>NC_080027.1:48534909-53334909 GCF_030020395.1 Manis pentadactyla
GGGGAACAGGAGTACTCTCAGCCTGTGATGGTGCCTGCATCCCACCCCATCAGTAGTGATCATGGCCCCTGATGCCAAACAGCCTAGGTTCAACTTCTGGCTCAGCTCTATGCCCTTGGGTGAGTTATTGAATCCTTTGAGTGCCAGTCTCTACCTCTGTAAAATGGGGACAGTTAGAGTTGTAGGGAGTCTGTAAGTTAAGAGCGTCAGGAAAAGTTCTCCACATAACAGGCTACAACTGTTAGGCTGGATCTCGAACTTGAGTCTGCCACAGGGCATGAACTGTGCTGAGGGACAGCTGCTGGTTTCCTGCTGAGCCGGGTTGTGTGCAGGCCAGGCAGTATCCACCAAAAGGACGTGTGGGCCTCATCAGGCCTCCGACTCAGACAGCCAGCTGAAGTGTGGAACGATGTCTAAGGCCCGGGGGAAAGGATGTCTGGTTCCAGCTGGTCCTCGCACCTTGGCAGAATGCCCCCACTCAGGAGGAAGAAGGCCAGATATGCTGCTCAGCTCTGGGAGCCCACTAGCCCTGCCTGGAGGCAGCCCCCTCAGTTCCCAAGGGCCTGAGGGAGAGGGCAGGACAGGACCCTAGAGGGAACAAGGACAGAGGGTCACTACATAATAACTGGCTGGGGCCTTGGGAAGATGGGGCATGCTCTAGAGAGCATGAATTTAGGAGATTTGGAATTGCAGCCTGGAGAGGCCTCTTAGTCTCTGTCTGCTTTGGGGTAGTTGACAACGTGGCCCTGCCATTCTTGGGTGGTTGAAGGCTAGAAGGCACAATGCCCAAGGAAGTGTGTTGCCAAGCCTCACTCTGTCTGAAGAGGACCTTCACCTTCAGGACCATCAGAGGAGTTTCTCTCACTGTCTCTCTCTCACATCCCATGTCTGACTCAGAAGCAAGCCCTATCAGTCATACTTTCAAAATATGTGCAGAATTTAATTGCTTCTCACCACAGATGCCCGAATCTAAAACTCCATCATTCCTTGTCTGGATTATTGCAGTAGTCTACTGCCCATCTTCCTGCTTGTCCTTCTTATAGACCACTTCCCCCACAGTGACCAGTAATCTTTAAAAATCTACACCAGGTCATTTCATTCCTTAATGGCTACTCCTGTCACAGAGTGGGACCTGTAATCCTCACCAGGATGCCGAGTCCCCGCATGATCTGCCCCATACCCCTCCTTCCTCCTCTTTCCCCTCCAACGTGATCTCCCTCTTATTCTCTTACGAGCAAATTACATTCCCACACATGAGCCTCCTTGCTGTTCCCCAAATATGCCAAGCCTCCTCATACCTCAGGGCCACTGGGCTCTCTATTCCCACTGCCTAGAATGCTCACCCCAGATATATACATTCATTTCGTGACCTATCACTTCATCTCTGACCATGTCACCTTATCCATGAGCCTTCCCTCCTGGTTACTGTCTTCCTCCCTTGTTATATGTATTTATAGTACTCATTACCCAAATGTTATGTAATAGTACTATGTGTATATTTGTCTCTCCCATTACATGTAAGATTCATGGGAGAAAGTCTTTTGTCTCACAGATGCATCTGCAGTCAATAGGGCAGGGCTTAACATAGTAGATGCTCAGGAAACACTTGTTGGTTACTTTGAATATGGAGACCAGTGAACACTGGTTTCTGGGAATGTGGGCATCAGTGAGGCAAACTCCCTGGGAGTCAGAGCAGGTTAAGGGAGAAAGGGCCTGAGTGGGCCTCGTTTGTGCTGGGTCTTTCCCACAGAAACAAGGCTTTGTTCATGCAAAATCTGGGGAGTGGCGGCAGGCTCATAGCTGGGCCCAAGGGGCTGCAGCCTGGAGATGCAGTCCCTCAGATGTTGGCCCATCCTGCTGTGAGGGAAGGAGGAGCACACCCAGGGCCCTCAGCACTTTCTCTGAGCTGTGGGATAAGGGCCAGATGCCAGCTGATTCTCGGAGAAGCTGGAACTGTTCAGGTGGCTGGTGCTACAGGGGAGCAAAAGGTCTAGGATCTCACTAGAGTGCACAGACCCTGGTTCGGGCACAAACTCACCCTGTGACTCTAGGCAAAGCTTTTCCCACTCAGGGCCTCTGTTTACCTACCTCTAAAATAGGACTCAGTAAGCCCCAAGGCCGTCTTTGACAGTGATCTGCCTCACAGATAAGGAAACTGACATCCCAAGAGGTTTGACAACTGGCCTGACATCACTCAACAGCATCAGTGACAAAAATGGCCCCTGGTCCTTCACTCCCACCTTTCATCCCCTTGCACCCCTGTGTTCAAGTCCTAACTTGGAGAGCTGGTCTTCTTTTCTCATATCTAGACTTGTTTCCCTAATTAGGCTTCAAGCCCTCAGGGCAGGAGCCACATTTTGTTCCTGCTTCACCCAGTTCTTCAATATTGGGCAACAAGCAGGTGCTGAGTGAAGGCTTGGGGGAAGAGAGGGAGTCCCGTTTGCCCAAGGCCATGCAGGGGAACAGTAGCAAAGCAAGGATTCCCACCAGGTCTACTGGTTCCCCTGGAGCCTCCAGATGCTAGGATTTGAATCATTCATTCATTCTCTTAGCCAAACAATAGTTGCCAAGCACCTACTTCTATGTGCCAGTTACCACTACAGTGCTGGGAATAGAGCAGTAACCCAGGTCAGACAAGGTACCTGCCCTTGAGAGCTTACATTCCAGTGGGAAGCAATAAGTAAGCAAGGAATAAACCCAGACACAAGACAATTTGTGACCTGGACAATACCTGTGAAGGAAACAAAACAAAAAGGTGGAGAGTGACTGGGTGGAACTGATTTCAGGTGGGTTAGGGTGAGCCTCTCTGCAGAGCTGAGACTAACAGGACAAGAAGGAAAATGAGGCAGAGGGAAGAGCAGTACACGGAGGATAGATGCATGTGTGTAACAGAAAGAAGGCTAGAGTGGCTGAAGGTGGCACATGAGAGGACAGCCAGGTGAGAGGAGCTGGAGGGGTAGGCAGGGGCTAGATCATGGTTCAGGTAAGGGATTTACATTTTACTAGAAATGAGATGGGGAGTCTTTGGGGGTTTCAGCAGAGAATCAAGATATGATTGGTGTTTCTGAAGGGTCACTCTAACTCTGGAACTTCTTGCTGTTGCTAACAGAGGAGCCTTGCGTATCTGTGTTCCTTTGCCTAGGAGGAAGGAAGACTGCTCCCAGGAAGGCAGAGGTTGTGGGTGGCTGGCAGAGTTCAGGGCGTCTGTCCAGAGAACTGTGCCTAAGGTTGTGGTCCAGAGCAGCACAGCACATCTCACCCCCCGGGGCCCCCAGGATCCCACCAAGCCCCTCCCCCAAGCATCCCAGGGGTGTTACAGAAAACAGTGCCTGCAAGATGTCTAGGCCCCCACTTCTTGATTATATTAATGCCAAAGTGTATTAAAGAAGCGTGGTAGAAATGCCATTCTAATTGTTTCATACACACGCCACTGGGAGGGAACTGATTGGACACAGCTCACAGGCAGTATGTTAATACGCTATTTTCATATGATGATAGCTTTGCATAATCTTCCCTTCGCCCAGCTTTGCAGGAACCTGTTGTTAACCAAGCCCCAGGAGAGAGGGGGGAAGGCAATTTGACTTCAAGTCCACTCCCCGCCACATTAATTAGTCATGTGGCTGGGGAAAGGTGTGCTCACTCAGTACAAAGTAGACTTTATAATTTATACACCAGCTGTTTCCGTCCATTCTCCTCCCTGCCTGCCTCTAATGAAATCGTGTTACCAGAGAACTGACTGGTGTGAATTGAGCCTTTAATCCCATTGACCCTGGCCTGGCTAGTGGGGCCCAGGGGAGGGGGTGGGGCCTTTCAGCAGGGGCTGTGATGAGAAGACCCTGGCAGGCACAGCCCTCCTGCCCCCACAGCGGACTGCACGCCCACACAATGGAGCGGCTCTGCAAAGGAAGGGGGCTGCTGGGAGTGGGGACCTGCCTGGCTGCGCAGCCCTCACGGGGATCCCTGGAGGCTGGGATGGCTCACGTTTATTGCCTCATCTTCTGAGATCCAGCGAAGCACAACATTCTCATCTAGGTTGTTCCTTTACTTAGAGAACAGGCCAGGTCAGACTGCACAGCCGATGAACTAACGCTTGCTTTTCTGGCCATGGGGGTCACTGGGAAAACAGCCGTGATTCCCGGGAGGGAAATCCTGCCCCAGCCCTCCGCAGCACACTAAACTCTCCTAACCCAGGAGGCCAACCTGGAGAGGAGGGGTGGAAGCAGACAGGGGGCAGGCCCTAGTCCTGGTTCTAGCCTGTGGTCCCAGAAAGGCTGTGCTAAGGGGAATGCTTCGCCTCCCCTCCCCACAAGAAGAAAAACAAGCAAGATCAGGCATCGAGAGCCACTCAAGCAAATGCCTGCAAAACAAAGCGCATTTGTCCAGCAGGAATAAACACAGCAATTAGCACCATGGCAGCCTCTTAAACAAACACATGGGACCAAGTCATGGTGGGGGAGGTTCAGATGCATCTGTCAGAGGGGCCAGAGGCTAAAAAGATAGGCTCGGGTCAGGGAGCTGGAAGTAAGGATGGTCAGATGAAGATGTTGGGAGTGGGACAGATCTGAGTGTGGGGACAGAGAGATAGGATAGGTAAGGTGCTTAGGGAAGGGGGTGGAGTGCTGCAGGAGAGAGAAGTGGAGGGACAACGGCAGCAGGGCAGGGAGTGCTGAGGGGTTGGGATGAGGTGCGGACAGGGTGGTTTCCAGGCTGCCATCTTTAATTTATTGCAAACCCTGGTATCTTCACATGGACGTGAGGCCTCCTGATTGGGAAATCACAGTGACGTGAGACACGGTGTTGCCAGATCTCATTTCCCATGAGAGCCTTGGTGGGCATCCTCTATCCAAGCCCAGATACATTCCCGAATCTCCAGATACATTCCTGACCTTGGCTGTCACCTTCTCCCCCATCTGGAATGGCAGTCTTCCCTTCTTCCCCCGACTAAGTCCTAGATCCTTTGAGACTCAGCTCTGATGTCACCTCCACCTTTTTTAACTCCCCAGGCTGGTCTGTTTGACACCCTCACAGCCCACATATCCATCTCCCCAACTCCTGCACGGCAGGGACCATCTCTGCATGCCTCGCAGCTGGCATGGGACATGACAAGGTGACCTCAAGCTAGTGTCCTCCTTAGGCTGGTCTTCAGTTTACTCATCTGTAAAATGGGTTTGATTGTCTCTTAAAGCTACTCTGGCTGCCTAAGAGCCCCAACTGGATTCTCTCAGGCAGGAAACCACATGTCTGCCCTAATAAAAGGAAGGGAACATTTCAAAGCCGCTTGAACTGTGTTGTGAGCATCCAAGCTGATTTATTAGCACTGAAATAGCCAAAGTACTGCTTTTGCTTAATGGCATTTAAGAAAAACCCTGTGACCAGTCCTCTTTTTAATGAAAGTGTGGGGAACATCAGGGGAACCTATCCAGGGAGGGAAAATTAAGTTGTCATTTTTCAACATAATTAAACTTGGTTTTCAAAAATCTCCTGATCTGAAATGTGAATTACGCTAATTACTTCTGGTAGCTGCAACATTGATTTCAGTGTTAAAGTTAATGGACTTAATGGACGTGGCTTTTCCCTCAGACATGGCTTGAGGCTCCTTGCTGAAGGTCCTGTCTGCCCACCACCAGGGGCCTCCCCTGGACCCTCTGAATCCTGGATCATCAGCTTCTGCTGCCTGAGGCTCCCACCAGGTTGGTTTCTCCCTGTCAGGCCCTGTGTCTGGGCCTGAGGCCGCAGGAGGACAAGTGTCCTTCCTTTCTGTAGGTGGGTACGAATGGGGCACCTTCTTTGTGAGTCCACAGCATTAGGTTGCGTAAGCAGACACGGAGAGGGCAAAGGCAGGTGGTCCCTGTTTCTGGAGGGCTCACAGCCTAGAAGCCCGAAGGGAACCATGGAAGGCCTTGGGCAGGCAGGGCTGATGTTTAAGGCTCTCTCAGCTCTGAGGGGCCCTCAGGGATGGCTGGGTGGCAGCTTCCGGAGTAAAGAGGAGGGAGAGTGGGAGATGGGTGAAGGCGGTCAGGGGGGCCTTGCTCCCTGGAAAAGGGGGTACAGGACCCAGCTAGGGAGATGGAGTACGGGAGTGAGCAGGGCAGGGAGGATGGCCCAGGGGGCTAGGAGGAGCAGTCGAGCACATTCTCCATGGGCAGTGGCGGGGTGGGGTGGGGTGGTAGGCGGGCTTGGGCATCAGGAGGCGATGTTTGGATATGGTCTTGTGTCTGGGTCAGAATGAGATGGAGCCTTGGTGTGAAAGCACAGCCTGGCAGCTGGAGGACCCTTCCAATCTGTGGGAAAGAATGGCTCTGGTGCCCTGGGGCAGGCGAGCCTGGCTGCCTCTGCTAGTTGGCCTGGCCAACTCCCTTGTGCCTCAGGGTTGCCACTAAAAAGTCATCTTAACTGGGAGTTTGAGGTGCTTTCCTGAAGCTCCATCTTCACAGGAGAAGCCTCTGGAGTCTCCCTGATCAAAGAATCACACGGGGCATGGTTATAGTCCTGGGCACATACTGGCCTCCTTCATCAATGGGCCCCGGCTGTGCCAGCTAGAAGCACGGCGGCCGGGGCAGGCTCTATCCAAGACGCAGCCACCGAGGACACCGTGCACAGGTGGAGCTGCTTACACACGAAGTGGTACGGCTGAAACGCCCTTTACTGAGGGAGGAAGGTGGACAAGTCACCACCCTGATGGGGGGCTTGTGGCCACAGGAAGCAGCCCTGAGTCTCTGGCAAGAGTCATGGTTCATGGGGAGAGGACCCTGGTGGGGGGCAGGCTGGGACTGAGGGCCCCACAGAAGGAGACAGGGCTATTTTCAGACTTGCAACAGTCCTATCAGGTTGGCACTGTGATCAACCTGGAGTGCAAGGGGGCTGGAAGGGGCAGTGAGAGATGGAGCCTGCAAGGGTTAAGTGTGGGAAAGGCCTTGATAGCAGGCCAAGGGGTCTAGCCTAGATCCTCTAGGGATACAGGCGGTCAGGGAGCTCCATGCAGGGGAGGGAGGGGCTTTCCTGAGAAGAACCCACGGGGGCAATGGGGAGCCATGGGGCTTCAGCGGGAGAGCGCTGAGGAGGCTGCTGCAGGAAACCCGGCAGTGACGAGGGCCTGACCTCACTGCAGCAGCCTCTCCTTCAACGGATCCCTGGGACCAGCACACGCTTCTCTGGAACATTCCTCTCAGATCTTCCTAGTTCTCTCTGCTCCCACCCTTCACCCCAACCGCTCGGTCCAGGCCATGATAATCTCCTGCAAAAGCCACTCTCCCTGCCCCCATCCCTCCTCCTCACGCCAGATTGGACCTGCCCCTCCCCTCTTTCAAACAGTAGTGGCTGACATGCCGGTAGACTTGTGTAGCACTTGCTACAAACCAGGCGCTCCTTTCAGCACTTTAGGCGAAGTAACTATTTTCAGCCTTGTGACAATCCTATCAGGTTGACATGGTTATCAGTCCCCAGGTTACATTTGAGAAACCAAGGTCCAGGCAAGTTGTCATTTGCCTGAGGTTACATAGCTAGTAGGTGGCCAAGCCAAGATTAAACCCAGACAGTGTCCACCTCTGCCTCTTGACCCCTTTCAGTGTGTTCTCAGTGATGTAGTCAGAAAGACCCTGAGCATGTTCAACTCCTCACAATCCCTTGCAAGGCTCTGTGCAGCCTGGTCATTTTACTTCTCTTCCCCTTTCTACTTCCACCTCCTCACTCCATTGCATCCATGGCTATTCCTTGAACATGCCCGACCACAGGGCCTTTGCACTTCCTCTTTCTTCTGCCTGGAGTGTTCTTCAGTATGTTGGTTTACCTTGCTCCTCCACCTCTTTCATTGTCTCAAATACTACCTTCCCAGGAAGGTCTGAGCACTCCGTTTAAAATTGCAACTCGTGCCCCTAACTCCTGTGTCTGCTAAATTTTTCTACACAGCATTTAAGCATTTAATTGCCTTCTGACATATATACAATTTGTTTATTATAGTGTTTATCTTTCCTTTTCCACTAGAATGGAAACTTCATAAGGGCAGGATTTTTGCCTGTTTTATATTGAAATATCCTTAGTGTCCAGAGCAGTGCCTGGCACATGATAGTCACAGTTAATATTTTTTGAATGAGTGGAAGTATGTTCACACCTCTGTACCTTTGCCCAGGTTTTCCCATCCCCTTAGAAAGCCTTTCCCTACTGGTAACTATAAAACTCAAATGTGCTCTGTGACTACCTCCAGTGGCACTTTTGCTGGGAAGCCTTCTCCAGTTCTCAAAGCTAGAGCCAGTCCTCCTGGATGGTCACAGCCCAGGAAGTTGGTCCTATGTCACCAACCACATACACTGTCCTGTGTGGTGTGATCCCTGCATTTGACACATCACGGGTGGGGATGGGATATTCTGCTGGACGGAAGACTGGTGACCTACTCTGTCAGAAACCATGCTCTCCTGCTTTCCAGGGGATTAGAATGAGACAAACCCCATACAGCAGAGGCTCTTAGGGGAGAGGATCCATCAGCCCCACCTTCTCTGCCATTTGTTGTTCCAGACATGCCTTTACAGTTCTCTGGGACTCTGCTCCTCTGGGTTCTGCTCTCATTTTCAGGACCTTTGACTCTTCATCCTTTTCAAGTCTTAATCTTCAAACTGCTCAGCACCTCTCTCTAACCTGATCATTTCCCTACCATTCTAGCTTCATCTTAGAGTCCAGAGGCTAGGTTCACCATGTTCAGTTGTAGAGGTTGTACACTGTACAATTCAAAGAGGGCACATTCATATTGTGGTCTATGCAGATAACATTCCCTGGAGCTTATGCAATGCAAGATCAGCACAACCAGATTAGCAGACCTGCTGGACCTCCATTCACAGTACTTCTTTGGGCAAGATTTCCACTGAGACAACAATCTTTGGGCTGTCTTGGGGCCAAGCTCTATTCTACTGGTCTCAGAATTCACCTACCCTGCTGTCCACAACCCAGCTTAATGGTCTGAAGAGAGAAGAAACCTTCAGAAAGAAGGATCCCGATTCTGAGTCTTACTGTCCCAACTTGTGGGAGAAGCTAAGCCTGCTGGAGGGCATAGGGAACCCCATCGGGGAGCAGCAGCCCTGGTTGACCAGAGATGAACTAGCAGCCAACCTGTTTCTGGGCCCTATAAACTTGATGGAGAGACAAGAAGATCCAGTGGGCAGGTTGCTTTGGGGGGCATTCCTGGGCCAGTAAACACTTCTTAATGTGATTTGATCTCTCAAACCACAGCAACAAAGTGCCCTGGTCATGCCTCACCACCCCTACTTTCCATACCCGCTACTAATTGCACTGGCTCAGCCCCATTTATTTGGGCTGCCCACGTCAATCACGACAGCTTATCCATTTCTCCATCTTTTTCTTTGGTACAACACAGACTCAGGCCATAATAACTATTATAATCACTCCTATTTATGATTGTTAACCATGGACCAGGCAAGATGGAGACCATCATAATGCCCATTTTACAAATGAGAAAACTGAGGTTACAGAGGCTATATGTGGCTCAGCCCAACTCACAGGAAGCAGCAAAATTAGGATTTGAGTCCAGGCTTGTCTGGCACCACATTCTGTATTCTCAGCCACTTTGCTTTTCCACTTCCAGAGCCTCTGGGCTACTGAGTGCCTGGTTAAATATGCATTTAAGCCACCCAGCAACCCGGGAGCAAGATGTGGATGTTGGACCACACCAGTTAGAGGTGCAGCCCAGGTAAAGTGTGACTCACAGGTGGGTGCAATGTGGTGTTTTGGAGGGGAGTGGGGGGCATTTCCATGCATACCTTAGGGTCTTGGGAACAGAACATGGATGCCTGGGCCTCTCTTCTCCTGATGGAAGCAAGTGCCTGAGTGGATTTCTCACCAAGCTGAAGTCAGGCCAAATCTTCTTCCTCCCAGGTGTTAGGTCACTCCTCTGGCGGCTGGAAATTCAACAGAGGTTGATTTAAAATCCCGACACCTGTGTCCATCACCCCGGCCTCTGCCATGATTACCATCCCTATAAAGTTCCTAATCCTGTGCTTATGCAGTGTCCTTACCCGCTGATGGGCCGGACCTATGTGAACAGGGCGATTGGGTTATTATGTAGAAGAGTTATAATAAGAAATATGACTGCAAAAGCCAAGTCAGTTGAAATTGGACTATAATTAAATGCTTAGAAAATTCTATGCTTGGCTCATTTTAAAATCAAGTGCTTCTTTGTAGCAATTTCCTTTCTTTAATTACAATTTCCTGTCTAGTTTGACATTTACAATGCAATCTTGGGGGACATGTTTGTGATTTATTATTCCTGCTCCTATCAGGATATCACTGTGCAGAAATGAGTTTATAAAATAAGAGCTCAAATTATTATGGCCTTTGACCAATAAAGCAGGCTCATAATTTCAGGCCTGAGAGAAGATTACCATTTTTGACAATCCAAGGCAGAAATACTGGAGAAGGGGAGGGCACAGTTTCGGAATTCGCTCCTTTTAAAAACATTGCATCATCTCCTCAGGGAAGGCCAGCTTTGGAGGCAGAAGAACATGTTAATAAGCCCTCAGATATACACAAGGTTTTGTGGCTTTGAAGAACTTTCCCTGTCATTGATTCGTGTCATTCCTAAAGGTAAACAGGCAGAAGTCATTATCTGCACTTTACAGGTAGGGAGACTGATGCCCAGAGATGTTAAGTGACTTGCTAAGGTCACAGAGCCTCTAAGAGGAGTCTTAGAAACAACATGCAGATCTGATCTAAGAAGTCCTTTTCCCACAATATGATAGCTGTCCCGAAGGCCTGAGAAGTGACCTGGGACCTCAGGATGTCTCTGGGCAGAGAGTCTTTTGCCTCCAGGGGCAGGAGCTTTGACCAACCCCCAGAGCAGCACATGCCCTGGACCCATGTGTAGGCAACCAGCAGAGGCCACTGGGGCAGGGGCTGCAGCCCATGAAGGAGGAGCCATCATTTCCTTCTCTTTTTCCTTTCATTGCAAGGTTTTACCTAGAAATTGGGGAGTATTATCCACTTGTTGGACTGCATCATGCCTTTTTATCCCTGGGCTGCAAAGTGAGTCTTGCAAGCTCAGTATATGGGGGTTTACCTTTGTGCACACATGTGGACATGCAATTGCTCAGCTACATGTGTGCCTGATGTCTCTATATGTTTGGGGGATGTTTTTGAGCAGCTGTGCGCATGCATGGTATATACATGTGCTATATAGTAGGTATGTGGATGTCCATGCAAAAGTGTGCATTATTACCCCAGCCCTATTAGATTAGATAGAATCTAAACAGTAGGAGGCCAAAGTAGATGCACAAAGTCATGTGCATCAAAGTCATGAAGGACTCAGTTTCAGTCCCTCTGAAAGGTCTTAAAGAGAATGTGAAGGTTGGAGGAAATCTGTCTTGTGGAGGTTGTCTGTGGCTCCTTCTTCCTTCTATTCCTTAGAAGTTCTGTGGTGCAGACTCCTATCAGCCTGGTCTCCAGCTGGAAGATGGTCAGGTCAGTCCCTCTCTGAGGCTGGAGGGTCTCTGCGGAGTGAGCATCTCCTCTCCTGTTCTCTTCTTAACTTCCAGAGGGCTCTGTGTGTTGGTCAGGAAGGGGATGATGCCATCTTGGGGAGCACAAGAGGTAGGGCAGGCTTGGGAGTTGGTGATGAGTCCAGTTGAGGACGAGTGAGCCAGAGGCAGCTACGGGACATCCCAGGGGAGGTGTCCAGGTGGTTGTATGTGCAAGTCTGGAGCCTGGGGAGAAGGTCTGAGCTGGGCTTGCAGTTTTGGGCCCTCTTTTCTGCCCCCTCAACACCTGGTTTTCAGCCCCAGTTTCCCTCCTCGGCTATGACTATGGCTATGCAGCCACTATCAGGGCAGATCAGGGTGCAGACCCCTAAGGAGGCTGAGACAGTCAATATGTGGCTAAGGGGTCGCCCAGCAACTGGTTGGGGTGGGGCTCATAGAACTGCTGGCCCGAGTTTGCTCATAAATACAGCCTCTGGGCCCAAAGCAGGCTTCTGGGTGCTCTTCCCTGCCTCTTGGTGGACCCCCTTCAGGGGTGGAAGTCAGGCTTCCGCTTTGTCTCACTTGAAAGGAGCCGTATGGGAGGCAAATCCCTGTCTCTGGCTTTTGGCCTCAGATTAAGTCTGTCCAGAGACTCATTTGTTGCCTGTGAAAATCCCTTTATTACTTCAAAACAATTTTAAAGCAGAATGCATTAAGATTTTTGAAGAAAGAGGAAGAATCATATCCCTACACCAGGATGCTGGTTATGAAATTCAAACGGATGGGACAAGGCAATCTTCTTACAGTGCTTCCCTCACATCAAACTGGGAGATAGGGAGGGACTCCAGCCCACCCCTGCCTCCCTCCCAGTCCTGCCCAAAGAGACAAAGAAGTAGGCCAAGTTAATGCTGCTTCCCTGACCCTACTCCAGCCCTCTCTTGAGCTGCCTCCTCAAGCCCCAGGATCAAGCAGGGAGAAAAGCCTGTACAGGAGATGGTTTCTAGAAGCCAAAGAAACCTATCCATCCATGCACCCATCTTCCATCTACCAATGAGTTCAGCTATACTGTGGCTACAGCAGAGGAATAAGGCAGTCACAGTTCTGCCCTCAAGTTGCTCGTGGATCTGTGAGAAGACAAACAGGAAAATAGTCATGGCAACCCATTGTCAAGTCCTGTGACAGGAAAAGAATGGGGATCTGGGAAAGCACAGAGATGTCACTCAGCTGGGGAGGAAGACCTCCTGAGCCATGACAGATGGAAGAGCTAGCCAGCCACGCATAGGAGGTTAGACAGCGTGTGACCAGGTTCTTTCCAAATGTTTGGTTAGGAGGCAAAGAGAGAAAGGGTGGGAGGCTGGGGCCCAGGACTGCCTCTGAAGTGCCCAAGAGTCTCCAGGAAGCCTTCGCCCAGCCTCGCCCAGAGCCCACAGACCCTAATTCCACTGTTCTCAGCTGCAGTCCCACCACTGCTTGTGCACAACGGGGTGCGCTTCTCTAAACACTGTTTAAAATATAATGATCTCTGCCAGCAATATTCCAAAGATGTGTGCCATATCTAGTACTAAGTGCTTTTTTAGGGATAGCGTCTCCCTTGGAGGTAGTAAAGCAGGAACAAATTGTTCGATGATGCTTGAGGGAAAGCAATGACGTATTTTCTTAGTTTTTAAACATAAATTAAATGTGGTCCTAGCCCAAGCTCACCAAGGTTGCCTAGAGATCCCATCCAAGTCACTTGTAGGAGGCTTTCTCTCCCCTCCTTTTTATTTTACAAAAACTTCTGGGATTACACATCCCAGAGAACCACAGAGCCCCTCATCCCCAGACATGGCTGCCTTTCCTCCTCACCTGGCCCATTCATAGTCAGGTCTTTCTGCAGGGACCTGCTTCCAAGGCACTGGGGCCTGGTGCTCAGCCTTCCACCTGCTCCTCTAAGAGGCCCAGATGCATTGTCTGCAAGGCCGTCCCGGGGCCTGAGGATGTGTCCTGTGGACTAGACCACTTAGAGGGCTGCCCTCCTGAAGTTCGTAAATTGGCTTAGTGGCCTCCGGTATCCTTTGGCCACCCAAGGTCTTGGTCGTCAGCAAGCCCAGCACTGTGTCCTTCTCACTGGCCACTGGGTAGTGTCCGGTAGCCTGCTGTCCTTAAGTTTCCTGCCAAAGGCCTTGCCAGCTTCTCAATCCCCCACAGGCTGACCTAGCTCTGTGACAATTCAGAAATTGTGCATTCAGTGGGAAGATTAGACCTGATTAAGAAATTTGTGCTAATGAACTGTGCTTAATTGGATTTGGGGAAGGACACAAAATGGGCCGCTTGACATTCCAGGGTCCTCAGCAAAGTCCTGGGGCCTCCCTGGTTCTTCCCTTCAAGGCTGGCCATAGCCCCAGCCCCTTGCCCCCAGTGCTGCAGCCTTTGGCTTCTCAGCCTAGTAACAGGGAAGTTATCTGCCTAATCAGACTAATTAGCACTGGGGACACAAAGTCATAATCTACAAAGAATGCAAATGCCAGTTTTACAAAATGAAAATGCCATATGTGCAGTAATTAGCAAACCACAGGCACATTTTATAAATCATATTTATTAGTTTGTAAACAAATCAAGCTCTAAATGAAATGAAAGATGCCATTAAATGCAACTGCAGCAGTGGCAGTTCTGAGCAGGCCTTGAAACAGAAGCCTGGGGTATAGCATAGAAGCTGACCCAGGAGCCCTTTCCAGGAGCCCACCCATCTCCACCTAAGCTCCCCAGCAGCCCAGGGGCTCTGGTATGCAGGCAGGGGTCTGTGTCTTAGTTAGCCATGATCCTTAGCACATTTGTCCTCCCAACAGAGCCACCTGATGGGATGCCCACCTGCCCAGCATCCCATGACTCTAGGCTGGTTTTTCAGACTAGGGCTTAAACAAATGATTGTTCCCACCATGACAAACTGGCATCTAAGCACCAGCTCAGCACCAGGCTCCTCTTCCATAAATGCTGGAACCATGGATGTCTTAACCCATGTACATACCTCTGGGACTTGAGGAAAAATAAAGAAGATGCCTCAACTGAAGGAACTTTGTACACTGACCAAGCCTGTTGCCTGCTTCTCAGCTTCTTCTGACTTAGAGAGGCGCTTTGGGGAAGAAGGGCATTCCCAGGTTGGTTCTCTCCTATGCTGCATTAACAAGCTCTCCTGTCAATCCAGCTGAGGTCTGGCCTTGTGCTCAGCCTTCCACTGGGCATTCCAAGTGTTGAAATGGATGTATAAAGAAAATAAGCCTAAGCTTTCCAGGTGCTCCACAGCCTGAGAAGGGCTTCCAGTGGGGAGTGTGGGAGCCATGATTATGTTCTGCTCAGCACACTATCCCATCTCCCTACTTTGGTGAACAATTCCTTCTTGCTTCTTTCTGACCCATGTGGCCATGGTGAGGATGCCAGTCCAGGTGTCTAGTACCATTTCCATCATACGGTGGGTATGTAACCCAAGAGGGTCCAGTCATTGCATTGCAAACCTTGGACTCAGTGACATAAGCCAGGCCCATCACTCTCCTTAACCAGATTTTCTGAATAGAGACTGAGGGACTGTCGACTTCAGAATTATGTAGTTGGTTCCTACTTTTGTTGCCTAATTTGGTTTATGCAAGAAGCAATGACAGGAAATTATATAAAGAGAAAACCAAAAGTTCATAGACAGTTTCAAAAATAAGTTAACATATCCACGAACCACAAATGGAACAGAAACCTAAAATGGTAAATGGAATCAAAGCCATAATTTTGCTGGATTCTGAGTCTGGTATGAAGCAATACAGTCAACAGCCCCCTGCAGATTAAAGGGGACTACAGTGCTCGTCAAGGACAGGAGGTGGGTAGCTTTGTGGTCAAGAATGAAGGCCAGCTGACTGGCTGACTCTGTGATTATGTTTGTGACATGCCCCTATACCCAGGGGAAAGGAATTCCTCGTTACTATTATAAGACCTGGCTTTGGAAATGAATCAGTGAAAACAGAGAGGGGAGAGAGGATAAGAGGGGGAGGAAAAAGGGAAGGAGAGGAAGAAAGGAAATCCCCATTGAAAATGAGCCTATGAATCAATTTTCCAAGATATATGAAGAGATTTATTGCAAAAAAACCCCAGCAATTTAAACAGAAATTCACTCCATATAAAATTAATGAAAGAATAACCTGATCAGGACTTAAAAATAAGTATGTTTAGAAGTTCAAAAAGATAAAAATTTTATTAAAATAAAATAAAAATTACAAAAACAAAAACAGGGATAAATAACAAGTGGGTATGAAAAAGAACCTATTAGAAATCTGGGAAAGGAAAGATACAGTAATTGAAATGAAATGTTCAATAGATGAAATAAACCCTAGAATGGGCACAGTTAAAGAGAGAACCAGAGAATTGAGTTGGAAGCTGGAATGCATCCATAATGCATCCAAATTCACCCAAAATGCATCACAAAGCAATACAGTTTAAAAAATTTATATATATAAAAGCAATTAAGAAACATGGAAGTTAGATTGAAGAGCTCCAACATTCATCTAATAAAAGTTAATAAGAAGATTAAAGAAATAGTAGAGAAGCAATATTTAAGGAGATAATTGTCAATTTTTTTCCAAAATTGAAGAAAGTTGTGACTTTTCAGATAACAAAACCCACCAAATGTAGTGGATTGGAAAAATAAAAACAGATCCACATCCAGACACATCATAAGGGCAACTACAGAAACAAAGGATAAAGAGATCATATAACAGCTACTAGAAGGAAGAAACAGATAATGACAAAGCAAACTAGACCAATAGCAGGATACTCTTCAGCAGCAATAGATGCAAGAAAAAAATGAAATAGTATCTTCAAGGTGTTGAGGAAAAATAATAATCAGTTTAGAATTTTATACCCCACTCTACTATCCAAAAGTGTAGGTGAAATAAAACCTCTTATAGACATGTGAAGACTAAGCTAACATGCCCCTCAAGCCTATCACTGAAATAAGGATGTCTCCTTAGTAAGAAGAAAAGTGGACACAAAGGGAAGGCAAATGGGATGCAAGAAATCATATATGATCACAGGAAATGATAAAAGCATATTGGTAAATTTAATTAAGTATTGACTATACAAAATAATAGTGAGACCCACATTACATTTATTTAAAAAAGGTTAAACTTCTAAACAAATTTGTAAACTTCTGAACAAAGTTAGGAATTCTCAATATAACATCATGTAAAACAGAAAACCAAAATCTCCAGGATGAGAAACAAAGTATATTTATTGTTAGGATGCATAGCATCCCGTGGTGGTGGTTGTAGGTTTTTAACACTCAAGCAGGGACATGAGATTTAGCCTCCTGCCTATGAAAAGTACAGAGCTGGAACTAAGTCCCTTGTATATGGCTGAGAACACTGAAAGGCTGCCATCTATATGAAAATGAAAGTAGAGAAACTAAACTCAAAAGCTCGGGAAGCATCAAGAAAGCATATTTTGTGTCCTGCGCAATGGGTGGGAGAGAAAAAGAGCCCACGAGAAGCTGAAGCCTGGGTAATGGGCCAGAAGAAGGTCTGAAGTACAAGTGCATACTACCTGTGGGGCATAGGATGCATAAGCTAAGAAAATAAAATGGGTCTTGGGGACCAGCAACTGGTCCCCAACCAAGAAACTGCTTGGAAGGAATATTTTTACTACTATGGCACATAAAACTCCAATAAATAACACAACCCCTGCTAAAGGTAAGTTTAAAAAACTTCCAAGCACTTGAGGAAATGAATACCATGAGGGAGGATCAGGAGAAAGAAAATGTTGCAAAGATTCCTGACAGTTCCTAAAGAAGAGAGTAGAAAGAATGACAGAAAGCATACTAGAAGAAAAAAATGCCTAAGAGCTTTCCATAGCTGAAGAAAAAGATGGGTCCTCAAATTGATTAAACCCTTTAAATCCTGAGAAAGACAAATAAAACAAGTCCATACCTAGATACATTATGGGGGTACTTTAAAACATTAAATAAAAGAGAAAAGCAACTAGAGACAGTAGAATATCTGAAGAACAATAATTGGAGTGGCAGCAGATTTCTCATTAGCTAAATAGATTCCAGAAGACAATGGAATAACACCTTCAAAGTACTAAAGGAAACTAACTGGCAACATATAATTCATTCAGAGTAAAGACAAAATGAGACACATCAGAAAGAGTCAGAGCTTATAACTCACAATTCTCTTCCAACAACTAAAGGTTATACTTTAGTCAGAAGAAAATTGAGACCCAAATGAAGGAATGAAGAGCAAATAAATTAGAAAACACCTTTGGTTAATCTAAATAAACATTGACACAAAAAATAAAGACTAATCTTTGGAATGAGTTAAAAACAGGGTAGAACTAACACATTTTATAACAATAGCAAGAAGATGGGAGTGGGGATTGGAGTTAAAATACTTAAAGATCTTCATACTGTAGGAGGTGAATAAAGATATTGCTTAAATTTAGACTTTTAAAAAAAGGTATAACATTCAAACCAGTAGAGAGAAGAAAAAAAGATAATAAAAAGAACTCAATAAATCCAACCGAACACAGGGAAAGAAAAGAAACAAAGAAAGGTATGTGCAAATGTTTAAAAAGATGGTATAAAAATGTGCCATTTTATCAGTAATCACTAATTTAAATGGATTAAACCCACTTATTCAGAGACAATCTCAGTAAAATTTAAAAAATCCAGTTATAAGTTGGTTATAAGAGACAGTAACTAAAACACTCTGCAAGATTGATGCAGAAATCTTTATAGTAAAATTATAGGAAAACATATCATAAATACTAACCAAAATAAAGGAGATTAGTAATAGTGATAGCAAGTAAAAAAGATTTTAAGGCAAACAAAAACTGAGATTTAAAGGTGAACATTTCCTGAAAAGAGGAATGATTCACTAGGAATCTATAATGATGCTCACCCTGATCTCAGTAACATAACCTTAAAAATAACAGAAATACGAGGAAAAGTTAAAAATTAAAAGAGTACATGATGAACTAGCAGAAAGTGAAATCAGTAAAACAATTCCATTCACACTTGCATCAAAAAGAATAAAATACCTAAGAATAAACCTAACCAAGGAAGTGAAAGACTTATACTCTGAAAATTACAAGACACTCATGAGATAAATTTAAAAAGATAGCAATAAATGGAAACACATCCTGTGCTCATGGATAGAAGAATTAATATTGTCAAAATGGCCATCCTGCCTAAAGCAATCTACAGATTCAATGCAATTCCTATCAAAATACCAACAGCATTCTTCAATGAACTACAGCAAACCATTCTAAAATTCATATGGAACCACAAAAGACCCTGAATAGCCAAAGCAATCCTGAAAAGGAAGAATAAAGCTGGGGGGATTATGCTCTCTAACTTCAAGCTCTACTACAAAGCCACAGTAATCAAGACAATTTGGTACTGGCACAAGAACAGAACCATAGACCAATGGAACAGACTAGAGAGCCCAGATATAAACCTGACCATTTATGGTCAATTAATATATGATAAAGGAGCCAAGGATGTACAATGGGGAAATGACAGCCTCTTCAACAACTGGTGTTGGCAAAACTGGACAGCTACATGCAAGAGAATGAAACTGGATTATTGTTTAGCCCCATATACAAAAGTAAACTTGAAATGGATCAAAGACCTGAATGTAAGTCATGAAATCATAAAACTCTTAGAGGACAACATAGGCAAAAATCTCCTGAATATAAACATGAACAACTTTTTCCTGAACGCATCTCCTTAAGCAAGGGAAGCAAAAGCAAAAATGAATAAATGGGACTACATCAAACTAAAAAGCTTCTGTACAGCAATGGACACCATCAATAGAACAAAAAGGCATCCTACAGTATGGGAGAATATATTCATAAATGACAGATCCGATAAAGTGTTGACATCCAAAATATATAAAGAGCTCACATACCTCAACAAACAAAAAGCAAATAATCCAATAAAAAAATGAGCAGAGGAGCTGAACAGACAGTTCTCCAAAGAAGAAATTCAGACGGCCAACAGACACATGAAAAGATGCTCCACATTGCTAGTCATCAGAGAAATGCAAATTAAAACCACAATGAGATATCATCTCACACCAGTAAGGATCGCCACCATCCAAAAGACAAACAAGAACAAATGCTGGCAAAGTTTTGGAGAAAGGAGAACCCTCCTACACTGCTGGTGGGAATGTAAATAAGTTCAACCATTGTGGAAAGCAGTATGGAGGTTCCTCAAAAAGCTCAAAATAGAATACCATTTGACCCAGGAATTCCACTTCTAGGAATTTACCCTAAGAACACAGCAGTCCAGTTTGAAAAAGACAGATGCACCCCTATGTTTATTGCAGCACTATTTACAATAGCCAAAAATGGAAGCAACCTAAGTGTCCATCAGAAGATGAATGGATAAAGAAGATGTGGTACATATACACAACGGAATACTATTCAGCCATAAGAAGAAAACAAATCCTACCATTTGCAACAATATGGATGAAGCTAGAGGGTATTACACTCAGTGAAATAAGCCAGGCAGAGAAAGACAAGTGCCAAATGATTTCCCTCATTTGTAGTGTATAACAATGAAGCAAAACTGAAGGAACAAACAGCAGCAGACTCACAAACTCCAAGAAAGGACTAGTGGTTACCAAAGAGGAGGGGTGTGAGAAGGTGGGTGGGGAGGGAGGAAGAGGGGGATTGAGGGGTATTCTGTTTAGTACACATGGTGTGAGGAGTCATGGGGAAAACAGTGTAGCACAGAGAAGGCAAATAGTGAATCTGTGGCATCTTACTACAATGAAGGAGAGTGACTGCATTGTGGTATGGGTGGGGACTTGATAATATGGGTAAATGTAGTAACCACATTGTTTTTTTTCATGTGAAACCTTCATAACAGTGTATATCAATTACACCTTTGAAAAAAAAGACAGCACAGCTAGATGATGGGACTAAGATGTTTAATGTCTAACTCCAATACTCTTCGCTAACTGAAAAAATAGAAATAAACAGGTAAAGAACCCAAGATGTTACAATAGTGTTTCTTAAATATGAGAAATGTGTGAACCTCTTTAAAAAAAAAAATTTGACTAGAGGAAGATGGCGGCATGAGTAGAGCAGCGGAAATCTCCTCCCAAAACCACATACATCTATGAAAATATAACAAAGACAACCCTTCCTAGAATAAAGACCAGAGGACACAGGACAATATCCAGACCACATCCGCACCTGAGAGAACCCAGCGCCTCGCTAAGGGGGTAAGATACAAGCCCCGGCCCGGCGGGAGCCGAGCGCCTCTCCCCCCAGCTCCCGGCGGGAGAAGAGCAGGCAGAGCGGGAGGGAGACGGAGCCCAGGACTGCCGAACACCCAGCCCCCGCCATCCGGGCCAGAGTGCAGACACAGTATGTGCCCAGGGGGCCCTGGATACTAGGAAAACAGGGCAGCAAGAACAGTGAGTGGGCACAGGATGGCCGGGTGCCAGAGGACATAACAAAAGTGCGCGACGAATTTTTTTTTTTTTTTTTGCTGTTTTGTTTTGGCGAGCGCTTTTTGGAAGTCTTAAAGCGATAGGGACCCCAATACTAGGGAAACAGGGCAGCAAGACCGGTGAGCAGATGCCTGAGGCTGGCGCCGGAGAATAAAGAAAAACAAGCGGCCACCTTTTTTTTTTTTAATTAAAAAAATTTTTTTTTAATTTAAAATTTTTTTTTTTTTTTGGTGGTCGTTGTTTTGTTTTGGCGTCTGCTTTTTGGAAGTCTTAAAGGGGCAGGGCGGGACACTTAATCCAGAGGTAGGGAATCCGGGGATCTCTGGGCCACCCTAACCCCTGGGCTGCAGGGAGCAGGGAGGCCCCTTACGGAGATAAATAGCCTCCCAGCCGCTTCTGCTCCAACGGGACTCCACCACTTTGGAGAAGCTGCCCGAGCCAGGCCACGCCCACAGCAACAGCGGAGATAAACTCCATAGCAGCCGGGCAGGAAGCAGAAACCCTGTCTGCGCGCAGCTGCGCAGCACAAGCCACTAGAGGTCGCTGTTCTCCCAGGAGAGGAGGGTCACAAACCAACAAGAAGGGAAGTCCTTCCAGCCGTCACTCGTCCCAGCTCTGCAAACTATTCCTATCACCATGAAAAGGCAAAGCTACAGGCAGACAAAGATCACAGAGACAACACCAGAGAAGGAGACAGACCTAACCAGTCTTCCTGAAAAAGAATTCAAAATAAGAATCATAAACATGCTGACAGAGATGCAGAGAAATACGCAAGAGAAATGGGATGAAGTCCGGAGGGAGATCACAGATGCCAGAAAGGAGATCGCAGAAATGAAACAAACTCCGGAAGGGTTTATAAGCAGAATGGATAGGATGCAAGAGGCCATTGATGGAATTGAAACCAGAGAACAGGAACGCATAGAAGCTGACACAGAGAGAGACAAAAGGATCTCCAGAAATGAAACAATATTAAGAGAACTGTGTGACCAATCCAAAAGGAACAATATCTGCATTATAGGGGTTCCAGAAGAAGAAGAGACAGGAAAAGAGATGGAAAGTATCTTAGAAGAAATAATTGCTGAAAACTTCCCCAAACTGGGGGAGGAAATAATCGAACAGACCACGGAAATACCCCAACAGAAAGGATCCAAGGAGGAAATAATCGAACAGACCACGGAAAGACCCCAACAGAAAGGATCCAAGGAGGACAACAACAAGACACATAATAATTAAAATGGCAAAGATCAAGGACAAGGAAAGAGTTTTAAAGGCAGCTAGAGAGAAAAAGGTCACCTATAAAGGAAAACCCATCAGGCTAACATCAGATTTCTCGACAGAAACCCTACAGGCCAGAAGAGAATGGCATGATATATTTAATACAATGAAACAGAAGGGCCTTGAACCAAGGATACTGAATCCAGCACGACTATCATTCAAATATGACGGTGGGATTAAACAATTCCCAGACAAACAAAAGCTGAGGGAATTTGCTTTCCACAAACCACCTCTACAGAACATCTTACAGGGACTGCTCTAGATGGGAGCACTCCTAGAAAGACCACAGCACAAAACACCCAACATATGAAGAATCGAGGAGGAATAAGAAGGGAGAGAAGAAAAGAATCTCCAGACAGTGTATATAACAGCTCAATAAGTGAGCTAAGTTAGGCAGTAAGATACTAAAGAGGCTAACCTTGAACCTTTGGTAACCACGAAGTTAAAGCCTGCAATCGCAATAAGTACATATCTTTCAATAGTCACCCTAAATGTTAATGGGTTGAATGTACCAATCAAAAGACACAGAGTAACAGAATGGATAAAAGAGCAAGACCCATCTATATGCTGCTTACAAGAAACTCACCTCAAACCCAAAGACATGTACAGACTAAAAGTCAAGGGATGGAAAAACATATTTCAAGCAAACAACAGTGAGAAGAAAGCAGGGGTTGCAGTACTAATATCAGACAAAATAGACTTCAAAACAAAGAAAGTAACAAGAGATAAAGAAGGACACTACATAATGATAAAGGGCTCAGTCAAACAAGAGGATATAACCATTCTAAATATATATGCACCCAACACAGGAGCACCAGCATATGTGAAACAAATACTAACAGAACTAAAGGGGGATATAGACTGCAATGCATTCATTCTAGGAGACTTCAACACACCACTCACCCCAAAGGATAGATCCACCGGGCAGAAAATAAGTAAGGACACGGAAGCACTGAACAACACAGTAGAGCAGATGGACCTAATAGACATCTATAGAACTCTACATCCAAAAGCAACAGGATATACATTCTTCTCAAGTGTACATGGAACATTCTCCAGAATAGACCACATACTAGGCCACAAAAAGAGCCTCAGAAAATTCCAAAAGATTGAAATCCTACCAACCAACTTTTCAGACCACAAAGGCATAAAACTAGAAATAAACTGTACAAAGAAAGCAAAGAGGCGCACAAACACATGGAGGCTTAACAACACACTCCTAAATAATCAATGGATCAATGACCAAATCAAAATGGAGATCCAGCAATATATGGAAACAAATGACAACAACAACACTAAGCCCCAACTTCTGTGGGACACAGCAAAAGCAGTCTTAAGAGGAAAGTATATAGCAATCCAAGCATATTTAAAAAGGAAGAGCAATCCCAAATGAATGGTCTAATGTCACAATTATCGAAATTGGAAAAAGAAGAACAGATGAGGCCTAAGGTCAGCAGAAGGAGGGACATAATAAAGATCAGAGAAGAAATAAATAAAATTGAGAAGAATAAAACAATAGGAAAAATCAATGAAACCAAGAGCTGGTTCTTCGAGAAAATAAACAAAATAGATAAGCCTCTAGCCAGACTTATTAAGAAGAAAAGAGAGTCAACACAAATCAACAGTAT
Source organism: Manis pentadactyla (assembly GCF_030020395.1). Classification (NCBI taxonomy): domain Eukaryota; kingdom Metazoa; phylum Chordata; class Mammalia; order Pholidota; family Manidae; genus Manis; species Manis pentadactyla. Next base: position 48,558,745 of record NC_080027.1, read on the forward strand.
CAGAAACGAGAAAGGAAAAATCACGACGGACCCCACAGAAATACAAAGAATTATTAGAGAATACTATGAAAACCTATATGCTAATAAGCTGGGAAACCTAGGAGAAATGGACAACTTCCTAGAAAAATACAACCTTCCAAGATCGACCCAGAAAGAAACAGAAAATCTAAACAGACCAATTACCAGCAACGAAATTGAAGTGGTAATCAAAAAACTACCAAAGAACAAAACCCCCGGGCCAGAAGGATTTACCTCGGAATTTTATCAGACATACAGGGAAGACATAATACCCATTCTCCTTAAAGTTTTCCAAAAAATAGAGGAGGAGAGGATACTCCCAAACTCATTCTATGAAGCTAACATCACCCTAATACCAAAACCAGGCAAAGACCCCACCAAAAAAGAAAACTACAGACCAATATCCTTGATGAACGTAGATGCAAAAATACTCAACAAAATATTAGCAAACCGAATTCAAAAATACATCAAAAGGATCATACACCATGACCAAGTGGGATTCATCCCAGGGATGCAAGGATGGTACAACATTCGAAAGTCCATCAACATCATCCACCACATCAACAAAAAGAAAGACAAAAACCACATGATCATCTCCATAGATGCTGAGAAAGCATTTGACAAAGTTCAACATCCATTCATGATAAAAACCCTCAGCAAAATGGGAATAGAGGGCAAGTACCTCAACATAATAAAGGCCATCTATGATAAACCCACAGCCAACATTATATTGAACAGCGAGAAGCTGAAAGCATTTCCTCTGAGATCGGGAACTAGACAGGGATGCCCACTCTCCCCACTGTTATTTAACATAGTACTGGAGGTCCTAGCCACGGCAATCAGAAAAAACAAAGAAATACAAGGAATCCAGATTGGTAAAGAAGAAGTTAAACTGTCACTATTTGCAGATGACATGATACTGTACATAAAAAACCCTAAAGACTCCACCCCCAAACTACTACAACTGATATCAGAATACAGCAAAGTTGCAGGATACAAAATCAAAACACAGAAATCTTTGGCTTTCCTATACACTGACAATGAACCAACAGAAAGAGAAATCAGGAAAACAACTCCATTTACAATTGCATCAAAAAAAATAAAATACCTAGGAATAAACCTAACTAAAGAAGTGAAAGACTTATACTCTGAAAACTACAAGTCACTCTTAAGAGAAATTAAAGGGGACACTAACAGATGGAAACTCATCCCATGCTCGTGGCTAGGAAGAATTAATATCGTCAAAATGGCCATCCTGCCCAAAGCAATATACAGATTTGATGCAATCCCTATGAAACTGCCAGCAACATTCTTCAATGAACTGGAACAAATAATTCAAAAATTCATATGGAAACACCAAAGACCCCGAATAGCCAAAGCAATCCTGAGAAAGAAGAATAAAGTAGGGGGGGATCTCACTCCCCAACTTCAAGCTCTACTATAAAGCCATAGTAATCAAGACAATTTGGTACTGGCACAAGAGCAGAGCCACAGACCAATGGAACAGACTAGAGAATCCAGACATTAACCCAGACATATATGGTCAATTAATATTTGATAAAGGAGCCACGGACATAGAATGGCGAAATGACAGTCTCTTCAACAGGTGGTGCTGGCAAAACTGGACAGCTACATGTAGGAGAATGAAACTGGACCATTGTCTAACCCCATATACAAAAGTAAACTCAAAATGGATCAAAGACCTGAATGTAAGCCATGAAACCATTAAACTCTTGGAAGAAAACATAGGCAAAAACCTCTTAGACATAAACATGAGTGACCTCTTCTTGAACATATCTCCCCGGGCAAGGAAAACAACAGCAAAAATGAACAAGTGGGACTATATTAAGCTGAAAAGCTTCTGTACAGCAAAAGACACCATCAATAGAACAAAAAGGAACCCTACAGTATGGGAGAATATCTTTGAAAATGACACATCCGATAAAGGCTTGACGTCCAGAATATATAAAGAGCTCACACGCCTCAACAAACAAAAAACAAATAACCCAATTAAAAAATGGGCAGAGGAACTGAACAGACAGTTCTCCAAAAAAGAAATACAGATGGCCAACAGACACATGAAAAGATGCTCCACATCGCTAATTATCAGAGAAATGCAAATTAAAACTACAATGAGGTATCACCTCACACCAGTAAGGATGGCTGCCATCCAAAAGACAGAGAACAACAAATGTTGGCGAGGCTGTGGAGAAAGGGGAACCCTCCTACACTGCTGGTGGGAATGTAAGTTAGTTCAACCATTGTGGAAAGCAGTATGGAGGTACATCAAAATGCTCAAAACAGACTTACCATTTGACCCAGGAATTGCACTCCTAGGAATTTACCCTAAGAATGCAGCAATCAAGTATGAGAAAGATCAGTGCACCCCTATGTCTATCGCAGCACTATTTACAATAGCCAAGAATTGGAAGCAACCTAAATGTCCATCGATAGATGAATGGATAAAGAAGATGGGGTACATATACACAATGGAATACTACTCAGCCATAAGAAAAGGGCAAATCCAACCATTTGCAGCAACATGGATGGAGCTGGAGGGTATTATGCTCAGTGAAACAAGCCAAGCGGAGAAAGAGAAATACCAAATGATTTCACTTATCTGTGGAATATAAGAACAAAGGAAAAACTGAAGGAACAAAACGGCAGCAGAATCACAGAACTCAAGAATGGACTAACAGCTACCAAAGGGAAAGGGACTGGGGAGGATGGGTAGGTAGGGAGGGATAAGGGGGGGAGAAGTAGGGGGGTATTAAGATTAACTTGCATGGGGGGGTAGGAGAAAAGGGAGGGCTGTACAACACAGAGAAGGCAAGTAGTGATTCTACAACATTTTGCTATGCTGATGGACAGTGACTGTAAAGGGCTTTATAGGGGAGACCTGGTATAGGGGAGAGCCTAGTAAACATAATATTCGTCATGTAAGTGTAGATTAGTGATACCAAAAACAAAACGAAAAAAAAAAAAGGGCAGTTCCTGTGTGGTAACCTCCAATGATTTCTACACAAGGGTATAAAGGGCATATAAAAGTGTAGGCAAAGGGTCTGTTTGTGTTTATACAGAGGATCAAAGTCTAATTGGGCCACCCCGAAAATGAACTAAGATACGATATGAAAGAGAACTTCCAACATCTGCATTCTCTGGAAGACTCATGCCAGAAGATGATCATCAAAAAACCCCAACAACGATCCACGCACTGCTACAGCTGTAGATGCACTCATCCCACCAGTTCCTGGACTTGCCATGGGAATGAGGAAGGAGATATCTAAGCTGGCCTGTGCATACAGTAAAACAACAAATTTGACTGGATCTATACTGTTGGAACTCAACCAAGAATTAGGAGAAGTGCAAATTGTAGTGCTCCAAAATCTTACAACTACAGACTATTTACTGTTAAAAGAACATAAGGGATGTGAACATTCCCCAGGAATGGGTTGTTTTGATTTGTCTGATTTCTCTCAGACTGTTCAAGTTTAGTTGGACAATATGCACCATATCATAGATAAGTTTTCACAAATGCCTTAGGTGCCTAACTGGTTTTCTTGGTTTCACTGGAGATGGCTGGTAATTACAGATATGCTTTGGTTATGTAACTATACTCCTATTATGTTAATGTGTGTGTGCAATTTAAGTAGTAGCTTAAAACCTATACATGCTGAAGTTACTCTACAAGAAGATATGTCAAAGAAATAATCAATCTTCCCATGTTTTCTTCCGCCTGCTACTTCTATAGCTTTTGTTCTTCCTTCCTAATTACAACCCTTAAATAGAATTTGTGCCTCATATCAAATTTACTGAGTATCATAATTCTTCCAAGTGGTAAAGATACCTCAAGACAAATGCTGGGCATAGAAGCTGCAGGGCATAAATATGCAAAGAAATAAAAAGCTAACCATTTCAAACAATAAGGCTTCTCTCTCACTTACCAACTTTACATTTCCCTGTATGGCCCCAGAAGATGACTGGTTAGCCAGAGACGGGTAAGATTCCTCAAGGGAGGAACAACCTAAGACAGGCACAGTCGCAGGGGGGTCATCAGGTGAGAAATTGGAGATCAACAGAGGTGAGACTTAGAACCTCACCCCCCCTGTTCTGAGAGAAATCTTCTGCATACGTGGATGTTTTATTGCCCTTGTCTAGCTTGGATTAGCACATAGTCTACAGGCACACACCTGATCATCTACATTTGCTCCCTTACAACACTAAACTATGTTTTCTACCTTTATCTTGTATCTACCTACCACTTCAGCATTTTATTAAAAATAATAATAATAAAGAGAGAAATGTGGTATCCACATATACAACAAGTATAAAAATCAAATGAGTATTCATATTTGAACTGACTGTTTATAGTTCATAATGCATGAGCAAAACCGAAAGTTTCTGTGATGACTGCCCTTGTACTGTTCACTATGTAACTTATTCATTATGTAAGAATTTCTTCTCCATGTAAGAACTTGTTTGTTATGCCTCAGAAGATTGGAGACTGACGAAAATTAGGCTTGGGGTGGATTAATGATTGTGCATTGAGCATTGACTCCCCTATACAGAATTTTATTGTTGTTAAGAACCATTTGATCAATAAATATGAGAGATGCCCTCACACACACAAAAAAGTACACACTTCCAATGGTAAAATAAATAAGTAACCGGGATGTAATGTATAGCATGAGGAATATAGTCAAAATATTCTAACAACTTGGTATGGTGATAGCTGGGACCTAGAATTGTCATGTATATAAATGTTGAATCACTATGTTGTACACCTGAAACTAATGTAATACTGTGTGTCAACTACCCTTCAATAAAAAATAATTATCTACAAAAAAAAAAAAATTAAAAGAGTACATTGAGCAAAATTACATGGCAAGTGTTCACAGAATCATGGGAGAAACTGACAACCCTACAATCATAATGTGAAATTTTTAACATTCCCCTTTCTGAAACTGATGGAACAGACCGAAAATTAGTAAGAACATATACAGCTGAGTATCTAAGACTGCACCACACTATTAACATTTGTTTAATGTACATATATAAAATCCTCTATTAAAGAGTGTACTTTATTTCCAAGTACACATGGAGCATAAACAAATTGACTATATAATAGGCCTCAAAGGAAGTCTTAACAGATACTAAAAATCTGATATAATTAATGACACATATTCTATGACTCCAGTTCAATAAAATTAGAAAAAAAAAAGTTACGTCCAAAAACTCTCATTCATTTTCTTTGTTGTAGTGAACTATATGAACAAAAGAATATACATACAATATATAAAATGTAAAGAAATATATGAAAGTGAACATTGGTGTATCTGCCACACAGATTTAAAAACAGTATACTTTCAGAATCTCAGAAATCTTCTGTGTGCCTCTCCAGTTGCATTCTCTTCTTTCTCCCCACAGGTAACCACCATCTGGACTTTTAGGATAATAATTTTCTTATTCTCTTGCTACTAAATAATATATACTTATTCTCTATGCATACCTAAATAATATTGATTGTTTGCCTGTTCTTGATTTTTATATTATTGAAATGTATACATTGCCTGGTTTCTGCATATCTGCCCTGTGTCTAACCATGTGCTGGGCAAAGGGAATACAGAGATGAATTAGACATGGATCCCACCATCTAAATGATCACATCTGGTTGTGGGAATGGGCAATTATGGCATAGTATGAAGGAAGCTATGGCAACACAGAGAAGGGGTATCATCACGATCAGACTGAGGAAAAGAGAGACTTTTAAAGAGGACTTGATATTTGGGATGAGTCTTGAAGTGTGTTGTCTTATTTCCAGTAAGATAAGGAAGGTGAGAATTGCTGATAATTTAAATGCAAAAAATGAGAAGCAATTCAGCCATTATTTTAGTCAAGATTCAAACTAGGTGCACACACAATTCTAATTTCTGTAATTTAAAACCATGTAAGTAGGTTCAGGTATGGGTGGATCCAGGAGCTTAATCAATTTCCAGGTTCTTTCTCTCACTACATCTCTCAGATGGGCTTTCTCTAAATAGTGAATCAGATGGTCCAGAAAAGCCTAGAGTCACCTTCTTTTAGCTTAGCTTTAGCAGTAGGAGGTGGTCTCTTTCATAAGTTTCAGCCAAGATTCCCAGAGAAGATTCTAATAGGCCCTGGTAACATTCCTGCATTTATCACTGTTTGTAGAATTCCTAGGCGTGTTATTATCCTTGATCACAGACATAGATCACCTACCCATCTTCATTCAAACCATACAGAACTGGTTTCTCACACGAGAGATGGATTCTGTTTCCAGAAGAAGAAGAAATCCTAATAAGGCAAAAGCAACTGGAATCCACCCAACTGAGAGAGACTGCTTTGCATACAAGCAGTTTGGTATAGCTGGAGGGTGTGATGAAAGAGGACCTGGCCAGAAGGAGCTGGGGAGGTGAGGGAGGCGCAGAACACGTGAACTACCCAGTTTTATTTTGTCCTGAACATAATGGAGCTTTTCAGGGACTGAAGGAATTGAAGCAGAGGGTGAGGAGTTCAAATGCTTCTTTTCCAAGGATCTCTCTGGCGCCTGTGGTAGGCAGGGACTGGAGGGCAAGGCCTGTTATAATAAACCTGGTGAGGGGCCTGAGAAGAGGTAGAGGGACAGGAGGCCTTGTGGGCCAGGGGACAAGGAAGGAACACTCAGGAAACTGTGAAGGGTAGGAAAGGATGGAAAGAGGAAGGAGAGAGTCAAGATGGCATCATGTTTCTCAATGGGGTGTCTGGTGTGTTGGGGTGCTCATCACCAAGATGGGGAGCACGGTGTGGTGAGCCCCTTGGTTTATGATGATCATGGCTCCACTCCTTTGCCCAATTTCTTCTAACCAAGTGCTGGGTACATACTAGGTTCCTGACAAATCATTACGGGTAGATCATTTGGAAGTTACTTTGAAATGTGGATGCTAAGTGTGGCAGGTGCTTCAAACTACAGGTGTCATGGGGCACAATTGCCAAGAGTTTGACGGTTCCATTTAGGAGGGTATACTGAGCCAGGGTTTGGGTCTTATGTCTGTTCCTCTCATTTTGTCTGTGTGAGATGACTTTCCCAGCCACAGTGCTCACCCTCTGACCTCCCCACCCTGACAGCCCGGCTCCCAGGCCCAGGCATCCTGCTGGCCAGGACTGGTGTAGGCTTCTCCTCCCCAGATACATAGCCTAGTGTAGGGCAGCGTCCTGAAACATCCCCCCCACCCCCAAGTCCTCCTTTCCCAAACCTTCCAGAGGAAATCCATGACAGGACAGAACCCACGTCCTAACCCTAGCCAGAGGCAGTGCTTCAAGGAGGGACCTGGCCATGGACAGGTACTCCACCCAACGTGGGTGCTGTCCAATGCCTTCTCTCCATCCGCCCTCATGCCGTTCTATGAGGCAGGTATCAGCATTACCCCCAATGTGCAGATGAGGAAATTGAGTTGCCTGGGGCACCCCATCCCAACTCTGTTGATAAATGGGGGACCAAAGTGCAGGTCTAATCAGAAACTCAGGTACTTCAGCCTTTTCTAAAAGGCCTGTTGTCAGGAGGCAGGCAGCCTGGAGTGGAAGGGGCACAGGGCTCCTGGGAGAAGATGCTAGGTTAAGATTTTCCTGGACTCCAGAGGAGGGAGACCAGAAGCCCAGCTTCGGAGGGAGCACACTGGCCCCTCCTGCTTGTGCCTGGGTTCCTAGCGGCCCACATAGCCAGTGGTGACAGGCAGAAGGCTGGTGGCAATGGGTGGGGGGTAGGGATGGAAGAGTGGGTGGCTGGGGGTGGGTTAACGCTGCTACCTTATGAAGGACATTTTTCAATTGAGCCAGTAACTGGAGGCCCTGGGAGTGTGTTCTGTCTCAGCAACTCTACAATCAGAGGATATGAACTGGCTGTGAGAAAGCCATCAGGGGCTGGCTATTCCCAAACTCTTGGAAGGCACAGAGCTAGATTTAATAAAAGGGGAAAATGGAACATTTTCATTAGCACCAAATTTTCCATTTAATTTGGACTTTTGCAAAATAAGTGGCCTAATTACTGCCATGATTTGAGCTTCTCAATAGGTTTTTCCTCTAAGAAGTTACAAAGTCCACATGGTCTCTGTTGTCCAGAACTCGCCCTACACCAAAGCCCCTCCCAATCCTCTTCTGGAAGCAGGAAGGCTTCCGAGGTCTGAGTGGGGAGGTAGGGCAAGCTCAGGAGGGGAGCACAGATCTGCTGGTTCGCCTGAACTCACACAGCACTCCTCTGCTCCCAGCCCCAGCAGCCAGTGGAGAGGCTGTCCTTCTGGGGCCCGTGGACCCCACTGTGTCTAGACTGTGTCTGAGCCCTGACCCGCGTCTCGCCTGAGTCTCAGCTCGGGGCCGGGGTGTTTGCTGAGCTGTGGTGAGTCGATGGTATTTTCTCTTCAGTGCTCTTCACCCCAGGCCTCTGTTCTTGGCCTATGAAAATGACTGCAGCCCATGAGTGTCAGCCCACAGGCCACTCACACTGACCCTGTCAATCCTGGAGAGGTCGAAGCGGAGGAGGCAGTCTCAGGCCTGGGTCTCAGCTCTGGTCCAGGACCCCCAGGGGCCCTTGCTATCCCTGCCCTGTATCAAGCCTGGATGCCTAGGGCCAGAGACACTCCTTCATCTCTTTCCCCTCTTCCCTACTCCCCCCACCAAAAGGCCTTTGGCTTCTTCCTCTTCTGCGCTTGAAGAGATTCGGGGATTAAAGAAATAGAGCAAGAAATTACCAAGAACTAGCCTAGCAGAAGATCAGATAGAGCAATGGAGGGAAGGGACTCTGCCCACAGGAGCAGGGGGGGACATCCAGCCTGGAGGGGTCTGAGAGGGACAGGGCAGTCCGGTGGGCAGAGGCTGGGCCCTGGGCGTGCACAGTGCCAGAGGCCAGGACACTTCCCCGCCATCCTTGACCTATAGACCCTGATCCCCCTTCTCTCCCAGACAGCCAGGCCCAATCAGGGTCTCATTGCTGGGCCTTCACGCTAGCAGCATAGTTTGCCAACTCTCCCCTTCCTGCCCAGGAAAGCACCCCGCACTCTGGCCCCTCTCCAAGCCAAACCCAGCTGTCTCCACCCCTCTAGGGGCTGCTGCTCCTAATTTCCAGCATCCAGGCCCTGTCTCAGCCTTGGCACCCAAGGTCTGGCTTTCCCTTTCCAGGGGAGAGAGAGGCCATGCCAAGCCCCTTGTGGAATAGCAGCTAGAAGCATGAAGGGACACACCAAGTACCACTCTGTAACTATGTTGTTGGTGGAACAAGGTAAGATGTTCCCCGGGGAGCTGTGGGTTCCCTTCAGACCTATACCTGGGAGAGGCTCTTAGTAGATGGGCAATTTCTTAAGCCATACCCTTAGTAGGGACCAGGGAGGGCACAGAGGGGAGCACTATTCTCTATGGTCCCCATGCTCATGGAGCTTACAGGCCAGTGGGAAAGTGATATTCCCCCCTAGATGAAGACTGAGCCTCAGATGTTAGGTGATGTGCCCAGTCAGTCACCCAGATAGGTAGTGGTAGAACTGGGATCCAAACTGAAACTATTAAGGGCAGGGCTTAAGTTTTGTCATCACTATAATTTTAAGTTTATATATATCAAAGCCTGCAACTCAATGTTTTTTTTACATATCTGCACACCCATGTAACTATCACTCAATTCAAGATCTAGAAAATTTCCAGCATTCTAGAAGGCTTTGTGGTACCCTTTCCCAGTCAGTACACTTCCACAAAGGAAATCTCTATTCTGCAAATCTTGGTATAGTTTTGCTGGCAAGAGGATTGCTTGGCCCAGAGGGACTTCCCCATGGCACCTCTGACTCACCTGTTCCTGGAAAGATGGCATGGCTCAGCACCAGACTGGCACCGAGGAAGGAAGCCAGGCACTTTGGAGAGTAAAAAAAGTCAATAATGCTGGAAGTACAGGTGTTAACAGGGACTGTCTCAGTCTCTTTCCCTGGCTCTGCTGCCTCTCAGCCCACAGTGAGAGCTCACAGTTTCTGAGCCAAGCTTTTTGATGGGAGCTGCAGGCCACTGACCTCACCTGTGGCAGGACCAGACCTGGCCCACCAACATCTTGCAGGGGAATACCAGCTTTGGGATTCTGTAGGAGGGTGGGCATGGCTGGGGAGCTAAGACTATCTGCAGGCTTGCAAGAGGTTTCCCATGCCCTGGCAACAGTGCCCTCACCTAGCTCTGTCAGCTCCTGGCTGTGCTTTGAGGGCAGATCTCAGAGATGGCTGGTGGGGACTTAGTGTCTGCCATCCACAGGCCAAGAAGACTGTCAGAAACCATAGCATAACCTGAGAGGCCTTCTGGGACCCCAGAGCCTCCCACCCACCCAACATCCACTGGCCAGGAAGGGACCACACAGGCAGATGCTCTTTGACCCCAGCCTACCTCTTTGTCTCTGAGCCAGGACAGCCAATTCAGCATTAAAGCCACTGGAGTGTCCAAGGAGACATAAAGAAAGTTTAGAGACTTTTAATTTGCCAGCACGGCCTCTCCCGCTGGCCAGTAGGTTGAGCGTTTATGGAGAAGGGCAGCTGCAATAAAGGCTTATTGTTCCTCCTCTGAGCCACCGCTTGGTGACTCCTTTCTTAAGTAAGACAAAGGGAACCCAAGGCCGCAGGCGTCCCCAGACTTGGGGAGCTGGGCCCATTATTAGCAGACATCCACCACAGCCACCCCAGCACCGGGTCCTAGGGAGAAGGCCAGGCTCCGCCTCTGTCTGGTCTGCACCCACAGGAGAGGCAAGCTGGGGGCACTGTACACTGGGACACACACCCAGCCAGGCCTCTGGGGGCCCCAGAGCACTGGAGGCAGGACTCTGGCAGGGAGGGGCCCAAAAGTCCCACCACAGGGGAGCTGCACAGCTAGAAGAGCAGGTGCAGAGAACACAGGGTACAAGCCTCATTTTCAGTGCTCTGTGACAGGCGGAGGATATCCCAGGGAAGGTTTTCAACAGCGAGAGAGGCCAGAGGCCACCTAAGGAGAGAGTGAGCTCCCTACCATAGGAGGTGTGTGAACAGACATTTCTCATGCCCAAATGCCCAGATGCAGGATCCTTTTGGCCAGGCAGGAACAGGGGGAGCAGAGGGATGTGGCAACCCTTCCACACACACTCCACACTGAGGCAGCCACCTGGTGCTGTACACACCTGGGAGCCAGGTATCCCATGCCTATGGGGAATGGAGAAGGTAACACCACGTCCTAGAGGACCACTTGCCAGAAGCACCTGGTATCATATCCCGTAGACAATGCTGCTCAAGGGCCCAGGAGGGAGCCTGAACTGTTTCTCTGTCCTGCCTGCTCACACCCACCAGGAGGCCTGAGACCTGTGGGCATCCTGGCAGATAGTGATGATAGGAATATCCCTCCCCTCTTTCCATCAGCACCTCTGGAGACTCTCCTTACTTCACTGCCCAGGACATTAATGACTTTGGAGATACTGTGCAGAGAATGATCTGCTTCAGTAATGGCATTTCAGGCCACCAGGCTTTCAGCAGCAGGGTAGGGCCATTGGGCACAGTTACATATGTTGTTCACTGCACAAGGCCTAAGGTGGCAAATGAGGGCTGGAATCTAGACTTTGCCCACTAACCCATGGGTCCTCCATGTCCCACCCCTGCCTAGAGGAAGGGGAACCTTTTTCTAGTTTTAATAAATACAGAGGCTCTGTAAGGCTAGTGGAGACCCTGAGGATACAGCCACCTGGCCTTGCCACTCTTTGGCTTTTCTCTCCAGGGCACTCTGACCAAGGGTTACATTTCTGAGGCCTTTGTGACAGTCACAGACCCAGCTGTAGTGTGTATATGGGCCCCTCCCCAGCATGTGGGGCCTTTCCTGAGACTGGCAGCAAGACTGTGACTTTCATGTCTGCACACAAGCCTTCAGCCCCAGTTACCCCGGGAGCTACAACCTCAGTCCTCCCACCTCCTGAAGCCGTTCTTCGTTGGGTAATTGGATTGGGGAAAGGGAGTATTATTTACTAGTTGTGTGGACCTGTGCCTCTCAGGCCCACCCACCCTCCCTTTTCTCTGCCTTGCCAAAGAACAAAGATTGGGGATGAAATAAATTTGATAATAACCAGTAAGGACCCCCAGAGAAAATAAAGCAGCTTTTATTAAACTTCCTCCAAGATCTTTTGTGTTGAGCCTCTGCAGACTCCCCCAATGTAGCCTTCATCAGCTTGGCTCTGTTCCTGCCAGCAAGGGGAGCCCCAAGTGTGGCCCTCCTGGCCCTTCTGCAAATGCCCAGCAATAACTCGGGCCCTGGTCTTTCCCATGGCTGTCTTGAGTTGACTCCTATTTGAAAGGCAGTTAGAGGCACAGAAAAGCCCCCAGCTGTGTGTTGCCCAGCTCTGGGGTTTTGGGGGAGTGGTCTTCCTCGGCCTGGCCAGGACTCTGGGTGGCTGGTGCCAATGGGTCCCAGATCCAGAAGCAACCAAGTTGGGGCTTGGGGCCTGCTGCCATTCATCCCCAGAGTCATCTCTCCAGGTTGAGTATGGCACGATTTAATGCTCCCATTCCTCCATTCCTGCTCTGCATGACAAATTGTTTTAATAAACATAAACCGGGTAATAATAAAGTCATAATAAGCCTGCAACTCACCTTATATCACTGCAGTTAAATCCTCCCATAAGCCGGAGCTGGTTACAATGACAATTACGGCCGGGCCAATCCGCAGGCAGGCCTGCATGCGGACAGATTTAATATCGTTTGTAAATATGATTAGTGGGCTGTCATGTTATTGCAGGCTGCTATTTACATTTCTCTCCGGGGTTATACACTCCGCCAAATCAACATTAAGTAGTGGGCCTCTCTTTCCTCCTTAAATCATACATTCCCTCTGCCTGGGCCAATCCCGCTTAATGAAGAAAGGGAACCTGACGGCAGGCGCTGGGCAGAATGGAGCCTCACCTCGGCATTTTTCTGAAGACAGATGGGCATGGGGAGCCCCAGGAAAGCTCCACCTGGAAACTCCAGTGGGTGTGCAGGCCCTGCCTGCTGCAGCCCCCTCCCTTCCCACCCAAAGCCTCCTACCCTCTCCTGCTTGCTCGCTTATGAAAAATGTTCAAATAATGAATGGTTGTTGTTTACAGAAGTAATTTCATGCTACATTTCCATTATTGCCTGGATTTGTTTAGCTTCACACACTACCCCATTGCCTACGATGAACTTTTAAGGAAATATTGCTGGTGCTTCCCGATCTGCTGTTCCGCTTCTAATGGAAGCCGCTTGCATTTGAGACATATTGTGACACTTCATAACTGTGTGCAAATAAGCATTCTTAAACTGCTAGGGTCAATTAATCATTGTTGCAAAGGCTGATCTGTTCCTGGTGCACCAGAATCTACCCCACTGGGGAGCGAGGTTGGGTGGGAAAGAGCTAAATAACTGGTGTGGAGGAAAAGGGGATAGGGGAGCCCCAGGAACCACAGCTGTGCTTTCTAATTCATCCTAAGTCACAGAGACAACACAGGTGCACTTCTCTCTCATCTTCTGGGCCTATAGACCAGAGTGTGAAGAAGGGCCAGGGTGGGGAGCCAGATGGAAGAACGGAACGAAGCATGAATACCATATGTCTTCTCTGCTTTCTCAAAGAGAGCACTCTAGACGGGATTTCACCTTCTTGAGATAGCCAAGCTCCCCGACGTTTGGAAGTGTAATATACCCATGCCCGCTCAGGCTGTGGTGGCTGCCCCGCACAGAATGCCCAGCGCTGCGGTTTCTGAGCCCTGTAGTTCCATGTGTACAGTGTCCATAGCTACTGGGCTGTCTTCCATAGTATCCTCACTTCATGCTGCTCTGAATCTTTGGTGAGCTTGGATGCCAAGAAATCAACTTTGGACCATGAAGACTAGAAAACCAAACTCTATGAATTATTTGTAAAAGAAGATGAAGTAGACTTTGGCTAAGAGAGTGGGAACTCTCCTCAAAGTAAGAGGCAGGAGGTGTATTTTATTAAGAGCTTTTTGTTTCTTTCCTGATCCACAATTGAGTTGGAGCTAGGACAGGGCCTAGTTGGAGGCGAGGAGGAGCTACTCGCTAAGCAAAAGCATACTCATCCACTCACCCGACAAATACTGCATGTGTTAGGGTGCTGGCTGTAGACTGGGCACTGCCTAAGCACTGTGGGTCAGAGTCTCCTTCCCTCTCTGAGGAGATGATGTTTGAGGGGAGATAAGCACACCCTCCTCCTGGTGCAGACATCAAATCCATACAGGCCTCATATGCATGCACACTTTTGTACATTTTTTATCCATTAATGAGTCCTGAATGAAACAATTTCCTTATAATGGCCTATAGTTGCCAAACTTTGTATAATGAATATTTAATAAAATATATATATATATATGTGTAAAGGTATATTTATACATAATATACATATATATTTTTTAATGTCGGAGGAAATTTGAAAACATTTAGAAAAGATTTTCATCCAAAAGGGTTAAAATGATAAAGTGTTAGTGCTTAAATGGTCACATATTCCACTCTCTGGAAAACATGGCCGCTTGAGAAAGGCTGGAGTTGGCGTGTGTATTAGAAGGGGGCAAGGCTGATGTAGCTCAGGGCAGGACGACAGGCCTGGGGATGGCTAGCTTCCAAGGCAGTGCGAAGGAGACCACAGATCCTAGAGAAGTGTAATCAACAGGCTTGTCTGCCGGCCAGAGAACCGTCTCGGCCCTCCGCAGCACAGAGGAAGCACCAGACATGATGACGAGGAGTCGCCGAGCACTGAAAGTGGAGCGTGGTATTGGTTTTCCAGTGCGTGGTTGCTCAGGGGAGCTCCTCCGCTGACCTTACAGGCGCGCCCACCAGCCTGGAGGGGCCTGTGGCGCCCCCTGCCTGCCTCGCTTCTCTACAGCACAGGCCGGCTCCCAAACCAGCCTCTGCAAACCCCATGAACGCCTTGCCCTCTGGCCCAGGGGTCCAGCTCAGAGAGCTGATGGTGGGCCAGAAGAGGCCTGGGTGGGGGAGAGGGGCCGCAACTCTCGGCTCTGATGTGCGTGCGCTGATGTCAGAGCACCACCCACTGACCGGGCTGTGCCCTGGCTCTGGATCTCTATCCTCACCAGTCGCTGCTGCCTGCAGGCACTCAGGTGAGCCCCAGCATTGGAGCCTGTCCCTAGGGAAGCGGAGGAAGGGCAGACTTGGCAGGAGGAAGAAGTAGGGAATGGGGCAGAAACGCCAATCAGTAGCCTTGGATACAAGGCCAATGCAGCCCCACAGGGGCTCACCCCAAGAAGGGGTTACCCCTGGGGCACTGGGGGGGTGACATAATACAGCTGTTAAGAGAGGGGTCTTTGGAGTCAGCCAGGCCTGGTCCAGCATCCTAGCTCCTTTTTCGTTAACTGTGTGAACACAAGCATATTACTGAACTTCCTTGAGCCACAGTAGCCCCATCTGTGGAATGGGGGATATAACGGCTGTCTCTTCAGGGATTTATTGTGAAGATACCATCAGATAAAGCAGGTAAACACTTAGCAGCTGCTTGGCTCTAGCAGTGCTCCTGATCATTAGCTTAAAACAACAATAAAAATAAAAACCAGAGACCTGGGGGAGGGCTAAGGCCCACATCTGTGCCCTATCCCCTCTGTTTCCACTTCACAGTGGTGCCACCTTCCCTCATTTGCTCCTGAGGCTGACGCCTTGCAGTTATCCTAGACGCCCCCCTCTTGCATCCCATAGCTAACTGGTCAGCTATTCCCGCCCATTTCACTTTCTGAACACCGCTCCATTCTCATTGCCTCCTCTCCTGCCCAGGCACCGTGATTTCTCTCCTGGACCACTGCTCCTGACTGGCCTCCCCAAATCCATTCTTGCCCTCTCTACTGCATTCAACACCCTGGTCTAAAGCTAATCAGGACTCCTTGACACTCTGATCTAACGTCCTCGGTTGCTCCTCTTTATTCTGGACTTGCCTGCCCTCCTCCCATCTTGCTCAGGGGACCATGAGCTCCTCCAGGGCAGCGCCTTTGAGATTTCACCACTCTAGCCCCAGTGTCTGGCACAGTGCTTGGAACATAACAAGCTCATTAAATGACTGTTGAGTGAATACATGGTGTATACCAGAGCCCCTTCCTGCCCACCCCAGGCCCATCTCTAATGGTTTTTGAGGTCAACACTTTGAACCAGCATCTGGCCACAATGTGTTAGAGGCAAGAAGTGGTGCCTGCTGCAGGTGGGATAGGTGCTGAGGAGGAAGATGATTGGGCAGAGCTGCAGAGGTGGGGGGCAGAGGAAGAGAAAAGAGCAGGCAGGGGTGAGATTGTGAAGGGCCTGGAATGTCTGGCAAGGATTGTGCCCTTTACTTTGTCAACAATGGTGGAGCCATTGTTGGTTTCAGGCTGTTAGAAGACAGGATTTGATTTCTGTCTTAGAAAGGTTGCTCTGGATTAGGGGAATGTAGAGTAGAGACAGGAAAAACCAGACAGAAGATGCTGCCAGCCAGCCAGGTAAGAGTTGAGGGTGGCTGGATCAGGGTGGTGATGCTGCACAGAAGGGGAACCAGATTTAGGAGGCAGTAAGGAGCTAAAACAGGTCAAATGAGGCATTAACAGGCCTTGGGGACTGTTGAGCTGGAGGGAAGGTAAAAAGACAGACACAAGGGCCTAGCAGGCTGCCAGGCAATCATATGATGTGCCATTCACTGGGATGCTAAATACAGGAAAAAGAGCCATGCGGGTCAGCAAAGGACACCATCAATAGAACAAAAAGGCATCCTACAGTATGGAAGAATATATTCATAAACGACATATCAGATAAAGGGTTGACATCCAAAATATATAAAGAGCTCATGAACCTCAACGAACAAAAATAAAATAATCCAATTAAAAAATGGGCAGAGGAGCTGAATAGACAGTTCTCTAAAGAAGAAATTCAGATGGCCAACAGACACATGAAAAGATGCTCCACATCACTTATCATCAGAGAAATACAAATTAAAACCACAATGAGATATCACCTCACACCAGTAAGGATGGCCACCATCCAAAAGACAAACAACAACAAATGTTGGCGAGGATGTGGAGAAAGGGGAACCCTCCTACTCTGCTGGTAGGAATATAAATTAGTTCAACCATTGTGGAAAGCAGTATGGAGGTTCCTCAAAAAACTAAAAATAGAAATACCATTTGACCCGGGAATCCCACTCCTAGGAATTTACCCTAAGAATGCAGGAGCCCAGTCTGAAAAAGACAGATGCACCCCTATGTTTATCACAGCACTATTTATAATAGCCAAGAAATGGAAGCAACCTAAGTGTCCATCAGTAGATGAATGGATAAAGAAGATGTGGCACATATACACAGTGGAATATTATTCAGCCTTAAAAAGAAAATAAATCCTACCATTTGCAACAACATGGATGGAGCTAGAGGGTATTATGCTCAGTGAAATAAGCCAGGCAGAAAAAGACAAGTATCAAATGATCTCACTCATATGTGGAGTATAAGAACAAAGAAAAAACTGAAGGAACAAAACAGGAGCAGAATCACAGAACCCAAGAATGGACTAACAGTTACCAAAGGGAAAGGGACTGGGGAGGATGGGTGGGAAGGGAGGGAGAAGGTGGGGAAAAAAAAGGGCTATACTATTAGCAGACATAATGTAGGCTGGGGCATGGGAAGGGTTGTACAATATAGAGAAGACAAGTAGTGATTCTATAGCGTCTTACTATGCTGATTGACAGTGACTCTAATGGGGTATGTGGGGGGGGACTTGATGATGGGGGGAGTCTAGTAAATATATGTTGCTCATGTAATTGTAGATTAATGACACACACACACAAAAAGATGTAAACCATTAAAAAAAAAAAAAAAGAGCCGTGTGGGCCAGGGTTGGGTGGGAGGGAAGTGATGGGCTCTACTTGAACATGAGACATCCAAGTGAAGATGTGTGGAACTTGTGGGCTAAGAGGGTCTGGAACCCAGGAGACAGCTCAGGGCCAGAGAACCTCCTGCCTGTGGGGGCCTCAGTGCACAGTTCACCAGTGGGAGAAAGCCAGGGACGGGCCAGATTGCAAGGAGGTGTGTTCAACAAGAGGAAATGGCCTGGGTCAAGGCCCTGGGAAACACCGACACTTAGGAAGCCAACGTAAGAGGAGGAGAAAGAAGGGAGTGGGGAGTAGTAGGAAGGAACCTAGAAGACCGTGGAGTCAGGAAAGCCTAGAGGGAAAGAACTCGCGGACGCATGGTCCATTGGGTGGCCTGCAGGGACGTGACTGAAGGGTCAGTGCTCCTGGTCCATGAGGCCTTGGGAGTGGAGACAGGAGGAAGGAGGAAGGAGAATGTAAGAAGTTTTTTGGTAATGATTGAGGAGACTTGAATGTATATAGATACCTATTGATTTTAATTTATATCCTGCCTGCTTTCCACAACAATGTAAGGCAACCGAGGAAAATGTGATCCTATTTAGAACTGCATACAGAGAATGTGTAAGTGGGGCCAGGCCTGCTTCTCTCATGATGTCCTGCAGTGCAGATCATGTCAGAGAAAGGCCTGCACTGCAAATGCCCCTCAGTAGGTGCTGTGCTAGGGTCTGGGCCATGATGACAGGGAAGACAAGATCAGAGCTGGATGAGGTCAACATGGGGTCAAGATGTATGAAGTCGGTGGGGGGGTACACTGCATGTGGGAGGTGTGGTCAGGGTCAGATGGAGATGATGAGAGGTGACATAGGAGGGTCGGGTGTCAAGGGAGTGAGAGTAGGGTGAATGGAATTAGGGTAGGGTCAGAATCATGCTCTGAGTGTGGTCAGGGTGGGTTCAGGTTGGATGGGACCCCGGAAGGAGCAGGGGTCATAGCCTCTCTGGGGGTGACTGTTATGAGGGCTGCAATGTCTCTTGTCCCACCTCCATGTGCAAATGTGCAAACATTTGGGTGGTGTGTGGGTACACATGCATGTGACATGCCCTTTTGTGAGTGCATGTGTGTATGCTCACTTATGGATATGGCACATGTGTGTGCATTTTGTATAGTGTATCTGGGCATGTGTTATGTTTTCTAAAACCCCAGAATGGATTGAGTATTATAATTAGAACCTAGATATGTGCCCTTCAGAGCTATGGCCAAATACCTCAGTCCATTTCCTGATAATCTCTTAAGGCCAAAGAACGCTGGAAGCAATGTGGAGAGGGATGACATCTGGTCCTGGTCAGCTGCAGAAGGATGCATTCCCAATTGGTCAGAATAGGGCAGAGGGGTAGTTGGTAAAAGCTGGACCCCCTGCGTCTGGCACGTTCCTACCCTAGAGCTCTTGTGCACTCGCAGCTCACCTTACAGAGCCCAAACTATTCCCCCACCTCTGTCAGCACTGGGGTAAATGCCACTGTCTCACTGCCTCTACTGCACATCTCCCACTCTATCCTATGACAGCAGTCACAGTGGCCTTACAAGATGGAATCAAGTCACTTGACTGCCTGAAACCTTCAGTGGCTTCCTGTTGCCTACAGAGTAAATATGAAAATTGTATCAAGCATTCCAGAACCTTCATGATCTGGCCCCTGGTAACCTTCTTCTGTCTCTCCAGTGCCCACCCTATTCCCAGTAGGCCACTTCTTCATGCCTTCAAGGCTTTGTGACCAGATGCAGGTTAAAAACATTGACTTCAAATATCAGTAGATAATGAGGCTGGACACAGGTAGTGCAGGCAGATGCTCCTCCCTCCGTCCCTTTCTCCCTTCGTCTGCTCCTTCCTGATTCAACAAGTACTTGTTTGTCATTTCCAGGCTCTGGAGATAAAGATGAATGGGACTCAGACAGTGACCTCTATGGGGGCTGGTTATCCTTCAAGGGAGAAAGTCAGACTAACAGAGAGTGTCAGTCAGGCTGTAACTGAACATAATAAGAGCTCAATAAATATATATTGAACAAATGAGTGACCAAATGTAGTAAGTGTTATAATAGGTTATAACAGGATAAGGCACAGTGAGAGGCAAGAAAAGAAACCTTTCTCTCTCCCTGGAAATCAGGAAAGACTGCAGAGGGTTGGGGACAAGCGAGATGAACTTGGAAGAGTTGAATAGGTGCTTACAGGTGGCACTGGAGAAGGGCATTGAGCAAATGACAGCACAAGCAGAGGAGCTTTGAAAAGGAGCCTTAGAGTGTGTGTGGACCGCACAGCTGGGGCCTAGGGCGTGGGGGCAGGGCAGGCAGGTGAAGCTGGGGAGGAAGCTGGCTCTTGTCGCTGTGAGCAAGGGTTTCCTCCTGGAGGTGAAGAGGGCTCTTCCGAGTAGTTGGCGGGGGTGGGGGCCTCGTGAAGCGGATCTGTGGGACCTGGTTGTTGAAAGGAGGGCTGTGGCCTGGACATGACAGCCTATGCTGAGAAGGGCGTTTTTTTAGTTAATGCTCTCTGGTTGCTGTCTTGAAATTTGTAAAAATTTCTCTTTGAATCTGTTTAGTTCGTGAAGCCTAATGGGACAATAGTGCATGTGCCTGGGGCTTGAAGCACAGTCCAGCCTCCACCATGGCCCCAGGGCTGAGTTTTTGGCCTGCCCCCTACCCCGGATGCCCTGGGGGGCGCTCCCTTGCTGCCTCCCTCCTCCAGGTGGGACCAGCCACAGTGGCAGTGGAAGGCCCCATTCTGCATTGGTGCTCCACTCTGGCGGGGTCTGGGCACAGACACGGGGAAGGCCAAGGGCAGGCCCCACAGCTTCATCAGGGGCGAGGCAGCAGCAGGGACAGGTTCCCATCCCACAGCCCCCCGGTCTGAGTCATCAGGTGGCAAAGGGCTGCTTCAGTTTGTACAGTTGTGCAGGGATGACAGGTGAGACACATGGGGCATTAATTAAACAAGGCTGGCCCTCTCCTGATGGGCCCACCATTTATTTGTTCTGGCTTCATCTTTGTGGTGTGGCCAACACGAGGTGATCAAGAGACAGATATATCCTTGTCACTCATTGCACAGTTCAGGGGCAGGGTTGTCTCTGTGGCTCAATTTCTGTGGATTTGTCTGTTGAAAAAGATGATCGGGCCTGCCTGTGCCTTAGGTGCTATTAGGACAGTCACTAACGCGCCTCTAGGAATTAAGGGTTGCAGGGTTTGCTCTGCTGCCTACTCTGGAAGGACCTCAGGCAAGTTACCTAACCTCTCAGAACTTCAACTCCTCATCTGTAAAAAGGAGGATAGTAATACACCAACCTCATGGTACTGTTATAAGGATCAAATGAAATAAATAAAAACATTTGCTCAGTAGAGTGTTTGACCT
This sequence comes from Manis pentadactyla, assembly GCF_030020395.1. Taxonomy (NCBI): domain Eukaryota; kingdom Metazoa; phylum Chordata; class Mammalia; order Pholidota; family Manidae; genus Manis; species Manis pentadactyla. The sequence goes on from NC_080027.1 coordinate 48,579,972, forward strand.
TGAAAGAGCTATTGACCAATATAAAAGGAGCAGTAATAATAACTGACATTCGTACTTACTTTGTGCCAGGTGCCCTCATATATCAACTCATTTAGTGATCAGCACAACTTCGTAAGGTAGATCCTATTTTATGTCCATTTTTACAGATGAGGAAACTGAGGCCCAGAGGGATTAAGAATTTGCCCTGAATCACACAGCTGGTGAATGGAAGAAGCAGGCTTTTGACCCCGTCATAGTCTAGCTCCAGGGTCTGTGTTCATAACCATTGTACTGTTCTGCCTTGTTTGCTAAAATAAGTGTTCAATAAGATGATAGTTACTATTTTTCCTCACATGTAGGAACATGTTCCTATTGACACACACACATCCTTTTGGGGGCCTTTCAGCTGGTAATTTACTCTCCCCACCCCAACTCCCTCCAGGCAAAGGAAGGTCAGACCCCTGGGATCATCCCAGAAGGTCACTTCTGGGGAGCACAGAGCCTGCAGGGAAATCAGGACAGGCAAAGGCAGGCTGCTGCAGCCTGAGGATGCCCACTCCTCTCCCACCAGGCCAACCAAGGACATGAACAGAAGCCAGATGTTGCCCCTGGTATTACAGGAGGCCAGGCCCCAGAAGCCTGCTTTCGCACCAGTGAGAACTTGGTTTCTTAGTTCCAGGAGCTGGAGCAAGAACAACCCAGGCCTTCGGTGCCCTGTGGTGTGATTCAGGGTAAAAGGCCCAAGCGTGGGCTTCTGCAAAGGGAGCTAGAGAAGAAGGTACGAACCCCTCCTCATGTCCCAGCTCAGTGGTCCTCTGGTACTGCTTCTATACCTCGAGTGACAGGGAATCACAGCCCCCTGGAGTGGCTGTGATCATGTTGTGCATCAGTACAGCACCACAATCTACCTGCCTGTAGCTCCTCTCCTCTCAGCCTAACTGTGGCCCTCGGAGCCTCTCAGGGCCTGAACAAACCTTCTGCCCCTCACCCAGAGCTCAATAATCCTCCATCTGGAAATTCCTCCTGCTGCAGGCCAAGACCCTCCTTGTTCCACCTGCTTGGACCATCTCAGCCAGGTCACTCCTGTAGCAGCCAGGCCTGGGAGAGAAGACACGTGGTCCTGAAGACAGGGGTCTGTTGGTGTCAGAAAGAGCCAGTTTGTGTTAATAATTGTTAAATATTCAGGAATTTTGAGAGTCAGTTGTTAGCTTAAAACTGTTGGTAGCTTAAAATCTGCCACTCTGGAAGTATTGACAACAAGGAAATTGGCAAACACTACAAATCAGAGCCTGTTTTCCCTGGAGAGCCAATTTACCAGCACACCCACAGCCTGGAGCCCTGATTTCCATGGGGCCAAGCTCTCGAAAAGGCCTGGAGGATTCCTGATGCATGTGTGTGTATGCATACGTGTGTGTGCATGCTGGCTCCTGTGGGTGTCTCTGTGTACATCTGTAGGAGTGCACACGTGCATGCACGAGGGGTATGTGTGTGTGTGTGCATGTCCCTCTGTGTGTTTCAGCACAGAGACTAGCAGAGTGGGTTCTCAGACAGCCAAGCTTCCCATATAGCAAAGGTTTCCTGTTGAGGGGGATATGTCCCCCAGAGGTCTAGCAGAGGGCTTAACCCTGTGACCCGCCAGGCTCTCCCACCCATCGCCGGGACCTCAGGCCCCACCCTGATTGTACAGTAAGGCCTGGGCTTCTTTGCAGATAAACCCATCAGCAGTTCCACAATCCCTACAGCTGGTCTGGTAGCCACTTGGCTTTGTTCAAAAACTGTGTTCTGACTCATTTGGTTGTTTGGTTGTTTTTTTGTGTGTGAATACTAGAAAACAAAAGGTTTGTTCCTTTTGAATAGTCTTAAGTCTGAAGCAGTAAAAAAAAAAAAAAACTACAGGAGGTTAGTTAAGAGATGATCTTTGGCTTTTCATGCAAGGTATGTTCATGCTAAATCCAGAGCAGGCCAGTGAGAAGGCAGAACCAGAAGGGACTGGTTACTACGGCAACTCCAAGCTGATGAGGAAAAAGACAGTCTGTGTGAAACAAGTCGCAGCTTATTGTACTCCCAGGGCTGGGGCAAGCCCAATACTCAGTTCCACCAGGCACTTGCCAAAGAAGGTGGGACCTTTTCTCTCAGTCAGCAGAGGTCATCAGGCAGACCCAGGTGTGCCCACAATGGGAGGGCTGACAGTTTAGTGACACTGTCATTCCCCCTTGCTGGCCGTGCACACGAGGCACTCAATATGTGTTCTTTCTTTTTCTCTTATTTAGGAGCTTTTCTTTCTTTTTCTTTTTTTACTGGATAAGGACTGGCAATGTCTACATGTCCCAGATCCCCTGGACACTGGCTGGAGCCTAGGATGTGAGTAATGATTCAAGCCCTCCTCCCATCTTCCCTGAAAGTATGAGAGGGAAGGACATTGTTGCCATGTCCCTGAAAGAAGCCAGAGATGGCCTCTGCCTGTACAAGGAGTGACCAAGAAGGTAGGGACCTCAGGCCAGGGCCCACTCATTCTCTAGTCCTAACTGGCCCCTCTTTCCAGGGAACTCTCAGAGAAGTCACTTTGAACTTCCTGAGAAAGAGAGTGGGGCCACAGCAGACCACTGGCTAGGGCTGCCCTCCTGGCCACAGTAGCTGTCCTCAGCAGCACCCGAAGGAATTCAGCTTTGCCCTGGTCCCTGACCATTCTGCACGGAGCAACCACATTCAGCTGGCTGTACCCACTGATGGGGAACCCCCAGGAGGAATCATAAACCAGAGGCTCAGCTTCCTGGTGCCTGGGTGGCTGCCCTCGGATGGAGTTCTAGGGGTTTCCTTCAGATGATTCAAAATGTGGGGGATAGGGGGAGTGGCAAATTAAGACATTTCACCTGAGCTGCTTGTTATCTGCTTTGCTTGTGCAAGAGATTTTATTTGAAGAAAGGGTTCTGCTACTTTTTAAAAATTGTAGATCATTGATAAAGGAGCAGCAATTTCATTGAGTTGGTTGGTTAACAGCTTTTAGGGGACCCCACATGGATTGGGGGTTGTAATTTGTAAAAGATTCTTGAGGGTTCTGATTTGCCCTGAGGACCAGTAGCCTAGTGTGTCAGAGAAGACTGAGCAGACCATGTCCTTTCTGTGTCCCCACACCGTCCTGCTCTGACTGGACATGGGCCCACACGCTTGCTCACCTGTACTATGATTGCCTGGGGTGCTGTCTTGGTGGCCTGGGCCAGGCCTTCCTACGATCACAGCTTCAGTGTGTTGTACTGGGGAGTGGAGGTGGGACCACTCCCACCCCAGCTTCCCTGCCCATGGGTTGTGCTTCCCAGAGTCTGAAGGGGAGAAAAAGGGGCTCCCTTCATAACAAGAGGACAGGGAGTCTTTCCACCACTGCTTGGGCCACAGACAGCATAATGGAAGGGGGGCTTCTTGAGAGGGTGATATGGCCCCTGGGATTCCCCGGCATCCTCCAGGGGATCCCTGAGAGAAAGGGAGGAAGGTGGATGCCCTGAGGGCTGTGCCTAAGGCTGGTCCAGGCCTGCAACTGGGTTGCTGAGGGGCTGGGGGAGGAGGCTGGGACTGGACAGGCCCTGGTCCCAAGACTGTCCTCTGCCCCTGCTCAGGGCCTGTAGGCTTTACCTGCCCGCTCTGTACCTGGGTACCCTTCTCCCCAGGCACCATCTTCCAGCTCCCCTGCCTGGCTATTCCAGGATGCGACCATGATCTGAATCCCCACCCTGTCCAGACTCAGATGGCTCACTACTAGCCTGGCACAGTGCTTCCTTCCCTGTTCTTCACTATTTCTGCTCAGCTCTACGTACCTGTCCAGGTGAGCCTGTGCTAAAAGCCCAGGTCCTCTAGGGGGCGGCAGAGAGAGAGCTCAGGCTGAGCAGCCTTTCGAAGAACCCATGTGCATGTTCCAGATGCGTTTCTGCCCTGAGTTGCTGGCGCCTTGAAACAATCCATTGCCTTCTCCGGGCCCCCATTTCTACATTTGCTTTTGGGGAGATGACTCACAGGCCTCTCCCTGGGAGACATACAGCTGTGGCTGGGCTGCTGCCGAGAATCTGAGGAGGTGGAGAATGAGGGCTCAGGCTGTCAGGAAGGAGCGTAGGAGGCTAAGCAGTGGGGAGGCTCCGCCAGGTGAGTGTGCTGGGGGCAAGACAGCACCACTGCTCAGCACCCCCAGCCCCAGAACAGCAGCTCAGCAGCTACAGACGGGCCAGGAAGGCACCGTGGTGGAGTGTAGTGGCCAGCAACCCAGCTCTGGGCACTGGGACCTAAGAACCAGAGGGCATTATGTGCCTGGAGGAGCCCAGCATCCCTGCGGCCTCCCATGCTCAGGAACTGCCTCCCCCTCTGCCACTCCTGTCTGGATTTTCTCAACTCTGTCTGACTTTAGGACCAACAGATTTGAGATTTCTGTTTATAAAGGGATAGAAACCCCCCACACCACATTGGGGTGTGAAGGATCCTGGCCCACGAAGATGCCCAGAAACCCCATTCCTCCCTTCCCTTGGGAGCCCTGGAGTTTGGGCTCAGGCTTTGGGAGCTGGTCCTGCCCAGTAGGGCTGGGAAGTCAAGGAGGCTGGAAGGCTTGCACCCTTCTCTGGCCTCTGCCAAGCTGCACTGGGGAGGTCCAGAGGGGTTTATTTGGATTTTTTAATTACCATTTTTACTTTTTCCTACTCATGAAAAAGTTTTAATATACACAGTAAATTAAGCCCAGAAAAAAGGGAGGGGGGCACATTTCATCTTTAATCTATTTACTTCTGAATATTTAACATACAATTCTGGCACCAATCACCAAATTTAACTGGAAAATTACTCACTAATCTGTTTGCTTATTTGGAATAATTGGGTCGGCTGCCAGCACGAGGATTTCCCCCCCTGTTTAATATCTCAGTTAGTAGTCCAATTTCAGCTTGGCGACATAATTACTCTGACAGAGCTGTAGCCACGGGGCCTGTGAGTGGGGCTGCTTTTAAACCGTAAATTATGAAGGATTAGCATTTATGAATTTTAAATCAGGCTGGGGTAGGAGACACTAAAGCTGCTTAACGCTGGGGAACAGCAGCCTCCACTCAGCAGCAGGAGCCGTAACCCTTCCACTCCCAGGATGGGCTGCGGGACGTGGGAACCCAGGACACAGGAGTGGTGGTGACCCAGGAGGGGTGGGGACACAAAGGGCACGGAGCAATGATGGAGCCCCTGGGGGTTAGGAAGCTGAGATGACATGGAGCAAGGAGCTCTGGCCTCCCCCATTTGGGGGTTGCTGTCTCCCTCTGGTTAGCAATGGCTCAACTCTCCAGCGCTTCAGAGGAAGCTTGGAGTGATGATCCAGGAGTTGAGGTCAGTCCCTGCAGCCCCTGCCTGCATGCAGATCAGCGCCTTTGCATAGGATGTGTCTACCTCTCTGAAGAGTCCCCCTCTGGCCAGGACCCAGTCTGACCCAGCATCATATGGCTCTGAGTATGACTTTCTGGATTGTTCAGCTCTAGTGAGCTGCAGAATGACCATCCATGCTCCCCCAGGTATGTTGTTCTGAGTTCTTGCTCTGCTTTCCACTCTTCCTCCACCCCCACTTCCCTCTGTCACACAGCAGCCATCGGCCCAGCTTTGAGACAAGAGGACCTGGGTTTGAAACACAGCTATGATCTTTATGAGCTGTGTGATCATGGACAAGTCAGTTCATCTTTCTGAGTCTCTATCTTAACAGTTAAATGAAGATAGTAATCACTACCTTGCAGAGCTACCAGGAGAATTTCATCAAATAGTTGGGTGAAGTGCTGGGCATAGTGCCTGGCACACGGCAGCTGTTCACTGGATCAGCTCCATGCTCTCTGGGGACTCCCCAAACCTGAGTCAGTGTCCTGTATCCCCAGCCCTCTCCCTGTGCCTCATCCCTCACAGTGCAGGTTAATTTCTGCCTTTGGCCACTCAGCCTGGCCTTACGGTGGGTGCCAAGGTCAGATCTGCAGTCACTGCAGGACTCTAGGCACCAGTGGCCACTAGAACACTGACTCTGGAGCCAGGTTGGTGGGTTTGAACTTTCACTCTATCATTCACTAGCTGGGTGACCTTGAACAAGTTATTCCGCCTCTCTGTGTCTCAATTTCCTTATCTGCCAAATGGGAAGACTCATGATAACATTTCATCATAGTGCTATTAAGAGTTCGTGGGCTAGTTAATGTACAGTGCTCAGAATCAGGCCTGACAGACACAGTAGCAGCAGCTATGCTAGTTAGTGTTTATTATCCTTGTCAGGAAGGTGACTATGGCCCTCCCTGTGGAACCTGCATGTTCTGAGACCTTTGGCTGACTTCCCCTGGGCTTGAGGGATCGCCAAGTTGCCTAAAAATAAAAGTATATAAAAAGAGACAGGATCTGAGTGGGCAGGACAAGGCCACCTGAAGTTCACTGAGGACCAGTCTAGACTACCCCACTCTGTATGGGATCCAAGCAGTCCTTATAGTGGCCAGAACTTTACTCACCCACCCCATCTATGGGCAATAGGGCTTCCCATGACCTGCTGCTCTGGAAGGGCCTCCTGAGTAACCTGTTGGGCAGATCCCTGGGGTCCAGGCCAGCTCTCTAGGCAGCAGAGCTGGAAGGGCAGAAGGAACACAGGGACATGTTGGCCCAAGAGACCCTCCGTGTGGCCAGCCCTCCTTCCTGAGCTGGCCATGATCTCTGTCCTCCACGGTCCCCAGTCCTGAGCTAGTGGGCGGCCAGGGAGGGAGGAATGGGGCCCCTGCAGGCATTCAAGCATGAGGCTGTGTGGCCAGGTCAGGTGTAGCCCAGACGCCTCACTCTAGGCCTCCTGGACTGACACTGAAGGCCCAGCCCTTCCCACTGTCCCCGCCCAGCCTCAAGGATACCATCTGTCCTAGACCATCATGAACACAGTGTGACAAGCTGCCAGTGCCTTAATGTGAGTCCTTGGCAGTTCACTTCCCCTTTTTGGACCTCTTTCTTCACATCTGAAAGAAGAACAAGAGGGTTCTTGCCTGACTAGGGGCCTATAATTCAAGTTCACGGGCTGTTATCTCAAGAAGAATGACACAGCATGTCACTCCCCTGTTCTCTGCAGAGGAGGTCCCACAGCCCACCCGCAGGTCCAAGCTGGGTGCAGTCTGGCTTCATGTGACATACTGGATGGATTTGGCTACCCCACACCATCCATGACCTTGGACTTAATGTCAGACCGAACCATAGCCCCTGCTCCTGGGCATTGGCCGGCAGTCGGAATCCTAGGGAAATATTGCAGCCCACCCAGGGCTTCAAAACCGGCCTGTGTGACAATTTTGCTTCAGCAAATAAATCCTTGAGAATCCTTCCTTTTCCCTCCACATACACCACCCCATTGCCACCAGCCATCTGGTTCTTAAGGACCACAATCTGGGGGACAATCAAAGGGGAAGGAAACTGCTGCAGTGGCTGCCGTTGTGCACATCCAGGCAGAAGAAAGGCTGCATTCCCAGGGGCCCCACAAGATTTCTGGCGCGGCTGGTCTGTGACCACGCTGGGATGCTTGATGGATGGGAAGTGCCCGGTTTGTCGAGTCCTTGCTGAGCTTTGTGATAACTCATTTTATTTCTCTCTTTACAAATTGCCCCATTACCACTCCCAAATTGAACAGAATCATAAAGCCAGGAGCATCCCAGCCTGGGCTGAGCCCCAGGGGCCATGAATTACCTGTGGCGCAGAAGACCGCATTTTGGGGAGGAAGCTGGGGACAGCTGGCTGGAGTGGGTCCTACGCTCTGCAAGGGAAGTGGGTTTGTTTTCTTTAAACTCAAGAGAATAAAAGAGTTCTAACCAAGTCCTACTGGATTTAAACAGCAAGACCTGCCTCGCTGCTCATTGGCTTTCAAGCTGGGGGCTCTGATCCCTGTTTGAGGGGTTAAATTCTAACCCCATTAAGCCATTTATGGAAAGCTGACCACCAGGGAGGGAGGCAGCAGCCTCCCTAAACCCCCCAGATTCTGAAATTGGTTGTCACTCTCAGTCAGAGGATTCTAAACAAGTAGGCGCTAATCCCCTCTGTTAAGGAGATACTTATTTTGTCTGAAAAACTTCAAAGAGCCCATGACAGACACTCAAAATCAAAATTAGCATTCCAATGAGGATTTTAAAAATAATAATTCTTACAGTTCTGCTGAGGAGCTGAGGAGAGGGGAAGTGGCTGGCCCGGGGGCTGGGGGAGGGAGTGGGGCCAGCGCCTTTCATCTGCCCACCCTGAGGAGCTCTTGGGATGGGCCCCTGCTGGCTGAGATGCTGAACCCTCCTCTACAAAGGGGCAAAGGCTGGGTTGTAGCCTGGGCCCTTGAGGGGCGGGCAGGAAATGGCAGCTGCCCTCCAGGACTGTGCAGATGAGGCATCCAAGGCTTAGAGACAGAGGTGGTGTCCGGGGCCATCAGCAGCCAAGCTGCAGCTGAAGCCAGACATTTGGACCCAGGGCGGTCACCCACCTGGGGGCCACAATGGTGTTCTCTGCTCACCGGGCTTGTGTGTGGGGAGGGGGATGCTCACAGGCGTCCTCAGTGGCAGAGTGTGGAGCCCTGGCACATTGTCAAACACCTGCCCAGCATCCGGGAGCTGCTAAAGCATCCTAATACTTCCCTGAGTCCCAGCAGCCTTTCTTCCAGAACCCAGCGAGCCTCCTCCCACCCCCAGGCCTTTGTAGGACCAGTTCCCCTGGCCCACTCCAGGAGCCCTCTCTTGTTCTCTCTCACTCTGGTATTTTTGTCTCTCAAGAGGCCCTTCTATTCCAGGTTCCAGGAGCCCCCATCTCTGGACAGTCTCTGCGGCCCCTTCTTTGCTGAAGTCCTGCAGGGCCTCCTGGGCTGAAGTCCCCACTTTCTCTGCTGGCTCCTGCTTGGGCTTCCCAGGAAGCCTGGGCAGGACCTATCCCTCTGGTTCTCTTTGGCCAGGCTGCCCCAAGGCTGTTTGGTGTCACCTGCTGTGAGGAGGATCCCTCAAGACTGCTAATGCAGGGGTCACAGAAATTCCTCAGACCCTTAGGCTTTGCCCTACTCCCCCAGTAACACTGTTTTTCTGCTTCAGCCCCTGAGCTCCATCCATTCTTCTCATCTGCCCAGTCCCCACCAGCCCCCTACCCCACTTCAAGGCTGGTCCAGAACCAGCTTCTGTCCTCTACCTGCTCTGTGCCCAGCCCCTTGACAGTACTGGAGTACAGGTGCCAGATCCTGCTCTTGGGATGGTCCCACCAAACGGGGCACACGGGCAGGAATGATGGTCCATCAGAGCACAGAGGCTGTGAGCTCTGGCAGGGGGATCAGAGGACTCCAGGTGGGGGCACCCTGAGGGGGTGCCAAAAAGCTTCTTTAGCACGTTACCTGGTGGGCAAAGAACAGAGGGCCTTCCAGTAGAGAGTGGGTGTGTGACTGCAGGGAGGCCAGAGAGGCCTGGGAATGAGGGAGAAGCCTGCCTCTCAGCTCCAGCAATCCCAGGACCCCTTTCTGATCCCCAGCCTGGGCCCCCAGGCTCTTTATGAAGACCAAGGGGTCCTGGTTACCTGTTGCGGTAACAGACTTGGAAAGCACATGAACTTCAGAGAAGGAAAGAAGGAAGTGGCTGGGGGATCCCTCCTCTGCTCACCAGTGACGGCCTGGCCACCAATGAGAGAGACTCCTTGAAAGCATTACCTCATCCAGGACAATGTCATTGGTTCTGCGTACTAGAAAAGCCTGGAGATTTCCAAAGGCCCAGCTTTTGGCGTTAACCCTTCCAGAGGCTGGTCTGGTCTCTCTTGACTGCCAGTTTTATCCCTGTGAAAACTGGCTCTGTTCAAAGCACTGTTACACCCATCTCTCATGTCATAGATTTCTAGAACATTCATGTCAGTGGCCATGCAGACTGGTATTGTCTAATAGAAATATGCTGCAAGCCACATATGATTTTTAAAGTTTCTACTAGTCACATTAAAAAGCTTAAATTTTAATAACATATTTAACCCAATATTATTATTGGACTTACATAACCCAAAACATTGTCATTTCAGCATGTAACCAATATAAAATTATTAATGAGACATTTTACATTTTTTTGGTAATAAGTCTTAGAAATCTAGTGTGTATTTTATGCCGACGGCACATCTCAATTCAACTAGGCACATTTCACACGCCGCATGGCCACAGGTAACTAAATGGATACTGTACCGGATGCACTGGGTCTCCAGAGAGGACACTGGGAAGGAGGGGAGCAGGCTGTGCTACTGACTGGATGTTTGTTTCTCCACCCCCACCCCCCACCACCAAAAGTCCTATGTCGAAAACCCTACCCCAGATGTGATGGTACCAGGAGGTAGGGCCTTTGGGAGGCGATTAGGATTAGGTTAAGTCAGAGGGTGGAGACCTCATGAATGGGATTTGTGTCCTTAGAAGCATTACTGGAGAGCTTGATTCCTCTCTCTGCTCTCTGCTTTGTGAGGACACAATGAGATGTCGGCAATCTACAACCTGGAAGAAGGTCCTCTGCAGAATCTAACCTTGTGGACACCTGATCTTGGACTTCCAGCTTCCAGATCTGTGAGATGCAAGTTTCTGTTGTTTATAAGCCACCTAGTCCATGGTGTATTCTGTCAGAGCAGCCCAAATGGACTGAAAGCAGACTGCTCAGGGTCAAAAGCACACAGGCTTTGGGATGAGTCCCCTGACTCCAGCTTGCAGTACTTCCCCAGGCATGCTGGACCCTGAAGGGCCCAGGGCACCGAAGTGGAAGACCCAGGCTGGGGCTAGAGGCTGGTACCATGTGCTGGGTCTGCTGCCAGCTTCCCCATGTGTGGCCTTGTGTAGATCAGGAACTGCACGGAACACAAGGCCCCTGTTGGCCCTGCTGTGCTGGAGGTCAGCTGTGTAAGGAGGTCAAATGAAGACATACCAGAGTGGCAGACATTTCCTGCACCTGCTCCGTGTGAGGCACTGTGTGAGCTGGGGGTAGCCCTCACCCTGAGGAGCTTGCAGTCAGGGTGGAACAATGACAGCACAATGCAATAAGGCCTTCAATGGGGAAAGTATAGGCACTGAGGACAGCAATTCATCTTTCAGGGGGAAAGGGGAATGGGAATTCCTGAGCTGGATCTGGAAAGAGGGCCAGAAAATCTGGTCAAAGGCCTCTTACTACAGCTGAGACCCACCAGCTTCATAAAACCCCAGCTATCCCTGAAGGGTGGACAGCCCAGGTGAAAAAAGCCCACCAAGGTGGCACAAAGTAGGCAGCACAGCCCTGTCCAGTCCCACTAGACAGGCAAAGCCCAGGCCTAGAGGTGGCTGGTGCTGTGTCCTTCTCAGCAGAGCCCCCAAGGAGCCTAGCCCCAGCCTCAGACTTCTCTGGAATGAACTGAGGCTGCCTGTGGGCAGAGCTTGGGCAAGAGTAGTGGCCTGAGTCCTGCCTGCCAAAAGCAGGGGAAGCCCCAGCCTGAGGTAGGAGCCGGCCTGCCCTCTGTGGGGCCCAAGAGCTGCAGGGCCTTTATTCTGTACACCTAACTGCTTCTTGCCCCCTCCTGGCCACTAAGTCCGGATGCTGGTAATGAGCATCTCTTGCACCACCGTGACTCAGAGGAGGCCTCCTGGCAGCCCAGCCTTGTTCTCATTGTCCTGCTCCAGCCCAAATGCACCAGGCCCAGGCCTCAATCATGATCAATGGGCTGAGGATGTGCTGACGAGGCACTTTCATCTTTTCTCAAGGCTGGTGTTTGAACTTATCTGAGCATTCGGCCTTCCCAAACGGGCTTGTCTTCTAAGAAGGCAGCCAATCTCCTTTCCCTTGCTTCCTAAGCAGGCTGATCCTAAGTTATTGAGGCACAAAAAAAGGAGACTTTCAAAGGCAACTCTAAATTACCGTCCTCTTCAAACTGGGGAAAAGTCTTATTAAGTCACCTGCATGTGAATCCCGGCCTATTTCTGTCTGCAGACCTTTCTTCCTTTGTGCCACATAAATGGACACATCATATGAATTTTCTTTCAACCTGGCTCCCAAAGCTGTGAATATGGGCAGACAGATCCTGCTCCTTCTTTCCTGGTGGGACTGAGGAGGAGTGGGGGTGGCAGCCAGCGGGGCCCAGCTTGACGGGGGGTGGCTGTGCCCTCCTCACCAGCTCTGGTGTCCTTCCCACAGGACTTGGCAGGGCTGCCTAGAGCCAGCACTGTCCTTGGGGCGGTGGGGAGGCACTGGGCCCCTACAGCGAGGCTTTGGGACTGTGGAGCTGGCAGACGGGGCATAGCCAGCCCTTCCTGGGACAGGAGGACATCTCAGGGACCCTCAAACTCACCCAGCCCCCCACAGCCTGCTCTCTCATTTTCTGTGCCTCCTACTGCCTGTCCTCTGTGACTCTCCCACCCACAAGGAGGCTCACTCCATGCCCGCCCTGCCCTCCTTGCTGAACTGGCCACGCACTCTCCTACCTCTGGGCCTCAGCACTGCTGTTCCCACCCCAGAAAGCTCTTCCCCCAGACATCCACCAGGCTCATGCCCTCACCAGCTTCAAGTCTCCACTCAAAACATAACTTCTCAGTGAAACTTTCTTGGGCCAACTCAATGAAGACTGCACCCACCCCTGCACTCCCTAGCCCCAACCCCACCTGAATTTTTCTACACAGCTGACATGCACTTCATTTCATTTGCTGGTGTTAGTTGTCCCTGGCCCCCGCTCTAAAATCTAAAGTCCACGTCCGCAGAGATGTTTGCCCCTTTGGTTTACGACACTCACCAGTGCCTAGATGGCGCTCAGTATACAGAGATGCTTAATAAATCACCATTTGATTATCTAAGGCCCCGCCTTCTGTGATCTAGTCACCAGCCTCCAGAGGACACCACACAGAATGCCGGGACCAGGTGCCCAGGCCCCCAGAAAGAGACCCTCCCTTAGGCCTGTGGGTTGGCCAGGGTACTGCTTGGTCCAGCTTTGGCCTCAGAAGAGATGACTTCCAAGCCCGTGACTGTGTCTTTGAGCCCATCAGTCTCCTTCTGGGACAGCCCCTGTGTGGGGGTGTTTCAGCCCATCAGGTCCAGCTGGCCAGGCTGGTGTCACTGAAATGCTCTGGGACCTCAGCTGCCCTCTGCAAGCCACTCCCAGAGGACGGATCCTTCTGTGGGGACCCCAGGGCTGCCACCCACTTCCCTCACTACATCCCTAGGCTGGTCAAGTGGGTGTTACTATACACAATGGTCTGGATGTTTGTGTCCCCCCAAAATTCATGTGTGGAAATCCAAGTTCCCAAGGTAATGGACTCAGGAGATAGGGGCCTGTAGGAGGTTATTATAAAAGACCCCGCAGCGCTCCCTAGCCCCTTCCACCATGTGAAGATGCAGCTGAAGTCAGCAGTCTGAACTATGGAATGGGGCCTTCACCAGAAGCCACCCATATCGGCACCCTGATCTGGACGCCTAGCCTCCAGAACTGTGAGCAGTACGTTTAGGCAGTTTGCAGGCCACCCAGTCTGCAGTGTTTGTTACAGCAGCCCCAGTGGACGAAGGCTCTGTGCAAGCTAGCCTGGCTGACCGGAGCCCTGGAGCTATTGTGGCTCTCCCAGGTCCTCTCTGTATGTCCCTGAGTGACTCCCTTCCCTCTCCTGACCTCAGTACCCCATGTGTGCCATGAAAGGGGCGGCCGGAGAACCCAGGGGCCCCTCTGTGGGCCTCACTGTCAGAGCCCCTCTGGCCCATTCTGGGGAGAATCAGAAGGACCAGCTGGAGGTGCTAGGGTGTGAGCGGAGTGAGCCCGTGACCTTCCCCTGTCCACTCTCTCTCAGGCAGCACTGGGCCAGGAGGGCGGGTTGAGAGCCTGGGGTAAGGTGGAGACCTGGGGCTGGGCCCAGCAGCGACAGATCGGAGGGCGGTAGTGAGGGAAGCAGCCCAAGCCCTCACTTCATTGCCCCTGTTCCTGGGCCTCAAGTGAGCCACAGGGCCAGGCAGCCAGACTGTGAGGATCTAAGGGCCACCAGACTCGACCCTAGCCCTCAAGGAGACTTCACACTGATCAGTTCTTCATGCTCAGCATGGGGGTGATGGGGCAGTGGCCAGGGGTCTCTGACTCAGAGCCCACGACCCTATGATCTCCCCTCCTCTGAGCTCAAATGTGCTGTGGAGAATCCAGGTGACCAGCTCAGCCCTGAGGCTGGCCCTGTCACTGCCCCTGACTTCGGCACCAGCCCAGCTAACTCAGCTAAGACCTCCTACCCCAGGGGACATGCTCCCTTGGGCTGCTGGCCTCTTTGCCGAGCTGGCTGAGGGAGCGTGGCTGCCTCCCTGAGCCTGTCCCCACCGGCCTTCATCTGGAGGCCATGCAGCCTTGCCTGCAGTGACATGCCTCTCCAGCCTCCAGGAGACATGCTCCTCGCTGCCAGTCTGTGGACTCCCCGGGGCAGGCCAACCAGCAATTCTTGCCCATCTGGTCTGCCCAGACATGCCTCCTGAATGCAGCCCTTTTCCCTATTCCCCCTGCCTCACCTTGGTTGAGGGGTTTCTCCCCTTCTCCCCAGGATGTTTGTGGGAACTTCCTAACTGGCCTCCCTTACTCTAACCTTAAACCCTGGGCTGTACGGCCTGGGAGGATGGATTCCAGCACACGGCCATCACAGATCTTCCTTCAAAAATCTGGTCCCATATTTCCCTCTTGAAAAACTTGCATTGCTCCAGATGAAGAAGGTACTCATTCTCAGGGTGGTGCAAATGCAAAATCAGCCTGAAAAGGCAGTGCTTCTATAAATCTTGTGCCCAGGGGGGCCATGCTGGACTTACCCTGGTCCCAGTCCTATAAGCCACCCCTGAACCCAGATGAACTCCAGACTCCTTCACTCGGCTCAAGGCACCACCACACCCCAACCCTTTTCCTGCCTTGTCTCCTACTAAGCCTCACATGCCCCTGCACCTCACTACACGAAAGCACCTGGGTTAGTCCCCTCAAGGCTCTCCCTCTTCTGGATTTCTGCACATTCCTAATGTACCCTCTCCCTTCCTAGGTTTGCCTGCCTCTTGTCCTTCCTGACACCTTTTCCAGGTAAGCCTCCTTTGTCCAGGGTGCCTGGGGGGCTGTGCTCCCCAGCTCCCCAGGAGAGGAGCACACAGCACAACCACATTGTACCACACCAGCCCATCTGTACGTCCCCCTGTCTCAATGGGCTGCAGTATATTTGAGGGCCAGAACCATTTCTGGCTTCTCTCCCCTTCCAGCCCAGGGCCTGGCCAGCGCAAGCTTCCAGTAGGTGCTGGGTTAATGAAGGAGAGCCCCCAAGTGCACCAAGGAATGGGCTGTTAACCCAGCACCACGCAGGCCTGCTGAGAAACCCCATTCATCTGCTTGCTGGGGGGAAGCAGACAGACAGATGGAAGCAAGCGAGGGCTAGGAATTCTTTGGGGGAAAGAAGCTTATTTCCAAATGGTAGGCATATAGGCCGTGAGAAGACAAAAAAATTTCTCAAAATTAAACCAAAGGAGGGGTTTAGGGAGCGGTGGGGCTCCAAGGGATTTATTAATGCACGCCTCCAAGTGATTCTTCCTCCTGCAATCCAGGCACTGGGTTAGCACTGATGTCCAAATTATATTTAATTGGACAATTATTCAAACTGAAAAACCTGCACAGAAAACGAAGGCAGTCCTTAATAAACACCTTGTCTCCTCAGCCCCAAACAGGCAAGTCGTTTACTGACCCAAGAGGCACAATTTTGTCTTTGGTAAATTTATTTTGAAGTAATTGCCGACTCCAGGAGTAACCATTTTTCAAAGGGAAACTTGGCTCTAGCCAGCAGAATAATAAATTGTTGCCTGACCCGGGTGAAGCCTGGTCCCATTAGAAAGATGTGCGCTCAGAGGGCGGAGGGCGGCGCAGGGAGGGCTGGCTCTGCATGTGCGCAGCACTTTTGCCCTGGCCTGTGGCTGGTGGTTGCCTCCTCAGATCAGGTTGCAGACACCAGGACCAGCCCAGACTCATTCTACAGGCGTGGCTGCCAGGGCTGGGGCAGAGCTGCTACCTGGCCATGGAGGCCACAGTCAGGAGGGAAGGCCATAGCTTCCGCAGCCACCCTGGGGCCACGCAGGTCCTGGAGCCAAGCCCCTTCCTGCAATGCCAACACCCCATCCCTCCACCAAGACAAACCGTACTGCCATTCTCCCCGGGCCTGCTGGCCCCTGACTGCCTGCCACCTTCTTGCTGCTTCTGCTGTGGTTGGGCGAGCTGGGCCACAGGGCCTGTGCCTCTCACACAGAAGGCACATGCGCACAGACCCACCTTACTGAGCAGCTGAGGGCCTTGGGGAACCTGCTTTAATAAATAGAAGTGCATTTATAAATAGCATATCCATATGCAAATGACACCTCCTACAGCCTGGAAATGTCTCTGATCGTTTGAAGCGAACACACTTTATAAAAAATGGGGGTGTTTCTTCAGGAGAGAAATGAAAGGACTTCCTTATTTGCAAAGGGATTCCAACTTAGTTTCCTTGAAGAACAATGTCCCTTCCTTCCTTCAGTGTGTAGCATACCTCCATGCCTCCAGATCTATGTTTGGCCTAACGTCATCTCTGCCAGGGGTCTTTGCTTTTTGTTCCTGATGCATCTGAGCACTACAATGCCTGCCATGAGATAGTCTCAACAGTTTACAGAGATGGGCTCCAGGAGAAGCCATCCTCTGGAGAAGCCCTCGCCCCTCCTCAGCTGCATCTTACAACCTTTCTTCAGACCTTGAATGGAATAAAGCTTATAGGACACCAGAGCTGGAAGGACTGTCCAGTGTGATCGCATATCCTCCTGCCTTTTATTCCAACTGGGGAAACCAGCCCTGAGAGACTAGGGAACTTGCAGATACAAAGCAGCTCACAGGGAAGCCTGGGGCTCCAGCTGGCAGAGTCCCCACCTCTTCTCCAGTCCAGGTTGCCTCCCAACATGAACCCGGCCCCCATCTGAGTGGTAACACATTCAAAAGAGCCCTAGCAGTACGCAGGTCCTCTGAGAGCACCTTTGACTATACAGCTCCACTTTCCAGGGAAACTGAGGTTCACAGAGTGATGCCCCAGGTAATACTTTGAGGGGGCTCTTTCCCAGACCTTTCAGCATCAATATGTAGCTTAGGAGTTAGGGCCAGGCACCCCATCACCTCCTCTCTTCCTTGTTGGGGTTACAGGGCTTGGGCCTCGGAATCTAGCCAGGCTACCTTGTCATAGGACAAGGACCCCACAGGGCAGGGAGGCAGCCCCTGCTGGGTTCTAATTCCTGGGTCATCCTGCTGACCCCTCCCACCGAGGCAGCCTCTGGGACAGCTAGGAGGCTTCTCCCATACCACTCCCTCTGCTTCCCTGAAACCTTTTCTCACTCCCGCCCCTGGGCTTCCAGATCAACTCCTCCACATGCCCGGAGTCACATGGTACACATTGGCTCTTCAGAATTTTGTGACTGTGGCCTCACCTTCTGCTTAATGGGAGAAGAAACAATAAATTGTTGATCAATAACAGCCTGAGGGCAACAGCTGGAAGAGCTGGAGGCATTTAGCCTAGAGAAGACCGGGTTCAAGGAGAATGTGTCCAGAGAGGGACTATGTCCAAACTGGGAAGCAGTTTGGCATCTGGGGGTTAAATCAGGCTAAGAGAGTGAGGTGAGTCCTGAAGGTAAACCCAACTGTCACCCCTGCCCCTCTTTTAACCAACTATGTGGCTTCTGAAAGTTGCACCCCACCTCTCACACTGTTTCCTTACCTGGAAAATGGAATGATAACAGAGCCTAAATCATTAAGTTATATGACCATGGGAACATGTTTTGAGCACTTGCTATGTCCCAAGCACTATTCTAAAGACTTCACATTGACTCATTCATTCAATCTACACAAAAAAAACCTGTAAAGTAGATAGTATTTCCCCAATTTACAGATCAGAGAAACAAGACACTCGTCTCTGGGGAACTGGGATTGTCTGAAATCCTGTGCCCCGTTACCCTGGTGCACCTGCTCACCTTCTCCCAGCCCTGCCCTCTGCCTGCTTTCTACAGGCTTCTCCTGGGAGCACCTCCTTAATAAGCCACTTGCACACACATCCCCGTCTTGGGTGCTGCTGCCAAGGGCCCCATTGAAACAACACAGGCCCTGCTGGGCTGTGAGTGTGCACAGGTAAGGCTAAGAGTACCAGCTATTTATTGTGCACCTACTGTACGAGTGGCATCTCACATGCCTTGTCTCACTTAATCCTCAGAAATGAACTGCTGGATAGGACACATTATTATTTCCTTTTTACAGATAAGGAAACTGAGGCTTAGAGCAGTCAAGTGACTCACCAAAGACCCTCCAGCTAGTAAGTGTAGAGGAGGATTTGTTTTCAGGGCTGTGGGACACAGTAGCCTGTGCCCGCATGCCCACCCTACCCTAGGGTGCTCACTGGGTGAATTCAGCCCTCCCATAGCAGGAGGCAGAGAGGTAGTGTGAGGGAAGAACAAGACCCTTTTTGGGAAATCATGGAAAAGCAAAACAGAAAGAGCTCCAAGTGGGGATATGGCAGAGAGGCAGGGCCCAAGCAGCATGTGGGATCGGGAACGGGCTGGGCCGAACTGCCCCATGGGTACGTGCCATAGCGACACAGACACAGCAGGGAAGCTCAGGGGTTACAGCTCACATCCCACTGTTCCTTGCAGGGACTGTGGTCTGCCAATACCATCTCCTGGTCACAGCCACCTCATCCTGTACCATAAGACTCCCAGCATGGCCTCAGCCTACAGGAAGGCAGGGACAGGCCCATGGGGAGACCCTCAGAGCAGGAAGGGTCTGCTTAGAGAGCTTAGAGACACAACCCCCACAGGACAAGTTTTGATCTGAACCGGGGGAGGGATTGTCCTGATCCAGCCCCTGGTGAGGGAGCTGGGGGACAGCACAGGCCTTAGCTGGACAGGGGGGCCGGGAGGGGAGGGTGAAGACAGGAGTGGCCACCCTGGGACCTGTCACAGAGCAGCCGTTGCCTAAGTCCTGGGAGGCCACAGGAGCAGCCTTCAGTCAAGCGCAGCCAACACAGGAGTCCAAAGGTCTGGAGCTGAGCTTCCACCTACGCAGGGGACAGGATTTGAAGCTTGGTGGCAGGTGTGGGACGGTGGCCATGGCTGTGCGCAGGGAGCGGGAGAGAAGAGGGAACCCCAGGCATCTCTGTCCTCGGGAGACGGCCCTGCTCTGCCCACACCGGCAGTAACGCAAGTGACTGGGGACCTTCACTTTCCAGGCTCCCCACAGGTCACCAGCCCCCAGCACCCCTTGCCTCAGGAAACAGTGGGGACAGGAGAGGGCCCCAGGGCAAGGGCAGGGGAGAGGAAGCACAGAACACTGGGCTGAAAGCAAGAGAAGGAAGCTCTTATCCCCACGGGGGAGCAGGAGGGCCCTGGGGGTGACATGTCTGGTCTTATCCTCCACCTGGGCCCCTAGACAGGATGATGAATAAACAAGTATCCCCCAGACGAGGAGCCCCCACACCCTGATCTGCACATAACCCTAATCATACCCTCATCCAGGACAAAATACCTTCTCCCTGAACCTAAAGTCCAGTTCTATTCCCTGACCCCTGACCTAAACTCAGATAGGAGCCTCACTTGACCCTTGCCCTGAACCTAGCCTTACCTCTAACCTCCCTTGACTGACCCCAGGTCCCACCATAAATCTCAACTCTCAGCCTGCCCCTGCCTTTCACAGTCTCTGCGCTCCTGCCACCTAGGTCCTGACTCAGCTTCATGCTTATCTTGGCCCACATGTGCCCAAGGCCGTGGCTTCATTACTTCTCAAAGACCATGCTGGGCACCCAGCAGCCACCAGCCTATGGCCCAGCTCTGAGGGCCATAGGGGACCCCTAAGGGCAGCAGCCGGGGCTCTGACTGGTTTCGGCCATCCCTGCAAGGTGACAGATGAGCTCTGGTGTTATCAGCACTTTGGAAGGGATTCCCCAATTTCCCCACCTGTCACTTCACCGTAATTTCTAAAGCACAGTAGGCTGATTCCATCTCTCAACACATTTGACTGTGTGCCTGCCCTGGACGGCTTCCTCGGGGCTGGGACCTGGGAGGGACGACCAGGACAAGGACTGCTCTCCAGACACTGCCCGGCAGCGGTGCCAGCAGTGACACATTCTCCTGGCCTCCTAGGCAGACACCACACTGCGCCCAGCCTGCCCAGCCTCCGTGCTCCTGGCTCGCCTGAGGGCCTCCCTAGAGGCAGGAGGAGGCAGGTAAGGCACTTGTCAGGCACTCCCTGCCAAGCTGTGCTTCAGCACATGATGGAAATCCTGAGATCCTCAGGGGGACACAGCAGGGCCTGTTGTGGCCTCTCTCCCATCACCGTTGTCATTTGCAACTGTCCCAACAGACTGAACATGAGCTGCCCCCATGGTCGTCACAGGACCCTGTGGGCAGCAGGCAACGCTGGTGGGTGGCAGCTGCATGACTCCTTGTAGAGCTGGACACTGGGGACAGAGGCTCGGGAAGAAGCCTGCAGGCAGCCAGAAGGAGGGATGCTGTGGCTGGAGCCTGGTAGGATCACCCCCCAGAGCTCCAGGGTCCCAGGGCAGAGCCCTAAGAGGAGGAAAAGGGTTTCCTGTCCTGGGACCTCAGCCTCTGGGGTCATCTGGCGGGGCAGCCCCAGCCCACAGCCTTAGGACAGGCTCTCCCAGGGCCTGTGCCCGGGATACCAGGTGCTCCAGCCTGGCACCATGAGAGGAAAGTAGGGCGCTGATGCGAAGGTTTCATCTCGATATGAGAAATGACTTTCTGACCATCACAGCATCCAATTTAAAAGAAAATCTAAAACGGGACATCACATCAACTCTGGGGTTGTTTGTGGGCTTTGAAGACTGCCTGTAAAACCTCCTCAGTAATTAAGTAGAATGACTCCATTTTGCCACATAAGTATGGTTATTGCTCCTGGGTGGCTGCAATTAATATAAAAGCAGCTTAAGGAAGCCATCATCAAGGCATAATGAGTTTTAAATATTAATTAATATGTTAATAACCATTCTAGGCTGAGGGTGAGGTTGCAGTGCTTTAGAGATGATTTCTGCCAGGGACCCAGACCCAGGAATGCCTGCACCCTGCCGGGCACAGCCCCACTTCCTGGTGGGGCCCTGCAGGAGCAGGAGCAGAATGGAAATCAGAGCCCTGCTTTACAGTAGCTGCGCCGTGCCTGACGTCCCAGGGCAGTGCTCTGAGCGACTGGACCGCAGCACATGGGGCACGGCGCCTGCTGCAAGGTCTTCCACGGGGCCTACCACGTCCCCAGATCTAAGGAGGGCCTGAGGAAACAGAGGAGCCCAAGGAGAGGTTCTGAGACCTGATGAGTGAGGAGGTGGCCCAGGTGGCTATGGGGCTCAGGGCTCATGCCCTGCCTGAGTCAGCAAGATGCCAGCAACTCCAGCTGGGCTCTTAGGTTCTGACCAAGCAGGCTGGCAGAGTCCTCCTTTGGAAGGAGCTGAAAAGGTTTGGCATGGGAAGGGGATGGAGCACCTCTTTCCCTACAGTCGCCCAGTTCTCTCCTGACTTTCTGGTCTGCCTCATTACGGTGTTGCTTCCTCTCATGGGGGACAATCAGCAGCCCATCAATACAATTCTGTTCCTAGCTAGCTAAGGCCCCTCCACCAATACCCACTGGAGAGCTGCGGGCCCCAGAAGCCTCTGAATAGGCTAGACCAGGATGTTAACTGGTTACTCCAAGGCCATCCTACACACATAGGTCAAAAATTCACCTCCCTTCTATTTCCCCACCTTAGGTTATAACCAGCCCCATTGTCCCAGCTAGTTGACCAAGGGGCATACGAGGAACCCCACAGACAGCATATGCTGCAGAAGCTTAAGCAGCAATAGGAAAATGTCCCTAAGCCTGAAAAAAGAAATCCCCCATTCTTCTCCCATCATTAAGTTCTTAGAGAGAAATTAATGCCCAAAATGAAATCCTTTTCCATATGTTTTCTCTGTTCTCCATTGTTTTTCAGCTGTCTCAGAGAAAAGGCCTGCAGCCTTTACCTTAACCCTTGTACCCTGAACCAAGTTCCTCTGGAGTGGTTTTCAAAGTTATAGGCAGCTAATTTGGACTATCTCATCTGTACCATTTTCTCTAAAACTGCAAATAAAACTTCAGCCACAGCCCCAAATCCAGGCCATTTGGAACCAAATGTGGCCCCTTTAGTAATAAATAACATTCCCCAAAGAAGTAAGGCCCTGACATTTCTCTGGCAGCCATGGACCACAGCCTGGTGTAGGAGTAGGAGCCCTAGGCTGGGAGCAAGAGGGCAAGGGTTAGGTTTCAAGTCACCTCTGACCTGGGTCACCTTGAGCAATCAGGTGTGGGCCTCAGTTCTCCCCTTCTGCAGAATGGGAATGGCAGTCCAGCCCTGCCTGCTTCCAAAGCTGCAGGGATAAACGAAGAAGCAGCACTGTATACACTGGGCTGGGATGCCAAGATGAAAGAGCTATGTAACCGTATCCCCTCCTCCCTTCCTTGCTCTTCCTCCATGTGGGTCAGCTCCAAGGATAAGGTGGCATTGGTCAGGAAAAACCCCTGGTCATCCCCAGACTTTTCTTCCCCTGCCCCTACTTCCACTCTCACTCTCAGGCCTCCCTTCCCTACCTAACCCACCCTACCCCTGCTTCCCCAAATAGAACATTTGGAGGCACAGGTCAAAGGGAACTTACACGTCAGCATCTGAACTAGGCACGGAGTATATGCTCAGAGGCCTCACATCCAGCCTGTCTGCAGGGGGTGGGGGAGGGGGATGAAGAAAGCCCGGATGCTGTGAACATGGGCCTGATGGTCTCAAACTTGTGGGGACAAAGGGCTGAGCCCCTTCTGGAAGAACAACAGCTGGGCCCCTGGAAGCAGGGGAGCACAGCCGAGAGCCTGCACCCACCCCATCCCCACCCCGTGTCAGTTGGGCTTTGATTAGCGGGGAGGGGTTCAGGTGGGCTGCTGGCTGGGTTCTGGCCCCTCCGTGGCAGCCTCGCTTCCCTAATTGGAAGCCAAGCCTGGAAGGGCTGGGCACA
This sequence comes from Manis pentadactyla, assembly GCF_030020395.1. Lineage (NCBI taxonomy): Eukaryota > Metazoa > Chordata > Mammalia > Pholidota > Manidae > Manis > Manis pentadactyla. The sequence continues at coordinate 48,602,939 of NC_080027.1, forward strand.
GGCTTCACACAGAGAGAGGAGAGAGCCAGGCACAGTCTGCATGCTTCTGTTTCTGATCTCTTCTTGCAAGAAAAAGAGCAAAGCTGCTGTGAGCTGCCCAGGCTCTGGGAGGAGGGGATCGGCAGATTTAGCAGTAGCTGCCGCCTGTGAGTTACAACTTCTGATGCTTGAATGGGGGCTATAGAAGCAGGTGCAACCATAGGGCTCCTATACTTTTCTACCCACGCCCACAAGGCAGGTATTCAATGCTCTGAGTCCCTGAAGATTGGTGAGGAGAAGATCCCTGAAGCTCTGAGACTCCAAGATCTACTCTGAGCAATGCAGGTCACACACATTCAGTTATGGGGTGACTGATAAAAGCAGAGTTAATACTCACATTTGAGTACTGAACATGGGAATGTGGCCTGAATGACAGAGGAACCCAGTTTGTAATTTTGCTTTAGTTCATTTAAATAGCCACATGGGGTTAGTGGCTACAGTATTGGACAGTGCAGATTTAGACAGAAGTGAGGAAATTATTGCCCAGTAGGTCTCTGAGGAGGGCAGGAGGAATGACATAACTGTTCCCTGGCCCTGTCCACTCCACCTGCCGAAACAAGGCTCTCCCCCCTCTGCACGTCCAGTCTGGCTCTCTGCCCCAGGAGCCCAGGGCCCCGTTGGCCTGGGCCTCAATGAGCACTCAAGGATTGAGGTTAGGAGTATCGCCTTTGGGGCCAGACGGACTGGAGTTCAAATCCATCCCTGCTCTGCCACTTACCAACAAGCCACCAAGCTTTTCTGAGTCTCCATTTCCTCACCTGTAAAATGGGGGATGATTAATAATAATAACATCCCTTGAAGATTGCTGTGAGGATTGAATCAGTTACTACATGTGAAGTGCTCGATACACAGCATTGTGTTGGGGGCAGTAAGCAGCAGCGAGATGTAGAGGGAAGTACAGACAGCTGGCTTCTGGGAGAGACTACAGGCTTTGAAAATGCAGCTCTGAGTCAGGAGCTTCTCCTGGAGTAAGAGAAAAAAGGCCAACAGGATAGAAACCAAATACTGCTCCACCCAGTGATGGGGAGGGAGGCAGTACCCCTTGCTAACTGAGGAAATTTTTTTTTTTTTTTTCAGAATATGGGTCAGACCTGACAGCTGCTGCAAGCTGGGTGGGGGCTCCAGGAGCCCTGCACGTGCTCAGCAGGACCTGTCAGCGGTCACCGGAACAGTCAGGCACGGCTCACCGCAGTGCAAACACACAGGACAGTCCACATGAAAGCTCCCAAGGCCACTGTTGATGATGAGTCTGGCGCTCTTCCTGCCCACAGCTATCCCGGGACCCGGTGGCATGGATCTTAACAGGGAGGGTCCCTGGGAGGGTGGAGAAGTGGGGGGCCCTCCAAAGTCAATGACTGGTGGGGGATGCTACCCTGGGCAGGACAGACTCAGGGCTTGGCACCCTTTCCTGCTGCTAGTAGCAAGGATTTCCAGAGAGGGGTTGGGATTTCAGAAAGGTGTGCAGGAGACCCGTGGTGGGGCAGTGGGCCTGGTACCTGGGGAAGGCAGAGGAAGAGGAGAGAGCACCCAGGAGACCATGCCTCCTACAGGGCCTGAGGCCAGGGGTGACATGCTGGCTAAGCCTCCCCATCATGAAGCATGATTCCTGTCCCTGTTGTGGCCCAGGTATCTAGGGAGCCCAAAGCGCCCCATCTCTGATGGCTCTGGGAAGGAGCAATATCAGCTGCCAGATGGCTGGACCAGGATTCGCTGTTCTGAGATCCAAGACCCCTGGGGAAGCCAGGAGCACCCACCACCAGTCTGCCATGCCAGCGGGGCACTCCAGAGAGATGGAAGCCTGACCCCAAGGAGACCCCAGGTGCAGGAAGCGGTCCCTGGAGGGGGAGTGGGTGACCACACAGCTGGACTACACCGAACAGAGTATGTTTTTGGGGCCTGGAGTGGGGGGCCTGCCATGGCTCCCTCCTCCCTCCCCCACTGCCCCACGCCCTGCCTCCTCCTCTGAGCAGGGCTGTCATCAGACTCATTGGCTCCCAAGTTCTGAAATGAACTCTGCTCCAAGTAATTACAGCTCTTCAAGTTCCCGTCCTCTGTTTAAAGGATTCGTCCTCTGGCCCTCAATGGCCCATCAGCTCCCTAATTAGCAGCGCAGCGCGATTACACATTCTCTGCAGCTCGCTGGGTCCAGCCCCCTAATGAGTGTTTGTGGACAGCTGGGAGCCAGGCCTGCCTCTGTGGCCCCGCCGAGCCAGGAGTCAGGGCCCAGGAGTGCGAGCTGTCAGCTCTGTGATGGGACTGGAGCTGGTCGCAGCTCTGCGGGCCTCCAGGAGGAAAGGCCTTGAAATATAAATGAAGATGAATATTCATATTTGGTTCAATAAGTGCCAACTATTAATATACATGTCTGTCGGGAAGAGGAGGCTGCATGGAGCCAATTCTGCTGGGCATAACTGGACTCCTAACTCACAGCCTTGAGCTCCAGGCCTGGAACAGCCAGAACCTGGGCTCCGAACCATGGGAGAGGGAGGGGCCCGCTGGCCCGCAGGAAATGCCCTGCACGCCTAGGTGCTTCTGCCCTGAGACCCATCCCCACTAGGAGTGGTCAGGGAGAGAAGAGGGGCTACAATCCCCTCCAGGGATCCCACAGGAATTACGCGGAACTGCCTCCTTCAAGTGGACCCCCGAGCCACATTTGCACGTGCACACTGCCCCTAGGTGGGGCTGTGAGCTCAGAGGGCTCACGCCTAGTCTGTAACCAGACTCCACACCAGGAAATGTCCAGAGATGCCTGGAATTGAAACCAGAAAATAGTAGTTCAGCCCAGTGTAGCTGCTGTCTACACTAAAGCCTGGCTTCCTGGGGCCCAGCCTACTTGGCCAGAGGGGCTCTGGCCTCCAACCCACCCAGGCCTGATGTCCCTGAGCCTCTCTCCCCAGCCCTCTCTTGCTCCCCTAAAACTCCATCCAAATGTCTTCCAGTGTGACACAGCTGCCACCAGGGCTTCTCCAAACCCTAAAATTCAGGGACAGCCAGCAAGTGGCTGCACAGCCATCCTGACCATTGCCCTGTCCTGCTATGCACCCTCATCTCAGAGACAATGGGGTTTGGGGACTAGGAGGAGGCACAGCCCAGGAGGAGGGCCTCTCTGAACCCCAGGAATGAGCCCACACCCAGCACAGCTGTTTAGACCCACTTTGAGCCAACAGCCTAGTCTTGCCTCCAGCACACTGGTGGGTGGGGACACCAGGCAGCCTACAGTGCTGCCCCCAATCTTCTCTAGCCAGGATCAGGGTCTTAGGTCTGCCCTCCAGCCAAGGTCCAAATCTGTCAGGATTCAAAGATCTCCTGTGTGGTTGGGAAGTGGATGCTTGGTATGCTGACCTAAGTGTCTGAGAGGTACTGCTAAGGACCGCCTGCAGGTGGGAGGGAGGACTTCCAGCTTGTCCAGGTGTGCTTCTGCCAGGGCAATGACCAGGAGCAGGCTGGAATGGGGAGGGGGAGGCAGGAGCTGTGACAAGGTCCTGGGGCAGGCCTCCAGAAGACTTGGTGTGATCTGGGCCTAGAGAGTTGCATCCTCTCAACAACGTGTGAGGGAGGTGCTGTTATCTCCATTTTGCAGATGAGAAGGCAGAGGCCCTGAGAGGTTAACTAGAGGAAAGAGAGAGGAAGCCTGAGCACAAACAAAGTCATTCACCAGTCTGATATCCCAAGGTCTGCAAAACGGCAGTGCCACGTGGGGCCTGTGGGAAAGGGGTGGCCTCCTGTTACAGGCAGTGAGAGGGACCATAAATGAGTTTTCCACTCTTTCTTTTCTTCTTCTTCCCTCCCTTCCCTTTATGAACAATTTTGTCCCAAAGCCATTAGATGAGACCATGCAAGGTCAGTGTCCGCACTAGAGGCTGGGGGAAGCCACAGCATGGCGTTGGAGCCTAAGTGACAGAGCAGGACTCCCACAGGGAGGGTGGTCCCCAACAGTGGGTCAGCCACAGACAGGGTGAAGAACCCCCCGTGGGAGAGCGGTACAGCAGGAGGAGCCTGATTACATATCAGGGGGCTGATCAAACACATAAATATATTGAGTCTAAAGTGATCCAATTTCACACTGTGTGTGGATGGGGGGAGTTACAAATAAGGAAAGGGAGAAACTAGAATGAACCCTGGGCTAGAACTGGAAGTATCAGCGCAAACTCAGTTTTCAGTAGAGAGATACATACATACATACATACATACATAGAGTAAACACATAGATATAAATATGTCTGTTGATCTATATTCACATATTCCTTAGCTCAGTCCACGGAGACGGACTGGGAGCAGTGACCCACCAACAGCACAGAGAATACTCTGCACCCAGACCTTGAATTCTTAATATAATTATCCATTAAGATGAACCAGGACTTCTTGGAGAAATGGCTAAACCCAGGGCTGAAACAGGACGGTACAAGACGGACCCAGGACATCTTAGTGTGTCAAAGCAAGTGCGTGCTCCGATAAGGATGGGGACCATCAAAAGGAAACAGAAGCCGCTTGAAGGGGGCTCCCACTGGCCAGATCTGGGGCAATATGAACATCAAAATAAATAATGATAGTAGCAGTTTTAAAACCCATTGAATAAAATAGGAAACCATGAATCTGTACTGACATAAATGAATAAATTGAAAATTTAATGAGGAACAGGATATTTATGTAGTCTCAAAGTACCTTCCCACATAGTTATTAATTACAAAGTGAAAATGAATAATTTTACAGTGGAGAAGCCTGGCAGACACCATCTTAATCAAGTGATCAAAGTGAATGAACATTAGTAATGGAACAAATCAAAATAGTGCACCACCTGATTGGATGCGAGAAGAGCCCTATGTCACTTCCATTGTATTTTTGCCTAAAATGCATAGCGTGAACTGAACCTTGAGAAACATTGCACAAACCCAAATTGAAGGACATTTTACCAAATAATTGACCAATAGTCTCAAAAGGGGCAAGGTGGAGAGAGGCTGAGGAAGTGCTCCATCTTGGAAGACACGAAATAAGTATGACAAATAAATGAGACACGTGATCCAAAAACCTGCATCCTTTTGCTATAAAGAACATCACTGGGGTGACTGGTGGAACCTCCGTGGGGCCTAAAGACTAAATGGTGGTTTCAGGTCAGTGTTAATTTGCTGGTTTTGCAGGCTGTGTGGTAATTACATAGGAGAACGTCCCTCTTTGTAGGAAATTCACAATAACTCACAGAGGTGTGTGATGGGGTATTATGCAGGCCACTTATTTTCAAATGGTTCAGGGAAAAAGACAGTTATGTATACCATACTTGCCACTTTTCTGGAAACTTGAAGTTATTTCAAAATTTAAAAAAAAATTTATTTAAGGGTTAGGGAGAGGTCCTGGGCTGGGCTGAGGCCCAAAGCTGGGAAAAACAAGAGCTTAGCCACCCATGTTCTAGGCAAGATTCTGGATGCTCCAGGTGAGCTGACCAGAGGGGTCCAAGCTGGCCTGTGCCCCTTATCCAGTCTCTTGCCTCCAGCTGGTAAGAGAGAAGCCAGACACCAAAGAAAGATTTGGGATCCAGGGTTTCTCTGGAGAGATCACATAGTGCTGCTCATCTCATCTCCTCTCCCTTCCGAGTGGGGCAGGGGTTGCCAGGCCAGCAGAGAGGCTCTGGAGGGAAAACGGCCCATGTCCCTGAGCTGGGGAGCAGGTGCCTGACATCTTCCTCAGAGTTTGGAGGCCGGGAGCCAGCAGGAGCTGGCTGTGCTGCAGAGAAGAGAACCAAACACTCCAGGGGTGTCTACTCGGGCAGAGCTTGGGTGGGCAAAAGTGAGGATGCCCCTAGGAGTAAGAGAAAGGCAACAGGGCCCAGCCTTCCTGGAGAAATACTGCTCAGGATGCTTCGCGACAGGGCATGTGACTTCAGGGGTGACTCCCCAAGGAAAGGGGAGCAGAAGCCCAGAGTGATTCTAGGGACCCCGTGAGCTGACCTGAGCACCTGAGGCTCAGGCCGGGCAAAGCAAGCACTCACTCAGCACCAGTCTCAGCCTCCAGGCCTCACCTCTGCACAGGGCCTCTTGTTTCAGCCTGTTCCTGGCTGCTGCTCTGATAAAGGTGTTTCTATAGTCAACTATTGCCGCGAGCTCACGCATGGCAAACTACTCTAGTACCCCATGGCTTTCAGCAACATTTTTTGATTTTTCCCTTCTCACTCCCAGGTCTGCAGGTAGGGAGGGTGGCCACCTCAGGATGCAAGCTGGCTGCAGGTTTTTGTTGGCATTAGGCCTGCTCCTCGGGCCAGCAGAAGGCCAAAAGCTCCCAGAGCCTGCACTTCTCACACCATCAAAAGAGACAGTGGCTGAGCAGAAACACAATGTCTTGTCCTAATACCTGCCACTTCCATTGCCCAAACAAGTCACAGAATGTATTAGTCTTCTGCTCTGTAACAAATGACCATAAATTTAGTGACTTACCAACTTAACAGCTCACAGTCTGCAGGTCTGGCATGGCGTCATGGGTTCTCTGCTCAAGCTGAAATCAAGGTGTTGGCTCACTGTTCTCATCTACTGCTCAGGATCCTCTTCCAAGCTCATTTCTACTATTGCAGGATCATTCTTGCACCCACAGTACTGAAGTCCCAATTCCTTGCTGGCTGTCAGCCAGGGTTACTCTTAGCTCTGGAGGCTTCTCCTGGTCCTCACTATGTGGCCTCTTCCATCCTGAGGCTGGCAGTGGTGAACAAATCCTTCCAGTGCTTTGACTCTTTTTGACCTCCCTTTCTGCTGCTAACTAAAGAAATTGCTCTGCTTTTAAAGGGCTTGGCTGATTGGGTCAGTCCCACCTGGACAACTGCTGCATTTTTAAGATCAGCTGACTCGGGACTTTGATTACACCTGCAAATTCACTTCACAGCAGTACCCAGATTAGCGTTTCACTGAGTAACTAGGGGACAGGAATCTTGGGGTGGGGGGCGGAGGCATCTTCAGAATTCTGCTTACCACACATGGCCAAGCTCAACATGGCTGGAAAAATACGCACCTCCCCAGAGAGAGGGGAACAAAAAGTCCCTAAACCATTGTCCTATCTATCACAGTGATTCTGGAAAACCTTCTCAAACCCAATCCTCTCTTCACCAGTCTTCAGCAGTATCTGGCAGGGTTTGAGAGGAGGGGAGGCCCCAGGCCTCTGCTCAGGATGCTCCATCACTGTCCTCTGCCCGGGAAAGCCTGGAGTCTGAGCCCCTCCCAGGCCCAGGGACCCTCCTGAACTCCCTTCCTTTGGCTCCTGACCTGTCTCACTGTGGGGGTTGTCCAGCTTTCACTGCACCCCACAACTAGCCCCTCCTGGGAAGCCACCAGCCCAGTGCTGACCAGGCCCCTCCCTGCCCTCAGATCCCCAAGGCAACCCCCTGACTCTGGGACACAGGCTGAGGTCCAGCCCTTCCTGCTGGCCCCCGCCATCTGCCCACTGTCCAGCCTTTGCTCCCTGCCCTGCCCTCCACCCTCTTATCCCAGCTCCCCTGCAGCAGGCTCATGCCCGCCTCATCAGACTGGCGCCTCCTACCCATGAGCCTCACTGCTCCTCCTCTCCGATCCCTACCCGCAGTCTCCTGAACCTTCCAGGTGCAGTTGTCTGCTCCCTCCTTCCAGAAGCCCCAGCAGGCTAGCCCCTCCCACCTCCTCTTATCTCTGCTTCTGAGCTGGGTGGACTCCCTCTGGGAGCCTCAGGACAAGGTGGGGGGAGCCCTTGCTTGCTGTGGTACACGTGCATATGGGAAGGGATGCCACAGGGGGAGCAAGCACCCCAAAGTGTTTTGGCCACAAAGGTGTGGCCCTCCATGACGCCGGATACCCTGCCCTACCTGAAGGGGAGCCACAGGGGAGGCTGCCCTCAAGCCCACACAGCCACCAACCCCACAGGATCACCGGCCGCCCTCCCTCATGCTTGCTTACGCCACTTTGCTCTCTTACACTCTGGCACACTCACCAGGAATGGTTCACTATCTGCTCTGCCTCCTTCCCCAGGTGTGGCGTCTATATGGGGCATGTCTGTGCCTCCTGGGACCATGAGCAGAGCTCAATTTAAGCAGAGAGGGTCCGCTGGCTCCCTGGGCTCCCGCTCTGACCCTTCTCCCACTGGCAGAGTCTTGGGAAAAGAGGCCCCAGCAGAGCAGCCGAGGGGCTTTGCGAACGAGGTCACATCTCGGCGACTGAAAGCCAGTCAAGCTCCTTCCATCAAGTTTTTAACTAGAAAAATAGTGTGCCCATTTCTCTGTAATACACCTCTGGGCTTTTTTATTATGACTTCATTTCCCCTTGTAATATTGGAACGTCTCTATAATTGTAAAAGTGTAATAGAATCTAATAGAATTTCATTTGGCGCCTGGAATGTTCTGTGCCATGGCCGCTCATTCAGAGTGAAATAATGATGCCTAATGCCCACACACGGCTCCCCGTGACCTTATTCAATCTTGGGGCTGATCGGGAAATATATTGATTCAATTATACACTGATGACAAATGAACTGAAAGAAAGAGGAAAAAAAGGTCAGCATATATTTGAAAATGTAAATCTTAGCAATGTCTTTGGGGTTCACCCAAAAAAAAAAAGCCATTTCAAAATGCCATTTGTGGCTAATAGTGTGGAGTTCCAGGCTCAATCAGGGAGGCCAGGAAGGCATTAATGGGGAGTCACTTCTTTAGGGCTGGGATCAGGTCCAAATCCACCCTGAGCAACTCCTGCCCCTCGTGACCTTTCCCCCCACTGCCTCTTCCCCAGCAGCCAGACCTACCCTCCTTCTCTCCTTCCTTCCAGGGAGAGGGTGAGGAGACAGGCATGACAGGGTCAAACTGCTCCCCATGTCCGGCCGGAGTGAGGGGAAGGAGGGCTCTGGGCCCCTCCAGGTGGAGGGCGGTGCCCTCGGGGGCACAGGCGTAGCAGGTGATGAGCAGGGCGGGAGGCAGGGAAGGGCAGCTGCTGGAAGCCAGCCCTTGGGAGCTACAGAGTGGCCAGAGGGAGAGGGGACCCAGGAGGGCTGGGCCACAGCAGTCAGGCAAGGAAAGAGTCTGAAGAAGGAGAAAAAGGCCAGTTATATCAAATATTGTCAAGTCCTAGCAGATAGAGCTGCACAACACTCCAAGACACCCAGGATTTCTTCAATAAAAAAGCTTATTTAGGGCTATCTTACTACAGTACACAAATATTATGTGTACAGCTTGATGAAATTTCTACAGGTTTATCCATGCCTGTAACCACCACCCAAATCAAGAATATTTCCAGCACCCCAGCAGCCTTTCTCCTGATGCCTCCAAATCACCAGCTCTGCCTTCCTCTGGGGAACCACTGTGCGGGCTTCTCTCCTCACAGACTAGTTCTGCCTGCTTTTGCACTTTGTATAAACGAAATCACAAAGGCTGTACTATTCTACACCTGGCTTCTTTCCCTCAACATCGTGTCTGTGAGTCCATCCATGCTACTGTATGTCCTTGCTCTGCAGGGCAGGGAGGGGCTGTGAAACTGCTGTACAGGGTGAAATCATGCAAAGCAACCTTACAAATCAACGGGAAAAGTTATGTTGCTCTGTGACTTAAAGCTTTTTAACCAAAACATTGCAAAATCTTTCTTGGTTAAATACAATGGGAAATTAAAAAAAAAATAACACTAATATTCATTTGGTGCCCTATCATTTAAAGCACTAGGAATTAAAGTGTTTTATTTCTTTGTATAAAACTTTACGAGAGCAGTTTGAGCAGTGGGTGCCTCCTTCCTCTCGTGGTGTCACAATATGGAGCAAATGTCTTTTCTGTGTCTTGGTCAATTGTCCTGCTGTTTTCTAAGTTTGGATCAACTTCCAACATTTTATCCTTTGTGTTTTCAAAGTAGTCAAATATCTTGGGAAGTTCCTTTCATGTGAAGGGTTTCGCTAGCGTTCTGTGGGACGTCTTCATCCTTCCCTTCACACTGATGTCGGTAAGTTCACCTTCACAAAGTTCCTTCACAAAGTATCTACAGTCAGACACGGGCCACATCAGCATTCTCACAGTCAGCTTTTTCTTCTGTGGCTCCAATTACTTTTAATTTAGATTTCCATTCCACTATTATCAATTTCCATTTCTTTGTTCAGCTTTCATCTTGGTTGACAAATTCCTGCTTTCAATTATTAATTTTGTAAAATGGCACGTGGGTTTATAACTTGGAGACAAGGAGGCAATACAACTGCATGCTTTGCTGTCTGTGTGTGACACGAACAGCAGGTGCCAGTGGCCAGTCACCGACAGACTTTGAAAGAAGTAATGTGATTGGTCACAGATCATGAAGAGCATCTGCTGTTTACATAGTGACTTGTGGACTGAAAAGCCTGTGGGGAAGTTTGTATTTTATGCAATTATAGTGAATATATCATGGAAACTAGTATTATTTAACTAAACTCTGGTAACTGAAATTTGTGCTTATCAGAACCATGTAAGACAAAGACTGCTCATTTAAATAGTTTGTTCCTTTTCTTTGCTGCATACTACTCCATTGTATGACTCTGTCAAGTTTTTTATCCTTTCTCCCTTTGATAAACATTTGAGTTGTTTCCAGTTTGCCTTTATTATGATTGAGGCTGCTCTGAACATCCTTGTACTGTCTTTGTCAACATATGTACTCATTTCAGCTGGTGAAAGTTTCTCTACTCAGGCTCACTAATTATTTCATGAAACCCCAGGCAAGCCCCAACTTCACAGAACTGGAGGCATCTGGGCCACATCTGAAAAGAGAGGATTTACAGAGTCATAATGGACTGAGAAAGGAGGAAGGGTCTGCAGGGAGCATCTGATTTGGCCCTGTGCCTCTTCCAGACCCATTTTGCAGACAGGAAGATGGACTCTAGACTGAGGGACTTGCCTGAGGCACACAGGGTCAGACCTCTGGGATGCTTCAGTTGCTCACTGCCCGCCAGAAGGCCTGCCTGCCCTGCCAGGGGCTGTCTTCAGGGTGCAGCCCCTTCCAGCTGAAAGGCTGGAACTTGCCTTATTCTGGGGCTGCAGAGTTCCCCCCACCTCTCTCCATAGGCAAATACATCCAACCCATAATCAGGTGTGCACGGCCAGGAAGCTGATGATGGGAACTGTCCTTCCTTCTGATACTCCAAAAGCCTTCAGTAAAAGCTTAGCTTAGCCTGGCTGCCCCATTTAATTCTCATAATTAGCTGACAGCTCATTAGCAGCTCATTAGAAGCCCTGGAAATACAGTGACAGTAACAAATTCAGTGCAACCAGGCAGTCTGGGGGTGTCCCCAGGGGCCTGACCCAGGCTGGGCTTCCAGGGGGCTGCTGGGAATGAACTCAGCCTCTGTGCCCATGTATGAATCCTCAGAGTTTAAATCCTTGTCCTCAGATCCCATTAAAATGCCTCCTCCCCCGCTGCCACCTTCCAGCTCTGCCCCCAGCTGCAGGACCCCCAGCTACCCTCCTGCAGGCTCCTCTCCATCAAGGACCAGATAGAAGGAGGTAAGCAGCCTGGCTCCAAGATGGGAAGGAGGACCCTATAGCCTCTAGTGGGTCCCAGAGAGTCCAAACTCTCTGCCCAACTCTGGGCTCCAGGCCGGCCTTCCAGGTCCGAGTACTTACCTGCCCACCACTGCATCCTGGAACACATGCTCTCTGTTGCCCCTTTCCATTTCTCCCTCCAACTCTGGTCTCAGCCTTCTTCTCTGTCTATGTGCCTCAACCCATCTCCTTTTATTCAGCATTCATTAGGCACCTACTATTTTCCTATTCTGGGCTAAGTCCGAAGCAGCTACAAAGCTACATTAGATAAAGCGCTTAAGAAAAGGGCTCATGACACATCAGGGAAGCAGATGAATAAATGGGTATAATCCTGTGAAACAAGGAATTGAATGTAGTTAAAAAAAGTACTGAGGAAGCATCAGAAGAGGGGCCCCAGGGTCCCAAGGGTGGGTCCTGTCAGAGGAGGCTTCCTAGAGGAGGTAGCATCTTGAAGGAGGAGCAGGAGTTTGCTGGTCCGTCTGTCTGTCTGTTCTTCCAATGGCCACCCCCTTTTTGTTTCAGACAGTCCCTCTGCTCCCTACATCTGGGCCCCTCCACCTCATGGTCTTGGGCCCACTAAGGCCCCTGGGACAAAGAACAGAGACTTGGAGCACAGCCAGCCACACGGGAGACAGCTAGAGCCCAGAGGGACCACGGTGAGACAGAGCAACTTCTAAAGAGAGAACAGGAGATGGGGGCGGAAGGTGGCAGAAAAGGAGAAGACAGTGGGAAGGAGGCGCTGGAGTCCTCTTGCCCAGGTGGGCCCCAGCCTCCACCAGGCCAGGTGTCCTTGGGCAAGTTGATTATTTCTCCTGGATTTCCGTTTCCTCTCGCCTCTGTTCTCTGTGGGAACTCCGGCCTGGGTGGAAGAACAGGGATTCCTGGCGTGACCACCAAAGGTCAGGGCTCTGCAAGGGAGCCTGTCCCCCAAACCTGGGCTTCCAGCCCCACCTGGGGTAGCCATACATCTGCCACTGGGATCGATGGGAAGTCATTATCATGGCCACATGTTAATGACACCAATTAATTCCCCATCTGTGGGTCCCTTGCAGCCTTCAGTGCTGAAGGTTAAAGGGAGGGGCACTGGCTCAGGGTGGCTTTTTCTCAGGATGACAGTCATAGGCCTGTTTATATGGCTTGTGGGATAGCATGTGTTTTCATCATTCTTGCATTGCCAGTGTATAAAGAGCATGTTTATCCTTTACTGGCATACACTATGTGCGTACACATGTGTGCGTTGTGAGTATACAAAATGTGTGTGTACAAAGTGTAAATCTTAGTACATGTGCAAATAAAATACTGTATGTGTGTTCTATGTGCCTTATATATGCACAAAGTGTGTGCATAGAAATTGTGCCTCTATACTGTTTGTATACAACATATGACTTACATCTGTGTGCACTGTGTGTGTGCAAAGGATATGTGAGTCCTATCTCTGTGAACACCAAGGACACTGAAGATTTGCACCTCCAGTGTCCATGGGAGTTGTATGTGTACATTCTATGTCTACCTGTGTCACTGTAGAGGTCTATGCAAAACCCCCAGGTGGATGTATGCTTGCTTGTGCATCTGTGTGCTGCCCGTGAGGAGCTCTGGCCAACAGAGCCCTCCCTCTGCTGCACGGGTGAGGCCCCCTGTTCTTTGGGGACTGGGGTTCTGTCCTTGAGCCTCGGGTTCCAGGGGTAGATCTTCTTGCACTGTGACATGAATCTGATGATGACTGACCTTTGTGTTTTGAAGGATGAGTAGGAGTTCACCAAGCAAATAGAGTAGTAGAGGAGGGAAGGGGGTTCCATGCTAAATGTTCTAGGTGTGTTACGCACATTCACATAATCTTCACAGCAACCATATGAAATGAGAAGTATAATTATTCCCATTTTATAGATGAGGAAAATGAGTCAGAAAGTGGCTAGCCCAAAGACACATAGCTTGAAAGTGATACAATCAGGAAACAAATAGACACACACTCACATTCACACACACACATTTGCACATGCATAATGATATACACGATGCACACGTAGGCAAGAAAATGAACACACACTCATGATCACACAGACATGCCAGGCACACACTTACACATATACCCATGTACACACACCCAAACCTGGGCTATCTAATCAGGTCAGGCATCATCAGGTGCCCCAGCTGTCCACAGTGACCCAGACCAGAGTGCCAGCTCAGTCCCAGCTTCCAGGGGAAGGGGAGCCATAAGTGGGAGATGAAGGGCAACCAGAGGCAGGTGCCTGGGGCAGTCTCCACCTTGTACTTGTCCTCATGTGGCCCAAGAACAGAGGGCAGGACCTTCCCCATGCACCACACTCATGCAAGTGTGTGCTCACTCTGCAGACCTCAGAGCAGCCTCATTTTCTCCATGGGGGAAGAATGCTGTCCACCTGGCCCCTGCTCAGGGCTACGGAAAGGACTCTCTGGGAAATGGGAGACCTCAAACCCCCACCCAAGCCTCATGTGTCCCCAGTCCCTTCAGGGGCCAGCACCCAGGTTCAAAAAGAAGAAACCTAGAAGCTACCCCCTGCCCCATGCTCAGTACTGCCTGGTGCCCAGGGAAGCCCCTGAGGGCTGGCTGTCCCCGGCTCAGGGCTGGTCCACCTCACTCTCAGGGCCTCAAGGTCAAGCCCTGCCCCAGCCACCTCACTCCCAGAAGGCCCCACATGTGCAGCCGGCCTGACCTGCCTATGCCAGGATGCCTGGCTCACTGCCCTCCCCTGGGCTCTCTCTCTTCTTAATTAACAAAAAGCCACTATGAATACCAAAGAAGAAATTAGCACCTGTCAGTCATTTCTGGGTGTATATAAATTTCTTGACCCCTCTTTAATTAACCCCTCCAGTCCTGAAGCCTTGCCTCCCCTTAGATGGGAGCCTGGCCCCTGCCCTCACGGAGCCCAGTCGAGCTGTCTAGGGTACCTGCTTGGCAGTAGCTTTCCATTCATCTGAGGGTCAACTTACTCTGGCCCCGTGGGAGGCCCCAGCCCCCTCAGGCTGTCAGGCAGTCAAGTCAAGACATGAAATACATATGCCCTTTCACCTGCCACTCCACATCCAGGAATTTATGGAAAGGGGCTGATCACAAGCAAGCAATGGATAGAAAAAGATCCTTCAAGAGTGTTAGTCACAGCAAAAATTCATACACAGTCTGCCAGTATTTCTTGTTATGGGGCAAACAGTACACTGGGCTGCCCAAAATAACAAAGACATAAATCTGTATTTATTGACATGGAAAATGTCCTTTATACGTTGTTTAGGCAAAACTGTAGGTTACTAAAGTGCATTTATAGTATGACACATGTAAAATCATATTCATTGAGAGAGTGAGAGACGGAAAGCAGCTCAAGAAAGCACCTCTGCAGGCTTGAGGTGCTGTGAAGCCACCAGAATGTTAGCAGTTGCTATCTCTTGGTGGTGAAATCTCAGGTGATTGTTTTAACTTCCTTCTTTGCACTTCTCAGTGGTGTTTGAGTTTTTACTGTATGTATTTATTAATTAGTTAATTTATACTTAGAAAATCCAGCCTCGGTGTGCTAACTTGATGGAGGGTGGAGGGTGCTGGCTGGAGAGAAACAGGGAGGTCGGCCAGGGGAGCCCCTGGGGCAGGGGTCAGCAGGGAGGGGTGGCCGCCAGCTTCTGACCTAAGGGGGCCCTGAGAGGAGCCTCCAGAGGGAAGGGGAGCTGAGCAAGTCCTACCTGGCAGAACTGCTTCCTAATTTGTGTGGAAAGCAAGGTTGGGTGGAGACAAGAGGCTGAGGTGGGGAAGGGAAGAGCTGGCCAGCAGCTCCGTGCCTCTCCTCCCTTCCTGCTCCTCCAGCCAGGCGGAGAGTGCGGCTGGTCTGTGCGTGCAGGGAGAGCCCAGGGGCTGGAGTCTGGCCAGTCTGAGTTCTCTTCCTGTTGCCCTCAGTTTCTTAATTTGTAAAATTCGAAGCTCCCAGTGCAAAATGCATGGGGATGTCCTAGAGGTTGGGCCCTAGTAAGGTTCCAGGGCCTGGGGAGATGCAAATGGCCCCCTGGACAGCTGGCCGTTTGGACCACACCTGCTCCGCCTTGCTCTTAGGACCTTGAAGGTCATTTTAGGCCTGAGATGCTGGGTCATTAACCCAAGGGGCCTCAACCTTTGTGTATTCTTATTTTCCTAAATGAAGACTCGGAGGTCTGGGTAGGGGGACTCAAACAGGCAGGTGTCTGTTCTCTCTGAATTTCTGACTCAGGGCCCTTCAGTTTAAGAGAGCTGGCCCCTGGGTACCATGAAGGCAGGGTTTGAGGGCCAACTGTCCCCTCTGTGGGCCTGGCCTGGGGCTGGAGGTGGCTTGGGGATGCCTAGAACAGAGTTAAGGGGGAGCTGAAAAATCGCCTCTGCAGGCTTGAGGCCTCAAAGCTGGCAGTTTACACAGCACTCTGGTGCTTTCCCCCAAGCAAGGCCTTAGAGAGAAGCACAGGGCAACACCGAGTCCAAATTCTCCATTCTTGAGACTGAAGTACCAGGTCCAGAGCTTGAAGATGGGATCTCACAGGAGTAATTGCAACATCCTGAATTTGGGGGCAAAAAATCAATTGGCAGAGTTGAAGATGGAGGAGAAGAGGCAGCTCATGTGAGAAACAAGGGCTGGAGAAAGACTGGAGAAGCCCCAGCCAAGTGCGCGGCAACTCATGCCAGAGCCCAGCCTCTAGGGGTGGCTGCTCCCCTACTGCTCCCCCACGTGTTCACTGTCAAGGGGCCTGTCTTAAGAGGGACTTGGACACTGGGTGACCTAGAGTGGGATGAACAGGAGAGTCAGGAGTCTGGACACCCTGACCTGGGATGAGGCGTGGAGAGCGTGGGGGAAGGAGTGGGCTGCTGGACCTGAAATGAAGCGGAGGCGGGGTGGGCGCAGACAGTGCAGGATCTCTGTGGGGCTGACAGGGGCAGAGGAAGCACATGTGTTCGGGCGGCAGAGGGCAGACCATGGGGAGTGTGGTGGACCGAACAGTGTCTCCCCAAATTCCGATCCACCTGGAGCCTCAGAATGTGACCCTATTTGGAAATAGGGAGGGTCTTGGCAGATGTAGTTAGGGAAGACTCTCTGGATTAAATCATCCTGGGGTTAGGGTGGGCCCTAAATCCTATGACTGGTGTCCCTGTAAGGAGAGAAGAGGACACACAGAGTCTTTCCTGGGGCTCAGCTGGATGGCTGGGCTCCGTGGTCTCTCATTGATCTGGGCTTGTTTTCATGCCAAGGCAGAGAGGAAATACATGAGGCCTCTGGAAGCTCAGGACTGTCAGGAGTCACTGCCGCCTCGTTTGACTGGCTAAGGCACATCACAAGGCCAGCCCAGGCTCAGGGGTGAGGGAACAGGCTCCAGCTCTTGGTGCAGGGGCTGCAAAGCCACGTTGCTAGGGTGTGGACACCACACGGAGAGCCGACCACACAGGCCCGCTCAGTGACACACCGTCAGTGCCGCTGCCCTCCTGGGAACCCCAGATAAAGACAAGGCGGCAGTGCCTGGCAGGTGGCCTGGGGGCCAGAGAGGAAGAGTGGCAGTGGTAGCATAAGGCAGGGCTGGGGCCGGGCATGGCTGGGAGGAATATGATGGGAGAAAAGTAGGGAATGCGTAGGAGGTGGCCTCCCTACAGGGAGCCCAGGATGGTCTCCGCTCCAGAGGCACTGGGACAGCCCTCCCCTTCCCAGGGGGCTCAGGCAGCAGGAAGTAGGACCTGGGGGGCCTGGAGGAGCACACCTGTCACCATGAGCTGGGAAACCCGAGCTGCTTCCCTCCTGAGGCTCATCGCCAGGACGCCACCTCCCGGCACTGGTTCTCACGGGGCACTGTCCCTGCGGCTTCAGAAGTCCGGGGATCGTCCTCCTTGGGCCACCGTCTGAGCACACGTTTTTTCTGGCTCTTAGCCACAAATCACATGCAGTTCCCATCTTCCCTCTCTTCCTTCATCCCTGGCTTTCCTACCAGCACTCAACCATGTCACCCTCCAAGGTCACTAACGCTGATCTTATACATGGGGGACCTCTTGGCCGAGGCCCCTGCTGCTCCCAAATGCAGTTACATGAGATATCTCCGAGCTCCCCAGGCTTCTGGCACTCCCCAGCTTCTCACTCCCACCAACTCTCATACTGCCCTCAGGTCCGCCTGAGCCCACCCAACATCAGTCAGAGCACAGAGCCCAGCCTTTCCTTAGCCACTGACCCACCGCTTGCACTCGGGTACTTTACAAGGTGGAAGGAGGGGAAGATGGGTGGAGTCAGGGGATTGAATCAGCTCCCGCTGGCATAGTGAAATACCATGAACTGTGTGGCTCAGACAGTAGAAATGTATGTTCTCACAATTTTGGAGGCTGAGAAGTGCAAGTTCAAGGTCCTGCGGGGTTGGTTTCTGCCCAGGACCCTCTCCCAGCTTGTGGCCTTTTCCTGTGTCCTCACATGGCAGCAGGGGAGAGAGAGTGCGCACAGCTCTCCTGTCTCTTCTAGGGACACCGATCCCATCAGGGCCCCGCCCTCGTGACTTCCTTTAACCTAGTTACCTCGCTCAAGGCCCTATCTCCAAATACAAATACGGTCACATTAAGGATTGAGGCTTCAACATACGGATTTTGGTGGGGGATACGATTCAGGATGTAGCAGAGATGCTGACACAGAGAGGTCGCATTGCTGAAGGAGGGCTGCCTCCATCTGGCTGCTCGGCCCTCGCTTCCTCTCTCTGAGCAATGGACACTGCCCCCGTCTCTCCCTCAGGCCTTCTGCCAGGATTCAGGTGGCCCTCTCATCTTCTAGCGCAAGGACACACCAAGGGATGTTTTGCAGACAAGTATGTTTCCCTTCCCAGGAGGCATTTTAACAAATACCATTTTTCCCATCATGTGACATAAACTAAATTTATTGTGTTTTCAGAGTCTGTGGAGGATTCTGACGCTGAGCCCTCCTGAGAAGTCCGGCACCGAGGTCGCCAAGCTCCCACACAAATGCACACTGGCTGGGTGTGAAGAATGCTATCCTGAGCAGCTGTGGTTGTAATTAGCTGCTAGGCTTTGAACTACACACCAGTATTAATTTAGCTTCATGGATATTGATTTAGTTGCCTGTCTGTTAACCCTACAATGTGTAGTGACACATATTTGCAAAAACAGGGTTTCCAATATGTAACTTCCCCCCAGCTAGCTTTGAAGGTAGGCATTCGTGTTAGTTCAAATGTGAATATTCTATCCTCTGGCTACCTTGGAGGTATCCATTACTCACTACTCCCTCCCCACATTACTGTACAGAAAGAAACTCATTATTGGTGATGAACTAGAATTTGTGTTATGTAAATAACTAGCAGTGCACCACCAAGGTAAGAATAATAGAACTATTGAATGATTTTCAGCTTCACAGAGAATTGTTTTATAATGTGTTTAAGCTTATATTCCTTAATAGTAAACATGTAATTCATACATGCTGCCAACAGCAAGTTGTCTGCAACTTACTTATTTTTGAATTCTCTTTCCCTAGAAAATGGAAGCAGATCAGTGAACCTTGGGGGAAATGTAGCTTGGAGAACACAGCCCACTCCCTGGGCTCTTGGGCCACTGAGATTTCCAGCCCTCCAACAGGACAAACACAACTCCTTCCCTTTTTCCTGAGTCAGCCACACGTGGAATATTCTAGAGGCCCCAGGGGAATGAGCAGGGTGGGAGCTGTGGTTCCTGAGTGACAGCCAGTAGAGGCAGGACTCGTGCGCACTGGGCCCTGGGCAGGAGCACACTGCCCCCATGCCTGCATCCGGGTCCTCAGGAGGCAGCAGCACTGAAGTCTTACCAGAAACACCCGGGGCACTTTCTTGGCATACTTGTGTGGCTGGGCTCACCATGTGGGGTCCACACTTAGCAATAGGCTTTGAGTTTTATGTGTCAGAACAGATCATGTGGGCCAGCTCAAATCTGTTCCCCGCAGCAGTGAGGTTGAGAAGCTGCACGCCAGAGTGCTGTGATGTGTATGTTGTCGCTTGTATTTATAATCCTGGGGTTGCACGGGGAGGATATTACTTAGAATCTTCATCCAGAGCCAGGAGAAGGCAGGAAATGGGGGGCAGATCAGGCTTTCAGAGCTCCCCTTCCCTGAGTCTTGCCTGGGTGGTGCCTTCTGCCTCAGTTGGGATCTCTGGATGCGGACAAGGGGCTTGAATAAGGCCTTATCCCAGCAGGCTTTGTGTCTGCATTTCTTTAATTTTTTTAGTTTTTAAATTTTTTATTAAAGCATAGTTGACATAATATTATGTTAGTTTCAGGTGTACAACATAGTGATTGGACAATTACAAACATTACAAAACGCTCACCACAATAAATGTAGCTACCATCTGTTAACATACAAAGATACTACAATATTATTGACTGTATGCCCTATGCTGTACTTGTTTTATAACTGGAAGTTTGTACCTCTGGATCCCCTTCACCTATTTCACCAACCCCACCCAGCCCAATCCTCCTACCCTCTGGCAGCCACCAGGGTGTTCTCTGTATTTATGAGTCTGTTTCTGGTTTTTGAGTGTTCGTTAGTTCATCTGTTTTGTTTTTTAGATTCCAGATATAAGATCACATGGTATTCGTCTTTCTTTGAGTTATTTCATTTAGCATAATACTCTCTAGGTCCCTCCATGTTGTCACAAATGGCAAGATTCCACTCTTTTGATGGCTGAGTAAACTGTGTATATATACCACAACTTCTTTATCCAAAGAAGACAGACAGATGGCCAGCAGACACATGAAAAGATGCTCAACATCACTAATCATTAGGGAAATGCAAATCAAAACCACAATCAGGTATCACTTCACACTTATTAGAATGGCTAATACCAAACAGGCAAGAAATAACAAGTGTTGGTGAGGATGTGGAGAAAAGGGAGCCTCCTCCACTGTTGGATGGAATGGAAACTTGGGCAGCCACTGTGGAAGGCATTATGGAGGTTCCTCAAAAGACTAAAAATAGAAATACCATATGATCCAGCAACTCCACTTCTGGATATTTACTCAAAGAAAACAAAAACACTAATTTAAAAAGATGTATGCACCCCTATGTTTATTGCAACATTGTTTACAACAGCCAAGATATGGAGGCAACCTAAGTGTCCGTCAGTAGATGAATACATTTCTCTTAAATAAGCGAGATCACATCTTCCAGTGCCCCACATTGGCTCCTGCCATCCCTTGAGGTTCCCTACACTCTGCCCAGGTGGGAAATCCTCCTCTGTGGAGGCACTGAAACCACTTTCCTCGTATCTGTTCTCCCTTCTATGTCCTATCCTGTGTAAGTTTGTCCATTCATTAAAACCAGGAACTCAACTGGGCCCTTGGCACCTTATAAATCCTCCATTTCCCTTCAACCACATCACAGCCAAAGCAAAAGCTGGAAGCTAGAGATGGTGTCCTCATTAACCAAGAAGGCCCAATAGACAGCCATGGTCTTGGGCTGACATGGTGGCTCCCATAGGAGGGAGCACTGCAGACCCTTCAACTTCCCTTGGTCCCAAATAAATTCTCTCTAAAAGCTGTCCAGTTAAAACACATCTCATTTAAAACCCCTTAAACCCCAAAGGCAATGATGGGGACCCCTACCTGATTGATAAAGGGTATTCCAAGAAAGCCAGCCAGCTGTGGGTCTCCTGCCAGCCCCTCCCAGCACAGTGGCTAAGTGTTAGGCTCCTGCCACTGCCCCACAGGCAATGGAGGGGCACCTGCTAGGTGAGGAGCTGTGGGAGCTGAAGGGGACTAGGTCACGGAGCCTGTGGCCCCCACAAGGGATTCAGAGGGTTCACCCAACAGGGCCAACCTGAGCACAGGCTTCTGAGAGACCACCCAGCATCCGGCTCCCAGTATCCCACCTCCAGCAGGACACCCAGCCTAGCTCCCACCCAGGGGGTACCGAGCAGCCAGAACACCCTTTCATTGAATCTTGCTTACAGTGAGAGGTTGGGCTAAATCTTGCCCTTCATGTGCCCAAAGATTCCTTTTTAAATTTATGGGCTCATTGTTTTGAAAGATTTTGTCACCCCAAAACTTTAAGTATGAGTGTGGCTAGCTCATTATAGGCACATATGCTCTTTCTAGCACATTTCTTGACATTTGAAAAAATCATCTCCAAATCCCATTACTTGCTTTGGGGCTCAGATAGGAAGCAAAGCTGGTGCACGTCAGGACTGAGGAACTCCAGGACCTGGGGGTGCAGCCAGGGCCTGCCCATCCACTTCCCTCTGTGTGATTCCTCCAGTACAGGGGACATTGCTTCCCACATCCCCACCCTGCCTCACGGCCTGTCTCACGCGCACCTTGGCACTCCCTCAACCCCCATGGCCGCCCACAACACACTGAATCCACATCGGCAGCTGTACCGGGACTCTCTGCAGCCCCGAGGCCCTGGCTGCTCTGTCACACCAGGTCTGAACGGGACTCTCTCATCACTTTGGACACATGGCATCTTGCTGGGAAGCTGTTGCCATGGTCTCTGGCTACTCAGGAGCTACAGAGAGGCTGGGGAGGCAGAAGACCCGGAGAGAAAAGCAAGGGGCAAGGACATCAGAAATTAGACACCCGTCTCTAGGGTTACATCTGAGCCTCCGCTTCCAGGCAAAGAGCAGCAGGTAAACAGGGACATGTGTGAGCACTCCTGGGAATCCCAGAGGAGTCTGGGGAGGGAATCCTTTGATAAAACTCAGATCCCTGCTAGCAACACGGGGGAGGGCTCAGAGCCACTTAATTTAGGCATAGATATTAATGTGTCCCAGTGGCTGAGGAAGCCAGAGGACACTGCATTAGGCACAGAGAACCCCTTATGCTTGTCCTGTTTGGAGGGTCCAGGACAGGGACTGTCCAAGGTTGCCAAGCCTCTCCTGCTCCTCAGGGCTACTCCAGCAGGAACTAAGAACTAAGGCACTAATGCATTCTCTGGCAAGCAGGCCCATGATTCAGTTTGTGTCTTCTCCTTCTCCGTACATCTCAGTGAGCAATTAACAAGACAGACACTTAAGGAAAATGAGTCTGTCTTCCTGGGTAATCTCAGGGCTCCAAGCCTCAGACCCAGTCCAGGCATGGTCTCTGTCACTCCCCGCCGACACCACGCTGGAAAAGGGCTCTTCCATGGTCACTGAGAGTCTGCCACAAGGGCATCAGTAGGAAAATAAATGTGCTTCAGGGACACATCGTCGTTAAAGACTGTCCTAGTAAACTCAAACCAGACTGCCCACAAATCCTTGCTAATAGGGACAGACGGGTCCCAGTGACAAGGCCCAGGGTCCAGAGGACTGGGGATGGCAGGCCACACTTAGAGGCCTGCATTCATTTTGGGAAAAGACCCAGATGATCTAGAATGAAGGGCCAAGAAGCACATCAGCTGAGGAGTCTAAGAGGAGTGGAGATGTTTGGACTAGGGGGTGCTCACACGGCTGTGCCTGGGGGTCCCCTCCAGTTCCCGAGGGGCCATATGTGACAGAAGGAGCAGACTTCAAATAGTTCCAAAGGTGCCAGTGAGGAGCCAGTGCCACTTAGTATGAAGACTTTTCTAGCACTTGTGTGTTTCCAGAGTGGAACTCATCTGCCTCGGGAGGTAGGAGCCCCCCCATCCCAGGGAGCACGTCATCAGAGCCTGGGGTGGGTGCCCTGCTCTGGGGAGAGTTATGCTGAAGGAACAGTGCAGACAGTCCATAATTCTGCAAATATGGACTTCGGGAAAGTATCTGGCCCGCCATTTTCTGCCTTACTGCTGATGTCATTATGATGTAGCTATTGAGAGCTTGTTACCTGGCACTTTTCAGAGTCAGTTGAGCAGGAGGTTTGGTCACATCTCCTAGGGATGCTTCTCCAAACAGCACTTCATGTCACCCCACTCCATCCTCATCCTGTTCTTGCCAAAGTAGAATCATCACGCAGTCCTCGAGTGAGGGAGACAAGCTGCCCTGTGGCTGAGATGCACCTTGATGCCTGGGTCTCCCGGAGGCCCTGGGTTGTGAGCCCTCCCTCAGGCACAGCTCACTGTTACCTGGAGGGTCTCCTTCATGTCCTTTCCCCCCCTTTACATCTATTTTCCCTTCTCTCCATCCACCTTGATCCGCTCTAGCCTTTAAATCTCAAGGGCCTTCTCCACTTCCAGGTCTCAGAGCATATCAACCTGACCAGTATAAATCTTATTTCTGCTAAATCTTATCTGTGTGATATTGGACAAGTTTCCTAACCTCTGTTCCTTAGTTTATTTCTCTGTAGAGATAATAGTACCAACCTCCTATGTTGTAAGGATGAAAAGAAAACATGTAAGGTGCTTAGAATGGTGTCTGGCATGTGGTAAGTCCTCTGTAAACGTTACTGCTATTATTACAGCATGATCTTAAAGAGAGGCTTTAGGTAAAAAATGGAGCATCCCTCCCACTGACACAACTCCAAGTCCAGCTTACAAGAGGACTTCAATTTCTAGTCAGCTTAGCATAAACCGCTGTCTGCACCAGAAAATACTGGTTGCCACCTGCACACAAGGGCTTCTTCCTCAGGTCCAGGGAGGGTGTCAGTGTTTTCTATCATCTGCCTGCCTTGCTCACGGGTCAGAACTGGAAATGCAGACTCCTGGGACCTTGCGATTGTCATGAGATGGAGACAACTTTCTGTGCAGATGACAAAAGTCTTTTTTAAACAACAGCTCAGTGGCAGGATCTTGTCTGCAGAGCCCTGTGACGGTGAGTAGGTCCAAGACTCTGTCTCAGTCCCCCAAGGGCAGGGAGGTTATGTCATTTCTGTATTAATGGCAAGGATGTACATGGCCCGAAGGTGCTGCAGAATCCAAGGAAGTCTGTCCTGGGGCTGCATTTGCAGCCGTATCCTCCGTGCCAGGCCAGGGGCCACTGCATACTCTGGGGAGGAAGTCCTCCGAGCTCTCCGCCCTGCGCTCACTGTGTCTGGGATGGCACCAGGCACTATAGAGGGGAGTCTCTTAGAGCCCATGGTGTCCTTCCCCATGGTGCTGTCACCTGTGCGCTGCTGCTTGAAGTGAGGCCCCTGGGGCAGGGTGGGAATCCCCACCACTCCAGCAGAGGGCTGCTCCTGGTAATTCATGCAAATGGGAAGAATTGGGGAAGATGGTACGGAGCTGAGTTGACCACACAAGCCAACTGAGGAAAGGCAGCCACAAAAACACAGGACAGACACGGAATACGGCCTTTTGAAGACCAAAGGCAAAGAAACTTGGCTCACTAATGTACTGAACAGAAATCAAAACCAATCCTGAGCAGGCTCACTCAGAAAAATACAGGTCCTGAAGAGTAAAGCTCAACTACGGAAGCACTTTGAATAGTAAAAATTTACTTTAAAATGCTTTGTAATGTGATTTTAGTGCCTGTAGAGAGGAAACAAATGCACAGTCCAGGCTGCCGTCTTCAGGTTACCTGAGCTTCCAGGCCATCGCAGGTTCCCCTGGAGGCCCTGGGCGTGTCCTCAAGTCTACAGCCAGGGGACATGGAGGGTGGCTCTTGTCCCAGGCTGTCTATCCTCCTGGCTATTACAAGTATTGCTTTCTTAGGTTCCCAAAGGCCGTGGCTGGAATTTAAGACCTAAACGCAAGCCTTCTGGGTCTAGGCAATTTCAGATTCAGCTGGGCCGTGCTAGATTTACTTCATTTGGTCTGGGCTGCAGCCCTAAAATCTCCCTGCTAGCCCCTCCCTGAACCCCTCGTGACTATCCAGGAGCATCAGTTCATTGGAACTGATGGAAGGAAGGTCTCATGTAGGCTTTCTGCTCCTCACTTCACTGTTACATGGCAGGAGACTGGCAACCCCAGCCAAGGTGCCCCTGGCCAGGAATAGGGCAGAACTGACAAGGAAAGGGTCTAGGTCACTTTGGGTCCCAGGAGGAGAGGGATGGTACAGTCAAATGGGGTAGTTGGGATCTTAACACAAAGGCTATGTATAAAGGTACTGAGAGAGTTGGAGCCCGCAAAGAAGACATAGTGCTCCAGGGCCACAGCCCCAGGCCTTGGCCTGAAGTGGCTGCAGGCAGGAGTCATTTTTCACCTTTTCAGTATATGCTTTTTTCACAGCCATGAAAGCAAACAGAGGCGGTAGAAGGAGAGGGTGGAAGGCACTGGGGGAGTCACCAACTGGACCTCACTCTCTCCTCCTCAGAGTCCTGTTGGTGCCTCCCATTGACAGAATCCCACTTTGTCCAGAGGCCAAGGTAGCCTGTTAATGCAGTGCCTAAAGATATCGGCCTGTCTGAGAGGAGAGGACAGAGCAGGCAGAGTGGTTCTGCAGGGGCAGGTGGAAAATAACCAGCCCAGGGTCATTTCCCAGAGGCCACAGCTTCATGGTCTCCAGCCAAGTGCAACCATTATAGGACACAACTTCCCCTGCCAATTTCAAAGCTCCCGTTTACTGCTGGGAATGCATGTTTGAACAAAGCCTTTATTCTCTATTCCAACAGCAGAGCTGGAATTTAAAAAGCTTCATTTTCAAGACTGGCTGCTTTTGATCTGTCTAACCTGGAACTTACATTTTGGAGTCAAATAGAATTATTTAAACAAAGCATTTCAGTGACAAGCATAAAATGTTTTTTTTTTACTCCTTTCCTCCTCCCAACACCACATAACATTTCTACTCAAAATGTAAGGACTGTCCTGTGGCCAAGTCGTAAACCACAGCCTCTCTCTCCTTCCAGGGCCTGTTTCTCCCGCCCGTGTCTTCCTCTAGGCAGGCTGGAGTGCAGGCTGTGGGGGCCGGCTTGACCTCAGACTGGCGCAAAGGCTATAGCAACAGCGCCTCCCTCCTGATTCCAAACCCAGAAGCACGCGCTGTCCCCAGTTGGTGTGCCTTATGAATGGTGCTTTCCTTTTGCTTTCTTCCCCCCAGCCTCTGATTTTTATCCTCTCTGATATAAGTCCTTCTATGAGATCATATTCTGTTCTCCTCAGCTGAACTTCTTCTCCCCAGCCCCAAGCCTGCATTTCTCTCTTTTACGTCTCTATATTCCTTCTGCCTTGACTTGTCTGTTATTCAAGATGGAGTGCTGATCAGCATTTGCAGTCCTTGGAAATAACACCTGCTCTGTACTGTCCTACGCAGAGGGTGCCTGCCCCCCTAGGTAATACAAAGCCCAGCCCTCCGCCCTGCCCTGGAGTTGGCCTGTCATCACCATGAACCAACCTGCAACATAAGAGATGCTTTTCTCACAGGCATGAAAGCAAACAGAGGAAGCAAGGCCATATGTCCCCAGATATTAAAGAAGTACAACAGTTGGGGAAAAAAAAGTTTCAGACAAGGCCTGACTCAAGTGTGTGCCACACAAATAAATAAGAAATAAAAATAATATGAAAATTCCCTTTAGAAAGAATGGGCTAAGTTCCTATCAGAATGATTCCATATAAATAAAATGAGGTCTAGACAGAGCAGAAGGATGGTTGGCCTGGCCTGATGCCACAGCAAGAAAAGGTACAAACACACTGGAAAGGTATGAAATGACTTCACCTTTCCCTTAGTGTTTCACTCTGGACCTTTGCTCAAGCTTACCAAGCAGAATCACTGATTTAAGACCAAAGAAAAACATGGATAGAAATACGGATAGTATTCAATTTAATGACAGAATGCTCTAATACATAATACAAAAGATGTCACACCAGTTTGGACATAGGGAGTATTTCTGGCCCAGGGGAACAGAGAACCAAAGCCACTGTCTCGTTGGCTTTTCTGCAAGGCCAGCAGTCCGCTCTCACATCTGCCTCCAGGAGCGCTGCCAGGGAAGGGAAATCACTTAGCTTCTGAAGCCGGGCTTCTCAGCAGGTAAACAGAACGTGCTCCTCAAAGACTGGCTCACTAAACCCTGAGACAATGCTCAACTCAGGGGATGGTTTATGAACTTCTGGTAGGACTGGAAGCAATAACCAGTAAGGGAGAAAGACCTTGAAGAAGTTATGTTAACTCCACTTTTAAAATAAAGTCTAGACAATTTAAACTAGATACGCTTTGGCTGGCAGATTCCCCCAGGGGAACACACTAAAGGCACTAAGAAAATACTGACAGAACTACTCAGCCGGGGAACGACACATGTCAGTGTTATCTTCAACCCACTCACAAGCACAACAGCATCTTCCAAATTAATGGCAAGAAGCACATCTGCTACTTCTAGCCACTGAGTGGATTTATATGCAACTAGTACGTGCTCAGCTGGCCAGGTGTGGGTCTTTCTGGAGGCTTAAACAGCAATCCCATAGAGAGGCTGGAATGAAACTAGGTTACTACTTTATAAAGGGAACAGCAAATGAAATTAGAATTAGTGTGGAGGGCCCAGTGAAGCATCTATTCACCCAGGTTGACCTTGAATGGCAAAACTGCTGGCCCAGGTGGACAGGGGATCCCTACAATACTAAGAGAAATGACTGTTCTCCTCTCTGTGGAGCTCATGGCCTTCCCCGAAGGTGTGCCTGCTTGGGCAGCAGCAGGCCAAGCTCATCACCTGTGTCAGGGCTTTGAGGGCCTTATCATATCATCTTGTGTAAACATAAAAACTAACATGCATGGGTAACATCTGCTTTTTATTGACTCAATCAATCCACTGGGAATTTAGCAGCAAGTTAATGGCAAGCAGTTACAAAATCTCCTGCTTTTCTACATTTAAAATAAGTTGCCTTAAACAATCTACAGCAACCTAAAATTATAAGAACACATGAGAATGGCTGAAGCACTTCTGCTGTTATGCCTATGGCAAGTTTACTAGTAATTTCCTAACAAAGTCTTCTAGTGCAAAGTGCACATAATTATTTGGATAATTACCATACTTGGCTCTCATTTTCTCCTACAAATATTTGTGCCTAAATACAAGAATCTGAAGTAAAACTGAGCAAGTATGCCCACAGCCTTGCTTTGAGGGCATCTGTTCCTCCAAACAACTTTGGAAACATCTTGAGTTGACTTTAGTCACAGCTCGCCATCAAGCCTGTTGGTGGCCATCTATTAATATCATGCTGCTCTGTAGAGAACCAGCATCAATTTTAAACTGGTGCAAAGACATGGCAGGGCTCAGTGGAGCTAAAAGGCTGAGCTTGGCATAGTACTGTCCTTGTCCCACCTATCCCCTCATTTTGGCACTGGAAAGAGCAGCTCTTGTTTCTGTACTATTCAGCACTGGAGGGAACCTTAGAGGTTCTTTTTGCTTCCAGGCAGGGCAATGGATTTAGCAGTGTCTTTGGTTGATATCCTTTGGCTTGAAGTCACAGGGGGTTTCTCTATTTCTCCTTTGAGTCCAACTGGAAAGAGTCTGCTAGATGTGGAAACTGAATAGCTCCTGTCCAAATCGTCCATATTTTCCTTCTCACTGGTCACAGGAAATTTCTTTTCATAAGCAGTGGGCTAGAAATAAAAGGGCTGGGTTAATTTTCAGACAAAAAGCAATGCACATCAATTCAAAAAAAGAAGAGACTACAAAGTTGTCCAGGATTTGTGAGTTGAAGCATTCTCCAGACGTGACGTACAAATTAATCACATTGTAAAACTGTGGTTAAATGCCAAAGAAAGTTCCTTTGGCACCTTCAAGAAAACTGAATTGTTAGTGTTTGGTGCATAGCAAACTACAGACACAATTTCAGATCCTCTGTCATGCAGAATGGAAGTAAATGCCTGGCAACATTTGCACAGGGAAGTCCATCTGGACATTAACTGTACTCATTTAGTCTTTACAGACTTATAGATAAGCTTTGATATTTGTATGGACATCCTGACAAGCACATCATGACTATTCTTTCTAACCTGGGTACAAAGTTGCTGCATATAGCCCAGTCCTCACACTCTCCCCATTCTCTGCAGTGCTACCAGGGACTGGCTTCTAATCCAGTCACACCAACTGCGTAGGTTTGTAGATCTCTTGCAGTCCTGATGTCTCACTGTCAAATGAGGAAAATGGCATTTGTACATTTACTACATGGGTTTATTATGAGAATGAACTAAGGTGTATCTGTAGAAGTACTTCATGAACTTTAAAGCACAAAATGAGTAGAAGGGATTTCAATAGGCAAGTGTATTTTCTCAGGTCATTCACCCCACAGTACAGTCTCTAACTCTGTTTTTATGAAGGAAGCAGAGTCCATTTTGACTTAGACCCACTTTAAAGCGATCACTTCTCATTAAATGAAGCTGAGCATAGAGTTTTCAAAGAGCAGAGAATGTCTCTGGAGACCTACATAGCAGGCTGGTGGGTGAGACATGGGGGTGCAGATACACAGAATGATCTGGGGAAGGTCTCCTACATTTAGTAGTCTGGTTAACTCCAAGTGAGCATACAGATGAATTAATAATCAGGTTAACAATTTTCAAAGAGTGTGAAAAGATTACCTGTACCAAAAACAAGTAAACCTGGCGTTTCTTTGCTCACTCAGGCTCTTGTGATTATAGTGACCACATTTCATAGACAGTCATAGGGAATTTACATATATTTGTCCAATGAATACATGACCTCCCAGGGCTGCAGCAAAACTTCAGGTCATTGACAAATTTTTGTGTTTATATTTCAAGAAAGAGAAAATTTTCCTGATGTTTGCTTTTTGCAGACTTCCCTTAAGTATGTGCCTTTTCAGAACATCATCCATGTATGACTTCATAACAGTGCATGCTAATTCTTGAGCCAGTGATTCTGTACATTGAAAAATTAATTTGTAGAAATTTGGAAATGTAGAAAGGGCCTTTGTTCTAAAAATTTTTCCCCCAAGAAAATCTCTAGGCTGCTTCTCTGTGTAGTGTTTCAAGAAATAGAAAATATTTAAAATGCATTAGCATTCAGTAATGTAGATTGCATCCTCTCATTGAAAACTCCTATGCAGCAACAGGGCGAGAGTACCATACCCCTGCTAAAGATGAATCACTTTGCTTAGTCCTAAGACATGAAACCTGTATTAGAAATTTCAATTCATAAAAATGTAATTCACTTGACATACAAATCCTACTAAGAGGCGAATCTAAGTGTAACCTTCTCTCTTCTGACATTCCAGCCTCTTGAGTAAACATCCAAGTAGCTGAGGAAATGTTTTTCAATATGTCCACTACAAGGAGTATTTTATAGAATAGGCACAGAGTCAGTCATTTTCTTTTTAATGCGTTCACATTCAGATCTGTTTTAAGGTTTCCATTCTTCACTGTTTCATTTGCTAATTCATGTCCTTGAGTCATGAAGTAGACTCACCAGGAAGAAATATTCAGAAACAGTGTCTGTGGGCAGGATTGTGATGTAGATTTTTTTTTTCTTTTCCCCCAAAACACTACAGGCCCTGGTATTTTCTTCTTGCATAAGACAATTATCTTCTTAAGATAATTCTCAGAATTTCCTGGCAAAGTAGAAGGAAAAAGGCAACCAAACCAAAATGTTTGGTTACTTCAGTGTAGAAACATATTTCTCAGTTTCATTTTAGAATAAGTTGAGAAAATGATATTCCTTAATCACATTTATTTTTTTAGTTTTTTAGATTTATTTTTTTAGTACGTCCTATCCCATGATTTAACATTCAGGTGTTCAAAACCTCCTTCCTGCCCCCTAGTTAACTCAGCTCTGTCCCCCATCAAAGATAATCGATATTATCAATTTACAATGTACATTTACAGAGAGATTTTATACATCTTCACGCAAATAATAGGGGGAACCAAATGGAATTGGTCATCATTTTTGCAGGTCAAAAACAGCCTAATAATGGCAATTTCATATGGTTTAATTTAATCTATCTATCTATCTATACACATATAGATACTTTCTTTCTTTTTTACACAAATGGTAGCTTACTAGTAAACACTCTTTTATACCTTGATAATTTTCAAATAAAATTATCTTGAATATCATTCCTTGTCAATACATAAAGAGAGTTTTCATTATTCTTTCAGTTTATGCAGTATTCACTTGTCTGAATGTACCATGATTTATTTAGCCAGTCCCTTCATAATGGACATTCAGATTGTTCCCAATCTTTTACTAGTACAAACAATGCTGCTTTGAATTATCTTCTACTTGTGTCATTTCATACATGTGTAAGTATATCTACAGGATATATATTTTGGAAGTGGAACTCCTGGGTCAAAAGGCATATGGATTTGTAATTTTGAAAGATATCTCCATGCTGCCTTCCACTGCAGTTGTACCAACTTATACTCTTATAGCAACATATGAGTACCTATCTGTTTTCTTATTTCTTTTTCTATTTGGTATTTAATATATGTTAAAAGTAATATAGTCAATTTTTCTGATTAAAAATGGTGGAATAAGAAGGCAAGATGGAAACCTCCTCCCCAAAACACATGAAAATTATCTGAAGACTGCAGAACAGACCTCTGCACCTGAGGAAGAAGAGAGGACCACACAGAGAAGGGTGAGACTACAGAGCCAAGATGGAGCAGGACCCAAGCCCTCCCCACATCCCAGCCTACAGGTGGGAGAAAGAGGAATGGAGCAGGGAGGGGGTAGGAGCCCAGGAGCACTGCACACCTGGCCCTGCAGATCTGCTCCAGGAGCAGGAGCCCACATTACACTGGGTTCTGGTGATCAGTGGGGCAGGCGGAACACTCTGGGAGGCTGAGACTCCAGCCAGTGTGGAGGGCAGGCACACTCCACCAGTCCTGAGACCCAAAGCAGAGGTGGCAGTTTGAAACTTGCCAGCAGTGGGAGGGGTACCAGAGGGGATAAGGGTTGAATGGATCTCTCTCCTTGGGAGAAAGGGCAGGTGGAGGACACCTCCCCAGCACTTCCTTGGCCCAACGGATTGGGAACTCTCAGGAGCCCCAGATGCCCCATCCCCCTTGCTGGCAACACAGCCCAGAGGCTCCTCCCTCTGCATACTGCTAACAGACAACCCACATGGCCCAGCGGCAGCATCACACTTTGCTGCCTGTCAGGCAGAGAGAGACCCTCCCAGCTTGCTTGACTCCATTTCAGCCCAACCAGAGAGGTGCCTAGTAGAGCCAGCCCCAAGAGCTCCTTCCTCCCTCCAGGTGTCCAAACCCAGTGCTGCACGTCCACCTGGGGCAAATTGATCTGCCCACCCCATTAACCCTGCAGCCCTGCCACTGCTGCAGGCAAGGCAGTGGGTGGTCCCACCCATAGCAAGCTCTGTAGAGATTCCTGAGCCGATCACAAATGCAGCAGCTCAAGCAAACAGCCTACCCAGACCTATACCACTACAGAAGCCAGATAAAAGGCAGCCTGCCCATGGCACGCCAACAACTGGGGCCCTCGCAAAACAGAACCTGGCACTAGAGAGTAAAGAATCTGGAGCTTCTGGGCACCAGAGCATACCTTCTTCATAAAGCAATTACTCCTTAGACCAGAAAGCATAGCAGAGACATCCAATACAAAGGAAGAAACACAGAATCCCTGACACAATGAGCAGGCAGAGGAATTTGATCCAAACAAAACTACAAGACAAAACCCCAGAAGCAGGGCTAAACGAAACAGTGATCACCAGTCTTCTTGATAAGGATTTCAAAATAAGTCATAAACATGCTCATGGATTTTAAGTATTCAAGCTCCCAGGAAGGACTTCAACAAAGAGATAGAAAACCTGAAAAAGAGCCAGTTAGACCTGAAGAATACAGTATCTGAAATGAAACATACAATGGAGAGATTTAAAAGTAGATTAGAACATGTAGAGGAAAGAGTAAATGAAATAGAAATTAGAGAACAGTAAAACAAAGAAGCTAAGGACAGAGAGAAAAAAGGAGCTCTAGGAATGAAAGAATGATAAGAGAGCTATGTGACCAATCCAAATGAAACAATATTTGCATAATAGGGGTAAAGAAGGAGAAAAGAAAGACAAAGGGATAGAAAGTCTCTTTAAGGAAATAATTGTTGAAAACTTCCCCAATCTAGGGAAGGAAATAGACACTCAGATCATGGAAGTTCAGAGATCCCCTAGCAAAAGGAACCCTGGGAAGACAACTTCAAGACATCTAACAATTAAAATGGCAAAGATCAAGGATAAGAGTGGTGAAGGCAGCCAGAGAGAGAAAAAAGATTACTTACAAAGGAAACCCCATCAGGCTATCAGCAAACTTCTCAACAAAAACTCTTCAGGCCAGAAGGGAGAGGCATGATATATCTAATGTCATGATATATTTGTCTAACTGAACAGAAGGACTGCCAACTAAGAATCCTCTACCCAGCAAGATACTGGTAGTACTTGAAGCAGGTACTAAACAATTTCCAGATAAACAAAAGTTGAATGAATTCACTACCACTAAGCCAGTAATCTGTTTAATGTACATGATACATTAAAGAGGTTGCTGTAAATGGAAATAACCCTGAGGCTAAATAGCTTTCACCAGTGAAAATAAACACACAGTAAAAGTAGTAAAGCAACTAATTATCACACAAGTATAAAATTAAAACAAAACAAAAAAAGCAAAATCAATATTTACAAAATCAGTCAAGGGATACACACAAAGTGCAGATTATGACATCTAATATGAAAAATGTGGTGGAGGTAGAAGAAGAAAGGAAAAAAGTACCTTTAGATTGTGTTTGAAATAGAGTAATCAGCAGTTTAAGACAGACTATTATATTGTAAACAAGCTATCCTTGAACTTTTGGTAAGCAAAAAAACTAAAGCCTACAATAAATACACACACAGAGAAATGAATAAATTTAAAAAAGAGAGAAATCTAATTACAACACTAATGAAAACCATCAATAACAAGAGAAGAGTACGAGAGAGGAAGAAAGGAAGAGAGGAGATATAAAAAAACAGAAAGCGATTAATAAAATGGCAGTAAGTACATACTCAATAATCACCTTAAATGTAAATGGACTGAACACACCAATCAAAAGACATAGAGTGCCAGAATGGATAAGGAAATAAGACCCATCTATATGCTGTCTACAAGAGACTCATTTCAGACCCAAAGAAATATACAGACTAAAAGTGAAGGGATGGTGTAAGTCCCGGGAGAGGAAATGCCGGGGCAAAATACCTCTAAAAACCGAAATCAGTCAAAGGGAGAAATAAAGTTTAAAACCTTACAAACTGCAGTCCAGGGCCATCTCTGCTCTGCTCCAGAAGAAGCCAGCAAGCAAGCTAGCCCCCTCCCCTTAACCTCTCAGGTTCAGATATGCCCTCGGTTGCCCAGGTAATTACCCACTGACATGGAGATAACTTCTCTCCACCCCTGAGTACATGCAAATGCACTAAAGCCAGGTGAGATATTCTGGGAATGTTACAATTTTACCCACAGATGGAAAAAGATATTACAGGCAAATAATAAGGAGAAAAAAGCAGAGTAGCAGTATGTATATCAGACAAAATTGATCTCAAAACAAAGAAAGTAACAGGAGACAATGAAGGACATTTCATGATGATAAATGGATCAGTCCTATAAGAGGATAGAACCATTATAAACATCTATGAACTCAACAAAGGAGCACCTAAATATGTAAAGCAAATACTAACAAAATTAAAGGAGTAAATAGATCACAACACATTCTTTTTAGGAGACTTTAAAACATCACTCACTTCAATAGGTCAACCACACAGAAAATAAATAAGGAAACAGAGGCACTGAACAATACATTAGATCAAAAGGACTTAACATATCTACTGAACAGTCCACCCAAAAGCAGCAGGATACACACTTTTCTCAAGTGCACACAGAATGTTCTCCAGAATAGATCATATACTAGGCCACAAGAATAGTCTCAATAAATTCAAAAATATTGAAATTGTATCAAGCAGCTTCTCAGACCACAATGGTATGAAACTAGAAATAAATTACACAAAGAAAACAAGATTTACAAACACATGGAGGCTAAACAAAATTCTCCTAAATGATCAATGGATCAATGAACAAATTAAAACAGAAATCAAGCAATACATGGAGACAAATGAAAAGAAAAACACAACAGCCCAAAATCTGTGGGATGTGGCAAACTCAGTTCTAAGAGGAAAGTACATAACAATACAGACTTACCTCAAGAAACAAGGACAATTCCAAATAAACAGTCTAAAATTACAATGAAAGAAACTAGGAAAAGAAGAACAAATGAAACCCAAAGTCAGTAGAAGGGGGGACATAAGTAAAGATCAGGGCAGAAAAAAATAAAATGGAGAATAAAAAAATAGAAAAAAAATAAATGAAGCCAAGTGTTGGCTCTTTGAAAAAATAAGCAAAATAGACAACCCCCTAACCAGACTTATCAAAAAAAAAAGAGAGATACAGTGTACACACATAAATAGGATCAGAAACAAAAAAAGGAATAATCACAATGGATACTGCAGGAACATAAAGAATTATTAGAGAATACTATGAAAAATTATATGTCAATAAATTGGACAACTTAGAAGAAATGGACAACTTCCTAGAAAAATACAACCTTCCAACACTGACCCAAGAAGAAACAGAAAATATAAAGAGACCAATTACCAGCAATGAAATCAAACTAGTAATCAAAAAACTCCTCTAAAACAAAACTCTAGTTCCAGACAGCTTCACAGCGAATTTTACTAAACATTTAAAGAGAGCTAATACCCATCCTTCTTAAAGCATTCCAAAAACTAGAAGAGGAAAGAATACTTCCAAACTCATTCTATGAGGCCAGCATCACTCTAATACCAAAACCAGACAAAGACACCATAAAAAAAGAAAATTACAGAATAATATCCCTGATGAACATAGATGTAAAAATCCTCAACAAAATATTAGCAAACCAAATTCAAAAATACATCAAAAAGATCATCTAACATGACCAAGTGATATTTATTCCAGGGATGCAATGATGATACAATTTTTATAAATCCATCAGTATCATACACCACATTAACAAAAAGGATAAAAACTACATAATCATCTCAATAGATGCTGAAAAAGCATTTGACAAAATTCAACATACATTTATGACAGAAACTCTCAACAAAATGGGTATAGAAGGTATTTACCTCAACATAACAAAGGCCATTATGACAAACCCACAGCCACAGCCAATATCATACTTAACAATGAAAAGCTGAAAGCTTTTCCTCTAAGATCAGGAACAAGATAAGAATGCCCACTCTCCCCACTTTTATTCAACATAGTACTGGAGGTCCTATCCATGGCAATCAGACAACATGAAGAGATAAAAGCCATCCAAATTGGTAAGGAAGAAGCTTAACTCTATTTGCAGATGACATGATACCATACATAGAAAACCTTAAGAATCCACCAAACAACTATTAGAACTAATAACTGAATTCAGCAAAGTTGCAGAATACAAAATTAATACACACAGATCTGTAGCATTCCTATATACTAACAATGAACTAGCAGAAAGAGAAATCAGGAAAACAACTCCATTTACAATTGCATCAGAAAGAATAAAATACCTAGGAATAAACTTAACCAAGACAGACCTATATCCTGAAAGCCACAAGACACTCAAGAGAGAAATTAAAGACTACACCAATAAATGGAAATACATCCCCAGCTTATGGATAGGAAGAATATTGTCAAAATGGCCATCCTGCCTAAAGTAATCTACAGTTTCAATGCAATCTCTATCAAAATATCAACAGCATTCTTAGATGAACTAGAGCTGAGTTCTAAAATTCATATGGAACCACAGAAGACCTTGAATAGCCAAAGCAATCCTGAGAAGGAAGAATAAAGCTGGGGGGATTATGCTCCCCAACTTCAAGCTCTACTACAAAGCCACAGCAATCAAGACAATTTGGTACTGGCACAAGAACAGACCCATAGATGAATGGAACAGAACAGAGAGCCCAGATATAAACCCACACATATATGGTCAATTAAATATGATAAAGGAGCCATGAATATACAATGGAGAAAACACAGCCTCTTCAACAGCTGGTGTTGGCAAAACTGGACAGCTACATGTAAGAGAATGAAACTGGAGTACTGTCTAACTCCATACACAAAAGTAAATTAAAAAATGGATCAGAGACCTGAATGTAAATCATGAAACCATAAAAGTCTTAGAAGAAAACATAGGCAAACATAATCATGAGCTACTTTTTCCTAGACACATCTCTTTGGGCAAGGGAAACAAAATAAAAAATGAACAAGTGGAACTACATCAAACTAAAAAGCTTCTATACAGCAAAGGACACCATCAGCAGAACAAAAAGTCCTCCTACAGTATGGGAGAATATATTCATAATCATCCAAAATATATAAAGAATTCATATACCTCAAAACCCAAAACAAAAAATAACCTGATCAAAAAATGGGCGGAGGACCTGAACAGACACTTATCCAAAGAAGAAACACAAATGGGCAACAGGCACATGACAAGATGCTCCACATCACTAATCATCAGGGAAATGCAAATTAAACCACAATGAGATAACACCTCACACCAGTTAGGATGGTCACTATCCAAAATACAAGAAATTACAAATGCTGGCGAGGGTGTGGAGAAGCAGGAACCCTCCTACACTGTTGATGGGACTTCAAATTGGTGCCACTGTTGTAGAAAGCAATATGGAGGTTCCTCAAAAAATGAAAAATAGAAATACCATTTGACCCAGTAATTCCAGTCCTAGGAATTTACCCAAAGAAAACAAAATCCCTGATTCAAAAAGATATATGTGTACCCCTATGTTTATTGTCACACAGTTTTCAACAGCCAAGATATGGAAGCACCCTAAGCATCCATCAATAGATGAATGAATAAAGATGAGGTACATGTACAAAACAGAATACTATTTAGCTATAAAAAGAAATCTTGCCATTTGCGACAACATGAATGGAGCTAGAGGGTATTATGCTCAGTGAAATAAGCCAAGCAGAGAAAGACAAACACCATACGATTTCACTTATTTGTGGAATATAAAAACAAAGCAAAACAGAAGGAACAAAACAGTATTAGACTCATAGACACTGAGAAGTGACTAGTGGTTACCAAGGGGGAAGGAAGGGAGTGGGTGTGAGTGAGAGGACTGGGTGGTGGACTGTTGAACCACTGTGATGTACATTTGATAGTAAAAAAAAATTAAAAGTAATCTAGTTAATAGTTTAATTGACCTTCAAAATTGGCCTAAAACTGGCTGCACTAGAACAAATCACAATTTATTCATTCCTTTATTTCCTGGTAACCTCAATGTACATCTGTTTATCTTTATGCAAATATTTATTGCAAATGCTTAGGAGCTTCTATGTGTGCCTTGTAAAATATTGTGTGTGAGTGTGTGCACTATGCCATTTCTTTGCTACTTTGCAGATGCATTATATTTAAGAATCAAAACATAAAAATTTTCCTAAAGACTCTTGAGTCTCCCCTCTTAAATACCACTTCATTGAAACTGCTCTCTGATGCTAACTAAATATGATATCCTTCAGGCAAAGGTGTAGCTTTCTTGACCAAAAGCCAGGCCTCCCATCAACTGGAACATAAGTGGTCAAGACAAATTTCAACTTCCTGGCTTTTCCCTAGGAACATGAACAAATCCTAATTTTTCAAGGATTTCTTTTGTATATTATAGATTATCTAAATTTTAGGCTTCCCTTTTTCTTCTCTCACAGCTGATGGGATTCCTCGGGGATCTATGTTGTCTCTGATATGATTTTACAGTTTTGTAAGTAAGAGGACAGAGAAATGAAAAGTGGAATTGCCACGGCTATTGAAGTTATTGAGATCTTCCAGGTCATGAAAGGTAAATAGAAGGTGATGAACTCCCATAAGATTGTACAAAGGGAGAGAAAGATGAGAGAGGAATTTCAACATTCAGTGCTAGGAGGAAGGCATCTAAATGACATTATGAGAATGTTGGCCATGATAATCAATCTAAGAGAGGATCTAAAAATCACTGTAGACTATCTTCTGAAGACACTGGTGTAATACACCACTGGGCAATGACCAAGAAAATTTGACTATCATCAGAAAGCATCTTAGAAATCAAACAAAAAATTCTTCTATCCTTATCATGAAGATTCCATACCTGAAATACTGCAATCAGTTTGAACAGGTATAAAGGGACCAGAGAAAGTTTGCAGACAGGCTACTAATATGACTAATGGGTGGAGTTTTCTTTATAAGAGAGATCTTCAGTCTAAAAATATAAAGAATAAGAGAATATATATATAATCATAATCTATAAAATATAAGAAGGGATAAGATTTCAGCATGGTGGAACTAGACAGCATCTCTGCTGCAGTCAGGATGGTACAGGAGGCTGCCGTAAGCAAAATTTCAATTGTTCCTCATCTTTGACAGTGTCTTACCACTTGGGACTGTTGGACAATGGTCACTCCCACTGGAGGCAGAATGATGGAGAAGATAACCTTGCAAGGTTCCCTGCAGCTTCATCTTTTACTAATTAAGCATTGATTTGATTTGGCTTATATTATTAATCTTGGAATGGGGCTGTGTGTGTGCAAGGGGAGATATGTAACAAAAAATTGGGCTAAATATACACATCTCATTATTCACTAGCATGACTTTAACCTGATGAACTCCTCTGTTGATAATGGATGTGCAACCTGT
The DNA here is from genome assembly GCF_030020395.1 of Manis pentadactyla. NCBI lineage: Eukaryota > Metazoa > Chordata > Mammalia > Pholidota > Manidae > Manis > Manis pentadactyla. The sequence continues at coordinate 48,642,895 of NC_080027.1, forward strand.
TAGCCCTAGGCATACCCTGCAAGTTAATGCCGGTGCATGATTACTAGAAACTGTTACCATTTCCCTGAATTCTGAGTAAGATACATGGTATTTAAGTAAAGTGGTTTATCTCCATAGCAACCATATCTAAAGTCACACATTCAAATTATAGGTTTGCACAAGGTCCAAGTGACAGAACATTATGATACAAGGTTTTAGCTATAGTTTTGCTTACAATGGTTACCACTGTCTCTCACATTTCCATTGTTTTCAGAAGGAATAAAGAAAGGAAAGAAAAACAAAGGGAAGAAGAAAAATTGACTTCCAAGTACATAGATTTCTTTTATAGGCTACCCACAAAAAGAGCTAGGTCTTGTATAGAGTTAATGAAAATGAAATCTGACTTGTAAATTAGAGAAAGATATATATTTCTTTTTAAAATTAAAATATAATTTACATATAGCAGAATGTATAAATCTCAAGTGTACAGTTTGATGAGTTTTGAGAATGCATAATAACCCTGTATAACCAACATCCCAATCAAGAAATAGAACAATTCCCCAAGAAATTTCCCTCATGCCACATGATCCCAGGCAATTCCCTCCCATCCTGGGCTACAAATGTTGTGATATTTTTCAACAAAGATTAGTTTTGCCTTTTCTAAACTTCATATAAATGAAATAACATAACATGTCTGACTTCTTTTGCTTAACTTGTTTTTTTAATCAAAAATTTTACTGAGATAATTATAAATTCTCATGGCTATTGTAACACACATTTTTGAGATTCACCCATGTATTAGTAATTCATTCCTTTTTATTGCCAAGTAGTATTCCATTGTATGGATATACCACAATTTGTTTATCCAGTCTTCTATTAATGGATATTTGGGCTGTTTCCAGTTTGGGGATCTTTATATATATAAAGCTGCTATAAATATATTTTTCAAACTTACATTTAAGATTGCCAAGTAAATGTTAAGTAAATGCTTAACTTTACAAGTAACTGCCCAAATGGTTTCCAAAGAAACTGTACCATTTTGCATTCCCATCGGCAATGTAGGAAAATTCCAGTTGCTCCAGTATTTGCTAAAATTTGGACCTTTTAAAATTTTTACCATTCTAGAAAGAGTGTAGAGATATGTCACTGTGGTTTTTCCTGATATCATTTATATTTCCTGATGACTAACAATGTAGCACATTTTTTCATATGCTTATCGACTACTTGTATATCTTCCTATCTGAAGTCTGTTCAAGTCTTAATGCCTACTTTTAAAATTGAGTTGCCCTGTTGAGTTGTAGGAATTGTCTCTGTAATATTCTGGATACAAGTCCTTTGTCAGATATACTTATTGCAAATATTTTCTCCCTGTCTGTGGCTTATATATTTCCTTAATATGTTTTAGATGAGCAACTGTGTTTACTTATGATGAAGTCCATTTTATTAGTTTTTAAAAGTGCTTTCTGTGTTGTAAGAAATTGTTGACTACTTTCTGGTTAGAAGATATTCTATGTTTTCTTCTATGAGCTTTATAGTTTAGCTTTTAGATTTAGTTCTACTATCCATTTCAAACTAATTTTTGTGTACAATGTAAACTAGTGGGTCAAATTATTTTTTTTCCATATAGATGTCCTATTACTCCAATACCATTTATTGGAAAGAATCCTTTCCCCCAGTGAATGGTTTTGAAATCTTTGTCAAAAATGACTACATAAGTGTGGGTCTATTTGTAGACTCTATTTTGTTTCATTAGACCTATTTGTCCATTCTTACACCAATATCACACTGTACTAATTACTGTAGCCCTGTACTAAGCATTGAAACCAGGTCATGTAAGTTCTCCAACTTTGTTTTTTCCAGGTTATTTTGGTTGTTCTAGGCATTAGGTATTTCCAGATAAATTTTAGAGTCATCACGTCAATTTCTAACAGAAAAGCAAAAGGGCTAGATTTTAATTGGGGTTGATTTCAAGTTATAAATAATTTGGGGAGAATTGACAAATTACCAGTATCAAATCTTCCAATCCATGAATATGATCTATTTCTCCATACATATCAGTCTTCTTCAATTTCACTCAACAATATGTTGTGGGTTTTTATATAAATATTTTATACATATTTTGTTAGATTTATCACAAAGTACATCATGCTTTGCAATAATATTTTAAGTGGCATTTAAAATTTTTATTTTCTAATTATTCACTGTATACAGATCATGCATGCAGTCATCCTGCAACCTATTAAGTTTACTTTTTGTATATTCCTTGGGATTTTGTCATGAGCATAGTCATGTCATCTACAAATAGGAACAGTTTTATTCTTCCTTTCCAATCTATATAATTTTATTTCTTTTGATTGCCTGTTGCACTGGATAAAATCTCTAGTACAATGTTAAAGAGAAGTAGAAAGAACATCTTTACCTTTCTCCTGTCTTCAGTGGGCAAGTGTTCAATATTTCACCATTAAGAATTATATTAGCTTTAGGGGGTTTTTTGAGAGGAGATGGTTGAAATCCCTTAATATGTAAAAGAAGTTCCCATCTGTTCCTCATCTGCTCAGGGGTTTTCTCATGTTGAGTGCTGAATTTTATCAAAGGCTTTTTTCAATATTGTTTAGATAATTATATGACTTTTCTATCTGTTAATATGGTACATTACATTGGTTCATTTTTGGATGTTAATCAAAACTTATATCCTGGAATATACTGTATACTTGATCATGATGCATTATCTTTTCTATGTATTTCTTGATTCAGTTTGCTAATAGTTTGAGATTTCTGCATCTATATTTATGAGACATACTGGCTACTAATTTTTTTCCTGTAATTACCCCTGTCATATTTTGTTATGATTGCTTTATAAATGAGTTGAGAAATATTCTCATGAATTTGTGTAACAAGCTTTCTCTTCTTTATTCTTTAAATATTTGGAGGAATTAATCAGTGAAATCATTTGGGAATGATGTTTTCTTTATTGGAAAATTCTTATTATGATTCAATTTTTAAAATAAATATAGAAATATTCAGATTTTCTATTTTTTATCTGTTTTGGTATTGGAATTTTTCATATAAAATTTCCGATTTATTGGCCTTAAGTAATTCACAATATCCTCATTTTTAACCATTTCCATCCTACTTTTGTTGGGAGGGTGCTCAATTTGATATTCTTTTCTTAGCTTAATAAGATGAAAGCTTAGATATCATTATTATTACTATTGCTTTAAATAGTCAACATTCTTTACTATTTACTCTCGCCAATGCCCTTCATACATTCCTGCAGTTCAGTTCTTCCAGCTGGGATCATTTTCTTTTACCTTGAAAATTTTCTTTTCTTTTAGTATTTTTTATACTAAGCTATGCTGATAAATTCATCTTTTACATACTTGAAAACATTTTTTTTTAATTTTTGAAGGAAATTATAACTAGATGTGGACCTCCCAAGTTGTCAGGTTTTTTGTTTTGTTTTGTTTTGCAGTTAGCACTTCAACAATGTCATTCCATTATCTTCTGGCTTCCGTTATTTCTGTTGATATATCAAATGTTGCTCCTTGACAATGTGTCCCCAGATGCTAATTCTCTTTCTCTGGCCTAAATAATTAGAGGGCAGAATTCAAAGCAACCACAGATACCATAAAGTACTGAGGGAACTCCTGAAATAAGACAACCAGAGAAGGGGTATCTTAAATTCTGCCCATATAAAGATAAATGAACTCACCTAATATTTGAACAATTGGCTAAGAGAAAATTTGCAGTTTGCATTCAACCAACTAAATGCCTGCTAAAATAGAAATACTGGCACATTTTGGAGGAAAAAAGTTGAATCCTGAGTTGGCACAACATAACATTACCAATGTCCTGGATACAATACAAAATTATTCAACAAAAATAATAATCAATAGAGACAGACCCTGAGATGACCCTGATGTTAGAATTAAAAAACAAGGATTTTAAAGAATTTATCATAATTTTTATCAAGATATAAAGGAAAATATTCTTTGAGGAATAAAGGAGATCTCAGTAGAGAAACAGAAATAACAAAAATGAATCAAATGGAAATTTTAGAATAAAATATAATATCTGAAATTAAACATTGACCAGATAGGTTTAATAGGAAAGTGGAGATAACAGAGGAAAGAATAAATCTGAAAATAGATCAATAGTATGTATTCAATTAAAAGAATAGATTGGAAAAAATGAATACAGGCTTAGAGACCTATAGGACAATATCAAACAGTCCAACATGTAAATAATTACAATCTCGGAAAAAAAATAAGTAAAAAAATAATGACAAAATTTCCCAAACTTGGAAAAAGATACAGACTTAGAGATTCAAGAAGTTCAGCAAACATCAAGCAGAGTAACTGTGAAGAATATGCCTATCAATACCATGGTCAAACTGCTGAAACCAAAGATAGAGAGAAAATCTTGAAAACATTCAAAGTGACACATTATATATAAGGAAAGAACATTTTAAATTACCAATGACTTTGTGTCAGAGAAAATGGAAGCCAGAGGGGGTTTTAGAGTATAGAACAAAAAGCCTGCAAAATCAGAATTCTGTATGTAAACAGAGAAAATACCCTTCAAAAATTAAGACAAAATAAAAACATTTTAGATAAAAGAAAACTTAGAGAATTCATCACTAGCAGACATGTAATACAAGAAATGCAAATGATGTTCATCAGCTAAAGGAAGTGGTATCAGATGGAAACCTGGACATCAGAAATGGTAAATATCTGAGCAAATATAAAAGGCAACTTTTTCTCTTAATTTCTTGGAAATACATATGACTGTTTAAAGCAAAAATTAAAAGATTCTTCCATGGAGTTAATAATTATGATGTAAATATATGTGACGAGTATAGATTGAAGGCAGGATAAGAGGTGGAGAGACCCAGATTACACATTTAGAATTGAAGCAATATTTGTTAAAACCCAACCCAATGGGTCGGTTTGCCATAGATAAAAGATATATATAGCATATCCTAATAGTTAGAGACCCTAAGGAGAGCTGAGTAAAAGCCAGACTTGGGAGAACAGGGAAATGATTTGAAAAGATTCATTAATATATTCCCCCTTCAAGTACAGAGGTCTGGCTAAGCTGTGGTAAAGCCTAACTTTACACAAAAGCTTCCAGTGGGAGTAGAAGTAGGGACAAAAGCCCTGTTTATAGAAGCCTACAAATCCAAACTAGCATCTGGCATTGCAAACAGCATTAGACCAACGAATAACAGGTCAAGATTCCTGTTCACACAATTAATTAATTGTACCTGTATTGATCAGCTATTTGCTGCAGTAAATGTTACTGTATCCGGGAGGTCCCCACGATCACACCCAGGTTCCATGATTCACTAGCAGGCCTTACAGGACTCAGCAGATAGTTGTACTCATCGCTATAGCTTATTACAGTGAAAGGATGGAAAGCACAACTGGCAAAAAGAAAAGGCATTGAGGCAAAGCCCAATGGCAACCAGGCTCAAGCTTCCAAGGACTCTTTCCCAGGAGCCATTCAAGATGAACTTTATTACCCCACGAAATTTGTGACAACACATGTGAAATGTTGCCAACTAGGGAAGCTCTTAGAGACTCAATGCCCAGGGTTTTTACTGGGAGATGGTCATGTAGGCACCCTCTGCCTAACATCTACAAAAATCTGAGACTCCCAGTAGGAAAGCAGGTGTTCAGCATAAACCATATTGTTTACACAAACAGTTTAAGTGCAATGAATCATTATTATCAGTTAATGGTAGCAACTGTCCTGAAATCTAAGTTCCCAGAAGCCAGCCAAGAAGCAACCTTGTAAATAAGCCTTTTCATGGATAGCAGTTTAGGCCCACTTACATTAACCCCTTTTTTTTTTTTGTATCATTAATCTACAATTACATGAAGAACATTGTTTACTAGGCTCCACACTTCACAAAGTTCCCCCCACATACCCCTTCACAGTCACTGTCCATCAGCGTAGTAAGATGCTGTAAAATCACTACTTGTCTTCTCTGGGTTGCACAGCCCTCCCCGTGCCCCCTCCAGTATACATGCTAATCGTAATGCCCCCTTTCTTTTCCCGGCCCTTATCCCTCCCTTCCCACCCCTCCTCCCCAGTCCCTTTCCCTTTGGTAACTGTTAGTCCATTCTTGGGTTCTGTGATTCTGCTGCTGTTTCGTTCCTTCAGTTTTCCTTTGTTCTTATACTCCACATATGAGTGAAATCATTTGGTACTTGTCTTTCTCCGCCTGGCTTACTTCACTGAGCATAATACCCTCTAGCTCCATCCATGTTGTTGCAAATGGTAGGATCTGTTTTTTTCTTATGGCTGAGTAACATTCCATTGTGTATATGTACTACATCTTCTTTATCCATTCATCTACTGATGGACATTTAGGTTGCTTCCATATCTTGGCTATTGTAAATAGTGCAGTGATAAACATAGGGGTGCATCTGTCTTTTTCAAACTGGAGTGCTGCGTTCTTAGGGTAAATTCCTAGAAGTGGAATTCCTGGGTCAAATGGTATTTCTATTTTGAGCATTTTGAGGAACCTCCATACTGCTTTCCACAATGGTTGAACTAATTTACATTCCCACCAGCAGTGTAGGAGGGTTCCCCTTTCTCCACAACCTCACCAACATTTGTTGTTGTTTGTCTTTTTGATGATGGCCATCCTAACTGGTTTGAGGTGATATCTCATTGTGGTTTTAATTTGCATTTCTCTAATGATTAGCAATGTGGAGCATCTTTTCATGTGTCTGTTGGCCATCTGAATTTCTTCTTTAGAGAACTGTCTATTCAGCTCCTCTGCCCATTTCTTAATTGGATTATTTGCTTTTTCTTTGTTGAGGTGCATGAGCTCTTTATATATTTTGGATGTCAATCCTTTATTGGATCTGTCATTTATGAATATATTCTCCCATACTGTAGGATACCTTTTTGTTCTATTGATGGTGTCCTTTGCTGTACAGAAGCTTTTTAGCTTGATATAGTCCCACTTGTTCATTTTTGCTGGATATGTTCAAGAAGAGGTCAGTCATGTTTATGTCCATGAGATTTTTGCCTATGTTTTTTTCTAAGAGTTTTATGGTTTCATGACTTACATTCAGGTCTTTGATCCATTTTGAATTTACTTTTGTGTATGGGGTTAGACAGTGATCCAGTTTCATTCTCTTACATGTAGCTGTCCAGTTTTGCCAACACCATCTGTTGAAGAGACTGTCATTTCCCCATTGTATGTCCACGGCTCCTTTATCATATATTAATTGGCCATATATGTTTGGGTTAATGTTTGGAGTCTCCTCTATTCTGTTCCACTGGTCTGTGGCTCTGTTCTTGTGCCAGTACCAAATTGTCTTGGTTACTGTGGCTTTGTAGTAGAGCTTGAAGTTGGGGAGCGAGATCCCTCCAACTTTATTCTTCCTTCTCAGGATTGCTTTGGCTATTCGGGGTCTTTGGTGGTTCCATACGAATTTTTGAACTATTTGTTCCAGTTCATTGAAGAATGCTGTTGGTAATTTCACAGGGATTGCATTGAATCTGCATATTGCTTTGGGCAGGATGGCCATTTTCATGATATTAATTCTTCCTAGCCAGGAGCATGGGATGAGTTTCCATTTATTAGTGCCCTCTTTAATTTCTCTTAAGAGTGTCTTGTAGTTTTAAGGGTATAGGTCTTTCACTTCCTTGGTTAGGTTTATTCCTAGGTATTTTATTCTTTTTGATGCTATTGTGAATGGAATCGTTTTCCTGATTTCTCTTTCTATTATTTCATTGTTAGTGTATAGGAAAGCCTCAGATTTTTGTGTGTTAATTTTGTATCCTGCAACTTTGCTGAATTCCAATATTAGTTCTAGTAGTTTTGGAGTGGAGTCTTTAGGGTTTTTTATGTACAATATCATGTCATCTGCAAATAGTGACAGTTTGACTTCTTCTTTACCAATCTGGATTCTTTGTATTTCTTTGTTTTGTCTAACTGCCATGGCTAGGACCTCCAGTACTATGTTGAATAACAGTGAGGAGAGTGGGCATCCCTGTCTTGTTCCCGATCTCAGAGGAAAAGCTTTCAGCTTCTCGCTGTTCAGTATGATGTTAGCTGTGGGTTTATCATACATGGCTTTTATTATGTTGAGGTACTTGCCCTCATGCCCATTTTGTTGAGAGTTTTTATCATGAATGGATGTTGAATTTTGTTGAATGCTTTTTCAGCATCTATGGAGATGATCATGTGGTTTTTGTCCTTCTTTTTGTTGATGTGGTGGTGTGGGACCCCTGGAAGGTTAGCTTGACCCCTGCCTCCATTTTGTGTCCCCGATCTTGAATAACTATGTGCCTCCATTTTGTGTCCACCATCTTGAATAGCTGTGTCCCCTACATGACCCCTGCCTCCATGTTGTCTTCCATTTTGAATAACTATGTGCCTCCATTTTGTGTCTTCCATCTTGAATAACTATATGCCTCCATTTTGTGTCCCCCATTTTGAATAATTATGTGCCTCCATTTTGTGTCTGCCATCTTGAATAAACTAGTTTCCCCCTCAAGTGATGCCCAATTTCCAAAAGTATAAAAGCAAAAAAGAAACTTTGTTCAGGGTTTCAGACCGAGTCCTGTGTTTTGACGGGCCACTGGGACCCTAGTTCGAACTAGCAATAAAGAACTGTTTTGTTCTTATATCTCGCGACTGAGGCTGGTGACTGCGGCTCCACACTGGGAACTCAAGGAAACAGGGCACAACATTTGGGGGTTCATCTGGGATCTCGGTGAGGAGCAGCAGCCCCAACTGCTGGGTAAGGTCTTTATTGAATATGAAAAGTGATTAGTCACGCCAGCCGCAGGCTGGCTGGAATAGAGGAGGCAGAAATCTTTCCGTAGGACCTGCCTCCATCTGGTTCAGGGCAACGTAAGGCCGGGGCCGGCGAGTGCGCTGGGAGGCAGTTGACCCAGGAGGCAGAAGTCCTTCCGCAGGACCTGCCTCTGTCTGGTACAGGGCAACGTAAGACCGGGGCTGGCGGACGTGCCAGGAGGCTGTTGCAGGCTCAGGACCGTAGTGAATGGTTCATGGGTCTCTGGGGTCAGTCTTCTCTAGAGAGAAGAGTAACTGGAAGATATAACTGTCAGACTTCTGGAAGGATTTGTTTTTTGGCTGGTTTTGTTAGTCTTATTGTCCTAAATTGTGTTGTCATTATTTACTTTTGTTAGTCATATTGTCCGGTTTTGTGTTGTCGTTGTTGTCTGGCCAGTTCTGACTTTTACCCTCTATCACTCTTACTCTCATAGCCATCATCCAACTATGGGGCAAGGGCAATCTTCGCCACTGACCCTCATGACTGACCATTTTTATGATTTCAGAACCGAGGCTCGTAATCTCAGTTTGGAAGTCTGGAAGAGCAAAGTCATAACCTTTTGTTCCACAGAATGACCCACCTTCGGTGTGAGATGACCCTGAGAGGTATCTTTCACCCTCTCTGAGATTCAGGCAGTTCAAGAAAGAGTCATGAACCTAGGGCCCGGAGGCCACCCCGACCAGGTCCCCTACATACTCACCTGGCAGTACCTTGTTAAGAACCCCCCCTCACTGGCTAAAACCTTTTCTCTTTCCACCCGCTCCCGCGGCACCTACTCCCCCGGGGCCACCACCCTCAGCAGTCCAAGCCATGGTAACATCCACCTCAGGCAACAAGAAGCCAGCAGGCTCCAAGGTCCTCTCAGAGTCAGCCCCCTATCCTAGTGCCCTTGATTTGGAGGCCAAAGCAGTCCAACCCACTGCACCAGCGTTACCGCCTCTCCCTCCCCCATATCTGCGGGCCGGCAGTCTGCCTCCGAAGGAAGAAGCCGGCTCCACAGCAGAAGAGCATGTCCATCATCAGGAGAAGGACTAGCAAAAAGAGAGGGAGAGTACCGAGAGAACCGGAATTGGTACGAAGGACCAACTGACTGCAGACCCATAGTGGGACAAGAATGCCCACTCAGGCACAAAAGAAAAAGGGGGGAATGTGGGACCCCTGGAAGGTTAGCTTGACCCCCGCCTCCATTTTGTGTCCCCCATCTTGAATAACTATGTGCCTCCATTTTGTGTCCGCCATCTTGAATAGCTGTGTCCCCTACATGACCCCTGCCTCCATGTTGTGTCTTCCATTTTGAATAACTATGTGCCTCCATTTTGTGTCCCCCATTTTGAATAACTATGTGCCTCCACTTTGTGTCTTCCATCTTGAATAACTATGTGCCTCCATTTTGTATCCGCCATCTTGAATAACTAGTTTCCCGCTCAAGTGATGCCCAATTTCCAAAAGTATAAAAGCAAAAAAGAAACTTTGTTCAGGGTCTCAGACTGAGTCCTGTGTTTTGATGGGCCACTGAGACCCTAGTTCGAACTAGCAATAAAGAGCTGTTTTGTTCTTATATCTCGTGACTGAGGCTGGTGACTGCGGCTCCACAGGGGTACTCAAGGAAACGGGGCACAACAGTGGACGATGTTAATGGATTTTCTAATGTTGTACCATCCTTGCATCCCTGGGATGAATCCCACTTGGTCATGGTGTATGATCCTCTTGATGTATTTTTGAATTCGTTTTGCTAATATTTTGTTGAGTATTTTTGCATCTATGTTCATCAGGTATATTGGTCTGTAGTTTTCTTTTTTGGTGGGGCCTTTGCCTCGTTTAGGTATTAGGGTGATGCTGGCTTCATAGAATGAGTTTGGGAGTATTCCCTCCTCTTCTGTTTTTTGGAAAACTTTAAGAAGAATGCGTATTATGTCTTCTCTGTATGTCTGATAAAATTCCGAGGTAAATCCATCTGGCCCGGGGGTTTTGTTCTTGGGTAGTTTTTTTTATTACAGCTTCAATTTCTTTGCTGGTAATTGGTCTGTTTAGATTTTCTGTTTCTTTTTGAGTCAGTCTTGGAAGGTTGTATTTTTCTAGGAAGTTGTCCATTTCTCCTAGGTTTTCCAGCTTGTTAGCATATAGGTTTTCATAGTATTCTCAAATAATTCTTTGTATTTTTGTGGGGTCTACTGTGATTTTTCCTTTCTCGTTTCTGATTCTGTTGATGTGTGTTGACTCTCTTTTTCTCTTCATAAGTCTGGCTAGAGGCTTATCTATTTTGTTTATTTTCTCAAAGAACCAGCTCTTGGTTTCATTGATTTTTGCTATTGTTTTATTCTTCTCAATTTTATTTATTTCTTCTCTGATCTTCATTTTGTCCCTCCTTCTGCTGATTTTAGGCCTCATTTGTCCTTATTTTTCCAATTTTGATAATTGTGACATTAGACTATTCATTTGGGATTGTTCTTCCTTCTTTAAATATGCCTGTACTGCTATATACTTTCCTCTTAAGACTGCTTTTGCTGTGTCCCACAGAAGTTGGGGCTTTGTGTTGTTGTTGTCATTTGTTTCCATATATTGCTGGATCTCCATTTTAATTTGGTCATTGATCCATTGATTATTTAGGAGCATGTTGTTAAGCCTCCATGTGTTTGTGAGCCTTTTTCCTTTCTTTGTACAGTTTATTTCTAGTTTTATGCCTTTGTGGTCTGAAAAGTTGGTTGGTAGGATTTCAATCTTTTGGAATTTACTGAGGCTCTTTTTTCTGGCCTAGTATGTGGTCTATTCTGGAGAATGTTCCATGTCCACTTGAGAAGAATGTATATTCTGTTGCTTTTGGATGTAGAGTTCTATAGATGTCTATTAGGTCCATCTGCTCTACTGTGTTGTTCAGTGCTTCCGTGTCCTTACTTATTTTCTGCCCGGTGGATCTATCCTTTGGGGTGAGTGGTGTGTTGAAGTCTCCCAAAATGAATGCATTGCATTCTATTTCCTCCTTTAATTCTGTTAGTATTTGTTTCACATATATTGGTGCTCCGTATTGGGTGCATATATGTTTATAATGGTTATATCCTCTTGTTGAACTGAGCCCTTTATCATTATGTAATGTCCTTCTTTACTCTTGTTACTTTCTTTGTTTTGAAGTCTGTTTTGTCTGATACTAGTATTGCAACACCTGCTTTTTTCTCCCTGTTGTTTGCATGAAATATCTTTTTCCATCCCTTCACTTTTAATCTGTGCATGTCTTTGGGTTTGAGGTGAGTCTCTTGTAAGAAGCATATAGATGGGTCTTGCTTTTTTATCCATTCTATTACTCTGTGTCTTTTGATTGGTGCAAGCAGTCCATTTACATTTAGGGTGATTATTGAAAGGTATGTACTTACTGCCATTGCAGGCTTTAGATTTGTGGTTACCAAAGGTTCAATGTTAGCTTCTTTACTACCTTACTGTCTAACTTAACTCACTTATTGAGCTCTTATAAACACAGTCTGATGATTATTTCTCTCCCTCCTTATTCCTCCTCCTCCATTCTTCATATGTTGGGTGTTTTGTTCTGTGCTCTTTTTAGGAGTGCTCCCATCTAGAGCAGTCCCTCTAAAATACCCTGTAGAGGTGCTTTGTGGGAGGCAAATTCCCTCAACTTTTGCTTGTCTGGGAATTGTTTAATCCCTCCTTCATATTTAAATGATATTCGTGCTGGATACAGTAGTCTTGGTTCGAGGCCCTTCTGTTTCATTGCATTAAGTATATCATGCCATTCTCTTCTGGCCTGTAGGGTTTCTGTTGAGAAGTCTGATGATAGCCTGATGGGTTTTCCTTTGTAGGTGACCTTTTTTCTCTCTGGCTGCCTTTAATACTCTGTCCTTGTCCTCCTTGATCTTTGCCATTTTAATTATTATGTGTCTTGGTGTTGTCCTCTTTGGGTCCCTTCTGTTAGGCATTTTGTGTGCTTCCATAGTCTGAGCGACTACTTCCTCCCCAAGTTTGGGGAAGTTCTCAGCAATGATTTCTTCAAATACACTTTCTATCCCTTTTTTCTCTCTTCTTCTTCTGGTACCCCTATAATGCGGATATTGTTCCTTTTGGATTGGTCACACAGTTCTCAATATTGTTTCATTCCTGGAGGTCCTTTTATCTGTCTCTGCATCAGCTTCTATGCATTCCTGTTCTCTGGTTTCTATTCCATCAATGGCCTCTTGCATCTTATCCATTCTGCCTATAAATCCTTCTAGAGATTGTTTCATTTCTGTAATCTCCCTCCGGACATCATCCCTTAGCTCTTGTATATTTCTCTGCAGCTCTGTCAGCATGTTTATGATTTTTATTTTGAATTCTTTTTCAGGGAGACTGGTTAGGTCTGTCTCTGCAGATCCTCTCTCAGGGGTTGTCTGAACTATTTTGGACTGGACTAAATTTTTTTGCCTTTTCATGGTGATAGTGGTGGCTGTAGGCAGGTTGCGGGTGTGTCAGCTGGGAGAAGAAAGTCCTTTCCTGCTTGCTGGATGCCTTGCCCTTCTCCGCTGCCTGTGTTGGTTACCCACACTCCTGGAGCAGCCACCAGGTTAGTCCCCTAAGCTGCTGTGGGTGGGGTGTCTGTCAGAGCAGCTCGGAGCCCTGCGGGGAGTGACAGGCATGCCACGTGCACTCCTTTGCGATAGCGGCTCCTCTGCCAGGCAGATGTGTGCCAGCATCGGCCTTTGGGTCTGGCCCAGGTGGCTGTGCATCAGGCTGGGATTCCAGTCAGCTGCTGGGAGTGTGGCTGCTCCCTCTGGCACTGCTGCAGGTTCACGCAGGCGTCTCCCGTGCCCGTCTGGCGCCACCACCACTGGCACACACGGGCTGCTCCCGGGTTACTCGGTTGCCGCCGCTGCAGGCTTGTGTGGACCTCTCCTGGGCTCCTCTGGTGCTGCTGCCGCCGGCGCGCACGGGCCGCTCCCGGTCCCCTCTGGTGCCACCAGTGCACACAGGCTGCTCCAGGTCCCCTCCGATGCCACCGCCCCCAGCACGTGCTGCCACTCTCCCACTACTGGACCAGTGTGTTGGGGTCCGTGCCAGTTGTAGGAACAACTGGCAGGCTGCTTAGTGCTGTGAGGGGCTTCAGAGCTGCGCTGCCGCCCAGGGGGTTAGGGCGCCTAACGTTCCCCAGGATTCCCAGCTGCTGGCTAAGTGTGCTGGGGCGACTTCGTCCAGGTGTGGGATCTCTGCCTCTTTAAGACTTGCAAAAAGTGCTCGCTTTTCTTTTGTCTCAGGGGCACTGGTTGCAGGGACCTGCCTGCAGGTTTTGCTTTTCTGTTTCTCTAATATCCAGTACCCTGTGCACCTTTTGTCTGTGCTCTGGGTGTGGATTTCTAGAGCTGTTTGTTTAGCAGTCCTGGGCTTTCACTCCCTCCCTGTTCCGACTCCTTTCTTCCTGCTGGGTTCTGGGGTGGGGGGAGCATTCGGGTCCCGCCTGGCCGCGGCTTGTATCTTACCCCCTTCGTGTGATGTTGAGTTCTTGCAGATGTATATGTATCCTGGCTGTTGTACTGCATCCACTGGTGTCTCTTTTAGGAATAGTTGTATTTATTGTATTTTCATAAATATATATGTTTTGGGGAGGAGATTTCCACTGAACTACTCATGCCGCCATATTCCCGTGATCCCCATGACTCCATTTTCACGTTAACTCTTTTCTGTACACATACACATAACAAACAACTACAAAAGTCTCAGCATCTTATAACATTAAATATTAATTTTTCTTTATTAGCTGTAGGACTTGGCTGTACTAAGCTAAATTTCAGGCTTTGTATTAGGTTCTGCTCCACAGATCTTCGTAATTGCAGGAACTGTGGCTCCCTGCAGGCATCTTCTCCTCATGGCAGGTGGCAGAGATACAAGAGACCAAGCTAAACCATGCAAACACTTTAAGGGTCTCTGTTTACATCATGCCTCATAAACTTTCATCAGCCAAAGTAAGCCATATAGCTAAGACCAACATTCATGGTGTGAGAAAAAATCCTGCATCCACTTCAGTAATGAGAACTGCAAAGGCATGTAGCAAAGGGTGTGAATGTGAAATCCCTTAGAGGGGGGGATTAAATAAATGGGGAAAACAATCCAATCTACCACAGTACCCTAGATTGGCAGGGTTACCTTATCACCTTTGACAATGATATTTGTTACTTTGCTCATTAGTTATTCCCACATCTATACTCAAAGGAGGCTTTTCAGGAAAAACTTGCAATTTTGGTAATATTCTATGCAAGTTCTTTAGCAATATAATGATAAAATTAGTAATAGCTAATATTAATGAGTGTTTACCATATATCAAGAGTGTTATGTGCATGATTTCACTTAGCCTTTTGTTGATACCATTATTATTCCCATTTTACAGGTAAGAAAACAGAGACCTAGAGATTTGCCAAAGGTCATAAAGCTTGTTAGCAGTGAAGCCAAGATTTAAATCCAGGCAGCCTAGATCTGGAACTTCTGCTTTTACCATTATGGTATTTTAGGTGCAGTGCTTGGGCACATATTCCAGATTGTAATGCTTCAATATTGAAGTACAAAAGTATACCAAAGTTGTGGAAGAACCACCAAATTTGATATGATTCACGTGGGCTCAGAGAGCTAACATTTCAATGGTCAATAAAGAGTATTTTTATACTACTCAACTAAAATACCAAGAAAACCTGACTTTTCTCATAAAAACATATCAACAAACCACAGTTCAACCATTTAGTTTCAATGTTATTTAAATTCAAACACTTCTTGTCTTTCAAACTGCTACATGAATATATTTCATTGATCAAAATAATTTTTTCAGTTTCTAAGCCACCTTGCCTTTCTACCTCCTAGACTAGAATAAGTATGTGCTATATGTACTATCTCCTACAATACAAGGGGAGGCCATGTTTTCAGTCAAGAAAAATGATCACAAAAGAAAATAACTGCAAAAACTTTCCAGTTTATTTAAACAAGTGTATTCAAGACGATGTCCAATAAATAATAACTGAGAAGTTTATCCTTAATTAAGAAGAATTCTCCAATGCAAATATACTTCTATTACATGCAGAGTTTCTAGCCCCTCCCTCCATGGTTGTGGGGAGATGCATTTTAATTACAGACATTCATTTCTCTTCAGTTGTTTCTGAGCTTAATGAATAATGAAAGTACCATTCCATTTACCAGAATCACTAAGGCCCTAATGTTAAGAGGCATGCTCCTGCAATAAGCACTGGTCTGCCAAGTTTCTCATCTAAAGATGAATAAATGCTGTTGTAGGAGTTAAAGTCTTGGGGTCTGTCTGACAGAGTATATTAAGAACCCACAGATGAAATTTAGAGAGTTACTAATAACATAAAACATTATCTAGATGTACTCAGGGTACAAAACACGACACACATGGGAGAAACATTCTTATCCTCAAAGAACATGATTACCTAAAATAGGCTAGAAATGGAAATGAGAAGAAAAAAAAGACATTGCCAAATGCCAACTTTTTGTAAATAATTTTGAAAAAGTGTAGTGATACCTTAGTCCAAACATGGACAATGAGGATGCAGACTGTATTTTTCCATGATGTCCAGGGCATTTGGAACTAATGGACAGTTACTCAGGGAAAGAGGAAGGTGCTTAGTTCAAGTGTTTTTGTTTTTAACAAATCCTCTTTCTTTGCTAATTTTCTAAGAGCTCTGACACTTCTCTAAAAAGTGTGAATACCCCAGCTTATAAGAAATACAAAATCAGGAGCTGTAAATGGATTTATGACATTCTCCAGAAAAGAGAACAATGATACAATAGAAAGTAGGGACTGCTAGTAGATTTCCATTTAAATTAAAGCCAAATTTCAAGTATTTTAGTGGAAAAAAAATTTCCTTAATTTAGTAGGTATAAATTATTTATATTATCACATCAAATTGTCCATATAATCTGTCTTTTAACAAACAAAATTTTTCCCATGGGAAATATTCCAATATTCATAGAATAATTTTAATAAAATTAAATTTTCATTCTTAAGAATATTAATTACTATATGAATCTCATGTGGACTTGAGTAAATGGCCAATCCTATTCTCAGTTATTATTTTAGAACTTTATGCTCCACTATTTATTGTTAATGAAGATTTGAAAGAAGTAATTTCTTAACATAAACTCAACTTCAGTATAATTAATAAAGTAACTTATTTATTTATAAAAACCCATGAAAAAACTAATATGTCAAATGCATGAGATGACTTTCTTTTAATGGGTAATCCTTTTTAGAAAAATTCTAAAACAAGTTAAGGTATTCTTCACAAGATACAGTGGCCAAAAACTAAGCATGAGAAAGTTCCTTAGAGGACATGTAGAGAAAACTCCTACCCATCTTTCAGGAATTCCTGCACCAGCATTTATAACAGGTAGCTTTCCAGAAGTGCTTGAATACATCCAATGATTGGGAGGTGCGGTTTACTATCTATGGTCTGGCCTGTTCTGCTGCAGGTCAGCTCTGATTGGGGGAGAGTTCTTCTGTTGATGAGTAGAAATCTATACTTTCAAAATTTCAACTTGTGTTTAGTTCTAGTACATGTGAACATAAAATGCCAAGTCTCTATTAGAAAAATCTTCCAATTACGTTCAATAAAGAAACACAAACATGGGCTTATAGGATATTGTTTTTAACAAGAACAGAAAAGGCACACAGCTGCTGTGCATTGCTAACAGACTGGAGAGGACAAAGGGAATTCAATAAATTTATGTTTATGTTATGGTAAAGTATGGTTATTTCAATATATCTGAATCATTAAATATTAAGCTTAATATCTAGGCATTTGTTATTAAATAGAATGAGGTTTCCAACCACTACATTAAAATCAACCAGTAGATCACTCTACTAGGTTTCTTTCTGCAAGTTTCTAACAAAGTCTCAGCATGTAAGGGTATAGACCAGAAATGCTGCATCTTCCTAGGTGTGGCCCCCATTTCCCCTCAGTACCTCTCTCCTATCTCTAGGCTTCAGTGAAAGGAAAGGAAAAGTAGCAACTCCTCTGGAGAAGGCTGGGCTGCCCACAGGAGAATACAGCCGCAGCTGGCAGGATACTCAATCGTTAAAGAACTACTAAAATACATACACTAGATTTCAAGACAAGAAAGAGAACAAACATACAGAAAAAATTTTCACAAACACAAAAACAAAAGAAACAAAAGAAAAAAGGGTTTGGGTAAATTGTCAGGATATACAGTTAGTAGAACACAATCTGGAATTAAAATATTACTAAATTGTATTCATCAAGAAGAATACAACTATAGTCAGATTTAAACAAGTAACTGGATAATGTAATAACTATTTTTTTAGGTAATACACACACCTATTACAAACTGGATAGCCTGGTAAAGTACAAAAACTATTAATTTTGACCCATGGACCAAATCTGGCACCACCACTTGGTTTTGTAAATAAAGTTTCTCTGGAACATGGCCAGGCTCCTTCATTAGTTGTGCATGCCTATTTTTGTGCTATGACATCAGAGTTGAGAAGTGACAGAGACTATGATGGTCCATAAAGCCTAAAATATTTACTATCTGTTCCTTCACAGGAAAAGTTTGTAGACTCCTGCCCTCTGTAATCCTGCAACTTAAAATCGACATGTAGGCCACATTGCTAAATCCTGACAGTCTCAAGAGAGAAAAGAACTTTGCTTTATCATGCAACTCCTTTGTTACAAACCAACAACAAAAAAGACAAGAGAGGCAAACAATGTTCCAAGTGTTGTGAGGGTATCTGAAAGTTAGGAGAAATGAAACACTTGTTCTTCCTACTTATTTTGTTGGCTCTTCCTACCTGTATTTCCTCCTCTTCATCCGAAGTGCTGTTGACATTGAGGATATTTCTACTGGGTCTGCTTGGCTGGTGACCTTTCACATTTTCTTGAATGGGCCCATAGTTCATTTCAACTGCTGTGTTTTCCTCATCACTTTCTGGGTTATTTTTCCATTCTTTCATCATTTCTAACACATTAGTTGCTCTTGCCGAAGAAAGTGTATTTCCCTAAAATTAACAATGAACTTTTGATGTTATAACAGTTTGGAAAATTGAAAAGATTCTTACACCTTTTAGTAATATACTTTCCCAAATCCAGTAAGTCAAATGGATATATTATGATGATGAATAAATGGCAAAACTTCTGATGCCCTTTGGAGTACCTGCTCTATGCTGACATGGCTCATACCTCTTGACTAATATAATTTACAGTATGTCAAAGTTTAGGTGGGAAATATTCAAGTTTGAAACAACAATGCAGCGTGCTGCTGCAAAAGACACTGGACAGGGCAATTCCTTGGAATCTAATCACCCCCTTATAGTGCTGTTCTTAGAAAAAGAACAGGGAAGCTGAAGGCATGAAAGAAGTTGCCCAAAGTCCAGTGGGCTCAACACCAAGGGCAAACCTATTTAACATCAAGTGTCTAGGTAAAAAGTCTAAATTCAGTTTATTAGTCAAATGCCATGTCCAAGAATATAGATGTTTGATTTGAAAGCCTTTAGTTGATTGGAAGATTTAAATAAAATGTGATCATTTGATTATAACTGATTTATATGCATTGTTTTTTACCCCAGATATGACTATACCATACCAAAACTGACCATTTTATATTAACTGTATTTTTCTCAAATACAATAACCCATTTAATGCTAAGAAATACATGAATGTAGTCTCAAATGGCTTATTCTAGACTAGGTATGGCTTAAATATTTTTGCTTCTCAGGCTAGTGGAGAAAGTGTGGACAAGAAGTTTGCATATTTAGATTAAAATGGGAAGTTCAGGTATGAGTACAGCTACGGATGGAGTGATTCTAAATTAATTTGGTGTGTGGATGGACTGAAGCATTAGCATGAGTCACACAGAATACTATGAGACAGGACACTTTTAAGGGCAGCCATCTGAGAATTCATAGAGTTTAATGTATTTGTGGTTAAGGATATAGATAAACATGTCATGCCTCATAGTAAGTAATAACTTACTTACGTAAGTTATTTGGTTTATAACTAAATGATAATGGTAATAACTAATGATAATAACTAAATGAGGATCATTATGCAATTAATGCCCTGTGGATCTTCTATGTCATCCTGTTTAAAAGTTCTATATTATTACTACTTTCATAGCATCCTACTTTTGGTTACACTCATGTATCCTCTACCCATTTACTCTCAGAATGCACTCACCACATACCTTCTGCCAAGCCATAGCCTACATTTCCTTGAAGGCTCAATTTGAGAGTCATCTCTGTCAAGTACCCCAGAATTTCAAAAGATATTGTCAATTTAAACTCAAATGAAGCACAGAGGCTCAGAAACCATAAAAGAGTTGAAATCGTTTAGAATGCAGGTAGTCTTTGTGCTCTCATATGAATGAGTTCTGATTGCCAGGGCTGTCAATAGCCCTGCTTTGTCCCCATGATCCATCTAGCGTCTGTTATAACTTCCTGGCTTCATCCTGACCTTTAACCCTACTTTTTAAATAATCACAGTATCCAAGCTCCTGGGATGCTAGTATACACAACTTTGCCTCAACTTGCTTTCTTTCACTAGCAGACAGAGACAATCAGACATATCTATGTCTGTAATCTCAGTCTTTGATTGCACTTCCCTGATAAATTCTCCACAAGTTAACTCTTTAGATACTATAGTAGTCACTGATGCTGTTCAACCAACATTCCTTTCTTCTAGGCATGGTAGAATTTTGCTTTTCTATCTCTTTTGGAACATGATCATGTGACTTGTTTTGGCCAGTGAAATGTGATTAGAAATGGTTATGTATCACTTGTTCACTTACATACAATGAATCAACCATGTTTTAATTGCAGCTTTTATTCTCTTGCTTGAGGGCTTCAGGAGAGGCCTCTAGTCAACTATTCATGGTAAGCAGGGCCACCATGCCATAGGCTCAGCTCTGTGACCTAGGTCTAACATTGAATTGGTCCCTTCAATTAAACTCTAAGAGATAGCATGCAATTTATCATGTTCCCAATTCCTGCTTTAGTAACTACAGAAGCACAGAGATGGAGCCTCCCTCTGCTTGAGTCCTTGAGTGAGGACAAAGTAGCAAAGTTTCCTCCCCTCCTCCCAGACAATGTGTGATGAAAGGCATCAAAAGAACTGAGAATCGGGGGTCATTTGTTACCACAGGATAATCTAACCTACCCAGATACATACAGCAAATTAAGCACTTACGTTCTGTAAGTCACCTTCAAAAAGCCTTAAAAAGAGTGAGTGCACTGAACCCAGCATCCCCAACAAAAGTATAATTATTATAGAAATCATATCTAATCAGTACCACGGGTTAGCCCATTTATTTAGGCAGTTCTTGCTTTGCACAGTCCTTATCCGCATGAATTTCAGCCATCATGGCTAAGTACTCTAAGTCCCCCAACACACAGTTAAAATTTCAGTCATCATGGTACATTAACTATAAGAGCATAAAGTTCAAACTTCACTGCTAGCTCTTCAATCCACAATCACTATGTGAATTACAGATGAGCATCATGACCAATGACCAATTCTGTCACCTCTCTCACAGTCTGCTGGTGACTGGACACCATGCATCTGCTATTCAGTTCACACACAGACAGCGGAGAGTGCAGTTGTGCTGTTTCCTTGTCTCCCAGGGAATCTACCACCAAAGATGAAAGTGCAGCAAAGAAATGAAATGCCGGAAGTGAAATCTGAATCAAATGTAAATGGAGTAACAGAAGAAATAGCTGTGCATGGGAATGTTGACACTGCTGCTAAGAGAACTTAGTGATAGTAAGCTTACAAACATAAATGAGGAAAGTGGTTGTGACAGAAAGGAGGAAGATGCCCTAGAGAAAGTGATGCCCACAAAAAACTTGACATTAGAGAATTTTCAGAGATGTTTTGTGATATTGAAAGCACAAAGGAGTTGGAAGTTGACCCAAACTTAGAAAACAGTATAACAATTGGCCACAGCATACAAAAGATGCTCCCATCTGTATTGTAAGTTATGAGACAGGAAGAAGAAGGAAGCACTGTTTAACCTAATCTGGGTAAGTTTTTTATTAAAAATAAGACACTTTCATTTTTGATATTTCTTGTTTTCAATTACAGTACACTAAAAAAATATTAGTTTTACTTCTATTTCATTCTCTCTGTATTTACAACCAACAGAGTTTCTAATGTTTAACAGAAAATTCTGAAGGTCAAGGGACAATCATAATTTTTCCCATTGATTATTAAGATCACTTTGCAGTTTCAACCTGCATTATTTTTATAGTCCTGAACTACTGTGAAAAGCAAAGATGGCCTGTATTATCTTGAATCTGTATCTCCAGCAACCTTTCAAATGCTTCATTCATACATACATACTCCCAAGAACTTGATGACTGACACTCTATATGCCTAAAGTAGAATGCCTTTTTACTCAAAGAAATGATGCTACTTCTCATTCCAGTGAGATTGTGGAGAAGACCAATGAATCTAGAATAGGAACATTATCCCCTCAATAATACTCCAAAGTTTTAGCTTTTTGCTTCCTATATTCATTTATGATATCAAACAGGGCACAAATGGTAGTATCAATTCCAGAGTTCCCCAGTCCAGCCAGTAACTTACTAGACTACCTCCTTCTTGCTTGCTAGCAGTTAGAGGAAGAACTGCCTCAAATGCTTGGACTGACCAATGAATAAGTGGCCCACAGTCTGTGCCATGATCCTTCTAGGTTGAACAAGAATTACAAATGAACCAAACAAACGAAAATGGGTAGAATTGTTAGGGCAGTCACTGTAGATTGTATGTCACCTCACCATCAGACCACTAACCCCCGAACTTCCTTTATTAGCTGTACTCAAGGGTCAGACAATGAGCAGCAACTACAGAGCAGCAAATGGCAAGAAGGGAGCAATAACAGGCTGACAATGAGGCAACCACAAGTAGAAAACCAAGATTTTCATGAGTAAATTTCTACTTGTTTAACTAACAGTTGAGATTATTTTGAAAAACTGGAAAAATGAACACTCATGGAGAAACACGGTCAAATACTAAGATTTGGATTTAATATCAGAGAGGTCCCACAAATGGAGACCCAAACATATCTCAGCTAACAAAATTTGGCTTTTCAAGGATAGTGCCATTAGTATTTTGTAAACAACAGGTGTTTTTTTAATGAATGAATGAATGATAGGTATAAGCTGGAGATGGTATGAAACATTAAATCAGCAAAGCTAAAAGGAAATACTCTGGGATTTTATCTTATAGTCATCACTTTCTACTTTTTATAAATGGTTAGAACTCTTCATTTTGTAATGTTCCCAGGAATAAAATAGAATCAATGGAAAAAAGGAATAGTCACTCTATAAATAAACATAAAAGGAGGCTCAACTTCACAAAATTAGTAAAACCCAAATCAAAATGAGATGTCAATTTTTCACCTAATAGATTAGACATAAATTTAGTTATAATAATACTCTGTGTTGGTGAGCTGTGTTGAAATAGGCTTTCTCATTTACTTACCTTTTATGGGAGGGTAATATAGCAATAACATATCAAAATATATAATGTACATGCTCTCTGACCAGTCACTCCACAGTTAAGAATTTATCCGACAGATACACTGACACAGTATGCAAATGTATACCTACAAGAACATTTGCTGCGTCACTGTAATAGAATAGACCTGAAACAATTTAGATGTTCCATATTCATAGGGGATAACTTACAAAACAATAGTATATCCACTGTTTGGGATACAATGCTCCTTTCTTAAAAATAAGGAAACCTTTCCAAGATATATTAGATGAAAAAGAACTGTTTGCATAATATGAATCCATTTGTGTATTTACATAAAAATACAAAACATGTTTTTGAAAGAATACTTACAAACTTAACAATGGTTATCTTTATTTAGTTATCTTTATTTAGAGGGAATAAGGGAAAGGAGGGAGAAAATTATTTTTCCTGTTTTGTTTATGACTTAAATCACCATGGGTAATCTCAACTATTACTTTTATATGACTAATAATTAATGCACATTACAGTTGGAAAAGAAAGAATGTAAGTTGCAGATACTCACAAAGGATTGATAATACCCAGTAAAATCACCAAACATGTCCTAATGCATCTCAGCAAGCTCACAGCAATAGTGTATCAACGTGGTACTGACTATTGAAGTAAGCAACTGTGTGCCACTCTAAAATTTTTCCTAACAATGTCATCTCAGTGATTTTTTTTTTTTACAATTATACTAACTATGTGGGTAGATAAGGTTGGTGTTGATATTCCTATTCTTCAGGAGGAAAGAGCCTGAATTTATGAATTATCATTATTCCAGAAGTACGTTTCCAATTGCCTACGAAGAGTTTCTAGGTAGAGGTGGTGCTGAGTCTTCAATAGTGTATTGTGTATTTACAAGTTGCTAAGAGAGTAGATTTGAAAAGATCCATCACATTAAAAGAATTGTAATTATGTGAGGTGATGGACGTATTAACTAAAATTACTGTAGTAATCATTTTGCAATATATATATATATACCAAAGCATTATGTTATACACCTTACATTTATATGATGTTGTATGTCAATTTTATCTCAAAAAGCTGGAAAAATAAAAACTAACTTAATATATTCTAAACCAACATTCTTCAAACTGAGATATATGTACACCTGGCTATGCATGAAGACTTTCCAAGAGATGTGTGGGCAGGATAGTTTGCAGGGAATCAATTTCAAGATTCTGAGTTTCAATGATCTATTATTTTTACTTGCTTGAGCAAGGATCTGCAGTAATCCTTTCCATGTTCTTTTTGATAATCAGCTTTTCCAATGCTTCTTATTGTACATATATTTGTGTGTGTGTAACAGAATGCTCATATCTAGAATATATAATGAAGTTCTACACATCGATAAGTAAAAGGTATGAAACCAAATAGAAAAATTGGGAAAAAACTTGAACAGGCATTTCATAAAAGAAGATATACAAAAAGCCAATAAGTATAAATAAAGTAAAGGTGACCAATTTCATTTGCTATTCAGGAAATGCAGATTAATCACAATGAGACATCATTACATATCTATCAGAGTTAAAAATATTGACAATAACAAGCACTGGAGAGGATGGGAGCAAGACTAAAATCCTCACACATTGCTGGTGAGTGGTACCACCACTTTGGAAAAGTGAACAAAGGAACTTTCTGAAGGTGGCTGGAAATGTTCTGTATCTTGTTCTGGTGGTAGTTATGCAAATGCATACATATATAAAAATTCATCAGATGATACACTTAAAATATATGTATTTCATAGTAAACAAAGTATATCTTAACAAAACTATGATTAATTTCAAAATAAATTCCAAAGTTTCATAGCTATTACTTCATGTAACTTAACCATTTTCAGTGCTATGAAATATTCCATTTAGATGAAATCATAAGTTATTCATTCTCCAGTCAAGGACATTCGGGTTGATTCTAGGTTTTTGCCCCTGTATACACTTCTATTAAACACTGCATATGTGTCGTAGTATACATATGCAAGAGTTCCTCTTAGGTATATTCTTAGGAGTGAAATTTCTTGATTGTAGATTAACTACAAATGATTAACTTTATAAAATAGTATCAGTCCCCTTTTCCAAAGTAGTTGTATCAATTAATACTCTCAGCAATGATTAAGAGATAATTTTAATCCACATCCTTTCTAACACCTGGTATTGTCAGACTTATTAATTTTTGGTTAATCTTACTGAGTTCCTGATTTGTATTTTCTTGTTTAATAATGCCATTGAACATCTTGTCACATATTCATAAAGTAAATGTAGGTCCTTGTGTAGGTCCTTCACAAAATTTTTTGTGAAATGCCTAGTCCTGTTTTTTGCCCATTTTCAACAAAGAGGTTGTCCTCTTTGTATTGATTTGTAAGAGTTATCTAAATTTCATGATATTAATCCTTTGCTGATTATTTGGGTTATAAAAGCCTTCTCCCAGCAGTAAACTATCTTTTTCTAAGCTGTCATTTTATGAAGAAAAGTACTGAAGATTAATGTTAAGTCAAATTTCTCTCTCATTTCTTTTGTATTAGCACCTTTGTTACTTTGCCATAAAATCCTTTCCTACACACTCCAAGATTAAACAAATTTTCACCTACATTTTCCACTAAAAGTTTCAAAGTTTTAGTTTTTAATACTTAAGTCCTTAATTCATTTGGAGTTGATTTTTGTCTGTGGTGTGAGATAAGAGCCCAATTTTATTTTTATCATATGGAATAACCATTATTCAAGCTCCATTTATTGAATAGTCTCTCATTTTCCCACTGATCTGCTATAATACACTATCATAAAAGTTCCAGATACACATAGATATGTTTCTGCACCCTCTCTTTTATTCTATTGGCCAATTTGCTTATTGATGCAGGACAACCAAGATGTGCTAATATAGATTCATCAGTCTTAATATTTGGTAGTACATAACATTCAGAAATGTCTTGGCTATTTTTTACCCTTTAAATTTCCATATAAATTTTAGGGTCAGGAAAACTTGTGAGATTTTGATTGGATCTGCATTGAATATGTTCATCAATACAGATAAATTAATTTTCATGAGTAAGTCTCTTGAGCTATAATAATAGTGTATCTTTACATTTAAATCTTTTTCAATTTTTTCCAACAAAATTCCACAGTTTTCCCATCGTATAAATTTATGTTGGATTTATTTGTAGATATTCTGATATTCTATATTCTTGGATTTTTTTTACATGTTTTCATTTTTATTACATATTCTATTCTTAGTTGCTAGTGAATAGAAATACAATTGAACTTTGTATATCAATTTTTTGCCAACTTTAAGACAGAATATAACATTGTATAAGTTTAAGGTATACAATGTATTGACTTGATACACTTATATATTGATATATATCAATCTTAATTTCAGTTACTTTACTCAGCTCTATTTTTTCTAATAATTTGTTTGCATATTACTATAAATAATAAAAACTTTACTTCTCCTTTCCAATTCTCATGTTTTTAATTTCTTTTCCTTGCCTTAAGTTGGCTAAGATCAATAATGTTGGAAAAAAATATTAAAAGCAATATACTTGGCTAGCTTTTTATCTTAAAGGAAATGCTTCTCACATTTCCTGTTTAGAATGATATTTGTTGTAGTCTTTTATGAGGTTAAGGTAGTTTCCTTCTATTCCTAATTAAATTATGAATGAAGGTTGTCTTATTGCACGTGTTTCCTTTGAAATGATCATAACCTTTTTCTCCTTCAATATATCAATGTAGGAATTTATAATTTTTCTGAAATGAAGCCATCATTGTATTTTTATGAAAAATATAACCTGGTCATGATATATTATCTTTTTATATACATGATTGGATACATTTGCTAATATTTTTTTAAAGTTTTTCCATCTGTAAGTGAATGTAAGTGAAATGGACCACTTTTTATAGGTTTGGTTTCTACTGGTCTAGTTTTGTTATACTAGTGTATACAGAGCTATACTAGTGTGGGTAAAATTGTAATATTTCCAGAATACCTTGCCTGGCTTTAGTACATCTACCATATCAATAGGCATTCACAGGTGGAAAGAAGTATGGCTTTAGTGCATTTGCATCATTCCTCAGGGGTGGAGAGAAATTAATCTCCATATCAATGGGTAATTACCTGGGCAACAGAGGGCTTATCTGTACCTGAGAGGTAAGGGGGAGGGCAGGTTTGCTTCTGCTGGAGCAGGAAAGAGAGCCGGCCTGGGACTGCAGCTTGTGAGCAATAAACGGATTTTAAACTTTATTTCTCCCTTGACTGACTTCAGTTTTTACCCCAGGATTTCCTCTCCCTGGACTTACAACTAGACTCAGAATAAATTAGGAAAAATGTATTTATAACTTCTGGGGGTGGGAGGAGAGTTACAAATATGATATGAAAGTTTGGTAGAACTAATCTGTAAAATCATGTGGGTCTAGTATTTTCCTTGTGAAAAATTTTAAACTACTTCTCAATTCTTTAATTATAGGACAATTCAACTTTTCTATTTATTCTAGAGGCAGTTTTATGAAGCTGTATTTTTCTAGGAAAAGGAAATTTTGTTCATTTTGCTCGTTTTCAAATTTATTAGTATATACTTATTGGAATTCCCTTATATTTTCTTATCTTTTTAATCTATATCCTTTTTCTCTGCCTTATCCTTGTCATATTACCTTTTTCATATGTAATATTATTTTTGTCTTCTCTACTTCTTTCGTGATTATTTTGCTAAAGAGTTATCTATTTGTTGATTTTTTTCAAAGAATCAAATACTGGTCTTAATCTTCTCTGTTCTACTTTTGATTTCTATTTAGTTTATTTTCACTCTTAGTTTTATGTTTCCTTTACTTTATTTGGATATATTCTGTAGGGAATTTTTCCCTGAAATTTTAAATTGGATATGTAGTTCATTTTTAATTTTCCTTCTTGTCTAATGTTAATATTTTAGGCTATATACTTCTTCTAATACATTATACTGCATCCCACAAGTTTTGACATGTTGTATTTTCATTACTATTCAGTTTCAGGAATTAAAATTTTTTTCTCATTTGTATTTATTAACTCATGTTTCCACACATATGCAGATAGTTAATCTTACTGATACTAACTTTTACTTAATTGTGTAGTGTCAGAGAACATGATCTATGTGAAAATGACTGACTTGTTTGCTTCATAGCCTAGTACAGAGTCAATTTCAGTAAATGTGCCATATGTGCTAAGAAAAATGTGTATTCTCTAATTTTGGGGGTACAGAATTGTATATGTGTCCACTAGGATAAGCTTGTTAATTGTGTTAAAATCTCTATACCTTTGTTTTTGTTTTTGTTTGCTTCATATATCAATAATTGAGAAAAGTACATGAAAATTTCTCATTTTGATAGTGAATTTATAATTTCTCCATGTAATTTTGCCAATTTTTAATGTATTT
The DNA here is from genome assembly GCF_030020395.1 of Manis pentadactyla. NCBI lineage: Eukaryota > Metazoa > Chordata > Mammalia > Pholidota > Manidae > Manis > Manis pentadactyla. The sequence continues at coordinate 48,671,601 of NC_080027.1, forward strand.
TTGATGTTACATATTTTTTGAGGTGGTATTTTTGAGGTTGCATACCTGTTTAAAATTATTATATAATCTGTTTGAATTGAACTTTTATCATTATAAAGTAACCTCTTCTAATGGTGACTTGTTTGTGTTAAGGTATATTTAACTGATATCAAGTCAGCTATACAGGTTTTCTTTGGTTAGGGTTTGCCTAGTATATCCTTTTCCAGTCTTTTTATTTCAATATTTTTGTCTCCTTATGCTTCAAATATGTTTCTTGTAAATACAATTAGCTAGATTTTTAAAAATTTGAGCTGACAATATGCCTTTTAATGGATATTTCTAACCCGTTAACTTGTAGTTATCTTTATATTTGGACTTGTTTCTACCATTTGAGTTTATTATTTAAATTTTTCCCACTTTGTACGTTTTTTAAACCTTTCCTACTTTAAAAATCTGATGCCTACATCTTCCACTTAGCATCCCCTCAGGTTCTCTCTCCCTTCTCAATGCTTATTATGTGGCTATTATCTCATACTTTATTTCTTAGTTATCATAAATATACTTCCTCCTCTTCTTTGGTCTTGTTTTGTTTTGTTTTGTTTTGACAAAAACAAACTTCACCAAGGTATTTAAAGATTCGTGCTACACTGCTCCTGCAGCACCTAGCAGATTTGTTTTTCTTCCCATTTAATTACTGCTACCAAGTGTTTTAAGTGTAGAACTTGTATGGCAAAGCTTCTGAGACCTTGTATATTTGAAAATATTTTTATAGTTCCCTTTCATTTAAATGACAATTTGGATGGACATAAAATTCTAAGTTTAAAGTTATTTTTCCTTTAATACATTTATAATATTACTTCATTTATGCTACACCCAATGTTGCTGCTGAAAATTAATATGCCAATATGATTCTTGTACTCTTTTTCTTTGATTTGTTCTCTCTGGGAGCTTTTAGAACTATTTCTTTTTTTTTTAATTCACCCTGTTACTTTATTTTTTAAGTATATTTTTTATTGAACTATAGTTGATATACAATATTATACTGGTTTCAAGTATACAACACAGTGATTCAACAGTTATACACATTATTAAATCCTTACCCCAACTAGTGCAGTTACTATCTGTCAACATAGAAAGATGTTATAGAATCATTGACTACATTTTCTATATAGTCTATGACTGCACTTCCATCCTTGTGACCAACTTATAATAAGATTGTTGTTCTTAAATTTCATTACATCTATTTTGTCAGTTTTTCCTTCTCTCTCTTATTTGCTATTCTATTATCTGGTTAAAGCTGAACTTTTTCTTCTTTCTTTAGTTTTGATGAATTTATCTCTATTATTTCTTTAAAGATTTTTTCCTCCCCCTTTTTATTCTCCAAGATTCCAATTATATGGATTTCAGTCCTTTTATTCTCAACTTCACATATCTTTTATTTCATATTTTCAATTTATCTTCTCCTGTTTCCTTTTGTAAAAAGTTCCATAATCTGACCTAGTTTTTAATTAATTCTTCAGCAGCATCCATTTCACTATTTATCCTATATAATCACATTCTGTATTTCAACTATTACACCTAAATGGTTCTACTTGGTTCTGTTTTATCATTTCATATTCTTGTGTAAATGATTAACACCTCCCCTTGTCTCTTTTAGTATGCTCACTTTGTTGACTTAAAAATTTTTGGACTGCCTATTCTGAACTCTCCTTGAAGTGTCTGAAACTTGGGGATCCCTCCGGGAATACTGGCTCCTCAGGAGGACGGGGCTTGGTTCTGAGGGTAGATACAGGCCCTCAGCCCCAGGAACTCAAGGAAGAGTGGGGAGAAGATCTCTGGACACCAAAAATCTGCCTCCACCAAGCAAATCCTCATTCAGGGTTTTATCCTTACCAACCTTCTCCTCAAGGAGAAACACCCTTAGGAGAAGACACTCCTTAAAGTGTAGCCCATCAGTCCCAGGACTTGGAAGCCAACAGGTAAGAAGTCAATGTCTAAAACCAGTCACTTCCCACCAATTTTTCTTAGCTTCCAACTCAAACCAGGCTTCAGTGTTGCTCTGATTTTGTTACTTCAGACCCCTTTGAGGGTACAGGCACTAATGTCCCAAGGCAAAGGAAGAGAAGCGAAAGAGGAATGTGAGGTGTTTTGTGTCTTCCTCTTTCAACTTCCTGCCCTGGCTGCAGCCTCATCCACCATACAAACCAGTTCAAAATATCCTTTTATCTGCCCAGGGGTTTCTCACACTATTCTCTGAATCCTGGTATCATGAGATTTCTCTCTGAAGTTATTTCAGGTTTAATTTTCAGAGAAGATGCAGTAATCTGTCCTAATTCAGTATCTTGGCAGGGGCGTAACCCTCCTCTAGCTGGCCTCCTACTAGGTGGTTTCTGACATATAACTCAAGCAGATTTAAAGAACTGAATGACACTGCTATGTCAAAACTTCAATTCCTATTTACTTAGTTACATAGGGTTCTCAGTGTCTATAGTTATAAAAATTAAAAACAACAATACAATTGGTTCTGAATACTCTCTTTCTGAAAATATGTCATATTCAGTCATAGAGGAACTATTGGGAGGAAATGCAGCCCTATCCATCCACTAGAGAAATGCATTTCCAATATAATTTTACTTATGCTTAATAATTATAAAAAATTATAATTATGTATTGTTGATTAATTATGTACTAATTACCATGGTAAGTCTTCCTCAAATAATTTTTAAACATTTAGAGCATATAGTTATTCAACAAATATTTATTGAATTAAGTATATACCAATCATTGGCTACTGAATAAATCCCCAAGGTTCCTGGTTCATGAGCTGCTTCATAACATAATTTTAACAAAAACCTTCATTAAACAGGGCTTCAACAACATATTCACATGCATAAGATAATTCACAATTTAAAAAAATAACTAAATATAGTAAAATAAAACTAAGTGTCTTAACTTATTTAGGATGAAAGTATACAAAAGGAAAAAAAAATACCCAACAATTAGGCATCAGAAAGCTTTCATTCTCTAAAGTAGAGTGTATGTGTTAAGGCTAAAGGTCAAAACTAATGACCAAAACTTGAATAATAGTTTGTAAATTAACAAATAAGGGCTTGTTCATGTTAGCAAAGATAGTTCTGAAATTAGACCCTACACCTTGATTACAAGTGCCTTTGCAAAGTGTGACTATTGCACTGTAATTCTGTGGTATACTCGAGGGCAGAGACTGTGTTTTATTCATCTTTGTACCCCTATAGTGCCTGATGGATTAAAATCAAAAGATACTTGTTTAAATCAATATAGACATTTAAATGCTGTCCCATTTTTAAAAAGCAACCTTCCAAGATTGCTGCACTATAACAATAATTTCCTTCATTTCAAAGAGCATGTATTTGTTCTCCATCATTGATGACAAGAAGTTAAAACTCTTTAGCCTGGGATTAAGTCCCCTCATAATTTTCTTTCATTTTCTAAAAGTGCATTTCCCATTTCCTTCCTTCAAACATCTTATCTGCCAGTCAAACTGAACTTCCTGATTTCACACTTGCTGACCTCTGTACCTCTGGTCATTTGGCAATTTCTTGTGTCATTTATCATTTTCTTCCTTCCATTGTATCTTTTACATAGCTTGTCTCTGTTACTAGATTGCAAGTTCCTTATGTCACAGACATGTCCCATGTCTTTAACTATATTTATTACCTAGTACAGGGCCTGCGTGGCACATGGTAGGCACCAAAAAGAAAATCTGTTGAAAAGATATTATTGAATGTATGAATAATACAAATAGACATCAAATCTGGAAACTACTTTTAGAATGAAGAAAAATATTTCCTTAATTTATAGCAGGGTTCTTAAATATAAGTAGGCATTAGAAATACCTGGGAAACTTGTTAAAAATTAAAGAATTCCAATTCTTGGTGTTAGTTCTCACAGGGGGTCTTGAAGGAATACCCAGAGGCAACTGCAATTATCTAATAAGAAGGAATAAACTCCTGAACCACTGTTGAGAGTAAAGAGCACAAAAAGGAAGAAATGGATACAAGAGGATAACAGATACACTCCTGGCAATGAAATCATCATCAACCTCTCCTCTTCCTTTGTAGGAAAGTCATTTTTTAGCTGTTTTTCCTTACATCTAATCTTTGACTTTTGAAATCAGGATAACATTATGTGTTTCTTTTAAGTTACAGTCACTTAAATGTACATAGAGAAAAAATGATTATTTTTTTCTCTGAATATTTTTCAGATATGTAATTTCAAAATGTATAATACATTGGTTAAACCACAGAAACTTTTTATCTAATAAAGCTCTTTGAAAAAAATGTTACTGTGTGTTAAATAATTGCAAAAGATAAGCTCTGGTTATAAAGCAGCGAGGCACCGAAAGAACTAACATGTTCTCTTTAGATTATTTCAAACAGAGGATATGAATTACAGGAAGTAAGACTTCAAGTGGTTCAGAAGAAAAGACTTTGCCTTTCAGAAGTTCATAAAATGCCAGCATTCTAAACTTCATACACTGAACTCCTTAAGATAGTCTGATATAGTACACATTGTTACTTCTCTCTCCACTTGGCAAAGCCTACATAGAGACAAATGTTACAGAGGCTCAAAAATGAAGACTTCTGGAAAAATGACCAAAGCCAGAAATAAAATTGTACCAATTAGAAAACAAACAATTAAATGGCCTAACCCGAATGTTGTGTGATGCTGAAAAGAGAGAGATTTCTAAAGCACACCATCTGTTTTAGTTTTTCATTTTGTGGTACTACAAATCTACTCAGAATGGTTTTGCAATGATCTAGCTGCTAGCTCATTTGCACAATTACTTTAGGTCAGACATACTTATTGCACAGAATGATTTGAGAGATCAACCCATTCATAGAAGAGGGCAAATATAGCCCATTTTTGAATGAAGACTTTTCTTAGCCCTTGAGGAAAAAAAAATATTATTCAAAGAAATGATTAGAATTATCCAAAGGAAAATTAGAGAATATTAAAGAGTGGTATCACTATAAATTTATGGTATAAACTTATCTGGGCCTTCAGGGTTACCATCAACCTCTCTGTTGGCCAGTCTAATGGAAACTTCTCACTATCATCTTGACCTCTCAGCAGCATTTACCTGGGAGTTGACTGCTCTTGTTTTCTCAAACATTTCTTGCACTTAACTTCCCTGGCACGACTCTCTGGTTTTCCTCCTTCCTAATCAGCTATTCCTTCTCAGACTCCATTGCTAGCTTCTCCTCTCTCAATGCTGTAGTGTCTAAGGGCAGGATGCTGTGAGCTCTTCTCCTTTCTGTCTGTATTCTCTTCCTAATTTATCTCTTCAGCCCAATGGTTTTTCATGGTTCTAAGCACTCCTGATCCCCAAAGTTTGTTTCCTGCTTATATAAGTCTGGAGATAGGCAGTCAAGGTGTGGCATGGCAGCTCTGTGAGCTAGAAGCACTGGTTCCTTGCATCTTGCTCTGCAATCCTCAGTTTATAGATACCATTTTATTCTAACATGGATACTCAAACTCCAGCCATCACATAAGCATTCCAGTCATCAGGAAAGAAGATGGGCATGAGGAAGGCCATACCCCCTCCATTTAAGGACACTTCCTGTTGCTCCTACTTTCACTTAGAGCTCACCAGGCTCTATGACCACTAGCAAAGAACTAACAAAGCACACTAGAGAGCACGGTTTCCAGCTAAAGTCAGGATCCTCACTACCATAGAACAAAAAGAGAGCAAATATTGAGAGGTAAGCAGCAGCCTTTTCCAAAGCGCCTACCATGCCCAGATAATGTTCTGGGTACAGGGTTACAAAGATCAGTAAGACAAAGAAAAGATTCTTTTTAATGCAATTGTAAATGGGATTGTTTGAGGCATTTATTCTAATGGAGGAAAACAATAGGTAAATGAATAATTACTCAAGATTTCAAGCCAGGTAGTAGCCATTGTTAGGAAACCTTCACTTTTCTGAGTCCCCAAAGGTTCCTTGCATCCAAAGAGATGAAAGAAAAGTTCCATTGCTTTATATCACTAAACTATACAGACTGTTTCAATATTCTACAGCTTTACTAATGGACATTTCTCAGTCCTATCCTACTGGGCTTGATACCTTCATGACATGGAGCAAACCAAGTTCATTTAAACTTCTATAAACATACATAAACAACTGTGGTGATAGTTTTAACATTTGAAAATACCCATCTCAGAAATGTGTCAAGACTCAGTGATTTTTTTTAACTTGTCATAAGATGAAACAAATGGACTGTTTTAAGAAGACTATATATAAACTACAAGGTCAAATGAAATAAAATAAGTATTGGCAGCATATCAAACAGGAAAAAAAAGAAGTAATACTGTAACTTACTGTTAACCATTGATTATCCAGAAGTTCCTTAGCTGTGATTCTGTGAGCAGGATCTACTTTCAAAAGTTGTTTCAGAACACTTTTAGCTGAAAATAAAAGAAAATCCTAAAAGTCTTATTTATCTTAACTACAATTAATACCACACATTTTCCAATTTATTTAGGATTAGGTCTGTATGACATGAAAGAAAGATGCTAATTATAAAATAAATACCATCAATATAAATGGCTAATATGTAAAGTTTAAGGGCTATAGTGAAGTTTATTACCTGGATTACCTGGTTTATGGTCTGTAGTAAAATACCTGGCTTATGGTAAATAGTAAAACTTAGGTAGATATCAACAAATTTCCTCTTTAATCTTTATTTTGTATTTTCTCTTATTGTGTATTTTGTTTTTCTTGGAAGTTTTGACTGTAACAATCACAGTGAAGATATCACTGTTTCAACAAGTAAGTTGTATTTTTGTGTGTGTGTGTGTGTGCACTAGAAAATAGAAGAAGGAATAATTCCAAAATCATTATGTGAGGTTATCACTACTCTAATACCAAGCCAGACAAAGACACTACAAAAAAATAAAATTACAGACTGATATCCCTCATGAACATAGATGCAAAAATCCTCAACAAAATATTAGCAAATGAAATTCAAAAATACATCAAAAAGATCATTCATCATGATCAAGTGGGATTTACTCCAGGGATGCAAAGATGGTTCAATATTCACAAATCAATCAGTGTGATACACCACATTAACAAAAGAAAGGATAAAAACCATATGCTTATTTCAATAGATAATGAAAAGACATTTGACAAAATTCACCATTCATGATAAAAACTCTCAACAAAGTGGGTATAGAGAGAACATGTATCATTATAATAAAGGTCATTTATTACAAACCCACAGCCAACATCATACTCAATGGTAAAAAGCTGAAAGCTTTTCCTCTAAGATCAGCAACAGGACAAGGATGCCAACTCTTACCACTTCTATTCAACATAGTGGTAAAAGTCCTCGCCACAGCAATCAGACAAGAAAAAGAGATAAAAGTTATCCAAATCAGTGAGGAAGTAAAACTGTCACTATTTGCAGATGACATACTATATATAGAAAACCCTAAAGACTGTACCCAAAAACTATTAGAATAAATGAATTGTTTAAGTTTCAGTATACAAAATGAATAGACAGAAATATGTTGCATTTCTATCTACTAATAACAAACTAATGGAAAGAGAAGTCAAGAAAACAATCCCATTTACAACTGCATTAAAAAGAATAAAACACCTAGGAGCAAATCTAACCCAAGAGGTAAAAGACCTGTATTCTGTAAGACATTGATGAAAGAAATTGAAGAAGATACAAATAAATGGAAAGATATTCCATACTTATGGATAGGAACAATTAATATTGTCATGATGGCCATTATGCCCAAAGCAATTTACAGATTCAATGCAACCCTTATCAAAATACCAATGACATTTTACACTGAACTAGAGCAAAAAATCCTAAAATCTGTATGGAATCACAAAAATCCTGAATAGCCTAAGAAATCTTGAGAAAGAAGAACAAATTTGGGAGTATCATAATCCCTGATTTCCAGCTATAGTATGAAGCTACATGGATTAAAATGGTATGGTACTGGCACAAGAATAGATATACGGATCAGTGGAACAGAACAGAGAGTCCAGAAATAAATCCATGCATATACAGTCCACTAACATATAACAAAGTAGGCAATAATATACAATGGGGAAAGAGAGTCTCTTCAATAAATGGTGTTGGGAAAACTGGACAACTCAATACAAAAGAATGAAACCAGACCAATGTCTTCTGCATACAGAAAATAAACTCAAAATAGATTAAAGCCCAAAATATAAGACATGAAACCTTAAATCTCTTAGAAGAAGAAATAGGCAGGAATCTATTGAACATCAGCATTAGTAATTTTTTGCTGAATATACCATTCAAGGAAAGAGAAACAAAAGCAAAAATAAACAAGTAGGATTACATGAAATGAAAAAGCTTCTGCACAAGCTTTTTTCCTTTAAGGAAACCATCAGCAAAACAAAAAGGCAACCTACTGTATGGGAGAATATATTTATAAATGATAAATCTGATAAGGAGCTAATGTCCTTAAAACTCATACAACTCAACACCAAAAAACCAAATAACCCAATTAAAAAAATGGGCAGAAGAGCTCAATCGACATTTTTCCGAAGAAGCCATACACATGTCCAACAGGCACATGAAAAGATGCTCAACATCGTTAATCATCATGGAAATGAAAATCACAGCACACTGAGATATTGCCCCACACCAATCAGAATGTTGATGTGTTGGTGAGGATGTGGAGAAAAGGGAACCCTCCTTCACTGTTGGTGGGAATTTCAGCTATTATTCTTCAAATAGACTTTACCCTTTCTTTCTCTTCTTATTTTTCTGGGACCCCTATAATGTGAATATTGCTTCATTTGGAGTTGTTGCAGAGATCTCTTATGTCTTTTTTAGAAATTTTTTTCTCCGTTCCTCAGCTTGGTTACTTTCTACTACCTTTCACTTCACTGATCCTTTCTTCTGTATCCACTAGTGTACTTTTCATTCCCTCTATTGTATTTTTCAATTAAGTTATTGTACTCTTCAGCCCTGACTGGATCTTTTTTATATTTTCTACCTCTCTGCTGAAGTCCCTCCCTGAGACTGTCTATTCTTTTCCCCAGTTCAGTGAGCATCTTTATGGCCATTGCCTTAAATTTCTTTATCAGATTTCTTATCTCTGTTTCATTTAGCACTTCTGGTGTTCTATCTTGTTCTTTTGTTTGGGACATACTCCTCTGCCTCTTTATTTTGTCTGCCTCTCTGTGTTTGTATATATGTACTGGATAAATCAGCTATACCTCCAGGTCTTAAAAGCAGTGCTTTGTGCTTTGTGTAACAGGCATCCTGTGTTGCCCAGAGGTGAGAAACTCTGCTCACAAGAGCCAGGTGCTCCAGGGTATTCCTTACTGTAGCTAGTATGACTGCTGTTGGTGTGCTGTGGGCAGGGTGGACTCTGCCTGGCTGCCTGCAATGGCTGAACCCCACTGGCCTGGCTGTGTTGGGTAGAGCAGGTTTGCAGAAGAATGCTGGGGCTGAGCAAGTGGAGTAGGTGGAGAGTTTCAGAATTGGGCTTCCAGAAGTGTCTGGTCAGTGGGGCTAAGGGAGGGCTGTAAAAGTGGCATTTGCCAGCCCTTTTCTCCTCTGGGTAGAGCTCACTGGGGCAAACAGGCCCCTGACTCTCTGGCACACTTCCCAAGGCCAGCAAATCTCCCTTCAAATTGATGCCTCTTTGTTGGGTCTCAGAAGGATCAACAGAGCAGCATGCCAGTCTTCCACAAGTGGAGACTCAGCTGCCCTTAGTGCTCCAATTATCCCTGGTATCCAGCCCCGTTAACCTTCAAAGCCCAACACTGTGGGGACTTGTATTCCTGGAACAGATCCCCAGGACATTTTACACTCAGGTGTGCTGAGTTCCTGAGTATTCTTCTGATCCCTACTCTGTTCCTTTCTTCCTCTTGCTTGGGAGAAGGGAGGGCTTGATCCCCATCCATTGCAGCTCTGCCCCTCCTTAACCTTCCTCAGTGTGGTCTTCTCTGTTTCTTCAGTTGGAGAAGATATGTTCTGTGGTCTTCAGGTTGTTTTCAGAGTTGCATGAGATGTGGTAGCTTCCTTGGTGTGTACGTGGGAGGAGGTTATCACAGTGAACTTTCTAGTCTACCATCTTCCTAGCCTCTGGTCCATCTAAACAGTGTTTGCTTCTACAAGTAAAGTTAGTGACTAAACAGAGATTTAAAAGTATTTGAATTACTGGCCAACTTTCTTATACTATGTACATTTGTTTTAGTAAATAACAACAAATCTATACTTACCAGAATCACTTATGGAATCCCAGACTGGACCGTTAAAATGTAGTTCTCCCTTTCTTATTAACCCAAAAAGCTTCTCTTCTGAGTTTGCCAAAAAGGGTGGTTCTCCACATAATCTACAACAAAGGCAATCATTTCGTTCAGATATTTTTGTAGTTATTGATTTTTTAGTTTTTATATTTTATATTAAGGTACATTCAATAAAATTCACAAACATTATAGTTTGATGAGTTTTGACATGTATACACTCATGTAACCATCACCCAGATCAAGATATCAAATATCCCCACTAATTTCTCCCCCTTTACCTATTTTATCCATTCCTCCATCCTCCCCCCAACTCATGGCAAACACCTATCTATTCTCATGTTTGTGAATCTATTTCAGTTTTGTTTGTCCATTTGTTTTGTTTTTAGCATCCACATAAGTGAAATTATGTGGTATTTGTCTTTCTCCGACTTATTTCATTTCGCATAATACCTTCTAGGTCCATCCATGTTGTTGCAAATGGCAATATTTCACTCATGTTTATGGCTGAGGAATAGTCCACTGTACGTATGTACTATATCTTCTTTCTCCATTCATCTATTGATGGACATTTAGGTTGCTTCCATATTTTGGCTACTGTAAATAATGCAATGATAAACATAGGAGTGCATATGTTTTTTCAGATTAGTGATTTAGTAAAACTGGAAATCAGGGAGTATGATATTCCCAAATGTATTCTTCTTTCTCAAGATTGCTTGGGCTATTCAGGATTTTTGTGATTCCATACAAGATTTTTTGCTCTAGTTCAGTGTAAAATGCCATTGGTATTTTGATAGGGATTGCATTGAATCTGTAAATTGCTTTGGGCAGGATGGCCATTATGAAAATATTAATTGTTTCTATCCATGAGTATGGAGTATCTTTCCATTTATTTGTATCTTCTTCAATTTCTTATAGAATACAGGTCTTTTACCTCTTGGGTTAGATTTACTCCTAGGTGTTTGATTCTTTTTAATGCAATTGTAAATGGGATTGTTTTCTTGATTTCTTTTCATTAGTTTGTTATTAGTAGATAGAAATGCAACATATTTCTGTCTATTCATTTTGTATCCTAGATTTTTTAATGATCAAAATAAAGCTATTAAAATTAAGCTTCCACAGGACTTGGAAATAGGGGTACTTCATATTTAAGTAAAGGATCAGAAGAGGTAAGTATCTTCTGGATAGAGAAATGGAAGCAAAGGGTTTTACAAGATCAGTGCTAGGCTCTTATATACATTGAAACCTCCAGACTTACAAATAATCCAAAGCTCTTCCAGGTAAGAAAACAGTAAGCTTAAATTGGGTTAAAATACAGGGAGGTGTGTGAGTTTAAGTGCACAGTAATAGTAATAGTGACAGATAATAGTGGAGATACACATCAGTGTGAACAAGGGTAAGGTAATGCCTTAAGTTACAGAATTCAAACTGTACTTAGGGAAAAACATACTGAGTTATCAGAATCCAGTGAGATTTTTCATATTCTAATGACCATGGTAGAGTATACCTATGGTAAAATACTATGCAAATATTAGTATTAGTATTATTAGAATAAACCTAAGACCCATAGGCTCTGAGTTAAACACAAAAGCCCATTAAAATGGCCACAACTCTTCAAAAATAATATATAAAATGAAGAAAATATGGATAAGGAAAATCAGAGGATGATGATTTGTACCTTTAGAATGGTGAAAGCGGAGTATATAAAATGAGCAACATCAATAAAACCATTTAGAGTGTATAATGTAAATATAGGCTTGGTGCACATTTTATAATACAGTTGTTATGTTTCTATAGAATCTTTTCAAAGGACAAAGAGTATGGTAAGCCTAAGTTTCAATAGGTGATCCAATCCCAAACCAAGAACATGCTTAAAAGTTGAGTTCAGTCCTTCATGGTACATTCTCAACAAATGTTAGCCATCATCTTTACTGCCAACCCCAACATCTGAGGGCAACCCAGTTTTCCCAATGATAACCAGAGATAAGTTGAAACTGGACTCATCACATAGGCAACTCTGTATGTTTATTCTTCAATTCTCGGGATTATATTTTTGTTTTATTACTGAAAAAAATAAAATGGCACAATTCCACTTCACTTCAAAAATGCTTATCTTTTATGTACCTAAGTATAATGATCTCCTAGTTAGATTTTTACTGATTTTTTTAAGTTATGTTTTTCTTTAAGCTCTTTAAGAATCTTTCCCATGAGAAGACAGCGTAGCACAGAGAAGACAAGTAGGGACTCTGTGGCATCTTACTACACTGACAGATAGTGACTGCAGTGGGGTATGGGGGTGGGACTCGATAATAAGGGTGAATGTAGTAACCACATTGTTTATTATGTGAAATCTTCATAAGAGTGTATATCAATTAATACCTTAATAAAAAAAATCTTTCCCATGAACATTTTCTGAGTAAGTCTAAATTTGATAAATATCTTACATGATAATAATGATGCTGTTGATGATGATGATGATGATATTCCTAGGGAAAAAAGTTGTTTCCATCCTAGCAGTTCATCAAACTAGGCTGGACAATAGAACTGTTCATTTACCAATAAGTTCTTGTTAAGAGATCAGTATTTATATCCAATTGTTCTGAGAACTCTTATTTTAATACTTCTTATTTCTCCAGCTCATTCTGAGCCTTCTTTCTTACTTGCCTCACTATTGTTTAGCTTTAAAATACAATTTTTAAAAAAGCCAGGAAAATGGTCTTATGGACAATTACTATCTTTTATAACAAGTACAGGCTAGCAAAAGCCCAGTTCACCGAGTCTGTTAACAACTATTGATATGCACATTCACCAATTTCTAAGCTGCTCCTGCATTGCCTGAGTGTCATGCAACTATAGCTTAAGGGCTACATTGAAAAAAATTCCACTTTTTTCTCTCCTTAGCAATTTCACTTGCACAAAATCTATCTAATGGTTGGTCTATCAGCAGCATATGAAATTTTATGACAGCAATTTTCTCCACATCCAGAAAAGGGAATCCAAGACATGAAAAATGCCTTGTAAGGCCTTCCTATTATTTTCTGTTGCATTCATAGGACTCAAACAGCAGAAAATAATGTCCATAAGGCATATTTATGTTAACTTCACCTTGAGACAGTACGTTATCATTGTCCAATTAAGTAGAAATGAATCAGGGGTAACTGATAAAACAAGAAGATAACCCCCCTGGAGAAGGGAATGTGTTGGTGCCCTTGGTGAAGGAAATTATCTATAAAACTACTCGGTTCAGGCAGATTAATGTATAGGCACTGATTAGCTAAGTAAGAGTCTACTGCAAAGAAAAAAAAGATGTCATTATGATGATATGTAACCACACTCTGCAGCAGAAAAATTTAAATTATATCTTTGAGGAGAAAAAATGTTAACACTATCACTTTTCTTAACACCAAATTCCAACTCAGAAGGCAGCAAATACCATATGGACCATGTAATAATAGATTACATATATTATGTTTGACTTGTGTTGCCTAGAAAGTCTTGCCAGTATGATCACTCATTTAAATAGTTGCATTTTCAATTAAAAACTAAGGCTCAGAATTTTTATGTTATGATTCTAATCATCTAATCACAAAACAATGATCAAGAAATTGGTGAATAGGTTTATACTTTATGCAACAAGCAGTGATGTGTTGACCATCTGAGTTACAGCTATGATCACATCATCCAATTTCTATTGCCTGTGTATTCCATCTCAAAGAACTGTGAAAATGCAACCACTATGATGGCAATGTTTAGAAATGATCTGGAATAGGTAGGGTATACCAAAATCTTCAATATGACCATAAAACTAATGTTGCATCAACATAAGAATGTTCATTTTACCAAGCAGCAGAACAATGGCCACTAACTTTTCAGAACATGTCTTAGACAATTCACTTTAATTCAATTTAACAAACATATATTTAGCACTGACTAGATACATACTATTTTACCAGATACCAAGGATGCAAAGATGAATAATATAAGATCTCTCTTCTTCATGGAATTTCAAGCAAGGAAAACAGGTACAATACACATAATACAATAGCTATGTTACAATAATATAATCTAGTTTCAATAAGTGCTATGAGAACACAAAGAAGTGAAAATTAATTCTATCAAGTTTACACTTGTACAAACCTTACAGATAAAGTATTCTTATTTTATTATATCGTTTTTCTTTCAACATTACTGTTATGCATGCATTTTTGTATATTGCCTTAAATCCTCTGTGAAGTGTGGGAACATATATACTAGAGAGTGTAGTAACTGCTGGAATAGAGTAGGAACTAGGGAAATCATAGGTGTTAATGTTTCAGTTGGGTTAAGGTTGAGTGCCCAGGAGAGAGGTTAGCACAGAGAACATTCTAGGCAGAAGGAACTGCATGAGCAAAGACCCAGAGGCATGTGATACAGGGCGTCTAAGTCATAAGGAGTGGCCTAGAGCACAGTGTAGGCATATGAGAATACACTTCCAGTTCCAGATTGGGAATAAATGCTGGAGCCAAGTCATGAAACACTTCCTATGTCATGCCATACTTGGATGTTCTGACGTTTTTCTACAGCAAGGGAGAATTATCAGAGGTTGCTGATCGCTAAAGAATTATGATTATATTTGTGATTTAGAAAGGCAACCCTGATAGCTGTGTGAAGGATGAACAAAGGCAGGGAGAACAATCAGAAAGACATTCTAGAACAGGGGTCATAAGGAGAAATGATACAAGTGAAGAGAAATAAAAGAATAGGTAAGGACACGTCAAGGAAGAAATGAACAGGACATCGGATTTGACTGAATCTTGAGAGTGGAACAGAAGCAAGAGCAAGACTATGTTTTCAGTGGCATTATGAGAATCAGGAACTACAGAGTACTCCCTGAATCCTAGGCTGAACCTCTAGCTAGTTACTGCCTCTTCCTCACATATATCCTGTCTATAGGGTGGCTCTAGTGCCAGATCCTAGTACCTCTCTCTATCCACTGGGCTATAATTGAATCTCTTGAGAAAATGAGAAGACACTTTTGGTTTATCAGAGGTGTTAAGGCAAGTATTTCATTTTGCTCAGGTCATACAGTGCATTGTAGCATTTACAGATCAATGAAAAGTAAAACTAAAAGTTATAAATTTATAGTATTAAAAAAATATCTAATGGATGTACTGACAACTAATAAGAGAGTTTTTAGAATGACTTCCCAACTGTTTTTCAGTTGTTTTTTAAAAATTGTATCATTTACTTCTAATTTAACATCTATATAATTCTACTATTAGAGTCTATCCATTCATTTTAAACTGTATATTTAGCAGGCTACTTACAGAATATACATTATGACACCTATGCTCCAAATGTCACACTGCTGGCTGTAGTAATGGGCATTGATGACTTCAGGGGCTGCCAAACAAGCAGAAATAAAATAATATTAATAATACAATAGATAACTTCTAAATGCGTAAACACAAAGCATGAAAAATGTGCTGATGTGTTGTAATCTATTCCCCCACAGGGAAAAAGAGAACCAACAGCAGGTGTTAAATGAATAATGTACAGGCCTTAACAGCTGACGTCACTATAGCCTCACTCCTGTCATTTAGCTTCTATGGAATGATGGCACAGACCATATAACTAAATGTACTGCTCCTCATTCCTCTGAAATTGTTAAGAAATTATTTTACAAAGGTTGTATAGTTATACAGACGCCAACATCGCAGTTCTTTTCCAAAAGTAGAATTGAGCACATGTCTTAAGTGGATATAATTTAAAGACAGCCCAATATGTGGAAATCTGATTTTAAAAAAATAAGATAAATGGCTATAAATCACTTTAGTAAAATAATAACAACATCACAGTATTCTTCAGATGAAATATGAATTACTTACACATTTTCTAAATGAGAAAACTAAGAGAACCCCTGCAACAAATGGATCAAAAAGCCAGTTAGGGCTAGGATCCAGGAAGTCCTGATGCCCCAGCTCTGTGCTCTGTGCCTTACAACGTGGTCACAATAGGCTTCCTTTAAACAATGTTCTCAGCATAAAACTTTTTTCTACTTTAATGATTTAGATTTTTTATAATGACTTTTTTTTTTTAGTCACATGATATTTCAGGAATATGTCTATTGTATCTCTGCAGGTAAGGATCAAGCATCTTTCTTAGGAAGAATAAAATAGTTATAAACATAAAAATAAAATATGTGTACATTTCAATAGAATTTCATTATTTATAAATATTTAAAACATAAAAAATTTTGTAAATTATTTGTATAAATTATGTTAAGAATCACTCACTTCGCCAGTGAGGAAATTAAGCTTCAGATATGTTAAGTGTCTTGCCTAACACTGCACAGCTACAGAGAACCTCCCATGTAAAAGGTGTTTTTATTTTAGAAAATAGTTTTGATCTCCCCCACCTTCACACACTCATACACACACACACACACCTTTTATAACTATTCAAAGCAAATGGAATTTCCTCTGCCTATTATTAAAGGAATTAAAAGTAAAAAAAAGGAGTCAAAAGATAAACAGAATGAGAAAAGGCTCAACTATAGATAACTAACAAACTGAGTGATTCATCTGCAAATCATTAAAAATTAACTAATTTATGTTTTCCTTTAAACAACTACTTGTTTTCTTTAACTCTACTTAATCTCCTTAAATACAGAATCATTAAGGTTCAAGTTGCTCTAGGGCTGTGTCTATGACAAGGGCAAATCCTCTATCAGGTCCCAAGAAGGACCTCCGCATTAGGTGCATCACACAACAGAGCCTCGGACTCCGGGTCCTCACTCTGAGTCATCTTAAGTATCAGGGGTATTTCTTCTTGTGCTGTCACTGCAGCTCTCATAGGCAGGCAGAGGCCAGAATAACTGTGCCAAGGAACAATTTAGGAAGTCAGCAAAGCTCTACAAACCATCTGTCTTCTCTCTTGTTCTCTCACTTGTTATCAGTGTAGACAACAACTAATAAGCAGGCATAAAACTCAGGGTGCTTGGACATATTTTCCCCATGTAACTACAAACCAGATGTCTCTCGCCAAGGGGAGGACATGAACAGAATCTAAAATAACCTTTCTCCAAGTAAGATAAAACAATTTTGAAACTTTATGTATCAAGTAGGCAAAAAAACAAGGAACTAGGCATATTCCTCAGCAATAAAAATGAAAAAACCACTGATACAAAAACATGGGTAAGTCTCAAAATGATTACATGGAATAAACAGGAGACAGACAGACACAGAAAAATATTATACTGTATGATTCAATCTACATAAAATTCTAGACAAACAAAACTAAGCTATGGTGATAAAACCCATCTGTGGTTGCTGGAGTCTGGATGGGGGACTGACTAAGAAGGACACATAGGAACTTTCTGGGGAGATAGAAATGTTCTGTTCTGTATCTTCATTGGTGTGGTGATTATTCAAGTATTTGCATTTGCCAAAATTAATTGAATTTTACACTTAAAATTTGTGCATTTTATTGTATGTAAACTATATTTCAATAAAATCAATTTTTAAAGAAATCTAAAAGTACAAAAACAATTTGTCAAAATCCTATCTTGGTGGATAACTTGAATTACTCTGTATTAGAAACTGACAGAAGAAGCAAGCAAAATTACCAACATGTAAAGTTTGAATCAGAAAGATATCACATTTGATTTTATAAACACACACATAAAAATGTGTATGCTCAGCAAACCAGGAATATACATACACTCTAAATATCTAATGCAACATTTGCGAAAACCAATCACGTAGTCAATCAGAAAGAAATTCCTGACAGCTGAAAATCTCTAAGTTACAATTGACTAGTTCAATGAAAAAAACCAGAAAGAAAAACCAAAAGGCTAGGAAAATTAACACACATTCACATGAGCATCATACCCATTACAGCCACATGGAAAACTCTAAACGTACTTATAAATAATTAGTAGATTAAAGAAGACTAAAATTAAAATTATAAACTTTTAAGAAATGAATAAAAACTAGAACACTGTATAGCAAAAGAAACAGTTAAAGAAGTACTCAGGGAAAAATACAACCCAGGATGAAACAAAAAATCTAAACAGACCAATTACCAGCAATGAAATTGAATCAGTAATTAAAAAACTACCCATGAACAAAATCCTGGACCAGATGGATTCACTGCTGAATTTTATCAGACATTTAGAGAAGACATAATAGCCATTCTCCTTAAAGTTTTCCAAAACATAGAAGAGGAGGGACTACTTCCAAACTCATTCTATGAAGCCAGCATTACTCTAATACCAAAACCAGGCAAAGATACCACAAAAAAAGAAAATTACAGACCAATATCCCTGATGAACATAGATGCAAAAATACTCAACAAAATATTAGCAAACCAAATTCAAAAATACAAGAGGATCATACACCAAGATCAAGTGGGATTCATTCCAGGGATGCAAGGATGGTACAACATTAAAAAATCCATCAACATCATCCACCACATCAACAAAAAGAAGGACAAAAACCACATGATCATCTCCATACATGCTGAAAAAGCACTTGACAAATTCAACATCAATTCATGATAAAAACTCTCAACAAAATGGGTATAGAGTGCAAGTAACTCAACATAATAAACGCCTTATATGACTAACCCACAGCCAATATCATACTTAACACTGAGAAGCTGAAAGCTTTTTCTCTAAGATCAGGAACAAGACAAGGATGCCCACTCTCCACCCTTCTATTCAACATAGTACTGGAGGTCTTAGCCAGGGCAATCAGACAAAACAAAGAAATATAAGGCATCCAATTGATAAAGAAGAACTCAATCTGTCACTGTTTGCAGATGAAATGATATTGTACATAAAAAACCCTAAAGAATCCACTCCAAAACTACTAGATCTAATATCTGAATTCATCAAAGTTGCAGGATACAAAATTAATACACAGAAATCTGTTGCATTGCTATACACTAATGATGAACTAACAGAAAGAGAAATCAGGAAAACAATTCCATTCACAATTGCATCAAAAAGAATAAAATACCTAGGAATAAACCTAACCAAGGAAGTGAAAGACCTATACCCTGAAAACTGCAAGACACTCTTAAGAGAAATTAAAGAGGGCACTAATAAATGGAAATTCATCCCATGCTCTTGGGTAGGAAGAACTAGTATTGTCAAAATGGCCATCCTGCCTAACGCAATCCACAGATTCAATTCTATCCATATCAAAATAACAACAGCATTCTTCAACAAACTGGAATAAATAGTTCTAAAACTCATACAGAAACACAAAAGATCCCAAATAGCCAAAGCAATCCTGAGAAGGAAAAATAAAGCAGGGGGGATCTTGCTTCCCAACTTCAAGCTCTACTACAAAGCCACAATAATTAAGACAATTTGGTACTGGCACAAGAACAGACCCACACACCAGTGGAACAGAATAGAGAGTCCAGATATTAGCCCAAGTATATATGGTCAATTAATATACAAATAAAGGAGCCATGGATATGCAATGGGGAAATGACAGCCTCTTCATCAGCTGGTATTGGCAAAACTGGACAGATACATGTACGAGAATGAAACTGGATTATTGCCTAACCTCATACACAAAAGTAAACTCAAAATGGATCAAAGACCTGAATGTAAGTCATGAAACCATAAAACTCTTAGAAGACAACATAGGCAAAACTCTCTTGAATATAAACATGAGCAACTTCTTTATGAACATATCTCCACAGGCAAGGGAAATAAAAGCGAAAGTGAACAAGTGGGACTATATCAAACTAAAAAAGCTTCTGTACAGCAAAGGACACCATCAGTAAAACAAAAAGTCATCCTACAGTATGGGAGAATATATTCATAAATGACATATCCGATAAGGGGTTGACATCCAAAATATACAAAGAGCTCACACACCTCAACAAACAAAAAGCAAATAATCCAATTAAAAAATGGGCAGAGGATCTGAACAGACACTTCTCCAAAGAAGAAATTCAGATGGCCAACAGGCACATGAAAAGATGTTCCACATCACTAATCATCAGAGAAATGCAAATTAAACCACAGTGAGACATCAATTTACACCAGTTAGGATGGCCACCATCCAAAAGACAAACACCAACAAATGTTGGCAAGGATGTGGAGAAAAGGGAACCTCCTATGCTGCTCATGGTAATGTAAATAAGTTCAACCATTGTGGAAAGCAATATGGAGGTTCTCAGAAAACTAAAAATAGAAATACCATTTGACCCAGGAATTCAATTCCTAGGAATTTACCCTAAGAATGCAGGAGCCCAGTTTGAAAAAACATTAGCACCCCTATGTTTATCACTGCATTATTTACAATAGCCAAGAAATGGAAGCAACCTAAGTGTCCTTCAGTAGGTGAATGGATAAAGAAGATGTGGTACATATACACAATGGAATATTTTTCATCCATAAGAAGAAATCAGATCCTACCATTTGCAACAACATGGATGGAGCTAGAGAGAATTATGCTCAGTGAAATAAGCCAGCCGGAGAAAGACAAGTACCAAATGATTTCACTCATCTGTGAAGTATAAGAACAAAACAAAAACTGAAGGAACAAAATAGCAGCAGACTCACAGAACCCAAGAATGGACTAACAGTTACCAAAGGGAAAGGCACTGGGGAGGATGGGTTGGAAGGAAGAGATAAGGCGAAAAAGGGGCATTACGATTAGCACACATAATGTAGGCGGGGGGCACAGGGAAGGCAGTGCAGCACAGAGAAGACAAGTAGTGATTCTATAGCATTTTACTACGCTGATGAGCAGTGCTGTTATGGGGTATGTGGTGGGGACTTGATAATGGGGGGAATCTAGTAACCACAATGTTGCTCATGTAATTGTATGCTAATGATACAAGAAAAAGATGTTCTCAGGGGGAAAGTATGTAATACAGTCTTAAATGTATTTGTTAAAAAACATTTAGCTTAGGAAATTAAAAAATAAACCAAAAGTGAGTAGAAAGAAGAAATTCAGAAAGATAAAAGCAGAAATTAATGTAAAAGCAAACCAGTTAACATGAGACTCGAACTGGTTCTTGTCTTAGCCACTAACAAATTTGATCAAGAAGAAAATGATTACTATTATTATAACAGCTAAAATTGGGCACCATGTTCCAGGTACTGTGCTAAGTACTGTAAATATATTTTCTCATTTAATTCTCATGTCAGCCTAATAGGAAAAGATACTATTACCATCCTAAACACATCCTTTCCCCTTCCTGTTTTATTTTCTTCCTTAGTACTTCTCTCTAACATACCAGGTAATACCATGTGTCTTACTTTTTCATCTCATTCAATGTTTGTGCTAACAGGACATTTTTATATTTTGTTCACTGCTGTCTTATCAATACCTAGGCTTTGACATGAAGTGGACCCTCAAAATTTTTTTGACGAGTGACATAATCCCTGCTATACAGATGTAGAAAATGCAACAAAACAGTTAGTTGCCCAGGATTAACCAGATGGTAAGTAGCAGCACTAGAATCATGAGTTAGCCAGGTGATATCAGAGGCCATATTGCTAATATTACACCAAATTACCTTTTTAAAAAATGTTATTAATTATTAGTGTTATTATTAGTTATTATAATGATCACAGATACACAGGAGAATATGAAAATTATAAATGAATAAATATGCATATTTATGCCAATAAAACTTTGAAATCTCAATGTAATGAATGTTTTTCTAAATAAATATAAATTATTGAAATGATTCAAAAAGATGTGGAAAACTTGGATAACACAGTATAAATTGAAAATAGAACAGAAAATTCATCCCCCAAAGATTAGAAGGACCAAAAAAATTTAAGAGGAAATTTCATCAAACTATTAATGGACAGATCATTTCTATTACTTGCATGGCTCATGAGCACATAAAAAGTGAAATATTTTATTTGTTAAATAAGGCTAGCATGACCCTAACATCAAAAAAAGGTAAGAGCAGAACAAAAGAGGAAGCTATACTTAAGTTCCTAAATAAAGTGATGATAAATTGAATTCAACAGTATATTAAACCAAGTGGGGTTTAATACAAAAGTACAAGGATAGTTAAACATTTTTAAAATCTATTAATGTAATTATTTTGTTAATACATTTGAAAAGAAGAAAATATACAACCATCACAATAGATACAGATTTGAACAGACATTTCATCAAATAAGAGAATGACTAAGAATTACATGAAAAGATGCTTACCTTCACTACTCACTAGGGTAATGCAAATTAAAAACCACAATGAGATACAACTTCATGCCACTACAATGGCTATAGTTAAAAGGATAGGTAATACCAAATGTCAGCGAGGATGTGAAGAACCTGGAACCCTCATACATTGTTAGTGGGCAGGTAGAATGTGACAGCCACTTTGGAAAATCATTTGGCAGTTTCTTAAAAAGTTAAACATAAATAATATATGACCCAGAAATTTCACTCCTAAGTAGGTGCCCAAGGAAAATGAAAACATATGTCTACATAAAAACGTGTGCTCGAATGATCATAGCAGCATTATTTATAATAGCTCCAAACTGGAAACAGTCTCTATGTCCATCAGCAACAAATGGATAAACAAAATGTGTAAAATGTATACAAAATGTCTCCATTAACCTGTTCAGCAAAAAGGAACAGACTACACATTCATGCTACTACACGGATGAACCTGAAAAACATGATAAGTGAAAGAAAGCAGATGTACAAGACTGACTACATGTTGCATGATTTCATTTATGTGAAATGTCCAGAAAAGGCAAATCTAGAGAGAGAAAAGATTAGTGGTTACCGGGGCTAGGATGGGAAAGAGGTTGAATGCAAATGGGCATGAGACTACTTTTTGAGGTAGAATTGTTCTAATTGTTAGAATGTGGTGATAGTTGCACAACTCTGTGAATGTATAAAAAAATCATTGAATAGTACTTTTTTATGGTATTTAAATTATACTTTGGTAAAATGTTCAAATCACATGTGGATAAAATGAAGGTTCCTGTGGCCAGGATTCTCACCTGGCCCTGGTTGGCTAGCTCACTACACAGGTGTGGGCAATACATTATTGACTCTATATAAAGAGCTCTGCCCAGTGCTCTGGGCAACATGGTGGTATGGCTGCAAGGCTGCAGGAGAGCTGAACAGAGGCTGAAGTGGTGGCAGCACCGAGGACAGAGGCCCAAAGGATGGCTGTGTGGGCAGAGGGGCCCAGAGGCAGAGGCCGGCTTGCTGTGTGCAGACTCGTTCTGAGTGGACAGGATTTCAGTGATTGACCTGCCACTGTGGAAATAAAGTTGGGTACAACCCTTTCACCCAAAGAACGTTTTACTGTTATTTCTTTGGTCACACTGAATCTGTAGTGAACTTGCTCGGGGTTGAAACCCATTGGCAAGACATCACATTTAGAAAAATAGAAAACTGTCAGTACTTTGAGAAAAACTATTTGATGGCAATGAAATTGAATAAAAATGGAAAGAAGCAAAACACACATGTGATTTTAGCACAAATTAACAAAAACAATATTTTAGGATATAATTACATAAGAGATACAAACAACTATAAGAAGAGCCCAGAAAAATAATAAAACTGTAATCTTTGAAGATAAGACATATGAGAAAAATGCTGAAACAACTGAAATTATTTGACTTAAGAAAAAACTTGTTGAGGGCCATTAAGTCATGACAGTAAACTCAAATTACTCAAATTTTAATCCACATCAGCTGTTCTGCTTTTATATAGAAAAATCATTTAAAATCTAACATACCCATATAGATAGGAGTGCCACATGTGGTCTGCATCATGGCTTCACTCCTACCTTGCTTCTTCACTGCTAAGCCAAAATCAGTCACCTAGAAGAATAAAGTTAGAGTCACGTGTTTTCCAGTCCCAGCATTCACTCTATCCAAAGGTAGGATTTTCACCACACTGTAATTGCATTTAATTAAGGGGTTCTTGAGGATGGAGGGGCTTTACCTGTATTACTAATAAGGACTTTGCTTTCCATCCCCACCTACCCTCTTTGTGAAGAAGAAACTTGGTAACAAGAAGCTTGGTTTCTCAAATCTTGAGAAAACAGCCATGATGTTGATTATTCATTCCTTTCAATTAAATTCACCAGTTCAACATAGGAAGTTATATCTCCAAAGAAGGCATTTAACTTTTTTCAAATAAAAGTTACTTTTTAAAAGTTCTTTCATTGTAAAATACATTCTGGCCTTAGTATGTTTATTATCTGTTTTCCTGATACTCAAGCTAGAGTCTAGTTTATAACACTGTTATAAATGCAAATCATTATCCTTGTCACCACTCACAGAAGTTCCTCCTTACATAATTATTTATAAAACACTATGATAAACACTACCTTTTTCTTTACTATTATTTCCTTTGTGTTTCTAGAGTATACTAATTGAAACAATAACTACACTATTAAAAACTACAAGAAGCAAATTAACAGGAAAAAAAACCCTACAGTTATAACTACAAATACACTGGAGGCCTATGGCTGCAACTGCAGTCTTTCTGCTCAGCTCTAACTCTTGGTCATTAAACATTTGGTTATTAAATATTTAGTATGTGCCCTTCGTCTTGCCTCCCAAGTTGGAAGAGCCTTGGGCTGAAAAGCAGAAAAACAGGCACATTTATTGATCATACAACCAAAGACAGGCTCTTGGTCCACAGACTGAATGCAAAGTTTCCAGTGCCTCCTAGAATTAAAAAAAGTTCCTATCAACATGTGATATCACCATTTTTCTAAAAAGACTAATCAATTTCACCAGAAATTTTCATACTCATCCTACTTGGAGCATTAACACATATCTTTCTCCACAGAAAATCTATACAGATAACAAGTACACAAAAAGTTTCATGATCTAATTCATGATACTATGTTTCAGGGACTACTCCAGGAACCAACAGTGAATAAGAAATAAATAAGTCCTGCCCTCATGGAGTTTACAATAAAATATTTAAGAACATTTACTCAGGGGACAAGAACAATGCTGTTAAACCTATTTATATTACATAGGAATTTAGCTTCTGCAACAGATCAAGCTGTTCACAGAGATTTTATTTCTAAATGAACACATTCATATACTTTGAAAACAGCCATTATTAAAGTGCTAAATAATAAATAATATATCCTATCATTTATTTGATAGTAACACTTAATTTGAATAAAATCTTCAAGAATAAACACTTGGCATATTAGTTGTGCTCAGGACATAAATATTAATACCCAGGAAATTTTTCAATGAGAAACACAGACTTTAGCATTAATTTAGTATCAAAGGCACAGCCAAGGTGTGTTTTTTCTAAATCTATAAGACACATCAAATTACCAGGCATAATTTTGAAATTAATTAGAATTCAGAACATCTGTTTGCTTATAAGTAACTGATGATTTAGGGCTATTCAAATGAATATGTACTTAAAAAATTCAATAGCACCACTTAATTTGTAAAATTACTGTCAGTTATAACCCCTTTTGTGAAATTTTAATTTTGTTATTTTCTAGCTGCTCCATAGCCTCCAAAATGTATCTAAGGGGGATGTACTTTACCATTTTGCTATCAAACTGCTTATAGGCAAGTATTTACCACCATTTCTAATATCTTACCTTTATGTTTAAGTTCATTTCATTGTTAGCATCAATAAAGCTGCTCTTAACCATTATGTTTTCCAGTTTTAGATCTCTATGTACTATATCTACCAAGAAAACAAATGACAAATCAAATAAAATGAAGAATGGAAAAATGAAGAGGAAACAAATAGAACAAATGTATATGTATTTGGCAAATTAATGTCCACTGTTGAAAAATGTGAGGAAAGCCAAGCATAATCCTTCCCTGTTCCATTTCCTTATACTCAGATCCCTTTTCTCTACATTTCTAACCTTCAGGAGCTGTTTTATTTCACTTCTTTGTCTCTCCCTGGGCCTCTGCTGCCCCAACTGGGCTGTTCTTCATTCATGATGATTGGCCTCATGAGTGTGGAAGAGGATATCCTGCCCAAGTTTAGGCATTTCCAGGAGGAAGGAGACAACTGTAGTTACAACCCCAATAAACTGTCCCATATCCTTAGGTCTTCGAATAGAGGAATACTTCTTTACTTCTATGCATATGTCATTGCCTATATAAACATTTAACATACTGCAACTTGGCTGTAAGTATACAAACAGCACTTATTTCAGTGTATTTTTCTACATCAGCACATACTTTCCTACTCTTTAAACAAGCAAATACAAAACAAAAACCCTTGAGACACAAAGTCTCCAGTTGAACATGTTAGACCTCAGGTAGGATTTTTATGTACATGAAAATAATCATGTACCAAACACTTCTTTGCAAATAACTGATTTAGTTCAAATCCATAGCAATCATTTCTTCAGACTTAAAAAGTTATATGTATATATATAATTGCTAGACAGACATAGTTGAATGAGTTCTGTGACTGGCCATGGCATCTAACCACTTAGAGTTCCCTTACACAATTCTCAGCCTGTTTGGGGAATTTTTATTGTTTCTAGTGCTCTGCTTGTCTCTTCCTACATAAATACCACACAGCTTTAATTAATGTATCTTTATAATATGTTTTGATCCTTGGCAGGGCAAGAAGTCTCCCTGCTTCCCCTATTGTTCTTTTTCATTGTTTTCTTCACCATTCTCACCCACTTCAGAATAATTTTATCAAATTCCATGAAAAATCCTGTTAAGGTTTTGTTTGCAATTATATTGAATATATAGCTCAATGTGGGAGAATTGAAATTAGCACAATATTAAGCCTTTGGTTTCCCACCCTTGTAAAAATTGTTTCCCTCTGCCTGGGAAGCCCTCCCTTTTTTTTTTTTTGTCTGATTTTGTCTTATTTCTCAGTTCAAGTTTTGCTTTCTCTTTGAATCCTTTCCTGGCTTTCCAAATCAAATGAGGCACTTATACTCCTATGCTAATTGCACTTTCTGTGGTTCTCCATTTGAGAAGTCATCGGGTTGAATTACAATTTGTTGTCTATACTCGTTCTCCCACCAGCCTGAATCCCTTGAGGGCAGGGGCCTCGTCTATTAGTCTCTGTAACTTGGGGACCCACCAGGAGGCAGCAGGTGCTCAGGAGCATCTGCTGAATGAACTCCTGGGCTCCGGGACTAGCTCTGCCACCCCTAACCAGGGCACTTCACCTCTCGGGAACCAAGTTTTTTCTCATCTGTAAAATGAGAAGATTCTAAAGTCACATGTAAGCCAAACTAACTTTGAAGGAAAAAGAACATGAGGGAAAACAGCAGCTCTAACACCAAAGAATAGTAAAGCAATTAGAATAATTTTTAAATGTTAATTTTGAAGTAGTGAAACTATTGGGTATAATATTATAATGGTAAATACATGTCATTATGCATTTGTCAAAATCTACATAGTGGACACCAAGAGTGAACCCTAACAGAGCCCTAACATAAACTATAGACTTTGGGTGATAATGGTGTCAGTGTAGCTTCATCAGTTGTCACAAATGTACCATCTGGTGGGAGATGTTGATAACAGGGAGGCTGTGCTGGCATGGGCCAGGGTTTATGGGAAATCTCTGTAATTTCTGTGCAATTTTGCTGTGAACCTAAAACTACTCTATAAATTAAGTCTAAAAAAACCAAACAACAAATAAAAGACTAAGATATATAGATTTTTAACATTATTAATATATATTTTTAGAAATTTCACTTCTATTATTGACCTACTTTTGATTTGATATTAGCTGCTTTTCAGACTGTTAAATAGAAGTGTTCACAACATCATCCTTGTACATGTTCAACCTAATTGTATACCTGCCTTGTTTTGAGTTAAACTTATAAAGTTTAAAAAGAAACAATTAAAAAAAATTTTAAGTAAGATCTTCTATATTAGTAGGCATTATTTCTGTTACTTTGAATCTTGAGTATAATTATCTTTAAACAAAATTACCCTTAAACACAAATATCTGCCTTGATGGAGTCAGTGGGCTGGAGGATCCTCCTCTTACCCTTATTGTGAAGATAGGCTATAGCTGATGCGAGACTTTGAATGATCCACCTTGTCTCATTCTCTGAGAAATGCTCTTTCCTATCCAGAATTTCTTTGAGTTCTCCATCCTCACAAAGCTCCATTACAAGGTACATTTTCTGACATGTATTTAAAAAAGAGAGGGAGAGAGAGTGCAAATTATATAGTTGGGGATCTTTAAAATGTTATATAGTGCACATATATAGTAGAAATACCACAATCTTAATCATTATTCTGTTCATTCAAAAATTTATTATCTGTCATGTATAAGATAGAGTGCAGGATACTAGAGGGACAAGGCCCTTCACAGAATAATTTTTTCAAGTTTCATGTAAACTGGTAACTTGTGAACTTGTAAACTTGCAATAGGTGCTCAGCAAATATCTGCTGATTGAACCTATGGGTTCCAGTATTAGCTCTTTCACACCTGACCAAGTCACTTTACCTCTCTGGAACAAAGTTTCTTTTGTTCCAGAGAATACTTAGAGTAATTTTTTAATGTTAATTTTAAAGTAGTGAAACTTTTGGGTATGATACAATAATGGTGAATATATATCATTATACGTTTGTCAAAATCCACATAATGTACACCACCAAGAGTGAACCTAAGACACAGTCTTTACCCTCAAGGAACTCACAGTATAGTTATAATCACAATAGAAGAGGATTGCCCAAAATACCATGAGGTTATTGATGAAGGGAGCCTCTGCCTAAACAATGCTCACTGAAGAGGCAATATTAAAGGCAGATCTGGGTGACTGACAAGGATTTGTGGGTAGAGAATGTGGACAAGAATAGGCATAATACATGGTATCGGCAAAGACTCCAAAGTTTGAAACAGCACTAGCTATTAAGAGGATAACGAATATCTCAGTATATTTAATAGCACTGGGAGTTTGCTAGGATAGAGAAAAACAGTACAGTGAGGGATGGGGCTAGATAGAACAGGTTGGTTCCAGGTTGTAAAAAGTCTTGGATATCCCACAAAGGAGTTTGGGGTTTTTGCTATATAAAGCAAGGCACCACTGAAGTTTTTTAAATGAGCTAGTGTCTGCAGCTGGGGGAAAGGTGTGTGCTATTATCAATTTTGCATTTCTTTTTTTTTTTTTAATATTTAAACAAAATTTCTTAAATTGAAGTAGAGTTGATACACAGTATTATATTGGTTTCATATGTACAACAAAATGATTCAGTAGTTATCTACATTACTAAATGCTCACAAAAACTCTCAATCTTCAAAGTCAATCACCAACTTTCCTTAGATTTTTGAAGACGTGAAAATAAAACTTATTTCAAGTAACAGCGCTCAAAAACCTTATATATGTTTGTAATGAGGTATAGCAATCAACTTTAAGCCTCACATTTTCCAGGTTTTAGCTGAAATAACCCTCACTAGTTTCTCCCATCTTTATCAGTCTTGTTTGGGACCTGTTTTGCCTTACTGGGCTTAGTCAGAGTACAGTATTAAAGTACATTAATGATCTATACTGAGAATATGGTGTAAGCAGTCTTCTAACTCCTTACGGACATGAGTGGAAACATAACACATCCTGTGAACACAGATGTATGTGCCCTTGGTTATCCCTGAGCTGGGCAGTTTCACACAATCGTTTTTTCTCTGAGGCTGAAGTCTACTTTGATCTTCCTAGCAGCTTCCAGAACAGAAATTGGCTTTGCTTTGTCTCCAAATTCTTTTTCCCAGTGCTCAAGAAAAATGCCCACCTTTCCTGATCCCACCATAAAAACTCCCCAAGGATGAAGCCTTCGCCTTCCAGGTTTCCAGAGAAGCCTCCATTCCGGGCCTGGAAGAAGTTGTACCAGACACCCAGATGGTCAAATCCCAGAAACACCATCCTCCGCCTTTGGGGACCACAGAACTTTTTCTTTTCATCCAGGAAGATTTCTCCTTTGAAATAAGGCTGGAAGTCCTCCACTTCAGTCCTAATCTGTTCCTTCACCACTGCATAGAGGGGGAAACTCAGCTCGTCCAACTTGGGCTTCAGGGAGGACAGGTCCACAGCCTCCTCTCGACATAGGAAACAGCCTGGCCTCCACACAGTCATAATCACAGACCCACTCTTTTCCCAGAGCTCCTTTGCTTTGAAAGTCCTTGGTTCCTTCTCCAGAGTTTTCAGGTCTATATCCTCCAGATACTCCAGCGTTGCTTTCTGGGTCTTGGACAGAAACACGTCTGTGTTGGCCAGGAGCAGTGCCAAGGCAGCAGTCCCCAGAGCCCCCGCACCAATGGACCACATTCCTATGGTGAAGAAACTTGTATCCTGGAGGAAAGACATGCCTGGAGACTGAGAGGAGGAAGATGTTACTGCTCCTACGATAGCTGGAATCTGATCTCTGTGCAAGGCTCTCGCTGGGCAGCCAACCGGAAGGCATCCACAGCGTCCACACCTCTGCTTCTGCTGACAAAGAGCTCAGTTTTGCATTCTAAATGAACTACTCTAACAGGAATGTAAAACAGGGCTCAGCAAACTTATACTGTAAAGGCCAGAGCCAGATAGTAAATATTTTTTCAGCTTTGTGGCCCATACAATCTCTTGCAACTACTCATCAGCTGTTATAGCATAAAAGCAGCCATAAACAATGCAACAAAACTTTCTTATAGACTTTGAAGTTTTAGTTTCATATACTTTCCACGTCATAAAATATTACTCTTTAAAATTTTTTCCAACCATTTAAAAGTGTAAAAATGTTAGTTTATAGGACAAAGAAAATCGTGTATTATGGTGTAGTACGCTGACCTCTGTAGAGCATAGATGTGAGACACAGAATGGAGACAAGAAAGGGAAGGAAAAAACGTGGTGAAAAATACTTAGGAAGAAGAAACAGTGGCATTTAGTCACTAATTGGGTGTGAGTAGTAAAAAGCCATGGATGAAAGCCCCTTTCATATTTGTTTCTGTTAATGTATATTAACATTGCTTTAGGTATTTCAACAGTCATCTACTGAGTCAAAAAGATTCAGTCAGGCAAATGCAAGTCTTTTTCATCCCTATTGCTATTCAGTCACAGATCACCCTCCACATCTCTATTCTGTTCTGTGCTGCTAGATTTTTGTTACCATTTTTAAGATTTGGGGGTCTGATTCTATTCTGTAACCACTACAATGCAATTTGTGTTCAATCAGCAAGCACAAAAATAAGAAGAAAAGGTTAACACTCTTTCTTCCTACACTCAAAATTTTGATTCGCTAAAGCTCAGGATCCTTGAGAATTTCAGAAGTAACTAAAGAGTTCTGCAAAGCCTAACACATAAATAAGCTTCTGAATTAGGCCATATTTTTCCCACTGATAACACTGGTATGGCTCACTGACACATAAACTGGTAAGTGAGCTATTTGGAAGGGAAAGTTACATTATCAGGGCTTACAATATAAATTGATGTCAGTTTTAAATATGTAAGTTGATCAAAGTTAGTATCTTTGAAAGTTTTTATATCCAAGCAGAACCCAGCAGTCTCCATGAACTGAAGAGATGGATCTAGGAGTCCAGGAAGTTCAAGACAACTAAGGTTCACAGGCCAGAGTAGAAAAGAGCAAAATGCTGTACGCAGAGAAAGCTCCAGATTTTGCAGAGGGTCCCCCTCAAGTTTTCAATGGAGTATAATTCAGAGCATGCGTATGACAAAGTACCCAAAGCTGGAAAAGAACCATGCAGAAGGAGCAGAGGGAACAATTGCTGGAGCTTACACATGTCCAGGAAGAGTTCGTATTCCCATTAGCCAGAGTGGAAAATCTCATAATTCAGAGGGCGTCAGGTAGAGTACTCAGAAGGGTCTTACCTCACTAGTGAGAAAAAATTAGCCCTAGACCAAAGGCTGCTTGGGTGCCACCTAACAAGGCTTAAAGTAAGCTTCAAAACTATCAAACTGTCTCCAAGTAACTTAACTATGTCCTAGAATAAAGCTCAAGAATAGTTGTAAGAATGCAAAAATATCCAGCATCCAATAAAAAATTAACAAGGCATATAAAGATGCAGGAAAATATGATCCATAATGAAGGAAAAAATCAATCAAAACTGGCCTCAAAATGACACAAGATTAGTAGAAGAAGACATTACAAGTTATTATTCCTATATTTAAGAAGAAGGAAGAAGTATTGAGTATGTTACATAGAAACATGGAAGATAGAAAAGAACCAAACCAAACTTCCATTGGAAGGGATAAAGAGCACATACGACAGCACAGAAAAGGAGATTATTGAATCTGAAGACATCGCAATGGAAACTATGCTAAATGAAACAAGGAGAGGAAAAGGATTGAAAAAATGAATAGAGCATCAGTAAGCTGCAGACAATAGCAACCAATCTAACATGTGTACTTGGAGTCTCAAAGTGGGAGATGGCAGAAAAAAATATTTGAAGAAATAATGGCCAAAATTTTCCTAAATTTGATGAAAACCAAAAAACTCATAGATCTAAGAGGCTCTATAAACCCCAAGCACAAGAAACATGAAGAAAACTACACCAAGGCACAACATAACAAAATTGTTTAAAACTAATGATAAAGAGAAAAACTATTCTAAGAAGATATGGGGATAAAAGAAATCACAACTTTAGGAATGAAAAGAATAGAAAAGATTTTTGGTATCACTGCCATTTCCTGCTCCCCTAAAGGATAATTGTGATCTTTAATAGTTAGTAAGCATTCCTGATGAACCAGGAATAAATTGCATAACCCAAATTTGCTATTACTGCCCTGGAGACTGCAAAGGGAACAATGAACTATAAGTAACATTTAATGAGACAGATGCTTTATATCCAGTTTCCCATTTAATCCTTCAACTACCTGAGGTTGATACTATTGTTAAACCCATTTTACAGGTGAGAAAACTGAGTTATAGAGAGGTTGAATAACTTTCACTGGTCTTATAGCTAAGTGGTGAAACCAGGATTCAAATGCACAGGCAATCTAAACCCAAAGACCACATGCCTATGTTACAGTACCTATGTTAAATTTCTGTATTATATATTATACTGTATATTATTATACACTATATTATACTGACTCCAAGCAGAGAAACACCCAAGCCCACAGACACTAAACAAAATGGAGGCAGAAATGACAAGTAACACAGGGTTCAGAACAATGCTGAATGAAAATTAGAGCCATTTAAAGAGACAAATGATAATATCCAGGGAAGAAGAAAGACCAAACATGTTGGTAAGACACCAATGACAAATATTCTACATAGTGCCAAATATTCCCATGCCAATTTTATTATAAAGGTAATCTTGCAAAATATGACAACATTCGAAGAGTCTTTAATGGAGAAAAACCAAGAACCAACAAAAGGAAAGCCACCTCTAAGGAAATTCCTATCACTACTGGGCTGTGTATGAAGTTGTTTCAATTTTTTAAACATTTTTTTTCAATATGCCACCCAGAAATATCACTAAAGACATCAATCTAATCATTAGACATCTAATTATACAATCAATAATAAAAGTCTTCCAGAATGCTCTCATCAATCTCCAGTGACAGACTCATGCCAAGGACATGAGCAAATGTGCCTTACAGGGGTTACTGCAGAAGAGAATGATGTTCATTTTGTAATAATAACTTTGCAGATGCAGCACCTGATTAAGCCTTACCTTAGGTGTCTCAAAAACTTGTTCCAAATGTATGATGTGTTCATGTTTCACACTTTTTAGGATGTTTACCTCCCGTTCAAGTAACTTCACAGCAGAGCTTCCAGCCTTTAAAATGAGAAAACACAAAGTTCACATATGAATGTCACTACTATATGCCTCAATATAAAAGTCGGTTATTTTTATCCTTTCTCCCACGTTTTCTTGAGAAGTTTCTGTTTTCAAATGATAACAAGAAGTATTTCCATGATAAGATTAAATTATGCCTCTTCTTTCCTCAGTTCAGTTTTAGTATATATAATTTGGCCTCAAACCACATCTGTTTCTTTGACTATTTCTATAAAGTACCTACAACATGGTCTCTGTCCTGTCACAAAATTATTCTAACTTTTAATATGCTTTTTGGTATCTCCTTCAAAATCATGTGAATCCTTTGATGTTAGCATAATAAAAACAAAACCAACTTTCCAGGGACATCAACTGGGGAAGAAAAAACAAAATGTTTTTCTTTTGCTTCGTTATCACTTTTTTATTGTATTTATATATATCAAAAGAAACAATAGGTGGTCAGATTCTATACTTAGCCCTTATATAGCATTATACATCACTTTCCTCCAGCCTCAAAAATGAAGAGAGAGATCAATCAATCGACTTAGCCTTCAGACCAACCTAAGTCCCACTTTATCTCCTCATGTGTAACCATTAACAATACCTGACAGCAAAAGGTAAAGGAGGGAACACCCCAGGGAGCACCAGGCCTTCCATCCAGGTTAAGTAATTGATTTTCTACAATGTCACCTAAGACCTTCTGGAAGGGCTTTTTCCACTCACCACTACTACCACCACCCCAATCATTACCCTAATTGACATCTAAATTACCATTCTTATTTGAGGATAAGCAATGTCCTCATCCATATAAAAATATTCCTGAAAAGTATTATCCCTCCATCTCTCCCTGCCCTCCTCCATCTCCAAGATCAGGAGAGTACATAATAGTTCTTTTAAGGATTGGAAAGGGATTAATCACAAGGCACACTACCTAGTTAAACTTTTATCCAGGGTCATTCCTGCTGCCAATTACCTTTACCCTTCAACCATTACTATCTAGGGACATGAATTGAAAACTTTGCACCTACTATGCCCCACCTATGCAAGATAAGAGCCACATTTTAAGTTTACCCAAGAGGCTCAAGAAAAATAGTGACTAAGGAGTGAATTCCTCCTCTTATGGAATATGGTAAGGATATAGGAAGTTACCACAATTTCTAATATCCATCTCAGTTCTCTTCTTATCTCTCTTCAAATGGCTTGACCTGTTCATAATGCAGTAATATATTGTCTAAATTATATACTGACTTTATAATTGTTATCTTGGTGTTTGTATACTCTCAGCATCAATATGTATGTGCAAGATTATGAATTCCTAAAGTTGCAAGCAGGTATCCTGACTAGATAGCCCTAAAATCTAAACCCTAACTAACCCTACCTGACACCAAAGGGGCAAAGGAAATAATGTTCTATGTAGTACCATGGTTCTAGAATTCTGAAGGTTTCTATTAAGGTTCTGGCTCTCCCATCACCAAGGTTTATGTGTTACTGTATTATACTTTAGGTAGAAATGGTATGTAATTTACTAGAGTTTGTTTTACAGAATACAGAAAATCAATTTCATTTTGTAAATGTAATATTTATCACCACAAATCCAAGGAAAAAACACGATTATGTTGTCTTTTGTTTTTTTCTAGGCACAGAAATTTTTTTAAAGTTGACAAAATGATCAGGTGTAAAGTCTGAGGACACAGACTCTCTCTTAAAGAAAAGCCCTGTTCTTCCCTCCAGGAAAAATCTGCTGAGGAATACAGTGGATACAAGTACACTGTACAGTAGACAGTTGGGGTAAAAGTGGCTAAACTGAAAAAACAGGCAATGAATAACCAGAGAATTAGCTAACAAGGGAGAAATGGGGAATCAAAAGAAAGGAAAGGAAAGAAGAAATGTCTATCAGAACCACATGGGGAGAGAGTGCCAGGACTTAGCTCTAACGAAGACATCTCTAGCTCTCAGGCCTACATCTACACATACTAATAATCAGCCCACTCTGTAAATTACATTTTTATAATTTCAACTCACTCTGTAAATTATATGTATATTTGGTTATATTGGTTAAGTTAGTTTAATCCTTTCACTTGCTTTTTTCAGATAGCACCTGTCTACTTGGGTTCAAGAACTGGTTCCTTCCCAGAAGACTAAAGAAATATCCACATCATCGTGGCTCTCAGGTCAGCCGTGTTACCCGACCCACTGTGCCTGCAGTGTGATGCTGCTAATGGGCCTTACCTTGTCTTTGTTCACTTTTTTAATTGCCCACTTAGTTTCTGTTTCTTTGTTTGTAGCTTCGATGACCATTCCAAAGCTCCCTTGTCCCAATATTCTTCCAAAGGCATAGATTTTCTGGATAAAAATAAGAGTTCCTTTGTCTCTCTCTGCCATTCATCAGGCATCAGGAATGAACCCATAATACTAACATAACCACCCAAGGGAAGAGAGATTCTGCTCCAGGGTAAAATAAAAAAGAAGACACCACGTATTTGCTTCATTATTATTAAATACATCTTAATTAGCCAAAAATAAGTTTGATGAATTTCATTAAATGTCCCATCGAGGAAAACCATAAAAATCACAATGGGTAAACGTGGCAAATTTCAAAATATAAAAACGAACCTCTTATAAACCACAGCATTAATGAAAAAGGAGGAATGGAATATGAATACATACATACATATATGTGTGTGTGTGTGCAAAATATATTCACTTAAAAAGTTATCCCAGAACTCTGAGAACTATACTGTAAAATCAACACATATTAACCACTGAACAACTGCTTTCTTGTTTACCAAGTAACATTTCTTCTTCATCTGATTCTATAAAAAATAGAAATTTCTGTTTTTATTCCTTTTGTTTTAGAAAAAGCAAGTAAGACAGAAATTTGAATATAAATCAGCACTGGGAAGAAAATAAAAGCCATTCATCATGAAACTATCCAGACCAAGAGTCATTGCTTATTATTTAACTTTACTTACGAAGATGGAATGCACCGGTATTGCCCACACCAGCATTCTGGCTCACACTGTCAAGTAAACAGGTACCTTATTTACACTTTCATCTTTTGAATTTGGTTGGGGGGAGTCCATCCTGCTGATCCAAATCAGCTCAGGGCATTAGCAAGAGTTAATTAGTAGAGTTTGTGGATCCATCAAACATGAGAGAACAGCTGAGTAATGCCACCAGGTGACCCTCTGTCGGGTCAGCCAGCCAAAGTCTTCCCTAGAAATGCATGCGCATGCGTGCGTGCGTGCGTGCGTGTGTGTGTGTGTGTGTGTGTGTGTGTGTGTGTGTGTGTATGTGTGTGTGTGTGTGTGTGTGTGTGATCACTTTCACCTTCACCATACAACAGGTAATCTAGCTGCCAGTCTTCATATTTTCTACTGTTACTTTCTTTCCTACTTTTGTAAAAGAAGATTCAATACCTAAGTAATTATTACCTCCTCCGTTAAGAAGGTTACTAACTCTGAGGCCATGGTGATTGTTCCTTTGACTTCCTTCAGCATGTATTTTGATCCTCAAACGCTGTTATTACTCTCTTGCTTACAAACATTTTGTCTCATGTTTTGCTTCCCAGATGGTCTAGAAGCTTCTTAAGAAGCAGTTTCTTTTGTATTCCTTAAAAAGCCTTCCCTGAAACTTTGTAGGCAAAATATTCGTGTTTAGTGCATGGGGAAAAGGAAAGGAAGGAGGGAAGGAAGGAAGGGAGTCGGGGAGGGAAGAAAAGGAAAGAAGGAAGGAAGAGAACAAAAGGAAAAGGGAAGAGAAGAAAGGAAATATTCAGCTTCAACATGTAAGACTTCCCTTATTTTTTGTGATATATGTTTTGGGGGCTACAAAAATGATTAAAACATAATTCCTATTTTCTCAGAATTTGTAATCTCCTTAAGCGACAAAGTTATTACTAAAGTCATAAAGTCTTAAGTTTTAAAAAAGATACAAAATGACATTGGGGCCAGAGACCAGAGCTAAAATACTGGGAGAATAAAGGAAAGCATTATGAGATAGGGGGCTTCTGAAATTGGCAAGTGAAGGAACAACACAACGCAAAAAATAGTTGAGAATTTTTTGTCTATATTCAAAGACAAAGGAAGGCATTCCAAAGGAATACAGTGCAAATATGGAATGAATGAGTGAATTGAGTGAATTGATAAATAAAGGAATGAATCAAAAAATCCAATCACCAAGCCAGCCAGCAAGGAACCTTCTGTATATACATATATACATTTAAGAGATGTGACAGGCTGAATATGTAGAGTTGAAACCTGGAGGAAAAGCTGCAGATTTATGGTCTCGAATGTTGTGAATGGAGACTCCTAAATGTATGCCTGGCACATCCTGCCCAGGTGATTGTCCCCAAGATACTTTCCAATGACTTATAATTACTTTGGCTCCTCTCTCTTCCCACTACCACTTAGTAGTAAGAATCAAAGTCAGAAAGCTAAAATGATTTTATTATATTTATATGCAACTCCTAAAAATATACTACGTAAAATGAGATAAAGCTCAATTTAAATGGTAATTTACCCTTTTTTCCCCATAAAACAATCTCAACTCCATGACCATTCCCCCAATTTTTCTTGTCCTTTAAAAACAAAACTCTCATTTTTTCTCTAAACATATAGAACCACAACTTGGGTGCAGTATTTTAATACTATTAAAATAGGGTTTTAAAGTGAAGAATAGGTAGAAGAATAGCCCAATTGCCCAACTAGTTCATAAACTAATCTTTTCCCTTAATTAACTGCTATGACATAATTATATAGTGGTGAATATAAGGAGAAAATGACTTCTTATTTGTAACAATCTTAAGACGATGCTATTAAAGTGGTAACGGAGATCTATTTTTATTGACTTAAAAGAAGTCTAAGATATGGTATAGAGTGTGAAACCAAGTATGATATGATTCCATTATGAAAATGTGTGTATGTGGGGGTGCTTATATTGATGTCTGGAATATTAAGAGTTTTAGATGATTCTAGCTTCCTTTTTTGTACTCTTATCAAATGTTTAAAATCTTCAAAATGAGCTGGTCTTTAATGGGGGAAGAGAAACTTCAACTATACCAGCTGTATATATACTATAAAAATATAAGAACTTTTATTTCTTCAAAATACGTGTATATTGCAATGAACTATTATTCAGCCATAAAAGGAAAAGAAATTCTGCCACTTGCAATAACATGGATGGATCTAGAGGGCATTATGCTCAGTGAAATAAGCCAGGCAGAGAAAGACAAATACTGTATGATTTTACTTACTTGTAGAATATTAAAAAAAAAAGAAAACAGAAGGAACAAAACAGCAGTAGACTCATAGACATGAAGAAGTGACTAGTGGTTACCAAGGGGGAGGGGGTTGGGGTGTGTAGGGGGAAGAGTGAGGGGGATAAAGGGGCACAATAATTTGCAATCACAACGTAAGTTGGTCATGGGGACAGTAGTTCAGTGTGGATATAGTCAATGATTTTGTAACATCTTTCTACATTGATAGATAGTAACTGCACTTGGGGAGGGGGGTAAGGATTGAACAATATGGGTAACTATTGAACCATTGTGTTGTATGTTTGAAACCAATATAAGGTTGTATATCAATGACACTTCAATAAAAAAATGTGTGTATTGTATATCTGAAATATTTCATAACTTAAAAGAAAGAAACTGAAAAGAAAAAATAGGATGACTTATACATGCATAGAAAAAATGAAGTAAAGGTCATATATGTTAAAAAATGGTTATACTGTCTCTTGATTTTTATTTTCTTCATTTTTCTATTTTCC
Source organism: Manis pentadactyla (assembly GCF_030020395.1). NCBI lineage: Eukaryota > Metazoa > Chordata > Mammalia > Pholidota > Manidae > Manis > Manis pentadactyla. The sequence goes on from NC_080027.1 coordinate 48,711,334, forward strand.
TAATATTTCACGAGGAACACATTTTGCTTTTATAAACACTCTGTGGCTAAATTTAAAACCCAGTAAATCTGTGGATTTTTTAAAATACAGGACTTTTATTTAAAGGGGAAAATTTAAACTTTTCAAGTCAGAATTTTTCAGGAAGTTTTTCTGATCACTGCAAGTAAATTGCCAAATAACCTCTTAAAACAATTTTTTGAAGTTATTTAACATTAATGCAGTTTTCTTCTTGTAGTTGTTCTATTTGGGGTTCCTTTAATCTGATGTTAAAGGAACACATTTTAATTTCTAAAACAGTAATAATATTTAATTCATATTTGTATAATAAATAGAATCCTGGGAAGAATAATATTGGTATCTATCCAATTACAGGCTGAAAAAAATGGAGGGGTCCATGAGGGAAATTCTGGCCTCACCACCAATCATCAAGGAAGTAAACAGCCAAACCATCTACACAAAGACTCCACAATTGCCCTCAGCAACAGGCAAGACCTGAAGACCACCCACAATGTTCTCATTTTATCCACCTCCACTTCAATTAAGTCCATTTGGTCCTCAATGAACAGAAGAAATAATTAGTCTTAACTATCCTTAGTAAAAACTTTTGACACACTTGAAAATGGTAAATTATCTTTTTTCTTTCCTTTCCTTAGAGACCTAATTTTATATCATTTTTGTCATTTACCATTGTCTTAAAAGAACCCCAAAAGTTCCTAGTAGCATCAGTTTGCTTTCTATATACCTGAATAGCAGCTCCATTTTCCACCCTTATGTGAGGAACTTTTCCTTCTATAAAGTCGTCCCGACCCCATTGTTGAGATGTTTTCCTCTCTACCTTTGAGGTTCTTGAGGGCTTAGAACCAAAAAGAATTTTAAAAATTAACTTTACGATATAATATGCTTGTTGACAAAGTCAGAGCCCTAATTTAGATAATCTGACAACTCTTTAATGTACACCATGATATTTATGGTGTATAAGATAATTTACCTTTTTTTTTTTTCAAATTCTAAGCCCTATATGACTCATTGGCTCATTAGGCTAAAAGACACAATAAAAAACCATTTAATCTGGATCTAGGCAAGTCTACATGATGAACTGTATAGCAAATATATCATAATTTACCTGAAATTCTTTAAAAATCACAAGAGAAGGCAACTTCACAGCTTTTTCAATCTCCCTTATTTCAAAACATAAAAATCATCTCTGATAAGTTATGCATAAAAAAATTATTGACCAGACATTCACAAAATGTCTTGAATGAAAATAACATGATAACAACTCATTCAAAGATGCCTATAAGGCAATAACTATACCATAATACAAATCAGAAATTAAAGTTTAGGGTGAAAATTTGAAAAAGGTACAACATTGAGGGCTGAGAGCCTAATTTTCCTTAAACTTACTGTTCTTTGTCTCCAAAGCTGTGCTATGTCAATGACAATCTTCTATACCGCCTCCTCTCTTTAAATTGAATACACCTAAACCAATCCCACCACCTAGTCTAGGATTATTTTAACTAATGCAAATCAATTTTACAAAGTATATTTGATATTCCATCTAGATAACCAGGAATTGTCTTAAATTATAAGCACCCTCTATTTAATCGCAACCATAAATTCCATTCTGCATCAGTTGACAAAAGTGCCCCAAAATTCAGATTTAATTCAACTTGAAAACCAGTTCATTTCTGTATAAAACATTAAAGAAAAGAAACTGGAATCATATTTTGAATTATTCATGGCCCTGGGAAATAATTAATTTAGGCAGTGGTTGGAAGTATTGTAAAAGAAATCACTAACTTTGCTCACCTCTTATGTAAGAAAGAAATGTTCCTTTAATAAGTAAGAAGGCAATGAGTTAGTTGACAAGGGCCCATGAGATATGGTGAAGCAAGGGATGGGATTAGGAGATGGGATGTCAACTTGTGTTGAGATACAGAATCTTTGATATTTACCGAATCTTTTCCAGAGAAACTATCTTTACTGTTTTGGTTTTCTTTTATTTTCTCTGGTGAAACTGTACATTCTGAACTACCAGTGCTTGATGTCTGTGACATTTCCACCACCACTGGAGAAAGCCTTGGTCTGCAGGAACATACACAAAGTACATCTTTCTGAGAAGTAGATGAACAGTTGGCACATTTTGTGGATATTTTACCAAAGCCACTATTAGCCATTTGCTTAACTCTGCAACAAAAGCAACTTGAAAGAAAGATATTTCCACTGTTTGAGGAAAAAAAAAAAACCGAAGAGGATGGCAAAAACAATAACTTCTAACTGGTGAGGTCCTTATGTCTTTGATGCATTAGACTTATATTCACACATGAGAGCTGCAGAAAGAAAAGAAATCACCAGTTAGAAAATTTTTTATCTTATCACCCTCCTAGAAATAAGAGAAAAACTAGCAACTAGCACCAAAAGCATCCTGCCTATACATTAAAAGTTAATATATATTTAAAAATTAGGACATATTTCTAAAAAAAAACAATGGATTCTCACCTTTCAAAATGTATTTCTTAAACTCCATACATTTTATTTACTTAATAATCAAAAGAATCACACCCTTTGTTCAGAACCATAAAAACTGCTGAAAAGTATGGTCTAATGAAATCAATTTGGTGGGTTGATACCAATTTTCTAAATAAAATAGAATAGAATAGATAATATAAGAGTATTCTGGGGAAAGGCTTAAAAATGGCAGCGTGAGAAGTGAGACAGAAACCTCCTCCCCAAACCACACATAATACGAAAACATAGCAAATACAACTAATCCTCAAACAGCAACCAGAAAAAAGACTGCAACAGATTGCCTACATCTGGAGAAAAGACCACCTTATGGAAAAGGGTAAAGCAACAAAGCAGTTATCTGGCAGAACCCAAGCCCTTCCCCCACCCCAGATCGCTGGCAGGAGGAAGAAAAAGGGAGCACGGAGGGGGTGGAGGCCTAGGACTGCTGAACACCCAGCACTGGGGATGTGCTCTGGGAACATGAACCCACATGACATAGTTTTCTGGAGATTAGTGGGGTTGGAAAGCAAAGACAGGCAGAATAGCCAGAGAGGCTGAGATTCTAGCCACTTGTGGAGAACAGGTACCCACAACCAGCCACTCCAGGGGAAAAGAAAGGTGGGCACTTTGAAAGACTTCCCAACAGCAAAAGGGTTGCTAAAGGGGCAAGAATTACATAGAGCTTGCTGCACACAAGAAAAGATAGGTGGGCAAAACCATTCCGGCACACTCAGCCCAGCAGATTGGGAGCAGTCAGGAGGTTCAGGCGCCCCATCCCCCCGGGTGGCACACCAAGGTACCGCACTGTGATACACAGCCTGCTACTCCTTCCTCCTGGTCAGCATCACTTTGCAAAGGTGCTACACCCACCACTGAACCAGGCCAGCCAGAGGGAGGCCCTGCCTATAGCAGCTACAGGGGCATAACACAGAGGTTCCTCCCTGCATGCTCAGCCCACTGGCCCAGGCACTGCAGTTGGGAAGCAGGAAAGAGTTCTTTCCTCCTGGCAGGCAATGGTGCCACTCAACTGCAACCCCCATGATCACTCCAGGTGCTGGGCACCTCCAGAGAGTAGAGATTCTGGGCACTAGAGGGCACCACTTCACAAAGTTATTATACCACAATAATTATTAGAAATATGAAACAGCAAAAGAACCTGCTACACACCAAAATCCCACAAACAACAGAAACGGCCAACTGAAACAGAAATCACCAAACTTGCTAATAAAAATTTCAAAATAAAAATCATAAAAATGCTCACAGAGCTCAGGGAGAGCCTCAGGGAAGGCTTCAAGAGACAGAAACTTTGAAAAATACAGTATCTGAAATTAAACATACAATGGAGGGCTTTAAAAGCAGATTAGATGACGTAGAGGAGACAGTAAATGAATAGAAATTAGAGAAGACAAATACAAAGAAGCTGAGGAATAGAGAGGAAAAAAAGGATCTCTAGGAATGGAAGAATATTAAGATAACTGTGTGACCAATCCAAATGGAACAATATTCACATTATAGGGGTACCAGAAGATGAAGAGAGATAAAAGAGGATAGAAACTGTCTTTGGGGAAATAATTGCTCAAAACTTCCCCAATCTGGGGAAGAAAACAGTCTCTCAGGCCACAGAAGTCCACAGATCTCCCAAGACAAGGAACCCAAGGAAGACAACACCAAGACATATAATAAGTAAAATGGCAAAGATGAAGGACAAGAACAGAGTATTAAAAGCATCCAGAGAGAGAAAAAAAGATCACGTACAAAGGAAAACCCATCAGACTATCATTAGACTTCTCAGCAGAAACCTTACAGGCCAGAAGGGAGTGACATGATATATTCAGTGCAATGAAACAGAAGGGCCTTGAACCAAGAATATTCTACCCAGCAAGATTATCATTTCAATTTGAAGCAGGGATTAAGCAATTTCCAAATAAGCAAAAGTTGAGGGAATTTACCTCCCAAAAACCATCTCTACAGTGTACTTTTGAAGCACTGTTATAGATGTAAGTGCTCCTAAGGCTAAATAGCTGTCATGTGAGAAAATAAAACAAGCAAAGGAAGCAGACCAATTAATCACTAAGCAAATGCAAAATTTAATGAATTGCCTCTAAAGTCAGTCAACGGATACACAAAGAGTACAGAATATGACATCTAATTTACAAAAAAGTGAAGGAGGAAGAAAAAGAAGGGAGAAAAAAGAAACCTTTAGATTGTGTTTTAAATAACACATTAATGAGTTAAGTTAGACTGTTAGATATTAAAGAAGCTACTCTTGGCAATAAGTACATATATATCAATAATCATCTTAAATGTAAATAGTCTGAATGCACCAATCAAAAGATACAGAGTCACGGAATGGATAAAAAAAAACAAGACCCATCTATATGCTGCCTACAAGAGAATCACTTCAAACTCAAAGATATACAAAGACTAAAAGTGAAGGGATGGAAAAAGATATTTCATGCAACTAAAAGGGAGAAAAAAGCAGGAGTTGTGTACTTGTATCAGACAAAATAGACTTCAATACAAAGAAAATAACAAGAGACAAAGAAGGACATTACATAGTGACAAATGGGTCAGTCCAATAAGAGGATATAACCATTATAAATATTGATGCACCCAACATAGGATAACCTACATATGTGAAACAAATACTAACAGAATTAAAGGGGGAAATAGAATGTAATGCATTCATTTTAGGAGAGTTTAACACACTATTCACCCCAAAGGACAGATCAACCAGACAGAAAATAAGTAAGGAGACAGAGGCACTGAACAACACATTAGAACAGATGGATCTAACAGATATCTACAGAACACTCCACCCAAAAGTAGCAGGATACACATTCTTCTCAAGTGCACATGGAACATTTTAAAGAATAGGTCATATACTAGGCCACAAAAAGAGCTTCAGTAAATTCAGAAGGATTGAAATTGTACCAACCAGCTTCTCAGACCACAAAGGCATGAAGCTACAAATAAGTTATGCAAAGAAAACAAAAAAGCCCACAAACACATGGAGGCTTAACAACATGCTCCTAAATAATCAATGTGTCAGTAGCCAAATAAATCAGAGATCAAGCTATATATGGAGACAAATGAAAACAATAACTTAACACTACAAAATCTTTGGGAAGCAGTGAAGGCTGTGCTAAGAGGGAAGTATATTGCATTACAGGCTTAACTTAAGAAAGAAGAACAATCCCAAACGAACAGTCTAAACTCACAACTAGAAAAAGAACAACAAATGAGGCCCAAAGTCAGTAGAAGGAGGGACATAATAAAGATTAGAGCAGAAATAAAAAAAATCAAGAATAAAACAATAGAAAGAATAAATGAAACCTGAAGCTGGCTCTTTGAAAAAATAAACAAAATAAGACAAACCCCTAGCCAGACTTATCAAGAAAAAAAGAGAGTCTACACACAAACAGAATCAGAAAAGAGAAAGGGAACATCACTACAGATACCACAGAAATACAAAGAATTATCACAGAATACTATGAAAAATTACATGCTAACAAACTGGATAACCTGGAAGAAATGGACAACTTTCTAGAAAAATACAATCTTCCAAGACTGACCAAACAGAAAATCTGAACAGACCAATTACCAGCAATGAAATTGAATCGGTAATCAAAAAACTACACAAGAACAAAACCCCTGGACCAGATGGCTTCACCACTGAATTTTATCAAACATTTAGAGAAGACCTAATACCCATTCTCCTTAAAGTTTTCCAAAAAGTAGAAGAGGAGGGAATACTTCCAAACTCATTTTATGAGGCCAGCATCACTAATACCAAAACCAAGCAAAGACACACAAAAAAAGAAAACTACAGACCAACATTCCTGATGAACAGAGATGCAAAAATACTCAACAAAACATTAGCAAATCAAATTCAAAAATAAATCAAAAAGATCATACATCATGATCAAATAAGATTTATTCCAGGGATGCAAGGATGGTACAGTATTCTAAAATCCATCAACATCATCCACCACACCAACAAAAATAAGGACAAAAATCACATGATCATCTCAGTAGGTGCCGAAAAAGCATTTGACAAAATTCAACATCCATTAATGATAAAAACTCTCAACAAAATGGGTATAGAGGGCACGTACCTCAACACAATAAAGGCCATATATGACAAACCCACAACCAACATCATACACAGCAGCTGAAAGTTTTTCCTTTAAGATCAGACACAAGACAAAAATGCCCACTCTCCCTGCTTGTATTCAACATAGTACTGGAGGTCCTAGCCATGGCAATCAGACAACACAAAGTAATAAAAGGTATCCGGACTGATAAGGAAGAAGTGAAACTGTCACTCTTTGCAGATGACACGATATTGTACATTAAAAACCCTAAAGAATCCACCCCAAAACTATTAGAACTAATAACTCAATTCAGCAAAGTTGCAGGATACAAAATTAATATACAGAAATCTGTTGCATTCCTATATACTAATGATGAACTAGCAGAAAGAGGAATCAGGAAAATAATTCAACTTACAATTGTATCAAAAAAGAATAAAATACCTGAAAACTATGACCTATACCAAGACACTTATGAGAGAAATTAAAGAAGATACCAATAAATGGAAATACATCCCATCCTCATGGATAGGAAGAATTAACATTGTCAAAATGGCCATCCTGCCTAAAGCAATCTACAGATTCAATGCAATTCCTATCAAAATACCAGTGGCATTCTTCAATGAATTAGAACAAATAGTTCAAAAATTCATATGGAACCACAAAAGACCCCAAATAGCCAAAGAAATCCTGAGAAGGAAGAATAAATCTGGGGAGATTATGCTCTCCAACTTCAAGCTCTACCACAAAGCCACAATAACCAAGAAAATTCAGTACCAGCACAATAACAGATCAACACAACAATGGAACAGAATAGAAAGCCCAGATATAAACCCAAGCTATATGGCCAATTAATATACAATAAAAGAGCCATGGATATACAATGGGGAAACAATAGCCTCTTCAACACCTGGTGTTGGCAAAACTGGACAGCTACTTGTAAGAGAATGAAACTGGATTATTGTCTAACTCCATACACAAACGTAAATTCAAAATGGATCAAAGCCCTGAAATTAAGTCATGTAACCATAAAACTCTTAAAAGAAAACATAGGCAAAAATGTCTTGAATATAAACATGAACAACTTTTTTCTGAACTATCTCTTTGGGCAAGGGAAACAAAAGCAAAAATGAACAAATGGGACTACATCAAACTATAAAGCTTCTGTACAGCAAAGGACACCATCAGTAGAACAAAAAGGCATCCTACAGCATGGGAGAATATAGTCATAAATGATGTATCCAACAAGGAGTTAACATCCAAAATTATGAACTCACACACCTCAATACCCAAAAAGTAAATAATCCAATTTAAAAATGGGCAGACGATCTGAACAGACACTTCTCCAAAGAAGAAATTCAGATGGCCAACGGGCACATAAGAAGATGCTCCACATTGGTTATTATCAGGGAAATGCAAATTAAAACCACAATAAGGTATCACCTCACACCTGTTAGAATGGTCAACATCCAAAAGACAAGGAACAACGAAAGCTGGCAAGGATGCAGAGAAAGGGGAACCCTCCTACACTGCTGGTAGGAATGTAAGCTAGCTCAACCATTGTGAAAAGCAATATGGAGGTTCTTCAAAAAACTTAAAATAGAAATACCATTTGACCCAGGAATTCTACTCCTAGGAATTTACGCAAAGAAAACAAGACCCGATTCAAAAAGACATATGCACCCCTATGTTTATCACAGCACTATTTACAATAGCCAAGATGTGGAAGCAACCTAAGTGTCCATCAGTAGGTGAATGGATAAAGAAGAGGTGGTATATATACACAATGGAATATTATTCAGCCATAAAAAGAAGAAAAATCCTACCCTTTGCAACATGGAGAGAGCTGGAGGGTATTATGCTCAGTGAAATAAGTCAGGCAGAGAAAGACAAGGACCAAACTATTTCCCTCATTTGCGGAGTTTAACAACAAAGCAAAACTGAAAGAACCAAACAGCAGCAAACTCACAGACTCCAAGAAGGGACTAGGGGTTACAAAAGGGGTAGGGTTGGAGAGGGTTGGTGGGGAGGGAGGGAGAAGGTGATTGAGGGGCATTATGACTGGCACACATGGTGTGTTGGGGTGGGGGGTCACAGGGAAGACAGTGTAGCACAGAGAAGACAAGTAGTGACTCTGTAGCATCTTGCTACACTGATGGACAGTGATGGCAGTGGGGTGTGGGGTGACTCGATAATACAGGTGAATGTAGGGACCACAATGTTGCTCATGTGAAACCTTCATAAGAGTGTATATCAATGACACCTTAATAAAAAAAAAAGGTATTCTGCATAGATCTTTGATAAGTTCAGTGAAACTTAAATTATATAGATATACGTTTATAGAATGTTTGTGAGTGTGTGTATGTACTTAGCCACAGGATAAAATGTATTTTTTATTCACATATAGTTGACATGGAATACTACAATAATTTCATGTGTACAAAATAGTGATTTGACATTTATATACATTTATGACATGATCACTGTAATAAGCATAGTGAGCATCTGTCACCATATGATATTGGCTATATTTCCTATGCTGTACTTTACATCCCTCTGACTTAATCATTTTATAAGTAGAAGTTTGTACCTTTAAAACCCCTTCACCTATTTTGTCATTCCCCACCCTTCTTATTATGGGTTGTACTTTTTAAAAAGGTTTTAAAAATACTGGTGTAAACACACACATTACTGTGATTTCAAAATTAAAACCTTACTCTACTTATTAGTACAGATTCATATCACACACTTTACAAAGGAGTAATTTGATTTTATAAAACTATTTAGTTCTAAAGGTTTAAAGGCAATATTAGAAGTATCTTCATTTAGTACTCAAATAGCAAAACCAGGAACTGATGGATGCTATTTTTTCTGAATGTAGAACAGATATGCCCAGCATTCTACCGAACTAGAGTTACTGACAACTGTATGGTGGCAAGTAGGAAAGAACTGAGCTGAGGAAGAAGGGAGGCATGTGCTCTGCAATGCCTGCAAGAGACTGCCTTGAGAAACTCCCAGAAGTAACTGGGAATACATTAGTATGGTTTTGTGCCATAGTATTTCAGATATTATTTTAAAATATATTTTGTAGTCAAGATTGATAAGGCTGGGGATATACGGAATATACTTTTGAACTGGAATAAATTTGATCAGAATGGAAAGTTAGATATCTTTATTTCATTAAATAAATCTCTTTCTACTTTTAGTTGTCTAAGACTGGTTTTCTAATCAGAAATAAGTGCTGACTTTCATCAAATCCTTATCTATCGTGATTATCATATTTTTTTCTTATTGGATCTTTTGATATGTTGTATTGTACTAAAAGCTTTCCCAACATTAAAGCATTCTTGAATTTATAGTATGAACCCTACATGACCATGATGGATGATTCTTTTAACGTGCTGAAAAACTGACCTGTTTGTATTTTGAGTTTTCAGTTATATTCATAAGTTAAACTGGTCTATGCTTTTCCTTTTCAGCCACCTTTATCAGGTTTTGATATAACATTCTGGCTATTTTAATAAAATAAATTGGATATCTCTGCATTTCACAATGCTTGGTAACAATTTGTAGAGTATGGCAACCTACAGGAAATCTCCCAGGCCCATAGGATTTTATGAAAGATATTGCTAGTAGTTTATCCAATATTTATTCTACCATTCTTTCTTACTAACAGAATCCTAATTTTCTCCAGGGCACCAATGTGCTCATTAAAATCCTCCATTTCTCAGCCTCCTTTGTAGTTCAGGGATGGTCATGTGACTTGTGGCCATTAACTTTATAGAGGACAAGCAAAGCCATACTTAAGCGAAATTTTGTATTCTTAAGCCTTTATTAAAAACATTAGAAAAAAGATAAAAACATACTACAAGAGCTACAAATCAAAAAGAGAGACAAATATGATTAAGGAACAAAACTTAAGATGAGCAGAAATGACAAAGAACTGCAGGTTTTGTTGAATTTTGCCTATAAGGTCCCAAATAAACAGACCCTCTCAGACTTCATATCTTACCATTCTAACTCCTGTTCCAGATATACTAGCCTCCTTGCTGTTCCTCAAATATGCCAAACACAGTCCCTTCTCATGGCTTTGGCCCTTCTGCTTCCTCTGTGTGGGATGCTCTTCCCTCAGACATTTGCAGACCCTGCTCCCTCCTGTTATGGTGGTTTCTGCTCTGCTGAGACAACTTTTCTTTCTAATCACCTCATTGAAAACACCAGGCCCATTCACTCTGTCCCCTTCCTTGCTTTATTTTAATACAGGTCATTTATCATTTTGCACAGGGAGTTCTCTACCAGAATTTTTTCCTACTTTAAAGGAACAGAAGATTCCCATATAAACTGTTTCAGAGCAATGAAAAGACATCCAGTTCATTCCATTCAGTAAAAATAACCAAAATCTGACTAAGGCAATGTTCTCAAAAAGGGAGTAGGAGTTCTCACAAGCCAATCTCATTTGTGAATAGATGCAAAAATTCTAAATGCTGTACTTGTATTTACTCCAGGTAATCTGTACAGTATATTCCAAGATTATTAGATATAATGGACAAGTCAGCTCAGTATGACCTTTAATCAAAGTGGTGTGAAATAACTCTCCTGTTGTGATTGAAACTCATATTGTATGAGTAAAGATGTACAAGAAGTCCCCTCCATACAGGTAGAGGGAAAAAAGAATGCAACTGATGTCACTAGATAGACACATAAACACACATTCACATACACACATCCCTCTTACAAATGTTGGACCTTGTTTTTCAAATATATGCAGCAAGACAAAGAAAACTCAGAATATACCTGTATATACTTTGCAAAATTATTTAACTTCAGGACTTGGAAGAAAATGCCTTGCATTTCAGGTTAAATATAAAACCTATAACCATCAATGACTCAGAGCAGTGGAGAACATCAGCACATAACAGCCTTTCTCTTTATGAAAAACAGTGCTTTCTTTCTGCAGATGTAGAAAGGTCCCATGTCAGATGTGCAAGGCATTACTTTATGCATGCATTAAGAATACTGATTTTATAGTAGTTTTTATAAGAAACTGAAAGAAGTGGTCATAATGTAAAGGTTTATTTAAAGTGCAGCTGACTTTCTTCATTATAAATGGTACTCCTAAAAGCATGTTTACCATATACATAAAGTTTATATATATATGTATATATATATACACATATATATATATATAATGCCTCTAAAATATGAATAATATCATGTAAAATATATATACTTTTTCTATATATATCCACAAACTTTCAACAGAAACTGTACATATTAAATATCCCATTTACCACTGAATTTTATCAGACATTTAGAGAAGACATAATACCCATTCTCCTTAATGTTTTCCAAAAAATAGAAGAGGAGGGAATACTTCCAAACTCATTCTATGAAGCTAGCATCACTCTAATACCAAAACCAGGCAAAGACCCCACCAAAAAAGAAAATTACAGACCAATATCCCTGATGAACATAGATGCAAAAATACTCAACAAAATATTAGCAAACTGAATTAAAAAATTATCTCTTGATGTCAAGAGGATCATACACCATGATCAAGTGGGATTCATCTCAGGGATGCAAGGATGGTACAATATTAAAAAATCCATCAACATCATCCACCACATCAACAAAAAAGAAGGACAAAAACCACATGATCATCTCCATAGATGCTGAAAAAGCATTCAACAAAATTCAACATCCATTCATGATAAAAACTCTCAACAAAATGGGTATAGAGGGCAAGTACCTCAACATAATAAAGGCCATATATGACAAACCCACAGCCAACATCAAACTTAACACCAAGAAGCTGAAAGCTTTTCCCCTAAGACTGGGAACAAGACAAGGATGCCCACTCTCCCCGCGTTTATTCAACATAGCACTGGAGGTCCTAGCCACAGCACAACACAAAGAAATAAAAGGTGTCCAGATTGGTAAGGAAGAAGCCAAACTGTCACTGTTTGCAGATGACATGATATTGCACAGAAAAACCCTAAAGAATCCACTCGAAGACTATTAGAATATTTGAATTCAGCAAAGTTGCAGGATACAAAATTAATACACAGAAATCTGTTGCATTCCTATACACTAACAATGAACTACCAGAAAGAGAAATCAGAAAAACAATTCCATTCACAATCGCATCAAAAAGAATAAAATACCTAGGAATAAACCTAACCAAGGAAACCTAACCCTCAAAACCATAAGACATTCTTAAGAGAAATTAAAGAGGACACTAAAAAATGGAAATTCATCCCATGCTCTTGGGTAGGAAGAATTAATATTGTCAAAATGATCATCCTGCCTAAACCAATCTACAGTTTCAATGCAATCCCTATCAAAATACCTATAGCATTCTTCAACAAACTGGAACAAACAGTTCTAAAATTCATATGGACCCACCAAAGACCCCAAATAGCCAAAGAAATCCTGAGAAGGAAGAATAAAGCAGGGGGGATCTCACTTCCCAACTTCAGGCTCTTCTACAAAGCCACAGTAATCAAGACAATTTGGTACTGGCACAAGAACAGACCTATAGACCAGTGGAACAGAATAGAGAGTCCAGATATTAACCCAAGCATATATGGTCAATTAATATATGATAAAGGAGCCATGGATATATAATGGGGAAATGACAGCCTCTTAATCTGCTGGTGTTGGCAAAACTGGACAGCTATATGTAAGAGAATGAAACTGGATTATTGTCTAACCCCATACACAAAAGTAAACTTGAAATGGATCAAAGACCTGAATGTAAGTCATGAAACCATAAAACTCTTAGAAGACAACATAGGCAAAACTCTCTTGCATATAAACATGAGCAACTTCTTCATGAACATATCTCCATGGGCAAGGGAAACAAAAGCAAAAGTGAACAAGTGGGACTATATCAAACTAAAAAGCTTCTGTATAGCAAAGGACACCATCAGAAGAACAAAAAGGCATCCTACAGGATGGGAGAATATATTCATAAATGACATATCCGATAAGGGGTTGACATCCAAAATATACAAAGAGGTCACGCATGTCAACAAACAAAAAGCAAATAATCCAATTAAAAAATGGGCAGAAGAGCTGAACAGACACTTCTCCAAAGAAGAAATTCAGATGGCCAACAGGCACATGAAAAGATTAGCTCCACATCGCTAATCATCAGAGAAATGCAAATTAAAACCATAATAAGATATCAATTCACACCAGTTAGGATGGCCACCATCCAAAAGGCAAACAACAACAAATGTTGGTGAGGATGTGGAGAAAGGGGAACCTCCTACGCTGCTCATGGGAATGTAAATTAGTTCGACCATTGTGGAAAGTAATATGGAGGTTCCTCAAAAAACTAAAAATAGAAATACCATTTGATCCAGGAATTCTACTTCTAGGAATTTACCCTAAGAATGCAGGAGCCCAGTTTGAAAAAGACATATGCATCCCTATGTTTATCACAGCACTATTTACAATAGCCAAGAAATGGAAGCAACCTAAGTGTCCATCAGTAGATGAATGGATAAAGAAGATGTGGTATATACACACAATGGAATATTATTCAGCCATAAGAAGAAAACAAATCCTACCATTTGCAACAACATGGACAGAGCTAGAGGGCATTATGCTCAGTGAAATAAGCCAGGCAGAGAAAGACAAGTACCAAATGATTTCACTCATATGTGGAGTATAAGAACAAAGAAAAACTGAAGGAACAAAACAGCAGCAGACTCACAGAACCCAAGAATGGACTAACAGTTACCAAAGGGAAAGGGACTGAGGAGGATGGGTGGGAAGGGAGGTATAAGGGTGTGGAAAATGAAAGGGGGCATTACGATTAGCATGTATAATGTAGGGGGGGTGGCACAGGGATGGCAGTATAGCCTAGAGAATACAAGTAGTGATTCTATAGCATCTTACTATGCTGATGGACAGTGACTGTAATGGGGTATGTGGTGGGGACTTGATAATGGGGGAAATCTAGTAACCACAATGTTGCTCATGTAATTGTATATTAATGATGTGAAATATATAAATATATATATATCCCATTTTTAAGTTGGATATTTTCGTGGATCTAAAAATGGTATCTTTCTCTTTGCTCTGTTCAGAAAGCATTCCCTTTAATTTTTTCATCAGTTTCTCAATAAACCACATTATCCTATCACTGTCACTGCCACAGACCTCTGAGTACTTTCTTGCTCCACTTTCTGATTTATCCCTTGACCTAGCAGTATTTGGTTGCTCTATTCAAGAAGCATAGGAGTTCCTGTTACTCACTGAGGAGTTTCCTTTCTGATCTCCAACCTACCAACCACTACATTTGCCAAGTTAATATTCTACTTACCATAGCAATTTTAAAGCAATAGATTGAATACCTGCACGTGAAATTTCTTGACAAGAATTAGATTTCAAATTTAATTTCTTTTTGGCTGGGTGAATTCTAATCCTTTTAACTTGAAAACCAAAATAGAACAAATGTTTACTCACTTATAATTTTCTCTCATTTATGAATTGGTCTGAAAGATTTGTTACTAAAATAAATCTACTACCTAACAAGCCAAGTGATGTCATTCATATTTTAGAGGCATAAAAATTATTAATCAGTTATTGCAAACCTAACATATCTTTACATAAACACAAACATGATTAGCTCTTCTTATAGAACCAAATAATTATGTTTAAACAGGACTGTAGATATAAAAATATATGCTAGAAAATCAAAGAAGCTCCTAATGTGGGTGTCCTTTGTGTCTCCAAAAACTAGACAACACAGATATTAGACATAATGTAAAAAAACAAAGTAAGTTCAAATCATTTCAGTATTTAACACATGAGCTTTCTTTTGGCTGAAGGTTTTCATTTTATTTTCAGAACTAAGACAAGTCAATGGAACAACTGTGATACAGAAAATTTCTGAGTTTTTTTAAGCATAAAAAGATCTCTTACATATTGGTTCTAGAAGATACACTTACCGCAATTTCCTCAAGAAAATGAATACACTTACCGCAATTTCCTCAAGAAAATGAATACAGGAATGTTTTTATGAGATATAACTAGCTATAATTTTCTTCACCAAAAGCAATTTTTTAGTTTTCTTTGCTAAGACTGTGTCTACAAGGAACCTAAACAATCAATTAAGTCAAAAATGTGCTCTGTTCAAGTGAAGAAAAAAAACCTTACTGACTGTCTGACATTATGCATACCAAACTGAATAGATGTATACTAACTTTTCAACTACTTGTTTTCATAACATGTTTACAGAGCCCAAAGAGCTTTCTAGATCATGTTATATTTTAGAGAGCAAAACTTATTTACTATTTCCAATACAGGCATTATGAAGAAATGAGTCTTTGTTATCTTATAAAAGAATTTATAGTATATTTAAAATTTACATTATTTCAGAGGTTTAAAAATGTTTAATACCTGATATGTGTATTACTTTTCTTCTATTTTAATTTGCATAACATTCCTCAGTGATTAAGTTGTAATCTGGAGAGACAGTCTTAAATGTGATCCCCATACTGACAGTTTAAAGTAAGAACAGAGATTTTACTAAGAAAGTTGTGGCTTAAAGAGGCTGAATAAAACTAGGAAATCCTCTCCCTGATTCTTTCCTGTAGTTATCCAGCGTCTTCTCTTCCTGTAAACAATCTGAAGTAATGGACATTTATGTCAGCACAGACCCATCCTTGTACATAATAGACACTCAATGAAAATTTCTGAGCATTCCTTCTGTGGGCAAGAGTCAGAATCACAAATCACTAATGCAGAAAAACAGGCAGGTATATAGGAAGAGTCATTAGAGACAGCATGGGGGGATGTCCCAAAAGGAATATGAGGGCTCTCTTCATAGACCTGAAGGAGGGTTGGGCACAAGGAATTAAACTTCTGCGTGATTCAAATAAAGAGTGCATGCCAATCTAAAAGAAAGGGCTTCCTAACATTTAGAAATGTCAAAGAGAAAAGACAAGACTATCTCAGTCACTAATAATGTCCAAGTAGAAGTTGGAAGGTCGGTTGGCAGGAAACCACAGAAAGTATTTAAGCACAGACTAGGATGTCCTGAGGGTCCTTCTCAGGTAAACTCTACAAAGATGAATCACCCCTTCTAATGATCAACTGAGGCACAGCAGACATTTAAAAGAACTGAGGTGGCAGTTGACCTCACCTCCATTGTGGAGGTTTAAATATTATAATGGTATCCTGCTTTCCTACCACAGACCAGACCAAACTAGTTACAGCCCCAAAATTCACCTCAGTCTGTCTGAATCTCACCTGTAACAGAGCAGCACTTAGAATTTACCATGGGAACACATTGATAGCAAGAAGTAGGTGCACTGGGAGGCTGGATATGCTCAGTAGCAGCAGCCATGGCTAGAAAAGAAAAAGCTAAATGAAGTGTAGAACATAAGATATTGTAAAATAAAAAAAAAAAAAAGGAAATAAGACTTTGTTCCCACTCAAGTGGGCCCACATGTTGCTAAGGCAGCCAAAAAAGACAGTATTGCAAATAGACTAGAACAAAAGTAACACCATTCTGAGGATTGCAGCATGAACACTTGGTTGTGCTCCATCCAGGACAACTGAAAGAAAATAATCTTCTTGTACTTAGGAATCTTTATTCCTGTAAGATATTTTAAGAGTACATGATAATTAGATATATAAACACACACACACACACACACACACACACACATGCACATAATGAAAGGATTCCCCCCATTGAGTTAATTAACATACCCACCGCCTCACATATTGGGTACAGACTTTCAGTTATAAGATGAATAAAGGAGGAGGGGCGGAAGATGGCGGCGTGAATAGAGCAGCGGAAATCTCCTCCCAAAACAACATATATCTATGAAAATATAACAAAGACAACCCTTCCTAGAATAAAGACCAGAGGACACAGGACAATATCCAGACCACATCCGCACCTGAGAGAACCCAGCGCCTTGCGAAGGGGGTAAGATACAAGCCCCGGCCCCGCGGGAGCCGAGCGCCCCTCCCCCCAGCTCCCGGCGGGAGAAGAGCAGGCAGAGCGGGAGGGAGACGGAGCCCAGGACTGCCGAACACCCAGCCCCAGCCATCCGGGCCAGAGTGCAGGACCCTGGATACTAGGAAAACAGGGCAGCAAGAACAGTGAGCGGGCACTGGAGGCCGGGTGTTGGAGGACATAAGAAAAGTGCGCGACCATTTTTTTTTTTTTTTTGCTTTTTTGCTGTTCTGTTTTGGCGATCGCTTTTTGGAAGTCTTAAAGGGATAGGGACCCCAATACTAGGGAAACAGGGCAGCAAGACCGGTGAGCAGAGGCCTGAGGCTGTTACCGGAGAATAAAGAAAAACGAGCGACCACCTTTTTTTTTAATTAAAAAAAAATTTATTTATTTTTTTAATTTAAAAATTTTTTTCTTTTTTTTTTTTTTGGTGGTCGTTGTTTTGTTTTGGCGGGTGCTTTCTGGAAGTCTTAAAGGGGCAGGGCGGGTCATTTAATCCAGAGGTAGGGAATCCGGGGATCTCTGGGCACCCTAACCCCTGGGCTGCAGGGAGCAGGGAGGCCCCTTACGGAGAGAAATAGCCTCCCAGCAGCTCCTGCTCCAACGCGACTCCACCACTTTGGAGTAGCTGCCCGAGCCAGGCCACGCCCACAGCAACAGCGGAGATTAACTCCATAGCAGCCGGGCAGGAAGCAGAAGCCCTGTCTGCGCGCAGCTGCGCAGCACAAGCCACTAGAGGCCGCTGTTCTCCCAGGAGAGGAAGACCACAAACCAACAAGAAAGGAAGTCCTTCCAGCCGTCACTCATCCCAGCTCTGCAAACTATTCCTATCACCATGAAAAGGCAAAGCTACAGGCAGACAAAGATCACAGAGACAACACCAGAGAAGGAGACAGACCTAACCAGTCTTCCTAAAAAAGAATTCAAAATAAGAATCATAAACATGCTGACAGAGATGCAGAGAAATACGCAAGAGAAATGGGATGAGTCCGGAGGGAGATCACAGATGCCAGAAAGGAGATCGCAGAAATGAAACAAACTCTGGAAGGGTTTATAAGCAGAATGGATAAGATGCAAGAGGCCATTGATGGAATTGAAACCAGAGACCAGGAACGCATAGAAGCTGACACAGAGAGAGACAAAAGGATCTCCAGAAATGAAACAATATTAAGAGAACTGTGTGACCAATCCAAAAGGAACAATATCCGCATTATAGGGGTTCCAGAAGAAGAAGAGACAGGAAAAGAGATGGAAAGTATCTTAGAAGAAATAATTGCTGAAAACTTCCCCAAACTGGGGGAGGAAATAATCGAACAGACCACGGAAATACACAGAACCCCCAACAGAAAGGATCCAAGAAGGACAACACCAAGACACGTAATAATTAAAATGGCAAAGATCAAGGACAAGGAAAGAGTGTTAAAGGCAGCTAGAGAGAAAAAGGTCACCTATAAAGGGAAACCCATCAGGTTAACATCAGATTTCTCAACAGAAACCCGACAGGCCAGAAGAGAATGGCATGATATATTTAATACAATGAAACAGAAGGGCCTTGAACCAAGGATACTGTATCCAGCATGACTATCATTCAAATATGACGGTGGGATTAAACAATTCCCAGACAAACAAAAGCTGAGGGAATTTGCTTTCCACAAACCACCTCTACAGAACATCTTACAGGGACTGCTCTAGATGGGAGCACTCCTAGAAAGAGCACAGCACAAAACACACAACATATGAAGAATCAAGAAGGAGGAACAAGAAGGGAGAGAAGAAAAGAATCTCCAGACAGTGTATATAACAGCTCAATAAGTGAGCTAAGTTAGGCAGTAAGATACTAAAGAGGCTAACCTTGAACCTTTGGTAACCACGAAGTTGAAGCCTGCAATGGCAATAAGTACATATCTTTCAATAGTCACCCTAAATGTTAATGGGTTGAATGCACCAATCAAAAGACACAGAGTAACAGAATGGATAAAAAAGCAAGACCCATCTATATGCTGCTTACAAGAAACTCACCTCAAACCCAAAGACATGTACAGACTAAAAGTCAAGGGATGGAAAAACATATTTCAAGCAAACAACAGTGAGAAGAAAGCAGGGGTTGCAGTACTAATATCAGACAAAATAGACTTCAAAACAAAGAAAGTAACAAGAGATAAAGAAGGACACTACATAATGATAAAGGGCTCAGTCCAACAAGAGGATATAACCATTCTAAATATATATGCACCCAACACAGGAGCACCAGCATATGTGAAACAAATACTAACAGAACTAAAGGGGGATATAGACTGCAATGCATTCATTCTAGGAGACTTCAACACACCACTCACCCCAAAGGATAGATCCACTGGGCAGAAAATAAGTAAGGACACGGAAGCACTGAACAACACAGTAGAGCAGATGGACCTAATAGACATCTATAGAACTCTACATCCAAAAGCAGCGGGATATACATTCTTCTCAAGTGCACATGGAACATTCTCCAGAATAGACCACATACTAGGCCACAAAAAGAGCCTCAGAAAATTCCAAAAGATTGAAATCCTACCAACCAACTTTTCAGACCACAAAGGCATAAAACTAGAAATAAACTGTACAAAGAAAGCAAAGAGGCTCACAAACACATGGAGGCTTAACAACACGCTCCTAAATAATCAATGGATCAATGACCAAATCAAAATGGAGATCCAGCAATATATGGAAACAAATGACAACAACAACACTAAGCCCCAACTTCTGTGGGACACAGCAAAAGCAGTCTTAAGAGGAAAGTATATAGCAATCCAAGCATATTTTAAAAAGGAAGAGCAATCCCAAATGAACGGTCTAATGTCACAATTATCGAAATTGGAAAAAGAAGAACAGATGAGGCCTAAGGTCAGCAGAAGGAGGGACATAATAAAGATCAGAGAAGAAATAAATAAAATTGAGAAGAATAAAACAATAGCAAAAATCAATGAAATCAAGAGCTGGTTCTTCGAGAAAATAAACAAATAGATAAGCCTCTAGCCAGACTTATTAAGAAGAAAAGAGAGTCAACACAAATCAACAGTATCAGAAACGAGAAAGGAAAAATCACGACGGACCCCACGGAAATGCAAAGAATTATTGGAGAATACTATGAAAACCTATATGCTAACAAGCTGGGAAACCTAGGAGAAATGGACAACTTCCTAGAAAAATACAACCTTCCGAGATTGACCCAGGAAGAAACAGAAAATCTAAACAGACCAATTACCAGCAATGAAATTGAAGTGGTAATCAAAAAACTACCAAAGAACAAAACCCCCGGGCCAGATGGATTTACCTCGGAATTTTATCAGACATACAGGGAAGACATAATAAACATTCTCCTTAAAGTTTTCCAAAAAATAGAGGAGGAGGGGATACTCCCAAACTCATTCTATGAAGCTAACATCACCCTAATACCAAAACCAGGCAAAGATCACACCAAAAAAGAAAACTACAGACCAATATCCCTGATGAACGTAGATGCAAAAGTACTCAACAAAATATTAGCAAACCGAATTCAAAAATACATCAAAAGGATCATACACCATGACCAAGTGGGATTCATCCCAGGGATGCAAGGATGGTACAACATTCGAAAGTCCATCAACATCATCCACCACATCAACAAAAAGAAAGACAAAAACCACATGATCATCTCCATAGATGCTGAGAAAGCATTTGACAAAGTTCAACATCCATTCATGATAAAAACTCTCAGCAAAATGGGAATAGAGGGCAAGTACCTCAACATAATAAAGGCCATCTATGATAAACCCACAGCCAACATTATATTGAACAGCGAGAAGCTGAAAGCATTTCCTCTGAGATCGGGAACTAGACAGGGATGCCCACTCTCCTCACTGTTATTTAACATAGTACTGGAGGTCCTAGCCACGGCAATCAGAAAAAACAAAGAAATACAAGGAATCCAGATTGGTAAAGAAGAAGTTAAACTGTCACTATTTGCAGATGACATGATACTGTACATAAAAAACCCTAAAGACTCCACCCCAAAACTACTACAACTGATATCGGAATACAGCAAAGTTGCAGGATACAAAATCAACACACAGAAATCTGTGGCTTTCCTATATACGAACAATGAACCAACAGAAAGAGAAATCAGGAAAACAACTCCATTCACAATTGCATCAAAAAAGATAAAATACCTAGGAATAAACCTAACCAAAGAAGTGAAAGACTTATACTCTGAAAACTACAAGTCACTCTTAAGAGAAATTAAAGGGGACACTAACAGATGGAAACTCATCCCATGCTCGTGGCTAGGAAGAATTAATATCATCAAAATGGCCATCCTGCCCAAAGCAATATACAGATTTGATGCAATCCCTATGAAACTGCCAGCAACATTCTTCAATGAACTGGAACAAATAATTCAAAAATTCATATGGAAACACCAAAGACCCCGAATAGCCAAAGCAATCCTGAGAAAGAAGAATAAAGTAGGGGGGGATCTCACTCCCCAACTTCAAGCTCTACTATAAAGCCATAGTAATCAAGACAATTTGGTACTGGCACAAGAGCAGAGCCACAGACCAATGGAACAGACTAGAGAATCCAGACATTAACCCAGACATATATGGTCAATTAATATTTGATAAAGGAGCCACGGACATAGAATGGCGAAATGACAGTCTCTTCAACAGGTGGTGCTGGCAAAACTGGACAGCTACATGTAGGAGAATGAAACTGGACCATTGTCTAACCCCATATACAAAAGTAAACTCAAAATGGATCAAAGACCTGAATGTAAGCCATGAAACCATTAAACTCTTGGAAGAAAACATAGGCAAAAACCTCTTAGACATAAACATGAGTGACCTCTTCTTGAACATATCTCCCCGGGCAAGGAAAACAACAGCAAAAATGAGTAAGTGGGACTATATTAAGCTGAAAAGCTTCTGTACAGCAAAAGACACCATCAATAGAACAAAAAGGATCCCTACAGTATGGGAGAATATATTTGAAAATGACACATCCGATAAAGGCTTGACGTCCAGAATATATAAAGAGCTCACATGCCTCAACAAACAAAAAACAAATAACCCAATTAAAAAATGGGCAGAGGAACTGAACAGACAGTTCTCCAAAAAAGAAATACAGATGGCCAACAGACACATGAAAAGATGCTCCACATCGCTAATTATCAGAGAAATGCAAATTAAAACTACAATGAGGTATCACCTCACACCAGTAAGGATGGCTGCCATCCAAAAGACAGAGAACAACAAATGTTGGCGAGGCTGTGGAGAAAGGGGAACCCTCCTACACTGCTGGTGGGAATGTAAGTTAGTTCAACCATTGTGGAAAGCAGTATGGAGGTACATCAAAATGCTCAAAACAGACTTACCATTTGACCCAGGAATTGCACTCCTAGGAATTTACCCTAAGAATGCAGCAATCAAGTATGAGAAAGATCAGTGTACCCCTATGTTTATCGCAGCACTATTTACAATAGCCAAGAATTGGAAGCAACCTAAATGTCCATCGATAGATGAATGGATAAAGAAGATGTGGTACATATACACAATGGAATACTACTCAGCCATAAGAAAAGGGCAAATCCAATCATTTGCAGCAACATGGATGGAGCTGGAGGGTATTATGCTCAGTGAAACAAGCCAAGCGGAGAAAGAAAAATACCAAATGATTTCACTTATCTGTGGAATATAAGAACAAAGGAAAAACTGAAGGAACAAAACAGCAGCAGAATCACAGAACTCAAGAATGGACTAACAGGTACCAAAGGGAAAGGGACTGGGGAGGATGGGTGGGTAGGGAGGGATAAGTGGGGGGGAGAAGTAGGGGGGTATTAAGATTAGCATGCATGGGGGTGTAGGAGAAAAGGGAGGGCTGTACAACACAGAGAAGGCAAGTAGTGATTCTACAACATTTTGCTATGCTGATGGACAGTGACTGTAAAGGGGTTTATAGAGGAGACCTGGTATAGGGGAGAGCCTAGTAAACATAATATTCGTCATGTAAGTGTAGATTAGTGATACCAAAAACAAAACAAAACAAAACAAAAAAAAAGGGCAGTTCCTGTGTGGTAACCTCCAATGAGTTCTACACAAGGGTATAAAGGGCATATAAAAATGTAGGCAAAGGGTCTGTTTGCGTTTATACAGAAGATCAAAGCCTAATTGGGCTAAGCCAAAAATGAACTAAGATACGATATGAAAGAGGACTTCCAACATCAGCACTCTCTGGAAGACTCATGCCAGAAGATGATCATCAAAAAACCCCAACAAAGATCCACGCACTGCTACAGCTGTAGATGCACTCATCCCACCTGCTCCTGGACTTGCCATGGGAATGAAGGAGATATCTAAGCTGGCCTGTGCATACAGTGAAAAAACAAATTTGACTGGATCTATACTGTTGGAACTCAACCAAGAATTAGGAGAAGTGCAAATTGTAGCACTCCAAAATCTTACAACTACAGACTATTTACTGTTAAAAGAACATAAGGGATGTGAACATTCCCCAGGAATGGGTTGTTTTAATTTGTCTGATTTCTCTCAGACTGTTCAAGTTCAGTTGGACAATATGCACCATATCATAGATAAGTTTTCACAAATACCTAAGGTGCCTAACTGGTTTTCTTGGTTTCACTGGAGATGGCTGGTAATTACAGATATGCTTTTGTTATGTAACTATACTCCTATTATGTTAATGTGTGTGCGCAATTTAAGTAGTAGCTTAAAACCTATACATGCTGAAGTTACTCTACAAGAAGATATGTCAAAGAAATAATCAATCTTCCCATGTTTTCTTCTGCCTGCTACTTCTATAGCTTTTCTTCTTCCTTCCTAATTACAACCCTTAAATAGAATTCATGCCTCATATCAAATTTACCGAGTATCATAATTCTTCCAAGTGGTAAAGATACCTCAAGACAAATGCTGGGCATAGAAGCTACAGGGCATAAATATGCAAAGAAATAAAAAGCTAACCATTTCAAACAATAAGGCTTCTCTCTCACTTACCAACTTTACATTTCCCTGTATGGCCCTGGAAGATGACTGGTTGGCCAGAGACGGGTAAGATCCCTCAAGGGAGAAACAACCTAAGACAGGCACAGTCGCAGGGGGGCCATCAGGTGAGAAATTGGGGATCAACAGAGGTGAGGCTTAGAACCTCACCCCCCCTGTTCTGAGAGAAATCTTCTGCATATGTGGATGTTTTATTGCCCGTGTCTAGCTTGGATTAACACATAGTCTACAGGCACACACCTGATCATCTACATTTGCTCTCTTACAACACTAAACTATGTTTTCTACCTTTATCTTGTATCTATCTACCACTTCAGCATTTTATTAAAAATAATAATAATAAAGAGAGAAATGTGGTATCCACATATAAATCAAGTATAAAAACCAAATGAGTATTCATATTTGAACTGACTGTTTATAGTTCATAATGCATGAGCAAAACCGAAACTTTCTGTGATGACTGCCCTTGTACTGTTCACTATGTAACTTATTCATTATGTAAGAATTTGTTCTCCATGTAAGAACTTGTTTGTTATGCCTCAGAAGATTGGAGACTGACGAAAATTAGGCTTGGGGTGGATTAATGATTGTGCATTGAGCATTGACTCCCCTATACAGAATTTTATTGTTGTTAACAACCATTTGATCAATAAATATGAGAGATGCCCTCACACACACAAAAAAGTACACACTTCCAATGGTAAAATAAATAAGTAACCGGGATGTAATGTATAGCATAAGGAATACAGTCAAGATATTGTATAAATATGCAAAGAAATAAAATGCTAACCATTTCAAACAATAAGGCTTCTCTCTCACTTACCAATTCTACATTTCCCTGTATGGCCCCGGAAGATGACTGGTTAGCCAGAGACGGGTAAGATTCCTCAAGGGAGGAACAACCTAAGACAGGCACAGTCGCAGGGGGGTCATCAGGTGAGAAATTGGGGATCAACAGAGGTGAGGCTTAGAACCTCACCCCCCCTGTTCTGAGAGAAATCTTCTGCATAC
Source organism: Manis pentadactyla (assembly GCF_030020395.1). Lineage (NCBI taxonomy): Eukaryota > Metazoa > Chordata > Mammalia > Pholidota > Manidae > Manis > Manis pentadactyla. The sequence continues at coordinate 48,736,965 of NC_080027.1, forward strand.
GTGGATGTTTTATTGCCCGTGTCTAGCTTGGATTAACACATAGTCTACAGGCACACACCTGATCATCTACATTTGCTCTCTTACAACACTAAACTATGTTTTCTACCTTTATCTTGTATCTACCTACCACTTCAGCATTTTATTAAAAATAATAATAAAAAAGAGAGAAATGTGGTATCCACATATAAATCAAGTATAAAAACCAAATGAGTATTCATATTTGAACTGACTGTTTATAGTTCATAATGCATGAGCAAAACCGAAAGTTTCTGTGATGACTGCCCTTGTACTGTTCACTATGTAACTTATTCATTATGTAAGAATTTGTTCTACATGTAAGAACTTGTTTGTTATGCCTCAGAAGATTGGAGACTGACGAAAATTAGGCTTGGGGTGGATTAATGATTGTGCATTGAGCATTGACTCCCCTATACAGAATTTTATTGTTGTTAACAACCATTTGATCAATAAATATGAGAGATGCCCTCACACACACAAAAAAGTACACACTTCCAATGGTAAAATAAATAAGTAACCAGGATGTAATGTATAGCATAAGGAATATAGTCAAGATATTGTAACAGCTTGGTAGGGTGATAGCTGGAACCTAGAATTATGTATATAAATGTTCTACCACTGTGTTGTACACTTGAAACTAATGTAATGTAATACTGTGCGTCAACTACCCTTCAATAAAAAATAATTATCTAAAAAAATAAAAAAATAAAAAAAAAAGATGAATAAAGTCTGAGGATCTAATGTATAACATGGTGACTGCAGTAACACTGTATTACATAACTGAAATTTTCTAAGCAAGCAAAGCTCCAAGGTTCTCATTTTTTAAAAAGCGAATATGTATTCAGAAATATTAATCCAATTAGCAAAAAATCAATCAGCTTAAGAATTTGATGGCAAATGTGAAAGGTTTGCTAGCTTCATTTTCCAAACACCAATTAATTTTTCATTAATAAAATATATTAATATAAAATTATGCGGTCAGAGTGCCTTTCTGTATGCCAAATATTCCCAGGAGTATTGAAATAAACTTTCCAGAGCCAGCAACTTTCTATTGAAGTAGTTAATTCGCTAATTAACTAGTTTATTAGCACGTTTTATTCACTTTGTTCTTTTGTATCCAGAAAAAGGCCTCCATTAAATAAGGATTATTGATTGAAAGTTATTCACTAATTGATGGAAACAGTGTTTTAGAGCTTGCAAATACAAAATTCAAGGTAGTTGCTTAGTGTAAGAAAATCAGTGGACTGTCATACAAAGTCAGAATATCCTGTGGAAGTCTCCTGACCAAACAACTCAGTACAACCAAAGCCTCACTCCATCTGGAAGCTCTTATTCTAGAGCAAAACACCAAAAGCCCTATCCTACGCTTTACCTCAGTCCTTAAATTGCCACCTGCTTCTTAAAGGTACCTTAACAGACAAGATGTTATAATTGCACCCCCATATTTATTTTCTACTCAAGACTTTTGGTTTTCAAAAGTCTAAAAGGATATAAACACCTAAGTACAGTTGACCCTTGCATAACTGGGGGATTAGGAACACTGATGCCCCACCCCTCAGTCAAAATTCCAGGTATACCTTCTGACTCTCCAAAAACTTAAATAGCCTATTGACGACCAGAAACCTTACCAGTAACATAGTCAGTTGACATATATTTTGCATGTCATCTGTATTATATACCATGTCTTACAACAAAGTATGCTAAAAAATAAAACATTTTTTCAAATTGTCGCAAATCTTACAAAAAATTTCCAATATATTTATTGAAAAAAATCCACATACATTCAAATCTGTTCTGTTCAAAGATATACTGTATTAATTTCAATGATAGACCATATTTTTAAACTCAAAGCATTTCTGCTGGCTAAGGCAAGTCCAGTAATAATAAACCTTATTACTAAGATCCTCATATTCAACAAAAGACTGCTATTTGGGGCAGATGTGTAACTAGCAATAACTGGTTCATTTCTTTTTCATAATAAAATATGTATTTTAGAGTCAAGACCAAAAAAAAATCCATGTGTGGCATATTAATGTCCCTAGCTGAATCACCTCAAGTAAGGATACTTACTTTCTGGAAGAGTCTGTTTTCTGTCCTCCTAGTGATGAGCCATTTATCTGCAGCACAAAAAACCCAGACTTATAGCCAGACAAACATATTTAGAATGTCATATATCAGGACTCAATTTGTCAGGGCTGTTAATTTCAGCAAGACACAAAAGATAGATGAAATGAGACCTAAGAAGAACTTAATGGCAAGAGATCTTCAAGTCTGCTCAAGAAGAGTGTCCAGTGGGTAATAATGAGTTGAGCAAAGAGCACCAGAAGTCCAAATAAAAGAACAAGCCAACTGAGAATTTAGCCATCTAACAGTTTATGTATATCCAACTAACATTTTCTGAATACCTGTTAATTACCAAGGATTTTATTGGGTTCTAGGGATAAAGAGATGATCAAGACATGGGCCTTACTAATAATGATAGGCATGTACAAAGTGATACAAAATTCCACCTCTACCACCTACTAGCTCAGTTTCCCCATAGGTAAAGGTGGGACAATAGTAGTAACTGTCACATACAATCGTTGTGAGGAATACTAGATAACACTTGTAAAATGCCCAGCACTTTACCTGGCACATATTATTGCTTTAAAAATCATTCTTATTCACTCATGAAGGGAAAGGTCACTGAAGATGTACTGGGACAGGTGATACTCAAACTAAATCTTAAAGAATGAGTTGGGAGTTTGCCTGGTGAGTAAGTTAAAAGCTCTGCAGACAGAGACACCAGCAATGTAAGGGCCCAGAGCCTATGGTTTTGGAGGAGCAGAAGAGTTGTTTCTGTTTGAAGGCAAGAACAACAGGAGAGAGAAAGCCAGGTCTGGGTTAAGACAAGATTTGGGAAGAAGCACTTTAGAAAAGATCAGGGTTAAACAAGAGTGTCTTCACTGAAGGGTTGTGGCTCCACCAGACACAAAAGAAAGATGTGGTGGAATGTGACATAGGTTCTTATTCTGAGAGAGCTGCCAAAAAGAAAGGGCTGCTACGATGGAATTGCCTCAAGTGAGCACTTCCAACCCTGTCACTAATCAGCCACAGATTTAGTGTGAATAGAGAGTGGCCATCAAACTGCCAATATTATCTAACTCCCCCAGCAAGCATCTGGGGCTCAGCAGTGGAGGGGACACAGGGCACCAAAGTACACTGACAATATAAACTGTAAAGCTTCAAAGAATGAAGAATAGGCTCCAGCCAGCACAATCAATCCAAATCTGTCAGATGAACAAATTAGAACTCAGTGACAAATTCACTAGTCAATGTTTTAATGTAATAGAATATATATCTTATTTCTAATTAATTCCAAAATAACAAAAAATACCACAGGAAGCTTCCTGTTATAACTTCCACAATAAAATATGAAATTACCTACACACATACACACAGCCCTACTCCAAATTCAGCACTATTGCAAAGATACATCAAATCTAAGCAACAGAACACCAATGTTCTACCATTTGGGGTCTAAAGACCCCAAAAAATTTCTAAATAACTTTGAGCATTAAAATCTCAGAAGTCTTGTCAGATAATGGTTCTATTTTACATGTACAGAAAATTTTAAGTGAAATGTGTTTGCCCTTGGTAGTCAGAAAGACCTAAGTTTTACTGTTGGACCAAGGTTCAAATTCCTCACCAGTGACTTAACCTATCTATCTGGTGTCAGCTTCCTCATATACAAGGTGTATAGATGGTATCCATATGTCTACATGACAGAATTCTCATAAGGGTAGGATGTAATGTATATAAAATTCTGATATGTTGTAAGCTCTTAATAAATGGAGGTTATTATTATTATGAAACTCTGTCAAACCCAATGGATGGTAGCACCAGAAAATTATTTTATCAATAATAACTTGCAATCTAATGCTCCAAATTGTTCTACATAAGTTCCAAGATACAAACTGCCATCTAATTAGCTCATAGCTAGCTCAGAATACAACCTAATGGGAGCTTGCTCTAGATGTATGCAGCTGAGTTGTAGATGAAATGGCTTGGTGGAAAAGCCCACAAGCAGCTTATTATGAGCACACAAATATCACATTTATAAGAATTTTATTTTTTAAATATGTGATGCTGAATACCAAGGAGAACATTTCAGCCTAACCAAAACCACATAGTACTAGTCTATATTATAACTTAACAACTGACCAAGAAGGAATAATATATAAATAGCTTTCAGAGAAAGGAGGCACTTGTATCCACAGATTTATTTACTTGGTTTATTTATTTTCAAAACCTTGGAATGCAATGGAACTGTAAAAACAATATGACTAAAATCGATAGAGCACATCATTTGCTGATACTATTGCCCAAGAAAAGGCTATAAGCCTTAGGCATGTTATTACTAGATTACACAATTTCACTGACAGGTTCAAGATTTTTAAAGGCAACTGAGAATAGAGAGGACTTCTCTTCTGGGGCCACGGGATTTTTCTCTTTAATTAAAAGGAAACCATCATGTCTCTTTTTTTAATGATAAAGATTAAAAATGTCCTTTATAATATTTTTTAAGTAATATTAATTTTTTCTTTATTTCCTAAAATACAAATAGATTAGTGATCCTGATTAAATTAAACTGAAAGCTACTTTTGTTTAACAATACTGTATCCAACCACATATCCATTTAACAAATGCTAGAATAGTTCAGGGAATACTGGTTGTAAGATTATTTCTGCAAAGTCCACTCAGAAGAATATGAAACTCCAAAAATAGGAGCTTCTAAACCTCTTCTGCAAAAATGATCAATGAGTCTCTTTTCAAGTCTTAGTGATGAAATGATAAACTTTTAAACAGGCCTTCAAACTCAAATAATGCTGTATTTCAAAGTATACTTTTTAATCAGATAGCAAAAGTTAATCATGTAGCAAAAGTTAGTCATAAATTGATTTGATAAAAACTGACCAAATAAAACTGAACCTAATCTCAATGAGACTTTTACCTGAGTCAGATCTACCACTGTATTACAAACAGAAAATTGCAAAAGTTTTGAATTGCCTTATAGTGAAAATTCCAAAGGAGAAACATCCTCTTGTAGCTAAGAAAGCTGATGGAAAAACTATGCAGTTTTATGCCTATGACAGAAAAAAAACTTTTTGACTAGAAGAGGTGAATTATTTTAATCACAAATCTTGATAGGAAATACAAGGCTAGGCTTAAAAAAAGAAAAAAACTGACCCAGGTTTATTGCCTATATTTACTAGCTTTTACCAAGTGAATATAATAAAGTCTATTCAGGGAAGCTTGGGTCTTTAAACTTACATCAGACAGATAATTTTAAAAACAAAATATATAAAACACCATATCCTTTCTTGTCACTAATGTATACACTTACATAAATATATAATAGCTTAATGTTCTAAATAGATGGCTATTGAAATAGCTTTATTAACTGAATAATGCAAACATTTCCCTTAATTCCTCCCTCTCTCTCGATCTCCACATTTGACAATGACAAGTCCATTTAACTTCCATAACACTTTTCAAATCCATCCAGTTTTTCCATTCCAAATGTCCACAATATGATCTCTTGCCTGAATTACTGTAAAAGCTTCCCAAGTAGTCATCCTGGTTCCAAGTCAGCCCTCTCATCCAGTGCATTCTCTGCACTCCAACCAGAATGCTCTTTCTAATATGCAAACCTGATCATGTTTCTTCCCAACAAAAAACACTTCAATAGTTCCCAAAAGCACTAAGATTAAACAGACAGGAACCTGTGTGAAATGGCCCCAGTTTACCTCTTCAGGCTTATCTCATACTACACTTCCTTAATATAAAGTTTTCAAAATACAGAACTTCTTTCATGTCCTGCAATCCCATGCTTTCTCCAGGCCTCACATGCACTCTCAGCCTGGAACACTCCTTCCCATTCTCCTCTTCATCCTTGTAATTCCTACTCTTCTTGCAGCTCAGCTTATATATCATCTCCTTTGAATTTTCTTGATATTTTAAATCTCAGTTGAGTGTCTGCTTCTCCTTTGAGTATTATACTTGCTCTTCCACACTCTGAACTGTGCTTGGTAACTTACTTCTCAGTGTCCCTCACTATACCTGAAGTTCCCTGAAAGCAGTGATGGTTACAAATGCAGCATATCCTGTTACAAACTACTGTTTACCCAGTGAGGAAATGAGAACAAGAAATATGTTCTTTTGAAACCATATTCTATGTACAGTATAGAAAATGTATGAAAGGCAGGACAACACTGGAGATGGAAAGACAAGAAAATATTATAATAATCTAAGTAAGACAGAAATTGGCCTTAATTAGGAAAGCAGCATCAGGAATGGGGAAAACAGCCAGATTCTAGAGATATTTAAGGAGTGATAGAGTTCAGTAACTGGTTGGCTATAACAATGATAAGAGAAAGGGAACAGTCAACAATACCTTGAATATTGAGGTGCATGATGACCAAATTACTGAGATAGTTAAACTAAGAAGGAAGAATAGATTTTGGAGTAAGATAATAACTTTGGGATATGCTAAGTTAGTTTTGATTTTAGGGCATAAATGGAGATGTCTAAGAGACAGTGGAAATATAAGTCTGGAAATAAAGAAAAATCTAGGTTTATAAACATGGATTTAAGAGTTGTGTCAGAGAAGTGGCAATTAAAGCCATGTTTGTAGGTGAGACCACCCAGGAAAGATATGTAGAATGAAAACATAAGAGCCAAAACAGAACTTTCCGGAACATCAACTACTAAAGGAGAATCAGAGGAAGATGGTCCACTGAACAATGGAAAGTAGTGTCCATAGAGGCAACAAGGAGGGTGTTTAATGAAGGAAAGACTGATCAAAAGCCAAATGTCTCAAAATTTTCAAGGAAGTTGAGGGCTGAAAAGTTGTATTCAAAAATTAAGCTCTGGGGAGACAGAGCCAAGATGGCGGTGTGAATAGGGCAGCAGTAATCTCCTCCCAAAACCATATATATTTTTGAAAATACAACAAATATTCCTAAAAGAGAGACCAGAAGATACAGTACAACAGCCAGGCTACATCTACACCTGCGAGAACCCAGCACCTCATGAAGGGGGTAAGATATAAGTCACGTCCTGGTGGTACCCAAGCACGCCCCCCACCCCAGCTCCCCAGTGGGAGGAGAGAAGTTGGAGTGGGGAGGGAGTGGGAGCCCAGGACTGATAAATACCCAGCCCAAGTCATCACTGGGAGTACAGACACACAGTGTGTGGTGTGCTGGATATTATGGAAATGGAACAGTAAAACCTGCCAGTGGGTCCCCTCAGCCAGTGCCCCTGGGACAAAAGAAAAGCGAGTGCTTTTTGAAAGTCTTAAAGGGACAGGAGCCTCACAGCTGGACAGAAGTGTCCTGGCACACTCAGCCAAGCAGCTGGGAATCCCGGGGAACTCTGGGCGTCCTAACTCCCTAGGCAGCAGCACATCTCTGAGGCCCCTCACAGCGATAAACAGCCTCCCACCCTTTCCCCTCCCACGCGGCCCGCCATAGTGGAGCAGCAGCCTGAGACAGGCCACACCATAGCTGCTGTGCAGAGCCCCGTCCGCAGCCAACCAGGCCAGATTCAGAGGCACGCAGCTGCCCAGCACAAGCCGCTATGGGTAGTGGTTCTCGCAGGAGAGGAAGGCAACGAGCAAGCGGGAAGGGACTTTGTTCTCCCAGCTGACACACTCACCAACTGCCCATGACTAACTCTATCACCATGAAAAGACAGAAGAATTCGATTCCGACCAGAATCACACAGACATCCTCTGAGAGGGAAGCTGGGGAGATAGATTTAACCAATCTTCCTGAAAAAGAATTCAAAATAAAGGTCATAACCTTGCTGATGGAGCTGCAGAGAAAAATGCAAGAGCTAACGGATAAAGTTGGGAGGGAGAATACAGAAATAAAACAATCTCTGGAAGAGCAGAATGGATGAGATGCAAGAGGCCATTAATGGAATAGAAATCAGAGAGCAGGAACACAGACAAGCTGACGCAGAGAAAGATAAAAGGATCTCCAGGAATGAAAGAATATTAAGAGAAATGTGTGACCAATACAAAGAGAACAATATCCACATTATAGGGGTACCAGAAGAAGAAGAGAGAGAAAAAGGGATAGAAAGTGTATTTGAAGAAATAATTGCTGAAAACTTCCCCAAACTGGGGGAGGTAATAGTCGCTCAGACTACGGAAGCACACACAACACCCAACAGAAGGGACCCAAGGAGGACAACACAAAGACACATAATAATTAAAATGGCAAAGATCAAGGACAAGGACAGAGTATTAAAGGAAGCCAGAGAGAGAAAAAAGGTCACCTACAAAGGAAAACCCATGAGGCTATCATCAGACTTCTCAACAGAAACCTTACAGGCAAGAAGAGAATGGCATGATATATTTAATGCAATGAAATAGAAGGGTCTTGAACCAAGAACACTGTATCCAGCATGATTATCATTTAAATATGAAGGAGGGATTAAACAATTCCCAGACAAGCAAAAGTTGAGGGAATTTACCTCCCACAAACCACCTCTACAGGGTATTTTAGAGAGACCGCTCTAGATGGATGCACTCCTAAGGCTAAATAGATGTTACCAGAGAAAATAAAATCACAGCAAAGAAAGCAGAACAACCAAATACTAACTAAAGGCAAAAAATAAAATCAACTACCCACAAAAGCAGTCAAAGGAAACACAAAAGAGCACAAAACAAAACACCTCACATATAAAGAATGGAGGAGGAGGAATAAGAAGGGAGAGAAATAAAGAATCATCAGACTGTGTTTATAATAGCTCAATAAGCGAGTTAAGTCAGATGGTAAGACAGTAAAGAAGCTAACCTTGAACCTTTGGTAACCACGAATCTAAAGTCTGCAATAGCAATAAGTACATTTCTTTCAATAATCACCCTAAATGTAAATGGACTGAAGGCACCAATCAACAGACACAGAGTAATAGAAAGGATAAAAAAGTAAGACCCATCTATATGCTCCTTACAAGAGACACCTCAAACCCAAAGACATGCACAGACTAAAAGTCAAGGGATGGAAGAAGATATTTTATGCAAACAACAAGGAGGAAAAAACAGGTGTTGCAGTACTAGTATCAGACAAAACAGACTTCAAAACAATGAAAGTAACAAGAGATAAAGAAGGACACTACATAATGATAAAGGGCTCAGTTCAAGAAGAGGATATAACCATTATAAATATATATGTACCCAATACAGGAGCACCAACATATGTGAAACAAATACTAACAGAATTAAAGGAGGAAATAGAATGCAATGCATTCATTCTAGGAGACTTCAACACACCACTCACTCTAAAGGACAGATCCACCAGACAGAAAATAAGTAAGGACACAGAGGCACTGAACAACACACTAGAACAGATGGACCTAATAGACATCTATAGAACTCTATACCCAAAAGCAACAGGATACACATTCTTCTCAAGTGCACATGGAACATTCTCCAAAACAGACCACATACTAGGACACAAAAAGAGCCTCAGTAAATTCAAAAATATTGAAATTCTACCAACCAACTTCTCAGGACACAAAGGTATAAAACTAGAAATAAATTGTACAAAGAAAGCAAAAAGGCTCACAAACACATGGAGGCTTAACAACATGCTAAATAATCAATGGATTAACGACCAAATTAAAATAGAGATCAAGCAACATATGGAAACAAATCACAACAACACAAAGCCCCAACTTCTGTGGGATGCAGCATAAGCAGTTTTAAGAGGAAACTATATAGCAATCCAGGCATATTTAAAGAAGGAAAACAGTCACAAATCAATAGTTTAAAGTCACAATAATTGAAATTGGAAAAAGAAGAACAAATGAGGCCTAAGGTCAGCAGAAGGAGGAACAAAATAAATATCAGAGAAGAAATAAATAAAACTGAGAAGAATAAAACAATAGAAAAAATCAATGAAACCAAGAGCTGGTTCTTTGAGAAAATAAACAAAATAGATAACCTCTAGCCAGACTTATTAACAGAAAAAGAGAATCTACACACATCAACAGAATCAGAAACAAGAAAGGAAAAATCACGACAGACCCCACAGAAATACAAAGAATTATTAGAGAATACTATGAAAACATATATGCTAACAAGCTGGAAAACCTAGAAGAAATGGACAACTTCTTAGAAAAATACAACCTTCCAAGACAGACCAAGGAAGAAACAGAAAATCTAAACAGATGAATTACCAGCAAAGAAATTGAAGTGGTAACCAAAAAACTACCCAAGAACAAAACCCCTGGGCCAGATGGATTTACCGTGGAATTTTATCAGATATACAGAGAAGACATAATACCCATTCTCCTTAAAGTTTTCCAAAAAATAGAAGAGGAGAGAATACTCCCAAACTCATTTTATCAAGTCAGCATCACCCTAATACCAAAACCAGGCAAAGACCCCGCCAAAAAGAAAATTACAGACCAATATCCCTGATGAACATAGGTGCAAAAATACTCAACAAAATATTAGCAAACTGAACTAAAATATACATCAAGAGGATCATACACCATGACTAAGTGGGATTCATCTCAGAGATGCAAGGATGATACAACATTCGAAAATCCGTCAACTTCATCCACCACATCAACAAAAAGGAGGACAAAAATCACATGATCATCTCCATAGATGCTGAAAAAGCATTCAACAAAATTCAACATCCATTCATGATAAAAACTCTCAACAAAATGGGTATAGAGGGCAACTACCTCAACATAATAAAGGCCATATATGATAAACCCACAGCCAAAATCATCCTGAACAGCAAGAAGCTGAAAGCTCTTCCTCTAAGATCGGGAACAAGACAAGGATGCCCACTCTACCCACTGCTATTCAACGTAGTACTGGAGGTCCTAGCCACAGCAGTTAGAAAAAACAAAGAAATACAAGGAATCCAGATTGATAAAGAAGAAGTCAAACTGTCAATATTTGCAGATGACATGTACTGTAGATAAAAAAACCTAAAGAATCCACTCCAAAACTACTAGAACTAATATCAGAATTCAGCAAAGTTGTAGGACAAAAAATTAATACACAGAAATCTGCTGCATTCCTATACAGTAATGATGAAGTAGCAGAAAGAGAAACCAGGAAAACAATTCTTTTCACAATTGCATCAAAAATAATGAAATACCTAGGAATAAACCTAACCAAGGAAGTGAAAGACTTATACTCTGAAAACTACAAGACATTCATGAGAGAAATTTAAAAAGATACCAATAAATGGAAACTCATCCCATGCTCTTGGCTAGGAAGAATTAATATCATCAAAATGGCCATCCTGCCCAAAGCAATATACAGATTTGATGCAATCCCTATCAAATTACCAACAGCATCCTTCAATGAACTGGAACAAATAGTTCAAAAATTCATATGGAACCACCAAAGACCCCAATTAGCCAAAGCAATCCTGAGAAGGAAGAATAAAGTGGGGGGAATCTCACTCCCCAACTTCAAGCTCTACTACAAAGCCACAGTAATCAAGACAATTTGGTACTGGCCCAAGAACAGAGCCACAGACCAGTGGAACAGAATAGAGACTCCAGACATTAAGCTAAACATATATGGTCAATTAATATACGATGAAGGAGCCATGGACATACAGTGGGGAAATGACAGACTCTTCATCAGCTGGCGTTGGCAAAACTGGACAGCTACATGTAAGAGAATGAAACTGGACCGTTGTTTAATCCCATACACAAAAGAATTTTTGAAATGGATCAAAGAACTGAATGTAAGTCATGAAACCATAAAACTCTTAAAAAAAAACAGGCAAAAATCTCTTGGACATAAACATGAGCAACTTCTTCATGAACACATCTCCCTGAGCAAGGGAAACAAAAGCAAAAATGAACAAGTGAGACTATACCAAGCTGAAAAGCTTCTGTACAGCAAGGACAACATGAATAGAACAAAAAAGGCATCCTACAGTATGGGAGAATATATTAATAAATGACAGATCCAATAAAAGGTTGACATCCAAAATATATAAAGAGTTCACACACCTCAACAAACAAAAAGCAAATAATCCAATTAAAAAATGGGCAGAAGAGCTGAACAGACACTTCTCCAAAGAAGAAATTCAGATGGCCAACAGACACCTGAAAAGATGCTCCACATCGCTAATCATCAGAGAAATGCAAATTAAAACCACAATGAGATATCACCTCACACCAGTAAGGATCACCACCATCCAAAAGACAAACACCAACAAATACTGGCAAGGTTGTGGAGAAAGGGGAACCCTCCTACACTGCTGGTGGGAATGTAAATTAGCTCAACCATTGTGAAAAGCAGTATGGAGGTTCCTCAAAAAGCTCAAAATAGAAATACCATTTGACCCAGGATTTCCACTTCTAGGAATTTACCCTAAGAATGCAGGAGCCCAATTTGAAAAAGACAGATGCACCCTATGTTTATCACAGCACTATTTACAATAGCCAAGAAATGGAAGCAACCTAGGTGCCCATCAGTAGATGAATGGATAAAGAAGATGTGGTATATATACACAATGGAATATTATTCAGCCATAAGAAGAAAACAAATCCTACCATTTGCAACAACATGGATAGAGCTAGAGGGTATTATGCTCAGTGAAATAAGCCAGGTGGAGAAAGACAAGTACCAAATGATTTCACTCATATGTGGAGTATAAGAACAAAGAAAAAACTGAAGGAACAAAACAACAGCAGAATCACAGAACCCAAGAATGGCCTGACAGTTACCAAAGGGAAAGGGACTGGGAAGGATGGGTGGGAAGGGAGGCATAAGGTGGGGTAAGAAAGGGGGCATTACGATTAGCATGTATAATGTGGGGGGAGGCACGGGGAGGGCTATGCAGCACAGAGAAGACAAGTAGTGATTCTACAGCATCTTAGTACACTGATGGGCAGTGACTGTAATGGGGGTTGTGGGGGGGACTTGGTGAAGGGGGGAACCAAGTAAACATAATGTTCCTCATGCAATTGTAGTTTGATACCAAAATTTAAAAAATTAAGCTGTGGGGTATTCTTGGCAAAAATGGCAGCTTAGGGACCTCCAAAATTTTGTTCATCCATAAAAGCAATGAAAAAGCTGACAAAAATTATTAGAATTAACATTTTCAGAGCTTTGTAAATTACATAAAGGCTTGCAACAGCTCAGGAAGTATTTATATTTAAATAAATAAATGGTTGATCACAGTAAGACCATTAAGCTTTGTGACATTTTAATTTCCCTTTTTATCATTCTCCACTCTCCGTCTCTGTAATAGCCTTGAAAAAATAGCTCACATTCCTGGTACAGCCTGTCTCTGCGAAGAGCAAAATGGAGTTGGAGGTCTTTCCATTACTCATTCCCAAAGAACTATCATTATTTGACCCTTCTGGTGGTTCCCTGGGAGACACCACTTACATGTCAACCTGTACATGACCTGATTCATGGCTTACCTAGTACAAAAAGTCTTCTCCTAGGGTGCATTTGTTGAAAACAATTATAAACAAGTGTTGTAACTTCATAGCTACCTGACGCAGTGGTTAACACTTGGAGTAACAACAGGCTAACCAAAAAGCTTAAAAGGAGAAGCTGGGAAATAATATTTCCATAGAGATTTTGAAAAGCTCCAACATATTCTTGGGAATGGCCTTACATACAAATAGGACTGCATAGCTCCAACATATTCTTGGGAATGGCCTTACATACAAATAGGACTGCATACATGAACAAGAGAGACCTGAGAAGCCCCTGAGCTCTTATCTCTCACTGACCTTGAAGCTCTGCACAAGCAGAAAGTACAGGTATGGTGGAGTTGTCAAACACCTTGCTGAGTGCTGATGGTATGCCCCAACATGCACATAGAGCTCCCTTTACAAAGATTGATGATTTATTGTTCAGAGGCATTTAAGGAAATCTCTTCCATGAGCTGACCACTAAGCTAAACAAGTAGAGACTTTAGTGGCCACACAAAACTAAGAACATGTACTTCACATAATTAGTTTTAAACAGTCACTAAATAAACAGCAACAACCAGTGGCAACAAAAGGCCTGGAGAACAGAGAGTATCTGATTTCCACAGTTGCTACATTACTTAAAAGTTCCAGTTATCAACAATAAGAAAAATAACACATGAAAAAAAAAAAAAGAAAGAAAAAGGCAATAGGAACTAGCCCTGAGGAGGTCATGATATTGGACTTGCTGGACAAAGACTGTATTTTATTTTATTTATTGGAGTAAAGTTGATATACAATGTTATATTGATTTCAAATGTACAATATAGTGACTCAATAATTATATACTTTATTAGATGGTTACCACAATAAGTGTAGTTACCAGAGCAAGATATTATAATATTACTGGTTAAATTCTCTATGTTGTACTTCCATTCCTATGACTATTTTACAATTTGCACTTTGTACCTCTTTATCCCCTTTGCCTATTTCATTCATCTCCCACACCCCTCCCTATAGTAACCAATAGTCTATTGTGAATATGTATGGGTCTATTTCTTTTTTTGGTTGTTTTGTTTTAGATTCCACATATAAGTGAAATCATATGGTATCCATTTTTCTCTGCCTGGCTTATTTCACTTAGCATGACGCCCTCTATATCCATCCATGTTGTTGCAAGTGGCAAGAGTTCATTCTTTCTTACAGCTGAGTAATTGTGTATATGTACTACACCTTCTTTATCCACTTATCTATTGATGGGCACTTGGGTTGCTTCAATATCTTTGCTATTGGAAATAATGCTGCAATGAACATAGGTTTGCATGTATTTTCAAATTAGTGATTTTTTTCTTTGGGTAAATTCCCAGAAGTGGAATAGCTGGGTAATATGGTATTTCTATTTTTAGTTTTTTAAGGAACCTCCATGTTGCTTTCCACAGTAGCTGCACCAATTTACATTCCCACCAACAGTGTAGTAGGAGGGTTCTCTTTTTTCTATATCCTCACCAACACTAGTTTTTTCTTGTCTTTTGGATAGTAGTCATTCACACTGGTGTGAGGGGATACTTCATTGTGGTTTTGATTTGTATTTCCCTGATAATTAGTGATGCTGAGCATCTTTTCATGTGCCCATTGGCCATCTGTATGTCTTCTTTGGAAAAATGTCTATTTCAGGTTCTTTGCTTATTTTTAATTGGATTATTTGTTTTCTGGTGTTGAGTTGTATAAGTTCACTATATATTTTGGATATTAGCCCCTTACCAGATATATCGTTTGCAAATATATACTCCCATATGGCAAGTTGCCTTTTTGTTTTGTTAAGGATTTCCTTCACTGTGAAGAAGCTTTTTGGCTTGATGTAGTCCCACTTGTTTATTTTTGCTTTTGTTTCCTTTGCCCAGGGAGATGAATCCAGAAAAAACTTTCTCATGCTGATGTTCATGAGATTCTTGCCTCTGTTTTCTTCTAAGAGTTTTATAGTTTCCTGTCTTACATTTAGGTCTTTAATTTAGAGTTTATTTTTGTGTGTGGTGTAAGACGGTGATCTAGATTTTATTCTCTTACCTATAGCTGTTAAGTTTTCCCAGCACCATTTATTGAAGAAACTGTCTTTTCCCCATTGTATATTCATGTCTCCTTAAATGAAGACTTTAAATGAGCTATTTTAAATATGTTCAAAGAGCTGAAGAAAAAACCTTGACCAGTGAAACAAAAGAAACTATGAGGATATCTCACCAAATAGAGATTATCAATAAAGATATGTAAATTTTTTTAAAATACAAGTAGAACTTCTGGAGTTAAAAGTACAGTAATTGAAATGAGTATTTCATAGACATGCTTGATAGCCTATCTGAGCAGGCAGAAGAAAGAAACAATGAACTTCAAGATAAGTTAGTTGAGATCGCCTAGTTTGAGGAACAAAATAAGTAAAAAGAATGAAGAAAAATAAACATAGCCTCATACACATATGGGGATCCATTAAATGTACCAATATATGCATAATGGGAGTCTCTGGAGGAGAGGAGAAACTGAGAAGAAAGAATATTTGAATAAATAGTAGCCAAAGGCTTCCAAAATATTGATCTCCACATTCAAGAAGCTAAAAAAAAATCTAAGAAGGATAAATTTAAAAAGATCTACACCTACACACATATTAACCAAACTGTCAAAAGACTAAGTCAAGGAGAACATTAAAAGCAACAAGAGAGAAGTGACTTATCACATTTAAAGGATGGTTCAATAAGATTAAGAACTGAAATAAACCATGGAATCCAGAGGGAAGTAGGATGACATATTCAAAGTTCTAAAAGAAAGAAAAAAACATGTCAGGCAGAAGTTAATAAATCCAACAAAACTTTCTTTCAAAATAAAGTAACTAACCTGAAGCTAATATTATACTGATATCAAAACCAGTCAAACACATCACATACACATACATAAACACACATATACAACAGTTACAGATCAATCGATGACTATAAATCCTCAAAAAATAGTAGCAGCATATACCACCAAAATACTCAATCCAGCAGCATATAAAAAGGATTACACAATATGACAAAGGGAGATTTATACCAGAAATATAAGATTGGTTCAACATATAAATATCAATGTAATACACCAAATTAATACAATATAGGGGAAAATAAACACATAATCCATGTCAATATCCACAGAAAAAAAGTTTGACAAATCCAACATCCTCTCATGATAAAAACATTCAACAAACTAGAAACAGAAGGGAATTTCCTCAGACTCACAAGGCTTCTACAAAAAATACCCATAGGTAACATCATACTTAGTGGTGAAAGACTGGAAGGTTTCTCGCTAAGGTCAGGAATAAGACAGGATGTCTACCCTCACCTCTTTTATTTAACATTACACTGAAAGTTCTAGCCTGGAGAACATTCAACATGAAAATAATTTAAAAATCATCCAGATTGGAATGGAAGAAATAAAAAATACCTCTATTTATAGATGACCCAATCCTGGACATAGAAAATCCTAAGGAACACACACACACACACACACGTTAATAAACTACATTTAGCAAGGTTGCATGATACAAGATCAACATACAAAACTCAATTGCATCTCTATATACTCGCAATGAGCAATCTGAAAATTAAGAAAACAATTCAATCCAACAGTACCAAAACAGAAGAGGAAACAACAAAATAATCACAAGACTTGTACACTGAAACTATAAAACTCTGCTAAAAGAAATTAAAGAAGCAAATGGAAAGATATTTTATATGCCTGTGTTGGAAGACCTATTAATATTAAGATGGCAATAGTCCCCAAAATGATCTACCAATTCAATGCGATCTCTATTAGAAGTCCAATTGTCTGTTTTGCATAAATTTACAAATCCTAAAATTCATATGGAAATGCAAAGGACCCAGAAAAGCCAAAATAATCTTTAAAAAAAAAGAAAGTTCAACTTGTACTTCACAGTTTCAAAGCTTACTTTAAAACTACAGTAACCAAAACAATGTTAAACTGGCTTAGAATAAACATAGATCACTGGAATAGAATTGAGAGTCCAGAAATAAACTAAACCTCTGTGTTCAGCTGATATTTGACAGGGGTACCAAGACAATTCAGTGGGGGAAAGAATAGTCTTTTCAACAAATGGTGCTGAGACAACTAAATACCTGTACACAAAAGAATGAATGTAGACCCCTACCTCACACTATAAACAAAGTTAACTCAAATGCAATAAAAGACTTAAATGTAAGAGCTAAAACTCTGAGAGAAAAACACAAAGGTGATAAACTTGATGACCTTCAATTAGGCAAGTTTCTTAGACACAAGACGAAAAGCCCAAGCAATCAAAGAAAAAATAGTGAAGTGGATATCATCACAATTAAAAACATTTGTGTTTTAAAGGGTATTATATAAAAACTGAAAAAGTAACCAATAGAATTGGAGGTAATTTTGCAATAGCTAATGAGGGTCTAGTATCTAGAATGTAAAGAACTCTTAAAATGCAAGAATAAAAAGACAGCCCAATTTTTTAAATGGGCAAAGGATTTGCATAGGAATTTCTCCAAAGAAGACATAGAAATACCAATAAGCACATGAATAGATGCTTGATTTCTGTAGCTGTTATAGCAATGCAAATCAAACCCACAATGAGATACCACTTCATACTAACCAGGATGGTTATATTGAAACAAATTTAAAAGTGTTGAAGAGGATATTAGGTAACTGGAACCTCCATACAATGCTTGTGGGAATGTAAAATGGTGTAGCTGGTATGGAAAACAATTTGGTAATTCCTCAAACAGTTAACATAAAGTTATCATATGACCCAGCAGTTCTTAGGTATAGATCCAAGAGAATTAAAAACATATACAGCCATCCCTCATTTTATAGAGTGCTTTACTTTATTGCACTTCAAGGATAATGCTTTTTTCTCTTTTTTACAAATTGAAGGTTTGTGTCAACCCTGCATTAAGCAAATCTTTAAGAAACATTTTTCCAACAGCGTTTGCTCACTTTATGTCTCTATGTCACATTTTGGTAATTCTCACAACCTTTCAAAACAATTAAATAAATAGAGTTGGAAGAAAACATGAATAAAGATAAAGTTTCAATTAATGAAAGGAAAGTAGCTCAGTAGAATGAATAAATTTAAGAAGTGATTCTTTTACATGATTAATAAAATAAATAAAACCCCCTCACCTCTAATCAAAGAAAATTGAGAACAAAATATATATAAGATTAGGAATATGAAAGAAATGATAAGCACTGATAAGAAAGACATCAATTACAAAATAATAGTACTTCCAATTCTAGGGTTACATTTCTAGTTACAATTGCTGCATAACAAACTACCCCAAAATTTAGTGGTTTACAAAACAATTACTTTATTACACCCATAGATTCATCAGTCAGGAAGGGCTCATCTAGGCTAATCTGCACTAAGTTCCCAGCTGGACTGTAGTCATCTGCAGGCCAATTAGACTGTGTATCCAAGATGGCTCACTCAACTGGCTGGCAAGAGCAGGAAGCTTACACATGGTCTCTCCAGCATTGTGGAATGAGCATAATTAGACTTCTTACATGGCAGTTGACTTCTCCTAGAGTAAGCACCCCTAAGAACTAGATAAAAGCCTCATGGCATCAAGATTATCATTTAAATTTGAGGAAGGGATAAAATAATTGTCAGATAAGCAAAAGCTGAGAGAATTTACCTCCCACAAACTACCTATACAGTGAATTTGGAGGGACTGTTATAGATGGAAGTGTTCCTAAAGCTAAATAGCAGTCACCAGGGGAAATACAACCACAGCAAAAAAAGGAGAACAATTAATTACTGAGCAGATACAAAATCAAATCAACTGACCCCAAAGTCAATCAAGGGATAGACAAAGAGTGCAGAATATGGTACCTAATATATAAAGAATGGAGGAAGAAGAATAAAGGAGGAAAGAAAAAAAAACCTTTAGGTTATGTTTATAAAGCATACTAAGTGAGTTAAATTGGTCTGTTAGATAGTAAGGGAATTACCCTTGAACCTTTGGTAACCACAAATCTAAAGCCTGCAATGGCAATAAGTACATACCTATGGATAATCACTCTAAATGTCAATAGTCTGAATGCACCAATAAAAAGACAAAGAGTCAATGAATGGTTAAAAAGCAAGACCTATCTACATGCTGCCTACAAGAGACTCACTTCAAACCCAAAGACATACACAGACTGAAAGTAAAGGTATGGAAAAAGATATTTCATGCAACTAATAGGGAGAAAAAAGCAGGATTTGCAGTACTTGTATCAGACAAAATAGACTTCAAAACAAAGAAAGTCACAAGAGACAAAGAAGAACATTACATAATGATGAAGGGGTCAATCCAACAAGAAGATATAATCATAAATATCTATGCACCCAACACAGGATCACCTACATATGTGAAACAAATACTAACAGAATTAAAGGGGGAAATAGAATGCAATGCATTCATTCTTAGGAGACTTCAACACACCACTCACTCCAAAGACAGAACAACTAGAAAATAAGTAAGGAGAAAGAGGGACTGAACAACATATTAGAACAGGTGGACCTAACAGACATCTACAGAACACTCCATCCAAAACAACAGAATATACATTCTTCTCAAGTGCACATAGAATATTTTCAAGAACAGATCATATACTAGGCCAGAAAATGAGACACAATAAATTCAAAATGATGGAAATTGTACCAACCAGCTTCTCAGAGCACAGAGGTATGAAACTAGAAATAAATTAAGCAAAGAAAATGAAAAAGCCCACAAACACGTGGAGGCTTAATAACATGCTCCTAAATAATCAATGGATCAATGACCAAATAAAAACAGAGATCAAGCAATATATGGAGACAAATGACAACAACAATTCAACACCACAAAAATCTGTGGGATGCAGTGAAGGCCATGCTAAGAGGGAAGTATATTGCAATACAGGCCTACCTCCGGAAAGAAGAACAATCTCATATGAACAGTCTAAACTTACAATTAATGAAACTAGGAAAATAAGTACAAATGAGGCCCAAAGTCAGTAGAAGGAGGGATGTAATACAGATTAGAGAAGAAATTAATAAAATTGAGAAGAATAAAAGAGTAGAAAGAATCAATGAAAGCAGGAGCTGGTTCTTCGATAAAATAAACAAAATGCATAAACCCTTAGCCAGACTTCTCAAGAAAAAAAGAGAATCTACACACAAAAACAGAATCAGAAATGAGAAAGGAATAATCACCACCGACACCACAGAAATACAAAGAATTATGAGAGAATACTATGAAAAATTACATGCTAACAAACTGGATAACCTAGAAGAAATGGACAGCTTTCTAGGAAAATACAACCTTCCAAGGCTGACCCATAAAAAATAGAAAAAAAGAATCGACCAATTATCAGCAAGGAAATTGAATTCGCAATCAAAAAACTACCCAAGAACAAAACTCCTGGACCAGATGGTTTCACCACTGAATTTTATCAAACATTTAGTGAAGACCTAATACCCATCCACCTTAAAGTTTTCCAAAAAAAGAAGAGGGAATACTCCCGAACTCATTCTATGAGGCTAGCATCACTCGAATACCAAAACCAGGCAAAGACACCACAAAAAAAGAAAATTACAGATCAATATCCCTGATGAACATCGATGCAAAAATACTCAACAAAATATTAGTAAACCAAATTCAAAAATAGATTATCCATCACGATCAAGTAGGATTTATTCCAGGGATGCAAGGATGGTACAACATTCGAAATTCCATCAACATCATCCACCACATCAACAAAAGAAGGACAAAAACCACATGATCATCTCCATAGATGCTGAAAAAGCATTCAACAAAATTCAACATCCACTCATGATAAAAACTCAACAAAAAAGAGTATAGAGAGCAAGTAACTCAGCATAATAAAGGCCATATATGACAAACCCACAGCCAACATTATATTTAACAGTGAGAAGCTGAAAGCTTTTCCTTTAAGATTGGGAACAAGACAAGGATGCCCACTCTCCTCACTTTTATTCAACATAGTTCTGGAGGTCCTATCCACAGCAATCAGACAACACAAAGAAATAAAAGGCATCCAGATTGGCAAGGAAGAAGTTAAACTGTCCCTGTTTGCAGATGACATGATATTATACATAAAAACCCCTCAAGAATCCACTCCAAAACTACTAGAACTAATATCTGAATTCAGCAAAGTTGCAGGATAAAAAATTAATACACAGAAATCTGCTGCATTCCTATACACTAACGATGAAGTAGCAGAAAGAGAAATCAGGAAAACAATTCCATTCACAATTGCATCAAAAAGAATGAAATACCTAGGAATAAACCTAACCAAGGAAGTGAAAGGCTTATACTCTGAAAACTACAAGACACTCATGAGAGAAATTAAAGAAGATACCAATAAATGGAAACATATTCTATGATCATGGATAGGAAGAATTGATATTGTCAAAATGACCATCCTGCCAAAAGCAATCTACAGATTCAATGCAACCCCTATCAAAATACCAACAGCATTCTTCAACAAACTAGAGCAAATAGTTCTAAAATTCATATGGAACCACAAAAGACCCTGAATAGCCAAAGCAATCCTGAGAAGGAAGAATAAAGCAGGGGGAATTATGCTCCCAACTTCAAGCTCTACTACAAAGCCACAGTAATCAAGACAATTTGATACTGGCACAAGAACAGACCCATAGACCAATGGAACAGAGTAGAGAGCCCAGATATAAACCCAAGCATATATATGGTCCATTAATATACTATAAAGGAGCCAGGAATATACAATGGGGAAACGACAGCCTCTTCAACAACTGGTGTTGGCAAAACTGGACAGCTACATGCAAGAGAATGAAACTGGATTATTTTCTAACCCCATACACAAAAGTAAACTCAAAGTGGATCAAATACCTGAATGTAAGTCATGAAACAATAAAACTCTTAGGAGAAAACATAGGCAAAAATCTCTTGAATATAAACACGAGCAACTTTTTCCTGAACACATCTCCTTGGGCAAGGGAAACAAAATGAAAAATGAACAAATGGGACTACATCCTGCTAAGAAGCTTCTGTACAGCAAAGGACACCATCAGCACATCAAAAAGGCATCCTACAGTATGGGAGAATATATTTGTAAATGACATATCTAACAAGGGGTTAACATCCAAAATATATAAAGAACTCACACGTCTCAACACCCAAAAAGCAAATAACCCTATTAAAAAATGGGTGAAGGATATGAACAGACACTTCTCCTAAGAAGAAATTCAGATGGCCAACAGGCACATGAAAAGATGCTCCACATTGGTAATCATGAGGGAAATTCAAATTAAAACCACAATGAGATATCACCCCATACCAGTTAGGATGGCCAACATAGAAAAGAATAGGAACAACAAATGCTGGCGAGGATGTGGAGAAAGGGGAACCCTCCTACACTGCTGGTAGGAATGTAAACTAGTTCAACCATTGTGGAAAGCAGTATGGAGGTTCCTCAAAAAACTAAAAATAGAAATACCATTTGACCCTGGAATTCCACTTCTAGGAATTTACCCTAAGAATGTAGGATCACAGTTTCAAAAAGACATATGCACCCCTATGTTTATTGCAGCACTATTTACAATAACCTAAGTGTCCATCAGTAGATGAATGTATAAAGAAGATGTACATATACACAATGGAATATTATTCAACTATAAGAAGAAAACAATTCCTACCATTTTCAGCAACATGGATAGAGCTAGAGGGTCCAGTGAACTGCTCAGTGAAATAAACCAGATGGAGAAAGACAAGTATAAAATGATTTCCCTCATTTGTGGAGCATAAGAACAAAGCAAAAACTGAAGGAACAGAAAAGCAGCAGACTCACAGAACCCAACAATGGACTAACAGTTACCAAAGGGAAAGGAACTGGGGAGGGTAGGTGGAAAGGGAGGGATAAGGGGAATAAGGGGCATTACGATTAGCCCACATAATGTAGGGAGGAGCACGGGGAAGGCAGTATAGCACAGAGAAGACAAGTAGTGACTCTATAGCATCTTACTATGCTGATGGACAGTGACTGTAATGGGGTATGTGGTGGGGACTTGATAATGGGGGGAATCTAGTAACCACAATGTTGCCCATGTGATTTTATATTAACGGTACTAAAATAAAAAAAAAAGTAGGTGGGACAAATGAAATCCATTTAAGTTATGAGTGTCACTGTAGTATAAGATACCAATTAGGGACTGTACATTTGCCTGTCTTCCCTACCTAGCCATCCCTCCCTACACCAAGCCCTCCTATTCCTACTAGAAGATAAACTCCATGAGGACAGGGACTTTGGCTGTCTTTTTCACTATAGAATCCCCAGTGCATAGATATGGAGAAATGCTCATAAACTCTACAATTAGGAATGAGTGAATGACGGGGAGAACAGTGTATCACAGAGAAGGGACATAGTGGATCTCTGGCAACTTTCTGCACTGATGGACAGTGACTGCATTGGGGTATGGGTGGGGACTAGATAATATGGGTAATGTAGTAACCACATTGTTTTTTCATGTGAAACCTTCATAAGAGTGCGTATCAATCAAAGTTTAATAAAAAATAAAAAAAAAAAGAATGGGTGAATGAATGAATCAATGGGTAAAAAAAAGTTGCATGGCCTTATCTGAACTAGCATTGGAAGTTACACAGTATCACTTCTGCCATACTATATTGTTGAACCAGTCATAAGCTTGCCTAGATCCAAAAGGAATGAATAAATGCATGTCTTTACAGGAATACAAAAAAATTTTCAGAAATGTTTTAAAACTATCACAGCAACAAATTTGAAGCCTACAGGGAATAGATCATTTTTAGCAAAATGTGACTTCCCAAATGACCCAATAAGGAGTAGAGAATTTAAATATATCAAATGCCATAGAAGAAACAGTAAAAGTTATTAAAGATAAGCCATCGAATAAAGGCATCAGGTAGTTTCACAGCTGAGTTCTACGTAACTTTTTAAAAAGAGAAGTGCCATGTTATTTAAATGAGGGGCTCTCAAACTTTAGTGAGCATCAGAATCACCTTGCCAGCTGGTAATCATGTGGATTCCCCGGCCCCATCCTCAGAGAGTCTGAATCAGTAAGTTTAGAGTGTGGAATGAGGATCTGCATTTCTAACAAGCACACAGGTGATGTTGATACCAGTTGTCCACAGAATACACTTTGAGAAGCAGTGATGTAAACCAGAGGTTAGCAAACTATGGTTTACTGAACAAATATGGTCTGCTACCTGTCTTTATAAATAAATTTTTATTGGAATACATCATGCTCATTCATTTACATATTGTCTATATCTGCTTTCACACTACAATGGCAGAGTTGTGTAGGTGTAATAGAGATTGCATGACCCGCAAAGCCTAAAATACTTACATCTGGTCCTTTGTGAAAAAAGTGCCAACCCTTGGTTAAACCATATTTTTCTACCTCATTACATTTTCCTTTTTCCAAACTCCAGAAGACTTTTGTGACTTCTCCTGATTCTGATAGTTAAAATGCAAAACTACTATGACAAGTAACTTTCACCTCACATACTATCTGCACTCAGTTAGCAATGACCTGAATCACTATACTGAAGAAGGTCTGAGACTGTCCAAGCTCACTGACAAAGAATGTTGTGATCAATTAACGATATCTACCAATGGCACTGAAAGAGGTAACCTGGAGATATATGGTGTCTATTTGCTGAGCCTCATTGCAAAATACACAGGGTTTAAGAATCTTTTCAAAAAACTGTTGGATAACTGCAATAAAATATGGATGTAATGCACACATTTTTAACTACACCATTAACAATGTATCAGATTTTGTTCCAACTGCTATGGAAGTTATTGTAATAATATGCAAATACTTCACATTTATAAGAAAGTAAAGGAAATAAAATCATTTTGTGATTTTATCAAAGCATAATACAGACCAATTCTGTCATGTTTGTACACAAGATTTCTGAGATTGATGTCTGCTCTTGAAAGAATACTAATAATGTTTCAAATGTTATGAGCCTATATTTTATCAGCTGAAAATGTCCCCATTATTAAGACATCTTTCAAAGATCTTAACTCCCAACTTTGGGGGTGATGTTTGTACATTAACACCATCTTACCACAGTGTTATTTCCAAAATAGTAACCCAGAACATATCAACAGAAATGACATTTTATAATTTGCATATTTACATGATTATTTCAAAGAAAAAAAATGCTTTTATTGTTCAAGGCAAAAGCAAAACTGCCTAAGAAAATATATACATATGTTTGTTGTTCTAGGTAGAAGAAAAATTGCAGATGAAAATTTCCAGTGTGGGCAAGAAACAGTTAAATACCAAACCCCAGTAAAGCAGGAAGTAAGCAACAGGGCTACCAGGGAGCCCAAGGATGGTGGCACAGAAAATTAACCACACGTAGCAGTAGTAGAAAAAACAAGGCAAGGGTCAGCCAGGCACAACCAGGCATGGAGTTTTTTCACCATTGTATTATTCCTTAGATTAACAAAGCCTGGTACATTGAAAGAACTCAATAAATATTTGTGGAAGGAAAGACAGAAAGCATGAAAGGTGAAAGGGAGGGAAGGCAGAAGTTCACACAACAAAGCTGTGGCTTCATTCCAATTACCAGATGGTGATTATAAAGAACAGTTGGGAAAGGTGCCTGGTAATAAATAAGTTTCTCCACTAGGAATGAAGATGGCTGGGAATCAGCTTGCAGTTGCTAAGGGAGTGATGTATTGAGGTCCTAGCAAAGGAGCAGCTCTGTAAAGAACACAATGACTCCTAACATACCAGAAGCAAGAGTTTATTTCTCCCAGTTCCTTGACTCCTGATTCTAAAGACTACAAAGATGACTCTGTACCCAGAAGAACAAGGCTCCTCTGAATCATTTGGCCTTGATATGTAGGATGAAGTTTTATTTATTACAAGGTTTTTCTGGTCTACAACCCTGTATTAATAAAGGGTTTATTAAAAGGGTGTGTTAATAAAAGGAAGGGAAGAAGGGCAGAAATATCTGCTGTGCAATTGATGGTATTTGTCCAGGCATGCTGGATGAGATGTATCAACAAAGCGAGATAATTCCAAATTTCATCCAGCATAGAAGCTTTTAGAACTAGGGAATCCATGTTTGTGCCTAAAGACTGAATCTCCCGAAACTGTATGCAAAAATGTGTGTATGTGCATTTTCCTGAAAAGAGATTCCAGTGCTTTCATCAGACTGCCAGAAAGGTCCACAATCTACCACACCACCCCAAAATTTCAGAACCACAACTGCAGTCATTTATAAACTGTAGGTCATCTGTACAGCACACCATTCTAAAAGTAAATTGAATAGAAAATATGAAAGTATAACACTTGTCATAAAGGTATTATTTCTTCACACTTGCTTCAGAGGTGTGTGTGTGTGTGTTTACATATACTGACATAAAGTAAAATTTTTCATACTGGGGTCTGGGTCAAAATGTTTGAAAGCCAGTGCTCTAAGGCATGAGAAATGGCTATATACAACTTTGTAACATATTAAATCATCCATTGAAACAATTAGGTGATCTGTGGTCTCAGTGGGCATTCTACTGTGTGTCAGTATTTGTGGGCAAATCTACCAAAATGAAATTGCTATTATTAGAGAACCGCAATCTGCAACACTCAGAAATGAAAGTCTGTCTCTACAAGGTCTTATTGAACTTCAGGAGACTAAGGATTATGAGGGGGTTGCCTTCAAAAAGACCCTGCACACTGGGTGTCTCTGAGAAAATGTAAAATATTGAATAAAATGTTTAGGAATGAGAAGAGTGCAAATGCTTCCTTAGGATGAGGGAATCCTCTAAGCACCTCAGAAAACTATCAGGGAAGGGGCAAGCATGGAAACTCATCTTAAACCCGTTACAGCAATGAGTTTTAGAGAAAATAATTATTTCTTTTACACAAAAGAGACAGAAGAGCATGGCAAATCTGCCATGACTGCTTGGGTGGGAGGGCGTCTCTTGAGTTTCAATTACCAATGTCTGGTATTGTCCTCTATTCTCTTCTAAGCCTCAATACAAGAAACATAAATGGTCCAGGCATTGATTTATTGAATTTATTATCTAAAATGTCACTAAAGCACTTTACAGATCTGAATTGTCCCAATGAATGTAAAAATTTTCAAAAGTATCACTAGATTCTGCACAGCCAGACCACTACTTAACCCAATCTACAAAAGACTAGATCTACCCTCTCAGACAAGTTCTGGCTTGGGGTTCAAGTATATCTGAGATAAAA
The DNA here is from genome assembly GCF_030020395.1 of Manis pentadactyla. Taxonomy (NCBI): domain Eukaryota; kingdom Metazoa; phylum Chordata; class Mammalia; order Pholidota; family Manidae; genus Manis; species Manis pentadactyla. The sequence goes on from NC_080027.1 coordinate 48,764,737, forward strand.
AGTGAGGCACCATACTGAGATTTCCCATTCCTCTTCCCCTGCTTGCCTTCCAGAAGGCTGGAGCCAGGCTTATACCTCCCAGGCAGAGACCAGAGCTTCCTCACTGGAGAAACTGCTTGACAGACATACAAAAAAAGATGCACAAATACTGACATACAGGAATTCTTCCCCTAGCCCTGCAGCCTCCAGAAAAAGAGCTTAGATCCTCACCAGGTCACCTTTACTAGTTGACACAGGCTTGTGATGGATTTTAATACCTCATTCTTAAATAGAAAAATATAGGCAAAGATAGCTAGACATTTTATGAAAGACTCAAAAGTGAGAGAGAACAAAACAAATAGGGGAAAAGGAACTCAAAGAAAACAGAGAAGGCCAGGAGCTGAATTATACCTCATAGATAAAAATATCCTTTGAGAAGTAAAAGATAAATCCATGAAATAAGAAGCTAGAACAAAAGAACATTCAGAAACTAGAGAGACCCCTTAAAATCTAAAAATAAAAAGAAATTAAAGAAAGGAGTTAAATGATTTGGGGACTGTCTTAGAAAATAAACCAAAATGACAAAAAGGTAGAAAACGGGAGTGAATTGATAAAGAAAATTAAAGGACTGGTCCAGGAAGTTCAATATATGAATAACAGTTCAAGCAAAACAGAATAGAGAAAATGAAAGAGAAGAAATTATCAAAGAATAAACGTTCCCTGAAGTAAAGAACATGAATTTCCAAGTTGAAAGAGCTCACAGATTTCACAGCACAATTAATGAAAATGATCCACATCAATAATCATAAAACTTGAGAACACCATGAATAAAGAAAAGAAAGGCTGGTGGGGGAACTCCACAATGTAGGGGCAGGGATCAGGCTGGTACCACCTGAAGCCACTGATCAATATTAGCCTCACTAAAAGTGGGACCGCCAGACCCTTTGTGTCTGATGATGTGATGTGATACAATAAGAAATACACAGCACTACTTAATGAAGTATTTTTGTTCAAAACTGAACTAGAATTTAGCTAAGCCTCAAGCTAAATACTAATGAGTTTTTTACTGCAAATATTGTATTGTCAAATTATTGTTGCAATTGTTTACACTTTTCACATGTAAAATTTCATTTGGTGCTTCTTTACGTCTATTTCTATGCTGATGTGTCTATTAAGGGAAATATTAAGATCGGATCTTGTCATTCTGGTAGTCATAAATACAATCTTACAGATTACTTTGTTGCCACTAACTAAAGAAAAAAGCCAATAGCAGAAACTTTTCTGAAAAAATCAAGAGCTCAGGAACATAGGCAATTTCTCATGAATTTTGCAGAGTTAACTCAATGACAAGATTTATCTACACTAAGGTCTGGTGTTCAACAAATGCTGAATAGAATAAATGAGTGAATGGACATACACACATATACACGTCTCTACAGATTTTGAAAGAAGGACAGAATGTCTACTAGAGCTATAATCTAACAGAACAGCCCTAAAAGTCAGGAGTCAGGAATTGTTTCAGGTGATAATTATGGGACCATGAACCACTGCTGTCTGGCTAAGCATTCTGACACTAGTAAGGTATACACAAGCTAAGAGAAATATTTCCGAATACACTGATGAAATAAACTAGGATGAATAAATTAGAGCTGTCCAGAATATGTTCTACTTTGATGTTCAGCTATGTCCAAGAAATGTCAGATCTAGCCAGAAGGATTTTACTACTTAATCATTTGGAAAGTTGTAAGAAAAGGCATTCTTATATCGGTATCAAGCCCTGTCCTCCAGGGCCTTGATAGCAATCTCTGGACACAGCTTCTTAAAAGTTGTTCTCTCAGCGGAAGTGATAGATCTCTCTTGTCCCTGGTCTGATGAGGTCATGAGTAATCATTTGGGAGACAGTGTATCAGTGAATAACATAAAGGAGTAAGACAGTTGGCCAACACGGAGGTTAAAAACTGACCTGGACGCTCTCCAAACCAAACTCTCAGGAAAAACAGGTTACATCCTGCAAACAGGCAAGAATCTTTTTAGCTTTAGCCTAAAGCAATGGAAAACCAGTAAAACATCAAGACCAATAAGGATAAACTACTCTAGTTTTGGATAGCAAAAGGACAGTAAGAGATTTAAAGAATCCACCTACAGTTGCTTCTTTATGTTAAAGAATGCCCCCAGCAACTCATGCAATAATTACTTGGCATTAACATCATATGATCTGTCATTTAACCAACATGAGTATGTATAAAGGAACTTGGGCAGGTTACCATATCCTCTTAATAGTTAACTCATAACTAAAGTAACACACAGAGGCTAATAAATTTTAAGCTTCTATAGATTAATAAAGAATACTTGATGTATCATCCTTCAGTGAACCACAAACTAAAGAAAAGATTATATGACCAATTTAGATTCTAAACAACATTTTATAATGGAAAATAGACAAAGCAATTAAGGGTCCCTGAAGACTTCAGTTCAGTTTTATATCTTTAAGATATGAATTGGATTAAATTATATCAATTACTTGAGAAATGTGTACAGTTTTCAGTTAGCATATTATTTAAAAATTGACTTAATTTACTAATGAAAGAATAAGAAAGAGGCTTTTCATCTCTCCTTTTTGATAGTTTTTTTTCTTTTTTTCTTAAATAGTTTACAGTTTCTTGATTCAGTAGTATAATATAGTTTTACATTTTCTGCTTTATCTGCTGAAGCAAAATAACTCAGTAGCTATTGTCCAAGTAGATTTTCATTTCACCCAGATCATAGTTTTATACAAAGTAATGTCCTAACTTCAGAGAAGTTAACAACTATTCCTAATGAGAAACTCTTTCGGCAATGCCAAAAAAGAACCCCATGAAAGAAACTCTGCTCAAGTACAGTATGAACAGTCTTTTACTAAAAAGTTTTTTTCACCAACTTTAGTGCATTATTTCCATATGTATCTTCCTATCATTGTATATTTTGAAATAAAAAATACACAAAATTATAGTCCCAAGTTGCTATTTTACCTTTCATTTGTTTCAAATGTTTCACAACTTAAGTCTGTGATATTACAAGCCCCTCCAGAAGACTTAAATAGTATTAAAATATTGCTTTCAATTTAAAGGGCAAAATATCTGGGAAATTAAGGTCACAATGTTAGAGAGCCTAATGGAGTATGGATTTCTGCTTGAAGTACTTCAACCAGAAACCTCAGCAATCTTAAATCTGTCTCTCTTGGATATAATAAGTTTTAAAGCTTTGAATGAATTTTCAGAATATGCTCCACATCTCTCATAACTTCAGAAAAGGATGCAGCAAAGAAGCAAAGAGAATAGTCTGTATAATAATGGAATTTTTATGCAGTACCAATAAGTTACAGAGGCCTTTAAAACAAAAGATGAATAGGATCATTTTTAAAGGAGGAAAAATAACAGGCAATAGAAGGTTTCTTTTTAGAATTTGTTCTTAGGTACAAAGTACTTTTCAAAAGATCAAGAAATAGTAGATTCTTTGATCCAAGATGTCATAAGTGCTACAGAATCACGATTAAATCAACTGCTAATTTTAAAACATAAGGTTTTTATTTCAGTATTTCTATAGCTAATATAGCTAGTTCCATATTACATTATAAAAACCTAAGTCATTTTTTCAGATAGGGCACTACCTGGGAAATACTGAAAGGCCAAATTACATGGAACATGTTCAACATTTGAAATAGGGAAACAATGCAAAATATGTGTCAAAAAATTTGCTTTAAAAATGTTCATGCAGAACAGTGGTTCTCAACCAGAGGTTATTTTGCCTTCCAGGGACACTTGGCAACATCTGGGGACATTTTTAGTTGTCACAACTAGGGGAGTGCTACTGGCATCTAGAGGTAGAAGCCAAGGACGCTGCTAAACATCCACGATTCATGGAACAGCCCAACAACAATGAATTATCCAGCCCAAAATGTCAATGATACCAAGGCTGAGAAACTCTAATCTGAAATAGCACTAAGCACTCTATCACACATGCTGAAGCAATAAACAAATACTTGCTGAATGAATGAAGGAATCTTAATAAACAAAATGATTTAGTTTCTACTTTTTATAGCTTCTTATTACCTCCATCAATTTGATGGTGCCTAATATAGACTCTATTTCTATTCTGAAGATATTTATCTATTCATTCATCAGACTCTCCTTTGGTGTCATATATGACCACATGAAAATCACATGTCTATCAAGATCTTGCCCTATGATATGGTTCCAAGGAATCCAAAAGAGGAATGCCATACTGACCACTTAATATTCACTCAAATAGGCTGATGAAAACATTTTCAAATGCCTTCAATAATTCAGAGCTCAAAAATATATAGATTTTAAACTGTGGGAATTAGAACACTATTATTTTATTTTGCTACACTCATTGATAAACCAAGATATTTCCAATTTTTAAGTCAGGACTAAATAAATAAAACAAATAGTCTTAGAAAATACTCATCATGTGAACAATGTAACAGAAAGGGCTTAAAGGCCCACATGACCTTCCTAAATAGTAATTCACAATTTCCAGGTCAAACAATCTTAAAGAAATTTTTAAGACCCGAAAACTGCCTCCAGAGAGGAAATTGGGTGTTTTTTAATTCAGATTTACATATATCTTTAACAGTTACCAGCTAGAGATAGATTTTTATTTACAAATACCTAGAATGATGATTATCTCTGAAGAACTATGGTATATTTTTTTCCTTACAACTTACCAATTTTTTCAATTTTTAAAAATACATACATAATAATTTTGTAAGAGAAGTAAATTTTTTAAAGGAAGAGCCTCTAATAATTTACATAAAATCATGTATCATTCCAGGGTTAAACTTTATGAACAACAGAGCTAATCATAAAAACATAAAATTCCTAAATGATTTTTCTTTAAAGTATCTACCACATATGAAAGAGGAAAAAGTAAATATAACTGAGACTGATACAGAAATATTTCCAGGCAAAACAATAATGTTAAATAAATTACAAATACTAAATCAATCATAAACATTTACACATTATTCTACAACTATACTTTGTTTTAGTTGTCCTTAGAGACATGTATCTCTGAGAAATGTATCTATGAGAAATGTATCATTGCCCCTATATTTAAATATTGCCTTAGATGTTATTTCAACAAAAAACACCCTAATAATTACACTGAATAAAACCATGACATGGTCTCACAGTCATATATTGAAGAATAAAAGCTGTTCAAATGTTTATTCAGACAGAAGTGAAGGCACAACTTCTCAAAAGGAAATGGATTTTAATAAAAACATAAATAGGAAGTTGTCACCCTAAGAATACGTCCAAATGAACCAATGAATAAGGAAATTCTGTGCAGGATTATTTCAAGCTCATTTAAAGCCATCACTTGGAAAACCCAAAATAATCAAAATAAGTACATTACTTAGAAATGTCTTTAAATCTATTCTCTCTGCTGGTTATCAAAAACCAGAGAGGGTGTATATTGTTCTTTTCATTCTTTTCTATGGCTAACTGAGCATGCAAACTTCAAAAGAGAAGCAAAAATGCAAATGGCAGCACCATTTACGAATCTAAAATAATTGCGGTGAATCAGTATTATTGAGAAGACATATAAACATCCCAACTGATGCTTCTAGGTCTTATTCCTTTATAAGAAAATCTGAATTTAGGATTACTAACATTACAAAGATATCAGTATGAAGGATTTTGTATACTTCAGTCCCTTGATGCATTTGTTTAGAGATCACTAACTACTTAAGGGCAATCTAGCCACCAACAATTAACTTTTACATTTCTTCCAAATTTTGTATTTAGAGCCTACCATATTCAAGGTACTTTATTAGGTACAGTAAAAGAAGCAAAGACTTATCCATCACAGAGTATGGCCTCAAGAAGCTTACAAGTCTAGTTGGGAAGATAAGACATGCCTAGAAATACTTCAAAACAAAATAAGGGAAAAGTGCCTCAAAAGCAATCCAAATTTTAAAAGTGTCATAAGAAGTTACTTCCAGCTGGGTTGATCAGAAAAGACTGAGATTAGATGGTAACATATGAGATGTCCCTGGAAATGTACATGGGATTCAGACAATCTTGGAACGAGGTAAACAGAGCCTAAGGGAAGAGAAACAATGCACGTGAAGGTGGACACATGAGAAAGCATCATGTTCATCCAGAAATTCTGTTGGCTAACAGACAGTACTGCAGAAAGAAAAGTAATTAAAGATAAAGTAGGGTAGAGACTAGGACAAATTTGGGAGGGCCTGACCATAAGGCTGAGAAGTCTGGACTTCATTGAGTAATTGGGCAGCTGGTAAAGATATCTGATCAGGAAAAAGCATCATCAAAGTTGTGCTTTAGAAAGATCAATCTAGCAGTAATTGAAGTAACTGAACATCAGTCAAACACAGATGATATAGAACAGTGAGTATAATGTAAGCCTGCAGGAATTCAGGAATTCATTTATAAAAATGTAATTTATATGTATCTTTTCAGTAACACAGCTCTATAAACTGTCTTGCTCATAGACTAGTACCTAATTACATAAGCATCTAAAAAGGTCATAAGTACTATAAAATGATATCACAATACCTCTTGCCTCTGCCTGGAAATCCCCCCACCCCCTTTCCCTTCTGGTAAACTCCTCATCCTGTAGGTCTCAGTTTAAATGTCATTTCCTCAGAAAGGCCTTTTCTAATCACTTATCCAAATTAGGTCTCCCTGTGTCTTTCTCTCTCAAAGGAACTTGTACTTTTTCTTCATAGCACTTATCACAATTTATAATTACCTATTTTGGTCAGTAACTGATTAAAGTCTATCTCCCCCACTAGATTATGAAAGGACAGCACTATTTTTGCTCATCATCATATTCTCCAGAGCCTAAAATAACATAACATACAGTAGGTACTTAACAAATATTTGTTCTATGAACAATCAATGAATGAAAAAGAAAAGAACAGATTTGAAAGTCACCACTGAAATGCCTCTTTTTGCTAAATGTACATTTTGGCAAACATACTTTCTTTCAAAGAGAAAATCAAAAGAAATCTTAAATTTCAAGTGAAGGCCAAATTCTTATCTTCTAAAACCAGAATAAAAGTATATACTTCAACACAGAAAAACTTCAACCAAATCTTCAAGCTAAAACATACATTCCTACTTCTAATATTTTTACAAAAATAATCCATAATGCAACTACTAAGTAAACTGGAATAAGGAACACAATCTGAGTACAGGGTAAACATTGTAAGTCTGATGTAAAGAAGGCATTATATACTTGTGACACCCTGTCCACACATATTATGTTAGAACCTCAAAAAGAAGTTCAACATCCAACATTAAAGATTTTACGTTAACCTAATGATCACTAGAGTAGACAAAACCCTCAAAGATAGATGGCTAAACTTCACAATTAATTCTAAGTAATAAATATGTGACTTCCAATCACATGGTATTAGCATCTTTATACTCTATACCACAAACCTCATACAATGATTTTTTCCTATAATAATAAACATAAAGAAGATTAGTAATGTGAAGAGCCTTAAGTCACAGAGGTCTAGAGAAATCTAAAGGAGTTCAACATGTGACATTTGGAACCTTATTTCAAGATGCAGCTCTATGCAAAACTTTATTTTAAAAAATCACCCAATTCACTAGTATACATGAACTAGGAAGGCCTAATGAACTGTCAGTTAGGAACGAGAGAAGTTAGCTTAACCCTGGAAATTCTTTGCTAACTTGGTATACTGCAGCACCTGCCAAAAAAAAGGGATAAATATGATTTCCATCATTCATTTGTGGAGGTTTGTGCAACTAGATTTTTCACATCAGATGCACTATATAAAATGAAAATGAAAATGAAAAAAAGATCAGCATAGATTGTTCAAGGAAGTAGTTTTGCTGTAAGAGATACCTGCATTCCTCAAAATCACTACACTGTAAGTATCCCACAATAGAAAACACAGGAAGTATGGGAGAAATGTTAGGAGTTAGGGACACAATACACACAAAAGATAGGAACCTAGTAAAAATGGTAGCACAAGGAATTTACCCACAGAAAACAAGATCCCTGATTCAAAAAGACATACGCACCCCTACGTTTATTGCAGCACTATTTACAATAGCCAAGATATGGAAGCAACCTAAGTGTTCATCAGTAGATGAATGGATAAAGAAGAGGTGGTACATATACACAATGGAATATTATTCAGCCATAAGAAGAAAACAAATCCTATCATTTGCAACAACACGGATGGAGCTGGAGGGTATTATGCTCAGTGAAATACGTCAGGTGGAGAAAGACAAGTACCAAATGACATCACTCATTTGTGGAGTATAAAAACAAAACAAAACTGAAGGAACAAAATAGCAGCAGACTCACACACTCCAAGAAGGGACTAGTGGTTACCAAAGGGGAGGGGTTGGGAAGGGTGGATGGGGAGGGAGAAAGGGATTAAGGAGCACTATAATTTGCAATCACAATATAGGTGGGTCACAGGGAAGGCAATACAGCACAGAGAAGACAATTAATGACTCTATAACATCTTACTACGTTGATAGTGACCGCAATGGAAGGGGTAAGGTCTTGATAATATGGATGAATGTTGAAACCACAGTGTTGTTCATGTGAAACCTTCGTAAGATTGTATATCAATGATACTTTAATAAAAAAAAGATGGTATCACAGTTTTATACATATTAAATGGTTAGAAAATAACTTAAATATGACACCTTACCTTGAAAAAGACCTGAAGCTTGCTTGTGGATGTGAATGTTGAAAGGTTGTAGCTTGTGAATTCTTAAGTGGTGGACAGGTTATCTGAAATCAGAGGGAAAGGTATAACACTTTTAAGGTGGGTGGTTGTAGCTCATAGCATGCAGTGATCTGAGGTAGTTGGTAGATATCCCAGATGTATGCATAAATGTCAATTTTATGTATTCTTATATGGCTCAGTTCAACTGAGTGCAGTATTCCGTGTTCACCTGGTGTTTCTTGCTGACGAAACTGTGCATTGTGCATAAGCAAACCTGAAATTAATTTATGCTCACACTGTTTCCTAATATATCAATCACTGTAACAAATTTAAGTCTTCAAAACAAGTCTTATAGCAGAACTGACTATATGGGTATTTAGAATTAAAAAGACAATGCCAACTCAATACTGCAATCATTTCCCATTGTCCAAATATCTTGGAACATTGAAATCACAAGACTGAAACAATAAAATTCACAAAATTTTGAAGAACCACAGACTCTCTAATAGAAAAACGTTAAAATTTCTAAATAGATTTGTATAAATCACATAGTCAAACTCTAGAAAAAGCTGGGGTCTGCTTGGCTCCATGAAAGTAAAATATTCATCATAAAATCACTGCCATTACAGCAGTAAGTATAGAGTGACATAAACTCTAAACATCACTGGTAAATACAGCATTTGATCAAATCAAGTCTTTGCTCAGGAATATCATCTTCTTTTCCTGTCATCATTGGTATTATCATTAACATGCCTTTTCACATTTGCTCTCCACCTTCAGCAGCCATCATTATGGTGCCCAAATCACAAAGCCAACAGACCGGTGCAGTCAGATCCACAGATCTCAGCAATCACATTGCTCTTGCCCTCTGTGCTAGTTTCTAGGTTGGCATCACAACAATAGTCAAATGGTGAAAATAGTGTTTGCGAACATATCCCATTTTCTCCGGTTTTAATTAGGAAAATCCAACTTCCACGAGAAAGGTCTGAACCTCAATTTATAGCATTTATCAAGCATTAGCTGTTCCACAGGCTAGAAAGCATCAAGAGCAGTGCTTCATACAAAGTAGCGGCTCACTTAATTTTCACTGAATAAATGTTAGTTGAACCTACCTGACTTGTTTCGCTATTTACACAAAATAATTTTATCCCCAAAATGTTATATTGCATTTTCAAAAGTAACATAGTCACCAGTCACCACCAAGGATTATTTTTGTTTTTTAATTACTATAAAATTAAAAGATGATTTATGTAAGAAAAATTGGAAGATACAGAGAGCATAAAATGAAAAAAAAGTCTACATCTCTATTCTCTATCCTAGAGATAACTACTTTTAATAGTTTTGTGTGACAGTCTATGTAAAATTCTATAAATTTTCTAGGCATTTATATAAATAAATCATGTGTTTTTTAATATATAAAATATTACATCTCTTCTCATGTAACTTATTTTTCCCCAAATATTATAGCCTGGCCATTTTACTATTATCAGTACATATATTTATACATCTTCTGTTTTAATGACTATATAATATCCCAATGTATATAAGCTCCTTACGTTATTTAACAAACACATCAATAGTCAAATCATTTCCCAACTGTTTCTATTTTAAGCATTGCTATAAACATCCTTTTACATATATATGTACCTTCTACTTTGTACATTTTACATATATTCTTAGAAATAGCACTGCAGAGATAAGACATATGAGCATTTATAATTTTTATAAATACCAAATTGCCCTCAAGAAAGAATATGAGAATGCCTATTACACCATATCCATTCCATTGTTAGATATTTTCTAACTTCTTCACCGAATGGCATTTCATTTTAATTTCTATTTCCTTAATAAGGGAAACTAAGTATTTTTTCAAATTTTTATTATCTTTATTTTTCTGTAAATTGGTCATATTGATTACCCATTTTTATACTGGGTTGTTCATATTTTCTTATCGACTTGTAAGTGATCCCTGAATATTAACAGTATCAATCCTTCTTCTGTCATATATATTGCAATTATTCTTCCCCACTTGAGTATTTGTTCATTGACCCTTATTATGGTGATTTTGCCATGCAAAAGCTTTTACTTTTTATGAAGTCAAATTATTAATCTTTTCCTTTGTGGTCTCTGCATTTAGTGTTACGCTTAGAAAAGCCTTCTCTGATCTGAGATTATAAAATTACCTGCCCATATTTTCTCCTTAAAATAATAATAGATAATCTGTACTGAATGTTTACTCTGGGCCAGGCACTGTTCTGAGCACTTCATATACATTATTGCATTTAATCCTCACAACAACCTTAGTAGGTCAGTAGTGCCATTATCTCCATGGTACAGATGAAGATTCTGTGACTACAGATGAGGTATAAACTCATCTGCGGTTACACAGCTGGTGTGTCGCAATGCCAAGATTTCAACTCAGACCAGTAAATTCATCAACTTTAGGCTATATCTACTGGCTCTCCACTAAGAAAAATGAGGAGTTCACACACTTACACATACCTTTACCTCTTCTATATTCCCCATCTGATATTTGTTATATATTTCCTTTTTTCATTAATTGTATAGCCTTTACATTTTGTTCTGTTTCAGAATATGCAAAGTTATTTCAATTTGATGTCTATATTTGAATAGATTCCATATACCCTGCCAACCCTTTAATTTATCTGCTTCTCCATTCCCAAGTTATTTTTCCTTATTTGTCACTTAGATGACTAATTTTATTCATGAGGCAATTTTTCAGGAACTAGGCCTTTGTACATAAACTATAGTTGGACTAGGTATCAAGTTTGCCCACATACATCCCACCAAAGCTCTGGAGACACTGCTCCACTGCCCCCTTTAACTGTTACCATGATGTCTCAGGCAGGTCTGGTTTTTCCCCCTTTTGGATGACTTATTTTTCTGTCTACAAGATTCTTTTCTTCACCCTGAAGAACACTAAACTCTACTATTACATGCTTACTTGGTTTTGGTCACTCTGTTTCAGTTTTTCCTAAAACTTTTTATCAATAGATTACAAATTTCCTTAATCTCTAAATGTCTGCATGTATGTATGTATGTATATAGGGGTGTACGTGTGTGTGTATGTGTATGTGCATACACACATATATATGTAATTATATATATAAAAGTTATCTTAATTATCTATCATTAAAATTAAAATTACATGCTAAAATTTTCTTCTCATTTGTTCTGCACTCTTTAGCAGAGACACCAATAATGCTTATGTTGGATCTTCTCTGCCTGTCTTTATCATCTATATTAGATAAAACATTTAGATGCAAGCCTATGGCAGAAGCCAAACTTACACTAGCTTAGATAAAAGGAATGACTGTGGAAGGACACTGGAGCACCTCCTGTATCTCCTGGGAATGCATAAAGAGCAGCTGGGCCTCAGGGATAACTAGAACCACAGACTTGAATGCCATTACCACCAGGTCTGTTTATCTCAAGCAGGACTGTTTCTCTCATCTTTTATTTTGCTTCTACATGTTGACTTGACTCTTAGTATCACAAACACACCAATTTCCCTCACAAGGCAGAGAACATAACCAACAACTCCAAAGGCACCCAACTCCAAACCCTCACATTTTATGATTCTCACCACTAGAGAGGGATTGCCTTGCTTGCCTTAATTTCAATTCTTAAAAATTCTATGTTCCCTTCACATTGAGTGAATATAGATGTATTCTTCTTGAATTTGTGTTCCCCAAAATAATTCTTAATCTGAAATGTACTTCATTTAAATGTTTAAAGTAAAGCAGTTTAGCCAACTTTGGTTTGCTAATTTATTGCTTATTCATTTCTGTTCATTTTGCTCTGGTCAATTTCTGCCAAGCTCATTGCTATTTCATCCTCTTTCGCCACCTCCCTTAATTATAGGTTAGAAGTTGAATAGAAAGAAAAACAAAATACTGTTCCCTTAGCCTCACCTCTCCCTCTATTCTGAGGTATGGAACTATCTCCCTCAGGGATTTTCCAGTTTTCTCACATGGACTGCTCTAATTCCTAAACCTCATAAGATAGGGCACTTAGTGAAGTTTATACTCTGTTTACAATCTATAAAATGTGTATCAGCTTTCAGCATCCTCCCTAGATTTGATCCGTATTTCACTATTCTTCTTAGATACTCTTCCATGGTGTGAAACTAAGCCATTTCCTAGTTTTGTGGAATTTTTGTCTTTGTTTTTTATTCTATGTGCTGAGTTTAGTTAGCTCCATGACAGGGAATATAATTAACATGTCTTTACTTTTCTAAGTATCTTCTGAATTTTTGGAAGTAATAGTTACTATGAAAATTCCACTTTGGAAAATTTACAATCCATTCACTTACCTAATATGAATGGAATGTTAACTATGTGCAAGGCATTTTGAGAACCACTGAAGATATATCAATGAAGAAGCAGAAATAGTTTCTATCCTCTTGGAGTTTATATTATAATGGGGAAGACAGGCATTTAAGCAAACAATCACCAAGATAATAGATCAGTGAGTGAGTAAAAGAATGGTTGTTAAAGGAGAGATCAAATAGAGTGTCCAAGTAGTATGTATTAAATTATTTTAGCTAGAAATATCTCTGATGCTTCTCAGTATGGGGAGAGGCAAAAGTCTTCTTTTTTTTTAAGGTATTATTGATATATACTCTTATGAAGGTTTCACATGAAAAAACAATGTGGTTACTACATTCACCCATATTATCGTGTCCCCCCCATACCCCATTGCAGTCATTGCCCATCAGTGTAGTAAGATGCCACAGAGTCACTACTTGTCTTCTCTGTGCTACACAGTCTTCCCCATGATCCCCCCACACCATGTGTGCCAATCATAATACCCCTCAATCCCCTTCTCCCTCCCTCTCCCACCCCTCCCCTTTGGTAACTGCTAGTCCCTTCTTGGAGTCTGTCAGTCTGCTGCTGTTTTGTTCCTTCAGTTTTGCTTTGTTGTTATATTCCACAAATGAGGGAAATCATTTGGTACTTGTCTTTCTCTGCCTGGCTTATTTTACTGAGCATAATACCCTCTAGCTCCATCCATGTTGTTGCAAATGGTAGGATTTGTTTCTTTCTTATGGCTGAATAGTATTCCATTGTGTATATGTACCACCTCTTCTTTATCCATTCATCTACTGATGGACACTTAGGTTGCTTCCATATCTGAGGCAAAAGTCTTCTTAAAGCTAATTTTCTTTATTTTGTGAAGATTCACTTATGTTTCCTCCCTTAGTGATGGACTGCAGGATGAGTAAGTACCCTATATCTGGCTAGAATAGGACCTTTCTTGGGTGTACAACCTAAACATAACCGTTTTTCTTGGAATGCAAAACCCACAGGCCTTCTGGGAGAATTCCTTGGAATTTAAAGTTCAGGAAACCTGTTGGGGTAAACCTGACATGGCTCTGAGACCAAAGTCTTCTGGCAAGAAGGGACACAAATTTCACCAAAAGAGTACTTGCTGGAAGGCACTCTCTGAGTTGGTGATTCAAGCTCAACTCAGTCCAAGGGCTTATGGAGGAAGGGTGACTCTAGCCTAGCTTATAATCCACCATAGCACAAGATTATGCTTTAAGGAACAATGACTGAGTATATGAATGTACACTAATGATACATTCCATGATTTGAGCAGGACATCACAATGCAATAGATAATTTGCCCCTTTGAGCTATGCAGGATCAGTCTTCAAAAGCAAGTCTTTATCAGCAACAGCTATATTGTACCTACCAGGTTTCCAGTTTTTTCTCCATTTTGTGCATGAAACTACCATTCCTTTGGAAGCTCCACGTTCTTAGACAACATACAAAGTGAAGGAAGAATCCTCAAAAGGGAGATACTGACCCTTCTGGCAATAAAAACATGTAGAAATAATGCAATTTACTTATAATTAAAAAGAGATGACTACACTGGGATTTCCCTGAAAGAGTGACACTTGAGCAGAGAGATCTGAAGGACAACAAGCAGTTAGCTGGGAAAGCAAAGAATGCATTCCAAAAGGAGGACCCAGGAAGGAATTGGCAGATTTGAGGACATCAAAGCAGGCCAGTACGGCTGGACTGTGAAGAAGGGCTACACTGCTGTCAGTCAAAGATGGCAAGGTAGGCAAGGGGCCATCTCCTCTAAGGCCTTGTAATCCATGTTAGGTATTTGAAGCTTTTATCCTAAGAGCAAGGCAAAGTAATAAATAAGTGTTATGGGTGACATGATTGGATTTGTATTTGTAAAATATTACTTAAGTTGCAGGAAAAGAGCCAAAAGTGGGAACAAGGAGAGCCAGTTAGGAAATTTTGTGAGGATGGGTACAGTGCAAGTATGTTTATAGATTTGGTCATAGGGAAATTCCCATTAAATACCTTCCTTCTCTGTGAAATAGCAAGTAGGAGAGAAAACTGACTTTGGTCATTCATAGATTAAAAACAGGCAAACTGTTCATAGATTAATTCATAGATTAAAAACACCCTTCCTCCATAAGCCCTTGGACTGAGTTGAGCTTGAATCACCAACTCAGAGAGTGCCTTCCAGCAAGTACTCTTTTGGTGAAATTTGTGTCCCTTCTTGCCAGAAGACTTTGGTCTCAGAGCCATGTCAGGTTTACCCCAACAGGTTTCCTGAACTTTAAACTCCAAGGAATACTCCCAGAAGGCCTGTGGGTTTTGCATTCCAAGAAAAACCGTTATGTTTAGGTTGTACACCCAAGAAAGGTCCTATTCTAGCCAGATATAGGGTACTTACTCAGCCTGCAGTCTATCACTAAGGGAGGAAACATAAGCCTCTTGGAAGAAAGTGGCACTGTGGCCTTACAGAATTCTGCTAAAGTCTTAGATGGGAATTTTGGAACCAGTATTACAATATATTGCTAAGTTAAAAATTCTATGTTACTTTACCAAAATAAATCAAAGTTTTACCCAAGAGATTAAAAGCTATATAAAGAGAACTTTCCATTTGCTTGCCCTTGTACAGCATATGGATGTACTCTTCCTAAGGACCACCTTCAAGCAACTTCAGATGAAAAAAGTGAGAACTTGGGAAATACTTTTTGCAATTGGCCATAGATAGACCCTGACTAGACCACAAAAAAGGGAAGCCTATTAAAAGCATTCTTCGCTGATGGCCCTTTCACCATTAACCAGCACTTAGGTCAAAAAACAAAAGATAAATGCTATTCTCCAGGTTTGGTGCCACCATCAACACGGAGGAAATGATGAAAGCCCTAGATTATAGGGGAAATTCAGCAACAGGAGTCTTTGGGAGAAGAAAGCTGACATTCTGTCCTCATCCCTTCAAAAACATATCCCAAGCAGAAAGAGATCTAGGATCAAAGCTATCTTTAAAAGACCAAAAGATCTCAGAAGCACTGCTGCCTGCAGGTGTAAAAATAAAGTGACAAAAGTATACTGACAGACCAAATTAGTGATCCCTAAACTTCCTTTTAGGTTGGCCCACTACTCTTCCTATTAAGACTCTAGAAAGTCCTTGGGAGGGCACCTCTAGTAGTGTCATTTATGAAAAGCCAAGCCAGCAGAGAGAACACCTAGTAAGATAATTAGTGGATTTTAGGAGAGGGGGAAAAAAAACAACAAAGTAGTGAGAAGTACAAGGAATAGACTCACCACCATCTAATCATTGCCACATGGAGAATACAGGATTTTACTGTGATTTATAGGTAAAGGTTAAGAAGCTTCACCTTTTTAACAAAAATATCCCTACTCCCACCTCCCTGGAAGTTACAGCCCTCTACTTTTATTGTAATTGGGGTTTACCTATGGGGTTAATTTCCCAGTGAATGTAAGCCTATGACCGTCCCTATACTGTAGGCAGCATAAAACTGGGGCAGAAAAGAAATACCTTCTGCATCAGGAAGCAGAATTTCACAGCTCAAGTCATAAAGCCTGGGTTCAAATCTCAGTTCTAACATTTACAAGCTATATGACCCCAGGCAAGCTAATGAAACTGTGAGCTTCAGAAATCTTGTCTGTAAAAGGGGATTAGAATGTGCTTCATAAGATTTTTGTAAGGAGAAAAATGAAATTAACATATATAAAGCAACTTAGTACAGTACCTGACATAAGCACAAGATTAGGGAAAGGTACTGTTTAGTATTAGAAATCGTAAACTCTTACCTTCATGTTCATTAGTTCTTCTCTGCTGCCTCTGAAGAATTCTAGAGTCTTAAATGTAGATTGTCTACTTGGAACCCCAATATCCTGTTCACTTCTGCCTGTCTATCTCTATTTACAGGATTCTCTTGTCTGTCACTCTACAATGAACCCCTGGATTTAACTTACTACCTCTTCAGACCTACAAACGCTCCTGACTCACCCCTCCTGTATAACTTCCCTCCCCAACCTGGCGTCTTCTGCATGCTGTCATTCATTTCCAGTGTGACAAATCTGAAGTCAGGTCAGATTGTTTCTGTTAATTTGAAGACTGCCTAAAAGGTTTTATTTAACCTACAGTAGCCAGAACCATTACTTTCATATAACTAACATTGTTGGTCAACTGATAAATTACCATGGACTCAGGACTATGCTAAACTCTCCAAATAACCATATTTTGCCCCTCCAAGTTATGACTCTCCTTTCTCACAGCCATAGTAGTTGCCTCAAGATGTTGCTTCTAAATGAAGACTCTTGGTTTCTGCACCTTAATTCAATACCTTGTTATTTATGAAACTTGAAAGCTGAGAAGTAAGTCTCTGAGCTAGTTTTTAAAGAATTCTTAAACCTCTATTACCTTAAAATTACCAAAGAGTATCTCTTGGTGAACATTAAACTTCACAATTTCATTACTCTCAGGGTACAGTCTTTGATTGAATTAAGTGAATCAAGAAAAGAAATTGAGGAAACTAGACATCCAAATTGGTTTAATGTTTAATACGTGGTTTAGAGGCAATAAAGAAAGGTCAAGGTCATTAGCCTTTTCTATGCCATATCACAGGATATCTTGATTAAATTATGCAAATATATAATCTATTGTGCCAATATTGAGTCTTACAATTGTCATATATGCTTTAACTACTATAACGATGACTTTTTGTTTCTAACTCAAAAATTATTTTTCTATCCATTATGCTCTTTCATAGCATACTTCTGTAATTTAGTATACTTAAATTCTGTACTTTGAAGAACAGAAAGCAGACAGTATTTGCATTGCCAGTGATAGAATGACCTCTAGTGGAAACTAAAGAAATTACTGAAATAGCTTCTTAGGTGTCTAATACTAGTTAGAGCTGTAACACTTAATGATGTTAAAATAATGTTTAAAACACTGGTAACAGAAATTTGCTTGGGATTTCTTAATCAATTCAAACTAAACAGAAGTTAATTGGGTTAAAAGCAGAGAATCTGGTTCATAGCTCACCTCTATCACTTTCTAGCTATGTAATGTTTGTCTCAGTTTCCCCTTCTGTAAAATGGGGAAAATATTACCTACTTCATGGGGTTGGTATGAGGATCAAATGGGTCTATACATGAAAAGTATCTAGACACTGTGTGATACATAGTTCAGGGATTAAAAAATTATTGGTTATTATTATTTATAGCTGGAAGAGAGTATGGGTGGCAGCAAATCATAACTTCAGATGGTATGAAGAAAAGCAAGAGACCTGCAGGAACACATTTCTTTAGGGATGAGGCTGTGACAAACCAATAGAGCACCGATTCATTTAGTCCTCACATTTCCAGAAACATGTGAGCTATGTCTGTGTACAACAGGATAAGGGGCAGGGAATCAGTGGCAAGTGAACTATATACCTGGATAGCATTTTGTGGGAAATACTGGGAAGTCTTTTTGTTGCCCCAACATGGGCATGATGCAGAACACCACATACTCTTTTAAACCAAAAACCAAGTGCACCTGAATGTTTCAGGCTCTGAATTCCTCTTCCACTTAATGTCTACAGCACAATTAGCATAGAATTTAGTGCTGCACATTAAACCAACATCAGTGTCAGGTCCTCTGAATCACATCTGCAGCACTTTTGTACAACTGACTCATTCTTTGTTTGGGCTTATATCACATAATTCTAAACTTTTAAAAACACTATTCCACTGCTTCCAGAGTAATATATCTGATTAATGACCAAAAGATGCCTCCATACAAAGTTAATAACATAATTTCCACCTCTTTTTCCATGGAAAGCCCAAATCAGCAATTATTTTCTACTGACAGAAATACCCATAAAATTGAAAAATGATCTATAATTCCAAGGTACTTCTTTACTGCAAATAATTGCCATCCAGAGTAAAATGGCTTGTTTTTCTCATAAAACAATGTGATCACTCTAATAAAATGAATATAGTTCCTAGTTCTTTCTATCACTGTCCTGAGCTACACTAATTCACTTCAGTTAGTTCAAATTTTTTATTCCGTGAACACTCCAAATTGAAATTAAAAGTTGCAATTCAGTTATTCAATGCAAATATGAAGCCATTAAAATGACATAAAAGTTCCTCTAAGATCTTATTTATAACATTAACATGTATTTACTACAAGAGACTAAAAAGGACCAATTTATGTAACTAGAGTCATAAATTGTGGATAATGTTTTATATATGTAAAACCACAACTCAGAAATAATTACAAAAATGAATACTGCAATATGGTTAGGTAAATTCTAGAAAACATCATATATATGGTAATATAATTCTCTTTGCAATTTAAAGTAACCAAGAAATGCAATACTATTAAAGCATATATTTCAAGTTAACAGCAAAAAAGTAGGCTGTCTGAAGTTTTTGGAAAACTCAAGTTTATTTGGAAATATAAAAGCATAATGTTACTTAATTATAGTATTTGCTGTTTCGTTAAGTACAGTGCCATAAAAACTGTGTCCCTGAATATTTCCCTAATACCTGTCTAGAAATTAAAATGTAGCAGAAGGAAGATCAATTCTGACACTATAGAGGAAAAAGCTCATTCTCTTACATATCCTTTGTAGACAGGCTTCATCAACAATGTGCTGTATTATCTTCTTGTTTTTCTTGCCCTCAATGAACACTTACATTCCTAAGATTGAAACAATAGCAATTCAGTTCTACAAAAGACCCTAAAATAGATAAGGCAACTGTATCCAGGCAAAGACATATAAAGAAAAGTATTTATTAGTATAAGTTTCCTTTTTAGATGTTAAAAGATATGGAAATTCAAACAGAATAAAGCCTAGTTCTCATAAGGAATATTTTCTAGAGAAGGCTCAAGAGATGAATTCTAAGAAACATCACGAAGCATAGATTTGTCAAGGTCTGTTACATGATTATCAACCTTGCTACATCTTACAGAAATTCCAGAATGTATTTGTAAAGGCAAAG
This sequence comes from Manis pentadactyla, assembly GCF_030020395.1. Lineage (NCBI taxonomy): Eukaryota > Metazoa > Chordata > Mammalia > Pholidota > Manidae > Manis > Manis pentadactyla. The sequence continues at coordinate 48,784,767 of NC_080027.1, forward strand.
GTGCTAGAAAAGCTAAAGCAATCTTGAAAAAGAAAAAAGTTGGAGGACTTACACTACCTGGTTTACTCAATGTAAAGCTACAGAATCAAGACACTGTGGTATTGGGATAAGGACAGCCAGAGGTCAAATGATTTTTCCTCACAAGGGTGGCAACGTAATTCAATGAATTAGAAAAGTCTTTTCAACAAATGGTGCTGAAACAACTGCATATCAATATGGAGAAAAGAATTGAACTGTAACTCCTATCTTACACCACACACTACCATTAACTTGAAATGGATGATAAACATAAATGTAAAAGCTAAAATTAAAAAGCTTTTAGAAGAAAATATATTTTCATAAATTTCAGCTGTTAAAGATCTCTTAGAAACAACATAGAAAGCATTAGCCATATAAGAAAAAATGATAAATTTGACTTCACCACAGTTAAAAACTACTGCTCCTTAAAAATGTATTAAGAAAATAATGGGAGGAAAATGTTCATAATACATATGTTCAACAAAGAACTTGTATCTAGAATTATAAAGAATTCCTACAACTTAATAATAAAAAGACAAACTTATCACAAATATGGACAGAACAACAGATACCTTACAAAGGATCTTTTAATACTTTGGCCAAAGAATGGCCAATAAACATATGAAAAAATTTACAGGAACATTAGATAGATGCAAGTGAATACCAAAATGAGATACTCCTACACACCGTTCAGAAAAATTAAAATTAAAATTAAAAAGACTGACAAAACCAAGTATTGGGGAGGATGTGGAACCACCACAAAACCTTCTCATGTTGCTACTGAGAATATAAAATGGTACAATCACCTTAGGGAAAAACTTGATAGTTTCTTATAACATGAAACATACATCTATTCTATTAACAAGTAATTCCTGTTTGGCATATTCCAGGTTTATACCAAAGAAAAATGAAAATATATATTCATAAAAAGCCTCATACAAATATGTTCACAGCAGTGATAGCCAAGACTGCAAATAACCCACATGTCTACCAACAAGTGAATGGATAACTTCTGGTATATCCATACAATGGAATGCTACTCAGCAATATGAAGGAATGAATTATTAATACACAAAACATGGATGAATATCAAAGCAAATAGACGGAGGAAAAAGAAAGCAGACAAAAAAAATACTGTATGATTCCAATTATATAAAATTCTAGAAAATGTAAACTAACCTATAGAGATAAAAAAGTGCTCAGGGGTTGCCCAAGGATAGGAGTGTAGCAGAGAGAGGCAAGAGGCAGGTTGGGGTGATAGACATGTTCATTATCTGGACTGTGGTGACAGTTTCACACATATCACATATATGTACACACATACAGGTATACACATATATCAAAATCAAGTTGTACACTTTAGGGCATGTACAGTTTATTGTATGTCAATTACATCTCAATAAAGCTGTTTAAAATGCACACATATACACACATATGCACAATGGAGACTTCCAGTTGAAATGAAGTAATAATAAGATTTATCCTTTTGCCTTAAACTGCTAGAAAACTGAACAAAATATATGACACAACAGTTTTTGGATATCACACAATAGATAACACAGGACTGGGATACATGGAAGAAGGTAAATAAATATAGTAGGTTGTACAATTGTACCAGCCTCTGCCTGGAAGCATTTCTAGAATTCAGCACAGGGGCAGGGGGCTGAACGCCCCCACCCCCACCAAAAAAAACAAAAAAAACCCAGCAGTCCACCTTAGTTGAAGGAGAAAAACTCACAGAGTTCTAGAGATTTACAGAAAGGTCCATGTGAGTCTCTGGCTAAGAGCTATCATGCACATGTGTAAGATCAAAACAACCCAATATGGATAGAACTAGAAGACATTATGCTAAGTGAAATAATCAGCTAGATACAAAAGGACAAACATTGTATGACACTACTTATATGAAATATGGACAATAAGCAAATTCACAGAGAAAGCAGATTAGAGGTTACCAGGAGCCAGAGGAGGGGAGAATAGGGAGTTGTTTAATGGTAACAAAGTTTCTTTTGCAGTGATAAGAAACTTTTTTTTGGAAATAGATCGTGGTGATAGTTGCACAACACTGTAAGTGTATTTAATGCCACTAACTGCACACCTAAAAATGGTTAAAAATAGCAAATTTTATGGTACATGTATTTTACTACAATAAAAAATTAATTTTTTAAAAATCCCTACCCAAGGCTGAGGAGAGTGAAGTAGAAGGATCTTTTCAAAGAAAGACAGAACAACTCCCAAAGTTCACACAGGGTTGGAAACAGTTCCTGTCTGCATTACTAGAAAGGAGAGAACTCATAATACATAGGGCAGCAAACAGATTCCTCAGAAGGGTTTCATTTCAGTAACAGAGATAAATTAGCCCCAAACTAAAGGCTGTTCTGCATTGCCATAACTAAGCATAAAAGTCTCAAAATGCTTCAACTGACTCAAAGCAACCTAACTGCATGGCCAAACAAAACTCCAACAGTATGTAAAGGAAGTCAACTAAATCCATCAACCAGCAACATGAAGGTTACAATGTTTGCATCCCAATTAAAGGTAGGGGCTGGTGGATGGGAAAAAGATGGTGGCATGAGAAGTGAGGCAGAAGGGAGTTGCATGATATATTTAATGCAATGAAACAGAAGTGCCTCGAACTAAATACTCTACTCAGCAAGATTATTATTTACATTTGAAGCAGGGATTAAACAATTTCCAGATAAGCAAAAGTTGAGGGAATTTATCTCCCACAAACTGTCTCTACAGTGTATTGTTATACACTGTATAGCACTGCTATAGGTAGAAGTGCTCCTAAGGCTAAATAGCTGTCAGCAGAGAAAATAAAACCACAGTAAAAGAAGTAGACCAATTAACTACTAAGGAAATGCAAAATTAAATAAACTACTCCCGAAGTCAGTCAGTGGAAACACAAAGAGTACAGGATATGACACCTAATATATAAAGAGTAGAGGAAGAAGAAAAAGAAGGGATACAAAAAAAAAATAATTAGATTGCTTTTGAAATAGCATAAGCAAGTCAAGTTAGACTATTAGATAGTAAAGAAGCTGCCCTTGACCCTTTGGTAAACATGAATCTAAAGCATGCAATGGCAGTAAGTACATATCTATCAATAATCACCATAAATGTATATGGACTGAATGCACCAATCAAAAGACAAATAGCTACAGATAAAAAAAACAAGACCCATCTATATGCTGCCTTTAAGAGATTCACTTCAAACCCAAAGACATACACAGACTAAAAGTGAAGGAATGGAAAAAGATATTTCATGCAGCTAATAGGGAGAAAAAAGCAGTTGTTGCAGTACTTGTATTAGACCAAACAGACTTCAAAACAAAGAAAGGAACAAGAGACAAAGAAGGATTACATAATGATAAAGGGGTCAGTCCAACAAGAGGACATAACCATTATAAATATCTATGCACTCAACATAGGAGCACCTACATATGTGAAACAAATACTAACAGAATTAAAAGGGGAAATGGAATGCAACACATTTTAGGAGCCTTCAACACACCAATTACTCCAAAGGACAGATAGACCAGACAGAAAATAAGTAAGGAGACAGAGGCACCGAACAACACACATTAGAACAGATGGACCTAACAGATATCTACAGAACACTCCACCCAAAAGCAGCAGGATACACATTCTTCTCAAGTGCACACAGAACATTTTAAAGAATAGATCATATACTAGGCCACAAAAAGAGCCTCAGTAAATTCAGGATTGAAATTGTACCAACCAGTTTCTCAGACCACAAAGACATGAAGCTAGAAATAAATTATGCAAGGGAAACAAAAAAGCCCACAAACATATGGAGGCTTAAAAACATGCTCCTAAATAATCAATGGCTCAATGACCAAATAAAAAAACAGAGATCAAGCAATATATGGAGACAAACAACAATAACTCAACACCGCAAAATCTGTGAGACACAGTAAAGGCCATGCTAAGAGGGAACTGTATTGCAGTACAGGCTTACCTCAAAAGAACAATCCCAAATGAACAGTCTAAACTCACAATTAATGAAACTAGATGAAGAACAAATGCAGCTCAAAGTCAGTAGAAGTAGTGAAATAATAAAGATCAGAAATAAATAAAATTGAGAAGAATAGAACAATAGACAGAATCAATGAAACCAGGAGCTGGTTCCTCAAGAAAATAAACAAAATAGATAAACCCCTAGTCAGACTTATCAAGAAAAAAAGAGAATCTGCACACTTTTACAGAATCACAAAGAGAAAGGAAACATCACTACACACACCACAGAAATACAAAGAATTATGAGAGAATACTATGAAAAATTATATGCTAACAAACTAGATAGCCTGGAAGAAATGGACAACTTTCTAGAAAAATACACCCTTCCAAGACTGACCCAGGAAGAAACAGAAAATATGAACAGCCCAATTACCAGCAATGAAATTGAATCGGTAATCAAAAACTACCTAAGAACAAAACCCCGTACCAGATGGCTTCACTACTGAATTTTATGAAACATTTAGAGAAGACCTAATACCCATCCTCCTTAAAGTTTTCCAAAAAGTAGAAGAGGAGAGAATACTTCCAAACTCATTCTATGAGGCCAGCATCACTCTAATACCAAAACCAGGCAAAGACACCACAAAATTATACACCAATATCCCTGATGAACAGAGATGTAAAAATACTCAACAACATATTAGCAAACTGAATTCGAAAATACATCAAAAAGATGACCCATCATGATCAAGTAGGATTTATTCCAGGGATGCAAGGATGGTACAGTATTCGAAAATCCATCAACATCATCCACCACATCACAAAAAGAACAAAAATCACATGATCATCTCAATAGGTGCTGAAAAAGCATTCAACAAAATTCAACATCCATTCGTGAGAAAAATTCTCAACAAAATTAGTATAGAGGGCAAGTACCCAAACACAATAAAGGCCATATATGACAAACCCACAGCCAACATCATACTTAACAGAGAAAAGCTAAGAGCTTTTCCTTTAAGATCAGGAACACGACAAGGATGCCCACTCTCCCCAGTTGTATTCAACATAGTTCTGGAGGTCCTAGCCTCGGCAATCAGACAACACAAAGAGATAAAAGGCATCCAGATTGGTAAAGTAGAAGTCAAACTGTCCCTGTTTGCAGATGACATGATATTGTACATATAAAGCCCTAAGAATCCTCCCCAAAACAGCCAGAATTAATAACTCAATTCAGCAAAGGTGCAGGATACAAAATTAATACCCAGAAATCTGTTGCATTCCTATATACTAACAATCAACTAGCAGAAAAGAAATCAGGAAAACAATTCAATTTACAATTGTAACAAAAAGAATAAAATACCTAAAAATAAACCTAACGAAGGAGATGAAAGAGCTATACCCTGAAAACTACAAGACACTCATGAGAGAAATTAAAGAAGACACCAATAAATGGAAATACATCCTGTGCTCATGAATAGGAAGAATTAATATTGTCAAAATGGTCATCCTGCCGAAAGCAATCTACAGATTCAATGCAATCCCTGTCAAAATACCAAGAGCATTCTTCAATGAACTAGAACAAATAGTTGTAAAATTCATATGGAACCACAAAAGACCCCAAATAGCCAAAGCAATCCTGAGAAGGGAGAATAAAGCTGGGAGGATTATGTTCCCCAACTTCAAGCTCTACTACAAAGCCACAGTAATCAAGATAATTTGGTACTGGCACAAAAACAGACTCCATAGACCAATGGAACAGACTAGAGAGCCCAGATATAAACCCAAGCATATACAGTCATTGAATATATGATAAAGGAGCCGCGGATATACAATGGGGAAATGACAGCCTCTTCAACAGCTGGTGTTGGCAAAACTGGACAGCTACATGTAAGAGAATGAAACTGGATTACTGTCTAACTCCATACACAAAAGTAAACTCTAAATGGATCAAAGATCTGAATGGAAGTCATGAAACCATAAAACTCTTAGAAGTAAACACAGGCAAAAATCTCTTGAATATAAACATGAGCAACTTTTTTCTGAACACATTACCTTAGGCAAGGGAAACAAAAGCAAAAATTAACAAATGGGACTACATCGAACTAAAATGCTTCTGTACACCAAAGGACACCATCAGCAGAACAAAAAGGCATCCTACAATATGGGAGAATATATTCGTAAACAACTGACAAGGGGTTATGTATATCTGACAAGTGGTTAATAACCAAAATATATAAAGAGCTCATACACCTCAACAACCAAAAAGCAAATAATCTGATTAAAAATGGACAGAAGATCTGAAACAGATACTTCTCCAAAAAAGAAATTCAGATGGCCAACAGGCATATGAAAAGATGCTGCACATTGCTAATTATCAGGTAAATGAAAATTAAAACCACAACGAAAAACCACCTCACACCAGTTAGGATGGCCAACATCGAAAAGACAAGGAAAAACAAATGCTGGTGAGGTTGTGAAGAAAGGGGAACCCTCCTACACTGTTGGTGGGAATGTAAATTAGTTCAACCATTGTGGAAAGCGATATGGAGGCTCCTCAAAAAATAAAAATAGAAATACCATTTGACTCAGAAATTCCACTACTGGGAATTTACCCAAAGGAAACAAGATTCTCAATTTAAAAAGACATGTGCACCACTATGTTTTTCACAGCACTATTTACAACAGCCAAGATATGGATGCAACCTAAGTGTCCATCAGTAGACAAATGGATAAAGAAGAGGTGGTACACATGCACAATGGAATATTATTCAGCCATAAGAAGAAATCAAATCCTACCTTTTGCAAGAACATGGATGGAGCTAGAGGGTATTATGCTCAGTGAAATAAGCCTGGCAGAGAAAGACAAGTACCAAATGATTTCACTCATTTGTGGAGTATAACAACAAAGCAAAACTGAAAGAACAAAACAACAGCAGACTCACAGTCTCCAAGAAGGGACTAGCTTTTATCAAAGAGGAAGGGTTTGGGAGAGTGGGAGAAGGGGATAAAGGGGCATTATGATTAGCACACATAATGTAGGTGGGTCACAGGGAAGGCAGTATAGCACAGAGAAAACAAGTAGTGACTTTATAGCATCTTACTATGCTAATGGACAGTGACCATAATGGGGTGGGGGGTGGTGACTTGATAATATGGGTGAATGTTGTAACCACAATGTTGCTCATGTGAAACCTTTATAAGATTATATATCAATGATACCTTAATGAAAAAAAAAAAGGAACACCATTAAAAATAAAAGTAGGCAGGCACACAAGATTCAGGAAAATGCAAGTCAAAAATGACAGAGATGATAGAAGTATCAGACAAAAATATTAAAACTATTATAAATATGCTCTACATGTTTAAAAAGATACAGAAATATGTAAACACAATTAAGAGAGAAATGGAACATATTTTTAAATGATCCAAATGGAATCTCCATAGATGAAAAATAGAATATACCTGAAATGAAAAAAAGAGTGGGTAGGATTAACAGATGAGATACTGAAGAAAAGATCAGTTAACTTGAAAGCATGCAATAGGAACTATCCAAAATGAAACACAGAGAGAAAAAAGTTCAAGGCAGGAAAAAAAAAAAAATGGCTTCAATGACCTGTGGGGCAATATCAAGCATCTAACATATATATAAATGGATAATCAAAAGGAGAGAAAGGAGGGCAGAAAAAATTAAGGAATAGTGGCTGAATTTTTTTCTAAACATGATAAAAACTATAAACTCACAGATTTAAGAAGTTCAAAAAACTCTAAACTACATACCAGTTTTTTCAAAACAAAACAAATAAAAAAGGAAAAACTAATAAATTAATCTCATCAAAATTAAAATTTTTGTTCTGCATATTACCCTGTTAAGGATTAAAGAGACAAATTACAGACTAGGGAAAAATACCTGCAAATCACATTCTGACAAAGGACTTGTACCTAGAATATCTACGGAACTCTCAAAACTCAACATCAAAAAATACTAATTAGAAAATAAGCAAACACATGATACATTTCACCAAAGAAGATACTTAAGTGGCATATAAGCAATGAAAAGATGATCAACATCATCAGTTATTTAAAAAATGTGAATTAAAATCAATGAGATATCACCAATCAGAATGGCGAAAATAAAAACTAGTAACAGCACCAAAAGATGCTGAGGATGTAGAAAAATTAGACCACTCATAGCATTGGTAGAAACATAAAATGATACAGCCACTCTGGAAAACAGCTTGGCAGTTTCTTTTAAAACTAAAAATGGGTTTCCCATACAAGCCAGCAATTATACTTTTGGGCATTTAGCTCAAAGAAACAATTTACTTTCACACAAAAATGTACACACAGATGTTCATAGCAACTTTATTAGTAACAGTCAAAAACTGGAAACTACCCAAATGTTCTTCAACAAGCAAACAGTTAAACTGTGGTATATCCACACCAAGGAATACTACCTACTTAGCAATACAAAGGAAATGAACTACTAATACATGCAGTAAATTTTGATGGATGAACCTCAAGGAAATTGTGCTGAGTGAAAAAACCAATCTCAAAAAGGAACATACGTTATGATTCTATTTATACAACATTCTTGAATAACAAAATTACAGAGAGGAAGAACAAATTAGTGTTTTCCAGGGGTTACAGATAGGCAGAGGGGTGGGTGTGCCTAGAAAAGAGTAGCATAAGGGAGCCTTATGGGATGGTACAGTTCGGTATCTTGATTGAATTAAGTTACACAAAACTACACATGTTATTTTTAAAAATCCTATAGAATCGTATGCATAAACATATACACACATGAATAATGTGTAGAATAAGCTCTGTGGATTGTACTAATATCAATTTCCTGGTATTAACATATACAACAGTTATGTAGGATGTTAATATCAAGGGAGGATGGGTAAAGGGTGCACAGGACCCCCAGTACACTTCTTTGCAACTTCCTGTAAATCTATCATTACAGGGAAGGAGCTATTACAGAGACTAACTCAATCTAAAGACTTAGCCAATCAGTAACAAACCAACATTTGCAAACTCTATAGAAAATGTTTGTAGGGTAGTGTACCACAGCGCAGCAAGCAGAAACCTGGCATCCAAGAGGGAGAGAATGAAGAGAGAGTGCTAGAAGGTGGATTTAAGGGGAGCTAAAGACAAACAGCAGTATCTTCCTAATCCTTCTCATGATTCCCTCTCACTATCAGCATTTAACCAGTCTGGGAAATTTGCATCTATCATCATGACTTGCATGGACAACAAAGAACAACCTATGTTCTGAGGTGACCTCTCTCATTCAAAGCAAGAATTACAAGCAACAATCAAGAGAGTATGTTCCTAGGCCTTTCAGATTTCCTTTCAGCACTTTTCAAACTATTTGATGTTCGTGGAACCATCCGATGTAATAAGAGAAAATAAATAAACCTAAAATCCATGTTCCGATTACAGATAAAACTCTTATGATACATTACTATCTATCTTATTAGATGTATGCCATTAATGTGTTATTTCAACTTCTTGATGTGTGAATAAAACAGGTATTAACTTTCTCATACTGAACAATAACAGCTAACATTTATTAAACATCTTTTATGTGCCAGGAACTGGTCTAAGTACTTTTAGGACACTGTCTCACTAACTATTATAACAACTTTATGAAATAAGGTCTATTATTATCCTTATTTTACAGATTATGAAGCTGCGATACAGAGAACTTGGGTAATTTACACAAGACCATACAGCTAATAAATGATAGAGACAGGCTTCAAACCCAGGAAATGTGCTCCACACCAAATTCTTAACAGTAATGCTATAAAATGAAGCAAGTGATGTTCTAGAGTTCTATCAATTCACAAAGGACTATTTATTGGATGGCTTTAAACAATCCTGAATAGGGTATAAAAGAAATAATCTACTTTACTGGGATATAATGTTCCAAACAAATGATTGACTAAATTATAGTAAGACAATTCAAACATTTCAGCACTGTTCATCAAAACTCAGGCATAGTTAGGGTACCACAAAAAAAAAAAAATTTATCAAATTAAAAAAAAAACACAGTCTGAGAAGAGATATTTTCAGTCCTATGAAATGCATTTCATTCAGTAATAGCACTTGATGTTATTACCACTCTGGGCACTGGAAATATAAAGTGAAAAACACAAATAAGGTCCCTACTCTCCTGGAACTTACATTTTAAAAGGGAGAGACAGACAAATAAACAAACAATAAAATGTCTATATGCTATCATGAAAATAAGAGGATGATGAGATCAAGAGTAATATGGGGACTATTTTGAATAACCAAACTAGTCTCTCTGAAAAGGTGATATTTAAGTGGAAGTTGAATTACAAGCATTTTTTAATGTGTTGACTACACAGATTTTAGTGTATGATTTATGCCCAGGGAAAATAATTTACCTAGTGAACATTAAGATGATAACTTTACCTTTTTATCAAAGAGAACTTTATAACACCTAATACTGTGGAAGCAAATATTAAGACTCCTTTGTACTTTTTCTTTGTTTATTTTCAAACACCATGCATATGAAGGGAAAAAATAATAAGCTGCATGTATATAACATTCTTGAAACGACAACACTATAGAAATGGAGACTAGATCAGTGGTTGCCAGGGGTTAGATGAGGAGAGAGGAAGGTGGTTGTGGCACAAGGCATCTTATACACACACACACTCATATGTGCATATAAAACTGATAAAATATGAATAAAGTATACAGATTGTGTTCATGTCAATTTCCTGATTTTGATACTGTACTATAGCTATGAAAAATCTTATTTGGTGGAATTAACAGCGGGGGAAACTGGGTAAAGGGTCCAGGAGGATCTCTGTGTGTTATTTCTTACAACTGTATGTGACTCTACAATTATCTCAACATAAAAAGTTTTTTGATGGACAGTGACTTCAGTGGAGTATGGGGGGGACTTGATAATATGGGTGATTGTAGTAACCACAGTGTTTTTCATGTAAACCTTCATATAAGTGTATACCAATGATACCTTAATAAAAAAAAAGTTTTTTAAAATATGAGGTGACTGTCGGATATTTACTTAGGAAGCATCAGAATATTGCAAAGAAACAGCTTTCAACAAATTTCATGTACTAATCCATTGGTTTAACTTAAGAGCTAGTCCTCAACAAAAAAGAGTAAAATAAAAAAATAAAAAAATAAAAGAGTAAAATATACTTTGAAGTTTATGGACTGAAAAATTACAAAATATGCATCTTTTTTCATATAAGAGGCATCCATAATCTGAAACTGTGACCTAACTGTAAATGTACTTTAACCTTTATTATTCTCAAACTAGAACTCATGAAATAAACCTATACCTCAAAGGAAGTAAGTCAAATACACTAAATAAATACAGGCAACAAGAAGTTCAGGTTTTCCATATGTATTTTGTAGCTAAACAATATTAATAATATGTACTTTGGTGGGAAAATACATTTTTGAAACTACACATAAAGGTACTAGTTTTAAAACAGAAATGTTTCCCAAGTTTCAGAAAGTAATTGCTATTACTCTATATTCTTTTCACAGTATAAAAACATTATTGGGCATAGAAGGTTCTTAATAAATAGTAGTGGTTATTCTGAAAAAAAAACATTATTGGGGAAAAAATATAAGTTACACAAATGTAGAATCTCCTTTTTTAACAACAATTCTATCATACCACTCTGACATATTTATTAGAAACAACCAAAGTAGAATATACCACACAATATAACTTTAAACAAATAATCAACTGTTTTTATACAAACCACCATGATCCATTCCCACTCCCTGGTTAAAAATAAAAGACCAAGAACAAAGAATAGACAGCATTACCTGAAACGACTTAATTAGGGAGACTCAGAAATAAGATCTCATGGGTGGATAATACTCAGATCCCACTCCTACTGAACTACTGAACATTCAGCATTCCTGAGGAACCTCTCTGACCTTTACACCTCAAACTTCTGATCTATAAAATGAGAATCTTGATACTTACCAACTGGTACACAGTGATGCTGAAGCTTGATGTAAGATGCTGCATTTAAGCTACCACAACCCAATAGATTCTAGAAGTTCTTATCCAAGTAAATCTTCTAAAAGTACAAAGCGAAACCCAAACTTGCTGCTTTCCACTTTATCTCCAAATATTTGGATGAACATCATCAGAACTTGAATATTATCACAAGAACACTTCAAAACTAATGCCTGGCTCAAAGACATAGTAACTTTGTAACAATAGTTAGTTTAATGGCACCTTTTATAAATGGATAAATTTGTGCTATCAGACTAAATGTAAAAGTAAGCATTCCATAAAAATGTCACAACCCATAAAAGCATGAAATAGTAATAAACTGTATGATCATATCCTAAAAACGTGCTAATCCCTATTTTGTTTCTTCCTTCTCCAGTAAAGAAAAAGCACAGAACATACAAAATGAGAAGTGAAAATGCAGACAGACAAGGTGAGACAAAAAAAAAGACAAACCATTCTAGGTCCAGCTGAACTAGATGCTAAAGAAAGTTGCAAATGTAATATCAGAGCCAAAATCAGTAAACCAGGAAAAAGTTGTGAGAAAGAAAAGAAGCTCTTGGACATTGACAGCCAAGTGTTATACAAATGAGAATGAGCCGGGCAACACGGGTCATAACTCCTGTAAAGCCTATCTATCAGTTAGCCAAACCTAGTCTAATCAGACTTTGAAGGAGGACAGTTGGCAATGGCAGGAGCTCAGATGCATCAGAACAGAGGTTGTGGGATAGGAAGATTCATTTAGAAGAAAATGCAGGACAACAGGAACCCAAAATTTATGTAGTAGAGTTAACAGAGTGCTGTAATAGCCAATGTGATACAACTACCAAAATATGATAGTATCCCTCTTTTACTTGCAATATATATGTTCCAAATACAATACAAATAAACTAAGAAGCTATTTTCTGGATAAGAGATTTAAAATTTTTCATTAATAACTTTAGTCACTTAGTCTTCATTCTAGAGTTCATTAACTGTAGATCCTAGAGCCAATAATTCAAATACAATACAAATAAACTAAGAAGCTATTTTCTGGATAAGAGATTTTATTTTTCATTAAAATAACTTTAGTCACTTAGTCTTCATTCAAGAGTTCATTAACTATAGATCCTAGAGCCAATAATTAAGAAACAGAAAATAGCCAGAAAGAAAAATCCACAATGTTCCAAGAATGCATGATTAACAAATTAGAATATTAAGAGAGCAAATAAGACTGTCTTGACTCCAATTTCAAAAGCCTTTCATGACCTTTCAAACCTCATTTATTTTATTTACTATTTATGCAGTGTGCTACAAGCAGAATAACTTTAGATGTTTCTTGATTCTGCCATGTCACCCTTCTTAAGCTTGTTTATCTGGGCATCTAAATATATTATTTTTCTATACTCTTCATGTTCATTTAAAAATATCTAGAGCCACTCCTGAAAATAGTAGCTTTCTACTCCATAACACAGAAAAATAAAAAATACTATGTTAGAATGTTTTTTTTATTATGGTATCATTAATATACAATCACATGAGCAACATTGTGGTTACTAGATTCCCCCCATTATCAAGCCCCACCACATACCCCACTATAGTCATTGTCCATCAACACAGTTAAGATGCTACAGAGTCACTACTTGTCTTCTCTGTGCTATACTGCCTTCCCCATGCACCCCTCTACATTATGTGTGCTAATCAAAATTCCCCTTAATGCCCTTCTCCCTCCCTTCCCACATTCCCTTTGGTAAATGTTAGTTCATTCTTGGGTTCTGTGAGTCTGCTGCTGTTTTGTCCCTTCAGTTTTTGCTTTGTTCTTATACTCCACATACAAGTGAAATCATTTGGTACTTGTCTTTCTCCACCTGGCTTATTTCACTGAGCATAATACCCTCTAGCTCCATCCATGTTGTTGCAAATGGTAGGATTTGTTTTCTTCTTAAGGCTGAATAATATTCCACTGTGTATATGTACCACTCTTCTTTATCCATTCATCTACTGATGGACACTTAGATTGCTTCCGTTTATTGGCTATTGTAAAAAGTGCTGCAATAAACATAGGGGAGCATCTGTCTTTTTCAAACTGGGCTCCTGCATTCTTAGGGTAAATTCCTAGGAGTGGAATTCCTGGGTCAAATGGTATTTCTATTTTTAGTTTTTTGAGGAACCTCCATACTGCTTTCCACAATGGTTGAACTAATTTACATTCCCACCAGCAGTGTAGGAGGGTTCCCCTTTTTCCATATCCTCACCAACATCTGTTGTTTGTTTTTTGAATGTTGGCCATCCTAACTGGTGTGAGGTGATACCTCATTGTGGTTTTAATTTGCATTTCCCTGATGATTAGCAATGTGGAGCATCTTTTCATCTGCCTGTTGGCCACCTGAATTTCTTCTTTGGAGATGTGTCTGTTCAGAGCCTCTGCCCATTACTATGTTAGAATGTTAACATTTATCTTCATATTCACTTTATATTTTACCAATGCAAAATCATGAAAATGTAAGTATATACATCACTCACACTACACTCCATCTTATAGTTCTGCGGTTCTTTATATACAGGATTACTTTGGTTTTATTCATTTTACATATAAACTTAAAAATTCCCTTTTGCCCATTTTCTGGATATACTCAGTGGCAACAGAGCCATTATAGCCATTTTTATATGACAACTTTCTTGAGCAAGAATCATACTATAATCCTACTGAGGGTCAAATGCATCAGTGCCTCTCTAGGGAAGTCCTTCCATGCAGTAATGAGTTACTTTTCTTTAGGAATAAACATTTCACTCTGTTGGGTAAATGTCTGCTCATGTGCAGACATCTCTCACTTCAAATCAGTCAGCTATGCCACAGACTTTTCTTTTCTCATTTTTGAAGTCTACAAACCCTTAGATAAATATGATTATAGCACTTTATGTGGAGTCCTGCTGATAGAAAAGCACTCTCATATTTGTTGACTTATCACATACCTGTACCTGAAATTTTAAAACTTCCATATTAGTAATAAAATATAACTCTTCCTATATACTGAATTTCACCATACTCAGAGCAATCCCCAGGTTCTTGTTTAGCATATCTAGTATACTCACACATGCACAAAATAACTGCAGAATTATTTATTACAGCATTTTTTGTAACAGGAAAATATTAGAAAATATTCAAATGCTCTTCAATAGAGAACCAGTGGTATATCCATACAGTGGAATGTTACATAGCAACTTAAGTAGTGAAGAAGCTTTTTTTTCAAATTGGAACAATCTCCTAATATTGTTAGGCAAAAAAAATAAAAATAAAAATCAAGGTGCAGGTGTATAGTATACTACCATTTGTGTAAAGCAGGGATAAAACTATTTATATTAGTATACTAAATGAGGATTATGTATGTATATTTTTATATATTATACATACACAGATATCTACAAAACATCTCTAAAAGGACACTCATTGCAGGGAAATGAATGTTTAAAAAGGACAGGGAAAAAAAGACTTTTCACCATACAACCTTCTATTTCTAAATTATGTACCAAATATGACTTTTATCTATTCAAAAAAAATTAAACCTTAAAATAATTAATAGTAACATGCAGAGGCTCTGTAGATAAGAATTGGGTTAAGTCCCAGCTCTACAATTTACCAGATTATGACTTTTGGCAAGTTCTCCAAGCCCTAGTCTCTTCATTTATAAAATGGAGGTAATGAAAGTTTCTGTGAGAATTAAATCAAGCATATAAATCACTTAGCAAATACCTGGAAATTATTATTTGATGTTTTCTTCCAAATGGTCCTGTAGATTTGGAAACCACCACATTACAGTCAGCACCAATCTCTTTTACTCTTTCTTTTTCTCAGCAAACAAATTTTGCTAGTTCCCCTTTCAAAAGATATGATATCCAACCATTTCTGTCCATTTTATTGTCACCAGAGATCTTCCGAGATCTCAAAGAAAGAGCTGAAGAGTTTGAATTTTATGAACAAGGCAATTAGGAGCCACTGTATTGACATACTTACACAATCTCTCCTAAATACCAAATGCCACCAAATTTATATTCGTATTCCTACTTTACCACTTATAAAGTATTTTCAAACACTTTAGTTCAATTCCTGGAATAAATCTCAGAACTAGAAGGTCCATTAAAAGACATTCTAATTTTTCAACAACTACAAGGCAAGCAGAACAGATATTTTTGTTCCTTTTTTGCAGATGAACATTTTTAACTGGAGGGCAACATAGTAAATGAGTTTAAATGACTTTAAAATAAAAAATAAATGAAATGAAAGCCAAAGAAGAGGAGTGACTTGCCAAAGGCCACGTGCTTAACAAAAAAAAAAAAACTTGCCCAGAATTCAGATCTTCTCCACTTCACTGTTCATTTCAGCCACGTTCTTACCAGCAGGCCCTCCGCATACTCTTCTTCCCTCACCTGTGTAAACCAAGACCTGGTTCACAGAAGCTGTCCTGGATCTGCTGGCCACAGGTCCCTCAGTGAATTTCAGCTACTATGGAACATGCCTACAAGGATAACCCACAAGCACCTCCAATTCAACATGGGCACAATGATCTTGTCTTGCTCTTCCATCCTCAACCCTTGCCTGGACTTGCTCTTCTACCCCTGCTTCTTGGGCTCCCTACTGCAGTGAGTGGCCCCATGGTCAGCCAAACAGCCAAAATGAGTCATTCTACTCTACTCCCTCTCCCTAAATTCACAAGTTCTGCTTCTATCTCTAAATATACTTAGAATGAATCTGCTTCTCTCCAGAATAGAGATGAGAGAAAGTTGGAGAGGAGGGCCCATGCCTAGTATTCCAAACTTCCAGGAGTGGGGAATAGCCTAAGTACAGACCCTGGCACTAAACTGGTGTGGTTCAAATCCCAGTCTAGGCACTCACTAGCTATCTGACCTTGGGTGTATCACTTAACCTAGATCTCAGTTTTCTCATCTGTCCAATTGAAATAATACTAGCAGCTATCTCATAGGATTGTTGTAAAGTGTAAGTGAATTAATAT
The DNA here is from genome assembly GCF_030020395.1 of Manis pentadactyla. Lineage (NCBI taxonomy): Eukaryota > Metazoa > Chordata > Mammalia > Pholidota > Manidae > Manis > Manis pentadactyla. The sequence goes on from NC_080027.1 coordinate 48,801,798, forward strand.
AATGTAAAATGTTTAGAATAATGTCTGGCACATTTTATAGCATTCGCTACTATTTTCAACAGAAACATAATTTTTAATGCCATAGGTATTTGTTCTGAAACTGAAAATTCCGAAAGTTTTTCATGGCAGAAAATCAAAACATAGTCCACTGTCTAAATTAATCTGAGCCTCGATCTCACTTAAAGTTTTAGTCATGTTATGCATATGGTCATTTCCACACTCTAGGACTCCTATATCTATTATTTGGATCAGTATATCAGCTTCCAGTTAACTGATCTTTTATCTCTAGCTCTCTCCAGTATAATTTCCAAATTGCAGGCAAAATGTTTTTCAAAAATGTGTACTAGTTATACCATTCAAACCCTTAAACCACTTAAACCCTTCAATCACTTCCTAGTACCCTGAATTAAAATCTAGAAACCTTAACATGGCTTACAGGGCCCAATACTGTATGTATGATATAGCCTGCAGCCTCATCCTTACCCATTTCCCACCTCATACACTAGGTTCCTGCCATCATTCTTTCAGTTCCTAAAATTCTTTCAGTTCCTATGTCTCATGGGTCCAAACTTTTACATATGTTACTTCCTCCACTTGAAACACTGTACCCCATCACTCTACCTTTTACTAGAAAAATTTCTACCTATCCTTCAGTCTTAATTTAGACACCACTTCATCCAAAACACATCTCATGGCCCCCAAGTCTGGATTAGGTGTACTTCCTATGAGTCAAGCAGTAGCATGAACTTCCCCTGTCACAGCATCTTTCTTAACTGTCTACTTACTTGTCCATATTCCCCCATGAAGGTAGAGACCACATCTTTCTTATATTCCAGAGCTCACTGCAATGCCTGCCACATGGCAAGTGTTTAATTAAATATCTTTTGAATAAATAAGCTAGTATCACAAATAGGACCTCACAAGATTTATGAATATTTTATAAACAACATTAAGTGTAAGAATTTCTTTAAAATTAAAGTAAGTCAAGTAAATAAAATTCTAATAAATACAGAAATTAAAAGCTTAGGAAGACACTCAATATGACACAGAATCTAATCCTTAGGACTGTCCAGAGACCAGGTCAGAATCCTTGGGAAGTGGCAAAACAGGCTTCTCTGAAGAACAGATAGAAACAGTTTCCAGCAATACAGAGATAAAAAATCATGAGCAACAATATATCTCCTGCATTTTTGAAAACCAAAAACAATTGTCATAGATCTTTTAAAGATATAAAATACATACAACCTCCTGGCCAGCTATGAGTTCCATCATACTGAACTGAAAATGCCTGAAATCAATGCTTGAAATTCATGCAGCTTAAACCACACTGACAAGTACAAAAAATTAATATTCAATCATACCTCTACCTTAACGGTCAATTTTCAATTCTCTTACTTTCCCCACCTCCATACACAAAGTAAATTTCTCCATCTTCCATATTTTGCATACTTTATTCATAACTCTGGTATTACTTTTATCACACTCTATTATATTACTTATATACCTGTCTACCACCAGACTCTCATGAAGACAGAGATGATGTCATTAATTCATCCCTCCATCTTTAGTGCTATCACAGCACACATAGTGTTTAATGCACATACTGAATAACATATATTCAGTGTTTGTAAAAAGGAAAAAAGAAAGTGGGAAGGGAAAGGAACAGAAAGAGCAATCTATGTATACAAATAAACCAAAAGGTAGCAGTTGAAGTGGTACAGAACACCCACTAATGTAAGGAAAAGAGACCTAAAAGTAGTTAAATTGTTGCAAATTAACATTCAGATAATTCAATAAACCTTTTAAAGTTAATGTGAATTAACAAACTACTCAGTCTCAGCCTATTGGCACAAATAAAGAGCTCATAAAAGTAAGGAACTCAATGCTGAGTTATTTATATATCTTATAGAGAAGCACAGGCAATAAAGGGGGATGGAAGGGACAGAAAGGAAAAGAAAAAGAAAAAAGCTGTTTCATGCACCAGCCAGGTGTCTAAGAAACCATGATTCAAATACTTCAAAAATGGTTGTCAATGGCCAATATTAATAATAACATTTTCAGAAAGATGTATGAAGGTGTTTTACTATTAAGGGGAGAAAAAAAGAAAAATGTTGTTTATTCTCAACAGAGATTCACTGTCATATTTCCGCTTAGCAACATGACTCAAAAATGTTCAGACATAAAGTGGTAAATTCATTTGTTCAGTATTTGTGTCAGATAACCCAATATTTGAAAAGTTACTATTTCAACATTAAATAACCACTATTTACATTGCATTTTGCTCAGGCTAGAGTTAGAAGAAAAGAGTACACTATGGAAGATTTGTTCTTAGAGTCAGAGAATCTGGTCATGCTCCAAAATTGCCAAAGATTTACGTTGCTCCCCAGTGAACTGAAGGACAGTCCTCATATTCTCAAATACCAATGGCCGAGGCCATATAAGAGTTCATGGAAGAGAGATATAATCTGACATAATCACATATTCCTTAGTCTCTTTAAATGAAAACTGTTAAAATAATTCTTAAAGCCGTATAAAACTTGGACCTTTCTCACCATGCAAATTCTCCCAGAATGATGTCTTTTTTTTTTTCTACAATACCAAATCAAAGCTTTAATAGCATCCCAGAAAACAGACTCCTCTAAACGCTTTACCACTTCAGAAGAAAGTCTATTCTAAAAGATAACCATCTGACCCTGGAAGATGAGCCCATTCCAAAGAGAAGATATGTAACTTCCCCTATTTTATTAATTTATTGGCATGATAACTTGCATCAATTTAAAGACATTTCATTTACAGTGAGCAAACTGTTTGAAAGCTCAATGCATTAAATCTTCTTTCATGTGACCTGTAAGTATTTTTTGAACTCTTAGTGGTTTGCACTTAATGCTTTATTTTAAAATCAGATTTAATCATTTCATAAAAACAGCAGTTCTTCAGGAAAATGGATTTCATTTTACCTCCGTATCTATTACCCCAGGTCAGAATTTCAATGAATTGTGATGTCAGTTTAAACCACTAATACTGCACTCAACAATCCAATTAGTCAGTGAGTTTGAAAATACAATTTTCCAAAATGACTATAGTACTCCCACTTCCTATTCTTAAATATCTGAGACGCTAATTGAATGTCCATACTATTTTATTTATAGATCTTTCTCAAATAATCTCACAAAAAAACCACCAGTTTTTAATTCTTACTCCCACAAAGGCTCTTTTTTGGCTCTGTTTTGAAGACTTAAAAGAGCTGTATCTTTTGGAATCAATTTTATAAATATATGTCAAGATAAAAACATTTTCTTACGAGATTCAGAGGTCTCTAAAGCATGTATTTTATAACTCTAGAAACAGAGGACAAAACTATGAAAAGTATAACTCAATCACACAAAACAGATGTATGTGTATGTGTTTAAATATATATATGCCTGTGTTATATATATCTACTTTGTGAATTATCTATTTTAAAGCTTAATGTCAGGCAGTTTTTATACACCATGTCACAGCCTTCCGTGCTATGGAATGTTCAGGAATATAAAATCATAAATCATTAAAGCAAAACCTAGCATGCAGAAGTAACCACATGATAGTAACAGGAGTGATTATAATATCACTGAATCCAGGAACTGGAAAGTGCACCAAAGGACATCTGGCACAGTATAGAATTTCCTCCAAGAAGGTCTGATGTGTGGTGACATGTATGACACTATTAAAAGTCTTCCAAGGACAAGGAACCCATTCTTTACTTTCCCCAAGAAGCTCATTTCACTGGATGCCAATGGTGGAATGTTTCTCCTCAAACAAAGCAAAATTATTTCCCCATAAATCTTCCTACAGCTCATGTATAGTCTGTTCTTCTCACTGATAGGCCTAGTCTCTCTTTAACAGGCTTCATGCTTCTAGATATGAAGAAAATAAGCATGTGTCCCTTTGGTCATGCTTGTCACAGGCTAGCCATCTTTTCTACATCTCCAATACCCTCAGCTGTTCTTCTTTTTATTTACAGACCTGTCACTGTCCCGAGCCCTTCACCCTGCTTTGCGTGAAATTCCATTTGCCAATATCCCTATTGAATAATGGCATCTAGAACTAAAAGTCATACACTACAAATTAGTACCAACATTTACTCACTAGGAAACAGATATTTGGTAAAGAGTCATACTGAAGAACCTCTGCTTTCTAAGGAGCAAATCTTGACATGTACTATGGAAATGGCTAATAGTGACAAGAAAAATGGAGGGAAGGTGGTGAAAAAATTTTTTTTCTGAAAGAAGTTCAGATATTCTAGCATACTAGTCTACAACCTAAATTATCTGAGATACAGGTAATGTAATGTAATATGACCAAAACTTTCTAAATTTGCCATAAGCATAAGTATAGAGAGAATAGTCATAGCCTTTAAAATAAATCACTTTTAATCTCATCCAAAGAATCAAATGAAATCAGAATACTAGATGTAACTACGACTGTGTAGTTTCCCTGGAGATTATACCAATCAGACATGTGAAGCGTTCTAGGAATGAAACATTTGATACAATTAAGGAAACCCTATTCAAAAAAATTAGTCTGTAAAACAGAGATAATATGGGCCTAAGGAATGGCTTATTAATAACTCATTCAATTCTGAGTATAACAAATACAGCTATTACAATTTCAGTTCACAAGTGGCTGAGCTCAAAAAGCTAAAATGTTGCCAATCTGCCTCAAGAGTACAGATCTAATCAGGAGAGTCAGAGCCACTGCCCGCTACATTTATTAAATCACAGAATTATTTTAGACTTAAAGGACTTTAAATGAAAAAAAGCTAGTAAGAGGTAGGGCCAAAATTCCAGACCAAAATCTGGCACCTTGTCTACTATACTTGAACAACCCTTCCAATATCTGAGAACAGCTATCATATCCCGCCTTCTCCCTTCCCACCCCAACCAACCTTCTTTTCATGGCTAGTTTCTTCAATGATTTATAATGTAGAAAGGATCTCAGAATAAAGTCCTACATAAGTGACCCCTGGAAATTCAAACATGTTCGTTTATGTTTGAAAGGCCAGCTTAGGGTATGCCTTGAGGGGATAAGTGACTGGGTACACGGAGGATAGCTGCCACCAACAAGACTAACACTCGTGAGCTGCTGGGCCACTCAACCCCTCAGTTACTCTGATAAGGCAAAGCAAGAAAGACCTGAGAGACACCCTGTGACAGAGCCAATTCGTGAGTGACTATGGTGTCAACATCGGAAGCACCAGAGGGCAGTATCTCTAGTTCAGGGGTCTTCCCTGTATACCTGGCCCTTCTCCTATAGCTCTCTCTCTACTAGGTCTTGGCCAACATGATAGGTCTTTCCTATTACAAAGACCTGGAGCAAACAGGAGATAGACCCTTCCCGAGAAAGTATACAGCCACAGAGGGAGCCCTCCATGAGGTATGTAACCCCAAAGTAGACAGGCAAGTGACCCAGGACAATATCAAAGTGGCAGGATGCTGTGTGAAAAGAATCAGGAAGGCAAAAGCCCAAAATAGCAGATGCTTGGAGAAAATGCTAAAGACAAAAGACAAAAAAGGATTTTTTAAAAGCCAGGCTTAGAATAAGAATAATAAAACCAGGATAGGTGTTAATTCTCAACTACAGATTGTGCTTCTGTCTTCTCCATCAACACTGACCTCAAACCTCAGCCCAGCATACCAGGCTCTTGGTCAGCCAGACTCTACTATCCTGTCTGGTCACTGTCTCTGATTACTCCCCCAGAGGTCAACTTCCTTACCGACCTATATATCCTCCTCCCAGTCTTTGGCCTGCTATTTATTCCACCTCAAATTTCTTTCTGCTTTGCTCCTCCTTCCCTGGCTTTCCAAAGCAGACAAGGAGTGCTCTCCTTCAACTCCCATAGCACCCATGTATGTATCTTATACCACCTCCCACAGGATATTATAATTTCTTGGTTTGCTTCCCTCCAAGAGACCATGAGCCCTCAAAAATTTTATCTTTGTATTCTAACAATCTAGCATAGTGTCTGGCTTATAATGTAGTAAGTGAACAAATCAAATGAGGGAAGTAAAGGATGAATGAAGTAACAACCATGTGCCAGGCTTTGTGTCATATACCTGTCTTCTCACCTCCACTAACTTATGACAGATACAGAGAGCAATGTCTAAAATGCAGTAAGTGATCAGTACTAGGTGACTGAACAAATCAGTAAATAAAGATGAAAAGAGCTTTGACCAATTCAGCAAAGTCTTATGGTCATGAGGATGAAGGTCCCTTTCAACTCTAAGATTCTATGGGGTATTTTAGAAAAATGTGTTTGTACAAATTTCCAAGAAAACTTAGAAAAGAGAGAAGGGAAACTAGCATTTGCTAAGGAGCTACACATTTGTTAGGTGCTTTACATATGATACTTCGATTTTCATAACTGTCCTAGGAAATTGGGGTTATAAACCTCATTTCGCAGGTGAAGAAACTGAAGATGGAGATCCAGAGCCAAAATTTGAACTTAGGTGTGCCTGACCCCAGTCCTATGCTTTTTCCACACTGCACACTTGAACCCCTGAGAGGAATACAAGCTCCCTTCCCTATCATTCCAGTCCAAGGAAAAGGCAGTCTGAAACCAGCCAAGACTCAACTAGGTCACGATTCCAGAGGGAGGAGCTTTTAATGTGAGGTACAAAGAGCTGAAAGTCCTGTCTTCCCTTGAGGATCACCCCATTTTCTTTGTAGAAAGGTTCACATGGTTCTTCCTGTTCCTCCCATATGGCAGTAAGGAAAATGTTAGGGCCACTCCAGCTTGGAGGGAAGCAATCTCTCCTTTGCTTTTCCCTTGCCACAGAAGGTCAAGTGAGAATCAGGTTAAGAAAAGATGGCAAGGAAGCTGCCACATGGGTCCAGTTAGACGCCTTAAGATAGATTAGAAAGGGAAGCAGCCCAAAAGTTTACACTCCCTACAAGCCAGTTCAGCAAGTTACAAGCCCATATAGAAATTTCAACCTAAAGTCCTAGCTAGCAGTACAAATGTTCACTTACCTAGAATGTTTTCTGTGTAGGATGGTGGCATTGAACTAAGGTGGCAAGGAATCAGTCAAATTTTGTTTCCCCAAAACATGACTCACAAGTTGACTCAGAACAAATAATGTGAGGTGTACAACAAATGGTGCTGGGACAACTGGATATCCACATACAAAAGAATGAATTTGGACACCTACCTCACCCATATACAAAAATTAACTCAAAATGGATCAAAGATGTAAATGTAAGAGCTAAAACAACAAAACTCTTAGAAGAAAACATGTAAGTAAATTTTCATGACCTGATGAGTTAGGTCATAAAGGTCAAATTCTCTTGACTAATGAATAAGCAAGTTTTTTAGATATGACATCAAAAGCCAAGCAACCAAAGAAAAATATAAATATACTGGACTTCATAAAACTAAAAAATGTTGGCTCCTCAAAGGACATTTCCAAGAAAGTAAAAAGGCAATTTATAGAATGGGAGAAAATATTTGCAAGTCATATATTTGATAAGGGTCTAATATCCAGAATATATAAAGAACTTATAACTCAACAATAAAAAGACAATCCAAATAAAAATTAAAGGATTTAAATAGATAGTTTTCTAAAGAAGATATTCAAATGACCAATAAACACATGAAAAGATGTTCAGCATCATTAGTCATCAGGGAAATACAAATCAAAACTAGGGTGACTTACCACTTCACCTCTACTAGGATGGCTATAATAAAAAAGACAGATAGTAAACAAGTGTTGATTATATGAATAAATAAGAATCCTCATGCATTGTTGGTGGAAATGTAAAATAGTACAACCACTTTGTAAAACAATTCCCCAGTCTTCAAAAACTTAAACGTAGAGTTACTACTATATGATCAGCAGTTCCACTCCTAGCTATACTCAAGAGAAATGAAAACATATTTTCACACAAAAACCTTAGGCAATATTCATAATGGTAAAAAAAAAAAAAAAGAGAAAACAACCCAAATGGCCATGTACTCATGAATGGATAAATAGAACATGGCATATCCATACAATGGAACTTGATTTAGTCACAAAAGGAATGAAGTACTGATATATACTACAACGCAAATGATTCTTGAGAACATCATGCTAAGTGAAAGAAGCCAAATGCACAAGGCCCCATATCATATGATTCCATTTGTATGAAATGTCCATACTAGGCAAATCCACAGAGAGACAAGAGATTATTGTTTGCCAGGGCATGGGGGAGGAAAGAATAGGGAGCAACTGCTAATGCATGTGACGTTTCTTTTTTGGGGTGATGAAACATTCTGGAACTGGATACTGGTGATGGTTGTAAAACCTTGTGATACACTAAAAACTTAATTATATGCTTTAAAGGTATGAATTTTATGGTATGTTAATTACATCTTAACAAAAAAGAGTGAGGTGCAGCTATAAAAAGGAGCCAAGAGTACACATTATACACACGCACCATCAAAGAGATACAACAGAAAAGCAATTAAGGTAACTTGAAAATCACTATTGCACATTGGTGTTTGTTTTCATAATAACAAATATGAAAAATTTTGAATTTCATTACTATAAACTGAACACCAGCATAAAGAAGATTGAGAGGAAAAACTAATTTGATTTCCATGAAAAACGTCCAAGGATAAATATTTGCTTTCTTCCCAAGAACTCAGCTGGATGGAAGCTGAGCCCTCTTGAGCGGACATAAGAGCCTCTCTGTGAGATTTGCTAACAGCAAACAGATTTGGAAGAATTAAGGCATAGGAACCCAAGCCTCACATGAGCTCCCTCTGGTGAAGGCTAAATGGAGTCTCTCCCAGCAAGCTCTGTCACTGCAGATGGGCATTCCACCGTGATGATGACAAAGGAACGGAGCTGAACTTCCAATTACCAGCATCTCAACCTTAGAAACATTTTCTACAATAGTACACAATGTACAAGTGAAAATATAATACAATATTCTAGAACTGTGCCTGGAACATTAAAGGAACACTAAATATTTGTTGAATGGATGTTTATAATAGTGATGTTTACTATCTAACGTAGATTTAAAAAAACAAGGCAAATGGTAACAGTATTTATAAATCAACTTATCTTCATCAACAGAAAGTTGTTTTTGCTTTATTCCTAATGTACTACCGCATCCTCAGTGATATTTAAACTAACAGTTCAATGGGTATTAAGGAAGTTAGTCCATTATAAGTCGAAAGGCTATCTGATTAATATAAAAGTTACTACCCCTCACCTGAACCTTTCTGAAATAAAACCTCAGATTGATAAAGCTGCAGGAATTTGTGAAGTGATTAGCTTCCCATATACTTTATGATTTATTTTAATTCATAAACTAACAAAAATATAATAAGCTTAACAGTAAGTTGTGCACTCTACATTCTGGAACCCTATGACAGATCCAAGCAAAACATAAATACTGAAACTCAGTTAAAATGGAAATTCTTTCTGAAGCACATCCTAAAGCATACTAATTTACCAATGCCAAGAAGGTCAGCAATTAATTTTATATTACAGTTTCCATTTTTAAAGCCTCTTTTAAAAACAGAAATTATTTCTTGGTATCTAACAACTGTGGGTGCTTGAAATACGAAATAGGATCATCAGATGGACAAAAGAAGTAGAAAGTATCTCCAGAGATCACATCTTCTCCTTTTCCAGGACACCTCTAAAAGTCTCTGAATAAGCCCACAGTGTGTGACAGAGTCAGAAAAAGTCTCCTTCAATTTCCCTTAGAGCAGTGTAAGCCCTTTCCTTCTTCCATCTTTAAGAAGACATGAAGATGACATGAATAACCCCCTTTGTATAATCATCTTTTTTGTATTTTGATTGGAAGTTCTGATACTCAACTCTGTTTTACTTACTTTCATTAACTCTTCCATGATTTGCTAACATCACAAACTAACATTTTAAAGAAAATGTAGATAGTAGTTATTTGGTCCCTGCATGGAAAGGACTTTCTAAGCATAAAAGCATGAATCAAAAAGGAAAAGATTAATAGGTAGACAACAAAAAATTGTCCTAATTTCTAAAACCATCATAAATCAAATGAAAAGGCAATTGTGAGGTAAATACTCTCATATGACAAGCAAGGGTTAATGTCCTTACTCTATCAAGAACACACACACATCCCTGTTGTTGTGTTCCCCCAGCCCCCAACCCCCTGCACTCACCTCCTCATCCATACAAGAAATTGCAAGGTCTTTACAAAAAAGAGGTTATAGCTTTTCTCTCCCAGTTTTCAGGGTTTTAATCCTTTTCTTCTGCCTTGGTCCTTTGCCTCCTACCTGGATACCCTCTTTCTTCCAAGTTCTGTTAGACTGAAGATTTAGGTAACTGTCAGCCTGGTCTTGATTTCAGATTTTCCCCAAGACCCAGCCTCTGAAACACTGAGTTCTACACTGCTCTGCAGCCTACAGGCAAGTAAGAACTTGCCCAAGCTCCAGGGATACCTTATCCAACGAAGTCCAGCCCAAGCCTAGCATACTGGCTCCCAGCTGGGCTGGGGGAGGAACAAATCAAACAATTCAACAACTGATAAGAGAAAACTGAGACTCCAGTATAAAAATCATTATAGGGTTTGTTCAGCTTGTAGAAAAAAGAAATACCTAATAGCTACCAGTAAGGTTTTTTAATATTTAAACATATAAATAATTAAAAACTGAATGAAAATAAGGAGGTACTATTTTTACCTAAAACAGAAAATATATATTTTTAAATAGTAATGTTTTACATGAAACAGCAAAGATTTTTAAAAAAATAGTAATGCTAACACAGGGGTCATAAAACTGCTGATGGGATGGTAAGCTGGTATGATCTTTCTGAAGGTGGCAATATATTTCAAGAATATTCACAATGATCCTGCCATTTGCCTCTGTAATCTCATTTTTAGGACTTAATCTTCAGTAACCAAAAATCTAATCAAAAGATTTAAGTATAAAGACGTTCATCTCTACATTTTTGTTCTTGAAATATATACATCCAACAATAAGTAAATTGCAAATAAATTATGGTTCGTCCACAGTGTGGATTATTATGGAGCCAATAAAAATGATGTAATAGGAGCTCACCCTTCTATAACACTGACTAAAGACCATTCGTTGCTCTAAGCAATTAACATACAGTAACACATTACTCCTAACAACAATAAGAATGGTACCTGTGAGTTAGGTAGGTGCTAGTATCATTTCCACTTTACAGTTGAGGAATCTGAGACACCAAGAAGCTAAGTGATTGGCTCAAAGATATACTGGGACAGACTCCCATGCACTTTATCTGAAATTCTAAAGTCCAAAAAGCTCTGAAAACCAAGTGTTCTCAGGAATTTGTAGCAAACTTATTTGTTGGCAAAACCTGACCTGAACTGATGTGAAACTATATATAGTCTTTATTTATCCCACATGGAGTGAAGTCATCTTACTGAAGAAAAATTAATGTGTTTGATATAGGGTGCTGCCCCAGACCCCACTAGAAATGATACACTATATACACCATGTTATCTTTCTATAATCTGAAAAACTCTAAATTTTAAAATACAAGTAGCCCCTCAGGTCTTAGATAAGGAATTGTGGCAGAGCTGAAATTCAAATCTAGGCATCTAACTCAGGAGTCTGTGCTCTTAAATACTATGTAATATTTTCAGAGACTATGTAAAGACATGGGAAAATGCTTATAATTCAAACATTCAAGTACTTATTAACTAGATTGTATGTGCCAGACACACAGACAAATAAAACTGCAGTTGTGACAGCTGCTCCTAAGGGGAGATTATTGGTGTCAGAAGAGTCTAGACCCCAAGAGGGTTTGTCCTAGACGGAGTGGTCAGAGGGAGTTTTCCTGAGGAAACAATTGATCTAAGATGAGAAGGATGAGCAAGAGTTAACTAAAGAGAAGAGGGAAGAGCCTTTCTGGCAGAGACAAGAGCATGTGCAAAGGCTCTGTAGTAGGAGGGAAAATGGTGACAAAGGACTCAAAGAACCAATGTAACTGGAACACAGAGAACCAGGGAACCTAGTGTAAGATAAGGCTGAAGAAGAGGAAAATGCCACAGGGCCTTATACAGTAACCATTTGCCCTAGTTTGCCTAGGGGACAGTCCCAGTGTAAATAATATCATTGTCCTTTACTCTCAAAACTGTTTCAGTCTGGATGATAAAGTATGTAGTCACCCAATTATAGGCCACACTGAAGTTACATTTTTAACCAACGAGCAATGAGAAGTCATGCCAGATTTTAAGCAGAGAGGTAGGGGAGAAGACTGGTATCATAATCAAATTTTAATTTTAAAGAGGTAACTCCTGCTACCGTGCAAAGGACAGATGGGAATAATAAAAGAATAAGGCGAATACCTTTAGACCTTACCTGTAGTAGGAGGCTACTACAGAGGACTGGGCAAGAGATGGTAGCTTGTCTAGGGTGACAGTGGTAGGGACAGAAATAAATGGATGGATTTGAGACTTGTTTGAAGATAAAATGAACAGAACTTGATGATTATTTGGATATGGAGGGAGGGGGTGTCAGGTGTTATGGATGAGTCCAAGATTTCTGGCTGGCAAACTAGATGAATGATGCTATGATTCACTGAGATATAAACACTACACATTCACATGGGCTAGAAATTTAAATATGAAACATCTGTATGTTGTTTGTAATTTGAAGCCTTAGGCCTGGAAGACTGTATAAAATAAGGAATGTTGATGTTTCTCTCCACACACAGAGCCCTCCTCCAATACATGACCATCCCATTTCCTGGTTGGATACCGCGATTGTTCGGTGGTCAGACAGAAGAGAGGGTCCCTAAGCTGGTGATGCGGGACAAGTAGAATCAAATCATTTATAACATGCACATAATGCTTACAACTAACTCCCAAGTACTTTACATTTACTGTTCACAAAGCAACTTCACATACAGGCTCCTTCAAGCCACTACTTTGTGAGAAATTATAATCTGCATTTACATTTGGGGACACGGAGGCAGCGTGCTTAAATTACCTGTCCACACAGCCACTAAGGGGCTGCTCTTATGCCATACTAACTCCTCTTCTAGTCTCCTCCACTGTGTGCAAGGGACTATTCCAAGTGCTGTAAGAAATAGCTACCATATAATGAGGTCCTACTGTGTGCCAGGCTCTTAGGAGACTAAAAAAAGAGAAAGGGGTGTTAAAAAAAAAAAAACACAACTTTATACGTTTAAGGTTGTTACTTTTCCTAAACCACACTTACCCTACAGCAAGTTGGCTTTAAACTTTAAAAAGGGTTCAGTTGCCAGGAAGGGGTGGCGGCGAGAAGCGGAGATGTACCAGGGCGGCCCGGGACCACCCAATACCAGACGCAGGGGAAATGGGGTGCCAACGGCTCGACCCCAGTAGACAACTGGAAGGGTCTGCGGCCTCGACCCGCTCCCTCCGCGGCTGGGCGCCGCCAACCCCGCAAGGGGAGGCCCTGAGGCCCGTTTGCCGGCGCGTTGCCATAGCAACGGTCGGGGCCGCTCCCGCCCCTTCCCGTGGGGCCCGCTCTGCTCGGCGCCGCCAGAGGCCACTCACCGCGGGCCGGCGGGCAGGCAGGCCCCTGACAGGCGGGCCCCTTGCTGCTGTTGTTTGCCAAGCCCGGAATTCTGCCCCTGGGAAAACTTCGCCGCCGGCGGAGCGGCCGTAGGGAGTGGACGGGGGCCGCGCGGGGACAAAGTGCATCGCTGAAACGAAGCCTCTTCTCCCCGCGGCGGGGCTGGCGAGGAGGCGCCGGCAGCACAGGGGTGCCCGCGTATCCCGGTGCACTCCGTGGCGTCCCCGCTAGCAGATTCTCCTAGAGACGGACCTGAGACTCCTGTCTCGGGGACAGAGAAGCCGCCACATGATCCATGACATTAAAACGTCCTAACAGTGATAGCATGGTACTGAGGTGATGGCCAGACCAGTATTCTCACTCGGGGCCCGAAGTCTCGTCGTCCAGCCAGTGGGAGCTGGGGCTGCAAGCTTTGCACTGCCGTGGGTACAGAGCCGGCCTAAAACGACAAAATGAACCGTCTTATCAGTGCTGGGGGCAGGCCTGTGGTGAGGGTGTTTGTCCCCACAGAGGGGCCAAGAAGACGCCTGACTGGCCACATGACAGTTCCCAGAAATATCTTTTAGCCACAACCCTCTGTGTAACCATGTAAATGCAAGCCCTCTGCAACAACAGAGGCTACACATATGGGCTCCAGCTGTATGCTAATGTATTTCTTGACTTGAACTAGGAATGGCTTCTGTTTAGGTGGGTCCTGGTTTCTAGCGACTATGAGGAAGAAATTCAAGTCTCCTAATACTAGGCTAATTATTTCAGGCAGATATCTCTAAAATTCACTTAATACCCAATAACTTGGTACAGCAGGTCGATTAATTTTATTGCTTAGAGGTAGGTGTGTATCTGGCAACTAGTTCATCTTGTCAGGGTTCATCCGAAAACTCAAAATGGCCATGTTAGGTTCTGACTACTTTAGTTTTGCAAATTTTCCAAGCACAAACAATTCCATCCATGCCGTGTACTGTAAACTTTTTGGGTCTTGGCTGACCTTTGTTCTGGTGAAATACAGAATTACTGTCTAAGGAGAGTCTGAAAGAGCCTGCAAGAATTTTCTCTCTGACCCTGCACCCCAACCCTGCTCCCATCCAAGCATGAGTTTTAATGCCACAATGTCCAACAAAAGGAGATAAACTTTACCATCTGCTTCACTGAACTATGAAGTGTATGGATCTGCCTTTAGTCAACAGCTGTAAAGCCTTACACTCCAGATCCTTACCAAGAAATAACTGTCCAATTACTAATGCCTATGAAAATCCTGGTTGAGAGAAAGTGTAGTTACTGAGAATTGTTTGAAAGGAGATGATCCCTCCTTTAGTCTCTGGGTCAGTGAGTCTCAAACCTGACTGCATATCAGGTGAGTTCTGTTTGTTTCTTTCTTTTGTGTTTAACCACAGATTCATAGTTTATACTTTCATTGATAGATCCCATGAAACCATTTTTAAAAGGTCTTCAAGTGAGTCTGATGCCAAGCCAGGCTGGGAACCATGTTTTATCCTGAATTAAGTCAGACATCAAAAAGCTGTGTATTTGTACCACTTTCTTCATCCTTGCAAAATTACCTATACAAAGTCATGCTTTACCCTTATGTTATTTGCTTATATTGAGTGCTGTTTAAAAAAAAATACTCATGACACCTCTGCATTTACTAGAAGGATTATTTTAAGAATGGTGTTTAGTACATCTCCATAGCAGAATCCTACCAGATTGTCCATCCCAGGGTTTTTCAAACTTTTTGGACCATAATCCACATAAATTATGTTTTACATAATCCCAATGCACATGAATCTTACACTTAATAACTGAAATAAGCTTTATAAAATATTATCTATACACATGCTTTATATCACACCCTGATACTTTTTATCTCTTTTTAAAAATCTCTTAAATGCTGATGTCTACCCACTAAATGGTTTCTTGACTCCTAGACAAGTAAGTTGCATTTTAAAAACAGCAGCATGGCCAAATGTCTTTTTCTGGAAACAGAGCCCTTGATCCTCAAACAAGGTAACTAGGCCACCTGGCTACAAATGATTGTTCCAATAGAAGGTATCTGGCTCAAGCCAAGCCAATCACATCCCTCTCCCAGGAATTTAGAGTTAGGACTGAGCAATTTCAGTTTTTCTCTAGGTAGCTAACTTAGAAACAACATGGTAACACAGAAAATCTACAGACATGATTTTTCCACCATGTGGACTGGAGAAATGCAGAAAACCAAGATGCAAGAAAAATGTGAAAAGAACAGGAAGGATGAAAAAGATCCACAAAGAGAAAAGAGACCAAGAAAGTTCTGACAGCTTTCTATCCCATAGTACTTCTTGAAATGAGCTGCTTTCTTGTCTTTGAATTCCAGGTAATATTTCAATCTTTACAATAAAGTGCCCTCTTTTGCTTAAGCTAGTTTGTGAGGCTGAGTTTCTGTTATTGCAACTAAAGTGAATCTAATTGGTTTATCGAGCTGTTGTACCAAATTACCATACATTTAGTGACTCATACAATCTTTTTTTGGCCCTTATAGGAAGCTCCATGCAAGAAATGAATTTCAATCCTGAATGTCAGAAAAAAAATCTTTTCCACCTCTTTTCATTATGAAAAAGCAAGCCATGACATTGATCACATTTCCCTTTTCACCTTTGCTTCCAGGAAGATAGGAACCAAATTTGCAGCTCAGCTGTAATAACTGTCAAAATTTATGGCTTACATACCAGCATTACAGCATTCTCCTATTCTCTCTCTTCCATCTTCCCTCATTTCTGCTTTTATCTTTTTCTATTTTTTCATTGTGTTCACTGTATTTAAGTTGCTTCAAATATTTTGCACTTCTTATTTCCTCTACCTATGAAGCTCTGCCCCATACCTCCACAAGGCTGGTTCTTTTTCATTATTCAGATCTCAGCTCACTTGTCACCTCGTCAGAGAAGCCTCCACAGAACCCCATACCTAAAATAGTCCCACCAGGCCATCTATCACATTACCTAACTTTGTTGTTTTAGAGCACTTCACACCATCAGAAACAATCTTGTTTATTTTCTTTCTTCCCTCACCAGATATTAAGCTTCAAGCTAATAGGGACCCAGACTCTTCTTATTTTGTGCTTGCTTCCAGTGCCTGGCACAGCACCTGACACTTAGTAGCTATTTAATAAAAATCATGCCCTTAGTAAATGAAAGAAGGAAGGAAAGAAAGAAGAGAAGAAGGAAGACTTTGTAGAACATGGTGAAGTATAGATGGATAGATAAATAGGTAAGTACACTGACAAACAGACAAGTATTTCTAATGTGCAAATGTCACAAACATTTGTAGAGAGGAATCAAAGAAACTACACAGGCAATAAAACACAACTCCCTAAAATATGTATATAGAGGCACTGGGTTTTCTTGGGGAACCCTTGAAGTTAATGCCTTAGGCAAAAGATTTTTTGAACTTTTCAAGTGGCTTAAGGCAGCTACGTTAAATATTACGACTAGTTACCACAGCTGAAGTCATCAACTCTCAGTGAAATAATGAATTGCAACACCATGACCACCAGCATGACAAGCTCTTGATACTGCCCAGGAAACAATCTATTGGAGGGGTCATGACTACACAACAATCTGCTCTCATTACATTCTTGTAATTATTAATGTTACTACTGGCAACAAGTGCTACATTATTTACTTAAACCCTCTATGAGAACATCATTTCACAATGTAATATCAAGTTACCTGACATTTAAAGAGGAGAGATCAGAATTGAAGTTTGTCAATATAACAAATCATAGAAGCAATTAGTATAGTTTGTTCCAAGTTTTTTTGACCCTCTTCTCTTGGTAAAAATATCAAAATTTGAAGGGAAAGGGATGGACTTTAGTTTTCTTAAGTAAAGAAGCAGTTAATTTATGCATTAATTAAAATTTATCTTTGTTATTCAAAAGATTTTTAAGAGACTCTACATTACAAAAACAATTATAACTTCTTAGTTTTATAAGATAAATTCAGAGGTGTTTAGATTGTTATGTATTACATTAAGATTTCTTAAATGGGAACATGGCTTTGAAAAGTGATATAATGCAAAATGTAACTTTTTCCTAATAAGATCTGTCTCTGATTACTGTAGGCTCTACCGGTTTATTCAAGTCTCCCCACTTTTCTTTTTCTCTACATTGACAGAAGTAAAACTGTACTTTAACCCCATAGCTCAAAATGAAATAAACATTTGACAATTAACTCGGTTTGTCTGATCTGTGTATATCTGACCCAGCCTTGTCAGATAAAACAAATTAGAAGTGAGGTTAGTACACACCAAAATTAATGTTTCATGGATTGAAAGACTTGATATTGTTAAAATGACAATATTCCCCAAATTGATCTATAGTCAATGCAATCCTTACAAAATTTCAGCTGCTTCATTTGCATAAATTGACAATATGATCCTAGAATTTATATGGAAACCCAAGAAACCCAGAGCAGGAAAAACAATCTAAAAAAGAATTAAGTTGGAGGACTAACACTCCCTGATTTCAAAATTTACTACAAAGCTACAATAATTAGACTGTCAGACTGGCATAAGGATAGACATATAGAACATGGAATAGAATTGAGAAATAAACCCATGCATTATTGACCAATTGGTAAGGGTGCCATGACAATTCAATGGGAGAAACAATAGTCTTTTCAACAAATGATGCTGGGGAAACTGGATATCAACATACAAGGAAGGGAATTGGATCTGTACCTCAAATCAAATACAAAAGTTAACTCAAAATGGATCAAAGACCTAAATGTAAGAGCTAAAACTATAAAACTCATAAAAAATATGGTTATAAATCTTCATGACTGAATTGGGCAATGGTTCCTTAGATATGACATCTACAGCAAAATGAACCAAAGAAAAAATAGATAAATTGTACTTCATCAAAATTACAATGTTTGTGCTTCCAAAGACACTATCAAGAAAATGAAGACAACTCACAAACTGTGAGAAAATATTTGCAAGTCTTAAATCTGATAAGCATTTAGAAGCTAAAATATGTTCAAAACTCTTACAACTCAACTGTAAAAAGACAAATAACCCAATGCAAAAATGGACAAAGAATTTGAATTGACATTTTCCAAAGAAGATATACAAATGGCTAGTAAGAACTTGAAAGATGCTTGACATCGTTTGTCATCAGGGAATATAAGTCTAAACCATAATGTGGTACTACTTCACACCTACTAGGATGACTATAATAGAAATGTCATAGTAACAAATGCTGGTGATGATGTGGAAAAACTGGAACCTTCACACATTGCTGGTGGAAATATACAATGGTACAGTGAGTTTGGAAAGTCATCTGGCATTTCATCAAATGATTTAACATAGAGTTATCATATGACTGCTCCTAAGTAAAACCAAGAGAATTGAAAATATGTCCACACTAAAAACTTATTCATGAATGTTCATGGCAGTATTATTCATAATAGCCAAAAAGAGAATCCAGATGGCCATCAAATGATGAGCAGATAAACAAAAAATGGTATGTCCACACAACTGGACATTTCATAAAAAGGAATGAAATACTGATATATGGCACAACATGGATGGATTTTGAAAACATGGTTAATGAAAGAAACCAGATGCAAAAGTCCATAAAATGTACTTTTCAATTTACATGACGTGTCCAGAATAGACAAATCTATCTGTAAGAAAAGTAGATTAGCGGTTGTCTGGAACTGTCACTGCTAACAGGTATGGGGTTCTTTTTAGGGTGACAAAAATGTTCTAAAATTAGACAGTGGTAATGGTTGCACAACTTTGTGAATATACTAAAACCCACTGCATTGTACTTTAAAATGATGAGTTTTATGGTATATGAATTATATCTCAATTAAAAACAAAGTAAAAACAATGTTTTATAATTCATGGATTCTAAAACCACACTTTTCACTTTTTAAACTCTTTGAAATTAAAATTGGGTTCTTTCTTATAATTGATTACATATTATTATTCCAGATGGTAGTCCGAATATATTGTATAAAACTTCTGTCACACCTTCCTGAATAACCAAGAAAGTGCCAGCATCTTTGCTTCTTAGTTTTCATAAAATACAGGTAATAGTAACTCACCTACCATCATCAACTCTGTGCCAGGCACTGTCCCAAATGAATTTTAACTTATTTGATCCTCATAACAACTCCATGAGGTAGGTGCTATCATTATCCCCACTTTACAAACAAAGAAACAGAAGTACAGTGTGCTGGAGTGGCTTGTCCATGACCACACAGCTAGTACATATGAATCCCATCCAGGCTGTTCTGGTCCAGTCTGTGCTCCTAACCACCGGGTGTCACTGCCTCTCTTACTTGGGACTGCTATGAGTGCAAGGCAGCCCTTACCTCAGTCTTCAAGGTTCCCCACTGCCAAGTTGGCTGAAAAAGTAACTAAAGCTAATAATCAGTCTTGTGGAGGTTTAGTGATAAAAACACCATTTATTTGGAAGTTTGATTGGCTCATCCAAACTCATAGACTTTTCGGCTAAGTCTAAGGAATTTCACAGTCCAGAACTTTACTTAACGAACTCAGATAAGAGGCAATAATCTCTTTCTGCTTGGCTAGCAAGTTGAGTAAAGGTAACTGGAGCCTTAGTCCAGACCCTCCTCATTTTTCCCCAGTTGACTGCAAGATCGACCTCCCTTTCCTATGAGAAGGGCTGGATGAGGAGCAGGCCCAGCCAGGCCCCAGCTTGTGGGGAGGGTCAAAGTCCCTTTTACTCATATGTGAAGGGTGTGGAGCCCCTTGGCTTCCCTTGAAGCACCACCACAAGTCATCCTAGGAACAAGTGCAGGGGCAGATCTAAGGCAAATGTTCTCATCACCTGACACCCAGTTTTGCTGATTTAATGCAAAGTAAATCATTGGAAGATTGGAAGGACTGCTAAAAAGTCAGGAGTGTCCATCCTGCCAGACTCAGGAGAGAAGGACTGTGTCATTTCCAGGAAACTGTAGGCAGACAGAAAGGCTAGCTAAGCCCTCCCTGTCCCGCTACTACCAAGGCTCTTGCTACACCGAGTCCAGCTGAGGTCCTGAAATACCAGGAGCCTCCCTGCAACAAGCTGACCTCAAAGATACCCTCAGGCCCCAGAGGCCAGAGTGGGTGTGGAGACTATACTCCAGCCCTCCACCGCCTTTCCACATCCCCTTATGGAGGCTTCAGCAACATTTGCCAGCCAAGGACAATAGCAGTTCCACCCACCCCCCAGCTTAGGCCTCAGCCTCTGAGGCGGAAGCCAAATACAGTCTTTTCCAAAGAGAAATGATTGAAGCAGAGAAGACAGCAGAAGACAGGCACAAGTAAGTTAGGACACACCAGCTCTAAACTGTTGCACAACAGGAAGAGGGGTGTGCAGAGGAGGTGCCTGGAGCACCACCCTTTGTTTTTAGTTCTTAAGTTTTTATTTGAAAATAATTTCAAATGTCCAGAAAAGTCGCAAAAAAATAGTAAAAAGAATATTATATATCCTTTATCCAGAATCACCTAACATTTTACCCCATTCACTGTTATATCTATATATACACATAGCTTTGTATATGTATTTTTCTAATTTGAATATATGAATATATCAAATGAAAACGTAAATTATACACACACAGTTTTTATCTGCTTCATTTGAGGGTAAATCACATATGCTACAGCCTTTTACTCCTAAATACTCCAGTGCATATTGCCCCCAACTAAGGATATTCTGTTGTATAGCCATAGCACAGTTATCAACTAGAGTAATATTTAACAATGATACAGTAATGTAATCTATTATTCATACTCCAATTTTGTCAGTGACCCAATAATGTCCTTTACAGCATTTCCACTCCCCCTCCCCCACTACAGGACCCAGCCTGCTCTCAGGTGTTGGATTCAGTTGTCATGTCTCTTTAGCCTCTTTTAATCTGGGACATATTCATAGCTTTTCTTTGTCATTAGTGACATGGATATTTTTAAAAATTCAAATCCCCTGTCCTCTGACTTTGATATACCTCTTATTTTGGTTTGTCTGATGTTTCTCCGTGATTAGATTGAGGTTATGCATTCCTGGCCCAATACTGTGTAAATGCTGTTACGTCCTCCGTGTATCACTTCTGGACACACAATTAGTCCCTCATTGGTGATGTTTTTTTTGATCACGCAGTCAAGGTGTTGTCTGATTTCTCCACTGTATAGTTACTGCATATTTTTTTCTCCCTCACAACTCAGAAGAGAGACAATTTAAGACTACAAATATCCTCCTCCTCATTCAAATGTCTCCCTGGCGTTAGCCCTTCCTACGCTTTCCAGACTTTCGGTAGAGTTAAATGAGTGCTTCTGGCGCCACCCTTGAGACTTCCTGCACACTGCAACAAGGACAATGAACTGGGGACCCCTTCACATTCCTGCTACTTGTTTGGTGCCCAGGAGCTGAGACATTTTGAAAGAGACGCCCATTGAGACCTGAGTCACAAGGCCTTTTAAGTTCTAGTTCTGACATTGCCACTAACTCATGAGGCACCTTGGACAAGTTCATCTCCTTCTCAAGACTTCAGAGTGCCCAGTAAAATGGGAAGTTGGGTATTTGTATAAAAGTAGTGTAACTTTTTAACACAAAGTTTGGAGAAAAGGCAGAAAAATTACCTGTAATGTTACCACTTCAATATATTACTACTGTCAACATCTTAATATATTTATATTTGTATACTTTTTTCTTTTATTTTACCTCTAATTCTGTGTTCTGCTTTTTTAAATTTAGCATCATCTTAGGTTTTCCATGTTGTCATTGTAGGTGGAAACACTGCAGGCAGGCCTCATATCCCATCTGTTAAAAGTATTTTTCCTTTCCCCCCAAAGAACAGTGCAATAAACACCCATATACCTTTCATCTAGATTTACCAGTTGTTAACTTTTTGCCAAATATGCTTTACTTCTAATAATATAGGGTTTTTCTGAACCCTTGAGAGTTAGTCACAAGCATTATGACCCTTCATCCCTAAATACTTTAGCATGTATCACCTAACAACAAAGCCATTCTCCTCTATAACCACAGTTCAAATTATTATAGGAAATGTAATATTAATATAAGCTATCAGACCATATCGTTTTTTGATCTAGTATCCAATCAAGGACCAGATAGTCTATTAGTTGTTCTTTTCTTTTCTAATTATACATTAAAAGCTTAGGCAGGAAATTTTGTCTTAAAGTTAACTGATAGAATTTCAGTGCTTGGTCTTGAAAATTTAGGCCATTCCAACTGTTAGTGAAAATCAGCCCAGTCCAAAGAACATTAAAATCTAGACAATCTTACCCACCTGTCCAGTGTGGAGACTGAATGAAAATTTACCATAACAGAAAACAGCAGGATTGTTCTGTGGGCCTTGGAGATGTTATTCATACCATAACATCTTTTAAGAGTCCTGTGCTTCAGAGAGAGAGGTTATGTTCTATAATATAAAATGTGATCTAATCTGTAATCTGCTTGCTTTGCTCAATAATTTATTCCTCTTTTGATAATTATTTAAACTGACATCTCCACTTTCTGAAATACTTGAAAGCTTTCTGGAGTCAGAACAACCCTGGAAGTTTCTTCTTCCTTTAAGGATCTCATACTCTGTTGGATTCCTAGGTCAATTAAGACTTTGAGAGTCTTTGTTTCACTTGAAGTATGCCTTATGGATTCTTTACATGCCATATAAAATTATATTCTATCAATTATTTAACCATCTTCTATAGGCTTTTTGTTGTTTCTATTATTGTCATAGATCTTGATCAGATCTAAAGAAAACATAAAAAATACTTCATTCTTAATATCATAAAATATCCTGTTCATGTTCAG
Organism: Manis pentadactyla; assembly: GCF_030020395.1. NCBI lineage: Eukaryota > Metazoa > Chordata > Mammalia > Pholidota > Manidae > Manis > Manis pentadactyla. The sequence goes on from NC_080027.1 coordinate 48,825,167, forward strand.
CTTTTCCCAATTGTCTCACGATATTTTGTTAGGATGGCTAAGATGCAGGTAAGTTCCACTTTGCAAATGGTTTACATGCTCTTTAAGTCACTTGAATCTACAGGTTTCTTCTCCATTTCAACTTTTTCCCTCTTGCAATATATTTGTCGATGAAACTAGGTCACTTGTCCTAAGAGTTCTCATAGTTTGGATTTTGCCGATTGTATCTTTGTGATACCATTTAAGGTATTCCTTTATCCTTTGCATTTCCTGTGAAGCTACAGCTGTAAGCTGTTGCTTAGATCTAGAGGCTTGATTAGATTCTACTTGTTTGGAAACACTTCAGAGGTGATGTCTTCTTTAATCAGGAGACATGTAATGTCTGGAGGTCTCTCAGTAATATGGGTAGCCATGGATGGCCACTGCCTAGATCCCTTAATTCATCAGGGTTGCAAAATGGTGATATCCCAATCTGTCAACCCTTCAATTATTAGCTGGAACCTTCTGAAAGAGACACTTCTCCTCATCAACTATTTGGTTACACAGAGATACATTTCATATAGGAAAGAGAGGATGAATGCTCCATTAAGGTAATAAACAAATTTAAAAAGTCACAGAGGCACTGCCCTGGCACAGCTTTGGTCATGAAGTGACATTGTCAGTGGGCCACTCCACACCTGAAACTCGCTGGAACAATGGTGGGAGGAGCCTTAGATGAGGACAGCAGCTTCCTCCAGTACCAGGCCTTAGTCCTAATGCTGGAGCAGGGCTGAGTCTGTGGTGTTCGTGTTTCCAACCATGGAGAAATCCTTATTTTCTCTATGAATGCTGAGTCTGAAGAGCCAGAGGCCAGGAGTAAACTTTCAGGAAGCTTAGGAATATCCTCTCAGCCCAGTGGGTGAATAAAGGTCTGTTTTTTTGTATATTAGAGTATAGGCTCAGCTGCTGTAACAACAAAAAAGGCCCCAAATAAAGGAGCTTAAAAAAATAGCATTTCTTTCTCAGGTAAAAGTCCAAGAGGTAAGCAAGCAGTTCACGGTAGGTAGATGGCTCTGCTCATGAGAATGTCAAAGAACCTAGGCACTTTCTATTCTGGTTTCACCATTTACTAGGATGTCACCTTCACCTTAAGGAGTGAAGTAGATGACTAGTAGCTTATCTGAGTTCCTGTCTGGAGAAAGGGTAAAGAGAGAGGATTTGGAAGATGAGCAATTTAATTTAAAACCTATATCCTGGAAGTTGTATACACCACTGTTTCTCATAACAGTGGCTAGAACTTATTCATAAGACAACATCCAGCTGTAGCAGAGACCAGGAAGGTAGCGAAGGGGGTTACTACTAAAATTGAGGAGAAAATGGATACTGGAAACCATCAGCAGTCTCTGCCACAGTAGGAAGCAGCCTCAAGGGACTGGTTACACCCTCAGTTCCCAAACCATATTCCTGTGCAAGGCCTTCAGGGGTTATGTCTGTAGGATAAGGTCCTCACCCCCATAGCTCCAGGGCCCACAGATGAGGGCTCTTCCCAGAGACCAGGCATTCTTCTTGTCTTTTTTTAGTATACATTATATCAGTTTCAGGTATGCAATATAATGATTCAAAAATTATATACATTATGAAGTGCTCACCACAATAAGTGTGATTACCATTTGTCATACAAAGTCCAGGCATTCTTATTTTAGGACCTGCACACTCATCAAAAAGTAAAATATACCTACAACCTACAATAAATCTAGATTGTTTATATAATTTTGCTTTTTACATTACTTGGCTAGGAGTAATTCACTTCATTTAAAATTTCTCAGGTTTCTTAACAAGCATCTCATGTATATAGAATTTTTATGACATAAAAAGCTCTAACCTATGAATTGGTTTTTTAATGAAATTGTTATAAATTTAACAATTAGTGGATGTAACATAAGTTTATAGACACCTAACTAGATATTTATTTAGGTTTTGCCAATTGTCCTGCCTGAGGATATCAGCCCTGGCAGGTTCACTATGGATTCAGTGAGTGCAAGAAATGACAAAAGAACATTCTTCAGGTAAAAGGATTTATACCCGGCTTTGTTCTCACCATGGTAGGTCCAGCACTAGAATGTCTGCAGGTCCCTGGTCCACCTCATTTCTGCTCTTTATACAGTGACTCAATCACTAACAGCTCATTGACAATGGGTGTGGAATCATTAGCCTAGCAGTAGGCCAATTACATCACCAAGTAGTTTAGGGTCAGGTGAGGATCCTGGCCATAGGAACTTCCATTTTTCCCACCCAATTGTATTGTTTATTTAGACTTATTTTTATCAGGCCCTGGAAAGTCTGCCTATACTGTCTAGGGGATAAAAAAAAGTCCATAGGCCACATGTGCAGGCAGATCCGGCTCTGGGGAGTGGGCTTGCTCTAGCAACTTGCCATTGAATCTGAGTAGTAGGGAGTAGACAGGCTGTTGTCCCTGAGAACTATGAAGGATAGTACTAAGAAAATTAATGAAGACAGAACAGAAAGCTCAGAGCAGGCTTCAGTTCCTGGGCCAGTCTGGGAAGGGGTGGGGATTAGAGAAGATTTCTAAATCTCATGTTAAGCCTTAAAAGTGATCATTCATCCTTGAGACAAAATGTCTTAGCTTTCCTGACACCCAAGTGGAGCTGTCCAATAGGCTATAGGAAATGAGACTGATTATTGCCAGTATCCATTTTCTCCTTAGTTATAGTAATAGCCCAAGTCCTTACCTTCCCAGCCTCCTCTACAGCTGGATATTGTCTTATGAATAAATTCTAGCCAACTAATCATGAGAGGCAGTGGTATATACAACTACCAGGATATGGGTTTTAAATTAAATTGCTTGTTTTAGTTGCAAGCAAAATAAACCAATTCTGGCTAATTTAAGAGGAAATTAATTTACTAACATTTTTTTTAGGCAGTTCACAGGATTGTTAAGAAGGCTAGAGAATTAACCTAGTTGGTCTGTTAAAGAAACTCTTGCTGCCAGAAAGCACCAGGGGCTTCCATTTGTTCTGCTTCCATAGCTGCCTTGGAAACCCCACTTTGCTGCAACCGACACAAACACCAGAGAAGTCCCTGTGGTCCCTGCTTTCCTTTTTGTTTAATTACTACCACTAGATGTGTACCCTGGCTGCAAGGGATGCTGGGAAATCAAGATTTTAATATATTTAGCTCCTGCAGTGAGCAATGAGCTCTTCCTCCCAAGACCCCTGAGGTGGGACATTCCCCCCAAATAGGAAAGGGGTTCAGACTCTACACAGTCAAGATGAATGACAAATATTCATTACAATGTCCTTGACCTCCTAAATGGCTAGTAACCACTGGTGAAGAGTGGGCAGAGAGGAGAACTGAGGCTAGGTGACTGGGAATGTCACTATATGAAGAATATTCTTGAGGTATTTAAGCCCCTGGAAGTGGAGGGCATTCATAAGATGCTTTTGCCCTAACCCCACCTCAGGCTTGTGTGAATTTTGAAGAACAAGCTACTTTCGTGCAATAGGAGGCAGAGAGCTGAGTTCTTCCCTGGACAGGCGGCCTTCCAGCTTATTCTTCCTCACCTTGTGTTCTTAATGGTGTTGGAGTCCAGGAGCAAGAAGACCATGGAGTAAGTTCAACCATCTTCACTAACAAAACACTCCAGGACACAATTGTTGGTACAGAAAAGTGCTATTTTTTAATTTGTTCTTGAATGTGTAGATCCTTTAAGATCAATGATACTTCCCCTTACAATATTCCTCCTTCATGCCCTCAACCACTTTGAATCCAACAGCCAGTTCTAGAAAAGCCCTAGAATTCACCCTAGATATCCAAAAAAAGGGGTACAGCTTGAGTAATGGTTGTATAGCTCAAAAAGCAGCACCAGCTACTGAAGACTTTCCCCAAAGCAGCTGTTTGACCTGTAAGTGGCTTTGCCCTACCTTGGCCAATACTTCTCAACTGTGTCCCACCACTTTTCTCTTGCTCCCCATGTGGCCTGAGTTTTAGAGTTAGAATCACCATTACCATCTTTAAGGCTGGAAAGCCTCTGAAAGACCACTGTTTTCAACATTCCCACCCAACTTCACAGATGGGGAAACTACACCCAAGGTCACAACAGCTCATAATTGGCAAAGCCAAAATTTAGGTGTTAATCTCAAATCAGGTATCTTCTACTATACCTCCCTACCTCCAAGAAAACCACCACTATCTGCCTCCAGCTCTAGGAACAACTGAAGCAAGCAGGTGGTGATGATCAGTACAGACAGGAAAGACCTGGCAAGAGGAGGCCAGGCTGACTCTAGCTGAGCCCCACGGAGGTGATGAATCCCAGCTTCTTCTGTTTTCCCATCAGAACGTTGGCAGTGACAGACAATAACCCTGCCAGGAATCTCCTCCTGGCTAGCAGCACTGAACCACATGGAGATATGTTTATCCAAGATCCCAAGCTCCTTACCACTGTGGCTGGCTGACTGTAGGAGGATTGTGATAAGGAACTGCCCACCAGCTTATAATACCACTTACCAAACTTCTTCTTGGTAAGACCCAATCCACACTCTTGGGCTGATTTACGTGGTGCCTCTTAGCAAATGTGGCTAAAATCTGTCTCCATACTGCACTGGGAGAGACAGAGGGGAGGACTCCAAAATGCTGTCCACCCAACATTGCTCATAAATGTGCTTGGCAGTCCAGGAGAAGAAAGAGCCTCAGGGAAAACAGGCAGACACAGAGGCAGGGAGCAAGCATGGCTGTGCACCCTCCTGCCTACCTAACTCCTGACAAGGAGACCACAGAAAGCTATACACGTGTCCCTGTCAGGATTTCAAGGAAGGCTCAGCCTGTGTGGCTCAGAGGTAGGAGGATAATCCAGAGACTGTGGGCCATAAAAGCCAAGTGAAAAGAGGGTGTTTCAAAGAGGAAGTAGGAGAGAGTGTGAAATGCTGTACAGAGTTCAAGACAGTTGAGGACTGAAAGGTATTAATTTGATTTGGCAACTGAGTGGTAGCTGGTAACTTTTATATAAAACTATAGAGGAGTGGAAAGTGATAAAAGAATCAATGACAAAGATCCTTTTTTAAAGAAACTTGGCTAATGAAAAAAATGTAAGAGGCAACAGATTCTAAGAAATCTAATTTTGTTTTAATCTTGGGGAAGCCTTTGCTTGTTTGCAGGCTGTGAAGGGAACCAATGGAGAGGGAGGTTGAAGACCCCAGGAATGGAAGCAGGGGGGTAAGTGACAGAGCAGTCTTGGAGGACATACAGCAAGATTCAAGAAATAAGGTGCCAGATAGGAAATGGAGGGAAGGGGCTGAGGATGGGTACAGACACAGAGAGGTGGGAGGGGAGACGAGCCAGTGGGCAAGGAAGTTCTTGCTTTAGGGCCTCGCTTCAAAAAGTGACAATGAAGTCAGTCATTTGCTGAGAGCAAAGATGAAGGGCATGGACAGAAAGCAGAGTCATAACAAGCCAAAGATACCCAATCAATGCTGAGAGCCCAACTGAGGCTGTAAACTATGAACCACTCATGCTTAGCAGCTCAAGGAAGAGGGAGAGAAAACAGATCAGTACAGAAAATGGAGAATGGTTGACAGTTTCAGCACAAGTTGGAGAGGATGAGAAAGTTCAGGATGCTGATAAAAATATCAGTGCATGGTGGGGCCATGGGTTCAGACTGGAGAGAGGAAGAAGTCCAGGAGAAGGCTGAAAGACTGGGAGATCAGAGAGAGCTTGGGTTAAAGGGTTAAAGGAGCAGGCAATTTAACTAAATGGCAGTGAGTAGGAGAAGCACAGGGGTGATGATCCAGGAGGAGCCAAGAGTTCAGAAGAGAAGACTATGGAGGTGACATCATGGGGTGAGAGAGGGAGCAGAGCAGACCCCAGGAACAAACAAGGAAGGGCCTAGGTCTTAGGAGCAAGGCAAAGACCTGTTGCCAGAAACGGGTATAAGGAGCCAGAGTCTGCCAGGGTTGATGGCAGGCCTGCATGCAGCAGAGCCTAGAGAGGTTCTGGTGGCTGGTTCTCATGAAGAGGGTATGTAGGGAGGGTTTGTAGTTGGCAATTGTTAAAAGTCAGGAAGGGCCAAACCACACATATTCTGGAAGAGTGCTCTGCAAGTTCATCTTGCACCAATTTTTGCATGAAAATCCCCTTTTCACCCACCGATGCTACTCCATTCTCCTGTTTCTCAGCACACACAAGAAGCCCAGTTTCTACTCTAGGACTGCATTCTGTATTGCAGGAATCCAGAACTCTGTATTTCCATTTCGTGACTTTGTTGAGGGCCAAAGGACTTGACTACCTTCAAAATGAGGCCATTATGAGAGTAAGTAAAAAGCAGGATCAGCTCAAATGTTAGCAAACAGCCACTGAAGTCAGTCACTCAGTTAATAGCTTTTTAATTTCTAGGAAGTCATGTTCTATTTTCTGCATGCAAAAACAAAACAAAACCATGACTCAAAACATCAGTGCTAAGTATACACAGGAAAAGACAGGGAGAGGGCAGTGCTGTGGGGTAACCAGTGTAGGAAAAGTGTGGTGGGCCAGGGCCTGGAACCCTTGGGGGAAAGGACACGCTACCTCCCACTCCTCCCTGCTCAGGTGCCTAAAGGGAGCCCCTCAGCATGCAGGGTCTCTGTGATGGGAAGGGAACATGTGACTCCGTACCACATTACTAAGATCCCCTGGCCAAATAGGCCAGTCCTTGGGCCCAGCAGGCTGCACCAGCTGAGAGTTTCACTGATAGAAGGGAAGCCAAGCATTTAACCAGGCGTTTCTGCTTCATATTTGTGGTCTCCAACTGGTCCCGGGGAAGAATTTCAATCAGGTTTGAGCCAGTCACAGCCTTCACCTGGCTGCCCGACACAGAGCACCATGAAGCTCACTTAGGGAAGGTGGGAATGTGGGCCACACAAAGGAAAGATGAACAAGAACAGGAATTAGTGAGGTAATTTCAGAGGGAACCTTGCTGAGTAAACGAAACAAAGAAAAAGTTTCAAAAATGGAAAGGGTAGTAGTCAGAGCCCAAATCAGAAAGTCATGTGAGCCCCAAATAGCAGAGAGCAAGGTCTAAAGATTGCCTGGCTGCTGCAGTATTAAAGACTTAGTTACCCCAAACTAGAAAATAGGATTATGGAAGCCCATCTGCTTAGGAGAGCTTGGCAAGTGCTGGTGAAAGAACGTTAAGTCAATGGGCATGATCTGCTTTGAAGATGATCTCTCAACCTGGGTGGAGAAGGAAATGAGCAGTACCATCAACTCACAGTAAGAGAAGATATGTTTTTTCTGACCAAAATGTTCCCATTAACAAAGGCTCTATAAACAAGAACTCCCTTAAACTTCATCTCTTAGCCACCATAAAGCCATGTCCTAAGACTCCCTTGAAATTAGCCAGGCCATGGCAGGACCAGGGGAATCTGTGTCTCCAGCACAGGCCACCGAAGTGCCGGGCCCACTGATCCCCCAACACCACCAGCAATAGCTTCCTTCTCAACCAAGTCCTTGCTGGGGAGGTGGCCGGCCCCCAGCAGCTGCCAGTGCCTCCTCCACCCAAACTTCCTACACAGACCAAAAAACCCATCAAGATTTTGCCGGAAGCTCCTGTTCCTGTGGCTTCCAGGACACTTCTCCCTGCATTCCGGAAGTCAAGTCCTGAAGGCGCTTCAGGGTCACTGAAGAACACTGGCTTCTCACCTCTCACCTTTCCTCCTCCACCCTAGACAAAAACTCCCCCGTGAGTGCTTAGGTCTGGCTCCTGTCAGTCCCTGGCCTTCTCCAACCTCCAGCCAAAAAGGGCTGCCAGTAGAGTCTCAGCTTTTTCTGGGCTGGACAGCCTGGAAGCAGGCAAGCCAGAGGATTCACTTCTCATCTTTGGCTCTGTGAATGTGGAGAGGTGGAGGACTGGTGGAGGAGCAGGAGAGCTGAGTAGAGTGAGCTGGTTGTGGGCCACTCTCCTTGCCCAGGACACTCTGTCCCTGAAGCAGATGGTAGCTGCCTCAGTGTTTCCATGACGAACTCAGGATGCAGACCTCTGAATGGAGATAATGAAGGGGTGGCCACTGACAATCACTTCTAGGAAGGCAGGTTCTGACACCAAAGAAGAGCTATTAATCCAAAGTGGCACAAAGGCCAGGCTCTGACACTGACATCTTCCTAAGCCTGCAAGTGAATTCTGAGCCTGAGAGTGTAAGCCATCTCTGCACAGCCACCCAGCCCTGTCAAGAATGCCACACCATCCAGAGCACTCTCACAGCAGCCACCTATGCCAACATCAGGAAAGGGGGCAGGAGAAACAAATACCCTGAAAACCGTTAGAACCGAATAGGCACCAACTGAGACCTATGGCCTCTGGAAGCTTCCATTACCCTGCCCAGGGCTGGTGCCTCTGTCCCCGCAGGGCAAGCAAAGGCAAACAGTGACAGTCTTTGGCTGTGCTGGGCCAGGGATCACAGGTCTGCCATATGTCAGAACCTCTCTCCCTTCTTTACCGACTTCTGGGCCCTGGAGGAGTTCAGATATATACATTGCTCTGAAGCCCTGCACACTGAAAGGTGAGAAAAGTCTGCTTTCCTCACACAGAGAATTTATGGAGGTCCTCCCGAGCCTTGCCAGGCTTGGTCTTGTCAAGTGGACCCTACACATCTGATTATTCTGGTATAGGGAACACCTCTCCCTTTGCTGTTTATTAGTGAAATCTTCTCTGTAGTGGATGCACTTATGGCTCCCAAATAAATGCTGTAAGATGCAAATGGCGAAGAGCACTACACAGCTTGACAAGACTTGTCTCACGTCCACAATCTGAAGAGAATGAGCTGAAAGGTGGGGAGGAGTGGTCAACAGGATGGGGCACCAGCCACGCCGGTGCTCAGTCTCCTTCCAGCTCTCACACCTGGGAGATGCTGTTGGTCAGGCGGAACGACATTCTTTTTGCTCTTTCATTCTCCTGAAAGAAAAAGATACTTGGAATTAAAAGGCCTAATGTAGGATTTATTAAAGTGAAAAGGCTAAGTGTCCAGACTGGGGTTCCCCAGGGCCAAAGTATCTTATTCTACCCCAGGAATACAGCCACAAAACTCAGTGAAGCCACTACACATTGTGTGCTAAGTACCAGGAATAACTAGAGATGGCTGCTCAGACCCTGGCACACAGCAGGCAGGTAGCATATTACAGCAGAATTAAACAGCACTGAATTGGTGTTCCTGGTCTGCAGGGCAGGACCGGACAAAAGGTCAGAGGAACTCTCTTTGCTGAGAGCATCACCTATCCTCCTTTCTCTACACCAAGGGGCTGAAAGATCCCTTCCTTTCTCCTAAACCCAAGCTGAGACCAAGCACTGAGCCCAAGTGCTTTTCTTATGGGCATCACAGTGTAGAATAACCAGCACTGGGCGAGGAGTCTGGTTTCTCACCCTGGTCCTACTGCTCATTTGCTGGGTGACCCTGGGCAGGTACATCCACCTCTGAGCTTCCAGCCCAGTGGGAACTGGAGTTGATGAGCCCTGCACTGCTCTGCCTTCCTCTTAGGCTGAGGGGTTGGAAGTGAGGGTTCCTTGTCACCACCATCATGTGTCTGTCACCTGAGCAGCTTCACTTTAGGCTGCTGTGTACATGCTGCTTGGGTGTCCCCTGCCTGCCCAGTCACTCACCCACCCACTGCCTGCCAGGTGGCACCAACTCTTTACCATATGCCGCCGCCGCCTCTTGGGTTGAATGCCCTCCTGCACACAGGGGGGCCACAGGAAGCCCTGGGGAGTGGAACACCCACTCTCACTAGACACCTCCTCAGAGTCCGAGTCCTCCTGCCGTGGCCGGGCAAACTGTTTCTCTGGATAGATCTCCTTCAACCAGCCCTCAAAGAACACTTCCAGGCAGCGGCCAGCCTCTGCAACCTCTGAGTCAGGCTGAAAGGGGAGGGGAGCGGTGATAGTCTGGCCCATTTCCATCAGCCCATCTCTTCCAGGTCTCTCAAGAGCTCTGCAGAGCACAAAAGCCTGGCTAGGTCTCCTGGATGTCAGGAATTTGACATTTTCTCCTCAGGACTCAGGGCAACCAGTTTCATATCAGTTCTTAAAACAGAAGTGACCCTGACAGTTACCCACAGCTGGCTAGTCCCTAATGGCCCTCATCTTGCTCCTGAGTCCATACTGAGGCCCAAGTGTAGAAGAGTACTTTTAAACAGTCACTAAAGGAGGCCACAGAAGGCCTGCTCCCAGGTCCTCATGGCAGCTCAGGACCAAACCCGAGACCCCAATCCCACCGTGAGAGTCTCTGGGGCCACTGGGAAATGAGGGGGAGGAAAAAGAGATGAGACGTACATAGTTGAACTTAGCACAGTTCCAAAACATGAGGCGGACATCTGACACCACCTCCTCTGGGGTGGTATAGTGAGCTGGGTCCTTCTTCTGCAGCTTCCTCCGGATGATAGACAGGTCCATGGGCCTCTTGATGATCTGGTAGTAATGCCGGGCCTCAGAGGAGAGCAGGGGGAGCAAGCAGGAAGACAAAGGAGATAAAGATGAGGAGGAAAGAGAGATGGAGAATGAGTTGGAATAGAAGTGAAAGAACGTAAGAAAGAGAAAGGCAGCAAGAAGAGAAGAGTGGAGAAAAAAGAGAGAAAGGAAAGCAGAGGAACGTTTCACTTATCAAATCAGGTCTGATGCCGCCATAGTTGAGGGGAGGAGGGCCCTGGATTCCCTAGACCATCCATCCATGAATTAATCGTACTTCCAGTGGCCATGCTCTGAACCCACCCTGGGCACCACCATGGTCTGCCCCCAGGCCTGGGCCTCTGAGCAGAAAGCACAGCAGCAGGTGGAAACAGTGAGGTCTTCCTTACCAGTGGACTGACAGGCTCGTGGAAGGGCAGGCTGAGGCTATTGCAGCACAGGGACAGCACCAGCTTCTCACACTTCTGTAGGATCAGAATTGGTGACAGAGATACTTTGTTCTGGCCCCAGCTCAACTAGAGGTGGTGGCCCTGCTAGCTCTAGAAGGGTTGACTCTGTCCCAGAGAACACGAGCCACCATGCTAAGGCACACTGCAGCTTCAGAGGAAAACAGTTGGCAGAAGTTATACCATGGCACCACCCACCCACCCAAAGGGCCAAGCTGTCAGGCACGGCCCAAGAGAGAGGTGCCTGGCAAGGCCTCTCATCCCCTTGGAAAGGCCTCAGCCCCTTCAGGCTGGCCCAGGCACAGAACCTCATTCCCTGAGACCCCCTACCTTCTGGTCATGCACGCTGAGGCCTTGGGGGGGCCGCACACCTGGCTGCCAGTAGCGGGCATTCTCACAGTCGTACTCCATCTCGGGCTGAGTCAGGCTGCGGCACAAGGTGCACACCCAGTCTCCCCTGCAGAGGTGGGCAAGGCCCAGTGAGGCCTCAGCACATTGCCCAGAGCTCCCTCCCCTGTCCTTCTGCCCCAACACAGGCCTGAGGGGCGATGGCATGGGAAACTGAGTCCCTAACACCGACCTGAAGGGAATGGCTTCCTAGCCACAAGGTTGAAAGAAATTCGGTAACTCAGGATTTAATGAATCCAGAAAAATAGGAGTTCTCGAGGGGCTGGAAGGGGAGTGTGAGGACAAATCTACATACAGAAGGAATCTGGGAAAAAAGGAGGACATCATCCATCTGTCCCTGTGCAGAAGGCACACAGCTGTAGGGCCACTGACTCTCAGACCTGCAATTCCTGCAGGCCCAGAGAGGGGAAGAAGCCCACCTGAGGGAGCTCTGTGGGCCTGGCCTGGACAGTCAGCCCTGGAAGGTCAGCCCACTAGCCAGGTGATGGCCCTGTACTGGCATGACTTACCCTGGGAAGCTGAGCAAGGCTGGCAAGTGGCAGGAAAGGTGGTACACTTTGGGGCAACGGTCACAGCACAGCAGCTCCCCCCCATTGAGACACACAGCACAGAAGTCCTCATTTTCTATTGGAACTGGGGGCCCCTTCTTGGCTCCAGGGGTTCGAGGAATGAGTCTGTGTTCTTCAGGAGATACACCCTCTACCTCTGGTGGCTGCTGCCCAGCTAGAGAAGTGACAGTGACCTTTCTTCCCCCCAGACTTGGGGCCTGGATGGCATCAGACAGACGGTCCTGGCTGACCTTGGGGAAGAAGTGAGTCTGAGCACTCAAAGCACAGCAACAACAAGTTGGTGAGGATGGGAGGGAAACGGATAAGCCCTGGGCACCAGCTTATTCCAGGTCCCCAAGCCAGCCAAGCCCTGTGAACATGGGACAGCTCACTCCTAATGTGCATCTCACAGGCCCCTTGCAGCAGGGCACAAAGTCTGGCCAAGTGACAGCCCTATTCAGAGACTCAGGACAAGGCCAGAGTCAGAATTCTGACAGTAACAGAGAGAAAAGAGAGGCTCCTGGGCTGGGGCCAAGGTTCAAGGAAAAGGCCGAGTGAAGTGGTACCTTAATGGACATGCTGGAGGACTCACTGCCACACTCAATGACCAGCAGGAAGCTCCCATCCTGATCATTCTTCTGTGGCTTCAACTTGAACACAGGCATCTCTCCCGAGGAGGTAGCACAGATCTTGAGTCGCTCCAGTCGTACATAGGGAATCTTGGGCTCACTACTAAAAGGTCTATGGCAAGAGAGACACCCCTGAGACTTGGTGGGAGCCTCCTCTGGCCCCAACCTCTACGTCAGGCTCATCCATGATCAACAGCTAAATTGCTGCTCAGCATCTCCTCAGTCCAACTCTCTACAGGCCCATATTCTGCCCTCCTGCCCAGCTCTGCCTGGCCAGGCTCTGTCTGCCCCTGGGAAGCCCTTTGGCTGAAGAAGGGGACTCCCTGAAGAGGCAGGACTGCACACAGAGTGTCTCCTGATGTTGGAGCCGGGAGCCCCTCCCACAGCCACTCCAGACACCCAACCACACAAACCCCGCCAAGGCTCTAGGGGTGGAGACAGTTGCAGGCAAACTTCTACTTCTGGTTAAGGCACCAAGGACGCTTACTTCCTATGCCCCCACCTTGGAGGGTTGGAGAGGGAGGCTGAGCCAAGAGTCTCCTACCTGATGCGCTGGTTCCCTTTTGTATCCAGCTCTAGCGTTCCTTGTTTAAAATTCCCATACTCTAAGGCAGAAGACAAATAAATACCTGTGACATACATTTATGACAACACACCCTGTAACCCACACGTCACTCATATCTGCTACTCATGCCTTTGGCCACACACCTGTCATGCAAGTGTTACCCACACTGTAGTGATTCATAGCGGTGGGAATCCTACCATGGCTCTCCTTCCTAAGAGGGGAAGAAGGCCACCTTCTTTTAAAAGGATAAACACGGATAACACTCAGAGACTGCCTAGGGTGAAACTTGGGTCAGGTGTTGAGGGGCCAGCTTCTCACCTTCAAAATGAACTCAGAAACCACTTGTTGCCCGTACACAGGTACCTGCTCTCAAAAGCCCTTCTGTCTAGCCTCTGCCTTTTCAGCCCAGTGCTGGGATTCTAGCACTGCCTGACGATCCAGCTTATACTCCAGGGGCAGGAGGCTCCTGGGAGCCCTACCCTGAGCAGTGCTGTCCATGTCATTGGGCAGGAGGCAGTGTCAGGAGAGAGAGGGAAACTAGCATTTATGGAGGGCCCACTCAGCACCAGGCACTGTCCTAGGCACATTCCATGGGCAAGCAGGGTCCGAAAAATATAACTGCTAAAAATTCAAGGTTCCATTATTGTGCAGTACTAAGAACCAATAATTTTTCAGTTGGTCTTTCAGACAGTGTGAGGAAAAAGGAGAAAAACTGTTTCATTTTCATTTATTAAATATATAAGAAATAGACTGATTAATACAAACTAAAGACAAATCATACACCAAATTGAAGAAGTCCCAAATGCTTGCAGTTGTTTTCTAACTTCCCCACTATGGGGAAGGGGTATAAGTAGCTGAAAAAAGGATCAGAACCTATCTCCACTGGTCCAAATTCCCTTTACTCTGAGACACAGCATAAATCCTTACTACCACCAAAGGGCAAAGCCAATTCTTGTTACTATAGAGTAAGTCAGCAAATTCTGCTCTGTAGTTATTTGTCCCAGTAGCCTATGAAGTAGCTAAGATTACCTCATTTACGGAGAAAGAAATCAGCCAGAAAGGTTAGATATCCTGCCCAGGATCAAACATAAAGAGACCAAGCTGGTTTTCTAACTTAGATCTATCTGACCCCAAAGTCAGACATGCTCTTTTCCCTAAAATATTTTGCCCAGGCTAGCCTTTCTGGGCTAAGTGCCACAGCTTCCTGTTTTCCCCTACCTATGACCCAGATGCCCCCTCCAGAATTTTTTGCATATGGAAAGTAACAAGGAAGTCAAGCCCTGGCCATGCCTGGATCATCCACAGCTGCAGTGAGTCCATCCTGGAGGGGAGAAGAGAAGTTAGCCAGACAGAGAATCACTGCTCCCTCAGCTTAGAGCCTGTCTGCTAATCTCTCTCACGCGGAAGTGCTACGTCCATCTTCTGGGTCTGTGACCAGCAAGAAAGACAGGCTGCATACTTGGGTCTCACCTTTTGGGTTCCGATACTGCTGCAGAGTCATGGAGGTGCTGACCACTGGGACCAGGGAAGGCTTTTTCACAGAGAGGTTAATTGGCTCCTCCAGTTCTGAGGGGAGAGCCAAGTTCTTGGAAACATCCAGACCAGGGGCTGTGGGGCCTTGTCCCAGAGAGTCAGTGAAGCAGCTGGAATCTTCACTTTCCATCTTTCCAAAGGAAAGACCAACAAGAATCAAAGAAATTAGTCATTTCTGCTGTTAGTGGTCACAGGGATGTTAAGCTAAGGCCAGAAGAAGGCCTTCAGGGAACACCCTTTTGCCCAGTGATGAACAGAGGAGGTTGAAGGGCATTTCCCTATGACTTACCTTACAGAAGGCATTCCCCAGGGAGGAGTCAGCCCCATCTCCAGAGCACAGGCTCCCTGCAGCTCTGCCAGAGCTAGGACTACAGCTGGACCCAGTTTCTGGCTGCATGTCAGAAGGCGGAGGCATGCTCTGCAGAGGACAAGTTGCCAGACTTGGCACAGCCTGGGTGGGACCAGACACCAGGTTGGGCCCGGCCTGACAGTGATCACTTGCCAGGCTTGTGATGGTCTGGGAGGAGTCACTCATCAGGTTCGGTGTGAACTGGGGTGTACCACGCACAAGGCTGGGCATAGTCTGCAGGTGACTGGCTGCCAGGTTGGACATAGCCTGGTTGTGACCACTTGTCAGGCTGGACACAGTTGGTGGGGGGCCACTCAGCAGGCTTGGTACCACCTGTGGGGAGCCAGCTGTTAGGCTGCTCATGCTCTGCATCTGTGGCTCTAGGGTCCTCGCAAGCCTGGTAGATGACAGCTCCATCTCCAGAGTGTTGGAAAAGCCCATGATGCTCACTGAAGTGGAGTGCTGCCGGAGCAAAGATACGAAGGAGGTAGGCTGTTAGCTGGGAATGATGGGAAGGAGAAGAGAGATGTAGCCCAGAAGCGCTCCCATGCTCAGATTTCACTCTGGCCTCAGAGTCTGGTAGCTACAGAGAATCCAGACAGCACAAGAAGTCCTGTTCCCATTCCTCTACGCCAATGAGGCTGGTAGGCTATGACACAGAGAAGCAGGCATAGGCTGAGGACACTGGTGTGTGTGCACAAGTGCACATGTATATGTGAGAGAGACAGAGAGTGTGGGAGAGTGAGACAGGTACCACCTGACCTGAAAGTGGTGCGCACACGTGCGCACACATGCACATGCACACATGCACCATCAGCCACACCCCTCATAACCTGTCCAGTTTGTAAGCAAAGAGTTAGACTGTGTGTCCAACTTCACATTTCCCTCTGACTAAACCCCAAGTGGCTTCTCTTCCCTTCAAGTGTCCTCCAGAATAGTTGCTGCTATATAAAAATGGGAGGAAATTCAAACTGTGATCTGCCTCAGACCTTCTCTGAGAGAATACCAAGGCTTAGGGAGCCCCAGTCAGTCCTGGGGAACTTGGGTCAACTCCAGGCCCTTCTCATAGTCTTGTTCATATTAAATCCAGAACCACCAGTGTCAGATGAAGGCTTGGCCAAGAGATGGGAAGATCTTTTCTAGCCCTAATGTACCAAAGACATTCTAAGCCAGAGGCAGAGGATATCAGAGAAGTTGAATCTTAACATGACCCAGTCTAGACAATCATTGGATAAGGCAATAGGGTTCCAACCCCAAGAATTCTTGTCTCATATCTAACTGCTTGCTGATCTAGGGAGAAATAATTTAAAAGGTTGATAAAAGATATTAAAAACACAAAGCTCTGCACTGAATCTATTCCTTTTTTCAGAATGGAGAAACATTTGATAGAAGGGAGAGGGTGGCAGACTGGTTGTAAATGTAATCTTCAGGAATTTATAAGTCTGAAATCCTTACCTTTTTAAAAGACTACAGATAAAATGTAAGAGAATGAAACTAGATCACTGTTTTACACTACACACCAAAGTAAACCCTAAATGGATTAAAGACCTAAATGTAAGACAGGAAACCATAAAACTCCTAGAAAAAAACATAGGCAAGAATCTTATGAATATCAGCATGAAAAATTTCTTTATGGACATGTCTCCCCAGGCAAGGGAGACAAAAGCGAAAATAAACAAGTAGGACTACATCAAACCAAAAAGCTTCCACACAGCAAAGGACACCATCAACCAAACAAAAAGGCAACCTCCCACATGGGAGAATATATTTGCAAATGATGTATCTTACAAGGGGCTAATATCCAAAATATATATACATAACTCATACAACTCAACACCAAAAAAACCAAATAATCCAATTAAAAAATGGACAGAAGACCTGAACAGACATTTTTCCAAAGAAGACATACAGATGTCCAACAGACACATGAAAAGAAGCTGCACGTTGCTAGTCATCAGGGAAATGCAAATCAAAACCACAATGAGGTATTACCTCACACCAGTCAGACTAGCCACTATTCAAGACAAGAAATAACAAATGCTGGCGAGGATGTACAGAAAAGGGAACTCTCCTACACTGTTGGTGGGAATGTAAACTGGTTCAGCCATGGTGGAAAGCAATATGGAAGTTCCTCAAAAAACTAAAAACAGAAATACCATAGACCCAGCAATTGCAGAAAACAAAATCACTAATTTGAAAAGATATATGCACCCTATGTTCATGGAAGCAATATTTACAATAGCTAAGATAAGGAGGCAACCCGAGTGCCCATCAGAGATGAAAGGATAAAGAAGATGTGGTAAATATACACAGTGCAATATTGCTAAGCCATAAAAAAGAAGGAAATCTTGCCATTTGGGATACCATGGATGGACCAAGATGGTATCATGCTAAGCCAGGCAAGGAAAGACAAATACCATATGATTTCACTTATATGTGGAGTCTAAAAAACAAAACAAACAAAAAAAGAAATAGATCCATAAAAATAGACAACAGACTGTTGGTTACCATAGGGAAGGGGGTAGGAGGATGGGTGAAATACATGAAGGGGATAGAGAGGTGCAAAATGCAAATTGTAAAATAAATTTGACATAGGAATGGCAGTACAACATGGAAAACTTAACCGATAATATTGTAATATCTTTGTATGATAATGGAGTAACTACACCTATTGTGGCAAGCATCTACTAATAAATACAATTATTGAGTACAATTATGTTGTACATCTGAAACCAACATAATATTGTATGTTAACTTTATAGGAAGGTAGGGAGGGAGAGGAGGGAAAGGGAAGGAAGGGGAGGGGAGGGAGGAAGGGAGGAAGGGAATTTAGGGGAAAACAAAACCATCTCTTAAGCTTCTTAAACCTGTCATTCCTTTCCCCATGAGTAAGGCATTCAAATTTCCACAGGAAAATTATGCTTCAAATACACTGACAAGTTTCAATATAAAATAGTAAAGCTATTTAAAGTGAAGAAAAGCCTGTCCTCACCCCAGTGAATGTCACTCCTAGTCAGCCAGTTCTTCAAGTCAGATCCCAGGAGGGAGGCATCAACCGGCATTCCTCCTCCCGCATCCAAGCTAATACCAAACCTCATCAATGGCACCACTTAAACATCTCTCAAATATTTCCACTAACTCCTCTCCCTACTGCTGGCGCCCCAACCAGGGTTACACTCCATATTTTCCCACAGAAGTAGCCTCCTTAGTGGAGAGATATTTTCAAACACAAGTCTGACTACATCATTCCTATGCATAAATTCCTGTATTGTCCTCTACTGTTCTTAGGATAACTGTGAAAATGCTTAACAAGCCTCCCAAGGCCTGATGACCCATCCCCTGTCCAGCTTTACCTCCATAGTTCACACAACAAACCTCTCATCCTTCAGCCACTTGGACATTTTTTCCAGTTCCTTAAACATGCCATGCTCTCCCTCCACCCACAACCCTCACCGCCTTCAGACAGACTGCTTCCTCTCTGTGGGACATTCTGCTACCCCTGTCCTTGAGCCACTTACCCTTCTGCACTCAGCTCTCTGTGATTTTTTGCAGCAAAGCCTCTGTTCATACCCAGTTTTGTAGCCCAGACCCAGTCTCCCTATTTTACACTGTCCTAACTCCTTGTACTTTATTCTCATAGCATAACCTGTGATACCACTTGATTAATTTCTGCTTCCCCTACTAAATTTTACGTTCCATCAGGGCATGGATTTTGTCTGTTTTATTTACTCACTTTATTCTTAGACCCAAGAGCAGTACCTGGATAAATAAATGAATTAATGAACTATTTAAAATTTTTTTAAATCACAATAATATGACTATTTATTCTACTGATCTTAAACCAAATGAATGGCAGCTTAGTTCAACTAACAACTGAGTCTGTAAGTCTCCCTAAATAATGATTGTTTTTATATAGCTAAAATTTATTATGAATGTATTATATGCAAGGCTAAGTGTTTTATACACATTTCCTCATTTGATCCTCACAGCAAACATTACAGGGCTGTTGTATGAAGGTTAAAAGAAGAAATTCATTAGAAAAAAACATTTAGAACAATGACTGGCATATTGTAGGTATTCATGGCCCCCAGCTGCTACTGCTCTTACTGCTCTTGTTACTGTTTTAGTTATGGCCCTAATTTTTTTTTTTTTAGAGGGCATCTCTCATATTTATTGATCAAATGGTTGTTAACAACAATAGAATTCTGTATAGGGGAGCCAATGCTCAATGCACAGTCATTAATCCACACCAAGCCTAATTCTCGTCAGTCTGCAATCTTCTGAAGCATAACGAACAAGTTCTTACATGGTGAACAGTACAAGGGCAGTCATCACAGAAACTTTCGGTTTTGATCATGCATTATGAACTATAAACAATCAGGTCAAATATGAATATTCGTTTGATTTTTATACTTGATTTATATGTGGATCCCACATTTCTCCCTTTATTATTATTATTATTTTTTTAATAAAATGCTCAAGTGGTAGGTAGATGTAAGATAAAGGTAGAAAACTTAGTTTAGTGTTGTAAGAGAACAAATGTAGATGATCAGGTGTGTGCCTGTAGACTATGTGTTAATCCAAGCTAGACAAGGCAATAAAACATCCACGGATGCAGAAGATTTCTCTCAAAACAGGGGGGGTGAGGTTCTAAGCCTCACCTCTGTTGATCCCCAATTTCTCACCTGATGGCCCCCCTGCGACTGTGCCTGTCTTAGGTTGTTCCTCCCTTGAGGAATCTTACCCGTCTCTGGCTAGCCAGTCATCTTCCAGGGATGGCCCTAATTTTACACTTGAGAAAAATGAGGCTCAGAAAGACATCAGAAGTTTTTTATGTTATTGAAGTAATTTCCTTTTATTTGTGCTCACATGTAGAAATAGATTTTTATACCCAGAGACCTTGCTAATGTCACTTGGGGATTTTCTGTGCACAAAATCATATCATCTCTGAGTAGTTTTATTTCTTCCTTTCCTTATATTTGTTTTTCATGCCTTACTCCACTAGCTAAGACCTCCAATATGAGATTTAATAGAAGTAGTGGATTAGCCATCCTGGTCTCATTTCTGATCTTGGGGGAATCCTTTCAATATTTCACCATTAAGTATGATATTTGATGTAGGATTTGTATAGATTTAGAATCTAGATTTCTGGCATCAAAGCCACACTCTTACCTCTAGCCTGTCTGCCTCTCTTCTTGTGTTTTCCTCCATATCCCCTGTATTTCTCTGTCCTTTCCTCACCTGCTCTTTCTCTCTCTTGACCTTCTACCTCTTCCTCTCACTTTTCTTTTTTCTTGTCATTTCTCTTCTGTCCCAACCCTTTCCCCTTATTATTTGTTTAACTGCTTTAGCAAAGTTTATATTTTCTACTCTCAATTCTCAATTTTAAAAGCACATGAACTAAATATCCTTTATCTCTCCAAAGAAAGATTTGTTCCTTATGTTTCTTAGTAGTTCAATAACTTTCAATTAAAAGGCTTCAATTTGCTCTACAGTCTAAGTCCCAAAATAAGAAATATTGAGGAGAAGGAGAGATGGGGGGAATGTTCACACCAAATTGTGTAGCCTAGGATGGAACCCAGATTAAGGGATTGAAACCAGGGGACCTCCCAAACATGCCCCAGCCTGCATCCCCTGGCATTCCGTATTGTCCTGGTTGCATATACATAGCTTTCTAATATTCTGCATTTCCTTATCTATGGACAAGAATATCCAATGGTTATTACATTCCCTTTTGTAATATATGACAGTCTAATCCTTTGAGCTAAATTATTTCATCTTTTCCCTATTTGTCTCCACAACTGGCCTCACCTCCTACCTCCATGAATCATCCGACTTTCAACCTTTTCCACTAGTCACCTATGCAATCCTTCACCCAGAGGTCTCCTGCTTGCTTTGTGCTGTTACCCACTGCCCTCCTTCTCCCCATCCTCACCATCCAGATCTTTCTCTGGAGTTCAATATGCTTATGTTATTTTTCTAATGACTGTCACATGGTATTGTCAAAATTCAGATAAAACATTGTTCTTTCACTTTAATATAAAGAGAAATTGAGACACAGAGTGATTATGCAGGTTTCTCCAGTTCATACAGGCCCAAGACTAGGAATCGGGGCCCAGCCTTAAAAATCTACTGGCTGGTCTTGATTTTGTGCCATTAGCTAGAAAGCTAGTGCCCCAGTAAGACATGGTTGAGAAGTCAACAAACAGACACTTAGTGCACAAGCCCTGAGTTTAATGTAAATTTCAGGTTCTTACAGCAAGATAATATTGCTGGGGATAGAGTAGCACAGAGAGGGTGGTGTTCCACAGAAATTAATTTTTCAGATATTTGAAACATACCCCTTTCAATAACGAAATGCAATTGGCTTTAAAATGTTATTTTGAATGGGAGTACTTCCAAAACACTTTACACACTATGCTGTCATATTCAACAAGGTACATGGAGCCTAAGGAGACCACTTCTCAGTGATGTGAAGGAACTTTGATGAACCTCGTTGCTGCAGTAAGCTGCAACTCAGTGAATCATTCGGGCACTTCTAAGATGCAGGTTGTCCTTTCACTGAATGACCTCACACCGTGGCATTTTTCCAGGTGATGCTTCTTGTCTTCTCCTTGCAGCTGCCATTATAGAAGTCTTGACTCCCTGCTCTTAATCTGGTTAGTTCTATAATGTAGGCAAACTAAAAATTTCCAAAGAAAAACATGCAACTAAGCTTGCTAGGTGAAGAACTTTGACTAGATACCTGAGTGTGGATATATGATCCCATACAGAATATAATGTGTGGGTTTATGACTTCTGTTTTTGTTGCTGCTCCAAAGCCTTGCTGGCTTACTTCTGGTTTTGGTTTTTACTTTTGTTAGAGTAGTTAACTGTCAATGACTGACCACCTTGTAAATGTGCAGAGGAGAAGGGAGCAATAACTTGGGAATTGTGTCTTGGAAACACATTGAAAGCCTACACTCTGGCTGAAGGGAACATATAAGGAGGCAAGGACAGAGGTAAATAGATTAGTGAATCAAAGCTTGGAGAATTTGAGTGCTTCAGTAGCATCAGATTAGGTGGACTGGTTTAAAAGTAGTAGATATTGAGGAAGGAACTAACTTTTCCAGCAAATGGTTTCACAGTTGGATTTTTCATAGAAAGTTGTTGCTCTTATTGGCAGTGAGCACTTCTCCAGCCCAATCTCCAGCCCAATGAAAAGCTCTTGTACCAATTAAGGCTATTCTTATGGATGTAACTATGTTGATATATGCTAACTGACTAAATGTTTTCCAACTGGGGAAACACTCATGGGTAGTGAAGAGAGAAGAACTGAGGAGTGCTCAGTGGCCTGATGACCCAGGGAAAACAGAAAAAGCAAAGAGGATCCCCATGGCTGAGGTGGAAGGCAAAGGGAGGGAATAAATGGATCCCAGTACATCTGAAATAAAAGCCAGACTGACAGGAGCCCTCAAAACCCAAGCCTTGGAGATTCAGGAGAATTAGGCCAGAGGCATTTTGGCCAGGCCAGGGTAAGGAAACTTCAGGCCCAGGAGCAAACACCTGTTTCCCGTGGGCCAGGAGTCCTAGACAAAGATCTTGGTTTTGGTTTATGAGTGAGATGGTAGGGATTAAGGAGGAAGGCTTCCTAAAGGTTGAAAAATTCAGGGAGCCAGACCTAGGGAGTATTTGGCTTGATTCCTGAGGAGGACAGAGTAGATATCTGTACAGTTCTGCAACTGCTGATCAAGACACAGATGTGCCCTATGAGAACCTCTCCAGGCCCTAGGAACATTCTGAGCAAAAGCTTCTGTTGAGGCCAGGCTATGAGGAAAAGCTTGCTGCTGGGTTGAGAGCCCATGATATGGCCCATACCAGTGGGTCTGGAGACTATGAAGGCAGGACACCTAGCATTGCCTTACTTATGCCAAGACTTAGAATATAAGTTTAAGTAAGACATTTCCCATCTCTGGGTATTAGTTTCTTCCTCCATGGGTTAATGTAAATCTCAGATCCTATTGTAAGAATCAAATTAAGAGCTCAAGCATCAAAGGGCTTTGGTAGTGGTATAAATGCTATTCATCTGAGTCATTATTCTTTACTCTTCTGAATCACTCTTAATAATCTGGACCACAGGAATGCCTCCTGCTGCCATGTCACTGCCTGAAATTACACCTCCTCTCAAGCCATAAGCAGCATCCTGGTGGTCTCAAAAAGTCCTATGTTGAAGATCTGGGCCACACTGTGAGCAGAAGAGAGGTCCTTCTTGAAGGTGAACTGAGGCTCAGATAGGACTCATACAAGAGATGAGGAAGAGTGCGTATGTAATTTTTAGCTGTTGACTAGATCACAAGAATGAAACGAAGCCATCAAAATGTCTTCCAGTGTCACTTGGGAAGCAAGGGGTTTTGTTGTAGAGTTATAACCATGGTCTTTCTTCAGAGCGGCTAAACCAACATTACGAAGGTTTGGCAACAACTAGTGCCAGACAAATGTCAAAATTCATTCCAAAACATCCTGCTAGATATAGGGAAGGTTGGGGGATATGATGCTCCTGAGACCGCAGTGCTCAAGCCACTAGAAAACCCACTCTAAAACTTTCACATCTCATTTTCAGCAGCAATTTGTTTTTGCCATCAGCTCAGCACCAATTCCTAGGTACTTGTGCACAGCTGTCCTGCTGTAAAGGAAGTCCTCCTTGTACTGATACAGCTCGGTGAGCAGCTCAGAGCATGAATAAGACCCTGTGGGATACACAGAGAAGGGCCTGGCACCCCAGGTTCCTGTGATCTGTGACCTTCAGATAGACTTCTGACTTCCCTGGCATTTCCAGGCCATCACAAGCTAAGGAGTGGGCTGGAGGCTAAAAGACTTTTATCAAATTAAGATAACTACCAAACTAGGATGGGTCCCTAATACCTCTCCCCAGCGAGGCCTCCAGCTACTTTAAAGATTGTGAAGGTGGGAAAATGCAGCAAGTGAGAGGCCTCATGGAGTCCTACTTCTCCCAGTGCAGTACACTAAGAGAGGCCATTTAACCTAGTCACTGGAGACACGGGTGAGCGCTCTGCTTCAACTGTGCCAATGGCTAGCTTGCAACTCTTAGCTGGGTCACTTAACCCCTCTGTGTCTCAGTTTCCACATCTTTCAAAGGGAAGTAAGAAAGTGGCTTCCTCATACTATTTCTAAGATAAACAAATAGATAAAATGGGATAATCCAAGTAAAAACCTATGGGAGGAAGTAAAAAAATGCTAGACAAAGTATTATCACTTAGTGATAAGATGCTCAAAACATTGTTTGGTATCCTCAATCTCCACACCATCTACCCTGCCCAACTCAGCTTCAAGGACATGGATTCCCTAAAGAAGAAAGCCCCTTTTCTTACTTCAGTTGCTTTGCGTATAACCAGTACATCTCTCAGTCAAGCAGACCCAAAACTTCCTCTGGGCCAGGATAGCAACCTTGAGGTTCCTTTTCCTGGAAGTTCAAGCCATGAACAAGCCTATAAGATGTCTGAAAACTGCCAGTCCACCTACCCCTCCAAAGCTCTGCATGAGCCCAGGTTAATAAGGGCCAGAGGCAGCTGAAAATGATTCATTAGAGTTCTAGGACCTTGGCTAACCCCACTGCCAACCTGCAGCCACACAAGAAGGCAGCATCCCCTTGCTGCTCAAAAGAGCCCTGTGGGCCCCCCACTCGGGCAGCACAGACTCCATGCTCACACATGGCCCACCTCCTTCCCTCTGCACTGAGCACAGGAACAGAATGAGACTCGTTAACCAGCAGCAGTGTTTTCTGCAAGGCTTCCACTACCATTTGAGCACCAGCAATTCACATGCTTCCTTCTGAACTGCTGGCATCTAGAGCCAGCTGCCTTCTGGTCATCATTGAATGTGGCTTCCACAGGAGAACACCAAAACTTCACTTTTTCTTTCCCCAAAAGATGCCCTTTTGCCATCTCAGTGAAGGACAAGCCAGTGGGACAAGAAGGCAGTGGGAGTCCAGTCAAAGGACTTTCTCTCCCTCACTTCCCATCATAACTGATTTCATTCAGCCTCTCCTATTTCTCCCTTACTACAGCTAAAGTGATCTTTCTAAAATTTAATTCAAATCATGTCCCTCCTTGCTAGAATTCCTTCATTAACTCCCCACAACCCCCAAAACTGAATCCCAAACTCCAGAGTATTACAAGGCCTTCCAAGCAACCTGTCTCACTCTTTTTCCCCAGCAACTCCTGTGTTCCTATTGAGCCAAATGATCTGAACCCCTAAGTACCTCAGGCTCTCTCTGATGGACCTTCCTACTGGCTGTTCCCTTGGACTATATTCTAGCCCTCCCCCTTCACTAGCCTCACTGTTCCTCCTTCAGATCTCAGCTTAAATTCATGTACCCTAGGAAGTCTTCTGTGAGCAGACCTGGGTGTTCCTTCTACACCCAATGACTACCACGGTACTTTATCATTCTGTATTGTTTGTTTAACTATCTCCCCCACTAGACTATAAACTCCAATGTGAGACTGTCTTATTTATCAGTGTATGCCTGGCACCTAAAAAAATTATTGACATATACTAAGCGATTTTTTTCCAACAATGAGTGAATAAATAAATGGATAGGTAGCTAACCCAAGTACAAGAAGCCACAAAGGGCCAATTTACAGCATCTCTATGGCCTTTAAGCCAAACCATTTTCAACAGGGCAGGATGGGCCAGGCATAGACAAAAAAGTACTCATACCAGAGGTCTGCACAGACTTCAAAAGTCACCATGGATTTCCAAGTTGACATTTCATTTTTGCTCTCCCTTATGTCTCGAAACTCTGTTCTCAAGTGTCACTGAGGTAGACTGGTCTAAGGCACAGATGGCAATAGGGGAAACATGGTGAGGGTAGGTACACAAACAACTAGTGGACTGAAGTGTAGAGCAGAGGGATGTTGCAGGGCGGAAGGTGCAGGCTGGGAGGGCACAGAATAGCTGATAGAACTTCTAGAAACAGGACTGAGAGGAGGTACCAGGAGGGCTGAGGGTACCAGACCAGAGAAGTTGGCAGGCTGAGTTGAATACAGCCAAGGGACTGGGTGGAGGGCTGGTGGAAGACATGGCACAGTGCAGTGGTTCCATCAAGGGTGATGACAGGGGCAGGGGTGAGAGCGGGACAGCTGAGGAGTCAGAGGTTATCACCAGAGTAAACGAACACTTCTAGCAGGTAGGCTAGTGGACAGGAAGGGCTCCAACAGCTTATCTTCAAGAGAGCTCAGTGCTCCCAGACACTCAACTACTTCTGCAGGACAGCCCTGAAGACCCCTCACCCAACAAATGCCACTGATTTCAATCTTAAGGCCAACCAACTTTAGGTTGTGGGCCACATCAACTATTTTTCCCATTTTCATTGCAGAGAGGAAGAAGTTCAGGCTTCAGATTCTGACAAACCTCATTTTAAATAAACCCCAGCTCTCTCACCTGCTGGCTCTAGGGCCCCGGACCTCAGTTTGGGGGTGCTCACCTCACAGAACTGTCGGGTTCAGTGAAATAATGCTTGTCAAGCCCAGGCACAGTTCCAGACACAGGTAAGTATTTAATTAACTGGCCTTGTTTCCCTCTCCCCTTCCACCTAAATGAAGCCCAGCTGGTCCCACTTCACATGTGTACATGGGAATGGAACTGGGTGTGGAGGAGGGCCTATGCTGCTGACTCATTAGGACAGTACGCATGAGTCAGGGCTGTGTAACGTCCAGGGATGGAACGGGGATGCTCCTCCCCCCACCCAGTCTTCCTCATCCAGGTCCCTGGCTCCTGGGCTGACAGTGGGTGCCACGTGGTCAGGGAAAGCAGGCTCCATGAGTACCTTTCTCACCACATTTGGAGAGGAGTGCTGGATGGTGCCTTCCAGAGGGGGCACACTGTGAGGGGTTTCTTCCCCAGCCGCCTGGGGCACATTAGCAGCAGCATTCTTGTCAAGCGGGAGAGCCGGCTTTGGGCCTTCAGGTGCTGGGGGCTCATCCGTAGCCTGGAGAAGAAAACAAGTAATTGGGTGGGTTTGACTGCAAAGAGTAACAGCAAGCAGCAAGGGCTAAGGCCACCCTGCACTGTCTGCTGTCACCATCTACACACACTGTGAACTGCTTAAGTTTTCAGAAAGAGAAATATTCTTATCTAAACTCTTCCTAAGATTAAGTCCTAACATGGCACTCTTAGGATAGAACCCAAACCAAGAATTCTGATCTGACTCTGTCTTCTTCACCTTAGCAATCATAACAGTTTTGACTTACATTTAGCTTGTGGTCCTCTATGAACCCTAGATCCTTCTCTGCCATCATAAGAATTATTCCATAGCCCCTCAAAGGAACTGAGTCTCAGAGGAAGACATCTGAAGCACAATCTGAACTTGTCAGTGCTAAAGCATAAAGATGAGGCCTTATATTTTGTAATAAAGTAAAAGTCTCTAGAGCTGTTTTAAAGATACATGATTATGGATTTAAAGGAGATACTGCTATGAGGAAACAAGTAGAGAGGGCTGGAACAGGAAGCTCTGGAAGAAAAGTAAGAGTTAAGAATGAAGATATGGAGTGCAGCAAAGATCCCAAAGCACAACGGTACCTCTTTAGTCAGCTTTTAGCTGAGAAAGGAGAGGAGCAGCCTTCATCTCCGCAGGGAGAGAACAAGGCCTCTTCTGTGGCATCCTACAGTCAGCAGACCTGGACCCCATGCCCTGGGTTTAACACGCAGTGCTTTATGATCTCTGGGCAAACTGCTTGCCCTCTCTGACCTCCACATCCATACCCATAAAATACCGATGGTAATGCCTACCTAATGCTGTTGATGGGATAAGTGCTATAGTATATATAAAACATACCTAGCTTAGTAGACTTGAAACAAATGTTCAGTCTGCAGCTGTGCAGTATTGTAAAGACACTGCCTACTAGCATCTCCTGTATACCCTCCCTCTACCACTTAAGCTCTCTCCTTCCCCCTGCCAGAGACCCCTAAGTTCCCAGCAAGGAACAGGGGGATGTTACAAGGGTAAGAGACAGCCTCCCTTCTGCCCCGCTCAGAAGGCCTAATCAGGGACAAAGTCCCTAGGAGTCCCTGTCACCCTGGATGACAAGTCTAAGCCGAGCCACTCAGGAGAGTACTGAGCCCAGATCTGTGCTGGGATTAGGCCCCACACTCTCTGGAGCTTTCCTGAGATGGACAGTGAAGCCCAGGGCAGTGCTGAAGTGTGAGGGTTGAGTTCAAGGCCCCGTAAGATGGAGAAACTGTGCTCCTGTGCCACCCTGTGACTGGGGGGCTGTGTTCCCTGGGCAATCAGGACAGTGAAAGCACGTGCCCCAGACCGCCCTGAGGCTCACCTGTGCGGCGTCCTCCTGGCTTTGCGGCTGCACAGGTGCCGGCTGCCTCACAATGTAGTTGATCTGCCCCACAATGGTTTGCTGTAGGTGCTGAGGAGATTTGGTCTGGCTCAGCTGCAGGCTGGGCTGTTGTGCCTGAAGGAGAAGCTCCAGGTCCTTCTGCATTTCCTCCAGCTCAAACTTGTGGTGCATGATATCCATGTTCTGAGAACAGGCTGGCCCAGGAGGGCTCCCATGCTGGCCAGAAGTCAGATGCTGGGATGGAGGTAGAGGTGGAGGTGGCTGCTGCTGGGGCACAGGGGGTGCAGGGGGCAGAGCTGGGAGCTGCTGCGGGGGCTGCTGCTGATAGTGGCTGAGTTTCAGCTTCTGGTGGTGGCCAAACTGGACTTGGATAGAGGGTGTCTGTAGGGAGGGCTGGGCATGCGCTCCTTGCTGCACATCCTGGGGGGGAACGATGCACACGGGCTGGGAAGTCAGCTGCTGCCCCAGCCGCTGGGGTGCACCCTCCTGCTCCGCTGGGGGCTGCGTTTCCAGCCAGGGCTGCATTAGCTTCGGTGGGGGAGGATTGCAGGCCAGCTCCTTCTCTCTGGGCAGCAGGGTAGGGCAATGCAGTGACCCTAGTGGTTGGGGCACCATCTCAGAGGGCTGTCTAAAGCTGTGGGCTGGGTGTATGCTGGGTGGGGGGACCTGGCCTTTGAGGGAGGGTGAGACTGGTGAGCAGTGGGAACAGCACACAGATGAGGAACACAGTGCTGGAGTATGTAACTTGTGTGATGGGTGGCTAAGAGTCTCCTGCTGAGCCACTGGGGACTGGTGGCTTTGATAAAAGGATGATGGTCCCTGCAAGCCTCCATAAGCAGGAATATCTGCCCGGGACAGCTGTCCACCTTCAGTAGTTATACAGCCTGGAAATTCAGAATAGAGAGTGTTTCCAAAGGCATTTTGCAGTTATTCCCCCTCACTACCTCCTGCTCCTGGGACCAACCAACATCATTCAACAAACCTGCACCAGGTGCAGAGATTAAGAAATTCAACCCCTGGTCTCCAAGGCCCAGCCTAGACTGAGACCTGCTTTGGGGGCCTGGGACATTGGAAAATTAGCTCACCTTTTCCAGATGCTCAGTCCTGACTTTATATCCCACCAGAAAAACCACGGGCTCCCTTAAAAAGCACTCACTCCTTTTAAAACAAAGATCAGATCAAAACAAATCAACCTTGGGTGTGAGGAAGTAGTGTCCTGGAAAGTAGCAAAGGAGAGAGAGTAATCCCTGGGAACAAAGACCAAGTCTCCAGGTATAGGTGGAGGGAGCTGTGTTCTCAGTGAGAAAGGTGGAAGGAAGTGGCAAAGCTCCAGCACCAAGTCAGGGCCAGGCAGGAGCACCGCCCTCTGGGGTCTCCGGACCCTCCTGCTGGAGCAGAAGGTATCTCCTGCTAGCTCAGTCTAATGGTTCCTTTAGTTTGTCTGGGTGGGGCTTACTTAGGGGAACACAGTAACTTGAGAGCAGGAGGAGTGATTTATTCACGTTTGGTCCTTTAGTGCCCAACATGGGGTCCGACTCAGAGCAGGAGCCCACCAAAGGTGTGTTGAATTAAACCAAAGGGGAGAGGGAGGCAAAAACACAAACCTAAATATCATTCAGCACTTTGTCAAGTTCAAAAAACTTTCAGTGAGATTAACAGCCCAGATGAAGGTAGTAGTTGGCCACTAGTTTGACAAGCCTACCATCAGGTTGTCAACCCAGACACAGCTTCAAGTTGTCTACATTCTGCCTAAAGGCCGAATGTTAGCAATTTATTGTAGCAGGGAAGAAAAATGTACAAGGCCACGAATTATCTGCTTACATCTCAATACCAAAAGGTGTGTGTAACACTAACTTGCTCTTTCTCTTTCTTACTGCTGCTGAGATGCCTGGTTTGTGCCCACCCACATGTATAGCCTTGTATGACCACAGAGACACAGGTTCCCCTGCACTGCCATATTGCATTCTGGAGAGCAGAGCCACTGACTTGTTCTCCTCTCCAACAAGAAAACCAAGGTAACAGGGACAGTCATGCGGAATGGAAAGCTCAGGTTTCAGCTGGTCCTTTACAAAAGTCCTGTATTGCCATTGCTATGTAAGCTGTGCATCCCCATCCCCACCTCCACCCGACCCACCTAGGAAGATCTGCAGAATGACTCTGTGACCACTGGCAGTCTCAGGGCGAGTTTTCTCTTGGGCAGATGCCAATTACCCAGAAAGCTAGGCAGATCTCTATATTCATTCTTTGCAATTATGTAAAAGCCTGCAGGGTGGGCCCTGGCTCACCAAGGGAAGCTAGCTGCTTAGTCCAGAAGTTAGGCTCCCAGGTGAATCTGATACTCCAAGGGGAGCCAGGATCTGTGTTACAATTTGTCTCCAGCAATCGCTGCATCTGAAACACAATCTGACAACAGCATCAAAAGATTCTTAGGGCATCTTGTACCTGAATGACAACTCCCTCTCCCTCACGTTTTGGACATGTTGAAGGGCTCAAAGCTGTGGCTCTTTAGCTTCTGGTCCTCCCCCACATGCTCATTTCCTTGCACCTTGGTATCTTCACATCCTTTCCCCTGCTCTCTCTCCTCCCCACTCTAGTTCTCCTTATTCTTAACAAGGCTTCTGGAGCCCCTACATTCTTATCTCCTGCAGTCCTCAAATGATTTTTAATTCTCCCTCTGGATATCACATGCCTGGCAGCCATCTAAAGAGCACTCCATTCATAACTGAGACTAATATTGTATGTCAACTATACTTCAGTAACTAAACAATTTAAAATACTATCTAAAAAGTGCTCCATTCATTCTCCCATAACCTCAATTTAGAAGCCAAGGGGGCAGACATTCTCTGAGCTCCCCACTGCTGTCCTTCCACCCACATGTAAAACTCCCTTCTACTGTAATCAGCTGCCCTCTTCCTCCTCAGCACCTTCATCCACCTCCTATCACTAACTCTGCACCTTACCTAGGACTTTGGCAAGTGTCCAGCTTACACTGCCATCAGCTAGTTAACCAATGTCCGGTCAATATCTGGGCCTCTTATTTCTTTCATGCCTTTAATGTCGGTCACCTTCGCCTCTCTCTTCAGTTCAGTGTCCATACCTAGACCCTTAGCATCACCTAGAATTCTACCTATGAGACCTTAAACTCCAACAACCTACCCATGATTGTAAGTAGTTCTCACTCTTTCTGAGTGTGCTCTTTAGCCTCACTGAACTCCCCAAGCCCTGCTCCATCAGTCCACAGGGCCACTGACTTCCCAGCATCTTCAATGACATTACCACTAGGGTACTAACTCCCTCCCATACTGATTCCTGACCTCAGGTCAATCCAGCCATTCCAAAGGCATGTATCTGGGGCTACTTCAGTGCTCATTAATCTCAGGGGCACCCTTCAGTCCTTTTCTTATCACTTCCATTCTTGTCAACTTCCTTGTCCCCTGTCCTCAGAGAAATCTTCACTTCGCTCCTCAATCCACTCATTCAGTGCCCAACCCTCTTATTACCACTTCCTACTCCATAGAGGACAACAGAGACTTCAAAAGTTGGTTCTTCTTACCAGCTCTTTGCTGAAAAGGAAAGGGACACTGGTTTTGCTGCAGACAGCCCAGTTGATGAAGTTCTGCACGTGTTCAAACTGACGGTTGAGAACCATGATGCTCTGTAACTGCTGCTCCAGCTTGCGCTTTCTGTCATTAGTAATGCCCTGGGTACGGCAAGAGAAGAGATTCCCTGATGCAGATCACCTGCTGGGAAGCCTGGTGGCCTGTAGCAGTAATGAACACTGATGGAATTAGATGAGACTGCACCCCTGAGAGGAGGAGAGTGGAACAGAGTGTTGCCATGGACTGCTGGGGCATGGAGGGAGGGAGGGAGAAAAGGTGGGTAGATTTTATAGGACAAATATGGAATAGGTGATGAATGAGGAAATGAATGAAGGCCTACATTTCTTGGGTATAACTTGTTTTCGTGGCTCTCTTTTCCAAGGCTATAACACTGCAGAGTCCCCGAGCCATAGCACTGATGGGGGTTTGAGCTGATTTTCCAGCCCTTAATGAGCCACCCTCCCCAGATCAGACTGGACATAGTATGATACAGGGAGCAGACGGGAGCTATGGATGCTGCACATCTGAATTTCGGCCCAGGTGGCTCTGAGGGCTGGGCCTAGTTTATGTGGGCCTGGTTTCTGACCTAGGGAGAGCACAGAACCCATCCATCTGGTCCACCAGTCTGTACATACCTCCAGCTCCTCTATGAGCCTGTTGGCCTGTTTGTTCAGCTCATTCATCAGAACCATCTTGGCCATCTTGATCTGGTTTTCCACCTTCCTATGCTGATGCTTAACCTCAAAAATCCTGTAAATAAGAATGGACAAAACATGGTGAGCCCTTCCCTCTGGGCCTATGAGGGTCTGGATATATCAAACATAAAAGCTACCGACTTGGAGGCTGCCTATTGAGATCAGGGCCCACTGGGCACTAAATATAAAGAAAGAGAACCTTCCTCCACCACCCTACCCTTTGTACAACTCTGTCTACTTGATCTAAGTAGGCCAATGGCCCAATATTCAGCCTGGTTTTCTCTAGGTAAAACTCAAGTCCGCACCCAGGTCAACCCAGCAGCTCACCAGTTCACACAGGACCAGAAATGGGACAGAGAGAGTATGGGTATGACTTCAGGAAATTTGCTGTCTTAAAAAGGAGGATCTTCACTAAACAGTGCCACATGGTGAAAAGAACATGGGCAGAGATAAAGAAGACAAGCAGTTGCCAAGGGCTGGGATGTTGGGGGAATGGGAGTGACAGCTAATGTGTATGGGTTTCTTTTGGGGGCAATGAAATGTTCCAAAAGTAGACAATAATAATAGTTATCCAACTGTATGAATACATGAAAAATCACTAAATTGTACATTTTAAAAGGGCGCTTTTGTAGTATATAAACTATATCTCAGTAAAGTTGTTTTAAAAAAAAACGTGAGCTTTCAAATCACACAAACCTAGCTTCCAAACACAGCTGTCACTGACGGGCTATGTGATCTCAGACAAGTCATCCAACCTCTCTAAGCCTCAGTCTCCTCATTGGTAAAATGGAGATAATCCCTGACTCAAACAACTGTAAGAATTGAACAAATACTGCACATATGGGTATGATGCCCAACCCAGTACCTGTCACATGATGAGGTCTCAGCACCTATTAATCCCTCTGCCTATGTAAAATACTGACACTTCACATGACTGGCAGATTTACATGGAAAACATTAGGAAAGGGGTGATAAAGGGCAGATTGCCGTGGACTTGTTGCACCCTCATGATAGCCAGTACTCTCTTCCAAGGATCTACTCCATGCCCTCATACTCAAGCACCTACCACTTGCTATTTCACAGCCACTTTCAGAAGACATGTACTTACTGTAGCCCAGATTCACTCTGATCATCCAGACCTAGTTTGGCGCCATTAACCAGGTGATAACCTAAAGTCCTCTCACTGACTCTGAGACCTCTAAGACCAGGACATACGCCTTCTGGGACATATGCCCACATCTGCTTAATGACATGTCCTCTTCATAAGTATTACATCTGATAGCCTGGTATTGGGATACAGGATATCAGGGAACAGGACATTTCCAGCACTGGCAAGGGGCCAGCCTATGCTACCTGTCCTCAATCTGTTTTGCAGATGTTTGTAGACTGGATTTCTTATGAGCCACCTGTGTAGTCACACTTTCCAGAAGCATCCTCTGGTTTTGCAAAACTTCTTCAAGATGTCTGCACCTAGAGAAAGAAGCATAGAAAAGGCTGAGGGGGCTGTCTTATTCTCAGGATGTCAGTTAAGCAAGAATCCCCACAGTGCACTGTCTCAGCCAGGCCCATGGAGGCTGGGATTACATCTAGGGACAGTCAGAGATACTGCAGGTTCTCGGCCCTTTAGGCCTTCTCCAGAGACATCCCACAACAGGAGTGAGAAAAGCTTCAGCCCAGGGGTGCAGGTTGGCTTGGGCAGAGAGAGGATTTTGATGCACTGGGAGCCCACTGCTCTCACAAGTAGGGAGTCCAGAGCCCTCCCAAGCCCCTTCGGGCAGCCAGCCAGCCCCACCTGTGTTCTTTGTGTTCCACCATGAGGCAGCTATGGCATGTGAGCACATCACAGGTCTCGCAGAATAGCTTGAGCACCTCCTGTGTGTGCAGAGGACAGTACAAGGCGAAATCCCCAGAACCACCATTCACTCCTGCCAGAGAAGATGGAGAAAGTAGGCTTCTTTTGCTCAGGGAGGCCTCTTAGTTACATTCTGCTGGGTGGCCTTGGCCCTCAGTGGACACAGGGGAGACACAAAACTAGGAGGAAAGGTGGTACAAACAGGGGAGGCCTCTGTCTGGGCCACTGAGGTTCTGGGAGTACAAGAAGAATGCAGGCTTAGCCTGGCTAGATTTTCCCAGCTGCCCGGAAATAACACATCATCAAGCCTTAGGCATCCTACCACGGGCTAGAGGCTAAGGAAGGTGCCTGCTACTGATCCTGCTGCATGGATCTCCTACAGAATAATGAATCCTCGAAAATTCAACCTAAACCTCTTCATCAATGATGTAATTATGGTAGGGCTGAAACCAGATACTCAGCTTTCCTAGGCTCCAGGCAAGATGGCAAGGATCATTAATTCTGGTTCCTGTGAATTTATCAAAGGTAAAACCCCTCCCACAAGTCGAAGAGACTTGGGAGGTCCAAGGAACTGGGAAAAAGACTTGTTGAGAAGATTGTCATATAAAA
This sequence comes from Manis pentadactyla, assembly GCF_030020395.1. Classification (NCBI taxonomy): domain Eukaryota; kingdom Metazoa; phylum Chordata; class Mammalia; order Pholidota; family Manidae; genus Manis; species Manis pentadactyla. The sequence continues at coordinate 48,860,148 of NC_080027.1, forward strand.
CAAATGGTGCTGGAAGGAAAAACAGACAAGCCCTGACCCAGGCTGTTTTAACTAGTCAAGTAACTAAATAGAAGTGAGACATGGTTGCTTATAAGAGCTGAGCAGGGAACTCAGCTAGCTTCCCTGATAATTCAAGAAATTCCTTCTTGTGCTATGTGAAACCCACTCTCCCCTTCCCACCCCCAACAGGGAGCACCTTGTGGAGATTACACTATGACTCTGGAGGAGATATCTTTCCCTCAAGAGGTGCTGAGACCACCCCTGCTCTCCCCCCAGCAGGCAAACAAGGTCGGAGAGCTGTTCGCCAGGAATGTTAGGGTTCAAGCCTGCTTAAGGGCTGTGAGCTGATGGGGAGAGCGGGGCATGATACCTGGAGACCCCTTCTGGGTGCGGGGAAAGAGTGGGCCCCCAGGGGCGGGCCCATGCCGGTGCTCCTCCGTGCAGGAGCTGCACAGCCAGCGGTTGCAGTAGGTGCAGAGGATGTGCGCCACCCTCTTCTCCTTGCACTCAGAGCAGTTCTGGAAGCAGAGAGTTCCCCAGTTACTGACAATATCCACATCTGGGCCTGCCTTTTTGAGTGGTAAATGCTCTAGGGATTGGGGTCCTGCAGGGCTGTTCCTCCACTGTTAATTCCAGAGAATACAATCAATTCCAGAGAGCTGTGCAGGAGTGACATGTGGGGGCTTGTGAAGGAAAGCACCCTTTGTGACTAAATGAAAGTGGCCTCAGTAGTCACACTGTACTGAAGATGAGAATGCCCAAATGAATAAGACAAGGATCTGCTCTCAAGGCACACAGAGCCTGGACAGGGTGGCATTCATTCAGTGGGTAATGCTGTGGTGAAAGCACAGTGCGAAGGAAGTGAAGAGAGGTTTCCAGGAGCTCAGTCTAGGAGTGGCCAGGAAAGATTTCATAAAGAGGTGACATTTGAGTTGGATATGGAATGGCAAACAGAACATCACCGGGTCAATAGGGAAAAAAATGGGCAAGCACAGGAAAGCAGAAAATCCAACATGCATGCAGAGAAGAGAAAGCTGCAGATGTGAGCATGCACTGAAGGATGGTCACATCCAGCCAAGAAGGAGCAAGCACAGACCAACTCTCAGAGCTGTGTTTCCACAACTGGGCCTTGCTGAGCCCAAGAGCACCTAGTCCTCTTCCAGTCCAAATGTTCCTTCATTTGGTCAGCAAATATCTTGCAGGACTGATGTAAAACATGTGGAAAAGAGGAGACTTGAGAAAAAAAAGTAGCCCCTTTGTGCTGAATAATACAAGCCACCAAACTGATGTGGATTCTGTCATTTTTTCCCTCCTAGTATCTGACAAACCCACTGGGGTAAAAAAAAGAGAGAAAATACGTTTTACTAAGTGAAGTATGAATTTCTGGAGAGCACAGAACATAGGTCTCTGTCTCTGCAGCACCTGGCACAGGACTTGGCACATGTCAGGCAGTCAGTAAGAATTAGATACTGGAGCAAGAAAGTAAACTAGCAAATGAATAAAATGCAGTGGCAAGATTACCCTAGTGAAGACAGAAACAGAAGGGGTACTGGTCAGGAAGTGAGATGAAATTTCAGAAACTCAGGAAAAAGGTATTAGTTGTTAAATATAGGCAAGACTGAGGAACCCATGTAATCTAGGTGGTATATGAGTTTCAACTCAGAGGAATAAAACAGAAAATAAAAGCTCATTACTGATTATGAGAGACAAATACACCCCCATTTTGTTTTCCCCACTCACTTTCTCTTCTGGATGGTTGGATGGATGGATGGATGGATGATCAGATGATCAGGCAAATTGATGGGGGGGTAAGAGGTCAGATGGAATGATAAGTGTATAGACAATTTATGGACAGGGGCCCCACAGATTTCTGAAAAGGATCAAGTTGCTTGCCCTTACTTACCCTGGCCATCTTGGATTGCCCAGTAGAAAAACACTGCAGAAAAAAATGTTCAGTTACATCCCTGTAAGGAATACTCGCTTACACCCAGCACAGGAGATGAGCTCTGGGAGGGGGGAGAAAAAATAGCAGAATCAGGGCAATATGGAAGAACATGCATAAGGCCTAGACATAAGGCTTTCTATTACATACCACAAAGGAATGTGCCAATACCATTTGTGCCAAAATGAACTGTGCCTGATGCCACAGCCTAGACTTACCATCTAGGTACTCTGGACTTGACCATCCCATTAGGGGCCTGCCCTACACATTTTCTCATATCCTTGTGTTTGCCTGGTCCTATCTTCCCCTCTCCCTGTAAGCCATGGTACTACAGGCCCAACCCTGCTCTGGCTCAGATAACTGGGGTGCCCTCCTGCTGCACCGACTCCTCATCCCACAGCCTTGACAGCCCAGCAACCATTAGTGGCTAAGCTCCAGGGGGTCAGTGTAGCCAGCACAGCTCCAACCGTTAAGGTTACCACATAGCAGAATTACTTTAAAGATCTCAAAGCTAGAGCTCCCAGAAGGCCCAAGTCAGAGAAAGGCAAGGCCCCCCTGCCTACTCACCTAGGAGGTACTTTTCTCTTGTTACAGCCAGTACCAATCGCTCTGCCTCTGGGGCTCAGAGAGCTTTTGCTGGGCTTTCTCCACCTGGTTGATGTCAGTCATACCACATACATGTATGTTTCACCTGTAAACATGAACATCTCATCCTACCCCCTATCCCCAGAGAATGCAACAATCTCGAACATATTGCTCAGCATAGCAGACTCTGAACTATATAAGCAGCACCAGACTGCCATCCTGGAGACTATAGTGCTCTTCAGGCCCACCCCAAGAGCAGTCAGCCACTGGGTACAAGGAAACAAACCTCCTGAGTGGGGCCAGGTGCCTGTGCCCAGGGATGAGAGCTGGCCATGGCAGTGAATGCAGCAGTACCACCAGTCTTCTCTGCCTCATATCATCAGAATGATACAATGGCAGCTGCTCTAGACTTGCAGCAGATAATCTTACATCCAAACATCATGTTACCACCCGGTGACCTTGGGTGGGCAAATCACTTAATCTCACTTAGCTCCTCTAGCTGCCCCAGTTTCTTCATAATGTAAAATAGTAAGGAAAATAAGAGTTGCTGTGAGGATTAAATTAAATAATACTTGAGAAAGCACATGATCCTGCATGAATGCTGACTTTAAATTCAGAAGACTTTCCACTGATGGTGAAGCAAAACCTCAATCATCAACTCTCCTGGGTGATGGAAAGTCAGAGACTCTGAGAGGTAGAGTGAAAAAATAGCCACAAATTCTTCCCCTCCCTGCATTCATGTCCTCAAAACACTAACCATTAAAAGTGGAGTCTCCACCCTTTGAAGCTAGGCTGGCCTCATGACCTGCTTTGGCCAATAGAATGCAGCAAAAGTGATAATGAATGATTTCCCAGCCTAGACCTCAACTGGCTTTGTATGACTCTGCTCTTGCTCTCAGAACTCTAAGGCTGTGAACGCCATGTGAACACCATCAGATTAGATCCCTGGAAGATGAGAGACCATGTAGAGAGAGGCTACCTGAAGCCATCATAAACCACTTAGTCCCAGCTGACACATCAGCTGAACACAGACACATGAATGAGCACAGTGAGATCAGCCAAGCCCAGTCCAGCCCAGAAAAACCACCCAAAAAATCCCAACCCAAAGACCAAACTGTAGAATAATTAATTAAATAAAGTTTAGTTGTTATTTTAACCACTAAGTTTTGGAGTGGCTTTTATGCAGCAAAAGCTAATTGAAACATGTCTTGGAAAAATAAAAATCCACAAAATCATGAAAAATAATAGTTTAATATTCTTCTACCTTCACCTACAAAGAAAAACCTCCCCCTAGCCTTTATAGAACCATTGACTTTAATGACAGACCTGGATCTGGAATCTCCAGGTATCCTTCTGCCTGTCAAGAACAGTGGCCAGAGGTGAAGGATGCTCTCCACAAGTGGCATCATCCAGGGGAATCAGGTGACTGTCCCTCCCTTCCACTTGACTTGCTCTGGAGAGAACCTCTTTATCTACTCCCAAGTCAAAGATGCTGCTCTAATAGTTGAAAATAATTTCCACAAGCCTTCTAACTCCCTGGTACCAGATGTCTAAACATTAGTCATAGTAACACAGCCTCATTAGCATCATGAAAAAAGAGAAATAACTGAGTAGATCAGACAAGGCCTCTCATCACACATCTTCAACCTTTCTTGGCCTTAAAGGCCAGAATCTTCAGCTTGGAAAGGTACTCAAAGCCCTTTCCAAGTTGGCCTTCTCTCTCTCTGGTCTCATCTCTAGCTTCATCAGCCACATTCTCTGTCTTTGCTGTTCAAATATCTCTGCTATCTCTGAATACACCAAACCTTTGCATGACTCTGTGTTTGGGAAAGTGTGGTTCTCTCTTCCTGAAATACTTTCTTGCTCCCCTCCTTTTCAGATAAACTCCTATTCATCCTTTCAAACATGTTCAAATGTTCTGCCTTTAAGAAGCAGGGTTGATTTCCCACAGGATAAGTTAATTATTCCCTCTTCTGGGTTCCCACAGCACCCTGAAATATCCTTCTAGTATAACAAATATCACATTGCATTTTAACTATCTGCTCCTATGTCTACATATAAAAATAATCCACAATTGGTACTAAGGATATTGTGTGATTTTTAGCAGATTGGACAATACATTTCTTTTGGGTTTGGGTAGTCCCTGTACTCTTTGCTACTAAGTAGTAAGAAGCCATCTGGAAGTTTTCAGGGTAATGGAAAAAAAGCCAGCCTGGGATAATAAAAGAATCAGGTCTGATCCAAAGCAGAAGTGAAGCCTTTTGGAAAGGCTTTGAATTAGGAGATGTGGGTTTCAGGCTCAGGGCTGGCACTGTCTGTGTAATCTTAGGTAAGTGACCCTCTTTCTCTGAGCCCTACTTTCTACAGCCTTAAAATGAAAGGAACAGGAATAACAGGGAAGTACGGATTACCCAACTCTCCTCTGCCTACTGCAGCCAGGCTTCATGAAATACTCCCCCAGGCAAGATGGGAAGGGACAGGCAGCCAAACAGTGACCTGGCTATCACCTTTGTCAGCAAGAGAGCGGACAGGCTTGTTGCTGAGCGGAGGCGTGGGTCTAAAGGCTCATCTGGTTGGAGGGGCAGCTGCAGCAGACGGCAGATGTGGCGAACCACAGCAGTGGTGCCAGCAGCTCCAAGGAAGGTGTAGGTCCCAGAGTGCTCTCTTGGGACACAACATCATTGTCCAGAAATTCTTATCTTCCCTTAGAAGATCCCTAACCCCCAACAAGCTGCGTCAACCTTGAGCTAGTTTTTTAAGAGGATTCCCCATTTTTCAATGTGATTACAAAAAAGAAGCTTTCTTTTAGATGATTGGAATACATGACCTCTTGGACTGCGGACGTGTACAAAATAACCTAGTTATAATATTTAACATTAATATTATTATTGATACATATTTAGATTACATTGCATTAAATATTATTTAGGGATATTGCCCTTTTTTTTCTATTTGAATTATTCAAGCAACAGCCTTCAGCTTTTATTTCATACATAAGAATATGAATTCTGAGAAAGGCAGAGCCAGGGCCCAAGGCCACATGACCATCCCCAGAAGAGGCGGAGCTTCTACCTCCAGAATGAAGAAGTCACCAGCACCAGAGGTCCTCCTGGAGACCTAAGGGCCTGGAAGAGCAGCTCTGAGAGCTGAGACTATTCAGTCCATCTGTAGTGAGTGTGAGCACTTCTGGTCCCCAGGAGCTATGGACAGATTACTCTTTTACCACCACTCCCTGCACCAGGCACTTTATATGTGTTACCTCATTTAATCATTGAATCACCTCTGAGAAGTAGTCATTGTCTCCATCTCATAGTTGGAGAGACTGAGACTCCAAGAAGTTGTCAACTATCAAAGATTGTACAACACAAGGGCAAAACTATGATTAGACCCAAGTCTCTCAGTCTCTAAAACCCAGCCCTTTCCATTATGCTCTACCCCTCTCTAATTCAAGTGTAAATAAACAGAGTGATTTTAATTATCTAGATAATTTAATTGTAAGTAAGATATTCCATAATAATGATCAGACTCTAACAATAACCTGGACCCAGCTCTGGGCTCTGGGAATCTAGAAGGAGCTGGGAGCCAGAGCCATCTGTGCTTAAGATTTTAAGAAATATATTTGAGAAAAAGCAAGTGAAGCAGTTTTTCTGCCTGGAGAAAATTAATCTGGGAACAGTGTCATTCCACAGACCAGTGGCTTTCAAACTTTGTTACATATTCAAATCACGTGGGGGCACTTTTAAACATCCTGATGTTCAGTCCACATCCCATATCAATGAAAACAGTTTGAGGAGATGGAATCCAGGCGTGAGTATTTTTTTTAATTCCCCAGGTGATTACAGTATGAACATAAGTTCAGAGAGAGCACCTCTGCCCATACAGCTGACCAAAGGCAGGCTCACCCAATTTTAAAGAGAACCCAGGAAGTTAAGAAAGACCCTGAATGCAGCTGTGATATATGTCCCCTCTGGCAGAGAAAAGAGAGTGCAGATGCCCGACAGAGGGTGTCCTGATACCTCAGTATCCTGGGGGATGGTGGTGGGTTGGAGGACACAAAGCTTCCCCTAACTCCCAGGCCCCTGAAGAGCCCATGAGCAGGCTTAGGGTGCAGACTGAGGTTTGGCCCTACAACGACTGCTCCTGGGGCCTAGAGAGTGCACTGAGCTCAGGACTCAGTGTGACAGCAAAGGGAGGCAGTCCACCCTTCAGACTGGAACAGCAGCACCAAGGCAACCTGGGCACTAGGTTGGGGTAGAAAAGGAATTCCTAGGAGTTTTCAGAAAGCTAGCATTGGGTCAGCTCAGCCCCCAAAGTAGGGACACATACACCTCAGGCACAAGCCTGACCCCAGGGCTAAGCAACCCAGACAGTTATGAAGCCTCCATTTGACAGCTCCAGTCCAGGGCTCCATGAAACTTTTCAGGGAGCCCAAGCTCTGACTCCGTGGAGCAGTGGCGTCCTCTGAAGCAGCCTAGGGCTCCTCTACCAGCTCTCACCTATAGAACCAAAGCTGGACAGACCTAGATTTCAGACGTAGCTTTTGCACTATTCATCTAGCCAACTCCCTGACCATATGGATGGTGACATGGGGGTTCAGAGAGAGGGAGGGATGAAGCTAGAAACTACAGAGCCCTTAAAACATAAGTGGTCCCTTGAACCACTGTGCAGCCCCCAATTGCCCCTGTATCCACAAATAAGACATTCAACCTCACTACGCCTCTGTCAGTCACTACAACAAGAGAAAAAAACACTGGTTGGGTCCTCTGGCAAGCTTGCCATTCTCACTAACCATTCCAGCTCTCCCACCAAGGGCATCCCCAGAGTACCAGGCATCAGCGAAGGCTCCCACCACACAAGTCCCTGAAACCTTCTTCTAGCCCATGACTCCAAGCAGCACCACCTTCAAGAACATGTTGCCCCCACTCCCCAAATGCCCAATTTCTGCTAAAAGACAGGTTTTGACGCTAAGGTGATTATGGCTCCTGCCCAGGGCTGCCAGCAGGCGTACCTGTGGCCCTGCTGCCCTGTGATTCCAACACCTGGGAGAGAAGTCAGAAGAGCGACAGGTGAGACCACCATAGGTCCCAGAGGATGGTGCTTACCAAGTGCCCAGGAACACCCACCCTGCATGCTGCAGCCAACCGGGCTACGGGGCCTAAGCCTCGGGGAGCTGGGTACCGGGTAGGGTAGGGGAAGCAGCCTCTCCTTTCTCTGATGCATCCTCAGCCAGGGCTGCATTTCTCCAGCTCACCTGAGACGTTCCTGCAAGAAAGAGCTTGGCTGACTCCTCCTGTTCCTGTTTATCTCGAAGGCTCTGCAGCAATTTTCCCAAACTGAACAGCAAGAGGGAGACCTCAAAGAGGCGACTCTCTTCCTAGCTGCATCTCCTTCCTAATCCTCTGGGTGCCTTGGAATAGAAGCTCAGAAGGAAGAAAACGAGATTTTCAACTTTCAGGAACTAGCTCTGTCGCCCTCTGTACAGCTCAGGAGGCCATCACTCTCAGCCTTTCTTAGGACTCGATCCAAAAATCCTTCAGCCCTCCATGTTCCCCAAAATGACAATGCTCATGTATGGCTGGAATCTGCCCCGATCCGGCAGCTCATTTAAATAGAGCTCATCACAACAACAGTGGTGGTGGAGAAGTGAGTAGCTGCAGGGCCCTGGGGACCCCCCTGTTTATACGTAGGAAGAATGATGCAATCTGAGTATCAAAATAGCAATCCAGAATGGAATAACAGGCTCACGCAGCAGCGGTGCCTGCATAACCAGAGCTCAAGTTGACACACTCTGTCAGCCCCACACTGCTGCAGCACGCAGATGCCAGGCACAACACTCTCACCGCATCATTTTAAAAACCAGCAGGAGCCCCAAGATATCCCTCCATGCCCCCGGCACTGAAGGAGGGTGTGTGGGGGAGCTATGACAGACATTAAAATCTGTCTCCTACACACTCACCTGCTCCTGCCACTTCACCTGAAGTCCTTATCCTGTGACGTCACAGTCAGTTGCCATAGTGACCAATTGTCCGTCACAAGTGGAGGATTAGGACTTCAGATGGAGAAGACACACATTTATGATGCACAAAGGTCCTGGGAGGTGTCTCTTGGCAGCTAACTCTACCCGCCCCCCAACCCCCCAGGGAGATACAATCACACACAAGCAGGGAGGAAAAAGAAAGGAAAAACAGGATCAAGTTGGAGGAGAGGCATTAGGATAGGGCAAGACTACAAGTACAGGATAATAGCAAAAGCACAGAATACAGGAAAATTTCAAAGCACAGAGGGGGAGTGGCAGGAAATGAGCTTGGGAAGATTAGCAGGAGAGTAAGCTCCTGGAGGGCCCTGAATGCTAAGCTAAGGAGTTTGACCTTTATCCTAAAAAGCAAAGGCAGCCCCAAAAAGGTTATGAAGAGTGACAGAGCTGGGCTTTATGACTGTCATGATGGACTGGAGGCAGTGGGGGAGGGAAGCTTGTCTATTTGAGCATTAATGGAAATCCTGAACAAGAGTAGAAATGGAAAGAAAGGGACAGAAGAGTCATTTCAAAGAGGACATGACAAAACAGGGTGTTGGGGGAGTGTTGGTGTGTAAAGAAAAGAGAGTAAAAAATGGAGGGGCTGTGATGAACAGAGATAGGTAACAGGAGTAGGAAGAGGGCAGTAGTCAAACACCACCTTACCTATGTCCTACTTTCTCTGGCATCCATAGCTTCTTAACATCAGGGTTCATCCTGCTTTGCTAAACAGTGATTTATAGCCCTGGAGGGTTTGTTAAAATCCAAATCTACCAAATCCAGATCTCTTGGGTGTGTGTGTGGGACCAAGAATTGATATTTAACAAGTTTCCAAATAATTCTTAGGAATCCAGACCAACACTGGTTCAAGCGGAAGTGACCTGGAACAAGTGGCCTGGACAGCTGCAGTAGCCTTTCAGCAGGTCTTCCTGCTTCCAATCCCATCTCCGCCGATCATCCTTCTCAGGGAGCTGGAAGGCTTCTTAAAGATAGAGATCTGATCATACCTCCCTGACTAAAACCCCTCAGTGGCTCCTCACTGTCCATAGCACCACTTAAACTGGTCAAGACCCTTCACAGTTTGGCCCGAAATTTCCTTTCCAAGAAGAGTTCCCACTTCTCTCTTTCAAGTAATCCTATTTTCCAACCAAAGTTAACTCCTTGCTGTCCCTCCTGCCATCTCCTCCATGTGCCTCATGCTAACACTATCCCTACTGCAATTCCTTTGCATGTTTTTTTTACTCTGTCTGGCTCCTACACAGTTACTCTTACTTGATGCCACCCACAGGTTCATATCTACCCAATTTCCCCCAGGCAGAGCCTAATACAGGGGTCAGAAAACTATAGCTCACCAGTTTTTGTAAATAAAGTTGTATTGGAACAACCACGGCCATTCATTTCCATGTTGTCTATGGCTAATTTTGTGCTGCAATGGCCGAGCTGAGCAGTTGCAACAGAGCCTGTATGACCTGCAAAGCCAAAAATACTACTATCTAGTCCTTTACTGAAGAAGTTTGCTGATCCCTGGCCTAAAGCAGCTACTTGAATTGTTCTAGCCTCATTCTTTGGAGATCAGTTATGGTAATGGGGATCCTGCTTATTCCCTAACACTCAACCCCCATCCCTACATGTTCTAGTTCTGATAACTGGGTCACATTTCAACTGGACCTTCAGTTTTGGTTAGGATGTTACTAACAAGAAAAGGGCATCTTAAACAGAGAAACATCATAAACAGAGGATTAGAGGTGTCAAAATGAGAGGTCTTTGGGGAAAAGGATGGTGAAGGAATGACAGGAAATAAGGCTCTAAAATTAATTTGGGATGAGATTGGGAAGAGACTTGAAGGCCATGCTAAATTTTTGCTACGAATAGTAAGCAATCTTACGCAGGTAAAAATGTAGGCCCAGAACAGGAGTGATCAGTATTTAAGCCAGAGGATTTGGGAGCATAACCCACAGAAGTAAGAGGTGAAGTGAGGTGAGGCAAGGGAATCTAAGGACTGTGGGGCAGGCCAGGCAGCAGATCTGTCCAAGAGTTAGAATCTGGACTTAAGAGCCAGGCGACAGGCTGAGACTAGAGATGGACAGTCCAGAGCCCTTAGACCCCTTGCTCCTAGCAACCATTTGACTGTGCAACAAGCTTTCTGTGTCAAGAAAGTACCCAGAGTGGAAGGCAGAAGGTGCAGGTAGGATGAATCTGGGCTCATCTCATCTGATAGAGCGGCACCTCTACTTCTTTTCACTTCAAATCTGAAGAGTCAATCCTAGGATGGATACACTGACAAACATATTTCATGTAAAGCCACTGTCCCATTTTCCAGCTGGGCTTGGACAGAGAGACAGTGGGGGAACCAAGGGCAGCATCCTACTCTAGGTCTGTAGTTCCTAATGGCCATCAAGCCCAGGCAGGCCCTGGGCTGGCAGGCAAGAGAGATGGATTTTTTTCCTGGCTCTGAAGTGACTAGTATATGATATTCAGCAGAATTCTAGCCCTTTCTGGAGTCCTGATGCCCCATTTATGCAGCAAGGGGTTGGAGGTAAGCTCAAGGATCTTTCCTACTCTCCAGCCTCTACAGAACTCAACCATGATTGGTCCTCCTTGAATGAGAGAATTCCAGCAGACAAGAGACTCCTCCAAAATGCTGTCCATCAATCACCTCTACCCTGAACTCCCTCCTTCAGCAAACCTATTCTAGCTACAGCCTTACAGTGCTGACAGCAGCAAGCACATCCCCCAAAACACATCCTGCCTCCTTCCCATTACCAGGGGAATTGCTCTCCCAGTAACATGTATTGTTCTGAGGTGCCCCTGCTGCCCCCAGGGCCCTCGAGAGCCAATTAAGGTGAGAAAACTGTTCATGAACTAAAAAGCCATCCTGCTGATAGGGCTCCAGAGCTCCAGCTTCTGCACCTGCTGCACACTCAGCTTGGTCTAGCTCAGCAGCCTGCCCTCCACTTGGAAGACTTGCATCACTGCCCACAACAGACCCCACAATCATTAGACACACTGTTCAGCACCTGAAATAAGGAAACAGCAGTCACCTCACTTGCCAGGCTCCTATAGCTGAGATCTCACCCCCTGCCTCCCACTCTTACTCTAGGCCATTAGAGCCCCTTCAGCTGAGCTTCTCATTAAGATATATCATTTCCCTCTCTGACTCTGAGGTTGTAGCATCTTGCATCAGTTTCCTTTCTTTGGGTCTTCCCAAAGCCCCAAGGTCTGTCCACTGAGGGACAGAGATTGCTCCCCCTTTCAGCATTTGTAGTTTACAAGGGATGTGCTGTCATCCGTCACTAGGAAGCATGGTGGTTATCTGGTGTTCTTAGAGCCCTTTAAGTCTAGCTCTGGAGGCCAGAGAAGACCTGGGATCACCTAATCAATCAGTGCTGGAGTCCAGCTCCAGCTCCAGCTCCAGCTCTGGGGGCCATGGCTTTCAGACCAGGGCTCTGCCCACATCTCAACTGCATCTTCCACACTGAAAAAAGCAAGATACTAAACAAGTAGATCTGGAATTTAGATTTCAGGATCAAGGTCTCCCAGCAATAATTTGTCTTTAAGCACGTATGAGGAGAAGAAATAATGTTCCTTTACTTACATGGGGAAGGAAATATCCAATTAATTGCTTTTCTCCCCTAAAACAACAAATAGAACTGCTTTGAGAATTCTGAAGACAGATCCAGCACATAGTGAATGTCAGTTTCAGGCATGCCAGCTCCTTTCTGAGCTTCCTACATTTATTTAAAATATCATTTGGGAACTCTATGGCTACCTTTCCAGAGAGAATTTGACCTGGCACCATTTTCAATTAGGCTTAAAAGCAAACAGTCCCAAGAAGATACTCTCATTGGCTAAATAAAGCCAATTCCAACATCGAGCTTTCCTCACAGACTCTGCAGCCCAGTCATCCTGCCGCATGGCTAAGCTGCTGTGTTCTCAGCGCACTCAGGCCTTTGAGCTGATCCCTATCACTAGCTTTCGAAGACCCTGCCCAGCTGGTCTCCTCAGAGCCTGAGACCTGTTGCAGACCCAACGCCTAGTGTGATGGAACTGCTGGGGAGACTCTCACTAGTCTGTGGTTGCATTAATTAACAATTTCTACCGGTTGGCTCAGGCCACAGGATTGGTTTTTTCCTCAGATTCTCCATGGAGTCTCTCCATCAGTTGAGTGATTAGAGGTGAGTATGGAATCTCTCCCTGAGCAAAACAGTGCAGTTCACAAGCTTTGAAGCCATGTGAACTTGAATTTGACCTAAACTGACACTAGTTGTTAGACCTTAGAGTTTACATAATCTCAATCCTCGGGTTTTTCAGCCGCGAGCTGCGAATAATACCTCCCTCATAGAGTTGTTCTGTAGTTTAGAAAAGATAAAACAGGCACAAGTACACAGTACAGTGTCTACCAACAACATCAAGCAAGTGCTTGATAAATGTGTTCTGCACCTTGAAACTTGAGGAATAAAAAGGGGCAGTGCCACAGTTAAAAAAGCCTTCCTTCCAGGCAAGAGGAAGGCTTTCACTGATCAAATCATTTTTTCAATAAATAGTCACTGAAGGTCCCATCCTGTGTCAGGTTGTGTGTTGGGCTGTGGGTTTGCAAAGATGAAAGGCACTGTCCAGTTGAATGAGAAGATGTCCACCTCATGTCCCCCAACCCAGTACCAAACCCCACTGCTGGATGCAGGCATGGGGAGGCTCCATTGAGGGATCAGAGGTGAAAACTAGCTACACAGATCCTAAGCCCAGGCCCAGCCCCTCTTCCATTCAGCCTGGCTTTGCCCAGCAACCAGGAGAAATAGATTTATGGAAATGAATCATCCCCATGCATTGGGGCCCCATCTAGCTGGAGGCATTGATGCTAGGGACCTATTTATTCTTCAGCCTCTACCTATCTCCCCTGCCAACCCTCTACCTGCTTCCATATTTTACTTTTGAAAACCCCAGATTGGCAGAAATAGCACAAGCCTTTTAGCAAGTCTGTGTTCCTACTCTGATGTATAAAGTGGCAATGCTTAAAGCTCCTTCCAAAGAACCAGACTCCCAAAGCATGGCTTCTCAAATTGTGGACCAGAAATCTAAGTTCAAGTATTAGGTATTTCACCAGACTTGCAAGAGATAGGTGACAGCTCTGCTTTTCATCAGACAGCTCACTTGCATGTTGTTCTTTTAGTCCTTCAAAAAACATTCAGTGAGAAATCTCCCAGAGGTATTACTCCTTTGCCTGAACGTTAAACAACCTTCTCTTCAAATCCCTACCACACTGTATTATTATCATCTGTTTAGTTATCTACTCTTCAATACAATATGAGTTCCTTAATGGTGAGGGACTTTTCATCTCTGTACCCTAAATGTCATGGGGCCTGGTACACAGAAGCTAATAAATACCAGTGAAGGAGACAGACGTACAAACCAGCAAATACCACATAGCATTTAGTCTTAACATCATCAAGTAGTAGAGGAAGCTTATTCTACTCTTTGCCCATAAATGCATATATGGAAGGTAACAATGGCCAAGTCAAATCATAGGACATACTAAAGAATACAAGATGTCACACCTTCAAGAAACTGCCTCTCTGTTTTCAAATCAAGTTTGTTTGCAGCTAACATATTTTTCCACTTCAGTTTCACAAGTTCTAAATGAGTTTTCACATTTCTTGATTTCTTATTGTATCTAGGTATAGTACAGAATGTTTTCTGTGTATTTTCTCATTTAATCTTCATAACAATCTGATTAAATTAATTACTACTATCAGCATCCCCATTTTATAGGAAAGAAAACTTGCCCAAGTTAGACACTACTAAGTGGTGGCAAATTAGGACTCACAGTCAGATGCCCAGTTATATTGACATCAAAGCTTATGTTTTCATTCTCCATTGCACTTAGAATAACTTGGCAACAAACTCTGTGATTCTAATAATTGTCATTAGTATGAATTTAGTTTTCTGCCTTTAGAGTCAAACAGAGCCTTGAGACATGCATAATTAGTTGCTGTTAAAAATCTTAAGTGACTACAATAGCCAAGAAATGGAAGCAACCTAAGTGTCCATCAGTAGATGAATGGATAAAGAAGATGTGGTACATATACACAATGGAAAATTATTCAGCCATAAGAAGAAAACAAATCCTACCATTTGCAACAACATGGATGGGGCTAGAGGGTATTATGCTCAGTGAAATAAGCCAAGCAGAGAAAGACAAGTACCAAATGATTTCACTCATATGTGGAGTATAAGAACAAAGAAAAAATAGAAGGAACAAAACAGCAGCAGAATCACAGAACCCAAGAATGGACTAACAGTTACCAAAGGGAAAGGGACTGGGGAGGATGGGTGGGAAGGGAGGGATAAGGAGGGGGAAAAAGAAAGGGAGCATTAAGATTAGCATGTATAATGTGGGGGGAGGCACGAGGAGGGATGCGTGACACAGAGAAGAGAAGTAGTGACTACAGCATCTTACTATGCTGATGCACAGTGACTGTAATGGGGTTTGTGGGGGGGACTTGGTAAAGGGGGGAGCCTAGTAAACATAATGTTCCTCATGTAATTGTAGGTTAATGAAACTAAAAAAAAAAATCTTAAGTGACATGAGAGACCTAAACATAAGAGTTGAAACTACAAAACTCTAAGAAGAAAAGTTAGGGGAAAAGCTTCATAGTAATGAACCTGGCAATTATTTCCTATATATAACACCAAAAGCATAGGCAACAAAAGAAAAAAATAGATAAGTTGGACTTCATCAAAATTAAAAACTCTTCTGTGCATTAAAGGACACTACCAACAGAACAAAAAGGCAACCCATGGAATGGAAGAAAATATTTGCAAATCATATATCTGAGAGTATCCAGAATATATGAAGAACTCCTATTACTCAACAACAAAAAACAATCTGATTAAAAAATGAGCAAAATTGAAACCCTATAACATTAAGCAACAATTCCCCATTCCCCACTCCCCACAACCCCTGGCAACCATCAATTCTACTTTTTGTCTCTATAAATTTGACTACTCTAGGTACCTTACATAGGTAGACACACAGAGTATTTGTTTGTGATCGACTTTGCTTGTTTAGCATAATGTTCACAAGGTTCACTTATGGTAAATCATGTGTCAGAATTTCCTTCTTTGTTAAGGCTAAATAATATTCCATTATATGTATATACCACATTTTATCTATTCATCTGTTGATGAACATCTGGGATGCTTCTCCCCCTCTTTTGGCTATTGTGAATAATGCTGCTATAAAAATGAGTGTACACATATGTCTTCAAGTCCTCTGCTTTAATTCTTTTGGATATATCCAAAGTGGAATTTTAGTATTTTTGAGCAACTACCGTACTGTTTTTCTATAGATGCTGCACTGTCTTATATCCCCACCAATAGTGCACAAGGATTCCAATTTCTCCACATCCTCACCAACACTTGCTTTTTCTGTTCTTTATTTTTTTCATAGTAGTCATCCTAATGGGTGTGAGGTGGTATCTCATCATGGTTTTGATTTGTATTTCCCTAAAAATTAGTGATATTGAGCATCTTTTCATGTGCTTATTGGCCATCTGTATAGCTTGTTCTGAGAAAGGTCTATGTAAGCCCCTTGCCCATTTTTAAATTGGGTTGTTTTTTTACTGCTAAGTTGTAGGAGTCCTTTACATATTTGGATATTAACCCAACAGTGCTGGAACTTTTAAGACATATTTAAGAGTCACCATATTTATAAATTTAACTTATTGGATTTCCAAGAGTTCTTTAAGTAATTACAAATGGTTATTTACTAGACAATTGAATTACTTTAAAAAAAATAAAATACATTTAATTTGTAAAAGCAAATATTAATATTAACTAAGTTTGTAAATATATTCAAATATTAATGAAAGGCCCTTTAAAAGTGATTGTTAAAATTTGCTATATTTATAATTAGAATAAGATTCGTAAGTTAAAATCAAAAGCCAAAGGAAGAAACGAGTTATAAGTTTAAAAATCAGTATTAATTTAAAAAATCAAAGTAGATCGTATATTTTCTGTGCTCCAAACTTTCAACAGAGATGACTCAGAGAGATTAGGTAGCTTACCCAATGGTTTAGAGGGCTCAAAATTTAGATCAAAAGACAATGCAATGCTATAATGCCTCAAAGACAGCATAGACTGCTGCTACAAATCACTTGGACCATAATTCAGACAACAAGAAGAACAAAAAGATAATCTTTCTAAATGCTGTCAACTTATTTGACCTTCTCATCCTACATTCAACAGATACTCACTACACCTGTTACATGCACTGTGCTAGAATACTGAAATGAAGGGACCTGGTTCCTGTCTCCAAAGACTTCACAGTTCCTAGGAAATTGCTTCCTAGGAAACCTGACATTCAGGAGCAGGACACAAGCTCCTACCTGCTGAGCAACAGCTTAAATAGTGAATGGTTCACTACTCAGTATGAATCTGTTCAAAATCTGTTCCTGACCAACCCTAGAATCCCAGCTGTTCTCCCTCTGCCTGAGAGGTTTAGTGAGCTGGGATGTGTCCTCCCATGAGGGGAGCTGGCCAAACCTTGAATCAAAACCTTCCCAGGTTCCTCAAGTTTGCCAGCAACTGAAGGAAATCCCAGATACAAAAAGTCCCAGCTTACAAAACATGTATTAGGCATCAAGAGGATTTGCTTTGTCTCAGAGATTCCCCCTGAGAATTGCTTTCAGCAACGAGTGTCCCTTCAGCATTTAAATTCTGATTCTTTCTACACCTAAAACTCAGTTCCTATGAAACAGGAAGAGACCTGTTACACAGAAGGAGGTGAACCTGTGGTACTTTTGTACTTACCATCTGGGACAGTCCCATGAGCATGAGTGTTGGCGACCTGTCCCCGATCCTGGACCAAGCCCCGCAGGCAATTCTTATAGAGCAAATGCTGGCAGGGTAGGAACCAGGCACCCACATCTTGCAGGTCACTCCCATGGCGTCCATCTGTCCACTCCTGTGTTTCTGGTGAACTAGTGGCAGCCCCATGAAGCTCACAGCCATTTCCCTGCCCACACCAGTGCCGGGAATCGGGACTTTTCCATTGGTATCCTCAAGCATGAAGCAGCGCGTACAGGGAGCAAGCTCCACTCCCTGTAAGTGAAACACAAAGCAGAGTGGATTATCTCTTTTGGGAGAGGGACGTTCCTGGACAGGCCAGAGAGGACTCAGAGACCAAGGACTCAGATGTCCAGGCCATGCTTCTCCCCAAACTGGAGGCTCACAGCCAGCAGCAGGGCTCAGGCTCCTACTCTCACTTGGGCCCAAAGAGAAACCCCAGCATCTCTGCTGGAGAAAACAAAGCCTTGGAGGGTTTTGCTACATTGTGTCCCAGGTCTCTCTATTAGTGGACAAGCTTGAGACAAGATTTTATTTTGGAGAAGAGAAAGAAATGTATTAAATACCAAATTTATGCCAGGTGCTTTAAATACTGTATCACAATCCTCACAACTACCGTTGGAATTAGAGATTATGATACTTTTTTTTTGTTGTTGTTGTTTAGGAACCCTGGCTGCTCTAGATACTGTTCTTACCTTCAAAGCCTGGACCTGCACTTGAATTTCCCTGGGAAGTTTATGATATACTGAGTGAACCTAATTATGATACTTTTATAATTAAAACCATGAGGGACAGGCTAGGAAACGGAGGCTCAGAAAGGTCAAGTAACTGCACAGACAGATGGTGAATGGCAAAGTGCAAATTCAAATTCAAATCCAGGTGAGTCTGGTTTCAGACTTCACACCCTTCACTACTGAAATGTTTCTCAAGCTGAGGTCCACACATGTATTTTCATGAGTTCTCTCCAATAATTTTTTTAAATTGTTTCATTTAGATGACTTTTTTAAAGTATAAATACTCTGAATCATCTACATATCCACCACAATGAGATTTTAGGGGCCGTGTTAAGAGTTTAGGATCTAGTTCACTCCAAGCAGTATTACTTTATCCAGGCCAAAGAGAAGAGAAAAGGGCAGACTTACTACATAAATGATGCATTCATGCCATATGAATTCTAAATGATACTGCAGCACATAATGATAAATGTTCCACAGTATATGGAATAGAAAAAAGAGATGGGGAAATTAGGCCTTCTTCATTGTGGTATAAGTTTGCCCAACAACCACAACAGGGAGAACCATATTTAAATTGTGGTGGTAACTTAATTAGGCAACACATTGGTTTTTTATAATTTGTAAACTGTATTTGGTTTTATAATTCCACAAGAAAAAAGAAGTGTACTGTAGGGAAGCCCCCCGCCCCACCACTTTCCCTAGTGTTCTATGAGGACAGCTGTCTGCTGCTTAACCTCAAATATGTCTGGCCTTGTATAGAGCCAGATATGTCAGGCCTTGAGAAACCTGAAAACACAGTGTGCTGTAATCATGAGTAAGGAGCTAGATAAGAGCCTTGCAGGCCAGACACCTGGCCATGAAGACCACATGCATGCGTGTCTTCAATATTTATTCAACCATGAATTAGCACTGTAGCAGTATAAGAAGTACAGCTTTATACAGAATAAAGTGGCTTCTTTTGAGCACCCTCCATAACGACTCCTGCCACCTTCTTTGCTCTTTGCAAAGAAGAGTTTTGGTTTTGGTTGCCCCAAAACCTCAATGGCAACCCCCAGAATATGACATGTACCTAGTTCTATATTATTACTTATTTAAGAAACCATATAGAAAGATGACAACATGAGAAGTGAGAGAGAAACCTCCTCCCCAAAAACACATATAATATGAAAATACAGCAAATACAACTGAATCCTGAAAGAGCGATGAGAAACAAGACTGCGGCAGGCTGCCTACATCTGGGGAAAAGAGAAGACCTCATGGAAAAGGGTAAAGTAGAAAAGCTGCAATCCAGCGGGACCCAAGCCCTCCCCCCACTCCACCTCTTTGGCGGGAAGAAGAGAAACAGAGTGGGGTGGGGGTAGAAGCCTAGGACTGCTGAACACCCAGCCCTGGAGATCTGCTCTGGGAGCATGAACCCATATTCCATGGTGCTCTGGAGATTAGTGGGGTTGGAAAGCAAAGATAGGAAGAATACTCAGACAGACTGAGATTCCAGCTGCTTGTGGAGAACAGGTACCCACACCCAGTCGATCTGGGATGAAAGAAAGCTAGGTGCTTTGAAAGACTTCTCAACAGTGAGAGGGCTACTAAAAGGGCAAGGATTACATAGAGCTTGCTGCTCAGGAGAAAGGACAGGTGGACAAAATCGTCCTGGCACACTTGGCCCAGCAGGTTGCAAAATCTCAGGAGCTTCAGGTACTCCATCCCCCTGGCTGGCAATGCATGCTGAGGCCCCCCACTGTGATATGCAGCCTGCTGCTCCTTCCACCAAGCCAGCACTGGTTCACAGACCTGCTGTCCCCATCACTGCACCACACCAGCCAGAGGGCGGCTCTGCCTAGGGTACCTACACAGGCATAACACAGAGGCTCCCTCCTGTGCGCTCAGCCCACTGGCCCTGGCAGTGGAGGCAGGCACTGCCGCTAGGAAGCAGGAAAGAGCTCTTTCCTCCCTGGCAGGCACTGGTGTGGTCACCTGCAACCTCAGCTCCAGGGGCTGAGCAGCACCAAAGAATAGAGCTTCTGGGCACTAGAGGGCTATGTCTACATCAGGTTATTTTTACAAATATGAAACATCAAAAGAACCTGGTACAATCCCAAATCCCACAAACACCAGAAAGAGGGCCAGGTGAAACTGAACTCACCGATCTTCCTGAAAAAGATTTCAAAATAAAAATAAAAAACATGTTCATAGAGCTACAGAAAAATATTCAAGACTTCAGGGAGGAATTCAAGAATGAGATACAAACTTTAAAAAATACAATATCTGAAATGAAACATACAATGGAGGGATTTTAAAGTAGATTAGAAGAAGTAGAGGAACTTAAATAAAATAGAAATTAGAGAACAGTAATAAAAAGAAGCTGAGGCACAGAGAGAAAAAAGGATCTCTAGGAATGAAAGAACATTAAGAGAACTGTGTGACAAATCCAATGGAATGATATTCGCATTATAGGGGTACCAGAAGAAGAAGAGAGAGAAAAAGGGATAGAAAGTGCCTTTGAGGAGGTAATTGCTGAAAAGTTCCCCAATCTGGGGAAGGAGATAGTCTCTTAGGCCATAGAGGTGCACAGATCTCCCAACACAAGGGACCCAAGGAAGACAAAACCAAGACATAAAATAAATAAAATGTCAAAGATCGAGGACAAAGACAGAGTATTAAAAGCAGCCAAAGAGATAAAAAAGATCACCTACCAAGGAAAATCCATCAGGCTATCATCAGACTGATTCTGCTGAGAAGCAGAAACCTTACAGGCCAGAAGGGAGTGGCATGATATATTTAATGCAATGAAGCAGAAGGGCCTTGAACCAAGAATACTCTACCTGGCAAGATTATCATTTAAATTTGAAGGAGGGATTAAGCAATTTCCCAATAAGCAAAAGTTGAGAGAATTTACCTCCACAAACCATCTCTACACTGTATTTTGGAGGAACTGCTATAGATGGAGTGCTCCTAAGGCTAAATAGTTGTAACCAGAGAAATTAAAACCACAATAAGGGAAGTAGACCAATTAATTACTAAGAAACACAAAATTAAATCAACTACACCCAAAGTCAGTCAAGAGATACACAAAGAGTACAGAATATGATGCCTAACATTAAAGAATGGAGGAGGAAGAAAAATGAGGAAAAAAGAGAACCTTTAGATTGTGTTTGTAATATTGTGCTAAGTGAGTTAAGTTAGACTGTTAGATAGTAAAGAAGCTACCCTAGAACCTTTGGTAATTATGAATCTAAAGCCTGCAATGGAAATAAGTACATATATTATCAATAATCATCTGAAATGTAAATGGTCTGTATGCACCAATCAAAAGACAGAGAGACACTGAATGGATAAAAAAACAAGACCTGTCTATATGCTGCCTACATGAGACTCACTTCAAACTCAAAGACATACAAAGACTAAAAGTGAAGGAATGGAAAAAGATATTTAATGCAAACAACAGGGAGAAAAAAGCAGGTGTTGCAGTACTTGTATTAGACAAAATAGACTTCAAAACAAAGAAAGTAGCAAGAGACAAAGAAGAACATTATATAATGATAAAGGGGTCAGTTGAACAAGAGGATATAACCATTATAAATATCAAGGCACTCAACATAGGAGCACCTACATATGTGAAACAAATACTAACTAACAGAATTAAAAGAGGAAATAGAAGGCAATGCATTCATTTTAGGGGACCTCAACACACCACTCATTCCAAAAGACAGATCAACCAGACATAAAATAACTAAGGAGACAGACACTGAACAACACATTAGAACAGAGGGGCCTAAAAGAGATCTACAGAACACTCCACCAAAAAGCAGCAGGATACATATTCTTCTCAAGTGCACATGGAACATTTTTCCAGAATAGATCATATACTAGGCCACAAAAAGAGCCTCAGTAAATTCAGAAGGATTGAAATTGTACCAACCAGCTTCTCAGACCACAAAGGCATGAAGCTAGAAATAAATTATGCAAAGAAAACAAAAAAGCCCACAAACACATGTAGGCTTAACAACATGCTCCTAAATAATCAATGGCTCATTGACAAAATAAAAACAGAGATCAAGCAATGTATGGAAACAAATGAAAACAATAATTCAATACTGCAAAATTTGTGGGAAGCAGCAAAGTCATGCTAAGAAGGAAGTATACAGCAATACAGGCTTACCTAAAGAAAGAGGAACAATCCCAAACGAATAGTCTAAACTCATATAATTAATGAAACTAGAAAAAGAACAACAAATGAGGCCCAAAGTCAGTAGAAGGAGGGACATAATAAAGATCAAAGCAGAAATAAATAAAATTGAGATGAATAAAACAATAGAAAGAACCAATGAAACCAGGAGCAGGTTGTTTGAGAAAATAAACAAAATAGATAAACTAGCCAGACTTAGCAAGAAAAAGAGAGTCTACACACATAAACAAAATCAGAAATGAGAAAGAAAAAATCATTACAGACACCACAGAAATATAAAAAATTATTAGAGAATACTATGAAAATTTTTGTGCTAAAAATTTGGATAACCTAGAAGAAATGGACAACTTTCTAGAAAAATACAACCTTCCAAGACTGACCCAGCAAGAAAGATAAAATCTGAACAGACCAATTACCAGCAATGAAATTGAACTGGTAATCAAAATACTACCTAAAAACAAAATTCCTGGACCAGATGGGTTCACCACTGAATTTTATCAAACATTTAGAGAAGATGTAATATCCACTCTCATTAAAGTTTTCCAAAAGCTAGAGGAGGGAATACTTCCAAACTAATTCTATGAGGCCAGCATCACTCTAATACCAAAACCAGATGAATATACCACAAAAAAAGAAAATTACAGACCAATATCCCTGATGAACACAGATGCAAAAATACTCAACGAAATACTAGCAAACTGAATTCAAAAATACATAAAAAAGATCATCCATCATTACCAAATGGGATTTATTCCAGGGATGCAAGGGTGGTGCAATATTTAAAAATCCATCAACATATACCACATCAACAAAAGGAAGGACAAAAATCACATGATGACCCCCATAGATGCTGAAAAGGCATTCAATAAAATTCAACATCCATTCGTGACAAAAACTCTCAACAAAATGGATAGAGAGGGCAAGTACCTCAACATAATAAAGGTCACATATGACAAACCAACAGCCAACATCATACTTAACAGAGAAAAGCTAAAAGCTTTTCCTTTAAGATTGGGAACAAGACAAGGATGCCCACTCTCCTCACTTCTATTCAACATAGTACTGGAGGTCCTTGCCATAACAATCAAACAACACAAAGAAATAAAAGGCATCCAGATTGGTAAGGAAGAAGTTAAACTGTCACTATTTGCAGATGACATGATATTGCACATATAAAACCCTAAAGAATCCACCCCAAAACTACTAGAACTAATAACTGATCTCAGCAAAGTTGCAGAATACAAAATTAACACACAGAAATCTGTTGCTTTCCTATATACTACTGATGAACTGGCAGAAAGAGCAATCAGAAAAATACTTTCATTTACAATTGCATCAAAGGGAATAAAACACCTAGGAATAAACCTAACCACGGAGGTGAAAGACCTATACCCTGAAAACTGCAAGACACTCATGAGAGAAATTAAAGAAGACACCAGTAAATGGAAATACATCCTGTGCTCATGGATAGGAAGAATTAATATTGTCAAAATGGCCAACCTGCCTAAAGTAATCTACAGATTCAATGCAATCCCTATCAAAATACGAACAGCATTCTTCAATGAACTAGAGCAAATGGTTGTAAAATTCATATGGAACCACAAAAGACCTGAAAGAGCCAAAGCAATCCTGAGAAGGAAAAATAAAGCTGGGGGGATTATGCTCCCCAACTTCAAGCTCTATCACAAAGCCACAGTAATCAAGGCAATTTGGTCCTGACACAAGAAGAGACCCATAGTTCAATGGAACAGAATAGAGAGCCCAGATATAAACCCAAGCATATATGGCCAATTAATATATAATAAAGGAGTCATGGATATACAATGTGGAAATGACAGCCTCTTCAACAATTTGTGATGGCAAAACTGGACAGCTACATGTAAGTGAATGAAACTGGATTATTGTCTAACTCCATACACAGAAGTAAATTCAAAATGGATCAAAGACCTGAATGTAAGTCATGAAACCATAAAGCTCTTAGAAGTAAACACAGGCAAAAATCTCTTGAATATAAATATGAGCAACTTTTCTCTGAACACATCTCTTCGGGCAAGGGAAACAATAGCAAATGAACAAATGGGTCTATATCAAACTATAAAGCTTCTGTACAGCAAAGGACACCATCAACAGAACAAAAAGGCATTCTACAGTATGGGGAATAAATTCCTAAGCGACATATCCAACAAGGGGTTAACATCCAAAATATATAAAGAACTCACACTCCTTAACACCCAAAAAGTAAATAACCCAATTAAAAAATGGGTGGAGGATATGAACAGACACTTTTTCAAAGAAGAAATTCACATGGTCAACAGGCACATGAGAAGATGCTCCACATCACTAATTATCAAGGAAATGCAAATTAAAATCACAATGAAATTATCATCTCACACCAGTTAGAATGGCCAACATCAAAAAGACAAGCAACAACAAATTTTGGTGAGGATGTGGAAAAGGGGGACCCTCCTACATGGTTGGTGGGAATGTAGATTAGTTCAACCATTGTGGAAAGCAATATGGAGGTTCTTCATAAAACTGAACATAGAAATACCATTTGACCCGAGAATTCCACTCCTAGGAATTTACCCAAAGGAAGCAAGATCTCAGATTCAAAAAGACATATGCATCCCTATGTTTATTGCAGCACTATTTACAATAGGCAAGACATAGAAGCAACCTAAGTGTCCATCAGTAGATGAATGGATAAAGAAGTTGTGGTACATATACACAATGGAATATTATTCAGCCATAAGAAGAAAACAAATTGTACCATTTGCAACAACATGGATGGAACTAGAGGGTATTGTGTTCAGTGAAATAAGCCAGGCAGAGAAAGACAAGTACCAAGTGATTTCACTCATTTGTGGAGTATAACTACAAAGCAAAACTGAAGGAACAAAACAGCAGCAGATTCACAGACTCCAAGGGACTAGCAGTTACCAAAGGGGAGGGGCTGGTGAGGGTGGATGGGGAGGGAGAGAGAAGGGGAATTGAGGGACACTATGATTGGCACACATGGTGTGGGGCGGGTCATGGGGAAGACAGTGTAGCACAGAGAAGACAAGTAGTGACTGTGGCATCTTGCTATGCTGATGGACAGTGACTGTGGTCATGGGGGACTTGATAATATGGCTACTGTAGTGACCACAATGATGCTCATGTGAAACATTATATATCAATGATACCTTAATGGATAAAAAGAAACAAAATTAAAAAAATTTAATTCAAATCTGGAGGTCTGTAATTATGCAAATTTGAGAGCACCTCAACTTCATTGTGTTTGGTAGCCCAGCCCATTAAGAATAAAGGTGATGGGGCTGCAAGAGGCCAGGCTTCTTGAGGGCCCAGCAGGATGCCTCTAAATGAAGTAATGGATGGACTTTCACCTGGAATTCATTCTGGGGCTCCAAAGGGCAGTTATTTTCCAGAGAGCAGCCATAAGAGCTGTGGTGGAGGTGAGGGCACTCACTCTTAGAAAGTTTAAGTGTAGGTGAGTTTATTTCATTAGTCTTGAACAATATCAAACTTTTTTATCTTGAATCCCTTACTTTCTTTTATTATTCAGTTCCCCAAACAAATTGTGTGTGGATTGTATCTATTGCTATTTACCTACTATAGATTTAAACTGAGATAATTTAAAAATACTGATTCATTAAAAAACAATGAACCTGTTACATGTCAACATGAATAATATACCTTTTGGGAAAAACTATTTATTTTTAATAGAAGTATCATTGATATACAATCTTATATTGGTTTCAAGTATACAACACAATGGTTCAACAGTTACCCATATTATTAAACACTTACCCAACTAATACAGTTACTGTCAAAATAGGAAGATGTTATAGAATCACTGGCTTTATTGTCCATGTTGTACTACCATCTCTGTGACCAACTTATGATTGAGAATTTTTGTGCCCTTTTATCCCCATCACCCTCCCCATCCACTTACCCCAACCCCTCCCCCATGGAAACCACCAGTCACTTCTCAGCATGTATGAGTCTACTACTGTTTTGCTCATTTTGTTTTGTTTTTATACTCCACAAATAAGTGAAATCATATGGTATTTGTCTTTCTCCACCTGGCTTATTTCACTTAGCATAAGACCCTCTGGGTCCATCCATATTATTGCAAATGGCAGGATTTCTTTCTTTTTATGGGTGAATAATATTCCATTGTGTCTATGTACCACATCTTCTTTATCCATTCATTTACTGACAGACACTTTGGTTACTTCCATGGGAAAAGCTATTTTCAAAAACTAAATTTGGTGAGAGCAGTGATGTTCTTTTTCCTTTTTGCAAACCTTATTAATGTCTGCCATAATAGAAGAGAGCTGGATTCCCATAATACCTGCTTCTGCAATCTGTTACATGATGTTTTGTATATGAAGAAAATTCAGCTTCACACAGCTATATAGTTGGAAAAGCTATTAGTATTTTAATAGCTTTATCAGATAATTGTGGATATTCTTTGATATCATACCAAAATTCAATAAGTGGTAGTTTTTTAAAGGTTAATTGTAATATGGAATCTGAAACCACATCAATGAACTTTTTTTCTCTGTTGCATTAAAATCCACTGGTCTGTCTTGCACTTGGAACTGCTCTTTTACCCAGGCATAATTTTATAACACCAAGCATCAGTCATTTGGAAATACTAGCTCAGTGACTTGCGAAGTTGCTCCAACGATTGACACATTTAATTATACAAAAAATCACAGCCTTTAGTATCACCTCAAATCTCATCAGAAGATTATTTAACTATTAGAAAGCTGTCAAACTCATGGAGAGAGCTATAAGTTTACTGGAATTCTAATTTTTGCTCAAAAACTTGAATTTTATCAGTGACAACAAGTGCTGTCAGTTGTTTTCCTTGAAGTGACAGTCACTTCATTTTGAGAAAATATCTGCCCAATTTCCCAGCCTGAATAACCAGTGTGTCTACCAGTTGTTCTTTCAAGTAAAACTGGTGTTCTATCAAAAAAAGCTAGTTCAACTTGCAACTCAAGTAGCACCAGTGCAATTGCTCGCTTTGATAAGTAGCAGAAATGCTTTATGCAGACCTCTGGTTCCTTCATACATGATATTTAAAAGACATGCATTCAAGAATTGGGACTTAATAAATATTTACTGCTTCATCATGGACATTCTTAAGTGAAACTCATTTTTTCCTTCTCTTCTCTTTTACTGTAAATGCCTGGCAGTGAAGAATACATTGACTAGTACCGGCAGTTTTGCACACCATTTTTGGCTTTCACTTTGGTACCATCAAAGCAAATGTCAAAAGTGAGAAGGGCAAATAGTATTATTATGAAAATTGTTTTGACCTATGGATCTCCTGAAAAGGCCTCAGGGACACCCCCTCTGCCCCCATAGGTCTATAGACCACACTTTGAGAACTACTGCATTAGACTATGAATAACGATCCTGGAAATTCAGGAAACTGTCTGACTTTCCAAGAGCTGTGGGCGCTATACAGGGTGAGAATATAATGAAATAAGTATTTCACTTCTTTCCTAGAAGAGCAATTGAACTAATTCTATGAGGGCAAGGGTTAAATTAAAGGCACAGCCAAGCAATAAGTCTCTGATGGAGGATAAGGGACTAAGACCAGATGACTTTTTCTATCTCTTTCCTTCAATGCTTTTCACCATAATTTAGCTCTTCCCCCTCCTTCTGATCTATCCTGACCTGGGAAAGTGGAGGTGATAAAGTTTGGCAGAATGTATCTAAGCCAGGGGTAGCAAATTCAACTGCCTACAGGGGCCATGCATAAAGATAGTGAAGTGCTCCAACTGAAGGAATGTGGGTCCAGTGTTGCCAAATCTTAGTTCTTCAGAACACCAGAAATCTAGATTTTTATTTAAATTTTAGAATGTTGGCAACTAAATAAATTAAAAACATAAGAAACAGCATGAATCAAACAAAATATACCAACAGTCAGCTTGTGACCTCTAAGTCACAGAGAAACCTGGACTAAATGAAACATCAAGTGAAAGTTTGGAAGGACAGGAAACCTCACGTATATTACTTTGCTCAGAAAACACCTGCTTTTAATATCCCACAACCAGATCTGAGAGAAGGGAAAATATTTACTGGATTTCTCTAACCTTTCCAAGGAATGACAGAGTAAGTCATTCCTTGCCACACTGGGAGTAAGAATTTCAAAGATTGTTTACTTGAATGGTACCTAACAAATTATCATCAAAACAGTATTCATTTTTGGGAAAAAATGGGAGAAACTCTAGGTAATGAGAGAGTACCCACTCTATGCTGGACTATGTTGAATATGATATATTTTTTATTTGTTTACTTATTTACTGTCTGTTTCAGACACAGTCCTAGGGCAGGACTTTACTTTGTACAGCATTGTACCTGCCCTCCACTGCCTAACATGCAATAACTATTTCTAAAATGAAAGAATGAATCTCAGTATTTTTCATTATACAGACAAGAAAACTAAGAATCAAAGAGAATGTGCTATTTTTTCAATATCATTCAGCTAGTAAAAATAAAGGTAGGAAATGAACCAAGCTTCTGTCTTCTTTCCACTAATTTTATTATCTGAAAATAAATTAACCCAAATATTTAAGCCTGTCTTTTTGTGCTATTGGAAAGAAGTGCCCTCAATGATCCTTGAATTCCTCTTTTCACATCTTACCCTTCTGAGTTTAATGGCAGCAGGATTTCCATCCAAGCTTTCAACAAAGCTTCTAGGAATGCATTTGCCATGTAGTACAATGAAATTTTTAAAAATCTATCCAACCCTAGAAAGGAAAGACTACTAGAAATTCCTAATCATTTAATTAGATTATTTTTACTTTGTGCTGAAGAAAACCCTGTGGACCTATTGATTTTCTCTAAGTGCCATATTGCTATATAATCAATAAAACTGATAAAAGCAGGGAAAAAAAGAAACAACAACAATAATCCCTGAGCCTGGTGCAGTTGATATTGGAAACCATATGTGCTGCTGATGCATAAATTCGTATGAACCATTTGGAAAAAAAAATAGCAACATAAAATGAGTCATAAAAATGTTCATACTCTATAATACAGCAATCTCACTTCTGGGAATTTATCCTAGACAAGCTATTCAACAGATGAAAAAAACTACATATACACAAATGTTCATTGTATCATTGTCTCTAATAGCAAATAACACAAGAACAATAAAAAGATGAAAACAAAATACATGAGAAAATGGCTTAGTAAATTATAGCATCTACTGAAGATAAATTACTTTTCAGCTGTTAAAAATAATAGTCATGAAGACTAATACAGAAAAATGTCATGGTGTTGAATGAAAAACAGAATACAAAAGGATTTGTATATGATGGTATCAGCTTTGTTGATAGTTATGTCTCCAAGTAGACAAGAGCTGAAAGGTAATATTCAGACATGATAACAGCATTGTAGGGTGTTATGATTTGAGAGTTTATAGTTACATTTTTCCAAAAGTTTTCTTTAATATTTTACTATCTTTTCTATTACATAATTTCTGAAATAAATTTGGATTTCTGGGTTTTTCTCAAACTTAGAAAAGAACAGAAGTCATGGCTCTTCCCATCTTAAATTAATAATTCTCTACTTGAAAAAAGGAAAACAACATATTTCCAAATGTCCAAATCTAAAGTGGAGAGCAGGAAAATAAGGCTGGACCTATCTATGCTGTTAGTGCCATCAGAAGGACTGCTGGTAAACTCAGGAAGCCAGAGGAGAGGAGAAGAGACAGGAACCACCAGGGCCCTCTGCAAGGTGGCAGAATGTTCACAAGGCTACCTGGAGAAAGGAATGGGGTACCAAGAAAGGTCAGCACCACATTTACCTGCCTCACCATTCTGCTGTGTGGCATCATCTCCCTCTGTTCATTTCACAGGTATTTTCTGAGGCCCTGACTCTTTGGGGGATGCCCAGATATCTGAGATGTCACAAAGCCCTGCTCTACTTCAAAAGAGATTATCATAGAGAAGGAGGCCTCTCAGAGGTCATGTCCAGGGTCGTGCCCCAAGTACTTGGTGGGGAAGGACAAACCACCTAATGCTTATTGCCTGGTTGCTACTCAACTTTGCTAATCCACAACTCAGTTTTGCTCTCTCAGAGCTGGTCAACCTAGGGATACTGACTCACAATGACAAACCCCACATGAGCCTTATGTTAAAGTTACATGATTGCCTTGGGAAGGGGAGGGAGCCTGCTAGAAAACCAAAGCCAGACAAGGACCCAGGTCACTCACTCTATCCTAGAGAACAAAACCACCAGTGAAAAAGAATGTTAAGTGAGCACAGAGCCTAACATGGTGTGTTGGTCTACTCAGGGAGGCCTTCCATTCAGGCGGATGGCCTGATGGATAGGATGCAGCTCTTACATGAGCAAAGAATGTGGCAAAAACATTCAGAAACAGTGTCCCAGCACCCAGAATGCTACCTCCACTCCCTGGACAGTCTCGGTCCTTGCTCCAGACCCTATTTACAGGCACCTGATAGTTACCTTTCATTCCCCAAACTCTGCCCAGCTTACCTCCATTCACAGACCATCTTCCCAAGGGTAGTTTCCAGGTAATTCAGCTTATCACTTGTATGCTTACTGGCCAGTTTTGATGTCAAATAGAGGATGATGTCTTTTTAGACCTTAGCCCCAACTCTCAACGCACCTCTTTCTCCTAGTCACAGGCAGTATGTGATTAAGGACTGAATGAGGTATGACCCCTTTTTCCCTGTGTGAGGTCAGAGAGGGAGTGGTCACTGAGGTAAAAGCAGATCTGGAGAGAGAACTGAAGAGTACGCCCAGCCTTTAAATGGAGCAGCTCTGTAGCCTCTTGCAAGTCACTTAACCCTCTGTGCCTCAATTCTCTCATTCATAAAATTCTCTCATTCTCTCTCTGGTAGTGCTGGCCTCTCAGGCAGATGTATTTTGTAAACAATGTGTATCTGGCTGTCACCACTGTGGGCTGAAGTGTTCTGGGAGGAAGCAGAAATGAGCCTTTAAGGTGGAGGAAGATTTGGGGTATCTCATCAGGGAATCATGAGAAATGGCACCAGCATGGGAAAAAAAGCAGAAGGCATGTACAGGTTGGCTGCAGTAGGAAGTTTGTGTAGTGGAGAAGCTGAAGTTAGTTTGGAAAGGCAGGTGGGCTGTATTCCGCTGGTAATATGAAGCTACTGAACTTTTTGATGAAGTAAGTGAAAGGATGAAAGTCATGTTTTAGGAAGATTAACCTGGCAGAGATGTGAAGGATGGAGGGATTGAAGGAGGGCTAGGATCCAGGCAGGGTGATCTCAGGGGGTTGTCTGCAGATAAGATACAATGAGGGCCTTAATAAAGGCAGTGTCACTAAGGCTTAAAAAGAGGAAGCAGATTTGAGAGATACAGAACAAAAGGATATGGTGGCAGTGTATTAGAGGAAAAGAAGTGTTGGGGAGAATTTTCAGGCCCCGCTGACACTATCTAGGTGGACAGTGATGCCACTCACCAAGATATAGAATAAAGGAGAAGGCACCAGGGAGCAGGAAAGACCAAAGTCTTTGAATACGTTTCTCTAGTTTGTCTGTACAATGTCCAAGGAATACTAACCGGAAATCAAATGAATATACAAACGTGGAACTCAACAATAGAGATGTGAACTGAAGCAATTGAAGATGAATTCACCTAAGAATATTGTGTACTGTGAAAAGTTGAGAGGGGCAAGGACAGGAGGCTGAAGAATATCAACATTTAAATGGTGAGCAAAGTTAGAAGAACCTGAAAAGACGACTAAGAAGTAGTCAGAGAGGTAGAAGGAAGACAAGGGTTTCTCTAGAAAGTAAGTCAATGGGATAAAGTACAGCAGAGAGAACAAGCAGTATGTGGAATGAGAAGAGTTCATTCAGTTTGGTATTTGGTGTATTGTTGACGGGTAAAAGCAATTTCACAGAAGTTGTAGGGCTGAGAGCTAGATTACAGTGGATTAAACAGTTATCAGGATTTGAAGACTACTCTTTGGGGGAGCTTGGCTGTAAAGGAAAGAGCAAGGGTAATAGCTAAAGACAGGGAGAACTGAAGATATTTTAGCTAAAATATATTTTAGTTTTAAGGGAACGAAGCAGAGAAAATACCACACACCGCGTAATGGAAAGAATGGGATTTTTGAACATTGGTGGAGACTTAAACCGGGAAGAAAGTCTCTTCCACTGGATGAAGAAAGGGAGGTGAGAGCAGGTGCATTCAGTCACTGAATAATTTGTTGAATATGTACTACATGCCAGGAACTGGGAGTGCACGGATGAAAGAAAATAACCCTTGAGTCGTTAAAGAATTTGAGTCCTTAAAGGACTTCAAGGGAGCAGAGCGAGACACCGGGTGGTCACACAGGGGACCAGGGTGCCTCGCGGCTCCTCACTGAGACCGGGGGACAAGCAAGCTACCGCTACCGCCACCGCCGGGTCCGAGCAGGCCACTAAAACTGAGCGAGGAGCGTGGACCGCTCAGGGCTGGGGCGTTTGGTGAGGAGCTGACACACGGTGGCGTAAGAGGTTCCAGAGCCAAGGCGTTATCACAGCGTCTCCAAGCCCCGGATACCGCGACAACGCTCAGCCTCCGAGCCTGAACGTACAAGCTGCACAGAGAAGCGCCACAAGCCGCCAGGGCCACCCGCACTTCCATATAAAAGCGAGGACGACCCACAAGAAAAGGAAGAAGAAAGACCCCTCAGCGGCGTGAGACGCAAGACACCGCACCCAGACGCGGCCTCCCTGGCCGGAAGTGAGGAGCATTGGCTCCGCCCCCCGAGTTTGGTACCTCGCGAGACTTTGTCTAGGCTTCCTTCTTTCGTTTCGGCCGCCGACATGGTAGGTGATTCTTTTCGTTTCTCCCCAGGGTTGCTTGTTCAAGCTGCGCGAGTTCTGCTTGCGTTGCACCCCAACCCTTTACCCGACCTTAGCCCGGCATTCCAGACCGCGCATGGGTGGCCTCAGGGCAGGCGTCTGGCTTGGGCGCGGGAGCCTGGGGCCGCGTGTTCGGCTCGGGGTTCGGGTCCCTTGAGACATGCGGTGTCGAGGCGCTCGGGCGCCGCCCTGACGAGGCCTCACGGCTCCGAACCAGTTTGTAACCTCAGCTTTACTGATTGCGCCAGGAGACAGACACTTGATCCTTAGACCTCCAGGCCCCTCGCAGACTGACAGGCATCTCTCCACGCCCAGCCAGCCTTGGGCCTTATAACCAAGCACCTTTTTCCACACAGCCGTCTAGACTGAGGAAGACCCGTAAACTTCGGGGCCACGTGAGCCACGGTCACGGCCGAATCGGTAAGTGCTGCCTTCCCTAACTGGTTGGTTTCGGGCTCTCCTTGCTCGCTGCTTACCTAGCCAGGAGGTAGGTGGGTTTGAAGTGGGTTAGTAAGAGCCTTATGCAGTCTAGTCGGATTGAATTTGACCGTTGGATACTGACTATTCGAGGATCCAGTTTTAGAGAATCTCAATCATTTGGGGATGAAAATTGAGCGGGGCACAGTATCGAATTGATTGAAGACGTGGTGTACTGCCCTAGTTCTGGGATGTCAAACACTGCAGAGATGTTTGGCCATAGTCTTAGTGATTAACAATGCTGAAAGTCGTTGTAGACTGGGAACGGCATAAGCAAAGGCACAAAAGTGGCGAAACGCTTTTGCGAGAAATGTGGGGCCAAAGAAGGCTTTGTTAGCCATGTAGCTTTGTATTCCTACAGGCAAGCACCGGAAGCACCCGGGAGGCCGGGGAAATGCTGGTGGCCTGCTTCACCACAGGATCAACTTTGACAAATAGTGAGTGTTTATTAGAGTGTGTTGAGACGGACTGTTTCGGAGTTAGGGGCAGAAAGCTGGCTCAGAACATCTTTAATGGGAAGCAAGCCTCTTAACCACTCAAAACCTTGCCTGTTGCTGGCTTTTACCAGGTTAAACGCTTGATGTGAAGGGAGAACTTGTCATCGAGGCTAGAGTCACGCTTGGGTGTCAACTATTGCCTTAGTGTGCTAGAGTCCTCGAAAAGTAACTGCTGACCTTATTCACTGGCTGTGGCTCTCGTGGCACAGTCAGTCACCGGGTTAGTGACAGGCGTCAGGTTATATTCACTTACACAAACTAAGGGATGTTTTTTAACTATTTGTTTAGAAGAACTCTGTTTTAGGAGTGTGTAATTTCCATATAATGCTGTCACGTGACCTAAGTTCTAGTCTTGGCACTGCCCTTTCCTCAGTGACTTACCTTGGTTCCATGAGATAAAGCTAGTCCAACTCTTGAAAATCTTTGGTGGCTTTTATAAAGATTTGTTTTACTCAGCAAATAAATGGAGTACCTGCTGTGTCACTGTTCTACACCAGTGGACAACTTAACACTCTTGGAGTGGGGAGGGGAAATAAACTGGAAAGATCAATCATAAACACAGCTTCCTAATTGGAGTGAGGTTATGAAAGTGGTTGCCTTCTCTTCCCAGTCACCCAGGTTACTTTGGGAAAGTTGGTATGAGACATTACCACTTAAAGAGGAACCAGAGCTTCTGCCCAACTGTCAATCTTGATAAACTGTGGACCTTGGTCAGTGAGCAGACACGGTTAAATGCTGCCAAAAACAAGACTGGAGTTGCTCCTATCATTGATGTGGTGCGATCGGTGAGTAAATGAAAAATTTTTGCCTTTATTTGGCAAATCCTTGCCGCTCAAAACTGTGGGTAATCTAATCTATTTGATCTCCAACCTGATGTCTATATACCCAGTTATCTACTAGATAATTCCATCTTTTGGTAAAATTCCACAGATGATACACTGACCAAAACTGAACTCTATAGAATTGTTTCAAGCAAAACATTTAAAGAATAATTTTTCTGCCCATTTATTCAGTTATTTCATTTTGACCTGAATGTTATTCCAAATAGTGATCTTACTGCTCCTTTTACTCCCTGATTTGTATAGGTTTGCATTTCTCGCCTAAGCTATTTATTGGCAAAATCTTAGCTGGCTCTGGTCTGTTTTACACAAGCCTATATGAGGCACAGCTCTTTACCCTTTATGTTCCTTACAGAATAAAATCCTAGTATGTTTGTCATTTAAGGTGTTACATTATCTGAAGAGATGATTCCTCCCTTCCCCCCAAAGAAAGCATTTTTGTATATAATTTGGAGTTCTGGTTGTTGTGTCAGCCTTTACTCTTATGGGTATGGAGGTTGTCTGAATCCTGAAGGGGGGCATTAAGTTGTAGATTGCCCTTCCCAGCCTACTTAACATCCCTTGAGCAATTTTGATGGTGAAGACTTGGAACATTGCTGGGAACGTAGTTTTCCTTTTTTTGCTTATCAAGTGATAATTGATTAGGAGAGAGGGTTTGTGCTTTGCCTGAGACTAGAGTCACATCCTGACACAGCTCTTTGTCCTGGTGTGCTAGAGGCCTCGGAGAGAATCTGCTGGTCTTGATTCACTGACGAGGGCAGTCAGAGCCCCCGGTAGTGCCCAGATCAGAAACATGCCTTCCTTGGCTCCTAGATGGAGTGGGTTGGCAATCATCTTTCCTTAAACACATGAGGGGGTTGTTACCAGCCTGTGGGGTATTATAAACCATAAACCCTTTTCTCCATTCTTCCAGGGTTACTACAAAGTTCTGGGGAAGGGAAAACTCCCAAAGCAGCCTGTCATCGTGAAGGCCAAATTCTTCAGCAGAAGAGCTGAGGAGAAGATTAAAGGTGTTGGGGGTGCCTGTGTCCTGGTAGCTTGAAGCCACATGGAGGGACATTCATTAAATGATATGTGCTTTTCTTTCTCTTCTGATATGAATGTAGTTTCTTTGGCTCTTCTACCTCCCACCCAACAGGTTCTAGGAATAGGGCCTAGGCTCCACTGCCAACTCCCTTCACAAATTGTGCAAGAGATAGTATCAGTGCTTAGAAGACTTGTCTGGTTACCTAACTTGGACCTCTTGTTTTATAAAGTGAGAGTGATACCTATTGAAAACATACATTTTTGTCTTAGAGCTGAAAGGCCTGTTTGCACTGAATTATAATGCATTACAGCATTACAGTGAGTGAGAAAATGTGGCCTTAACTGTTCTGTGGGGCTCAGAAGGGCAAGACTCAGTTTTGATGGATCATGGTCTTCACAGGATTTTGATGGGTCACTTTCTATAGGGGATCCAATAATAGGATTGAGGTAGTTCTTCAAGACTAAATTCCTGAATCTAAGGTTTTTCCATATGGCTTCCTCATCCTGGACCTCAAACCATTCTAGTTATAAGCAAAATCTTGAAAATGAGGCCCAGCAACCTAAATTCTAACACACAAGGGCTTTTAAACATCAGAGTGGTTTGGATTCTGGAAAACACTTGTCAGGATTTATGGTTCCTGTGCGATAGGAGTCTTAATGTTCAAAGAAACACATCATGATAATGATTTTTCTTCTAGTTTCAAATGTATCTAGTAGAGAAATGAGGGAATTCATAAAGGTCAGAAACTAGATTCGTATTTTCTAGGGTTTGTATCTCCTCCAGAACCATGATGATGACTAGTGCTTGTGTGCAGATAGGACCCTCATTGATCTCAGGGTAAATTATAATTTGCTATAGTTCTTAATGAGTTCTTCCCAAGATTTTGAAAATTCCCAAAATAAGACTTGGAGTCTAGGACCCTGGCCAGAGTAATACTTAAGATTGCACTTAAATCAACTAAAACTCAACTACAAGGTTTAGTTGGGTGAATTGTTAATGCTTACGGGTGCATACATAGACTGGGAACCATGGTTTTATGTGGGATAAATCTGTCATGACAACCTTCAGAGGACAATTGGGACTGTAACATATAAGGAAGGACAGGGAAAATTGATTAATTTGGGTGATCATAGAACTATCAGGAAGGTTTTATTCAGTTGGACAAACTATTTAATAACTTCAGGTTTGCTCATTTGGATCATCTGGATTTGCATCTTCCACAGCAGCTGATGGGGAAAGGTAAAAGTGACTGGTTTTTCCTGAAGTATCTGTTGGAGGGCTTCTAATAGGGAAGCTGAGTCCATGGATCTAGAGAAGGTTGGTTGGTAGTTGAAATTAAGAGACTCAATTTAGTGTTGATTCCTGCTAGACACTGAAGGCATAGAAATGTATAAATGTGGTGTCCTAAAAGAGTCAGATGGAGTTTGAAACTGAAATCTAAACCTAACAGCTGTATGACTTAGGCTTAGTTCAATTTTCTCATCTTTAAAATTTAGGTAAAGGTGTCTACTTGAGGGTTGTGTGGCTTAAGTAAAACGGAAGGCATACTAAAACATATTTGTTATTAGTAACATATATAAGGGAACTATTGGGGAGCAGACAGGCAGGCGACCTTGGTGTGATTAAGTCAATAAGAAAGTGATCCAGGGTAGGGGAAGAGCAAGCATGCATTTAGGAAACCAGTTTGGGTAGGTAAGTTAAGGTGAGATACCATGTGGAAAATGAACCTGGAGGGAATGATTACTCTGGCCAGGCTGTAATTTGGGGACTGGGCTACAGTGGGAAGTGGGAGGGAGGACCAAGATAATGAGAATGGAAAAAGAGTGGAATTCAAAAGATATTATGGACTGGAAACTTGGTGACCGACTGCATTAGGTAGGGTGGTGTTGGCAGCAAAATGGTTAGACCTGGAATAGTAGGGTTTAGAGGAAGATTTTTGATCACTAGTTTTCCCTTAATGGAGTTAATTGTTGACACCTGTGGTAGCATGCACAACTGTCCCAAAACAGGACAGGGGTTCGTTGGGATAATATTCACTCCAATCCACTATAGAGCTGCAAATGGTCATGCTTAAATGTGAAAGTCACTTGTATAGCCATTCTAAATAGAGAAGACAGCCCAGATAATCATGCTATTCCATCTGGCCTGGGAAAGGGCAGCAACTGATCTATATTGAGCTGCCTTGTTCCAGCTTTCTCACCATTATCTACAGGTAATAGGACAGACGCTGATTCCTTTCCAAGTGATCCATTGCTGAAGGAAGATGGGTGACTAGTGAAAAGCCCAAATAAATGAACACAAACTTAGTGACCACTTGGCTTGTTAATATGGAACCAAAGGCAAACATTGCATTCATTCAGCTTTATGTTGCAGTTGAGAGTGAAAGATACCAGTGCTGAAATGCAAAACACAGCCTATGCATTGGAAACTTAATGAGATGGCCAGGCTTTGTCTAGCCTGTTTTGTTCACAAAGTCCCTGTACTGCCACTGTCTTTGCGATGGCCAGCAAGTACACAGGGTTATTAGCAAGGTCCTCCCATATATGAGAAGCAGAGCTTTTATCAAGTGCCCTACTCACTCAGTCTTCAACCTTTTATTCACCTACCTCCAAGACGGTGGTGAAAAATGGTATTGCTTGGCACATTAGGTTTTTATGTAAGCTTAAATTGCTAAGATTATAATTTCAGGCCTGTGTATTTATACATGGACGTCGGAGCTGCAGCTATAGCTTATGACTTAGGAGGAATGTCTGTCTGCCTCTAATTTGCAAAATTAGCTAAGTCGGATTTAAGTTTCCGACTTAAAGGTAGACCTATTCGATGGCTAGCCCAAGAGCAGCCCAGCCCTGGAACGAAAAGCGTAAAGGCGCGCACCACCCGCGGTTGATGTGCAGCATCGGTCTACGCTAGAAGGCGGGAGGCTTAGGGGTTCCGGCAGCTCCACCCCTGCGAGCTTGTCCCAGGTTTGCGCGGCGTTAGGCGTCTCGGCTCCTCCCTTAAGAGCCACTTCCGGAGCGTGTGAGGGTTTGGCTCCGGGGTTACGGTCTCCCACCACCCCCACAGCCGGTGCAGACCCCGCCTCTTTCAACCATTTCCGGTAGAGACCGGCGTCGGCCTGTGTCGCGCGACGGGGAAGCTTCCGCCGGAGGCGAGAGGTTTAATTCGGGTCCTGGTCCACGTGGGCTGTCAGCAACCTTCAGGGCGGAGGTCTCTGCCAGCTTTGCAGTCCTTCAGGCCCCGCTTCGGCTGCGCTTAAGAACAGGAGGTGTACTCTTTATGTACTCTGTCAAGATTGGGATTCCCAAACCTTAGAAGTAACAAAGTTGTCAAAAAGATGACGATCACGAACTGCGTGCAAGGCACCTGTGGCTGAAGAAAAATGCCTGTCCACATGGAAATACTCTGGAAGAACAGAAAAATGAGCGAAGGCATTTCCTCATGAATTTGGGGGGATAAGGGAGATGGTGTTTTGGTAGTTTAACCAAATGCGTATTATTTACTTATTAAAAGGCAGTATCAATGACAAAAAATAGCTCTAAAAAAAAGTCACTTACCAGTGCTGAATAGTATTTTCTCTTGTTCTAGAGTTTTCATTACCTTTTAAATTACACCCATTCCCATCTCCATTGGCAAATTTAAGACGGTTTGGCATGCATTCTGCCACACTGGCTCTAGAAATAGTTAACTGTGCAATATCCCTAGTAAAAATATAGGTTAATGTTTCATTTCTGGGTCTATTTTACAGTCCAATTTTGTTTTCACTTTAATTCCTTTACGGTTTTTTTCTTAATACTCTGTGTATACTTTTATAAGTAAGTCATTTTGGAAGTACCAGATGGGTTAAAAGTCTACATGAGAAATAGAGTTATTTTTAACAAAAACTTAACTGATCTGTGATTGTATGTATTTAAAAC
The DNA here is from genome assembly GCF_030020395.1 of Manis pentadactyla. Taxonomy (NCBI): domain Eukaryota; kingdom Metazoa; phylum Chordata; class Mammalia; order Pholidota; family Manidae; genus Manis; species Manis pentadactyla. The sequence continues at coordinate 48,900,074 of NC_080027.1, forward strand.
TATTTTCTTGGAGCCCTTATTCCACGTACTATCCAATGTGAACCACAGTTGGAATAATACTGCTTTCCAAGGGCACTCCTTTAAAATAACACCTTCTAAACAGCCCAGAATCCCCATTGCGACACTACTGTTTACCAGCGCATGGTTACTTATTGAAAAGAGCATTTAGAAAGATGTAATGGGATGGAGGGGTGGGGGGGTATTAACTCTGGAAAAAAAAAAGTTCTTGGACTAATTACAGGAGAAAATCCAGGGCCTTTCTTAACTCCAGAATAGGGGAGGTCTGACACCCCTAGGCATTGGGACTTCTGGTAGAGGAAGTAGAGAAGACAACATTGCACTGTCCGAGCAATTGCACCCGTGTTGTCAGAAAGACACTGTTCACGGATACTTGTTCTAGATGGTAATAACATCTTCTGTGGGGGTGTTATAGAAATGTACAGGGTCATTTTTTGTTTGTCACAATCATGGAGGGGAAGCCAGATACCTGCAAAGTATGAGTTCATTCTAAACAAAGAAAAATCTAGTTTAGAACCTGTGGATTAAATGAAAGTTCCTGTGGCCAGGATTCTCACCAGGCTGTGGTTGACTAGCTCACTGCACACCTGTGGGCAATACATGGCTGTTGACTCTATAAAAAGAGCTCCACCCAGTGCTCTGGGCACAACATGATGGCAGGGCTGCAAGGCTGCAGGATTGCAGAGGCTGGAGTGGTGGCAGCGCTGAGGACAGGCGCAGAGGACAGCTGTGTGGGACAACTGTGCAGAGGGGCCCAGAGGCAGAGACCAGCTTGCTGCCTGCAGACTCGCTCTGATGAACAGGATTCTAGTGACTGACCTGCCACCTGGAAATAAACTTGGGTATAACCCTTTCACCCCAAGAATGTTTTGCTGTCAATTTCTTTGGTCACACTGAATCCATAGTGAACTTGCCCGGGGCTGAAACCCATTGGCAAGACAGAACCTAACAGAATTGTTATGCATAATTAAAATGCTGTTGGGCCTTTTTTTGTGGGGGGGGTAGAGGCAGAGAGGTTGTTTTTGTTTTCCAATTTTCATCTACTCAGTTTTCCAGGATTCCAACTACTGGTTAAGTCAGGGTAAGCTCCTACTGTGTTTTGTTGAGCATACTACCAAAAGTTGTTAATTTCAGAAAACTCTCTTACCAGTGTTAATACCTACTTAGTAGAGTCTGAATTGCTAATTCACTTTTATGTGAATAATTATGTCTTCATGTGTAGCTGTTGCATTCACAGCAATTCTATATACAGGTGTAGGCATCCTTATATCTTCCAGTGCAATTGTGCCCAAGCATTTACATATTTAACTACAAGTTATTTTATAACAAAATGCCTGCCTTTTATTTTCCCATTTTATTAAAGTTAAGGCATGTTTAGATAGGCTATATTATCTGTAAATTTCATTGCAGGATAGTAAAGCAGGGGGAATTACACTATTTGCTATAGAAAAGAAAAGTGTTGGTACTGACAGGATTGAGAACCATCTGTTCAGGCATCCAGATATAATGTGACAGCAGAACTTGGAAAGAAGTACTGGACGCTTTCTGTCAACCCCACACCAGGGCCCCCTTACCCTCTCCACACATACACCCTCCTCTACCTTTCCAGTAAGACTTCTGTGCCTTGCCCGCTGCAGTCACAGCATGGGCCCCTTGCATTCCACTCTGAGCCATTATGTGCCGGTACCAGTTTTCTGAATTGGGATGAGCTGTGGCCACAGGAGGAGGAAGGAGTCTCTAGGGTTAATCTTAGATATTTTAAGATTTTAAAAACACATAAAAGTTTCAAATTTTACAAAAAAAAGAATTTACACCTATATAATGTGTGATCTGATTACATGTCTTGAGGATTCTTTGGGTCCACATTTAAAAAAGGAGAAATAGTACTTTTTGGAAATTGTCATTAACTATATTATTAAGGAATCCACCTCTAGGACTGTCATGGAGCCCAGGCTGGGTTAACAGTGCTGAGTTGTAGAGGTAACTATGCTCAACTCTGGGACTTTCTGGTTGTAACCCTGTCTTCTCTACCTCAACTGAAAACCCAGACACAAGAGGCCTCACTCCCTGCCCTCCTTTCCTGAAAGATGCCAAAGCCATTGATGTAGGAGGCTGTTATAGAGAAGACAACTGTCTTCCCAGAAGACAAATCCTCTACTTTGCTTTATGAGGCAATAGCAACCCCAAACAACGGGCAGGCTGGGACCTGCACAGGCCTCCATGGACATGGGGAGGAGGAGGAAATGGAACTGAAGATGGGATCATCTCCTTTAAGAGGGCTCGGATGGGGCAGGAAAACTTAATTCCATGGTTCAAATCCTACCAGGCCCAAACATAGATAGTATCAGTGAAAAGAGTTCCAGCATAATGCCTCATCATGGAAAATTTTAAGGTCTCAGCTCTGCAAAGTCCTTGGGTGGGTGGAAAGTCTAAGGCCACCCATATTTCCCACCCTGCTTCTCTCCTTGCTTTTCCATGGAATGTAGCAGAAGTTTCTGCACACAAGTTCCAACAGAAAAAATGATTCAGAGTGACATGGAAGAGCCATAGGCAATGGGCCAGGGCTGTGAGCAAGCCCTGGGTTGGCTTTAGCTGGGCTATATTCCACCAATGTCGGGACACCAGTGATGTCTGAAGGGCTTCATACTGAATAGGAAAATGTTAAGATTCACTTAATAGTGGAGCCAAGGGCCACTGAGCATTCTCTCCATCACCAGAAACAAAGAATCTTAACAGTTGGTTATTGGAGAGGGAAGCTGAACTAGAACAATGAGTAGGTATCTTCTAAGACAAGTCACACAACAAACCAGAGAACAAGATCTCACTGAAGGAGAGCTTCAGTGACCCACAGTGAAGCTAAGTTCTTAATCAAGCACTCATTCCCTGCATGATGGTGTTTCATTGCTGACTGGCCTAGCTCAGCCCACCCCCTGGGAGAAATAACTAGATAATGAAGCCAAGGAACACATAGGGCTCTGGGCCCAAACAACTGTACACTGTTTATTGAGAACACCCGTAGATGGTGGGAAGAAGGCATGCCCTGTACCGCATCATGGCCACTGCTGACTGGGAGAGCACTGGCAGAGCTAGGGGTGGGGTGGTCTTCCCATGACTCACTGACCATCACAAAGATGAGAGGAACAAGCAAAGGCCAGGCCCAAGAGCCTGGTTCCGTGCTGCAAATGGGGACTGATTGGCCTTTGCCTTTCAAAGAAGAGGGCTAGAGAGGGGAGGGAAGACTATTAGAAAAAAATAGAAACTCTAAAATTAAAAAAAAAAAAGGTCCTCCTGTACATAACAAGACAGCATCTGCTCTCCAGGGCCCAAGACTGGCAGCAGGGGCCGCAGGCAGGCAGGCCAGGAGCCTCCAGGGGAAGATCAGTGGTTTGGCTGAGACAGTCAGCTGCACATAATTGGCCAGTCACCAGCACCCAAGCCCCTTGGGAATATACAAATATTTACCAGATTCTCTTTGCTTGTTACAAAAACAGATAAGAAAGCTTACAGCAGATTATTTACAAACAGTATCCTGGGATATTGTGAAGGCAGAGGTGGGCTGGCTGGGAGGGTGGGGTCTGTGGGGGCAGAGCAGCCACAGCAGCCCAGAGAATCCCAGGCTGGGCCCCCTCCCCAGATTCCAGGCTCTGCAGGGCACTGGACTCAGTTACTGGGAAAGGGGCTTAATTCTTCTTGTGGAGGAACTTCATTTTGTTGCCTGTGGGCCAGAGAGGGCAAGAGTGAGAATGTTTCCATGTCACCTTCCAACAGTCCTACCCCTCAGAGGGAAAGACAAGATCAGCAAAGCTGGATTACAGCTGTTACAGATCTGATCCAGGGTAGTGAAAGCACTCCAGCTCTAATTAGGGCACTGGCATTAATCACTGTGGCTTTGGGCAAGCCATGTAACTTCTTCAGCCTCAATTTCCCTTTAAACTAAGACATGCTATGGTTCTGTGATTTAGCGGCTGAGCTCTTTGAAGGGAGTGCCTTTCAAACAAGGACACGCTGACACTGCTACTTCTGTAGACCCCTTATGGCCTAGAGGAAAGCTCACTGGCCCTAATGGCCCTCATTCACTCAGGAAGGAGTACATCCAAAGGCCAGATTATGGGAGCATCTGTGGTTTCTCTTGGTTCTGCAGTTTGGTAACTACTGTGCTAAAAGTCCTTGGAGCACTGGGCTGGGAACCTTCTCTTCACCAAGGGATCTCTTCCTGTTCTGTCTACAGCTCCAGTATAATATACATTGGCACTGGTTTAGAGTAATTTAGGGTACAGATCCCCCAGTCCCTCCTTTCTTGCTGAACCATCATCAGTGACAAAACTACTCACCCAAACCTCGGAGGAACTTATTCATTCCACTCTGCTCAGTGTCGGGGAGTTCCTCTAAATACTGCTCCACTCGCAGCTCAAAGAGGCCTGGGGAAGAGGAGAGAGGAACAAGGATGAGAACGGCCACTGGGGGAAGGGAAGGGAGGCCTATTGGATGGGAACAGGAGGCACAGATCCCAAAATGGGAGAAACTAAGGATCAGCAAATACCATTTACAGGAGCACTTGATTAGAATTAAGACTGGCCATCAAGCTGTCATTACTGACATCTTACTGTGTCCACTGCTAATAGCAAGAAGTCCTCAATACCTCCCCATGATGTACATTCCTGAGCTTCATTAAGGCCACTCCTTGTTTCACAGCTGCCCGGAGTGGACACCACCTCCACTTGGTAGAGTGGTTCCTTTTGGACCACTCTACCAAGTTGTTCCAAAAAGGTTCAACTAAGTGGACAGTATCAGTGGACAGAAGAAATAGTAACCTCCAGGTTAGACAGAAAGATCCTGATGAGAGGGAAAAGCCTGACAGTGAGCTGAGCAGATGACACAGAGATGAGATGGCCTTCTGCTCTGAATGGAGACTGCCACCAGCCTAATACAGAGAGCTAGCTCAATTCTCCACCAGAGCCTTCTCAACCCCCTGGATTCTCAGAAGCCCCTAAACAGCAGTCTGGTCTTCTCTGAATATGATGGCCACCTGAGGAGGGGATGGGCAACCAGTGGCATGTTGCTCTTAGCAGGCAATGAGTCCCTCTATAGCCACATGGCTTCAGCCTGTCGCAGCCTTGAGAAGGCATTTACTGGGACAGGAGGAGAAGTAAACTCCCTTGGCAGTTTCTATCAGGAGAAGAGGGATGTTGGAGGCCTGGCCCTAGCAGATACCCGAGAGGTTTCATCACAGTGCCTAGCTATTGAGCCCTGCTGGCAGTGGAAAAGTTAGGGCCCAGCCCCCAACCCCAAGCTCTTCTGGCCTTACCCTTTGCCCGACACTTTCTTAGCTCCCTGTCTTGGATGAAGCCAGCAAACATCTGAGACTCCATAAAAACCTCAAGAAAACGACGGATGCTCTTGGAGGCCACAGACTTGCGGAAAGCTTCTCGCTGAAAGGCTCTCTCTCCCTTCTCACTCTGGGTCAGGAAAAGGGAGTAGTGCCCAACAGTCTCCACAAAGAACCGGATGAACACCTCTGATACCAGCCCATTGAGGGTATTACATTCTGGAAGCAAAAAGACAATCACTGAGGTTCAGGTCCAGAGCCTGTGATCTCCAACCTCTGGCTGGTGTTTGTTTCCTTCTCCCCAATGAAACTTCCAGCCAGAACTCTTATCTGTCCTTGAAACTTTATCTCTCATGCTCCTGTGCCTGTAACTAGCCCACGAGCTGGGAGGTCGGAAACTGCTCTGAATGTAGAAGTTGGTAAATATAGTTCAGTTGATCCTTAACTTGGAGTTAGGGGTGCTGGCCCCTGGGTGAAGTCAAATCTGCCTCTAACTTTTGACTCCCCCATTACTTAATTACTCCCCACAGCTTAATTACTAATAGCTTACCGATTACCAGAAGACTTACCAATAACATTAACAGTCAACTAACACACATTTCATACATTTTGTGCATTATATACTATATTCTTATAATAAAGTAAGAGAAAAGAAAATGTTTTTTCCAGTTGTCACAAATCTCAAAAAAATTTTCCAGTGTACTTATTGAAAAGGTCTGCATTTAAGTGGACCCATGCCATTTTCAAGCATCAAGTATACTTGCTGGATGAATGTGAGTGGAAATTAGGGGCCCCAGGATCACTTTCCCCATACCCCTTTGCCCTGGATCCTTTCCTGGCTTCACAGGGTGAGGAAGCTCCCCCATCTCCTGCAGTGGCTCAAGGCAAGGCTTGAGAAGGAGCAATGACTAGTTTCCTCTCAGCAAGAGGAGTCTTTGTGATTGCCACATCTCTGGGTTTTCCTTCCCAAACCTTGTGAGGTAGGGAAGAAATAGAAGAGGGCAGCTCTATAGCTTGGGCCACCCTAGAAGCAGCCCCAGCGCTGTTTATGTTTCTGAACTCCCCCTGATGAAATACCACAGCACTTCTCTCCCCTCAGCCCTAGTCACGCCATAACTCCCTGAGCCTTCTGGTAGTGGGGCTGCAGAGTTCAAGGCTAGAGTGAAATCATGGTTTTATATCGGGAGCCTCATCAGTCAGAAGGGTCTAGAAAGTGCATAGAAACAGGGTCCCGACCCCAGAAGGCCCAGACCCAGAGCAGTGGAGGCCTGGGACCAGAACTGATTCCGCCCAGGACAAGCCTCACTCACCATCATCGGAGTCACTGTCAGAGTCCTGGGAGATCAGTTCATTCTTCCTTTCTAGAGCCTGCTCCAGAGCTGCCTGCAACTTCCTAGGTAACAACGTGTCCTCGTCATCCATCTGCAGGAGGAAAGGGCCCAGTGATGACAACCACAGATGATGCTGACTGAGCATGTGCTATGTTCCAGACCATTTGAGCGGCTTAAGTACCATCTCACTTAATCCCAATAGCCCTGACACTCTTATCAACCTCATTTTAAGATGAGAAGCTGAGGAAGAGAGAGAGGTTAAGAAACTTGTCCAAGGGCACACAAATAAAAAGTGGTGGAACTGGTGGCATACACTGCCCAAAACCAGCTAGGAGTTCCCACCCCAGAACCCTGGCAAAGTCTCCCTAGTTCCTCCTCCGTCTTCAGCAACAGGTGCGTAGCACAGTTAGTTGGCTTGGGGCAGGGCGGTCATGGCCCAAGATGGGTCTGAGGTTTGAGGTTAGGATGTCATTCCTGTCTCTATTCTGGTTCAGTGTCTGTACCTTGCTGCCTGGTACCCAGGAGTCACAGCTCCTCAGTGGTCTGTAACCGACTGGACATTCCTAGAAGGTATGGTAGTGGGTTGTGCTCCTTTGTACAGAGCCAGGAGGATTTCCATGACTAACAAAGGCTTTTTGAAGTTGGCAATAAATATTGCAAACCTTTACATTCCATAGCATTCTTTGTATCGTGCAATCTCCCAGCAACATTTCAAGGCCGGTGTTATCACCATGCCTGTTTTAGAGATGAGAGCTCATAAGCCTGTGCAAGTGCAAGATCATGGTGACTCAAAGGTGACAGAGCCGAGGTCAAATCTTCTGACTTCCAGACCATGTTCTTTGTACTCCCACACTGCCCTCCAGAAGCTGATGATGCCAACCAGAAGGGCAGAGCCTGTTGAGGTCAAGACTTCTCCGTCCAGATTCTCCCCACCCTTGTCTGTTCTGTGAATATGGAGCCCAGAGAGCTCAACAAAAGGCTGTGAAGGTTAAATAGTGTGGGTGACAGTGTTGGGCGCTCTGGCATCTGCACTGGCCAAGCACCCACCCTAGGGCAGGCCACATTCTGTGGTGCCCTGCTCTTACCTGTCGGATGAATCGGTCAGATCCCAGATTCACCATCAGTGCCTGAGAAAAAAGTCATTAGCGGCAGTGATTCAGGCCATGTCCCTGCAGTGCCCTCCTTGGGCCTCCAGGACTCCCAGATTCCCAGGGTCAGGTAACAGGAAAACTCAGCCAGGGAGAGAGCTCCCAGGGAGAAAGGGTAAGAGCTGGTTACAGAAGCCCAGAAGCCGCAGATGAGAAGATCCCAGTGGGCTCTCTCCCCTCCCTTCTGACTCTGCCCCTCCCTCCTGGGGGCTTCTGTTCCTTCTGTCCCCTCCTTCTTCCACCCTTCCTCACAGCTGGGTCTGCAGGTGACTCACCTCCTCCACAGGTAGCTCCTTCAGTTTGGGCAGGGAGCTGGAGAGCAGGCCAACCAGGAAGGGGGTGGGACAGCACACGATGTCAATCATGGAGGCCGGGAGGACAGGAATGAAGGTGTGCTGCCAGGAGAAGGGATACAGCAGGGCCACCACCGCATGGGAGCAGCTGGAGAGGGTACTGGTAGACAGAGACAAAGCACCTGAGGGCAGGCCCAGCACCTTTGGGGAAGGAGACTTAGAGCCTGCTGGGAGCTCAGAACCACCTTTTATAAATTAAACCTTCCAGTGCAACAAAAATGCTAATGGAGCTCAGGCCTGGGTCTGACCCTGTGGAGTGATGAACCCCCCACATTCCCACTGCTTGGGGCCTCAAGGACACTGGTGCTACCCTCTTTGATGACTCTACCTAGGAAAAGTCATGAAGGTACACAACAAGTCTTGAACACACAAAGGACTAACCTACACACCCCCAAGGGCCACCCAAAAGCATAAGCAGGCCTGACCTAGTGTGGGAGAATCAGAGCCAGGGAGTACAAAGCTAAGCTGAGCAAGAGCTGATCACAAATTCATAGCATATAAGAGTTAGAAGGCCGTGCAGAGCCCATCTTATCAATTCTACATTGTACAGCTGGGGCCACAGACACCAGTTTGGTCAGTCTGGTCATCGATGGCAGACCTGGGACAAAACCAGTTTTCCCTGTTTCCTAGCCCAGTGTTACTTCTACTGCTCTGCCCTCTATCCAGTCCTTTCTCTCCTTAACTGGAAGAATGGGCTCTTGAGGACCACTGACTGAAGTAAGGAGTCTGGCACCATTTCACCAAGCTGAAAAAGGTGCCCACTCCCATCTTTTCTCTCAGTCTACAAAAAACAGCCACAGGTCTCGTGGGTTCATTCCTCTCTTGGCCTAGATGGGGCTCCAGGCCTCTAGACCCAGGGGCACCACAGGGCTGGCTATCCAAACTGAATGACCAATGGGAAATAGTGTGTGTGTCAGGTGGGGGGATCAGGGTGCTACCTAGGAGGTACAGAAGCCTGACCCACATGTGTTTAAGGCTGGTGGGGGGTAGGGTAAACACAGACTGATCTGAACTATCTGTGATGTCAGCAAGAGAATCAAAGTTCCCCGCATCTCCTTAACCCCCACCCCCTGTGCCCCAAGGGGGCCATACTACAGAGAGCCACAGTCAAGTTCACTTTCAAGCTTTATTTTCCCACCTGTCCCTCTGTATCTATTAACCATAAAATCCCTGGGATCCACTTGATCAGCTCCATCAGGGATCCACACACTTCCATGACTAACATCCTACCAGTCAAGAGAACACATCTCCAATCCATGACACAAACAAACCCTTTTTTTTTTAGACAGACCTCTGGATGTTCACCGGTGTTTGTCAGGCAGGGCCTTGCTTGGCTATCCTGCCACCCTATGGGCCCTAAAATATCACCAGCCTTGAGACAGAGACACAGGTGTCCTGACCCTGACAGCCCTTCGCCTGGGACAGCAGCTCCCCACAGCCTGAGGAGAGCCATCTAAAAAAGATCTTAAAAAGGGCTGTCTCAGGTCGAGGGACACACTATCTCCACAACCCCACGCAGTGGTCCTGGGAGGCAGAGGCTGATCCCTGCAGAGCCTGTGCACACACACACCCTTCCCACATACAGACATCAGAACTAGGCCAGAGGGACAAAGGACTTGTGGAAAACGTAAAACCTGAGCCACATAGCACAAGCTGGCTGGCCTTACTGAACCCTACCTCAGTCCAGGTCTGCGTGCCATCACTGGGCTGCGTCCAGTCAGAGGCAGACCCTGGGCAGGGAAGACATCTTTTCTGAGATCCAAGATTGGCAGAACCTGACTGCCAAGCCAGGCTAAGAACAGGGCCCTGGGGTGTTTTCCTCCCAAAATGGTCCTGGAATGTGCTCAGAGGCAGTTGCAGCCACAGGAGACAATAGTTGTATTCACAGTCTTACTGGCGCTTGGGCTAAGGGGAGGGGAGGCAAATAGGAGACTCTGCCCTGAGTAAGGGGTTGAGACCTTCAGGAAAAAAACACCTAAGGGTCCAGGCTCTGTTGGGGCAAAGGTCTGGCCAGACCAGAGCCTCTCAGTTGGGCAGCGGGGGCTCCACTGGCAGACAATGAGCATGGATGGCAGAGGTGGCAAAAAGGGTCACGTGGAGATGCTGAGCTTGGCTACCTCCAGCTGCTGGGCATGGTCCCTTCACAAAGACCTGATGGGCCCATACACAGAAATACACACAACTGTGGGATACAGACACACTGAGGCTATGGCAGGAAGTGAGGAACAATTTTCATTTCTAAACCTGGAATTCTCTGAAAAAGACAGCAGCTGTGGTTTTCCTCCTCCTTTTTTCTCCTGGGCTGAGGGTGGGCCTGGGTTCCTGCTCCATTTCTCCATTACTCTGAGTCCATTTCTCCTGCTCCTCTCACTAGGTCCCCATATATATGGAAATACCCTAGGGATCCTGGGTTTCCAGGTGGACAATTTAGAAATAGGGTTTTTCTTTTCTGACCCTCCTATCAGCACCTGGAATTTGGTATGGCACATAGCAAGTAGCTAAATGTCTAAAGGACTAAATTAATTCCACCTCTCTATAGAAACCACTGCTTCCTGTGTAAATTTCTTTGATAAAAAAAAATACACAATGTGTTGTTAAGATCTCATACTTCACTCTCTCACCTGTCCCACCCCCCATGTATACTCTGCTAAGGTCTGAATGTTTGTGTCCCCCAAAATTCATACATTGAAATCCTAGCCACCAAACATGATGGTATTAGGAGGTGGGGCCTTTGGGAGGCACTTACATCATGAGAGTGGAGCTCTCATGAACTGAAATGGGGCTCTTTTATAAAAGAGACCCCACAGGCTTGCTTCGGCAGCACATATACTAAAATTGCAACGATACAGAGATTAGCATGGCCCGAGCACAAGATATGCAAATTCATGAAACATTCCATATTTTTTCTTCCTATGTTAACAGGTAGTAACTGCACTAGAGGGGGTGAGTATTTAATAATATGGGTAACTGTTGAACTACTGTGTTGTATACTTGAAACCAATGTAAGATTGTATATCAATGATACTTCAATAAAAAAAAAGAGAGACCCCACAGAGCTACCGCCTCCCTTCCTTCATGTGAGGACAGTAAGAACGTACCAACTATGAACCAAGAATCAGGCCCTCAGCAGAGTGCAACCATGCTGGTGCCCTGATCTTGGACTTCCCAGCCTTCAGAACGGTGAGAAACAGACTTCCGTTGTTTATAAGCTACCCAGTCTGTGGTAATTTGTTATAGCAGCCTGAAAGGACTAAAAGACATTCTTTAAAAAAAAAAAAGTGACTGCCTAGAAAAGCCTGGTTTATTCCATAACGCCTCATGTCTAGTGACACTTCTGCCACCTCTAACACTTGGCTAAAAGCAGACCCTCGTATCTAGAACTCCTCCACCTCTAAAATCACAAATGCCAACATTTCAGACCAAGACTTGTAATCCATCCAGCTCGTGTTCCTCCTGAACCAGCTCTCCTGCCTCATCGACACCTCTAGGCCCTGGACATCTTCCCGTTCACTTTCCTAGTTTGAACAACCACTCTCCTCCCCAGCACCCCCAAGGCCTCGACCTGTCCTCACATATCCCTGGGTCACTCCAGTCAGCCGCCTTCTTCAGGGGGCCCTGCACTCCTCCAAGCCTGGTCAGTGCCCTTGCCCCTTCTTCACGGTGGCTCTGCCTGAGGGCCATCACTCTCCTCAGACCCAGCATCCCACAGAGACGGCCTCGCCTCCCCAGCCAGAGGAAAGGCAGCCACCAGCCAGGGATCTCTTACTTTCTTCCTTCTTCATATACATAATGTGCGCACCAGCACAATCTGGCTGCCACGAAAGTGGTGTCCCTCCTCTTCCCTCAGGCCGAGTCCTCCACTGGGTTCTCACTCCTGCCATACTAACGCCATGGGAGCAGGGCATGTACTAGGGAGATACATGCTGGGTTAATTAGTAGATGTGCCCACCCCCTCTTCTTCTCTTTGCCCTGCTGGGCCTTACTTACCTGAGCTTATCTGCCACAAAAATGACCCGGCGCTCCAGCAGCAGTGAGGCAAAGATGCGGATGAGCTGGCGCACACTGAGGCAGGTAAAAAGGCACTCAAAGTCCACATGCTCCAGCCGGGAATCTGTGGGCCGCCGCAGCTCTAGCACCTGCCAGACAGCAATGGGGAAAATGGGTCAAGGCAGGCCAGGTGTGCTACTCCCGGGTCCTCCACAGAGTGACCCCATGCTGGCTTCCCTTCCCACCTTCCCCTCCTAGAGCCCCTAATTTAGCCAGCTGTGCAATAAGACCCATTCTCCTCTTCCCCTCAGACCACAGCTGTTTCCATAATCCTTAGACACCCAGTTGTGGGCAGGAGGGCTAACTGGGAATGTGGGGGAGGCTACAAAGGAAGATGCTCAGGGGCCGGCAGGCTCTCAGGAAGGGAGGAGAGCTGATTGCTCTTACAGATGAGGAGGCCACAATCACACAGCTTTATCTGTAGAATCCTCCCTGTCCTCATGCCCATCTCCCCAAGCAAAGGGCTTGGTCCCCCATTCTGACCAGACCACAACTGATCACCGCCCCCTGGGCAGTAGGAAGAGCAACATCTCCGCATCTCAGGACCCTATGCCCACCCATCTCTAGGAAGGCAATAGTGCCCTTGTTGCCACATCCCCTCCCTTTCCTTCTAGAGGTTGTTTGTCCAGCCATCCTGGCCTCTACCTCTGTCAGCCTCCAAAATCCCTGTGCCGGGGACAAAGAAAACACAAGGAAAAGGCAGGCTATTCCACAACCTTGCCAGGAAGCACAGCTTTCTTCATCAGGGCCAGTCCTAGCAACCCTCCCTCCCAAGGGGCTGAAAGGCGCCCCCTACAGTCAGTGTTCTGGCACAGGTGGCCACTTCCCTGGGGGCAGTCATGAGGGTGGGAGGTAGCGACTGCCCTTCACAGTGAGCGGGAGGACGTGCTGACACTCAGGCCAGGCTGTGGCAGCTGTCCCTGGGGCCGCCGAGTCTTCTCCTTGGACCCTCAGCATACATGGGCAGCACGGACGGGCAGGCCTTCTCAGAACTACGGTGCACGTGGGGCCTCTCACAGCCCCACAGCATCAGCCCCCTTCAACAGATTTTTACTCCATGCCATCTCATTTGCTCCTCAGGGACTAGGCAAGTAGAAGCCCTAACTCCTAGCTTGGTATCCACCCCTCTGGGCCCCAGAAAAGCAGCAAAATGGGCACAAGTCACCCTAGCAATCTATTTACACTCTCTCTCTCATGGGATGGTGAACTCTCAGAAGGCTCAATCTTCTGAGAGTGGTCTGATGAATCTCAGAGGTATGATGAATCCCATACCACAATCGAGTGAGAGACCTCTGCACCCTCCCGTCCTTGTCCCACCCCAGAGGAAGTAACGGTGGGGCTCCCCCAGCTGCCCTTCTGAGAGCCTGTGTGCAATCTGGCAGGCTCTGCTCTGCAGCACACAGCCCCACCATCCTGTGCCCCGAGGGCCAGGCTCCCTCCAGGGAGGGAGAAGTCACAGAAGCAGCTCCCAACCCTGACCCTGGGCCTCTCTGCATTCATCCTGGTCCTCAAGGAGGTAACAGTCCAGTGGGGCTGAATGAGCCTAAACAATCCCAGCCTATGAGACTGGTGTCAGAACAGAGGAAAGGTGTGATTAACATCTGCTCAGGCACAGAGAGGAATGGTGGCTGACCACACCTGGGGTCGGGAGGGGTCAGGGCAGCAGCTCAGACGATGAGATGCTGAACTTGCACTGCCGGAGGAGAGGAGGGAAGTGTCTTCTGCACAACAGGAAGCAGGGTTCAGGGACAGTAAGCAACTCAGATCAGAGAGAGGAGAAATGAGGCCGAGGAGGGCAGGGCCACAGCCAGAAGGACTCCCAGGTATGCTGCTAGGCTCTCAGGGCAGGGGCAGCTGTCCTGCCCCGAGACCGCTCAGAAAGCCTCCCATCCCTCCAGACAAGGGAGAGAGAAGAGAAGCTAAGACAAAAGTCTCAGGGTGTTCACCACTCCTGGCAAACCCGATGCGGCTTTGGTCAGACCCTCTCCCACTCTCTGCAACAACTAACTTACTTCTGCCCTCTCTTAACACAACACCATCTCTCACTCTCAGATGACCTCCTCTTCTATTCTGAGAAAACCAAAGCCATCAGATGAGAATCCAAAATCTAAAAGCCACAGCCCTTCCCTGGCACTGCACAAGGAAGTGCCCTTCTCTCCTAACAAAGCCACACCCTCAGTGGGTCCCACGCCCCACCTCCTCAGCGAATGTCCCTTATCCCCTTCCTCTCCTGCTGTTAACCTCCTCCTCTGCGGGACATTTCACCCAGCATCCAATAACCACCTTCAACAAACTCTACCCTGGGCTCCAGATTTCCTTGCAACCACTGCCCCCTCATCCCTGTTTCTCTTCACAGCCAAGCCGCTTAGAAAGATGTCTATACAGGCTAGTTCCATATTTCCACCCCCATTCACTTCTCAACCCACCCCACTCGGTTTTCTGGGCCCCCACTCTCCTGAAAGCCACTCTTGTCAAGGCATCTTGCCACACCTCATCCTGACCTCCTGGAAGTATCTCCCTTATCTGATCATTCCTTCCTTCTGGAGACGCCCCCACTCCTTGGCTTCTAAGCCCCTGGGGCTCCTCCCCTCTTCTCAATCTTGAGGGCTGCCACCTCTCCAGGGCAGGACCTCCAAATGGAGTCCCTCAGGACTGAGGGGGACCAAGTCTGGGCTCTCTTCTCTCCCCTGCCTACATTCTGCTACTAAACACCTCTCTTGGCTACCTCACAGGCACAAAGTCAGCTCTTCCTCCGCCTCCTCCTAACCTGCTCCTTCTTCAGGTGCTCCATCAGCTACCCTGCTGCTCAAGCAGGAAAACGGAGGTAGCCTTGAAATCTCCCTAACACTTATTCCTTATTTTCAGTCAACCACAAAGTGCTACTGATCCTAATTCTAAAATATATCTCAAATGCATCACTTCTCATCTTCTCTACCACCCCTTAATCCACTACTATCATCTCTTGCCTGTACTGCTTCAATGGAACCCTACTTGTCTCCCTGTTTTCCCTCCAACACATTATCTATGAAGCAGCCAGAGTGAGCTCTAAAAATACATCTCAGCTCTTATAACCCTGCATTAGATAACATCTAAAATCCTTGCCTTGGACTACAGACACGTTGTGATTGGCCCGTGCTGCCTACCCACCCCTGCTCACTGCCCTTTTACCACCTTGCCTTTCATCAGTTCCTTGACAAGCACACACACTTTCCCTCCTCTTGCCTTTGCGGGTGCCACTCCTTCTACTGGGAGTTAACCCCCCATCCACACTTTTCTCTCAGTCCCCCTCCTCCCACTTCATTTAGTTGACTATATACCCCCCTTAGGACCCTGGTAAAACGCCACTCCGTCAGGAGGCCTTCCCTGGCCCCCTGTGCAGAACAGAGCCCGGTGTTGTCACGTGGTGCTTACCACTATTTAGGAATTACTTGTTTACATGTAAAAGTATTCAGATACTAGTAGTCTCTCCCACCAGACTAGGATGCCAGAGGACGAAGCTGTGCCTCTTTAGCTTTATGATCTGCCCCAAGGTCTGGCATGGTCCCTGACTGAGAGAGAGTACAGATTCACCAAGTATTTGATGAATGAATAAAAGAAGGGCAGGTGGAGTGCAGTTCAGTCTGAGCAGGTTAGGAAAGGACCCTCACTGTTGCAGAGTTGGGCAATAATTCCAGTTCTGTTGTTCACTTTTTCAGGCCCTACTGATTAGGCATGCACACACACTGAGTGAGGACAGGGCTGTGCTCTGCACCTCGCAGAGACTGCAGCCTTGCTAGGCAGGTCTTACTCTGGCCCCAGGCCATAGTCTGAGAGAATAAGCAGCAGAAATCCCTACCTCATTGCCTGCACCTGGAAGGAACGTCTTCACTCTGATGGTCTTCCCTGGGGCAGGGAAAGGCGACTCCATGAGACTTCTCATGAAGGGATAGACCAACGCAGCAGAGATCCCACGCCGGCGCTCCACCTCATCTAGGACCTGTGCCCACCACCAGCAGCCCAGAGAGGAAGGGGGTCAGGGCGCTGCCCTTCCCTATCTCCTGGGCAGAGAAGAGGGCAGCTTGGCATCTGACCAGACAATGTCAAAGCAGGGCAACAGGAGGACTGTCTTGCCAGGAGTTTCACACCCTGCCCTTTTCATTTTCCTTGGCACTCAGGACTGCTCTGCTCCCTAAGTAGTCCTTGCCTCAGACCCCAGGAGCTGAGCAGCTGTGCAAATACCGCTTGAGAGTCAGGTCCCTGTGCACTTGGTTTCCCCAAGGTAGTTTCTGTCCCCATGACTCTGGCTTTGCTCCTGACCCAGGATGGGCTGTGACATTGGCAGACATGGCTGGTGCAGGAGCTGGGACACGCCAGCAGGCTAGCCGGGGAGCCGGGTTCAGGACTCAGGAAGGAGTCAGAGCTTGCTTGCGCTTGCTCTTGCACTCTCTCTTGCTCATGCCCTCTCACACACGGGGCTTTCTCATCTGAGCCAGCTGCAGATGCTTCTATGGGAGCTGTCAGCTGGGGGAATGGGGGGAGGGAAGTGAGCCAGAGCCCTCTTACCTTGGAAAACAAGCCGAAGCAGCCAAGACGGCTGATGACACAGTATACCTCTGGCAACCGCGGCCCTTTCCCACTTGGCTGGGCCAGGACAAAAAGGGGGCAGAGAGAGACACAGACACAGAGAGCGCATGATTACCTATCTGGTTCCTTTTCCTTGCAAACAGAAGACTGAGGACTGCTCCTCTAGCCAAAGAAGGCCCTAAGCTTCTTCTAAACCTCAACTCTGCCAGGTCACCAAAGGAAAGGTTGCCACTCTTTGGGGGCAGTCTTCAGCCTCTGCTGGGGTTTCCGGCCCAAGATGCTAGGCTCCTGCCAAGCTCTACAGTCTCCGCCCTTCCTCCCAAGGGGAGACTGACAGGGACAAGCAAAGGATGACAGGCAGAGGATATAGGGAGATTTTGTGGATTTACATCCCTAAGGCTGGGAGCCTGGAGGACCCAATGGTACTGAGGCACATATGTGCATTTTTAGGCGCAAGCTAAGTAGTATGTGGTGGCACCAGTTCACACATGCTAGTATGATGTAGTCTGCTGCCCCTCACAGGGGTAGTTCTTCAAAACATTCCTTTCCTCAGTTGCTCTTTTCCCCCTTCCTTGACACATCCACATTATAGGAAAGCAAGCTGAAATAACTGAGGGGAAGAAAACTATTGAATGTTTATTCCATCTGAGTTCTTGGGCTTGGTACTTGACTAAAAAGTTGTGAGAGAGGCAGTACTATCCCCATTTTATAGATGAGTAAGCTGAGTTCAAAAATACTAAGCCACTGTCTAAGGTTATGTATATACAAGTCGTAGTACCAGGAGCCTGCTTTGACTTCAATCTTACCTCTAAAGCAATCTGCCATCTAACAGGAAGGAAGGGAGAGGGACACAAAGATACAGGACAGAGGCATGCTACAGAGTAGAGGAGAACAAAAATAACAGGGATTTAAAGGGAAGGCAGCTGGAGGAGGTGTGCTCTGGGGCTCCCCAAGCCTTGAGCCCCCCAAATGCAGGCTAGGGTGAGTCCACAGGAGTCTACTTCTCCAGTCAGGGGCCAGCAGGGCTCTGTGGCTGCCTCTGGCTCAGAGGCCTGGAGTGCCTGGCAAGGCTGAGTGGGGAGGGAGCAGAGCAGCAGGTGCTGGTCCCTCATGCAGGCTGCTAAGCAAATGCAGATGGGGCCATTTCAGTTTCCAAACCTGCTGGCCACGCGTCACAGATCTAAAGAGAAGGCAGAATCTGTTTTTGTCCATATTAGGCCTGAAACTCACTCCTCTCTCTTTCCCTCTCCCCTCCTCCCCTAAAGCCCCAAGTGATTAAACCAAGTATGTAGGATTTGGGTTAGAATCATTGTGTCCGATCTGCAGGAATGCCGAGCTAGTGCCAGCCCCCTTGGCAGGGACCCAGCCCAGGCCCTCTCTGAACACGCCAGGACAAACACACTCTTCCCTGGGGGCAGCAGGCCTGCTGCAAAGGAGCAGCTCTGCTCCACCTTCTGCTCCTGCAAAGGCGGCCTTTGGAATGCACCCTCCAGGCCCAGGTGAGCCTGGGGCCCACTGGCCTCTGCTTGGCTCCCCACTTGGCATCTGTACTGCTCCACATTCTCATACCCCCCTTCACTAGGCATTCTACATCCAAATATCCCTTCTCCCCTTTAGAGTGATCCAGGCCTACCAGAGTTAGTGCTCAAGGATTTGGGATCAATCAGGCTCTATCCCTTATGGGCTGTGTAAGTCATCCTACCTCTGAATGTCAGTTTCTTAATCTATAGAACAGACATAATAATACCTCATGGGCTTTTATGAGGATTAAAGCAAATTACATATTTAAAACACCTAGTCTGGACACAATAGGTCCTAAATAATAGTTTTATTCCCTTGCCTTCCCTTGTCTACATTGATAGTCCTACCTCCTCTACTAGATGAGGATAGGATCCATGTCTAACTCATCTTAATGTGCCTTTAGCATGCTGCCTAACCCTCAAAAGGTGTATGGTACAGTGTTAAGGAATGAATGAATGAATGACTATGAATGCCTGGCTCAGAACCCTTCCTTTGGGATCCCTAATATACATTACTCTTGCCTAGGATCCCCCTCATCTGCCCCTGGACTGGCATCTAATGACAACTTCTCCTGCTGAGGCCCAGGGAACCCCGAATCACTGTCCACAAGCCAAGCCAATGACATGCCTGTGGAGCTCCAGGAGAGAGTGTGACAGGGCTTTCCTTACTTTACCTCAATCTACTTCCCAGGACTGAAAATAGGAGATGAGGAGGCACTTCTCTATGCAACATGGCTTCTATTTTCAAAACCCTCCCTTCCCCTGAGTTTGAGGCATCCCTCCAGAATCCCATAGAAAGTACTGGTCTATCCCTGCTCAGCTGCCAGCCCTACCAGACCATGGGCAGGATGCCTCCCACATCAGGCTGGCCAGGTACGGGGTGAGGAAAACTGTCCTCCACCCCAATCTGATACACACATACATACTGCTGTGTGAGGATCCTGTAATCCAGCATCAGCTATCAGAGCCCAGAAGCCCAAGAGAAATGAATGAAAAGAAAAAGTATAGGAGAGGTAAAAACATATGACAGTCCAGGAGGTGATCTACTGTCTCCCCTTATTGCAGATGATCTTAGGTTCTGGGGCCCAGTCAGAGGGTCCACTCAAGAGTCCTGCCGTCCCAGGAATGCCTCGTCTGTATGTGTACGCACACGTGTGTGCATTGGGGCAGCCTCAGAGAGCATGCAGGGAGCAGAACACAGGATGTCACACAAGCTACAGCTGAAGCAGGAGCTGAAGCCCACGCATGCACACACTGTGGCCCAGCCCCTGATGACTGAATGGGGCCACTCACCAGTAAGCGCCTGCAGTAGCCGAAGCGTCTGCTG
This sequence comes from Manis pentadactyla, assembly GCF_030020395.1. Lineage (NCBI taxonomy): Eukaryota > Metazoa > Chordata > Mammalia > Pholidota > Manidae > Manis > Manis pentadactyla. The sequence goes on from NC_080027.1 coordinate 48,919,707, forward strand.
CCGTCTTCCCCAGTCAGCATGAAAGAAAAGGTCTCACTGAAACAGGGGGGGTCTGGCATCAGGGAAGTATCAGACAACCCAGGAAACAGCCTCCAAGAAGAGGGACCGCCATCTCAGAAGGGGTGAAAGGCCAGGCAGCTAAGGAGGAGGCTGGGACTAGGATGGGCCCCATTCAGCTGCCCACTGCTTCAGGGGTAAGGGAGGCTACGCCCTGTTCCTGCCTCCGGCCAGGCCTCACCTGCTATACTCTGACACAGGGAGCCAGTCCTTGGCATCAGGGAAGCAAAACTGGGGAATGGCCTTGAGCCTCTCCTCTGCCTCCCGCATCTGCTTGGTGGGTCGGTCCAGCTGCAGGGAAAAGGAATATGGGGAGAGATGGACAGTAGAAGATGGGCAACCTCGATTGGTAGGGGTGGCCAACAGGCATCTCCTCCCCTGAGAGGCCTAGCTGGCATCCTACCAGCTGGCAGGCTTCTCAGCAGCCCCATCCCCACCCCCAACTCTTACAGAGAGGTCTGGGTGAGGGTTGAGTCACCATTTATTTATTCAATATATGCCAAATGAGCACTTTCTAGGTGGAACCTGGCACTGTGCCATATGCTGGGGCTACCAATGGAAAACAAAGTGGACAGGGTTCCTGTCCCTGCACATTCTGGTCAGGAAGAGTGACAGAATCAACAACACAATTTCAGCAGGTGCCCTTAAGGAAATACACAGGGTGACAGGACAGACAGAACTGGATGGGGAGAGGGGCTACTTTAGGGTATCTGGAAAGATCTCCAGGAAAGGGGGCCAGATTGGCTTGTTGGCAATGAGCACGGAAGGAATGGTAAGAGATGAGACTGTGGGAAAAAGAGGTAACTACTCGTGAGTACAGGGTTTCTTTTGGGTGAAATTAAAATGCTCTAAAACTGATTGTACAACCCTGTGAATATACTAAAAGTCACTGAATTGTACAATAATGTGGTTAAAAAAGAAGAGAGAGAGAGAAGGTAGGAGAAGCAATTGATGGCCCTTCCTCAGGACCCCTGCAGTCCTGTAAACAATGTGGATGTCATTCTAAGCACACTGGGATGTGCTCTCTCCGCCCAGACCCGCCCCCTCTGAGGCCCTCTCCTCCCTCCTGTGAGCAGCCAGGCTCAGGGATGTGGCAGCCAGCCGGGCAGGTCCGCCGTGGCAGTATCTGCACGGGCTCTTTCTTACTCCCCAGACAGGTCAGGCAAACACAGGGGGAAAGAGGAGGGGTGGGCTGGGCTGGAGAGGGAGGGCCTCACCTTGGGAAACTGGTAAGAGACCTCAGGGAGGTAGGTGTTTCGGGATGGCTTCTTCTTGAGGGACACCACCACAAAGTACTCAAAAAGCTCCCGCTCCTGCCACTCAAGCAGCTCCAGCTCCAGGGTCCGATAGCTGGGGGCACGCTTCAGCATCGACTGGATGTGGACTAGGCGCTGCGTGTGGGCTGGGGGCAGATCATATATCAGGGGACAGGCAGGCCAGACCCTCACAGACCCCACATCAGCCCCCATCCCAGACTCAGGGTTCAATCTCTGTGGGTCGCCCCTAAATGTATGAGCCTAGTCTGAACCCTCATACAGTTAGGTTTGGAGAAGTGGCAGGAGCAAGGTGTCTATGCCTGCACAAAGGCTCTGCCCTGATACAGGGAGCTTCTAGTCTGAGCCTCCTAGAGCCTCTGGAGGCTGAGCTGGGACCAACAGGACTGCCTAAGCCAGGCAAACCCCCGGATGCATCACAGCAACCCCAACCCCACCCCTACCCTGGCCCCTACAACCAACAGAACTATAATAGATGAACAGCCATGAAGGCTTCATCCTGGGCCCCTATCAGAGTCACTGGACATGGATCCTCTGTCCCTGTCCTCAGACCCTAAATCCTTGCCCACCTGCCTGGAGGACCAGTGGATGAATGAAAGAGGGAGCCAGCTCCCACATACTTTAATCATCCAGGAGGGTGCAGGCAGGGTTTCTCAGTGGAGAAAGAACAGACACTTGTCCAAGGCCTCTGGAATGTGAAGGTCCCAGAACCTTTTCAGGGAGGTGGCAGTCCTCTTTTCTAGGGACAAGGGAGATGGCTTCAAGGCCTCTAGAGGACTGGTTTTCTCAGACTATGGCACATTTATTGCAACCAGAAAAGGTACTCGTAATCTAAACCCATCTCTGACCCTCCATATTGACAACATTTACCAGATCTAACATCCAATTCTCAAGAACAATGGCTTAGAAAAGTATGGGCAGGGTCACCAGCCCTCAACTGGGGCAAAAGGAGACATCTGAATTCAACCTCACAGCGCTGAGTTCACATGACGTAGGAATGGACTCCCCTACAACTCCTTGCTCTGTTGGCCTGGTATCCTGCCTGCCTTCTGCCTCTTCAAACCAGGCCAATCTGGGACACTGGAACTGCATGTGCAGAAGAAGGGAAGGCTGATTGTCCATAGCCAGGGCTGGGAAAGGGTTCCATGCTCCTGGGGAGCCATGCCTCACCTTTGAACCTGTCGTCAGAGTCGCTCTCGCTCTCACTATTCTCATCTGGAAAAGTAACAGCAGGTGTGCACGCTTGCTGAGCCACTGCCCCCACAGCAAGTTGTCTGTGTCCCCCCCAACTCCTCTCACAGGAATGGGTACCTCATCTGTGCTCCTAGGGGCTACTGTCAGGCACTGAGTGGCCTGAGGCCAGGGTCCCTCAGAGCTCAAATGGCAGGTGCTAATAATCTATACACAAACCCCTATCCATCTAGTCCTGATCTGGGGAAAGAGGAGGGCTCAAGTTAGAGGCTGAGCCAGCAGAGGCCTATGGGCCTGGAACATAGGGCCCTGCTTCCAGAAAGCCAAGATTTGAAATGGGAAACAGACCACAGCGCTAAGTCTGGCTTTTCTTTCTGCCAGAGCAGATTCCCACACCCACCTCCCCACTTAGGGCCTCACAGCCCAAAGTGTGAACTAACCCATCCCAGGACTTTCTCCCCTTTTTGGCCCTCACCTCTGTGTGGCCACTAGAAGGCAGGAGGATCCTGTGATTGGCCCGTGGAAGGGTAAACTTTAGGCTAGTCTATGCGTCTCCCATTCTTAATGCCAAGGGCCCCAGACACCTGAACCAACTCAGGCATCAAGGCCTACCTCTCAGGGATGCTGTCTCAATGCTGGACATAGACAGCTTTTTTAACCTCTTCTTTCCCCTCTTGGCATTGTAGATGGAGTTAATTCTTTGGACAAGCTGGGTGAGAAAAAGAGGGAGGGTGAGGTAACCCTAACACGCCACCCTGCTTCCAAGAAGTCTGATAACTGGTCCATCCGCTGCCTTACTGATGCAAGCTTTTCACGCTCCCCACACCAGGCCCAGTACTGGTCTCTCTGCTGCACAGACCAATACTGCAGACTGTCTGGTAGCTCCCCACCTACCTAGCCCTCTAAGTGGTCTCCTGCCCCAAGATAAGGGCATTAAACTTAGTTCGCCAGAGGAAGGAACTGAGATCCAACTAGACAGGATGAGAGTTCTTGGGTCCCAGGAGTCGCTACATCAGTTGAGACAAAGAGCTGCTCAGATGCAATAACAGGAACAAGGATTCAAGCCTTTCCCCTCTGGGCTACAACCTGGGCCCCAACAGGAAGGAGCTAAATTCCCAATATACCCGAGCATTGTTTGCAGGCTAAAAATACCATCTGGCTAAATCCTGCCAGGCCTGGTTGCCTACATATTCAAATCATTGCTGAAAACTCTCAATTCTGAGAGTTACAGAAAGGAAGACCCAAGTTTGAGTCCTAGGTCCTCAAAGACCTGGAAATGTCTATGTGTGCACAGAGACCTCAAAATGAACACCCTACACTCACTAATGGGGAGTCTCCTAAGGACTGGTTTCTATCCACCCAGTGGCATGCAGCACTCCCTAGGGGCAGAGCTAGCCTGTCCTTCACCTAACATCTGTGCACCATTACTCATTTAATTCATCTTTATTGATAAGAAAAGGGAAAAACCAGATGACAAAGGCCAGTGCACGGACCCAGAATCTACTCAAGAACTGAGGAAGCAGCCCAGATTAGTGAAGGCAGGAAGTGGGAGAAGAGCCGTCCACATGCCTGCCTGCATGCCTAGCCCCATCAACTCCGTCTGTGGACGCTACCTTGGGAATGCGGCGGGCCCGGCGGCTGGACAGCAGCTCACTTGTAGTGCTGAGGCTGTCCTCGTTGAGGCTGGAGGGTGAGGATGGCAGGCTCAGCTGAGCCAGCAGCAGCATGTCATCATGGCTGTGTCTCTTGGGTAGTCGTGGCAGCCGGTGGCTTTTCCTTTCCGACCAGTTCCCACTCCGCAGGGACTGGCTGCTGGGTTTCAGGGAGAGCTGGCATTGGGGAGAGCGGGTGGGAGAGGGGCTCACCATAAATGCGTTGGCTGGCACCCCATGTCTGCTGGGGCTGGACATGGAAGCCACAGGCTGGCATCCCTGGCTTCCCCAAATCCCACCCTGGAATTTCTATTTGCTGGGGTATCCTCTTTTGAGATCTCAGCTGCAAACAGTAGGTCAGGGCCAGGTGAGATACTTGCATCTGCAAAGGAAGCTTAACTACTTCTGCCAGAAAAGAAGCTAGCAGAGGCTAAGAAAACTGGGCCCTCATCTGAATGGAAAGAGAAGGCCAAGAGGGATTTCTGCGGCCTCCCCCTGAGTGCTGAGACAAGGCTTATACTTTGCTTATTACTGAGCCTGCCGATGGAACCAGTCTTCCCCACTCAGCCTGATCCAGTCCTGAAAGTTCCCCCTAGCAGAGGCTGTACTCTCTACGCCAGCCTGGCCCTGCTCTCTTCTTCCAGGGAGAACACAAGGGCTCCAGGCTCTCTCCACCAAAGCCCAGAAGGCAAGCCTGACAGCCAGCTGGCTCCCCTACCCACACAGTTCTGGGCTGCTGCCTCCCCAGCCTGATCTACTTTTCTGCCTCTCTGTCTATTCTGATACCTTTAACCTTTAAGCATGACGGCAACTCACTCTGGCTCACTGCCAGAAAGGCAGCCCCCTGCAAACCGGGCATGCCTCCCACCCGCTGTCTGGATCTCGCATTGCCTCTCATCACCTGCCAGCAAGTCCTCCTTCCTCCTGTCCCCCAGTTTCCTATTGCCACCCAATCAGTCTAGCAATACAAACCAATGGAAGCCTGTTTGAACAGAGCACATTAGAAAGGTAAATCTTTTATAAAAATAATCACATCATTCTAAAGCCAGAGGCATTACTTTTTATATTCTCTAGCCAATGTTGTAACACATCTAGAAGACTCTTATTTGCATAGAGAATTAGAGCTGCCTTGGTAGGTCTGAGAAAGCATCTCCACTCTCCTGCCCCCTGTCCACATTGCACAAGGCCAGAGTGAGGCAAAATCTACTGGCTTCCTTTGACTCTTCACCTTTCTTTTCTCATTCTGCCTTCTATCAGTCCATTCCTTGGAGATTTGTTCTTATTCCTAGCAGAAGTGGCTCCAGATCTCAGAGATACCAGTCCAGCTCTCCAAATCTGGTTCTTGGGCCTCTGCCTGGTCCCCAAATGCCAGCTCTGCCAGAGCTGCATAATACCGACACTCCAGCCAGGGCCCTGCCTCCCTGTGTCCCACAGAAGGGGAGGAGGACTAATGGTGAGAAAGGAGACTACAGAGGCTCCTGCCTTAGTTTTGCAGCTCAGAGCTCGAGGAGTGAAGGGAAGAGGGTAAGACAGGATGTGCCTGAGATGTCTCGATTGTCCACAAGGATCATGACCTGGCAGAGGTCTGAGGGCAGAGCTCTTTCCTGAGGCCACCTCCTTTGCCAAGCACTGGTGAGGGACAAAGCCCGAGGGGAGGCTGGCCTAAGCCTTGATGGGACAGTGGCCCTCGTGCCAAACCTGCAGGCCCAAGTCGGGGCTGCCGTTACCTGAGAGGGTGGGCTGTTGTACTTCCTGTCCTGAGGACTCCACATCCTGTGCAAAGAGTCCAAGGAGTTCTCAGACAGTTGCTGGGATTTCCGTCCTGCTCTTCGGCTCTTTAATTCCACATCCTCATACGGATTCTCCTTGGGCAGCTCTCCTGTAGAGGAGGAAAAGTTAGAGGAGGAGGAGAAGGGAAGAAGGAAACACACCCACCCACACGCACATACAGATAAACAAGCAGAATTCCTGTGAAGCAAAGAGAATGGCTTCTGCCTGGCCCTTCAGCTCATGAGTCATGCCGCCGCCCGTCTCCAGTGCGGAGGCTACAAACAGATCCCGGCTCCAAGACCAGAAGCTGAACCCCCCACCCCCAGTTCAGCTCAGCCTTGTCTGGCCTCTGCTTTTAAATTCAGGGATTGCACAAGACTGGCTCAGCCACCCCTGCCTGTGCCCGACAAGAGGACAAAGCCAACACTAGGTGTCTCTCTTTGGCTCTGGTCCCTCTGCTGTGAAAGCCCCAGAGATAGACGGTTCAAGGTAGGAAAAACTTTCAGAGGTGACACAGCTTTCCCTTTATCAACTGCTTCCTGAGACCCACTTTTGGGGGATGGGTGTGGAGGAACTCTACAGGTCCCTAGGGAGCAGCGCTCTACCAGGCCTCCCTCTCACCTATTACACTGCTCAACAGTTTCTTTAGGATGGCAGGTCTTTTGTCTGGCCCACTGATATAACACCAGAACAGTGATTAGCAAGTGATCATTTGTTCAATGAGCCCTCTTAATACAGTGTCACTCTATCTCCTTTACCACTGATACAAGCAAAAAGGGAATGGTCATCACTCCCTTTTTGGAATAAACTCTCCTGCTATGACACAGGACAGGTGGGAAAGGCTTGAAAGGAGTCTGGACCAAAAAAGTCTTGCTTGTCAGGACTAATTTCCAAAATCCTGGCACTAGACCCTGAACTGATACTACCAGACAATCACAGAGAGCCCAAAGCACAGTGTCTACCCTTGACAAGCAACCCCTTCCCACAAGCTATGCCCTCTTGCCTCTTTCCCTCCAACACATACCCGGACTTTTCTAATATACAATAATACCATGAGCCAGGCCAGTCCTCCTTCAATCCTGCAGAATCACAGTGATGAGTGAACAAAACCCTCGGGCTCCCTTTCCCTGGTCTTCCCATACCCCCCTCCACATTAACACTAGTATCTAGGGCCTGGGACCCAGGTACCAGAGTAAGGCTTTGCAGGTGGACCACACACAGCGAGAACAGGGTTCCCTCCAGCCTGTCTGTTCAGCAACAAGACTGAGCTGGGTGACCACTGAGCCCCACGGGTGCCTGGATGTGCCTCACACCCCAGAGGAGTTCCGACACCACTTTTCAGGGAACAGGAAGAAGACAAAGCTATGAGACTATACTGGGAGTGTAAGCTTTCCTAGGATAGGAACCAGGAGGAGTACCAATCCCTACATGTGTACAGATTTCTCAATGTCCAAAGCTCAGAACCTCCCAAATTGTGGTACCTACTTATTACTATTATGAAAAACCACAGTGAATTTAGGAAATGCCTTTGCAGAGTGGTAGGGAGAGGGTGTGTGGGGAGTGTGAAGGAACAATTTCAGTCACAGCTAATTAGACTGCCATGGAAGCAGTACAAATCTCTATATACTAATGAGTCAAAGATGGGTTAAGAAAGAATTTGGGACTGGATTAAGTGATTCCCAACACCAAGCAAAGTCCCCAGCAACTGAGCAGACATATTCCTGTAACACAGTCATGCTATGAAAATGACTTGTCTCCATTCCAGAGTCCTGACTAAGCAGAACTGGCCCAGCAACCCTGCCTCAAGAAGCCAAGTATCAAACCTGGCATCTCCCCTGCATGTTTTCTCCAGCCTACCCAACTGTGGGCACTTAGTCCCTGAGGAGCTAGGGTAGACTCAGTTCTTCTTGGTTCTTCTCCCACATATCCTGCTGTGGTGAGGGGGGGTCAAGGACTGGAGAATGCCACGCAGGACACACAGTCTTCCTGATCCTGTGCAGTAGGACCAGAGCATCACAGTTCAGTTGGGGGCAGGAAGAACATTTATTCCAAGCTCATCAAACCCAAACAGCCTAGGGCCAAATGACAAGACAGAGTCCTTATCATCATCCCCTAAAGGATAACCTTGTGTCAACTCTTTTAGATCAGAGTTTCTCCAAATGACTGACATTTTGGAGTCTACATTCCTGTGGTGGTGGGCTGTTCTGTGTATTTGCAGGACGTTTAGCAGCAGCCCTGGCCCCAGCTCACCCTGGCCCTAGATGAGTTGTATCCCCAGTTATAACAAATAAAAATGTCTCCAGACACTGTCAAATGTCCCCTGAGCAAATGGATGGATAAGCAGTGGAAGGATGGATGGATGGATGGATGGACAGATGGATGGAAGAAAGGGAGGGAGGGAGGGAGGTAACAGGGTGGGTAGATGGGTAGAAAGACGGACAGATGAAACTGCCCCCTGCCATTAAGAACCACTGCTTTAATTAAATATTTCTACATTTCCTAATAGCTTCTGAGGTCCATGACATGAGTTCCAACATAAATCCCTTTTTCCTCCATCCTTCCCTCCTTCCTCTCTCCCTCCTTCCTTCTCTCTGCCTTTCTTTCCCAAGAACCAGAGCTTTGAACATTGATACAAAATCCAAAGCTCTAAGAAACAGATGTAAGAGACTGAGGCCCAAGGAAGGAATACATGCACAGTGTTGATGGATATCAGTGACAACCTGGGGGAAAACTTGAGAAGGCCAGGTTTTGAAATCTAGTATTGCCTCTGGAAACTAAATTTCAGGAAATCCTCAAGTACCTGCTCCTCCTGCCTTCCCAGCCCCAATACCATCTCTTTTTCTCTCCAGCAATGTTGAGCACCCTGGCTGATATAACCAGGCCATCAGTCATGTCTCCAGGAAATGACTGCTGGCCCCGGCTCAAGCCCTGCCTCCCCAGCCTGCGCCTTCACAGCCCTAGGTCATCTGTAACTCAACTTCCTACACTGTTTCTGAATATTCTTTTGGAGCTCTCTCGCAGGTATTTCCCATCATCTCTCCAGGTAGTAAGGGTGTCGAGGAGACAGGGATGTACAGAGACAAGCAGGCCCTGAGTCTGAGAGCCACTACACTGAACCTGCTGGGAATGAATTAATCCCAAAGCAATGGCTCAGACTTGGGAGAAGAGGGCTGAGAAACAGGGGTCAGAATGTCCTCTGGGGGAGCAGCAACACAGGAAGACTAGAGAAGCTAGAGCTGAGTAGAGAAGCGTGGTGAGGATGTGGCAGGGGCACGAGTGTGACAGGAAGCCTGGCAGACTACATCACTTTCACCTGCATTCCTGCCCACGGCTTCCCCGTGGGCCGTCCACACTGTCCTTGAAGAGGGAGAAGAGGTAGGCCCTCTTTCCCAGAGGCCTGGCCCTGAGCAGCCCCTTCTCATCACACCCAGCTAGGGAAGCCAGAGGTCTTGACCCTTCCCAGCTTTGCTGATGAGATAAGCGACAAGGGCATCGCCAAGAATTTCTGCTTTGCACTATTTTAAAGGGGCTCAATCAGAGCCCAGACTTACCATACTGGTCCTCCCTAAGGAGGAAACCAGCCCACTGGGCCCTGCCCCCAATTCCTGTGGTCATTAACCACATGTAGCAAGCCCCTGCTCCCATCCCCCCAACACGCACACACACCAACTGGAAGAACCAGTCAGGGAAGGGGGTGGGCGTGTGAGTGTGTGCAGGAGGCGTGTGCACAGGCACTGAGAACTTCCCCAAAGAGAATCCTAAATTTCCTGGACCACACCCATGGCTAGGGCCCAGGGTCTGCAGCTTCCCTCCCAAACCTCTCTGGGGTCCAACCAGCTGTTTCTTCTGGTTCTCAGCCTCTTCACCTCCCACACACAGGGGAGAAGGCCAAGGTAAGGGATCAGCTCCCCACAAAGCACAGCACATCAGATGCGGGGCTCTAAGGGGCTAGTTGTTACCCACTCTCCAAGCCTGGTCACCATCTCCCAATTGCCTGGGCGCTGTGCCTGGGTTGCAGCCTCTACACTGTTAGGTGGCCTTTATTCCTTATGATTTCCCAGCCTAGGGACAAATGAGAGAAGGCAGAGAGCAGAGTCTCAAAACGCTTTGCAGTGAGGCTGACTGGCTCTGTCCCCAGCTTCCAACCCGCAAGTTCCTGGAAACTCTCCCTCAGCCCTAGTTAGCTGATGGGAGTGGGAATCTCAGCAGGAATGCAGCCCAGGCTCCTTGGTCAGGCGCCGAGGCCATTCACATAACTCCCTAACAAGCTGCTTCCTTGGGTGCATTTTTAAGTGTCAGGCTCAGAATGCAAACGATTATAAGGCTTTGTAGAAAAGCAGCATCTTCCAGGGGCAGATGTCAAGTTGAACAGGCAAGAATTAACAGTCTTGGGAAGCAGCAAGGCAGTAGCTTTATTTTTGAACCCCCTTATTACAAATAAGCAGGATAAACCTCAGCCTATTTTGAAGTATCCTACCCCAGCTCCCCAAGAGTCATGCCTGGTGTGGGTGGGAGGCCAGCAAACTTCTCAAGGCCCCTTGTTCAAGTTCATTGCTCACAGAGAAGACATGTTAGTCTCTGGGCCAACTGGCCCTCAGCCTCTAAGAGACTAGGAACTCCAGTTCAGTCCACTGGTTCCTCAGTTGGAGATATAGCATGGGTCCTCCCTTCCCCTGCTGGAGCCCCATTACACACCCAAAACGAAGCTCCACCTGTCCCTATGGAAGTGGGGCAGCACAAGAGCTAGAAAATCCAACAGAACTAGAAACTACCTTAACACAGAGCACAGGCGGGCCAAGAACAGAGGCTCCTGGTAAGTCCAAGCCACTGGTCAATAGGAAGCAAAAGTGAAACTGACGGAATATAGTGAGGGCTGCAGAGCTGGCAATGCCTGGGACACTGCGGTGGGGGGAGTTCAGCAACAAGGGTTCCCCTAAAGCTTCTGGAGGGTGGGGGCTCCAAATTCTTGGGCCTGTCTCCAGGGAAGGAGAAAGGGGGAAATCAACTAGAGCTTAAGAGAAAGAGATATTCTCCCTTGTACTTCCCTCTAGCCTCCCTGGTCAGGTCTAGAAATTCAGATGGGGCCACTGTGCAGGATACACAGAGGATCAACCACCAATCCCAGATGCTGAAACCCATCCCCACCCAACAACGCCAAAGCCAAGCCCAGGAGTCTGGGTCCCTCCCCTGCCCTCCCTCCTCCCTCCTTCCCCCACTCCCCATCCCCTGCTCCAAAGACCCAGAAGCTAGCGGAGCAGCTACAGAACATGCCCGAACTCCACCCTCACACCATGCCAGCCCTTACCCTTAGCTCTAGCTCATCCACGCAGGACGTATCCAAGATGCTGCTCTATTTTCTTGCCTTCTCATGCAACATCCCAATGTGGCAGAAAGTCCCCTCTACCAGGTGAGGAGGCTGAGGCCCAGGCACACTTACCTCCCTCTTCTTCTTCTCTGTAACCTGACCTAAGAAGGCCCAGAGAATAGACCTGTTGCTTGTGACTCCAACTTTTGCCTCCAAAATTCTCAACCTCCACCACCAGACATTGCCCCAGTTTTGGAATCATGCGACTCTAGATAGGGTGAAATAGTTGAGGCATCCTTTTCTCTTATTTCAGGTCACTAGGTGCAAGAATATTCCCCCACCTGAAATACCCCGGCAGCAATGGAAAGGCTGCTGAAGGCTTCTCAGGGAAAAAAGAATATATTGAGGGCTGCGGAGCTGGCAGTGCCTGGGACACTGCAGTGGGGGGAGTGCAAAACGACAGCCTCCTCTGTCGGCTGCAGCAGCCACACTGGGTGCTCCCCAGGGCTCTGCACAGCAATGACACATTACAATTTCTTTCAAACTAGAGGAAATAAGAATGTACTCTGCAAGAGGGATGAGAAGGAGATGGGGTTCGGCCTCTGATCCCCACAACTCTTGACCTCAATTCTGGGTGACCTGTGTATATAAAGCTTTTTCCCACTCATAAGGGAAAAGGCCTCCCTCCCCAAACCCTTTCACTGTTCTAGGGATCTCACTCCCCAGTCTTCCTGTTATGAACTCATTTTGGATGGCTGCATACTATATACTCCCTTTCTGGGAAAGCAGTATCAATGTGAATCCAAGCAGTGTGGCTGTCTCCCCAGAAATGCTGGCCCTCAAGTGTACAGAGGAAACTATGAAACTGATGACTCAGATCAAGTGAGGAAAGAAATGACCTTCTCTTCCTCAGCTTCCACAGTGTTATGAGAATCTGGAAGGTTCTCCACTAGGGCCACTTCTCTCTCTCAACTGTTAACCAAGACTATGTTCTCTAGCCTCCAGGCCTAAGACAGAGGTAAGACAGGGAGGGATGAGAGAGGGAGGGGTCAGGTGCACAAGCACATTGCTTCTCTTCAGTGGCCTACATGGGATACATGCTGAACACAGCTGAAGCCCCCACCAGAGAGAATGAAGCCAGACATAAATGAAAGGCAAAAATAAACCCAACCTTCCCTAGACTATTGGTTTTTCTTTGACCCTGGAACACAAATTTGCCTACACCACATCCTCCCAGTTGTTAGAGGGCATTTCTCTATGGTTTCTTAAATTTCTGATCTGAGCAAGAGGAATTAACCATTCCAGACCATCTTTTCAAAGATGCTTATGTAGTAAACAGCCTTGGAGATGGAGATAGCGTTTCCCTTCAGGGCAGAGGCAGATTGTTTCCTACCAGAATAATAAGAATAATTAAATGCCTCCTTTGGGGCAAAGTTGGCCAGGTTTACTAGCAGCCCCTTGAAAAGACTGGGGCTTCCCACTGTGGCTGAGCATCTACCTGGACCTCCTCCCCACTGCCTCATGGGACTCGGGAGCAAGGAGAGACTGTATGAATGTAAAGCTCACGTTGCCTGCTGCACCATGAGTAATAAATGCCTTTTCCTGTGAGCCAAGGGTCTTGTGTCTTCTGCCAGCACCTGTGACACCGAGGCAGGCTAAACCTGTAAAATCTCAGTTCTTTCACCAGTTCTTGATACACTTATTTAAAGGGAAGTGAAGGAGAAATATATATTAAGGACCAGGCACTGTACCAGGTACTCTTGATACATGTTTTATCTCAATCCTATGAAGGGGTCTTACTATCATTATCGTTGTTGTTAACATCATAGCATCATCATCATCATTTTAAAAGAGAAACAGAGGCCTCAGGAAAGTTAGATTTGCCTGAGGACACACAGCTGAGGAAAGGCACCTGCTGAATGAACCCCAAGCCTTCCGAAAATGAAAGAAAGGGAATACTGTGGGCTTATTTTGTTATCCCAGAAGCCCTTTGGGTTTCAGTCCATTCAAGAACAGGCTTTAATCTCCTGGCTGCTCAATCTGTGCTAAACTGTTTCTTCAGATGCCCAGCTCCTCGAGAAGTTCCAGAAGCTGGGCCCTGTGTGCTCACAGTGAATGAGGTAGCGCCTGGGAGCATCCCTCCTGTTCCTGCTCTCCTGCAGCCCCCAGAGAGGACCCAGCCCGCAGCCTCTGCTGCTCCTTACCCACAACATCTTCATAGGCATTCTCTTCTAAAGTGCTTTTGGATCCCAACTTGGGTTGGCTCTCAGTACCATTTTCAGTGGGAGAAGAGGGGTACAGGGACTGGAGACTGGATGCATCTTCAAACTCAAAGGATTTTCTGTGGACAAGAGAGCACAAGTCATTCCAGCTGAACTAGATTCCTGCTGCCTTGCTGGGGAGTGTCCTTGTTGGGCCATGAACAGCAAAGACCAGAGGTCCTCACAAAACCAGCTACTGAGCAAAGCATCAAGACAGATACAAATTTACCATCCAAATGAAGAGAGAGATGGTCTGAAAGGCCCCAGCCTGTGTGCCTTCAAATAATACCAACAGTGATTCCCACAACTGCAAAAGGTGCTCCATGTCAGATGCTCTGTCAAATGCTTCACGTTTTCTCATTAATCCCCACAATGCTGCTACTAGGAATTGTGCCATTTTACGAAGGAGATGGAGGCTCAGGGAAGTAAAATGATGGAGCAGGACTCACCCAGTTTGTCTGACTCCAGGGTCTGAGCTTTTGATTGGGCTTCCAAGCCCTGGAGAGTATCTTCCTAGATAAGTACCTGTTGCTACCACAGAAACCGAGTGCCTGATCTGGCTCCAGGGTCTCTCATCATGCTGAATTCTAGCAAGGGCTCCTGCACTAAGCAGGCAGTAACACTAGACACAGGGATGCCCGGGGCCATTTGGGGGGCAGGATGGGTGGTTTGTTAAAACAGGAAAACGCTAAGGCCTCAAAACAAATCACACCACTTCTGAGGTAAAACCAGGAGGGCAATTTGTATCCAGAAGCTACTTCCAAGACCAGCTTTCCTTCAGCTACTCACCTGCTCCTTTCCATCCCCCAAATAACCTTCCTTTCCACTGTAGAATAGCAAAACCACAGTTTGTCAGTGCATCAGAGCTCACAGCAGTCTCTACTCTCCTTCATCAGGGAGATACTGGCCTCCTTTAAGACTTGGCCCACTGCATCTTCTCCTTCTCCATGGCAGGTCTCAGCAGTGGGAAGGACGAGGAGAGGCCCCTGAGTCCTTCCTGTCAGCCACTACCACCTCCCTTCCAGCCAATGAAGACCTTTCTCTCTTATTTAATGAACAGACCTTCCTGAGAGTCTGGGGGAGCAGCAGATCAAGGACTAGCAGTGTCCTGAAGGCCACATCTGGTTCTCCGTGTGCCTGGCCTCTCTACAGCACTTGACATGCCTGAACACTCCACTCAGCACCCCCACCTCACCTCTGTAGCACATTCAACTGCTTCTCTGGCAATTAATTTTCAGGCTTTTAGGAGGGATTCCTCTTTTCCACTTGCCTTTTAAATGCCAGGGTCTCTCAGAGTTCTATCTTTATTATTTTCTTTCCTGTGCTATACTTTCTAGGGGCAAAATACTGATGGCCATCACCCTCTCTACCATTTCTACCATGACAGCTCCCAAATCTGTCTCTGGCTCAGACTTCTAAACCAACTATATCTAATGCCTGAGCACAGTGATTCCTGAATATTCGGGCCCACTGACCACAGATGGTCAGTGAAACCAAGCTTTCACTGACATACATAGTGGGGTCAACATCTTAAGCCAGTAGTTCTGAAGTCAGCAAATAAGACGCAAACCACATTCAGCCAAATTATCCTGGAAAATCCCTCAAGGACCAACACGCTGTCTTTATTAAGACTGTTACAGTCAATTTCTCCCCCAGATTTTTAAACAGCCTTTTCTTTGGTTGAATACCAGAAGAAATATTTGCCCTGTATTTTTTTAAAATTAAAAAGTACATTAAATATAAGAATCACACCTGGCACAACAGATACAAACTTACCATCTCACACTCCTCAGGGAACTATGCTGTATGGAAAGGCAAATAAAACAGCCTGTAGGTTTTGAACTGTTTTTTTTTCTTTTACAAGAACACAGGTTTAAATTTGCTAAATTAATTCTTATATGAAGTGACTCTACCTTACATGGTATATGTATGTGTACAGATTATATTAAATGTAATGTGTATGGGAGTATGTGTAAAACCTTCAGGCCAATGTTCTCACCACCTTTTTAACCTAGCCAACTGCTTTTTGCTCTTCTAAATGTAGCTCAGCAACTCCCTCTACAAGGAGGCTTCCCTCACTCCACAGTCTAACTTGGATGCCTCTTCCTCTGGGTCTCTGCAGTGCCCTACGCTGACATGGATCATGGCACATAGCACAGCATCTATGATTCACATGTGCATTTCTCTCTTGCACCTTATCACAAACTCCTTGAAGAAGAACTGTATGTTATTTGTCCCTATGTGCCCTTGACCAGCACAAAGCTTGGTGCACAGCAGGCTCTAGGAGGGTGTTTATGGAAATGGATGGATAAAAGACAAGGCAAACACTCTTGGCAGGCTGCTGAAGACTTAAAGAGCCAGTGAGCAAGTTGGCGTGGGTCAAAACATGGGACTGCCCTTTGCCTAGGACTCTTCTTGTTCATGGGTCTGAACCTTTATGATGTCTTCCTCTCTGCACATGGCAGGAAAGTTTCTATATGAGATGGAATATGCTGGATGAAGCCTGGAGTCTGCGGTCAGATCAAAGGATCCCCAGAAGTGAAACAAATGTGAATGTACATCTGACTTTGAGTTAGAAGAGAAAGGCAATGAGGGGTAAAGGGATAGGCCTTCCAAAGGAAGCTGGCTCTCAGCCTACCCCAATTCAGAGAACAAGAGGCCTGTCAGCTTTCACCAACTCCAGCAGCTGCAGCTCCCCAGTCACTATAATTGTGAAGATGGCCCGGGTAGTCCATGGTCAGGAATACTGAGCTGACCAGGAAACCAATATGAGTTTCAGGACAGGCCATCCCTGGACATGGCCAAGAAGTAGGTGAAATGTTCTTTCACTCCTTTTTCTATCAGTCTCTGTTTTCAGGATCTAAGGATTCCCTCTTCATAAAGGCCCAAGGTTCCTATGTGGCCAGGCAGCCCTCAAAAAAGAGGAAACCATGTTAAATGTATCAGTTCTACTGTGGTAATGACAACTTGCAGTATTCAGATTATGTTTCACTCAAAGAAATTAATTTCTAATGCTGGCATCTCAGGTAGTCATGAGGCTAAGATCCTACTGGTCCTTCAGGACTGCCTATTCCATCTAAAAGTAAGTGGCCCCAACCTTCCCACAGAGGACTGAGGAAGTTCCCACAGGACGTGGAACACAGCCCAGCTCTACTCCAAAGGTCAAACACAGCCAACATCTTCAGTATACAGCATTTGGAAGAAGGACTTTCACCCTCTGACCCATGTTATTAAATGTCCTTACCTGGTAAGAGCAGAACAATCTCTTTTCCACCTAATTCCTGTTACCACCTAACAATTATTCGGTGCTTTAGAACTTAGGAAGCATTACTGACCATGACCCACAACTACAATCTGCTTTTGCATCCTCCACTGGAAAGAAAGCCATTGTGTCCAGCTGTGAGACACTGTGGGGGCAATGATTACCTGCTCTGGGACTTGCGGTGACCACGTATATCCTTCTTGGGTCTCCGCGTGACAGGTGGGGCTGGGGTGGAGGGCAGGGGGGGTGGAGCAGCAGGTGTGGGTGAAGGAGGTAGACCATTGCTTGGCTTACTCTTGGGGTTCTTGTCAGCCTCATATTCAAAGGTGCGCTTGGGTTTGGGGACAGGGTTCACAGCGGGATCAGGGGAGCTCTTCGATGGCAGCAGGTGAGAGCTCGGGCTATTTCCAGGGATCCCTGGCTTAGCAGAGCCACTGCCTTCCTTCTCTGGGGGTGGGCCTGCCTCCCCCCCAACTCTGGCCACGCCTCCCACCCGGCTGCCAGCGGTCACACTCGTGCCCCCTGCCAGTTCCTCCAAGGTGCCCAAGGTCCCAGGCTTCCTTCTCCCTCGGTCTACACTGTAGCAGCTGCTGGGGAGCTGGGGGAGTCCCCGGCCTGGCTGCTCCTTCAGGGCCTGTTCAATTTTCTGGATCCGACTCAGCACTGCTGAGCTCTCCTTCCTGCTGCCAAGCCCCTTGAGGAAGGCACTGGGCTCACTCCGGCCTGGCCGTCTCTCTAGCCGGTAGAAAGAGTCCCGGACAGGGAGTGCCTCTCCCTCCTCCTCGGTCTCAGGGTAGGAACACTCGGAGAAGGTCCTGCTCATCCTCCGGAGGCCCTTGAAATCGAAGGTCTTTTCTGAGCTGCAGGGGGATGGCACCACGCTGGGACAGCCCACACTGGGGCAGCCCTCACTGACCACCCACTCGCCCCCAGAGCCTTCCCGTTTCTCTCCACATATGCTCATCCTTGGCGAAGCATCTCGGCGACCCTCCCATGCTGAAATCTTCTCCCGGATGCCCAGGCTGTGGGCACGGGTGCCAGTGCGGTTCAGAAAGACACTCCGTGGACCAGCTGCAGGTCCCAGGGACGGAGTGCTCTGGGCAAGGGGGAGGCAAGCAGCTACTGCCTCGCCATCCTGGGCTGCCCCATGGACATTCTCCTGGTCTTCTCTCTTGCACACTGAAGGGCTTTCATCCAAATAACCAAAGCTGGTGGCCTTGAGGGGACAGATAGGTGGTGAAGTGTCTGAGGAGGGAGTTTGAGGCTTTGGGGGTGAGGGGTCACGGGGGTGCCAGTCTTTGAGGAGCAGCCGGGAGCTGGAGCGGCTTGGGTACCTGCAGGCTGATGTTTCACTATCACTGAGTGGGTAGATGGGACTCCTCGGTGGGGAGAGAACTGGAGGTGGAGAGACTGACTGAGACCTAAGATAAAAAAAAAAAAAAAACGGAAAAGAAGAGAAAATATCAGTGAGTGGCCTAACCAGCACAGGCATGGTATCTTATTCATAGGAAGCTCAGCATCTCTTTCCTGGAGGACTCTCAAGCTCAAAATACTCTATTCAAGTAATACACCTTTCAAAGCCATCCTCAAGGAAAGAAACAGCGCCTCATCCACAGCAGGCCAGACTCAGTGGGCCTCTCGGCCCTGTGCAGCTTCCGAGACTCTGAGTGCTGCCTGGCATGGAAGCTGGTTCTGTGACAGGTGAGGGCACTCCCAGAGTCTCCCCCTGCCAACGTGATGGCAGTAAGGCAGGGGTGTGCTGCCTAGAGTTTAACAATTGGCTCTCTGGGGGAGGAAGTACAAATTTATAGCATTTGCCAGTTTCCGTATTATAAATATTCTTATGGCTGATTTCAAGCTACCGATCAGACCTCACTGAGTGTGGAGTTGGGAGACATACTAACGATCTGCTCTCGTGAGCTGTGCAAACACCTCCGGCGCACCACCTCCCAAACACACTCAAGCCCTTTGATCTCCCCTGTGACTTCTGCTACCAACCCAAGACACTGCATCTCAACTTGGATGTTGATCAGCATGTAGATGCCTGAAGGTCTCAAAAGGATCAGGGAGCCCCTCAAGAGGGTGTCCTTTCCAGGCCCTCCTGAGGAGGCTAACGGGGAGGGAAGCCACCTCCTGAGGCAGCTCTACCCTCCAGTGGCGGCACCCCACCAAACAAGCATCAGCCATTTCCCAGCTCTGGATGCATCTGCAGATCTTAGCAAATGTCAGGAGAAGTTCTACATAAATGTACCTACATATATTAACTCACCTAATCTTCCTCAAAAGTCTGTAAGATTATCACTTACGATTATCCCCATTTTACAGGTGAAAAACACTGGGGCACAGAAAGGGTACATTCTGCATCCCCAGCCCCTCTGGGATGCAGTGGGGCCAGGGGAGGGACTGACATACACTGTGCTGTGCTCGGAGGAGAAGCAGCAGCCTTTCCCATCTGTGTGGACTGCTGGGGCCCCAGACATAACTCAGCAAGAGCCACCACAGCCCCGTCTCACACGTAGCATTTCTAAATCTCGGGACCAGTTCCCTCTAGACCTCTAGACCTCCTCCCTAGGCTGTGGCTTCTTCCAAGTGGAGAGGCACACACTTAGCATCTAGAAGGTGTCCAGTAGACAATGAACAAATGAAGGGAAAAGGTAAAGGTATGCCCACTGACAAGAACCACAGGCGTGCTACCTAGAAGGTAGCAGGCACCTTCTAGCTGCCTACTACAGTAATCACTGTCAACTTCCAGAATTCTTCCCCAACAGCTTGAGTTTAAAGATAGCTCAGTTTTGCCAACACTGCATGCCACAAAGGGCTACCTGAGCCTACTGCCCTGGCCCTCAGCATTGGGCAGTCCAGCCATGCGAGTCCAGCGGGCCATGCCATCCACAGGAAGACAGCCAGCTGCCCCCGAGCCAAGCTGCTGTCACTACTTGCTCACACACAGAAAACCAGAGCCTGGGTGAGTCAGGGGTTGGCCGACAATTCCCTGTTGGGTCACAGCCTCTGGCTGCCCCTGATCAACAGGAAACCTCAACATGCTTAAGTTGTTTTTAAAAGGGCAAGTCAAACAAGAGCCACCCCACGTGTACATGGGCACAGATGAGAGAAATCCAGTGCATAGCCAAGCTAATGACCAAAGAGATTTTGCTTAGCAAAGAGGTGTGAAAATAAGCCCCAGCCCTCCACAGGGTAGGCAGCGGCAGGGCAGTGCAACAAACTTGAGCCTGGGGAGACCCAACCTACTCATCAGGAGTGGCCTTAGGTCCCTCATTTATTTTATAGACCCATGGATACAAAAGGTCATCTGTATAGCTCTGTAAGCCAGTGAGTGTCTGGGCTAGATAAGGATTCTATATTTCAGTTATTCTCAAATGGAGGTGGAAGAAGATGTCTTTATAAAGGACGACCTTATCATGTGTTGCACTCAGTGAGCACCTAAGGTGCCAGGCCCTGCTCTAGATGTGAGATGCAAGAATAAACAAAAAGAGATAAAAATTCATACCCTTATGAAGCTTAAATTCTCGTGGGAGATGACAGCACCTAAATGGGTCTCAGAATCGTTTAGGAAGCCTTTTCAAACTACCTACACCTCATCTCTTCAGACATTTTGATATATGCTCCCCTAGAGATATGTCTCCTCAACCCCCAAGGCGAGAATTCCATAATATTAATAGCTATATTAATACCAGTACATGAAGCCACTATTACTTATGTGGGATGGGGGGTAGGGGTGGTGGCACGGCTCCTGGAGGGGAGGAAAAACATTGAACACCTCTAGTCTGTCTGATTCTAGCACACTTTCAGAAAGAATGACTCTGTAACTTCGATTAGTAGTTTCAGCATGGAGAAACCGCCACAAGTTAGAAATAATCTCAATGCCTAGCCTGCTTAAACTGAGCCTTAGTTTCTCTCCTTTTGTGAAGAACAGAAAGAGAAACTAGTCTGGCCCTTTCCTTTCAAAGTCCTAGTCCTCATATAGTTGTTCATCTGAGGCTCAGGGCTGCAACCGTGCCCTGCCCAGCTTTCCCACACAGGCTGTGCCCGATGCACAGCAACTCAGAAGGGAAAGAGGCCCTGCCATGCTGACCCAGAGCCCGGCCATCTCTGGGTTCAGTACAGAAGGGCAGCATTCACTCACTCCAAGGTCCTAAGGAGAAATCTGTAAACCACACAGATAAGACCCTGACCTCATGAGGTTGCAATTCTCACTGGAGGACAGAACTCACTGCTCTCTCTCCTTATGTTTCTGATTCTACCTTCTTAGGAATGTGACCATGGGCACTTACTCTCTCTGAGCTTCCAGTTTCAATTCCTCAAAATTGTTCTCGGGACATCACAGGATTGTCATAATGGGCAAATGAGACTGTGGATGTCAAATGTTGTCATACAGTGCAACTCGCTATGACTGTTAATTATTAGTATTTAGTTTTTCACCAGGTCATGCTAGGCTGGTTGTTCTCAATAGAGGATAAGAACATTATGGCTTTAGAGTTCAGGTTTTAGCTAGCCACTAACTTTGAGCAAGTAACATTCTCTCTCTCAACCTCAGTTTCCTTATGTGTAAAATGGACATTAAAAGAACATATCCAGAGGATTGTTGTAAATAATAGCAATAATAAATGTCAAGTGTTGAGTTCAGTGGTTAACATACAATGCTCAATCTTAGCTGGATAATTAGTAATATTAACAAGGTGCTGACTATTCAGAATAATCACTTGGCAAACTTTTTCGAACAGTTTACCTCTGTCCTTGGAGTGTAAATGTTGAGGGTGGAAGGAGGAGGGAATACATTAAACTTGGCCACAAATGCTTTGCAGCTAAGGCTCCCAAAAGGTAGAATTTATTTTTCTGCCCCTTAAATCTAGGCTGAACTCATGATTTACTCTTACCAAAGAATTTGGTGGAAATCAAGTTGTCCTAGTTCCAAACCCAAGACCTCAAGAGGCCTTGCAGGTTCCCACTTTATACACTTGGAATGCTGCCCTCAGACTGTCACGTAAGGAAGTCACTCTAGTCTTTCAGAGATGAGACACCATGTTAGACCCAGCTGAGCCCAGCAATACGAACGAACCCAGGGGAAACCAGTGGAGGAACTGCCCAGTGAACACACAGCAATGTGAACAGTAACATTGTTCTAAGTTAAGTTTTCAGGTGGTTTGCAACTCTGCACAGTGAAATGATACAGGTAGGAAAGGCATCACTGTATATCCTTGGCCAGCCCCATCCCAGTGCAGAATCACTGCCCTGGGACTTCTGTCCCCATGCCCCTCTCCTCTTCCTTACAGACCCATCTTGATGGTCTTGATGTTGGAACTAGGTTTCTCTCACTACTAGAGGCTTTGGCACTCTTTTTAGGAGTCTCCCTGAGCATTCCCTGGAAATGGAGCCATTCTATAATCCCAAGAACCAGCTTCCATCGCTCTTTGCTCCCAGGTTTAAGAAGGGCTCAGGAGACTGTTACCTAGAGATCAGGGAGGTTAAGGAGGAACACTAGGGGGGCTAGTGGTCTCGAGGCTTGGTACTTTGTGACAATGAGTTTACACAGCAAATGGCATCTCCTTGGCATGGATGGGAGACACTGCTCTCTCCTGGGCTTCAGTCTCACTCTCCAGCTGTTTCCCAGCTCTCAAACTAAGGTTAGAGTGAAAGTAAAATAATTACCTCCCCGCTGGGCAAGGGGAAACCACGGCTGAGTGAATGGCAGTGTCCAATCTGACTACAGAAAAGGTGCCATTTGTGGCAGTAAGGGTCAGCAAAGACTGGTTAATTCACACTGGGAGATATGACAGCATGCTTGAATGATGACTGCAATGACCCAGCAGAGAAGGAAAAGCTGTCAGCGCAGGACAAGAGAGGGCAGGTGCAGGACAGACATCCTTGAGCAGGCCAAGGGGTGGGGAGTGGATGGGGGTCCGACACCCCTCTAGAAAGGCTGACCTTAAGAGAGGTGGCCTTTATGCTGCATGTACCATATCTTGAGTCTGGACCTGGGCTCTCCTCTGGCCCTGGTGCCATCACCTCCTGGGTGTGCTCATGGGCATGTCATCTAAATTCTCTGAGTCTCAGGTGCTTTAGAAAATGGGAAACACTTGCTCTGCGTATCTTCACATATTAGTGGTGTGGCTAAGATGAGGGAAAGTGTCTGAATACCATAAATAGTTCCATGAAGGTAGAAGAAATATAAAAGAAAAGTAAATACAAAGCAGTTAAAAGATACCAAGCCTCTGCTCTGATGGGCTCTTGATCTTTATTCTAAATACTAGAGCTTGCCCCTGGGGAGGCCGATACCATGAAACTGGGCACTTGTGCCCCTGCCTCATCAGCAGGCAGCCAATTCTGCGGCTCAGCACAGGCCTGGATGCCAGCGCTGCAGCACACAACTGGCCAAAAGCAACATTTACAGGACAGGGGGAACAACAAACATAAAAGGAGAGAGAGAGAGAAGGGGGGGAAATGCAAAAGAAACACGGCAGAATAAACACACACACAATGTGTAAGATGAGAGTAAGGCAGAATGGGTATGAACCAAGGTATGGAAAGAGAAATAAATTTAAAGGGAAAGAAATGTGTGTGTGTGTGTGTGTGTGTGTGTGTGTGTGTGTGTGTGTGTGTGCGCACACGTGCACAGACAGACAGTGAGAGTTGAAATACAAAATACATGCCCTTCCTTCTGGTATTGTTTCACAAGAACATGACCCCATCTTCAGGTTAGTGACCTAGACCGTTCTCAAGTAACATAGCTGGAAGCATTCGTGCCAAGGGATGTCCCATATATTGTCAAGTGCACACACCCAGGAACGTTTTTGGATGGAAGGTTATCTTTAGTTGTTGATTACAAGGTGGTTCTGAACTCAGCAAGCTCTGACCACAAGGCTTTTGATAGTGTCATTATCAGGAAGAGAAACAAGTGGGACCAGTTGTGAAAGATTCTTGGGGATCCAAGAAATAGCCCCATAGGCCCCAAGATGGGCTGGGGGGCATGAAGTAAGCCAGTCTGCAGGTTAAGGTTACATAGGGCCCAGCTTCCAAATATGCTTAGTCCCCTACTAAGTAGGTTTCTGGCCTGCTTCCAAATGAAACTGCCTGGGAGTTAGCCATTCACCATTCTAGGGCTGCTCAACTAAGGTGGGTCCTGTTGACTGAGTGGGCATCACTATCCTCCCACCCACTCAGTGACTGCCCCAGCTCTGGAGATGGCATTCTCACTGCACTGCCCCCAAGGCCATACTCGGAGCACACAGGAGGAGAAAGGGGAGGATGGCTGCCTGAGTCCTATCAGCAAATGCAGAAGTCTGTTCCCCAGGCCAGAGAGGGGGCTAATAAGCTCAGTAACTCCCTGACATTCCACTCTGGGACAGTACTAAGAAAAAGCCAAAGAATAGGGTACACTCAAAACTTGGCCTTCCTGCTCCCAAAGCAATGTCATCCCAAATGACTGGAAGCCTGCAACAGAGTCCAGGACAGCCTCATCCTCCCATTGGTGCTACATCTGGGCCATCATCTACAGACTCCTGAAGCCAATCACAGTTTGTCAGGGTAAGTAGAAATGGTAGCCACGGTCAGAGCAGAAACTGAGTCACATTTCACTCCAGGAAGCACATCTACGAATCTACCAAAGCCACACCTACCTGCTGCCTCCCAGCTGATCTCTAGGCAACCACAGAGAGGATGGTGAGCTCTTCTCTGCATGAGAATCCCAAGTCCTCTAAGTGGCAGCAGGAAAGAATATAGAGTAGTTACAAGACAGAACCCCTCTCTGAGGCAGGTAGAAATGATACCTTATAGGAATACCTCCAGTGCCCCAGTCCAGTAAAATGGGACTGCTGTATAAGGCAGAACGAGGTACTATGCAAAGCCAACAGGGACAGGAATGTAGTTCCAGGAAACCATGCTAAAAACTCCTTTGATGGTTTTAAAACATGGTCCCCAAATTCTCTGACATGTCCACTGTTAAAACGACCCCTTCTCTTTAACCTGGGCTCTGTGACTACTTGACCAATAAAATACAGTGGAAATCAATCTGTGCCGATTTTCCGGCCCAGGCCTCAAGAAGCTAGCAACTTTTCCTTCCTGTCTCCCAGACTGCGAGGAAGCCCAGGCCAGGTGGAGAGGGCATACGTCCCTGCTCTGATGACAGTTCCAGCTGAGGTCCCAGCAACAGCCAGCATCAACCTCCAGAGATGTGAAGTAAGAGGCCTCCAAGCAATACCAGTGCCTAGCCACTGAGTCACCCTAAACCTTGAAGTCTTTCCAGCTGAGGCTCCAGACATCACGGAACAGGGCCCAGCCAGCCATGCCTGCAGTGTTCTGTCTGAATTCCTAATCTACAGAGTTTGTTAGCATAATAAAATAGTTGTTTTATACCATAAATTTTGGGGTAGTTTTGTAGCAATAGATAACTGGAACAGATTTTGGTACCTAGAAGTGGGGTGCTATTGAGACAAACCCTAAAACATTGACTTTGGGAATGAGTGACAAACTGTCATGAAGAATTTAAATAGTGAAAATGTTACCAGAAGCTACAGGAAAGGGGACCTTCATAAATTTTGAAAAGTTTGGTAATTTCTGTCTCTTGTGGAAACATGGAAAATAGGAAATACACCTAATAAATTAGAAGAACGAGCTCAAGATATTTCCAGGCAGAGTGCTGAAGGTGCCATCTGATTCTAGCTGTCCATACTAATAGAGAAAAGAGATGAGCAAAAAAAAGAACTGTTCAGTTTTCCAGCAAAATTTAAAGGAAACACAAATGAGGAAGGGTTTTTCTGGGTTAGGAAATAAAAACTTGTTTCATTCTCAGTCTCTCTAGATGGGAAAAATTCTCAAATTAAGAAATGTCTTCCAAATTGTGATGACAGTTTTACTGTGTGTGTGTGTGTGTGTGTGTGTGAACTCATTAAATTATAACTTCAAATTGCAGTTTACTGTACCCTCATTATCCCTCAATAAAGCTCTTTTTTGAAAAATCTAGAAAGAAAGCGCCTTCAACAACTGGTGCTGGGAAATCTGGACAGCTACATGTAAGAGAATGAAATGATAATTGTTTAACTCCATACACAAAAGTAAACTCAAAATGGATCAAAGAACCAAATGTTAAGTCATGAAACCATAAAACTCTTAGAAGAAAACATAGGCAAAAATCTCTTGAATATAAACATGAGCAACTTTCTCCTGAACACATCTCCTTGGGCAAGAGAAACAAAATAAAAAATGAACAAGTGGGACTACATCAAACAAAAATCTTCTGTACAGCAAAGGACACCATCAGCAGAACAAAAAAGGCATCCTAAAGTGTGGGAGAATATATTTGTCAACGATTTCTCTGTTCATATCCAAAATACATGAAGAACTCATGTATCTCAATACCCAAAAAGCAAATAACCCAATTAAAAAATGGGCAGAAGATCTGAACACTTTTTCAAAGAAGAAATTCACATGGCCAACAGGCACATGAAAAGATGTACCACATCACTAATTATCAGGGAAATGCAAATTAAAACCACAATGAGCTATCACCTCACAAAAGTTAGGATGGCCAACGCCCAAAAGACAAGGAACAACAAATGCTGGTGAGGATGTGGAGAATGGGGAACCCTCCTACACTGCCGGTGGGAATGTAAATTAGTTCAACCATTGTGGAAAGCAGTATGGAGGTTCCTCAAAAAAACTAAAAATTGAAATACCATTTGACCCAGGAATTCCACTCCTAGGAATTTGCCCAAAGAAAACAAGATTCCAGATTCAAAAAGCCATATGCACCCCTACATTTATCACAGCCAAGATATGGAAGCAACCTAATGTCCATCAATAGATGAATGGATAAAGAAGATGTGGTACACATACACAATGGAATGTTATACAGCCATAAAAAGGAAAAGAAATCCTGCCATTTGCAACAGCATGGATGGATCTAAAGAGTATTATGCTCAGTGAAATAAGCAGGCAAAGAAAGACAACTACCAAATGATTTCACTCATTTGGGGAGTATAAAACAAAGCAAAACAGAAGGAACAAAAAAAGTAGTAGACTCATAAAACACCAAAAAGGAACTAGTGGTTACCAAAGGTGAAGGTTGGGGAGGGCGGGTGGAGAGGGAGAAGGGGATTAAGGGACACTGTACTTCACAATCACAACATGGGTAAGTCACTGGGATGGTAGTACAGATTGGAGAATACAATTAATGACTCTATAACATCTTACTACGTTGATAGACAGTGACTGCAATGGAGGGGGTGAGGGCTTGATAATATGGGTGAATGTTGAGCCACTGTGTTGTGTATGTGAAACCATCATTAGACTGTATATCAATGATATACCTTAACAAAAAAAAACTAGAGTGGGACTGAAAGATCCTTTGTCAAGACCTAAAAAAATATTTAAAGTGTTGCCTCATAGAATCTTAGAGACAAGAAAAGGCCAACTAAAGCTCTTAAGGGTGAGCTTTGCAAATCCTCTATAAATAATAAGGCTTCTAAGACTCCTAAAAACTGCTGTTGCACAGCAATCTCACAGAGAAGCCAAACTAGAAAGGGCTCATATTGAAGTGATTTGTACATGTGCTTTCTGTCTACTGCTGTGGGTTATAAAGTGATAAGAAACCCACAGAATTTTTAAAGGAAGTATATTAGCTGGGACTGAAAAGAATAGAGATAGTATAAAATGAAGGGAAGACTTTGGGCCTTTGAAATATTATGGGCATAAAGCAGATGGAAAAAACTCTTCAAATGCAAAGAATGGTCTACTTTTATAGAAAATGAAGGACGACTCAGAGGGCAGAACCAAAAGCCCCAAATGTGGAGCTAGAGATAAGGTAAATGACTTCCAGGCAGGAGAACCACAACCTAATCAAGGAATTGGCAATATATGCCTCACTAAATAGAATTACAATGGACCGGTAACTGCTGGGTGGCCTCCAGTTTTCCCCTTTCTGAAGAGAAGTATCTGCAGTGGCTATCCTAGGCCTGTCCCACGAGTGCATTTTGGGTGACAGATATATATTCTCTTTAGTTTATAGGTCTTCACATCAGAAGGAATAGTACTAGAGGAACTACACACTGTGAAAGGGGCTGTACCCAGAAAGTCTCATCTATACCTAGAACAGACTGGGATGACAAACTCTTAGACTTCAAGCTGATGCCATCAACAAAATGAGACTTGGGACCTTAAAGAGAGAGATTGAGTGTATTTTGCATTTGGGAAGGATGTGAATTTTTGTGACCAGAGAGGAAACTGTAGAAGCCTGTATTTTCCAAAATTCTTACCACAACACATCCCATCTCACAGGCCCTTCTTACAATGTGATGTCGGTATTCTTCTCATCAAGCAGGAACTATTTTCACTCTCCTTGTTTGATGCTGAGATTTATAATAAGCAATATGTATTTGATTTTTGTATCCACTTCTGGCACAAAGCTCCTAAAACCCTTGGAATTTCCTAAGTGACGTCAGCAATAAAGGTGTCTTTTGTTACATGAAGGAAGTGACTTTTGGACCACACCTCAGGTTAGGAGCCATTTGACAGGAGAACCAATTTTGTGATTAGAGGGTTGGAAATTTTAGACCCACCCCCAGGACCTCCAGGGAGGGGGTGCGGGGCCAGAGTCACCAATGGCCAATGACTTCATCAATCATGCCTACGTAATGAAGTCTCCATAAAACCCCAGAAGTCAGGGTTCAGAAGGCTTCTAGGCTGGTGAACCAGAATGGTTCCCCATGCCACCACGCTGGGCCCAAGCTCCACAGGACAGAAGATCCTTCGGGACCTTGCCTTAGGTAACTCTTCATCTGGCTGTTGATTTGTATCCTTTAATATCCTTTGTAATAAACTGGTAAGTAATCTAGTGAGTAAGTAGGTTTCCTGAGTTCTGTGAGCCACTCTAACAAATTATCCAATCCAAAGAGGGGGCCATGGGAACCTCTGATTTTTAGCCAGTCAGTTGAAGCACAGGTTAACAACCTGAGCCTGAGATTGGGTCTCAAGTTGTGTGTATGGTGTGGAGGGGGAGGGGTTGGTAGGTAGTCTCATGGGACTGAGATCTTAATCTGTGGGATCTGATGCTATCTCTGTCAGACAGGTCAGAATTGAGTTGAATTGTAGGACAACCAGCCAGCATCAGAGAATTGCTTAGTGGTGTCAAGGGAAACCACACTCACACACCCACACTGGAATTAGGGTGCAGAGACATTTACCTTGAATTTAGGCAGACCTTGTTATTGCCTTAATCAATAGAGTAAAACAGAAAAGACACTATGCAACTTCTGAGGCTTAGGTCATTAAAATGCCATGCATTTCTGCCTTGCTCCCTTGGGATGCTCACTCTTAGAGCTCAGACAGCATGCTATGAAAGCACGCAGCCAAATGCAGAGGCTGCATGTAGGTGTTCCCCAGCTGAGGTCCCAGCAGACTGCCAACATCAAAAGTCAGACGTGTAAGTGAACAAGCCTTCAGATGATTCCAGCCCCTAGCCACTGAGTCACCTCAACTGATGCTGCAAGGAATAGAGACTAGCTTTCCGTAATGAACCCTATCTAAATTACAGTTTGTGAGGGAAAAAAAGATCGTTAATGTTTAAGCCACAAAGTTTAGGGTCATTTGTTATGTAGCAATAAGCCAGACCAATACTGATGACATCATGGTTGGATTCTAACAAGCATCTCAGGAAACAGGGAGGCTACGGCCACAGGTCCTCCTGAGCAGTGGCCTGATATGCCAGGTCGGGCTCTGCCACTACGCTCAGGAGACTTTTCTTCTCTCTAAGCTCTTACCCTCTTCTGGAAACCTAAGGCACTGGGTCCACACCTTGGCGGTGGGACCTGAAGATTTCTTTGGGTTTCACCATATCACAAACCAAGGTTTCTCTCTATGGAGAAATCT
The DNA here is from genome assembly GCF_030020395.1 of Manis pentadactyla. Lineage (NCBI taxonomy): Eukaryota > Metazoa > Chordata > Mammalia > Pholidota > Manidae > Manis > Manis pentadactyla. The sequence goes on from NC_080027.1 coordinate 48,949,358, forward strand.
GTAAATGTGAGTTGAAATTATGGTTCCACTGACAATTAGCTATGTGGACTTTAGCTTCCTCATATTAAACATCAAGTAACTGAGCCTAAAGAACCCCAAGTTCCCCTCCAATTCTAACATTCCAAAAGAGTATGTGCTCGGCCTCCAAACAGCTCCAACTGAGTAGGGCAAATAAGACCCAAAAAAGTATCCTTCCTATGAGGTACTATATGGTAACTGCCATTTGGGTTCTAAACCAAGGGTTCTAAGAGTGAATACAGAGGGAAGGGGAATCCTTCCTAGCTGGGTGGTCAAGAAAAGCACTGGGAAGAAAGTAACATATACATCCAACTGACAGAAATGTAAGGTCTCAATTAGAGAGCAGTGAAAGATAGGAGTAGAAAGAAGATCATGGCTTTTTATGAAAGCCTTTCAAGTCAGGCCATGTTTGACTGTATCATAGAGGACAGTACTTTTGAGCAGGGAGATCCCAGTAATGTTTATAGGGAGGTGAATGTAGTGGTACAATAAAATAACAGAAGGATCAAGAGGGCTGGGCTTGTATTCTTCTTCCCATTAGTAGCTCCCTTTCTCTTTTTTATCAGTTTCCCAATCCGTAGAGCAAGTGGGTTGGACCCAGAGAGCTCTAAGGTTTTCGTTTTCAGTTCTGCCTTTCTAAGAATCTATGGACTGAATGGAAAGGGAGTCCAAAGTTAACAAGACCTATTATGAAAGGCCTACAAGGAGTCAAATAGTATAGCAGCCTATGCTCTAAGAGGCTGATCTCCCAGCCATCTAGTCAATTGGTCAACAAACAGTTCCTCTCTTCCATGTACCATTCATTGTTCCAGGCTCAGGTGAAGTGGAAGGCGGTCAAAGTCCTTGACTCCAAGAAGTGTACATTTTTGTAGGCACCCAGGTTTCCCACACCTACATCCAAATGCAAGGTTCCCAAACACAATACTGACAGCCTGCATTTCCAAGTCACAATGACCCAGGCACTGGAGTTTCTGAGCAAAAGAAACAGTCAAGGAAATCAGCAGGCATGACAGTCTACCAAGAATAGCCCCTCCTGCCTGCCAGGTCTTACAGAAGAAGTGAAATCTCCGTAGAACAAGCGGCAAAGTTCTTCTTCTGAACTAGAAAGATGAATTAGCTTTAAGCATAACACATCTTTGTTTGCACGTCACCATGCTACTTTTGGCCTCACCCCAGATCACCAACACCAACATTATAAAGTCTGGCCTCTGGAGTACAAAGGAACTTTAAGAATCCCACCTCCCAGAATTAGATGTAGCCAAATCTTGTAAGCTGGAGTGGGAACAGCCTGTGCGGAAAGTGCCTCTGGCCACTAAGAATGAGGCAATGTGCCCATTCAGCCTCATCAGCAAAGAGAAAAAGGAAACCTGCCAGACCAAAGTATAGCAAAGAACAAAATGGTGGTGGTCCAATGAAAAGGCTTAGATTTCCTCCTATATACCTGCCAAATCAAGACTGGACTACAAGGGAAAGGAAGAGAATAAATAGCAAAACACCCTAAAAACCTAATCATGGAGTGGAATCCCAGATTTTTCACCCATACTGGCTGAGTAGTACCAGGTGAAGTCTTACTCAAATTAATGAAACAGCCTTGCAAATACCTACGTTGATAGTTCCACAGGGTCCAATCTGCTTTTCCCCACCAGTTTTCCGTGGTCCAGAGTAGCCCCTGCCCCCAAACTGAGATACAAATGCCTCTCAGTACCACAGGATCCTCTGTCTCCAATCGGACGTGTGGAGGTCCCCAAAGCAACCAGGGAGTCAAAGACCCCTTTTTCCAAGGCCCCAGGACCCCTGCACTCCCCATAGTCCCAGTCACACTAGGGACTCTCTTCTCACTGGGTCTCCTGGGCCAGCAGTAATAAAGGGGTCCCAGGTGATTGACAAACATCTGTTGAAAGGTCAGACTGAGAAATTCAGGTGCCAAGGTCATGGATTCAAGTTGTAAATGCCTTGAAGAAAGAATGGATCATCCCTCTCTGCTCCCCATTGTTCATCACAGAGTCTGACACCTAGGAGGAGCCCTCCAGTTCACTGACAATGACTTCCCAAATGAACTGGTGATTTACTGCCCTACTCAGCCCAAAGAATACCCCCCAGATGTGGCTGGGGATAAAGGCAGCCAGAGATACTACCAGCTGACAATTTCAAAGTAACCCTTACAGTCCAGTGGCGGCCTCTGTGAGGAGGGCGTAGCTAGCCACAGAGGCCTGTGACTCCAGGCCAAGGGCCCAGGAAAGGAGGGAGGGAGGGAAGCAGAATCGCAGCAGGAAGGGAAGTGAAGACTTAGAGAGGAGGGAAAAACACTTTCTTTTGGCACGTAAGAGACTTAGCCATTTGCAAATACCATCCATCATGTTATGGTGGCAAACATGCTGGGAAGCTAAAAGAAGAGCAATTACCAAAAACGTTTTTAACGTGTATGTATATATTCCAAACAGAAACTGGGGTACCCATCAGCAGTCCTGATTCTGCTTTGTGACCTGATATAAATACTGCATCTCCCAGCCCACCCCCAACATAGTGGTAATTAGAAGAAAAAATGAATTCTTATAGGAGTTGAGGGCTGCTGGACATGATAATTTCTAATTCAGGTTCTAATTATACTATTTCTTTGAAATTAGAACTATATATTTCTTTAAAATTATACAAATAAAACTATACAATCACATAAAATGCTTTATTTCATCTACAGTTTCAGATTTAAAAAATGGAAACCTGAATTTCTAGTCTCCATCTACCAAGTCAGTCATCCTTAGACATACCACCATACTGCTAAGAACCCAGGGAAATGATTCCCTAGAAGTAGACATTGGATGACAAAGATTCTGGAATCCAGAGAAGAACTCTGCCTTGGCCACCAGCATGTATTGCAACCATTAGTTTTTCTATCTGTTTTACCCAAGAAGTTTGTGGTCCCTGCCATTCTCAGCCTCACCCAGTTCAGGCAAGCAAGTATGCAAGCAACTCCAGTGTAGCTTAGAGGGCTGCATGGGCAGAAAGTGTTCTTACTGGTCCTGCGGCCACAGCATGCATATTCAATTTGTCTGAGCCCCACACTCTTATGTACTTAAAGTCAGAACCTACCGATCTCTGTTCAATCGGCACCATCCGCTCAGACCACTTACCCTAGCACCAGACCTTGCTTGTGTGCTGCTCCTCTTGCCTCATTCATACCAGTCACTCCCCAGAGGCTACATCCTGCACCCCATACTACCAACCACATCAGAACTCCAGCTCTGAATGAACTAAACCTCTACTAACACCTCTAGCCACAGCTGGGTGTGGACACCCCACTGGACTCAGCCTGGCACTGCACAACCCAGATATCCAAGGAAGGAACTAGCCTTATCCCAGCCTAAGCTGAGCATCCTTCTCAAACCTATCCATTGGAGTGGATGAGGTCCCAAAAGCCAAATCTGCCCACCTGAGATTCAGCAGAAGGGGATATAAAGGCATGTGGCTTTAATTAAAGAGCAAGAAGGGTATTCTAGAACATCAGCATCCAGCCTTGGCCAACACCAGAGACGTCCTGGTGTACATCCATCTGCCAGCTCTGGAAGCTTGTATCCCAGAGGGAGCTAATTACTGAGCAGCTTTATGCTAAGCAGACATATATTATCTCATGTAATCCTCACAGCAACTCTGTGAGATAAGTACTGTTATTATTATTTTAAAGATAAGTGAACAAGATTTTAGAGGGCACACGAAAATGCCCTAAGACCTCACTATTTGGTAAATAGTTAGAACTTGGATTTGAAGCCAATTCTACATGATTCCAAAATTCACGGTTTTTCTGTGACCTTACATTTCCACTTTTAAAAAGAAGACAAAACCAGGAAAGTGGATAATAGCTTACACTGACTAAAATTCTCCAAGATGCTTTTTTGCAGCCCAGCCTAAATTCTTATAGAAACAGAGGCTTCTGCTTAGAACTTGTGCTAATATGCAAAACTGGCTCCCTACTCCTACCCCCAATGTGGTCAGCCTTTCTCACTATAGCGCAGCCTAGCTCAGGCATACCCCTAAGTTGTCCACATCTTGGGAAAAGGATAGAGCCAGAAGAATACCAGCTGCTCCTTGCTGGTTCCATTCCTGGAGCTCCTCCAATAGCACAAGGCAAAGCTTCCTTTAGGGCCCTGTTTGCTCTCTCCTATGGAGACTTACAGACCTGAAAAATGGCATATATACTAGGGATGACTTTTGCTTCATGGTTAGCATGAACTAGGCCTAGATCATTCACCTGGATGACTGTCAGAGTCATGACAGATAATCATATATACTTCCTCCTAAGATTCTACCCAGGACCCAGGCCATTTGGCTGTCCCTTGATGCCCCTCTCCAGAGTCCCATTCCCCCAGCAGTGCTCCCCTACTCACCTGCTCAGCGTCCCTCGAGGGGCCTTAGTGCCTCCAGCTCCGTGGGTGATGCTGGAATTCTTGTTCGCAGTCATGGTCATTTCGGCTCTCTGCAAACCCAGAGCCCTGCAAAGAGGACAAGACCCATAAGCCAAGTTTCCATGGGCAGCCAAAAGCACCTCAAACATATCCAGATGACCTCCAAAACTGCCAAGAGGGTTTCTATGGCAAATGGTTGGAACCACTGTCCCACATATAATTATTTCTGTGTGTTACAGCTTCAGAGCCTCAAGCACCCCTGATCTGGGTTGGGGAAAAGGCTAACAAATAACATCACTTCACAGAAAATCATCATCATTTAAAAAAACACTCTATCTCCAGCCTACCTCTTCTCATTTCTTAAGTTAGAATTTCCAAAATTTCCAGCATGCCATATGCTCTTTAAGAATTTTGCCATATTTGCTTATCTCCTGAACAACTATTCAGTTTTCTCTTAAATCAACTTGAAACTGACTTGCTTTTCTTTAAATACTTAAGTTTGTTCTAAACAATCATACATTCATTCATTCAACAAATATTCCCTGAGCACCCATGTCCTAGGCACCGCCATCCTGCAAAGAATGAAAGTCTCTGCCCTCACTGAGCTTACATCCTGGTGAGGAGAAACAGACAATAAGCATACACGTGCCACATGTGTGTGATGTATAGCATGTACGGTGATGATAAGTGGTGTACACTTAAAAATGAAGCCAGGTAGAGGGAGTGTGAAGGTCTATTATTTTAAAGATGTTCAGGGAAGAGCATTCTGATAAAGTAACATCTGAGCCAAGACCATAACACTGAGCGACCACATTTTTTTTAGTATCTATTAAAATAAAATTAATATACATTAAGGTATTTAAGTACTTATAAGGTGAAAAATGTCCATTCATGTACCATATACAGTTAGCTAATGTCACTATCCTTTAGGAAACATTATTTTATGCTAAAATAATGAAAGGAAGACAAAGGCTAAAACTTAGGGGTGCGACCAGATTGGAAAGGAAGAAGTAAAATTACCTTTTACTTGCAGATGGTATAATCTTATACATAGAAAATCCTAAGGACTCCACTAAAAAAACTTCAACTAATATACAAAGTCAAGGAAGTTTCCAGGGTACAGAGTAATATTTTAAAGATCAATTTTATTTCTATACACTAGCAGTGAATGATCTGAAAATAAATTTTTTTAAATTCCATTAACAACAACAGAAAAAGAAAAGAATATTTAGGAATAAACTTAACAAAAAAGTAGAAACCTTGTATACTGCAAACTATAAAACATCATTGAAATAAATTAAAGAAGACATAAATAAATAGGAAGACATCCCATGTTCACAAATTAGAAAATTCTAAATAGTTAAGATGGCAATATTCTCCAACAAATTAGAAAATTCTAAATACTTAAGATGGCAATATTCTCCAAATTCATCTACAGACTGAACAGAATACCCAGCAAGTGCAGAAACTGACAGCTAATCCTAAAATTGTATGGCAGTTCAAGGGACCCAGGGCAGCCAAAACAATCTTGAAAAAAATAAAGCTGGAAGACTTGAACTTAACCAATTTTAAAACATACTATAAAGCCATAGTAATCAAGACAGTACATATAGACATAAGAATAGAAATAGAGATCAGTGAAATAGAATTTAGAGTTCAGAAATAAACCCACACATTTTTGGTCAACTGATTTTCAACACAGATGCCCAGACAATTCAACAGGAAAAGAAGAGTCTTTTCAACAGATGGTGCTAGGACAACTGAATATTCATATGCAAAAAAATAAAGCAGGACCCTTACCTCATATCATATACAAAAAGGAAGTAAAAGGGGGTCATAGACCTAAATGTAGGAGTTAAAATCACAAAAGCAAAGCCTAGAAAAAATAGAGGTAAATCTTTATTTGGGCAATGATTTCTTACACAAGACACCAAAAGCACAACAACAAAAAAGAAACTGTATTGTATCAGAATTTAAAACGTGTGCTGTAAAAAATACCATCAAGAAAGTAAAAGTACATCCACAGAATGGAAGAAATTATTTGGAAATCAAGTATCTGCTGAGTAGTTGGTATCCAGAATATACAGAGAACTCCTATAATTCAACAATAAAAAGATTAAAAACCCACTTAAAAAAGGACTTGAATAGACATTTTTCAAACATAAAAAACTGGCCAATAAGCACCCAAAACAATGTTCAACATCATTAGTCATTAGGGAAATACAAATCAAAACCACAATGAGGTATGACTTCATATGCACAAGGACAGCTACAATCAAAAGCACAGATAAAAACAAGTGCTGGTGTGGCTGTGGAGAAATTAGAACCTTCATTCATTACTGGCAAGAATGTAAAATGGTACAGCCACTTTGGAAAACAGTTTGTCAGTTCCTCAAAAAGTTATATGCAGAGTTACCTTAAGACCCAGCATAATCCACTCTACGTATATATCCAAGAGAAATGAAAACATTGTCCATCCAAATATTTGTACACAAATGTTTACAACAGCATTATTCATATTAGCCAAAAAGTGGAAATAACCCAAATGTCCATCAATGGATGAATTCATAAGCAAAATGTGGTATATCCACACAATGGAATATTATTCTGACATAAAAAGGAATGAAGTACTGATACATTCTACAATATGGATGAAATTTTTATAGACTGTCCAGAATAGGAGAATCTATAGAGACAGAAAAGTAAATGAGTGGTTACCTGACATTGGGTATAAGGTGGCAGAATGGGGAGTGATTGCACTGAGTATGGGGTTTCTTTTAGAGGTCAAGAAAAGGTTTTGGAATTAGATGCTAGTGATGGTTGTGCAACTCCATGAACATATAAAATACAATTGAACTGTATGCTTTATATGGGTGAATTTTATGGTATGTGAATTACACCTCGATATAGATGTTAAAAACAAGGCTTAAGGGCAAAAAATAATTTGTTAAGCACCTTAAACAAGAGGGTGGATGTGAGAGACAACACAACTGATACATGGAACATATTTCCAGTGTGAATGTGCACTCCGGCCTGGGCTACCACCTTCGTGGAAACTGAACAATTCAGGGACAGTAGTTCTCCCTCTCTGACTGGCATTCTCATCACCTTGGCCATTATGAAGTGTATCTGGATGTGAAAGTTAAACACATTTATTTATGGCTACTAATGACCTCAATCCTGGAGGCCATCTTCTTTATTGGTACAATAAGTGCAAGTAAGTAATTGGTCTTAATGATAAACTAAGCCAAACCCTAATTCTTGATATCACTTAGAGTTCTTTACTAATCTCAACATGAAATGCACCACCTCTAATTACTTTGACTTCACTCAAGCTCTGAGGCTTGTAGTTTTTGGTAATGGATGGAATGGGAGTTGGTAAGGGAGGAAGCAGCCAGCAGGCCTAAGGTCCGTTATCTGATGGTGACAGCAACGAAACATCCCTGTAAGGTAAATGTTGCAAATGCTTTTGGAAAAAAAAAGAAACCAACTGCAAGCCTTGTTTTCATCCATCATAAAGTAGAGGAAAACCTTCCCTATCTGCTGGGGGAAAAAAAATCTTTAAAAACTGGTGACAATGGTAAATAATCCTGCTACCAGAGCATCTATTCACTCTGGCTCTGGTGAGACATTCTTTACCTGCACCAGCCCAGTGCCAAGGTATGTGCCTGGTATATGCAACATATGGCTGTGTGTGCAACAGAAGAAGGGAGAGAAGAGGCAGCCTCTGGAAGCTTTCCCAAGCCAGTTCTCAGGGTCCTCAGGGAGCACAGTGCTGCAAGGAATCAACTTGCTAAGCCTCAGCTTTCCACTGTGCCCACAGTAACAATGGTCACAATAACCATCGTAACCCATTAAAACAACACAGGACATGCTCTAGCAGCTCCAGGGCAGGCCCCCAGGGAAAGGGCAGAAGCTCTGTGGGAAGACCAGAAACTGAAATGTATTAAAAGAACATGATGAAAAGTATATTATTTCCTTCTCTGAATTTCCCATCTGAGGAGGGGTGGACCCACTGCTCTGAAATGCTACCATGTCATCTGAATATGAGAACACCAAGCCAACTTAGTAAGAAGGAAAAATGTGGATGACTCTGACATTTGCTTGGGCCAAGAAGAAAAATCCTGTGAAGATGTAACTAAGAGAAGAGTGGACCGAAATTACTACTTCTTCAGGAACCTTCCTTCGAGAACAACGCTGCTTTTCTCAGAAGTGGCCCAGAGGTCAAGGCATCTTGGCAGGCACTGCTGAGAACCCCAGAAGGGCCCACTAAGTCAGAAAAAAAGAGATACCAACTCACCACCCAGGCCAGCTCCACCATGGTCAGGATATACTCTAGGGGCCTGGGGAACTGAGTACCAGGCTAAAAGCCTTTACAATTGAAGCTCAGACTGGAGTGCTCTGCACGGCTGGCTTCCTAGGGGCACTGGCTTCCAGGCTCTCATCTATGTGCTCAGCCTGATACCTGGGCTATTCTGACTCCAAGGGGAGACTGCTCCCAAGCAGAGGAAATATCCCCTGGGAACAGAGCAGAGAAGGGGGAAGAGAGGCTGTTTCACTAGTTCCCAGCTCCAGCATTGGCAAAGTCCAGTCAGAAACTATGTTTGGAAAATGAAATTGTTCAATTACCATATACCACCAACCACAAGTTGCTCAAAAACCCATCTCTGACAAATTATAGATAACTATCTGAAAAGTTACAATGCAGAGAAAGGAGCATAATAAGGTACCTCTGGAACTCTTCTACAAACTATGCACTGAGACAGAGAGACCACAGTCCCAGGCCCTTGGGGAAGAACCCATGACGTGAGTCAGATGACTAAGTCCAACCCTACCTCTACCAACTGCTAGTTAAGTGACACAGCACAAGTGAGTTTTGAAGACACAACTTTCTCACTGTAAGAGCGATAATAACATGAGGAAGAAATCCCAGTTCCTAGGTGCTCAGTTTCTCAGGCCCTAGATTTCTTCCAGATCACCCTTCTCTGGGTATTTGGAAGGCACCTTCTCCATTCCCAAGCTTAAGACATTTTTCAAACTCCCTGGCACTGCCATTCAATCCATTTTCTTCTATGCCAGGCACTGGGCAAGGTACGAGGGTATAAAAATGGACAGACACACTCCCTGCCCTGGAGGATCTAACTGTAATGGGAGAAAAATCAAGTAAAAAGTGGACTCCAGGGAGGCCTCATAGAGAGGTGACGTCTGAAGTAAGCCTTCCCCTATTTGTTAGCCACAGAAGGGGACCCAAGGAAAGGCAAAGGTACCTTTATTATTAGGCATTCTCCTACATTCTTTACATATTGTAATTGCTAAAGTTTTAAGTACTTCACATGTATTAAATCATTTAATCCTAGTAACTACCCTATGATGTCAGTCCCATTATTATTTACACATTACCTCAGAAACCAAGGAACAGGGCGGTTAAACAGACTGCCCCCAAGTCACACAGCTAGAAAGTGGCAAGGCAGGAATTTGAGTCCAGGAGGCTGGCACTGGTGCCCCAGCTGAGCCAAGACTCTGCACTGCCTCTAAGGACCTTCTAATTTAGCTCTCACCATTCTTTGAGGTAGTAGTAATACAGACCCATTTTTTCAACCAGGAAGTTCAGGTTCAGAGAGTATTAGATGACTGGCCCAAGATCACTCACCCAGTGAAGGAACAGAACAGGAACGTGAACTCAGCTCTGACTCCACTGCTCACTTTGCTCAACATCAATGGGGGGCTTGTTCATAACAGAGTCCCAGGCATCACCTCCATCCACCTCCTGAGTGGAAATCTGTGGGGATGAGGCCTAGGAACTTGCATTTTCAATAGGCATTTTAGGCTAGTCTTCTACACCCATAAGCATGAAAACTCGTGTCCTACCACATGCTTTCTGAGGATTTGGAAAGGGATGAAAGGTCACTGCTGACCATCTTCCCCAGAGTTTTCCCAACTGCGAGCAACTAAAAGATGGACACTCAGTCCCTCTTCCTCCTCCCACCCCTCAGCTTCTCCTGACTCTGCCCAGACCCGCTGACCCTCGGCGACAACGGAGCAGGACCCTGCCTGGAGCCAGTGAAAGCATTATCCGTGTTTATCGAGGCCTCCTCTGAACGGTTTCCTCAGTCTTCAGGTGTACTCAGAGTGCTTGTATCTCCAAACAAGTCTTCGTGCCACCCACCTCTGGTAGCTAACAACCACTTTCTTCATTTCCTTCTCACTTCCAAACTCCTGGGAAAAAGAGGTTATGCCCAAAGACATCAACTGGTGGTTAGTGAGAGCAAAAATATGTCTCATTTGGCCTTCCCATTATATTTAAAACATTTGAATTAGTTGTCAAACATTTTTTTTAATTGGGTAAATACAAATAAAAATTCAGATTCTGGCTTCTCTTGAGTAATTAGAAAATCTGCCATCACTGTCTGCATTTCTATATGGAACAGGAGGCCAGACCTGAGTAGAAGCTGTCCGTTTAGATGAGTAAGCTCTCTCCAATGTCCCAGGGTCCTTCCCCACCCAGTGCCTACAGCGGGCCAGCCTTCCTCAGCTCTGTGACCTGGCTCTCCCAGTCACCAGGGGAGCTCTGCAGCTGAGTCAGAGTGCCAGCAGGCAAGGGTTAGGAAGCACTGCACCGGGAGCAGCCACGCAAAGCCTCCTGGATGGCTGGGCCTGAGCAGCGCAGGAAAGATCCTATTCCGTGCAGGGCACTGCGTCGAGGCTGCCTGAACCCTCCATCTATTCCCCTCAACACCACGGGAGGGAAGACCCTCTGGAAGGCTCCCAGCCTTTGCTCAGGCCAGCCTTCATCTTACAACTCTCTCTCCAGCTCCCTTAACACTTCCTCTGCCTATAGTCTAATCCCATCACCTGATCCACAGACGCTCTCCCCAAACCCAGAAGGACCCATTAGAGGTCGGTCTCTGAAGGGAGCTCCTTCTGAGGGGTGCCCAGCCTTTAAGAATGAATCTTCCTATTCTAGGGCAAGAAACGGTTTCCCCTTGTTCAGGTGACATTTCTAAAAGTCTATTTGATACTTTCCCCCAGTCTTAATGATGGATGTGACAGTATGCCTTGCCCTCGCAGGAGACATTTGAACCTGGAGAGTGATGAGGAACAAATGCAAGCAATTGGAAGGAAGCCTCCCACTCTGCTGGGGTCAGAGTCGCCACCAAGAGGGAACACAAACACTGCCAAGCATTCTGCTCCCTAGGTCAGGTAAGAAGTCGAGTCACCCAACAAACGAAACCTCTAAACCATATGGAATAATTTCTGCTGACATTTACATCCCACTAATTTCTTAAGCAATCTTTCACATGGAAGTAACAGCTTAGAAGAAGGGAAGGAAAGGTGGGACAGAGAACTGAGCTCTGTGTGTGCCCTGAAAACCTCCCAGAGGCGGTACAGTTCAGTTCAGCCATATTCCAACTGCCCTGAGGGCCACCTGCCTACTCACCCCGCCGGGAGAACACCTACTCAGACCTCCTGACGGTATTGCTGACTCCTTCCTACAACTTTTCCTCGGCCCTAGACCCTGGCCAAGAAGATACGGAATAGATTGGCAGCTCCCCAGAGGAGGGCCTAGGTCTTTACCTTCTTCCTCCAAGAATCTCAGCAACCAATATTGGCACTGCAAGCTTCAAGGAAGGTCATCATTAGAATGAGTTCCTTTCCAGTACCCAAACCAGAGTTCTCAGAAGTGTGGTTCTTCCTTCCTCTCCAGCAGGGGTCTGTGACCGGGCTAAGGGAGGAGGGGCTCCATTTGCCTCCCCTGGCTCTGCCCGCACTGACAGCTCTGGGCCTTGCTGTAGCAGCTCACCCAGAAGCCTCTCTGTTCTTTGGCATTCCTGCCAAGTTCAGCCATCCCACTGGTCTCACCGCTTTGTCCCCACATGGCTGAGGAAGCTGTGGGGCAGTGCCGGCTCGTTCTTCTAGTTCTACTCAGGAGAGGTCTGCACATAAAAGACGCTCAAGTAAACGTTAACTGATGACAAAAGAAGGCCCCCAAGGAGTCTAAGACCAGTTTGACAAAGGGTTCTAGAAATTCTGGCCCTGGCCATATCCTTTAAGGTCACTCCTCTTCCAAAACGCACAGTTGCTATAAAACCCATGCAAGGGAATTTTCCAACTGTAACTGCCACCCAGATTGCCAATGGCAGGCCTTTTCCTCCCGTCCCTCAGCCAGTCTCATCTACCTCTGGGCTTTCAAACTCCTTGCAAGTGTCCCTACTGTCTTCCAGAACCCCCCGCAGTAACAGGTTCTCATCCAACACACCCAAGAGGAAAGGCCACTCCTAGGAAACTCGCCCCCCTCTCCTTTGTGAGGCTTCCGCCTCCCTCGCCCCTCTTGCTCCTCTCCTTTCCGGATTCATTTCTTACCAGTTATCTGCCCACAACCTTGGCTCTGGCTCTGCTGTGACAAAAAATAATGAATTACAAGGGAAAAGAGAAAGTGGGCTCAGAGGTTGGGTGGGTGGGCATCAAAAGCTTTAGAAAGGGACCCAGGAAGGATTTTCCCAAGTCTATCCCATCATTCCCTCCAAAACACCAGACCCCTTTTCTCTGTCACTACGTCTACATACCCTGTACCTGGGATCTTTTCCATTCCAGCGCCACGCTCTGGGATTCTGAGTCCAGAAAGCCCTTCAATCAAAAATGTTGAGGGCTACAAGCCTGGTCAAGTAGAGAGGAACTAAGATTTGTTTAACTGCAGGTCAGAAGAATTGCCAGGTGTTTTTTACAGCTCCCTCTTAGTATGAAATCTTCTTCAACCAGCCACAGAAAGAGATGATTTTTGTTTGTTGTTGAATAATAAGCAGAAAAAAATTAAGCTCTCTTTCCATCTCTTGACTGTCCATTTATCACTCCCACATCCTCTTTCCCAACCCTCCCCCTGAAAAAGGACTTTTAAGTTTGAGTTTTCAACCTCAACCATTTTCAATCCCTTTTTCTGCCAGATGGTCCTTCTCCATTTCAGTAGAGGTTGTGGGGAGGTTTGAAGCTGGGTTTAAATGTTTCCTGAAAGCCTGAAATAGGGTGAGAGCTTTTTAGGCAATTCCAGGCCGAAGGAAATCTAATTGCTTCTGAGATAGTTTTAAAAACCTAGAGACGGTGGTTTCTGCCAATCTGGAAATTCAGCCTCTCAACAAGCAGCTTGATCCAGCTCTGCCAGGACAGAAGGACAGAGCCAGCTGTCCGATGACCTGCCACCACTTAGAAAAAGAAAGTAGAAAGGAGCTTGCCCCCCAAAAAGCCTTGCTCCTGGCTGATAGTGTCCTCTTTTACTTTGACAAGAAGAACCCAGTAGGTCCTATAATCATGAAGATGATTCAAAGGTCACAGGCGTGTCTCACACCAGTGCCTTCGCTCTGGCCAGCCATAGCAGACCAGCCACAGGAGACTGGCTGTCAATTCCTGGACATGCCAGGAATGTTCATGCCTCCAAGCTTTTGTTCAACTAATTCCTTTTGTCTTGATGTCCTCTACCCCCATTCTTTCCCGCATATCCAGCTCAAATGTCAACTTCTGAAGCTTCTTTCTGACCTCATTCTCACCCCTCCCATGCTTTCCAGTCTAGCTGAACTCAAGCAGACTGATGGAAAGGTGCCTCCCCTGCTCCAGAATAATACACTACTACAAGCCAGCTTTCTCAGAGGAAGACTAGGCAGTAATAAGGTCTACAGGGACTGGGCAAGTCTTGATGCCTCATTTCCCTCTCTGCAGCACAGGGAGATACTCTACCTCTATAATGGAAACAGAGAGACCAAGGAGAAGAAGCCACCTGTAAAAAACAGAGCAAAGAGGGAACACACTTGAATTCTCTGGGCCAAGGGATTAGCTTCCCTCGACACTCAACACCTCTTCCCCTGTCCTCCCTCTTTTAGCTGACTTTGTGTCCTGTTTCACTGAGAAAATACAAAGCATCAGAACTGGCCTTGCTAAGCTATCACCATCAAATTTACCCAGCACCAGCATTAGCGCAGATATTGTCAAATCTCTGCTCAAAACTCTGACATGGCTCCCAGTCACTCAAAGTAAAAGCCGAAAGCTTTACAATGACTTATAGGCCCTGGGCCCTATGGTACTTTTGACGTCATTTCAACTGCACTTTCCCCTTACCTTTTCCACACCAGCCACAATGTCTTCTTATTTCCTCAAACACACCAGGTACATTCCTACCTCCAGGCCTTCACAACTGCTACACCCTGTGACTGGAAACATACTCCCCTGAAAAAGCCTGCCCCCTCATCTCCCAGGTCTTTGGCCAGACGTCATCTTCTGAGTGAGGTATTCACTGACCACACTATAAAAAATCTGTATTAAAAAAAAATGCTTTAAGGAAAAAATCTTCCTCTGCCCAGCTACCCTTGGCATCAGAACTGGCCTTCTGTTTCTCCTTTTCTCTCTTATTTTTCTCCAAGCATTTGTCACCATCTAACATACTACTTTTCTTTTATGTAAGCTCCATGAGGCCAGGGATTTTTTTGTTTTGTTCACAGCTGTATCCTCAGCATCTAGACTAGTCCCTGGCACACAGCAGGCCATCAATAAATCTTTTTTTTTTTTTGAATGAAAAAACATTTGCCACCAGGCTGTCTCTCTCTCTCTCTCTCTCTCTCTGTCTCTCTGCCGCCCTCTCTCTCTTTGTCTCTGCCTCTGTCCCCCTGCTCTCCCCGCTCTCTCTCTCTCTCTCTCTCTCTCTCTCTCTGCTCTCTCTGTCCCACTGCTCTCTGCTGCTCTCTCTCTCTCTCTCTCTCTCCCCCGACCCCCGTCTGGGGCAGCCACTTTTTCCTTCAGAAAATAAAGTCTCTTGCGTGGGGAAAAAAAAAAAAAAAAAAAAACATTTGCCACCAGTCAGAGGAGGTCTCCCTGGACAGGGTGTGCAGCTTCGGGCTGCATTTTCCAGGCCCATCTTCCTACCCCACCAGCCTTCCCAGGTACTGCAGGTAGGTTAGAACTGACCAGCCAAAGCAACCACACCCACTCAGAAAACTCAGGAGGAGGCCTCACCCTCTGAGCACCCGAGGATTCAGGGCAGGGGTGGCTTCAGCTTGAGAACTCAACTGAAAAACTGCTCTGTGCGAAAATTACGACGACTTTCCTATTATAAACTGCAAAGGTCTTTTCTCTGGGGCTTAATGAATTACAGAACCTTCCTTTCTAATGTCTACTGTTTTGATACTACTAGTCAGCTCTTCCAGAAGCACTGTAAGGTAGTTAACTCCCTATCAGGAGCACATTCCCTGGGGATATTTCACACTGCCTGGAAGATCTATATGCTCATCAAAAGGGGACACAGGTTAAGAAAGCTTGGGAAATAAAGCTGGAGAAGTAGAGACAGGCGTGGGCACCTAAGGCTTTCATATTTGAACCCTTTGAGGGCATCTTCCCACCAGGCACCCATGCTGCTGTGCTATCTCTGGTCCTTGTCCTTGGGCAGCTCCCCATCCTGCCTGAGATAAACAAGAAAAGATTCTGGTACAATGTAGCATGAGCTCTGATAGAAGTATGAACACAGAGCTCTGGGAGCAAGGAGAAAGCCACCTAATCACGTGGACAGGATGGATGTTGGGGAGGAGACAGGGAGTGACACCGGGCCAAGTCTTGCAGGATTTGTGGAAGATAAAGAAGGCAGAAGAAGAACATTGCAAACAGAAGAAAAACCATGAGCAAAAGCCAAGGACACCTTGGAGCAAGCTGAGATTTCTTGAACAGGACACAGAAAGCGATAACCATATGGGAAAACATTGATAAATCAAACTACATTAAATAAGAAATCTGTTCATAGAAAATGCCATTTAGAGAGTGGGTGGGTTCACAGGCTCCAGGGCTCAGCAGATTTGGAACATTAGATACACAGAGCAAAGTTACCAAAAAGAAGTAGAATAACTTCAAACTGCAGATCTTAGCCAGATCATTAGGGCTGAATTTCCCTTTGGAGGGTATCTGAAATACCTAATGAGATCTTAAATACCTAATGACTTACTGTTTATTAAGTCTCTTGATCAATTTTGGAAGGTAGTAGAAGAAAGTGCATGTGTACAGCCAGACTCTGCCAGTTTTGTGCATGCATTTATCTCATTTTATTTAGCTGTCATCATCCCTATCTTATGGATGAAGGAAATGAGGCTCAGGTTCAGTAATTTGCCAAGTTTCATAGTAAGTGGCAGACACCAGAGTTTGTAGAGGTTGGCCCCAAGCTCTCTAATTGATACCACAGCACGTTAGTCCTTTGGTCTCTATCACGTCTTGCAACAGGAAGCCATCCTCCATTCCAAGTACAAACCTGCAGCCCAGTTCTGTCTGGGTAGTTAGAAAAGAGTCCATGCCTGGCCCCCAAATTCTTGGTGTTAATAACCTCATTCTTCTTTAAACCATCTAGTTCAGAGACTCTGAATCAACACAAAATAAATATGAGATGCTCCTGTCTTGCTGGTCAGACCTTTTCTTCTCATCATTCTTCCCCACCTGGGGAAGGAGGCACTCTGGTCAAAGAAAGACCTGCCCCTAACAACGCAGTCCAGCTAGAGCTGAGACTGTGGATAAAGGGAGTCTGTCTGTCCACCTGTCCAACTTCTTTAAGGGTCATGATGGTGACAGAATTTGCCTCTTCTTCTTCCTTTAAACAAAGTGAAGTGCTGCTTGGCAACTGCAGGTCTGTGTCTCTCAAACTGTGTGCTGGGGTGCAATGAACTCACATGGGTGCTACAAATTTTTGAGAGAAGCAGGGCAATACTAAACATTTGTCAAATAGTCCATGAGTTCACAGTTTTAACATGAGATTTCACTACCTTCTTTTCAATGATGTCATTTCTTTGTGAAACTGATTCCAAGATGTGAATTGTTCTGTGGTGCCCAGTACATCTCATCAGTAATTGTGGTTACTTATGAATGAAATAAAAGTATCTTTCCTCTCAATTTATGTATAATTTTTTTCAAATGGCTCCTCAGTTGTTAGGATATAAGTACTGACTGAACTGTTTAGACCTAAATACTTAATAAATGAAACTTAGGCATTTATTTTGCCCTATGGGTACTGTTAAAAAATTACTGAAACACAAGAATCCATAATCTGAGAAAAGCCCACATCAACAGCAGACGTTTTTAAGTCTCTGTGTCAAGAAGCCAGAAGTGGGTGGGCAGGAAGACTCAGGTGTATGGATGGCCCACTCAGGCTTCCCAGAGCAGCGACAGAACAGCTGCCCCTCTGCCTGAAGAGATGTGGCTGCACATCAGCCCCCTCCCAGCAGAAAGGCTGGGCACATCTGCGTCAGGCTCTCTTCTGAACTCCTTCCCTGAAAAGCTCTATTCAGTACCAACCTCATGAATAAAACCCAAGGCCAGACCAGAAGCCAGCCAGCCAGCCAGCAGGGGACTTCCATACACACTTGCTCATTCTTGGGCAATGTCCACAAACCAAACCATTAATCTCCAGGGGGAGGGATCACTGACCGCCTCTCACTCGAAGGTGACTGGGCTTTTTGGGTGATGATGTGTACGGAAATAACTCCTTTGTTCCCAAGAGGGTCCTTGCCTGATACACTCCCTCCCTCTATTCTCTGAAATCATAACCCTCTGTTGGTGACATCACAGCTGTTGATAGAATCGCCACCTACTGTGATGTCACAAGACTCAACTTTTGTTATTTTGGGTTGGGGGTGGGGATTTAGATGCAACAAAGGGCTGGAATGGAATACAGTTATAGAACTGGAATTTGCTTTTTCATGCTGATTTCCCTGGTAATAAAGGGCAGTGACTCAGAAAAGGAAAGGCAAGTCGCTGGCAGCCAGGCTGTACTGCAGTGGGGGTGGAGATGGCAACAGCAGGAGGGGAGAAAAGAAAGGAGTTTTCAATTCCAGGATTAGCCAGCTGTGAAGATGTTCTCGGTCTGGCCAAGTGCAGGACTGTCTCTTCCCATCATCCACTGCTTGGGTCCAGAGTAAGTGGAGAAAAGCTGAAACAGGAAAGGCTCTGGGCAGAAATGTTCCCTGGAAACTATTTGGGATATTGTATTGAGTTCTGGACTCCACACTGGCAAGGACAGACTCAGTTTGGACTGCATCCTGAGGACAGTGACCAGGATGGAGAGGGCACTCAGAGGCACGCCACAGGAGAAATGACTAAAGGGACGGAGAATGTTTACCCTGGAGGAGAGAAGGCTGTGGATGGGGAGGCTGATAATTGCCTTGAGAATTCCAAAACACTCTCATGTGAAAAGGCAATTAGATGTGTTTCAGTGGTCCCCAGAAGAGACCTCAGGCAATGAGAAATGGTCAAAATGGCCAAAATGAGGAAGATTCTTTATTTTTAAATTCCAATTAAAAACTATAAATTCTTTTTAATTCCTTACTTCTCAATTACGCACTATGCTCTCAAGGGCAAGGACTTTCTTGCTCACTATAGTATATCCCAGAACTGAGAGGAAGTGGCAATAGTAGGAGCTTATTAATATTTGTCAAGTAAATGAACAAATGAAGTGATAACGATAGTCGGCTGAAGTTGTTGTTTACAGGAGTTCACTGATTTGGTAAGGATTTTTCGAATCCCCAGCACATACTATGTTAAGGTACTGGGGATCCAACAGTGAATGAGGCAGGTAAGGTTAGTCTGTCTCCCCGCTGCCCCTTGCCTTTTAGACAGCACAGGTGGTATGTAAAGTCCCTTCTGATACTGAGATTCCTTGATTCTTAGAGTTGGCTAAAAAAATGTAAAACTGAGAGGAAAGAGGACACACTAAAAGCCATACATAAACCCCACCTACCACTACTCCTGCTCCCTAGCAGCCTGGAAATCTAGATGGAGCTAAGGCTGCCTTCCCAGCTGGGGTGAGGCCTCAGGCCAAGACAGGCTGTGCTGGATCAGACCAGACTGGAGCACTCCGGCTGGGCATTTATCTGCCCCACCCCCACCCCCACCACCAAAGGATGGCTCCTATGGGAAGCTGGGCTCCCTTTATTGTTATTGTTTAATAAACAATAAATCAAGTAAGTATGATCTCGTTAGGTACTTTAGATACCCTCACTTCTCTCCAGGAACTTAAAATTTCCCCATCAGCCTCAGCCAGTTACCCTGCTGGGGACCATCAGAATGACAACTTGGTTACTACAGTGCAATTTGCAAAGAAATAATTCCAAGGTTGTCTTTGCCTAGGTTGTACCACTGCCACAGGCTTGGTTCCAACTGCTGAGGGCAAGAGAGTATAGCTACAAATAATGAAATAGATTTTTTAACAATAACAGTACATAATATACCAGACGTTCTCCTCTTCAAAGCAGTCTAGGCCTCAACATTTATTCCAGTACATTCTCAAAATATTTCTGAAATTCCCATTTGGAAATTGCCCTCAGAGACTTTGGAATGTTATTTGAATGTTCTCTGACAGAAAATCTGGATCCTTCAAAGGTGCCAACTCATTCAGAGCCATATGACAAAAAAAGGTGCAAACTAGAGAAGATTATCTCAGGTCCGAATAAGCAGTAATTATCACGTATGGTCTATCGCCTTGCTATCAAAGGGGATGCATACTGAGACTGTCCCAAGTCTCCACTGTTTGGAGTAGAGTGTTGTTACTCACTTTGAGGTCATGGAGCCCTTTGAGTATTTAGTAAACCCCAAGAACCTACACAGAAAACTTGGAAGAATATAAATTTATGTCTACCATTTTAGGGGAATCACAAGCTACTCCTCAGACTCACTTGAAGAGTCCTGTCCTAACCCATTTTGTCTTCCCCATAAATGCACAGATAATTCTGAATGGAGACCTATAGAGCTCAGCAGATATGCCAATGTTGGGCACTAATACTCACTTGCAACAAGGCGCCCCAATTCCCAGAGTCCTCACAGCATCGTTTCAAACTTAGAAGTCAACAATTTATAAACCACTACACATCACAAGCCTTCAGGGGTGTTAAGAGTGGTTAGAACCAAAAATAGATTCATAAACGCCAAGTATCCTGAGACTCAAATGTGACATTTTCTAATGTGATTTGTAACCTGGTGCTGGAGACAATTCCCAAAGAGGAACCAAATCTCCCTTCAGGTAATCACATCCATTTAGCTGTGTAAGTACAGATATGAAGAATGAGCTATGGCCACAGCATGTATTTTCTCCCCTTGCCCTAAGTCCCCGGTCTCCCTGTGGGAAGCATGGGGAATATACCTCCGCTCTTCTTCGGGGCAGCTTGCAGCATACTAAACGCCACCCAAGTCACATCTGACTCATGCTGTTGCTCTTTGTAATGAGGCATGACATGCATCTAAGCTCTTGTATATTTTCATGTTTTAGCCTACAATTAGGCATTTTTGAGGGATGTAGCTGACTCGCGGTTCTGTTTGGTGTCCTGTAATTATTCACATGGGCATTAAGGCCAATCCAGGCAAATATCAGGCTGGAGGCACTCTGAGCCTAGACCTCATAGAGAAACTGCTTGGCTCTAAGGAGGTACAGAGAATGCTGGTTAGCATCAGGCCTGAGATGGGCCACACTGCTGCTCCTCAGTTTCACACAGAGACTCTCCCCGTTCCATCACCTTCACCCTTCTTCCTCATCCGTGGCCTGGCTCACCCCAGCTCACTCCTAAGCCCAAGTGCTGGCACATTTGTGGGTGCAGTGTCCACAAAAATGGACCACTCTGTTGGACACAGTCTCCATTACCAATACAACAGAATGTAAAATTAGACTACATCAAATGCCCACAAATGTCTCACCTGAGGAAAAATGGGCCACCACCACCAGCCCACAGAATCCTGAAGTCCACTGCTGTGTGGCTGGGCTGTGGAGGCTGACATGGGCCTCCTCTCTGAGGCTGCCTCA
Organism: Manis pentadactyla; assembly: GCF_030020395.1. NCBI lineage: Eukaryota > Metazoa > Chordata > Mammalia > Pholidota > Manidae > Manis > Manis pentadactyla. The sequence goes on from NC_080027.1 coordinate 48,970,568, forward strand.
GTGCCACCAGTTGCAATGGCCTCACTACTCCCCCATGTAAATGCCCACCACCCTGCTTTCCCACTACTTCCCTAGCTGGGAGGGAAGGGCTGGTTAGCCCTAAAAATCGGTCCCTAGTGACATTTCACACATACATTTGGCTCCAATAAAACCTTGTTTCTTGATTAATTAATAGCAGCCCAAAGCCTGATTCTAAATATAATAAAAGATATGGCCACTAGCCCGCTCAGGGCAGCTGTGAAATACAACTGTGGCCCACACTCAGAGCCACATACACACTGAGAATGAGCCCAATATCCAAACTACAATTACTTTGCAAGTTCCCCTTCTTCCCCAATGCTGGCTCCAAGTGCTTCAGCATGTTTTATACTTTTCAAAAACACTTTAACATGTTCTCTCATTTAAGTCCAACAAACAAGCCCTGGAGGTTAAATGCAATAGGCATTTTCGCCATTGCCTCCCAATCAGTACGTGCAGAACCAGGTCTAGACTACTTTATAGCTGTGTGACCTCAGTTCTTCATGTCAGCAATTAACAGTAGCTGTATCAAAGGGCTTATTGTAAGAATAAATGGATTTAATATACAAAAAGGTGTCTGGCCCATAATAAGAATTATGTTGTTGCTATTAAGAGTGTTACTACCACCACCACTATCCAGAATCCTCAATTCCAAATCTAGAGCTCTTCTCCATTCTGCTGCAGTTCTGCAAAGATAACTTAGGAAGTAGTTTTCTTTAACCTTGAGTGAATCCAGGCCCAATCCCTGTAATTTGCCTATGGAACCTAGAACTCACTGGACACTCTATCTTACCACACCACAAACGAACTCACTGGACACTCTATCTTACCACACCACAAACTTCTCCACACTTATGTGCAAACACATATACACAACCTTTTCTGCAGGTCTGACTCTAGTCTCCTGACCTCTGATGTTATTACGCTCTGTGAGCCACCATTTTGTGACCTGCCCTGCCTGCAGTACCCAACTCTCCCATATATCCAACGCGTCCTGCATGCAGTTCCTTCCTTCAATGATCATTTAATGGGCATCTACTCCTCACCAAACACCGTACTAGGTGCTGAGGGAAATATTCCTTGCCCTCCAAATACACCAAATGGAAGTGCAGGAAGGGTGGGATGCACAAGGGGAGCACAGAGGGACCAGAAAATAGTTTGAGGGCAGCACAAGCTAAGAAAACATTTACACAGGGATACCAGGCAGAATCATACAGCATATGATAATCTCATACTGCCAGCCTGTGTGTGCGTGTGCGTGCATGCACCAAAGAGACAGAGACAGAAAATTAGATATGGGTGGGTGAGCCCACACACCTGGAGCCGGCAGGCAGCTGGGACAACAAACATCGCGTCTGCCTTTCCAGGGGCTGAGTGGCAATCTCGACTCCCACGGTATGCTTACGGTGTACCAATTTTAAATGCAAAATCCTTTAACAACTGCTTTCTCTCTCCTTCTGTCTTGCTCTCCTTCTAAAGAAGAGCTGTTTATCCCTATTCTTATTTCTGCCCTGCTCTGAGTCCTGAGTTTTAGAGCCAGTGCTTTTACACAAATCCAGCTTCACATCCTGAGTGACATATAATTTCATAGGAATGTAATTCTGAAATGATCTCATTGAAAAAGCACACCAGCAAAGGCCAGCCCATTCACACCCAGAGCCAAGGAGATCACAGACCCCTTTCCCTTAAATGGAGAATGTGCCTGGAGCCCACAACGAAGCACATCAGCTGCCCACGGATTTTACCCTGCCCACAGCCAGCCTGCTTGCTTGCAGACTGCACCTGGGCTCAAAGCAACAGCAGATACGAACCACGCTGTGCCACTCAAAGACAGACTCAGGAGAGCATCCAGGCAAGCAGGTCTCCCTGCACAGATGCTCCAGGTCCCTCAGGAAGGCTCTGGCTCCTGGCCATGGAACACCAGCAAAAACGATTAGCACTCCCTATCACAGCCCCATCAGACAGAAGAATGTCCAGAAGCCAAGCTGCTAAGGATCTTCCCTACAGCTACCTGCATTCCCTAACTCTCTGAAACTCAGCTGCTATCCAACTCTATGGAGAGAGTCAGCAAGTAGGATATCTGACTCTGAAGCTAGACGTCAAAGCAGAGCTGAGACAGAGCGGAACTGGGGAAGAAATAATACACCCTGATGGACTTTCAAAATCCTAGCTGAAAAATCACCAAGTTGGAATCTTTGGAAAAAAACGTCCTTACTCCAAATGTGTATCCCACCCCCAACAGATCCTCATAAAATGGACCAGAAGCACATGGGAAAGAATAAACAGCTTGCAGGGCCTTCAGGAACTCTCTGTACTATTTTTGCAACTCTTCTGTAAATCTGTAACCACTCAAAAATCTAAAAGTTTATTAAAATTAATGACTTTCATGGTCTCCTTTATAAGGAATAATGGGAAAAGAGTGGTCTTGGGTGTAAATTCTAACTCTGCCTCTACCAGGCAAGAAGCTGGGATGGGTGACCCAACCTTTGTAAGCTCTAGTTCCCTCACCCATGAGATGGAGATAACAATTCCAAACACGAAGTGCTGTTGTGTGAATTACATAAGATCCTGCACACCAAGGGACTCACCCTGACGCACGCACTTTCTTTCTGGGCAGCAGCAGTTTCTCAGTGCAGTCAGCTGTCACCTGGGTTCTTGGCAACAGTAGTTCGAGGCCCTACCTCTGCTCTGCAGCCCACCCTGTCTGTATGACTTATGGCCTCTTCCACAAACGGCATTACTCTTTAAGCCCACGGTAATTGCCCAAAGGGCTGAAGGCCACCTCACAGCAAGTTCCAACTCGTGAAAGCACACCTTTGTTGTCAGGAACATGTTCTCCTTCCTGCCTTCCCTTCCTCCAGTAGCATCCAAAGTCACTGCTATGAGCTGACTTACTTTCCTCAGGTTCACTGGGGTCAAGCACAAGGAAGACAGTTGACAGAGCCGGACTTCTGGTACAATCAGCTGTCCACAGTGGGGTGGGCAGAGCAGGCAAGAAGTATGCTCCCAAAGTTGCCACAGAAGAGCCTTCGCCCTCCACAGCACCACACCACCCACCCCACCCCTGCAGCCCTCCCTGCACCTCGCTCCCCACCATGGCCCCCACACGAAGCTGCGCTGACAAACTACACGTGCACCAAGTCAGGGGGCACAGTAAAGTTTCCAAAGCCAAGAATTAAGCCCAAAGGCTGGGCATGTTGCCCTCAAGCCCTGGAGCCAGACTTGTGAGCCTCAGCCACCATGACTGAGGCATGGGCTCCATGGTATGCTGTCTATTCTCCCCCTGTGAAGCCTGAGGTGCGTGGTCAGGGTCCCATTCTGGTCTTATAGGTGGATGGGCTGGAGGCCAAGGGAAGAGTCAGGTGAAGAGAAGTATGGCTCTGATGTCACGTCATCTCTCTGAAAATCACTCAAAAGGATAACAGGTCTTTAAAAGACTACTATACCAAAGGAGAAGTCCAACCTCACCCTGAAAATTTAGTGTCCAAATAAGGGAGCAGTCAGTGCTGGAAGAATAAGCCCGTTCCAACTCTGAAAAGCCCTGTGAGAGAAGCAGTTCCCAGGCTTAGGATTCCACTCACAGGTTGTAACCCCTCGAAGCACTAATGGGCACATTCTAGTGGCTCATTTCTCTGACCTTCCAGATAGCTAGATGGGAGACACACCCCAGCTGAGTGAGGCCCAAGGACATGAGTTCCCGGCAAGAGGCATGCAAAAGCTCAGCAGCTCAGCAGAGCCAGATAACAGGCCCAGCTCCAGGGGCTTCAAGGACGCTTTTTGGGAAGCAGAGCCCGGGAAGAAGATGTCCTTGGAGCCATTTCTAATTTAACCAAATAAGAGCCAAATACAGCCACACATGAAGAAGCTAACTATGTTGTCTTCCGTACAGTTTTTCTCCAGCCTGTTGCCTCACACTTAGTTTATTACAATGGCCTCTGATTATATATAAGGCACTTTACTGAGTGCCAGCCTGTGAGAGACACTAAATAAATGTGAAGTATCACTACTATAATTACTAATTCCCCTTTATCCTTCCACCTCCAGTCCTTCCTGTTCAGGGATGACACACTAAGCACCTGGCACATCAATTCCATGTCTCTCCTCTGGTCTCCTGAACTGCCAATCACACCAGATTCAGATTCCTCCGGTCCCTCCAGAACCTTGTCAAACCTTGTCTTCCCTCCTTTTCCTTCCTCCTCTTCAACCATCCCCCACCCTACCACCATATCCTCCATTTACCTCCCTCCACACAAACACACACAGACTTGCATAGACACATAAGCACACAAATGCACTTCTCTCTCCAAGTAGGATGCCTCCTGCTGCAAAATGTCCATTTCTACCTCCATATTTTTGTGTTCCAATCATTTCTGGAAGACTCTCCTTCCTCTCTGCTTGGCCAAATCTTAGGCTCCAAGGCCCAATCCCAAAACTCTAAAGGTCCCTTGTAAACTGAGGTGGGGAAACCATTCGAACCACTAAGACTGACCAAGTGCTTCCTCTCTGCCAGGCAATGGGCCAGACACTGCAGATGCTGTAAGGAAAGCAGCACAGTCCCTCGTATTCCTAACCAGTGGAGGAGGGGAGCTTCAACAGGAACCCCTTGCTCACCTGAACCTCACAGGCAGTGGAGTCAGCAGCCAGACCTCACAGCAACTGGGGGCTCAGGTGGGAGCAGGAGAGAAGGTTCAGTTGGATAAGTCACCTTGTCTCTCCTTTAGCTTTTCCAAGAAGCTGCCTGGCTTGGTGGTTTAGACATATTCTATTCCAAGAACCTTCATCCTCTCTGACCAACTTGAGCAGCACTGCCTCCTGCCTTGCTTGGGAGTTTTACAGCTTCAGAGGTAGGCCGGGCCCCACCCCATGCAATAACTGCCCTGGTTAATCACCCCTCACAATGACCAGGCACAGGGCCTCACACATTTGAGAGAAAAAGACCAACGCTCTCTTCAGGAGCTCCTAGACTATGTGCCACCGTGACTGCATAGACTACACGCCACCATGGCTGCACAGATGACGGTACTCACATGGGAGGGAACGCCTTTAGGTCTCTCCAGGGTAATGTGCAATTCTAAGACCCTAATAGATACCCTACTCCTCTCTCTTCTACTCAAGAAAGGTGACCAGAGTATGAGTCAGATCACTGTTATTCTAGGGTAATTTCACATATCTTCTAAATTATAAAAACAGGTAACCCATTCACATGTACCTGGGTCCTTGCACTCCTGTAGTAGCAAATGTAGCAGTTCCAGGTAACATGTATCAGGGCAGCTCTGCTTTTCCTCCTGAATTGGAAACAGAAGATGTTCCCCAGATGTGATCTTAGATACCTTTTAGGCCCAGGGAGGAAGGGAGAGAGAATAGCTAACCCATCCGTGTTTCTATTCCAGCAACAGATACTGCCAGTCATCCTCATCACTCATTCTCACCGCAATCTATCTGAACCTCAAGTGTCTGAATAAGCGCCTCTCACGAGACACAGCTGTTAATTCTTATAGCACTAATTATTCAGCCCCCTGCTAGTAAGACCACCATTCCCAGTGAGGCTGAATGGGTCTCAGTCCATACATGCAAGCTCACAGCTTTCAGGAGCTTACCCTAAATAACAGTCACATGCTTAGGTGTGCAGACATTGGAGGGCTTTAGATAGGTCAAGACCACAAGGAAGGACAAACAATGTATACCACCTGTGAGCTCTACAATGGACCGATGCACAGAGCCTTCAAGGCAGGACAGAAGGCAGGAAGCTGCCGTCAAACCCTGACCACCAGTGTCATTTTCAGAGGAGTGTCCTGAGCAAAGCTTTGCATCCAACTGTAACAAGCGCCTAGTCATTGAAACCTGTGGCATCCAGAAAGTATCATCTCCTGGACTTCCCAGGCTCCTCTGCTCAGCAGCCCCTAACGGCTGGCCCATCGCCAAAGGCTGGGGGGAGGACCCAGGGCACACGAGTATCTTCAGAGACTTAGCTACCCATTTTCAGTCCCCTTCCACCTCGGCCCTTCCCCTGCCAACTCAAATTTTCAGTCTCCACATATGTGTCTATGTGCCTGTGTGTCTGCGTTTTATTTATACTACCCATCTCTGTTGTTAGCAACAGAAACAAAGTACTTTAAGGCAGAAAGGGCACATCAGCCAACTGGCTTGCTGCTCCCAGGCCTGCTTCCAGCTCAGGATGAAGGCCGGTAAAGGAGCCTTCAAGCTCCAATCTGCCATGTGTGCCTACAGTGCCTAGCAGAGCTGGTATGGTGCCAGTTCACCCTGAGTTGGTTCCTGCTGAGTGGGGTCCCTTTCCTCAGCTCTCCCTCTTTACCCAGAGAGGAGACCACACTCCCAACACCCCATTCCCTCGCCTACCTGCATGCTGACTACTGTTAGAAGGCAGAGCTTCCAAAGTCAGAGTTCAGAAAACTCCCTCTCTGAATCTGTCACACAAAAAAAGAAAATCCCCTCTCCTCCCTTGTACACGGGAGATTGTAAACAAGCAGGCACTGTCTCCCGAGACCCAGACTCTGGGGAACCAGCCCAAGGCTAAGTTTCCCATCTTCAGTTTTTCTGCTATGATAATCCTTCAAGTTCTACTATCAGGTGCCTCAAGAAAATCTAGAGTAATTACTGATCACTGCTTTGTTTTCAACAGAGAGACAAAAACATGAGATGTGATGCTTGCACTCAAGGAGCTCACAGACTAACTTAGGGAAACAAAACACTATAAGAAATAATTCAAATGTGAGATACAGACTAAAAGTGCTTTAAAGGACAATGGGTGGCAGTGAAGAGGACAGGACAGGGTTTCCGTGGAACAGGAAATGTGAGCAACACCTTAAAGGACAAACAGTAGCTGGGTAGCATGACACAGTTGGCTGTCTACGATGAAGACTTCGTATGACTCGAGGCCCCAGGGCTGGAAGAATGGCAAACATCACGCCTACAGTGTCTCCCCACGTCCAGCTGAGGCTCAGCCCTGGGAGGCAAGGAGGAAAGAGAATGGCCTGATGAGGAAAAAGAACCCTCACCTCAGGGTCACTGAGTTCTCCGATCCCTTGCTGCTTCTCCCTCTGCCAAGCGCATTCTCAAAGTTCCCTTTTTCTGTACTGGTTTGAAACCCTCTCCCCTACAGTGCACAGAGGTAGCCAGCTCAACTCCCTAAACTCAAACATCCTGCTGGAACTCTTGGCACTCAAGACTTCTGCCCCCACAACAGGACAAGCTTTGTGCTCCCCCAGCTGCAATGTGGGCCAGGAGTTTGATCTACTCCTCTACTGGGCCAGGTCAGGCTAATTCTGATTCTTTACTCACTAGAGCAGGAAAGGGTTATGAAATGTTAAGCACAGTCTCTGGTAAGCCAGACCAGCAGCCCCTCCTTCAGCCATTCACACTTACGATCATGTGTGTATTCAACTAAAACACACCAAACACCAACCATGCATAAACTCTTGTGCTTGGTGCTGGTCAAGACACTAAAATGCATCAGGCATTGGTACAGACTCAAAAAGCTTACATTCTAGTAAGATGGATACAATAGCCACATGAACATTAACAAATACAGGTAAGACTATTTTAAGTGCCCCTAGAGAGATGAAATGCTCTGGATTTAGGTACATGGGGATTACTTCCAACTGAAGCAGCAGGAAGGTTTCACAGACAAGGTTTCCCTTGCACTGGACCTGGCAGATGAAACAGCAAAAGAATAAAGGGGCAATGCTGGGCAGACAAACTATGTAGGCAAAGCAGTTCCTCTAAAAGCAGGAGAGCAGAAGATACATCAAGAATGGCAAAATGTTCAGTCTGATGGGAGTTTAACTGGAAATAGACCAAGGAGGAGAGTTGGAAAGACAAAGAAATGTCAGATCTTAAAAGGGCTTTGAGAGCCAAATTAAGGATCTTATCTTTTCTCCCGGAAATCATATAAATTTTCTGAGAAAGGAATGATGGGTCAGGAACTGTGTTTCTGAAAGATGAAGCAGTGCTCAGAAATCCACTATAGCAGAAAAACCTGATTACATAGTCCACCAGGACTGAAGATCACAGGAAGGATAAGAAAGGAAGGGAACTCAGGTCATCAAATACAGGACTGGGATCCTTGTTTTGGAGGGTCAAGCTGAAGAGGAAAATAGGTCGGCAGTCCCAAGGGTGGCTAAGTGGCTGCACAAGCAGGGAAGGGCTGGAGAACCAGCTGTCCAGAGAGGGCAGTTAAAGAGTGGGAGGCATAAACATTCAGGAGATTGGGAAGGGACAGGATTTCAGAGTTTAGTACCCTGAAAGTAGAACAGCTCCAAGTGATGAAGCCAAAGGTATGGCCATGCTCTGAGTACCTTAAGAGGAATGAAGATGATGTCTGTATAGCGTTAAAAAGACTGAGGGACTGTGAGGCCAGAGCACTGCAGGATTCTCAGTACGAATTCCCAGGTAGGAATCCATGATCCACCATACCCTCAAATCCCTAGGGTAAAGCCCTAACTCTGGATCAGTTCATTCATCAGTAGTCTCCGTTCCTCCAGGAGGGCAACTAAAATTGCTAGTCAAAAATCAACACATCTACAACATGTCTGAAAGGTTTTTTAGGGACATAGTCTTGAATATTTATGGATAAAATGGTATGAAGCCAGGAATTTGCTTCCAAAATCCAAGGCAGAAGGAGCGATAGTGGATAAGGATAGAGATAAAACAAGCTAGTCCAAGTGACTGTAGTGGGGTATGTGGGGGGGACTTGATAATTGGGGGGAGTCTACTAACCATAATGTTGTTCAAGTAATTGTACATTAATGATATCAAAATAAAAAAATTTTTTTAAACAAAAAAACAAGCTAGTTCACATGTTTGTAACAGCTGAAGTGGGACGATGGATTTTGGAGCATTCGTCTTCTGTTCTCTCTACTTTTGTGTACATTTGACATTTTCCATAATAAAATGTTTAAAAAATAAACCACTTAAGTGAAAGATTGATGGGGAACAGTGCCAAAGGTCACCCGCAGATTATCTGCTGGTTATAAAATGAAAACTATAATTTCACAATGGAGAAATTTGGCCGGCTCTACTGTAAGCAGTGACCAAATTTAGCATCAATAATAGTGGGAGAACCAGACATTATGTGCTTCTGATCCACTGCATCATTTATAAAGGAGTCCCCCAGCCAAAAAAACTTAACCTAGATCTAATTATGCCTCTATATTTAATATGCAGTTTACAGAAAAATACAGGGGAGAGAGGAAGAACCTAAACAATACCCCAAAGAAATAATCAGACAGATTCAATAAGTGGCAAGTGAATTCCTGTTAAAAAATTCAAGGAAAAGGAATGCCTAAAACCAAACTCATCATTTTCCACTCTACCTCTAATAAAACACTTCGCTCCTGTACTTTTTCCACAAAGTGCCCCAGGTGTCATCTACAACTCATCAGTGACTTTTTATTCTCCTTCTTACTCTAGTTCAGGCTATCACCAAGTCCTGCAAATTCTACCTCTGTAATGTCTTATACTCACCTCCTCCACCCCTCTGCCACTCTTAAACTCAATTTATTATCAATTGCTTGCCTTACCGCAATCATCTCCTAAAACCATGTCCTTGCTCCCAGTTTTACTTCCTTCAAATATATCCTCTACACTTCAGCCAAAGCAATCTTGCTAAAATGCAAATTAACCCATATCATTCCAGTGCTCAACTTCCTTTAGCAGCTCCAGTGCCCACAGCTGTGTTTCCTAAAATGTGGTGAGGACTACACAGCATTAAATGCCATGAAATCACAAGGCAATCAAGACATTCACTTCTTAACTCTTTTAAACCACTCACTTGATGAAGAAGAAAATCTCCACTTGCTGCTGTCTTTCTCTCTCCAACACTTGATGTCTTGAGAAAGAAGACTTTCATAGGCAGCAGTATCTGGCTAAAATTTTTAAACATTATTATTTGTTTTCATGGTATTTAAATGTTATCTCATCTCCTGTGTATGGCAAGTAGCAGCGATTTTTCTACTTTAAGAAAGTGAGATAACATATCCTTTTAAAATCAATTTAAGTTTGAAAGTGAGCTGATTTAAACATTATGTAAATAACAATTCAGGTATTAAGAGGCCACAGTAATATTGTGAAGACGGTAAGTAGTGAATTAAGTCTGGGAAAAACTGCCCTACAACATTTCAAGTTGCTCTGTATGATTGTGGTGATTCAAAACAAGTTTGCAAACTGTTTGATACTCCTCTCCTTGAACCAGGAGAGCCCCCATAACTACCTCAAGGAACAGAACATGAGGCTTAACTTCCAAGTTAGATAAAGGCCATGGAACCTTTGCCAGGCCCTCAAGCCCTGAGCCACCTGGTAAGAACTGGCTACCCCAGGGAACACCGCACTAGCGGGACCACAGGAGTGGTAACTGGAGGAGTGGCCCATGGAGTGAGCAGCGGAGCTGAGGAGCCCCAGGCACTTGCATTTTCTCAGCTCAGGCAATGCACCTGGATGCTGTGAGCGAGTCCTCTGATGATTCCAGCCCCAGCCACTGGCTCTCTAAAACTACATAAGAAGACCCCAAAACCCGGAGAGATAATAATAAAATTATTCTTTCTTAAACACCCCCTATTTTGGGGGTGATTTGGTACAAGGCAGGAAAAAGGTAGATCCAGGCTTTCAAGAACTAGTCCCTGAGACTGGTCTCTGGCCTCATCTTGACACTGTTCACTCTGTGCTACTAAGAACAGCAAAAATTACCAAATGGAGGTTCTGTGCACTTAACTTCACATGCACTGCATCACGCTTCTGCCCCAGGACCTGGAATGCCCCTCCTTGCCTTGTTCACTGAAAAAAGGTACAAACTTTAAAAACATCCTTCAGAATCTGAAACAGCACTGTCGCTCTATGAAACTTTACCCTCATCTTTCTCACTCTCTTCCCACCAATGAGTGAGTGAAACCTTTCCTCCCAGTGCGAGCTGTACAGCAGAAAAATCACACTGAAGTGTATTGACCTTGTGTATGTCATGTCCATTGAATTATCAGGTTCCTGGTGGTTAGGGATTATACGTCTCTATGTAGCTGGTCCTGCAGGGACCAAATGAACATTTGCTGATCTGAAGCAGTTTTTCCTTCTGCTTCCTTATTTAGCCTATTTCCACTAAAAACATTTCCACCTAAGCTCCTGCATGATGCCTGGTCAATGCTGCTTTCTCCTTCAGACTCTAAAACTCTAACTTTTGGCTCCAGGATTTTACTTACTCTGACCCTTGAATATGGTTTCTCTTCTGGGTTCAAGACCCTTAGAAGCAGTAACCCTTGATCCACCCAGCATTAAAAGCTGACATTTAACATACTGTTAGGTGGGGCCTACTGGTTTAGTATCCAGGACACAAGTGGGTCCTCAATAAGCATTATTCCTCTTCATTCTCTCACTTTAAAAATCTTCCTTAATCTGTCTTCTCAGCAGCCGAATTTCTTCACACTTCTTCCTATGCCCACCTCCCCAAGAGTCACACCCTCCCAGGTTTGAGCATCCCTCCACAGACTTTGGCACTTGGATCTCCTTAGCACCAAACTATGCCTCTTTAACTTGAAATTGCCACCCACCCTGTTCCCACCTCAGCTAGACTAAGTTCATCAAACCAAGTTCAGTTTAAGAGACAGGCTTTTATGTCACACTATCTAGGTCTAGAGTGTCAAACACAATTTCATATAGGACTCACTGTAAAGTTTTTCAAATGGGGAATGATATAATTATCCCCAATCGGAGAAGGAATCTGGACGTATCAAGTAAGGATAATAGGAAACAAACAAAAAGCAGGATTGGGAATCAGAAGACTTGGGCACAATTTCCTGATCTGTCTCTCTTACTATAAAATGTCTTTTCTGGTTTGGTAAACTGAACAAAAAAATGTTCCTCCCTAAATGTTGCAGAAAATGTTTTTAATGCTTATGGTACATACTAAATTAGAAATATTACAAGAATTTGAATGTAGGTAGCCTCACTCACAAAAATACACTAAAGTAAACAGAAGTTTAAAATTTTAAATAAAGAGCAAACTTAACAGGAAAAAGTTATTTTAGGTTTTTTATCGATAAAATTTAATTTCTATTAACTCCTCACTACAAACTTAATTACAGCTTAAATGTAAATATTGGAACCATAAAAACACTAGGAAAAAAAGATTATTTTTATAGTTCTGATGAATGATGAAAATTTCTCAAAGTATGACACAAAATTCAACTTAAAAGCCAAGAAGGAAAATACTGTACATTTGCCTACATAAAAATTTAAAACATGAAAGGCAAATAATTAGCATAAATGAGGTCAAAAATTAAAAGAAGAAACAAACTGGAGAAAAAAATACCATCAAAACATATGAGAAAAGTTCTAATGGAAAAGTTCTTAGAAATCTATGAGAGAAAACAGTGACCAAACAGAAAAATGAACAAAATATCTTAATAGAAAATTCACATAAGCACAGCGGCCAGTGACTATAGAAGATATTCAATTTCATTAATAGTTGAAGAAATCCTAAATAAAGCAACAATAAGAAATCCTTTTTCACCTATCAGATTGGCAAATACTAAAACTATTTGTAACACCCATGTTGGCAGGGGTGTGGTGGCAACAGGCACCTTTATATCCTGCTGATGAGAAGTAACTGATGCAACTTCTTTGGAGAGCAGTTTAGCAACACTTACTAACATTTTACATGAGCATACCCTTTGATCTGCAAATCTTCCCTTCCAGGAATTCTGCCTAAGGTAATCCAAGTACTAGAACACTTGGGCAAGGGCAGCTGTATACTGCTGTTCATTGCTGCCCTGTTTATAAAAGGAAAACACTGGAAACAACTCGAATGTCCTTCAATAGGGACTTGGCTCAATAAATTATGATACATCCATCTGAAAAAACACAATGCTGCTGTTAAAAGTAATGTACTGACATGGAAAAACAGCCTAGGTAAATTATCAAGTGAGAAAATTTTCAGTAGAGTATAACCTTTTTTATTTCTTATTATTGTAGTAAAATATATATAAAATTTGCCGTTTTAAGTATTTTTAAGTTTACAATTCTGTGGCATTAAATACATTCCCAATGTTGTACAACTATCATACTATCTATTTCCAAAACCGTCTCATCGCTTCTGTATCCATTAAGCATCAGCTCTGTACCCCATTCTTCCCTTCTCCACCCAAGCAGCCCTGGATAACCGCTAATCTACTTTCTGTCTCTATGAATTTGCCTGTAACAGATATTTCATATAAGCAGAATCATACAATATTTGTCCTTTTAGGTCTGGTGTATTTCACTTAGCACAATGGTTTCAAGGTCCATCCATGTTGTAGCAGGTATCAGAACTTCATCCCTTTTATGGCTGAATAATATTCCACTGCACCAACATACCACATTTTGTTTATTCATTCATTTGTGGATGAACATGTGGGTTGTTTCCACATTTTGGCTACTGTGAATAATGCTGCCATGAATACTGGCAGACAAGCATCTGAGTCCTTAGGTTTATACCTAGGAGTGGAATTGCTGGATCATAATTGCAAGTTTTAGTTTTTTGAGGAACCAAAACAATTTGGTTGCATCACAGCTGCACCATTTACACTCCTGCCAGCAATGAATGAGGGCTCTAATTTCTCCACATCCTCACCAACACTTTTCTTTTACATTTTTTGATTAGCATATAATTTTTTTTGTAAAAATTAAAGAAATGCATATATATAAATGTACTGTAGAAAAAAATCCATTGGCAACCAACCGTTAACGATCATTATATTTCTGGGGCATGGGTTTGCAGCAGTTATTGATACAAAAATTAGCCTGCAGAGATTCACACATAAGTCTTACATACTACAATACAGTAATTGTGTTGTGTGTACAAGACCCTAAATCAGCAGAAGTGAAAAGACCTGAGTCCCCATTCTAGCTCTGCCACCATGGACGCTGTTCTCACTTCTAACCTCTGACGTACCTGGGACTGGATCGGAGTTCCCACCTGGTATGCCAAGAATGGGTACAGCCATGTAGACAATGACCCCTTCAAGCCCTGGGGCAGCACTGTGGCTCAGTGCTACCAGGACCCTCTTTCCCTATATCCCAGTGCACCTTACAAAAATTGTTATTTTCTGTGTGTGCCGGGATACAAAAAAGGGTGGGCAGTGCTAGGTCAGGTAACCTTTAATATCACTTCCCACACTGAAACAGAAGGCTATGATTGTGCTGAACTAATGACAGAAGCTAAGAAAAGGGGAACCTCAGGGAAAATCGAACAGTCAGTGACCACAAAGGAGAAATGAAGACCCTCCCCCAAGGGGAGAAACAAGCACAGACAAGGATTCAAGAAAGGAGAACACCAAGGAAGAGAAGGCAGCTTGTATTTACCAACTCAAGTGTCTCCCCTAAAGCCACAGGTCCTGAAGTCAGTACTGAGGGGCTGAGCCTGAAGCCATGCTGCTCTGGGAGGAGCATCCCGAAGATACCCCCTTGGGCTGCAGACAAGGACAAAACCTGACCCCTGTGGGAAGAAACACTGAGGCCTGGCTAAGTGAAAGCCAAGTGAAATCCTCTCTTCCAGGTGTTCTCAGCCTATCAGCTGCCAACCGTGGACTTTGCCCTTGAAATTCAACTCCTAGGCTAAAGAGATAATCTCCCAGGCATGTCCTGTGTAAACCTGGCTAATCAACAAAACACACTCAACACGGAGCCTGCCTGTAGTGCCTCAACATCAGTCCTGCCAACCAGGAGGCTGTGCTGAAGGGCAGGGGGACCTTACCCAGCTGAAAAGTCACCTGGCCTAATAGAATCACATGCCCAGGATGGGCATTTTCCAAAAATCAGTCAAACAGCTGTTAGAGACAAGCACACAGCTGGAAACCTCACCCAAAAGTGATATGGATACTGTGAGATGAGTCACTGGGACTGAGGGTATCGACCTTTACGGGGCTCTGTTGATGCTACAGGGTAAGCCACCCAAGATATTCTAAAGTACAGACATGAAATTCTAGGTTAATGAAAGACGGCATACCAGTTGACATGTGACCCTCACACCCTTGTTTTGAATCTCAGCTGCTGAGTCTCTTAAGCAGTGGTTTCCGACCAGCAACAGCAGTAAGCACTTAGAAACCTGGTAAAAATGCAAACTCTCAAGCCTCACTTCAGACCTACTGAATCGGAAACAGGCTCTCCAGGCAAGTTTGGGGCATGCTCAAGTCTGCTCTAAGGTTCCAGAGAGCTCTGAGACCTGGAGTTCAGACCCCTGAGACTTCCCTTATATTCTGCTTCGAGTGGATTTTGAGGAACTAAATACCACCTCTCTAGTTACACCTAATAAGGCTGACAAGTTTCCTCCCACTCCAGTTCCATCTTCCACATGGTCTTAGAGGTTTCTTTTTTACTAACCAAATTCAATTGTGTACTGTCCGTGTTTTCAGAGGAAAAATGATTCCCCACTTCCCAGAGGGTTCAAATCTTTCAAGATCTGACTTCACCCAATCTTGTCAGCCTCACCCCCTAACTCATCTGTGTGTCCCATGGTAGGTGACCACCTAATAATGTCTGCTCAGTGGATCAGTGCTAAAAACAAAAACACTGTCTAAAGGAATCTTTCCTAACCATGTATCTTTTCCTTTAGAAGCAAAGTAGTTACTAAAACAGACAGGGATAGGGCAGACAGGAAAGCAGAATCCCATTACTTACAAAAGAAATTCCTCTGTGTGTCAGGAATCTATGCAAAATCTGAAATTCAATCTCACTGTGCTCTGTCCTTCACAAACTATTCCATCTAAGACAGCTGACTAGGCTAAACACAGATCTCATGAACACTGAGAAATAGGAGTTTATACAACACCTCACACACTTTCATTTCTGAACCCTGACCCTTAATTTACAGAATCCAAACAGGATCAGTACATCAAAACAGAAGTATCCATCAACAGAGACTAGTCAGTATTCAATTTCCAGCAAGTAAAAGTTGTGGCCAGATAATTTTCTTTCCTCAAACATTTCTAACAAACTAAGAAATCAGTATTCATTGACAAATGCTAGTTTACTAACAAATTACTTAAGTTTTTCAAAAATAAATTCCACCTTCTCACTATACAATTGGAGGAACCCTAAGACACCAAATTACCTGTGAAGAATCAATGATGCAGACCATTGTTCTTCCTACCCAGATAAAGAGAGGTATTTCCAGTTATGTCTCCAAGTCTTGGCACCCCTGCTCCCCAACCCTTACCAGTTTATTTTATACAGACTGGTGTTTAACTTCTTTCAGAGAAAGCTGAAAAAAAATTCATTCAACTCTACAAACATCCAAATCTACTCTGGTTCCTAACATACAGAAAGGAGAACAGGACAGTAAACGACCCATAATTAAGGAAAAAGAAAACACTCAGTCCATATTTCAGGCAACTAATAGAAGGTGCATTTGGTACACCAGTCAGAGTGGGGGTAGAGAAGGAGCACATCCTTTGGAATTTTACAAACTTATATCTGGATTTTAATCCCATTAGCCACTCTGAGTCCCTCACCAGAACATCAACAACTTTACTCAGAGATTATTGTGAGAATTTACTAAAATGATGCAAGTGAAAATGCCTAGTATAACACAATGCCTGGAATAGAGTAAGCATTCCACTAATGACATACCACAAACCTGAAATCTACAGAAATTTTTTAAACATAGATTGCTTGATCCCAAGAATTATATAGAATTTAATTATATTTATTCAACATCCTTTAGCTAATTATGTGCCTGTCCCCACTCCAGATCCCCTCTCTTTCCCCATATTCTTTTTCTTGATTCTTCTCAAATTCAATGTTTCTCTCAGCCACCATCCCTCTCAAATTTTGACACCCTCTCCCTAATCATGCCACAGACCTAAAATACATACCACTCATATCGGTTCTCCAAACTCCTTACTATGGCCAGGGGACTCTACCTGAACCAGCCTCTGCCAGCACCTTACATACGCCCCTACACCCACAGGCTCCCTGTATTCCAACGACAGACTTTCTCTATGCTCTTTCAACAGGCCCAGATCCCTCCCACCTCAGGGGCTCTGCCTTGGCTGTTCCCTCTCCAAGGAATGTACCTGCCCCAAATCTACACATTCACAGCTTCTTCTTGTGCTTGAACTTGCAGGTCAAATGTCATATTCTCAGAGAGGCCTTCTCTAACATCTCTTTTGAAAACAGCTTTCGAGTTCCCACTTCTCTTGCTCTTTGGCTTTGCCAGTATGTCCTTCACGGTTCATATCACTATCTTTGGCTCATTTACTGCGTTGCTTACCTGTTTCCTGACTGCTCCCCCACCAATGCTTTAAGTTCCATGACACAGGACTTTTCTGTCTTAGTTATGGCTACACCCCCATTATATGAAATAGTGCCTAGAACAGAATGCATACTCAATACATAGATACTAAATAAATAAATAAAGAGAGGCAGAGTTGGACCCATACGCTCCCTTTCTCCAACTACCTGGTGGCAGAAGACGGGCTCTCAGGGAAAGACTGTGAAGTAAAAAGAGAAAAAGATGAGGAGAAATAAACCCTTGGGGAACACAAACAGATAATGCCCACATGTGCCCCGACTGAACACCAGCCGCCATTGGGCCGGGAAGATGTCGGGGGGTGCATTCTCCATGGCTTTCCTTTTTGCTTCATACCAATGTTTCTTATTGTAGTAAAACACACGTAACTCTGTGGTTTCTCCTTTAGTTTCTGCAGCTTCCCAAGGTTTAGATTCTTCCAGCAAAAGCTATGCAGACATCTGACCTTGGGTGTCTGTCAAGTGAGAAGAAGTCTGGAGAGCACTGCTTTTGAAACCTACCTGGGTTTACCAGACATATGTTCTGAGATGAGAAAAAGGTTTTCTACTTCCCTTTATTGAGATTTAAACAAAACAAAACTTTCCAGTTATTCCTTACTGTTTTCTTTTTAACTTGATTCTGCCGCTTGCCTTTGGGAACTTACTTAGAGCTGACAAACCCCCCGCCCTTCTGACCAGCAGTACCCACACAGCTGGCTCTCCCAGCACAGCTGAGCGGTAACTCAGTCCTGAGCAACAGTGATGACTCAAACCCACGGAGATGGGCCCAGGGAGGAAAGCATTGCCCATTCCATTTCCAAACTAGTTTACCTGGCAGTCCTTCCATGTCTGAACCCAAAGTGGTGAGTGAATCAGGGAGAGAGGGAGGCAACCAAAAGAAGGAACTTGAATGCGCCCTTTCCTTTCTAGATTACAAAGCTTCAATTCTCTGACCACAGCAGCTGAGTTAGTCAAGTCACAGGCTGCAAACAAAGGTCACTGCCACTGCCAAGCTCATCTCAGCTGTCCCAGGTATTTTCCTGTTGTGCCCAAGCACTATATTTCTTTATAGCTGCCGAATCAGTCAAGTTCTCTCATCTCCTCTCCCCATCTGCACCCATTTTGCCAATAACAAAGTATATACACACATTCAGCTGACCTTCTTATCCTCACTCAGATCTTTACAAATGAGTACAAAGGTCCATGTGTGGTTTCTATGCCCGTGGTCTTCACCTCTTTTAATCACTCCTTCAGAACACCTAGTAGGTCAAGACTTGCTGAAAACTGAATGGGGTAGGAGATTCTAGCAAAACTCTGTGCCACCTTCAATAAGGAGTGGTGAGTGCAGTTTTGGTAGCTGTGAACACCAAAAGGCTGGGCCTCTCCCAATTGTAAAGCTGTTCCTGGAGGGTCTGAGCTCCTGCCCAAGGGAGCCCACAGAAGTCAAACTGCAGAGGAAATAAAATGTTTGCCCCTAATCTGCAGTTTGGTCTTCTAAAGCCAAAGGAACTTTAAATTATAAACAGCCTCACTCAAAGGGAAAATTCATGAAGCACCTACTCCCAGGAACTCCCCATTCTGCCCCGGGCTTGCCTGGGTTCAGCAGGCCCATAAATTGGCACTGTTGATATGACCTTTCCAGGCTACATTTCAACAAGAGATAACAACAAAGCTGAGAGCTTTGGTAACACTCAAAGGAGATTTGAAGGACTTACAACACACTGCTAAATTTGGCAGCAAAAGTTCCCGTTTCTTTCAGTTAGAAAAGGAAATCTCTTTATAATTATACTTGCAGATAAGATGCACCAAACTACTCATGCTACACATTCTCTTTAGAACAGATTAGAATCTCCCCATCCCAGTCCATCTCCTCTGGGAGCATGGTCTGGGATCACTGGGGGAAGTCTCACCTGGTGCTGTGGAGTCAAAATGTCTCTTGGGAAGATAAAGTCCCAGGAGCTTCTTCATACAGCTTACTGTCTGAGCCACAACAACTTGCCAGAGATACTCACCACTCTGCATTACCTAGCCCTCTGTCTCCGAGTTTACACTCTCTCTCAGCCCACTTCCCACCTTGCTCTTTTACGCAGGGTTCTGCCATCCCTAGCCAGTGCCATTTAACACGCAGTACTCATCAGAGAGGATCCTTTCACCCTAGATGCTCCTTTGGTTCAGTCATATTCCCCCTCTGGTTTATGTATTTCTTTACAGAAGAAAGCTATAAGGGCTATGATCTACGGGCTGATCAGAGGACACTTATTACTGCTTTGCTGATACCCATTGTCTGCCAAGACACAGAAGAAGGGGATATCACCTCACAGTGCTCAGCAGAACAAACTGGACAGGATAGCCACTCAGAAACAAACTCTTCTTGACTTACAAGGGAATAATAATATTAACAATAATTGCTTACATTTCATTCAGCACTAGATAGAAGACACCATTCTAAGCTCTTGATATTCAGGCCTCACCACAACCCTATGAAATAGCACTATTATTGCCTTCGTCTTACAGAAAAGGAACTGGGGCATGGCCAGGCTAAGCAGCTCATCCAAGGTTGCAGAGCTATTAAATGGCAGAGCCAAAATTTGAATGCCCATAGTCTGACCCCAGAGCCCAGGCTCTAAACATCACTCTTTCACTGGATGGCTTTTCTCCTAACACACAGGTTTGTCTTTGAGCACAACTGGCTCACTCCAAAGGAAAGAGGGTCAGCCAGAAAACACTGCCATTTTTCTCCACTGAGAGAAGGAAACAGTGACGGCATTATTTATTCACAGAGCTGGTCCAAGTCCATATAGCAGAACATACTAGTACCCCAAACATCTGTGGACCCAAATTTTCCCAGAGGCACCAAGTGAAACACACCTCCTTTCTTAATGATCTGGTAGACTTTCTAGCTTACTCATTAAGGACTGGAGCCTCTTTGCAAGTTGTTGCAACCAAACCTTGTATGTCTAAGAACAACTTCCCAGTCAACAAGCCATGAGAACCAAGTCAAAATGCCTCCTAGAATCCAGCTGATAGATTTTTTTAAACAGTCACTCAAATATTTAATCATAAACTATATATGCTGGCCAGTGGGCATATAAAAACATATAAAATATTATACTTAATTTCATAGGACTTCAGAGATTCTAGCTGGAAAGACAACACATTTAAAGAGTCAAGTCCAAATGTCCACAAACACCTTCAATTCAATCCTCCCCCTTTCTATAAGAGGAAACAGAGTTTCTTGTTTCCTATAAGCCTAAAGAAGCCTAGTAACCTTGCCAAGCTCACTCAGCAAGTCATAGGTAGAGCCACAACTAATGCTCAGACCTGTACATACCAGGCCCCATCTCCTTCTACTGCTCTGTGCAGGCAGAGTCACAGGAGGAAGAATCTCTAACAGCAGCAGCAGGTTAACACCTACTGAGAGCACATCTGTGCTAGAAACTAAGCTAAGTACTTTATTTATTTATTTATTTATTTATTTATTTATTTATTTATTTATTTATTCTTTGGTATCATTAATATACAATCACATGAGCAACATTGTGGTTACTAGATTCCCTCCATTATTAAGTCCCCACCACATACCCCATTACAGTCACTGTCCATCAGCATAGTAAGATGCTATAGAGTCACTACTTGACTTCTCCGTGCTATACTGCCTACCCCATGCCCTCCCCCAACATTATGTGTGCTAATCATAATGCCCCTTTTTCCCCTTATCCCTCCCTTCCCACCCATCCTCCCCAGTCCCTTTATCTTTGGTAACTGTTAGTCCATTCTTGGGTTCTGTGAGTATGCTGCTGTTTTGTTCCTTCAGTTTTTGCTTTGTTCTTATACTCCACAGATAAGTGAAATCATTTGATACTTGTCTTTTTCCATCTGGCTTATTCCACTGAGCACAATACCCTCTAGCTCCATCCATGTGGCTGCAAATGGTAGGATTTGTTTCTTCTTATGGCTGAATAATATTCCATTGTGTATATGTACCACCTCTTCTTTATCCATTCATCTACTGATGGACACTTAGGCTGCTTCCATTTCTTGGCTATTGTAAATAGTGCTGCGATAAACATAGGGGTGCATATGTCTTTTTCAAACTGGGCTTCTGCATTCTTAGGGTAAATTACTAGGAGTGGAATTCCTGGGTCAAATGTTATTTATATTTTCAGTTTTTTGAGGAGCTTCCATACTGCTTCCCACAATGGTTGAACTAATTTACATTACCACCAGCAATGTAGAAGGGTTCCCCTTTCTCCATATCCTTGCCAACATTTGTTGTTGTTTGTCTTTTGGATGGTGGCCATCCTAACTGGTGTGAATTGATATCTCACTGTGGTTTTAATTTGCATTTCTCTGATGATTAGTGATGTGGAGCATCTTTTCATGTGCCTGTTAGCCATCTGAATTTCTTCTTTGGAGAAATGTCTGTTCAGATCCTCTGCCCATTTTTTTAGTTGGATTGTTTGCTTTGTGTTTGTTGAGGTGTGTGAGCTCTTTGTACATTTTGGGTGTTAACCCCTTATTGGATATGTCATTTATGAATATATTCTCTCATACTGCAGGATGCCTTTTTGTTCTACTGATGGTGTCCTTTGCTGAACAGAGCTTTTTAGTTTGATAAAGTCCCACTTGTTCATTTTTGCTTTTGTTTCCCTTGCCTGTGGAGATATGTTCATGAAGAAGTTGTTCATGTTTATATTCAAGAGAGTTTTGCCTATGTTCTTCTAAGAGTTTTATGGTTTTATGACTTACATTCAGGTCTTTGATCCATTTCAAGTTTACTTTTGTGTATGGAGTTAAGATAGTAACCCAGTTTCATTCTCTTACATGCAGCTGTCTAGTTTTGACAACATCAGCTGTTGAAGAGGCTGTCATTTCCCCATTGTATATCCATGGCTCTTTTATCATATATTAATTGACCATATATGCTTGGGTTAATATCTGGACTCTCTATTCTGTTCCACTGGTCTATGGGTCTGTTCCTGTGCCAGTACCAAATTGTCTTGATTACTGTGGCTTTGTAGTAGAGCTTGAAGTTGGGAAGTGAGATACCCCCTGCTTTATTCTTCCTTCTCAGGATTGCTTTGGCTATTTGGGGTCTTTTGTGTTTCCACATGAATTTTAGAATGATTTGTTCCAATTCATTGAAGAATGCTGTCGGTATTTGGATAGGGACTGCATTGAATCTGTAGATTGCTTTAGGTGGGATGGCCATTTTGACAATATTAATTCCTCCTACCTAAGAGCATGGGATGAATTTCCATTTATTAGTGTCCTCTTTAATTTCTCTTAGGAGTGTCTTATAGCTTTCAGGGTATAGGTCTTTCACTTCCTTGGTTAGGTTTATTCCTAGGTATTTTATTCTTTTTGATGCAGTTGTGAATGGAATTGTTTTCCTGATTTCTCTTTCTGTTATGTGTATTGATTTTGTATCTTGCAACTTTGCTGAATTCTGATATTAGTTCTAGTAGTTTTGGAGTGGATTTTTTATGTACAATATCATGTCATCTGAAAGCTAAGTGTTTTATATAAATTAACTCATTTAGTACTTACAACAAACCTTTGGGACAGTAACATTACTCCCAATTTACAGATGAAACACTGTGGTTTACAGAAGTTAACTCGCCAGAGGTCCACAAATAGTAAGAGGAAGAGCCAGACCTGGAGCCTCCAGAGGTGTCTGCAAAGCCTCTGCTCTGGGTTTTGGGAAGAACATAGAGACACAATTTGTGGAAGTGGAGGTGAGGAGTGCTTGGGTTGTCTATGTCCAGAGCAGCTTGTGAAGGGCCTCCGGGGCTGGGTTAAGGAGGACTAGGGGCCCTACCTGGGCTGGCCTGCAGGAGAGGAGCAGGCAAGGGGTGCTTCTATCTTCCACGACTGTGAAGGGTAAGCATCTTATAGGAGGACAACGCTGAGCCTATGAACCAAGTTGAGAAGGACCACCTCAGAGCCTCTTCTGGGGTCTTGACAAAAAGATTAATAAAATGCAAAGTACAAACTCCTTCTAAAAGAAGAATCTGGTTTGATTTTCTTCGCCCAGTGACCCCAACCTGATTAAAAGATACCTTACTCCCTTCGAAATCCTGCTCTAAGCTGATAATAACAATGGAAAGCATTAAACATTTACTCTGTGCCAGGCACTAGGTGGAGAGCTTTCCATGTGTCATTTCATCTAATCCTTGTCACAAGTCTAACGAGTGCTATTATTATGTCAATTTTACAGATGCCTCACAGAAAACCAAGGATCAGAGAGATTAAATAATTTGACCGAGGTCACACAGCTCATAAATAACATCAGGTTGTAAACCTAGGCTTATGAGACCCTGAATTCCAGCTCTTAATCACTGCCCTACACTGCATGTAATGCACTCCTATGTAGTGGAAATGGTTCCACCAGAGCTGCTCCATGGCAGCACCGTACATTCTCTTAGTATCTATTAGTCACTGATAGTTGAAGAAATGCATTACAGGTTGATTCATTTAAAGGCAATTGGTAAAACTCAGTTGTCAGAACTCCACAAGGGAGTCTACATTCCAAGACACAAGTGAGCCCACCAAAATTCAGTTCCTGCAGTGAAGCT
Source organism: Manis pentadactyla (assembly GCF_030020395.1). Lineage (NCBI taxonomy): Eukaryota > Metazoa > Chordata > Mammalia > Pholidota > Manidae > Manis > Manis pentadactyla. The sequence continues at coordinate 48,994,432 of NC_080027.1, forward strand.
AAAGAATTCTAAAAACTAACTGACTTTACAGTTTTCTTTCTGAATTTCCCATTTCCCTCTCCTATGTACCCCCACATATGCACCCTATCCTTTGTCACTCTCAGGGAAGCTTTGACACAGGCCTAGAACCCTCACTTTCCTCCTGTTTCCAGCCCTTGAGCTGGCTCTCTTCCATTATTCAAGCAGCGCTTTAAATCAGAGTCAAAGAGTTGGACCCTCCTCCTTCCCAGCCTAAAGCATGAGGTATCATTAACCCTCCCACCAACTTCAGCAGGTCTATGTTTCTTCTTTCTTAATCACATGGACAGAGGTTCACAATGGGGAGGAAATAGCTACAATACACCTAATACACCAAAGATGGGTAACTCCCACACTTACTTTTCAGATCCTCCCCAGCTCTTAGCCCAGGCCCTCTGTATTCACTGACTAAATGGGTGAGCAAACCAAGAGGGCATGATCCACATGCCTGCAGGCCCAGAGATGCTTGCCTCATCCTGTTTTTCCCAGGTATAAACAGTCCTTTATTCACTGTGCTGCTTCCTTTAAACAACCTCCAGCTCACATACAAACCCCTTCAGTTGATGGGTCTGAGAAATGAGTGTTTCCTGACAAACCCTTAGGAACAGGTGGGCTTCGGCTAAGAAGGCTTCATGCCCTAACTGCATGTAATTCACCCTTTATAGAGACTGAAATCTAACATTCACGCAGTTTTAAGATGAGGAGAGGATTGCCATAATTTGAATGGCCCTTCAAGGACAGAATAACAGGGCCAAAAAAAAAAAAAAAGAAGAAAAGGGATCTTTGATGAAGTCCTTCAGTAAGGCAGTCAAGACTCGTTTAACATCCTCCTCTACCCTCAGCGGGCACACACGAATTTTCTAGAGCCTATGGCAAGAAACAGACCGCAGGTTTTTTCTCAGACAATATTACATGGCATGTTCCCCTAAGACAGATGCACCCAGCAGTTCACCCCACCCATCTACTCAGACAGAGGCACACACAGCCTCATCCCCAGCGTGAAATAGATGCACAGAGTCTCCCACCCCTCCCCGTCACTAATACAAAAAGAAGGCACTCACTAATACAAGTTTTCCCACAGGCCTTAGAGAGGAATCTCTGCAGACTATGCCAGATGGTCATTTTTTTTTTCTTTCATGCCCTCCTGGGCCCCTTCTCCACTTCCATTGTTTTTTTTTTTTCCCTCTAACTCAAAGAACTCAATTATCTGCCAGCAGATTTCCCCTCCTCCTCCCCCCAGCCCTTCTCCCATGCAGAAGCACTGAGGGGACACCAAGGCAGGCTCTGCAGGGTCACGGCCTGGCCTCCCCAGGCTTCCACTGCTTGGCGGCCTCGCCAAACTCTCCTGGGCCCAACACTGTAAATCAAGAGTCTCCAGAGCCGTGACAGGTAACAGCTAAGAAAAGAAATGGGAAGACATGCTCTTCAGTTTCTCAGTCCAGCCTGCCTGCGGGCAGGCGCTTCAGAGAGCCCAGGATTCAGACCCTCCCACCTCCTTGGGTAGACCTCCCCAAAGGAGTCCTTAGAATCAGATGAGGTGGGGTGTGGGGCACAGACTCTCTCAGTTCCAGGCTGGCAGTATGTCCAGGAAATCTGGAATGACCCTCCAAGCTGTACACCTAAGCCCTTCACTCCAGGGATGGGGCAGAGCCAGCAGAAATGAGGATGCCATTGGCTTATCCTGTAAGGTATTTCAACTTTGAACTTTTTGGGTAACTGATCATTCTAATTTTAGAGAGAGGGAGACCAGGGGGAGAACATGCAGGAAGGGGAGGAAGGGGGAGAGACGGAGTGAGAACAGGAATGTTACTTTTTAATCCTTAAGGAACATGGAGGGATCCATCCAGTCTGTGACTCAGCTCTGGGAGGCTGGACTGAGGGGCAGAGCACAGCTGCAGCCCCAGTCTCAGCTGCAGATAACTTCTTCTTCAGGCCTGAGAGGCTGCTCTGCTGTGATTCACCTAACACAAAGGCTCTCTCATTTAAAAAAAAAAACCTACCACCCAGGGTCTTCTCAGAGGCTTTTTCCCAGACACCATCCAGGGCATGGCCGGCAGGTCTTCCCCATCCGACAATAAAGTCGTGGCCGCAGGAGGGCTGTCAGCCCCTCTCTGTATCCCCACCTAGTATACCATGGGCCCCGCAGATCCCTGTGGCAGACCTGGGGTGCCCTTGCCCAGAGTCTCCCCCCCTACTATTCTGTTTCCTGGCACAGTCCACAGCATATCGAATATCTCTGCCCTTGGAATTCCCACTTCCTTGTTTCTTTTTCTTGTTTCCTTCTAAGCTGTAGCCACACAGGTTCCTGAAAGAGCTGCCCAGCCCCCAAGGAGTGGTTCAGAGCAACAACTCTTCCTGCCAGTTAGGACCCTGCCTTTCAAACCCAGAACAGAAGAGAAAGACCTCTCTTAACCACTCAAAACACTTTCCTCAGCAGAACCTAGGGGGATGAGGGAGCCAGCCCTGGCAACCAGTATCCTCTCTTCCAGTTACTAGAACTGATGAAACCATAACTGCCGGGTAGCTATGGGACTCTGGAAAAACAAAGGGTCTCCTGGAATCCCACTCCTCCATGCTAAATGCGAGTCAGGTGGCCTAAGGGAAGCTTCATCTATGAAGGATCACTTATGAGGCTCAAAGTCCACAGTGAACATCACTCTTACTAAGCTTCCCAACCCAGAGAAAGCACTATTTGTTTCCTTTAACATCTTGAAGAAGTTGCTTGTTTTTGTCATTTTTATTTATAATTGCAAAAAAGAAGATGGAACTTTATAAATAGGGAAACCAGAACTGTGAGGTAAAGTGACTTTCCAGAAGAGAATGGGGCCATTCTTCAACAATTCATAACATCCTAAATTATATGGGACTTCACTTGTTTTAAATTACTTTCATGGAAATTATTTCCTTTGCCCTTCTCCATAGTCCTACAAAGAAGTTATTATCAGGATCTCCATCTCACAGCTAATAAATCTAAAGGTCATAGAGTTAAGGGTCTCGCCCATAGTCACCTTCATAGCATGTAGCAGAACCTGGCAATGGACTCAAGTCTCCTAACCCCAAATCCACTATTCATTCTGCTACACCGAAAGAAAAGATCATCTGCTAGGCCTCTGCACACGTGGGGGCAATAAAACCGAAGAGCCTCCACCATTTCCACAAGCAGAGGAAAACTGAGATCGTGGATTTGCCTTGCCCACCACAGGGCCCACTGACTCCAAGAGGCCTCCTCCTCATGTCCAACTTCAATCTCAACCAACAATACTATGCAGCATCACCCCAGTAAAACAGAGGTTTCAAGCCAAGCAGATCCCTGGAGCACAGTAAAAGAAGGCACCACTTTAGAGATGGCCCATCCAGGCCCAGGGACATTGAGTTCGTCCTCGTGGACCCTCAGGCCACAGCACAGATACCTACATGTGCACAGTCAGGGAGCCCGAACTGGGGACACGGCTGATGCTTTCACTGGCAAGCTGACCTGAAGTTAATCAGAAGGCCCCCTCACTGTTTGCCAGAATACAAAAGACATTCTGTTCAGGAAGTACAAGAAGAAAAACCAAAGAGCCAGGACAGCAGCTGTTCCCTCATCCCACAGAGACACCAAAGGCATCCAGAAAGTTCCCTGAGGCCCGGGAGTAAGTCTGAGATGTGACAGGGCTGAAGCAGCTCCTCTCCTGATGGGTCTCCAACCCAGGGAGTGTCTGCTGTATTAAGCCTCCTAATAACATCACTGACAATCATCACTATAAAAATGCCTTTCTGGAAGGGTCCCCTCTCCTAGGCCACACAGAGCTCACCACACACCAGTCCTCTAGGTCAGAACAAATTTTACCAAAACATAGGACCAGCAGAGTAGGAGTGCACAGCGTGGACACTGCATGCCCTGAGATCTGGTTAAAATATTAACCCAAGGAATCCATCCAGCACAAGCACAGTACCTCACGGCTTCGCAAGCGAGCTGGCACTTAGCAGCTGCCACTGAGAGCTCACTCTGAGTTATGTGGGTGAGAAAGCACCCTCCACATACACATCCCTGCCCTCATGCCATATATTTTTGGGAAAGCCTGTGATGGGCCTTATTAAAATGAAGGAGGACAACTTGCTCCCAACCAAGTTACCTGGGGAGAGACCAACCCCAGTTCAGGTATCCCCCAGACAGTCCCTCTGTTCTAGTAACTGCTCCAGAGAGACTTGGAACCTACCACGGGCTCCTAGCTGAGTTATTAGCTTACTTTTTTCTTCACTACTGCAGGTCACACACTGCAGCAGCAGAGACAGAACAGTGTTCACTAGAACAAACCAAGCCACTCAAAATACACTAGAGTTTCCATGTGAGAACTGCAAACACAAGGCTGGGTGATGATAACTTGCTTTTTCTATACAAAGGACTCTTCCTGCAAAGTACCCTGAGCCTTTTACTAAATAAAAGTAAGATGATGATTCCTATAGTGAAGTTTAAAAACCTCAGGTTTAGCACAAGTAAGATCAGCTACATTTGTAAAGTCAAGAAAATTGGCTCTCTCCCTCCTCCTTAAGCTAATAGAATCCAACTGTTGGAATATGACATCATTCCTGAGCCCCAAACCCTAAACAGAGAGTAAAGACACCCGCTTGCCTCCCAGAAAACAGCCCAAGACTATGGCCAGGAAATGAGGAAAACAATCCAAGCCTGGAGCTGACCTTACCTGAAAGTCCCCGCGCTTTCCTGCCCACTCCATTCTCGGCAGAGTCTGGCTCACACCACAGTCTGTCAGGGAGCCCAGGGCCCCCAGATCCGCAGGCTTGAGCTCCTATACCTGCTGCGAACTTCCCACAGCTCCTTCCTCTGACCTTCCCTGGCGCTCCTTCCAGCCAAATGAGCAGAGCACAGCTAGCGGGCCAGGCCAGTTGTCATGGAGACCCTGTTCACACCAGCACACGCACACTCTCTCTCTGTCCCTCTCTCTCTCCTTTCTCCTCTCTCTCTCCCTCTCTCAGTTCTGGGAGGCTTCCATGAAACAGCACCGTCTTTTAATCAGCTTGGTTTTTGCACACATTCCACTCCTCCTACCTCCCTTCCAGTCAAACAAGGGCTCTGGGCTGCTTCTGGGAACTTGCTTGAACAGCTCAGAGGGGAGAAGGAAGACAGTGAGAGGACTTGTTTTCCTCCCCTCCAGTGTCTCACTCTTTATAACTTGGAAGAATCTCGGCCAGGGGGAGGGAGCTAGCTAGCCGGCACACAGAGAGGGGAAGCCAGCCCTTCCTCTAAGCCCTGAAGCCGGGGTAGTGGGACCCAGACGCGTTGCCTTGACTTGTTTGTGCATTTGGGATTTTCCAGGCAGCAGCTGAGACAGAAATGCATTCACATCCCAGGAGCCCGTCTGGACTGGCCTGTCTGCTTACCGTGCTGCCTGCCCAGGTTGCGGTGATGGCTTTAACCAGTGCAGAGATTCCTGGTGCTAGTGCTGGTGCCCAAGCAGTCTCTCATCTTCCTGCAATGGAGAGGAAAGACACCAGGTCAGGACCAGCAGGAGTCCTGGGCAAGTCCCGCATCACAGCCCAAGCAACCAACATGAAACAAATACCACCTTTTCTCTCTGCCCTGCTCAGAGTCTGCGGTTAAATCCCAGGCCTTCTGTGGGCTGCGGTCACAGCCAGTAGTAACACCACTCCTGCCCCAGAGCTAGCACAGTGCCTGGGATGTAGCAGACCCTCTAAATTTAATGCCCTTGTGTACATTTCTGTTTTGCAACATGTTTCTATGTACACTACTTTGTTTGATCTCAAACCTTTTGAAATACACTGGACAGGTATCACCATTTTATAGATGGGAAAACTGAGACTTAGAGAGATCAAATGTTTAGTCCAAAGCTACCGAGCTAGTTAATTAAGCAGTTGAAGAACTAAGAGTATCGACTGCCACCGAAATATACTGCCACCTGATCTCAGAAACTGAAACTTTTTCAATAATCAGTTATGAGAGACAAGGTTGGGCTCCCAGGGGAGGTGGAGAATCTTTCCAAGTCATACTGAGGTAGGCCTGACTACCATTCTTTTAGCCTAAAGACTCTGTGGTAGCATCTATGAGACGAAGAATGTACTGAGGCACAGATTAGAGGGAAAAAAAGTCCTGCCATACAGATTATCTCACACTTTTCCAAATACTCTCATAAATCTTGGCTCATTTGCTCAACACAATGGTCCTGAAAGTTAGGACTGTTATTATTATATCAATTTAACAGATTAAAAAATAAAATCTAAAAGAGAAGTCAAATGACCTTGCCTCAGGTCACAGAACCAGAAAATAACAGGTCTAGAAGTAGTGCCCCAGCCTTTCAACTCTCTCTGTGTATTGAGTAGTTGTACTGGTTCCATGTGCCCTTGGGCCAGTCACTTAACCTCCCAGTTTCCACCTATAAAACCTACGCCCTGGGCAACTGACAGGGCTGGGATAAGTATAAAACGAAATGACATATGTGAAGCATGCTCCCGAAATTAGGCACTAAGAACTTCATTCATCTCAACTGTTCTTCATCAGAAACAAACAAAAACCGGGGGCAGTTGGTAGGAGAAGACACTAAGACTAAAGAAGTCATTTTTCAATGCTGCTTCCTAAAACAGGGCTACAGAGGTCCTGATGGAATCTTTTATGCATTGATTCCTTGCAGAATCCTTGTGTTTTTGACTGACCTCCAATATATCACAAAATTCTCACACAAAATTTAAACTGACTTGAGTTTACAGGTAGATATATGCCAGGAGCTAAGATAGCAGAAGTGTTACAGAACCCAACAGGACATAGCAAGATGGCACAAACCCACAGTGGTGGGCACTACTGCCTTAGTGAGGCAAGCAGAGCTTCAAAGGTGGTATAACCCAATCACACATTATAAATGCCCAACCTGACCCCAGTACGCACTCAGGAATCACTCAAAGGTCCTAGTGTCCCAAGTCTGCGAAGGAAGACAGGACAAAACAGCAAGTGCAACACCATCAAATCATTAAAGTTCTCCCTCTTTTCATTCCCAACAGGCATCCCTCTGCTCCTGGCCCTCAAAATGCACATTCCAATTGCCAAGTTTCCAAACTAAGAGAAGGTTCTAATCCATTTCCATGATAAGGAATAGTCACAGCTATAATATCAACACCTACCAATATTTACTGAGCACCTACCATATATCAGGCATTCTTATAAGCAGTATGAAGGGCCAGGGCTGAGCAGTAAAGTTGGTCAGTCAGTCTCAAAATCAATACACTTTAAAAAGCCCTCCAGACCAAATACAGGATGCAGGCGATGCTCCCCCTAGTGGCAAACTCGAGTTACAGTGGTTTCTTAGGGCCTCGTCCTCAGTGTGAAGGGACAAAGACGGCCCCAGGGGCATGAAAACAGTGATTCTTGCTTAGGTGCTGCTACTGTATATGAGCTCCCTGAACAAGGCAGGGTAAGAGGGTAACTGAATCCCTCTGCTACCTCTGCAAGGCTAGATTCATATCAATCCCACTTGACCTTTCCAGAATGACAGGGCTTTTACAGCCTTAGGAGGTCTCGGGTCTGTTGAGAGGCCTGCATGTATACTTGTGTCCAAAACCTGGGAGATATCCTTGCATCTCCTTACCTCCCTCTCCCCACATCCAATCCATTGACCAATTCCAAATAATTCTACTTCCAAAATACATCTCTTATCTTCATTTTTCTGCACCTCCATGGCCATCTCAGTCTCTCCTCTGAATTACTGCGAATACCTCCTAATTGCCCCAGCTCCCACTCTTGCCCTCACACCTCCATTCTTGGTGGAGCTGCCTGAATTACCCCTTTACACCAGATCATGTGTAAATGATCTGCTTACCGTGCTTCAACAGCTTCCCACTATATTGTGGATAAAACCTAAATTCTTACCAGGACCTATAATAAGGCCCAGCATGATCCTTCTCCGGCCCCTTCTCGGCAGTTTCCTGCCCTCCCCTCTGTGTGCCAGCTACACAGGTCTTCTTTTAGCTCCCTTAAGTGCCAGATTTTCCCTGGGCACTTCCCCTTTCCCTGGAACAGTCACCCATACCCTAGTCTGCCTGGCTGACTCTTACTCACCCTGCCTCTACTTGCTTCTCACCTCCTCAGAGAAGCCTTCCATGATCTCCAATCCAAGTGAGGCCTTATCCCTGCAAGCCCTCACCATAACCTGTAATTGCTCATTTGTGCAATTACTGCTCCCCCAGGAGTTCTTCAGCAGCAGGCGCCTTGCTGTTTCACCAGCCACCATATTCCCTGTACCCAGTACAGGGCCCAGCTCACAGCTAGCACTCAATAAATATCTGCTGAATAAAAACCCATTTCTTCCTGTCCTACAGGAAGAAGAAACTTCGAACAGCTATTCCATGTCACTCATGGTATCTTTTCACAGACTTACAAACTATAATTACATCTCTTTTCCTCATGTGCCTTGTCTGTGGGCTTAACCAAAAATTCCTGTAAAGTCTCCCTGTGGTTTGTTTCCCAGAACTTCCCTTGTAAGGTCACTCTTCTGGGGCCAACTTGGGGTTTTACAGCCTCTCCCATTACCAGAGTGCCCCCTCACAAGCACTCCACCGCAGCCACACCGCCAAACCGAGCAGGATGCAGGAATGGCCCCACTCACAGAGATGAGGAGCTTCTCTCGGGGCAGCTCTGTTCAGGGACAAAAACGCCTTCTCTCACCTCCACTGTGCAGGTCATTGTGCTTACAGAAACTGTATTTTTACTAAAAAAAAAAAAAAAAGGCATCTTATGTTTTATAATTTGGAAATGGGTACAAAATGTTTAAAAAAACTCGTTTCCATTTCTAAAAAGAAAACTACTGTCTGGGGGAAAAAATAATAAAGGCCTAAATAACAGCAATAACAGGGTGACTAAGTGCAGCCCCCTCTCGTGTCATACATTACCACCAAAATCTGAAATTCTTTCTGGCTTCATCTCCTGCCCACTGCCTGCTGCCACCCTCCCCACCCACCACTGCAGGCACAAGCAGACACACCACCTGGTGCTCGGGGAGCTGCACGTTCTGCTCCCTCACCCTCACTGCTCATGCTGAGTGCCTCTCCTTCCCTGACTAGCAAAATCTAACTGTCTTCAAGGCTCAACTCAGTTATCACCCCCCCTTCTGTGATATATTTCTTGATCTCCTAGCAGAACCTGTTCATCTACTCTGCAGGCCCACAGCAGTTTGAAGATGCCTTTATCACAGTACTTAGATCGCTTTATCACTGTTACCTACACCCATTTCCCCAACAGTTGTGAGCACCTTAAGGTCTATCCATTTTAGTATTTCATTCAGAGTGGGCAGTCAATTCATGTGTGGGGGATAAACAAATCACTGAAAAAGACTCTAAAAAGGCAAAACAAAAATGGCAAGTGCAATACCATCAGCTGTTCTCTCCTTAAGATGAGGGAATTTGAGTAGACAGACTTACACTTACCAAGAAGAAAAATGCATACACATCATATATATATATGATGATTAGATTCTAGATTTGATCAGTAGAAGAGTTTATAGTATTGTCTTATCCCTGTAGAAACAACTGAAATTCTGAACCTGAAAACCCAGGAGCAGAATTAAATCTTTTAAAGTCATTCCTTACTTTGGGATCAAAGGAATTCAAGAAAAGTAAACTGTTGTTTCAGTACTACTGGCTGGACCCTAGAATGCCTAAGAGATGTAGTATAACTTCAGAAGCCTTTGGGGAGCTTAGTTCCCAGTGCCCACGCAGCATCTATGCTGAAGACGTCCAGTCTACCCAAATAAAGGGACAGGCATATGCCCCACTCAGTTCTCCTACTGGGTTCTGGTTGCCAGATGAGAAGGCAGGTTTACACAAGAGCCTGTTAGGGCTTTACAATTTTCCTTTTCTACCTCTGAGTGGCAATGTCATTAAGACGGAAAAGAGGAAAAATCCAGGAATGGAGAAAGAGTCAAGAGACTAGAGCCCAGGTTATGTCCTGCTTTCTCGGGTGGTGAGATCTTAAGCAACTCCCTGTCCCCACTCAGAGCCTGCACTTTCTCCTGCATGTAATGAAAGGACAGTTGGGCTGCTGGAACTAGCTGTCTTCCAAGGGTCCTTCTACCTGGAATGTTCGGTCACAATCACCCAGTACTACTGCTCTGTCCTAGTCACTTGGTCCCATTGCATTCCGAATGAGTCCAAAGCAGCAGGAAGTGTTTCAGTGTAAAGAGTCTCCTTCTAACCCTTTCAGCAGAGCCCCTGGCCTGGGGTCCTGGAGTCATCTGCCTGGGCTCAGACAGAAGACTGTCACCAACAAAAGGCAGTCCTTCCTTGGAGGAAAATATGGGCAAGTCAGGCTTCCTGACTAAGGAAAACTACAGAGAGAAGAAAGGCACCAAACACAGGATGAGGAAACTAGGAAATGGTCTGGGAAGAGCCTGGAAGAAGACTGAAGCTCTGCCAGGGACTCGCTCCTAGCCATCAGTCTGAGACAAAGCTGCCTTTACAAAGCAGAAATGGCAATATCTAAGTTCTCTTGGAAAACAGTCTGCCTACTGCACATCAATCAATCTCTTCATGAGCTCTACCAGGGCCTTTGAATCAATAAAGCAGCATCTCCCTCCAGATGGCAATTCCAGCCCTCCTCTGCCTGGGAGCCACATCTGGCAGGACCTCCAGCGTTCTGGCCATTGCCACACATTCTTTGCTTGCACATCCTTCCTGAGAAAACAGAGGAATGCCCATCCTACTCAAGTCCTGGCAATATATGGTAGGAAATTCTCTCAGGTCCTTACTCCTGCCCTATTCCCCCCTGCCCTCCACCCATTTCCCACTCCCAATCCTAAGACTCTGAACTATCCAAGTATGGGATCTTGCCTATAATTATCCCAGGTTCTATTGCCCTGTGGTAAAGCAGCTACTGGACACCTTCATGCTGGGCTGAGCACACTCTCCTTCAGTCTCCCAGCCTTCCTGCCTAGTTTACGTTTACTAGGTACACCCTCAACATGATGCTCCAAGCTCAGATTGCCAGGGTACAAGGTACTCAGTGGCTTGATCCAGGCTCTGGGAGCATCTGTCACAATGCTCGTATGTGAGCTTATTTCCTGGAATCTCACAAAACCACAGGCCCTTGACCAATGTCCCTTGTTAAGTCCAAGCCTTTTAACACTGTCCCACAAAAACACAGTCTTGGAAATAGAAAAGACTGGACAATGGAGGCAGTATCCCGAACCCCCTGTAGGAGCATCATTTTACCCTTCCAGAATGGGCTTCTCATGCTTACTTTGGCTTAAAACTCTGAGTTCAACCAAGATCTTAATCTGTCATAACTAAAGCTTCAGGATGGGGAAGGTAGGGTACAAAACATGGAGAAAGGAGACAAAAGAATAAGAGGAATGTGGACTTAAATGGTGTTCCATAATATAATCAAGAAAATACCTTGAGCCTGGGAAAGGAGTACCCTTGATAATAAGATCTGGGTGAAGCTGTGGTAAATGTGGTGACCTCTCCTCCATGCCTTCTCTCTCATTTTCTCTAGCTGGACTGGATTTACTATCCGTACCCCCTGTACTACTTGGAAGAGTCTACTACTCCATGTCAGCTGCACTCCCTGCCTTGTATCTTAGTGCACCAAGACTTATTTAGCTTAACTCTCCAACTAGTCTGGAATATTCCTTAAGGCAGGAACTATATCTTAACTCTGAATCCTAGTTTAGGGCTCTGTAACAAGCACAATTCATAAATTTTAATGTATGAACTAGTGAAACCATCAATCAACTAATCAATCTAATAAGCAATCAACAGTATCACCACAGAACCTAAACCATTTTTGTGCTTAGCACCTCAGAGCAGTCCAGGGTTTCCAAGGTGTAGTGCCTATGAAGGATAATTCTAAGTGGTACATGGACAAACATTCTTTAAATTTCTAATACTTCCATATTTATCTTAATGTGCTTAAGAAAAAAGATAACCAGCTATTAACCCTGTTTTCACTGATCTCACTGATTAGACCAATGCTAAAGAAGGTATATATATCCTTTATGTTTGCTTTTTGTTTTGTTTTACTAAAATTAATGGGTAAAAGCTTAAAGAGAAATAGGTTACTTGCTCAGCATCTAAGTATCTTCCAGAATGTTTATTAATTACAAAGTCAGGAATAGTTCACTTGACAATGGAGAAACCTGGCAGACATAATCTTAACCAAGTGATCAAAGTCAACGTTACTAGCAGTAATGAGCAACTCTGACATGATGCATTGAAAAGGGCAGTTCACGTCTGTGGTGTTCTTCCCCCAAATCCATAACCTCAATCAAATTATGAGAAAACATCAAACAAATGCAACTTGAGGGACATTCTATAAAATACCTCACCAGCACCCAAAGTCTCAACATTCATTAAAGACCTTACAGTCTGAGGAACTGCCACACATTGACACAACAACTAAATGTAATGTGGGATCCTGGGTTAGATCCTGGAATAGAAAAGGGTCTTTAATAGGAAAAGCGAATGAAATCCAAATCAACTCTACCATTTATGTTATACCAATATAAATTTCTTAGCTAATAATTGCACCAGTATATGAGGTTAGGAGAACCTGTACTATCTTTGCAACTTTTCTACAAGCCTTAAATTATTTAAAAGTACGAAGCTTTAAAAAAAGAGCCAATTTAAAGACAAAGTATGGTACAAATCACCAAGGTGGGTAAGAATGATTCAAGCTGAGAAGCACTAGAGTTGTCACCGTTCATGTCCTACATCTAAGAAAAGCTGTCCCCAGAAGGAGAATTATGGCTGTAGAAGAATATTTACTAAAATAGGGAAACATCTGCTTTATATTGCTTGAGAAATAATAATTTATTCCATTTTGTTAAAAATATATGTATCACATATATAATGCACAGAAAAAAATTCTGTGATAAAATAAAAAGTGTATGCTGAACAAAGTATATATGGCATTTATTAAATGGGACAAAGCTTTTAGAAAGTAACTTGGTTACATATTAAACTGCTCATATCCTTTGACTCAGTACCCTCACTTCTGGGAAGTTATCCTAAGAAAAAATTCAAGTTATCCTAAGAAAAATTAGAAACAACCTCCCTGTCAATAATTACTAGACTGGTAAATCTCAAGTGTTTTATGACCATGACCCATAGTAAAAATATATTTTATATTATAATGTAGTAGGTGCATGTAGGACAGTGTGTACATAAAACTGAACCAAAAGGTTTCTCAAAACAATACTTATCTTTGCTACATGTGACTGTCTCTGCTATTTTCTATTCTAATCTGTTTCATTAAGAAAACAAACCAAGCTTGTAGAGCCCTGCTACACTGATTTCCCAACCCACTAATGGAGATCTGAAGCCTGAAAAAGTGGGCACTAGATGGACTATATTGTGCTTTAAGAGAGCCACAAAGTGGCAACAGTGACTGGTTCTAGAGAAAGAAAAGAGAAGGTGTGAGGAAGATTTACTTTTCACTGTGCACCTTTTCATACTTTTTGAATTTACAACACATACATTTATTACTTATTTTAAAATAACAGCATCAGAAAACTAAGTGGAGGGGCGGAAGATGGCGGCGTGAGTAGAGCAGCGGAAATCTCCTCCCAAAACAACATATATCTATGAAAATATAACAAAGACAACCCTTCCTAGAATAAAAACCAGAGGGCACAGGACAATATCCAGACCACATCCGCACCTGAGAGAACCCAGCGCCTCGCGAAGGGGGTAAGATACAAGCCCCGGCCCCGCGGGAGCCGAGCGCCCCTCCCCCCAGCTCCCGGCGGGAGAAGAATAGGCAGAGCAGGAGGGAGACGGAGCCCAGGACTGCCGAACACCCAGCCCCAGCCATCCGGGCCAGAGTGCAGGGCCCTCGATAATAGGAAAACAGGGCAGCAAGAACAGTGAGTGGGCACTGGAGGCTGGGCGCTGGAGGACATAAGAGAAGCGCGCGACCATTTTTTTTTCTTTTTTTTTTTTTTTCTTTTTTGCTGTTTTGTTTTGGCGAGCGCTTTTTGGAAGTCTTAAAGGGATAGGGACCCCAATACTAGGGAAACAGGGCAGCAAGACCGGTGAGCAGAGGCCCGAGGCTGGCACCGGAGAATAAAGAAAAACGAGCGACCACCTTTTTTTTAATTAAAAAAAATTTTTTTTTAATTTAAAATTTTTTTTCTTTTTTTTTTTTTTGTGGTCGTTGTTTTGTTTTGGCGGGTGCTTTTTGAAAGTCTTAAAGGGGCAGGGCGGGACACTTAATCCAGAGGTAGGGAATCCGGGATCTCTGGGCACCCTAACCCCTGGGCTGCAGGGAGCAGGGAGGCCCCTTACGGAGATAAATAGCCTCCCAGCAGCTCCTGCTCCAACGCGACTCCACCACTTTGGAGTAGCTGCCCGAGCCAGGCCACGCCCACAGCAACAGCGGAGATTAACTCCATAGCAGCCGGGCAGGAAGCAGAAACCCTGTCTGCGCGCAGCTGCGCAGCACAAAAGCCACTAGAGGTCGCTGTTCTCCCAGGAGAGGAGGGCCACAAACCAACAAGAAAGGAAGTCCTTCCAGCCGTCACTCGTCCCAGCTCTGCAAACTATTCCTATCACCATGAAAAGGCAAAGCTACAGGCCGACAAAGATCACAGAGACAACACCAGAGAAGGAGACAGACCTAACCAGTCTTCCTAAAAAAGAATTCAAAATAAGAATCATAAACATGCTGACAGAGATGCAGAGAAATACGCAAGAGAAATGGGATGAGTCCGGAGGGAGATCACAGATGCCAGAAAGTAGATCGCAGAAATGAAACAAACTCTGGAAGGGTTTATAAGCAGAATGGATAGGATGCAAGAGGCCATTGATGGAATTGAAACCAGAGAACAGGAACGCATAGAAGCTGACATAGAGAGAGACAAAAGGATCTCCAGGAATGAAACAATATTAAGAGAACTGTGTGACCAATCCAAAAGGAACAATATCCGTATTATAGGGGTCCCAGAAGAAGAAGAGAGAGGAAAAGAGATGGAAAGTATCTTAGAAGAAATAATTGCTGAAAACTTCCCCAAACTGGGGGAGGAAATAATCGAACAGACCACGGAAATACACAGAATCCCCAACAGAAAGGATCCAAGGAGGACAACACCAAGACACATAATAATTAAAATGGCAAAGATCAAGGACAAGGAAAGAGTGTTAAAGGCAGCTAGAGAGAAAAAGGTCACCTATAAAGGGAAACCCATCAGGCTAACATCAGATTTCTCAACAGAAACCCTACAGGCCAGAAGAGAATGGCATGATATATTTAATACAATGAAACAGAAGGGCCTTGAACCAAGGATACTGTATCCAGCACGACTATCATTCAAATATGATGGTGGGATTAAACAATTCCCAGACAAACAAAAGCTGAGGGAATTTGGTTCCCACAAACCACCTCTACAGAACATCTTACAGGGACTGCTCTAGATGGGAGCACTCCTAGAAAGAGCACAGCACAAAACACCCAACATATGAAGAATGGAGGAGGAGGAACAAGAAGGGAGAGAAGAAAAGAATCTCCAGACAGTGTATATAACAGCTCAATAAGCGAGCTAAGTTAGGCAGTAAGATACTAAAGAGGCTAACCTTCAACCTTTGGTAACCACGAATTTAAAGCCTGCAATGGCAATAAGTACATATCTTTCAATAGTCACCCTAAATGTTAATGGGTTGAATGCACCAATCAAAAGACACAGAGTAACAGAATGGATAAAAAAGCAAGACCCATCTATATGCTGCTTACAAGAAACTCACCTCAAACCCAAAGACATGTACAGACTAAAAGTCAAGGGATGGAAAAACATATTTCAAGCAAACAACAGCGAGAAGAAAGCAGGGGTTGCAGTACTAATATCAGACAAAATAGACTTCAAAACAAAGAAAGTAACAAGAGATAAAGAAGGACACTACATAATGATAAAGGGCTCAGTCAAACAAGAGGATATAACCATTCTAAATATATATGCACCCAACACAGGAGCACCAGCATATGTGAAACAAATACTAACAGAACTAAAGGGGGATATAGACTGCAATGCATTCATTCTAGGAGACTTGAACACACCACTCACCCCAAAGGATAGATCCACTGGGCAGAAAATAAGTAAGGACACGGAAGCACTGAACAACACAGTAGAGCAGATGGACCTAATAGACATCTATAGAACTCTACATCCAAAAGCAACAGGATATACATTCTTCTCAAGTGTACATGGAACATTCTCCAGAATAGACCACATACTAGGCCACAAAAAGAGCCTCAGAAAATTCCAAAAGATTGAAATCCTACCAACCAACTTTTCAGACCACAAAGGCATAAAACTAGAAATAAACTGTACAAAGAAAGCAAAGAGGCGCACAAACACATGGAGGCTTAACAACACGCTCCTAAATAATCAATGGATCAATGACCAAATCAAAATGGAGATACAGCAATATATGGAAACAAATGACAACAACAACACTAAGCCCCAACTTCTGTGGGACACAGCAAAAGCAGTCTTAAGAGGAAAGTATATAGCAATCCAAGCATATTTAAAAAAAGGAAGAGCAATCCCAAATGAATGGTCTAATGTCACAATTATCGAAATTGGAAAAAGAAGAACAGATGAGGCCTAAGGTCAGCAGAAGGAGGGACATAATAAAGATCAGAGAAGAAATAAATAAAATTGAGAAGAATAAAACAATAGCAAAAATCAATGAAACCAAGAGCTGGTTCTTCGAGAAAATAAACAAAATAGATAAGCCTCTAGCCAGACTTACTAAGAAGAAAAGAGAGTCAACACAAATCAACAGTATCAGAAACGAGAAAGGAAAAATCACGACGGACCCCACGGAAATGCAAAGAATTATTGGAGAATACTATGAAAACCTATATGCTAACAAGCTGGGAAACCTAGGAGAAATGGACAACTTCCTAGAAAAATACAACCTTCCAAGATTGACCCAGAAAGAAACAGAAAATCTAAACAGACCAATTACCAGCAACGCAATTGAAGCGGTAATCAAAAAACTACCAAAGAACAAAACCCCCGGGCCAGATGGATTTACCTCGGAATTTTATCAGACATACAGAGAAGACATAATACCCATTCTCCTTAAAGTTTTCCAAAAAATAGAGGAGGAGGGGATACTCCCAAACTCATTCTATGAAGCTAACATCACCCTAATACCAAAACCAGGTAAAATAACAGCATCAGACAAGGCTAATTATACATAACAAAGCAATAACTACACTAAAATGTAAAACCACATACAAGGGAAAAATTAATTTATGCCAAAACAATAATCACATGCTAGCAATTTTTTCCTTTTTATTAAGTTCTAAATACCTTGCCACTATTTTACTTATAAAATTTAACATATACATTCATTTTTCTTAAATTATTGGTGAGGACACAAGGGATTTTAAAGCTAATGGTAATGTTTTCTTTATTAATCTGGGTGGTAGTTACATGAATATTCACATTTAAACTGTACATATAAAAATAAAAAACACATACTCTATTTTTAATAATATTTGTAAAATGGAGGATTTCAAAAGTGGACCCCCTTTCCAGGCCTGCCTCTCCTCATCCTCAAACTCAGGAAGACACTCCAATAAAGTGCTTGCATAAGATTTAAAACCATCAGTCATCAAAAAACTACTAGAATTAATAAATAAATTCAGTAAGTCACGAAACAAAATCAATATACAGAAATCGGTTGCATTTCTATTTACAAATGAACTACCAAAAGGAAAAATTAAGAAATCAATTCCATTTACAACTGCATCAAAAATAATAAAATACCGAGGAATAAATTAAACCAAGTAAAAGACCTGTACTCTGAAAACTGTAAGACACTGATTAAATAAATTGAAGAAGACACAAATAAATGAAAAGCTATTCCATGCTCATGGATAGGAAGAATTAATATTGTTAAAATGGCCATACTGCCTAAAGCAATCTACAGATTAAATGTAATCCCTATCAAAATACCAATGGCATTTTTCAATGAACTAGAGCAAATATTGCTAAAATTTGTATGGAACCACAATAGACTCTGAAGAGCCAAAGCAATCTTGAGAAAGAAAAACAAAGCTGGAGATACCACACTGATCTCACACTGTCCTACAAAGTTACAGCAATGTCAGAACAGTATAATACTGGCGCAAGAACAGATACACAGACCAATGCAACAGAATAGATAGAGAGCCCAGAAGTAAACTCATACCTATATGGTCAATTAATATATAGCACAAAGGAGGCAAGAATATACAATGGGGAAAAGACAGTATCTTTAATAAATGGTGCTGGGAAAGTTCTTCAGCTACATGCAAAGAAAAGAAACTGGACCACTATCTTATACCATACACAAAAATAAACTCAAAAAAGGTTTAAAGACCTAAATGTAAGACATGAAACCATAAAACTCCTAGATGAAAACATAGGCAGTAAACTCTTGAACATCAACATTAGTAACTTTCTTTATGGATATGTCTCCCCAGGCAAGGGAAACAAAAGCAAAAATAAACAAGTGGGACTACATCAAACTAAAAGCTTCTGTATAGTAAAAGGTTGAAACCATCAGTAAAATGAAAAGGCAACCTACTATGTGGAAGGATGTATTTCCAAAATAAATATTCAATAAGGTGCTAATACCCAAAATTTATAAAGAACTCATACAATTCAACACCAAAAAAAAATTTGATTAAGAAATGAACAGAGAACCAAAGTAGACATTTTTCCAGAGACAACATACAGATGGCCAACAGACACATAAAAAATCATCACTATATCATCAGGGAAATGCAAATTGAAACCACAATGTGGTATCACTTCACACCAGTCAGAATGACTGTATCAACAGACAAGAAATAACAAGTGTTGGTGAGGATGTAGAGAAAAGGGAACCTTTGTACACTGCTGGCGGGACTGCAAATTGGTGCAATCACTATGGAGCACAATATGGAAGTTTCTCAAGACACTACAAATAGAAAAAAACATTATGACCCAGGATTTCCACTTCTGGGAATTTACCTGGAGAAAACAAAATCACTAATCCAAAAAGATATATGCACTCCCATGCTTATCACAGCATTGTTTACAATAGCCAAAATAGGGAAGCAACCTTAATGTCTATCAGTAGGTGAAAGGACAAAAAAGATGTAGTACATACAAACAATGGAATATTACTTACTCATCCATCATAAAGAGCGGAATCTTGCCATTTGCAAAATATTAATGGACCTATATAGGTTATTATGCTAAGTAAAAGAGAAAGACAAATACTGTATGTTTCACTTATATCTGGAATCTAAAAAACAAACAAAATTGAAATAGACTCATAAACACAGAACAGACTGGTGGTTACACAGGGAAGGGGGATGGGGGAGGGCAAAACAGATGAAGGAGGAAAATGCATATAGCAAATTAACTGGGAAGGATAATCAATATACTAAAGATAATGAGAAATTAATTAAACCATAGGCTAAATATAACAAGATGAAATTTTAAAAGGACAGAAGATATCATTTTACACTGAAGTTTAGGAAAAAAACTGCATGACCACAGGATGAAGATGGTAGCAAAGAGCCCTGAGAAATGGTTAAACATGAGTCAGCTGGTGAGTCAGAATGATTTTTAGCTTCACTGACTGAAATACACAGCACAGATCAAATGAGGTCCATGCCTTATTCTGCTCCATTCTGACTAAAACAATAGTGTATCCAAGGGACACACGCTATATTTGCAGACTCAGGGGTAAAGGAAGTCTTAATAACATCTCAGATAACTAAACTAAAGGAAAACAGGGAAAAATCAAGTCTGTGGAGCTCCTTAAAGTGAGAAACAAGACAATATATCTGGTTCATGAGGTTCTTAAGTCTTCCTGAGGAAAAGGAAGATAGAAAATTACCAATTTATCCCCATGGAGTCACTTCTGGGGACTCATGGCTGGATGAGATAAAGAAAGCTCACGGAAAGAAGAGACAGCTGAGCCCTGCCTGATCCACCCTGGACCTCCTGCTGCTCACGTCAGGTCCACCCAATTGAGGATCTGAACATCCAAGCATTAGTGAGGACACAGAGAACCTCAACAATCCAAGCAATTCTTACCCACCAACTCCCCAAACCATGGTTCATCATGATCAGAATTACAGAGTGGTATTTTTAACTATCAGAGTAATTCCTATGGATCTTTACCTTCTATATACTACAGTGCCATCCGACAGCTTTTGTGAGCAAGGAGGGTTTGACTGTTGTGACTAAAACACTAGTCAGTGGGTATGCAGCAGCTCTGTCAGACACTGCTGAGTAATACACATACCAGCTTATCTCCCATAACGGTAGTTTTGAAACTACGATGCTTCTTCTAAGAAGACTCAGGAACAGAGAAAAAAGAGGCCTCTCAAAATCCGGTTACCCTAGGAACATGGAAGGGGGCCCTGGCCTGCAGATGAGTGTCATGCTAAATAAACTTCAATGTCCTATAGAAGAAGATGCCATTTTTTAAACTATTCTTTTTCCCCATGGATAGGAACCTAGATGTTTCTGATTTATGCACTAATTAGCTCCTTCCATAAAAATATATGCCGTAGGTATATCCCATTTTCACGCAGGTTCAAGCTGGTTTGCCTTTTGTATAAAAAGGGGTGCCTATAAAAGTTCATTCACTTAGAGATCAACATAGAGGAAACTATGCAACAGGGGTAAAAATTAGATCCGAGGTTGTAAGCAAAGAAGGATGGGTGAGATAATGGTAGGAAAAACAGGAATGTGGAGGGACAGGAGAGAGTAATTTAAGATCCTGAAGGACAGAAACAGGAGAAACCTTGTTTGGAAGTCTGGGAATAATATATTTGTGATTTTTCCTTTCTCATTTCTGATTCAAGGACTTTTTCATTCAGTAAGTATCTCAGAGTTCTGGGCAGTTAGAGTTCATCTAGTCTGGCTTTATTTGCCAGATGGGGAGATTGGAGCCCAGAAAGGGGAAGGTACTATTCCCAACACACATAGCTATTTTGTGATAAAGTGGGACCTCCAATCTTGGCCATCTGATTCCTAGGGGATTTTAAGACAAGAGTAGCATGGGGTGTGTGTGAATTCCTAAACATTCCTCCCAGGGATGTCAAGGAACACATTTGAGTACCACTTAGCCTTTTGAAGGAAAGAAAGAATTCAGAAAGCCTATTATTCCCTCAGTGTCAGGGTCCCTCACCCTGGTTAATATGACTGCCCACACCCCACGCAACTGGTTGGCTAACACTGCTAATGAGTGGGAGGAGGGGGGTGGAGTGAGCAGAACAAAGGGTCAAGGACCACTGTCCCCAGCACAGCAGATGCCAGCAGAGTTCTCATAAGCCATTGGACTCCAGGAGCTAAAACTGGGATACAGTGGCTGTCCCCAAGCCTGAGCAAGCAAAGGCAGGCAGTTGTTTGAGAGTTCCCACGTGATCAAAGATTGTAGCCATGCATCACCAGTGCAGGTAACCTCTGCCATCAGTAATGCGGGGACACAACTCTTCCAAGACAAGACCCACAGGAGCCGAGGAGGGGAAGCCTACTTAGGGACAATTCAGCAGGAAGACAAGGCTTGATTTTTCTATGTATTCTTCAGGGAGTTACCACTGCTTATTAAATTATTGTTCTTTTTCAGACTCAGGATTTCTCCAACAGCCAGCAGAGAAGCGTAGCCACTAGACACTCACAGAGGGTCAGAGATCCCAGAGAGAGCCATAAGGGCTGCCAGATGCAAAGACTGAGACTCTAAACTGGGACTTGGAGATTCACAAAATGCTTTTGGGGACACAGGTGACCTGCACCTCTATTTTTCTTTCTTCAACCGTGATCACTCTCTCTCTCTCTGCTTTCTCTTCTGCTGCATGGGGCAGTGAGAATAGACAAGCAGGAAGGATCAAGAGCTATTTTAATAGAAAACAAGAACTTGAAGAATGGTTGACTGTGTAGCTGAGGAAAGGATCCACAATGATTCCCAATTCTGAGTGCTTGGATCACTGAGTGCCAGTCACCACATCAGGGAATACAGACAAAACAGAGTATTCCAAGGTGCTCTGCTGTAGTCTCCTCTGAGTTTAACCAAGACAGGAAGTTGCTCCAACAAAGGAAGTTATTGAGACAACAAGACAGACGAGTGGAGAGGACAGAGATGGAGGAAGGGGAATGAGATAAGACAGAGAAAAAGGAAGAATAAAAGGGTAAAAGAAGGAGAGAGAAAGGACAGAATGGAGGAAGTGTGTGTGTGTGTGTGTGTGTGTGTGTGTAGAGGTGGGAAGAGGAAGCGGGTAACACAAACATAACTGCAAATACCGACGTCCTGCTGATGACCACTGGCCACAGCCTACTTACAGCAGAATTCTGTTCTCCTCAGTAGTTAGGTTCCATGGTCAGCACAAAGGTGAAAACCAAAGTCGAGTTACTCTTCAAATTCCCTTAGGAAGGCACCACAATGGAAACCAAACACGGTCTCTCAGGAAACTCACTTCTTTTAATATACATTGTGTACTCTTAAGAATTTTAGAACTAGGAGGACCCAAAGAGTCCATCTTCCTCGTTTCTCAGTTCTCAAAAAACATTCTCAGTAGTAGAACCACTGATCTTGTCTGAATGCTTCTGATTAAACTTCATTCTGCTTAGAGAGACTGGTAATCGCCTTATGTCACCCCATTAGACAGGACTTCTGCCTGACACGGCCCCCCTGTGCACACACACCCCATGCTACTCTTGTCTTAAAATCCCCTAGGAAACAGATGGCCAAGATTGGAGGTCCCACTTTACCACAAAATAGCTGTGTGTGTTGGGAATAGTACCTTCCCCTTTCTGGGCTCCAATCTCCCCATCTGGCAAATAAAGCCAGACTAGATGAACTCTAACTGCCCAGAACTCTGAGATACTTACTGAATGAAAAAGTCCTTTGAATCAGAAACGAGAAAGGAAAAATCATGACAGACCCCACAGAAATACAAAGAATTATTAGAGAATACTATGAAAACCTATATGCTAACAAGCTGGGAAACCTAGAAGAAATGGACAACTTCCTAGAAAAATACAACCTTCCAAGACTGACCCAGAAAGAAACAGAAAATCTAAACAGACCAATTACCAGCAACGAAATTGAATCGGTAATCAAAAAACTACCCAAAAACAAAACCTCCAGGCCAGATGGATTTACCTTGGAATTTTATCAGACATACAGAGAAGACATAATATCCATTCTCCTTAAAGTTTTCCAAAAAATAGAAGAGGAGGGAATACTCCCAAACTCATTCTATGAAGCCAACATCACCCTAATACCAAAACCAGGCAGAGACAGCACCAAAAAAGATAACTACAGACCAATATCCCTGATGAACGTAGATGCAAAAATACTCAACAAAATATTAGCAAACCAAATTCAAAAATACATAAAAAGGATCATACACCATGACCAAGTGGGATTCATCCCAGGGATGCAAGGATGGTACAACATTCAAAAATCCATCAACATCATCCACCACATCAACAAAAAGAAAGACAAAAACCACATGATCATCTCCATAGATGCTGAAAAAGCATTCGACAAAATTCAACACCCATTCATAATAAAAAATCTCAACAAAATGGGCATAGAGGGCAAGTACCTCAACATAATAAAGGCCATATATGATAAACCCACAACCAACATCATACTGAACAGGGAAAAGCTAAAAGCTTTTCCTCTAAGATCGGGAAAAAGAAAGGGATGCCCACTCTCCCCACTGTTATTCAACATAGTACTGGAGGTCCTAGCCACGGCAATCAGACAAAACAAAGAAATACAAGGAATCCAGATTGGTAAAGAAGAAGTTAAACTGTCACTATTTGCAGATGACATGATATTGTACATAAAAAACCCTAAAGACTCAACTCCAAAACTACTAGAACTAATATCGGAATTCAGCAAAGTTGCAGGATACAAAATTAATACACAGAAATCTGTGGCTTTCTTCCTATACAGTAACAATGAACTAATAGAAAGAGAAATCAGGAAAACATTTCTATTCACAATGGCATCAAAAAGAATAAAATACCTAGGAATAAACCTAACCAAGGAAGTGAAAGACCTATACCCTGAAAACTACAGGACACTCTTAAAAGAAATTAAAGAAGACACTAACAAATGGAAACTCATCCCATGCTCTTGACTAGGAAGAATTAATATAGTCAAAATGGCCATCCTGCCCAAAGCAATCTACAGATTCAATGCAATCCCTATCAAATTACCAATAGCATTCTTCAACAAACTGGAACAAATAGTTCAAAAATTCATATGGAAACACCAAAGACCCCGAATAGCCAAAGCAATCCTGAGGAGGAAGAATAAAGTGGGGGGGAATCTCGCTCCCCAACTTCAAGCTCTACTACAAAGCCACAGTAATCAAGACAATTTGGTACTGGCACAAGAATAGAGCCACAGACCAGTGGAACAGAATAGAGACTCCAGACATTAATCCAAACATATATGGTCAATTAATATACAATAAAGGAGCCATGGACATACAATGGGGAAATGACAGCCTCTTCAACAGTTGGTGCTGGCAAAACTGGACAGCTACATGTAAGAGAATGAAACTGGACCATTGTCTTAACCCCATACACAAAAGTAAATTCGAAATGGATCAAAGAACTGAATGTAAGTCATAAAAACATTAAACTCTTAGAAAAAACTTAGACAAAAATCTCTTGGACATAAACATGAGCGAATTCTTCATGAACATATCTCCCCGGGCAAGGGAAACAAAAGCAAAAATGAACAAATGGGACTATATTAAGCTGAAAAGGTTCTGTACAGCAAAGGACACCATCAATAGAACAAAAAGGCATCCTATAGTATGGGAGAATATATTCATAAATGACAGATCCGATAAAGGGTTCATATCCAAAATATATAAAGAGCTCATGCACCTCAACAAACAAAAAGCAAATAATCCAATTAAACAATGGGCAGAGGAGCTGAACAGACAGTTCTCCAAAGAAGAAATTCAGATGGCCAATAGACACATGAAAAGATGCTCCACATCACTTGTCATCAGAGAAATGCAAATTAAAACCACAATGAGATATCACCTCACACCAGTAAGGATGGCTACCATCCAAAAGACAAACAAGAACAAATGTTGGCGAGGTTGTGGAGAAAGGGGAACCCTCCTACACTGCTGGTGGGAATGTAAATTAGTTCAACCATTGTGGAAAGCAGTATGGAGGTTCCTCAAATGCTCAAAATAGAAATGCCATTTGACCCAGGAATCCCACTTCTAGGAATTTACCCTAAGAATGCAGCACTCAAGTTTGAAAAAGACAGATGCACCCCTATGTTTATCGCTGCACTATTTACAATAGCCAAGAAATGGAAGCAACCTAAATGTCCATCAGTAGATGAATGGATAAAGAAGATGTGGTACATATACACAATGGAATATTATTCAGTCATAAGAAAAAAACAGATCCTACCATTTGCAACAACATGGATGGAGCTAGAGGGTATCATGCTCAGTGAAATAAGCCAGGCGGAGAAAGACAAGTACCAAATGATTTCACTCTTATGTGGAATATAAGAACAAAGAAAAACTGAAGGAACAAAACAGCAGCAGACTCACAGAATCCAGGAGTAGACTAACAGTTACCAAAGGGAAAGGGACTAAGGAGGATGGGTGGGAAGGGAGGGATAAGGGCGAGGAAAAAGAAAGGGGGCATTACGATTAGCATGTATAATGTTGGGGGGGGCACGGGGAGGGCTGTGCAACACAGAGAAGACAAGTAGTGATTCTATAGCATCTTACTACACTGATGGACAGTGACTGTAATGGGGTTTGTGGGGGGGACTTGGTGAAGGGGGGAGCCTAGTAAACATAATGTTCTTCATGTAATTGTAGATTAATGATACCAAATAAAAAAAAGAAAAGTCCTTTGAAAAGTGAAACTTCATAAACACAAGATATGGTAAACAGTCAGAGCTCACAGGCAGAAATTTTGGCATCCTCTGTCTTTCCCCTCAACTTCATCATTAATATCCTATGTCTAGGTCCTAACTATCCTGTTTTTGAGTATTCCCTAGGATTCACCCCCACTTCCCCTTATTCCTCTCTATGGTACATTCCACACTCTTCAGCAGGTCTCCTTACTGCCAGTCTCTGTCCTCTCCAAAATTACCCTTCTTTCTTCTACAAGAGTTACTTTCACAAAATTCCACTTTGACTGCGTCACTTCCTATGCACCGAGGCAGAACCTCCAGAGCTCAAATTTCCAGCTCTGCTCTGCCAGACCTACCATTCCCAAGGCAGATCAGCACAGGGACCCAGGAGTGCCACATTCTACGTTCTTGCTGTTCTCCACACTTGGAATACTTCCCACCTCTCCTGTGCTTATATAAAATCAACTTGACTTTTAAAGACCAGGAAAGATCTCCTGTGGTTCTAAGATGCAACTTTCTCATTTCAGACCTATAAACATATTCAGTTAGGAACCAAACACAGCTCAGATCTTTGATATCCTCTAATTATTTAACAAATTTTGCCTCTTCCAATAGAATATAAATGCTCTAAGCCAGAAAACAAGTTTTATATAATAATTTGAATCACAGGCCCCTCTATCACAGGTTTGAATCAACCTTCTCTAAAATGAATCTAAGCACATCAGAGCAGTGCAGAGAACTATATTTAGCTCCATTCTTCACATCCTGACCAATCGGTGTGATAACAGCAGCTGCTCACACTCCCTGACAGTGATGGGAACATGCAGGGGACAGAGATAGAGGGAAGAAGAGCCAAGACTTGCAATAATTTTGTAATAAACATTTCACATTTGGGTCCCTGAGGTAGGTCTGTTTCAAATCACGCCCCATCCGTTCTCAAGCCCCAAAGAGGCAGGGTATCCATGAGAAGGCTCTATAACCTGCTAGGGCACAGACACCTCTACAGGCCATGCCAATGAAGACTGGCTTCTCATCCTTAAGAGCCAGCCAGTGAGAGGTGGGGGCTCTACCCTGGAATGCTTTAGGCCTAAGAACACTCTTTCCTCAGGAGCCCAGTTCTACCCCAGAGGAAGGCAGGCAGTCATCTCCACCATACCCAAGGTACTCAGCAACGCAGGCCCAATCAAGCACATGCACACCCACTCCTCCTGGCCTCCGGCTGCTCTGAAACACACCTCTGCAAAAATGCCCAGCTTCCAATGCTCTCCACAGCCAACTTCCTCTAGTCCCTCTCCAGATTCACTACCTCTTCCTATTCATTAGAAGTGGTCACCTCCACCTGCCACTTCAGTCATCTCCAGCACTCTCTCACTCTCTCTCTCTCTCTCTCTCTCTCTTTCTCTCTCTCACGCACACACCCTGGTGGTATCTAGGGCAAGGAGCCTCCTTCCCACACTCATCTTCTGCCCAGCATGTTCATTCCTTATAATGGACACTTTCTACTTTATAGAAGCTGACAATGCTGCCCTCAGGAATACTTTAAACCACATAAAAGCGGCACCTGCCTTAAGCAGGAGATTCCAACATGAACCATTCAGAGTGTCAACATACCCAGACTGGAAAGATGCCCATTATACGGGGACAAGCGGCAGATTTTTTCACCTGCCTCAAAGCTCCTTTCTCACAAAAGGCATCTACAGCACCACCTCCAGGGCCAAAGACAGATCACGGGAAACTGAGCACAGGTCTTCCTCCTCACCTCTCCCTCAGAACGGCAAGAAGACAGGAAAGTAGACTGGACAAAGTTTTAAGAAGAGCCAACACCACACCCCATAAAAAGCCAGTGTCGGTTCCAGGATTGCAAGAAGGGCAATTCCACCTTCAAGCTCCCATTACCTCCAGGGGCTAGTCTCCATGGGATGGCCTTAGCATTCCACATCACAGAGGCATGAAGCATCTGCACCCCAGAGGCAGAGAGCTGGGCATAAAGGAATGCAGACAGCTTCCCAGAAGTGCCCAATTGAGAAGGAAAGCAGGAGCTTACCACAGCATCCCGGGCAGAAAAGGGCAGGAACTAGGCTCTCAGAAGGACTTGAGCAGCTCAGAGGCCATGAAGGTCCTAATACCTGGAGACCCAAAAAGAGAAAAAGCACAGTGGCAGGAAGACAGCTGAATGGAATAAGCATGGGCTGGGCCTGGTGGCTTCTGGGAAGCAGTACGTGCACCTGAATGTGAGCCAGTCTTGGAGAAACTCTAAGTTACTGACTCCCCTGGGATGGGGGTGTCTGAACCTCTTTGTGTACACTTCCACTGCTGGCTTTATCACCTGCTTTCCATGCACAGGCTTCATTCTTTCCCACAGCTTGGGGGAGGAGGGTGGAACCAGAAAGGGGTCCAACATCTGATGGGAAAGCAAAGCTGACAAGCAGATGGGCTTCGCAGGCTTCAGTGCCTCCCAGCTCCACTCCCTTTGTCATGCTTCAGAGGTCACAAAGCTTTTCCCAGAAGCCTGTTCATGAGGCAAGGCTGAGCACAGACAGAGAGCTTCCCTGCAGAAGTGCTTTCTCCAATTTGTCACATATTACGGCCTTGTGTGGCTGTGCTAGGATAAAAGCAGAGGAGAAGGAGCAGAACACAGGAAGTTATTAGAAATGCCTTCCTGTTGTATACTAAGTGTCCACTTTAGGAGTATCAAAAGAAAATAATCAAATAATTTTAATAAAAGATGACTTAAATCATACACTGCTTTCCCTTCCAAGAAAAGCACAATTCGTAAAACAGATTCCAAAAAATCCCAACAATGATTCCCTTCTCATCTCATATCCGAGCCCCAGGTTGGAAATTCTCATCGGTTGTTAGCATTAACACAAAATACACACAGAGACACATATGTCTGTTCATTCCTCAAAGCTTTGTTCCCACAGCCAAAGTTGCAAGAACCTTTCCAATATCAGGACCCTATGGGGACAAGCAGGAGGCAAGAATTAGACAAGGTTTTTCCCAAGCAAAGGCCTTGGCTGCCAATAGGATGGGGGGTGGCTTCGAAACTCCCACATGCAGGAAGGAGGCTGAGCACCTGGAATCTCCCCTTCCTCCACAGCACCAGTAAGCTGTCTGATGTCATCTCTCTGGTAACCACATGTCTGCCCGCCCCCAAACCCTGGGAATTTGCCCATCCTCACCTCAAAATTACACAATAAGCATGTGTATCTGGTTAGTTCAGTTACTCAGGGCCTGACACCAATGAAGCAAAGGTGAAAGGACTGCCACTTATAAGAACCATTAGTTTAACCCTGCCCTGTAGCCACAGATTTTACTCCCAAACTGTGATCCCAATCTATGATGCTTTTTTCAAAGAGATGAGACCAAAGATGAGCTCAAACCATCTCTGGGCACCACAGAAAGGGGGACAAAGGAAAAGGTAAACAGCTGTGGACATACTTCTTTGGAAGTACGTGACACACACTATCCCCAGGTAGAAACATGGATGAGCTTTCCCACTGTAATAGGAAATTCTCCAGGTAATTTTTACCTGGAACCTAGTAAAGCTTGGAATTTTATTCAAAAAAATGGTTCCATTTTCCTGAACTGTACATTCCTCAAGATGACGCTACAGTTTATGCACAGAGCACAGGGACATCTTCCATTTTCATAAATTGGCAGCAGATTTATCCCACTGGAAATGTACACAGCTTCACACTAGAAGCTTTCCATTTAAGACCTAGTACAGCTTCACAACGAGAATGTATTATGTCCTGCTCAAAAGTAGGAGAGGACAATTCAATTAACTCCACTAAACAACATGTTTAAAGAATGTGGTCCTGTCATAAATTCGATCATAATTTTCAAAGTGGGGGAACTCCTTCAGGCTTTAAGTTAAAGTATTGTTGAAGTGACACACAGCGGGAATAAAGCACAGAGCTTAGGCAAAGCCAGGCTTGGTGCACCCCAGCTCCTCTAGCTGCACCAGGAGACCTGGATGAAAGTGAGGATCAGCCTTTCCTGACCTAACTCCATGCACTCCTGCGTAGTGCTGCACTTCCCCTCTATGTGACAGGAACCGAGCCAGCCCCCACAAAGCAACATCACCAGTAGGGCCAGAAGGTGAGAACTGTGTTTCACTAAACATGCCTTTATCAGTCAGTCACTTTTATAAGTTTTGCCAAAGAAACACTACTAGACATGGTAGTTGGATGCCCAGATAAGCTTATTACTGAATAACACGGCTAAAATACTGCTTACATATAACAAAGATAAAAAAAAAAAAAACACCTGTGTAAATACTAGCAGCAAAACAAAATGTAAGAGGAATAAAATTAAATAATTTTTACATATCCCAAATTATGGTCCTGGAAGAGGAGAGGTTAATTAAAATATGGGTATTCTTAGGGATTTCAAAAGGTATTCACAAAGACTAGAATAGAATGATAGCACTGATTCTTCACACCATCTAATTTCATTCCCAAAAATCTGACTTTCCTTTCAGAAGTATTCTTGGTGTCATGCTTATCAGCTATGACTAGGACTAGCTTGTACTCCACAATCAAAGAGGTGAGAGGATAAGGAGGGTATTTTTTTGAGGTAACTAAGCAAAATAGGTAGGAGAGAATAGAAAATAATGATTAAAGACAATGTGAGTATTATTTGAAGGGCACCTACCTGAGGTAGACCTGCGTGAGCTATGATGGGTGAGAGACCTAAAAGCCAGAGGACTCATGAGTATCCAGAACTAGAAGGCCAGGGAGGACACTTCAGGCATTATGTAGCACCTACCAGTTGGGACATTTGCTTTGGACAACTTGGTTTAAGATCAAATGGGATGGGGGAAAGTACTAAATAGCCAGACATGGCTCACAACTCTTACCAAGCCGGAAGTCAAACATTATTTTGCCCTGATGATGTTGGCACTCACCATGAACATGTCTACAGAGCCTACAGGAAATGCTTACTGCCTGCTCTCCTGGAGCTGGATAAACTAAAGTACCTAGCTATCCAAAGGAGAAGAACAACCCCAGAGTTTTCTGTCACCCAGATCCAACAGTCCCAGTAAAGCAGAAAGCACTCTCTTTGGCAACATATAGGGTCAAGATGGAGTCAGAGCTTATGCAAAGTACAGGGTGGGAACTCTGGTGTATGTCGCAATGACTTGGAGATAAATAAAAGGATTGCAGCATAGCAAAGAAGGTCCAGTGGAAAGTATACACAGTGAATTACATAGCTCGTCTCTGCAGACCTATTCTACTCAGTTCCATGACTTTCTCTAGCAAGTTTCAGCCACCCAAGAGCCTCCCAGAGTTTGGTATAGCAATAGTGAATGCAGGTCCCTCCACGCTCATTTAGGAAAGCAGCTACTGATTTTGCCTGACAAAGGAGCAAACAAGAAAGAAAAAGACTTTGGAGTCTGTCTTCGTCCAACTCATTCTGCACTGGAGGAAACCAATGCAAATCTTTAACTGGAAAGAAAAAGCATAAACTAGGCAAGGTCCAATTAAATCCCAGGATCATGACAGGAAAGGCGTAAGGAAGCAATGTAGCTCTGTCCATCTGAGTGCATGTATGTACGGACTGTGGTTTTACACAGCTGAACATTAAATCACTTTATTTCTTCTTCAAAAACCTGCTTCTCATGAACACCAAGGGAGGGTGCATCTCTCAGTTCATTTATCTACTTCTATTTCCTAGTTCCTGTTGAGCCCCAAAATATCCCCCTCTTCCTTCCTGGAACCAAATCATACCATCTTCAGGGCACAAGAATTGGAATACGGCCATGCACAGGAGTGATCAACAAATGCAGAAGTTAGACATGTTAGCAAACATTTAGGGTTTCTGGAAACTACAACTTCCAAGAACCATTCTCCATATTATGGGGAAATCAAAGCCAGGTGAAGATCTGGGCTGAGTTTCAAATATTCATGGGTTTATGAAGGAGGTGGAAGGTGGGAGGCAGAATTCTGGAGCTGAACCCACAAACCTCCCACATCCCAAGGGTGACAGCAAACAGGTGTGGAACAAAGCAAGCCCAGGGACAAGACAATTACCTCCTGGAGTCATCCTTGCCAAGGAATTTCCACCACTTTGTTATCATATTTTATACTTCTTTAAAGTGATTCTACATATTACTTTTATCTGTATTTGTATATGAGTTTCCTTCTAGTTCCACTATTGACACTGATGGTAATGGCTCTCTGCCTTGCCTCTAGCCTATCGACTCTCTCCTTGGTTCCCCAGGCTTATTCTCTGGGTTCTCATCTCATATCCATAGATTCCTGTCTTCTTTGTCATAAGGTCCCTTTTGACAAAAGGGCACTGAGACATAGAAATGTGCCTTGTGTAAGATCACACCACAAATTAGTAGCACAGCAGGGATTAGAATCCGATTCTCCGAACTCTAGTCCAGCTCTTCTTCCCACTGACCACAAAACCTCTGTTATAGGAGAAACATCTGCCCCAGAGCACCAAGACCGAGAATCAAAACAGTTTATCTGCATGTCTGCTTAAGCAAAACAACACAGCCAGAATGTTTGGCAGAGGCTGACTAAACATTTCTTCTGTGATCTACGCCGGAGGGTAAGACTGTGGGAGCGAGGTAGGCACAGCACACAGGGAAACAAGAGAGACGCTGCAAAGGCCTTGGGTGGCAAAGAGGAGAAATGCAGTCTTAAAAATGAGGCCAAGCTAGAAGCAAAGGAATCCGATTTTTTTCTTTTAATGCTGAAATTCAAAAATAGGATTCTAGACATAAATGTGAATGTGAATGGACTGTCCTCTAAGGCCTGACCAAATAGACACCGGAAGAGAATGTATTACAATATCAAATAACGTGACCAGGAGTCTGTGGGTGTGAGATGGGGGTGCTGCAAACTAAGGGAAGGGTAAGTAGGCTAGAGGCCATGGAGCACTTCCACGGAACATCACGAGGGGGACTCGAAGGGAACCCAAGGGACCCAAAAAGGTTCTTCCAAAAGAGAAAAAGCACCAAGATCAATCAGCTGAAGGAAGGCTGGGGCAACAGATGTCACTATACAGAACAAGGTCCGCTGACTTAAAAAAATCCTACCTGAATTATCTAAGATAGAAGCTCTCCTAAGAGTGCAAAAGCTGTGAAGGAAGAAAAATTATTATTACCAAGTAAAATTACCTTGAGCTTATCAGGACTTTTCAAATGAACAAGATGGAAAGGGGGGCTTCCACCAAGGAACGGTGGCTTGAGGCAGGCCTTCCAGACCTGCCCCTGGGGGCAGCAGGGTTCCTGTGTACCTCCTGTAAGCATGGGCTTGGACAGCCGCCGGTGAGGTCAGACGTCAGCCTTGGGGAGGGTGAGGCGGTGCCTGTGCTCTAGGGTGCAGCTGCCACTGGGGGCAAGGCTGAGGTGACCTCACGGGCAAATCCACCACTGGAGGTCATCCTCCCCACAAGGGCCACTTCTCCTCTCACACACCTTTTACAGACTGGGGAAAAGGGAAGATAGAACCTGGAGCTGGCAACCTCAAAGGCTTTACAGTGTACCTGACCAGCCAAGGTGCACAGTCCAAAGAACTAGGAAATCCTGCATCAATACTTCAGCTCAACAAGCACCAAGAAGCGGTCCAGCCCCTGGAGGGCTACTCCCTTTCTGAGGGGGGCATACTGACAACTAAGGCAGTGACTGGCAGATGAGAAAGGTCTAATGGTCACAGAACACAACAAAAGAGAATTTTAGGAAACAGATGAATTGCTTCCTGATTGTGAACTGATCCACTCACAAGGCAGTCTGTGAGACAAGGAGTTAAAGCCAAGGAAAGTATTAAAAAAGAAAAAAAAAAAGAGGCAGTTCTTCCCCAGGTGGAAAAATTATGAAAGCAGGGAGGGAGTGACCTCCGTGGATGCAGGGAAAGCCCCCACCCAAGGCCTCATTTGTAATCAAAGGCAGAAAGGACCATACTAATGTAAACAGGCCAGGGAAGCTAATGTGCCCTTCTCCACAGAGGCCAAAACAACACTTCCCCCAGCCTGGTCCTGCAGCTGCAGAAGGTAAGTGCTCCTTTAGACCAGAAAGGCAGGCCAGGAGAGCTGGGGGATTCCCAGGCTGCTTCTAGGCCTTTGTCTCTGTTCCCAGGCACTCAGAGCACCCACAAAAATTCCAGGCCACAGAGACCAAGTAGAAGGTGAAGCTAAGACTTCACTGCTTGGAGGAAATGCAGTTTGCCCAAGTTCCCATAAGAGAGACTCAGTAGAAAATCACGAGGCAGAGCAGCAGGACCACCCCCAAATCTGAGCACCCAGGCCATGGCCCTACAGGCTTCCCATACCCCTCCTTAGCACCAATGCAATAAGCAGCTGCCCTGCAGAAAACAATGGGCTTTTGTCTGTGCCTCTGCCTTCAGATTATCTTGGAGAACCAAACAGGATAATCACTTCGGGGAGTGGTTCTCTTGAATACTGGTCCAGGCCATGATCAAAGTTTTTACCATCTACAGTATCCCTCTTGAATAAATTCCTCCCTGCTTCACTTCACATCGGGCACTGAGGGTCCTACACAGCCCTTGCCCCACCCTGCACGGGAACTGGGGGCACACAGGTACTCCCAGCACGCTTCCTGGAGCCCTACCAGGCCCACACCAGAGCTACCACTTCTGCTTTCTTTCCGGCCTGGCCTCAGGACTGAGGGCTTAAGAACTGGTCTTACTACCCCTCCTCTAAACTAAACCAAATATTCCATACTGAGAGAACTACACTGGTTGCAGAGGCTCTTTTTACCAACACACCTGTTGAAAAGGGCTATCAACAGTAACTGACGAAAAAAAATACAAAACAGGACAGTCAAGCTTCTCCTAATGTTGGACTATCAAAAATTCCCAGACTGACAAACACATCATTTTTTTGTAATTTTTCTTGATTCACAATTTTAAAAGCTAACTAATTTTGTAAAAGATGAGGTATACAATCATTTCTTGGAAAGGGCTGTCCTATTATTCTATTTAATTAATTTATTTTTCTTGTTTTCAAATGTCCTTTCTTATATGA
This sequence comes from Manis pentadactyla, assembly GCF_030020395.1. Taxonomy (NCBI): domain Eukaryota; kingdom Metazoa; phylum Chordata; class Mammalia; order Pholidota; family Manidae; genus Manis; species Manis pentadactyla. The sequence continues at coordinate 49,029,361 of NC_080027.1, forward strand.
CATGAAGATGATACTAGGTTTGGGGGTTTTATTTGTTTATTATTAGTCTCTTTCCCTGGAGAAAAAAATTAAATGTAGGAATCCTGTGTTGGTTTCAAAAAACAAATAAAACAAACAAAAACTGTTTGTGAAATCTCATCTCCCTAGCGTGTGCTAGTTTTCACCCATTTTCCTTCACAGGGATAACTGTTTGGCAAATGAATTCAGGGACCACTACTTCCAAGCCACCACAAAGAACTGGATGCCACAGCACAAAATCCCTTTCCATGAAGCAGTCTGCAGAACTCCTGGTATCTTCCCCCTCAATTCCACTCTCCTAGCCAGCATTACTTCTCTTCCCAAATGCCTCCAAATAAAGCATACTCAAGGTTTTTAGAGCAGTTAGCTGGATACCATGAGTTCCCTAATTCAATCCAGAATCTCTCATTTTCCATGATTTCAGCACAAGGAAGCATCACAATGTAGTGGAAAGGGCTCTGGAATCACATGAATCCAGGTTCAAATTCTTGGGCAAGTAACTTGATTTCTCTGAGTCGTGATTTCCTCCTCCTCCTTGAGACAATTAGTGGGACTTATGAAAGTATTAAATAGTGAATGGCACAGAGTAGGCCTCCTGCACTGACCCGGTACTTCCTTATCAACATTCTCTCCTACTGTCCCTCAAGAGCTAGGCCTCTCACAAACTTCTCTGAAAACACGGAGCCAGAAATAATAAACCCAAATACAACATTTCCCACAAAAAAGCAAAGTCACGTGGTTTTCCTTACCTTGCCTTGCTGGGTACATTCCCACGGCTGTCCTCAATTCCTTTCCAGGCTCTCCTAGGAAAGTCCGAGGGCATCTATTTACTGGTATGTCTCCCACCTCTCCCTCTCGAGAGCCTGGAAGAATGAATTATCAGGTGGCTCGGGGTTCTCTAAGGACAAGGCTTTCCGTGTCATCCCGGAAAATGTTAAAATGTGGAAAATCCGCTCACCTCACCACCTCGTGTTTCTGTGTGGTATCAAAATCTACCCTTTTGGAGTTCATTTAATCTGTCCTATGCAAACATTGAATCAGGTCCCAATCACTTTGCTGAACAAACATTCCAAATAGGCAAAAAAGTATAATCAATTTTTTCAGAACTACATAGTCTTAGTTTACAGCACTCCTGTTTTGATCCCTATTAACAGAAGCCTCTCTACCATGAAAGTAAAATAATTTCCAGAAGAATGATCTTACATGTTACCTTTTCTGGAACCAGAGAAGTTTTATACAGTTGAATTCCTTATAATAAAGGCGATTTAGTAAACATTTGTGTTAAGTTTGATTTAATTTGCAGAATTTTGTAAGTTTTTCTTATAAAGAAATCCACAAATCAAGAAAAAAATCCTTTATTGGCCCAAGGATCTCAACATGACATTTTATACCACTACTTCTTCTTCTTGAACTTATTTCCTTTTTACTTGCTCCTCAGAATTTTATCCTAATATTTATGCTTGAAAATCTTTTACTGCTCAACTTATGCTATCTCTGCAATATAACTGTTATATATAAATATATATGTATATATATACATAAACTTTTAAATTCTATAAGTTTTAATTGTTAAAAAAAATTTTTTTTTCTTCTGGACTGGGCTTACATTACCTTTACTATTAATATGCAACTGATCAATAAATAATTATATTATAAATTTGTATCATTAAATATAAAAGTAAAATTTTATTATAAATGCTTTAATTTTCTATTTTTATAGTTGCAAGCACCAAGAAATTTTGCTCACATAAGTAACTAGACAAGATTGAAGGAAATTTTGTTACAGCAGTTATCAGTCAATCTTTGCTCTGGGTTACAAGACAAAACTACACAGTGATCTATCATTAAAAATTATTTTTAATTATTTAATAGCTGACAACTCTTACAACTTTCTTTAAAGCAAAAGCTAGAAACCATCCGATTTGGAAAAGGACCTGTTACTCATTCACTGTCTTAAAAATATTTCTAATTGTTCTTTTGCTTATTAACCTGGAAGTTTTTACATACCAACAAAAAAAGGAAAAACCTAAATGTAAACAATAAATTAAAGTAGATAAATATTTAGTATTTTGTGAATATATGTTTGTTTGTTGTACAGTGTTGGTATATATATTTAGGTATATACAGAAACAATGGTCATCTCTGTAAAGTGGGATTGTGGGTGATTTTTTTTGTCTCTGTTTTCTAATTTTTCTTGGGAGAATTGGGATTACTTGTATAAAATCAACTAATTAAGTAAGGGGGAACTGCCCCAACCATGGGCTCCTGAAAGCAACAAGTAGAGGAGAAAGACATGTAAACAAGTGAGTACTTACAAAAATCATGCCTTCAGAGTGCAGAGAAGGTCCTAATTCTGCCTGGAGCTAAGTCTCTGAAGGACGAATTTACCAGGGAATGAACTCAGAAAACCAAGAGAATATCAAGTGCAAAAAAATGAAAGGGAAAAAGAGCCTACTGTGCTGAGAAATTACATGCAATAAGTACAGGACAGGAAGGGCAGGCTACGTGTGAAGGACTTGAAGAAAAAGTCACATGACAAAGATTTTTGAATGTCATGTTAAATGAGTTTGGAATTTTTCTGTCAAAGAAGATTCAATGAAGAGCTTTTGTGATTAATTTATATGAAGATAAAGAAAAGGCAAAACAAATGGTAATAGAAGACTGGCTAGAGGTACGTATAAACTTCCAGTTATAAGACAAGTACTAGGGATGAACGTACAGCTAACAGTGCTGTGTGATATACAGGAAAATTGTTAAGAGAGATGTTAAGGGTCCTCATCATAAAGGGAAACATTTCTTTCCCTTTATTCTTTTTTTTATTGTATCTGTATAAGAAGCTGGATGTTAGCTGAACCTATTGTAATCACTTCACAATAATGTAAGTCAAACCACCATACTATATGCCTTAAACTTATATAGTGATGTGTGTCAATTATTTTTTAGTAAAACTGGGGAAAAAAATAATTCTAAGGATTTCTAAACACTTGAGAATAAAAGAGCAAAACAAATGGTAAGAGGAGAGTGGTTAGGGATAGGAATGCTGAGCACATCTGGGAAGAAACACAAGGCAACCTCTGGGGTGCTGGAAATGTTCCGTATCTTGACCTGAGTGGTGGTTACACATGTGAGTACAAATGCTGAAAACCATTATGCTAATGCTTAATGTTTGTGCACTTTATGGCATGTTATTCCTCATAAAAAAATAAGAGTCTTTAGCAAGTAAATATGATAATCAACCTGTATTTAGAAAGCTCACTCTTGGGAGCAGTCTGGGAGGTTGAGGACTATCCAGAGGCAGGTTTTCTAAGACATTAAAGCTGCATTCCAAGAAAAAGATGGTTAAGGCTTTAACTGGGTTGGAGGCAGCAAGACACTAAGCAGGGCTTTTGGGAAATAGAATGCACAAGACTTAAGAGAGTGATTACTGAGAGAGAAGGTAAAATCTGAGATGACACAGTAAGCACTAAAGGAGCTGGTGAATACAGGAGAAGAGCAGCTTTACAGAGATTAGTACTGAACATGGCAAGGTTGAGGTGCCTGTGGATCATCCAGCTGTCCAACAGCAATAATTATACACACTAAACCATATGCCAGGTCATCCTCCAAATACTTTACATACCTTAATTCACTTACCCTCACAAAGACCTTATGAGGTAAGAACTATTATTATCCATTTTACAGATGAGGAAACCGAGGTACAGAAAGGGTAAGAGACTTGTCTGGGATCACATAGTAAGAGGTAGAGAAAGGATCTGAACCCAGGCCTCTGGCTCAAGAGTTCATGCTCTTAAGATGACCATTGAGAAACAGGTGATGTATCTCTGACATGAAAGACATAGTGGAAGCCGTGAGGATAGCTGAGGTCCAGGAAGACAGTACACAAAAGTAAAGAATAACAGAGCAGGCTTCTCAGTGTTGTTACAAGGGTAAAATGAGAAGACATTGATAAAACCCGTGGTAATACACAGGTGTTAGAGTCAACACTTAATTTAAATGAACCTATTAAGGATAATTCTTCAACAGGATAGCATTGTACAAAAGGGGCTGGGTTAGACTGAAAGAAGTTTAAAGGGCAGAGCAATCAGATACAGCATATGGTTAGAGGTCCAATGTTGGCATGGAAAAACAACAATAAGGACACTTGGGGGTTAATGGGGAAATATGAAATACGGTCTGAGCACTAGTTAAAATAAAAATTTACTAAACTGGAAAAATAGAGATAATTAAAAAGTAAGAATGAAAAACAGTATTACAGAAAGATCTTGCTTTGGTCAATAAAAAACAAATATGTACATATATATGCCTAGAGAAAGATCTAGAAGAGGGTACACTAAGATATTAACAGAGGTGACCTCTTGGTGTTGGGAAAGTGAAGATTTTAATTTTTTTGTAATGTACTACAATGCACACATTGTATTTTTAAAAGAACCAATTTAAAGTTGAAGGTAAAGATAATTTTATATTTTGCAGTTTTCTATTAAAAGTTCACAGACACAAAAAAACAAAGTAAACCTCAAACAGTGTACAAGCCAGTTCCAGATGGCAAGCAAAGGAGAGGAAAAGAACCTCACTGTAGCTGGCAATCCAAAACTCAATGAAAACTCTTCCGTATCCATCTCTTTCTGCCTCTTTTCTGTTCTGAGCAGCTGCCTTTCCAAATAATGGGAAAACCTAGCATGACTGCCTCCCTCTCATTTGCGTCATTCATTCTAAGAAAACAGGACATCATAGCCCTCCCAGCATCCCCAAAAAGAGTCAATGAAGCAATCAGAACTGAAGAGCCTGAACGGAACACTACATGTCATGTATCCACACACTGAAAGCGAAGCAACTTGTAGAGGAAGGAGAAATACCCCATGGAGCCGGCTCCCCTTTGGGATTACACAAGCAGGAGAGATTCTCCTGGGAAGATTTCAAACTTAAAGATTTCATCAGGGAAGTGCTGCCCCTTCACAGACTTCCTAAATTTAATGCAAACGAGCTAATTTTCATTTCTATTAAATTTAAAGATGGGGTTGGGGGACAGAAGTAAGGGGGAGAAGGGAGGGCCCAGTGTGGGCAGAACTAGGAGGTGGCGACAGCCTACTGCTGATGACTCTCTCCTCTTGGCTAGGAATCACAGCCAACAGGAAAGTGGCCAGATCCACTGGTAAATTCCAGTTCACCAGTTGAGGACTCTCACCAATTCTCTTCATCTTCTAAACTGCCTCAGCATTCTGCTTATTGCCTGTTACAACAGAAACATTCAACAAATGAATGCCAGCATAAGTGAACCGTCTGAACTGAGGGTTTATGGACTGAGCTATATGAACTTGGGGGCTAAAAGACTTTAACACGAAACAGAGCCAAACGCTAATATTCTATTAATAACATTTGATGTAGTATGATCAAAGATTAAAGCTCCAACACGCATCACAGTATCTGGTGTTTAATAGGTCCTGCTCAATAAGGAGCTGTTGAATGTTGAGTACTCCAGGACCTTCTCTGCAACCCAAACTCTCAGATTCAGCATGAGATATTATTTAAAGGTCTGTGTTCTCACTTTCATGCTAACTTTTCAAGTTTTTCCTTACAGATGGAAAAAGAGGAGGGTGGAGAAAACTTTTAAATTACCATACCCTGTGCCAATTCACTGGCCTGGTAAGGGCTGATCAGTCCACCCTCATCATCTCTGGTGAACTCATGTGGACTACGTGAGTGGGCCTGGGCTTTAGGACAACCCACCCAATGCATTTGTGTGCAGGTCTTACTTCCATTGGTCTCTTGTGTCCTAAAAAAACAGTGCAAGGTTGGGGTCCCTAGGTGCCTGACTCCCCAGCCACAACGCAAGTTCTCTGACAGAGGGGTCCAGGCCCTCTCTTGGAAACCACTCCATTCATAGTCTATCTGCTCCTTCTGCCCCTTCCAGCCCTCCATCATGACTTTCACACTAATGTAGTGTTAACTTCTACCCCTATCTAAGCTAGCCTAGTTTTCTTCAGAGAAATGATCATTCAGATACTAAAATGTCATTTACAACCACATACAGAATTAAGGTGAAATACCAGTTCTCCAGTCTTCTTACTCCCAAACTCTCTTAGAAATCTGGGTATACACATCTTACCAGAGAATTATAAGTCATCTTCAAAAACCAGCACAAATTCACACAAACAAAATAAACTGTAGGCCCCTAACTACACTAACACCTGGCTTGTTACAGGGGCCTCCTAACTCCTCCAAGGCTTTAGTGTCTTCTTCAGTTTCAAACCATTTTCTGCACTACCGATTATGTCACCCTCACTGGAGAACAGTATTTAAAGAATTTTCACATGCCTCCCTGTCATTCCAAATGTAAAGTCTTCAAGATAACAGTCAAGATCCTCCAGGATCTGGTCTTCACTGTATATAGCCTACTATAGTTCCCAAGAATCCCTTTCATAAACCTGCTGATTCAGTTCAGATGGCCTAATTTCCATCCCATACAAACCTACATCTTTTCTGCCTCTGGGCTTTTGCTCATGCTATTCCTAGTCGCTTCCTATCCCCAAAGTGCCTTACTCGATTCAGAAGGCAGCAATAAATGGAGGAAAGAAAACTGACCTAGGACTCAAAGTACCTGGATTCTAGACATACTTCTAACATAAACTAGTTATGCGCCTTTGGACAAGTCCTTTGTCTCTCTGGGCTAAGAAAGACTGAACTAAATGCTCTTAACAGTCCTTCCAGCTTAAAAAAAATTAATCTGTGATCCCTATATGCCCAACCAAATCCAATCTCTCCTTCAAAACCTACTAGTACTCCAAAAATGTTCTCTAAGCATTCCCAGTTCACCTATTCTCTCAACTCCTATGCCTGGAATTCAAAACAAGTCACACAGGGCATTCATTCAACTAAGACTTTCTGAGCATATTCTTGGCCAGATATGGCTATGTATTGGTAATAAATATAAAGCCAAGTAGACCCAGACCTGTATGTACCACCTGTGTATCCCTTTCCTCTCCACTATTTTTATACAGGTGAAGTCATTTTAAACATGAAAATAACACTATTTATTCATTTAACAAATATTTAAAGAAAACTTTCCATGAACTGTTTTCAGAAGTAGAGATACCAGTAAACAGATGGACCAACTCCCTAACCTCATGGAGTTTATTTATTTGTGAACACAAACAGGAAAAACACACAAATATGCAATATGATTTTAGGAAAGAAAACAAAGCAAGGATTAAAGATTGATTAAGAGCAGTTTACAGAGGATGGTCAGGGAAAGCCTCCCTGAGGAGGTGCATTTGAGCCAACACCTGAATGAAGTGAGGGTACAGCCTAGCAATATTAAAGAAGAGCATTCCAGGTACAGGCAAAGGCTCAAAGACAGGCAGATGGGGAGGAAGGTGGAGACCAGGTGGGAAAGCTAAGGCTCATAGCACGTAAAGACCTGTAGTAAATTTGGATTCTATTTCTAAGTGTGATGGGGGGAATTCCATATGAGGGCTACAGAGGGAATAAACATAATACTTTGGTTGTCACCATGAGAAGAGGCTGTACTGGGATAGAAGAGGAGGAGTCAGAACCAGTTAAGGGCTCAGCATCCAGTCTCCAACTGTCTAGGTTCACATCCTGGCTCTTCAGCTAATGAAATGTGCGATCTCAAGAAGGTGCATTTCTCTGTGCCTCAGTTTCCACATCTTTAAGTGAGGTTAATGAAGTTATCTAGAGATGAAACTAGTGCAGGTAAAGCCCTTAGAAGAGAGCCTGGAACTGAGTAAGCACTATAATACTAATACTTTACAACGATGGGATCTGCTAAGCAAAGTGCAGATGAACAAGATGGATGAAGCCTGAGGCAGTACAACATCCCCAAAGGCCTCCATTCAGCCCAAGACTTTGCCGTAAGTCTGCATGTCCCAAGCCTTGTCTGGGGCCCAAGCCCCTTGTATGTAACTCACCATTTAAAGCTTGATAACTTACTACTTTAGTTCTTCAGGCAACACATGTTCTAAATTCAGGCTTTTTTCCCACATACTTGTCTTGTATATATCCACCGCCATGCTTGACACAAAGTCAGACACACACTGCAATGTTTGCACTCACTTGTGAATATGTCATGCAAATTCCAATAAAAACAAAAATCAATGTAATGAACTATGCTTTTTCTTAAGGAGAAAAACTTCATTATCATCTTCAAGGGGTGATATGGATTATAAGATATCTTCAACACCACCTTATCATTCAACAACCATCAGACCCACCTTGGCAGAGACAGTCACAACGGCCAAAGGAGTTACACCATCTGCCATGCCATTTTCTCTTCTGACTTCCCAATCCTTATGCTCTGAGTATAGACTTTTCTGTCTCTTCTTTCCTAGAGATTTGTCTAGCTGTAAAAGCCTCTCCTATCTGGCCAAATGCCACACTCTGCCCCCCTGCTCCCAGTCCTCATAGCCCTAAAAAAAATCTAGACACACTGAAGCCAGAATATTCCTTTAAAAATTAGCATCAAAATTTAGGAGACAAAGAGGGAAAGATAAAGGGCATAATCTAAATACATATCCAGAGAACCATCTAGAAGGGTCCTTTCCACCAGTGTATAGGAGTCACAGTACCTTCAGCTAGTCACTATGAGTATTTATAAATGACTTCAAGTGATAAGAGTTTCCAACAGCAGAAAAATCCAAGTGACTGAGGGAGGAAAAAAATAACTATTTTTCATTTCTTCATTCAATTTCCATAGAACTATATGCCCTTCTGTTTTTCTTTCCTGCCCCACCCACCCATCTTGCCACACCCCAGTCCTGGTGATAAACCACAGAAGATAATGCTGACTTACCAAGACCAGCTCTTGATGGGGCTTCCACCAAGCCTGAACCTCAGATCCTGAGATCTGCCACAGCCCTCCAGAGACAAATACATGGGAATTACGCAGGCAACTTGAATGTGGACAGAGCTGAGCACATGATACTGCTCCCAAATTGGTTTTCTTAAACAAAGGCTTCTAAATGTCATTTTATTAATACCTTTCAGCAAAGGTATTTCCAACTAACTCTGACTCCTGAGCTACTTATGGGGGTTTTAAAAATGGTCCATCTGAAATAACATACAAAAAAACCCCTCAAAACTGAAAATAGGCATTAGACATTAAGGACTCAAATGAGCACTCTGACTTTAAACCCCGTTTTTCCATGTTCTCCCTAACTTTACAGAGCACTAAGTATTAATTTGCAAGCTGGGTCTTCTGCATCTCTAGGCTTCTTGGAACAGACTCTAGTGTCCACTGAGAAGCAAAAAGCTTTGATTACCCTTCATAGTAGTACAAATTTTTGAGAGAACTTTTATTACCCTTGCATTTCCGTGTTGGGACCCTTCTGGTTTGTGTAGAAGCTCTTTGGGTCTCAACAACTAGAAATCATCCCCAGCTCAAGAGGCAAAACCTTTCAGGGAAAACTGCTCCAGGCAGTCCTTACTACTAGCCTTGGGCACTTTCTAATGCAGAGGATACTATGCTAAGTGGAGTTCCTGACAACACTAAGTGTAAGCTAACACAACTAATAGAAAAATAATAGACTGGGCCCTGTTCACACACTAGAAAATATAACCCCACATGTTGAGCCTCCTTATCAGGGGTTATCTCAGCACCTAGAGCAGAGGCCAGAGGGTAATATATAAACAGCCTCTTCCCAACAGCAATATTCAAATGAGGAGGCATCCAATACCCACATCCAAAAACAATTTCCCATCTAATTCCTTAACTTTACCCACTCACTGATTCACCAAACACCTAATATTAAACATATTCACTGAAGTAAAATAATAAGAGAACAGATGTACTAGCCTAGGGCTCTTTCCATAGTTGATATTCAATAAACATTAAACATAAAAAGTGTATGAATGATAGCAACAGAGTGGTCCCTCAGAGACCAGTTCTGACAAAATACGCCAAAGACACTGACTCCTTGATTAGAGGCACTTTCTACCCGACCCCAGGTAGCGTCCAGGAAAAGGAAGAGCAGGGAGAAGGGGGGAAAAAAGCCAAAAGTATCTAGATTCAAACTTTTCCTTAGCTAAATTAACATCCAAGATCCCAACTTCACACCAAAGAAAGACAAAAAGCCACCAACTCTGACATTTGCCCACTCAAAGTAGTTTCCAGAACACTGATAATCAGGGTTCCCAGCATATTCTTAATCAGTACGGCCCTTGATCACAAGAGGTCTGTAGAAAAGGGTTTCATTTCTAATGCTATTAACAAAGGGCTAAGCATATCATTTCTATCATATTTTCTTGGGAATCCTAAATTCCAGTTTAAATAAATAATTCCCACACCCCTAGAAAGGCCTTAATTTGGCTAGTCTGTTCAGTGCAGTTTTGCAAAGGCTGATTCTTTTTAAGCCCTTAGAGTCTTGAGCAAAATTCTTTGAATGATCGTTTTTTTAAATGATCATCTCCAGAACTTATATATGTTCCACAATGACTCAAGGGAAATAGGTGGATAGGGGAAAAAGGCATATTTTATTTCCAAAAGGCTCCCTCCAATCTGAAAGTTTTAATGCCAACATATCTGATAGTGACTTCCTTCACAAAACAAAACACAACATGACAAGTATAATCACCGGTCTAAAAAAGGGAGACTTACAAAGAAAAATACAGAGAGCTCAGCTTGTTGAGCCTGAGAAGAAGGTAAAAGATGGTACAGAAGAGACAATCCACACATTTGGTAGCTACCACTGGGGGCCAGGAAGGACAATTTGTTCATTCTGTAAACATTTGTGCATTAAAAAGGGATGGGAAAACAGTAAAAGTAATAAGCATTAAAAGAAAACTTAGGCTAACTACAAGGAGATAGTCTGCGATTATCAGTCTGGAAAGCTCGGAGGACATTTCCTGGAGAGGTTGTGAAATCTCTTGAGAGAGATTTAAGGATATTTGGAGATTGAATGGGTTAAAATAGTCAAATGGTTCTATATCTGAGTACCGAAAGGGTACTCCAGACTTATTTTTCTAAACTTCTAGCTATCTTAGAAAATCTAAATCACTCCTTTAGAAGCTTATAAAAATGACAAATGCTTACCAAATACAAGAAAATTAACAACTGTTCTGAGTCAGCCATCAGACAAAAATGCAACCAAACATCCCTGCATTTAAATAAGAACACAGCCAAAGTCTCTTCTTGAGACCCCCAATTCTCAAAGCTAACCTCAAGAGCATTTTCACAGAAACTCACACCAAAAGATCAGCAGTCAACTAATAGCACTGCCATTATCTGGAGGAAATCCTAGATGGTTTTCCTTTCTCATCTATAACCACAGGATACAGATAAAACAAAATGGCTTTATGGGAGAAGGAACCAAGGGACTAATCAGGGCATCAACTCCAGCTGCTCGCAGGGGATTATTAGCCTGATGTACAAGAACTAGGAAAACTGAGTTTGGAGATCCATCCAACATCAGACTCCACACACATCTAAAAATATGGCAAAGCTGGAACTTTAACCCATATCTTTGGATTCTAAATCCCTTACACGGAGAGGTCATATTCCTCAGTGGTCCAAAATCCAATGTGAGTCACATCCTGACACATTCAGAGATGCTGACGGAAATTTCTCATATCAAAGCCCCATTCAATAATAGGGCAAGCTCTTCAGTTAGAGGTTCTTAAAAGTAAAAATAGATATGGAGAACTGAGAGCATATTTTGGTTTTGTTTTTTTTTTTACAAAAAAAAACATGGTTGACTCTAACATTAATAAAAATAAAACTTCTCTAATTGACAAATTTGATTTTCCTGCATGTCAGCTGCCCTTTTTTGCACAATCCCCTGCTACCTGATATTCCTTGGCTTAAGAACCAAGTCTTCAGAGCACTCTAAAGTTCAGAGGAAAAGGCCTAGCAGTTGCACAAGGAAGAGCAAGAAATCTAGACTGTATTCAAAGTGGGAGACAATTCTAGTAAAATGGCTCCACCCACTGCTGCCCTTCCAGAGCCCATTATCTGCAGAGAATCAAAGGGTCTGGCTATAAATTTGGCTATGCAATGGCCAGGCAAGCTCCCAATTCATTGGTAAGAAATGCAGAGGGGTAGGAAGAGCTTTGCACATCTCTAAATCCTGGCTTTCATATGTCTCCTAAATTGTCCACACAGTCACTCTCTAAAGCCCTATTGCTACTCTTTTTAAAAAAGTGAAATAAATGTGCATTTTCTCTTAATTGGTCCTATTATTAACAAAGGTAATCTCAATTCATTTTTACTTAGCCAGTTTCAAGTTTTAAAATTCAGCATTTTTAAGAAACAAGGGAATGTTGAGGGAAAAGGCACCTCAACTTATATAAGATCTTTAGGGCAAAGGCCCTGGTTTGGGAGCTCAACTCTGCCACTGAGTAAAATCTCTCAAACAAATTACGATGTTGACTTATGTTCCAAGGTGGGCATGAAAGCAAAAACTTTCAGCGAAGCATCGTGAAACGTGGGGAATACAAAAGACAAGCCGCGAGTCATGCTGCTCCACATACACATTCCATTTCAATGTCCACCTGGTCAAACTCAGCTCTTTTCCGATCCCCAGCAGCCCTGTGGTCAATGCAACTAGTTCTTACCCTGTGAACCAAGCTACTGAAGGCTATGGCAAATGGGACAGGAATTTAAACACCCAGAAATCTTGGTTACATTCACCTTTTTTAACCTCCTAATTAAGAACTACATCCTGCACATTACCTATGATAAGTGTGTTACATTCCTGTACACAGATGTCACATTAATCTTCTAAAAACATTGCTTTGCCCATCACTTGTTCTCTAAACTCTTTAAAAGCTAGACAATGTGTAAGGATAAAGTTCTGGCTCAGGAGCCAGAATTCAGGCTGACCACCGTGCTTCAACTGAAACTCCTTGCCCATTGGTAGGCGGCTGTCAAGCTTTAGACAACCAGGAGTTAGAATTCCAACTCTGCCATTTACCACTTGGATGAAATTGGGCAGAACCTTCTCTATCTTCTCTCTTTAAAACAAGAATAACAATACCTACTTCACAACACTAGAGGATGAAGGAGAGAGCATGGCATGTGGCACAGACTAGATGCCCAGTATTACTTCTCTCCCTAGCTCCAATCCAAATGGTCTACTACTCCCTTTTCACTTGGAAACTTTCCCAGCAGCTCTCCACCAGTTTCAGAATCCACTTTGCTTCAAGGCCTAAATGAAACCCTTCTCTTCTATGAAGTCACCTGGCTGTAATCATTTTCTCCTCTGAGCTTCTATAATTCTTTTAAGCCCACAGGGCTGAAATTTTTGTTCTTCTCTCATGTGTCACTCCTCTGTCCCCAGTAAGTTCCTAAACTTTTTTTTACTTATTATCAAGCCAATCACAGTGTAAGCATTCAATAAAAAATACTTTCAAGCCTAGGAGTTGTCTGCCAAAAATAGGTGTCCTAAAAAAAAAAAGGTGTCCTTCCGGCCCAATGAGAGGATAATGCCCCTTCCCATATACACCTGGGCAATTTCTTCCCAATATCTTCGGGAGTTTTTCCAAAGGTAATATTTTACCAGGTAAATGAAAAGGAAGCCAAAAAAAAAAAAATCTATGTGGCCACAGGTGGATTCTCAGCCAAGCCAGCAGAATCCAGGAAGTCTTTTACTTCATGCACCCAACAGTCTTGAGCTCTTGCTTTGTGCTGTCATTAATTCAGCATGGGTGACAGATTATGCTCCTAGTCTCTACCTCTGATAAGCTTTCTGAAACCTAGTCTATTTTTGATCCCTTAGAAACCCCTATTTCTGGAAAATCAGCAGTGAAAAGATTCACCTTCTGAAAATATTACTTGGAGGAAAAACAACAACATGGTCACTTAGGTTTTAACTTTGCAGCCCTATCCTAAGATGGCCAGTTGAAGATAGTGCATAAAAGAAATAGCTCAAAACAGTCCTGAAGATGGTATAACAACCTCTTCCCCATTCCCAAGACCCTGCAGTCCGAACAGCAGGAACACCTGCATGGGGATAAAAGCAAGAGCTTGACTAAGGTAGCTTTAAGGCAAATCTCAGTGAAGAAGTTGTTTTATTCATGTTCAATTAATTATAAACCACATTCACATGAAGATCTCGGGAAAAATGCAATGATCTCTTTAGAAACACTTGAAAACACTCACATTTGAACTCTACTAAATTCATAAACGTTAGCTGAAATCTGTTCCTTCAGTCTTGGGTCACTTTAAAAATGTATCTTTAATATTTAGTGCACTTGAGAAGAAGGGCAAAAAGGAAACATGATGATCTACCAATAAACAAAGTTTAATTGGTTGAAGTGATAGAATGTAAAGTTAACTTCCCTTTGTTTGAGGTGTGTGTGTGTTTTATTTAAGGAGTCTGTATGCAAGAGTGTGTGTGTGTGTGTGTGTGTGTGTGTGTGTGTGTGTGTATGCAAGTGTGTGTGTGTGTTTTCTTTAAGGAGTTGTGTGTATGCAAGTGTGTGTGTGTGTTTTCTTTAAGGAGTCTGCATACAAGCTACCCCAGTTCCAGGTAGAGCTCAATAGCCGCTGCTCAGCACCTGGGGCGCGTGCGGGGACCCGACGGCTTGCAGAGCCAACTCCCAGGCCGCCCGGGCTGCCCGCAGTCTGCTCCCCGCACACCGCAGCTCCGTACTTCCCCAGACCCCTGGGACTCGACGTTCCCCACCCCCAACAGCGCGCCCCGCCGCGCCGGAAAACAGAGCCTGCCACGACCGCCCGGGGGGCAGTCCCCACCGGCCCGTAGGAGCGGCCTCTCCGCCCCGCTCTTCTGCGCCTTCCGAGGCCCCCCAGAGCCCGGGCTCCTAGACGCAAACACTCCCAGAGCGGGCTCACCGCCCGGGGCGAGGGGCGGTGAAGGGCGGGGAGCAGACTAGGGCTGCGGCGGCGGCAGAGCCGAACCGGCTCCCCTCCCGCCCGCCACCCATCCTGGGCCGAGGGCACCGGCAGGAGGGACCGGCCAGAAAAGCCAGGGCTGCGGCCGACGCACTCACCGCTGCGCTCGCCGGCCGGGCTGGACGCTCGCACGGAGGGGGGCTTGCCTGGAGCCGCGGCCCCGAGGAGGAGCCGCTCTGGGAGAGGACGGTGGTCGGGCAGGCATCCGCGCCCCGGGCTGCGGCCGGGCTGGAGGGAGAGAGAAGGGAGGGAGCACGGATTTGGGTGGAGGGGGGCGTGGAGGAGGTGTGCCTCCACCCAAGACTGAGAGGGTGGGCTGCGGAGCCCGGCGGAGGGGTGTGCTCGTAGGCACTGGAGGGAACTAGAAAACCGCGCGGAGAGTGCGCAGAGGGGGGTGGCGGAGCCGGGATGGGAGACGGGGTTGGGGACAGGATGGAGTTGTCCCTCAAACTGGACGACTCTCACCTCGGCACCACCCGACCAAGAATTGTGTGTGTCTGGAGCAATGCACTCGGGGGTCTGAAACTTTATGTCATTTTCTCATACACACGTGACCCCCCCTGCAGTCCAGATGGTTTCAATCACTGGAGGAAAAAAGCGGCTGTGCTGGTATGCACGAAAAGCTGGAGCTGGGAGAGTCTGGGAAAAGCTGCCTGTGCAGCCTGCCTGCCTCCCAACAAACCGACGAGCTCTTTCTGTTCTCCCAGCCGTTGGCCTTGGGGAGCCCTGCAGAACCCAGTAAGACATTAAAGAAGCTTCATTTGGAACTGCAGCAATAGCAGAAGAGCTCTGAACGCGCTAGGGTTGCAAGGTCTGGTCTCAACAGGAAGTTCCTTGGCATTCTGAGGATTTGTTTTAAATACTCCATTAGCTTACAAAACCAAACCTAGAAAATGGTGTCCTTAATGAATAAACAATGGAATACTACTAGCAGGGAGAATCTGTGATTTAGTAGTGCCATTCTTAAAGAAATTAACCCAGTATGACAATCCACTTGGAAAGGAGTGATGCAAATCACTTAAAATCCAAACCCAGACATACTTGGTGGGATGTTAGGGAGCCATGTAACCCAATTTCTCATCCTCTAAATCACTGTAAGTAGACCTTCATACTGAAATGCATAAAACTGACGTTCACAAACCTAGTTAACATTTTGAGGGAACAAATGTGTATGGATGAACATAAACAGGCTCTAAAGCCAAACCAATTCAATTGTCACATATCCTAAAGAGGTATTTACTCAGCTGCGGAGCAAGTATCAAAAATAATGGGAACTTCTAGATACAACCTGGAAATAATTTAATTTGTTCATTATTGAACAGAAATAACAGCAAGAGCCCAACTGACAAAGTCTATTATTGTTCCTTTGTCAAGAACAATATTAACAGGAATTACTAGTATTAACTCTTTATCTCAACAATATTGGTGCCAGAGGATACGTTCACCTTTCCAGAAGGCCTTACAGACACAGTTCCCTGTGTGTGAAAAATGTATCAATTCTTTGTAGAGTGAATTGGTTCTACATTAGGGAAACCCAAGATTTTCATTGTTGTTGAGGCATATTGACAAATACCTGAACAGTATGATACCCCCAGTCCTCTCCAATCTCACATTACGGTGGTTCTACCCTCCACAGGCAATAAGAGAATTCATGTGAGATCCTTAGTGAACACCAGCCATGAAATTAACAACGCTCAGGAAAACGCGACCTGCAGTTCCCTAAGCTATGTAAGGAGCTTCTTAACTTTCCCACTTTCAAAACTATTAAAATATCTATTAAGGTCCTGTTTTTCTTGTGAGTGACATCTGTAAAGAAAGTCAACTCAGCAGAAAGCATCAAGGATTTTCTCTTCAGAACCAAGAAGGTAACTGTTTTCATCTCTGGCAGCTGCTGCTGCCTTTGATGTGTGCCAATGAGGGCAAGAATGAGATTACAAATAGACCTTTCTGTTTGCCAATGCTATTGAAAATCATGCGTGGAAATTTTTTAATTCCTAAGAAAAATCTTAATTAGGTCTGCTCTTTCAGAAAAAAATTAACATCCCTTGAGTTTTCTAAATATAGTCTCAAGTCTAAACTCCACTGATGTCAGTTAATCTATTAGTTAATCTAATATTGGCCAAAGATTATTAGAGACACTGACATCTGAAATGTTTTTAAGGCATTTTAAATGGTGCTAATTTAATAATTTTGCATTAACCTAATGTCCACATCACTAGAAAACAAAGTCAACTCTGTATAAGGTGCAAAGGAGGATGTAAGATACATGAGGACAGGGACCAGATCTATTTTGCTACTAATTACATCCGTGCCTAGCACAGTGCCCCACATGAAACAGGTGCACAAGAAATCATTGCCGTTTGGGTATGTGAAAGACAAAAAAAAAAAAACACTCCCCATAAAGTTACAATCATAGAGGCATCTGTTGACTATTACAAGTCAACAATAGAATGAATTAATAGCTTTAGGAAGGATACTAGCAACAAAAACGAGGAAGGGGTAATTAGCATTAGCGGGCTTCGGACTTTACTCACAATATATATTCAGAGATGTGCAGGGACTGCTACAAATAAGAAGTGCTTACAGGAGAAAATTTGGTATATGTAGTGTCTAATTTAGGGATCTCAGAGATATACTTTCCCATGTCCCCATTATTCAGTCTCCTCAACACAGAGCCAAAGCAAGATTTGAACATAAACATCCTGGCTCTAATTTGGACAGTATGAATACTGTTCCTTTCATCCTCTCTCATACATCTCCTCCACCCCCAAGCCATTTCCTCTGTACTGTCTTCTGTCAGTCTAATGAAAGTTTCCTAATCTTTAGAAGCAGTAGCTTTAGTTCTCTTTGTGTGGAGAAGAAGTACAATACACTCTGATTACATGGTTATATTCCATACAGATGCCTGGCAACACATCTTATAACTAGGGTCTGTTTAGTGTTTTAACTTTGAGGGACTTATAATTCAGCTATTTTGTTATGTACCAAAATAGCACTTGACATCACAAAGATGGGCTTTACTTCCTTTTGCTATTTTAAATCCTGCATTAAATACGGTGAATATTTTGGGTTTTCTAGCTAATGGATTTTGCTTTGGCGTTTGTTTTTTGTTTGTTTGTTTTGTTTTTCTTTGCAAGACAAAGGGGTTAGGATTTTAAAGGAGGTTTTTCAGGTTTGCATGTCTTGGAAGCAGTTATTTCCTCTTAGGTACTCTGCTGTAATATTCTGTGTGGTCATTAAAGAAGCAATGGGGCTTATTTATGCCTCATGATCCAAATAACCAGATTTCTTTAAGGCAGGCAACTGGGAAAGATGGTTGGCCAGATAACCTTTAAGTTTTCTAGGGCATGCTTTTCCCTATTATCATTTCCTTTTTTTATTTTTTATTTCTAATAAAAATAGTATGCTTTGTTTAAACAGCTAAACTTAAATGCTAAAGATTGAAATCCTAAAACATTTTTTAAAGAAAATAATTATTAATCACTAATCTATTACCTCAACAACTATTATATAATCCAATTAGGCTTTCCACTCTCCCTAGACATGAGTAGAACCTCATTTCTAAAGCACCCCATATTCACCCTTGAAGTTTTTTTTCATAAGCCCTAAGACTTTGGGCCAGTTTTGACATAAAATACCAGTTTCTATCTGTAACCTCCAGGAGCCCAGTATGCCTCAGAAATAGCTAGCAGGAGTGCAAAGGGATGGCCTTGTCACTCCCTTGGCTTTTACTTTCCTCATTTCCAAGCCCTTCAAAAGGTGAGTAAGGCTTACATTCACGCAGATGCACCTAAGTCAGTAGTATGAATTCTTGTGACTAGTTTTTGCAATCAGTAAAGCGTAAGAGTATGCACTAGACCACTAATTCCTAAATCTCCTGGCCCTTCAGAATCATCTAAGAAGCTTGTCAGAAATAACAGATTCTGGCCCCAGTCCCAGACCTACTGAATTAGAATCTCCAAGGTTAAGAAACAGTAAATTAATTCTAAGATCTTTGTTGGTTCTTTACTTCATCAGTTCTACATAAGGCAATTTTTCGTTAGAGGAAAACCCCTCTCTACATAGGCTTCCCAAATGAGCCAAGCAAGATACCATATGAACTGAAATATAGTTCTTTCCTTCATCATAAGCAGCTTACTTGAGCACTACCCTTTACAGTATATCTCTGAAAGAAAAAAAAAATTATTAAGCTAAATGTTAAAAAAAATTCCTACTGAAGTTAAAGCAGAGTTTAACAAGATTTTAAAATAAATCATTCAAGAATCAGCAGTGTTCTGTTATACAGACAAAATAGCACGAACAGACCACAGAAAATACTGATTACATGTCTATCCTTTGTAATCAAATAAAATAATCCACAATAACAACTGACTAAATGTATATTCTATTAAAAGCCAGTCAATTTTTAAAATTCTAGGGGGTAAAAAAGCACAGAACCCAAAACTGTGTGCACAAGTTTTTGACACTGTGACTTTAAAAAAACACATTAAAAAAAAAAATAATATATATATATATATATATATATTTACCTGGTTAAGAACTTCAAAAACAGTGTAAAAGAATACATAGAAAAAGAGAAGTCTTCCTTCCTCTAATTCCCCTCTCTTCAGACAATTGCTGTAGTTTCTTGTATATTCTTCCAGAGGTGTACAAAGAGAATGCAAGACTATGTATGTACATAATGCATTTTGGGGAGGAGAGGTCCATACCCTATAACAGATTTTCAAAGGGATTCATGATCTCAAAAAGGGTAAGAATCACCATTCTAGAATAAAACTAAGGGTTCAGTGTCTACCCAAGTCCATTGGTAGGATTAGCAGAACTGTGACCTTCAGTTTGCTCATGAGGATTTTACGATACATGATTCCAGGCTACAAAACAGCTTCAGCAAGCAATGTTGGTTAACATGGAGATGTAGATATAAAATATCACATCTGTTTGTAAATAACTTCCTGATTTTTCTCAAACAATCCCTGCAATGAATAGTTCCTCTGTTACTGTGTTGACTATGAAAATCTGTAGGAAATTTGTAGTATATACATACACAAAGACAGTAGACATTTCTTCTTTCACAACCTAAAAACTTTCTATTGGAAGTGTTACAGCTCTTTTAGAATTTGTCTAGTAGGTTTTCCAGTATTTTTCTGGAAAACCCAAAAAAAAAAACTTTCTATTGGAATAAGAGAAAGATTTTATTTATATATATGCATAATTTAAGGGGGGAAATTAATCTAGTACTCCTGGTAGATATAACTAATATAAGTTACAGGGTTATTAATAAGATCTTAAGAATTATATCCTTTTAGATATATATTAATTTGCCAAGAGGAGAAATTTCATTTGGACTTCAGTGATTATTATTTTCTTGTGTGCTATAATTTGGATTTTAACATAAAATTATGAGGAAGTTATTAAAGTATTTAAGGATTGAACTGCACTGCTTCACTTACTTCTTTTTTCATCATAGGATCTGTTTCTTTGCCTGAATACCATGTAGTGCTTTTCCACTCTCCCCTTCCAAAGTGCATGAAAGATATAATTTAAAAAATCAAGTTTCTTTTTCTATAATCAGCTTACAAAAAGGTTCACTCTGACATAGGTCCATTTATTTTTTGCTCTGTAATGTTGTCTTAGGTCTTATTCCAAATACCAGGCTATTTATTACTTATGTAAAGAGAGTATTAGCGGGGGAAAAGGGGAAGTATTAGGATAACCTGAGTGATGATTCTGGAAGAGAATAAGATGAGATACCAGGTGCTCCTTAGATGGATAGGAGATAAGAACAGACTCAGAAAGGCTCACTAAGCCTGGAAGGTCTCCTGTCTAGCTAAATGGTCCTTCTCTCATGGGCTTGAAGGTACTTTTTGATTGGGAGAAATTAAAGTCTAAAAATTTACTGCTTTGAAACACTTGTTATCATCTTTGTTCCAATGGTATCCATCTTAGATGTAATCAAATATTTCTAGATTAAAGAATGATTTACCCTTGTCACTAAGTTATCTGAATTTTGCCCAACAAGCAACCATGAAAAAAGAATTGTGAAAATGCAACATCTTCTAGTCGTGTTCCATATTACTTGCAAAAAATAGACCTTAGAGCAAAAAGAAAAAAATGATGATATACTTACAGCTGTTTATTCATTTCTCTATTCACTCAAAAGCACTTATCAAACATATGCAAAAACCTGTTTTTGACATCATGGGCATAAAAAAGAAGTAAGCCATATAAGCAAATTTAGAATCTGGTGAGGAAGGTATATATAAACAACTAGTCAGAATAAAAGAAGTGGCATAAAAGCGATAAAGAGGAGGAAATAGAGGAGTCTGCAGAAGTCGTAGAGACTCTTGCTGAGAAGTGAAGGAAAAAGGGTTAGAACTGAACCTTAAATCACTGTTAGAATTTCTACTTCAACAAATAGAAAAGAAGGGGAGATAATTCAAAACCAATGGAATTACCTGAACTGTGAAAGTGAAATACCAGCTTTGAGAACAATGACTAGTGCTCATTTGACTAGAGTAACAGGGGCTAAAAAAGTAGGTAAGGTCAATCTATCTTTCTATGGGTCTTCAAAAAGTTAAAGATGGGATCTCCATATGACCCAGCAACTCCACTCCTGGGTATATGTACCCTAAAGATCGAGAACAGGTGTTCACATAACACTAGTGCACGAATACTCACAGCAGCACTATTCACAATAACCAGACGCTGGAAAAAACCCAAGTGTCATCGATAGATTGATGGTAAAACAAAATGTAGTACATTCACATAATGGAATATTATTCTCCACAAAAAGGAATGAAGTGCCAATACATACTACAGTGTGGATGAACACTGAAGACATTATGTAAGCGAAAGAATCCAGACGCAAAGGGTCACATAGTGTATGATACCATTTATACGAACTATCCAAAACAGGTAAACCTACAGAAGGAGGATTAGTGTTTGCCAGGGGAGGGAGAAATGGAAATGGGGTCTCCTTTGGAGGTGATGAAAATGTTCTGGAGCTAAACAGAAGTGATGGCTGCACAACATTGTGAATGTCATTAATGCCACTGAATTATATACTTTAAAATGGCTTAGTTTTTATGTTGTGTGAATTCCACCTCAATTTTTTAAGAGAAAGAGTCTGTGATAGACACTACTAATGTTTATTAATATCCTCCCCACTCCTCAGAAGTTTGTATGTTCCAGTCACCCTGTAGTTACACAGGGCCCTGTACCTGTTCTAGCCTACAGGCTGTGAACAGCAGTGACATCTGTCACTGCCTGGCCAATATATTGTAGAAAGGGTGAGAGATGTCCATCCTCTCTTCTCTCCCATGTGGACCCAAAGCCACATGAGATTATGGAACAGACTGGGTCCCTGAATAAACTAGTGCCTCCCTATTGGCCCATGCTGAACATGTCACAGGAGTAAGAAATGTACTTTTGTTGTCTTAAGCCACTGACATTGTAGGGCTTGCTTGTTGTAAGCACAGGCCACACCTACTCTGATACACAGTCAGAGCTAACAAGGCCACTAAAATAATATTAGGAAATTTGAATTTTATTCTACAAAGTGTGAAAAGACAATATTTTTGAGAAGAGTGACATGATGTGCATTTGAGGAAAATAATTCCAATGCAATGTCCAGAGTAAATTACAAAGGTAGTTTTCAATCTTTTGTATATATCAGAAATCACCTGAGAAGAACTGTAGTCATCTTCCAATTCCTTTATATTTCTGTAAAAAAACAAATATTTATCCTCTGGGGGAAAAGAGTCACCTGAGGAGCTTTTCAAAATGCAATGCTCTGGTCCAGGCTATCTCTAGAGATAGGGTCTGGGGACCTGTCATTGAAAAAAATCTCTATGGAAAATTCTAGATGACAGGTTGGAGTCAAGGAGGAGATGTCTAGTTCAGAGATGACCAAATTTACATGCTTAGTGGATTCAAATAAACAGTATAATAAAATAACTATTTTCTTGACAAGTGAAATGATAAATGGTTAGGGAGTTTCCTTTAAAACAGTAAGTTATGAAAAGGTTACTCACATTAACATTCATAGAGTCATAGTTATGACTAATTTAAACATCAGTTAGATGGGGGTGGCAGTTGCAGGCACCTACTCTTTTGCTAAGTGGTAGCCAACCCAACATTTCTGTTATGCCAGGAAACATGGCAGGCACCCCAGAGTCAGAGGACAGAGCCATCCTCAGTCTCCTGGAAGGCCAAGCTCTGCCTAGCATTTACATCTATCTCATTTCCTCCTTTCTTTCCCTGTTCTTTCTTTTTTAGGGTAACTAGCATTCCATTCTGTCCTTAGTGCCTTCCTCCTGAGTACCTAACTCATCACCAACTTTCAATTCAAAACTTAAACAGTCAAAAATTAAGGGCTCAAAAAGTCTGAATTGCAGAAGCATAGGAAGTTGCCACTCTAAATTTGGGGTGTGTGTGTGTGTGTGTGTGTGTGTGTGTGTGTGTGTGTGGTTTTTTTACCAAATGTGATTTACTGTTTATAAATGCTAAGAGCCTCAGCTTTCCAAAATAGTGACTATAACACTGTGAAGAAATATTCTTTGCTGACCAGAATTCAGTTTGTGTTGCAAAAACAAATCTTCAGAGCATTTCAAGAAAAAGTGATCTCTAATAAATAGTAGTGATGGTGACTGACAGAAAAGGTACCTTTACCATTTCTGAAGCCCTGCTTCGAGGTACAAAACTGACAGCTTCTCTACAAACCTCCTCCTAATGCTGAATACTGCTCAACAATTGTTTTACTTATTTCTCAGTGATTGAGATCCTTTTCTTCCTCCCCCTATTCCATAACTGTTGTATGCCTATTTGCAAAACTTCTAACTACTGACTGTCAGCAGTTAAGCTTACCTCCACCACTGAGAAAAGACAGGTGCACCTCTCAATATTCCTCTACTATGTCAAAATGCATCTTCTTTTCTTGTTCGTTATGCTTCAGAAGATTGGAGACT
Source organism: Manis pentadactyla (assembly GCF_030020395.1). NCBI lineage: Eukaryota > Metazoa > Chordata > Mammalia > Pholidota > Manidae > Manis > Manis pentadactyla. The sequence continues at coordinate 49,053,208 of NC_080027.1, forward strand.
GTTGAGAATTAGGCTTGGGGTTGATTAATGATTGTGCATTGAGTCCCCTATACAGAATTTTATTGTTCTTAACAACCATTTGATCAATAAATATGAGAGATGCCCTTTCAAAAAAAAATGCATCTTCATTTCTCCCTATCTCTGCCCCAGGAGCGTGCCTATTCCTTTTGAAGAATAACCTCTACTGTATTAGAATAACAGCTAATAACCTCCTGCAGTTCATGTCTTCCTTTCTTTTTCTACCCCCTCATTTTTATGAGTACCTCCTTCAGTAGTTCTCTGTGAAAGCATGCATAGGAGGTGAATTTTTTTGGATACATTGCAAGGCTGAAAATTATTTCAGACTATTCTCCCACTGGATTGACAGTTTGGCTGGGTAAAGAATTCTGGGTAAAAAAGATCTTTGCATTTTATCAAGTATCTTTGATTCAGATTTTAGAAGGCATTGCTCTCATATACTTTATAATACAGCAGCTGAGGAATATAATGCGTTTTTTTTTTTTTATCTCTGGAAGCTTGTAGGATTTTTTCTACCTGAAATTTTATGATGATGTGCCCTGGTATGGAAACTTTCTCAAACACTGTTCAAAGGTACATGGTGAGCCCTTTTAATATCATGTCCTTTAGTTCCAATAGACATTTCAAAAAATATTAGTTTTTGATAAATTTCCTCCCCTGCACTTTCTCTAATTTCTTCTATAATTCCTGAATTTATATGTTGAACCTGCTACACTGATCTCCTAATTGTCCATCTTAATTTTTTCTGGTTTACTTCATAGGAAATTTGTAAGGTTTTCCTTCTAACTCTTCTATCAGTTTTTTTTTATTTCAGTGATATTTTTATTTTCCAAATGCTCTCTTGTTCTGATGGTTCCTTTTTCCTACATCTTGAGTTTCCTTCTTGACATTCTCTACCGCCCAGGCATTATCATCAACTCCTCCTCCTATTGCTATGATCACTCTTTTCCAGTATCTTTCACTACTGCTCTCCTTCTGCATACCCTTTAACCAAAAGATTTTCTTCTTGGCTCTTTTCTACATACAACCTCTTCCTATGCATCTTATCTGCCCACATGGTTTCAATGAAATATGCTGGTATTTCCAAACTGTTATCTCCAGCTCCAACCTCTTTTTCTTGAGTTCTAGACCTGAATTTCCAACTACCTGGTGACATTTGCACTTGGATATACCAAAGACACCCCAAACTTTATACTGTGCTGCTGGCTTCAGGTATTCTATGCTCCAGTCTTATGAATAACTTGTCATTCTGAGAAAATATTAAGGAAGTTAACACTTTTGATAAGCCCAGCTTAAACGTCACCTCTTCAGTAATGTCTTCTCTGACTTCTTCCTACCCCTAGGCAGAATGAATTATTCCCCCACTTTGCACCCAAGGCACAGTTCACAGCCCATTATACCTGTTCACAAGTATTGTTCACCATGACTCAGGCATGGACTCTGCTAGAATGTGTACCTCTTAAAGGTGTACCCATCTTCAACATCTACTAAACAGCAGTTATTCAATAAACAGCTGTTGAATCATAGCCATTTCAAATGAATATATAGTACAGCTATTTGACTGTGTAACCATTAATTAAGCAAAGAATGTGATCAGAAACCTAACCACTAGAAAAAAACTACGTAAGTTTAAAAATGCATCTGTAGATAGTTTTAATCTTAAAAGATTGTTATTTTTTATCCAAACATTCCCAGTCTTATCCAAAGGCACATTCTTCATAGTCACATGTGTGCAGATTCAGAATTTTAAGAGGTAATTCACTTTTAAATTATCTGCTCACCCAAGCAGGCACCTGAACAGTTTGCCTTAGCATAAATAACACATTTTTGTTGTTGTTTGAAATAACCAAAAATAAGACCAAAAAGGCAAAAAGAGATTTCTTTAGACTGTATCACCCATATAAAAATGTTAGCAACGGGTAGCCAACCCCCTGATAATATTTTCCAGAAATGTTAAGTGATTAAAGAGTAATGAAAAGAAAGATGCTCCTGAACCCTAACGAGAGCCCTGCTACTAAGGGCACTGGAGAATGTTCATTTGTATGCAGGGACTTAAGAGTTATAATGGACATTTTTGTTTACTTTAGTTTTTGGTTTGATTTTCTTCTTAAAACTGTGCCCTCATGCCAAATCTTTTGGGATTTTTTTTCTTTTTCCTGTTGAACTGATGTTATATTAAGATATAAACACAAACATCTCATAAGTGTTTTAAATCCATCCAATTGTTTGAGAAGGCATACGTGCTAGGCCAATGAAGCCAAAACATTAGAGCTAGGAATTTTGATGAAGATAATAATTGCTTACAGACCAGCTTGCTTTAACTTGCTGAACAAAGAACATAGTTTTATACCACATTTGCATCACAGGCTTTTTCTCTGCATAATCGGAACTCTAATGAGTGCTTTTAAAAGGGCGTTTATCTACAGGTTAAAGAAAAGGATGTCATCAATTAGATTCCATCATCTTTAACATTTCACTTACTCAAACTTTATATTAATACTTTTTTTTTTTTGCTGGCCTAAGCAGTGTTTTGAATTTTTACAAACCATTTGTTTAGTGAGCACAGAATAAATCTAGGAATGAAAATACTCAGTTAATTCCAGTGCTGTCTTGAACGGTTCTATAGCTTTGGACAGGTCAATTGTTTCTTTGTGGCCTAGTTTATTTCTAGGACATTCCTGTATAGCGATACAGATCTTTCTCATATCTGAAAGCTGCATTCAGGCTCTGTGCCTGTGTCAGGAGTTACTCCCTCACTCCTTCTCTTATTAAGTTATTTCCATCACTTGCAGACCCCATAATTCAATGGTCAAACAGTATTTGTTAAGGGCCTACATGACAGGCAACACAGTGAGGGTAGAGATGAGCTCAGTCCTTATGAGAACAGTAATATTAGTTTCCTGAATAACAGAAAGGACTGTCTCAATCATTCTGCTTCTTTCACCCTGACTCTGGATCTCCCATTCTTTACTCCCCCTGGATATAAAGCAGGAAGTCCTAAAAATTAAGGTGGTATAGATTCACAGGACTGGGTGAAGGCTGCCACATGGTGCTCTTACGGTTACAGGGCCAGGCAGTTGGGAGTCAACATGATTTTAAGACAGAGATAAGTCTTGAAAGAGACCAAAGTCACCAATTCACAAGACCAAGGCAACTCTTGGCTCATGGTACCAGTGGTGACCCTGGTTTGCTGAATCTTTTTGCCTTTACAACTCCAGCCTCTAAGGCAGAACTCTCTGGGCCTCAGCAAGCTCTGCTGATTTCTGGTTCCCTTAAGGGAGAGAGTCAATCATCTCAGCACATGTCTTCAGTATCAGTGTGTGAAAGCAGGGTCACATCTTACAACTAATTCTGAAACGTTGTCAATTATAGAGAGGAAGGGAGGGTAGGAAGTGAGAGACCTATGTCCAGAAGTATTAAGGGGCCAGATTCTAATAGGAGACCTTAAATTTGAGACTGCAAATCTAGACATGTGCTCATCATTCCCTATCTAACCATCCTGTTGGTGTTTGTATGCCAATCTCCCATACTCTTTCTGAAAAAGAGATGCCCCTTATCAATCTTGTAGGAAAGGAATATTCTAAGTATATTTTATTGGGTTAACTCACTTTAGGGCTTTGACTTTTCTACTAGCAAATTACTAAACAGATACATTTTTCTTTTAATTTAAAGACATAACATTTTTCATTGTACGAGTATAAAGAGTAAACTCTAAAGTGTTAGATAAAGTATGCTTCTAAAATTTAAAAGAGTTAACGATTCCTCAACTCAATTCCTAGGAGATGCTGTATCTGGAATGGGTAAACAGAAGCAAATAGTTTCCTGAAATTTATCCAAGGCTACATGTTAACTGCCTGGCAGGAAATGCTTTTGGAGGGCCTAGATAAACAGATGAGCATCTTTTTTCAGAAAAATCTTCTCCTTTGGTTCCTTACAAAGCAAATGTACTGAGTTTAACTAGCATCATAAACACAATAGGCAGAAAAGGGCACAGAGGATTTTTACATGATGGTACCTCTAGGATCTATGACAATTAAGTGATCTGCCCTTCACTTTTCACACATGAACCTCACTGCTCAATAATCATATACACTTAATACATATTGTTGAGATTTTGTGGTAAATTAAACCGCATCTTTCCATTAATTTTCATCATGATTTTGATGAAGCTTTTTATGAGAAATTTTTCATTTAGCACCAGCTTTTAATATTTCAGCATTATATAATATTTTCTTACATCTGTATAGCAATGAATTTTTCAAAATATTTTATCCCCATTATCTTAATTTTTGTTCTAATTTCTCATTATGTAAGTGCTACCCACTATTGATGCTCAGCTAGCACTTATGAAATGAGATGACAGTGCAAAATTAAGTCAAAGATTAAGTTAGTCAAGGGACCAGACCTAAAACCAATTAGTCTGAAACATTTTTGGTACATTTCCCTCTGTCCCCACTATGTGTCAGGTAATGGATCCCAAAATCCTACTACCATATTGACTAAAATAATCCTTCAACCTCACCTCACTTTTACCTTCTTAACTGCAAAAAGGATGATGAGGATCTAGATCATTGACAAATACCTACTATCAGCCAGAGAAATCTGCCTTACATAAAGTCTAGTCAGCCTTTCTACAGCTCCTCTCTCCACCAGCCTACCTGCTCTTTTTGGTTACCATCCCCATCACCCATCTTCTCTTACTCTTTTCCCACTCTGAAAGCCTCCTCTGCCCACTAACCTTCTGCCCAGTCCTGCCCAGTCCACATGGGGAGCAAAATTTCCAGGCCCAGGGAAAAGAGTAACACAAAAAAAACATGCCTCTCTACCTGCCATGCTTCATCCAATAGTTAAGGCAACTCAGATAACAATTTAAGCCACCAGTCTTTACTACCAATGTGTACCCATCAGCTCCCTGCATCCCAAACAGCACAGCTTTGCCTTAGTTACTACTGGACCTCACATGAGGAAAAAAAAGAAACTTTGTGTTAGATAATTTTATGTTCTTTCCACAAAATGGGAAGGGAATGGTGTGAGACTAGAAGAAAGAATTGCAAACTAAAGGCTACAAATATTTGAGTGTAAACAGTATATTTTAAATAATGTAATCACCATATTATTTCTTAAATTTAAATTTTTTCTATTATTTCTTAAAATGGGGTACACCCATAATTATAATTAGTTGAACTCAGTACAGACCAGAAGTTTGCTCTAAAAGGGTATAATCCTAACCCTGGAAATTTGGCTTCCTATTCTACTTGCAGAGCTTCTTGGAATGGAAATACATTCCAACATCAGTACACAACAGGGACTTAATGAATGGCCACTGAACAAATAAAGAAATATTGATGGAAAGAACAAATATAAATTTCATCCTAACATAATGTATAAAAGTAAACCCTAAGAGAGTCAACAGTTGTGTTTTAAAAGGTTAGGAGGGATATAAAATTGGAAGGAATAGGAAGTTCAATATATTAATTTTTTTTAATCTGCTTTATCTGCCAGAATATATTTGTGCCAGTATTTTAGGATAGTAAAACTCTACATAGGGGACACTTTCAGAGTGATAAGGTTGGCAAATCACTTATCCTAAAAAGCCACAAAACTATTCAAAATTGTCAAAACAATCATTTCAGATTATTTTGGGGGCGGGGGGGAAATTGACCAGAGGTACACAATTGAAAAGCATTTATTAAAACAAACAAACTAACTAAAAAGAACTGAACCTCTGTAAGAAAAGTGGGAATCTGGGGCCGCTGTGGCTGTTCCCATTCCCTACCTGCTATCCCCCAGCCTACAACCAATAGTTGGGAGGGGGAGCAGATCAGAATCTGGAGTTGCTATAAGTATTATCTAAAACAGAGGCTGCAAACTACATCCAATGGCCCAATTAGGGCCCATTGCCTGCTTTTTTTTTTTTTCATAAAGTTTTACTGGTAGAATCTATACTCATTAATTTACATGTTATCTATGCTGGCTTTCACACTATAACAGCAGAGTTAAGTAGTTACAACAGAGACTGCACAGCAAAGTTTAAAATGTTTACTATCTGGTCCTGTATAGAAAGTTTTTTGGCACCTGATCTACAATGTTCAGTTTTCAACAATGAATTATGAGATAGACAAATAAATAGGGAAGTGGGAGCTATACACAGAAAAAGGTGCAGTTAATAGAAACTAGGTCTGAGGGGACCCAAATGTTAGATTTAGCAAACAAAGACTTCAAGGCAGCTGTTATAAATATGTCCAAAGAAACAAACAAGTTTTTAAAACTATGACAATAACAACTCAATAGAGAATATCAATAAAAAGATTATAAAACAAAACAGAAATGCCAGAGTTGAAAAGTACAATAACTGAAATGAAAATTCACTAGAGGGGCTTGACAGCAAATTTGAAATTGCAGAAAAAAGAAGCAGTGATCTTGAAGACAGATCAATAGAGATTATCCAATTTAAAGTAAGGAACAAGAATGGAGAAAAATGAACATGCCTCAGAGACCTTGGGACACCACCAAGCAAACTAGTGTATGTGTAAGGGGAGTTCCAGTAGGGGAGGAGAGAAATGGGCAGAAAGAAATATTTAAAGAAAAAATGGCCAAAAGTTTTCCACATTTGAGGAAAAACAATCTTACACATACAAGAAGTGCAATGAATCAAGTACAATAAACACAAGAATACACAAAAAGCCTACTAGCACACGTAAATGAGTTCGCAAGGTCACAGGACATAATGTCAATATACAAAAATCAACTACATTTCCATATACTAGTACATAATGAAATTGAGAAAACAGTCCCACTCACAACAGCATAAGAAAACTAAGTACTTAATATGTGTGTTAAAAGAAGAGCAAGAGGTACAACAACTATACAACACTGCTGAGAGAAACTAAAGAAAACTGATATAGATACTGCATGTCCATGAATTAAAAAACCCAATGTTAAGATTACAATTCTCTCCAAACTGATCTGTAGATTCAGTGCAATCTCTATAAAAAGTCTTAATAATCATTATATATAAGTTGACAGGCTGAATTTAAATTTATGTAAATATAAATGACCTAGAATACAAAAAACACTTTTGAGAATTAAAAACATAGTTGGTGGACTTAAACTTCCCAATTTCCAAACTTATTGGGCAGATGTAATAATCATAATGTAGTATAAGCATAGGATGAATACATAGGTCAAAGAACAGAATTAGAAGTTCAAAAATTTTCCCTTATATTTATAGTCAATTGATTTTTAGCAAAAGTGTCAAGGTCATTTAATGGGAAAAGATGGTCTTTTTGACAAATGGTACTGAGATAATTGGACATCTGCATGTAAAGAGATGAATTAAGAACCTTAACTCATAACACACATACAAATGAATGCAAAATGGCATAAACCTAAATGTATAACCTAATACATAAAATTTTTAGAAGCAAGCGCAGGAAAAAATCTTCATGACCTTGGGTTAGGCAAAGATTCCCTAGATATGACACCAAAAGCACCATCCATTAAAAAAATTAATAAATGTCTATTTATCAAAATATAAGCTGTTTATGCTACAAAAGACACCATTAAGAAAATGAAAGACATGACACAGACTGAGAGAACATACTTACAGATCATATATCTGATAAAGAATTCTTGTTCAGAATAAGAACTCTCATAACTCAGTAATAAAAAAACCAAACAAACCAACTTAAAAATCAGCAAAAGATTTGAATAGACATTTCTTGAAATAAAAAAAAAAGGAATGGCTAATAACTACAAGAAAACATGCTCAACATAATTAGTCATTAAGGAAATGCAAATTAAATCACAGTGAAATACTACTTTACACCCCCTAGAATGACTGTAATCAAAAAGACAGTAACAAGCATTGCAAGGATGTGGAAAAAACTAGAACCTTCATTCACTGCTTGTGGAAATGCAAAATGGCACAGCCACTTTGGAGAACAGTTTGGCAGTTTAAAACGTTAAACATAAATTTACCATATCACCCAGCAATTCTGCTCCCAAGTATCTCCCCAAGAGAAATGGATACCTGTATCCATACAGTCTTGTATCCAATCTTTCACAGTGGCAGTATTCATAATAGCCTCAAAATGGAAACAATTAAAATAGCCATCAACTGGTGAATGGATAAACAAAATGTAGCATATCCATATAATAGCATATTAAAAAAGAATGAAGTACTGATACATGCTACAACACAAATGAGCCTCAAAAACACTATGCTAAGTGAAAGAAACCAGACAAAAATATCACATATTGTATGATTCACCTATATGCAGTGTCTATAAAAGGCAAATTTATAGAAACAGCAAGCAGAATAGTGGTTGCCTGGGTCTAGGGGTGGGAGCTGAGACTGACTGCATATGGGTGGGCACTAGAGGTCTTTTCCAAGTAATGAAAATTTCACCAAACTGGATTGTGATGATGTTTGCATAATTCCATAAATTTACTAAAAATTATGGAATTGTACACTTAAAATTGGTGAACTTTATGATAAGTAAATTATATATCAAAAAAGTAGTTTTTAAAAAAACTCTACATGGATTCCAACTACTTCTATCTTCCAAGATTACTATTCTTTTAGTCTCTAATAGTTTTTAAAATGACAAAACTTTTTCTTAATCATTTCTGTTCTGCAACCAATTTTTTAACTTGCAGTCAATTTTTAACAGGTGTGAAAGCTAATTCTCAGAGGTTTGATTCATTTTCTTTAATCTACATGATCAAGATGACAGTTTTGATAATTAGTTTCTTTCATTCCCCAAAAATGCATGAGTTTTGTAATGAGTTGATGTAATCAGGCAAAATGAATGATCTAATGACTCAGACCGTAATACTGCTTTACAAAGCTGTAATGATTGTAAAGCTCCCTAAGTCTGCCAAAGAAATAAAAATACCACCTGTCAAATAAAATGATTTATACATTCTCTGGTATGTACAGTATAAATCATTGTCTCTGGCATCATACCCACTTCTGCATCCTCAGTTTTTAACCCTTTTTTTGTCCCCTTCCCAAAGAGAAAATGAATTTACATTGCTCCTCACTAGACTTGTTTTTTTCTCTTCAAAAAGTCCCAAATGCAGCACCAATCTCTTTCCTTGGATCTCAGGAATAAGGAATTCCTCCAACTTATCTACTCCTCAAAACATAAACAAATAACTTTTTTTGTTCTCTGCAATGAATTTACCCTCGTGAAGACAGAAATCATGGAAGACTTAGACCAACAGCTTCTTTCTCCATCGATGAGCAGGTACATTCCTGACTATACGGCCTCCCTCCCTTTTGTTGCTCCATTTCCAAGTCTCACCGGCGGCTTTTGGAAGGACCTGGCACGGGCTGCGTTTGATCCATGAGGGCCCTGATGGTATGTCGTGTTTCATCATAATTCCCATTCGATCTTTAAAAAGAGAAACATGATTCTCTCAATCTTCGGTTTACAGCACAAACCTTTAAATTATTAAAAAATATATATGTATATATATTTATAAGAATAAAAATAAATGCAAAGATTTAACTTCATGTCAGTCATTAGGCCTCAGTTTCATTCCAAGCATCTTCCCCTTGTATTTCTAAATGTTAAATTCTGGGAAAACTAGTTACAACTGAATATTCATAGGTTCATTAAAATGTATATAGGAAGATTTTTTTTTTAAGAAGCCAATTCTTATCTGGCCTAATAGAGATCTATTTAAAAGTTAAATCAGTAAATTCAGTAAATGTCTATTGAGCATCTCATTTAACAGCCCTGGATATTTAAGGCAAATAAGGAATATTTTCCATCTTTAAGGAATTCATAAGCTGTTGGGAGAGAATGAACCATAACTATACATACTTTAAAACAGATTGGGATGTCTATCACAGTATTAAAAAAATAAATAAATCCATGGGAACAGGTCACACCTGAGAATAGTGGACAATTTCAAGGAGTTGACTTAATGAAAAGAAAGTAATGGCTTCAGGTGGAATGGAACTGGGGTTGGGGAATAGTAATAGAATCCTCGGGAGGAGAGCCAAGTGAAGTGAGGTGTGACTGTAGTATCAGGTGAGTGAGGATATATTGGGGAAAAAAGGGGAAGTCTGATTAAGATAATGACCAGCTGATGTTTATTGAGCATTTATTATGTGCCAAGTACTATTTAAAACATTTTACATATATTATTTGAACGACCCTCATAAAAACCCTATGAAGAATGTACTATTATTATTCCCATTTCATACATGACAAAACTGAGTTACAGAATGGTTAAGTGATCTGCTCATGGTTATACAGGCACACAGCTAAAAGTTATAGAGCCAGTATCTTGAAATTCATAAATAAAAGAACAATTTCTGTCTCACCCCCAACCACACTCATTATAAGAGCAGTTAACAGGTATTTTAACCACCCTATCTCATTAATTCCTAAGCCATCCTTCAAGGTTTAGCTCACATGCTTTCTTCTCTACAAAGCTTTTCTTGATCCCCACAACTGAACAGTATCTCTCCTCTAGGCTTCACAGGACTTTATCTGTATCAATCTTATGGCAAACAGCATATCAAAAAATTTAATATTTTGTTCCTAGCATCACAGATTTTTTAGATAACGTATTACAAATTTTATGTCTTTACCTAAAAAAAGATTCCCTCTATTTTATTCTCCTCTAGTCTGATACACTTTCTACTCTCCACAACTCCTAGGACAGTGCCTGGAACATCATAATGCTAGCTAAATCTATGGAGCACTTATTCTTTGCAAGGCATTGTGCTAAGCATTTTACAGCAATTTTCACAAAATTCTTATAGCAACTCAGTTCACACTCAAGGGCTATTTTTAGCCCCTTCTGTGACAGATAAAATACTAGATGCACCTTAAACACAGTAAGTAAAACATATGGTTCCTGCCCTCAAGAAGTTCAGTCTAGGGAGGTTGGTACTACTGGCATCCTTGAGTATAGAAGAGAGGGAAGGTGAGGCTCAATAAAGTTCAGTAATTTGTCCAGAATCACACAGCAAAAAAATGGCACAGCTTTAATTCAAACTCAGTTCTCCAGCTGGGTATTCGAGACCGTGTACCTGATCACTATATTACAAGGGAGACACCTGAAAAACACTTATTGAAGAAAACGTTTTAGATTCCTACAATGAAAAATGTCCCAAGGATAATGAAGACTCGCTCAATTTCTTTCTGTGAGAGGAACGCAGGAAATGAGCAAAAGTGCAGACGGAAGTTTCAGGAGTATGCTAATGAACACCTGGTAGCTCATAACTGCTCATCAAGCCATCGCTTTATGTCCCTTAAAGTGGTCCCACCTGAGCATCCATGCTTTGCTGCGCGCAGGGTGGTACAGTGGAGTCGAAGACTAGCAATGCGACCTTGGGCAAAACCTCCTGTCAAAGAAGCCAGTGGAGTGGCGTGGAAGATAATGATGCACAATTCCTGTTTTACACGTAGTCCAGCTGCTCTTGGAAGGTGGGTTCAACCCTCCCAGAAAAGAAGCCTCCAAAAATGTGTGAATCCCTACTACCCACTGGAAGCGTGAAGCAGCTGCCATGAGGGTATTACGAGACCCTACATATTAACTAAGGCGCTCTTCTGGCTCTGTGGCTTCTGGCTGAGGGCCACACGTCCCACTGACCAGTCTCTGGCCAAACTCCCTTCTCCAAACACCACCTTAGCAGCCGCACAGTTTGGCCTATCATCTCCACAAACAAAAGAGGTTTGAGTAGTAACAATACAAAATATAAGCCAGGCGTAAAGCGGCGACTGAACGCAAGAGTCTTGTCCCCCCACAATGCCCTAGCCAAGCAGAAAACCACCTGACTTTACATTTACACCAGATTCATCAGGTTAAGCCGCGGATATGACCGCTAGGGGCCTGGCTAGACCCCATGGTTCCTCCGACAGCGCGGCGCAGCGACCTTCCGGTGCCCGGAGTGAAGCTCCGCGCTCCGCACGCCCGCAGGCCCCGCCCCGCCCCTGGGCTCCGGAGATTAGCAGCAGAGGCCGCAGACCGGACGCCGGAGGCGTGTCGGCTGCCGGCCGCACGCTCCGCCTCCCGGCCCTTCCGGCAGCTCCCCGCCTGCCCCGCCCGCCCCAATGGCCCGTTGCGCCGGCGCCAGGCTTTCCAGGCTCCGCCCCCTGCTCCGACAGAGCGCTGAGCGCATGGTCCTAGAGAAGCAGGCTAGGTGAGAACCCCCGACCAAGGGGTGGGGAGACGGAAATGGAAGTGGTCTTCGCGCCCAGGCTCGCCCTTAACTTGGCGCCAGCTGAAAATAGCGTTGGGGGCGGAGCCCAGGGCGGTGGTCGCGTGGGCGGTGGAGGTCCAGGCTCCGACCCGGAGCTGCAGCAGGGTGGTGGCGGCCCGCTGACCCACTCTTGTTTATGTGTCTGTGCCCGCACAGGGAGGCATGGAGAACTGTTTGGCGGCCGCGGCGCTGAACGGGGTGGACCGACGTTCCCTGCAGCGCTCGGCTAGGCTAGGTCAAGAAGTGCTGGAGCGGGCCAAGAGGAGGGCCGTGGACTGGCATTCGCTGGAGTTTCCCAAAGGCCGCGTGAGGGTCCTTTCCCGGAGGCGGCTCTACCAAGAAACACGGCAGGCAGCCGGCCCCCAGCATCTTCTCCCAGGAGAGGTGAGACCACCGCGCCGGGGAACCAGCCCACTCATTCATTCAGCGATGGCCTGAGCGCGCCACACAGAAGCACCTGAGAGATCCGGTCCTTGGCGAAAGCTGTGAAGTATCAGGACAGTGAACGGAAAAGCCCTTTGAACACTTTTGACATTTGACAGATTGTTACTGGGTAGCGTTAGGCTACCGCTAGTCCTTAGCCCTAGTTGGTTACTTTTTAAAAAAATTCTTAACATGCTGTCATCTGGTGTTAGAGGAAAGCCAGCAGCAGACCTTTGTTCTGCATAAATTTCGTGTCTGTATTCTTTTTAGATGTGGAATTTTTCTCAGTAAGATTCTTCTTACTGACTTAAATTTAGAGGCCTTTCAAAAGTAAAAAGCAAGCTATTCCCCAAATGCCTTCATTCTACAGCTGGGAGTACCAGATCTCACCTGTGGCTTGCCCTTTATTCAAATAGAGAGAAGAAAGACACCCAACCCTCAATGCTTCCTTCAGAACAATGGCTGAATTCATGGACTATACTTCAAGTCAGTGTGGGGTAAGTTGGTGTAAGCCAAAGCCATGCCCCGTGCCACCTGCTGATGGATCACAAAGTGGATTTTTGTGGAATTTAGGGAGAATCTGGAGATTACTTGTGGGCAGATTGTATCAGTCAAGGATTTAAACCAGGTGATAAATCCAAGTTAGAATTCATGCAACGAACATTTATTGAATGCCTCACTCTAGGTGTTACTGAGGACACAGCAGTAAACAAGCCAACAAAAGTCTCTGCCCTCACTATTGTTTTCAGACTAGTGGAGGGGAAGAAAAACTTATTTGCTATATAATTCCAAGATAATAGAGTCCAACTACTAGGTATGTTTTTTTTTTTAAACTTTGAACCAAATTTTTTTTAAAGTCAGTAGGGTCACCGTAAACTGGAACTGAGCCACTCTGGTTTTCAAAGTGTATTGAAACAAAATTCCTACAGTAGACCTTAACCTCTGTTTCAAGTCCCTGGTTAATGTAGTTTTTAAGTTTGTCCCTATGAACCCATATCACTTGTTGGCCACAAAGGTGGTTATATGAAACATGCAGTGCCCTCATCTGAGGTGATGTGGCTTAATGGCAGGAGCATCCTCCCTGGAATCAGACCCATGTTCTGCCACTTACCGGCTGAAATGCCTTAGGCCATTAGTCACTTGTAGCCTTACCTTCTGCATTGTAAAATGAAAGACTCTAAAGTCCTTTCCAGACTTTACAGTCTGTTGGTTTCCACTGAGAGATGAACACCAGAAAATTGTCATAGCATGAGGTATTTATGTGAGATTCGTTGAAATGGGTGAACAAAGGTTTTAAAGACCCTCTTCTCAAAACCATACACTAAGGTCATCTTAAAGTATTTTGAAGGCAGGCCAGCCAGCATTTAAGGAAATCACCTACGTAGAAGGTACTCTGTATATTCCAGGAATTAAAACAGACTCGTGGTCACTTCCAGCCTTAACATTTTGTGATTCTAATGTGATTGTAAAAGTGTTGGTCTGTAAGGGAGAAGAAAGAGAGTATCTTTTTGCCCTGCTTTCAAGTTCACATATTAAGATTCGAAAAAATCTCTAATCTTTCTACATCTTTTATAAAATCCCTATGAGTACAAGAATAGAATTAATGACCAATGAGATATGATTCAGAATATTTTTATGTTCTTATTCTGTTAAATGGCTTTAAGGAAATCCATAACTTTGGCTGTACTGTGAAGTGATCAACTTAAACACTTCGGTTCATGGTTCAATAAAAAATATCTTTGGTTTGAGGTTTAGCTAATTGGTGCTCTTCATTTTGGGCTTCATTTCAAGCATCCATTATGGAATGGGGCCTCAGAACCCCTGGCTTTCCAGAGCTAGAATTAAGATCAATGTTCTGAATTTGCTTTCACAGTTTTCAAGCAGGCCCTAAAATACTTCAGTAAATCCATGTCCTGAAGTGCTTTCCCTGGCTTCTCATTCTGTCTGTCTCATGCCTTAACCACTGCGCCTAATATCTATGTTCAAAACAAGAAGGCTTGTGATGTCTTCATCATTAGTCATTATCAAGGGTAAGTCCAAGGTTAACTCAGAGGGAGAGGAAGGAAGTAAACCCCCCAAAAATGTAACTGCTTTCTGATCCTTTGGATTGTTCTCCTTAAATTGGAGACTTCTCTCACCACTTCTGCATGAGAACAGCTGCATAGCTGTTGGGTTTCTGTTACATTTCCTGATGTATTTCCAAATCTCAAGGAAATGTGTCCCTCTCTTCCTTGTCTTTGTCTGAGACAATGAACATGGAACTGTTCTTCAGGACTGTCATGAAAGGAGATGAAAGGGAACCTGAGTTTGACATTGGGGCAACTGTGTGAAAATTTAACTGGCAGAGCTGGCCTACAGAGTTCTTGCCTTACAGAGGCAGCAGGTGGCAGCAAAGTACTGTCAAATGCAGTGTTCTCTGGGCGCTTTGCAGGGGCTGAGATTAGGATGCTCTTCAGGGCCTGTCAAGAGGGAAGGTGATTTACCTTTGTTCTCTTGCCTCCCTCCTTAACCACGCTTGGTCAAAGTAACAGAGTTTTTTGAAAATTTGACAGACTGTTAGATTATCCAACCTCTTTTGCATTACTTCTCTAGAAATACTATTCATCTGTGCCAGAAGAAGGAGGGGCAACCCATGTCTATCGTTATCACAGAGGAAAGTCGGAGCTGCACCTGTGCTCAGACAGAGGGAATGGCCAGGTATGTATCTTCAGCTGTCCTGTGCTGTGCCCTCAGCCTCTCAAGAGGGAGCCCCTGCTGGATTTGTGTCACTGGATGCATGTGTGGCTCGGCATCACACAGTGCTGAACAGGAATGTATCAATTCACAGGGTTGGAGGACTTGTGAATGTGAATAGGAGTTTATCCAAAATATAAGGTTGATGTCACTACAGGATATTTTATTGAACCTGGAGTTCTGGGCTGTGGAATTCTTGGGCAGGCTTAAAAGAGCTTCCAGTATCCTCTTCTACATCGAAGGATAGGAAAGAGGTTTTTAATAATCACATATTTACTCTAAGGTAGTAATAACTATCATGTCTTTGGTAATTTTTTAAAAAGACGTGCAAGGAGCCAGACTCTCTTAACAAAATACTTTCCTAAAGATAATAACAGTTACAGGTCTGTCACTACAAACCCTTTTACCACATGTCATCCTGGGGAAGCCAGAGATTCTACTGGTTGAACAGGAGTCCTTTGGTGGTGGTGATGGTAGTGTTTTTAAGGAGAGTAGGTTTTTTGTTTTTCTTTTTGAGCTCCCTTAGTTGACTCAGAGATAGAAAACTTAAGTCCAGAGTCTAATCCACAAGGTTGACTCACAACTCCCCTGGTCTGTGGATTTGGGAAAGGATGAGAAAATGGTCACAGGGATAAGAGTGAGGGTTGGATACATGCAGGAAGTCCCTCCTGTTTCCCTGGCCTGGGATATGAGGAGCAACACCAGAGCCCAAATCCTGGGTTCCCTTTTCTGGCCTGGCCTAGGGCTCTCTTAAGTGTGCCTGACCCTAAGGTTACATGTGGGCAAGAGTCATGTCTGTCCCTCCCATTCCTTCCTATAAAATGTAAGTTGGTGCCCCTAAGAGAGATCGACTTCAGCAGTTTTACCTCTTCCTCTGGGAGAAACACTCCTTAGAAGAAACATAGACTTCTATTTTCTGACAGCCTGTTAAGTGTCAGCCACTTTTGTACTTTAAATCCCCCCTACAGTCTAGTATCTCCATGTATCTGTGACTAGGACACCAAGGCTTAGATAATTAATCTGTCCCTCTCCGTAAACAGCAGAGATAGGATTCAAAACTCAGGCCTGTCTGACTCCACAGCCCATGTGAGGATGAAAAGTTATCATGGTAAACATCTGACTAAAAATACCTGACAGTTCTCTAAAAGCCTCAGTAACTTAGGTGGCAACTTAGAAAAATTGACAGAACAATTATTAGCTCCAAATAAACTAGGAGAAAATTTCTCTTTACAATCTCTTTACAATCCAAAACTTGGGTATTAATCAATATTTCTACTTGTCTCCCCAAAGAAAAGACACATTTCTTGGTCTTGGAGGCATCTGTCAAGTGTCAGAGTGTACTCCGGAGGCATCCCAGCCTGTGAGTACAGACTTCCAGTGTACTGGGCTTCACTACCATTACAATTCCATGAATCAGGTGCCCTGGTTACTATAGGGTTCTTTGCAATAAATATGTAGTATTTTTAAGTTAGGATGTTTTTACCCTTGGGGAGAGTACACAACATTTTGGTTCAGTTTCTGGGTATCCTTCCTTCACTTGAAGCTTCAGGGATACTCTGTGCCTGAACCCATAGTTGTGGTTGGAAAGAATGCAAAATATTCACATCTCAGTGCCTCCAGCTCAGCTGGGCTGGCGCTGGGTCCTGCTGGAATTGCACCCTCGATTCAAGCAGCAGGAGGGGCCTGACCCTCCTGCTTACTAAATGAAAACCATTGCTGAAATTCAAAAATGTAAATTTGGTTAGATCAGGTTCCAAAACATTCAAATGAATTTGTTCCCATTTTCCACCAATGTTTCTCTATAAAAACATGCAGCAGTGTCTTTCATTTTTAGGATATCATTAGTTCATGAACCCAGGGAAAAGTGGGGCTTGAAAGGGCTAGAATTCTGAGGAAAGGAACTCTAGCATATTGCTGCAATAGTTTGCTTAATTTTTGTATGTATACAGTGCGCTACTAGCCAGGACTCAGAATATACTAGAGGTAGTAGCAACTAAGAATATTCTGCTTCTGGTACAAATGTAAGTTCTTAGGCTTCATGCCTCTAACACTTGCTGGATTTGGGTGGTGCTAATCTTCCTGATACTCAAATGTTAGAATCACAGATGCCAGTCTTATCCCTAGTGTTTCCTTTTATGCATACAAATGAAGCATCCTCAGCCTTCTGCAATTCTGATATAGCTGTATTTTCTGAAGCCTCCTTTTGTTTATTTATGTAGTTGATGGCCAATAAATAGTGGTGGCATTGTTATATACATTCACATCAGTTAAATGATAATAGACCTCCAATTTTGCAATAACTGAGCATGAAAGGATATAACATAAAGCAGATTTAGTACATATACACAATGGAATATCATACAGCCCTAAAAAGAAATGAAATCCTCCCATTTGCAACAACACAGATGATCTAGAGGGTATTATGCTTAATGAAATAAGCCAAATAAGACAAATACCAATGATTACACTCATTTGTGGAGTATAAAAACAAAGCAAAACAGAAGGAACAAAACAGCAGTAGACTCATAGACACTGAGAAGAGACTAGTGGTTACCAATGGGGAAGGGTTGGGAAAGGTGGGGGAGGAGGGGAAAGGGGTTTAAGGGGCACAATCATTTGCAATCACAATATAAGTTGGTCACAGGGACGGTAGTACAGCACGGAGAATACAGTTAGTGGTTCTGTAACACCTTACTATGTTGATAGATAGTGACCACACTAGGGAAGGTAAGGATTTAATAATATGGGCAACTGTTGAACCACTGTGTTGTATATTTGAAACCAACATAAGATTATATATCAATGATACTTTAATTTTAAAAAAAAGATTTGGAAAAAATTGGTTCAAACCCATCTGCAAGGTGGAAGGGAGGAAGTTTCATAAAAGTAAATATCACTTATTCCTCCTAGTGGAGTTTGCTGACCAGCAGTTTGGTTGCTCCCTGGGTGTGGTAGCAAAATGACAGCCTCTGCCGTGGTTCCTCTGAGCACTGACTAAACCTCTAGTGCTATCCCAGCTGTGGTATACGAGCTGTGGCTCTTAATTACAGGCTCTTTTCTGATTTGTGACTTTGCTCTTTTGCCCTTTGAACTGAGATCTGCCTGCCCACCTATGCATGAAGTCTGTCCTTGGCAGATGGTTTGTGCTCAGCTCAGCAATAAACATAAGTCTCATTAACTCCAGCTTCCAGGGTTTTGCACCATAGAAGAACCAGTCCTCCAAGGGCAAGCTTTTGCCTACCAGCTGACTTGCATGATAAAATGGAATCTACTCACAGAATCTCCTAAATCTCAGCTTTAGGAGAAAATAAATATTCCATCTTCCTAATAATGACTTTAGCAACTCACAGTTAAAAAGAATGATTCTCATCATTCCACAGTGCCTTGCCATTACCTCTAACGTGTGCTAACAAATGCCACAGTCTACTTTTGGTAGCCAAAACAATGGCCATTTGCCTTTCTTGCTCCCTAGTTCTTATCTTTCTGCCCCGACTAGAGTGTTCCTTATATGGTCCTTCATGTTCCTGTAACACTTTAGCACTTACAAAGTGTTTTCACATATATGCTTATTTGTGAGGTAGGTGCTACCAGTTTTAGAAATAAGGAAACAAGCATAAGGAGAGGGGAAACTTACCTGAATGACAGTCCTTTTATCTGGCCAAGCTGAGCCTTGAAAGCAGGACTTCCATCGCTAATGTTGGTGCTTCATTCGGGCACACCTCTGGCACACGGAGGTAGCCTGGTGGAGGTGCTCTGATGGCACTGGGATATAAAACCTCTAAACTGCTAATATTCACTTTTCCTTCCAGGCTCAGAACATCTCCAAGGACCTCTACATAGAAGTATATCCTGGGACCTATTCTATCACTGTGGGCACCAATGACTTAACCAAGAAGACTCATGTGGTAGCAGTTGATTCAGGACAGAGTGTGGACTTGGTCTTCCCTGTGTGATATTGACCATCACAGCTGTCATAGCACCTTTTTTTTAATAGCAAGAAGAATAACGCCACCATGTGATTCTCTTAATATTTACACTGAATCCTGCTTTTAGCACTGACTGTAGAAGGTCAGCCTTCCTGGGAGCTGGAGTTTCTCTCTTTTAGTGCCTATTTTAACTTGAAACTCTGGAAGTCCCCCACCCTTTTTAGCCTGAAAATAATAATGTAATGATGTTGTCTGAAGAGTTTTTACTACTTCCTTTCCAAGTGAAGGTCAATTATGGTAATAAAGGGAGAGATTTGGAAATGAAGAGAATTCCTTTTAATTGGTATTAAGAGGTGAAACAAAACATCACTCATGTACAGCTATACAGATATGAAAAGATGGCAGAGAGGCTGTGGACACATTTGCTCAAAGCAGGCAGACACACCCTGTAGCTTCTGCAGAAGAGGCCTCTTCAAGTAGCTCTCAGTGGGGCTGCCATGCTCCTGGGCCCCTGGGCCGGGTGCCTTCCTGCTGCTCATCTTCAGGACAGTCTGAACGGGGTGAAGACACTGCTGCTTATTCCACTGTTCTCAGTGGCCTGCACTCCACGTACTTCACGGAAGAAGGCCTGACAGCCACTTCGTAACTCCTCCTCAGGTGTTCACCACCACGACTCTAGCTTCCTGTAAGAGAAGAAAATCCTGAGAGTCTTATGCTGACTGTTTAATTTTAAAGGATCAAAAGGCACTGATTTTTAAAAGTCTGATGTGTCCTAAACTTCTTTCAGCTGCTACACCAATTGTATTGTTGCCTCTCTCAGTCTAGCTGCCTGGTGATTCATTTCACTTTGCACTTAGCAAGTCTTTCCTCTGGACAAATGCCAGTATTTCATATGATGAAAACCAAGTACATTCCTAGTGAGGAACAGATCCCAGAGAGGGGCCTAATATAAGGTAGAGTCACTTAAATGGGGATCCTCGCACCCTAAGAAACCTGACAAACTCTGGGTTCTACAAGCTGTTTGAAGTTGTATGCAAAGGGATATGTGCTTTTTTTCTGGGAGAAGGGGCCATGGTTTTATTCTGCTTTACCCGGGTCCACAGGGCTCTTAGTCTCGGGAGAATCCTGGCCCCTCTGATGTGCTGCAGTACACAGACACGGTTTCCTGCACTTGGCTTCCTCTGGCAGGATCTGTAGGGGCTTCGCCGCGGTTGCTGCCACAACCAGCTCCTCGGTATTCCCCACTAATACCATTTGTGCTCTTTGTTGTTGGTTGCCCTTCTCTTCTTTCTGGATGTTAAAACATCTTGTTCTTAAAACCCAAAATTAGGTATGTTGAACATGCTACCATTTTGCTGGGATTAGTCTTGATGATTTCAATAGAATTCTATGTAGGATCATAATCCCTCAACTATCTCTAAGCTCCTAACACTGTTCTCTATTTTTAAAGGAAATAAAGTTTGTCAGTCATTTCTGGCCATTGTGCTTTGGGGAAAGGTTATATCTGATAACTTCTCCACCCATTTCAAATATGGTTATCAGACATGTTCTTCCAAACAGTAGGAGAGGCAAAAGTAACCTACGACCACCAGTGAAGGAGCTTATAAATCACACTCATCACAGAGATGAGATGGTAAAGCCGCTAGAAAAACAGGTGTAAGAGGTTGAATGAGGCAAAACAAAAATAATGGGAGATGTGACTTCCTGAAAAATGGGACAATAATCTGAAAAGGTAAAAAGGAATAGTTTAAAAGAAATCCATCCCCTCCCTGACTTTTAAAATACAGACTGAATCCTGTTTCTGTCATAAGCATGGTGGGGGAGCAACATGACTGCTGGCAGCTGACAACCCAGACTCCCCAGGATTGTCTGGTTAGGATCCAACGGTACCCTCACCGCTTCTGAAAGTACCCGCAAGTGTGACAGGCAAAGGGACCCATACAGAAAGATGCTGAAGAGGCAGAGCCTAAAACTGTCAGCATCTGCTTCCTGACCATCAAGCACAGTTAAAAGACACATTTCCTTAGGATACACAATCTGGAGGGGAGAAAAGGAAATAAGACCAGTATTCACCTTATTTCCAGCCCTGGTGTGTAGGTGGTTTTATGCACTTCATCCTCACTAGTTAGCTCACTACCCAATCCGTGACAAGGGAGGGCCCCTTTCTCACACCCCAACTCAGACATGTTCTCTAAAGCTTTGGGCACATGGTTGGGACATGGCAGAGGGCAGTTCCACTGATTGTTATGGTTCAGCTCCAAGAACTAACCTCTGCCTAGAGCATAACAAATGAGCTAAAGGGAAGCCAGGCCAAATACCTGAAGATTTCTTCTTTACAGGTAATTATTACAATTTATTTTGGGAGGGGAAAAAATACCTCAGGGTGAATTTCTTTCAATACAGTATTGGGGAGAGAGACCAAATGTAGGTATAGGTGGTTGGGCAATGGAGATAAGAGCAGTGTATGCTTAGGGCCAGGAGAAGTTTGTTTGGACTTTCAGTTTTAGAACCAGTCTAGGTGGAATGCTATGGAGCAAGCCACAGTGGGGGTAATGCAGACCTGGTCCCTGGAGCATGTCCCACCACGGCCCCTCTGGTAACCCCACGGGTGTTCCTCTCCCTTAGGGTGGGCCTGCTGCCACCTCAGTGGCTCCCCACAGACTCCTTTCTTGGACAAATAGAGCTTTTCTTTCTCGAGTCTATGCTGAAGCAGGAGGCAGTGGAAGATACAGAGAATTTAGCATGAAAACTCTAGATTTGGGTACCATTTTCTTTATATAATCACTTGTTGGGAGGTTATAGCCTGTAGAAACAGCTGTTCCCAAGTAGTTTCTGCCAGCGCCTCCCACTGAGATCTGAGTGACCCATTTCACAGAAGTCCAGGAATCTCCTCCCCCCCAACTTTATAATACAAAGTTTTCTTTCAGAGAGGAAGAGCTCAGCTTGTCATAGCTGGGTTCTTGTCCCTCTAGTTCATTCCCTCCCTGGCACAGGAGGGTGGAAGAAAGTAAAAGCAGGCCTAGAACCCTTTTTTAAAATACAACGGCAGCGACTTCTATATCCCCACCCATTCCACAAAGTCCAGAGGTCCAGAGGAGTCACAAGAAAGTTCTCATAGAAACAGTTTCTCCATGTTCTGGAACTGAAGACTAATAAAATCCCTACCCCTGGGGCAAGACTGAAGTCCTTGTGGGCTGAGAGGCCCTTCTGGCTGAGCAGTTGTCCTGAAAATATAACAACGGCTTCAAATGGACCCACCACAGGTACAGAGTGGCATGCTCGGAGATCCCCAAGCCCTGAGCAGGGCATTCTTTAACTTTCATAGCCTCCCTGCCCAGAGGGAATGTTCATCTAGTTCACTGAACGTTGAACTTGTGACCCTAGGCCCCCAGGAATCTAGTCTAGGGCTGGGCTTATCCAAGCCACCACAGTCACATAGCTCTGCCAGCTGACGTCAGTTTCTGCTCTTTCCAGGGCCCTGTTGGGAATTTAAATAGGATAAGCATGAGGCATAGGCGTGATATACTGCTCCTAGACCTACAACGGCATGTCACACAGTTGGTACCTCAAGGTGAAGCCTGGGGGTGGCTGCAGATTGCCAACTGTGATAACACTGCCTCCCCTCTTAATTGTAAAGAATGAGCAGCATAATGCAGTGCCCTGATTCTTCCCACTCTGAACTGACTAAGGGGCCCATCTGGAGAGTATACCCTGAAGACCAAAGTTTAAAGGCAAGTTCTGTGTTGCTCAGGCCACTGAGGGCTAATAAACAACTGGGAGCATTTTCACTATTCATCTAGAGAAAAATCAAGGCCTCCAAGTAAAAAAGGTAGGGGAATGGGAGAGGGGGGCAGGCAAAAAATGGACAATGGCAGCGCCCTATCAGGCACTAGTGAAGAAAGAAAAGACAAGTCAACTAGGGATGCAAACGTTAGCACAAGGATCAGCCTATCTTTTCTTGGGCTTTATTGCTTAAATGGAAACCTGTGCCATTTCCTTCTTCCCACAGCCTCCCCTTCAACTTGACCACACTCCAAAGTGTTACTTCCAGTCCCAGCACAGTGGACAGTGCATCAGATTCCTAAGTGACACACAGGAGGGCAGGAAACAGAGGCCTCAGCCCTCCTGAGAAGGCATACCTGGCTTCCCAGGACATGGCTCATACCCGTTTCTCCTCCAATACCTCCACTCGGGCTGGCAGAGGCCACCCTGCCTCCTTGGAGACTTCTTGAGAAGGACAGGGTCTGTGTTGGCCGTGCTGTCCACCATCAGCCTCTGGGGGAGACTCATCTCTGGATCATTCTCCAAATCCTCTTCTGAGGAGGCAGAGGAGGAGGAGGAAACAGCCACGGGAGTTTGCACCGGTGCTTCCTCCTCTTCAGGGCCTTCTAGGAGCATAAGCTGCACTGTGGGCTTCCGCTCCACCTCTGGGTGTTCCCTGGTCAGGAGCCCTGAGGTCCTGGTTAGCGGCCACCAGGTGGGTCCAGCCAGGGGGAAGCCGCAGAGGCAGTCCTGGCACAGCGGCTGGCAGCAGGCAAGGGAGTGGCACGGAGGGCACAGGAAGGGAGTGCCCAGAGGAAGCCCAAGCCCAGTGGGTGGCCCCAGCAGACAGCAGCAGGGAGCCCACAGGAGGGGAGTAGGGTGCTCCCTGGCAAAAGGCTTGTGCAGCTTCTCCACAGCCTTCTTCCAGACTGTTGGGGGCACCCACCTGACCCCACCTGGAGGCACTGTAGCTGTCCTGCCATTCCAGAAGTGAACAGTAATTTCTTTTGATTCTACATAACAGAAAAAGGCAACATTGTGTTAGGATTACCACTTCTTTCTCATGATACAAGGATTCTCCTAACCCCAGAAGGAAAGCCTCCCAGTGTGGACCTCTACTCTGCCTGCCTCCTCTTGGACACTTCTCCCTGGAGGGCCTACCTGCCAGGAACATTCCCTCACCTGCTCCCCATTCACCACCACTTCCCAGTGCATTTGTGCATGCCTCCCTGTCTCCATTTTCACGTCAGATTCAAAAGGCTTTGTCAGAGAATCTGTTAGAGAAGAGAAGGAGAAGCCTCCTTTTGTCTCTCTCTAAGTTACACGGTGCTGACTGGCCGGCCCTGCAGAAGAGGACAGCCCCAGTCCCTGGACAACTTGGTGGGGGATGGGTCATAAGTATGGGGTGACCCTAGGATAACCACAACATAGGTCAGCCAACTAACCACAGACAGTAGTTTTAGGCTATTTGCCCTGATAAAAAATATTTTATAATCTGAAAGATATGATTTGTCTGTCTGTTGTCACCCCCAGGATTAAACTGCAAGTGAGGGGGCCAGGACTGTTTTTAACGCCTCTAAGACCTCTAAGCTGTGCAGACACTGCTCTCTCGTCTAGCCTGACCACCAGCCTGGCCCCTGGGGACTGGGAGGTCAGAGCAGCTTCTCTTACCTCTCTGGGGGTCTCTCGCCTCCAAGCCCGAGAGAACAGTGCCTGGGCCATACCGCTGTCGGCCTGGCCCCCACAGTGCTAGCACCTTGTCCCCAGGTCGCAGGGAGGATTCCTTGGATGGTGGGAACTGAATGACATCTTCTTCTAAGACCACGCTCTGCTGCTGGGCTGGCAGCTTTGGGTCTGTGACTAGGGGAGTCTCGAATTCCACAAGCAGAGCCCCCTGCCTCTCCAGCTGTGGGAAGGAAAACACTAAGTGTAAGAGTTGCATCAGGAAGTACAACAGGAGCCCATGGGTCCCTGCAGTCCCTGGAACCAGGTCTAGAGGCTTCCTTACAGTGAGGGACATCTAGAGAAGGGGCAGGGAAGAGCCACTTGGAGCCAGGATGGCAGCGATAGACTGTGGGACAGATGCTCTTCCTTCTACCCTTTCCTGCCAAGGGCAAGTTGTTTATCACTTCTGGCCTTTTCCTTCCTGTTCTCTCCCTTTTCCTGTTTTCCTCTGCTCCTAGCTGTATTTTTGGCCTGCGGTTCTCAGGAGAAACCTGGGTTCTCTGTGTCTTTCCCGAGTGCACTTCCCCTCCTCCCAGCACTTCTGCAAAGTGGTGCCCCTGTGTCCAAGACAACAGGGATGGAGTACCATCCACAGGCCCACGAGGAGCGGCTGTGGCAGGTAGAGCTGCCCTCAGCGCTGCCATTACTGCAGCGAGGAAAAGTTTGGCTCAGCAAACAAGCAGCATAAGAGGCGAGAGGAGAAGTACCTAAACTAATTAAAAGTACAAGCTGTTTGGAGAACTCAGTATGACTGTGAGGAGAAATGAACTCTGGTTACAAATTACTTTTATCAAATCACTAGACAGAACCTATATTTGAGCAAAATTCTGCTTAAATTTCATTTGGAGTCACATTAGTTACTTGAAAATGACAATGCTTTTTTATCAGAAATTCTATAACTCATATTTTTTTGGAATTCATACTAGTCTTCCCTCCATGGATCCACATTCACAAAGTCTGACTCTGAAGGAAAAAAATCCCAAAGAAGCAAGCAGCCTCTGAAGTAAAGCCCAGGCCTGGCTTGCAGCGTGGCGAGCACTGAGCTGCTGCGCTTTCAGGCCCCAAGCACGCAGCTGGGCAAACATGTTTACTCCCCTTTCCCTCAGGCTGGTGCCTATAATTTGACACACTGAATTTTCCCAAAGTACTTTCACTGTACTTTTTCATCACTGTTATGAGTTCCAT
This sequence comes from Manis pentadactyla, assembly GCF_030020395.1. Lineage (NCBI taxonomy): Eukaryota > Metazoa > Chordata > Mammalia > Pholidota > Manidae > Manis > Manis pentadactyla. The sequence continues at coordinate 49,079,209 of NC_080027.1, forward strand.
TGTGTCCCGCCCAAATTCATATGGAGTCCTAATCTCCATTACCTTAGAATGTGACCTTATTTGGGAATAGGGTCATTGCAGATTAATTAGTTAGGATGCACACAGGGAGAATGCCCTGTCAAGACGAGGCAGAGGTCAGGGCCATGCTTCCACAGCCAGGGAACACCAAAGACTGCCGGCAAACCACTAGAAGTTAGGAAAGGCATGTGGAAAGATTCTCCCTCACAGCCTGCAGGACAGCGGGCACTGCAGACACCTGGACTTGCAGTCTCCGCATCTGAGAGACAATAAATGTGTCAGGCCATTCAGTGTGGGCTGCCTTGTTACACAGCCCCAGCAAACTAATATATTTTCACTTACACAACCATGCCATGGAAGACCTGTGCGTATCCTGGAAACTGAACTGCTGGTACCCACAGGGGAAGCAGGTATCACAGGGCCACCCAAGGGGGCATGCCTGGGAGATGTGCAGATCCAGAAACTTGCCTCTGGAGCAGGCTTTATCTGAGCCTGGTAATAAAAGCCATCTGATTCCCTTCTTGCCAAGACCCATGTGTCAGCAGCATCTCCAGTTATTCCCAGCCAGCCAGGGCCCTGGCATGCCAGGTCACCAATGTGGAGAAACGGGTGGTAAGACACATATCTAGGAAAAAGCCAGTGGGATTAGGGAGTGGAAAAGACCAAGTTCTAAAAACAAACACATTTCACAGATCTGAGCAGCACTACGGTGTATGTATGACATATGAGGCTACGTAGGACAGAAATCCATGCAGGAAGTGGCAATCAATGACTTCCATTAAGATGAGATAAACTGTTGGAAGGGGCAGAAGGAGAATATGGTGAAGGCAACCACCCTCTGAGGACTGGGAATTGTTACAAGGTAATCAAAATGTCATTGGCCTTCATATATTCAAGTTAATTAACACTGGCTCTGATACTAGACAGCAGAACAGGAAAAAGTACCAGGAAGGTAAATCCTAAGGTGGTGTGCTGCATTCCAGGATGAGGAGTGGCAGCGTAGACGGTAAGGCCAAAGGAGCGGAACTGTAAAGACTCTTGGCGCTGTGGGGTCAGAGGGGATGAGGAAGTGTTTGAGCAGGGTGGGCACAGAGTTAAGTAAGGGGCTGTGGGACAAGAAAAAGAAGCTAGTTCTGGGAAATTCTGTGGACAGGGCCATGCTGGGGTGAATTGTTGAGTCAGGGTTTGGGTTTTTCTGAAGAGGCTGTTTACTTTGTGGGCAAGCCTGGATACAGGGACGCTTAACTCTGGCTTTGACTGAGATGGTTCACATGGGTGAATCAAGAAAGGCGGTTATTAAGGGTTTAAGCTGGCATGTCCCTAACTGGGGCCCACTGAATTAAGTAGCACAAACAGGAGCCCCTGGGACTTACACAGTTTGTATGTACTTAGCTGCTGAGGATCCTTTCCCCTCTTGTATTCATGCTTTAGACAGTGCTGAGGATACTAGTCAAGAAAAGCCAGGGTAACTGAGGGAATCCAAGGAGGAACGGGAGACCTCACCTCCACTGCTGGTTGCAGAAACCCTGATTTCTCACATGGTACCAGGGCAATTCTCAAAGTTGATGGTAAAACAAGCTAGAAACTTTATAACTGTAATGCCTGTCTCTCACATGTACCACTCTGACACCTGCCACTCTGCCCCACGGTGGTACAAGGATAGTTTAGATGGGGTAATATATTGCCCCCAGCAAAGCACAGCCCACACAGTAAAAATCCCTTTCTGCCTTCCCAGGGAGCAAGTGCTCTCCCTCATGGTACACGGTCTAGGGCCCAGGAAAACGGAAGGTGCACACCATTTCTGCTAGAGGGGCAGAGAGCAGTACCTGGTGGGAGGGTTGTGCCAGGTGAGCCAAGGCGCCTGGAGGGCAAGGGGACAGATGAAGGAGAAGTCCCAGGGCAGAGCGGCGCAGGCCCAGGCAGGCGCCTTCAGGGTTCTGGCCACACTGCAGTATTTGGGCGAAGGCATCCCAGGCCCTGCAGAGGACTCCATGGCTTTCGGAGAAACCGCCTGTGAACGAGTACCACCATTACCGGAGTTGCAGCTCACAGCCCAGCAAAGGGTGCTGGCTGGGGAGGGCTCAGCTGTGGGGTTAGCAGCCTCGCTGGGGCCCAACCCGATCCCACAGACTCTTGGGGTCTGAATCGCCTGCCTTGGAAACCTCGGCTCAAGAATAGGGGAGGGGCTGAAGAGCAAGAGCTGTGATTTTAGAGAAACAGAGCTTCAAACCCTTCACAGGCTGCTGGCTATGTGCTCACATCATTGCTGTGCTTCAGTTACTGCTCAGGAGATAATATATGGAAAGCACCTGACTTATAAGTAGCTCAATATATGTTCGTTTTTTCCTCCTTCCTCCTTGCCATTGTAGGGACTCCCAGGGATAAGACCATACTTCTCTTCACAAATCTTAACCCTGATGACAAACTGACCCCTAACTCAAGCCGCAGTTCCCCTCCTAACCCATCCCCAGACACAGCTGAGATCCCAGAGTCGTGGCCTCCACAGACCTGGTCTGAGGCAACAGCTGCCATCCAGGGCCCAAGATTGCACCCCCCTGCCCCAGCCCACGAGAGCCCGGTAGGGTCTGCCACTGCCAAATCCACTGGTCTGACCCCAAGGGGACTTACCCACAGCCCCAAATTCTTCCACTTCAGCCTTGTCCCTTCTGATAGTGGCTCAGGGCCTCAGCCCAACTGACTCCTTGTTGCCAAGCAGGTTGCCATAGATGCAAGCCAGCAGGAATAATGTGGGCCAAGTGTACTGAGCATGTGCAAGGGGGTGACAGGGAGCCTTGGTAGGTGTGTGGGGGGTGGGGCATGGAGAGGGGTCAGCAGAAGGTTATTCTTACCTTTCTCTTTGAAAAGGGGAAAGGAGTATTAGAGAAGTCTTTGTAGCCTCAATTCCCAAGAGCTCAGGCTTCCCCGCTGCCAGAAGAGTCAGTCCTGGTGGGAGGCCCTCACAGATCCCTGGGAGCTGACCCCACAGAGACTCAGGGCAACTGATTCGTACCCACTCTGTGCAGACAGGAGGCTAGGGTTGGGGAGCCAATGACCTGTCTAGGGACTCTAACATAGAATTTGTCCATAGTTTAAAACAAAATAACCAAAGGCGCAGGAATGTTTTTAACAGAACTCTGTTGAGGAGCAGAGGTGTGGTGACCACTTGGGGTAACGGGATTGGACACTGGTGACTAAAGGCATGTCTTTTTGGTCGATGTCTTGATTCTGCTTTCATTTGAACATCCATGGAAGAGGCTGGTAGTTTGTGTCCTGGTTGCATGCTGGGCATTATGGTCGGTGGAGAACACCAGAAAACTATGTAGGGACATTCGTAGGTGACTCTCCCTCATCCAGTCCCTTCCTCCACCAGTTCCTGTTTCTATGGATCCATGCAGTTAGGAGTGACCAACTATACCCCCAGTTCCACAGGCGGGACACGAACCAGCACACTCCAGCCCCCTGGCTGCAGGGATTGGCTAGGGATGGGCATGTCCCTGAGCCTCTCGAATGAGAACTCATCTCAAATGTTTGTTGGGAATCTTGGGTTACAGAGTTTCTCTTTCTTCCTATATATAAGTAAGAAAGTATGTAGTTCTGGAAGCCTTTTGGGGACACTGAAACTATTCCCAGAGAAAGTCAGAGGACAGACCTAAAGGAAACTGATTTGTTGAGCCCTGCCTGAAGTCAGCCCTACTGCTAGATGCTTCAGTTACGTAAGCCTTCGTTTATTACACCAGTTTGGATTGGACTTTTTCTTATTTACAAGCAAATGCATACTTTTACAGAGGCTTCTCTGTGTTCAGGAGAATGACTATTGCCCAGGACCACCCACCTAAAGGCTGAGTTTTTTGGTGCACAGTTAGAGTACAGGAAAGATGAAGTCCTGGGCAGTGAGTGGAGTCCTGAGGAAGACAAGTGGGTGTCAATGGTAGAGGGAAAAAAGGAGAATGTTCCAGTTTAGGTAGGAACCAAGAGCTAAGAAAGAAGGATGCATTTGCAAGAAGGCTTTTCTTTTTGGAGGGCAGTGGGGTGTCATGGGAAAATCAAGGTGCAGATATTGGGGAAAGGACCAGACTGGTGAGAGCTTGGAAAACCAACCAAATAAATGTAAACAACATGGTAGTCAAAAGGAAGTCAGTATTTAAGCAACAAAGTGTTATGAAATGCTTTAGAAAGAACCTTGGAGTAAGGATGGAGCCAGTTGAGAACAGAGCCCAGGAGGCCACTGTTCGTGGAGACTGTTAGTGACCTAGACATGATGTGACAGGAGTGGAAGAGGAAAATGGTGTAATGCCAAATATGTACTAACAATACCTACCTGATTTGAGGATCTTTGCTGGGTGCTGGGAATATAGGATGGAAAATACTGGACCCTAGATTTAAAAAGTTTACAGTCTGTTGAGGAAGACAGAGAGAGATGTGTGATGTGGCATTAAAGATAACAGGATAGGAATTGCAAGGAAATATGTATATTAAACAAAGGAACAAGTAATGGGTGAGGTAGGGAGAATTCACAGAGGAATGACAGTGAAGATGAGTGACAGTGTATAGGAAGTCCTGGCTGGGCTTCCTGACAGAGGGACTTGGGAGTTAAGGGAGAAGGAAGAGCTGAATCTAGCCATGGGAACAGAAATAGAGACATTTTGAAGGCAGACTCCAAGGTGGGGCAGTGACTATCCTTCCAAGGGGTAAAGGAAAAGCCTGTCACCTGCATGTTTTCTGGTCTAGAGAACCTGGTCAGTAGTGATGCTATAAACAAAACAGGAGAAGGATGATAATAATAAATAAGTTATAAATACTTATGTATTAGGCACTGTTAATCCCTTATAATAAATATAGTGGGTAGTTGTGGTGACTATTATGCTCATTCTGCGATGAAGAACTGAGGCCCAGAGAGCAGGTAGCAGAGTCATACTTTAAGCAGAGGCCGTTTGATTCCAGAGCCTGCTCTCTTACCCTCTACACTAAGCTGCCTGAGGAAGTCTTCTGCATGCAGTAAAAAGGTGACTGAAATAATTTCAAATGACAATAAGGTTTGTCAGTTACCTTTGTTTCAGCCCTGAGACACTTTCCCATAATGACATGGGTAAGATACAAATTTCTTGTTAACCCCAAATAATAAAAACCACCAAACTTTGACAAATCAAGTGACATATCATTGTGATTGCTAAGCACGAAGTGTCTGCAAAGTGCATTACAGGCATTGAGCAGTCAGTAGTTGTACTTCAGAATGCTTTTATGAGTTCCTTTTGCTGAGACTGGCTAAATGTGTGAAAAGGGCAAGGTGAGAGGTACAGACAAACCTGGGGACTTCTACTACCCTAAATTTCTTGAAAGAAATCCCCAAAGCTTAAGAAGCATCATCTCAATATATGAGATAATGTTTAGTACATCTGAAACCCAAGTAAGGAACATCCAGTAAGGGTTAGCCTTTGAGCTATTGTCTGCCACATAGAAATGATATTTAGGAAAACTATTGAATGGTACTGTAAGACACCCATTTTATGCAGTTATTTGGTTCTGTTTGGAAACACTGAATCAAATGATTCTAAAGGTGGGATCAGTGTGGCGGTTGGTGGTAGGCATCATGGAGGAACCTTTCCCAGGGTTATTCTCAGTCTCAGTCTCATCAGGATACAGAAGAGAATGCAGGTAATTAATATACTTGATTGCAGCTCTGAGGGTTTCCACTTTACTGAGCCGCTTCTCCAAGTACTCCTCTGGCAGATGATGTCGGAGCTGGGCATAGCCTTCATTGACACATTTCACTCGCTGTCTTTCCCGCTCATTCCTTTTCCTGATAAAGGCTGGCCCGTAGGAATATTCACACCTTCTATAATTTGGATGAGGCATTGGGAAAGAGAAGGGACATGGTTCACCATAATTTTCCATGATTAAGGCATCACTGGAAAAAGGCAGCAATTGCAGGTCTTCGGAGTAAGGGGATGGCGCCGGGGCCTCAGGGTACAGGTGGAAAGTGACCATGGGGTCCAGATAGAAGGATCTGGGCAGTGGCAAGTGGGCAGAATCAGAGAAAACAGGCAGTTTTTCTGGCAGATTAGAGTAGCTTCTATTGTCCATCATTTCCTCTTTAGCCTGAAAACATAACCAAGTTAATTAATTTGACTAGCTCAAAAGAGAGCAGGTATCATCGACTTTATCAGAGATCAATATTTTAAAGACTTTTCTGCATTGATGAATAGCTTCTGAGCTCATTCGAAAAATTAGATGGGATTACAGTATTCTGTGGATGGTAAAAATCACTGGATTTTTAAAATTTAGTGTGATTGTTCTTTGTCCCCAGAGCAAATACAGGTACAAGTTACACAACAGAAAAGACAGACAAACCGGGTTAGAAGACAGTGACAAACTCAGAAAGCAGTTTTGTCAAATGCTACTGTTGGATGTCACATAACAATGGCAAATGAGGTACAGGAGCAATCACCATTGTGTATACATGTTAGCATTCAGCTCTTTTTGATTGGCTAAAATCCTGATACACACAGACTATGAAATTGCTTTTAGAATGGGGAAAACATCTCAAGTCAAAGCTGTCAATGAATTTTCTTTCTGCTTGTTAAGAGACAGGATTTTTGATGGTATACAGAAACAGCACTAGTAACATTGAATCACTTTGTGAGCAAGCCATTCCATTCCACATCTCTTTCAATCCTTGTGATTACAAAGATACAGCTTCAGACTGGTAAGAATGTCTCCCACTACCAGCATGCTTTCTGTCCTCCTCAGATGGGAGCACTGAATAAGCAATAATAGTTAGCTATTAGGAAATATTTTCCTGTTCATTTCAATTTATTGTGAATTATATTGATTTCCCATTTACAGTACTGAGGGTTTCTTTTAAAAATAAATCTGCTTAAGTAAAAAATGTGAATTGATTTAAAGAAAAACAGAAAGTAATAGTACAGGTGGAATGCAGATAATGAAGACTGTGAAGGCATATGCAAATAACTGAAGTTTGGGAAACACTGAAATACCACAATATTCAAATACATGTTGGAGACATTACAAACAAGTTATGATCATGCAGCCTCACAGGCATAACCTTCTTAAATAATACTTGACATGCCAGGGGGTAAAGCTGAAGATAAAAATAAGAAAGGAATCATTTGCTCTTAAAAATTCACTATCAGATTCCTTTAAATGAGAAACTCCCCTAATACATTTAAAATGTAATCAATTTGTGAATTTTTATTTACATGGAACTTTAAATATATTGAGCAGAGTACATCTGTATTTAGGGTTTTGTTTTCTTCATGCAACATAAGGATAAAGTATTATATCCCAAAGGTCCCACATGAACACATTCCCTCTTTCCAAATAGTCTGCATACATCTCATTTATTAAACCACCTTTAACTATATATAATAATATAGCCACAACAGACTTGACAAGGATTTTACAGTTTTATCTGTTAACTAGGAGGCAGGATATGCTGTTAGAAAAGAGCATTTTTCTTTCAGTTATAACACCCTCCAGTTTCAATCTTGGCTCTTCCTCGTCCTAGCTGTGTTTCCTCAGGCAAATTTCTTAACCTCTCTGAGCTTCAGTTTTTTCCTATGGCCAACTGAGATACTAACTATTCCACATTGATTGTGAGGATTAAGTGAAAAAGTAATGAGGATTAATGTACCAGACATTGATTCTTTTCCTTTCCTTTCTTAACAGATGAATACTTGTGTAGCATCCCTTTCTAAACTACACCTTACAGAAAACCTGGCTTATATTTTCCTTAAACACTGGAAAATTAAACATCCTATCCAAAGCGTATTTGTTGAGACATAAAGAACATACCCAACACGGAAAAGGGAAAAGCCACATGAAATCTAACTGTGGGCCTCTGGATGAGAAGGAAATCTGGCTTTCTTTTAACTTCCCAGGGGTTGCTTTTTCTACATCTTTAGGAGTGAGGAGTTGTTTTTTATGCTTGGCATATGCAAATAAAGGAGGTGGCCTGCCCACCCCTTGAAAAAACAGCCCTAATGTTTATGGGCAAGAGTAGATAATGTTGTCACTTGCTTCTCTACCAAAACATAGAAAACATTCTGCAGGATGCACTATGTAATGGATGGAACAGCCTCTAAGCACCAGAATTCAAGTTCAGTTAAAGTGTATTACAAGTCTTATGAAAAAGCCTATCGTATATAGCATGACTACTGAAAGAATGGCTATTTGGAAACAGGAAGGGCAGTAGGAGATGGGGGGCAGGGAACGGGGTGGGTGGAAGAGGTGAGGAGTGGGAAGGGTCATCATAAGTCATGGCGAAACAGCCTGGAAAAGGAGTGAATGCCAGGAAAAGCCCTTCCTAATAGGGGGGCAGGGGTGAGGGGATGAGATAAGTGCAATAGGTCCAATTAAAAATCAAAACAAAGGAACAGGAAATGAAAGATTCCAAATTACTGACCAAATAGCCTAAAATAACTAACACAGAACAAAAAAATCTCTGTAAGTTTAAAAACTAGCCAAGATTCTGTCACAAAGAAAAAGCTGCTGAGAGAAAAGAGTTAGGAAATTCCCGGCCCAGGAATTCTAGAGGATAAGAGATAAAGAACATGTATGGCAGAAGCTACAAAATGACCACACAATTGGTGTGAGGCCTGTATTTGTACGATTCTGAGAACAACAGAGCCTTACTTCTTCTAACTACAGCTAACAAGCCAGAACTGATACAGCAGGGTACCAAAACACAGAGCTGATGTCATAAAGCCAATTTCACATAAGAATTCTTTGGCTTTGGTTTTACCCAGATTATTTTAATAATATCTTAAATCTTGACCCAAATGAAATTTTACTAATTTGCACATGCCACAGGTAATTACAAATTTCTAGATTATAACAAAACTGTGAAACTTTGATGTCTCTAGAGACACAGTGATGAGATGCTTTTTCTCTTAAGCATTTCCAAAAAGTTCACCTATCATTGTAGTAGCATTTAAATATGGTCATCTTTTATTCAAAGAAAATTTAACCACAGAGAGAAAGGATGAAAAATGCAACAATGAAGATCAAGATAGAAAGTTTAGTGGAGGCTGGACATGTTGGTGGAAATTGAGTACAAGTTTTTAAAAGAAAGCAACACAGATTATTAATGCTGAGGCTCCACAGTTCCAGATACACACATGCACCTATCAAATGCATCTATTTGGGGAGAATCTCAGACTTGTCTTAGAGAGATTCTGGGAAATGAAGGATGAAGTCTTAATGATAAAATCCTAAGGGCTCCTGGATGCTCTGTTGAGCATAAAATCTTAAACTTTTCAGAAATATTAAAAATATCCAGCATGTAAAAAACAAAAAGTTACAATTGCACATATGATTGAATCATGGAATGCTGGGGATGAAGATCATTAGAAACCCCTAAGACTGCACAGGCAATAGCAGAGAGGTGGCAGAACCTCAGTCTCCTGACTTCCAAATCAAAACCCTTTCCATGCCTCCAGATGGCTTAATCACCAGCAAAATATGCATCTTCAACATACAGGTATAGTTGACAGTTTAAGATGATGGAGTAGTTGGGTAGCTGACAAAATTCATCATTTATCCACTATGCCCAGGGATTTTCTTAAAAACTATGTTGTTCTCTGCCATAGGCCACTCTGGAGAAGAGTCTCTTACCTGAGTTTTGTCGCCAAGATGCTATATTTTGGGCTCTGTTGGACTTAACCTGCTTTATAGGTAATCATTTAGTAACAACATGCAAAGTAGCTTACAGTTAAACAGAACTGCCGAGTTCTGGTTTAGCTGTTTTTTTTCTACCTAATATGTAGATATGACAACACATAGCAATACTAAATAGAAAGGTTTGCTTACAAAACTGAACGCTTGTAACAAATTCTTCTGTAAAAAGAATGACACACCCCACCACCATCTGGGTTATATGATTTTGCATCAAAATTATTTATCAAAAATGTTCTGAAGAATTTTATTGTTGTTAACAACCATTTGATCAATAAATATGAGAGATGCCCTCTCAAAAAAAAAATGTTCTGAAGAAATAGTCTCATACTGTGCAAATATTGGTCAATATTCTCTCAGAGATTAAGGCCATAGCCAGGAAGGTTAATACGAACCTAGACTTTATTAAAGTATCTATTAAATTTTTTCCCTTCTGAATAGCTTTTATTTTGTAGACCAATTTTAGGTGCACAGGAAAATTGAGCAGAAAGTAGAGGCTTCCCATGTACACACCTTCCCCTATACACAGACATCTTCCCCACTACCAACATCCTGCCCCAGAGTGATACCGATGAACTGATACTGACACGTCATTATCAGTCAAAGTCCATCACATTAGGGTTCACTCCTGGCATACATTCTATGGGTTTTGGCAAATGTACAGCATGTATCCATCATTAAAGTATTATACAGAATAGTCTTCCTGCTCTAAAATGTCTGTGCTCCACATATTCACCCATTCTTTCCCCCAATATCTGCAACCATTGATTTTTTTAATGCCTCCAGTTTTGCCTTTTCCAGAATGTCATATACTTGGAATCTTACAGTATGTAGGCTTCTCAGATTGACTTCTTTCTCTTAGTAATGTTTGTTTCATCCATGTATTTTTATGTCATGATAACTCATTTCTTTTTAGTGTTGAAAAAATTCCATTGTCTGGATGTACCATGGTTTACTTAACCATTCACCTACTGAAGGGTATCTTGGTTGCTTCCCAGTTTTGGCAATAATGAATAAAGCTGCTATATCCATGTGCAGGTTTTGTGTAGACAAAAGAAGTCAACTCATTTAGGTAAATACCAAGGAGTGTGACAGCTGGATCATATAGTTAGGTGCATGTTTAGTTTTATAGGAAATGCTAAACTGTTTTCCAAAGTATCTGTACCATTTTGCATTCTCACCAGCAATAAATAAGAGTTCCTGTTGCTCCACATCCATGCCAGCATTTGGTATTATCAGTATTCTGGATTTTGGCCATTCTAATAAGTGTATAGTGGTATCTTGCTGTTGTTAATTATTTTTCCCTAATGACATATGATGTGGAGCATTTTTTGTTTGCTGATTTGCTATCTACTTTGGTGAAGTGTCTGTTCAGGTCTTTGGGCCTTTTTAATCAGATTGTCTGAGTTTCAAGAGTTCTTTGTATATTTTGGATAATGGTACTTTACCAGATGTCTTTTGCAAATATTTTCTCCAAGCCTGTGCCTTGTCTAGTTCTCCTGACAGTGTCTTTCACAGAGCAGAAGTTTTTAATTTTAACGAAGTACAGCTTATCAATTATCATGAGTCGTGATTTTGGGGTTGTACCTGAAAGTCACCAAACCAAAGGTAATTTGTATTTTCTCCTATATCATCTCCTAAGAGTTTTATAGTTTTGTTTTACATTTATATACTGAGTTGATTTTTGGGAATTTAAGATCTGTGTTTAGCTTCATTTTTTTTTTTTTGCATGTGAATGTCCAGTTGTTCCAGTGCTATTTGTTTAAAAGACTTTTCTCTGTTGTATTGACTTTGTTCCTTTGTCAAGTATCAGTTGACTGCATTTGTGTGGCTCTATTGATCTACTTGTGTGTCCTTTTGCCAATACCACATTGACAGTGACTTCATTTCTGTGACCTTATAATAAGTCTTAAATAGTCAGATATCTTCAATCCTCCAACTTTGTTCTTTTCCATTAATATGTATTGGCTTTTCTAGGTCTTTTGCCTCTCCATCTAAGCCTTAGTTTGTTGATCCCACAAAATAACTTGCTGGGATCTTGACTGGGATTTTGTTGAATCTATAGAACTAACTGGAAAGAACTGACATCTTGACAATACTGAGTCTTCCTATTCATTGACATGGAAGACTACCTCAACATTTATTTAGTTCTTCGACTTGTTTAATCAGTTTTGTAGTTTTCCTCATGCATATTTTAATATTTTGCTAGGTTTATACCTATTTCACTTATTGGGGGTGCTAATGTAAATGGTATTGTTTTAAATTTCATTTGTTCATTGCTAGTATATAGGAAAGCAATTGACTTTTGTATATTAACCTTCTATAATCATTTATTAGTTCCAGGAGGTTGTGTGTGTCGATTCTTTCGGATTTTCCACATAAATGATCATGTCATCTGTAAAAAGTGTTTCATTTCTTCCTTCCCAATCTGTGTTATTTCTTTTCCTTGTCTTCTTTCATTAGCTAGGATTTGCAAAATGACGTTGATAAGGAGTGGTGAGAAGGGACAGCCCTGCTTTGTTCCTCCTCTTAGCAGGAAAGCTTCCAGTTTCTCACCATTAACTATGTTAGCTGTAGGTTCTTATAGATATTATCAAGTTGAGGAATTTCTCCTCTGTTCTCAGTATACTGACAGTTTATACAATGAATGGGTATTGGATTTTGTCAAATGCTTAGAAAAAGCATCATTTGATAGAATCATGTCATTTTTCTTTAGCCTGCTGGTGTGATGGATTTCATTAATTGATTATGAATGTTCAACCAGCCTTGCATGCCTAAGATAAATTCCACTTGGTTGTATTGAACTTACATCTTTTAATACTAACAAGAAAATCAATGATTTTAGGTTAGGTTTGTGGAATTTCTAAAAAATCATTTTTCACTAACCAAATTTACTAACAGCTTCCCAAACTTCATCCTTATGAATTTATTTTCTAATTTTTGCCAAGAATTTCTTAGAACAAGCCCTCCTTCACACATTTTAAGCCTCTCAATTTTCTAAATGAAATGTGTATACTTTCAGAGACCTAAGTACCCATATATTCTGTCTACACACACACAAACACACACAGATAATTTAGTACTACTGTTTTATGATTAGACTTGTATAACAGTGGTCTTACAACAGGGTACAAAATATCTTTGCTTCTTCAAGCTCATCACATGGCAAAAGGGAGAGGATAGAAAAGTTAGGAGACAAATACACTTGTAGGTGTTTCAAAAATTATTTTTTATTGTTACATTCCAAAGAGGACATAGGAAGAAAAAAGCCAGTTATCCAATAACTATTATACCTTTCAGAAGGAGGAACCCAGAACTCCAGTCCTAGTTCAAAGCTACACACACTAGAGCTCAAATAGCTGCCTCCCAACCTGACCAGAAATGCAGACAGATATGTGTATGTCACCAATCCAGGGAGGCTTAGATTTAAAAGAAAATTTCTTTATTGCAAGTGTCCAAGTCCTTAGCATTTGTCCTTAAGGATACTAGAAGATGAGAGAGACCACACACATCAAGACTATGTTTAGTCATTAGAGTAAACTAGCAAATGGCTAGTTCATTCTGGGATGCATTGCATCAGACATCACAGTACATGAAGAAAATCTGTGTTTTGTGAAAAGCCACCAGGCATTTCAGATCCAGTTTACCATCAAGTGCAGCCACAGACCAACCAGATACCTAGATAACATAATCAGTGCAAAATTCAAGTGGGTAAGTCAGGGCTTTGATGAAGCTGGCTATGCTGCAAAATATAAATGAAATTTGAAAATAGAAGGTAAAGTCTATTTACAAAAGTTTGTTTAGTAAAATGATTTGAGAAAAATTGTCAAGCACTTCCCAACATCCCTCCCCTCCCTTGCCAAACAAAACAAAACAAAAAAACAAAACAAAAGAGCTACCACCTAAAAATTATCTTGAAAACCAAGTTAAAACTACGTGGTGAAAAAGAGAGTGCTTGTTCCAGGTAAAGGACTTCAAGGTAATTTACAGGCTGACATTTTTATTAGTAAAAGTCATAAATAGAAAGAGGTTTCTTGGCTGACTTTGAGGTGTGTGCTTTTAAAAATGTTTCTATTAATACATTAACAAGAAAAGAAAATACCACGTACTTTTTTGTTTCCAGTTTTGAATATTCCAGTAAGAGTTGGTGAAATCAACAGAGCATTAAAACAAAACCCAGAAAAGCTCTATTTATTCCAGTTGTCTGCCTCGTTTCTTTCCAGTCATCTTGAATTTGAGTTCAGTTAACTGAGGACAACATGACGGTCAAAGACAGATTTTCGTTGCTCTTGAACTTGAAGCTTCCAGCGCTGCTGGGCATACTCTACTTTATTCAGCACATTGGCCCGACTGCGGGAACGGGCCAGCACATCATGCGCATTTGCGAAAGGCTGGTGATCCTGAAAGTCCAGGATTGGAGAACAGCAGAGATGGCATGATCAGTGTAAAACACACACACGAAACAGCCGTTATCCAGCCACAGATAAAGGAGCAGCTGGACTTTTCAAACAATGACCATCTATTTGGCCAAGCACTCCTAGGCACTCAAGTGCCAGAAGTAGAATGAACTGAACTACAGAAATAGGTGGTTCAAGTAGCACAAGCAAATGAGGAGGTATTTGTGAAATGTTCCCATGAGTCACCATTTCCCTTAAGAAGCAGGGACCAAGACAAAGACATTTACGCTAAAGAGAAGCCTTCTCTGAAGAGTAAAGAAATTCATGTTAATATCTACATGTTACAGATATGGAAAGTATGGCTTTTCTTTGCTTTATTCAATACTATATAGCTAATCTGTGGCTGAGGAAAGACCTGTTGTTTAGTTTTCTGACTCCCATTATATCAGAACTGTTACTTGCCAGCTTGGGGTAACATTCACCCTGGATCTTGATGAGTTGACAGGATCTTATCTTGGTTTAATTCTCTCCCTGCATCTTCAATATATATGCTAAATGGACTGGTTTCCAAAAGCCTTCTCATTTCCCCACGTCCCCAGTCTGTATCGAGAAGAGACACAGCTCCAGTGCTATAATTATCCTCTATTACCAAGGACAGCAAAGATTTACTACTTCAGCATTTCTATCCAGTAAAGACTTGAATCTTTCGCTGCTGAGCACCCAGGACTCCCATACTAGTTGTTGCTTTAGGAAAGAGGCTACTGAAGGGTTACCTGGGTACCTGTGTTAAAAACCAACCCATCCTGGTCAAACTAAACCAAAGCCACTGATGTTTGTAGTCATTACACAGGAAACCACCATGCTAATCTATCTATGAATGAGATACAAACACAGCTGCTTAAGTGACAAAAAGCATTCAATACTAATTTATTGCTTTTGTTTGCCTTTTCCTTGATCTCTTTTGCCTGAACCCTGTTAGCAAAGCTTCTAAATGTTCCAACATAGGATCCAAGTCACAAGTCATACCTTTTAAATTAAACCTTGCCTCAAGGAAAGAAACAATATTGTTTTGCTGTGCATGTTTGCAAAAGCTCTATTATATATCTAGGGCAGGAGTCAGCATGTCTACAGAAAGTGATACACAACCATATAATCATATATACAACTATAACTATATGGTGTTATAACACCTGGTATTTTTATAGCAAGACAATTATGCAATGTCTACATTTCAAAGACATCAAAAGTTTTCTGTAAAGAATCTCTCCCTGCCTTCTTTACCAAAATTGCCTCAACTTTTCACTTAATTTAGGTTAACATTACTTCATTCACATGACAGAGTCCACAAACTGGTTATTCAGTATAGCTTAGAGGACTACATTGTTTTGTCATTATCCTGTTTGGGCTTGTTTCAGATTTTTCTACTGTTTTATTAACATGTATATAATTTTCTTTTGAAATTACTTTTTACTTTTGATTACTTTATTGGACTTGTACAAACGCCATTTATTTTTTTATTTTTAACCTTACAAATGAAAATAATAAAAACAATTCCATAAGGTTCAAAACATTTCTAAAATGTAAAAAAGAAGGTAAGGAAAAGAAGAGGAAGGCTAAAATTGCTGGATTACTTGATTTCCCATAAGGAAATAAACTGATCCAAGGTCATTCTAACAAATGGGCACAAACACTGAGACTTGACTCACCTAACCTTGACTTGGTGTCATATTGTCTCAACATACTGATTTTTGTTCAGGTAGAGTAAAATGACACTAGAGGAATATGGTGCTTCAATGAACTTGTATATAAAATATTATTATCATTGGTTTGTTTTGACATAAACAAGACTGGGAAGAAGGATGTACTTTATCAACAGAGCACCTTTCAGTTTCATAGTCCTGTTATCTACTCTTCAATGTAGGGGGATAAAAGTTGTCTTAAGGAACAAATTTTAAAAGACTAAACAAACCAGTTAATCCTTTTGGTCTGCTCTCCACCTCTCAGAACAAGATTGAACTAGCTCCTCATGGTCATAGATGCTGGGGGAATGCAAATAGAGACTTACCCTTTTTATATGTTTGTTCTTTTTACACCTGCTAAAATTACAATAAATACAAAACAAGTTTTAATGTAATGCTTTGATAATAGCAATGATGTGTCATGGATATATGATATAGTAAATATTGTGACTACTTGAAGTGAGCTTCTTAACTGTACTAACTTCCACTTGATTTAAAGTGCTCTATACTCAACAAAAATGGGGGGGAAAATGAAAACAGACTTCAAGCATTTAGCAAAAGCATTTTTTAAAACACATAAATAGTGAAGAACTCTCATCTTAGATAAGTAACAATTGTAGGAGTTTAAATTTAACTTCTTTTTGTACAGAGTTGTTACCATAGTTCATAGCTCTAGTCAAAAAACCTCACTCTGCCCTGAATCATTTAGCAGACAAGAGTCAGACAAGTCTCTTAGAGACAATGTTCTCAAATGGCCAACATACACACAGAATCAATCACTGGTGAACAAAATGGTCACTAAGCACATGACCCCACAAATCAAATGCCTTTCCTACATGTTTTCATCTATACATTTGCGCATCCCTTTTCTTTTCTTTTATGTTCTGTGTATTACATTAATATTCTCTATTCCTAAAATCAGGAATCCCATATTTAATGCTTTAAAGGATACAGTTTAAGTCAGACTTTCTATCAATGTGCCTATAATAAAATGGTTTATGTGCCTTTGATACATAACATTTTCACATGTTAGCAGTTCTCAGCTGGAAGTGATTCTGTCCCCCAAACCCAAGGACATTTGGCAAGTCTGTGGATATTGCTGATTACCATGATTGGGATGAGAGGTGCTACTGGCATCTAGTGGGCAGAGGTTAGGGATGCTGCGAAATATCTTACAATGACCGGGATAGCCCCCCACAACAAAGAATTATCCAACCTAAAATGTCAATACTGTTGAAGCTGAAAAACCTATCACATGTGAATGAAAATGAACACAGAAACGGTATCTGATACTCTTAATGCTTCTGGTATATAACCTCCTGCCCTAGCTCTCTCACTCCATTTGCCACACTATGCCTTGTTTTTGACCACATCAGATCTCCAGTCTTGACCTTTCTCGCAGCCTATCAGTCCCCTCCTGGAATTCTTTGGAAAAAAAATAGGCATTTCTTATATAATTAAAAGTAAAAGGTAGAAACATATTATTATTAGTCATTTATTTTACATGCCTATTTATGTTTTATTCATCTCTTTATTCCTAGTACCCACAACAGTACATGATACAGAAAAGTCACCACTATGTGTTGATTGAATTAATAAAGGAAGCAAGGGAAAAAAGGCAAACAGAGGTATTTCTATGAAAATTCTTAATGAAAGTGAAATCTTGCCCAAATAAGTTGAGTATTCTTAATTGATATTCATGAGACAACAATATATTGATCAAAAAATAGGCTCTGTTTGTAGTATAACTCAAACCTTCCAGACAGGATTCCCTTTTCCATTTTTTACCAACAGGTCCATAGCCATTCCAGAGTAAAAGGACTTGTGACTGGTTGGCAAGAGCTTGCCCAGCTTTAGCTTTTGGAATTGGTTCTTGAAACTCTATTGAATTTTAATTACTTTAAGGAACACAGTCCAATAAAGTAATCAAAAGAAAAAAGTAATTTCAAAAGAAAATTATGTACATGATAATGAAACAGTGGAAAAATCTGAAACAAGCCCAAACAGGATAATGACAAAACAATGTAGTCCTCTAAGCTATACTGAATAACCAGTTCATGGACTCTGTCAATTTCTGAATGAAGTAATGTTAACACAAAAAGAATACCACAAAACAATTTATACACTGGTAATACCAACTATATATGCAAATATTAATGTTTTAAAGATAGGAAGAGAACTGAGGGTGATGGTTTTTCTTTAAAAATCAGACTTTAAGAGGAAAATAGGAAATATAAAATATCAGCAGGTTATTAAAGTTGCACTTCATTAAAAGAATATCATGGTCTTCGTGTTTCCCCTTCACTAAAACCTCTTCACCTTCTGAAATATTTGGTGAGGTTGACAGGAAAGGCGTTCGGATAGTAACTTGGGGAGAAAACTACCTCAGATGCTTCCTCAACGTAAACAGGGAAAGGTGATGCAAACGGCACCCTTGGCACCGAAGGGCAAGGCCTTGTAAGGCACACTTGCCAAGGCTCATCAGTTTGAACCATGGTATTCATGGCTTTACAGACAATATGCTCAGAAAGAGACATATACTAAACTTAGAACTGACTTTTAGCTTCCTTAATTGAGGACCTGCTGCAGTGCATGAAAATCTACACCCGACTATTTCTCACTTGCACTGTACATTAGATGGTGACAGAGACTACCATGAACAGCTGGAGTGTGCTAAGAACTTACCCCAACATCATCATCACTCTGTATCAACTGTGAGTGTCCAAATAGGCGTCTCTTCAGTATGGGCTCAACCAGAGTAAGATATACCATGTACAGAAGTAGAAGGCCCAAAATGGAGAGATAAATTATAATAGTAACCTAAAGGAAATAGAAAGTAAGTTGCACCAGAATTCAAGGCAAGAAATCAAAATTTTGTATAACAGTAAAGCTACAATGGAGGCTGGAGCTTTTTATTCTGCTTCCATGTAGGATTTCTACATAGAAATCTGCTAAACACATAGGACTTCTATACAACCCAAATTCCAACGTAAGAAATAAACTTTCACCAAAGTACTATTTAGGGAAAAGAGGAAAGAAAGTATCTTGTCTTCAGGATCTTCTTGTGAGTCTTCAAAACTCCACCTTCACCTACTACTGATTATTTGTCACCACTGCTAGCAAAACACTTTTCTTTTTTCAACTGAATACAGTGTTCTAGATTCAGCAGCACTGCTGTTAACTTTAAGGGACCCTACAGAAAATATAATCCAGATGAATTTCAACAGAACACTCTTTTAGATCAATTTCGATAAACAAAAATTCATCTTAGGCCAGAGATTTTCTTGAGATCTTAATTCGTGTGCTGTCAAAAAGTACAGTGTCAACCCCCCACTAAATGGCTATAATTAAAGACACACAATAACAAAAGTTAGCAAGCATGTGGAGAAACTGAACTGTCATGTTGCTGGTGGGAATTAAAATAGTATAACCACTTTGGAAAACAATAAACATTTATCCACACAAAGACATGTACATAGATATTCATGACAGCATTATTTGTAATAGCAAAAATCTGGAAATAATCCAAATATCCATCAATTGATGAATGGACAAACAAAATGTGGTATACCCATATAACAGAATGCTATCAGGTAATAAAAAAGGAATTTTACATGCTCCAACACAGATAAACCTCAAAAACATTATGCTGGAGAGTGAAAAAGATGGGGAAGTAGATAAGCAAGGTAGAAACCTTCTCCCACATACACACAAAGGAAGCAACTAGAGCAAATACAACTAACCCTGAAAATGACCTGAAGACTGCAGGATAGACCATCTCCACCTGGCAAAGAAGAGACAGCACACAGAGAATGGTAAAGTGGCAGAGCTGTGATTGATCAGGACCCAGCCCTTCCCCCATCCCAGCCCACAAGTGGGAGGGAGAAGAATGGAGTGGGGAGGGGGTAAACCCTCAGGAACTCTGCACACCTGGCCCTGGAGAGCTACTCTGGGAACATGAGTCCACACTGCATTGGGCTTTGGTGAGAGTTGGAGCACTCTGAGAGCCTGAGAGTCCTGTTGCTTGTGAAGGACAGGCATGCTCTGTGAGTTCCACAGAGACCCAATACAGAGGTGGCAGTGTAAAGGATTTACCAGCAGCAGGAAGAGTGCTAGAAAGGTGGAGGTCAGAGGGAGCTCTGTCTGGAGGAGAAAGGGCAAGTGGACGACTCTTCCTCAGCCCTACTGGTCAGCTGCTCCTAGGAGCTAGCCCCAAATGTTCCATCTCCCTCACTGGCAGCTCAGCCCTGAGGCGCTTCCCTGTGTACTCATCCACCCACCCAGCCTGCTCGACCCAGCAGTGATCAGAATTTGCTGCCGCAGGTGGGTGACTTTGCTGCCTGGCAGGTAGAGGCAGGCTTTTCCGGCTTTCCCACCTTTCCTAGCTTTCCCAGCCCTAACTCAGCCCAACTATGGGAGGCAACTCCAAATGTTCCTTCTTCCTTGCTGGTGGCCCAGCCCACTTTGTGCTCTGCTGAGGACCTTCCTTGCCAGCCCCACTGCCCCAGCAGCACTGCTATTGCTGCCAGGAAGGCAGAGGGCAGCCCCACCCAAAGTGATCCCAGAAGAAGCTCTAGAGGGCTCACAAAGGGCCTACTACTGAGGCAAGCTGTCAGCCTCTGTTGACCTAGATCAGCCACTGCCAGCAGATAGGCAGAGAGGTGGCCTCACCCACAGCCCACCAAGAGCAACTGCAGCTCCACCATAAAGGAGAACCAAGCACTAGCCAGTAAAGAGTCTTGAGCCTCTGGGCACCACAGGACTCCTTCTTCATAAAGCCATTACTCTCTAGATCAGGAGGCATAGCTGAGCTACCTAATACAAAGGAAGAAACATAGAAACCCAAACAAAATGAGGAGGCAGAAGAATATGTTCCAAACAAAAGAACAGGATAAGACACGAGAAAGAGGGCTAAATGAAACAGGGCTAATTTCTGATAAAGATTTCAAAGTAACAGTCATAAAGATGCTCATTGACCTGCAGAAAAGAACTGATGATCTAAGGGACAACTTCAACAGAGAGACACAAGATTTTGAAAAAGAGCCACTCAGAGCTAAAGAATACAGTAACTGAAATGAAAAATACAATGGAGGGAATGAATAATAGATTGCTGCAAATGGAGGGGGCAATCAATGAGATGGAAATTAGAGAACAGGAAAACGATGAAGCTAAAGAACAGAGAAAAAGAATTTCTAAAAACGAGAAGATGCTAAGAGAGCTGTGTGATAATTCCAAATGAAACTGTATTTGCATAATAGGGGTTCCAGAAAGAGAAGAGAGAGACAGAAAGAGGAGTAGAATGTCTCTTTGAAAAAACAATAGCTGAAAACTTCCCAAATCTGGGGAAGGAAATAGACACCCAGGTCCTGGAAGCACAGATGGCCCATAACAAAAGGAACCCCAGGAAGACAACACAAAGACATATAATTATTAAAATGGCAAAAATTAAAGATAAAGAAAGAATATTGAAAACTGCAAAAGAGAGATAGTTATGTATAAGGGAAACTCCATAAGGCTATAAGCAGATTTCTCAGCAGAAACTTTACAGGATGGAAGAGAGTGGCACGAAATAGTTAATGTATTGAAAGGGAAGAACCTACAACCAAGAATCATCTACTCAGCCAGGTTATCATTCAGAACTGAAGGAGAGATTAAAAGTTTCCCAGATATATGAAAGTTAAAAGAATTCATCACCACTAAACCAGCCTTACAGGATATGTTAAAGGGACTTTTGCAGATGGAAATATTCTTAAACCTAAATATTTTTCATCAGTGAAAATAAACCTGCAGTAAAGGTAGTAGAACAATTACTTAGTAAGCACGTATGAAATTGAAAAAAACCAAAAGTAGTAAAACCAACTATACAAAAAATCAGTCAAGGGCTATACAAAAGATGTAGATTATGGCATCTTATATATAAGTGTGGAGGAGGAAGAATAATAAAAAAGTAGTACTTTTAGAGTGGGTTTGACATAGAGTGACCATCAACTCATAGGCTGCTATATGAGTTGGAAACTATGAATTTTATGATAACCACAAACTTAAACCCTATAATAGATTTAAAAAATTAAAAAAAAAGAAATCCAAGCATTAACACTAAAGAAAACGATCAAATAACAAAAGAGGAAGAAACAGAGAGGAACTACAAAAACAACCAGAAGACATTAACAAAATGGCAATAAGTATATACCTATTAACAGTTACTTTAAATATAATAGACCAAATGCACCAATCAAAAGACACAGAGTTGCAGAAAGGATAAAGAAACAAACAAGATCCATCTATATGGTGCCTACAAGAGACTGATTTCAGACCTACAGACATACATAGACTGAAAGTGAAGGGATGGAAAAAAATATTTCATATGAACAATAGGGAAAAAAGCAGGAGTAGCTGTACTTATAGCAAACAAAATAGACTTTAAAACAAAGTAACAAGAGGCAAAGAATGACATTATGTAATGATAAAGGGATTAGTCCAATATCAGGATATAACAATTGTAAGTATCTATACAGCCACATAGGAGCACCTAAATATGTAAAACAAATACTAACAGACCTAAGGGAGGAAATAGACAGCAACACAATCATATTAGAGGATTTTAACACCCCACTTACATCAGTGGATAGATTATCCAGACAGAAAAAAAATAGGGAAACAGAGGTACTGAACAGCATATTAGATCAGATGGACTTAACATATATATACAGAACATTTCACCCAAGGATATTTATTTTTCTCAAGTGCCCATGGAATGTTCTCCAGAATAGATCACAAATTAGGACACATAAAGAGCCTTAATAAATTCAAAAGAATTGAAATTGTATCAAGCATCTTTTTCAGATCACAATGGTATGAAAAGTAGAAATAAATTACACAAAGAAAACAAAAATCCCCACAAACACACGGAGGCTAAACAACATGCTTCTAGATAATCAATGGATCAATGAATAAATTGAAGAAGAAATCAAGCAATATATGGAGACAAATGAAAACAAAAATACAACAGTTTAAAATATGTGGTACACCACAAAAGCAGTTCTAAGATGGAAATACATAGAGCAATATAAGCCTACCTCAAGAGACAAGAACAATCCCAGATAAACTGTAAACTCACAACTAATGAAACTAGAAAAAGAAGAAAACCCAAAATTAGTAAAAGGAGGGACATAATAAAGATCAGAGCAGAAATAAATAAAATAGACAAAACTAAAATAGAAAAGAATCAATGAAAACAAGAGCTGGTTCTTTGAAAAGACAAACAAAATAGACAAACCCCTACCAAACTTCTGCAGAAGAAAAGAGAGAGGGCACAAAAATATCAGAACTGAAAAAAGGAAAAGTTACAACAGACACCACAGAAATACAAAGAATTATTAGCAAATTCTATGAAAAATTATATGCTAATAAACTGGACAGCCTAGAAGAAATGGACAAATTCCTAGAAAAGTACAACCTTCCAAGACCGACCCAGGAAAAAACAGAAAATCTGAACAGACCAATTACCAGCAATGAAATCAAATTGGTAACCAAAAAACTCCTAACAAACAAAAGTCAGGATCAGATGGCTTCACAGCTGAATCCTCCCAACCATTTAAAGAAGAGCTAACACCCATCTTTCTTAAAGTATTCTAAAAAATTCTTAGAAGAGGAGGGGATACTTACAAATTCATTCTATGAGGCCAGCATCACTCTAATACAAAAATCAGACAAAACACCACAAAAAAAGAAAATTATAGGCCAATACCCCTGATGAACACAGATGTAAAATTCCTCAACAAAATATTAGCAAACCAAATTCAAAAATACATCAAAAGGACAACTCATCACAACCAAGTGGGATTTATCCCGTGAATGCAAGGATGATACAATATTTATAAATCAATTTCATATACCACATTAATGAAAGGAAGGACAAAAACCACATGATCATCTCAATAGATGATGAGAAAGCATTTGACAAAATTCAACATCCATTCATGATAAAAACTCTCAACAAAGGAGGTATAGAGGGAACATACCTCAACATAATAAAGGCCATATATGTCATACCCACAGCTAACATACCATACTCAATGGCCAAAAGCTAATAGTTTTCCTCTTAGATAAGGAACAAGATAAGGATGCCCACTCTCACCACTTTTATTCAACACAGTACTGGAAATCCAGGCCATGGTAATCAGACAAGAAAAAGAGATGAAGGGCATCCAAACTGGTAAGGAAGAAGTAAACCTGTCACTATTTGCAGATAACATGATACTATATATAAAAAAACCTTAAGGACTCCACAAAAAAACTATTAGAATAACTGGATGCAGCAAAGTTGCAGGATACAAAATCAATACACAGAAATCTATAGCATTCCTATATACTAACTACAAACTAGCAGAAAGAGAAATTAGGAAAACAATTCCATTTACAATTGCACCAAGAAGAATAAAATACCTAGCAATAAACCCAGCTAAGGAGGTGAAAGACCTGTACTCTGAAAACTATAAGACACTGATAAAAGAAATTGAAGAAAACACAAATAAATGGAAATCCAGTCCACGCTTATGGGTAGGAAGAATTAGTATTGTCAGAATGACCATCATGCGCAAAGCAATTTACAAATTCAATGTAATCCATATCAAAATACCAATGGCATTTTTCAATGAACTAGAGCAAATAATCCTAAAATTCATAAGGAACCACAAGAGACCCCAAATAGCAAAGCAATCTTCAGAAAGAAGAACAAAGCTGGGGGTATTATGCTCCCTCACTTCAAGCTACACTCAAAGGTACAGTAATCAAAATAGTATGGTACTGGCATAAGAGCAGACCCATAGCTCAACAGATCAGAATAGAGAGTTCAGAAATAAACTCATGCATATATGGTCAACTAATGCATGATAAAGGAGCCATGAATATACAATGGGGAAAAGACAGTCCTTTCAATAAATGGTTGGGAAAACTGGATAGGTACATGCAAGAGAATGAAACTGGGTTAGTACCTAACTCTATACACAAAAGTAAACTTGAAATGGATTAAAGACCTAAATATAAGACATGAAAGCACAAAACCCTTAGAAGAAAACACAGGAAAAAATATCTTGAACATAAGCATGAACATTTTTTTCGGGACACATTTCCTCGGGCAAGGGAAACAAAATTAAAAATGAACAAGTGGAACTATGTCAAACTAAAAAGCTTCTGTATAGCAAAGGGTACCATCAACAAAACAAAAGGCAACCTACAGTATGGGAGAAGGTAATCATAAATGATTTATCCGATGAAGGGTTAACATCCAAAATATATGAAGAACTCATATGACTCAACACCAATAAAACAAATAACCTGATCAAAAAACAGGCAGAGAACTGAACATTTTTCCAAAGAAGGTATATAGATGGCCATCAGGCACAAGAAGATGCTCCACATCACTAATCATCAGGGAAATGCAAATCAAAACCACAATGAGACATCATTTCATACCAGTTAGCATGGCTACTATCCAAAAGACAAGAAATAGCAAGTACTGGTGAGGATGTTAAGAAAAGGGAATCCTTCTGAACTGTTGGTGGAAATATATATTGGTACAGCCACTATGGAAAGCAGTATAGAGGTTCCTCAAAAAACTAAAAATAGAAATACCATACAACCCAGCAATTCCACTTCTAAGAATGAGATGCTACATATAAAAAAAATTGGAGAGAAGACCTGTTAGCCACAATAACAAAGTAATTGAATTGTTTAGACGTCCAAATGGTGATGAGAGTGATCTATATTCCATTTTTAATAGGAAATAAAGGAAATCTTAAAATCCAGAGGTGATGTTTCCAAACTGGAGTAGTCACGATATATATATAATTTTTTCTAAGGATTGAGTGGGCAGGAAGAAGGGGGCCTAACCATGCTGCTCTCCCAGCGGCCTTTGGCATACATGGCCCACAGAGAAGCCAGGTTACCTTTCTGGGATACACACAAGGCACTTTTGTGCCACTTCAAATATCACACCTATATAATGCATCCTAACTAATCCACAAAGCATCTCAGTGAAGCAGGCAGAGAGCAGCCCCACTGTTCTTTTTGGGGTAGGGGTTGGAGATGAGGAAGGTATGGATGAAGGGGTGGTGCGAAAGGAGGGAAGAGCTGTAGATTAGGGAACTAAAATAGAATTCAGCATCCAAAATTTTCTCTTTTGTCTAGGATACCATCAAGAACATTCCAGAAACAGAAAAGATGTTCATTTTTTTACCTTGATCGTAACTGAGCTTCTTTCCTCATATTTGCATTCACAGCGTAAACAGTATGCTTCTACATCAGGACCCCGCACAGGCATGGGATCCACAACATGAAGGCAATCACTGAAAAAACAAAGATAAAAATACTACATAAGCCCAACTGGATTGTCTACTTTCATTATAAAAACTTTCCTGAAATCCAGAATAATCACTGAATTTACCCAATGAAAGATTACAAGGAACAAATAAGGGAAGTGAAATCATTTCCTCTCTCAATATTAGCAATTTGGTAAGATTTAACAGTCTAAGAAACCATGAAGACCAAGTGTAGTAGTTATTTTCAGAGATGCCACTGTTGATAGGTAAAAATGCGTCGGAAAAAATCCCCAATAGGATCAAAAATTACTTAGCAGATCAAGTCGTATTTAGACTTGTTCAGTTACCAAACAAAACTACTTTAAATGATTTAAAGTGACCTGGGGCATTGTTCAAATATGAGATTATCTCTTTTATGAATTAACTAATACCATTCTTAACTGCCACCGTTTGGTATATGAATGACTAATCACACTTAACAGTTGGTAAATTCTGGAACTCTGAAAACTGAACACTGAAAGCCATAGTAAGAAACAATTAGGTTTATAAATAAGCAAAAGTCTATTGAAAAACATGCAGAAGTAGGACTAGGACAACAAAAAATAATTTAAAATGAAAACTGATAACCCAGAAGAAGCATATTAAAAAATCATAAAAGGCTGAACGTTTTTGGTTTTGGATGTTTATTTCCACACACCCCCAACACACACTGATTTTCCAGGCCACTTATTTATGGCTTATGAAAAAGCAACCCTATCAAAAAAATCTTTCCCCAGAAATATGTCAATTCTAGGAAAGAATTACATTACTATTCTCCTCAGCTATTAAGAGCCTAGCACTCTCATCATGTTCAGCAGAGGCGAAGCTTTCTTGTCCTCCTGTCAGGTCCTGGGCCATTTCTTCCCTTTTGTCATCTCTTCCTTAGGTATTTCTGGCTTCGTCAAGAACTCTTCTATAGCATTCTCTTACTCCATCCATCTTTCTTGGGGGCACCCAATGTTCTGGGCTGATTACCTATCAAAACATACTTTTTCATGTTTTGCTCCCTCTGAGATGAGGCATAAGAAAGACCAAATGGCATACATGATAAAAGTTCAGTTATCCTTAACAGGTAATTTAATTTTAACAAGGGTAGTGATTTAAAAAATAAGCCTCAAAGGTAGAATTTCAAATAAGGATTAAGGTCCCACAATTCACAACATACAAGTGTATGGTATCTGTTCCAATCATATTGAAGACCAGAAATGTATCCAGCTGGATGGACACATAAGATGGGCAGAGGAAGCTAAATCCCACTACAAGGGTATCTATCGCAGAATTATAGAGGTCATTCAGTTCAACATCTTGGAGAGATCACTTGCACAAGACCACAGAGTAAATTAGTAGCTAAAAGGACCAGAATCCAGGGCTCTTGTCTTCTAGGGCAGCTATCCTGTATCTCTCTGAACCTCAGGAAACTTACCTCCTAGTTTCGTATTTCAGCTTTAGTAGCATTACTAACAATTCCTAAGAATTATGTGAGAATCTAAGTGCTAAGTAATGAGTGTTTCTTTTGAAGTATTAAACATACACAGTTTCATAACAAAGAGATAGTGAGTGCTGTGCAGAAGTTGTGCAGAGTGGGAAAGGAAGCAGGAAGGCGTGTTCTGGCTGGCCAGTCATTGTAAACCCAGAAACCAGATACAGAACTCAAAACACAACCACTTTACGCACTAAGCAACACCTCCCTCTAGTGCCAAAAGGAGGATATTATAACTTTAATTAACCAAACAAACCAGGGAATTCAAACTTAAATCCGACAGCATAAGTCAATGAAGAATTAAAGCTAACAACTGGGCAAAATGGAGGCCAGAGGTAAAATATATATCTAAGGCCAGATAGATAATGGAGGCTTCATAAAGCTCTAACATCCTGATTAATCACAACTTGCCTACCTTTCTAAAGTTAGTTAAAAACTTTCAGTGACAACTGGAAACCTATCCCCAGAAAAGGGCTAAGTTGCAGGAAGGAAGCAGGGTTGTAAAAGGGAAGAGAAATGCCAAGCAAGCCTTGTTTTCAACTTTTTATTCTCAAAGCTCCCAATTTTGACCAATAGCTAGGGATGAACAACATATTGTTCTGTCTGAAGCTGGAATAACAAAAAATCAGTGAAAAGATTAGTGCTAACCACTTGAATAGTGACTTCATTTGCCACTCAAATAATAGGCATCATATTTTATTACTGACAATAGAATAAACTGATTGCAAGTGCTCAATATATTTGGAAAATTTATAGGAATAACAGAAACTTATTTGAACTTTCTTGTATCATATAAAGTAACTTGCTGATACAAAACCTGTGAGAATATAGCTAAATCACTTTGTAATATGAGACAATTTAAAGTGTAACATAGGAATTCACAAAAAGTTCTCAAGAACACATTTATCAAGTATCAGATTGCACCTAAATGCATATGATGGGAAGAATAGACAATGGCATCTGAAACACTAATCATGCTCAAATTTCTTTTTCAAAGTCACCTTGAAATATCAGAAGTAAGTTTAATTTTACTTTAAAGCTTTTGCTAGTTATTTAGCTGTAAAATCAGGGCCATGTGAAAGCACATAGCATTTGGAGCTATTTTTCCTGTATGCCTATGCTAGCTATCTGTTCTATTATAGTTACAAATCATAAACCATCACAATTCCATGAGAAGGAGCCCATCCCATCCATGTTGTTTAAAGAACCCAAGTGCTTCTCAACCATTTTATGGCATATGTAGAAAAAGCTATCATCTGTAAGGTCCCCTGGGATAAACAGAGAAGGTTGCTGGTGGCTAGCCAGTCAGGATCCTAGTCACCATAGGCCTGCCTGATTACCCCAAGGGCTGAAGGGGTCAATACCTTGGCATACCTAACCTATTTGTGATACACCAATTGGGCAACTCTGATACACATGGTTCATTCCTGTTCCTTCCTGAATCTTCCCAATATTTAAACAGTCTCCTATATATGTCAATATGTCATCAAAACCTACAATGTTAAAATTACAACCCAGTTAAATGAGGTTTGCTTTAGTGAAAGGCAAGAGGGAGGACCAAAATTTAAGGGGCATGGGAAGGTAGCTATGGGTAGTTTAGGTGTCACAAACTCAGCCCCATCTCCATAGAAAACCCTCCCCACCCCGGGGCCTAGAGTTTTGACTATATTCCTTCGGACTTAAATCATGCACTTAGGGCCTTACTCTCATTTTTTTCAAATGGAAATGGAAACTTTGACATTCTTGCTTAAGAAGAAATACTTAAAAAGAAAACAATATACTGTATGAACATTATGGGCTAACAGTGAAAACCACAGAAAGAAATTTCACAGTTAATTCAGTAATCCAGAATACTTACCAATCTTTTTGGGATATGTTCTTATTATAAATATGCCCAGAATTATCTTTATAGGGAGGACAGATACATTTACACCGGACATCCTCGAAATTCTGTAACCAAAATGGAAACAGGATAGCTTGTTGACAGTTGAACATTAGTATTTTCAAAAACTGTACCATATTCATTTTTCTATGCATCCCCTACCCAATACTCTAAAACCATTCATTTAAGACTTTAAATAACTTTGAAAGATACAAGTTTTTGAAGCTACAAGTTCTTTTTGGTAGTGCCAATGAATCATTACATATTACATAAAATTATTTTGAAATAATATCTAGTATATGATCTGTGACCTAATCACATTTACAGGTCACATGACAATCAAATTGTGCTCACATTATCACCATCTACCTATCAGTAGAAAGACCCAGTACACAGATGTGCCTACAAAATGAGAATGCTGATTACAAAAGGATGGGGAAGAATCAAAGTAAAAATTACTCATAAAACAAGCCACAGTTCTTTCACCTACCACTCCTCCACTCTTTGGTAGAAGTGCACTGATATGGATAAGAGGGCTTGGGCCAGAGTCCTATAGAAGGGATGAAACTTTAGAGGCACTCAGCTACAATTAAAAAGGAAGTCCGTATGGAAAGTAGCTGAGCCTCGCTTTTAAGATCAGTTTGGTCTATCCTTCCCAGAAAATTTTGCTTCTAATCCCTGCAAGATAGAGAGGACAACTACTGATAGTTTCAAAAAGTGGAGGAAAAGGTGTCTAAATATATGAACAGCGAGAGTAGGAGATGCTTCCTCAGCAAAGGGGAATCTAGCTGAGAGGGCAATGGCTTATTAGTCTGCAAAGGACCAGGCGCACTGCTCCTATATGATGGCATGTCTGGCAGAGCTGTTGACAACTCAGTCACTCATTCAGCAGCCACTTAGTGAGCATTTGCTCCATGCAAGAATTCATGCTCAATGAGCTGGATTCACATAAGAATAAACTGTGGTTCCTGCCAGTAATTAGGACACACTGTAGTAAAGGACACTGACAAATAAATTCATGATTACAACATACTACTTAAAGTGATGACAGGAGATATGCAAAGGGTGCCAGCCATGTTTTGAAAGTCAGGAGACTTTCTGCTGTCCTTGTTTTTGCTGGAAGGTGGGGAAGATTAAAAAAAAAAAAAAACCTTCTCTCTTCCTTATAATTTACTGTTATCAAGAGCCCTGATCAAAACCTCCTGATCTGTGTGTAACCTGTCTATCCCAGCCCCTGTGATGAAATTATAGACTAATGGTCCTACTTCCTAAAAATGCAAATTCATTCAGTTTTCCCATCGTATTAATATGAATTCCTTCTGTTTTCTCAAATAATGAGTTAGCTCATCAGGGGGGAAGCACAAGTGTATAGGGGACCAGGGCAGAACTGGAGGGTAGGGGCATGAGGGGACTAGAGAGTAGCATGAGGGGACCTGAAGGGCCAAGAGATGGAGTAGGGGAGAAGGCCACAACCTCACCTCTCCTGTAGTTTGGATCCTCCTTTACCTAGTAAATTATAAGGAAGAGAGAAGGCAAGAAAGAGGTCAAGAGGTCCTGGAGGGAGTTAAGTGAAGATATTAGGCTGATGACAGAGACTCTGTATAGGTCCTGGTAGGAAGGCTGCCGGGAGAGGCAAGTTCCCACAATGGAAAGGGAATCTGTTCAGGGATGAGCTGAGATGAATTAGTTCCTAAAAGAGAAGACTTCTGTGAGGTGGGGGCTTCCTATCACTTCCTTTTAGGGAATGAGGGCAGGGGTGGTGTGTTAGCCTGGTGGAGGGCAGCAGTGGACTGTCAGAACTTAAGGGTGCAAAGTTAAACTTACAGGTTCTCAGAGCTGGAAAGGTTGTAAAGTTTGAGGGCGGTGCTGTCGGGGCTGGAAGGGGAAATGGGGAGATGTCTTGTCTGTGGGCACTGGCAGAACGGGGTGGAGCTGGGGGCAGGCATCAGGACTGGAAAGGGGGAGAGTACAGTCAGGGTGTGTGTTGGGGGACAGTGGGAGAGGGGTCGGTGACTCACACTGGGCTGGAGGACGGGAGGGCCAGCAGACGGCCCACCAGAGGGTGGGGGCTCCGCCGGGGCTGTGAAGCTGGGGGGTGGGCTATCAGGGCTGGGAGAGGAACGGGCTGAGGGGCAGGTTGACAGACGCAGTCTCCGCAGGGCCGGACACAGGAGCACCCGTCCGGAGCGAGGGCTGGGCGTACTCACCTTGGCGGCGTCTGACAGCTGCACCAGCAGCACCGACAGCGCCAAGCAGGACAGGCTGAGCATGGAGCCAAGCCGAAGGAAGCCTCCCCAGAGGGTCGCCATCGCTGCCGGCCCAGCAGGCCCTACAGCCCGGAGCCCCGGAGCCCCGCTCCCGGCTCGGGTTCCGGCTCGGGCTCCGGCTCGGGATGTGGCTCACGCTTCCGTATGGGCCTTCGCGTCACCGGCCGCGCCGGAACAGCTGCCAAGAGCATCCGCCCCGGAAACTGTTCCCGGTGCTAAGGGACCGGAAACTGCGCAATACCGGCGCCGGCCCGCCCTACTCTCGGGCCCTGGAATCGAAGGTGGCGTATCGCGGGGCGCGGGCAACCTCAAGCAAGCAGAGCGTTGAGGGCTAGGGTATTTTTCCCGGGAGCATAAGCATTGGGGCCTGTGGACCGCCAGTGCACTTGGAAGGCCTCCCACCCAGGGAACCTCCCAGAATGCCCAGGGTCTCGGTGGGGGCCTCCAGCGATCCGTGCAATGCCGGAACTGTTCGTTGCCAGGCTCCGGAGGCCGGAGTGAGCCTAAGCCCCTGAAATTGCTTGAGACGACGGCCCGTCTCGGCGGGTAGTAGGCGTGGGGATTGCTATGGGACTGGCTAGCCATCGCTTCCAGTCACTGGGGCTGGGTCTTCTTCGGCACTTTGGGTACGGACGCGCCTCCCGACTCCCTCTTGGCAGGGTTCCTCACAATCTCTATGAGCTGCCTTGGTCGGTGTGGTCTACGCTTGGGACTCCCCGCTTGCTTAGCCAATCTCCTTAGAAAGGTGTGGAGTTGCCAAGAGAATCGCCCCAGTAGCCTCCTCCGGCCAGGACTCCAGAGATGGATCGCAGCGCTACAATCCTATTTCGGTGACTGGCCCCTAAGTTAAGAGTTGGGGAAACTCTGACCTGTCTTTCCAGTGCGGGTCACCTTCCGCACGTAATTTAGGAGAACCCTGGAGGTATATAGCACAGTCTGTCCAATTGAAATATTTTTCAGTTAGTGGAGAAAGTGCGGGGTAGGGGTAGTGGAAAGGATGCAGGGCTCATCACAACCTCTGCGGATTTGCTGAATGACCTTGGGCAAAATATCTCCCTTTTCTGGACCTCTGTTTTGGTTCAATAGGAGATTGAACTCTTATCTATGGATTTCAAATTCTCCCATAAAATACTCGTATTTCTTTATAAACAAAATTTAAAGATGGCTTTTTGTTTGCAGAAATGTTTTAATTAATGGATAGAATTTTTTCTTTATTTTTCTCTCATGTGATTCTTGTTGATGCTACAATCCAACACAAGGAGGTGCCTGATACTGCACCAAATGTATTTAGGCCTTTTCAGTCCCAAATGGCAAGTTGTGTCCAGTCTCAACCAGAACCGGAGGGACAGGAGACCTTTCACCAAGGCAGGCAGGCTGCCCTATGATGGTGCTGTCACATTTGTGAAATATGGAGTCCTTGAAACATTAATGTTACAGAATATGGTTCAATTGGCCAGAGGACAATCGGGAGACACCTTGGGTCAAGTGTGTCTGATTGTGAGGTACTGTGGATTTGTGATTGCTAGAAGGTGACTCATCAGCAACTTCGGGATTAATGTGGGGTTGTCTAGGTCTGGCATCTAAAGGGAGTGCTCACTCGATGAAACCTCATAGACCTTCTCTTCCTTCAGAATTGTTTTTGGGGCCTCGATTTGGGGTGCAGAGGCTTAGAGGAAATACACGGTAATGCCTCATTCTGATAGGCCTCCCTGTTTAATGGAGAAACACCAAGTACCTTGTCTAGGCAGAATTTTAGAGTTATGCTGTCCAATACAGTAGCCACTAGCCACATTTGGCAATTAAGCTCTTGAAATGTGGTTAGTCTGAATTGAGATGTGCTGTAAGTGTGAAATAACAGATTGCATTTCAAAGACTTAGTACAAGAAAAACCAAACTATGAATAATGTTTTATATTAATTTGAAATATTTTTAATACATTAGGGTAAATAAAATATATTACTAAATAATTTCACTTGTTTTATTTACTTCTTAAATACGTCTACTAGAAAATTTTATATTTACAATAGGCACTGCTGTTCTAGAATATAGAATGTGGCTGCCAGGAGTGAAGTGTGACATGAGGTGGCTGCCTGGCTGGAGACTGACTGAAATTCAGGCCTGGGTAAGCAGAAGGGTGACAGGGAGGAACTGGCACAGCTAGAGCCAAGAGTTTGGGGTAGTGCCTCTTGTTCTGCACTGCTCATACCTAGGTAAGTCTTACTTTTTCCTGAGGCCAGGGGTCTTTTAAGCTAGAAAGCCTTCCCTGACTTAAATGTACTCCCTTCTGTTTGTACAGATCTCTTTCCTAACCTAACCCCATTATGGTAAAATCATTCTAGCTGCCTCTATATTCCTTCCACCAAGATATTGCAAGCTCTTTGAGAGCAGAGACTTTGCCTATTATCTTTGTACCTGGAAACTGGGATAGAGTAAAGACCAAGAAGTGTTTGTGGGAATCTAGAAAAGGGAAAGGGGAAATGGAAGAGGCTCATCTGGTCTGTCTCAAAGAATCAAATACCTACATGAATCCCTGCTTGGTTCCTTTCTGACCATAAGAGGAGGATGCTGAGATGCCTCAAGAAGTACAGATGGGATCAGGGCACCACAGTAAGCAAAAGAAGAGGGATTTCTGATCTAGGGTCTTCCTAGACCTTCAGGTCACATTGTAGATGTTCTCCTTCCTCTTCCCTTTCCTTGCTTCCCTATGCCTAGGTTCCTCTACTTCATTCCTTCTAAGGATTGACACAGGTCTAGATGCATCCTCCCATCTGGCCTCACTTCTTTGTGAGGCCTGAAAAATTCCCTGGTGGAGGATGGTCAGGAGAGTAAAAAGAGCCTTCTCTAAATTTAGGTGTGGAAGTGAGAAGGTTAGGAAGCAGAAGTGACAATTTATGTATCTGGGACAGTTGTATCTAGGACCATCTCTGTCTTAGCCCATGGTTTAAACAGCTGCTTCCATTAATTGTGAATCTAATTTGTTCTAATAGGCCGTCTCTGTCTCAGCCCCCTCACCTCCTCCTCATCCAGTGATCAAATAATTCTCTGGGTGCCCTTTTCTTATTTCTCCATTCTATCGTCTCTGATTACCCAGCACTTTTCCAGTCCACACCAGTCTAGAACAAAAGGAGTCATGCACATCATCAGTGATGATGATTTTCTTGGACTGTGCCTCTAATGGTTATGGCCCCCCACCCTCAGATGTTCTTCCAGTTATTTCTTAGCATACCTGGGAGTGTCTTATGTGAGCCCTCTCCTTTACCATATGTATCACCAGGATGTTCCCTCCTACTTGGCCCCCTTTAGTAAGATTTTCTGCCCTCTGCTGCCTGAAAAGCCATGTAAGTGTGCCATACTATCACTTGCTAGTCCCTACCATAACAATAATGAATGGGGCCAAAATATTATCTGTTCTTAGAAGTGCTGGTAACCCTAATGCAGACAACTTATTCCTAAAAAAAAACAAAGTAACACAAGGTTTAGTACCAAAGCAGGGAGAATTTTTAGTTTCCCAGTGTCTTAAGGAAAACAGTCCTACTGACCACGAAGATTTTCATATAAATGAAGTACTGCATTGTTTGTTTTTTACCAATATAGTACATTTTAAATAAATCACATAGTATTTCACAGTAGACCCTACCCTAGTCTTAAACACTCTTCATTTCTACTCTCCAGAGACAACTTCTTTTATCTTTTAGCTATCTCTTCTGGGATTTATCTCCAGATTTCTTAATAACATGCTTATACTACCAGCTCTGGATTTTTCAGTTTGGCCTATTATTTTACTTGCTATAGGAAATAAACTATTATACTCCAGTGCCCTTTCATAAACACGTGTATTTTTTCTCCATCTTCCATCCTTCAATATATCATCTTACCTAAGTAAATCACTATTAATTATATTAATATGACTATATATTATAGTTGGTCCAATTAATATTTTATTTCCTTTTTTTGATTGAAGCTAGCCATTGCCTCTTTCCCATGCTTTCATAAGTGGCTAGCATTAAAGTAATTAATTATCCCAAACTCTACTCAATGCATTCAGACACATCAGGTTGCCTAAAGTTTGTATTTTAAGTTGAGACAACCCTCCAGGAGAGTCTGTCATCTTCCTTCACTCTGGACTGAAGGGTCTTCAAGCCTACACAGCTTTTGTCCTAGGATACTTTATCATTTCTGCCTCTATTTTTCTGAAAGATTTCCATGTTCCAACTCTTCTGTTGCGTTTTTACATTTCTGTTTGTTTTAAGTTTATTAGAGCACTTTCTTGTGAGTATTCTGTTCCATCTAGAAGATGCAATATATTATTTCTCTGAGATATTTCTAATGTTCTGTTTCTTGAATTATCTGTGTTGAATTTTTCAGTCTTTGTTACTGTCTTTTGTGTTAGAAGCTTTTCTTAAATGTCTGGATTTAAGATATTTAAATCTTAACCATATGTAGAAAGTTGATTGGAGGCTCTGTGTACATAGGGCTATTGGGACACACTGCAGTATTTTTCAAACTTCTGGTTGCAAACCCATTAGTGGTTTGTACATCAGTGTAATCAGTTGCAACCAACTTTTTTTCCCCTCCAAATGACAAGACACTGTATCAGAATACATCATACATAAAAAGGAAATTATTTTTTGAAACTTTGGTTTCATACACACAACCATGTATATATATATTCACATTATGTACTCATTCAGTCCTGTAAAATGAGATCTCCAAGTGTCAAGATAGGAAGTGTTTTTAATCTTGAAAGGAGAGGTAAGTTTCTCTGGAGAAAAATTCTCTAAATTCCTGCCAACTGGTCTGGTAGCCAGTGTTTATTCAAGTATTTGTTAGACACTTATGTGTTAGGCACTGTTCTAGGTACTGGATATTCATCAGTCTTTTAAAACACAGAACCTTCTACCATCTTGGAACTAAGATTCTAAACAGGGAGACACAATAAACAAACACAGTAAGTTATATAGTATATAGGTACCCTGCTATGGTAACACTACAGTAAGATAAGAGAAAGGTGAATCTGCACAGATGCCAGTGAGAGGGTAAGGTGTGTTAGGAGTGGTGAATGTTCGAATTATTTCATGAATGAAGTAGCAAGCAAGGTTATCATCTGAGAATAAGAATGAGGAAGAAGGTGTTAGTGATCTGAGGAAAGGTGTGAAATAACTTAGGACATAGCCTAGCAAACCATAGCCTGTGGGAAAATCCTGTTTTTGTAGACTGCAATCTAAAGATTATTTTTATACTTTTAAATGGGAAAAAAATCTAAAGATGAATATTCTATTGTGATATGTAAAATTACATAAATTTCACATTTAGTTTACATATTGCCTATGGCTACTTTCCTGCTACAATGGCAGAGTGGAGTCGTTGTGAAAGACTGGATGACCTGCAAAGCCTAAAATACTTACTAACTGGCCCTTTATAGGAAAACGTTTTCGACCCCTGACCTAGGAGAATACGAAGATGAATGCCAACAAATAGGATTGCTGGGCGGCCTTAAGGGCCTGAACGTTATGGACATGAATTGAAAGTGAGACCAGTTAATATGGTTGCTGTACAGGTGTAGGCAGAGGAGCAAAGAACTGGCTTTAGCTAAAGTTGAGTGTGACAAAAAGGGTAAACTGAGTTAAAAGTATATGCAAAGGAGTCATAATGATTGACTCTGAGACTTAAGTTGGTTATAAAAAAAAGAGGCACACAGGTTAGGGACAATGAAAGGTGGCTGAATGACAGAAAGAGGTGGTCAGACGGCAGGATACATGAGCTTGAGACTATGGAAGGGTTACAGTTTTTTGTAACAAATAGCAAGCTCTAAGGTATGACCAGGGACTGAATGGTAGAGGATAAAAATCAGTGGAAGACTGTTATCCAAGGAAACTATATGTCAGGGTATTGAAAGGATCATCCACATATAATCAACAAGAATTAAATCACGAGTAGCATTGAGGGGAATGAAATGAGCCAAGAGCTAAACTTATTGAGAAACTAAGGAATAATCCAGGGGTTGAGGTTTCGTAGATGATAACAATGAAAGGAATAAGTGATTCAAGTAATGACATGAGACTCAAAGCTGGGGAGTTTTAAGGGAAGATAGATGGAGAAATGTCTGGAAGCAATGAGGAACGAAGCATCCAGCCCATCTCTAGGACCAGTAATAAGACTGTGGGAGAATAAGCCACCTTAAAGAGGGCTGTAGTGAAAGCATTGTCTTAAGAGAACAGGCACATTTTCAGGGTCTGGGATCCAAGCCAGGGAAAGAGATGTCTGACACTTCAGAATGCTGAACCTTAAATACCCATTTTCAGTAGGATGCCTCCTCTCAGCTCCCTTGTTCTTGGTAGCTCCAACTATTTCTGCTTCTCCAGGGGATGAACAAATGAACTAATGAATGAATAAGGGGTAAGGATCTCAGGTCTAACTTAACTTTATAGCCTTTCAAATATTCACCTTGTTTTTAGCCCTCGACCCCTACCACTCGCTTTTCAGATAACTGATGTCTCCAGTTCTTGTCTTTTCTAGGGTTTTGTAATACACATTTGCTTGCCTTTTTTTTTACTATTACTGTCCCTATCCTCCACCTTAGGTTTCTTCTTTCTCTGGTCTGCTTCATCAGTTGTTGTTTGTCTTTTACTTTCCAGATTCAAAGAGTTTGTTGGCATTGCTTGGGCACTGTTACCTTTTCTCCCATTTCTTTGTCCTCATTGGTTTATATCATTTAACATCCCTTTACTGTCATATTCATTGGGTTTCAGGAGGAAGCTGTTTTTCCAGGCCACCATTTTTAACAAGATGTTGTCAACAAGTATTCTGTTAAGGAGTCAGACATGTATAACTGGCTTGCTCTTCCCAGGATGCTTCTGAGACCCTCAAACACATAGGCTCTGACTGGCCCACCCTCCAGGCTTCTGGTACACAGACAGATCTGAATCCCAGGGGTGGAGTCAACTTAGGTTGATGCTGGGATGCCCACCCCGTTTTTCCTTCCCTTTGTTATTCTGTTCCTGCCCCTCCCCTCACTCTTTACCTGCTGATACTGAGCTTTACTATTTCTGGTATTCTACTCAGGATAGGGGATATACTCAGCTAGATCCTCCTCTTTGGCTGATTTCCTCAGACCTTAGAACAGGCTTCCTTCACGTACCCCTGTGGTCTAATTGGTCTTTACGAAACCTGTTCACTTTAATGTACTTTTTGTCCCCCAATTGGTTCCTATATACCACAGAGAAAATACGAACTCAGATATGTGGTGGACAGTTTCTAAAAAATTTTCAAAACAGTAATTGCTGCTTCATATGGCCAGCCCCAGCACCGATGAAATTCATGTATCCTTATCCATTTAAAAAAATGAATAAGATGAGAACAACTGCAGCAGCCACCCAAGTAAAAGGTTATTCAGTGTATCTAAGGAGGCTGTCATTTCAAAAGAGAGTCCCACAGTATCCCACATTAGTTCGCCAAATGATGAAAGCAAAGTTAAATTCCTGTTATCTAGGCTCACAGTATAGAATATTATGTGTCCCTACTCCATTTGCCCTCCAAGTCTCTCCTCTGGCAAACAAGTATCTCTACTAGATCAACCATATTTCCTCTTCCCAACCTATTTCCCCTGTTCAAGGCAACTGGCATGATTTGGTTATGTCAAGGCTGGAGTATGTAGCTTCCCTGAAGACCTAGGCTCTCTGTATTAATTATAAATTGGGAGGTTACTCTAGTTCCAATAAAAGCAATGCCAGGACTGAATTCCTCTCTCTGGTTTTGGTGGCTGGGATTTGCTGGTTAGGACGTAAGTCCAGGAAAGGTGTTATGAAGGTGCTGGAAAGAAAGAGCAAAGTTTATAGTTATCAGACTGCTAGAATCTTTGAACAAGTCACTACCTAGAAGCAGGTAAAGATCCAGATTTTCTCCATTCTGGTCAGACATATGGCAGCCCCAGTCTTCCAGAACTACCACAATCCTTGAATAAAAAGGTCTTTGAGAAAACAGTTATCACTATGCCCATATGCTTGACACCATATGAGAAATAGCTGCCTGGCACAAGTCGTCAGCCAGACAAGTGAGCATAAAATAAGATAGTAACATGTTACAACTCAGAATGCACTGATAATGGAAGGAAGAAGCAGCAGCTGAGAGAGGAGTGCAAGCCAGAACATACTGACTGGTTTGTTCCTGCTTTCTGATTTCTTAACAGTAGCCTGCAACTCTTAAGTCCAAATTAATGAATCTTATGTTTGCAGCAATGGCAGTGAGTCAATAAGAAACTACATTTGATTCACAATGTCATTTAATAATGATGTTCTAAAAATTAAATTTTGGCATTAGAAATAACTTTGGAGGTCTCCTTATCCACCCTTCCACCCACTGCAGAAATCTCTTTCATATTGTTGCTAGGAAATGATCATTCCACCTTTCACTTCCAGTCAGAGAATTTACACACAGTCCATTTAGTTATGCTAAATGGTTGTATCTTGATATTACTATGAACTTTAGCTTTTCCTTCTGCAAAATTGTGACTACCATCTTCTCGGAAGGAGTTAGCATTGTCCCTAGTTTATAGTAGACATTTTCCTCCAACTGAATCGGGATGTGCCTCTGCAACCTCCACCTAGTGGAAATGCTTGCCTTCTGGTGCCAGAAAGAACACTTTCCACATGGGAACTCTGAAGACAGTAATCAAGTTACTACCGCCCTTTTCTGGATGCTCCACAAATTATATACATATCTCTGTCTTACAAATGACATCTACACACAGAGTCTTTAATACTTCCACATATAGAATGTGTAATCAACAAACACCAACATCATCTCCACACAATCTGTTAATCTAACTTCTCTCCCACGGTGCAAGTGCATAGGTTTTTAAAAATGATAGGATGTTTATTTTAACTGTTAAAACTTAATTGTGTTGGTTTCATTCTATTAAAAGTATAGTGAATCATTTTATTCTGTTACTCATTACATAAGAGTCAGGTTGGGTAAGTCTTTTTACGCTTTTTATATTTAGAATAAATGGACAAAAATAAGACAAAACCTTTTGTGGTGGAATAGTAGTATCATCTAAGCAGTAGGAGAACCTACATAATTCTAGATTGTGATAACCACTGCTATAGCTATATTTCTTGTTGACTGTTTAACCATACTGCTTACATATTTAAAATATTAACGCATAAAAGTTAAGTTTCTATCATCTATAAAATGCATTTATTTGGAATGTAATTTAGACAATGGCTTTAACTATATATTAAGGTTCATTCAACCTTTCCTCTTCCCAAACTTCTATTTGTTTGAACTAAATGTTTCCTTTTCTAGAAGAAAGTGTTCTCTCATATCACCGACCTACCATAAAAGATTGTTCTCAGATACAGTGAAAGCTTTGAGGGAATACCATATGCCAACCGCCTTACATGGATTCTCATTTGATACTGTGAAGTAAGTACTATTATCACTTTTGTTTTACAGACTACAAAACCAAGTCCAGAGAGGTTTACTAGTTTGCCCAAGGACATACAGCTAGTAAGAGGAGTTGAAGGACTAGTAACAATGGAGGAAACAAGGACCACAAAGCCTTGTGTTCAGAAGACCCTATCAGAGAGACACTAATGCAAGTAGGCTGTGCCTGGGCTCCCCCACCTTCTAGGGGCCCTGACACAGACACTTTGTCAGACAAGCACACAGAGGGGAGGATTTCACTTTATTGTTACATCAATCTCACAAATAAACCTAACACAGCGAGAAACACTGAGCAAATAAAGTGCCAATGCAGAGGCCTAGCAACAGAAGGAGGGAGGAATCCGGTTCATCTCCCCCATGTCCCCAACCTGAAAGATATTTCTATTACACAAGAGTGAGGGCAGCTGCATACAATCCATTCTATTGGCGCTTTGATCTAAGGAATAGAAAATCTTACCAGCTGGGGTCTGTGCAGGGTAAGGAATAGAAAAGTCAGAAAACATTTGCTCCTCAAGTAAGTCAGTGATAGAAATACCAAATGACAAAAACAATACTTTTCAAACTCCCTATATTTGGGATGGACACCTAATAAGGAATGAGAGGGTATCAGTCCCACAGTTTACTTTTTGCTGCTGCCTGTCTTCAGAACTGTGACGTGAGTGGACGTTCTCTTTCACAATCAATCAGAGGCACCAGAGTGAATTTTCTAGGATTCTGGAAAGAACTGACTTTACTTGTTTACCTTGCCAGCCTCCCCAAAAGTAGATCCAGTGCTCCCTCATAAATATCAAGGAAATATAGACTATCAGCATACAACTTGGCAACATTTAAAGAAGATTAATGAAGCTCAAGACTTCCCATAATTGTCTAGACATTTTAAGGTACCTCTATCAAGCCTGAAGTGTAAAACACAATTATTTGGTTAATGAATTTTAGTCATTTGACTACATTAATATTATGAGACCTTAAGTTCAGATCACTTCATTTGTTTGTATTCCAAAATTGGAAAATCACTGGCTGATTCTCAGAGGCCTCTAAGGGTGATCTGCTCATCCCCCTGAAGCCATATAATCCTGAACTCAAAAAGCCAGAATCAGTCACATCTTTCAGCACCTGAGAATTCCTGGCCTCACTGGTCCACAGGGAAAACAAATAAAGATTAACAAGTCTAGGAACTTCCAACACACCACACTTTTGGCCAAGAGTCAAGGCTCAGAGTGGAACTTCCAACTAGGAAGGAGTGAAGTATTTCAATTCATTCCTAGGATAAGTAGCAGGTCAGAGTGGTGCCACGATAGGTAGGCAAGGACAATGGAGAGGTCTCATTGGAAAGGTACAGGTTCCCACTTGGTAAGAAAACAGGGTGAAGTAGGAGGGGACACTGAAGGCTGGTAGGCTGGGGTCACCCCCGCTGAGCTTCAGATATGGTCTCCCCTACTGTGGTTGTGCTTAGTTTTCCATCTCACTTCCTCTATAGATGGTGTAAGAAGGTGGTGTGGGGATGACCCAGTGACAACTGGCTTCAGTATAGCTGCCTCACTGTTTAAATGGCAGTCACCAATTTCCTAGTCTTTAGGGACTTCTGTAAGCCTAAAAATATTCAGTGTCCCAAAGAGCTGTTTAGTAGAGATAGGAGCTGAAGAACACTAGGCTAGATTGTTGGTGGGACCTGGCAAAGTTCAAAGTGAGATCCATTTAACACTCTGGGAACTAATGCTATAAACCAAGGGTAGACTTGGAAATCTTTCAAAGGGATACCCACAGCTGGCTGTTTTTCTGACTTCTCCAAACACTTTATGACCAATGAAGGCGAGATTCCATTGAAGCTATCTGTGCCCAAGCTGATCCTCAACACAAAACCTTCAAGAAACCTCTATGATCTCCAACCCTTTCAGAGGGGTCAGGAGGTAATGGGCAGTCAGATAAAGTTGTCCTTAACACTACCAGCATCTGTCTTGCTTCATTCCTTGTATCAGGACAGCGCTGAAGAGTTTCCAGCCCTCAATTCCTTGCCCAGAAGTTTTATTCCTGATCTCCATTCCAGAAAGGTTTTCCTATGTAGACCTTACCACCAATTGATTCTACCCAGTACTCCCCTCTATTCTCAACCTGCTCTGGTTTCTTTGATCTCCTGTTCCCAGCTACTTGAGACCATAGAAGACAAAAAGCAGACTACACAGCAATACTGATTGGATATTGGGGGCATCAGTGTCTGACAATGAAGCTCAGATTATTTAATGAAGCCTTCAATTCCATCTCAGAGAGTGATTAATGTTCTTCTTTTTGTGGTTCCTTCCCCCTCCTCCCCTCCAAGTTCAAGGTGAG
The DNA here is from genome assembly GCF_030020395.1 of Manis pentadactyla. NCBI lineage: Eukaryota > Metazoa > Chordata > Mammalia > Pholidota > Manidae > Manis > Manis pentadactyla. Next base: position 49,122,812 of record NC_080027.1, read on the forward strand.
AGACCATCTTATTGATCTTTGTACCCTTGGCCTTTATGCACCAACATAAGGGCCTAAATGTGACAGTTTGGGGCAGGGGACTTTTAGTGGGCTTAGCACACAGGAGGGAGGGCTACCCAGATAGATAGTATCTATCCCCAAAGCATATTCTTCCCCTACCTTGCCTTTTTACAAACCCTCACCTTTTTGTCCTCCTCTCAAGGCTTGAAGACAGGTGAAGCAGCATGGTAGAATGAACATAGCCTTGGCTTGTCAGGTCTGAGTTCTAGGTCCCTTCTGCCACTGACTCAGTATATGAGCTTAGACAATTCACTTGCCTCTCTGGACCTTTAAATGAAAGGGCTGAACTAAATGATCTCTCTGGGCTCTTTCAGGTTAACTCGTACTTAAGAAATCAATGAATGAATTAGAAGAAATTCTAATTCTGACATATAGGTATCTTGCACCTCTTGGAAACAGCTAAAAGGAGGTAAAGGTCAGGTTCCTATTTGTTATACATTTTAGCTAGAGGAAAAGAAGCAAATGTATCTATAGAGAAATAGAACCTGGCAGCCCCTATACTTGACTAATAAAAGCAAATTCCTGGAAGAAGCAGAGAAATAGGCCATAAGTGAGACCTGGCAGTGTCAAAAATGTCTATAAATTAAGTGACCAAAGGAGTAAAAACAATGGCTATAACCAGATAATATCTCTAAGCACAGACTAAAGTCTAGAGAGGTCTGGGTGGGAAGGAGCTCCTGGAGCTTCTGTTAGAGGGAAGGACTTGGTCCATAGCAAGTTGCTATTGCATTTGGTTCAAACCCAGTTTTCTCAATCTGTCAACCTGGTGTGTGTGTGCATACGTGCAGACATGCTGCAGGCTGTACTTATGCTTCTGAAGTGCTGAAATGAGAAAGAAATAGAATAAATCATACCAAATTCAAAGAAATTAGGCTGAATGCAAGTACAATTTTACTTTAAAAACTACTCATTTTCCCCACCACTCTGTGCAGTATCATCACTGCTCACTCTGAAATGTGAGCTAGAGAGTTTTGTGGGATGGTGAACTCTGGGGGTGGGGAGGAGTGTACCTGTGGTATAATTGAAGGCCAAAGACAGGACACACCCAATAGAACCCCTCAGGTTAATGATAAGTGGATTTGACTTGACCTGACTCATTTGGGCACTCACTTGTCTTCGTTCAAGGAAACTTTCTCCACAAAAGGGATTTCTTCCTTGTCTGTCTTCCCCATGATCAGCCGGTGCTTATCCAAGTTTATGATGCACTGAAAACAAAAAATCATATGGGTCACTGTCAATGATCCCACTATGGGATATTCATGTAAGAAGACTTCTACCTCAGAGAAGAAGCATCACAGGGAAAGTAGAGTCAATCCTACCTTCAGGGATCGGAGAGTCTGGAGACCAAGGGATAAGTTTTTCTCATTGTCCTCTAAGAAAAAAAAAATTAAGATTCATCCATTTCCATGCAGGTTTGGAAAACAGCCTTATCACCATTAGGTTCCATCCCTCCATCCATCCAATCAACACCTGTAGAGCATCTATTGTATTAAGTTTTTCCCTGATTATTATAGTTACAAGGCAATAGAGGCAAGATTCAATACCAGATCTTTTTAACTCTAAAGGACAAAGACCTTGAGACAAAACCTAGGAACTCTGAGTAGTGTAGAACATAGTACTTGGGGGAAAATACAGGAAATGGTGGAAATTTGTCAAGGGGTTTATGGCAAAGAATTAAGAGGATCTTGCCCTTTACCTCCAAAGGTAGGTAAAGCTCTCAGGTGCCATTTTAACTGGCACACAAAAATGTTTGTTTTATTGTCCCCTGAATTTTTTTTATCCTGAATTACACACTCATTTTTCTGAATGGCTCCCAACATGTCTTGAATGTAGCTCAGGGCCCATCTGGAGGGCAAAAATTGGGACAGGATCTCAAGTACAGAAAAGTGAAAACATGGTATTTTGAAGAAGCCAATATTTATAGGCATGAAGTCTCATGAGGGTTTGGTGGAAACAGGGAGAGGGTTTACATTAGCGGTCCATATGTACAGTCCTCAATTCTACTCACCAACCACAGCTGCTGGGCAGTCCAGGCAGAGGGAGCCAAGTGTGATCACCAGGTGCTCAATCTGGCCCACTACTTTCAGATGCCGAGGTAGAGAAAGCTTCTCTCCTTCATGCTTGTGAGATCTGACATGCTCCTTGAGTCTGCAATAGAGAGGACGATAACAAAATCCCTTTGGTAGAGGTTTCTGAAGGAATCTGGCAATGCCTACCTTCTGACTCATAGTTGGAATCTTCCAGGTATTTCCTGGGATTAATCTACCAAAAAAGTACTAGCCAGCCTATCTATTCTTGTTTCAGAACTTTTCCTAAATCCTAAACATACTAGGAGATATAAAAAAACTAAAGATTCAGCTCCACTTATCAAAAAGCTAGCTGCATTGATGAAAGATGAGAATTGACACAATTAGAGAATCCTATTCTGCATCCTAACATTTCCACCTATGTTCAAGGCAATTTGGTTAACATGTTCTTTTACTCATCAGTAGATAATAGATCTCAGAAAGGGCAGGTTAATTCTAATTTTAAAAGATGCTTTGTTCAATGTCTAATTTTCTGTTTGTCTTTTCTATTTCACTCTATCCCCATCAGTTAGTCTGAGGCTAATGGAGGCAAGTACTTATTTGGTAAGTACATCAATATTGGTATTAGCAAGGAATATTGTGGAGAAAGTTCTAATTAATTTAACTTGTCTGTGCAGGGAAGGAAGGCAAGGAACAGCACCAAGGTTTCACACAGTTATGTAAGCTGACTAGAGCAGCTAGCACCCAAGCTATTATGAGTTGGTGGATAAATACTTAATTATGGACTTTCTGTGCCAATACTTCTGCTTTACTCCATTTCCTCTCTTTTGGATTTATAGCCCATCCAAAAGAGAAATAGCTTCAGTTTTACAGATGGTTATTATTTCCTCTGGAATCATGGCAGTCTGCTGCCTAATTGTGCACCAGGACATTATTAGTATTTCTAGAAGCATCATGTTACACTATATCTCATTTCTCCACCACACAAAAAAGCTCAGGATTTTTCCCACAACAGCACTTGTGCCCTGGACTCCCCACCACCACCCCAAATAGCAATGTGTAAAACCCATAGAGTCAGTTTCAAAGAATCACAGTGGTGATGAGGGGTGAGGACAGGATAGAAACAAGAAGAAACAGATAGCAAGGCAGAGATCACTGATTATACAAATCAAGCCCTGTGCAAGTCCTACCTAAGAATATAGACATCTGGAAAGTAGCTTGAAATGGACCATTCTATCTATCCTAGTGATTGTTTCAATACAGAGATCTGGGCTGCAGAATGATTTCTTGTACTTAGGGTTAGAGAAATGGAAAATGATAGTGGGTTGGTCCTCCCAATTCTGGCTAGACCTCAGGGCCCATTGATACTTTGGAGGAAAGAGAAGGAAAAAGGAAAGAAATGAAAGTACAGATTGAGTGAAAAGGAGGAAAGATACAAAATGACTTTCCCTAAGAGGGAAAACCCAATTTCAGCTTTTAGAGAACTGAAGACATTCAATATAGGGGGTGTCTGCCTCACATCCAATCCCCAGCAGGGGCAGCAGTAAAATATGATTTTACATACTCTTCACAGAAAGGAAAGGCACCAAAAACTAATGGTAATCACCCCTATGATGTTCAGGCCCACAGCAAGAGCAGCCCTCTTCCAAGTTCTGACTGATGCTTCTTGGGACAAGCATTGTAGCTTCCAGAAGGACCCTGAGTAAGCTAAGGCCAACTACATTCCTGATTTTACTCATTGGGGGTATACCAATAGGACAGCTCCTTCTAATTTGTTGTCTGGGCAGGGCACAAATCAGGATCAGGGCATGGCACACAATGAACCAAGGATCTCACATTCCCATTCCAGAGTCCAAAGTTCTTTACTCAAAACATAATATATGGCAGCTAATGGAAAGCCTGAGGCTCTCCTGGCTCACTGATTTCTCCCTGATAGCTGACGACCCACCACTCTACCCCTCTACTAAGGACTGGTTCCAGCTGATATCTGACCTCTTCACATTTCACTTAGAGCGTTGGTGGAGAACTTCACCATCTCTAACCCCAAAATAGATTCAGACAAAGAGTGCATTAGCATCTGAATTTCATGCAGCACAAGTGGCTACTTACCCCAGTCTGTCCACACAGGCTGAAGAGATGAGATTATACTGACAACCTGTATCAACCAGGGCTTTCACATCCTTTCCAGCACACTGTGGAGAGTGAACATGGCCAGATGTTCAGCAGAGCCAGAGAAGCAAAAGGGAACAGAGATTCCAAGAGCAAGCAGTAGATACCGTATGAAAGGCAGGGTTGGAGAGCATCCTTACAATTATGGGTTGGTAGTATCCCATCTTTACCTACTGCTGAGTCTCCTTTGAGGGACTCTTTTTCCTGATGAATCTAGAACTGACAGAGGATCCCAAAGGACATTCTATACACCTAGGAGCTTCTGTGTGTATGTGTGTGTGTATGACATACTGCTTTGCAAATCTGACTAAAGCTTTGATCCTTCTTCCCATAAATATGCATATACATACAAAATATTGCATACGCTTCCTGTTTTTCAGGGACTGCCCTCCTTAAAACTCATTTATGAATTCCGCAAGATCTGTACTCTGTACAGTGTAGAGGAGAGGGTCCCACTGTTGGGATCCTAACAGGCCCAAATACTACTCTCCAGAAAACCATGGAAAAGCTATTCTCAGAACATTACCTGGCAAGAAACCAAAATCATGTCATCATCCTCAGACTTCTTTAGTCCCTCAGACTTAGTCTGATTGTGCTTGTTGGTCTTGGAGGCCCATGGGACACGACTGCTTCGGAGCTTAGACAGGTTGGTTTCCATGAGGCGCCTCTGAAGAATGTTATGAGGTTGCTTGAGGAATAGAAAGCAGGGGCTTCTTAGTGACAGATAATTTCCCACTTCAACCATTGTCCCCTGGTGCCATAGAAGTAATACAGGAGTCTCACATAACTGAGCTCTACCTTGCTTATTTATTTTTCCTTCAGGTTGGGACTTCATTGATATTGCCAGAACAGGTACTATAAACCAATTTGTAGTAGACTACCCTGAATGAGAGAGCAAGGTAGGACACTGGGAAATGTGAACTGGGCCAGTGAATATTCTATGGCTAAAGAGAACTGAGGGACCCTTGTGATTTGGACTACCTGAGCCTGCTGCCTTCCCTCCCCTTACAAAGGCATTCAGGAGAAAGGTGGCCTTAGTCTATGCAGAATAAGTATATCTTCCCAGGCAACACAGAAGGGAAAGCTCATTCTCACAGTCTGAAGACATCTACCTAGCACTGGTTACCTATTTCTATTTCAAGTCTCACTCCTTACAGTCTTATCTTTTGGACCTAGGTAGCAGACACTCTGGTGACCTGGCTCTGAGTCACCCATTGGATAGATGGGGTAGGAAGACAGGAATTCACATTTGTTGAGCAAAACTCTCAGGACACACTTTGGAAGCTGGCAGAACCCACAAGAATCATCCTTACTAACTTCAAGGAGCATAAAGCAACTCCTGCCATATGCTTGTCATCCATTCCCCCCTCTCTTCAGTGGACCATAAAATGAGAATATAAGAGGAACAGAGAATGACCAAGAAGCAGGTGACTTAATTAGACCTTATATCTGGTGCCTAGATACCTAATGCGAGAAAGCAGAAGGATGAATGTGAATCCCAGTCTATTCTTTGATAGAGCTTAAGAGAGCTCCCAGGGCAGATATATCTATGAGATACCTTTCTACCCAAAGTGATCTCTGGAAAGTATAAGCTACCTCTCAATAAGAAGTAATTTTGATCTGAGAAATTTCTATACACAAGCATTTTATTCTCAGTTTACAGTAATATTTAAAATTCCTGAAAGGAGTCTGACCCCAAGTTTCTATGTAACATACCAAATGGCATTACAATTCTGGAGGAAGAGAGTCACTCTCAGAAGGCCAGAGCCTAGAACTTTCCCATGGAAGGGGATAGAACTAGAGAAGGGCTTCATTATCTACCACTTTACAGATTTCTGAGGAAGAACGGAGTCAGAGCCATGACTTACTGTAAACCCTGGTAAGGTGAACAAATGGATTCCTAAAATACACTGATTCTCAGCAAAGCAGATTCTAAATTGGGCAAAGGAGAGAGAGAGGCACTTAAAAGAAAGAGAGCTTCTTAACTTGAAAAGGAGCTAGAGGAAGTGCTAACTCTGTCAGAACTCCTGCCGTGACACTGGGAGACTGCTTTGCTCCTCAAAAGAAATGGAAATTCAGAGAACAATTAAAGATGGCAGCATGAGAGCTGAGAAAGAAACCTCCTCCCAAAACCACATATAATATGAAAATATAGCAAATACATCCAATCCTGAAAGAGCAACAGGAAAGAAGGCTGTGACAGACTGCCTATACCTGGGGAAAACAGCAGACCTCAAGGAAAAGGGTAAAGTACCAATGCCATGATCCAGATGGACCCAAGTCCTTCCCCCACCCCAACTCACCAGAGGGAGAAAGAGAAACGGAGCAGGAAGGGGGTGGAGGCCTAAGACTGTTGAACACCCAGCCCTGGAGATCTGCTCTGGGAGCACAAACCTGCATTACATGGTTCCCTGGAGATTAGTGGGGTTGGAAAGCTAAAACAGGTGGAATACTTGGAGAGACAGATTTCAGCCACTTATGGAAAACACAGATCCACAACTGGCCACTCTGGGACAAAAGAAAGGCAGGCAGTCTGAGAGACTTCTTAATAGCGAGAGGGCTGCTAAAGGGGCAGGGATTGCGCAGAGCTTGCTGATCAGGAGAAAGGACAGGTGGACAAAATTGGCAAGGTGCACTCTGTCCAGCAAGTTGGGAACTTTCAGGGGCTTCATGCACTCCATCCTCCTGGCTGGAGACACAGTTACAAGGCTCCCCACAGTGATATGCAGGCTGCTGCACCTTCCTCCTGGGCAGTACCAGCTTGCAAACCAGTTGCCCTGGCCATTGCGTGAGGACAGCCACAGGATGGCCCTGCCTATGGCAGCTACAAGTGCAAAGCCCAGAGGCCCTGCGCATTCAGTTCTCTGGCCCTGGCAGTGAAGACAGGCACTGTGGCCAGGAAGCAGGGAAGAGCTATTTCCTCTGACAGGCACCAGTGCCACTCGCCTGTGAATCCCGCCATCACTCCAGGGGCTGAGCAGCTCCAGAGAGTAGTTTCGGGGCACTAGAGTGCGCCATCTACAAATATAAAATGTCAAAGGAACCTGGTTCAAACCAAAAACCCACAAACACCAGGAAGAGGGCCAAGTGAAACTGAACTCATCAATCTTCCTGAAAGAGATTTCAAAATAGAAATCATAAACATGCTCATTGAGCTACAGAAAAATATTCAAGAACTCAGGGAGGAATTCAAGAATGAGATATAAATGTTGAAGAATGCAGTATCTGAAATGAAACATACAATGGAGGGATTTAAAAGCAGATTAGATGAAGTAGAGGAGACAGTAAATGAAATAGAAATTAGCAGAAATAAAAAGAAGCTGAGGCACAGACAGAAAAAAGGATCTCTAGAAATGAAAGAATATTGAGAAATCTGTGTGACCAATCCAAATGGAACAATATTCACATTATAGGGGTGCCAGAAGAAGAAGAGAGAGAAAAAGGGATAGAAAGTATCTTTGAGGAAGTAATTGCTGAGAACTTCCCTAATTTGGGGAAGAAGATAGTCTCTTAGGCCATGGAGGTTCAAAGATCTCACAACACAAGAGACCCAAGGAAAAAACACCAAGACATATAATGACTAAAATGGCAAAGATCAAAGATAAGGACAGACTAATTAAAGCAGCCAGAGAGAGAAAAAAGATCACATACAAAGGAAAACCCATCAGGCTATCATCGAACTTCACAACAGAAACCTTACAGGCCAGAAGGGAGTGGTGTGATAAATTTAATGCAATGAAGCAAAAGGGCCTCAAACCAAGAATACTCTACCCAGCAAGATTATCATTTAAATTTGAAGGAGAGATTAAACAATTTCTAGATAAGCAAAAGCTGAGAGAATTTTACCTTCCACAAACTGTCTCCACGGTGTACATTGGAGGGACTGCTCTAGATGGAAGTGTTCCTAAGGTTAAATGGCTGTCACCAGAGGAAACAAAATCACAGTAAAGAAAGCAGACCAATTAATTACTATGCAGATGCAAAATCAAATCAACTACCCCCAAAGTCAGTCAATAGATACACAAAGAGTATAGAATATGATACCTGATATATAAAGAATGGAGGAAGAAGAAAAGGAGGGGAAAAAAAGAACCTTTAGATTGTGTTTGTAATAGCATACTAAGTGAGTTAAGTTAGACTGTTAAATAGTGAAGAAGTTACCCTTGAACCTTTGGTAATCATGAATCTAAAGCCTGCAATGGCAATAAGTACATACCTATCGATAATCACCCTAAATGTAAATGGTCTGAATGCACCAATCAAAAGACATAGAGTCACTGAATGGATAAAAAACAAGACCCATCTATATGCTGCCTACAAGAGACTCACTTCAAACCCAAAGACATACACAGAATAAAAGTGAAGGGATGGAAAAAGACATTTCATGCAACTTATAATAAGGAGAAAAAAGCAGGACTTGTAGTACTTGTATCAGACAAAATAGACTTCAAAACAAAGAAAGTAACAAGAGACAAAGAAGGACATTATATAATGATAAAGGGGTCAGTCCAACAAGGGGATATAACCATTATAAATATCTATGCACCCAACACAGGAACACCTACATATGTGAAACAAATACTGACAGAATTAAAGGGGGAAATAGAATGCAATGCATTCATTTTAGGAGACTTCAACACACCACTCACTCCAAAGGACAGATCAACCAGACAGAAAATAAGTAAGGAGACAGAGGCACTGAACAACATGTGGAGGCTTAACAACATCTTCTAAATAATCAATGGATCAATGACCAAATAAAAACAGAGATCAAGCAATACATGGAGACAAATGACAACAACAACTCAACACCGTAAAATCTGTAGGACACAGCGAAGCGCATAATAAGAGGGAAGTATATTGCAATACAGGCTTACCTCAGGAACGAAGAACAATCCCATATGAACAGTCTAAACTCACAATTAATGAAACTAGAAAAAGAAGAATACATACACACACAAAGCACCCATAAATACTGATAGGAGTCTGTAGGTAACTTCTTGACTCTTACAGGTGACTGCCATTGACCCCAGTATAGTCACAAGTCTTAGTATACAGAAACCACAGTAAAGGGAAAAACATTTTCCACACATCAAAACCTTACTGGATAAGAGCCTTTCAACAGATGTATTAAGTTCAATCATTCAGGAGATAAATGGTAACAAATTTACACAGTTGGAGCTGACAGCTTTCAGTAATACATGTTTTGACAGGCAATGACATGCAAGCCTTCTAAAAACAATGGCAGTGCAGCATGGTGACCAGCGAGGTTATCACCACTGGCGTATCCTGAAGGTGCCAAGTGAGTAGATTTTATAAGGTCTCATAAACAAGAAAACAATTATCCAACTATATGTGGTAATGGTATTGACTGGACTTATCATGGGGATCATTTAAAAAAATATACAAACATCAAATCATTCTGTGTACTGCTGAAATAATATATGTCAATTACATCTCAAAAAGTAGTAGACAGTGGAAAAAAAAGAAAAGAAGAATAAATGAGGCCCAAAGTCAGTAGAAGGAGGGACATAATAAAGATCAGAGCATAAATAAATAAAATCGAGAAGAATAAAACAATAGAAAGAATCAATGAAAGCAGGAGCTGGTTCTTCAAGAAAATAAACTAAATAGATAAACCCCTAGCCAGACTTACCAAGAAAAAAAGAGACTCTACACACATAAACAGAATCAGATGAAAAAGGAAAAACCACTATGGACACTATAGACATGCAAAGAATTATTAGAGAATACTATGAAAAGTTATATGCTAACAGACTGGATAACCTAGAAGAAATGGACAACTTTCTAGAAAAATACAACCTTGCAAGGCTGACCCAAAAAGAAACAGAAAATCTGAAGAGACCAATTACCAGCAATGAAATTGAATTGGTAATCAAAAAACTACCTAAGAACAAAATGCCTGGACCAGATGGCTTCACCACTAAATTTTATCAAACATTTAGTGAAGACCTAATACCCATCGGCCTTAAAATTTTCAAAAAAATAGGAGAGGAAGGAATACTTCCAAACTCATTCTATGAGGCCGCATCACTCTAATGTCAAAACCAGACAAAGACACCACAAAAAAAGAAAATTACAGACCAATATCCCTGATGAACATAGATGCAAAAATACTCAACAAAATAATAGCAAATTGAATTAAAAAATACATTAAAAAGATCATCCATCATGATCAAGTAGAATTTATTACAGGTATGCAAGGATGATACAGTGTTTGAAAATATGTCAACGTCATGCACCACATCAACAAAAAAAAAGGACAAAAACCACATGATCATCTCCATAGATGCTGAAAAAGCATTCAATAAAACTCAACATCCATTCATGATAAAAACTCTCAACAAAATGTGTATAGAGGGCAAGTACCTCAACATAATAAAGACCATATATGACAAACCCACAGCCAACATCATACTTAACAGCAAAAAGCTGAAAGCTTTTCCTTTAAGATTGGGAGTAAGATAAGGATGCCCACTCTCCCCACTTTTATTCAACATAGTTCTGGAGGTCCTAGCCATGGCAATCAGACAACACAGAGAAATAAAAGGCATCCAGACTGGTAAGGAAGAAGTTAAACTGTCCCTGTTTGTAGATGACATGATATTGTACATAAAAAACCCTAAAGAATCCACTCCAAAACTACTAGAACTAATAACTGAATTCAGCAAAGTTGCAGGATATAAAATCAATACACAGAAATCTGTTGCATTCCTATATACTAATGATGAACTAGCAGAAAGAGAAATCAGGAAAACAATTCCATTCACAATTGCATCAAAAATAATAAAATACCTAGGAATAAACCTAACCATGGAAGTGAAAGACCTATACCCTAAAAACTACAAGACATTCATGAGAGAAATTAAAGAAGATATCAATAAATGGAAATACATCCTGTGCTCATGGATAGGAAGAATTACTATTGTCAAAATGGCCATCCTGCCGAAAGCAATCTACAGATTCAATGCAATTCCTATCAAAATACCAACAGCATTCTTCAACGAACTAGAGCAAATAGTTCTAAAATTCATATGGAACCACAAAAGACCCCAAATAGCTAAAGCAATCCTGAGAAGGAAAAATAAAGCTGGGGGATTACGCTCCCAGACTTAAAGCTCTACTACAAAGCCACAGTAATCAAGGCAATTTGGTACTGGCACAAGAACAGACCCATAGATCAATGAAATAAAATAGAGAGCCTGGATATAAACCCAAGCATATGTGGTCAATTAATATATGATAAAGGAGCTGTGGATATACAATGGGGAAGCGACAGCCTCTTCAACAACTGGTGTTGGCATAATTGGACAGGTACATGTAAGTGAATGAAACTGGATTATTGTCTAACTCCATACACAAAAGTAAACTCAAAATGAATCAAAGACCTTAATTTAAGTAATGAAACCATAAAACTCTTAGAAGATAACATAGGCAAAAATCTCTTGAATATGAACATGAGCAACTTTTTCCTAAATGTTTCTCCTCAGGCAAGGGAAACAAAAGCAAAAATGAACAAATGGGACTACATCAAATTAAAAAGCTTCTGTACAGCAACGGACACTATCAGTAGAACAAAAAGGCATCCTACAGTATGGGGGAATATATTCTAAATGACATATCCAACAAGGAGTCAACATCCAAAATATATAAAGAATTCACACGCCTCAACAACCAAAAAGCAAATAACCCTATTAAAAAATGGGCAGAGGATATGAACAGACACTTCTCCAAAGAAGAAATTCACATGGCCAACAGGCACATGAAAAGATGCTCCACATCGCTAATTATCAGGGAAATGCAAATTAAAACCACAATGAGTTATCACCTCACACCAGTTAGGATGGCCAACATCAAAAAGACTAGGAACAACAAATGCTGTCAAGGATGTGGAGAAAGGGGAACCCTCCTAAACTGCTGGTGGGAATGTAAATTAGTTCAACCACTATGGAAAGCAATATGGACTAAACTAAACTAAAACTAAAAATAGAAATACCATTTAACCCAGGAATTCCACCTCTAGGAATTTACCCAAAAGAAGCAAGATGTCAGATTCAAAAAGACATATGCACCCCTATGTTTACTGCAGCACTATTTACAATAGCCAAGACATGGAAGCAACCTAAGTGTCCATCAGTAGATGAATGGATAAAGAAGAGGTGGTACACATGCACAATGGAATACTATTTAGTCATAAGAAAGAAACAAATCTTACCATTTGCAACAACATGGATGGAGCTAGAGGGTATTTATGCTCAGTGAAATAAGTCAGGTGGAGAAAGACAAATACCAAATGATTTCCCTCATTTGTGGAGTATAACAAAGCAAAACTGAAGGAACAAAACAGCAGCAGACTCACAGACTCCAAGAAGGGACTAGTGGTTACCAAACGGGAGGGGTTGGGGAGGGCAGGTAGGGAAGGAGGGAGAAGGGAACTGTGGGGTATTATGATTAGTACACATGGTGTAGGGGGGTCACAGGGAAGACAGTGTAGCACAGAGAAGACAAGTAGTGACTCTGTGGCATCTTACTACAGTGATGGACAGTGACTTGAGTGGATTATGAGGGGGACTTGATAATATGGGTGAATGTAGTAACCACAATGTTTTTCATGTGAAACCTTCATCAGAGTGTATATCAATGATACTTTAATAAAAGAAAAAAGAAAAAAATGGAAATTCTTCATTCTTATCTTTCTCATTAATAGGTTTGCATTCCTAGCTCAAATCATACTAACGCAGAGTGTTTGCTTCTGTCAAGTCCATGCTTATCAGGACCAATTCAGAAAAGTTGTATTTGTAGAACTGAAAGTTGGAAAGTGCTTCAAACGCCATCGATCAAAGCTCTCCTCACTGAAACCTTGGGGCTTTCCTTTGTCACTGGTCTTGCTGAACACTTTACTTTGTTACTCTTAATCTTGCAGAAGAGTCTAATCATCACTGAATGGTCAGGGCAAATGAGAAAAGTTCTGAAATTATTTTCCTTAAAGTCATCTCTCTTCTGAGTCTTCCCTGCCTTCCTACTGGACCCTTGACATGACCCAGTAGACATACTCATGGCCAGAAGACATACTCAAAGTTCTCATATACTGGGGAGAAAACTCCTCATAACTCAGACCCTGCCTCCTCAACTCTACATCCTCCTAATCACAGCCGTGTCTTAAATGGTCTTTTAAAAAAGCTGAGATCATTCCTATCACCCTATAATTTATTCATGGAAATTAGTTCTGATCCCACAACACCTATAATCCCCGAGTTTCCAAATTTGGTAAATATTTTTCAGCCTTCATTTTACTTGGCTTCCCTAAGGCATTTGGCCCTGATGACTATTCCTTTGTTCTTTTACTTAACCAAAAAAGGTTCAAACATAACACTTGTTCAATGTAAAATACTCAAATATCACTTAAGTATATAACATTAAAAGGGAAACCCTCTCCATCCTCTCAGCCCCTTCTGAGTCCCACTCCTAACAAATAACAACCATTAAATTTAGAAGTATATCCTTCCAAAATTTTGTTAATACATTTACAAACATATACAAAAATAAGATCATACCATGAAACACTGTTCTAAAATTTTATATTTTTGTTTATATGAAAGGCATTTTTCTATGCCTGTACAATAACTGTCTTCATTTTCATAACTAAAAGTATTCATAGTATATAGTTCAAGAATTGAAAATTCACAGCCAATAAACCCATATGAACCTCAGAGATGTTTTCCTGTAGTCATTTTGTTATGCCTACATCTTTTAAATAACAATGTAACTGCATATTTACCTCTGCTACCAAACAAAATTTCACTAAAATGATGATCAATAAGAATAAGAAAGGCCTTAACCTAAAAGAACAAAGAGAGCAATAAAGGAAACAACAAAGAGAGATGGTGACAAAATTTTGGGATCTGAAAAGCAGACAGAAAAGTGGTAATTGACCCAGACTAGAGAAAACTAAGTGCTTCACACCATTCTACTTCACAGAATGCTTGAGTGCAAAGATTGTTAGTTGCTCACCAAAATCCATGCTCTTTTCTTCTTCCTGGGCAGATACCTAGATTATGTTTCCAGACTTCCTTGCAGTTAGGAATAACCATATGACTGCTGTCTAGTGAACAGAATGTGAGCAGAAATGACAGGCACCACCTCCAGACCTGGTGTACACTCCTCCATATTGTTTTCCTCTTCTGACTGGCTGGAATGGAGATGACCTTCAGGATAACCTTCTTGGAGGTCACATGTCAGCCTGGGTCCCTAAAATGGAAGAGGGCTGTCTTGCTGACTTTTCCACTAGTATTGTCACTTTAAGAAAAAATAAACTGTTATGTTTGAGACATAAAATATTTTGGGATCTATCTGTAATAGCAGTTTTCCTACTCAAATTTAAACCCAGAAAGGCTGAGGAATTAGAACAGAACCTTTATGTCTGGAGTGTACAATTAGGGTTGAAAATAGATTAGTGTAAAGCCAGTGTAAGACTCCCACTTGATTAGTAACCGGGATGTAAGGTATAGCATAAGGAATATAGTCAAGATATTGTAACAGCCTGGTAGGGTGATAGCTGGAACCTAGAATTATGTATATAAATGTTCTACCACTGTGTTGTACACTTGAAACTCATGTAATGTAATACTGTGTGTCAACTACCCTTCAATAAAAAATAATTATTAAAAAAAAAAAAAAAAAAAAAAAGACTCCCACTTGGCCCAGACAACTGAGAAGAAATCCAAAAGTCTCTTCTTTTAGTAAGAGTCAATCAGAAGACTCTGCTGGGTTGATACTTTGGCTAGGCTTAGAAATTATGTATTATCAGATTTCTGGAACAGCTCTAAGGTCAAGGGTGAGTGCCATAATAAGCCAGAACTGAAGGATATGAGTTTAAAGATTCAAAGGGCCCACATTGAGCCACACATAAGGAAAGAAGAAAGAGCTGCACCAAGACTTGAACTTTCGTAATATCATAGATGACAAAGTTTCCAGAAGCTTCCAAAGAGAAAAATATGATCCAAATACAAAGGATTAGGAACCAGAATGGTATAGGACTACTCAGTGGTAATAATGGAAGCCAAAAGACAATAGAATACTTTTCAAAAATCTCATGGTACAGAATTTCTAAATCTAGGCAAACTATCAATCAAGACTCCAGAAAGTTATTTCCCATCCATCATTAAGAAGCAACTGAAGGATATACTCCACCAAAGTAAGAGAAACCAATTAACAAAGAAAAAAGCATAGAATCCAAGAAATAAAGCACCCAGTACAGAGGAAAGGCAAAGGAAATTCTGAGAAAGGTGCTAAAGGAAAAGTCCAGGAAAGTATTGTGTAGCAGACTTTGAGAGTAACCAGTCCAAAATGAAATGGGAGGAGAGGGGGCTCCAGGAAGGATGTCACCAAGAAAAAAAAAAATGGGCCTGCTAGATCATCTACAAATTTTAAGGCACTTAGAGATTTCAATTTTTCCATAGAAAATTAAATAAAGAAAAAAAAGGGCAAGTATTAACTTTCAGATACACATTTTTATGAGAAAAGAAATATAATTATAGTACATTTGACTCAGTTATAAATATAATGAACATAGCCATAATAATGTAATCAGTGAATGACAATTTGACCCTAAACAAGTTATTTAACAGAATATTGGTATAATAGGAGAGGGAACATGATGGAGAGGTGTAAGAGACCTAAAAACCCTTATCCATTATAGAAAATCAATAGATAATGGTAAAATCAAGAAATCAAGAAATAGCAGTATCACCACTTACTTATGGAGATCCCCAACCCAAGGAACAACTTAAAATTTTTAAAGTTTTAAATTATATATATGCATTTTTTATTAAAAAGTACCCCATAAAATAAACTCAAAATGGGTCAAAGACCTGAATGTAAGTCATGAAATCATAAAACTCTTCGAAGATCACATAGGCAAAAATCTCCTGAATATAAACATGAGTAATTTTTCCTGAACGCATCTCCTCAGGCAAGGGAAACAAAATAAAAAATGAACAAATGGGACTACATCATGCTGAAAAGCTTCTGTACAGCAAAGGACACTGTCAGTAGAACAAAAGACATCCTACAGTATGGGGGAATATATTCACAAATGACATATCTGACAAGGGGTTAACATCCAAAATATATAAAGAACTCACATGCCTCAACAACCAAAAAGCAAATGACCCTACTAAAAAATGGGCAGAGGATATGAACAGACACTTCTCCAAAGAAGAAATTCACATGGCCAACAGGCACATGAAAAGATGCTCCACATTGCTAATTATCAGGGAAATGCAAATTAAAACCACAATGAGCTATCACTTCATACCAGTTAGGATGGCCAACATAGAAAAGACTAGGAACAACAAAAGCTGGTGAGGATGCAGAGAAAGGGGAACCCTCCTACACGGCTGGTGGGAATGTAAACTAGTTCAACCATTGTGAAAAGCAATATGGAGGTTCCTCAAAAAACTAAAAATAGAAATACCATTTGACCCAGGAATTCCCTTCTAGGAATTTACCCTAAGAATGAAGGAGCCCAGTTTCAAAAAAACATATGCCCCTATGTTTATCACAGCACTATTTACAATAGCCAAGAAATGGAAGCAACCTAAGTGTCCATCAGTAGATGAATGGATAAAGAAGAAGTGGTACATATACACAATAGAATATTATTCAGCCATATGAAGAAAACAAATCCTACCATCTGCAACAACATGGACGGAGCTAGAGGGTATTATGCTCAGTGAAATAAGTCAGACAGACAGAGAAAGACAAGTATGAAATGATTTCACTCCTCTGTGGGGTATAAGAACAAAGCAAAAACTGCAGGAACAAAACAGCAGCAGACTCACAGAACCCAAGAAAGGACTAACAGTTACCAAAGGGAAAGGGACTGGGGAGGGTGGGTGGGAAGGGAGGGAGAAGGGGAATAAGGGCATTACAATTAGCACACATACGTAGGGAGGGGCATGGGGAAGGCAGTATAGCAAGGAGAAGACAAATAGTGACTCTATACCATCTTACTATGCTGATGGACAGTGACTGTAATGGGGTATGTGGTGGGGACTTGATAATCAGGGGAATCTAGCAACCACAGTGTTGCTCATGTGATTGTATATTAATGATACCAAAATAAAAAAAATTTTTAAGTACCCCATAAATTAAAAAAGCATTCAGCCACAAAAAAAACCAACAACATACAACATAAAAACCTTAAATGGAGGTGTGTTTCTTCTCACATAACAAAAAAGTCTAGAGGTGGGCAGCTGTTGGCAGTAATTCAGCATCTTAACAATTTCAGGGCTACTCTCTCAAATTCTCTTGGATATTCCCTCATCATCATATGATGGATGCCTCAGCTCCAGGCATTACATCCACATTCAAGGAATAAGGAAGGAGGAGGGACTATGTGCCATCTATTTGTTTTATTAGGAGAGCAAATACTTCCCCAGAAATTTTCTCAGTATTTTGCCTGTATCTTCTTGGTCAAAATCCACATGGTCACTTCTAAGTGCAAAGCAGGGTTGGGAGAGAATTTAGTTTTTCTAATCTCTATAGAGGAGTAAGGCAGATAGAAAAGGGCTGAGAATGGATGATGATTTAGCTAACAGTTTCTGCTGAATTATGCAAAAACTAAAGTGTGTGTGCATGGGTGCACATACACCAACAATGTAACTTAGGTAGGTGTAATGCCAGGTTACTCGGTAACAGCCTTAGCCCCTTGTTTCTTACATCTGCCCTATTTTCAGCATTTTAAATAGCACATTTTCTGCAGATATTTGAGTCTGTGGTACAATACCTCAATTTAACTACTAACATTTAACATTTAGATTGTTTCCACTTGTTTGCCACTAGAAACAATGCTGCAATAAACTCAACATTCCATTTTTCTTGACACTCTCCTCCACTGGCTTCTGAAACCACCTTTCTGTCTATCTGTATTTTCCTCTTCTACTGGCTCCTTTGCTCTGCTCATTTCTTTTTTTTTTAGATAAAGGTATCATTGATATACACTCTTATGAAGGTTTCACAAGAAAAACAACGTGGTTACTACATTCACCCTTATTATCAAGTCGCCCACCACACCCCATTGCAGTCACTGTTCATTAGTGTAGTAAGATGCCACAGAGCCCCTACTTGTCTTCTCTGTGCTACACGCATTCCCTGTGACCCCACACACACCATGTGCACCAATCATGATACCCCACTATCCCCTTCTCCCTCTCTCCCCACCCACCCTCCCCCACCCCTCCCCTTTAGTAACCGCTAGTCTTTTCTGGGAGTCTGTGAGTCTGCTGCTATTTTGTTCATTGTTATACTCCACAAATGAGGGAAATCATTTGGTATTTGTCTTTCTCTGCCTTATTTCACTGGCATCTGCTCATTTCTTAAATGTGTTCCTCATTGCTTCCTTTTGTCTTTTCTTACTGGCCTTTTGGGGCAGTCTTACCTACTTACATAGCTAAATTATTACCTTTATGATGAAGACTATCTCATGACCAAAGCTCACTTTTGAGTTTAGGCTCATAGATCCAACTGCTTCTTTGAACTTCTCTACCAGACATTCCACAAGCATTTTCAAAGTTAACTTGTCCACTGATCTTTCCTACAAAACCTGCACTTCCTTATTCTTATTCACTTATTAGAATTACTGAAATGCTACACTCTTAAACACTCAATATTTTCCTATCTGTTTCTACTGTCATTGTTAAATTCATGCAATCTCCTAAAACATTACTTTCATGGTCTCCTTCCCCAACAGTGGTTTCTTTTTTGTTTGTTTTTTGTTTTGCTAGCTATATCAAACACAAAATCCTCAATTTAGCATTTAAGATCTTCCACTAACTACCACTCACCTGCCTTCCCAATTTTATCTTTATTCCTCCATGAAAACTTTCTACTTTTAGCAAAATGACCAGTTGTCACATACTCCCTTGGGCAAATCACTAATCTCTCTAAGCACTATCTTTCTTCAAGCCTCACTTTTATCATCAGTAATAAAAGAAGTTTGAGCTCCTAAATCTTGTCTAAGTTCAACATTCTGGATTATTCCTTTCCAACAGCTGGTAAAATGGCACCACCATACACCAAACATTCTTTTCTTTCCCTAACCTTCCATTCCAAAAACTGTTCCTGCTTCCTCCAAAACATATCTGAAATTTATCTGCTTTTCCTCATTTTTACTACTTCTAATCTAATCCAAGCCACTATGTTTTTATACTTACAAAAAAGTTTCAACATTTGTTAGACCTTAAAAATACAATGTAACTTAAGTTGTTCTCATCCTCTAGATTTTTTAAAATTATTTTAAATGGGGCAATGCTTTTTTTTTTGAGGTACAATTGAAACATAACATTATGTTAATTTCGGGTGTACAACATAACGATTTGGTGTTTATACTATGAAATGATCACTACAGTAAAACTACTTAACATCTATTAACATATATAATTACAAAATTTTTTTCTTTTTTTCCCTAGGATGAAGACTTTTAAGATCTACTCTTTTAGCAACTTTCAAATATGCAATACAGTATTATTAACTTTAGTCTCAATGCTGTACATTATATCTCCATGACTTATTTATTTTATAGCTGGAAATTTGTACTTTTTGACCCATTTCACCCCCAACCCTGTCAACTATCAATCTGTTCTCTGTATCTATGAGCTTGGTTTTTTTGTTTGTTTTGTTTTTTAGATGAGACATATAAGTGAGACCATATAGCATTTATCTTTCTCTATTTATTTTACTTAGCATAATGCCCTCAAGGTCCATCCATGCTGTTGCAAGTGGCAAGATTTCATGCTTTTTATGGCTGAATAGTACAGGCATACCTTAATTATTGAGCTTTGCTTTATTGTGCTTTGCATGCATTTCTTTACAAATTGAAGGTTTGTGGCAACCCTGTCTCAAGCAAGCCTATCAGCACCATTTTTCCAACAGCATTTGCTCACTTCCTGTCTCTGTGTCACATTTTGCTAATTCTTACAATATTTCAAGCTTCTTCATATTTGTTATGGTGACTCATGATCAGAGATCTTTGATGCTACTGTTGTAATTGTTTTGGGGTACCATGAACCATGTTCATATAAAGACAGCAAACTTAATCAATAAATATTGTGTGTGTTCTGACTACTCCACCTACTACTGGCTGTTCCCTTCTCTCTCCCTCTCATTGGGCCTCCCTATTCCCTGAGACACAACAATATGGAAGTTAGGCCAATTAATAACCCTACAATGGCCTCTTAAGTGTTCAACTGAAAGGAAGAGTTGCATGCTTTAAATCAAAAGCTAGAGATAATTAAGCTTCTTGAGGATGGCATGTTGAAAGCCAAGATAGGCTGAAAGTTAAGTCTCTTGTGCCAAACAGTTAGCCAAGTTGAGAATGCAAAGGAAAAGTTCTTGAAAAATTAAAACTCTTGCTCCAGTGAACACGTGAATGAAAAGAAAGTGAAGCAGCCTGATTGCTGATGGAAAAAGTCTTAGTGGTCTGGATAGAAGATCAAACCAGCCACAACATTCCCTTAAACCAAAGCCTTATTCAGAGCAAGGCTCTGTCTTCAATTCTATGAAAGCTGAGAGGTGTGGAAGCTACAGAAGAAAAGTCTTAAGCTAGCAGAGGCTGGTTCATGAGGTTTAAGGAAAAAAGCCATCTCTGTAACATAAAAGTGCAAGGTGAAGCAGCAAGTGCTCATGTAGAAGCTACAAGCAGGTTCTCCAGGAGACCTAATAATAATGAAAGTGGCTACACTACACAACAGATTTTCAATGTAGACAAAACAGCCTTCCATTAAAAGATGCCATCTAGGACTTTCATAGCTAGAGAGGAGTCAATGCCTGGCTTCAAAACTTCAAAGGACTGGCTGACTGGTTAGGGGCTAATGCAGCTAGTGACTTTTAAGTTGAAGCCAATGCTCATTTACCATTCCAGAAATCCTAGGACCCTTATGAATTATGCTAAATCTACTCTATAAGGATAACAAAGCCTGTATGAGAGCACATCTGTTTACAACATGGTTTACTGAATATTTTAAGCCCACTGTTGAGAAGTACTGCTCAAAAAAAAGAAAAAAAGATTCCTTTCAAGATCCTACTGCTCATTGACAATGCCCCTCGTTACCCAAGAGCTCTGATGGAGATGGACATTGAGATTAATACTGTTTTCATGCCTGCTAACACAACATCAATTCCAAGGAGTCATTTTGACTTTCAAATTTTAATATTTAAGAAATACATTTTGTAAGGCAATAGCTGCCATAGATAATGATTCCTCTGATGGACCTGAGCAAAGTCAATTGAAAACCTTCTGGAAGGTATTCACGATTCTAGATGACAGTAACAGCACTCCTGATTCATGGGAAGAGGTCAAAATATCAACATTAACAGGAGTTTGGAAGAAGTTGATTCCAACCTTCATGGATGACTTTGAGGGGTTCATGACTTCAGTGTAAGAAGTAACTGCTAAACTGGTGGAAACAGCAAGAGAGCTAGAGTTCAAATTAGAGCCTGAAGATGTGACTGAATTGCTGCAATCTCATGATAAAACTTGAATACATGAAGAGTTGCTTCTTATGGATGAGCAAAAAAAGTGTTTTTTGAGATGGTATGTACTCCTGGTGATTATGATGTGCTCAAAGCTCAAATGATGGTATCACTTTTTTTAGCAATAAGGTATTTTTAAATTAAGGTATATACATTTTTTATATATAATGCTATTGAACACTTAATAGACTACAGCACAGTGTAAACATAACTTTTATATGCACTGAGAAACCAAAAATTCATTTAACTTGCTTTAGTACAATATTTGCTTTATTGCAGTGGTCTGGAAACAAACCCACAATATATCTGAGGTATGCCTGTATTCTATTGTATATATATATATATATATATATATACACATACATCTTCATCCACTGATGGACACTTGGATTGTTTCTGTATCTTGGTTCATCAATTCTCATCTGTACTGTAACAGCCTACTAACTTATCTTCTGCCTCTTCTTTTGTTCTGTTAAAACCATGTATCAGATAATATATTCCCTTAGTTAAAACCCTTCACAGCTTTCCCATTGTTTTTTGAACAAAATTCAAACTTCTTACCATGGTCTATAAGGGCTCTGCTTTATTTGGTCCCTGTCCATCTCTCCAACTTCCATATACATACCACTCTCCCCTTCATTCATCCACACCTCCTTGCTCAAAACACTCCTTTCCTTGCAGTGCCTTAGTACCTGCTGTTCCCACTGCCTGAAATGTTCTCGTCATACTTCAAATTGTTAGCTTGCTCTCATCTTTTAGGTCTCAACTCAAATGTCACTTCATCATAGACATCTTCCCTATACTAATTAAAGTAGGTACCCCACCTCTCTAGTTACTAACATATCCCACTATTTCTTTCATAGTAATTATAAATCCATAGTTACTTTGCTTATTTGTTTACTATTTCACTCTCCCTACTAGAGTGTTAATTTCATAAGAGCAGTGACCTTATCTTGATCACAGCCATATCCCCAGCTCTTGACATAGTACTGAACAAACAAATCTCTACCCTTTACTTCTTAAATGAATCTCTCCTGATTAACATAATCACTAACATCATCATTCTTTCTTTCAGAATCCCTTCAATACTTGCACATTACATAGTTTGTACTATTTGCATTCCTAACTCCTTGACTGTTACTTTATAAATTTGCTTAAATGGTTTATTTTATTGTTTTCTGAAATACTGGCTTTCCAAGGGCTGTCTTCAACTTTCCTGATGTTCTTCAAGATACACAGTAGTAATTAGCTAGGCAGATGCTGCAGGTACTGTGCTGGACTTTTGGACATAATTCTCAAGTCATTCTCCTGACATGAATCCTACTTTCCGCTTTACTTCAACAACGTCACACCCAACCTAAACAGACCCTGGTTCTCTACTGTTCATGAAATGTGGCTGCTAAACCCTAATCGGGTAACCTTTAATGTGCTGCTTCCATCATTATCAGGAGCTTCTGAAGAAAATGCGCTCTGTGGGCAGTGCTGTATTCTGGGTGGAAATAGCCAAGGTTCCTCAATCTGGCATGCAGTCTGCTTAAATATCTCTTCCAAACAGGCTGTAGAGTGGGAAGAAAACTGAAGTGGGAGGGAGCATTATACTGCAGGGTGCAACAGAATCATGATTGGGTCAGGAATTTCTAAGGCCACTTTCTCAATCCCTTTACCCATGCTGCACTGAACCCTGACAGAAGCAAACTAATGGAGTTTTGTGGTCCACAGAATGGACCAGACTGGAAATGGGGAGATGACAAAAGTCTTGCCTTCTTTGTAGCATTTACTCCCAGAGGAGAATCCCATGGTTCTAGTTAGCAACAGAACTACAACTAGAACCACTTAGAAATAGAGTTAGGCAAATATGGTCCACAAACCAAATCCAGCCTGCTGCCTGTTTTTGTATGCTTTTGTTTATTGAATAAACCTTTATTGTTTATTGAAACACAACCAACCCGACTTATTTACCTTCTATGGCTGCTTTTGCATTATAACAGCAGAGTTGAATAGCTGAGACAGCAACTGTTTAGTCTATAAAGCTGAAAATATTTACTATCTGGTCCTTCACAGAGAAAGTTTTCCAATCCCTGACTTAGAGTAGCATTTAAAAATATATGCTTTGGAATCAGACAAACCTAAATTTAAGTTAGTAAATACTTTGTAGTGCTTTTGTGAGGATTAAGTGAAATGATCCATACAAAGCCTTTAACACTGTGTCAGGTACAGAGTAAGCACTCAAATGTTAGTAAGTACATGGATATGATTTTAAGTGTTTGTGTATATGTATTTAAAATTTTCACACTCAACCTACAATTGAAACTGACTACCATTCACTTTTTTCCCCCCTAAAAGGACATTAAATTATCCTACTCCATTTTAGTCTTCATTGACTGTTTATAAATAAACATGGACTCCTGATAGATTCTCACTTCAAGCCCAACATACATGTCACTATCTGGCCTTGGTAATCTAAAAGAACACTAATATTTGTGCCTTCTCTTTGTTTGCTAGTTGAATATACAACACATGACCCATTCTACCCCATGGGAACATAGACCGGTTGTCCTTGGATTTATAGTTGCTTGAAAACACATGGGAGTTCACCTAAGGCAGGCTGTCACATTGCCTCAGGCCTTCTGTGTTCTGTTACTTTGCCTTTGCCTTGTGACCTGACAGACACGTTATTTCAAAGAGAACAACCTTATTCCTGATTGTTACCTGCCTTGTAGCTTGGTCTGAGATGGTGGTTTCTCAGCTGTCCATGGAAGGCTGCATTTTTGTTGGAAAGGATTCATACATAGGCAGGGAATTGGACCAGATAACCTTTAAAGTTCTTACTCTGAGGTTTTATAGGGCACATTCTGGAGAAAGCCTCCTCTCCCTAATCTTATAGTCAGTTGCCTCACCAGGAAATGATGAAGCTGCAGTCAAATGATGGTCTCCATCACTACCATCATAAAGTCCAGAGTAATGACTTCTTCTACTGAACTCTAGTGCTTATTGACTGTAACCTCTTGGCAACTAGCACAGGCTTCCATGTGGTGTTATTTATTTTCTCATGGAACTGTCTCCCCAACAACTATACTTGAATAACTAATAGACATCCCAAACTTAACTTGTTCAAAAATCAAATTCCTGACTCTTATTCCCTATCCTGTTCCCTGTTCCCCTAACCTGTTCTTCCTGTAGTCTTACCCACTTCGATAAATGACAACTTTATTCTTCCAACTGCTAGATGAAAAATCTTGAGGTCATTCTTGACTACTTTTTTTCAGATTCTTAATCAAATCCATCAACTAAATTTGTCAGCTCTGCCTTCAAGATATATCTAGAACCCAATCTCTTCTTGTTCCCTTCAATGCTATTATGTGGCTCTGAGACTGGATGACTGTTAATAGCCTCCTAACCAGTCTCCCTGCTTCTACTCTTGGCCCTCCATAGTCTAATCCACACAATAATCTGAGTAATCTTTTTATAAAATAAGCCAAATCACATCACTCCTTTGCATAAAGTCTTCTACCAGTTTCCCATATCAGTTTAAAAGCCAAATATCTTATACGATGACCTATAAAGCCCTAAGTAATCTGGCCTCCTACTACCTCTTTGATGATATCTCCTATTACCCTCCCGTTTGTTCATTTTTCTCTAGCCACGGTTACATCTTTACAGTTTTTAATCACCACAAGCACACTAACATTTCAGGCCTTTGCGCCTTCTGCCTAGAACATTCTTCTCCAAGATATTTTGCTCTCTCATTTCCTTCAGTATCTCCTAAAACATAAGCTTAATGAGAGAGGCCTTCCCTGACTACCCTATATAAAATAGGCTCTACTCAACTCTACCTCAGCCACTGCACTCCCTGTACCCTTTCCCTGGTTTAATTTCTCCACAGCACCAATTGCTATGTGATATATTGTATGTTTACTTGTTTTTATTTTCTGCCCTCTCTCCCTACAAGAATGCAAGTTCCATGAGGGCAGGAACTCCATTTTGGTTGGCTACGATATCTTCAGTACCTAGATTATTGCCTAATGTGTAATAAGTGTTGAATAAATATTTGTAGAATAAATTTATTAATCTGTCCTGTCCTCCCACCTAATCTATAAATTCCTTGTAGACAGAAATTCTGTCTTCTTCTTTGTGGTCTTAACACCTAGTACTGTGTCCTCAACACAGCAAGTGTTCAAATTATGTTTGCTATAATTAGGATGCAACCATGGCTCTAGAAATCTTCAGCTTGCACCACATTCTGGTATTGTACTGATATTTAATGCTCCTCTTCTAGGGCTCCAAAGTTCTATGGTCTAAGACTTGTAGCATTATGGATGTCTTGTTGCATTAGGAATAGTTAATGTACAGAGTACCACCCAAGACTGCTGTAATTGACAACAGATTCTGATCAGGTAGATCGGATACTCGGTACAGGGCTAGTCATTGGCTTCACTGCTTTCCACCATCCTTGCCCCTATCTTCATTCCTAAGTTTAGTGAGTTTTGCTAAAGCATTTGGCTATAAGCAGAATCAGTCATAAATAGAAAAGTAAAACTCTCTCTATTGTTGGACAATGAAAGATATGACCTGTCCCTCAGTGATATTATCATATAAGAAAGACAGACTATTATCCCATGACAGGACTATCTTTACAAATTAAAAAGTCTTTACCTCAGTGAGAAGAACATTTATGAACCTGGTAGCTAAGGCAAAAGAAACCATAAGAGGAAAAACTCCAAGAGTGGAGATTTTTTTCTCAGTTTCATCAACTTTTAAAAAAACAATAAATTAAATAAAATATTACTCATATCTCCAATTTTGGTTCTTAATCTAATACAGAAAAAAAACAGCACAAGTTAAAGGATAAATAAAATAAGAGAGCCATACATGAGAAATAAGATTAATTTCCACAGCAGACTTGGTAGCAGCCAACTACACACAAACAGGAATAGGACCATAGCACTTCCTGGGACCAAGAGAACAAGACTACATTTGATTGCCTACAAATGCTCTTTGCCAATCCAAAAAAAGTTTGCAGGCTGGTCAAATCATGAATGTTACAGAAACAGCATGGTAAAAGATAGATAGTTCAGAAAACCCAGCAGTATAATTCTGATATAGGTCACTAGTATGAGGAAAACAATGTACAATCTTCTCACTGGCACAAACCACAGAATCAATTAAAATTAATTTGTCCTTTCCCCATGTCTCCCTTTGGGTTTGTACTATAGACTTATTCAGTTTTGACATCTTCAAAATTTCACTACAGTGAGAGAAAATTGAGTCAACACCAGTCTATACTACCACATGTATTCATAAAGGGAAGGATAGAGTATTTCTAAGAAGGTTATTTCTAAGACTACTGAGGTAGCCACAGCAATTCCAGGATGCCACTTCACCCCAGTACTCACAGCTCTCTGAGTCCTATCTCAGTCTGCCTTGGCTTCTGTGACCTGTTCTAGCTCTTCTGTGCAATCATTTGCACAGTAGAGGTGTGAAAATAGCAAAAGAGGGATATCAACTCCATAGCAATTGGGTGTGCGGGAGGCAGAGAAAGTGTGAACCATGGTCCAGGGTCTAACAGTAAACTGCTGAGTGTCACATTCATGGCAATAACCTGCTTCTTGAGAATCTATCCTCCTTTCAGCCTACTGCCTATATCCTATGCTATTAGTTCTTGCATGGTTCAGTTGAGACAGACTGGAGTCAGAAAGCAGATGGAATTTTTACTACACAGGATGAAGTAATACATGGAATGCTAGGCAGAAGGACAGAGAGGTAGTTCCTCAAGGATCACTAGGGAACTCTTTGACAGATCAGGACAACCAAATGTCAATCATATCCTAAATCCAGCATAACAGGAAGAAAAAAAATTCCACATTTTACTTCTTTTCCTGAACTTCTCTTTCTTTGTTTCTGTGGCTTCCAAGAACTAGGATAATTTGGGCTGAAGATAATAAGATTTGGACCTGATTTGCTAACTTCACTTGGCTTTAAAGTGAAAGAAGAGAAGAGAGTTAACTCTTCTCTAGGAAAACATTTCAGTCACTCACCACTCTGAGCATGAATCAGATTGACTATCCTGTGGCTTGTGCAGGAAAAATACTTTTGAAAAATCAGAGCAAGATAACTGGGTAGACATCCTCTGCACATAAATAACTACTCTACCATGATGGTGAGGGCAAATCTGATATTGGTATCTATGTGTCATTAGAGTTGTTTAAAAAAGAAAAAAGGAAAGTGGATTCAGAAGCTCTGCCCTCCACAGTCATTCTAGAGCTAGAAGTAGTAATTTCAGTGAACCAGGCTGACACTACCCTTCCCTGCCAAATCAACCATTTTAAAAGCTAAAGAAAAATACCAGAAAAATTGCAGAGTCTACTTCATTTAAAAGACATTTAATTAATGCTTCATATATTATTGCCCAGATGAAAAAAGTGATGATGAAATTCAAGAAAACAAGTAAACTACAGGAAACCTCCAGATAAAACAAAACTAAACATAAATTTGTCCCAGCACCCTACAGTGACTGAAGGATGAAAGTCAAACACAGGTCCTTAAGCTAGTAACCCTTACCCACCCATTCTCCTCCTATTATAGACAGAGCACAGAGTGGTCTTTGAACTCAGACCTCCAGTCCTGGAGTTTCTCCTCCTTAATGCATTTTTACTGAATGAAGAACAGCCCTGCTAGAAAAAAGACTGTGCCAGCTCCACCAGTTAGCTGGTCAGTGAAATGGAGCAGCCTGGCTTCCTCTCTCTACCCACTCTTTAAGGGTAGCAGTGGAGTAGAATGAGAGATGAGAATGATGAAGAGATGTTTGGGGTTCAGGAAACCTTCACGTTCGACCCTTTTTCTCTCTACCCCCTCAGGATGGAAGGCCAAAGGTAGGTAAAACCAAAATCAAACGGAGAAGTAGATTTTGCCTAGGGGGAAAACGGATGCATCTGGATACGGTGACTGCCAAGAAGGCCCCCCCTTTCCACGGCTTTCTCTCCGTCTCACACACATTGGGAGTCACCTCTGTCTGGGTCACAGGACGGCCAAACAGCCTCCGGGGCTCCGGCTCTCGCAAGCAAACTGGGTTGGGGAAGAAAAGGCGACCTAAGGGCCAGGGGGCAGAGCAGGGTCTCTTCTACTCGAGAGAAGGGAGACACGAAGGGAGGAGGCAGAGCGGAAGGCGGCGCGAGCTAGAAATGCGACGACGGAATCCTGCGAGGAGCTGAAGCGGGGCTGCTGACCGGAGAGGATTCTGAGGCGGCGGCAGGAGACAGTGGCCAGCGGCGGGTCGGGGTGGTGACTCAGTGAAAGCGGCAGCGAACGGGCCCCGGGAGACCGCGCAGCGAGGGGACGGGCCGCCGCGCACGGGGAGGCCAAGGCGGCCGCGGCCGCGGGGGCTCACCGTGTCCTTGGACGAGCCCAGCTTCTTGAGGCCGTCCAGAGGCAGCAGGTCGGCGGAGTCCTTGTGGATGAACTGCACGGCCTGCTTCATCCGGCGCTGCTGCCGCAGCGACGCCGCCTCCCTCATGTCCGTCTCCTTGCGGCCGCCCTCGGTGAGGAGCCCTGAGTAAAACATCGCTGAGGCGCCCGCGGCCCAGCTTCCCGGTCGCTCCCCGCTCCGCGGCAGCCCTCAGCCTCGAGCTCCTCCGGCGCAGAGAACCACGCGCCGAGCCTTATATAGCCGAGCGTGACGTCACGGGGAGCAGCCAGCGCGGGGGAGGGGGGCGGGGCCAGCACAGAGCCCTAAGCCAGCGCGCGCCACCCCTGCGTCCGCGTCCACTACCTGTCTCCTCGCCACCTAGCCGTGGGGAAGAGCAGGCCAGGATGGGTGGCGCTGGCGGGACGGACTCGGAGCGCCGGGAGTCCACCGCGGCCGCTTTAAGCGCCCGTCCCCGTTGTGGGTGTCTCGCATTCCCTGGACTGCGAAGCGGGTGTGGGAGCCCAGTGCCGGAGCAGCCTCTCCCACCCCAGCTGCCGCCCACCTCCAGGTCCCCGCTCGCCTGTCCATGCAGTGGCCGACCCCGGAATCACCGACAGCTGGGCCATGCCCCGGGTCCCGTCGTCCGCGCCGCTGCTCGGCTACCCAAGTTTCCACCTCCAGCACCCACAGCCTGGGCTCCCGAGGATGAGCGGCGCACTCCGAAGTTGGGATTGCTCAGGATTTCTCCAACTCCAGGTCGGTCCCCACCCACCAGGCCACGTGACTGGGGAGGGGGCAGCCCCAGCGGGCGGGCTGGAGCCGGCCATCCGGGACCCTCCCTCCTCCTGGCACCCTCTGCCTTGCCCGGCGTCCACGCTTTGCAGCGGTGGAAGCAGGGCCAGACGGAAGCCTGCGGGTCTTCCTGGGGTTGAGCAGCGACAATGGTACCGGCCTCGGTGCGATTGCACACCCGCGCGGAGTCCTACACCAGCTCGTCGCAACACCAGCAGAAAAGCAAGTTTTTTCTTAGCCAACCACTAGAGCTTACTGTCAGGAGGGTGTTTCACCCGTCTCTCCAGAATGCTTCCGGGAGCAATTGGAGCCCACTTTTTCTTCATGAATCTTTCATACTTCAAGCCATTCTAATGAGGACTTAAGGCATTTCTGGGTTCTGACCTCAAAGTTGTGACTTAGTACAAACCCCATTTCTGCCATAGAAACCACTGCCACTACCCTCCTCCCATCCTATCAGAAGCAGGCGTGAAGCAGAAAGATGTGCTCTCTG
The DNA here is from genome assembly GCF_030020395.1 of Manis pentadactyla. Classification (NCBI taxonomy): domain Eukaryota; kingdom Metazoa; phylum Chordata; class Mammalia; order Pholidota; family Manidae; genus Manis; species Manis pentadactyla. Next base: position 49,153,308 of record NC_080027.1, read on the forward strand.
AAGAGAACCAACAAAAGTAACAATAACGACATTTACTGAGCCCTTACTATGTGCTCAGTACTAGAATCAACACTTGAAATGCAGTATCTCATTGAATTCTGGCAACAGCTTATAAAATAGTATTATCATTAACCCCATTTTACAGGCAAATATCTGAGACCTGCTAACTGGATTCCTGAATGTGCCTTGGTTCCCTTCCAATCCATAGTTGGCTGCTGCCAGAGTAATCTTTTCAAACTACAAGGGGGTCATCTCACCTCCCTACTTACAGAACCATAAAATGTTTCCAATGGCTCTTAAGATGAAGACCCACATTCTTGCATGGTCTGCCCCCACCTGCCACTCCACTCTGTATTTCAGCATCATGAGCCATCTTCCAGTTCCTTGGAGGGGCCATTCTCCCTCTTGCCAAATGATCTATCTTTGAATATCCTATTCCCCCTCCATGGAGTGCCCCTCCTGCCCTGTTCCAGTAAACAGACCTCAGCTTCATTACCTTTTCTTTAGGAAAGACTTCTCTGAACTCCCAGAGTGGGTGAATGCCCCCTAATTATATATTATGTATCTCTCCTGAAAATTTCTCCTTTTTTGGTGGTAGTGGTGGGGTGTTATTTGTTGTTTGATTAATATTTATCTCCTCCTAATATTTAGCTCCTAATTGTAGCTGCAGGAAGGCAACTGAGTCCACCATGTTTTGCCTACCTTTGAATCCCTAGCACATAGAAGGTGTTCAGTAAATACTAGTATGAGTATAGCAAGAAGTTAAGGTCTTGACCAAGGAAAGAAATGGTAGAGCTGGGATTTTAAACACAGACTGTGTGCCCTCAGAACCCATGCTGGGCTTCCCAGATCTGGAAGGGCTGGCTGGGTTTGACCTCATGAACCTACTTCTTTCCCTTCATTCCTTCCTTCAACATTTGCCCTAGATTCAGAGGTTACAGACACTTGTGGAAAATAAATCCAGGAGACCAGAAGGCTGCTCACCTGACTTCAGGAAACCCCCAGGGCTGGATCCCCATGCCACCCAACCCCATGCATCAAGGTGTCCTGCAGTAAGGGTGAGGAGGAGGGTGGGATTGCAGTGCACCTTCCAGTCCCCTGGCAGATTTCCAACCGTGAACAACAGTGGCTGACTTGGCCCTTTCTGTCCTGTCGCCTGGATTCCTGCCTGGTCACTCCCTCCAGGCACAAATCACCCAGGGAACGGGGAAAGACAGCCTTGCCTTGTCTCTCTAGGACAGGTGCCTCTGGGTCGGCAAAGCATCAAGGCAGGCCCAACAGTGAGGGCTCCTGGGGCTGGGGCTGGAACAGCTACTTTCCTCTGGGAGGAAGCCAGGCAGGCAGGTCCAACTCCCACCCTTCAGGCAGCTCAGTACAGCTGTGCAGCCTTTTTACTGAGGATGATGGACCAATGGAAGAAAGGGGGCTCCTTTCATAAAGAGATTCCTCCCCACCACGCCCGCACAGAATGCCAGGAAGCTGAGTGTCTCTGGTTGAACTGGAATTTGTCCATATCAAGTGTTGCTGAAAAATAAATAGGGCTTTGGCTGGAGCTGAGAATCTTTTGTGAATGCAGAGCTCTTTGCTGTAGTGGGGTTTGTGTTCTGCAACTGGATCTGTGGCCACAACACCCATTGGTCCCCTCATCTCTCAGAGATCTTCCTCAGCCAGACTGATACCATCACTGCTTTTAAGCATGGGTCTATGGGGTGAGGCCAGCCCCTCCCCCTGCACATACACTGGGTTTCTACAAACTGAAGACTGGCTGGAGGCTCCATGTGAGGAATATCACCTCTGGGCAGTTTATCCAGTTTTCCAAGTGACTTTGGGCAGCTCACTACCTCTAAGCCTCGGTTTCCTTACCTATAAAATGGATGTAGTGATATTGCATATAATTGGCTTTGCATATAATGGGCTCATAGAGCCAACCTCCCCTGCCCCAATGACCTGTTTGAATGAAGTATAATATAGTTAAAAACACAGGATTTGGAATCCAATAACATATCTACCTCTCAGGGCTGCTCTGAGAATTAAATACAATAACACACCATAGCACCTTGTAGCATGTAGTAAGGGCAGAAGGTAGCTACCGTCATTACCTGGGACAGCCTCAGGAAAACCTATAGACTAAGTCTAAGACTGGGCCCTGGCCTTATGCCTCCTTCCAACCTCCCTACAGAGCTCCAGGCAATGCAAGTCAGACCTAAGCATCTTAAACTGTCCCCTAGAAGGGATGCCTCCTGACACAGGGGCTGGCCAGCTCTCTTCCTCCCCCTAGTGGCCCTGGATTCTGAATTTACCATGTCAAGTGGCTCTGTTCTTAAGCTGCCTACATCCTGCCTTGGCTATTGTATCTGTCCTTGAAATTGTACTAGACAGCTGATGTTGTTTCAGTTAGGATTTTTATTTGTGTTGTTCTTATTATAAGTGCCAGAAGTAAGGGCAGTTGAAAAATTCTTAGACAAAAATGCAAACTTTTTGGTCTCTTTAATTAAAAAGTGCAGGGATTTCAGTCATGGCTAGATCCGAGGACTCAAATGATGTTATTACTGTACTTCAGCCCTGAGCTGGTGCCACTGTAGGCGGGCTCTTCCTGTCTCATGTCTTTCAGCAGCTTCAAGCTTACAGTCTCTTCTCCCAGAAACCCTCCTTTGGGTCTTCAGCTAATGGAAACCTTTAAGAGTGGGGTACAGGATGAGTGCCAGGGCTGGAAGGCCAGAAAAGTAGAAGGGAAGACTGGAGGTGAAAGGGGAGACTACCAAGGAATTTTTATCCCCCTTCCCTTCCCACCCATGCATAGTTTGCTCTGATTTTGCCCTTGAGCACATCCTGGAAATAATGGGCACTGTCTGGATCCCCCTTTGCTCACCACCTCCATTCCTATAGCTGAGGAGTCACCTTCCTCCTCCAGTGCCCTCACCACCATCCCAACTTCCTCTGACAGGAAGATTCTTCAAACAACTGTCCACTGTAGGTTCCATATGTGGGCCAGGATCTCTGGCTCCACAGTGCCCATGGCTTGCCCCCAGCCTTAAAGACTGTCCAATTTGGCAGGTTAAAGCAAAGACAAGAGATATTTCTGTCTTCTTCCTAAGGAGTGACTCCCAGCATCACCATAGCCTTATAGAACAGGGCTGATGGCAGCCCTGCTCGTGTTTCCCAAAGTTGGCTGGGTCCTTTGGATCCATTCCTGTCAGCAATTATTTTATTTCCTGGGATGAGGACAGGCTGTGACCTCAAATCATACAGCAAAGAGGAGAGAAAGGAAGAAAAAAATCTCAGTAGCTGAAGTAAGAGTGTCTTGTGAAAAGAGGGGAGTCTAGGCTTTGAACACCAGCTCTGCCTCCTGCTTGCTGTGGGACCTTGTGGGACTTGCAGCCTTCTGAGCCTCAGTTTACCCATGGCAGGGCTCTGTGTGGTTTAAATAATATAACATGTAAAGCACAAGGCCTGGCACAAAGTCAGCCCTTAGTAAGCATGAATCCTCTCCCCTCTCCAAGAGAGGTAGAGAACCTGGAGAAAGACCGGCCCACTAGAGGCCAGTGGAGAGCTCTTGAGTCTAGAAACAGACCTCCAAAGACGGCAAGCCTCTCAGAATGCAGTGCAGCCAACATCTGGCCTGCCTGTTTCCCTATCAGACCCAGCCAAAGGCGAGAAAGCCTATAGGGCAGCTCACACTGGACTCCTCCATCTACCTCAGAGCTCCACCACTTTCCCCCAAAGTCACTAAGCATGCTGCTTGGGAGTGACGGTGTGAGGTCAGTGGCCCTCACCGGGCAAGCCCCAGGCCTGGCACAAATGGCAGCAAAGAGACAAAGTGCTCTACGGAGCCTGTGTAGATGTACAGACCTCTCCACACCACACACACACTCCCACAGAATCCACTCTGTTTTCACAGGGCTCTCTGCACTGTCCCGACAGAAAAGCCATGTGTGATTATTTTTAAACTTTTTATTGGAGACAATTTCAAAAACTTATAAGTTGCAAAACTGAAAACAATCCAAAGAACCCCTGTACATCTTTTAACCAGATTAACATTTTACTCCATTTGCTATATCATTTACTTTCCCCAACACACACACACAAGATTTTTCTGAACCATTTGAAGATATTACATATATTATGACCCTTTACCACTAATACTTTATTGTGTTTTTCCTAAGAATAGGGATTTTTCTTTTACATAACCACAACACACATATAAACTTCATACATTTTCATTGATTCCTTTATCTAAACTCCTGTTCACATTTCAGTTTTGTCAGTTGACCCAAAAATGTTCTCTACTCCGTGTTCCTCCAGGACAGGACCCAGGCTAGGGTCAGGGGTTGGATTTTGTCATGAAGTCTCTTTGGCCCCCTTTAATCTGAAACATTTCCAAAGCTTTCCTCATCTTTTATGACCTTGACATTTTTGAAGAATATAGTACTCCATCTTTAAAAAAAAAAACTTTGAGATGTAATTCACATACCATACAATTTACCCACTTTAAAAGTGCACAATTTGAGGATTTTCAAAATATTCACAGAGCTATGAAACCATCAGTATCAGTTTTAGAACATAGTCATTACCCAAAAGACACTGTGTACCCTTTCACTGCCACTCCCCATTTCCTCCCAAACTCTCCAGGTCTAGGCACTCTGTATCTGTAGGTTCTGTTTCTATGGATTTGCCTATTCTGGCCATTTCATATAAACAGAATCTTATAACATATGGCCAATTGTGTCTGGCTTCTTTCATTTAGCTTAGTGGAAGAAGGAAGTTTTCAAGGTTCTTCCATGTTGTGGCAGGCATCAGCACTTCATTTCTTTTCATGGCCAGGTAATATTCCATTGCGTGGCTATATCATGTTTTGTTTATCTGTTCATCAGTTGATGGACTTTTGAGTTGCTTCTACCTTTTGGCTATCATAATTACTGCTGCTGTGAGCTTTCATGTGCAAGTTTTTATGAGGACATAGTTTTCATTTCTCTTGGAGTGGCATTGCTAGGTCATATGATAACTCTATGTTTAATCTTTTGAAGAACTAACAGACTTTTTCAAAGTGGCTGCACTATTTTTACCTCCCTACCAGCAGTGTATGAGGGTTCCAGTGTCTCCACATCCTCATCAACACTTTCTGTTATCTGTCTCTCTCTTTGATTATAGCTATCTTACTAGGTATGAAATGGTGTCTCATTGTGTTTTTGATTTGCATTTCCCTGATGGCTAATGATGACAAGCATCTTTTTCATGTGTTTACTATTATATATTTTTTATCTTCTTTTGAAAAGTGACTATTCAGATCCTTTGCTCATTTTTTAAGTATCTGTCACTTAATTATTGAGTTGTTAGAGTTCTTTAAATCTTCTAGCTACAAGTCCCTTGTCAGATATGCGAGTTACAATTTTTTTCCCATTGTAAGAGTTGCCTTTTCACTTTCTTGATGGTGTCCTTTGAAATACAGAATTTTTAAATTTCATTGGTGTGCAAGTTATTTTTCAACTCCCCTCCATTTAAAAAATAGAATATTCCTCCTTTTGTTTTTATCCAGTTACCTTGTATTGAGATTGACATTATTCATTCTTGGCCTGAGTCCTTTATAGGTGATGTTATGTTCTTTTCAGAGGATCTGGAGCCACATGATGTTCACAGGTCCTTCACTGAAGATTATAATTCTGATCATCTGATCAAGGTATTGCTTGGCTTCTTAACTGTATAATTACTGGATTTTTTTTCTCTCCCATCCATACTTTTTAAAAAATTGCAGTTCTCTCTTTTCAGGCTGTCTGCACTCCATCAGCATATCTCACTTTGAATTCTGTGCTCTCCCAGGTACAGCCTGCAGGGCAGTCAGACCACCTAGGCCAGGCCTGAGTCCTCATGTCTCATCAGAGACTTTGTCCTGCTGACCTTGAAGGTTCATGCAAATTCCTCACTGTTTCCATTTGGGCCCTGAGTTCACATCCTGCCCAAGAGAGTGTCTTTACTGGCCTACAGCCCTGAGCACTGCCTCCCTACAGTCAGAAGGTGGATTCCACTCAAGTTAGAAACATCAAACTTGAGATAAACACTTCTGGAGAATGTGTGATTTGGGGCTCAGTGAAATATACTGCCATCCTCATCAGGGACCAAGGAACAGAATTAAGGGAAAAGTTGACAGATCTCCCTGTATGTATGTGCTTAATTCTCACAACCCTATCCAGTCAGTACTATCGTTATCTTTATTTACCATATGAGGAAACTGAGGCACAGATAGGTTAAGTAACTTGTGCAAGGTCACACTATTAAGTGGCAGAGTTGAGATACAGATCCAGGTACTGCAGAGGCCATAAAGGGAGTCTTGTTGAAAATAAGCATTATGAAACATAAATCTTAGAAAAATTTTTCACTAAGATAAACAGAGAGAATGCATTCTAGGGAAAGTACATTAGGAATATTGGGAGCAGGAATATTGGTGGGAGATGCTGCCTGGGTCACCTCAGTCCCTCACTGGCAGCCCTGAGGGAGGGTTTACCAAGCCTCTTATACTTGCACCCAGGTCACCCAAAACTCTAGCTTGGGTACCTGATGTGCCTGTTAAAAGCTGCCTTCCTCCGGCCAAGTCACCTGGCTTTAACATTGGGGTCCTGGGGACATATTCTTATTTGCCATTGCCACCTACTACACCATTCATGGTTTTATATGATGGCATCATATATGTGCAGCTGCACTGCCACTGTGTGACAATGACCAATTTGTGGTCATGCACAATGAGTTACCCATAAGGCCGCAGAGGGCTGAGCATAGCAGGGCTGGCCAGGGTTCACAAGCTCATACTCTTCTGCTGGCCATGGCCATGTCAGTCACACATTTCTGGACTCTGGACTCCCTGAGGCATCTGTTCCATTTCCTGCTCAGCATCTATTAATTTTTTCAACCACAAAGTATTTCTGATAAGGCAAAACCAGCACCCGAGCCCAGATTTGAGGAAGATTTGTATTTCTGCTTTTTGCACTGTGCCAGGAAAAGATGGAAGACTCCAAATTATGCCTGGAAGTTATCTTTCAGTCCTAGCATAGAATATAGGACCAGAGGATGGTCCAAGTCAGGGGTGAGTAGCTCTTGGAACTACATGTGGTGAAACATTACACAGGATTACAACTGGGGTGATTTTTTCCTCATTCTTTCAATTCCTTTTTCCTCCTGTCTCAGCAATAACATATCCAGCCTAGCATGGTGCCTAGAGCATAACTGTGAATGAATGAATGAATGTGGACTGTGTGTGTGTTTAGACATGATTCAGAGCATTGTTGATAGTCTCAGTGACTGCCTAGCTGGTCATTAGGCCAGGAAGAGGGAAGGAAGGGACCTAAACAGATACATTCTGAGGGCTGTATGAAACAACATGCAATCTGCCAGTTGTTCAAATCACAGCCCTGGTCCCTAGTGTCCCACTGATAACATTTTGTCTTGGATTATGAGCATTTAAGCTCCAAGGCCATGAAATGACTGAAACACTGGCCTGTTCTACTTTACAGCCACTAGGTGGCGCCTGTTCTAGCAATTGCAAAATGGCTTGTTCACAACTGGGGAGATTTGGTCAGCCTGCCCGAGATGAAATGTCACGTTCTTGCTGGGTGGGTAGAAGAGCTTGCCAGGGCCAGTTGCTGCCAGGCTTGGTTTAAGGAGCCAATGCCCTGGGAGGGACCTGGATTCATGACTCCAGTGATGAGCTCACCCTATCTAAAATAGTGACTTCCACCACCTCCTCATCCTCTCTCCTTTTGCTCTTATTTTCTCTAACCAGTTATCACACTTAACTTTACTTTTGCTTGTTTTGTCTCCCTCCACTAGAATATAAACTCCACAAGAGCAGAGACTTTATTTTGCTCACTACAGCATCACCAGCTCCTATAATAACCTAGCACTGAGTAAGCCCTCAATAAAAATATTGCATAAATGAATGAATGAACCCGTAACAAAGAATTATTAGTAACTAAGGTCTTTAGTCACATTCTCCTAATGAGAAACTGAAAACCAAGCGATGCTGAGGTATTGCTAATGTTTGAAGTAAGTGGATTTAATTTGTATCTCTCCTATTCAGTTAGAGCAGCCTGCCTGTGAATTAGAGTGGTTTCATTTCCTAAATCTATTTTGATCCTACTGTGTTCTCTGGAAAGAGATACCTGCTGAGTAGTTCTCTCTGTGACTGTCAATCACAGGAGCAGCCTGTGGGCCTTAGTGAGCCAGCGGGCCTCTGAGGATGGTTTCCTGCAGGCTGAATAGGACTGCCTGAAGGGAGAAGAAAGCAGGGTATACCCCTAAGCTGGGTTCACAAGCCTCTGGAGTAGAAGATATCACAGGAAAGAAGCCTCACCAAGGCTTCTGATTTCCTGTGGATGGGCCCCTGTGGCCTTGCTCAGGACCTGGATTCAGAGGATGCCTGCCTAGCAAGAAGGCCATAGGTAACAAGGCTCCCCTGACTTGGTGAGAAACTGCTTAATTACAGCCTCACCATATCCATTTGCCTCCCAAATACTGGCTAAGAGTCATACAGACCTGGGTAAGGCTCTCAGGACCATCCTGCTGTGTGAAAGAAAGCAGAAGGGCTAGCAGCCCTAGTGAGAGGCATCTCTCCTAGACTGAGAAGATCTAGGCTTGGCTGGGTGAGGGCGCTGGGGTTTCCCAGAGCACAGGCCCACCAGCTGCAGTGGTCTGCAGCAGGCAACAGACCGAAAAAGATATGCCTGAGGGCAGGTAAGTCCTTACTTTTATGTAGCGCCGCTGTTTGTTGCCTTTCCTGAGTTAACACATGACAAATTTTAAAATCACCTGCAAACCTAAATCCAATGAGTGCCTACAGACGACACACTTAACAGCTCAGAGGATGATTCAGAGGAAGCAATTTCCACAGGGAAGATAATCATGTTAGTGTGAAGAGGCAAACTCTTTTATTAGCATTGGAAACTCAAGGGAAACGTTGCTAAATCATAATGCCACACTTAAGTAAATGGCTCAAGAACAATATCCAGGAAGGCGCTGTGCAGACCCCACTTCCACTCAGACTTCTCCACGGAACTAGCTCTCCTAGAGGGAAAGTGAAGCTCTGACCTCTTCCTGTTTACCTAATAAGCAGCTTTTCTAAGTCCTGGTCTCCTGTGCCCACACAGGGGACCCCAGCGCTCAGAGCTCCCCAGTCTTATCTACATACCATTACCAGGGGTTTTTAACCTCACATCTCATGTCTTTATTCTGTGACACTGAAATGCATACTGACACTCCACCCCTGACCTCTCCTGGGGCTTCATAGAACCAACTGCCTATTTGAATTTTCTATTTAGATATCTAATAGGCACCTCATACTTAGAATGGCCAAAACTGAACTCTCAGTTATCTCTTCTTTTCCACTGTCTTATTATTGCATAAGAAATCACCTCCAAATTCTTGGGACTGAAAACAATGATGACCGTTGATTTTGCTCACAAGTCTGATTTTTGGGGGGACTTAATGGGGACTGCTCCGTGAATCAACAGCTGGACCAGTTGACCTGGGGCTGGAGAATCCATTCCCAGGATGGCTCACTCACATAACTGCCGCCTAGGTGCTCATCTGGGCTACAGGCAGGGGCCTCGGGTCCACTCCACCAGCTGCTATGGCTTCCTTCAGGCGTCACTGAGTGCCTAGTGTGAGTTTCCCAAGGAAAGGAAGTGGAAATTGCCAGTGTCCTAAGTCCTGGGCCTAGAAACTGGTAAAGTGTCACTTCTGCCATATTATGTTGGTCAAGCAGCCAGAGAGCCCAGATTTAAGGGGAGGGGGAAAAAACAGCCAACTTTCCATGGAAGGAGCAGTAAGGATTTGTGGACGTGTTTAAAAATGCCTCCATTCTGGGTTCCAAAGCCTTATGTGCTCTGGCCCCTGCCCAGTTCCCTGGCCTCCTCTTATACTTCTCACCTTCTCACTAGACTATGATCCTTACACACACTTGTTCCTGCCTGGCAGCCTTTGCATTTGGCTTTCTTCTTTCTGGAATGCTCCTCCCCTGATTTTCCCAAGGCTGGTTCCTTCTTGCCATTTACTTTACAGATGAAATGTCATTTCCCCTGAGAGCCCATCCATAATCCGCAATCCTAACACAGCCAAGCAGTTCTCTGTTCCAGTAACCTGTGTTAATTTTCAACACAGTCCTTACCACTAGCTGATACTTTTTGTGGTGATCTATTTGTTCCTTGTCTGCCTCCTCCCTCTAAATTATAAATTCCATGAGGGCAAGGGCTTGTCTGTCTTGTTACTGTACATCCCTAAGGCCTAGAACGGTGCCCAGCACAGAGCAGATGTTTGATAAATATTTATCAGTTTAGCATGTAGCAACAGTAGCCCCAGCCACCCAGCCTTCCAGCAGGACCATGGCATCTCTCTCAGGCTGCCTGACAGGTGTTGAGGAGAGGCGGGCAGCTTTAGTAGGGCCTCGTTGGCTGGTGCTTGTACCAAGAGCACAGATCTGTGGGTGGGCCTGCTCCTGGGGGATGCTTCACCAAGACCTCCTTCCAACCTCCAGCATGTTCCCCCTCTCTAGCCTCCTTGTTAAACAGCAATATAGAATCACAGTCTTAAGCACAAAGTTACTAATGTGCTTAGACAGGATGGCGCAGTTTGGCTCACCCCACCTCTGTGTTGGATCAGCTCAGGTTATATTTCATTTGAATATTCATCTTATGGTTTGACTCAGAAATGTAGGCACAGATCTGTTATCACAAATTCCAAGTGCTTGTTTTAATAATTATTTAAAAAAATAAAGATGTTCAAAATTTTTAAGAGAAATTTGGAAATGGGTATTTTAGGACCCATTCAAATAAAGAAGAAAAGTTTGATTAGGGTTTACAAAAAAAAAAATCAATGTTATTAATAGGTTAAAAAATAAGACTGCTGAGGTGAAAAGTGAGTTCAACAATAATGAAATATTCTTTGTTTTCTTTAAAAATAATTTTGACCATTGCTTAGTACTTTGGTGTAGAGAACGTACAGAGTTAGCTTCTGAAGTAACAAAACACTGGTTGTGTATGGTCAGCTCATTCTCAAGCAAATGGTAGCTTGTTTGATAGGAGTCCTTTTTATTCACTAATGAGATTTTTGCCTATGGATTTAAATTTATAAAAATTCTGTAATATGGAAAGCTCAAGTTCCTGTGGAAGAAAAGGATTGTGAGGCCCCACTGTGCTGACCAAAAGCGAGATGATTCTGTAATACTGAGAGGCCAGGATCTGTGTGGCTGCTTCTGGCAGTGGTGTGACCATCAAGAGTGAGACCACCCTTAGTGGTGCTACTCATGTCTTTGGAGCAGTCACTTTCTGACCTTGCAGAGTGGGGAAGGAAGGCAAACCTGACAGGCTGGCCTATACCACATCCCACCTGGACCTCAGACGCCGTGTGGTGGGAAGCCCACTGAGGAGAGGCGGGCAGGACCCTTGGCAATACTGACTCGGGGTTTGTGAAATCTCCTTTTGTGACAGTAGATGATTGTTATCCACCAAGGGGCTCACATGTGACCCTCTCTCTCTAGGCCAGAATGCAGTCCCCAGCAGAGTGTCAGAAGGCACAGCTAAGGGTGCTAGACTCAGCATTGTGCATTTGCTACAGAGTGGGGGCTGGCGATGAGGAAGGCCACCAACAGGTCTACATTAGTATGTCTGTGCAAGTGCTTAGCTTTTATCTTTCTGTTTCTAATTCTTTCTGCTTGAAGTATTTTTTGATGACCACTCCTTAGAACTCAAGCTCCTGGGATCAAACTTAGGTCATACAGGCTGTGGAGAAGCAGAGCCTTCCCAGGTCTCAGGTGATTAGCTGGCACCTGGAGGGCTCTCCCTCCCTTCCTCTCTCCTTTCCTGCTCTGCCAGAGCCTGCACCTGGGTGCGGAGGGCTCCCTAAGGGAGGGCTGGGTTGGAGGAGGCTGATGTTTCAGGTGAGGCAGCCCCTTCTGTGGCCGCCTTCCCACCACAGCCCTCTTGAGGAGTGAGAACCAGGAGGAGCAGGTGAGTCTCACCTGAGCTGACTGCAGTCCAGCTCAGGTGTGTCCAAGACCTCTCTCTCACAGCACAGCAATGAGAAGTGGTGTGACTCAAGCCATCTCTCTGTCCACACAATGCTGGGAAAGAAAAACCAAGTTCCATTTACCAAAATATCTGTATTATCTATAAAAATTGAACTCCAGCAAGTTACCGCTACTGGAGGCAGCAACACCAGCTATGCTGGCTGCCGAAGCTGACAGCTGCATCCTACCAGCCCACAGTGGATAGCGTACTGAAGGCACGTGAGCAGACTCATCTGTAAGGCCTCAAAAACCTGGACACTTTGGACCGTAGCAATCGAATGAAGGATCTAGGAAACATCTCCCGGGACTCCTGGGCCGTGTACTTGAAATAGTTCTGGGGATGGGCCAGGACATCAAACAGAGCCTTGATCAGTTTCTTATCCTAAAAAGAACATAATTTTTGTTACTGGGCTGAAATATTTAAACATTCTGACATTTTGCCAATGGAACTATAATAATCCAGTGTTATGCAGTAAGTTGATGAGCTGAAAAACATTATGTGAAAGTTGTTTCCGCTGATTTTTATCTTTTTTCCAGTTTTCATGTTTCCTAATTATCTACAAAAAGCATGTATTACTTTTATAAAAGAAAGTTTAAATGTCTACAAAACGGTTTCAATTTTCTAAACCAGATGAAATGCAACACTGGAATTCTGGGAATATTTATAGGGTTCGTGATATGGCAAGTGTTTATTGATAATTACTCATAAGTAATTTGGCAAACTTCAGACTTGAAGGATAAACAAGAAGCCAAGGATCTTGAACTTTTTGGAGAATGAACATGAAAACATTATTTGCCACTGGCCTGGATTTACAATAAATTTCCCACTACTCCTCTGTACATTTCCAAATAAAAAAATACAACTTCACTTGACAACACAAAGACAGCTGCCTGAATTTTTGGAAAAATGAAGTGTGGTGAAGATCTACAACTGACCTCAGCCCATGGCAGGCTTGGTGTCTGAAGGTGGCGATATGGCACAGGAGGAGAGCCTCCTCTGATGGTGCTTGGGGTGCTCTGCGGATGCCTGCTTGTCTGCCTTAGGTATGAACTCACCTTAAGGATCTCCTGATGGTTCTCAGATGCGTAGAGCCTGCCATCTCGGACTATGTCTTCAATGAGCTCCTGGTAGTCCTCTGTTGGAATAAAGGATGTATTTTGCATTCATATGGTTTAGTTATTTCCAAACTCTCTCTCTCTTTCATTTTTTATAAGATTCTGAGAAATGCCCCTTCTATAGCTGATCTGATACTGAGAAGGCAATCAGAAGAGAGCTACAGACACCCCCCACCACCACATCCACTCACCACCAGCATCTGCACCAGCTCTCAGGTTCTGCCTTCCCTCAGGTGAACCCTCTGTATATCCAATCAAGGCCCATCCCTCCACTTAGCTCACTGGCTCTATCTTCTCTCCAAATCAAGCACATTGTTCCAGTAATTCTGCTCTTTCTTCCCTACATGATAAACTCTCTCCCTTCTGAGCTTTCCCATAAGCACACAGACATGCTGTTATGTCTCTAATAAAAAAAAAAAGTCTTCTCTTGACCTTTTTTTCTCCTCAAGCTTCCATCCAACTTCTTGCCTCCCCTTTGTAGCAAAAGGGAAGAATTGTCAGCACTTGTCTCTGATTCCTCTCCTTTCTTTCTCTCCCAAACCCCATTCCGTCAGCTTTGCCACCTCCCCAACCAAAACTGCATGTCAAGCTTACCAATATACTTGTTGCTAAATCCCAAAGGTCCACTCTCAGTCCTCATCTGCCTTGATGCACCCATAGCGTTTGAGCTGGCTGGTCACCCCTCCCCCCTGAGCCATTTCCCTCAGCTTTCAGGACACCAAACCCTTTGGTTCTCCTCCTACCCCACCAGTTGCTCCCTCCGAGGCCACTTGGCTTTCCCACCTCCTCCCCCGACCTCCCACTGCAGGGTGGGGGGTGGGTCCCACTGCGCAGGGCTGGTTCTCACCTCCTCTCTGTCTATACTCACTCCCTGGCGAGCTCATGGCTTTTCTCTCCCTCCCCACTTTTCTCCCTTCTCTTCTCCTCATTTTTTCTCTCTGTCCTTGTATTATATAAAACAATCAAGCTTCATACACACCAAGCCAAACACTTCTCTCCATTTTTTTTTGGAATGGGATTCAAGGCAGGGAAAATTTGGCTGATGGAGAGGCAAGAAAGCTATGTTCATTTTCTCCTTAATAATTTTTGGTCCTGCAGTGCACACAATGTAAACCTTCCCCAAATTAACCCTCCTCTGCCTTTCAAAGTCTAGCCTGTTTCCTACATTCATCACTCAAATCAAGCATATGCAAACACAATCTTTCAAATTCCAGGCCAGAAAAAAAATGCCCCTTGTTTGCATATCAAGTGCAATAAAACCAAACAAATAATAAGAGCACTGGAATTGTGTGGAGAAGTTGGAGAAGTTCTTGAAAAAGTTTCTCCTAGTCAAGTGATAGTAAATGGAAAACAATAGTATAATATTCATAATTTAATACATGTATAATATCACTGGTACTCTATTCATGTGATATCTTTCCTCTTATTCTTTTATTTTAGTGCATATAAAATGTGAATAAAGGCACATGTTTTTTATCTTGAATGCCTCTGCAGCATCTCCACCTTAGGGAACCAGCCCCTTTGGAGGATGGGAGTTCACCTTCAGGAACATCAGTTGCTGTGCTGTGTCTGGCCTGAGAGAACTGGACAGCTGTTTGCCCCTCTGCCAAATACTTCCAGACTGCTGTCTTTTTAAAAATATTTCTTCTGTTTTTAAGAATTACTGTGTTGCCTCCCTGCTCCAGCTGTCATGAAAAAAGCAGTCAGGTGTTATAAGTAAGAACTCAGACCCTGGAGTCCCAAAGATGTCTGCAGCTTTGTCCTGCTGTGACCCAGATCACTTAAATGTCTGAGCATAAGTGGCCTCCTCTGTAAAATCAGGAAAGAACTGAGTCTACTTCATGGGTGATTGTGGGGAATGTGCTGCGTCAAAGGCACTTAGGAGCCTGGTGCTGAGTGATGCTCAGCACATGTCAGCCACTACGGTGCCTCCTGTTCTCCAGTGGTCGGGGGCTAGTCTCCAGCAGCCCCACCTGCCCCTTCTAAATGGGATTTCCATTCTTCTGGGCTTGGCAACCAGATACCACACCTGTCTGGAACATATGTTTAAGAAAAGAGTAAACAGGCTCTGAGTGAAGACATAAAAGGTTTCTGTATGGCCAAACCAGCAATTTTCAACTACAGTTGACCTTTGAACAACATGGGTTTGAACCATACAGATCCACTTATGTGGTTTTTTTGAATAAGTATATTGGAAAAGTTTTTGGAGATTTGTGACAATCTGAAAAAACTTGCAGGACCACATAGCCTAGAAACATCAAAAGAATATGAGAAAAAGTTAAATATGTCATAAATGCATAATATATATGTAGAGACTAGTAGATTTTACAACTTGCTACCATAAAAATCAACAATCAACTGTAGGCTACCAGTACTTAAGTTTTGGGGGAGTCAAAAGTGACACATGGACTTTTGACTGTGTGGCGTCAGCACCCCCTAACTCCTATGTTGTTCAAGGGTCAACTGTATTTTCTGCTGTGACTTGCACAAGACACACTCTTGCGGGCCTACCCAGGGTTATGTTGAATTTCCCGTTTTAAGCTACAACTCTTTATTGAATAAAAAAAAAAGTTTCATGTGTCACAAAGGCAGAGGTGAGAACAGCCAGACTAAAGTGTGTGAGCTTCGGTGACATTTACTCTGGAGCCTCCGTGTCCTTTTTGGTTCCTCCCTGCCTCTAGGCAGGGGAGGCTGTCGGCTGCCACTCTCAGTCAGATGAAGTCCACTGCCTCTCAGCAGAGCCTCACGGGAGGTATTCATGTCCACCAGGAGTCTGATACTAAGAGTCAGCCTAAAAACCCTCCATGGCTGCCTGTAAGATTAGGTCTACCCTTCTGAGTTTGGCACTCAAGGCTCTTTGCAGCCTAACCCTCCCCCTTCTAATCTCATCTCTCACTGCCAAGCCCCATGCACCCTGCCAACTGGCCAAATCAGTCTATTCACAGTTGCCACACTTGCCAGGTACTCCATTCGTTGGCCTATGTTATGCCCTTTTCCTGAATGTTCGTCCTCCCATTTATACAGAAACTTTTGTGTTCTTTCAAGATCCAAATCTCTTGGGACTTTCCTCTCCTCTTTCCAAAAACCCATGCAAAATTAACTGCTGCCCCTTCCTCTATCTTCACATGAGCTTTGTACATGTCCCTTGAGAGTATCTATAATCTATGTGTTTCTGTCAGTAACCATGTTGTCTCCAGCACCCAGCCCAGTGCCTGGCACAGTAGATGCTCATTGTGTATAAATGAATAATTCATGAATGAACAGATGGCTCATCCCCCTCTAAATCATGAAGTTCTCTAGGATATGGCCCAGGTCATTGTGTATTTATAGTAAAAATTTGTCAATGAAGTCTCAGAACTGGGAAGGGCCACAGGACCTTCATTTAACAAGAAAAGAAAACCAGGAAGTCATCTGACTTGCCCAAAGTTACACAGCAAATTAGTGCCAGAGACAGAACTTGGGTCTTTATCCCTTTCCTAAGGATTTGATAAAATAAAAGCCACAGTCATAAGTTAATAATAATTGAACATTCACTATGTGTCAGGCACTGAACCAAGTCCTTTATGGATGATCCCACTGAAGTCGCACATTAAGTTTAATGGCTATCCTCATTTACATATTAAGAAAATGAGGCTTAGAGACAGTAACATTCACAAAATCACAGAAGAGATGATAACCAGCTGGCTGACCCCAGTGCCCATGCTCTTACCCACCAAGTTAGGCTCACTTTTATTTATTTTCTAAAACATCTTTTCATCCATGTAGTCAGTGTCCTCAAATGCCTGTTTAAAATTTGGCTCTTGTGAGTCAGCGATGTCCTTTCTCCTTATCCTACCAGCCTTTCTGAGCATGTGTGCTTGTCAGCAATCCACCAGCTGGCTCAGAAGCTGGTTCTGTTCAAAGCAGAGAACACACTGCAGCCTCAGTTTCACATGCTTACCATCATATGTCACATACGGGACCTGGAACCCTCTGGCACTGTTCCCTTCATTGGACTTAAACTGAATCCACAGCTTCTTTGATCTGGAGGTGAAGGCGATGGGGCGTTCGTAAGTCTGACAGGTTTCATATGTTGTCACAGAATTGGTCGAAGCTGCCAAGGGAAGTTGGAGGGGAGTGGGGTTCAAGACTCATCACCAAACAGGCAGACAGTGAACACTCATCTTTTCAAATACTCACACCATAAAACAAGTTATGCTCAAGTGCCTGTAAGGCTCAGCTGAGCCATCATAAGGGCCAAAGCCCTGGAAATCGAGCAGATGCAACTAGAGTTTGTAAGTCCCCAGGGCAGGCTAATGGGAGGCCATGGCTAGGCAAACAGCAGCCCCCAGGCTGCAGCCCTCACTGCAGGAGCTGAGGAGAGGGCCCTCAAGTTCCAGAGCCACCCGCTATGATCTAGTAATAACCACCACCACTTACTGCATGCTTCCTAAGACCAGGCTGGGCACTGTGCACTTCGTGGAATCCATCTCACTTAACCCTCTGAAAACCACAGCAAGATGGTGTGGTTGTTACCTCATTTATAGAGCAATTAAGTGTCTGACCAGGGTCACACAGCCAGTATGTGGATAAGTCAGGATCCAAGCCCACACCTGACTTCAAACATTGTAATACTAGTAAGAATGGCAAACACATAGTGGCTCAATGTGACATTATTATTCTAAGTGCTTTGTAAATATGAACTCATTTATTCATCACAATAATCCTATGAGGTAGCAACTATTCTTATCTCCTTTTTAACAGATTAGGAAACTGAGACACAGAAAGATCTAGAATGCATGCCCAAGATCACAGAATTAATAAGAGGTGGAGCTAGGAGTCAGATCCAGGCAGTCTGGCTGCACAGCCCACTCGTTATACCAGCTCTAAGCTGTGTTGATGGCAGTGTCCCTTTATGGACCCTGGGCCATGTGTCAGGATGGGAGGAGCGTCCCTCCTTGTAGGACCATGCTTGGCCTTGGTCAGTCCCCGAACTATGAGCCCTTCTGAGGGAGAGGCAAATGTCTGGGGCCAGCCCTGCATGAGCATCATTGGCTCTCTGTGATGTTGTAGAAGTGGGTCCCCAGCAAGCACAAGGTCCCCAGCAAGACTGACCCCAGGACCACTCCCTCTGGGATTCAACAAGAGGCCTCAACATGTGGTTTTGATCTACATTTTTTTTTCCTTGGTAAACTCTATGAACTCATGTCCCACCTCTGTTCTAATATGGAGGTGACATTTTGGGTCTGCTTCTCACACTGAAAGCTGGGAGCATGCAGTCAGCCTTCCCAGCTGGGCTTAGAAGGGGAGGGGGGCCGAGGGGTGAGACGCACAAGTTTTCCGCATCACCAGGTAGTCTCCACAGTCGTCCTCTATGGGCAGGAAGATCTCAGGGACCACAATCAAGATGCGGCGCTTGGGGGGCGGGTTGATGGTCCAGGTGCACTCAGTGTTGGCAGGGTAATTGCCTGGGTAGTTTGGGGATTCGATGTACCCAGTGAAATCTCCCAGCTCCCCTCCACATCTTCTGTCTGGAAGAGGAAACTCCGTGAGTTATAAAAGCACAATGCAGTCTTCACTGTCATGGCCACCAGCAGCTTGGCTGAGAACTACTGCATCTCTACTGCCAGCAAGGAAGGGGGCCTAGAAATGATCTGTTCCTGGGAATAGCCTGACCTCTAATGCCCAGGGCCCCCTCTGGGAGCCCAGCCACACTAACTTCCCACACAGAGCCCACTCCTCTCAGTCCCAGGCACCATTATTTTTATTAACTTGAAGGAGCTCAAGGTCAGTAGCAGGTGTTTGTGAAACAAAAGAACAACTTTAATTTTCAATATTTTGCTTACGAAGTTCAAGTGCCAAGGGAGCCCATTAACACAAAACTTCCAGGTGTATCAAAACAGAGAGAACAGAGCCTACTGCTCAGTTGAGGATATCTGACTCTTTGCTAGAGATCTTTGATGAGGAGATGACAGCCATATTCTCTCTCTTTTCTTTCTGGTCAAGGCCACATTTTACTTTTTGGTGGGGAAGAGAATTCCAATTAATTATCAGTCAATGTGGGGCATGCTGGATCCTTACTTGTGGCACCAAAGTCAGGAAGCACACACGCACATGCACACACACCACCTTGGCCATACCTTCACTCACTGAATCTCCAAAAGCCCTAGGGACTCAGAAATGAGAAAGACCCAGTCCTTGCCTTCAAGGAGCCTATTATTTAAAACCATCAGGTGAACCTGTACAAGAGATATGTTGAAGAGATTCCCTTTTCTCCTCTAATTTATTGATTATTTATTAATTTATTATTTCCAGTAGAAGAAAATAAACGGGCTTTTTTCTTTTCTGGAAGAGAAGAGAGAGAGGGGAAAAGCAGGAACCGAAGGGCTGTCTGAGGCACTATGCCATGTGGCTCCGAAGGGCCAGCCAAGGACCAGGGGGTGGGAGGACAAGGAAATAAATTCCGTCTTGGTCTGGGAAAGACTTTTCTAACACTGTGAACTTCCCTAAGCCTAATCTACCAAAAGACTAGGATGTCAGGGAAGGTAGTAAGCTTCCTGTTATGGCAGGCATTCAAGAAGAGACTTCATGGCTCCTTGTAAGGATGTGGTTGAAAGGACTTAATTGGAATAAAAAGAAAACTAGATAACCTTCCAGTCTTAAAATTCAAATAAATGATCCACTGCCCACTTCAATCCCAGATGCCTCCAGTCTAGGGAGGTTTCCTTGTTCCTCTGTGTTGCTGTCCTAATGATATTGAATTAGCTGAGATTTACTTTGGCCTTTACTAGAGAATTTTGCATAATGGCTGAAAACAAACAAAGCATGCAGCAAGTCCTTCAGTGATCAGCTTCCCCATCCTGCAGAATACAAATCAAACTCCTTGGCATGGCACTCAAGGCTTCCTCTCCTGGTCTGTCTCAGACCCCCTTCAGCACAGCCCATCATCAGGGCCAGGGGCTTCTTCCCAAAGAGACTTTCACTTTTCTGAGTCTGTGATTCCTTCCCACTGCTCTCTTGGGCATAAAACTTTTTCTCCTGCTTTCCACATCAAAACCTTCTCCTGCCCCCCAGAAGCTTTTCCTGGTCTCTTGCTCCTTCCTGGCACATAACAGGTCTTCAAACAATACTTGCTAAACAGGCCTGAACTGAAATTTTGCCCCTGGGCAGAAATTACAACAAGTACAGCCTGTGAGTGTGCCAGGAGAAGCAGCCAGGATCAGTATAATGTTGTACTTGGGGGTCAAGCCTGCTATCCTTGAGCGTGGATCTGCAATGGCCGTGAGCTGGGCCAACAACGTCTACACGGTTCCCAGTGAAGCTGGGTTCCCCCCACCTCCACCCTCCTCCCCCAGGTGCACCTAAGCACTTAATCAAAAACCCAGGAGAACCTTAGAGATAGACCTACTTTTACACTGGGTTATGTTTGTGGAGCCATCAAAGTCAGTTGTTGTATTTCCTGGGCAAGAAACACAATTATTTTTTCCAAATTCAGGCTGATAGGTGCCTGCTGGGCAACGAATACAGCGGTGGGTAGTAGTGTTGTAGAAATGTCCAGGAGAACATTGAACTGTGCAGTGGGAAAGGGTAGAGATAATTCAAAAAAAGTTTTTTCAAGACTGCATTTTCATCAAATGCAACAGAAAAGGCTTTACAGTTCATGAAATAAACTTTTACACCCAAATGGAGAACTGCTTTCCTACTAATCTGAGGCTAATCAACACTTAATTCCCTAAATAGCTAGCTAGGGTGGGACCTGTGACTCATGACACAGAAAAATACAAAGGGAACAAGGTGCCAGTGTATCTTCAGAGAGTTTATGGTGCATGTAGAGTCAGGCATAAATGAGCACAGCTCGTCCCCATGCAGAGCATGCTATTGAGTGTAGAGGGGTGCAGAACTGATCCTGGCTTGGGGTGGGCTCCTGCTAGTGGCAGCAGTGACAGGGTGCTGGGGAAGGGGTAGGCCCTTCACTGTCGGGAGCTCAAGGTAAGGGTGGTGCGATGGAGGGAGGCTGGAAGGAAGGAGCTGAGGAACCTGTGCACAAGACCTGCTCGTTTCTCCCTGATTGCCCCTCCACTCAGTTCCGTCCAAGGCGGACAAGGTGGCTGGGGGGAATACCACATCTAGGACCTTCCCGTGCTCCCTGAACACCCTACAGAGGTGGGTGAGGCTGGGACCTGATGTCCCCACCACTGGGGAACCACACAGGGCACCTCAGAACTGGGCTTGATTGGAGTTTTCCCAGACTCCCATGGTTCTCAAGAGAAATTCAGTTCTGAAAAAGGCAAGCTGCCAAGTCCTCACCTCTGGTTTCACAGTCCTGAAAGGAAGTGGCTCCCAGGTGTTTGGTGGGAAGGCCTCCTCCACAGGGGAAGCAGGAAGTACGGCCGGCTTCAGGCTGGAATGCGCCCAGGGCACAGAGCTGGCAGGGTGCAAAGCCATCTGCAGAATATTCACCAGGTTGGCACAGAGCTGTGGGGACAAATGAGCCTAGGTGAGCAAGGCCCTCCAGGCAGAGCCTTTCCCATGTCTCTGCAGATGAGATCAGACTCTGGTCAAGCCTGTCACCCTGGGCTGACCTCAGCTCCCACCTCAGGGAGAGAAACCCTGTCCTGCCCTGCTGCTGACCCTGAAGAAGTGGTATGTGAGTGCCTGATGTTAACACACAAATCTGCACAGCACAGTGCAAAGCAGCCAAGGGGGGACTGCAAAGTATGGAGCAGGCCTAGATATGCACCAGGCTTAGGACTACACAGCAGTGCAGAAGCCCCCAGTGAGAAGGTTCTCCTCTCTGGAATCAATTTGGTAATTTGACCCAGAAGTACCCCCTCACCCAATTATATCCTAGTGACAGAAAGATTCTTCAGAAGAATCTCCCCTGTTTCACCAACTGTATTTACTAAGTTATATCTCCCTACACTAAGTGTGTCCTGGCCTCCCTCTACTAAATCAAACCAATCCAATTCACCCTGACAGGAGGACCCAGTGGTCTTACTTTAAGCCCCTTACTTTATTATTTTTAAGTTTATGACAAGAAGTATAGCCATAAACAAAAGAATTTCTAAAAGTGTATGTTCCTTAGGAATTATATTGTCATTGACAAGATGCTATAAAAATGTATATCTCTTGTATACCTAAACATCTCTATTAATTTTCATGGTCTCCTTTCTACCCATAAGTCAATAGATATAATGGCATTTAATGAACACACACCCAAAGGAAGAGTCTGGAGTCTGTCAGACCTGGGTTCTGACTCCAAATCCTCCACTTCTCAGTTGTGTCACTTTGAATTAGTCACTTCAACTTCATAAAGTTGTTGTGGTGATATACCAACCATATGAATAATTTGTGTAATACACTTTGCATGATACTCAGCATAGGTAAGTATTCAATAAATGTTAACTTATTATTATTATTACTAATATTCTTATTAGATGAATATATCTTAATAAGGTCATATACAAGTACAAACAGATGCCCCAAAGTGCCTCCATATCAACTTTGTAGTTAGTTCTAGGGTCTCATGACAGGCCAAAGATTCGGTAGGAGTCACACATCCATCTGAGGATCTGATTTTTAAACCAGAAAAGGTCCTGCAGTTGAGTTGGGAATCCTTTAGGTGGGAAGTAAAGCTGGCTCTTGGAGTCACTGGAAGGAGAGGCAGGGGCCACCAGGCGTCCTGTGTACTCTGTTGTGAACATCACCTACAGATCACCGTGTCAGAGCACACCTTCCCTGGGAGTCCACGGAGTGTCAATACAGCTGGCCCTTCTTCCACTTGATAAAAGGGAAGACATTTACTAATAACATAGATAAGAAAGAAGCCCACAGAACCCAAGTGAGCTTAGCTCCAGAGTTAACATTTTATATGGGATGATTAAAAACTTCACACAGTTTAACAAAATAACCAGATGGATACTTTTTAAAAATCAATAAGCTATGAATTTCAAACCAAAGCTGGAAAAACAATCAAAACTACTTTCTTCATTTTAATGCTTTCAGAGAGTCTCTACTTACTGGGAAATCACTCAGGCCTCAGGGAACATCTACTTACAATGGATAAAGCCCACAGTTGCAACATTTACACTTTGATTCTGACAATGTATTCTATCAGACCTTTATTTGTTTGTTCAAATCAGCATCAGTCCAGCATGTGTCAGGCACTGGGCAAGGCACTGGAGATGAAGCCAGTAAGGTCCCTGCTCACAGGCAGCCCATGGTGCTGCGTGTACTGTCTGCATTGAAATGCTACCTATGCCTTCTGGCTAAACAATCATACTGGAGCCTGGAGGAGTAAGAAGGGGCAGACAGAATCCTTACCTCCACATTCAGACACATTCCAAGCTTCTGAGGTCTTCAGAGACCCGGGATTTTCTGGTCTGGGGCACGGTTCACATGTGATTTGTCCTTCTTCTTTTTGGAAGGTTCCATTTGGACATAAAAGGCAGCGTTCTTGTACTCCATCATAATATGTCCCAGCCCTGCAACTGACTAGCCAAAGGGGAAATGATCTGGTCAGTAAGGGGGCAGAAGCCATGGAAGGGTAATGTGAGTGCCAGAGATGAAGGTAAAAACCCCACCCTCTCCACTACAAGCCCTGAATACAGAATGTGGTTCCCTGTGCACAGCGCTCAGCCATGATCCCTGACACCCACTAGTGGAGGCATTTACAGATCCTCACTCCCTAGACCGTGAGCTCCTTGGGGACAGGGATCACAGTGGTCTTAATTATTTCTGAGCATAAGTACCTGATGACTCTCCCTACTTCACAGGGCTGTCAGAAGGATTATAAAGGTCATTCAGTGAACATAGGCATGATGTTGAAACAACAGAGAAGGGTGCTATTAATTCTGGCTAGTGGCGTCCCTGAAGGCTTCCTAGAGGAGGCCTCATTGTGGTCAGGCCTTGAAGGATGAGTAAGATCTTCCCAGATATGAAAGGGGGCAGTTTATAAGGATTCATGCAGGGCATGTGGGAAAAGAGAAGGAAAAAAAGGAGGTTGGGATAGACTAAAAAAGTTCTCAAATGCCAGGCATTTGGATTATATTACACAGGTAAAGGAGCCTCTTTTTTTTAGTCAGAAAGAGATGAAAATAGCCAGAAGTCAGGTTTTAAAAAGCTTACTCTCTGGTGGCTGTAGGGAGGGTGCTCTCAAGGGTCTTACAGATAAGCTATCCAAAACAGCATGCTTTGTATTTGTAATAAAAGTAATACATTACAAAGAGTAAACCCAGGTAAATGTCTTCTGAAAAAATAAACTACAAATGAATTAATAAACTATGCTTCTGATTATATTTATGATATTGTTAGTTAAATGTAGATTTATATCTTATCTTAGGATATGAATATAAAATAAATATGCTGAATTGGATTCTCTAATATAATATTCAAACATCATCATAACCATCAGAATAGCCTTTTTGATAGGCTAACACTTACTGAGTACTTACAATCTACTAGACACCATGCCAAAGCTTTACATACATTATTTCATTTATTCCTGAAAACAACCTGAAGGAGCTAGGTACTATTATTAGCTCCATTTTACAGAAACAGGGGCTTAGGGACTTAAAATAACTTGGCCAAGCCCCACAGCGAGTCTGTGAAATACCCCTATGGGTGAGATCAAGAGCTTTGAATTTAAGAAGGGGAAAGGCCATTTAACAAAGTACAGACTGAATCACAGTTGAAGACTTTGGGGAGGATTCTTTATGGGGCATGAGGGGTGTTTGACTGGTACAAACACATTTTCTTTCAAACTTATGATGCCATGAAATAGAAAACAAAGTAGCACAAGATAAAATTAGCAATCCTATCTCATGAATATCTGTAAGGGGAAATGTCTCTTTTCATCCTATCCTACAAATGCAATCTGTATATGTACTTCTAGGATTAAACAGGGCAAAGTTCTCTATTATCACTATTAACAATGCCTTTTAATTATTCATTCAATAATAAAAAAATGAGGCTTTTTAAAAATCATAGTAAGCCAAAATATGCCACATTTAACATATTATTTCTACAATTAAGTGCAATCAATCAGTAAAGTATACTATTAAGTCTAAATCTTAATTCTTTATATTGCTTGGGTTTTCTTTTACAATACTCATATATCATTTTTATTTAATCTTATGAGTTTTTTTTTTATTAGAAGTGAACCAAACTCTTGCTCTTTGGGCAAACATTATAATGAGTAGGATGCACACTGTGGCAGACAGAGCCTGTAATTCCAGGCTTATTCTCTAACTGCAGCCCTACTGGATAATGGTTCCATAATTACTCTGGTTCCAGCTCATCTCCTGTGAAAAGCTGGGCTGAATTATGTACTGGGAATTTATGACTCTTTATCCTCCATCTCCCACCTGCCTATCCTAGTGCCTACAGCAGGCGGGTAAATGATGATAACCTCTTCCTGGCTCTAGCAAGCCAGCTGTCATGAAGACTGACAGAAAGCAAATAAAACCAAGTCTGTCCAGAGCCCCTCCAGTCCAAGCTATTTCCATTTTGGAAACAGCTGTTTTCATCATCCTGATTCACCTAAAGGGAAAGTGCCCGTATGATGACAATGATTCCAACACCCCCATTAATCCTAACTTAGAGTTCCATCAGCATGGTCTGGTCCAGCACAGCTCCTCTGGCAGGTGAGTTCCCTCCACAGGTGGACAAGAATGATTGGATCTGGTTCTCACTGAAAAAAGTGAGATGGGCTCCTGTTGTGGGTATCCACTCCTCCTTAGAAGTATTTAAATCCCAAAAGCCTCTTCGAGGTTGCATTTTGAGAAGCCTCACAATGTCCCATATCTGTTACAATTTCTCAACCAAGCAAAGGGCTGAGACATGCCCCTTGGGCTGCCCTGAGGAAAAGAGGGCACCAGTTTTTTCTCACAGTGAAAGGCCTGCTTCACAGAAACAAACTTGTATTGCCACTCACAGTTTCCATTTTCCCTCCGGAGAGCAAGACCTACAGAAATATTTCATGCCAATCACCTTCTGAATTAATTGTTTCTTTCACAAGGTAAAAATGAGCTAAATCCAGAAAAGTGCAAAGTGATTCTGAAATGTCACAGAGCAATGCCACAGAACAGCTTTTCTGCAAATGTACTGAAGATCTGGCCTGAGGAGGCCTCGATCACACGTTCCAGTTGGTTCTCTTTTCTCCTTGAGTAACCAGCTCATTTTGCTGCCCCAGACAAAGGAGTCAGTTGCCCCCAGACACTCCACAATCACAGCAAAGCTTTTGTGTGTCTTCAGTGACCATTAAAATCCCATTCTCAAATACCACACAGCTGTTTTCTCCCTCTCTTTAAAAAAAAATACAAGAAAGCTTTTCTGATGCAAAAAGGAGAGACCAGGGGGACCACGATTAATGGTGACAAAGAGACCTGGCGGCCCGGCCCGCCCTCTTTTCAAGCCACAGCCTTTGAGTGTTTCAGGCTATGGACAAACACTGTGGTCTCTCTGTGGCTAAGAAGGTGAACCTAGTAAAAGAGGTCAGTCTCTAGCAGCTGACGGTTTTCTTAAGAATCGCGCCTTGACTTCTGGAGGAGAGCCTCAGGCAGCCCATGTGGATTCCCAGGGTGCCCTGGAGCGGCTGCTCTGTCACAGCTCAAAGGTGATGGTGCTCCAGGCAGTGCTGCGGCCTCAGGGTCCTGGTTTGAACCCCTTGCTTCAGGATAACCAGAGACAGCATCCCCTTGGGCTGAGAGGTTCATTTGTCACGTCTGTCCAGGTTTCTGGTGTGTGCTCAGGTTTGCTATTTGAAAACATTTTAATAGTTGGGGCAGAGAGATGAGCCCAGCTTGAGGCCCTTCCTTGTATGGTGTGCTCAGGTTTGCTATTTGAAAACATTTTTATAGTTGGGGCAGAGAGATGAGCATAGCTTGAGGTCCTTCCTTGTATGATGAAAAGCATACACTGTTCGCTTCAGGCCTGGTTAACCGGGGCTTAGATTTCATTTCCTTTAGAGTCCCTCTGCTGCCCTCAATTTAAATATTCCCCCAAAGATTTGCCCTTTGCCCTCTTTTCTCTAAATGTTGATGACTATCCTCAAGATATCATCTGTTGTCCCTGTGAAGATTCATTTTCTCATTTATTCAATTAATTGCTTAGCACTGATTATGTGCTGAGTACTGTTCTAGGGGCTGGAGGTACAGCAGAGAAGACAGACACGGCCTTGCTCTAAAGGGGCTCTCATTCTAGAGAAAGGACAATAAATGAGCAAACAAACATATAATGGAAGGCCAACCAGAGCCAAGTGTGATGAAGAAAAGTGAAATAGGATAAGAGGTTGAAAAAGAGCGTTGGGTGGAATGTGTGCATATGCTGTTTTAGAATAGTAGCCAGGAAAGGCCTCTCTGCACAGAGATCAGAGTGAAAAGAGGGAAATGCCCTTTGAATGGTATTGCCAATTAGCAAAAAAGCCAGTGTAGCAGGAACACAGGGAAAAGAGAGAAGGAGAGAGGTGGTAGGAATTGAATTCTAAAAAGCAAATAAGGACCTGATCTGTAGGTTCTTAAAGGTCATGGTTAGGAAATCAGACCTTACACAAAGTGTGCTGGAGGTTGTGGGTGGGCGAGTGACACAGTCTGACTTAGGGTTCTAAAAGATCTTCCAGCTGCTCTGTGGAGAACAGACTGAAGGCAGCCAAGAGCAAGGAGAACAATCCAGAGCCCATCACAGGAGACTGGGCAGGAGCTGGTGGTTTGGAACAGAGTGGCAATAAAGAGAGAAGAGAAAACTAGTGAGATTCAGGATATAATCTGAAGGCAGAGCTAAAAGATTTTGCTAATGAATGGGGTTTGGAGCAAACCAGAATGAGAGAGGTCCAGGAGCCTGGGAGGTGTCCAGCATGAGCAGCTCAGTGACCAGAGGTGCTGTTTACTGAGATGGGGGAAGCAGGTTTTACCGGGAGGAGGTGAGGAGGATAAAACATCTTGTTTAGACACGTTGGGTTTAGGATGCAAGTGCTGATATTGAGAAGGCATGAGCTAGACTGGTGGTCTCCAGGGTAGGCTACTGCACCCCAGGGCTTTACAAAATGATCCACTGGCTGTGAGCAAAGCAATTTCACATATATGTCCATTAATTTTTACCTACATTATAAGAAATAAAGAAAGGCCCACTGGTGTATTATATGGTATAAGATCGGCCCCTCAGTCTGTCCACATCGCCATGAGTCATGGACACATGTGAAGACACAGGTTTGCAAGTAAAGAGAGGAGCTGGCAGTCCACAGCGCTGGGGACTGGAGGTACTAATGGATTCGTTTCTTTTCAAAGTACTGACAAGAATTACAGTTTAACTGTGTCTGGTTGAATAGAGCTCTTGGTTATATTACCTATTTTCAACCAAACTGTCACAAGACAGAAAGCAGCTTCGAACGATCCCAGGGCAGAAGCCCTAGATCCAGTGGTACAAGAACAGTGAACAGCAGGGACATGCCAGAGCGGATAATGATTTTATTCCCAGGACTTGTCCTGCCCATCCACGTCGTAAGATGGAAACAGTAATGATTCAGTTGGATCTGACAAGAGTTGATCCAATTTACAAAAAGACTACTTGAAAAAAATGGGTTTACAACCACTACTGTTAACAACAAACCTTGCTAGATTGTAAATATGTACCTTAAGATCCTAGCTACTTTTAAAGTTTGTTTATATTTAATCTGTATCTCATTTTTCTATCTTGTATTATGTACATAGTATATTAGCCAGTAATACAACTGTATAATTTTGTGTGTGTGTGTGTGTTTTCAAAATATTTATTTAAAAATAATGTTACTCTAAACTTAATATAAAACAGTAGATATGCAGAATTTTTCTGGTACTTAAGAATATAATGTTCTTAAAGCTTACATTCTCATTCTCAGTTTTTATCTTGTGTATTTTTTTTTTTGAGGGCATCTCTCATATTTATTGATCAAATGGTTGTTAACAACAATAAAATTCTGTATAGGGGAGTCAATGCTCAATGCACAATCATTAATCCACCCCAAGCCTAATTTTCGTCAGTCTCCAATCTTCTGAAGCATAACGAACAAGTTCTTACATGGAGAACAAATTCTTACATAGTGAATAAGTTACATGGTGAACAGTACAAGAGCAGTCATCACAGAAACTTTCGGTTTTGCTCATGCACTATGAACTATAAACAGTTCAAATATGAATACTCATTTGATTTTTATACTTGATTTATATGTGGATACCACATTTCTCTCTTTATTATTATTATTTTTAATAAATTGCTGAAGTGGTAGGTAGATACAAGATAAAGGTAGAAAACATAGTTTAGTGTTGTAAGAGAGCAAATGTAGATGATCAGGTGTGTGCCTGTAGACTAAGTGTTAATCCAAGCTAGACAAGGGCAATAAAACATCCACGTATGCAGAAGATATCTCTCAGAACAGGGGGGGTGAGGTTCTAAGCCTCACCTCTGTTGATCCCCAATTTCTCACCTGATGGCCCCCCTACGACTGTGCCTGTCTTAGGTTGTTCCTCCCTTGAGGAATCTTACCCGTCTCTGGCTAACCAGTCATCTTCCGGGGCCATACAGGGAAATGTAAAGTTGGTAAGTGAGAGAGAAGCCTTATTGTTTGAAAAGGTTAGCTTTTTACTTCTTTGCATATTTATGCCCTGTGGCTTCTATGCCCAGCATTTGTCTTGAGGTATCTTTACCACTTGGAAGAATTATGATACTCGGTAAATTCAATATGAGGCACGAATTCTATTTAAGGGTTGTAATTAGGAAGGAAGAAGAAAAGCTATAGAAGTAGCAGGCGGAAGAAAACATGGGAAGATTGATTATTTCTTTGACATATCTTCTTGTAGAGTAACTTCAGCATGTATAGGTTTTAAACTACTAATTAAATTGTGCACACACATTAACACAACTGTATAATTTAAAAATAAGTAATCATTCATAATTTCAAGAATATTTCACCTGAAGTGTGCATGTGTGTGTGATGAAAAACTGTCAACACCTCTGGATAGAGAAGTCTGTAACTCAAAATAGAGGTCAGAGCTGGGGAGGGCAGTTTGGGAGCCATCAGCATATGGTGGTATTTAAAGCAATGGCACTGGGTGAGGTCACCTAGGAGAGTGTGAAGATGGAATAGGGGGACAGAGTCCTGAGCCCCAGGAAACCTGATGTTTAGAGGTCAAAAAGTAGGGAGGAACCAGCATGGCAAGTGAAAAGAAGCAGCCAGCAAGGTAGGAAGAGCGCCAGAAGTGTGTGATGTCTGAAACCCACAAGAAGAAAGGAGGGGGTAGTGATCAACAGTGGCTGAGTGAGAGCTGGCAACTGGATTTGGTCACATGAAGCTTGTTAGGAATCTTGGAAAAGCAGCTTCAGTGGAGAGGGTTGGAATGAAGAGCAGATTGGCTGGAGCTGAGGAGAAGACGGGAGGTGAGGAATCAGAGACAGTTTAGACAGCTCTTTCAGGGTGTTTTGCTCTCTACAGGATAAAGAAATGAGGCAGTATCTGGAGAGAAGCATGAAGTCAAAGCAGGGTTTGTTTGCTTTTTAAGATGGGAGATAGGTTTGCATGCTGTTGGAAAGGATCTTGTAGAGGAGAACCGTGAGATGGGAGGTCAACAGCAGGAGCAGCGTTCTTGAGAAGGTGAGAAGGAATGGGCTCCAGAGCCCAGGCGGAGGAGTTGGCCTTAGCTGGAAGCAGGGGCTGCTCGCCCATTTTAACAGGAGGCAAGTTAGAGCGTGTGTGGACAGACACCGAACAGAAGGGTTGTCTGCACATGGAGAGATGAAGTCGTTTTCCCAGACTCCCAGATACCACGGGCATCTCTGCATGGGAGCCTTGTCGCAACTCAAATTCAACTTGCCCAAAGGGAATGCTTCTCTTCCCTTCCCGGCTCAGTCCTCCCTCTTCTTATAAAAGGCATCTCTACTCTCCCAGTTACCAAGTCTCCAACCCTTGGAGTTTTGATCCCCAACTTCTCCCTGCTCCAGCAGTCAGCTGCAGCACCCTATAACTGGGTCCCTGTGTCCATGCTCTATTCTTCATCTCCATGGCACCAGTGTTCTTTGATCCTCACCGTCTCTTATCTAAGTTCTTGCAATAATCTTCCAGCTATTTCCCTTGCTTCTGCTCCTTCCTCAGCTCTGCTACACTTACCATCAGATTCACCTACCTTTCAAAAGTGCTTCTCTGATAGCTTCACTCCCTGGCTCAAAGTCCTCCCTGACTTGACTCTGTACTTAGTGTCTGACTCAGAATTCAGTCTTTAGTCTCCTTTTCTGCATGTGAGCTTTCGTTCTTTCTCATGCTCTCTCAAGAGTCAATTTTTTTTCCTGCTTTTCCTATAAATCTTTGCTTATTATTTCTTCCTCAGTGATCACATTCATCTATCCATTCAACCAACTCACAAGCTTTTTCTCAGTGCCTCCTGCATATGAAACAGGGCTGGGTGAGATGCGGGACACATGGGAAGCAAGTGACATCAGAGGCCAAGTCAGAAACCTCTAAGCTCACCCAAACTCTGTCCTCCTCTCAGTCCCCAAACAAATTTATCACCAAATGATGCTCCTGTTTCCTCCTAAGTATTTCTCTAACCCATTGCTTCTTTTTTACTCCATTTAGCGCCTTCATGTTCTCAGTCTCTGTTATGTGAAGCATTTAAAAGCTCCCAAATTCTTTTTTCTGCCTCCAGTCCTGACCCCCAATACAGTTAGAGAGATCTTTCTAGAATACAAATAGGACCTGGACACTCCCTGATTAAATCCCCTAATAACACCTTGTCACGTAAAGATAAAGTCAAGGCTCCTTAGCAGCATATTCAAGGTCTCCTGGGCTCGCCATGCCTTTCCCACTGGCCTAGTTGCCCACCCTACCCTAGCTCGTGCTCAAGTTTAGTGATACTGAAATGTCAATAAAGCGCCGTGTGCATCTCACTCAGTCCTGTTCCCCATTGCTGCTCCTCAGCCTGAATAGTCCACCAATCCATGTGTCTTCTAGGCATTCTCCAAATCTCAGCTGAGGCTTTCTCTCTTTTAGGAAGTCTTCTCTAATGCTTCCCTGGAAGGGCTAAGTGTTGCCTGAGGGATGGTGTCTTATTTATCCAGGCCTCCTCAGCACCCACCACAGAACTGGCCCAAGGAGGGTTCTCTGTGTGTACGTAGTATGAGTAAAATAATCACAGGGCACAGGCTGTGCCCAAGAGAGGTGAGAACATTCAAACTGAGAGTTACAAAAATTTCTGCCTGTTAAATTCCAAGTAATTTCTCAACTTGGGAAAACTTAAGAGAATCCCTGGCTCACTCCTGCCTCAGACCCTCTGCACTTGCTGATCCCTCCTTCATCAGAGCATCCCGTGGGCCCGTTTGAGCATTGTGTGGCCAGCTCCTTCTCACTTAGAGCTTAGCCAAGTGTCTCCTGTTCTGAAGGCTTCCCTGAACACCCTGTGGAGAGTAATTGGTCCTCCTCTCTGGCACTCTCTGTTTAATTATCTTCACAGCACTTACAATTTCTGAAATTATCATTTTCCTTTACGTTTTTATTGTCCCTCTCCCTCCATTAGAGCATGAACTTTATAAGAGCAGGCTCCTAACCCACTGTGTTCTCACAGCTTCATACCACCTTCATAGAGTGGTACAGAGTAGTATCTCAATAAATACTGGTTGAATTCTTTCTCAACTGCTGTAGAGGAAAGCTACTGATGTTGAAAGTTGAATTAAACTTTCCTAGTCTCCCAAGAACACAGACACTAAATTATTTCCCAGTTTGCCAGCTGCCTAGATTATGTCTTCAAAAAATTTCAGCAAGTTTTAAGAATGAAGATAAAAATACACATTTTAGCAAGTATATTCCTTCAATAATTTATCCTTTATGAAATGATAAGTAGCTATGAAAGAAATATGGAAATCTATTTTTTCTCTAGATATGAAAGGCTGTATAAATTACTATGGAGCTTAAGGAATTTGTCCCTTGGAGAACATAATCACTCATTTTTTTTGTTGCCATCTTGCTAGAGTTGATCACAGATGGAACAAAGGTCACCTGGAAAGCAAGATGTCCCTAAAGTCCTTAAATGCCAAATTAATGAGACTTTACTGTGTAAAAATGAATATAAGAAAGGAAGAAATTGGTCTTTGATGAACTTAGGACTTAAAATTTCTTTTTCAGTGTTATTGTAAAAAAAAAAATTCAATGGAAATATAAGCAAAGAATATGAATATTCTCAGGAGAAGAAATTCAAATGGCCACAGTCATATGTCAGCATACTCAGACTTACTAATAATCGAAGAAAAACAAGTTAAAATTTGACTTCATCATTTTGCTTATCAGATTTGCAAAAATTAAAAAGATCAATAATAATAAATGACTTGTGTTAGCAATGCTGTGGGCCAACAAATACTCAAATATGAAGTTGGAGGGAGTATACATAAATATAGTCTTTTTGGAGGGTATTTGGCAGTGTCTGTTAAAGTTTTAAATCTGCACATCCTTTGACCCGGTAATTGGACTTCTACAAGTCTATCAAAAATATTGGCCATGTGCACAAAAAAAGAATATTCACCAAAGCACTGTTTGTAATAGAAAAATAGGAATAAGTTAAATGTCCACCAATAGCGGTATGGCTAACAAATACTACTGTCTTAAAAAAAAATGTACGCTAGGAAGCTTTAAAAAAGTAAGGTAGCTCCTCCATTAGCATGTAAGGATGTTTGTGATCTGCTCTATAGTTAAAAACAGCACATAGCACTATTCAAATTGGATGATATATATTTTTTAATGTTTCCTTCACACATAAGCTTATTGCAGCCAAAGTTATTCTTTTAAAACATAACTCAGAACTCTGTTACTCCTCTGCTCAAAACCCTTCAATGGTTTCATTTCTCACTCAGATTCAAAGTCAGAGTCCTCACAGGTATTTCCACTCCCACATGATCTGGCTTTCCCACACGATCTCCTCAATCGGGACTTTTCCCAATGCCTGGGGTGGTTCTGCTTGCTGTTTCCTTTGCCTGGGACTCTTCCCCAAATACTCCACAGCTTGCTTTCCCCATCCTCCACATCTCTGCCCAAATGACACTTTGCAATGACCACAGTCCCTCCCCATAGTCTACATGTAGGGGGAGTACATCCCTTCTCACTCCTCCCCTTGCTTTGGCACTTTCTATTCCACTTCCCTGTTCTTCATACCCTTCCCACCATCTGCTACATGATGTATTTCCTTCTTTATTGGCTTGTAGTCTGTTTTCCTCCTCTAGAATTGTAAACTCTAGGAGGGCTGAGATTTTTGCTTTTTCTTTTATTACTGGATTCCCAGCATCTAATACCTGGCACACAGGAGGTGCTCAATAAACATTTATGGAATGAATAAACAAATTTTCATTTTCATATGGGCATAAAAGCAGATATGGAAAATATATAACAAACTATTCACAGCAAATACTGGAGCATGCGATCAGGAGCAGAGGGGAGAACTTTCACCCTTACTGTGTACATATCTGTATAATTTGAAACATACACTACTCTGGTAATTAAAACCTAAGTTAAAAATATTTTAAGGGAGAAATATAATGGTTTCATCTCTCCTTCTAGGCGACTCAAAACACTTTACTGGGCTTCTTTCCGCAGACACTGAAAATAATTTCCAGGAGAACTATCCTCAGCATGTCTCTACTGTGTGTACCATTCAGAGTTCAGAAAATACCAGGAAGCTTGGTTTTAATGAAGTTCTAACACCATCAAATAGACGAGGACTGTGGGACACACACACACACACACACCCTGGCTTGCCCATGCCATGTGTCTGCTAGGTAAAAAGCCTTTCTAATTAATACTGCCAACCCCTCTTTATACCCACTCCCTCCCACCAGTGGGAGGAAGGGGGAATTTCACTGGTGAGTCTGTGCACTATTTTCTCTGCATGGTGAATCTTCAACACAGGGTGGACCTGATTTGGTCCCATGTCGACCATAAAATCCAACCATACTAGAGGGAGCTCTTGAGACAAGACTGCCTGCCTCAGCCACAAGTCCAGCCTAACAGCATGACAAGCATCCCAGGACTCTGTCACACAACAGTGATACAAACCATGTGATGAGTATCTTTCATGAGTTGTCATGGTCATGAGACCTTCGTTAAGTAACTCCTCATCCACCATGTGGGGCCTTTATTCCCGAGAAGCACACTCATGGTAGTTCTGGTAATCTTACTGGGAGCTGGTCCAGGGAGCCCTTGACACTAGCTTGTCCTGAATTCTTAACTCCCTGGTGAGGCTGCAAGGCCTCTCCCTAACAGGACAGCAAATGGGGAAAGGAGGTGCCATTTAGCTCTGAGAGGCCAGAAGGAGGACCTGCCTGCATGTCCCTGACCGTTTCTGCAACTTGCCCTGGAAAGTTAGAGCAGTAACAGCCGACTCTCATCACCATTGTGGTATGGAAACTGGAACTCCTAGAACTGAAGTCAGAACAAACAAATCAGCTGGGTTGGTTTTACTCTTTTTTTCTTTTCAAGAGAGTCAGTTGGAATAAAAGTCAAGACTCTTTCTGGTGATCAAAACCGAAAGTTTCTGTGATGACTGCCCTTGCACTGTTCACCATGTAAGAACTTATTCACTATGTAAGAACTTGTTCACCATGTAAAAACTTGTTTGTTATGCTTCAGAAGATTGGAGACTGTTGAGAATTAGGCTTGGGGTTGATTAATGATTGTGCATTGAGTCCCCTATACAGAATTTTATTGTTGTTAACAACCATATGATCAATAAATATAAGAGATGCCCTCTCAAAAAAAAAAAGTCAAGACCCTTTGAGAACCAGCCCCTGGTGGACTGTTACACCGGATTTTACACTGGATTTTTACTGTTCAGCAAAACAACAGATCTGGGTCCTATTGATACCAATTCTCCTAAACAAATGCCCCTGGGCTCAGCTTTGCTTATTCATAAACACTGATTTATTACTCCTTAGCTCAAGCTTCATTTCTCAGGCCTTGTGAATTTTAATGACACTTCAGAAAGGACATCAGTTTTTCCAGAGAGGGTCTGGTTCGCCTTACCTGGGACCAGAGCACAGGCTTTGGAGTCAGACCATCAATGTGATCTTGAGCAAGAGAAATTAGCTCTCTGAGCTCCAATGCATTAGTCCGTTAAATGGGGATAATAATACCTACCTGTTAAGATTAGTATTAGGATTCAGTGTATCATGCCAACACAGTGCTTAGCATTCTACTTGTGACAGGTGAGACTCAGTAAATCATTATCATTACTATAAAGACCCCCAGTTTTCCCCATCTAAGACTTTTCAGATACAATCTCCCAAAGTTTCCCAGAACAGTCTCCCACAACAAATAAATCTCAAGACTGGACCACCCTAGAGCCACTTGCCCAGGTCCCTCTTGTCTGGAACATCATCAGAGAATGGATGATGCTCAAATGTCAGGCCCCACATTTAATTCTGGAACACGCACACACTCGCACACACACATAAAACAGCATACATGGAACTGAACTACTAGGAGCCTTGAGGTTCAGGGATCTCATAAGGTCAATGGGCATCCCCCCAGCCTCACCACTGCCCAGGAGTATGGGCAGGAGGTCATTCCTTGCCACCAGCAGTCAAACCAGGAGCTGCAAGGGGAATAGTGACAGTGAGGTGCCCAGGAGGCTCATGGTGCCTTCACCAGCCACCCTGCCCTGACAGGGGACCACAGTGCTCTGAAGACCACCATCCCTCAGTCCCTTAAAGGGCAACACTCCCTCTTCTCATCCACTCCGCTTCTTCCTTTCTGTCCCTTAATTCAGCAAACATTTATTAAGCGCTCACCACAAGCCAGCACTATGCCAGGTGCTGGGGCACTCCTGGTCTGGCAGGCACAACAGACACCAGCATTGGTTCTCAGGGAGAGGTGGTGCCCAGGATGTCCTCTGGAGTGAGCCCAGAGAGGAAAGGATGGATTCTGGCTACCCATAGTGTTTCTGGAGCTGAAGAGAGTTCTGTTAGCAAGAATGTCCTGGCCAGCAGGCCACTCACCACACTGATCTCCTACGTGGCCCTGGCCCACTCCACAGGACTCCACTTGGGGTTCAGATGTTCTGGGAGAGTTTTTAGCCACTTCAAGGTCCATCCCTGAGAGTTGGAGGTGAAACTGCTCCCTGTGGGTAGCCTTCCGGAGCGTGCGGATGGCTTTCCGGAGCCGCTTCTCTGTTCGCTTCACGACGCAGCTCAGATCGCATGAAGCTACAGAAACGAGAGGGACAGCAGTTGGGGAGAGGTCAGGCCTCAGCATGTGGGGAGTCCGACTGACTGCAGGACCCACCAACACCCACAGTCCCCTGTGGACAGGATGGGGGAGACCTGGAGCTGGGCACCTAGCAGGCTGGACAGCATTCAGTTCAAACAGAAATTTGTTCACCGAAATGGTGGCTTTGGGTTTTTATGAAGCTGATAAAATCATCAGGCTCCAAACCAATTCAGTTTAGTTTGGGGGTAAAACGAAAAACAGGAGATACTTCAGTGGTTGCATTATTATTCCCCCAAGAACAATGAAAAGTGGAAGGCAAAGGAACAAGGAGCAAGCTGTGAGAGGCCTGGCACCATAGACTGGTTTCAAACCAACCTGTCACCTCCTTTTGGTTAGTTTCAAGCTCAAACTCAACAGTGATAACCATTTCCTTAGAGGCGCTTGGTCGGCCAGGGGCTGCCGGGACTTGCTTGCCAGAGCTGCATGTTAGGTTTGTGTAGCGGAAGCTCTCTTTTACTGAGCTGTGCTTCTCTGTATGAAGAAACAGAATTATCGGAAGCCAAATCCTGGCAAAGCACTCAGTTGAACATGCGCTAGAGCTCAGTAAACATTTCATTAAAACAACTCTCAAGGGCCCGAATGATTAACTCCAGATGCCAAGACGTTGCAAGCCCTCAGCCTGGAGAGCACAATGACATTGTAATTTTTAAGAGCTAGTATAGCCTCCTAGGTAATGCAACAATTTAGCTCTTGAAAATTACTTTCATGGATAATTGCTGGATGTTTCTGACTGACCGGCCATGTATGTGGGAGATGGGAACCAGGCTTGTGTTGCGTTGCAGACAGGGTTTGCTAAGGTGCGCTCATGTTTGCACAGTCAGTTTCCTTAAAGCTGGACTGCAATGTGCCAAGCAGGGGCTCAGCCCTCAAATAAGGAATGAGCACAGACGTAGAAAGGAAGCCAACTCCTGCTTTCAAGCACACTGACCTTGGAGTAATCCAACCCGAAGGGAAAGCTGGAAAGCACATCAGCAACGATGTCTCTGTTTGAAGTAACCAAGTGGTACGTGGCGCAACAAGCCTACAGAACCAAGCAACATGGCGAAGGCATCCAGGGTGGGAGTGGGAGTGG
Source organism: Manis pentadactyla (assembly GCF_030020395.1). Classification (NCBI taxonomy): domain Eukaryota; kingdom Metazoa; phylum Chordata; class Mammalia; order Pholidota; family Manidae; genus Manis; species Manis pentadactyla. Next base: position 49,191,789 of record NC_080027.1, read on the forward strand.
GAGAGCTGTGGAAGGCAGGCCTGGGCACATCCCTATTCCTGGCTTTGGCCATCTCCCCTCCCCTCATGGCTTCCAGGGGCTCTTGTAACTAATGATTGCTAACCCAAACCAAAGAGCAGGTCCACATATCATCCACACAATTAACTTGTTTCCATTTTAAAATCTTGCTTTACTGAACTGCTGTATCATCTGTATCATCTTCTTTAACATTACATGGGTGTTCAAAGCAACAGATCATCAGGGGCCAAAGGAAGGAGGAGGCAAATTAATTTTCCCCTCTATGTGTTTCCCCTAGTGATTTATTTTATCTCTGCAAAAGGTTAACTGCTAATCTCAAACTAAGCAGATGCTCATTTTGAATCTTCTGCCATTTCAATTTTTCCATATTTTTTTCTAAAAACACTTTTTATTTTGAAATAAGTTCAGGTTTACTGAAAAGTTGCTAAGAAAGGGCTGAGAGTTCCATGTACTCTTCACCAAGTGTTCCGCAATGTTAACTGACATCTTACGTTAACACATTTATCAAAATCAAGAAATTAACATTAGCACAATACCATTAAGTAAACTAAAGACCAAACATGTTTTCAAATAATGCTTTTTTACCGTCTGATCTAAAAGAAAAATTGAAATCACCTGTCATCCTCCTACCCAGATATAACTACTGCTAACAATATGGTGAATTTTCTCTCTTTTTTGTTCTGTTACTCTCCCTTTTTCCATCTTAACATTGTAACAGGAACATTTTCCTATGTCATCAAACATCCTTTGAAAGCATAATTAATACTGCATAATATTTCAGCAAATGGCAGCACCAAAATTAATGTTGGTTAGTTCCTTAAAATAGGAAGTCAAAAGCGACTACAGTGAACTTCATGTTTATGCGATTTATTTGAGGTTACATTAGGGAAAGAAACCTCCCTAACACACAAATCCTGATTTTTTTTTTCATCTCTAAAATTACTCTATGGACTAATACTAGAAACGTGAGCTGGGGAAGAAAGCGGAGCATGGAGTTCTGCTCTTTTCAGGAAGGCCAGTTCTGCTTGGATGGTGTTTGTTCTGCTAAAGCCCAGCCTCTAAAAACTAGCTCCAGCAGGGAAGCTGGATATTACATCTTCGTTCATCAGAGATTATCCCAAGCCAAACAGTTTTTCATTTCTTTGGCTTATATTTCAAGCAACTCTAAGATCTAGAAAATGTAACCCAATCTAATCACAAATTGCTAATGTATCTTAAAGCCTTTATTGACTCCTGTGAACTCTCAGCTTTCCCAGAGCTTCACCATCTGTACCTCAGAAAAGAAGCCCTGAAGTATAACTCCAGAACTATACAGGGGTGCTAGGCTAGGCTCCTCTGCCTCCTGCAGAAAGAATCCTTGGAGAGTCTGAACTGTTCTACCTCATCTGAAGGGCTTGACTTGTTACAGGCCCCTTTCCCACATGCAGACAAGCTCCCTGCTCCAGCAGTCTGATGCCATACCTGGTAGTGCTGACCGCAGACCCTCGGGAAACAGCTCAGCCTTTTTCAAACTACACTTGCCTTCATTTAGCTTAAAGGTTACACTTGTCCTGATGGTGGCGACATCTTCAGAAAGAAACAAGTGAGAGACATTACCTTCAGATGCAAAGGAATGGAAACACCAGGTGGGTAATGGCAGAGTTATCCATTGGCTGAGTCCCACCACACACTCTGAGCCCCTCTCTTGCCCTGAGACCAATAAAGATTTTGATTATGGAGTGTCCATTCCCTGGAACTGGGGACACCAGGAGCCTCCTACGAGTTACACTTATCCCTCTATATGAGATGAATCCAATGCTTAAACATAGCAGAGGTAGGACCAAAAACAACCTCAATGGTGAGATGCACTATGAGGTCAATTTTGTGCCTTCCCAGGAAAGAAAATCAGAATCCTCTAGTTTAAATTTGGGCAAAAGTACTGAAGTATAGGATGAAGAGTAGATTCTCCCAAATACGCCTGTGCCGGAAGGCAGGGCTAAGGAAGCCATCATTCCAGACAAAGATGGCTTTCCCTAATGGTGACTAGGAGGTTCAGGGTCTGGGAGGGAGCAAGGGTCCCACTCTTGGCACCTCATGTGCAACATTCTGCCCTCCTCCCTTAGTCAGTCTTAGCCATAGGTTAGGCTCTGGAGCCAATGACCAGGATTCAAGCTCAAGCTCTTGACTTGTGATGAGAACTTGAACTAGTTACTTAATCTCCCTCACCTTACTCAGTCTCCTCAACTGTAAAATAGACATAATTACAGTACATATATATTACCAGGCTGTTATAAATAAGATAATGCAAGAAAAAGTTTAGTGAGCATTTAATAATGTAAATAACCATCAAATTGTTGTGTTGTATACTTGGAACCCAATATAAGATTGTATATCAATTATACTTCAATAAAAAAAATGTTTAGCCTACTGCCTGGCACATAGTAAGACTGAGTAACACTGCCTGGCACATAGTAAGAACTGAGTAACTGTTAACTAATTGCTCACCCATCCTTGGGGTGGCCTAAATTTCCAAGTGACCATCACTGAGGGATTTGGTGAAGCAGACCACGATGTCTGCTCTGAGTCCAAACGTCCGGCAAGAGAGGCAGTGAAGGGTAGTGCTTAAGATTCTGGATCCTGACTGCCTGGCTAAAATCCTGGCTCCACTTTTTCCTATCTGAGTCACTTTAGGTATGTCATTTCACTTCTGTGAACCTCACTTTCTTTATCTAGTTAATGAGGAAAATCATAAAGTTGCCCCAGAGGTTTAAGGTAGATTAAATCAGCTATATGTGTAATACAGTGGCTGGCATATTTTAAGTGTTCATTCAATATTCACAAGCTATTATTATCATGCTTTGGGTCTCTGGCTTTGCTCACACATGTAAATGAACATCAAGAACAATTTCTCCATCTAGATGTTCTCATGACATAACCACGAGGTATCTAAATCTGGGAGGATGAGGCATCCTAAAAGCTTTACATTTCATTCTCTGTCATCTGACAAACCAGAAAAGGCTGAGGGCCCTCTCTCTGGACTGAATCCTTGCACCCCCATTCTAGCTCCAGCCAGTGCCATACAACCCAGGTACACATTCCCTGGTGGGTTTTTGAGGTGCTCTGGGGCACAGGCAGTTTGGGAGCCCTGAGTCTCCTGTCCCAGAGGTCTGTGGGCCTCTGTCCAATATGATGACCCACAGAGCCTTCCAGCACACAGTGGACACGTGGTAAGTATCTGTTACATGGTGAGTCAGAGGCCAGGCACCAAGGCCACAGGCTAGAACATCCTGTAATGTGCTCACAGCATCAAGGAGATGAAGAGAAAAGACAACAAAGCCAACACCCAAGAATGAAGCTCACTGAGCACAGAGCCCCAGAGAGAATATACAGATTTGGTAATTACCCCCGAAAGCAGAGTCATTTGATTTTTGCTGTTTGTTCCCAAGAGGAGAGGAAGAGCCGCAGGTGACAGAGTAGGCTTCTTGCAGTCCTGACAGACAGAATGTGGATTGTCAATATTTAAGCAAGGTTATAAGCTCTCCACACAGCAGCTCAGATCACCCCCTACCCTCACTCCACATGGACCTCCAGAAAAATGCCCAGCATATGGGGTTTCAAAGTATGGGCCTCCTCTGGCCAGGAACCAGCTGGTCAAAGACCTGGAAGCCTTTGAGGGCATCTAACACCTAACGGCCAGGAAGGCCTGGCCCTGTCATGAAGACCTGCCCCAGGGACTGGGACCTACTCACCTGAAGAGAGGCGAATGCCAGAGTGACATCTCAGGAAGCACCTTTCTCCTCCACCACTCTTACTGCAGTGCAGGGACACGTGAGATGGTACACTAGTGGGCATAGTGGGCGGGACCCCTTTCACTTCTGGATGGGACAAAATGTAGACACTCACAGAAAAAAAAGGACACTTCTGGGTGTGACAAGAAGTCCCATGCACCAAAGACCCAGAAAAAAAAAGAAGTGCTGAGACACCTTGCTCAGAACACTGGGCACTATTTCCCACAAAGATAAAGAAGTTACTTGTATGCTACTTTTTCATGCAGAAAAGCAACCAAGAAAACAGAAGTAAGTTCCAACTTATGCAGAAACACAGAAGTAAACACAAAAGATCCTGCAAAGTATCTCCTGTTTTTGACCTATTTACAGACCAGCTGCTGCCGCTGGGGCAGAGGGGAGGGGGACAGAATTGGTGCAGGGCTGGTCTGTCGCCCTCGGGGGAGATGCGGCTGGGCCAGTGCTGAGCCTGCAAACTGAGTCTTACCCACACAGTCTTTTTTATTCCAGTGGAGCTTGTATGCAGGGTGGCACTGGCATTCATAGCTGCCTTCTGTGTTCACACAGACCTGCTGACAGCCTCCATTGTTGACGCTGCACTCATTGGTGTCTGTGGGACAAAATGCTCTCCTGTCACAGCAGCCCACTGCAGACCCAGGTGACGCCATCCCTCCCCTGAGGAAGGAGCAAGAAGGGAATCACAGGGCTGGCGCTCACTAAACCGAGGGCAGGTGCTGACTGCTTTCGGGATGCGCACTTGGCACCAGCTGACCCTGCTCCCCACTCAGTGGATTTCCTGGCACAAGCCTCACCAGGGTGGCCCCAAGTTCCATTCTTGACCAAACCATTCCCTTATTAAGGACACTCAGAAGCAGTCACACTCTACCTTCAGATGTCCAAACACAGACACTGCACAGGCTTCTGATTAAAAACTCCACTATCTTCCTGGGCCACATAACAAGGGACAGACACAGAATTAGGGCTCCCCACTTGACGGTTCAGATAGCTCAAGTTTAGAAAGGCAACTGACTTGTACTAAGCACCATCAACCCAAGACTGAGTCCAGGTGGCTCCAACTAAACCCCAGATACACACTTGTATTCAAGGGACATTTCTTTGGGGGTTTCCCGAAGGACTGAAAGTATTTGTTTTTATCCATGCCAGGGATATTGACAGGAGAAGAGAGACAACACTGTCTACAGCAAATCATTACTGTTCATTCTGCTTAAGCATGGGACACAGGATTGGGTAGGAAGTATTTAGGCCAGTGGGTCCCAAATCTTCCAATCCTCAGAATCACTTCAAAGCCCTTAGACATTCTGAATCCGAATCAAATCTGTATTCCCAAAGACTGCTGCATGAACCTGATGATCAGGGGAACTGAGAGGGAGTCATCTGGTGCCAAATCCGGTTCATGCCATTGTCTACATGACCATAATGACAATGACACGTTGCTGCATGGACACAGAGCACAGGATAAAGTCACTGGTCCCACTTCCAGCTTAAGAACTGCTCAAAGTTCAAACAAGCCTTCACAGCCAGTTTCTAAGTACAACAAGGCTGGAATTGGCTGGTGCCTTGCTAAGCCTCTCTGAGGAGTGTAACTTTACTGCCTGTGGGGATGTTCAGCTGGATAGGGTATCAGTTCCTGAGATCCCCCCACCCTCAGAATACAAGTGCACCAATAAAGTCACTCAAGTCAATAATGAAGAGCTTAGCTCTTCTCTCCGCTCCATTTCACACTCCACATGTTCAAGGGATAAATGTGAGGAGATGTCTCTTAGCAGCTGATGGGCTTACTGCTACTGTACAGGGGATGGAATGTTGCATTTATCCCCTGGTGTAGGAAAATTGGCCCTGCTCTGGGGCAGGTCCTGCATGCCACAGACGCAGCCTCTCCTGACCAGAGCGGGGCACTCTGCTCACCTCCGCAGTGGGTAAAGCCATAGAGTGTGTACCCTGTGCTGCAAGCACATGCAAATGTGCCCGGGTGGTTGACGCAGCTGTGGTCACAGGTCCTGTCCAAAGAGCATTCATCCACATCTGTAATTTTCAAAGGGACAGGGGAGCTGAAACCAACTCCGAGGGAGGAGTGGAGGGAACATGTTCACAATAATACCAGTGACTGACCAACAACAAAAACAACACAAACAAAATATAAAGTTATCTATCAGTTCTCCTGCTCCCTTGTGTTAAAGAAACTGTTGAGCAGCCCACAAGTATACTCACAGCCAGGATCCTTATTTCTGAATTCTGTTGCAAATGGTACTCCCCTACAATCTCGCCGGATCTCAGAGATGAGCCTGCTATTTGCGGGGCTAAGTAATTTAATATATTAAATGAAGCCAAATGAGATAATATACCTGAGAAAGCTTTTGTAAACTCTTAAGGTGAAACCTATGTATCATTGGTGTTACATTACTAATGGTAAAACAGCAATACTTATTTTCTGAGCTGTGGCAAACTGAAAGGAGAAAACATTTGGGTTGTGTTGGAGATAAATCTGGCTCCTCTCTCTTTCTGATCTTTCCAGAAATAGTTTTCTGGCCCTAGGAGGCCATTTGATCCTGGGTTTTAATGTCCTCTGCACTAAAATAATGCATTTATGCTATAAAGTCCTCAGTAATTTTCTATTACAGATGCTGATATTTGGTGTTTAAGCTCCCAGCTGGAGCTTCTTGACCAGTCCCTTAGCTTTGTTCCTCCCCACCGTTCAGTCTCCTGTCCTGGTTCATTACAGAGGCACGCCTAGCTTCACTTGAGGTCATGGAAACTAGCCTCAGGAGGCTGCATATGTTGATCGAATCATCTGTTCCTCACTGGTCAGATCCTGACATCTTTTCTGTAGATTCAAATTTCAGTGCTTCACTTCCTCAACACTTTGGAGGGTTTTAACAGTTATGACTTGTGTCTCCAAATGGATAAACCAGGACCAGTGCAGAACTCAGAGGAAGCCAACTCGACCACAGCAAGATCTTTTTCAACACCAAACACACCACAAGAAACTACTTTAATAAAAAACAAACATTTGGAAGGAACTGAAGAAATGTAAAAAAAAAGAAATAAAAAAGGGCAAATTCTTACAAAACCTCTCCATCCTTAGCTTTTCCCAGAAATCCTGGCAACTTCTTCAGTAAACTTGTTCTCTACAAATATTTGTTCATCAAGACTGATCAGCGAAAAATGAGAAAAAAGCCTTTTCTTTCTTAGTATTTGATGTCACTCTATGAATTCTGTTATTCATATCAGACAGTTAAGAAAGTGAACTAGTTCAGTAGCTGACTTTGGCTGCTCAAGATGGGCTTCTGCTTTGCCAAAAATAATGAGGTCACTTCTCTAATTCCTTTTTAATGTGTTTGCAAAGTTTAAATAGTATTTCTTGCTCTATACATTATGACATATTATGTGGAACAGCAAATTTGCTTTCCAAGTCAAATGGAAGAAACCCAGGCAATAATCATCTTGAATGAACTCGCTGAATGTAAAGGGAGTTATACTTGAACTGCCTGACAAGTTATGTATTAAGAAGAAAACCAAGAGAGAAACCTGATTCACACCATAAGTTAAAAAAAAAAAAAGATAAGCTACATCTTCATTATCTGAAGTGATATCAGATATTATTTTCTGGTTTTGATTTAATTCTGGGATTTCTAACAAAGTAAGTTAGGCTGTTCTTACTCCCAGAAATGGAACAGGAATAACTGACAGCCCATCTTTCCTGAGAACTTCTTCCTATATATTTATAGCATAAAAGGTGCTCATCAGAAAATATAAATGATGCCCCCCACCCAAAACAGTTACAACTTTCAACAACTGCTACCCAGAGTGGTTTCCTTGCCACATGCCTTATGTGGGAGGGAGGGATACATATGAGAAGGGGTCTGCAGTCCTGCCCAAGGACCGGTCTCTCCTCCACCTCCCAGATCCCTCTCCCCAGGCACCAAAAGCTGGCCATTCAAACAAGGGCTAAAAGGAAGAGACCAACTGGTATATGACCTTGTTTGTGCATTGGCTCCAACTTTTTGCCAGGAAAAGGTAAAGTATGTTAACTAAATCTACATATTTTTGTCACCAGGTTTTGTTATAAAATCCATAACATTAAAGGAAATTTTAGAGAAGGAAAATCATTCACAATCCCAACACCCTAACACAGTCCCACCTGCACTCTGATCCATTCTGCTCTGAGCAATGAGCTCTGCTGTGATAGCACCAGATGTGTTCTCTGAGGTATTCTCTGATCATTAATAGCCTAATTTCCAAATACACCTGGAAGCTATATCAGTGCTTTTATTCTACCTAACAGATGAAATAAGTGGAGCATGGGTTGGAGGCTGGGTTAATGACTCCATCAGGACGCCCAGTGAATGGACTCCGCCAGGGTGGGGTTTCGTTTTTTCTGCTCCAAGCAGCGGGCATTGCACAGCACAGCTGTGTTTCAGCACATACCTTGGCAGGATTTCTCATCAGTTAATAATTTAAATCCCTTTTTGCAGCTGCAGTCAAAACTGCCCACGGTGTTTTTGCAGAAATGATCACAGCCTCCATTGTGGGTCTGGCACTCATCAATATCTGTAACAGGCAAGCATCAGCAAATCAGACAGCAATACTTGCCTCATTTTCCACAAATCCCTGAAGTGCTATTGTGTGTGCTTTGTTATTCTCTGAAACAAAAACAGATCCATGAAAGCATTTAAGAAAGTTTGCTGATGTTTTCAATCTTACACATGTTTACTTGTCTGGCTTACCCAAGTTTGAAAGACAAGTGCCTGGTCCCTTTGTGAAGTCTGACTCAACTGTCCTTGACTAGCACTAAGGAAACCAGCTATGGGACAGAATGATGATGTCCTGTTACAGTCTAGATGCTCTGCTCTCTCTAGAGGAGATGGCTCCCTGCAGGATACTTTCCATTTTAGTTTAATGATTACAATTATAAGGAACTAGAACACTTGTTTTGGCAAATTACACTATGATCAAATAGCTTCAATGTTTTTTAAAGATTCTTGATATTTAATCTTTTCTTTTCATAGTTTCATCTGGTAACCTACTTGTTATCATGTTAAAGAACTAAGCCTTTGTACTCTTGTCCATGAAATACTAGCACATCATAGGGGTCTCCATTCATTAGTTAAAGTTAGTAGTACAGTTATTCATTAAGTTATCTGGATAGTAATTTTGGCTATTATTTACATAATAATTTCTAGGCTGTTATTTATGATATGTTGATATTATCTCTTTCAAATGAAGGTTTCCTTGAACTTCTGCTTTTTGATTGATTTGATGCTTGTAGAAGCTGACCTTCTCAGCAGTTAGTGTAATTAAGTTGGTTCTAATTAAGCTTACTCAATTATAACTTTTCATGGCCCAGGGAAGAAAAGCTTCCATCAATATGAATCATAAGCAGACCTGAGGTCGCTCAGGAGGCGTGGAGGGGAAGAGCTGCCTTTTCCCCACACATTAGCAGGCTACCTTTACAGGTCTTCCCGTCCACCTGGAGAGTGAATCCAACGGGACAACTGCAATGAACACCTGTCGAGGTATCCTTACAGGTGCGATCGCAGCCTCCATTGTTGACAGCACACGTTTCTGACAAGGAGGTAAGAAAAAGGCAGTTAGCTTGCTAAAGAAGTGCTGCTACAGCTGGGAGAAAGGGATATTGGTGGCGGTATTAATACTTGGCAAAGTTCATGAAAGCCAAGAAGCAGGGTAGGGCACTCACAAGTCTCTGCCACCTGCAGGTGAGACAGAGGAAGAGGGGGGGGCGGCTCCTCCCACCCATCTACACAAGTGTCATCTCCCGAGGAAGCTTGGCCGTGGGTAAAGGTGCCCCACCCAACCTGCTGAGCCTTTCCCCTCCACTGGCAGATTTGAAGCCATGAAAAATTTCTGTTGATCTACAGCCAGTGGTCTGCTATATGACCACGTCTGGCAGGCTAGATGTGAATAGTGCAGAACAGGGCAAAGCAAGAGAGAGTGAGCATCGCCCACCCCAACCATTCCCTTGCTGCAGACCAAAGACTTCATCCCTGCAACTGCCAATTAACTCAGATGAGATGTTTACCCTTCCCTGAAAGAGAAAGGCCTGTTAAAACTACATGAAAATCAGCCATAGTTGTTAAAGTGCATCTCTCAAGATCAGGAACCATAAGCAAATGGCCTTCTAGTTCTGCAGTTCCTACAATTATGCCAGGTAATGGACAAATGCTATTCAACATCCATTCAATTGTTAGCATCTAGGAATCCAGAAACCTGTTTTGACTTCCATGGCTACCTCATCATACAGCCCTGGGATGGGGGAGGGGGGGATTAGCTTATTTCTCTTAAATATGAAAAATAAGACATGTATGTCTATCTCTCTTTCCTCTCAAAACTTCACTAAAATGATTGTAAATAGATGTTTTTAAAGTACAAATCCTTAAGAACAAAGAAAATAGAAGAGAAGACAGCAGATGAAAGATGTCAAATATTCTGGCAGTGGCATGTCAACAGAGGGGCAGTAGCTTAGGCAGCAGAAAACGAAACCCTAGCAGTCTGAAGTGGAAAGCTCATGTGAGCCGCAGGAAGGCCTAGGAATTGGAGGTACTGAGTTACTTCAGAGGCAGAAGTGGGGATGGAATTAAAAATAGGAAGATTGATTGAGAGTCTGTAAAACAAACAGATAAGCGCCCAGATCCCCTCCTAAAGTGCACAGCCAGGTAACTACCCTTTCCTTATTCGGGCTACAGCAGAGAAATCTATCCTCTGGAGAAGTGGGATGAGAGAAGTCCTGGAGAACAAGGGCACCTGGAGCACCAGAGGAGGAACGGAAGGCCCTCAGGGACAGTCCGAGAATGTAGGCAGTCAGGCCTGAGGTTCAAGGATTCCTCTTTAGCTAAACTGACCTGCCTAAGTGAGAAGACCTGTAGATAACGCATCTGAGGATCTCCAAATGAAATGACCAAGTTATCGCCTCATCACCCAAGCATAAAGCCCGTCATCTGACAGAATGTCCTCTTGGCTTTTTAGTATTTCACTATTAAAATGGAAAGTCAGCCAAAAATCACCAGACATTTCAGGAAACCCTCTAATATGAAATAAATGCACCAAATCAAACCAACAGGGAAAAGGGAACTTGGAGGACACAAAGATAACACAGGGAATAAAAGAGAAAATTTTTAAACCTTATAATTAATTTCCTCAGAGAGATAAGGAAAGCATCCATAAAAATAAAAACAAAAAGACCAAAGTAAAATTCTTGAAAAAATTAAAATATTAAAGCAGAAATTTAAAACGGATCCTGTAGGAGGAGTAAAGAAGAAAATGAAAAATATTCCAAAAAAGTAGAACAAAAACATAAAGAAGAGAAAAGAGAAGAAAATTACAACAGTCAACTAATAGGCGTTCCAGAGTGGAAAGAACAGAGACAGTGGACTGGAGAAAATTTGTGAAGAAAAAAATAGAAGAAAATGTGTTGGAACCAGGGCACTTGAACATCCATATTGAAAAGACCAACTGAGTGCTCAGCAGAACAGGTGGGAAAAGTCTCACAGTGAGGGACGTCACTGCAAAATTCAGATCACCAGGAACAGGAAGACCCTGAAAACATCCAGAGAGAAGCTTTCATAGGTTCCAAACGAAGGCTCGAGAATAAAAAATGACTTTAGACCTCATGAAACAATGCTGAACGCAACGCTCAAAAACAATTATTTCAAACTCTCATAAAAGACTCTTTCCAACTCAGAAAATATACTCAGCCCAATTCTCAATACAAGTAGAATGTAAAGGCATTTTCAGGAGAGCAATGTTTTTAAAAATCTGTATCTATCTGGGTGAACGAAGAGAGGAGAAGCCCAGGGTCAAACCAAAGCAGCAGAGTGCTGGCAAAGGCCTGGATGAGGGCTAGGCAGCCCCAGGGAGCTGGGCCCTTCTAGCAGGGTGAGCCTCAGAAGAGCCTTTTTAAGAATAAAGTGGAATTGGTAAGTTAACTGCTGTATTTGAACACAGTGGAAAGGTTTTATAGCTGTCAGAAATTGCAGAAGACCTGTAAGAGGTGCGTAGAAAACTAACCAAACAAGAAAATATAATAGCACATTACATGACTTAGGTGAATCATGTTTAGATATTCAAGGTCACAATAATGCAAACATACAATATTGATTTGAACTGTGATAAAACCATATTAAGGGTATGGGAAAAAGAGAGTGTGTGTACGTCTGTGTGTGTTGGGGGAGGAGGGCAGGAGAGAGTTAAAATAGTGTTTGTAGCAGAAAGTCAAAAGCTGTATCTAAAACTGACATATTAAGAAATAACTGCATAGTATCTCAAGAAAGTTGAAAAAAGAAAAATGTGTGTACTTCATTTTTCAGAAATATGGGGGAATGGGAAGTCAGGAGAAGACACAAATAGGAGAATTGAAAATTATTGCCTCTGGAAGGAAACCATCAACAAAATGAAAAGGCAACCTACTGAATGGGAGGATATATTTGCAAATGATACATTCAGTAGGGGGCTAATATTCAAAATATATAAAGAACCCATAAAATTCAACACCAAAAAACAAATAATCTAATTTAAAAATGGATAGAGGACCTGAATAGACAATTTTCCAAAGATGACATACAGATGGCCAACAAACACATGAAAAGGTGCTCAACATCATTAATCATCAGGAAAATGCAAATCAAAACCACAATGAGATATCACTTTACACGAGTCAGAATGTCTAATATCAAAAAGATAAGAAAAAACAAGTGATGGTGAGGATGTGGGAATTTGTTGGGAATATTGGTGGGAAAATAAACTGGTACAGCCACTGTGGAAAACAATATGGAGCTTCCTCAAGAAATTAAAAATCTAAATATGGTCTGATCCAGAAATTGAGTATTTACTCAAAGAAATGAAAATACTAATTCAAAAAGATATATGCACCCCTATGTTTATTGCAGCATTATTTACAATAGCCAAGATATAGAAGCAACCTACATGTCCATTGACAGATAAAAGGATAAAGATGTGGTACATATAGACAATGGACTATTATTTGGTCATAAAAAAAAACAATGAAATCTTGCCATTTGCAACAACATGGATGGACCTGGAGGATGTTATGCTAAGTGAATTAAGTCAGACAAAGACAAATACTGTGTGATTTCACATACATGGAATCTAAAAAACAAATGAACAAACATAAAACAGAAACACACTCATAAATACAGAGAACAAACTGGTGGTTGCCAGAGGGAACGGGAAGGGGAATGGGTGACATAAGTGAAGAGCATTAAGAGGTACAAACTTCATAAACTAAAGGTATAAAATTGATTTTACACCTCCAGTCATAAAATAAATAAATTTACAGAGATGTAGAGTACAGCATTGGGAATATAATCAATATTATAATAAGTTTGATGGTGACAGATGGTAGCTACACTTAATTGTGGTGAACATTTCATAATGTATATAAATGCTGAACCACTATGTTGTACACCTGAAACCAATATAATATTTTATGTCAACTCTATGCAAGGAAGGGAGGGAGGGAAAAACTGTTGCCTCTGGCAAATGGGATGAGGAAATGGGAGGTTAATAGTACATTTCATTACAAGTTTAATAGAACTAATTAAATTTTTTAAGTTTTTATATTATTCATAAGTATTCTTTTAATTTAAGGAGATTAAGAACAGATGGTCAGATTAGAGTTTAGCAATATCACCTGCCTAGTAACCAACAGCTGCCCAATATCTTGCTTGACTGCTGAAGCCAGTAGCTTTCAAAAAGTCAGTTTTGTTTCCATCAAGCCAAGCTTTCTCCAGAATAATAATGTGTCAAAGGATCTGATCCAGTCCCACAGGCACTGTCTCTACTGCTCTCATGTCCAGCTCCACTGTGGGACCTGCTGGCAGACCTTCCCATGTCCCACAGCCAAGTACCACTCTTCACCATTCATCTCTTCTGCCGTTAAGATCAGTTGGAGTCAGAGAGAGAAGACTCAGTGGACAAAAAAGCAGACCAATCACCATGCTAAGTGAGGGGCTGCCCAACGTGGCTCTCTGGTCAGTTCCTTAGAGGAAGGGAGCTGACATTCACGGACCACCCACTCAGTCCCAAGCATTGGACTCTGGCACTTTCGCATATTATTATCTTAACTGAGCTTTCTAAGAAGTAGATTTACCACTTCTATTTTAAAGAAAGACCAGGAGACGGAGGCTCAGAGCAGTTTTCCCCAGACCTACAGCCAAGCAGGCGGCACTCGGACGCTAACCGGTTATTCTGATGGCTGGGCCTGCCAGGGGTCTTGGTGATGACTAATTAACAGCAGTGGGCAAAGAACGACACACCCTGGGGCTTGGCAGGAGCTGCTGACCCTGGTCTAGCTGGTCGAAGGGTGAGTGGGCATGTAGTAAGCTGGAGACAGAATGGAGCAGTAACAGGGGCCCGGGGAGGGTAGGTGAAGCACCTACCCATCAGCAGCCTCCGTTTCACCCGTTTATCCCCATCCGCCACTAATGTGGCATTGCTCTCTGGTACCTCCAGGGCAGTGTCCTCTTGCTCTACAAGAGATGCAAAACAGCACAGTTCCCAGTCTGAATGAGTCAGATTATTCATCCCCTGTACAACCACTTCTGCTGAAATCCAGACATGACAACAAGGTGAGATACATGACTCTTTCACTTGATAAAAATGTGTCATAATGAGGCTCTGTGAGAAACACAGCATGTTAAACAGCCGCAGAAACTTGGTAAACATTAAATGCAGAAAAGATTTTTGAAGTATATTGCACTGACCAAAGAGACACTAGGGAACGCAAGCCATAGCCCAGGACAAAAAGGATATTGGGCTTGGGGACCTGTGAGATGGAGCTAGCAAAGCACTGGCCATGAAGGGCAGGGCAGGCGTCCCGCCAGAAATATACATCCCTGGCACCTGCTGACTGTGAAGACCACTGTGTCATCACAAACAGCTAGACTTTCACTTCATGTCACCCTGGCCCCTTGGGATGTGTCATAGCTTCAGCAGCAGCCTAGTCCAGGAGAGGAGAAAGGGTTTTCCACATTCTCAGAGGGAGAGAGGGACCACCTACCCCAGGCCCAGACCACTCCCTCTAGCACATGTGACACACAGGGGACCACTGTGGGGGCAAATGCCCTGGAAACACCTTTATCTGGTGCTAAAGGATGCCCATGCTTAGGGTTAGGGTTAGGGCTAGGGGTTAGGAGTCAGGATTAGGCTTTGGGGTTAGGGTTAGGATTACGGATTAGAGTTAGGTGTTAGGATTCAGGTTAGCCATTGGCAGGCTCGGGCAGACCCTCATCCAGTTGGGGATCCCCACTCACCCAGGCAGCTCCTCCCATCTGCGAGCAGCTTGTACTGTGGATGGCAGCTGCACTCCGGGCCTTCAGCTGTGTCTTCACAGGAGTGCTGGCACCCGCCGTTTCCATGGTTACAGGTCACTAAAAGGAAAATGAATTGATACAGAAAGCACTGACATTTCTGCAGCTAGGGCCGCATTTGCTCCAGAAGAACTTTGGTTTTCATTCAGCTAACATTTGAGCACCAAGTACATGCTAAGCACTGGGCAAAAAAGAGAAAACTCTGACTCAGACTCTGTGCCTGTCTTTATAAACAAGTGGTGGCAATATGAGTAGTTGAAATGCTGAACGACAGATTTGAGCAAAGTTATACAGCAAGGTGGAGATGGGATGGAGGGATTTTTCACTATTTAAGGGAAATATACCAAAAGATTCTAGACTACTGCTTTGCTCTAGCAGGAGAAGTTTCCATGTTAACACAGCTGTACTAGGATTTTTGGAAATGCTATAGTACTTTATGTCTAAACAGAGAATAGTTAATGTGTACGTATGTGTTAGCATTTCTCTCATAAGATTCCATCTGGATTAGTTAGAAGGGAGAGTAATCAGAGGAAATAATGACTCTTTGTACACAATTAATGCAACATTAACCAATAATTACAAAGACTATGTATGAATTCATTAATAACAAGCAAAAAAAAAGCCAACTATGAAATTATCTATTCATCACACTGGACAGTGGTTACCTCTGGCAAAGGAAATGGGAGGGTGCAGCTTATATGTGTTTTTTACACACTTTGGGCTGTTTGAATTCTCATACAGGCATTTATAATTTTCCTAATTTAAAAGAACCAAGTACATATTTTGTGATTACAGTTATGCAAAAATTGTGTCTGCACGTGGACAACTGAATAGGAATATGAAAAAAGTGAGGAAAACTAGGTATGTGGCAGAACTCCATATCTTTTTTCTTTCCTTAGCATTTTCTCTGGCATAGACAGTGGATGCTTTTAATTAAATTAATTCAAGGAACATGTTTAGTGGCTGGTTGTTTCCTGTTATCTGCCAGAGTTTCATGGTTGTGTTTCATGACTGAGGGAAGGCTGTGTCCAGACTGTGAACAGCATTCATTGCCCCAGCTATCAAACAAACGTACAGCGAGCACACCCTATGGAGGCACCAGAAGACTGAGAGGCAAAAATAAGACAAGGTCCCCGACTTGTTGGGCTCACAGCTGGGGAGACAGACACCTGAATATACAGCGCAACCCAGAGAGTCATGCGCTATGACTGGAGAGTGAATGGGGCTCTGGAAGCCAAAATACAAAAGAGCTGCCCTGGTGGAAGGCTTCTGAAGTGGGAAAGCATGGTGACGAAGAGCACAAGCCTATGGTGATGAAGAGCACAGGCCGTGGGGTTAGGCAGACCTGCGTTTGAATCCAATTGGCCACTTACTGTCTGTGTGACCTTGTTGCTTTACCTTCTCCATCATTTTCTCAAGCAAAAATGAGGATAATAATATTTAGCTTATAGGGTGGTGATTGTAAGAATTAAATGGAATATGGCACATCTTTGGACAAGCTTTCACACACAGTAAATGCTCCCCAAAAAGTAGTGGTTACCTTCATTGTTATTAGAAGTTAGGCATGACATTAGATGAGTGAGAATTCACCAAGCCAAGAGGGAGGAGGGTTTGGAACAGAGCTTGGAGGCATGAAAGAGTGTGGGCTGCTCCAAATGTCAAGGCGTTTGGTGTTTGGGCAAAGGAGGCAGATAAGGCTTATTCGAGAAGCAAGAACCAGGCAGCAAAGAGCTGGAGCTTGCCAGATGAGAAAGTGTGATTTTATTCTGCAGGGACAGGAAGACCCAGCCCCCAACATTCAGACTCCTTACTCCTAAGTTTCATTTCCTTTCAATTGGCTACTTAAAGAAACATCACTCCCTGCCCTTCTGCAATGAATTTAGTACCCGGCGGAGGTCAGGGTCTGGAGCTGGCTGCCTTCCCTGCTGCTGCTGCACCGTGAGGTGGCATTTCTGAGACTGGGCTGCAGGAGACAACCTCCAGGGTAGGTAGGATCATTCCCAGTGCTGGTGTGGGCCAGTCTGTACTTACAGATGCAGTCTCTCTGGTTCTTGGCCAGCTCAAAACCAGGCCGGCACTCGCAGGCGACGCTGCCCCTTGGGGCCTCCTTGCAGATGTGACTACAGCCATGATTCTTATTCATGCAGCTCAGACCCTCTGCAAAACAGCAGCGTGCAGCCTGTAACCAGGCTGAGGTCAGACTCTGGAGCCCCAGGGCACCACAAAGGCTGGTTGGTGGCCTGCAGACCTGCCTGCTTGGGTCTCCGGGAGCCCCACATTTTAAAAGACCATGTCATTAAAATCAAGCCAAGCCAATTAACAGAGATATGAAAATTTTCTTATGTCACCAAGAGATATGATATTTCAACCCTCTAAAGAAGTAGGAACACTCCCAATACACTCAAAAGAAAGCCCTCTCAGGAGCGCTCCGCTGGGCATGGAATCAGCCTGCGGACCCCGGGAACTCAGCCTCGGACTCTCATCTCTGCCATGTTGTCACCCGTGGTCAAGAATGCAAAGAGAAGAGGTGAATCTCTCCGAGAAAATCTGCAGATAGACTGATGAAGATTCCCAACTTTCTCACATACCCTTCAAGATGATTTTCAGAAAAGGTCAACCATCCTCTCTAGCCCCACCAAACCCACACTTTGGAAGTGACTGTGACTACTGCATTTTGCCGTCACAGACACCTGCCCAGGGACCTCTCTTCTGTGACCCTCAGTTAGTCCCTGGCCCTCCCTCAGCAGGCTTGGAGCACAACAACACAACCACAGAGGGAACAGAGACCTCATCCATGTGGCTCCATTTAGCTGCTGTAAAATTCTTTTCAGGTATTCTTATAATTTTCATTAGGCCTGATCTTGTGGTAACAGTAATAGGAAGGGGCTTATTTTCCTGGATAGTTTAACATGCATCTAAATGATGAGGTCACAGCAAAGTATACATCCATGTGCTTGCCAGCATCACATCTCTTCCTAAAACCAATTCTTTGAGACCTTGCCACCTGCCATCATGCTGGAGGAGCTGGTAGCATACCCACGAGTATTCTCAAACCCCTGCTCAGCTCTTACTGCACTGCTGAGTGTGTATTCCCATGGTGCTTCTTTGCATTTGTGCAATCCAAGTCTAAAATATCTTTGAGAGCAGGGGTTTTGCTCTTGTTGGTTCTCTACAACAAGACACTTTCTAATATTGAGAGTAGCACTGCTTTAAACATGAGTATAAATTTTCATTCAACTTCTCTAGGATCCACACTGTTCTGTACTGTGCCCCTAAAACCTTAGCCAGTTCGTTCTAATGAAGTCAAAAGTTACCTCCCTCTAATTCTCACCACAGAGCCATTGATCTGGGCTTAACTGGAATAGTTGTTTTAATACAAACAGATGTCATTCCTGTTCCAAAAGACAGCGCAAGAGTTAATGCATCCCATACTCTCTTAAAACCATCTTGTTTTTAATCTGACAGTTAAAAGCTGTTTGAACTCCAGCGTTCAATCTGCTGGAAGTTGCTGGGATTCATTCACCCGTGCCAAGGGCTGCTGGCAATTAACATGGAAAGAGGCTTGCACTGGGTCAGTGGGAAGCTCTCTCTTAGCTCTTACTGGTGATTTCTAAAGATGTTACTTGTTCCTGGTAACATCGAGATGGCCCTGGAGGTGAGAGCTGCCCCCCAGAACCAGCATCGTCTTCTCCTGGGAAGGCCTAGCAAGCATCAAGTTTGTCCCTGGACCAGCAGAGCACTTGGAATACTAGGTGCCAGGAGCACCTAGGGGCAAATGTAACAGTGCCCAGGAAAGGCCGCAGTGATGCCCGTGAAGCTCCCAGTCAGGTGAGCTGCTTTGCACTCTGCTTACAAGTCTGCTAAGACATTTGCAACATGACTGTTACTGCCTCAGAACAGTTCATTTACACAGGAACTATTTCACAAGAACTGACTGTGTACCAGATGCTGTAGGGATACACAAAAAGTTGCCCCCACTGTTGTCATATCCTGTCAAGGTAGACCTAAAATTACCAGAAAATAATGGAGGTTTAAATGGCTTTAGAAATGGTGAATGCTTTTTGAGAGGAGACCCCAAAGTTTTTTAGAGCACCCTGACTTAAACAAGGCCCCTGTTAGGGGAAGCAAATGGACCTGGTCCACACTGGGAGGTCTGGTCATGTTTCTGCCCTGTAAACTGGCCTCGCAGTAATGTTTAAGATTGTTAAAAAAAAAAAAAAAATTGTGAGTGTGCCAGCAGGGAAACAACTCAGAAACATTAGAAATACCCCATTCTGATGGTCCCCAGGCCCAGGGTGTCCCTGAAGACTATTTCTGGGAACTGAATAAAAACATGCCTTGCAAACAGGGCCAGGAGCGTTCCCTAACAGGGAGAAACAGGCCCTGCTGAGAGCACAGCCCCTTCCTCACTATCCTGACACCTTCCCCACTACTCTAAAAAGGCAGCCATGCAAACCTCTAAAAATATTCTCAGAGCAGACGGAACAAAAGAGGAATGCTCATTTTGAGAGCCTGAGCACCCATGAATAGGGACAAAGGCAGGCTGGGAGCTACGTCTCTCTCCGGCCTACCCCCATTACATGGGTGAGAACACACAGTCTCTTTACCAGAGCTTTGGGATCTCTAAGGATAAAAAAAATCAATAGTTTAAGCTTTCCCTCTGAATCGGCTATTATGTTCCTTTTTATTGAAGAATGCTTAGTAAATAATCATTTAAAACAACAATTTCAACACTAGAATATACTAGTTTGCAGTGTTATGTTCTTTCCATCTTTAGACATCTTTAGACATGGACAACCATCTTTAGAGTTGTCCACTGTGGGTTTTAAAGTCTATTTTAATACAGTTTCTAAGGGTTTCATGTGCACACCAAGGAAGAAATCCCAAAGGAACAGCGTTTAAGTAGAACAGATTGTTCTACTTAAGAAGATAAAAACCGGAGGACAGAGGGGTCTTAGTTACACACTGCTCTAGTCTGTCGGCTCACACTTCCATGGATTCGCCGAGCAATCGGGTTGAAACAACAGAAAATCACAGAGAGCACTTCCAGGCCACAACTTGAATTCTTGGATTTTAATTTTAGCTCCAGACAAATATGTTCATTTTTAAATACTCTTCAGGGGACTCAAGAATGTCTGAATTGTAGAAAAGTTAGAAAATGCGGATTGTGGAAAGGAACTACTTCTGTATTTACTTCTCTTATGAGGGGCCTGGGTCTGTAATCAGTCTGGGGAGCTCACTGGAGGGGCGAAAGCAGCTGAGCCACTGCCCTGGAAGCACAACAGTAGGAGATGATATTAATCACTGAGAGCTGCTTTGTGAGGATCAGGGTGGGATCCAGGCAATGGCTCCAGGCCCCCACCTCCCTCCCACCTGAAGAGAAAGTCAGAGTGACTTCCCAGGAGGCAACACTGAGCCACCGAAGGGGAGACGCCTGGAGATGCACTTTACTCTTGCTGCTGGCATCTTCATTCTGCCTCAGACCAAATGCAGTCAAGGGCCCCACCTGCTGAGATAAGAGATCTGCCTGGCTGGAGCCCTGTGCGACTACCCTGCCCAAACACGGAGGACAAGCAGGCTAGGGGTGCTGAGAGCCATCAGACCTGCTGGCCCCTGCGATTTCCTCTGGCTATCCTTCTTAGTACCCAAACACACTTTCTAGTTTGGTCTGAGGAAGGAACCATCATTCTTGGAAAATGAGGCAAAAATTATCTTCTACAAAGAAATCCTTGAAAAGCCACTAAAACCATGATTAAAACAATCAATCTACAAATCTGTGATTAAATGGTAGAACTTAATAAAATCGCCTCATTCTTAAGTTGTAAGAATGAAGCTGCAGCGCAGGTAAAGGGTGGTGAGAGTCTAATATTGAGGGCCCTTCCCTCAAACAGGCCCAGGCAACCTCGGGGCAAATATAGCACCGCATGCGCTTCTTTGGCTTGAGAAAGAACAGAGAAGCAACAGCACATCAGTTAGAAGTAGTTGATGTCCACATAATGCCTCTCCCTCCTGAGGGAAAGCATTGAACTAATCAAGGAATAAAAAGAAAGGGATAAACTCAGCTCAGAGAACAAAAGGGAGGACATAAGAGAAGTTTCCTGCAGACTTATGCAGGAATGGTAAGTGGTAACATGGGTGGAAAAAACCACAGCAGAGAAAGCTCACGTTTGGGGAGGGGAGTCTCTCTGGGACCACAGAGACCCAGGTTCGAAATGCAAAACACAGGGAAGGCTAGATCTGGGTCTAAAAACTGGGCAGTTGATTGCCAGTCTGTGTAGGAAGGCTCCAGCTGCCTCCCGCCCTGCCCAGACCAAGGAGCAGGCTCCCACTTAGTGCTGTGGTTTGCAGCACCTGTTTGAAAAACTTGGCAGACTGTCCATTATATTTCTCCTGAGACATTGAGTCATATGAGATGTACTCTACTTAAAGATTAGAATCAGAGCATGTGAGAGTTTGAAGAGACCTCAGCGCTCACCCAGGCCAACCCACTTATTTTGCCAGGTGAGGAAGTTGTAGCTTAGAGACCTGCGCCCAGTTACCCAGTAGCAGAATCTGGACTGGTCCTCAGGCCTCCAGAATTTCTGTACTTTATGCTTCCCCTTGAAAATTGTGCGGGTGGGGGGATTCTCAGAAGTGGCCCTGCCCCACCTACAGCAGAGCACAGGTACCTTGAGAGCGGTGAATGCACGTGTGCTGATTGTCACTCAGGAAAAACCCCTCCCTGCAGCGGCACTCGTAACTCCCCAGGATGTTGAGGCAGGTGTGCTGGCAGCCGCCATTGTTTTCCAGGCACTCGTCCACATCTGGAGGAGAGAAGCATCAGCCTTGGCTTTTGTGGCTGTTTCAAACAGCGTGCCCAGCCCGGCACCCAGGGACTCCTGCTAAGCGGCGAGGAGGTCCCTGCACCAGAGAAGCTCCCAGAGCTGAAGTTAACAGGCCCCTAGCGATTAACCCAGCCCTCGCGGGTCTGGGCTCAGTTAACTCAGCACAGACATGACATAATCAGCTCAGTAAGTACTTACTGAACACCTTCTCTCTCCAAAGCGCAGTGCTAGAGGAGACAGTGGAGCACTGATAAATAAGACTAAATTCCTTTGCTCTGGGAGCACGCCCTTCAGCAGAGCGAAGGCAACAAATGTACAGTAATTATGAGACGAGGTAGAAGGTGGTACAAAGGAAAGAGAGGTCACTTCTGTTGGGGGGGGTAGCAGGATGGCTTTTATGAAAAAGCTGATAAAAGAAGGGCCCTGCAGGATTTCCTCAGGTACAAAGCAGGTGAAGGGATTCTAGGCAGAAGAAAGGGTGTGAGCACAGCGTGAAAGCTGGGGTCACAGAGTATATTCAGATAAGGGTGGGCCACTCTATTTGGCCTGCACACGGATACATATGGGGATGTTACCGGAGGTAAAGCTGGGGAGACAGACTGGGTCACACGCAGAGGACCCTGAGTATCAGGCAAAGAAGTGACTACTTTATTTGGGAGGCAACTGGGAACTGGAGCAAGGGTGACATGGTCAGACCTGAGTGGGAAGAATAAGGCAGCCGCAGAGAGGCGGACACAGAAGAGGGGAAGGATGGGAAGCCTGGGAGTCTGGTTTCCCACATGTGCCTGAATAGCCTGGGCTTGGGACAAGTGGGGGACCAGGCCGGGCACCTGGCTGGGGGGACTCCTAGGAAGGAAAACCTGCAAGAGGACTGTGGCAAGCTGCCGGCGGGGCAGAGAGCTTTGTGGGCATGGGGTGGGGTTGGGGGAAAACATGGGGAAGACCAGCACTGGGTACAGGAATGGGGCTGGAGGTGTGGGCGGCCCCACCATAGCAGGGTGGTGATGTGCCAGAGAGGATGAAATTCGGGGCTTGGGCTGGCAGGCAGAGGGAAACCTGAGTCTGGTGCTGTAAACACAGCTGTGAAAATCATTTATTTGTGATGGTCGGATAAAGGGTGGGTGTAAGAAAGCCCAGTGTGGGAATGTGGGAAGGGAGAGGAGGGGAGCAGAGAGGACACAGCCAGAGGTGGATTTCAGGAGGATGCCAGGGGCAGGAGGAGCTACAGGAGACAGCAGGACCCCCAGAGAAGAAGCCGTCAGAAGGACAGGGGGCGAGGGAGCCTCCCTCCACCTGCTTTCTGCCCACGCAGGGTGGGGTTAGGAGGCCTTCCCCCCACTGTGTCACACACCACCCTGTGCAGCAGTACACTACGGGACTGCATTCTCCAAATCCTTGTTTTTTCAATTTGTACCTTTTAGTCCCTCAAAATCTTTTACTTATCTGTCTGCACTAGAACACAAACTCCTTGAGGACAGAGATTTTTGCTTTATTTACACAGCCCTGGAGCCTGCAGGTACAAGTTAACTGTCCAGTGCATGAGCAAACAAGCAGGAGAGCGCAGCATCACCAGAGCCAAAGACGAGGAAACTTCCAGAAAAGTCTCAGACATGATAAACGCTCAAGGAGAAGACTGATATCAAAGCCATATATTTTTTCCAGCCTATTTCCCATGTGCCTATCACTAGCTTCTGGGCACATCTGTAACAAGAAAATTCACATTTAAATATCTGTTATCTGGTTTCAAGCTTCAGATCTTACAGTCATCCATCCTCCCACACCACCCAGTAGATGCCTCTCTGAACTGATGGGACTCGAGCCATCCCCTAAAGCCTAGAAAATGTGCCCTTCTCTATGCCAAAGGGTAGCACATTCCAGAGGATGAGGCATGCTGAAACACACCTGGCCAGTTCGCACTCCCTAAATACCAAATCCTGCATTGGTTTTGAGTAAAGATGTGTGCTCCCTCTGAGCTGCCACCCCTCCACCCCATGTTTAACCTACTATTCCTTTTCTCCAAAGCAATTAAAGCAATTAGTAATATGTAGTTGGATGATTTACTCTGATCAAATTAACACAAAGTGTGTGTCCACATGCACAAATATGGATCACTAGGCTGGTGAGCTTCTCCAGACTGTAAAACAGTGGTTCTCAACCCTGGCTGCATGTTAGCACCCTGATGCCTTGACCCTACCTCCTGAGACAGTAATATAATTAGTGCCTTGGATGAAACCTAGCCAATGGTGGTGTTTTAAACTTCTCAAGTGATTCAAGTGTACATCCAGAGTTGAGCACCATGGCTACAAAATGGAATAGCTGTGATGTACTCCTAGACACTCAATGAATAGAACCTGAATTTGGGGGTTAACTGTAGAAGAGCTGCTGTGTTTCATTTTTCAGGCTCACAGGCATGCAGAATCTTGGAGAACTCTGGGTTTGGTGCAGAGTTAAGTGGTATCTGTACTCCGTATATTCTGGCTAAGAAATCTGTGGCTAAATGTGTGCTTGGGAGGCTGAGGAGAGGTAGGGGGCCCTCCCCGAGAATACAGGAAACTGATGCCCCGGGAAAGTTTTGGCCCTGAGCTTTCTTGTCACAAAATACTTTAGCCCTTTCAAAACAGCAGAGAAATCTCCATGTGCACTGGTCCTGCTCTTCTCAATGCACCACTTTATTTTCTCATGCCTTCCTTTAAAGAATTCTTAGCCCCCTTAGATATCCTCAGAGGATAGTCAGGATCTTTCTGCAAGGCACACAAAGAGACTCAAGGAAGGGAAATGGAGATAATCTGCTGACATATCTGTCAGCAGCCAAGGCAAGGAAAGACTCCAGCCTGAGGATTTCTGAGCGGGCCTCTACTCAGAACTGCCTCACCCGACCCTGGCCTGGTTCCTTAAACCCTGGAAGGTTTGGCTTGCTGCTCTTCAGGAGCTTACGCTTCCCCCTAGGCTGTGGGTTTGAACACAGCTGTGATGACTAGGTTTTCCACCACATTCAAATCCTGAAAATGTCACTGTTGACAAATCCAAAGGAAATGTGAGATTTGTCCCAGAAAATGTTAAAAACACAACAAACCCAAAAAACATACTGTATATTAACCTCAATTTATTGCTGCTCCCAGGATTATTTCTCTAGTGTGTCTTTTTGTGGTACAGACTGCCTAGACAGTTTGCAAAGGAGTCAGCGAGCCCCCAGTCCTCAGTCAAGTCTCCCTGACAGCTAGCTGTAAGCTTGGACAGCCAAGTGGTCTGAACCAAAGGCTGACCTCTCACACAGACAGGGATAGAGTTGAGATCAGAATGGGGCTCCAGGTGACACTGAAGTGGGACAAAGGTCATGCAAGAATTGAATCTCAAATGGAAACCTCTCCTCCCCCAACATTCAAAGAACAAGTTCTACCCTTACTCAGACTAGTGTTGTTTATGCTGCTTGCACAGCATTTCCTCTGTGGCCATTCCCATCACACTGGAAGGGAGCGTAAGAATAGCTGTCCCCATGGAAGTCAGGGCCGGGCTCAAGTTGCTCCTTAGTCACCAAGTCACCAAGTAGACATCAGCAGGCCAACCACATGAAGGGTCTAAAGACTCCAATGCCATCTGTCCCCTGGCACATGCCATGATGTCCTGTGCAGCTGTCAGCATCAGCCTTAAAGTGCAAGCGGCCCACAGATACCGGCCCACTAGGTGTACTGTGTCCTCTAGGACTGCCCAACACTCAGCCCCATCCAATTGCTTCTATTTCTGAGTTCTGTTTTGTTCACGGCACAAGGAATCAATGTAAACAATGCTCTTTCAGTTCTGAACTCAGGGACTAAAACTCCAACAGATGTTTCCATGTTGTGGAAAACTAGGAGATGTTCACGCAAGGTTTCTGTTTGAATTTTTTTTTTCTCTTAAGAAAAAGAGGGGGAGTCTACTTGGCTGAGATCCAATCATACATTTGGAGTCTTCAGGACAAATAGTTTTACCTAATTCTATAATAGAGACACTTATAGCATTAGAGAAATAGCTACAAATCAGAAAACACAAGTCTCTGATCCCTTTTTTGTTTCAATGATATGTTTTCATCACAGGCAAGAAAGGGGTCGGGGTGTAGGAGGCTGGTAAAGGAGAACTGCCATTTCCAATTGTTTTCCTTACCAAGACAATTATGACCATCATGAGCCAACATGAAGCCATCAAAACAAGTACAGCGGTAATTTCCTGGAATATTCAAACAGTCATGGACACAGCCTCCATTGAGCTCGTTTTCACATTCATCAATGTCTGAGAAATAGAGCAGAAATCAGTCAGACAGGTGCTATTTCTTTAGTACGGAAATAGGTATTTCCATTTTAATCAGCCATCCCATTTCTAGGAATCTACCCTGAATATACATCTCCAACAACAGGAATATTTTGCAGTTATTCACTGCAGCATTGTTTGTAACCATAAAATACTAGAAATAACCTAAATGCCTATATATAGGAGAGCACTTGAAGAACTATGGTAGATATACTCAGTGGAGTATTATGCAGCTGTTAAAGAGTGAGAAAGATCTCTATGAACTGATCTGAAGTGATTTCTAGGCTATACTATTAAGTTAAAAAAAAAAAAAAGTCAAAATAATAAAGAGGATCTATAGTATGTTATGTTCATGTGAAAAATAAGGGGATATAAAAAACACACATGAAATCCCAGCATGCATCTTTGCAGAACTTAACAAGCTTATCCTAAAATTTATATGGAAATGCAAAAGACTCAGTAAAGCCAAAACAATTTTGAAAAAGAAGAACAGATCTGGAGAATTTCCACTTATTAAAAAGCTATAGTTACCAAGTCTGTGGTATGGGCATAAAGATAGACATATAGATCAATGGAACAGAATGAAGAATACAGATGTAAATGCTTATATTGTAGTCACTTGATTTTAGACAAAAGTGTCAAGACAATTTATTAGGAGAAATGATAATCTTTTCAACAAATGGTGCTAAGGTAATGGGATATCCATATGCAAAAAAGATAAATTTAGGCCCTTAACTGCACACCTACACAAAAATCAAACCAAAATGGATTAGAGACCTAAATGTAAGAGCTAAAACAATAAAGCTTTTAAGAGAAAATATAAAGCTTTTATGAGGAAATCTTTGAGATTTTGTGTTCAATAGTGATTTCTCAGATACAACAAATACATAATTCATAAATTTAAAAATTAATAAGTTGGACTTTATCAAAATTTAAAAATCTTGCATTTCAAAAGACATTAGTAAGAAAATGAAGACAAGCCACAGATTGGTAGAAAATACTTACAAATCACATACCTTATAAAAGGACTTATAAAGAACTCTTATAACTCAGTAAGAAAACAATCCAATTTTACAATGGGTAAAATATTTGACTACACATTTTGACCAAAGACAATGTGTGAATGGCTAATAAGCACATGAAAAGATACTCAATATCATTAATTATTAGGGGAATTAAAATTAAAAACCACAATAAAATACCATTTCACATTCACCAGGACAGCTGTAATAAAAAGGACAGACATAAAAATGTTGGCAAGAATGTGGAGGAACAGGAACCCTCTTATATTGCTGATGGTATTGTAAGATGGCACAGTCACTCTAGAAAACAGTTTGGCAGTTTCTTAAAAGGTTAAACATAAATTTACCACATGATCCAGAAATCCCAGTCCTATGTATATATCCAAGAGAAATGAAAAATTATGTCCATACCAAGACTTGCAGGTTAATGTTCATAGCAACATTATTTATAATAGCTCAAAAGTAGAAACAATCCAAATGTCCATCACCTGGTGAATGGATAAATAAAACATGGTATATCCATACAATGGAATACTAATCAACAATAAAAAGGAATGAAATGTCAATACAGGCTACAACATAGACAAACTTCAAAAACATTATGCTAAGTTAAAAGAGCTAAACACAAAAGACTGCATAATGTATGATTCCATTTATATGAAATGCCCAGAAAAGGCAAATCTATAAAACAGGAAGTAATCTAGTGGTTGCTTGGAGCTGGGGCTGGGGACAAAGATTAACTGTATATGGCAATAAGGGATCTTATTGAGATGAGGAAAATGTTTGGAAATTATATTATGTGATGGTTGTACAACTCACCTGATTTACTCAAAATCACCATGTGTGCACTTAGAATTTTCTAATTTTATTGTACAAAAAATATAACTCAGTAAAGTAGTTAAAAACATTTATCTTCTTATTTTTGCAGAAGAAACATAGGAAGAGTAAACCAGAAACTACAGGGATTGGTGACCTGCAGGTTTGGGAAAAGGGGTAGAAAGAAGGAGGAATGGGAACAGGGTAACAGCAAGAGAGGAGGACTACTTCTCTGAGCACAGCTTTTTTGTATAGCTTTGGCTCTCAGAGCCACAGTGATACATGCATGAACACATATACATACATACATAAGGTCAACCAGGAACCAGGAGTGAGGGGGAGGGGAACAGATAAAAAATGGAATACAAAGGGAGAAACAAATGAACCTAACTGTACTATAAATTAATAACATAATCACACTGAAGGGGATGGAGAAGAAAAGTACTTGCCTAAGTAACTTTGAAAAACATTTTGAATGGATGTTGTAAGGCTGAAAATAAAAATAGTCATATGCAAATACTGTGCCCTAACTAGTAAAATCTGCTCTACTCACAGGGCTATTGATTAGTAATTGTTTAAATACTTTCTATGTATACTTGTATGGCATAAACAGGTAAATATACTACAGATAAGAGCCAGATTTCTCATTGTTGGAGAAAGCAAAGAGGGAGGTTAAAGTGAATCTGTGCTATTGCTTTGGAATCCAAAGCATCAGTGTAACTCATTGTTTTTAATCTATATGCAAATTTATTCATTCCTTACATCTGCAAATACACAAATATAAGAAACCATATCCAGATACAAGAACCCATATCCTAGTTCTTTCCACTGAGAGAGCTTAGGATCAACAACAGCCCAGAACAATAGAATACTACGCATGCAGATCTTGGTTTCTATATACCATTTTCAAAGAAAAGGAACCAGAGCTCCTCTAGAGGAATGGTTGATTCCAGGCCCAGGGACGGGAAAATATAAGAAGATTCTGGGGCATCTTGTGGTTCTAGCAAACTAGGAATTTCTCAAAAAAGGACAGGGGCATGTCAAAAGGACAAAGGAGACAACATGAAGGAGCTCCTAATGACTAAAGTAGGAACAATTTGAGCCAAAAGAACACATAAAAACCCTATATATAAATTAAATACATACCCATGAGTCCATATTGGCATGCATACATCAATTAATGCATAAATAAATGGGGGAGAAGGGACAGATTTTCCTTACAGAAGAATCCTAGTTAACAGATGTATAAGGAATGAGGGAAATACAAAATTACACAAAATTACTGAGAGGCACATAACATAGTAACAATTGCAGTAGGTCAGAGTCACAGTTGGATACTAAACTCAGTGGGCAAAGACTTGAGAAGAAAAGAATATTAGTATAGGCTGAAACTATCTGCCCCAAGATATGGGTCCTGTAGGACAAAGATAGTAACTTTGCAGTGGAGAAACACAGAATACACCATCATAACCAGGTGGTCAAAATAAACCTCACCAGAAATAGGACATGTTGACACCATGTGCCCTCCCCCACAACCCTCCCACACCCCCAAACCCCTTACTCCCCAAGCCCACTCTCCCCCACTGCCACACCTGCCACCATGTGATGCACTGAAAAGCATACAACAGCACTTCTCTATTAGCCTTGCTAAAAGTTTCACTTTTTTATTACTCCAAATGCATAACTTTAATCTAATGTCAGAAAACATAGGACATAAGGCAAACAAAAGAACTAAGCAGTCCTCATCAAAAGTGTCAATGTCATGAAAGACCAGGAAAGACTGAGGAACTGTCACAGATTGTAGGAGACAAAGGTGCTACGACAACTAAATGTGATATGGGACTTCGACTTGGATCCTGGGGGAGTGGGAGGATTAAGAAAAAACTGATGAAATGTGAAGGCCTACAGTTAAAATATCATGTCAGTGTTAATCTCCTGGTTTTGATACTGTGCTATGGTTACATAAGTTGTTAATGGTGGGGTAAGATAAGTAAAGAGCACCTGTGAAATCTGCACTATTTTTCGTAACTTTTCTGAAGTCTACAATTGTTTCGAAATGAAAAGTTAAAAAAAATACAACTCCTTACACAAAGACAAAGTTTAGATTTGTCCTTATTAAACTTGATTCAGTTCTGTAAACTGAGAATTAAAGATTATACAATGAATACTAACCACTGAAATACCCCCTCCCTAAAGTCTGGGGTATAAGCAAAGGTCATTTAGATTAAAAGCATTTATGGAAAGCCATTTTGGAAACTACACCATTTTTATAATATTTATTCAGGGCCCAGACTTTGATTTCTCCAATATTTTGGCAGAAGAAACTTTGTGAAGGATAACATTTTGGTCACTAGGCAAACTCAGTTCCTAGCTGTGAACTTAATAGAAGCAGTGAAGCTGGCGATAATCACAACACAGCTGATACCACGGGTTGGACCCAAGAGGCTTAAAAGCTAGTAAGCCAAGCAACACACATAAAGAGGTTACATCTTTGAGTATCTATAGCTTTGATTCCTTGCAATCTTCACTTTCTCTCCTTTTCCTTCTTGGAAGAAAGTTTCCACTCTGGACGCTTGCACTAGGAAATCCGAACGAAATAAGGACAGCCTTACTCACCAGGTTTATAAATAGTATAAGTACAAGTACTCAGAAGATCAAATCCTTCTAGGGTTTTAGTGTAAATGACAGTACAAAGAACATATGCTCCCTGTTAACTGTGACTACCTGTGCATTAAGGAAGAGGAGCATCTTTAGTTTCCTATTTTGTACATTTTTTTATTGTTTGGCTTTTTGTAACAATAATCATGTTATTTTTAAAACTATTTAAATATATAGAGGCAACAACCCCAGTCAATCACTAATTATTTTAAACTAAATAGTAGACTTTTCAACTATAAACTGCTAGCAATTCAGTTTTATTCGTTATATGTCAAACCCAAAAGCTAAGAATGAGGAAACTCTTGCCAATTGTCATTCAATATCACTTACTAAATATGTAGTTTGTCTGAAAGAAACCACGGCAGTGTTTCTGCCTCCAGAGAGCACACAGTAACTGGAAAGACATGGAAAGAATGAACTTTTTTTTTTCCAAGGAGGATATCAACATGTGTGAATTCCAGTACTGTAAAAAGAATATTTAATACAGTGAGGGTGTGTATGGAGGAGTCAGCAGAGAGATATTTGCGGAAGAGGTAGCCTTTTGGCCTCCCAGGATGTAGGGCAGATAGACTGATGGTTGCCTGTGCCTGGGGAAATGAGAACTTGGAGAAACCCAGGCTTTACAGATGAACCACCAAGCCCATTTGCTATGAACCTGACCAGGAACATGCTTTCTCTGACAAGAGAGACAAGAGTTTTGCTCCCTGTGTACAAAGAAGGTTATATAAATAGTATGATTTCTCACCCAACCAAAGAGGGACCTAGAGGGCATGTGGGTTCAGGGACAGAGCTGAGGTGGAGACCTGACTTTCTTTCACCGTCACGTTAATTGTGTGATCATGGCCCCAAGTCTCTCTCCCAATCCCACTGGGCCTCCTTGTCACCATCTGTAAAATGAGGGATAGGATTGGCTCGGTTCAACACGCCATGATTTCCATCCCCAGGAACAGCCTCCTTCTATGAGTGTCCAGTCTCCACCAGTTCTGAACGTCAGAGATCATGACACCAGCCCAGAACACAAGTTGGCAGAACCCAGACTTAGACTCCCACATCTGGAGCTCTGAGGGCTTAAAATATCCCTCTGCATACATCTTTCACAGTGAACATGCCTCTAAATGAGGCAGGCCCTCCGTGTAGCTCTGAAGTTTGGCAGGTCACAGTGCCAAACAGCCCATGGATAAGATGGAGCCTCCAGAGCCAGCAGGGCAGGGCCAGCAAGGGCAAGGGTGCGAAATGCCCCAGGGAGGTGCAGGATCAGCCTTGCTCTGGCAGGCCTGAATCTCCTGATCAGCATGGCTGCTGACTTTCTGCCCCCAATCTGAGTGGGCCAAAAGATACTAACATACCTCTTTTCCTTTTCAGAAGCTAGACAAAAGGATATTTCAGAGCCAGATAAAACGAATGATCAGCTCTGAAGAAGACCTGACCTTCCCAGTCCTTTAAGGTTCTGAACTGCATTTCAGAGGGAGGGTGATAAGTCCTGAGGGGGGCGGGGGGGGGCAGCACTTTGCCCAATATGAATGGCCACCTTAAGAACTGAGGAGATGGGAAGCTCCCCCTGCCGGCCCACCCACCGCTGGTCCCCAAGTCACTTACCCTCACACTGCCTGCCCTCCCCTTGGTAGCAAGGCTTGCAGGAGCACTTGTAGGAAGTGAGTGTGTTCTGACACAGGGCATTAGGGTGACAGTCATCTAGCCTGTGGGCACACTCGTCCACATCTGCAAGAGAGCACGGCCAGCTCCTGGGATGGAGCCCACAGCCCTGCAACATCTGGCGTTGGCCCCTCTCTAGCATCATCACCAACAGTCACGAGCTACACTGCTTTGGAGCCCCTGAGATGAACCACACCATTTCCAGGCCCCTGTTTCCAGGCACAGCCTGTTCCCCTGACTGGGATATCTGTCCACGCTCTCTACTTGCCTTCAAGATTCAGCTCCAACCCACCTCCTCCAGGAAGTCTGCCATGATCCCCCCAGTGTAGGTGAAGTGTCCCCTGTGATGTACTCCCATATTTATCTCCTTTCATAGCATATAGCACACAGCATTGTCACTGTTTTCCTGTTTCCTCCCTTCTAGCCCCATGTCTTGATTACAGACTGTCTGTGTCCCCGATGCCAACCACAGAGCCTGGCACATGACTAGGCGATAGTAAATGCCTGTGAAGGAAAAGCCAGGTTGGCAAAGATGTCCTGAAAACTCAGCTGCTTTAGCGTCCCAGGGTTTGGGAGATGCCCTAGGCTCTGAGCACATCATCCTGAGTTCTCAGATGGCACAAAGGGGGAATCGGCTCCCCTCCCCTCAACTACTCCCCACTGCCCACCCTCTCAACCTGGAAACGGGCCTCAGCAGAAATATTTCCTGGGTTGACACCACTCCAGGATGTTAATGAAACACAAAAGGTTTGAGAGCTTTGCGAGTTCATTGAGTGCAAAATGTCCAGGGTACCATCTCCAGCTGCTGAAAACCCAGGCTGGTTGCTGTTTACAGGTATTCCCAGATCTGCAAACAGGGGCTGTTCCGCAGATAGAAAAATCCCTGGAGCCAACCCCGAAGTCCACAGAACTGTCCAGCCCCCAAAGAAAGAAGGAACAAAGCTGTCAGGCCCTCTCGGATATACCCTGGCCCTCAGTTTCCCCATTTACACAATGAAGAAATGGCTCCGGAGACTCAAATGCCCCCTCCTGCTGCGCCACCACATCCGAGTACAGCGCCCGGGCACCCGGCGGAGGGCACGGGGCGGGAGCTGTCATCAGGCCCTGGGCCTCCGGCCCCAGCGCGGTGGTGCCTCGGACGGCGGGCGGGTGAGACCCCGCAGCGAGCCCGGGCTCGGCCCGTCCAGCTCGCAGTCCCAGGACCCCCTTCCCGGCGCCGGCCCCGCCTGCGCGTGCCAGGTGCGCCCCGGGGCCGCACACTCACCCTCCGGCGGCCCCGGGCCGCGGCCTCGGCCGGGCGGGGCGGCCGCCGTCAGCAGCAGCGGCAAGAGCAGAGGCAGCAGCGCCCGGGCCGCCCCGGGGCAGCCGCGGCCCGCGACCCCCATACGCGGCGCGGCGGCTGCGGGCGGAGGCGGCGGAGCGCGGGCAGCGGAGCGCGAGAGGCGAGCGCGGCGGCGGCTCGGGGAGGTGTGTGCGGGCGCCCTGCCCGCCGCCTCTGACACCCCCGGCCCGGCCCCGCCCGGCCCCCGAGCCCCGGCCTCATTTTCACACGGTCCTCCCCGGGCCGGGGCGGGCGGCGTGGGGGCAGTGCCGCCCCTCCCCTCGGCCCCGGCGGAGGGAGCGGCTGTCAGCCTGGCGCGGGCGGGCCCGGCGCTGCCCCGCTGCTCCCGCACCCTGCCGCGCTCGGCCGCGGGAGCCTCGTGCTCCGCCTGCTCGCAGTGCCCTACAACTTGACCCAGTCCCTCCTGCGAGGACAGACGGCACTTGGAGCCTGCAGTACGCGGACAGGGGGCACCCAGAACGCATCCTGTGTAGCTCAGAGCCCTACAGTCCTCAAACCCCAAAGCCACCTATGGGGCTTTCCCACCTCTCCACTTGGGAGGGGGAATATGAGTGGGGCGAGAGTGATTCCACACACTTCTGACCCTCAAGAGAACTCACTGGAGAGGGTAACCCCACTCCTCTGCGTCCCTGCTCACCTCAGCACACCCTGTTCCATTCTGCCCAACCCAGGCCTTCTTTGATCCACCCCTGCAAGCCCCGCAGTCCTTCTGTCCCACAGTTATGCTGACACTCTCTCTCTCCTGCACACTACTGGGCCCAGAATCAAGAGGAAAATGTTCATTTCCCCGAAAAATCAGTTAAATGTTTTTCAGGGCATGTTTCAGAGCAGCCTAAAAGATGAAAGGAAAAGGGGCTTGAGGTCAAGGTGAGCCACCAGGTAGAATGCACGGTTCCAACTTTGCCTGGGATATCTACAACCACTTGAACTCATAACATCACATCTGGCCAGCTGCAAATACTGGCAATGCCGGTCAGCTTACCCTCTAAGCAAGGCAGTCCTTACAAGGGAACACTGTATACAGGGCCTTCCCACACCACCCCAGGCACAGATGCCTGAAGCCCACCACACTCAGCATCACTCCAGGATTAAATGTACCAACAGTTCCTAGATGCAACAAAACACCATACCCAAGGGTTTTAATCAGAACTTCTCTGTTTTCTCCTGTAAACACATACATACATACATGGTACATGTATGTTTATGTATATAGTCACAGGGGAACATTTAATAATCATAAATATATATTCATTCATTTCTTTGGTAATCAGAAAGATTACTAAAGAATCAAAAAAAGTCAGAAAAAAAACCCCACCTAGCTCACACACAGACATCTTCCTGGGGTCCATCTGCCTCCCACAGCGCCCTGGTCTCCTGTCCCTGGGTCCCCTCCCACAGCTCCCCCACAGTCTCCTGTTCCTGGATCCTCCTCCCACAGCTCCCAGTCTCCCATCCCTGGAACCCCTCCCACAGCTCCTCGTAACCCCTCCCACAGCTCCACGTCTCCGTCCCTGCCCCTTCTCAAGTCTCGGCCCAGGCTGACGGCCTCTTTGGGCTCTTGTTGACAGTGCTGCTGCCTGAGGAGAATCTGAGAATACAACTTCTCTGTGGTTGTTTTTCTTTTGACCTTTTCATCCCCAGTGAAGGCAGGCAGGTTGCATCCCTTTTTCTGTCTTTGGCCCCTCCCACCTGCCCCTTTTGTTTGGTGCCGAGAGAGACACTCAGCTATTTCTAGTCATAAGAGTGGTTTTTACACATTTGTAAATCTTCGCTTAGTGAAACGTTCCCTCCACCTTTGTCTTTGTGTGCTTAATGGTAGCCATAAATTATGGCTTTCTTTTCTCATCAGGCTTCATTGCTTTTGAAATGATCAAAGTTATTTTCTTTTAAAATCCAACTAGACACTGCCCATTGTGTGGCACAGACCTCTTTAGCTCCAGTCAAAGCATATAAATACATAAAGCTGCCCGTTAAACTCAACGGGAGCCTCCTCTAGCCCCTTGTGCCTGGTAAAGAAATGACATGTGCTGCTCTTTCCCCTCACTGCTTCCCCAAGTTTATATTTCAGTAAGAATACAAATTAATTAGGATAACACCCAATGTTTTTTTGACAAAGAGAGTCAGTTTTTGTCACGTTTCCTGGAAAAACTCACCACTGGCACGGATCTCAAAAAATGTTCTGAATCCTATTTTGTTTGCCCCAACGACTTCCATACAAACGTGCTTTCAGCTGCTTGGCTCCCAGACTCCTGGGTAACCTTTCTGACACTTCAGATTCAAGTCAATATGGTTTCCAACTGGAAATTTCCATACGGGAAATGCTCCAGGGGAAATTCATGTTCAAATGTCAATGTTTTCAGTGTTCCAAAGTCAGGAGGGACTTGGTGGGCCCTTTGCAAGCTGCCATCTGTCTTCTATGGTCCAGATGAGATCCCCACAAACTTCTCAGAGGCCGCAGGCAGCACCTGGATTGAGGCTAAATCTCCCTCACCTCCTCCCCTCCCTCACGCTGAGAGGCCATGCACCTGAGGGGGCAGAGAGCCCAGCCAGCCCCATCTCACTGGTGTGGGCTCCTGGCCCCAGAAACACCGTGGAAGCAGAAGACCCAGGTGCCCCCTCACTACGCAGGGCTAGGTTAAACTCTGCATTCACAGGACACTTTTCAATACCCACCTTTTTTTGACTTTTCAGCAGCTTTTGGAAACTCTGTCTCCTGGGTTTTCATCACAGCAGGCAAGCTCTCAGGAAGTGCCTTCTCAATCATCTTCTCTCTGCATCCAACACTTCACTCATTCCCTTGTTTCCATAATAGAAATCTCCATCTGGGATCTCTCCTTTAGCTTCAGTTCTGTGTATCCAATCACCTACTGGATACCTCCACCTTGATCTCCCACAGGTCTGTCAGATTCAAGATGTTCAAATAAGAGTTCATCTCCTTCCTCAAATGTGCTCCTTCTCAGAGATGCTCCCTCTCTTAGGGAAGGACACCACCATTCTGCCAACGGCAAGACCTGGCAGTCATCCTGGACTCCATTCTCTCTCTTCCCACTACAGCCAAATAATCATTATCAACTCTACTTTCTTCCCATCTCTCAAAACCATCCTCTTCGTCCATCCAATACACTTCCTTATTGTTTGAATTGTTTTTTTAAATTTAATTTTAATGTCTAGTTTTTAAATTGTTGTAAAATAAATAAAACTTTCCATTTTAACTATTTCTGGGTATACAGTTTAGTGGCATTGAGTATATTTACATTGTTGTGCAACCATCACTGCCACCCACATCCAGATCTTTTTTCATCTTGCAAACTGGAAATCTGTACCCATTAAACAGTTATTGCCCATCCCTCCACCCACCCCAGCTCCTGGAAACCACCATTCTACTTTCTGTTTCTATTAATTTGACCATGCTAAGTACCATAAATGAGTAAAATCAGTATTTGTGATTGGTTTATTTCATTAAGTAACATAAAGTCTTCAAGGTTCATCCATATCGTAGCATGTCAGAATTTCCTTTTTAAGGCTGAATAACATTCCATCCTATGTATATACCACACTGTGTTTATCCATTCCTCAGTGGATTCTTGGGTTACTTCCACCTTTTGGCTGTTGTGAATAATATGGCTGTGAATGTGGGTGTACAAATGTGGGTTTTTGTGTCCCTGCTTTTAGTTCATTTGAGTATATATCCAGAAGTAGAATTGCTAGATCATATGGTTTCTACTTATAATTTTTTGAAAAACTGCTATAGAGTTTCCCATAGTGGCTACACCATTTTATATTCTTATCAGCAATGTACAAGGGCTCCAATCTCTCCACATCCTCATCAATACTTACTTTCTGTTTTGTTTTGTTTACTTTATGTTGTGTTTTAAATAACAGCCATCCTAATGGTTGTGAAGTGGTGGCTCATTGTGGTTTTTGAATTGGGCTTTCTGTTATTTACAGCCAAAAAATATTCCTGTTCAGTTCCAAATAAGCTTCCATTAGCAAACTCTGGCTGGGTAGCAGGTGATCCTCTGAGTAGGGTTGGATCCTCTTGGGAGCCTAAGTAATAAATGATTATTTTATTCACAAAGTTGATGCTATCTTCGTGCAAATGCCTTGTCTCCACTTATTTTTTTCAACGGTTCTAAAAACTGCACCAGCATTCTTTTTTGCTTACAGAGGGTTGAAAATTCTTCCAATAAATATTTACTTTAAAAATGATACAGTTAACATCTGAGTGACTATTTACGTGTCAGACACTATTTTAAGTACTTTACATGCATTAGCTCATCGAGTTTTTATAGAAACTCTGTGAAGTAGGTATCATCACCACCCTTATTTTACAGATGTAGAAACTGAAGTGAAGAAAGGCTACTTTTAAGGAGGTGGCACACCAGGACTCAGTGCCAAGATGTTTGACATCAGATCCTCCTTCTTAACCATTGCTCCATACACCCTATATGCATATCAGGCATTGTGCTAGGCACTATGGGAGACACAAAGATGAATTAGATGCAAACCCTACCCTCCAAAGCTTATAGTCCAGCAGAAGAGACACAAGTATTGATCCTCAGCACTTCTTGCAAGTTGTAAGTATAATAATTCTTGTTTAAAAACCTTTGGTGCTTCCCTGACTGTAACATAGACCAGCCTTATGAACAGGACCAGCTACATGATTTGTAGGGCCTAGTGCAAATTTAAAATGCAAGTCTCTATTCAAAAAGCAAGAGAAAAGTTCCATTAGAAGTACTAAGAATAGTTTTTCTTAAAAAATATTTTACTACTTATAAAATATAATGGGGTAATAATGATATATGTGTGACAACATAAACTTACAAACTGTAAAGAGGTAACATTTTTGTATCATAATTTTATATACTGTAATAAATAATATATCATTAATATGATATATTGATTGATCATAAGATTTTTTTTCTGGTTCATTTTTCTGCAAATTTATGTATTAGGTCATCAAATTTTTACTTTAAGGACCTTCATTTTCAATCACTATAACCAAAAGGACATCAGTTGATCTTGGCAAATGAAAAGTCACAAATAATTTTTGATCATTTTTAATTTTGAGAAGGATCTTTCTGCTGATGCAACTGTTAATGGATCTGTTAAGAGTATTTTATAGGCTATAACACTAATAAATAGTGTTGTTGGAATAAAATTTTGATAAATTATTTTGAAATATAAATTGTAGTACATTTAGAGCTGATGATTCTTGTGGAACAATTTTCCAAGAAGATTAAACTCTTCATACACAGCATTTTTAGGTAAGCCTGAATTTAATTTAAAATGTAAATTTGGCATTTCAATGTTTTCTTTGATATTTCCTGTAATTTGTGGAAGTCATATAAGAAATCAGAAGTAACTTCATGATTTGTATGTAATTAAAAACATCTGTTTATGTATCATCATTATATCTCCAATTACCAGGGAAAATTTATTTTAAAGTTGTCCTCCTTATTAATAATTGGTTAATCTGAAGCTTCATTTGTTAATAGTGTTCTTTCCCATCTCATGGAACAATTTTTATATTTAGTTTTTATTTCTAAGCCTGGATTTCTGCTTTGCAGTGTTACAGCACTTTTTAAAACCAGGCGTCCTAAACTCTTCAAGGAATTCTAATAACTCCCTGCTATGCCTGATTACAACATGCATGTGTGTTTGCTTTTATTCTGTAATAATTTACTGACAAAGTTTACTGCCTGAGGGTCAGCAATCCCTGTAACCAGTGCTTAGGCCAGAGTTAATATTTGTACAGTTACCACAGGAACAGGGTCTGGGGATGGACCAGGCCGCACGTGTCTCAATGCTGCCCCATGCAGAGAGCGTCCTCTCTTCTAGCTGCCACGACTGCCTCAGCTGCCAGTCTGGGCCCTATTTTAGGATGTGAGCTTGTTTTATTATTCTCATAGTAGGGGTGTCATAGATACTATCTAAAGAAATGGAGGCTGAATGACATCATAGATGGTGATAACTGTAAAGACAACTATAAGAAGAAA
Organism: Manis pentadactyla; assembly: GCF_030020395.1. Taxonomy (NCBI): domain Eukaryota; kingdom Metazoa; phylum Chordata; class Mammalia; order Pholidota; family Manidae; genus Manis; species Manis pentadactyla. The sequence continues at coordinate 49,231,529 of NC_080027.1, forward strand.
AATCAAAGATTTCTAAATAGCAGAAAAGCCATGCACACAAAACTGGTCTCAGAAGAGAGAAGAAATAATGGAAAACAATTTATATAGAAGAAATAGAGAAGGTTGTCAAAGAGCTACCCTATCTCTCAAAAATGCAGCAGGCCCAGATGGTTTTCGTAAGAGAAATTCTAACAAACTTTTAAAAAGAAGATTATTCCAATTTTTTAAATTGTTTCTGGGCATAGAAAAAAAGTCTGAATTCTTTCTAGGAAGCAAATATACCATTAATGCCAAAATTTGATAGTACTATAGACAAAAAAAATCGAACTACAGATCAGTATTACTATAACCATCAATAAATCACCCTAAACAAAAAATTAGCCATCTGAATTTAGCATCATAATTAAGTGGTATACATTTCAGGATGCAAGGATGGTTTAATATTATAAATCTACTTATATAATTAATCATAATAAATAGATTCAAGGAGGAAAATCATATGATCATCTCCATGGATGCTAAAGGACATTTTAAACTACAAGCATCCTTGACAAAAGCATTTAATAAGTTGGAGATAGGTACTTCTTTAATGTGCAAAAAAAAATCTATCTCAATCCAAAAGCCAACATCAAATGTAATGGAGAAACACTAGAAATATTCCCACTAAACTCTGAAACAAGACAAATATGATCACTTTGATATTAGTTAACATTTTATAGGACATATTAGTCAAATCAACTAGACAAAAATTAAGTAGATATATATAAATTATGAGAAACATTGCAGCTGACAAGATTTGTGTATCTGGAAAACCCAAGAAATTCAACTGAAAGTCTACTACAAGCAATAAGAAAATACAGTAAACTAGTATGGAAAAAAATTAAAGTATAAAAATAAAGTTTTCTTAAAATGAACGATGTGATGGAAGAAAAGACCCTATTTATAATAGCAATAACAGCAAAAATAAAATGCCTGGGCATAAACATAGCAAGAAATAGTCAAGGCCTATGTGAAAAATTTTAAACAGTGCTAAACACTACTAAAAGAAAACTTGAATAAGTAGAAAAATAACATGCTTCTGGATTAGAATACTCAACATCATAAAAACGTCAGTTCTCCATAACTTAATTTAAAGTTTTAATATGATCCAAGAAGACTTAAAGTCTTCTTTTTTTATTTTAACTAGATAAATTTACTCTACAGTTTATGTAGAAAAAGGAAAGAACAAAAATAGTGATAAAAAGTATGAAAAAGAAGGGCAATAGTCGGGGAGGCAGATAACCCCTCCAGATATGAATGGATGTTAACGAAGCCTCAGTAATCAGAACAGTGTAGTGCTGGCATATGTATAGACAGATAGGCTAATGGAGCAGAATACAATATCCAGAAATAGTTGCAAAGTCATAGGTAGACAAAATATAGTAAGGCTGATATATCTCAAGTCATTGGAGAAAATATGGACCACTAAATAAGTGGTCTTGGAACAAGTGGGTACCCACTTAGGCAAAAATGAGTTCAATGCATTCCTCATGCCTCCACTGAATTAACTTCAAAGGGATAAAATATTTAACTTAAAAAACCCTCAAAAATACTTAAAAAAATGGAAAGTACCTTTAATAGTATAGTGAGGAAAGTTTTTCTATTGTGGAAGAGAACTGGAGTGGAGGTGAATTTTTATTGTCAAATGACCAAAGCAACTTAAAACTGAATGAAGTCTAGATCCCAACCATTTTTGAAAAGCATGGGCATTTTCAGTGTTTTTTCATACTTTATTTTCAGCTACAGAGAGTAATGAATTTCTCCTGTTGCCTTAGAAATGTTGGCACCTGATTATAGTGAGCTATCGTCCTGGATCAACTTAGGCTAAACAGGCAATGGATAACATCTTTTAAATTCTTGTGGCAACTCTGGTAACTATTGCCTAAAGCCTGTGAGAAGAGAATGAGCAATCAAAACACACACACACACACACACACACACACACACACACACACACACACATGCTCTGATCAATCATTAAAATCATTATATGATTACTGATAATAGAGATGCCATAATCCTTCTAAATTAGCTCATAGAGCTTATTAATAAGATAACAAGTTAAGACTTGACCTGTAATTCCTTGCAATTACCTGTTGATCCCTTTGGCAGTTTTATTGAAGGTACCTAACTATGCCCTTTCATTTATTAATAGGTCAACAGAAGCCAGTTTATCAGTTATTTATTTCTGAAATATTGTTCATGTCAATATTCAAGGAAAAAAAAAGAAAAAGAAAAGAACTCATATATCTTATTTCAAAACTGTGATAGAAGTGGAGACTTCACAATTATGTAAATGCATTTGTAGAGAAAGTAGCCCTTGTTTCCATCTTGCTACCAGGACACCAAAGGGATGATTACAGTTTCTGTAATGAACATGTATTACTTTTATAATTAAGAAAAGACAAGACTGTTTTAAATGTAAATTAGTATAGGCTGAGCTTGCAGACAGACCTAAATGTTAACTCTGATCCTGTCACTTATTATCTGTGGGATCTTGGTCAGGTCACATTAACCCCCCAGAGTCTCAATTTCCTCATAGATAAACTAAGGGGAGTTGTACATGGTTTGTAGGGTTATAGTGAGAGGTGGATGAGACGATGTCTGTGAAGTGCCAAGTATGGGCTCTGGTACACAGCAAAAGAGATTCTTATGCCCCGTCCACCCAGTGGAGGCAGGACCCATGGAAGCTGGCCAATGCCATATTTCCTGAATTCCTCTATTTGGTCTATTCTACAACTGGGCGAAGGCACCGGTACTTGCCCCTGCGTGTTAGCAAACCTGTCTATTAATCCATACCCATGGCATGATTATAATTATGAAACATTTTGGGAGATAAGCTAGGTCTGTCCAGATTATAAGAAGGGTATTTCCCTTAATATATGCTAGTAAGGAGGTTGCAATGCAGGAAACTGAAATCACTCTGAAAGTACACAATAGAGAGAACTGAGAACTTACAAAATGTTTGGAAGAACTAGAGGAATAAGCTGTAGGATGGTCCTTCTGGAATGATTTCCAGAAGACACCAGACCTACCCCACCAGCAAGCTACTATTTCTGCACAACCATGGCAGCCCTCAAGAACTGTCCAAGTAGCTATTAATTCAGTCGCCTGAGCTTGAATTCTATCACTTACTTATATAACCTGTGACAAATTATTTAACCTCTCAAGAATCAAGATGAGGAAGTTGCCATTACAGTAACTGCTTATTAACACCTGTAAACTGGTCATTAGACTTTATTTCCACAGGCTTGCAAAAACAAAAACAAAACAGTTATAAAATAGCCTCTGCCGAAATCTTCTGCATACGTGGATGTTTTATTGCCCTGGTCTAGCTTGGATTAACACATAGTCTACAGGCACACACCTGATCATCTACATTTGCTCTCTTACAACACTAAACTATGTTTTCTACCTTTATCTTGTATCTACCTACCACTTCAGCATTTTATTAAAAATAATAATAATAAAGAGAGAAATGTGGTATCCACATATAAATCAAGTATAAAAACCAAATGTGTATTCATATTTGGACTGTTTATAGTTCATAATGCATGAGCAAAACCGAAAGTTTCTGTGATGACTGCCCTTGTACTGTTCACTATGTAACTTATTCATTATGTAAGAATTTGTTCTCCATGTAAGAACTTGTTTGTTATGCCTCAGAAGATTGGAGACTGACAAAAATTAGGCTTGGGGTGGATTAATGATTGTGCATTGAGCATTGACTCCCCTATACAGAATTTTATTGTCGTTAACAACCATTTGATCAATAAATATGAGAGATGCCCTCACAAAAAATAAAATAAAATAAAAAATAAATTAAAAAAAAAAAAAAAAAGGACAGACTTCCAATGGTAAAATAAAGAAGTAACCGGGATGTAATGATGTAATGTATAGCATAAGGAATATAGTCAAGATATTGTAACAGCTTGGTAGGGTGATAGCTGGAACCTAGAATTATGTATATAAATGTTTTATCGCTGTGTTGTACACTTGAAACTAATGTAATGTAATACTGTGCGTCAACTACCCTTCAATAAAAAAATAATTATCTAAAAAAAAAAAAAAATAGCCTCTGCCTCACTCCTACTTTCAAATTTTGCATAGGTACCTTTCACTGGCAGGATGTAAGTCACATCCAGGACCCTAGCTGCAAGAGAACCTTGGAAATGCTTTTCATGGTGTTTTTTAGCTTGTTAGGTCACACAGTACAGAAAGGCATACTAGAAGGACTTGAAGGCAGTGCTAACTACCAAATAAATCCATCACAGAAAGAGTTGCTTAGTTCCTGGGAAATTGGGACAACCTCTGCCAACATCTGTTTGTGCTGCAGGGGCTCTGCGAATTGTCAAGGCTTAGCTCACTGAGCTCACTGGAAAACGTAGGGCTCTTTTTGGTTGCCTCTCAAGCATCCATCATCCTCTATCTCCTTCCAACAGTACACAGATTTTCATTTATTCATTTCATTCAGGCATCTCTCTCTCCCTAAGCAACCCATGTGCTTTGGAAAACTGGCCCCAATTCCCTTTTCAGTAGTAGGACCGCTTGATTTAGATAAATTAGCACATTCCATCTTCTTGGTATAGGTCATTGGTACAAGGGCAAGTCTCTCCCAAAATAAATGATTTAACAAATACTATCCTTTGCAACAACATGGATGGAGCTAGAGGGTATCATGCTCAGTGAAATAAGCCAGGCGGAGAAAGACAAGTATCAAATGATTTCACTCATCTGTGGAGTACAAGAACAAAGCAAAAACTGAAAGAACAAAATAGCAGCAGAATCACAGAACCCAAGAATGGACTAACAGTTACCAAAGGGAAAGGGACTGGGGAGGATGGGTGGGAAGGGAGGGATAAGGGGGAAAGGGGGCATTACGATTAGTACAAGTAATGTAGGGGGGGCACAGGGAGGGCTGTACAACACAGAGAAGACAAGTAGTGATTCTATAGCATCTTACTACACTGATGGACAGTGACTATAATAGGGTATCTGGGGGGGACTTGATAATGAGGGGAATCTAGTAACCACAATGTTGCTCATGTAAGTGTATATTAATGATATATAAAAGAAAAGAAGTGACTTAAATTTCATATTCCCTCTCCACACAGGAGTCAAATGATGAGAGTGTCATTCAGAATTCAACTTTTTCAACTGTAGGTTTCTTTGCTATTTCTTATTCTTCTTTATATGTTCCTATATTCACTCCTTCTTCACCTTGCTTTATATTTATATAAAGTGGAATACTTTTCAGCCTTAAGAAACAAGGAGATCCTGACATTTGTGATAAAACTGATGAACCTGCAGCACATTGATACATAATGAAATAAGCCAGAAACAGAAAAATACTACATGATCTCACTTACCTGTGGGATCTCAAGAAGCTGATTACATAGAGGCAAAGAGTAGAATGGTGGTTACCAGGAGCAGGGAGTTGGGGGGGAAATGAGGGCATGTTGGTCAAAGAATACATAGTTACAGTTAGGTAGGATGCATAAGCCTAGAGAGCTAATACAACATGGTGACTATAGTTGGGAATACTCTATTATACACTGGAAATGTGCTAAAAGAAATTTCAGGTAGTCTCACTACACACACACACACACACACACACACACACACACACACACACAAAACGTAAACATTTCTATTTATCAAAATTTACCATTAACAGAGTAAAGGTAAACCACAGAATGAAAGAAGATATTACAATACACATTACCAACTAATAGTCATATCCAGAATAAAGAACCATTACAAGTCAGTAAGATAGACAAATCAATAGAAAAATAAGTAAAAAACTGAAATTTGAATGGGCACTTCTTCAACAAGGATATCCAAGTAGCTGATACACTGATGAAAAAGTGCTCAATATCATCATCATCCTGGAAATTAAAACCACAGTAAGATGCCACTGCATCTCTACCAAAATGGCTACAAATAAACAGATTGGCAACACCAAGTGCTGTCTAGGATGTAATGCAAGGAGAGCACTCATACCCTGCTGCTGGGAGTGAAAATTTATACGACCACTTTGGAAAAGTTTGACACATGCCATCTGCAATTCTTTTCCTATTGATATATACCCAGCATAAAGTAGGCACATTTTCACCAAAAGACTTTAAAGGAATGTCTGTTATTCCTAATAACCAGATACTGGGATGAGCTTAAATGACCACTAACAAGAGCAGAATGGATAAGTATCTTCATACTACATGGTATATTCATACTAGTCAGCAGTTAAAATGAGTGAACCTCAGCTATATTTAAAAAAAAAAAGGATGCAGCTCACAAAGTTAATGCTGAACAAAAGAAACCATACACAAAAGCGGACACACTGTATGATTACATTTGTAATGAAAGAATAGGCCAGTGGTTCTCAAACAGTTGTCCCACCGATACCACCTAGTAACTTGCTAGAAATGAAAATTCTTGGGCTCCACCTTAGACACAGAATCAGAAACTCTGAGAGTGAGTCCCAGAAACCTGTGTTTTAACAAATCTTCCAGGTGGCTCTTATGTACACTCAAGTACAAAAACTACTGGAAACAACACAACTGATTTATGGTGGTAGGAGTTAACACAATGGTTGTTTAGGGGCTGGCGGAAGGGGAGTAGTGGTGAGGGGACAAGAGAGAGCTGCAGGGTCATAATGGTGCTCTAGTCCTCGGCCTGAGTGAGAGTTACACAAGTATTTTCAGTTTGTGATAATTCACTGAGCTGAATGCACTCCAGTGATCTGTGCATTTTGTTATTTGTGTGTTTTGTTTCACATAAAAAACTTACTAGAAAAGTATTAGATGATAAAACTGAGGAAATCTTCCCCCAAAAATAAAATAAAATGATGGGCAAATGAATGAGTGGTAAGATGAGGTACTGAATACACAGTATCTCAATAGTAAGACATTCCAGAAAAAGAAAAGGAAGGGAAGGAAAACATCAAAGGAATAATTCAAGAAATGTTCCTGGAAACAAAGCCCATGAATTTCCAAATGAATTGAAAGGGACCATCACGTGCTTTCAATGGATGAAAAAACACACACACCTAGGCAAATTTCATCATCAGGAACAAAAGATCCCACAATCTTCCAGATGGGAAAAACCAGTCTCATACAAAGGGTCCAACATCAGAGCAGCTACGGACTTCTCAGTAGCAACACTGGAAGCTAGAAGGCATGAGGCAATGTGTTTAAACTTGAAAAAAGGTATTTCCAAACTAGAAGTCTATATTTTTCCAAACTAGGAATTTACAAGGACAAAACAATATTTTCATGTATGTAGTATCTCAAAAATTTTACAGCTCATTACTTTCTAGGAATATTACTGGAAGATATGCTCCACTAAAACAAGGGAATCAACTAAGAAAGAGAGAGGCATGGGATCCACGAAAACAGAATACCCAGCCCAGGAGAGTATAGTGACCAGACCCTCTGTACAGTGGGATACCATCGAGCCCAGGGTGACAGTGAAGGAGAGCCCCAGATGACAGCAGGCCCAGGCACCCAACAGCCAACAAACCCTGGAGCAGGTCCAAGGGTCCAGAAGAGACTTCTGTAAGAAAATAGGATTGCACTGAATGCCTGATGCAAACTAATGTAGAGAGGAGATTCTGACAACCAGCCAAAGGTTTGGGGTTAAATTATTGATTAACACAAGGAAACTAAACTAACGAAGGGGCCATTCTGCAGGGCCACTCTAGCTCCAGCGCTCCCGTGGTGTCAGTCAAGGCTGTGCTCAGCCTGCACGGCAGCCTGACTTCTCTCTCCCAGATCTCCAGTCCTGTCTTCTTTCCCTCTTCCACACGTGTGGATCCCAATGATACTCCCTAGTAAACATCCTAGACACTAAGCACCATCTCAGAGCTTGCTTTCTGGAAAGCCCAGTGCACAACACAAGACAATTCCAGAGAAAATAAAATTTGTGGAGGGAAATACAATTCATCATCTTACTACACCACGCAGCTACCATCAGCATTTACATGACCACAGTAATGTGAACTCTGCATACTGATCTAACCAAAATGACGTTTCATCAGGATGATAGGAGAATGGGTAGATGTGTATGTGTGCTGGAATGTAGGAGGAAAGTGAGCTATAGCCTCGATTTCCATAGCCAGAAATCAAGAACTAATACCTAAGATGCAAATCAACAAGTAACAATTACAGGCAGTTAAAACCTGGAGGTAAACACCAAAACAATTAGCTAAAGAGGAAGTAAAAGTGGTTACTTATGTTTCTGGGCAAAGAGGGGGAGTGGGTAAGAGACTGCCATTTTTCAAAGCAACTTTTATAGAATTGTTTGACTCTTCAAACTATGAGCATAAATCCATAAAAACATTCATTAAAAAGCTAAAATCAAAATATTCAGCCTTGGCTGTGTGATCATGTGGGTCACCTATGGTATCTCCATATAAAATACTACACTGTTAGAAATTATGTCAAGATGAATATTTCTTGAAATGGAAGGATGCAGATAATACCACATAAAGAAGAAAAAGCAGACTTCAAAATAATGTGCACATTAAATTCCACATTTAAAATCAGATAAAGAAGTATACAGGTACACAGAAAATAGTCTGAAGGTATATATACACACCAAAATGTTGGGACATGGAGAAATTTTTATTTCCCTCTATTTTCTATGCTATTAGCCCCAATATCTGCCATCTCTATATTGCTGAGTCTTCCAGCCTCACAGAATCACCCTTTCTTTCAACATTTAAGTAAAAATGATTAAAATCTTCATCCTATATACTGAGGAAAGTATAGAGCAAATATGTTTATATGTAGCAGCAAATATATATATAAGCAAGTTCCAATGTCCTCCCCCAGCACTGTGTAAATTTCCAGGCACCTCCTTCTCCTTTTTACTTTGATTTCCTCTTCCTGCTGCTGTTGGTTTCCCTGGCATCAGCATTCTGCAGCTGTTCCTCCTGTCCTTAGTTAACACAAAAATGAAACACTGCCCCTTTTCCTTCATTTCCACAAGGACTCTTACTGGAGGCACTGCTGAAGGGTCACAGCTCTACATGGCATGGTAAATCCTACATGTCCTGTGCCTGACCCTGCTTCTAGGGGATTCTCACTGGAAATTCTTCTTCTCTGGCCCCTGACTCTCAACAGGTGGCTGGATCCCTCTCTGGATATCCTCACTTCTGCCCAGCCCCATTCTGGGTCCTCAACTTGACCACCAAACTATTAAATCCTTCAGGCCCTCTGTTTTCCTACATAGAGTATGAAGCCTCCTTTATGGAACCTGCCTTTTCCAGCAGGAAAATCCTGACCTTTCATATCCAAAGACCATCAAGAAACCTTGTAAGAATCACCTCCTCCAGCTTCACAGGCAGCCAGAGCAAGCTCTGCTATTTGTTTCCCCAGTACATGTGTAAGGGCTGTGCATTTTCTATAATGACTATGCATTGCTTTTGCAACTAAATTATTTTTCGTAAAAGAAAGAAGTCAAGTTCAGCCCATGGGCAAGGGTAAATGTCAAGTCCCACAACCCCAGCAACTACCCACAAGCCCCTGCTTCGTGCCAGGCTGACAAGATGCTCATTAGGACTATGCGGGCTGTGGAGGCCAAGGCAGGCCCAGAGTTCCACAGGGCTGCTGAGCCCAGCGTGGGCAGGTCAGCAACAGAACTCCAAGAAGACTTGTGGCCAATGCACACGAGATGAGGAGCATGCCTCAGCTGACCATGATGCCTTGCCCTTTCCTCTGAATTGGTATCATTTGCCCAGGCCTGGCACAGGTGCAGTCCCTGGGAGCCTTCCCTGAGAGCCCCTCTTTCACCAACTCTGCTATTTATCAGCTGTGTGGCTAGTTTACCTCCCCCATGCCTCAGTTTCCCCATCTGTGAAATGGGGATAAAATATTTGTAAGAATCAAAGAATTAGTATTTGTAAAGTAGTTAGAAGGTGCTTGACTCAGAGTTTGTACTCCATTATGTTAGCAATCACCATCATTGTCATTATTACTATCGTTATGTCCATGGGCTCTGCCCTTAACCATATGTCCCTGTGTGGGAGGCTGCCTGGGGAAGGCCCTGGCATGATTCATCTCTGTTCTCATCACAGCCAGCACAAGTACCTGCACAGAACTTGGGCTCAAGGCCTATTTGATTAAAACTTCAGAGAGAAGAAACACACCAGCTAAGAAACCACACGTGAGCACTACTTGGACTGAAACCTATTTTTATTTAATTTTTGGATGTGATGAAAGGTAGGGGTCCAGCTTTACTATTATGCACGTGGAAATCCAGTTGTTCCAGCACCATGTGTTGAAAAAGATGATCTATCCTTTCCCCAATTTAATTATCTTGGCACCCATGTCAAAAATCTATCAACAATAAATATGAAGATTTTTTTCTGGACTCAATTCTAATCCATGGTTCTATGTCTATCTTTATGCCAATACCATGCTGTCTTGATTATTGTAGCTTTGTAGTAAGTTTTGAAATTAGGGAATATGAGTCTTCCAACTTTGTTCTTCCATGTCAAGCTTGTTTTTACTATTCTGGGTTCCTTGAATTTCCATATGACTTTTAGGATCAGTTTATCAGTTTCTGGAAAGTCAGATCGAATTTTGATAGGAATTACAGTTTACTATAATCAATTTAGGGAGTAGTGCTATCTCACTAGTATTAGTCTTCTGATCCATGAAAATGGATGTCTTTCTATGTATTAGGTCTTCTTTAATTCCTTCTGTGATGTCTGGTAGTTTTCAAAGTAGTTATTCTACATTTCTTTTGTAAATATTTCTAAGTATTTTATTCTTTTGGATACTATTGCAAATGAAATTGTTTTCTTAATTTTCAGTTTGTTTATTGCTCCTGTATAGAAATACAATTTACTTGATTTACAATAATTGCAACTTATTGTATATTGACCTTGTATCCTGAAATCTTGCCAAGATTGTTTACTAGTTCTAATAGATTTTAGTAGACCATTCAGGATTTTCTATATACAATAAGGAGGTCATATCATCTGCAAATATAGTTTTACTTTTTCCTGTCCAGTTTGGATGCCTTTTATTTCATTTTCTTGCCTAATTGCTTACTGACTTGTTTTCGAAAAGCATTAATGTGCTAGGCTCTTTCATCTGTAGCATTTACCATGAGTCTAATGTGCTCATTTTATATATGAGGAAACTGAGAAACAAGAAGACACACACTACTTGAGTGTGTGAGACCCACAGCATTCTAAGACCCAAACCTTCTCAGGTTAAAGCCTGCCTTTGGGGTTCAGCAGTCTTATCCTAAATAAAGAACTACCCAAGAGAAAACCACTTACATTGTGAATTCAGTAATCTGACATTTTTGCAAACAAAAACCAAGCTCCAATTTCATTTCAACTTCTGATTGCTTTTTGTTACAAAGTGTACAAATCCATGTGGTCTCGTGAAGCTAAAGGGTTAAGCTTAGCACATTGCACAACCAGGTGAGCTACAGTGGTGAACTGAGGTTGCACAATTCCAGCTCTCACCAGAGATGCCTCCAAATTCCAAAACTGAATGAGGCACAAACACAAGAGCAGGAAGCTTTATAAAGTCTTATATAACCCTGGCTAAAATTTTCTTTATTGGAAAACCTGTACCTAATGTGTTCTGTGTTTTTGGTTCTCAGTTGTAACATCACTGAGAAAGGCAACATTCTGGGAAAGTGGAACACAAAGACTCAAAGACCTGCCTAGCCCATGACTGACCATAGGGGTAGAGAAAACACTGCTTGTCCCCAAGGCCAGAACTTACCAAGGATACAGCAGCAAATCAAGAACCATGAGTCTGAACCAAGATAGAAAGTAACACACAGTTTGGACCAGGGATACCTTTGGCCCAGCTCTGGGCTCAGCAATCAAGCAATTGAAACCAGGCTCTCGATGATTAATCCTACAGTTACAAGGTTGCTGCAACTGTCCACCCTGTGCAGTTCAAGTTAAAGGTCAGGCCCTATAATAAACCTCTTTTGGAAGTTGAGATTACTGTAACCCCAGCCTGAGGGCCACAGCAGAAGTGTTCAGGGCCTGCCACATGCTGGAGAAAACAACAGCATCAAGGAAAGGCAAGGAGGAATCAAGGATTCTCATGTGCCCAGCCAGCCCCACCTCCCTCAAAATTAATATTACTAAAGGAAGTTCAAAACAGCTTGAGGGTGCCTATAGGTGAGGGAGCCTGTGAGCATGGATGTACATACCACCCTACATATTTAAGCCTGGCTAAAAGCCCAAGTCTGTGTAGTGAACTAAACTGTAGACTATGTACCCTGAAGGCCTAGGAGACATCCTTAAGAACTCTTCTCACCCCACATCCAATCCATCACCAGGTCTTGTCGGTCTAGCCTCTGAAGCACCCCTAGAATCCTTTCCCTCACCTCTAATTCCACCAACCCTAATCCAAGTTGCTCTCATCTCCTGTGGCCATTAATTAGGATTCTCACATCCCTTCCTCAAAATGCAAATCTGAATATGTCACCCACCTCCAGGAAACCCTTGCATGACTTCTCGGGGCTCTACTGGTAAAGGTAAACTCCCTCAGGTGGTCTCCTGCACAGTTTGGCTCCAGCTCTGGCTTGGCCTCACTCTCTCCACGTTCCCCATCATCCTCTGCTCCAGCTGCACAAACAAGCCTTTGGCTCCTGTGTGCTCTATGCCCCTTCCTATCACAGACACTTGTTCTTTCTGCCTAAATTGTTCTTCCCTCCCTCCCCATCTGCCCAGGTAACTTCAACACTCAACTTTAAGGAAGTCCTCCTGACCACCATGACCAGCCAAATCCCCCAAGTGGGATCCCATAGCATTGGCTATCTTCACAGAACTCATCACAGTTACAACTTGACATTTGTATGATTTTTTAAAATTAATCTCTCTCTCTTTAATCACTAGACTGTAAATTCCATAAAGACAGCAACCATATATGTATTTAAATCTTTTTAGTATGGAAAATTTCAAACACACAGAAGTAGAGAAGTTAATATAATTAACTTCCAGTGTACCTCACCCAACTTCAACAATTAGAAACTTGTTGCCAATCTTATTTCCTATATATTCCCACCCACTCCCCCTACCTTGGATTATTTTATAGTAAATCCCAGGAATTTACTTCACTGTATAGTTTTTGCTCAGCATTGCTTCTTAAGTGCCTAGAACAGTGTTTGGTATATACTTGGCACTCAATAAATATTTGTTGGATAAATGAATGAAAGAGTAAATGAAAACATTCTGTAATTTTTAAGTGTCAGGCCAGAAGACTGGACCACACCAACCTACTGGACTACCTATGAACAAGATCTTTCTGTCAGTGGGTAGTGTGGCAGCAGACCCAGGGGGTATCTCATCAGCAAAGGAGATGCCAAGATGGTGCCTAAAACTTTTAAGTTGGAGTCAAACCATGAAAAGCATCACCTGAACCAGAGCCCTATTTCCTCCAAGATGGGTATTATGGTCACAATGAATAAAAACTACCCAAGGCCACATACACTGAAAGAGTATACCATATACCTGAGATTACTGACCCAGAACAACCAAAATCAAGATATATATTAGTAGAATTACTCAACTTTAAAGAAAAAGGAAAAAATCCTATGAGGGTTTAGGCAAAAAAAAAAGATATGTGACTTAAGAAAAATAAAATGATCACTGGACTTTTTGACAATAATACTTCATGCCAGAAACAGAGAGATGTATTTAAGATAACCAAGGAGAGGGAATGTGAGACAAGGATTTTATATCCAGCAAAACTGACCTTCAAGTAAAACAGAAACAGATGGTAACAATATGTAAGAACTCTGAGAATAATATTCCTATGAGTCCTTCCTAAGGAATTCATTAAAGAATAAGCATTAGACAACCAAATGACTGGAGAGATAATATCTAGGGAAGAGCAGTAAACATATAGTTGCTTGCAGAACTAGTAGTAAGTGAGGGTTATAAGGTAAAGCATTTAGTTTATAATGGGGTAGTGGCCATAGAAATGTGCCACTCAGAGCTCCTTCAAGGGAACCTAGCAGGGGGAGCATAGCTGATATATTACCTGAGGTTAAAAGATCCACCAGAGGTTATGTTCCATGCAGCAGCCTAGAGAGCACACCGTCCCTCAAGGTATCATGAAAATACTGGTGAGGAGAGACCAGCTCCACAAAGACAGTCAGTGATGGCTCTTCTGGAAGCCAGGGCTGATAGAGAGGCAATCAAAGAGCTGGTTCAGAAATGGCCATGGAAATGATGAGGGTCCAAAGTAACAGAGGCCAGGTAGTGGAGCTTAGATGCCAGGAGGCCAAAATTACCTTAAAGCCTTGCAAGGTTGGAAAGGTAGCCAAGAGAGCTCAACCAGCATGGAGTTGTGAAAATAGTAGAACATGATGTCCCTAGGAGTAAAACAGCCAATAAGAGAGTTGCTAAACATCTACCACCAGGAGAAGGCAAGAATGGGGGAACAGAGGGTGCTCATCTCAAAAGAAAGTCATGATCCCTTGCCCAGTTACCAGATCTGAGACAATATTTAGATCCAGAGCCCAGGAGAGATCCACTGCAGGAGAGTCCAGTCCACAAGACTCAGTGATGAGTATATACCTAAAGATTCCTCCAAGAATCTAGAGATGATCTATGTCATCTATGTCCAGGCATTTCAAGGACTACTGGAGAGTCTGAGCTGACATTAACACACAAACACAATGTATCATCACAGCCCCCTGTCAGAGGGGGAATTTCCAAGGCTAGGTAATAAACAGAGTCCTGGCTAAAGCCCAACTGTGGTAGGGTCTACACATCCACCCGAATGGTCATTTCCCCAATCCCCAAGTGTACAATTGTAATTGATATACTTGACAATTAGAGTAACCCCAACATTGAGTCTTCAGTTTGGGGATCAAAGCAATTATAGTGAGGAAAGCCAAGACAAAGTCTCTGGAATTTTTCTCCACCCCCACCTACCCAAGATATTAAGTAAAAATCAATACCACAACTTGTGAGGGAAGAGGTTGGCACAAATTAAAGCCATCATTAAAGACCTAAAGGATGCAGGGATGGTGGTCCCTATTATATCTCCAGTCTGGTCCCTGGACAACCAGATGGATCCTGGAGAATGACTGTAAGCTACCACCATTCAGCCAAGGACCAGCCCCAATAGTAATTGCTGTGCTGGACAAGCTATCACTGCTAGAGCATAGTAGTTAGGCCTCTGACACATAGTATGAGGCCATTGAGCTGGTGAATGTGTTCTTTCCTGCTCCAGTGGAACAACAGAATCAGGGACAGTTCACACTCATGTGGAACAGACAACAATATTCATGTACAGGTTTTCCCCAGAGCTACGTTTACTCTCTCTTGCCTTCAGTCACAACATAGTTCTGAAAGATTTGGACCATCTGGACAACCCACAGAACATCACATAGATCCACTACACCACATCATGGTGATTGAGTGGGTAAAGCAAGAGGTGGCTAGTTTATTGGAGACCTTGGTAAGACACCTGTGCTCCAGAAGGTAGGTGATAAACCCTATGAAGACTCAGGGACCTGCGACCTCATTTAAGTTTTTAGGTATCCAGCGCTCATGGGTGTGCCAGAATATTCTCTTCACATTAAAAGATAAATTGATGTCTCTTGCATCCTCGATCACAAAGAAGAAATGCAGCACCTGGAAGGCCTCTTTGGGTGCTGGAGGCCATACATTCCACTCCTAGAAATTCTTCTCTAGTGACACAGAAAATTGCCAGCTTTGAGTGGGGCTTGAAGCAGAAGAGGGCTCTGCAAGAGGTCCAAGCTGCTAAGCAAATAGCCTGTCATTTGGGTCATATGATCTAGCAGACTATAGTGTTGGAAGTGTCCCAGATGGGTAAAGACAGAGCTCATTGGAAGCCCCAGTGAAAGAATCGCAAAGTGGTTCCCTGCTTCTGGAGAAAAGCCATGCCATCTGCAGCAAAAAATTATATACCTTTGGATAAACATGTTTTGAGAAACGTGGCATGTGACTAGGCCCTGGTTTAGATAAAATGTTTGCATGAGCATCAAGTCACAACATATGAAAAACTTCCTGTTTGAATGGGTTCTGTCAGACAGACATACCGAGTCATAAAGCTGGGTGCAGCTAACAGGAGTTCACTGGAAGATGAATATGGTAACCAAGCTTAGTTTACTAATGGGTCAGCTTCGTATGTGGGTAGAAGATAAAAACAGACAATGGCTGCATGACAATCACATTCATCGGTTGCCTTGAAAGACAGTGGGAAGCAAGGGAAAATATTTCCAATGAGCAGAGCTTCAAACAGTCTGCCTGGTTATGGAAGCAAAGCTATGTACAGGGGCTAGGTATACATACATGGGCAGTGGCCAGTAGTCTAGCTGGCTAGTCAGGGGACTGGAAGGAAAAGGTCTGGAAGATGGGGAACAAGAAGATGTGGGGTAGAGGCATGGGGGTGGACATTTAGGAGTAGGCACAAAGTATGAAGATTTTTGTATCACACATTAGCACCCACCTGAGAGTATCTACCACAGAAGATAACTGAACAATTAAATAGATTAAATGACTTAGCCACTTCATCACTGGCCATCCTGGAACTGACACAACAGGCACATAAATGGTGTTGGGTCATAATGATAAAGTTGGAGGTACCACACAGGCCCAACAGCATGGACTTCCATGCACCAAAGCTAATCTAGCTGCTGCTGCCTCTGAATGTCCCATGTGCCAGCAGAAGAGACCAATGCTGGCCCAAAATATGGCTCTATTCCTTGAGGAGACAAACAAGCCACATGGTGGAAAATCAACTATATCAGGCCCCTTTCATCCTGGGAGGCCAGCAGTTCATCCATCATCAGAGGTATGGATATCTGTTCTGGGAATAGGTTTGCCTTTTCTACCCACAGTACCTCAGCCAGCACCAATATCCAGAAGCTTCGCAAGTCCCTGATGCTCAGGTATGGAATTTCCTCCAGCATAGCATCCAGCCATGTACAAGCAGCACACTCCACAGTGAAGGAAGTTAGGGAGTGGGCCCATGGTATTAGGATCTACTGGTTTTATATACACACATAGCACCATCCAAAGCTGCCAACCTCAAAAATCAATGGAATGGTCTACTAAAGGCACAGAAGCACTACCTTCAAAAATCTAAGGTAATAATCTGTAAGGATGAGGTGCCATCCTTCAGGATCTAGTATATGCATTACTTCAGACTTGTGGGGGGTGCTGCATCCATAAAGAACAACACATGGATCTGAGAATCAAGGGGCAGAAGAAGAGGCTTCACTTACCATCACTTCCAAGGACCCACTGAAGGACACTACGCTTCCTGTTCCTGCAACTCTGGGTTCTGCAGGGTTGGAAGTACTGGTTCTCAAAGAGAGCACACTCGCCAGGGGACAAAGAACTACATTCTGTGTTCCCAGTACATTTGAACTACAAGCTCCGGCTCCCACCAGGGTACTCTGGACTCCTTGTGTCTGAGGACCAGCAGATAAGAAAAGAGTCACCGTTTGGCAGAGACAACTGAGCCTGAACAACAGAAGATGGCAAGGCTGCCTATATACTGTACCAGGTAAAACACATGTGAGACTCAGGGCTTCTTAGAGAAATAGCTGGCTCTAGGTCTGGAACAGAAAATGCATTAAGATGAGCCTGGGACATCTTGAAATATCAGAAAGCAAACACCAGGGTCATATCAAACAATTCAAGAGCCAACTTGAAGAGGCTCCCTATAGCCAAGCTGGGACAATAAAGATAATAATTGCAACAGAATGAAACCCATCAAATACATTTAAATCATAGTATTTTTTAAAACAGCCACCTTCTGAGGATAACAGGATACCATGCTAGTTCATTATCTTAAAAGGTGAGTACGTAGAAGGAAAAAATTAAGCACCTATCCTGCCTTTCCTCTACAAACTCTGAGAAATCAAACATGATTAAGTGCCTATCCTGCTTTACCCCTACAAACTCTACTGAGAAATCAAACATATGAGGGAGAGCATCTTCTTATAATTTTTTTCCACCTAAAAAATGAGAACAAAATGATTTGATTATCTGCATGTTGCAACTCCCCAGTGAATTACTTACAGGATGGAAGCACTGAGCAACAATGAAAGTGAATTCCAAACATGATGGGCCTCCTGATAAATGAGCAGATCACCTAGAGTCTCACTGAATCCTCAGGGATCAAACCTGAGGCAAGTCAGGCCTCTGGGTCTAGTTGATTTGCAGGAAATGCTGAGGATAAAGCAGCACACTCAACTGCACCACCACCATGGTCCAAATTCTTCAACAGATGAACTGTAAAGAGAAGAAAGGGATAAAGGGGACCCTTTAGACGAAGAGTCTAAAAAGGATGTATCAAGTTTTAAAAAAAGCAGTAAAACTAACCTATCCCTATGATGTACACTCAGGTGATAAAACAATAAAGAAACAAGGAAGCAGTACTCTAAAGGTCAAGTTGGAAGGAGGGAGGCATCTGGGGCTGGGATGGGGAATAGAGGAACATGGAAGACTCTGGGGAGGCTGGTAAAGCTCTATTCTTGATCTGGATGGTAGCTACAAGTATGCTCACTCTACAATAATTCACTGAGTTCATTTGCTTACTTGTTTATTTACCAGTCCCTGAAATCTCAAGAGTCTGAGAAGCACTGAATTAGAGCAGGTGCAGAGCCACAGCAGGCGGGGCTGGCTGAGCAAACCGAAACGCTCTTGATCTACCCAGAGCTGCCGGAGAAGCGGTTGACTCGAGTGTCCTTGAAATACTGAGCTTCTTCTATCTGTTCTCTTCTATCACATGTCATTCCCAAAAGGATTTGCAGCAGATTAGGAAACAAAACACAGTAGAAGGTAAGACATTCACAGCAGAATCAGCTGTTAGGAGCAGAGATATAGTGGTCTCAGGAGAGCCCTGATTCATGAAACATGTTTCACACTCACCTCAGCAACATCTGCTGGGAAGGGTGTTGCTCCTCTGCTGTTTTGGCTGCCCAATGCCACTGCCCCCCACCCCCACCCCCGGTGAAGCATAACCAAGTGCTGGGCACTGAACACCCCCACCACACAAAACCATAGCCCACTGGACAGCTATGCAAGTTAGAGCCACCACCACATACAAAAAGGGTCATCTTAACTGGAACTGGCTTGAGCACTGGCTCAGGTAATCAGCACCCAAAAGCTGGAAGAAGGTAGGAGAGTAGTACTGCCACATTCCCTAAATGATCTAAATGATACTCCTCCCCTCACTTGCGGGATACATGCCCCCGTCACTGGGTACATCTGTTGTGTTGTGAATCAGACCCTTAGGCTCTGAGCACATTATCAGTGACTTGTTAAGTCACACACTGCACTTGAGACATGCATTTGTCATGTCTCAGCCTAGCAGTAGTGCTCAGACCACAAGTTTCCATTTCTCACATCAGACGAGGGCCCAAAGCAGCAGTAACGGGCTTCACAGGTAGAAAGTGTGCACTAGAAGCGCCACACACACGTGACACAGCTTTGGTTCTTGTGCTCGCATCATGTGTTCATTCATTCAGTTCACATCTACTGAGCATCAACAATATTCAAGGCCCTGGTCTCCCACTTTGTGGACACAGGGCCCACAGATCTGCTCCCCTCCCCGTCTTGGGCTTGATTCTAGCATTGGATGTCCTTAGGCTTTACAAGCTGGATGGCACCTTCACATCTTCTTGCCTTTGTTCAGGCTGTTCTCTATATATGCAACATCCACACCTCTGACAGTCCTCCACCTTAAGCATAACTCATCGTAGCCAATACCTTCCCTGGTGTCATACTCCCCCATAGCACTTCCCTCTGAGCTCCTTGAGGACAGTGGATCTAGGTTTTCATCAACCAGGACAGTGCTTGATACAATAGGGTAACACCAACCATCACCATTTAGCAAGCATTTACTTCACACCTGACACCGTCCGAGGTATGTATGTGTTCCCAACAGGTACTATTATCGTTCCTACTTTACAGATGGTGAGTAAACCGAGGCCTGGGAAAGTTATGTAGCTTGCTCTTGGGTCACAAAAGCACAGCAAGGATTCAACAGAAAGACTCTGGCCCCACAGTCTGTGACCTTAACGACTATCAATGAATTCATTTATTCACGTACTTAGAGGGTACCTACCATGTGCCAGTTACTACGTCACGAACAAAGTAGATTGTGTCCCTCCCTCATAAAACTTACATTTAGAATTAGCAAAAAGTACCAAAGTTGTAGGTGTTAAGAAGGAAAATAAAGCAGTATAAGAGGATAGAAAGTGAGCAGGATAGGTCTCTGAGGACATCTGAACAGAGACCTGAATCAAGTAAGGGAGTAGCTGTCAATGGAAAAAAGCTACAAGCTTGGAGTGAGACAGTTCTGGGGATTGCAAACTAAGTAGGTGTGGCTGTTGGCAAGTACTAAACCTCTCTGAGCTTCAATGTTCTGAGTTATCTACAATTGCCTTACAACTGCAGTTGTGAACAAAAGGGAGAGGTATGTGTAAAGCACCTTGCTTAAGCTCATTTCAGGCCTAGGCCCTCAACAGACATACAGACATACCATGAGTTCCATGCTGCCCTTCTTGCCCAGCCAGGAATCCATCCCTCTTCCTGCCCCAGAGGCACTGCCAAACTCCTTCCGTCCATAAAAGCTGCTGACTCCTGTGGCACACTCTCTCCCCCTGCTGGCAAGATGTTGCACTGCAGGCTGTCCTCAAAGCCTCCAGTCCCTTTCTTCACTTCTTCAAACAGCCTTGCCCAGGGCACTCACCACCTGCCAGTCAACAGGGACGGAGGTGAAGAGGAAACCCTAACACCCTTTAGGGAGCTCACAGTCTAGGGAGTGGCCCAACATGAAAGCGGGCAATGACAACACAGAGAGGAGGTGCCAACATCTAACCACAGGAACACAATGAGGGAATGATTAGCTGTGCTTGAGGAGGAATTAGGGAAGACTTCAGAGTGAGAGAGTCCTAAAGCAAATCTTGAACAATGAACAGGAATAGGGCTCCAGGGGAAGCATTCCATGTAGAAGAAATAGAAAAAGCAGAATTAGGGAAGCATGAAAGGAGACATTAACAGGTTTGAGGTGCTCTGCTTCACCAGGCTATAATTCTGGAGCTTCCTGCCAGCTGCTTGGTTGAAGAATAAAACCAAATGAAGCTGGTTCCCAGGATACTCATCCAACTCTATCACCTGGTAAAAGCTCTCCTGGGAAAAGCAAACCCTTCTCTCAAGAAAAAGCTTCTTTTCACCAAGGGCAGACAGGTCTCAGATGCCCTGTGTGCCCACACCCGATCTTCCTTACCCTTCAAGAAATGGCCCACCCTGTCTCAGTCAATGACAACATTTGCAACCTGGGCCAGGCCTCTTCAGTGCCTCAGCCACCTCCTCCACGGAGTGGGAGTATAACCCTTGCCTGCATCCCTCTCAAAGAGCCATCTAAGTTGACATCTATGAAAGCCCCTGGCACTGCAGTGGGAGGGACTCAGGAGATGCCATGCCAGGGAAATCCCGGGCAGCCAGCCGGGAATGGAGAGAAGTGTTGCTGCAGCCTGGTCCTCTCAGACAGACCAAACTGCACCCTCCCCAGGCCGGTGCTCACAACCTCCATGAAAGTCAGGGACCCATGCAGTTTTGTTTCAGGTGTTTTATTAAATGGGTCATACTGTAGCTGGTTTCTAAATTGCAAAACAACATAAATTTAACAATAATAACAGAGCCAGTTAGACTGTGACAAGCTTTTTCTTCCCTTAAAAAAATAAGACTTAAAACACACAATGGAGGGTTAAATAAATAATATGTTAAAAAAAAAGGAAGAAAAAGAAAACCTGTTAAAACATGGTTATATTTACTTCTGTGCAGCTGCGTGCCAAGAGGAAATGTGATTTTCTGCACGATGATACATCCCAGCATGTCTCCTTCCCAAATAATACTGACAAAAAAAAGAACATATGTGGGACTGACTTATCAGTGCTCATAGAGGCACTACTAAAAATCCCTTTGATTGGAGAGTGGGGCTTCCTGCTCAGCACACCTGTGTGTAGCCTGGGAAGGCCAAATATCCATTATAATGTTAATATAGAAAATATTAGTTTAAAAACAATTGTGGAATGGCCTCATTAACATGGCAGAGAGAGGAAGCAGAACCGCCCTGCGCGAGGAGCTGCAGGCTCAGTCCAGGGAGGCCGTGGGCTCCAGCTCGCAGCCACGGCAAGGGAGAGCACCAGCTTCAAAATAAGCGGCACCAGCCTCGTCTCCCTCTTTCTATCACTCTTTCACATGAAAGTGTGTAAAAAGCAAATCAGCAAATAAACTCTAAAATAGATTATTTATTCCAAAAATCCTCTACTTTTCTTTTTACAGTGAGTGTACACCTCCTCTCCGCCTCTTGCATAACTTGCTTAAGTCCAAGAAGGATCAGAGCTGCAGGGGAGTCTCCCTCGGCCCTGCTAGCTGATGCTGGAAAGTCAGATGTCAATGCCCTTGACAAGGGATGTCTCCAGCGTGATGTTGAACTCCTGCAATGTCTGTAGAACACGGATCAAGGAGTTGACAAGTGTGTGGTCTTTGATCAGCGCCACATCCTCATACATGTGTGCGGTGATGGGGCAGTCAGCCAGCAGGGCGATCCAGTGATGTAGGAGGTGATCTCTGGTAGGGGATGACCAGTCCAGATGTGTCAGAAGGGAAAGGGATGGGAGACTGTCAGTGCAAGGCCAAGGGGAAACGTGCTCCATCACACCCTGAATCAGCTTTCCCTCCCCTAACAGCACTTGGCAGAGAGCACTACATAGCTTTAAAAGGCTCCCCCTGGGGGCTACCCAACCCCAGGAACACCAATACAACCTGACCCAAACTGGCCCTGTCACCTGTCACCAAGCCTGCTCCTCCTCCCTTCCCTCTCTAGACAACCCCCCAACCAACCAGGTACCAGGTCCAGTCAGCACCGCTGCCTCCGTCCTACAGCCAATCTCTCCCAGAGCACACCCACCACTCCCAAGAGCAAACATCTACAAAGTACTTAGCATGTGCCATGCATTGTTGTAAGAGATTTAACCTTTACTGCAACCCTATATGAGGTAGGTGCATTCACTACTATTATTATCTCCACTCCATCGATGAAAAAGTTAAGAGAGATAGAGGTTAAGTAGTTTGTCCAAGACCACACAGCTCGTAAGTGGCTAATCTAAGATATGAACCTAGTGATCTGGTTCCAGAATCTGTTTTCAACAACTATGCCAACACCTTCCTTTCTGTGGTCCTAATAAACTACTGTATTAAGTTTATTTGGGCTTTGTGCTCTTACCTGACCACTGGAATAGCCCCTAACAAACCTGTCCACTCTCCTGTATACCATCCATGATGTGAAATCAGTATCATTTCAGTTCCTTTAATAAACAACTCTGTCCTAAAATAGAAGGACTCAGCTCCTCAAGGCCCCTATCCTCCTTTCAACTGTTCCCTACCAATGCCCTTCCCACATTCCGCCTATTATTTCCTAACCCCACATCCTTTCCTCCTCTATGGCCTCTCTGCTACTTCTGTCTCCTTCAAATTCCCTTTCTACTTCTACCCTTGCATTAAGGATCATCTCAAATACCACCTCCTCCCTGAGGCCTTCGCTGATCCCTCTCTACATTTTCAGCATCCCGTAGGAATGCGTGCTTCTTTCTTGGACTCTCTCAACCTTCTGCCTTGTGTTGTATTTAACTAGGACAAGTGAGCTCCTAAATGGCAGGGACCATGTTTTATTCAGCTCTATTCCCACCACGTTCCGTAAGGCCTGACACATTAAAATATTAGTTGAAAGAATGACTAGATGTACTCTGCTTCACATTTCATCAGTGGGGTGACTTTACTCCTTCCCATCCAACTTGGCTCCTCTAACCTGGTTACACACACTCTCGTCCCCACCCCACAGCAGCTCACACATACATGCCTCACCTGCCTAGGAGCATCTCGTTGGTAGCTACTCCCCACCCCTGCAGCACCTCCTCCCAGGCTGGCGGCAAGGCCTCCTGGGCCAAGGCTACAGTTACCTGGCTCCCAAGCACACCAGCATCTGAAACTTGCCGTCCTTGCCGATGTTGCGGGAAGTGTTGTTGATCGCAGTGACAAACCGGCAGAAGTTCCGAGCCCTTGTGTGCCAGTTTTCCTCAGGGACAACTTCATTCTGCTCCAAAGTCTCATAATAGGTTTGTGCTTTTTCTGTGTGGAGGAGAAAAGCCTGCCAGTGACAAAGGCCTTCACAACCAACCTATCCTGACTGTCCTGCGGCCACCTGCCATGGGCCTCTCCATGCTGATGCAAGTAACTAAATGATAGTAATATGAATGTTCTCATGTGACTGATCACATTTCAAAATGATCCTTACGTTCCCTACCCTTATGTTTTAAATTTCTTTATGTAGCCCTTGATATAAAGATGGTCCTTTCCCTAGTCTGAAGATCAGAAAAAAATTATTGAGGGAAAAGCTTCTTGCATGAAAATTCTCCAAGTGGTTGCAACACAGGGCTTGGCTCCAATGCTATCAACTGGCCTTTGGATCTACAAGGACAAAGTGTGAGAACTCATGACTAGGCCTGGATTATATAATAGATACCTAGAAAGAATCTTTTCTGTCCAGTTCTCAGGTGAGGGGTGAAGACTGGGGTGGGCTTTCTGTCATTACCTTCGAGAAGAGCCAGGGTCACAAAAAACAGGTCTAATCTGAGAGTCACAAGATTTGGCTTAAGCACGGCAGTTCCCAGCAGTCAGCACACGCGTGTTGGTGAGTCTCCATGTCTCTGCATGCTTTTCCCGCCCTTACACCCTAGTCCAACTCACCCAGGAAATCCCAAATGAAGACATTTTTGAAGAGGCGGGGTGATTTAAATCCATGCTGGAAAGCCTGTTCCAGGGCCGAGACAAGGCCACATTCTCCACAAAGCAGTAGTGTGAGACTGCCCCTCTATGTTGGGAAACAGGGGAGAGTGTCAGGTTTACCTCAGCCAAGCTGCCCTCCCACCACTGCATCTCCAAACCCACAGCCCACAGATGGAAGGGCAGCACACACAGGCAGGGACCTTCTCTATACCCCCCAGCACCTGGCACGGTGCCTGGCTCAGAGCAGCTCTCAGTGAACAGCTGCTGAATGAACAGATAATTGATCCAGGTCCCCACCACAGGGACAAAGCTAATATGGCCATTACTCAGGGAGACCCAGGCAAATCCAGAAGAGGACAGGAATACACACTGTTCACTAAAGACCCAAGGCCTCTGCTGGGCTGTCAGTGTGTAAAGAAAATAAGGTAACCAATGGCAGGACTCCCAAAAGAAGAAATCTGCTCAATCTCAAGCCAGTTGAGGCACACTCTACACTCTGGGCTGGTGGACCTGGAATAAAATAATTCTCTCTTATTCAACATAAGGCTCTGGGCTAAAGGGCAAGATGGCTCACCTCTTTCTCAGGCTTATGGAAATGCTTCACGATGCCATTGACTGCCTCCCCGATTGACTCCTGGATCTGCCCAGTGTTCAGCTCTGAGAAAAATCCAGCAGACATCCCTAACCAATCTCAGAAGCTAACCATGCTTAGCTAACTGTACATAAGACTGAGGACAGAGGGAGGGCCTGAAGGAGAAACAGGGCAGCCTGGACCCTGGGAAAAGTGGTTCTTATCTACCTAACTTTGCTGAGCCAGCTCTTCCTAAAATCTTAGGAAAAAAGAAAAAGCCTGAGAGTTGTCTCTAAGAAATACTGGCAAATTTTCCATTTACCTTGGAACCTCTGGCAACCAAAAGGGGGGCCAAGAATTGGCTGTAAAGCCCAGGAACCAAGAAGGAGAAGGCCAGAAAGTAGACCCCTCTCCTCTCTAGCATCATACCCAAATAGTACAGAGGACCCAAGCTAAGCTCTCTCCTTTCCTCTAGGCCTCCAACCAGTGTGCAAAATTCCCCCACTGGCTCATGAAAGGAGGGTGACAAATGCTTGAAGCTGCTCTGTATCCAGAGGTTGTTCCTGAAGCAGCTGCACAGGCTGGGACCTGGGCTCCCTCATCAGGGCCCCCAGACACCTGCCCACCTTCCCCACACTGGATGGCACGAGGGCCCAGGCCCCCCTTCCACTCACTGGGCTTGTTGTTAGGTGAGATGGTAACGAGCCTCCGAATGACGCTGGGGGACTGCTGCAGGGGCGGGGTCCGGCACGGCCTCTCATCCACCTCAGGCTGGGAGGTGAGCAGCTCCCCAACTAGGACCCGCTCCAGGCTTCCATCGTCCATGCCCTTCCCCAACCACCGGCCACATGGGAACCTAAAGGTCAGGCAACAGTCTGCCAGAGCTCCTCTAGTGTCCTTCCTCTTGCTGCTCAGCAAGAGTATCAAGGCCAATCCCTGGGGACAGCTCTGAAACAAGAGGGTGGATCCTCAAGGCCCTCAAGGTCTTGTCCATCCACCCTAGTGTGTATCATCAGGGAAACCACCTGAGCGATGGGCGGCCTGGTACCTGTGCAAAGCATTAGTATATCTTCACTTGGAAAACTCTCCTTCTGTTTCTTTAAGGTGCATGTGGCAGAGCTAACCAGGAAATTGCCTCAGTCTATCATAACCTAAAGGGTCTCTATGAGAACTCCATATACCCGAGCAACAAATACAGCACTGGTACTGCACAGCTAAAAAGACACTTACTTGTAGGTGTGTCCTGTGATCTCATTCCTGACCATCACATACTCCACCAGCCATTTGGCATATAGCCCAGAGTTATCATGGCCTATCTGCACAGTAGTGAGCTTCCCCAAGTTCTGGCACTAGAAGAGAACAAACAGAGAAGATGGGGTAGGTAAAAAAAATAGGAGAAAAGAACAGCACTCCTCGGAGGCACAGATCTGACTGGCTGCCTGCAACCTGGCCCCCCAGCATCTCCAAGGGCAGAGCTCACAGTTCACCTGCCACCAAGGCTGGCAGTACAGCACTACCTCATGAGGGGCCCACTGCTGAGAAAGATGCTACTACCTGGAGGAAGGATAGGGCAGGAGCAGGAGGGATGGGAGCAGGAGAGATGGGAGCAGGAGGCTTTGGAAGTGAGACAGCACTCTGAGGGTCAGGGGTCACTGTCAACACTTGGGCTCAGCAGCTAACTCTTGGGGATTTCTCTACATACCAAGGACAGGGGGAATGCAAGTCCAGATGGGTAAATGCCTTCCAGTCAGAGACCATTCAGACAGGGCAGGCTCCCTACTCCTCAGGTCAATCCTTGGCTCTGGCCTCCAATCACCTTAGGACAAGTCAGCTGTGCTGACACATAACACTATATAGAGCAAGGCCTCTGTAAAACCCTGCGGAAAGCTCCCCAAAGCAGCTGTTGCAAACTCAGATCTCCACAAAACCTAGGATTGTGGTCCCCAGATAACACATACCTCGAAGGTCATCTCTAACACATTCCTGGGAATCTGCAGGATCTGTGTCTCACCCAGTTCTCCCGAGATACAGATCCATGGGTTGGCGGTGAACATGGAGCCCCCCAGCTTCTTGCTTGGTACAATCAGGATGTGGTACGGGATCACTGGTTAGGGGAAACCACAAATGTGTTCAGGGGGATTGGGAATCCCTCCCACACCTGAAAAGGCCCTGACCTGCCCCAGGTGTGCAGACATGACTGTGTGACCCCTGTTGTACCATCTCCAGCAGAGCCCAGAGCAGCAGATCCTTAGGATGTAGTCTCTGGCTGGCTTAGAATATTAGCCAATCTTCCCCTCAATCTCACTCCTCCCAAGATTGCCACCCAAACACCAAAGATCCAAGCCCATCTATAGGCTCAGAGCAGAGTGAACCTGTTCCTTAAACCATATCAGCAACTCGACATTGTACTGAATTGCGTTTCCGAGCACTTTTCAATCATCCCATGAGCACTAATATTAAAATCTCCAGAAAGGCCATGCAGGTATTACAATGCCTTTTTTGAGGCACTGAGAAGAGCCTCCCTCAGGTTCCCTACATTCCAGTCCAGTGCTGCTTCTACTGAAGCCTATAACCCTTGTCTCTTGAGAGGGAGGATATGTGTCATATAGAAAGAAGAATCCACACTGCTAAGGCTGCAGAGTCACTGGCCAAACAACTAACCATTGAGCAAATTAAGAGATTACCCCCACTCAACAGAGCATCCTGGCACCAAAGAAAGATGAGGCCCTGGGGCCTTCCTGAAACCATATTAAAACCTCTTCCCTCATTCTGCCAATAGGTAGACTGAGGTGCACAGTAGGGGTGGACTCTGCTTGCAGAAACATACTAAGTTAAGGCAGAGCAGGTCCTGGACCCATACTTCCCATTGCCATCTGGGTTTTTTTCTGCTACTTCAGGAAGGGTTGTTTTTCCCTGTGGGCTGCTGGGAAACACCTTCGGTGATGTTGCATGACTCTCTCAGCCCAAAACAAAAGGAAAATTCCTTTACAGATGTTGAGAGGGCAGTGAGTTCTACCACCCCTACCCCTCCACTCCACCTCCATTGCCTTCAATGCTTGGGACAACAGCGACAACACGGTGGCCAGAAGGATTGAGCTCCCCAGTTCCCAGAAAGAATAAGAAGCTTACTCAGAGAAAAAGCAACCTCCAAGGAAGGCAGGTGCACCTCTCTCCCCACAAAGAAGGGAACTTGAAAGGACAAGTGATAATATTCCTTCTTTATAAAGGGAGCCATGAGTTAGCCTCAGGCAGGCTTGTGAAGACTGGTGTTGAGAAGGCTGGTGGGGAGCACAGGGCTACTCACAGATTGTTGTGAAGACATTGGTGAAGCAAAAGTAATCGACGGCATTGAAGGAGAGGAGGTGATAGAGGAACTGCTCCTTCTCGTCATCACAGCGCAGGAAGGCATAGCGCTTGTATAACTTTCTGTCAGATAGGAGGCAATACATCAGTCCCCCAGCCAACAGGAGGGAAAGAGGCTAGAGTTATTCAGTTCTAGAAGCAGACAGCTAAGGAAAGAATAAGATATCAAGCCTTAAGTTCCTCAGGGCCACCTAAGAAAGGAACAAAGCCAACTACTCCATCTGAGAGCATGAGGGGAAGTGGCTTAAACTACAGCAGGAACAGCAAGCAGCAAATACCTGTGTGCACAGGGTGACACTACTACTCCTGCAGTGTCAGAGGTCGTGAGCTCTCCTTTCTTAAAGTGAGGGCTAGAATACAATTCTCTCAGGGATGGCACGGGCCCTCTCAGGCTTCTAGCTGGGGCATCACTTCAGTGTGTGGTGTGGGAGTGGGTCTATGATCAATATTAATTACCAGGGCTAATCTCAGGCCCTCAGGAGACCTGAGACTCATGAAGCAGAATGCTGCTCTGAATGTGAAGTTTCAGAGGCAAAAAAGGGTAATGAAGAGAATGATACCAGCAGAAAAGGGCTACATAGATCATGTCCTTCCCCTTTCAAAATTTCTCCCATCCACAACCCTCACCCCAACTGGTTATTCATCAAAGGCCATCTCCTTTGCCTGACACTGTAGGCTCTCTGCAAGTGCACAGCAATGACAGCTTCCCAAAGTAGAGGGGACACAGAGAGCCAAATGCACAGGCCCTCAGCACACAGAGAGAAACAGAGAGAACAAAAGAGGGTGACTGTCCTGTTGACAAGACTGTAATCACCATGGCCAGAGATATGGATTCAGTAGATCTGTGAGGTTCTCCCTAGACAGGTTTATAAGGTACTTTCAACAGATAATTCAACAGTTGAGGCCTACTATGGTTAGATGCTACAAAGGGAAGTACCTTCTTCAAATACAAGTCTAGATGAGAAATCAGGTAAAGGCCATGATATAACACTGCCCATAACGAGTTACCAAATAAAAGCCTCTCTCTGAGAATTTTAAGAGCTATAAGCTTCAATGGTCCTAGAATAGCAGGGGCCTGAAGAACAGCATGAATTTAGACAAGTGCTGTAGAAGGAGAAGGACATTATGTGGACACCAATTTAGCTAGAGTTGAGGGCTGAGGGAAGTGATCAGTTAACAACAAGGCTGAAGTTAGGCTACAGTCCAATGAAGGAAGGCCCTAAACACAGACTGAAGAGTTTGCAATTGGCCCTACAAGTAATAGGTTTCTGCAATTTGCCCTAGAAGTAAAGGAAAAGCTGTGACAAGCTTTGGGAAATTTAAATTTCATGCAGCTGAAAGATACATGGGCATGAGTCTGAAACTAAGGTCGTGGCAGCAGACAAGGAGACCAGTGGGGACAGAGGCTAAGGACCTGAAATGTGTATGTGGGAAGTAAAGCAAAGCAAGGAGTCAAACTGACTCCAAAGTTCGAACCTAGGTAGGGAGGAGTGGGGATGTCCAGAAAGAACAGTGCTGATATTAACAAAAAATTTGAGAGAAAGGTAGTTAGGATGAAGGCTGTGAAGCCTGCTTTTGTTCTTTCTGAGCTAAAGGTAAGCTATCTGAATAGAAATAAACGTTTCAAGAGAAACATCAGAGCTAGAGCTTCAGATATGGAAGTCACCTGCTCAGAGGTGATAGAAGTCATGAGAATGGGTGAGATCACCAAGTGAGAGAGAGAGAATGAGCAAGTGAGAGAGCAAAGAGAACACGTGTGCATGCACAGAACTGAGGACTGTGGGAACCAACATCCTGGAAATGGGGGAGACAGAGAACAGAATGGTACAGGGCCATGGCAGCCATGCACACTGAGTTTCAAGGTAAAGGGGACACTAGACAACATGAGTCACTGTGAAGAGCCTAAGGAGTGTGAGCTCACCATACAGGAGCTAACCAACTTCTTCCCTAGAATATATGGTTTCCTTAACCTGCCTCCACTCTACCCCATCTCCAAGTGGCAAACAGTCTTGGAAGCTAGCTGGAAACCCCAGAGACTCAAGAACATTCTATCAAGATATATTCTCCAAGGCTGTCCATCTCCTCCTGTCTGTTCAACTATGCACACATTTTATGTGAACAACTGAACACCTACTAGGTGCTAGGCAACACTGGGTGGGAAAGGTACATGGTGCGTGCTCTCAATAAAAACCAATTTTAATAAGGAACAATCAACTAGATGATGATGATATAGACTACCAGTGGTAAACTCAGATGAGCAAATACTGCAGCAAATGCTATGCATGCCTGGGGGAGCAACAGCCCAAGTCTCTGGGAAGTCCTACAAACTGTGGCAAAGAAAACTTCTCACTAAGCCCTAAAAGGGCTGAAGACATCCTGAGAAGGGTGAGGGGTATGATGTGGCTGGAGCTTTAAGCAAACTGAGAGAAAGATGAGAGAGGACAGAATGGAGGAGTAAGTAGGTTTTGATGAAAGGCCCCTTTCTCTATCCTTATACCCCATCAAAAGGTGGCAACAAAACTCTTGTTTTCCACTCACTGGAGTAGCACAGGTATCAGAGTATCAGGTGAGAAGTTACTATGTACTATGTAAATTATGAGCTTACCTCCTCTAACAGGGCTACAGTTTAAAGAAACCAAATTAGCCTCCAAACCAGGGTCTGTGCCCTGTTGGCTGTTGCCTAGGCATTCAAGCTCATACACCCTAGACCTATCCACTGTCCTGGACATCACAAAGTTCTTATGCTTGACCCCCTCTCAGATGCCTCCCTATTGTCCTGCTGACTTGCAGCCTCTCCTGACAGAAGATGACCACACTGGACAGCAGGAAACATTCCTTCCCTATCAGGCCCTGATGCCCACACAGATTTTTCCACCACATGCAATTGTCCTCTAGAATCTGGTGTTGCAAACATTTTCTGTCCAAACTCTGGGCTTATATGGTCACTTGTTTTCTTTTAGTTGTCCTCCCAATCTTCAAATTTTATTCCAAAACCTTTTTGTCTTCACAGGGAATTAAATTTAAGCACTGTAAGAATTGCTATTTTGTAAACTCTCAAAGTGAGCTCTCTAACTTATCAAGGTTTTAAACCTGGTTCACACACATGATCAAGTCTAAAAGATTGTATTTTCACTTTGAATAAAAACAGATTCTGTAGGTTTCATCCCTTGACTTGCACAAAGTTCCCCCAAGTCCCACTCCTATTTGTCATCCATGGGGAAGTCACACAATAAAGGATTCCATGAAAAGATGCTTAAGGAAATGCTAAAGAAAAATGCCCAACAGGCTTGCCAATGAAGAACCAAACATAATGATGTAAAGGAAAAGATAGAGAGATGGGAGTCCAAGAAGCAGAAAAAGGAGATAGCCCTCCCATCCTCCTCTTGTAGCTAGTGTACAGAAAGAATGCAAAGGATATAGAGTCGAGAGAAGGGAACCATAGGCTTAGTGGTCCTGGCAGTGTGAGGGCCTTGGAATCTCTCCCCTGTCTTTCTGGGTAGAAAGTGTGGAGGAAGAGGTTCTAGGAGGTCATCTGGAAGCTCTTTCAAGCTCTAGGGAGACTCAGGCAGGGTCCAGAGAAGAGGAGCAAGAACTTGGTTACTTTGGGCTGACCACGGGCTCAGGAGAGAATAAAAGGGATAAGGGGATATCTCAGAGGTTTTGTTTTAATTTTCCAATCTCTTCTTCCTCAGGATAGGAAAAAGACCGAGAGAATGTCCTATGGCCCAGAGGTAACAAGTCACCTGAGTAAAGGAAGGAAAGGAACAGCCTCAAAACTCTGAGGTACCCAATGAGGTACTTAATTACCAATTCAAGAAGCTATTGTGGGCATGCAGATTGAGACGGTAGGGAGAACAAATATAGCAGAATTATTATTCTACAGATGAAGAGGGAGAAGTGACCCTGGTTATACCCCAAGTGGAGTGGCCTTACTTGGTGAGCTCATAGTCTGAGAGAAGCTGTTTCAGGTGTCTGGAAAGTAACTTTTTTTCCATAGACAGTCGCACCCATGCTCTGGCCTTTCCCACGTCAGTCTTGATTTCCCCAATGTTCTGGATGTGCCTGAAGGAGGAACAGGAAAAATCAAGTGGAGGGTGGAATGGGAGATGAACTCACTACAAATACCACACCTTGCAAAGCCAAAGGAGGCCTGGCAAGGCAGCCATTATCCCATCCTGGGAGAGTCCATCGCTTTTGTTTTCTAAATCCTGGGCTTCCAGGTAGCTTTGCCAGATAGGCTTACCACAATTTGGGAGGAAAAAAGAAAAGCATAGTTCCCAAAAAGCCAGGTTAACCCCAGAACACTTAGGCCTTGAGACTGGCATAATTCTCCAGAAATATCAGTAAACCCAATGGCTTAGACAGCTCTCCAATTGCATCATGGAGCACAAGACCAATGAAGAGAGCTTCCTGCTTAACTGACATGCTGTAGAAGCCCAAGTTACTGAGACTCTGCTATTTAAAGTGGACACCTAAGCAGCAACTGAAAACAGGATTTTAGTGGCTTGTTACATATGAGCCCAGACTGACCTCATATCCTGAATGAGGGAGACTCTTAGGGGAGACATGACTGAGCTGGCATCAGACTTCCTCCGTTCTGAATCAAGAAGTATTCCTAGAACAAAAAAGTTAGTCATGTCCAACGAGATCTATCTACCTAACAACTACTTACCCTTCTTATCTCAAATTAGAAATTTCTATAAGGAGCAATTGGAAGCTTTGATCAATCATTCACAGGTATGTCTTAAGTGCCTATGAAGTATCAGATTTTATACTTTTATGCATATTATCTTATTAGAATCCTCTAACAACTTGCAAGATAGCCAAGGAAGGTATCATAGAGTAAGGACTGAATTTCAGAGAGATTAGCTGCTTTGCCCATCACCAAGGGGCAAAGTCAGGACTAGAAGGAACAAAGATCCTCTGGCCCCTAATACAGCATGTTCTTATCATAATCCATAAATGCAGTGCTTCATGTCCTGCTCATGCCACAAAACGGGCTAAAGAGCTAAGGGAATGTGTAAAGAACATGTTCCAGAATGATTAGGACCTCTAGATACAATTCATACCTTTATATTCTCACATCTGGCCCAACGTTTAAAACTTAGGATCTTCATCACTTAGCTGTTGAGAATTTTTGGCTCCAATTTATCAATTAGCAGTAACTTCTCCAGGCCTTCCTGAGGGAGATTTTAGCTCTCATATTCAGAAAATGGACCAAAGAACTCTTAAAAGGCTACTTAGGGAACTCTTGTACCTGGTTTTCAGCCAATTATCCTCCCCACATTCAGTGCTAGCTGAGGTCAACTAGTTTGAGAGGAAAGACAACACTGAGTTCAGGCCTATCTTCTCACCCTCTTTAAACCGATCTTTACCATTAGGGTAAGAACATCTAAGAAACGTACATAAACTCCCTGGCAGAGAAAGAAGAATGAAGTATGGAGATGCTGCCAAGAAGTAAAGGAAGGAGGTGGAATGACCTGTAAGATACACTGTTTTAAGAAGGTATGAAGAACACCAGACCAGGAGATAGGAGGCCTGTCTCCTCATTTGGCCTCATCCACCAATTAGCTTGTGATCTTGGGTAAATTCAATTCCTCTCTGGATCCCAGTTTCTACCCCTTATAAATTAAAGGTGCTGGACTAGGTGATCTCTGGGGTCCCTGCCAACTCTGATTATTTTTATTAAATTAAAAACAAAAAGGAAATGTAAGGAATCATTCAGACCAGGCCTTGACTTTGAGGAGTTCCAAGGTAGGACACTGACAGTCTCTCTTAAATGAGAGATCATCTTAATGCCCAGAGTACTAAAACAAGAGACTCTGGAAACAGCTTGCTCCAAACACAGGACATCAGTATATCCAAATTCATTTAAAACCTAAATTCATTCTAAGTTTGGCCTCTTGCTGATCTAAATCATCTAGCTCACTGATCAAAAGGGTATAGCAACAATGAAAACAAATCCATGGCTTTGGAATGCTCCATGGTTCAGAGCCCAGTGGCTTAATATTTAAAAAGGGAAACATTACAGAGCAAAGGCTCCACTGCCCTGGAAGAGTCTGGTGCAGATGACCATGCCAATGGGGGATGGGCAAGTGGGTGGGGGGTGTTCTCTCCAACGGTGCAGACCATCTTACCTGACGTACTGAGGCTGCCTGATGTGAGTTTTCTCTGCCGGTTTTCCTGATAATGTAACAGGTGGGACCACAAGGCTGATTTCCCCTGGAACCAATGCAAGGGATAAATACCTATCAGTTCAGATTTCAGAAGACAAGGTATCCAGTGAACAGAGTCAGAAATCATTTGAATATGTAGGCAGAAGCTTTAGTTAAAAAATATCTGTCCTATTTCTTACCTCAGTGTATACCCAGATGCAATGTATACAAATATATCCCCCTATTATAATCCAAGAGAAATAAAAATAATGGAAGGGAACAGAAAAAAGGTCCCCCTCTAGGAATGGGAAGGACATGGCCAAAAAGAATCTGCAAATGGACCAGTGGATAGGAAAGAAAAAAAGCAAATAACCTATCAAATTCTAAATGGTCTGTTGATTGAAGATCAGCTTGGGTAGAGCATGATGGCTGTTGCACAGAGGAGCTGATACCCATCTACAAGATTCTATGATCACTCCTGAGTTTCCTAAAGTACTGAAAGGCATTCCTGACCTAGTGCAGGCTGGGGAGAATAAGTTATGGTGAGGATTTACTGTTTAAGAAACATGCAGGAAGGTGGGCTGGTACTTAACTGCAAAGCTGAGATAAACTATAGTCAATATAACAGTACCTTAGATTTGGAAATGAAAGAATTGCAGTTGGAACCGTCTGAGACATGTAGTAATTTGTCATTTTACCAAGGCACAAAACTGAATACATTTGCAAGCCTGATAATGACACAATTTGCCTAGGTAGTGATTGAGCCCAGCTGGCCCCTTAGCAATGACTCTGTCTCTTTCTAGTTGTCCTTTAGTACACAGTGACCCTGGTTATCTGAAAAAACTTTATTTCAGATTCATGGTCAATGTTTCTTACAGTTGATATAAATATAGTATAATGTTTGTTTTAGTAATAGGACTTACTATATAATTTTATAAATGACCCTACTTATGTATTTTATAAAAGTAACAATAGTAATGATAGAAGCTACCATGTCTTGAGGCTTGCTATGAATGAAGCACTATGTTAAATGTTTAAAATACAATATTTGTTTTAATGCTCCCAACACTCCTATAAGGTAGGTACCTCTATCCTCAATTTCTTAGGAAAGAAATTGAGAATCAGAAAGATTGAGTAACTTGTAAAACATAACACAGCTAGTAAGTAGAGTATTGGGATTCAAATGTCAGAACATTTGAATGTTAGCTTAAGTCTAACAAATGTCAGAACCACTGTTATTAATAATGCTGCCGTACAGACTACTTCTGGAAGAGATCATTTAACCTTTGAAGTTATATTTCTGAAGAAAATTTTATGCTCTGGGATGAATGTGAGGACTTAAGGGCTCAAGATTTTTCCCTTGAGAATATCGAGGACCTATTTGTTTCAACCCACCAACCTGATCTGTTTTGAGAAAAAAATAAAAATCTAGCATTTGAATGGGAGAAAACCCTCATCTATAGATCAGCAAACTACTGACATAAACTTGCTGTATGTTTGGACTTC
Source organism: Manis pentadactyla (assembly GCF_030020395.1). Classification (NCBI taxonomy): domain Eukaryota; kingdom Metazoa; phylum Chordata; class Mammalia; order Pholidota; family Manidae; genus Manis; species Manis pentadactyla. The sequence continues at coordinate 49,267,965 of NC_080027.1, forward strand.
CTGCAAGATTTAACCAGCATAAAAGAAAATCCAACAAACAGTGCAATTTTTTAAAAAAACAAGTTAAAACCAGAAAATACTATTTTATTCATTGAAAAACTAAATATTTGAAAAAACAGATGTTCAACAATATAAATGAGACTTATAATTCCTACACACTGTTACTAACGTGTATATTAATATAATATATGAAGAAGACAACACAAGAGCTTAAAATATTCAGGTTCTTTGATTTAGTCATTCAACTTCTAGAAATCCATACATTCATCCATCCATCCATTTACCAAACTATTAGGCTTTCCATATCCCCAGCATCTAGGCAGGATAGGAAGGCAGCCTCCCTTAATAGAACTGTATGGATGTGACACACACTAATACAGCTGGTCACCAGAGAGCCCCTACATGCAATGACGCTGAAAAGCAAAGGCCAAAGCAACACCTAGCTGTGACAGAAGGCCATTCTGGCTCGAGAGTCATCACCCTGGTGAGGGAGGAGGATGAGGGTAAAGGCAAGAGGGAGAGGGAGAGCGCAGCAGCTGGGCTAAAGCTTGGTGGTAAGGCCCTGGGCTCCTTCTAGTTCAGGACACATGGACTATTCTTTTCCTCTCTGCGAAGTTGGTGATTAAGAATGCAATGTTCAATATATCCAGACTACCCATTTGGGCATGTGGCCACATAATACATAGATAGCACCGGATTCTCCAAGAATGTCATATGCATGAGAGATAAGAAACAACCCCTTTCACTTACTAGTCCCCAAATGTCAGGACTTACAAAATTCGTATGAAAAACCAAACCTTACCTCTATTGCCACAAAAATATATTAGAGAAAGATGCCCATCTCCTTGGAAAATGTCACCAAAAGCCAGAGAGTGGCAAGGACGACAGGTTTTTATGAGACCTTGCTGCAGGCAGCCCTGCATGCAGGTAGCCCTGCATGTAGGTAGTCATGGCTAAAAACAAAATTCTGGAGGCTTGTAGCAAAAACTGCTGTTTGGGTTTTCTCTACTTTCTAACTAGATAAAATGGGTAGTTGATCAGTGGCAGAAGTGGACCATAAGATCACTCTCTGAGAGTGAATTTGGTCACAGTCTGGGTGACTGCATGATTATGCACAATCTGCATGATGGATGAGACCAGGTTACCAGGTTATAACCTTTGGACCAGAACATAATCAAAGAATGTCTCAGCAGGAGAAAGATGCCCTACACACAGGCTAGTAAAATGGAGGCCTAAGGAGACCATGTTGTAGGAACTCATCCTGGACATAAGGACCAATCCCCAGCCAAACATATGTATGTGTCCCTGAGGATACAACTGCCCTGCCAGCAAGCACAGACTCTCGCTTCTTCTGGTGACACTGTCAGTACTTCACTTTTACCACTCCAAAAGCAAAATTTAGAACAAAATGGAATCTGAACAGAAATCCCCATCATTTTATACTGATTTCTCCCCAAACAAGTAGCCTCCATTTATCCAAACTAAGAGGGGGATCAAATGGGTTCCAAAAAAGTTCCCCATGCTGTAACTGCAGAATATGGCTGCAAAGCCTTAATAATGTGATGATATGGTATTTTTTTTAAATATGGGAGAACCTTCACTAGTCCCCTAGAGATTTTTATAGAAAACATTTAAAAGTTTGGGAGGCATGTTTTACCAAAAAGCTGAAAGAGCTCAATTATAGTGGCAAGCTTGCTAAACTTTAAGGAAAATGTTTAAGTGATTATGTATACTCTACTCATTTGTTAGAGAGGAAAGGAAAAAAAAAAGAAATCCTTCATGTAGAACTTAGTGTAATAACAGCTATTCTAAGTTACATACCCACCATGTGTCAGGTGTTTATTTTTATTACACCTAATTACCACAGCAACCCTAAAAGGTAGATTTTATTAACTCTGTATTATGGATAAGGAAAATAAGACTCAAAAATCACAAGTCACTTGAAATGATCCAGTGGAGCTAGGATTCACATACAAGTCTTTCTGACTCCGAACCCCAATAGTGTTGCTACTATACTATAGGACTCTCCAATCTTTAGGAGTGTGATACACAATCTTTAATATTTTTTAAAATCTATAATCAAAGTTCTTTCTAATCATGAAAAAATCAGGAATAATCTAAATGATCAATAATAAGGGACTGATTCAAGTATGGCGCATCTATATAATGGATACAGTAATTAAAACTGGTATTTTGGAATAATAATAACCACAAACATATACAAAGAACCTCCCAGATCCCAGGTTCTGAGCTTAGTGCTTTACATGAACCGTCTTATCAAATCCTCACAAGAATCCAAAGGAGGTGGGTACTTTTAAAATTCTATCATACATATGAGGAAATAGAAGCTTAGAAAAGCTATGTACATTGCTTGGTTTCATAAAATTATTAAGTGGGAATCAAACCCAGATCTATCTGGTTTATAGTTTGATCTCTTAAATACTATTCTATCACCAAAAAATTAGTTAAGGACATGGAAAAAAATACTGAGGTGAAAAAATGCAAGTCATGAAACATGTTCCATTTGTAATTTTTTGGAAGTTTTATTGAGATATAATTCATGCTACCTTAAAATTCACACTTATAAAGTGTTTGATTTTCTGTACAAAAAAAGATCTAGTTTTTATTATCTGTACCCAGAGTTGTGTGATTGTGGAACACTTTCATCACCCACGCCCTTTAGCCGCCCCTTCCTCCTGCCTGACATCCCCAATCTACTTTCTGTCTATGGATTTGTCTATTACGGACATTTTAAGTAAGTGGGATCAGATAATACATGGTCTTTTGTAACTGGCTTCTTTCACTTAGTATGTTTTCAAAGTCCATCCATGTTGTACTATGTATCCATACTTCATTCCTTTTACTGCTTAATATTCCACTTTGTGGATATACTCCACTTAGTTTACCTGTTCATCGGCTGACAGACATTTCATTCATTCACTTTTGGCCTATTAGGAATAATGCTGCTATGAACATTTGTATACTTGTTGTTTTGTAGACATATGTTTCCATTTCTGTTGAGTACACAGCTAGTAGTAGACTGGCTGGGTCACATGGTAACCCCATGTTTAACATTTTAAGAAACTGCCAAACTGTTTTCCAAAGTGGCTACACCATTTTATATTCCCACCAGCAATGTGTGAAGGTTCTACTTCCTCCATATCCTTACTAACACTTGTTACTGTCTCTTTTTTATTTTAGCTATCCTTGTTGGTATGAAAAGATATCTCATTGTGGTTCTGTTGGGCTTTTAAATATATACTTGAATATGTGCACAGAAAAATGTTTTGAAGGGTAGTTGTGGTAGACTGTCTCTATACCCATGAGAATGGAAACTCCAGAGGGTAAAGATCTTGATTTGTTTTATTCACTAAGGTATGTAGGCACTAAGTGCCTACAATAATTAATGCCTGGCACACTGTATTCCCTCAATATTAGCTGGATGCTTACATGTATTTTCTGATTTGTTCATAATAAAACTGCCTTTGAAAACTTTTCAAGTTCTTTTCAAATTTAAAAATTCATAAAAGTAAAAATAGTCCATCTTGACTAGCTACTCAAAGAATAATATTTTGAAATAAGGAAATACTCTGGGTACTATGCAGTAAAAAGCAGACGTGAGACTCAACTTCCTGAGGTCTTCTGTCAAATCTCCAGATAGTTGAACTATCTGCACATATAAGAAATGTTAATGACAGATTTTTTTCCAGTGGGAATGTAGAATTAGTGCAGGACCCTTAGAGTATGTTTTGTACTTCTGAGCTCCAAGTTCTCTCTTTTGTGTTCCAACTTCAGCTGCCAAACAGGATTGATCAGTTTGGCCTTTCAGCTCTATTTGCAGAAAGGAAGATGCCACTTTCAAAATGTCTGACAAAAATAGATTTATGAAGCTTATTTTTTAAACAAAATTGTTTGAATCACATTTATTTACTTATTTATTTGTCTATTTCAAGTCTCACTTCACATGTACTGCATACCATTCTTCAAACCCAGCCAGCTGGAAGAGCATGGGAAGGCTAGTAAGTGAAAACAGGAAGGCAGTTTGCTCAGCAGGGAGAGGCCAGACATTCATTACCTGTTTTACTTGCAGCCCATGACTCCAGATCCTTTCCAGGAGGTCACAAAGGCTGGCAATTAAGGTGTTCTCCTCCACCCCTGTGATGTTCACCTCCCCGTGTCCTAATTCCACAGCTTCTCGGCCCATCTTCTCCACCAGCATCCTCTTGGTCTACAAGGAATCAGTCAGTAGAATTAGATAACCACAGTGAACAAGATCACATGCAACTGAAGAGGGTGTGCCCATTTGCACAGCACATCTGCTGGGCTGGGAGGGACAAAATGAGAAATACACAGAGACACAAGATGTATTTATTTATTCTCTCCACATATGTCTAAGGTTATGGTGGGAGTGTTTTAAAAGATCAGTTAATAAGATAAGAATAAAGCAATCACTATATGACTCTGGGCAAGTGATTTCATTAACTGTTCTCAATTTTTTCATTTATGATGTGAAAAGAGTTGAATAAAATCTTTTGATCATGCTCACTTCTGACATTCTCTGATTCTCACTGTTTGACTCTGACCTTATTAAACAAACCTTCAAGCATTTAATCCTAGAAATATATCTGAAGTCTCTGTCAAGGGTATGAAAAACTGAGGAGGAATAATCTATTTTTAGGTAAAAATTTTCAAATGCTTACTATAAAAACAAAACAAAAACAAAAAATCCACACACTGTATAATGATAATCACAGCTTTTATTATTATGTGTCAGGTGCTATATTAAGCACTGCACTATCTCATTTAAGCCTCCTACTAACTCTTTAAGTATTATTATTATTCCTAACATATTGGGAAGGAAATTCAGGTCAGAGGACTTAAGTAACTTGCCAAAATCACACAGCAAAGAAATTGCAGATCTGCCCTTTGAACTTAAACCTGCTTGAATATTGAACCCAAGTTCTTAAGTAAGATTTAATCATGTTATAAATTCATGACATATCCAAATCTTAAAGAGCAGGGAAAACAATCACCCCTAATCCTACCTTTCAGAAACAAAACTCTTTAACACTTAAGCATATTTCTTTTCAGTGTAACTATTTTTAATGTTTTTATTGTTAAATATATCTCATACATTCACATATGTATGTATATATGCATGTGCATATGTGTATAACCATCGTTAAGAGATAAATCAGTCCATCCATACCTTTGAAGCAACCCTTGTGCCCTCTTCAATGATCTTTCCACTCTCAAAATGATCACTATCCTTACACAATAAAACCAATGAAAAGCAAGGAAATGATTATCACCTATAAATTTGCATTTTTTTTTAAATTTGCATTCTTAAGCAATAAAGTTTAGTTTTGCCTGTATATTTTCTTTTGTAATATGCTTTTACACTCAACTTTGTAAAATTCATCCACATTGGAGGCTGGAGCCAAGATGGCGGCGTGAGTAGAGCAGCGGAAATCTACTCCCAAAACCACATATATCTATGAACATATAAAAAAGACAACTCTTCCTAGAATAAAGACCAAAGGACACAGGACAACATCCAGACCACATCCACACCTGTGAGAACCCAGTACCTCGCGAAGGGGGTAAGATACAAGCCCCGGCCCCGCGGGAGCCGAGCGCCCCTCCCCCCAGCTCCCGGCGGGAGAAGAGCAGGCAGAGCAGGAGGGAGACGGAGCCCAGGACTGCTTAACACCCAGCCCCAGCCATCCGGACCAGAGCCCAGACACAGTGTGTGTGCAGGGCCCTGGATACTAGGGAAACAGGGCAGCAAGAACGGTGAGCAGGTGCCTAAAGCCGGCGCCGGAGAACAAACAAAAGCGAGTGGCCATTTTTTTTTTTTTGCTGTTCTGTTTTGGCGAGCGCTTTTAGTAAGTCTTAAAGGGATAGGGACCCCAATATTAGGGAAACAGGGTAGCAAGACCGGTGAGCAGATGCCTGAGGCTGGCGCCGGAGAATAAAGAAAAACGAGTGGCCATTTTTTATTTTTTTATTTTTATTTCTTAATTTTTTTAATTTTTTTTTTTCCTTTTGTGGTCATTGTTTTGTTTTGGCGGGTGCTTTTTGGAACTCTTAAAGGGGCAGGGTGGGACACTTAGTCCAGAGGTAGGGAATCCAGGGATCTCTGGGCACCCTAATCCCCTGGGCTGCAGGGAGCAAGGAGGCCACTTACGGAGATAAATAGCTCCCCCACACACACACACACACCCCGGCCACTTCCCCTCCAACGCGACTCCACCACATTGGAGCAGCAACCCGAGCCAGGCCACGCCCACAGCAACAGCGGAGATTAACTCCATAGCAGCCGGGCAGGAAGCAAAAGCCCTATCTGCGCGCAGCTACCCAGCAAAAGCCACTAGAGGTCGCTGTTCTACCAGGAGAGGAGGGCCACAAACCAACAAGAAGGGAAGTTCTTCCAGCCGTCACTCGTCCCAGCTCTGCAAACTATCTCTATCACCATGAAAAGGCAAAACTACAGGCAGACAGAGATCACAGAGACAACACCAGAGAAGGAGACAGACCTAACCAGTCTTCCTGAAAAAGAATTCAAAATAAAAATATAAACATGCTGACAGAGATGCAGAGAAATACGCAAGAGATATGGGATGAAGTACAGAGGGAGATCACAGATGCCAGAAAGGAGATTACAAAAATGAAACAAACTCTGGAAGGGCTTATAAGCAGAATGGATAAGATGCAAGAGGCCATTGATGGAATTGAAACCAGAGAACAGGAACACATAGAAGCTGACATAGAGAGAGATAAAAGGATCTCCAGGAATGAAACAATATTAAGAGAACTGTGTGACCAATCCAAAAGGAACAATATCTGTATTATAGGGGTACCAGAAGAAGAAGAGAGAGGAAAAGGGATGGAAAGTATCTTGGAAGAAATAATTGCTGAAAACTACCACACTGGGGGAGGACATAATCGAACAGACCACGGAAATACACAGAACCCCCAACAGAAAGGATCCAAGGAGGACAACACCAAGACACATAATAATTGAAATGGCAAAGATCAATGACAAGGAAAGAGTTTTAAAGGCAGTTAGAGAGAAAAAGGTCACCTATAAAGGAAAACCCATCAGGCTAACATCAGACTTCTCAAAAGAAACCCTACAGGCCAGAAGAGAATGGCATGATATATTAAATGCAATGAAACAGAAGGGCCTTGAACCAAGGATACTGTATCCAGCATGACTATCATTCAAATATGATGGTGAGATTAAACAATTCCCAGACAAACAAAAGCTGAGGGAATTTGCTTCCCACAAACCACCTCTACAGGACATCTTACAGGGACTGCTCTAGATGGGAGCACTCCTAGAAAGAGCACAGCACAAAACAAACAACATATGAAGAATCAAGGAGGAGGAATAAGAAGGGAGAGAAGAAAAGAATCTCCAGACAGTGTATATAACAGCTCAATAAGCGAGCTAAGTTAGGCAGTAAGATACTAAAGAGGCTAACCTTGAACCTTTGGTAACCACGAATTTAAAGCCTGCAATGGCAATAAGTACATATCTTTCAATAGTCACCCTAAATGTTAATGGACTGAATGCACCAATCAAAAGACACAGAGTAATAGAATGGATAAGAAAGCAAGACCCATCTATACGCTGCTTATAAGAAACTCACACCTCAAACCCAAAGACATGTACAGACTAAAAGTCAAGGGATGGAAAAACATATTTCAGGCAAACAACAGCGAGAAGAAAGCAGGGGTTGCAGTACTAATATCAGACAAAATAGACTTCAAAACAAAGAAAGTAACAAGAGATAAAGAAGGACACTACATAATGATAAAGGGCTCAGTCCAACAAGAGGATATAACCATTCTAAATATATATGCACCCAACACAGGAGCACCAGCATATGTGAAACAAATACTAACAGAACTAAAGGGGGAAATAGACTGCAATGCATTCATTCTAGGAGACTTCAACACACCACTCACCCCAAAGGATAGATCCACCGGGCAGAAAATAAGTAAGGACACAGAAGCACTGAACAACACAGGAGAGCAGATGGACCTAATAGACATCTATAGAACTCTACATCCAAAAGCAGCGGGATATACATTCTTCTCAAGTGCACATGGAACATTCTCCAGAATAGACCACATACTAGCCCACAAAAAGAGCCTCAGCAAAATCCAAAATATTGAAATTCTACCAACCAACTTTTCAGACCACAAAGGTATAAAACTAGAAATAAATTCTACAAAAAAAAAAAAAGGCTCACAAACACATAGAGGCTTAACAACATGCTCCTAAATAATCAATGGATCAATGAACAAATTAAAATAGAGATCAAGGAATATATAGAAACAAATGACAACAATAACACAAAGCCCCAACTTCTGTGGGATGCAGCAAAAGCAGTCTTAAGAGGAAAGTATATAACGATCCAGGCACACCTGAAGAAACAAGAACAATCCCAAATGTCTAACATCACAATTATTGAAATTGGAAAAAAGAAGAACAAATTAGGCCTAAAGTCAGCAGAAGGAGGGACATAATAAAGATCAGAGAAGAAATAAACAAAATTGAGAAGAATAAAACAATAGAAAAAATCAATGAAACCAAGAGCTGGTTCTTTGAGAAAATAAAATAGATAAGCCTCTAGCCAAACTTATTAAGAGAAAAAGAGAATCAACACAAATCAACAGAATCACAAATGAGAACGGAAAAATCATGACAGACTCCACAGAAATACAAAGAATTATTAAAGACTACTATGAAAACCTATATGCCAACAAGCTGGAAAACCTAGAAGAAATGGAAAACTTCCTAGAAAGATACAACCTTCCAAGACTGACCAAGGAAGAAACACAAAAGTTAAACAAACCAATTATGAGCAAAGAAATTGAAATGGTAATCAAAAAACTACCCAAGAACAAAACACCCGGACCGGACGGATTTACGTCGGAATTTTATCAGACACACAGAGAAGACATAATACCCATTCTCCTTAAAGTTTTCCAAAAAATAGAAGAGGAGGGAATACTCCTAAACTCATTCTATGAAGCCAACATCACCCTAATACCAAAACCAGGCAAAGACCCCACCAAAAAAGAAAATTACAGACCAATATCCCTAATGAATGTAGATGCAAAAATACTTAATAAAATATTAGCAAACTGAATACAAAAGTATATCAAAAGGATTATACACCATGACCAAGTGGGATTCATCCCAGGGATGCACGGATGGTACAACATTCGAAAATCCATCAACATCATCCACCACATCAACAAAAAGAAAGACAAAAACCACATGATCATCTCCATAGATGCTGAAAAAGCATTTGACAAAATTCAACATCCATTCATGATAAAAACTCTCAGCAAAATGGGAATAGAGGGCAAGTACCTCAACATAATAAAGGCCATATATCATAAACCCACAGCCAACATTATACTGAACAGCAAGAAGCTAAAAGCTTTTCCTCTGAGATCAGGAACTAGACAGGGATGCCCACTCTCCCCACTGTTATTTAACATAGTACTGGAGGTCCTAGCCACGGCAATCAGACAAAACAAAGAAACACAAGGAATCCAGATTGGTAAAGAAGAAGTTAAACTGTCACTATTTGCAGATGACATTATACTGTACATAAAAAACCCTAAAGACTCCACCCCAAAACTACTACAACTGATATCGGAATACAGCAAAGTTGCAGGATACAAAATTAACACACAGAAATCTGTGGTTTTCCTATACACTAACAATGAACTAATAGAAAGAGAAATCAGGAAAACAACTCCATTCACAATTGCATCAAAAAGAATAAAATACCTAGGAATAAATCTAACCAAAGAAGTGAATGACCTATACTCTGAAAACTACAAGTCACTCTTAAGAGAAATTAAAGGGGACACTAACAGATGGAAACTCATCCCATGCTCGTGGCTAGGAAGAATTAATATCGTCAAAATGGCCATCCTGCCCAAAGCAATATACAGATTTGATGCAATCCCTATCAAATTACCAGCAACATTCTTCAATGAACTGGAACAAATAATTCAAAAATTCATATGGAAACACCAAAGATCCCGAATAGCCAAAGCAATCCTGAGAAAGAATAAAGTAAGGGGGATCTCACTCCCCAGTTTCAAGCTCTACTATAAAGCCATAGTAATCAAGACAATTTGGTACTGGCACAAGAACAGAGCCACAGACCAGTGGAACAGACTAGAGACTCCAGACATTAACCCAAACATATATGGTCAATTTATATACAATAACGGAGCCATGGACATACAATGGGGAAATGACAGTCTCTTCAACAGATGGTGCTGGCAAAACTGGACAGCTACATGTAGGAGAATGAAACTGGACCATTGTCTAACCCCATATACAAAAGTAAATTCAAAATGGATCAAAGACCTGAATGTAAGCCATGAAACCATTAAACTCGTGGGAAAAAACATAGGCAAAAACCTCATAGACATAAACATGAGTGGCCTCTTCTTGAACATATCTCCCCAGGCAAGGAAAACAACAGGAAAAATGAACAAGTGGGACTATATTAAGCTGAAAAGCTTCTGTACAGCAAAAGACACCTTCAATAGAACAAAAAGGAACCCTACAGTATGGGAGAATATATTTGTAAATGACAGATCCGATAAAGGCTTGACGTCCAAAATATATAAAGAGCTCACACGCCTCAACAAACAAAAATCAAATAATCCAATTAAAAAATGGGCATAGGAACTGAAAAGAGAGTTCTCCAAAAAAGAAATACAGATGGCCAACAGACACATGAAAAGATGCTCCACATCACTAATTATCAGAGAAATGCAAATTAAAACTACAATGAGGTATCACCTCACACCAGTAAGGATGGCTGCCATCCAAAAGACAAACAACAACAACAAATGTTGGCGAGGCTGTGGAGAAAGGGGAACCCTCCTACACTGCTGGTGGGAATGTAAACTAGTTCAACCATTGTGGAAAGCAGTATGGAGATTCCTCAAAATGCTCAAAACAGACTTACCATTTGACCCAGGAATTCTACTCCTAGGAATTTACCCTAAGAACGCAGTAATCAAGTCTGAGAAAGACCAATGCACCCCTATGTTTATCGCAGCACTATTTACAATAGCCAAGAATTGGAAACAACCTAAATGTCCATCGGTAGATGAATGCATAAAGAAGATGTGGTACATATACACAATGGAATACTACTCAGCCATAAGAAGAGGGTAAATCCTACCATTTGCAGCAACATGGATGGAGCTGGAGGGTATTATGCTCAGTGAAATAAGCCAAGCGGAGAAAGAGAAATACCAAATGATTTCACTCATCTGTGGAGTATAAGAACAAAGGAAAAACTGAAGGAACAAAACAGCAGCGGAATCACAGAACCCAAGAATGGACTAACAGGTACCAAAGGGAAAGGGACTGGGGAGGATGGGTGGGTAGGGAGGGATAAGTGGGGGGAGGAAGGAGGTGGGTATTAAGATCAGCATGCATGGAGGGGTGGGAGAAAGGGGAGGGCTGTACAACACAGAGAAGACAAGTAGTGATTCTACAACATTTAGCTATGCTGATGGACAGTGACTGTAAAGGGGTTTATAGCAGGGACCTGGTATAGGGGAGAGCCTAGTAAACATAATATACTTCATGTAAGTCTAAAGATAACAAACAAACAAAAAAAAACCAGTTCCTGTGTGGTGACCTCCAATGAGTTCTACATAATGGTATAAAGGGCAGATCAAAGTGTGGGCAAAGGGTCTGTTTGTATTTATACAGAGGATCAAAGCCTAATTTGGCTACCCAGAAAATGAACAAAGATACGATATGAAGAACTTCCAACATCAGCACTCTCTGGAAGAGTCATACCAGAAGATGATCATCAAAAAACCTCAACAAAGATCCAGGCGATGCTGTAGTTGTAGCTGCATTCATCCCACTGGTTCCTGGACTTGCCATTGGAATGAAGAAGGAGATATCTAAGCTGGCCTGTGCATACAGTAAAACAACAAATTTGACTGGATCTACACTGTTGGAACTCAACCAAGAATTAGGAGAAGTGCGAGTTGTAGCGCTCCAAAATCTTACAACTACGGACTGTCTACTGTTAAAAGAACATATGCAATGTGAGCAGTTCCCAGGAATGGGCTGTCTTAATTTGTCTGATTTCTCTCAGACTGTTCAAGTACAGTTGGACAATATCCATCATATCATAGACAAATTTTCACAAACGCCTAGGGTGCCTAACTGGTTTTCTTGGCCTCCCTGGAGATGGCTGGTAATTATAGATCTGCTTTGGTTATGTAACTGTATTCCTATTAGGTTAATGTGTGTGTGTAATTTAATTAGTAGTTTAAAACCTACACATGCTTAAATTACTCTACAAGAAGATATGTCAAAGAAATAATCAATCTTCCCATGTTTTCTTCTTCCTGCTACTTCTATAGCTTTTCTTCTTCCTTCCTAATTACAACCCTTAAATAGAATTCGTGCCTCATATCAAATTTACCAAGTATCATAATTCTTCCAAGTGGTAAAGATACCTCAAGACAAATGCTGGGCATAGAAGCCACAGGGCATAAATCTGCAAAGAAGTAAAAAGCTAACCTTTTCAAACAATATGGCTTCTCTCTCACTTACCAACTTCACATTTCCCTGTATGGCCCCGGAAGATGACTGGTTAGCCAGAGACGGGTAAGATTCCTCAAGGGAGGAACAACCTAAGACAGGCACAGTCGCAGGGGGGTCATCAGGTGAGAAATTGGGGATCAACAGAGGTGAGGCTTAGAACCTCTCCCCCCATGTTTTGAGAGAAGTCTTCTGCATCCGTGGATGTTTTATTGCCCTTGTCTAGCTTGGATTAACACATAGTCTACAGGCATACACCTGATCATCTACATTTGCTCTCTTACAACACTAAACTAAGTTTTCTACCTCTATCTTACATCTACCTACCACATCAGCATTTTATTTAAAAAAATAATAATAATAATAATAAAGGGAGAAATGTGGGATCCACATATAAGTCAAGTATAAAAATCAAACAAATATTCATATTTGACCTGATTGTTTATGGTTCATAATGCGTGATCAAAACTGAAAGTTTCTGTGATGACTGCCTTTGCACTGTTCACCATGTAAGAACTTATTCCCTATGTAAGAATTTGTTCACCATGTAAGAACTTGTTCATTATACTTTAGAAGATTGGAGACTGTTGAGAATTAGACTTGGGGTTGATTAATGATTGTGCATTGAGTCCCCCATACAGAATTTTATTGTTGTTAACAACCATTTGATCAATAAATATAAGATATGCCCTCTCAAAAAAAAAAAAAAATACTCAGTATGACTGAACAAAAGGGCATGTCAGCCAATAAAAAAAAAAAAAAAAATCATCCACATTGATGGGTATAGCTGTTGTCCATTTCCATCCCTGTATAGCATTTCATTGTATGAATATATTACAATTTATTTATTAATTCTCCTTCTGATTAGAATGTGGGTTGTTGCCAGTTTGGGGCTATTACAAAAAATGCTGCTGTAAACTTCCTGTACCTATCTCCTGGGTCTTGCTACAAAGATTTTTCTAGGGAATATACCTAGGAGAAGAATAGTAGACAATGCTATGCTGTTTTCGAAAGTGGTTACACCAATTTACACTTCCAACAATATGAAACCTCCTGTTGCTCCACATGCTAGTCAACACTTGGTGGTACCGGACTGATTATACTGTACTTCTTTGATTCTAAGATGTTACATTTTTCCACATACTAACATCTCTGAAATTGGGATGTATTTCACAATTATTGTTGACTGGGCAGTGGACATAATGAAGTTATCATTGCTTAGACATGCATCTCAAAACTTGAGAATGGAAGTCAGTAGCTTGAAAACAAATCTCAGAGACAACAGAGAAGCCTTCTTTCAAGAAATGCATTATCACCGATATTCTTGATGGCAGGAAAGACAAAACTGTGTGCAAAGTCATGGATATCAGTAACTCAGAGTGAACTGACAGAAGCTTTTTTGTTTTAAGCACCTAAATTCAAAATATCAGTACTGATAGATCAAAAAACTTGTAGCAGTAGTAATTTCTTCTGAAGAGAAAGTATACTTGACTTCATCTTATAAATAACCACCACTTACAAACTGAAAATGCAGGAAAATATTTTTCCATTGACAAATAAACAGGATACAGTAGAAACTGAGTTAGTTGAATTGCCCTGGAAAGTACAGTATACTGACTTGATTGAAAGACCTTATCTTTAGTACAAAAGAAATTACATTCATAACTAAAACATTAAAAAATTAAGAATGACTGTCTTTTGATACAGCAATCCTATTTCTGAGTATATATCCAAAGAACTGAAATCACAATCTCAAAGAGATATCTGCACCCCACATTCACTGCAGCATTATTCACAATAGTCAAGATATGGAAACAACCCAAGTATCCATCAACAGATGAATGGATAAACAAATGTGGTTTATACATACAATGGAATAGTATTCAGCCTTAAAATAAAAAAGGAGGAAATCCTGCCATTAGCAGCAACACTAATGAATCTGGAGGATATTATGTTAAGTGAAATGACAGTCACAGAAGGACGAATACTACATGATGATACAGTTAGATGAGGTATCTAATATAGTCAAATTCACAGAAGCAGAGCAAAGAATGGTGGCTGCCAGGGGGCTGGGGGAGGGGGAGATAGGGAATTGTTGGTCAGTAGGTATAAAGTTTCAGTATGCAAGATGAGTAAGTTCTAGAGATCTGCTGTACAACATAGTACTTATAATTAATAATACAATATTGTACACTTTAAAATATTAGGAGAACAGATCTCATGGTAAGTATTCTTACCACAAAAACAAAGAAAAATCACAAAAGTACACAAGGAAGTTTTTGGAAGTGATAGATTATGTTTAATAGCTTCACTGTGGTGAGAGTATCATGGGTGTATGCATATGTCCAAATTCATCAAGATGTACACATTAAGTGCACGCAGTTTTTTGTATATCAATTATATCTCAATGAAACTTAACAAAAAATGTGTTTGTAGAATTGACAAAAACATCCCAACAAGCTTAAACTGAAAAATATACTTTGGCTTGGTACATAGTAGGCATTCAGTAAATTCTTGTTTCTAGACATATGAGATCGCTGCTATCAAATTAGGGAGGCAAAAACATTTCCATGTGTGTAAGACTTATCTGTTGAAGACAATTCAACTACAATGATTTCAAGTAAGTAATGCAAAATATCTAAAATTTGAAACGACACCTACATATAAAATTTATAACAAAGCATGCTTGCTCTCAATTAATGGTATATTTTATTTAAAACAAATACACCTAATTCCAAGTTAACAGGATCTTAAAATTAGTACCATCCTGTTATATTAACAATATTTTAAAAATCAAGACAGAATGGTCAGAACCAAGCCTTGGTCTTACCCTGGCCGCTAAGGAAAACAGCACACATACAGAGGCATCCACAGCTCACCTTGTTGCGGCATTCCTTCAGCAGGCCCTCCACAAACTTCCAGTTGGTCTGGGCAATCACTGACGGGGAGAGGTTGGACAGTTTGGGCTGGCGGATGGTGCTGCCCATATTCCTGGCTTCCTGGATGTATTTCTACATCAAACAGAAAAATAAAAAAACTGTATCCATGAACACAAACATGAGCGACCAGTACTGACAGGTCCCTGTAGAGGGCACTAACACCCTGCGCACTTTCTTACTGCTTCTTTCCTAGATTCAGTAGTTTGGGGGTAGAAAGTTTAAAATGTGAATCTTGTATCAAAGGGAAAAACTGAGATAAAATGATGAATTCTCTTTTCTCTGATGTAAAGCACTCCATGAGTAGTGTAATACTCTTCAATTTTAATGACATAAAAGGCAAAAAACACATGACTGCAATGTGCAAACCCACCCAAATCTAGAATGCCCCTGAGAAAGTCATTTTCCCCACCAACCTAGGAGGAATTTAATTCCTCTGCTCTTACCAAAGACATCTATTCTTGTTATCATAAAGTATATGATAAATTAGGGCCTGAAAATAAAGGCTACACACTTAAAACAACTGCATTATCCGCTTTTCTACAATGTGCTGGTGATTCTCCATATGCTATTTGTGTTAACATTGAACCCTTATCAATGCAGCAAACTGCTCATCAAATCTTCTCGGTATTTCAGGTTCACAGACAACATTTTTACTCCAAAATTCCTCCTTCCCCCACATTTATTCCAGTAATACAATTCTGTCCATTCTATCTTCTGAACCCTCAACCTGCCCCTACTAACAACCTCCAAGGTTGGGCTTCAATTACTGTCACTTGGACTACTGTATGCCTCCTAGCTTGCTAGCTCCCTCCAGTACCTTCTTCCTCCAAAATATTCTGCCACAGTTTCTACTATGTAACAACCACCAAGCTCCTTATCCTGCATATCCTCTAGCTGAAATGCTCTTTTGTCTCTAATAAACCTATCCACCAAAGCTTAGACAGATGCTACCTCCATCAGGCTTATTTGATGATCACTCCAGGTAGAACTGACCTCTGCTTTCTCCAATCAATGATCAAACACTGGCTTGCCTCTCATATGACTCTTCTACTAAAGTTATTTGTGTACCTGCCTTTACTCCCTTAATAAACTGGTATTGCATAAAGACAACACTACCTCCTGGTCATCTTTACATTTCAAAGTACTTACTGCAGTGAGTCTGACCAAGAGAACATGCTCAATAAACACTGCTGAAAGAAATAATATGCAGGTGATGTAGAAGACCCAGGGGAGACTTTTAAAATAACACCAGTGCCCAATACCCCTTACACAAGCCTCATAAAAACTTTAAACACAACTGTACTCTATAAATAAGCAGTTAAAAATTCATAACCATTCCTTTAAAAAATAGCAAAGGCAAAATATGTTCATTACCCCATTTGCTAAGGGGCCAGAAACATAAAAACAATACGCTTCATGGCATTTTTATGTATAAAATGCAAATTGCAGGGTCTTTACTCAAAGAGAAGTTCCTGAAATAGGTTTCTGAGGAAAAAGCTCAATTTTCACAACTCCTCTGCAACTAAGTAAGGTAGGGTCTCCAACATGATGTTTACAACTAGAAACATCACTGGGAACAAGTTATAGCTGAGCTGAGAAACCCCGCTTACAAGCAATAAAGACTCAAGTGGTCCATTCAAGTATCCTGCTATCCCCAGTCACCTGATGTCAACATTCTTCTCCTATGTTCCTCTAAGGAAAAAAGAAGTCAAGGTTATCTGTCTTAAGACACAGAAAAGTAGAGAAAAATTCATCCACTCCCCAGGCTCAGAGATTCACAGCATTAACCCAAGTTCAGTTTCTCTTTCTTCTAACTCTAAAATAATTAACTTCTTTACTTCCATAACACACACAAAAAAAAGCCCCACAAATTTAAAAGAATTTCTCCCAAGTTTCAGACTCCTACCTTCTGAGGTCCTGTCACACTCTCCAGGAAATGACTGCCATGCATGAGTGGGTACTAAAAAAACAGTGAAAGGCTCTCTTCACCCTTGTCTACAGCACCCTCTCCCACCTCCCCACATTGCTCTTTCTCTCTTTAGTATTTCCTCCCGCATCTCTCCTCTGTCTTACCGTGGCCTTTTCTATCTCCTGGGTGTGTGTTTCTAGGCCTCTTTTTCTGAACCTTGGTCTCTTCCTGAATTTCATGGCATGCTCTCTTCATATGCCTCTGTTGTAACCATGTCTTTGTAAAGTTTTTGTGTCTTTTGATCTGTTTTTGCTTTTTTCTGTCTTTACCTCCTTCTGGGTATTTCTTATTCTTTATTTTTCCTTCAGTGTGTGAATCTGCTTTTTCCTCTTTCTTCTCTTGTTTCTCTCATCTCTTCAGGACATCATTCCTGAGTGGGGCTGCAAATAAGGCCAGGCTCAAGGAAAGAACCTACATGCTGAGTGCTAACTGCCACTTGCAAAACATTGCACAGCCTGGATTTGTCATAACCTAGGCTCAGCACCAAGTACCAGGAACTAATCCATTACTGACACCTCTTTAGCAGGATAAATCATTGGTGGGACATTTGAATCAGATCAGAGGCCAAGGAAATGGGAAAGAGGAGAGTGTAGCATGATGATAAGGATATTCCCTATCTTTGTTAAGGTGTCTTACCTCTCTCTGATCATTGTCTAAACGCAGATGTTCTGTGTGCTGCTTCTGCCTATCTTTCCGTCTCCACTGGGCTGGGGCATTCCTTTTCGTCCACCTGACAATATCAAAGCAGGCAATTAAGAACATCCAACTAAGAAAGTAAGGTCAACTGACAGGAGAGCAACTAAACATCTAAGGACCACTGCTGGGCATGGGAAACCACCAAGAAGTCACCAGAGATAGCTCAGAAACCTTGAGGAAGAATAATTTAAAGATTAGTGACTGGGAAGAAAACAGGTAACTCCCAGGGAACAGAGTCATCTCTCTTGAAACATCTACAAAAACTTCACATGCAGATCCACGCTATACTCATTCAGCAATGTCTGGACTTTAATATATTCATCTCCAAAAGTAGAACAATATATTATATTTAATACATTCATCTCCTAAAGAAGAAGAATCCTACTAAGTTATCTATTTTTAGTTCAGGCTCCAATTACTTCAACCATCACTTACTGAAGACAAAATGTTAGCTAGGTGTTGTATGAGATTTAGTCTTGAGATAACGTCAACCATCTGGAGGCTGGCTTTCTGCAAGCCTTGGGCATGTGGAGCTACTCCAGTTTATATAGTGGAGACAAGACATGATGATACTTTGTTTTCTTATTTAAAAAAGTGAACATGGATAGTCTGCATTTTCTCCATATTTGCTTTACAAAATTTAGGGGTCTTCTACCACTTCAGAGCCTGATACTGGGATGACTCTCACCACTGTATAGGGTACTGGATTTAGGGAATCCCTAGAATTGACTCACTTGTTGCTGGCTGGCCCAGTGGAAAGCACATCAGACTGTAACTTAGGGAAGAAGCCTGGCTCATACTTCCCTTGTCCAATTTTCATGTCAAGTAAATGAGGGTGAATTGCAGTATGGTCAATTTTTGCCAGACGTAGCTCAATTGCTTTCTCTGGATGAGAACAAACAAACAAAAAAAGCCAAACATTTAAAAAATAGACCATATTGAAAGCCATACAATAAGTCTCAAAAAATAGGTAGAATCACACCAAGTATATTCTCTAACCACAATAATAAAATCTTAAAACTAAATAACACTTATAAATAACCATGGGTCAAAGAAGAATTAAAAGGGAAATAAAGTATTTTGAACTGAATAAAAATGTAAGCACAAAATATCAAACAATTCCAATACAATTATCTTTGTAGAAAATCTAAAAGGACATATACAAGTTACTAGAAGTAAATTTAGTATGTTTGAAGGACACAGATCAATATACAAAACCCTACTTTATTTCTATACCAGCCAATCAGAAATTAAAAATTTTAAATACAATTTTTAGTAACACCCAAAAATATGAAATAGTTTGGGGAAAACCTAGCAAAAGATATGAAAACTTGTATACTAAAAGCTGTATCACTGCAGAGATAAATTAAAGAAGACCTAAATAAATGAACAGGTATGTCATATTCATTAATCAGAAGACTCAATAAGGTTAAGATGTCAAGTCTCCCTAAATGAGCTATATATTCACGGCAATACCAATCAAAATCTCAGAAAGTTATTTGTGGAAAATAGTAAGTTAATTCTAAATATATATGAAATACAAAGGACCCAGAATAGCCAAAACAAGTTTGAAAAGGCATAAAGTTGAAGGGCTAACCTTACCTGACTTCAAGATTTCATATAAAGCTACAGTAATTAAGGCAGTGTAGTACTGGTATAAATTTAGACTAACAAATTAATGAAACAGAGACTCCAGGTATATACTCATGTGTATATAGATCATTGAAATTTTGATAAAGGTCAAAAGGTAATTCACTGGAGGAAGGATAGTCTTTTCAACAGATGATGCTGGAACAACTAGATATCCATATGGGGAAAAAAATGAACCTGAACCCTTAGTTTACACTACCTACAAAAATTAACTTGGAATGTATCATAGACCCAAATATAAAGCCTAAAACTATAAAATTTCTAGAAGGAAATACAAAAGGAAAAAAATCTATGTGACTGGCTTGGAATCAATTTCTTAGATATAATACAAAAAAAATCCATTTTTTAAAAACTGATAAAACACACTTCATCAAAATTTAAAACTTTGTTCTTCAAACACACTGTTAAGAGAACAAAAAGACATTTGCAAATAATGTATCTGATGAAGAACTTATACCCAGAATACCTAAAGAACTTACAAAACTCTGTAATAAGAAAACAATCAACCCAATAAAAAATTGAAAAAAGATTTAAACAGGCACTTCACCAGAGAAGATGAAAGAATAATAAATAAGCAAATGAAAAAACACTGAAGAACAGTTTGGCTTAAAGATGGTGGCATGAGAAGTGATACAGAAAACTCCACCCAAAACCACATGAAATATGAAAAAACAGCAAATACAAAGAACCCTGAAATAGCAACCAGAAAGAAGACTGCGATGGACTGCCTACATCTGGGATAAACAGAAGATCTCACAGAAAAGGATAAAGAAGCAAAGCCATGTCCAACAGGACCCAAGCCCTTCCCGCACCCCAGCTCACCAGCAGGAGGAAGAGAAATGGAGCAGGGAGAGGGTAGAAGACTACGATGCTGAACACACAGACCTGGAGATCTGCTCTGGGAGCACAAATCTGTGTTACATGGTGCTCTGGATATTAGTGGGGTTGGAAAGCAAAGACAGGCAGAATCACATGATCATCTCCACAGATGCTGAAAAAGCATTTGACAAAATTCAACATTCATTCATGACAGAATGGATATCGAGGGAAGAACCTCAAAATAATAAAGGCCATATATGACAAACCTACAGCCTACATCATACTTAACAGCAAAAAGCTGAAAGCTTTTCCTTTAAGATTGGGAACAAGACAAGGATGTCCACTCTCCCCACTTCTATTCAACATAGTACTGGAGGTCCTAGGCACGGTAATCAGACAACACAAAGAAATAAAAGGAATCCAGATTGGTAGGGAAGAAGTTAAACTGCCACTGTTTGCAGATGACATGACATTGTACAAAAAAACTCTAAAGAATCCACTCCAAAACTACTAGATCTAATATCTGAATTCAGCAAAGTTACAGGACACAAAATTAATACACAGAAATCTGTTGCATTCCTATACACTAATGATGAACTAGCAGAAAGAGAAATCAGGAAAACAATTCCATTCACAATTGCATCACAAATATTAAAATACCTAGGAATATAATGAACCAAGGAAGTGAAAGACCTATAACCTGAAAACTATAAGACACTCATGAGAGAAATTAAAGAAGATACCAATAAATGGAAATACAACCTATGCTTATACATAGGAAGAATTAATATTGTCAAAATGGCCATTCTGCCTAACTACAGATTCAGTTTAACCCCTATCAAAATACCAATAGCATTCTTCAACAAACTAGAGCAAATAGTTCTAAAATTCATATGGAACCACAAAAGACCTCGAATAGCTCAAGCAATCCTGAGAAGGAAGAATAAAGCTGGGAGGATTACGCTCCCTGACTTCAAACACTATTACAAAGCCACAGTAATTAAGACAATTTGGTACTGGCACAACAACAGACTTATAATTAATGAAACAGACTAGAGAGGCCAGATATAAACCCAAGCATATGTGGTCAATTAATATACAATAAAGGAGCCATGGACATCCAGTGGGGAAATGACAGCCCCTTCAACAACTGGTGTTGGCAAAACTGGACAGCTACATGCAAGAACATGAAACTGGATTATTGTTTAACCCCATGCACAAAAGTAAACTCAAAATGGATCAAAGACCTGAATGTAAGTCATGAAACTCTTAGAAGAAAACATAGGCAAAAATCTGATGAATATAAACATGAGCAACTTTTTATGTACACATCTCCTTGGGCTAGGGAAACTACAAGGCAAAAATGCACAAATGGGACTACATCAAACTAAAATGCTTCTGTACAGCAAAGGACACCAACAGTAGAACAAAAATGCATCCTACAGTATGGGAGAACATATTTGTAAACGACATATACGACAAGGGGTTAACATCCAAAATAGATAAAGAACTCATATGCCTCAATACCCAAAAAGTAAACAATCCTATTAAAAAATGGGCAGAGGATATGAACAGACATTTCCCCAAAGAAGAAATTCAGATGGTCAATAGGCACAGAAAAAGATGCTCCGCATCACTAATTTTCAGGGCAATGCAAATTAAAACCACAATGAGAGATCACCTCACACTAGTTAGGATGGCCAACATCCAAAAGAAGCAACAACAAATGCTGGCAAGGATGTGGAGAAAGGGGAACCCCCCTACACTGCTGGGGGAATGTAAATTAGTTCAACCATTGTGGAAAGCAATATGGAGGTTCCTCACAAAACTAAAAATAGAAATACCATTTGACCCAAGAACTCCACTCCTAGGAATTTACCCAAAAAAAACAAAATCCAGATTCAAAAACATGCATCCCTATGTTTATCACAGCACTATTTACAATAGCCAAGAAATGGAAGCAACCTAAGTGTCCATCAGTAGATGAATGGATAAAGAAAAGGTGGTACATATACACCATGGACTACTATTCAGTCATAAGAAGAAAATGAATCCTACCATTTACAACAACATGGATGGAGCTGGATGGTATTATGCTCAGTGAAATAAGCCAGGTGGAGAAAGGCAAGTACTAAATGACTTCACTCATTTGTGGAGTATAAGAACAAAGCAAAACTGAAGGAACAAAACAGCAGCAGACTCACAGACTCTGAGGAGGGAATAGGGGTTACCAATGTGGAGGAGTTGGGGAGGGGAGGTGGGAAGGGAGGGAGAAGGCGACTGAGAAGCATTATGATTGGCACACATCATGTGGGGGTGGTCAAAGGTAAGATAGTGTAACACAGAGAAGACAAGTAGTAATTCTGTGGCATATTGCTATGCTGATGGACAGTGACTGCAGTGGGGTGTGTGGGGGGAATCGATAATATGGGTGAATGCAGTGACCACAATGTTGCTTATATGAAATCTTCATAAGATTGTGTATCAGTGATACCTTAATAAGAAAAAAGAAAAATCACTGAACATCATTAGTCATCAGAAATACACAAATCAAAGCTATAATGAGATACTACTACAAACCTATTATTAGAATGGCTAAAATTGAAGACTGACCATACTAACTGTTGGCAACAATGTGGAGGAACCATAACTCTCATATACTGCTAGTGACAATGTAAAATGTATAATCACTAAGAAAGACAATGCAGAAGTTTCTTTAAAAAGTCAGCATATAAAAATTATGTTATCTAGTCATTCCATTCCTAGATATTTATCTAAGGAACAAGAAAACTTATCCAAGGGAAGGGAACAGGATGGAGGTATTACAAAAGGACACAAGAAAACTTTTGAGGGTGATGGGTATATTTGCTAGCTCTTGATTTAAGTGTATACATATACCAAAACTTTAAATATGTGCAGGTTATTGCACATCAATTATACTTCAAAAATTAAGAACAAAAAAAAAAAGCTGGTAACCCTCCTGGTATTTTCTAGAATCATGTAAAAATATCTCAACTTTGGGCCTTGCTGTTATCTAGGTCAAGTAACTTTCTCTCTTAGGGCCTCCTTCACTTCCTCCTACTCTTAACTCTCATTTAACCGAACTTATTCAGTGTCTAAAATGTGCCAGACACTATTCTAAGCCCTGCAGTTATAGTGGTGAGTCAAAGATCTTCATTTATAAAAGTAGTCCTTGAAGAGAACTGATTACCCATCAAGATCTGTTTTAAATGTAACACTTTAAAGGATCTCCAAAAAGATCTCTTCTGTTACACTTTCACGATTTTCCAATCAGACTCAAGAAGCTGTGGTTTCTGTGGGAAAGGTAATATGGCTGAATCCCACCAGGCTAGGGATCTAAGACCAGTGGCAAGAACACTGCACTAGCATATGTGGAATGCATCTCTCTGGGTCATACCTAAGGGATATATAAATGGCAAAGATATTCCCATTACTCCTGGGATTAGACCGCAGAGTTGCCTAAAGGATCTCTGTGACATCCATTTTTCTGAAATGAGACAACAAATGAGGGTTAGTTAACCCCGTTCCATATCTCAAACCCTGCATTCAAATAGGACCATAAGAACCATGTCCTGGCCACAAATGAGACCAGAGTAATTCAAAACAGTATGCTGAGGTGCTTGGTATTCAACAAATGGATTATAGATGGGCTCAGAATTGACTGACTCAACCCCTGTGGCAGATGAACAAGGCTTCAGATCATTAGAGCCTCTCACTTTACAATCTCTAGCTAGAAACAGGCTCCTCTCTTTATTCCATTGAGCCACATACAAATTCCATTTTCAATTTAGCACGACATGAAAAGATTGGGGAGTCCTGATTTAAACTGACGGCTTGGGAGATGTTACTAAGCCTACTGTTCTGTAAAAATCTCTATCAAGCTTCCCAGGACCACTCCTTATGCAGGGTTCAATAATCTGGCACCTAAGGCTTTTCTGGAAGCAAGGATGACATGTTAAATAGTCACCTGCATGTGCAAACATGACCTCAGGTCTTAGCCAAGGTGACTATCAATTTAATGAAGGCCTGGAGCAAGAGCTGAAAGGTAAAGAAAGAAGGCTAGGTCAATAAAGGTAAGACTTTGTCCAGACTGTCACCCCTGTATCTTCAAAACCTAGAAAAATGTGTAGCATGTTCATTCAGTAAATATTTGTGAAAAGTTTACCATATGCTGTGCATATAGTAGGTATTTATAATATGTGGTACATGGACAAATAAAATATACAAAGAGGCTACAACAAGACTGCTAAACATCCCACAAAGAAGTAAACTACTTAATTTGCTCCTCAAGCTGAGGCTCTATTCTAGCTAAGCTGATTTAGATGGGGCCTCTGTGAACAAAAAAGCCTTTTCAACCATACATGTAGCAAACTTCCAACAGGCAGCAACAACTAGGCACAGTGCTAAAGAACTGGGGTTAAGAAAAAGGTTAAATACAGTCTCTGCCCTTAAATTCTTCCCTGATAATGATAGCTGAGAAGAAGAGAGAGTATACAGGGAAGCCAAAATAAGGATCACAGGAGCACAGAGAAGGAATCCACTACCTCGGCCTACAAGCATCAGAGAAAGCCTCACAGAGGAGAAGATGTATTGGCTAACTTTTTGTGGCAAACACTGTTAACTGCTTACTCTCAACTGCTTCACCTCTTCTTTCTTGCTAACAGAACCCTTATATTTCTCAGGGTAAAAGTACACCCAGTTCAACACTCACTTTCACAGCCTCTCTTGCACTTAAAGATGGTTAAATAACATGGTTCTGGCCTATGAGACAATGGAAGTTGTTGGGAATTCCTGGGAAAGCCTTGCTTTCTAAAACAAGAGAGAAAATACAGCTGGCATCAACCTTCTCCTTTTCTTGCCCTGAATGTAAACATAAAAGGCAACAAGCACAAATATAAATGTCCACATGCTAAGGAGAGATCAGTAAAAAGGTAGAATCTTGGTCCTGAATACACTGTTTAGCAATTAAGAGGCCACCAGCAACCACCAATTCTGCATTTTGTGCTAATTTGGGAAAAACAACCCCTATCTCTCTAAACCTCTGCCGATTAGATTCTCTATTCCTTGCAGCAGGACCCATTCCTAACTGACACAGTGGTGAAGGATGAGAAGTTTGCCAGTTAAAAAAGATAGGGAACAGGAGGAGCCAAGATGGCAGCAAGAGTAGTTCAGTGGAAATCTCCTCCCAAAAACATACATTTTTTTGAAAATACAACAAATACAACTATTCCTAAAAGAGACAACAGAAGATACAGTACAACAGCCAGGCTACATCTACATCTGCAAGAACTCAGCATCACACGAAGGGGATAAGATATAAGCCGTGGCCCAGCGGGACCCAAACGCCCCCCCATCCCAGACCCTGTGGGAAGAAAGGAGTTGAGCAGGAAGGGAGTGAAAGCCCAGGACTGCTAAACAACCAGCTCTAGAAATCCACAACAGGAGCACAGACACATGGTGCACGGGGTGCTGGATACTAAAGAAACAGTAAAGCAAACAATGCGAGCAGGTCCCCACAACTGACGCCCCTGAAACAAAAGAAAAGTGAGTGCTTTTTGCAAGTCTCAAAGGGACAGGGACCTCACAGCTGGACGAAGTCATCCCAACAAACGCACCCCAGCACCTGGGAATCTTGGGAACTCTAGGTGACCTAACTCCCTGGGCGGCACCTCACGGTGATAAGCAGGCTGCCAGTCGTTCCCCCAACCGGCGTGGACCCCAACACACTGGCACAGTAGTGGCACAGCAGCAGTGCACGCTGGGAGAGGCAGCGCCAGAGGGGCCTGTGAAGGGCCTGTGCGAGCCTGCAGCAGCCAAGTGGACCGGGGCCGGCCCGCATGGGCCGGCGGCAGGGGCAGTGGCGACAGAGCGGCCCACACGAGCCCGTGGCGGCGGCACCTGAGCAGCCCAGGACCGGCCTACATGGGCCGGCAGTGGTGGCAACACAGAAGTCCACACAAGCCCATGGCAGCAGTGCCACAGGGGACCGGGGGCAGCCTGTGAGAGCATGCGGCAGCAACAATTGAGCGGCCCAGGAGCGGCCCATGTGTGCCGGTGGCGGCGGTGCTGGAGGGGCCCAGGAGAGGCCCGTGCGAGCCCGTGGCGGCACCAGAGGGGCCTGGGAGCGACCTGCGGGAGCCAGCAGTGGCGACAGAGGGGCAGCCCAGGAGCAGCCGCCAGCCCGGCGCACAGCTGCCCGTGCCAGACCAAAAGGCCGCAGTTGGCACACAGCTGTCCGGCAGGGGCGCCGCTTTCATGGGAGAGCATGCTCGGCACACCTGCCACTCCCCACAGGGCTCTGCGCTACTCTGACAGAGACCCCGCCAACAGCATCTTAGGGGATTAACCCAGAAGCTGCTCCAGGAGTGCGGGTAACCGACACAGGCAGCGGAGAAGGGCAAGGTGACCAGCAAGCAGGAAAGGACTTTGTTCTCCCAGATGACACACACACTACTGACTACAGCTACCTCTATCACCATGAAAAGGCAGAAGAATTTAGTCCAGTCCAAAATAGTCCAGAAAACCCCTGAGAGAGGGCCAGGGAGATAGACCAAGCCAATCTCCCTGAAAAAGAATTCAAAATAAAGGTCATAACCATGCTGATGGTTCTTCAGAGAAATATGCAAGAGCTAAAGGATGAAATCTGGAGGGAGATTACAGAAATGAAACAATCTCTGGGAGGATTTAAGAGCAGGCTGGATGAGGTGCAAGAGGCCGTTAATGGAACAGAAATCAGAGAACAGGAATGCAGAGAAGCTGACGCAGAGAGATAAAAGAAACTCCAGGAATGAAAGAATATTAAGAGAACTGTGTGACCAATCCAAACAGAACAATATTCGCATTACAGGGGTGCCAGAAGAAGAGAGAGAAAAA
Source organism: Manis pentadactyla (assembly GCF_030020395.1). Lineage (NCBI taxonomy): Eukaryota > Metazoa > Chordata > Mammalia > Pholidota > Manidae > Manis > Manis pentadactyla. The sequence goes on from NC_080027.1 coordinate 49,295,560, forward strand.
GGAACAGAAAGTATCTTTGAAGAAATAATTGCTGACAACTTCCCCAAACTGGGGGAGGAAAGAGTTGCTCAAACCACAGAAGCACACAGAACCCCCAGGCCAGATGGATTTACCTCGGAATTTTATCAGACATACAGAGAAGACATAATACCCATTTTCCCTAAAGTTTTCCAAAAAATAGAAGAGGAGGGAATACTCCCAAACTCATTCTATGAAGCCAACATCACCCTAATACCAAAATCAGGCAAAGACCCCACCAAAAAAGAAAACTACAGACCAATATCCCTGATGAACGTAGATGCAAAAATACTCAACAAAATATTAGCAAACCGAATTCAAAAATACATCAAAAGGATCATACACCATGACCAAGTGGGATTTATCCCAGGGATGCAAGGATGGTACAACATTTGAAAATCCATCAACATCATCCACCATATAAACAAAAAGAGGGACAAAAACCACATGATCATCTCCATAGATGCTGAAAAAGCATTCGACAAAATTCAACATCCATTCATGATAAAAACTCTCAACACAATGGGTATAGAGGGCAAGTACCTCAACATAATAAAGGCCATATATGATAAACCCACAGCCAACATCATACTGAACTGTGAAAAGCTAAAAACTTTTCCTCTGAGATCAGGAACAAGACAGGAATGCTCACTCTCCCCACTGTTATTCAACATAGTACTGGGGGTCCTAGCCATGGCAATTAGACAAAACAAAGAAATACAAGGAATCCAGATGGGTAAAGAAAAAGTTAAACTGTCACTATTTGCAGATGACATGAAATTGTACATAAAAAAACCCTAAAGACTCCACACCAAAACTACTAGAATAACGGAATTCAGAAAAGTTGCAGGATACAAAATTAACACACAGAAATCTGTGGCTTTCCTATACACTAACAATGAACTAATAGAAAAAGAAATCAGGAAAACAATTCCATTCACAATTGCATCGAAAAGAATAAAATACCTAGGAATAAACCTAACCAAGGAAGTGAAAGATCTATACCCTGAAAACTATAAGACACTCTTAAGAAAAATTAAAGAGGACACTAACAAATGGAAACTCATCCCATGCTCTTGGCTAGGAAGAATTAATATCGTCAAAATGGCCATCCTGCCCAAAGCAATATACAGATTCAATGCAATCCCTATCAGATTACCAACAGCATTCTTCAAAGAACTGGAACAAATAGTTCAAAAATTCATATGGAACCACCAAAGACCCCAAATAGCCAAAGCAATCCTGAGAAGGAAGAATAAAGTGAGGGGGATCTTCCTCCCCAACTTCAAGCTCTACTACAAAGCCACAGTAATCAAGACAATTTGGTATTGGCACAAGAACAGAGCCACAGACCAGTGTAACAGAATAGAGACTCCAGATATTAACCCAAACATATATTGTCAATTAATATACAATAACGGAGCCATGGACATACAATGGGGAAATGACAGTCTCTTCAACAGATGGTGCTGGCAAAACTGGACAGCTACATGTAAGAGAATGAAACTGGATCACTTTCTAACCCCATACACAAAAGTAAATTCAAAATGGATCAAAGACCTGAATGTAAGTCACGAAACCATAAAACTCTTAGAAAAAAATATAGGCAAAAATCTCTTGGACATAAACATGAGCAACATCTTCATGAACATATCTCCCTGGGCAAGGGAAACAAAAGCAAAAATGAACAAGTGGGACTATATCAAGCTGAAAAGCTTCTGTACAGCAAAGAACACCATCAATAGAACAAAAAGGTATCCTACAATATGGGAGAATATATTCATAAATGACAGATCCAATAAAGGGCTGATATCCAAAATATATAAAAAGCTCATGCACCTCAACAAACAAAAAGCAAATAATCCAATTAAAAAATGGGCAGAGGAGCTGAATGGACAGTTCTCTAAAGAAGAGATTCAGATGGCCAACAGACACATGAAAAGATGCTCCACATCGCTAATCATCACAGAAATGCAAATTAAAACCACAATGAGATGTCACTTCACACCAGTAAGGACTGCCACCATCCAAAAGACAAAAAACAACAAATGTTGGCCAGGTTGCAGAGAAAGGGGAACCCTCCTACACTGCTGGTGGGAATGTAAATTAGTTCAACCATTGTGGAAAGCAGTATGGAGATTCCTCAAAATGCTCAAAATAGAAATACCATTTGACCCAGGAATTCCACTTCTAGGAATTTACCCTAAGAATGCCACAGCCCGGTTTGAAAAAGACAGATGTACCCCTATGTTTATCGCAGCACTATTTACAATAGCCAAGAAATGGAAGCAACCTAAGTGTCCATCAGTAGATGAGTGGATAAAGAAGATGTGGTACATATACACAATGGAATATTACTCAGCCATAAGAAAACAAATCCTACCATTTGCAACAACATGGATGGAGCTAGAGGGTATTATGCTCAGTGAAATAAGCCAGGCAGAGAAAGACAAGTACCAAATGATTTCACTCATATGTGGAGTATAAGAACAAAGAAAAACTGAAGGAACAAAACAGCAGCACAATCACAGAACCCAAGAATGGACTACACAGTTACCAAAGGGAAAGGGACTGGGGAGAATGGGAGGGAAGGGAGGGATAAGGGTGGGGAAAAAGAAAGGGGGTATTACGATTAGCATGTATAATGTGGAGGGGGGCATGGGGAGGGCTGTGCAACACAGAGAAGACAAGTAGTGATTCTACAACATCTTACTACGCTGATGGACAGTGACTGTAATGGGGTTTGTGGGGAGGACTTGGTGAAGGGGGGACCCTAGTAAACATAATGTTCTTCATGTAATTGTAGATTAATGATAACAAAAAAAAATCTCTTGGACATAAACATGAGCAACTTCTTCATGAACATATCTCCATGGGCAAGGGAAACAAAAGCAAAAATGAACAAGTGGGACTATATCAAGCTGAAAAGCTTCTGTACAGCAAAGGACACCATCAATAGAACAAAAAGACATCCTACAGTATGGGAGAATATATTCATAAATGATATATCCAACAAAGGGTTGACATCCAAAATATATAAAGAGCTCACGCATCTCAACAAACAAAAAGCAAATAATCCAATTAAAAAATGGGCATAGGAGCTGAACAGACAGTTCTCCAAAGAAGAAATTCAGATGGCCAACAGACACATGAAAAGATGCTCCACATCACTTGCCATCAGAGAAATGCAAATTAAAACCACAATGAGCTATCACCTCACACCAGTAAGGATCGCCACCATCCAAAAGACAAACAACAACAAATGTTAGCGAGGTTGTGGAGAAAGGGGAACCCTCCTACACTGCTGGTGGGAATGCAAACTAGTTCAACCATTGTGGAAAGCAGTATGGAGGTTCCTCAAAAAGCTCAAAATAAAAATACCGTTTGACCCAGGAATTCCACTTCTAGGAATTTACCCTAAGAATGCAGCACTCCAGTTTGAAAAAGACAGTTGCACCCCTATGTTTATCACAGCACTATTTACAATAGCCAAGAAATGGAAGTAACCTAAGTGCCCATCAGCAGATGAATGGATGAAGAAGATGTGGTACGTATACACAATGGAATATTATTCAGCCATAAGAAGAACAGAAATCCTACCACTTGCAACAATATGGATGGAGCTAGAGGATGTTATGCTCAGTAAAATAAGCCATGTGGAAAAAGACAAGTATCATATGATTTCACTCATATGTGGAGTATAAGAACAAAGAAAAAAACTGCAGGAACAAAACAGCAGCAGACTCACAGAACCCAAGAATGGACTAACAGTTACCAAAGGGAAAGGGACTGGGGAGGATGGGTGGGAAGGGACAGACAAAGGGGGAAAAAGGGCATTACGATTAGCAGATATAATGTAGAGGGGGTGCCACGGGGAGGGCTGTACAATGCAGAGAAGACAAGTAGTGATTCTATAGCATCTTACTACACTGATGGACAGTGACTGTAATGGGTTATGTGGTGGGGGATTGATGATGGGGGCGTCTAGTAACCATAATGCTGCTCATGTAACTGTAGATTAATGATACCAAAAAAAAAAAAGAGAGAGACATTTCAGGCAATGGGAACAATTACCCAAAAGCAGACCAGGGACAGAAGCTGGCATACTTAGCAACAGGAACATATTAGTGAGATGATCCAAGAAGCTAGAAAGCACAGCAACAAGGAAGCCTCACCTGCTTCATCCACAGTGGTACATTTCTGGTACATGGATGTGCGCAGAGTAGGCGTCCGAACATTCAAAAGCCTGATCTTGTCTACTCGGGAATCAAATACGCGGAGCACAGGGTCTTTATCATCATCATCATGACACATGATTTTGTTGTCAATGAAAGAAGCAAACATCTGGGTTTCCAGGAATCTTGAGAGGAAGGGCAGGTAGGGCTCAGGCTGATCTGACAGAAAAGATGCCTGGTGGGACCAAAAGCAAACGGTCAGTCATCAGTTGGGAAGAGAGAAGAAGGTATGTCAGCCTTGATCAGCAAAGGCAACATGCACAAGAGATCCAGTAGGTTGATTCTTATCTGAAGCTTCCTAGGTCTCTATGAAAAGTAAAGAGCAAAATCTCTTCATTGTTTTTTTCAACACTCATATAACTTTATATATCCTGAAACTCTGACACAGCAGCCCAAACTTACTCAGGTAACCTACTGTGGCAACCAATCCTTCCAGAATCCTGATATTCAACCTGCTACTGTGCACCTTTGACTAATAGCACTGAATGAAGGTAAATCACTTGCTAGTAACAACCAGCACTTTGTACTAATGCAACAAGACCTTATATTTTAATCAACATCAGAAGGACCATGAACTTATTTCTGGCACATAATAATATGAAAGAAAAATTCATCTTCAGTTAAATCTTCAAGAGGGTCTGTCATGTTCTTATATTCCTCCCATCTCCCCAGCAAAATTACACTCACTTTATCGAAGTTTTGCATCTGCTCCCTGTTGGTAAACCAGGACTCCTTATCCTGGCTGGGCTGAATGACAAACACCTCATAATCTGCAAACATCTGAGTGAAACGATTTGCAAAAACTTCCCGGATCTGAATGTTTAGCTGGTAAATCCTGAGTTCTTCTTCATCACACTGAACTTTCAGATCCTTATTGCTGCTGGGATCTTCTCGTACTTCCAGCTAAAAAAAAGAAATAATACACACGCTTTTTCTTCCCAAGGAAGGAAATGCAACTCAACTGTTTTTTTTCCAGTGGTCACTTACTTTACAGAAAATGGAGAGAGAAAACAAAAGTGAAAAAAATGGGAATAAAACACAAAGAAAGGGACTCTGACATGGAGAAGAGATAAATGAGTGTGTTCCACTTTAGGTACTCAGTATTCAACAAAAGTAGAGATAACATCATTAGAGGCAGAGAAAGATTCAGCAGTAAAGAAAAAGGTGCTACTTAATTCAAGGGTGAGGGGAAGGAGGGAATCTGGAAGGTCAATGAGAAAATGATAATGCAAAGCAACAAGGTCAGACTCTGACTCTCCCTTCATCTCTTTTTCTTCCCCATACCACTTTCCTTATCTTCCTCCCTAAGAATTTTCCCCTACTGTGTGTTTTTAACTTTTCTGATCTCTCTAAATACTTCTCCTCCTCTTTAACTGGCAATGATTTTTTTAAAGTATTTACTCTACTAACTAAAGAAGGAAAATGATATGTTTCACATTTCACTAAAAAATTAGCCCAACAAAATGATTACATTGGCCTATTTTGTTTATATGTGATTTACAAAAGTAATTTAATGGAAGAATGGGGGAGGGTGAAGATGTAGGTAAAAAAAACTACAGAAAGCTGACAGTCTCACCAAAGTCTATCAAAGGAAAAAGAAAACTAAGTACATCCCTGCAAAGAGCATAGGACTTGAATTCAAGAGGATCATATTCTAGCCTCAGCTCAGCCACTTATTGGTCATTTAATCTTAGGAAAAACAGGCTCTCTAAGCATCAGTTTCTTAATATAAAACCAGTTAACAATTCATGCTCTGTACTGCATTAGACTGCTGTGAAACTCACAGGAAAATGGATCTGAAAAAGTTCTGAACACAAAGATTATCATCCCTCCAAGTTGTTCTTCCATAGTGTTCACACAGAATGACAGTGGGCTTGCCTTCATGCCCAAGTAGCATTTACTAGAATAAAGTTTGCCAAAGCTGAACCCAGTCTCACACAAAACAGCATTCTTTCACTGCTCACAAATATGTCTTGCACTGAACTAGGTGCTTTCTCACCCCACACTTTATTTCACCAGGAAAGCACCCTAGCACAGACCAAACCTATCACAAACTCACATACAGCATCTTACCTTTTCCAGGCTCACTCCAGTCCTCTTGACCAAGGCTTGCAGCCTAGCAATAGTTTCATTCTCCTTGAGGAGCTTGTAGGAGTGCAAAGGGGAGCCTGCGATGTTCCCATTCCTCTTGTCCGAGACAAGCTCAGAGGCCCGAAGCCTCTTCAGCTTGGAGGCACTCTCACTGCAATGAAGGTTCCCTTCAGGCGGAATGCCAAATGCCATGAGAATCTCAGAGACTTCCTGGACAAACTCCAATTTGTTGGGAAACTGAGGCAAGTCCTCTGGCAGCTCAATGAAGTGGTTGTCAATGTCCACGAAGCAGAGATTAGCCTGGCAGTCAAAACATGATGAGGAGTGTGAACAACTCCTGAGCATTAAGGAAGAGGTTTTAGAAAGGATAATGAACAAGAGAGGAAAGAGAAAATATCTGAAATGGGCAAATGTGAAGGTACAGTATAGAGACAGATGGGGCTCAAAAAGGAGATAGACTCGAGTTCCAATCTTCTCCTGCCACTCTCTAGTTGTACAATCTTGGGAAAGTTACTTAACCTCAGCTGTAAAATGGAAATACAGATAAAAACATTTAAGAGTGATAAGGATTATGTGATGATGTAGTTGTTTAGCAACTAGCACAAAAGTCACACATATTATAAATGTTCATAAAATGTCGACTTCATGAATTCTTACAGTAATAAAAAGAACACTAGGAGTGACACAGAAAATCTAGGTTCTGAATCTGACTGTCACTATCCCCCTATGTGACCCAGAGCATCCCTTTCAAGCCTCAGTCCTGATTTTTTAAGATTTCGTAGCTGGTCTGGATGATTTCTGTGCTTCCTTCAAGTTTATTAATCTTTTATTCTAAGGGTATTGCTTTCTGTACCTTGCTTACAAAGTCCCTACCCAGAGGTCAGAAAGGTACTGACATTTTCTGCTAGAAAATTTAAACTTTTGCTTTTCACATTTAGCTTCTTAATTTATCTCAAGTTGATTTTCTTAAGGCAGGAGGAACAGATCCTTTTTTGCTTTATTCCCCAATGGACAAGCAATTTTTCCAGCTCCATTATTAAACAGTCCCTCCTTTGGCATGGTACCTCTATTGTGTATCAAAATGATGATCCATTAAGCCTTCTGTTTATCCCTATACTGATTAAGTCTTGAATTCTAAAAGAAGAGGCAGAAGTGTAACACAAGTCCAGCAGCTTAATATGACAATTCCACAAACTTGTTTTAACACATTCATGCTTACATTAATTCAATAAAGTATATTTGCTGAGTATATAAATTACTCTACCAAACTATAACTAAAAACGAAAACTTTCCCATATCTAAGATTCGAAGATTAGAAGAAAAATCACTTTAAATTTCACTTTCTAGAGTTCCTCCACTAGAGAATAACTTTAAGCCTTGCCTAGCCAAATGGACAATAAATGTTTAAAAACTAAAAACAGGCTACTTTTCGTTTATTCCTTTAAGATTAAATTTATAAACACTTTCAGATCAAGCCATTAAAATATAATAAAGAATTAAATCATCTGTTGATGAACATCACCTGCTTCATAAGCCCTGTCCACACAGCTAAGCAAACAAACAATTGTGACCTACCCGAGGCACACACAATGCAATCATTTACCCCATTGGTTTTCCAATGGAAAAAAAAGCAGTTTGTCCAATAGGAAACATAGAGGCAGCTAAAAATAACTGCATCCCCTGACAATGCCTGGTTGGCTTTTCTCCACTGTTGTGAGCCAAATATTCTGTAAAGAATTTCATGAACTCCAAATGCTATGTCCACATATTGTAGATACATTCCTGGTCAGAGGTGGCTAGAGGAGGAAAAGCAGCTCAGGCACATTTCAGAAATGGGCTAGATCAAGATAGGAGCCTCTGACAGTATAGCACAGAGAAGACAAGTAGTGACTCAATAGCATCTTGCTATGCTGATGGACAGTGACTGTAATGGGGTATTAGGTGGGGACACTTGATAATGGGGGGAATCTAGTAACCACAATGCTGCTCGTGTGATTTTATTTTAATGATACCAAAATTTTTAAGAAGTTAAAAAAAAAGAAGTCAGACATACACACACAAGAAAAGATAGGGGCCTCTGAGGAGACACCAGTAGCCATTCTTTGCAGAGTTTGGCTGAAGGAGGCAGGGATAAGAAAGCAAAGTGAAAAAGGAGGCCATTTGATTACTAGGCTTGTACAACAGCCTCATGTTGTGTCCTCCCAGGACACTGAGGACGGTTCTGGCAAACAGAAGCACCTAAAAAACCCACCTTAAACTCTCCATGCACCCCCTGGCTCAGGGGAGAAGAGGCCAACTTCTGTAAAACAGTTTGGGAGATAAGTAGCCTGGAAGAGGCACTAAACTCAAGTGATCAGTTTTCCTCAGTTAACCTGCCTTGTTGGGAGAAGCCAGGGGAAGACTTGGCTGCTCTGTGTTAGTGACCACATGGATTTCCCCAAACTCTAAAAAGCCTCCCAAATCTCTTCCTACAGGATGTCACAATGCCCCTTCCCAGCCCTGAGTTCCTAACACCAAATCACAGCCAGTTTCACCCCCCTAGTCTATCTCCATGTTATTTACCGAAGAGGAACTCAACACACAGATTACTGGGGAAAAGCTGTTGAAGGAGTATCTTGAGAAAGCAGGAGAAAAAAGTAGGAAGGAAGGATGCATTACAGAAAGAAGTAATACCTCTTTCTTTATGCTAAGATCTTCTGCTTGTTTCCCCTGACATAGCTGTGGGCAAACTGCTTCCTTCCTAGACTTATACAACGAAACCCAAAAGAGAAGCCCAGGACAAAGGATGCTTCACAAAAGCAACTCAGCACTCTCACTTGCTCAAGGCAGGCTGAGCTCATGTGTTGGTGGTATAAAAAGGAACAAAGGGTTTTTCACATCCTTGTGATGCCCAAAGATGGGGCAGCAACTGGTGAATTCTGATTAAGGGGTTAGGGAATATACATGCTCTGTCTCTCTAGAGAAAGTCCCTTTTATAAATCAAGCTTGCCCCACCTCACTACCCTGATGATGCACCCTTGCACAGGCCCAAGTAAATCTCCCTAGCCCCGCCTCAAAGCTTTCTTCTAGCAGCACAAAGATACAATTGGATAGACACCAAAATGTTGAAAGTAGTCATCTCTGGGTGGTAAAATCTGAAGTAATTTTTATTCTTTATAAATTCTTTTATTCTTTATGCTTGTGTGCATTGTTAGAATTTTTTACTGTAAACATATCATTTCTGAGACATCCCAAAGTTGTCTTGCAGAGATATTATCACTCTTCATTCACTATGTGTACCTTTCATGGTACTCTGTTTCTTGAGAATGTCAGTTCTTTCCCCCTGAGTCTAAAGCCTCCCATTGGGACTACACAGTCTTAGACATCCCAGATGTTATCTGCTGAAAGTCAAGGTAGAAGATATCCAGCTATGTAACTGCCCTTGTTAGGAGGGCATTGTTTATTTTCCTTGGTTCTTGTCCCCACTTCAACAAAGAATTAAGGGCAGAGGCCCAGTAGTAAAGCAGAATAAAAGCTGAATTTAAAGTTATGCACTTAAAGAGAAAGTGTGGGCGACCTCAGGGAGGAGAGGCACCCTGAAAGGTTTATGTTTTATTTAAAGAGAGAAGGTGCACACATGGAGAAAGGGGGGCGTGGGCTACCTCAGAGAAGGGGCACTGGAAGGTTTAAGTTTTATTTAAAGAGAGAAAGTGTACACATGGAGAAAGGGGAGTGTGAGCTACGTCAGAGAAGAGGTGTGCTGAAAGATTGGGAAAGTTTTATTTAAGGCTACACACTTAGAAAGTGTGGGAGACCTCAGAGAGAGGTGCATGCTGAAAGGTTGGGTTCCCCCTTTTAAGGATATTTTTAGGAATGTGACAAAGGGTGAGAGGTGTAGAATTGTCAAGTGGTCCCAAGATATTTATCTTTGATGAGACATTAAGTCTCTTCTATTATCAGTCCTTCAGGTAAATCTGCAAAATTAACACAAGAAATTTACTGCTCTGATTCCTTCCCAGGATAGCATCTTCCCTCTGGGAACATACAAATTAAGACCGCTTGCCCTGCGCCCAAGGTGGGCTAAGTTACTGTCTGTTTGCTGAAGGGTATGTTAAGAATCTTCTTAACTTATTGGGTTTTAAAATGCAGTCTTAGCTTTAAGATGGAATCTTTCCTGTTTTTACTATGCTGCTTATAGCCGGGTTTGTTTACTAAATTAATCATGATGCTCATCTCCTGCCCAGGTTGCAGATTACTTGATTAGGAGCTGGAGGAGGAAAAAAATAGCAGATAGGTTAAGTTGAAGAAAAAGGTGGTCCTTTTAGCAGGCTACAGTAAATCTTACAATAGCATGATCTAATTGATGCAATGAAGACATGGGTTGTGCTCAGATACTTTTCTTTATCTGGGAAATATTTGGACATTCCAACTTACTCCTGGCCTTTGGAGCTTCAACTGATTAACTCATTAACTCTGTGAGTCTTTTCTGGCTCTCTAGTTTTAACTGGTTAACTCTTTGAGTCCCTTTTAGTGGGCTTTACTGGCCTTTTCTCTACACCCAGCTCATATCTATTTTCCTGCCTAACACCCTCACAAATATGTGACCTTCAGTGGGACAGTCTGGATGAAATGGGACTCTGCAACCCTAGAACTGCTCATTAAGTATACACAGGTATTCTGTAGTCCCACTGTCACCACTCCTTCCCAAGTAGACCACAAGAGATAAAGGATGCAGCAAGGATACTTCAAAAGTGGACGCTCCAATACCCCAGCACAGTGCAAACTTTTGTGTTTCTCAAACAACCCATGGTCTCCCAAATAGTCCCACTGCTGGTCTTCTAGCAGTCTCTTCATACAACCACATGCATTAAGCACACAAAGAATGATGCTGACAGATCCTACAGGGAAGAGAATTTACCCAAGTACACAGCAAGCTGATGCCAAAGACAAAAATAAAGTCTGGCTTGTTGCCTAGTGACCTATTTATTAGATTATGCATGTAGCATGCCTCTTTGACTTTCCACCTTCAACCATTTTTTGTTGTTATTCTTTTTTGACTTTAAAAAATTAAAATTAGCATTTGACCCAGGAATTCCACTTCTAGGAATTTACCCTAAGAATGCAGCAACCCAGTTTGAAAAAGACACACGCACCCCTATGTTTATCGCAGCACTATTTACAATAGCCAAGAAATGGAAGCAACCTAAGTGTCCATCAGTAGATGAGTGGATAAAGAAGATGTGGTACATATACACAATGGAATATTATTCAGCCATAAGAAGAAAACAAATCCTACCATTTGCAACAACATGGATGGAGCTAGAGGGTATTATGCTCAGTGAAATAAGCCAGGCAGAGAAAGACAAGTACCAAATGATTTCACTCATATGTGGAGTATAAGAACAAAGAAAAACTGAAGGAACAAAACAGCAGCACAATCACAGAACCCAAGAATGGACTAACAGTTACCAAAGGGAAAGGGACTGGGGAGGGTGGGTGGGAAGGGAGGGATAAGGGCAGGGAAAAAGAAAAGGGGCCTTACAATTAGCATGTATAATGTGGGGGGGGCATGAGGAGGGCTGTGCAACACAGAGAAGACAAGTAGTGATTCTACAGCATCTTACTACACTGATGGACAGTGACTGTAGTGGGGATTGTGGGGGGGACTTGGTGAAGGGTGGAGCCTAGTAAACATAATGTTCTGTATGTAATTGTAGATTAATGATAAAATAAATAAAAAGGCAATTAAAAAACAAAACCAAAAAAAATTTTAATTAGGTTTACTAGGAAGAGGTGTCAATATTAAATATGGATTTGTTTAAAGCAAACAACAAAAAGCTCTCCAAATTTTTATACCTACTCTTCACCTATAGACACATAAAAACCCAGTACCTCAACTCAATAGTTTTCTCCATCATTAGAATCTTTTCTTCCTTAATTTTTCCCACCCCAAATAGCACAAAGTGCTATAGAATCAAATGAGCAAAGGGGGTAGAAACAGAAGCAGCTACAAGGAAGACATTTTGACTCTAAAGCCAAAGGAGAGAGAAAAAAGAATGAAGAGATGCATTTGACTATAACTTTGAATGTTACAGGTGTGATCTAATTATCAAGGGTTTCATCATTTCATCAAGGATGCTGCCCAGACATGACCAACAGCATGAATGGTGCTCAGATCCAATTCCATAAACATACTCTTTCCTCTCGGGGCCGATCTTACTCATATTCCTCAGTTACACAAAAAATCTCCCTCCTAAATTCTGATGGCAGGAGGAAACAGAGTTATGCTGACACCAGTGTATATACAGTCCAAAGTCTTCTTCCCAGGCTTTTCCAATGACTAAAAAATTCAGAGAAAAATTCAGAGTAGGAAAGCCTTCCCTCCACTAGTTTCATACCAGCCACAAAATGACATGAAAAGGTAAACCAGGTAATCTTAGGAAAATAAAAAATAAAACAATCTCTTATTTCTACTCATGCTTTAAATCTATTTTAGAATGAAGCAGAAAATAAATATATATTTTTAATCAATAATTTTGGCATTTGAAACAGTAGAAAAAGAAGACTATTTTCACAGCAAGAGAGGAAAAGCATTCTCTCAAGGCCTCCTTTAACTTGAATAAGGAATGTTTTCAAAGCTGGCTCACTACCATAAGAACTACCATGATCAGGTCAACTTTTATAGGTCAACTGTGCCTAAATAAGAAAACCACTGATTTATTAATACATGGCTGACTCCTAACGTAGTTACATAATTATATTATGTGGGATTTCCTAAAAATAGTAAGGGGCAAGAGGTATAGAAGTAAAATATAATTTAACATGTATGACAACTGTTGAAGCTGGGTGTTGAGAACACAGGGGATTCAGAATGCTACTCTTTTGTGTATTTAAAGTCTTACATAATAAAAAGATCTTCCAATAAATGTCTTTGAAAGTAGGTAAATACTGTGTTTGAAAAACTGTGTATGAAAAGACAATTCATAGTAGTATAAACACAGAGATTATAATGTATGTATGTTAGATGACAAAGATGACAAGTGTTGCTGAAATAATATAAACTGAGCCAAATGTTCACTGTTTTTACTGGTAAGTTAATTTATGTTCCTCAAAATAAAAAACTTGACGATATCACCCTAAGCTCATCCCAAAGCCATTCTCTCCCCAGTCCCAGATTGGCACCAGAGGGACCGCACTCAGGGTCCACATTTCTCTCACCTCTTGGGGCAGCTCCAGCTTTGACCGGTCATCCAGGCCATTGGAATGCAAGCCCATCAGGTATGGAACAGGAGCATCTAAGAAATGTAGGAGAGAAGCCGGGAGAATAGGGACATAGACATGCTGCCACTGGAAAGGAAACATGAGAGCTGTAATTGTCTCTGCCACAGTCATCAGTCTCTGGTAATCTAGGTCAAAAAAAGAAACAAAAACACACAAACCACACAGTCAAAAATGAGACACTTGCTTCCCAAACAGTGAAGTAAAACCTTCAATACAATTTCACATTTAGAAAGGATCAGGATAAACTTCAGCAAGGATATGTTCAGAGTGCGATTCCCTTGTGGGCATCAGAGAGATCAGAGACCTCAGTGGACCACAAGTTGAAATATACCTATGCACACACAGGTCCCTACTAGTAACAAAACTTAATATGAAAATACAATAGAAATCATAAACAGTACCTTGCTCCAAATACTAAACCAGAAAGTTAAGTAGATTCTCTTAAATAGAAAGGGGGCAGGGAACTGGAGTGAAAAGGAGTAGTAGTCTGGGCGGTCTGGTCTCCGCTCAATATTAAGCCAAAATAGGCTCTTTCCCCACTCAGTTATGTCTGCATTCTGTAAGAAGCTGATGGGGGCTTTGCCTTCAAGATCAAGCCCAAAGAACCACCAAGCATGCAGAAGTTGGTTTTCTACACTAACCAAGTCTGTCCTCCACCTGCAACCTTTCCTGAATGAAACAACACAAAAGTGTTACTTTAACACTGATAAAAAGCTTCCCTAGAACTCGAAAGACCCAGATTGACTTTCATGACTCAAAACTCTTGTTGCAAGGTCAGACAGATGTTAGCTTGGAAGGGAAGGAGTGTGCTCAAAGTTTAGCTTTTCTTCACAACACAATTTCTAGACCAATTTTTTTTCTTTTAATGAGTAATAAATACATTGGCAAAACCAATAAAACGGACTGGTTAAACTGAAAATTTTAAAATTATTATTCACAAATGGTATGATGGTTTCAGGCATTTCAGGACAAAGCAGGAACATAAATTTTAAAATCATATGAGCAATATCTTTCTGGACTGGCTGATTTCAAATGAGCTTTCATAAGGTTTAAAAAAGTGGTTTCAAGTACTAAAAACCTACCCCACCATTTAAATAAATCACAGCTTGGTTCATAGAGGAGTTAAAGTAACAAAAGCTTCCCAGAAAATGAGGAAGACTGAGTAGGAAGTAAGCAGAGCTATTATGTATCAACTAGGTAGATGTTCAGCAAAGCATCCTAGATTAGCTCACTAAGCAAACTTTGAAAGCACCTTGTTCCTATCTAAGCAAAGAAGAGCATCACCTGGAAATAGGTTTGTTGTTGTTTTTTTTTAACTAGCAATGCAAATAAATAGAAATTAATTTAATTAAAACTTCATTGTCTCAAGCCTTTTGAGTTACACTCAGGAAAAGTGCTTCATATGCTTTTTGGGGAAACTAAGGCACTTGACAGGTAAGTAATGCAACCAACCAGCGGGTAAAACTGAGCTCAGAGATTTAACATGTACACAAAATAATAATAATAATAATAATAATACAACTGGCTTTTAGCAAAAGGATAAAAGAGCATGAGCTTTTCATATTCACTAAAGATCAGGGGCAGTGATATAGTTTAAGGATAGAGTCTATCTTGCTTCTCACTGTATCCACAAAAAAGCATTGTGATTCCCATATTAAAAACTATTTAGTGAGGAAACGCCCCCTTGAAACAACAAAAACATTTCCTAAACAACAACAACAAAAATCCTTTTCTAAGAATTAAATTAGATAATCTAGATATCATTTCAGAAAAAGCATTTAGTCCTACATGAAAATGTAAGCAACAACTTGAGTAACAAAAGTTAGACCAATGCAAGCTCTATCTTCAGCCTCTTCTGTGATACCTCAATTTCGCAGGGCACCTGCAACTTTGTTTTTCTGCTTTCTGTTCAAATCCTTCTGCTCTATGATTACTCTACTATTATTAAGAAGAGGTCTAATTATTCTCTAGTTAAGACCTTGGTTCTTAAATGTTTCAGCTTTTGTCTAGATATAAATGTCTGTGAGTAATCTACTTAAGAACAATAATCTTGAGAATCTCAGACATCACAAGAATTTATTTTAAAATTCAAAATTAAGATGAATCAAAAGAATGTAAAAGTGTGGTAGAAAACTATCAAGTGATATTTAAAGCTGAAGGTCCAGTCTTAATATGTCCTACACTGACTCTTAAACATGTATTTTGAATAAATATTACACTGAATAATTCCACTCCCTTTCCACTGTACACATATATACACACACACTGTTTCTGTATTTTTAAAAAATAAAGGCAGAAGTACCATAGCCTTCACAATCATGAGAAGCCAAAAAGCTTTCTTCTTCGCTTACCCAAAGTCAATAAAGAAGGTGCTGTATGTGACTGACATTCCTGGCACATCTGCTCAAGGACAAAAACATCTCATAGAAGAGCAACAGTCACTCTGAGGAAAGGAGTCCCCACAATGCCTCTGTCCTGAGGCTTCCTGGGCCCTGGACCACTCCTTACAGTCACTGCAGCATCCAGGAAAGTCTACCACCATAAAACACGGACGGTATGCTAGAGTCTGAAGGAAGAGGCTTCCTCTGCTCCATAAAAGCAGGTTTTCCAAGAGCATAGCAATCTAATGCGGGTTTTCATTACTCATCAGGATGAATCCAATCTAGTATCTGGAACAGCAAAATTTTTTCTCCAAGAGTGGATAACTTTATTTGCCTCAGACTGAAATCTCTTAAAAATTGTTTGTGATGCACTTGGAATTGTGGGATTCATAGAAACAAAACAGTTTTAGAGGTGTGAGAGAATCTCTTTCACGGTTAAATTGCTTTCTATGTAAGTGGTTTAGTCTTAGAAATACTGGAAATTTGGAATTTTATGGCCTTTCTGGTCACTGAGTTCTGGGTTTCTTTTTCTCTGCATTTGTATATATTAAAAAAGCAATAACCCACCTTGAACCATGGCCTTCCAAAAATGCCTCAGGGATCCACAATCTGTGGTATCCCCACCAGGATGCTGACCTCCAAAAGTTGTAAGCAAGAGCACACAACCCATTTCTACACACAAGCACAAGCAATAAAATCAGTACTTCCTTTGCCACCACCTGTCTCTGTGCTCATAATTCCAAGAAGGGGAAACCAAAAAACAGGAAGCAGTTGAAGGTTATATGCACTCAAAGTGTTACAGCCAATCAAAATCAAATGGAAGCGCAACTCCCTTTGGGTCTGCTTGCCACCACTCTTGGACATTTACTTTCACTCTTCTCTATACTCTTATTCTCCAAATAAACCCTTATGCCCAACTGCTTTGTACATCCATTCTTGAATTCCTTCTTGCAACCACACCACAGACCTGTCTCTGGTAACATCTTTTTGGCAACCACAAAGGGACCCAACATCGAGCACCTCTCATCACTGGGCACAATTTAAAACAAGTGTTATATTACTGAGACACTGACTGGAATGTCATATTTGAGAGACACAAACATAGGTTCAGATATGACCAGACAGCCTTAAGAAACCAAGCCCCTTGGAAGAACTGGAACCAGGGCTTACAGGGTTCCCAGCAGCCTTACCAGAAATGCCTCTTATTAACTACTGATCGCTTACACAATATAGGTCTAACTTTGGGAGTCCACCTGAAAGACTGCCTCCTGAAATAAGACAAAACCAGTTCATTGAAGTGACCTATTTTCAAGATTGAGATTGGTTCAATAAAATTTAAAGTTCTCTGTCAACTTAACTTCTAAATGGTGAAACTTCTTTAAGTTTCAAAAGTGAGACTGTTTCTATGCCACACTGGCCTGGAATCTCAAGGTTGCCAATCTTAATTAAAACAAAATCTGAGAACTTGTTACAAAGTTTCCAGCTCTGCATGGAATTCAACCTATCCCTTAAGTTTGATGAAGACCCATCAGCAACCCCTCAACCTAGATGCATCCCTTGTCTATGCCAAGACAACTCCATGACTCCTCCTTTCCCAGACAGCAAGGAGTTGCTGGACCCACAGGCAGGGATAGTAGCTACAGCTACTCAGCAGGAAGTAGCTACAGAAGAGTGACTGATACCCATTTTCTCTTGCAACATTTCAAGGGTCCACACTCTTGAGTGGGGGAAGGTTGGAGTAGGTAGACTGCCAAACAAGAGGAGGGAAGGGAGGTGGGGACTTCCCCTACTGTTTACAGTCAGCCAGTGTTTACATTCAGCAGGATGCCTATATTCTACACATTCCATATAAGCTATTCTCTTGGGATGTAGGGAGTAAGAATGTAAGTAACAGCTGGCCAAACATGGCTTGTTCCAACATGGAGAAGTCAATCCAAAATACACTGTATACTCATTAACAGTAAAAATCACACCTCCCCCACCATGAAAGTTCCAATAAGAACCAAATATAGCCAAAACTACCCCCCACCCCAGCGCCAGGGTACAACAAGCCCAAACTCCAAGAAGCCTCCAACCGTTCCCTTTAAAAACTAATCCCATTTAGTGACTATCATCTCCCTTTACATAAAAGGCTCCTTCCTCAGCGTGACACCCTCTGGGTCTGCCCAGGCTCCACTCTCCAGCGTGTACTTTTGCTCCTCTCTGTATTCTTATTCTCCAAATAAACTCTTAGTGCTCAACTGCCTTTTGCATCTGTGCTTTGCAATGACACCAAGGACCTGTCTCCAGTAGCACACTGGTCATTTCTTTGGCTTTCAATTTCATTATTGAACCTCTGTATATACACAGTAAAACTGGCTTTTTCTTTTGTTCAGAAAAAAAAAATCAACTGAAGACCCTTCAGCTCCATGCAACTATCTGGGTTCTTTCACAGTTCCCATAATGTTTAATGAACAACTACTTTTAACAAAGGTAGATAATGCAAAGCATAGTGGAATTACAACCACTAGTGAGTGATGAGTAGAAAGGAATCAGCACAGCTTATGCCTTGTTTGTATGCAGAGAAAGACACTGGACTTGGAGTCTCTCTACAGGTAGTTCACTCCTACAGAACTACATCAGGTCCTGCACATTAGAAACTGTATTACAAATGGCCCTTACACATTCACATTTCTCTAAAAACTGAATAACATTTCTCATGTACTCTTTATTCTTAGCAAACAACCTAATCTTTATGTCTGGTATCAAGATACATTATTAAATTAAAGAAGGTTCAAAACAATGATTAGTATGCTCCCATTTGTGTTGTTTTTAAAAAATACATAGGTTGTATGTGCATGATTATGTCTGGAAGGAAACAGGATACAGTGGTCATCCGCTGAAAAAGAACCAGAGCCCAGAAGTGGAAGTCTTAGACTTCACTATACACCTTTTAGCAATGTTTTAGATTTTTACCATATGATTAAAATGCTTTTCCCCTAAGTTTTAATATACCACATTTAAAACATATAAAACATATATCATTATGCATATGTATAATTTAAAGAATATTAAAATCTATGCATGTGTAGTCAACACTTAACATAAAAAAGTGTATTGTTCAAAAATATTTGGGAGGAGAACATTAAAAAAATTAAGAGATTAATTCAAAGTCATAGGATTCTACGTCAAAAAGAAAAGGAAACTTTCAACTTTCTCTGCATTGTCTGTCCACATAATACTTATTTGTTTAATTTGAATAAAAAACTATTATTTTTCACTAGGGATACATAAGAAACTTGATCTCTGGCTACCACAGGAGGAAGAGAAGGAAGATTTCATTTTATTCCCTTTGGAGTTACTTTGGGTGCCTTGAGCATGCATTATTTTTGCAATAAAAAACTAATATATGCTTATATAGGTTGGTCATGGGGATGGTAGTACCGCACAGAGAATACAGTTAATGATTCTGCAACATCTTACTACTCTGATGGACAGTGACCACACTGGGGGGAGTGAGGACTTGATAATATGGGTAAATGTTGAACCATTGTTGTGTATTTGAAACCAACATAAGATTGTGTATTAATGACACTTTAATTTTAAAAAAACTAATGTATGCTTAAAAAGAGTCAGCTGTACAGTGACTGTGAACAGGGATGTGGGGGGGACTTGGTGAAGGGGGGAGCCTAGTAAACATGTCCTTCATATAATTGTAGATTAATGATACCAAAATAAATAAAATAAAGTAAGTAATATTACATATAATGCCAGAAAAAAATTTGTGATAGACTTTGTAACAGGAAACATGAGAATGAATTACTATGTGGCCTTTCTAGTTCATTCAGGGCATTTCCACTTTTCATTGCTTTTTATTCATTGTAGAGAATTGATAATAATGCAAATGATTCTTGTCTGTAGAAATGAAAATGATTTCTGTGCAGTGCAATGTCATTGGTTTTTACTCTGTGTCTGGTGACCCCTTTACAGCCATATTTGTAAATTCATTTCAGCATCTCCGACAGCCTATATAAATGTCTTCTTTGCAAAAAAAAAAAAAAAAAGTCAGCTGTATCTGTTCCCAAACTTGTCTTTGCTAACTGAACTTATTACTAGATTATATAATTTAACCAAATATTATGTAAATAAATGCTAAAATATGAGGGCAAAAGAAAGAACTGTTTCTCTGAAAACAAAATTAAAGGTTTTAAAAAATTCAGTAATGAAAAGTCACTAAAAAATACTGTAATTGAATTCAGAATATCATGAGCAATCAAGTGCAAGAAAACTAGGGAGAACCTGCAAACATCTACATTCAGTCTCCACTATGGTTCTTTTTCAAGGTTCTCTAAGTTTTTGCTCCACTTTAAATAGAAAAGGTATTGGGAAAACCTAGTGAAGGAATTATTATAAACAATTCAATCATCTAATTAGCAGACCGATAATCAAAGGAAAGGCCTAGGTCCTTCATCAAAAGACTGATGACTATACAGTCATATGTTTTAAGTTAAAATAAAATATTTAGAGGATGCATATATCATTTTTAGGATTATCAGACTTAAATGGCTTTTTCAATTATCTGATCCACTACCCTATTATTACATTGCATGATATAAAGAACTTCTCCTCTACTTAACATTTTTAAAACAACCACTCAAAAACATGCTACTAAAAGAAAAACTATCTCTATGGACTGAAGGACAGATATTGTCCAGTAGTAACCTAAAATGACCTACACTAAATTTTGTAAAATACTGTTTAACTACCATTTCAGTCATCCAAGGGTTATAACTTTAGAGTCATAATTTCCCCTGCATTCCTTTTGCCTAAGTAAAACCTCTTTTCTACACAGAAGGCAGGACATGCAGGGGGCAACATCAACTATGAGTGATGAAAGCATGTTCTTGAAAGGCCAGAGAGATTTTCATCCATGAAAGGACTTTGAATCATAAATAATAACTTTCATGAAAACCAACTTGAATTGTGTACAGTCCTCTATTAATAACAAAGAGTGTAACCTACATCCAATAAAAGGTCATCCCACTTTAGCCTCAGCCATGCTCAAAAATGCCTACAAAGTTTCTGGAAAAAGCCTTTCCTTGACTGTGTTAATTAAGCATGACTTAAGTATTGAGTTCAATTTGATTCTACACACAAACCTTCTAAATTGCCTTCAAACCTCTAAAAATTCTGGGAAACATAAGGAGCTCTGATGGAAAAATGTCACCTATCATATTTCTGGTTTTAATCTTCCCTTTGCTGCCTCTAAGCATCCCATGGCATTCATTATAGGCACCTAAATGCCACTGTACCTTCTAACACCCTGTCTAATATGGTTTCTTCCTCTCTGTTCTGTCCTAAACCAGTCTGCACTATGCAACTAGGACTGTTTCAAAGTACTTCTGCTGAGCTCCCATCAAGCAAACAGGAACCAAGAAGGCAACGTGACGTGTCCAAGTCTATACTTCACCCACAGTCGGGAGTCTGAAACTTCACATTTTAAACCAGAACTGCAGAGTGAAGCCTCAGGAAGCACATTCATCCTACAGAGGCTTTTTTTTCAACCTACACTAACAAACACAGTTGCCAATGTTTGAAAATCAGGGGTTTCATGTAAAAAATCTGAGTCCTTATGAAAGACTGAAAGATCTAGTACTGTTAGGAGCATTCCCACAAGGAACTAACTAGAGCTAATTGGTGGCTGCCCACTTTACACAGGGTGTGTGCTCTTCAAGTCAACACAGTCTCTTCACTACTTCATCTTCAAGCTATATCCAGAACTTCACTGTTGCCTCTTCTGTGGTAGCCTACATCATCACCTGGATTATTGCCGTGCTTCATAACTGAACTCTTTGCTTTCTTCCAATTCCACTTTGGGGATAGCCTCTTAATACAGGAGCTAGAATGTTTCTGTTATAAGGATAAGTCATCCATTCATTCAACAAACACTTATTGAGCAGTTATTATATACCAGCCACTGTTCTAATGCTCGGAATATGTCAGTGAACAAAAGACAGAAGTCCTGTCCTTTAGGAGGTTAAACATCATTCTTTTGCCCACAGATCAGATCTGGGATAATCTGAGCACATATGAGTTCACACAATAATAAACAAACAAACAAGGGAGGATAGAATGCTCTTTCTTATAGTAAAATGCCAATAAGTAAGTACAGATGGACTTAGAAAATCACCATTTTGTAACTATCATAGTAGTAACTGATTCAGACTAGAATCATCAGTGGATGTTAAAGTTATTAGGCAAAACTTTGAAGAGCAACAGTACAGTTACAGAGTTCCAAAGTATCTCCCCACAAATTACTTATTAATTACAAAGGGAAAAAGGGTGACTTTCTAGTTAAGAAATTTGGTAGACATCATCTTAACCAAATGATCAAATTAACATTTACCAAAAATGGGACAAACTGACATCATATGCCTCCTGTAATGACAAAAATACATATTATGTATCCTGATATAATGCACTAAAAGAGTCACATTGGTTCTGTCAAAAATTTGTAACTTGAATTTAATAATGAGGAAACATAAGACAAACTTCAATTAAAGGACATTCTACAAAACACCTTGCAGGTACTCTTCAAAAATGTCAATGTCATGAAAGACGAGGAACTGACAACTAAAAATAATGCACTTTTACTGGCCTAGATCATAAAAGACATTAATGGACAATGGTGAAACTTGAATACAGTACTGAATCAATGTTGAACTTCCTAAATTTGATAATCATACTATGGTTATGTAAAAAAAGTTCTTGTTCTTATGGACTAAAAATGGTGTCGGCACTGATTCTCAGTGGTTCAGTTATGTTCACACACATACACAGAGAAAGATAAAACTAATGTGGCCAAATGTTAACAACTGGCCAATTGTGGGGCAGCATACAAGAGTTCTTTGAAGATTTCTTGCACTTTCCAAAAGCTGGAAATTAGTTCAGAACAAAAGTTAAAAAATATAAAACCTCCAATGACTATGCATCTCAGTGTAACAAAGTCCTTACAACATCCTACGCGACTCTACAATCTGGCATCCTATTAGTGTCTAACACATCTGCTACTACACTCCTGCTCTCTCACTCCATTATATCTACCCAACTTCCTCATTGCTCTTAACACAGCAAACACATTCTTGTCTCAAAACCTTTATACTTCCTGTGCCTGGAATACTTTTCCTACAGATATTAACATGCATCACTCAAGAGACCTAAACTAATCACACTACTGAAAATTGGAACTTCCCTTCTCCAAATACCATCCTCATCCTTGTATTGGTTTTCTCCACAAACCTTATTACCACCTTACATACTGTTTTATTTATATAATAAATCACCTCTTTTTCCCCACTAAATTATAAGTTCCACTACAGGAAGGATTTTTATGTTTTGTCCACCACTTTATGTCTAATCCTTAGAACAATTTCAGGCACACAGCAGGCTCTCAATAAATATGTTGTGAATGAATAATTTTATGTTATTGTCTGGCTCACTAAATAAACATGTTTCCTTCTGATCTACACTATGTTGTCCAAATTTGCTGCTCACATTCAGTTACCTCTCAGTTATAAAAAACAACAGAACAAAGCAATACATTCTCATTTTCTCAAATGTTATTTTTTCAAATATATGAAGAATGATCGTTTGTCCTCAATTTTTATTATCAAGCTTCAGAAGGGGTAGAAGTAACTACAGAATGATGGAAAGTCAGCTTCCCATGGCCTTCACCTCCTACCCCTCTTTTCAGCGTCAGACAGAAGGGATACCAGGAAGCAGACTTCCCTTCCCAGACTGGAGTGTCCAGCAAATAGCCATGATGACAGCCAATTAGAAAGGGTAACCCTCTCATGTTCCATCAGCTTGCCATTGACCACCTACTTGCAAAGGATCTGGGTTTTCTCAAACTGTAACAGCACTTGACCTTTACAGTCAGCCCCATTGTATCTGATATGGAAAGAAGGGAGGTCCTATCCTGGGAGAGAGCTCGAGTAAGCACTGACTTACGCTGTGAGTAGAGCAGGATTTGAAACTCCAGAAGAGCACAAGTAAAAAGTTGAAATACATTCTCCACCCCAAGCAATTCGAAGACTTCTTTGACAGGAAAGTCAAATAGGGGAAGCTCATTGGTACTTGGTCTCTGGCAGATTATTTGACCATAGACTCCAGAAAACTTCAAAGACCGGCCAGGAGGTGGGAGTGGCACCTCGTAGAGTACGTTGTATATGTAGCTCTCAAGGGGCAGTGGAGGGGGCTGAGGGGAAGTGACTGCCTGGTGAAGCTGTTCCAGCACACTCTGACATGCTTTCATGAAAGACATGGGCGTGATGAGGCAGATGCACTTAGAGACATAGAGAGTGTCCCGGCTAATGTCGTAGGAGTTGAAGCGTTGCAGCTTGGTCCCAGGAGTGCTTTCACCGTCCTCCATGCCACCGTGGTCTCGGCCATCAGCAGGCGGAGCATGTAGGACATCACATTCAGCATTATGCATGTGGTAGAGAGTCTGCATTGCACTGCAGATCTGCTTGCTAGTCACCTCCTCATAAAACGTGAGAGCAAACCCAAATGTCCGAGAGCCATCCTCCCTTGTGATAATAAAAGCATGGAACTGGGGCTCCCTGGGATCGGCCTGGGTCTTGAATGCCAGCCCTTTGGGCATGCATAGCTACAAAAGACAATAAGGAAACAAGTGGTGAGAACATTCACTGCTGATCCTCTTTTACAAATACCTTTACTGTTTGTTTACTTATGGATCATCTACTGTGCTGACTGTTTGGGATATCAAGATCACAGAAAAATATCTGCCCTAAAGATCTCTCATTCTGAGACATACAGAAAATAAAATTATAATGTAGCTGTCAGGACTTCACAGAAGTACATACAAAGTGCGTGGGGAACACAGAATACACAACTCAGCCTGGGAACATCAGAAAAGGCTTCACAGACATGGTTACACTAGAATTCATCAGGAAGACAAGGGAAAGAAGAGTATTTCAAGGACAGGAAGAAAATGAACAAAAGATAAGGACATAAAAGAAAGCTTGGAGAATTTAAATAGGTAGTTGAGCATGACAGCATGTATTAGAAGATGATGCTAGAAATGCATCTAAAAAACAGACAGATGCAACTTTATACCTAAAATAAAGTTTTAGACTCTTATAATCATACAAAAGTCTATCAATAAAACCTCCTCTTTTCATAGAAAAAAGGATGCACATTTCATATAAAGTAGGGAGATGACATAATCAGGATAGAGCTGCATTTTTTTTTACTTTAACTCAGATAAAGGAACATGGATAGCTAATCAAACTGACCTGAGTCAGTCAGTCTTTGTTTTCCAGTTTTACACAAACCTGGCTGTACAAATTAACTACTACCTGTGTTAACAAATACAAGGACCTACATTATATTATATCCATTAGCCTTGAACCTGACTTTCCAAAGAATAGGTGTGTCTAGGTGTTTCTGACATATAGCATACTGAAATAAGCACTGAATTAGGAGTCAAAAAACTTGAGGCTCTCTATGACTCAGTTTCCTCATCTGTGAAATAAAGATAATACAGTTTGCTTTTGTCTACTTCATAGGGTTATGTCATATATTATACAATACCATCCTAAAAACTATAAAATGCTATTAAGAATTAATAATGGCAGTACAAAAATGTGGTTGAGGTTGACAACTGAGCTCTGGCGCCAGATTATGGTGTTCAAACTCCAGCTCAAATGCTTCTTAGCTGTGTGACCTTGAACACATTACTTAACCTCTTTGGATCTCAGTTTCCTCATTTGTAAAATGTGTGTGTGTGTGTGTGTGTGTCTGTATTTTCTTATTTAGTATTATCTACATAAGGGGTATTGTGAGGATTAATTGAGTTAATTCATGCAAAATACTTATCACAGTATCTAGCACAAGGCAAATCCTCTGTAAGATTAGCTTAGTCATAGTAGCACTCCTCTAGATGAGATTTAAAATGCTGTCCTATCTAAAATTACTATGAAACAAAAATACCCATTTCTGCCATATTACTCGGATATATACAACACAGACTGAGAGGAAATGATTTAAACCTCACCCATCATGTGATCTCAATGCAATAAACAACCAAAAGCTCAGTACCACTAAAAGTTCACTGACCCCTTACTATAACTTGTATGGCACAAAGAAACAAACTGTTACTTTTAGTGTATTTGATATATTCTGAGTATCTGATATACTGGTCAAAATGCAGTCATGAATAATATGCATACAACCACTTTTGAAAAGTTATCGATACTTGGTAGGACCAGTGCTACCACAGTCCAGACTCACAGTCCCACTATAAATTACTCTGTAAATTATCTCATATTTGTAACTAACAAATACTAACCATTCCCACTGCATCTTGGTCAAAGGGATTCCATTCTACATTCTCAGGATATCGGGCAAGTACCTTAGACTTGAATGTTCGCCTCAATGGTGTCTGCTCAAAATTTTCTCCTGTAAGAAAAAGAATGAAGCAAATCATCTCCGTGAAGTCCCTTAAAATCGCAAGGTTATGAATGTCTGAGCTTGGCAGTCCAGCAAAGTATAGAAATAAAGGCAAAGGGGTTAGTATGCCAACCATCTAAGAACAGGAAAGGTATCAAAGTTATTAGGTAAGTAAAGAAGCTGAAAAAAGTTTAGCATGGTTAATTTGGACACCACTAGCTATCTTTTCTTTTCTTGAAAATGAAATTATTACTACACACCCAATAGTTAAATCTTGGGAGAGAGGGGAGAAAGTACAAGGAATGATGAAGGATTATATCCATCTTTTTTTCCTGAAAGCCACATTTAGCTTGCTTAAAGTCAACTGATAATATCACAGAAACATAAGTAATTTTAAATTCGGAATAAAGTATGTATTTCTATGATCTCTGACAAATATAAAGGGACTAATAGAATAATGAACATTAAGAAAGCAGACTTCAGAGTAAATCTAATGAGCTATTTCGTCCACTCAGAATCACTTGAAATTTCTAAAAACCTCCCTTGTTTCCCCCTTCCCCTCCTGAAAACATGA
This sequence comes from Manis pentadactyla, assembly GCF_030020395.1. Classification (NCBI taxonomy): domain Eukaryota; kingdom Metazoa; phylum Chordata; class Mammalia; order Pholidota; family Manidae; genus Manis; species Manis pentadactyla. Next base: position 49,322,571 of record NC_080027.1, read on the forward strand.
GAATATACTGAAATAAGGACATTAAAATGAAAAGAGGAAGAACCAAAGAACCCACCACCTAGAGGGATGCAAATGTAAAAATTCTACTGGTCAAAAAAAAAGGCACAAGAAAGTTGAAAGGTCAAAGGGCACAAAATGCCACTGGAGAGACATATGTTAAGAGCCACCAGAAAGCTTTGGGTGTTCTCAAGTTTGTTTTGTTTTTACCTTCAGTAGTACTGGAAATGAATGGGCTGGCACCATCCCTGGCTTTAGAAGCCTGTATGTACTGGCATAATGCTATATGATAAATGAAATAACAGAATATTACAATAAAGCAATGAGCAATGTTATTCAAACTTTTTTGACCATGAGTCCCATATGAAATTTTACATCATGAAGCAATACACACAATGTATATATAAATTTACCTAGAACAAAAATTTCACAAAATACTTACCCTTACTATGTATGATATCCTCTCATAAGTTCTACTCTGTATAATTAAAATCAAACATACTAATTGCAGACCTACTAATGGTCACAAATCAGTTTGAAAAACATTATAGTACAGTACAATGAGATGAAGAGCTCAACAGGTATCAAATTACTATAACATCACTATTGCTTTATCCAAAACTATACTGCCCCAAAAAATGCTTTTCTTTTCCTAAGGGGTTAGGGAGTGGGGGACAAATTAAATGCACCAAAATATTTCAAACAAATAAATTTAGTAGGAATCATGGAAAAAATACATCAGAAACATGACCAAGATCAAGTTAACTGAACTCTATACCTATTCATTGAGTTTTCATGTTAGACATGGGCCTTAGGTACTGTGGGGGACAGAGAGAAACCAAATGAAGGACCTTACTGTCAAATGTATATCAAAAACAAATAACCATTTCACAGGGAGGTTATCTGGGAGGCTCCAGCTCTTCAGTTGATGTGGTCTAACCATTCAGAGCATGCTTGTACAAGATCATGTACATGTGCTCTGTCTCATAGAGTATACGCTGTTCCAACAATAGTTCTCCTAAGTTGATTTGGAACCCAAAAGGGGCTGGTGATTATTAAGGAAGACACATTCTTCACCAACACAGGATTGGGATGAACTTAAAGTCAGATAGTCCTTCACTCTAAATCATCCCGGAGACATCTCAAAAGTTTCTAAAAAAGAGAAATTTATAATAATTATAAGGTACCTGTTCCGGAAACAAATAATGATTCTAGTCAGAAAGTCATTGTTTTTATAACTAAAACCTTCACTTCCATTTTCTCTCAATATTTGTCCATCATCATGACAAGAAGCTCACTTAGTCATAATTTTCAACTTCTGACAAGACCTAACCTTGTATTAGTAAAGCAAGTACCACATTTTCAGCTCCTCTCATTTTCTGATTTCTTCTTCCAAACTGATTTTTCTGAAACTCTTTGCCAGCAAATTTCATCTCTCAAAATACATTTGGTAATATTCACTAAAGAAGACTGACAAAATCAGCAAGCAGCTGGTAATAGCAGTAGCAACAAAGCCTTACAGCTATGTACAGCTCTTCTCAGAGCGCTCAGTAATGCCTGCAAAGAGCCCACCCATGGCAAGTGTGCACTTACTGTACAAAGTAATAAAACAGCAAGCAGCTGACATAATGATCTTGTCTACAGTCTGGGATTCTCAGAATGTATTTTTAAACTGCTTTCCGTTTTGAGAGAAGATAACCATTTCTTTCTCCTAAGCTTCTTTCTTTTAGTTGTTAGTTTGCTCATTTCTTCCTTACTAGGCTAGAAAATCCCCTCAGTAAAAACCACAAAATTTTTTAACATATACAGGAATCAGTGCAGTTAACACTGTCCTACATGAAAGCCTTTAGAGAAAGATATTGTCCTTAGATGGCTATGAGGTGTCCCTAAGACATGATGAGCATTCAAGAATGGAACAGAGGACTCTTTAAGGGGAGAATTTTAAACAACGAGTGAGATAAAGCCAGAAGTAAGCAGGACTAGCTGAGCTGGGGTAAAAGAGGAGGGGGAGGCTATGAGTCATAGGGAAAACTGGTTCTTAGCTCCTTTGTCCCCACCAGCACCTCTCTACCTCCTGTACTTTCTTTAAATAAGCTGAGTAAAGAAGTCTTAAAGAGTCAGGTTCTGAAAAACAGCAGCAGACTCACAGACTCCAAGAAGGGACTAGCGGTTACCAAAGTGGGAAGGTGGTAGGGGGTGGAGAGAGTGGGGAGGGAGGGAGAAGGGGATTGAGGGGTATTATGATTGGTACACATGGTGTGGGGGGGGTCACGGGAAAGACAAGCGTAGCACAGAGAAGGCAAGTAGTGACTCCGTGGCATCTTAGTACACTGATGGACAGTGACTTCAATGGGGTATGGGGGAGACTTGATAATATGAGTGAATGTAGTAACCACAATGTTTTTCATGTGAAACCTTCATAACAGTATATATCAATGATACCTTAACAAAAAAAAAAGAGTCAGGTTCTGAGTAAAGGCACTGCTGAGAGTCAGAGTGAGCCAATCTCAAACAAAAATCCTTCTGTGTATTAGACTGGACTAGTAGCAGAAGCAAAGTATCCTCACTGCAAGAGGAAATGTATTTATATATAGAAGAGGTATGAGGGTCCCTAAGAACAAATCATGTTCACTACAGACACCCTATAGAGTGTCAGAAAAGTAATAGAGGAAGGGGATTCACAAAGATAAGCTCTTTTTATTAAAATAATTCAATCTTTCATAATTTACTGAGGGCTAAATTTTGAGAATAAGCAGTAGAGACTTAATGACTCAGGAACACCTACATAGCTCTACCCCCCCAAAACCCAGACATGTGTCACAAGTCCTTTAAATCCTCAATTATTTAGATCTTTGGAAATCCAAACAATATTAGAAATATGACATCACAACCACAACTGTCCTATTGTCTCAGAAAACAACAACGAATTATTTGCCCAACACATACAGGGCACACATTCTGCAGGTCTGTCTATCAGAACTAAGGCCCATTTCTAAGAGCAACTTAAATACTGGTCAACTAGACAGTCTATTTTTGTCAATCTGCCCCAGGGAAGTATGATTCAGATAACTATAACAGATTTTTTTTTTAAGCCTGAATGCCTTACAAGTACTTCTAATAGGTTCTTTGTTTACTTACTCTGCTTTGACCAATCAAGAAACAGACATTTGTACTGCTGTCAGCCCGTTGTTACTACCTTGATGTGAACAACCCCAAATGAGGGATGTTTACCTTCAGATGCTATGAAGGAACCCCTGAACTCTCTGAAATGACTTAGAAAATTTTGTATGAAGCTATGTGCATTTTTCTGGGCAGAAAACACAATTCTCATCAGATTCTCAAAGGGTCTTTTGACCCAAAAAAATTAGAAACCACAGCTCTAAGTGTTTCTCCTAATTTGGGCAGGAAACAGTTGACCACTTACAGATTAACCTAAATGGGTGGTTTTCATACAGTCTAAAATAAAATATATGCCCTACTAACTGCTTTCTAGGGTGATGCTGAAATTAGGACAGCATTATTTTCTCTATTTCTATCATGAGAAGTCTATGCTGACTGGATGCAAAACTCTTTAAATGTACACAGACACATGAACAAGTTTAAAAAGAAATAATTCTTAAAATTTGTCTGAAGTCATCTGAAAATGTTCACGAAATTCTCAAAGTTGCCCACTCATAGTAAATGTATTACATCAGTGGAAAATGGTGATAGTTCTGAAAATGGTAGAGCAGATATGAAAAGAACTACCTGAGAAAGATCCAATATGGTCAAATCTCCACCTGGTTTACATTGAACTATGCAAAGCTTCTCCAGAACACAATGTTAGCTTAGATTCAAGCAAAATAAAAGTAATAATCATTTCCTAGGAAACTGCTCTGGGACACATTTGTTAAATCTATGTTTTGGAATAGATACACCAAATAAAAGGCATATTTCTATTTCTCAACTTAATCAGTAATCATTGCTGAGATACACTTACGAAGCTTTACATAAAATTTGAAGTTTAAAAAAAAAAGAGCTAAGGGCACTTTTATATCTGGTTCCTTGGAGGGAATGGGGAGGATAACTTAAATATCTGTGAAACTACAACTGAAAAAAATTGAATCTAGAATGATAGAGGTTCTGCTTCCAGTCACGTTAAAGCAGCTCCTATGAGACCAACTCTCTTGCAGACAACTATGAACTCTGAATATTTAGACCCCAATGCTTTTCCAATATTTGGCTGGCAGCAAGTTGACCTCAAGGCAGAGATTTGGAGGAGGCTTTTATCTGAGTAGTCCCCTCTCCAAAAGACCTTGAGATGCTGATGATACAGGGGAGAAACTATGCCTCCAGACACACTGTAATTTTCTGTAACCAGACCTCACCTATATAAACACAGAGCTTCCAATTAGCTTCTTGGTGCATTATTCTGAAATGTAAACTGCCAGAGATCATGAAGCATTTGGGAAAAGACTAAGATTAGACAAAGAAACCTTTTGCCCATCAATCAATCAATGCAACTTTGAGGAAACAGAAAATTATGCAGGAAAAAAAACTTCAAAAGCTCTATCACAGGGCCTAGAAGGAACAATAAGCACATCTAGCAATCAGATTGTGGTTTCTAATATGGTTCTCCAATAAGAAGAACGAGGGCTGCTTAGAGAAATGCCTGGTTCTTTAACTGGAGCAAAAAATATACAGCAGGAACCTAGAGCATCTTGTAATGCTAGAAAGTAAGGAAGTACTCAAAAAAACCCCACAATGATCTTTGGCATCTTCCAATAGTCAAAACTAGAATAATTTGAACAAACAAAGAAATTGAATTATAACGCAAAGTAGTTTTAAAAATCCATGAATATTAATATAAATAAATGATTAAATAAATAAATAGCATAGACAAATCTCCTGTACATAAGAATTCCAAATAATTTATGTAGATACTCTGCTCTCAAAGAAGTGAAAAGTAATTCCCCACTCTTTAAGTAGGAACTACTCATAGGAAAAAAGAATAACTTTACACTGGAGAAACTGGACAAACATACCAGGTGATTACGATTAATATTAACAGCTGTAACTCATGTTGACAGAATGTATGTAGCCTTGATACAATATGATTAGAATGGCACTTTACCTTTGTAGTCTTCCTCTCAAAAACCATAACCCCAGTCTAATTATGAGAAAAACATTAGACACATCTCAACCGAAGGACATTCTACAAAATAGCTAACCAGTATTTTCAAAACTGTCAGAGTCATAAAAAAGGAAAGTCTGAGAAATTGTTACAGCAAAAAGGAGCTTAAAGTGACATAACAACTCACTGTACTGTGGTATCCTGAGAAGAATCCTGGAACAGAAAGAGTATTAAGCAAAAGCTAAGGAAATCTGAATAAAGTATAAAGTCAATCTGGGAAGTCTAATACCCAAATAGTTGCATTCCATAAAGAGAGAAAGGAGAAAACAAAGGGGAAGATATTATCAATAAAATAATTCAACAAAATTTCCAGAAATGAAGGGCATGCATTTCTAAATTCAAAGTGCTCTCCAAATATCCAGTACTGTGGATAAAAGCAGATCCAATCTTTAATTAAAATAATGTAACAATATTGCTCATTGAGACAAATGCACCATACTAATATAAGATGTTACTATTATACAAAATTAATAAGCAGAAATCTGTCACATTCCTATATACTAACATTGAACTAGCAGAAAAAGAAATCAGGAAAACAACTCCATTTACAATCGCATCAAAAATAATAAAATACCTAGGAATAAACCTAACCAAGGAGGTGAAAGACTTTTACTCTGAAAACTATGACATTCACAAGAGAAATTATAGATGACACCAATAAATGGAAATACATCTCATGCTCTTGGACAGGAAGAATTAATACTGTTAAAATGGCCATCCTGCCCAAAGTAATCTACAGATTCAATGCAATACCTACCACAATTCCAACAGCATTCTTCAATGAACTAAAACAAATAGTTCTAAAATTCGTATGGAACCACAAAAGACCCCAAATAGCCAAAGCAATCCTGAGAAAGAACAACAAAGCTGGAGGTATTACACTCCATGATTTCAAACTATACTACAAAGTCACAGTAATCAAAGCAATTTGGTACTGGCACAAGAACAGACCCAATGGAATAGATCAATGAAACAGAATAGAGAGCCGAGATATAAAAACCACATATATATGGCCAATCAACAGATGATAAAGGAGTCATGGATATACAATGGGGAAAAGACAGCCTCTTCAACAACTGGTGCTGGGAAAACTGGATAACTACATGTAAAAGAATGAACTGTATTATTGTCTAACTCCATACACAAAAGTAAACTCAAAATGGATCAAAGACCTGAATGCAAGGCATGAAACCAAAAAACTCTTAGAAGAAAACATAGGCAAAAATCTCTTGAACATAAGCATGAGCAACATTTCCTGGACACATCTCCTCAGGGAAGGGAAACAAAATTAAAAATCAACAAGTGGGACTACATCAAGTTGAAAAGCTTCTGTACAACAAAGGACACCATCAGCAGAACAAAAAGGCATCCCACATATGGGAGAATATATTTGTAAATGACTCATCTGATAAGGGGTTCACATCCAAAATGTATAAAGAACTCATACACCACAACACCCAAAAAACAAACAATCCAATCAAAAAATGGGCAAAGGACCTGAACAGACACTTCTCTAAAAAAGAAATACAAATGGCTAACAGGCACATGAAAAGATGCTCCACATCACTAATCATCACAGAAATGCAAATTAAAACCACAGTGAGATATCACCTCACACCAGTTAGGATGGCCAACATCCAAAAGGCAAGAAACAACAAATGCTGGCAAGGATGTGGAGAAAGGGAAACACTCCTACATTGTTGGTAGGACTGCAAATTGGTGCAACTACTGTGGAAGGCAGTATGAAGGTTCCTCAAAAGCCTAAAAACAGAAATATTATTTGACCCAGGAATTCCACTCCGAGGAATTTACCCAAAGAAAACAAGATCCCTGATTCAAAGAGACATGTGTACCCCTATGTTTATCACTTCACTATTTGCAATTACCAAGATATGGAAGCAACCTAAGTGTCCATAACAAATGAATGATAAAGAAGATAAAGTACATATACACAATGAAATATTATTCAGCCATAAAAAGAAGATATCCTCCCATTTGCAATAACATAGATGGATCTAGATGGCATTATGTTCAGTGAAATAAGCCAGGTGGAGAAAGGCAAATATCAAATGATTTCACTTATTTGTGGAGTATAAAAACAAAGCAAAACAGAAGAAAAAAAAATAGCAGTAGACTCACAGACACAGAGAAGGGACTAGTAGTTACAAAGGGGGAGGGGCTGGGGAGAGTGGTGGAAGAGGGGATAAAGGGACACAATAATTTGCAATTACAATATAGATTCATCACAGGGATGGTAGTACAGCATGGAAAATACAGTTAATGATTCTGTAACATTTTACTATGTTGACAGATAGTGACCCCACTAGAGGGTGAGGATTTAATAATATGGGTAACTGTTGAACCACTGTGTTGTATATATTTGAAACCAACATAAGATTGAATATCAATACTTCAATTTCTTTTTAAATGTTACTATTAGGAGAAACTGGGTATGGAGTATATGAGAACTCCCTGTACTAACTTTGCAGCTCTTCTGTAAATCTAAACCTTCTAAAATAAGCTTATTATTTAAAGGGTTTCAAAAAGTATGTGCCATTTAAACAAAATGTCCAGAGTAAGCAAATCTATAGAGATAAAAAGTAGATTTATAGTTGTCTTCAGTGGAGGGATACAGAGTAACTTTATGGTACGTAAATTGTATCTCAATAAAGTTCTTAAAAAGACAGACAACAAGCTTATGGAAATCTAAAAGGTGCTCTGCCAAAACTGGAATTAACCAAGAAAGATGTACATATGGGATGCAGGAAACTAGATCATCACAAGAGAGAGGCAGAGGGTAACTCCAAGATAAAGTAAAGGGACATCCTAAGGTATCAGCTGTGCAGTAGGCCTAGCAAGTCATCAAACTGTTCAGACTGATGGAGCTAGGGCAGCACCTACAACTTGTTCAGATTCTCAAAGGGATTTTGTGAACCAAGAACTCCCATAAAACACAATTTTAAGGTATCCATTACAGGTTTCACCCAAGGGATAAACCATAGCAGACTCCTATAACAAAATGAACTTTGTAGATGTTGCAAATCTCAAAAAGAAGAAATGTAGAGTAATGAAGTAGATTAACACAGTTTTCCTGACTGGATATCTTCATGTAGAAATAAAAGGAAAGAAAGAAAATAGGGACACAGTTAAAGTGCTCCATGAATGTGACTTCTGATGAAACCTGACATCTTACTCTACAGAGCTTACGACAGCCTGAAGAGAGATGGTGGGTTTTTAAAAAATTTGTGACTGTGTCCTACCTACCTCAAAAAATAAAATGACATATGGTAAGAAAAATCATACAAGAAATTTAAATCAGAACAAAGAACATTTTAATAAAAGCAGCAAAGAAACAGATGTTCCTAAGCACCTTTGGCATAACTTTCTTATAAACTGCAAACAATTAGAATTTGCTTGCAATATACCGTATTTTTAAATAATTAAAAACAAAAAATTATGGAAAGAAATACACAAAATACTAAACATGGTCTTATTACTTCTGGAAGGTGGAAATTGCTAATTTATTCTTTATACTTTTCTGTATTTTCTGAATTTCCTACTGTGAGCAATATATGACCTCGATGATAAAGAAATTATACTAAAAAATATAATTTAATAACACATTTTTCTTGAGAGGAAAAGAAGAGATTTTTTAAACTAAAATTTAGAATACTAACTTAATTTCTGATTTCTATACTGCAACAATAGTTGACTTAAACACTATTAAAATACAAGGATGTAGGCTATAAAAAGTAACTTCTTGTTTATTTTCACCTAATTTAAAGATGAAACTAGAAGACTAACATGTCATGCTTTCCTACTAAGCCAAAGAAACATGAATCTGAAGTAATTATGCAATATTAACAAAATATTTGAAAACAAATATTCAAAATATTTGAAATGAACAAAATTTAAATTTAACTCAAAGCTATAAAACAACTGTAGGCATCCTGACTCATCATCTGCAAAGGGATTTGCACAGCTACATTACTCACTGACAGTGAAAAGAATACCATCATTCTCTGTCTTGTTACTAAAATCCCTTCAGGGAGGAAAAAGTATTTATGTCAAATTCATTATCCAACACTCCCTTATAGTGAAGAATCTACTAAAACTCTGGATTTAGTTTCCAACTTGAGGCAGCATTAGTCTCCCTTTCTAGATTATCACAAGTGAGTCAAATAGTATCCCCTTACAAGTAACATTTCAAGATAACAATGACCTCTTTTCCCAGACTTCTCCTCACCCACTGCTCCTTTTCTCTGTGTTTTTGCTGAGGTTTCTGAAGAAGAAAATACAGACCCTTTCCTCAAATCCCGTGCTATCAGAGTTTTCCATTTACCTACTTTAAGTCTTAAAAAATTAAAAGTATTCTTCCTCAAAAGGTCAATGTGGCATTTCACAAACAGAAGCTTCATATAATTATCCACACACTACTCTTTGCACATTTCCTCCTCTCTCTGTATAAAATGGAATGAGAAATCTTTGATGCAAAAGTAAAAGGAAAGAATATATGTACTACCTGGAATCCACTGAAACCACTTTCAAATATATTATTTCACTAAGCTTCATCAAAACCCTGAGAGATATTTTACAGATAAGGAAACTTGCTCTGAGATAAGTCATCCAATGAGTATGGGACAAAATGGGATTAGAAAACGCTCCAGACAACCTTATCTGATGTTCTTCTCATCTACTACACTAGAGTAGATGTCTTAGAACTTTAGAATTTAGAGCACTCAAGGAGAACAATTTTGGTGTAAGGAAAACTCCAAGAGTAAGTAATCATCATCAGAAGGCTAAAAAGCCATATAACAGAGCAGGTTCCTCTACAATACAGAGCAGTATCCCCAACCCACACACAGACCATAAGACAGCTCCTCCTTCTCCCTTCACCTAAAATCTCCTGGACCCTCTCACAGCACCAAGCAACATCAATCTCTCAGCTACCCCACCTCCAGCAGTCAGGACAAAGATGGTCCCTCAGAGACTTCCCTTGGTGTTGGAATGCTGGAGATCTAGGGAGAGTAACATATGAGGCTAAAATGGAGGGTGGGGAGGTATCAACATGCCAGTAAGTTAGCTTAGTAAGAGGAACATGCAGACATGAGGCTAAGGCCTTCTACCAGTCCTTGGAAGAAAACCAAGATCAAAAACCATCATTGTTGCCAAAGCTTCAGGTGAACAGCTACAGCTTCTTAGATCCCAAGGAACAAATGCCATATCAATTCTTTTCTCTCCACCTTCTCAATGTCCAGCATCATCTACACATCTCATGCTCTCATACCTGGATAGACTCTGCAAGTGAATCAGTTCCATTTAGATCAACAGCCCTACAAACACTAATCCTCCTTTTCCTAGAAAATCATTACATCTGCTAAATGCTAAACTGAGGACCCTAACAGAACAACTTAACAGTAGCAATTTTCCTGCAATTGAGTTATTAATAGAGGCAATTATGGAAGCTGACAGTCTTTAAGCTATTACAGTCAAATACCATCTTCTCTCTTCTTTCTCCTGCTATTTTTCATACAGTCTATCTTGTATATCCTTGGTTGTTCTACCTGTTATCCCAACTCTTTAACCCTAGTTTCCATTACTGTCCTCTGAATGGCATATGTTCTGGCAAATAGGATGACTTGATACTGCCTAAACATGCCCCACAGTTCTCTGCTCACCCTCTTTTTACCCATCCCCATTCACATCCTCCTGGTCTAAATCCTTCCTATCCTTACTTAGGACCTTTTTCAAATACCACCTTTATCGTGCAGATTTCTCTAATCACTGCCAACATGTGCAACTTTTCTCCTATCTAGTAACATGTACTGTCTAGCAAAGCTAAATAGCAGTATCATACTAAACTGTGAAATCACTGAAGACAAGATTTACAATTAATTCATTTCCATCCTTCCACCTGTTTCCAACGAAAACTCAATTCTTTTGAAGACAACAAAAAAATACTATCCTCTTCTCCAGACTGTTAACATGCCTTAAAACTTTGGTATGGGAGTCAGAAAATTAAACATTGAAAAGAGTCCAACCCAAAAAGTGACACCTTTGAAAGAAGCTCAACAAAACATGACATCATAAAAGCTGTAAAAAATATCCATAGCTTTTGATTTGATATATCCACTAAAATTCCACCCAAAAGACATGAGAAAAAAAAATAACACCCACTAAACTAGCACCCAAATAGCATTTTTTACAAGTTATTTCTCATAATAGAGCTATTTGCAACTGCAAGAAAAAGAAAAGCAAATGCTTAAGGAGAGGATAGTATGGTACATTATCAAGGCAGCAAATTACATGTAACCATTAAAGCAACATATGTAAGAAAAGAAAGAAAACTAAAAACACTCATTAATTACAATTGGGTTAAGGAGTCTAGATATAAACAATTTTTAGCAACTGTTCATTCTAGCATCTGTCATTTGAAGTAGGCAAAGAAAGAATTCTCTTTTAAGCAAATAGCATTGTAAAATGGAAAGACCTAGACTATACACTGCCTGTTCTACAAGTTAAAACCGTAACATCCAACACTGTAACTGGGAATGTTAATGCCCTTCCAACCTACTGCTTATAGGTCACAGTTTTTCCGATAAATCCTTTAGCTTATTAAGGACTCTAAAAATAGTCCTGTGTGATTATTTAGAACCCTTACAGAAACAGAAGGCATGCCCTGTCCTTTTTGAAGAAAACCTAAACCATATCTAAAGGAAGTAAAGGGAGAGCTCTTCAAAGGGAAGTGAGAAGCCTGGAATTCTAGGCCTGATTCAATACCAAGCCTTCTGCAAATCATATCTATCTTTCTGGGTTCCAGTTTCTCCTTCAGTAAGGCTCCTGCCAACTGCCCAGTCTCACCTCCTACCACCCCCTCTCTCCCTCTACACATTATCCACACTAACAAACTTGTAGTTCCTAAAATATGGCATGCCTTTTCATGCCTTCATTCTTTAGTGGATGTTAATCTCTACTGAGAATGATTTTCATACAGTTCTTTGCCTAATTAGCCATCTACATTTATTCAAGTGAGTGCTATCAAAGTTTATGATATTCCAACAATGTTGCCATTTCTGCATCTCCAAGTTCTTATAGACTCCTCTGTGAGAGTTATTGTCAGAGGCATTTACTCACCATGAAACAAATCTGCTCCTTGGATAGCAGTTTGTAAGATACGGTTTTCAGTTCCCTCAACCACCCTCACTCTTAGAACTGAAACCATACTCTAGGTGTGGTCTGACATTATTTAAAATGGGACTATCCAACTCTCTTTTTTGACAACCTCTATTAACACAAGCTAAAATCACAATTTTCTGTCAACTAAACCACATTTTTGCCACAAATCAAATCTGTAGCCAACTAAGTCTTACATTTTAGTGTTGGTATAAGCCTTATCTCCTTTCCAGACTTCTCCTTTTGCATCATCTGTTTCATCATACACCTCAAATCTATTATCCCTATGCATATCCTAATCATTCCCTTCAAAACATTTTCAAATCCAAAAATGGAAGCTGACAGCTATTCCTCCTCTTCTATCAGTCTACTCTCTTAGAAAAGAAAATATGGTTCATCTGACCTACATATTCTTAGTAGGCCCATGTTGCCTCTTAATAAATCAGTTTCTTTTTCTAAATCCTCACACTGTATCCTTAATAAACCATTTTAGATTTTTACTAGGAATATGTCAATCTCTTATCTTTTTCTCAGTCTTGAAAATATGTCTTTTGTGATAACCACATGACTCCTTAAAGGTTATTGACAGTGACCAAATGATCTCATCCCAAAATTCTTTCAAAACTCTGGACTATACTTTGTCTGGGTCAGGAGACTTGAATTCATTAAGAGGAATTAAATGTTCCCATATAAATGCTTAATGATCTTAGGTTTCAGTCTTCTCTTACCAATTCAGTTCTATCCTTTCCAATCTATAGACAAATTACTATGACAATGAGGTAGTTATAGCTTCTGGGGCTATTTCAGTCTTGGATATATTTTTTTCAAATGTGGTTTATTTGGGATTTCACATTCAGAGCAAATACCCTTCTTGAAGAAATATTTAACACAATGAAAGTTTCTTTCTTTCTTTTTTTTTTTTTTAGGTTCTTCAAAACAAATCCATAAAACTGTTAGAGGAAACACAGATGCTAATTATAACACAGTTCTTCTTACCACAGCAGCAAAAACTAAACTAGCCAATCTATTACAAAATGACACTAAAGAATTCTGAAAATGAATACACCTTGGCTACCAGAGAGAAAATTTGCAAGCCAAAAATTTTAATTCTCCCTCAAGGTGAAAATATTCCCATAATTCAACATATCAACCCATAAATATTTACTGAATGTGCAAGACACTTAATCAAAACAATTCACCCAAAATCTCAGATCATACTCACACCCTCTCAACAAATACAAGCTATAAATACAAGCACAGAGTAATGTTTTCTCCACTCAGCCACCAAGAGATAGAGAGCTTGTCTACCCCACCACATTCAGCCATTGTGCTATTATCACTATTATTCCACACTTAATTTATCAATCAATCTTGAATGAGTTCCTACTATGTGCACAGCTCTATGCTAAGTGCTATATGCTACAGAGGCATAAAAAGTGATCATTCAAAAACAATCCCTCCTGGAATTTATGAACACACTTGAATAAGCCTGTATGTCGTTCTCCATGCAGAGAGGCTTCACAAATCCAAAACAGCCTCTCCTGCAGAAGAAGCTAGGAAGGTACTGCAGCATATCCTGTGGTATATACACTGTAGTGGAAGAAACAAGACTTATAGACAGGCAAACCCAGACTCAATAGTAGTTCCACGTCTTGTTGAATTTTAAGTAAACCTGCCCAAGGTTTCTCTTGTACAACTCTGTTTTCTCATCTGTAATGTGAGGATAATAAAACCTACTTAATAGGCCTATTGAGTGACTAAGTGAGTTAACATATGTAAAGCATATGAGACATACCTGTATGGAACACAAGAGGTACTCAACAAATATTAGTTCCTTTCCTCCCCAAAAGGACACCCATACATGCAAGAGTCAACTCTACATCTTTAACCATGAAAACAAAACACAGAATGCCCTGAAAATTCCCCAGCTTCCCAAGAAAGAAGCCTCTAGTGCATGAAAGTGACAATATATCTGCTTCACAGAAAACAAACCAAAGCAGAGCCCAGAACAGCCAACATGGCTATACCAAGAACCCTGACATCTCCTTAAATCCAAATTTCAAACCACAGTTTTTAATAAGGGAGCACCCAACAGCCTCTTCTGCCCCAGTGCACAGATAGATTTAGGAATCTGGGAGCCTCCTGTTAGATTACTCTTAAAAACAGAAAAATTTTCTTTACCCTTAAGTCTTCTTACAGTAATAAATTATTTTGTTTCATTTTGTTTTATTTACAGTTTCCTAACCACTAAAATTTTACCAACTGGTACTAAATCAAAGCACAAAGACTAACATTTGTCTCACTAAATGGGTACTAAAAGCACTGTACTTGTCATATCAAAGCCTTGTTGTACTTCAGGCCCAGCTGTCAGAGCAATGGAAATGATTCTCTTTCACTCCAGAATGCTGAAAAATGGCACACACACACACTCATAACACAAAGTAGGGGAGCTTCTTTCAGGCAGGACAGACTGGTATTAGAGCATAGTGTTTAAGATTAGCTCTGGGATTCCAGATCTAAATGTGAGAAGTAAAACAATAAAGGAAACACTCAACACCTTTCTGACCCTGCTATAGCAAAGATGTCTTAAACAGAATATAAAAGGCACTAAACATAAAGAGAGAAACTGACAAACTGGACTATATTATAATTAAAAACTTTTGTTCCTCAAAAGTCAACATGAAGAGAATGACCAGGAAACACAAGATTACAAGGAGATAGATATTTGCAATATACATAACTGACAAAAAGATTCATATCTAAAACACACACAGAATTCCATTAAATTAATAAGAAAAAAAAAAGACCATCTAAAAGAAAAGTGGTTAAAAGACTTCAATACTTCTAAAAAGAGGTTATACAAATGTCTGATAAACTTTTGAGAAATCCTCACCTTCATTAGTCATCCAGAAAATACAAATCAAAGTGATGCAATATCACTACACAACCACCAGAGTATCTGAAGTCAAAGGAAGGAAAATGCCAAGTGTTGGTGAGGACAGGGAGCAACCTATACTCTCATGCACTGCAGGTAAGAATGTAAATTGATATAACCACTGTGGAAAACAGCATGGCGGTATCAACTAAAGGCGAGTGTATACCTATGACCCAGCAATTCCACTCCTAGGTAAAAAGTCAACAGATTAAAGGCCACATTCACAAAGAAGGCACACACAGGAATGTTCATAATGTATCACTATCATAATACTCAAATCTAGAAACTACCAACATGTCATCAATGGCAGAAGTAGAAGATAAACTGGTCCATTAACACAATGGAAATCTAGTTATACAGCAATGAAAATGAACAATCTAAAACAGTATGAATGAATATCTCATACATAATCTGTTACAAAAGAATCTGAAGATAAAGAGTACACACTGTATGGTTATATTTACATAAAGTACAAAGACAGGCAAAATTAATCTCTGCTGTTAGAAGCCAGAACGGTGGTTACTTTGGTGGGTGGGAGGGCAACAGTGACTAAAGGGGTATAAGGAAAAATTCTAGTGCTGGCAACATGAGTATGCTCATTTGTGAAAATATAACACAGTTGCACTTTGATATGTGCACTTCACTGTGTATATATATATTTATTTATTTCAATAAGGTTTAATTTTAAACTTCATTTTAAAATAAACTTAAATTAATATTTATATTAATTATTATATTTATAATACATGTTATAAACTTAAATTTTAAATAAAGCTTTAAAAAAAAGAGTAAACTCTAGATTCTGACAGATCTAAGTTTGAATTCCAGTCTTTCCACTTACTAGCTGTATAAACTTAGGCAAATTATCCTCACCTATAAAATAGGAATAATAATAGAACTTCCCTCATGTGATTGTTAACAAGCCCAAATGACACAATGTATGTAGTACTATTTACCCTATCCCCACTTCCCATCAATGTCAAAATTTTATTGAAAGTTAAGAATAAAAATGTTAGTAATGGCAAACATTATGGATACTTGCGATGTTCCAGGCACAGTTCCAAGCCATTTAATGTATTAATTCAACTAATCTTACAACAGCCTTATGAGACAGATTCTATTTCCTCCACTTTAAAGACAAGAAACTTAAATACAGGATCACACAAAGTAAACAAAAGAGCTGGGCTTCAAACCCAAATGACAGATATAACCTTTTGGCTACACTATCTGTTTTACTATCCCTGTACAGAACCCACCTTTAAGAGGGGGAGGGGGAATAAATATATATATTTATATACATATTATATATGCTACATATATATCTCTCTCTCACAAATTTTTACTTCTTTATCAATCTGCATGATTTGTCTACTATATCATGGAAAAAACAACATCCCAAATTCATGTCGCAACTCTGACACTAACCAGCTGTGAGAACTGACAAGTTGCTCAGAACCCTCCCAGCCACACTTTCTTCTTCTGTAAAAGGATAAGATTGGAAATTTGAACCAGCTTTTGCTTCTCTTCTTGTGAGACCTATATTGACAATTTTAAAAGAATACGGCACAAATACAAAGCCTAGCAATGAGAGTGATGATTATCGCCAACAATGACAGCGTATCTATTCCAAACATTGTGGTACCACTAAAGAAACTTTTTTTTTATAGATAAAAATGTTCTACCACAGCAGTTTGATCTCTGTCTGAGGTACATGGCTTCTGTCAAGTCAAATTAGACCTAAGTCATTTTTATCCTAAAATCCTACAGCATCTCTGAATACCAAGTGTAGTAACAATATAGACTACTGGTGATATTAGTCTCTTTTCTCCATAACCATTCTTCCTGGGCTCTCTCCCTTGTACACATATCTGTTTCTTGCTCACACTTCAAAAAATTCAAGACCTACCCTTTAAACCCTCTGAGATGAGTTAAAGGGTGACCCAAAAAAACATATGTCCAAATCCTAAATCCCCAAAACCTGTAAAACAATAAAGCTTTTACAAGGAAACACAGAACATCATTCTGACCCTGCAAAAGCATGGATGTCTTCAAAAGAACATAAAATGCACCAAACATAAAGAGAGAAAACTGATAAATTAGACTATATTATAACTAAAAACTTTTGTTCCTCAAAAGTCACCATGAAGAAAATATAATTTGCTACAAATTGGGCTTATCCATTTATCTTAGAAATTACGACTTGTGATTATTACAGAGGTCCCCCTTATCCATGGTTTCACTTTCCACAGTTGCCACCTGAGGTCAACTCTAGTCCAGAAGCAGACAGATGATTTTACTTCTGATGAATGGTCAAAAGGTCAATAATAGCCTCATCTGCACCACACTGCCTATGTCATTCGCCTCACTTCATCTCATCACATAGGCGTTTTATCATCTCACATCATCACAAGGGAATGCACAATCCAATGAGAAATGTTGAGAGACCACATTCATGTAACTCTAATTACAGTATATTGTTATGATTGTTCTAATTTTATTATTGTTGCTAATCTCTTAATGTGCCTAATTCATAAATTAAACTTGATCACAGGTATGTATGTATAGGAAAAAAACATAGTATATACAGAATTCAGTACTATCTGCAGTTTCAGGCACCTGTTGGAGGTGTCAGGATGTATCCCTCACAGACAAGGAGAGACTATTGTATTTCTAAATCATTTTCTCCTCAGTCTTTCTTCCTTTAAAGTCCTGAAAGTTTCTGTGTTGCTTCCCATATCCTTTCACTATAAAGAATGTGGTAAACCCTGCATGATTTCACTTACATGTAGATTCTATAAACTAATAAAAAAATGAACAAACAAACAAACAAAACAGAAATAGACTCACAAACACAGAGAAAAAAACTGGTGGTTGCCATAGGACAGGGGGTTGAGGGAATGGGCAAAATAGGTGATGGGGATAAAGAGGTACAAACTTCCAATTATAAAACAAGTCATGGCTCAGGGTCAGATAATGATTGTGTGTTGATCATGTGTTCAACCCCCTACTCAGAATTCTTTGGACGTTTGGGTCCATTTGCTCAATAAACATGAGAAGTGCCTTTTCGGCATTACTCTTGCGCTGTTATAAAAATAATAAGTCATGGGGATGAAAATACAGTATCAGAAATAAAGTCAATAATATAACATCTTTGTATGGTGACATATGGTAACTACACTTATCATGGTGAACATTTCATAATGTATATAATTATCAATTTACTTATGTCGTACACCTGAAACCAAAATATTGTGTATCAACTGTACTTCAAATAAAAAAAAAAAAAAAAGAACATGGTAAACCAGAAGTCACAGCCAGCCCCAAAACTACTACAACACAAGATGCAAAATGCAGGCTACACTAAGGGATTTCTGAGGTTGGCAGATACAAACCACCATTTTTTTCCCCAAAGAAAACAGACCTCAGACAAAAAGCATTAAACATCCTGAAACAACCACATAAAAAAGGGAGCTTCTTAGAAACAAAGCCCTAGTAACTACTTGGTCTAAAATAAAACATTCCCAGAACTGATAAGAGTGGGGAGATAGAAAAAAATATACATAAAATAACAACTAGCCTTAACTACAATTTAAAATGTAAGTGACCTAGCTCCTCTCCTGACACAGCTTCTCTACTGCAATGTGAGTTGGGAACTCAATTAAACAGGACATGTCACAGCTCTGCTATTCAATGATTACACATTGCTTCAATTTTCCCAAATCTGTAGTTGAAAATAATAATCAGTGTTGAGACAGTGGATAAAACACCTGGGTTCCAATAGTCCTTTCTAACTTTGTTGGTGATGCCAGACAAAAACTGTATTTCAAGTGGGGCTGAAAAAATTTAAAACTGTTTAAAAGTACATTGAAAAATAATCTTAATGTGGGGGGGACTTGATAATGAGGGGAGTCTAGTAACCATAATGTTGTTCAAGTAATTGTACATTAATGATATCAAATTTAAAAAATTAAAAAAAAATTTTTAAACAGCTAAAAATAATAATAATAATAATCCTAAAATTCATACGGAACTACAGAAGACCCCGAACAGACAAAGCAATCCTGAGAAAGAACAACAAAGCTGGAGATATTACATTCCATGATTTCAAAATATACTACAAAGCTACAGTAATCAAAACACTATGCTACTGGCACAAGAACAGACCCATCGATCAATGGGACAGAATAGAGAGCCCAGATATAAACCCACACACATATGGCCAATTAATATATGATAAAGGAGCTATAGATATACAATAGGGAAAAGACAGCCTCTTCAACAACTGGTGTTGGCAAAACTGGACAGCTACATGTAAGAGAATGAAACTGTATTATTGTCTAACTCTATACACAAAAGTAAACTCAAAATGGATCAAAGACCTAGATGTAAGACATGGAACCATAAAACTCACAGAAGAAAGCACAGGCAAAAATCTCTTGAACATAAATAAGCATGTATTATGCTCAGTGAAATAAGCCAGGTAGAGAAAGACAAATACCAAATGATTTCACTCATATGTGGAGTATAAGAACAAAGAAAAACTGAAGGAACAAAACAGCAGCAGAATCACAGAACCCAAGAAAGGACTAATAGTTACCAAAGGGAAAGGGACTGGGGAGGATGGGAGGGAAAGGAAGGATAAGGGCGGGGTAAAGAAAGGGGGCATTACGATTAGCATGTATATTGTGGTGGTGGGGGACATGGGGAGCGCTGTGCAACACAGGGAAGACAAGTAGTGATTCTACAACATCTTATTACACTGATGGACAGTGACTGTAATGGGGTTTGTGGGGGGGACTTGGTGAAGGGGGACCCTAGTAAACATAATGCTCTTCATGTAATTGTAGATTAATGATAACAACAACAACAAAAAACGGATTAAAAAAAAATTAGCATGAGCAATTTTTTCCAGGACACAGCTCGGGCAAGGGAAACAAAATCAAAAATGAGTAAGTGGGACTACATCAAACCAAAAAGCTTCTGTACAGCAAAGGGTACCATCAGTAGAACAAAAAGGCAACCTACGGTATGGGAGAATATATTCATAAATTATCCTGATGAGAGGTTAATACCAAAATATATAAAGAACTCATAAAACTCAACACCAAAAATAAATAAAAATAAACCAATTAAAAAAAGGGCAGAAGACCTGAAAAGACATTTTTCCAAAGAAGAAATATAGATGGCTAATAGGTATATGAAAAGATGCTCCACATAGCTAATCATCATGGAAATGCAAATTAAAACCACAATGATATATCACCTCACACCAATTAGAATGGCCACTATCCAAAAGACAAGAAGTAACAAGTGCTGGCAAGGATGTGGAGAAAAGGAAACTCTCCTACACTGTTGGTGGGAATGTAAATTGGTGCAGCCTCTGTGGAAAGCAGTATAGAGACTCCTGGAAAACCAGAAATTGAAATACCATTCAAGCCAGTAATTCCACTTCTAGGAATCCCACTTCAGGGATACCTGAAGGAAATACGCACCCCTATGTTTATCGCCACATTGGTTACAATAGCCAAATTATGGAAACAACGTAAGTGTCCACCAATAGATGAATGGATAAAGAAGATGTGGTACATATTCACAATGGAATACTATTCAGCCATTATAAAAAAAGAAATCCTGCCATTTGCAACAACATAGATAGACCTAGAGAGTATTATGTTAAGTGAAATAAGCCAAGGGGAGAAAAACAAATACCATACAATTTCACTTATTTGTGGAATCTAAAAACAAAACAAAATGAACAAAACAGCAGTAGACCCATAGGCACTGGTAATTGACTGGTGGTTAACATGAGGAAGGGATTGAGGTAGGAGGGTGAGGGAGACAAAGAGGCACAAAAATTCTCTATCATAATATGTTGGTCATGGGGATCGTAGTACAGCATGGAGAATATAGCCAATGATTCTGTAACATCTTCCTGTGTTGAGAGAGTAACTGCACTAGTGTGGGTGAGGATTTAATAATATGGGTAACTACTGAACCATTGTGTTGTATACTTGAAACCAATATAAGACTGTGTATCAATGATACTTCAATTTTTTTAAAAGTACACTGTAAAACTATAAAGTCATTTATAAATATTAATCACTGTCATCTGTCAAAAGTGGTGACTGGACTATCTCTGACTTCTGTGGTATTTTTTAATTCTGTGATCAATATAAATGCACACTCATATTATGTTTTGCCAACCGAGAAGTTTAGAAATCAAGGAATCCCATACTCACAGAGGAATGAAGCTTAGTAAGAAAAACCTCCACAGAACTTCTCCCTGCTTAGGCTTCTCAGCACTCCATGAAAACATTTTACAGACTAACCAGCTAGTTCAGTCCATACAATAGACCACAGATGGCCTAGCAAAATTCTGACCTGACTTACTCATCATACTAGGGAAGAAAAAAATTACTAACCTGGCTCTCTTTAACAGAAAACTATGATAGATCTCATAGATCTCATAGACAACAAGAAAATATCCCAAGTATAATTTTTGAGAAATTTGATGTCCTAAACTGTACCTGCTCCCTCCTATCGTACTTCCTGGAGCCATATCTGATCCCTTGGGAGCATCCTGAAAGCAGCTTGAGAGCTGGCACATGCTCTCATTTTCCACCATGACAGGACTCTTGCCATTTAAAAACCCATTCCAGTGTTCTATATACTTCAAACTAAAATCAGCCATCACAAAACATCTGTTACACAGATATTTGACCAATACCTGCCTCACTTAGTAACTTTTGAGAACTGAATCTAAAAACCTGGCAACAATAGCCTGTGTGTAAACACGATTACATAAGAAATCACCAGGTTCTAAAAGTCAAGGGTTTCTCTCTTTCACTGGATCCTATGCTATATCCAGCAAAAACCTAAAACATAGTCTGTAATAGTTTCTCTCATGTGTGCCTAGGTTCTTGAGAGACCTCTAAGATCGCCCGACAGTAATTCAAATCCAGGGATGGCACAAGGAATTGAGGATCCAAGCCAAATTCAAGTACACCTTCCACCAGAGTTAGCCAAAAAACAAGTTTATAAAAGAATATAGGACTGGAAATGGGTGTTGCCAAAGGAGGTCTTAAACAAAGAAAACTTTATTTTTAATCTAGGAAGGAAGGGCTGAGCAGAGTCTAAGAGAATTTGGTATACGTACCAAACACTGTGACTCAGGATTTCCTCCTAAGAAGAGAGGAGCAAAGCCCCGATGTCATTAAAGTAAAATCCACTTTCCTTCAATGTGATCCTCCCTACCTGAGGGAGTATGAAGTGAGATTCTCTTATGTTTAAGAATATACAGTCTCTCCAACTAAATTTAGCATGTAATTTTACACTGCCTTGGGCTGCTCTGTAATTGCTTTCTGTGTGTTGATCTCCTCTTGACTTCTGCTCTATCTTATAAAGGAAACACATGACCTAACTTCAGAAATGTCCTTCTGCTATAGCAACCTTGACTTCTAAAAGTTTCACAGATGCCCAAAGTAACCTATCAGGATTTGAGTTCTGCTTCAGCTAGGAGTCTGGGCTTCAGCATAGAGATACCTTTATAAAATGACCATGGGAGAATCTACACAGAATTGACCAAACCGGTAGAAGAAAATAAAAATTAAGTTCAGCTCATATTGACTCCCCGTTTGAAACTGGCTCATCAAACTTTTTATAGCCACTTGATCTCTGGGAAGAGATAATTTTTTTTCTTTTAAATAAGATATGCTTCTTAGACATCAGGGATATGCAAATCAAAACCACTAGATACCACTGTGATGCCTATTATAAAAGACAGATAGCAATTGTTGGGAAGGATATGGAGAAAACTGGAACCTTCACACACTGCTAGTGAAATGTAAACTGGTGTAGCTCTTCTGAAGAACAGCAGCAATTTCTCAAAAGGTTAAACAGAGAGTTGTCATATGACCCAGCCATTCCATACCTAGGTATGTATCTAAGAGAAATGAAAATATGCCCACACAAAAACATGTACACAAATGTTCAAAGCAGCATTATTCATAATAATCAAAAAACATAAATAATCCAAAAGGCCATCAACTGATGAAGACATAAAATGTGGTATATTCATACAACGGAATATTATTTGGCCATAAAAAGAAAAGACGTACTAGTATATGCCACAACATGGATGAACACCGAAAACATGCTAAATGAAAGAAACCAATCACAAAAGACCATATATGATTCCATTTATATGAAATGTCCAGAATAGTTAATTATCTATAGAGAACAAAAGTATATTAGTGGTTGCCTAAAGCTGGGGGTTAGGGAGTTAGAAGGAAATGGGGAGTGACTGTTGATGGGTATGAGTTTTAGGGGAAGAGTGATTAATATATTCTAAAATTGTAGTTATAATTGCACAACTCTGAATATATGAAAAACTACTGAACTATATGGTATGTGATTATACCTCAATAAAGTTGTTTATATAATAGTAGAGAAAGACAACGTACACAAGTGATAAAGCAAATGGAGCAAAATGTTAACAGTGTCTCTACAAAAAGGATGTACTGAAGTTCTTTGTACTATTCATGTCAGTATTTCATATGAAATTATACCAAAAGAAAAAACTAAAAAAAAAATAAGACATACCTCATGATAATCACGCAAGTATTCTTTTTTAACATGAAACAGAAACCTGCACTAGGAAAACGTCTGCTCCTGTGCCTGTCGGACAAATCTACTTGTCCACCACTACTCATCAGCAAAGCCTCACTCAAGAGAAAAGGATGAGATGGGGCAAAGAAAAGGAATACTCTCCAACCTTCTCAGGGCCTATTTCCTCATCTGTCAAATCAGAAGTCAAGGTTATACAATCTCTAAAAATGCTTCCATGTCTGACATTCCATGATCCTGATCTTCTAACTTCATTACTCAATGTGGTTAAGGAGGAGTATGTTTTGACCACTCCTCTGGCTTTTCTGGCCAGTGAGCATTTTTTCTCTCTTCTAAGGGTGACATTAAGGGATGATTTCAGTGTAATCGAAGTAGACTTATATGGGACACTGGCCAGTCTCCCCTCTATCTATGTCCCCACTTCCTTATTCTGGATTCTTCAGTTTTTGACAAGACCCTCTGCTCAGAAACTGCGAAAACTGGAGTAGCGGATGCATGAACCTACAATACTTCTATCTCAATGCTGGGTCTGGGTCAGTTCAGAGGAACTTAAAGATTGCAAGGGAAGACAGAGATTGCAAACATTCTGGAACCTTAACTCTCAGGCAAAGGCAGGGAAAGTAAACCAAGAATTCTTAAACCAGGAATCCCACCTCATGGTAAGCCTTTCCTGTAGCCACCTACTGGTGTCCATAAGAAAAAGGGAAAATGAAGATGCCCAAGACATCCACTCACCAAAGGGATAGAAAGAGGGAATGGATTCTACTATAATCTGCCTTCCTACTTAGAATGGGCCAAGAATAATGGAATACATAAATCAAAATCAATTTTTCTAGACTGCTTATCTACCTGAGAAGCTTAAAGAGCTAGCAAGCAGGTATCATTTCCTAAAGTTGGCTAAACTTGTGCTTCACCCATAGATAACCTTTTTTTCCTTCTAACCCAAAATACTTTCTCAAATAACCAGAAAAGACAACAAAATTTTCACAATACAACAAAAAGCCACCTGACTTGCCTAAATGCGTAAGTGTGCAAGAAAGGGGAAGAGGAAAACCAGGAGAGACTCCTACAAAATAAATTCTCTAAGTCTATATTCAACACAGCAAGATCTATGGCTTATTGTTGCAACCAGAGAATGAATCTTAATCCTCCACAAAACAAGAACATTGAGAATCTTTGACTTCCTTGTTTCAAATTCACTTTTTGAATGAAGCTATCTGAAGTATATAACTTAATTTGCTTGGAGAGAACATAGACTCGTCAGTACTTCCCTAGAGAACCTGTATGCAATTCACAATTTCCTGTAGTTTCACTTACTATGACATCATTAGTTTGGGAGCTATAAGGCAGGCGGAGGAGAGAAAATGCACCCTGGAGAGTCTCAAGGCTGACCCGCATTGAGCTATTTGTATTCTGTTTTGTTTTATTCAAAGATTCCCTCTGGGCAGTCCAGATTTCTCTACCAACCCACCAAAAATAAAATGAAGGGAGAAAGAAATCCTTCAATCAGTGCCCTATTCTAACAAAGGCCACCTATTGAATAAATGGTCTTGGCATTCCACTATTGCAACTACAGTTAAAAAGACAAAAAAGATACCTTATTTTACACATTTTAAATAGCTCATCCCCTCTTCTTTATTCTCCTAATAAGCTTTCACAGGGATGTAATTTTAGCCCGCTGAAAATCCAGATAATGAACAGATATTCACTAAAAGAGAATAAGCATTTTTGAGGGTCTGCTTGATGAGATGATTTTTATTTACATTCTCTTTTTTTCCAGATAAAGACCGAAGCCGAGTTATCTAACTTGCCCCTAGTTACAGAGACAGTCAATAACAGACGGGTAATGTTTAACCCCAAAACCCATGCACTCACTAACAAATCACTTTCCAGCTTCATTCCTATGCTTCATCATTTGCAAACCATTCTCTTTATTTTCTAATATCAAATGTCAATATAATTTAATAGATACTCAACAACACAGCATAAAAATAACACCAGTGCATTCCACCAGTGTATTCCACCACCTTAAAGTTTCCTTTATAGAGGAGAAATACGTCTTTCTCAACATCTTAGTGTTTCCTAAAGACCAGACCTACAATGAGATGCAGTTTAGTATCAGGAGAGTTGCTCACTGGATGGAAAGTGAGGCAATTAACTATGAGGATGTAGGCCCTGCTGCCCTTCCTGGGCCTCATTTCCCTCTCTTACCATCTCTAATATGGTGAACTAAACAACAACAACTGCATCGCAAAGTCAAAAATTTAATGAAAATTAAACACAGATGACAAATTTAATATGATATTGTAAGAATTTGAAGACCTAAGCAAGTGAGGTTGAAACAATAAAGCTATCCCAACAAAAGGCGTACTATTAATTGTATTATTGCTTCGTGATCTTTTTTCTCCATCAGCTATTAATTTAAGAATTAGTATATTTGTTCTGACCTTGTTAAAGTTCATCAATTTATCACGTTTTTAAAAGTAAGTCTATTTTTGTTATTTGAAATATGCATCAAATTTTTGTTTTTGTAAGAAATACTGGAGATTTTTCTGGTGACAAAAAAAAAACTTTCCTATCATCTCAGAAGCAAAGTAAAATTAGTCAACAGGATAATTACTTTCAGGCTAGGCAGTTTACAGTGAATACATCATGACAGAACACTGTAAAGGAGTTATCCCTCATCAAATCAGAGTGACAGAACAAACCTCCGCCCATGAAACCTGCAAATGGGACAATCCAGACAAAAACTTTTTTCAAAACTGTTGTAATTCAAAGGCTCCAATGACAGGGCAATGGATTTCACTGGGATTTTACAATTCTGACACCCTTCTGCAATTTTTGCCAGATCTGATCGGGGCCCCATCTTCTCTTCCTCACCACTTCCCCTTCGAAAGATGACTTGAGAAGCATCACTACACAAACTAGACCTGCAACTAGGTTGCTGCCCTGCCCTTTTATTCACAAATGCCTTGGTACTCATAAAGGATACCAACTGCTTTTCATAAAAAAGTAATGGCCCCAGGGTACAAGCCCTTTTTTTTGAACTAAGGGAGTTGTCACCCGTCTTGGTGTGGCCCAAGTTCACTTTATTACTTCAAGTTCCATCAACTCAGGAGACCCAGGACTGGATTAGAACGGTTTTGAGAAAATGTTATGACAGGATTCTTGGGCCAGATAAATTCACCAAGTTTTATTTTGCTTCCTTTTCTTTTTTTTTTTTTAAGTCTGCGTGGGACTTACTTTCACTAGGACGTGGATGCTTTCTTCTCTCCCAACGAGTGTTCGAGGACAGGTTTCCCTTTTTTTTATACTAAGTCACTCAACCTTCCCCACACAGAACACACAACCCTTCCGTATTCCCCGTCCCCTGCTATAGGGCCACCCCGCGGAGAGGAGTGGGGGCCGTTCGGACACTCACGGCTCAGAGCCCCTCGTCCCACTTTCCCTCCTCCATCCCGAAGTCCCCTTCCCTCGCGCCCGACCAGGGTTCTTCTGACCGACCCTCTCCAGGCTCCCGGGACAAAGCCGGGTTGGGAGGAGGTTTCCTCCGGAGTCCCCGGCCAAAGCGGCGCGGGGAAGCGGCCCGGGCTCTGAGCGCACTCACCCGACAGCTCGTCCGGCTCCAGCCCGGTCTCCGTGTCCAGCCCGCAGATGACAAAGTAGTCGGCGAAGCGACTGGGCGCTGAGCCCCCTCCGCCGCCGCCGCCGCCGCTCATGGCGCCGGGGCCGAGCCGGGCCGGGCCGGGCGGAGCGCAGAGCCCCCGCACCCGGGCGCCCGCCCGCCCTCAGGCCGCCCCTCCCGCCGCCGCCGCCGCCGCCGCTATCGCGGCTCGGGCCGCCGCCCCCGGCCCTGGCCCGGTCCCTGCGGCCGCCGCGGCTGCCGTGACGCGGCAGGAGGGCACCGGGCCGCCCCGCGCCGCATCCTGGACGCCTTCCCCTCCGCGCCGCCGCCGCTGCCGCCGCTGCCGCCGCTAGCCGAAAGCGCCGCGGCTGGAGCGAGCCTGAAGCAGGGCGGAGAGCGCCGAAGGCCCCCTCCGCGGCCCCTCCCGCCGCGCCTGCGCAGGCGCAGTCTGGGAGGGGGCGGGCGCCCGGCGGAGAGGATGACGTGATGCTCTTCGGGCCCCGCGGGCCGCAGTTTCCCAAGCGGTCGCCGCAGCGCGGCCGGCGACGGTCTGGCCCGCTACCGCCACCCCCTCGGGGCCGCGACTCCCGCTAAGTGGGTACGGGATGAGTGCGCGCATCTCCCAGAGCCGGCACCCGGGCTCTTGCTCTGCCTCCCACCTCCTCCTCCCTACTCTGGAGGTCTGGAGAGCTCCTTAGCCCGGCCCTGTCACAGGGCTAGGGTCACAGAACTGAGTTTGGTGGCCCACCTCATCCCATTTCTAGGCTATCAGTCTAGACAAAGGCGCCTTCTCCTCCCACCCCCTCCATCCTCACTGTCCCCGACCCCGTTCCCTGGCACCTGTGTCCAGTCCTCTCCCCAATAAAGCTGAAGGGCAATGCCCTCTCTTTTGGGGGAGGTGGTTCATTCATCCTACATTTAACCTTGTTTTATAAATGGGGAAAATAAGGCCACAAAGAAGCAAAGACTTCAGCCGAACTTACGTGGAGTCGAACAGACAAAGCCTTAACTAGAATACTGGGCTCGTGGTCAGCTTCCTGCTCCCTCACCACAGCCAGGCCTTTTCCCATATGCACCAGACTATATTCTTTTCTCTCCTGGAGCCTCCAGAACTCCCTACCACTTGGGAGCTCCCCTTCTACTTCTGAGAATTCGCAGATCCATACCTGAGCCTGTCCTCCTAAGAGAAAGAGGGAATGAGGAGGAGAGAAAAATGCCTCCTGGTCCTTGTCTTGGGGTCCTCTTATTTGGTTTCCCACAAAAGGTAAGCAGGAAACTGGAGATCAGAAGCCATAAAGGTAATATGGTATACTGGTTACTAGCTCAGATTTGGATCCTGACTTTTGTCATTAATTGTGTGACCTTGGGCAATCTCTAGGTACCAGCAGTCATGGTTTTTGTGATGATTGCATACAAATAAAGCAGTTAGAATCGTGCATGGAACATAAAAGGCACTCCATAAATATTGTAGATTATTATTATTCCAGCAAGAGGTAAATTTCAGGTTTGCTTGACAGGCTGCTACTAAAGTCCCTGGAAAGCAACAGGCTTCCCCAGGGGCGGAACCTGGATCTCTCCTTGGTTCTCTCCTGGGTACTTCTCCCAAGTATTGGTTCCCTGGGAGAGGGTGGCCTGGAGGTCACAGCCAGCGTCACTCGGAACCATGGCATCTGCTCCTCCCTGTATATAACCTTCCTGAACTTGTGGGATAAAAGCAGGGAGGAGAAAGTAGCTTTACAAAGATTTTTCAGGGTGATGCCCCACTCTATGCTATATGGTGGTGACACAGAGACAACAGAGGGGTCTCAGAGAACTAAATAATTACAGAGCATCCAAGTTGGGAGATGGTTGGGAAAGGCTTTAGAATGAGGTACAATCTGACCTGAGTACTAAAGGATCAGAAGGCATTTCTTAAATAAAAGGGGTAGGAAAAGAAGATGTGTCAAGAAGTATGTGGGACAACAGGGAGTGACAGATTTAAATGATACATTCAGGCAACAGCAAGTAGTTTGTTTCTAAGGGGATGAAACTGGGGAAGGAAGAGAGGGACAGAACAAGAAAGGCCCCAAATGCCAGGCTAAAGAACCTATCCTGTAAAGGAATTTAAGCTGAGGGGGTGACAGGATCAGACCTACATCTTAGAATGATCACTTTGGGGGTGATGTGGAAGAAGAGACTTGAAAAAGTCTTAAATGTCCTCAGTTTGAAAGTCCAGAGACTTTTCATCCAGTGTGTCCAAGGTGATCAGACGCTGGGAGACCTCTCACACTAACTCAACTCATAAAACACAGTTACAAACAAAAGCCTAACTGTATTAATTTGCCCTGGGAAATGTAACTGCTCAGAAGCTCAGAATACTCAACTGTAAAGTGATCTCCTTCCCAGTAGGAAATATGTTTGGCAGAATGATTGCATCTTTGAGAGTCAGAGGAAAAAAAACAGAGCTGGATGCTCTTTACATTCATTGTTTAA
Source organism: Manis pentadactyla (assembly GCF_030020395.1). Taxonomy (NCBI): domain Eukaryota; kingdom Metazoa; phylum Chordata; class Mammalia; order Pholidota; family Manidae; genus Manis; species Manis pentadactyla. The sequence continues at coordinate 49,352,571 of NC_080027.1, forward strand.
ATCCTTACTCCTACTCTTACTAGCTGTGTGAGCTGAGGCACATCAGTTAACCTCTCTGGTATGAGCATAATCACTGTTACCCTGCACAAGATTGCTTTGAAGATTCATAATTTTAAAAATTAATGAAAAAAGGAACTTGGAATATCTGGTACATAATATACTCTTAATAAGTGGCATCCTGGGGCACCAGTTTCAGCAGGAAGGACATGAGAAGAGCAAATAGACACCTCAGGGAAGATAATTCCAGGGAAGGGCATGAGACAGAAGTGTGCCTGGAGTGTTCAAGGAGAGATAAGAAGGCTAGGGTGGCTGGAAAGGGTTGGGGGTGGGAGGAGTGGTAAAAGATAGTAAAAGGTGTGTGGGAGTTGGCTTTCAGTTCACCAGAAGGTCACGTTTGCCCCTCCACAGTGTGTGGAGTGTTGGCCTTAGAAAGCAGCTACCTAGGCAGGGACATTTCCCTGCCCCACTTGCAGGCAGATGTGCCATGTGACTGGTCCGCACCAATGGAACATGTGCAGGAGTTTACGTGTATCACTGCTAGGTCTGGGTATTTAAGAAGTAAATGAGGCATCTCCCTTTTCTCTTTTTTGCCTTCTACCAGCTAGAAGTAGGAGAATCTGAAGTTCTAAGACATGGCAAAACAGAAGACAGGCGCCTGGATCCCTGAATCAAGCACATGGAGGAAAGGCTCCGGCTGACCTTGAACACCCACACTTGACTGTTTTGTGAACAAGAAATTTATTTATTTCAATTATGTTAAGCTGCTGGTACTACAGGGTTTATTTGTTACGGCAGCTAGCATTACTATCACCAAAGCAGATGCTGGCAGTGGGGGAAATCAGGCCATAGAGAGCCATGAAGGTGCACTGTAAAGAGTTTACCTTTGAGGAAAATGAAGTCACTGCAGAGTTGTGAACAAGGAGTGTCATGATCTGACTTAGTTCAAAGGGTATGCAAGACACTGTTTTAAGTACTCTATGTATTAACTCTGTCTAGAACTTGCCCCTGAACTCAGGATTTATATATCCAATTGACTCCTTATCATCTCAATGTAGAGGTCTAAGAGGCATCTCAAAAGTTAGCATATTCCAAATAAAATTCCTGATTTGCCCCCATAATGTTGCCCCTTCCCTCCTCCCCATCTCAGTAAATGGTACCCCCATTCTTTCAGCTCATGCAAAACCTTACACTCATTCTTGATTTTTCCCTCTCTCTCTCTGTCTCTCTTCCTACCTGCCACATATACACACATTCCACATCATACCCATTAGAAAATTCTATTAGTTCAGAAATTTATAACAATAAGGATAGCACAGTAATAAAATTTTAAGCCCTTTAAAATTGTCTAGTTCACTAAGAATGGACTAACAGTTATCAAAGGGAAAGGGACTGGGGAGGATGGGTGGGAAGGGAGGGATAAGGTGGGGGGAAAGAAAGGGGGCATTACGAATAGCATGTATAGTGTGGGGGGGGCACAGGGAGGGCTGTGCAACACAGAGAAGACAAGTAGTGATTCTACAATATCTTACTACATTGATGGACTGACTGTAATGGGGTTTGTGGGGGGACTTGGTAATGGGGGGAGTCTAGTAAACATAATGTTCCTCATGTAATTGTAGATTAATTATACCAAAAAAATTGTCTAGTTCAGAAAATTATAAAAAGCAACTGAAAAAAGAACAAGGTACTCGAAGTATAAAACATTCTGGTTACATGAAATCCAGAAAATCACTAAACATGTTTCAAAAAATACTTTGTAACTTTATCTTACAAGTCACCTCTACCTTTAGTGAGTTTGCTGGATATCAATACATAAAACTGGGAAGCAAAAACAAATTCATATTGTATAAAATACAATGATATATACAATGCATGTAATAAATCCCTTACAATTAATATAAAGAAAAAATATGCAATTTTTATTAATCAACATATTTCCCTTTGCTTAATATATATTTGCAAAACATTTTAAGAATATCAGCTTGAGGGGACACCAGAATATAGGAAGATCAGGCCTATACCTTGCAAATCTGTACTCTGAAAGAGCAATGCCAAAGTAAAGGGGAGGAAGGATATGGTCACAATAGATCAGCCAGAAGCAGAGCCAAACCCTACTTTGAAAGCTTGAATGAGATGATTGGCATATCTCAGATCAAAACTAACTGAAAAATTGTACATATATGTATTGTAGTATTGTATGTAACATCAAATATATTAGAAACAATTCAAATATCCACCTATAGGGTACAGATCAAATAAACTACAGTTTGTGCAAACATTGCAATATTGTGCATCTGCAAAAAAAGAAGACAGAAAAAGGATACCTATTGTGTAGTAATGTGGAAAAATACCCAAAAATGTATTGTTAATGTAAAAAGCAAGGTGCAAAACAGTGTAGGTAATAGCTAAAATGTGGAAGTAACTCAAGTATCCATCAATAAATGAATGGATAAGCAAAATGTAGTATATATGTACAATGGAATATTATTCAGCCTTAAAAAGAAAGGAAATTGAGACATGCTACAACATGGGTGAACCTTAAGGACATTATGCTAAGTGAAATAAGCCAGTCAGAAAAAGACAAATACTGTATGATTCCACTTATATGGGGCCCTAGAACAGTCAAAATCACAAAGACAGAAAGTAGAATGGTGGTTGCCAAGGGCTTGGGGGAGAGAGAAATGAGGAATTGTTTAATTGGTATAGACTTTCTGTTTCAATATGAAAAGGGTTCTAGAGTTTGATGTTGGTGATGGTTGCACAATATTATGAATGTACTTAATGCCTTGGAACTATACCCTTATATATGGTTATAATGGTAAATTTTATGTATATTTGCCACAATTTTTTTAAATTGAGAAAAAGAAATGCACAATTGAAAAAAAATGGAATTTTAAAGTAACTCATCATTCTTTGGCTGTTCTGAACTTACTTCCTGGAAACTAGCTTTTAAAAATTAAGAGGTAGATCTGAACTAAGTATACAAATCAGAGGTAACTATTTTTAAATGTAGAAAAGAATAAACTCACTTATTGAAAGATAGCTCTGAATGGAACTGAAAATTTTATAAAGTAGTAACTGGAAATTACAGAAATGTATGCTAAGATAGTACTTCTCAGCTAATGTTAAAAGGATCAGTTTCCTGATTTATACATTTTACTGTTGGAATTTTTCATGCAACAAATATTGGTATTATGACATATTCGTGGAACAGCATGGGTCTCTGAAATCAGACTTCCCAGGTTCAAATCTTAACTTTACCGCTTACAAAATCTGTAAATTTAGGTAAATTCCTTAACCTCTCTGTGCCTCAATTTCCTCTTCCATAAAATGGAGATAATATTGTTACTTGCTTCCTATGTTTGCAGTGTGTATTAAGAGAGAAGATACAGGTAAAAAAAAAAAAAACCCAAGTGTCACCATCTTTGTAAAAAGAGAAAATAAAAGAAACAAGTGCTTCTTTCTTTCTTGTATATGCATATACTATTTTTGGACGAATAAACAAGACATTAAATTTAATTGATTCTAGGGAAGGCACTGAATGGCTGGAATCAGGAATTAAAGGGAAATGTTTCATTGTATACGGTTTTGTACTTTTTGGGTTTTGAACCATGAGAATGCATTATCTAGTTTAAAAATAAATGATATTAAACCTTTAAAAATACTACTCCTTTCCTGCAGTCTCCTCTACTAACACAAAGTGACTGTGCCAGCCACACAGCCCTTGTCATGCTAAAATTGCCAGGCCAAATCCTTGTGGGTGCAAACTCTTTCAAGTATGACTGCTGAGGCTCTTTATGATCTAGGCTCAACCCACCTGTACTTTTATTCTCCCAAGGTCCTCCCTTCACACCATCTCTCTCCAGTCAAGCCTTTATGCTTGCTATTTCCAAGCAGCCACCTGCTTGGGACCAAAGTGTCCATAACTCACTCTCATCTCAGAATTTGGAAAGCCCGAAGTGATCCACTCATCTATAGCTCCTCCTTTGTACCTCCCTTCCCACCCATTTTTATCTGATTTGTGTCAGCAAACTAAGTACAAATCACCCTTCCTGACCCCACTTGAGCCTGATAACAGCCTTGGCTGTGCAAGCCTTAGATTGGGGCTTTGCTGCCCCAATTTAGACCTGCACCTCTGAAAGAAAAAGCTACATGGATCCAAAATTCCCTGGACCAGTGTCCTTCTTCCTGTAAAAAACTCAGAAGGCAGGGGTTTCCCCACTTTCTCCTTCTAAAGTAGGCCTGCCCTGGAGCCACAGAGAAAAACAGTGGTGGGACACTGTGTTAAGTGGATGTGAGACCCCTCACTTTGCATGGTATACTATATAGGCAATGAGGCTGGGACAGCCCCCTAACTTCCCAGCTGTACATTCTTATCTTGACTCTACACACAGCCTCTGAAGAGAGGATAGGACCAAGGCTGGATTAATTCTTCTCCTTCACCTGTTGACACCCTTCAGTGCTGAGCTCATGCCCTACCTCATCTAAGGGTCCTCCACTGGGAACTCCTAAAGCCCATGCCATCTCATCACACAGGGGCTTGATCCGGACACTCATGTGTCCTTCCCCAAAGCAATCAGTGTTAGCAGGGCCTTATTTATCCTTCCAGAGATACTCCATATCCTATACTAGCAGCAGCACTTCCTCCAGCTAGACCCTGATCAACCTGACTCCACCCATGCAGAACCTGCCCGCTCCCCAGCTCACAGTACAGCATTCAAGGAAGTTCAGCTGATGACCCAATAGGTGCCTAAAACCCTTCCTCTCTAATGCTCAATGAACAGTTCACCATATGCAAAATGAAATGAATCCCACTGATCATTCAGAAAAATATAAGCTTCATAATACAGGCTTTCTTAAGACATAGATACAGCTAGACATATAGACTGATATGCCCACAGCCATCTTGGGCAGCCAGGTCCCTCTGTTTAATGATCCATCTCTACAGAAGGAGTCATGCACACTTTGCTTTCCTGGGCCCTACGCTCCCACCGGCTCCCAGTACCTCGTTCATACCCAATATCAGGATCCTCCTATCTCACAAGCTCCCTAAATTGGTTAATAATCAGATATCACCCTTCAGCCACCAGAACTCACAGTGATAAAGAAGCCCCAAAGAAGAATCAGCATCAAGCAACCATCTGATGACCTGTGGCATGGGGAAGTATGAAGTTGAGCAAGAGGAGGAAAAGTTGCAGATAATGGCCACAAATGATGCAACTTTCTCAAAAGAAGTGCATGAGCACATGCATGTGCATATCTACAGACTTGTCTGTATGTGAGCATTTATGTGTAGGGTTGATCATGTATATGTGCTCATATATATTAGATGTTTGTGCATTTGCACGTGTAAATAATTGTCTCTGTGTGTGTTGTGTGTATCTGAGGAGGCCGAGACAGGGTAGCCAGACCAGGTAAACAGAGGGGTACCTTTGTCTCTTGACACACCCAAGAATGACTCACTGGTGGTCCCTTCTGTCCTCCCCATACCTCTCTCCCCTTAGGTCGGGAGCCTTTTGAGGTCTGGGTGGATGACCTAATGTACTGCTTCCAGCCCTGTCTCTTAGACTGTGAACACTGTGGCCTCACTATTCCCATCAACTTCAGGGCCAAGAGCTTCCTGGGAAAGGCCAATAGTCTAGTGAGGGCAAGTGGAAGGCCCTTGGACCAGATCCCAAACGGAAGATATATTTAGCTGTAGTTTAGCTCTCAAAGATATTCTGGGGGGCAGGGTGTCTGTGTGTGATGAAATTGTTACGTATCTTGATTGTGGTGGTGGTTACACAATTGCTCATTTGCCAAAATTACAGAACAGTACACTACTAAGAATAAATTATACTGTGTGTGATACCTTCATAAAAAGATGGGGGAAAAATCTATGAAATTAGTAATTGGATATTGCAGCTATACTGTCAGTTTTCTAGGTTATATCAATTTGCCCTTAGTATGACAGACAAAAAAAATATACAGAAATTATTACACAAAGAAAAATTAATGGTTGAATTATTGAATTAAATTTATAATAATTAATTAGAATCAAACCAGCACAAGAATTTTAACACATAAAAAATTAACTGTAATCAAAATAAACTGAATTTCTAAATTTCAGAGCATTATGTCCTAGGTTGTATTTGGAGAACATATTGTCTTTATTCCTACATCAGGAGATGCTCTGTTTTAACAGCACAATTTAATGGATTCACTGGAAAAAGAAGAGATGGTATTTTGGGTCACTGGTGTGAAGTTTATAGAAGAATTATTAATAACTGTTATCAAATGCAATACTTGCAATATCCAATCATCTTTTGGCAAATGTTAATGAATTGGTTTGGGTTTTTTCTATGAGTCTGAATAAAAGTTGATGAAATTTCAGGAAGAAGAGCAGGAGGAGGAGGAAAAAAGCAGCAGATGCCCACTCAGGGGGACTGAGAAGGGCCTGGCTCAGGAGCCAGGACACCCAAGTTACAATCCTGACTGCGGTTTACTCAGATGTTATGACCTCTGGCAGGTCCCTCACTCTCTCGAGTCTTGCCTTACCCACTTCTTACCTTCGCCATGAGCAGGGTTTCCAACAGCTGCATCTTTGAGAGTCCTTTCATTGCTTTTCTACCCCAGGACCCTATAATTAGAAAAATGTCTCTGAAACAAACTGCATTTACAATCAGTTTTCCCATTTTTTGTTAATAAAATATATATTGATCCTATGTTCAGACCTTTTAATTTTTGCACAAGATAAGTGGGCCACAAAGAATATAATTCCAGCCAAAAGCAAAAAAGAAAGGATATTTTTAGCCTGGATAGGCTTCTCCTAGATAAAAATACTATTCCATCCACCAGGCTTTGTCAAATGTTGGAACTGGTTAAAAGCCTCCACCACAGAAATTTTCACGGGCTGCCAGGGCAAGGCAATATAACGTGAGGAGCTACTGGTTTTGATTCTCAACTGAACACCTTGGAGGCAGGGATTCGGAGGCATGCCTGTGCCACGCCTTGACCAACCACCTCAACTCCCTGCCTGCTGCCCACTAAGTTTGCCAGGCTCACGTTGTGAGTTGTCAGCATTTGTGCCTCTGGCCAGACAGGGCTGCCACTCACATTTATACAGATTGAGCATTGCCCAAGAGACACCATTCATTATAGTCACCATTAATTGATATAATCATTCAAATGGTTTTCCAACAGATGGCAGTAAAGTATTTAAAGAAAGGGGCACCTTTTTCTGGTTCCTCCAAAATCACAATAAACAAAAAGCTAACAGTGGGCTAACATTTTCTCTGCATTGCTCACATGATGCTGTTAAACAGCAGGATGCAAGAAGTATTAACTTGGCTCCACAGAACTAGAAAGTCAACACCAGTTGTGCACTCCCTCTCACACACATGGCTTCTTTCCCTCTGCTTCTCCCTCACCTTCCATTCCAACTCATCTGTTTACAGGTGCTCTATACTGGATATAGGAGTTGGCAGTCAACACCCATGCCTACTTCCTTCTATTATTCCCAGGGGCAGATTCATGGGCATCCCACCTATGCACAGAGCTGTATTCAGAAGGGCCACACACTTCGTTTTATGCCCTGCTGTGACTGTCATAAAATTTTTAATAATTTTATCTTTGAATTTGTGTTTACTTTGTAAGTGAAGTCTGATGGGACAAAGGAGCACGCACATCAGCAGAGGCTGAATGGGCAATATGCACATCTGTTGTTCCTCGCTGCCTCATGGAACTGCCCCTACAGTGTTTGCAATACTCCATGAGCAGAGAATTCTGGTGGACCAGTGATGCCTGGGAGATTAGCCAAACTCAAAGCCAGTACAAGGTAGGCATGGTGTGTCTACAACTGCGTAAGTGGGGGTGCTGATTATCCTCACAGGGTATGCTTTTCATTCAAACCAGAACTTGCTTCTAATGGCAAAAGAAGGCAATGGCTTTCTAAGAAACACAAACGACCAAGGAACCCCATCACATTCTTATTTATAGGACTTCCTTGGAGTAACCAGTCACTTGCTGAAAATGATGACATAGAAGGAAAGGAATAAATAGGGGAAAAAGAAGGTTCCTTTTCCTTTCAATCCTTCCTTGTTCATCAGTAAGTCAAAGGGAGAGAATGTTGGTAGAATGTGTGCACATCAAGAAATGAAATAAAACCTGTTGAGTTACTTTTTACAGCACTTCCACTATATCCATGTAAGAATGAAATACATATGCATGTGTGAGCTTCAAAGTGGAATTGTGTAATTTTGGTGATTTCACATGAAGTTCAATACTCTTACATTTGCATTAAAACTGGCACTGTACAATATAAAGATAAATGTAAAATTCTGGCTAATAACTTACTGTTTTAATTTTTCTTTAATATTAAATTAAAAATAAAAACAGCATGACAAGTCAAAAAGGAGACCCTAGAAGAAAAGGAAAATCTTTATATTTTGTTACCTTTAATGGCACTCTTTTCCCTGCTTTTGAACAAAGGGATCTGCACTTTAATTTTGCACTGAGTCCTGCAAATTTATGTGGCTGGCCCTGACTATTCTTTTCTGTATTGCAGAGGCTGGAAATCTACAAACTGAAAACTAGAGTTCTGCATGCAAAATAGATTCTGCAAATCAGATGCACTTGCAAGAGATTTGAATGCAAGAGAAACAGAAGCTGTTTTTCCTGCTGCTTTTGGCAGTGTTCCATGGGCAGGTAGGGTTGTAGAGTTGCCAGTGGTCCTTCAACCTTGAGAATGATGTGACAGAGTGGCAGCGGCACAAGCAGCAGGCTCGCTCTTCCAAGATCTAAGAAGCAGCGACAGCAGCTGTGGCAGCTTAGATCCTGTACTCCTGGGATCTGGATTACAGCTATGGTGGTGAGTTTTTGGAGACCATTTCTGCCAGTTCTGGAGTTTTCTAGGAGTCATTCTTGGACTTTCAGCCTGCTCCTTCAAACTTTCCAGTGATTTTGTAAAACCTTCAATTCCCTATATTAAGTCCTTTTTCTCTGCTTGAAATAAGTAAAACACAGTTGCTGGAAAACAACTCCAAAATATTATTCTAATGGAATGTACCTGTACCAGGCCACCATTAATAATGATGAGACTAAGGTAAAAACATCTGGTCAATTTAAAAAGACACAACACACAACTTTTTGGTATGTATTTATTCATTAAGTCCTTTCTTTACTTAAAACAAACCAACCAACCTGGAGTAGTTTCTTTGATGACAAGGATCCTCTCATGCCTGTTCCCAACTCATATTCCACACTTCATGTTCAGAACTTTTTCAACAGCTCTTTTTTTTCAAAGTAAGAAGTTGAAAACTTTGGGCTCCACTATGCTCAGGACTTTATGAAGCTTCACATACAGCCTTTTACCACAAAATAGACAAGGTCTGGGCTCAACTCCCCGCCCCCCAAGTGGCCCATTTCTGACCGTGCCTCTGTCCCTCCTACCTCACCCATACCCTCACTCCCTGCCTTCTCACCTCCTAGGGTTTTGAGTTCCTTTACCCCTCCATTTCTTCAAGCAATACCAGTCAGCTGGAAACTCATCAACCCTCCCTATCTGAAAATGTCCTGTCCTTAAAGAGCCCATGGTTAGTTAAGAGAGGCAGTAGAGTAAATAAATCTAACAAGATTGAGAACCTTTATTTTTTTAATTAAAGTCTCATTGATATACAATCTTATGAAAGTTTCACATGAGCATTGTGGTTTCAGCATTCACCCACATTATCAAGTCCTCACTGCCCCCCACCTTGTAGTCACTATTAGCGAGAACCTTTTATTTCTTAAACAGCTACATAAAAATTCCTCATGAAGGAGGACACCTTTGTGGTCTAAGGCTGAGATTCCAGATTCTTTTAAGATGGTAGATCCTGTTAACGCATGTGCTGTTTGTGTCCAGCAACACTGCTAAAGCTTCATTTTAGTTTTGTTAACTCTGCTGTTTTTCAAAATAGACTATATTAATTTTAAATAATGACAGTTTTATCTTTCCTTTTATTTCTAGAATGTTACAGAAATGAGTAATATGGTATAACATCATGAATGGCTTTTCTTGGTAGAAAATTCTCTGCAGATCAGTCCAGATTGTATGAATTAATAAGTATTTCATTCCTTTTTATTGCTAAGTGTGCAGTATTCCATGGTATGGACATACCACAGTTTAACAGTTCACCCACTTAAGGACATCTGGATTGTTTCCAATTTGGGGCTAGTATGAATAAAGCTGTTATAAACATTCATTTACAGGTTTTTGTGTGAACATAGTCTTCATCTCTCTGGGATTAAAGCGTCAAGTGCAATTGCTGAGTCATGTGATAATTGTGTGTTTAGTTTTTAAAGAAACTGCGAAACATTTTCCAGATGGCTGTACCATCTAACCTTCTTACCAGCAATGAGTGAATGAGGGATCCAGTTTCTCCACATCCTTGCCAACATTTGGTGGTGTCACTATTTCTTTATTTAGACTTCAGATAGGACTGCAGCGATAGCTCATGATGGTTCTAATTTGCATTCTCTAATGGTTAATGATGTTAAACTTATTTTCATTTGCTTATTTGTCATCTGTATATCCTTTTTGGTGAAATGTTTGTTCGTATCTTTTGCCATTTTCCAAACGGACTGTTGTTTTTTACTGTTGAATTTTGAGAGTTCTTTATACATTCTAGATATCGGGCCTGTGTTGAATATGTTGTAGACATTTATTTTCTCCCATTCTGTAGCTTGTCTTAACAAGATCCTCTTCACAAGATCTTTTGCAAACATTTACAATTTTGAAGTATAATTTATTGATTCTTCCTTCTATGGGACATGCTTCTGTTGTAAAGTCTAAGAACTCTGCCTGAGTCTAACCAAAGAGCTTCTCTTATGTTTTTTACTAAAGGTTTTAGTTCCACGTTTTACATTAAAGCTTTTATTAAATTTGAGTTAATTTATATGTAAGGTTTGAGATTCAGGTAAAATTTAATTTCAGGCCTATAGATATTTAGTTGCTCCAGCACCATTTGTTAAAAAGGCTATCTTTCCTCCATTGAATTTTTTGCACCCTTGTCAAAAATTAGTTGGGCACTGAAATTTGAAAATTTGTGTGAGTCTCTTTCTGTATTCTCTGTTCTGTTCCATTGATCTATGTATTTATCCCTCTGCTAATTTCACACAGTTTTGATCACCTTAGCTATGTAAGTCCTTAAGTCAGAAACTCCTTTTACTTTGCTTGAGATTATTTTAACTATTACAGTTCTTTTTCTTTTCCATATGAATTTTAAGATGATCTTGTCTATACCTAAATGATCTTGCTGGGAAATGGCTGGGAATTGCATTAAGCATATAGATCAATTTGTTTTTCTTTCATAGTTATTGTCTTCTTATATGTCCAATTATCTTGGTTTATAATCTCACATTCTCCTGGTACTAGTTATTGTGTTAATATGTATTGAGGAGGGGCTGAAGGCAAGTCTCAGTGTCCCTCCCAGTGAATTTAAAGAGAGAGAGAGAATAAGTTCCAGTGTGAAAAGCCTCAGACACCAAAGTTCCTTTGGCTGCCACTTTATTAGGCCACTCCTCTGGTCAGGGATTTACCTATAAATTCTTGGAAAGAAACCCCAGTGTAGGAGGTATTCTTCTTAGTTTTTGATTCCCTGTCCTAAAAAGATGGGGTAGGGGTGGGAGAACTGAATGTTGAGGGCTGCTAGCACCTATATTCACCCCAACAGGGCTTTTGTACTCCCCTGTTGTTATTCTGGTGACACAGGGAATCTGGACTATTATGTAATGGAGGAAAATTAGAACTTCGAAACTTTCAACCCACTGTCTTGTCCTCCAATCCTCCACTATGGCGACAGCTACTAGTACTAGTGAGCACAGTGCATGCCACACACACACACACACACACACACACACACACACACACACACACACACACACACACACACACACACACACACACACACACACACACACACACACACACACACACACACACACACACACACACACACACACACACACACACACACACACACACACACACACACACACACACACACACACACACACACACACACACACACACACACACACTTAACTAAAGCTTTCTTTCTCCCCAGGAGTTTCTCATAGTGTTTACTTTTGATTTCTCAGCTTTATGCTTCTGTTGCTTTCATTCTCTAGAGTTGATTTTAGAAAAGAAGCCAATAGGCTATGCTAGTTTACAATCTTAACAGGTAACTTAAGTTTTTGAAATCATGCTGGCTGCTGTGTAGAAAATGGAGTTTAGAAGGGCAAGCCTTGGAAAAGACAGACAAACTCGATTATTGAGGTACTCCAGGTTCAAAGGTAATGATGGACTTGCACCAACTAGGAAGCTAGCAGTGAAGATGGAAAAAATTGTTGGATTCAAGAGTTATAGAGGTGGAATTAATAAGGTTTGCTGATGGTGAAGAGAGAATAAAGAAAGGCTACTATGTGTCATAAAAAACTGGATGTATTTCCCTGTATGGCCCCGGAAGACGGCTGGTTAGCCAGAGAGACAGGTAAGATTCCTCAAGGGAGGAACAACCTAAGACAGGCACAGTCGCAGGGGGGGCCATCAGGTGAGAAATTGGGGACCAACAGAGGTGAGGCTTAGAACCTCACCCCCCCATTTTGAGAGAAATCTTCTGCATCCGTGGATGTTTTGTTGCCCTTGTCTAGCTTGGATTAATACTTAGTCTATAGGCACAGACCTGATCATCTACATTTGCCCTCTTACAGCACTAAATTATGTTTTCTACCTTTATCTTCCATCTACCTACCACTTCAGCATTAAAAAAAAAAAAGGGGAGAAATGTGGGATTCACATAGAAATCAAGTATAAAAATCAAATGAATAATCATATCTGACTTGATTGTTTATAGTTCATGATGCGTGATCAAAACCGAAAGTTTCTGTGATATGACTGCCCTTGCACTGTTCACCATGTAAGAACTTATTCACTATGTAAGAACTTGTTCACCATGTAAGAACTTGTTCGTTATGCTTCAGAAGATTGGAGACTGTTGAGAATTAGGCTTGGGGTTGATTAATGATTGTGCATTGAGTCCCCTATACAGAATTTTATTGTTGTTAACAACCATTTGATCAATAAATATGAGAGATGCCCTCTCAAAAAAAAAAAAACTGAATGTATGAATGAGCCGTTTTGGGGATGAAGACTGATGGAAAAACAATACTGGGGGGCTCTCAATTTTACAGTTCTGTTTTGCACATTCTTATTGAAAAAGCAAAATCCCCAAGTGGGCAAATTCCCAGGAAGGATCTTCTGCCACTCTCCCTATCCTCAGAACCAGGTCTCTTGTCTGTCCCATGCCCTGAGAGGACATTATCATTAGATTGGCTTCCCAACTCTTTCAGGGTCAACACTGTTAAGGAGACATAGCAAATATGACCTTCAAGCTTTCCACTCACAAGGATCAATCACTGAAGCTCCTCTCATCTCCAGTTTTCTACTTGTTGCTTTTTCATTACCTTGAATCAATTTTCCCCTATCAGCACTCCAGTTTCTTTTCGTGTTAGTCTGGTGGGTTGGTATTCAGGTGCCCTGTTCTCCTCTGGCTGTGTGTTGCAATCAATGAACCTTATTAACCACCATGCTTTAGAGTACCAGGACATGAGTAGTCTGTCCCCAACTGCCTCACTACAACAGTAATTGGGTATTTCTGCTCCACCCACTCCCACGGCCCTACCCCAACCACTCAGGCAGTCCTGTTTTCTCAGAACCTTTCCCATATAGTCTAAGTAGGATTCTGTTTTGGTTGTAGTCACCCCTTCCCACATGTTCTCTGCAGAAGCAAATTGAAGCCCAAAGCTGCTTAGGCAGTATTTTGACCAACGGGTGGGAATGTGTCTATTTCCATTGCCTGGAACCTCTGAACACAATGACAGTTCAAGTCTGAACTGATGACTCCCTTCCCAACAAGGCTGGTTAGAATTGTTATCTGAAGATATTCACTGTCTCATCCTGCTTCTCCTTCACCCAAATTAGATATCTAAGAAAGATGATTCAAGCACCTCTGAGATCTTTGGTGGAGTCTTAGTTTCTACATGTAATCGTCATTAAAAATTGCTCTGGTAGTGTTTGAATCCAGCTAGGCCTGATGTTCCAAAATGCATCCCATGGTACCCTTACCACATGACTTGATGCAAAATCTTCCAAGTCTTACATATAGGTAGAGTTCATTTTTCTTTCCTATTTATGTACAGCCAGAAGCCATATATATATATTCTGACAATTATCCACATCACCAAATCCCTTATTATGAGGAGTCTGACAATTATCCACATTACCAAATACCTTATTATGAGGAGTCAAACATACCACTACAGTGACATGGGCGTTTGTACCATGTAATTCTTTATGACAAATTCTTTTTTTTAAATATATATCAGTCAGAATTCCTTCATCACTTCCAAAGCCTCTACTTCTATGTGGGGAAAATGGAGCTTTCTAACTAGGATGCCTGCCTGGCCTTAATAGTGCCCATTGCGTATATAATAAGAGCATGTATGCACATTTATGGGATGTCAGTCACAGGAGCACCTGCCCATGGAAGGGGTAGAGAGGAAACACCCATTCTCTCCTCTGCCTGTGTTCCTGGTACATAATTGGTCAGGCGTCCACCAGTCACCAGGGACTCGCCCACAGAGTTGCTCCTGGAGCATAGGAGCAGGGGGTGGGCAGCCGTGGGAAGAGCACAGAGCTGTGCGGCCCCAGTGCTCCTAGAGAATCAAGCCTGAGTGTGGGAACAGAGAGCTTGGAGGGCGGGAAGTACATTCAAGCCAGCTGCATGTACCAAGCTGCCTGTGACCAGTAAGAATAAATGTGGTATCCCCCTTTCCCCCCAACTTTTTGCCCTTGCCTTTCTTCAGTCTCACTGAATTCATAGAGAACTTGCTCTGGACAGGGAAGCCCTCCTCTTGGAGCTACATTCTGTAACATTATATATGTTCTAGCCAGAAATTCCTATTTTCCTCTTCAGTATCTATCACCATTTCCTTTCATATGTCTCTAATTAACAGCAGCCTATAACCAACATTGTCAGGGTTTTCCAGAGAAACAGAATCAATAGGCTATATAGAGACACATATCTATGTATCTATATACATACAGATATGGATGGATTTATTTCATGCAATTATGGAGGCTTAGTGGTCCTACAGTCTACTATATGCAAGCTGAAGACCCAGAAAGCAGATGGTACAGTTCAAAGGCCTGTGGACCAACAATATAGAGTCTAGTCCAGGTCTGAAGGCCTAAGAACCAGGAGTACCAAGGGCTGATCAATCTCCCAGCTTAACAGGCAGAGTGAATTCAACCTTCCTCCACCTTTTTGTTCTATTTAGGCCTTCAATGGATTGGATGGTGCCCACCCACACTGGGAAGTCATCGTTTTATTTAGAACATGAATTCAAATGATAATCTCTTCTGGAAACACCTTTACAGACTCACCCAGAAATAATGTTTAACCAGCTATCTGGACACTGAGAGCCCAAACCGACATAAAATTTACCATCATAAACTTTGACTGGTGTTCTCACCCCAGTTCAAAAGCAAGCCCCATAGTGCTGATTTAGTCACCAGGAAAGTGAAAGTAAAGTAGGGGGTCTTGAATGAGCAAACTCATGTCTGTCGTGGGCCTGTAGGCATTCCAGGAAAGAATCCACTTTTTTAAAGGAAGTGTCAGTTGACCCTGAACAAAATCCAGTCTGATTTCATGATAATTCTTAGTCACTCTAGAAGGTTGAGACAATGACTATGGCTAGTTTTCCATCTAAAATACACAAACTTGAACAGTATATTCCCTCCTTTGATTTCCATATTATTATACTGTTGATCTCAGAGTAGTTTTCAAAACTCCCCTTAGACTCTTGAGGTGGTACTCCAGAGCCACCAGAACTACGACTGGGTTAGTTTCTACTCCCCAGCACTCTTTACCTAGCAGCTGAGTCATCATGACAAGAATGCTCACTTGGCACAGCTCCAGATGATGGATGATACTGAACCTCAGATTAAGGAGCCCAGACAGCCCCCTAAAATTTAACTTAGGAGTTTAGTGAGTTTCCCTACCTATTCTCAAAATGCAGTCCCTGCTAACACATAGTGGTCTTCAGAAGGTGTGGTATTATGGTTTCTGCTTTACATACCAAGTATTTCTAGGACAAAATGACTCTTCAGAAGAATCCTTCCAGTGCCTTACACAATTGCCATTTTATTCTACTTTGTATTACTAGCAAAGTAACCAAATGGAAATAATCTGTTTTTTTCAAGCATTACATTTTTTCATTTCATTACAGATGAAATGGTTTGTCTAAATGAGGTAATATGTAAGAAAGCTACACATTGTAAGCTATAAAAAACCTATACAAAGCAATGTATGCTTAATTTACTATTTTTAATTAGAAGCACTTACTCACCTTTTTCATTGATTTGAGAATCCTATCTTGTGTGAACTGTAAGGAACCTGGACCTTAGAGCTCACTTGGTCCAGATGAGAAACATGAAGTCTAAAGTTTAAATAATATCCCTTAACTCACCTAGCCTAGCACATTTTTCCCAGATAAGGGGGAAAAAATAATAACCAGAATAGAGTACACAACCTGCAATAAGACTACCTTCTAAACATCTAAACAATAATCCATGAATGATCATTTACACACCAGAAAAGCTTTAGCCCTTTTGATTTATTCTACCCATTTTCAAAAAACCGAGAACTTTAAAGATTCCTTCATCGACAAATCATTATATATACAAAAAATCTAGATATTTACCTGTATTTATTTACCTCTACAATTTAAAAAATTGCTTTAAGATTCTCAGAAGCTGCAAGGGTGTGTTTTCCTACATGTAACCATAACAGTATTATACACAGCAGTAATAGTAGCATAAATTCATTCAGGTCCCTGGACCCCATTCCAATGTGTGTTAAGTATGTGGGAGGGGGTCTTCCCACACATAACACCAAGCAATTCTCGAACACACGCAGGGCATCAGAAAACTGAACTCAATTTTGATGTTATTTGCCTGGAGATAGCACTAGATTCCCCAGGCTAAGGGCTCTATCCTACAAAACTGCCTTCCACCCCCAACTCTAGACACTGGTCGTGAGCTCCAAGCAGTTAACCTGTACTTCGGACCTACCACCTACAGATTGGAGGTTCCAACCACCTCCCTCTGAGGTTCAATTAACTGCTAGAGCAGCTCACAGAACTCAGGAAATCACTCACTTTTACAGGTTTAATAAGGATACAGTAAAGGATACAAGTTCACAGCCAAATGAAGAGAGACATAGGGCAACAGCCCAAATAAAGGAGCTTCTTTTCTTGTGGAGCTTGGGGCCTGGCTCAGTGGCACGTGGAGGCGTTCTGGTTCCCCAAGCACAGAAGCTCTGACAAACATGATCCAAGACAACAGAGAGCAGTAAGTTCTCAGGGGTTTTGTGAAGGCTACATTGCATTGTAGTGATTGACTGAATTATTGGCCATTGGCTGATTCAGCCTCTAGCCCCCGCCCTTGGGTGGGGCCTAAAAGTCTCTCAATATGACAAAACACCCATTTTACCTTTAAGACTCTGCAGTGTTTTCAGGAACTGTAAAGACCAAATATACCCTGAAAATATATATTTGGTCAAATGAATGTATTTCTTATGACTTCTTATATCACAGAAGCCAACTATAAAAATTAAAGGTTTTTAAAATCTTTGTTCTTAGAGGTGAAATGTGTGTCAGAATTTCAGGAGAGTATTTTTATTCAATGAAAGGTTTTTTAGTACAAATGCTTCCATGAAATAAATCCCAAGTACTATATTTTCTCAGTACAATTTATTACATTTTAGTTTGCATTTGTTGTCTTAGAAATATTACACTCAAAGTAAGAGCTTCAGAGAGAGGCCACTCAGAGGGGAACAGTCTGTTAGTGTGTAAACTTCCTAGCTAGCCTGCTCTCCTCCCCATACATAAACTTGCTGTCTTGTGGTTGTTACTATGCAACTGTCTACAAGGCATGGCTGAAGCTTGAATCTAAACATCTGGCATCAGAACAAGTCTGAATCCATGAATACAGGCCACCAACTGCATTCAGGGTACAACCTGCTGAAGGGTTCTTTCTTGATAGTCAATGATGATGCATCTGGAAAGTCTGGCTGTTATCTTGAGAGAAGAAAATAAACCTACCTTAAGTGGCAGCTACAATTTACTAACAGAAGAAATAATCAGCAAAGGGAAAGGATCAGTGATAAGGATAGACAAAATATTCTGAGAATAGACTAAGTACAATACATAAATATATACACAATGGAGTAAATAGTGAGGCTTCTCCTGAGTCCAAGTTGATACTTTTATTTTTAAAAGTCTGATAAAAATTTACTCAACTACATTTTATACAGTAATATTTAGTGAATTTTGTCCAAAAAGGCTATGTTTTAAGTTCATTTGTAAAAATAACAAAAGCTTTATTACTCAGTCCCTGGTCATTAAGGAAGAAAACCTTCCTAGAAATGACAACAAATAATTTCACACAAAAGGCCAAGTGACATAAGAATAGTATATTAATTATATATTTTCTTTGTATTTACAATAAATTCATTTGTTAATACTGTGATAGAAAAAATAATCAGTCCACATTATGTAGTAGAAACAGGCTTTGAGGATGACCATACCTCTCACAGCAAAAACATACAAAGACTTCTCCCATAGCTAAAAGTACTTTTCAACATGACAGTCTTGGGTGAAGGTAAAACGGGCAAGAGTACTTTACTTTAGATCAACTATGTCCTGGAATCAAGGATATTAACAATAAGTAAGCAGCAAAAAGCTGTTCAAATATTTCCCCAGGACTATTTAAATATAGTAGTTACCATGTGAGAAGTTCATTTTATTTGTAGTTTTTATAAAAAGTAAAAACACTAAATTGGAAACTGCATTAATCAAAAGCAGTCCCAAAAAAGCCATCAAAAGAAATGAACAAAGCATTCTTTTAAGTGTATCATGCATAAAAAGGATTATATAATATATACTTTAATGACCAGACTAATAAATAAATGAGGTAAATTTTACAGTCATTGGAACAAATAAACTATATTTAACCACTTAAATGTGTTGAGCTACTACTGCTTCTGTTTCAAAATATAAATATAATTAACCTAACATCTAAAAACTGAATATTTTGAATGTTTGTTTTTGACCCCCTTTTGAGATTTACTAGTAAAGAGAAACTGTATAACAAAATATTAACTGAAAATAAATTATCAACACTAATATGATATAATTATCATGTAACTGCCATTTTGTATATGCACAGTGGAAATATTGGGAAAGCTAGCTAAAAAGATGAAAATAAATTGGTCAGAATTTCACATTTCAGAATAATCCATGATAATCTAGAAGAGAAAAAAACATAAAATTCACAAAGTAGATGTAACTTGATATCCCTTCTAAGTTTAGGAGTCCAATAAGATGCAACTTTTAAATAAATCCACTACCTCAAAGATAAAGAGGAAGAAAATGTAAATCTCTTTTGGGCATTAGTTTTCAAGTTTATGCTCTGAAAGAAGGCTAACATTAGCCAGAACTGCAATACTATTTTTAAAAACCTAGAATCTTTGCTTTTGTATTTTAAATTTGCTTTTTCTATTTTAGTTATTAGTAAAGGAAAAGAGAGAAAAATATTCGACTATCAAGTCAAGGGTAAGTATGTATATAGCCAGTTTATGAAATAGATTAAATTGAGAGAATCAATTGGTTCAAGAATTTCCTACTATGCTGCTACTAGTTACCTATAGATACTCTTAGAATAGTAATTTAGATGTCTATCATAACAACTGATTGATAAACAATCAATTTCCATTTTTACTTTCTTCTCTCCCTTGCCACTTAAGTGCATTATTTTGACTGTCTCATAGGAAATTTTATTTTACAAATTCTTTGTTTCAATTACTGAAGACGTCATTTTAACACATAAACCTGCCAATCCTGAGATGATACGGATAGTAAAACTAAAACCCAACTTATTTTTCACTCAAATTTCTGCTTTAGTTTTTTTTGGAAAATGGCTGGTAGAATAGAAAGAAGAGCCAAAATCATTAGAACAAATACTGAGTTCCAAGAAACAGCTTCCCCTGCTGTTGTAAGCTGGTACAGAGTTGTTCCTGCCTTAATCGCTACAAAAGATGGAGGTGCGACACCTAAAATGAAAAAAAACACAAGAGTAAAAACAATCAACTGCTTTTAAAAATAATCATGTGTATAAAATTTCTTGTAAGAATATAGTAATTTCTATTTTGGAAATCTTAAATTTAATTTTAAAACTCCTTAAGTTTGTTTCCACAGAAATAATTCAATCTTTCATAATTGTCTAGTAAGGATAATGAACTTAATAACACAAGTTTCCAGAAAATAATTTTACATTTCCTAACAATCTTAAAAGAAAGAATGTGCCCTGATCCAGCAATTTAAAATTTAGGAAATACTGATGTATATAAGCAAAGATCTAATCTCAAGGATGTTCACTGAAGCATCATTAACAAAAATCTGAAAACAATCTAAATGTTTAACAACAAGATTGAGTACATTGTCATTCACTCTTTACAGAATATACTTGAAAATGAAGGAGATACTCAGAAATGAAAGATACTCAAAATACTAGAACAAAAAGCAGTTTATGCAAGAGCATAGGTGGAACAATCACATTTCATTAAAACCAGAACAGACTGGAAAAATTACTGTGGTTAAAGCTGAAAGTTAATGGAATCTCTAGTTGATTTCCTTATAAAATAAGGAGATAGGGACCAAAATTCTCTCTTCTGATTCCATGAATATAACATTATTTTACAAAATCCAAAATTACCTGAATATAGTCAAGATATTATAACAGCTTGGTATGGTGATAGCTGGTACCTAGAATTGTCATGTATATAAATGTTGAATCACTATGTTGTACACCTGAAACTAATGTAATGTAATACTGTGTGTCAACTACCCTTCAATAAAAAATAATTATCTACAAAAAAAAAAAAAAAAATCCAAAATTACCTAAGATTTTTAAGTTTGTCAATGCATTTTTTAAAGTAGCCATAAAAACTGATTGATTTTTCTTTTTCAAAATTATCTACTCTCTTAAGTATTAACTTAAGCTTTAATTTAACAGACAGTACATGAAGAATCTGCTCATCCTGCTGTTATCTAAACAATTCAGCTTAAATTTGAAAAGAAAAAAACCCATAATACTCTTAACTAAAGAACTATCAGAATTCATAAAATATCTAAATGAATCTTTATGTCCACTTAATTTTGATTAATTTCAAAATTAAGTGTCAGCTCCTTGAAAGCAAAAACTTTTTGTGGATCCTTGCTTCCCCCCATATTTCTGGTAATGCCCATAAATACTGATGTCAATATAAATAAAAATTGGGTCAATTCTCTACTAAAAACCAAAGTTAAATATTTCAGTACTTGATTAGAAAACAAAGCAGAAAATTATTCAACAAAGACACCTTGATTTTTTTCTTTCCACTATGAGAGAGCATAGAGTTTAAAAGTCCTGCTTTAATAAAATATCCATTAGAAAATGCTCTCATTTAAGAGAAGTAACACAAAAATACCTGACACAATCCAATAAACATTTCTGAGCATCTATTTATATAGGACATGTCTGTGCCCAACAATTATATATGGTGCTGGCATGTCTGCAAAGAGCATATAATCTAGCCTAGCTGGGCACTATTTGGTATGTACATGAGTTCTAATACAGCATTAACCAAAGGCCTTACCTAGAAAAGTGCCAATAAAAAAGACTTTCAATGGCACATTTATCACAGGGGATGTAATATTAATAAACCAATTAGGCAGAAATGGCGTTATTCTCAAAAATATAATGTAGTTAATAAGATGTTCTCTATGTCGTTCAACCTGTGAAAAGAGAGAAATAAATTGGGATCAAGATAAGGCTACTCTTGAAAATAAGTTGTTTAATATAAAATACCTCATTTCAAATTCCTATCCCTGATAGTAGTTTATAAAACATAAATGATCAAAAAAAGAACTTGAAAATGACCATCAGCTACTGATCAAATGCTGTGAGAGCTAAATGATATGAAGGTTTTAACTGTGCTTCACAGCTTAATGTTACACTATTGCAGGTGGTTCTATATCAGCCTAGATATGGCTCAACAATGATATTTTAAACCTAAAATGGCAAAATTAAACTTACAACTAGATGTAAGATACACATCAATAGACCAACTTTTTTAATGCCTTTAACTGCCTATAATGTTAAGGGCTAGTATAGCAGGCACATCAATAAACCTAGCCTCCAATTTTAAGAAATTCAGATAATCTTCATTTCATAATATACATTACATGAGTAATGCTTTCACATCAACACTTTAACTTCTCTGCTGACTGAACTTACTAGGAATGAAGAATTAGAATTACTGTTACAGGTACACCAACTTCATATCTGAAATTATTAACATTCATTAATTGCCTACCACTTGATTTTAGTCAAAAGATCATTTTTATGAATGGTTTGAGTTATTTATATAGGGGCTATACACTGACTCCCCAATTAGCCAAATAATTACATTAAATAATTTAAAAGTACACATTTACCTGCTGTGACCATTTTACTGCTTTCTCTGTTAGGTATTTGTACACAACTGGCCTCCCAACTAAATAGGAGAGCATATAGCAGAATGAGGCACCAAGTCCAGAACACTAGAAAATAACAAGAAGCCAAAAACATTTTGAACTCTTCCATCTTATTCACATGGATATATTTACTTAAGGAAAAACTCAACTAGTCTACTTCTTTTGGGGTGTGGGGAGTATATTCTGTATGACATCTCTTAAACAGAACAAAAACCCATTGATCTAGTCCTTTCTCAGAGCAAATTATAACTGAGACCAGCTAAAATAAACTAACAATTGTGATTAAACTTAGTGACTATATCCAACATTAAACGTTAACCTTTAGCCTAAGAATAAAACTTCAATAGCCATTTCTTTTTTTTAAGTTGCTATGCTTGAAAACACTAACCCCAATCCTGGGACTTAATTCACTGTACCCATCAATTTTGGACATTTGAATTTATAATATGTGAATTACAAAACACAGTAAGAAGGAAAGGTTAAAACAGAGCCTACAAATGCAATTAAGTCTATGAATACCCCTGTTCTAGAAAAAAAAACTAACTACACTACCTTCTCAAAGAGGAATTTAACAGATATTACTTTAACATCAAGCACTTCTTAAAACTAATGTGTTTAAGCTTACATAAACTAGTGGAACTAGGATGCCATCATTATCATTCTATTTAAAGCTATTTTCTAGAATTAATCACAGGGATGAAAGTACAACATAGGAAATATAAAGCCAGTAATACTGAAATATCTCTGCATGTTGACAGACAGCAACTACACTCATCATGGTGAACATTTAATAATCTGTATAATGTCAAATCACTACAATGTATAACTGAAATCAATTTATCAACCATTATTTCAATTGAAATATATGAATAAATAAAGCTTTTTTTTCTAGTCTCCCAATTTCATTTTATATACTTACCAAACAAACAAGAAATAAGGCTAATGGAAAGGGATAAAGAAACCCTGAGAGTATACTGAGAAATATAGAGCCAGGAATAGCAAATGTTTGCAAGCTGTTAACTTCTAAGTTAAGGATTAAAACATAATTAAATGGAATTTTAAAAAGACAAATCCAACATTTCAGAAAAAAATTATCAATACAGAGGTTATCATGTTAATAAGATTACATCCATATTTCAGTATTTTAAGAGTAAAATTATATCCAAAAGTTTAAAATATACAACTCCTCAGTTCTCATGCCTTTAACTCTAAGATTACCCTTTACTAACATTATTAACAAATACAATGCTAATAGGAGTGTGTACTTAAAAAAAAAAAAAAAACAAGACAAATATCCAACATGTACCAAACAGGGAGGAACTGGGCACTTTGGCAGTAAAACAAAAACAAAAACAAAAACAAACAAACAAAAAAAAGTAAAGAAAAAAGAAAAGATCTTTAGTAATCCCTTAAATATGCATCTGTAATGCATTGGATTTACTTTCAAATGGTTTCATAAAACATGACTTTTATGGAAATCTAGATGTAAATAGTGTATAATATTCACTTTCTAATTTAGCACGAATATTTATCTCAATTCACTACTCACTAAAAAGGATAGGGGTTACAAAATGTAGGAAAAAACTCACCATTCTCTGTAAAACTAAATTATGCTTTTTTTTACCTCCCTCTAGGTCTCAGTTTTGGCCTGGTCTCCTTTTCCATCCATGTTTTGGATGATTTACTTACAAGTCAGTCAGACTAAGTGAATTTCCACATCTCTCCTTCCAACTGTAAAATTTCTATCTTCACCCATTCTCCCTCTTTTTCACTAGGTCCTACTTTATTCATGTTTTCACTTCAATTTCCTCCTTCTTCCCCTGGGCTCTTTCATCTTCAACTTCTCTCTGCTCTTTCCCAGGATCCCTCCTTATAAAACCACTCAGATCCCTATGAACTGAAGAAAACCTAGGCTTTCCTTGACCACGGTATCCTACCCAACCCACCTACTGCCTCTCATTGCCAATTCCTCACAGGAGATCCTTGTCCGCTTGCCGCCCAACTTACTCATTCACCACTCTACTGAAATACTGAAATTCCTCCTGGCCAAAAGTAATGAGTATTTCTCAGTCATTTTTTTAATGATTCCTGCATAGGATCAAACACCCTCTTGGGTGAAACTCAGCTCCAGTGAACTGTACTTTTCTTCTACATTACAAATCATTCCTTCTCCAATTTTTTTCTTCTCTTCACCCTCCAATCCGGGATTTCTCTAACATTCTATTAGCCATACTCTCCTCTTCCTTTCCTCTGAAAAATTAAGCAATTTCCATGTACATGAAAGTATACATGGCTTCAAGTATATGGCCATATATACTATAGCTCTGAATTCTGATTCAACTTGTCCAATTAAATACCAGTCTCAAATTTTCCATCTGTTACTGGATGCCTCCATTTAGAAAATTAATTTAAAATAAATTTTATTTATTTTGGGGCTCTTTAGACCCTTATCATGAAAAGTTTCAAGCACATATGAAGGAAGAAAAACTAGTATAATAATGCCCTATATGCCCATACACAACTTCAACAATTAAATATAACCAATCTTGTTTGGTCTATATCCCTCATACTGGATTATTCCAAGCAAATCTCAAGACATATATTTCATCTGCAACTACTTTAATACCTATAAAAGATAAGGATTCCTTTTGAACATAACTATAATACTGTCAGATTTCAAGAAATTAATTCTAATTTCCTTACTATCGCAAATAACGATTTTATTCAGATTTCCCAAAGGACTCACAATTTTTTTCTTTGACAAAAAGTTGAAAAAGCTGGTTTTTTCAAATGAGGTTTGAAAAAAGACCATACATGGTATTTGCTCACTCTATCACTTACTTATAGGGTATGTTTCTTTTTTTTTCTTGTAATTTGTTGAAGAAACAGGGTCATGTATAAGATTTAACACTTTCTGCATTTTGCCTGTTGTATCCTTTAGAATGCTTTAATATATTCCTTTGTACTTTATCTTGCAGTTAAGTGCTAACAATGCCATTTTTCTTTCTGCATGGGAATATAATTTGAGCTTAACTTTCTAGCTCTGTTTAGATTTGTATTTTTCTCTTTTGCTGAAAAATCTTGGTTCTTAATGTCATTAACATAACATAATTACCTACTTGCTTTACATACTATTAAATACATATTAAATGTACATTAGTATTATTCTGAAAGTTTTACGTATTTTTTAAATTTCAAAATATTACTAACAATGTAATAATTGAAAACGGTCTTAAGATTTCTTTCAAATCTTTTTTGTCCTTCAGATTTATCCCAGAAGGGATGCCAAATTATTGTTTTCAAGGAAACAATGTGAAATAATTGCCAAACCACCTCCTACTTTGCTTTACATTTTTTTTAATTTTAGTGACATACACATAAAATCTACTATCTTAACCATTTTTAATCTTTTTCCAGTAAAGTAAGGTACTTTTACACTATTGTGCAACCTATCTTCAGAACTCTTCACCTTGCAAAACTGAAACTATACCCATTAAACAACATTCTCCACTCCCTCTTTCCCTCGGGCCCTGACAATGACCATCTTTCTATTTTCATTCTCCACGAATTGGACTATTCCAGGCACTTCATATAAGTGGAATCACTCAGCATGTCTTCTTCTGATTGGCTTATTTCATGTAGCATAGTGTCAAGGTCCATCCACGTTGTAGCATTTGTTAGAATTGCAACCCTTTTTAAAGATAAATAATATTCCACCATATGTGTGTATACAACATTTTGTTTATCTATTCATCCATTAAAGGATATTTAGGTTGCTTCCACCTTTGCTGTGAACAATGCTCCTATGAACATGGGTGTGCAAAAATCTCTGTGACTCCTTTCAATTCTTTTGGGTATAAACCCTGAAATGGGATTGCTGAATCATACGGTAGTTCTATTTTCAACTTTTTGAAGAAAACCATAGTTTTCCACAGCAGCTGTACCGTATTACACTCCAATCAACAGTGCAATTTCAATTTTACATTCCAATTAACAGTTTCAATTTCTCTACAACCTCACAAACACTTGTTATTTTCTATTTTTTTGATAGTAGCCTCTCTAATGGGCATAAGGTTGCTTTATTTAATTTGTTTCTTTTTTCATTCTAATTGGTTTTACAATTATGTGAAATATTTCATTTAAAGTCAAATCTACACAATAAAGTACATTTAGAGAAGTTTCACTTCCTTCCCTGTCATCTCTCTCTCTACATAGTTTAACATTTGTTTTTTTTTTAAGATATCCTTTTTAAAAAATACAACAAAAAAAATCTATGTTTATATATGTGTACTCGTATCCTTCCCTTCTGAGATTAAACAACATACTTATTATTCTGCACCTACTTAAGTGTCTTTTCACTTTATAATATAACCTGGACATAAAGCTTTAACAGCACAGAGAGACACTTCTCGTTCTTTTAATAAGCTACACAGTGGTTTATCAACCAGTCCCCTACTGATTGACATTTAGGTATGGATTCTTCTACTTGAACATTTAAAACTTGGCATGTCCTATTTCAAAATAGATGTTACCCTCCCTTCCCAACCCCAAACATGGTCTTCTACCCATTCTCTTTTTTCTCTTAAAGGCCCATACACAAAAATACAAAGTCAAAGATAACTTCCAAGAATAAGACCAACATAGTACTGATTAATTGTTGAAGCTGGGTGACAGGTACACAGAAGTTCATCATATAATTTTCTCTACTATTGTATGTTTTAAGTTTGCCATAATAAAATAAAATTTTAAGTTATTATAAGATTTTAAGCCTTAGGGAAACTAACAAGAAACATGATGGTGGCATTTTCAATGTCATCCACAGCTCAAAAAGTCCTCAATGACTACTCAATACCAAATGAATATTCTCAATTCCCTACCTGATACTCAGTAAGTCCTCTACAACCTAAGGGCAGTGTCTAGCCTATCTTCCTACACTTATTTCTTGATCTTCCCCTTCCCACATCCTATACTCCAACTAAACTGGACTGATTACTTAACCATGCCCTGTGCTCGTATGCTCTCCTCTAGACTTGCTGTCTAGAATGACTGTGTCATATCTCTACTCATATTTCCCCCATTATTCCACAGAGAAATAGTTCTGCTTTTGAATGGTCAAAGCACTAGATCTGTACTTAGCATATATAACTGTACTTTCAAAAAACTGGTTAAATGAATGAATGCTTGGGTTAAAATAAATTACAATTTAAGAACTACTTTAGATCAGGAGTTTGAAGTTAGGTATTACCAGTGAAGGTGCTAGTACTACACACTGTTGAGTATTGTGACCATTATATGGCTATGGAGATACTGAAATATACCTAGTTCAAATTGAGATGTGCTATGACTGCAAAATATACACATTTCAAAGAGTATGAAAACAAAATGTAGAATATCTCATTAATAATTATGTTGATTACATATGCTGAAGTGATTATATATGATAATATTTTTGACATACTAGCTAAAGTTAATCGGCATTGTACTGGTTATATGCCCTAAGATAAAGTCTTTCTCTTCTGTTCACTGAGTTTAAAAAGTACCTTTTTAATACTCAGAGCTTAAGATTAAAAAATGTAAACAGAAAATTAAAAATATGGATTTAACAAATTATAAAAAATCTAAGATTATGTGCAATCATTACAATTAATTATAAGCAAACAGTAACAATACGCAATAAAGCCTGAATTAACAATATTACCCAATTTACTTAAAATTTAGAACAAAATGTACTTCATAATGAACCATTCCTGTATTTTCAAATTCACTTTCTACAGGGCAGTTTGTTCTTTTCTATTAATTTCATATGGATATTAAGACAAATAGGCTATATGTATACCCCATAGATGGTTAAGATTCATTTATGCTAACTAGATGGAGGACCTATGGTGGGCATCCCCCTTATCCTCCAGCCTGTATCCCTCCCCAAACTGGGGAGGCAAAATGGGACAACAAGATGACTTTCCAAAGTAAACAGAAACTATCTGCCTTGTTCACAAAAACCTTAGAAAAGCCAAATGAAAGGGATGAACCAAGTTTGTTTCTAATTTGAGGCAAATATTTTAATTTATGGTTAAAGTTTATAAAGACAGAATAACCTATAAACCAAAAACGTGTTTTTCACACAGGTGACAAAATAGAATTAGTAGGAAAAGGCAGCAGTTATGGTTTTCTTAAAACAGTTTACATACAATTAAGTTACTTTATAGATATCTGCCCCAAATAACCTATCAAAAGATAGGTGCATAATAATTATGCTCCAAATTTTCTCCAAATTTGATTTTTTCTAATAAACAGTGAAGATAATGACAAAGTGCCTACATAAAGCTCATTACACCTAAATAAAAATATATCCTCACCAGGTGGGTGAATGAGTAATTTTTGTATTAGCAGTAAAAGCTTTTGTAAATGTACTTGTCACTATGTTGCTTATTGCTAAGGATAACTGGCCCAACATGTTTAATTAAGTATATACTCAAAACATTTGTATAAGGAGTTAATGTTACAAGAAAAAGTTTTAGTTGAAAAGTTCAATAAACCAAAAGAAATTCAGGAAATAAAAGAGGAAGCAAAAATAGAAATAGTTTGAGAGAATTAAGTAACTAATTTGCCTTTTAAAAATAAAAGCTGACTTAAAAGAGGTAATGATTACCTTCACAGCATCAAGAAATGATGTCTCTCATTAACTGAGATTTGGAAAATTGGATTACAATAAAAGATAAAAAATCAGAAATCAAAGTCCACCAAATTGAAAGATTAATCATCAGCAGCATAAGCAGTTTGAAAATATGGAGAAAGAATAAAGCTATTTTCCTGACTAGTTAAAATATATAATTATTCTATAAAACAAAGAAATACATACTAAGAATTATTTTAAAACTTCCTATCCTTTGAATGACTAATTATCCTCTTAAAACCATTAAATGTTAAGAAAAAAATCATGAAGAAAAAGACTCATTACACAGCATCTAGAAAAGCAAAAAATAAAATACAAATTATATCTTCAAATCTAAGGGAATTTTTTTAAAATTATGGTATGGTGACTTTAATTCAAAATAATTCTTTAAATGAAACTAAAATAACTAGCAAAATTATCAAAAATTAAGTAAACATAAAATAATTAATTATCTTCATACAGGGGAAAGGAAAACATTTAAGGTAAGTAAAATAAGTAGAATATATAACTGATAATAAATATTCATAACTACTTGAGTTGAAGAGAGGATTGAAGAACTTTTCATTTTAATATTTCAGCATATAATTTAATATTGTAAAACTACATTAACATTTTTATATGAAAAAAATTATGCACAACTGAACAGCAGACTTTTCAAGCCCTTTTTCTTAAACAAAACTAAACATTTTTCAGTTAAAAGGATACAAAATATATGTAGCAAAATAAGCTACAAGTACTTGTACATAAAAGGTGTCCTTATATTTGGATAAAACTTTTCCTAGAGCCTTGGCATCATCCATATCTCTGGGAACCTTCATATTCACTCTTTCTTCTCTAAAGAAATAAAATTAAAGTGAAAAATCTTAAAACAGAAATTTACCAAATAATTAATATCAAAGTTCAAAACGTGACGTTTTATTCAAAATGATCTGATGCCTTGATCTGTAATACGTTAGGCATAAATTCTCAATTTTTAAGTTCAAAAGTCTATAGAGTTATATGCTTTTTAATGTTTTAATATAAATTCACGTCAAGTGAGGATGAACCAAAGTAAAGGTAAAAGCATTTGCTACAACACCAGTGTAAATTTTAAATTAAAAAATGAACCACTGATGTTAGCATATTTAAAACATAATTTAACATCATTTTGGATAATCCTCACGATAAAGTCAATAAACAACTACAACTGAAATTAAGTAAAAATTTTAATGAATTTACAGTTCACATCTTTTCTGGAATATCCCAGTTCAAAGTTCAGATAAAAACTTAAATAGTTTTCCCTTTCTATTAACTTTATTTTTTATTTGGTGCCTTGTATGGAACTGAATATTTTTTTGCTTATAAAAGCCTCAAATAATCACCCCTGTGTTTACTATATATTGTGCCCATTTGTTTACAAGATATAATTTAACTGAACATATAGAACAATGACAGAATGCTGCCCAAATTCCATCAAAATAACTGGTAAATTAAAATGGGCTTTCTCATTTAAAAATTTAAAAACAAAAACTCTTTAGAGGGTTGTACATGCATGCATGCATATACACACTCAGAAAGAAGTAGAATATAAAAGGTTTGTAATAGCACATTATTATATATAAATGATGATATCATTCTTAAGAGCAGATTGGGAGCAAAGATGACCTTCATCAACACTCTCTTTTTGTTACCTATTTCAGTCAGCTGTTTACTTCCTTCTCCTTCACCAAAACTAGAAAAGGCTTAAAATTCAATCATACTAGCATTAATGTAACAATATAACATGCTATCCTCCCAAAGGCATTTACACTGATGTTAAGAAATCAAAGTATTAAAATAAAAATAAGTTTAACTATAAAATTTCAAGCATAAGGAATTTCATTAGTAAATGAAAACAGGAACATTTCATTAGAAAACAGGAACATCCTGATAACTTGAAATCACATTTCACAGTTACCCATTACCATACCAGACTGGCCCTGGTTGAAAGTCTAACTACATTTTAGTAGTCTCTTATGGAATCTATGTAATATACAAGGGTGGTATTTTTGTGGTTAAACAGCCCTGGGATATTTTGCCCTCTTTCAGTTGTCAGCAAAAACTGACTCATACATAGTTATTTATAGTCTTTTGTGATATATGGGTTTCTCTGCAAAAATATTAATGTATTTGATTATGGCATGCTAACCCAGACCCTGCTAGAGGTACTACATAACATATAGTATTTATTTTGTGTTATCTTTCCCAAATGGAAAAATTCTAAATTCTGAAACATATTTCACCCCCAAGGTTTTGGCTAAGGAAGTTTGGATATGTACTAGATATACAAGTCTTTCATAAGGTCCATTTCACTGTGAAAAACATCTGTTCAGACCATATCATTTCCATTGAACAGGGAAGAGAAAAAGAACCAGGAGACAGATGTGATGGGGAAGGAAATGGATGAAAAGCAGACAAAAATTGATCACAAGGAAAAATAGGAAGGGAGAAATTAGGGTTGAAAAAGGGAGAAGGCAGGGAAGAACATGAGTATTTTTCAAACTGCAAGTCATCTATTATGGACTGTAAAATAAATTTATTTAGTGACTGCTAGCATTAAAAAATAAAATGAAATACATAGAATGGTATGGAAAATTAAAAAGACCACACCTATGCATGAAACTTTAAGTTAGTTTTATATGTTTATATAAATGCAAGTGAGGGGGGCAAATGTGTGCAGGATCATGATATAAAAATGTATTTGTTCATGTTCTATATATTTTTTAAATTCAGAAAACCATTAGAAAAACTAGGCCTTAATTAGAGGAGCAGTACTAGAAAAATCTTACATTGAAAATCAAGAAGCAAAAGAAAGGAAAACTAAGAGGCATATTTGGAAAGAGGTATTTAGAGGTATTTAACTAACAGCATTGATGCAGCTGATATACAATCACCATGACAATTCTGTTGCTTAAAACCAGCTTAAATTTCAATCCACTTTCACTCTGTAAATGTCAAGACATTTTCAGTTTCTTTAAGTATACTTACTCACTAAGCTGAGGAAAATTTTTATATACCAAAAACATGACAAAAGCTGCAGATAAGAAAATGGACACTAATATAAGAAGTGACATTCTTGCTGACCCAGCTTCTGCACAGGCTTTTTCTGAAAGGAAAAAAAAAAAGAGCTATAATTAAGATAGATATAAAGGAAGATAGTATTTCAAGCCAGCAAATTTCCTTAAAGGTTCTCATCCCAAAAACTGTTCACTTTTGCCTAAAACACTGTACCATAAAAATTTAAGTGCTATTGTATTTGACATTTATTAACTGGGCATATTATTTTGGGGGCTATATCTGTTTTAGATGTATTAGAACATCAGAATTTGTAGCACTCATTTGTTGGTAAGTCGAAGGAAAAGAAAGGGCATTACTCTAAAATACTGTTACTGACTTTCAATTTTATACACCTATATTGGGAGCTGACAGAACAGACAGAATGACCTCTTAGGAAAAATGAGGTAATTAGCCACTACTTCAATGGTCATATGAACCTAGATATTCACTAATGCACTGGTGAATGTTATACTTTCTCTTTACACCAAGGGCTTCAGAATATAGTTGAACTTCAAATGTTTTGGGAGGCTGCCTGTGACTCTTAAGAATTGTAGAATTTGTCTGCATTCCTTCAAAAGGTAATCATAGTGTTACCTAAAAAACTGTATGCAAGATAAAAGTATGGAACAAGATTCAAAAAACAGCAAACAGAAGAATGAGCAGGGCTGTTTTTCCCAGGAAGCAGTCAATGGTTGGGAGGTCAAGACACTTTAACAGTGTTCACGAGGCAATTTTTACTGCCTACATCTACCACTATTCCATGTATATACTGATAATACTCAGGGATTAAGAAAAATATGTAGGGTTTATTATTTTTAGTTCTCTGAGAATGGATCTACCACTATGCCACTCCCCTAAGTATTGCTGCAAACTCTTTCTTTCACACAAACTGGTAAAATAGGGAGTGTTGGCTATTATGATTCAACAGTTCTTCTTGAATGTAATTCTAATAAATCCACAGACTAGCAAGTAGTTCATTTAGAGTTCTAAACAGAGATAAAAGTTAAAAATCTTGTTTTAATAATTCCATATTTAAATGTGTAACATGCATATTTATAATGTGCCTACTTCTGGTTCCATTAGATAGGTGTCATGTAACACTTACTTTATACATCCATTAGTCTCCAAATCCTCCATACTAATTCCCAATGTGAATTATCCCATTATCTACTTTCCAACTTCCTCCCAGGCCAAAGGTACTGTTAAAGAAGTCTGATCACCATGCTTCCTTGGCCTACAAGTTCATATGCTTTTCTATCTTCAATTACGGTCATCACTGGTAAATAAAAATCCTTTTACAGCACTCTCCAAAGGACTATTTCAAGTGTTTTCAAACCTTTGTTTTAATCTACCTTCCTCTATTCATAACCAATGACACTACCTCCATCCTTGAGTGAGCCCCCCAACCAGTACCTCTGGATCTGTTGATGAAATTATCTTCCCCTGCCCCTTATCTTTCCATCAAATGCCAAGATCTTGCTCTGAGAATTAACTCTTCTCCTGCACTCAATTATCTTCAATTCTTTCTTCTTACAAGCACTTTTTCTAACTTCTAATACATATATATCCACCCTGAAAAATCATAACTTTAATGCTCTTATAGTAGCTCCCTATTTCAAAAAAGCTCCCTATTTTTCAAAACCTTCTGAAAAGCAAAATATTCCTAAATCTATAAAATCTTAGGAATGACTTTTACTGGTCACCTAAGTCCACTACTTCTCAGCATTCAGTGTGTTCTACAGTTACCTGATACACCATGGAAGAAGCAGAAGACCCATCTTTCTTGAGCATGTAAGTTTACAGTTTTTTTAAAGTCACAAAAATCTAGTGTAATACTGTTGGAAATAAATTTTATTTCAAGGGCCTTAACACTTTTTAAATTATTAGTTATAAAAAATAGTAATGTCATCAAGTATAAATTTAAATAGCTTGTTACTATAAAATACAAAGAACTAACCATTTAAAAAAACACAGCATGTTTGTGGGTAGAAGAAATAGCACTGCCAATTTTATATAAAAGCTCATTCCCTAAGGTTTATGTCCGGCAACTCTGCTACAGTCTAACCCACACACCCTCACTCACTGTCATCTAACTAGTTTTAGATGCTTCCTCCCATTCACTGAAGACTGAGACCAAGTTTACAGTAAACTACATAATCCTAAGATTTGTGATCCATTTGGATGATCACTCAGCCTCAAAACTGGTAAGGCTTTCATTCCTATTCAACTTCAGCCACTCAATTCCAGGGCTATACTAAGTTCACAACCATCACCTGAAATTGCTCTGTCTTAGACATTTAAAATTTCACTATGTCATTCCTTAATCATCTTTATTCTTTCCTGGGCTTATTCCCTCCATTTTCTTCCTTTTGTCGAGCTACTTACATCTCTTCTCCATGCTCAGCCTGGACTCCACGGTTTACCACCCGAAGCACCACCTTTGACTGTAATTCTTATCCTTTCCTTAGATCTACTCTAACCAAAAATTAGTGCTGCAAGTTCACTTTCTTCATTCCAACACCAAGATGATTGAGCACAATAAGAAATCACAACCCATCAGAGATATTCATGTCTTCAGGTAAATTGACTTACGCCTCATTCTTACTCCCTTTTTTAGGTGTCAAACCTGGACCAGGCTGAGCCAATCAGGTTATTCTTAACCTTTGATAACTGATTGATTCAGGGATAAGCATTTAATCTGAGGCAATCAGAGTGACTAGACTTTTATTGGTAATGCTAGGAAAAAGATCCTCAGATTTTTCAAGGAGCATTTAGCTTACCTGGACCTTAAAGAGTAATCAACCTTAAGGTAAAGCTGACATCAAATAAGCAAACAAAGATATGAAAGAAATCTGATCCTGGTATCATGGAGTTACTGGCTCCAGACTGAAGCCAGTGAATCCCACTTAATCTCTCAACTTTTTAGTTACATGAACCAATAAACTTACTCTCAGCAAGTTTCAATTGGGTTTTCCACAGATGTATAAGCAAGAGAATTCTGATACATATTATTTGGGTTGAGGCTGGCATCAATAAATCATACTAAAACCTTGGCTATGTCCACTTGCCAATTTTAGTCTTAGTTCCCAGTTACCAGCAATCAGAACTTCCTTCCTGTAAGCCAGTACCTTGCTCAGAGTATATGCTCAGGTAATCTATCTGTTGAACCAAATTAGCAAGGCAGAATCTACAAAAGACAACTGAGGGGGATTTATTATCCAAGTTCAAACAATACTGTCTTCTAAAAGACCAACTTTGAGACAGCGTTATGCCAACATTTTTTGCTCCATTTCACAATAAGCAATGTATTTTATCTCATGATCTGGTACACACAAAATCTATACACTGAAAAATAAAATTCAAAGAACAATACCCCCTACTACATGCAGAGCCCTACTTCCTCTTCCATTAAAAAAAATCATTACCAGTCAAATTGATTTCACACTGCTCACAAGTGTAATGACCTATGTATTGAAAAACAAGATCCCAGGGGTTCTCATATCCAAATGGGGAACTTCTATAACTTGCTAGTAAACAGATGAGCTAGGGCAAAAGACATAAAAGAAAACAAAATATCCTGGTCCAGGCAACCTTGTACACAATTAAGTCAAGAGCCTCCTAAGTGGTTCCACCTTTTGTCTCCACTCTTCCTCATCATGCAAGAATTAGACTTTCAGTGTTATTGCCTTGCTCAAGTCTTCACAGTGGTCCTCAGTCTGCAAGATTCAAATGTTAGACTAGAGACCACAGCCACAGCAAGGAACCCACTAATGTACCAAACACTGCATGTAGCATGTAAAATATTTCAAACATACACAGTGACAATTATTTGTCAAAGTTATGCAGATGTGTCAGTTAATAAAAATACAAATTTATTTAAAGTGTCATGGAATTTATAGGAATGTTCTATTACTATGTATTTTTCAAACGAGTTACTAATATGTTTATCTCTTCTCTAAAACCTTTCCTTTTTTTTAAATGTCAAGTTACCACCTGTAATAAACAAAAATTGTTTTTCATAACCTGGAAATCAGTTGCTACGTGACTATTAATTACACCACAGCACCAAGTGATTACCACTAGCAAGTAGCCAAACTCTACGTAAGGAGGCCACAAAAATCTTTTCCCAGAGAATTCCTGACACTGATTAGAGACGGAGAGAAACAGAGGCAAAGGAGATGAAAAAGAAAAAACTTGGCATCATTCATAAACAGGATGGATCTAAAAACCTCCTTCGTGCAGCACTTGAAGCCTACAGTTTTCACTAAAGCCTTACTCCTACTACCACCCAACAGAAACCTTCCAATCCAGACAAGCTCATCTCATTAACACACACGAAAGGTTCACACTCACCTTCAAACTTAGTATTTCCCTTCCCAGAATCCTTTTCCCTTCTCTCTACTAATCCAAACCCTGTTTTGCCCCTAAGGCATGCCCTCACATCTCTTGTCATCTGTCTTTCCATAGTTTTGTAGCCCACAGAAATCATGTGACAGCATTATAGAAAAAATTGTGTTGAAAGGGTTGTTCTAATGATAAAATAAACAATTATAAAAGCATTTTAGAGGCTTCAAGGTTTTATTTTCTGAACAGCTTCATGTTAGAAAAAAAAGCGGGGTAAAAAACAACTGACAGGTATTGTAAACCAAACTGACTATTTTTAGGGATGTCTTATCTGGAAAAACACTTTTTCAGGAAGTGCTTGGATTACTGTCAGGGTAATCCGTTCAAGCATCTTCAATAGCAGCATCTTCAAAACAATGTCCCTTGAATTTAAAGTGGATTTATACTCTGAGAACAATTCATTTCTGGGGTTTTGAAGTTACTTGGCTCTACTGCCTATAAGGTGAAAAATTACCCAAAGACACAAAGCTTAAAGAGCCAAATTAGACTGGAGACATTTTAAATTATTTAAAATTAAAATACTACTTTCTGCTAGACACTTCTAAAAATTTTAGTAATTTTAAATTTGATTCAAAAATATTTCAGCTACGTCTAAACATATTTTATAACTGTATTACCTTATAGTTGACTATAGTTACAATGTTACTAGATACTCAAAAGACCCTCTCCTTACCCATCACTGGTGGTGGAACACAGCAATGTGAGTAAACTGCAACAATTTAAGGGACATTTGTTAGGATCTCTTCAAGATTATGGGCCTTAAAAGCATTTAAAGAGCTTAATCATTTCAACTGTTGAAAAGAAATGAGAAACTCTAAGTCATCATGGAATCAAGATATTTAGTTTCTAGGTACAATTTTTTTTCTTAAAGTAACATTTAAAGCCCTGAGAACTGCCAGGATGGTGTAGTGGGAAAAAAGCTTCAGAATCAGAGGTCTTAGTTATAATAGTAATCCCCAACACTTACTTAGCCCTCACTTCATATAAACCAAACATTACACTAAATCCTTCACATGAATTATTTTATTTAATTGACGCACCAACTTAGACTTTATAGATCAGACACTAAGCTTCTGAAAGATACCAAGTCCAAAGTCACAAGTGGTACAACAGGGACTCAACCTTAAGTGTTCCTGCCACTTCGAAGTGGCACCTGGACGCAGTTAATGCTTGCTCTTTACTACTTTACTAACTAATCTAGCTTTGTGTCTTTGTGCAAGTTATATATCCACTCTAGGCCTCCGTTTCCTCAAAAAATAAAGCAATAAATGCCAGAGTTCCTTCCAGCTCTGCCTCGCTTCAATATTATCAACCTTACAGTCACCCTAGGCATTAACAAGCCAGCGTCATTCTTTCTTGTAACTGAATTCAACTAAAAAAGTATTAAGGACGCACTTACCAGGTGTCGGGACTTGCAGTTGGCTGCGGCGTAAGCCCAGGTTCCCACTGCTTATGCTCCTGCCCCTGGGTGCCCACAGGCCCCCTTCCTCCTGCGAATCCCCGGGACCGGCGGGCGTCCTTTCCCTCCGCAGCCCCTTCCGGCACGCTCCCGCTTCTGGGCCAGCCCCAGCTCTGGTTCCCGGGTCTACTCACCCTTCAGGTGGTCTCCGCTGCCCGGCGCCGTGGGACCCCGTGTCCCCGCTGCCCTGTCCCCCACAGCGGCCGAATGCAGTGCGCCCATCTGCGATCGTCCGGCGACTCTGCCTTTCGCCATGTCTGCTGCAGGGAAGGTGGAGGAAGCAGAATGATACCGGGCCGCCTTAACAACAAATCCGCCGCAGGATCCCTAATACACCCGGAGCCCACAACCACAGCCACTTCCGGGACGACGGCCTCACCCGAGCCGACCTCAGCCCCGAAGGCAAAGCGACGCTCAGCGGAAACTACAGCTCCCACTCCGCCTAGGCACCGCCCTGGATCGCCCCCGAGCCTCGCGCGCTCTCACTTGCCCAGTGACCGCGAGACAAGTCAGGGTCTGGGACCGCCCCATTCCCTGCCCCGCCCAGCCTCGCGACTAGGGGGAGCATGCGCAGTCGCGGCGCGGAGGCACCCGGTGCGGCCGGTCGACGTATCCGCCAGCTGATAACGCAGCAGCTTTAATTTTCCGGAAGTGCGGTCGCAGAGACTTCAAACTCTTTGTCCAGGCCGCCGGAAGTGCGGCGAGTGATTAGTTGGCATTTTGCGGAGCGCCCCGTTTTAGTCCTCTCTGTTCATCAGTCCCACGACGTGTTGTCTGGAGTCTGGAGGGGCTAGACAATGCTTAGTGTGAAGAGGTTGCAAAACAAGTCTGAGCCGAGACTACCGAGTTTCAGATAACTAAGTTTCAGAGGATCTATAACCTATGAAGTTTACAGGGTGGCAGAAACGAGTGTAGGATCCTTGTTCCCAAGCAAATGCTTTCCCTGGTCGTTACCCTTCCACTCCCGATTAATAAACACACCGTCAGCTCATTTAGCGTTTGCGTTTGCTGAACCCAAACGTACCTTTTTTGACAGTTACTTTTCCCGTCCTACCTCTCGGTGCAGTATTCACTTTACTCTCTGGTAAATATATTGGAATTTCCCCTTGAAAGCAACTTGCCGGTGTGTACAAAAATAGTGGTTGTTCCTATCCAGTAATTACATTCTAGGAAAGAATTCCATGAAAATAAACATACACAGGGAGCTATTCCCAACCGCATTATTAGTCTAATGGTAAATGTGGAAGCCATCTAACAACTCAACACTAAAGAATGGTTAAGTAAATTATGGGAGATCTGTTCAGTGAAACAGTTTTATGTACACATCCTCTGCCTACTTATGACCACTCCAGTTACCACTCTAAAAGGTAGTTCTCGATTTAAAAAGCAACAAATAATTGGGTTATTCGTTTACTTACTTATTATCTGCCTCCACCTCTAGAATGAAGCTCTGTTAAGGTAGAGGTCTTGTCTTTCTCTCCACCATTATATCCCCAGCAGCTGACAAGGAGTGTCAACACCTAAGTGGGCATTCATTAACTTGTTGAAAAAACTTTCAACCTTAGAAAATTATATTTATGAAGAGACTAATAATGTACACAATGCTTATTCAAAAACAAATTCCAAGAGATAACCATAAAAAAATACTAGAAAAAATACATAAGCAAGTAAATTTATTTAGTGTTACGGGTCTTCTTGAGCAAGACCAAAAAGCATTTTTAAATAGTTAATATATTTTAACATTAAAAAATAAAAAGTACAACAGAACACCAAAAATAAACTTTAAAACTTAGGAACAGACTGAGAAAAAAATTTGTCACATAAATAAGAATTACTACAAATCAGTAAGAAAAGCACAGCTCAACAGAAAAGTGGATAAAGGGTATGAAAAGTCAATTTACAGAAGAAAAAAAATAGCCAACAAATTAAGCAAATGAACAACCTCAATACAGTGTGATAACACTGACTGAAAGGTGTGCAGATTGCAATAGCAGAAGAAAGGGCTATCTAAATTAGAATGGGGCTGCAATGAAGGTCTCCTAGAAAATTTGATTTTTAAACTAAAGGGTGAGTAGGAATTAACAAAGGAAAGGGGAACAAATCAGCTTTTGCAAAGGCTAGAAATTATTGCTAATCTTTGAAAAAGAGTTGCAAACAAAAAGTTGGAGTAAGGAAAGAAATGAAATGAGAGTGATAAGACAAGGACCTTACCACAGAGTGCTAGAAGTTTGAACTTAGTACTCAAAAGATACCTGAAGCCATTGAACTTTTAACTGGAGAATGACGTATTAAGATTTGTATTTACAAAGTTTATTCTGATTGCCCAGTGACAGAATCGGAGGAGTGCCACAGTAGCAGCAGAAAGAGAAGCTAGGAGGTCATTGTAATAATCCTGGCTTGACCTGGGCAGTAGACTGGAAACATAGAGGTGATATCAGATATCAGATGATGCATGAGAGAAACTATTTTTAAACTTTTATTATTTTAATTACATGAGTAAATATGTAATCATTCCAGAAAAATACTCAAAAGCAAACTATAAGAGAAAAACAGAAGTCATCTCTAATATAACCAATGTGTTAATCATGATATTTGGGATTTATCCTTCTGGAATACTAGAAATGTTAAAGAAGTAGAATCCAGGGGACTAATTAGACAAGGATACTAAGTTAGAGGGAAGGGACTCGGGGTTTAGAAAGTTTCTGGTTTAGGAGACTAAGGGGACTATTTGTGCCTAAGAGATTACAGAAAGAGGAATCAGATTGGGGAGAAAGATGCTGAATTTCTTTTTGGATGCTATCTACAGCTCCTCACTTCTCAGCTGAAGCTGCTCTTGCTACGGTCACTAGTGAGCTTCTTCTTGTTGGATTCAGTGATCAGTTTTTAATCATTCACTACCTCTCTGCATTGCTTAGTGCATCAACTGCTCCCTTCTTGCTAGTTTCCATGACAGTTCTCTGACCACTTAGTAAACTCTTTTGAAGGAAAATTTTATTTTCTCCACCCCTTAAATGCTGGTATTT
Organism: Manis pentadactyla; assembly: GCF_030020395.1. Classification (NCBI taxonomy): domain Eukaryota; kingdom Metazoa; phylum Chordata; class Mammalia; order Pholidota; family Manidae; genus Manis; species Manis pentadactyla. The sequence goes on from NC_080027.1 coordinate 49,393,861, forward strand.
CCCCAAGATATCCACTCTCTTCTCAGTACTACAAACTTCTTCTAGGTAGTCTTGGCCATGACATCAGCAACCACTTATATATACACAGGTGACAAATAAATGTGTATCTCAAACACCAGAATGATACAAGTATAAATATAAGACATTTACACCGGGGTGTATCACAAGCACTTCAAACTCAGGCCATGCATATCTGAAATCAATACACTATCTCCACACTTTATCCACTCCCTCTATTCACAATCTTGGGAGATGGCACCATCAGCTCCCTTTTTTTTTTTTTTTGTAGATAATTATTTTTTATTGAAGGGTAGTTGACACACAGTATTACATTAGTTTCAGGTATACAACACAGTGATTCAACATTTATATACATGATAATTCTAGGTACCAGCTATCACCATACCATGTGGTTACAATATTTTGACTATATTCCTTATGCTATACATTACATCCCGGTTACTTATTTATTTTACAATTGGAAGTGTGTACTTTTTTGTTGTTGTTGTTGTTGTTGTGAGGGCATCTCTCATATTTATTGATCAAATGGTTGTTAACAACAATAAAATTCTGTATAGGGGAGTCAATGCTCAATGCACAATCATCAATCCACCCCAAGCCTAATTTTTATCAGACTCCAATCTTCTGAATCATAACGAACAAGTTCTTACATGGAGAACAAATTCTTACATAGTAAATAAGTTACATGGTGAAAGTACAAGGGCAGTCATCACAGAAACTTTTGGTTTTGCTCATGCATTATGAACTATAAACAGTCAGTTCAAATATGAATACTCATTTGATTTTTATACTTGATTTATATGTGGATACCACATTTCTCTCTTTATTATTATTATTTTTAATAAAATGCTGAAGTGGTAGGTAGATACAAGATAAAGGTAGAAAACATAGTTTAGTGTTGTAAGAGAGCAAATGTAGATGATCAGGTGTGTGCCTGTAGACTATGTGTTAATCCAAGCTAGACGAGGGCAATAAAACATCCACGTATGCAGAAGATTTCTCTCAGAACAGGGGGGGTGAGGTTCTAAGCCTCACCTCTGTTGATCCCCAATTTCTCACCTGATGGCCCCCCTGCGACTGTGCCTGTCTTAGGTTGTTCCTCCCTTGAGGAATCTTACCCGTCTCTGGCTAACCAGTCATCTTCCGGGGCCATACAGGGAAATGTAAAGTTGGTAAGTGAGAGAGAAGCCTTATTGTTTGAAAAGGTTAGCTTTTTACTTCTTTGCATATTTATGCCCTGTGGCTTCTATGCCCAGCATTTGTCTTGAGGTATCTTTACCACTTGGAAGAATTATGATACTCGGTAAATTTGATATGAGGCACGAATTCTATTTAAGGGTTGTAATTGGGAAGGAAGAAGAAAAGCTATAGAAGTAGCAGGCGGAAGAAAACATGGGAAGATTGATTATTTCTTTGACATATCTTCTTGTAGAGTAACTTCAGCATATATAGGTTTTAAGCTACTACTTAAATTGCGCACACACATTAACATAATAGGAGTATAGTTACATAACCAAAGCATACCTGTAATTACCAGCCATCTCCAGTGAAACCAAGAAAACCAGTTAGGCACCTTGGGCATTTGTGAAAACTTATCTATGATATGGTGGATATTGTCCAACTGAACTTGAACAGTCTGAGAGAAATCAGACAAATTAAAACAACCCATTCCTGGGGACTGTTCACATCCCATATGTTCTTTTAACAGTAAATAGTCTACAGTTGTAAGATTTTGGAGCGCTACAATTTGCACTTCTCCTAATTCTTGTTTGAGTTCCAACAGTATAGATCCAGTCCAATTTGTTGTTTTACTGTATGCACAGGCCAGCTTAGATATCTCCTTCTTCATTCCCATGGCAAGTCCAGGAACTGGTGGGATGAGTGCATCTACAGCTGTAGCAGTGCGCGGATCTTTGTTGGGGTTTTTTGATGATCATCTTCTGGCATGAGTCTTCCAGAGAGTACTGATGTTGGAAGTTCTTTTTCATATCGTATCTTAGTTCATTTTCGGGGTAGCCCAATTAGGCTTTGATCCTATGTATAAACACAAACAGACCCTTTGCCTACACTTTTATATGCCCTTTATACCCTTGTGTACGACTCATTGGAGGTCTCCACACAGGAACAGCTTTTTTTTTTTTTGGTATCATTAATCTACACTTACATGATGAATATTATGTTTACTAGGCTCTCCCCTATACCAGGTCCCCCCTATAAACCCCTTTACAGTCACTGTCCATCAGCATAGCAAAATGTTGTAGAATCACTACTTGCCTTCTCTGTGTTGTACAGCCCTCCCCTTTCTCCCACCCCCCCATGCATGCTAATCTTAATAACCCCCTTCTTCTTCCCCACCCTTATCCCTCCCTACCCACCCACCCTCCCCAGTCCCTTTCCCTTTGGTACCTGTTAGTCCATTCTTGAGTTCTGTGATTCTGCCGCTGTTTTGTTCTTTCAGTTTTTCCTTTGTTCTTATATTCCACAGATGAGTGAAATCATTTGGTATTTCTCTTTCTCCGCTTGGCTTGTTTCACTGAGCATAATACCCTCCAGCTCCATCCATGTTGTTGCAAATGGTAGGATTTGCCCTTTTCTTATGGCTGAGTAGTATTCCATTGTGTATATGTACCCCATCTTCTTTATCCATTCACCTATCGATGGACATTTAGGTTGCTTCCAATTCTTGACTATTGTAAATAGTGCTGCGATAAACATAGGGGTGCACTGGTCTTCCTCATACTTGATTGCTGCATTCTTAGGGTAAATTCCTAGGAGTGCAATTCCTGGGTCAAATGGTAAGTCTGTTTTGAGCATTTTGATGTACCTCCATACTGCTTTCCACAATGGTTGAACAAGTTTACATTCCCACCAGCAGTGTAGGAGGGTTCCCCTTTCTCCACAGCCTCGCCAACATTTGTTGTTGTTTGTCTTTTGGATGGCAGCCATCCTTACTGGTGTGAGGTGATACCTCATTGTAGTTTTAATTTGCATTTCTCTGATAATTAGCGATGTGGAGCATCTTTTCATGTGTCTGTTGGCCATCTGTATTTCTTTTTTGGAGAACCGTCTGTTCAGTTCCTTTGCCCATTTTTTAATTGGGTTATTTGTTTTTTGTTTGTTGAGGCGTGTGAGCTCTTTATATATTCTGGACGTCAAGCCTTTATCGGATGTGTCATTTTCAAATATATTCTCCCATACTGTAGGGTTCCTTTTTGTTCTACTGATGGTGTCTTTTGCTGTACAGAAGCTTTTCAGCTTAATATAGTCCCACTTGTTCATTTTCGCTGTTGTTTTCCTTGCCCGGGGAGATATGTTCAAGAAGAGGTCACTCATGTTTATGTCTAAGAGGTTTTTGCCTATGTTTTCTTCCAAGAGTTTAATGGTTTCATGACTTACATTCAGGTCTTTGATCCATTTGGAGTTTACTTTTGTATATGGGGTTAGACAATGGTCCAGTTTCATTCTCCTACATGTAGCCATCAGCTCCCTTTTTGCTCAAGCCAGAAACCTAAGCATTCTCATTTAGCATTCATTAAATTCAACTTACTGAATGAATGAATGAATGAATAAATTCCTTCTTGTCTTTCACACCCACATCCAGTCAAACATTGGGTCTAGTCAGATCTGTATCTCTACACTCTTCATTCAGATCTCATGATTTCTCTTCTCACTCACTTCTGAGCAGTTCCCTTATTATCTCTAGAATAGTCTCTACAAGACAATCTTATAGCCCATTATAATCTGGCACAAGCTCAAATGGTCTAGCTGACTCTGAATCCAATGTAAATAAACAAATATATTAATAAAAGAAACCATTCTGAATCACATATAGTACCCTGAACATGCCAAACTCATTTGTGCTACTGTGCCCTTGCAATAGTTAGTCCTCTGTCTTAAATGTCTTCTACAGTGTTTCTCTACAATCAATTACTGTTTATCTTTGAAGAGTTGTCGTAAGGGTACCAGTCCTTATGGCACTTCCTCCCATGGATTGTCTCTACTTTAGTAATTATCTAATTATATTTTAATTGTTTACTTATCATCTGTCATTCGACTAAGCACCCTTTGGTAATCTAACATAGTGCCTTTCTCAATATGTTTTGGTACAATGAATGCTTTGCAGATGCATAAAGGCTCTCCAAAAGCATATGATAATAACTTGATAGTTAAATATACAAGTCTGTTGTTTGGTGCAAACTGAAGCAATCTGATGTTGAAAATACTGATACTTTTTGAAAAACAGAAGATTGAGGATGGTGTACCTACACCAGAAGATATTTTAAAATATTATAAAGCTACAATAGTTAAAATGGGTATACTAGGGCAGGAAAAAAATAGGTAAATGAATGAGATGAAATAGACCCACATAATCTCAGGGATTAATGTATGATAAATGAAGCATTTTAAATTTTTAAAAATATAGATTATTCAGTGATGGTACTGGAATGATTATATATAACCAATTTTTTTACAATCAGATGCCTATCATACATTATATATAAAATTAATTATCTGATGATAGTAAAGTTTTAAATTTAAGAAGCAAAACTCTGAAATACTGAAGATAAAACAGAGAAAATGTTTTTACTATCTTCAGTAAAAAGACCTTCCTTAGTATAGCCTGCAGGCAAGCCTCTGATTTTACATTTGTACAACCTTAAAACAGAATTTAGCACTTTATCACACACTCAAAAGAAAATCCACTTTCTTTATAAGAAAATCCACTTCTTAAAACAATAATGAACAATGTAGGTTACTGAATGTTGGAAGAGAAATAGTTAATAAGTTCATTTAAATATTTCTGTTCTTCTGTCTTATTGATCCCTCCCTTTTTCTACCTCCTAATCTCTAGAGCAAACACAGTCCTTTTCTGCTTTTAATCTTGACTCATAGGCCTTGGAGGTCTAGCTTTTGGGCAAGCATAGTAAACTATTTATCTAATAAAAGTTGAAAACTTTTTTGAGAAACCAAAATTAATACTAGAATAGGAAAATCATTAAAGTATGTTATACAAAAAGAAAAATCAATATTATTTAAATTTGCAGCTTATTCACAAACTCAATATGGGGGTCCCCAAATCAAGAAGTAGAACATTACCAATACCCAGAAGACCCCATATGTCCTTCCAAGTCACTATTCACCCTATCGAAGAGAAACCATTGGAAAACCTTTCAAGATAGTATACAAAACCCAAAGGCCAATCTGAGATTTACATGTCTAGCCATGATAAAGTAATTGGTACCAGACCAGCCTTCCCACTGCAAACAACTGGAAAACTATATCTGAAACAACTGTTTTTAGATATTGAACAAAAGTTGGTCAAGGCATATGATCCTTGAAAGTAAAGAAAAAAAATAAGATGACTCTAATGATCACTGTGGCTTTCTGCCTGGAGACCTTTTTGCCTAGAGGAAGGACACCAAAGAGGGGCAAAGAAGGGACTCTATATAGCTTCATAGGAGTCTTCTTGGGTCTTTGGTTGAAAATCTGCTCAAGCCAGGGTAAGACTACATGAAGTGGAACAAAGAACAAAAGCTGAGGAAATATCACATACTGGAAAGCTGTGAGATGAATGGAGATTCTAGAGATCACAGGGGGTTGGAAGATTAATTAAAGTTCTAATCAACTAGAGTGAAGAAAACTTGTTGACTATGTCAGGCAATCATTAAAGACTCCAGAAAAGCAAAGCCTTATTATCATGGCTAATCTAACCCTAGAGAAAAGGCTGCTTTAGACACACACTAATAAAGATTTAAAACAAGATTCAAATGGTTAAGTTGATGCACAAGTAAATTAACTGCCTACCAGAACAAAGCTCAACTTTCTAAAAAAGAAAAATAAAACCAAGAGATTCTACAAGTTCTATAGTATGGAATCTATAGATTGCTCAACATGCAATCTAAAATTACTAACACATCCAAAGAAGCAGGAAAAGGTGACCCATAATCAGAAGAAAAACTCAGCCAAGAGAAACCCAGAAATGACTTTTTAAAAAAAGCTATTGTGAATATGTTCAAGGACTTAAAGAAAACCATAAACATAATAAGGGAACAAATAAGAAATATCAATAAAGAAATGTAACCCATTAAACAGAACAAAATAGAGATTCTAGAACTAAAAAATACAATATCTGAAATGGAAAATTCACTAGATGAGCTTAACATCATATTAGACACTACAGAAGAAAAGACCAGTGAACTTGAAGACAGGGCAAAAGAATCTCTTCAAACTGTAGCACAGAGAGATGCAGCATGAGTCTAACATATCTAATTATAATTTCAGAAAGAAAGAAGAGAAAAATTAGAGTATTTGGAATACTTTAAGAAATAACAGCCAATTTTTGTACATATTTGCTGAAAACAATAAGCCCAAATATCAAAGCATTAATTGAACCCCAAGCATGATAAACTTAAAGAAAAACACCCCTAGGTATTTCATAATGATACTGACAGGCAAAGATGAACAGAAAATTTTTGGAACATTCAGAGAGGGATGGGGAAAAGACACATTTCATTCAGGTAAACAATAACAACAAATGTACACTTCTCACACATTTGCTTTAAGAAGAAAATGGAACAACTTCCTTAAAGTACTTAAAGAAAATAAAAACAGAACTGTGAACTGAGAATTTTAAACCCAGCAGGAATATCTTAAAATAGGAAGGTGAAATCAGCATATTTCAGATAAACAAAAGCTAAGTGATTTGTCATCAGCAAATCTGGAATACAAGAAACTTTGAAGGAAAATGATGGCAGAAGGAAATGCAGATCTACAGAGAAATGAACAGTGCCAAAATGGTAAACACAAGTAACTACAAGAGAGTTTTCCCCTTTTTATATAATAATTAGTAATCATGTATTATCAGTGAGAGTGTTAAATGGTATAACTACCTTGGAAAAAGTTTCGGCAGTTTCTTATAAAATTAAACAAACAGCTACCTTATGACCCAGAAGTGCCATTCTTTGGTATTTACCCACAAGGATTGAAAATTCATGTCCACAAAAAGACTTATACAAAAATATTCATAGCAGCTTTAGTCACAATAGCTAAAACCTAGAAATAAGTGGTATGATGACAGTGTCCCTGAAGTAGGGTGGCCAAGGTAGGGTGTCAGGGATCCAGACAGAATGAGGAGACTGATTCCACATAGGAGTTTAAACCCAAGCAGAATGAGGAGAGTGTCCTTACAGAGGGGCAGCCCTGTATGGGATTTCAGATCCCAATCCAGGTGTGTCAGAGATGCCCAAGACCATCCCAGTTTCAATTATTAACTAGCAGGACTCAGCACAGTCATACTCGTGAGTGTAATTTATTACAGCAAAATGATTCAAACCAAAATCAGCAAGGGAAAGGCACATGGGACAAAGTCCAAATGAAACCAGGCACAAGCTTCTAATAGTTCTCTCCCAGTGGAATCACACAGAACATGCTTAATTCCTCCAGCAGCAAATTGTGACAACATGTGTGAAGTATTGTCTATGAAAGACACTCATTAGAGATTCAGTGCCCAAAGTTTTATTGGAAGTTGGTCACTACACATCTATGCCTAGCATGTACCAAAATTCCAGATTCCGCAAGGAAAGCAGTTATTCAGCATAAACCACATCATTCATATAAACAACTTGGGCACAGCGAGCTACTCTTATCAGTATGACAAGAGTGGGAACCCTACTGAAATCCAAGTTACCAAATGCCAGCCAACACCCAACCTTGCAAGCAGACCCTTCTAAGGATAAGCAGTTTCAGGCATGCTATATTCACTCTTCTCTTCACACCAAATGACAAAGATATCCCTCAAGAGGGACAGTTCAAAACAAGTTTTCAAAGCCAAAGAAGGATGAAGAGTGTCCACACAGGGGTCTATGATGGCATTAGCCTTGGAGTTAGAGTCGTAACTGGGTGAAAGTGGCATCCATGTAGGGCAACCTGGTGCAAGGTGTTGGAGTTCAAATAGGATGATGTGGATATCTGCACAGAAGAGAGAAGGATGCAGCAGTACAGGCTGGATTATGAACTGGTAGAGTGATAGAAAGCAAGTAACAATATTAGGGATAATGGGAGCCCACAATTTCTTACTATCATTAGAGTTAGAAACATGGAAAAGGAGAAAAGTTGTATGAAACGTGTAATGCTGGGTTGAAATTGGAGGGATCATGTGAAATCATGGTTTTCAGTAGATAGATTATGGATGGATGGATAGATAGACAGACAGACAGATGTAGAAATTAATATAAATATAAATATAAATGAGTGTGTCCACTAAGAGGACCTGGGGGCAGTGACAATGAATACACTTAGGGTTAAGATCACGGTTCTCAGTAATATTGTCTACTTCTCAGAGAAATGGCTTATTACAGGGTTGGGGCATGGAAAATATGAGTCTGGAACATCTTGTGCAAGAAACAAGGAAGTGCTCAAAGAATGACAGAGATGTATCAAAAGGACTCAAGAGCCAGCTTGAAGATGCTCCAATGGCCAAATCAGGGATAATTTGAGCTGCAAAATAAATAATGATATTAACAGACTCTAACCTATTGGATAAAATATAAAATCATGAGTTTATATTGATAAAAAAAGCAATTAAAGGGTTGATGAAATTAGAATATTTACATAGTTTTAAAATACCTGTCATAAAAATACTGATTCATTACAAAAGGAAAACGTAACTACTTACTGTATCAACAATTCACTCTCAAATGATTCAAGAAAAAAACTCCTTGTACTACTGCCAACAATTCTGAAAGAGATAAAAATACAAATCACAATTATAGTTAGAGACTTCACCACTTATCTCCCATTAATTAACAGAACAGGTAGTGGTTCTATACCCTGATTGTGATATTGTTTATATGAATCTGCATATTTGCTAACATTCAGAGAACAGTACTGCAAAAAATCAATTATAATTTAAAAATTATAATTTTTAAAATAAAATAATTAAAAGATAATGTCTACATATATATATATAAGAAAAAGTGGCAAAGTAAATCTAACTTTACACCTTAAGGAACTAGAAAAAAAGAGCAAACTAAACCCATAGCTAGAAGTAGGAAGGGAATAATAAAGAACAGTCCAGAGAAAAATACAACAGAGAATAAGAAAATAGAGAAAATCAACAAAACCAAAAGCTGTTTCTTTAAAACGATCAACAAAATTGACAAATCTTTAGCTTGATTAAGATATATAGCAAGAAAAATCAAATTACTACAATCAGAAAAGAAAGTATGACATTACTACAGGTTTTATAGACATAAAACAAGTCATGAAAGAATACTATGGACAATTCACTTCAGGAAGAGGAACTGGATGGCATGGGAAGTGAGATTTTACTTTTTGAATTTTGTCCTGTATGCGTGAATAATACATTTAACCAGTAACAATAAATTTGTGAGCATGAGAACAGATCAAAATGAAAATAATAATACTAAAGTATAAATTATTTGTACTATATTTTCTAAAATTTTTCAATAAGCTTGTGTTACCTTCATGACTGGAATAAAAACAAAGAAAATTTTTAAATGTTTGTGATGTTAGTGTGCATACAATTTTTGTTGTGTTTCTTTAATATCATATCAAGTCTTACCTCTTCTTAGACCAGAGGAATTTAGTGAAAATAGCATCTTGTTGCTGTGAGCAGGAACTGGAACCCCTAAATTTGCATTCTCAGGTAAGGATACCACAGTCTGAACTGGGAATGAAACAGGTTAGAAACAGAAAAAGAAGAGTAGTTTTTCAGGGCACCAAAGGAGAATGTTGCCCTAAAAATAGATTGGAATGTTGTGGCTGGACTCAGGCAGTTAGAACTAATTTTTAAGCCCCAGTGTTCAGGCAGCTGTCAGACAACACAGGCAGGAAGCCAGTGGGATCAGGTCCCTGGAAAGGAACTGGTGAAGCTGGAAAGAAGCAGGCTATAGATAAGGGCTAGGCAGGGTCAGCACCTTGAAATACTGATAAAGCAGTGAGTTCTGTCTCTAAACGGAAACAGGGATGGGTAGAGGCCTGAGCACTGGTCAAGAGCAACCAGCCAGGTCAGACTATCTGGACTGACATCAGTCTTGTGCCAGAGAAACGCAGGCAGCAGAAGCTGCCTTTTCATTTGTGCTGGGTGGAGAGAACTGGACGGGAGACCGAGTGGTTTAAGGCTTTGAGGCGTGGTCCTTTGGCCTGTTTTTCTGTGCTGCTACTTGCCCAGGCCAGTAAAGATTCCTGGTCTCTAAAGAGTCAGGATTATTTGAACAAATCAGTATATAATACCTTTTTTTAATGAATCCTTTCATTTTTAAAATTAATTTTTGCCATTGGACATGTCATCAATAATCATATATTTTATGGCATATTTGTATGGATTTTTTTGCTTTGTGTTGTGTCCCCAGTCAGAATGGAAGCTCCATGAGGACAGGGGGCTTTTTTAATTTCTTTGTTTATAACTAACCACTTTTTTTATTATGGTAAAATACATATAACAAAATTTACCTTTTTAACCATTTTTAAAGTATGCAATTCAGTGGCATTAGTACATTCCCACTGTTATGCAACCACTGCCACCATCCATCTCCAGAACGTTTTCATCTCCTTAAACAGAGGACAGGAGACCTGTTCTGCTTCATTCTCTGCTGTCTTCTCAAAGCTCAGAAGAGTGCCTGACACAAACAGTTCTTCAGAAGATTTTTGTTGAGTTACAAAAAATATATATTATTGTCAAAAATTGTTACAAAAAGTTCAAATAGTAAAGTTCAAAAATCAAGAGTGTGAATCTCCATGTAATTCTACTTCCCTAAGATGAACAGTGTAACCCTTTTGTGTGAACAATATTTATCGTAGGACAATCTGTCTTGTTTATTTCTGCATATCTTAAGTAGACTGCTGTGCCTGGAACAAAAGAAGTATGTGATAAAAACTACTTGAAAATTAATTGAATGAGTTGTAAGAAGACTTGGGGTTACAATGGAGTAGCTACAAAAACGGTTGGCAGCTATAGGCTACTTCTCCAAGTTAGGGTGAATTCCTTGAGTTGGACACTCATCTGTACCTCACAAGTACGGAAGAAAGTCCCTGAATATTCTCTACCAATTATTTATTAAGCACTTACTCAGTGATCCATCCATAAACTATGGAGAGAAATTTGATTCTCCAGCGTACAACACTACTTCTGGCTTCCTTGAATAAGACTTCCTGCCTTATTAAACGGGTTCAGCACCTTCCTACCAGAGCATGCTGGCCCCAGGGTAGAACTGCCGTCCCCAAATGCTCTCTATGCCTTTTGGCTTCTGGCAAGACAGAATGAGAAGACCCTGTCATAGGCCAACAGACACAGATGCCCATGTTCATGCTCAGCATGTCTGGATGGAATGCCGCTCAGTTAGACCCTCTCAGAGAAGAGATCTGTCAGCATCTCCTTGTGAGGATGTCTCAGGGGATTTGTCTCAGTGATAGCTTCTCCGTGGAAAAGGGAGTCAAAGCCAGAAAAAGCCAGCAACTCAGTCACACTGAAAATACAGTATTGAAGCATTAAGCTGGAATGTGGCAATTTCCAGCTGTCACACCATACTCAGTAAGTGAAATCACATTTTATGCCAGACTTCCAAAGACATAATCACATGAAAACTATTTTTATTGGCTTGATGCCTGGTCAAAAGTAGTATACCACAAATGTAAGAAAGTCTACTATAGGATTCCTGTTGAGAAGCATAAATACACAGAGCAAAGTGGTTGTCTTCCATTTTACTTCAGGAAACATTTAGTTATAAAGTTATGCACTAAGCCTAGAGGAGTGACTTAAGGTGGATTCCTTGCTAGTGAATAACTTTATTGAATCAACAAAACTAAATAACATTTCCTAGAATTCATCTTCATGACAGAAAAAATTCTTAGTAGGCCTGGTAGACTTTTAAGGCTCCAATTCACCTTTGTTGTTTTCTTGACTTCAGCTTATTTGCATGCCAGGTTTTTTAAGTTCTGGAGTTAAACAAAATCTTCCACTCTTGCACTGTACTTATTGTTGGGTTCTCATCAATGAGTGTAGGGGGAGTGGAAAGGGAGCCTACATACTCAGTATCCAAAACATTAAAAGTTGCCAAATAATTCCCAGGCTCTTGCACCTGGTAGTTCTTTGGTTTGAGAGGCTCTTTTCTCCAATCTTTGTGTGGCTGCCTCCTCATCATTCAGGTTTCAGTCAGATGTCAGTCGTTCCTGACTAAAATATTGCCTTCCTCCCATCACTCTGTTTTGTGACATTTAGTCTTATTTTCCTCACACTACATCACCTGTAATTATTTTATTTATTTGATTATTGACAGTTTCCCTAGGTAAGACCTAAGCACCATGAAAGCAAATGCCTCGTCTGCCTTGGTTACCATAGTATTCCAACACCACAGTGGAAAGGTGCACAACAGACTTTTTACAAATGTTTATTTACAGTTGAATAGCTGGTGGCTGATAGATGGCTTATGGTTAAGTGCAAGAGCTTTAAAGAAGTGATTTAAGAATTTAAAAAGAAATTTTTAATTTTCAGTGAATTATCTTCTTGCCAAAAAGAAAAATGAATTGGAATCATCATGTCCCTTGCCAACTTCTAGTTGTGCCCTCAATCCCAGTTTCCATACATGGTATGAATGTTTCCCACACACAGTGCTAATTTCATCACTTGGATCTGAGAACAAAGGAAGTAAAAAGACATTAGCAAATCCTAGAGTACCTATAACATGTTTTCCTCAATAGCTCTTGAAAGAGTCATCCTAAAAAGCACTGTTATTCAGTGGAATGTGCAAATTAGTAATGGAAAAGTTCGCACAATCAAGGTGAAGAGAGACTGCATGTGTATACAGAAGACACATTTTCAAAGGACAGAAAAAATGCCCATTGAATTTAGCAACAATCAGATCACCCTCTTCTTTAGTTCTCTAAAGTGAAAAGACTTCAAAGATGGTAAAAATTAAGGCATTTTATGGCCCTTATCCAAAGTGTTGAATTTATACAAAGTAAAGATACATATTTGCATCAGAAAAAATTTTCATTAGTAATCACAGCAATATCCTAAATAGTAAAAATATGACTATTAATATGGCCACTCTGAAATCTTTACTAGATTTTTTTGGTCAGTATTGAAATTAGTATGTAAGAAACAGGACCTTAAAAAATAATGGCAATTGATTGAATTCCTCTTATCTTTGCTTTCCTCATCTGTAAAATGGAGCTAATAATCCTTACCACATAGGATAGATAATGTATACAAAGTATTTAGTTTAGTAGATATTCAGTAAATATTGTTCTGGGTTGTTGCTGTCTTTAAAGTACTTGAAGCACCTTTGTGTAGCATCTGGGCTTCTGGTCTCTGATCTGCTTCAGCCACACTGAGCTCTATTACAAATCCTCAGCAAGAGGTTATTGGGCAGGCTCTGTGGGAAAGCAGAGTGTTCTGATTGTAAACCGTCCCTGCTTCTCAGAACAATAAAACAATAACAACAAAATCATGTGTCGTTTCCAGTATCCTCTCCAGCATAATTTTGCTTCAGTTATCTAATGCCAAAAAGATATCTGGGGGAACGGTGTGCCTAAAGGGGCAGTGCACCGATTCAGGGGGAGGTTACCACTTCATCAGAGGCCACAGCAGTAGCAGAACCAAACTGAACCGGATTAGATTTCAGGGATGCCTCCCCAACAAGAGGCATCTGGCGACATGAGAAGACAGGCTGCCTCATCACTCTCCCAGACCCCTTTCTGAGCACAGGGAAGGGGACAAAGTGCCCCTGGGCCTGACCCAGTTTCCCTTACTCTCCAGGGCACTAGAGTGGGAAACAGCTTGAAAAAGGTAACCAATTTCCTCTATCCACAAGTCTAGCTTTCGGGGGAAGAGAGCTTTGAACCAATCGTAAGATTGATGTAAACCAGACTGAACTGAGTTTTAGATGTCAAGTCACAGAACCTGCCCAGGGTATCATTACAGCACAGGAGATCATAGTTGAAAGTGGTAATCAAAAATAATTACAGTATCTAATAATTACTGAGTGCTTACTATGTGCTTAGCCTGTTCAAAAACTTTTCATATATTAATTTGTCTAATCGTCATAATAATCTTGTGAAGCAGGTCCACTACAGTTTCCTCTGGATCCTAGAGGGAACTGAAGCACAAAGTTTTGCCTATTTCAGAACCTGGTAGTCTTGCTTCAGAGCCAAGCTCCCGACCAATATGCTCTTCTGCTTCTAATGCCCTGATAAGAGATTTCTTCATAAGCCAGTTACTCATATATGTGGGGGTCACCACATATCAAGACTAGATAATGCAGGGTATTATGCTCAGTGAACTAAGTCAGGCAGAGAAAGACAAATGCCAAATGATTTCCCTCATCTGTGGAGTATAACAACAAAGCAAAACTGAAGGAACAGAACAGCAGCAGAATCACAGATTCCAAGAAGGGACTAGCGGTTACCAAAGGGGAGGGGTGGGAAAGGGCAAGTAGGGAGGGAAAGAGAAGGAGATTGAGGGGTATTATGATTAGTTCACATGGTGTGGGGGGGGCGTTCATGGGGAACACAGTGTAGCACAGAGAAGACAAGTAGTCACTCTGTGGCATCTTACTATACTGATGGACAGTGACCGCAATGGGGTGTGTGGGGAGACTCGATAGTATGGGTGAATGTAGCAGCCAAATTGTTTTTCTTGTGAAACCTTCATAGGAATCTATATCAGTAATACCTTAATAAAAATAAATAAATAAATAAATAAATTACATGGAAAAAAAAAAGACTAGATAATGCATCAGTACAGAGTTCTCTCCTCTGCTTACTTAAATGATAAAATCTTTCAGGATAAGTATCTCAAGAAATCTTGGTTTATTTAAAGCAGAGATTTTATTTCTATTTATTTTTTTTTTTAGATTTTTTAAAAATTAAAGTATCATTGATATACAATCTTATGATGGTTTCACATAAACCCTGCGATTTCAACATTCACCCATATTATCAAGTGCTTATCCCCTCTATTGAGGTCACTATCAGCCTAGTAAGACGCTAAAGAGTCATTACTTGTCTTCTACATGCTGTATAAAGCAGACATTTTAAAGGTAAGGCCCACTTGGGTTGTAGGATA
The DNA here is from genome assembly GCF_030020395.1 of Manis pentadactyla. Taxonomy (NCBI): domain Eukaryota; kingdom Metazoa; phylum Chordata; class Mammalia; order Pholidota; family Manidae; genus Manis; species Manis pentadactyla. The sequence continues at coordinate 49,408,967 of NC_080027.1, forward strand.
AAGGCCAAATTCAGTCACTTACTAAAGAAAGAGGGCATTTGCCCTATGTGCTATTGTCTGTATTTCACTCCACTTTTTAACAGCAAAGAATTTATATTAAAGACCAGTCCCCCAAAGTATTACTGTCTTTCTTAACCTACACTGCCTCTTGTTTTCCCAATTAATTTCTGCTATGATTCAATTTGACAAATATTATTGAGCATCCAAATTATGTAGTGCAGTGCCATGAAGGTCCTTTCTTCAAGAAAAATCACCCCCTAGCAAGAGAGAAAGGAAAAAACATAACTAGTAAGAACCCAAGTCAGATTGTTGTATTTGTTCTGGTGGTTCTATGGAAGCCCAAAGAAGTGAATGCTTGGTCCTGACGGGTGTGTCAGGAGGCTTCAGGGAAGAATTAATCTTTAAGTTGGCTTTTGAAGGATGAGTAGTATTTAGGTAGGACAATGGCATTGCAGGGAGAAGTAAACCATAAGCAAATCATGGAGGTGTAAAATTGTATGACATGTCCTGGGAAAGAGGTATTCAGCAAGGCTGAAAGAAGAGGATGAATATTGGACAAGACAGGATTTAAATAAGAAAGTGAGAATGGGAACAGGCTGAAGTAGGAAGCAGGTACCAAGAATGGATAGGGGAGAGGAGAATAAGGATGGGAAAAGGAAGGCTACAGGACTGGGCTGAAGGCTAGAAGAGACTGTAGCTTACAAGAGAGGTTCAGTGTGGAAGGTACTGGTGGCTAGAAAAGTAATTTGAGACCAGATTAGGAAAGAAGAAATTCAGCTGGGGATGTGTGTACAGTGTTTGCAGATGATCTAGGTGGGGATATTCCCCCAGAGAGTACAAATTAGGACCTAAAACTCAGCAAATTTTAAGGCTATGAATAACAAGGGAGGAAGTCCTCTGACTATGAGTGAGAGAGAAAATTGTGGAAGTAGATAAAAGTTATTCAGCAAAGAGGGTAGAGCAAGATGAGAGGTTGGTCAAGAACAGAATCTTAGAGATCACTGGTATAGGGCAAGTGGAGAGGAGAAAACAGGGAAGGATAATGAAAAAGAGCTGTTAGGGACTTAAAAGGAGAATCCATGGGAGGGGCAGTCACAGAGATGGAGAGGATTTCAAGAAGGCAAGGATGTAACCAATATGGCAAAGCAAAATAAAAATTGAGTGAAAGTCACTGGGTTTGTCAATTTGAGATTGATGAACTTTGAGAGGGAAGTTTCAGTATAGGAGAAAGGTTCCTCTATGTCTTTCAGAAAGTATACAGTAAAGGCTATCACTAATTTACTTTAGTAATTGTCCTAGTCATTTTCTTTGTCAGTTTGGGCTATAATAACAAAATACCATAGATTGGATGACTAAAACACCAGATAACTATTTCTCACAGTTTTGGAGGCTGAGAAATCCAAGGTCAGGATGCCTGCTGACTTGGCTCCTCTGGAGGATTCTCTTCCTGGCTTGCAGATAGCTGCTTTCTTACTACTTCCTCACATAGAGAAAGAGAGCTCCAGTGTCTCTTCCTCTTCATGGAAGGGCACTAATCCCATCAGGAAGGATCCACCCTCCTCACCTTATTTAAATCTAATCACTTCTCAAATACATCACACCATATTCCTCTAAACACATCACATTGCAGGTTAAGGTTGCAACATATGAATTTAGGGGGACACAAACATTCAGTCCATAGCAGGCCTGATTCTGTAGGTTACAAGTAAGAGAAATTCACTTCAAACTTGTGCAAAGAGAAGGTATTTCAGCAAAACCCAAGGTAGCCAGGATGGAAAGTGAAAGGGAACAGGATCTGGAAAACCATCAGGAACCGTCATCATGATAGCCCCTTACCATTTCTCATCTCTATTTTTGCCTGCACTGCTGTTTTGGTATTCTCTGTCTTTGAAGACTAGCTCTCAGTGTTTTGACACACATATGACCAAGTGTGGCCATTCCATCACTTCCGAGAATGCATCTCCAGCACTCAAGCATCATGCAGATTCTGAAGTAGAATTTATGAGATCCAATTATAGTTCCTGATGGAGCTCATATATCCCTCAAGCCAATTCTACTTCTTTCAGGCTTTAGAGGAGTGAAACAATAACCACCCCTTTTTCACCTAAGGTTGTTTGAATTGGGTTTCTATTATACATGACTGAAAGAGATCAGAATTTCTGACAGTAAAAGTTGTTAAACTTCCGAATGGGTTCCAAGAAAGGCTTTCTTCCTAAAAAAAAACTCTCCATGAATTCTCTAGAAAGGACAATTCTTTCCTTTAAAAGGTCTTAAGTGTAGACTTGTTCTATGATTTCAAAAGCAAGCAACTAAGAATGATGACTTGCTTCAGCATCTCCCCTGGAAAGCAGGCAGGTAGTATTATTCTAATCTGATATGTACCAATCAGTGCAAAGAAGATGAATTATTTACTGTTGTTATCTGCCATGTTAAGAGGCCTTCTAGGAATGCAAATCCCTTTGAGCTTCAGGACCACACTTTTTCTTTTCAAAAGAAAGCTGCAGTATATGAACAGTTAATCAAGAATGAAGGTAAACTTCTAGAGCTCATTTATACCACTGAAGTAAACACTAGCTACCTTCTTAGTCCAGCACCCTAGTTAGCTTCAGTCAAATGAACACCTGAGCAGAAAATATGATTGGGAATTAGCTCCTTTAGCATTTAATCTTTTTCCCTCAGTTATTTCTATATACCTTTCCTCCTCTGAATAATCTTTGATCACTTACTCTTTTTTATTTTTTATTAAGGTATGATTGATACACAGTCTTATGAAGGTTTCACATGGAAAAACAATGTGGTTACTACATTTACTCATATTATCAAGTCCCCACTCATACCCCAATGCAGTCACTGTCCATCAGTTCATCACTTACTCTTCAGGGAATCTGATCATTGCTTTTGCCTTTTGAGATCTAGTTGTGAGGCATTTCAAGTTCTTTGCTAAAAGCAGGATTTCCCACTGTGAGGAAGGTATTTTACTAGTAACAGCTATTACCCCTGGGAAGTGGGATTATGCAGAACTTTTACATCCTAAATTAAATATTTATGAATTGTTTAAAGTTTTTACAGTGAGTATAGATTGCTTTGGTAATTAGAAAAAAATATAAACACAAATTTCTTTAAAATGTTCATGTCAAAAAAAAAGGCAACCCACAGAAAAGAAAGATATTTTACCTGCAGACCTCTCCAAGGGGATAATACTTTCTCTTATCACCTAGTGAATTTTGTCCTTTTTTCTCTTTTAACAACCTCAGGTCTCTGCCTGCAGTCTTACCATTTTCAAATCATTCACATGAAAGATCACGTTACAGAGTGATCTTTCTAAACCATATAACTGAGTAGGTCACACCCCAGCTGCAGACGGTGACTCCTCTTTCCCTACAAGCTCCAGGGACTCCACCAACCAATCCCTACCTACTTGCTTCTCTAGACCAATTGCCCTTTACCTCTAATGTTCTTTAAGCTTCCACAAAATCAGGCTAAATTTTAAGGAACAGCATCTCAAGGCCCAGTCTGAACCATCTCTGTCTCTGCCTAGATGAGGAAGTACAAAGAATTCTCCAATAAGCTTGGCTTTTCTGGGCTGGACTCAGGTGTGCTCCAGTCAGGCTGTCAGGAGGACTGAGGTCACAGGGGCTGAGACATAAGAGTGGGTACTGAGGTGAGTGGAGTGCTGACTGTCTGTGAGCATCTCCTCATTCCTATCTGAACAAGCAGCATCACCAGCACATCCTACATCCCCTTGATAATGTTTCTCTCTGTGATTATAGGAGCTTGGCATAACTCTCGTGGCTTCTGTGATGTTTCCTTAATGAGTCACCTGGTGTTTCAACCCAGAAGCTATGTCAAAGTGAATGTCTTGTAGATGAGAGGCGCTGTGGCTTAGTGCTACGGGGCCTCCTGAGTTCCTATTGTTGAAGGATCAGGAAGTGAGGGCGGGAGGGGTGAAGGAGACATAAGGAGGAAGAGAGGCTGCACCAGTGTAGTTCTGTGCCCCGCAAAGGCTGTAGTACCAAAGGCCAGCTTATTCCTTGCCTGCTCTTGCTGTGCAATGACTGAAAACAACCCGTTTCCTCCTGGTCATGCACAGTTTATCACTGAACTGATGAGCTGTAAGAAAACAAAAAGCATATGCTACTGATTGCATCTGGGGCAAATACTGAGATAAGTGGTCAAGGTCTGGAAAGGAATATGCCAAAATATAATTAGTAATGTGTCAGGTTAATAGCACTTTGGGTGACTTTTTCTTAGAAAAAGAAATGTAATTCATATTTTAAATACTTGTTAAGAGAAGAGGGGGTGGGGAAGAAAAGAAAGCTGTACTCCTGAGACCTGAATTTCTAGCACCTCGTGTAATGGAACATATATACCATAATAACCCATCCCAGTCCATGAGTCACCATCCAGTATCCAGCTCAGCCAAATACACCCGTAGTATTGGCAAGTCATGGAAGGTCCCTTCAGGCAGTCTAGTCCAATTCTTCCTTTTATAGAAAAGAAAGCTGATACCCAGGAAGACAGAGCAGTTTTCCACACTAGCACAGCTAGTTTATGTGGTAGAGCTGAAAGGAAAACTCAGACTTCTCACCTTTTATCCAAAGGAAGGGATGATTTTATTCATTCTTACTATTGCTATTTAAAGTCACTCTGTCACCTCTCCCTTCCTAGCCCCTTAACCTACGTCTTGGTCTTCCAGCCAGCCTCTCACCTAGCTCTCAGGTCAGATAGGACATCAGTGTCTCTACTCCACAACTCAGGGAGCTCAGGTCAGATTGTCCCAAGAGCTTTCTCACCTAATCTGCTCTAGTTCCCAGCCACCTCAGGGCATTTCTTCCATTCAGCACTTAATCACCTGAGGTGTTAGTTACTGGAAGGTCCCCATTCTTCACTTTCCTTGATCAGAAAGTGAGAAAAACAAAGCACTCTGATCATTTCCTTCAAAGCAATCCTCACTTTTCAAACCAGAGATCCCTAATTTTCTTTTCTCAAGCCAAAAGTGGGTCACAGGCTACTGGTTTCAGAACCAGTTTGGGGGGCATCCCTTGACCAAGTTATGAAAAAATGATCTGACACATCTCTTTATAATGTGGTGGTACTTGCCACCTATTATTCTAAGCTCTGACACTAAGAAAACAGGGAAATCTCATTTAACATCCTTTTACAATTGCATCTATTTATATCTCCATTCTCTTTGTTTCTTAATACATTCCTGCTGAAAATTTTTCAATTTAATTTTTTCTTAGGTTATGCATTCCAATGGGATAATACATGCCCCTGATATTTGGTAGCTGGTTGCACCTTGTTGTGGAACCAACCTCTGTCTCTCTCCTTTCATTTAGCTGAGGCCATCCAATAGCATCCCCAGGCCCAGTCTTCATCTAGTCACTGGCTACTTCACAGAGGAAGGAGGAATTTTTACCACTTCAGTTTCTCACTCTTGTGTTTGCTGTCAAAGCTGTTTCTAGTTTGAACTTATGTCCCAGTTCTACCAGATAACCGACCTTCAGTCTCATTCTTAAGACTCAGCCCTGCCCTGGACTCTCGACCCAGTCCATGGATATCAGCCTAGTGCCTCACATCCAATCATTAATCTGCACAGGGTCCTGATCCCCCCTGCAACTGAGTCATGCCTGCTCTTTTCAATTCCCCCACTCCTGGGACTGGAATGTTCCTGAACTCTATTCCAGTGGCTGGGCTCCTACACCTGTTGACCAGATTTACCTGGTCTGAAATCCTGAGTATCTCCTGTTTCAGAATTCTCTGTCTCCCATTATGACAACATGTCCATTTCTGTTTGGCCCCAGATACCAACTGCTTGCCTTGCTTCTGTTTGTCACTGTGCCTCCCAATGGCAGGTTTGGCCTTCCCAGGGTTACTGTAGTGGACACTGGTATCAGATCCCAGGCTCTTCCTCTCAGTCGGTCTTGGGCCAGCGCAGGACTCAAGCCAGGTGTGAACCATTTCCCTTAAACAGAATGTTTTATTATGTAACTGATCTCAAGAACAGTGCAACCTTTAGGACCAAACCAGGAAAACCCCTGTCAAGAGCCCTTTAAGGACAGATCATGGAGCCCCCCACAGTCTCTGCTCAGGCACAGGGGAGACTGTCATATCCTAGTTGAGTGAATGTGTTATCAGAAAAGAGGTGCTCTCTGCTGGGTTACTAAGTTGGCAGAATGGTACCTGGAGCTGCTGGTGGTCATTTTTGTCACATGGGGAAAGCCTGCCTGGGGATGAAATCAATTCAGAGGCTGAAGGAGAAAGGCGAATTTGTGATAACATTGATCCAAACTAAAAGCCAGCAATCCACCAATAGACTCCTTGGTTTATTAGCCAACATATTTACTTCTATTGTGTAGTCAGTATTATTTGGATTGTGTTACTTAAAACTAATACATCTGGTAAGAAAGACTGCCTGTATTTCCTTCTGCTTTACCAGCTGGGTAAACCTCCAGAAAGGAAAACACCAAAAAAAAACAAGTGAAAAAAGGTGTTCAAAGTGTATTCTATCATTCACTCAACCATTACAAAGAACAGTGGCATAATGCAATGAAAACAATAGAAGCTTCAGAGCTATCTGAGCCCTGCTTAAATCTTAAATCTCCTGTTTTCTAGCTGCCTATAATAGGCATATTAATCAATATCTCTGAGCCTCTGTTTCTTCTTTTGTAAAATGGGGATAACATTATCTATGTGCTGAGGTTTTATGAGGAATAGATATAATGTATATGGTGATTGATACTAAAATATTTTCAATAAATGGTAGTTACTTTAATTATCAAACACCTTGACCTACAAGGACTTTGGGCTAGTGCATTCCAAAGAGATTAAAAGAACAAAAACAAAAGCAAAAAAACTTGATCATTACCTCCAGAGACTCAAAATCTAAGTAGAGGAAGAGACACAATGTTAAAAGAGAGAGAGGCAGTGTAAGTTACCGGCAGACACCTTGGTAACTGATAGGAAGGACATAATTCCCTCTGGGATGATCAAAAAAGGCTTCACAAAAGTGAATAGAATTTTTGATAAGCAGAGATAGAGAGGAAGAACATTCTGGGGTAGGGTGGGGAATAAGAAAATGCACAGTTATGTCTGTGGGATTATGGAGCATATCAACATGACAACAATATGGAGAATCCATATAGGAGAAGAAGGCACTAAAGCTGGAGAAGTTAGCAGCTACCAGACCTGGGGTGGGGGATGTGCCCAGGAATGTGGCTTCTGTTCTGTTCTCAGGGAACAGAACGAGGCAATGGGAACTTTGAACATTTTTGGACAGTGTTTGTAGAGGATGAAAGTTATGATTGATCGGAAAATCACTTAGATCCCCTTTCAAATGGCATATTCCTACCAGATGTCCCTAGAATCTTTGCCTCACTGAACCACTGCAATGGGGAGAGCGTGTTTTAATCCTCAGCCATGTTTTGGAACATGAAAAATGGTTGGGAAACATCAGCCCAGCAGCAGAAACATTATTTCAGAGACTACTGTGTGGTCAAAAAAGGGCACCAGGATCAGAATTGTTAAAAAAAAACATTTCCTCCTACTTGCTTACTCTGCCTCTTGTCCTCTGTTTCAGATGATTTTATACTTCACAACCAGATGAACCTTCCTGTTCTTATCCTGTCATCCTATCTCCAAAACCCTAATGACAAGCCAATATCTATATAATAGTCTGAAATTATTTGGTTTCCTGTAGAATATGCCTTTTGGATGAGATTGCAATCACTTTTTAGATGTCACTTCCTGCTATTTGTCATCTGGTATCTCTTGGTCAAGTCAATCTGAACTATTCAAGAGTCCCTTGCTTTCCTGTCTCCATGACTCTTTAATGCTGCTCATTCTGTCTGGAATGCCTTCCACATTCTCCTTCTCACCTGTCTTCATCTTCTCTATCCTTAAAGGCTCAATTCAGATGCCTTTCCTGACCGCTCTCTCCCCCCACCGCCTTTGGTAATGTCTCTCCATTCTGAACTCACATACAACTCTACCTATATCTCTTTTTCTGTGTGCATAATTTGCTTTTTTTAACCTTATAGTTGTTTACTTTTTAAATAAAAATTTAAAGTACAAAGCAGTGTAATAAAAAAAATGAAAATCATGCATATTCCACCACTCATAATCATCGATTTTTAACAGTATTTGCTTCCATATTTTTAAAATAAGTGAAACCATATATATAAAATGAAGTCTCCTTTAACCACACACTCTCTCACTCAGTACCATATCTCTTCTCAATCTCCAGTGGCCACTGCCACCATGAGTTTGGTGTGTATCCTTCCATTCCATTCCCTATAATTTTATCTGCATATATATATATATATATATATATATATATATATATATATGTAGCCATAACCAATTCATTGTGATGTTGTATGCACTCTTAATCTTACATTAATGGTATCCTGATATTTGTATCATTCTGCATCTTACTTTAATCCCCCAAAATTCTTTTTAAGACCAATTCAGGTTTGTATATGAATATACTACATTTTACTTACCCATTCCTCTTTGTTATCTGTTGGCTGCTTCTACCCTTTTGCTATTATAAACAGTGCTGCAGAGGACATCCTCACACTTGTTTCTTTGTACACATGGGGGAGAGTTTCTTGGGGATACGTATTAAGTACATGACTTATTTTGTATACTAAACTGTGAGCTTTTAAGTATGTGATCAGCATCTCATTAATACCTAATACCTAGTAGCAAAGGGCCTACTAGTAGTTTAATGGGTAAATCTATAACAAATGTATGTTGAAGAAATGACCAATCAAGAGAAATAATATAATTTTCACAATTACAGTAAGATAAAATTTCCTCATTACACAGATAAGGTACTAGAACTCAGCTCTGGCAGCCTCACCTACTTGGAATATACCCTACAAGCCAAAAAGGGACAGCAGTGAACTCTGAACAGACAAGCTAGCTGACCAAACAAACACTCATACATACTTTCGGCAATCACTTCTGAACTTTTATCTGGGGTCTACTTATATTTAAAAATTTGTATTATAAAAATATGGAATAATGTTCCGAAATTAGGAGATTACAAAATAACTGTTTAAAAAATCACCCTTTGTTGCAGATGGAGAGATGCACCAGTCAGATTTTCCCTCAAGAAAGAATTTATTGCCCAGCTGCAGGGAAATGTGGTAAGCTGATAACCTCTTTCCTGGTTATCCTCAGCTGTCCAGCGAAGGTCACTTTTCTTCTCAGAGTGGCCCCATCCAATGACTGCAGAAGATGATGGTACAAAGTCCTGGCTATTTCCACCCATCATAGGATACCTTCAATAGGCAATCTTTTCTCCCAAGCTCCCTGCTGGGCTGGCAGAGATTTTGTATCACATCTGACCACTCAGTCAGCCTGCCTCCTCCCTTTTCTTTCCATAGGTGTAACAACCCGAACAAGATATTTTCACTCCTAACTCCATCTCAGCATTTGGTTCCTAGACAACCCAATTTGTATACTCTTAACTCTATAATCATAATTCCCAGAGATAAACATGATAAACATTCTCAAGTACTTCTTCCAGTCTGTTTACTATGAATATATGTATTTTTGCATTCTAGTTTTATTTCCACTCATTTGAAAATTAGTATTTTGCTATGAAATTAAGTAATTCCTGAAAATGTGATTTTAAAAATCATCATATGAATCCACAATTTTTAAAATTATTGCATTATGTTAGACATTTACATTGTTGCCAGGTTTTGCTTCTAAATAAATAATCCTGCAATGACATTGCATAAGACTCTTTGCCCATCTCTAATTTTCACTGTAGGATTATAGACATAGAAATGAAATTACTGGGACAATGGGTTTGTATGCTTTTATTTTTATCCATATAAAAAGGAAGTTCAAAAATATTTCATTGAAAATATTCATTGAAATATCAAAAAATATAAAAATATTTCACTACTTCAACACCACTAAAAAATGTAGAGTGAAAACCAGTAGTCTGCCTTGGTCTTCTTCAGAGCCCAAAGACAACCATGTTCCACTTTTCACTGGTGCTTCAGGTATTTACCTCCATATATCAAAACAATGGGTTTCTGCTGTTATTTCCTGATGTATTTGTGTTTGACAAGCACTATCACCTTTCTGTTGTGGTAGACAAGGATGTAGCACTCTTACAAACACACCGCATACATAATTTTGGCTTATATAAATAATCAATATTTACATTATGGTCAATATGTGTAGTTTTCACAGACGAGTCAAAAAGTATACAAGATCTGACTCCCTTCTTGTAAAACTCTATTGAATTAGAAAGCCCATTTTACTTCATCTGTACCAACACTGGATAACGACTTTTAAAAATGGTTTCCTTGTCTGATATTAAAAGTGAGACATGTTCATAGCAGAAAATATATTTAATTGAGAAAAATAAAAAGGAAAGAAATTGCCATCAGCTGTAATCATAGTCCCTGTCTGGATTGCTGCTCCTGCGACCTCTTGATTCCTTGTTCTTTCTCCACGCACCCATATCAGGGCTACCTGGGCCATCTGCAGTGTCCCTGAGATGTCTTTGATCCCGGAGGCCCCTTGCAACATCTGCTGTCTTTGCTACTGCCATTTTGAATCCGTCCCTGCCAACCTGTAAGACCTCTGCTGCCCCTCTCTCTGGTAGTAGGCAAATGCCTGTCTCTCTCTTATGCATAGCTCTTTTTAGCAGGGATATGGCAGCAGTGTGTACTGTTTATAATAATGCAATTCTTCCAATGTGCCACCCAGAGGAGTTCCTGGGCCCCTGGTGAGTCAGTTGTTTCCATTTTAGTACACAACAGTTTCCTTCCCAGGACTGAGTATGGTCAGGTTAACGTACAGCCTTACAGAATACTCATGAACACCCTTCTCCAGTACTCAGGTCCTGTGCCCACTCCACCCTCTATGGGAGCTCCTGGCTCAGTACTGGACTTTTCCCTTACCGAATCTGTTAGTCCTTCCTACAATCTGTGTTTCATCAAGCAATGTTCATTTTTAAACCCAAATTGTATTTCCCATAGTACTTCAGGACCCAAGAAATTCAAGAAAGGGGGCTAGATATTTCTAGCATTCTGTAACAGCAGCAGTCTAGAGTACAACCTGAACCCCAGGTTCTACACCAAGCAGAACAAACTGCTATATGCACTGCCAGAGTAACCACTCATCCATCAGGCCACCTCTACCCCCACCATATGTTATTTCCTCTGTGAAACCTTTTCTAGGCACTTAGCTGCTCCCTCTCTTGTTCATACTTAGATCAGAATTCTTTTTACACAGTATTGTAATTATGTGCTTATGTGTTTATCTGTCTCTGGCCCTCCGACACCAGTTCCTGGAAGGCAGGTATCTGTGTATCACAGTAGGATGAAGAGTACGCATAAAATATTCGTGGGAAGCAAATGCCTAGGGTACCTAACTGGTTTTCTTGGTTTCACTGGATATGGCTGGTAATTGTAGGTCTGCTTTTGTTATGTATCTATATTCCTATTCTGTTAATGTGTGTACGCAATTTAATTAGTAGTTTGTTAAAACCTATACATGCTTATGTTACTCTACAAAAAGTTATGTCAAAGAAATAATCAATCTTCCCATGTTTTCTTCCGTCTGCTACTTCTATAGCTTTTCTTCTTCCTTCCTAATTACAGTCCTTTAGTAGAATTCATGCCTCATATAGAAAATTACCGAGTATCACAATTCTTCCAAGTGGTAAAGATACCTCAAGACAAATTCTGGGCATAGAAGTCACAGGGCATACATCTAGCTTAGATTAATATTTAGTCTATAGGCACAGACCTGATCATCTACATTTGCCCTCTTACAGCACTAAATTATGTTTTATGCAAAGAAGTAAAAAGAGAACCTTTTCAAAGAATATTGCTTCTCTCTCACTTACCAACTTTACATTTCCCTGTATGGCCCCAGAAGACGGCTGGTTAGCCAGAGCCGGGTAAGATTCTTCTAGGGAGGAACAACCTAAGACAGGCACAGTCACAGGGGGGCCATCAGGTGAGAAATTGGGGATCAACAGAGGTGAGGCTTAGAACCTCACCCCCCCTGTTTTGAGAGAAATCTTCAGCATCTGTGGATGTTTTGTTGCCCTTGTCTAGCTTGGATTAATACTTAGTCTATAGGCACACACCTGATCATCTACATTTGCCCTCTTACAGCACAAATTATGTTTTCTACCTTTATCTTGCATCTACCTACCACTTCAGCATTTTATTTAAAAAAAAAAAAGGGAGAAATGTGGGATTCACATATAAATCAAGTATAAAAATCAAATGAATAATCATATCTGACTTGATTGTTTATAGTTCATGATGCATGATCAAAACCGAAAGTTTCTGTGATATCACTGCCCTTGCACTGTTCACCATGTAAGAACTTGTTCGTTATGCTTCAGAAGATTGGAGACTGTTGAGAGTTAGGCTTGGGGTTGATTAATGATTGTGCATTGAGTCCCCTATACAGAATTTTACTGTTGTTAACAACCATTTGATCAATAAATATGAGAGATGCCCTCTAAAAAATATATATATATTCGTGGGAAGGATGAAGTTTTGGGTGAGCCAGGCTACGCTGTAGTGCTTTAAATACCGGAAAAGGACTTTCTACTCATACCAAAAGACAACAGGGAGGTGTTAACATTTTCTTGAGCGGGGCAAGGGCTTGAACGTAAGTGTGCTGTAACAATGTACCAGGTCATTGTGAGAGTTGGATGGGCATGCGGCAGAACCAGTTAGGAAGTCAGTGCGGTGTCCCCGCACTAAGATGTTAAGAAGTGCAGCGTGGTTGCGTTGACTCGGGGAGGGAGAAGTACATCTAAAAGGTACCCCAAAAGAAATAATAACAAAAACTGAGATTTGCTGAGCTCCTATTTGCGTGGGCTCTGCCCACAACGCCAGGGTGGGTGTGGAATCACCCCCATTTCGCTCATATGCAAAGTGAGATTTGGCCAGATTAAGTAACCCTCTGGAGGTCACACATTCTGCAAGTGGCAGTGCTGAGCTCCCAAGGTAGATGGTGGGGCTCTGCAGACCCGGGCTGAGGGAGGCGTCAAATGCCGTTTCCAACACCATATCCACTCTGCACTGCATGGTGAGGAATATTTTCCTGAGCTGAGGCCTCAATTCCTCAATTTACTGAGAAGGGCCTCGCAGAGCCTCCGCACTGGAATTCGGGAACCCTGTACTCAGCTGTCAGTCCCTTTCAGAACCCACGGGATCTGCCCTCGGGGCGGAAGGCGCGCCGCGGCGGCGGCACGAGCTCGGCGGGCCGCGGAGAGGAAGCGGCTGAGTCACGGCGGGGCGGACGCGCGGCGGCCGGGAGGGCGCCCGGCAGCCGGCGGCCCCTGCGCTAGGGAGCCGCGACGCGCGGCGTGCAGCTCCCGGGCAGCCGTGAACCACACTGACGGCGACCGGAAGAGCTGAGTCAGCGACGGCGACGCCCGCGGGGCCAGGCGGGGAGGGCGGGCGCGTCCCGGCTCCAGGGCTCCTCCGGCCTCGGCGCCGCGTCCGGCCTCCCTGCGCCCAGGGCTGCGCGCGCGGACCTGGGGCGAAGCTATAACCACCACCCCGCAGAGACTACATTCCACGCAGGTTTTTCCACGATCCTGCCCGGGATTGGAATCTGAGAGTGAAATTGGAAAACTTGAAGTATCCCCAAGCAACAGAGGCTGTGTGTAGGTTTAGGTGGAAGCTATTGATCTTGTGGAAGGAGACGCTCTGTGTCTCCAAGACTGGATAGATTTTGAAGATCAAAGGAACTTGTCCAGATCCAAAACTGATATGCTTGACTCAGTTCCAAAATGCAGTAAATAATAACTAAAACAAAACACACACAATGATTTTTTAAATTAAATATCATTGATATACAATCTTCTGATGGTTTCACATAAACAACACAGTGGTTTCAGCATTCATCCATGTTATCAAGTCACTATCAGTGTAGTAAGATGTTATAGAGTCATTGTCTTCTAAGTGTTGTACTACTTACCTTCCCCGTGACCTATTTCTATTGTGATTGAGAATTATAGTGCCCCTTAATCCCCTTCTCCCTCCCCTTCTCCCTCCCCAATCCCTCCCCTTTGGTAATCACTAGTTCCTTTTCAGTGTGTGAGTCTCCTGTTATTTCACACATGATTTTTTTTTTTAATGCAAGAGTGATACTTCCAGAATTCCAAGAGAAAATAAATCTTGGTTTCTGAGATAAACTTCTAACAGGATGGGAGCACTGCGGAGGGAACTTTAGAGGTCCCTGATAAACTTGATCCTAAGGTCTTTGCCCAGTTTTTTCTTCCCATTCTTGCACTATGAGGCCAGAACTCATTTTTATATAGTAATGCTTTATTGTTCTTGTTCAATTTTCTTTTTTAGTCAAAAAATGACACTATAAAAATTTCAGGGGGAAGGGGATCACACCTAATTACAGTCCCCAAACCAAAAACCACAATTACTTTTGCTTTTCAACCTACATTTTTGTTCACAAGATCTTTTTACACAGCTGCATCAGAGCTATCATTTTCTATTTTACTGTTTTCAAGTAATATTATATAAACAATTTGCCCGTATCTCAGATCTTCAGAATCACAAATTAATTTTTTATAGGTTTTTTTCCTTATAATTTCTCCTTCTGATGTTTTGTTTAAGTCCTTCCATACCTAAGTGACAGAAGAAATTATCTTACATTTTCTTCTATTAGTTTTATAGTTTTACATCTTCATTCCATCAGGAGTACAACTTTTTTTTTTTGGTATCATTAATCTACAATTACATGAAGGACATTATGTTTACTAGGCTCCCCGCTTCACCAAGTCCCCCCTCCATCCCCGTTCACAGTCACTGTCCTTCAACATAGTAAGATGCTGTAGAATCACTACTTGTCTTCTCTGTGTTGCACAGCCCTCCCCGTGCCCCCCCAACACTGTACATGCTAATCGTAATGCCCCCTTTCTTTTCTTCCCGCCCTTATCCCTCCCTTCCCACCCGTCCTCCCCAGTCCCTTTCCCTTTGGTAACTATTAGTCCACTCTTGGGTTCTGTGCCTCTGCTGCTGTTTTGTTCCTTCAGTTTTCTTTTGTTCTTATACTCCACATATGAGTGAGATCATTTGGTACTTGTCTTTCTCCACCTGGCTTATTTCACTGAGCATAATACCCTCTAGCTCCATCCATGTTGTTGTGAATGGTAGGATTTGTTTTTTTCTTAGGGCTGCGTAATATTTCATTGTGTATATGTACCACATCTTCTTTACAGGATCACAAATTTAAATAACTGCATTATGCTCACCTCATTAACTACTAAATAATCGTTTTTGTTGTTCTTGTAGGTTGCTTATTGACTGGAGTTGTTCTTTACTTGTTTCTGAAGACAGCGCTTATGTTCCATCAGGAAATGTTCTCCCTGAGCAAAATGGTGAAACCTTTTGAGGAAAGGTGACTGCCAACCATAGCAGTATTTTCTTCTTAAGAATTGGCATCAGTCCCCCACATTTTCCTTTGATGGTTCATCCCACGTGGATAATCAAAGCCTTTCTTTAATGCTGTAAGGTATACATTTAAAAAGACTAGACCTTTCCAGGAGTGTGACAGAAGTGGGATTCAGAGTTGTATGTGAGACATTTTCAGATTTTCATCAGTCTGTGTTCAAGTGCCACTGTTTATGGTCTTCTGTGTGGCACAAATTATTTATCCTAGATCAGTCTCAGTTTTATCTTCTGAGAAAATGGGGATAATAATCGTACATACATTGTAAATTGTGAGAATTAAATGAGATCATATTTGTATAGTGAGTGCTTCAATATACAATATTGCCTATAGATGCCTGCACATAATGTTCAACAAATGTTAACTTATAAATAAATATATTGTCTTTTTGCTATTAAAGAGAATAATAAGTTCTCTGTATGGCAACATTTGCCAAGCTAACCAGCATGAAACGGTAGAAGTGATTCCTTGCAAACTCTCCCTGCCATTTGAAAATCAATTCAGTGTATAAGTCTTCTTAATCAGGTTAGTGATTTCACAGTTAGAAAAAAAGTTGAAACTGAAAATAGATATAATGTCACAAGATCTTTTTAACAAAGTTTATGTTTAGAAACTTCAACCTCTCTGAGGCAGTGAAACTGAAGGCAGATGGGGGGGAGGGGAGAAGAAGATCAAGAAGCTTGTACTTTTCATCTTAATTTCTTCTGCACTACTTTGTAACCATACAAATACATTACTTTTTGGTTATTTTGTTTTATATGTGTAGCCTGAGTGCTTGCTTTGCTTTTGAGTCAGTCAGCTTGATAATTGTTCAACCTGAAAACTAATCTGAGCCCCAGATCTGGTTCAGATGTAACACACTAGAATTTTACTTTTTCATTTTTCTGTCCTAGGCACTGTTTTCAACCGCTGTTATTTATTCATCCATTTGACACATATTTATTAAGTGACTATTATGTGCCAGGCACTATGCTATGTTCTGAAGACATTTTACAGCCAACCGACCAAAATTTGGAATACATTGTATGCCAGCTACATATTTTTGTGAGAGATTTTTATAATTAGGGGTCTTTGGGTTTGTTTGCTAGCTAATCTTGAGATGATCTAATAGAATGTCATAACAGAGCTGGACCTAGAAATTCTACATCAGACTCCAAGGTCCTGTACATGTTACACATATATGGTAGAGAGAGACAGGACTGACTTTGCATCTGGTGGTGAGGGAGTCCCTTTTACTAATACTGTTCCTCTGGAGCTTTGCTCTCAGATAATGTTACACTAAAGGACTGTGTGGGTTCTTTGCTAGAGAAGTTATTTGATTCAAATCAATCCAATTCAAAATCATATGTTGAGTGTCTACTACTTATAGGCACTGGTGTAGGAATGGGAGGTAAGCCAAAAATAAAGACAACCCAGATCTTAAAACTCATGATCTTTTTAGAGTCTTAAATCTTCCTGAAGGTTGTTCTGACCCAGATACTTGTCTTTTTTAAGTCTTTAATGAGCCTGTTTTGCTTTCAGATTTTTTTATGTCAGAAAAACATTAAATTTAACTGTATACTGGACACTATGCTAGGGGTTGATGAGACCATTTAAAAAAAACACTACTGATTGCAATATATGTTAGTGGCATCTGAATCTGAATTGTAGCTGTAACATTTATAATTTTGCTATACGGTTGCAAGCGTCCAATTGCTGCCTAATGACTTTTAGTAGAGCTATGCATGAACAATTACATATTGAAATACATATTATTTTATTATCACTTTCCTTTTGTTTTTTTTCCCTGTATTACAGTTAGAGCACTATACTGATTTTTAAAAAATATGTGTGTTTACAGACTATATCTATGGACCTTATTTGAGGATAGTAGAGAGGATACACCAAAAAGGTGTCTGATAGGGTTGAGAACTACTGGCTTTGTCAAATAAATCTAAATGATTTATCCTGGCACTATGGCCATCATTGTCTTATCTCATGTTTATTCCTCTTTGCTATACGTGGTATCAGGCCAAGTTGCTTTACTTAATGTTCCCAGTATTGAAGCAGTGCCTTTCACTCCCATAGCTCTGAGGTCACCTTGTTCTATACCACAGGACTCTGTCACCATTGGCACATCTAATTTACCAGTCTATTCATAGTCTGTCCAATTCCCCAAGAAAGTTATTCAATAGGAATGATAATAATTAACCAGATCAATAACATTTTCTCTGGCAAAGATTGAATTTGAGAGCCAAACAGTAAGGTAAAGCAGGATCAGAAGCTGAAAGGCACACAGATAAAACGCTGTAACTAAAAGTTATGGCACAACAGAAGCCAGGAGTAGACAGAAGTCTTGAATATGCAGAAACACAATGAGAAGTAAAATGGTAGTAACAGGAACAGTAAAGGCAGAGAGAGCATCCTTATGTGGTGACAGACCAAAGAAAGGGATCCAGACAAAATACCTGATCCCTTGAGCTGCATTAGATCCCCTATAGCCTCCAGTTCCCAGATAGAACTTAATCCCCCATGAAACCTCAGTTCTACATGATTGAGATACCTGTCTTCTTCATTTTCCCACATAGCCTTGGAAGAAATCTTTACCACTTAAAAAATGTGATATTTGCAATCAATCAAAATCTTTACTACCATGTTCTGCAAACCACACTCTTCCTTTTCTGTGCCTTCATCATCTCCTCTGCTTGTATTGTTCTGCCCTCATAGTCTTGTATATTGCATGTTTCCATGTTACATACCCAGAGTCCAACTCAGATGTCACCTCCTCCGTCCACCCACCCCTGGTATCTCAGCTGCAAGTAATGACTCCATCTCTCCTCAGAGCTCCCATTTCTATTCCTTTTAAGAGTGGTTTTCACTCCCAACTCTGTACTTTATAAAAACACCATCTCTATTAGATTATGAGTACCTTGCAGTAAACACAATGACTGTCTCAACTCTGTTTCCTTCATAAGCAGAGATAAGCATAAAACCCATGCACAGAATAGTTGTTTAATTATTTACTGCTCCTTCTACCAATACATTGACTATCTTCTCCCTATTTTTTACATCTTAATTCTTTCATGGCATCAGTTATCTTTAAGAGCAGGGCATTGAAACAAAGCTGGTTTGCACATAGTAGGGTTTCGACATGAATTTACTTCATGGAATGTCTGCCTTTTCCTTGATACTAGGTCAGCAGCTCATCCTGTGCCTGGTCATTGCAAGACTATAACCCCAAATCTAAGATTAAATGTTTTCGGTAGCAAACATGCTCCTCCTACCATGTTGCTGATTTCTTCTAATGGCATTACCACTCTCCAACTCACTCAGGCTCAGAGACTTTAAGTCACCCTGCCACTACATCTAAAGTTCTTATTGCCATAGTCTCAGTTTTCCCAAAGCAGAACCTCAGACATAATGCCAGTAGTTTATTTGGAAATATAATTCCAGAGGCGAGGAGTAATGAATGAAACTAGGAAGGAGAAGGAGCCAATCCAGGGAAAGCCTTTTAATTTGTCTACTACTGAGGGAGACTGGCCGGTGGGACTGAGAGAAGACTTATGAAATGTGTCTCAGGACCACATGACCAAGGAAAAAAGAGGGAAGAACCAGCTCTCATTCCCCACTGGTCGAGCATTACCTTGCAGACTATTAAGTTCCTCACACTTCCAGGTTCCACATGCATAAGAGCCACACATGTTTCTGTGGGCATCCTGTGAGATGGCATCATAGAAACTTCGGGGTAGTAAGTGGGAGGTCTGTGGTGCAGGCTTGAAGTGAGGTCCAGTCACAGACAGGTTGCATGGCTTTATGTCAAGAACTGTATTCACAAGCTAACTGTATTTGTGAGTTATGGTTTCACAGATGCTGCCAAGTATGAGACTCCAAGGTCAGAGACAAAGAACTTTATCCTCATTACACAGCAGGCGACATCAGTTTTATGTTTGCATCAGTTCTCCATGTCTGGAGTATTGTCAATCCTAGTAAGAACTACTTGCTGCCCCTTCAGGGAAGAAGGGATCTGATATAATCCATCTGCCACCAAATTTCTGGCTAATCTCCTCAAGGGATGGGATAATATTGAGGGTTCAGTACAGGTCTCTGCTTACAGGTTTGCATTCATTCAGTGACAAAAGCTAGATCAACTTCGGTTAGAAGAAACCCGTAATGTTGGACCCTTGCATAGCCTCCACCCCTGCTATCATGGTCACTACATCAATAGGCCACTGCATTGATTTAAGCACTGAAATGGCCAAGGAAAGAGTATGGCTGACATTCATAGGATACGTCATCTTGCATACCTCTTCTGGTGGACATTATAGTGAGAAACAAAGATCTACACACTTGTGCCTATTTCTTTAAGTCTATCCATTTACCTTTCCTCAGACCTCCTTGTCCCCAACTTCCAATCTTCTTCCAAGGCCCTGATTAACAAGACAAACCATTCATCACCAGGAGGCCGTATATATCCACATCTCAGGTCACTTATCTCTCCATACAAAGTAAATGAATAAATATACTGTTCTCACCTCTACCTTCTGGAAGAATTTTCTTTCACCACTGTGTTTAGGGCCATGCTGAGTAGACCTGTGGTGCAGCATAGTCCATTTTTTATTAGTACCATCATATTAGCCGAACTTGATGTGAACTGGTCTGAGTTTCCTGCCCCCATCACTGGAATGAATTGAAAGAGAGGCTTCAGTGCAGCAGAGGTAAGTGACATATGAGTTTGGGTCATCTGTTATTATAATTTACTTGTGTCTTCTGGTCCTGCTTAGACCCAGTCCAAAATCCAGCCTTTCCATTGTACAATGGTAGACCTTCTAACACCCAGCATGTGACTGAGACCTATGATTGCATTGTCACTGGGGTCCCATGGTAAGGCACTTGGGCTCTACCGGGTCCCAGTTATACACTAGAAGCTATTTCTCAAACAATTATATAAAGGGCCAGATAGTAAATACTTCACATTTTGTAGACAATATGCAATTTCTGTTGCATAGTCTTTAAAAAAAATCCTTTAATAATGTAAAACCCATTTTTAGCTGTAAAATGGTAGGCTGTAAAAAACAAATCTCAAACAAACCAAAACCCAAACAAAACAAAACCAACACCACCAAGAAGCTGAATCTAACCCATGGGTCAAAGTTTTCCAACCCCTGATCTAGAACGCTAGAAACATGTTGCAACTCTCCTTTTGGAGCTTACAAGACAACCACAGAGTGGTTTTGCCTATGGTGGATGCATACCTCTGGCATATCACATCTACTAAGTGGTATGAGTTAGTAATGACCTCTGATCTGATGAGGATTATGGAGGACTTCACTTTTTATTAACATTGTAAGAATTGGAAGACTTGAAGAAAAAAGGAAAAGGACAAACTCCTGTAAGCCAATCAACAACCTTAGCTAAGCTGTGTAATTCTTACAATGTTAATAAAAAGTGAAGTCCTCCATAATCCTCATCATTATCATTGCCCCATACCCTTCAAGTGCCACAGCCACTATTGTACAGGCAATACTTCTCATTCACCTGTACCTCATCCCAATCAACACAGGTGAGATCCTTAGTAAACAGGATGCCAGGGCAGATCAGAGGTCATTACTAACTCAGTTACCAATAGCAATGAAGTCCTCATTAGGTGATGCAATTCCTTCCTAAGGGTCTGCTTTTTAAGACCATTAAATGTAACAGTGTTCTTTGGCTGGCTTGCTCTGAGAGCAGAGTGGGACACAAAGGCTTATGTGTTTATTTGAGTTTGATTCCAGAAGGCAGAAGTGAGGGACAAGAGTTAAAACAAGGGAGAAGTCAGCACAAAGATGGGCTATGGAGTTAGCCACTGTTCTGGATGATTGGGTGCTCAGTCCTGTAGCCACATCTGAGGAGTTATTTGAAATGCGTCTGAGGACCGTCCACCCAAGGAGCAAGAGGGAGAAACATTCCTGTTTTCATTGGTTAAGAGTTGTCCCACAGGTTTAAACCTGCCTGGGCACTTCTGGGTTACCTAGGTGCAAATATCCAACAGGTGCCCACAGGATCCCAAGATGTAAATTAGAGAAGTTTTAGGGCAGGAAGTCAGAGGTAAATTGCAGGACTGAAAGGAAGTGCTGTCAAGCTGCACTTGCATGAAGGTGGTTGAAGATTGCGCAGAGCTGGTCACTACAGCTACAGCTAAGGGGATTTGAAGTGGTGCATTAGCGTGCATGAAAAACCTGTGGACTTTACTTCCTGAAGTATTGCTTTCTAGCTACTTGTTAAATCCTCATTATCTCTCGCCGAGACTACTGCAACTCACTTAAATATGTTTTATCTACTCTTAGTCTCCCTCCTTCAAAGTCACTCCTCATATTCCTACCAGAGTGAGCGTTCGAAAATACAGGTAATTCTCTGATTCAAATAATAAGCATAATGATAAGAATGACGATAACAATAATAATAACTATTATGTTCTGAATATTTACTGTATGCTGGGCACTATGTTTAGAGCTTTATGTACATTTTCTCATTTCTCACAACTCGCTGAGCTAACTATCATTATTTAAATTTTCCTACTGAGAAACTGAGTCTCATTGAGATCAAATAACTTGCCCAAGGTCATACACCTGCCACATGGTACAGTTCAAATTCAAATCCAAGTCTTTTTTATTCAAGTCTGAGCTTTTAAACCACTCCACAGTACTGTCTTAACAAGTATTTTTCCCTGTAGCACAAAGTCTCAGATAATACTTTTTACATTTTGGCACTAACGGAACTTTCCAAATTCATCTCTCATTACTGTCCTCCCCTTTCCACTCCAACATGCCACGTGCTCTCCATTCTTTATGCCTCTGTACCTGCTGTGCCTTCTTGGAATATTGTTCGTCCTAACTCCAGTTAGAGTAGTATCTCTTTCTCATCCTCTAAGTTCAGAAATCATGACAGTCATCTGAAAAGTCCTCCTGAACTCTTGAAAATTAATAATTTTGAACTATTTGTCCTCTCCCCGTCTTTTTAGCTTTACAGTTTCCCTTCTTCCTTTCCTACCTGCCTTTCTTTCTTCCATTCCTTACTTTTTGGATCTCAGTTGTGAAAAGTTGAGTTAATTATAATCTTGGTTCATAGCACACTGTTACCACTGGCCCATGTAAGACCCCTCTGCTTTTCCTCCTTCATCTCTCACTCTCTTTCACATCTCCTTCCCTCCCATGGGCAAAAAGCCTCCACAAGTGTGAGAAAATTAATTTCTGTTATTTAGGGGGGAAAATGTGATGATGTGGGATATCTTTTCACTATTTTCTATTTTTTAACTTCTTATTTCAAAAGACCGTCAGACTTTACAAAATGAGCACAGAAATTCCCATATACCCTTTACCCTGATTTCCCAAATGTTAACATTTTATCACATTTGCTTTATCATTCTCTCTGCATGTATTTTTCAAAAAGTTTGAGAGTAAGTTGTAGACATGCTACCCCTTCACTGCTAAATTCTTTAAAGCATAATTCCTAAAAACACACTAGGACATCTTTAAGGGTTTGTTTTTAGATTTTGTTAAGGTGAATCTGGTATAGGTTTTCCTTTAAGACATGGTTTTTATACCTAAGGCACAACCTTTCTAGTGTTTCAGTGGAAGTCCAGGAATGTTAATGAGATCTCTCTACTCTGTCAGGGCTGGAACTCCACTGACCCTTAGACTGCTGGATCTCTAGTATCTCTGTTCCATCTACAAGCTCTTAGGAGCTTCTATGTGTCAAGTTTTGGATGGTCTCATTGTGTGTGCATATAGCACAGCCCTCCGCCATGGTCTCATGGGAGACCACTATAGACTTCCAGGGATCACCTCTACATAGCTCCTTCCTCTGTGAAATTTCACCGCAAATATACCAACAGTTTCACCTGTCCTGAAGTCTGGTCGCTGCCTCTTCAGATCAATAGGATCCCTCTGTTCTGCCAGAACCCAGTTTTTTGAGCTATAGTAGATAATAATTATCCTCAAATAGATGGACAATCATGGGGCTCACATTGTAAGTTCCCTTTCTCTCAGGGATCATCACAGTTTTACCCTTTTTATCCCTTTTACCTGAAAATCAATATCTCATATATATATTTTCTTTTTTTGTAGATAATTATTTTTTATTTAAGGGTAGTTGACACACAGTATTACATTACATTAGTTTCAGGTGTACAACACAGTGATTCAACATTTATATACATGATAATTCTAGGTACCAGCTATCACCATACCAAGTTGTTACAATATTTTGACTATATTCCTTATGCTATACATTACATCCCGGTTACTTATTTATTTTACAATTGGAAGTGTGTATTTTTGTTGTTGTTGTTGTTGTTGTTGTGAGGGCATCTCTCATATTTATTGATCAAATGGTTGTTAACAACAATAAAATTCTGTATATGGGGAGTCAATGCTCAATGCACAATCATTAATCCACCCCAAGCCTAATTTTCATCAGTCTCCAATCTTCTGAATCATAACGAACAAGTTCTTACATGGAGAACAAATTCTTACATAGTGAATAAGTTACATGGTGAAAGTACAAGGGCAGTCATCACAGAAACTTTTGGTTTTGCTCATGCATTATGAACTATAAACAGTCAGTTCAAGTATGAATACTCATTTGATTTTTATACTTGATTTATATGTGGATACCACATTTCTCTCTTTATTATTAATATTTTTAATAAAATGCTGAAGTGGTAGGTAGATACAAGATAAAGGTAGAAAACATAGTTTAGTGTTGTTAGAGAGCAAATATAGATGATCAGGTGTGTGCCTGTAGACTATGTGTTAATCCAAGCTAGACAAGGGCAATAAAACATCCACGTATGCAGAAGATTTCTCTCAGAACGGGGGGGGGCGGGGGTGAGGTTCTAAGCCTCACCTCTGTTGATCCCCAATTTCTCACCTGATGGCCCCCCTGCGACTGTGCCTGTCTTAGGTTGTTCCTCCCTTGAGGAATCTTACCCATCTCTGGCTAACCAGTCATCTTCTGGGGCCATACAGGGAAATGTAAAGTTGGTAAGTGAGAGAGAAGCCTTATTTTTTGAAAAGGTTAGCTTTTTACTTCTTTGCATATTTATGCCCTGTGGCTTCTATGCCCAGCATTTCTCTTGAGGTATCTTTACCACTTGGAAGAATTATGATACTCGGTAAATTTGATATGAGGCACGAATTCTATTTAAGGGTTGTAATTAGGAAGGAAGAAGAAAAGCTATAGAAGTAGCAGGCGGAAGAAAATATGGGAAGATTGATTATTTCTTTGACATATCTTCTTGTAGAGTAACTTCAGCATGGATAGGTTTTAAACTACTAATTAAATTGCGCACACACATTAACATAATAGGAGTATAGTTACATAACCAAAGCACACCTGTAATTACCAGCCATCTCCAGTGAAACCAAGAAAACCAGTTAGGCACCTTGGGCATTTGTGAAAACTTATCTATGATATGGTGGATATTGTCCAACTGATCTTGAACAGTCTGAGAGAAATCAGACAAATTAAAATAACCCATTCCAGGGGACTGTTCACATCCCATATGTTCTTTTAACAGTAAATAGTCTATAGTTGTAAGATTTTGGAGCGCTACAATTTGCACTTCTCCTAATTCTTGATTGAGTTCCCACAGTAGAGATCCAGTCCAATTTGTTGTTTTACTGTATGCACAGGCCAGTTTAGATATATCCTTCTTCATTCCCATGGCAAGTCCAGGAACTGGTGGGATGAGTGCATCTACAGCTGTAGCAGTGCGCGGATCTTTGTTGGGGTTTTTTGATGATCATCTTCTGGCATGAGTCTTCCAGAGAGTGCTGATGTTGGAAGTTCTTTTTCATATCGTATCTTAGTTCATTTTCGGGGTAGCCCAATTAGGCTTTGATCCTCTGTATAAACACAAACAGACCCTTTGCCTACACTTTTATATGCCCTTTATACCCTTGTGTAGGACTCATTGGAGGTCTCCACACAGGAACTGCCTTTTTTTTTTTTTTGGTAGCATTAATCTACACTTACATGATGAATATTATGTTTACTAGGCTCTCCCCTATACCAGGTCCCCCTATAAACCCCTTTACAGTCACTGTCCATCAGCATAGCAAATGTTGTAGAATCACTACTTGTCTACTCTGTGTTGTACAGCCCTCCCCTTTCTCCCACCCCCCAATGCATGCTAATCTTAATAACCCCCTTCTTCTCCCCCCCCTTATCCCTCCCTACCCACCCATCCTCCCCAGTCCCTTTCCCTTTGGTACCTGTTAGTCCATTCTTGAGTTCTGTGATTCTGCCGCTGTTTTGTTCTTTCAGTTTTTCCTTTGTTCTTATATTCCACAGATGAGTGAAATCATTCGGTATTTCTCTTTCTCCGCTTGGCTTGTTTCACTGAGCATAATACCCTCCAGCTCCATCCATGTTGCTGCAAATGGTTGGATTTGCCCTTTTCTTATGGCTGAGTAGTATTCCATTGTGTATATGTACCCCATCTTCTTTATCCATTCATCTATCGATGGACATTTAGGTTGCTTCCAATTCTTGGCTATTGTAAATAGTGCTGCGATAAACATAGGGGTACATTGGTCTTCCTCATACTTGATTGCTGCATTCTTAGGGTAAATTCCTAGGAGTGCAATTCCTGGGTCAAATGGTAAGTCTGTTTTGAGCATTTTGATGTACCTCCATACTGCTTTCCACAATGGTTGAACAAGTTTACATTCCCACCAGCAGTGTAGGAGGGTTCCCCTTTCTCCACAGCCTCGCCAACATTTGTTGTTGTTTGTCTTTTGGATGGCAGCCATCCTTACTGGTGTGAGGTGATACCTCATTGTAGTTTTAATTTGCATTTCTCTGATAATTAGCGATGTGGAGCATCTTTTCATGTGTCTGTTGGCCATCTGTATTTCTTTTTTGGAGAACCGTCTGTTCAGTTCCTTTGCCCATTTTTTAATTGGGTTATTTGTTTTTTGTTTGTTGAGGCGTGTGAGCTCTTTATATATTCTGGACGTCAAGCCTTTATCGGATGTGTCATTTTCAAAGATATTCTCCCATACTGTAGGGTTCCTTTTTGTTCTACTGATGGTGTCTTTTGCTGTACAGAAGCTTTTCCGCTTAATATAGTCCCACTTGTTCATTTTTGCTGTTGTTTTCCTTGCCTGGGGAGATATGTTCAAGAAGAGGTCACTCATGTTTATGTCTAAGAGGTTTTTGCCTATGTTTTCTTCCAAGAGTTTAATGGTTTTGTGACTTACATTCAGGTCTTTGATCCATTTGGAGTTTACTTTTGTATATGGGGTTAGACAATGGTCCAGTTTCATTCTCCTACATGTAGCTGTCCAGTTTTGCCAGCACCATGTGTTGAAGAGACTGTCATTTCGCCATTGTATGTCCATGGCTCCTTTATCAAATATTAATTGACCATATATGTCTGGGTTAATGTCTGGATTGTCTAGTCTGTTCCATTGGTCTGTGGCTCTGCTCTTGTGCCAGTACCAAATTGTCTTGTTTACTATGGCTTTATAATAGAGCTTGAAGTTGGGGAGTGAGATCCCCCCTACTTTATTCTTCTTTCTCAGGATTGCTTTGGCTATTCGGGGTCTTTGGTGTTTCCATATGAATTTTTGAATTATTTGTTCCAGTTCATTGAAGAATGTTGCTGGTAGTTTCATAGGGATTGCATCAAATCTGTATATTGCTTTGGGCAGGATGGCCATTTTGACAATATTAATTCTTCCTAGCCACGAGCATGGGATGACTTTCCATCTGTTAGTGTCCCCTTTAATTTCTCTTAAGAGTGACTTGTAGTTTTCAGAGTATAAGTCTTTCACTTCTTTGGTTAGGTTTATTCCTAGGCATTTTTTTTTTGATGCAATTGTGAATGGAGTTGTTTTCCTAATTTCTCTTTCTGTTGGTTCATTGTTAGTGTATAGGAAAGCCACAGATTTCTGTGTGTTGATTTTATATCCTGCAACTTTGCTGTATTCCGATATCAGTTCTTGTAGTTTTGGGGTGGAGTCTTTAGGGTTTTTTATGTACAGTATCATGTCATCTGCAAATAGTGACAGTTTAACTTCTTCTTTACCAATCTGGATTCTTTGTATGTTTTTGTTTTGTCTGATTGCCATGGCTAGGACCTTCAGTACTATGTTAAATAACAGTGGGGAGAGTGGGCATCCCTGTCTAGTTCCCGATCTCAGAGGAAATGCTTTCAGCTTCTCGCTGTTCAATATAATGTTGGCTGTGGGTTTATCATAGATGGCCTTCATTATGTTGAGGTACTTACCCTCTATTCCCATTTTGCTGAGAGTTTTTATCATGAATGGATGTTGAACTTTGTCAAATGCTTTTTCAGCATCTATGGAGATGATCATGTGGTTTTTGTCTTTCTTTTTGTTGATGTGGTGGATGATATTGATGGACTTTCGAATGTTGTGCCATCCTTGCATCCCTGGGATGAATCCCACTTGGTCATGGTGTACGATGGTTTTGATGTATTTTTGAATTCGGTTTGCTAAAATTTTGTTGAGTATTTTTGCGTCTACGTTCATCAGGGATATTGGTCTATAGTTTTCTTTTTTGGTGGTGTCTTTGCCTGGTTTTGGTATTAGGGTGATGTTAGCTTCATAGAATGAGTTTGGGAGTATCCCCTCCTCTTCTATTTCTTGGAAAACTTTAAGGAGAATGGGTATTATGTCTTCCCTGTATGTCTGATAAAATTCCGAGGTAAATCCATCTGGCCCGGGGGTTT
Organism: Manis pentadactyla; assembly: GCF_030020395.1. NCBI lineage: Eukaryota > Metazoa > Chordata > Mammalia > Pholidota > Manidae > Manis > Manis pentadactyla. The sequence continues at coordinate 49,437,159 of NC_080027.1, forward strand.
TGTTCTTTGGTAGTTTTTTGATTACCGCTTCAATTTCATTGCTGGTAATTGGTCTGTTTAGATTTTCTGTTTCTTTTTGGGTCAGTCTTGGAAGGTTGTATTTTTCTAGGAAGTTGTCCATTTCTCCTAGGTTTCCCAGCTTGTTAGCATATAGGTTTTCATAGTAGTCTCTAATAATTCTTTGTATTTCTGCGGGATCTGTTGTGATTTTTCCTTTCTCATTTCTGATACTGTTGATTTGTGTTGACTCACTTTTCCTCTTAATGAGTCTGGCTAGAGGCTTATCTATTTTGTTTATTTTCTCAAAGAACCAGCTCTTGGTTTCATTGATTTTTGCTATTGTCTTATTCTTCTCAATTTTATTTATTTCTTCTCTGATCTTTATTATGTCCCTCCTTCTGCTGACCTTAGGCCTAATTTATTCTTCTTTTTCCAATTTCGGTAAATGTGACATTAGACCGTTCATTTGGACTTGTTCTTCCTTTTTTAAATATGCTTGGTTTGCTATATACTTTCCTCTTAAGACTGCTTTTGCTGTGTCCCACAGAAGTTGGGCCTTAGTGTTGTTGTTGTCATTTGTTTCCATATATTGCTGGATCTCCATTTTGATTTGGTCATTGATCCATTGATTATTTAGGAGCGTGTTGTTTAGCCTCCATGTGTTTGTGAGCCTTTTTGTTTTCTTTGTAGAATTTATTTCTAGTTTTATACCTTTGTGGTCTGAAAAGTTGGTTGGTAGAATTTCAATATTTTGGATTTTGCTGAGGCTCTTTTTGAGGGCTAGTATGTGGTCTATTCTGGAGAATGTTCCACGTGCACTTGAGAAGAATGTATATCCCGGTGCTTTTGGATGTAGAGTTCTATAGATGTCTATTAGGTCCATCTGCTCTACTGTGTTGTTCAGTGCTTCTGTGTCCTTACTTATTTTCTGCCCGGTGGATCTATCCTTTGGGGTGAGTGGTGTGTTGAAGTCTCCTAGAATGAATGCATTGCAGTCTATTTCCCCCTTTAGTTCTGTTAGTATTTGTTTCACATATGCTGGTGCTCCTGTGTTGGGTGCATATATATTTAGAATGGTTATATCCTCTTGTTGGACTGAGCCCTTTATCATTATGTAGTGTCCTTCTTTATCTCTTGTTACTTTCTTTGTTTTGAAGTCTATTTTGTCTGATATTAGTACTGCAACCCCTGCTTTCTTCTCGCTGTTGTTTGCCTGAAATATGTTTTTCCATCCCTTGACTTTTAGTCTGTACATGTCTTTGGGTTTGAGGTGAGTTTCTTGTAAGCAGCATATAGATGGGTCTTGCTTTTTTATGCATTCTATTACTCTGTGTCTTTTGATTGGTGCATTCAGTCCATTAACATTTAGGGTGACTATTGAAAGATATGTACTTATTGCCATTGCAGGCTTTAAATTCGTGGTTACCAAAGGTTGAAGGTTAGCCTCTTTAGTATCTTACTGCCTAACTTAGCTCGCTTATTGAGCTGTTATATACACTGTTTGGAGATTCTTTTCTTCTCTCCCTTCTTATTCCTCCTCCTTGATTCTTCATATGTTGTTTGTTTTGTGCTGTGCTCTTTCTAGGAGTGCTCCCATCTAGAGCAGTCCCTGTAAGATGTCCTGTAGAGGTGGTTTGTGGGAAGCAAATTCCCTCAGCTTTTGTTTGTCTGGGAATTGTTTAATCCCACCATCATATTTGAATGATAGTCATGCTGGATACAGTATCCTTGGTTCAAGGCCCTTCTGTTTCATTGCATTTAATATATCATGCCATTCTCTTCTGGCCTGTAGGGTTTCTGTCGAGAAGTCTGATGTTAGCCTGATGGGTTTTCCTTTATAGGTGACCTTTTTCTCTCTAGCTGCCTTTAAAACTCTTTCCTTGTCCTTGATCTTTGCCATTTCAATTATTATGTGTCTTGGTGTTGTCCTCCTTGGATCCTTTCTGTTGGGGGTTCTGTGTATTTCTGTGGTCTGTTCGATTATGTCCTCCCCCAGTGTGGTAGTTTTCAGCAATTATTTCTTCCAAAATATTTTCCATCCCTTTTCCTCTCTCTTCTTCTTCTCGTACCCCTATAATACAGATATTGTTCCTTTTGGATTGGTCACACAGTTCTCTTAACATTGTTTCATTCCTGGAGATCCTTTTATCTCTCTCTATGTCAGCTTCTATGCGTTCCTGTTCTCTCGTTTCAATTCCATCAATGGCCTCTTGCATCCTATCCATTCTGCTTATAAACCCTTCCAGAGTTTGTTTCATTTCTGTAATCTCCTTTCTGGCATCTGTGATCTCCCTCCGGACTTCATCCCATATCTCTTGCGTATTTCTCTGCATCTCTGTCAGCATGTTTATGATTCTTATTTTGAATTCTTTGTCAGGAAGACTGGTTAGGTCTGTCTCCTTCTCTGGTGTTGTCTCTGTGATCTCTGTCTGCCTGTAGTTTTGCCTTTTCATGGTGATAGAAATAGTTTGGAGAGCTGGGACGAGTGATGGCTGGAAGAACTTCCCTTCTTGTTGGTTTGTGGCCCTCCTCTTCTGGGATAACAGCGACCTCTAGTGACTTGTGCTGGGCAGCTGCACGCAGACAGGGCTTCTGCTTCCTGCCCGGCTGCTATTGAGTTTATTTCCGCAGTTGCTGTGGGCGTGGCCTGGCTCGGGCTGCTGCACCAAAATGGTGGAGTCGCGTTGGAGCAGGAGCGGCCTGGAGGCTATTTATCTCCGTAAGGGGCCTCCGAGCTCCCTGCAGCCCAGGGGATTAGGGTGCCCAGAGATCCCTGTATTCTCTACCTCTGGATTAAGTGTCCGGCCCTGCTCCTTTAAGACTTCCAAAAAGCACCCACCAAAACAAAACAACGACCACAAAAAGAAAAAAGAAAAAAATTTTTTTAATTAAAAAAAATAAAAATAAAAATAAAAAATGGCCGCTCGTTTTTCTTTATTCTCCGGCACCAGCCTCAGGCATCTGCTCATCGGTCTTGCTGCCCTGTTTCCCTAGTATTGGGGTCCCTGTCCCTTTAAGACTTCCAAAATGCGCTCGCCAAAACAAAACAGAAAAAAAAATGGCCACTCGCTTTTCTTATGTCCTCCGGCGTCAGGCCTCCAGTACCCGCTCACTGTTCTTGCTGCCCTGTTTCCCTAGTATCCAGGGCCCCCCACACTTGCACTGTTTCTGTGCTCTGGCCCGGATGGCTGGGGCTGGGTGTTCAGCAGTCCTGGGCTCCGTCTCCCTCCTGCTCTGCCTACTTTTCTCCCGCCGGGAGCTGGGGGGAGGGGCGCTCCGGTCCTGCGGGGCCGGGGCTCGTATCTTACCCCCTTTACGAGGCACTGGGTTCTTGCAGGTGTGGATGTGGTCTGGATGTTGTCCTGTGTCCTCTTGTCTTTATTCTAGGAAGAGTTGTCTTTGTTATATTTTCATAGATATATGTGGTTTGGGGAGGAGATTTCCACTGCTCTACTCATGCCGCCATCTTGGCTCCCTCCTCTATCTCATATATTTTGTCCAGTTACATAGTTATTTATGAGAGGGCTATTCCTAGAAATACTCCCTTATGCTTAGAAGTGCCATGTGTATGGGCATGTAATTTACATCAGTATCATCATGCTATACATTTCATGAAGTTGCTTCCTTTTTCACATAACATTGTGTTTTCAAGATCAGTTCATACTGCTATAGGTACATAGAGACTGTTGCTTTTAACTGCAGCACACTTCTCCATGGAGTGGGTGTACTTCTTTCAGCTTTTCCATTGCTCTAGTTATAGATACCTGGGTTGCCTCTTACTTCTCCTTACTATAACAAAAAACTATGAACAATATACTCTGAAATAAGGAGGTAGGACTGGGAGTACTGCCTCATAGGACTTAAGTATTCTAATAGATTATTTTCCAAAATAGTTGAATCAGTTTATACTCTCATAAGCAGTATAGTCAATAGCAGTATATACAATATTCCCATATACTTATAAATACTTGGTATTACACAACTTTATCTTTTCTGTCATTCCAGTGGGGGAAAAAGTGGTATTTCTTTGTTCTTTGTTTCACTAATAACTTGTGACCTTTAGCATTTCTTTATGTTCCATTTAATAATTCAAGCTTCCCCTTCTATGAATTGCTTTTAATAATGTTTTTCCATTTTTCTTTTGGGTCTTATTTGTATTAGTTTGCAGGAATTCCACATATATACTTGATAATAATCTTCTGTGGGTTTTAGATATGGTAAATATCTTTAGAGAGTCTGCCATCTATTAACTTTGTTAATGGCATCTTTCATTGGACAGAAATCCTTATTTTCATATGGACACATTTTTGGTTTTGAGTTTTAAAACCCTTTCCCTTCCTCTAAGTAAAAAACAAAATCTCTTACACTTCCTCTATTAGCTTTATAGTTGTGCTTTTCAAAATTATGTCTTTAATCTATCTGAGATTCATTTATGTATATGATGTGAGGTAGGAGTCCAGTTTCATTTCTCTTCTTGTAAAGAGCCAGTTTTTCCAAAATCACCCACTAAAGAACCTGTACTTTTCCCATCATTTTTTGGGTGTCACCTTTGTTGTATATGAAATTCCCATTTACATAAGGGCTCAAATTATAACTTTGGGTTCTGTTCCATTTTCCTATTTGTCTGTTTCTGAACCAGGGACATGCATGCATGCTTTTAATCACTACAGTTTTATTGTATGTCAGTATGATGTTATTATGAATTGTATCTTATTTTCTATTATCTTTTCTAGTTGGTTTTGGTTGACAAGGAATGTTTTTGATTTTTTGTTTCTTGTGAGAAATTTTATTGAGATATAACATATGTGATTGAATCCACAGATTTTAAGTGAAGAGCTAGATAATTTTTGCATATGCATACATAACTGTTGTAGCCACTATCCAGACCAATGCATAGAACATTTCCTTCATCCCAGGTTGCTTGTGCCCTCTCCCAGGTGGGAATCCCCTTTCAGGGTAACGACTATTCTGACTTCTACAATCATCGAGTAATTTTGTATGTTTTTTAATTTTATGGAAGTGTAGTCTTACAGCATATACTGTTTTTGTGTGTAACTTGTTTTGTTCAACATTGTCAAGGAGATTCATCCATGTTGTGTGTGTGTGTGTGTGTGGCAATAGTTTGATATTTTTCAGTGTGGTATAATATTCCGTGATATTAATCTGTTTATCCATTATTTATTTAACTCTATATGAATCTGTTTATCCATTATTTATTTATCTCTATTAATGGATATCTGGGTCATTTCCAGTTATGAGCAATTACAAATAAAATGTCTACAAATGTTCTTGTGCTGTTTTTGATCAATATAAGTACTAATTCTTTTTTTTGTTATCATTAATCTACAATTACATGAAGAACATTATATTTACTAGGCTCCACCCTTCAACAAGTCCCCCCCACCCCATTACAGTCACTGTCCATCAGCATAGTAAGATGCTATAGAGTCACTACTTGACTTCTCTGTATTGCACATCCCTCCCCGTGCCCCCCACACATTATACATGCTAATCGTAACTCCCCCTTTCTTTTTCCCCACCCTTATCCCTCCCTTCCCACCCATCCTCCCTAGTCCCTTTGGTAACTGTTAGTCCATTCTTGGGTTCTGTGATTCTGCTGCTGTTTTGTTCCTTCAGTTTTTCTTTGTTCTTATACTCCACATATGAGTGAAATCATTTGGTAATTGTCTTTCTCCGCCTGGCTTATTTCACTGAGCATAATACCCTCTAGCTCCTACCATGTTGTTGGAAATGGTAGGATCTGTTTTCTTCTTGTGGCTGAATAGTATTCCATTGTGTATATGTACCACATCTTCTTTATCCATTCATCTACTGATGGACACTTAGGTTGCTTCCATTTCTTGGCTATTGTAAATAGTGCTGCAATAAACATAGAGGTGCATCTGTCTTTTTCAAATTGGGCTGCCACATTCTTAGGGTAAATTCCTAGAAGTGGAATTCCTGGGTCAAATGGTATTTCTATTTTGAGCTTTTTGAGGAACCTTCATACTGCTTTCCACAATGGTTGAACTAATTTACATTCCCACCAGTAGTGTAGGAGAGTTCCCCTTTCTCCACTACTTCACCAGCATTTGTTGTTGTTTGTCTTTTGAATGGTGGTGATCCTTACTGGTATGAGGTGATATCTCATTGTGGTTTTAATTTGCATTTCTCTGATGACTAGCAATGTGGAGCATCTTTTCATGTGTCTGTTGGCCATGCAAATTTCTTCTTTGGAGAACTATCTGTTCAGCTCCTCTGCCCATTTTTTTTTTCTGTCTTCAGTCTGGGCTCCATTTTTGCACTTTGTGTCAAAGATTTCTTTTCATTAAAGTAAGAATTTTAAGAGGGTTCCATTTCCAAAGTTTTCCATGTTTTAATGGTCACTTGTTCTGCCTCCACCCCAACCTTTTTCTTTGATGTCTATTTGCTGCCAGGAACTGTGATAGAAATTGTGCCAGGCATACTCAGGAAATATGAGTATCCTCTGCCCATTTTTTAATTTTTTAATTTTTTAATTTTGGTATCATTAATCTACAATTACAGAAAGAACATTATGTTTACTAGGTTCCCCCTTCACCAAGTCCCCCCAACATACCCCTTCACAGTCACTGTCCATCTGCACAGTAAGATGCTGTAAAATCACTACTTGTCTTTGTGCTGCGCAGCCCTCCCCATGTCCCCCACACACTATACATGCTAATCATAATGCCTTTTTTCTTTTTCCCCGCCCTTATCCCTCCCTTCCCACCCATCGTCCCCAGTCCCTTTCCCTTTGGTAACTATTAGTCCGTTCTTGGGTTCTGTGATTCTGCTGCTGCTTTGTTCCTTCAGTTTTCCTTTGTTCTTATACTCCACATATGAGTGAAATCATTTGGTACTTGTCCTTCTCCACATTGGCTTATTTCACTGAGCATAATATCCTCTAGCTCCATCCATGTTGTTGCGAATGGTAGGATCTGTTTTTTTCTTATGGCTGCATAATATTCCATTGTGTATATGTACCACATCTTCTTTATCCATTCATCTATTGATGGACATTTAGGTTGCTTCCATATCTTGGCTATTGTAAAAAGTGCAGCAATAAACATAGGGTTGCATCTGTCTTTTTCAAACTGGAGTGCTGCATTCTTAGGGTGAATTCCTAGAAGTGGACTTCCTGGGTAAAATGGTATTTCTAATTTGAGCATTCCGTGGAACCTCCATACTGCTTTCCACAATGGTTGACTAGTTTACATTCCCACCAGCAGTGTAGGAGGGTTCCCCTTTCTCCACAACCTCGCCAACATTTGTTGTTGTTTGTCTTTTCAATGATGGCGATCCTTACTGGTGTGAGGTGATATCTCATTGTGGTTTTAATTTGCATTTCTCTGATGATCAGTGGTGTGGAGCATCTTTTCATGTGCCTGTTGGCCATCTGGATTTCTTCTTTAGAGGACTGTATATTCAGCTCCTTTGCCCATTTTTTAATTGGATTATTTGCTTTTTGTTTGTTGAGGTGCATGAACTCTTTATATATTTTGGATGTCAACCCTTTATTGGATCTGTCATTTATGAATATATTCTCCCATACTGTAGTGTACCTTTTTGTTCTATTGTTGGTGTCCTTTGCTGTACAGAAGCTTTTCAGCTTGATATAGTCCCACTTGTTCATTTTTGCTTTTGTTTCCCTTGCCCAGGGAGATATGTTCATGAAGATGTTGCTCATGTTTATGTCCAAGATATTTTTGCCTATGTTTTTTTCTAGGACTTTTATGGTTTCATGACTTACATTCAGGTCTTTGATCCATTTTGAATTTACTTTTGTGTATAGGGTTAGAAAGTGATCCAGTTTCATTCTCTTACATGTAGCTGTCCAGTTTTGCCAGCACCATCTGTTGAAGAGACTGTCATTTCCCCATTGTATGTCCATGGCTCCTTTATCGAATATTAATTGACCATATATTTTGGGTTAATGTCTGGAGTCTACTCTGTTCCACTGGTCTGTGGCTCTATTCTTGTGCCAGTACCAAATTGTCTTGATTACTGTGGATTTGTAGTAGAGCTTTAAGTTGGGAAGTGAGATCCCCCCCCCACTTTATTCTTCCTTCTCAGGATTGCTTTGGCTATTCGGGGTCTTTGGTGTTTCCATATGAATTTTTGAACTATTTATTCCAGTTCGTTGAAGAATGTTGTTGGTAATTTGATAGGGATTGCATCAAATCTGTATATTGCTTTGGGCAGGATGGCCATTTTGACGATATTAATTCTTCCTATCCAGGAGCATCGGATGAGTTTCCTTTTGTTACTGTCCTCTTTAATTTCTCTTAAGAGTGTCTTATAGTTTTCAGGGTATAGATCTTTCACTTCCTTGGTTAGGTTTATTCCTAGGTATTTAATTCTTTTTTATGAAATTGTTAATGGAATTGTTTTCCTGATTTCTCTTTCTATTAGATCATTGTTAGTGTATAGGAAAGCAACAGATTTCTGTGTGTTAATTTTGTATTCTGCAACTTTGCTGTATTCCGATATCAGTTCTTGTAGTTTTGGAGTGGAGTGTTTAGGTTTTTTATGTACAGTATCATGTCACTGCAAATAGTGACAGTTTAACTTCTTCTTTACCAATTTGGATTGGTTGTATTTCTTTGTTTTGTCTAATTGCCGTGGCTAGGCCCTCCAGTACTATGTTGAAAAGCATTGAGGAGAGTGGGCATCCCTGTCTTGTTCCCAATCTCAGAGGGAAAGCTTTCAGCTTCTTGCTGTTCAGTATGATGTTGGCTGTGGGCTTATCATATATGGCCTTTATTATGTTGAGGTACTTGCCCTGTACACCCATTTTATAAGCACTAATTCTTTAGGGTGTATATCTAGGGTTATATGTATGCTTAGTTTTAGTAGACACTGCTAGACGTTTACCCAGTGATTGTACCAAATTACACTCCACCTGCAAACATGAGAGTTCTAATTGTTCCACATATTAACCAACCCTTTGTATTGTTGATCATTTAAATATTAGATGTTGTTTGGATGAGCAATGCTACCTTATGGTGGTTGTCATTTCTTTGATGACTAACAAAGTTGAACATCTTTTAAAATATTTATTGTCCGTTTTATTTTTCTCTTTAATGAGACATGTATTTAAAATTCTTGTACAATTTTAAATAAAGCTATCTTCTTTAAAAAATTGACTTGTGGGAATTCTTTATATGTTTTGGGATAAGTTTCTACTTACTTGGATTTATGTATCTTATTAGTTTGCCACTATTTATTTTTAAATAAAATTTTATTTTAAGATAGTTTTAGATTTGTAGAATTATTGCAAAGATAGAACAGAAAGTTCCCCTATATCCCAGACCCAATTTCCCCTATTATTAATATTTTATATTAGTATGGTACATTTGTCACAATTAATGAACCACTACTGGTACATTACTGGTACTCCATCATTCAGATGTCCAATTTTTTCATAATGTCTTTTTTCTTTTCTGGGATCCTACCCAGGATAATAAATGTCATTTAGTGTTCATGTCTATTTAGACACCTCTTGGCTATGATATTTATTACTTTAAAAGACTTTTTGTTATTATGCAATTATAGATTAGAGGAAGTTGCAAAGATAGTACAGAGAAGTCCTGTATACTCTTCACCCAGTTTCCCCATTACATCTTATGTTAGCACTATATTAAAACAAGGAATTGGACATTGGTACAATGTATGCATATAGTTCTGTGTCATATTATCACATGTGTTGATTTGTGTAACCACCTCTGCAGTCAAGATACAGAGCTATTCCACCACCACATATCCCTTGTGCTACCCCTTTATAACCACAAGACTTCTTTTCCCCCCTTTCCTCCACTATCTCTAACCCTTGATAATCACCACTTTGTTCTCTACTTATATAATTTTATCACTTTATCACTTTTGCTTTTTGAATTGACTTTTATATTTTAGAGCAGTTTATAGAAAAACTGAACAGAAGGTACAAAGAACTCCCATATTTCCCTTTGCCCCTCCCTAGTTCCCCACACTAATATTTTGCACTAGTTATAATAGTTATAACTAACTATAAGTAATTATAGTTACATAAGTTGCAACTGCTATAACTGATGAGCCAATATTGACATATTAACTAAAGTCCATAGTTTACATTAAGGTTCACACTTTGTGTTGTACATTCTATGAGTTTTGACAAATTTTTAATGACTTGTAGCCACTGTTCCAGTATAATATGGAATAGTTTCACTACCTAAAAATTCCCTGTGCTCTACCGATTAATTTCTCTCTCTGTCTCCCAAGCCCCTGCAACCTCTAATCTTTCCACTTTTTTCATAGTTTGCCTTTTCCAGAATGTCATATTGTTAGAATCATATAATATATAGTCTTTTCACATTGGCTTTTTTGACATAGCAATATGCAATTTAAGTTTCCCTTATGTCTTTTTGTGGTTTGATAGCTCATTTCTTTCTATTGCTGAGTAATATTTCATTGTATAGATGCATGGTTTTTTTTATCCACTCACTATTGAAAGATATCTTGGTTGCTTCCAAGTTTGGGCAATGATGAATAAAACTATAGTAAAAATTCACACACAGATTTTTGTTTGTACATACATGTTCAGTTTATTTAGCTAAATACCAAGGAATGCTGTTGCTGGATCACATGGTAGGAGTATGTTTAGATTTGTAAGAAACTGCTAAATTTTTCCAAGGTGGCTTTACCATTTTACATTCCCACCAGCAATGAATGAGAGTTCCTGTTGCTCTACATTCTCACTAGCATTTGGTGTCATCAGTGTCTTGGATTTTAGCCATTCTAATAGGTGTATAGTGGCATTTCATTGTTGTTTTAATTTCCAATTCCCTAATGATATATGATGTTGAGCATCTTTTCGTATGCTTATTTGCCATCTGTAGGTCTTTGCTGCCGTGTCTGTTCAAATTACCATTTGTTGAGTTTGCTCTTTGGTCAAGGCTTGTGCTAATTGATTGATATACGTGATCTTACAAAAATGTAATGATAGAACTGCTATGTTTCTATTTTACAAAAGAAAAAAATGAGGCCTTCAGTCATGTCAATGTTATGAAGCTGTAGAGTCATAATTCAATGCACATCGGTTTGACTTTGAGGCTAATGCTCCTTCGACTAAAACATAATGTCATTGAAACTCTATGGATGGCCAGAATAATTTTTGCCAGTTAAAAGCTAAATGTTTCTGGGTCAGCTCTCAAGCAGATTGCCTTCCTAGAAAATGAAAGTTATCAAATACTTAACCACAAACCTAGGAGATGGAGTAATCTGACCTCAGGTCAGAATTTTCTGGGTATTGGGAACAAAGCTACCTCACATGTGGCTCTCCATATTAAAGGACTATGCAAAGTAAGTCACATTTCTCTTATGAGGGGACAGGTAAAAGGAAATGTTTCCATTCTGAGTTAAAAGAATAATTCAGATATGTGATTTCTCTTTCAATCCTAATGGTTACCCTGAATAGTGTACAGTAATAGTGAACATCTCCTACTTTAAACAAGTAGAAGCTAGACAAAATATGTGAAACAACTGTTTTCAGACTTCAAAGAAAAAGGAGATTTGGATTGTAATCCCTGAGAAAAAGAAAACAAATGAGGTAAGCCCTGTAATTTCCCCAGGTTTATGTCTGGGAAGGCAAAATCTGGACCATAGGACATGAGGGGGTTTCCCATAAAGAGCATTGTGGTCTCACTGAATGGAGGAGACAGAGTGTGAAGTTAGGGAGTCCAAAGTTGATGGCAATAGCAGGGTAGGTTTCTGAAAGGAAGGGACTGTACAGAAAAGAGCTCAAGAGATCTACATGGAGTCCCCCCAGAATCTTTGTTATTAGGATGTTTATAGATAGGGAGAAACCTCAAAGATTGGGCAAATAGTAACCAGGAAGCTATGAGCTGAATAGTTCCAAAAAGAAAACTCCATGGCTCTGATGGTTTCTCATAGGGCTTGGACACCAGAGTTCCTACCAGCCAGACTACAGAGACTTTGTTGATCACTTAGGACATCAGTGGAAACCCCAAAAGACCACACCCTAGTTATATTGTAAAATATTCCTTTAATAAATGCCAACGTATCCTTAAGACTTGAAAGTGTTATACTGAACCCCAAATAACTTAAGAGAAATTCCAACATTCATTAAAGAAAGACAAGAAAATTCACTGACTCAACAACACAAAATTCACAATATCCAGCATCTAATAAAAAATTTCCAGACATGGCAAGAAGTGGCAAAATGTCACATAAATTACTAAAATAATGAAAGAAAGGATATCACTGCCTGCTCTCTCTGCAGTATATATATATATATAATATATAAATGTCATGAGCCACCTTATGTTAATAACTTTGACAAATGAAATGGGCAAATTCTTTGATAGATAAACTACCAAAACTAACTTAAGAAAAAGTAGAAAATCAAAATAGTCCAATATCTACAAAACTTATATTTATAATTCAAAATCGTTCCAAAAAGAAAACTCCATACCTCAGATGAATTCTACCAAATATGTAAGAAAGAAATAAGACCAATTCTACACAAATTCTTTCAGAAAACATAGGAGGAAGGAGTACATTTTATGAGGCAAGCATTGTTCTAATACTAAAACCAAGGAAAGCCATTTAGGAAAAGAAAACTACTGATCAATATTCCTCACGAAGACAGATGGAAATATCCTCAAAAAAAAAGAGCTAATTGAATCCAGCAATATGTAAAATAGTAGTACACCATGACCAAGTGAGGTTTATCCTAGGAAAGTAATATGTCACCATATTAACAGAATAGTGAAGAAAAACCATATGATAATATCAATAACTCCAGAAAAATATTTGACAGAATTTAAAACCTTGTTCATGGTACTCTAAGAAAACTAGGAATAAAAGGGAACCTTTTCAAACTGATAAGAATAATTCATGAAAACCTATGGCTAAAGAATGGCAAAAAAGTAAAACTGTTTTTTATATGCAGAAGACTTAATTAAATAAACAGAAATTTCTAAGGAACCTAGAAAAGAAACTACTAAAATCAGTAAGTTAGTTAAGCAGGATTGCGGGATACAAAGTCAAAATACAAAAATTAATTGTATTTCTAGATATAAGCAAAAAACAGTTGGAAGATGGTATTTTAAAATATCACTAATAATGTGAAATATTTAGAGATACATTTAAGAAAATATATTCAAAGTTTATACATTGAGAACTAACAATATTACTGAGACAAATTTTTAAAAAATCTAAATTGGAGGATATACCATGTTTATGGATTAGAAGAGTCAATATTCCTACAATATTAATTTTACCCAAATTGATGTATAGATTAAATTCAATATTTATCAAAAGACCAACAGACTTTTTAAAACTATAAATTAACAAACTGGATTTTCCAAACGTATTTGGAAATGTAAATAACTTAAAATAGTCTGAACAATTTTGAAAAGGATTAATATAGTTGGAGGATTTATACTACCTGACTTAAACAGTTATTAGAAAGCTACATAATCAAGGCACTGTGATATTGGCATAGGGACAGATATATACATCAATGGAATAGCATAGAGAGTTCAAACATATATCTACCCATATTTGGTCAATTGATTTTCAACAAAGGGATGAAAGTAATTCAATGGTCAAAGGATAAGCTTTTTAACAAATTGTGGTGTACTGACTGGATATCCATATGCAGAAACAATTAAACTCTTACCTCACACCATATACACTCACACAAAATAACTCAAACTGGATCATAGATCCAAAACATAAATGCTAAAAACTATAAAATTTCTAGGAGAAAATCCTTATAATATTGTGGTGGGAAAGATTTCTTACATAGAACAAAAAAGGTACAATTATAAAAGAAACAATAAATAAACTGGACTTCATAGACAACTGCTTTTTTTTTGTATCATTAATCTACAATTACATGAAGAACATTATATTTACTAGGTTCCCCCCTTCACCAAGTCCCCCCCACAAACCCCATTACAGTCACTGTCCATCAGCGTAGTAAGATGCTATAGAGTCACTACTTGACTTCTCTGTTTGGCATGTCCCTCCCTATACCCCCCACACATTATACATGCTAATCGTAACTCCCCCTTTCTTTTTCCCCACCCTTATCCCTCCCTTCCCATCCATCCTCCCTAGTCCCTTTCCCTTTGGTAACTGTTAGTCCATTCTTGGATTCTGTGATTCTGCTGCTGTTTTGTTCCTTCAGTTTTTTTCTTTGTTCTTATACTCCACATGTGAGTGAAATCATTTGGTAATTGTCTTTCTCCGCCTGGCTTACTTCACTGAACATAATACCCTCTAGCTCCAACCATGTTGTTGCAGATGGTAGGATTTGTTTTCTTCTTATGTCTGAATAATATTCCATTGTGTATATGTACCACATCTTCTTTATCCATTCATCTACTGATGGACACTTAGGTTGCTTCCATTTCTTGGCTATTATAAACAGTGCTGCAATAAACATAGGGGTGCATCTGTCTTTTTCAAACTTGGCTGCTGTATTCTTAGGGTAAATTCCTAGAAGTGGAATTCCTGGGTCAAATGGTATTTCTATTTTGAGCTTTTTGAGGAACCTCCATACTGCTTTCCACAATGGTTGAACTAATTTATATTCCCACTGGCAGTGTAGGAGGGTTCCCGTTTCTCCACAACCTCACCAGCATTTGTTGTTGTTTGTCTTTTGGATGGTGGCAATCCTTACTGGTGTGAGGTGATATCTCATTGTGGTTTTAATTTGCATTTCTCTGATGACTAGCAATGTGGAGCATCTTTTCATGATAGACAACTGCTTTTTGAAGGACCACTTAAGAAAATGAAAAGACACAAACTGAAAGAAAATATTCACAATACAGGAATCTGACAAAAAGAATTGTACCCAGAGTATCTTATAACTCAATAGTAGTAATCCATTGCTAACAACCCAATTTTTAAAATGAGAAAAACAGATTATTTTCAAATGATGAAACAAATGGCTAGTAGCACATTAAAGGATGCTCAGCATTATCAGTCATCAGAGAAATGTCTATTGTGCATGACATGCATAATGACATACCACTACATATTCACTCCACTAGATATACTTAAAAAGATTGAGAATCCAAACTGTTGGTGAAGGTATGAAACCATGCCCATAAAATCCTAGTGGGAATATAAAATTGTACTACCAATTTGAGAAATGATTCGGCAGTTTCTTATAAAATTACATATGCACATACAAACCAGCCATCCTATTCTTAGCTGTTTACCAGAAAAATGAAAATAAATATCCACACAAACACTTGTATACTAATGCACATATCAGCCTCAGAGAAAAACTGGAAATGACCCAAAAGTCCACCAACAAATGAATAGATAATTGTGTAGTTAATGGACTACCATTTAGCAACAAGGAGAGAATTACTGATATGCTCAACATCATGAAAATATTCTCAGAAACACTACTGTCGTTGAAAAAAAGCCAGACCTAAAGTACTTACTGAATTATTCTATTTTTATGAAACTCTGGGAAAGATAAATCTAATTGACAGTGATAGCACACCAATGGTTGTATGAGGCATGGGGCTGAGCATGTAAGGATTGACTAGGAGCGGCTGATGCAGATAATCTACAGGTTGATCATAGTGGTGTATATGGGTATATAACTTCATGAAAACTCTTTTATGTAAATTATGTCTTGATTAAGTTGATCTTTAAAAATTTTTCTATGGGTTAGGACATGAACTTCTGTTTTCTGTAGGTCAGTGTACTTAAATGAAATACAATAGAGAAAAATGTCTGCATGTCACAATTTCAATACAAGACTGCCTTTTATCTTTCCTTGCATATACTAAGCTTTAGACACATATGAACCAAGCTGCTGAATGTGTAGGCATAGCTGCTGGGAAGGATGCTCTGCAGAAAGTCCCTGTACCTTCACTTTCTTTAACTCTCCTTCCTTGCCCTCTTAATCTTCTTTTCTCTTCAGACCTTTCCTTAGTACCAATAACAATTACTTCTGTATTGAGCTTTATAACTACAAAGTGCTTTCCAACATCATTTAATTCTCAGAATAATTTTGGGTGCTTGGGATAGGATTATTTATTAATTTTACAGATGGAAACAAAAAATGAGGGACAGTGAGATAAATTTTACCCAAGGCAGCATAATTTGTACATGCCTCAGAACTTAATCAATAGCTTTTTTTCTTAGTTTCCTTGTCTTTTGTTACCCCCTACATTTTGAATTGTTTAGAGCAAAAATCTTACCAAGATGTAAAAATGAATTCTACTTAGTTACAAATATGAGTACCTTTTTGAAAAAACTAAATTTCATGAACAATTTTGTCTAAAATGTCTGGGATATCTGAAAAAGGCCTAATAAGAATTATAGAATGTGTTGGGTTTCAGTTATTATGGGATATCCTGACAAAATCCAGTGAGGCTCAGTCTGGGCCTTAAAATGCCTTTGTCATTGTTGTTCACTCACAGAAACCTCCAGTGGAGGGATATAAAGGGAAGGTTAATTCTTTCCATTCCCTTTTCTTCTAGCTATTATTGTCACTCCTTGAACCCCCTCTTTCCTCTTTCTTACCCTGCAGCCAGACATGGTTTTTTTTCTGTTTGAACAATAAAACCATTGTTTGTAAGATTAATTAACCAAATCACCCTTGCATTGTTCTTTATCTCTTCTTGATTTTTGTCTAATCCCATCCCAGTTTAAAATCAAGTCTGAAACCCTATGTTTTCTACTTTTCTGAATTCCTCAGACTAACCTTGCCGGAGGAGTTATAGATACCTATATTGGCTGTGGCACTGGGAATTGGGATGGAAGGGTGAATTAAAGTTACCTCATGTCTACTAACAGAGCAGTTTTTCCTTTAATATTCACACATTTATTTATTGAGCACACACAGGTATGAAAGGATATTACTCAAAATCTCACTTTACTAGAATATCAGTCTCTTTTACTTGACAGCCTTGTTTGCCAGTCTTTGTCCATATCCTAACATAAATGTTTTGTTTTGTTACAAGGTATATAATATTTGTAATTTGTAATTTGTAATGTAATGTGAAAGATTTACTTAGATTATTGTAATTTGCTTAACCATTCCTATATTGTCCTACATTTCTTTTGAGAGGCACAGTGATTCAGTGGAGAAAATGAAAACTATGAAAACAGAAACATCCTGGGTTTCAAATCCTAGGTGAATGTCTTATGAATAGCTAAGTGACCTTGGGCAAGTTATTTAATCTTTCTGGAACTCTTTCTTTAACTGTTTTAAAGAAGATGGGTTTTAATAGGGATTATGTTTTTATTCTGCATTTAGAAGTTCCTGCCAAAATTTGGATACTCAGTATAAAGCCATAATTTTACCATTTGGTAAATGGTAAATATTACGTATTATAAATGTGTAATGTGATAAATACCTTTCACACATCAAGGTCATTCAGTCATTTGTGTTATCCTTAGGAAAGTCTCGTGAATGGGATTACTTGGGTCAGAGATCATAAACATTTTTATGGCATCTAGAAACACCTCAAATTTCTTTTCAAAAGGTTTCCTTAATTACATAGCAACTAGCAATGGATTTCATCAGATTCACCTATCGTCGCCATAGGCATATTATCAAGTACAACCTTTGTAATGGTTTTAATTTTCTTTCTGTGGTTACTTTCTGAATAGCAAGACTTTTTCAATAGTAGGGGCGACAGCTCAGGGCCACGTGCGCAGCGGACCGCACAGGTAGACTACATCTCCCAAGGTGCTCCGCGGACGCGCCGACAGGAAGTGGCTGGAGCATCTCCCGCCTCCAAGCCGAGGAGAAGAGGTTCTATCCGGGACCTTGGCGCTTCTCTTTCCTTTCGCGCCGGTTGCCGCTGCGGAGCGCGGCAGGTCCATGTGCGCAGAGCGGCGCTATTCCTGGCCCAGTAGCACCCGAGCCGCGGGTTTGACCGAGTGCGCGCCGCGATGGACCCCAATACCATTATCGAGGCCCTGCGGGGCACCATGGACCCAGCCCTGCGTGAGGCCGCGGAGCGCCAGCTCAATGAAGTAAGGACGCCGGGCGGGCGAACGGACGAACTGGCAGGCCGAGCCCTCCGGGCCTGGGCAGAGGCGCGGACGGCGTCGCTGAGGGGTCCAACTGGAGGGGTGGGGCGGTGATCTGACGGCTAGTGCCACGCCGGGGCGCTTCAGGCTGCTGCGGTGGTGGTGGCAGCCAAGGCAGCCTTTGGGTCAGATCCTGAGCTGGGCCTCTGGCTGCGGTCGAGGCATGAGGAACCGGCTGTGGCGAGGCGGGCGTGACGGGCTGGACACATGGCTGGCTCGGGTGGCCGGCCGCCCTCTGGCTCATTCCCAGCTCGTTCATCGCGCCCAGGAGGGGGCGAAACTCACTAGGAGGTTTTTCAGACATTTCCGGGAGCAGTCTAGTTGGCGCTGGGTTTGGAGGGACTCTTGGGAATGTAGAACTGGTCCGTTGGGGGCTGCGCCTGTCAGCTTGTCACTTCAGTGAGCTGATCAGTCACCTGCACAACTTTATCCTCTTCAGCTGAAAGCTTTCAGAGGCAAACCCCCGCCTCTTAGGCAGGGCGAGGGTAGTGCGGGATATCCAAATGAGCCTGATTGCTCTTCTATTCAAAAAATGCTACAGTCGGGGAGGCAGGCTATGTAGTGGAAAGTGTCATGTGAAGTGCACCCTTCTAGGCAGAGCTGAACCACCGATTTCTTGCCTGACCTTGGACAAGTCACTAACCTTTTCATGCTGAGTTTTTCCCCATTCATAAAATTAGGCCACAGTGTTGCTGTGATGGTCAGGTGAGACAAAGTAAGTCAGTGCTGTGAAACGTGCCAAAGCTCTGTCAACTCGCTGAGGGTTGTTTTCAATATTCCCTTATTTTGGGGGAATCACTCCTTGGGAAACAATCTTATTATGTGGGTATATTTACTACCTCCAGTTTCACTCTTTGTTTATAAATTTCTGCGACTTGCTATATTTTAGTATTTTAAAGGGTACTTAAAGGGGCCGCTCTAACTTCCTGTGCCAGTTAATTTTCTTTTGGTGTACTACTGAATTTGTCAGCTTTAGTGAGGTTTACTGTACATTTTTTAAATGTAAAAAAATCCCTCTTTAGGAATTCACTTATTTTATGCTTCTCTTAGCTAGTAGGTAAATCATCAAAAAACGTTAGTTGTATTGACTTATTAGAAGCCACAGTGTTCCTGTTGAACACCTTCACTGTACAGTGCTGTTTTAGAGATCTCTGTCTTCAAAGATGTTATACTTTAAGACCACCCACAGAGTTTAGACAAATTAAATGTAATTTTTTTAAAAAGAAGAGTTGTATCTATATGTAAATGAACCATCATTAGATTAAACTAAGATGCTCTTAAGTTCAAAGTCACCTTGGGGGAGGAGCTTAGTTTTCTTTTGGATATAAAATAGTGAATTGAAACATTTTTCCACTTTTAACCATTACTGAACTGTAGAGAAAGTTATGGATCCCTTTTGTGATAGTGGAAATCATTTTATGAAGTATTAATGCATGTGTAAGTATAGACATTCTACAAGTTTAGTCTTAGTGATTTCTACCTTGATCTTGATCTAAGAACACATTATTTTGGCTAAACATACTTTCATGTGATTTTTAATGTACAAATTATTTGAAAGTTCCTTTGTAGAAAAATTGGATAAGTAATACTTCCTGTAAATTTGAAATTCATTTATTTGTCAAACAGGTATTGAATATCTAGTTATAGACATTGACATGTAATAGAGAGCTGGGGTATTTCACAAGCTAGTTTTTGGAAGATAAATAATCAAAATAGTATTCAAAGCATTTTTATACTTAACTGTTAAGCTGCTATTATGGTTTTAGAACACCCTGGAATAATGAACACTGCTTATCTTTTCTGCCAAAAAAATTTGGTATCTGGCCTGTATTTCTGTGATTATTAGCTGTTTGCATTTTGCAAATTTCTTTTAATTATTACACCTAAAATTTTGAGTAATCTTCCTAAGGTAAATTTTCTATTGATAGAATACTCTGATCTCTAATCTTCATTCCATTTCAGTGAAGAGCTTCCAATTGAATACGTTTTGCTTTAACTTTTTGTGGCAGAATTTTGATTCAGGAAATAGATTTCAAAAAGTCTTGGAAGAAGCTTGACTGTAGTAAGAATGAGGAAGTAACATTTTATTTCTGGTCGGCTTTTCTTGCTTTGGATAACATAGGATGAACCAGTCATTCCATGATGTCTCATTCAGTTGATGCTTTGTTTTAGTTTGTTTAGTTAAAAGAAAAAGATCGACATTTGAATGGATGTCTTCAGCTCAATCTGTGAAAATTGTAAATGTTATCAAAGTATTATAGTGCAGATAGTTAAAAACAAAAGAAAAGTGCTTCTGCCTCTCAGAGTGATTGCATTTAACTGTTCATCTGCTTGGGCCCCCTTTTACTCTGTCATCTCCCATGCTTACTCTCTCTCACTATCACTGTTCAGCTGTCTCCATATCACTCAGGAGTTACTTGACTACCACATTCCCCATCTCCCTTCACTTGCTTAATTTCCTCTATAGTACTGACTTACTATACATATTTTACTTACTGTTCTCCCTAGTATAATTACTGAGTTTCATGAGGCCATTAATTTTTGTCTTGTTGCTGCAATTCTTTGATTTCTCAGTGTTAGACTTTACTGACTTCCTGTTATAATAAAATACAGTATAGGCTTTAGCTCTGTTGTACCACCACCCACTTCAAGGATTTTTAGGGTATTAATATGTTTTTATATTACATATAGATAAAATTTAGAAAGTTCCATTAGATGGTTTAGAGACCCATAGTTAGGACTCTCTTTGGCAGGTATTTTCTAGATACAGCTGACTTAGTATTCTGCACTGACTTAGTGTGTAGTATGTTATGATTTTGATCCTTTTTTTTTGATACTTCATTATAATTTTGGAATTCATCATCATGTCCCAAGTTAAAAAATATCTTCATGTAACAAGCTTTGCCTCAAAGACTAGAGAAAACCATTAAAAAATACAAGTAGTACTGTTGGTGGAAATGTAAATTAGTTCAACCATTGTAGAAAGCAATGTGGAGTTTCCTCAAAAAACTAAAATAGAAATACTGTTTGACCCAGTAATTCCACTCCTAGGAATTTATCTGAAGAAAACAAGATCCCTGATTCAAAAAGACATATGCACCCCTATGTTTTTCGCAGCACTATTTACAATAGTCAAGATATGGAAGCAATCTGTGTCCATCAGTAGATGAATGGATAAAGAAATGGTGGTGCATATACACAATGGAATATTATTCAGCCATAAAAAGACAACAAATCCTACAATTTGCCACAACATGGATGGAGCTAGATGGTATACTCAGTGAAATAAGCCAGGCAGAGAAAGACAAGTACCAAATGATTTCACTCGTTTGTGGAGTGTAACAATGCAGCAAAACTGAAGGAACAAAACAGCAGCAGATTCACAGACTCTAAGAAGGGATTAGCAGTTACCAAAGGGAACGGTTTGAGGAGGGTAGGTGGGGAGGGAGGGAGAAGGGGATTAAGGGGCATTATAATTAGCACTCACAATATAGGTAGGTCAGAGAGAAGACAAGTAATGACTCCATAGCACTAGGCTGATAGACATTGACTGCAGTGGGGTTGGGTAGGGAATTGATAATATGAGTGAAAGTTGAAAACACAGTGTTGCTCATGTGAAAACTTCATAAGATTGTATATCAATGATACCTTAATTAAAAAAAATATAAGTAGTCTTGGATATAAATTGAAAACCCCCTTGGTCATTTGTTTTTGTAAACTGCTGGAGAGTTTTATACCAGCTGGGGTATCTACAAAAGCTAAGCATCATTTTCTTTATGTATAAAATGAAAGTTAGTAATAATGTGTATGTCATTGTGTTAGTGGTTTGAATGAGATGATGCGTACAAAATATTTTTGTAAAGTGTTTGGCATCTGCTAAATTCTCTCCAGATTATTTGAACTATTCATAAGTGCCAATTGATAAACCAGTCCAATATGCCATAGATTTTATTTCCCATCTTAGTCTACTAATTCAGTAGTTGTACATCTCAGTGGAAAATGGCCAGCACTAATGGAGAAAGAACACAGATACATATTCTTTGGCCACTGACATCACCAGTAGATAGCATAGCATTATTATAACATGAAAATGGGCACAATTATAAGCACAGTGCCTGGCACATTATAGGTTCTCTCTAAGTATTGAATGCAAAGAGAAGTAAGGACTTGAATAATAGAAATTGTTAAGAATGACTCTAGATTTGTGTTATAGGGATCTGACACTTCTCATTTAAATTCTATACTTTAAGACTGACTTACTTATATCTAGAAGTACACTTTAAAAAAATTTGTTTAGGTAGTCTAAAATATGTGACATTTGGTATTTATTAATTCAACATTGTATATATATTATGTTCCAGAGACTATTCTTGGGGATACAAAGACTGTAATTTCTACATGTATACACTATACACACACATGTTCTCAGAAAAACTTGTTTCTTTTTTCTAAGATCTAAAGATAAAACATCTCTGAAGGTTTTTGGCAGATTTTTATAATAGACAACAGTCTCTCTGCTCTCTTTCTGTTTTGGCTGCCAGTGTTCTTTGGTGGAAACATTCAATATGCAAACCTTTATTCATACCACTCATTCTTCCAGTTAAGCTCTTAGCACCTAAAACTTCCTATCCATAAATCTCATCAATCCTATCTAAAATGCCATCTCTTCCTACTTTGACTTTCTGTGGTACTGTGTGAACTCAAAACACTCCTAGTCTTATGTCCCTCCTTACATTTTATTTTAATTTTATTTGAACTTGATGACCTACCTCCCTCTTCTACTCTAAAAAGTTCATTGAACTTGAATTTATCTCCATTGCAAATAAAATTTTTAAATCAAGATTTTTTTTCATTTTTCTTAACTGCGATATTAGCTGAGGGTACGTACTCAACAAATAATTGTTTATTTTTTAAGTACTTGAAAAAAACTTTGAGTATCTACCATGTGGCAAATACTATTTCTATTTTTGATCATGGGGATCCATTACTGTACACAAGACAAAGTCCTGGCCTCTCATGAAGCTTACATTTGAACTGAAGTTATAAATGTAATGTCAGGAAAACTTTCTTTTTGAAATATTTATTTTGAATGACAGTTCCAGTCTGGTTCATTTAATAGCAGATGTCTTTGTGCTAGGCACTGAGCTAAGTGGCTAATGCAAAGAAATTCATGATTCCTGCTTTTCTGAAGCTCCATGTCAACACAAACCTCATAATGCATGTGGTCAGGACTATAAGAGAGTGATGTGTAAGTCTTGGATGAGAAAAGTATTAAATCTTACTTTGGTTAAGGCGGATATGATCTCAAGCCTCAATATTCCCTCCTTTCTTATACTTGCAGCCAAGAAAAATGCCCTACGTGAAATTAGAAGGCTTACCTAGGAACCTTTTAAACCCTCATTTCCTAAGCTTAATATGCTGTAAAGCAGTTATAGTTATGTTAGGCAGAGGTGCTTTCTCACACACTTCATTGAAAAAGTAAGTGGACTTAGCTTTGATGAACTTCTTGGTATTTTGTGTTTATCTTTTAAAGTTATGAACTACCCTAAGTAACTTCTAGGGATCTTCACATATGGTTGCTGTTACTACTGTAAATAATGTTTCATTTGTAAATGGTTAATTTGATTTCATTTTATTAAAAGATTTAAGAAATGTTAATGAAAATCTTGGGTCTTCAAAAATGCAAAATTATAGCCTGTTTATAGGACAATTCGGCATGTGCAGAAACTTAGCAAAATATGAGAATATAATATATATTTCTGGAGGAAAAGGGTATTTAAGAAATGTTAATGAAAAAATCTTGGGTCTTCAAAAATGCAAAATGACAGCCTGTTTATAGGACAATTTGGCATGTCTAGAAACTTAGCAAAATATTTATGAGAATATAATGTATATTTCTGGAGGACAAGGGTAGTCTGTAGACTGAACAGGTACCATTCCTTAATTAGGAATATGGTGAAGTAGATACTGTTTTGAATTTGGAAGAGGCAAAGTCCCTGGATACTTTGGATGTTTGGAAGTTATTCAGTGACACCATGTGTTAGAGATCTAAAAGAAAGTTAAGTTAACATCATATATTATTTGTAAGAAAACAGTTTTCTTTTTCAAATATAGTAGATGCATATATCATTTTAATTTGTTTCTGTCAGTGGCACATTAATGATGAGTGTGATTTAAAGTGGGTTTTTTCATTTGTTTACTAAGTAATTCATTATTAATTCTTTTAAAATCCTTAGTTGGAAAGCATTTAAGTATTACTTTTATTTGATGAAAGGCAGGACACAGTGGAGAACTTCAGCCTGTTCTTGATTCTCCTACCATGATGACTTAACCTCACTGTGCTTCATATTTCATGTAGGTAAAATAGATACAGCATTTGCCTTTGTCAAATTCTTTAGTAAAGCAGAAAAGTTAGAAATCCCTTGGTTCTTGAAATTATTTGTTTGTATTCATTTTATGTAAACTCTAATGTCACAGTGCCCTTTAATCTCTGTCTCTATAAGTGGTGTAAAGTGCAGTAGCTATTGAAAGTCTCTTTGGTTGCATTCCAATGGAGAGAGATAAAGTTACCTCTTAAAAAGTTAGCTTTAAAGTAAAAAGCTAACCTTTTCAAACAATATTGCTTCTCTCTCACTTACCAACTTTACATTTCCCTGTATGGCCCCGGAAGATGACTGGTTAGCCAGAGACGGGTAAGATTCCACAAGGGAGGAACAACCTAAGACAGGCACAGTCGCAGGGGGGCCATCAGGTGAGAAATTGGGGATCAACAGAGGTGAGGCTTAGAACCTCACCCCCCCTGTTTTGAGAGAAATCTGCATCTGTGGATGTTTTGTTGCCCTTGTCTAGCTTGGATTAATACTTAGTCTATAGGCACACACCTGATCATCTACATTTGCCCTCTTAACAGCACTAAACTATGTTTTCTACCTTTATCTTGCATCTACCTACCACTTCAGCATTTTATTAAAAATAATAATACTAATAATAAGGAAGAAATGTGGGATTCACATATAAATCAAGTATAAAAATCAACGAGTAATCATATTTGACCTGATTGTTTATAGTTCATGATGCGTGATCAAAACCGAAAGTTTCTGTGATGACTGCCCTTGCACTGTTCACCATGTAAGAACTTGTTTGTTATGCTTCAGAAGATTGGAGACTGTTGAGAATTAGGCTTGGGGTTGATTAATGATTGTGCATTGAGTCCCCTATACATAATTTTATTGTTGTTAACAACCATTTGATCAATAAATATGAGAGATGCCCTCTCAAAAAAAAAAAGTTAGCTTTAAGAGATATTGACAACAGGTGATTACATTGGAAAATGTGGGTCTAGAGGGGAAACTGATAACTGGAGACAACATGACTTAAGATTTAAAGTCTGGTTTTAGGAGATGGTAAACATCAAGGAGACACTGGTGGGGTATTGGAAATGTGGGACTGAAGTTCAGGAAAGAGAAGCAATGGAAAAGTGATTTTTCTTCTGTAGGTTAATTGAGAGGAAGGGGGAGTGTGGTTCATAGGTGTGGGGTGGGCTGGAGGGCTACGCTTTTGGCTGTACCTGTTTTGGGGACTTGTGAAACATAGGAAAAGGAAAATTAGGCACAAAAGTAGGAAGAAGCCAAGAAAAGGAATTTCAAATAAGTAGATTTGGTTGTAATTTAGTTTCCTTATTTCTTATATGAATTTCATTAAATTGCTACTAGTGAACATGAATTACTTTCATAAAAAGTTAAAAGCTATTAGGAAAAGAAAGAATTGTTGACATTTCTAAGTTAAAAGCTTTGGGGGAAAAAGCTTTAAAATGCTAGTAACCTCAGAGAGAGCAATTTCTCCTTACAGGGTTGGTGATTGCAGTGCTAGTAAGGTGCTAGTAAGGAGTGGGGATAAGATTGCAGGTTAAAAGTGTAGTAGGGTCAGGGGTAAATTGTTTATGTGGGATATATATATATATTTTTCTTTTGTAAGAACATTAGTCTTTTTGGGAGGAGTGGGGAAAGCTGCCTGTGAAGTAAAAGTTTTTCACAGCTATTATTAACTGTTGTAATAATCGTGTTTCACCTGTGATGTTTATAGTTATCTGTCCTAGAATTACATCCTTAATACTGCTTCAAGACCTTATCTTCCCACAGCATAGACCTGATCATGTAGAACTTTTTAAAAAGCTCATACTTATTAGATCTTTATGTGATCACAATTTACCTATTTCAGTTTTATCTTCCACAATTGTCTTTGATTCTCCTAATAATTCTTTTTAACATAAACCATCCTTCATTTTCTTTCAAAAATCTTTTCTCCCCATCTCTGTAGGTTTAAGTCCTTTAGGGTCTAACTCAAGATGTTACCTCTTAGTCCAATTAGAATTAATCTCCCAATCTACTTGATGGTAATCTGTTGTCTCTATAATGCCTGACACCCTGTAAGTACCAGTAAGTGAAGGGGAGTTAAAGGAGTTGGAGTTGGGCCATTGAAGAATTTTATTGAGATAGATTAAGGGTGAATGTCAAATTATCTGGGTTGATGACAAATAATGAGAAAGTAAGAAGTTGTCTAGAAAGGTAGTTTTGTGTTATGGTTAACAGCTTTTAACTTGAGTATTAGTAGTTTTAGCTCTACTTGATGATGTATTATGACCCATCTGTTGATTTTGTTCCATCCCTGACTGCTAGAAGCCAGGGGCTTGAAGATAGTCCTGTAATTAGTGCCAGCATCCAGAAGTTAACATTTCTACTTAGACTCATATAAAAGATGATAGCATCTTCTGAGGCCTGTATCAATGTTTGCCAAACATTGAGAAAAATACCATAATTACTCAAATTTTAAGGGTTTTTGTGATAAAGACTGATGCTAGTAACTTTTTTACTTCAGTTTTTTAAACTATAATAATATAAAGATCTTCTAAATATATCATAATAAATATAATAATAGTTAATATGTGATACAAATTCTTTTAAATATGTGGTAGTTTGCTATGCCCACAAATGTCAGAAAGTTAAGAGATTATTCAATGTTTAGAAGAGTGGTCTTTCCTAATTTGAACAGTTGATCTGTTTTATAGCTGTAGATGCATGGTGGGTTTTTTTCTTCCATTTTTAAACTTTAAATTGAGATATAATTTACATACCATAAAATTCACCAGTTTTAAGTATAAATCTGTGATTTTTTAGTAGATTTTTTGCATTGTACAACCATTACCATAGTGTAGTTTCAGAACATTTCCATTACCCAGTAAAATCCCTCCTTCTGATTTATAGTTAATCCCCTATCCCAGCCCCAGGCGATTGCTGATCTACATTCTGTCTCAGTTTTCTTAAGAATCTGATGTCTCTGGCATGTAGTACTTAATGCTTAATCCATTTGTTACCTTCTTTAGGAGATAAAGGCTTCTTGCATTAGAGATTTCAGCTGGGTGGAAATTTGTATGGTACAAGTAGATAGATGTCCCAGGTTGAGTTTTCTTTTGTTATTTCCTCTGACAGAAATATCTTTTCGTGCTTACTACCCTTAGTCTAGTTTAGCTGTATGAAAGTAACACTTTTTTCTCAATTGTACTTTTCAGATTTATACTTATGTTTCTGAAGCAGTCAAATTGCCTTAAAATAATAGTCACAAAATCATAAATGCTTATTTTCATAGTTTGTTTTGATTTCTTTTATAACTTTATTGAATTCAGCCATGTAAAGTATCCAGTTCAGTGGCTTTTAGTATATTGAGAGTTATGCAACCCATAAGAACATTTTCATCACCCCAGGAAGAAACTCCATACCAATTAGCAAACACTCCCTCTTCCCCTCCACAAGCCCCCAGTCCTAAGCTACTTTATATTTATATAGATTTGCCAGTTCTAGATATTCATACAAATGAAATCATAGAATGTATAGTCGTTTGTGACTGGCTTCAATGTGACTGGCTTCAAAAATGGCATAATGTTTTTAAGGTTCATATATATTATAGCATGACTTGTAAAGTACTTCGTTCTTTTTATTAATGGAATAATAATCCATTGTATGTATTGATACTGCCACTTTTTGCTTATCCATTCATCTATTGATGGACATGTGGGTTGTTTGTACTTTTGGTGTACTATGAATAACACTGCTGTGAATGTTCAGGTAAAAGGAGTCTTGTTGATCTTTTTTTTAATTACATGTAATACAAAGCTCAAAAATATGTACAACTCAAAGTCATTTTTTACCACCATCCAGAACAAAATATGTATAACATTTCTATTGGCTTAGATCTTTCCCTTGATACTCTTCCCAATCAAACCTTTCCTCCTTCAGATTACCATTATTCTGACTTCTGTTAACTGTAGATTAGATTTGCCTTTCCTTGAACTTCATATAAATAGAATCATGTGGTATGTACCCAGGTAGTCTGGCTTTTTTCTCAACGTGTTTTTGAGACTCATAATACATTCCTTGGTTCTTCAGGTTGGCTTTATTTTTTTAAGTTACTGTATAGTATTATATGAATTAACCAGTTTGGTTTTAGATCCACTCGTCAGCAAACAGGTATTATGGTAGACATAAGAATTTGTTTCTTTTGCGTATATAAGGGTGAAATTGCTAGGTTGTAAGGTAGGTACTTGTTAGAAGGTGCAGTTTTGAATATGGTTGTACCATTTTATACTGTCCACCAGTACTCTTTGAGTTCCATTTTTTTCACATCCTCACCAGCACTTTGGCATATTGTATATTGTATATATTCTGGGGTAGGACTGTCCTGTCCACTTGTACTAATTTTGTAATTTGCCTGCACATATTTGCTAGTTTTTGTTATGGAGGGAGTGGTGAACTCTTCCCCAAGTGTTGTGTTTTCCTTTTTTTTTTTACTTATACTGTTGAGGGGCAGCCATATAAAAGTTTTACTTTTTATCTACTGACACTAAAGCTACTTTATGGCTTTCAGCCTTTGGTGTCATGCTTAGGTTTTCCCCACGAGATGATAAAAATATTTACCTTGGTTTCCTTCAAGTATTCTTCTGGGTTTATTTTTTATATTTAGAAGTTGATAAAGAAGTAAGAAATTGATAAAGGTTCTTTGCTAATGTAACATCTATTGAGTATTTCCTTTTTTTAAGGGTGATACAGTGAGTGGCATATGCTCACTTTGAACTTATTTGTAGCTGTGTGTTCAGCCAACAGAAGCAGTGGTGGCTGTCATGGTTTTTGTTGCTTTAACGTGACTCCGAAACATAAAGCAACAATTTCATTTGGCGTCCCAGTCGTAGACAGCAGTCTTTCTCAATGCAGAAGGAAAAACTGCAGTATTGGGACCTCAGAAGAGATTAACTGTAGATTCGATAGTTAACTGTGGATTAAACAACATATGCTGTATTTTATGGGTGATTTTAAGGAGCTGAAAAGTCATTTGGCAATATTCTTATGTCCTAACTCTAGAACATACTCTGAGAAAAGATGAGATTCTGCTGTATATGAATATATTATCAACAATATTTGTTATGTCTTGATATTTGCTAAAATATTTTCCGTACTGTATTTATTCCTACAGCTATCCTGTGAGGTAGATTTTGTTATACCAGTTTTTTGTGTGTGACTAAGACTTGCTGAATCAACTTGCTCAAGACTTAAAAATGTAGGAGGTGGCATCACTTTTCTTTATAACCAAAGACTGTTTATTCTAGCAGTCCATTTCTGTAGTTCACATTTTGGTGCAGGAGGTAAGGTATATACTCTTATAATATAGATGGCCTAAACAGTGCCGTAGTAATAATTGGTTAGTAGTATTCTTTGTGGGCTCATCTGTCTGCCCCTTAAATATATATGCCCTTTTTCACTCTAAATTGCCTGGGTAGTCACAGCTACTTCCAAGGCTTTTGTTGTTGATTCATTCAGTAAAATTCATTTAAAAATCATATGAGGAACTGGATGTGCAAACAATACAGTCGTTGTTCTCAGTGAAGTTTAAAGCCTAATTAATGGGAAAGGCAGACATAAAGTCAGTCTACAAATGCAATAATTACAAATGTGTAATAAATGTTATGAAAGAAAAAAAAACAGATATTATATGAGAATAATAGAAAGCCTTACTTTAGCTTGAGTGATAGTCAAGAAAGGCTTCTAAGGAAATGTTTAAGCTGAGGCTCAAAGAATGTGAGTATGTGAACCAGTTAACTCTGGTGGATCATTGGAGAGAGTAGTATTGTAGGTAGAAAGTCATAGCATGTGCAAAGATTCTGAAATGGGCCTTATGTTGTTTAAAGAACCTACAGTAGGCTGGTAAGGTGGGGCAGTGAGGGGTTAGAAAATTTCTATAAATAAGACTGAAGAAATTGGTTGGGGCAAGATAATGTAGGGCCTTATAGACTATGGGAAATAGAGGAAGTTGGTAAAAGGTTTGATTAAGGGGGATTAGTGTACAATTTTCAAGATCATTAGCTGCTAAATGGAGAATGGTTGCAAGGAGTCAGGGACAGTATAGTCACTTGGACTAGACTGGTGTTGATGGAAATGGAGAAAGTAAATAATGTTACTTGCTACTTATGCACACATTTTGGACGTAGAATTGACAGGGCATCATGTATTGAATTGGGATGAAGAGGGAGGTATTAAAGATTACATAAAGGTTTCAGACATGAATAACAGGATAGTGATGAGAATGGTTGGGAGAGGGGGCCCAAGGAAGTAGAGTCACAGCTTTGGGGGGAAAAGATGCTTTGAACATGATAAATTTGAGAAGCCTGTGAAATAATGAAGGTAGGCATGTTAAATAAGGTCTGTTAGAGGGATCTGGGCTGGAAATAACATATTTGACCTGTAGGTAGTAGTAAAGATGGGTTGGATGAAATCAGCTGGGTAGTGGAAAAGATGGCCTATGACTGAATTGTGACACCAGTTCTAGCATTTATAGATTAAATAGGATAAGAAACCAGCAAACACTGAGAAGGGACCAGGAAAAGTGGTGTATGAATTGAATTACGTGGAAGGATGTTTGGAGAAAGTGATAGCAGTTAACTGTTCAGATCTATTTAGAATAGGAGGGAAGGGCAAATACCTCCCCTTCATCCACCTAACTACTCCTTTTCAGGTCTTAAACTTAAGCATTACTTCTGGGTTAGGAAACTTCTCCTTTTGATTCTTCCATAGCATTCTCTACTTCTCCCATTATACTTTATTTCAATTACCTGTTTGATTATCTTATTTTCTTTCACTAAACTCTTAAGTTTCCGAGAGGTCCTAGAGCGTTGTTGTCTTGTTTAACCCTTTATTCTCAGGTCCTGTCAGAGTCTTGCACCAAGAACACCTAAGTAAATAATTGTTGGAGTGACTGAATAAAGTATCTTTAGGTTCTAATGTAGAAGAAATTTTTTATATCCAAAGGGAAATTTTTCAAAGATGTGTTGATAGAATGTTTGGAGGGAAGGTCTATAAAGAGGAAACTAAAATAATAACCATTGTTGTTCATGTGAACATGTGCAGAAAATACTAAAACTTGGACCGAGAGGAGTTGACATAGGTGGTGGTTATCGGGAAAGAGAGAAATAAACTGAGAAAGCATATAAGAAGGGATTTAACTTCAATGTTCAGTTTTTAAAAAAACAAGAAGCAAATATGACAAATTTAGGAATCATTAAGTAACTTTTTTGTACTTAATGTAAGTGACCCAGGTCCATAATACAAAATTAGGAAATTAGAAAATGTAGAAAGAACAGCTCCTCTGTAATCCCACCACCCTAGAGATAACTATGTTAGCATTTTTGGTATGTCATTCTTCTTTGTATATGTTGCATTGTACAGTCATATAAATATGTTTATTAGGTTGTATAGTTTATATTCTGCTTTTGCTGTATTTCATAGCTATTGGTTTTTAATTTTCCATTGAAATATAACATTCATACAGAAAAGTGATCTTAAGGGTCCAGTTGATTAGTTTTCACACAGTGAACATGCATATATAAATGGCCATATTAAGAAGTAAAACATTATTAGCACCTTGGAAACCATCCCCCAGGCTGTTAATTTTTACTGATTTAGTTTGTGTCTAGCCACATAATAGAACATCTTTGTGGGGAAGTTATTACTGATTTGGGGAAATTGGAGAGGATAGTGTTTTTGAGCTGCTGCCACCAATGTAGGGTAAGAATGCAAGTAGGGCTAAATGGGAAGTGCAGCAGTGTGCCAGCAAATGCAAACGTCCAGAATGTTTGAGGAGTAAGGTTATCCATTTCTTTTGAGCTTATTATAGTTAAGTGATAGGAAATAAAGCTGAGACCAACTAACAGAGAGCCTTTGTGCCAGCCACACAGTGGAATAGACCTGAGGATATTTATTTGCAGAAACTTAAAACGTATTTTTTTTGTTTGTTTGTAGGCACACAAATCTCTGAATTTTGTTTCAACACTGCTTCAGATTACTATGTCGGAACAACTGGATTTACCTGTGAGACAGGCAGGCAAGTTTCCTGAATTACTTTTTTGGGTGTATGTAAATTATGTTGTTAAAAATGAATAGCAGAAATATCTTGGGATGGCCATTCAGTGATTTTTCTTCCCTGGAAATTGGTTTACCCTTGTGTGTTTACTACAGACAGCAAGTGCCTTGGTATTTGGTGGCAGAGTTTAAAGGAATGTGTTATTCAGTTGAATTAAGAAATCGATTGGGTTTATAAAAGATTATGTCTATTCCCTGTTTCCCTTTCTGATGGATGAATCTAAGATACACATCTCTTTGTTTATGCAGAGGTGTGTATCTTAGAAACAGCTTTTGTGCTTATGCTTTTACTCTTTTACTTTAGCCATTTAAAAATTAATATGTTAAGTCCCCCTTATCTGCAGTGATACTTCCCAAGACCCTTAGTGGATGGATATTTGATACTGCAGGTAGTGCTGAACCCTATAAATGCTGTTCTGTTTTTTCCTATACATATGTACCTGTGATGAAGTTTAATTTATAATTACGCACAGTAAGAGATTAACAACAATTAAACTAATGATAAAATAGTACAATTATAAAAATATAGTGTTGTATGAATAATAAAAGTTGTACGAATGTGGGCTTTCTTTCCCTGTCTCAAAATATCTTAGTGTACTGTACTCACCCTTCTTGAGATAATGTGAGGTAATAAGATGAAATGAGATGAATGACGTAGGCATTATGACATGACATTAGGCTCCTGTTGACCATTGATGATTAGTCAGGAGGATCACCTCTTTCTGGATCCTGTTTGACCATGGGTAACCAAAACTGGAAAGCAAAGCCTTGAATGGGTGTGGGGGCTGGGGGAATACTGTATATCTTATTTCTGGTTTCAGCAATATATTGAACAATTCCTTCAATACCAAATAAAGTCTGAAAATGTGGTACACTACTGATATTATCTGTTAGTATGCAAAATAATGGATTCACATTTTTAATGTCTTGTTACTTTATTTGCAGATCCTGAAGGTACTTAGTAAATGAATGTACTTTGTTTATGATTTTTTTTAATTGGTATATATAAGTAACAATAATGGAGCACTTTTTGTACCCATAAAATACAGTGATTTCACTGGATTATGGTCAGCAGTAAATCTTTTAAAATTTTCCAATTATGTAGAAAAAGGTTCCTTTGATTATTTTAATTGTCATTTCTCTTTTACTGGTGAAATTGACATTTTTCTACTTGGTTATTTTTTAGATAAGAATCTTTGCATTTAAATCTCAATTTTTTACCAAGATGTTGTAAGTTTGGCATTTAGGAGGGACCATAACATGTTTTAGATACTTGATTATATGTATTAGCAAAATTAAATTGTACTAAAGGTTGTTTGTTAGTATGTACAAAAACAGAAGCAGCCCAACTATGGAATTGGTCAAAAGTTTTAAAATATGATCATTACTTTAAAAATTAAATCCTTGTAACAAAACAGCAGCAGACTCACAGATTCCAAGAAGGGACAAGAGGTTACCAAAGGGAAGGGGGTGGGGAGGGTGGGTGCATAGAGAGGAAGAAGGGGATTAAGGTGCATAGTGATTAGTTCATATGATGTTCGGGGCGCACAGGGAAGGCAGTAGAGCACAGAGAAGACAAGTAGTGACTCTGTAGCATCTTACTATGCTAATAGACTGACTACAGTTGGGGGGGTGGGCATTTGATAATATGGGTGAATGTTGTAACCAGTGTTGCTCATGTGAAACCTTCATAAGATTGTATATCAATGATACCTTAATGAAAAAAATTAAATCCTTGTAAAATTGAATGATACTCTGTAGTGTATGGTATATGCTGATTTCAACTGCTAGACTTTGAAAGATAGATTCATTCTATCTTTGTGATAGCGTTCAAGCATTTTGAATGGAGTAGATTGTGAATCGTGAGATTGTTGAAGTTCAGTTCTCACTTGTTTATGTGTTTTATTAGACCAAGCAACTTTTAAAACACCAAATCATAATTGTACAAATGAGTATGCATACATACCTCATTTCTTTGTGCATTATGATAAAAAAGAAATACTCTGGCTGTATCCAGAAGACGTGGGTACTCTATTAAGTCCTAATTTTGATCTTCATTCTGTTTTGAGCTAAAGAATCAAAATTCTGGGAATAGTATTGATCTGAAATATGTCAGTCCCATATATACTGAGTCACTTTTCTTTACTATAGGTATAGTTTATCTTAAAACTTTTTTTTTGAAGGGTATTTTAATGTGTAGTCTTAATCTTTTTTGAAATATCATAAGATAGGGTATTTTAATTCCTAAGATAAAGCAGTGTAGAATATAAAAATCATAGTTGTATCAGTTACCTTATTTAGATAGGCTTAGGAATCCAGATAAGAGGTAATTACTAATCAGAGAAGAGTTGCAGAATTTAGGAGTTAATTCATTTTGAATAATTTCCCTTTACTACATATCCTATACATTTGTGATTAAGGGTCTCCCCCCTCCCACATCATTTGGGGGAAGAGGGCTAGATAAACAGCACTGTTAGCTATCTAGTTTTAGTTTGAGATAACTAGCAATGTGCATGATAACAGTATGATAGCTAATGTAAAATAGTGATAGAGTTTTTGAACACAGCAAAATCTCCCATGAAATAACATGAATATGAAGCAGTGTGATTGTGGAATATGATTGAAATGCTTAGGTTTACAAACTACAAGTCTTTATGTACTGTAACTTTTCTGTGGTAAAAATAACCACCTTTGTGGTGTGTCTTAGTCAGTTTGGGCTGCTATAACTATCATAGACTGGATGGCTTACAAACAACAGAAATTTATTTTTCACAGTTCTGGAGGCTAAATCTAAGATCAAGGCACCAGTGGGTCTGGTGTCTGATGAGGACCCACTTCCTGGTTTATAAGACCTCTCAAGGGAAAGGGGAGGAAGAGGAAGCTTTCTAGGGTCTCTTTCATAAATGCATTGAATCCAGATCTTGAGAGTGGAGCCCTCATGACCTAAACACCTACCAAAGGCCTTCCTCCCAGTACCGTTACTTTGGGGGTTAGGATTTCAGTATTAATTTGGGGGAGGGGCACAAACCTTCAGTGTACGGCAGTGTTAGTTATTTTGGAAACTATTGGTATGTTTATGTGGTTTTGTCTACAGAGGTGTCATTTAGAAAACCGATTTGGTAAAAATTAACCTTAGTAGCTTTCCTACAGAAAACAAGATAAAAAGTGTTATGAATAAATGTGATGTTAAAAGTCTTAACAAGTTTGTTCATAGTGTGCTTATTTGCAGACTTCTCTTAGGCTGTATGTTTGATAACTTTGTGGGTGATTACTGTAGCTAAATATTGAATTTGATATTTTGATTATCAACTTTGAAAATAATAGAATGTAGTGTTTTATGTTTTAAAAGGATAGCTTTACTAATAATGGTTGGTCTGAAAAGAAATAAATTGAAGTCTGGATCCTTATGATGGTCACAGTGCTTTTACAGTAAATACTTTTTGTCAAATTGATCTGTATTTTAGGTGTTATCTATTTGAAAAATATGATAACACAATATTGGCCTGATCGAGAAGCGGCACCAGGGGATATATCCCCATATACTATTCCAGAAGAAGATCGACATTGTATTAGAGAAAATATTGTAGAAGCCATTATCCACTCTCCTGAGCTCATAAGGTATATATATATATATGTGTATATATTTATGTATTTTTAAACTTACCCATTGTTGCAGGTGTGTAATTTGTGGATTTTGGGGGGGAAATGAAAGGGATCTTTTCAGAATATACACACCTGTCATCTGTGCAGCAGAAAACTGTTAAGCAAATGTTACAGGAGAGTTTCTTTTTGTTTTGTTTTCTTACTGCAATTGAATTTTGCATTTATAAAACCAAAAGTTTTTTGTGAAAAATAGTATGATCAGATGAAAGGGGGTGAAGACAACTATAAAATGCTGCCATGTACTTTATGTTGTTAGACTTCTGTTGTTTGAAAGGTCTTATTTTTATATGATTTTGCAGAATTTTTAATGAGACTAGTTGATGTTCTAATGAAACTACTCAGTTGATAAGTATGAAAAATAAAAATAAAGTCACCTGCATTTTTAATATTTGTTGGGTTTCTTTTAAGTCAGTAGGAACAGGTAGTTTTGGGTCAGTTTTGTCTAAAAGGCCATTTTTTGTGTGTGAGTTAGCAAAAATTTTATCTAGGAGGCATTTCTTCCTCCTTACTGTTTATTTTTTACTTTCAGGGTACAGCTTACTACATGCATTCATCATATCATCAAACATGATTATCCAAGTCGTTGGACTGCCATTGTGGACAAAATTGGCTTTTATCTTCAGTCTGATAACAGTGCTTGTTGGCTAGGAATTCTTCTTTGCCTTTATCAACTTGTGAAAAATTATGAGTAAGTGTCACTCTCAATTCCTATAGGGTTTTGAGAAGTAGGAAAAGTTTGGAAACTTTAAGGTAATTTGTTTGGACTTCTAAAATTACATTTGGTTATATATGTTAAAATTAATAAGTTATATGTTGGTTTTGATTCAGTGTTTTCTTTTTGAAATAGCATTCTTATTTTAATTCTGCAGTCTCTTGTGTTGATTCAACTAAGAAACTTTTTGTGCCCTTTTTCTTAATCATTATTTGTTTCCCAATTCAAAAATGGAGTTATCTTTAACTCCTCAATTTGTGTTGATAAAAGGCCTAAAGATAAGCTTTTTATAAAATAGGAAGGGATCAGAGTACATTGGGCATTAGAGCTCTTTATTACTTCTGACTTTTTGTGAATTTTTATCTTAATTTGGGTCCTTGATAAGTTTCAAGAACCTACCTCTAATTCTTTTGGAAGAATATATTGGAATTTCATATTGTCATTAAAAATCATTATGTTTTGAGAGATTCTCAGTCTCATTTCTCTAGTTAACCTGTTTCAGTGTTTGCATATTTGAGCAAATTATAGTGCATATTAGTAATTAATATCAGTAAGAAAGATTTTAGGCCAAAGGATCATTTTAGATCTGGGTTTGGGGAACAGAAAAAAAAAACCTTGGAAGTTGAGATATAACACTAAAAGTAGTAATCTAAATGTTGAAGGGATTTTCCTCAAGTGTGTGGTGAAAGTAATGAAATTGGTAGGTACTTGAAAGTTTTGATATTAGAAAATTATGAGGAAGGCATGAGGAACACTTACACCATGATGGTGGCTTTATTTCCAATCCTAACAGCTACACAGATGCCATTGTGAGCCCTGTAATTCTGGGGCTTGTAGTTAACCTCCAATACCCTTTTTGGGTCCCAGCTCAAAGTAGCTGATGAACTGCTGCTTTAATTCTAAGCAGGAGAGAAATATACCATTTACAGCATTGGTACTGGTGTTTTCTTGTGTTCCCACCAGCTACCGATCTTCCTGCTAAGGAATGTTCCAGCTGTTGCTCCAACCTCTGTCAGAGTGCCAGTTGTTGTAGTTCTGGTAAGTGGGTGACTAAAATGAGAGAGAATAACAATAAGCTGTCGTCATTGAGGAGGTTCAAATCTCTCCTGTCCTATAGTCTTAGCAGGAGAGATTCTGACAGGGATTTTTTAAATGGGAGACATAGGAGACTGCTACAGTATTGGCATTTTCAGCTAGTGTTTGATTGTGGAGCACAAGCTGTTCACAAGGGATCTGTGTGGACTGAAGCAGTTCTAAGAAAATTCATGGAGAAGTTGGAAGTTGTGGTGGCCTGCAGGGGAACAGATCCTCAGGAAATGCTTCTAAGTTGAAGGAGAACAGAAGGAGCATTTGAAGAGGAAGGCATGCCACACTATATATAGTAGTATGAACAAAGAAAGGTTCAGAGGTGGAAAAGAGACACTATCTTTAGTGGGTAGTGAGGGACCACTAATTAGTATGATAATTTCCATTAAGAGGTTGGGAATAATTTTGGACTGGTAAATTGGGACCATGTTAAAGAGGGTTTTGAATGCCATGATGGGAAATTTAGATGTGATCTTTTAGATATTGATGAATTATTGAAGATTTCTTTTTAATGGAAAAGTAATGGGCTAGTATTTAAGGATTTCCTATGAGCGTGGCACACCAGATTGAAACACTGCAGCCTTGTGATAGTAAGCTTTTGTTAGTATCATACTTTCAGGTCTTATGGGATAGTGATTTGTTTCCTACCATAAATTTATTTCATACCCACTAGCATAGATTAGTGGCTAGTGCCACCCAACTTCCAGTCTACTACTCAGTACAGTAGAGAGGGGAAAGTAGGAAAGAAGACGATGTAGCATGGAATGGGTATTCAAACTCTCTTACATGGGTAAATCAGCTGGATTGCATAAATGGAGAATGGTACATAATACAGTTCTTTTATTAAAAGACAATGTTGTCTATAATTATTACAATTTGTATAATCAGTTGGAGAGTGGAAATGGCTCCCTTTTATAAATTGTTACTGTTTTAGTGACTAAAAAAAATGTACAGATAATCTTTTGAAATGTATGCTAGTTGTAATATCTCAGTACATTGAAATACTATGTGAAATAATCTGTTGGTTGTTTAATAGTCTCAGTCATTATTAGCATGAACATTTCTCTTGTTTTTTATTCTTGGCAATTTACTCTGGTTCTCATTTCATCCAGTAGGAAAAAAGAATCCAGCCTTTTAAGATCATGTACCTTTACCTTTTAGAAAATGTGCTTAGATATCCAATTCTTAAATAACCTTTCAAAAAGGCTACCAGATAAAACTGAAATCTAGTAGGGAAAACCAAATGAAAGCAGTTGAAATAATTAATCTAAAAAGATAAGCTGTGCCTTTTAGAATAATGACTTCTTAACCACTAGTCTGTACTTTGCAAAGGTATTCTGCCTACTGACTCCTTAATAATGGACACTGGGGTTTCTCTCCCATTGTTCTGAACTATAAAT
The DNA here is from genome assembly GCF_030020395.1 of Manis pentadactyla. Classification (NCBI taxonomy): domain Eukaryota; kingdom Metazoa; phylum Chordata; class Mammalia; order Pholidota; family Manidae; genus Manis; species Manis pentadactyla. The sequence continues at coordinate 49,476,575 of NC_080027.1, forward strand.
TCATTTATTTATTTAAAAACAACAACAGACCTTTTAACAATACTGCTAAAATGCTAAGAAATCTGTGTGGAAAAGTCTTATTTGGGTCAGCAATTCTTTACTTACATCCTTGGATTAAAATGTGATTCAGAAGTCAGGATTTTTCAGATTTTAGAAAGGTAACAGTGTTCACATAATACATGTTGCATAACATTCCTATTGAGATCTGTACCAGTACCCAGTAATCAAGCACATTATTATTATATCTGCTATAAAATACGTGAAAATTCACTCCAGATGGGATACATGAAGATCATAAATAGCCTGTTGAGGTTGCGCTTTGTTGCCATATTGGTCACAAATGAACTTCTGGTTTATGGTGCTTTTAGCTTTTAGATGCCACTTCTGCCTTAATGCTGTTGGTATGTAAATTACTTAAAGATGGTAATATATAATTGATTTCATATTGATCAGCTCCTAATGTTTAAAAGCCAAATCATTGTAGCTCCTCAGTTGTACGAGCATACCCCAGAGATGTGAAGGTTTGGTTCCAGATCAAAAGTGAGTCAAATGAATTTTTTGGTCTCCTAGTGCATATAAAAGTTATGTTTACACTATAGTCTATTAGGTGTACAATAGCATTATGTCTTTAAAAAAGTACATACTTTTTAAAAAGTACAGTGTACATACTTTAATTTAAAAATATTTTATTGCTAAACTAACCATCATCTGAGTGTTCAGTGATCCATAATCTTTTTGTTGGTGGAGGATCTTGCCTTGTGCTGATGGTTGCTAATTGACAGAGTGCAGGTTGCTGAAGGTTGCAGTAGGTGGCTGTGGCAATTCTTAAAATAAGACAGAAATGAAGTTTGCTTCATCTATTGACTTTTCCTTTCATGAACTATTTCCCTGTAGCTTGTGATACTGTTGGATACTATTTTACCCATAGTAGAGCTTATTTCAGAATTGGAGTCAATCCTCTGAAATCCTGCCACTGCCACTGCTTTATTACTTAAGTTTATGTAATATTCTAAATCCTTTGTTATTTAACAATCTTCACCAGTAGATTCCATCTCAAGAAGCCACTCTCTTTGCTCATCCAAAAAAAAGCAACTCTTCATCCATTCAAAATACCATGTTTTATCCTGAGATTTTTGCAGTCAAAATTTGAAGTCACATCTTCATGCTTCACTTCAAATTTTAGTTCTCTTACTATTTCCATCACATCTGCATTTATTTCCTTCACTGAAGTCTTGAACCCCTCAAAGTCATCCATGAGGGTTGGAATCAGCTTCTTCCAAACTCCTGTTAATGTTGATATTTTGACCTCTTCCCATGAATCATGAATGTTCTTAGTAGCATCCAGAATGGTGAATCTCTTCCAAAAGGTTTTCAATTGATTTTGTCCAGCTCCATCAGAGGAATCATTATCTATGGCAGCTATAGCCTTATAAAATATATTTCTTAAATAAGACTTGAAAGTCAAAATGGCTTGAGCAATTTGCAGAATGGATGTTGTGTTAGCAGGCATGAAAACAGCATTTATTTCATTGTCCATCTCCATCAGAGCTCTTGAGTGACACAGGTGCATTGTCAGTGAGCAGTAATATATTGAAAGGAATCTCTTTTTCTGAGCAATAGTTCTTAACAGTGGACTTAAAATACTCAGTAAACCGTACAGATGTGAGTCATCCAGGCTTTGTTGCTCCGTTTATAGAGCACAAGCATAGTAGAGTTATCATAATTCTTAAAGGCCTTAGGACTTTTGGAATGGTAAAAGAACATTGGTTTCAACTTAAAGTCACCAGCTGCATTGTTCCCTAACGAGAGAGTCAGTCTTTCACTTAAAGCTTTGAAGCTGGGCATTGACTTATCTCTAGGAGTAAAAGTTGTACATGGCATCTTCTTCCAATAGAAGGCTGTTTCATCTACATTGAAATTTGTTGTTTAGTGTAGCCACCATCATTTTCTTAACTAGATCTTTTGGAGAACCTGCTGCAGCTTCTACATCAGCACTTGTTGCTTCACCGTGTGCTTTTCTGTTATGGAGATGTCTTCTTAAGCCTCACAAGTGAACCTCTACTAGCTTCAAACTTCTTCTGAAGCCTCAGCTGTCTCAGCCTTCATAGAATTAAAGAGAGTCTGGGCCTTGCTCTGGATAAGGGATTATGTTGTGCTGGTTTGATCCAGTCTATCCAAACTATTAAAACTTCCTCCATCAGCAGTCTCTTCTGCTTTCTCATCATTTGTGTGTTCACTGGTACAGCACTTTTAATTTCCTTCAGGAGCTTTTCCTTTGCATTCACCACTGGGCTAAGTCTTTGGCACAAGAGGCCTAGCTTTTAGCTTATGTCAGCTTTCAACATTCCTTCCTCACTAAGCTCAGTCACTTCTAGTTTTTGATTGAAGGTGAGAGAAGTGTGACTCTTCCTTCACTTGAACACTTAGGAGCCTTTGGAAGGATTATTAATTGGCCTAATTTCAATATTGTTGTGTGTCAGCAAATAGCTTGAGGAGAGGGAGAGAAATGGGGGAACCGCAAGTTGGCAGCATAGTCAGAACACACAAAACATTTATTTATTAATTTCACCATTTCATATGAGTGCGGTTCATGGCACCCCAAAAGAATTATAATAGTAAATCAAAGATCACCAATCAAATCATTGTAACAAATATAATAATAACAAAAATATTAAAATAATTGGAAGAATTATCAAACTGTGACAGACATGAAATGAGCAAATGTTGGGACAGTGGACAAAAGACTTGCTTAACTCGGTGTTACAACAAACCTTCAATTTGTAATGCAGCATCTGCAAAGCACAAGAAAGTAAAATGCAATAAAACAAGGTATGCCTATATTAATGTTCACAATTAGAGAAATACAGCGATTGGGCTCAAGAGGTTGGACCTTGGATCTTGACTTCTGAGGTTCTTACCTAGATGTGAACACTGGGAAAAATACTTAATTTCTTTTCCTCAGAACCTCAAACTACATAAATGAGTATACTAATGGGTCCTTGAAGATTATTGACCTCTTGATAAATGCTTAGTAAGTTTTATATATTCTATTATTTGAGGTTTCTCTCAAGTTCCTTTTTTTGCTTGTGGTTTTCAATGGTAGATTTTTCTTTTTCTTTGTAAGGCTCTAAACTTGCTTAGGGAGTATTTGCTTATATTTTGTAAATAAGTAGTTTGCATTTATATCATATATATAAATTTTGGAATAAATTCTTACAGAATTAGTTTGTATTCCTACCCAAAGGTACAAGAAACCAGAGGAGCGGAGTCCACTGGTAGCAGCAATGCAACATTTCCTGCCAGTTCTAAAGGACCGTTTTATCCAGCTTCTTTCTGATCAGTCTGATCAGTCTGTCCTCATCCAGAAACAAATTTTCAAGATCTTCTATGCTCTTGTTCAGGTAATTTTTATAAAGCAGTTCTTATTTATAAAAGTCAGTGTATCATTTGCCAAGATTATAGAATTTTAGTATCTGAATAATTTTATTTGAAAGTCTAGATTAAGTGGATGCTTTGCTAGTCAAATATAATTGCCAAAATTATAAGTATGTTGTAAGTCTTAATCAAGCACACTTCCCCAAATACACAAACTACTTAATAAAGCTTGAGTTATAAATGGCCTGTTTTAAATTCTCTTAAGCCATATAACACTATTTATAAAACTAGTGGTTTTATTATACCTTTTACCTTAAGAATTCCCAACTCTGAAAATCAGTTTATTGAGATTACAGTTTGCATCTAACATTTACTCTGATATGCCGAATATATATAGATTATCCCAGTAATTACAAAACCTATTCCTAAGCTTAACACAAAAATGCTAATAATATGGGCTTGACTGGCACAGAATAATGGGTTTCATTATTTTTGTATATTGTTCTGAATCTTACTGGAATAAAAGACAGCCACCAAAGAAATGGTTGTCTATATTATTAATGGAATGTAATTATTTATGAAATAATTTTGGATTGGGATTAAAACTCTGATTCTTTTATGCCATATAGCCACAGAAGGATTCATCTCCTCTACCACGACATCTAGTTCAATTCATACCATTACTTTTTAAAATCTAATTTAAATAGACCTGTGACTTTTCCTCACTAAGATTGTAACTGACTCACTCCATTACTGGTTGGATTTTTCATATTTTTGCTGGATCTTTAAAGATAATTCAGTTATCTTCCAGTCAGCTTAAGGGCACTTAAATGCCATTCTGTTGGCTCCTTCTTATAAAATTCCTTTATAAGTGATTTGGATAGACAGTATCTATATTGTTTTCATTTTTTTGCCTAACTGGTAGCATCGCAACTTTTAAATAAAAATGAATCCTTTTTGTAGAGTGTGAGGTCATAGAACAAAATACTTTTCTCCCTTTTTATCTATTATCTTTTTTGAGACTAACATACCCTGATACCAAGTACAGTCCTGACTCACTTACAGATATCCTAAAATCCTAAGCAGGATATTGATTTTTAATGAACCCCTAAGAGAGAGGATTTATCCCAGGAATGCAAGAATGGATCAACAGTAAGAAATTCGTTTTTGTAATTAACTCTCATACTGCATGAAAAAAAAAACCTGTAACTATTTTTAAGGGTGTCAGTTAAAGTATTTGATAAAATTTAATAACCATTCCTGTTTTTATAAGAGCTCTAAAAATTAAAGGATTTCCTTAAGTTGATAAAAAATGTTCACCATATAGTAGAAACTCGCAGTAAATATCATACCTTATGCTGTAAATAAGATACATTCCCTGTAATTTGGAAATAAAACAAGGATGTCCACTGTCATTGCCACAGATCACCATGGTAGATAACTACCAAATCAGCCAGATAGGAAATATGCCTACATAATAATGACAGGAAATGTGAATTGAATGAAATAATTTCTGTAAGTTTTGTGATGAGTAAAAACAAGTGGGGTTTTATTTTGTAAGGAGTTTTAAATATTGATTCTTCATTTTAATTTAGTATACACTTCCACTGGAGCTGATAAACCAACAGAATCTGACAGAATGGATAGAAATATTAAAGACTGTTGTGAATAGAGATGTACCCAATGTAAGTCTCTATATGTTTTCTTACATTACTAAACATAAATGTTTGATTACCTTTTGAGAACTTACATAATTTGTGATGCAAATTTTTCCAGATAAAGAGATGCCATTGTGTTTGTTATATATGTGCATATATTAAGGAAAAATTGTGAAGGGTTATTTCATATTACTGTTTAAGTGCTTGTGTATATCTGTTTATTTCATCTTAATTCTTCTGTTTCTTCGCAGGTTTTAGTTTCATCACTTCACATAGTTACAGATTTGTTTGTGATGGGAACTTGTAAGATCTGTTCTCTTAGAAACCTCCAAATGTATAATACTATATTGTTAACTTTAGTTACTATGTGGTACATTACATCTCCAGAACTTATCTTAACTAACTGGAAGTTTATAGCTTTTGACCCCCTTCTTAAACTTACTGTGGTAATCATTTCACAGTACATACAAATCATTAATGTTGTACACGTTAAACTAATACAATGTTATATATCAAGTATATATCTCAAAAAAAAAGGAAAAAGAGCCCATAGCTAGATTTTGGCCTAAAAATTTGTCAGATACCCATGTACAGGGTAAGAATTTGATTTATAAGTTGTTCAAACTGTAGTTAGTTACAGTTAGTTTGTAAAAGCCACTTGCTCTTTAAAATAACTTGATAGAGATATAACTTGCATACCATAAAAACTCACTCTTTCAAGGTGTATAATTCAATGGTTTTTTTTTTTTTTTTAATAATTATTTTTTATTGAAGGGTAGTTGACACACAGTATTACATTACATGAGTTTCAAGTGTACAACACAGTGGTAGAACATTTATATACATAATTCTAGGTTCCAGCTATCACCCTACCAGGCTGTTACAATATCTTGACTATATTCCTTATGCTATACATTACATCCCGGTTACTAATTTATTTTACCATTGGAAGTCTGTCCTTTTTTTTTTTTTTTTTTTTTTTTTTTGTGAGGGCATCTCTCATATTTATTGATCAAATGGTTGTTAACGACAATAAAATTCTGTATAGGGGAGTCAATGCTCAATGCACAATCATTATTCCACCCCAAGCCTAATTTTTGTCAGTCTCCAATCTTCTGAGGCATAACAGACAAGTTCTTACATGTAGAACAAATTCTTACATAATGAATAAGTTACATAGTGAACAGTACAAGGGCAGTCATCACAGAAACTTTCGGTTTTGCTCATGCATTATGAACTATAAACAGTCAGTTCAAATATGAATACTCATTTGGTTTTTCTACTTGATTTATATGTGGATACCACATTTCTCTCTTTATTATTATTATTTTTAATAAAATGCTGAAGTGGTAGGTAGATACAAGATAAAGGTAGAAAACATAGTTTAGTGTTGTAAGAGAGCACATGTAGATGATCAGGTGTGTGCCTGTAGACTATGTGTTAATCCAAGCTAGACCAGGGCAATAAAACATCCACGTATGCAGAAGATTTCTCTCAGAACGGGGGGGTGAGGTTCTAAGCCTCACCTCTGTTGATCCCCAATTTCTCACCTGATGGCCCCCCTGCGACTGTGCCTGTCTTAGGTTGTTCCTCCCTTGAGGAATCTTACCCGTCTCTGGCTAACCAGTCATCTTCCGGGGCCATACAGGGAAATGTGAAGTTGGTAAGTGAGAGAGAAGCCTTATTGTTTGAAAAAGTTAGCTTTTTACTTCTTTGCATATTTATGCCCTGTGGCTTCTATGCCCAGCATTTGTCTTGAGGTATCTTTACCACTTGGAAGAATTATGATACTCGGTAAATTTGATATGAGGCACGAATTCTATTTAAGGGTTGTAATTAGGAAGGAAGAAGAAAAGCTATAGAAGTAGCAGGCGGAAGAAAACATGGGAAGATTGATTATTTCTTTGATATATCTTCTTGTAGAGTAACTTCAGCATGTATAGGTTTTAAGCTACTACTTAAATTGCACACACACATTAACATAATAGGAGTATAGTTACATAACCAAAGCATATCTGTAATTACCAGCCATCTGCAGTGAAACCAAGAAAACCAGTTAGGCACCTTAGGCATTTGTGAAAACTTATCTATGATATGGTGGATATTGTCCAAATGAACTTGAACAGTCTGAGAGAAATCAGACAAATTAAAACAACCCATTCCTGGGGACTGTTCACATGCCATATGTTCTTTTAACAATAAATAGTTTGTAGTTGTAAGACTTTGGAGCGCTACAATTTGCACTTCTCCAAATTCTTGGTTGAGTTCCAACAGTATAGATCCAGTCCAATTTTGTTGTTTTACTGTATGCACAGGCCAGCTTCGATATCTCCTTCCTCATTCCCATGGCAGGTACAGGAACTGGTGGGATGAGTGCATCTACAGCTGTAGCAGTGCGTGGATCTTTGTTGGGGTTTTTTGATGATCATCTTCTGGCATGAGTCTTCCAGAGGGTGCAGATGTTGGAAGTTCTTTTTCATATCGTATCTTAGTTCATTTTCGGGGTAGCCCAATTAGGCTTTGATCCTCTGTATAAACACAAACAGACCCTTTGCCTACACTTTTATATGCCCTTTATACCCTTGTGTAGAACTCGTTGGAGGTCACCACACAGGAACTGCCCTTTTTTTTTTTTTTTTTCTATCACTAATCTACACTTACATGACGAATATTATGTTTACTAGGCTCTCCCCTATACCAGGTCTCCCCTATAAACCCCTTTACAGTCACTGTCCATCAGCATAGCAAAATGTTGTAGAATCACTACTTGCCTTCTCTGTGTTGTACAGCCCTCCCTTTTCTCCTACCCCCCCATGCATGCTGATCTTAATACCCCCCTACTTCTCCCCCCCTTATCCCTCCCTACCCACCCATCCTCCCCAGTCCCTTTCCCTTTGGTACCTGTTAGTCCATTCTTGAGTTCTGTGATTCTGCTGCTGTTTTGTTCCTTCAGTTTTTCCTTTGTTCTTATATTCCACAGATAAGTGAAATCATTTGGTATTTCTCTTTCTCCGCTTGGCTTGTTTCACTGAGCATAATACCCTCCAGCTCCATCCATGTTGCTGCAAATGATTGGATTTGCCCTTTTCTTATAGCTGAGTAGTATTCCATTGTGTATATGTACCACATCTTCTTTATCCATTCATCTATTGATGGACATTTAGGTTGCTTCCAATTCTTGGCTATTGTAAATAGTGCTGCAATAAACATAGGGGTGCATCTGTCTTTCTCAAACTTGATTGCTGCATTCTTAGGGTAAATTCCTAGGAGTGCAATTCCTGGGTCAAATGGTAAGTCTGTTTTGAGCATTTTGATGTACCTCCATACTGCTTTCCACAATGGTTGAACTAACTTACATTCCCACCAGCAGTGTAGGAGGGTTCCCCTTTCTCCACAGCCTCGCCAACATTTGTTGTTGTTTGTCTTTTGGATGGCAGCCATCCTTACTGGTGTGAGGTGATACCTCATTGTAGTTTTAATTTGCATTTCTCTGATAATTAGCGATGTGGAGCATCTTTTCATGTGTCTGTTGGCCATCTGTATTTCTTTTTTGGAGAACTGTCTGTTCAGTTCCTCTGCCCATTTTTTAATTGGGTTATTTGTTTTTTGTTTGTTGAGGCGTGTGAGCTCCTTATATATTCTGGACGTCAAGCCTTTATCGGATGTGTCATTTTCAAATATATTCTCCCATACTGTAGGGATCCTTCTTGTTCTATTGATGGTGTCTTTTGCTGTACAGAAGCTTTTCAGCTTAATATAGTCCCACTTACTCATTTTTGCTGTTGTTTTCCTTGCCCGGGGAGATATGTTCAAGAAGAGGTCACTCATGTTTATGTCTAAGAGGTTTTCGCCTATGTTTTCTTCCAGGAGTTTAATGGTTTCATGGCTTACATTCAGGTCTTTGATCCATTTTGAGTTTACTTTTGTATATGGGGTTAGACAATGGTCCAGTTTCATTCTCCTACATGTAGCTGTCCAGTTTTGCCAGCACCACCTGTTGAAGAGACTGTCATTTCGCCATTGTATGTCCATGGCTCCTTTATCAAATATTAATTGACCATATATGTCTGGGTTAATGTCTGGATTCTCTAGTCTGTTCCATTGGTCTGTGGCTCTGCTCTTGTGCCAGTACCAAATTGTCTTGATTACTATGGCTTTATAGTAGAGCTTGAAGTTGGGGAGTGAGATCCCCCCTACTTTATTCTTCTTTCTCAGGATTGCTTTGGCTATTCGGGGTCTTTGGTGTTTCCATATGAATTTTTGAATTATTTGTTCCAGTTCATTGAAGAATGTTGCTGGTAGTTTCATAGGGATTGCATCAAATCTGTATATTGCTTTGGGCAGGATGGCCATTTTAACGATATTAATTCTTCCTAGCCACGAGCATGGGATGAGTTTCCATCTGTTAGTGTCCCCTTTAATTTCTCTTAAGAGTGACTTGTAGTTTTCAGAGTATAAGTCTTTCACTTCCTTGGTTAGGTTTATTCCTAGGTATTTTATTTTTTTTGATGCAATTGTGAATGGAGTTGTTTTCCTGATTTCTCTCTCTGTTGGTTCATTGTTAGTATATAGGAAAGCCACAGATTTCTGTGTGTTGATTTTGTATCCTGCAACTTTGCTGTATTCCGATATCAGTTCTAGTAGTTTTGGGGTGGAGTCTTTAGGGTTTTTTATGTACAGTATCATGTCATCTGCAAATAGTGACAGTTTAACTTCTTCTTTACCAATCTGGATTCCTTGTATTTCTTTATTCTGTCTGATTGCCGTGGCTAGGACCTCCAGCACTATGTTAAACAACAGTGGAGAGAGTGGGCATCCCTGTCTAGTTCCCGATCTCAGAGGAAATGCTTTCAGCTTCTCGCTGTTCAATATAATGTTGGCTGTGGGTTTATCATAGATGGCCTTTATTATGTTGAGGTACTTGCCCTCTATTCCCATTTTGCTGAGAGTTTTTAACATGAATGGATGTTGAACTTTGTCAAATGCTTTTTCAGCATCTATGGAGATGATCATGTGGTTTTTGTCTTTCTTTTTGTTGATGTGGTGGATGATGTTGATGGACTTTCGAATGTTGTACCATCCTTGCATCCCTGGAATGAATCCCACTTGGTCATGGTGTATGATCCTTTTGATGTATTTTTGAATTCGGTTTGCTAATATTTTGTTGAGTATTTTTGCATCTACGTTCATCAGGGATATTGGTCTGTAGTTTTCTTTTTTGGTGGGGTCTTTGCCTGGTTTTGGTATTAGGGTGATGTTAGCTTCATAGAATGAGTTTGGGAGTATCCCCTCCTCCTCTATTTTTTGGAAGACTTTAAGGAGAATGGGTATTATGTCTTCCCTGTATGTCTGATAAAATTCCGAGGTAAATCCATCTGGCCCGGGGGTTTTGTTCTTTGGTAGTTTTTTGATTACCTCTTCAATTTCATTGCTGGTAATTGGTCTGTTTAGATTTTCTGTTTCTTCCTGGGTCAATCTTGGAAGGTTATATTTTTCTAGGAAGTTGTCCATTTCTCCTAGGTTTCCCAGCTTGTTAGCATATAGGTTTTCATAGTATTCTCCAATAATTCTTTGCATTTCTGTGGGGTCCGTCGTGATTTTTCCTTTCTCGTTTCTGATACTGCTGATTTGTGTTGACTCTCTTTTCTTCTTAATAAGTCTGGCTAGAGGCTTATCTATTTTGTTTATTTTCTCGAAGAACCAGCTCTTGGTTTCATTGATTTTTGCTATTGTTTTATTCTTCTCAATTTTATTTATTTCTTCTCTGATCTTTATTATGTCCCTCCTTCTGCTGACCTTAGGCCTCATCTGCTCTTCTTTTTCCAATTTCGCTAATTGTGACATTAGACCATTCATTTGGGATTGCTCTTCCTTTTTTAAATATGCTTGGATTGCTATATACTTTCCTCTTAAGACTGCTTTTGCTGTGTCCCACAGAAGTTGGGGCTTAGTGTTGTTGTTGTCATTTGTTTCCATATATTGCTGTATCTCCATTTTGATTTGGTCATTGATCCATTGATTATTTAGGAGCGTGTTGTTAAGCCTCCATGTGTTCGTGAGCCTCTTTGCTTTCTTTGTACAGTTTATTTCTAGTTTTATGCCTTTGTGGTCTGAAAAGTTGGTTGGTAGGATTTCAATCTTTTGGAATTTTCTGAGGCTCTTTTTGTGGCCTAGTATGTGGTCTATTCTGGAGAATGTTCCATGTGCACTTGAGAAGAATGTATATCCCGCTGCTTTTGGATGTAGAGTTCTATAGATGTCTATTAGGTCCATCTGCTCTACTGTGTTGTTCAGCGCTTCCGTGTCCTTACTTATTTTCTGCCCAGTGGATCTATCCTTTGGGGTGAGTGGTGTGTTGAAGTCTCCTAGAATGAATGCATTGCAGTCTATATCCCCCTTTAGTTCTGTTAGTATTTGTTTCACATATGCTGGTGCTCCTGTGTTGGGTGCATATATATTTAGAATGGTTATATCCTCTTGTTTGACTGAGCCCTTTATCATTATGTAGTGTCCTTCTTTATCTCTTGTTACTTTCTTTGTTTTGAAGTCTATTTTGTCTGATATTAGTACTGCAACCCCTGCTTTCTTCTCACTGTGGTTTGCTTGAAATATGTTTTTCCATCCCTTGACTTTTAGTCTGTACATGTCTTTGGGTTTGAGGTGAGTTTCTTGTAAGCAGCATATAGATGGGTCTTGCTTTTTTATCCATTCTGTTACTCTGTGTCTTTTGATTGGTGCATTCAACCCATTAACATTTAGGGTGACTATTGAAAGATATGTACTTATTGCCATTGCAGGCTTTAAATTCGTGGTTACCAAAGGTTCAAGGTTAGCCTCTTTAGTATCTTACTGCCTAACTTAGCTCGCTCATTGAGCTGTTATATACACTGTCTGGAGATTCTTTTCTTCTCTCCCTTCTTGTTCCTCCTCCTCCATTCTTCATATGTTGGGTGTCTTGTGCTGTGCTCTTTCTAGGAGTGCTCCCATCTAGAGCAGTCCCTGTAAGATGTTCTGTAGAGGTGGTTTGTGGAAAGCAAATTCCCTCAGCTTTTGTTTGTCTGGGAATTGTTTAATCCCACCGTCATATTTGAATGATAGTCGTGCTGGATACAGTATCCTTGGTTCAAGGCCCTTCTGTTTCATTGTATTAAATATATCATGCCATTCTCTTCTGGCCTGTAGGGTTTCTGTTGAGAAATCTGACGTTAGCCTGATGGGTTTCCCTTTATAGGTGACCTTTTTCTCTCTAGCTGCCTTTAACACTCTTTCCTTGTCCTTGATCTTTGCTATTTTAATTATTATGTGTCTTGGTGTTGCCCTTCTTGGATCCTTTCTGTTGGGGGTTCTGTGTATTTCCGTGGTCTGTTTGATTACTTCCTCCCCCAGTGTGGGGAAGTTTTCAGCAATTATTTCTTCTAAGATACTTTCCATCTCTTTGCCTCTCTCTTCTTCTTCTGGGACCCCTATAATACGGATATTGCTCCTTTTAGATTGGTCACACAGTTCTCTTAATATTGTTTCATTCCTGGAGATCCTTTTGTCTCTCTCTATGTCAGCTTCCATGCGTTCCTGTTCTCTGATTTCAATTCCATCAATGGCCTCTTGCATTCTATCCATTCTGCTTATAAACCCTTCCAGAGTTTGTTTCATTTCTGCGATCTCCTTTCTGGCATCTGTGATCTCTTTCCGGACTTCATCCCATTTTTCTTGCGTATTTCTCTGCATCTCTGTCAGCATGTTTATGATTCTTATTTTGAATTCTTTGTCAGGAAGACTGGTTAGGTCTGTCTCCTTCTCTGGTGTTGTCTCTGTGATCTTTGTCTGCCTGTAGCTTTGCCTTTTCATGGTGATAGGAATAGTCTGCAGAACTGGGACGAGTGACGGCTGGAAGGACTTCCTTTCTTGTTGGTTTGTGGCCCTCCTCTCCTGGGAGAACAGCGGCCTCTAGTGGTTTGTGCTGCACAGCTGCGCACAGACAGGGTTTCTGCTTCCTGCCCGGCTGCTATGGAGTTAATCTCTGCTGTTGCTGTGGGCGTGGCCTGGCTCGGGCAGCTACTCCAAAATGGTGGAGTCGCGTTGGAGCAGGAGCTGCTGGGAGGCTATTTATCTCCGTAAGGGGCCTCCCTGCTCCCTGCAGCCCAGGGGTTAGGGTGCCCAGAGGTCCCGGATTCCCTACCTCTGGATTAAGTGGCCCGCCCTGCCCCTTTAAGACTTCCAAAAAGCACCCGCCAAAACAAAACAACGACCACAAAAAAAAAACAAGAAAAAAAATTTTTTTAATTAAAAAAAAAAAAAATTTTTTTAATTAAAAAAAAAAAGGTGGTCGTTCGTTTTTCTTTATTCTCCGGTGCCAGCCTCAGGCCTCTGCTCACCGGTCTTTCTGCCCTGTTTCCCTAATATTGGGGTCCCTGTCCCTTTAAGACTTCCAAACAGCGCTCGCCAAAACAAAGCAGCAAAAAAGCAAAAAAAAAAAATGGTCGCGCGCTTTTCTTATGTCCTCTGTCGCCCAGCCTCCAGTGCCTGCTCACTGTTCTTGCTGCCCTGTTTTCCCAGTATCGAGGGCCCTGCACTCTGGCCCGGATGGCTGGGGCTGGGTGTTCGGCAGCCCTGGGCTCCGTCTCCCTCCCGCTCTGCCTGCTCTTCTCCCGCCGGGAGCTGGGGGGAGGGGCGCTCGGCTCCCGCGGGGCCGGGGCTTGTATCTTACCCCCTTCGCGAGGCGCTGGGTTCTCTCAGGTGTGGATGTGGTCTGGATATTGTCCTGTGTCCTCTGGTCTTTATTCTAGGAAGGGTTGTCTTTGTTATATTTTCATAGATATATGTTGTTTTGGGAGGAGATTTCCGCTGCTCTACTCACGCCGCCATCTTCCGCCCCCTTCCTCAATGGTTTTTAATACATACAGAATTGTCCAATTGTTGTTTTTCATGTAATCACATTCTTAAAATTAACCACAAGTTTTCTTTATAGTTTTCTAGAGAGGTAGGAGAATTTATAAGTCCTGAATACTACTAGTGTGCCTATGAATTTATTTTAAACAGAGACATGGGAGGATTATGTAATTTGTCCAACCAACATAATTTTATTAGTGGCATAAGTGAGACCAGCCTTCTGTTTTGTAGCTTATCACTTAAATTTTTATTTTAAACAAAAAGTGCAGAAGAAATAAATAGAACATTTCTCCCATTCCAGTTGGTATGGAACTAATTTGATATGTATTTTTCTGCACGTGTTTAATAGGTATGGAGTATTACTTAAAGTTTACACATATATAATCTGTACCTTTTATTGGTATAATTTACAATCATAAACATGTATATATTATTAGTAAACACTTCAGTGAATTCAGTTACATGTACTCATGTAACCATCACTTAGACCGTTTGCTTATGGCTGGTTCTAGTCATCCCTACCATCACCATTCTCATTTCTAGCCCTATAGATTAGTTTTGCCTTGTATAAAACTACTTTTTTGTATTTCTTTTGTGTAATATATTTATAAGGTGTATTCATGGTGTGTTGCAGTAGTATGTTCCTTTTTATTGCCAAGTAGTATTCCATTGCATGGCTATATTACAATTTATTTTCCCATTTACAAGTTGGCCATCTGGGTGGTTTAGGGATTTTAGTATTACAGATAAAGCTGTTATGAGTATGAATGGTCTTACAACAAGTCTTTTTGTGATCACGTATTTTCATTTTGCTTGAGTAAATACCGAAGAATGAAATTGGGTCGTAAGGTTGGTGTATACTTAACTTAATAAATAAATAAGTTCTAAAGTGGTTGCACCATTGCTCTCACTGGCTATTTATAGAAATTTTAATTGCTCCAGTTTAACTTCCTTATCGTGACTTAAAAATATGTCATGAATGTCTTAGGTCATATATAATGATCCAGTCCATTCTTTTAATGGGTGTTTAGTAGTCTTTTATGGGTGTTACATAATTAAACATCCCCTTCTTAATGAATGTTTAGATTCTTGGCAGTTTTTCACAATTACAAATAGTTTTGTAAATGAATATTCTTATATATATATATATATATATCTTTGTGTATTTATAGTAATACTTCTGAAATGGAGTTTCAGAAGTATTACTGCCCTCTTGATTTGAACTATACTAGTTTTCATTCAGCTAATTGCTATGGCCTTGACTTTATATAATTTGGATCTTAGCTAAAATGTTTGGGTTTAAGCTTTTATAAGAATTTTTAAAAGCATATCATTTGTAACTAAGTAAAGTAGTGAAGCAGTGAAAGTGCCTTTTATGTAAGGTTAGTACTTTGCCAAATCTAGCCTTTTGTTATGAAAGGCCAACGCTGAAGGAGCGTTCATGTTTTTGTGAATCTGTTCTCATTTAATGCTGTTCCTCTTAGGATTGTATCGTCTCTTACTTGTCATTAAGTAAATGTCTCTTTAAAGGAAACACTTCAAGTTGAAGAAGATGATAGACCTGAGTTACCATGGTGGAAATGTAAGAAATGGGCTTTACATATACTAGCAAGGCTTTTTGAAAGGTAAGCTCCTCTTGATTTATGATGATTCAAGTATTTTTTTCAAGCTTTTGGTTTTTTAAGTATTGAAAAAAAGCATTATTTTTTAAAATGGGCATTTTAATGTTCTTTTAGGTATGGAAGTCCTGGCAATGTTTCCAAGGAGTATAATGAGTTTGCTGAAGTATTTCTGAAGGCATTTGCTGTTGGTGTCCAGCAAGTGAGTCTAAGATAATTTTTCTAAGTAGAAATATAACATTATCGGCTTAATTTCTGTCTTGCTTATTTATAGTTGTTTTGGCATCCAAGGATTGCACATAGCAATCTTTAACATTTTGAACCCTGTAGCAGTTCTGAGACATTTTTGAGACCACTTTATACTCTTACATTATTGAGAACCCTAATAAGCTTCCATTTATGTGGCTTATACTTAGTGATATTTGTCATATTATAAATTAAAGCAAAATTTAACAGTATTAATTCATTTAAAAATAACCTATCACAATATTAACATAAAATGCATGTTTTTTGTTATAAATTACTATCTTTCAAAATGGTAAATTTTTAGCAAGAGGAAATGGCATTGTTACGCATTTTCGTGTTTTGTGACA
This sequence comes from Manis pentadactyla, assembly GCF_030020395.1. Taxonomy (NCBI): domain Eukaryota; kingdom Metazoa; phylum Chordata; class Mammalia; order Pholidota; family Manidae; genus Manis; species Manis pentadactyla. Next base: position 49,492,706 of record NC_080027.1, read on the forward strand.
TTGATAGGCATTGGTTGTGGATCTTTTGACCCATTTGAATGGGTCTTTTATGCATACACGATTTTATAACATCTTAACACTGGTCATTTAGAAAATGTTGACTCATTGAGTTAATGCAGATTTTGCCAATGTTAATACGTTTCATTATGTAATTAAAAATGCATTTGTTAATATCACTGCTGATTTCATCAGAAATAGCTTTAAATATGGTAAAGCTATCAGGTGTATCCAAGTGTTGGGGTTGACATGTCAAGAATTTAAGTTTTGCTTGAAAGCTCAGATTTTAGCACCAATTATATGTTATCAGTTTTCCTTAAAGTGACATGTTCATTTTGTTTTTTGAGAAAATAAGGTCATATACACAAATCTAAATAACCCTAATTTGTCTGTTACAAACTATATGATAGCATTTGATGGAAAAAGCTATTATTTCAGCTTTTCTTCCAAATGTACTTTGGTGTAGGTAGTGCTATATGTATACTTCCCATTTAACAATATTTATAATATCTCTGGTTCTTTAAGGGCATTCTTAAGGAAAGCTTGTTTACAGTTATGTGACTGAAAAGAATGTGATGATTGCTGGTACAATTTAGTGACACTCCTTCGATACATGTTAAGACAGAAGTTTTACTGCATCACTTTTATTCCACTGGTGCAAATGTCAACATCGTAGAAAGGTCAAATAACTTCTTAGCATTGTTAAGAAAATAGTTTTGACCTCTCGGGCCTTCTGAGGTCTGTGGGACCACATTTTGACAATTGCTGTTCTGAAATGTTAAGTAGAATTAGAACTCTTGGCAGGCATTAAACAGGTGGTAATAGTTTGGGTAAGATTCTCCTAAAAGGTAACTTTAATAATAATATAGGGCTGTCTCTGAATATCATGTAAGTAGTATCTGGTTTTCTCTTCATTTTATACTAAACCAAAGCTAATCTTTGACACAGTATTACTTCACTTTGCCTTTTTAAATTATTTGGGACTAAATATGCTTCTTCAATACATAATTTTAAAAATTGCTTTCTTTTTAAGAAAATATGATGGTGGTTTTATGATGAACTGGGTGTTAAGATAAACATCAGATATTTTTGCTGGCTTAACAAATGGTTAAGATTTCTATTTAAACTTTGTTTTTTGATCAAAAATTTTTTTTCAAAGGTTCTATTGAAGGTGTTATATCAGTACAAGGAGAAGCAATATATGGCTCCTCGAGTTTTACAACAGACATTAAATTATATTAATCAAGGAGTTTCTCATGCCCTCACCTGGAAGAATCTGAAGCCTCATATACAAGTAATAATTTTCTATCTGAAATGTTTTTGAAGAAAAAAATAGTGGAAATCACATTAAGTACCATAAAGGTTGAAAAAGGCAAATTTTTTTTTTTACTTACGTTACTGAGTTCTGGCAATTGTTTAGCAAGTATAGTAGAACAATGAAATACAACACCTTGACATAAATTTGTAAAAGGTATTTTGTGTGAATATTCAGATTATCTTTTAATCTGAAGCTGGTATCTTAAATCTTGCCTTTTAAATTCTTACTGTTGGCTTATATGTAGGTAACATTTTAGTCATGTAATTTGGAGTAAGAAAAGGAGTTTCACCAGATTAGTTTTGAGGATAATTAGCTGATGTACTATTTCTATGAGTAATTCATTTGCTTTATTCAGAACTAGGATTTGATGGGCTAATCTTTCATATTGTGTTTTCTTAGAATATTTAATTGCTACCTGAGTATATATATGTCTTATTTTATAATTATTTGTTGCACAGAGGTTAAGAATATATGCATTGACAGTTGATCTGAGAATGCGTTAAACGGATTGCTAAAGTTTGATACATCAAAGCTTTAAGAAATGTATTGTATCTTTTGTTACAGCTCTTAACAGAAGTTTGAATGTTTAAATTTGGAGACTGACTTAAGGATGTTAATTTCTTAACTTTTAAATTACAGGGCATTATCCAAGATGTTATTTTTCCATTGATGTGCTATACAGATGCTGACGAGGAACTTTGGCAAGAAGACCCTTATGAATATATACGCATGAAGTTTGGTAAGGACTTAACTTTTTTTTTTTAGGAATAAAATATGTCATTTAAGGTTGTGTGTAGTAAATGTTGTAGGGGCCTTTGGTACTCTTTTTTGTTGTAACTTTGGTACTGAAAAATTTATTTTAATGTAATTTATCTGTTGTTTAGACTTTGCGGGAGGGCTATTCATTACTTATAGGCATTTGATTATGTTAATCTTCATTTTTAGCAGACACAAATACAGTAGTGTTACTAAGTTATTATTCTTGGATGTGCTTCTGGCACCTCTCAATACTTAGAAATTCAAGATTATACCTTAACACTAAGTGTCTCAACTATATTTTTGGATCTCCTGTCAGTCATCACATATGTGTGGGAATTGAGAAGACCTATACTGGAATCTAGAGTTGCTTGGAACTAAAGAAGTGTAATTTACCTAATGTTGAGTATTAGTCTTTCTTCTTACCAATATCTTAAGTACTTTTAGTAGATTGTACTTTTGTCACTCTATTTTGAAAATTCTAGTTTTGTGTAAAAGAAAATAATCATTAGGAGAGACTTGTGGTTTAACATTTAATTTGTACAGAAAAGACATGGAATTAGGGTTTTGTAAAATTATATGGGGATCCTGGGTTCATTTTCATACTCGACTTGCATGAAGATTTAGCAAAATGTTAAGGTCCTTATTTTTTTACCAAGCATAACTTGAAGTTATGTAAAAATGTTTGTTGAAGAAATTGAAGCTACTGTTTTTGTTTTCTATGTTGATTTTAAATTTATTCTCTAGATGTGTTTGAAGACTTCATTTCTCCTACCACTGCTGCCCAGACGCTTTTATTTACAGCCTGTAGTAAGAGGAAAGAGGTAGGTTACTTAATGTGTGGATAACTTTTGCTCTAATACTGAAAATCCATTCAGATTTATAGTTTTTAAGGTAAATTATTTTTTATTGTTTTTTAATGTTCATTGGAATATAAAGTACTGCTTTTTTCTCTTTTAACTTAGGTTCTGCAAAAGACTATGGGATTTTGCTACCAGATTCTTACAGAACCAAATGCTGATCCTCGAAAAAAAGATGGAGCCCTGCATATGATTGGCTCTTTAGCTGAAATACTTCTGAAGGTATTTCTTTCATGTGTGTGCATGGAAGTAGTTTACTTTAATAATAGCTTTATTGAGACACAATTCACATACTATACAGTTTCCCCATTTAAAGTGTAAATTCAGTTGTTTTTCTTACATTCACAGAGCTGTGCAACTGTCACGTCTTAATTCCAAAACATTTTCATCACCCCAAATAGAAACCTTGTTAGTAGTCACTCCCCAATTTCTTCTAAATTTCCCAACCTTAAACTACCTCTAATTTACTTTTTGTCTGCTCTTTTGATATGCCTGTTCTGGACATTTCATATAAATGGAGTGAGATAACATATGGTCCTTTATGAGTATTTCCTTTCACTTAGCTGCAGTATTTTCAGAGTTCATCTATGTTGTAGCCGGAGTTAGTACTTAATTCTTTTTTACTGCCAAATAATATTCTTTTGTGGTGTACCACATTTCATTTATCCATTCATTAGTTGGTGAACATTTTGAGTTGTTTCCACTTTCTGTTGTGCACAGTGGAGATACAAACATTTGAGTACATGTGCTTTATGTGGACATGCTTTCATTTCTCTTGGGTAGTAAATATATAGGAGTCAAATTGCTGATGATATTCTGAGAAACTGCCACACTGTTTTCTAAAGTGGCTGTACAATTTTATTTTCACCAGCAGTATATGATGGTTCTAGTTTCTATGTCCTCACCAACACTCTTATTTATTTTATCATAGCCATCCTAGTTGATGGCAAATGACACTGAGAATATTTTCATGTGCTTATTAGCCATTGTGTATCTTGGGAGAAATGTCTATTCAAATCTTCTGTCCACTTTTTAATTGGGTTATTTTGTCTCTATTGAATTGTTAAGAGTTCTAAATACTGGACTTTTTTCATATATGTGATTTGCATGCATTTTCTGCTATTCTGTAAGTTATCTTTTTACTTTGTTGATGGTGTCCTTTGAAGTCTAAGTTGATAAAGTTTTGAAATGATGTCCAGTTTATATTTTCTTCTGTTACTTGTGCTGAAGGTACTTTTTGCATGAGTTATTTTCATGTTGCAAGATAATTGTAAAATAGTAGGGCTTTTTCTTCTCAAGAAATTGATATTCAAAGAAATTTATAAACATGAATGCATCCATTCACAGCCTAGGAACACATGCTTTGAAAGAATTTCTTGTAAAGAATGACTGGTTAGATTAATGTTTAGAAACCTCAACTTATTTGTACATCTTGAGTCTGACTTCTTCATAAATATGATGTGATTATGTTTCTGGTTTAAACTTCATAAATGGTAACTATTCAAAGTGTAAGCAAATATTTAGTCACAGTGTCATCCAATTCCCAGGAACCTTGCTTTGTGTGGTGCTCCATTGAATTGAGTTTGTCACGTTAATTTGTGGGTATATTTTGTTTCTTGCAGCTTTTCTATACTTGTCCACCCAACCTCCTCTCAGTTATGAAAGTATAAATTAATGTTGCATAGAAGTAATTGTATAGAAGGCTGGGAATCTTGAGTGAGTTCTCTTGGCACATTCCAATTCTTGTGACTTTTTATTTTTAAATAATTTCAGGCTTACAGAAAGATTGTAAGACTAGTTTCCATTACTCTACCTATCTTCCCCTAATTGTAACATCTTAGATAGCCATGCCACAGTTCTCAAAACTAGGAAATTAATTTCAATATGACACTGTTAGCTAGGTTACAGACCCCTTCACATTTTAAAAGATTTCCCAGTAGAGTCCTTTTAATCTAGTCCATAATTCAGTCCAGGATCCCAAATTGCATTTATTTCTGTGTCTCATAGTCATCAGTTTTTTAGGTGTTCATCAATTTTTAATGTTAATTTGATATGCAATTCAAGGAACTCTTCTTAAAAGCTTTTTACCATTTAGAAAATACTCTACTTGGAGATTTGTGAGTGTATCTTTTTAGATACCCAGATTATTACCTTGAAAACAGCTTGTTTCTCAATCTTTTCATTTAGAAGCTTTTAGAGTTTTTTCATTATAACAGCTTTATAAGAAAAACATTCTATAAGGTATGGAATAAAGTTAACCACACTTTAGTTACTTAAACATTATTGATGTTAAAATACAGTGTAATTGCTTCCAAAACAAAATGATGTGAAAAGATTTTTTTTTTAATGTATTCAGTGTTTCTTGACAGTAAGCTTCAAGAAATTCAAATGTGTCCTGGGTTTCAAAGAACCAGAATAAATGTGTGTTTTGACATCAGTAGTCATTTTAACACTGGTATGTCTATTTGGCATATGATATGGAACTCTTTCAAAAAGTAATTGTTGTTTATATTTACAGAAGAAGATCTACAAAGATCAGATGGAATACATGTTGCAGAATCATGTATTCCCTCTCTTTAGCAGTGAATTAGGCTACATGAGAGCAAGGGTATGTTTTAAAACTATGTTAATTTACATATTTATGTCTTGTAATAAGTGACTGCCTATGTGGATTTTTATATGGAAACTTAATGTTCACTTTAAAAGCCATATTTTATATTTTTAGACTTATGTTTCATGTAACTTTTTAAATGGCTGCTGTAATGTGTGCATAGTTTTCATCTGTGTCTGATAGCATTGTCTGTCTGTGTTTTGCAATCAGATTGTGCTATCCACGCAAACGTCATGCAGCCTAAGAGTAACCTGGGATCATAGTACTGGTCTAGTGTTGTCTCTTTGGACTTACCTACCACTGGCCAGCCTCCAAATTCCCATACAGAGAACTTTGGGAATAGAGATACTGTAGCTTGGGGGAATTTAATGTAAGATTTCTATAGTAACAGACTGCATTTTTTTTTAAAGGCTTGCTGGGTCCTTCACTATTTTTGTGAAGTGAAGTTCAAAAGTGATCAGAACCTACAAACAGCCTTAGAACTGACACGAAGATGTCTGATTGATGATAGAGAAATGCCTGTAAAAGTGGAAGCTGCCATTGCACTTCAAGTGTTGATTAGCAATCAAGAAAAAGGTAAGAAAAAAATTTATATCTCAAAAATAGAGCAGTGTGCTTACAAACATGTAATTCTATGAGGTATTACCTGAGAAACTTGACACATGTTGTTCCTTTTCATGTGTGAAACTTTCTTTTTTACTCTCTGGTGTATGTTGTATCAGGTTTTAGGGAGTTTTGGCTGTTTGGGCCAAAAGGTTTTTTCCCTTTCTCTCTTACAGCTAAAGAATACATCACACCATTCATCAGACCGGTAATGCAGGCTCTTCTTCATATTATAAGAGAAACCGAAAATGATGATCTTACCAATGTAATTCAGAAGATGATCTGTGAATATAGTGAAGAAGTTACCCCTATTGCAGTGGAAATGACACAACATTTGGTATGTTAATTGCGTCAATCATTTATGCATTAGTTACCTTATAGCAAGTATTTTCACAGAGCTTACTGTATGTCAGATACTGTTCTAAGCCTTTGATATGTATTTAACTCATTCTCACACAGTTTCCTGTGTGAGGAATATTCCTATTTTGAGAGAAAATGTGAGGTATAGTAATAACAAGTTTTTAAGTAATTTGTCCCACCTGTAAGGGTTGGGGCTGTGATTCACACCTGAGCTATTATATGCCTCCACAATGTGTGTTCTTAAATAATGTCTCACATTATATCATGACTTGTCTTGTTTGTGTGGTTTTCTGGAATATTTTGGACCAACTTAAATGAGTGGAAATAATATTTATTTTGAAGTGAAATTTATGTAAATAATAATTATTTTATAGTTAGCGTTTGTTTATTATACATGGCCCCAAACTTCTAAGAACTCACAATGTAAATATTTAAGAGTAAAGTACAAGCATGTGCTCAACAATTACCCATTCATATTCCCTATACAATGACTTACTTAATGTATATTCCTGCTGAGTATTAAGGGTTCAAGAGTAAACTCTTGTCAATTGCTGTGGATTTAAGCAAAAGCAGAGAGTTTTTGTGAAAAAATACATTCTTAACAGCTGGTTTAAAATGGGTAAGGACATATGGCATTAAGTATGTATATTGCATTGATAATATATTAAACTGAGTATTATGACTTCTTTATTTCTAAGAAGTACCTTTTAAAAAAATGATTGAATTTTAGAACAGGAAAAACCTTGATGATTAATATACCTATATTTGGGCATTGTCAAATGTTACCCAATAATATTAATAAAAATATGCATAATGTTAACTCTATCTTAATGTTAACACTGTCTGTGCCTTGCCTCACTTAATCTTCACAGTATCTCAATGAAGTTCCTAAATGAGATACCAGGAAACAGGTCAGCAGTACCATTTCATTATGAGAGAGCCCAAGCTCTTAATTATTCTTAATCATTTTGGAAACATTGATCCATTGTGCTGTCCCAGTAAAAACATTTTAAAAATTAAAAGTTTTAGTCCATAACATGTTTATACTGGTTTAATGGGAAACCTGTATTCTCTTGAATTTAGGCAATGACATTTAATCAAGTAATCCAGACAGGGCCAGATGAGGAAGGAAGTGATGACAAAGCAGTTACTGCTATGGGAATCCTGAATACCATTGACACGCTTCTTAGTGTAGTCGAAGATCATAAAGAGGTAAGAAAATGATCCAGAGTTGTAAAGGTTTTAGGGAATTTCAAGCCATTGTTCATCAATTGTTCTTTGCTTTTTTAGAGGGCTCTGACTTAAATAACTTCCTAATCATCTTCAGGTACCTTGATTTTGCCATCTTTTCAGTCATTTGGTTCTCTTTTGTAAGGATAACACTGATACCTTATAAATGTGAAGGAATAGGAAGAAGTTATTTGTATTACCATTTCTTTACTTCAAAGTTCAGGATTTTGCCTCCCTTTTAGGTTACATTTCTCTGATCCAAAGTGTGGCGATTCCTAGGGAAATGTATTCTTCCTATTTTTCCTTTTAATTGAAAAGTTTTTTTCCCCAATTATGGTAAAATAACATAAAATACACCATCTACCATTTTTAGAAGTACTGTTCAGTGGTGTTAAGTACATTCACATTGTCATGCAATCGTCACCATCATCTTCCTAGTATTCTTTTAATGTTGTCCTTTGGAAAGGTAAGAGAATTGTAATCATAAATTTTTAAAAATGGAACTACTTAAAATATAGGGAAAAGAGAAAAGAACAGAGAAAATCACAACCAATATCCCTTAATCACCACCTAAATTTATTAGATTTTAACATTTTACATTGTGTCCTTTAGACTTTATTTCCAGTAAGAAAAACAATTTCACATAGATGTAATTGAAGCCCTTGGGGTACCACTTCCTAATGTCATTTCCCTACTTCCTTCCCTTAGAGGTAACCACTGTCCTGAATTTGGTGTTTATAATACCATTGAAGGTATTTACATCCATATAGCATATGTTTTCAGATTATCTATAAATTGCCTATTGCAACATAACATTTTCAGTAAACTACTTGTGTGTTCTAGATTATAACTAGAAATAGGCAGAAGCCATGAAAATACTACAGCTGCCTTACGGTTAACAAATAAATTGTTTACTATATTTTGAGTTGAAAACATTAAGTATATGTATTTGAAATAGATGTCGTATTTCTATATCTCATTAGTAAATTTTATCTTTATTTATTCTCTTTCAAAACATCCTGATGGCTTTCAGAGATTTGGGATGCAACTGAGTACTATATTGACAAAAAGAATTTGTATTTTCTGTCTGTCTTATATGATTTGGGGGCTTGGTTCATTACCTCTAATATAATTACATAAATGGAATTGACTTAAGAATTATTGAGAGTGGTGGAAATAGTGCCTTCTTTCAATAGTTTTTGGAAACCGCTGACTTGTCTTTTCAGTTACATGTGGGCTGCATTAATCTACATTCACACACAAAAAGGTCTCTAGTCTCTCTGCAGAATGTCTGTGCTCTTTTATTTTCATAATTATTTGCATTTTTCCAAGCTATTTTTTCTTTCCTGTTTTAAGAGCTTCAATCCCAGTTGATCTAGTTTCATGAGTCATTTTGTAACAAAGACTTAAAATGTTTCTTAATATTATTGACTTGATATCTTAAATGCAGTGAATTACATTATATATTACTTAATAATTTATTCAGTGTGCTGCACTTCCATAAGATTATTTTTTCCTTCTCTTCTAGATAACCCAGCAACTTGAGGGAATCTGTTTACAGGTCATTGGAACTGTTTTACAACAGCATGTCTTAGGTATATACCTCTGATTGTGCTAATTCACATCAGCACTATTTCACATCAGCAAACATTGTCCTAATGACTCAATATTCTCTTTTAGAATTCTATGAGGAGATATTCTCTTTAGCACATAGTTTGACGTGTCAACAAGTATCTCCACAGATGTGGCAGCTACTACCTCTGGTATTTGAGGTTTTTCAGCAAGATGGCTTTGATTACTTTACAGGTTAGTCAAGTCAGCATAGAAATACTGAGGGTTTTCCCCCATTTTGATTCATTTTTAGTATATTACTCGAAAACGTACTTTTGAATATTCTCAGTGCTTCATTGTTTGGATAAATTATCAGTATCAGTTAATGTTCAAGGATGACCTATACCATGATTTCTGTTACATATTTTGATTTAGTTATCAAGACTTTTTTCTTCATCACATTCTTAGCATCCTGCACCCCATCACTTTGTATAATCTTTGTTTAAATATTACATATAAGGGAATTCACTTTAATACAGTTGACCCCTTAAACAACATGGGGCACTGACCCCTGCCAGTGCAGTTGAAAATCCACATAAAACTTTTGACTCCCCAAAAACTTAACTACTAATAGATTACTGTTAACTGGAAGCCTTACCAGTAACATAAACAGTTGATTTACATATATTTTGTATGTTATATATATTATGTGCTGTATTCTTAAAATAAAGTGAGTTAAAATGTTTTTTCCAATTCTTAAAAATCTCAAAAAAGTTTCCCAATATATTTATTGGAAAAAAATCTGCGTATAGGTAGCCCCACGCAATTCAAACCTATGTTGTTCAAAGGTCAACTGTAAAGGGTTCATTTCTACATTTAATTATAAATGAATATACCTTAAAAATGAATGTCAGGGACAAGACAATATCATATTTTCCTTTTCTAAGATTTTTTAGGAACAGCATTAATATTAGTAAAGATGTTTAATTGATGCTTTTTATTAATACAGATATGATGCCTCTGCTTCATAATTATGTAACAGTTGATACAGACATGCTTCTGTCTGATACCAAGTATCTTGAAATGATATACAGTATGTGCAAAAAGGTATGTCATGCCATAACCACATTATGGTGAATATATTATCATATGGGTCTGACAGAATAAGGGCTTTGAGAGTTATAAACTAAGAAAAACTGATTCCTAGATGCCACAGCAATAGCTTTGACAAGTATCCCTAAGAAAGGTAAGGTACTTTAGCTACTATGTTTGTATGAAAAACTAAAGCTGTTGGTTGTCAATAAACTATGGTCCAGAATGGCACTGAAGGGAAGGTGCTTTGTTTATGCAGACCAAGATTCTAGATTGCTGGAATATGCCAGATAACTCCAAACCCTCACAGGTGCTTTATTGACTATTTCAATTATTCATGTTTATTAGATTATCTTAATAAATATTTCAGAGACTGTAGATGGGATGGAAATTCTCTGATTTGAAGTTTTGTGATGCCTCATTGGCGATTTATATTCTGTGTTGATTAGGTTCTTACAGGAGTTGCAGGAGAAGATGCAGAGTGTCATGCAGCAAAATTATTAGAGGTCATCATTCTACAGTGTAAAGGGCGTGGCATTGACCAGGTTAGTGGGTCTGTTAATGATTATATTTTAAGTTTCAGAGGAATTTTCCCTTCCACTTTTTTTCTTTTTGGGCATTTGTTATATTCTTATCCTGTATGTTGTTTATTATGACACCTAGGTGACATTTTTAAAGTGTTGATTTAAAATTTAACCAGTATATAATAATGATTATATGTTTAATATATATGGAAATACAACTATCAAGTTTTATGGCTACTTGTTATGCAAGGTAAGTTTTGACTTAAGAGTTTTTTGTAGATAGATTTAGTCGTTAAATTTCCATGGTCAGTTTTGGTAGGAATTCTTTTCCAGCTTTATTGAGATGTAGTTGAAGTATAACATTGTATAAATTTAATAAGATGTGGTGAATTCATACATGTATGTATAGCAAAGTGATTACCACAGTAAGGTGGGAATATTGTGAATCCATGATTCCTATTGTGGTAAGGCTCTGATAACACAGTGAAGACTAGTCTTTCTCTAGAATTAATTTTCCTGAAGTTCCTCAACAAAAAAAATACTGGATCACCTCTTGGGGGAAGGGGGTAGTTGAGGCAAAGAGTTAAGTTGATATAGGTAGGATAGTTAGACTGCTGTTACTTACAATTTTGGAATATTTTGCTATCTTTTACAGTGCATTCCCTTGTTTGTGGAAGCAGCTTTAGAAAGACTGACGAGAGAGGTGAAGACAAGTGAACTTCGAACAATGTGCCTGCAAGTTGCCATTGCAGCTTTGTATTATAATCCACACCTACTTCTCAACACTCTAGAAAATCTTCGCTTCCCTAATAATGTTGAACCAGTTACAAATCATTTTATTACACAATGGCTTAATGATGTTGATTGTTTCTTGGGGTAAGTCACATAATAGTGGATCTTTGTTTATTTAACTTTGTGAGGAACTCTTTTTTACTGTTCTTGTTACTGTGTTTTGTTTTTTAAAGGACAAAGAAAAATATTTTATTTTATTTTTTAGGCTTCATGACAGAAAGATGTGTGTTCTGGGCCTGTGTGCTCTTATTGATATGGAACAAATACCACAAGTTTTAAATCAGGTTTCTGGACAAATTTTGCCAGCTTTTATCCTTTTATTTAATGGATTAAAAAGAGCATATGCCTGCCATGCAGAACATGAGAATGACAGTGATGATGATGATGAAGCTGATGATGATGATGAAACAGGTAAAGGATTTGTGATGGAGAAAGCCAGGCTTACCTAGTTAGAAATGTTGGACTTGTTTTCCTGGCGTTTCTCCTAATAAAAATGTGGGATCATAGCCCAATGCTTTCATGTTCATTCATTCCTAGAAAGACTCTCTTGTCTTCCCACTAGAGTGTAAGGTCCATGAAGGCAGGAACTTCAGCTATATCTCCCAACACAGGAAGCAGAAGCAGTTCTAGGCATTTATGATTTTTAGTATTGGCAAAATCTATTAGTCCAAAAACCTAACCATACCTGCACTATAAAAGTAAGTTAATGGCTAATACTTTTCACCTGTAAGACACTATAGATGTCAAGAGTATGTATTGATAGAATGTTGGTTAAGAGAAATTACTGTAATGGTTCCAAAATAGAAAGCTATTGCCGTTTTTGTCTTTTATCATTTACTAGTTTAGGCAGCCTTAAAAAAAATTTCACAAAGAATATTCTGTGTATATAATGTAAACTGTATTACTTTAGTATGGGTATTTAGTTTGGTATATACCATAGGCCCAGAGCATACCAAGTGCTGAATCTCATATTGTGCAATCCTTTTTTCATACCTCTAGTATTAAGAATCATGGTTGGGTTTCCTGGAATTCTTCCTTGAATTTATTCAGTTGTGATTTGTAATTTGCTGACAGTGATCATCATCAGTTTGTTGAGTAGCAAAATATTTTGGTGTTAACAAAAGCTCCTATTTTATGACTTGGCAGAAGAACTGGGGAGTGATGAAGATGATATTGATGAAGATGGGCAAGAATATTTGGAGATTCTGGCTAAGCAAGCAGGTGAAGATGGAGATGATGAAGACTGGGAAGAAGATGATGCTGAGGAGACTGCTCTGGAAGGCTATTCCACAATCATTGATGATGAAGATAACCCTGTTGATGAGTACCAGATATTTAAAGCTATATTTCAGAGTAAGTTAGCATATTACATGTAATTAAAGTAGCTCTATTTGGTCCATTTTCCTGAACCAATTTGTTCTTGTTTGTGTCTACCCCTTAAGGAAGGGAATTGTGGTATCTCAAACCCAAACTAGAATATGATTTAGGATTCTTGGACTAAGTGACCAAAGTTATTTCTACTGTTGCCATAGAGTATCAGAGTATTTTCCTCATCCTGTTACCATACTTTTATTTACATTGTAATTTTGAAACAGGCACTGTCTAGGAGAACAGTCTAGTTCAAAAGTTTATACAGTGACAATTCTTTTTCCCACTTCTGATTTCTGTCCTCCCAGCTTTCTCTAGAAGTATCCACTCTTTTATCTATTTGTTGTCTGTTTATATATTAGTGTATCTTTTCCCCTGCCAAATCCACACTTACTGAGAATTTGACCATTTATAATATTAATGGTCTTGGATCCCTTTTCTTTTTTTTTCCTGTTTCACAGAGTGTTTGGCTACAGAATAGGAGGTGCCAGTTCAGTTTTTTTTACCATCATTTACTTGGATTTCAACAAAAGATAACATAGAAGTGTTCTGCCATGCAGCTTAAGAAATTAACATTGGTACTTTATTTGAAACACTCCTTCTGCCCAGAATTAACCACCATGCTATGATTCCCATGTGTTATGAACTTTGATGTAGAATAAACTCTCTGATAACCAATGCATTGGTCTTATAAGCCCATGACAAAACTATTTTGATGCAAAGTTACAGAAACACAAAGGAATGGTTTCTGAGCTACATTGCAGGCAACAAGAATATATTGAAGTGCAGCAACTACGGACCTGGCTTTTGTCCATGATACCATATTCCATAGACTTAAACACATGAGCCCTAAAGGATGGTTTATAATAGAGTGCTTGTCCATGAACAGTAAATGCAATAAAAAAATATAAAATCATGTGACTGAATATTAACTTTCCCCTACAAAATACCCAGCACCTACTACATGAGGAAATCAGTTTTCATTCTTGGAATTGCTTTGTCAACAAATTTGCTTTTGTTGAAAGCCTTTATAGAGAACATTTTCTTTCTTTCTCTCCCCCTTTCCTTCTACCTCCCTAACCACACACACACACCTTTATATAGTTACTTAATTGAAATAGGGAGAGACATGGTCAGACTTGCTGCAATTTTATATGAATTTTCCTTGTGCATGTTTTCATGAAACGCTGAGATTTGAACACTTGGTCCTGTGTTATGCTGGGAAAATTTGTTCTATAGAGTAGATTGAGTTTATTATTTAGGCTATAATGTAAAAATGTGTGAACATATTTAAGTTAAGTACTACAGAGCTATGTTTCTGTGGAAAGACAGTTAAATGCAATTAAAGGTATTTGAATAGGCAATAAAGAAAAAAATAAAGCATTTATAATACTAAATAATTATTTATTTAGTATAATGTATACTAGGTGCTATCTTTCACTCCTCCTCCTTAATGCTTCTGGTTTTTTTGTTGTTGTTTTTGTTATTTATTTATTTATTTATTATTTTGGTATCATTAATCTACCATTACATAAGGAACATTATGTTTATTAGACATCCCCCATCACCAAGTCCCCCCAACATACCCCATTACAGTCACTGTCCATCAGCGTAGTAAGATGCTATAGAATGACTACTTGTCTTCTCTGTGTTGTACAACCCTCCCTGTGCCCCACCTCCCCCACATTATGTCAGCTAATAGTAATGCCCACCCACCTTTTTTTTCCCCCCTTATCCCTCCCTTCCCACCCATCCTCCCCAGTCCCTTTCCCTTTGGTAACTGTTAGTCCATTCTTGGGTTCTGTGAGTCTGCTGCTGTTTGGTTCCTTCAGTTTTTTACTTTGTTCTTATACTCCACAGATGAGTGAAATCATTTGATACTTCCCTTTCTCCGCCTAGCTTATTTCACTGAGCATAATACCCTCTAGCTCCATCCATGTTGTTGCAAATGGTAGGATTTGTTTTCTTCTTGTGTCTGAATAATAATTCCATTGTGTATATGTACCACATCTTCTTTATCCATTCATCTACTGATGGACACTTAGGTTGCTTCCATTTCTTGGCTATTCTAAATAGTGCTGTGATAAACATACGGGTGCATCTGTCTTTTTCAAACTGGGCTGCTGTATTCTTAGGGTAAATTCTTAGGAGTGGAATTCCTGGGTCAAATGGTATTTCTATTTTTAGTTTTTTGAGGAATCTCCATATTGCATTCCACAATGAACTAATTTACATTCCCACCAGCAGTGTAGGAGGGTTCCCCTTTCTCCACAACCTTGCCAACATTTGTTGTTGTTTGTCTTTTGGATGTTGGCCATCCTTACTGGTGTGAGGTGATACATTATTGTGGTTTTAATTTGCATTTCTCTGATGACTAGCGATGTGTGGAGCATCTTTTCATGTGTCTGTTGGCCATCTGAATTTCTTCTTTAGAGAACTGTCTATTCAGCTCTGCTCATTTCTTAATTGGATTATTTGCTTTTTGTTTGTTGAGGTGTGTGAACTCTTTATATATTTTGGATGTCAACCCTTTATTGGATCTGTCATTTATGAATATATTCTCCCATACTGTAGGATACCTTTTTGTTCTATTGATGGTGTCCTTTGCTGTACAGAAGCTTTTCACCTTGATATAGTCCCACCTGTTCATTTATGCTTTTGTTTCCCTTGCCCGGGGAGATATATTCATGAAGAAGTCGCTCATGTTTATGTCTAAGATTTTTGCCCACGTTTTTCTCTAAGAGTTTTATGGTTTCATGACTTACATTCAGGTCTTTGATCCATTTCGAATTTACTTTTGTGTATGGGGTTAGACAGTGGTCCAGTTTCATTCTCTTACATTTAGCTGTCCAGTTTTGCCAACACCAGTTGTTGAAGAGGCTGTCGTTTCCCCATTGTGTGTCCATGGCTCCTTTATCATATATTAATTGACCATATATGTTTGTGTTAATATCTGGACTCTCTATTCTGTTCCACTGGTCTGTGGGTCTGTTCTTGTGCCAGTACCAAATTGTCTTGATTACTGTGGCTTTGTAGTAGAGCTTGAAGTTGGGAAGCAAGATCTCCCTGCTTTATTCTTCCTTCTCAGGATTGCTTTGGCTATTTGGGGTCTTTTGTGGTGCCATATGAATTTTAGAACTATTTGTTCCAGTTCGTTGAAGAATGCTTTTGCTATTTTGATAGGGATTGCATCGAATCTGTAGATTGCTTTAGGCAGGATCACCGTTTTGACGATATTAATTCTTCCTAGCCAAGAGCATGGGATGAGTTTCCATTTGTTTATGTCTTCTTTAATTTCTCTTAAGAGTGTCTTGTAGTTTTCAGGGTATAGGTCTTTCACTTCCTTGGTTAGGATTATTCCTAGATATTTTACTCTTTTTGATGCATTTGTGAATGGAATGGTTTTCCTGATTTCTCTTTCTGCTAGTTCATCGTTAGTGTATAGGAATGCAACAGATTTCTGTGTAGTAATTTTGTATCCTGCAACTTGGCTGAATTCAGATATTGGATCTAGTAGTTTTGGAGTGGAGTGTTTAGGGTTTTTTATGTACAATATGATGTCATCTGCAAATAGTGACACTTTGACTTTTTCTTTACCAATCTGGATTCCTTGTATTTCTTTGTTTTGTCTGATTGCCATGGGTAGGACCTCCACTACTGTGTTGAATAACAGTGGGGAGAGTGGGCATCCCTGTCTTGTTCCCGATCTTAGAGGAAAAGCTTTCAGCTTCTCGCTGTTAAGTATGATGTTGGCTGTGGGTTTGTCATATATGGCCTTTATTATGTTGAGGTACTTGCCCTCTATACCCATTTTGTTGAGAGTTTTTATCATGAATGAATGTTGAATTTTGTTGATTGCTTTTTTGGTATCTATGGAGATTATCGTGTAGTTTTTGTCCTTCTTTTTGTTGATGTGATGTATGATGTTGATGGATTTTCGAATGTTGTACCATCCTTGCATCCCTGAGATGAATCCCACTTGATCATGGTGTATGATCCTCTTGATGTTTGTTTGTTTTTTTAAAAAATTTTTTTATTAAGGTACGATTGATATACACTCTTAGGAAGGTTTCACATGAAAAAACAATGTGGTTACTACATTTACCCAAACTATCAAATCTCCACCCATACCCCAATGCAGCCACTGTCCATCAGTGCAGCAAGATGCCACAAATTCAGTATGTGCCTTCTCTGTGCTACACTTTTCTCCCTGTGATCCCACACAACATGTATACTAAACATAATGCCCCTCAAACCCCTTGTCCCCTCCCTACCCAACCACCCTCCCACACCCTTCCCCCAACACCCCTACCATTTGGTAACCACTAGTTCTTTCCTGGAGTCACTAAGTCTGCTGCTTTTTTGTTCCTTCAGTTTTGCTTCATTGTTATACTCCACAAATGAGGGAAATCATTTGGCATTTGTCTTTCTCCGCCTGGCTAATTTCACTGAGTATAATGTCCTCCAGCTCCATCCATGTTGTTGCAAATCGTTGGATTTGTTTCTTTCCTATGGCTGAATAGTATTCCATTGTGTATATGTACCATAACTTCTTTATCCATATATCTACTGATGGACACTTAGGTTTCTTCCATATATTGGCTATTGTAAAAAGTGCTGCGATAAGCATAGGAGTGTATATGTCTTTTTGAATCTGAGAAGTTGTATTTTTTGGGTAAATTCCAAGGAGTGCGATTCCCGAGTCAAATGGTATTTCTAGTTTTAGTTTTTGAGGAACCTCCATATTGCTTTCCACAATGGTTGAACTAGCTTACATTCCCACCAGCACTGTAGGAGGGTTCCCCTTACTCCACATCCTCCCCAGCATTTGTTGTTTTTAGTTTTTTTGATGCTGGCCATCCTAACTAGTGTGAGGTGATATCTCATTGTGGTTTTAATTTGCATTTCCCTGATGATTAGTGATGATGAGCATCTTTTCATGTATCTGTTGGCCATCTGAATATCTGTCTGTTCATATCCTCTGCCCATATTTTAATTGGGTTATTTGCTTTTTGGGTGTTGAGGCATATAAGTTCTTTATATATTTTGGATCTTAACCCCTTGTCGGATATGTCATTTACGAATATATTCTCTGATACTGTAGGATGCTTTTGTTCTGTCGATGGTCTCCTTTGGCGTACAGAAACTTTTTAGTTTGATAGAGCCCCATGAGTTCATTTTTGCTTTTGTTTCCCTTTCTCGAGGAGGTGCATTCAGGAGTAAGTTGCTCATGTTTATATTCAGGAGATGTAAGAGTTTTATGGTTTCATGACTTACATTCAAGTCTTTAATCCATTTTGAATTTACTTTTGTGTATGGGGTTAAACAATAATCCAGTTTCATTCTCTTGCATGTAGCTGTCCAGTTTGGCCAGCACCAGCTGTTGAAGAGGCTGTCATTTCCCCATTGTGTATACATAGCTCCTTTATTGTATATTAATTGACCATGTATGTTTGGGTTAATATCTGGACTCTCTATTCTATTCCACTGGTCTATGGGACTGTTCTTGTGCCAGTACCAAATTGTCTTGATTACTGTGGCTTTGTAGTAGAGCTTGAAGTTGGGAAGCGAGATCCCCCTGCTTTATTCTTCCTTCTGAGGATTGCTTTGGCTATTCGGGGTCTTTTGTGGTGCCATATGAATTTTAAAACTATTTGTTCCAGTTCGTTGAAGAACGCTGTTGGTACTTTGATGGGGATTGCATTGAATCTGTAGTGTGCTTTAGGCAGGATGGCCATTCTGACAATATTAATTCTTCCTAGCCCAGAGCATGGGATAAGTTTCCATTTGTTAGTGTCCTCTTTAATTTCTCTTAAGAGTGTCTTGTAGTTTTCAGGGTATAGGTCTTTCACTTCCTTGGTTAGGTTTATTCCTAGATATTTTATTCTTTTTGATGCAATTGTGAATGGAATGGTTTTTCTGATTTCTCTTTCTGCTAGTTCATCGTTAGTGTATAGGAATGCCACAGATTTCTGTGTGTTAATTTTGTATTCTGCAGCTTATCTGAATTCAGATATTAGATCTAGTAGTTTTAGAGTGGAGTGTTTAGGGTTTTTATGTACAATATCATGTCATCTGCAAATGACAGTTTGAATTCTTCCTTGCCAATCTGGATTCCTTTTATTTCTCTGTGTTGTCTGATTGCTGTACTGTGTTGAATAGAAGTGGGGAAAGTGGGCATCCTTGTATTGTTCCCAATCTTAAAGGAAAAGCTTTCAACTTCTCAGTTAGGTATAATGTTGGCTGTGGGAACCCATTTTATTGAGAGTTTTTCTCATGAATGGATGTTGAATTTTGTCAGATGCTTTTTCAGCATCTATAGAGATGATCATGTGGTTTTTGTTCTTTTTGTTGATGTGATTTTCGAATGTTGTACCATCCTTTCATCCCTGGCATAAATCCAACTTGATCATTATGGATGATCCTTTTGATGTATTTTTGAATTCGGTTTGCTAATATTTTGTTGAGTATTTTTGCATCTATGTTCATCGGGGATATTGGTCTGTAATTTTCTTTTTAGTGGGGTCTTTGCCTGGTTTTGGTATTAGGGTGATGCTGGCTTCATAGAATGAGTTTGGGAGTATTCCCTCCTCTTCTATTTTTTGGAAAACTTTAAGGAGAATGGGTACTATGTCTTCTATGTATGTCTGATAAAATTCCGCGTTAAATCCATGTGGTCCGGGGGTTTTGCTCTTGGGTAGTTTTTAAATTTCTGCTTCAATTTCATTGCTGGTAATTGGTCTGTTTAGATTTTCTGTTTCTTCCTTGGTCAGTCTTGGAAGGTTGTATTTTTCTAGGAAGTTGTCCATTTCTTCTAGGTTTTCCAGCTTTTTAGCATATAGGTTTTCATAGTATTCTCTAATAATTCTTTATGTTTCTGTGGGGTCTCATGATTTTTCCTTTCTCGTTTCTGTTAATGTGTGTAGATTCTCTTTTTTTCTTTATAAGTCTGGCTAGAGACTTATCTATTTTGTTTATTTTCTCAAAGAACCAGTTCTCGGTTTCATTGATTTTTTTTCTGTTGTTTTATTCTTCTCAATTTTATATATTTCTTCTCTGATCTTTATTATGTCCATCCTTCTGCTGACTTTAGGCCTCATTTGTTCTTCTTTTTCCGATTTCATTAATTGTGACGTTAGACTATTCATTTGGGATTGTTCTTCCTTCTTTAAATATGCCTGGATTGCTATATACTTTGCTCTTAAAACCACTTTCTCTGCATCCCACAGAAGTTAGGGCTTTGTGTTGTTGTTGTCATTTGTTTCCATATATTGCTTGATCTCTATTTTAATTTGGTCGTTGATCCATTGATTATTTAGGAGCATGTTGGTAAGCCTCCATGTGTTTGTGAGCCTTTTTGCTTTCTTTGTACAGTTTATTTCTAGTTTTATGCCTTTCTGGTCTGAGAAGTTGGTTGGTAGGATTTCAATCGTTTTGAATTTATTGAAGCTGTTTCTGTGGCCTAGTATGTGGTCTATTCTGGAGAATGTTCCATGTGCACTTGAGAAGAATGTGTATCCTGTTCCTTTTGGATGTAGAGTTCTATAGGTGTCTATTAGGTCCATCTGTTCTAGTGTGTGGTTCAGTGCCTCTGTGTCCTTACTCATTTTCTGTCTGGTGGATCTGTCCTTTGGAGTGAGTGGTGTGTTGAAGTCTCCTAACATGAATGCATTGCATTCTATTTCCTCCTTTTATTCTGTTGGTATTTGTTTCACATATGTTGGTGCTCCTGTATTGGGTGCATATATATTCATAATGGTTATATCCTCTTGTTGGACTGAGCCCTTTATCATTATGTAGTGTCCTTCTTTATCTCTTGTTACTTTCTCTGTTTTGAAGTCTATTTTGTCTGATACTAGTACTGCAATGCCTGCTTTTTTCTCCTTGTTTGCATGAAATATGTTTTTCCATCCCTTGACTTTTAGTCTGTGCATGTCTTTGGTTTTGAGGTGTGTCTTGTAAGCAGCATATAGATGGTTCTTGCTTTTTTATCCATTCTATTATTCTGTGTCTTTTGATTGGTGCATTCAGTCCCATTTACATTTAGGGTGATTATTGAAAGATATGTACTTATTGCCATTGCAGACTTTAGGTTCGTGGTTACCAAAGGTTCAAGGTTAGCTTCTTTACTACCTTACTGTCTAACTTAACTCACTTATTGAGCTATTACAAGCACAGTCTGATGATTCTTTGTTTCTCTCCCTTCTTATTCCTCCTTCTCCATTCTTTATATGTTAGGTGTTTTATTTTGTTCTCTTTTATGTTTCCTTTGATTGCTTTTGTGGATAGTTGATTTTATTTTTTGCCCTTAGTTAGTATTTGATTGGTCTGTTTTCTTTGCTGTGATATTATTTTCTCTGGTGACATCTATCTAGCCTTAGTAGTGCTTCCATCTAGAGCAGTCCCTCTAAAATACCCTGTAGAGTTGGTTTGTGGGAGGCAAATTCCCTCAACTTTTGCTTGTCTGGTAATTGTTTAATCCCTCATTCAAATTTAAATGATAATCATGCTGGATGCAGTATTCTTGGTTCAAGGCCCTTCTGTTTCATTGCATTAAATATATCAGCCATTCATTCTCTTCTGGCCTGTAAGGTTTCTGTTGAGAAGTCTGATGATACCCTGATGGGTTTTCCTTTGTAGGTGATGTTTTTTCTCTCTGGCTGCCTTTAATACTCTGTCCTTTTCTTTGATCTTTGCTATTTTAATTATATGTCTTGGTGTTGTCCTCCTTGGGTCCCTTGTGTTGGGAGATCTGTGGGCTTCCATGGTCTGAGAGACTATTTTCTCCCCCAGTTTGGGGAAGTTTTCAGCAATTATTTCTTCAAAGACACTTTCTATCCTGTTTTCTCTCTTTTCGTCTTCTGGTACCCCTATAATGCCAGTATTCTTCCGTGTGGATTGGTCACACAGTTCTCTTAATATTCTTTCATTCCTGGAGATCCTTTTATCTCTCTCTACCTCAGCTTCTCTGTATTCCTGTTCTCTGATTTCTGTTCCATTAACAGTCTCTTGCACCTCATCCAGTCTGCTGTTAAGTCCTTCCAGAGATTGTTTCATTTCTGTAATCTCTCTCCTGACTTCATCCTTTAGCTCTTGCATATTTCTCTGCATGTCCATCAGTATGGTTATGACCTTTATTTTGAATTCTTTTTCAGGATGATTGGTTATATCTATCTCCCCAGGCCTGCTCTCTGGGGATTGTCTGGGTGATTCTCAACTGGACCAGATTCTTCTGCCTTTTCATGGTGATAGAGGTAGTTGTAGGCAGGTAGCATGTGTGTCAGCTGGGAGAATAAAGTCTCTTCCTGCTTGCTGGTTGCCTTGCCCTTCTCTGCTGCCTGTGACATCTACCCGCACACTGGGAGGAGCCTCTGGTTTAATCCCCTCAGCTGCCCCAGGCGGGGCAGCCCTCTGGGTAGCCCAGAGCTCTGCAGGGAGTTGCAGGCCCTCTAGTTGTGTTGTCCTGTGAGAATGGCGCTCCTTCGTACCTTGCCCCAGCCTTCTCTGTCTGTGCCAGGTAACTGAGCACTGGGGTGAGACTCTGGGTGGTTGCCATGGGTGGGGCCGCTCTCCGGCTGCTCCGCCACTGTGTCGGGGCAGCGCCAGCCAAGGGAACAAATGGTAGGCTGCTTATCAACGTAAGGGGCTTCATAGCTGCATTGCCACCCAGGGGATTGGGGCACCTGAATTTCCTTAGGATTCCCAGCCTGCTGGGCGGAGTGTGCCAGGACAATTCTTTCCAGCTGTTAAGCCCCTGTCCCTTTAAAACTTTCAAAAAGGACTCGCTTTTCTTTTGTCCTACGGGAGCCAGCTGTGGGGGCCTGCTCGCAGATTTTGCTTTTCTGTTTCTCTAATACCCAGTATGCAATGTGTGTCTGTGCTCCCCGTGCAGATTACTAGGGCTGGTTATTTAGCAGTCTTGGGCTTCAACTCTCTGTCCACTCTGAGTCTTTTCCTCCCATCGGTGAACTGGAGTGGGTGGAGGGCTTGGGTCCCACTGGGTTGCGGCTTTGTATCTTACCCTTTTCGTGAGATGCTGAGTTCTTGCAGATATAGATGTAGCCTGGCTGTTGTACTGTATCTTCTGGTGTTTCTGTTAGGTGGAGTTGTATTTTCAAATATATATATCGTTTTGGGTGGAGATTTCCGCTGCCCTACTCATGCCACCATGTTGGCTCCTCCCTTCTGATTTTTGTTTTTTAATTTAGGGATTTGAGAATTCTAATTAAAGTAGCCTTGATCATTTTCAAGTTGGTTTTAACTCTGAATTTTAAGGGGGCCAGGTTAATTTTGTTTTTAAAGTTCTCTAATTTGTTACTTACTGTATAAGAACTAGTTTAGGCTCTGAATCCTTATTTGCTAGAAATTAGAATTAAGAATGACTAGATTTTTACAGGCATAAAGCTAAAGCAGAATTTCCCCCTTTATCTTTTTTTCACAAATAATAAAAGTAAATTATTGAGAATATAAAGTAGATTAGAATTTCGGTACTAGAGGTGGAGTAGAAGGGACATAATAGACAAGAACTACCAGGCCTCCCTTATTATTGCCCTTTTCTCCCTGTTTTCTTTTTGATAGCTATACAAAATCGTAATCCTGTGTGGTATCAGGCTCTGACTCATGGTCTTAATGAAGAACAAAGAAAACAGTTACAGGATATAGCAACTCTGGCTGATCAAAGAAGAGCAGCCCATGGTATGTTAATTGACCATAACCCTTTTTAATGCAGTTAGTGACTATCAACTTTAAATTTTATATTAAATGATTTAAAATTATTTAAAAGCTGCAGTCTTTGCAGGTGATAGGAATTCACTCTGATCTGAAAGAATGAAATAAAGAAATGAATCAGTTTACTGATTTTAAGTGTAGTTGAAGACTTCTTTCAGTGTGTAGTTTCTTTAAAGTTGCTCAAGCTCATGGTGATGGCTTGATAGTAAAAAATTGTATTAAAAATGTAAACATTTTAAGTCATGAAAAGTGTGCTTTTTCTTTGAAGTATATTAAAGAAAATGTCTTTATCTTAAACATTTCAATATATGTTTCAAAAAGGACATTTTAGATAATATACAACTTAACAGTTTTTTATAGGTCTTAATGTTATTAGTCAAAGTAGTTTTATATTTGAAAAAAAGCCCTCCTTAAAAAGAATGCACAGCTTTCTAAAATATTTTATACTTGGATTTGTCTGCATTCGATTCATTAGCTGTTACTCCCTTTGGAGACTGGATCCTAATTATTTGGCTCAAATGTGTATTTAAAGGGTTATTCTTTAAATCATGGAAAGTGTGAAGAGTCTGCAGCATACAAGAGTGTGTCTTCTCTACACAACATATTCCTTTCTTGTTCCTGTACATTTGGGTGGAGAAGAGAGGCCAGCTTTGGAACTTCCTGGCTAATACTACTGGATTAAGCGATTGTTAATGTCTGTCAATTCCTGCTGTTCTCCTAACTAGTAAGATAACCAAATGCTCTCTTAATCATTCACTTGTTTTCTAGAATCCAAAATGATTGAGAAGCATGGAGGATACAAATTCAGTGCTCCAGTTGTGCCAAGTTCTTTCAATTTTGGAGGCCCGGCACCAGGGATGAATTGAGTTACCACCTTCTTTCCTGCTGTGTGATTGTAGTGAAGAGCTTGTGTTCCTCCTAGTAGTGGTTCCAGAACTGGTTCGTGTTATCTACTCTAAACTAATTGATCAATAGATGGATGGAAAAAGCCCAGGAGGTGGGACCTGATCATGCAACTTGGCACTGTAAAAGAAACCAGAGGGATTTGGGTGGGAGAGGGAGGTAACTCGGGGTGGGGGTATTTTCTTTATTTTTTGAAGAAAGTAAGATTCTGACTGAAAGTTCAAGTGACACTGTGGAAATCTGAAACAAGAGGGGATGTCATGAAGGCAGCTTTTCTTTTTCTGAGGAAAAAATAGGCATTGGCTACAGGACTATTTTAAATGTCTCATTTACAGTATAAGCTCAAAGGTAGATGTAATTTTTACACCTATGAGTATTTGTCCAATTTCTGTCTCCTCACCATTGGGTATCTATTCTTTATATGTAAATAAGATAAGGTAATTGATAGCCTTATTCAAACTTCATTTTCATTCATCAAAGATTGTTCCTATGTAGATTATTGGACATCTGTTGTAGCACTACATAATGATAAAAAAAATCTGTAAATGAATTAGCACTTTCATATTGAAACAAGCCTGCTAGCCTATGTATAAAATAGCAAAATGTTTGCTGTTTATAAAAAGAAGGGATGTGATGGGGTGGGGGGCAGGGGTAATTTCAAGTTATTAATTTAAAAATGAACTAGCAATTTTGTACCTGGTGACTTTGTAGTGCACTCACCTCTGATAGTGACTTGAATTTGGTATGTTAAAAGGGGTTAGTGGTATTGCATTGCTGCTAAAAAAATGGCAACTCCCTCTGTGTCCTGTTTTTTCTTAAAGCTCTCAGTGTACAAGTGGATATTTGGATACAAGACCTTATTGTAAAAATAAGAAAGGTGATATTTGAAGCATGTAAATTGGATATAAAGTTCTGCTCTTAAAGAGTTGATCAAAGAGTATGGCTAAACATCTATATATGCAATCTATTAAAAAGAACTTAATTCGGCTTTTATGTCTTGATTTGATTGTAATTTTTGCCTCATTGGCCTGTTTTTATACTGTATCTAGAAAGAGTGCAAAACGCACACTTTTAAAATTTGACGTTTAACACCTGGCTACCCCCTTCCCCATTTTCCCTACCCTACTTGTGGTATCTGATCTTAAAATAGATAGGCTGAAGGCACACGGTTCCCTCCAAAAACCACTATTGATACCACTGCAACAAGACAGTGTAGAGAGGTTGGCTTGCTTCCATCTCTCCTAACTGCATGTTCAAAAAAAAGCCTTTATTGATCTTAAACATCTGTCAGATTAAGTCATACATTGGGTTTTTTTTTTATATACATGTATACACACAATATTTCAAATTGAAAGCAGCATCTCAATGGATTCAAACTGTTAAATGCTCTTGTCTATAACAGACTAGAAAATTTATAATTGTAAAAATGAAATAAATGCACATATTGATATTTAAAATGCATAACAAAGAAAACTCATTGTTGTGTTTTTCTTGTATGCCAGTAATTAAGTCACTCTGTTGGCATTGTTTGGTTTTCTATTTTAACACTGACAAGTCAGAGTATTTCCTATATTTATGAATTTACTGTAAAAATCTTGGCAAAAAGAAAACATTGTCTAAAAGAGTGGGTAAAAACTGTTAATCAAATATGTTTCTGTTTACTACCCTCCCTCCCCTGAGGTTGAACACCATCTGTATACCCTAGGCTGCTTAAGAGGATTTCACTATCATATAAAATCAATAAAATTAAGATGGAGTAGTTGTATATAGCAACATTGTGTACAGAGGGGATATATTGAATAGTATTAAACATTTTTGTCTTCCTTTACCTTTTATCCCCTACCTAATACCTAGTTTACTTTTTTAAGTTTCAGACTTCACTGCTCTTTGAATTGATAATTCCATTTTTAATATTGTTATTAGAAAACCATATCTAATAAAGGTTTCAGTTATTCCCATGCACAGTATGAAAATTCTCATTTGCTGAGGTTTTGTTTCAAGGAAATGTATTGGCATGTCTCTGAGAACAAGTTTTTGTCTCCTCTGTCATACAGTCCAACGTTATCTCCATTTGCAGGTTTTTCTGAAATTAGCCTTAAAATTAAACCATATTTAATAATAGTGTTCAAATCGTAGTTTCTAATGCATTATGTATATACCTCAGTAATTTTCAGTATTTCCTTAAATTTAATATCAAATAATAGTTTCTTATACATCTTAATATGTGTATTTCTAGATAAGGTTGTAGGACTTTCTGGATAACTTTTTGAGAGTATTTACAAACTTGTAATTAGTTGCCTGTAGACTTTATTTATTTAATATACATCGTTTCCTGAAGTTTCACTGTCCTATAACTTATTTTTTAATTTATGGAAGTTAATTCAGATTTTGTTTGGGTTTCAATATTTGTCTTTTTAAATGGCTGATATGAACATAAAATTTTCACTTTTTTGTAAGCTTCAACCATCCTTTAAAAAAAAACTATCAGTATTAAATAAAGGAAATTAATCTGTTTCTCTGCAGGTAATTAAATGGTGATTGCTAATCTATACACCTTGTCAAGATAGACTGCTATACTCACTTCTGGGAGAGACCAGAGTATAGAGCTAGGGTGGCCAAACCACAGCCCAATGACTATATGCTGCTATTCAGCCCCAGATGTAGCCCCTGAAGCAAGCATGAAGACAAAGCCATTAAGAATTGCATTAACATGTCTAAACCATGTCTTTGGGAAGATTTGCACAATAACTTAAGCATAGCTGGCATTCCTTAAGTGTTTGTAAAATGAATAATATAAATTACATTAAAACATAAAAGTTACAAAAATGTCAGTTCTGTTCTATATAATTTAAATTCTGGTGAAGATCATCTGTGACTATCAGCTTCCTTCCTGAATTACGGTTTTGACTCTTGAAGAGGTTGGTCACCCTCATAATAGCACTTCACACTTTGGTGCATGTGGTTCTTACAAAGGCAAATTAAGTACCCAGCTAATAAAAGACAGGATTTTATCACTGTGAGAAAAATAAATACCTTTAAAGTAACTTTTGGTGAGGTAATACCTCTGCTAGGTTTTTTAAAGCACAGGTGATAGTTACTCTGTATACTTACGTATTTGACTTTCATATATAGATTGAAATTGCCAATTACACTCAACATTTGAATCTTCTATTTAAATGCCTCTCAGAGTCTTTTAAGGTTTCTTTTTAAATCCTTTTAATAAACTCAAACTAGAAATACAAGGGAACCTCCTCAACCTGGAAAAAGACGTCTACCAAAACCTAAAAGCTAATGTAATGATGAAAGCCTAAAAACTTTAACCCCTAAGATCAAGAACCTGACAAGCATGCTCCCTGTTGCCATTTCTTTTCAACATTGTACATAAAGTTTTAGGTAGTGCAGTTAAGAAAAGTAATAAAGGCATCCAGATTGGAAAGGAAAAAGTTAAACTATATTCACAGATGACATGATCTCACAGAAAACCCCAAGGATAAACACAAAGAGCTAATGACTTCAATGTTGCAGTATACAAGATCAAAATCAAAAGTTGTATCTCTATAGAGCAGCAAAGAAATGAAAGTGATGTTAAGAAAATTTCATTTACAATAGCATTAAACAGACCTCAAAAGTAAATTTAGCAAAAAATGAAAAACTTGTTCAGAAAACTAATTGAAAGGCCTAAAAAAGTGGAAATTAATCCCATGTACATGAATTAGAAGACAGTACCGGGAAGATGGCAATACTCCTCAAATCTACAGATTCAGTGCAGTCCCTGTAAAATCCCAGCCACATCTCTGCAGGAATTGACAAACTGATCCTAACATTTGGAAATACAAGGGACTCAGAATAGCCAAAACAATGTTGAAAGCAAGTATGATTTAGTAATCACAATAGTAGTAGTGGTTATACAGACAGACATCACTCTTATCAATAGAATAAAAGTGAGAGACCAGAAATAAACCTTTATATTTGAAAGGTCAATTGATTTTCAAAGGATGCCAAGACAATCTGACATAGGTAGGAAAGAATATTTACAACAAATGGTTTCCAGACAGCTGGGTATCTACATGCAAAAGCATGAAATTGGACCCGACCCTACATATACAAAAATTAAAGTGGTTCAAAGATTTAAATGTAAAGTCTCAAAATCTATAATAAAATCATTAGGAAAAAAATACAGGCTTAAATCTTTGTGATCATGAATTAGTCAACAGCTTCTTAGATACAACACCAAAGCACAGGCAACAAAAAGAAAAATAGATGACTTGGACTTAACCAAAATTTAAAACTATTTCAAAGAACACTTTGCAGAAAGTGAAAACAATGGGAGAAAATATTTGCAAATCCTGAGTAGAGAACTCACACAACTCAACAACAAACAATTTAAAGAATCCAAGCAGACTCTTCTTCAAAGGTAAGTAAATGGCCAGTATCAGGAAAAGATGCTCAACATGTACTCATTAGGAAAATTCAAATCAATATCACAATGAGATATCACTTCACACCTAGTATGTCTATAATCAAGGTGGACAGTTAGAAGTATTAGGATGTGAAGAAACTGAAACCCTCATACATTGCTGTGAAATGCTTATCTGTTGTGGAAAACAGTGGCAGTTCTTCAGAACATTGAAAATTCCACTCCTAGATATGCAAGAGAAATGAAACATGCCCACCAAAGAACTTGTACACAATTGTCATATTAACATTATAGCCTAAAGAAACCCAAATAGCCATAATTGTTGGGTAGACAAAATGTGGCATTTCCGCACAGTTGCATATTTGGCAGTAAAAAAGGAATAACTACTGTTACATACTACGATATGGATGAACTTTTCAAAGTTGAAAGAAATCAGACAAAAGGTTTCATTTATATAAACACATAATTGGCGAATGCATAAAGATTGGGATTTGCCAAAAGGACGTTAGTGGTCACCGGGGCAATGGGGAGGAGGGAATGAAGAGTGACTGCTAATAGGTACAGGGTTTCTTTTGGGGATGATGAAAATATTCTGGATTAGACTGGTGATGGTTGCAAAGCTTTGTGAACATAAAAACTGCCATTTGTTTAAAACGGTGAATTTTGTGGTATGTGGGTATCAATTTTCAGATTTAAGTCTCAAATGTGGTTAAAGCTCTAAAAAGTAACATGAAATGTTTATGCATTTAATACAAACACTCATGGTTATGCAGCCATCCCTTTATTAGGGGGAAAATAGCCCTAGTGGTGGTATTTTTCCAATATTTTGTTCTGCTAATTTGTTGTTTAAATCCCATCACCCTATCAAACAGTCCTCACTGGTGCCAAGTTAGGGGAGAGGGATCCTAAAATCCTTTTTTTCTGTAATTGTTTTGCATCTATTACATCTTTCAACGTAATACGTAGCATTAGGAATTAAGGTTGAGCCACATTTTCCCCTCAAATTACAGCACTTAGTGTTTTTCTACAAAATGTATCAATCTTACTGCTTATTTGGAGACATGAGCTTCATCTTAAAAACAAAAAAACACATCTCAAGAATATATTTTCCCAGAAAAATATTAAAAACTGGTTTCATTTCTAGACTGCTGTGCGTAAAATTGTAACATTTTTAGTGCATTTGCATATATATCCTCAGGTGGAGAGTTCATCTCCATGTCAATGGGTAATTACCTGGGCAACGGAGGATATGTCTGAACTCGAGTTTAAGGGGAGGGGCTGGCTGGCTGGCTTGCTTCCTTTCGGAGCAGAGGAGAGAGCGCTGGACTGCAGTTTCTAAGCAATAAACAGGTCTTAAACTTTATTTTTCCCTTTGACTGATTTCGGTTTTTAGAGGTATTTTGTCTCGGGATTTCCTTTCCCCGGACTTACAGCTGATGGAAGTCGGCAGTGTTCCTCTGAACCTGAAATCTGTCATAATGGGTGCGACCTTTGGAAGGGCTGCTCCTGTGGATGGTGGGGAGGACCCAGTGGATGCAGTGGCAGAAGGTGCTGCTTCACCTGTTATTATCCCCCGAGCTGTGGGGCTTCCAATTTGGGAAACCCTAGTGGCGAACTGGTCTAGGGTTAAGTACCTCCTAGAGGGGTGGGGCATTTCCCAAAACTGGGGAAGGTTGGAAACACTGGAAGCTGCAAATTAGCCCTCTGAGTAGGAAGACTGCTTGGAGACCTTAGGGGGCCATGTAGCAGCTGGCATTGTAGGTTCTGTTTTCATCCAGATAGTGGGAAATGTTATACAGGAGAAAAAGAGGATTATTGAGAGTTAGCAAGGAGAAAGAGGGACGTAGGCGGAAGAGGGACTTCAGCATCGCCCGGAGGAGCTGGGCGATAACCTATGGGATGCTATTAAAGGAGACAGTTACTGAAAAAACAGGTCACGCTCCTAGAAGACTCCTTAGCGGCAAGGGAGGAGACAGTAGGGAAAGCCGCGTTGCAGGAGGCCACTGGGGATGGGGGAGGAAAGAGTAGTGCCTTCAGCCCCAGAAATGGTGGAGGAGGAGCCTTTAGTAGAGAAGCCCGAGGGAGAAGAGGAGGAGGCGGGACCATTGGCGGATCTGCTACCCAGGCCACCGCTTAAAGGCCTGCCCAGCTGTAATTAAGAAAATAAAAACGAAACAACCGCGGCCTCCTCAGGGGGAAGACCAGCCCCCTCCCCAGGCTGTGGAGCACTCCATTCTCCGCCCCTATACGCAGGATGATCTGGTTGACATGAGCGTCCAGTATAGGCAGAGGCCATCGGAATCTCTGCCTACATGGCTTTTACGTCTCTGGGATATGGGGGTGGAAAATACTGTTGTGTCAGGTACAGAATTGAGTAGAATGGCTTCCCTGAAGACTCACCCTTCCTTCCGGCAGCAGTTGCAAAATGCCTGTCATGCCTCAGGAAATCAGACACTCCTGGAATGGCTGACTGCTGCCATCAGGATAGTGTGGCCTAATCAGGGTAATTTACCATATTTTCCCAGTAGTTGGAAAATGTATGCCGAGCTCCAACAGGTACTGGGTATGAAAAATATCATCTATAATATAGACCCCCAGGGCCCTGATGAAGAGGTGTTCACTATAGGAATGAGAAATCTTGTGCTGCATACAGGTCCCACATCTATCTTTGGGCCCCTAATCAATACTCTTGCCCCCCACTTAGGGCAACCCATAAGTGAGGCTACTTGTACTTTGGCAGATCTGGGGAAGGTTGAAACAATAAGGGCACGGAGGGAAGTACGGGCCACGACTGAAAGGAGAAGTGCAAAATGCCCCATGAAAGTCTGGAGGATCCAGATGTGGGTTGATTTGATAAAGACCGGCGTAGTGAAAGAAAAACTCAATGGGCAACCCAACAATATTGTTAGAACTGTGGCACCAATTAAAGCCAGAGCAGCAGTTCAAGCCGCTGAGGTCCACGACGGAAACCAGAGTCAAGGCCTCATGCCTGGCCTGTGTCCCTGTAAAACTTCATGGGAAACAGTACTCAGGGTTTGCCTGAGCCCTCACCTCCACAGGAGGATGATTGGGCATTGCAGTTCGACTGAGGGGAGGATCAAGGTCCCCACCTTGAGGGACATGGTGGGTACCAGAGGCCACACGTAGAATTAGCAATTCATTGGTCCCCTGTGAATGTACAACGTGTCCTGGTGCTCGTGGACACAGGAGCTGAGTGTTCTTTGATTCATGGCAACCCTGAGCATTTTCCTGGGACCCCTGCTGTGATAGATGGCTATGGGGGTAAGGCAATTAGAGTGAAGAAAGCCCAAATCTCATTGGGGGTAGGGTGTTTACCCCCAAAGGAGTATACCGCGTACATTTCTCCCATCCCTGAGTATATTTCCTGGGTAAATATCCCACAGGGCCTGTAATTACAGACCATTGCAGGTGAGTTCAAACTGAGGGTACATGTGCTAAAGGCAGTTCTGAGGGGACATGCTAAGCACCCTCCTGTAGCTCTGCCTGTACCTCGGTGGGTGACAAATATTAAGCAGTATAAATTGCCTGGGGGGCACAAGGAAATTGGAGAAACTCTACAGGAGTTGGAGAGGATGGGCATCATAAAGCCCAGTCATAGTCCTTTTAATTCCCCAGTGTGGCCAGTGAGAAAGCCAGGCGGCTCCTGGCATATGACTGTGGACTACAGGGGATTGAATAAAGTCACACCCCCTTTGCATGCTGCTGTTCCCTCTATAGGAGACATTCTGGACACCCTCAGCCACGAATTGGGAATATACCATTATGTTGTAGACCTTGCTAATGCTTTCTTCTCTATTGACATAACACAGGAAAATCAGGAACAGTTTGCCTTCATGTGGGAAGGCCGGCAGTGGACATTCACTGCCCTTCCACAGTGGTACCTCCACATCCCACCATCTGTCATGGGCTTGTAGCCCAGGACCTGGCCACATGGAAGAAACTGCAAATAGTACAGTTGTATCACTACATTGATGATATTATGCTCACATCTGATTCTCTTTCAGGTTTAGAAGGGGCAGTTCCTAGACTGTTAAAACATCTACAGGAAGAAGGATGGGCTGTGAACAGCACCAAAGTTCAGGGACCTGGTTTGGCTGTGAAATTCTTGGGGGTTGTCTGGTCGGGTAAAACTGAAGTTGTTCCTGAAGCAGTTACAGACAAGTTCCAGGCTCTCCCCACCCCTACCACTGTGGCAGTATTACAAGAGTTTTTGGGTCTTTTGGGCTACTGGAGAGTGTTTATCCCGCACTTGGCACAGAGGTCGGATACACCTTGATAGAGAAGTAACTGACTGCTGTGTACCATGCCTTGCTGGCTATGGAGCCCATCTCCAGAACAGCTCCGACCAAGGTAATAACCATCTATCCCATTGTGGGGTGGGTGCAAGACTGGACCCAAAGGCCATGGATTGGCATAGCACAGACACCTACACTGGCCAAATGAGGTGCATATTTACAGCAGTGCAGTGCCCTCTCTACTAGCCCCTTAAGTGGAGAACTCCAATGCTTATTGGGGCCAGTGACCTATACCAGTGGAAAGCAGAAAGAACTTGCTTTTGAGTCACTGGTAGCTGAGACTCCTTATCAGGAGGGGAAAGGCCCTATACCTGAAGGTGCTTGGTACACAGACGGCTCCAGTTGTGGACAGCCCCCAAACTGGAGGGCTGTGGCTTTCCATCCTAAGACAGACTATATGGATGGAGAATGGAGAGGGGAAGAGCAGTCAATGGGCTGAGTTGCGGGCAGTGCGGCTCGTGATCACCCAGGAGCCCTCCCCCATAGTTGTCTGCACTGACAGCTGGACCATCTATTGGGGCTTGACCCTGAGGCTACTGACATGGTATCATGCCAACTGGATGGTTGGTCACTGACCCCTTTAGGAGCAAAAGTTATGGCAAGACCTATGGGCCTCTGGTCAGACTATGGCTGTTACCATATATCATGTGACTGACCATTTGCCTTTGGCATCCCCAGGGAATGAGGAACAGACACATTGGCCCAGATGCGCTGGCTAGAAGGAAAGCCTGCCTCTGATGTGGCCCAATGGCTATACCAGCATTTGTTGCATGTGGGGCAAAAGACAATGTGGGCTGTAGCCTGTCAGTGGGGCTTGCCATTGACCTTTGAAGAGCCCAGAAGGAGTGCCTTGTGTGCTCTAAGAGGGGCTTACACTGAGTCCCACAGCAACATGGGACAATAGTAAGGGGTCCAATACCTCTTGTCAGATGGCAAATAGACTATATTGGGCCTCTACCCATATCAAAAGGATATCGGTATGCCATGACTTGTGTGGACACAGCTACTGGACTATTGGTTGCTTTTCCTCCACATTGTGCAGATCAGCAAACCACCAACAGGGGCCTGGAGCATCTTTTTGCAGCCTACAGCCAGCGCAGGTGACTGAGAGCAATCAAGGCACCCACTCTACTGGGCATACATTACAAGAATGGGTGCAGCAATTAAGAATAAAATGGAAATTTCATGTACCATATAATCCTACCAGAGCAGGCATGATAGAGAGGTACAACAGTTTGTTGAAATCTGGCCTGAAGTCAGACACCAATAGTCTGCAGGGTTAGTCAGTTCACCTATGGACAGTGATGCAGTGTTTGAATGAGAAGCCATGTAAAGGAGCTTTGAGCCCTGTGGATATGCTCACACACCTTGCTGCCTCTCCTATACAATTGTATGTCAAAACCAAAGAAGAGTTACTGAAGCCAAGATATGGCCAGCAGGGCAACGTCCTGCTGCCAGCCCCTACTGCATTAAGCCCTGGGGACACTGCTGAATGGACCTGGCCCTGGACATTTTGACACATGGACCAGTGATGGCTGTCCCTTCTGGCACCTTGGGGGAAAGGCCTGGAAGCTGGCCTCCTGTGTATTCCTGGAATAACAGCTGAATGGCTCCCAAAGGTCATGGTAGTGTACCCAAAATGTCCAGAATGTATGAGCATCTTGTGGGGAAGTTTTGTTTTATCTTTATGACCACTGCATGTACCTCCCATGGCCCTATATATCGACCCATCTGTAACTCCCACAGGGAGAGGGGTGAAGCTCTGGTATACTAGACCAGGACGAGATCCCATTCCTGCCACTGTTTCATCACAAGACCACTCTCTTTCATGTACCCTACCTGATGGACAAGATGTGCCTATGCTGGTGTCATTAAAACATGTATCTTATTGACCTTAAGGTTATTTTCTCCTACAGTCCTTGTGGCCTGAATGCGCCCCCTGGGTGCAGCTGCCCCGTGATGATTGCTCTGAACCCTCAGCTACAGCTACTGCCTGCCTATGGAATGGACAAGCTATGGACTTAATCTGCATGGAACTTTGAACCTAGGTGAATCCTGGCTTGAGAATTATCATGATTGTGTTGTTGTCAAGAAAAAAATGCTTAAAGAGATGCTTGACTTTGTCTGATGTTTGGCAACATGGTTGTTAGGAATAAGTAAACACATGTAGAAACATATTTTGTGCTGCATAGGCTGAATCCTCTGGTTTGAGGATTATCATGACTTTATTGCTGTTGCTATTGTTATGCCATTATTCTAGTCACAATGCTCTAGTTTTCTTGCCCCGGGACCATTGCAGAAAAAGGGGAACAAATAGATTGTAAGGCAAGATTTCTGGAGGGGTGGCCTTTGGGTAAAATTGTAACATTTCCAGAGTATCTGGCTTGGCTTTAGTGCATTTGCATATTCTCAGGGGTGGAGAGAAGTTCATCTTCATGTCAATGGGTAATTACCTGGGTAACCAAGGGTGTGTCTGAACCTGAGAGTTTAAGGGGAGGTGCTGGCTTGCTTGCTTCCTTCAGGAGCAGGAGAGAGACGGCGCTGGACTGCAGTTTGTAAGCAATAAACAGGTTTTAAACTTTATTTCTCCCTTTGGCTGCTTTCGGTTTTTAGAGGTATTTTGTCCTGGGCTTTCCTTTCCCTGGACTTACAACCGCCCACTACTTAATTCTATTGTTGAAACACTGTAGACCTACTATGTGTATTAATGAAACTTGATTTTCCTTTGGTCTGGAATAGCTCTACTTCAGATTTAGCAAATCTAACTAGAAACCAGAATGATAGCTGGTGGAGGTAGCCAGTTTCAAAGAGACAACTGGAATTTTCAGGTGCTTTAGAAAATTTGTAACATTTTGTAAATGAAGAATGTATTTTCCTCTTGGTTTGCTACTGAAAAAAAATTTTTTTTTTTCTCCTAACATCAGTTGATTTATTACCTAGGCTGTGTCAGCATATATATACCAAGAGCTAATTTTTAAAATTAAGGTATCATTGATATACTCTTATGAAAAGGTTTCACATGAAAAACATTGTTGTTACTACATTCACCCATATTACCAAGTCCCCCCCATACCCCATTCAAGTCACAGACCATCAGTGTAAGATGCCACAGTCACTACTTGGCTTCTCTGTACTACCCTGTTTTCCCTGTGACCCCCCCACACACCATGTGTACCAATCATAATACCCTTCAATCTCCTCCCTCCCTCCCCACCCATGGTTCCCCACCCCTCCCCTTTGATTACGGCTAGTCCTTTGGAGTCTGTGAGTCTGCTGCTGTTTTGTTCCTTCAGTTTTGCTTCTTTGTTATACTCCACAAATGAGGGAAATCGTTGGTACTTGACTTTCTCTGCCTGGCTTATTTCACTGAGCATAATACCCTCTAGCTCCATCCATGTTGTTGCAAATGGTAGGATTTGTTTCCAAGAACTATTTTATCAGAATCAAA
The DNA here is from genome assembly GCF_030020395.1 of Manis pentadactyla. NCBI lineage: Eukaryota > Metazoa > Chordata > Mammalia > Pholidota > Manidae > Manis > Manis pentadactyla. The sequence goes on from NC_080027.1 coordinate 49,529,580, forward strand.
AGGAATATTTTAAATATCCTATTCATATACTTCCAGAAGTGTTCTAATTAAGCCCTGATTAATGCTTTCAGTGTAGAAGCTGAGTGAGATTAATTGAATGAATTTAGTCTACAAACCAAGGACTGGGTCCGTAAGCCCTATCAAATTGCAAACTTTTTAGTACATTTATTGTAGTTTTCATCTGAATCTCAAAGCAGTTCAGGGGCTTTAAGAACCACTACTGTAGACCATTAAGTGAGAACTGGAGATGGGCTAACATTTAAATGCTTGAAAAGCATCTCTGATAGGCACTGTGCTACATTTATTTACATTCTCATGTCCTCCCAATCACTCCGTGAAGAAAGTGTGGTTTACCTTGCAGAGGAGGCAACAGGTTCTGAGGCAAGTGATACAGCTACAGCCACAGCTCCCAATGGAAAGAAAGCTACTAGTTTGGTTTAAAATTCTTTAGTATTAAAAATATCCTACAAATTCATAAAAAATTCAGATTACAGAAATAGTAAAGCCACCTTTAATGTTGTCTCCCAGAGATACTTTTAATAGTTTGATGCATCATTTTTTCTATACATATTTAATGGTTATATCATTGTATAAATATGCCAACATCAACCAATTCTCCAGAAACTTGTGTTACTGTAAGAAGTCTTTTTAATAACATGATGGAAAGTTTTTGAAAAGGGCTAGAAATAAGTTAAACTATTTAGAAAACTGGGGAAGCAGTCCATCTTTAGGTAAGAGCCTGGACTAGGACCGATTAGAAGTAAGATTATTTTCAAGTCTTTAATTTGAAAAAATGTAGTAAGATGTAAGGGATAAGATAAGAGACTTAGGGAAAATGAGGATTATGGGTGGCCCTGAATACTATGTGCATTTGAACTCTTCTATAGTCACTGGTGAATACTGTAAACATGAAGTCCATTACCTGTGACAAAATCAGAATTAAGGTTTCTCTCAGAATTGGGGTAGAATTATGGCATCCTACCTACCACCAGTATTCCATTTTTACAACCATTCAGCAGTTCTGTGAATACAAAGATGACTTGTAACTGCAATCTACAATTACAGGGTGACTGAAAATTCCTCTTGAGATTCTGTATTAGTATTTTAACAAGTAGACTAAAGGCATTGGAGTTAGCTAGAAATAGCTAAATTGCAGAGGTATTGTGACTCTTTTAGTGACATTTCTGATTATAAAATAAAGATATAACATCTGAAATGTAAAGAAAGTATGAATTAAAACACCTTTCATCTGAATTCTCTACTTCCTGTGACAAGGGAATTTATCCAGAGTAGTTTTAAGTAAGCCAATTCCTTCAGTTTCAAGTAACCTGATCCAGTTTTACTTGTCACTTTTCATTTTTATAAGGGCATAAAAAATAATTTGGACTTCTCAGCCACCAAAAACGTAATGTTAAAATCTCAAACTAGACTCTATTGTAAATGAAAACATTTAAATCCTCCTTAGCTATAAGGCTGGCTATCTTTAACATCCTTTTGATTTAACCCTTTGGCTATTCTATAATCACAATTCAAGTATTAAATCAAGCTTCATCCAGCTCTATCCAGTTTTCGTTAAGCAGGACACAAAAATCTATTACAGCTAGCAGGCCAGGGTCATTCTCTTAGTAACTCCTCAATTCTATACCTGGCATGTCTGATTTAACAAATCCTGGGTCTATACATTTTATCTCATCTCTACTCAACCAGCCTGGTTGCCAAAGCAAATGAATACTTACTGAACACTCCAGAAGTGCCTAGTATTTTCAACAGTATAAAAAGTTTCGGTAGAGAGCTAAAGATTACATAAATTTCACAATTTGTATTCATTCTTAATAGGTTTGGGGAGCCCGAGTCAACGCCTTTCCCATCCTTTTCACTTTCCTTTAACTCGCGATACACACAAATGGACAAGTAAGAAAGAAGGTGTGGACATCACACACAACTTCAAAATCTGAACCTAAACAAGAAAAGCGCAAAGGCATCCGCAGCATCTCCCTGGAGTCCAAGACCACCTCCCAGCTGCCAAGCTATGCCAGAGCATCAGCAGAGGCTGGAGGATCACTCTCCCACCGAACGGTGGTGCCCCGGCGACTGCAAAAGCGCAAGCAAGCTTGGCAGCCAGTGACGTGCATATAGCAGCTTGCAGGAAAGCAGAGACCTCGCCCAAGACCAAAGGCCTCAGCTGGCACCGAGAGCCCCCAGGGAACGGTCCGGCGTCCAATTCTTTCCTACCCCTCCGAACCCCTTCCCTCCCAAAGGGACGACACTCAACAATCGCTACGCGAAGCCCAACCAGTCTTCAGAACGCGCTCCAGCAAGCCCACCGGGAGAGCCAACTCCTAGCCCCTGTGGGGAAAATGGCGCCTGCCACCCCGTGTCCCTCTCGCCTAGTCGCAAGGACTAGCCTCCCTCCCCGTTGCAAAATGGCGCCTCCCGCTGGGGCCCCAGAACCGGCATAATTCCCTTGTCAGCAGTGCCGTGTCAGTCTGAGATGAGCGGTTCTGCCAACCAGTCAGACACAGGATCTTCGATTCCGCACTTCGCTCAAGCCACTAAAGCGCCGGCTGTCAGTCAGTGCCCGGCTAACGTCACGAAAAGGGGGCTAGGACAAGGCGGTCTCCTTTCGTGTCGCTTAAATTTGAACCAATGGCATGCAGGAAGCGTGCAGTGAGTGACGTAAGGACAGCCCAGTGGAGGCCGGGGGCGGGCCTCAGACTGGCTATGCGGGTTGCGGGGCCTGGGGGCCGGACGGCTGTTTCCTGTCCTGGTGCATGGTGGTCGGACGAAGGAATTGTTGGAAAATTTTCTCGGAGGTTCGTATATAAATGTGTTTTTACCCAGTGTGCATTATTCTCCGCCCGGCCGCCGCCCTCAGCGCGACGGCGCGGGCCAGTTCGGGCCCGGGCTCTGACTCCGGCTGCTTAGCTTCCGCCGCAGGCCCTGTAGATCCTACGGCCGGCCGTAGTAGTGGCGCCTGGGCAGAAGCGAAGTTTATTAATAACCCGCGGCTGCCTCTCTGGGGCGGCGGAGCTTTTCTCGTTGAGGACGCCCCCCCCTCCCCCTTGTCTCTCCGCGCCGCGCCCCGCCTGTTTCCCTCAAGGGACCGCCGAGGGGAGGGAGTGAAGAAGGGTAGGGTGGAGCCCTCGGGAGCCTGGCGGCGCTTCTCGGCCTGACCTCCGCGCCGAAGAGTCCCCAGGCGCTGCTGAGGCGAAGCTCCTCCGGCTGGGATGCCGGGCCGCGGGCCGCAGCAGGCCCAGCTGGGTCGCCTCCCGCAGTACTGGCCGAGGGCCCGCTCGGGATCCCCCCTGCACATCGCACCCAGAATTTCTTCGCACCCAGATCGTGCACAGATTTCTCGTTTCCCTCACTTTTTAAAAAAAATTTTTGGGTCACTGAGGCTTATCGAATACTAGAAATTAATAAACGTTTTATATCCTTTTTTTCTCAATTTTGACCAAAGCGTCAACGAATCGTTGAGTTCCTTTGTAACACTTTATTGTAGAACTCGAACCAATTTTTATTCCCACCTTTTTTACTTTTATAACTTTTTTTCTCCCGACTTAACGAAGTTAAGCAAAAAGAAAAACAATACTACTGTTAAACCAGTAATTTGTTTAAATCACAATTGTATGTATATTTGAGGTTCTGACCAATTTTGTCCTGAATCTTCCTAAAAACGTGTTGCTGTGGTTGACGGCAAAACTAATACTCCATATCTTCTCTTGTTGAGTGAGTAGTGTAAGTTGATTAAGTGTTTAGTTAAGAAGCTAGATGATGAGATCACCCAAAGATTAATTTTACCCAGGTGTATTTTGACTACTTGGAAATTCACTAATTATTTGGCAGTCTACAAGTATTTATTTGAGTGCCTATTTTTTCCATAGCTCCCCCTTATTCTTAAAAAAAAAACGTTATTGATACAATTCACAGACCTTACAGTTCACCCACTGAAAGTATGCAATAAAATAGGTTTAATATATTAACAGTTGCACAGCCGTCACAATTTTAATGCATGCTCATCACCCCAAAAAGAAACTACCCATTAAGTTACTCCCTATTGCTCCTTAACCGCACCCTCTTCCCCAACCACTGATCTACAGATTTGTGGGCTCTTAGCATTTCATGTAAATGGAATCACAAGTTTGTGGACTTTTGTAAATGGGTTTTTCCACTTAGCATAGTTGCAAGGTTCCTTCGAGGTTGAAGCATGTATTAGTACTTCATTTCTTTTATTGCTGAGTAATATTTCATTGTATGGACATAACATGTTTTTTATTTTTCCATTCATCTATTGATGGTCATTTGGGTTACTTACATTTTTTGTCTATTATGCATAATGCTGCTATAAACATTAGCTAACAAGTTTTTGTATGGACATACAGTTAAATTTCTCTAGGATATGTATACCTAGGAGTTGAATTTCTTGGTCATCTGGGAACTCTGTGTTCAGCCTTTTGAGGGAACTATCAAACTGTTTCCAAAATGGCTGCACCGTTTTACATTTCTACCAGCAGTGTAGGAGATTCCCATTTCTCCAAATCCTAGCCTACACTAGTTTATCAGCTTTTTTAATGGAAGTCGTCCTAGTGGGTGTCTCTTGTGATTTTGATTTGCATTTCCCAATTGGTAATGGTATTGAGCACTTTTTTTTCATGTACTTATTAGCCATTTGTATATTTTCTTTTGTAGAAATGTTTGGAAATTTTCCCCATTTTAAAATTGGATTATTCATTATTGAGTTGTAAGAGTTCTTTAATAAAAGTCTCTTATAAGACACATGATTTACAAAATGTTCATAGTCCTTTCCTGCAAGTTGGGATATTGCTGTGAAGGTAGGATTATTGTGCTCTTCATGGAAAGACGACCTGGATCGGGGAATTGTGCCTCTATTATTACTTCAGCTGTTATTAATTATAATGTATATGCAGTTTATGATCATGTCAAGAGAACTCTGAGTCCTAAAGTGTTCATCATTACTTAATTTTGAAGTTCTTACCTAGTTTTTGTTTTTTTAATCTGAGGTTTTACCTAGTTCTGAGTCTTTGTTTCTGGCTTTATTTTAGTCTTAAAGAGTTGGGTTGCATAGGTCATTGCACCTTTCTATGCTTATTTGCACTTTAAGTGAGGGCTTTTGTGAGATAATGTTTTAAGCTTTTTATGCTGTCAACCAAAATGGTTTGGGTTTCAAGACTGATTTAGACTGAGAAATCTCCCTTAACCTTACAGAAAAAAAATTTTTCAAAAATGATGCACTTTCTCCATACTTTCCCATAAATCTAATCCCATCTTAAAACTGTGCTGTACCATAAGAAGAAAACAAATCCTACCATTTGCAACAACACGGATGGAGCTAGAGGGTATTATGCTCAGTGAAATAAGCCAGGCAGTGAAAGAAAAGTATCAAATGATTTCACTCATCTATGGAGTATAAGAACAAAGAAAAAACTGAAGGCAGGAAACAGCAGCAGATTTACAGAATCTAAGAATGGACTAACAGTTACCAAAGGGAAAGGGACTGTAGAGGATGGGTGGGAAGAGAGGGAGAAGGGGGAGAAGGGGCATTATGATAAGCACACATAATGTTGGGGGAGCGACGGGGAAGACAAATAGTGATTCTATAGCATCTTACTATGCTGATGGACAGTGACTGTAATGAGGTTGTGGTGGGGACTTGATAATGGGGGGAATCTGGTAACCACAATGTTGCTCATGTAAGTGTATATTAATGATACCAACAACAACAAAAAAGTCATACACACAAAAAAAACAAAACTGTCCTGTAGTGGGAACTTTGCACCCTGTGTAAATAATTTGTCCATTAGTGTGTAGACACAGACATTTAACTCCAAACCACGTTTTTTCTACTTAAAATACTGCTTTACTCAGCACTTAACTTTGGCTAGGCACTGAGTTAAATGAATTTTTGAGTGGTTTGCATATATACAGAAACTTAATATCTTCCCTACAAACCATTTATCAGGTACAGAGTTATCCCTATTCTGCAGGTGAATCAACTGAAATTTAGAATAACTTGTCCAATTATTACGTGGCAAAGCTGGTACTTGAACCTAAGATTGGCTCAAAAGCCCAGTATTTCAACTGAGTTACTCAATAACTTACCAAGTACCCACCTCTTGAACTTTTAAAATACAAGATGTCTTAGTTCCTAGAATGATACCCTATCTTGAGTACTATACATAATATGGCATAGCAGGAATGATTGTACTATTTCTATTCATCTTTAACTAAAAAACAATGAATGCATTTGGTCTTGTATTGAAAATACAGAGATTTATATGGTATGGATGTAATGGTCACAAGAAGTTGGAATCATTGAAATTAAGGCAGTTCATACATGCTGTATTCACACAGTAAAATAGCATGTTATAAAAAGTGAGGCACAATGAAAAGAGCATTGGGATAAAGGAAGACCTAATCTTTAATCCTGTCTCAGGCAGTTAACTAGTCATGATCTCATACAAATTGTATTCATTTGTTAAACAAATATTTAGCAAGGTCATATACCATGTGCCAGGCATTCTTGTAGGCACTGGGAATTCATGGGTGAACAGGATGGATGGGGGCCCTGCCATCATGGAACTTAGAGTTCACTTAGAAATTTCTGGTAAGTGCTATGAAGGAGATAGAGTTCTGTGATTTTTCAAAAATGATGATACACTTTCTCCATACTTTCCCATAAATCTAATTGGGCATTATGGGAGGGTGTGGTGGTAGAATGGATAATTTAGGTAGGAGGTGATACTAGACAATATGTGCAAAAGCAGGAAGAGTTAGTTGTGCTGTAGAAATTATGTTAGCATAGCTGGATGTATATAATGGAGGACAATTACAAAGCACTCTGCACATGAGTTATGTTAAACTTACTAGATAAGCATTGAACATAGAATCTTAGGTGTTGAAATAACAGACCCATAGGACTCAGTACCTACCTTAGAAGCTTATAGTCTAATTGGGCAGACTGGATATAGGGGAGGAGAGAGGAGTGTTAGGTATCAGGAATCAGAATCCTTTCGGCCTTAAGCAAGGTTCTGAAAACCTCACTTTCCTCACCAGAAAGAAAACTAGCATGTTTTTTGAGTACATCTTGAGTGCTAAGAGCTTTACATACGTTGTTTCACTTAATTCTTACAACAGATCTATCTGGTAGGTGTTCTCCCAGTTTTTCAAAAGAGGAAATGGTAGCTCAGCAGCAAGTTAACTCTTCAGGCACTGAGCAGGATTCAAATGCATACAATGCCAGCAATAATAAAGCTATATACAGATGAAATCTATGACAATGAAAACATGATTAGCAATTCAAAGTGACCTGGGCTACCAGCCAAATAACAGCAAGTACTGTAGGATTACTGGACTGAGATCTGGGTGGTGAGGGTGAAAGTCCCGGTGGAAGAGCCAGTGACAAAGGCTGGTTCTCTGTGCTGCACTGCCCCTCCTACTCTTTCCACCTAGGAAACACTTGCTTTTCTTTTTATGCCCAAATTCATTCATTGTTTGCATACCTGAGGCAGTTAGCTCTTCTTACTGTGTTAAACCTTCTGTTTATAGTATCTTTTAAAAAAAAGTAACTAGTTCTAGTTTTTAAAACCTTAAAAATGATGGTAAAAATTTTTTTAACTTATAAAATGTATACAGTAAAAATTAAAGTCCATTCCCTACTCCCCCCCCATCTCCTAGTCCCATTTCTGAGAGGTAGCCACTTGAATTTTTAAATATATATAGAAGATTATACAGATATTTATATATATATTTTAAAACAGAATGAGGTCATACATACGTACTCTTCTACAGTTTGCTTTTTCCCACTTAAAATATCTTAGTCATAGCTCCCCCATTTCATATAGATTTATCCCATTCTTTTTCATGTCTGTATGTTTCATTTATGGATATCTTGTAATTTATTTAACCTATCTTTATTGATGGACTTTTAGATTGTCAACTATTTTTTGCAATTATACTGTGAATTTTACATAGTTAAGAGAGTGTCAGTTTAATGTCCAAGAATTACTTGGTTAAAGATATGTATTCAAAATTTTAATAGGTAGTGCCTAATTGTTGCAGGGTTTTTTTTCCCACATTGTATTTTAATTACGTGTTTTCACTTTATTCCACTATGGAACGAGTTTCTTAAAAGCCAGACCACTTTCTTACCTCTCTGATTCTCCCTAAAAGCATGCACATTGTCTGGTGTGTATGTTGTACATGTATACATATACTGCTCAAAATACCAGTCCTGATACTTACCCAACAAGGATATATATTTTTTAGTAGTTCGATTGTGGTAAATATAAAGACCTGAAGGACAATAATAGGAGATGAAATAAGAAAAGTAGGTAAGGGCCAAATGGAGAGTAGCTTGAATGTCAGACTAAGGAATTGGACTTAATACTGTAAATAGTACAATTATAAAAGATCAGAGGGGGAAAAAGTGTTTAGATCTGCTTCTGTTTTATGGTTCATTTGCAAGTATCTTAATTTCTTGCACTTGAAAGTAACCCAGACTGGAAGGTACTGTGCTAGTGATTTTTGCAAAAAGGTGATGCCGAACTAATCTGCAGACTAATTCTTGGAGAAAAGTTCTTGGTCTTTCGTAAAAAATTGGCAAAAAAATGTATGTTTATATGTTTAAATGAAAATATTTAGGGTATTTGTCATTTTTATGCTTCTTTTTTAATCTTTTTGACTAATCATCTGTCTTTTAATAGAACTTCTAGCGTAATATCCAGTGCCAGTAAAGATGTAAAGCTAGCATACTTGTTATGTCACTGGCAGCAGTACAGTTAGCACACTTTCAAAAGGTAATGGTAGCAAATTGTAATAATCATAAAAATGTTCATGTTTTTGGAGCTAGTAATCTTAATCCTAGGAATTTATTTTAAGGATGTAATCTACTCCACCTCCTTACCCTAAAAAGCTGTATTTACAAACATGTTAATTAATAAATGATTTTTTTAATGAGAAAATTATATATGCCAAACAATAAGAAAATGCTTAATGTTCTATAAGGGAAATTAATTCATTAAATGTGAATTAAAGTCATTGTTATGAAGACTGTTTGGCAACTTGGACAACCATAGAAATGGAAAAAAGCTGGAAAACAAGATGTCATCTATACTATAATTACAGTGCTATAAAAGTTGTATGTGTATATGGATAGCAAGAATTAGAGAAGAAAACCAGGGAAAATGAAAAGATTTGATGTGTTAAGCTATTGGGAATTATTATGCTTATTTTTAAATTTTACAATATTATGTGCAATAAAAAATATGAGTGGCATATAAGACAAAAGATAATTAGCAGTGTTATTAGACTCAATGAGAGGCTGAAACATAAAACAGTATAAGTTATTGCAATAGTTAATATGTGAAGAGATGCGAAAGAAAGGTTTTGAAGGATAAAAATGATGGAGTTGGCAGTTGCCCTGTTGTGAATTTAAAAAAGAGGCTTTTCACAAGGATGATTCTTTTTTTTTTTTAATTTTGGTATCATTAATCTACAGTTACATGAAGGACACAAGGATGATTCTTGATCACTCTTACGCTAGATGTCTGGGTTTGGTGAAAACAGGCAAGTCCAGATGGCAAACCAATTAGAATGGAAAGATAAATTGGTGCATCTTAATGATATGGAATATGTTGTGTTCAGACAGAAAATGGTGTATTTTGACATAAAGTAAATGACAAGATAGTATACTCGCAAGAGATCTGCCCAACTGTTGCATAGTGTCTGTCTCAGATTTTAAGGTGAGAGACAAGATAGAGGCTGAAGATTTTCCCTTTTATAAAGACAAATTTTAAAAACTGTCCATTTTGTTTATTGGTATTATTAATACTTGTATTAATATTATTAATTGATATTAGTATCATTAACTGCTAGGATATTAATCAGTGTTGCTGAAGTGTAGAATATGAAGAGATTGTCGCTAGAACAAGACTGGAGGATAGAGCAACTAACTTGTCTTGATTTGCCCAAGACTATCCCCTTTTAAAACAAAGTCCCCACCAAAGAAAACAAAACAAAACTGAAAGTTCTTAGGCAAACCAAGATGGTTGTCCACCCTACTGGAGAAGATAGTGGAGTCCAAATCATGATTTTTGGACTATATGAGGAAATGGGAAAGTATTAAAGGTTTTGAGACAGAGAAATGCTGTGGTTAGATTTGTGAGCATTTGAATTGTGCTATGAAGACAGATTGGAGAAGGATGGGAGTGGATTTCAGAAGGTTGATGTAATCAAGTGGATGATGGTAGCCTGAATTAAGACAGTCTAGTAGAAGTGAATGGATCTGACAGATATTTAGGAAATGGGTGATAGTTCCTAGTGATTGGTTGGAGAATAAGGAAGAGTTGAGCTACTGGTTGGCGATTGCATTTATCACTGAGGTAGAAAATACAGAAGGAGAATTTTGTGGAAAACTGTGTTGAGATGGAGGTGACTAGTCCATAGAGGTTATTGAGGCCAGTAAGTGATTAAATACATAGATCAGGAGCTTTTAAGAGAAATAGATTTTACAGAATTTATAAATTGTGTAAAATCTTTGTGATTACTCAGGAAGGAAAGTGCATAAAAATGGAAGAACAAACTAGGACAGAAACTTGAGGATCCTCAATATTTAAGAACCAATAGGAGAAACTAAAAAGGCTTAAAGCAGGAAGTAGGAGAAAGAGTATGTGGATGTCACAGAAGCCAAGCCAAGATAATGCTGTTCCAAATAAGAGATAAGAGTCAGTGATCCAAATCAAGTATGATAAGACTGAAAATTCTCTGTAATGTAATTTTTTTATTTTTAACTGCTGTCACATTTGGTCATTTTTAAAACTTAAAAAAAATTGATATATAATGTTCATACAACGTACAACTTGAGTTGTTTCATTTGATGAGTTGTCTGCATTCAGAATATCATCACTCAAAAGAAAGTATAGAACATTTCCATCATCACAGAAAATTCCCTCTTTTCCATTCTACTCAATACCCCAACCTTGCAACATTTTGATTTCTACCACTGTAGAGGAATTTTGTCTGTTCTTAGAAGTTATATTAATGGTGGGGGGGGACTTGGTGAAGGGAGGAGCCTCGTAAACATAATGTCTTTCATGTAATTGTAGATTAATGATACCAAAATTAAAAAAAAAAAGAAGTTATATTAATGGAATAATATGATATGCTGGCTTATTTCTCTCAGCATAATATTTTTGAGGGTCATTATTTTTGTTAGGTATCTTATTGTATGTATAGTTAATCTATTCCTCCTTATCAGTAGGTAATATTTTATTGTATGAATTTATCACAAACTTCATTATCCATTCTTTTATTGATGAACATTTGATGCCTTTCCAGTTTGGAACTGTTGTGAATAAAACTGCTATGGACAATTCTTTTTTTTACCAGATATTCGAATTTAATTTTCAATTAAGTAAAAAGTATATGATTTTTTTTTGTTACCATTAATCTACAATTACATGAGGAACATTATGTTTACTAGACTCTCCCCTTCACGAAGTTCCCCCCACATACCCCATTAGTCACTGTCCACCCGTGTAGTAAGATGCTGTAAAATCACTACTTGTCTTCTCTGTGTTGCATAGCTCTCCCCCTGCCCCCCCCACATTATATATGTTATCATAAGACCCCCTTTCTTCTTCCCCCCACTTCTCCCTCCCTTCCCACCCATCCTCCCCAATCCCTTTCCCTTTGGTAACTGTTAGTCCTTTCTTGGGTTCTGTGATTCTGCTGCTGTTTTGTTCCTTCAGTTTTTCCTTTGTTCTTATATTCCACATATGAATGAAATAATTTGGTACTTGTCTTTCTCTGCCTGGCTTCTTTCACTGAGCATAATACCCTCTAGCTCCATCCATGTTGTTGCAAATGGTGGGATTTATTTTCTTCTTATGGCTGAATAATATTCCATTGTGTATATGTACCACATCTTCTTTATACATTCCTCTACTGATGGACACTTAGGTTGCTTCCATTTCTTCGCTATTGTAAACAGTGCTGCGATAAACATAGGGGTGCATCTCTCTTTTTCAAATTGGGCTGCTGCATTCTTAGGGTGAATTCCTAGGAGTGGGATTCCTAGGTCAAGTGGTATTTCTATTTTGAGCTTTTGGAGGAACCTCCATACTGCTTTCCACGGTGGTTGAACTAATTTGCATTCCTACCAGCAGTGTAGGAGGGTTCCCCTTTCTCCACAACCTTGCCAACATTTGTTGTTGTTTGTGACAATTCTTACATATAAGTTTTTTTGTGGATATATATTTTCTTTTCTCTTGGATAAATACCTAGTCATGGCCATTAAACTTTATGTTAAAGTGAAAATTAATGACCAGCCAAAGCAGCTTTAATAAAGATAGGAACAGAAACTAGATGGATGGCAGTGGGAAATTAGAAGTATTCTTAATAACATCTGCTAAGGAAATCTAGCAGTTAGGAGGATAAGGATAAGGAAGAAAGACTACTGTCTGAGTCAGATGTAAGATTTTGCTTGATTTGTGTTTAAGTTACTGATGGGAAGGTAAGGAACTGGGAGAGAAAGAGACTGTAGAAGAGGTCCCTGAGATCCCTGAGGAGGAACAACAAATGAAAGGCCGAGTACGGGTTGGAGGGATAAGGCGTACCTTGTTGGAAGGTAGTACAGTGGGAGAGAAGGAAAAAATGCATGGAAATGCAGGCAAGTGATAGATTTGTTGGCAGAGAGTTCCTCTCTGATGACTTCTGTATTTTCTGTGATGTTGGGGGCTGATTAGTTTGCTGAAAATCAGGTGGTGGGGAAAAGTGGGAGAATGGCAGGAGACAGAGTGGGGAGTAGGAGGTTTGAGGCAAATGGAAAATATTTTAAATAGTCACCATAACAAAAAAACATGTTTGATGGACAGTGTTGGGGGTGCAGGGGAGATTGGAAGAGCCCGAGAATGTTTATGGCCCTTCAGTGCTGTTCGTCAAAGAAATTGTTAGATCTGAAAAGTACTTTGTAAATATGAGACCCACAAAAGTAGTTATTTCTGACTAGAGATACATGTTTTAACTCTTTATGTTTAGTGTCCTATTTACTGTACTTTTTGGACAAAGGATCTATTCTGTTAAAGAGTTGTACATCAGACACGAGAATGGATTAAAGATGGTGGCATGAGAGACAGAGGCTTCCTCCTAAAACTGTATACAATTAGAAAATATAGCTGGCGCAACTAATCCTGAGAGACCAAGAGGACGGCGCCAGACTGCGTACACCTGGAGAAAACAGCAGACCTCAAGGAACAGGGTAATGTACCAAAGCTGTGGCCAGGCAGGACCCAAGCCCTTCCCCCACTCCAGCTCACCAGAGGGAGGAAGAGAAATGGAGAGGGAGGGAGTGGAAGGCCTGGGACTGCTGAATACCTAGCTCCAGAGATATGCTCTGGGAGCACAAACCTACATTTCATGGTGCTTTCATGATACTTGCATGAATACCAGGTTGGGAAGCAAATACAGGCAGAATTCCTGGAGAGACTGAGATTCCAGCTGCTTGTGGAAAGCGGGGAACCATTTATGGCTGCTTTGGGACAAAAGCTTATACCTGTGTGCTTGGCCCACTGGTTAAGGCAGTGGAGACAGGCACAGCAGACGGGAAACAGAGAACAGCTCATTCCTCCCCCCAGGCACCGATATCACTCCCCTGCGACCCCCAACATTGCTTCAGGAGCTGAGCAGCTCTAGAGTAGAGGTTCTGGACAGTAGAGGGCGCCATATACAAATATAAAACGTGAAAGGAACCTGGTCCAGAGTAAAATTAATAGAACTCCGGAGAAAGATTTAAATGTTATGGACCTTATGACTCTTCCTGAAAGGGAATTCAAAATAAAAATCATCAACGTGCTAATGGAGGTACGGAAAGATATCCAAGAACTCAGGAATGAATTCAGGTCGGAGATCCAATTGCTGAAGAGCACGATGGAGGGTATTAAAAGCAGGTTGGATACAGTGGAGGAGACGATAAATGAAATAGAAACTAGAGAAGAGGAATACAAAGAAGCTGAGGTACAGAGAGAAAAAAAGATCTCTAAGAATGAAAGAATATTGAGAGAATTGTGTGACCAATCCAAACGGAACAATATTTGCATTATAGGGATACCAGAAGAAGAAGAAGAGAGAGAAAGGGATTGAAAGTGTCTTTGAGGAGGTAGTTGCTGAAAACGTCCCCAGTCTGGGGAAGGAGATAGTCTCTCAGGCCATGGAGATTCACAGATCTCCCAACACAAGGGACCTAAGGAAGACAACACCAAGACATAGTAATAAAATTGGCAAAGACCAAGGATAAGGACAGACTATTAAAAGCAGCCAGAGAGAGAAATAAGATCACATACTAAGGAAAGCCCATCAGGCTAACATCAGACTTCTCAGCAGAAAGCTTACAGGCCAGAAGGGAGTGGCATGATGTATTTAATGCAGTGAAGCAGAAGGACCTGGAACCAAGATTACTTTATCCGGCAAGATTATCACTTAAATTTAAAGGACGGATTAAAAAATTTCCAGATAAGCAAAAGCTGAGAGAATTTACCTCCCACAAACAATCTCTACAGTCTATTTTTGAGGGACTGCTACAGATAGGAGTGTTCCTAAGGTTTAATAGCTGTCACCAGAGGAAATAAAACCACAGTAAAGAAGAACAGCTAATTACTAAGCAAATGGAAAATTAAATTAAGTATCCCCAGAGTCAATCAAGGGATAGACAAAGAATACAGAATATGATACCTAATATATAAAGAATGGAGGAGGAAGAAAATGGAGGAGAAAAAGGAAAGAACCTTTAGATTGTGTTTGTAACAGCATCTTAAGTGAGTTAAGTTAGACTCTTAGATAGTAAGGAAATTAATCTTGAACCTTTGGTAACCATGAATCTAAAGCCTGCAATGGCAATAAGTACATACCTATTGATAATCACCCTAAATGTAGATGGACTGAATGCGCCAACCAAAAGACACAGAGTAATAGAATGGATAAAAAAGCAAGACCCATCTATATGCTGCCTGCAAGAGACTCACTTTAAACCCAAAGACATACACAGACTAAAAGTGAAGGAATGGAAAAAGATATTTCATGCAACTAACAGAGAGAAAAAAGCAGGTGTTGCAGTACATGTATCAGGCAAAATAGACTTCAAAACAGAGAAAGTAGCAAGAGACAAAGAAGGACATTACATAATGATAAAGGGGTCAATCCAACAAGAAGATATAACCATTATAAATATCTATGCTCCCAACACAGAAGCACCCACATATGTGAAACAAATACTAACAGAATTAAAAGGGAAATAGAATGCAATGCATTCATTCTAGGAGAATTCAACACTCTACTCACTCTGAAGGACAGATCAACCAGACAGAAGATAAATAAGGAGACAGAGGCACTGAACAACACTATATAACAGATGGACCTTACAAACATGTAAAGAACTCTACACCCAAAAGCAACAGAATACACATTCTTCTCAAGTGCACATGGAACATTTTCAAGAATAGGTCATATTGCTGAAAAAGCATTTGACAAAGTTCAACATCCATTCATGATAAAAACTCTCAGCAAAATGGGAATAGAGGGCAAGTACCTCAACATAATAAAGGCCATATATCATAAACCCACAGCCAACATTATATTGAACAGCAAGAAGCTGAAAGCTTTTCCTCTGAGATCGGGAACTAGACAGGGATGCCCACTCTCCCCACTGTTATTTAACGTACTACTGGAGATCCTAGCCACGGCAATCAGACTAAACAAAAAAATACTAGGAATCCAGATTGGTAAAGAAGAAGTTAAACTGTCACTATTTGCAGATGACATGATACTGTACATAAAAAACCCTAAAGACTCCACCCCAAAACTACTAGAACTGATATCAGAATACAGCAAAGTTGCAGGATACAAAATCAACACACAGAAATCTGTGGCTTTCCTATACACTAACAATGAACCAACAGAAAGAGGAATCAGGAAAACAACTCCATTCACAATTGCATCAAAAAAAATAAAATACCTAGGAATAAACCTAACCAAAGAAGTGAAAGATTTATACTCTGAAAACTACAAGTCACTCTTAAGAGAAATTTAAAGGGGACACTAACAGATGGAGACGCATCCCATGCTCGTGGCTAGGAAGAATTAATATCATCAAAATGGCCATCCTGCCCAAAGCAATATACAGATTTGATGCAATCCCTATAAACTACCAGCAAAATTCTTCAATGAACTGGAACAAATAATTCAAAAATTCATATGGAAACACCAAAGACCCCGAATAGCCAAAGCAATCCTGAGAAAGAAGAATAAAGTACGGGGGATCTCACTCCCCAACTTCAAGCTCTATTATAAAGCCATAGTAATCAAGACAATTTGGTACTGGCACAAGAACAGAGCCACAGACCAATGGAACAGACTAGAGAATCCAGACATCAACCCAGACATATATGGTCAATTAATATTTGATAAAGGAACCATGGACATACAATGGCGAAATGACAGTCTCTTCAACAGATGGTGCTGGCAAAACTGGACAGCTACATGTAGGAGAATGAAACTGGACCATTGTCTAACCCCATATACAAAAGCAAACTCCAAATGGATCAAAGACCTGAATGTAAGTCATGAAACCATTAAACTCTTGGAAGAAAACATAGGCAAAAACCTCTTAGACATAAACATGAGTGACCTCTTCTTGAACATATCTCCCTGGGTAAGGAAAAGAACAGCGAAAATGAGTAAGTGGGACTATATTAAGCTGAAAAGCTTCTGTACAGCAAAAGACACCTTCAATAGAACAAAAAGGAACCCTACAGTATGGGAGAATATATTTGAAAATGACACATCCGATAAAGGCTTCACGTCCAGAATATATAAAGAGCTCACACGCCTCAACAAACAAAAAACAAATAACCCAATTAAAAAATGGGCAGAGGAACTGAACAGACAGTTCTCCAAAAAAGAAATACAGATGGCCAACAGACACATGAAAAGATGCTCCACATCGCTAATTATCAGAGAAATGCAAATTAAAACTACAATGAGGTATCACCTCACACCAGTAAGGATGGCTGCCATCCAAAAGACAAACAACAACAAATGTTGGCGAGGCTGTGGAGAAAGGGGAACCCTCCTCCACTGCTGGTGGGAATGTAAGTTAGTTCAACCATTGTGGAAAGCAGTATGGAGGTACATCAAAATGCTCAAAACAGACTTACCATTTGACCCAGGAATTGCACTCCTAGGAATTTACCCTAAGAATGCAGCAATCAAGAATGAGGAAGACCAGTGCACCCCTATGTTTATCGGAGCACTATTTACAATAGCCAAGAATTGGAAGCAACCTAAATGTCCATCGATAGATGAATGGATAAAGAAGATGGGGTACATATACACAATGGAACACTACTCAGCCATAAGAAAAGGGAAAATCCAACCATTTGCAGCAACATGGATGGAGCTGGAGGGTATTATGCTCAGTGAAACAAGCCAAGCAGAGAAAGAGAAATACCAAATGATTTCACTTATCTGTGGAATATAAGAACAAAGGAAAAACTGAAGGAACAAAACAACAGCAGAATCACAGAACTCAAGAATGGACTAACAGGTACCAAAGGGAAAGGGACTGGGGAGGATGGATGGGTAGAGAGGGATAAAGGGGGGGGGAAGTAGGGGGCTAGTAAGATTAGCATGCATGGGGGGGTAGGAGAAAAGGGAGGGCTGTACAACACAGAGAAGGCAAGTAGTGATTCTATAACATTTTGCTATGCTGATGGACAGTGACTGTAAAGGGGTTTATAGGGGGGACCTGGTATAGGGGAGAACCTAGTAAACATAATATTCATCATGTAAGTGTAGATTAATGATACCAAAAAAAAAAAAAGCTGTTCCTGTGTGGAGACCTCCAATGAGTCCTACACAAGGGTATAAAGGGCATATAAAAGTGTAGGCAAAGGGTCTGTTTGTGTTTATACAGAGGATCAAAGCCTAATTGGGCTACCCCGAAAATGAACTAAGATACGATATGAAAAAGAACTTCCAACATCAGCACTCTCTGGAAGACTCATGCCAGAAGATGATCATCGAAAAACCCCAACAAAGATCCACACACTGCTACAGCTGTAGATGCACTCATCCCACCAGTTCCTGGACTTGCCATGGGAATGAAGAAGGATATATCTAAACTGGCCTGTGCATACAGTAAAACAACAAATTGGACTGGATCTATACTGTTGGAACTCAACCAAGAATTAGGAGAAGTGCAAATTGTAGTGCTCCAAAATCTTACAACTACAGACTATTTACTGTTAAAAGAACATAAGGGATGTGAACATTCCCCAGGAATGGGTTGTTTTAATTTGTCTGATTTCTCTCAGACTGTTCGGGTTCAGTTGGACAATATCCACCATATCATAGATAAGTTTTCACAAATGCCTAAGGTGCCTAACTGGCTTTCTTGGTTTCGCTGGAGATGGCTGGTAATTACAGGTATGCTTTGGTTATGTAACTATACTCCTATTATGTTAATGTGTGTGCGCAATTTAAGTAGTAGCTTAAAACGTATCCATGCTGAAGTTACTCTACAAGAAGATATGTCAAAGAAATAATCAGTCTTCCCATGTTTTCTTCCACCTGCTACTTCTATAGCTTTTCTTCTTCCTTCCTAATTACAACCCTTAAATAGAATTCGTGCCTCATATCAAATTTACCGAGTATCATAATTCTTCCAAGTGGTAAAGATACCTCAAGACAAATGCTGGGCATAGAAGCTACAGGGCATAAATATGCAAAGAATTAAAAAGCTAACCATTTCAAACAATAAGGCTTCTCTCTCACTTACCAACTTTACATTTCCCTGTATGGCCCCGGAAGATGACTGGTTAGCCAGAGACGGGTAAGATTCCTCAAGGGAGGAACAACCTAAGACAGGCACAGTCGCAGGGGGGCCATCAGGTGAGAAATTGGGGATCAACAGAGGTGAGGCTTAGAACCTCACCGCCCCCCCCCCGTTCTGAGAGAAATCTTCTGCATACGTGGATGTTTTATTGCCCTTGTCTAGCTTGGATTAACACATAGTCTACAGGCACACACCTGATCATCTTCATTTGCTCTCTTACAACACTAAACTATGTTTTCTACCTTTATCTTGTATCTACCTACCACTTCAGCATTTTATTAAAAATAATAATAATAAAGAGAGAAATGTGGTATCCACATATAAATCAAGTATAAAAATCAAATGAGTATTCATATTTGAACTGACTCTTTATAGTTCATGATGCATGAGCAAAACTGAAAGTTTCTGTGATGACTGCCCTTGTACTGTTCACTATGTAACTTTTTCACTATGTAAGAATTTGTTCTCCATGTAAGAACTTGTTTGTTATGCCTCAGAAGATTGGAGACTGACGAAAATTAGGCTTGGGGTGGATTAATGATTGTGCATTGAGCATTGACTCCCCTATACAGAATTTTTTTGTTAACAACCATTTGATCAATAAATATGAGAGATGCCCTCACAAAAAAAAAAAAAAAAAAAAAGTACACACTTCCAATGGTAAAATAAATAAGTAATCGGGATGTAATGTATAGCGTAAGGAATATAGTCAAGATATTGTAACAGCTTGGTATGGTGATAGCTGGTACCTAGAATTGTCGTGTATATAAATGTTGAATCACTATGTTGTACACCTGAAACTAATGTAATGTAATACTGTGTGTCAACTACCCTTCAATAAAAAATAATCATCTCAAAAAAATAAAAAAGAAAAAAGAAAATAAATAAAAATAAAAATAAAAATAAAAAATAAAAAATAAAATGTTTTTAAAAGACAAAAAAAAAAAAAGAAGATATGTCAAAGAAATAATCAATCTTCCCAGGTTTTCTTCCGCCTGCTACTTCTATAGCTTTTCTTCTTCCTTCCTAATTACAACCCTTAAGTAGAATTCGTGCCACATATCGAATTTACCGAGTATCATAATTCTTCCAAGTGGTAAAGATACCTCAAGACAAATGCTGGGCATAGAAGCCACAGGGCATAAATATGCAAAGAAGTAAAAAGCTAACCTTTTCAAACAATAAGGCTTCTCTCTCACTTACCAACTTTACATTTCCCTGTATGGCCCCAGAAGATGACTGGTTAGCCAGAGATGGGTAAAATTCCTCAAGGGAGGAACAACCTAAGACAGGCACAGTCGCAGGGGGGCCATCAGGTGAGAAATTGGGGATCAACAGAGGTGAGGCTTAGAACCTCACCCCCCCCCCCCGTTCTGAGAGAAATCTTCTGCATACGTGGATGTTTTATTGCCCTTGTCTAGCTTGGATTAACACATAGTCTACAGGCACACACCTGATCATCTATATTTGCTCTCTAACAACACTAAACTATGTTTTCTACCTTTATCTTGTATCTACCTACCACTTCAGCATTTTATTAAAAATAATAATAATAAAGAGAGAAATGTGGTATCCACATATAAATCAAGTATAAAAATCAAATGAGTATTCATACTTGAACTGACTGTTTATAGTTCATAATGCATGAGCAAAACCAAAAGTTTCTGTGATGACTGCCCTTGTACTTTCACCATGTAACTTATTCACTATGTAAGAATTTGTTCTCCATGTAAGAACTTGTTCGTTATGATTCAGAAGATTGGAGACTGATGAAAATCAGGCTTGGGGTGGATTAATGAATGTGCATTGAGCATTGACCCCCCCCATACAGAATTTTATTGTTGTTAACAACCATTTGATCAATAAATATCAGAGATGCCCTCACAAAATATATATATATACACACACACACACACACACACACACACACACACACACACTTCCAATTGTAAAATAAATAAGTAACTGGGATGTAATGTATAGCATAAGGAATATAGTCAAAATATTGTAGTAACTTGGTATGGTGATAGCTGGTACCTAGAATTATCATGTATATAAATGTTGAATCACTGTGTTGTACACCTACCTGAAAGTAATGTAATACTGTGTGTCAACTACCCTTCAATAAAAAATAATTATCTAAAAAAAGGAAAAAAAAAAGAATAGATCACATACTAGGCCACAAAAAGAGCCTCAGTAAATTCAAAAATGTTGAAATTGTACCAACCAGTTTCTCTGATCACAAAGCTATGAAACTAGAAATAAATTACGCAAGGAAAATGAAAAATCCTACAAACACATGGAGGCTTCACATCATGCTCCTAAATAACCAATGGATCAATGACCAAATAAAAACAGATCAAGCAATATATGGAGACAAATTACAACAATAATTCAACACTGCAAAATCTGCGGGACACAGCCAAGGCTGTGCTAAGAGGAAAGTATATTGCAATACAGGCCTACCTCAAGAATGAAGATCAATCTCATATAAGCAGTGTAAACTCACAATGAATGAAACTAGAAAGAGAACCTCAAATGAGTCCCAAAGTCAGTAGAAGGTGGGACTTTATTATAATAAAGATTAGAGCAGAAACAGATAAAATTGAGAAGAATAAAACAATAGAAAGAATCAATGAAAGCAAGAGCTGGTTCTTCGAGAAAATAAACAAAGTAGGTAACCCCCTAGCCAGACTTATCAAGAAAAAAAGAGAGTCTACACACATAAAGAGAATCAGAAATGAGAAAGGAAAATATCACTACAGACACCACAGAAATACAAAGAATTATTAGAGAATACTATGAAAAATTATATGCTAACAAACTGGATAACCTAGAAGAAATGGACAACTTCCTAGAAAAATACAACCTTCCAAGGCTGACGAAGAAACAGAAAATCTGAACAGACCAATTACCAGCAGTGAAATTGAACTGATAATCAAAAACCTGCCTAAGAACAAAATTTTATCGAACATTTAGTGAAGACCTAATACCCATTCTCCTTAAAGTTTTCCAAAAAATAGAAGAGGAGGGAATACTTCCAAACTCATTCTATGAGGCCAGCATCACTCTAATAACAAAACCAGGCAAAGACATCACAAAAAAGAAAATTACAGACTGATATCCCTGATGAAAGTAGATGCAAAAATACTCAACAAAATATTAGCAAACCAAATTCAAAAACACATCAAAAAGGTCATCCATCATGATCAAGTTGGATTTATGCCAAGGATGCAAGGATGCTACAACATTCGAAAATCCATCAACATCATCCACCACATCCAAAAAGAGAAGGACAAAACCCACATGATCATCTCCATAGATGCTGAAAAAGCAGTTGACAAAATTCAACATCCATTCATGATAAAAACTGTCAACGAAATCGGTATAGAGGGCAAGTACCTCAACATAATAAAGGCCATACATGACAAACCCATAGCCAACATTATACTTAACAGCGAGAAGCTGAAAGCTTTTCCTTTAAGATCGGGAACAAGACAAGAATGCCCACTCTCCCCACTTCTATTCAACATAGTACTGGAGGTCCTAGCGACGGCAATCAGACAATACAAAGAAATAAAAGGCATCCAGATTGGCAAGGAAGAAGTTAAACTGTCCCTGCTCGCAGATGACATGATATTTGTACATAAAGAACCCTAAAGAATCCACTCCAAAACTACTAGATCTAGTATCTGAATTCAGCAAAGTTGCAGGATATAAAATTAATACACAGAAATCTGTGGTATTCCTATACACTAACAATGAACTAGCAGAGAGAGAAATCAGGAAAACAATTCTATTCACAATTGCATCAAAATAATGAAATAACTAGGAATAAACCTAACCAAGGAAGTGAAAGACCTATATTCTGAAAACTACAAGACACTCATGAGAGAAATAAAAGAAGATACCAATAAATGGAAACACATCCCATGCTCATGGATAGGAAGAATTAATATTGTCAAAATGGCCATCCTGCTTAAAGCAATCTATAGATTCAGTGCAATTCCTATCAAAACACCAACAGCATTCTTCAATGAACTAGAGAAAATCATCCTAAAATTCATATGGAACCACAAAAGACCACGAATAGCCAAAGCAATCCTGAGAAGGAAGAATAAAGCAGGGGGAATTATGCTCCCCAACTTCAAGCTCTACTATAAAGCCACAGTAATCAAGACAATTTGGTACTGGCACAAGAACAGACCCACAGACCAATGGAACAGACTAGAGAGCCCTGATATAAACCTAACCATATATGGTCAATTAATATATGATAAAGGAGCCATGGACATACAGTGGGGAAGTGACAGCCTCTTCAACAGTTGGTGTTGGTGAAACTGGACAACTACATGCAAGAGAATGAAGCTGGATTGTTGTTTAACTCCATATACAAAAGTAAACTCTAAATGGATTAAAGACTTGTATATAAGTCATGAAACCATAAAACTCTTAGAAGACTACATAGGCAAACATCTCCTGAATATAAGCATTAGCAACTTCTTCCTGAACCCATCTCCTCGAGAAAGGGACACAAAAGCAAAAATGAACTCAGGGGACTACATCAAACTAAAAAGTTTTTGTACGGCAAAGGACATCATCAACAAAACAAAAAGGCATCCTACAGTATGGGAGAATATATTTGTAAATGACATATCCGACAAGGGGTTAACATCCAAAATATATAAAGAACTTACACACCTCAGCCCCTAAAAAGCAAATAACCCAATTAACAAATGGGCAGAGGTTATGAAGAGACAGTTCTCCAAAGAAGAAATTCAGATGGCCAAGAGACACATGAGAAGATACTCCACATCACTAATCATCAGGGAAATGCAAATTAAAACCACAATGAGATATCACCTCACACCAGTAAGGATGGCCAGCATTGAAAAGTCTAAGAACAACAAATGTTGGTGAGGATGCGGAGAAAGGGGAACTCCTGCACTGCTGGTGGGAATATAAGCTAGTTCAACCATTGTGGAAAGCAATATGGAAGTTCCTCAAAAACTAAAAATAGAAATACCATTTGACCCTGGAATCCCACTCCTTGGAATATACCCAAAGAATACAACTTCACAGATTTGAAGAGACATATGCACCCCTATGTTCATTGCAGCACTTTTTTGCAATAGCCAATATATGGAAGCAACCTAAGTGTCCATCTGTAGATGAATGGATAAAGAAGAGGTGGTACATATATACAATGGAATACTATTCAGCCGTAAGAAAGAAACAAATCCTACCATTTGCAACAACATGAATAGAGTTGGAGGACATTATGCTCAGTGAAATAAGCCAGGCAGAGAAAGACAAATGCCAAATGATTTCCCTCATTTGTGGAGTGTAACAATGAGGCAAAACTGAAGGACCAAAATGGCGGCAGACTCAGAGACTCCAAGAATGAACTAGTGGTTACCAAAGGGGAGGGGTGTGGGAGGGCAGGTGGGGATGGAGGAAGAAGGGGACTGAGGGTTATTATGTTCAGTACACACGGTGTGGGGGATCATGGGGAGAACAGTGTATCACAGTGAAGGGACATAGTGGATCTCTGGCAACTCGCACTGATGGACAATGACTGCATTGGGGTATGGGTGGGGACTTGATAGTATGGGTGAATGTAGTAACCACATTGTTTTTTCATGTGAAACCTTCATAAGAGTGTATATCAGTCATACTTTAATTAAAAATTTTCTAAAATAATAATAATAAATAAATTCAGAAAGAAAAAAAGAGTTGTACATCAGGAAAGTCCTCTGAAACTTTCATACTTGTCTAACAATGCTTTGCTTCCCTTACCTATGACAGGATGAATGATTTGGGTAATAAAATATTTATATATACAATGTTGTTTATCTTAGGGGAAATAGAGTCTAGCACCATGGTTTTGATACCGACTTTTGCTTTTTTAATGGAGCTGTGTCAGAATTGGTACTTGAGTATGTCAGAGCATCTCTGTCCTGCTGTGTTTCTATTCCTCAAACTCCCTAGTCTTAGTGAGAACAAACCCAGGACATGCTTAGCTAACAGCTCTGTACATGTATGCCGTTATCACCCATGTTATTAATGGTAATTTGTTGAAGTCTGTGAGAGATTTTTTTAAGTTATTTTTTATATCAGTGGTTCAATGAAGATCAAACCATCATACCAGTGCCTGACGACTAGACCTAGATGTTTATTTCTAAATTCTTGTCTCTACTCTCACATCTTTTTCTTACAAGTATTTTTATTTAGCTTTAGGGCCCGAAAGTCTTATCTCAACTACCTGCCAGTCATTTTCAAATGTTCAGTTTCTGATTGGTCCTGGGACTTGGCAAAACCTTCAAATTTCAACATTTCACCCATCCAATAGGATATTCTACTGCCCAGTTAACACTGGTATTATAAACTGTTCCCTGTTAGCTCCTGTGGGGCCTATGAAAACTCTGCCTTATTTGCCAGCAAATTCTAACTACTATATACAACTGAGTTACATTTCATCAATGGAACATGCTAAGTTCCTGGGTGTATTTAAATAAAACTGGAGAGATTTGAAAGACCATTTTCCACAAATGCTAATTAAAACAGTATTACTGAACCAGCAAACTGCAAATGTAGAGGATAGCCATAGTTGTTATGTTATTGTAAGGCACTTTCATTCTCAGGTAGGCAATGTCCTAAAATGCAGCATGAATGACCAGACTTAATGGATAAGCACTTTTTATAGTAGTAAATGTATAAGGAAAATTGGGAATCGAGAAAAGGTAATCGGAAGATCTAGCTTCGCTGTTAAATGTTTAGGTGAAACGAATCTGAGGTTAGGACCTTGACAATTTCTTGTGGTTTGTGTGGCTCCTTGTAAATTGACCTCTCAAATTTGTTAATGTAGATTTCTTTCTGTATCATTTCTTATCACAATAAAGGTATTTGCAGTTGAAGTTCTTGCTTTTGTACCTGGACCATTAGATTTATGTTTTTGTAATAATTTATGGTAATAATTGTCTGTCATAAATTAGACCAAACTTGAAATATCTTAGGTTTTCATACTTAAAATATTAGTCTGAGGTAGATTCAAAGCGCTGAGGAAACACTTTTTGTGATTTTTTTTTTGGAAGGAATGAAGTCTGCTAATATTTAGTTACTAATTCTAACCGTCAATTTTTAGACTTTCTTTTTCATCTTGCCAGTAGTTGTGGATATTTTGCACTTTTAAAATTACGAAATCTGTCAAACCTAAAGATAAGTATAAGTAATGGAATGAGCATACATCTGCGCATTCAGGTCTTAACAGATCCTAACATTTTGCCATATATGTTCAGATCTTTTTCTTAATTATGGTAAAAAAAACCCCACAACATAACATTTACCATCTTAACCATTTTTTAATGTATAATATAGAAGTATTAACTATATGCATATTGTTGTGCAACAGATCTCTAGAACTCTTTCATTTTGCAAAACAAACTATACACATTAAACAAAAACTTGCCTCCCTCTCTCTCTAGTCCCTGGCAACCATCATACTACTTTCTAAGAGTTTGACTACTTTAGATACCTCGCATAAGTGGAACCTTGCAGTATTTGTCTTTTTGTCACTAGTTTATTTCATTGAACATAATATCCTCAAGGTTCATCCAATGTTGTAGCATATGACTGAATTTCCTTCCTTTTTAAGGTTGAATAATATTCCACTGTGCATTTTTGCCACATTTTCTTTATCCATTCATCCATTGTTGGACATTTAGGTTGCTTCCATTCCTTGTCTGTTGTGAATAATGCTGCAGTGAATATGGGTGTGCATATATCTTTTTGAGATCCTGTTTTCAGTTCTTCTGGATATATACTCAGGAGTTGGATTGCTGACTCATATAATTCTGGATCATATGGTATTTCTATTTTTAATTTTTTGAGGACTCTCCATACTGTTTTCAATAGTAGCTGCACCATTCTCCATTCTGACCAAGAGCACACAGGGTTCTAATTTCTCCATATTTTTGTCAACACTTGTTATTTTCTTTTTTCTTTTATAGTGACTATTCTGATGGATATGAGGTAATATCTTGTTATAGTTTTTATTTATATTTCCTTGATCAGTGATATTAAGCATCTTTTCATATGCTTGTCTACTTGTATATCTTTTCTGGAGAAATATTTAAATCCTTTGTCCAGTTTCTAATTGGTTTGTTTTTGTTGTTGAGCTGTAGAAGTTCTTTATATATTCTGGATATAACATTGCTACATTTCTATAGTGTGGCTTTTTTCCTTATGCTATTATCATCTTCCAGAAAGACAGGAACTTTATTGCACACATATGTCTTCATTGGAGATTACTATAGTCTTCAGGACAGCCTCCTCTGTGTCTGAGTTCGGCCCATTAAATTCATTATTAAAGCCCATGAAAGTGACTGCCTTTCACCAAATGGCCCTTTCTGAAGATGTTGTATGTCTCTTACATGCTCATTTTCACACAACCTGAAAATGTTGGTGACAGAAATGATCAAGATGTGATGATGGATATGGTATGAGCAACTGTAGGGTATTTGCTCTCTGACTTGTTTATTCCTTTTCTTCACTATCATATTTTACCCATTTGATCATTTTCTAACAAAGGTCATTAATTGCATCACAGACTTTTTTTTTGGTATCATTAATATACAATCACATGAACAACATTGTAGTTACTAGATTCCCTCCATTATCAAGTCCCCACCACGCACCCCATTACAGTCACTGTCCATCAGCATAATAAGATGCTATAGAGTCACTACTTGTCTTCTCTGTGCTATGCTGCCTTCCCCGTGACACCCTATGTTATGTATGCTAATCGTAATGCCCCTTATTCCCCTTCTCCCTTCCTTCCCACCCATCCTCCCCAGTCCCTTTCCCTTTGGTAACTGTTAGTCCATTCTTGGGTTCTGTGAGTCTGCGACTATTTTGTTCCTTCCGTTTTTGCTTTGTTCTTATGCTTCACAGATGAGTGAAATCATTTGGTACTTGTCTTTCTCTGCCTGGCTTATTTCACTGAGCATAGTACCCTCCAGCTCCATCCATGTTGTTGCAAATGGTAGGATTTGTTTTCTTCTTATGGCTGAGTAATATTCCATTGTGTATATGTACCACCTCTTATTTATCCATTCATCTACTGATGGACACTTAGGTTGCTTCCATTTCTTGGCTACTGTAAATAGTGCTGCGATAAACATAGGGGTGCATATGTCTTTTTGAAACTGGGCTGCTGCATTCTTAGGGTAAATTCCTAGGAGTGAAATTTCTGGGTCAAATGGTATTTCTATTTTTAGTTTTTTCAGGAACCTCCATACTGCTTTCCACAATGGTTGAACTAATTTACATTCCCACCAGCAGTGTAGGAGGATTCCCCTTTCTCTGCATCATCGCCAGCATTTGTTGTTCCTAGTCTTTTCTATGTTGGCCATCCTAACTGGTGTAAGGTGGTATCTCATTGTGGTTTTAATTTTCATTTCCCTGATAATTAGCGATGTGGAGCATCTTCATGTGCTGTTGGCCATCTGAGTTTCTTCTTTGGAGAAGTGTCTTTTCATATCCTCTGCCCATTTTTTAATAGAGTTATTTGATTTTGGGGTGTTGAGGTATGTGAGTTCTTTATATATTTTGGATGTTAACCCCTTGTCGGATATGTCATTTACAAATATATTCTCCCACACTGTAGGATGCCTTTTTGTTTTGCTGATGGTGTCCTTTGCTGTACAGAAGCTTTTTAGCATGATGTAGTTTCATTTATTCACTTTTGCTTTTGTTTCCCTTGCCCGAGGAGATGCATTCAGGAAAAAGTTGCTCATGTTTATATTCAATAGATTTTTGCCTTTGTTTTCTTCTAAGAGTTTTATGGTTTCATGATTTACATTCAGGTCTTTGATCCATTTTGAGTTTACTTTTGTGTATGGGGTTAGACAATAATCCAATTTCATTCTCTTGCGTGTAGCTGTCCAGTTTTGCCAACACCAGTTACTGAAGAGGCTGTCATTTCCTCATTGTATATCCATAGCTCCTTCATCATATATTAATTGACCATATATACTTGGGTTTATATCTGGACTTGTCTTTTTGATAATAAGATGGGCTGTGTACCTGCTATCACTTATTATCTCTGGTAATTGTAGTGCCTATTTTCTGAGTCCCTTCTCCCTTTACTACCCCATGTACTTGCCAGCAGTTTGTGTTATCTTGCAGGTAGTGTAGATTTTTTTCCGTTAGGATCAAAACTATAAGTATTGAAGCCTTCCTGAAGAAATTTAAGAGTGAACCAGCATTCAGACAAGAGAGAACTTTTATTTATTGCAGATACATCAGTTACCTGTTGATGCTATATATTATAGTTATTTGGAGATTTACAACTAATTGAATGAAAAGGACAAATGCTTGAGTTATGGTCAAATCTTAGACATTTCTTAACATCATGACCCAAATTACCTTGTAACCTGCCTTTTTCAGAATTCATCTCCTAGGTGAGTACTGCAAAAAATGCAGTGCTGACTACATGCTTATAGGTGTTTTCCCTTCCATTTCCTTATCTTAGTTCTATTACATAGTGACAGTACTCTTTTGAAAATTAGCCTGTCCCAATCGTATACTTATAGGAGTCTTAACTGCAGAGTACCAGTGTTACTTTGAGGCTTCTCTTTTAGTCCTTAGAGGTAGTAAGAAAGTGTTAGTTTGTTCTGTGAACAGTTGTAGATTATGAATCTTTCAGGAATTTCTGAAAAGTCAGCCCTTGATGGACTTTTATCACAGCACTGATATTTCTGTGAGTCTGAACCACATTTCCTGGCTTTAATCCAAAGAGAGTGCAATTTATAGTGCTAATAAAACAGAAATCTTCAAGTAGTCCTAATCATATAGATAGCAAATTATTACTGCTATCTGTGTGTTGCTCTTTTAAATATTGATGCTAAAATAAAATCTTTATATATGAAAAGGTCCCCAAGAGATCCTCTGGTCCACTTTCCTGGCTCAACGCAGCTAATCCTAACTCCTGTTTTGAGACAACTCAAGGTCCACAGAAGTAATGGGACCTGGAGGTGGGAGAAGGGAGGAAGGGGGGTTGTGGTGGTAATTGGAAGAGCCATTAATTAAATAATTTATTCAGCACCTATTGTGTGTCTACTGTGTGCCAGGTACTTTTCAGGCACCAGAGTCAGCAGGGGGCAGATAAAAATCCTTGACCATTCTAGTGGAGGGGAAAAACAGATAAATAAGTAAATACATGTAATAAATCAAATAATAAGTGTAGAAATATAAAGGAGGGGAGAGGGATAGTGTATATCAAGGTTGGGGGGTGGGAAGTGCAGTTTGAAATGAGGTGAACAAGGAAGCTGTCATTGAGGTGACATTCTTCAAGACTTGAAATGGGAATAATAATGAAGATATTGGGAAGAATATTTCAGGCAGAAGGAACATCAAAGTTAAAGGTCCTGAGGCAGCAGAACACCCAGTGTGTTTGAGGAAACACAGGGACACTAGTGTGCTGAAATGGAATAAACGAGACAGAGAGTAGTAGGAAGTGAGGGGCAAGATCACTGGCCTCATGGGCCAGTGTAAAGACTTCTGGATTTACCTTGATGAGAAGATTTTTAGCAGAAGAAGGACATGATCTAACCTTTCCTTTCAAAAGGGCATTCTGACTGCTCTGTTGAAAGGAGACTCTGGGGAGGTCACAGAAGAAGCAAGGAGACCAGTTACGATGCTACTGCAGTACCATGGGTGAGAGATGGTAAGTGGTTTGGATCAGGGAAGTAATGTTGAAGGTTGTGAGACCTGGTCTGATTTAGGATAGATTCTGAAGATTGAGTCAACAGGATTGCTGATGGATTGTAAATGGATTCCATTTAAAATTGGAATTCTAAGTATAGAAATTTTAAACATGGTACAAAATCAATAGGCAAGTCTTGTTAGTGCCCAATAGTTTACTGATGAATTAATGAAAAACATGCCTTGTACTTTGGGGTTAATACTCTTACCCTGCATATTAAGTGAAATTTCAGCTTATTTCAAAACAGTTTTCTTCCTCAGGAATTTTTTGTGGCTCATAAATATTCTTTGTAGCTTTTATTGCATATGTATTATTCTTTGTTCTCAAGTGCCTGTATTTTTCTTCAAGGTAGAAAATGTTGTTAGCTCAAATAAATCGAGATTCTCAGGGCATGACAGAGTTTCCTGGAGGAGGGATGGAAGCTCAGCATGTTACCCTGTGCCTGACAGAGGCAGTAACTGTGGCAGGTGAGCAGACTTGTTTGGAGGGGTCATGTGGGTTTGGAAGTATCATTTATCTTAAGGGAAAATGAAAACTCAAAACACTGTGTTCACTTCCCTCTTCCTTGTTTTGCTAAGGGTAACACAAGGCTAAGCCTTTTTTTTTTTCTTCAGGATTTTATTATTATTTTTATTTATTGTTATTTTATTTATTTATTTTGCAGAGCCAGAATTTAAGGCTAAGCCTTTATGAGCATTTTTACCTGGTGTGGATGTTGGGTACAGTAGGGCGGGGAAATATTCTTTGTAAATGCTGGAAGCAATCCCACTTGAGTCTAAGTTAAGCAATCTGCCCTTTGCCTAATTTTCATTAAAAAATTAAACAGTATGCACATATGATAGTTATCTATAGAAAATAACTTTTTTTTGTAATAGATGGTGACAATTTAGAAAATATGGAAGGTGTAAGCTTACAAGCAGTAACACTTGCAGATGGTTCTACCGCTTACATACAACACAATTCTAAAGGTATGTACCTCATGTGCATCTCATTGGTTAATGTGAACAATTCATAACCTCATAGTTGAGCACCTAGTAACTATAACCCCTTTCCTTCTAGAGATGCTGTATGGCATGTTATTTTTAAAAAGCTCCTGCTTAAGTTTTGTTTTGATAATTTGGGGACACCTTTGGCGATAATTTGGAATATACTCTGAGATATCAAAGCTAGTAGTGAAAAGGGGAGTGGGGAATGTTCTCATCCTATTTCTAGTAAGACCTTTCTTGCTTTTTTTACTTTAAGTTATTAATGTTTTTACAAAACATGCATAAAAATAAGGACATTAGGTTTTGCTTATATAACATCTCTAAACCAGTGTTCACTTTATTCCAAGAAACAGCCCAGTTCTCAAACTTACTTCTATGGAAACCTACAGAGCTCACGTTTATGTATTCAGGAGACTTACTGCCCCAGGGATGAGAATGACATGCGGCCTCACATACACTGACATACCTATTTATCTTCCCCATTCCAGCTTTCCCACAGTCAGGGTCACCGTCCCTACGTGGCTCTGAAAGGTATATAGAGGCTCAACTGATGTAGCTTGCTGTGATGAGCCACTCTTCCTCTTAAACTTATCTAACTGAGGATTGGAGGGGAGGAAGGATGGCTGAGGGAGGATTGTCTGCTTTCTGTAGGATCACTGGATATGTTATTGAATTGCCTCAGAACATTAAGGGAAGAATCAAGATGAACATGATCTTAAGTAGTGTATGTTTTTATAGTTGAAATAATTTTGAAATTGTATAGTTTACAGATTTTTGCTTGTGCTAATACATTGGCTTAAATCTTCTTGTGCCAGATGGAAAACTCATAGATGGCCAGGTCATTCAGTTGGAAGATGGTTCTGCTGCCTACGTTCAACATGTACCTATACCTAAAAGTAGTAAGTATTTGATACTTAATCTCCTTCAGTATTTGGTGCCTGCAGCTGCCTCTTACTGCCTAAACTTGGTCCTGATCACTAGTCCTCCTTCTGAGAGGGAGATAGGTAGATGTCAAAGAGAGGATTTAAAGACCATTTTAACTTAGCTGAGATCTTCTTAAATAATAGAGAAAAGTTAGTGGACTGAACTCTATAGATAAATAGGCAACAGTCTTAAGTGAATAGTTCTTTTATTTGAACTAAATCTTAATATCTCATTTTGTTTGTTTTTCTCTTCTTTCAACTCTCCTTACCCCTTGATACATATTCCTAAAACAGCTATTCTCTTTTTACCTTCAAACGTTTATTCACAGCAGCTTTACTGAGATTACTTAAATGTTTAAGGACCCATAAAGCACGTATGGGTTTTATAATGTGTTTAATGGTTTATTGACTCTTATTATTGAGTTGTTAGAATATACTTGGAAAACATGGGATCTAAATGTAAGCATTGTTTTTGAGCAGGGGACAGTTTGCGTTTAGAAGATGGTCAAGCAGTACAGTTAGAAGATGGAACTACAGCATTTATTCACCATACCTCCAAAGGTAAAATAGCTTTGGAAATATAAATAAAATAAGAGATAGGTGGGGGTGTGGGCAAAATAAGACCTGCCTTTAGTTGCTGAAGTGCTGATAAATCAAGAAGAATTGTGTTTGTTCTCTGAAATATAAGATGACGGATTTTGGCATAGTCTAAGAAAAAAGTTTCTAATAATTTGAGCTGTCTAGTAACAGGTTGGAATAGCAGACCCCTGGTCCCTGAAGACTTCAGATAGAGACTGCCTTTAAAATATGAAATTGAACATTTGATAGTTAAATTGCTGATTTTTTCTTCCTCTTAAATATAATTTCTTTAGCAAGGTCCTTTGCCTGTTGTGTTCATCTTTAAAAAAAACAAACAAACTTAAAACTATCGGAGGCAAATACAGCAAAGTATTAATGTTTTTAACTTTGTGTATGGAGGAGATGGAATGGGCTTGAGGTGGAATGCACAGGAGTAATGAGTACAGCTCTGTAGCCAGACTATCTGGGTTCAAATGTGGGTCTGCTGTCCTTTAGCTTTGTGACCTGAGCAAATTATTTTACCCCCTTGTGCTTCAGTTTCATCTATAGAATGAGGGTTACAGTAAAGATCCACATCATATGGTAGTTGTGAGGACAAAATGTGCAAACATATGTAAAGCATTTAGAACATAAATGTCACCTAGCAATGCTCAATAAATGTCAGCCATGATTATTATTACTAGAATGACATAATGTGTTTTAGAAAGATTGTTTAGTTGCAAAGGAGAAAATTTTTTAAAATTTACACTACTTAAATTTGTAAGTAAATTTAGAGTTAAGAAAAACTAAATCTGAATTTTTTTCTTTATCAGGGGGCGTTAATCAGGGTTCATTGTAATTGGTTAGATCTATTTCACATACTGTATATATTGTGGTATGGTTATATAGACAGTTAAAAAAAACTATGGACTTAGTAGTCATACCAACATGAATTCAGATCCTGATTTCTCTACATACTGATTTTGACTGTTAATTGTTAGTTTTTTAGTTTTTCTTTTTATTTATTGGTTTCTAAGGAGAGTGATGTTACTTCCCCAAACCTCAGTTTCCCATTTGTACAGTAAGGGTGATAAATAGTACAGTAAGGGTGATAAATATACCCACCTCACAGAATTGTTGAGGATTGAGTCATTCCCTTGCTTCTCTAAATATGTAACGTTTATCAGACTACTTTTAATTTAATGCCATGCTCTTCTACTCCCTCAGATAGTTACGACCAGAGCGCATTACAGGCAGTTCAGTTGGAAGATGGCACTACAGCTTACATCCACCATACAGTGCAAGTCCCGCAGTCTGACACCATCTTGGCAATTCAGGCTGATGGGACAGTGGCAGGTCTGCACACTGGGGATGCCACAATTGACCCTGACACCATCAGTGCTTTGGAACAGTATGCAGCAAAGGTACAGCATTTTACAATGTCAAGAATGTTCCTAGATAACAGCATCTTTGTTTTTATTTATTTTTATTAAAGTATCATTGATGCACAATCTTACAAATGCTTCACATGAGCAATATTGTGGTTACAAAATTCAGCCATATTATCAAGTAACCCCCCACACCCTACTGCAGTCACTGTCCCTCAGCGTAGTAAGATGCTATAGAGACACTACTTGTCTTTTCCATGTTATACCAGTATCTATTTTTCATTAAAGGAAAAGAAAGCAAAAAAGTATACTTTATGAAATAAGAAACTAGCCATTCAAAGTCAAAATCAACATTTAGGAGAAGACCATTTATCTTAAAAGAGTGAATTGTAGAAATAAATATTTGAAGAAAAATAAGGGAATGTAGTAAGAGCTTATAGAAAAGGGTATAACTCATAGATGACTCACAAGCAGATATATTCAAGGATGAGTACCATAAAAGAAATAATGAAGTGTAGCTTGAACCGCCTATGAATTAAGAAGTAGAAATTTGAGATTGGAAAAGGTTGAAGGAGAGTTAAGTTTTACATCAGAAGGACTGGGTTTTTTCCCTTGCATTAAATATGTATCTTTCATATAATTTAAAAGTTTTCCCACTTTTTATAATGGAAATTTTCAAACATACACAAAGATAAACAATAATGAATCCCCATGTACTTACCACCCAGCCTAAACAATTATCGAAATGTGGAACTTTTATTTTTATAGGTGTCCATTGATGGAAGTGAAAGTGTAACAGGTACTGGAATGGTTGGAGAAAATGAGCAAGAGAAAAAAATGCAGGTCTGTAAAGCTACTTTTCTATATAAGACTCTTTCTCTTAGCATTTGTACACTCTTCTATGGATGAAAGCAAGAATTGGGAACTCACTACCTCGTTAGGAAAATCTTAACCAATTCAGAAAAACGGGGTATGTGGTAGGTAGTAGCTTTCTTGAACTACTTCAGGTCTCAGGATTCATTATATGAATTCAAAGCGACACTAAAGCCATCAAAATATCCCAGAAATGCAGATGAAGTTTGTGTTCTGGAATCTAAGGTAATTTTGGAGACCATGTGGTCTCTGACTACTCACATCAATGGCAGTCTATGTTTCCTTCTTCTGTGACTCCATCATTGCTATGCTAACTAGCCCTTACCACTTTGGTTTTTATATGTTTTTGTTTCTTCAGCTTCTAGCTGATTTCCTCCACACTTTCCTTTGCAGCTTCTGGAGAGAAGGCTCAGCCTAGCTATTTATCATTGTTCCTACTGGGCAAAGCTGTTTGTACTTTTTGTACCAGACTGCTCCCTGGGCTGCATGTAACCACGGGTTGACTGCCCTTGATTCAGATGTTCCCCTGGGTCCAGTCATTGGTATCCAGATAACAGCTTAGAGCAGCAGTGCCTCCAGAAGTTTTGTACTAAGTACAAAGTAGTCACAGGTGCATTCTGGGGGACCTACAAATCAAAAATTCAAAACCTCCATAATTCAAGATTCTGTTTTGAATTACGTGTTTGGGTGAGTGGGTGTACTTGGAGCTTATAAAGTCATTATAGCATATTCTTGCTTTAATGCTCCTCCTTATTTTCTTAACAGTTATCTCTAATATTTTACTGACTGCTCCCTCATAGCAGTTTTTTGCATTCTTCTGAGCGTTTTATCATATTTAACTCCTAAAGTTTTGCTTCAGAGCCACACTTTTTAACTTGAGCATTAACATCATCACTTACTGATACTGAGTGATATTATTAGGGGTTATCAAGAAGTTTTTACATTTATAATAATAGTAAATGATAAAATAACAGGAATCACTGATATCACTGGTAGAAATTTGCTTCTAAACATTGCCGAACAGCCACTATTTCTGTTTACCCACTGAAGTAGTGCCATCAGGTGGCAGTAGTAGAAACACAGTTTGTAGTCTGTAAGCCCATCAGCTCTAAAGCCTTGTGATTCTTGGCAAAATTTTGAAGTCTTTGAATTCATAAAATGAGACTGTAGTATTTTTTATACTGCAGTATGTCAAATACACCTAAGTCAAACTCTTCTAAAATGCAGGTACAATGTAAATATTTAGAAGAGATGGAGGTCTCGAAGTGGCCCAATAGGATTCTGTCTCATTAGTGCCTAACAGTTAAGTTTTAAATAATAGAATACTTTAAAGAAAGACAGTTGTAACTATAGTTGTAATAAACTAATATAGAATGGATCTTAACAAAAATGAGAGAATTTACCATTGGGGCCATATGACATTATAATATACTATTATCATAAAAGTCTATTGCCATCAATAATTACTTTATGAACCCTGAAACATAACTAGGAATTCAGAACTGCTGAAGCAAAATACTATTAGAAGCCTCATTGCTCTTTATCTGCAGACATGTGATCATTTGGTATTGGTGCCAGTAGACAAAGCAATACAAGTTGAATAGGATTTTTTTTTTTAACATACCTTTTTCTCCTTTGCCCTTTGTACTTCTCCCTTACAGAGTAGATCTGTGCTGTGCTTATGGTAGCCACATGTGGCTGTTGAACACTTGAAATGTGGATAGTCAGAATTGAGATGTGCTCTGAGTATAAACACATACAGAATTTCAAAGTCTCATTATGAAAAAGAGAATGTAAAATGTCTCATTAATCATTTATCATACTGAGTACATGTTGAAATGATAGTATTTTGGACATAGTGGGTTAAATAAAATAATTACTAAAATTAATTTTACCTGTTACCTTTTACTTTTCAGATGTGGTTAGTAGGGCATTTTTAATTATATACGTGGCTCATTATATTTCTCTTCATTAGTGCTGGACCAGAAGTTCATGAATCCTCCAGCTTCTAAAACAATTGAGTACCATATTTGAGGTTGAGGGCCCACTACATGATATTAAAAGGTCCAAATATCCATAAAGAACCGCTGCAAATAAGTAGCAACTTTAACTTCTTGGCTTGTCTCTTGGTACTTATACTTCTGTCAGAATTGCTTAACTTGTAACTTTGGCTGAGTTTAGAGAGCTGTAGCTAATACATTAGATTTTTTGTAAATAGTCTTGTTTCAAAGCTCCAAATTTTTTTCATTGGAATGCCTTGAGTTGAGAGCTTTATCTTTCATCTTTAACATAAATGTACTGGTTGTGCTGCTGAGCTGATCTCTTACATGAATCAAGATTTCACAGGACAAGAAAGATCTAAGGATATCTAAAGCATCCATGCTCGTGGGGAGGCAATTAGTTCAAGAAAAGAGAGAGATTATAAGGATACAGCAGAGATTATAAGAAGCCAAGAACAGGAATTGCTGAACAGCTGGCTTCACAGGAACCAGAAATGCAAAGGAATCAGAACTGGAGGCGAATCTCACTTCTTTTTTGTCCTCCTCCCATCTTCCTGGCATTTCTGTTCCCTTTTCTCTGCAGTTTGGCTTCCTCTGCATAGTCACTGAGTTTGCTGTATGGCTCATCACAGCCTTGCTTTCTCAGTTTTCTCACCCCCAACCAACTCAAGATTTCCCTTTAATTTCTTAGGTCAAATTCTAGGGAAGGACAATTTGTGGACTGTTTGACTTTTTTTTTTTTTTAATCTGGATTTTATTTCATTATTTTAAAAATGGAGGTACATAAATCACAATGCACAAATCTTAGCGTGCAGCCCGGTGAATTCCGACAGGCATCCGCCTCACGTGACTGTCACCCAGGTCAAGGCACCCACCTTCTCATGGATTATTTCCCCCTTCACCTCTTTCCCCCCAGCCCCTCCCTATGCCAACCACCGTTCTGTTCTCTGTTTATGAGTGTTTATGTGTCCCTTTCTGTTTTGCTTTTTGGTTCATTTCTTTGGTTTTTAGATTCCACATGTAAGTGAGATGACTTGGTATTTGTCTCCTCCGTCTGATTTCACTTGACCCAGGACCTGCATCTCTAAGGTCCGTCCATGTTCATCTTAAATCTTCACTCACCCATGTCGCCACTTTCAGCATTATCTTTTCCCTTATAAAATTCCCATACGAAACCTTGGGTGCTGACATTTAAAATGCATTTACCCATTTGTCCTCCTCCCCTCGATCCAGGGCAAATTTTGGAAGAAGATTTATTCTCAGAGTATCAGGGAGGGAGAAGGAATTCAATGCCTGAGGCAACCCAGCCTCCTTTCAGTGCTAGTTAAGCTGACCTGAAGGTAAGGTGGAGCTCAGGGAGACTAGAACCTTCCTAGTCCACACTGTCCTCATGCCCAGCTGCGAAGGTGTCCTTCAGAGACTTGAGGCCTGGAGAGTGTTTGGCATGAGGTGGGGGTAAGAAAGAAATTGCTTCTAGTAAGTAAATTACGTGATATGGGATGATCGCCCACTTCATTTCCACTTGTCAGTGACCTGAACCCGTAGAACTTGCTCATTTTGGGTGAAGGCTGCACAAGTCTCTGTGGGCAGAGAAACACTTGGCTGAGCTCTGAACTTTGACACTAGATTTGCTGGAATTGGGTTTCTAAAGGGTATGGAGATACATTTAAGTTCGGAAATGTTAGGAACCACACACAGCCCCCATTTTGAGTCTGAGGCCTGTGATTTGGTGCTGTGCTCTTGCAGAGATGCTTTGAATTAAGATAAATACTGAGGGAAAGCTATAGATGCATTCTGGGGACATGTTGGTTGTTTTGAAGGTTTTCACCTTAAGGTTTCTTAAGAGATAGTACCTTGAAGAGAGGTATACTCAAATGGCTAGAGGCTGGGAGAAAATTGACCACATACAGTGGTTTTGCTCAAATTTATAAATCATGAGTGAGTTTTTTTGTTTATTTCCAAACCTTATATCATACAGTTATATTGTTTTATAATGAAATAAAAGACATGGAGAAACTATTTGCTGGAAAATTAATGAGCTTTAAAATGCTGGTGTTGTCGTCTTTACTCTGACTCTTGAACCTGTTACGTTCTGGCTTCTGTCTTCCCTACTGCACTGAAACCTGGTCACCAGCTTGGCAAAATGAAGAGCACATTCTCAGTCTCTGCACTGTTTGTGGGGACCATTTTCTTGCTGAAATTCTTTTTGCCTTTGACTTCCGAGGTACCGCTGTCTCCTGAGTCCTTCTCGCCTTATCTCCTTCTGAAGCCTGCTCACTCGTGCACTTACACTACAGTGTTTCACTTCCTACTCTACCCTGGACTGTTTGACTTTTTAACCTGGCCACATAAGGCATATATCACTGGGCAGCCTTATATGTACCATCTTCTCTGGTTATCAGAGTCTTTGGCTGGGGTGGCAGATTCTCCTAGAACATGGGTTGGATAATTATTCCAAAACCTTTTTAGTGTAGGCAGTTTAAATGTGGATTATATTTCATGTACATTTTCTGTACTTTTATCTAGCTATGTGATCTTGAGCAAGTGAACCTTGCTTTTTTTAAGTCTCTTTTTTTGAAATCTCTTTAAAAAAAGGTATCAGATTAGTGGTTATTAATCAGGGGCAAACATAAGATTGAACTATAGAGCTTTTAAAAAATAATCCATGGCGAAAACCAACTTCCAGAGATTCAGTCAGGAGGTCTGGGATGGAACCACACGTTTTTTTAAAAAACCAATACAGTTAGTAGGTTTTTTTTTTTCAATTCAGAGAAGAAAAGAAAAAACCCAAGATGACCAATTACCTTATATATTCATAGCTATTTGTATATCTTTTTATTTTTATTTTATTTTATTATTTTATTTTTTTAAAGGGGACCAGCCGCTGCAGCTGCCAGTGGCTGCCAGCACCAGCCCCTTTTGTATGTTTTTTTAAAGAGAAAAGGTAATCATTTTTATATTTAAAAAATCCAAATGATACAAAGGGTCAAAAATAAAATGTGAAGGACCACTGTCTAGTAGTAATCCTTGTTAGAAATTTGTAGAGATTTTCTGTTTGTTTCTAAAGTATTCTTGGCAATGCTGATGTGTCACATGGTTCCCTGAAGGTCCCTCTATTGCCACTTCTATGATTCCTTTCTTGAAAGATAACATACTTTAAAGAATTCTTTAAGCTGCTTTCATTTTATGTTCCCCATAAGAATAGAAATTATTTACATCCTAATACATAAATTTACATACATCAAATAACAAAAGTTTTATGTGCATGGCATTAAGCCAGTATAATAAATGGCATTTTAGGTACTGAGCCAGGCAGTAAAATACACAAGTTATCCTCAACCCTATCAGGTCTCTCAGTGTGACCATGGAAGCTCTGCCAGTTAGTACCACTAGGCTACAGCATCTTGAAGCCTCGTGGGTTAATAGCTTGAGCTCTTGAACCAATCTGCTTCAAATACTACTTCCCAGCCTTTGACCGTGGGCGTGTGGTATTACTTAAGCACTCTGATCCTCATTTTTATTTGTAAATCATGGATATTATTTAATTTGCTGTATAGTCATGGAGGACCAGTAAGACAGCACATGCAAAGTGCATCACATAAAAGCAACTCTTCAGTAAATGGTAGTTAACTGCTTTATCATTGAAGTCACTTTGGAATTCAGTCTTAGAGAACCAGCCCTTTATTTACCACTGGGATTTGCACCTCCTTGAAATCCTAGAATGTTAAAGCTAGAAGGGACCTAGCATTATCTTCTTGTATAGTGGTTTTCAAACTGTGATTTTTAGGGGTTCTGGGGTTTCTTTGAGGTCCTTCAGGGACTGGCAGAACTCTAAGCCACCCACACCTGTCTGGACCAGCAGCAGCAGGAATGCTTTTATTTGTTTTGCACAATGGAATGCTGTGTAAGAGTTCATCTGGCAAAGGAAATTGACTATTTAAAAAAGACAAAACATCACTGACTTAGTACAATATGTTCTTTATACAGATAAGCAAACAGGCCCTACATGACTTGCACAATTTGTGAGTTTTGGGATGAATTTATGGCAGAGTTAAGAATCTCTTAATTATTAGAACATAAATTAATCATAAATAGTAACAAAGTCATTTTCTGCAGATGGTTTTAGAAGCTGGTTAGTATTTCATGGGTGTTAGCTTCTAAATTGCCCTTGAGACACTTCCCTTGTGATAATGTATCAGGTTGTTTTATTGACAAAGACTACATATAGCCAATACTGTATAACCCTGAAATACCTGTTATAGCTTTAGCCTATTAATTAAGCTTTTGAAGTTTGCATTCTTTCCGTGTTTGCCCTTAAATATCTACAGAATCATCTGCTGCTTTCTGTTCCAAAGTCATTGTTCTAGGCTGGTTTTTATCACCTCTTCAGTCCGTATTTATGCTTATACAGACTTCTTTTGGTCCCCTTGCCCCTTTTGTCTTCCACTCTATTCCACACCATTACCGGATTTATCTTTCTAAAACACAGGCTTATCTTGGGTAATTACAGACTTAAAAATTTTTAATGTCTTCCTTTTGCTTTCACTATCAAGGCTTACACTTCAGAATGGCATCTAAAGACCTTCTCAGTGTGGTCCTACACTTTCCTGTCTTTTTCGTGTTGTTTGTGCTATTATACAAACAGTACTCTCATACTGTTTCCATTTCTTCC
The DNA here is from genome assembly GCF_030020395.1 of Manis pentadactyla. Classification (NCBI taxonomy): domain Eukaryota; kingdom Metazoa; phylum Chordata; class Mammalia; order Pholidota; family Manidae; genus Manis; species Manis pentadactyla. The sequence continues at coordinate 49,571,651 of NC_080027.1, forward strand.
AGACACACTTCCATCCTTCTGGTTGTAATTTTCCTTCTACATGGTCAGCTCTTCTCATTCTTGTCTTAAGCCTGCACACTTTATCTCTGGACAGCTGACCCTACCATGCAGCTCTCCTCACTTTCAAAGTTTGTCCTCCATAGAACTTTGCATGGGCTGTTGTGGTAGCAGTTATTATATTCAATTATAATCCTTCATTTATAGGACAGTTTCACTGGCTAGAATGAGAGCCCTACTAAGGCAGGGACCATATTCTTATTTATCATTGTATGAAGTAGGCACTTTACCAGTCAGTTGTTAAATATTTATTTCAGAATTTTTGCCATGGTAGGGGTGAGAGTGGGATAAGGGGTGGATAGAAGGGAAGGTTAGATTGGAAAAAGGAAAAGAGAAAGATGGTGAACACAAAGCAGGTTCTAACTAGAATCAAATGTTTGAGAATTGAGAAGATAAATATTAGCCAAGAATGAGAGATAAAGGCTTTCCAAGGAAACATTTGCAATGAAATGGGAGAGAATCCCATCCCATTCAAGCACTTTATGTATTGGATAAAAGCAAACTGGCATTTTGACTCTGTCTCTGCTGGCTGTTAGCAAATTTTTCCAAGTTTTGTATGTTGTAGGATGTTACTATTTTAGTGGATTTCTTTCAAGACGTTCCTTTTGCTAGTTGGATGTTGCTATAGGTGCTTATTGTACTGGACTTTTGTGAGAATGCCTATAAGCTAGGTCCATATATGTAAATTATATATCCTTTTTTTTTCTGTTTAAGGAATTTTTATTAAAGCAAGAGTTTTATAATCCAAATTATGTTTCCTTGCTCAGTTATCAATTCTGTTATTTGAAACAGAAGTGACATTTTGAGCTATTCCACAATAAAGAACAACAAAATTAAAGAAATGCTTTAAACTTCTGTACTTTGCTGAAAATTCTTTTTCTCAGGGTCTATAAAACATTAATTTTTTTTTATATTTTACTATTTTTGTATGTTTTTGTTGTTTTTAAATCAATAAGTATTCTAGGACTAGCATTATGTTTGCTAGACCTGGCATTTGCTTGGTATATAAGGTTCAAAGTTTCCTTTCCTGGTTTTGTTTATTTTGCATTTTGCAATGTATTTTTCCCATGGTGTTTAAGGTTTTTGATTATGTATTCTTTATATATCATTCTTAAAGTCTATAAGCATGTCCCTTAGGCCTGGGAATCGTGCCCACATTTTATCTAAATGTTTTATCAACATAGGCCTACCTTTATTCAGAGAATTTAGTCTGTAACATTGAATGGATACACTATAGCTAAATTAATGGTTTAAAAATTAGCAATTATATTGAGATCTGTTGCTTATTTTTTAGTTGATTTAGTAGTTATAAGGAAAAAGCCTAAGGTGGATTCTGTATAGCTATAGTGTCCATGTTGGCATACTGAACCACTGTCTTCTATCCTGTTATCATCGTGTTTGGGCCTTTCTTAGTCTCCCATCCTCATTCTAGCTTCAGTAATTCCTCCTGTCTCTCCCTTTACCATTTAGACATGTGTATTACTGTAGTAGATCGTTACCAGAATGGTGATGACCTGACCCATTCCTAGAGTTTTAAGTAGCTCTATTCCAAAAGAGCAGAATGATTTTTAAAAGCTATTTTGTCAGGTGCAGTATGGTGAAAAGTAAAGAAGTTTTAAAAATATACACACCCTAACTAGTGGTTACCAAGGGGGAAGGGTTGGGGTGGGTGTTGGGGGAGCATGAACGGGATAAAGGAGCACAGTAATTCTCAATCACAATGTAAATTGGTCACTGGGACAGTAGTAGAGCATGGAGAATAATAGTCAATGGTTCTGTAACATCTTACTATGTTGACAGATAGTAACTGCACTAGAGGGGGTGAGGATTTAATAATATGGGTAACTGTTGAACTACTGTCTTGTATATTCGAAACCAACATAAAATTGTATATTAGTGATACTTTATTAAAAATATATATATATCTTAAAAAGCATTTTATTTAATGTAAATATATCATGTAAATGAATTAGATGTATGAAGTCATAGTTTTGTGCTAATTGAAAATATCTGGGTTTACCTGAAAATGGAGAAAACACTCTTTACTTAAAAACCTAAATATTTAGTAATATAAGTAAAAGTAATTTTTATTCTCATACCAGAATCAGATTCTGTAAAGCATCTTCATTTTTTGAAAGTGGGGATAAAAAGGCATCAGAAAATTAAAAACACATTTATAAAATTTTTATTTACCCAAAACTCCATGTTAATCTGCAAGTGGTTGGGTATGACAGAATCTCTTTTGGAAATAGGAGTTATTTTTAATAGAAACCAAAGAGATTCTAATAACTCTTTGGAAAAAGTTATCAGGGTCATCTTAATTTTGTTATGCCTTTAATTTTCAGATTCCTCCTTCAGCCTTTAGCATCAGTAGTATCTCTGTGGTCATGTTTATCTTTTCTCCATTATTTTGAAATTTCTATAATGTGAAAAGTTTTTAACAAGTCATTTTTGAGCCATGTGCAACAATCTGCACAGATAGGATGTTGCAGCATTGTTACTACATGGCCAACAGACTAGGAAGTCATTCTTCAGTTTTTTGTTGTTAACTCATTTTTTTAGTTGAAGTATCCTTGATACACAATCTAGTGCAGTTACTGTCTGTCAACATAGGAAAATGTTACAGAATCATTGGCTATATCCTCCATGCTGTACCATCCCTGTGACCAACTTATGGTTGAGAATTTTTGTGCCCCTCTATTCTCTCACCCTCTGCACCCACCCACCCCAACCCCCCTCTGCCATGGTAACCACCAGGCACTTCTCAGGGTCTATGAGTCCATTGCTGTTTTGTTCATTTGGTTTTGCTTTGTTTTTAGATTCCACAAATAAGTGAAATCATATAGTATTTGTCTTTCTCCACCTGGCTTATTTTGCTTAGCTTAATACTCTCTAGTTTCATCCATGTTCTTACAAACGGCAGGAATTCTTTTTTTTTTTTAATGGCTGAATAATAATCCATTGTGTATATATACCACATCTTTATCCATTCATCTATTGATGGATATTTAGATTGCTTCCATAACTTGGCTATTGTAAATAATGCAGTGATAAACCTAGGGGTACATATATCTTTTTGAATCAAGGATTTTGTTTCCTTCGGGTACATTCTTAGACATGGAATTACTGGGTCAAATGGTATTTCTGTTTTTAGTTTTTGTGGAATCTCTGTACTGCTTTCCACAGCAATTGTAACAATTGACATTTGCACCAACAGCATAGGATCGTTACCTTTTCTCCACATCCTTGCCAACACTTGTTATTTCTTGTCTTTTGAATAGTGGCCATTCTAACTGGTGTGAGGTGATATCTCACTGTGGTTTTAATTTGCAGTTTCCTGATGATTAAGTGATGTGGAGCATCTTTTCAAGTGCTTGTTGGCCATCTCTATTTCCTTTTTAGAGAAATGTCTGTTCAGATCCTCTGCCCATTTTTTATTTGGATTATTTGTTTTTTTGGTTTTTAAGTATGTGAGTTCTTTATATATTTGGGATGTCAACTCCTTATCAGATAAATTGTTTATGAATATATTCTCCCATATTGTAGGTTACCTTTTTGTTGTGCTGATGGTGTCTTTTGCTGTACAGAAGCTTTTTAGTTTGATGTAGTCCCACTTGTTCATTTTTTATTTTGTTTCCTTGCCCAAAGAGATGTATCCAGAAAAAAATTGCTCATGCTTATGTTCAAGAGATTTTTGCCTATGTTTTCTTCTAAGAGTTTTATGGTTTCATGTCTTACATGTAGGTCTTTGGTCCATTTTGAGTTTACTTTTGTGTATGGATTTATACAGTATAATCCAGTTTCACTCTCTGCATGTAGCTGTCTGGTTTTCCCAACACCAGTTATTGAAGAGGCTGTCTTATCCCCATTGTATATTCATGGATCCTTTATCATATATTAATTGACCATATAAGACTAAGTTTACATCTGGGCTTTCTGTTCTGTTCTATTTATCTTTGGGTCTGTTCTTGTGCCTGAACCATACTGTTTTGATTACTGTAGCTTTGTAGTATAGCTTGAAGTTAGAGAGTGTAATAACCCCAGGTTTGTTTTTCCTTCTCAGGATTGCTTTAGCTATTCAGGGTCTTTTTGTGGTTCCATATGAATTTTAGAACTATTCTAGTTCATTGAAGAATGATGTTGGTATTTTGATAGAGATTGCATTGAATCTGTAAATTGCTTTGGCAGGATGGGCATTTTGACAATATTAATTCTTCCTGTCTATTAGCATGGGATAGATTTTCACTTCCTGGTGTCTTCCTGAACTTCTCTCATGAGCGTCTTTTAGTTTTCAGAGTATAGGTCTTTTACCTCCTTGGTTCGGTTTATTCCTATGTATTTTAATCTTTTTTGATTCAGTTGTAACTAGAATTGTTTTCCTGATTTCTCTTTTGTTGTTATATAGGACTGCAACAGATTTTTGTGTATTAATTTTGTATCCTGAAACTTTGCTGAATTCAGTTAGTTCTAATAGTTTTGTGGTGGAGTCTTTAGGGTTTTCTACATCTAATATCATGCCATTTGCAAATAGTGAGAGTTTAACTTCTTCCTTGCTAATATGGATGCCTTTTATCTCTTAGTCTTGTCTGATTGCTGTGGCTAGGATCTCCAGTACTATGTTGAATAAAAGTCGTGAAATTGGGCGTTCTTGTCTTGTTTTTTGATCTTAGAGGAAAAGCTTTCAGCTTTTCACCACCAAGTATAATGTTAGCTGTGGGTTTGTCATATATGGCCTTTATTATGTTGAGGTATGTACCCTCCCTCTCTAACCCATTTTGTTGAGAGTTTTAGCATGAATGGATGTTGAATTTTGTCAAATGTTTTTTTGGCATCTACTGAGATGATAATGTGGTTTTCATCCTTTTTGTTAATGTGCTGTATGATGTTGATTGATTTATGAATATTTTACCATCCTCACATCGCTGGAGTAAATTCCACTTGGTCATGATGGATGGTCCTTCTGATGTATTTTTTAATTCAGTTTGCTAATATTTTGTTGAGGATTTTTGCCTCTTATGTTCATCAGGGATATCGGTCTATAATTTTCTTTTTTTTGTGGTTTCTTTGTCTGGTTTTGGTATTAGAGTGATGCTGGTAGTTTGGAAGTATTCCTTCCTCTTCTACCTTTTGGAATACTTTAAGAAGGATGGGTATTAGTTCTTCTTTAAATGTTTTGTAGAATTCAGCTGTGAAGCTGTTTCTGGACTTTTGTTTGCTGGGAGTTTTTTTATTACCAGTTCCAATTTCATTGCTGGTAATTGGTCTGTTCAGATTTTGTTTCTTGCTGAGCCAATCTTAGAAGGTTATGTATTTCTAGGAATTTGTCATTTTCTTCTAGGTTTTCTAATTTATGCATATAATTTTTCATAGAATTCTCTAATAATTCCTTGTATTTCTGTGGTATTCATTGTGACTATCCCTTTTTCATTTCTGATTTTGTTTACTTGTGTACTTTCTCTTTTTTTCTTGATAAGCCTAGTTTGTCTATTTTATTCATTTTCTCAAAGAACCACCTCTTCATTTCGTTGTTTTTCTCTATTGTTTTATTCTCTATTTTATTTACATTTCCACTTTTTATAGTATCTTAGTTTCTAAAATAGATGACCATCTTTAAAAAGCCTCTTGCCAGTGTAATTGTTTGAAGTCTTGTAGCATTGAGTCCCAGAAAAATGATCTTCTACTGAATATAAGTACAGACTAGGATCATATGATTGTAATGTCTCCCGTAGGTGACTCAGATGACCCAACTCCTCTTTTGCATTGCTTTTGAAATTGAAAATACTTTTTACATTGTTTTGGGGACATGTGCTAAAAATACCTATATATATTCTTTCCCCTGAGTATGTCACAGAATACCTTCATACAATGGAGGTGTTTTGGGTTGATTTTTCTTGAGTGGAAATAGATCTTTGAGCTCCAGCTGTGCCCTCTTGTGGATCTCCTTTTGATTTCTTCCAGAGCTGCTGAATGAAACAGAATTAACCTAACTGGCAGTGTGATAGAATCTTCATAAAAAGATGGCCTAAGTCTGGAAACCCACACTGCAGTTTTATTTTTTTTATTCTGAAAATAGTAATGTCATCTATTTTATTCCCATATAAATAATTTTTTTTCTTTTGGTATCATTGATATACAATCACATGAGCAACATTGTGGTTACTAGATTTTCCCCATTATCAAGTCCCCACCACGTACCCAATTACAGTCACTGTCCATCAGTGTAGTAAGATTCTGTAGAGTCACTACATGTCTTCTCTGTGCTATATACCCCATATAAATAATTTAAATCATCCTTTTTGTTTCCCCTAGATTGTCTTACAAGGACATGCAACAAGAGTAACTGCTAAATCTCAACAGAGTGGCGAGAAGACATTTCGATGTGAATATGATGGATGTGGAAAATTATATACAACAGCTCATCATCTTAAGGTATATATAAAGGAAATGCTGTTTCTAGTTATGAGAACACCTGGGACGTTAAATGCTGACATGTTATATCTGAGGCATTCAAACACCATTGTTTTCTCCCATTTATCAAGATACAGACACATATTTACACTCGTACGCAGACACGTGAAAGCTCATGCAGATTTTAGAAACTGTCAAAACTTTGAGGGTTTGGATTATATTTTCTTCACCTCTGTCTCCTTAATGTCCAGCATACTCCCTGGCACACTATAGGTGTTCTATGTATTTGAATACATTTTTGTCAAATGTGAAATTTATTTAATTATATGAGAGGTGTGTATATAATTACTCTGTTATGGTGATTTGCTGAAAATCTAGTAAAAGTTGGTGTCAGTTTGTCCTCTCTTCAAATATATAGGCCAGATATTTTGATTGCAGCTAAACACAAAGTACCATGGCTCATAAAAACCATAGCTAACATTTATTGAATAACTGACAGTGTGTCAGGAAGTGTGCCTTTAGCACATTTGGAGTAGCAGTCCTAGAGCCCATCTCCACAGTTTGTGGTATATAACCTGAGCATGTTACTCAACCTCATAGTACCTCATTTTCCTTATCTATAAAATCGGATAATAAAAATTCCTCCCTCATAGAGTGGTTGTGAGAATTAAATAAGTTAATACTGCACATGTAAAGTACTGAAAAGAATGGCCTGGTGTGTGGTAAAGGTTCAGTAAATGTTGGCCATTGTTGTAATTATTTGTTAGTCACAGCAGGCCTCTCTGATAGATGCTATTATGTACTATTATGACCCCACTTACAGAGAGGACTTGAGGCTTGAAGAAGGTAAATCCCTGGCCATACCACTAGTCTGTGGTGTACCCTCACCTCAGATTGAGGCCTTTAGAGCAGGAGCCTCCACACTCTTAACGGGACATTATGCATCTTTCCCTACACTCTACTCCCAGCTCTCACCATGTCTGTGTTACATACAGACACCTTTGATCACTCTGGAAAGGCTCAAACCACCACTGTCCTTGTTTCTTATGTAAAATGAGTACTTTTTATCATATATAACTTTTAAGTCTGTACTGAGAATTATTGGAATGTAGTTTTTGAAAAAGCTATCTTTTGTTTTTCAAAAATAACATACAAACAACAAAATAATTCAGCACTGAAAAATATGTCTGTGTTGAGAGCATCTCTTAAAGTAAGTAGATTCATGCCTGTGTTTTAATGATAGGTCCATGAGAGGTCACACACAGGAGACCGGCCTTATCAGTGTGAACATTCAGGCTGTGGGAAAGCATTTGCAACAGGTAAACACATGAATTTTTAACTTAGTTTTTTTCCATCTAGGGGTCAAGCAGAGAGAGACCAAAGGCAGGAACTGACCCCTCGCCCCTGTGTGAATTAATGGACACACAATGACCAGTTTTTCAGGCTCTCCCTTAACGGCCTCTTGTCCTACTTGCTCTGTTCTCTCAATCTCTGTTGTAGTTTTCTCCTCAGACCTGTTTCTGCCTACTATTTGATGTTTCACTCCACATTCTGCTTTCTTTTAGCAAGATGTGCTCTTCTTTTAGCAAAATAAAAACTGAGCATTGAAAGCTGGTACAGAACTTACCATTAGGGTAGACCTTAGGGAACAATGGGGATCTGGGACTTAGCAATGGGACAGGGCCTGCCCAAGGGATGTGTCTGGTGGGGCCAAGATCAAGTACAAGGCCTCCTGATTTCCTACTTCCCATTCCATGTTTTGATTCAACTCCAAGATTTTGGGATAAGAGTTATGAACACCTAAGAAGATCAGGCACTTTAAAAAAGCAAACACACATAACCTCTTCTGGACAACAGTGAAACTGTTGAGTTTTCAGCATGATAGTCCTAACCTGTCATACTCTTAATGCCTTCTTAATAGTTATACTATTGTTTTTGCCTAGCATTAGATCCTTGGTGTTTACTATATTTTGCAATGGACATGCTTGTGTAATAAAATTTCTTTTACATTTTTCTTAAAGGTTATGGATTAAAAAGTCATGTCAGGACTCATACAGGAGAAAAGCCATATAGGTGTTCAGAAGATAACTGTACTAAATCTTTCAAAACTTCAGGAGATCTACAGAAACATATCAGAACTCATACAGGTACTGGTGTGAGTAACTATCATATTTAGGCCAGGAGTTCTTAGTCTGCAGGGTGGGGACTTGGGGAAAGAGCATCTGGAAGAGTGTCAAGAAGTCAGCATCAGGGGCTTTTCTTAAGCTCCTGAGATTCCATGCAGTTTGCTGTTTCTGCATTTATGCTTCTTTCCAGGATGAGAGCCCAAAACAACTTTATTAGATTCTCCAAGAGATTTGTGTCCCCAGAAGACTAACAGTGGCCCTAGACCACAAACCCTCTCAGTTCTCAGGTATTCCTGAGCAACAGGCTTATTTACCTAGGATTACATATCTACTTATTAGTTCAACTGAGACCAGAGCCTAAGAATTCAATTTCTTCTCAATTTGGTGTTGCTTCTCCTACATTAAGCTACTGCTAAGGAAAGTGTCTGAACCCCTAACAGCCTCACAGAAAGAAAGGCTTGTTACTTGTGATCATCTCTCCTCTACTTTTAATTTCCTTCTCTCCTTTTCTTAAAAAGTACTTTGTTCTTCTTTCCCCTCTCTTTCCTTCCTTATACTTGATTGATTGTGGAACTGGTATTATAATTGCTTTGGATCAGAGCTGGAAGAATTTCAAAATTGTTGATAAGAGATGCTATAATAAGCTGCTGACTAAGTAATATAAGATAATTTAGTTTAAGATTTTACCATAGGTGTTTTACTACAGACAGTGTGATAACTTTGTGCCCAAATACTTCTAAGTATTCTGAAAAATTTTAGCGAATTTCCATGGCAGAATCAGTCAGTCATTAAGGTTTAACTTTTAGTTCAAATATGACCCCAAATTGGCTTTACTTTATAATTTTTCAGGAACAAAGCCATAGGTCTCAGCTTCTATTTCATTCTTTGCACTTATTTTTATCCATTTTATCAGAGGCAGGTGTTTCCAAGTTCCTGAAAATTCTATTTGGATTTGTTATATGATACCAACTTACTATATAAAGGTTACATAAATCCATAATCTAGTTCCATTAACATTTGGTCAAAAACGTGGGAATTGTGAGTCCTTAGATAGTACTCATTCAGCAAACCACATACTCATACACCAGTTTTTAAATCATAAGTATTTGCATTGGCATACAGTTGGATTGAGCAAGGGGCTTCAGGGACTTCTAGTACAAACATAAATGATTGTGGTACAAAAACAAAGCAATGTGCTACAGTCAGAGGATTGGCACATACAGCACAGTGAAAATTGTTAGAGTGTTCTATGCCTTATCATAGCATGTCAGAACCTGGAAAACATTAGAGGTTGTCTAGGTCCAGAAAGGAGAGGGGTCCTACTCAAGATAAATTTTGTTCTCCTTATGTTAACATATTGAAAAAAACTTTCGTTAAAGAGTGGAACAAAGATTCCTGCTCCTTTTTAAGTGATTTCATACTTGAGGGCAGAAATCTTTGAAATGGTTTCCACCAACAGGTAAATTGTAATTTCACTTGATCAGAAGAAAAAAAACAAACTTAAAACCTTATACATAGATAAATAGATACAGATATCTGTATCTATCTATCTACACACACACACTTTTTTTTTTCTAAACTAAAAATTGTTTGCTTAATTTGAGCTCATTCTAGAGAAGGCACATGGGAATCAAAAGCAAAGGCTATTTCCTGCTTGACAATTGAGCCTTTTGGGTTCTGGGGTTGTATATAAAGCAAATTTGGAGAAAAGGAATTGGCAGAGTAGACCTTTTCATAAGCTTAGATGATGAGAAAAATAAAATATTCAAGTATTTTTGATGTATTTATGTACCAGACACTAAATTTGAAAAATACATATTATTATTTTTCTTCAATGTATTATAAGTGGGAGATAAGCTTTTGGGGGATTCTAGGGTTGTTTTAACTTAATCTTTATTCTTGACTCTATTTTTCTCTTGCATTTCTTTATATTTCCTTCTCTGCTTTTCTCAACTCTTTTTTAAATATGCCTATCTGGATGGTACCATCTTGAAGAGTCATGTAATCAGTAATGAGCTTTGAATACTATTCAGGTTTTCCTTTGTAAATTTAAGTTTGAAGTAGAAGATGCTGTTTACAGAAGGAAAAAAATTCCTGAAAGAGAAGCTCAATACAAGAAGACTAAAGTCTTGCATATGACCCAGGTTGAATTGAAGAGAAGACATTCTAATTTTCTATGTGTTTTTGTACCATTTAATTTATTCCCGTTTGTGTTTTCAGGAGAAAGGCCCTTTAAATGTCCCTTTGAAGGCTGTGGTCGGTCTTTTACAACATCAAATATCAGGAAAGTGCATATTAGGACACACACAGGAGAAAGACCTTATTACTGCACAGAACCAGGATGTGGGAGGGCATTTGCCAGTGCAACCAATTATAAAAACCATGTGAGGATACACACAGGTAACAGTCTCTGATTTATCTTGGTCTTGGTCTTCTGTCTTTCAAGACTTAGTTTAACTCCATCATTCAACTTCCATCAACCATTTCCAAGTAATCTCTTCCCTCCTTGCTGCCACTTGGCATGGTGCAGAGGGATTAAGCAATTTAAAAAACTTCACCTTAGCATTTATGCATTTATTTATTCAACAAACAGTTACTGAGCATCTGCTCTGTGTTCCCCTGTCAGGCATCAGAGATATAGAGGGAGATGAGACGCTATCGACAGCAGTTGAGTTGGAGAGAGATAGCAGACATTTAATTATTGCAGAGTGTCTCCTGTTACATGAAGGAGATGCTGTTGGAGTAGAAAGAGGAGCATCATCTCAGTGAGAATGGGAGAAGCATTCGGGGAAAGCTATACAGGATAATTCTTTTTTATTTTTTTATTTTGGTATCATTAATCTACAATTACATGAGGAACATTATGTTTACTAGACTCCCCCCATCACCGAGTCCCCCACCACATACCCCATTACAGTCACTGTCCATCAGCGTAGTAAGATGCTGTAGAATCACTACTTGTCTTCTCTGTGTTATACAGGCCCCCCCATGCCCCCCACCACATTATGTGTGCTAATAGTAATGCTCCCCCACCTGCTTTTTTCCCCTTATCCCTCCCTTCCCACCCATCCTACCCAGTCCCTTTCCCTTTGGTAACTGCTAGTCCATTCTTGGGTTCTGGAGTCTGCTGCTGTTCTGTTCCTTCAGTTTTTTTCTTTGTTCTTATACTCCACATATGAGTGAAATCATTTGGTACTTGTCTTTTTCTGCCTGGCTTATTTCACTGAGCATAACATCCTCTAGCTCCATCCATGTTGTTACAAATGGGAGGATTTCTTTCTTTCTTATGGCTGAATAGTATTCTATTGTGTATATGTACCACATCTTCTTTATCCATTTTTCTACTGATGGTCACTTAGGTTGCTTCCATATCTTAGCTATTACAAATACTACTGCAATAAACAAAGGGGTACATATGTCTTTTTGAATCTGAGAAGTTGTTTTCTTTGGGTAAATTCCTAGAAGTGGAATTCCTGGGTCAAATGGTATTTCTATTTTGAGCATTTTGAGGAACCTCCATACTGCTTTCCACAATGGTTGAACTAATTTACATTCCCATGAGCAGTGTGGGAGGGTTCCCCTTTCTCCACAACCTTGCCAACATTTATTGTTGTTTGTCTTTTGGATGGTGGCGATCCTTACTGGTGTGAGATGATATCTCATTGTGGTTTTAATTTGCATTTCCCTGATAATTAGCAATGTGGAACATCTTTTCATGTGTCTGTTGGCCATCTGAATTTGTTCTTCAGAGAAGTGTCTTTTCATATCCTCTGCCCATTTTTTAATAGGGTTATTTGATTTTGGGGTGTTGAGGTGTGTGAGTTCTTTATATATCTTGGATGTTAACCCCTTGTCAGATATGTCGTTTACAAATATATTCTCCCATACTGTAGGATTCCTTTTTGTTCTGTTGATGGTGTCCTTTGCTGTACAGAAACTTTTTATTTATTTATTTTTTTATTTTGATATCATTAATCTACAATGACATGAGGAACATTATGTTTACTAGACTCCCCCCATCACCAAGTCCCCCCAACAAACCCCATTACAGTCACTGTCCACCAGTGTAGTAAGATGCTGTAGAATTACTACTTCTCTTATCTGTCTTGCACAGCCCTCCCCATACCCCCCATTATACATGCTAATCATAATGGCCCCTTTCTTCCCCCCCTTATCCCTCCTTTCCCACCCATCCTCCCAGTTTCTTTACCTTTGGTAACTGATAGTCCATTCTTGGGTTTTGTGAGTCTGCTGCTGTTTCGTTCCTTCAGTTTTTTCTTTATTCTTATACTCCACATATAGGTGAAATCATTTGGGACTTGTCTTTCTCCACCTGGCTTATTTCACTGAGCATAATACCCTCTAGCTCCATCCATGTTGTTGCAAATGGTAGGGTTTGTTTTCTTCTTACGGCTGAATAATATTCCACTGTGTATATGTACCACCTCTTCTTTATCCATTCATCTACTGATGGACACTAGGTTGCTTCCATTTCTTGGCTATTGTAAATAGTGCTGCAATAAGCGTAGTAGTGCATATGTCTTTTTCAAACTGGGCTGCTTCATTTTTAGGGTAAATTCCTAGGAGTGCAATTCCTGGGTCAAATGGTATTTCTATTTTGAGCATTTTGAGGAACCTCCATACTGCTTTCCACAATGGTTGAACTAATTTACATTCCCATGAGCAGTGTAGGAGGGTTCCCCTTTCTCCACAACCTCACCAACATTTGTTGTTGTTGGTCTTTTGGATGGTGGCGATCCTTACTGGTGTGAGATGATATCTCATTGTGGTTTTAATTTGCATTTCTCTGATGACTAGCAATGTGGAGCATCTTTTCATGTGTCTGTTGGCCATCTGAATTTCTTCTTTGGAGAACTGTCTGTTCAGTTCCTCTGCCCATTTTTTAATTGGATTATTTGCTTTTTGTTTGTTGAGGTGCATGAGCTCTTTATATATTTTGGATGTCGACCCTTCATTGGATCTGTCATTTATGAATATATTCTCCCATACTGTAGGATGCCTTTTTGTTCTGTTGGTGGTGTCATTTGCTGTATGGAAACTTTTCAGTTTGATATAGTCCCACTTGTTTATTTTTGCTTTTGTTTCCCTTGCCTAGGGAGATATGTTCATGAAGAAATTGCTCAAGTTTATGTCCAAGAGATTTTTGCCTATGTTTTCTTCCAAGAGTTTAATGGTTTCATGACTTACATTCAGGTCTTTGATCCATTTGGAGTTTACTTTTGTATATGGGGTTAGACAATGGTCCAGTTTCATTCTCCTACATGTAGCTGTCCAGTTTTGCCAGCACCATCTGTTGAAGAGACTGTCATTTCGCCATTGTATGTCCATGGCTCCTTTATCAAATATTAATTGACCATATATGTCTGGGTTAATGTCTGGATTCTCTAGTCTGTTCCATTGGTCTGTGGCTCTGCTCTTGTGCCAGTACCAAATTGTCTTGATTACTATGGCTTTGTAGTAGAGCTTGAAGTTGGGAAGCAAGTTTCCCCTGCTTTATTCTTCCTTCTGAGGATTGCTTTGGCTATTCGGGGTCTTTTGTGGTGCCATATGAATTTTAGAACTATTTGTTCCAGTTCCTTGAATAATGCTGTTAGAATATTTTGATAGGGATTGCGTTGAATCTGTAGATTGCTCTAGGCAGGATGGCCATTTTGACAATATTAATTCTTCCTAGCCAAGAGCATGGGATGAGTTTCCATTTGTTAGTGTCCTCTTTAATTTCTCTTAAGAGTGTCTTATAGTTTTCAGGGTATAGGTCTTTCACTTCCTTGGTCAGGTTTATTCCTAGGTATTTTATTTTTTTTGATGCAGTTGTGAATGAAATTGTTTTCCTGATTTCTCTTTTTGCTAGTTAATTGTTAGTGTATAGGAAAGTCACAGATTTCTGTGTGTTAATTTTGTATCCTGCAACTTTGCTGAATTCTGATATTAGTTCTAGTAGTTTTGGAGTGGAGTCTTTAGGGTTTTTCATGTACAATATCATGTCATCTGCAAATAGTGACAGTTTGACTTCTTTTTTTACCAATCTGAATTCCTTGTATTTCTTTGTTTTGTCTAATGTTCTAGTAGTTTTGGAGTGGAGTCTTTAGGGTTTTTCATGTACAATATCATGTCATCTGCAAATAGTGACAGTTTGACTTCTTTTTTTACCAATCTGAATTCCTTGTATTTCTTTGTTTTGTCTAATTGCCATGGCTAGGACCTCCAGTACTATTGTTGAATAACAGTGGGGAGAGTGGGCATCTCTGTCTTGTTCCCGATCTCAGAGGAAAAGCTTTCAGCTTCTCGCTGGTCAGTATGATGTTGGCTGTGGGTTTATCATATATGGCCTTTATTATGTTGAAGTACTTGCCCTCTATACCCATTTTGTTGAGAGTTTTTATCATGAATGGATGTTGAATTTTGTTGAAAGCTTTTTCAGCATTTATAGAAATGATCATGTGATTTTTGTCCTTCTCTTTTTTTGATGTGGTGGATGATGTTGATGGATTTTCGAATGTTGTACCTTCCTTGCATCCCTGAGATGAATCCCATTTGGTCATGGTGTATGATCCTCTTGATGTATTTTTGAATTTGATTTGCTAATATTTTGTTGAGTATTTTTGCATCTGTGTTCATCAGGGATATTGGTCTGTAATTTTCTTTTTAGTGGGGTGTTTGCATGGTTTTGGTATTAGGGTGATGCTGGCTTCATAGAATGAGTTTGGGAGTATTCCCTCCTCTTCTGTTTTTTGGAAAACTTTAAGGAGAATAGGTACTATGTCTTCTCTGTATGTCTGATAAAATTCCACGTTAAATCCATGTGGCCTGGGAGTTTTGCTCTTGGGTAGTTTTTTAATTTCCGCTTCAGTTTCGTTGCTGGTAATTGGTCTATTTACATTTTCTGTTTATTCCTTGGTCAGTCTTGGAAGGTTGTATTTTTCTAGAAAGTTGTCCATTTCTCCTAGGTTTTCCAGCTTTTTAGCATATAGGTTTTCATAGTATTCTCTAATAATTCTTTGTGTTTCTGTGTGGTCCGTCATGATTTTTTCTTTCTCCTTTCTGTTAATGTGTGTAGATTCTCTTTTTCTCTTATTAATTCTGGCTAGAGGCTTATCTATTTTGTTTATTTTCTCAAAGAACCAGCTCTCAGTTTCATTGATTTTTTTTCTATTGTTTTATTCTTCTCAATTTTATTTATTTCTTCTCTGATCTTTATTATGTCCATCCTTCTGCTGACTTATGCCTCATTTGTTCTTCTTTTACCAATTTTGATAATTGTGACGTTAGACTATTCATTTGGGATTGTTCTTCCTTTTTTAAATATGCCTGGATTGCTATATACTTTGCTCTTAAAACTGCTTTCGCTGCGTCCCACAGAAGTTAGGGCTTTGTGTTGTTGTTGTCATTTTTTCCATATATTTCTTGATCTGTATTTTAATTTGGTTGTTGATCCACTGATTATTTAGGAGCATGTTGTTAAGCCCCCATGTGTTTGTGAACCTTTTTGCTTTCTTTGTACAATTTATTTCTAGTTTTATGCATTTGTGGTCTGAGAAGTTGGTTGGCAGAATTTCAATCTTTTGGAATTTACTGAGGCTCTTTTTGTGGCCTAGTATGTGGTCTATTCTGGAGAATGTTCCGTGTGCACTTGGGAAGATTATGTATTCTGATGCTTTTGGGTGTAGAGTTGTATAGATGTCTATTAGGTCTATCTGTTCTAGTGTTGTTCAGTGCCTCTGTGTCCTTACTTATTTTCTGTCTGGTGGATCTGTCCTTTGGAGTGAGTGGTGTGTTGAAGTCTCCTAAAATGAATGCGTTGCATTCTATTTCCTCCTTTAATTCTGTTAGTATTTGTTTCACATATGTTGGTGCTCCTGTATTGGGTGCATATATATTTATAAGGGTTATATCCTCTTGTTGGACTGACCGCTTTATCATTATGTAATGTCCTTCTTTATCTCTTGTTGCTTTCTTTGTTTTGAAGTCTATTTTGTCTGATACTAGTACTGCAACACCTGCTTTTTTCTCCTTGTTGTTTGCATGAAATATATTTTTCCATCCCTTGACTTTGAGTCTGTGCATGTCTTTGGGTTTGATGTGAGTCTCTTGTAAGCAGCATATAGATGGGTCTTGCTTTTTTATCCATTCTATTACTCTGTGTCTTTTGATTGGTGCATTCAGTCCATTTACATTTAGCGTGATTATTGAAAGATATGTACTTATTGCCATTGCAGGCTTTAGATTCATGGTTACCAAAGATTCAAGGTTAGCTTCTTTACTATTTAAGTGTCTAACTTAACTCGCTTATTGAGCTATTATAAACACAGTCTGATGATTCTGTTTCTCTCCATTCTTATTCCTCCTCCTCCATTATTTATATGTTAGGTGTTTTATTTTGTTCTCTTTTGTGTTTCCTTTGACTGCTTTTGTGGATAGTTGATTTTATTTTTTGCCTTTAGTTAGTATTTGGTTGCTCTGTTTTCTTTGCTGTGATTTTATTTTCTCTGGTAACATCTATTTAGCCTTAGGAGTGCCTCCATCTAGAGAAGTTCCTTTAAAATACCCTGTAGAGGTGGTTTGTGTGAGGCAAATTTCCTCAACTTTTGCTTGTCTGGAAATTGTTTAATCCCTCCTTCATATTTAAATGATAATTGTGCTGGATATAGTATTCTTGGTTCAAGGCCCTTCTGTTTCATTGCATTATATATATCATGCCATTCTCTTCTGGCCTGTAAGGTTTCTGTTGAGAAGTCTGATGATTGCCTAATCGGTTTTCCTTTGTAGGTGACCTTTTTACTTTCTCTGGCTGCCTTTAATACTCCGTCCTTGTCCTTGATCTTTGCCATTTTAATTATCATGTGTTGTGGTGTTGTCATCCTTTGGTCCCTTCTTTTGGGAGTTCTGTGTACTTCATGGTCGGAGTGACTATTTCCTCCCCCAGTTTGGGGAAATTTTCAACAATTATTTCTTCAAATACACTTTCTATCCCTTTTTCTCTCTTCTTCTTCTTCTGGACCCCTATAATGCGAATATTGTTCTGTTTGGATTGGTCACACAGTTCTCTTAATATTCTTTCATTCCTGGAGATCCTTTTATCTCTCTCTGCGTCAGCTTGTCTGTGTTCCTGTTCTCTGATTTCTATTCCATTATAGGCCTCTTGCACCTCATCCATTCTGCTTTTTAGTCCTTCCAGAGATTGTTTTATTTCTGTATTCTCCCTCCCAACTTTATCCATTAGCTCTTGTGTTTTTCTCTGCAGCTCCATCAGCATGGTTATGACCTTTATTTTGATTTCTTTTTTAGGAACATTGGTTAAATCTATCTCCCCAGGTTCCCTCTCAGGGGATGTCTGTGTGATTCTGGTCGGAATCGAATTCTTCTGACTTTTTATGGCGATAGAGGTAGTCATGGGCAGTTGGTGCGTGTGTCAGCTGGGAGAACAAAGTCCCTTCCCCCTTGCTCGTTGCATTCCTCTCCTGCGAGAATGGTGACCGCTAGCCCCTTGTGCTTGGAGCTGCGCGCCGATGGGGTCTCTGAGTCTGGCCCGAGTGGCTGCGGAGGAAGTTCTGCATGACTGCTGTGGGTGTGACCAGTCTCAGGCAGCTGCTCCGCTATGGCGGGGCTGCACTGGAGGGGGAACGGGCAGAAGGCTGTTTATTGCTATGAGGGGCCTCAGAGCTGCGCTGCCGCTCAGGTGGTCAGGGCACCCAGAGTTCCCCGGGATTCCCAGCTGCTGGGCTGAGTGTGCTGGGGTGCTTCCATCCAGCTGTGAGGCTCCTGTCCCTTTAAGACTTTCAAAAAAGCACTCACTTTTCTTTTGTCCCAGGGGCGCCAGCTGTGGGAACCCTCTCACAGGTTTTAGTGTTCCGTTTCCCTAGTATTGAGTACACCATGCACTGTGTGTCTGTGCTCCCCAGGCAGATGACTAGGGCTGGGTATTTAGCAGTCCTGGGTTCCCTCTCCCTCCCTGCTCTGACAACTCTCCTTCCGCCGGGGAGCTTGGGTGAGGGTCACGCTCAGGTTCTGCCGGGCCGCGGCTTGTATCTTACCCCCTTCATGAGACACTGGGTTCTTGCAGGTGTAGATGTAGCCTAGCTGTTGTACTGTATCTTCTGGTCTCTCTTTTAGGAATAGTTGTATTTGTTGTATTTTCAAAAACATATATGGTTTTGGGAGGAGATTTCCCCTGTCCAACTCACACCACCATCTTGGCTCCTCCTTCCCAGGGTTTCTTATATATAGTATCATGGCATCTAAAAATAGTGAGAGTTTAACTTTTTCTTTTCCAATTTGGATGCCTTTCATTTCTTTTTCTTGTTTAATTGCTGCAGCTAGGACTTCTAGTTCTATGTTTGTTGAATAAAAATGGCAAGAATGGGGATTCTTGCCTTGTTCCTGATCTTAGAGTTAAGGCTTGTAGCTTTTCATCAGTGATTGTAATGTTAGTTATGGGTTTGTTATATATGTCATTTATGGATCCTTCATTACCCCGTTTGTTGAGAGGTTTTATCATAAATGGATGTTAAATTTTGTCAAATGCTTTTTCTGCATCTGTTGAGATGAACATAATTTTTTTTTTATTTTTTTTTTATTGAAGGGTAATTGACAACAGTATTACATTACATTAGTTTCAGGTGTACAACACAGTGATTCAACATTTATATACATGATAATTCTAGGTACCAGCTATCACCATACCAAGTTGTTACAATATTTTGACTATATTCCTTATGCTATACATTACATCCCGGTTACTTATTTATTTTACAATTGGAAGTGTGTTTATATATATATATATATATATATATATATATATTTTGTGAGGGCATCTCTCATATTTATTGATCAAATAGTTGTTAACCACAATAAATTTCTGTATAGGGGGGTCAATACTCAATGCACAATCATTAATCCACCCCAAGCCTAATTTTCATCAGTCTCCAATCTTCTGATGCATAACGAACAAATTCTTACATGGAGTACAAATTCTTACATAGTGAATAAGTTACATGGTGAGCAGTGCAAGGGCAATCATCACAGAAGCTTTCGGTTTTGTGAGATGAACATCATTTTTACATTAACATTTTGTTAATGTGGTGTAGTGTGTTCATTTATTTGTGAATGTTGAGCCATCCTTGAATCTGTGCAATAAGTCCTTCTCCATCATGATGTATGATCTTAATGTATGTTTGAATTTGATTTGCTAGTACTTTGTTGAGGATTTTTGCACTTAGATTCACCAAGGATATTAGCCTATAATTTTCTTTTTTTTATGGTGTCTTTGTCTGGTTTTGGTCTCAATACAATGCTAATCTTATAAAATGAATTTCTTTCCTCTTCAGTTTATTGGAATGATTTGAAAAGGATAAGTAGTAACTCTTTAAATGTTTATTAACATTCACCTGTGAATCTCTCTGGTCCTACCTTTGTTTTCTTGGAGAATTTGAATTCTTGGAGAATTTCTTGGAGAATGATTCAGTTCCATTACTTGTAAATGTTCTATTCCAATTTTCTATTTCTTTATGATTCAGTCTTAGAAGGTTATATGTTTCTAGGAATTTATCCATTTCTTCTAGGTGTTCCAATTTGTAAGAGTTTAATTTCTTATGACCCTTTGTAATTCTGTGGTCTTCTATAAATTTTATTTCATTTCTGATATTTATTTTGGCCCTCTTTTTGTCTTTTCTTGATGATCCTGGGTAAAGGTTTATCAATTTATCTTTTTAAAGAGCCAACTTTTAGTTTCATTGGTCTTTCCTATTTTTTTTGTCTCTATTTTAATCATTTCCACTCTGATCTTTTTTGTTTCCTTCCTTCTACTAAATTTGGCTTTGTTTGTTCTTCTTTTTCTAGTTCTTTTAGGGATAAAATTAAATTGTTTATTTGGGATTTTTTTTTCTTGTTTCTGGAGATAGGCCTGTATCAATGAACTTCCCTCTTAGAACTGCTTTTGCTGCATTCCACAGATTTTGTAAAGTTGTGTTTCTGCTTTCATTTACCTCAAGGTATTATTTCCTTTTGATTTCTTTGGTGACCTATTGGTTGTTCAGTAACATGTTGTTTAGTCTCCATGTGTTTGTGTTTTTCAGTTTTCTTCTTGTAATTGATTTCTATTTTAATACTCTTGTGGTTAGGAAAGACGATTGATATGATTTCAGTCTTCTTGAATTTTTTGAGATTTGTTTTGAGGCCTAGCTTATGATTTATATCAGAGAATGTTCTGTGCACACTTGAAAAGAATGTGTATTCTATAGCTTTTGGATTAACTGTTATATACATATATCTATTAAGTCCATTTGATCTCATGTTGTTTAAGGCTAACATTTCCTTACTGGTTTTCTGTCTGGATAATGTATCCATTGATATAAGTGGGATATATACGTCCTTTACTATTTTGTATTACTGTCATTTGCCCTCTTTATGTCTGTTAATATTTGCTTTTTGTAATTAGATGCTCCTGTTTGGAATGCATATTTACAAATGTTATATCCTTTCTTGGATTGACCCCTTTAACACTGTGTAATGCCCATCTTTGTCTTTTGTTCTGCCTATTTATCTCCCTCTTCTTCTGGTAAACCTATAATGTGAATATTAGTACACTTGATTTTTTACCAGAGGTCCCTAATCTGTTCTTGTTTTTTAAAATTCATTTGTCTTTTTTGCTCTTGTGATTGGGTGATTTACATTATTTTTTGTTCCAGATTGCTGATATGTTCTACATCTCCTAATCTGCTAGTGTAAATATACTAGTGATTCCCTCTAGTGTATTTTTTTATTTCAGTTACTGTATTCTTCAGTTCTGTGACTTCTGTTTTCTACTTTCTTGAGGTTTTCAGTGTTTCTTCATTCTTCTTCTGATTGTGGTGAGCATCTTTATGAATATTACTTTGAACTCATTATCAGATAGATTACTTACCAGCATTCCATTAAGGTCTTTTCCTGAGGTTTTGTCTTGTTCCTTCATTTAGAACATACTCCTCTGCCTGCACATTTTGTTTGAATTTGTTTCTATAAATTAGATAGAACAGCTTTCTTTCCTGTTCTTGAAGGAATGGCCTTGTGTTAGGAACATCCCCTGTGTAGACTACATGTTCCTGGCAACTTTGGCTGCTGGCTGGAGCTTGAGTGGGTATAATCTGGGGGAGTCCCAGGGCACATCCCCTGATGGGATGGATGACTGGAGCTGGAGCAGGCATGGGTGTGCCATACTCTGACTGCCTTGGCAGGATAGCTAGAGCTAAAATAGGCACAGGCCAGGGTTGTCCCAGTGCATGTAGTGCCAGCGCAGTCCTGGCAGGACAGCTGAGTTGGGCGCATGCTGGGTGCTCCACACTGGGGCCATATGGGGGGATGGCTGGAGCTGGTGTGGGCTACAGGCCTGGGTCTTGCTGGAGTGACTCTGGCAGGCCAGCTAGAGTTCATAGACTGAGCTCCTATCTACAGTATCAGGTTGGAGGGGGAAACATAAACAATGGTGCTTGCCAACACATCCAACCTCAGAGACAGTTCCAGCAGTTCCCCCACTGACTGGCTAGGTTTAGTAAATGTATTTTCTTTACTTATATTCTTATTGCCCTTTAAACCACTGTTGTTTTTCTGTGCCCCAGGTTGGGTTAGTCTACATGTAGCCCTTACAGGTTGCCATGTAGAGGTGAGGTTCCTGTCATTACCTTGACTCCATCTCTCCTATCCTTCTAGAACTGTCATCCTTCTGTCTTTTGTTGTGCAGAAACTTTTCAATCAGCCCTCAGTTCTTCAGAAAGAATTGACCTATATGTAGGTGTACATTTGGTGTATCATGGGAGGAGGTGAGTTTGGGTTCTTCCTGTGTCACCATCTTGGACCCTGACCAGTGCTTCATATGGAGACATTCTTGGTGGATTTACAACATAGGTGTTTAAGAACCTTTTTGTGATATTTGAGGAAATTGGTTGGGATTTTTAGATGGGCTGGGAAAACATTATTTTTCCCATTTAAAGGAACGGAATATAGACTCAGTATTAGAAAGTTTACCATTCAACATGTTTTATGGGCAAATTAGATTCTAATAACAGGGACCCCTACATAAAGTTTGGCCATACTGATCTTTGGAACATTCAGGTAGAGTGGTGCTCTCAAATGTGGCTGAACATTGGATTCATTTTTAAAGTAAACTGATTCCCCAGATTTTATCTGCAAAGATTCTGATACAGTTTTACTGGGAGGAGGTGCAGGTAGTAGTAAATTGAAGTAGAGAGATCCAACAGGTAGTTAACATATGTTGGTCTGACCCAAGTGGTAGGTCTGGGCTAGAAGAAAATACTGGCTAATGATCATCAAGTAGATGATATAGTAAATGCCCATATTATGCTGTAGGTGAAGTGTAAAATGCAGTCCATTCTTGCAAGGCTGGTCAGATGACCCAGTTGAGGCTGTGCAGCTAGCCAATAGGAAGCTCAAAAGTGCAATTCAAATCTATTTAAGTCTTGACTGTGGTTTGATGCCACCTAGTGGCAGTTTGTGCTCCAGGCTAAATAACATTAGGTCTGGTTTTTTGAGTTGGAATTACCTGTCGTTTCCCTGCCTGACCTTGCCCTCACCACATCTCCGCAACAAACATCCACCAAGGTAATAACTCCAACCTGCCCTGCCTTGAAAATGTGGACCTGGCAAAGTACAGGAAACAATCTCCAATTACTTTACATCTAAGACTTAAATTACATTAATATGAAGTCTTTTACCATTTGTGGGTGGTTTTACTGTTGAGAACCATGGGAAAAAAATGCAGTTACCCATGGAAGGTGTAAAATGAAAATAAATTAGGATATGTGTGTGTGTACACACATGCATATGTACATTTTAGAAATTATCTGAGTACGTAGATTTAGTACTCAGATTTACTGAAGTATGCAAATCATGTCTAAAAGACTTTAGAAAATCCTTTTTTGTTATCTTTAAAAACCTTAGGGTAAGCTGCATTATAGTAGTGATTGCATTTATTATTGTCAGTATTAGTGTAGTATCATTAATTGTATCTAGATTATGTAGTTACAGGTAACAGTAAATTATAGTTTCATCCAAGCTTAAAGTTAAACTGGGCAATACCTCCCTCCTTACTTATCTCATCCCCTGAAATTAGGGAAAAATGACATTCAGGCATGGGGTAAGACAGGATGTCAACCACCTTTTGAGCCAAGACTATAGTTAGGGAGTCTTTACTTTCATGCTGCCTCATGACAGAAAACTATCTGTTTTTGTCATTAGAGGATATTTTTAATTTTACCCTGGGAGGTTTGGAATGATTATGCTTTCATATGTAAAGTTTGTTTTTTTGTGTGTGTGTGCTCTTCTTTACTTAGGGGAAAAGCCATACGTTTGTACAGTCCCTGGTTGTGACAAAAGATTTACAGAATATTCCAGTTTGTACAAACATCATGTTGTTCACACTCATTCTAAACCATATAACTGTAACCACTGTGGGAAGACATACAAGCAGATCTCCACGCTGGCCATGCACAAACGGACGGCCCACAATGACACTGAGCCCATTGAGGAGGAGCAGGAAGCCTTCTTTGAGCCTCCCCCAGGTAACGGTTTTTCCACTATATTTATCTCTGTGTATGGGAATTTATGACACAGCATTTTCTCAGATTATAATGTTTCAGTCAGATAATCATACAAACATGTAATTTACAGTTGTGATAAGTGCTATCAAAGAAAGGTACCTGGTGCTTTGGGATATATAGGAGGGGAAGTAAGTTTAGTCTGAAAGGTGGGAGAAGGTTTTCCTGAAGAAGCAATTTTTGGAGAGATCTATAGGGTAAATAGGGGTTAACTAGTACAAAGTCAGGAATTTGATGGAGAGGGAAAACCTGGAGCAAAGGCAAGAGAACATTCCAAACAGAGGGAATGGCATGTGCCCTGAATTTGGAGCGAGTAAAGTAAGTCAGAGACACTAAAAGAAGCCTGGCTAGTGCAGCACTTCTGCCTGGGAAGGTCGTGTGAAAAGAAGCTGGAGAGCTAAGTAGGAGCAACTAGACTATTTGAGTGCGTTAAGGATGTTATTCTTAATCATAAGAGTGGTGAAGCCACCCCAAGTAACTCTTGATTCATGTGTTATTTGGTAGTATTGTAGAAGATGAGAACATTCATTTCAGGAAGAATAAACTCTTATAAAAAATATTTTAGAGAATTACATTCTATGGTTTCAGTTAAATAAGCATAGGTAAGTAAGTAAAATGAAGTAGGTTTTCTAAAACAAAAAACAAAATATGGGTTGTCCTACTGTTTCATTGAGTACTTCCTAAATGAAGTACATTTGAAAACTAAAAGCAAACATCTTTTTCCATTCTTAACAACTTAAACTTTTGTATAAGTGTTGAAAACATTTAGGTGAAAGAAGTTGAGAATAAGGGAATGAATAGGTGATTCACTTACTGCTCAAATGACCTCCTGTAGTTCTTATTTGTCCTTTCAGATACCTGTTACGTTATAGGAAGAAAACAATAATCCCTTTTAGTCTTGGATGCTGTATTTTGTTCTAGCCAAAGCACTGTAAATGTGCAGGGTTAGATATTATAACAACTGCTGAATCCTTGCAGTAAGGAAACGGGCTCTATGATGTCAGACTTAGGTTTTAAGACTTCCTTTTTTAAGCTTCCTCACTCTTTTCCTTAAAAGTTGGTACTTCAGATTGTCAAAATTTCTTATATTCTAGAAAATAGTGCATAATATAATAACATATTTTCATTAAAAAAAAAACTAAATTAAGATTGTTTTTCCAGGAATAGGGATGGATTTGTTTTTTCTCTCATACGCTCCCCTTGGTTTTGTAACCCATTGGAATAATGGTCTATACACAGCTGTGGGACAGAACAAAAAGAAATGAAATAATGACCACCATGGAGATCACGCCTTAATGACCGTAGCCATTTCAGCATGTACCAACCACTGACTTTTAAAAGTGCTCATTACCATATTAAGTCCTTTGAAGGAGAAAAAAACATTTACCCTCTTTCTGGCTTCAGAAAAGGGAGCCTTTTTTTGGGAGGTAGAAAATGATAAAAGAAAAAGAAGGATCAGTAATACTCCTGGTTGCCAAGTATAGCAGTAATGGGCTGTTGAAATTGCTGTTTACTTGCTGGTTCTTATGAAATAAAGCGTGAATAGGGGTTCCTGTTCTGTCACTTATTGAATGATTAACCTTACCCCAGATAATTTGCCATTACGTTGTCTTTACACAATGATGCCATTGTGTATTGACCACTCGAAATCAATCACTTGTGTTAAAGAGTAAGTAATTTAGTTATGAGTATGTGTGTGTGTTTATACATCATTCCAGTTTTGTGGTTAATGTTTATGAAGATTATCTTATCATTTGTTTATTGAAGTATCATTGATATGCAGTCTTCTTTGTCATACCATTTTTAACAGCTTTTTAAGTGACTGCAAGAACTTAGTGCATACTTGCCATGTTGGAAGGGTTATTTGCCAGTTTTCCTGTACAGTTCCCCTTCCTGCCCCTATACACTTGCATAGTATCACACGATTACTCCAGCCCTCCCAAATTAGAATACTTAAATTTGCTGTGGGAAGTTTAGTTTGGTCTGCTTGGATCTGGGTTGGCTTTGCAAAAGTGAAGATGGAGGAATCTGAAGGAGGTGCTGGAAGCTGTTTTCATGATTTAGAATATAATTCTTATACACTTTAATTTGTGTAAGTTTCCATGTAATATTTAAAATATCCTCTGTTTTCTAAGCAGCTTGGTTGGTGCTTAAATAAATGATTCATTTATTTTAAATAGGTCAAAGTGAAGATGTTCTTAAAGGGTCCCAGATCACATATGTTACAGGTGTAGAAGGGGATGATGTTGTGTCTACTGTAACCCAGTCTGGGTTGAGTCAACAAGTTACACTCATATCTCAGGATGGGACTCAGCATGTAAGTATCCACTAAAAGCCAAACAAGCTAAGTAATATTTCCCTAAACCTGGGCTTGAAAGGCAAGTTGGTTCCCAACTGAAGAAAGCCTTGAACACCAGATCATAAAGTTTGGACTTCAGCTTGTAGGCAGTGCGAGATCCCCTGAAGGTTTTTCAGTAGTCTGTCAAAAGAGACTATGTGCAGGGAGATTAGTAAAGGCAGAATCTTTGTAGAATTCAGATGGTGTTCTTAGTACAGTCCAAAGGTTACATGGTAAAAGTCAGAACCACTGTAAAACTGCGGGCTTGAAAAGTAAAAGATCCATGTGCAACACAATTCAGAGAAGAGGTAGGATTTGGTAGCTGATTAGATCCAGGAGGTAAGATGAAAAATCAGGACAGCCTTCGTTGAGGTGATGAAGATCTGCTGGCATCATATAAAGATCCTGAGAAGTCAGTGATGGACAAACCTGTAAAATTTCCAAAGTGTGGCTCTCTCTCTACCTGGAATCATGGGAGTTCACTGAGCTAGCTTCAGAGAATTAAAGAATGGGAATCTTGATCCCCTTAGGAAAAGCAGTGTAATGGATGTTTTCTAATAGTCAAACTTGTCATTGTTTTCTAGATGCCACTTGCTTGAAATAATTCAGATTTGATTTCATTTTTTAGTTTTAGCTAAATTGTCTTAGTACTTGGGAAAATAGGCATATGAGATTCTTTATCTTCCTGTGTCTATCTGTTCCATGGAGAACTCTCTCCTTATCTATCTCTCTCAGAGCTTTAATGCCATGGTTAAATAGCCCTTTGTGTTGATAACTGTTAGCATGCTGATGTTAACTAGGAGGTAGAACATAGTCAGGATTGGAACATATAAAGCACAGGTACCATCCCACTCCATTCATCCCCTTCTCCCTCACTTTTAACATCTACACAGCATTCTTTGTCCACTGATTGGCATGCAAGATTAAATTTATTAACCTAGTTTAAATTCAGCATTAGCCCCAAGACTTTTTCTTGAATTAGATCATTATAGACAGAGGCCCTCTGAAGGTCATTTGATCTAACTTCCTTCCCTATACAGGAGAAATTCCCTCTACAGCAGCCCCAAAACAGATGAGGCAGCTCCTCTTTTAAGAGGCAGCCTATTCCATTGTTGGGTAATTCTAGTATTTATCAGACTGGAACCTGCCAGTATAGCATCCACTCACAGCTCTTGTCTGACCATATAGAATGAGTCTAATCCTTCTTCATGTGTTCCCAAACAGCTATTTTCCCCATTCCATTGTTGTACTTTCTCTAGACTCCTGTTTCCTTTAGGTATTAGATTTCTATTCTATTCCTTTAGTCATTTAAACAACAGTGTATTGAACATCTACCCAGTGCTAGGCATTTTTCTAGACTTAGTGTGGGAATACAGGAAGTGGAGGTTTGAGAGAGTGTCTTAGTCTAATAGACATATTCCTAGAATGAACAATAATTTCTCATAATGAAGGGATATAATTGAGGGATATGTAAAGTGCTCTGCTAACCTGATGGAAGGAGTGAATGCTTCTTCCTGAAGGAATCTTGGGGGCACACAGAATGGCCATCCAGTTGGATCTTGAAGAATTTTCATGAGTTTGCCAGACAGAGTCATGGGAAGGGCAGAGTCACAGAGATCTATGAGAATATGATACTCTCTAGGGCTGTACATGACGAGTTATGGCTAGAGTACATGATATTGGTTTAGAAGCAGTGGAAGATGAGTCTGGAAAAGCTGTTAAAGGCCAGTCTGTGAAAGGTCATGAGTGCCATGTAGTCTGGACTGTAGTGATGGGGAGTCACGGGGGTTTTAAGCAGAGAACATAATGAAATTTGTTTGTCTTTTTTACAAAGGTGTCAAGGTAGAGGATGGTGAGAGAAGAGGTAGAACAGATCCCTGGAAAGAAGTTGTATTAGTAGTTAAGTCGGATGAGAGAAGAAAGGTCTAAATTGGCAACAGAGATGGAGAGGAGGAAATGCAATCAAGAAATACTCAATTTTTCTGATGCCCTTTTTCTAAAGGAGTTTTCTTCCATTGTAAAGTGCTTATTTGCTCTTACAGCATAGACTTATACAAGGATTAGGCCTAGTCCTTAATAAAGATTGCCAAATATATCAAGATATGTCGACTGATTTGTAAAATGTATTGTATTCCAGGTCAACATATCTCAAGCTGACATGCAAGCCATTGGCAATACCATCACAATGGTAACACAGGATGGCACACCCATCACAGTGCCTGCTCACGATGCGGTCATCTCCTCAGCAGGAACACACTCAGTTGCTATGGTTACTACAGAGGGTACAGAAGGGCAGCAGGTAACTGCTTTTTTCTTTTATATCAATCAGTACATATATATCAGCATCAGACCTGTTACATAGATGTACAGTGTGACATAGTGGTTAAGCACAGAAACTTCGGATTGAGTCTCAGATTTACAACTTCTTAATTACATAACCCTCTGAGTCTCAGTTTTCCCTCATCTATAAAATAGTATTATTGCATCTACCCCTTAAAGTTGACAAGGATTGAATAGGATAATGGATATAATGTACTCAGCCAGGTATATATTAAGTATTCATTAAGTAATGGTAGCTCTTCCTATCATCATCATCAGATACTTAGGAAAATTAGTTTGTAAAATTTCCTTTATTTTTTAAAATATATTCACATAGTTCAGAAATCAAAAAATATATACAGGTATGCAGTGAAAAGTTTTCCTCACACCTCAGCCTCCCTCAGCCTAGTTCTTGCCCCCACAGAGATAATCCACCTTCTTTAGTTTCTTGTGTATTCTTCCAGTGGTGCATTAAACATAGACAAATAAAAAGTCTCCTTCCCCCAATGTCATTTCTTTTTCACAGGATAGTAGATCATATGGTTGGGTTTTTTTAACTTAATAATACATCTAGAAAATCTTTACATAGAGAGCTGTATTTCGTTATGTAGACAGCTGCCTCATTCCTTTTTTTAAAAGTGATACCATATTCTATTATATGGACATGCCATAATTGATTTCAAGTCTTTTGCTCTTTCAAACAACCCATAAGCTCATGCACATGTGATTTTGTATGTGTGTGAGTATATCTGCTAGGTAAATCCCTAGAGTGGAATTGCTGAGTGAAAAGAAATACGTGTTTGTAATTGTGGCCAGTGTTTCCAAACTTCCCTTCTAAGATTGTGCCAATCTATATTCCCATCTGCAGCATTTGAGAGCAACATCTTCCCTTCTGCATAGTCAACATATGGATTGATTTTTGTATTTTTGCCAGTCTCATACTATCTCTTTGTAGTTTTTTTTTCATTGCCCTTGAAAGAAATCGTATTAATAGATTTAAAAACTTTTTGTGCTGTGCTGAAGGCAATGTTGTGTTTCATTGCAGCTGCCTTATCCTGTTCAATGAAAGAGTCTGTCAAAAATAGTAGCTCTCATTCTTCCTAAATTCATTTATAGATTCAATACCATAACACTCAAAATTTCAGCAGACTTTTTTAAAGATATATATGATATGATTCTAAAATTTACATGAAAATACAGAAAACCTATAAAAGGCAAAACAATATTGAAAAAAGAACAAAGTTCTTTCTACACCTTGAAATATAAATTCAGAATCATAAAGTTTCTAGAAGAAAAGTTAGTATTTTTGCAACCTTACAGTAAAGATTTCTTGGATAAGATACAAAATGCACTAACAATAAAAGAAAAAACTGATAAACTGGACTTCATCAAAATTAATTCTGCACACCAAAAGATACCACTAAGAAAAAGATTAGATAAGCTTCAGACTGGGAAAAAGATATTCACACAATTATATCAGATAGCAGTTTTGTATTGAGGATATATAACAAATTTCAATAAATTAACAATAAAAAGATGAACTTAGACCATTAAAAATGAGAAAAATTAATTAAAATTTTAAAAAAGAACCAATCATTTGATTAGTTACTTGAACAGACCCCTCGCAAAAGAAGGTAACAGGAATGGCAGTAACACAAGGAAGTGTTCAACATTAGGAGGCATTGAAGAAATGCGAATTAAAAATCACAATGAGATATACAATGAGTCTTTTATTTAAAATAAAATTTTATTTATTTAAAATGAACTTTTGTTTATTTAATGAAGTTCATTTAAAATGAAAATTTATTTAAAACAGAACCAAATGTTGGCAAAGATGTGGAGCAACTAGAACATGCATGCACCCTGCTGGGAGTATAAAATGATATAACCACTTTGGAGAATTCTTTGGTAGTTTCTTATAAAGTTGAACATACCTCTACCTATAACCTAGCAATTCCACTAGAATGCATACTGTATGATTCCACTTACGTGAAATCCAAGAACAGACAAAACAAATTCATGGTGACAGAAATCAGAAAGTGCTGCTTGGCTGGGGGAAGGAAATTGGAGGAAATTGGTGGGATGGAATATGAAAGAACTGTACTATATCTTCTTTTAGGTGGTGGTTTCACAGTTGTCTCTAACTGTCAGAACTCAACAGAATACCTAAGATTCATGCATTTTTATTGTTTGTTCATTAT
Source organism: Manis pentadactyla (assembly GCF_030020395.1). NCBI lineage: Eukaryota > Metazoa > Chordata > Mammalia > Pholidota > Manidae > Manis > Manis pentadactyla. The sequence goes on from NC_080027.1 coordinate 49,602,705, forward strand.
ACCTTATGCCAAAACAAAAATAAAACAACTACTAACTTTCAGGCTGTGTTATGGAATGGCCCACCTAATCAGTTTGCAGTCGTTTCCATGACTCTAGGATTCCTGGATGGATTATAGCCCAGCTTGGGTAAATATACCTTGTACCAGTTATAGTTGCAAGTCTGGAAAGATAGTGACCTTAAAGCAAACATTCTTACAGAGCTTATCTATAGCCTGTGGGCTAGGAAAATTATCAGGAGAGGAGGCTTTGAGGGCTGGAATGAGGCCAGACAGCTTCCTGCAACTAGGGATATCGCAACAGGGGTGGGGGTTTCACTTGAGGACCAGCTGCTGCCATCGCTCCTCCTGCTGCAACAGCAGGAGGTTGGACATACAGTGACTATCTATTTGGGGTGGTCTGACTCCACCTGTGAATTATCAGTAACACTTCAGTTGGCTATAGCTATTTCTTTACATATGTAGAAAAAAAGCAGCTGGTCCTTCCCTAAGTCTGTTTTTTTTTAAATTAAGGTAATTGGATTTCTCAGACTCAATTTTCCCTGTGTCTCTAGAAACTTGGTTAGCAAGTGTACATGGAACAGTCCATACATCTATTTTAATTTCAGATTACAGAAGTATTATATATTCCCAGTAGAATAGAGAGCCTAGAAATAAGCCCTCAGGTCTATATAGTCAATTAAATTTGATAATGAAAATTTCACTATTCAATGGGAATCAAGAGTCTATTCTACAGATGGTTCTGGGAAAACCTTATATCCACATGCAAAAGAATGAAGTTGGACCCTTATACCATGTACAACTGAGTTTGACTCAAAATAGATTAAATATCTGATTTAACAGCTAAAACTATAAAAGTCTTGAAAGAAAACATAGGTGAGAATCTTGATGACCTTGGATTAGGAAATTATTTCTTTTGTATGACACCAAAAGCACAGCCAATGAAATAAAAAATAGATAAATTGAATTTCTTCAAAAGTAAAAACATTTGTGCATCAAAGGCCACTACCAAAAGAGTGAAAAGACAACCTATAGAATGAGAGAAAATATTTACAAATCATATGTCTGATAAGGGTTGATATCTAGAACATATAAATAATTCATATAACTCAACAACAAAAAACAAGCAACCCAATTTAAAAATGAGCAAAAAAAAATTTTTTTTCCATTCTTTTTTTTATTGCTGAGCAATTTGAGAAGACACCTGTCCAAGATTTACAGGTGGCCACTTAGCACATGAAAAGATGCTCAACACCAGTACTCATTAGGGAAATCAAAACCACACTGTGACACCACTTCACCTCCATTAGAATGGCTGTTATCCAAAAACCAGAAAATAACAAGTTTTTGTGAGGATGTGGAGAAATTGAAACTCTTGTGCATTGTTCATGGGAATATAAAATGGTACAACTATTGTGGGAAACAGTACAGTAGTTCTTCAGAGTTAAACATACAATTGCATATGATCCAGTAATTCCACTTAGAGGTATATGCTCAAAGGAATTGAAAGTGGAGACTTAAAACTAAAAATCAGCTATAATCCCTTGACGTTAAAATTACTAGTTTCAACCTTTAGGACTGTTTATCTTTTTTCTGTGCATGTATGTGTGAACAAAGTTAGGATTATAATAATTTCTTATGCTTGTCATCCACCTAACACTACATTCTGAGCCCTTTCCCATATCAACTAAATGATTTTTAAAGGTATTTTTAATATTAATAACATAATCCATCAAATGAAATGCCATAGTTTACTAATTTATTCCACATACATAAATTGTTGTACAAGCCTCTGATTATTTTTATAGGAAACAAGTTCTTAACATTTAATTGTTGGGTTAATGGTATAAACTATTTAAGCTTCATATTGCAAATATGCTACATACTGCCAAATTATTTCCCAAAAAGTTTAAACAATTATACCATAGATCTAAAACCTTTTTTGTTTCACTATAGCCTTGGTAGCATTGAGGATTGTTTTATTTATATTTGCATAATTCACAAGCAAAGGTTAAATTCTATTTTTATTTCCACATGACTACTAACAAGGTTGAATATATTTTTCATATTAGCCTGCAATCTCCGTTTTCTTAATTGAGGTTAAAATCTACATACAGTTAAATTCTTAAGCTTACAGTTCAGTGAGTTGTTGAACATACACTCACTCATATAACCACCATCTCACATGAGATACAGGACATTTTCATCGCCCCAGAAAGTTCCCTTATGACCCCTTCCAGCCAGTCCCCACTCTTTTAGGCAACAGCTCTTCTGATTATATTTGTTTTTGTCTATTTTTGAACTTTGCATAAATGGAACCACAATAAGAACTCTTTTGTATCTGGGTTTTTTAGCATGCCATTTTGGAGATTTACCCATATTATTGTATATAATATCAGTTCATTCTTTTTTTTATTGCTGAGCAATATTCTGTTGTAGGAGCCTTTCATTATTTGTTGATAAATTCTTCCCTTGAACATTTGGGATGTTTCCAGTTTTTTTTTATTGTAAGGTAGCAATAAAAATTCTAGTACATGTTTACATAGGTCATACAATCCATTCTTAAACGCCTTGATATTTGGTTTTATTGTTCCCTTTTTTGCCTTCTTCTCAGAGTTTAGTCCCCAAGGGGTCATACTGTCCCTCCATGCAGTGCTCCTAGCGGAGAGCCCATGGCTTTGATCCTTAGCCCTCATCCCTCACCTGACTTTGGGGAAGCTTATATGCATTGCTGTAAATTGTAATGACACTGTCTTGATGATATGCCCTCTATTAGCTAAATTCAAACCTGGAATTGTGAGACAATCAAGATGCCTTTAGGGCAGTAACCCACTGCTAGGGAGACTGGGGAGAAAGGTTAGATTTGGTATTCAGGTTTTTGTATGTGTGTTTTTTGGTTTTTAAAATTGATTTTGGAGGGTTTTATGCTCAACCCATAAAAATTGGTTTTGGAACCCTCCTACACTGCTGGTGGGAATGTAAATTAGTTCAACCATTGTGGAAAGCAGTATGGAGGTTCCTCAAAAAACTAAAAATAGAAATACCATTTGTCCCAGGAATTCCACTCCTAGGAATTTACCCAAAGAAAACAAATTCTCAGATTCAAAAAGACATATGCACCCCTATGTTTATTGCAGCATTATTTACAAAAGCAAAGATATGGAAGCAAACTAAGTGTCCATCAGTAGATGAATGGATAAAGAAGAGGTGGTACATATACACTATTGGAATGGAATACTATTTAGTCATAAGAAAGAAACAAATCCTACCATTTGCAGTAACATGGATGAAGCTAGGGGGTATTATGCTCAGTGAAATAAGCCAGGCAGAGGAAGACAAGTACCAAATGATTTCCCTCATTTGTGGAGTATAACAATGAAGCAAAACTGAAGGAACAAAACAGCAGCAAACTCACAGACTCCAAGAAGAGACTAGCGGTTACCAAAGGGGAGGGGTGGGGGAGGGTGGGTGGGAAGGGAGAGAGAAGGGGATTGAGAGGTACTATGATTAGTACACACGGTATGGGGGGCATCATGGGAAGATAGCGTAGCACAGAGAAGACAAGTAGTGACTCTGTGGCATCTTACTACAGTGATGGACAGTGACTTCAGTGGGGTATGGGGAGACTCGATAATATGGGTGAATATAGTAACCACATTGTTTTTCATGTGAAACCTTCATAAGAGTGCATATCAATGATACCTTAATAAAATAAATAAATAAATAGTTTTTGGAGGGTTTTATGCTCAAACTCAGTGCCAGTAAAATTTAAGAAGAATTAAAAAAAAAAAAAGACATATGTAGACATATATTCTCATTTCTCTTAGACAAATACCTGTTAGTGGAATTGCTGGGTCATAAGAGAGAGGTATATTTAACTTTATATGAAAGTGCTAAGCAATTCTCCAAAGTGGTTAAACCATCATATGCTCCCACTAGAAATGTATGAGTTCTCTTTGTTTCATATCATCAAATTTGGAGTTGTGAGTTTTAAAAATTTTAGCCTCTAGTGGATGTGAAATGGTATATGATTGTGCTTTTACTTTGCATATAAAAAGCTAATACATCATAATCCCACTTGGTTATGATGTAATAACCTTTTTATCTATTGCTAGATTCAGTTTTTTAATATTTTGTGTCAATGTTCATGAGTGATATTGGTCTATACTATTTTTTTCTTTAAGGGGTTCTCTGTTTTCAGTGTCAGGGTTATACTTGCCTTGTAAAACAAGTTGGGAAGTGTTCCATTCTCCACTATTTTCTGATAGGTTTATGTAAGATCGGTGTTTTTTTCTTCCTTAAAATTCTGATAGAATTCACCAATAAAACCATCTGGGCCTGAATTTTTCTTTGTGGGGAGTTTTTTAATGGTGAATTCAAGTTTTTAAATAGATATAGTGCTATTCAGGTTATCATTCTTGTTGTACCCATTTTGATAAATTTGTTTTTGAAGGAATTTGTCTATTTCATCCAAGTTGACATATTTATTAACATAAAGTTATGCATAGTATTTCCTTTATGTCTGTAGGATCTGAAGTGGTTTCCTCTTCCATTTCTGATATTGATAATTTGCAGGGTTTTTTCATTTTATTCATTTTTGTTCATACTCATTATTTCCTTCTGTTTACTTTTGTTTTACTTTCTTTTTTCTGTCTTCCTAAAATGGAAACTATTGATTTTAAACTTTCTCTTCTAATACAAGCATTTAAAGCTATAAATTTCCTTCCAAGAATTGCTTTAGCTTTAATTCACAGATTGATACATTATTTTAAAATTTTCTGTCAAGTTGAAACATTTCTGGCTTCTATGGTCATTTCTTCTTTGACCCATAGATTATTTAGACTTCTGTTGCTTAATTTCTCAGTATCTGGTACCTTTCCAGTTATCTTACTGTTCTTGGTTTTTAATTTAATTCTGTTGTGGTCAGAGACTATGTTCAGTAAGATTTCATTCTTTTGAAATTTGACACTTATCTTCCATGTGTACTTCATTGATTTCCCACTGAATTCCGTATGTATGTGAAAAGAATGTGTGTTCTGCACTTGTTGGGTATAGGGCACTATAGATAGGAAGCAGGTTAACATGGTCAATAGTGTTATTCAAATATCCTATAGCTTCATTAATTTGTTCTGTCACTTACCAAGGAAAAGAATTAATATCTCTAACTATGGTTATGGATTTATATAATTTTTCCCTCTTAGTTCTGCTAGTTGTTTTTCTTTGAGTATTTTATAGCTCGTATTATTAGGTATACACATATTTCATCTTAATTCCTAAAATGACTTCCTAACTATATCCTTCTTGATTTTTTGTGGTTGTTCCAGGGATTGCATAATGTACATTCTTAAGTTTTAGTCTTCTGAGACTTAATGTGTTCTATTTTACAGAAAGTCTAACAACCTTGAGGCAGTATATTTTCATTCATGCTCCCATTCGTTGAGCCCCCTTCTTACATCTACATATATTATAATGCCCACAGTGAATATTATATTTTAGCATTAAACAGTTAATCTTTTAAGTAAGTTACAGGAAGATGGGAAAGAATATTTTATACTTGTACACTAATTTATCATTACCATTGCCCTTCACGCATTTTGTAGATTTGAGTGTCCATATGGAGTTATCCCTTTGGCCTGAAGGATATGCTTTAGCATTGGTCTGTAGTGGCAAATTCTGTTTTTATTTATTTGAAAATATTATATCTCACCTTTGTTTTTAAAATGTATTTTTGTTTTGAAGGATGTCTTTCTAGATACAGAATTATTTGTTGCCAGTTTATTTTTATTTCTTCACTTTAAATTATGTCTGGCCTTCATTGTTTCTGATGAGAAGTCAGCCATCTTCATGTCATTGTTCCCTTGTATACAATGCATCATTTTTCCTCTGACTTTTTTTGAGATTTTTTTAGCAATTTGGTTATGGTGTGATTTTCTTTGCATTTATGTGCTAACCTTCTTATAGATAATTATAAAATATTACATATTAATGTTTTTTGTTTCATGTGTGTGTGTTTAAACCAGATATAGGGAAAGTTTGGCCATTACTTCATTAAGAAGTTTTTATTCTGCCTCATTCTGTTTTTCTTTTCCCTCTGGGAATCTAATTATCTAATGTATGTAAATGTCCCACTGGAGATCTGTTCATTTTTTAAAAATATTTTTCTCTTAGCTCTTCAGATGGATGATTTCTATTGTTCTATCTTTGAGTTCACTGACCCTTTCTTTCTTTTGATATCATGATCTTCTGTTATGCCCATTCAGATAATTTTAAATTATGGAATTGATAGTTTATAGTTTTAATTTACCTATTGGTTTCCCCTTTGGTGCATTCATTATGACTATCCTTTAAATCCTTTAACGTACTGAAAAATAGTTGCTTTATAGTCCTTGTCTGCTAATTCCAACATTGTGGACATCTCATGGAGTTTTTTATTGACTACACTTTCTCTTGACTCTGAGTTACATTTTCCTCTTCTCATGTGTTGTAATTTTTTTTTTTATTGTATTCTGGACATTGTGGATGATAACATGATTTTGTTATCTTCCTCTGAAGAATATTGGTTTTGTTCTGTCAGGTAGTAAAGTTAGTTACAGAGGCTGGTTTTTATACCTTATTAAGTAAGGTAAGTCTGTTTCAGTTTTGCCACTTGGTCTTAGGGTGAATCTTTAGTCTTGGGTCATAATCTTTACCACTAAAGCCCTTTAGGTTTCAGTGGGAAGGCTGAGGTGGTTACCAAGCCCTTCTAGTTTGGTGGAGTTGACACTCTAAATTCTGTCTCTTCTGTGGTAAGTGTCACTGACATCTCTTCTCACCTCTTCCAGCCTCTCATCTGCTGCTTTCTACCATTTATTTGGAACCTTTCCCCAACATTGGCAATTCTCGGATCTTAAGAAATTGCGAAGTGTTTATATACAGACTTGGGGGACTCTCCACCTGGTTTCCTCGTTTTTAAGATAGCCCTCTCAATGTACAGCCATTCCAGCAGCCCTAGACTCCATTATCTAATACCTTAAGTTGCCCTGCTGCTCAAATTGGGGCGTGCCCTCAGGGGAAAAGCTAAACATAGATGTGACCCAGTGTGCTTGCTTTCTTTTGAGAATGACCTTCAATTTCTACCTGCTTTTTATCATTCTCTAGTGTCTTCCAATAGTTGCTTTTTCACATTTTTGTCCATAGTTATTTGCAGGAGAGGTTAGTCCAATACAAGTTACTCTACCATTGCTGGACTGCAATCTTGTTTTTAGGGTTATGGAACATTACTGGTACTGATCCAAGCTAAATATCTATTATCTTAAAAATCTAGCATTTTTAGTCAATTAATGGCCAAGTAAAATAGGAATTTTAGCTTTAAACCTATTTTTCTTCCAAGTTTGGATGAGCAAAATTTTAGAATGTCATAGACCACAAGTAATTGATGTTATTTTCTATGTTATTTATACAGGAAAGGCTACATTTGTTGTTTCAGAGCCACAAAAGCACTTTTAGTGACTCTGGCTAGATGCTTCAGGAACAATACAGAAAGATTGCATGGAATCTAAAATAGGAAATGAGTATAACAAGATACGTTGCTATTTGTCAGTAATGCTACTAGTCCTTTCAGCTTTCCTAGTTAAATGGAAATCTTATTTTAAATAGAACAGATAAACAGGAGAAAACAGTACAGTGTCTACCGTTGATCCAATCTGAGGAATAAAGAGACATTCGAGATGTGAGTTCATGTACACATGTGATTTCCCAAGCAGCCACTTAGGGCTCATAGAACCTAGGCACAGTCGTGGCTTCCCTGGGTGCTGGAGTCTGGGTAGCAGATCCACTCCTCTGCTGGCTTCTACCCTGTTTGTCATTGGCTCACTTCATAATCTGAGGTAAGTCCTTTCTTTCTGAGCTTCAATTTTCTCAAATAAAAATAAGGAGTCCAGGAAAGATAGTACACAAGGTCTCTCCCAGCTTTAGGCTTCTACAGATCTATGGTCAGAAGGGAGTTTTTCCTCTTGAGTTTGAAGGCAGTCCTTTGCATTAAATGGATTTCAACCTATTTAAATGATAATTTTAATTCTTCTGTTTATCTTTTGTGTAAGGTTGCAATTGTGGCTCAGGACTTGGCAGCATTCCATACAGCCTCATCAGAAATGGGGCACCAGCAGCACAGCCATCACTTAGTAACCACAGAAACCAGACCTTTGACCTTAGTAGCAACATCCAATGGCACCCAGATTGCGGTTCAGGTGGGTACAGTGGCTGCTGTCTTCACTCATCAGCAAGCACTCCGCTGTGCACAGCCTCGTACACTGTGCCCTTTACAGGAGGCAGAATGATCTGTATCACTTCCTTTAGGGAAATTTCTGTGTTGGAGGTGGACTTTAAGAGACCAACACTTTGTTCTCTACTATCTGTATATTCTAGAAGAATTTATAGCAAGAAAAATAAAGATAGTAGTATATATTCCTGGGTGCACTCAGCCAGCCATCATTACTCTCAAAATAAAAGTATAATTAGGCAAGATTCTATAAAGCACTGAAGAATTACTCCTTGGAAATGAATCCAGTGTAAACATAGACCCTACCTTAGTCCTCTGAGAACGCATAGCTCTGTTTCACAGTGGGGAATGTCAGAAGAGTAAGAAGAAACCATTCTCTGGGAAGTTACTAGATTTCAGGCAGAGAATTTAGAATGCTAGGGGCAATTACCTTTCCTTGGGGAGAGTTGTTTTGCCTGTGTTTACTTGGAAAAGAGTTAGAAAACACTTAGGAAAATGTCAGACATTGGTTTACTTAAGTTTATGGGCATGGAAGCTAAAGGCTCAGGAAGCTCTCTAAATGAGCATCTTTTGTCCCTTGCATGTGTGAAGGTTCATCAAAGTCCTAAAGAAACTGTGTTCCACTCCCCCTGCAAGAATTTGTTTTTGTCCTCTTAATGATTAGATCAGCAGTAGTACCTCAACAGGCCCAGGTGTCATAGTTACAGAGAAGTTTTACTTCTGGCAGATAATATTTCTTTGGCATTATCTTGACTGTGGCTTTGTATATGGTCCTGTTTCAGCTTGGAGAACAACCATCTCTGGAAGAAGCCATCAGAATAGCATCTAGGATCCAGCAAGGGGAAACACCAGGGGTGGATGATTAATCCTCCCAACAGTGAAGCAATAAAACAAGAGGAAACTTTCATCTTCAGACAGCAGAGATCCTCGAAGCCCGGGCCCGGGAAAATTAGAAGTTTTCCATTTCTAAAACACTGTACACATTTTTATGCAAGAGTGAAGAACATTTTATTCTTGACACTTGTGTATGTTACCCTTGGAATAGATTTCCAAACTGATTCATTGTGTACAAGTATGAAATTAGGGCAAAACAGTAAATTTTCATGTTACTCTCCTATCAGATTGCAAACTCCTAGAGTCTACATGCAAGACCAGTGATGTCTTATGGAGTCTTATGATGGATTTTTAACTTACTGTGAAAAAAAGACAATAAAGGCTGTATCTAAAATGTCAAAGGTTCTATATGCCAAACAATCATAATTCCAAAAGCCATCATGGATAATAAAGGATGTAAAGCCTTATAAAAATATTTTCCCCAGTCAGTAGAATGTCTACAGTTTTTGTTCTACTATATATTTGTCTATTTTTATTTGTACCTCACGGTTTGAAGACTATTCATTATAGTTTTCCATCCCTGTTAAATACCAACTCTTCAAGCTGAAATGCTAATTATATTAGCATTACATTAGATTATGAATAAATTTACAAAGTTTGGTTATTTAAAATTGAAAAGCTAAATCCAGTGTTTTGGTTTTGTTAAAGATTTTACTTGGTGTTTAGTTTTTGTTACTGCTTTTTAAAAATAATGAACTCTCAAAGTTTAACCACAGGCTGGAGCCCGGGATAACACTGCTGTAATTGGAAATGGCTTTACTCTGAAAATTAGGTTAGCGGGTTGCTATAAATTATTTATTTTTGCTTATACTTTTGTTTTAAAGCTTATTTACCCTAAAGTTTATTATTAATTTTGAATACAGCAATTTTTTAAATGTTATCTTTACATTTGTTTTATTAAATTGGTGGTGGGAGGAAATGTTGAAGAAAATACCACAAATGTAATAGATTATAACCCAACACATAAATATTGAGAGTATATTGTGTATCAAGCACAGAATAAGTACTTTTCCATACATTTTTGTGTACTCATAACAATTTTGTGAGATACATGGGATTTACCATCCGCATTTGTACATGAGGAAACTGAGGGTCTGTGGAAGTTAAGTGTCTTACCCAGGCCTTACAGCTATGAAGAGGCAGGGCAAAGACTTGAGAACTCACACTGTGTGACTCCCAAGGCCTGTGTGCTCTTTCACCATACCGCAGTTGTCTTCTCAGTTGATAATTTATGGCAGAGATTAAGATGAGCTATAGTGATTTCTGATTGCCTAATGACCAAAGCATTTGAAAAACCATTTCTAATGTCAGAAATTGAGCAATAGGTCCACGAAGGTCAAAAAAAGGAAAGGTGTGTATGAAGAGTTATCTGGCAATGTTCTGTCCTTTCACTGACATCCACTATGCTCTGTTTGCCAGAGAGCTGGGATGCAGCTGTTACTCATATCAAGCTTTACAGTAAAAAGTAAAAAATATGCTGTTTTATTTAATATTAATGTTATCTTTGATCAGATTCTTTGAAGTCTTGCTAAAAAGGTCATGGCTTAGTCATTTGAAATGGGAAACTCTTCAGAGTTGAGCAGGGATTGGTTGCTTTCCCTTCATAGCCCTTCATAGACAGTCAACATTAGGAAAGGTCTTAGTCAACCCACCCATCCAGTCTTCATTCTTGTCAGAGACATTCAAACACACACAGAACTCCTAGCTGAGGCTTAGAAAGGAGCTGCCATTGGGAGAGAGGAGGAGCAGAATGTAGAGTCACAGGATGGTGCTCAACCTCAGTGCTGATCCTGAGCTCCTCTGCTGGGCCCTAGTGTCTTCCCTGATTGTCCAAACTCAAGCTGCTGGCCTCCCTGGGTGCCTTATTTGTACATCTGCTCAGTTTCCAGGGTGTTTCTCCCTTTCCCCGCTCCTCCACCAGCTGAATTGGGGAGGGCCAGGCTGGCCTATGCTCCTGGCATGATTATTCCTTCCCTATTGGCACCAGAGAAAAAAGCAGAGGGTCATGCTGGTTTGTCCCCTCCCTCCCCACCTTCTTGGGACAGGGACCCCAGGAGCCTAGAGAGGTGTCTTCTTTCCCCCAAGATAGGATTCCAGCTGATGTGCTGACAAGTGCTAGTAAAGCTGGTGTGAGGTTTTTTTCGTACCGCAGGAGGCAGAAAGGAGCCCTCCAAAGTTGCAAAGTTCCCAAAGGCACTTGATGAAATAAGAGTACACTTTAGCAAATGGAGCCGGTTGGAGGAAAACTTTGGAATATGATCTCGACAATGCTCAAGACAAACCTGTCAGTCCAAGAAAAACACCCCTGTTGTATCCCAGACACAACTTGAGGCCACTACAAATAAAAAATACATTGCCTACTCTCTGTACTCGTAAGGATTTACACAATAGAGTAAGACAAAGACTTGACTTCCTTATCCTCCACAGCTGGCAGCTTCCCAGAGAGCCAGACCCCTGTGGCCCCCTTGCCCCAAGGCCATCAGGAACAAACTAACTGGACAGTCTCACATGCTGCCTCCCAGGAAGGCAGCCCCAAATCTAGGTACGTAACGGGAAACCATGCACTTGGCACTGAAATGGGCTAGACTCCATGTATCATCCCAAGAGCTTTACTGTCCAGTATTTCCTGGCTCAGATAAGATTGCAGCCAGTCAACTATGGGCAGACCCAGGAGTTGGGGGTGGGGTGCGCCAGGAGGGTACAGAGGGCCACAGCTGGTGTCTGTTGTCAAGGAGGGAAAGGGAGCACAGAGGGAGTGGAGAAAGGCTGCATTAGCCCCTCTGCTGTAAGCACTTCCTAAACTTAGGTTTCCTTAGGGATGAGGGGATCTTTCCAAGAATACTCCAGCAAATACCTTCTTTTGCCTGAGGAACAGGGCTATCTTCACTGGCTATACAACCAGTGCTGTTGAACAAGACCCTGCACTCCAAAGGACCCTGTGTGTGGAATTTAATGCACTGTGGTGCATCCTGAAATTCTTAATTTCTCTTTGAATTTGTGTTCTGTGAGTCTCAGGAAGCAGTGGAACAGGCGCTGGAGGTTTGGAGCTTGGACTCACACCGTCCCACCCGCTGTGGGCTCCCCTTCTTGCCCTCACCCTGTGACCTCTGCTGTGTCCCCAACCTTTGGTGTGGGCCTGGCCGCCAGTGCAGGTGGGGCATGTCAGGCACATGCACCCTGTGGAGGGTGGTGTGGTGGCAGCCATCCTCACCCCAGGCAGGCAGTGCAACAGTGCCTGGTGAGCAACTGGCTTTAGCCAGTTCCTGATAGGGACCAGCCTCTTGCCCCTCCCCATACTGGGTGTGTCTCAGGTCTGAGTTGAACATCCCTGGGAGTAGCCTGTTCTCTGTGGACTAGGGTGGCAGGCCCGTGGGAAGGGGAACCTGGCAGTTCACACCCAAGAGAGCACCTGCCACAAATGCCTGTGATGTCCCATGTCCTGGAGGGCTCTTTCTCCAGACACCGCCTGGGGGATCCTCACTTTCTCCTTCCACCTTTCCTGAGCCTGGCTTGTGTTTGTCTCCCCTAGCTAGGTAGAGATCCTCTCTTGAGATGAACCATAAAATTTGGAATTGTGTAATTGCAGTGATTCAAAAAACAAGTTAAATACCCTGATATTTTCATTTAAAGTTGGCACTGCATAATATAAAGATGAAGGGTAAAATTCATGCTAAAAATTTAAGACTTTAATTTTTCTTTACTTAGAATGATGTTAAATAGCAAATAAAAAAATACCTGAAGTCACGAGAGACTGCAAAAGAAGAAAAAAAGGTTATGTACTGCTTTGTGTGTGTCTGTGTGTGTGTGTAAAATACACATAAAATATACCGCTTTAACCATATTTGGGTGTATATTTCAGTGTCATTAAGTACATTCACAGTGTGCAAACTTCACCACCACCCATCTCCAGAACTTTTTCATCTTCCCAAATTGAAACTATATATCCATTAAACATTAGCTCCCAAACCCCCACACTCCAGCGTCTGGCAGCTAACTTTCCACTTTTTCTATGAATTTGACTCATCTACATACCTCACAGAAGTGAATCAAGACACTTTTTGTCCTTTTGTATCTGACTTTATATGTATCTTTAACAGAACCTTTTTTTTTTCCTGCTTTTTCACCAGGAGGCCCCACATTTTCTTTTTGCACTGAGCCCCAGGTTATTGTACCCTGACCTGCCCTAACAGAAGCTCTTCTACTAGCCCTTCTCTTTTCCTTGTCACACAGGTGTGATTTGCTATGGGTAAAATTGTAACATTTCCAGAATATCTCGCCTGGCTTTGGTTCATTTGTATATTCTCAAGGGTGGAGAAGAGTTCATCTCCATGTCAATGGGTAATTACCTGGGCAACCGAGGGTGTGTCTGAACCTGAGAGGTTAAGCGGGAGGGGGTGGGGCGGGGGCTTACTTGCTTGCTTCTTCCAGAGCAGGGGTGAGAGACGGCGCCGGACTGCAGTTCGTAAGCAATAAAAGGGTTTTAAACTTTATTTCTCCCTTTGACTGATTTCGGTTTTTAGAGGTATTTTCTCCCGGTATTTCCTCTCCCCAGACTTACACTTGTGTTTTGGGAATATATTATCTTCTCCTGTTAGATTATGGGCTCGCTTAGGATGACTGGGAACTTCAACTTCCCCCAAACTTCTGGAGGCCTTGCAGAGCAATAGGTCACCTCCTGCTGTTCCCTCAGCTGGCTTGAATGGTACAGAGAATCCTCAGTTCTCCATGCGGGGGTTTCATTTTGCTTCCAGAGCACAGCTAAAATTGAAGGACAGGAAAGAGAGTAATGCTCAAGATTCATGTATAGTTGGAATGAGATTATCTGGCCAAAGGTGTTTTTTGTTTGTTTTTCACTTTTCTGCATTCAGGTGAAAGAAAATGGGATTCCTTCTCTCTTGTCAATTCCAGGTGTTTCCCTGTTTGCCTCACCTCTGCAGGGTTCCTAGACACAGGCAGGACACATCCAAAGCTCTCCACGAGACTGAGCACCTTCACTGACCTGTCTAAAAGCCCCACCCATCTAAGAAAGGAATTTGGAAAACAGCTCTCATCTGGGTTACAGACTCAGTCCCAGTGCCCTCTAGACAAAGTCTGCAATTTCTATGGAAAAAGCAAAGAGGTAAAATCTCTGCTGCCAAAAGGGGGTTGCCTTATCTTTCTAAACAGAAATTTTGCTCCAAGCCAGTGAGGACCCTGTGAGTCCAACAGGTCCCAGTCGGAGGCAGCTCACCAGATCTTTTGATCTAGATAGAACTGATCTGGCAAGTGGTTCCCCCACTGCCTTAGGGCTTTTCTAACATCTTGAAATATTGCATAAGTTGTTTTAAACAGAAAATCAGGAACAACAGAAATGGGGATCATTATTTTCTGCAAAGGTTATCTTCACTATTGTGAAACTGGTGAAAACCTGTGGGTATTTCAAAGCCAAAAAGGAAAAACCTAATGAACAAAAGGCACTGTGAGCCCTGGAGTCAGTTCCCAGCAGGAGGTGCCATGTAGGTTCAGGGTGCAATCCACAGCCACAGGCTGCTGGTGCTGGCTTCACAGGCTTCACCACCTCCACTGGAACAAATCAACCAGCTGTGCCTGGGAGGAGAAAGGAGCAGGGGATGGGGCAGGGGGGGCTGGGGAGGACAGGCTTCTCTCTAACTTTGAACAAAGTCACTAGATGCTGACAATCTCCCTGGGTCACTGGGCTGATGCTAAGGAGGAAAGGCCCAGGCCCACACCAGACCTGGGAGGCTACATTTTTCCTCCTTGCCCAATCTGGCAAACATTTTTGGTTTTATAGCCAGTGCTGACCAAAGAAATACCTCTGAGAACATCTCAGATTCAGTCCTGAAATTCCAGTTGCAGTCCTTGTGATTAGAAGGTGCTGAGGACTAAATTTCATCCTCACACATGCATTTACAGGGAAAATCTCTGCCAGACTAAAGAGTCCCAAACCCTAGTCACTATTCCTAGCAACACTCAACTGTCCTAAGCCCTGTCCTAAAGGATGGGAGGCTGCTGGCAGTATTTGGCATTCTGCATGACTCTCTACAGTTCCAGGGGAAGGTCTACAGGGCCATGTTCCTCCACCCCTACAGGGGAAGCCACTTGCTCACCCAAAGTAGAGCCCAGTCCAGGGCCCCAGTGTCCCCAAGACCTGAGGCAACAGGGTGCCAATCCCATGTTCTTAGCAACTGTAGGGATAAATGTCTTGACTGCCCTGTTCTTGGATCCAAATCTAAAAAGTGGGCTCTAACCTTGTTCCTGAGAACTGAATCTGTCTTGGTGACCTCTCCTGGCCCCCAGACTTCTTGAACTGTGTGGTTAACTCAGCAGAACTCCAAGACTCTGCGACTGAAACATACCGTGGTAGCAGGGGTCTTATTCCCACAGACTCACCTCTCTCAGCGTGCCCCAGAATTTTCCATCCCTATTATCACCCTCCAGAGGGGCTTTTTTTAGTCCTATGACACCATTTCTTTGCCTGATTGCCACCTTCAGATACAGCGTTTTGCATGAAGGACCAATGAATCACAAGAAAGAAATGGAAATGGCATTTTATTTATTTATTTATGTATTCTTGTATGTCTGTATTCATTCATTCCTTAATTTTTTTAAGGTATCATTGGTACACAATCTATGAAGGTTTCACATGAGCAACATTGTGGTTACTACATTCACCCATATTATCAAGTCCTCCTCCACACCCCATTGCAGTCACTGTCCATTAGCATAGTAGGATGCTGTAGAGTCACTTGTCTTCTTGTGCTATACTCTTTTCCCTGTGAACCCCGTACATTAAGTATGTTAATCATAATGTCCCTTAATCCCCTTCTGCATCCCTCCCCACTCACTCTCCCCTTTGGTAACCACTAGTCCCTTCTTGGAGTCTGTGAATCTGCTTCTGTTTTGTTCCTTCAGTTTTTGCTTTGTTGTTATACTCCACAAATGAGTGAAATCATTTGGTACTTGACTTTCTCTGTGTGGCTTATTTCACTGGGCATAATACCCTTTAGTTCCATCCATGTTGTTGCAAATGGTAGGATTTGTTTTCTTCTTATGGCTGAATAATATTCCATCATGTATATGTACATCTTCTTTATCCATTCATCTACTGATGGTTAGGTTGCTTCCATATCTCAGCTATTGTGAATAGTGCTGCGATAAACATAGGGGTGCATATGTCTTTTTGGATTAGGGATTTTGCTTCCTTTGGGTAAATTCCTAGGAGTGAAATTCCTGGGTCAAATGATATTTCTATTTTTACATTTTGTGGAACCTCTATACTTCTTTCCACAGCAGTTGCACCAATTTACACTCCCAGTGTAGGAGGGTTTACACAACAGTGTAGGAGTTTCCCCATTTCCCACATCCTCATCAACACTTGTTATTTCTTGATAGTGGCCATTCTAACTGGTATAAGGTTATCTCATTATGGTTTTGGTTTGTGTCTCTCTGATGATTAGCGATGTGGAGCACCTTTTCATGTGCCTGTTGGCCCTCTGTATTTTTTCTTTGGAGAAATGTCTGTTCAGGTCCTACACCCATTCTTTAATTGGGTTATTTATTTTTTTGGTGTTGAATTGTATGAGTTCTTTATATATTTTGGATGTTAACCCCTTATTGAATGACTTGTTTATGAATATATTCTCCCATACTGTAGGTTGCCTTTTTGTTCTGCTGATGGTGTCCTTTGGTGTATAGAACCTTTCTAGTTTGATGTAGTCCCACTTGTTTGTTTTTTATTTCATTCCCCTTGTTGGAGAAGACGTATCCAGGAAAAAATTGCTCATGCTATGTTCAAGATAGATTTTTGCCTGTGTTTTCTTCTAAGAGTTTTATGGTTTCATGACTTACATTCAGGTCTTTGATCCATTTTGAGTTTACTTCTGTGTATGGAGTTAGGTAGTAATCCAGTTTCATTCTCTTACATGTAGCTGTCCAGTTTTGCTGACACCAGTTGTTGAAGAGGCTGTCATTTCCCCCATTGTATATCCGTGGCTCCTTTATTGTATATTAATTGACCATATGTGCTTGGGTTTATATCTGGGCTCTCCATTCTGTTCTTTTGATCTATGGTCTGTTCGTGTGCCAGCACCAAATTGTTTTGATTACCGTGGCTTTGTAGTAGAGCTTGAAGTCAGGGAGCATAATCCCCCTAGCTTTGTTCTTCTTTCTCAGGATTACTTTGGCTATTTGGGGTCTTTTGTGGTTCCGTTTGAATTTTAGAACTATTTGTTCTAGTTCATTGAAGAATACTGTTGGTATTTTGATAAGGATTGCATTGAATCTATAAATTGCTTTGGACAGGATGGCCATTTTGACAATATTATTTCTTCCTATCCATGAGCATGGGATAGATTTCCACTTATTTGTGCCTTTTTAAATTTCTCTCATAAGTGTCTTATAGTTTTCAGAGTACAGGTCTTTCACCCCTTGGTTAGGTTTATTCCTAGGTATTTTATTCTTTTTGATGCAATTATAAATGGAATTATTTTCCTAATTTCTTTCTGATAGTTCATTGTTAGTATATAAGAATGCAACAGATTTTGGTATATCAGTTTTGTATCCTGCAACTTATCTGAATCCAGTTATTAGTTCTAATAGTTTTTTTGGTGGAGTCTTTAGGGTTTTCTATGTATATGTCATCTGCAAATAGTGACAGTTTAACTTCTTCCATACCAATTTGGATGCCTTTTATCTCTTTGTCTTGTCTGATTAGGAAATGGCATTTTAAAGATAAGAAAAGATACACAACCTCACTTGTAATAAGAAAAATTATAATTAAAAATTCTACCAGAATTATTTCAAAATAAAAAATTTAAAAAGCCAAGATTCCTTTTTTCAAGTTGGTAAATATAAAGAAAAATTTTGTGTGTGTATGTTGTTGGCATGGATGGAGGGAAATAGGTTTAAGGTGCACAAATCATTTGACCCAGCAATTCTATTCCTAATAATGTATCGTAAGGATATACTCACCTGTAGAGAAATATCAAGAGTACTTATTGCAGCATTGCTCATAACAGCAAAAGTTTGAAAACAACTTAATGGAGGACTGCTTAGATAAATTATGAGAGAGTCCTGCAGCCTTGGGCTCCTTCATCCAAGCCTCAGCATTGTATGGGACAGTTCTGGGTGGGCTTCATTGGGGAGTCCTGGGATGGATTGGTCACACAGTGTTGTAGACTGAATAACAGCCCCCCATGTCTTAATCCCCAGAATCTGTTAGTTTTTTTTTTTAATGGCAACAGGGACTTTGCAGATGTGATTAAGGATCCTGAGATGGGGAGAATATCTTGGATTAGCTGTGTGGACCTAGTGTGGTCCTAGTCTGGGAAGCCAGAAGACAGAAGAGAAGGTGCTGTGGTGATAGAAGGGAGTGATGTGCCTTGAAGAAGGAAAAAGGAACCAGAAGCCAAGGAAATGTGGCCACTAGAAGCTGAAAAAGGCAAGGAAATAGATGATCACCTCTGGGCTTCCAGAAGGAACCAGCCTAGTTGACACCTTGATATTAACCCAGTGAAACTAATTTCTGACTTCTGACCTCCAGAAGTGTAATGGAATAAATTTGTGTCATTTTAAATCACAAGTTGGTGGTAATTTGTTGCAGTAGCAACAGGAAACTAATACACAGGGTATTCTAGCCTTGACAGTTCAGAGCCACTGATCCACTCCCACCTGGCCCAGGAACCAGGAGGCCTTCTGATGGAAGTGCCCACTGAACGGGAAATCCCATCTGTGCTCTAGTTCTCTATGTCCCCAACCATTCATTGGCACTGGAGTTTGACCTCCTTTAAGGAGCAGGACAGTCTATAAAGAGGTCATACCACAGATGTCCAGGACCCTAGGAAACAGCGACCAGGATTTTCTACTCAGAGATTAATTCATGAGAAGGTACCAAAAGGCCTCCATCTGTAATAGCAGCTCTCACAGGGATCTGTATCAAGTGGTCCATTGGCATCTCTACCTATACAAAGACATCCTCAGGTTTCTGTTCTTTCTGGCCTCTGAGTTTAGATTTCTAGAGCATATGGATGCTTTGGTTGGATGGTCATCTCTTCTGCAAGTTGAGTCACCAGAGTGCTTCCTGGCAGGAGGGAGGGCACCCTCACAGGGAGGACTAGAGGATGAGCTGGCAATGACTTACTCCTGCGGATGCCCTGCCTCCCTTGACAGCCTGAGAGCACGGACATCACAGTCAGAACCAGCACAGTGAGGAAGGCACAATAGTCATCTTCCATCCTTCCCCCAGGGCCCTATTTTGCGTGTGGGGCCCTCTTCTCTCTTTCCTGTTAGAGATGAAGAGAACAGGATCGACCTACTTAATTTTTGACTGGAGAACTATTGGTTTTGAAAATAAAAATAAAACATTAACAGGTACATAACACTTCTTTTCAAAACAAGGAGGAAAAAAAGGTCTGGAAGGTGGGGGATGCTCTAATTTTGGAAGAACAGGATCAGAAAAAGTAATTTTTATTTTCACTGTATTTCAGTGTGATATTTCACATTCTGGAGCACTAATTATGGACAGCCTTATATCTCAGGCAAGAGAGTCATGAGTAGAATGGAGGCAAGATGAGAAATGCAAAACCCTCCCAATGGGCCACCCTGCAGTGTCTTCACATTCAGGACTGTGTGGCAACAGTGCTACCACCAATCTTTTGTTCTCTTGCAGGTATGTAGCCTTCTGCTGCCACCTATTCCATTGTGCGTGTGTGTGCTTGTCGTGGGCTGTGGGTAAAACAGCACACACACACACTGATCAGCCCTGGTGACAATCAGCTAAATGAAGGGCGTCTGTCCGAAATGGCATGCTAGTAAATATGGGGAGACTCTTCCTTCTATTTCACACTTCTCTCAGGGCAATCTGCAGCCATAGTAACTTAGCTACTTCTTATCACAACCAGTCATCTGGAGTGAGAGTGCCGATGCTTGCCCAGCTTCTCCAACCTATCTATTGTTCTTGTGACCCTACTAATTTTGGGGAAAAGAGAAAGGAGGAGTGAAAGCAAGCAGCTCACTGGTGGGCAGAACATTCAGGATCTCCTACATCTCACTCTCCAAATTCACACCAGCCTTGAATGAAAAAAATAGCTACTCTTTAAAAGAGGACCAATAGTATGTGAGGTTTGAAATGCTCTCCTAACACGTCTTCACTATTCCAAATCCCATTGTAAAACACAGGATCATGACCTCAGGGAAATACCTTTTAAAGGGAATTACTTTGCCCAGGAAAAGGGCAGACAAAATTTAATTAAATAAAAGAAGATAAATTATGGGCATAAGAAATTTTTTCAGGGTGATAGAAATGTCCTAAAGCTGGATTGTGGCATGTTTACTAACATAAACTTACTTCAGTGAAGCTCTTACAAAGAAAAAAAGAAACTTGTTTTTAAAAATTGTGATTTATCTAGACTAGAATACTATGCAGCCTTTAAAAAGAATGAGGCAATCCTATATACATTAATATGAGGCAATCTCTAAGAAATATGAAGTGAAAAGGCAAAGTGCAGAACAGTTTGTATAATATGCAACAATTTCTTGTTAAAATATTTAAAGGATTACATATATTTGCATAGACATTTCTGACAGGATATGTAAGAAAACAGTAATATTGGTAGCCTCTGGGAAATAGACTGGAAACTAGGGTGAAAAAGAGACTTCCTTTTCACTATATACCTTTTTGCACCTTTGAATTTTGTATTGTGAGTTTTTTATTATCTATGTAAAAACAAAGTTGTTTGTTTTCAGGAAAGAATCTCAATGACAGGTCCTCTTTCTCAAACAAATAGCACTTTGTTAAAAGATTTTCTATGTTTGGTCATCAAATTTGAACTACAGGCCTTAAACATAAGGCTGGCTGATACAGGTTGATTATAATAAAATAGTTTGAATTTAGACTTCAACATCAGGTTTGAAATGTAAAAGTGTGATTGGCTTTTGCTGATATATTCTTTAAAGACTGGTGGACCACTTTTCTGGGCTACTCATCCCTGAATATCCAGCCATTCTCATTTCAGGATTGTAGCCAGCTGTCCCTATAAATAGAAAGGGCCCATTGATCCCTTCTCCAGGGCAGCCTGAGGTATTGGACATGCACAGGGACCCAGACCCTGTTCAGATACAGGACAGAAGTGCTGTGCCTCCCCAGTTTTGTTTGTTTCCTTGCAACTCACAGGCTAACAGGACAATGTGAGCCCCTTTGTCTACAGTCAGAGTGGGCTACTACTCTGGAGAAGTTTTGAAAAACTCTGCCTGGAGAGGTTAAAAAACTAACAAACTATTGCCTTTAGCTACCCTCTTTGGCTAGCTTTCTTCCTCATTGGGTATCAGACGAACATGAGGAAGGAATGAAGCTCACTGTTTCTTACTCATACTATATGTTCTATGAGGAAGGGCCCACTCATTCAGAGGAAAAAGAGCCTGAACCCAGGAAGTTAGTCCTGAGTCAGCTAATGGGCTCATGCACTAGGAACAGTTTTCAAGTTCTCTGAAACAACTCAGTGAAAAACCAAAACTGAATTGCACACTAGTTTTTTTTTTTAAAGAGGAGTAAACTATCTACAGAGCCTCTTTGTGTCTAACATTCACAATCAATAGGATGATGATTTTTTTTTCATTTTGTTATATTAATCTACAATTACATGAAGAACATTATGTTTACTAGGGTCCCCCCTTCACCAAGTCCCCCCCACAACCCCATCAGTTGCTGTCCATCAGTGTAGTAAGATGTTGTAGAATCACTACTTGTCTTCTCTGTGTTGCACAGCCCTTCCCATGCCCCCCCTAACATTATACATGCTAATCGTAATACCTCCTTTCTTTTTCCCCACCCTTATCCCTCCCTACCCTCCCATTCTCTCCAGTCCCTTTCCCTTTGGTAACCGTTAGTCCATTCTTGAGTTCTGTGATTCTGCTGCTGTTTTGTTCCTTCAGTTTTCTTTGTTCTTATACTCCACATATGAGTGAAATCATTTGGTATTTGTCTTTCTCCACCTGGCTTATTTCACTGAGCATAATACCCTCTAGCTCCATCCATGTTGTTGCAAATGGTAAGATTTGTTTTCTTCTTATGGCTGAATAATATTCCATTGTGTATATGTACCACATCTTCTTTATCCATTCATCTGCTGATGGACACTTAGGTTGCTTCCATTTCTTGGCTTTTGTAAGTAGTGCTGCGATAAACATAGGGGTGCGTCTGTCTTTCAAACTGGGCGAATTGCACACTAGTTTTAACTATCTAGCAATGAGAATGTATGATATTCCCTACATGTAAAACTACAGATAATCCTCAAAATATAATGCTGAGCCAAAGAAGCTAGCCACAAGAGTATGGGCAAAACTATTTTCACTATTTAAAGTCAGGATGGTGGATACCCTTGTTGGGGAGGTAGGTTTAGGGATGAGGAGAGAGCCCACGGGAATACTGGCAGGGCCAGCTTCAAGGGTGTGTGCACAGGGCCCTGAACTTAGACCCTGTAGGAAGTTTAATGCTCTGCTGTCGCCATCTTAGAGTTCTTAATAAAACTTGAACATTACATTTTCATTTCTCATGAGGCCCTGTAAATTATGTAGCAGGTACTGGGTGTAAGTAATGTTCTGTTTCTTAATCTGGGTGTAATTTGTGAACATTCACGAAATTGTTCATATTTTTATATGTTTGCTTTTCTGTGTGTGTATTATACTTCAATACAAAGTTTAAAAACCTGAATTATAGACTATTTTAAAAATAACTCAGTGAAACATTGCTAATGGAATGCAGCCAAAGTTGTATTCCCAGGGAAATGCATGGCCTTAAATACTTTATTGAGGAATAAGAAAAAGTAAAAGCTCATTAACAAAGCAGACAACTAAAGAAATTAGAAGGGAAGAAAAAAGTCATAGCAAAGCAAACTTTAAAGAAAACAAAAGGAAGAAGTTAATAAAGATAAAAGCAAAATGAATTATTTAAAAATCAGTCAAATAATGTAATTGATGAATAATTCTAAGATCCAGTTCTTTGGGGTGGGAGGAAGCAAACAAAACTGATAAACCACTAGCTAACATAATGAAAAAGAGAGACGAAACATAATATGCAAATTAAGAATGAGAAAGGGTTTGTAGCCGTGCGTACAGAGGAAATGAAAAATACAAGGGAATACTTTGCCCGATCCTATGAATAATACTCAAAGAAGTATAAATTATCAATAGGCACTCGAAGTAGAAAACCTAAACAGATAAATAATCATGGACAAAAGCTGTCGAAAGCTATACCTCAGAAATGCTGAACTTAGATATGTTAATGAACAATTTCTTTCAAACTTTCAGGGAATCAATCATTCTTAGACACTTAAAGCTATTCCAAGGCATAGAGAAAGACATTCGAGTGTTTCATGGAGCCAAAATCTTACAAAAATTGTATAATAGAAAAACTATGGACCAATCCCATATATGAATATAAATGCAAAATGCCTTGAAATAATGAACATAATTTTGCAGTATATTTTGAAAATGAGTAAGTATATTTCAGGAAGGATAGAGTGGTATAATGTAAACAAAGCCATTAATGTAATTTGCCATGTAAATAAATAAGTAGAGGAAAAATAATTAAATGCTAAAAATTTGATACAATTTAATATTCATTCCTCATAAATATTCTGATACAACAAAGAATACTTCTTTAATATAACAAATATAAATCCCATGCATATGTGCACATACCTGTATACACTTTTATCAGTCAGTATTATTATTAATATCCCCATTAAAGTCAAGAGCGAGACAAGGATGTTCACTACCCATCCTATTGTTAGCACCATGTTCTAACTAGCTGAGCTAACCAGCCACTGAACACCTGTCCTGTTGTTCTGAAAGTGCTAGTTAATGCAATTAGACAATAAAACAAACTAAGAGTTACAAATACAAGGAAGAAGGAGAGAATTATTATCAATTAAATGATTTGGATTTCTACCTAGAAATCCAAAATAATCAACTGAAAAATTGTTAGAAACAATGTAAGAGCACGTAACAGTTTTTGTGATTTTATTTTATCCTGGCCTTTTTTTGTTCTTGTGTTGTTTCTAATAATTAGTTGCCTAGCATGTGGACACACAAGGCTATGGAAGTCAACAGAGCTTGGTAGTGGTGGGTGGGAGTGTGTGTGGGCATCAAAAACTTAAGGCTTGGACTTCAGCATTTTATTAAAAAGAATAATAATAATAACAATAATAATAAGGGAGAAATGTGGGATTCACATTTAAATCAAGTATAAAAATCAAACAAATATTCATATTTGACCTGATTGTTTATAGTTCATAATGCGTGATCAAAACCGAAAGTTTCTGTGATGACTGCCCTTGCACTGTTCACCATGTAAGAACTTATTCACTATGTAAGAATTTGTTCACCATGTAAGAACTTGTTTGTTATGCTTCAGAAGATTGGAGACTGTTGAGAACTAGGCTTGGGGTTGATTAATGATTGTGCATTGAGTCCCCTATACATAATTTTATTGTTGTTAACAACTATTTGATCAATAAATATGAGAGATACCCTCTCAAAAAAAAAAACTTAATGCTTGGCAGCTTTAAAAAACCTTGAAGGCAAGGCAGATGATTCAGTCAACATTGGTAGGAGTGTGAGCAATGCTATCCCCCAATCTGAATTCCTGGATCAATTAATATTTTGAAGCTGCTAACCAGGGATGAAGCTTTCCTTCCGTACTTAGAAGTGAGCCTACAATAAATCAGATGGATCCTGGAAGCCATCTTCCTTATCAGTACCTGAACACAAGATTGCAGCCAGAGCACAGAGCTGCCTGTCTGAGACTGGTGGGAAGACCAGTCCGGGTGAAGTGGCCAGGTGAGGAAAACAGAAGCACAGGCTCCTTTTCCACGAGTACCTCTTGAAGAGGGAGATGTGTATACGGGGAAGTGAAGAAAGGGAAGGAGAGCTCACGCATGGGTAACTGGAAGAGGAGAGCTCCACATAGGTCAGAAGAGGCAAGGGTATGGGTCTTCAGGACTTATGTCATAATTCCATCTGTCCTATCCTGTTGTAGAGGCATGAAATATTTGATAAAGCCTTCCTTCTGGTTCTCTCTTTAGTTGGCACCAAGGCACTTTGACTTATTTTCTCATTCAATCCTTACAACCCTCTGAAGTGAGGTTTTTGACAATTTTGTGTCTTTTTCCAGATGTCTTCCCTGTGGTAAATATATGTGCTTTAGGTTACTTTTCTTTCTTTCTTTCTTTCTCTCTTTTTTTTAAATTTTATGGAATCATTATGCAGTCTTGCAAATTCTTTTTATATCTTAGATATTTTTCATATTGTACATATAACTCATTACTTTGCAAACTGTGGTTAATGTATTTAATGGACATTGGATAGTTCCTAATTTTTGGTATTATAGAGAATGTGTAGAATACACTTCCTCAAGATCTCCATTTGACTCATGCAGGTTCCTGCTCAAATGCTGCCTCCTCAGAAAGGCCTTCCTAGATCACATGTAAAACAGCACTTCCCTCTGGCTCTCCACCAGTTCTTACCCAGTCACTCCTCCCTGTTTTTTATAGCACTTATCACTATTTGATATTTTTTTGTATATTTATTTGCTTACTTAAGTATTGTCTGTCCCTGTCAGAGGCCTCAAAAGTTTCATGAAAGGGTGGACTTTGTTTTGCTTCACTGCTGTGTTCCCAGTGCCTAGAGGGGTGCCCGGCTCACAGGAGAATCTCCTTAAATATTTAATGAATGAACTAACAAATGATTAAACATTCTTTTATATTTTTGTAAATCTGTACAAACATTTCAGCAGAATTGTTAGTTAAAGTGTAAAATATTTAAATTGTAACAGAAATTATCAAAACAATCTTTAAAAAAAAATTGTACCAATTTACACCCACCCTCACCATTGATGAGAATGCATTTCCCCACAACACACAATAATACCAATCTTTATAATCTTCTCTTTTGATTTTAGAGTTTAAAATACACATGGGTTTTATGGTAAAACAAAAAAAAAGGCACAAACCTGTCTCTGGATCCCTCTTCCCTCATTCCCAGTGTACAAGCTGTAGGCCCTTATGTCCGGATGACTCTAGCTTCACACTGCTTAACTACTCTGGCCCACCAGTGGGGTCCGGGACCCTGTTTCCATCAAGTCACCCAGTTCTCAGCTCACTTTACCCCATTCTTGCTGGGGTAGAAAGAGCTAGTCTTTAAGCCAGTAATACAGTCTCAGTAATACAAAAACTCAGAAGTTTCAGTAATACGAGCTCTATGAATGTGTGATGCAAGCATTTAACCTATCTGGGTTTCATTTCCTTCATCTGTAAAATGTGAATAAAAATTTTTGGTATTATAAAATACACAGTTCTCTACAGGAACTCTCTCTTTCTCGGAGAGTTCCTGTAGAGATTACAGAAGATAAATGTGCAAAGTATCTGGCTCAGTGCCTATCATATATCTGGCACTATGCCTTTCCCATCTCCCTCAAAAGCACCCCAGCACTTTGTAGCACTTAGGACATTTCTCATATTCTGACCTGTATAAAGGTAACAAGGAGTGGTAGGACATGATGGTGCTTGAACATAGCAGGCACTCAATAGTTGACTGCCAAGTACAGCTAATTTGTGCATTCAGAAGCTAGTTTGTCCTCACTGATAGGGCTTTTCCATGTACATATTTACACCACCAATCAGCTGAGTGTACCATATGCTACTGGATGAGCTCATCTTTCAGTCCTGTCTGAACTGAACCAGGCCTTTTACAGAACTTTAAAACTGACTCACCTCTGAGTCATCAATACATAGGCAATACCCAAACACACTTCTGTTGCTACACAAAAGACCAGCCTGGGATGTCTGCCTTATCTCCTTTCTCTCTCCTAATGAGACAGGGCCCCTTGACTCACTAGAGAAGAGTCATCACATCTTTTGTGCTGCAGTAATCTGAACAAAGCTGGTTTAAATAATCACAGTGTGGCCAGCAAACAACTGGCAGTCCTTGTGGTCATCCAGGTCATTTCCTGTGTATGTCACTAACCCAAGAGGAGAGGCAATTAATCTATCACCCGAAGGTGTATTGTGCATTCTGTTGGGCACTCACAATTTCTCCTGTTTATAGCATTTCTGTAAAGTGAACTTTTCAGTTACTGAAACTCACTGAGAATATACAGAAAAGCAACCCTTTGTGCCTCTGTAAAGAGAAAAAAATGAATATTGGAGAAAGTGAGGCTACTTGGTTCCATTCCAGGAGAAAGGAGTTTTAAAATAGCAAATAGGAAGCATGATGTTTTCGCTAACAGTTTCACAGAGCTATAGTTTTAAGTATCTTGGTTGAGAACTCCTCTGTTATCTAGGAATAATACGGTCAGTGGTCAGTATTTTCTCTTGGAGAAAGTCTTGAAGTTACTATCGTTGCTGCAGGCCTGACTAATTGCAGTAGGCAATTCTGTCTTTCAAGATTAAGGGCCTGTGTATGGGCTGAGATAACTGGGAGCAGGCCTGAAAGCTTCTTTCACTAATAAGGCTGGTGATAGCTAAGGTGTTGTGTATGTACAGACACAAGTCTTAAGTTCCCTAGCATGGTCTCTCAAAGCTGAAAGCTCTAGGCAAAAACTAAATGAGAATCTTAGATCCTCAAAACTTTTTCCACGTAATCCATGTAACTGATATAGTCCACATGTTAAGGATAAAATGAAATCTGCCCTTGATCTGCCTTATATAAATGTTAGAAGGATAAATAGATATAGTATGTTAGTAGTCCTTAAAGATTAGTTAGGCATGACAATAAATAATGTTTATTTCATTTGAATGAAAACTTTCAACTGGTCACTTTCCCTGAACCATGCTTCTAAAGTTCTTATTATATTGCTACTGTTTCTGTTCTGATTTGATTGTCCTTGCTGGTACACAGTCTCAACCATCTATCCATATGAAGCAAACTTATTTTGGGGACATCAGGGGTTACATGTTTTATTTACTGACAGTAAGGCCATTAACAAGTGTGGATTATTCTCAAGCAATATTGCTATGATTAAAAGCACACATAACTTTTTTTTATTAAGGTATGATTGATATACACTCTTATGAAGGTTTCACATGAAAAAATAATGTGGTTACTACATTTACCCATATTATCAAGTCCCCACCCATACCCCAATGCAGTCACTGTCCATCAGTGCAGCAAGATGCCAGAGATCCACTATGTCCCTTCTCTGTGATACACTGTTCTCCCCATGATCCCCCACACCATGTGTACTAAGCAAAATACCCCTCAATCCCCTTCTCCCTCTCTCCCCACCTGTCCTCCCACACCCCTCCTCTTTGGTAACCACTAGTTCATTCTTGGAGTCTCTGAGTCTGCTGCTATTTTGTTCCTTCAGTTTTGCTTCATTGTTATACTCCACAAATGAGGGAAATCATTTGGCATTTGTCTTTCTCCGCCTGGCTTATTTCACTGAGCATAATGTCCTCCAGCTCCATCCATGTTGTTGCAAATGGTAGGATTTGTTTCTTTCTTATGGCTGAATAGTATTCCATTGTGTATATGTACCACATCTTCAGCCATTCATCTACTGATGGACATTTAGGTTGCTTCCATATCTTGGCTTTTGTAAAAAGAAGCACATATAACATTTATTGAACACTATTTATAAGGGACAATGCTGGTCTCATTTAATCCATTGACTAACTAAGAAGGAATTGGTTTTAATTGAACTGCATTCTCAGGGTGAGCTGCTGAGCATGTGGTGAAATGGTAAAACAATGTTGTTCGTCAGAGGGTGTTAAGGCAAGTGACAGAAGAGAGAAATCCAGTCTATACCTGGGAAGTCAAACAGGAGCAGTGGTAGGAGTTACCACATTCTAGCTTGAGATCTGGATTCCTAGGGCCAACTGGCAGTTGATAACAGTTAGAGGTGGGCTGAAGTAAGGTGAGAGATACAATTGCTGAGAGAACCAGCACAAGGGGAAAGGTAAACTTAACGAGGATGAAGAAAGACAGTTGAACTTTTTAGGCATATTATTTGTTTTTTAAGTAAAAAATAGATTTGATCAATGTGGCCTTTTTTTAAAATTAGAAATCTATCAGAGTAGGTTATTGTTTAGAGAAAGTTATTTCTCCAGAATCAAAAGCATAAACTAGAAAAGATTGAGCTTTGGGTAAAGCCTGGCTAGTCTCATGAAACATTCCTACAGATTATGAAAAATTAGTTTCTAGTACTGACGAATCTTTAATTCCAAAGCGCAAGGCTTATGTTAATAAGAGTATGCATATATATTCATGTGCTTGTATATATTAGAAGTATTTGAGATGATGATTAGGAATCTCAATTATAAATCTTCAGGACAGGATCTTGCTTATTTCTCAGCTAAGGAAGGTGAATGGGCTGACAATAGTGGTATTAAAGCCTTTTACTTGCTAAGTCATCTGTCTACAAAGAGGATAAAAACAGGTTAAGCTGGTTCTCCCAACACCCAGAGACAAGATTTTTACTGTTATTACAACATTAACACAAAGTGTGGATTCTGCAAAAATTGCCTAGCAATACTACAGTAAGAATCACTTTATGGGGAAAGAACAGGATATTTGAATTAGATATGTCCTGGACATTTGGGTGTAACCCGTCTCTCCAGCAGAATGAGTGCTGGACTCTGGGGAACATGAAATTTTAAGAATCAGAACAATCATTTAGAATTTCAGTTAGGACATTGCTGCAGTTAAACCATAACATTGTGCCATGTTCTCAGCTGGAGGAAGCAGGACCTACGTTTCTCACTCATTTTGGCACTTTTGTTTTAAAAAACACTCAATTTTTATTCAGTTATTCCAAAACATTTATGAAGTGCTTTCTCAGGGGCCAAGGCTGGCTGCTTGAGCTCTAAAGACAAATAAAACTTGATCTCAGTCCTGGGTGGGAGGGAAGCCAGACAAATAAACAAAATGTGTTGAACAGTCCAAGCCAGGTGTCATGGAAAACCTGGTGCAGGGAATCTTGTCTTACTTAGAAGTGGAGAAAGTCAAGGCTATCTACAGGGAATGGTTCTTGCACTGAGTCTTCTTTTCAGCTTTTGAGGAAATTCTTTCTTTCCCCTAGTCGTTCTATACATTAGTTGGGAATTCACCTGTTCCATTCTGTTTGAGGATATGGGTGCCAAGAATTCAATGTACTGGGGCTATGGACCAAGAACTCTTTCCTTCCCATCCAGAACCCAGGCCCTTTTGCCCCAGGCAGCTTCAAGGACCTCCCACTTTAGAGAAGCAGATGGGTAGCAAAGTTGAGTTGAAAAAAACAAAACAAAGAATGTTTAAAAGAGTGTTTACCTCCTGGAAGGGAACTTGGGCTGGGGTTTGAAGGGGTAGGTGGGAGACTTCTGTACCACTTGAATTTATACTGAGAGAGAAAAGTAAGCCAATCAACAAATATTTAATGAAGGGCTCTATTATCACTCAGAAGATATTGAGCCCCTAAGCCACATCAGAATACTGTAACAAAATAGAAAATGTCTCTACATTCAGGGACTTCACTTTAGAAGAGGCTAGTAATAAACAGTTAAACCGTTACATTGTGCCATGCTCTCAGCTGCAGGAAGCAGGGCCTAGGTTACTTACTTATTTTGGCACTTTTGTTTGAAAAAACACTCAATTTTTATTCAATTATTCCAGAAACATTTATGAGGTTTTAAAAAACACTCAGTTTTTATTCAGTTTTTCCAGAAACATTTATGAAGTACTTTTTCAGGAGCCAAGGCAGGCTGCTTGATAGATATAAGCCTGTTAAGGAAATAAAGCAGGGTGTTGTGAAGAGTGAAGGGGGAGGGGACATGAGCTTACAAGGACAGCAACAGGGGATACAGAATTCCTTTGTAGGAGGGACTTAGGAACAATGGTCAAGTTGGGAGAGGGGTCTTCTGGGTTTTTGCTTACTTAGGAAAGACGCTGTTTTTACTTACAACTCAGATCTTTAAGATTATTAGTTTCCTAAAGGTATTTTTATTTACATTTCACATGAAATTGGGAAAATGTCAACTATCCATATCAAAGAATTCTATTTGTTATCAGGAGAGGAGGTGTTGGAGGGAAGGTACGAAAGTGAATGAGAGAATGACACTCCTTCAAACAGAAAAGAGTAGAGGTCCTGTCTCCCAAGAGCTTAAAATTAAGTTTGGATTAACATGCAAAAAAGACACATTTATACATCAGTTAGTAAAATGTTTGGAGACGGCTGCTGTTTAATCTTCACTACCTCTTCAGGTATGTAATTTCAGGGAAGTCTCCATGTGTATAAGAACAATGTTTTTCCATTATTAAAAATCCAGCGTGAGTTTAGCTTTTGAAAAGTGTAAGAACAATATATATGGCAAAGTGTTAATAGTCATAAAGTGTTAAGAAAAACAGAATGTAAATAAATGGTGATTAAGCGTCCAATGATATGACTCAAAACAACAAAACTAGGTTAAGAAACAAATACCCACAGACGTCCAGAATTCACATAGAAGTGTCCGCTGCTAGTGAGAATTTAAATTGCTTTTTTTTTTTTTTTTTTTTACCCTGGTGGGCAGTTTGGCAATTTATATCCTTTGACTTGGTAATTCTCACTTCTATAAATGTACCCTGAAGAATAAACCCCCCCACAAACAACGCAGAAGATAAAAACAACAGGAGAAGGAAGAATATTCATCACGGGGTTATTTGCAACTGAAAAACTGTTAGAAACTTGTCTGTGCGACCAAAAAGGAACGATTAAATCACAATTTGACCGAGTACTGTAAGATTATAGTAATTTACCCTTCATTTGCCCCATGGTCCCAAGCACATAAGCCGGTGAGAATTACACCTGGGACTTGCCTGGGCTTACCCCCGCTTTATCTCTAAACATCCCGACCCTCCCCCAAGGCAACAGGCCGAGCGGATCCGCCACAATAAGAGGCACCACGCTGCTGCCCCCCCCTCTGTCTGTCTGTCTCTCCGCTGCTCTCTCCTTTTCTCTCTGTCTCTGTCTCCCTGCTCTCTCGCTGTCTCTGCTCTCTCTGTCCCACTGCTCTCTCTGCTGCCCCCTCTCTCTGTGTCTCTGTCTCTGCTGTTCTCTCCCTCTGTCTGTCTCTTTGTCTCTGTCTCTGTCCCCCTGCTCTCCCTGCTCTCTCTCTGTCCCACTGCTCTCTCTGCTGCTCCCTCTCTCTCCCCACCACCCCCTCTGGGGGCAGCCACTCTCTCCTTCAGATAAGAAAGTCTCTTGCGTGGGCCCGTGTCTCCTGAGTCATTCTGGGTAAGGAGGGTCGCGGCGAGATACCCTTTTCATTGGTGCCGTGATTCGGATGAGGCTCTCCCATTGACTTTGCTCTTCCTCCGGGAACCTGAGCTGCTTTGGGAACCCTCACTGCCTGATCCTCCTCCACGGGCTCACCGTCCATTTCCCCAGCCCTCGTCTTCTCGCCCAACACCGGCCTTCAATTTGGTGAGTCTCCCCTTCATGGTCGACTTAAATGTCCCTTTGGAACCTGGGAAGTGACCATTGAGTGTCTGGCACCCCCAAGGGCTCCTCCGGGACAGGGGCACCCCCAACCACGACTTTCAGAGTCACGGTTGATCCCCATAGTCGACCCTTCTCTGCCTCCCCATGGTGAGAATCCTCATCCACTGAGGCCCGGTCTCCCTTTATCTACGTTTCTACTCAACTCGAAAGCTCCTGGTACCAGGTACCGAGCCTCCCCGGCGTTTTCGCCTTGACCCCACAGTTAGAGGTGGTGATGACCCCACAGTTAGAGGTGGTGATGACCCCCTAACTGTGCCTGGTCTTCTCCGCGACCTTCTCAATTGCTCAGGGACGCCTCAGCGACTTCTGAATGGTCTCGTTCTCACCATGGGATCTGGCCCCTCTGTCCGCAGATTCACCACTAGGGTGCTTACTCAATAATCTAAAGCCCCTCCACCTCACTCCAAACCTCAAACCTTTTTGCTACTGTAATGAGATCTGGCCACAATATCCCTTAGACAATCAGTCTAAATGTCCTCCAAATGGCTCTTCAGATCCTAAAATTCTCCGTGACTTATACAACTTCTGTGAGCGCATGGGCAAATGGAAAGAGATCCCATATATCCAGGCTTTCTCCTACCTCCGAACCAAGCTTTCTCTGTCTCCCCTGCAATCCTAAACACCTACTACTTGCCTTAAAGTCCACACCCCTAAGCTTTTTTCACGTTCCCAAATATCCTCAACTGCCTATAAAACCCCTAGATAATGCACCACCACGGGTTCTCTTGTCCCCTCCTGGCTCACGCCAGGAGCTCTGTCTGTCCTCTCACTGTATCATTACGTCTCAATCTGTATGTTTGTGTCTAAGTGTGTAAATGAAAATTTTTTCTACCTCTAGATGGTATTAATAAAAATTGATTTAAAGACAAGCGCTTGTAAAAATTGGGCATTCTAAAATTTCCAGAAAATTCTAATAGAAGATATTAAGCATTAATGCTAATTTAAGTTGAACTGAATAGACATGTCCTTATGGTTATCAGCTGCCTAAGTTTACCTAAAGTCATTTAAGTTGATAGTATCTATTAAATCTTTCAAAGAAAAAATGCTTAAAGTGAAGTGTAGCTTTGTCTAATGTGAGTAACTATTTAAGCAAGTGCCTTAAAACTTTTAACAGCTTCCCAAAATCAAATTCAAAAAGGTGCTTTTTACCTCTAGTTCACTCTGATATTTTCCAGAGGGCCCCTGGAACATGTCAGAGGAATTTTTTCTCATTGGAGAAAATATTTGGCTAATTTGGCTTATTTACCTGCTTAATTACCTAGAAGGCATTGTCACAGAGAATGATGCTAAACTTTGTTACTGGATGTTTTGTGTTACAGAAAGATCCAAATTTCCTTATGACAACTGTCTTACAGTAAGCTCTCATCAGATCTTTAACCATTGTCACTTGTAAGTCTTTTGTCGTCTGTAGTCACTGTTTTATTACTCCTAAACTAGTAAAAAACTAGATTTCAGCAGAACAGGTATTAGTTACATAGGATTAAGTGAACTAAGGAAGATGATTTTGTGGATTTTTGTTTCAAATGTTGTTGATAAAGTGTTTTAAGCTTTTTTTCTCTTAAGCTGACTGACAACAGTTTCGTAAATGACAATCAATACCTTTAAGCACAATTGAAACATTTATCTTTCTCTCTACCTGACCCCTCAAGAATTTAAAAGCTTTCAGTATTTTTATATTTCATGACAGTATTTGCACAAGTTCAATAAGAATCTGCTTTTCTTGTAAGAGGACTAATTAAAAACACTGGTTATATTACCAAGGCTTTGACTGGAACGTCATACCTGAGAGACACATGTGTAAACTCAGATATGAACCGACAGCTTTAAGGAACTAAGATTGACTTTTTAAAGCCAACAAAGCCCCTTAGAAGAACTGGCCTGGTACCTTGCTTACAGAGTTCCCAGCAGCCTTACCAGATGAGTAAGGAAGGTCACTTCCTGGCAGGTGCAGGAACCTCAGAGAGGAATTCACCCAAATCTACAGGTACTGCAGGCACAACCTGATGGCAAGTCTGGCTTAGCTGTCTGGCCTCAAGAAGCCTTTAAAAGTTCAATCTGAGATTCCTTACAAAAAGTTCCAGCAAAGCACATTTAAAAGATCCCACGTAATCAATTGCTCTTCTTGCTGCACTTACGCAAATAATCAAGCCAACTGTTAACTGTTTTCTTAATCTAGATACTTCTAATAAAAATGAGGGTGATTTTAGAGAAAAGTATTGTTTCAATAATGCAGTCTTATCTATAGTAAATCCTAATACTAGTCATTGAGATGTAAACTCGATCCAGAATTCTAGTTTCCCCAAGATACCTGGCTATGATTCTCAATTACTCTTCATATTTTTAGTTCTCATATTCAGCCATGCATTCTTAATCTCGTCAAGTTTGTCCTTCCAGAATGGAAAATCCAACTCCAGATGTTGCTACTTAACCTAACAATTTGTTCTATCTTGCCTAGAAGCCACAAAACCGCAAATAGTAATAGAAAAGAAACCCAGAATGGAAGCGCCAACCTTCCAAGGCCCTCTCAACTGACCAGTAATGGAGACCTAGCTGCACCCTTCACTGCGCCCCCTCTCAGCATGAAGCAGCCGGAGCGGTCATCGCCCCTTTTCCCTAGCAGCAGCTAGAGTCTCTATCTGTAGAGGGGAAAATGAGACAGGGACCATAGGCTTAGAATAAGGTGAGAGCCTCTGGAGAAAGCAAGGCAGGATATTTGCAGTCAGAGCAATGTAAAACTACATGCTAGGAACACCCCCCTACTAAAACTCTTATGTTAAACATTAAGCTCTAGAATCATTCTTCAATGAGATCAGTTAATGTTCCCCAGATAAAGAAGAGTAGCACATGTTTTATTATGCTAATCATTTGTAATCGTGTATAAGATTCACTTTAGCATACTAAAAGGCCCAAGCCTATGTGCTGTCTTTCCTCCTTCAGATCTGAGGAGGTAATTTTGCAAACTGAGCAACTAACTTAGCATGCAGACCCAGCTGTAGACGGCATAGTAAAAGGCAGGAAGAATTCCATCTTAAAGATAAGATTGCATTTTAACACCCAGGAAGTTCCAGAAGCAGGATTCTTTAGCAAACAGACAGTATCTTAGCCCACCTTATGGGCTGGGCAGGCAGCCTTTTGAGATGCTCCCAGACCAAGGCGTCAGTGTCCCAGAGAGAAATCAAGGCAGGAAATTCCTTATGTTAAGTTAATTTTTAATATTCAGAGAACACTTAACAAGTCCTTCCCCAAGGCTTTAGAGATAGTCCCCACCTTTTTGGACAGGCTCTAACACAAGACCTCAAATCCCTTACTCTTTCGAGCTCCACCCTTCTTCAATATGTAGATGATCTCCTCCCGTGCAGTCCCTCCCTACAAACCTCTCAACAGGATATTATTCTCCGTTTAAACTTTCTCTCAGGACACAGCTATCGAGTTTCACCCTCCAAAGTTCAGCTGTCTGCCGCTCAAGTCACATACCTGGGAGTTCAGCTCTCCCTGCGCTAGGAAGCCATTACAATAGACAGGAAAAAACTTCTCCAAAACCATGCCTATTCCAAACACCAACACCATCCCTAACTCCCAAATGGCAAAGACCATACACAGTAATCCTTTCCATGCCAACTGCAGTTAAACTCCAGGGTCTTCCCCTCTAAATACACAACTCCCACCATAAACCGTTTGTCTCAGTTTATTCCCCTCCCACCAAATCTCCCACAGGTTCCTACTCCACCCTGACGGGCCTCTTACTCTCCGCATTTCGCGCTGCTCATCTCTGCTTCCACTCATCACTGAAGAAGTTTTTGCCAGCACAGTCCTAAGACTTCCCTTACAACTGCCATGCGTCAAATGGCTTCAGGATTATTAACCCTGGTCTCAACACTTACTCTCTCACCAGACCTATCTTCCCAATGCCAGCCCTTTCTTCTCTTTCAGACTGTCCAAAGATTGCACCATCAAAGATTCCCTTTGCCCTACAGGTTGCTTTGCTGTCTACACATATGTCCCCAAAAATGCTATTAATTCAGCCACCCTATGTAAACATAGCAATCAGCCCAAATGCAAAAAATTTCTAACCAAACCTTTAACCAGCTTATATTACAGGATTACCAACCCCTCTCCAAAGACGATGATGCTTATTGAACCTGGAAAATGCCATCGCCACTGCAGACCAAGGGCTCATCTGAGGACTGCCCCCCATCAATACAAAAATGAACTTCATTGCCCCTAATCAGTAGGAAGCAGATACTGAAGACTAACCTTCACTCCTTCCCAAATCCTCTACCACTTATAAAACAGAAAAGGGAGGAATGTAAGATTATAGTAATTTATCCTCCATTTGCCCCATGGTCCCAAGCACATAAACCGGTGAGAATTACACCTGGGACTTGCCTGGGCTTACCCAGCTCTATCTCTAAACATCCCGACCCTCCCCCAAGGCAACAGGCCGAGCGGATCCGCCACAATAAAAGGCACCACGCTGCTGCCACTTCTCTCTCTCTGTATGTCTCTCTGCTGCTCTCTCTCTCTCTTTGTCTCTGTCCTGCTCTCCCTGCTCTCTGTCTCTGCTCTCTGTCCCACTGTTCTCTCTGCTGCTCCCTCTCTCTCTCTACCTACCACCCCCTCTGGGGGCAGCCACTCTCTCCTTCAGATAATAAAGTCTCTTGCGTGGGCCTGTGTCTCCTGAGTCATTCTGGGTAAGGAGGGTCGCGGCGAGATACCCTTTCAAATACTAGAGGAATTTTTTTCTGTAGTTGCGTTGTTTGCTGTAAATTGCCGATCCATTCTGCCAACAACTCGCCCACATGCTGGCAAACAAACATAAACACCGTCGCCGCGTGGTGCGCCCTTGATTTTATGTTTTTGTGTTAGGGCCTCTAGTACTCGGTCCAATTGTGATTTAATCTTTCCTTTTTGGTCGCACAGACTAGTTTCTAACAGTTTTTCAGTTACAAATAACCCCGTGATGAATATTCTTCCTTCTCCTGTTGTTTTTTTCTGCGTTGTTTGTGGGGAGTTTTATTCTTCAGGGTATATTTATGGACTGTGGTGCTATTTATATGTACTCCTTACAAGCCACGGTGGACTGCAGAGAGGACCGCGGCCTGGGGCAGCACACCTCGCCGCAGGCACACATACCCTAACAGTTTCCCTGGGGGGAAACGAGGCTCCAGAAGCCGCCTCCGCAGCCGGTGTCCTCGTCTCGAGAACGCGCATGTCCTTCTTGCTAATTTCGGTGCCCGGCCTAAGCAATCGGTTCAGACAGCCCGGAAAGGTCCTGAGGCCAGAGTCCGCATTCCAGGATCGGACCTCTACCCGGGAACTGCACTGCCCCGACAAGCCCACAATGCCTCAAGGGGCTGCACCAAAGGGACGGGGGACTGGCGGTAGCTGGTCTCCCCTGGCAGCGTCGGAGGGTCACAGTGTTTTCCTGATCGCCCCGACCCGCAGGACCCGGAGGAGCTCCCCCGTTTTCCCTTCAGACCCCGGAGCGCGCGCGGGGCGGCCAGCAGCCTGCATTAGGCCGATATTCGGCTCGGTCTGACGGAGCTCCGCTCCTTTGGCCCCTCCCAGAGGGCCGCCACGGTTCCCCAAGCCGGCCCAGTCCGGGCGGCGCCGGGCCCGGCTCCCAGCCTTCGGGTCAGCTCATAGGCCCGCAGCGCCGCGCACGCCCAGGCCAGGCCTGCGTCCAGAGGGCGGAGCCAGCGGGTTCGCGCCAAAATAGCGTAGCTTATCCCTCCCCCGCGGGCTACGTCGCGCCCTCCTTTTTTTTCAAACCCAGGGCTGGGCCAGGATTGGTGGCCTGGGCAATCACGTGAGTTAACGGTCGCGGGAAGCCGCGGAGCCCGAACCTCCGGCTGGAGCTACGAAGATCCCAGCCTCGGCGCCCGGGCGGCTCCGCCTCTGCCGGACAGTCCTCACAGCCGCCGCCGCTGCCGCCGACCGCAGTCCCAGCGCCCCGGAGCCACAGCCCGCAGTTGCGCAGGTCCGCCGCCGCGGCCCGCAGGCGCGCCCAGTCGCACGTGGCGGACCCGCCCCCTGGGCCGGCGCGGCCCTGGACTCCGTGGGCTCTCCGGTCCTCGGCCCGGGCCCCAGGAGCGCAATGAGTTTTCTGAGCCGGCAGCAGCCGCCGCCGCCCCGCCGCGCCGGGGGCTCCTGTGCTCTGCGGCAGAAGCTGATTTTCTCGCCCTGCAGCGACTGTGAGGAGGAGGAGGAGGAGGAGGAGGAGGAGGGCAGCGGCCACAGCACCGGGGAGGACTCGGCCTTTCAGGAGCCCGACTCGCCGCTGCCGCCGGCGCGGAGCCCCACAGAGTCCGGGCCCGAGCGCCGCCGCTCGCCCGGCCCGGCCCCCGGCAGCCCCGGGGAGCTGGAGGAGGACATGCTACTGCGGGGTGCCTGTCCGGGCGCAGACGCGGCGGGCGGCGAGGCCGAGGGCGACTCTTGGGAGGAGGAGGGCTTCGGCTCCTCGTCGCCGGTGAAGTCTCCGGCGGCCGCCTACTTTCTGGGCAGCTCGTTCTCGCCGGTGCGCTGCGGCGGCCCGGGGGACGCGTCCCCGCGCGGCTGCGGGGCGCGCAGCGCTGGCGAGGGCCCCTACGCGCCGCTGCCCGACCACCCCGGCACCCCGCCTCACAAGACCTTCCGCAAGCTACGCCTCTTCGACACGCCGCACACACCTAAGGTGAGAGGACGCGGCGGCCGGGGCGCCCCGAGCCTGCCCCGGATCAGCCTTTTAAAAATGCCGCGGCGCCGCCCGGGTTCGGTTACATAACCGCCCGGCTGCACCCCCACTCGCTCGCCTGCGCCGCAACAAAAAGTTGGCAGCCCCTCTTTTTTGGCCCTGCCCAGAAGTTGTCCGTTAAGATTATGTAACTGAACAATGGACTTCGTCTGGAACTTCTTCATCTTTCAAAGGGGCTGATCGGCGCAGTCCAGGTGGCTGTTGATTTAACGTCCGCCGTGTCAGCCCGGAGTGTGGCGCCGATAACGTGGTTGGGAAGAATGTTGGAGCTGTGCTGGCCCCACCACCTGACACTCCCGAGCGCCGCAGCCATATGGTGTCTTCTAAAAGCAGCGATCAGCCCTGTAATTTGGGCGGCGCACACAGGATGGAGTTAGGTTAAAAATTTCTTGAGCTTATCGTTT
Organism: Manis pentadactyla; assembly: GCF_030020395.1. NCBI lineage: Eukaryota > Metazoa > Chordata > Mammalia > Pholidota > Manidae > Manis > Manis pentadactyla. The sequence goes on from NC_080027.1 coordinate 49,642,499, forward strand.
TGTGTCATGTGGCCTCATGGGGAAAAGTTTGAGGTGTGGCGCTTCGGCTTAGAAGAGAGGGCTGGCCTCCCAAGCATTTACAGACTCGTTAATGTCTCAGGGTAACATTTAGCCTCATCGCGGATATAATGTGTATTGTAAGGGTTTGTTTTAATCCCGTGGGTTTGGCGCGCCCGAGGACCGTAGAGCTGGGGCTCGCGGCGTCCAGGGACCCTGTAATGATGAGAACATCCAGCTGTTAAAAATAGGCGTTGTTGGTGGTGCTTGGGACCCTTACGCTTTCATACTGTTGATCATTATCATAAAGTAAGGTAGTCAGCACCTGTTTGTTGAGCGGCAAGCGAGTATGCAGATTACCACTTCTGAAATTTAAGTGACCGCAAGCAGATTTTAAAAGGGGCATGAGATTAAGACAAGTATTGCAGTTAAAAAATGAAGATGATAAATGTACCCTTTAAGGTGTGTCCGTTTCTGTACCATCATCCGGAAGACGTGTGCTTTTGAACGTTGTTTACTAGCGGACTTGCCCAAGGCAAGATCCCTCTGGAAGTGAGGGGAGGAGTCCTGGGGAGGTGGCATTCAAAGCCCTCATTGGATTGGGGAAGGGCGTTTTATGGGGCTTCCTGACTGCTTTCTATTTTTTGATGAATTGAAATCATTTAACTTTTGTCCTCTAGAGTTGTACTTAATTTTAATTTGCATTCATACCCCTTAGGCTTACAGGCCTATTCTACTTGGCTGTCTTTTCCAGAAAAGGTGGTTAGTATCCAGCTTCAGACTCCTACGTTCACCACTGTTTATTTTGCTTGAAATAAAGGCGTGTGTGTGTTGCTTCGACCAACACATTAAATCACGTGAAAAGCCTTGTTGAAGATGAGGTTGAGAGAGCTGTCTGTAGGACTTGGATTCTAAAAATTGTCTTTTTCCTCACGTAGAGTTTGCTCTCCAAAGCTCGAGGAATCGATTCCAGCTCTGTCAAACTCCAAAGTGGTTCTCTATTCATGGATACAGAAAAATCGGGAAAAAGAGAATTGGACATGCGACAAACTCCTCAAGTGAATATTAATCCTTTTACTCCAGATTCTTTGTTACTTCATTCCTCAGGACAGTGTCGTAGAAGAAAAAGAACATATTGGAATGAGTAAGTTATTTTTTATTTAACAGTTTGGTTCCCCAGACACCTAAGATTGCTTTGGTATATTTATCAAAATTTAATTTCAACAGTATGACATGGAAATTTGCTCTGAAATTTTTCTCTCTTCCTAGTACCTGATTCTCGGAAGAGTTAGATGAGAAGTAGTCAATTGTGGGAAAGAGTGGTGTGAAAAAGAAAGGATTAAAAAGCCTGGATAGTTTGTAAGAAATCTTTTGGTGTCAAAAATGAAGCAGACCAAGAGTTGATTTAGAAAGGCTCTAATTTTGATGTATGTGGTGGTGGTGACTTCTGGTTATTGAGATATCAGCAGAGACAGTGTTTTTCATCACCTGAGTTGTATCTTGTGATTACAAAATTAATGCTTTTCTGTTTTTATTCATTAAAATTCCATCTCATTCAATTCTCAGATGAAAGTTTGATATATCTGTCAGATATGTTGATGGAAAAATTTATAATATTTTTCAGTTCCTGTGGTGAAGACATGGAAGCCAGTGATTATGAGTTAGAAGATGAAACAAGACCTGCTAAAGTAAATAGCTTTTTATTGTTCTGAAATTTGACTTTCTACCTAATAATGTTATCATATATAATGGTAAATAAGCATTAAAACATAAAGTATACTGATTTTTAAATTTCACATATAGTGCTATCACTATAGGAAAAAGTCATTTTCATGTCTTATGTATATGGTACACTTTTTGTTACAGAGAATTACAATTACTGAAAGCAATATGAAGTCACGGTATACAACAGAATTTCATGAGTTAGAGAAAATCGGCTCTGGAGAATTTGGTTCTGTGTTTAAGTGTGTGAAGAGGTTGGATGGATGCATTTATGCTATTAAGCGATCAAAAAAGCCATTGGCTGGCTCTGTTGATGAGTATGTATTAAAATTTTTATCTTTTGCTCTTTTGTTCCCTACGGTGTTACAAACATTAAAATTTGATCAATTAAAACATAATTTTAGTTGATATAGTGTTGAAATTCTCCAACTTATGAGAAGGTATAATGATTTAATCGAATCCTTTTCATTTTGGAGCCTTAGATTTCTTATTTCTAGTGGCATCCATGAATTCACAGTAAAATAGAGTTTCATCCTTCCTGAGCCCTAGGGCCAGCAACGTTCCTTCTTTCTTTGATGGAAACCTTTGGAAAAATCTAGCATAGTCTTAACTCCCCCTCTCTTAAGCAAGTTGTTCTTCACCATATTGATAGATACATAAGTCAAATTTCTTTCATGAAGTTTCAGATAAATTAATTCAGTTTAGGTTGAATAAAAATGATTTACCATTCTATTAATCTTAAATCCTAGGCAGAATGCTCTGAGAGAAGTATATGCTCATGCAGTGCTTGGACAACATTCTCATGTAGTTCGATATTTCTCTGCATGGGCAGAAGATGATCATATGCTTATACAGAATGAATATTGTAATGGTGAGTAATGTAATGTTTCCCATGTAAATTTGTAAGCTTAGAAAAATAAACACCAAAGGAATATGTACTTTAAAGTTCTTGCTCTGTGTCTTTTGTAAATTGAAAGATCAGAAGACTAACATGCATTTCAAGTGCAAGTTATGCCTACCTACTTGGATGTTAAGATTGAAACCTTGTCCCTTCCACGTTGGTAGTAGAACTGTGCATATTATTTATTTACCTGTCACTCATATTAAACTGATTTTCCTAAGAGGTCAGAGGCCTCACCATGTATATTTTGGTATTCCTAGATCCTAGTGAAGTGTATGGGGATATAGTAGTAAATAAGCATAGGCTCCCTATATCTCACCTTCCCTTTCCATTTCGTGTTATGTGCTGCTAAACTGATGTTGATTACTTATAAAAGGACAGTGACTCAACATTGATCTAATTCAGCCTTCGTTCAAGGCATGCTATAATCTTGCCCTAATTCCCATCTGTCCAACCACTAGAATCCACTAAGACTTTTCTGTGCAGTAAGTTAATGCTCTTTTAGTTCTCTAGCTGTGCCTCCTTTTCTCCTTCCCCCACAAAACAAACAAAACAAGCATATACAGAGGTTCAACTTTGGACCTCTGTGTAGCTTCCAATTTCATCAAGTCCTTCAAGGACCAACTTGGGTCCCTCCTTTTCCATTAAACTTTTACCAAAATCCTGGTCTCAATTCTGATTCTTAAATCTGTTATTAAATACCCAAGTCTTTTTTATATAATGGATTTCTATTTCTGTGTATCTTCTGTCACAATTTGTGAATTTAGAATTTAGTGAACACTTGAGAGGTGATAGGAAAAATTTATTTTTATGTTGTTATTTTTGTTGATTCTTATTATTTCTTCCTTAGTCAAGACCAGCCATCTCATAGCTTGTGAATAAAGAAGTGGTGTAATTAGTGAATTCATGTTTTCTATATTTAAAAAAATGAAGAAAACAGAAGTAAAAGATCCATTTCTCATACTTGGTTTCTCATTTAGTTGTCATTTTTATCAGTTCTGTACACTTGCTGAAAGAACGTAAATGCTCAGTATTCAGAATTGCTTCTAGTTTGTTTCACATGTCTTTTGAAATGTTTCTACTCATACCATCAAAATATTTATGTAGCTGTATCCCACGACCTTGGGACTGTTCTGTTTCTTAACCTTCATTTTCCCATTACTTCAGTTAAAATAGTACAACTTGACCATGTCTTCTCCACTGTATATTTGCTAGATGCCATCTCCTTTAACTTCTTTCTTCCTTCCTCACCTGGTGATGGCAGCCGGTTCTCTCAAGTATTTCAGCAGCAGTCCAAGGATCACAAATTTGTAACAACCTATCAAATACATGGTTGTGTAATTCAGATGATTTCAAGAAAATTCTTGGGGTGGGGAGGAGTGGGTGGTCTTGTTACCCTCTCATTATTACAAAGACCTTGTCCTGTAATAAGTTAGATTATAAAATAATCTTTTGAGACAGTTTATTATTTTGGAGCAGTATAAACACTTAGATCTGTGTGAAACAGGACTGTGTCTTCTGCCTTGGTTGTTTACTCTGCTGAGATAAAAGAAAATAACGTTATTTAGATATATTTGTGAGCTCTTGTTCCCCTTTTCCACCATTCCTCCAGGTGAAGCTTTGCATGTCCTAATAATGGACCTGATCTTCAGATCTTTTCCACAGTTTCAAGAGGAAAGGATTCTGTTATCATTCATTTGTACATGCTTTGATAAACTGACAACCTTTATTGTGATTGAGTTTACTTATTATCTCAGTCATTTGCATTTTAAGCCTTTTGTCTTGGTTTGGTGATACTGAAATTTTACCCTCCATGAACAAGTGTAGAGAAATGTCGATGGATAGGGGAAGAGAACCTGAGATACCAGATGAGTGTTTTTGTCTCTTACCTTTTCAGCAATGAGATAAAGGGAGCTAGCCCAGCTATAACTGTTAGACCCATAAAAAGCAGTGGTATTTTTCCTTATTAAACTGGTTGTAGGACTCCAAGCCCACTTGTCTGACAGGCTTATTGACCTGTGTCCTTCTAGAGCCCTCTTTCCTGAAGTTCAAGACTGTACAAATTAAGAATGGAGAACGTACTTAAGCCTGAGATATCCAAATGTGTGTGATTTATTTTTTAATACTTTTGTCGTTTTGTTACTCACTGTTGTTCAATTTGTAGAACCTTCTTTCCTAATATATCATTGACCTTCCTGATTATATTAATTTGGCTCTGATTTTATTATTATTAACTAAACTTTAAACAGAAGTAGTTCGTTTTAAGGTGTTTTACTATTTTTTTCCACATAACTTCTCTTTTCCTCTGAGATAAAGTATAAACTTACAAGGTTTTAAATAAAACTTAAAAAGTTATAAAAGTATCAGCTAATTGGCTTGACTGATTCTGTAAAAGCAGGTTTTGTTCTTATTCATAATAATACAAATTAAAACTACTAAGATACTGGTTTTTAGTTATAAAATTATAGACTGTTGTCAAGGGTGTGGGAAAACAGGTATTCTCAGACATTAATGATGGGAGTATAAATTAGTATAGCCTTCTCAGTGGGGGACAGTGTGTACTTGTGTAATTGCCCCAAATTTGTTTTCCGAAGCCCCAGGTTCACATAAAGCACATTCTAGCAGAGTTTAAGTACTAGCCATTTTGAAATCAAACTGAGGATATTGTTACGTGAGCTTTTTCAGAGGCACTGGAGTCTTGGCACCAACCCTAATAAGCTCTTTTACAGAAGGATAAGCAGAGAAATGGCCCTCTGAGTAACATGAGTATAGTACTACGCACACACACATGCACACACTGTGCATGTATTTATTTCATCATACATTCCCATTGACCCAGCAATTTCTTTCTAGAGATATACTAATGTGTATATGAGATGACCAATGTACAAAGTTACTCCTTAGGCCATAGTGTATTGTAGCAAAGGCTTAGAAATGTATGTGAAATATCCATCAATTAGAGGATTAGTTAATGTATTACCATTCAGTTATACAGTGGAATTCTGTGGAGACATAAGAAGGAGGTAGTCTTTGTATGCTGGTAAAGAAGGATCTTTAAGGTAATGAAAATGTTGCTATTTGCATAAAAAGGAGTTGAAAGGAATATTTAAGAAACTGATTAACATTGGTTTATTCCAGGATCAAGGTGGGTTGCTGGGGCATATGGATGAGAGATTTTACATTATATTTTGTACTCTGTTATCTTGCCTATTGAAAGAAATAAAATTTTTATTTCAGAAGCATGTTGAAGAGAATAGGTCCTATTAACTATCACTGTCTTGGTTGAGTCAGGCCATTCAGTAAAGATGAAGAAGAAAATACTAATTTTTCCCGTTTGTTAGGTGGAAGCTTAGCTGATGCCATAAGTGAAAACTATAGAATCATGAGTTACTTCACAGAAGCAGAGCTGAAGGATCTCCTTTTGCAAGTTGGCCGGGGCTTACGGTATATTCATTCAATGTCTTTGGTTCACATGGATATAAAGCCTAGTAAGTATTATGGATCCTCTGACCTGTGTTCTTCAGGGTTATATAGAAATAAATGATTATATTAAAACAGTGAGAACATATACATCTTAATGCTTTTTCATTTTTAGTTTTAAAAGACTTTTGACAAGTCTGTTCTGCCAAGCTGTAGAACCATAATTATAAAGTAATGCTGGTGCAGCTAACCAGGGTTATTAGAGTAAAATGAGGAGTGTGAAAATTTTTTGAAAACTTAAGTGCTATATAAACGTGGTATTTCTAGCATATAAATACCATGAAAAAACTATATTAAGAAAACAAAGCACATACATTATGATTATCTTGCATTAAGAACAAGATGAAAGTGAATCCTACAATAACATATTAGTGTGAATTCCTATCATTTTATCAAAATAACATAATGTATACATTGTCATTAAATAACCTTTTTAAGTCAACTTTCTTTACCTTCCCATTTCAGTAAATTTTCATCTCATCTAATAACCAGATTATATTAAAATTTTTCCTAGTTGATCCAAGTAACAGGTGATTTGTCCAAACCTAGTATTCATTTCAGGATCATGCATTACATCTGGTTAGATCCATTTTTCTTTTTCAGGTTTTACCCTTTCTCTACTTGAAAAGAAAAAAATACAGACCTTGCCTTGCAAGATTTCCTTTCTTCTGGATTTGACTGGTTGCTTTCTTGAAGCATTTAGGTTATTCCTTTCTCTCCTACATTTTCTGTAATTAGAAGTTATAACTGAAAGGTTTATGGATTTAAGTTAAACATTTATTTAGGCTAGGTGTTTTTAAGTTGAATTTCATGAGTTTTGTTTTTAATCTATGGAAATGTATATGATTCATGGGACTTTAAGTCATTTTACACAACTTAATTTCTATGTTATGTGAAGAATTTATGTGAACTCATTAAAATTTTTAAGTATTAAAAATACTTGGACTAACGGCAGTAAGTGTGAATTAGTAAGGTTTGCCTATACTCATGTATATCTATATTAAGAATCAAACAAACATAGTAGACCATTGTAAGTATAAAAGTTGAAAATATTAAGGCATGTGAAGCTTAAAAATTCTTAATTTACAAATACCACCATAAAATAAGTTGCCCTATAAATAAAGCAAAACTCAAAAGGTGATCTGAGTGATAAAAAATTTATAAATTCAATATTATAAATTTGCCACTAAAACTTTTGTTAATCATGAGCTTATTTACCTGAATTTGAAGGAACAAAGTGTGTGCAGTGGAAATGAACCACAAAGCCACACTGAGATGTAGGTGCCATGTGGTCACCAAATTCAATAGCTGTAGGACTCTTTCATACCAGCCTTGTAGCGTTAGGTTAAATTTTGTGCTTTGGCAGTATCATATATTACTACATTATTGCCTTTTGTATTGTTTCTAAATAATTAAAACTGTTAAAGATTAATGTGTGGGTGACAAGAGTCTAATGCAGTGGTTTCCAAATGTTCAAGGTCCAGTGCTAGGCCAAAAAATATATTACTAGAATATAGTCCTAGTTCCCATCTCCTGAGATTCTTATCCTCACTGCATCTGGGGTAGGACATATGAGAATCTATGTATTTAAAAGCTTTCTGGATGATTCTTATGTACGCCTTCTTTGTGAACTTTGGGTATACTGCTAATTGTTAGTGTGGCTTACATGAGTAATTGTTTGACAGGTAATATTTTCATATCTCGGACCTCAATCCCAAATGCTGCCTCTGAAGAAGGAGATGAAGATGATTGGGCATCCAACAAAGTTATGTTTAAAATAGGTAAGAATGGCATCTTACTACACTGATGGACAGTGACTGCATTGGGATATGGGTGGGAACTTGATAATATGGGTAAATGTAGTAACCACATTGTTTTTTCATGTGAAACCTTCATAAGCATGTATATCAATAATACCTTAATAAAAAAGTAAATAAATAAAATAGGTAAGAAAAAAGTGGTAACCAGATTATTGCTTAAATATTAAGAAAGAGGCTGTTTTAACTCTTGACTTTATTTTTTTCAATACTTACAGGTGATCTTGGGCATGTAACAAGGATCTCTAGTCCACAAGTTGAAGAGGGTGATAGCCGTTTTCTCGCAAATGAAGTTTTGCAGGAGGTAGTTTTTCTCCTTTAATAATGCTATTTGCTGTGTAACACTTGTCAATTGATAGAAGAATATGTAAATGCAGATGTCTTAAAGTTTTAAGCTAATAACTAGTAGAATGGTAATACAAAAATATAATGTCTAAACCATTAACTAGAGGTGTTTAATTTAGCAGAAGTCAGTCAAAGCAAAGATTTGTAATCAGCAATGGTGGAGTTGTGGTAAAAGAGAAGTTCCATACACTAACTGGTAGAACTTTAAAATAGCATAGCCTTTTTGGAGATCAAAGTATTAGTATCTGTGAACATTTTAAAATCTCATTCCCTTTGACCCAGAATTTTCATTTCTAGGAATCTCCGACAGAAATAGTCATACACAAATTGAGAAATAAAAATATTATTTAGCAGTAAGGGAATGGTTAAGTAAATTATGGCCCATAGTTAATAGTACCATTTCAAAAAGCATGTGGTAAAATATTTCTTGATAGGAGTTTTGAATGAAAACTGAACAAGTACAGCAAATATATTGTATGATCCCATTGTTCTTTTTATATGTATATTTGTAACTTATCGATGTCTGTATGTTTTGTGTTTTCGTATGATGCCTGTTAGAGGAAGTTTCTGCTGAGAGTTGAATCAGACTAGCAATAAAGAGGAAGCTGTCACCATTAGCAATGTTATTTGTTCCCCAATCCCAGAGTGTATATATTACTTTGTAATTTTAAGAGTCTCCCCAATTTAGCTTATTCTCTGAATAGGTCCTAAACTTAAATAAATGTGGCATTGGATATTTTAATTTAGTACTCTTTCTCCCCTAAATTATCACTGAGGTGTAATCTTTATTTGACCATTTCCATAGTCCCTTACATTTTTTTGTTTGTATTTTACAGAACTATAGCCATCTACCAAAAGCGGATATTTTTGCCCTGGCCCTCACAGTAGTTTGTGCTGCTGGTGCTGAACCTCTTCCCAGAAATGGAGACCAGTGGCATGAGATCAGACAGGGTAGATTACCTCGGATCCCACAAGTGCTTTCCCAGGAATTCACCGAGTTGCTGAAAGTGAGCTGCTTATGAGCACTTTATTACATGGTTCAGTGTTTTATCAGATTACTTGTCTTTACCTTAATTTCACTCTCTTTTTAAGGTTATGATTCATCCAGATCCAGAGAGAAGACCTTCAGCAATGGCGCTGGTAAAGCATTCCGTATTGCTTTCTGCTTCTAGAAAAAGTGCAGAACAATTACGAATAGAACTGAATGCTGAAAAGTTCAAAAATTCACTTTTGCAGAAGTAAGTGTGGGTTTTTTTTTTTTTCCCCACATTTACACTTCCTGTAATTCTGAAATTTTAGTGAGAGATGACAAGCTTTCTGTCAGTGTAGAATACAGTGGTTTGTCATGTTGTACAGTTAAAGTTGGGGGCTTCTGCCTTAAGTTAGTATTTGTGATCTATAAATTTGTGTTTGTTTCTAAACTATGACATCATGGACTTAAAAAATTTTAAGACTAGCATATATTTGCAAATGGTGATGATCCTCAAACCCTAAATTGCAGCCAAACCTAAATGAGCCTGTACTGTTTTTTTCCTCCAAACTCTCAACCCTGAATTAACATTTTCTTTGAAACCTTCTTTTTATTTTAATGAAAGGGTGAAATTAATGTTGATTGGTTAGATGATTTTCATATTTGATCTGAATGACCTTTGACATTCTCAGAAAACTGATTGGGATGATGACCCTAATTCATTTGCTTTATTTATTGCTATACCATTTTGATTCTAAGCTAATGAAACTGACTTGAAATATTAAAAGGCTTATTTACCACTAGCTTGATAGCCACCATAGTTCATACAAATAGAAATAGAACTTTCCTTTCACCTCTATTATGTAAAGATATTTTCATAATATGAATTAGAGTACTCTTTGAAATTATTTTTATTAAGAACCAGAGTCATTACTAGCATCTTTATTACTTTTGCCCAAATGTATGTGACATTTTAATTTGGAAAGCACAAAATAATTGCATAAATTTATTTGATCAGAAGCTAAAGTTTCATATTTTTCCTTTCCTCAGTTGCATTTTAGAATAATATTGTCATGCAGAGATCTCCCAACTGATAATTTAGTTTGTATTTGGCCTCTCTTAACATCCCTTCCTAGGATTAATACAGTAGGTGAAAAGTCTTGTTTCCTATTTTTATCCACTTAGAGAACTCAAGAAAGCCCAGATGGCAAAAGCTGCAGCAGAGGAAAGAGCCCTCTTCACTGACCGGATGGCCACTAGGTCCACCACCCAGAGTAATAGAACATCTCGACTTATTGGAAAGAAAATGAACCGCTCTGTCAGCCTTACCATATACTAAACTACTAATTTCCCACCTCCTTGAAAAAACTGTGACAAGAGGAAGCTAGGTTGAAATCATTGCGAGAATCCAGTTTGCTATTACTTTCTTAATTGGTGTCAGTAGTTTTACTGAAATACCTTTTAGGACTTACTTGTGAATTACAGCTGAAAGCTGTATTTTGACCAGTGCTATAGGCTTTCATCTAGTCTTACCAGTCTGTCTTCTGTAGGATATCAGTCACTGTGGGGTGTTACACAGCCTTCCAGGGTTAACCACTGTGGTGGTGTGCTGCTTATAGTTTGCTGTTGCATTGTAATAAAAGGTATCTTTCCCTGTAGGGACCTGTAAAAAGGACTCAAGGGCTTTATTACAAACATATTCTCCCTGGAAAAGGGAAATGCTGAGAGACTCAGTACTACTCAGCCTTCATTGTACCTGTGTGTCAATCTTATATTTCTCTTTTTAAATTGTGATTTATACTTGTATATCCAACTGGGAGCACTTTGTAGGCATTGCATGAACCATGGGATGATAATTCTGTGGAAGTATTGCCTTGTGAATTTGCTGCTATTTTAGTTTTGTCTTTGCTGTAAAATTGTAGCATTAAACAATCATTGTTAATAGCCTTAAAAAAAAAAACAATTATGTGAACTCTAGCTGCTCCTGATGAAAAGCAGCTGTTTGCCTTTTTTTACTTTGACCTTTGAAGCTAGTGCATTGGAGAAATGCACCTTTTTCCTCCCTTTGGAATGCTGTATTGTAGTATAATTATTACTGGTTTTGTGATTTTTTTTCCTGATAATGACCTTCCCTCTTTTTTAAAATGTTTCCTCCTTCTGCCCAAGTTTTGTACTTGACTATATTGTTAGTCTGGTTTTAAATGTTTTGCCAGGTTTTGTCTTCAGTACTTCTGTATATAAACTAATCTTGGTGATACTGTACATAGCTGTTTGAAATGCTAGAATGACTTCTGACTATTCCAAGCTTTTCACAAAATACATTTTTATCTGTGGTTAGCCGTTTGACTAATAATACTGGCTACAGATGTTGCAAAAAAAAAAAAAAAGAATTTGTCTATTTGTTTCCCTATTAATTTTGGTTTAAAATATGTTTGCACTTGTCTATTTGACTTGTGTTTTATTAACATTGATTGGCATATTAAAAGTCACTCTTAGCTCACTTTAAATTGTCTAAATCTTTGTGATGCCTTTTTTCTATTTTATCTCCATTATCACTATATTATAGAATTTATAATGTATATAAAGTAGTAAAAGCAGAGGGCACATTTTTTATAAGATACGAAACATTACCTGATGAATTTTAGTCCATATTAATTACATTTTGGGATCTAAGAAAAACTCACCCATTAACCTTGAATGTTTTTTATCACAAATATTTAATATTTTTACATCACATTGCATATTATGCATTTGATCTGCTAGAAGTGTATAATGTAGTTTAAAATAGCTTTAGATAATTTTAAGTGAGTATAATAGATAATGACTCCTAACTTTCTGATTTGAACTGAGTCCCAGAAGAGAGTTTTAAAGTGAGGAGGGTTTGGCTTAATAAACCAGGCTGAATTTTAAAAACTAAAAAATGACAGTATAAATTGAAGGATAAACTGCTGACTCTGTGTGACATCTTTTTCTGATGTGGATTAGAACTAGAAAATAAGCATTACCTTACCTTTGAGCAGATAAAAATGCTATCACAAGATCCTTGTGCTTTTTGATCTTGGGTACATAATTTCTCTTAATTAGGGTTTAGTTCTTCCTGCTATAAACATTTCTAACAAGCTTGATTATTTTAGCTTTTGACCCTGTTGCATATTAAAAAGCACAATTCTGAGGTGTGAGAGGAATTGGTGTAAATAGATAAATTAGAAAAGTTGATACGTGTGGATGACAGAAAACCTGAAAACCTACTTAGGCTGGAGCAGATAACTCATACATTTTAGTAGAAGAAATGTCTTCACTGAAGACTAAGCTGTAAAAAGTATGATAATTTGTGTTCATTAGGATCACTTAAGTTGTTACGGTACATTTTTCTAGTGCACTAGCTTCAAAGAAAATGTTTTTCATCAACATTTGCAGTAAATTTTTCACATTTTAAGATAATTAGATTATATAGGAAAAAAACTGGGTTTTCCAAGAGGGAATATGTAAGGCATCTGAAAGCTGATAGTGACAGTTGGGCTCATACTCAACACAGGATACTTGTGTTGAGTGCTTTCTGTGTGCTGATAGATCAAAGATGAATAAGAAATAGCCTTTGTGCACTAGGGACTCCAAATGAGAGGAGACTCATGTAAATAAAAAGGACAATAAAATATAAGTGCTATGTTGGAGGGGTTCTGCAAAGTGGAGTGATGGCTCAAGGTATAGTTAGGTGCCTTGGAAGATGCTGGTGGTAGTTGAGAGTGGATCTGGGAAATTATGTTCAGACTGATTTCAATACTATTGTAGTACTAACCTTGTAGTAGTAACTTAGGAGAGATGAATTAACCCTGTGGATAGAAACAAGGGAATAGGGATTTCATTAGATGGGAATACTGCACATGGAAGTCTTCTGTTTTTAGAACAAAATGAGAACTTGTTAGCATAATATCAAGAGGAACTACAAGTGCTAATAGTGAAGCATTGAAGAGTTTTCCAGAAAATTTAAGATGCAGAGGCCTGTTGATTGTTTGAGACAGATATTTAACATTGATAAAATGGCATTTTTGGAAAGCTGACTTTATAGTAAGGAAGAAAAATTATATAAGTATTGGCTATGCAGTTGGGTAGGAGGAATCACATACTGCAGTTGACTGCAAATTGAATTTGCCTTACCTTTAACTTAGCTTGCCAAGAATCCAAGGCAGTCAGTCCCCTTCAACTAATGAACTGATGTCTTGAGCTAATCCTCAAGCTTTGATTTCCACTCTTCTTGTTCCAGAGGTCAAGAAATAATGATATTTAAAAATTTGATAACAGCTGGGTTTGGGTAATGTTTTATGCTGTCTCCTAATTCTTAAGCAGCAGCATCCTAACATTAGAGTTGTTTTTCTTCCTCTCAGTTCATCTCCACAAAGCATCTCACCAATTTTAGCCAGCAGATCAAATAAGTTGTTGCATCTTCAAGGTATTTTTATTTGTGAAAATTTTAAAGGCCAGTTAAAGCAATTAACAAGGAGGATGGATCAAAAAAGAATTTGGAAGTGTTTTGGATATTGGGAAACTCCTAAGTGAAGCCTGGAACTAGGAATTCGGAGGAAACTGCCTCATTCAGTATTTTGAAGGTGTTTGTGTAACTAAAAAGCATCACTGAAACTGACATTGCAGAGTGTGAGTGGATCTAGAAGTCTGCCAATCTTGTATTGTTAGACACTTCTCAGAAGCTCAGCAAAGTAGATTTTTATAAAAATGGAAGAGTAAAACATTATTGAAACTCTTCCCCAACATTTAGCTTTTAAAAACTTTGAGAGGCATTCATCTGAATGTCATTGACCTTTTTCTGTGTGTGGCAGATGACCCTAATTTTCAATGCAGTTCAAAGGTTTCTGGAGTAAGGAAAAATATCTATGTATGCTCTAGGAACATTTACCAGGAGAAGATGGCATGTTCTGTCCAAACTTCATTAAACTAGGAGTCTTAAGAAACCTTGGCCAGTCCAGCCCATGAAGAAAAATACCTCAAAGGAACATTTATATCATAGTTCATATTGTTTAGTTGTATATAGTTAATAAATGCTTTGAAGAGCATATTTTGACATATTTTGAGTTTTGACATTCTTATGGTATGAAATGGGTTTCTAGGCCTGGAAATCAATTTGTGTCGTCAGTCCACTGATGGGAAATACAGATTCAGTGTACAGTGACTCCATTTAGTCCCTTTTAGCAGATGAGCCTGTGGAGGCTCAGGTGAGTTACACAACTTAGGAATTCATTTTGGTAAGTAAGAGAGCCAGAATTCCAACTCAGATTTCACAGCAAAGAATCATGCTTTTTCCAGATATATGGAAGTTGAGGACAAATACTAATTTACGACAGAGTGCAGGCAGCAAAGGAGAATCAGAAGGAGCAGTTCGAGAAATAGGAAAATGCTCTGGTGTCACAGAGACCAAGAGAAGTTTGAAGGAGAAATTGATCTAACAGTGGCTACATGCAAAAAAAACTAGGTGACTCAAAGCTCCATGAAAGCATCTAAAGATGGTAAGGAGATTGTTGGTAAGCAGTGTCAGTAGAGGGGGAACAAAAGCCAGATTACAATGAATTGGGGTATAAATGGGAGATAAGCAAAGTAGAAGTCATTTTTAAAGAATATGGCTGAAAAAGAAGGGCAAGGGAGGAGAAGACTAGTTAGAGGGAAATCTGGATTTTGTTTTTGTTATCACTGATCACCTAGTATGTGTTAAGTGTTTTGTTTTTTGGTATCATTAATCTACAATTACATGAGGAACATTATGTTTACTAAACTCCCCCCATCACCAAGTCCCCCCCACATACCCCATTACAGTCACTGTCTATCAGCGTAGTAAGATGCTGTAGAATCACTACTTGTCTTCTCTGTGTTGCACAGCCCTCCCTGTGCCCCCCCCATATTATACATGCTAATCATAATGCCCCCTTTCTTCCCCCCGCCCCTTATCCCTCCCCAGCCATCCTCCACAGTCCCTTTCCCTTTGGTAACTGTTAGTCCATTCTTGGGTTCTGTGAGTCTGCTGCTATTTTGCTCCTTCAGTTTTTTCTTTGTTCTTATACTCCGCATATGAGTGAAATCATTTGATACTTGTCTTTCTCCATGTGGCTTATTTCACTGAGCATAATACCCTCTAGCTTCATCCATGTTGTTGCAAATGATAGGATTTGATTTCTTCTTATGGCTGAATAATATTCCATTGTGTATATGTACCACTTCTTCTTTATCCATTCATCTACTGATTGACACTAGGTTGCTTCCATTTCTTGGCTATTGTAAATAGTGCTGCAATAAACATAGGAGTGCATATGTCTCTTTCAAACTGGGCTGCTGCATTCTTAGGGTAAATTCCTAGGAGTGGAATTCCTGAGTCAAATGGTGGTATTTCTATTTTGAGCATTTTGAGGAACCTCCATACTGCTTTCCACAATGGTTGAACTAATTTACATTCCCACCAGCAGTGTAGGAGGGTTCCCCTTTCTCCACAACCTCGCCAACATTTGTTGTTTGTCTTTTGAATGGTGGTGATCCTTACTGGTGTGAGGTGATATCATTGTGGCTTTAATTTGCATTTCTCTGATGATTAGCGATGTGGAGCATCTTTTCATGTGTCTGTTGGCCATCTGAATTTCTTTGGAGAACTGTCTGTTCAGCTCCTCTGCCCATTTTTTTTTTTTTTAATTTATTTTTATTTTTTTTATTGAAGGGTAGTTGACAACAGTATTGCATTACATTAGTTTCAGGTGTACAACACAGTGATTCAACATTTATATACATGATAATTCTAGGTACCAGGTATCACCATACCAAGTTGTTATAATATTTTGACTATATTCCTTATGCTATACATTATATCCCGGTTACTTATTTATTTTACAATTGGAAGTGTGTTTATATATATATATATATTTTTTTGTGTGTGTGTGTGTGAGGGCATCTCTCATATTTATTGATCAAATAGTTGTTAACCACAATAAATTTCTGTATAGGGGGGTCAATACTCAATGCACAATCATTAATCCATCCAAGCCTAATTTTCGTCAGTCTCCAATCTTCTGATGCATAACGAACAAATTCTTACATGGAGTACAAATTCTTACATAGTGAATAAGTTACATGGTGAACAGTGCAAGGGCAGTCATCACAGAAGCTTTCGGTTTTGTTCATGCATTATGAACTATACACAGTCAGTTCAAATATGAATATTCATTTGATTTTTAAACTTGATTTATATGTGGATACCACATTTCTCTATTATTATTAACCTCTGCCCATTTTTTAATTGGATTATTTGCTTTTTGTTTGTTGAGGTGCATGAGCTCTTTATATATTTTGTGTTAAGTGTTTTACATGCATGCATAATGTAATTTAATTATCATAAGAACTTTATGACAAAATCTCCACTTTGCACATGATATTTAGAAAGGTAAAACAAATCTCCCTGTAGAGAAAGTGAAGGTTCCTATGGCCAGGATTCTCACCTGGCCCTGGTGGGCTAGCTCACTACACACATGTGGGCAATATGTTGCTACTGACTATGTAAAGAGCTCCACCCAGTGCTCTGGGGTGCATGGCTTGGCTGCAAGAGAGCAGAGACTGGAGTGATGGCAGCGTTGAGGACAGAGACAGAGGCAGCTGCAGGGGCAGAGAGGCCCAGAGGCAGAGACCAGCTTGCCACATGCAGATTTGCTCTGAGTGGACAGGATTCTAGTGACTGACCTGCCACCGTGGGAATGAAGTTGGGTATAAACCCTTTCACCCCAAGGATGTTCCACTGTCATTTTTTCAGTCTCACTGAATTCATAATAATCTTGCCCTGGGCTGAAACCAATTGGCAAGACACTCCCAGATTACAGAGCTAAAAAGTGTCAGGATTCAAACCTGAAGTGTTTGACTGAGCCAGTAGCCAAATACAGCAAATTCTCTCAGCCTGGAGCAGAGGAAAAATGAGTGTGGAAGACAAGTTCAGAAGTGTTTGGAAGAATGCAGAAAATGGGGAAGGTGAATTCCAGTAAGATGGCTTCTTTTCTGAAGCTGGAATTAGAGGCCCATGAACTGAAAGTGCCTGAGGATAGATGCACACATATGAGAGGAATGCCTGCTTACTCCATTGCCACCTTCTGAATGAGGTGGCTGGAGGTTTCAGGGTACACTACAGCTGTTTAAAGCAATGTTTCAAGGAGTTTTTGTAACTTGGGGAATGCATGTATTATAATGTTAAAGTGAAAATCAGGAAGCAAAATTATGTATATGGGATTAAAACATCAAACAAAAGACACAACAATAGCTGTCATTTGAGTGGTGGGATTATGGGATATTTCCTATTCCTGTTTCCTTTCTGAAACTTCCTATACTTTAAACAATGAGCCTGTATTTTCTAGTTAGAAAAAAAACTTAAGAACTATCTGAAGTTATTAATTTATGCAGTCAATACAAATTGGGCAAGTCATCTACCTGGTGAAGATTTGTCCAGGGATCATGTCTGTGCTACCCCACATTTCTGGTAATAACGACCATACCCATTAATACAGGGACACCTGTGTGATCTGGGCTGGGTCAAATGGACTTTTTCCAGGAACTCTGCAGATGCTCCAATTGCTGTGTTGGCCAAGATGGGGAAGCCAAGATTTCCACTGCTTGGGAAAAGCCTATCTGCAGGAGAAAAGAGTGAACCAACACACAGAAGCAGATTTGAGAAGGGAAGAGAGCAACATCTGACAAGTATCAGTCCCAGAAGCTAATCTTGGTTTGGTTCCGTGATTATATAAATTCCTCTTTTTGGCATAAGCCATTTTGAGGTGAGTGTCTGTTGCTTGAAACCAAAAGAGTGGGGTGCAACATATTTCTCTAAACTGGCATCCAGGAATTAAATATTCTAGATGTTATTTGACTGAGAAATGCATGCCAAAGATCCTAGGGTTCCTGGATTAGTCCCTTTGTTGAGTCTCCTGCTGTGTCAAGACTGGCATATGACGTCAGCAGACTCCCAGCAGCTCCTCCTGGCCTGCCTCATTTTCCTGGTTACATATGGTTATAGCATCAATTTTCTATTGACCACTTCGTGAAAAGCACCACATAAGCAGTTCAAGAAAGAATTCTGCTGACAGACCTTGACCTCTGCTGAACAGGATTATACACCACACAGTTCAATGAACAGCTGAAGAAACTCATGCAGACAAGAGATTTGGACAATTATAATGTGCAGTTTGTCTTCCTGGCTGCCATAAACTATTGCTCTGTCAAAGATGCTATTCTTAAAGAAGGAGCCAGAGATAAAAGCCAGTGAGGAGTCTTGAATTTACATTTGACACCTGAATTTGGGGAAAGGTGGTATTTTAAGCCTCTTCATTCTGAAGTGGAGGAAGTACTGAATTTGGGGAAGGCAGAGGACTTAATCCCACCATGTGCTTCCCAGATAGATTCCTGGCTCCCATAATATTATATTGAGTGGATTGAAGTATAGAGTGGAATTGCATCTATGTCTACTTTTTAAATTACATTCTTTGGTTCCCTTTTTTCAATCAACATATTTGATAGATCAGCAACTGAACTAGGGTTTGCTGGCTAGTGCTAGGCACTGATATAAATATACAAATGAGACAATCCCCCACTCTCAACATTGCACACAGCTAAGTGGAGGCATTAGGCAGAAACAACTAACTATATAATAAGTGCTCTTTTAAGACATGCATGGATCACTCTGGTGCTCAATGATAAGCGATAATCCAGTGGAGGGAGGACTTGCGTGTTGCTGCTCTCAGGAGAGGTGACACTTCATCTGGGTCATAAAAGATGAGTAAGCGTTTGCCAGTTGATAAGATAGGAGGGTTTCCTAGGTAGTGGGATTACCACGAATGCAGCACAGAGGAGTGAAGCTGTATGGTACTGCAATGGTGGGGCATGTGTTAGGGGAGGGGAAGTGAGCTGGTTTAGCACAGTGGTACTGGAGCCCAGCTTCTCTTTGCTAGGTTCATGCTTTCCATTTCTGGGTTTCAATTCAGTGATAAAAACTGGGAAATGTGGATTTCTGTTCGTTCTTGTTTAGAGAATAGTTGAAAACAATGATGAATGAGCAAATGAAAGAAAAATATATGAGACCCTAGCCCTTGTCATCAAAGAATATGAGTTGCAACAACTCTGGGAGAAAAGGAGAGAAGTGCTTCTACTACCATTGTAACTTTGGCCTCTTCAGAATCCCATCTGGTAAAGACCCAGAGAACCTGCTTCTACCACAGCATCAGCCCTGCTGTCTGCTCCTTCAGCAGGCTGATTTGCAGTACCGCCCCTTCTGCCCCCAGGGGCCTGGTGCTGCCTCCCCTGTGTCTGGGCCCTGGTGCCTGGGCCTGGGCACTGCAACCCTGGTGGTCCCTGAATGCTAAGCGGCCCCAGTAGAGACAGGACTGGGGCTGGTCCTGGAGGGCAGGGCTGTACTTTGGCAGGGGCAGCTGCTTCTCTTCCTATCTTATACCTTGGTACCCAGAGAGGACCAGGAAGAATCTAGCTGCCTCCGCCATCTAAAGTCACATGCATACCTGCTGTTGAGTGTCCATGGTGTTGCTGTTGTGAGCTTGGCTGGAGTGCTTGCCAAGTAGGCTGGGTTGGGGGGTTCTATACAGAGATTGAAATCAGAGGGAGAGACCCTAACCAAAGTGGCCAGAGGATGATAAAGAGAGAAAAGCTTAGAGAGCAACAAGAGCCAGTGCAGAAACCAAATTCAATTGCAAGCTAGAGGCAGAAGGCTTAGATCCTGGCTTGGATGGGCAGTGAGGGACAAGGGGCTGGCACAATTCCCATCTGCTGCTTCACCTTCAGCTGTGTGTGATTAGTGTGTAATACTGGCTCACACACCTGGGTTGTGGGTGGTGGGGCACAGAATACCCTGGTTTCACCTGTGGAGAGACCCAGACCCATTTGGGGGGCTCTGCAGCATGGATGCCCCTTCTCCTCCCCACTTTCTTCTGCACCTCTTCCTGGAAGAAAATCCTTCCCCAATCACCAGGCTCCCTACATGAAAATGGAGCACATGCAGATTTACATCTCTAGGCCTTTTCCCTTGGGGAGGTGATTTTAAACCTCTCCCTTTAGGCATAATAAAGAGAGCCATGTGGAAGTGGCATGGTGAGAAGGAGGAAATGCAGAGGGCAGCACGTGAGTGGACATTTGCAAGCACCTTGGGAGAGAAGAGGGGGCTGAGGCCTCAGAAGTAGAGCTGCGGGAGGGCAGCTGAGGAGCCTGAGAGGGAGGACAGAGCAATGAGAGAGGGCTCAGCCATGTTCCCATGTGCTTTGGCACGCCAACTTAGCATGGACAAGGTGTTTTGGGGAAGGACTTTTTAGACTTCCTGGAAACAGAGGCAAGGAATTCAGGTAAGGAATACTTACGTAGCAATGATGTAGTAATCCCTACTAGGGATGGCTGCCCCTACTTTAACCCTGATGTTCTAATACTTCCTTCTACACAGGAAAGTGTCCTTGTCACACAGGCAAGGGCCCAACAGTCTGGTCTGTACCATGTGACTCTGTCCCTACGGCATAGCTGACTGGTCCCTTGGCAGACACTTGAATCAAGAGGGATATGAGATCATTTTGTAGTGCAGCCATTGGCGGTATGGGGGCCAGCCCCTGACCAAGCCAGGCCAGAGCCCCTCCTCAGAGCAGAGAGAGACTAAGCTAGTCCCACTCTGCTAGAGGCAGGTGGGACATGAGGAAGTCTGGGAGTTTCGGGCTCTTAGCCACACGGAGGAGTCCCGTCTGTAGGGGGAAAGCTGAAGCCCGCACCCAAGGAGAACCGGACACTGACCCCTTCGATTCAGTTGAATCTGAGCATGGCCCAAACTAAGCGTATCCCCCCATTCTTCTAGTTTAGCTGCTACGTGAAACGCTCAGTTATCCTTCCAAAAGCCCTAGCCTCTGTTCCTTTTAAAGCAGTTGGTTAGTTTTCACTTCCTTGCACAGTGCACTGATTCTCACACAGATGACAGACTGAGTCAGTTAAATGAGTGTCATCCAAAGTTTTGTTCATCAGACTGGAGGCTCCTGTGGCCCTCAGTCACAGTGGCACCCAAGAGGAGCTGGCTCAAAAGGGTTTGTTTTGCTCCCTGCCAGTTTTGGAAGCTCTGTTAACAGAGCCAGCATCGGCCCTTCTAGGAAACTCTCAGTCCACTCATGCACAACCTTGTACCTGCCTCTGAGAGCCTGCGTATCTGGAGGGGGTAAGAGACCCAGAAACCTAGGCACTTTCCTGGAGTGCCCTCGGAGGACACTTTACGTGGCCATCTCTTCCTATAGAAAGCTTATTAAGATCTGCAGTAAAGCAAAACTCACACGGACTAATACACAGCAGTGGCCTACCTAGCCTCTGCTCCAGAGGCCATGACTCAACTCATGTCAGCTGCCAGCCCAAGCAGGCACAGTGTTTCCTCCTCAAATCATCTGTGGGAGAATTCGCAGTTGAGCAACTCAGGGCAAGGGGGAAATGGGATGATAAGTATTTTTCTGTTCAGCAACTTGCTGAATAAAAGGAAGGTTTCGGAGATTTTAATGCATCTTAAATTCATAATGAGTACTGTTCAAGTTTCTTTTTCTATCCAAGGGAGGAGAGGCAGCATATGCTGGTCTTATTATAGACTCTGCCATTTCACACAGGATATGAAGTTTCAGTGAAGAGGAAGGGGAGTTGAGGGTGCAGAATAGAAAGTTTAGTTTTGGACATGTTGGGTGTAAGTTCCCCAAGGGGCACATGGGTACCAATATCGGGCAGTCAATCAGATATACAGCAAGGCGCAGGACTGAGATTTGGATGTCCTTGGCAAATGACTGGTTATCGAAACATTGGGTATGGCTGAGATCATCCAGGAAGAATTTGTAAAGTGAGAGGAGAGTGAACCCAGGGCAGAACCCTGGGAACAGCAATATTTATGGGGTTGAAATTGGGAAAGGAATTAGTAAGGAAGATGGAGAAAGAGCATCCAAGGTGACAGAAGAAAACGAGGGGTTACTGGTGTCTCAGAAGCCCAGGAGAAGAGAATTTCAAGAATGAAAAAGCAGCTCCAGTGGTGCAGTAGACAGAGAATTCATATGTTAGGGGGCTGGAGCTGCAGACCCTGGCCCCAGTCTGAGGCCAGTGGGGCCTCCACTCAGCAGTATGTGAGGACAAGGAGATGGAAGGGAGTGAGGTACAAGAGAGAACTGTAAGATGGCCCTGTTTGGAGAATGGGATTTTGTCAGAGCGTAGCACTTCTAGCGATGAGCAGCCTCAGACTCTGGTCAAGGGGACGAGTGGCCAAAGTGTTGAAAAGGTAAATGTCATTGAAGATGAGGGAGTCAGAGATTTTAAGATGTAGAATATGTTATCCACAGAGATGCTAAGACATCTGAGATGATGGCAATATTTCTCCTGGGGCCTCTAAGTCAGAGGCCTGTGTCCTTGGTGAATGTCGGGAGGTAGGTGGATGGCAGGGCCAAGAAAGGGCCCCTCAGAGAAGAGTGATGGCCCAAGAGAGAGAGTGACAGGTGGAAGGATGCCGACCACCTTTCTCCTAGTCCCACGGCAGGTGGGCTAAGGGAACGAATTGTTGTCTCTCAAAAGGTCTACAAGCCATGTCCTTCTCAGGCAGATTTTGGTGAAGGCAGAAGGTGGAGGGAGTGCCTTCTCTAGGCGGACAAAGGTTCCAGATGACACAGGCTCAGCAGGCTGGGAGCAGTGGCGGGAAGGGCAGAGGGCAGCGTCCACAGTGCAGGAGGGGCCAGGAAACTGGAATGACTTAAACCTTGGGAGTTAGCCTGGGATGGTAGGGAGGGAGGGAGGCAGGCACAGTGGGACTGACTGAGCAGGGACCAAAGGAAACCATGATTGAAATGGCCTCTGCGCTGAGCAGACCGAATCCCTAGGCCACATGTACAGCCTGATGAGCAGGTTAGGGCTTTGTACCAGGTTTCCAACAGAAATTGTGACATTGTCTGGGAGCCTGTGCAGGGCCAGGCCCTGGTGAAGGGATGGATAATTAGACTTGAGTCTGAATAGAAGAAGAGAACGGTCTCCTGCACCCCCGCCCTGGGTGGCTGTGCCTAGTCATAGATCCTGTGGCTGGCCCCCCATCCATGCCACCCTCTCCTCTGTGGAGGAACCATGCTGTTTAGGTAGGATTGATTTCACTTCCAGCCTAGCAGCGTATAGTTCGCCAGTAGAGAAACCCCATCCCCCTGGCCAAGGACTGGTTCAGGGAAGGGTCTAAGCCCGCTCCACCCTCCTCAGCATGCTGGCTTTCCTCTGCCACAGGGTTGCTTTGGGGTGGTCACAGGAAGACATAGGCTCCAACAGACTGAAGCCCAGTCATGTCTGGATGGTGCAGTGTAAGGATGTACAATCTGAAGAAAAAAACCATTTGTGCCCCCACAGGGGCAGCAGCCTAAAGCCAAGGCCAGCATACCGAAGAGGGCAGAGCTTTGAGAGTCCAGAGGATCAAACCATTGGTCAAGCACTCATTGCTTTGGAAACAGTGAAGGCGTTTTATTATTTAAACCAGTTTTGAGCTTTCTGTTACCTTAGTTTACCAGAGAGCATCCCGACAGAAAGAAACACCTCTTAGGCATCCTTTTGTTCGGCCCATTTGGGGAGGTCAAGTGGACAAACGGATGTTTGAGTCTGGAGTTCAGGACAGAGAATCAGGTTAGGGATCTGTTTGAAAATCATTAGGGATAGCAATGGTATTTAAAACCACAAAACTGGATAAACCCACTAAAAGAACACTACTTTTTTTGCTTTTACTTTGAAGACTGTTACGCTGAATGGTGATAGCACTTTAATTCATATCTTTGGGGACTTTATTTAGAAAAGGACTGAGTGTATGGAAAAATGAAGAAGTATTTTATGTCAGCTGACTCCAAGAGGATGCAACCCTTTTGCAATGTCACCTTCCATTGAGGCTAAAAGGTTTTGTTGGTCTAGTGAGGATAAAATAACAGTTACTTGACTGTATTACTTCAAGTGTTATTGAAGCAGCAGTTCAAGCATGAAAAATAAAATATTTTATTTATTCCACAGGTGCACACGTACCTACTGTATACGGTAGGCCAAACAGCAGGTCCCATCCCTGGTGGCGATAGAAGGCTGGTCAGTGGAACGTCAAATTCTATCACCACCTTTCACGGTGTGTATCTGTTTATTGCTTGCTTCCCTCCATTACAATGAACTCCTCAATAGCTACTTGCTGAATGAATAAAGGTCACCAGATTGTTCAAAAGAATTGTATGAACCTGTGGTGACTATTATTTCACCACTTTGCTAACATTATACATTACAATTTTAAAACATCTTTGCTACTTTAGTAGATGTAAGGTCTACGTCAAGGTTGTTTTAAGTTTAAAATTTTTGATTGTCGATGACCACCATTTCCCTATGCATTTGTATACTAATTTTATTTCTCATTGTGAATTACATACCTTCTTTGTTTATTTAGTTATTAATTTGACTGCTTTTTACGTATTTAAACCAGTTTTATACACTCCAGGTATTTTCTTACTGTTTGGTGCAAACAATTTTCTCAAGCTTTCATCTTTTTAAAGATCCTGCCCAGTTTTTATATTTTTGAATGATAGCCTTCAGTTTCTCCTATTGTTTCAAAGCTTTGAGAATGCTGACACTCATAAACGTAACTTTTATCCTATTTAATATACTGTTTCTATGACTGTGCTTTAAAATATTTAACATTTTAATCCACTTGGATTTTATTTTGTTATGTAATGTGAAACTTCTATTTTCCACCAAGTTTTCATTAGTTTATCTGAGCATTCCTTACTAAGTAATCCTTCCTTCCTTACTGCCATGTTTGGGAATACTACTTTATTACATGTGCCATCAGGATGATGTGTAAACACGTATGCTTGTTCAGTCTCATTCCTTTCAGTTGATCTGTTTCTCTTCTGGGTTCCGGGCTCAGCCTCAGCCCAGCAGTACCGAAGGCTTATTTCGCCCCCTGCAGGCGTCCGTTGTCCCCCGGGACCCGGGAAGCCCAGGGCAGGGCTGCAGAGCAGCTCATCCCCTGCTATCCGCCCTCCTAGCCAGGTAGATGTGTCACTGTCCCTGCGTGAGCATTTGGGGTTCCACTGACTGGCCTTCTGTCCAGATATCCTGGGGTCTTGAGCTTCCCCGATCCCACGTTTCTAGTACTCAGTAGGGCTGGGCCTTTACCCCGCGGTCCGGTGAGGACCGACCCCTCTGGTCTCTCACCTTTGCGTCGTTCGACCTCCCTGAGCCCAGGGCACGCCGCCCGGTGCTCCTATCTTTTGCGCGGCATTCCCCGGCACCCACGCGCTGCGGCCGGATAGGCTCTGGGCGCAGTCTCTTCCTGCTCGCTCAGAAGCTGCGGGCTGGGCCGCATGTTTCCCTCCACGTCCCCTCAGGTGCACTTTACCGAGGGTACCCACTTGTAACAAGGGGCTCGCTGTTGCAAGTGTTGTGGAAACAGCGGTTCAACCATGAAAAAATATTTTATTTATTTCCCAGGTGCACACGTACCTGTATGCCGGGTACTGTTGTCAGAAGAGCCCCGTACTGGGCCAGCCTGGGGTGCTCAGAGCTAACGAGGTTTATTGCCAAAGCGGAAATCGGGTTTTTGAGCATTTCGGGGAATGAGTGGAGAGCCGGGAGGGGCGATCGCTCTGGAGCCGTCGGTGATGGGGACTGGCCTGGGCTACGCGCCCCTCTCTTTGTCTCTAATTAACCGGCGAGCCGTCCAGAGGCGGGTGTCTGGACCGCGCGGCCCTGGGTCCAGCGCTGCCCTGCGCGAGGCCAAGGGGAGTGGGGAGCCGGAGCCCCACCGCGCCCGCAGCGCCGCCGCCGCGCGCCCCTGCGGAAAGGCGATGCGCTCCCGGGATCCCGGCCACGCGCCGCGCGCCCAGGCGGGGGAGCTCGCGAGCAGGACAGTCCGTGGGTTCCCGCGGCGGGTGCCGGCCGCCCACGCCCGGGCCCCTCGGGGCTTCACCCAGGGGCGTTCACTCGGAGTGACCGGAATAGCTGCACCTCACGTTAGGGCTCACGCTGGTATCCTCTGGACACCAGCTGACAATACACGTGCGGAAAACCCAGTCATAATTGTAGAATTAAAAAATGCACGTGAGCCAACCAGCGGCCGCAGCACTTCCGTGAAAAAACCCCGAAAAGTCGGGTCGGCTTCCGCGGATCCTCTGACGTCGCGGTCCGGAACCCTGCCACCTGCAGTGCCTGGGCCCTGAGCAGAGGGACGGCCAGCGGAACCCATTCTCCTCAAAGAGACACTTGGGAGACAGCCTTGCTGCAGGGATGGGGGACTCCTAGAATAGGAGATCCCTTTAAACATGCTCCTGGGCCTGCAGTTTTTTGTACCTCTGGAGACCATACATAACAAAAAGTCTCCGAATTCAGTATTTTTTAAGTTAAATTTGTAATTCATCACAATCCTATCATCAACCTTGAAAAAGTGTTCACGTTGTAACATTGTATGTTAGACATCGTATTTATTCAGGCCCAGCAGGGGTTCTTCATCGGGGGTGGGGGTGGGGTACAATGGTAAATAGGATTGCCTAGGATTTCGGGGATCCTAGGGCCTGAAATTGTTTCAAATTTTGGGGCTGAGGTATATTTTTCTGGGAAGCAGTTCTGCAGCTTTTATGATTACCAAAGAGTTCATGACCTTAGTTTCGTTAAGAAATGCTGGTCTAAAGTTAATGATTTGAGTTTATGGATTCAGGACCCTTTACACTGAGGCCTCCTTGAGGGCCTGAGCCCACGAATCTGGACCCTGGGGAAGAGTTTGGTTCTCCCGTGAGGATCACTAGGACCTGGACTTGATTCTCCCTCTTTACAGAAAACCTCCAAACTCCCACCTCAAAAACTCCAGGGTCAAGGGTGGTTTCATTTTAAAGCCAAGTTAGGTTCAAGTAGATTTACTTCTGCTTTTCTCTGACCTTAAATAGAAATAACTCTCTGGTGGGTTTTTTCCCTGGGTTAGTCATGCAAACACTCTATGCCTCACTTACCACTAGGTTTCAGCCTCTGGGGCAGCCTTCTGCACAGGCCTGGCCCAGGACCCCTGCCCCATGGGAGTCTCTGGGGGAACTTGGGTGCTGACTTTGCTGGACTGGGATTTTCCTTAGCCAGTGTGTCCAGGGAGTTAAAACATGTTCATTTTAAGGAAAAAAGAAGGAGAATTTTTATTTTTAATTGTGAAGGAAAAAAGATTACAAAACCATACATCATCTCACTAATAGGCCTAACACAATAACTAATTTTGTTTTTAAAATGTGTATATATTTTGCATTGCTGATGTGTATACATTTTGCATTGCTGTGATTATAGAAGTATAGTAATGGTATATTAAGAACTGTTTTATTTTATTTCTCCTTTCCTTAATATACCATAAACATTTTACTGTCTTCATAATTACTGTTTTTAATGGCTGCATACTTTTCCACCCTACAGGTACACTTCATCACTTCCCTTTGCTGTACATTTGCAGTTTCAGGTTATTGGTGTGTGTGTGTGTGTGTGTGTGTGTGTATGTCGTGGTGGTGGTGGTGGTGTTATGCCATGAACTTGTATTCGGGGAGTTCATTCTGAGGTCCCTTTTCTCTAGCCAGATTTTGATGTCATGATGAACCTTCAGGCTCAAGAAAAGCCATGAGTCATTCATTCATCCAGTGAATATTTAATGAATGTCTACTACATGCCAGACACTGGTCTGAGCACTGAGGATACAGAAACTTGGACAAAACAAAGTCTTTGCTACTATGGAGCTTACGTTCCCATTAGGGGAGACAGACAATAGACAAATGTATATACATTAAATATATATTATATTGTCAAGAAATAATAGAAATGGTGCCAAGTAAGGGAGATTGGGTATATTCTTTCTTGTGGAGTAATCAGGGCAGACCTTTTTGAGCAGATGATATTTGAACAGAGATACAAAGGAAGCGAAGGAGCAATCTTTCCCCAAATCTGGGGAAAGGGCTTTTTGAGCAGAGGAAACACAAGTGCAAAGGTCCTGAGGCAGGAGTGTGATTGGCATGCTGGAGGAGGCCAGTGTGACAGAAGGGGAGTGAGAAGGAGTGACGGGATGGGAGTAGGGAGGTGGGTTGTGGTGGTAGTGGGGAGGTTGCATTCCATGGGGCCTGACGGCCTTCTCTTTGAAACAGAGCCATAAGATTTTGAGCAGAGGAATGAGATGCTCTGATTTACCTTTTAAAAGAATCAGTTTGGTTGTTGTGGAAACAGACTCTCTGAGTTTGTTTACATAATAATCTGGGCAAGAAATGATGTGGTGTTTTAGAGCAGGTGCAGTGGGGGAGCTTGTGGGGGTGGGCCCAACAGGTTTTGTGGATAGTTTGAATGTGGAGTTTAAGAGGACAAGCCAAAGATAACTTAAGGTTTTAGGAAGAATGGAATTGTCATTGAGTTTTTAAAAATTTTGTTGTTTGTTCATTTGTTTGTGTTTTGTAGAGACAAACGGAATGAGGAATTTAGGTGAACATATTAAATTTGAGACGTCTGTTAGAAAGCTGAATGAGTAAGTCAAGCAGGCAGCTGAATATGAGAGATTGCAGCTCAGGGGAGAAGTCAGAGCCCATCTGGGAGCTGTCAGTGAACACATGCTATTTAAAGCATGAGATGGCATGAGCTCCAGCCCCGACCTCTCCACTCGTTTATCTTGCTGTCTACTGGACACCTCACTTGGATGTCTAAAAGACAACCTAAGGTCGACATGTGCAAACGCAAACATCTGATCTTACCCCCTAAACTGTGCTACCCATGGACCCCCGGTCTCAGCTGATGGTGGTGTTCTTCCTCCATTGCTCAGACTAAAACCTGAGAGTCATACTTTACTTTTAAAAAGTAATGTCCCACGTCCAATATGTCAGGAAATCCTGTGGGCTCTCCCTTCAAAATATATCCAGAATCTAATCCAAGTACTTCTCACCACCTCCACTGCTACCATCCTGGTCAGAGCCACTGTTAGCTATTTCTTGCCTGGGCTACTGCAATTAGTCTCCCACAATCTCCTCTGCTTCTGCACCTACCCGACCCACCCCTTCTCCACCAGCCTATTCTCAACGTAGGAGCCAGAGGGATTCTTTTAAAACGTGTCAGACAATTCCCTCCTCTGCTCAAAACCCTTACTGTTTCACTCAGAGTAAGAGCCCAAGTCCTTATAAAGACCTGTGAGGCCCTCTGTGATCTGACCCAGAGGGAGTGCGCCTCTGTCTCCCACTGCTCCCTCCTCACACCCCGGGTTCCATCAATGCAGGTCTCCTGGTTATTCCGCAGACATGCCAGACACACAGCTGCCTCCCAGCCTTCTCTGCAAATGCCCTCCTCTCAGCTAGCCCCCTTGTCTCATTCTCTTACTTTCTTCAGATTTTACACATCTCGTTTCCTCAGTGAGACTGCCCCTGACTGCCCTATTGAATGTAGTACACCTTTTATCCTGCACTCTGATCTTTTTCCCTGCTCTACTTTTTTCTTTCCGATGTAACTTTTCACTTTATAACATATGATATCATGTATTTATTTGAATATGAGCTCTTCCAGAGCAGGAATCTTTGTTTTGTCTTGTGTGTGTATTGATATGTCCCAATGCTCAGAACAGTGCCTGGCACATGGCAGATAAATGTTTGTTGGATGAACGAATGGTTGGATGTAGAGCCTACTGAGATGAGTCTGATGGGCTCCAAGGCAGATTGTGATGGCGAAGCTGAAATGTGGGAATGATGGAAGACACCAAAAGCAGATGCAGGTATAATGCTGATGAGACTTCTGGGCCAGGTGAAGGTACAGATAAAATATGAGGACCTGTGCCAAGGTAGGGAAAGGAAGCATATTAAAAAGTGACAGTCCTAAAATAAAATGGAAGTTAGAGAAATCATGTAGCCATTCATTCACTCACTCACTCACTCAGTCACTCAGTCACTCACTCATTTACTCAGTCAGTTAGTCAGCCAGTCACTCACTCACTCAGCCACTCAGTCACTCAGTCACTCATTCACTCACTCACTCAGTCAGTCACTCAGTCAGTCACTCATTCACTCAGTCACTCACTCAGTCAGTCATTCACTCACTCATTCACTCACTCACTCAGTCAGTCACTCAGTCAGTCAGTCACTCACTCACTCAGTCACTCAGTCAGTCAGTCATTCACTCACTCATTCACTCACTCACTCAGTCAAAGGCTTTCTCCACCCCTACAACTTCGAAGAGACTGGGGATATCAGTGCTGTGTCTGGTCAGAGCCTTCCTGAATTAAAAGGCGCTGTGTCCAAGTGGATGGAAAGGTGGTGTATCCTTTGAGCAGGGTGTTTGTCTCAGTGGCATAGAGTTACCAACACATTGTAGGAGCTGCCAAACATCTCAGAGGTGGGAAAAGGGAAAAAGAGTGAAGTGAATTGGCTGCTGCTTCTCTGGCAAGTACAGCTTACTCTCTTGACCCTGGGAGCCCTGGGCCTGCTTTGAGTCAAAGAAAGTGCAAATATGGGAAAAGAGCTCCCAACTTCCCCACGCAGCTGCATTGGCAGGACCCTGCTCAGCCTCCCCTCCCTCTCTCAGCCTTTGCAAAATCTCTGAGGCCAGTTAACTCCAGGGCCAGGACATGTCAGCCACTGGAGGGGCTGCTGGGAAGGACCCCCAAGGAGACCAATTAGAGATTCACCTGGGTTAACCAGCAGGGTTTTCAAACATGCAAATCCTCAAAAGGACTGAGATGGGTGAGAACTAGGGTTAGCAGAACCCCAGATGGGGAATCTGCCTTCAGGAGCTATGCACAAAGGTCATGGGCCCCAGGGTCCAGAGGCAGCTGGAAGAACAAAGGGTAAAGCCATTTCATCCTTTACTAGCCCAAGTGTGTGCACGTGTACATTCACTCACTCCACATCCTCTCCCATTGGGGTCTGGTATCATAAAAATCATCTCATTTTGCAATTGTGGTTGCTTTACAGAAACAAGAATGGGTGCTACAGAGGCTAACCTTTCACTTTTTACACTTTGGTGTTATTTTAATTCTTAAGATGAAAAGGTTATTTTTATTATGTAAAACATTCATGGGGGTTGGGGGTTGGATAACAACATCACTCAGTTTCAAGGAGGCCCTTCAACTGAGTCCTCAGCATTTGGACGTAGACTTTCAGCAAGTTAGTCTTATTTTTTTTTGAGGGGGGGGGATTTTTTTATTTTTATTTTTTATTTTGGTATCATTAATCTACAGTTACATGAGGAACGTTATGTTTACTAGACTCCCCCCTTCACCAAGTAGTCTTATTTTTTGAAGAGAAAAATAGGGAATAAAAACACAGACATGTAGCTAAGCCAGCAAGTGTCAGCACTGCTGACATCTGTCCCCTTACCTCCACCCTGGATGCTCCTGCCTTGGTTCAGGCCTCGTTGCCTTTCTCCAGGCAATTATTTGACCTGCCTGTAAACTCTACAAGAGTAAGGCTGCCTTGCCTCGGTTTCTCTTTGGTTTCTGGAGCATAGTACTGGCCCTACCAGAGCGCCCAGTCCATCAATAAATGTTAAAAGTGTGTGTGTGTGGACTCCTACTGGTCTCTGTGCCTCTAATCTTACATTTGCTGCTAATTAAATTCTGCAAAGATTCACTGATGCCCCTACTATAGGCCAGGTATTTCCTGCAGTTGTCTTCAGCCAACAGTTTTCAAGCTTTTGAGTTTCTGTCTTCTCCAAAATCAGTCTTACAATTTGTATTATAAGTTTGAATAATTTCAAAGGATGTAATTCCTGGCTTACTGTCTATATTGACATTTAAAACAGTATAAAACCTTTAAAACATGTATCTAATAGAATTGAAGTACCATGGTAGCTTGATGCCCAGCATTAGCCGTTAAAAAAAAGACAAAGTCTTCTTTAAAGTTGGAATTTTACCTTGTGTCTTTTTCTCCTTGGACTTGTGAAATCCATTGTACTTCTCCTCACAGAATTTTATCCTGATGTTGGGTATTCTCATCCTTGAAAATCTTTTGTTGATTACCTTATTATTCTTTTCTGCAATGATAAAATATATATAAATAGAAATAAAAAAAATGAATTTCCCATCATCTTTAGATTATAGGTATATAATTTCTCTGGACTGAATAGCATTATAATAGTTATTAGTACAAAGGTAGTCAAAACAATATAAATATCTTTTTTTTTTTTTTGGTTCACTTCAGTTCTTTATTGTTGCTCGGAAGGTCGGGAGAAGGTGAGTGAGAAGAAGCAACAGCCAGAGGGAGCGAGTGAGAGGAAGAATGAAAGGAGAGAGAGAGAGAGAGAGCTATAAATATCTTATTAATTATGATAAGTAACCATTGAACATGAAAACAAAATTTGGATGAAAGTGCCTCTCTTGGGCCTGTGCTTTTATTAGCCCATGTATTAGTGTTTAAACATTACCTCATTCACATAAGTAAGTAAATGAGAATGAAAGATTTGTTACTGCCGACTTTCTCAATTATTTAAGCACATCTGAGTTATATGCCAAAATTCATATGGCAATCTATTATCAAAGATTATTTTAAATAATCTGTTAGCTGACAACTCAATTTTCAGTTTTGTTTAAAGCAGAGGAATTGGAAATCTCCTGACTTTCAAAAGGATTTGTTACCCAGTCAGATTCAGGCACTTTTCAGTTTCTGGGAAGCATCCTAAGAAAGGCTTTACCAGGACTAAACAAATTAATGTTATTTATGTCTTTTATTCTTTCATATAAGGGCATTTTATTTAACCCAATCTACCCCGAAAGAATTGGGAACATATGAATTGTAACATGCCTTGCCAATATAATTTTCTGTAATAAAATTATTTTATCTTATTTTAAGCTTTAAGTATAGCTTGTCAAAATCTTTAAGCTACAGATCTGACTCCTTCAATTAAAGGGAAATTCTGCCACTAAGAAAAATTGGCAAAACTAGTGTATTAGCAAATTTATCAGCCAGTCAGTCTTCATTTTTCAGTTTCATTAAATGTGTCATGTTTCCCTACTACAAGCCTATCTTGTCTGAATTTAGCTCTAAACTGAGTGGCTAGAGAAGGCAGAGTCTTGCCCTGTTTGCACTGTGAAGATATAAGGTGTTGCCACTCTCATATTTCCTCTTGAATTTCTCTGGGCATTGCCCTCACAGGTTTCTGTCTTTGAAGCAACACATTCTTTTGCAACAGTGTGCAGATGGAAGAAGGAGTAAAGCTTGTCATTGTTCACTGGCCCTATTCCACCATATACCTAAACTGGAATGTTCAACACGTGCCAGATTACCCCCTTTCCAATATGGCAGTTCACACTTAACAGAAATAGGTATAAGACAAGGAAAGACATGAAGCCCACTTAGGTGTCCTATTGAAAGAGCTGAACTTCTTATATCCCAGGTCAATTTATTAGTAGATTCAGGATGAGTGAGAGATATAGCTTTCTTTTGTAAAGAGAGCTGGGATTGGGACCAGGGTGGCGAGAAAGGACAATAGGTATAATGGTACACCCTGAAGTGCATGCCCTCATAGGTCAGTTTTAGGCAAAAGTACACATGGAAGCCAGAGAACCCCTTAAACGAATCCCTTCAAACTATCCATGCCTGCATATCTCTTGAGACCTCAGGTTGAAGACCACTGCCTTAAGGCACAGTTCTGGTCATCAACCTGCCGGTTGGAAGGAGGCAAGGAATGCAGGCAGTTTTAAGAAGTTGAGAGGCTCTTGGCTCACAGCCACCAAGGCAATGGGGATCTGAGATCTACAAAATCTCCCATCAACAACCTGGGTGAGGCTGGAAGATTTACCCCAGAATCTCCACGAGGGAATGCAGTCCTGCTAACACATTGATTTTAGCCTTTATAAGACTGAACAGAGACCCCAGCTGAGTCACACTCTATGTGGACTTCTGACCTACTGAACTCTATGAGATAATCAATGGGTGTTGTTTTAAGCCTCTTGGTGGTTATTTGTTATGGTAGCAGAATAAATGAATACACCATCCTGCAATTATTTGACCTGCTGTATTCTAAGACAGTGGCCCACCACTTCAGTGCTGTCAGTCAGCTGTTGTCTTTACTTCCTTTCTTTTCCAATTTAGACTTACCTACCCTCATAGATATCCTCAGCTCTCTTGTTCTTCCCTTTAATTGCAGTGCTGCTCAAACTTGACTGGGCATAACATCTGACTCACCAGAGGGCTTGTTAAAACACAGCTTGCTGGACCCTACTTGCAGAGATTCTGATTTAGGAGCGCTTGGGTGAGACCTGAGAATCTGCATTGCTCACCAGTTCTCAATGCCTGTGATGCTGCAGGTGCAGAGACCATGCGCTGAGAACGACCACTTTGCTATGATTAACCTGACTGAGCTCAGCCTGCACCTGCCCCCAAGCAGCTGGGTGCTGCTCAAGAAAAATTACCACCCAGGCTGACCGCTTTCCTTTTAATTTGGGATTACAGACCTCAAATGGGCCCTCAGCAACTGCCTGGCTGTCGTTTTACATTTCCCTAGTAGGGTCTCATTATCGCTCTCTGTCTTCTCTTTTCAAACCTCCAATACCCTGCCGCCTGCCTTAGTTTCAGCAGATAACTTCACCTCCCACACTTCAAAAGCCCTGAAGAAGTCCCTGGCTGCAGGAACTCGAGGCCAGGAGAAGGGAACTCCTCATCTTGCCACTAACGAGGCCCTGACTCTTTGGAGGCTGTGCTTCCCTTCTGTTTAGTGCAAGGCTGGATCTCTGCCATCACCGACCAAGCTCTCCACCTCTGCTCTGCTGCCCATTGCTCTCACCTCTCTGAGAACTCGGCTTTAATCCCCTCCTTTCCATATGCCATAAATGTATGTGTCAGTCTGGATTATTTCTCGTATCCCATTTTTAACCCTCCCCTTGTTAGAGGTCTAACCGTTTGCTTAGACCTCGGTTATCTTCTCAAAGGAAAGAAAATCAAGAGACAGATTCAGAACAGTCTTAAGTGGCAGGAATTTATTAAGTAAAGTGAAAGTACACTTGAAATGGACAGAGAACAGGCTGTCTGGAAACCAGAAGCAACCCTGCTATCAAGGTAAGGTTGGTTTTTATTTCCTCTAAAACGGTAGCAAGTCCATCCCTGCATCTTACATCATGTGATTGACAGTTTCAGGTTATATAACCTTTTCCCTAGAGTGCAGGCACTTACCCATAAGTACCCAAGCCACGCCTTTGGGGGCCCAAAACTGCAATGTAAATTTATTATAATTATGGTATAATGGACCCCAAGGTAACCCTAGTCACCCCCTGGGTCTTGGTGTGCCTGTGCCAATCCGAGTTGGTGGTCTGGAGGCTCACTTGGGTTTTTATATCTTGTTTGGCCCTGATAAGGGAGGAGTCGGACCCATAAACAGGAGGGGTTTTGGGTGTGTTCTGCCATCTGGTGACAAGGGGGTAAGGTGGAGAGGGGAGCACCTTGTCCAGGACAGGAGGGAACCGGCTCATGTTTGCCTAGCCACCTGACATTTGGACGCACACCTTCTGGTCACCATCCCATTTCTCTGCTCCCATTCATAGCAAAATTCTTGAAAAAGTTGTCTACTTAACTGTGTTTCTACCTCCTCACTTCCCATTCACTCTTTTAACAGATGTGTGACACATGTATATGTTTACTGAATAAATATTACATTGGATATTTGATACTTACCGAGCATTGTTCTGTGGCCCCTGCTCTCATGGAAGTCATGGAGAAACCCTTAAATGTGGCATTTACAGCTGGTGACAAGTGCTGTGCAGGAAACAGAGGGATGTGGTGGTTTTCATGACTCATAAGGACGCTCGAGAGGTGCGTATCGAGGACCTGCAGTGCACCGGCAGCAGCTGGAGGCACTGAGAATGCATCAGGGAAGGAAACAGAAGCAGGTTCCTGTCCACATGGAGTTGACATTCCAGTAGGAAAATACAGAAAATAAGCAACAACAAAAAGTAAAAAAATATATATATTATTTATTATTTATTTAGATAGATAGTGAGACATGAAACAAAGAAAAAAAAAGCAGAGCGAGTTAAAGAGTGTATGCAGGGGGATTGTAGTTTTGAATAAGGTAGCAGATAGTGCTCCATTGAGAAGGTGCATTTGAGTAAAGACCTGAGGGAGGAGAGGAGTTAGCGGGGCTGGGGGAAGACCATCCCAGGCAGAGGAGACAGCAAAGACCTCAGAGCAAATGCCTCAAGGCGAAACATGCCTGGTTGGTTGGAGTAAACTGCAAGAAAATGCAAGGAATGACAAGGAGGCCAGTCTGCCGGGGGTTGGGTGAGTAAAGGGAATGAGCAGGGGCAGGAGATGAACCCAAGGTCATCAAGGGGACAGATTAGGTAGGTTAGAGGTTGGCAAACTTTTTCTGTAAAGTGCCAGGTAGTAAATATTTTAAGCTCTGTATGTTACCTATGGTCTCTGTCGTGCATACTTCCTCTTATTGTTTACTTTTTTAACAACACTTTAAAAGTGTAAAAGTCTTCTTTCCTTTATCAGTACAAGGATTTGGCTCACTGGCCTTAGTTTACCACCCCCTGCGATCTTGTCAGCTGCTGTAAAGATTTTGAGATGAGAAGCCTTGGCAGATTCTGAGCAGAGGAGTCATATTTGAAAGGGATCTCTCCAGCTGTTGTGTGGAGAATAGGCTGGGGGTGGGGGTGAAGGAGGAAGCAGGGACACCAGAGTTTAGGTTGCATATTGGGGCAAAAGAAATTACCCCATAACTTAGAGGTTTAAACAAAAAGCGTTTATTGTTGCTCATGGTTCTGTGGGTTAGGAATCGGACCAAGCAGAGTGGACTAGCAATGTCACAGAATTCACTCTTTTCTGGATGTGTTTTGAAGAGGCAGAGTTGAGAGGATTTGCTGATAGCGTTGTATGCAGGTGTGAGAAGAGGCAACTGTGGGATTCTCAGATGGGCATGTGGAAGAATGCCATTGACAGAGAAGCAGAAGACTGAAGGAGGGGCAGGTTTAGGGAGACTATCAGAGTTCTGATTTGGGATTTTAAGTTTGAATTTCTGTTGGACACACAAGCGAATGTCAAGGAGCAGCTGACTGTGCTGAACCTGCCGGTTTGGAGAGGTCTGGTGTGGATACACAGTTTACAAGTTGTCAGTGTAGATGGTATTTAAAGCCCTAAGATTGGATAAGATCAGATGATATCACCAAGGTAACTTGAAAGCAAAACAAGGAGATTCCCAGGTGCCAGAAACCAAAAAGGAGCCCAAAGCTAGCATGGTGAGCAGAATGGTCTCTTCATAAAGATGGAAGAATCCATTGAAAGTCTAGCAGAGTGAATGACTGCTGCATGGAGAAATTCCAGAGCAGTGTGGACGAGGAGATGTTCCTAACATCTTTCAGGGAAAATAAGTTTTCTACAAAGGCTCAAGAATCAGAAGGTATGGGAATTCTCAGCTTTCTCATGGATAGATAGGGGGCAATGGAAAAATGAGGAAAGAATAATTTTCAACTTAGAATTCTAACCCTAGCAAGCTATCAACTAAGTGTAAAAAAAATTTTCAGACATACAAAGTCCCCCAAAATGTTACTTCCAATGAACTCTTGGGACACAACAGGAGAATTTGCTTCACTAAAACAAGGGAGAAACCAAGGGGGAAGAAGAATGAGAAGGAGCAGATCATGTCTTCATCAGGAGAGAGGTGAAGAAAATCCCAAAATGATGGTGGAGAATCCACGATGAGGATGCTGCAGGCTTAGAGCACAACCAGTTCACACCCTAGCCAGCGAGAAAGCCCCAGGGAGACTTCTAGAAGCTGGAAGAAATAGAATGAATGCCTAATGGGAATAAACGTGCTTGAGAGGAGATACACTCAGCTGATGAAACTTTTAAGACACATTAGGATAAGTACATAGAAAACTAACCAAATAAAATTCTAGACTATTTAAAAGGGAAAGCAAAAGTGAAAATAAGAGTTGCCAATTGATTTTAATGCACGTCGGTTCAGAGACTTCAAAATGTGAACAAATGTACGTGTTAGAATAAAAATCCACTAGTTCATTTAGTAAGGGCCTGTGAATGGTGAGAATTTCTTAGGCTTTATCCTAAAATTCTCCTTCTTCCAACCTTCTTGCTTGATAATTTGGCTGAGTGTAGATTTATTTCATTCCTAGGGTTTTTCCTTCAAATCTGGAAAAAAAGCCAACTCAGTAGTTTTCTCTTCAAATACTGCTTTTTCTACCATTCCTTTCAATTCTCTTTCTCTAGAAAGCTTATTATATAAATATTTAAACCTTTTAGGCTGCCTCCATATTTCTAAGTGGTGTTTCTTTTTGTTTATCTCATGCTATATTCTGAGTGAATTCCTCACTTCTGTCTAACAATTCTCAAATTTACTCTTCGAATATGTTCAATCTATAGCTTTTTCCATTTATGGCTAATTTCAGTTAGGCTATTTCTAACTGGTAAGTGTCATATTGTTTCATTTCATCCTACTTTTGCTTAATAATTTCCTTTTGAAATGTAAGTGTGCATTCATCTCTGAACATTTTCAACATGCTATTTTACAGTGTTCTCTCACCCTTATATAAGTTTCCAGAGGAAATTTGAGAAAATTTCTGATCTTATTGTTAATTTCAAAGGCTATCTTTCTCACCAACTACATTTTTTCATGTTTTGGAGTGATGGTTTGTAAGCTTTTTGATTGAGAAAGTACTCATTTTTGTGTGATTCCTCTCCTTTTCTTGCTTTCCCCTCATCCCAGCCCAGGATGCCTCCATCTGGCCCTTGGGTCTCAGCCCAGAGCCAGGGCATCAAATCCTGATTCTCCACCCTTGGACTTGAGGGATATGGTGGCCTAGTCATGGGGCCAGCAGACAGCTTGACATTCCTGGGAGCAAGACGTTTTTGTTTCTCATCTCCTTGGGCTCTAGAAAGCCAGAGTCCACAGTGAAAGAAGAGAGGGGATGTGAACTCAACAGTCCAAGCAGGTTTATTGCTGAACCTGAGAGGGACCCCTCTGTCCTGGCCACCAGAACAAAGGAAAAGGGGTCTCTAACAGATCAAGAGGCTTTTTATGGCCAGGGCTTTGGAGGGCTCTTTGAGGGGAGGGGT
This sequence comes from Manis pentadactyla, assembly GCF_030020395.1. NCBI lineage: Eukaryota > Metazoa > Chordata > Mammalia > Pholidota > Manidae > Manis > Manis pentadactyla. Next base: position 49,681,793 of record NC_080027.1, read on the forward strand.
CAGGGGAAAGGTGGGCTTGTGGCTTGCTGACACATCCTCTGGAGAATGCTTGTAGCCTAGGGAAGATGACACCTAGGTCCCTCTGAGATGGTGGGTGGGCTTATTAAAAAGGTGGTACTCAGGTCCAGATTCTATCACACAGCTTGACAGCTATGTTTCCCAACTTAAAAAAAAAAAAAAGCAGTGGACCCTACATCAGCCTCTGATATTGGGCTGTGAGCTTTGGTCTCCCAACTGTGGGAACCACTTTACCCCCAAAGGAGTTGAACTCTCATCCAGCTGTTAGTGTTCAGCCTCTAGAGTTAGATCCCCAAAGCCTAAGACTTCAGCCCTACTCAACTTACTGTGTTTCTATTTGGTTTCTGGTTCATGGGAATATGTAAGAGTTCAGCTATGTCTTCTTTAAAATTCACTTTTATTTTTTTAAAAGATTTTTAATCTTTTTGAATTTTTAGAAATTGAAATATAGTTGATTAAACTGCACTTTTATATGTTAAATGTCATGGCTATTTGTTTATTGCAAAGGGGTTTTTGGAGATAAAAACTTAGTGCCTCGTATTGACTTCAACCCCCTTCTCTTGCTTTCTATTCCTAACCCCTCTACTGAAATGACTAAGTCGGTCACTGGTGATCTTTAGGTTGCCAAATCTAGTGGACAGTTTTCTGTCTAATTATACTTGACTATTCTGCAGCTTTTGAGATAACTGACTGCCAAGTTCTTTTTTTTTTTTAGATATAATTGATATATAGCATTGTGTTAGTTTTAGGTATACAACATAATGATTTTATATATTCTGTGTTTTGAAATTATTAACCACAATAGCTTAACATCCATCTCCACACATATTTACAATTTTTTTCCTGTAATAAGAACATTTAAAATCTACTCTTCTGCAATTTTCTTTCTTTTTCATTTTTTAAAAAATAAAGTATCATTGATATACAATCTTATGATGGTTTCAAATACACAACACAGTGGTTCATTCACCCATCTTATCAAGTCCTCACCCCCTCCAGTGTGGTCACTGTCCATCAACATAGTAAGATGTTACAGAATCATTAACTGTATTCTCTGTGCTGTATTACCATCTCAGTGACCAACGTATATTGTGATTGCTAATTATTGTGCCCTTTAAACAAACCCCTTTTGCTCCCCCTCCCCTTTTGTAATCACTAGTCCCTTCTTGGTGTCTGTGAGTCTACTTGCTATTTTGTCCTTCTGTTTTGCTTTATTTTTATACTCTGAAAACAAGTGAAATCATTTGGTATTTGTCTTTCTCCACCTGGCTTATTTCACTGAGCATAAAACACTCTAGATGCATCCATATTGTTGCAAATGGGAAAATTTGTTTTCATCGTATGGCTGAATAATATTCCATTGTGTATATGTACATATTCAAGATATTTTTGCCTATGTTTTCTTCTAAGAGTTTTATGGTTTCATGACTTACATTTCAGGTCTTTGATCCATTTTGAGTTCTGTGTATGGAGTTAGGCAATAATCCAGTTTCATTCTCTTACATGTAGCTGTCCAATTTTCCCATCACCAGTTGTTGAAGAGTCTGTCTTTATTCCATTGTATATTCATGAGTCCTTTAGCATATATTAATTGGCCATATATGTGTGAGTTTATATCTGGGCTCTTTATTCTATTCCATTGATCTCTGGGTCTGTGCTTATGCCAGTACCAAATTGTCTTGACTACTGTGGCTTTGTAGTAGGGCTTGAAGTTGGGAAGTGAGATCCCCCCCAGCTTTGTTCTTCCTTCTCAGTATTGCTTTGGCTACTCAGGGTCTTTTGTGGTTCCATATGAATTTTAGAACTGTTTGTTCTAGTTCATTGAAGAATGAACTGTTGGTATTTTGATAGGGATTGCATTGAATCTGTAAATTGCTTTATGCAGGATGCCATTTTGACTATATGAACGCTTCTTATCCATGAGCACAGGATAGATTTCCGTTTATTGGTGTCTTCTTTAATTTCTCTCATGGGTGTCTTAGAGTTTTCAGAATAAAAGTCTTTCACCTCCTTGGTTAGGTTTACTCCTAGGTATTTTATTCTTTTTGATGCAATTGTAAATGGAGTTGTTTTCTAGATTTCTCTTTCTGCTAGTTCATCCTTAATGTATAGGAATGCAATAGATTTCTGTGTATTAATTTTGTATCCTGCAACTTTGCTTAATTCAGTTATTAGTTCTAATAGCTTTTTGGTGGATTCTTTAGGGTTTTCTATGTGTAATATCATGTCATCTGAAAATAGAGTTTAAATTCTTCCTTACCAATCTGGATGCCTTTTATTTCTTTGTGTTGTCTGATTGCCATGGCTAGGACCTCCAGTACTATGTTGAATAAAAGTGGTGAGAGTGGGCATCCTTATCTTGTTCCCAATCTTAGAGGAAAAGCTTTCAGCTTTTCACTATTAAGTATGATGTTGACTGTGGGTTTGTCATATACGGCCTTTTTTATGTTGAGGTATGTACCCTCTATACCCATTTTGTTAAGGGTTTTTATCATAAATGGATGTTGAATTTTGTCAAATGCTTTTTCAGCATCTATTGAGATGATCATGTGATTTTTGTTGCAATTTTCAAATATGCAATACAGTATTGTTAACTATAGCCACCATGCTGTACATTAGACTCCCAGGATTTATTTCTCTTGTAACTGGAAGTTTGTACCTTCTGATGTCCTTCATCCACTTTGTTCCCCTGCCCTGCCTCTGGCAACCCCAATCTGTTCTTTGTACCTATGAGTTCGGTTTCTTTTCTTTTCTTTTTTATAGATTCTACATATAAGTGAGATTGTATAGCATTTGTCTTTCTCTGTCTGACTTACTTTGCTTAGCATAATGTCCTCAAGGTCCATCTATGTTGTTGCAAATGGCAGGATTTCCTTTTTTGAATAGCTAAATAATATTCCATTATATATGTGTATATATACCACACTTTCTTTATCCATTCATCCGTAGATGGACACTTAGGCTGTTTCCATGTTTTGGCTACTGTGAATAGTGCTGCATTACAGTCTGGTTCTTAAAATATCACTGTCTGCTTGGTTACCCATCACTCTCCTGACTCTTTTCATTGTCCTGTGTAGTTCAAAAGAGCCACAATTTTAGATATTCCTTTGTCTTCTGGCATTTATTGTTGTGTATGAGTATCTTGTTATAGTTTGTTAGTCTTTTGTAGCTACTCTTTTTCCACAGACTGCTTTAAGATTTCTGTTTCTTGTAATTGGTGTTCTCCAATGTTACCATACTGTCTCGGTATGAATTTATTTATATTTTGGTCAATATCTTATGACCTGCTCCTGATGGATAATGTGAGTTCAGGTCCTACACTGTGCAGAAATAGACTGGGATTCTTTTTCTTCCTGTGGCTCAGGCCGATGACAAGCTTTCTTGCTCCTTTCCCCAGCTGGTAAGCAGAATTTTCTATCCTCCTCTGGGGAGCCAACAGGGCCTTTGTTCCAACTCCAGCTCTTGTCAGGGCCCAAGGCCTCATCTTCTGTTGCCACATCAATATTAAAATTCTGTCCTCAGTCTTTAAGAACTACCCTGTCTCAGCTTCACATTCTGCTCACCAAGCTAACTTTGGCTCCCCTTTTGATTTATCGCACCTGGGAATTCCCTTTCTTGTTTTCAATCTCGTATACATCTGAAGAAAAAATTATCCAGTATTTCTATTGGTTTGCCTGAAAGATAAGTTCTGCTTCAATTCTGTCAGATTGTCCTGGTTTCAAGATAATAGCTATTTTGGAACTCAAAGCCAAGAATTTTGACTCTTTCTCCCTGCTGGGTTCTCATGAATCTTCTTTCCTGGGTCAGTAAACCTCATACCCAAGATACGGTATAACTCAGCTAGCCAAAACTGAGTTTCAGTCACTTGATGTCAGTCTTTGATTTAGTGGGGTTTGGAAATTTCTGACCTTCAGGATAAATTTCAAGTTCCCCAAACATTCTGATTCTAATTCTACATGCTCCTAACTCTGTTTCCTGTTATCTTCTCTCATACACCCAGTGCATTTGACAAACCCAAGTACTTGCTGTTGGCCATGTGCCCCAGGGTTTCTCATACCCATGGCCTTGCATATGAGGCTCCCGGTCACCCATAATACTTTTGCCATTGCCACAGGCTGAATCTAGTCATCAAAGTCTTGTTCATCTGGTGCTCCTATGAAGCCTGGCTCATCTTCTCTGCCCAAAGGTTTCTGTGCTGCCTCTAGATTTCTGTGACCAAGGACAGCATCTGTGGTGTGAGCAACTGGCCCTGCAAATTGACAACAGGGCTTGTGGCCTGGGACCTGGCTCTGCTACTCCTTAGCAGTTTCTGCTTACCCATCTGAGCTTCAAATTTTCTTATATAAAACAGAGATGGAAATATTTACCCCACAGAGTGGAAGTTTTTTTTTTTTTTTTTTAAATAGTACTGGTTTTGAGTGACAGAAAATCCAACCCAAATTGGCTTTTGACAAAAGAGCATTTATTGGTTTATACAGGTGAAAAGTCTAGGGTCAGAGATGGCTTCAGGCATGGATGAATTTAAAATCAAAATGATATCATCAGGACTCTTTATTGCTTCTTCTTTTTGCTCTGCCTTTTGCTCTGTCACCTTTAGGCTCAGATTCAAAGAGTGGCAAGAAGGCTGGTGGCAGTCCCGGAGCCCAGAGTCTACTTCAGGTCCAGCAGCCTAGCTTGAGAACCTCTTTCTCAGAAGTCCCACCTACATTCTCATTGCTCTCATTGGGATATGTTCCTGTCCCTGAGGTGGTCACTATGGCAGAGAAAATTTGATGCTCGGATTGGCTGATGCCCAGGAGACTTGTCCTACCTCAGACCCTGGGGCATACATAGCTCTGGCAGCCTCACATAGGATGTGGGGGTGGGTGGAGGCTGGCTAGTGAGAAATTAGGGTACATTTACCAGAATGGTGAAAGGATGCTGGGTAAGAATAATGGCACATGTCTACCACAAGTGTGCTAAGGACCAATTGAGAAAATACAAAGACTGACTTCAGAAAGGCCCATTCAAATAAAAATGATGGTTATCATTGGTTATATCTCTCATGTGGCACATAGCACTTTCTTCTATCTAGTCACTAATTCATCCTTTATCTCCCCTGCTACACCCTGAGCAGCTAGAGAGCAGGGGCTGGGCTCTAGTCATTGCTGGAGCCCTCCCCCACTTCTAAGTCAGCACCTAGAAAATAGAAGGTAATTGTGGGATAAGCAAATGAACCTAAAATCCAAAACATTCTTCAGAATTCTGTTAATCCCTAAGCCAAACTCGCAGAAGGCTTTGGAGACTTTAACCCCTCACTGGAGTTACAAATTAGTCAGCCCTGGCTTTTTCCATAGTGTATGGAGGGTGGGGTGAGAGGAGTAATTTCAGGAAGATGTGTTCCTGCGTTCATTGATTGCCCTGGCCAAGGTAAGACCGATCAGAGAAAAGAAAAGTTCTGTTTTGTTTGTTTATTTAATTTCTGCTTTATTTTTCTCCTTCTGCCCTTATTGTAGAGGAGTGGGATTCAGGAAAGTACAGATGGAATGAAAGAAACTCCCAACAGCATTGACCAGCAGGGAAGGTTTGATCTTTGAGGTCAGAGCTTCCAGGAAGTTTTGAATTTAAAGGGATTGGGTATCAGTTCTAGAGAAACAGCTATACATCCAGCCAAGTGAGTCTGTCCTGTGTGCTTGTGGTTGTGTTGTTTCCTCAAATTTCTTGTCTGAACAGAGTCTGGAGCTGCTAAGGCCAGCTGGAATTTGTGAAATGGAGCTCTTAAAAGGGGAATACAGGCCCCAGTCACCTCCTGGAATAGTCTACAGTGCGCCCCTCCAGATTGTCCTGGAGCTGCTTTTTGGGTGATTTTAAGTCCTTTCAGCCACAAGTGTTGAGTAGGAAAGGTGATGTGGCTTAACATATCCTACATTGGGTCTGTAGGGACCCACTTGGTTTCAACCTGCCTTTTCTTAGGTTGTAGCAGTGATGCTATTCTAGGAACCTGGACCCTGGCAGGGCAGAAACAACAGGGAAACATTTTTGGAGAAGGAAAGTTACATGATTACAGGTATTCTGAACATGAACATGAGCAGCTGACTAAATATCAAGAGTCATGGTTGGAGACAGTGTTACAGCTCCTGTACATCAAAGACAGTTGCTGGTGGGTGGGGCAGTGGGGATGAGAATTGTCCAAGGCCACTGTTAGCAGGTCCGGAGTCACCAGAGGAAAATCTGAGCCGGGCGGGTCAGCAGCCCCTAGCCAGGTGTTTGGCAGGCTTGGCGACAGAGGCTGTGCGTTGCTGAAAGGAACTGCCTGTTCACTGTCTTCACTTCCTGGACTGTCCAAGTCAGTACAAACTCTTTTCTGGAAGGTCTGGAAGGATATCCTTTGATTTCCATGTTCTGACTTTGCCTCCCCTTCATGTCTCTGTCTTATCCTCAGATGGCATCTTATCTGTCTTCCTGACAATGGCTTCCTCTTTGGGTCTCAGCAACGCTCTCACAACTTTTTAAATAATGCTCTCCTTGCCCGAATATGACCTTTGGGGTCTCTTTCCCACAGGTAGTCACAGGTGCTCTGCCCAGACACCTGCACAGCCTGGCCTCATGAAAAGAACTTGGAAGTCACCCAGCGGTGGTTCTAATCCTAGCTCTGTGGTTTTTTAACATTAACATTGAGAAAGTTATTTCACCTCTGATGGTCAGTTTCCTCATCTGTAAAATGGGGATATTTATCTTATTGGGTTTCTATAAGGACTTGGTAAGATACTGGACCTAGACAGTGAGCAGGTTGACTCTTTGTAACTGGCAGGCTGTAGGAGACACACCACACAAACACCACCTTCCGACCTCACCATTGATAGCATCTGCCTGACAGAATCAGGTGTTTACCTTGGCAGAGAAGTCCTGCATACATGGAGCCTCCACTTCCTCATTTGTAACCTGCTCTAATGTTTCACAATCTGTTCATCAGGAAATTGTTCTTAATATCTAACCCAAGTTCCTCTTGCTGCAATGTGTCATGTCACACATATTTTAAAATAATACACAAATAGACTCATGAAAATGAGCAGATTTTTCTGAGTCAGAGACATTCACAGGCCTTGGATTTACTCTTCAAGAAACCCAGGAATACTCTGAATGAGGCAGGATGAGGCCTGTGCCAGGCTGTGCTGAGAAGCTCCAGGGACATTTGGCAAGACTCCAGCTCTCCTGACACTCACGTCTCATTGGGCCCAGCAGCCTCAGTCTCTCCCCTGTTCTCTGTTACTTTTTCAAATGCAAGTGAATGGCTGATCCTGTCTTATAAAAGCCTCAGAACATAGCAAAGAAGTTCAGGAGGACTGATCACGTGGGTGGTTAGCCACTCATACACAGCCTGACTCTGGCGAGGATTGAAGCGCAAACGGTGTGTCAGTCTCCAGCCTTTAAGCAGATGATGCTAAACAGCCCCAAAGACAGATCATTTATCCAACTATTTTGCTGGGCTCTTCTATGAATCACATCTGTCCAGCTATGTGGCTCAGAATCTATGTGTCTAAGAAGCTCCTTCTGGAGGGAAATGTTTGCCCTACTGGCAGCACAGGGCAGGTGTCTTGGCTGTCACACATGTCCATCTGTGGATGTGCTCTAAGCCTACAGGCTGAGGTCACAAAGTGGTAGTCTGTGGACATGGACAGCCTACAGATGCATGATGTTTGGTCCCCTGGTGTTGTTTTTTTGTTTTTTAAGTTGAATTGGTTGCCCTAATCTAAAAATCTGCATGAGTCAGGTTTCTGGCTTTTCTTGAGAAAGGAAAGATCTGGCAATACTGAAGCTGCAGCATTTCCTCACACTAGCATTATCTGGGTCTGAGTGGAGATGCTTCCTGGAAACAGAGCCCCCCTTTCCTGCCACTCAGTTTCATTCATTATGGAGCCTGCCTGAGCCCCTGAAGGCATTTGAACTGGGCTAATGAAGTCCCTTCTGGTCACTGACAGAGATCATAGCTGCTAGCGATCTGTTCCTTTGGGTTCTCCAACCCCTCTTCCTCCACCAGAAATCAGTGTTTGTGATCCCTGCAGATAAGTCTTTACTGAGCTTATTTTCTTTTATTTATTATTATTATTATTTTGATTTTTTATTGAAATTTTTATTAGAATATGCTACAAATATTACATTGGTTTCAGGTGTACAACATATAACTTGATAAATATATATATTACTAAATGCTTGTCACAGTAAGTGTAGTTACCCCATTATCATACTGAGATATTACAATATTATTGGTTAAATTCTCTATGTTATACTTCTATTCCTATGTCTAACTTATTTTACAATCTTTAGCTTGTACCTCTTTATCTCCTTCACCTATTTCACCCATCCCTCTATCCCTTTCCCTATGGTAACAAACAGTCTGTTGTCTATATTTGTGGATCTATTTATTTGTTTGTTTTGTGTTCTAAATTCCACATGTAAGTGAAATCATATGGTGTTTGTCTTTCTCTGTATGGCTCATTTCACTTAGCATAATACCCTCTAGGTCTTTTAATGTTGTTGCAAAGGGCAAGATTTCCTTCTTTTTTATGGCTGAGTAATATTCCATCATGCATATGTACTACATCTTCTTTATCCTTCCATCTATTGATGGCACTCGGGTTGCTTTCATATCTTTGCTGTAGTAAATAATGCTGCCATAAGCACAGGTGTGCATACCTAAGTATTGTTAATACCACAGTTGAAGGCATATGTCATGAAGGCATGTTACCAGTAGGTTCTCATATGAGGGTCAAGGGGATGAATCCCTTTTTGAAATTTGTCTGTGCACTATTTCTAAGTTCTTTGAAGTCCAAGGGGCACACACCACAGCTTCTTACATAGCTGATGCTCAATTTATGAAGCTGACATGCTTAATAAATAAAACTTAGAAAATAAAAATTTCTTACATTTAAATCCTGATTACAGACTGTGTTTCTTGCAGGTGAAAATAGCAGAAAACCCTGATTCAAAGTGGCTTAAACAATAAGGAAATGTTTAAAGTTACCTCACATAACATAAAGCCCTGAGGTGGGGTGGGCCGTGGGCACAACATGTCTGGGCTCCAGCTCCACTTGGTTGTGATTCTCTTGGTTCTGCCTTCTCTGTGTTTTAGCAGCACCAGCCAGCTTGCAGCAATGTGGCAGTCACAGTGACATTATCATTATCATACCCAGACACAGTAGCTCAGAGAAGGAAGAGGGACTCTTATTTCCTTTTTGTGGGTGGGTGGAGTCTATGGAAACCTCTTTCAGAATCTCTGCAGCAGACTTCTACTCATGCCTCATTAGCGAGAGTTGTGTCACATGCTTTTTCCTAAACCAATCACTGGCAAGGAGAATGCGACCTCCAAGTGGCTTTACTAATTATGCCGGAGTGGTATGAGGGTAGGGACCCGGGTGTCCATCATAAATGATCACTACATAAACATAATTAAATTCCCTTAACAATCCAAATTATGTTAATAATCCAAATGGATGATTCCTTGTCAAACATCCTGACATACCAAGTGGCAGACAGAAACACAAAAATAAAATAACTGCAATGACTATAACTACATTTAAGTCTAATTTTAAAATATTGAAACCATGGATTTAATTAATTTTTTTATATCACTTCTGTGCTTATTCTTACTAATAATATTCATTTTGATACTTTTCTAGGGTTACAGAAGTTTCACTAGGCCCCACATTAAAATAATACCTTCTCATATTGGCCAAGTTTGTAGATTACTTATATAGGCTGGGGTTGTTTATAATTGATTCTTGGTGTAGGGGACTTGATGGCACCTTCTCAACTTGAGCTGGCATGCTCCCACCCGCTTTACAACAGCTCTAATGAGATAAAATTCACATACCATACAATTCACCATTTCAAATATATCACTGGTTTGTAGTATATTCACAGAGTTGTGCCGCTATCACAACCAACTTTAGAACATGTTCATTGCTCCTAAAAGTAATCCCTTAGCAGCGGCTCTCAGTTCACCTACTCCTCCAAGCCCTAGGCAATCACCTATCTACCTTCTGACTGTATGGATTTGACTATTCTGGACATTTCATGCAAATGTGGCCCTCACTATGTGGAAGCTGGGTCCCGTTTAATCATTAAGCCTTACTTGCTCCATCAGTGGTACTTATCATGTCTATAGCTTTCACTGGGGATTTCCTGAAATTATGGCATTTTGAAGTTTTGCTTAGTATTGTATAATTGGTTGTACTGCCTTATGTCATATAATGACCCAGTTGTTTGATAGGAAATATAAACGAGCCACGTATATTAGGCATTCACTCCCTTCCTCTCTTCCTTCATGCCTTCTTTCCTTCCCACCTTTCTTTCTTCCTTCCACAAGTAAGTATTGAGCACCTTCTCCATATCAGGTGTTGGGCCAGGCACTGGGGATCTCACCATGAACATGCAGTAGGACTGTCCTCTCTGGGACTTAGAGTTGCTGCAGGTCCTGTCCCTTCTGCTGATGACTTGAAGAGCACCGTGTGGGTGCTGCCGAGTTTCCATTCCACAACTACTCAGTGGGCCCTTGGAGTAGCTTCCTGCTCCTTCCCCTTTTTAGCCCATCTTTCCCATCATCTAACCCTTCCTTGACACACTATCTTCAGGTGTATAATTACCACCATTTATATAAACTTTTCCACATCTAACCCTTTCTTGACACACTATCTTCAGGTGTATAATTACCACCACTTATAGAAACTTTTCCATACATGCTTAATTATCTTATTACCACAATAACAAATCATGAAATTTATATCAGATCTGCTTTGCTATCATTTTACTTTATTACAACACCAAGCTGTTCCTTTATTTCATATTTATACCCAGATTCTTCCAAAAAAGGATTAAACTTGAAGCAGAACACGGTCATTTATAAATAGCCAAGGTATAGACAATAACAGCTAACTAGAAAATCTTTCTTACACCTGAGTATTAAATTTATTTTGGACCAAAAAAAGAAGACAAACAAATTTCCATTGACTGAGAGACTTCTGAATGGTGATGGATGATTCAACAAATATCATAAAAGAGAAGAGGTTACAATGATAGATTTGGTGAGAAGTTAAAAATTAAGAAAGCATATAGTATCTTAAGGAAGTACATTTTTATGTTAGGAAAAAAAAATTTCCAGTTGGAAGAAAATGGATAGTTTTAATGCAAACTGATGGAATTAAAAAGAAAAATATTCTTCAGTTCTGTCACCTGGAATCAGCTTTCCTTACTACCAAACTGATTTGTGCACCCCACACCCAGATTTTGGATTCTGCTATGCCCTTTGGAAGAAGCCATGGCTTTTGGAAGTATAGCAATTCCATGTCTTACAGCAGGGAACCATCGGGAGGGGCTTGTAACATTCAAGAAAAGGATGCTTCCAAGAAATATCTGAAATAGGGCTGGTTGGATTAAGCCAAAATCAGAGGGTTCTCACTGGCCACACGGTGATTCTTTTGAACAAAAAAGAATGATAGTTAATTATAACATTTGTGAAAGTCCATGAGTCAAAGTGAAAGGTTTGAAAGTATAGAAAAAGGTGACTATAAAACAAAAGGAGGATAAATATAATACAACGTATTTAAATTCTTCTGAACTTTAAAAGTAGGTGTTCATATTTTTGGCTGGTTTGTTTCTTCTGTTAAGTATATTTTGCATATGAAGCATAAATACATTTTTCTGTCTGTATAATAAGGGAGGAGCATATACAGGGAACTGTAAGCCAAACAGTTGTGAAAAGAGCAGAAATTGTACCAAGAACAGGAAAAAAAGATTAACTTGATGGTTACATAATAACCAGGTAAAAAGAGGGTCTAATAATGTGTTACAAGATGGTGCATTAATCAAATGTCATAAAGAAGGAAAGCAAGCTGATTTTGCAAACTCATTCCTTTGTTTCCTGGGAGGTAAAACTTTTGGATGTCTCTACTACTACGTTAAAGGTCCATGATGGGAGAGAGAGAAAGACTGGAAATATGGGAAGGAGTAGAAAGCTACTCCGGGGGCCCACTCGGCAGCACCCACACAGTGCTCTTCAAGTCATCAGCAGAAGGGACAGGATCTGCAGCAACTCTAAGTCCCAGAGAGGACAGTCCTACTGCATGTTCATGGTGAGATCCCCAGTGCCTGGCCCAACACCTGATATGGAGAAGGTGCTCAATACTTATTTGTGGAAGAAAGAAAGGAAGAAAGGCATGGAAAGAAAGGAAGGGACTGAAGAATGGAGAAAATGTTTTTTTTTTACATTGCTGATTTCCCCCTATCTTTATTGAGATATAACTGACAAAAATTGCATATATTTAAGTTGTATGACTGTTTTGATATATGAATACATTATGAAATAATTGCCCTAATCAGACTAATTAACATATCTATCACCTCACATGTTACCATTGTTTTTGTTTTTGTTTTGTGTTTTTGGTGTTGAGAACACTTAAGATCTACCCTTTTAGCAAATTTCAAGTACTTTATATAATACAGTAGTTAACTATATTTACATTGCTGTACATTAGGTCTCCAGAACTTCCTCATCTTGCAAAACTGAAACTTTGTACCTCTTGACCAACATCTCCCTGTTTTCTCCTTCTACAGCCCCTGACAACCACCCTTCAACTCTCTGCTCCCATGAGTTTGGCTACATTAGATTCACATTCAAATGAGATGCTGCAATATTTTTCTTTCTGTGTCTGGATCATTTTACTTAGCATAATGTCCTCCAGTTTCATCCATGTTGTTGCAAACATCAAGATTTTCCTCCTCATAAAACTTGAATAATATTCCTGTATATATATGTATATATAAACACACACACACATACTACATTTTTGTTATCCATTCACTTGTCAATGGACATTTAGGTTGTTTCCATATCTTGGCTGCTGTGAATAGTGCTGTAATAAATATGGAAGTACAGATATCTCTTCAAGATACCGATTTCATTTCCTTTGGATATGTACAGCTAAATAAAAATTTAACAGAGTAAATTTTAAAGATCTAATTGGCTTTATTAATCAATTCATGAATTGGGCAGCATCACATCTAGCAAGAAGAGGGAAACTCTATTGAGCTGCAGAAAAGGAAAGGTTTTTAAAGGTAGAGAAGGAGTGGAAAAAAGGAAATTATTAGCAGAGAATCCATTGTTTTAGGCAAGGTCACACTCCTAAGGGGAACGGAATGGGTCTATCAGTAAATTTCCTAATGCTGACCAGGAAATTCCATGTTGTCTAAATAAAGGTTACATTCCTGGTAGGGGGTGTGGAGCTGAAACCGCAGTTAGATTAGGTTTTAAATCTTGGTATGATGACGTAGAGCTCCTAACATAAGTGAGTCCATTTTGGGCCCGTTGTTTTCTTTTTAACAATACCCAGAAGAAGACTGCTGAATCATAGTTTGTCCTATTTTTAATTTTTTGAGGAATCTCCAAACTGTTTTCCATTATGGCTGTACCAGAAGAAAAGATGTTTGATGTCTCCTAGAAGGAGAAGATGGATGTAGAGAGATGACCTCTACTACTCTCTCTGTCAGTTTCCTGTGTAGGGTCTTGGCCCGAGTTATTCTGTTCTTGCTGAGAGTCAATAAGGGGGAAGAAAGAAGTTAGGGAAGAAGTTGAGCCTGAAGTTGAGCTAGACCAAGGACACCCATGTTTGGCTTGTCCTAGTTCCCAGAATCTCTGTGTATATATATACATGGCTGTCAGTTAGAGGCTTCCAGGGGATTCAAACCACGGATGTACCCCAGTAGGAAAGGTGGTGGGAAGGAGGGAACCACATGAGTATCACTGAATTCGGACTTCAGAGCTGCTTCCAACTCTCCCCTCTGCTTCCCTCCTCAGGCTGAGGGAAATGGCCAGGCTAGCCACAATTGAAGCTTTCTCTACCTTTCCCAGTTCAAGTGGGCTTAAACTTCACGCATTAGAGATCATTACACTTACAAGTTAACACTCAAGGAGAGGCTAAAGGTAGAGAAGCATTGACCATTCAAACCTAAACGTGGATTGCTTTAACTTAGGTTGCTTTCCTACACTCGGAAGAGGGGGAGTTTTGATGGAGAGGGTGGAGGGGAAGGATCAAGAATTAACTCAGGAACCAGGTGCACCATGAAGGGCAAATCAGATGAGGGGGCGTGAGGGGCTAGGGAGATTGGACTGCTCTGCCTCCTTTTCTTTTTCTCACTTTTCTTTCACAGTCTTGCCTTTGGCCACAGGAACTCTACACCAGTCAGGCACTGCTTCAGGCTCAGCTTCCCACCCTTGGGTTTGGTTCATCTCCCTGATTTCTATATTACTGCTTTTATACCAGATTCCAATCCTTTCTGTCTAGCTATTTTGCAAGTGCTGAAATCTAGTAGATTTTCACCTGGAAGCTCAGCCTGGCTTTTGGATTCAGTTTCTCCCTAAAAAAAAACCCACCACCACCAAAAATACCCAGATAAAAACCCCTCTCTATTACATCATCTTTTTGACTGCAAAGACCAAGGTATCTTAACCTATGAGTCTGACATTAATTCCAATGTAAGGGTTTTTCCCTATCCAAGCAATTCTCCAACACCAGCCAGTGTCAATTCTAACACTATCAGATTCCAAGGGTTAAGGGCTCAGTCCAACAAGACTGCCTTCATGGCAGATGCCAATCCCAAACCCAAGCACAGGTTCTTGTCAGTGCCTGTGACCCACCGCCTGGAAACCACAGGTTCCCATGCTCCCGGCCTGGAGTTCAGTTGATTTGCTAGAGAGGCTCACAGAACTCAGAAAACCAGTTTACTTACTAGATTACCTGTTTATTACAGAAGACATTAGACATTAAAGGATATGAATAAACAGCTAGATGAAGACATACAGAGAGTGAGGTCCGAAACACAGGGGCTTCTGTTTCTGTGGTTTTGGGGGCCTAATAACATGGATGAGTTCTGGTTCACCGACAAGGAAGCACTCCAAACCCTGTCCTTCTGAGCTTTTATGGAGGCTTCATTGCATAGGCACAATTGATTAAATCATTGGCCATTGGTGATTGAACTCAATCTCTAGTCCCTTTCCCCTTCTGGGTGGTCAAAGGGGTAGGACTGAAATTTCCAACCCCCTAATCGTCCCAAAGTCATCTCATTAACATAACAAAATACACTTTTTATCACTCTCATCACTTAGGAAATTCTAACGGTTTTGGGAGCTCTGTGCCTAGAATGGGGTGGAGACCAAACACAGTATTTATTTCTTGTTATAAATCACAGTATCACCTTGTGAAAACACCATTCTACATTCCTCTTTCTCCATTTCCCAAAGGCTTTTTTTTTTTTGCTTTCATATTTCAGCACATGCAGCTACCTCTTCCTAGAATACCCTTCCTTCTCCTTTACAGCTTCTGTGAACTTTTGCTAATTTTCAGTACTCAGTCTCCACCTCTGAGATGCCTACTCTTCCCCCATCCTCAGTGGGCCAGGCAGACATGGATTTTCATGCATTCAAGTGGACAGTAGATCTGGTCTTGGTCTCATTGGAAGATTATTCAGTCAGGATTTTCTATAGAATGCTGGGCTCAGGCCAGCTCAGCTAGTGATGTCTGAGGAGGCTGTCAGAGTCAGCCTTGTCACACAGTTCTTCTAACGAAAAGATCAGATTTTGCTGCTTTGGCACTTTGAGCAAAGCACCCAACCCTAAGGCCTCAGAGGCGTTTGTCCCTGTTGCCATCAGCACTCTGTTATGGCTGTTCTCCTCGTTCTTGTTCTTTACTGTACCTCCCACTCGGACAGCCTGGAGTGATGACGCCTGCTTCCACAAGAGTTCTCCTGTGTGGTCCTCACAACGACCCAGCCCTGGGAGACAGAGGGCTGCTGGTTTTCCAGGGGAGGAGACTGCAATGTCACTTGGTTCTGAGGACCTGAGGCAGGCGTGACACCCTGCTTAAATCCTGGGCCCAGTTTGGGAAACTTCCCATGAAACTGGAAGCTTCCTCTCATCCCCAGGAGAGCTGTGGGATGATGGCCGCCATGAAGATGCCATCAGCTGCTGAGCGGCCAGGGCCTGACACCATCCCCACATCTGCCAACTTCAGACACAGTTGGTCAGCATTCCTGCGTCTGGCTGCCAGCTTGTTCTCACTGATTCAGGGTATTTCAGACCATGGGGATGATAGGAGCTGTACAGAGCTATCTGACAGGCTTGGTACTCCTGGCTCATTAGGCTTCAAAACCCGACTTCTCCAATTTCTCCTCTTCAGGTAGAGCAGGGACATGGGACAAGCAGCATGATTAACTTTTCCTGACTATGTTGAAGAATGCCGAGGTATAAATAGTTGGTAATAACAGGAGGAACTCCATCTTAAGGCTAACATTCCATTTAAGAAAAAACAAAAACAAAAACAGGGAGTTAGGAGGTAAGATTCCTAACATATTTTATGGTGATTGCCAACAGCCAACCCTTTCCTAAGGCAGGACAAACAGTTCTAAATGATATGTTTCTACTGCTTGAGGGTAACTACTATCTGGGAGAACAGAACCAATAGATTCCTTGTGTTAAGTTTATCTTACAGAATATCTAATGGACTGACTATGGATGGTGACATAATGTCTCTGACCAAAGATAGGCATCATAAGACCTTTACCCGATTCTTGAAATCCTTAAAAACTCAGATTCTAAACCTTTAAGAGCACCTTCTCTTTGAGGTTGTCCATACTCACTTCCTTGTTGCATAAGCCTATATATAGCACTGAACCCTTTTTCATGATAAAGACAAGAATTCATTGACCTCCACCTCCATTGGTAAATGTCCTTGTTACTGTTATTTCATTCAATTTTCTGGTCTGAAGCACAAGTCTTCTCTTTCTCTGTTCTATTTCAGACAAGTAAGGATGGGCTAGTAAGATCTCTGATCTGGGCTTGCAAGTAATTCCCGATGACTGTGTGACCCTGATGGGACTGCAGCTGTACAATCATGCTCTTTAGCAGCCTGTGTGAAAATCTCCTTTTTTTGCTTTGGGAAGTTCTCAGAACATAATTTCACTCCATCCAGTGCTTTGTGGCTCTCCCAAATCCTGGGGTGGTAGGGGTTTAGTTTCCACACTGTGCAGGTTCAAGTGGACACTGGATGCCAGGTGACCCTGGCTTCAGGAGTTGGAGAGGGATCTGTCTTGTGCAGAGCAGGAGTTCAAGGAACTGTCCTTTCCTTCTTCTGTTCTTCCTTGCTTTTTACTGCCTGCATGGCTGCTGGTATTCACTACCACTCTCATTTTAATGAATTCCTTCCTTGCCTACACTTATCTGACTTGTTAGCAAATTCTTTCTCCATCAGAGCCAAGAACCCTCTCCTGGGTTGAAGTCTCAACTAGCGTTCAAGGAAATCTTCCTGGACTGGATTGCCTGACAACACTCTTACTTCAGTGCTTTTGCCATTGTTCTCCACACTCCAGCCACACTGGCCATCACTTGGGTTTTTGACTTAACTATGCTCTGTCTAGGCTATTCCTTTTTTTAAAATTTTTTATTAAGGTATGATTGATGTACACTCTTATGAAGGTTTCACATGAAAAAACAATGTGGTTACTACATTTACCCATATTATCAAGTCCCCACCCACACCCCAATGCAGTCACTGTCCATCAGTGCATCAAGTTGCCAGAGCTCCACTATGTCCCTTCTCTGTGATACACTGTTCTCCCCGTGATCCCCCACACCATGTGTACTAAACATAATACCCCTCAGTCCCCTTCTCACTCCCTCCCCACCTGCCCTCCCACACCCCTCCCCTTTGGTAACCACTAGTTCATTCTTGGAGTCTCTGAGTCTGCTGCCATTTTGTTCCTTCAGTTTTTAGGCTATTCTTTCTGTCTGGAAGGCTCTTCCTTCATTTTTGTCTAACTACCTGCTTAATTAACTTCAGGACTGAGACTCATTCTTATTCCTCATTTGCAGCCTTCCATCTTCCCAAAAGAGCAGCAAGTTCACCTGCATATACTCTCATATCAACCCTTACTTTCCTTTTGTAGCACTTAGCAGAAAAAGACAAGATGGTCTGGCACTCACTCTAGAGGGAGGGAGTTCCATTCAATAAAGTTGGTTGCTCCAAGGCCTATTTTCATTTTGAACTATCTCTATTGTTTGCATTCCAAGTTGGTGGTACTTCTACAATACAATTCTCTTAACAACTTTGTGGATTTTCTATTAATTATATTAAGGTTAAGAGTGTTAGACAAAGGCACATCCTAAAGTGTCTTAAAAACAATCTCCTCTTTTCCTTGGGCTAAGAATCAAGATACTCTGAGATAATCCTTCTTAAAAAATCTAAGAGCCTTTTAATGCAACTGGGGATGTCTATACGGCAGACCCTTTTATCTTATATCTGTTCCCTTGAGCTGAAAAAAAAATCCTAAATTGGTTTTTATCCAGAGGCTGTACTTTACTTGAAGTATGAGGGATTTAATCTCTGCTATTAGGCCACTCTTGCTTTTTTTTATTTTTTCCACTGGGGTTAAGAAATGTTTTTTTTTTATACCTAGTAAATCTTGTTTCCTTTTCAGTCCCTCTAAATTCTGCTTGAAAATCAAACAATTTCTTTATTAGTGCAGCTCCTTTCCTTTGTTTTCTTACACAAATAGAGGAAGCCAGGGGACAATTTCAACATTCTGATTGGAAATTTCCTTAGCTAGATCCACACAATTATCAGGTATCCTTTCTATTTTTCATCAGATACTCTTTCTATTTTATATATTACCTCAGACAACAGTGTTGCCAAACTTTTTGCTACCTATGGCCTTTATCCAACTGTTATTTTATTTTATTTTTTTTAAATAATTATTTTTTATTGAAGGGTAGTTGATGCACAATATTACATTACATTAGTTTCAAGTGTACAACACAGTGGTAAAATATTTATATACATAATTCTAGGTTCCAGCTATCACCGTACCAAGCTATTACAATATCTTGACTATATGCCTCATGCTATACATTACATCCCGGTTACTTATTTATTTTACCATTGGAAGTCTGTCCTTTTTTTTTTTTTTTTTTTTGTGAGGGCATCTCTCATATTTATTGATCAAATGGTTGTTAACGACAATAAAATTCTGTATAGGGGAGTCAATGCTCAATGCACAATCATTAATCCACCCCAAGCCTAATTTTCGTCAGTCTCCAATCTTCTGAGGCATAACAAACAAGTTCTTACATGGAGAACAAATTCTTACATAATGAATAAGTTACATAGTGAACAGTACAAGGGCAGTCATCACAGAAACTTTCGGTTTTGCTCATGCATTATGAACTATAAACAGTCAGTTCAAATATGAATACTCATTTGGTTTTTATACTTGATTTATATGTGGATACCACATTTCTCTCTTTATTATTATTATTATTTATTAATTTTTTTTAAAATTTATTTTATTTTTTATTTTTATTTTTATTGAAGGGTAGTTGACAACAGCATTGCATTACATTAGTTTCAGGTGTACAACACAGTGATTCAACATTTATATACATGATAATTCTAGGTACCAGGTATCACCATACCAAGTTGTTACAATATTTTGACTATATTCCTTATGCTATACATTACATCTCGGTTACTTATTTATTTTACAATTGGAAGTGTGTTTATATATATATATATATATATATATTTTTTTTTGTGAGGGCATCTCTCATATTTATTGATCAAATAGTTGTTAACCACAATAAATTTCTGTATAGGGGGGTCAATACTCAATGCACAATCATTAATCCACCCCAAGCCTAATTTTCGTCAGTCTCCAATCTTCTGATGCATAACGAACAAATTCTTACATGGAGTACAAATTCTTACATAGTGAATAAGTTACATGGTGAACAGTGCAAGGGCAGTCATCACAGAAGCTTTCGGTTTTGTTCATGCATTATGAACTATACACAGTCAGTTCAAATATGAATATTCATTTGATTTTTAAACTTGATTTATATGTGGATACCACATTTCTCTATTATTATTATTTTTAATAAAATGCTGAAGTGGTAGGTAGATACAAGATAAAGGTAGAAAACATAGTTTAGTGTTGTAAGAGAGCAAATGTAGATGATCAGGTGTGTGCCTGTAGACTATGTGTTAATCCAAGCTAGACCAGGGCAATAAAACATCCACGTATGCAGAAGATTTCTCTCAGAACAGGGGGGATGAGGTTCTAAGCCTCACCTCTGTTGATCCCCAATTTCTCACCTGATGGCCCCCCTGCGACTGTGCCTGTCTTAGGTTGTTCCTCCCTTGAGGAATCTTACCCGTCTCTGGCTAACCAGTCATCTTCCGGGGCCATACAGGGAAATGTGAAGTTGGTAAGGGAGAGGGAAGCCTTATTGTTTGAAAAGGTTAGCTTTTTACTTCTTTGCATATTTATGCCCTGTGGCTTCTATGCCCAGCATTTGTCTTGAGGTATCTTTACCACTTGGAAGAATTATGATACTCGGTAAATTTGATATGAGGCACGAATTCTATTTAAGGGTTGTAATTAGGAAGGAAGAAGAAAAGCTATAGAAGTAGCAGGTGGAAGAAAACATGGGAAGATTGATTGTTTCTTTGACATATCTTCTTGTAGAGTAACTTCAGCATGTATAGGTTTTAAGCTACTACTTAAATTGCACACACACATTAACATAATAGGAGTATAGTTACATAACCAAAGCATATCTGTAATTTTCCAACTGTTATTTTGCTAGGGGTGTCATACCACATAAGATACTACAAACTGGGTGACTTAAACAATAGAAATTTATAGTCTTACAGTTCTGGGGGCTAGAAACACAAGATCAAGGTATTAGTAGGATTTGTTCCTTCTGAGGGCTGTGAGGAAGAGTATGTTCCATGCCTGGCTCCTAGCTTCTTGTGGCTTGCAGGCAATCATTATACTTCCTTGGCTTGTAGACCCATCAGCCTGATCTGTGCCTTTATTTTATTTTATTTTTATTTTTCCACAGAAGTTGCTTTTATTTTTTATTTTTTTTGGTATCATTCATCAACAATTACATGAAGAACATTATGTTTACTAGGCTCCCCCCTTCAACAAGTCCCCCCCACATACCACTTCACAGTCACTGTCCATCTGTGTAGTAAGATGCTGTAAAATCACTACTTGTCTTCTCTGTGTTGCACAGCCCTCCCCGTGCCCCCCCACACTATACATGCTAATTGTAATGCCCTCTTTCTTTTTCCCCACCCTTATCCCTCCCTTCCCACCGACTCTCCCCAGTCCCTTTCCCTTTGGTAACTGTTAGTCCATTCTTGGGTTCTGTGATTCTGCTGCTGTTTTGATCCTTCAGTTTTCCTTTGTTCTTATACTCCACATATGAGTGAATTCATTTGGTACTTGTCTTTCCCCGCCTGGCTTATTTCACTGAGCATAATACCCTCTAGCTCCATCCATGTTGTTGCTAATGGTAAGATCTGTTTTCTTCTTATGGCTGAGTAATATTCCATTCTGTATATGTACCACATCTTCTTTATCCATTCATCTACTGATGGACACTTAGGTTGCTTCCATATCTTGGCTATTGTAAATAGTGCAGCAATAAACATAGGGGTGCATCTGTCTTTTTCAAACTGGAGTGCTGCATTCTTAGGGTAAATTCCTAGAAGTGGAATTCCTGGGTCAAATGGTATTTCTATTTTGAGCATTCTGAGGAACCTCCATATTGTTTTCCACAACGGTTGAACTAATTTACATTCCCACCAGCAGTGTAGGAGGGTTCTCCTTTCTCCACAACCTCGCCAACATTTGTTGTTGTTTGTCTTTTTGATGATGGCGATCCTTACTGGTGTGAGGTGATATCTCATTGTGGTTTTAATTTGCATTTCTCTGGTGATTAGCAATATGGAACATCTTTTCATGTGCCTGTTGGCCATCTGGATTTCTTCTTTAGAGAACTGTCTATTCAGCTCCTCTGCCCATTTTTTTAATTGGGTTATTTGCTTTTTTTTTGTTGAGGTGTGTGAGCTCTTTATATATTTTGGATATCAATCCTTTATTGGATCTGTCATTTATGAATATATTCTCCCATACTGTAGGATATCTTTTTGTTCTACTGATGGTGTCCTTTGCTGTACAGAAGCTTTTCAGCTTGATATAGTCCCACTTGATCATTTTTGCCTTTGTTTCCCTTGCCTGGGGAGATACTTTCATGAAGAAGTCACTCATGTTTATGTCCATGAGATTTTTGCCTATGTTTTTTTCTAAGACTTTTATGGTTTCATGACTTACATTCAGGTCTTTGATCCATTTGGAGTTTACTTTTGTGTATGGGGTTAGACAGTGATCCAGTTTCATTCTCTTACATGTAGCTGTCCAGTTTTGCCAGCACCATCTGTTGAAGAGACTGTCATTTCCCCATTGTATGTCCATGGCTCCTTTATCATATATTAATTGGCCATATATGTTTGGGTTAGTGTCTGGAGTCTCTATTCTGTTCCACTGGTCTGTGGCTCTGTTCTTGTACCAGTACCAAATTGTCTTGATTACTATGGCTTTGTAGTAGAGCTTGAAGTTGGGGAGCGAGATCCCCCCCCACCACTTTATTCTTCCCTCTCAGGATTGCTTTGGCTATTTGGAGTCTTTGGCGGTTCCATATGAATTTTTGAAATATTTGTTCCAATTCATTGAAGAATGCTGTTGGTAATTTGATAGGGATTGCATTGAATCTGTATATTGCTTTGGGCAGGATGGCCATTTTGATGATATTAATTCTTCCTAGCCAGGAGCATGGGATGAGTTTCCATTTGTTAGTGACCTCTTTAATTTCTCTTAAGAGTGTCTTATAGTTTTCAGGGTATAGGTCTTTCACTTCCTTGGTTAGGTTTATTCCTAGGTATTTTATTCTTTTTGATGCTTTTG
The DNA here is from genome assembly GCF_030020395.1 of Manis pentadactyla. Classification (NCBI taxonomy): domain Eukaryota; kingdom Metazoa; phylum Chordata; class Mammalia; order Pholidota; family Manidae; genus Manis; species Manis pentadactyla. The sequence goes on from NC_080027.1 coordinate 49,704,647, forward strand.
TGAATGGAGTTGTTTTCCTGCTTTCTCTTTCTATTAGTTCATTGTTAGTGTATAGGAAAGCTACAGATTTCTGTGTGTTAATTTTGTATCCTGCAACTTTGCTGAATTCCGATATTAGTTCTAGTAGTTTTGCAGTGGAGTCTTTAGGGTTTTTTATGTATAATATCATGTCATCTGCAAATAGTGACAGTTTGACTTCTTCTTTACCAATCTGGATTCCTTGTATTTCTTTGTTTTGTCTGATTGTCGTGGCTAGGACCTCCAGTACTATGTTGAATAACAGTGGGGAGAGTGGGTATCCCTGTCTTGTTCCCGATCTCAGAGGAAAAGCTTTCAGCCTCTTGCTGTTCAGTATGATGTTAGCTGTGGGTTTATCATATATGGCCTTTATTATGTTGAGGTACTTGCCCTCTATGCCCATTTGTTGAGAGTTTTTATCATGAATGGATGTTGAACTTTGTCAAATGCTTTTTCAGCATCTATGGAGATGATCATGTGGTTTTTGTCCTTCTTTTTGTTGATGTGGTGGATGATGTTGATGGATTTTCGAATGTTGTTCCATCCTTGCATCCCTGGGATGAATCCCACTTGGTCATGGTGTATGATCTTCTTGATGTATTTTTGAATTCGGTTTGCTAATATTTTGTTGAGTATTTTTGCATCTACGTTCATCAGGGATATTGGTCTGTAGTTTTCTTTTTTGGTGGTGTCTTTGCCTGGTTTTGGTATTAGGGTGATGTTGGCTTCATGGAATGAGTTTGGAAGTGTTCCCTCCTCTTCTATTTTTTGGAAAACTTTAAGGAGAATGGGTATTATGTCTTCTCTGTATGTCTGATAAAATTCCGAGGAAAATCCATCTGGCCCGGGGGTTTTTGTTCTTGGGTAGTTTTTTGATTACTGATTCAATTTCGTTGCTGGTAATTGGTCTGTTTAGATTTTCTGTTTCTTTCTGGGTCAGTCTTGGAAGGTTGTATTTTTCTAGGAAGTTGTCCATTTCTCCTAGGTTTCCCAGCTTGTTAGCATATAGGTTTTCATAGTAGTCTCTAGTAATTCTTTGTATTTCTGTGGGGTCCGTCGTGATTTTTCCTTTCTCGTTTCTGATTCTGTTGATGTGTATTGACTCTCTTTTTCTCTTAATAAGTCTGGCTAGAGGCTTATCTATTTTGTTTATTTTCTCAAAGAACCACTCTTGGTTTCATTGATTTTTTCTATTGTTTTATTCTACTCAATTTTATTTATTTCTTCTCTGATCTTTATTATGTCCCTCCTTCTGCTGACCTTAGGCCTCATTTGTTCTTCTTTTTCCAATTTCGATAATTGTGACATTAGCCTATACATTTGGATTTGTTCTTTCTTCTTTAAGTATGCCTGGATTGCTATATACTTTCCTCTTAAGAGTGCTTTTGCTGCGTCCCACAGAAGTTGGGGCTTAGTGTTGTTGTTGTCATTTGTTTCCATATATTACTGGATCTCCATTTTAATTTGGTCATTGATCCATTGATTATTTAGGAGCATGTTGTTAAGCCTCCATGTGTATGTGAGCCCTTTTGCTTTCTTTGTACAATTTATTTCTAGTTTTATACTTTTGCGGTCTGAAAAGTTGGTTGGTAGGATTTCAATCTTTTGGAATATACTGAGGCTCTTTTTGTGGCCTAGTATGTGGTCTATTCTGGAGAATGTTCCACATGCGCTTGAGAAGAATGTGTATCCTGTTGCTTTTGAATGTAGAGTTCTGTAGATGTCTATTAGGTCCATCTGTTCTAGTGTGTTGTTCAGTGCCTCTGTGTCCTTACTTATTTTCTGTCTGGTGAATCTGTCCTTTGGAGTGAGTGGTGTGTTAAAGTCTCCCAAAGTGAATGCATTGCATTCTATTTCCTTCTTTAATTCTGTTAGTATTTGTTTCACATATGTTGGTGCTCCTGTATTGGGTGCATATATGTTTATAATGGTTATATCCTCTTGTTGGACTGAGCCCTTTATCATTATGTAATGTCCTTCTTTATCTCTTGTTGCTTTCTTTATTTTATTTATTTATTTTTTCTATTGGAAAAGGGAAAGAAATGCTGTTTATTTTATAATAGGTCTCCATAACAAAAATGTGGGCATTATTTTAAAAAAAAATAGAAGATGCAGTTTGGTATAATGCTTTTAAGACTTGATTTGAGCCCAACTTTATAAACTTTGAAATCTTGGGCAGTCACCTAACCCCTGCGTGATCCTTACTTTTTCTCCTTGAGAATAACTCACAGGTTAGTTTAAATCAAAGGAAATAATGTCTGTTTCTAAGGTAGTCTCAAGTGAAATGCATGTTAATTTCCTTTTCAGTCACGTATTTGTGAGACCACTTGGTCACTGGGGAAAGTGGTCAGGAAAGAAATGAAGGCCCAGGAAGCGGAGAGGTCCTAGGATGACCTTATGGCCGTGAGAGTCGAGGTCGGCCACACTTCCCTGCGAGGGCTGGCGGCTTGGTTTGGGCAGGATGGCCATTTTAACGATATTAATTCTTCCTAGCCACGAGCATGGGATGAGTTTCCATCTGTTAGTGTCCCCTTTAATTTCTCTTAAGAGTGACTTGTAGTTTTCAGAGTATAAGTCTTTCACTTCTTTGGTTAGGTTTATTCCTAGGTATTTTATTTTTTTTTGATGCAATTGTGAATGGAGTTGTTTTCCTGATTTCTCTCTCTGTTGGTTCATTGTTAGTATATAGGAAAGCCACAGATTTCTGTGTGTTGATTTTGTATCCTGCAACTTTGCTGTATTCCGATATCAGTTCTAGTAGTTTTGGGGTGGAGTCTTTAGGGTTTTTTATGTACAGTATCATGTCATCTGCAAATAGTGACAGTTTAACTTCTTCTTTACCAATCTGGATTCCTTGTATTTCTTTATTTTGTCTGATTGCCGTGGCTAGGACCTCCAGTACTATGTTAAATAACAGTGGAGAGAGTGGGCATCCCTGTCTAGTTCCCGATCTCAGAGGAAATGCTTTCAGCTTCTCGCTGTTCAATATAATGTTGGCTGTGGGTTTATCATAGATGGCCTTTATTATGTTGAGGTACTTGCCCTCTATTCCCATTTTGCTGAGAGTTTTTAACATGAATGGATGTTGAACTTTGTCAAATGCTTTTTCAGCATCTATGGAGATGATCATGTGGTTTTTGTCTTTCTTTTTGTTGATGTGGTGGATGATGTTGATGGACTTTCGAATGTTGTACCATCCTTGCATCCCTGGAATGAATCCCACTTGGTCATGGTGTATGATCCTTTTGATGTATTTTTGAATTCGGTTTGCTAATATTTTGTTGAGTATTTTTGCATCTACGTTCATCAGGGATATTGGTCTGTAGTTTTCTTTTTTGGTGGGGTCTTTGCCTGGTTTTGGTATTAGGGTGATGTTAGCTTCATAGAATGAGTTTGGGAGTATCCCCTCCTCCTCTATTTTATGGAAAACTTTAAGGAGAATGGGTATTATGTCTTCCCTGTATGTCTGATAAAATTCTGAGGTAAATCCATCTAGCCCGGGGGTTTTGTTCTTTGGTAGTTTTTTGATTACCTCTTCAATTTCGTTGCTGGTAATTGGTCTGTTTAGATTTTCTGTTTCTTCCTGGGTCAATCTTGGAAGGTTATATTTTTCTAGGAAGTTGTCCATTTCTCCTAGGTTTCCCAGCTTGTTAGCATATAGGTTTTCATAGTATTCTCCAATAATTCTTTGCATTTCCGTGGGGTCCGTCGTGATTTTTCCTTTCTCGTTTCTGATACTGTTGATTTGTGTTGACTCTCTTTTCTTCTTAATAAGTCTGGCTAGAGGCTTATCTATTTTGTTTATTTTCTCGAAGAACCAGCTCTTGGTTTCATTGATTTTTGCTATTGTTTTATTCTTCTCAATTTTATTTATTTCTTCTCTGATCTTTATTATGTCCCTCCTTCTGCTGACCTTAGGCCTCATCTGTTCTTCTTTTTCCAATTTCGATAATTGTGACATTAGACCATTCATTTGGGATTGCTCTTCCTTTTTTAAATATGCTTGGATTGCTATATACTTTCCTCTTAAGACTGCTTTTGCTGTGTCCCACAGAAGTTGGGGCTTAGTGTTGTTGTTGTCATTTGTTTCCATATATTGCTGGATCTCCATTTTGATTTGGTCATTGATCCATTGATTATTTAGGAGCGTGTTGTTAAGCCTCCATGTGTTCGTGAGCCTCTTTGCTTTCTTTGTACAGTTTATTTCTAGTTTTATGCCTTTGTGGTCTGAAAAGTTGGTTGGTAGGATTTCAATCTTTTGGAATTTTCTGAGGCTCTTTTTGTGGCCTAGTATGTGGTCTATTCTGGAGAATGTTCCATGTGCACTTGAGAAGAATGTATATCCTGCTGCTTTTGGATGTAGAGTTCTATAGATGTCTATTAGGTCCATCTGCTCTACTGTGTTGTTCAGTGCTTCCGTGTCCTTACTTATTTTCTGCCCAGTGGATCTATCCTTTGGGGTGAGTGGTGTGTTGAAGTCTCCTAGAATGAATGCATTGCAGTCTATATCCCCCTTTAGTTCTGTTAGTATTTGTTTCACATATGCTGGTGCTCCTGTGTTGGGTGCATATATATTTAGAATGGTTATATCCTCTTGTTTGACTGAGCCCTTTATCATTATGTAGTGTCCTTCTTTATCTCTTGTTACTCTCTTTGTTTTGAAGTCTATTTTGTCTGATATTAGTACTGCAACCCCTGCTTTCTTCTCACTGTTGTTTGCTTGAAATATGTTTTTCCATCCCTTGACTTTTAGTCTGTACATGTCTTTGGGTTTGAGGTGAGTTTCTTGTAAGCAGCATATAGATGGGTCTTGCTTTTTTATCCATTCTGTTACTCTGTGTCTTTTGATTGGTGCATTCAACCCATTAACATTTAGGGTGACTATTGAAAGATATGTACTTATTGCCATTGCAGGCTTTAAATTCGTGGTTACCAAAGGTTCAAGGTTAGCCTCTTTAGTATCTTACTGCCTAACTTAGCTCGCTTATTGAGCTGTTATATACACTGTCTGGAGATTCTTTTCTTCTCTCCCTTCTTGTTCCTCCTCCTCGATTCTTCATATGTTGCGTGTTTTGTGCTGTGCTCTTTCTAGGAGTGCTCCCATCTAGAGCAGTCCCTGTAAGATGTTCTGTAGAGGTGGTTTGTGGAAAGCAAATTCCCTCAGCTTTTGTTTGTCTGGGAATTGTTTAATCCCACCGTCATATTTGAATGATAGTCGTGCTGGATACAGTATCCTTGGTTCAAGGCCCTTCTGTTTCATTGTATTAAATATATCATGCCATTCTCTTCTGGCCTGTAGGGTTTCTGTTGAGAAATCTGACGTTAGCCTGATGGGTTTCCCTTTATAGGTGACCTTTTTCTCTCTAGCTGCCTTTAACACTCTTTCCTTGTCCTTGATCTTTGCCATTTTAATTATTATGTGTCTTGGTGTTGCCCTTCTTGGATCCTTTCTGTTGGGGGTTCTGTGTATTTCCGTGGTCTGTTTGATTACTTCCTCCCCCAGTGTGGGGAAGTTTTCAGCAATTATTTCTTCTAAGATACTTTCCATCTCTTTGCCTCTCTCTTCTTCTTCTGGGACCCCTATAATACGGATATTGCTCCTTTTAGATTGGTCACACAGTTCTCTTAATATTGTTTCATTCCTGGAGATCCTTTTGTCTCTCTCTATGTCAGCTTCTATGCGTTCCTGTTCTCTGATTTCAATTCCATCAATGGCCTCTTGCATTCTATCCATTCTGCTTATAAACCCTTCCAGAGTTTGTTTCATTTCTGCGATCTCCTTTCTGGCATCTGTGATCTCTTTCCGGACTTCATCCCATTTTTCTTGCGTATTTCTCTGCATCTCTGTCAGCATGTTTATGATTCTTATTTTGAATTCTTTGTCAGGAAGACTGGTTAGGTCTGTGTCCTTCTCTGGTGTTGTCTCTGTGATCTTTGTCTGCCTGTAGCTTTGCCTTTTCATGGTGATAGGAATAGTCTGCAGAACTGGGACGAGTGACGGCTGGAAGGACTTCCTTTCTTGTTGGTTTGTGTCCCTCCTCTCCTGGGAGAACAGCGGCCTCTAGTGGCTTGTGCTGCGCAGCTGCGCGCAGACAGGGTTTCTGCTTCCTGCCCGGCTGCTATGGAGTTAATCTCCGCTGTTGCTGTGGGCGTGGCCTGGCTCGGGCAGCTACTCCAAAATGGTGGAGTCGCGTTGGAGCAGGAGCTGCTGGGAGGCTATTTATCTCCGTAAGGGGCCTCCCTGCTCCCTGCAGCCCAGGGGTTAGGGTGCCCAGAGATCCCGGATTCCCTACCTCTGGATTAAGTGGCCCGCCCTGCCCCTTTAAGACTTCCAAAAAGCACCCGCCAAAACAAAACAACGACCACAAAAAAAAACAAGAAAAAAAATTTTTTTAATTAAAAAAAAAAAAAAAATTTTTAATTAAAAAAAAAAAAGGTGGTCGTTCGTTTTTCTTTATTCTCCGGTGCCAGCCTCAGGCCTCTGCTCACCGGTCTTTCTGCCCTGTTTCCCTAATATTGGGGTCCCTGTCCCTTTAAGACTTCCAAAAAGCGCTCGCCAAAACAAAGCAGCAAAAAAGCAAAAAAAAAAAAAATGGTCGCGCGCTTTTCTTATGTCCTCTGTCGCCCAGCCTCCAGTGCCTGCTCACTGTTCTTGCTGCCCTGTTTTCCCAGTATCGAGGGCCCTGCACTCTGGCTCGGATGGCTGGGGCTGGGTGTTCGGCAGCCCTGGGCTCCGTCTCCCTCCCGCTCTGCCTGCTCTTCTCCCGCCGGGAGCTGGGGGGAGGGGCGCTCGGCTCCCGCGGGGCCGGGGCTTGTATCTTACCCCCTTCGCGAGGCGCTGGGTTCTCTCAGGTGTGGATGTGGTCTGGATATTGTCCTGTGTCCTCTGGTCTTTATTCTAGGAAGGGTTGTCTTTGTTATATTTTCATAGATATATGTTGTTTTGGGAGGAGATTTCCGCTGCTCTACTCACGCCGCCATCTTCCGCCCACTCCTCGCTTTCTTTATTTTGAAGTCTATTTTGTCTGATACTAGTATTGCAACACGTGATTTTTTCCCTCTGTTGTTTGCATGAAGTATCTTTTTCCATCCCTTGACTTTTAATCTGTGCATGTCTTTGGGTTTGAGGTGAGTCTGTTGTAAGCAGCATATAGATGGGTCTTGCTTTTTTATCCATTCTATTACTCTGTGTCTTTTGATTGGTGCATTCAGTCCATTTACATTTAAGGTGATTATTGAAAGATATGTACTTATTGCCATTACAGGCTTTAGATTTGTGGTTACCAAAGGTTCAAGGTTAGCTTCTTTACTACCTTACTGTCTAACTTAACTCGCTTATTGAGTTATTATAAACACAGTCTGATGATTATTTCTCTCCCTTCTTATTCCTCCTCCTCCATTCTTCATATGTTGGGTGTTTTTTTCTGTGCTCTTTTTAGGAGTGCTCCCATCTAGAGCAGTCCCTCTAAGATACCCTGTAGAGGTGGTTTGTGGGAGGCAAATTCCCTCAACTTTTGCTTGCCTGGGAATTGTTTCATCCCTCCTTCATATTTAAATGATAATTGTGCTCGATACAGTATCCTTGGTTCAAGGCCCTTCTGTTTCATTGCATTGAATATATCATGCTATTCTCTTCTGGCCTGTAAAGTTTCTGTTGAGAAGTCTGATGATAGCCTGATGGGTTTTCCTTTGTAGGTGACCTTTTTTCTCTCTCTGGCTGCCTTTAATACTCTGTCCTTGTCCTTGATCCTTGCCATTTTAATTATTATCTGTCTTGGTGTTGTTCTCTTTGGGTCCCATCTCTCGGGAGTTCTGTCTGCCTCCGTAGTCTGAGCAACTATTTCCTCCCCCAGTTTGGGGAAGTTCTCAGCAATTATTTCTTCAAAGACACTTTCTATCCCTTTTTCTGTGTCTTCTTCTGGTACCCCTATAATGCGGATATTGTTCCTTTTGGATTGGTCACACAGTTCTCTTAATATTGTTTCATTCCTGGAGATCTTTTTATGTCTCTCTGCGTCAGCTTCTATGCGTTCCTGTTCTCTGGTTTCTATTCCATCAATGGCCTCTTGCATCTTATCCATTTTGTTTATAAATCCTTCCAGAGTTTGTTTCACTTCTGTAATCTCCCTCTGGACGTCTGTAATCTCCCTCCAGACTTCATCCCTTAGCTCTCGCATGTTTCTTTGCAGCTCTGTCAGCATGTTTATGATTTTTATTTTGAATTCTTTTTCAGGGAGACTGATTAGATCTGTCTCTGCAGCTCCTCTCTCAGGTGTTGTCTGAACTATGTTGGACTGGAATAAATTTTTTTGCCTTTGCATGGTGATAGCGGTGGCTGTAGGCAGGTTGTGAGTGTGTCAGCTGGGAGAAGAAAGTCCTTTCCTACTTTCTGGATGCCCTGCCCTTCTCCGCTGCCTGTGTCTCTTACCCGCACTCCTGGAGCAGCCACCGGGCTAGTCTCCTAAGCTGCTGTGGGCGGGGTCTCCGTCAGAGCAGCGCGGAGCCCTGCAGGGAGTGGCAGGCATGCCAGGTGTGCTCCTTCGTGGTCGCAGCCCCCCTGCTGGACAGCTGTGTGCCAGCAGCGGCCTTTGGGTCTGGCCCGGGCTGCTGTGCATTGGGCTAGGATTCCAGTCGGCTGCTGGAAGTGCACCTGCTCCCTCTGGCTCCACTGCAGGTGCGCGCGGGGCTCTCCTGTGCTGGCCTCTACCAGGCTCCTCTGGCTCCACTGCTGCCGGTGCGCATGAGCCATACCCAGGCTGTTCGGTTGCCACTGCTGCGGGCTCACACAAGCCTCTCCTGGTCTCCTCTGGTGCTGTTGGCACACGCGATCTGCTCCCAGTCCCTTCTGGCGCAGCCGCCTCTGGCACGCGCTACCACTCTCCTGCTACTGAGCTGGTGTGTCGGGCTCCGTGCCAGTTGGAGGAATGACTGGCAGGCTGCTTAGTGCTGTGAAGGGCTTCAGAGCTGCACTGCCTCCCCAGGGTTTAGGGTGCCTAAGGTTCCCCGGGATTCCCAGCTGCTGGCTAAGTGTGCTAGGACGACTTCGTCCAGTTATGGGGTCCCTGTCTCTTTAAGACTTGCAGAAAGCACTCGCTTTTCTTTTGTCTCGGGGGTGCCAGTTGTGGGGAACTGCCCACAGGTTTTGCTTTTCCATTTCTCTAATATCCAGCACCCTGTGCACCTTGTATCTGTGCTCTGGGTGCAGATTTCTGGAGCTGGTTGTTTAGCAGTCCTGGTCTTTCACTCCCTCCCCATTCAGACTCCTTTCTTCCCGCTGGGTTCTGGGGTGGGGGAGCGTTTGGATCCCGCCTGTCCACGGCTTGTATCTTACCCCCTTCATGTGATGTTGAGTTCTCACAGATGTAGATGTATCCTGGCTGTTGTACTGCATGCACTGGTGTCTCTTTTAGAAATAGTTGTATTTATTGTATTTTCATAAATATATATGTTTTGGGGAGGAGATTTCCTCTGAATTACTCACGCCGCCATCTTCCCGTGATCCTGATCTGTGCCTTTATGTTCGCATGTTGTTTTCTCTGTATGCATCTTTGTGTCCATATTTCCCCTGTTTATAAAGACACCAGTTGTCTTGGATTAGGGACCACCCAAATGACCTCACTTTAATTAGATTACCTCTGTAAAGGTTCTATGCCCATATAGGATCACATTCTGAAGTACTGGGGATTAAGACATCAACATATCAATATTTTTTCTGAGGTGAGGGGGGATAACACAATTCAACTCATAACACCATCCTTCAACAACAATGCATTCACTGTCCTTCAGACCTTCAAACCCTTTTAGGTTCTGCCATCTCTTGTCCAAAGCCAACGGCACATATTTTTTGTTAGCAGTATCTAACTTCACCTATGTCAGTATCAGTTAGGGGCTGATCAGGAAGTAGGACCACTAAGGAATACAGGCTTTATCATAGGGATTAGATACAATGCAATTGCAAGAGAAGCTAGCAAATAAAAGATCTGGAAGGCGATGACTGGGAATCAGAGAGAAGTCACTAACCAGGGATCACAAGAAAGCTTGTGAAGAAGCCTATGGAAGGCTGTTTCTTCTGCATTTGTAATGGGTCTGAAATTGAAAGGTCATTAGGGCTGGCAGTCAGGAAGACAAGTTGCATTGAATTGGGAGAGAGTGAGGATATACTAGAATCCATGAGGACAAAATGGAATCTGTAGCTATTTGTCATATTAGATGCAGATGGTCTGTAGAAATAGTTGATGCCCATACCATAACAGTACATATGTGCCTTTCCCTGGGGGCTTGGAGAAGCTGAAATAGGAGATGTGGTGGGAGGTGGAAGAGCTCTAACAAAATGTGCCAGCAGGTCTGTAACAAGGTTATAATCTATAGATGGCACCTCATATAATATATCAGCCTTCAGAGCATGAGGGCTTCTGTTTCACTTGCTCCTTTCAAATAGTACAAAAGTTTCTCTTGTGACCAATCCTATCCTGGTACCAGACTAAAAAAGGGAAATTTGGGGAACTAAATTTCAGAGTAGCTAAATTGACACTATACAAAACCACCTGAGCCAAATGTTAACAGTTGCCGGACACCATGATGCTGTGTCTCATTCTCTTATATACTAGTCTGTCATTTAAGCCTCTTATCAATTTTGCAAGATAAATATTAGCATCTCTATTTTACATATGAAGAAATGATGTCTTACAGTTGCTGGAAAGCGAACAAATGGTAGAGCCTGGATTCTGCCCCATATCTGTGTGATAGCCAGCTTCCAAGATGGCACCTAGTATTCTTTTTCCTTTTTTTTGTATCATTAATATACAATCACATGACAAACATTGTGGCTACTAGATTCCCCCCATTATCAAGTCCCCATCACATACCCCATTAGAGTCATTGTTCATCAGTGTAGTAAGATGCTGTAGAATCACTACTTGTCTTCTCTGTGCTATACTGCCTTCCCCATGCCCTCCCCTACATTATGTGAGCTACTCATAATGCTCCTTGTTCCCCTTATCCTTCCCTTTCCACCCACACTCCCCAGTCCCTTTCCCTTTGGTAACTGTTAGTCCATTCTTGGGTTCTGTGAGTCTGCTGCTGTTTTGTTCCTTCAGTTTTTGCTTTGTTCTTATACTCCTCAGATGAGTGAAATCATTTGGTACTTGTCTTTCTCTGCCTGGCTTGTTTCACTGAGCATAATACCCTCTAGCCCCATCCATGTTGTTGCAAATGGTAGGATTTGTCTTCTTCCTATGGCTGAGTATTATTCCATTGTGTATATGTACCATATTTGCTTTATCCATTCATCTACTAATGGACACTTAAGTTGCTTCCATTTCTTGGCTATTGTGAATAGTGCTGCAATAAATATAGGGGTGTATATATCTTTTTCAAGCTGGGATGCTGCATTCTTAGGGTAAATTCCTAGGAGTGGAATTCCTGGGTCAAATGGTATTTCTATTTTGAGTTTTTTGAGGAACCTCCATATTACTTTCCACAATGGTTGAACTAATTTGCATTCCCACCAGCAGTGTAGGAGGGTTCTCCTTTCTCCACAACCTCACCAACATTTGTTGTTGTTTGTCTTTTCGATGATGGCCATCCTAACGGGTGTGAGGTGATATTTCATTGTGGTTTTTTTTTTTTTAGATAATTATTTTTTATTGAAGGGTAGTTGACACACAGTATTACATTACATTAGTTTCAGGTGTACAACATAGTGATTCAACATTTATATACATGACAATTCTAGGTACCAGGTATCACCATACCAAGCTGTTACAATATCTTGACTATATTCCTTATGCTATTCATTACATCCCGGTTACTTATTTATTTTACCATTGGAAGTGTGTACTTTTTTTTTTTTTTTTTTTTGTGTGGGCATCTCTCATATTTATTGATCAAATGGTTGTTAACAACAATAAAATTCTGTATAGGGGAGTCAATGCTCAATGCACAATCATTAATCCACCCCAAGCCTAATTTTCGTCAGTCTCCAATCTTCTGAGGCATAACAAACAAGTTCTTACATGGAGAACAAATTCTTACATAGTGAATAAGTTACGTAGTGAACAGTACAAGGGCAGTCATAACAGAAACTTTCAGTTTTGCTCATGCATTATGAACTATAAACAGTCAGTTCAAATATGAATACTCATTTGATTTTTATACTTGATTTATATGTGGATACCACATTTCTCTCTTTATTATTATTATTTTTAATAAAATGCTGAAGTGGTAGGTAGATACAAGATAAAGGTAGAAAACATAGTTTAGTGTTGTAAGAGAGCAAATGTAGATGATCAGGTGTGTGCCTGTAGACTATGTGTTAATCCAAGCTAGACCAGGGCAATAAAACATCCACGTATGCAGAAGATTTCTCTCAGAACAGGGGGGGTGAGGTTCTAAGCCTCACCTCTGTTGATCCCCAATTTCTCACCTGATGAACCCCCTGCGACTGTGTCTGTCTTAGGTTGTTCCTCCCTTGAGGAATCTTACCCGTCTCTGGCTAACCAGTCATCTTCCAGGGCCATACAGGGAAATGTTAAGTTGATAAGTGAGAGAGAAGCCTTATTGTTTGAAAAGGTTAGCTTTTTACTTCTTTGCATATTTATGCCCTGTGGCTTCTATGCCCAGCATTTGTCTTGAGGTATCTTTACCACTTGGAAGAATCATGATACTCAGTAAATTTGATATGAGGCACGAATTTTATTTAAGGGTTGTAATTAGGAAGGAAGAAGAAAAGCTATAGAAGTAGCAGGTGGAAGAAAACATGGGAAGATTGATTATTTCTATGACATATCTTCTTGTAGAGGAACTTCAGCATGTATAGGTTTTAAGCTACTATTTAAATTGCACACACACATTAACATAATAGGAGTATAGTTACATAACCAAAGCATATCTGTACTTACCAGCCATCTCCAGCGAAACCAAGAAAACCAGACAGGCACCTTAGGCATTTGTGAAAACTTATCTATGATATGGTGGATATTGTCCAACTGAACTTCAACAGTCTGAGAGAAATCAGACAAATTAAAACAACCCATTCCTGGGGAATGTTCACATCCCTTATGTTCTTTTAACAGTAAATAGTCTGTAGGTGTAAGATTTTGGAGTGCTACAATTTGCACTTCTCCTAATTCTTGATTGAGTTCCAACAGTATAGATCCAGTCAAATTTGTTGTTTTACTCTATGCACAGGCCAGCTTAGATATCTCCTTCTTCATTCCCATGGCAAGTCCAGGAACTGGTGGGATGAGTGCATCTACAGCTGTAGCAGTGTGTGGATCTTTGTTGGGGTTTTTCGATGATCATCTTCTGGCATGAGTCTTCCAGAGAGTGCTGATGTTGGAAGTTCTTTTTCATATCGTATCTTAGTTCATTTTCGGGGTAGCCCAATTAGGCTTTGATCCTCTGTATAAACACAAACAGACCCTTTGCCTACACTTTTATATGCCCTTTATACCCTTGTGTAGGACTCATTGGAGGTCTCCACACAGGAACAGCTTTTTTTTTTTTTTGGTATCATTAATCTACACTTACATGATGAATATTATGTTTACTAGGTTCTCCCCTATACCAGGTCCCCCCTATAAACCCCTTTACAGTCACTGTCCATCAGCATAGCAAAATGTTATAGAATCACTACTTGCCTTCTCTGTGTTGTACAGCCCTCCCTTTTCTCCTACCCCCCCATGCATGCTAATCTTACTAGCCCCCTACTTCCCCCCCCCCTTTATCCCTCTCTACCCATCCATCCTCCCCAGTCCCTTTCCCTTTGGTACCTGTTAGTCCATTCTTGAGTTCTGTGATTCTGCTGTTGTTTTGTTCCTTCAGTTTTTCCTTTGTTCTTATATTCCACAGATAAGTGAAATCATTTGGTATTTCTCTTTCTCTGCTTGGCTTGTTTCACTGAGCATAATACCCTCCAGCTCCAACCATGTTGCTGCAAATGGTTGGATTTTCCCTTTTCTTATGGCTGAGTAGTGTTCCATTGTGTATATGTACCCCATCTTCTTTATCCATTCATCTATCGATGGACATTTAGGTTGCTTCCAATTCTTGGCTATTGTAAATAGTGCTGCGATAAACATAGGGGTGCACTGGTCTTCCTCATTCTTGATTGCTGCATTCTTAGGGTAAATTCCTAGGAGTGCAATTCCTGGGTCAAATGGTAAGTCTGTTTTGAGCATTTTGATGTACCTCCATACTGCTTTCCACAATGGTTGAACTAACTTACATTCCCACCAGCAGTGTAGGAGGGTTCCCCTTTCTCCACAGCCTCGCCAACATTTGTTGTTGTTTATCTTTTGGATGGCAGCCATCCTTACTGGTGTGAGATGATACCTCATTGTAGTTTTAATTTGCATTTCTCTGATAATTAGCGATGTGGAGCATCTTTTCATGTGTCTGTTGGCCATCTGTATTTCTTTTTTGGAGAACTGTCTGTTCAGTTCCTCTGCCCATTTTTTAATTGGGTTATTTGTTTTTTGTTTGTTGAGGCGTGTGAGCTCTTTATATATTCTGGACGTGAAGCCTTTATCGGATGTGTCATTTTCAAATATATTCTCCCATACTGTAGGGTTCCTTTTTGTTCTACTGATGGTGTCTTTTGCTGTACAGAAGCTTTTCAGCTTAATATAGTCCCACTTGTTCATCTTTGCTGTTGTTTTCCTTACCCGGGGAGATATGTTCAAGAAGAGGTCACTCATGTTTATGTCTAAGAGGTTTTTGCCTATGTTTTCTTCCAAGAGTTTAATGGTTTCACGACTTACATTCAGGTCTTTGATGCATTTTGAGTTTGCTTTTGTATATGGGGTTAGACAATGGTCCAGTTTCATTCTCCTACATGTAGCTGTCCAGTTTTGCCAGCACCACCTGTTGAAGAGACTGTCATTTCGCCATTGTATGTCCATGGCTCCTTTATCAAATATTAATTGACCATATATGTCTGGGTTAATGTCTGGATTCTCTAGTCTGTTCCATTGGTCTGTGGCTCTGCTCTTGTGCCAGTACCAAATTGTCTTGTTTACTATGGCTTTATAATAGAGCTTGAAGTTGGGGAGTGAGATCCCCCCTACTTTATTCTTCTTTCTCAGGATTGCTTTGGCTATTCGGGGTCTTTGGTGTTTCCATATGAATTTTTGAATTATTTGTTCCAGTTCATTGAAGAATGTTACTGGTAGTTTCATAGGGATTGCATCAAATATGTATATTGCTTTGGGCAGGATGGCCATTTTGATGATATTAATTCTTCCTAGCCACGAGCATGGGATGAGTTTCCATCTGTTAGTATCCCCTTTAATTTCTCTTAAGAGTGACTTGTAGTTTTCAGAGTATAAGTCTTTCACTTCTTTGGTTAGGTTTATACGTAGATATTTTATTTTTTTTGATGCAATTGTGAATGGAGTTGTTTTCCTGATTTCTCTTTCTGTTGGTTCATTGTTAGTATATAGGAAAGCCACAGATTTCTGAGTGTTGATTTTGTATCCTGCAACTTTGCTGTATTCCGATATCAGTTCTAGTAGTTTTGGGGTGGAGTCTTTAGGATTTTTTATGTACAGTATCATGTCATCTGCAAATAGTGACAGTTTAACTTTTTCTTTACCAATCTGGAGTCCTTGTATTTCTTTGTTTTGTCTGATTGCCGTGGCTAGGACCTCCAGTACTATGTTAAATAACAGTGGAGAGAGTGGGCATCCCTGTCTAGTTCCCGATCTCAGAGGAAATGCTTTCAGCTTCTCGCTGTTCAATATAATATTGGCTGTGGGTTTATCATAGATGGCCTTTATTATGTTGAGGTACTTGCCCTCTATTCCCATTTTGCTGAGAGTTTTTATCATGAATGGATGTTGAACTTTGTCAAATGCTTTTTCAGCATCTATGGAGATGATCATGTGGTTTTTGTCTTTCTTTTTGTTGATGTGGTGGATGATGTTGATGGACTTTCAAATGTTGTACCATCCTTGCATCCCTGGGATGAATCCCACTTGGTCATGGTGTATGATCCTTTTGATGTATTTGTGAATTTGGTTTGCTAATATTTTGTTCAGTCTTTTTGCATCTATGTTCATCAGGGATATCGGTCTGTAGTTTTCTTTTTTGGTGGTGTCTTTGCCTGGTTTTGGTATTAGGGTGATTTTAGCTTCATAGAATGAGTTTGGAATATCCCCTCCTCTATTTTTTGATAAACTTTAAGGAGAATGGGTATTATGTCTTCCCTGTATGTCTGATAAAATTCCGAGGTAAATCCATCCGGCCGGGGGGTTTTGTTCTTTGGTAGTTTTTTGATTACCGCTTCAATTTTGTTGCTGGTAATTGGTGTGTTTAGATTTTCTGTTTCTTTCTGGGTCAATCTTGGAAGGTTGTATTTTTCTAGGAAGTTGTCCGTTTCTCCTAGGTTTCCCAGCTTGTTAGCATATAGGTTTGCATAGTATTCTCTAATAATTCTTTGTATTTCTGTGGGATCCGTCGTGATTTTTCCTTTCTCGTTTCTGATACTGTTGATTTGTGTTGACTCTCTTTCCTTCTTAATAAGTCTGGCTAGAGGCTTATCTATTTTGTTAATTTTCTCAAAGAACCAGCTCTTGGCTTCATTGATTTTTGCTATTGTTTTATTCTTCTCAATTTTATTTATTTCTTCTCTGATCTTTATTATGTCCCTCCTTCGTCTGACCTTAGGCCTCATCTGTTCTTCTTTTTCCAATTTCGATAATTGTGACATTAGACCATTCATTTGGGTTTGTTCTTCGTTTTTTAAATATGCCTGGATTGCTATATACTTTCCTCTTAAGACTGCTTTTGCTGTGTCCCACAGAAGTTGGGGCTTAGTGTTGTTGTTGTTGTAATTTGTTTCCATATATTGCTGGATCTCCATTTTGATTTGGTCATTGATCCATTGATTATTTAGGAGTGTGTTGTTTAGCCTCCATGTGTTTGTGAGCCTCTTTGCTTTCTTTGTACAGTTTATTTCTAGTTTTATGCCTTTGTGGTCTGAGAAGTTGGTTGGTAGGATTTCAATCTTTTGGAATTCTTTGAGGCTCTTTTTGTGGCCTAGTATGTGGTCTATTCTGGAGAATGTTCCATGTGCACTTGAGAAGAATGTATATCCTATTGCTTTTGGATGTAGAGTTCTATAGATGTCTATTAGGTCCATCTGCTCTACTGTGTTGTTCAGTGCTTCCGTGTCGTAACTTATTTTCTGCCTGGTGGATCTATCCTTTGGGGTGAGTGGTGTGTTGAAGTCTCCTAGAATGAATGCATTGCAGTCTATTTCCCCCTTTAGTTCTGTTAGTATTTGTTTCACATATGCTGGTGCTCCTGTGTTGGGTGCATATATATTTAGAATGGTTATATCCTCTTGTTTGACTGAGCCCTTTATCATTATGTAGTGTCCTTCTTTATCTCTTGTTACTCTCTTTGTTTTGAAGTCTATTTTGTCTGATATTAGTACTGCAACCCCTGCTTTCTTCTCACTGTTGTTTGCTTGAAATATGTTTTTCCATCCCTTGAATTTCAGTCTGTACATGTCTTTGGGTTTGAGGTGAGTTTCTTGTAAGCAGCATATAGATGGGTCTTGCTTTTTTATCCATTCTATTACTCTGTGTCTTTTGATTGGTGCATTCAGCCCATTAACATTTAGGGTGAGTATTGAAAGATATGTACTTATTGCCATTGCAGGCTTTAAATTCGTGGTTCCAAATGTTCAAGGTTAGCCTCTTTAGTATCTAACTGCCTAACTTAGCTCGCTTATTGTGCTGTTATATACACTGTCTGGAGATTCTTTTCTTCTCTCCCTTCTTATTCTTCCTCCTCGATTCTTCATATGTTGTGTGTTTTGTGCTGTGCTCTTTCTAGGAGTGCTCCCGTCTAGAGCAGTCCCTGTAAGATGTTCTGTAGAGGTGGTTTGTGGAAAGCAAATTCCCTCAGCTTTTGTTTGTCTGGGAATTGTTTAATCCCACCATCATATTTGAGTGATAGTCGTGCTGGATACAGTATCCTTGGTTCAAGGCCCTTCTGTTTCATTGTATTAAATATATCATGCCATTCTCTTCTGACCTGTAGGGTTTCTGTCGAGAAGTCTGATGTTAGCCTGATGGGTTTTCCTTTATAGGTGACCTTTTTCTCTCTAGCTGCCTTTAAAAGTCTTTCCTTGTCCTTGATGTTTGCCATTTTAATTATTATGTGTCTTGGTGTTGTCCTCCTTGGATCCTTTCTGTTGGGGCTTCTGTGTATTTCCTTAGTCTGTTTGATTATTTCCTCCCCCAGTTTGGGGAAGTTTTCAGCAATTATTTCTTCTAAGATACTTTCCATCTCTTTTCCTCTCTCTTCTTCTTCTGGAACCCCTATAATACGGATATTGTTCCTTTTGTATTGGTCACACAGTTCTCTTAATATTGTTTAATTCTGGAGATCCTTTTGTCTCTCTCTATGTCAGCTTCTATGCGTTCCTGTTCTCTGGTTTCAATTCCATCAATGGCCTCTTGCATCCTATCCATTCTGCTTATAAACCCTTCCAGAGCTTGTTTCATTTCTGTGATCTCCTTTCTGACATCTGTGATCTCTCTCTGGACTTCATCCCATTTCTCTTGCGTATTTCTCTGCATCTCTGTCAGCATGTTTATGATTCTTATTTTGAATTCTTTTTCAGGAAGACTGGCTAGGTCTGTCTCCTTCTCTGGTGTTGTCTCTGTGATCTTTGTCTGCCTGTAGTTTTGCCTTTTCATGGAGATAGGAATAGTTTGCAGAGCTGGGACGAGTGACGGCTGGAAGAACTTCCCTTCTTGTTGGTTTGTGGCCCTCCTCTCCTGGGAGAACAGCGACCTCTAGTGGCTTGTGCTGGGCAGCTGCACGCAGGGAGGGCTTCTGCTTCCTGCCCGGGTGCTATGGAGTTTATCTCCGCTGTTGCTGTGGGCGTGGCCTGGCTCGGGCTCCTGCTCCAAAATGGTGGAGTCATGTTGGAGCGGGAGCGGCCTGGAGGCTATTTATCTCCGTAAGGGGCCTCCCTGCTCCCTGCAGCCCAGGGGTTGGGGTGCCCAGAGATCCCCAGATTCCCTACCTCTGGATTAAGTGTTGCGCCCTGCCCCTTTAAGACTTCAAATAAGTACCGCCAAAACAAACAACCACAAAAAAAAACCACAATTTTTTTTAAATTAAAAAAAAATTTTTTTAATTAAAAAAAAAAAAAAAAAAGATGGCTGCTCATTTTTCTTTATTCTCCGGTGCCAGCCTCAGGCATCTGCTCACCGGTCTTGCTGCCCTGTTTCCCTAGTATTGGGGTCCCTATCCCTTTAAGACTTCCAGAAAGTGCTCGCCAAAACAAAACAGCAAAAGAAAAATAATAATAATAATGGTCGCTCGCTTTTCTGGTGTCCTCTAGTGCCAGGCCACCGGTGCCCACTCACTGTTCTTGCTGCCCTGTTTCCCTTGTATTGGGGTCCCTATCCCTTTAAGACTTCCAAAAAGCGCTGGCCAAAACAAAACAGAAAAAAAAAAAAATTGGTCACTCGCTTTTCTTATGTCCTCCGGTGCCCGGCCTCAGGTGCCCGCTCACTGTTCTTGCTGCCCTGTTTCCCTAGCATCCAGGGCCCCCTAGGCACGTGCTGTGTCTGCGCTCTGGCCCAAATGGCTGGGGCTGGGTGTTCGGCAGTCCTGGGCTCCATCTCCCTCCCGCTCTGCCTATTCTTCTCCCACCGGGAGTTGGGGGGATGGGCGCTCGGCTCCCGCCGGGCCCGGGGCTTGTATCTTACCCCCTTCGCGAGGCGCTGGGTTCTCTCAGGTGCGGATGTGGTCTGGATATTGTCCTGTGTCCTCTGGTCTTTATTCTAGGAAGGGTTGTCTTTGTTATATTTTCATAGATATATGTGGTTTTGGGAGGAGATTTCCGGTGCTCTACTCATGCCGCCATCTTCCGCCCACCCTCATTGTGGTTTTAATTTGCATTCTCTGATGGTTAGCAATGTGGAGCATCTTTTCATGTGCCTGTTAGCCATCTGAATTTCTTCTTTGGAGAAGTGTCTGTTCAGCTCCTCTGCCCATTTTTTAATTGGATTATTTGCTTTTTGTTTGTTGAGGTGCATGAGTTCTTTATATATTTTTGATGTCAACCCCTTATCAGATATGTCATTTATGAATATATTCTTCCATACTGTAGGATGCCTTTTTTTTCTACTGATGATGTCATTTTCAGCTTGATATAATCCCACTTGTTCATTTTTGCTTTTGTTTCCCTTGCCTGGGGAGATATGTTCATGAAGAAGTTGTTCATGTTTATATTCAAGAGATTTTTGCCTGTTTTCTTCTAAGAGATTTATGGTTTCATGACTTACATTCAGGTCTTTGGTCCATTTCGAGTTTACTTTTGTGTATGGAGTCAGACAGTAATCCAGTTTCATTCTCTTACATGTGGCTGAATAGTTTTGCCAACACCAGTTGTTGAAAAAGCTGTCATTTCCCCATTGTATATCCATGGCTCCTTTATCATATATTAATTGACCATATATGCTTGGGTTAATATCTGGACTCTTTGTCCTGTTTCACCGGTCTATGGATCTGTTCTTATCCTTTTACCGAATTGTCTTGATTACTGGGGCTTTGTAGTAGAACTTCAAGTTGGGAAGCGAGATCCCCCCTGCTTTATTCTTCCTTCTCAGGATTGCTTTGGCTATTTGGGGTCTTTGGTGGTTCCATATGAATTTTAGAACCATTTATTCCAGTTTATTGAAGAATGCTATTGGTATTTTGATAGGGATTGCATTGAATCTGTAGATTGCTTTAGGCAGGATGGCCATTTTGACAATATCTTCCTATCCATGAGTACGGGATGTATTTCCATTTATTGGTGTCTTCTTTAATCTCTCTCATCAGTATCTTGTAATTTTCAGGGTATAGGTCTTTCACCTCCTTGGTTAGGTTTATTCCTAGGTATTTTATTCTTTTTGATGCAGTTGTGAATGGAATTGTTTTCCTGATTTCTCTTTCTGCTAGTTCGTTAGTGTATAGGAATGCAACAGATTTCTGTGTATTTATTTTGTACCCTGTAACTTTGCTGAATTCAGATTTTAGTTCTAGTCATTTTGGAGTGGGTTCTTTAGGGTTTTTTATGTGCAATATTATGTCATCTGCAAACAGTGACAGTTTGACTTCTTCGTTACCAATCTGGATGCCTTTTATTTCCTTGTGTTGTGTGATTACTGTGACTAGGACCTCCAGTACTATGTTGAGTAAAGCAGGGAGAGTGAGCATCCTTGTCTTGTTTCTGATCTTAGAAGAAAAGCTTTCAGATTCTGACTGTTAAGTATGATGTTGGCTGTAGGTTTGTGATATATGGCCTTTATTATGTTGAGGTTCTTGCCTTCTATACCCATTTTGTTGAGAGTTTTTATCATGAATGGATGTTGAATTTTGTTGAATGCTTTTTCAGCATCTATGGAGAAGATCATGTGGTTTTTGTCCTTTTTTTTGTTGATGTGGTGGATGATGTTGATGGATTTTCAAACGTACCAACCTTGCATCCCTGGGATGAATCCCACTTGGTCATGGTGTATGATCCTCTTGATGTATTTTTGAATTTGGTTTGCTAATATTTTGTTGAGTATTTTTGCATCTTTGGTCGTCAGGGATATTGGTGTGTAATTTTCTTTTTTTGTGATGTCTTTGCCTGGTTTTGGTATTAGAGTGATGCTTGCTTCATAGAATGAGTTTGGAAGTATTCCCTCCTCTTCTATTTTTTTGAAAACTTTAAGTATTATATCCTCTCCAAATGTCTGATAAAACCCAGTGGTGAATCTATCGGCCCCTAGTATTCTTGCCTACTGGTATCCATGCTCTTTTGTAGTTCCTCTTCAACATTAAATAGATCTGAAGTGAGTTGTCAGTAGAACATTACAGTAATGATAGTGACTTCTGAGGCTGGATCATAAAAGACATTGCAGCTTCCACCTTTCTCTTTCTTGGATCAGTTGCTCTGGTGAAAGCCACCTGTGTCATATAGTAAGGACACTCAAGTAGCCTGCGGGCAGACCTCCATAGGGAGGAACCCAGGCCTTTTGTGATTAAGTGCATGTGGGTGAACCATCTTGGAAGCAGATTCTCCAGCACCTGCCTAGCCTTTAGATGACTACAGCCCCATATCTTGACAGAAACCTCCCAAGAGATCTCAAAGCCAGAATTGTACAGCTAAGTGACTTCTACATTCCAGAACCACAGAATATATGAGATAATGTTTAGTACTGTTTTGAGATGCTAAATTTTGGGTTAATTAGCTACACAGCAATAGATTACTGATGTAATCTGCTAGGTTCCAAAGCACAGCTCTTTTCATTCTACTTTAAAATTTGTTTGGATTAAGAGAGTGGGGATTATGGAAGAAATAGAAATATAGAAGTCCAGAATGTCCTAATCATGTAATAAAAAAAAAAGAGCTTTGAAATATCTGTTTGGTGCTTTGAGAAACTGAGAAAGAGGAGTGTCATCTAGTGGTTAAGCTGAACCTGAGAATTAGGAAGATTTCTATTTTGTTACTACCCATGGAAAGAAAGCTCAGTTGGCATGAAGAAATTAGAGGTTAAATTATGTTTCTGCTGACTGGCAGATTTGGACTGGAGCTGGGAAAGATAAATAATAGAAACTGGATTCTGGCAGGGCAAGAAAAGTTCTGACAAATGGTTAAGTGGAGCACCAACAGCCCCTTTGCTTCTGCCTCCTCCCTTCAACTGGGCTGCCTTTCCTCTGCTCCACCATGCTCCCTTTGGCCTCAGGCTCACTGAAACAGCTGCTGCTTTTTATGCTCTTTCCAAATCCCCCTTCTTTAGGATGATCTTTTCCTTTTTTATAAGGTAAATCTGCGTGCATTTAGGAACATAGAAATGGAAAACAAAACCAAACTATCTGAAAACCATCTCGTTTTGAAATACCAAGATTATTCCAATAACCAATACCAAGATTATTCCTTCCATTTTATCCAGATTTAGTCCTGGAATGGAGGGGCAAAGCACTAGGCCTACTGACCTAATCTGACTGGAGTCACCAGCAATAGTTACTATTCCAGGATGCAAGCACTAGAACTGTTCCCCAACATTTGGCACAACAAGCTCAGTACGCACATGGAGAATATGAAGCCCAAAGAGCTCAGGTGACGATTCTGTTAACATATTAGTCGAATATCTCTAAGAGGAGGATGCGGTTTTGAGTTCGGATAAATTATCTCAAAAACCCATTCTGATTCGCAAAACGGTGATTAGTTGGGATCCTCCCAAATCTATTATGCAAACACAGAAACACCAGGAACAGCATAACCCAGGCTAATCCCTCCCTAAATTGTAAACTGATCCTCAAAAACAGGCTTTAGCAGGAAAAGGCCTCCTTGGACAGTGATCCCGTCCGCGGGGCAGAACGAGGACTTCCTTTCTCACCGCAGAGCGCCGGCAGGAGCGGGGTAGGCGGTTCACTGCAACTCTCTTACTTTTCCTCGGGATGGGGGCTCTTATTTGGGGGCCACGCAAGCACTGAATATAGACCGAACCGGTCTGGGGAACGCTAGGGGCTGCCTGGGGGTGTTCAGCGGTGCAGCTTTCTCTCCCGGATTCTGTTTCTAGCCAGCGGAATGGGCGTACGCACAGACCCTGGCTGCGGCCACAGCCTGCGCGGCTCCGGGCGGCCGCCGGGTGGGCGGGGCCTGGCGGGGGCGGGAACCTACCGCTGTCACGTGACTGAGCAGCGGGCGGCGGCGGCCACAGAGTCCGGAGAAGCGTCAGACACACCGAGCAGCCGGCGGGGCAGGCGGGGAACCGGGGACACGGCCATGGGGAGCTTGAAGGACGAACTGCTCAAGACCATCTGGCACGCGTTCACCGCGCTGGACCTGGACCACAGCGGCAAGGTCTCCAAATCGCAGCTCAAGGTGGGCGCGCCCCTCTTCGGCCCACACCTCGGCCCTCGCCGGCGTGCGTTCCACCACCCTGGGGTGGGAGTCCGACTGGCGGGCGGAGACCACAGGGAGGGGCGGCCGGAATGCGGCCGGACGGCCTGCTCCCGCGGAGACGGCAGAGACCGGGATTTGGTCCCTTGTGCCTCCCTCTTGCCTTCGAGCGGTGTGCTAGGGCCGGTGTGTTGGTCTCCTCGGGGATCCCGGTGCGCGGGGGAAGACCGGGTGGCGTCTCTGAGGCGCGAGCCCGGCTCCCTAATGGCGCGGGGGGCCCAGAAAGCTTTAGACTCAGGAGAGCGGTGGGAAGCTCCCTTGGACAACCTTTCCAGTTTCCTCTTTACCCCGGAGAGGAAGGGACTTGCCCAAGGTCACTGAGCAGAGCCTTCGACAGCGCACGCTCCACACCGGGGCAGTCCTCAAAACGGCCAGCAGCGCCGGGGCAACCGGGCAGCCCAGAGAAGGGAGAAGTGCTCCTGGGCGCGACTCTGGGGCCTGGCTCTGGCGGTGGGGATGCTTTCTGCGCTCGAGCATCCTCAGGTCAGTCACTAATTGAGGGTGTAACCATGTTCTGCAGGGGCCTTAACTCTGGATGAAGATCACTGATCTTTCTGGCACTCTGCAAAAGGGACTACTTTTGCAGAGTGTATTTATTATGACTGCCAAAACCCCCACCATTAAGTGAGAGTGTAAGGTATAAATAAAAGAATGCTTGTAAACTGAGTAACCCTGAGCAGGGAAGGTGGCACTTAGCCAGGAGAAATTGGCAGCTTCTTGAAAGTATAAAATATGGTAACAAACAAGAAGATCCATTCGCAGGCATTTCCAAATATCCACATTTTGGATCTGTATGTCAGGTTTTCTATTCCTCTGAGAATGAATTTCTGAAGATTGGGTTTATTTTATTTTTGCAGTAATCAGGAGGTTCTTATGAGTAGTGGCTTTTGTGCCAGTAAGACTTAGAATTTCCCCTCCACCGCCATTTGGTACTCCACTCTTTCTCATTCATGAAATCAGTCTGGAAGTGTTCACTGAGATCATCCACTTAATCTTTATTTTACTTTATTTTTTAAATTAACATCAGTAAAATTGACTTTTTTGGTGTACAGTTCAATGAGTTTTAACACATATACAGAGTTATATAACTATTCTTGAAATCAGCTTTCCATCAGTTATGTCATCCTAAAAAACTGCCTCATGCTGTCCCCTCAGCCCCAACTCAAGGCAACCAGTGATTTCTTACTCATTGCTACAGTTCTATCTTTCCCCATTGTCTTATAGATGGAGTCATACAGTATGTAATATTCGGACACTGGCTTCTTTTACCCAGCATAATACCTTAGAGCTTCATCCATGTTGTTGTGTGTATCAATAAATCTTTTAATTGCTAAGTAATATTCCATTGTATGGATGTACCATATTAACCCATTCACCCTTTAAGAACATTAGTGTTATTTCTCAATTTTTGGTAATTATGAATAGAGCCTCCTTTTGCTTAATGTTTAAAATTTACCTATACCACCCTATTTAAAGTGGGTTTCTTACAGATAGCATGTAGTTGGGTTGTGTTTCTTACTCCATGCTAACATTCTCTGTCTTTTAATTCTTGTGTTTAGTTCATTTACATTTGGTTACTATGGTTAGATTTAGGGCTACCTATTTTATTATTTTTTTTCTGTTTTTTTGTTCCTGTTGCTCCCCTCCTTCCTTTAGATTATTTGAATATATTTTAGTATTCCATTTTAATACTGAGTTTTTGACTATTTCTTTTGTAGTTTTTTTATGATTGCTCTAGGAATTCTTTTTTATATATGTGTATATACATATATAGATACATATAAAACGTTTATACTTAGAATTACTATTTTACCACTTAAGAGAATGTAGAAAACTTGTCACCATACAGTTCCTTTTAACCTCTCTGCTTTATGTTGCAGGTGTCATATTTATTAATTCTACATATATTAAAAATGCCATCAGAAAATGTTAAAATTCTTTTGCTTTCAACCATCATTTTTATTTTAAAGATCTCAAGAGAATTACCCCCAGATAATTTTATAGCTCAGGTGGATGAATCTTCTTAGTTGTTTGGTGACTTGCCCAGAGTAGTAGCTATATCTAGAACCAGTATTTTCAAACTTTAAAGCCAGTGTTTCTTTGTTTTTTCTTTTACAATTGATGACATATGAGATGTTTTCTATTACTTCTGTTGCTCTGTATCCGAAATTTTCCTTTAGGCTGCTTATTGAATAAGTGTACAGAGGTTTCTTGACTTAAAATTCTTGATTAAATCCCAGTTCATAGCTTTCAAACCTCAAGATGTTGATAAGGCAGCTGTGCATTTGTGTTTAGTCCCTTCCTTGTCTACTTAACTGAGAGACTTTTGGATTGATTCAGTTCTGTTCATCTTGCCAGTGTTTTTGGAATTGAGAACGTTTACAAAATTTGTATGTAGGTCTTTCCTTTTTGTTTTGAACCTGAAGTTCGATGTTCATTGACCGATTGGCCAGGAGTAGAGTTTTTGCCTTAATTTGTTCATTCATTCATTGTTCATACAATAACCTTTTGTGGGCTTAGTCTGTGTAAGGTACCTTGCTAATTTCATAAAGAAGATATTTGTATTTTTAGGTTCTTGAGAGTTAATATATCCTTGGAGGAAATATCATATAATTGATTTATTAAATAGCGGACTAACAATTATATACTCAAAATAAAGGTTATAATTTATCACTTTGGAAAGCCCTATGGGCATCTGAAATATTTTTGACAGTTGTCTTTTTGAATTCCCTTCATAATTTTTGATACAGCGAATGGGTACATTCACAAACTGTGTAACGGACATTGCATGTGTTAGGTACTCTGCCCAATGAATGCTAAGGGTGATACGGTAGTAAAGCTGGGGAAAAAGAAACAAATGTGAATCTTTGCCTTCAAAGAGTTTAAATATTGGTAGGCAAATTAAGAGAATAATTAATCATTAGAGAAGGTACTTTCTATGTATATATAGATTGTGTAATTCAGACAATTACCCTATCCTTAAGAAATGTAGTCTGGTGGTAGAAATGAATACAGAAATATTCGGTAGATGTTGAGTGTACTCAGCAGAAGATATGGGGCTATGAAATTTTAGAGGAAAAGGCAATTGCTTTTCTTTACTGATGGGATTACTTCATGAAAAAAGCTTGTTTGGAATGAACTCTGAAGAAAGCTAGGATGTGTATGTAGAAATAGAGGAGGATTCCACCCATTCTATTCATTCATTCTTTGGCTATTTCTTGACTGCTCTTAGCTGTAGTACATCCCTGTGAATTAGTGCAGAAGTAAGAAATTAATCAGGCATTTATGAGGACTTCTGTGTAACATATTTTGATTGGAGTGCAGAATAGGAGTATGTGTATGTCTGTCTATCTGTATATAAGAGAGAGTTTTTACTGGGATAAAGCTGTAGAAATAGATGGGGGTTAATGCATGGAAGGCTTTGAGTGCCAGACTAGTTAGAAGCCATATCAAAATTGCATTTAGGAAGTTACTTGGGCAGTAGCATACGTACTAGGTTGGAGTGGATCGAGCAGTTTGGAATTAGGAGACTATTAAAATAGCTCAGATGAGAGGTAATGGGAGCTAGAGGTGGAGAGGATGGAAGAGGGGTAGATGATGAGTGAAGGAACTTTGTTGTCCACAGGCCTGGACCCCTGAATGGCTTTGAGGAGGAATAGAAAGGACAGAGTCAGAAATGTCTCAAATTTCAACTATGGGTGATCAGTGGATGGCAACTGTTTTTCACAGAAATAGGAAAGTTATGAGAAGGCATTGTCCAGAGAAGAAACAGTAGTTTGAATATGCAGAGTTTCATTTGTTTATTTTATTTTGTTTTTGAGGTCCTTGATGGATGGATCTTTAGCTGGAGATAATGTCCTTGGGAAGTATGGGGCTCTCAGTACAGGATCTGGTAGTTGAAGCTTGGAAAAGGAGAGAAGAGACTTATTTGTGGCCTTGGGGAATAGCTAAAGTAGGTGGTGACAGGAAGAATAGGAGCCAGGGGACCAGAAATGAGAGATAAGAACCACTTTGGAGCAACATTGGAGCTGAGGGAGAAGAATATTCAAGAAAGACATAGAGTTCATTATTGTTATTATATACATATATTTGGAGATAATAAAGTGACACAATTAATTTTTCCCTGCCTTAACTTATAAACTACACATTTCTCTTCTGAAAAGAAGTTGTGAGAAATTTGGAGTATTGGCATCATCTTGGGAATAAATTTATTTGCTTCTTTTAAGGAGATTGTTTTGCAGTATAGTACTCATTTTGATAAATGTGTTTGAGTCATTGCTATAACTGGTGAATATATTCCTCAAGGGTCCCTAGTTTAGTACAAAAAAACTTATTTTTTTATACCTTATTTTTATTACTAATAGTATATTTTTGAGAAAAACAAAGACATATCTGAATAAGTGTTGAAATTTAAAATCCAAAGAGAAAATTAAAAACATAAGACATAATATTTTGTTGTTGCAAATACAGAATTCCATTACATTTATCAATAAAATAAAAATACAGAGCAGGGAATTTAAAAACCACTTGTGACTTAGGTAAGTTACGATAGCTACAGAGGTTGGGTTGTAATCTAGTCACAGTGATGTTACCTTGTTAAAACACCTAGGCATGAAGTCATTCCCAGGCAGTTATCTTCTTGATCTACATTAAGATATACCCTGCCCGAAAGAGGGAACTACCTCTGCCTCACTTTCCTCACCTTGATTCTTTGTCCCTCTTCCTCCTGCATTCCCTGTGATGTCCTTGGACTTCCTGTGGGCAATCTGAGGACGCTCTGCAGGGGACCTCTGTCTGTGGTTTCAGTTGTGACATTTCTGGCTCCTCCCCGCCCCCCCCCCCCCCCCCCCCCCCCGCATTGTAGATGTATAAATCTTCATCCCTGCCCTCTGCCTATGCACCCTCATAGAAGTCATCAGCTATATTAGTTTATTTTGCAGTTGGATTGTTAAAGACAACTCCATTTTTTTAATTGTCATATTGATTTGGTGTTACTATATTTTTCAGGCTGGGATACAGAGGGACGCTAAACTAAGTTACTATTTTAAGTTAAAATTTTTTCTAATTATATAGAGACTACTTTTCAGCTGCTGCAGTAGAGAACAATAGGCTAATGGTGGGGAAAGAAATCCTCAGAAACACATTCTCTACCTAATATTCATGAATAGTCCTTCCTTGAACAAACTCTGTAGTTTAAGACTATTACTTGTTTGGAATGCTGTTTTAGTATAATTGCTGATAACTGATGGGAGGTTAAAAAATAATGAAGAGATTGATGGAAACTTCTTTAAAGGAAGGTACTAGGTAAGTATCACTGAGCTGGTGTTAGAAATTTTTTTCCACCAATTTTTCCCCTTGGTTTGGTTCTGGTGTTTGTGCTCTTCTTTTGTCTGTATTTTTCTTTTTTTCTTAATGAGGAACAGTTGTGTGTGGATTCCATATTTTAGGAAACCTTATTAATATGTCATCTTAAGTAGACCATGTTACTTTTAGGTTATGATGTAAATTTGCAGAGATCATAATGGAAATAGGTATATAGGGTGTATTTGAAGTAGAGGCAATACTTATTTTTTTCTCCACTGATGTTTAAAAATTATCTTCAAATTATAGAAGTTCAGTGGTTTTGCTGAAAGATACTAAATCTCCAGTGTTATTTAGAAATACATGCAATTCCAAGAAGATAAAAAGATGAAGGCTGTTATTTAAACAAATACATATCAAAAATAAACTTTTTGAATAGGTCATATTTACACATGGTATGAAATTCGTAAAGTTCGAAAGGACATTCACAAAAGTGAAGAGTAAATTTCCTTCAACCCCTGACCCATACTAGTTCCCTGTCCTGGTGGTAACCATTATTTCTACTTTTTTAAGTTCCTTCCAGAGATCAAAATAAACCTTAAAATCAATACTCTTATTGTTATGGTAATTGTTGTCCTCTTAAATAGAGCAAAATAGGGTGATATTTTTGCAATCTCTATTACAACTTTACTTTGCAATTATGGTTGCAGTGGGAATTATATGTCAGTGCTGGAAACATCTTTTATTGGCTCTGCAGTTTCATCCTGTTGTTTTTAGAAACAGGGTTTTGTTCTGTGCTAAATTGTGCCCTTATGAAGTGAAAGAGCTTACAACTAGTGAGGATCTAAATGAAAAAAAATTTTGAGGAACAATTTGAGTAGTTTAAATCTTGATTCATTTCTCAATGATAGATTTTCAATTAAATGTTTTTAGTCTTTGCCTTGAAATTGGTTTTGTGTCTTGTGAATAACATTGTGTGTTCCCTTCCTGTGTAGGCATTTAGCCTTAAAAATGTTTAATCTTGCTAGTTGTGAAAGTAATTGAGGCAGGCCAATGGTTGATTTAAAATACAGTAGTCCCCCCCTTCTTCATGGTTTCTGTTACCTGTGGTCAACTGCTGTCCAGAAGCAGATGATCCACCTGACATCGTCAGAAGGTCAGTAGTAGCCTAATGCCCTGTCACAGTGGTTACATCATTCCCCTTGCCTCACCTCATCATGTAGGCTTTTTATCATCACAAGAAGAAGGGTAAGTACAGTACAGAGATATTTTGAGAGAGAGACCACATTCACTTAACTTTTATTACAGTATATTGTTAAAATTGTTCTGTTTTATTATTATTTATAATTA
This sequence comes from Manis pentadactyla, assembly GCF_030020395.1. Taxonomy (NCBI): domain Eukaryota; kingdom Metazoa; phylum Chordata; class Mammalia; order Pholidota; family Manidae; genus Manis; species Manis pentadactyla. Next base: position 49,735,281 of record NC_080027.1, read on the forward strand.
ATCTCTTATTGTGTCTAATTGATAAATTCAACTTTGTTATAGGTGTGTATATATGGGAAAAAACATAGTATATATAGGGCTTGGTGCTCTCTGTGGTTTCAGGCACCAACTGGGGTTCTTGGAACATAAGGGCAGACTACTATATAAAGGAAGCAAGTTGCAATAAAGGGCTTTTATTGTGTGAAACACAATGTAAAAGATATGGTTAATTCTTTTAAACTTGGCATGTATAGTATTTCCTCACAATCCTTAGTGTTGGTTTTTTGTTAACCCCTGTGGTAAACGTTGTTTCTGTTGAGCAACTAAAAATCAAATTTAAAAAATGGGTTTGGGGTTAGCATCATGAGTGAGCCTGTAAAAGTCTTTGTAAATATTATTTATATTTCACCAAAGAAAACAGTGAAGACAGCTCTCTAAATAAAGAGCATGTAAGAGACATTTTAAAATGTTAAAATGGTAATAATGGATTCTGGGTTATTTCCTTTCTCCATTCTTAACTTGCTAGAAAACTTTCAGTGGTATAGTTTGGAAATTTTAATTTTCTTTGAAATACATGTAAACTTTTGCTTTATTGAGGATAATACACAAACTGTGAGGCACTTTTGTTTTGTGCGTGTGGCCCTCTGTCTTAATAACCAGTTCATTTCTAATCTTATGACTCAGGACTCTTCACCTTCCTGACCCCCACTTTTTATTTCCTTTGGGGTCTCACCACAGCCCCAGAGGTACATAGTAGCTGGAAGCTAGAGATAGAAGGCTTTGGTTGACCTTTTCTCCCTTACTCAGTTGGCCATCACAGAGTAGGTATTTTTCATTCCCTTCCAAAGGAAGGTTATTATAGTCCCCTCAGTGATAATTAGTACACTGGAACTTGGGGTGCAGTGACTTACCCAGTCAGTCCCTCTTACACTTGTCCCTGTTGCCTTCCTGCAACATAAGTCTAAGGTGGCCCTTTGCCTCCACTTCCTTTGTCTTTTCCAAGGTTTCATTTCATACATCTATTTTTCTGCTCTGCTTTCTGCCCTTCCTCTTATTCTATCTTCAGGTTCCCACTCAAAATCTATGTCTCCTTGAAACTGCAATTCTCATCAGTTAGTAAGTTGTGAAAAGGTATTTAGGAGTAAATCTGTATGTAGGTGAATTTCATAAAAGGAGATCTTGAGATTAGGGAAAGATTTCTGCAATATTGGAAAAAGTTTTTCATTTTAGGAATCTTCTGTGCCTTCTATACCTTTTGCTTTTTAAAGATAACTAGCTTTGTTTGATAATCAGCTGTGTTTGATTTGGACCAGGAGAGTGGCATGGTGTACCAGCCAGAAGAAGTGACACCAGCTAGGATCAGAGTTGTTCTAGTCAGTGGATGACGTTGAAGGTTATATTTCCCTGCATGGGCAGCTGTGGGAGGATGGGGCACTGTCCGCCTTGCCAGCACTATCTACCCCATCAGTTCTTTGAGTTCCTAGGGTCCTGGGTGTCTCAGTGAGATGGCTGTTACACCTGAGTTGAGAGTAGGAGCTGGTGGGCAGTTGACTCACTCTCAGTGACTGAATTCAGCAGTGATTTGAGAACACACTACTAGGTAATGGGACACCAGACTGATAGTAGATCAAATTAGGGTGGAATTCTGAGGTTCTTTACTGAGGTGACTTTGGGGAGTTTGCTTTCTTCTTACATTTTAAGATTATCTGTTGAATGGGAATAATAAGACATTTAACAACATGCTTGAATAGATGGAGCTCACAACCTTTATGTGTGGCAACAGAATACTTACTAGCTACCTATTCCTACCAAACAGTGATTTTGACTATGGATTTCTAGGTTTTACTCTACTAAGCAACTTTTGTTAGGGACTCTGGGGAAGAAAAAAAGTATCCAATATTGTCCCTTACCTTGAGGGGTGTGTGGTTTAATAAAGAAGATCATATATGAAATGACTACAACAAGATAACATGTAAGCAAGTTCTACAGAGCGTGGAAAATGAGTGCTGTAGGCCATGCTGTCTAGTACACTAGGCATTAGCCGTATTTGGCTCTTGAGCATTGAAAAGTAGGTAGTCTGAATTCAGGTATGTTGTAAGTATAAAATATATGCTGGATTTCAGAGACTTAGTATAAGAAAAGAATGTAAACTATCTAATAATTTAAAAATATTGATTACATGTTTAAGTTATATTTTGAATATGTTATTAAAATTTCTCCTGTTTCTTTTTATTTTCTAAAAATGTGGCTATTAAAATTTAAAAATTCCATATGTGGTTTGAATTATATTTCTGTTGGACAGAACTGTTGTAAAGGTTCAAAGGAAATTGAGGAAAGATGTAGACAGTTGTAGACATGGAAAGTTTCATGGAGGAGATAGAATGTCAGCTGTTTCTGGACAGAATGGGACAGATCTTGTCCAGTGTAGATAGAGGAAGGTGGCAAGTGTGCTGGTGGCATTGTAGATAAGAGCAAGAGCCCAAATCTATAGTATTTGTGAGCAGAAGGGAAATACTCTGGGTGAAATAGAACATTTGTTTTGAGGTATAGTGGAAAATTAGGATTAAAAGGGAGATAGAACTACATTTGTACAGATATTCTTGTCTTGCACAGAATAGATGGTTAATGTATATTGATTGTGTTAGACTGAATAGTCCAGAACTGATCCTGTCAAGAGGGGAAATTATTAAAACTTGTGGGGAAGATACATGATAAAGGTAGAGTTTGAGATTATTCTGATGATGTGGGTGAGATGATTAGAGGTGAGAGATGGGGAGACCAATTGGGGGGCTGCTATGAAAGCTGATGAGCAGATTGATGAGTGCTGGACTGGGATGGTGGCAGTGGGACTCAAAGGAGCTACATTCCCTAATATTAAAGAGCTTAAAGTCTTGTGGGTGATACAGACCAGCAAACTGGAAATTTGAACATAGAGAGGTAAAGAAAGTACACAATGCTAGGGAAAATAGAGCGACTCTACCTAGCCTGTGGCGAGGATTGGATGAGTTAAACCAGAGAATGCTTCTAGAAGAAGAAACGTTTATCACTGACCTTAAGGGATGTGTGAAACTCCTCTTCAAGAACATCTATGATGAAAGATTTGGAAAGTAAATCTCCTGGAAGGACAGGAAAAAGTTTCAGGAGAGAGATCACTATTTGGGAAGTCAGGAGACCTGTCTCTCTGCTTCATTACTTGTGTGGCTGTGGGAAATTATTTCTTCTTACTAGGTTCCTCATTTGTAAAACATGGAGTAGTGGACAAAATTTTCAAAGTTTAGCCTTCTAATTTAACTTTGTTAGCTTGATGTGTTCACCAAGATCACATCCTGGTGAGTGGTTGCTATGCAGCAACTCTTTGTTAGGGCCTCAGAGTCCTCAGGTTAGCCTTAAGCTGATGGAGCAGTCACTCCTCGGGGAAGAGAGGAGTTGGCACTGGGGTGCTGAATTAGATCTGAAAATAGGACAAACTATAAGTAAAAGAGGTACAAGAAGAGGAGAGTCTGTAGTTTTATTGTTAAGGGAATGGTGGTACCAAAGTCAGAATGGGTGTGTGTGTAGGGAAACCTGGTTTGGGGAGAAAGGTGATGAGTTCTCCTTTGGATTTGTGGATGTGAGGCACATTTAGTGTAGACATCTCCAGTATTAGGTAGCAATATAAACCACAGCTCAGTTGAGAGGTCAGGACCAGAAAGAGATTTGAGAGTCATTAGAATAAAGGTGACTTAATGTTGTCAGGATAAAAGCACTTTTTTGGAAGAGAATAAGGAGAAAGAGGAACTCAGCTGAAAACTGGGCTTTGGGAAATATGCAGATTGGGAAATGAGGAGTGAGGGAGGTGACTCCATAAAGGCACTTTTGATGAGCAAAGAGAATTTAGAAAATAGTATGTCATGGAACCAAATAAAGGGAATGATTCAGACTGCCAAATGGTGGAGACTTGGGAGAGTGACGTGTTCAGAGGGTATGTGTCCTAGGTTGGGTTCTCCAGGAAGCTGGTACTAAGACAGAGTTGGGAGTGCAAGAGGGTTATGGGGAAAAATACCTATGGAAAATACGGAGAGGAAGTAGGATTGGGAAAAGGTGCTGTCAGACTCTGATATGAATTTGACAAATCCAGGAGCACTGGAGCAAAAAAGGCCTGTTGGAGGACTCCCACCTAGGTGATAAATGATACCATCTCCTTCCCCAGTCATTAGCTGAGGTGGACCCTGAAGGTACTAATAGCTGGAGACTCTCAGCTAACCACAGTCCTTATAGCCTGGCAGCAGTTCCTTTCTTGAGGGAAGTGAATGGTACATTACTATGTTTGCCACAGATTCCTTTTGAAGAAGCAGTTTCATGAGATTGATAGGGATAGGAGCTGTATTATAAGGACTGTGAGGGGACAGAAGATGAAGCAGCAGAGGTAGACCTTTGATTGTGATCTTTGTCATCATTTGGCTGTACACTGTGGCTTCACATCTTCTCTTGGAGAAGACTGTACTAAATTGAACTACCTAATTGCTCTGGTCTCTCTTCTACTATAGAGTTCTCTCACACACTTGTTAAGTCTTACTGAGTCCTCTCCTGAAAAACCTCTACTTAAATTTTGAGGAATTAGACTGCTTACTGGATCTCAGGTCAGATGGGTTATGCTTCTAGTTCTGGTGGTGGTAATAAGTAATGGAGGCATTGCTTTTTTTATTAAAGTATTGTTGATATACAATCTTATGTTGGTTTCAAACATACAACACAGTGGTTCAACAGTTACCCATATTATTAAATCCTTACCCCCTCTTATGCAGTTACTATATGTCAAAGTAGTAAGAGGTTCCAAAATCATTCACTATATTCTCCGTGCTGTACTACTGTCCCTGGTGACCAACTTATATTGTAATTGTGTTATTTCATCCTCCCCTCCCCTCTACCCCAGCCCCTCCCCCTTGGTAACCATTAGTCCCTTCTCAGTGTCTATGAGTCTAGTACTATTTTATTCCTTCTGTTTTGCTTTGTTTTTATACTCCACAAATAAGTAAAATCATAGGGTATTTGTCTTTCTCCACCTGGCTTATTTTCAGTGAGGATTATACCTTCTAGATCCATACAGGTTGTTGCAAATGGGAGGATTTATTTTCTTTTTATAGCTGAATAATATTCCATTGTGTCTATTCATCTGTTGATGGACACTTAGGTTGCTTCCATATCTTGTCTGTTGCAAATAGTGCAGTGATAAACATAGGGGTGGAGGCATTGATTTTTACTCTAAAAGTGATCTGAATTAGAGATCATAATTAAACAAAAGTTCTTTCCAGAAAGAATATATTGGTAGTATAGTGAAATAAATTCAAACACTCAGATCTGGGTAAAGATGATAGAGAAGCAAACTAAACTAAAAAAACCCAAAACTCCCCAACAGATCCTTAAATGGGACTCACTAAGTGCCTTTTGTTGAACACAAGGCACTCTCATCTCAAAACTTTATTAGGTTTTGCTACTGTACAAATGGTTAAAATACAGATTCTTTAAGGAATTTACAGAGTAGTGGGAGTGGTAGATACAGAAACTTAACTCGAGTTAAATCTGTTTACAAATTATTTATCTCCTTAAGGGAATTTGTTTATCCTGTCCAGTGGGAGGCTGAAATCTAAGGAGGCTGTCCCAGATTGGGAGACTTTATTGCCTGTAGTGTGGCTTATTCAAGAGCATGGCAAGGCATAGTACTTCATGGATGACTCATGTGATGTAATTTCATCAGCTTTGTAGTCCTACAACGATCTCTTCATATTTTGTAATTTTATTGGTGCTTCCTAGCTGGAGCCTCCAGACATACTTTTAAAATTTCCCATAAATATAAAAGCTTCACTGTTTCTGATGTTAAAGATAATATGTAGAATATTCAGACAACACATTAAAGCATAGAGGCAAGGGTAAAAGCATCAGGAATTCTACCGCTAATGCAATGAACTTTTCAGTGACAGTCTTTCTGATATCTCTGTCCCTCTCCAGTCTTTCCCCTTCCCACTCCATCTCTCTTGTCCCCATCATGCACAAACATGCATGTACACACATGCATGTGCACATACATATATATCCTTTTATATAAGTGGGATCATATTTCATATGCTTTTGTAACCTATTATGCAGCGTGTGAAGCTCATCTTTCTTTATCAGTGCACATTGATCCATACACTGTCGTCCTTTGTAACAGCTCTGACCTATTTCACTGTGTTGATGCATCATGCTTTATTTAACCACTTTCCTATTCACAGATATTTGAGATATTTTGATGTTTTAGGGGTGCTCATAAACATTCTACTGTGTGTAGGCCACCTTGCCTTGCTCCCCAAACAGAATGTCAGTAGTGATGGAGAAAACCTGCTCTCTACCTTCTCCGGTGTTGGGTGTTGGCACTCTTAATACTTTGTATCTGCTCACATGCTAGGTATTGTTATTCAGACAAAAAGTAATGGCTCTTGGTGAATGTAGTAACCACATTGTTTTTCATGTGAAATCTTCATAAGAGTGTATATCAATGATACCTTCATAAAAAAAAAGCTAAAAAAATAATGGCTCTTTTAATTTGCTTTATTATAATCACTAATGAGGCTAAGCATCTTTTCTTGTATTTATTAGTCACTAGTTTCTTTTGTGAATTTTCTATTCATGTCCATTCCAATTTTTTTTTGGTGTTCATTTAGTTTCTAAGAGTAATCGAATATTGGAGCTATTAGCCTTTTTTATTTATGGTGTCTCTGTTTAAAGGGAAATTAAAAATTTTTTATATGGCCAAATTTACCAGTATTTTCTGAAGAGGGCTATATTAATTAATTATGCAAAATAACTTGTTAAAGGTGGTTCATTTAGAATGTAATCCAGTGGTGTACACTGTAGTTTAGCGATGTATATTCTATGGACAACATCACAACAGATGGTTTTGAGTTAGATATCCTGCCTTAATCTGTCCTAAGTGTTATGTCCCTACTTAGCTCTAGGCTAGTCACTGTGGAGGGTACAGAAGACAAGTATCAGGCAGGGTTTCCTCCCTCACTCAGCTGCAGTTAGGTATTTGAGATAATGCTAGCATATGAGATGAAATCCATTTAAATGCTGAATAGGAGTTTGATGGACAGTAAGGCAGTGAAGGTTTCCTAGAGTTTATGAAGAACAACTCAGTCTTGAAGGATGTGGCTAGGCAGAAGGGAATGTTTCCAGCAGGGCATTAGGAAACTTGGGTTCTTGTACCTTCTTTGTAACCGATTAGTGTGTGACTCAGGCCAGGGCATGCCCCAGTCTTTTTTTTTCCCTTTAAAATATTTTTATTTATTTATTTATTTATTTACTCACTCACATACTTACCTACATTGATTAAGGTATCACTGATATACACTCTTATGAAGGTTTCACATGAAAAACATTGTGGTTACTACATTCACCCATGTTATAGAATTCCCCCCATGCCCCATTGAAATCACTGTCCATCAGCATAGTAAGATGCCGCACAGTCACTTCTTGTCTTCTCTGTGCTACACTGTCTTCCCCGTGACCCTGCCACACACACCATGTGTACCAATCATAATACCCCTCAATCCCCTTCTCCTTCCCACCCCACCTGTCCTCCCCTTTGGTAATCGCTAGTCCCTTTTTGGAGTCTGTGAGTCTGCTGCTGTTTTTGGTTCTTCAGTTTTGCTTTGTTGTTATACTCCACAAATGAGGGAAGTCATTTGGTACTTGTCTTTCTCCGCCTGGCTTATTTCACTGAGCATAATACCCTCTAGCTCCATCCATGTTGTTGCAAATGGTAGGATTTGTTTTCTTCTTATGGCTGTATATGTACCACAACATTTTTATCCATTCATCTACTGATGGACACTTAAGTTGCTTCCATATCTTGGCTGTTGTAAATAGTGCTGCAGTAAACATAGGAGTGCATATGTCTTTTTGAATCTGAGATCTTGGTTTCTTTGGGTAAATTCCTAGGAGTGGAATGTCTGGGTCAAATGGTATTTCTATTTTTAGTTTTTTGAGGAACCTCCATATTGCTTTCCACAATGGTTGAACCAATTTACGTTCCTACCAGCAATGTAGGAGGGTTCCCCTTTCTCTGCATCCTCCCCTGCATTTGTTGTTCCTAGTCTTTTCGATGTTGGCCATCGTAATTGGTGTGAGGTGATCTCTCATTGTGGTTCTAATTTGTATTTCTCTGATAATTAGCAATGTGGAGCATCTTTTCATGTGCCTGTTGACCATCTAAATTTCTTCTTTGGAGAAGTATCTGTTCATATCCTCTGCCCATTTCTTAATCAGGTTATTTGCTTTTTGGTGTTCAGGTATGTGAGTTCTTTATATATTGTGGATGTTAACCCTGTGTCAGATATCTTATTTATGAATATATTCTCCCATACTGTAGGATGCCTTTTTGTGCGACTCATGGTTTCCTTTGTTGTACAGAAGCTTTTTAGTTTGATGTAGTCCCATTTGTTCATGCTTTTGTTTGCCTTGCCTGAGCAGATGCTTTCAGAAAAAAGTTGTTCATGTTTATGTTCAAGAGATTTTTGCCTATGTTTTCTTCTAAGAGTTTTATGGTTTCATGACTTACATTCAGGTCTTTGATCCATTTTGAGTTTACTTTTGTGTATGAGTTAGACAATAATCCACTTTCATTTTCTTACATATAGCTGTCCAGTTTTGCCAACACCAGTTGTTGAAGAGCATGCCCCAGTCTTTTTAATCTAAGAAATAAGGAGAGAGGAGTTGGATGTTTCCTAATATTGTTGTCATTATTAAAGTGATATGGTTTTACTGTTGAAAGAGAATTTTTTAGGCAGAACTCATTCAGCATTGTTCAAAGGCCTTCTGCCTTCTGAGTGGCATGCTAGGTTCTCTGAGTATGCAAGGATGGGTAGACACAGGACTTTCTTTAAGAAATTTACAGTCTTATGGGAGAGAAAAATCATGTGGTAGTAGTGTAAAATAAAAATGGTGCAGAGTGCTTGGGAAATGCAGAGTGGGGAAAGACCATTTTGAGTTGGGGTGGTGGAGGCTTCAGGAAGGGATGATGTTCATGTTAAGTAGAAATGGAGGGGGGTGGTTGAAACAACGGCCTGAAAGAGAAAGGCGGGTGGTACAGTTTGTTTGGGGTTCAGTGCATAAACTTGTTTGGCTGGGTTTGTGTGATTGGTGCAGAGAGGAGGCAAAATAAGGCTAGGAAGGTAAAGTGGGCTTGGCCTATCGTGATGAAAACACAGAGCTCAGGTACTTGGTTTTTACTTCTGTAGGCATGAGATGAGTTGTAGACAAGAGGGTAATGTGATGTAAGCAGCACTTGAAGATCAGTTTGGTAAAAGTATCTAGGATGGTGATTGATTGCATGCAGGGACTGAGTCAACTTTGAGATTTCCGAGACTGAGTACAATAAAGATAATTTAAGAGAAAGCAAGCAAGAAAGCAGTGACAAGCAGGATGGAAGGGTATTGTTAGGAAAGGGAAAATGACTCTGTGTGGTAAGGGGCAGGACTTCTATTCGGACAATGCTTTTAAGGCAGGGCAAAGCACTGGTAGGAAATTGGTCATTCTGGTTCATTGTTAGGAAGAGTTTTCTGGTAATTTGCCATTAGCTTGAAATTTTGTAAATCAGACAGGAATTTTCATGTTTTTAAAAAAGATGGCCTATTATGAATTATGATTCTATAATTGTGCTGGTTCAGATAAGCTTGTTGGAGTAGAGCTACCCCCCCACTGGTTTTTCAGTGTTGAATTTTGCCCATTACGCACATCCTGTAAAGGGAAACTGTGTGATTTGGGAGGGTGGGGGAACATTTCAGAGGACCTTTATAATCTCTGCATCTTTGGGAGGGAGGAGGGGGAACATCGTGCACTTGTGTGTTAAAACACTGTTTAGTCGTTCATCACCCTTGATTTCATTTTCATGATAGCTGGAGCAAAATGCTGAAAAGGGTAAATGGCAAACCACTGAGCAGGAACAGACCACAGGAGCAGGGCTCATGCAGTTAATTAGTCATCTCTTGTCAGCACAGGCCCTGTGAGGCTGCAGGTGGCTAAGAAAGAGCTGGAAAGATGAGTTTCTGGCATGGATATAGATTTGTTATTGTAGTAACAATAGTTTATTCTTCAAATTGGGAATGAGAGTTAAGTTGCTTAGCAATCATGTGGGCGCTAAAAAAACTGCCTTTGGAGGAGCAGGCATTTGAAGTGGAATAAGTTCAACATTTTCAAGAACTTTGCAAACACCCTGATTAGAGTGATTCAGGGCAGTCCTTTTACAAATCAAGAACTTGTAGTCCTCTTTCCTCCTGATTGTTTTTGACCTGATCTGTTTTACAGCTTCCTCATCTGGAGAGGAGGCTAGTGTGCCTGGGATGGTTTCCGCAAAGGTGTGGGCTGGGATGTGGGGACTTCCAGAGAGACATGGTCCCAGATCTCTAGGCATATGTAGTTCTTCACCCTGGATTTAACTTGGCTCTGCTATATAATGCCAGCCATCCTCTTGGGCCTGGAGAGCTGGCTGGGTGGAGTGGGGGAGCACCAGTACATCACTGCACTTTAGCAGCAACATGCGTGCCTGGCCATGGAGTCACTTCTGTACAGGCAGGGCTCCCTCTTTTTCCAGAAAGAGAGCGAAGTAGAACAGGATGGTAAGGACACCAAAGCATGAGACTCGAGTTCCAGTCCCAATTTCACTACACATAAGACTCTGATTTAGGGCACATCTCTTAAACTCTGACTCAGCCTCTTCATCTGTAAAATAGCAATAATATCTGCTTTCCCAGGGGCCAGACTAAAACCAACTAATGGATGATGTGAGTCTACTGTAAAAAGCATGAACTACTGTATAAGCTTATGGAGCTTTTGCTTCTTATTACTAGTTTATATTCTGAACTTCAAGATTTTGGTTTCTTTATACATTTTACTTTTTGAGATACTGTCGAGGTTTTTAAAAAATCACTGATAAAAAATTTTTAAGTTATTCCATTATCTGTTACTCAGTTTATAGTTACTTTGTTTGAAGAAGACTTCCTTATTATAGGCCTTACTAACATGAAAAAAGCTGAATTTCTCATCTCAATTGTAGTTCTTTTTGCTGAATTCTTAAAATGAGTTTGGGTTGACAGCTAACGATTGACCTTTAAAAAATTTTTTAAAGAAGGTCTACCTCTTAATTTTGTAGTGAGAATACCAGGACTAAGCAAATAAGTAGCAAAACATTAAAATATTATAGAAGGGTAAGTGACAAACCACTGAGCAGGAACCGACCACATGCAAGTCTTGGGTTCAGGTCTCCTCCTCCAGGGTCCTTGTTACTATAGTGTGCTGCTGACCTCACAATTTGCTTAACTAAATAAAGGTAGTAAAGAAAATTATCATTGAATTCAGCTATCTTTGTATGTAAAAAAGTGCTGTTTAATTAGCCAAGGCTGAAGTCTCAAGTTCTAATCTAAATCTTCAGTGGGATCACTGAATCTAACTAAGCGCCTACACATACAAAAACCATTGTTGTTGACTTTAGAGAACTAAAAACCCGATGTTCCTTATTACTAGAGAGTTTTGGACCAGGGATCACAAAACCTGAGTTCTAGTCTCAGTTCTGCTAAGGAACCTTCCTCAAGAAAAACAAATTTAATCTTACCACCTGTAAGATGAGAGGATGACAATATGGCATCCAAGGCCCCTGCCAGGACTTTAGTTTGTCCTGAAACCCAAGTTTAGTTAGGTCTGTGAAAACCAAAAGGCTGAGGGAGAGGTGGGAGTGGAAGAGATTGGTGTCTCCTTTTTATACCCTGAGGATTTTGCATTAATCACCTGCTTTTCTCATGTTATTTCCCTACTTGGGAAAACCTGCCAGGGCCCCCTTTCCTATCCAAAAGCTCTCCTTATTTTGAGACATGGGTTACATTTCACTTCTTCTATGAAGTCAGTGTAGCACCATTTCTTCTTTGAACTCATTTATTGGCCTTATGTCTCACTCACCCATTGGTCATGGCATGTTGCTGTGGAATATGTCTTCCTTTTGTATCTAATCTTTAGTGAGTAGGTTAATGTAGAAGAAAAAATAAAAACTTTGAAGATAAATAGATTTAACTGGGTGATTTTAGGCTGGCTACTTGATATATTTAATTTTTTTAAATAGGCAGTACATTTTTGAATAGGTGAATTTTTGTTTTCTCCAAACTTTTATAGAAAATGGGGGGAGGAACAATGAAAAGTCATTTTCCACCCAGGTCTATCATCAGATTACACTTTCCCCCACTGTTTTAGTTTCTTAGATATCCTCCTAGAGTTTCTTATTTTTTCTTCCTTTTTCTTTTACATAAAAGATGGCACAGTGTATGTAGTCTTGGTGTGTTGCTTTTTTTTCACCTTAATTTATCTTGAAGATCTTTTCCTATCACTACACAGTGAGCTTCCTCTTTGTTCCTAATGGTTTATGGATGTTCCATAGTTCAACCAATGGCTGGGAATTTTTACTTGGGTGAAGTCCTAAATGATTTTAAAAATTGAACGACCTTTGAGCCTTATCTGAAAAGTATGCCTTTTATTTCTCTAAAACTTATATTTTTGTAGTACGTTAACAGTTTTTAAGCACTTCACATTCTTGAAGTTGATCCTCAGAAAATCTCTTTCAGGGTAGATCATTACTTTATAGGTTTTACTAAGTAAATAGAGGAAGGAAATATCTATTCAGGATTTTGCTCACTGTGGTGCAAGATTCTTCAATAAAAGCTCCAGCGTGTTCTTTTCATGTGCTCTGCTATTGGCAAATAGAGGGTTTGCTTGAGAAACACAGCCTGCTTTGTAGGGGCTGATAAAAAAGTCTTCATTACTTCATTTGTAACCATTTGTGAATTTACTTCCTTTACTTTACTGACTTCCTTAAAACCAGTAGAGCGTGTAGAAAAGGATCTCCACATAAATGAAGCTTTGAGAAACAAAACAAATGTGGAAAGAAGATATGCAAATATTCTTTTTATAGAATAAATTTTTTTTAATCTAAAAAAAATACCTAACTGAAATACGTGTATGCAGAAAAAAGTGACTTGCTTAGTGGAATTGAAAGTTTTCATTGACATGGATGTGGCTCTTTAAGTGATTAAATGGGTAGGGCTGAGAAAAACAGGGCACATTTTAACCATATTTAATATCTAATAAGATTCTCTGTTAAAGGAAGTACAGCCGTAGCTATGTAATTTGACCGGTTTAGAATGCACAAATGAAATGGGAGGGATTTAAGTTTTATTTTTAAATTTTAATTTAATGTGAAACAAGATTAGTACTAAGAATAGCCCACACTGTTAATTCAACTAGCTGAGTGTTAATGTGTACACTTCAGGTTATCGTCAAGACTAGTAACCCTTTATATGTGGAATGCAAATTTCCACAGAATATTTGCAACCATTTTGGTGACTCTTGAGGTATTTTTGCTATGAATTTTTCTCATTTCTAAAGTGGATCCTTGATTTCTTTTTCTTTTTACATTTATACCTTTTAATGCTGAAACATACTGAAATTTTATACTGAAAGCTTAGCCTAGCATTATAGAATTTTAGAGATATTTGGACTTTATTGATTACTAATTAATACTTGGTACATTTGCATATTAACTTGGGCCTTTTTGTTGAGTAATGAGAACATTAAAGCATAGTAACATTGTGATTGGCCCAGGTAGCCACCTTGTCCAAAACCCCCAGCTGCTACTATCCAGCTCCAGGTTCTTTCTCTTATGACTCTGACTGAGGCTGCTCTCTTTGGGGAGAAGTTTAATTTTGAACACATTCTCTTGCTCTTTCCCTCCTTTTTCTTTTTAATGTGGGCCAACTAATAAAAGACTAAGGAGTATTATAGACACAGATCTGCATGGAGCCTGGTTCATTGTGGGCTTGTAGAAGAGACTTGTTTGAAGTGAACCAAAACTGAGGAGGATTGAGAGACATTCCTGGGTAACAGACAAGTGGGGAGCTGGCAGCTGATCAGTACCCCTTATTTGCTAGTTTATTCTCTTTCTCTCTGTAGGGTAGGGCAGGGGAGCACACAGCCAGTTGTGTTCAGACAGTAAAGGTGCCATGTGCTGGTTAGTGGATGCCTTTAAACTGCTCTCTTTCTCCTGCAGGTCCTTTCCCATAACCTGTGCACAGTGCTCAAAGTTCCACATGATCCAGTTGCCCTTGAAGAGCACTTCAGGGATGATGATGAGGGGCCTGTCTCCAACCAAGGCTACATGCCGTACTTAAACAAGTTCATTTTGGAAAAGGTATGATTCTAACCTCTTTCTTTTTACCATGTTGTTTGATTTGCCATTTCAAGTGCGCCCTGGAGCCCCTTATTGGTGAGTTACTCTAAAGTGTGAGTGAGTCATCATGAAAGAAATCAGAAAGAAAAAAAATAAGAGGCTGATGATGCTTCTTATTTCTCCCTCTTCTCCACTGTCTTCTAAAACTTGGTTTGATATTACCCAACTCATTCATTTCTTGAAATTAAGAACTGTATTTTGCATTAATCTCTTACTTGTCTTCTTTCAGGATGTTTTTTTCTTGTTAAATTCTTGTTCCGTGTGTACTGGCAATGATTGTTAAAGCATTGTGGGGCGAAATGTGAATTCTAAAGGTGATGGTAATTACCTTTAGCAAATAGATATTATACAACAAAGTTTTCATCCTAGACTTTTCAGAGTACCACTCAGATACCTCTGGGGTATTTATGAGCCCAAGATGCTGCAAAGAACTACTACGTGTTTGGACGCTAGATGTAACCTATTGGCATTTGCTTCAGTTTCTCCCTTTGTTTGGATAATTAAAAATTGGTACATAAAAGCATTGAATTTGATGTATGTTTATGCCTTTTTAGAAGAAGATAATCTGAACTTATGGTACATTTAAATAGTTAAAAAAAATTACAAAATATAGCACATGCTTGTTATTATATAGGTAATTAATATGAAAATATATGAACTAAAAAGTGAATGTCCCTTTACCCTTTCTAGTCTGACTCTGCAGGCATAACCACAGTTAACAGTTTAGTGAATATTTTTGCAGACCTTTTAAATATATACATGCAAACACATACCTACACAATAGATAGTATTTTGTTTCTGTATGAATAGGATCAGGCTAGAAATATAGTTCTTCAACTTATTATTTTTTTTAACTGAACGATATATTAGTGTCATCTTTCCCTATCATGTCCACTTAGTTGAGATATGACAGTATCATAAACTCACATGAAGAGTTGGGAATTCCTGCTTTTGCCCATTTTTAACACCAAGCATAAAATTTTTGGCTGTATTTCAAAAATGCCGTTCAAAAAGTGATAATATTTTTAAATTAAAAATAAAATACATTATTGTAACAGCTTGGTATGGTGATAGCTGGTACCCAGAATTGTCATGTATATAAATGTTGAATCACTATGTTGTACACCTGAAACTAATGCAATGTAATATTGTGTGTCAGCTACCCTTCAATAAAAAAATAATTATCTACAAAAAAAAAATAAATAAAATAAATTAAAATACATTAAAAAATCTATTTTCCCATCACTTAAATACCACAACTATTTACATACTTCTTTCTATGGCTTTTTTCAGATTTTCATTGCATAGATATATAAATCCTTTTGTAGTTCAGTGTCTTTTTATAATAGCAAAGTACAATAACTAAAATTTGCAGTAATAATTTAAGTTAGTAGTTAGGAAAATAACAAAATGTTGGTCAGGGTTCTTTTTAAAAGTCACACTATATTTTTTAGAAATTTTGCAGCAAAGATTTGTCAAAATTACAGTGTGTTCATTTATGTAGTATTCTTTGTACCTATATCTCTCTATTTCAGATGAGCCTCACAATACAGTTTTTTGCTTTTTTATTTGTGTCGGCATTTGTTTACATATATATATTAAAGTAGTTTCCCTGCAGAGGTAACCTTGCGTTGATTATGCTTTAATTAGGGGGAAAAAAAAGACAAACCATGTCAAAATGAAACATAAGAATTAATCAAACTAACAAAAGCCACATATTGTATGAGTCCATTTAGATGAAATGTCCAAAATATGGAAACAGATTCAAAATAGATAGGTGGCTACCAGAGGCTGAGGGGAGGTGGGAATGGTGAGTGATCACTAATTGGTCAGTGGTTTCTTTTTGGGGTGATGAAAATGTTCTGAAGTTTGATAGTGATGATAGTTGCAAAGCCTTGTGACTGTACTAAAAATTGCTGAATTTTATACTTAAAGGCTGGATTTTATGCTATGTTTGTTATATCTCAATAAAAAAGATTGAATCAAATTGTATAGAAACTGATGTGTCAAGTCACAAAACTTAACAGTATGATGCTGTACTATTTTCTGGAGCTGTTTTGGTTGCTGTTCTATTCATCAATTTGGTAGCTTGTTTGTGTTCTGTAGTTGTGTTATAAATAAATGTCTTATATTCAGCAAATATTTGATGACCTGATGTGTGCATATGTTTAATCTTGAAAATGAAAGAAAACAAGCAGAATTATGCCTGTTATGAAAATAGAGAACATAATGGGAAGTTCTGAGAAATCTGGGAATTGCTTTGTTTTTCAGTGTCAGAATTTGTGTGCGCTGGGCTCATGTGGTTAGAGATGGTTTAATACCCCGAAGTTGCTATACCCTAATAATGCATTTTGTTCTCCTTGGTGTAAGTTTCCTTAAAAATCTTGAATCTTAATTTTTAAAACATTCTTTGTCTTAGTATTTATGTATTTTAAAGTTTTGTAACGGGGGGAGAAAATACAGCAGTATTTAAAGTCCAAAATTAGCCACTAAATTTGGAGAAGAACTTATTCACAAAGTGAGTGAAGATGTGATGAAACAGTGAGTCCTTGTTTATTATTGCTTAGCCACCTGGAGTGGAATTCTGCCATTCCTTCAATTCAAATAAAGTGGCCAAGGTTTCCATGGTGTGGGTTTAAATTGAGTGAAGATTAATGCCTTGTTTTGAACCTTGGTTGAAAAAAATGCAAATAGTGACTGGAGAGTGTTAACATTAAAACTATCAGTTTGTAGAATCAGGGAAAAGAACTAAGATGAGATTGTCATCAGTTATGCAAAGAAAATATGAAATAATGATTAAACATTTGCAAGATGTACTTTCATACACACACACACACACACACACACAGTCTTATTTGATCCTCATGCTAATCCTGTAATGTATAAATGGAATTCTTTTCCCCATTTAATAAAGTGTGAAGTTGCCTAACTAATAAGGGGTATATAGATTTTTGAACTAAGCCATTTGTCTTCTAGACCAGTGTTCTTTTAACTGTATTATTGAGGGATTAGTTACTCTCTTCCAGAATTATTATGGTTTTCCAATTATTTGATACATAGATGCAGGGGTGGAGTGGTTTAAATGCCATTTTGATAATCTCAAACTGTCTCAGCCTTCATCTAAGTAGGTTCTTTCTCAAGTCTTTTCAGATGATTCGTTTTTCTTAATTAGTATCTGGTTTTCTTTAGTGTTCATTTTGGTCAGTTTTCCCACAGGTGGTTTTAGAAGTTTTCTGCCTTTGCTTAGGAGAATTATTCTGAAAGGATTGGGACCCAAAGATAAATGATACGGAAACTCGCTTTCCACGAAATGATTTTTCCATTTGGTTTCTATATTTGCTTCTTCAGAGAGAATCATTCCTCTTCTTCACATTGATAGAATTTGCTTTCAGCCTTCCTGAGTTTCAAATGATGAATATGTCTGTTGTATCAAATATGTTGCCTTCCCTGAGTGCTAACTTAAAAAAAATTTGTTAAATTCCTTCTTTAGTAAAGAATATAACTCTATAGACATGAAGTGAAAATTCTATTCTATTTATGTGAGCTTTCCTTCTCTTTTGGCAGAGACACTATCCTTGGATTATCTGACAGTGAATAATTGCAGAAAGTGGTACATTGTTACCTTTTTGCTATTCAGCCCCAGTAGACTACATCAAACATAGTTTTGCATCAGCATGTTTATGAGGCAATTTAATTCTAATTTCATGAGATTTAATAGTCTGTTGGGCTTTTTGGTCTGAATCAATTTGTTAGTTCTTTATTTTTTATTTTTATTTATGTATTATTTATTTATTTATTTATTTTGGTATCATTAATCTACAATTACATGAGGAACATTGTATTTACTAGACTCCCCCCATCACCAAGTCCCCCCAACATACCCCATTTATAGTCACTGTCCATCAGCGTAGTAAGATGCTGTAGAATCACTACTTGTCTTCTCTGTGTTGCACAGCCCTCCCCGTGTCCCCCCAACATTATACATGCTAACCATAATGCCACCTTTCTTTTTTTTCTCCCTCCTTATCCCTCCCTTCCCACCCATCCTCCCCAGTCCCTTTCCCTTTGGTAACTGTTAGTCCATTCTTGGGTTCTGTAATTTGTTAGTTCTTTTCCCTGATTCTACATGCTACACATTGTTCTGGGCTACGTGATTAAAACCTAGTAGTAAAATGGCAATATGCCAGTGTATTGCTGCTTTCTAACATAATTGGTTTTTGGCTCTTTTTAGAAATATGCATACATGCAAAAGAAAAACACATAAAAAGAAACATTTCAGTTCAATATAATGTCCCTTCTGTAGAGGCTGGTAGCCTCTGCATTCTGTTTTCCTAGGCTGACATTTATACTTTCTTACACAGATGTTTATAGTTCATATGTGAGGTATAGTTCTTCTAAGGTTTCAAATTTCTATTAGTTAAATGAATATGCCTTCAGCACTCAAAATGTCTTCAAATGTGTGCCTAATAACTATCATTTAGCAGGAATGGTACTGCTCTTAAATACCCAAAACCATGTTTTTGCATGGTCCTTTCTTATTGTCCTTTAGTCTGTGTCATTTTTCCTTTCATTTTTGCTTTAAAGTTAGGAAGTATTAATTTGGTACAATGGCCAGGTTGGACCCTATATTTTCATCCTGTTTGTGAAGTTACACCTGACTAAAAACTTCTGAGTATAGAGGTTCCATGTTGAGAACTATGCGTGTCTTTATTCCATTGAACACTTCGGCCAGCAGTATAAATCTAAGAGTAATGTAGTTTAAAGAAATTATTGTTTTTTTTAGAACAACATCTTTACTGAGATATAATTCACATGCCATACAATTTAACTATTTAAAGCCTGAATTTTCATTTCAGTGGTTTTTCAGATAGTCATGTTTTCGTGCAACAATCACAATTAATTTAATTTAATTTAATTTGTTTGTTTATTTTTATTAAGGTATCATTGATATACAATCTTATGAAGGTTTCACAAGAAAAACAATAACACAATTAATTTTAGAATATTTTCACCATCCTCCCTCAAAGAAAACCATAGCCACTAGCACTTACTCTCTCTTCCCTGACAGCTGTCTAGGCAACCACTAATCTTCCTGTCCTATGGATTTGCCTGTTCTGCACTCATACAATATGAATGGAATCATTTAATATGTGGCCTTTTGTATCTGCCTTCTTTTACTTAGCATACTGTTTTAAAGGCTCATTCACATTGTAAGTGTACTTCATTCCTGTTTTTATAGATGAGTAATATTCAATTATGGATATACCACATTTTGTTTGTACATTTATCAGGTGATGGACAAGTGCGTTGTTTGTACTTTTTGGTTATTATGAATATGCTGCTATGAGTATTCATGTTCAAGTTTTTGTGTGGATGTAAGTTTTCAGTTGTCTCTTGGGTATATGCCTAGGAATGGAATCGTGGGGTCATATGGCAACTCTTTGTTTAACCTTTACAGGAAGTGCCAAGCTGTTTTCCAAAGCACCTGTGCATTTTATTTTCCTACTAACAATGTATGTGGGTTCTAGTTTCCTCATATCTTAATACTTGTTATTTTCTGTCTTTTTGATTGCAGTCATCTAGTGGATGTGAAGTGTGGTATCTTACTGTATTTTGATTTGCTTCACCCTGATGATTAATATAAGATATTGATTTTAAAGTTTTTAAAAATTGTAATGGTAATACAGGCTATTGTTGGATATTAAGGGGAAAAAAGGAAACTTAGTAAGAAAATATGTATCACCCATAACCTTGCCATCTAGAGGCAGTCATTGTTAACATTTTGATCTGTTTTGAGTCTACTTTTTAAAATGTTTGTATATATTGTTTTTCAAGTTTGTATCATATTGAACAATTAACATTAATATTGCCTTTCCCATGTCATAAAATTTTTTTTGAAAACATGAGTATAAAGATAAAGATACTAACATTTTTTTAGTGTCTGCTGTGTTTCAGGCACTATGCTTGAATGTTTTAAACTATTAATTAATTAATTCTTTATATAGACTTGGGAGGTTAAATATCATAATTACCATCATTTAAAAGATAAGAGATTGGGCCTTGGTTTAAACTGCTTGCCTAAGGTCACCTAGCTACTTACTAAGTGGTATTCAATTTAACCTTATAACCATTCCTTTTTTGTGGACTTGTATTTTATTTTAACTTTTTTCCCCTCTAATAAATAATAGTGACTACCCTAGGCAACTCTTGAATGGACTCTGAATTTTTTAGGATAAATTTATTTGAAATAGAATTATTGATCAGTGTATGAGTATGAGTGCTTTTTTTTTTTTATTGTTTTACCAAGAACTAGGAAGCTCTTTTTTTTCAATTTTTTTGGTATCATTAATCTACAATTACATGAAGGACATTATGTTTACTAGGCTCCCCTCTTCACCAAGTCCCCCCCCCACATCCCCATTCACAGTCACTGTCCATCAACATAGTCAGATGCTGTAAAATCACTACTTGTCACCAAGTTCATAGTCACTGTCCTTCAACATAGTAAGATGCTGTAAAATCACTACTTGTCTTCTCTTCTCAGCCCTCCCTGTGCCCCTCCAACAGTATACATGCTAATCATAATGCCCCCTTTCTTTTCTTCCCACCCTTATCCCCCCCCTCCCACCCATCCTCCCTAGTCCCTTTCCCTTTGGTAACTATTAGTCCATTCTTGGGTTCTGTGCTTCTGCTGCTGTTTTGTTCCTTCAGTTTTCTTTTGTTCCCAAACTCCACATATGAGTGAAATCATTTGGTACTTGTCTTTCTGTATGAGTGCTTTTTGAGAAAACAAATTCAACAGTCAATTTCTAAAGCATCAAACTGGCAAATTTCTCTGTCTTTTGAGAACTGTCTTTGTGCCACAAGAACTTCAGTCTTGATCTGGTTTGCATGAAAATTCTAGTTTAGAGAACATGTGAGTTTAGTTCTGTAAATACTTTTAGTACTTTGAGTCAGAATTGAGGTCTATAAATAGTCTTTGTATGTATGGATTTTGGTGAAAAACAAATATATGTTAAAAGTAAGAACAGCTCTACATATATCTTTGTAGGAAATTATCTTCCTTTTGTACAGCTTGAAACCACTGGTGGCCATTATTAGTTTTCTGAAAGATATGAGACTGTCAATTTAATATTTGTGATATAAACTCGGATCCTAGATGATATAGAATTTGGAATCCATTTCTAGACCTTTTATAATTAAAATGGACCTAGAGATCATCTTAATTTACAGATTTAATTTAACAAGCATGAAATACTGAACCCATACTCTTCAATGTCTTGCTGTTGTTTTTAGGTAAAGTCCAACATCGTTATGGCATACAGGATCATGTTCAATTTGACCTCTGCCAACCTCTCCAGCCTCTTCCTTCTCCTCTCCCCTTTTCGTTTTCTTCAGTGAAACCATGTTGGCCTTCTGTCTGTTCCTCAAATTACTAAGACCTTCCTGCCACAGAACCTTCAGACATGCTGCTTCCTCTGCTGTAAGGCTTCCTTCTCCCATGACATGCAGCTAATTCCTGTTCATCCTTTAGTTCTCATCTTGATTGTCACTTCCTCAGGGAGGTTTCTCTAGGTAGCTCCCTTCCCAGAGCTAACCTGCTCTCCTGTAATGTGTTCTCACAGCATCCTGTGCTTTTCCTTTGTAGCACTTATCACAGTTTTCATCAGGTAAGTGGTTGTGTTATTGCTATATTGTTTGGTATCTGATTCTCCTCCCAGAGTGTAAGTTCTGTGATGGCAAGTACTTGGTTTATTGTTTTTCAGCTTTGTTGAGTTTCTTTTGTGTGCAGAAGTTTTTAAGTTTGATGTAGCTTCATTTGTCTATTTTTGCTTTTGTTGCCAATGCTTTTAGTGTCATAGCCAATAAATTATTGCCCATAACAATGTCATGAAACTTTCCCTTTGCATTTTCTTCTAGGAGTTTTATAGTTTTGGTCATATTTAGATCCTTATTCCAATTTGAGTTAATTTTTCTATATGGTGTAAGATATGCATATAGGATAAGGGTATATATATATATACACACATACAGTATATGTATTTCAGTTTTCCCAGCATCATTTTTTTTAAAGTTTATTTATTTTATCAAATGTACATCACAGTGATTCAACACTCCCCCTTCCCCTTTCCCTCTGGCCCCACTCATTCCCCTTCCCCTTGGTAACCACTAGTCCCTTCTCAGTGACTGAGTCTAATGCTATTTGTTCCTTCTGTTTTGCCTTGTTTTTATATTCCACAAATAAGTGAAATCATATGGTATTTGTCTTTCTCCACCTGGTATAAATTTAACCAAGGAGGTAAAAGACCTGTACACTGGAAACTGTGAGACACTGATGAAAGAAATGGAAGAGGACAGAAATAAATGGAAAGATGTTCCATGCTCATGGATTGGAAGAATCAATGTGTTAAAATTTCACACATCAGTCTACAGATTCCCAAAGCAATCTACAGATTCAGTGCAGTTCCTATCAAAATTTATCACTGGAAATTTTATAGTGTAAATATAAAACAGCACATCTTGCAACCGTGTTTTCTCTTGGACTCTTTTAATCCCACACCAGCATCATTTTTTGAAGAGACTGTTCTTTCCTCATATGTAGTCTTGGCTCCTTTGTTAAAGGTCATTTGACCATATATGTGAAGGTTTATTTCTGTGTTCTTTATTATGTTTTATTGGTCTGTATGTCTATCTTTATGCCAGTACCATACTGTTTTGATTACTATAGCTTTGTAATATGTTTTTGAAATCAAGTATAAGGCCTCTAGCTTTGCTATTCTTACCAAGATTGTTTTGGCTATTCATAGTACTTTGAGATTCCATATGAATTTTAGGATGATGTTTTCTGTTTCTGGAAAAGAGAAGATTCCATTGGGATTTTAATAGGGATTGCATTGAATCTGTAATTTCTTTGGGTAGTATGGACATTTTAACAATATTAATTCTTCCAATCTATGAACATGGGATATCTTTCCATTTATTTGTGTCATCTTCAGTTTCTTTCAGTGATGTTTTATAGTTTTCAATGTATAAGCCTTTTGCCTCCTTGGTTAAGTTTATTCCTAAGTACTTTATCCTTTTTGATACTATCATAAATGGGTTGTTTTCTTAATTTCTTTTCCAAATCATTCATTGTTAGTGTATTAGTTAGAAACACAACTGATTTTTGAATACTGATTTTGTATTTGGCAACTTCGCTGCATTTGTTAGACAGTTTTTTTGTGTGGAATCTTTAGTATTTTCTACATATAGGAGCATGTCATCTGCAAACATAATTTTACTTCCTCCTTTCCCACTTGGATGATTTTTATTTCTTTTTTTTTTGCTTAATTGCTCTGGCTAGGCTTTTCTGTACTGTGTTGAATATAAGTAATGAGAGTGGGCATCATTGCCTTGTTTCTGATCTTAGAGGAAAAACTTCCATTTTTCATTGTTGAATATAATATTAGCTGTGGGATTTTCATGTGATCTGATTTTGCAATTCTTTATTTTTTAACTTTTTAAATTGAGGTACATACAGTAAAATGCACAGGTTTTAGCTGATTTTATACTTTCTTTAAAGGTATAAATGTCATCATTTAATATGCTTTTACCTTTGAGCATGATTAAACTAAAGATTAGGGGATTAGATTTTAAGAGGAGTGAGCTGAACAGACAACATATAAAAAGTAAGATGCAGTGAACATGGATCAAAAAACCACTACTTATTTCCTGGGAAAACTAATTTATGGAGAATTTGCTTGGTTTCTGATCCCATTGCAGTCTGACTTTTACCCAAACTTCTTGGCTGTCCTGCAGGTAACTAGTGACCACTGAATTGCAAAACCAGTGTTTTTTTCTTAAACAAGTCCTCCTTAATCTCTCTGTAACATTTGGCATTCTTGATCAAACCTTCTTAGCTGTTTGTCAGTAAGTTTTAATATCTTTGTGGGTCTTCTGCCACTCTGACTTCTCTTTTAGTCATCATAATTCTTCCTCCTCCTCTAGTTTGGTAAATGTGTCTATTCCCTGAGGTTCTGTTTTTGATCCCATTCTTTTCTTGCTTTATGTTCTCTCTCAGTGATCTCATTGACCATCATAGCTTCAGTCATCATTGGCATGCAGTTGATTCACTGCCTCTCCTCTTAGGTTACAGTGCTATTTCTTTGTCTTTGGACACCTCTATCTAAATGTCTTACCAGAACTTCAAGTTGAAGATGCCTGCAATTGAAAACTTTATCTTACTTTCTCCCTTGTTGTTGTCCCCTTCATCCTGTGACTATTCCCCAAACATGGTTGGTGTACTGCTCCCCTATGCCTTTGTTCATGCCGTTTCCTTTCCTGTCCTTTGAAATACTTGTCCTTGCACTCGTCAATATACTTTTATGTCTGCCTCAAATACCATCTTTTCTGCAAAGTACTAATCTGGCTGCAGATGACCTGCTAGTTCTCTGCTCTAAAACCCTCAGTTGGGGGTGTCCTACAGGCTATTTCTTAAAATTACAAAGCTCTTTGTGATTTGGTCTCTGTTCACTTTTCCAGGCATAAATCTGTCACTCCGCCTCAGGCAACCTATAATTCACCACATAATCCACATAGAATCACTTCTTGTTCCTTAGAGTAAGGCTGTATGCTTTTGTGCACCTGTCATTTCCTTTGTGTAGCATATCTTCCACTTAGTGTTTTTTAGGGGTGTGGGTGGATAGAGTTGATGATGGTGGCCTTTGAAACTAGTCCTGTAGTGATGGCTTTCAGCACATAGATGTCCTCCATCTACTGAGTTCTGCAAGCAGTTTGGCATAGAGGAAGGAGATAGTATTTGAGCTTTGATTTAAACTCTGGTTCTGTTAACCTCCAGCTTCTCATAAAAGTTTAATGAAAGGAAAAGAAAGAAGAAAAGATTAAAGGAAAACTAACGTTCTCCCTGTGATGAGAACTCTTAGAATTTTCCCTCTTAACTTTTCCTGTATATCATACAGAAGTGTTAGCTATGGTCCTCATGCTGTACATTGCATCCCTATTACTTATATTATTACTGGAATTTTGTACCTTTTGGCAACCTTTTTTCAATTCCCCCTCCTTCCACACTCTACCTCTTCTAACCACAAATCTGATGTCTTTTTCTATGAGTATTTCTTTTTTTTTTAAATTTATTATTTTTAAAAATTTTGGTATCATTAATCTACAATTAGATGAGGAACATTATGTTTACTAGGCTCCCCCCTTCACCAAGTCCCCCCCACAAACCCCATTACAGTCACTGTCCATCAACGTAGTAAGATGCTGTAGAGAGTATTTCTTTTTTAGATTGCATGTGTAAGTAAGATTATCAGAGTATTTGTCTTTCTATGACTTATTTCACTTAGTATAATGCCTTCATGGCCCATCATGTTGTCACAAATGGTAGCTTTTCCCTTTTTTTATGACTGATGTTCTATTGTGTGTGTGTGTATTTATATATCACAACTTATTTATTCATTCATGGACACTTAGGTTGTTCCCTGTCTTGGCTATTGTGAATAATACTGCTAATGAACATAGGGGAGCAGATATCTATTTATGGTTAGTGTTTTGTCACCTTTGGATATATTCCCCGAAGGGGAATTACTGGATCATATGGTAGTTCTATTTTTAATTTTTTGAGGATCCTCTATATTGTTTTCCATGGTGGCTGTAAGCTGTTTGACTCTTGATGATCCTTTAGGATTCAGCCCTATGTCATGTCACTCTTTCTGCAAATCTTCCCCCAGTTCTTAAGATTGGGTTAGCTCCTCAGTGTTCCCACAGAACCCTCTGTTTATCTGTATTATAGTACTTAAAACGTTATATTGTAATTGTCTTGAGATTGCTTGGAGACATGGGCTAGTAATATTATCTTTGCACTGTCCTTGGAAAATAATTACTATTTAAATTTTATCTGCTGAATGAATGAAAAATGATTGAATCATACACTGTTATATTAAAATTAGTCTGTTTGCATATCTGTTTTCCCTAATAAACTGTGACAGTCTAAGAGCAGAGACCAAGTTGTTCTTCATCTTTATAGCCTTACTTTGTAGCATAGTACTTGGCTTATAGTAGATGCTAGGGAATGTTGAATGAATGATTGAATGACTGAATGGCAGGGTTGTCTTTTTAGAATTTCAGTTAAACAGTTTTTCCCAAGAGAAAGTATCTTTGGCTAATATAGGTAAAGGTGAAATATCTGCTTATGGCTTATATTGAATAATTGACATTCTCAACTCTTCTGTACCCAGACTGGTAACCTATTTCAAAGATAATGTGCATGAAAAAATAACTACTCAATGAGCCAGTATTTTATGTGCCAAGTGAGTGATATAGACAGATATTTCTTTACTGTCAGGCTAACTATAACATTCTTAGTTAAACCTTTGAAAGTGTGGAACACAAGCAACTACAGTTGACACTTGAGTAACACTGGTTTGAATTGTGCAGGTCCACTTATATGTGGATTTTTTTTAATACAAAAAACATATTGGGGAGGGTGGAGCCAAGATGGCCACGTGAGTAGTTCAGTGGAAATCTCCTCCCAAAAACATATATATTTATGAAAATACAATAAACACAACTATTCCTAAAAGAGACACCAGTGCATGCAGTACAACAGCCAGGATACATCTACATCTGTGAGAACTCAACATCACACAAAGGGGGTAAGATACAAGCCGTGGTCTGGCAGGACCCGAATGCCCCCCCACCCCAAAACCCGGCGGGAAGAAAGGAGTCAGAACAGGGAGGGAGTGAAAGCCCAGGACTGCTAAACAACCAGCTCTAGAAATCCGCACCTGGAGTGCAGACACAAGGTGCACAGGGTGCTGAATACTAGAGAAATGGAAAAGCAAAACCTGCGGGCAGGTCCCCGCAACCAGCGCCCTTGAGACAAAAGAAAAGTGAGTGCTTTTTCAGGTCTTAAAGAGACAGGGACCCCATAGTTGGAGGAAGTTGTCCTGGCACACTTAGCCAGCAGCTGGGAATCCCGGGGAACTTTAGGTGCCCTAACCCCCTGGGTGGCAGTGTAGCTCTGAAGCCCCTCACAGCACTAAGCAGCCTGCCAGTCATTCCCCTAACTGGAGGGGACCCTGACTCACCAGCCCAGTAGTGGGAGAGTGGCCGCATGCGCCGGGGGCGGCAGCACCAGAGGGGACCGGGAGCGGCCTGCGTGCGCGGGTGGCGCCAAAGGGGACTGGAGAGGCTTGTGTGAGCCAGTGGCGGCGGCGACCGAGTGGGCCGTGTGCGCCGGCGGCCGCGGTGACAGAGGGGCCCGGGAGCAGCCAGCGCGTGCCAGTGGCAGCGGCGCCATAGGGGCACGGGAGAGGCCCATGCGCACATGCAGCGGTGCCAGAGGGAGCAGCCGCGCTCCCAGCAGCCGACCGGAATCCCAGCCTGACATACAGCTGCCCGGGCCAGACCCAAAGGCTGCTGCTGGCACACAGCTGCCCAGCAGGGGCGCCGCTATCATGGAGGAGTGCACCTGGCATGCCTGCCACTCCCTGCAGGGCTCTGTGCTGCTCTGACGGAGACCCCGCCCACAGCAGCTTAGGGGATTAATCCGGTGGCTGCTCTAGGAGTGCGGGTAAGAGACACAGGCAGCGGAGAAGGGCAAGGCATCCAGCAAGCAGGAAAGGACTTTCTTCTCCCAGCTGACACACTCACAACCTGCCTACAGCCACCGCTATCACCATAAAAAGGCAAAATAATTTAGTCCAGTCCAAAATAGTCCAGCCAACCCCTGAGAGAGGATCTGCAGAGACAGACCTAACCAGTCTCCCTGAAAAAGAATTCAAAATAAAAATCATAAACATGCTGACAGAGCCGCAGAGAAATATACAAGAGCTAAGGGATGACGTCCGGAGGGAGATTACAGAAATGAAACAATCTCTGGAAGGATTTTTAAGCAGAATGGATAAGATGCAAGAGGCCATTGATGGAATAGAAACCAGAGAACAGGAATGCATAGAAGCTGATGCAGAGAGAGATAAAGGGATCTCCGGGAATGAAATAATATTAAGAGAACTGTGTGACCAATCCAAAAGGAACAATATCCACATTATAGGGGTAACAGAAGAAGAAGAGAGAGAAAAGGGGATAGAAAGTGTCTTTGAAGAAATAATTGCTGAGAACTTCCCCAAACTGGGGGAGGAAATAGTTGCTCAGACTACGGAGGCAGACAGAACTCCCGAGAGATGGGACCCAAAGAGGACAACACCAAGACACATAATAATTAAAATGGCAAAGATTAAGGACAAGGACAGAGTATTAAAGGCAGCCAGAGAGAGAAAAAAGGTCACCTACAAAGGAAAACCCATCAGGCTATCATCAGACTTCTCAACAGAAACCTTACAGGCCAGAAGAGAATGGCATGATATATTCAATGCAATGAAACAGAAGGGCCTTGAACCAAGGATACTGTATCCAGCATGATTATCATTTAAATATGAAGGAGGGATGAAACAATTCCCAGACAAGCAAAAGTTGAGGGAATTTGCCTCCCACAAACCACCACTACAGGGTATTTTAGAGGGACTGCTCTAGATGGGAGCACTCCTAAAAAGAGCACAGAACAAGACACCCAACATATGAAGAATGGAGGAGGAGGGATAAGAAGGGAGATAAATAATCATCAGACTGTGTTTATAATAGCTCAATAAGCGAGTTAAGTTAGACAGTAAGGTAGTAAAGAAGCTAACCTTGATCCTTTGGTAACCATGAATCTAAAGCCTGCAATGGCAATAAGTACATATCTTTCAGTAATCACACTAAATGTAAATGGACTGAATGCACCAGTCAAAAGACACAGAGTAAAAGAATGGATAAAAAAAAACAGGACCAAGCTATATGCTGCTTACAAGAGACTCACTGAAGGGCCCCCACCAGTAAGATGGCGAACTTCCGGCTTCTCTTCCGGGTCCTCAGTTCCTGATGACGCCACCTAAAGGCCAATCACCCCTCTCCCCACTCCCACTCCCAGCACCTAGCCAATAGCCACCAGCCCTGTAGAAGTAACACCACAATCACCCCATGCCCCTTCCTATATAACCCAGCACCTTTCCCCAATAAAGCGGATTTCTCCGGTGAATTGCTGCTGTGTGTCGCTCCTTTCCTTTCACTCACCTCAAACCCAAAGACATGCACAGACTAAAAGTCAAGGGATGGAAAAAGATATTTCATGCAAACAACAGGGAGAAAAAAGCAGGTGTTGCAGTACGAGTATCAGACAAAATAGACTTCAAAACAAAGAGGGTAACAAGAGATAAAGAAGGACATTACATAATGATAAAGGGCTCAGTCCAACAAGAGGATATAACCATTATAAACATATATGCACCCAATACAGGAGCACCAACATATATGAAACAAATACTAACAGAATTAAAGGAGAAAAAAGAATGCAATGCATTCACTTTGGGAGACTTTAACACACCACTCACTCCAAAGGACAGATCCACCAGACAGAAAATAAGTAAGGACACAGAGGCACTGAACAACACACTAGAACAGATGGACCTAATAGACATGTATAGAACTCTACATCCAAAAGCAACAGGATACACATTCTTCTCAAGTGCACATGGAACATTCTCCAGAATAGACCACATACTAGGCCACAAAAAGAGCCTCAGTAAATTCCAAAAGATTGAAATCCTACCAACCAACTTTTCAGACCACAAAGGTGTAAAACTAGAAATAAATTGTACAAAGAAAGCAAAAAGGCTCACAAACACATGGAGGCTTAACAACATGCTCCTAAATAATCAATGGATCAATGACCAAATTAAAATGGAGATCCAGCAATATATGGAAACAAATGACAGCAACAACACTAAGCCCCAACTTCTGTGGGACACAGCAAAAGCAGTCTTAAGAGGAAAGTATATAGCAATCCAGGCATATTTAATGAAGAACAATCCCAAATGAATAGTCTAATGTCACAATTATTGAAATTGGAAAAAGAAGAACAGATGAGGCCTAAGGTCAGCAGAAGGAGGGACATAATAAAGATCAGAGAAGAAATAAATAAAATTGAGAAGAATAAAACAATAGAAAAAAATCAAAGAAACCAAGAGCTGGTTCTTCAAAAAAACAAGCAAAATAGATAAGCCTCTAGCTAGAGACAAAGAGAGTCAACACACATCAACAGAATCAGAAATGAGAAAGGAAAAATCACGACGGACCCCACAGAAATACCAAGAATTATTAGAGAATACTATGAAAACCTATATGCTAACAAGCTGGGAAACCTAGGAGAAATGGACAACTTCCTAGAAGAACACAACCTTCCAAGACTGACCCAGAAAGAAACAGAAAATCTAAACAGACCAATTACCAGCAACGAAATTGAAGCGGTAATCAAAAAACTACCCAGGAACAAAACCCCCAGGCCAGATGGATTTACCTTGGAATTTTATCAGACATACAGAGAAGACATAATACCCATTCTCCTTAAAGTTTTCCAAAAAATAGAAGAGGAGGGAATACTTCCAAACTCATTCTGTGAAGCCAACATCACCCTATTACCAAAACCAGGCAAAGACCACACCAAAAAAGAAAACTACAGACCAATATCCTTGATGAACATAGATGCAAATATACTCAACAAAATATTAGCAAACCGAATTCACAAATACATCAAAAGGATCATACACCATGACCAAGTGGGATTCATCCCAGGGATGCAAGGATGGAACAACATTCGAAAATCCATCAACATCATCCACCACATCAACAAAAAGAAGGACAAAAACCACATGATCATCTCCATAGATGCTGAAAAAGCATTCAACAAAATTCAACATCCATTCATGATAAAAACTCTCAACAAAATGGGCATAGAGGGCAATACCTCAACATAATAAAGGCCATATATGATAAACCCACAGCTAACATCATACTGAACAACGAGAGGCTGAAAGCTTTTCCTCTGAGATTGGGAACAAGACTGGGATACCCACTCTCCACTCTAAAACTACTAGAACTAATATTGGAATTCAGCAACGTTGCAGGATACAAAAATTAACACACAGAAATCTGTGGCTTTCCTATACACTAACAATGAACTAATAGAGAAATCAGGAAAGCAATTCCATTCACAATAACATGAAAAGGAATAAAATACCTAGGAATAAAACCTAACCAAGGAAGTGAAAGACCTATACCCTGAAAACTACAAGACACTCTTTAGAGAAATTAAAGAGGACACTAACAAATGGAAACTCATCCCATGTTCCTGGCAACGAAGAATTAATATAGTCAAAATGGCCATCCTGTCCAAATACAGATTCGATGCAATCCCTATCCATTTACCAACAGCATTCTTCAATGAACTGGAACAAATAGTTCAAAAATTCATATGGAACCACCAAAGACCCCGAATAGCCAAAGCGATCCTGAGAAGGAAGAATAAAGTGGAGGGGATCTCGCTCCCCAACTTCAGGCTCTACTACAAAGCCACAGTAATCAAGACAATTTGATACTGGTACAAGAACAGAGCCACAGACCAGTGGAACAGAATAGAGACTCCAAACATTAACCCAAACATATATGGCCAATTAATATATGATAAAGGAGCCATGGACATACAGTGGGGAAATGACAGTCTCTTCAACAGATGATGCTGGCAAAACTGGACAGCTACATGTAAGAGAATGAAACTGGATCACTGTCTAACCCCATGCACAAAAGTAAATTCGAAATGAATCAAAGACCTGAATATAAGTCATGAAACCATAAAACTCTTAGAAAAAAACATAGGCAAAAGTCTCATGGACATAAACATGAGGGACTTCTTCATGAACATATCTCCCTGGGCAAGGAAAACCAAAGCCAAAATGAACAGGTGGGACTATATCAAGCTAAAAAGCTTCTGTACAGCAAAGGACACCATCAGTAGAACAAAAAGGTATCCTACATTATGGGAGAATATATTCATAAATGACAGATTTGATAAAGGGTTGACATCCAAAATATAGAAAGAGCTCACACACTTCAACAAACAAAAAGCAAATAATCTAATTAAAAAACGGGCAGAGGAACTGAATAGACAGTTCTCTAAAGAAGAAATTCAGATGGCCAACAGACACATGAAAAGATGCTCCACATCGCTTGTCATCAGAGAAATGCTAATTATAACCACAATGAGGTATCACCTCACACCAGTAAGGATGGCCACCATCCAAAAGACAAGCAACAACAAATGTTGGCGAGGTTGTGGAGAAAGGGGAACCCTCCTACACTGTTGGTGGGAATGTAAATTAGTTCAACCATTGTGGAAAGCAGTATGGAGATTCCTCAAAATGCTTAAAATAGAAATACTATTTGACCCAGGAATTCCACTTCTACGAATTTACCCTAAGAATGCAGAAGTCCAGTTTGAAAAAGACAGGTACACCCCTATGTTTATCGCAGCACTATTTATAATAGCCAAGAAATGGAAGCAACCTAAGTGTCCATCAGTAGATGAATGGATAAAGAAGATGTGGTACATATACACAATGGAATATTATTCAGCCATAAGAAGAAAACAAATCCAACCATTTGCAACAACATGGATGGAGCTAGAGGGTATTATGCTCAGTGAAATAAGCCACGTGGAGAAAGACAAGTACCAAATGATTTCACTCATGTGGAGTATAAGAGCAAAGAAAAAGTGAAGGAACAAAACAGCAGCAGAATCACAGAACCCACGAATGGACTAACAGTTACCAAAGGGAAAGGGAGGCTGGGTGGGAAGGGAGGTATAAGGGCGGGAAAAAGAAAGAGGGCATTACAATTAGCATGTATAATGTGGAGGGGGTATGGGGCAGGCTCTGCAACACAGAGAAGACAAGTAGTGATTTTACAGCATCTTACTACACTGATGACAGTGACTGTGAAGGGGTATGTGTGTGGGGGGACTTGGTGAAGGGGGAAGCCTAGTAAACATAATATTCTTCATGTAATTGTAGATTAATGATACCAAAAAAAAAAATATTACGCTGTGGTAGTGGTGCTGTCTGCTGAAATAATAAAATAATCCCCTTAAAAAAAAACATATTGGAAAGATTTTTGGAGATTCGGGACAATTTAAAAAACATGCAGATGAACCATGTTGCCTAGAAATATTAGAAAATTAAGAAAAAGTTAAGTATGTCATGAATGCATAAAAGATATGTAGATACCAGTTGATTTTATCATTTGCTACCATAAAATATACACAAATCTATCAAAAACGTTAAAATGTATCAAAACTTATACACAGAAACATAGACTGTACATGGCGCCATTTGTAGTCAAGGGAAATGCAAGCAATACATATAATATAGAAATATGTCTTAATTGACTATGTTATCTGTAAGCCTTCCAGTCAGCAGTAGGCTATTAGTAGTTGAGCTTTTGGGGAGTCAAAAGTTAAACACAGATTTTTGTGTGGGAGGTCAGTACTCCTAACCCTGCCGTTGGTCAAAAGTCAACTGTACTGAGAAGATGTTATTGGTTAATTGGATTAAAATGGAGGCCTGTATAGTAGGCTTGTCTTTCTGTTTTACTTAGCTTATATAGTATTTATTTTGGATTGGTTCATTAGAATTTTTCCTTATTCCCTTTTAGGTCCAAGACAACTTTGATAAGATTGAATTCAATAGGATGTGTTGGACCCTCTGTGTCAAGAAAAACCTCACAAAGAATCCCCTGCTCATTATGGAAGAAGATGCATTTAAAATATGGGTTATTTTCAACTTTTTATCTGAGGACAAGTATCCATTAATTATTGTGCCAGAAGAGGTAAGTTGTAACTAGGAACTTTATACGTGGCTGTCTTAGCATTTAATACATCTAGCTTGGAACTGTTAGTTTTAGTTCAGTGTAAATGTGGAAGGAGGTCCTGGATTAGTGTTTTTAGATCAGAGGCAAAACAACTTGAATCCAAAAAAGTCTGAAACTTAGTGATTTGGGCTCATGTAATACCCTGGAGATTTGCAGACAGGGTAGGGCTCTTCCTCTCTAAACTGCCAAAATTATGGATGAATTCAACATCGTGTCCAAAGAATCTTTATTTAGTAGAAGTCACAACATGATTTTCTATTTGCATATTGGTAAAACTGTAAGAACTGGTTGAGTGATGCTGTATGGGAAACACATAGGATCCAGAATATTGTTTTCAAGGCTGTCTTAGGTGAGGAAATACTATTCTTGTTCCAAAGTCCAAGATGGTGATTTTTGTACTGTACTTTTCAAAGTAAATGAAAAATGACATTTACTTGTTTTGTTCTGGGTTATTTTCGCTGAAGTTCCAAAGGAAAAAAAATATAGGACTAAGGTTTCTGTGTTCTCTTACTGCCCTAAAAAATTATACATATAATGCATGCTGATTACAGTAGTAAAGTTAGAAGAGACTAATAATATGCAAAATTAAAATTAGCTGTAGTTCTCCCCTTAAAAAAAAGTCATCTGTAATCCCTTAACCTTGGACAAATTAATTAACCTCTTGAGTTTTAACTTCCTCATCTGTAAAATAGGGCTCAGAACAATGTTTAGCTCTAAGGGTTGTGAGATTCTGCATTTCAAGGACTTAGCTGAGTGTACAGCATACAATATGTACCTAGTAAATGTGTTAACTCCAGTGATTACTATTGCACACATTTTTCCACACTAGTCTGCTATTTCCTTAGTGTAAATTTCCAGCAGTGACATTTTAAGTTCTAAGAAATGCATACTTCCAAGGTAGTAGATGAGCAGTGCAGAACTACCCCTCAGAAAGTCTGTACCAGTTTATACACCAACTAGTAGGTGTTGAAGTTTCTCATTATTATCCATTCTGCCAGTATGGAGTCTTGCCTGTGATATCTATAATTCATGTTCATGTTAGGAAAATCTGTTTAAAAGTTTACACTGCAATTTTTTATTTAAAGTTAGCAGATATTTACTGACTTGTAAAAATAAGTGTGCACCAAGAGGAATACAAAGTGAAAAACATTACTTCCTGCCTTCAAGGAATTTGCAGTCTGCTTGGGGAAAAAAATAAGTCAAGTGTAATTCAAAGCAAAATAGACTACCTGTTATAAGAGAGAAACAAATGCTGTGCTAATACAGAGAAGGGAATGATGTATTCCAGCTTGGTGAAAGTTACGGATCAGGGAAGGTGTTTAAGAGAGGCAGAATGGTGTGTTGTGGTTTTTAAAAGCAGGGTCTTAAACTTTTCCATAAAGGATCAGACAGTAAATATTTAAAGTTTTGTGGGCTTTCTGGGCCTTACTATCTCTGTCATAGCTATTCAACTCTGCTCTTATAGCATGAAAGCTGCCACAGACAATATGTTGTGCTTCAATAAAATGGATGTTGAAATTTGAATTTTCTATACTTTTCATGGGTTATGAAATATTATTTTTGATATTTTTCCCCAGCCACTTACAAATGTGAAAACTGTTCTTAGATCATGTATGTAGGGAAACATGCTGTGAGCCAGATTCGGCTGCTGGGCTAGATTTGACTTGTGGGCTGAAATTTGTTGTTCCCTGGCTAAAAGCAGTCAGATTTCCTGGATTTGAATTCTGGCTCCATCACTGTTGACTAGCTATATGACCTTGGGCAATTACTTAATTTGTTTTTGCTGCAGTTTCCTCAACTGTAAAATAGGGCTAATGCTAGTATCTACTATGTACTATTCTTGTGAAGATCAAATGAAGAAAATTTCTGGCCCTTAGAAAAATGCCTATTAAGTCTTGGCTGTTATATTTATGGGTAAAGTAGCACTTGTGCTGGGCCTTAAAAGATGGGAAGAATTTTGACTTGTAGAATGTAGCGGAGAATTCTGGCTGGAACAAACAGTGGGCAAGGCTATACGAGGCAGGAAAGGAAAGGGCATGTTCTGAGATGAGTGAGGGATGCACCTTGAGTGAATTGCCAGTAGGATGCTGACTTGGAAACAGTCAGAATGCCTGATTTAAGCCAAAAAGGAATTTTTTAGAAGAATGTTGCATAACTCACAGAATTGCTATGATGGCTGAACAACCTGGCATGGAGGCTCTGCAGCCTGGAACTGTATTGGTCACTCCAGTGAGGAGCCACAAGGAAAGTGCTGCTGCCACCAGAGGGTAGGAGTTGCTCTTGTACTGTGGGACACCTCTGGCCCTGCAAGCTGGGTGTGGCCCAGGCACTCAGATCTCCCTGCAGGTGTTCTTGCTACCAGGGAGAGTTCTGTAAGTCCACCTCCCAATTCACAACCAGGGGATGGTGCCTCTAAACGGCATGGCGTAGGTCAGGTGCCAGTACCTAGCTGCAAAGGAGGCCTGGAAGGGTCTATTTGCATTTTTAGCTTCTACACTGGGAGTGAGGGAATTCCCTGACATAAAAAGGGGGTTAGAGGCTGGGTAGTCAAAAAGAATGACACATGTCTTGTCTAATTGGAACATGATTCTGTGAAAAAGAGTGGTGGTAAATGAGGCTGGAAAGAGTTCTGACTTTATCCTGTGTGTGCAGGGAGCTGTGAGCCATTGATGATTTTTGAGCAAGAGAATGACAGGTAAATAGATGAAATATGGAGAGATGGCAAATGGGAAGTTAGGAGGACATAAGTGACATTGAGGACTAAAATCATGTCACATCAGTGAGAATAGAAAAGAAGATGAGATGTAAGGGACTTGGAGGCTGTCACAGGACTAAGTTCATAGTGCCTGGCTGTGTGGAAATATAGACAGCATTCAGGCCTGGGCAACTGGAAGGTAATACAGTGTAGTTGCTTAAAGTGTGATCTTTGAAATCACACTGCCAGGTTTAAATCCTGACTCTACCACTTTTTAGCTAGGTGACCTTAAACAGATTACTTACTTAATCTCTCTGTTTGGGTTTCCCCTTCTGTGAAATGGAGATAACTACTTTCTTGGACTATTGTGATGACTAAAATATTTGATATATGTGAAGTGTTTATTTAGCATAGTGACTGGTCTTGGACTATTGTGATGACTAAAATATTTGATATATGTGAAGCGTTTAGCATAGTGACTGGCCCCACTTAGTCAAGACACACACAGACTAAATGGTGTGTGTGTGTCTGAGTGAGTGACAGGATGACAAACAAATTGGGAATGTAATGTATGTTGGTGTGTTTGGTAGATTTGGCATTTTAGGTGGGACATCCTTGAGCTGTCCTGTATTCAACTGGAAGGGTACATCAAGAGTTTTTGAGAGGTCAGGTCTGGAGACAGAGATGGTGAAGCCATGAGACTAGGTTAGACTTGCAAGTAAGGAAGAGATGGTAGTGGAAGAAGGCAGGGCTGAGGACAGAAGCTCGACCATTTCTTTGGCCAGAGGAAGTTGATTTGGTAAAGGAAGCTGAACTGAGTTGTCTGTGAGGTAGGAGAACTGGGAGAGTGTTGAGTCATGGGTGCCAAAGGAAGAAAAAGTTCTAAGAAGCAGAAGAGTTACTGGCATTAGATTTATAGAAACATTAGAGGATGATGAGTGAGAAGTTGCCCTTGTGTTTAACAATTAGGTGGTCATTACTAATCAAAAACGTAGTTTCACTGTAGTGATGGGAACAGTTTCTTAGTGCTTAACAACAATAATGATGCAATTGAGTCTGTTTAGGGGAAATAAAAATAAAACTTGCTATGGAATTTTGTCCACAAAAATTGTCTCGCTTAATACAGAGACATATAGAAGGGAATGGAATATTGATAGGTAGAGAAAAAGATATACCAATGGTATTTTTGAAACCTAGCTGCTGCTTGAAAGAATTATGCTAGTAAAATCTCCAGGAATGTGTTTTAAGACATTTTGTAGTTACACTCAGTGTTCTAAATTTATTTGTGTTTTCTTTGGAACTGGAGGTGGGATGACTACTCATGGTGTTTTGGTTCTTTCCACATTAAAATATTTATAGCAGAGTTGAAAGTGACCTTGTTTTGATTTCAGAACTAGAAATTACTGAGTAAGGAGACTTAACCTTATTCCTTGCAGCAGCTTGTGCTTGATGTAGAGGACTTGTCGCTGGCTTTAAATCATCACTGCGGCATGGGCTGTGAAGGGAGCTGGTCAGCACAAGCTTCCTGACTGCTCTGCTTAAGACACTCAGAAGATTTCTGCTCCAGGAGGCCCAGAGAAACTGGGACTCTCATGAACCTTGCCATGTGCCATGACTCTATCATTGCCTGCACCCCACGAGCCCAGCCATGACCTGCAGCTCGTTACCTTCATCTTTGCAGGCTGACAGGAATGTCTTATCCTCTTTCTAAATGAGTTAATTTGATTTGAGGATGGAACAGCCTTTCTTTGACAGGCAGGGCACCATGTCATGGTATTGTTTGGACAAACTCCCTGTTTTGATGCACTTAACTCTCTCAGCATGTCTTCTGCTAAGAAGTAGAATTAGAGTCATTTTTACAGATCATTCCTGTGTGGCCAGGAGTACGTGTGTGAGGAAAGAAGGGATTGTTGGAACAGATTTAGGGGGAATTGCTTTGTTGGCTCCTGAACCAGTCTCCTGAGGTTTAAAATATGGCCTTGTATTTATTGAGCTCTCAGCACATCTCCTGGCCTTTGGCCAAGCACTGCAAACTCAAGGTTGCAACTATTTTTAGGGAAAACACTAGAATCATAATGTTTCTTAAGGTAGCCATTCTTTGTTAGATTTTGTTTCTTTCCTAAAAATGGTAATAACATTAAAAAAAAAATTTTAAACTAGTTTTAGATTTACAGATTTTGATAACATATAATGTAAAAACAAATATATTAAAAAATAAAATTTGAAGTATAATGTCTTAATTTGTCATGAGTGTATATGTGAGTTTAATTTGTAATCTTACCAACAGTTTTAGGCTTTATAAATTTAAAGTAATTTTTATCCCAATAATCTACCTACCATAATGATCATTTATATTTTGTTTAAGTCCAGAATGTTTTTAAATAAGATTTCATTCTCCAGCCTTGACTAGTATTATATAAAATAAAAATAACAGTGATAGTTATATGAATAACATAAGTGGTAAAAAAAAGTTTGCTTTTGATTCAGTTTCCCATCACTTAGAAGGTGATGTCAAGATTTTTAAATAAATATTTAAGTGAATGACTTAACCACACAAAAGTCAAGAAATAGTATGTCCCCATTTGAGATGGTTCTGTAATTTTTATCAAATGATATGGCTGGAAACATGTGTCTGTAAAGTATAGCTTTTACACTAGTATTCATTTTCTGCCAAACCAAGAACAGTGTGTGTTTATTGTGGGCTAATTTGGAAGTTACCTTGATGCAATTAAATATCTAACTTTGAAAAAGTTTTCAGAAACCCTCTGTGAAACAAATCCTGAATTGTTAGGCCGATAAAGACCCTTTCAAATGATGACAGGGAAAGAACTTTCAACAAAATAAAATCTGGAATTGAAGGCCTTGAAAATCACATTCAGCTTGAAAGTTTACTCTTTGTTATTTTTGGTGAAACTTGCTTGGAAGGAGGAAGTAAGCTGCTTCCTGAAACGGAATAAGCTCTTAGAGTTGATACAGGCCCCTGGAGACTAACATGGCAGCACGTGATTTATTATTTCATATAACTGAATAGTTGAGAGTGGGAATATTTGTTTCTCCTTGACCAATGTAAAGTAGTAAGAGCTCCTTAAGTTATTTGCTTGTAGTGAGTATATGCTTGTGTTGAAAGTCAGCAGGAAATAAATCCAGATTAGTTGTCTGGCACAGTCACTGGGAATGCTGAGCAGCTGCTGGGTGTGGATGGCAAACTCAGAGCGCTTTGGGAGCGCACCTTCAGAAAGGTGCAGGATGAACCTGGGAAGCTGCCTCTAGTGCTGAATTTGCTACTTACTAGGCACTTTCTGAGAAGTTACAAACAAAAAAATCATACCTGAAGCTCGGAGAGCGAAGGACTTGGGGTTGTTCGCAGCGGTAGATGTGGAAAAGTATGGCTGTTTCCTGACTTGTAGTGTGAATGGTCAGTTGATGCACTCACTATCTTGTCACTCCCACTTGTCATCATTCTTTGCGTCTAGTACATGTGGCCATATGCATGTGCTTCTGTTGGCCTTACTACTAGTTAATGCCTGTACTAGCTCTGCCTGTACTCCCTCTGCCCCAAGTGTGATCAGGCAGCACGGCCCTTCATGCTGCCTTAGTGAGATTGAACTATTGTACATGTTAATGCTTCTAAATTATTTTATTTTGGGCAGTTACTTATCTTACTGTCCTTTTTGACTTTCTTTTCCTTTCCTATCTCTCTTCAGTATCTTCTTGTCTTTAATCTTTTTTCCCCTCTTCTCTTTTTTGTTCCCATTCTCTTCTTCCCTCATGCGTCTCTTCTTAGCCTTTTCCCTTTTTCTCTCCCTGTTACTTCTACTTAAGGCCCAAGAAAATAATATCTGATAATAATTATTAAAAAATAGTAGTAATCTTAACAGTAGATGACATGTCTCCATCAAGAAAAAAGAAAGACCTAAGTGTGTTTTTCTCCAATAAGAAAACATTTGTTACCCACCTTTATATACTAGATTTAAGAGGTAATCTCCATTCTACAGAAATTTACAATCATCAAATTAAATCACTATAATTGATATTTTTTGACCTTGTAATATTTTGTGAATGTACATTTCTTTCAAAACATGCTTTTTCTATTGTTGGCATTCTTTTTCTGTTAAAATATATTATTTCATAAACAACATTATAACCAAATTAATGGAAGTGCAAAGAAGAAAAAGAAAATAATTAATTTATAGTCATATCTTTAATAAATTAGACTTAGTATGTCTCTGTTTTCCTCTAGTACTTATCAAAATATTTCCATAATCTTTTATTTTATTTTCATTTCCATAGTCTTTATGTAGAGGAAATTTTAGGTAAATTTAATTTTATATTCTTCTTGAAGTTATTTCACAAATGCTTTCTTAAATGGAATTTTAAATGATTGACTAATATACCACTTAGTGCAGAAGAAAGTAAGACTGATAGACTATTACTATTCTAGGCATTGTGTGAAATGTTCCATATTTATCTCATTTTATTCTCATAATTCTATATGATGTGTCTTATTACGTCCATTTCATAGATGAGAAAATTGAGGCTTAGTTTATTTCGGTTTAGTGAACACTAACTGAACTCTGCTACATTCTAAGTATGATGCTGAGTTCTGGAAATTCAAAGATAAGTAGGACATGGCCCTGCCTATAAAGAATTCAGATGATTGTGGGGAAGCAGATGCGTAGAGATAATTTCTGTACAGTATGCTAAGTGCAGTTGACATAGAAGAGGAACAGGTGACCTGGGTTAGTACTAGTTGCTCAGAGCAGTTTTGCTAGAACAGTGCTTCTCAAACTTAAATGTGCATATGGAAGTATCTGGGATTCCTGTTAAAATGCAGGTTTTGATTTTTGGGTCTTCAGTGGAGTCTAAGATTCTTCATTTCTAACAGGTTTCCAGGCAGTGCTGCATGCTGCTGCTAGTACAAATACCTCATTTTGAGTAGGCATATCCGATACGATGTAGAACTTGAACAAATACTAGGTAGCCAGATACAGAAATGGGGAGAGGTATTCTAGGCCGAGAGAACAGCCTGGGGAAAGGTATAGAAGCATAACCAATAAGAAGTGGGTAAACTACTTACAACCTATGGCAGTTGTTGCGAACTATGGCTCGCTGGCTGAATCTAGCCCACAGCCTGTTTTTTTAGTGCATGTGCTAAGAATTGTTACATTTTTAAAGGGTTGTAAACACCCCCCAAAACAAAGAATAACATATAACAGAGATGCACAAAACTTACGATATTTACAGTCCAGCCCTTTCCAGAATAAGCATGGGACCCCTGATCCTAGGGTATTGGTGGTACTGATGGAGTGTAAAATCTGTGGCAGGGACATAGCAGAAGACATTTTTAGAGACAGTTGACAGGGGAATGATCACTGAAGGAGGCAGAGGAGCTTGGCCTTTATCTTTGAGGAGACAGGGGGCCAGGACACCATTTAAAGAGGTAGGTAACAGGCTCACGTTATGTTTTAGAAAAATCTCTCCTGCAGAATACAGACACAAGGGGACAACACTGGAGGTATGGATACCAACTAAGGCCTAAACAAAGGCAGATGGAATAGGAGGCGACAAATTTGAGAACTGACTGAGGCAAAGCTTTTCATTCTCTTTTCACTGCAGCGCATGGGAAGATAAACATTTTATTTCATTACTCAGCACACAAAGAAACGTCAAAAAACAATATTTGTTTTTACTATGAATGAACACAAATATTTTTCATTCCATTAAAGAAAATTCTCGTTACTACCCACTAAATTGATTTCTTATGGGGTTGTCATCTATAGTTTGAAAAATGCTGATCTAAGGAAGCAAAAACAGTAGGATTTTGTCATTGACTTGATGTAAGGGAGGGTGAACAAGGATTTGCATGGGTGACTGGTGTTGTTCCCAACTAAAATCAGTACTAGAAGGGGAGGCCATATGGAAGGTACAGATGATTCATGAATTTTTAGACATGTTGAGTTTGAGAGCCCTGCAGGATACCCAGGTTTTCTAAAAGAAGATATCAATTTCTCATTCAGTATTACTGCTTCACTGTTTTGTTCAATTGCTATTATTTTACTAGCAGTATTTTCTACTGTTTTTCTGCACAAAGATATGTGTTTCAGGGTTTAATAAGCTTTTCCAGCCCAAGTTAGGAATTCAGCCATTGTTTACAGCATTGTCAGTGTTCTACTGGGAGCAAGCAGCATGAATTTCAAATCATTGGCTTACATGGGAAATTTGTAAATTAGGGATTAGTTTGTACGTACTGCTTTGAAATGTTTATTTACTTTAGTGCTTGCATATTTGTTTAGCAAGATTAATATTCTAACACACTGAAATATTTATCCTACAGACAGTAATCACATCACATCAGTTAGTCTATGTATGCTAGTACCTGTGTGCAATTTGCTTTAGTTCTGAATACAAATATACTATTAGATGGTTATCAGCTTTTGATTCTTTTACTTATTCTCGGTTAGTATAGAACCCGTGGCATTTTATTCATATCCTCCTTCCTGATAGTATCATGATTCTTTTTAAAAAAAATGTTTAATTTTATTACTTATTTTTATTAAGGTATCATTGATATACACTCTTATGAAGGTTTCACATGAAAAACATAGTGGTTACTACATTCACCCATATTATCAAGTCCCCCCCATACCCCATTGAAGTCATTGTCCATCAGTGTAGTAAAATGTCACTGAGTCATTACTTGTCTTCTCTGTGCTACACTGTATTCCCCGTGACACTCCCCACACCATGTGTACCAATCATAA
The DNA here is from genome assembly GCF_030020395.1 of Manis pentadactyla. Lineage (NCBI taxonomy): Eukaryota > Metazoa > Chordata > Mammalia > Pholidota > Manidae > Manis > Manis pentadactyla. The sequence continues at coordinate 49,778,794 of NC_080027.1, forward strand.
TATCCCTCAATCCCCTTCACCCTCCCTCCCCACCCACCCTCCCCCACCCTCCCCCACCCTCCCCTTTGGTAACTGCTAGTTCCTTCTTGGAGTCTGTGAGTCTGCTGCTATTTTGTTCCTTCAGTTTTGCTTCATCGTTATATTCCACAAATGAGGGAAATTATTTGGTACTTGTCTTTCTCTGTGTGGCTTATTTCACTAAGCATACCCTCTAGCTACATCCATGTTGTTGCAAATGGTAGGATTTGTTTTCTTCTTATGGCTGAATAGTATTCCATTGTGTATATGTACCACAACTTCTTTATCCATTCATCTGCTGATGGACACTTAGGTTGCTTCCATATCTTGGCTATTGTAAATAGTGCTGCAGTAAATACAGGGGTGCATATGTCTTCTTGAATCTGAGATCTTGGTTTCTTTGGGTAAATTCCTAGGAGTGGAATTTCTGGGTCAAATGGTATTTCTATTTTTAGTTTTTTGAGGAACCTCCATATTGCTTTCCACAATGGCTGAACTAGCTTACATTCCCACCAGCAGTATAGGAGGGTTCCCCTTTCTCCGCATCCTCTCCAGCATGTGTTGTTCTTAGTCTTTTCGATGCTGGCCACCCTTACTGGTGTGAGGTGATATCTCATTGTGGTTTCAATTTGCATTTCCCTGATAATTAGTGATGATGAGCATCTTTTCATGTGTCTGTTGGACATCTGAATTTCTTCTTTGGCGAACTGTCTCTTCAAAGCCTCTGCACATTTGTTAATCGGGTTATTTGCTTTTTGGGTGTTGAGGCATGTAAGTTCTCTATATATTTTGGATGTTGACCCCTTGTTGGATATGTCATTTTAAAATATATTCTCCCATACTATAGGCTGCCTTTTTGTTCTGTTGATGGTGTCCTTTGCTGTACAGAAACTTTTTAGTTTGATGTAGTCCCATGAGTTCATTTTTGCTTTTGTTTCCCTTCCTTGAGGAGATGCATTCAGGAAGAATTTGCTCATGCTTATATTCAGGAGATGTTTGCCTATGTTGTCTTCTAAGAGTTTTATGGTTTCATGACTTACATGCAAGTCTTTGATCCATTTTGAGTTTACTTTTGTGTATGGGGTTAAACAATAATCCAGTTTCATTCTCTTGCATGTAGCTGTCCAGTTTTGCCAACAGCAGCTGTTGAAGAGGCTGTCATTTCCCCATTGTATATCCATTGCTCCTTTATTGTATATTAATTGACCATATATGGTTGGGTTTATATCAGGGCTCTCTAGTCTGTTCTATAGCTCTATGGGTCTGTTCTTGTGCCAGTACCAAATTGTCTCGAATACTGTGGCTTTGTAGTACAGCTTGAAGTTGGGGAGCGTAATGCCCACAGCTTTATTCTTCCTTCTCAGAATTGCTTTGGCTATTCGAGGTCTTTTGTGGTTCCATATGAATTTTAGAATGATTTTTCTCTAGTTCATTGAAGAATGCTGTTGGTAGTTTGATAGGAATTGCATTGAATCTATAGATTGCTTTAGGCAGGATGGCCATTTTGACAATATTAATTCTTCCTATCCATGAGCACGGGATGTGTTTCCATTTATTGCTATCTTCTTCAATTTCTCTTAGGAGTGTCTTGTAGTTTTTAGGATATAGGTCTTTCACTTCCTGGGTTAGGTTTATTCCTAGGTATTTTATTCTTTTTAATGCAATTGTGAATGCAATTGTTTTCCTGATTTCTCTCTCTGCTAGTTCATTGTTAGTGTATAGGAATGCCACAGATTTCTGTGTATTAATTTTGTATCCTGCAGCTTTGCTGAATTCAGATATTATGTCTAGTAGTTTTGGAGTGGATTTCTTAGGGTTTTTTATGTACAATAGTATGTCATCTGCAAACAGGGACCATTTAACTTCTTCCTTGCCAATCTGGATGCCTTTTATTTCTTTGTGTTGTCTGATTGCTGTGGCTAGGACCTCCAGTACTATGTTGAATAGAAGTGGGGAAAGTGGGCATCCTTGTGTTGTTCCCGATCTTAAAGGAAAAGCTTTCAGCTTCTCGCTGTTAAGTATGATATTGGCTGTGGGTTTTTCATATATGGCCTTTATTATGTATGAGGTACCTCTATACCCATTTTTTGAGAGTTTTTATCATGAATGAATGTTTGTCAAATGAAATTTTGTCAAATGCTTTTTCCACATCTATGGAGATGATCATGTGGTTTTTGTCCTTCTTTTTGTTTATGTAGTGGATGATGTTGATGGATTTTCGAATGTTGTACCATCCTTGCATTCCTGGAATAAATCATACTTGATCATGGTGGACGATCTTTTTGAAGTATTTTTGAATTCGGTTTGCTAATATTTTGTTGAGTATTTTTGCGTCTATGTTCATCAGGGATATTGGTGTGTGATTTTCTTTTTTTGTGGGTGTCATTGCCTGGTTTTGGTATTAGAGTGATGCTGGCCTCATAGAATGAGTTTGGAAGTATTCCCTCTTCTTCTACTCTTTGGAAAACCTTAAGGAGGATGGGTATTAGGTCTTCACTAAATGTTTGATAAAATTCAGCAATGAAGCCATCTGTCACAGGGGCTTTGTTCTTAGGTAGTTTTTTGATTACCAGTTCAATTTCATTGCTGGTAATTGGTCTCTTCAGATTATCCATTTCTTCCTTGGTCAGGCTTGGAAGGTTATATTTTTCTAGAAAGTTGTCCATTTCTACTAGGTTATCCAGTTTGTTAGCATATAATTTTTCATAGTATTCTCTAGTAATTCTTTGTATTTCTGTGGTGTCTGTAGTGATTTTTCCTTTCTCATTTGTGATTCTGTTTATGTGTGCAGACTCTCTTTTTTTCTTGATAAGTCTGGCTAGATGTTTATCTATTTTGTTTATTTTCTCAAAGAACCAGCTCTTACTTTCATTGATTGTTTCTATTGTTTTATTCTTCTCGATTTTATTTAGTTCTGCTCTAATCTTTGTTATGTCCCTCCTTCTACTGACTTTTGGGCCTCATTTGTTCTTCTTTTTCTAGTTTACTTAATTGTGAGTTTAGACTGCTCATATGGGATTGTTCTCTTGTCCTGAGGTAGGCCTGTATTGCAATATACTTTCCTCTTAGCACGGCCTTGGCTGCATCACACAGATTTTGCGGTGTTGAGTTATTGTTGTCATTTGTCTCCATATATTGTTTGATATCTGTTTTTATTTGGTCATTGATCTATTGGTTATTTCGGAGCATGTTGTGAAGCCTCCACGTGTTTGTGGGATTTTTTTATTTTCTTTCCATAATTTATTTCTAGTTTCATACCTTTGCGGTGAGAAGCTGGTTGGTAGAATTTCAATCTTTTTGAATTTGCCGAGGCTCTTTTTGTGACCTAGTATATGATCTATTCTTGAAAATGTTCCATGTGCACATGAGAAGAATGTGTATTCTACTGCATTTGGGTGTAGAGTTCTGTAAATGTCTGTTAGGTCCATCTGTTCTAATGTGTTGTTCAGTGCCTCTGTGTCCTTACTTATTTTCTGTCTAGTTGATCTGTCCTTCAGAGTAAGTGGAGTGTTGAAGTCTCCTAGAATGAATGTATTGCATTCTATTTCCCCTTTTAATTCAGTTAGTATTTGTTTCACATATGTAGGTGCTTCTGTGTTGGGAGCATAGATATTTATAATGGTTATATCTTCGTGTTGGATTGACCCCTTTATCATTATGTAATGTCCTTTTTTGTCTCTTGTGACTTTCTTTGTTTTGAAGTCTATTTTGTCTGATACAAGTACTGCAACTCCTGCTTTTTTCTCTCTGTTAATTGCATGAAATATCTTTTTCCATCCCTTGACTTTTAGTCTGTGTATGTCTTTGGGTTTAAAGTGAGTCTCTTGTAGGCAGCATATAGATGGGTCATGTTTTTTTTATCCATTCAGTGACTCTATGTCTTTTGATTGGTGCATTCAGACCATTTAAATTTAGGGTGATTATCGATAGGTATGTACTTATTGCCATTGCAGACTTTAGATTCATGGTTACCAGTGGTTCAAGGTTAACTTCCTTACTATCTAAGTCTAACTTAACTCACTTAATATGCTATTACAAACACAATCCAAAGGTTCTTTTCTTTTTTGCCTCCTGTTTCTTCCTCCATTCTTTATATATTAGATATCATATTCTTTACTCTTTGTCTATCCCTTGATTGACTTTGGGGATAGTTAACTTAATTTTGCATTTGTTTAGTAATTAGCTGTTCTACTTTCTTTACTGTGGTTTTATTTCCTCTCGTGACAGCTATTAAACTTTAGGAACACTTCCATCTATAGCAGTCCCTCCAAAATAGACTGTAGAGATGGTTTGTGGGAGGTAAATTCTCTCAGTTTTTGCTTATCTGAAAATTGTTTAATCCCTCCTTCAAATTTAAATGGTAATCTTGTCAGATAAAGTAATCTTGGTTCCAGGCCCTTCTTCTTCATTGCATTAAATACATCATACCACTCCCTTCTGGCCTGTAAGGTTTCTGCTGAGAAGTCTGATGTTAGCCTGATGGGCTTTCCTTTGTATATGATCTAATTTCTCTTTCTGGCTGCTTTTAATAGTCTGTCTTTATCCTTGATCTTTGCCATTTTAATTACTATATGTCTTGGTGTTGTCTTCCTTGGGTCCCTTGTGTTGGGAGATCTGTGGATCTCCATGGCCTGAGAGACTATCTCCTTCCCCAGATTGGGGAAGTTTTCTGCAATTACCTTCTCAAAGACATTTTCTATCCCTTTCTCTCTGTCTTCTTCTTCTGGTATCCATATAATGCAAATGTTGTTCCTTTTGGATTGGTCACACAGTTCTCTCAGTATTCTTTCATTTTTGGAGATCCTTTTTTCTCTCTGTGCCTCAGCTTCTTTGTATTTCTCTTCTCTGGTTTCTATTTCATTTATTGTCTCCTCTACTGTATCCAGCTTGCTTTTAATACCCTCCATTATGTTCTTCAAGGATTGGATCTCCGACCAGAATTCATTCCTGAATTCTTGAATATCTTTCTGTACCTCCATTAGTATGCTAATGATTTTTATTTTTATTTCCCTTTCAGGAAGAGTCACGAGGTTCATGTCATTTAAATCTTTCTCCGGATTTGTATTAATAATTTTACTCTGGACCAGGTTCCTTTGGCGTTTCATGTTTGTATATGGCGCCCTCTAGTGTTCAGAAGCTCTACTCTCTGGAGCTGCTCAGCCTCTGAAGCAATGTCGGTGATCGTAGGGGAGTGGTATTGGTGCCTGGGGGGAGGAAAGAGCTAGCTGTTTCCCGCTTTCCGGCTGGTATGCCGGCCTCCACTGCCTGAACCAGTGGGCCGAGCACACAGGTATAAGCATTTGTCCCAGAGCAGCCAGATATGGATCCCTGCTTTCCACAAGCGGCTGGAATCCCATTCTCCCCAGGAACTCCACCTGTCTCAGCTTTACAATCCCGTAATCACGAGAGTATGATGAAAGCACCATGAAATGTAGGTTTGTGCTCCCAGAGCAGATCTCCAGAGCTAGGTATTCAGCAGTCCCAGGCTTCCACTCCCTCCCTGCTCAGTTTCTTTTCCTTCCGTCAGTGAGCTGGGGTGGGGGAAGGGCTTGGGTCCCTCTGGGCCGTATCTTTGGTGTGTGAGGTCTGTTCTTTTCTCCAGGTGTATGTAGTCTGGTGCAGTCCTCTTTCCTGTTGCTTTCTCAGGGTTAGTTGTATTAATTATATTTTCGTATTATATGTGGTTTTAGGTGGAAGCCTCTGTCTCACCTCTCACGCCACCATCTTTAATCTCTGTTGGATGTTGAATTTTGTTGAATGCTTTTCAGCATCTATGGAGATGGTCGTGTGGTTTTTGTCCTTCTTTTTGTTGATGTGGTGTATGATGATGTTGATGGATTTTTGAATATTGTACCATCCTTGAATCCCTGTAATAAATCCTACCTGATCATGATGTATGGTCCTCTTGATGTATTTTTGAATTTGATATGCTAATATTTTGTTGAGTATTTTTGCATCTGTGTTCATCGGGGATATTGGTGTGTAATTTTCTCTTTTTGTGGTGTCTTTGCCTGGTTTTGGTATTAGAGTGATGCTGGCCTCATAGAATGAGTTTGGAAGTATTCCCTCCTCCTCTACTTTTAGGAAAACCTTAGGGAGGATGGATGTTAGGTCTTCACTAAATGTTTGATAAAATTCAGCAGTGAAGCAGTCTGGACCAGGGGTTTTGTTCTTAGGTAGTTTTTTGATTACCATTCAATTTCATTGCTGGTAATTGGTCTCTTCAGATTTTCTGTTTCTTCCTGGGTCAGGCTTGGAAGGTTGCATTTTTCTAGAAAGTTGTTCATTTCTTCTAGGTTATCCAGTTTGTTACCATGTAATTTTTCATAGTATTCTGTGATGTCCTTAGCAATTTTTTCCTTTCTCATTTCTGATTGTTTATGTGTGTAGACTCTTTTTTTCTTGGTTATTCTGGCTAGGGGTTTATCTTATTTTCTTATTTTGTTTATTTTCATGCAGAACCAGCTCCTGCTTTCATCGATTCCTTCTATTGTTTTATTCTTCTCAACTTTATTGATTTCTGCTCTTACCTTTATTATGTCCTTCCTTGTACTGACTTTGGGCCTCATTTGTTCTTCTTTTCCTAGTTTCATTAATTGTGAGTTTAGGCTGTTCATATGGGATTGTTCTCTTGTCCTGAGGTAGGCCTGTATTGCAATACACTTCCCTCTTTGCACAGCCTTCACTGCATCCCACAGATTTTACGGTCTTGAGTTATTGTTGATATTTGTCTTCATATATTGCTTGATCTGTTTTCATTTGGTTATTGATCCACTGATTACTTAGGAGCATGTTGTTAAGCCTCCATGTGTTTGTAGGCTTTTTTGTTTACTCTGCATAATTTATTTCTAGTTTCATACCTTTGTGGTCTGAGAAGCTGATTGGTATAATTTCAGTCTTTTTGAATTTACTGAGGCTCTTTTCGTGGTCTATTCTTGAAAATGTTCCAGGTGCACTTGAGAAGAATGTGTATCCTGCTGCTTTCGGGTTGGGTATTCTCTAGATGTCTGTTAGGTCCCTCTGTTCTAATGTGTTGTTCCGTGCCTCTGTCTCCTTACTTACTTTCTGTCTGGTTGATCTTTCCTTTGGAGTGAGTGGTGTGTTGATGTCTTCTAAAATGAAAGCCTTGCATTCTATTTCCCCCTTTAATTCTGTTAGTATTTCTTTCATATATGTAGGTGTTCCTAGAGATATTTTGATATTTATATTGGTTATATCATCATGTTGAACTGACCCCTTTATAATATGTAATGTTCTTCTTTGTCTCTTGTTACTTTCTTTGTTGTGAAGTCTATTTTGTCTGATACAAGCATTGCAACTCCTGCTTTTTTCTCCTTATTGTTTGCATGAATATCTTTTTCCATCCCTTCACTTTTAGTCTGTGTATGTCTTTGGATTTGAAGTGAGTCTCTTGTAGGCAGCATATAAATGGGTCTTGTTTTTTTATTTATTCAGTGACTCTATGTCTTTTGATTGGTACATTCAGACCATTTACATTTAGGGTGATTATCGATAGGTATGTACTTATTGCCATTGCAGTCTTTAGATTCATGGTTATAAAAGGTTCAGGGGTAATTCCCTTACTATCTAACAGTGTAATATAATTCACTTAATATGCTATTACAAACACAACCTAAAGGTTCTTTTTTTTCCTCCTTTTTCTTCCTCCTCCATTCTTTATATATTAGATATTATATTCTGTACTCTTTTTCTATCCCTTGATTAACTTTGGGGTAGTTGATTTGATTTTGCATCTGCATAGTAATTAATTGGTCTACTTTCTTTACTGTGGCTTTATTTCCTCTGTTGACAGCCATTTAGCCTTAGGAACACTTCCATCTATAACAGTCCCTCCAAAATAGACTGTAGAGATGGTTTGTGGGAGGTAAATTCTCTCAGCCTTTTCTTATCTGGCAATTGTTTAATCTCTCCTTTAAATTTAAATGATAATGTTGCTGGGTAGAGTGTTCTTGGTTTGAGGCCCTTCTTCATTGCATTAAATATACCAAGCCACTCCCTTCTGTCCTCTAAGGTTTCTGTTACAGCGAAGTCTGATGATAACCTGGGTTTTCCTTTGTATGTGATATTTTTTCTCTGGCTGCTTTTAATAGCCTGTCCTTATCCTTGATCCTTGCCATTTTAATTATTATATGTCTTGGTGTTGTCTTCCTTGGGTCCCTTGTGTTGGGAGATCTGTGCACCTCCATGGCCTGAGAGACCATCTCCTTCCCCAGATTTGGGAAGTTTTCAACAATAACCTCAAAGATACTTACTATCCCCTTTTCTCTCTCTTCTTCTTCTTCTGGTACCCCTATAATACGAATATTGTTCATTTGGATTAGTCACACATTTCTCTCAATATTCTTTCATTCCTAGAGATCTTTTTTCTCTCTGTGCCTCAGCTTCTTTGTATTCCTGTTGTCTGATTTCTGTTTCATTTACTGTCTGCTCTACTTCTTCTAATCTGCTTTTAAATCCTTCCATTATATGTTTTATTTCAGATTCTTAATACTTTAATGTTTGTATCTCATTCAATAATTCCTCCCTGAGTTCTTGAATATTTTTCTGAAGCTCCATGAGTATGTTAATGATTTTATTTTTGAAATCTCTTTCAGGAAGATTGATGAGTTCAGTTTCACTTGGCCCTCTTTCTGGCATTTGTGGAATTTTGGTTTGAACCAGATTTCTTTGACTTTTCATATTTGTAGGTACACCTTCTAGCATCCAGAAACTCTACTCTTTGGAGCTCCTTAGTCCCTGGAGCAGTGATGGGGTTTGTAGGCAAGTGGCGCTGGTGCCTGTCGGGAGGAAAGAGCTCTTTCTTGCTTCCTGGCTGCAGTACCTGCCTCTGCTGTCAGGGCCAGTGGGCCGAGCAGGTAGGGAGAGTCCTGTGTGCTTTACACTTGTAGCTGCTGTAGGTGGCACTGCCCTCTGTCTGGCCTGGTGCAATGGCGGGGGCAGCCTGTTTGCGAACCGGTGCAGACTGGGAGGAAGGAACACAGGCTGCTTATCATTGTGTGGGGCTTTGTAGCTGCGTAGCCAGCCAGGGGGATGTAGTGCCTGAAGCTCCTGAAAGTTCCCAACCTGCTGGGCAGAGTGTGTCCAGATAATTTTGTCCACCTGTCCTTCCTCCTGAGCAGCAAGCTCTGTGCAATCCTTGCCCCATTAGCAGCCCTCTCGCTGTTAGGAAGACTCTCAGACTGCCCGCCCTTCTTTTGTTCCAGAGTGGCTGGTTGTGGATATATGTTTTCCACAAGCAGCTGGAATCTCAGCCTTTAAGTATTCTGCCAGTCTTAGCTTTCCAACCCCACTAATCTCCAGAACAACATGTAATGTAGGTTCGTGCTCACAGAACAGAGCTCGAGGGCTGGGTTTTCAGCAGTCCTATGCCTCCACCCCCTCCCCACTCTTTTTCCCTTCCTCCCTCTGGTGAGCTGGGGTGGGGGAAGGGTGCAGGTTCCTCCAAATGACGGCTTTGGGACTTTACCCTTTTCCTTGAGGTCTGTTGTTTTCCCCAGGTGTAGGCAGTCTGCCGCAGCCTTCTTTCCTGTTGCTCTTTCAGGATTAGGTATATTTTCTATATTTTCGTATTATATGTGATTTTGGGAAGAGGTTTCTGTCTCACCTCTCACGCTGCCATCTTTAAGCCTCTCTCATATCATGATTCTTTAAAGATACACTTTTGGAACTAAAAAAGAATATTTTTAAATTGACCTTATCAGTGTAAATAACATAGATACATACCTAAGTCAAAAAGTTATTTTTTTACTAGGAAATAATTTTTAAATTCTTTGCGTAGATTGAATACCTGCTTAAGAAACTTACAGAAGCTATGGGAGGCTGTTGGCAACAAGAACAATTTGAACATTATAAAATCAGCTTTGAATACAGTAAAGAAGGCCTTTCTGTGTGGGAACTGATTGAGCTGATTGGAAATGGACAGTTTAGCAAAGACATGGATCAGCAGACCGTGTCCATGGCCATTAATGAAGTCTTTAATGAACTTATATTGGATGTGTTAAAACAGGTAAGAGTCCTGTATCACTATTTCTTGTCACCTTTAGAATTTGACATGTTTGAAATAAGACACGTTTTCATTGTGTATAAGTCACTTAACACTTTTATAGTGACACAGAACAGGAATTAAGTTCCTTATTTTCCCATTCTTCTATTAAGCTTTCATTTTAAAGAATTAGTGGGGTAATTTGGAATTACAGTAAGTATTGGGAAGTTACTATTTTGAAAGAACTTTTGAAATGATCACATTTTCAAACTATTTTTAAAGTACTTCCATGTCATGTATATATGCATACTCATTAATCTGGAAGATCCCCATGGTGTATTGTTCAGAGAAAAAAATTGTTGAACAGCAGATATCTTGTAATTCCTTTCATGTTACATGATGTGTGTGTGTAGAGCTGTTTGGAAGAATGCTCACTGAAGTGTTAAAAGTGGTAGTAGCCCCTGGATTGTGGGATTTACATAAATTTTACGTTCTTTATTCCTCTCTTATTATTGGACTTACTATAATATATGATTCTGTATATGAATCTATGTATATGATTATATATTATTTTTATAAAATCAAAAGATACCCTTACTTTAGGGGAAAAAAATGCTATAATATAGCCAAGTTGCATTTATCTTATTTAATTTTGATGGTTTTTTTCTTACCACCTGCAAAGCATCTGATATACATACGGGAAGCTTAATGCTTGTTAAGTTGAATTTACATTTTTTAGTGGATCTTTCAAATTGCTCACATTATTACTTTGGATAATAACTCCCAATTTGGGATTTCCTTACTTTGTTCCTTTCTGTTGTCTTTGCTATTTTTTCCTAATGGAAACATTCCTAAGTAAAGATTAACTGAGACTAAATTTGTAGGTTTTCAGGACTATAAGGAGGTTTGAGACATGGTCTCTGTTCAAAGAGGTCTTCTAGGCCCAGCAGAATATAGTACTACAGATAAATTTCTGTGTGGCAAACCTTTTGCTTAAAGGTCCAAGGATTAGGGAACTGAATAAGTAATATGATTAGAATTTAGCATAATAAAATGATAGTTACAGCCAAGCTAATATCATATATTTGATGATATATATATATATATATATACTATATGTTGTTAGTACCTGTACATTTAATATTTAAAATGCCAGCTATTCTTGAATAATTCTCAAGGGTTTTGGCCTATAGTAATGTATAATTTTGCTCAAGTAAAATTTTGAATTACACAACTTTGAGTCTGATCTGTGGGAATGAAGTACAGGCCTACTAAGTGTGAATACGAAGTTATACTTAAAGCCAGTATCCTAACTACTGGTCTAGTTCTTTTTCTGATCATCTGGAGCAGAGTTCGTCCTCTAAAATATGGAGAGGTCAGGAAGAAAAGGAGGTTAGTTCCAGAAGGTGATTGATTGGTTGAGAAGCTATATTTGTCCTGGTTGATACCTTTTATCATTCTGACTGATTGATCTACTGAGACTTTTTAAAGAAAACAGAACAGAATATTATGATAAACTCCCATATACTAATCACTCAGCCCTCAGTAACCATCAAACAAATTGTTAGTCTTACCCCATCTACTTTTGCCTCTGCCTCTCCCGTATTACCTTGAAAAAATTCAAAACATTTCATTTTATCTATAAAGTGTCCCTAAAAGATAATGAATTAAAAAAAAACTTAATGCTCTTAACATCAGGGGTTCCAAGACTACCATCAGTATTATAGCTTTGGCTGGGAGGGAGTTTATCTCTCAATGTCTAAATTCTTAGTAAACTTTTGCTTGCTTGTGCTTGCATGAATCTGACTGGGAATACTGCCCCTGGCCTTCATAGATCCTCATAGGGTTCACCATCCATGAAGGGGAAAACTGCTGCTATATACATGTATTCAAGGAAGAGCTATCAGCTCTTATAAATAGACATTTATATCAGATTTAATCTTTTCTAGGGTTACATGATGAAAAAAGGCCATAAGCGTAAAAACTGGACTGAACGCTGGTTTGTACTAAAACCCAACATAATTTCTTATTATGTGAGTGAGGATCTGAAAGATAAGAAAGGTGACATTTTCTTGGATGGAAACTGCTGTGTAGAGGTAAGTCTACTATTACATCTTTCTGGTGCTGCCTCCTTCTGCTAGAGTCGTTTATCTCCTAGACTTTAGACTTCTAGAGTTTAAAATGGTCTTAGAATTATTTCCAAAATAATATAGGCATACAGTCACCATAATTTATGAACCAAAAATTAAAAATACTTGACAAAAATTTCTTTCTAATGTGAATTTATTTTGTCTTATACTCATGAGCAAAATATAGTAATAAATCTCATTTATTTGTATTTTTAAGGAATCATTTATTGAGTAAAATAGAATCATAAAAAAGAAAATAAAGCAAAAATTATTCAGTAAGACACTGTTGGAAATCATGAATATACCAGAAAATCTGAGCCATTTAGAGTGCAATAAGTACAACTAAAGAAGATATGAGCATTACCTTTGAATATTTGGGTGACTTTTGAGGACAGTACTCAGAGCTGTCATTCTGTGAAGAAGTGAGGTCCTCCAGAACATAAATGTTTGAGGTTCTAATTTATAGCTGAACTATCTCCACATCTGTATTTGTTGAAGAACATTTAAAATATCTAAGATCACACTCATAAATGATAACGTATTTTGATGGTCAAAATGGTATATTAATGTCTTAGGGTGTGACACTGAGTTTCAGCCACATTTGTATAATTAATTGAGATTGAATTTAAGTACTTTAAACAAAATTTTCAAGAACTAATTTACTTTCTTTTTTAGTCGTTGACAGACAAAGATGGAAAGAAATGCCTTTTTCTTGTAAAATGTTTTGATAAGTCTTTTGAAATCAGTGCTTCTGATAAAAAGAAGAAACAGGAGTGGATTCAGGGTAAGGCAGTTTTCATTATTTGTTATAAACTTGAGAGCTCTGACTTTTCTCTTTTTGACTCTCATTAAAGATATTAAGACATTGTTTCCTCATTGTCTATAGGTTTTTCTGCATGTACATAGTAACTGAAAGGCAAACATATCAGGAGTTTGCAAATATTTCATCAATTTAATTTGCATAATGAACTTGTGAAAAAATTGTAAAGTGGACATTTTAGGTTTTATTTACTCTTGCTATTTGAAGAGAATGGAATTTTCCCTTTTAAGGATTATGAAGAATTTTAAAGTGGCCATCTTGAGGTTTTAGTAATATGTAAAACAAAGCAGAAGTAATGCAATAGCTTTTGAATACTTTAGGTAATTTTCAAAATCTGTTATTTCCAAAAGAAATCAGTAGTTTCAATTAATTATCTCAAGAACACAAACCTTAATTTAATAACTTTTAAACTAAAGTATTATTCTAAAATTAGTATAGCATGAAATACTATATATGAGATATTTTTAACTCATGAAAGGGCATTCTGAATATGATTTTTTTGGACATAGGTAAAATTATGTTATATTGAAAATTGTGGTCCTTTTTGATGTGGTTCAAGAGTTTGAGTACTTTACTCAAAAGAATCCTCTTTCCTGGGTCACTGCAGTTGAGTTATAAATTCTGTAGCTGCTTTCGTCTTCATGGAATGGGGATAATAATAATAATACATACCTCTCAGGGTTGTTGTGAGGGTTAATAATGTGGATATATTTGCACATTTAAAAAATGACACATCATTGCAAAAATGTTTGTAATAGATTGCAAACAACCTAAATGTCCATTAATTGGGAAATGATTGACCAAATTATGGTGCAGCTACACACTGGAGTCCTGTGCAGTTCTTTATGTATAGGGCTTCATGTACTGATATGGAAAGTTCTTCAAGATTTAAGTTAAAAAACCCAGGCTCAGAAGAGTGTGTAATGCCACTATTTGTGTCAAAAGTAGGTGGAGGATGTATATATTTATTTATTTGTATATGCTTAGAATATCTCAGGAAAGATGCTAGTCGCTAGTGGGGATGGGACCCAGTACTTGGGATTGGGAGGAGGAAGAAGACTTCCTTTATGGCCTTTCATGCTTTTGAATTTGAACAATATAAAAGTATTAGCTATTCAAAAAATTATATTTAAATATAATGAAGAAAGAAATCAGATTTCATATGAATTGGATAATTCATATAAAGGGTATATTATATAAAGGGTATTTAATAAATGGTGGCTGATGTTATCATTCTCAACTCCTGCTATGTCTTATTCTTATTTGGACTTTCGAGAATATAGAGAAGGGAGTTGAAAGTGCTGTGAATTCTTCAAATGAGTGCAGTATTCCCAAACAAAGTATCTGTTTAAGCACAGATATGCAGTTATGAAATTTTGGAGCTGGTAGGGACTTTAGAGATCATCTCTCTCATTCTTGAGATGAGAAAACCAATGCTGCCAGAGGTTCTGTGGTTTGCTTGAGGTCCACCACTTCTCAATTGCAGGATTCGAATCCACACTGGGTCTCTGGTTTTCTTTCCAGTATACTATTTGCATGTTAGGCTTACAAAGGATAAAGAGTATTTCCCATTTTTCCTTCTATACCTTTTATAGCCATTCATTCTGCTATCCATCTTTTGAGACTGGGCAGCCCCTCACCACACAAAGAAGCCCGCCAGCGTCGGAAAGAATTGCGGAAGAAGCTGCTGGCTGAGCAGGAGGAGCTGGAGCGGCAGATGAAGGAGCTGCAGGCTGCCAATGAGAGCAGGCAGCAGGAGCTGGAGTCCGTGAGGAAGGTGGGAACAGATGCTGGGCTGGGGGAGAGCTCTTCATTTCAGTGCAGGGAACATAGCTGCTTTCCTTATAAGCTTTGGGTCTACCAAGACTAGGTTAATGTAGTTTTTAGGGAGATTTTCTTGGTGGTGAACTGTGTTCTCAGGAAGTCTGTCTAGACCACTGAGTGAGACACCCTGATTTTCCCAGCCTTGAAAGTATGAAAGTCTCAGGGCTGCAAGGCCATTATATTGACCAGAAAAGAACATTTATAAGGACACTGAGCACGGTTGTATTTTGTCAGAGGAAGATGGGAAGTTTTATTCCCCTAAGGATGTCATGATTACATTTGGTGGCCTGGGCAGTGTCTTGTAGCTTTTTTAGTTTTTTTCCCCTTAGTTTTTCCCCATCTTCACACATGAGTACTCTGGGAGACCCTTAGTTTAGAACTGTGGGTTTTACTTACTCTTTGGAGTCAGAGATACAGACTGGGTCAGCTTCTCCTTCCATCTCAGTGCCAGGAGGTTAAGTACCATGGATCGCATAGGATAGTTGACATGTATTGGGAAACCCTGTTCCTCAGGTGTATCACAGTTCTGGGGGTGGCCGTGAGTCCCCAGTGTATGGGTGTGGTGTTTGTCTGGGACCCCTCTGGGGTGAGCCTCTGCCTGTCAGCACCTGCTAACCACAAGCTCAGCGCCCTTATGTGTCCCCTGATCACCTTTGCCTGGGATATGGAGTTTGCACATAGTATAAGGCCCCTGATGGGGTTTTCTCCATTTGCAGCCCATGGAAATGCCATACTGTGCTGACCCTCTGAGTAGACTCACAAATAAAATTTTTTTTATATTTTTGTAATCTTAGGAACCATGTGGGCATACATTCTTAGAAATAGTTGTTCCTGTCTGGCACACCTACTTCTAAAAGCATCTCCTCTTCCTCTTGAATCATTCTTTCATCTAGCCTCTTTCTACTTTGATATGTTTTCTTTAAAAGCTCCCTAAGTAGGCTAGGATGAGCATCTGCAGTAGGCGATCACTGCTTCCTTCAGCCATTGTGCACAAAGCAGAACTGGGGGTTATGAGTGTGAAGCAGGCATCTGGCCTTGTCCTTTTTTATAATTTTTAAAAATTATGAAATAGGTCCTATGTCAGAGGAAAGTATGAAATATGTGTATACAAATAATCATAAAATGAATACTCTTGAAACTACTACCCAGGTTAAGGTAGAATATTGCCAATATTTTTTAAGCTCTGGGGTCCATCCTGTCTTTTTAATTTTTAAAAAATTTGCAAACAGTAAATTCTTATAACCACCACAGACAGAATCAGAACAATTCCAATGCTCCCAAGAATTCCCTCACACTGCCCCATGCATTCTGATCTTCTCCTTACCCCTAATCCCTGGAAACCATTGATCTATTCTCTGCTCCTGTATTTTTGCCATTTCCAAATTATTGTATAAATGGATTCATATAGTATATAAATTTTCAAGACTGGGATTTTTCACTTAGCATCATGCATTTGAGATTCATCCAGCTGGTGTCCTTTTACATTCTTAGACCTTTTTAACTCTGCCTGCCAGGAGTGTGTAGGTTCTCTGTTTTGTGTTATATGACCATGTGCCTGGAGTTGGCAAGGCCTAGGCCTAACTACACAGCTTCCCCACTACCAAGTTTTACAGAATGATTTAAGCAACTGATTTGGGATTTGATGGTAAGTGTTGGGAAATTATTACAGATCCCTTAATAATCTTTAATTTTTTTTTTCTTGTAAAGAAATAAAATTCTCCAATTTCTCATTAAAGGAAAACACCGTTTAGATGAATATTTTAATCACCTGGAACTAGGTAACATACTTGTGGGTTTTGTAAGACTTGATAGGCCTCATTTAATTCAGAAGAAGGAATAAGAAATCATGGTAGTTTTCATAAATTAACAGATTTCTTTAAAGGGTTTATCCAAGTAACTTATAAAAAAAAAGCAAAAAATTTTTTTTAGCAATTTTAGGTTCACAATAAAATTAAGAGGAAGGCATGGAGATTTCCTATATACCCTGACTGATGTCATAATCACCCTAAGTCCATAGTTTACTTTAGGGTTCACTCTTGGTGTTCTATATTCTGTGAGTCTGTACACTGACATTGTATTTGTCATTACAGCATCATTCAGAGTATTTTCACTGCCCTAAAAATCCTCTGTGTTCTATCTAGTCATCTCTCCTCCCCAAATAATTTTTATTTCCACTTTAGTTTCTTGTAAAAAAAATATAATCAGTATAGGTAATACAATCACATGGTTCAAAATTTAAAAATATAAAAAGGAATAAATCCCGCTTGATCATGGTGTATGACTCTTTTAATGTACTGTTGACTTTGGTTTGCTAATATTTTGTTGAGGATTTTTTAATCTGTATTCATCAGGGATACTGGCCTGTAAAAGTTTTCTTTTCTTGTAGTGTCCTTATCTGGGCTTTCTATCAGGGTATGCTGGTCTTACAAAATGAGTTTGGTGGTGGTCCCCCTTCTGATGTTTTTCAAAGAGTTGGAGGATTAATGTTAAGTTGTCTTTAAATGTTTGGTAGAATTTACCCATGAAGCCATCTGGTTTTGGAATTTTGATTATTGATTCAGTCTCTTTACTAGTCTATTCATATTTTTTTATTTCTTCCTGATTCAGTCATGGTAGGTTTCATGTTTCTAGGAATTTATCCACTTCTTCTAGGCTGTCTAATTTGTTGGCCTAATTGTTTATAGTAGTCTCTTATAATCCTCTGTATTTCTGTGCTACAATTGTAACATCTCTTTCATTTCATACCTGTTCACAAAATGCTGTTTCCTTGTATGTGATGAATCATTTTTCTCTTGCTGCTTCCAGGGTCTTTTTGTCTTTGTCTTTCCACAGATTTCTATGACATGTGTGGGTGGGCATCTTGTTGAACTTCTTGGATGTGTAGATTATATTTTTCATCAAACTGGGAAAATTTTCAGCTGTTATTTCTTCAGACATTTTTTCGACTCCTTTCCCTCCCTCCTCTCACAGTACTCTCTTCACATGAATGTTGGTGCCCTTAATAGGCTCTGTTCATTTCTCTTCATTACTTTTTCTCTCTTTTTCAGATTGCATTTCTATCAATTTATCTTTGATTGATTCTTTAGCCCAAATGTAGAGAACCTCTAATGAACTTTTCACTTCAGTTGTACTTTCCAACTTCAGAATTTCATTTGGTTCTTTTTATAATTTCTGTCTTTTTATTGATATTCTCTATCTGATGAGATATCATCAGACCTTGTATTACTTCCATAAGCATAATTTCCTTTATTTTTTTGAACATATAACTTATTTGAAATCTTTGCTAAATCTACCATCAGGGCCCCTTCAAAGGCAGTTTCTTTTGCCTGCTTTTTTCCCTGTGAGTCACACTTTCCTCTTTCTTCTCATATCTCATAATATTTTGTTGAAAAGTGGACAACATTATTGATAATGTATTGTAGCAACTCTCAAATGGATTCCTGAGGGCTTGTTTTTCCTGTTTGCTCTTTTATTTGTTTAGTGACTTGGCTGGGCTGTTTCAGTGGGGTCTGTCTTCCTCACCGTGTGAAGCCTCCGACCGCCCTCCTTGGGGGCACAGCTTGGGCATGCACACGTACCTTGGGATGACCGGGATGTTAGCAGGGTTCTCTCTGAGTGCCTCTCTCTGATTGCTCTGTTAAGTTGTCTGTCTCTGTTGGCATCATATATCTCCAACTGATTGTTCTGTTGTTTTCAATAATGCCCTGGAGCGTAGATTGCCCCGTATTCCATAATCTGATATTATTTAAATTCTCACATGTAGTCTTTGAGATTTTTCTTACTACGTGAGGGCTCTTTGCTGTCTCTCCCTGGTTCTTTCTGTCAAACTTGTAGCTAGTTTCTGGTTTAGTTTGTTGGTCTCCTGGAGCCATGAGCCTCCTCTTAATTCCTTACCATCAAAATCATCATTATTTTTAAGAGTGTCTTCAGGCTTGAATTTCCTCACACTGTGTTTTAAATAAAGTCAGTTCTTTTGGCAAGAGCTTCAGAACCTGCCTTTCTCCCTGGGCAAACCTCTGTGCCAGTGCTCGGAGCCGGAGGTAGAAACAGTGGTCTGCTTCTCTTGGCAAGATACCCCTGCTTTATGAGTCTATCACTAGGTGGAGGTGGTAGCCTTTGGTCTTCTTAGCTTGCCTCTCCTGGTGTCAAAGCTCTGCCCTGCCCTGTAAGTGGTTGGGTCAGGGGTGGTTGTGCCCAGTATGCTCAGCCTGTCAGACCTGAGGTAGAACCTCCACCCTGTGAGTGAGGGCTGGGTGGAAGAAGGGAGTCCCAGACCTCTTAGCCAGACTTGCCTGAGATAGAGTTTCTGTAACGTGATTCTGGGGAGGATGAGAAATATTGGTGACCTGCCCTTCCTTGGGAAATACCCTAGCTCTGGACTGTGAGCTGAGGCGAGAGGGAGCCTTGTGTTCTTGGTTCCATGCCAGGAGAAGAGCTTCCTTCTCACTGACATTGTCACAGAGGAGA
The DNA here is from genome assembly GCF_030020395.1 of Manis pentadactyla. Lineage (NCBI taxonomy): Eukaryota > Metazoa > Chordata > Mammalia > Pholidota > Manidae > Manis > Manis pentadactyla. The sequence continues at coordinate 49,798,055 of NC_080027.1, forward strand.
AAGGGGCACACTGGCTCAGATGGCATAAACTCTCTTCTTTAGACTATGCATTTGGGATTGTTCTTCCTTCTTTAAGTAGGTCTGGATTTCTACATACTTTCCTCTTAGAACTGTCTTCACTGCATCTCACAGAAGTTGGGGCTTTGTGCTGTTGTTGTCATTTGTCTCCATATATTGCTTGATCTCTGTTTTAAATTGGTCATTGATCCATTGATTATTTAGGAGCATGTTGTTAAGCCTCCATATGTTTGTGAGCCTTTTTGTTTTCTTTGTACAATTTATTTCTAGTTTTATGCCTTTGTAGTCTGAGAAGTTGATTGGTAGAATTTCAATCTCATAAACTCTGTTCTTACTGAGTCGTAGAGATTTTCTGGGACAAATGTTCTACATTTGCTGTATGTCCAGAGACTTTAAATGGTTATTTTTATTTTTTGAAAATAATTTTCTCCAGTTCTGGTTGTTTCACTGGTGATAGGGTCTGTGGAGCTCCTCATTGCCACCCTTCTGGCACTTGGACTCTGGTCAAAGTTCTAAGAAACAACATGTAACATGACAAAACTGCAAAAAGAGCTCAAGAAATAGATGTCGAATGTCATGAATGCATTTGTGAGTGAATTTAACTCACTGACTATACTAAAATTTCCTTTGCAAAATTCTGTTCAGACGATCAGTAGTCATTCATTTACTTAACTTGTTTTGTGTGTTGACTGGAAAAATTGTTGATATCCCAATGGATCTAAAAGTTCTTATTTTATCTTTATTGAACATTACATTAAGAATGTTTGGCTTCTCCCATATGTTTAAGTGCAGCCATTTCTTTCTCCAAATGCACTTCTGCTGTAACATTTCCTTCTTTTCTTTGGGTGGGGTTTTGATTGGGTAGAAACTGGAAGAAGCAGCATCTCGTGCAGCAGAAGAAGAAAAGAAACGTCTTGAGACTCAAATGGAACTACAGGTCCGATTCAGCACAGAGTTGGAGCGAGAGAAGCTTGTGAGTATCACACGGCTGGGGAGGCTGTTGAGAGACAGCCTGGGTCGGTGGAGGGCTGAGGGCCTGAGAGGCGGGAGTGAGGCTGTCTTGTCAGCTTGGCTCTGCTCCTAACTTGCAATGGCTCTGCTGCTAACCCACAGTGGGCTACTGGGGAAGTCCTGTTCGTTCATTCATTCATTATCAGTGTGCTGAGCACCTTCTATGTGCCAGGCACCATGCCAAGGATATAAAGGGAAAAAAAAAAGACCTGCTTTCAAGACCCTAAAATTGAAATTTACAGAATAGGGTGGTAAGTACTGTGGCTAAGGTGACTTTGTGTCCTGGCTTGCCTGAGGCAACTCCAACATCCTGGCACACTTACTACCAGCATACCCCCTCCTCCTCACAGCATCCTGACTTGGAAAATAAATAGCTTTGGGATAAGCATAGGTTCCACGACATTTCTCTTGTGAATGAAGTTGGGGGGTTCTGAAATTATGAGAAGGTTTGAAGTCTGCCAGTCTTGGAAGCTCTGAGTCATCTTAGAGGTTCTCATCCCCAAGAGACTGAAGATCCAGGTTGCTTGAGGGAGTTAGCTGGTTAATTGGAACACTGGTCTTCTCACGTTGAGTTGTAATGTGTGGGAGAGTGCTGAGCCCAGTGCCTGTTAAACAGAGGCTCATGCCATTTCCTCTAGTAACTTTTTGTCACTTAGGTTGGAAATGGACATGTTCATCTTATGAGAGAAAAGTACCCAGAGGAAGGTAGGTGTCAGGTAAAGGAGTGTTGCACTCACAGCCAGAAGATTGGGCTTGTTTCCTCTCTGCTCCTTACTGAGCAGAGCTTTCTCTTCTTTATATTAGGGAGACTGTTGTATGATCTCTCATGACCCTTATGAGGATGAAGTGAGCTAATGCAAGTGAAAATATTTTATGAACTGCAGACACAAATGCTAGTGGATATGCTATTAAATTTAGGAGGTCCTTGTCTTTTAATTTTTAAGGCAGAGAGTAAAAACTCTTTGACCCAGAAGAGAGAAACCATAAATTTATTAGGGTACAAATTTAGCTGCTTGAGTTCCCCTGGGGCTGAAGGTGTCCTAGGGAGTGAGAAAGGAGGGCCGCCAGCAAGCCAGGTCACTGCTGGCTGGGGAGCTGCAGATCAGCCTTTTATTTTAAGTCTTTGGCTGTTCTGACTGGGAGAAGATTTATTCCTTTTAGAGAAGACTCTTTTGGTAAAGAGGTCATGGGTTTACAATAGAAAGGAATTTAAAGGAATAGAAAGGGAAACTTTATTTCTTGACTTGAGTTTTAAAATGTGGAGTGGAAGGGATGGAAAATATCCTGGGGCAGGGGAACAGCACTGGGTTACAGTTTGTGCCCCGGGCCCTTCGGGTGTGGTGGTGGTGTGAGTGTGGTGCTCTTGCTGCCTCCCTGTGCAGGGCAGGGCCTTGCGCAGCCTGATGGGGTGCCACTACGGGCACAGCAATTGCTCGGGATGGTGGTGGAGTGGGAGGCTTTCCCTGAGAGTGCAGTCAACCTGAGTTTGAACATGACCCTTTTCTACCATCAGATCAGACAGCAGATGGAAGAACAGGTTGCCCAGAAGTCCTCTGAACTGGAACAGTATTTGCAGCGAGTACGGGAGCTGGAAGACATGTACCTAAAGCTGCAGGAGGCACTTGAGGATGAGAGGCAGGCCCGGCAAGATGAAGAGACTGTGCGGAAGCTTCAGGCCAGGTGCCAGATCAGTTTGTACATTGTGCCTTTACGCATGGGCTAATGCAGTTTCTAGGAATGACCAACACTCTGGTAGAAAAGAGTGTCTGCCAGATTGGACAGACCGTGGAGGCTTGGCTGGCTCGCTTATTTATTCTCAGTCTGGGGCTAAATACAGGCCTTATATCTAGTTTAGAGCAGTCTGGTGGATGTGTTTGATGGGTACCCTTAATCATGTTCTAGCATGTTCATGGGCCCAGGATCAGCTCTGGTGAGACCTGGCATTTTCAACAGACCAGAGAGAGCCCTTGTGTGGAGGCGGGGGGCCTGCTTCAGGCCAGAGGTGTAGCAACTTTGGGAATTTAATGAGGAACTAAGCAGTTCCCATTTGGTCATCAGGACTGGTAACATTTCTAAATAATTACTTTGAAGTCTTAGTTTTAGAAATTCTTTAAACCTAAATTCTTTTTTTCCATAGAGCTTCTTAAGTCAGGTTTACTATTTATGATAGTCGAGATCTCTGATGAAAACTCTCAGTTCTTGGCCTCGGTAGCAGGAAGACAAAGAGTGAAGACCCCAAAGGGAAAATTCAAGCTGCACCCCATTTGCTTTCTTGTCTTATCAGAGATGCAACACTAAAATATATTTCCCCCATTATTCTTGGAATACTTGGCATCTAGTTTAGGGCAGTCTGGTGGCCAAGCAGGTATGCCTTAGGCTTTGAGCTATGACCCCATTTTTGGGAGCAGCTGTGGGATGAGCTGGGGTAGATTTTCTGTGGCTGCCACATGTGGAGCAGCAAAAGATGTTTGTTTAATCTGTACGTAGACAGAGAGAAAAAAAGAGGTTCCTTTATTATGTACTTTGCCAAATATAACAAAAAATAAATTAGGTTTTGAAAATTTGATTCTGTTAAGGAAAAAATTATCCTCTACATAGAAAATTAAATGCTTAGCACATTGTCTAGCATTTATAAATCCCACAATAGTATTCTGTACTGCGGTGTTAACCAGATTCTTAGACCTATCATCCAGTGATGTTAGCAGAAGATCCACTGCATGAGAAGGTTTGCATCCCATGTGACTTCCAAAGGGAGGCATTCTGAGGGGTACTTCATGTCACTGCTGCTGCAGCTCTGCTCACCTCGGCTGAAACTGCTGCACAAAAGTCAGCTTTTTCTTGGTGTGCAAAGGTGTGCAAATGGATTTTACTCTTCTGAATTATTTTTCATCTTAGTTCTTGGAACTCGAACACATTTGCCCCTGATAGTGGTCATTTTTAAGTGAGGTTATTAAGCTCTTTCCTGAAGTCACACAAGTCTGGGCCTGATTCAGGGGGACATTTTATCAGATTGGCAAAGGGGGGCTTTCTCCTTGCACCCCCTCCTCAGGATAGGCCTTTCTGGGTAGAAAATCAAGGGAAGTCATTTTGAAATTAGGTAAGACACGTCTAAGTCTGACACTAATGAATGGAAATAATGTCAGGCTAATCTCAGGTATGCTGAAGGCTTTTAGGTAACCCTCCCATCTTTTCTTTAAACAATAGCACATTATTCTTGGAATACTTGGCATCTCATTGTTCTTCCTATGGATGATCTTTTCTTTGTAAGCATCTTAATTTCCCTAGAGATGCTTTTTGTAGTAAATTGTTTAAATGCAAGAACTTTGACTTGAGCCATCTGAGTCTTAAGATTTTTTTTTTCATTAAAATTGAAGTTTATTTTTTGATATGTAATCCTCTTGGTTATCTAGCTTCTTCTGAATGGGAACCCAGAAGAAAATTGTTCATTTAACATTTGGACAACTCAATTATTGGAAAGTTCTTGAGGCTGCGCTGTAATTTGTCCCCTTATAACTCTTGCCCTCTGCTTGTTTGGAACTGTGAGGCCTAGGAGCACACTTAAGTCATGTCTGTCGGCCCGGCAGCTAGTGCAGCACCGGGCACACACAGTCAATGCTCAAGGGATAGTTTTTGAATGAATAAATGGTTCCAAGTTATACTTGTTGGGGCCATGTAAACAACAGTCTGTCTTCCACGTTTTCATGTATTTAAAAACAGTTAGGAACTGAGCTCTGAAGTGAGGTCTGGGTTTAATTCCTAGCTCTGGTACTTTCTAGCTGTGTAATTGTAGCAAAGTCACTTCACTGCTTTGAGCCTTTAGTTCCTTTTCTGTAGAATCTGGATGATTGCCGTCCTTGCAGGGTTGTTGTGACAGTTACAGGAGATCGTGCGGGCAGAGTTGTAAGTGTGACGTGTGCCACTTGGTAGTCACTCAGATTGTGTTGGTTTTTATTCCTTTATCTCATTTGCAAGTGAGGAAGATGTGTAATGTATGGAATGTCAAAAGAAACATTCAAAAAGATACTGACAGGCTGGAATGGTTTTAGACCAAGAAGATAGTTTAAAATATCAGCAGCGCAAGTACAGGATCCAGGAGACTTGGCTTAATAGCAATTCATTTGAAAAGATTCAGGGTTTCACTTCCCTGTGATATGACTGCCAAAACCTCATATACTCTCAGGCAGCCTTAATGAATATGCAGTATCCTGAGCAAATTAGGCAATAGTGTCACTGTAATAATATGAGCTGATATTTATTCAGCACTTATGATGTGACAGGCACTGTTCTAAATACCTTACATACATCGTCACAGTTAATGCACCAGCAGACCTTTGATGGTAGATGTAGTTCCCATGCCTTTTTTTGTAAATGAGAAAACTGAGGTACAGAAAGGTTCCATCAGGGGTCTGGTTTAGCTAAATAAAATAATTTCTCAAAAGGTTCTTGAGTAGAAAGAACCAATTCCACAGAAAGGCAGGTGGCCAGGCCTGAAACACAAGCATGAATGAAGGGAGGTTGAGCAGCCCAAACCAGGCCATAGGAAGGGTCCAGTGAGGGTGCCACTGATGCCAACATTGGCACCATGTGTCGGTAGTCACCATTGTTCCTGCTGTCACCCAACACTGGATATTGCTGCTACCAAGATAAATTCTCCACTGTCTCTAGTCTTGTGTGTCAGTTGCTTCAGAGTCAAAGTTCCAGGAGGGGCATCTACTTAGCCAAGTCCAGCTTGGATGTTTACCAGGCCCTGACTGCCAAAGGGTGGGAGAGCAGGTGTCTGTCCTGTGGCTTCTGTCATGGGAAGTGGGTCCTATTTTCTATCAAGATGCCTACTGTGGCAGGTTCCCTGGACATATGAAGGGGAGTCAGATGCTGGGCAGCCTAAACACCTGCACATGTCCATTTCGCTTCCATACTTTCACCACTAGGATGAAGAAACAGAGGCCCTTCCTATCTCATTCACTACTGTAGCCCCAGTACCTGGAAAAGCACACTGAAGGTGTGCAATACAGACTTGCCCAGTGAGTGAATAAACTGCTCCAGTCAGACCACATGTGCTGTGTTGTGTTCGGTTGTGGATCGCACCCAGAGAGACACCTGAGGAGGGAGCAGACCAGTCCTTTGGGGAAGGGAACTAGGTCTGGTGGGTGGGAGAGGTCATCGTAGCCGAGGAAGAACCTTCTAAGGATGAAGACTGCGCATAAATAAACTGGCCTGATTTGTGAAGCAGTGAGTGGCCTGTCACATGTTATTTGAGCAGAGCTGGAAAACTACAGGATGCTGTAGAGGGAATTCTTACATAGGAGGGGTTAGGGATGGAGGAGCTGGGTCAGGTAAGGACTGTATAGTCTGTCAAACTTTACTTCCCTTTGCTGTTGGTTTTAGAAGACCCAGTGCTCTTTGGTTTTAGTAACTGGCCTAACTTGTGGCTCGTTTGCATCTTACTGATGGTTAAACTGCTAGATATATGCCCTGTCCTGGGCTGGCACCTAGCCCCCTAATCTACACTATGGATCCTGGCTTGGGCTGTATGTTAGTTTGTTTATTTAAATAACTACATAGTTGGATATTCTCAGATAGGTGGCCTGTTACTAAAAGGTAATGTTTTGGAGACACATATGTGGGCTGAAATCCACTTTGGGTTTTGATTGTGTCATCTGCAGGGATAACATCAGCTTGCAGAATTGCTGGGGGTTAGCAGTGATGAAGGTCAAGTACCTGACATGTCCTGATTGTTCAATGGTACCTACTTTTATTCCACCTCTTATTAGCTCCTTCTTCTCTCACATTCATTAGTTTGCCAGCTTTTTCTTGACAGTAGGTATTTACTAGATGAAAAATATTTTAATGTAGCAACCAGGCAAATTTCAAATCCTGGCCCTTCCATCCAGGTGAATGACCTAGGACAGGGCACTTCACCTTTATGCCTCACTTTCTTCAGCTCTAAAATAGGAATAATAATAGTACTTAAGTTTATTGTGAGGATTGAGAAAGCATACTTAGCTCTTGGCCCAGTCAGGGCACTCTCCATAAATGTTATATTTATTTATATATTTATTTTGACAAGAGCGAAACAGAGCTTAGAGCAGGACACACAGGTCCCCTTGCCAGCTTTGTGAAGATGGGCTCTCCTGGCTCCAGCTTCCTCCAGTAAAATGCGAGAGGTGGATGAGATGACCCCAGATCTCCTCTGCTGCTGAAGTGCCTCCATCATCTGCTGGGTCAGGTCTGGTGACCCAGGCAGGTTGGACCCCGAGCTCTCCACATTGCAGGTTGTTGGAGGAGGAGTCTTCCAAGAGGGCTGAACTGGAAAAGTGGCACTTGGAGCAGCAGCAGGCCATTCAGACAACCAAAGCAGAGAAGCAGGAGCTGGAGAACCAGCGTGTTATGAAAGAACAGGCCCTTCAGGTAGCCATGAAACAGCTGGAGCAGCTCGAGTTAGAGCGGAAGCAAGCGCTTGAGCAGTATGAGGTAATTAAATTTACCATTGCATACGTGTTTTAAAATTTAAAAAACATTTAAAAATAACAATATTTGCTTAGCTGTCAGAAGCTATAGTAAGGATTTTTCTTGGCTCTAGGTAAAAAGTTTTTACAGGTGATGAGGCATATTAGAGTGCAGTCAGGAGACAGAAACCACACAGTAATTTGAACAGGGAAAGTTTAATATAAACAATTATTAATTAAACAGGGGATTACCTACTAAGCAGTAAAGAAAATTCTGGGAATACAGGGAATGGCAGATGCCGGCAGCAGCCATTGTCTCTAAGTCTGAGGCAGAGTCCCCAGGGGAGGAACACATTTGGGAGGATACACTTGCTCCTTGCCTGGTAACCCCAGAGCAGTGATCCAGACTTCTTTGGAGAGGGCATAGCCTTGCCCTGTTGGTTGGCAGACAAGCTCAGTGGGGTGCTCGGATTGGGAAGCCAGGCTCTGGGGCACTGGTGCATGGACTACCCAGAGGCGCCCCTGAAACCTGCCAGGTTGAGCACTGTGGATGTCCCATGTGCCACAGGAGCTGCTGAGAAGAGTTCAGTGGAGACTGGAAGCAAAGCCCCTTCCTTCTCCAGTGGCCCTTCAGCCCCCTCTACTGACAAAGCTTAAGTGGTGCCAGCTGGCAGAGGAGAATTATGTTAGTCACAAGTAGGACAGTGAAGCTTAGATGTGGAGCTGACAGGCAGTGAGCCATTACTGACTGGCACACAGGACTTCATACATTCATCTGTGTGGCCTCAGGCAGGGTACTTACCTGCTCTGAATCCTAGGCTCCACATTTGTATAATGGGGGTAATAATAGTTCCTACTTCTTAGAGTGGCTGTGAAGATTGAATGAGATAATCCACAAGCATATAGTAAGTGCCCAATCATTGTTATTGAGCTCTTAAACTACCCATGTGTTTGCATAGTCCAAAATCTGCTTTTGTTCCAGGGAGTTAAAAAGAAGCTTGAGGTGGCAACTAATATGACCAAGAGCTGGAAAGACAAAGTTGCACAGCATGAAGGACTAATTCGATTAATAGAACCAGGTAACACTCTGAAATAATCAGATAACTTACTCAGTTTTTCTGTCTTAATTATGTATTTGAATTGTGCTAAAAATCCCAGATACACAGAAACCAAGCCGGTTAGGGTTAAATGTCTCTTGAATAATTTGCTCTCTGATAAGAAGGCCCAGTTAATCCCCTTTGTTATATACCTTCTGGCTGTTTTGACTGGTATGATGTTATTGGATGTTCCTCAGAGAAGAAATGAAGAGGTTACTATTCTGTGGAAAAATGAGAATGTTAATCGACAAATATATATTTAATGCATGTTTGTCTCTTAGGTGCAAAAAACCCTCACCTGATCACTAACTGGGGCCCTGCAGCTTTCACCCACGCGGAACTGGAAGAGAGAGAGAAAAACTGGAAGGAGAAAAAGAGCACAGAGTGACGGGCACTTTCGGAGATTCCCCCGTGGCTGGAAAGGCAAAAGGACGCGGCTTCACCTCTTTTAATTCTTCTTCCCTCGGCGCCTCCTGCTGGGTCTATAGATTAAGACGCCTTCTTCCTCTTCCTGCAGATAAGAGTTTACCTGGAAAGAAGGAAACAGACCAGATTGCCAAGCTCTTTATTTCCTTTTTCTTTGAATACTTCAGCTTCTGAATATTCCCTTATAGCTCTCCCAGTCCTGTTGGACGAGGCTGTGTGCAAACAGCACTGTCGTCTGCAGCGCCGGGAGAATGGGGAGTGCTCGGGATCACTGGGAAATCAGCGCCTCTGTGGGCTGGGGTCCGTCAGGCCCTCCGCAGCATGCTTCCTTCTCTGGGTATAGGTTTCTGAACTGGCTCGGCCAGCCCGCTTGCTGGTGCACGCCTGCTGACGGTGGCGCACCCTTGGCTGCCGCTGCTAGGCTGGAGACCTCGCCGGCTGCACGCAGGCCTTGGCTTGACTTGGCGAGTACAGCCGTGGTGTCCGGCAGAAGGTTTCTGTTTACTTCACTGGTACTGACTTTAGTCCTGGCCCCAGGGGCACACTCTCAAGGAGGCAAAACCCTTTTAAACAATGCTTTGGCTAAGATAGATTCTTACAAATCACAGCACAGAGATTAACTAAGTAAATCCCATTTGGAATATTTTCATACTAACTGAATTCCTCCTAATATTTAAAATGGTTTCAATGGTCAAAGTGCTGACAGACCCTTGCTTTTACTTTTGTAGTTACTGTACAGAAAATTTCAGAAGCGTGTGAATGCTTGTAAGAATCAGGCCTTTTCTTTAATAAATAAGATATGATCATTTATAGGAATTATGCATGAAAAAAGTTAAAACTATTTTTGTGATGTGCTATATTGAGAGGGAACAAATATTTATAATTTTCAAATATTCTTGCCTAAATATTATATAATGTAATATGCTGAACTTTCTTAATTTTTTGATAATTTTCTAAGATGTATTAAATTTTTTTCTTTTAGTAAATTGAACTTAGTAAGAAAAAAAAAGCCAGAACAACATGCATTTTAAGGAGTCTGATTTAATGGAACCGTAGGATAGGGTTATATGTATGTGTGTATTTTCCTATAACGGGATGGACTTGGATTTAGGGACACTTCCTAAAAACATTGGTTTGGAGTTTGGATCCCCAAACCGTGCTGGCAGTGAGGTCAGCTACGGTCTCATGTGTGGTGTTTGAGTCACTAATGTGGGAAACCGTGGCAGATGTGTTAGCTCACAAACAGGAACTTACAAAGATAATTTCTCCCCCATTGTGACTATTACCTCAGATTCTCTTACCTCTGTTTTCTGGAACTTTCTTTTTATGGCTTTCAGTTTTTCAGTTTTACCAGAGTAAACATTGTTGGTTTTTTTTGTTTTGGTTCTACATGGTTGACAAGATAAAAAACTCCTATTGTGGACTAAGCAGGCCCACTCAGTCCAGCTTGACTGTGTCTTGGAAAGCTGATCTTTCTGTTCAAAAGGGTGAGAACATGCTGGTTGGTGTTTTTTAAAACTTCTCTACTGCAGTGGTTCTCAGTCTGGGACAGTTTTGCCTTCCAGGGGACATTTGGCAATGTCTGGAGACATTTTTGGTTGTCACAAGTGGGAGTGTTACTGGCATTTAGTGGGTAGAGGCCAGAGATGCTGCCAAACACCCTACAATTCACAGGACAGCCCCTGTAACAGAGAATTGTCTGGCTTAAGATGTCAAGAGTGCCTAGGTTGAGAGAACCTTCTCTACAGAAAGGCTAATTCTATTCCAGAACACAATAGGCTCTTGGAGTCAGGGTTGCCCTTTAAGAATCCCAGGAGTTGACCTCTCTGGTGTGAATGGGGTGCACCTGCAGGAGAGCAGCTCTTTGCTCTGGGAGCTGACTGCAGAGGGTGGGAGCTTCGGCACATCTGGTGTGGGTATTGTGCTTCAGAAACTCTTCATGCCTTTTCAACATAGAGCTAGAGGGAATTGCTTTGGATGTTTTAAAGTTTTTCTGTGATACAGGATGCTGAGGCATGAAATGTTAAAATTGCCATGACCTTGATTTCTTCTCATGAGTGACTAACATGTCAGAACCATTTAGCAGCTGGTGAGGCGGGAGTGTTCAGATTTATTGCCCATCTGGTGACGTGGAGTTTGGAGCATCAGCGCCTGTTACACTTGGCAAATCCTTGTCCTGCCCTCACAGTAGAGCCAACAAGGTGCAGCTGCCCTGGTGGAGTGATGATTTACTTAATGTCAGGCCACATGAAGTGGGGAGGAGGTGCTGCCCGGCTTTTACCAGTTCGTAGGGAGGTGCTCAAAATTTATTGAAAGAATCTGTTTTGGAAATATTTTAAGGTATATCTGTTTCTTTCTTTCCTCTCTTTCCCCCTCTACTTCCTTCTTTATATACTCATTTTGAGATCTGTAAAAGTCACCTCTCAACTTTGGGAGCATCTACTCAAGCTAAAGACCACCTACCCCATGGGCTGGCGGTTCCACTCCTGGAAGAAATGAGGCATGGGGCCACCAAAAGACCCTATGGGGAGGTTCACAACAATTTTGTTTAGGATGGTCCCAAACTAGAAATAAACCAAATGCCCATCATTGATCTAGTCAGACAAAGGATACTACAATTCAGTTAAGCTAACCTCACTGAGAGATGCAGCAGCAGGGATGAATCTCATAGACATCATGATGAACAGAGAGGCCCGACACAGGGAACATAGACTCTGTGATTCCATTTATATTAATTTCCAGAACCAGCAAAGCTGATCTGTGGATTTCAAAGCCAGGGTTGCCATCACCTGGGGGTGGTGGGAGGGATGCTGTTGGTTGGAAGAAGGCATGTGAACATTCCAGGATGTTGGAAATGGGTAGTAGTGACACAAGTGAAGGAAGGTATCAACTTTATATTCAAGGTCAGTGCAGTTTACTGCTTGTGACCGTAGAGCCCCTAGAAGCTAGATTGGGCGAGCCTCTCGAGGTCAGCAGCCAAAGCCCTCACTTTGCAGAGAAGGACCTGGAAGGGGACAAGCCAAATCCACACTGGAACTCCTGCCTCTCTTCTAGGATGTGCTTTATTGTACCACCCCCTTCCTCTCGGGCCTTTAAACCCACTTGTACATCAGATATGTTTATCTTGGTGTGTCTATCCCCCATCTCCCAGCTCATTGCACGCCCTCTCTGGAGGGGAAGGCCTGATCCCTTCTAAGCCTGTGCTCAGCTTCCATTGACCTTTCTGAGGTTGATGAGTCTTTGGCCCTGGGTAGTGGGTAAATCTGTGGTGGACACTAAATTCCAACCAGGGCTAGCCTCAGATTCCTTTTCCATCTCCACCACGTACACACAGCATACTGTTTCTTAGGGTTGTGCACCCACAGGAATGCAGGCCTCCTCCCCATTTATGTCCACCCCCTCAACAGCAGTCCCTGGGCCCAGATGAGGGCCAATGGGACGTGAGGAGTGGGGAGAGGGAAGCTTTGTCTAGCTACCCCCATTCTGTTCAGCCCTGGAACCTGGCAGCCTGCCCCCTCCTTCCCAGCTGAATCCCTCATTTCCTTTCCCATGTCACCGTGCCTCTTCCCCTCAGCCAACACTCTCTGACCTGCGGCCCACGCTGGATCTCCAGGGGCACGTTTTCCTGGGCCCCACTTCCTATGTTTTCCCTTTTCTGTTAGAGTATCCACACCTCCTGATGGGTTGGCCAGGACCACCCTGAGCCAGCTCCCCTGGGAAGATGCCCTGTAAGCCCACAGGCTGGTTTCGGGGGTGCCAGGACTGCTACCGCCTCTTCCCTCTCCTCCCCTCGGAAACCCAGCCTCCCGCCTTCCCTGGCGTGAGCAGCTTCACTGTGCAGTGCTGCCTAAGGGAGCCTCTGTCCCCATTTGGAGGGCATTTGCATCTGAAGTAGTTCACAGGGTGGCCACAAAGGCATAGAGGTGGAAGAGTTCTTCCCTGGATCCCCTGAACTACTTGCAGCAAATTGGCTGGAAGGTGGCTAATGGGGCAGAGGGAATGGCTTCTTTCTAGAGAGGCTACTCATAGCCTGAGACTAAGTGGTCAGCTTGGCCTTCAAAAGCACTGAGTTGAAAAGTAGCCTCAATTTCAGAGGGACACAGACCTGGTTTCTACTCATGGTACTGTGTCCCCTTGAGTTTGATTTGGAATCTGCATCCCCAGAGGGACCACCACACAGGTAAGGTCCTTCTGAGGGTGGTTGCTTCTGGAGGCACAGTGGTCATCTGTGCCTCCCTGATGAGGGAATCTCTACACTGCAGAGACACGCTTCCCTCTGAGGTTTCCTCGTGGTGAATTTTCTTTGAAAAGTCATGGGTTTGGGGAGCTTTCCATCTTGGCTGGGCCAGGCCATAAATGGGAGTTTGCAGATGGACTGCCAAGTTCTGAGAAAATCCTGCAGGAGATTGAGGTAGGTCACGTGCAAGGTTCCCTGGCGGGTTTGGGAAGCACTGGGTGCTCTCTGTGCTCCCACAGGCAGGTGTTGCTTCTGAGGTGTGCTGCCGAGGCAGGTGCTTAGCCAGCGCTTGAACAAATGACGTCAGGGGGAAGGCAAGGCTCTCACCTCCCTGTGACACCAGCCTTTTGGAGGGTCCCCAGCCAGGCTGTGAAGTAGACCTCGAAGGCCTGGCACATTGCCTTCCAGAAGATGCTCCCGATCCTCAGCCTCTGCTTTCCCTGGGAACCCACGGCTTCCTTGGTGGCTGTGATAGCCTTTCTGCTGAGGTGGCCACAGCTTTCTCTGCTCTACCTCCCCTGGCCTCACAGTGGCTGCTGCTCCCACAGCCACAGCTAATGTTCTTGCTGATTCCATCTCAACACCAGTGGGGTGAGGCTTCGCGCTGCCACTTCAGCTCTGAGGAACTTTCTTATAGACAAGTCCAGAGCTCCTTAAGGGTAGGATGGCCTTGTGGCTGTACTGCTGGCTCACAGCACCTAGTAGGTTCTTAGTAAATGCTGGCATTTTAACTGTCCCTTTCTGAAATAAAGCCTGTCCTCAAAATATGTCCCTGAGTCAGCCCCAGGGCATAATCAGAGCTGGCAGGAGACAGTGACTGAGCCAGGGTTCAACCCCCCTCAAGAGTTTTTGGTGCATTTGGAGCGTTTACCCCACCCTATCCTGAGGTCGGAGACACCTCCCCTCCCCCCCTTCCCTCCTTTCCTCCCTTCCCGTTAATTCCAGCATATGTGAAGGAGGATCGTCAACCCCAATGCCTAGTCTCCATTTCTCTCAGAGAACCACGGGAGGCTTCGTACAAATATAGGTACTAGACCGAAAACTTCCTGAATTCCTTGATGGATAGACCCCTCCTTCCCTCGCCATGTGTTTTTGTTTTGTTTTTAAAAATGCTTCTAGTTTTTTTCTTACCACAAAGTAATACATACCAATATGGAAAATGGAGATAAAGCAGGTGTGGAAAGAGAATAAACACTTCCCTTGAATCCACGCACCAGAGACACTACCGGGATTTCTGTCGTAGCCCTCCAGGCCTACATTTCGGTTTTTTTTGCAACAGGAACACGACCCCACCCGCTAAGGGCCAATTCCACCATCCAGGACCTCCACTCAGGCCCTGAAACAGCCCAGACCCAGGGGCAGTGAAATGTTCACACCTGCTGGGAAAACGACCTTGTGCCCGGGCAGACCCGGCCCAGGTCGGGCGTCGCCAGGTCGGGATGCGAGGACGCGAGGGGACGGCGGGGCGAGGACGGCGGTCGCCGCCAGGTGGCAGGCGTGCGCCGCGGCCGCGGGTCTCCACGGCCCTGCCGTTCGGCTCGGTCGCGGCCTCTCGCTCCGCTGGAAGGGGGCCCGGCAGGAGCAGCGGGTCGCAGCCGGGTCTTGCCCAGGACTGAGGAGATAACCCAGATGCTAGGCCTACCGGGAGGCAGCCCTGCCGAGGCCTTTTTCTTAATCAACGGGGCAAGGTGGCATTTTATCCCCTGTTTTACAGATGAGGACAGTGAGGCTCCAAGAGTTAGGCAATTGCCCAGTGGGGCACAGGCGATGATGGTCCGGGACAAAACCCAGGTGTCCTGGCTGCAGAGCCTTTCTCGGCCACTCCCTGTGGGTACCGTGGGCCGGTGGGTGTAGGCCTGCCTGGAAGTACACGGGGGAAGAAGGTGAGGGCCTCTCTCTCCTCATTCCCTGAGAATTTCCTCTTGGGGGCCTGGGGAGGGTCCTGCTGGCATCTTGGATGACACTACCCCTCCACCTCAACCTTCTGTTTCTGCTGTGCCTGGGAAAGGAGCGGCCCCCTCCCCTCGCCTCTGGGTCAGGCAGGCTTGGCTGAGGGGGAGGCAGAGCCATCAACAAGCAGGAGCCTGTTCCCTGACTGGTCTGACCCTGGCTGTCCCTGGGGAGGCCCCAGCAAAGGGAGCAAGGTCATCTAGGGCGAAATTCCAGCCCGAGCCCTGAGCAGTTACTGCAGTTTTCCTGATAAGGCTCAAGAAGGCACACAGAGTGTCCTCCCCACACCCCACCCTGTCAGCACCTCCTCTCCTGCAGACAGCCTGCCTCGGGAGGAGACAAAGATAGGCCCTGGGACAGATAAGGACAGAGACAGCCCCTGGCAGAGAGGGCAAGAACACAGCAGGAGAGGATGGGGAGGGTCAAAGCCGAGGCAGTGGGTCAGGAGCCCCAGACATCAGAAATGGTCCCCAGGCTGTGCTTGCTGAGGCTACGACCAGGCCTGGATGTTGGAGAGAGATGCAGGCATGGCTGACACAGAAGGGTGTTTTGGTGTGGTAGAGAAATGGATTGGGCTGTACCTTTGGGCCTGGTTCTTGATGTGTTGAAACCTGGGACTGGTGGGTGAGGGTGACCAAGGAGCCAATGAGGGGCTGGACTTCTGGGAGGCTGGACCAGAGAGGTGGAGATAGGTGGCCTATATCTGCAGTGGGGCGGCAGGCTGGGCCCCAGGGGCAAATGCAGCTGGGCCCAGATTGCTAAGTATCTCCTGCTTACCAGAGGCGCCTGGAACAGGATGCCTGCACACACTGTTTGGCTTGGCTAGTGAGCCAGGAGAAAAGTCACAGCTGGCCTGTGGACACCAGTCACCATGTGCAGCTGAGTCAGTCACAACCACTTCCCCCCACCCCCTGAGCAACAAGGGTCTCTCCTCATGCCTGCACGTACAGACACGTCCACACAGACATGTCCGCACAGGTATATACAGAAGCTGTGTGCAGCTGAGTCATAGCCGCCTCCTCAGAGAGCACGTGCCTGCTTGCACACACACACAGGTGCCTGCAGATGCCATATGCACCTGATCCTGAGTCACCCTTGCTGTGGAACCCTGAGGGAGGGAACCAGGGGTATGTCCTGCCATCCCTGTTTAGACACACCCACAAATACACATGTATGTGTATGTGCCCGCCATATGTCCCTTTGTGACTGCCACATCATACTAGGGGATCAATAAATATTTGTGGAATGAATAAAGAGTGAACAAATGAATGAACAAACAAGTGAAAATGTGACACCTACACTGCTTGGATACTCCATAAAATTGGTCAGGGCAGTGCTACAGGGTGGGTCCCACCCAGGTCTGTGTCTGTAGGGAGTTGTCTTGCTCCAAATATAGCCTCCGTGGGTGGCAGAGAGCCAGGGCTGCCTCCTGGATGGTGACTTCACTGGGCCTGAGGCCCAGCCTCTGAGGAGTTGGAGAAAATTAACAGAGAAGAGGTCCCAGGTTTCTGCAGCCAGGGCTGACCTGTGAGACAGGACTTAATGGGTGACTGTGTATTCTGGAAATGTCAGTTGCTCAGGTGCTTGAGCTGAAGGACAGAGGGCTCTGCAGAGGGGCCCAGAGAGGACTGGTTCAGGGTTGGGCTGCCTGGCAACTCCCTGTCCTGGACATCTGGGGCAGAATGTGCAGGAGGCACGGCCCCACTTGCTAGTGGGGCAAACATAGGGCCTGGGTCCACCTGGTGGTTGCCAAACCAAGGGCAGGTCGATGGTCCCCCATCTGGGCAGGCTTGTTCCCAGGGCTGCTCCCCTGTCTGTTCTTGAAGCTTCTTTCCTCTAGCTGCTATGCCTCTGCTCCGTCTCATCATCTGGAACATTTCAGTATTCCCCCAACTGGTCTTGCCTTTAGATTCCTCCCTGTAACCCATCTTGTTCACAGCTGCCAGCATTATTTTTCTAAAATTCAGATCTGATTAACTGTTCTGCTCAAAATCCTTCCATAGCTCTCCAGTGTTTAGTAGTAAAGTTGGATTGCTTTAGCCTGGTGCTCACAACTCTTCACAATCTGGCCCCACTCCCCCATGTAGGGCTGGGAAGGCTGACTGATGGACAGTGGGATAGTTGTTTGGTTACATGCTGCTGGGTGCCTGGGTGGGCTCTAGGCTGGTGGGTGCTTGTAGGGACACAGGGCCCAGTGGGCTGTGTGATTTGTAGACAGACAACAGATGTCTAGGCGGTTGGGAGGCTAGATGTAGGGGTGGAGACATGATGGTGGGTGGGTGGAGTGACAGTGTTCAAGTCAAGGCAATTTTGGTTGCAAGGAACAAAACCCCACTGTCCTCAGAAAGGGTGCGGGGATGACTGAGGATACAGCGGGCCACCTGGCAGTCCTCACTGACATTTAGGCCTCTTGAAGGCCGAGCTGGCAAGTCAGGAAGGCGGCTCTTCTCTCCATCTCTGGGGCCCTCAGCCAGCCCCGCTTCTCCGCAGGCGTGCTCTCCTCTCTCGGCCAGCAGCCGTCCCTCTGCGCCACTCTCACCTTCCTCTAGCTGTTACCCAGGGCTTATCCGCGTGCCTGCTAGTACCCCAAGAAGGCTTCTATGTGCTGAAAAATAAGCTGTGAACAGCAGGCCACTGCCTTCATGAGGCATGCTGCGCGTGGGGGAGAGACGGGTGGGAAGCAGACACCTCCTGCACCCAGGTGAGGAGCAAGATGGGGGGCGGGGGAGCACCTCCAGACACAGGGGGCGCATCTATGATCAGGTAATATTTGAGCAGAGATCTGAAAAAGTGAGGGGCCAGGCCTGACATCTCAGGAGGAAGAGGGCCTGGTGAGGGCGGCCGTGAGGCAGCTGCCCACCAACAAGGGGGCAGATGAGGTCCAAAGGGCAGCTGGGGAAGATCAAGAAGGGTTTTGCAAACACTTGTAAGGACTTAGACTGTTACTCCAAGAAAGAGTGGAAGTCCCCGGAGGGTGTTCCACCGAGAGGCGGAGCCGCCCGCTGCCCAGGAGACAGCAGTTCTCACTCACGGCCAGTGCTTGCGCCGCCCCAGCGGCGGACGCGGACGCGGGCGTGCGGTGCGATGCGGCCCCGGCTCCGCCCTCCAGCAGAGTCGGCTGTGCGTTTGTCCTGCTAACGGGGGCTTTGTGCAGGGATGGGGGGGGGTGTCCTGCAGTGCCTGGGCTCCTGAGCTGCCCGTCGCTCTGGATTCCAACAATTTCAAGGCAGAGTTGAACAACAACAGCTTAATGGAAAACTTCAGTTAATGGAAAACTTAATGGAACGTACTGGGAAAACTTCCACTGTTCGGGGTGGACTCTGTAGCTTGAAGTGACCTGATCTCTCGGTGTTACCGAACAGTTGTGCTCTCCGAGCACAGCCTCTTCTGGGCGGAGTTTTATGTCAAGCTACTCAAGTTAGAAGTGTGTGCGCGTGCATGAATACACCACACAATCACATACACATACCTGCGTGTTATGTGTATCTATATAATACCCACAGAAACATAGTTGCCTTAGCCCAGGAATCCCAGGAACCAGGCTGTGGTCTAATGAGGGCCGTCCAGGGAAGGAAGCATGACTGTTTTCATCAAACACGGGGAATATAGTCCTCAAGCTTGAAGGAGAAAGAAATATTTGTGTCACCTCAGAACGGGGATGTGGGTGTGACAGTTACTAGAGCTTCAAATACTCTTTTCTAGGATAAATGGGTTGTAGGAATAGGCAACGGTTGACTGAGTATGTATGCCCTATGAATAAAGGGATATTTAGGCTGATGAGCCATCAGCTCAGATTGGATCAGGTAGCTGGGCAAAGGTGGCTGGGTGGAATGTTAAGGTGGATGATTTGGTAGCTGGTTGGATGGTTAAATCGGATACAGAAATGCGCGGTTGGATTTTGACTCTAAATTGGTGGACTGGGTTCATGGAGGGATGGCTGGTTTGATACCTTATGGCTGTGGTGCCTCTGATTGGTGGGAAAGTGTGTTAAACAGACTGCTGGATCCAGGCCCTCAGAGTTTTTGAGTCAATAGATGCATGCAGGGGCCTGAGACCTGCACTTCTAACACGTTTCCAGGTGATGCTGACGTTCCTGGTCCAGGGACTACCCTCTGAAGACCACTGCCCTGTGGTAAGCCTGATACCACACTGGCAGGGCTGGGTGGTATCGCCAGGCTGGCCGGGAGGGACCAGGGATGTCCCCCAGCATGTCTCCAGGCTTCCTACCACTGCAGTGGGCCTTATGTCCGTGACAGGCCACGAGGCCCGTGACTGTTCTCCTGGAGATGCTTAGCTCCTTGTCACTGTAGGCCCACCCTGTCTGTCCAGCTATTTCCAGTCTCTCCTTTCCAATAACTAGGGTTAAGCAGGGTCCATAAAATGCAAGCACTGGCCATCGAGGAAGCTGGGGACACAGAAGAGTCACAGGAACGCCCAGCCAGCACAGTGCACAGGGTAGGCGAGGTCCCCTCTGAGCCCCAAGGACCCCTGTGCCTCCGAAACTGCCTTTGGGACTGCTGGGAGCCGTTCTCACATTCCCTAAGCTCAGCACCATGGGGAAGTATCACTCCTCAGGCTGGGGCGGAATGTGGTGACTCTTGGGGCTGCTTCCTGTGCCTCTGGGGAGCAGTGGGGCAGGGTGAGCTGGGAGACCATGGGCTGCACCTCCCTCTGCTCAGCCCCTGGCTTGCCAAGTGGCCCTGGAAAGGCCCCCTGCTGGGCCCAAACCATTTTTCTACTTGTCACCCATCTTTCTCGGGTACTGCCAACCTCCTGTCCCAACAGGAGCCTCCTTGACAACAGTCAGACATGCTCTTGGGCAGTAAACCAGTCTCGCCATAAAGACGACCAGGAATCCACTCTGACGCCCCCTCTGGTTCACAGTAAAATCCCCAGGGAGCTGTTACAGTTTCCCCACTTCTTGGGCACCTTCCAGTCCACTATGCCCCTCACACCACTGAACTGTGCCCCCCAAAGTGGCCAGTGACCTTCAGAGCACCAAATCCTAAGTCCACTTTTCTGTCTTCCTCTTCCTAGTTTTCCAGCAACTTCCGGCACTCTTGACCGCTCCGGGCTCTGCGTCCTGGCCCAGCACAGCATTCCTCCGATTGTCCCGCGTCTGGGCCCCCTAGGACTGTCCTCTCCTGCACGGCAGTACCGGCATCCTTGGCCGCAGGCCGCCTCTCTCCTCTCTTCTCCTCTTACTCCAAACTCGCCTGCAGCACCTTTATCCACGTCTCAGCTTGGATTACAGACTCTGCTTGTCTTCCTCCCAAATGTGTATCTCCAGCTCATTCCTTTCTGCTTATCCAAGGGTTCATTGGATCCAAGGCACCTCAGCCTCTTGGTGTCCCAGGCCAAACTGACACCCTCTCCCGCCCCCACTACAGCCCAGGCGCCCTTGTGCTCACCCTCTCCGTGTCAGGCACTGGCCATTCTGCCACTCAGAACCACGGGGGCCTTTGGCTCTCCACCCCTGGCCTCTATGGCCAGACTGCCACCAGCGCCTCCCGCTTGTTTCCTCGGCAGCTTCGGGCTCTGCACAGTTCTTCACAGCTTCACTGTCCCGTCCTGCTCCAGACCATCTCACTCTTCCCTGGACAGCCACGGCCTCTTATGTGGTCTCTCCATGTCCAGTCTGCTCACCTCCAACCCATTTCCATGTTGGAGCCTCTCCACACATGGGTTCTGCCTAGAGGGTCAGACATGGGGAGACTGCTGTCCCGGGGATGGCAGGGCCTGCTTAGGGTCATAGCAGGGGTGGGAGTCCCGGGGCCCTCTTGCCAGGGCGGGAAGGCAGACCCGCATGCAGACTGGAGGCCTGTTAGATGCAGAGTCAGCCAGGCCTCCTCAGGAATGGAGAAGAGGCTCTGAAATTTGTTGTATCAGGTTTCGGAAAACCCAGGGTCAGGGTCAGCAGAGCAGCTGGTAGTGGGGAAGGCCAGGCCCAGCTAATTTCCTGTCAGAATGGCCCAGAGGCCCCAGCCCCTCTCTGGGCTGGCCACAGGGGAGGAGATGCCGGGAATGGCTCACATTCCTCTGGCTGGGGCTGCACGGAAACCTCGGGGGACCTGTGGGGAGTGAGGAGGTGGATAGGCTGAGGCCAGAGTTGGGGGCTCTCTGCAGGGACCAGGCATCTGTTGTCCAACCCGTAGGCTGGAATGGAGCCAAGGGCTGTAGAGCAGACGTGAAAAGACCATCCCAGCTGCTGGAGCTTTAGGTACATGAGCCAGCCTCACATTTCCTTCGAGCAAACAGGCTCCAGCAGGACCTGCCTCATGAGGCTCATGAGAGCGGCTCAGTTCTAAGCCCTAAACTCTGTTTCTTCTGGCCAGGCCTGCATTCCTGGAAGGCCCAGCTTTGCTGAGCCGTGTGAACAGGGGACAAGCCAGGCTAGGCTGCAGTCCTCTTGGAAGGGAGGCAGGATGGGGATGTGCACTTCTCAGGAGATTAGCTGAGCAGCGGGCAGCCATGTAGAGAGGGTGTGAGAGCACTGAATCAGCTGCGGGCCCTCTGTCCTCTCCCTGGAGGGCCCCAGCTCATTTCACCTGCACAGGGAGTTTGGTGTCCTGGTCCCGTCCCCAAAGGCCCTGGAGGTGACCCTGGCTGGGCTGGTCACTAGTTCCCCGTACTCTTGATTCTCCATCACCAAGACTGGCCTTGAAGTGTGATGGCTGGGGAGGGTGAGGCCAGAATGCAGTCCCACAAGCCTGGGTTTAAACCCGGCTCCATGAGACACTACTGTCTGACCTGGACAGGTCATTTCTCCTCCAAGCCATGACATCTCAGCTGCAAAGGAAGTAGCTGCTGGATTTCTCTCTCTGTCGAGCTGTCCGGTGGGTCTGTGGCTTGGCCAGGGGCTTTCCTGCCTGACACTGTGGGACATGCCACCTCCTAAGCCTGGAAGTGCTGCCCGCGCCCTTGCTCCACCCACACTCCCAGGAAGCACTTCCCCTGCTCCCAGCACTTGACTTTGAGCCTTGGGGCCATTTTCAATGTCACAGGAATCAGCCAGACAGCCCTGACCACAGCTCCCCACCCCCACTCCGGTCTGTCCCCGTGCCACACATCAGACCCCGATCCTACAGCTGTCTCGGAAGCACCTGCATCCTTTCAGCTCCATAACTGCAGCAGCCCCCGGCTACCCCTTGCTCCAGCCCCCCGCGCCTCTTCACCAGGGAACTCATTCTAAACAAGTGGCACAGCCTGGCATGACTGCCTTCCCTTGCCCTCCTCTGCCCCACCTTTGCCCAGCCAGCTCCTTCTTGTCCTAAGGCTCAGCCTAAGTGTCATTAGGCAGGGAAGTTTTCCCTGATCCCCAGGGCTGGGCTAGGATCTCATGTTTTTCTACAAGCCCCTAGCTGTCCCCACTTGGCCACAGCTGTGCACCATGGCTTACTTTCCTTGGGGTTCAGAGCAGTCAGGATGGGCATCAGCACACAGCCAGTGTCAGTAAGTGTATCCTGAATGAGTGACTGATAGACACACAAGCCATGGGGAGGTTTTGGGTGACCAGCCATTCATGGTAAGGCTCCATCCTACAGAGAAGGTTGGAGGGGAACATGTGCAGGGGCAGGAGGCCCCAGGCCAAGAAATGACTTCTAGGCACCTCCCACATGAAGGGGCCATGGCAGGGACCCCAGCCCCTCCTACCAAGCTATACTGCCCCTATGGAAATGTGGATGCTGAGAGAGGTCACCACACACAGGTGGAATCTGGGCAATGGGTGGGCCCATGTCCAACAGTGTCACATGTTTGAGTGCCTGTATCACTGGGGTGTATACATGTGCAAGTGTGCATGCGTGCACATGCAGCCCGCATTGTCTGTATGTTTGCATGTGTGCGAGTGCCCCCACCCACCCAGGGCCTTGCAGTGACATGCTGCCTGGCCCGGCCCAGCCGTGCCATCCCCCAAACCAGCTTGCTCCACAGCACCTCTGCCCTCTGCTGCCCTCCCACCTCTCCCGGGGCCGTGTGCCACCTGGGGCCCCAGTCCTGGGCAAACAGCTGTCTGGAGGGTAACGGTATCCCTCTGTGAGATACTGGATTAGGTTCCTGGCACTGTTGTAACAAATTACTACTAACTTAGTGGTTTAGAACAACAGATTTATTATGTTACAGGTCTGGAGGTCAGAAATCCACAATGGGTCTCACTGGGCTAAAACCAAGGTGTTGGCAGGACTGCATGCCTCCTGGAGGCTCCGGGTGAGAATCTGTTTTCTTGCCTTTCCCAGCTTCCAGAGGCTGCCCACATTCCTGGTTCGTGGCCTCTCCCACCCTTAGAGCCACAGTGGCCAGCTGAGCCCACATCACACCACGTCCCAGCACATCCCGTCCCGTCCCGTCATCACTGAGACCCTGGCCTCTGCCTCCCTCTCCCTCATAAGGATCCCCGTGGTGCCCCTGGGTGCAGCTGGACACCCGCCCCAGGGTCGGCTTGCTACTCCTTCACCACGTCAGGTCGTGTGCTCACGAGTTCTGGGGATCAGGACGTGGACATCTTGGGCAGCAGGTGGGGGGCATTACTCTGCACACCACAGGTGGCCCGTCCTTGGGCTTGTGCTGTATTTTACTCATCCAGAGACTCCTCAGGAGCAGAATAGTGCCTGGTCTACACTAGCTGTTCTGTATATATATATGTGTTGAATAAACCTGATTCAACCAAATGTATTGAGAGTCCATTTGTGCTGGGCACTTTCCCGTGTATCATCACAGTGTTTATTCCCATTTCATACGTGGGGAGAATGAGGTGCAGGGAGGTTATGGACACCCAAGGCCAAAAGGCTAGGGAGGGACAGAGCCCGAGCTGCAGCACACGCTCCCTCAGCCGGAACACGCGACGCCTTTGTTCCTCTGGCTCCAGAGCTCCGAGAGGCACAAACCCAGACGTTCGGCGGCGGCCGCGGAAGTTCCCCTCAGATCTGAGACGGCCGCGCGGCCGCCCCGGGGACCCGCCCTGTGCGTCCCGGCCGATGATCGAGGCGGCCCCGTCTTGCGAGCAGCAGGACTCCCCTCACAGGCAATTTCGGCACGAAGGCTCCCACTGTCCTTGATCTGAACGGCCCGAGACTCCGAGGCAACCCCTGCGCTTCTCTCCTTCCCAGGCGTCGGGACTCCATCACAGTCCGACGTCCCTGAGCTTCCACCGGCTCCCTGCCCATCTTCCCTCACACGTGTGCCCCGTGTTCTCCTGCACACAGAGACCCATCTTGGGGTCTGCTTCCAGAACTGACGCAAGTGGTCTGAGGAAACAGTGCTAAGGTGGGGTTTTGGGACTGTCCCACTCAGGGGACGGGAGGGAAGATGCTCTCCTGGTTGACAGGGGCAGCAGATAATCCCTAGAGAAAGGCAGCAGCTCAGATGCTAAACATTCCACTGAGGACCTGGGGCATTTCCTACAGGACAGGAACGCTATGGACGGTGTGATAATTCAGGCATTTCAAAACTGGAGTGGGGGGGAGGGGCGCTGGGGGGATGCGGGGAACACTGCCTTCAAAAAAATTGGCTGGTTACTGCCAAGTCGTGTTGGTGCCCTGCAGAGGGATGAAGGGTTGCGGGCCGCTGACAAGCAGTGGTGGGTAAGGGTGCGAGCCGAGAGCGCCGTGGTAGCTCGCCCGGAGCCCCTGTCTCTGGCAGTGGAGGCCAGATGTAGCTGAATGGAGGCTGCAGACAAGTTGTGGAGCGCAGGGCAAGTCCGAATGCTCAGACAAGGAGTTAGGTGGAGGTCGGGCCCTGGTGGGGAAAGTCGGGAGCCCGGCAACATGAGTTAAAGAACTTTGGGTGCGTGGCCCTAAGGACGCTGGCACAGCAGCCTCCCTGGCCCTCTGAGCCTGCAGCAGTGGCCACCCTTCCTTCTTAGGAACCACCACCTCTCTGTGCTAAAAGATGGCACAGGGGCCCCACCCCTGCAGGGCAACAGGTACCCTCTCAGGACCTGCCTCTGCTTCCTCTCCTGGGCAATAATTCGGGTTGGATTCCAGAATAATCCAGCTGGGACATGCTGGGTCTGATAAGAGAGGAAAGAGACTATATGGTGAAAGAATAGTGACTATCATGGATATTGGCAGTGACCTGGGGGCATTCCTGGGATTGGATTTGGAGAGTGCTTGATTAAGGGGCCTGGAAGGTAAGACTCCATCAGCAAGAATCCACTGACTTGAGGGCACTTTCTTGAGACACTAGATTTAATGACCTATCTGGGACAGCAAAGGATGGGCAGGCTCCCTGCTGGACTGGCCCTTAGAAGTCTAGAAAGAGTGGTGGCCAACACTCAGCGAAGTGGAAATACCTAAGTCTTACAGATGTTGTAGGAAGAAAAGCTGATGCCAGTGGGCAAGCTGGAATGGATATATTATGTAGGCCAGTAATGACAGGCCAGGACAGAGGGGCGGACGGGTGGGCTTGACACACAGAAAGCTGTGGAGATGGGAATAGAGCATGGTGAGCATGGTGCGCCCAAGCAGACAGCAGTTGATAAGGCTCTGCTTAATAGCCACCACCAAAAAAAGTGACAGGAATGGAGGAGCAGGAGGAAGGTGACATTTCTATTTGCATGACAATAGAAAACCACTGTCCCTTGCTCAGTGCTTGGACCTGAGCCAGTTTTCAGATATGGACCCGTCTACTGAAGAGGTGGAGGAAGTTCTCTGCAAAATTGTATTATGGTCTCTGCAAGTTTGTACTATGTTGATTTCTTAAGTTTTCCCAAAAGGTTTGTGGTTATTTGGGTTATTGTTCACTAGAGAAAGGGGCTAGTAGGCACAGAATTTGAGTTGACATTAATGGTGGGAGAATTCAAGCATCATCACAGGCCTTTTTTCAAAGTGGCATCTATGGAGGTCAGGTAATAAGTGGAGTCCTGGCTAATAGCTGGCTTGCAGTGGGCTCACCGGGTCCACAGACACGCCCAGTAGTCCCTCATAGAATTCACTTGCTTTGACAGTTGCAGTAACCCCTATACTGAGTCCCTGCCCTCCCGGGTAGGAGCTGACATAACAGAGAAGGCCTGCATTCTCCCCACTCTCTTGCCCTGCCTAAGATAGTAAATAAAAAAATCCCATCTCATCCCAGGGGATGTGGCAGAAATTAATGATGAAGAACTTAATGATGAAGGGGTGGTGGTTCCTACCATTTCTCCACTCAGCTTCCCAGTTCTGACCTCTGCGGAAACCAGACAGATCCTGGAAGAAACTCGTGGACTGCCTCGGGCTTGCCCAGTACCAGCCCTGCTTGCAGCTGCAGCGCCAGATGTGAAATCATTGCTAGAGCAGATTGGTGGGGCCCCAGGTAGGGGGTGGGCATCCAGTCATTGGGTGAATGTGTCGGTTTCTATTCCACCTAGAAAAGAGGATTGGAAACAGTTCACGACATGGGACAATATTTATTTACATTTTGCCCCCGGGCTCTGTTTACCTGTCCTACCCTCTGTCATATTGTCCCAAAGATCAGGACCATGTGTGTAACCCACAGAACATCACATGGATCCACTACATCAATGACACCTTGCTGACTAGGAGGAACAAGAGGTGCCTCTGTATTGGAGGCCATGGCTAAGTCACATGCACTCCAGAGTGTGGCATATAGAAAAGAACCAGAACCTGCCATTTCAGTGAAGTGTTACGGATTCAGCAGCCAGGGGTATGCTGGGACATCCCCTCACAAGAAAAAGAAACTGCTGCATTTGTTCTCTCTTACCACAGTGAAGACAGCACAGTGCCTGGTGACCCTCCGTGGGGTTAGAGACTACAGTCACTCTGGGTGACACGGAAGGCGGCCCCCTGTAGGCGGGTTCCATAACAGGAGGAGGCTCTGCGGAGGCCCAGGCTGTGGGGCAAGCTGTCCTGCCATTTGGGTCCTGCAATTTGACAGGCTCTATGGTGTGGTAAGTGTCCAGTAGTGGGAAAGGCAGGGATGCAGCATGGAGCTGAGGGTGAGTCCCAGCAGGAGAATAAAAGCAGGTCCCGGCGTTCCACAGCAAGGCCAGGCTATTGGCAACAGAGGATTATGCACTTTTGAGGAACAGTCTCTGGCATTACTAGGCTCTGGGGGTACAGAACACTTGCCTGTGGCAACCTGAGGGCATGTGAGCCTGCCCGGTGTGACTGGGTTCATGTCATATAGTTGGGTGGGCTGGCAGGCGTCCTTCATAAGATGGAAGTGCTCCCTCTGGATTGAGCAGGGGTGCTGTGCAGGGCCACAGGGCATGAGCAAACTGCATGAGGACATAGCCAGAGCCTGGCTCGTATCTGTGATCACATGGAAGGTCCTGGACCAGCTGAATGAGGAGGAAGAAGCCTGAGTCTGGTTTACAGAGGAGTTGACATGGTACATGGGTCCAGGCTGAAGACTGACAGCGGCTGCACCACAGAGGTGTAGGGGAAAGGGAAAATATTTCCACTGGGTAGAGCTGGGAGCAGAGCACTTGGTCATGTAGTTTGTGCACAAGAAAAGTGGCCCAGGGTGGTGAGGACATATCTGCCCTCCTGGACCATGGCCAATGGTCATTTGGTTAGGGGCCTGGAAGGAAACAGGAAGACTGGGGACATGGAGGTGTGGGGTAGAGGC
Organism: Manis pentadactyla; assembly: GCF_030020395.1. Lineage (NCBI taxonomy): Eukaryota > Metazoa > Chordata > Mammalia > Pholidota > Manidae > Manis > Manis pentadactyla. The sequence goes on from NC_080027.1 coordinate 49,825,804, forward strand.
ACGTGGATGGACATATGGGGGAGAGCATGCAGTGTGATTTTAGTACCACATGTTAATGCCCGTTAGCAAGCACCCAGTGCAGAAGGGGCAGTGAATAAGTAAAACAATGCGACAGTTGCCACAAGCCAGTCCTTGTCACTGGCTCTACCGGGACCAGCATGATTGGCATATGTGTAGAGTGGCCACAGGGGCAGAGGCGGAAGCCGTACAAGGGCTAACATGGGCCCGACAGCACAGTCTCCCACTTACCGAGGCCATCAGGCACTGCTGCCTCTGAATGTCCACGCCATCAGCGACAGAGACAATGCTGAGCTGATCCACCCGGCTCCTTGAGGAGCCAGCCCGCGGCCTGGGGGCAAGTCAGCGCATGGGGCCCTGGCCCTCCTGGCAGGGCCAGTGCTCGTCCTCTTAGGGGTGGAGATCTAATCTGGGTTTGCTGTTACGACCATGAGCCTCCGTCTGTTCACTACCCAGCGGCTTACAGACTCCTGATCCAAAGGCAGGGTGCCCGTGTCCGGGGACCAGCAGTGGCACTTGGCCCAGAGGCAGAGGATGCAGGGCTGCTTCTACATAATGGGGGCAGGAAGGTGTGCATGTGCCCAGAAGACGCACCAGCGCCTCCCTAACCCCCATGTAATTGAGAAGGGACATGTGTAGCACCCTAACTGGAGAAGGGATTGATTACCAGGTATTCAGGCCCCCTCTACCCACTGGAACGAAGATTGGGTGACACCACGAGGTAACATCTGCCGAGGCTGTTGAGGGCGCCAGGCAGGATGGGAGTAACTGCGTTGACAGGGGCTGTAGCAAGTCCTACAACCTCCCTATTTCTTCTCTCTTCTGAGTTTCCCTTAGGAATAGAGGCTCGAGGGAGGCCCTGCTCTCTGAACCTGGGGGAGAGGCAGATCTGTGCGGCACAAGGGGTAGGCTGTGACAACCCCAGAAAGGCCTCTCGGGTACCTTGCTGCAGAGACTGTAAGTGGCTGTTGGCCCCAGCTGCTGCATTCTGAAATCCACCAGAGTTTGTGCTAAGACCACGTTTCCCATGGCTGCTGCCAGCGACCGAGAGTGGCAGGGATCCCAGGCAGGGGCCGTTCTTGATGACTGCTGATGGCTTGAGGACTTCCGCCTTAACTCCCATACACCTGCACTGCTGTCTGTCTCTTCCACCGCCTTTCCTTCCTTCCACTTCCCCGTCTCTTTCACAAGCATCACACCTGCATCGTGCTACTCTGGCTCTCCGGGCCTCCCCTGCTTTCCTTCCCATTTGGCGTCTGCTGTGCTGAGGAGTGGGATTAACACATCCCTGTTACTCCAGGTGTGGTCCTTGCACAAGTAGCTTCGTCATCACCTGGGAGCTCAGGTACCGAGTGTCACGTTCTGTCCCAGCAGATTCTTCATTTTGACAAGATGAGTCCTATGTGCATTACAATCGCAGAAACGCAGATTTAGATGATTTGGTCTTTTTCAGTAAACCCTTTACATCTCAGTTTGGAACCTCAGTCTTTGCACAAAGTAAACGGTATCACAAAATTACAGATCACCTGGGCCCTTCATTTTGTAGGTCAACACCCAGTAAAGTTAAGGCTCTGGTTCAGGTCACATTGTAAATTAGAACACAGCCAGCACCCAGGTGTCTTGCCTCCCATCTCTTTGCACTGCAGGGTCTGCTGTGAGCAAGCTACTTGCTCTGAATCAGCATGTCTAGTATGGCAGCACTGGAAATGTGGCTAGTAGTGCTACAATAGAAAAAAATTCAGTCTTTGTCCTGTGTTCCTGGCATAGAACTCCTAAAACCCTTAGAATTCATGAGTGATAGGACTGTCTTTTGTTTCCATAACAAGCCCCTCTGAGTACACCTGTGCTTACACAACTGCAGTGTCTCAGTGTGGGGCCCCTAGATAGCTTCAGGATTGGGGCTGGTCACCAGAAAAATCAAACACATGAATAGTGGGGGAGCTTTCAGCCTCTAGGGAGGGGAGAGGGCAGCAGAGTGGGTTATAGAAATGCTTGAAAAAGGTTTGCAGAGCCTCCCAGTCGGAGATCCCATTGAAGGGCGGGGAGGGTGGCACGTCCAGAGGGCGTGGAAGCTCTGCTTCACCCCCATCTCGCACGCCTTACCCTGCGTCTCTCTTCCGTTTCGCTGTGTTGAGCTGTATGCTTTATAATAAACCTGTAAACATAAGAAGAGTGTTTTTCTGAGGTCTGTGAGTTCTTCTAGAGAACTGGTGAACCTGAAGAGGGAATTATAGGTGGTCAGTCAGGAGCATGGGTGGCCTCTAGGACTCGGAATGGCAGTCCTATGGGGGACTGAGCCCCTAACCTGTGGGGTCAGTGTCAGAACTGCACAAATTACTGGACACCCAGTTGGTGTGGGAGAACGGGAGATGTGGGGTGCAATAGTGACATGCATTTGGTATGAGAAGTGGTGTCAGAAACATAACACGCTAGTCCAAACTGAGATGTGCTGTGATTGTAAAATATACACACTGGGTCTTCAGGATTCAGTACGAACGAAGAATATAAAATTTTTCATTATTATTTTTTTGAATTGATATGTTGAAACATTTTTGATATATTGGGTTAAAGCATATTAAAAATAAAATGTTATCACCTTCATTTATTACTTCTCACTTTTTAAAAAAGATACGTACGTGGTTCATATTATGCATCCACTTGGCAGCGCTTCTCTGAGCCCCAGATCTTCATCAGAACTGCTTTATTCTTTGCTTGATTCATACCTCCAGTTGCCATTGCTGAGGGCATTTTTGGTTATCAGTCTGAGACTGTTCAGAAATTCTTAAGGGATGATGGAGTTAATGTAACAATTCTTAAAAGAACTCCTGACAAAACATCTAGGAATGTCATTTCCATTGGGAAGCAAAGCTGTCATGCCAACAACAGTTTAAGCTCTAGCTCTGGAGTGGGGACCACTATGGCAAGGAGTTTGGGAAGCAAAAATGAAGAACTTGGGCCAAAGGGTGTGGGGAGTGGGACCTGCACTAATTGCTCCCTTGGGTCTGCATTTTCAAGAGTCCAGACATGGAAAGGTTTTGTCCCTGGACCACAGGGAATGAGGGGCCCTTCTGCAGGGCGTCAGGCCCCAGTCGGTCTTCCTTGGAATCCAAGGCCCTTCTCCCCGCACAGTTGAGACTCAAGGAATGAAGGGCATCCAGATACTGTTGTGCTCAACCCCAGCTGTTTCCCTCTTGATTGCATCTCAGGCATACAGCAGGGGCGAGCAGGCAGGTCTCTCCACCAGCCATCAAGAAGAAAGGCCTGGGCCCAACAAAGGCCCGACAGCTCGTCTAGATCACATTAGCCCAGTAATAGACTGAGGAAAACTGAAGGCTCACCTTGAGCCCCTGTGATTCTTGGGGGCCCTGTATGCCTGGCATAGAGAGGACTCCTGGATATCAACAGACTTAGAGGTTCAGCCTTGAGATAAGAACCTGCATTCTGTTGGCTCTATGTCGATGTAGCTAAAGTCTCCAAGATACAGCTGTGGTCAACTCCAAGGGCTTACCTGGAGAAGTGTTGTCTAGAACTGAAATCACTGATCCTTTCATTTGTGCTGTTTAACAATTTCATGAAGCAGAAAAACCTGCTACCCAACTAGGGTTCAATTGCTCCTAAAATTCTCATAAATTAGCACTACTCTAGGGAGTAAAACTGTGACCCAGAAGAGGTAAAGGACTTATCCAACATCACATAGTTCATTAGAGGCACAGGGCGGGAGCGGAGGCCCCAGGTCTCTTACCTAAATCCTGCAGCAGTCTGTCCTGATCCCAGGAGCTCAGGCACTATGTCCACGTCCCTGGTTACTTTCTAAGCAAAGGGCAGTGGGGACACTGATGGAACGAAGGCATGGAATACGCAGGTTCTACCTGTGCACTTTTAGGCCAGTGTTTATACACCCGAATGCTGCCTTATAAGTGCTAGAGCTGCATAATGAACTTTATTTCACAGTAAATGACGGATGCTTTTTCTTATGAAATAAATTTAATTCAAGGTGATTAGTGAATGTAAGGCATGACGCCTTCATGAAAGTTAAAAGAATCCAGTTACAAAAGAAGCACTGTGTACAGTCTCAAATAGCTGAAGTTACAATGGGCTCCATATTTTACAAAGTACAAAAAATTATTTCATATACAAATAAAAAATACAAATAATGTGCAAAACCCATTTTCACAGGTGGCAATTTATAAAATGAAAATGATAGAAAAAATCCTTCATCTTATTCTCCCCCAATTTCTTACATAATTTCTTATATAACACAGTTCTATTTCCTAGTGTGTAATTTTAAATTTGAAATCTGACTTACTTTTAATCTACAAAGACAAAGTGTTTTTTTTAAAAAGGGAACCAAACCATTTAATTACTGAAATCTTATGAATGAAATCAGTTAATTTTATATTAAATTATAAGCAGACTATCTGAAAAACAAGGATATAGAAATCATATATACACATTTTTGAAATATTAGTTTGGTATTTAACATATTAACATTTCAAAGCAAATGCAATGAACTAGCCCCCTAGACCCCAGCTGCTGCGCTGACTGTAGCAGAGATGCTGCTTCTGTTCGCCGGGAACAAACAGCAGTCCTCAGAGGTTAAGCTGAACAAACACAAGGTTATCAAAAGTAAAGAAAATCTGGAGACAGTTCTTACTATCCATGTGCAGAAGTGCTGTGTGGGGATCTGATCTTGACATAGTGTGACTGTGGTGTCCACGGCCCTTGGCACAGGTGCTGTGTGGCCATGAACAGCTGGCTTCTGTCTCTCCAACGTATTCATTTCATGAGGAGTTCAGTGCAAATGTTTGTTTTGTGGGTTAGTGCACTCAGCCTTTTGCATGTTATTTCGTGTAAGAAGCTGTCAGGGAGCAGAAGAATACAAGGGGACACAAAGTGCTGGATCCTCAGGGCACCTTTGGCCTTGAAAATTCAGTGTTTTGGAAACAGTATTTTCCTGCATTGGCCTGGTCATTATTGCATCATTCCCTGGACAATCTTTTCCCATCAGGAACTCCTGGGTGCTCCCCCTTTGCTCAACACTGAGCACCCATGTTCTTGCTGTGAACCCCAGTGGCCGAGAAGGGATTACGAAGCACCTTTTGGCAGCACCAGAGGGCTGAGTATCTCCAAGGTCAGGCAGTCAGAGTAGGGGCCCCTGTTGGGAAAGCTATTCTATGCCGAATGAAAGATCATCTTGGAGGGTTTTGATTTTTGCTTGCCAGAAAGCTCTCCGAGAATATGATGACCTTGGAGAACAAAGAGGATCTAGCTTTCATGAAGCAGGACCCAAGTGGGTGGCAGCCATTCTGCCTAGGGGTAGATGACTGTTGGCTCAGGAAGCATTCTTCTGATCCCTTACCACTAAGACCCTGTTAGAACAATTTAGTGCAAGACACAGAGAGTGCCTGGAGCAATTGACCAGACCTGTGGCACTCAGGCTAAGCAGACACAGCAACTGTGGAAAGAGGGGACTGGGCATGCCTGGGCAGGAGGGCCTCAGGCCTGGGATAACTCATCAGAACTGAGCAGGAAGCTGTCAGCTTCTTGAGGACTCATGAGCTTTTCTGTATCTGGCAGCATGAGTCCCTCTTCCCTTTTCTGCTTGGGTTGACTGTGAGCATCAGGCATCAGAGATGCAGCTCTGGATCCTGTCCATCCACTGCTGGGCACTCTGTCCATCCTGGGCACAGAAGTTATACACACGTTTGCTGGTCTTGAGCTACAAAACCAAATGAAGAGAACCAGGGATGAAGGGCAGGGCTGTGCCATGGCTTTGGGCAAATGTGTGACTCAGTCCCCAGGACCTTCTCTTGCAGTGCTGCCTCTGGACCTCTGTATGTTCTCTCCCCTCCACTGCCATACTGTCATCACCTTTATAGTCGCTTTACTCTCCTAAGTCCCCAGAGTCATATGGGATGCTACTAGGCGGCTACTGGCAGAAAAAGGAGACACACTAGGAGAGCCTTACTTTGCATCTTCATGGGGCCTTCCTTGACCAAGGAGGAGGGTCAGCCATAGCTGTAGCCTCCCTCTGGCCTCTCCCACACGCTGCACCAATGCAGTAAAGGTGCCAACGAAGCTCCCGTGCTCCTCAAGGAAGCCTGACATTCATGCTTGCCATGAAGAAGTTGGCTTTTGTGTTCCTTTTCCATTCCCTTCTCTAGCTCTTCAGTTGTGGCCATACTAGAAATCCAGTCAGGGAAATGGCCTCGTGGTCCGAGCAGGGCCCTAGAGTATGACCTGTGCTCTTTATGAAGCTCTGCTTGGCTCGGGGGACTGGGTAAGTCCCCTGTCACGTGGCCCATCTAAGGGCTGCTGAAGACGTTAGACAGTCATCATGTGTGACTGTGGACAGTTTTTCTGGAAGGTCATGCATGAAGACCAGTGGATACAAAGGGAAGCAGCATCTGTTCTTGACAGTTGGTGGTGAGTGAAATAACTAACAAGGAGTTAATCTGCTTCCACGTGTGATTGAACACCTTTTTAAGAGTCCTTTGAGCAAAGCAATGTACAGCCTTTCTGAGACATATGGACAGTTAGGGATCAACAGTACTGAGTTCAAGTTCTGTAGCAATTTCCAAAGCCAGGGGATCTGTGCCTCATCTGTAGTCACCACCAACTGCTCTGAGACCCCGTAATTCTCACAGGTGGATGGACTGTAAGGAATCATGCGCAGCAAGAGACAGGAAAAGACAAGTAAGATCAACTTACATCAAAGAAAGCCTTGTCACTCGTGTGCTTTGGAGCCCCCATGCTGGGGCCGGCAGGGACGACCATTTCCACCTCAGCCAGATCAATGTGGCCTTTACAACTTGTGTCCTCGCCTGAGTCGTAGTATCGCAGCTGGAACCAAAAGGATACAGATGGGATGTAAGAGACACAGGAAGGGAAAACAGTGTGGCTTTTCCAAATGTATTGTTATGCTTTCCTCTGTATCTTGCTAAATTATGCCTGAAAGAATAGACAAGAAATGAAACACTGATTGCTTCTAGGAGGAACTAGGTGCCTGGGAGAAAGGAGGAAGACCTGTTTTTTTTGAAATTTGAACAAACAAATGGGCTACATATTAAAAAAAACTAAATGTGAACTAACAACTGTAAAACATATGTGACATAGAAAAGAGGTTAATATTCAGACTGTGCAGAATTACTAGAAATTGATAAGAAAAAGATAAACCATCTAGAAGAGAAATGTTCAAATGATCTCACCAGGCATGTCACAGAAGACATACAAATGACCTATAAACATCTGAGGAGATGAGCAACCTCACCAATCAAAAACAGTAAATGAAATCAATGAGCTTTGTGATTTGATTAAGAAACATTAAAAATGGCTGGTAATATTTAGATTGAATGTAAGGCACTTGGTCCTCTCAAAACCTGTTAGTGGAAATATAATTTGGTAGAAACTATTTGGAGAACAATTTGGCAATATCAGCTAAAACTTAAAATGTTCATGATGATTGATACACCTTTCCCACCTGTAGGAATTCATCCTACAGAAACACTCCCAGAAGCATGCAAAGATACATGTATAAAGAGGTTTCCTTCAGCCCTGTTCCCATCAGCTAAAAAATGAAAAGATGTGTCTGTCTTTCAATGGGGTGTTGGTTAATTAAATGATGGTACACCAATAATATGGTATACAGCTTTTCAAAAATGATAAGAAAGATCTATATGAACTGGTAAGAAAATATGGTCTGGCAGGAAAATAAGTTCAAGATATATAAAAAAAGCAAGTTGCCAAATAGCATGCAGATATAAAATGATTTCTGAAAAACATAATAAATAGCTCAACATTCGATTGAGTGGTTCCTCTGTGCCAGGAGTGGATATCGCTCCCTAAGTTACACGGTGGGAGTGAGGCTGGTGCCTTCATCACAGCTGTTCTTGCCTCAGATTATTCTGTCTCTCCCTTCAGGGATGGTATAAATAGGCTAAATGGAAAGACTGTATACCTTTCACGTTAAAGAAATCCAAAAGATTGGTAAGAATGCAAGTGTAATTTGATGTAATTGTCAATTACATTAAAATTATGACATTTTCCCAAGTTATATTTAGTGGTTTAATGGAACTTTCTCCACAGTGTAGGCGCTATGATTTCAGAGACATTGTTCAAGTACAGCCTCTTGGAAAGGCTTCCATTGCATACTTATAAATAAATTCTTTGTATTCTTCCACAAAGACTCTGTGTAACCTTTATGAAATGCTTTGTGCAGAGGGAAAGGCAGTTCCCAGATAAAGCCCTCATCTAGACAGCAGGTCTGACCAGAGCGCTGGGCATGGGTAACAGTTCATCTTTCTCAACAGACTCCGTTTTAGAGATGAATGCATGGAGCGCCAAATGTGCACCCCTCTGCCGGCAGGCTGACTGGTCAGTCCCAGGCAGAGTGAGGCTGCAGTCGGAGCATGGGAGGCCATGTGACTGTCACCAGTGAAAGGCGCAGGGGGGCTGGAGGTCTGGGTGGGACTGCTTCCCTGAGATCAGGTCGCTGGGGCAAGGGCTATGACGCTAAGGGCTGCAGGCTGCTGCAGCACCAGCTAAGGACTTAAGCATAATCAGTGAGGTCCAGGTTGGTACTTGCCCCTGGGAGTTCCCAGTTTGGGGGGGCACATTCCTTCTATCTAGTTTGAGGCTCCCTCCCTCCTCTGTTGCTTGCATCTTTGAGGACATAATGATGGCTTCTTTAGTAACCAGTACAGTGATGGGCACAGAGAAAGTTTTCAATAAATATTTGTTGAATAAATTAATGCCCTCATCCTGGAATGGATGTTTCACGCTGCAAAGATGAAGGGAGCCTGTGTTCTGGGGAGTGCTCCCAGGCGCAGGCTCTGTGTGTGCATGTGGTAGTGATGCACGGAAAACTGCACGTCCTTTCCTGGCCTGGGTCTTAAGAGCAGGCAGCGGAGATACTGGGGCATTCATCAGCAGAGTTCCATTGCTCTCAGTGCTCTGGGCTCAACGGTCGCCGTCTCTGCCTGCATATACTGGCAGAGCCACGTTGGAACTTCTCTCAATGCTTCTGCCCTTGCTCAGGGACATGCTGGGCCCTGGGAGGAGCCCCCAGGAAGCACAGGAGAGGCCCGTGTCTGTCTGTGGAGGCACACGGCAGCCAGGGGCCGAGCGTCGCCTGAAGAGGTGACTTCTGCAGACTGACAGCATTACCTGATGCTTTGTTACGTCCAAAACGAACCAACGGGGTTTCCAACCTTTCAGCAAAGCCCCTCTTTTGTAAAGCGTTCCCTCAAAGGACCTAGAAAACATGAAGACAGGGCAATTAACTTTGATTTTTTGTTTAAAAAGTGCTGTAAGAACACCTCCACCGAAAGGTGCCCCCAAGGGAATGCCTGCTTTGTCCGTCAGGCCTGTCTCCCCCAGCTGATTCCACAAAGGCTGATCAGAGTTCTCTCTGGAATTTTTCTACTAGACCTCTGGAGAAAGACCCTCTTTCTGCTGGAATTACCAAACGTGTGAGGCTTGGAGCTCTGGTGGTCACCTTCTGCGCCATGCTAGGATTGCCACAACCCATAGGAGAAAGCAGGGCCAGGAGCAGAAGCCTGAAGATACTGTGTGAGAAACTGGCCCATCCTTGGCCTCCCCAGTCTGTGGAAGTACATTCCTTCCTGCCTGAGCTAGCGTGAGCTGGATTTCTGATGTTCACCACTGAGATAATGTCAACTAATACACATTCCCTCAAAAGACCTGGCAGATAGGAGATAATGACAATCAGGACTCAAGCACAAATACCTACAACCTTTTGGCATTATTTTAGTTGTGATTTTTGGTTTTTCCTCTTCAAAGAACCACCTAATGCTTTTAAAGCACAAACAAGGAGAGAAGTAAAGCAAGTCCATTTTAAGTTTACAGAATGCTGTACTGCATAGGCCTAGCTTATTAAAGGGCCTGTGGGATCGCCTTAGGTGGGGAGAGTCTTTTCCGCACACCCAGTGGGCCTCAGCACACCCACCTGTTCTCATCATTCCTGGATGTGTACTGGCTGTACAGCGTGGCTGCCCTCCGGTCCACTCCGTTGGAGGGGGAGATGCTGGCGCTCTGCTCCTCCCCCAGGCTGCTGTCCGGGAGGTGCAGCAGAGACCTCTTCTGATAGGAAGGCAGGTTGGTAGACACAATTCCTGGGGAGCCTGAGGGGTGTCTTTGGGGCTGCAAAAGACAGAGCTAGGAGAGCTTTACACTTTTGGCAACTGATTGAATATTTCCATATCCAAACATTTATCTCAAGGAAAAAGTGGACTAATAAGCAAAATAAATGTACAAAGATGTTTATCCTGGAGTTGTTTATAAGAGTAAAAACCTGGAAACAACCTAAATATCTATCATTAGGGGTCTATTTAAAAAAAGGTAATTCCATACAATGGAATTCTAGCTGGCTATTAAAATGCTGATCTATATAGTGACAAATATATCACTGGAAGGACATGTATGCCTCACAGTAAAAAAAAAGCAGGTTTTAAAATAGTGTGTGTAGTAAATCCCTTTTATATATGTGTTCAGAATGCTTAAACAAATTTGACATCGTAGTGGTTTATTTCCAGTTTATAAATTGTGGGTGAGTTTTGTCTTCTATTTTATAACTTTCTGTGTAGTGTCTTATTTAAAGGAATAAATGTATTTCACTTTCATAATCAGAAAAAAAATCAAGAAGATATTTTAACTATTTAATTTTTCTGAGAAAATAAAAGCAGTGAGAAAAGCAGTAAGACCTGCCCATGGCCTGTATGATAACAGCTCCTGAACAGCCATCCGAAGGCAGGAGAGAGCGCCTGGAGAACCCCTCCTTGCCAGGCCAAAGGCTGTCTTCTGCCCTCCTTTCTCCTGAGGCCTCCCTGACCTCTGAGCCTGAGGACCTTTCCTGTTTCCTGCAGTGTTCTTTAGAATACTCCTGGGTTCTGTATTATTGACCAGAGTCCTCCCAACTCCCCTTCTGCTGCATGTGGAGCCGACCCGATGTGGGTTTGACTGGTGGGTCCACCAATACCAGCTGTGTGATTTCCATGCCTTCCCCTCAGCTGTGAGGTGGGACACCACCCCCTCCCCGTGGGTTAAACAGGGTGATGCTAGCACAGTCCCTTGCACATATTACATGCTTGATAAAAGTTCCTTAAATCAGAAACAGAAAAAGGGGTTGTAAGAAGCAGAAAATAGGGTATTTGGTTTTAAAATATTTTGATGACAAGTGTTTCTTAATTCACAAACAGGAAAGGGGGTGTGGGCAACAGAAAGTAGTGTATTTTCTCATTTTAAAATATTTCATTTTCTTGGATTATTTCTCTGGAGCGAACATGGTCTTGGCATTCCCTTCTTCCTTCATGTGGCAGAAGATCAGCTGAAACCACAGGGGCACTGAGATAGAGAAGAACCCAGTAATTTCCCCTGGATTTAGGGCCCTAAAATGTTAAGTATTATGTCACTGTGGTAAAGGGAGCCCCTCAGGAAGCACTCAGTCCTTTGGAGCTTGCTGCCCTGGACCCTAGGGCATGACCCCTCCCTTCCCTTTGGCCATAAACCCACTGGGTGACCTGTGGTAGTGGGCCCCACCTGACCTAACACCCTCAAAAAGCTCAGAAGAAGCTCCTCAAAGGGCTTTGCCAACTCACACGGTCTGCTCTGTGCTCCTCTTTAAGATCCACGGTTACCCTTTCCCACAGCTGCTGCCACTTCTCAGGGGTTTGGTTCAATTTATGCTCCAATCTTTCAATTTCCTGCGAAGTAATTAAAAGAAAACAGATAACTATCCATAGAAACCAGGATGTGCCGCAGAGCTACATCTCTTCTGTTCTGGGCACAGAGGAACAGCATGGCCAGAGGGCAGCTAGACAGCAGTAGACACAGGGCTCCTAGGCCAGGAACAGCGGCAGGAACTCTAGCCGGTGGGACGCGCTGCAGCAAAGGAAGATTTGTAGGCCTCATGTGCTTCCACGCCTTTTGCACAGAATGGCTTAAATAGAGAGGTGAAGTATTATCCCAACCACCTGCACCCTTGGCCAGCTCATAGGAAATCTGATGGCCACAGCAAAAGGTTGGGCCGGCGTCCAAACTGTACTAGCTGAGGTAGATGAGAAGTCTGTCCTTGACAGAGGAAACCCCTCAACTGTGATGACTCAAACCGGATATGGAAAGAATGAACCCAGAAATGCCTGAGGAATGGATTTCCTTGGGACAGGGAAGCTGGGACAGAGCAGCCGCCTCTGACAGCGCTCTCACTGAAGCACAGAGAGCCGGTGGAGAAGACCCTTCGGGAACTGCTGGCTCATATCAGAGCTTCAACCCCTTCCCGAGGGCTGCTGCTTTCATCAGCGTGGCTACTGCCAGGATGGCTTCTCCCCAGACTGTTCCTTGGAGAAGACAGTTGGCAGTACTCCCATCAGGCCGTCAACTACCCACACTTCTGCCCAGAGGAAGCAAAGCACCCACAAAAGCCATAACACAGACCTGACTCAGGCTGCTTGTGCAGCTTAGACAGTTGGGAAGCTGCAAATTGCTCCATTCACTTGATGCTTCCTTATAATGCCAGAAAACTCTCTTTCATTTAGATTCTTTCCTAGCAGCTCTGTGCCTGGTCCCGCACTGATGCTTGGGAGCAATGCCGGTTCCTCATTGCACTCCTGCAGTGCTACCTGTAACGCCAGCCCAATGAGGAAAGACTGCAAGTTTGTGGACCTAGTTCCTGATGCCTCATGTGCTTCCAGGGCCTGCCCTGCTGGCTTAGATGTGTGTCCACACACGGCTGACTTACAGTGAAAAGGCTGGTGAGCGCGTCGGGCTGCGTGCAGCTGACGTCATCATAGCAGGGCCACACCGTTCTCCTCTGGCTCTGGGGCCCAGCAATTCCAGCCGCCTCAGGGGCCTCTGAGGGCGACTGCTTGAGGGTCAGCATCACCCAGTCATATGAAGGCCCTGTGGAAAGGGTCTCCTCTATATAGTAATCCCACTTCTTGAGGCTGGAGACATTGACATTGGGCTTCAGGGCCTGTTTAAAGAAAATTCTGAAATATAGTTTCATTTTGACCCCAAAGTATCCCAAACTTACAGGCAGGCCAGCCCCTAACATTTTTAGGGTCCAGGAAAAGAGTATGAATGGAGGTTCAAATATCACCTCAAGAGGAGGGGCAGCTAGAGACAGGCCAGAGTGGAGTCCTAACACATGAGCCCCTGGCCAGGCCTTCTTGCCCTTGGGTAAGGTGTTAGTGCTTAGGAAACCGGTCTGCTCCACCCCAGAGTCTACTTCATATAGATGTGCATGGCAGAGCATGGTCGTCCCTGAGATGCCATCCTTCTTGGGCTCGGCTCCAAACATCCTTGCTTCCCATAGGGGTTCTTCGGTGCTTTGGCACAAATGGACCTAGGGAATTCCTTTCTAAAGTATTTCAGATTTTTCAGCTTAGATGACCAGTTGAAGTCTCAAGTTTTGTTTGTTCTTTCTTTTTGGGGAACGTTGCTTTGCTTTGACTTTCTTGAAGTTATCCCTTCTAGGTTTTGGGGGCCCCCTCCTAATTTTTGTAATCAAGAATTTGGTGAACAGTTTCCATTCCATCATAACCCAAACCCATAGTGTATCAAACCTTTAAATAGCTTCTGGTATGAAACCTAGTCAAATGTTTATAAAAAGCTTACACAGCTTATATACACTTAAAGTAAGGAAAACTCTAACACAAAATATTCAGAAAATGAAACATAAATGTTTTCTTACTGTACCTCTACTTCCACTGGTGAATATAAATAATTAAAGAAAATGGGACTTCTCTTGTGCATTCTATCAATACACTCCCAAATGCAAATTCCTTTTTTGGCATGCTTATCTCCTTTATCATCAAATAAAGTTCCTGTAAATCCAAAACAATCAACAAAACAAAAGTCAAATAAGTCAACAGTTTGTCTAAAAGTCTGGTATATGCAGCAGATGAAAAGTGGAATATTTATTACGGCTCTAAATCAGCCATGTACGTGCAAAGCTAAAGATAGGAAAACTTCCTAGTTATATGGAAACAAATCCAAGTGGGGCAAAAACACTTGCTAAGGTTTCTCCAAGCATTTAGCAGGGCGCCACGGCCCTCTGCCAATCTACATTCCACATCTGCACCTAGATTCATCGAAGGCCGTGCCAAGAGACATTCTACACATTTTTCAAGAAAAAATAGAAGAACTTAGGAGTTGATGTGATGAAACTCAGCTAAAAACATGATTTTATATTTCCTTTTTATGTCGTTGGCTGTTTATTATGAAGCCATTAAAGTGTTTTCTTGTTTAGTAGTTTATATACCACAACTCATGGTCACAGACACTCTGGATGACAAAAGGGTGTGGTCTGATCCTTGGTGACTAAAAACAAAAGTCAAATTTTTGGTGGGGGGAACTTCATGAATTTTCTGGGTCTATCTTTGTAGTCTCCAGTCAATGTGTTACTCACATGAACTGCTTTGTTTTTAATGAAGAGGAAGACATATTAAGGTGACGCGGGAGGTACTCCTTTAAAAGGCCAGGAAGGGTGCCTCTCCTAGCAGTGCTGTCCTGCTTTGAGTGAAATGACTCAGTCAAAATTCAGCAAACATTTTACTAGTTTATCAGAAAAGAATGTCTCAAGCCCAAGGCTGCACAAAATCCTATAATATGAGGGGCCTCTGAGACTAATTAATGTTTCTTCTCTACCTTTTAACTGCAAAGTCCAGGGCAGTAGTTCTCAATCTTGGCCACACACATTAGAAAATCAAGGGCTTTACGGAATCCCAGTGCCTAGCTCTCGCCTCAGATCAATGAAATCAGAATCTGTGAAGATGGGTTCCAGATATTAGTGATTTAAAAAGTTCTCCAAGACACTACAGTGTCCAATGTAGCCAGCTCTACTTAATGTCTTCCCAACACATGGGTGTTTAAGAAATTAAGGTTTCTGATGATGATGTGTGGAATGACAATTCTATGAGTCAACAAAGGTCTGGAAGTATAAACAGGAAGGAAAATGGTCTCACCAGGGCTGCTTCTCTTACCAAAGTATGAAATATCATACTAGACAATTTTAATAGCATGTCCTGGATAGCAGTATTTCCTGACTTAATATTTAAACTGAGAACATCAGTAAATATTTTCAGCCACTAAAAGAGTTCTCTTTATGAATATTCAGGTACATATACTGAATTTGCATGTCTTCTTAACAAAAAATTTGTATCATCTCTTCCCCTCTGGCTATAACAAAAGTAAATGTGCAAAATCTGTGCAAAGTCCCTTTGGGGAGTGTTTTCATAGTGGCTGACTGACTTTCAGAATCTACTCTTTATTACTGCTATTAAAATATAACATACAATGATATTCATATGTATATACATTATATATATATATATATACATATAATGATATAACAATGATAGGGAGTCTAAAATTTCCTGATTGCTACTATGTGCTAGCAACTGTGCTAAGAAATTTACAAATATTTCCTCATGTGATCATCATGGCTCAAAGGGTGGGTGCTCTTGTCCTCCTTTTAAAGATGAGGAAACTGAGGAAACTTGAGAGAGGTACCTAACCTGTCCAAAGTGCTCAACTGGTAAGTGCTGGAATTTAGCCCTGGTTTGCACCAGAGCCCATGGCCTTGACTGCTATTCAAACTGCTCCCAAGGGCAAGCACGTTTCCTACCAGAGCTCACCAGGGATGAGTCAAACGTTTCTCTTCAAACAGTGATAACATTTTGAGATATTAAAACAGTAAGCAGACTTAACTTTACAAAAGTGCTACAGGGATGACCATTTACAGTTCCTAAGAGCGAGCTGAAACAGCACCCATCTCAGAATCTGGGCACTCGTTCCTATCCATTCTAGTTTTGTAGTTCAGGGTAAAACCCTAAAGGTGCCTTGCCACACTGGGGGGTAGTTTTTTTATCAGGGTTTTTAATTAAAAACACACACAACTAACAAAAAGATGGAACAAGGGCATGCAAACACGTACCATGCTCTAATCTTTCATAGTCTGAATCCAGGAGAAACGTTTTAAATCGATTAGATACATAGTGGAAAGCTAAGAACTTTAAGTAGTAGAGATTGAATTCAAATTCAGTCGGATACTGGTTGTAAACCTGAAACACACAAGGCAGAGGAAAGAGTGAGAATCGGACCTGACAGAGATTCACGGGCATGGGTGCCGCTGAAAGCTGGCCTGGAATATGGAGACCGTTTTGGTCATTCAATCAATCGAATCCCTACTACGAATGGAGGTGGGAAGGGATTCAGCCTTTCTGGGCACCTACAATGTGCCAGACACCATGCTAGGGGTTTTATAAACATAACCTCATTTAATCTGCATAATGTTACAATGTAGGTATTTTTGAGGAACTTGATTGAGATATAACCGACATATAACATTGTGTATATTTAAGTTATACACCATGATGATCTGACACACACCCACTGTGCAATGATTACCACAGGAGGGTTGACACTTGCATCATCTCACATAATTACTTTTTTCATTCCTCTGCCCATTTTGTTTTACCTTTTAAGATCTACTCTCTTAGCAATTTCCAAGTATATAATACAGCATTGCTAACTATAGTCACCATGCTGTACACTGCATCTACAAAACTCTTATAATTGTAAGTTTGTAGCCCTTGACCAACACCTCCCCATTTCCCCCAGGCTCCAGTCCCTGGCAACTACCACTCTGTTTCTATGAGTTTGGCCTTTCTTAGATTTCATGTATTAAGTAAGACCAAACAATATTTATCTTTCTCTGACTTACTTCACTTAGCGCAATGTCCCTGAGATCCACCATGTTATTGCAAATGTCAGGGTTTCCTTTTTACTCATGGCTGGAAAACATTCATTTACATATATACATTTTCTCTATTCATTTCTAGATGGACACTTAGGTTATTTCCACATCGTGGCTATTGTGAATAATGCTGCAGTGAACATGGAGGTACAGACATCTCTTTGAGATAATGATTTCTTTGATTCTCTCGGACATATACCAGGAAATAGGATTGTTGGATCATAGACGTTTCTATTTTAATTTTTTGATGAACTTCCTTTCTGTTTCCCATAGTGGCTAATTTTCCAATTCCAACAGTGGTAAATTTCCAACTTACATTCCTACCAACTGCGCACAAGTGTCCCCTTTTCTCCACATCTTCACCAACACCTGTTCCCTCCTGTCATTTTGTTAATAGCCATCCATGAGATGATTAACTCATTTCAGTTTTGATTTGATTTCCCTAATAACTAGTGATGTTGAGCTCCTTTCTAAGTACATGTTGGCCATTTGTATGTCTTCTTTGGAAAAATTACCTACTCAGATCCTCTCAAGACAGGCATTACTATCCCCCCTTTACAAATGAAGAGGCTGAGGACAAGCAAGATAAGTAACTTACTCAAGGTTATTTAACAGTAACTAGGGAGCTCATATTTGACCCTGGCTTGTTAGGCCCCAAGGTTTGTGCCCCATTCGTTGCTTTATTCTGCACTAGGAACTTGACAGAAATTATTATAAGTTATGGTTCTTGTTTTCTAGGCACTTGTGGTGTAATAGTGTGCAATACAACATGAAAAATTTTACTAGGCAAGTTTAGCAGTAAAAGGAATGAGAAGAGAAGGTGGTGCAGACAGAGTCAATAAAGAAAGGACAAATTGTGAAAAAAGAGCTGATAACTAAGAGAGTAATGTTCTGGGAAAGCAAGAATGAATGAGGCTAAGGGCTCAGAAACAGGGAACAGACTTGGAGATGAGGAGGAACAGAAGAATAAAAAGAAAGATATGTTCAAGTGCCAAGGGAAAGGGGAGGAACTTATGCCTTTTAACCGTGATTTATCATCAGTAGGCAGCGAGGTCACTGGACATAGGAAGAAGGATGAAGGAATGATATAGGAGGGAGGGAGCAAGGTAGAGCTTGGTACCGTCGCTGAGCTATGGCAGACTCTATGGAACCATCTTACGTTGGCAGAAGGTAGGCTGAGGACCTTGTGACACTCTCCAATCCACCTGGCAATATCACCTCTACATTGCTCAAACAATCTCTCATCGCCAGTTGGAGAATTTTGTTTGGTTGAGATAAGTTCTAATCATAATTACACTTGTTGAAAGCTGTTTTAAATAAACACTGCAGGCAGGCTAAAAGCCAGCTTTCCTCTCCACATTTAATTTGGCAATTAAACGGCCACACTTGGTCAGCCAAACTGAGCAGGCGTGCATGTAATATGTTATTGCCCAATAGATCAATGCGGAATTTAAAGTCTTGATCTGGATATCATTGATTTTTCAAAGTTTATCAAACCTAGTTTCCTGTGATGATTAAAGGTTCTTTTCTTATATTTTTTTATTGGCCTTTTAATTGAACTAATTTAGTTCAACACAAATACAAAAAAAAATAGATTTTGGGAAAACTTATTGAAGGACAGTTCTCTCTCCTCAGTGGGCTTGCATTGGGTTTCCACAAGACGGGGTTTCCCATGGGACAGCTGTGACAGGGCTCTGAACAGGGAGGCTCTGGGCCACATTCCAGGGTTTTAGAGCGGTAAGCTCTCTAGTCTGACCCACTGGTTCAGAATCAACAGCACCACCCCAAGGTGCCACTGCATGTGGGACAGAGAAGGGGAGACCTAGATTGCGGATGACAGACGGGAAAGGACCAGGAGAGCGTAACTCCACTGTCTTTGGGCCTCAGGGAGGAGAGGTCATCAGTGGGCTCTGGTGGGATGAGCTCCATGAACTGCTTTAGCCCAGTAGCCCCTGGAGTAAACCTGGGTAGTCACAGGCCAGCCCTCAGGCTCACTGTTGCCAGAGCAGGAAGAGTTCAGGGCTATTTCCACTGACCCAGTCCACAATTGGTTCTAAAAATTCTTAAAAAAATTTATTAAACAAAGCTCCAGAATAACAAACTATTTCAGTGACTATTCTCCATAGAAACCACTCACCTCATACATACCTGTATCTTTCCTTGATTATTCTGATACTTAATATGCTTAGGTATATAATTTTGAAGACCCACTTTGAGGTAAAGGAGAATGGAAATAATAATGAGTATGACCTTAAGTTGAACTTCCAGGCAGATCGTATTTCAGGGATAACATATGGTAGGACTAGAAGCAAAACTCAACAAATGGAAAAATGCTTTCCCAGCGCACTGTACTGAGCAACTGGCTCACCACAAATCCTGCACTCTACAATTATGCTGCTAGAAAGGTTGGATACTTCTCCAAGGCCTCTGGCACTCACCCTGCTTGAACTGGAATTGATGCATAGAGAGCATCAGTGTGAGTGCTTGGGGGCACGTGTGTGTGTGTGTGTGTGTGTGTGTGTGTGTGTCCCAGTGTGAGTGCTTGGGGGCACTAGTGTGTGTGTGTGTGTGTGTGTGTGTGTGTCCCTGCATCTGTGTACCACAATGGCACCTGAAGTTGCTACTGCTTGGGACTGAAGAACAATCTGATTCCAAGCTGGGGTTAATAGTCAGGTCTATTGGAAGCAGAAGAGAAGATGCTGAGCAATTTGTTTTCTTACTCTTTAGCAACAGTTT
The DNA here is from genome assembly GCF_030020395.1 of Manis pentadactyla. Lineage (NCBI taxonomy): Eukaryota > Metazoa > Chordata > Mammalia > Pholidota > Manidae > Manis > Manis pentadactyla. The sequence continues at coordinate 49,845,332 of NC_080027.1, forward strand.
AAGCAACAAGCAACATATCTTTTAGCAATGGTTTCCTGGTGCCCCTTTTGCCTCCTCCTTACCCTCTTCTCTAAGCAGTTTAAGACTGTCCTTTCTCCATTGTATGTTCTTGGCTCCTTGGTTGTAAATTAATTTCCATATATGTGTGGGTTTATTTCTAGGCTCTCAATTCTGTTTTCTGAAACGTCTTTTTACCATAATGAGAAATGAAGACCTGACTGTATTCACAAGAGAAAATCTGGTGGTTAGATTTCCAATAAAGAAGAAAAATTACACTTTCCTCATTTAGTGCTACATGGCAGGGACTCAGTGTTTGTCCAGCTCACTGGCTTCTTTTCCACCTTGTCAATGGGATGCCTAGATTCATCTGCTACTGTACCACTGTGGTCTCCAAAAGGCACAATCTACATGCTTCCTCCTCCTTCTGTCAAGTATTGTTTTAACAGAAGAAATGGGATCAGGTCAAAGAGACTTCCTCTAAGGACTTATGGTGGGGGAATGGTGAGGGTTTACAGGTTTGTTAGCCACAACAGTTTTTTTTAACAGTTTTGGTGAGGTGTACTTGACATATATTAAGCCACACATATTTGAACTGTACAACTTGGTAAGTTTTGACATGTCTTTACACCTGTGAAACCATCACCACAATCAAGGTAATGAACATACCATCCATAACTCTCAATGGTTTCCCGGTGCCCCTTTTGCCTCCTCCTTACGCTCTTCTCTAAGCAGCCACTGACATACTTTTTGTCACTACAGATTAACTTGCATTTACTAGAAATTTATGTAAATGGAATCATACGTATGTACTCTTTTTTTGGTATGCTTTCTTTCACAATTATTTGAGATGTATCCATGTTGTTGGGCTACCAGTAGTTAATTCCTTCCTATAGCTAAATAGTATTCCATTGGGATACCTCAATTTGTTTATCACTCATCTGTTGGGTTGCTTCTAGATTTTTAGTTATACATATAAAGCTGCTATGAACAGTTATGTACAAGTCTTTGTGTGGGCCTAAGCTTTCATTTCCCTGTGTAACTGCCTAGGAATTGAATGCTGAATTGTATGGTAGGTAGATATGTTTAATTTTTTAAGAAATGGTAAAACTGCTTTCCCAAATGGTGGTACAATTTTATATTCCCACTAGCAGTGTTAAAGAGTGCCACATCTTCATCAACATTTGGGGTAGTCAGTTTAAAATATTTCAGCCATTAAAATAGGTATGTAGTTATCACTGTGGTTTTAATTTGCATTTCCTAATGACAAATGGTGTCAAGTGTCATTTCATGTGCTTATTTGCCATCTTTGGTGAAGTCAGTACAAATGTTTTGCCTGTAAAAAATAGGTTATTTTCTTTTTATTGAGTTTTGAGAATTCTTTACATATTCTGGATACAAGTCCTTTAACAGATATATGATTTACAACTACTTTCTCCCACTCTGTGATTTGTCTTTTCATTTTATTAGCAGTGCTTTTTGAAGAACAAAAGCATTAAATTTTGACAGTGTGATTTATCAATTTCTTCTTTTATGAATCATGTTTTGCTATCTGAATCTATGATATACTTGACTAGCCCAAGGTCACAAAGATTTAATCCTATATTTTCTTCTAGAAGTTTTATAGTATTAGGTCTTACATTTATGTCTATGATTCCCTTTAAATTAATTTATACATTGGTGGTAGGTATGGATCAAAGTTATTATTATTTTTAATGGAAATCCAATCGTCTGGCATGATTTGTTGAAGAGACTATCCTTTCTTTACTGATTGCTTTTGTATCTTCACTGAAAATCCAGTGTCCTTAGAGCACATATGTTTAGAACTATTTCTGGACTCTATTCTGTTCCACTGATCTCTTTACCTTTATACCCATTATTATACTGTCTTGATAAATACAGTTTTATAATAAAATCAGATAGTGCTAGTTCTCCAATTTTTTTTTACGTTTGTTTTGGCTATTCCAGATCCTTTGCATTTCAATATTGATTAGAATTAGCTTGCCAATTTCTGCACAATAGTCTCCTAGGAATTTGATTGTGACTGCATTGAATCTTTAGATCAATTTGAGGCGACTAACATTTCAATGATATTGAGTCTTCTGACCCATGAATGAGAGGTAGCTCTTGATTTACCTAGGTCCTTAGTTTCTCTCAGTAATGTTGTATAGTTTTCAGGGTCCAGGTCTTTAACAGATTTTATTATATTTCTTTCATGTTGATACTATTGTACATGGTAATGATTTTAAATGTTAATTTTCCAATGATTCATGCAGAAATACAACTGATTTTTGTATATTGATTATGTATACTGCAGCCTTACTGATAAACTCACTTATTCTGGAAGCTTTTTTTTTTTTGTAGATTCCATAGATAATTATTTGTTTATGAATAAAGAAAGTTTTACTTCTTCCTTTCTAATATGGCTGTCTTTATTATTATTACTTTCTTGTCTTATTACATGGCTAGAGCCTTTAGTACAACGTTGGATAGAAGTGGTATATATGTCTTGTTACTGATTTTAGGGGGAAAGCATTCAGTCTTTCACTATTAACTATGATGTTAGCTGTAGGCTTTAAAAAAAATAGATACTATATATGGTTTGAGGAAGTTTCCTTCTATCCTTGATTTCCTGAGAATTTTTACAAGGAATGGATGTTATATTTTGTCAAATGCTTTTTTTTGTGCCTACTGAGATGACCATATGGTTTTTCTTTTTTGGTTTCTTAATATGGTGAATTAAACTGATTGATTTTAAATATGAAAACAACCATGCATTCCTGAGATACACCTCACTTGATTGTAGCATGTTATCTTCTAAATATACTATTGGATTTGATTTGCTATATTTTGTTTAGAAAATTAGAATCCATGATCATCAGGGATACTGATTTCTAGTTTTCTTTTACTGTTTTTGTGAGGCCAGGGTAATGCTGGCCTCAGTTTGAGATGGGAAACTCAGATTGAGTTTGCTTCAATTTCCTGGAAGACTTCTGTAACTGCTATTATTTCTTCCTTAAGTACCTGGTAGAATTTACCAGTGAAGCCACCTGGGCCTGAAGTTTTCAATGTGTAAAGATTTTAATCATAATTTCAATTTCCTTAATAGCCATAGGCTTATTTAAGTTATGTGTTTCTTCTTGAGTGAGTGTGGTAGTTTCTGTCTTTCAAGGAATTTGTCCATTTCATTAAATTCTTGATTTTATTGGTGGGAAATTGTTCATAATATTCCCCTGTGGGACCTTTCAATATCTGTAGAATCTGTATTGATGGCATCTTTCTCATTTCCAATATTGGTAATGTGTGTCTTCTTTCTTTGATCAGTTGGGCTAAAGTTGATCAATTCTGCCGATCTGTTCAAAGAAGAGTTTTTGGTTTCATTAATTTTCTTTATTGTTGGCCACAAGATTTTTGGGGCCCCACGGCTAGTCTATTTAAAATAAATTTAACCCTACTGTATTATGTAGAATTGGGAATGATAGGCATCTCAGCCTGTAAATTAATTCTATATGAGTGTTTCCCAAAATATGCTGATGAATTGAGTTTTAGGCCTTTCTCATGCATCATCTGGATTCTGTTGTTCAAAATAATTTTGTATTTATTTTGACGAAGATAAAGAAACAAACAGATTTAAAAGACCAAGCTGTGTGAGGCATTTTAGTTTTGTTTTTCATTATGGAGTGAAACCTGCCAATTTCACTTATTCATAGGAAGAGAATTTGAAACAGAATTTGGAGAAACATGAATTTATAGGCTCTTATTTTTTGCCCATGTGCCATTAAGTACTTTGTAAAATTTAAAGGCCATAAAAATAAACTATGACTCAAATCTCAGGAATGATCAACTTTTTGGTAATAAAATATAGTAAGGTAAAACTGGATTTTGTTTTCAGGAACTACGAATGCTAAATTATAAGAGATCCTATGTAGAATGGTATCAATATCTGAAAAACTGTGGGTATGATATACCACAGAAAAATAGGTAGCTAATATTAGTTTTTGTTATTTCACATTTTAAGATTCAACAAATATTAATTGTGCACCTTCTACTGTGCCAATCACTGTACAAAAGATTTTTAATCCTTCCGCTATATGTATATACATATGCACATGCACACATATACACATACATACACACATATAGTTGATGCCTGAACATCAATGAGCTTGAACTGTGCAGGTACACTTATATGTAGATTTTTTTCAATAAATGTATTAGTAAATTTTTTGGAGATTTGCTACAATTTGAGAAAACTTTTTTCCCCTAGCTTACTTGATTGTAAGAATGTAGTATATAGTACATATAACATATAAAATATGTGTTAACTGACCATTTATGTTACGGGCAAAGCTCTGGTCAACAGTAGGCTATTAGTAATTAAGTTTTTGGGGAGTCAAAAGTTACATGCAGATATTTTGACTGTGTGTGGGGGTCAGCACCTCAACCCCTATGTTGTTCAAGTGTCAACTGTAGAAAGAAACTGAAGCACAGAGAGGTAAAATAATTTGTTATAGATCAAATATTACTAAATGAGACTGATATGCAAACTCAGACTTATTTTATGGGCTCAAATATTAAAAGTTTTAATGCAAAATTGTTTTGTTTTAAAACAGCTTGGATTATGTCGATTTTGTAGTTTTTAGTTGAATGGCAGACACCAGAAACTCTCATGCCATGAATCAATCCATTACCTGTAGTTATTTTGTCAATATTAATAGATACGTTTTAGAGTAACCAACCTGTGTGAGGGCAGCTTAGTTCCTCACACATGTGCTTACAAGGAAAGCTCTTACCTTTAAAAGCAAAGTAGCTTTTCTCTTTGGAATAGGACCTAGCATAGTGCTGGCCTAGGGGTAACTGTTAGGAGAATGGTATCACAAAGCCAGACCAGAGTGAGTCAGTTTACAATTTGAATAAACTTCAAAGGCAGTTAAAACTGTTGCTTGTTTTTCTCAAAGTAGGAAATAATGAAAATGTTCTAAGATGTATTCAAAGATTTAAAGCTGAAATAAAGGAGAGGTTTTCTTATACTTCATGTTTTCACTCATATTATACATATTTTTTTCTCTTAGTATTGTATTTTAAAAACAGTTTAGGTAAAATTTTCATTTTTGTATTTTGGATGTATTTCCCTTTTCAATTTGGTTCAACTATTTTAAGAAAAGGAAGCATCCTGTAATGTTATTATTTGAGCTAAGCCAATTTCTTTTAGAAGCAACAAAAAATCTGCCAGATGTTGCTATTATGAAACTGTGATCTTGCATTTATAATTCATCTGACACCTGGATATACTGGCATAAACAATGGCTTTTTATATGATGAGGCAGTTCTAATTTAAGATCAGTGCTTCATCTGTTTTCTTTGTAACTCTATTAGTACTAATGGGCAAGTCTAGGCACATTTCCACCGACTGCCTTTTGGCATTCAGCATGTTAGAAATGGTTAATAAGCAGGGAACACATTCCACCTGGGAGTTTCGCTTGCCACTGCGTAATTCTGCATTTATTATTATTTTTAATATTGTTGGGCCTGGCTCTGTTTTGTGTCCCTGAGAGACTGAGGACAGCACTAATTCAAATTGTCTGGCAAGAGCCACAGTCATGTAGAGGACTAGTGCTCACTTGAAAGGTATTCAAAGAAGGCATTTTAAAATGCCTAAATCCAGTATGTAGGAGATGATGAAATACTACCTTATAATTAAGTCAGCAAGAGTCAAAAGCACTATTTGTTAACTATAGTCTTCTACAATCTTCTGTTGTTGAATGAATAAACAATCCCTTTGCAGCACAAAATAATTTGCTTCACCAAAGCTGATACCTATCATAGCCAAGCACCCTGTAAATACTGCGATTAAGATCATATGCTTGCTTTGCTTTGCCATGACTTGTCTGCACTCAAGGTATTAAGTGTGAGGGTACTAAGTCAAAAGAGAGTTCAGGCAAATTTAAAAATTTATGTTTTAATAAAATATTTTTTAACATGGAACACCAGATTTGAAATCATACTAAATGGATTTTTAGAGCCTGAACAGTATGATTTTCTGCAGTTTGTAAAGCATTCACCTACAAATAATTGAGCTTTCATTAGAAGTCAACTTCTGTTTTTCAATTTCAGAACTGGTTTATAAGGAACATTTGTATTTTAACTCATTTGAGATAAAAAGTTACAAGAAATTAAATATATACCCCAAGTTGCTTTACTTAACACCATTACATAGTTTTATCATCTATTGTAATGTATTGCAAAGATAACAAGAATATAATCTATAGTTTAGTTTTTTTAGTTTATGTCAAATTGCTTCGTTTACACACTCACAGAATACAGGTAACTTTCCAACATTCTTGACTGCTCCCACTCCCAATCACCTTTCCCCACCCCCGATAATAAAATATAAGCATTACATTCCAAGTAATAACTATTATATACTTGGGAAACAATGATGTTCCCATCTGTGAGGACAGTATGTCTATATGAGAACCTCCCATCTCTTACTGATTGTGAGTGGATTCTTTTGCTGACTCTAATGTTTGGGTGTGCAGAATTCTGCAAGTTGAATGTGGATATTTAATACATTTAATAGTGCATTCACCTTAATCCAAATTCAGCTACAGAAACTCAGCCCCCCTGCAACTCTCCCTCAGTTAAAGGAAAGGAATTTTGAAAAGGTTACACCCAAAAGGAGTTGGGAAGAATGGGAGCAGGCCAAGAATATTAAGGAAATTTTTGTAAGATGGAAAATGGAAGGAAGAATAGCAGTAAATGACTGAAGATGAGAAGCTACACTGGGGTGCCTACAGGATGAAAATGATTTGAGAAGGTAACAGTTTGCCTTGTAAACCCAGGAAGGCTTTGTACTCAGAGGCTCAGTGCTCAGTAACAACCACTGAAGGGAAATGGGGGCTAAAAATGAGGACTAGTTGTAAGTCTATAGAGGCTGTGGTGACCCCCTGGGTCCTGTCCTACACCATGCAGTCATGTGATTACTTCCTTGTAAACAAGAAATTAGAGGTTTGTTCTCTGGAAAAACCAAACTTGATAAGCTCTGAACTTGGGAACACTAGGCACAAGTGGGTCAGTGATGAGGTTTGAGGTTGAAAACAGCACTGAAAAGGTAAAAATCCGGGAACTTAACTGGACCTATCTCCTGCCCTACTTCCAGAAAGCAGGCAGCCAGGCTTATGTATAGTCTCTGCGCACAAGTCTGACAAATTTTTCTCTGGAGAAACTAGATAACTGCTGTTTTCTTTTTCTGGAATTTCAGTTTGCTGAGATGATGGGCTGACTAATTAAAACTTTTTTTCAGATTCATTGAAATATAATTTCCCTATTTTAAACAAGTAATAAAATGTCCTTATTTTAAACATACAGGCTGATTAGTTTGGGTCATTGTATGTTTTGTATGACCACCACCACAATCAGCATACAGAATAGTTCCTTCATTCCCAAAATGACTAAAAATTGCTCATGCCCCTTCCGAGTCCATCCTCTCCCTGACCACTGGTCCCAGGCAACCACTGATTTGTTTTCTATCACTATGGTTTTGCTTTTTGTAGAATTTCCTGTAAATGAAATTGGATCATAAGTAGTTTTTTTTAACCCAGCTTATTTTTCCAGTTTTACTGAGAAATAACTGACATACAACACTGTATAAATTTAAGGTGTACAGCATGATGGTTTGATATACAAATTATTTTGTGAAATGATTGCCAAAGTAGGTTTATCTTTGAAAGAAAAAAATAATTTCTCCTTGTGATGAGATTTACCTGGCTTTTTTCACAGATCATACTGACTTCAAGATTCATCCATATTGTGTATATTAACATTTCATTCCTTTTGTTTCGAGTGGTATACTATTGTACGGATATAGCAGAATTTGTTTATCTGTTGAACACCAGTTTGTTCACTAGCTGATGGACATTTAGTTTGTTTTTCATGCTACCTCTTTGTAGTCACACCCAATCCCTTACCCCGACTATCTCTAACCCCTGGCAACCAATAATTTTTTCTCTATTTCCGTAGCCTCATCACTTTGAGAATATTATATAGATAGAATCAGACAGTATATGACTATATGAGATTGTTGTTTTCCCCATTCAACATAATTCTCTTGAGACCCATTTAAATTATATGTATCAACAGTTCGTTCCTTTTTATTGTTGAGTAGTATTCCATGGTATATTTGTACCACAGTTTGTTTAGCCATTCACATATTGTAGGACATTTTGTTCCCTCCCTGCCTCCAGTTTTTGGCTATTATAAATAAAACTTCTATAAACAATACTTTTAAATCTGAAATGAGTTTCTTATAAACAGCATATAATTAGGTCATGGTATTTAGACAATTTCCATTTAATTTAATTATTGTTATGTTAGGGCTTAAAATTGTCATTTTATTTTTTGTCTTCAGTTTGTTCTATTTTTTTCTTTTTCCTGCCTTCTATGGATTACATGAATGTTTTTATAATTCTGTTTTGATTTATTTATAGTGTTTTTGAGTATATCTCTTTATACAGCTTTCCAGTTATTGTTCTAGGCATTACATTATATGTCTCATTACAGTCTACTGGTACTGACATTATATCAGTCGCAGAGAAGTATAGAAACCTTACTTCCCTTTATGTCCCTTTGTGCTCCTCTATTTACAGCATTATTATCTTAACTATTTCCTCTACATATATTGAGAATGACATCAGGGTTATAAATTTTGCTTCAACCATCAAACATAATCTACAAAACTCAAGAGGAGAAGTAAAGTTTACTGTATTTACACATATTTTACTTTCTGTTGTTTGTTCTTCCTTCCTGATATCCCAGTATTCCTTTTTATTTTATTTTATTATTTTATTTTAGTATCATTAATCTACAATTACATGAGGAACATTATGTTTACTAGGCTCCCCCCTTCACCAAGTCCCCCCCACAAACCCCATTACAGTCACTGTCCATCAGCGTGGTAAGATGCTGTAGAGTCACTACTTGTCTTCTCTGTGTTGCACAGCCCTCCCCATACCCCCCCACATTATACATGCTAATCATAATATCCCCTTTCTTCTACACCCCCCTTATCCCTCCCTTCCCACCCATCCTCCCCAGTCCCTTTCCCTTTGGTAACTGTTAGTCCATTCTTGGGTTCTGTGATTCTGCTGCTGTTTTGTTCCTTCAGTTTTTCCTTTGTTCTTATACTGCACAGATGAGTGAAATCATTTGGTACTTGTCTTTCTCTGCCTGCTTATTTCACTGAGCATAATACCCTCTAGCTCCATCCATGTTGTTGCAAATGGTAGGATTTGTTTTCTTCTTATGGCTGAATAATATTCCATTGTGTATATGTACCACATCTTCTTTAGCCATTCATCTACTGATGGACACTTAGGTTGCTTCCACTTCTTGGCTATTGTAAACAGTGCTGTGATTAACATAGGGGTGCATCTGTCTTTTTCAAACTGGACTGCTGCATTCTTAGGGTAAATTCCTAGAAGTGGAATTCCTGGGTCATATGGTATTTCTATTTTGAGCATTCTGAGGAACCTCCATACTGCTTTCCACAATGGTTGAACTAATTTACATTCCCACCAGCAGTGCAGGAGGGTTCCCCTTTCTCCACAACCTTGCCAACATTTGTTGTGGTTTGTCTTTTGGATGGTAGCCATCCTTACTGGTGTGAGGTGATATCTCATTGTGGTTTTAATTTGCATTTCTCTTATGACTAGCGATGTGGAGCATCTTTTCATGTGTCTGTTGGCCATCTGAATTTCTTCTTTGGAGAACTGTTCAGATCCTCTACCCATTTTTTAATTGGATTATTTGCTTTTTGTTTGTTGAGGTGAGTGAGCTCTTTATGTATTTTGGATGTCAACCCTTTATCAGATCTGTCATTTATGAATATATTCTCCCATAATGTAAGACACGTTTTTGTTCTATTGATGGTGTCCTTTGCTGTACAGAAGCTTTTCAGCTTGATATAGTCAACTTCTTCATTTTTGCTTTTGTTTCCCTTGCCCGGGGAGATAAGTTCATGAAGAATTCGCTCATGTTTATGTCCAAGAGATTTTTGCCTTTGTTTTTTTCTAAGAGTTTTATGGTTTCATGACTTACATTCAGGTCTTTGATCCATTTTGAATTTACTTTTGTGTATGGGGTTAGACAATGATCCAGTTTCATTCTCTTACATGTAGCTGTCCAGTTTTGTCAACACCAACTGTTGAAGAGGCTGTAATTTCCCCATTGTATGTCCATGGCTCCTTTATCGTATATTAATTGATCATATATGTTTGGGTTAATGTCTAGAGTCTCTATTGTGTTCCATTGGTCTGTGGCTCTGTTCTTGTGCCAGTACCAAATTGTCTTGATTACTGTGGCTTTGTAGTAGAGCTTGAAGTTGGGGAGCGAGATCCCTCCCACTTTATTCTTCCTTCTCAGGATTACTTTGGGTATTTGGAGTCTTTGGTGGTTCCATATGAATTTTTGAACTATTTGTTTCAGTTCGTTGAAGAATGCTGTTGGTATTTTGATAGGGATCGCACTGAATCTGTAGACTGCTTTAGGCAGGATGGCCATTTTGACAATATTAATTCTTCCTAGCCAAGAGCATGGATGAGTTTCCATTTGTTAGTGTCCTCTTTAATTTATCTTAAGAGTGTCTTACAGTTTTCAGGGTATAGGTCTTTCACTTCCTTGGTTAGGTTGATTCCTACATATTTTATTCTTTTTGATGCCATTGTGAATGGGAATTGTTTTCCTGATTTCTCTTTCTGTTAATTCATCGTTAGTGTATAGGAAAGCAACAGACTTCTGTGTATTAATTTTGTATCCTGCAACTTTTCTGAATTCAGATATTAGTTCTAGTAGTTTTGGAATGGAGTCTTTAGGGTTTTTTATGTACAATATCATGTCATCTGCAAATAGTGACAGTTTGACTTCTTCTTTACCAATCTGGATTCCTTGTATTTCTTTGTTCTGTCTAATTGCCATGACTAGGACCTCCAGTACTATGTTGAATAACAGTGGGGAGAGTGGGCATCCCTGTCTTGTTCCTGATCTTAGAGGAAAAGCTTTCAGCTTCTCGCTGGTCAGCATGATGTAGGCTGTGGGTTTATCATATATGGCCTTTATTATGTTGAGGTACTTGCCCTATATACCCATTTTGTTGAGAGTTTTTATCATGAATGGGTGTTGAATTTTGTTGAATGCTTTCTCAGCATCTATGGAGATGATCATGTGGTTTTTGTCCTCCTTTCTGTTGATGTGGAGGATGTTGATGGATTTTCGAATGTTGTACCATCCTTGCATCCCTGACATGAATCCCACTTAGTCATGGTGTATGACCCCCTTGATGTATTTTTGAATTTGGTTTGTTAATACTTTGTTGAGTATTTTTGCATCTATGTTCATCAGGGATATTGGTCTGTAATTTCCTTTTTTTGGTGGGGTCTTTGCATGGTTTTGGTATTAGAGTGATGCTGGCTTCATAGAATGAGTGGAAGTATTCCCTCCTCTTCTATTTTTTGGAAAACTTTAAGGAGAATGGGTATTGTCTTCTCTTATGTCTGATAAAATTCTGTGGTAAATCCATCTGGCCCATGGGTTTTGTTCTTGGGTAATGTTTTGATTACCACTTCAATTTCGTTGCTGGTAATTGGTCTGTTTAGATTTTCTGTTTCTTCCTTGGTCAGTCTTGGAAGGTTGTATTTTTCTAGGAAGTTGTCCATTTCTTCTAGGTTTTCCACCTTGTTAGCATATAGATTCTCATAGTATTCTCTAATAATTCTTTGTATTTCTGTGGGGTCCATCGTGATTTTTCCTTCTTGTTTCTGATTCTGTTGATGTGTGTAGGTTCTCTTTTTCTCTTGATAAGTCTGGCTAGGGGTTTATCTATTTTGTTTATTTTCTCAAAAAAATCAGCTCTTGGTTTCACTGATTTTTTCTATAGTGTTATTCTTCTCAATTTTATTTATTTCTTCTCTGATCTTTTTTATGTTCCTCCTTCTGCTGACTTTGGGCCTCATTTGTTCTTCTTTTTCCAGTTTCAACAGTTGTGACTTTAAACTATTCATTTGGGATTGTTCTTCCTTCTTTAAATATGCCTGGATTGCGATATACTTTCCTCTTAAGACTGCTTTTGCTGCGTCCCACAGAAGTTGGTGCTTTGTACTGTTGTTGTCATTTGTCTCCATATATTGCTTGATGTCTATTTTCATTTGGTCATTGACCCATTGATTATTTAGGAGCATGTTGTTAAGCCTCCATGTGTTTGTGAGCCTTTTTGCTTTCTTTATACAATTTATTTCTATTTTTATACCTTTGTGGTCTAAGAAGTTGATTGGTAGAATTTCAATGTTTTTGAATTTACTGAGGCTCTTTTTGTGGTCTATTCTGGGAAATGTTCCATGTGCACTTGAGAAGAATGTGTATCCTGCTGCTTTTGGGTGTAGAGTTCTGCAGATGTCTATTAGGTCCATCTGTTCTAGTATGTTGTTCAGTGCCTCTGTTTCCTTACTTATTTTCTGTTTGGTGGATCTGTCCTTTGGAGTGAGTGGTCTGTTGAAGTCCCCTAAAATGAATGCATTGCATTCTATTTCCTCCTTTAATTCGGTTAGTATTTATTTCACATATGTAGGTGCTTCTGTGTTGGGAGCATAGATATTTATAATGGTTATATCTTCGTGTTGGATTGACCCCTTTATCATTATGTAATGTCCTTCTTTATCTCTTGTTGCTTTCTTTGTTTTGAAGTCTATTTTGTCTGATACTAGTAATGCAACACCTGCTTTTTTCTCCCTGTTGTTTGCCTGAAATATGTTTTTCCATCCCTTGACTTTTAGTCTGTGCATGTCTTTGGGTTTGAGGTGAGTCTCTTGTAAGCAGCATACAGATGGGTCTTGTTTTTTTATCCATTCTATTACTCTGTGTCTTTTGATTGGTGCATTCGGTCCATTTACATTTAGGGTGATTATTGAAAGATATGTACTTATTGCCATTGCAGGCTTTAGATGTGTGGTTACCAAAGGTTCCAGTGTAGCTTCTTTACTATCTAACCGTCTAACTTAACTTGCTTATTAAGCTATTATAAACACAGTCTGATGATTCTTTATTTCTCTCCCTTCTTATTCTTCCTCCTCCATTCTTTATATGTCAGGTGTTTTATTCTGTACTCTTTTGTGTTACCTTCAACTGCTTTTCTGAGTAGTTGATTTTACTTTTTGCCTTTAGTTAATATTTGGTCTGCTTTCTTTGCTGTGATTTTATTTTCTCTGGTGACATCTATTTTGCCTTAGGAGTGCTCCCATCTACAGCAGTCCCTTTAAAATATAGGTGGTTTGTGGGAGGCAAATTCCCTCAACTTTTGCTTGTCTGGGAATTGTTTAATCCCTCCTTCATATTTAAATGATAATCGTGCTGGATACAATATTCTTGGTTCAAGGCCTTTCTGTTTCATTGCATTAAATATATCATGCCATTCTCTTCTGGCCTGTAAGGTTTCTGTTGAGAAGTCTGATGATAGCCTGATGGGTTTTCCTTTGTAGGTGACCTTTTTTCTCTCTCTGGCTGCCTTTAATACTCTGTTCTTGCCCTTGATCTTTGCCATTTTAATTATTATGTGTCTTGGTGTTGTCCTCCTTGCATCTCTTGTGTTGGGAGTTCTGTGGGCTTCCATTGTCTGAGAGACTATTTCCTCCCCCAGTTTGGGGAAGTTGTCAGCAATTATTTCTTCAAAAACATTTTCTATCTCCTTTTCTCTCTCTTCTTCTTCTGGTACCCCTACAGTGCATATATTATTCTATTTGGATTGGTCACACAGTTCTCTTATTATTCTTTAATTCCTGGAGATCCTTTTATCTCTCTCTGCCTCAGCTTCTCTGTGTTCCTGTTCTCCAATTTCTATTCCATTAATGGCCTCTTGCACCTCATCCTGTCTGCTCTTCTGTCCTTTCAGAGACTGTTTTATTTCTGTATTCTCCCTCCTAACTTGATCCTTTAGCTCTTGCATATTTCTCTGCAGGTCCATCAACATGGTTATGACCTTTATTTTGAATTCTTTTTCAGGAAGATTGGTTAAATATATCTCCCCAGGCTCCCTCTCAGGGGTTGTCTGTGTTATTCTGGACTGGATCAGATTTTTCTGCCTTTCATGGTGATAGAGGTAGTTCTGGGCAGTTGGCATGTGTGTCAGCTGGGAGAACAAAGTCCCTTCCTGCTTGCTGGTCACCTTCCAAGTCCTCAGAGCAGCTTCCAGTTTTATTTCCTGAGCCGCCGTGGGCGGGCAGCCGTTGGGGCATCCCAGAGCCCTGCAGGGAGAGGCAGGCACGCTGGGTGTGCTCTCCTGAGAGAACAGCGACCCTTGGAGCCCTGTCCTGGCTTCCTCTGTCTGTGTGTGCCGGTGGGGCCTCTGAGTCTGGCCCGGGTGGCTGCGGAGGAGGCTCTGGGCCGTTGTTGTGGGTGTGGCCACTCTCAGGCTGCTCCCCTGCTATGGTGGGGTCGTGACAGAGGGGGAATGGATGGGAGGCTGTTTATCGCCATGAGGGGCTTCAGAGCTGTGCTGACTCCCAGGGGGCTGGAGCACCTGAATTTCCCCAGGATTCCCAGCTGCTGGGCTTAGTGTGCCGGGACCCTTCCATCCATCTGTAAGGCCCCTGTCCCTTTAAGACTTTCAAAAATCACTCGCTTTTCTTTTGTCCCGGGAGCACTGGCTGCGGGGCCCTGCTCGCAGGTTTTACTGTTCTGTTTCCCTAATATCCAGCACACCATGCACTGTGTGTCTGCGCTCCTGGTGTGGATGACTAGGGCTGGGTATTTAGTAGTCCTGGGCTTCCACTTGTTCCCTGCTCCGACTCCTCTCCTCCCACCGGGAACTGGGGTGGGGGTGGGGGCGCTCGGGTCCCACTGGGCCGTGGCTCGTATCTTACCCCCTTAGTGAGGCGCTGAGTTCTCGCAGATGTAGATGTAGCCTGGTGATGTACTGTATCTTCTGGTCTTTTAGGAATAGTTGCATTTTTGTATTTTCAAAAATATATGGTTTTGGGAGATTTCCACTGCCCTACTCATGCCACCATCTTGGCTCCTCCCCCCTTTATCATTTATTATCTGTTTAAAGAATTTCCTTTAGCCATTAGGTCTGTGATCCATTTCAAATAAATTTTTATGAATGATGTAAGAGTCAAGGTTCATATTTTTTCCATACAGATACCCAATTATTCTAATACCATTTTTGAAAAGTATCTTTTTGCCATGTCTAGGTTTTATAATTGTTTTCTGTGGGGGAAACTGTCTTTAGAATCTTAATCCCTCACTTGTGGAAGCAGCAAACTTATACACTTAAATTGTTTTACCTTGTTAAATCTGAGGATGTTACCTCAATACAATATGTAAGAACTAGGAACTTTTCTTCAGCAGAAATTTAAAAAGTATTAATTTAATTTTAGGATAAAAATATGTGAAACTGAGAATGTGGACATTTTCTGTATGCCTATGGAAGCTATCTTAAGAGGCTCAGTAAAGAATTTTGATGTTACACAAAAGTCTATTTTAAAGAAAAGCTGAAATGGGTGATTCTACCTGCCATTCCTCTCACTGAATTTATGCCTCAGAGTCAGATTTGGTGGGAGATGGAACTCTACTGTTCCTTCATTTGGTCTCTGACATATGTTCCTTAATTGTGAACACCACATCATAAAGATTGTGATTTAACATTTAAAGATATGTATTTTTGTACAACACAGTCTCTAAGAGAAAGTCAACTGCTTCATCTAGTGTTCAACTGAATAAACAGTGATATTATTTCAATGCAGGGGTAAAAACTGATTGAGTGTACTTATTGAGACAGAACATAGGCCTCTGTGAAGAGCCTTAAGAACCTTTCCAAGGAAAATCTGACATTATTATATTCAAATTGGATATGAGGACGATTCGTTCTTTAAGAAATGTGGAGCCACTGAAAATTTCTGTTTGCGCTAAAGATTTTTATGAAAGAGAACAGTAGCATCATACTTGAACTCTAAGAAGACTATGTTAGCAATTCTACTTAGGATATTCCAGATGGTCTCAATGAAGGGTAGGGAGAGCCTGAGCAAAGCTGAATAAAGTGGGCATGCAAACCACATTTACTCATCATCATACATATTTACTGAGTGCCTACTACATTCCAGAGATTGAAATTACAATGTATTACACATAGGGATATGAAGACTAATATGACATAGTCCCTGTTTCTAAGAAGTCTCAGTCCAAGCAGAAGGCAGTAGACATACACAAATAAATATATTCTAGTGTTACAAATGTTACCAAATAAGTCTGTACATGGTTCATTAGAAATACAAATGAAGGGATACCGAAAAGGTTCAAAGGTTCCTTAGAAGGAATCATGAAATAAAATATAGTGGTCAAAATAGTGCCTGGGACATAGTTGGCAGTCAGTTAATATTAGTAATGATTGTTAGTAGTAGTGGTTTACAGGCATGGAGGCAGGAAATAGCCTAGGGCTTTTGGTAAGCCTTAATAATAAGACAGGAAGCAAGATAATAAGAAGTGATTTCATGTAGAGCTCATATGTGTTGTTCACCTATCTAGAAGTGAGAAAGGATGCTTGCTCCTCTCTGTTTATCTCAGTTAAGCTTTCTATTTGAGACAATGAGCTTCAAATTTCTCCCTCATCTATTTGCCAAAAGGAGTATGCATAAAAAGGCTAATATTCAAACAGGAAAAAAGATGCCATTTGCTGCAAAGAGTTTAAAAGCATAAGCTCGACTTTGGAAACAGCTTCTCCAGATGCTGTTCAGATAAAATCAGTTGAAATTATTCAGTTAAAGGTCTTTTCTCTAAGAAGCTGATTGGAGCAATCAAAAATATTACCCACCAGGAGAGAAAAGATGGCGGCATGAGTAGTGTGGCGGAAATCTCCTCCCAAAGCCACATATATTTTGAAAATACAGCAAATATAACTATTCCTAAAAGAGTGACCAGAAGTAACAGTACACCAGCAAGTCTACAGCTGGGAGAAGTCAACATTTCACAGAAAAGGGTACGGTAAAAAGCCGTGACCCAGCGGTACCCAAGCCCTCCCCCAAACCAGCTCACAGGTGGGAGGAAAGGAATCAGAGCAGGGTCGGAGTAGAAGCACAGGACTGCTAAATACTCAGCCCTAGAAATTACCCTGGGAGACCCACATTGCATGGTGCACTGGAGATTAGAGGGGCTGAAAAGTGAAGTCTGAGACTAAGACTGAGAACAGGATCCCACAACGCGCTGCCCTGGGACAAAAGAAAAGCAGGCGCTTTAAGGGACCTCTCAATAGTCAGAGGGCTGCTAAAGGGGCAAGGGTTTAGGAGAAGGAACAGGTGGACAAAATCATCCTGGCACATTCAGGCCAGCAGTCTGGTAACTTTCAGGAGCTTCAGGCGCCCTATCCCCCTAGTTGGCATTGCAGCCCTGAGGCCCCTGACCGTGATAAGCAGCCTGCCCTGCTCCTTCGCCCCTGCTGGCACCTATGTACAAACCGGTTGTCCCCACCATTGCTGGAGACCAGCCGTAGGGCAGCCTTGCCTATAGCAACTATACAGCTTAATGCAGAGGCTTCTCCCTGAGCACAGCTAATTGGCCCTGACCCAGAGGCTGCTCCCTGAGCGCGGTTGACCGGCACAGACAGCGGAGATGGGTACTGAGACCAAGAGCCATTAAGGGACTTTGTTATTGCAGTGGAACTCGCGCCACTTGCCTGCAACCTCCGCCATTGCCCTAGGCCATCCTGAGGGCCAGCCTGACCACTGCAATTTAGGGGATTAACCAAGAAGCTGCTCCCTTCATGCGGTTAAATGGCACAGACAGCGAAGACAGGCATGGTGACCAGCAAGCAGGAAGAGACTGTCCTCCCAGCTGATACCCACACCACTCGCCTGTGATCACTTCCATTGCTCCAGGACTATGCAAAGGCAGAAGAAACTTGTTCAATCCAAAATCCCTTAAACACCAGAAAGAGGGCTCTGTGAGACTCTGAAACCACCAATTTTGAAAAAGAATTAAAAATAAAATTCGTAAGCATATAATACAGCTACAGAAAAATATTCAAGAGCTAAGGGATGAATTCAGGAGGGAGATAACTGAAATGAAGCAAACAACGGAGGGATTTTAAAGCAGATTAGGTGAGGTATAGGAGACGTGAACAGAATAGAAATCAGAGAACAGTAATACAGAGAAGCCGAGGCAGAGAGAAAAAAGGATCTCTGGGAATGAAAGAATATTAAGAGATCTGTGTGACCAATCCAAATGGAACAATATTCACATTGTAGGGGTACCAGAAGAAAAAGAAGAGAGACAAAGGGATAGAAAGTGTCTTTCAGGAAATAACTGCTGAAAACTTCCCCAGTCCGGGGAAGGAAATAGTCTCTCAGGTCATGGAAGTACACAGATCTTCCAACACAAGGGACCCAAGGAGGACAACACTAAGACATATAATAATTAAATGGCAAAGCTCAAGGACAAGGACAGACTATTAAAAGCAGCCGAGAGAAAAAAGATTATTTACAAAAGAAAACCCATCAGGCTATCAGACTTCTCAGCAGAAACCTTACAGGCCAGAAGGGAGTGGCATGATACATTCAATGCAATGAAACAGAGGGGTCTTGAACCAAGAATACTCTATACAACAAGATTATCTTTTAAATTTGAAGAAGGGATTAAACACTTCCCAGATAAGCAAAAGTTGAGGGAATTTACCTCCCACAAACCATCAATACAGTGTATTTTAAAGGGACTACTCTAGATGGAAGTATGCCTAAGACTAAATAGCTGTCACCAGAGAAAATAAAACCACAGCAAAGGAAGTAGACCAACTAAATACTAACAAATGAAAAATTAAATCAGCTACCCACAAAGTCAGTCAAGGGATACACAAAGAGTACAGAATATGACACCTAACATATAAAGAGTGGAGGAGGAAGAAAAAGAAGGGAGAGAAAAAAGAATCATCAGACTGTGTTTACCATAGCATAATAAGTGAGCTAAAGTAGACTGCAGGATAGTAAAGAAGCTGCCTTTGAACTCTTGGTAACCACGAATCCAACACCTGCAATGGCAATAAGTACATATTAATATTGATAACCTATCAATAATCACCCTAAATGTAAATGGACTGAGTGCACCAATCAAAAGACATAGTTACAGAATGGATAAAAAGTAAGACCCATCTATATGCTGCTTACAAGAGACTCACCTCAAACCCAAAGACATGCGCAGACTAAAAGTCAAGGGATGGAAAAATATATTTCATGCAAACAAAGGAGAAAAAAGCAGGTGTTGCAGTACTAGTATCAGACAAAATAGACTTCAAAACAAAGAATGTAACAAGAGATAAAGAAGGACATTACATAATGATAAATGGCTCAGTCCAATAGGAGGATATAACCATTATAAATATATATGCACCCAACACAGGAGCACCAGCATATGTGAAACAAATACTAACAGAACTAAAGGAGGAAATAGAATGCAATGCATTCATTTTAGGAGACTTCAACACACCACTCATTCCAAAGGACAGATCCACCAGACAGAAAAAAGTAAGGACACAGAGGCACTGAACAACACACTAGAACAGATGGACCTAATAGACATCTATAGAACTCTATAGCCAAAAGCAACAGGAAACACATTCTTCTCAAGTGCACATGGAACATTTTCCAGAATAGACCACATACTAGGCCACAAAAAGAGCCTCAGTAAATTCAAAAAAATTGAAATCCTACCAACCAACTTTTAAGACCACAAAGGTATAAAACTAGCAATAAATTGTACAAAGAAAATAATAAAAGAACTACCCAAGAATAAAATACCCATACCAGATGGCTTCACTGCTGAATTTTATCAGACTTTTAGAGAAGACCTAATATCCATTCTCTTTAAAGTTTTCCAAAAAATAGAAGAGGAGGACATACTTCTAAACTCATTCTATGAAGCTAGCACCACTCTAATACCAAAACCAGGCAAAGACACCACAAAAAAAGAAAACTACACACCAATATCCCTGATGAACATAGATGCAAAAATACACAACAAAATATTAGCAAACAGAATTCAAAAATACATGAAGAGGATCATACATATGATTAAATGGGATTCATCCCAGGGATGCAAGGGTGGTACATTTGAAAATTCTCCAACATCATCCACTATATCAATAAAAAGAAGGACAAAACCACATGATCATCTCCATAGATGCCAAAAAAGCATTTGACAAAACTCAACACCCATTCATGATAAAAACTCTCAACAAAATGGGTGTAGAGGGCAAGTACCTCAACATAATAAAGCCCATATATAACAAACCCACAGCCAACATCATACTTAACAGAGAGAAGCTGAAAGTTTTTTCTTTAAGATTGGGAACAAGACAAGGATGCCCACTCTCTTCACTTTTATTCAACATAGTTCTGGAGGTCTTAGCTACAGCATTCAGACAATACAAAGAAATAAAAGGCATCCAAATTGGTAGGGAAGAAGTTAAACTGTCCCTGTTTGCAGATGACATGATATTGTACATAAAAAACCCTAAAGAATCCACTCCAAAACTACTAGATCTAATTCTGAATTCAGCAAAATTGCAGGATGCAAAATTAATACACAGAAATCTGTGGCATTCCTATACACTAACGATGACCTAGCAGAAAGAGAAATCAGGAAAACAATTCCATTCGCAATTGCATCAAAAAATATAAAATACCTAGGCATAAACCTAACCAAGGATGTGAAAGGCCTATACCCTGAAACCTATAAGACACTCTTGAGATAAATTAAGGAGGATACTAATAAATGGATATTCATCCTTTGTTCTTGGGTAGGAAGAATTAATATTGTCAAAATGGCCATCCTGACTAAAGCAATATACAGATTCAATGTGATCCCTGTCAAAATACCGACAGAATTCTTCAATGAACTGGAACAAATAGTTTTAAAATTCATATGGAGCCACAAAAGAACCCGAATAACCAAAGCAATCCTGAGAAGGAGGAATAAAGCACAGGGAATTACACTCCCCAACTTCAAGCTCTACTACAAAGCCACAGTAATCAAGACAATTTGGTACTGGCACAATAACAGACCCTTAGATCAATGGAACAGACTAGAGAGTCCAGATATTAACCCAAGCATATGCGGTCAATTAATACACAATAAAGGAGACTGTTTATGTGTGTAGGTTCTCTTTCCTCATACAATGGGGATATGACAGCCTTATCAACAACTGGTGTTGGCAAAACTGGACAGCTACATGTAAGAGAATGAAACTGGATTACTGTTTAACTCCATACACAAAAGTAAACTCGAAATGGATCAAATACCTGAATATACATCATGAATCCATAAAACTCTTAGAAGAAAACATAGGAAAAAATATCCTGAATATAAACATAAGCAACTTCTTCCTGAACACATCTCCTCAAGCAAGGGAAACGAAAGCAAAAATGAACAAGTGGGACTATATCAAACTAAAAAGCTTCTGTACAGCAAAGGACACCAGCAGCAGAACAAAAAGGCATCCTACAGTATGGGAAATTATATTCACACATGACATATCCGTTAAGGGGTTGACATCCAAAATATATAAAGAGCTCATATGCCTCAACAACCAAAAGGCAAATAAGCTGATTAAAAAATGGGCACAGGATCTGAACAGACACTTCTCCAAAGAAGAAATTCAGATGGCCAACAGGCACATGAAAAGATGCTCCACATTGTTAATCGTCAGAGAAATGCAAATTAAGACCAGTGAGATATCACCTTACACCAGTTAGGATGGCCACCATCCAAAAGACAAACAACAACAAATGTTGGTGAGGATGTGGAGAAAGGGGAACCCTCCTACACTGCTGGTGGGAATGTAAATTAGTTCAACCACTGTGGAAAGCAGTATGGAGGTTCCTCAGAATGCTCAAAATAGAAATATCATTTGACCCAGGAATTCCACCTCTAGGAATTTACCCTAAGAATGCAGCACTCCAGTTTGAAAAAGACAGATGCACCCCTATGTTTATCGCTGCACTGTTTACAATAGCCAAGATATGGAAGCAACCTAAATGCCCATCAGTAGATGAATGGCTAAAGAAGATGTGGTACATATACACAATGGAATATTATTCAGCCATAAGAAGAAAACAAATCCTACCATTTGCAACAACATGGGTGGAGCTAGAGGGTATTAATGCTCAGTGAAATAAGCCAGGTGGAGAAAGACAAATGCCAAATGATTTCACTCATCTGTGGAGTGTAAGAACAAAGAATAAACTGAAGGAACAAAACAGCAGCAGAATCACAGAACCCAGGAATGGACTAACAGTTACCAAAGGGAGAGGGACTGGGGAGGATGGGTGGGAATGGGGGGAAAAAGAGGCATTACGATTAGCACAAATAATGGGGGGGCACGAGGAAGGCAGTACAACACAGAGACGACTAGTATTGATTCTATAGCATCTTACTACGCTGATGGACAGTGGCTGTAATGGGGTATGTGGTGGGGACTTGATAATGGGGGGAATCTAGTAACCACAGTGTTGCTCATGTGATTGCATATCAATGATACCTTAAGAAATAAAATTCGACCCACTGGTGTGTGTGTTTGTGGTAGATGGGGGGTGGGATGGAAAGTCACTGCTAATGGATATGGAGTTTCTTTTTGGGGTGTAAGGTGTTCTAAAATTGACTAGGGTAACTGCACAACTCTGTTAATATATTCAAAATGATTATATGCTTTAAATAAATTTTATATATTATATAGTCAATTAATAAAGCTGATCAAATGATTAACAGAATTAGAAATAAAACAAAACTATTTACGTGCTTGGTGTTTTCAGAAGACTTAGTTCCATTTCTGGTTCCTGAAAACATTTCCACTTCTCCTTCTAATAGACACTTAAGGCCAATGTACTTCAAAGAGGCTCACTGTTCTGACAAGTATGTTTGACATGCCAGAACCTATTCATTGTCATGGTGCAGATGAAACAAAGCTGGAAATGTGAATCCTGCTTTTCCTAGGCCACTTTGGCCACTGGTGTCAATGCCTTTGACCTGCAAACCCGGTACCATCCAATTCTCAAGCTCAGTGCTGCCCAGGGCCCCATTAGGAAGTTTATATCTGAAGTGTCTTAGAGGAAGGTAGCAGGGAGCCTGGAGCACTCACATCTCCCTCATCCCTGCTCTCACTGGGTTTGACTGGATCATATACCTGGGCTTCTGTCTGGGGTCTTGATTAGCCCTGGTCAGGTCACCCAGACCTGAGCCAGTGTTCTCAGCCTCACAGGCTTGTCTGGTTGGACTCTGATTCTTTTTATGGGGTTAGGCTCTCCCTCATATGGTTCCAGGCACAAACTAGGGTCCTCCCAAACTAGGATTACCATGTGCTGGATTTCAGGCTCTGCCATCACCCAGTGATTTCTGCTATTCCACCCTAAGTCAAACCTTTTGGAGAACAAGGCCAAGTTGTTCCTCTTCTTGGGAGGTAGTAATTTATAATGCTAGTTATTTCACTTGAGTGCCAGTCCAACAGCCAGATCAGCTGTCCCAGTTTCAGATGTTAATTAACTAGTTCTTTTTCTTCTCCATTCCCAGAAATCCACTGCTAAGATTTCAGCAAGTCTGTGGGTGAGTCCATTAGAGTTTTGACATGAAGTTACCTGGTACAGCACTGCAGTGCTCAGTAAATGCTAGTTCTTTTCTTTCCTTCATATCAAGTCAATTTAAGTTTTTTCTACTTACCTGGTGTACACAGTCTAAGAACTGTAGGAAGACTGGAGCAAAACCACTACCCTGACAGTTGAGGGTCAAGCTGCTCCGCTGACTGAATTTGTGACCAAAAGAGAGCCACTCTTTTTCGACCAACATCCGGAAGCCTTCAAGTGTCCTATAAAAGGGATCACCAAGTACCTGAGCCAGGGATGTCACCTAGGGCACAAGCAGGATGGATACTTCATTATTTTTAGTCTTGAAAGAATCCTGTTGCTAAGAAAAAGAACTTCCTTTTGATACCTAATTTACAAGCGAAGTTACCTGGGCAGCAAATCTGTTCATTAACTGCAACAGGATAGCCAATCCAATTAATTCTGAAAACTTTCCAGAAAAACAGAAAATTCAAATTCATATGCTGTTTTCTTTTAGCGAATTAAGATTTTAATCCTTACTTAGCCAGTTTGCCAATTGTGGCCTCTGAAATTAATTAATGAGGTCAGAGGATCAGTTCAAACCTGTATCTGTGTTTTGGTAGGCAAATATTAATGTCTTACTGTAGTTTATACTCATACTTTCCCTTTTCATTCTGGAGTGAATAAAGGAGGGGCTTATAGAGAACCTGGAAAGGACTACTAAAACCCAGGGAGGATGGATCCTCTTCTACACTGCAGGTCAAGGGCTCCATCTGTACACTTGCATGGTTTGCGTCTGTGCTATGGGAACCTGATGCCCTGAGTCAGAGTTCCAGGCTATGCAGAGCCCGGAAGCTCATGGCACAGAGCTTTCTAATGGATACCAGGTGGTGTTTAACACAGGACTTTCTTTGTTCATAAACATATTGTCAGTATAAAAAGACTCATCTGCAGAATTTAAAAACAACTGAATTGAAATAGAAATATAAAACTAAGCATCTGAAAATATGTTTTAATAGTTTACTTGTGCAGTGATGTCCCAGCCTTCCTCCAAGCAGATCAGAACTGAGGAACCGTTCTCAAGGACTTCTGAAACAACCACAGCCAGCTGCATTACCCTGTGAAGCTAAGAGATAGGAAGGGAGGCATAATTAGACCAAGTGCTTTCTGAGCACCAAGAACAGACAGACTTGCTATCAACCTTAGATAATAAAACAAGATAGGGAAAAAGTATTTGGACAAAAGAATTACATAAATTTTAAACACTTAAAGTTCTTTGTCAAAATCAAGATTAAACAATGAATTAAAAAGTAGGCATGTTTTAAAACAATGTGTGCAAGTGATACATAATGAAATAAGCTGACCTTACATGATTCTCCAAAGCAGCAGAGCTATAATTCCACAGAATGGAAGAGACAGAGATTTTAAGTGGCCTTCCCAACATAGACTTAAATGTTGCTTTTATACGATGTAGTAAGTTCTATTACATATACTCTCAATTCTTACGGAATTAGATAGTGAGGATGGCTACACAACTTCATGAATATACTAAAAAGCACTGAATCATACACTTTAAAAGGCTGAGTTTTATGGTAAATGAGTTCTATTTTTAAAAGACACTCTTATTTGTACCGTCTATTAAATGGGAAGAAAACTTGTATCTCTGCTCAGCTTTTTAAGCCACACCCATTGACTCAAAGTCCCTAATGAAGAATTGGGGTGTGAGCAAAGCATACAGATTTCAAAACCAAATGTGTAACATTCTAGTTTAAAAGAAATATTTTAAGCATCATTTGACCATTTGACATAACTTGTAGAATGAATCCAACTCTGAACTAAAACCAAACCAAACCAATACTCCTATGACCTATATTTTAAACAGTGTAAGGCTATTTTAAACACAGGAATAAGGCACGTGCCCCCTCAGCAATGGGAAGTTCCTCACTTGCTGCTCCTCTAACACAGCTTTCACTAGGCCTGAATTCTCTTGGGCTTAGCATTTGCTCTGGGTTAACTTTTAAAATGCCAATATCCCAACTGTGGCAATGTTTTCCACTGTTTTTAGTCACTAACTTCTGACATGGATCTACTTTGGAGTAAGGAGAACACAGAATCTACCAGAAACACAGACAGGTTGGGTGGTGGGAACAGTTTGAGGCTGGGGCTCACAGCTTTGGAACAGAAGGGGATACTAATCAGCTCCTTCTATAGGTACTCAAAGTATCCCGAATTGCCTTAATAGTAATTAACATACCGATTAGATTTATAGCTAATTATATATGTGGCTATTTTTCTATAGTTTAAGTACCTTGAGAACAGTCAACTACCCTGAGTATACTTACATCATTTCGTGTTTTTTTTTGCCTTTTAGCCCAATGTACAGTGGGAAACAACCCTTTTTCCTCCTCAAGAGAGGCAGGAGGCTTGGAGGAGGATGGGGGCGGGGGAGTGAGGGGCTGGGAACTTCTGCAGGGGGAGAAGGAATAATGGACATAGCTTCAGGGGCCTCACAGCAAGGCTGTATTGCAGAGATGCTCTTGGCCAAGTGTCTATGTCAGTGTTTAAAACATGCATGTCATAAATACCTTTCTTTCTGTGGTTTGGAAGAACTGTGTGTTATGTGTGCTGGCATATCTATTTCTCTTTAATTTCTCAATATGAGTCAATTAAAAACATCCCAAGCTTGACTTAGCTGAAGGATGGATGTGTGGTTTTCCTAAACTTAGGTAGGGTGCAGGGCATCCAGTGTGCCTTGAGTAGCTGATTTGGGGGTGTCTCTAAAATTTAGAGACATGGAACAGGCAGAGACTAATGGAAGGTAAGAAAGAAAGAGGGAAAGGTTCTTGGAGTCATCTAGGAGTCACACTCTATCCTGGATCCTCATTGTTTTGACAACAGAGCAGGAACCCCATAAATATATGTTGATTAAATATATTGTATGTCGAAAAGTTTCCATCTCAAAATAATTATCTCCTTAGCATCTGATGGAGACCAAATTTTCAATTACAGAGAGAGAAAAACCCAGGGCTGAAGAATTCTCTTCACTCATCTCCTCTATCACATGGCTTCCAGGAACTGGAAGGCCTTCATCGAGGGCACAGAACAAAGGGGAGAATGTCAGGTAGTGGGGGAACAGAGTATTTTTTTCTCAAACATCAATTTTTGCATATCCAGTGGGTCTCTTCCCTTGAGTTATAAAACAAGCCGCTCCAACCTTACCTGTGGGAACCATTCAGAGTCCCCCAGGGCTTTCAGGAAGGTGGCTTCGGAGTCAGCAGGAATGGTGCTTGGGACACAAGCCCTCATCAGTTTTTTAAAACTGGCTTTTACTTGTCGGATGTCATGAAATTCAACAGGAACAAACTCACAATTTAAAGCAAATTCTAATTTGAAGTTCTGTGGATAAAGATGCAGAGAATTAGGCAGATGAAATGCTGAGTTGAAGAGCAGTGTTTACAACTGGGCAATGCTTAATGATACACAGTTAGTTGAGGCCAAGTAGGTGCAGGGCTGCAATGGGTCAAGAAAGTCCATTTTGTGTGACTAATGTGTCCGTATTGCCAGAAAGAGCCATTCAGTAAGGTCTAGAGGCTTGACTTGGCTTGCTGTCATTATGATAACTTGAAGAGACTACTGGTAGGCTGGAATCTGATGGAACTTATAACACCAAATATAAGCCAATTATAAGGCCATGAACCTGGAAGTCTAAAGAGGAGACAATGACACATGGTCAGCATGATTAATCCAAAACTGTAAGTTAAGTCTCCCCAAGATGCACATTATAATTAAAAGGTAATACACTGTTGAGGTTCCAGAACTATACAAATTAAAGTTGTAGACATACACATATTTGTTTCCTATTATACAAGTAAAAAACAGTCATTGTAAAAATGGAAAAAAAAGTAGAGTTAAACATTGAGAAGGAAATAAAAATCACTATCTCATGGCCCTAAGACTATTGATATTGTAGTCACTCTTTTAAATAATAAAAAATTATATACAGTAAAACATGAAAGGCTTTGTTGATTTCTAGCTTTGGGACACAATTTTTTCATTCCAATATATATTTATTTGAGAACTTTTATCATTCATCTTTAACCCCTATGGAATTAGAATCTATGTGAGGTTGCATTTGTAATGGAAGTACGATAAACTGATGGGCCATTGGTATATTTTATTTTGGTAATCTAGTTGCCTAGTTCTGAAGAAGATTTAAAAGCTCTCTAATTCCTCATGCCAAAGAATGCACTAACCTCATTATTTCCACTTTCTTCACATTCTACTCAAATTACTCTATTGTATCATCTGCTTTTCTAAGGGTAAAACTGCTTTCTGGAGATTGATCATAGGACAGCATGAATGTAAGTAACACTGCTGAACTGCATGTTAGGATGGTGAATTTTATGTTATTTGTACAGTACTACAATTGAAAAAAACCTGCTGCCAAGGACTTACACATAGGGTCTGTTTAGTGTTTTATATTGGTTATTTCAGAATATTTTTTAAAAGGTCTATTAAAATTTTTAAATAAGCAAAAACTCCCAAATTAAAAAAAGTGTCTCCAGGATGTATCAAGAAAAAACTTTGTTTTTTCTTGATATAAAGTTTCACTAACTAGTCTTAGTAATTCCATATTTAGGGAGCTAACCTAAAGAAAGGAAGCTACCCTAAATCTAAAATGTAGGAAAAAAACTCTAATGAATTCCACTGCAATAAAAAAATGATAAAAGAACTGTATGTTTGAAAATCTGACTGTGATTTTACATAGAGAAGATAAAGGATTACTGAAATGTCCAACAATATGGAATGCTATGCAGTGAAGACTATTATACAACATGAAAACATGTTAAGGCTTGAGAAAAAGAGCTTAGCAGTTTACATGAGTTCTTCTTAATTAATTTTTCCTTAAAATGTATAATAGATAGAAGATAGTTTTCTTTTCATGAAAACTAGGTTCCTTTACATTTCCTAACTGTGTATGATCTAGGTATGCTTATCTTACAAACCAAGACTTTAAACTATAGAGTTAAGACACACTGTTAGGTCATAAGGAAATTGGTACTAAGTATATGGTATTAAAGTATGTGAATTAAGAAATATTCTTAATTCAATATTATTTAGAATACATTAATCTCACTTACTTGCTTTCCTGTGTTTCCTTTATTAGGAGAAAGAGGCATGGAGCTGCAACTAGACAGCACTGTGCTGACTAGAATGTGGTATAGACCAGACAGACAGATCCACACTCTACAGACACAACTGAAGTCGTAAGAAGCAACACTTGAATGGAACATATAAAAATCCTAATAATTACTATGTCATGGTGGTGGACTTACATTTTTTTTTTGACTTATGTTTTTTAAATATAATACTTTATTAATAAAAGAAAGGAAGGAAGGATGGGAGGGAGGGAAGGAGGAAGAAAGAGAAAGAGAAAGAGAGAAAGAAAGAAAGAAAAATGAAGGAAGGAAAGAAGGAAGGGAAATAGAAAAAAGGAAGAGAGGGAGAGAGGAAGGGAGGGAGGGAAGAAAGGAGAAAGGGCTAGTCTTCCCACTCATACATGCATGGTCACCCAGCTGATCTGAGGACTGAGGTGCAAAAGGGAATGGCAGAGGTGAGCATTCAGGAGACAAACGCTGGGGAGTGTTTCAGATCATGAATAAGTGGTGTGCTTTCACGTGGGAAGTCTGTGGTCTGGGAAAGACACTGGTGCCAAGGAGTTTGTGCAGGCAACCCTGGATTGCTGTTGAAAAGTGTTCCAACTAGTTTCTAGATATAAAATTATCTGCTGTTTCAGAAGACACGTGTGCATATTTTAAAAATTGAGCATTCACCAGCAGTTTCATGCCCTCTACCCTAAAGGTTGGTGACTAAATGATTGCAGCAGTCCAGGCAGTGGGAGAAGAGCTAGCAAAGCCAGCTTGATACAGAAGGGATGACTCAGTCATTGGCATCCTGAGGACCAAACATGTGGGAGCTTGCTCACAGCCTCTGCTCCACAGTTCAACTGAAGGTCTGTCTAGATTGTCCAGCATTGACTGGGGCACTGGACAGAACTTTGAGGGGATTTCTGAATTAACAAATACTTCTATTTCCCACAAACCTGTCAGTAGTAATGACATGTATTTTGTAATGTGTGAATTGCAAAAACATTAAACCCAAAGAATTACTGTAGCTTTTGGATGTAGAGATTTTCTTTACAATTTATGGGACCTGAGCATACTGAAGCTCTTCAGCAGATTCATTTAAAAGTCAGAACAATGTTGATTAGCATCTAATATTTTAAGTTTCCTGACATGTTTTAGGACATGTGTCCCTGTATATACAGTCTTGTGAAGTTTTGAAAAATGTAACTTAGAAAACATAGCCTTGGTCTTCCCTTGCCTCCATATGCAGAGCCACAGTCTTCTTTCTATTCTTCTTTCTTCCTTTATCAGTATGTTCACAACAAAACCGTTTGTTTTGCCATGGACACAAATTCCTATGAGACTTGAACTAAGTAGGAAAACACAATCTGAATATAAGAGTTATTTCTTTTTGTATGTATATTTCCTAATATTCTTGAT
The DNA here is from genome assembly GCF_030020395.1 of Manis pentadactyla. NCBI lineage: Eukaryota > Metazoa > Chordata > Mammalia > Pholidota > Manidae > Manis > Manis pentadactyla. The sequence continues at coordinate 49,875,510 of NC_080027.1, forward strand.
GTTTATGCTGATTTTTTTTATGGTTATGAATAAGTACAGCTGACCCTTGAATGACTCAGGGGTGCTGACCTCCTGCACAATTGAAAACCTGAATATTAACTTTTGACTCCCCAAAAACTCAACTACTTATAGCTTACTGTTGACTGGAGGCCTTACTGATAACATATGGAATATGTATTCTTAAAATAATGTAAGCTAATGAAAAGAAAATGTTTTTCAAATTGTCACAAATCTCCCCAAATTTCCAATATATTAAAAAAAAATCCATGTATAAGTAGATCCATGCAGTTCAAGCCCATGTTGTTCAAGAGTCAACTGTACTTATTTTCATGGCTAATAAATATGCATATATGCATATATATCTACAACATAAATTTTTTACATAGACAAACATATATACATATATATGACTTAAGCATTTTTTTGAGATTGATTATTAACTTCAAGCTAAGAATCTATGCTGCAAAAAAAAAAAGAAAACAAAATTCTAGGAAAGTTGGTTTATGAGGTAAGTATTATAAACTGCTTTGTGTATCCATAAAGTTTCTAAGTGAGAAAAAAAAATCTTACCCTTAGCTGTGACTTTTCACCAAATATATAAAGGGCTGCTTGGCGTTTCAAGAGCTGGTTTTGCAGGTAGGTACTGTTACTAAAGGAGGATGAGTGATCCTTGCCTGCCAGTCGGGCGCCAACATCAACGAAGGATGTTGGAGAGCTGATCAGGCGAGTGCTAGAGCGAAGACTTGCCCATACACCTTCACAAAAGCCAAAAAAACTGGGTGAGATAATCGGATTGTAGGAATGCCATTAAACAGGGAAAAAGACGCATGCTCTGTAGGTACAATTTTAGAGGTTATACCAAGTTAATTAATCTAAGTAACATGGATCATATGGGTCACTTGTCGTTTATTTTGCAACATATAAGCATTGTTCAATATAGGATTTCAAAACCACACCATCTAAGCCTCAGGGGAACAAAAATGCCACTCAAGTCAATCCTATTTTGTATTTGATGTAAAGTCAGTATTTACAAGTAAATGCTGAGATAATAAATAGAAAGAGGGCACTGACACTAGGGAACAAAGAATGAGGGCAGGAGGCAATATGAAGCCTAGGGAGGAGAACATGGACTAACTCAATTTGCAGGGATTCATGAAAGAAGTAAGGAATATTCTTCTGTTTTAATCAGTCAGTTCAATAAGAAATCCAGATTAAGAAATGAATTAGAGCTTTACTAAATCTACTAAAATGGAGGCTGGATTTAGAATTACTATTTGTGTGTCATGCCAAAATGAGTAATTTTAAGCTAGTAAAGATTACATTACAGTCTTTTTTCCTTACTTTACATGAAAAATAGTGAGAAGTTATAAATTTAATAATGTGCATTTCGCTGAACCTTAGGAGGCTTTATTTAAAATTTATAGTCAGAAGCAGATGTCCTTTAAGGGAAAGGTCAAGCTAAGCTGCTAGAAGAATCTCATGTTATAATTTGACCTTAATTATATTGTTAGACAAATCAAGGACTTCCATGTGCAAGTGAGACTATTAGATATTAAATATACAAACATGGCATATCTTAAGTCTCAAATTTGACTAGCACCATAGCACCTTCAAAATGACAGAGCCCCTTATAAATGCCTGTAGACCGTGGTGTTTGCTCTGGTGATGGATGGGTCACAGGATACAGGACACTGTCACTCCTTCCCCAAAGTGGGTTTGGAAAGGCTCTTTGAGAAGCTTTGATCTTTGCCAAATGTTAAATCAAGCCAGGTTTTAGGTAAAAGTCAACCATGATCATGTCGCATCTGCTTCTCTCTTCATAAGCATTTGTAGAGTTAGAAGACCAGTTCCCAAGAGGAGGTTTTGTAGGTGATTTCTTCTTAACATAGATGAATCTTTCTATATAACCTAGGAGTCTGTCTTAGATATTATGGCAAGTTTTTATAAATGGAATCACAGAAGAAATTCAGAATGTAGATGAGAATAAAGGATATTACTTAACAAACAAATGTTGAAAAAAGTCACTTGTAACACATGTCTTCATATGAAGATGGTTAAAAAGAGTGACACATCAGGACAGGTAATACAGTACCTTGACTATGGACTCTTCCCTTAGTTGAAGACTGGGGATTTGACTGAGTAAAACATTTAGCTCTGCACCCATGAACTGGTAGGTAAGATTAAAGACAGGAGGATGAAATGCACACAGCAGCAGACAACAGAGCAAATTGAGTGAGAGAAGAGCAGGTTAATTTTTTCAATTAAGTTGACATAGGGGAAAAATATAAATATAATAATAGTAGATTTGATTAACAAATAAAAAGCTGCACAGTCACACAGAAAAGATGAACTGATCACCTATTAAGTGAAACTTCAGCACCTGTTTATAAATATTATAAGCACCACGAAATGAAGAGCATAGCAGAGAGCGCCACTAAAAATTATACCAAATGGAATGAGCTTTTGAAGATTGTTATTCTGTGATGAACAGATCTTTATAATAAAACCAAGGAATTTGGAGGGGGGGTAACTGTTAGGAACACATCGGCCCTAGTATTTAAGGTGGCCAATTGATTGGCAAATACAACGTGTTGTACAACACTTTCGTTCTTTGTGTTAGGCCAGAGTAACCATTTGGAATAACTAAGGGCATGTTTTTGCAGTACAGCGTTAAGCATTGCCACACTATCTTTTTCTTTCTCTTTTTATTTGAAAATTGCATTCATTTTCCATAAACAGTTGTGAGAAGCAAAAATCCATGATCCTGTGACAATACCCAATACCAATCAAAACACAGCTTGTGATGATTGAAGTAATGACTTCTCCTAAAATCCCTACTTGCACCAAAATGATAGGCAGTATTAGAGATAATACTTTTGTAATTTGAGTAATATATATATGTATACATATATATATGTATTTTTTTTTCCAAAAGAAAGAAACTGCATAAAATCATTTGAAGTGATTTTTCATTTCTGCCTGACCCTTCTACAAGCAGGAAATGAAGGGCACTGACGGCTTTAGTGGCCAAAGGAAGTCAGAAAGCTAAGGGTTCTGGAGGTACTAGCTGACTGCACACAGAGAATGCTACTACAAGACCAAACACAGACCCGGGACAGTGTGGCAAAGGCAAAGACCTCCTGTGTGCTGGCCGACTGCTCTCCTTCCTTACAAGATGAATATTGTTTCATGAAGGCTTTGTTTTAGCATACATTTCCTACTGGAATATGGGACATTAATACTTGTAGCGAAGCTTGAATGGCTGGTTTCTGTTTCTGAGATACTGTTCTCTAAACATACACCACTTTCTTATTCTAGTCCCTCTACCTGGAATGATTTCTCCCATTTTTTTATCTGACAAACTCCTTATCCCTTATCCAGGAACAATGTGAACTCCTCTGAAAAGCACTCCTGAGCATCACTAGAGTTGTTAAGAGAGCTCTATTTGAACTCTGACCACGTTGCATTGTGATTATTTGCACATTTTATTCTACTCGATGGTGTGCTCCACAGTGCAGAGACCTATTTATTCTTATATTCATGCTGGGAGCCTGATACATAGGTTCTGAAAACATTTATTGATTATTTTTGTTTTGAAAATTGGTACATTGTAAGCTGTTGTGGTCCTCTATCATTTCTTCAACTCAATTATTTGCCCTGAAAGAATGAAAGGAGGAATATTAAATAAAAAACATTAAGCATGTCCAAATGGAGGTACATTAATGAAAACAGCCAAGTTTTTATCACACAGAAAATCAACAATGAGAAAATGCCTGTATTGATATGGGGTCAGCAGGGGGCTCTGAGAACTGTATATCCCTCTGGCAGCCATGCTAACCAAGGCATCCCATGGCTACACTGGTGGTGAGGTCTACTTAGCTTCCTGAGTGACTCGGAGGTGTCAAATACTTGTCTTCAGCATGTAATTCCAAACTGCAGGATTCCCACTTAGTGGTCTGTGAAATCACTTTTAGGTCAAATCAGCATTAAAAAAAAATGATTATAATTGAAAATACTATGTGCACTGCATGTGGTGGAGACGAATATTGTTTCATGAAAGCTTTGTTTAAGTATATATACACTTTGCATTGTGACTTAGTACTACCTGAATCGCAATATGAAATGGATATGTATGTATACATATAGATATAAAATGTATCTCTTACTGGGAGTCATGATCAAAAAAGTGTGAAAGTTACTGGCCTAGACCTACAGTATATGCCCTCTATCTTTTGCCTTCAGCCAGTGAGAAGCAACCTGGCTTAAGGCAATTTAAATGCAAATGTAGACTTCCCTCCCATTTCAGCAGAGTATTAGGCACCAATGATCCTAACAACAACAATAATGGAACTAACATTTATTGAGCTCCTGTTATGTGCCAGTTACTAAATTATGTGCATTACATATATTATTTCATTTATACCTTGCAATGACTCTAAAGTTAAATATTCATCTCCATTTTTCAGATGAGGACACTGAGAATTAAGAGATTTCCTAAATTGCTTAATATCACCCACTAAGTAGGTCTGTGGTTTCAATTTGACTGTAACTGAATCAGACTCTTAAGAGTCTTGTCACCCAAGCAACCACGTGACCCTGGACCATCCAGGAGCTGTCTGGCTAAGGGGATTGCTTCAGGGAAGAAGTGATGCAGTTCATCCCACCCCTGGGAATGCTGGTGGTGTTCCCTCCACTCTATTCAGACCAAAGACAGGAGAGGAGGAAAGGGATATTTGGGTTGAATGTGGGGACGGCAACCTTATGCCTCACAGTGCATGAGATACAAGCTCTATTCTGTGAATGCTGCACTGAAATGGATGAACTAATCCTGTCCCAGTTATGCTGTTATTTGCTAAGTGATCTTGGCCAAGTCACTTCATCATTTAGAGCCCCTTAAAATAATTATCCTACAGGTTATTTCAAGGATGAAATAACACATGTAGAGGAACTTAAAGGGACATGAAAATGTAAAAGATGAAAAATTAAAAAGCTGCCCTCACATGGCTACTTCCCAATACACTCAGCTGTTACGTTTTATATTTAAGAGGCAGTACCAATTTTCTTACAGCATTTTTCTGCTAGACAACATAATTTATTCAAGTTGTAAGTATACGTATTTCCCCCCTGGAGCTCAAAAGCTCTTTTAATTTTAAATGAAAAGCAATGTGATCTATTCACATCTTCATTTTTTCTTAACTGGTTCTTGTGTGAAGAAGGCTGCTTCCTGGGCCTTAGACGCATGCAGCTGCTACATCATCAACATGCATGCTGAATGCAGTGTGAGCACCCCAACTGAAAAAGGGTGAAGGAGGAGGTGGAGGTCAGTCTAAACTCTGGCTCATCAGAGTGGGAAAGGCACACAGTGGACATAAATATAAGAAGGAAACCAGAAACCAAGATTCTACTACAATGGATGGAATAAAAAAACTGAAAAACGCAGAAGAGAAAAAGGGAGAAGGTTAGGAGGAAGATTTAGAGATTGGAGCCTTTTTCCACACAGGACAAATAAGGAACTTCTGGAGAAGTGGTACCTAACTGGAAGAACCAAGAGATCATACCTGAGGGAAGGTACAAGGAAAGGAACTATGTGTAGGACATAGGAATGTCTGCATCTAGTTTTGCCCGGGCCAGTCTGAGTGGGTATCTGCCTGTCATGTTCATGTTAATAGGAAGTATTGTGAGACTTCCCAGACTTGCTTGCCTCAGTCCATTCCTGCCACTCCACATGAGGAGGAATGACACCATCAGAAGGGACAAAGGAAGCAGCTTTAGGGATCATGAAAGAAGCTGAAGTTGTCAGGAAACTGCAGTATCTCACCTTCCAATTAATCACTGGGACCTCAGAAAATTTGGAGGGCTTTGTGAGTGAAAATAATTAAAGAGATGGAGTAAAAGAATGACATTTGTATGTTTGGATCCTAGCTTAAGATACCAGAGTGATGGGTACCTGGTTAGGAGCAAAAAACTGTCAAAAGGAAACACACTAAGTTCACAGTAATTTTCAGAAGAAAATATTTGGGAATAGTGTCAAAAATAATAATATGGCCTCATTATGCAAAGAATGGATCAGAAATGCATTAAATAGGGGATTTTAATCCTATGAGGTAAATATAGCCTTTCAGGTACCTTTGAAAATAGCAAAGAATGGACTCATGATTATAATGTAACCATTAATGGGGATCCCCTCATATAAAAAAGCCATGAGTCTGAAGTTAATGTAAAAAAAGAGAAGACAATGTAATTGAAACAGATAAGTGAGTATCTATAAGCCTTAGGTATCAACATAGAAGGAGAGACAATTTTGTACCTATAATTTGTATTACAAGTCATCGGGCCAAACGGAGTAACTGATAATGTGTTCTTAATGATGTGTACAAAGGCAACATTCAAGAGCAGGGTGGAGGGTGAGAGGGCTTCAACTAACCAGACACATGTTGCAAGTTTCATTCTACTGAAAGTTTAATGGAAAAACTGCTGACATGCCTGCTGACAATACAAAGTTTCAGTTGGTAAGTAAAGCAACAGGGGAACTGCAATCATGAACCAAAATCTGATAGGAGTTCTTGGCAACAGAAATACCAAGAACTTTAGGAAAAGTCACTGTAGTATCTTTTAGTTCAAATTCACCAAGAAAGAAATGATGAGAAGAATAAAGTTTGTATCTTAAACTTTAGAATAATGGTATTTAAAAAAAAAAAAAAAAAGCTATATATGACTGTTATGGGTTGAACTGTGTCCTTCTCCCACCCCATTCATATGTTGAGGTCCTAACTCCCAGAACCTCAGAATGTGACCTCATTTGGAAATGGGGTCACTGCAGATGTATTAAGTTAAGATGAGTTAAGATGAGGTCATACTGGAGTCAGGTGGGCCCCTAATTCAATATGATTGGTGTCCTTATAAAAAGGGGAAATTTGGAGATAGACACACAGGGAGAGTGTCACATGAGGATGAAGGCAGAGATCTGAGTGATGTTTCTACAAGCTAAGGAATGCCAAAGATTGCCAGCAAACCACCAGGATTTAGGGGAAACACACGACATAGATTATTGCTCAAAGCCCTCAGGAGGAACCAATCCTAACAACATTCTGATTTCAGACTTCTAACCTCCAGAACTGTGAGACAAGAGTTGTTTAAACCACCCAATTTGTGCCATTTTTTCAGTAGCTCTAGCAAACTAATACAATGAGCTTAAGGCCTGAAACACTAAACACAAAGATGACTGAGGAAGGTTGAAAGCTTTAGGAAATCCTGCAATTACAGAAAGTTCTGATGAGGTGGGAAAAAATGTATCTAAAGGACCAACAGGACTGCCAGGTGATATACAGTAATCTTGGTTTTCAAAAGGGGAAAAAAGTGTACTTTGTAAAATAAAGCCTTTGTTCTAAACCAAATTCTAGAATAATTATTAATGGACTATTTATAATTACTTAGGAAAACACACTAATTTCTATAATGAGTCATGCTAAATTAAACATAAAAGCTTTTGTGATGCCGTTAACAGTTTGAAAGGTTGGCAAATACTGAATTAAAAAGACTGGCAGAGATTTAGAAATATAGGCCAAGTGGGTTTTAGTAGGAGGACGTAAAACCAACACAGGTGAACAGATCGATCTCTTTCTTCAGAGAGGCTTTTATGCTATTTTGCTGAAAGCTTTTGTCTTTAGCCCTAGCTTGTTCAGCCTTTTTTAAAACAACAAATCACATGAGAACAGTGATCAAATGTATGTATGACAAGAGGCTTGGCACAACAGCTAATACACTGGTAGACAGAATCAGGATCCGAAGGTTTAAAACAATAGTCCGTATACAAAAGGATGGAACTTTGTACGGTTTGTATATAGTATATTTAGGTCTCCAAATTCTCAAGGTTAGTATATTTTTAAGAACAACAGCACATGGGAAGCAGACAAGGAGATTTCAAGTGATGTTAACCCCAGTATGGGTCAACCTGGTGATGGGGCTAATCTCCATCTCTCAGCTCACCTTTGGCTGCATGAGTTCAATCCTGTGGAGAGTTCACTGAGAGACAAAGAGGGTGAGTAGACTACAATTAATTTGAATTGGGGATATTTAGAGTTAACTAAAATTCTCCGAAAAGATTAGATCAGTTTTTAAATCTGAAGGGCTATAGTATGGGAGATTAGATTGAGAATTTCCTAATTTTAAAGGGCAGAACTCGGCCTAATATGTAAAAGTTTCATGGTGGTAGATTTTTAGAATGACAGGAGAAAGAAATTTCTGACAAATAGAGTTGTTTGCAAATGCCAGGGACTACTTTGGAGGAAGAAATGAGTGTCCTATTACTGAAGACGTTCAAGCAGAACCAAGATCATTCTGCTGGTACGTTTTCAACGGGATCCAGTGTTGCGTGGGAGTGAGAGAAAGAGCCTGAGAGTCAGTGATTCCACTGTGAAGTAGGAGAATTTTAAAATCAAGATACTTGGTTTGGAATTTCCTCTGAAAAGTAAAAGAATCTCAAATAATCTCTAGAGACCAATGTAGACCACCTTTTGGAGCTAAAAAAGCCAATACTCAGCCCTTTTCTATTTCCTCATGACAGCAGCTACAGCTCAGGGATTAAAAAAAAAAACAGTAACCTGGATATCATTCTCTTTTGCCCCCCAAACTAGCATTTCAGAGAAGAGGAGTGAAAATAACAGGCATTGCAGGCACAACCCTTGGGTCTGGGAATACTTCTCCCCCACGTCTTATGCTTCTGTGATCGGTCTTCCCCTCTGCAAACCTGAAGCACCCTGGAGCACTCCCAGGGCTGCCTTGCCACTTAGACATGCTCGCCTCACTTTCCAGCACTTCCAAAAGCACCGATATAAGACCTCAGTAACCATTATACCTCTCTCATGAGGCTAAACTCATCTGTCACCACGCTGGTAATAAATTTGATCATTATTTAGATAAGAGTAATTAAGAACAATTTGAACCATAATTAGTTTTCTGCTTTTAGGGATGTATCAGTGCTCAGTTATAAAATCAATCTTACTAACCTCCTCGAGAAAAGCTATTGGATGGGTTTACATCCAAATGTCCTGGCACTACCTGCTTAAGCACAGTGGACATTCTTGAAGTCCTCCTTTCAGACCCTAAAGTCAGCCAAAAAGAAGAACAAGAACCATGTCGTTCAGGCTAACATTACTCAAATGACAAAACGTTATCTTCATGTGTAGCATGTCTAATTGCTGCCAAACACTGTACTTTTTACGAACCCAAAGCTTTAATAGAGATAACAAGGCACTGTTACTGTTTCTTCAGAGATACACACATTTGCAAGATTATAGAGAGTTAGGTTTGGCAAGTGCAATCAGAGGATTGAATGATAAATGAAGCAAGGCATGCATGGTGTTACTTTACAAGAAAAGCCACTTTCTGCTTATGTTGAGCTAATTCAAATAGCTGATTAAGCCAAGAAGACCAACTTCTCAAGTCACATGCTCCTGTTGTCTAACACATTAGGGTTACCTCTACATGAACCCTTTGGGGTTCCATCACATGATAACTGAAACAGAATATTAGTACAAGTCTTAATGGCTTCATCCAAACCTAGTGAAAACAAACTGTACTGTGAATCATAAAAGGCTGCAGAAGTTTTGGGAACTTCAAACTTATACATGATTTAATTTACATTTAATAAACAGATGTTCAACTTACACATTCAATTTTGTAATAATATTTTAAAATAAAGTCTATGCAGTAAAATTCAAGGAAAAAAACCCAGATGACTTTATTTATGTTCCCCACCTCCTCTCCTATTACTCTTTTAAAAAGGAAATAATTGACTCTCTAAATTTGGTTACTGTTTACTAGACATTAACAGTGGCCCTGGTTTCTAAGTTATAGTCCCACAGGGTAAAATTTTAAAGGGTCATGTGGAAGGAACAGTGCAAATAAATGAAGGGACTAGTCCTAGGTATGAATCTGACTTTTCATAGTTGTCAAGAAGAAAAGTATTATCAGATCTTACCTGGAGACAGAGCAAGTGCTGGCCTGACAGTAAGGGTGTTATTACCATTGAGTTTCTGATGGACAGAAACTGCATTCAGTAAGGCTTGCAAGTACTTTTCTTGTTCTATGCTACTGGAAGATTCTAAAGAGGAGGTAGGAGCTATAAAAGGAAAATACATGAATAAAACAAACTGCCTCTATGTTAATAAAACAGGAATCTATACAAATATACATATATACATATACATACAAATATATAGAGAGCTTATTCTTTCTATATACATCTTCAAGTTACCACACCCAAATATAGAAACCAGCCCCATGCTATTAAGTGGCTAATCTTCCTGTGATATTGGTTTCACCACACCTGCTTCTTGGTTGCCTCATCATCTTCTCAGAAAGAGCCTCGGTCTGGAAAACCATAGGGCTGTCCTTTCAGGCACAAGTATAGCCTCTCATTATCCAAGCAACTCAAAATGAGGTGTCACAAAAGACAACATCTCCTTGTTGATCTCTCCCAACCATCCTGTCCATGCTGCTCTTTGAGAGCAGAGGATGGAGTAGTTGCCCTTGGCATCCCTGAATGGGCAGAGGTTAGAATTTCCCAATACCAGTAGCTTTATTCCAATTCTGCCAAAAAGGCCTAACAGGCACATGAACTTGTAGGGGTTTGCTGTGGGAAGGGTGGAGGAAGATGGGCAGAAGACGTAATAGCCACTGCTAGATTCCCTGGTCCTTAAAGAGGGGTAGAAAGTATGCACAGATGGAAACCAATGTGAGAGCAATTCTGGGTTGGAGGGAGTCTGAGCCTGGTTTGTATAGAGCAAAACAGAATCACTGAAATTGGGCTGGCCACTCTAAAGAGGCACTGGGGGCGCTCACCAGAAGCGCAACAGATGTTAACACATTTTGTTACAACCTCAACAGGAAATAACTAATTGGCATACTTTTTTATTATATTTTATCAACTTTAAGATTCCATTATTATATTTCATAAACTCTAAGATGTCATCAGGTATAAGATGCACCATTATTTTATGTCCCAAGGATAAAAAACTCTGCCATTTAAACTATGACAAAATTCTTTGTGATCACATCAACTGTAAGTTGCATCCTGATTTCAAAGATATTAAAATGTTAGCAAATGTGTGAACTCAAAAATGTGAAATACAGTAAATTATATATGTTAAATCATATAAATTAGATTAGATTAAAAATCAGAAAACACTGGAATAAAATAATTTCAATTTTTTAAAACTAAAAGATTAGTGATATGCCCATAATGCTCATCTAATGATACACTCACTTTATATCCTGTGTTCTCTTATACCCACTATGAGGCTTGGGAGGATTCCTCAGGGCAGAAACAGTTAAAAGCCTTCAACTACACTGGTGTTGGGACTCTAACCCAGGCATAATAATAGTAACAGTAGTAGTAATATGTGCTGGCATGTGCTGCCCTCAGTCAACTGAATGATCAAAGACACGTTGGTCAATTTGTAACTTTCAGGAGGGAAATGGATGAGAATACAGAAGAGACAACTGAAAAGCACATAGTTTACCTGATGAACCTAGAACTTGAGTTTCCAAAGTGGAAAGAATGTGGTCATCCCTAAATTGGATCTGCTACCTTAGAGGTCCATTGTTTAATTTTACTGAGGGTCTACTATAAACTAGAAGTTATAAAAAAGGTCAGCAAAATACAGCTCCTGACTTCGAGACCTCAGACATGGTGCTCAAAAATATCCTCAGAAAAAGGGACGGAAGTACTTAATATTTCTGCTTTCTATAGCTGGCCACCCTCTAGCTTCCCAAAAACCTCTTGCTTGAAAGCTCCTAACCCAGCATTTTGGTCATTCATTTGCTGCCTTGTTTTTGTGTGTGCATGTGACTTGTAGGAATGACAGGATATCTCATATTGCATGGGACAGAATCCCTCCTTGCCTCTGAAGCTGTTAAATGTATTTGGATGCTTTCCAGAAGAAAATAAAAAGATTAGAATAATCTAGTTTCCATCTCTGTATACTTTGGTTTGCTGAAATGAAAACAGCCTAGAACCAAAGACTTTATTATGTTAATTTCTATTAAAATCCAGAATAATTTAAGGATATAGTTGTAATTATTAAGTTGTCAAACTCACAGTAGAGCCCCACACTGTTAAGTCCAGTTCTTGTTTAAGTAGTACATGTTGTACAGAGCACAGTGGAGAGTCTGTGTGTGAGAGCTGGCTTGGTGAAAGGGCCCAACTGTTATCCCCAGGTATTACATCCTTTATTTTTAGGAATACTCTCAAGTAAAAGGATCCTCATTGTGCTGTAAAGTGATGCTTACCTGCCTGAGGGGAGTTCTGGGATTTGAAAAGACCAACTACTCCCTTCCCATGGAATCCTCCAGATCGGAGAAGCAGGGTACTGCTTCTTGAGTTCTTCCAACATACAACAGGCAGGCGATTGTGTCGATAGCAGCGGGCTACTCTTGGTAAATTACTGTCCTGCACAGTTTGAGGTACAACTAGAAGGCCAGGATAGCTTTAAGGAAATGGAAGGGAGCAAGAGGATGATTTGGGTGGGTAAATGGGGGTGGGGAGCAGAGAAGGGAAAAGAAATGGGGAGAGAGGGAGGAAGAGGGAGAATATAATATGAATAACATTATAATTGTAATTTGCTAAGGCTCAGAAACATATTGGTTGAAGGGTAAGATGTGTATCTCAAACTTGGAACTTCATTTTAACACATTTCTTCAGGGGTTCAGAAGAAAAGGACTTGCTGGTGAAAACAGTGAACCCTTCTACTAACCTATAGCCTTTTTTGAAATGAGCCCCTTTCAGCAATGCTGCAGACTTTTGCTGAATAACCTAAGCTTAGCAAATAAAAATGTAATATAGAATTACTAAGAAGGCCCCTGTTAAACTGATTATTTTCCTTGCCTTATACATTACTTTTCATCAACTTGAAATAAAAATTGTAACATTATGGATTGATGTCAACTTTATGAAAACAGTATGTTCAAATGTCAAAATGAGTTTATGAAAGGTATGAAAACAGTATGTTCAATTATCAAAATGAGTTTAAATACTTTACTAACAATACATGTTGACAATTTTTTAAAAAGGAATAACTCATAAAGTTACAAGATATGATGTTGGGAAGATAAAAAACACATCTTGTTTTTATAGATTTGTTAGTTCAAGAAGATAGGTTTCAGAGTCATTTCTTTATTTTTGTTTACTTAGAAATATTACATTAAAGAGAGTTTTTAATATTAATAACCTCCCAACCTCTAATTCCATTATCTTTTTTTAGGTGTGTGATCTTTTTGTTGTGGTTAAATATACCTAACATAAATTTAACATGCTAACCATTTTTAAAAGTACAAATCAGTGACACTAAGTACAATCACAATATTGTACAAGCACTACACCTCCCCATTCCCAGAACTACTAATTCCTTATCTTGATATAAGCCAGTGCTGAAAGGAGGGAGGGGAAATCCAGTTTATGTTCATGCAAAATTGTAATCTTCAATGACTTTAGTGAATGCCAAATTAACTTTCCATACTTAACCAGAGATACCTTGGAAGATTCTGAAATCCTAGCACTTTGGTGCTCCAGGAAGTTACAGGCTGTATTTTTCTAATACCACACCACAAACTAATGAAGAGACCTAGCTGTAGACATGATCATTCATGAAGACTGGGAAAGCAGTTCATTATTAGGGCCTTCTATTTCTAACTCCACTTTAATATCTGCTTTTCCCCCCTATTTCCAGATATAATGATTTTGTGTGTTAGGTAAGGTAACGTGCTGAATGGCTTGAAGGTGCTACTTCAGTAACTGGGCAAGAACCAGCATAACTCTTCACCCTTGCTCCCGGAACTGGCTGTCCCCTCCTTCCATGAGACATGAGGACCACAGACCATGCTCTGCTACACTCAGGATCTAAGATTTTCCTACTTTGAGGCATGGGCTGGACTGACAGCTGGATAACCACTGATGCTGGGGCAGAATAGTGTTAAGCCTGAAGACTAGGAGACTACTCTCAGTACAAGTCTCACTTAGCCATGAAAGAAGGATCCATCCATTTATTCTGCCACCCACCTATCCCACTACCAGAGCCATAGGCCTTGGGCTCCAAAGTAAATCTTAAGAGGTACACTGGGCTTCAGGAGCTGCTATGGAAACATTTTAATCAAAGAATAACACACACATGAATGCTCAAAACATAAATGAATTAACACAAAAAGAAATCTATATTACTACCACATAGGTAAAAAAAATAGACCGTCACCAGCATCCACGGAGATCCCCTTGTATCTCCTTGTGATCACTGTTTCTCTCTCCTCCTCAAAAATTATCACTATCTTTGACTGCTAACAACATGGATGAGTTTTCCCTGTTTTTGAATTTTAGAAAAAAGGAAACAATAGAATTTATTCTTTTGTGTCTGGTTTCTTTTGCTCAACATTATGTTTGTGAGATCCATCCATGCATACAGATGTAGTGTGTTTAGTTTTAGTGCCATATATCCTACTAAGTGATTATTACTTATTTATCTATTCTTTTATTATTAGTCTTGAGTAGTTTCTAGTTTTTGACTATGTAAGAAAAATGTTGCCAGGAACATGCTTGTAGATGTCTTTGGGAGCACATATGCATTTCTGTTGAAAGTTCTGCTCCACCTAGGAGTAGCACTGGCAGATAACAGATTATGTATATGTTCATTAGATGTTTGGTAGATGCTGCCAGACAGCATTCCAAACTTGTTTAGCCAATTTACATACAGTCCCCACCAGCAATAAATGTGAGTACCACTTGATCAACATTCTTATTAGTACTTTGTATTCTTGGTTTTTAAAATTGTGGTCATTTTTGCAGGTATAACCTAGTTTCACTGGGATTTTAATTTGCATTTATCTGAAGACTAACAGGTTGAGCATTTTTCAGATATTTATTAACCACCATGATCATCTTTTGTGAAGTGCCTATTTAAGTTTCTGCCATTTCTTTGGACTTTTTATTCCTTAATGATGTCTTCTGATATATAGAAGTTCTTAATTTATCACTTCATAAAGGGAACAAAAATTTTTACCTTTCACCTTTGATCCGATACAGGCACTGTTCAGTGATACAATAGTAGTTCTGAGAATGCCAATAAGATGCTTGCTCATGCTGCGTAAAACATGTCCCTTAAACACATATATCCCTGGAGATCTTGCTCTCCAGGCTATATTTGCTGGCGTTTTTTTCTCTCTGTGGGCTATGGATGCAAATAGCCCATTCAAAACTTGAATGGAAGAAAGGGAAGAAGTCTCTTTTTGGAGCCCCAAACAGACTTACCTCCTGCAGAGTGAATACATCCTGTTGGAGGCAGTGATTCGAAAGTACTCTGGTTTTGAGCGAGAAGAGCTGCCACTTATGGTTCCCAAACCTAAACGCTGGTAATCTCTGAAACAAGCTTTTTCCACTAACTGCTCCATTGTCGACTTCTCTGAGGCCTTCAGAGTGGTATTTGTCGGGAGTTCACTGTCATCTGAAACTGTGGTAGCAGAAACAGGTTTTGAGAGATGATACAGCTCAAGGTAGATGATTAAAGACTTCCTTTTGAAGAGGAGCCTTAAACCAAGAGAGGTTTCTATTAGGGCCACAGGTATTACATACATCACAAATTAAGCCATGTTATTACTTCTATGAGGAATCATTACGCTCAAGAATTAATTTTAATTGGTAGTCAGGACATAAAATATCAGGGGCTCAATTAACTCAGGATGTCAGGACAATTAACTCAAAATTTCCAAAAAAAATACAATTTTGAATTATTCATATTTTTCTGCTTCAATCAGTCTTGCTTATCAATGCCAAAGTGCAGTGATTTCTATTTAGAATTCTAGGAATGAACACTCCAACTTTGTCAGTAAAATTTATCTTTTATATGATCACTACACAAACTTTGTCATCCTGGTTTCAGTTAACTTTTCAGAGCATAAACTTTTATTAGGAATTTCTAGATTAAGCAGAAGCTCACTAGTGGGAAAAGACCTTTCTTAAAGAAGTAGGAAGAAGTTATACTTTTTTCATGGAAACATTTTTGTCAAAGGATGTGGTAGATATGGGAAACTCCCTCACAATTTTGCAATCACAGGTTACAGAATCCTTTAAGATTTTACTGTGGAAGAATTTACCCAATAATCAAGTATTTTAGGGAGGATTAAAAAAAAACCCAACATTCCTAATTGGTACTGCATGTTCTAACTAAAAAAAATTCCATGTTAAAAATTATCCTGATTTACTTTATTATTTATTTTTAAAGTGAGAGAAGTCAAATTAAGCTTTCTATGTTTTTGGAAATGTACTCAAGATTCCGATGTCAAAGGTAATGATAGGGCTCTCTTCCTTTATAAGAAAAACAATCTAACAGCTTATCCCTACAATTATAAGATTTTGTGTCTTACTTTACGAATTTCACAATGTAAATATATTATCGGGTATCAGTTACGTGTTGGCCTTTTATTTCCAGAGGAGCAAAGAGCGTTACATAATTTGGTCTTTTGGTGGAATAACTATCATAGAATAATAGTTTTCTTCTGTGAAATCACAAAAACTTCAAATTAGGAGATTCACTAGTGACTGGAGGCAGTATTTCTTTGTAGCTTTCCATGGGACTGTGACTGTGAGAAGGCCGGGGTTCCAACAAGTGGTCCTTTCAGTAATGTAATGGTGGGTCTTCTCATTGCCCCAGAGACACATGTGTAGGTACACATATTGAAAAGGAGAACTTCAGGAATCTCTCTAAAGGAGAGGTTTCTTTTTCTGAAATGTTGTTGTAATTAGCATTAGTAGAAGTAGTGGTTGTATAATCACTGGTAATTGTTTTAAGATCCTGAGAAGGAAGAGGGTGCAATGGTATCCTATCTAATTAGATCAGATTAGATCTGATTCTCTCTAGTGTTAATTCCATAAGCATAGTCCATACTGAGTTAGGGAATAGAAAATAGTAAGACATTTTGCTACTGGTTTTCTACTTCTATTTTCCCAACTGAGAGGTATCTCAGCTTCACAGAGTCTGTTCTTTTAAATATTTAGTAGGCATTTTTTTCTTAACATCTAAGAAGCCCTTCATCTTAGGCCCACTTTGATTAAGAGCACCCACAATGTTTTTACCAAAAACCCAAATCTTCAACTTCAAATATTCAGTGTCCTTATTTCCTTATTCTTATTCCATAACAATAAGGCATTTATACCTAACTGTCCTGTGCAGTGGGGTTTCTTTCTTTTTTCCTCTGATGAGATCCACATAACAATGGCCAGTTTTATGGAGTTAGTAAATGAGAAGTATAATTTAACAAAACCTTTACAATGGAGTATTGAGAAAATAATTTTTTTTTCTAGTTCTGAGATGCTGGTAAGTACCTCCAATTTTCTTATGAGAACTAGGTCTTTGTGAGTCCAAGTTTAAGTGTGACTATGACTTAGTCTCTTATTCTTATGCTTTTAAGAAGAAAGAATAGAATTGATTCATGAAGGAAAAATGAGTTCTTACATACCAGATATGTCATCTTCCTCATTCCATCCAGGACGATTGACTCTCTCTTCCACAATTGTCCCTGTCCTCCTCTTCAATAAATACTGCCGCCCGATTGTCATTTTCCCTGCCCTTTTGGCACCTTTCACAATTGTTTTTGAGAAGGTGCTACAAGTCATCAAACCAAAGAGAATATCAATTTAACATGAAGATACAACTTATATTTTTTGATACTTACACTGCTTAACTTGTTTCTTCTTCATTCCCACAGCCACTACTATTGTCTAGGCTTTCATTAAGCCTCTCCTCCTTTAGATCACCTTTTATATGGCAGCAGAATAATTTCCTACAGAACACTGTTGTCATCTAGACACTGTTATAGGCAAAAAGCTCAAGAGCCTAGAGTGGTAGGTTCACAAAACCCTTTTCACCCCAAAACGAAACCCCTCAGTTTGGCTTTTCTGCACATGTGCCCCTTCATCCACTCAGGTTATTCATGCTACTGCATCTGCCAGTTCTCACAAACTATGCTGGTGGAAGTCTCCCTGCATGGAAAGCCTGCCCTCTTCTCTCCTGATTCAAACTCTTTACTAACTCAGAGGTTTTTCTTTGACCTATGACAATTATAGTTTGCAACACCTTTACTTATCTCTTAAATATTTTATGTGCGTATATGTGGTGTCCTGCCTTCTAACACTGTAAATCTTCTGAGATATAAAAAGAATAACGTAATTCTCCTTTTGGAGAAGAAAAAAATAAGGAATCAGAAATTTTGGTATCCTTTTGAGAATTAGCTTTAATTAAAAGGATACTAAGATATAAGTAACTCAGACCTGAGAGCATTTTATTTACTTCAAAAGTTTACCTTTTCTTGCTGACAGAAAGTCTGGGTACAGCATATTTACAATCCAGAGAATTAAACAAAGGACCCTTTTCCTAAATAATCAGGAAATGAAGATGAAGGAGATGAGGGTTTCAAGTAAAATTGCTTTTGATTACATTATTCTCTACCACAAATAACAGAACATTTTTGTGTTTTTTTGCCATTTGCTGAAAAGTGATAAGGACTCTTTTACTGTCAAATAGTTTCACGGGACCCTGTCTTTAGTCGTCTGAAATGTAAATCTGAGGGCTTGAAATATGTTTTGGATAATAGTTAGGAACAATAAAATACTGGTATTTCCTAAATAAAACCTATTGTAAATCATTTCAGTTGGAACTTAAAATAAATGCAATGTGACTTCTGAAATTTTTTCCCAGCTAGAGCTATATCCTTTGTTTTATATACAAGATAATTCTAAGATGTTTTAAAATTTAAAACTGCTATATCTGTGTTGCAGCTGAATAGGATAAGCTTGATACATACAATAAGCTTGATTTATATAAATAAACAAATAAATAACCCACCCCCTACCCCAATAAAACACCACACTAAGCTTTGTTTTTTTCCATAGAGAGCTGGGATAATGACTATCATAGGCTCCTCTGTGAACCCACAGTGCTAATCTAAGGCCCTCGGCTCACTGTTATAAATATCTAGGAAGCTGTTCATGCTTTAGTGTATCATTCCTGGATATGCATGGTCTCCTTTGCTTCCCAGGTAACAGTGGTACAGCTATGCAATTTAGAAATGGCACACTGTCTGAAACCTCAACTCTCCTATGATCCCCAGCTTACCCCACTTTTAGGCAAAGGCAAGGCCTTTTCTGTAAATTCAGCACAAGGACAGTCTAATGTGTAATTTGTACTGGCAGATGCCCAAATGCCAGGTGATTAAGGATGAACAAACTGAAATTTTAGCCCCTATATTTTATCACTAATTGAAGAGAATTTTAAAGCAATTGTAATTTTGCAGTAACTGAAATTTAAAAGTTTCAATATAAATTATTAAGATTTTTCTTAAGAAAATAAGGGCTTTCTAATGACAACTAAATATAATGCCTGATCTTGGACTAGATTCTGTATCAGGTAGAAAAACAGCAGTAGCTATAAAGGATCATCAGCAAAATCTGAATATGGACTCTGAGTTAGATAAAAGCTTTATGCTCCTGGTTGTGACTACTGTACTGTGATTATTTAAGATAATGTCTTTGTTCTTAGGAAGTACATATTGATGTATTTAGAGATAAAAAGGTGTTATATTTGTAACTCAAACAGTCTAGGAAAAAAATATATGTGAGAGAGAGAATGATAAAGATAATGGACCAAAACATGAACAGTTGGTGAATCTGGGTAAGGGGATATTATAGGAATTCTTTGTATTATGTTGTGAATTCATTATGTAAATTTGAAATTGTATCAAAACAAAAAGGTACCAAAAAGAAAGAAAAAAATAAAGGCTCTCATCTTTAGATAAAGTAAAACTGCTTAACAGGCTTAAAGAAAACTGATGGGATTTGATCAAAAGCAGTTAGAGAGTGATCAATGGGGGAGAAAGGGAAAACAGAATTTCACATTCTAAAAATATATTATAAGCGAGGGACAGGGTAGTCAAAGCCTATTACAGCTTTTTGTTTTTGAAGCTTGTGACATATTGCTACTATTGTTACACTGCTCCATTACAAGCATTGTTACAATACTTCTGTGCCACAACTTTCTGAGCTTGGTCCAGTAGGCTTGACAGAATGGCAAACAAAAAGAACACACTGACTCAAAGGGCACGTCGCTTCCCCTGACAGTCAACTATGGGAGGGCTGAAATGAAACCTGACTGTCTTCTTACCGAAAGGAAGTGTTCTTTTCCTTTTGTTTGGGTAAAATTATTTGTGGGGTAGTTTGTCCAGCAGCAAAAGCAAAGGTGGTGAAGATGGACTGAGGATAACGGAACTTCATCAGCTGTTTCTTAAAGATCTCTACTACTTCTGGACTCACTTCTTCATCAAACGCTACCTTAATCAACTAGAGACAAAAGAGATCAAACCCATCAGAAGCAATAAGTATTTCTAGATGCCCCCCACCCCCTGCAAATTACAGAAGTAACAGATTATAACAATACCAAACAGCAAGAGTTTGGGGGTTGAAAGGACCTTGGTTATCATGTTGTAATGCAATTTCTTATTTAAAAACAAAAAATTAAGGCTCAGAAAAGTTTCCTCATCATAGTTGGCAAGGAAAATCTTGTATCTTGAGGTTGGGTTTCTTTAAGACTATATTTTTTATGTTTAGATAGGGAAATTTTCTTATAGAGGCTGAAGTAGGATACACGTCCTTCTCATTTCTCAACTGCTGGTTCTACATAGGGGATTTAGCCTAAAAAGGTTTCTTTCCATCCAGCAATACTATAAATCTAGGAAGAAAAAAATCAGTTTGACTCAAATCCTAACCAGCATAGCTAGGCAATATTCTAGCTCAGTTCATTGGCAGCTAAAACAGTGTAGAAATCCCTAGGAGGTCACCGGTCGCAGGTGGTGGGAGAAGGTCCAGAGGCTAGAGGTCAGTAGCCTCACATTTCACACAATTAGTATATGGAGATACTAGGGAAGGCTTTCTGACTGCAAGGAATAAGGCAAGAATGAGAGTCCTGGGAAATTTGAGAAGTCAGAGACAAGACAGGAAGAACAGGAAGAGCAAAATGTCACAGAACTGTAAAAAAGGAACAATGAAGAAAAGATCACTCTTCCAGTCTTGGGTTTGTATCAGTAATTCCACAAGTTTTGATATGCTCAGATCCCCCTAGAAAAACCTTTAGTTTCTCAGGGGTTATTTAGTTAGTACCAATAGTACTCTAGCCCTAGTTATAATTGTTGGAGTTTCATCTCTTCCACAAAAAAACTTAGGGCAATGGAATATTACTCAGCCATAAGAAGAAAACAGATCCTACCATTTGCAACAACATGGATGGAGCTAGAGGGTATTATGCTCAGTGAAATAAGCAGGCAGAGAGACACGTACCAAATTATTTCACTCATATGTGGAGTATAAGAACAAAGGAAAACTTAAGGAACAAAACAGCAGCAGAATCATAGAACCCAAGAATGGACTAACAGTTACTAAAGGGAAAGGGACTGGGGAGGATGGGTGGGAAGGGAGGGATAAGAGCAGGGAAAAAGAAAGGGGGCATTACGATTAGCATGTATAGTGTGTGTGGGGGCACGGGGAGGGCTGTGCAACACAGAGAAGACAAGTAGTGATTTTACAGCATCTTACTATGCTGATGGACAGTGACTGTGAAGGGGTATGTGGGGGGGAATTGGTGAAGTGGGGAGCCTAGTAAACATAATGTCCTTCATGTAATTGCAGATTAATGATACCAAAAAAAACCAAAAAAATCTTAGGGCACATTGTTCTGAAACAGATGCCAAGAGAGTTGCTCTCTATTTAAGAGCTTTAAAAAACACAAGAGTCAATTGTGTGTGTGTGTGAATTTCTGAAATCACTAAATATTGACAGATAATACTCAGAGCTGGCAAAGGGGCTCAGCAAGTGAGGGATTAAATACAAGACTGTTCATGAGTTTATGCAGTTGAAGATTACTGTCTCAGACCCTCTGATCCTCACCATCCTCTAACACTTGATCACATGACCACAGAAAGTGGCTATGATACCATGCGTAAGACTTAAGAATGGCTCCCTTTCTTAATACCTGAAAAGATGCTGAGGTGATCTGCAGTCCTTCTTGCATGTTCTGCTGCAGCTGGTTCTGCATTGTGATCTTCTTCTCCTTGGTGATGGAGGCAATGGGAAAACTCCGCACAACTGTCTGCTCACCAACTATAGGAAGACAGGACATAGACTCAGCAATAGCCCTTTACAGCTCATTTATAGCATCTGCTGCTCATCTTACCAGCCTCTGCTGGAGAACTGTATCTGGAGAGGACAGTGCTCAGGAAGGCACTGAAAGTGCCATGATTCTAGAATCATAGTCACTAATTTTATTGCATGGCAATTCACTCCCAAGACACAATCCTTTCCCAGAGTGAAGGACCTGTCACATCCTGCCTGCCTTCATTCTTTCTATTTCCCCAACCTATTGTGTGCCATACAAGATCACCAGATTGAAGGCAATCTTATGGGAAAGGTAGGTTTTGTACAGAAAAAAGAAGTGTCTTGAAAAGGCATCCATGATATTTAGTGTAATAATAAAGCAAAAAAGGAAGGTTTTTAAAGTTTGTTTTCATATGTTGTAAAAGGGGTGCTATACGATCTTTATGTGCTCTCAGAAGATACAGGAATGGGTTTAGGTCCAAGATTCTTAGGAGTTTAAATATTAAGGCAAGAAAGGGAAAATATAAATAAGTATTTGTTAACTACCTGAGGTTATGAAATGAGAGTCTAAAAAGTAAGTAGCATACACGAAGCCTCCCTTAGGGGAAGGAGCTCACAGTTCCCTATGGGAGAGGAAAGTCGCATGCAGAATCTAACAACATGTAACTAGCTCCTAGGTTTGAGGGAACAAGGCTTTAAACACTTCAGAGAGGGAGAAGAGTTCTGCATGCCAGATGGCTAGAGAGTGATTCCTGGAAGGGGTGAGGGGAGAGGGATCTTTGAAGAGAGTGTTGGTTTAGATTTGCAGAGGGGAAGAGGGAAGACATTTCAGAACAGAAGCAGCAATTGGCAAGGCCCCTCAGGTAGTAAGTGAGTGTGTGAGATTTGAACTAGGTTTACCTGACTTAGGAACCCATACATATATCCACTTATCATTATAATTCTTCATTCCCTGTACCTGTCAATTCCTAACCTGGAAAATACTGGTTATCATCTTACATCAAGCTCATATCTAGAGGCTAAACAAAATCAAGATATACATAGGATTTAAATCCTAGGACGGATGAAATAACCATATATATGCTTATATATAACAGATGTCAAACTATCCTATTTCTAAGTGCCATTAAAGGAGAAATTTTAAATTAGAAACTTAAAAAGAGAATAAAAAAGGTAAATAAGATTCTCTCTGATAAAAATAATTTTCATAATACATGAAATCAACCCCAAAACTGACAGGAATAAAACAAGAGAACAATGCAAGCTTTCAAAGTATGGCTTTGGTTTCTATAAATGAAATAAATGAAAGCAACTTAAATGACCAAGTATCTCACATATTTATATGCTCAAAATGTATGCTTATGGCCACTAAGTTCATTAAAGTCATAGAACAGAAAATTAGAAGTAATGGATATTTAGTTTCTTTTAAAAATACACTTGGCTTTCAAATACAAATGTATTTTTTATATACTAATATGACAGGAGAGGGCTGAGAAATTTTGCTCTATTTTTTACTTTTTCAAAATGAGCACACCTACTCCTAGAGATGCATTTGTTTATTGAATTTTACGAACTTTTTGGTTATTACAAAGTAAGCAATCTTTTATGACCAAGACAATAAACTATCTTGATTCTATCGAAGCAAGGAATTGTACAACTCTTGAGATTTTAAGGATACTACACCTGAATTTCACTATCTAACAAAATGCACAACATACACAGTACATACTCATCAAATGTCACTGAATTAATAATTTCAGATGAGGAAGGAACTTTAGTTCCTTTAGCGACCACTTATCTCAACAGTTGTCAATTCTCAGTATGCACTGTAATCATGTCTGGGGCTTAAAATACACAGATGCCTGGGTCTCCCCATTCCTAGGATCCTATTCAAGATTCAAATTAAATTATTTGAGGGTTGGGCCCAGAAACTGGTAGTTCTTTTTAAAGCTTTCCAGATAATTCAGATAAACAGCCAAGGCTGAGAACCAATGTAGCTCAATTCCCAAGTCTTATTAAAAGGAACCTGAAACCCAGATAGGTTAGGGGACTTACTTAAGATAGCAAGACTGGTCAACAGCAACCTAAATCTGAGCTTCTTGATTTGGAGTCCAAACAGTTTTATCCAAAACCTTATACACTTTCCCTATCAACCAGAATAGTTTATACAGAGACAACAGTGATTTAAAAAAGACAATTCAGACTTGACAGGGCATGTTATTCCTTTCTAACATAGAAGACTGTATACAGTAGAAAACAGAAATAGAAGTTGAGGGAGCTTAGTGACTAGAAGAGAAGTTATCTGCTAAGAGGGAAATGGGGTTAGTTAGTGCTGTACAACCCTGTGATGCTAATAGCACATCCTTCCACAAAAGGGATCATGCATCTCAAAGACCTTAGCCTTACAGGCAGGACTCAGAAAGGTGGGTCCAATCAGCAGGGCACACTGTTAGCCACTAGACACTGTGAATATCCCTAGGTCACAATATGTTGTCTCATGAAATTATGATCATTGCAGTGAATGAACCCTTGATTTATTTTTTGGAAGAGACCCATGCTTCTTTAAGTATGTATCTATAACCCAAATTATCACTAGCTTTGATTGACAGGAATATCCTAAAAAATACCTGTGTGGCAAAAGGATTACTTTGAAATGATCTGCAATTCACTGTACACAGATGGGATCAAAACCTCATGTAACACATAGATAACCAGGTTCTGATGGATAATATGGGCCATACCTAGCTGGTCATGAGGAGTCCCTCTGAACAGAATTCTGTATGTGGTGAGGAACAAGGCTCCTTCAGCTGGCAGGAGCTGAGGGCCTCCAAGAAGGCCGCCAGTGGCTTCTTCTCTTCCGTCGGGATCCAGCAGGACTCGAAGACCTTCACAAACAATCTCCTCTCCTGGCAGTAGCACAGGTCTAAGAATCTTGGGCTAACAACAGAGAAAGTATTTTAAACACCATTCTTGTGGGGTTTCCAACCCTTGGACCAAGGTTATCTTTTCAGTTACAGATATAAAAAACTTGAGCCAGACTTGCCAGGTAGTCAAAATGAAAAAACACATTTGGGAAGAGGCAGAAATGATGTTTCTGCATCCAAATGTGAAAAGATTCTTTGCAGCATTGCTTATTAACAGGAAATTCATTGGAAATTACTAAAATGTTTGAAATACCTATTCAATGGATCATTTTGCCACCATGATAAAAAAAGACATGGATCTAGGTGTTGACATAGAAGGATATCCAGAATACATTGTTAAGTAAATAAAGGAAGTTGCAAACCAGTATGCATATTATGATTCCTTTTTCTGAAAAGGAAAAAAAAATTGTGAAACTATGAAAAGAAATGTTAAAGGCAGTGCTATCATGGCTAAGGGTGGAGGTGGGTAGTGTGGGAGAACCATGGAGGATTTTCACTTTGTACAAGGTGTATTTCTTTAATGCTTCAGTTTTATAGGAGGAGGGCTGTTACTTTTATAGATAGCAAAAAAAAAAAATGAGTGGATCTTTAAAAAGACCCATCCTTCTTGGACTTTATTGAAAAGCAACACAATAAATGGCCAAGTAATAAATATTTATACTTTTTGGGAAATAAGGAACTATATGATACACTCTTTTGAAGATACCAATGCTAGAAAAAAAAATCCATCTCTCCTGAAGACCAGATATGCTTGTTTTTTTACTGAGCAATAAAAACTGTGTAAGTCAGTAGTATTCTTTTTGTTGGCTCTAGGAAGCTCAGAGTTAAGTGTAAAGCCAAAGTATAATGCATACTGTGTCTCACATTTCTGATAAAATTATTTTTCCTATCCATCTGACTTCTGATTTTTCCTTTGAATTTATTTTTAATAGTTCTATTATATAGGTAAGAGGGTCCTGAACCCTAATCCACCGACTGGTGCCAGACTAGCTGCAAAACCATCACTTGGGAGGTGACGTTAAAGTACAGATTCCCAGGCCAAGGCCCAGGGTACTCTACTTCAGGACGATGTGGTGTGGTTCAGGGCTCTCAGTTTTTAATAGACTTTCCAGACACTTGTGATGTATGCTTGTAATGTATACAGATTCAGCAACCTGATGTTTCTATGGAAATTGCCTTAAGTCCTTTTTTCTGGAAGTAGGCAGAGCATAAAATCTTGGTTTGGGCTTGGAAGTGAGAATGTTCATAATTAATTATAGACCTCCCTATAAAAGCAGACTCAACAAGAGGTTATTATTGCTCCTTTGGTGAATCTACTAGTCTAATTCAGTATCCTTTTTATGAGGATCTACATGATAAACTCCTCTGAAAGTTTAATGTATCATTAAACTAGAGATGATCTCTGTAAAAAGTTAGAAGAATGTACTTTCTGGGGTACAACAGTCTATTGTTTCTGTTTTTAAGAAGAGATGTTTTACCCTGAAAGCATGCTGTCTGGAATAATTACCTTTTGTATAGGTGGAAGTCTTCGGCTCTCTCGATGCACTGCTTCTAGGGTCTCAATGTGCATAGCTACAATTCCTAGGATGAGTTACAGTATTCAAAATGAAAGAGTATAAAAGCAGAATTAAAACAAATTCTGGATATTTTAGAATTAAAAACTAATCATAGTTTGGTGGGTATTCAAAATTTAAACAAAATTACCATATCACCCCACAATATCACTCCTATGTATGTACCCAAAAGACTGAAAAAAAAAAACTCAATCAGATACTTGCTCGTGAATATTCCTAGTAGTGCTATACATAATAACCAGGAGGTAGAAACAACCCAAGTGTGCATCAAGGGATGACTGGATCAACAAAATGTGGTACATTCATACAATAAATATTATTCAGCCATAAAGAGGAATGAAGTTCTGAGATCAGCTACACATGTATGAACCTTGAAAAGATTATGTTAAGTGAAATAAGCCAGACACAGAAGGACAAATATTATATAATTTCACTTACGTGCAACATCTAGAATAGGCAAATTCATAAAGATACAAAGTAGATTAGTGATTACCAGGAACTGCAGTGTGGAGAATGTGGAGTTACTGCTTAATGGTTATAGGGAGTCTGGGGTGATGAAAAAGTTTTGGTAATAAATAGTGGTGATGGTACAGAACATTGTGAATGTAATTGATGCCACTGAATTTTACATTTAAAAATAGTTTAAAATGGCAAATTTTATGTTATACATATTTTACTACAATTTAAATAAACAGCATGGTTGAACTACATGGAAGACAAGTATTACAGGTGTTATGTTAGAAAGAAGTAGACACACAAGAACAACTGTTATTCAATTATATCCAATATTCTGGTTCTCTACTACCTGCAAAATGATTACCTGGTATCATGCAGTGAAGGCTCTTGATATGATCCTGAGTAACTCCACTTTCTGTACAAACTTTGTCAATAAATCGGGTAATGAAACGCACAACAGAATTGGCAATGTCATTATTCTCTGAATCTTCAAACCCACTTTCTGTATCATAGCTTTCAGCTACACTTCCTGCAATACTAAGAAAGTCAAGGCAAGAAATCATGGTCAGTACTCAAATGTAACAAATGATTTCTACATCACTGTCAATTTCCACAGCAACTTAAGTTTGCTCAAAGAGATTTATACTCAAACAGAAGGCTCACTTAACTCCATGGCCTCTATAAGTGATAGTGGTGAAATATGATATTCTACTTGCCTACATTTGGAAGCTAATGTCAGACATTGTTTTTTGGACCCAGATTTCTTTTTGTAAAGAATATCTTCTGCAATTCTCCTAAAAACGTAGGAACCACAGAAAATAAGGCAAAAAGGAACTCCTTAATTTATTATCTGATACTTGAACTTTCTAAGAACACTTGTCCTTCCAAGTTAATTACCACAAAAAGCCAGACCAAGTACTATGGCTATCTTTGGCCTTTGGCAGCTGGGAACATGTTCCCTGGTAGGCAAATAAAAGAACTTTTTCTACCAAACAGCATAGTCTTCCAAGTGAAAGAGCCAAACTATCCTATGAACGATTCTCTTGCCAATATTTATCTTTCTCTGAGTCAATGAGTGAATCACAACTGTTTTGCCACTTTGAAGCCATCAATCTTCTATAGGTGATAAAATCATACAAGAGAAGGGAATATATTTGAAATGGAGTGGAGGTGAAAGCTCAGTCCTTGTCGTATGCTTATTCAGTTCCCACTCTTCAACAAATACTCCTGCCTCCTTTGCCTTCTAATCATGGAAAAGACTTACTTGCCTTCTCTAACCAATTTAGTTCTCTTTCCTCCAAATCCAAGCACATTAGCTGGATCAGTATTAAGATAAAGCTAAGCAGTGAATATGGCCATGACATCATCCCAAAGCATTAAAAAACTTAGGTGCCTTATTCACTCACTATGTACACTTTGAGAGAGTACTGACAACTTTAAAAGAAAAGGAAAGTATAGTTATTAGGTCAGGATGGAGATCAACTTGACTGATAGAGGGAGATACAGCTGGGACAGATTAAGGAAGACTTTAACAATTAAGCGAGAGTCTAGAATTGATGATAGAGAGTCCTGTGAGATTATAAGCATTAAAGGAATGTGACTGAAATATCATTTCAGGAAGATTTTTCTAGCAGGAGGGTGGGTAACTGAATAAAGGAGGAATAAAAAGTTAAACAACTTAAGAGACTTTTGTAATAATTACTGTTTGAAGTGATGAGGGCCTAAGCTAGGTTGTTTACATAAAATAAGCCTACATAGGAAGAAATAAGAGATCTGTGTAGTTGACTGTATGGTGCAAAATACTGACTTCAAGTTATTTAGCTTGGAAGACCAGAAGCTGTCAAGTCTTGACAATAATGAAGTATCCGGGATAGGGAGACTGACAGGCTGGGGCCAGAGATGTAGGCTTGTAGATGATCTTTCTAGGAGAATATGAGAACTTAGCAGAGGGACAGAGAAGGAAAGAGATGAGATGCTGCCTGAAGGAGCCTGAGAAGAATCTATGAGAGCTGGAAGAACTACCAGGATGTTTCAGCATCACTGAAGACCTAAAATGATAGAATTTTACTACTGTTGGGTGAGCAGTTCATTTATTCAATCACTTAATCAGTTGTTCAACCAAATATTTATTGAGCACCTACTATGTGCAAACATCTGTGGGTATAGCAATGAACAATAATAGTAATAAGCAAATATGTGAAAATAAATCAGGTTGTAAAAAATGTAATGACAGAAAAAAATGTAAGGTAGGAAACACAGTGATGGATGTACTACTTAAGAGAGGAAAGTAAGAATGGCCTCTCTGGATAGGTGACATTTGAGTAAAGAACTAAACGAAGTGAGGGAGTGATTCTTTGTGGCCATTTCAGGGAGAGTATTCCAGATTACAGGAAGAACAAGTACAGAGGCTCTGTAAGTAGTTTCATGCTTAAGAGTGAGGATTAGCATTAGCAGGTAGACCAGACAGCTGATGGGAGTGATAGGAAATAAGGTCAGAGCAACAGGGCCAGATCCTATGAGGCCTCATAGTCCATGGCTTTTATTCTTAGGGTGTGAGAAGTCACTGTAGGGTTGAGAGCAAGGCATGGTGACATGATTATAGGCAAATGCAATGCATAAGTTGAAGAAAAGGAGGTTAGGGAAACAAATAATCACTTGGGCAACGAGTTCATTGGTATTTTTCCAGAGTGCTTTTTATAAATTGGTATGGCAGACAGTGACTGAAGGACTGGATCAATAGTGGGTAAGACATTTGAAAAATTAGGTCATGAAAGAGAAGCAAGTATGGAACGTGGTTAAGAATAGTTGGTGAAGTCAAGGTCTTTCAATAGAGAAGAGATAAGCAAGTCTGAAGGTAGGCAAATGCTTATTTTTGAAATATGTACATCAATATTTGCCCGAAATATTCTATATTCTCTATTCAACTACGAATAGGAGGGTCTCTGTGTGCCCACATTTCAGCACCTGTTAGTGACAATGCTATTGCTCCCACTCTCCCAGTCTCCTGGCGCTGATGTTCTTAGAAGCTTGTTTTTACTTGTATCTAGTGGAACCAGCAGGTTGACCATGAGGTTCGCAAAGTGAATGGCCTGACTGAAGACAGTGCTTTCCTCACGCTGCACCAGCTCCTGCTGAGCTGATTTGCTCAGAGTAGGCCAAACGCGGAGCTGCTCAGCTGCCAGGCCCATTGCTGTCTTCTTCTGATACTGGTTATCTGGAAGCTTATCCTAAAAATAAAACAACACAACCCAATTCATCATTTCATGTGAACTTCAAAAAACATAGAAGTTTTAATAATTCATCTATTAAATACCTGTCACCAAAAATGAAAACATGAACATTACAACAGCAATGGAACAAGACCTAGTCTTACTTTTCCAGCCCCATCAGGCCTTGAGGGGAACTGTGTGACAAACCGAAGGACACGATGGACATGCTTCTCACTGTTAACATTTCACTGCATTTCTTTATCTCTATGGCTCCAGTCCTTTCAAGCTACCAGTTATAGCAAGTTTTAACTCAAAGTGCCTATAAATGTTCAGGAACGAATGCTCTAGTAGCACTTACTCATACTCTGACATTTCTTTTCTTTTGCTCTTTGGGAGAAGGAGATAGAATAGTCAAAGTCACAAAAAACAGAGCTAGAGTTTCTTGTAAATGTGGAAGTTAAATATTAGCCCCACATAAGTACACAGGTGACCACAGGATTGGGTGTCCTGATAGACTGAAGAGTTAAACAGTAACAGTTATCCACAGCTGTATAGAGCTTGATAGTTTACGGAGTTGGAGTTTCTAGTCTCACTTGTAAGTAACCTGGGGCTCACAGACAAACTTCTTTAGAACAGAGGACTCAGAAGCAGTGACTTGTGTTTGCTCTAGAAATGCCTTTGAGATACACCAATGTAAATTACAGCTGCTTAAAAAACCATCAAAAGCATCCCACCAGTCCAATTATTTCTGGCACATTACCTCAAACTAATAGTCTTTGCATCTGCTACAATTTTTTGCATCTTATTACAATTAGGACATATAATAACCCTAATGGGATAACTCTAACCCAAGTTAGGGATTTGGTGTTTTGAAAGAAAGATCTAAGTTTTAAATTTAATAAAGCAAATAATTTACACTAACAATGTACAATAATAATTTGAAATATCAGATTAACTCCAGATGTGCTATTTGTTATTAATGTTTCTATTATCTTACTCAATAACAGACCAATAATATGTTTAAAATTACATGAGGCATAGAAGTATTTGAATACTACTATGTAGTTTCTATTAGATATCTAGGCTTATTTATCTCACATAATGTAAGGCCAATTTAAAATGAAGGACGATGGAAAGGATCAGTGGCAATGTATGAGCCCAGCACATATACTTAAAAATTACTCTTAAGGTGAATCAACTATGATAATCAGCCTTTAATGCTGCTTTAAGCTCAAGTGATGAGGATAATTTCTAACATTTATTATTTACTATGTGCCAGGCATTCTTCAGTCCCCTTTACTTGTATTAGACATTGAAGTCTTACAAGTATCATATCAACTCATTTTACCAATGAGGAAATAAGTCACAGAGAAGTAAAGTGAATTGCCTAAGACCAGGCAACTAGTGAACAACATTTTAAAATTTCAGGAAAATGTAAATTATTTTTTTCAAATTAAAAAAAATTTTCTTTATTTAAAAATATTGGAAAACATAGAGTATTCCTAAAAAAAGACCAAAATTTATTGCTGGTATACTTTTGAACAGAACTACTGAATTTACATTTAGAGTCAATTAACTTTGGCATTTCTTCAAGAAGTTAACTGCACAATGATGTCTGCCTAGCTATTTTAGGTTTGTTCTTTCTGTTCAACTTCTTGTAATTATTTCCAGTGAATTCTTATTTATTAAAATATAATAAAATGATTCTAGTACTAAGAAATTATATTAAGAAGTTATTATGAAACAGATAATGTCAGAAATCAACAGAAGAAAAGAAAGATGCTCACCATGAGGCTCCCTAAAGTAAACCCCAAACACGCTGGTAGGAAGTGGCTGGATTTCCTTCTGCACTGGGAATATCTGAGAAAGCTTTCCTTGAAGCCAGGATCCTAGCCCCACACAAGGACTTCTCTTCTCTTACCTTTTGCTTCAGATGTGAGGCATGATTGTCTTCCTTGGCTGAGAGATACAGGGAACGAACCTGTTCTTGCACTGCACTGTAAAAGGTTGTCTCCCAGAATTGCTGATTTGTCCAAATGGGGTGGTCCTGCACACAGGTGTAAGCAAACTGGCTGACTCCGGGCGCCAGTTTCTGCGAGAACACACAGTACACGTCACCATGGGGCTGACAGAGTCACGAAGGTTCAGAAGGTTACAGGCGCCACAGTTAACCACAGATGTGATCAAAGGACTTATCTAAACAAATCTTACAGCAGCATAAGCTTAACAATCATCAACGTACTCATTTTTGACTGCAAACTTTGGGCTTGCTATAAAATCCTTTACGGTCTCAGTCACTTTATTAAAATGGACATCTTAGCAACAGCTAAAAAATCAAATTTATTATATGGATTAGAGAATATAAAAAAAGCAACTAGAAATGTACTGTGCACACAGAAGGCACTGTAGAGTTGGTACCTCTTATTATAATTAGGACATATAATAAAATCCGTTACAACTTAAACATAAAGCTCAAACAATTTAAAGTTTCTTCTACTAGGTTTTAGAGTGCTTTTTTGTTGGGGGGGGCACTAGTTGAAATGTGAGTGAGCCTACAGTTTGGCCTTACTTACAGAATGAGGGCATATCATGAATTTGGGACTCAAGAGGACTTGAACCTTTCCTACTGCTCACTCTAGTCCTTTACCTTGCTACCGAGCTGCCTGGCTCACATCCTCCCCAGCAGACTCTGTTAGGCATCAAGGGCATTTTCTGGTAGCTAAGTCTGGGCATGAGAAGGTAGTCTCAAACCAAACCCTCCTTTGCAGGACTTCCTGCTGGGCTTCACAGTAGGAGTAAATCTTACTTGGTGATTAGTAACAGAGGGAAGAAAAATTAACTGCAGGCATTTGAGGCACTTCGTAAACATTTACATATCTAATTTAATACTAAAAATCTTGAAAGATGCACATTATTATCACCAATTTCAAGAAGAAGAAATAACAGTTTAGGGAGGTTTAAGTGATTGCCCAGGGCCATGTAGCGATTGTGTAAGTTGTAGAACTAAGTTTCAAGCCCAAAGTGAATTATATACTCAATACATGCTAATTTCCTTCTTGGTTTAGAACAGACTAAACACAGAACTGGAATAGGCACCATGCTTACCATGAAATGTAGTACTTATGTAGTTGGAAGTGGGGTGGCTGTGATCTTGCCTATAAGGGTCTGTGTATTTCTGCATCCCATGTGCAAGTTCCTTTCAAGATAGGACTATGTATTCTTAAATTGGGACTGACAATGAAGCAAAATACAGGAGTTCCCCAAGGGGAAGCTGCAAAAGGATCATTGTTGGTCTTCATAATGCTTTCAGGTCATTTAAATCACAGATACTACCTACCTATAAGAAAATGTGGATAAAATGTGTGTGGTTCTATGAATATGTAAGCAGAACCACAGACACTGTGAATCACATGTTTCTTCTAGACTCTGCTTGAAGATACTTGGAATGTGGGTTGCACATTTTTTTTTGCCCCTAGGCACTCTAAAGACTAACAATGGCTTCAGTAGCAATGCACAGGCATCAATTCAAACAAGATAAAAGCATAATTTTCAACTGCCTTTCCCATGAGTATAGTCAGAAGCAGTACCATTTCTTACAAATGCAGTGTAATGAATAAGCAGTTCTTAAAAGTCTGGAGTTCTAAAGTTACATGAATATACATGAGCTCAGAAAAACTGAGCTTTTAGCAAATCCTCATCAGGTTCTCACATGAAGTACTTTCAGGATTATCAACTCATCAACAACATTATTATTATTAATTATTAACCTCTTATTACAACTTGAAGGAGCTCTACAGGAATCTGAGAGTATAATGAAGCCCTGCCTTTCTCTTTCTGCATTTTTCCTACTGATTGATGCTGCGTATCCACTTTCATTGGCACGTATCAGTTATTATCTTTCTGTTTATTCACAAACTAAAAGTGAATATGCAAACACTTCCCTAAGTCTTCTTAGCAAAAGTGGAATGTTTATACTCCAAGGCAGAAAAATGTTGTAAAACAGAGTGACAGTGACCCAAAGGGCAGAACTCACAGCCTGGTTATTAGGTGAGATTTAGAGCAAGGTGAAGGGATTAGAGTATAAACTTTCTGGTGGCAAGTTTGTGACACAAATGGCTATGGCATCTGATACGTGCATAAGTAATCATTCATTCCCAAATACTTCAAATATTATTATTTTCCACACACGAAATTTGCCTCCTTTCTTTGTGGTTTCCTGCTATGTTTTTCTTAACCACAAGCAAGAGGGACTATACTGTGTACCTCATTGTTAGGATGGGCAAGGCCACTGTGCTGATGGGCAGGTGAGTGTTCAAGACCAGCAGAGGGCAGTAGCACCTTATTCTGTCTACCTTCCATTAGGGCTTTAGCTAGGAATTGCAAAAATGGTGCTGTGTAGTCTGGCTGGGTTAGAAAGTGCGTGGTAAACTGAATACTGCATGTCTTCACTGTATATTTGAGATTGGATTTGCCCAAGGTCACACCACAAGATGGGTAGAAGAGAAGGGAATAGAAATAAGGTTTTCTATTATTCTATATCATTTCTGTATGATACAAAAATTAAGGCACTACACAAAACAAAACTGTAACATAATTATCTAGAGAAAGATGGCATGAGACTGTTAGAGAGTCTCAGATTCAATATATCCTGTGTGGTAATAGTTTTAGTAAATAGAGAATATATGCACCTGTGGATAAAACTAAAACTTTTGATTCTAATCAGTACTTTGGTTGAAGAAAAACTTTCCTAAGATGGTTTCTCAAACTGGCCCATATTCCTGCTTCATGGCCTTTGATTTGCATGAAGAAGAGACTCAATCCACACTGAGGGTGTGAGGATGGTGGCGGTGGTGTCCACGGTGGTAGGGAGTGCTGCTGTCAAATGACATCTCTCTTGCCCTTCAATTGTGGCAACAATATTTACTTTACACTTTATAATGACTTTTATGATTCTGTCCTAAAGAAACAAGTGATGTTTGCCATGCAATTTTATGAGATGTTTAAGAATGTGTTGACTTCCTTCCTTACCTAGAAAAAATAGCCCTGAAGGTACTAGATTAAGCAGTGCCATTCATTTTCCACAAAGCATTCAAAGGAAACCCAGCATGGGACAGGATATGGCGAATAAACTCAGGGGCCTCACCAAGCAGAAGGCCAAATTAAAATCCAAATAAATGGACACAAACCATCTCAGAGACTAGTTGGTCAAAGGAAAGGTTAAGATGCCAGTGTGAGGGGCCTGTCGAAGGCCTGTCTGACTAGACATGTTTGCTCTCCAGGTCCAAGGCTCCAGTTAGGGAGAACAGAGGGAAGCCAGATTTCAAAGAAAAAGGCTAGCTGGCAGGACTGATTGTATAAATATGTAATGGTCTTAAGGAATAATGCAGAGTACAAAGATTCACCATTTAAATAGCCAGGTATTTCCTATACAGTTCTGGACACTGAAGTACAAGTGTAACTCAATGCATAGTTCAGGGATGGTGCCAACCAGTCTTTTTCTGATTCTACACTGGCCTGACCAAGTCCAGGTACTAAGTCACTTTAAGAATTAATTTCTGAGTATTTTCTATGAACTTTGGAAATGTTTAATTTAGCCTTGAGAGACAAATAAAAGGAAGATAGAATAGGAAAAGTGTATTTTTCATTGTATTTTGATAAATATAACACCTGTACTTATCAAATCTTAAACATATTTGCTTTGTGAATTTTTTTCAAAACAATGGGCATACAACATTATAGATTTGGTTGAAACCTACTGTGTATCCTCTTGATCTCATTTCCCTCTTATCTAGAGGTAACAATGATCCTGAATTAGATATTTTCATTCCCATTTATGTTTTTATACCTTTGTATCTCTATAAAGAATATACGAGATTATATTGCAGGTTTCATTTTATCCCTTATTGATGTTTTTCAAAGTATACAACTTATATTTCATTGATTCATGTAATATTGAACTAAACAATGTAATTAGTTGGGACAAAACACAACTGGCTCTTTGTAAACATATAACTCAGAAGGGGCAGAAAGAGTGGTCCCAAAACAATGATTATTTAGGTTACTGTGTTCATTAGTCAGTGCAATTAACAGAATGGTGAGTAATCCAATCAATTAAAAGGAGGTGATTGTGAGAAATTATTATTCTAACTAACTTGTGCTGAGCTTTCACCATGTATATTTATCAACTTACTTAGTCCTCACAGCAATCTTATGATCCACTAAGGTAAGTACTATTATTACCCCTGCTTTAAAGGTGAAGAAACTGAGGCACAGAGGAGTCAAGTAACTTGTTCAAGAGAACACTGTCAGGAATACTGGAACCAGAGCTGGGATTCAAACACAGATAAGCTGAGCTACAGAATCTAGTTTCTTAATCATTACACAATTTAACTATTGTATGGAATTCCACTGTATGAACATATAGGATTTCCTTGTTTCTGTTAATGGATGTTTGTATTGTTTCCAACTTTTTCCTATTATAAAAAATGGTTCACAAATATAATCACACATGTCAACTATGGACTTTGGTTACTGGTTTCAGTACCATTTAATAGTGCCTGGAAATACTTGAGAAGGACCTAAGAAATATGATAGTTCCCATTGTTATCTGTACCAATAAGCATTTTTAGTTATAGTACATTGGTTATTTTTCCAATGAGAAATAATTTCATGCAGATTTTCTGCAAATCTACTATTAAAAAAATTAACAATAATTCTTTAATATCAAGT
This sequence comes from Manis pentadactyla, assembly GCF_030020395.1. NCBI lineage: Eukaryota > Metazoa > Chordata > Mammalia > Pholidota > Manidae > Manis > Manis pentadactyla. The sequence goes on from NC_080027.1 coordinate 49,912,582, forward strand.
ACCTAGTCAATATTAAAATTTTTAATTATCTTATAAATGTTAAAAAAGTTTTCCTTTTTTTTCCCCCTTGTTTTTACCATTACTTTGACTCAGAAAGGACTCAAATAAGGTCCATATTCTGAGGTCAGTTTTAATCCTAGGTTCCTCTACTATCTATTTGTCTTTCTTTCTCTCTCTCTTTTTCTCCTCTACTTGCAATCTATTTATTGAAGAAACTGGATCATTTGTCTCTTAGAGTTTCCATCAGTCTGGTACTTGCTCAATGCTCCCTGGTGGTGTCATGTGCCATATATATCTATTTTTGTTTTCTGTATTTCCTGCAAACTGGTAGTTGGATCTGCACAGGTTTGATTCAATTCAGGCTCAATTGTTTGGCAAGAATACTTCATGCACAAAACTACCACAAGAGGCACATCTAATTCTCTTTCTTTTTATGATGTCAAAGGCTGCTGATGAGCAATATCTAGATTCATAATCATTAGGCATAATAGTGATATGCTCATTCTAGCATCATTTCCACACTTATTAGCTGGAATATTTCTGCAAAGAGAAACTTCCCCTCCTCATAAATTATTTGGTGGCCCAAATATATGGTTTGTATTAGAAAGCAGGATAAGTACATAATTTTTCCCCTTCATTTATCATTTTAAAAACAATGAGTTGTTTTCTAGCATCTACTGTAGATGATCAATTAGTTTTCTTTTTTATTCATATTTTTATGAACTCATGGATTTTTAAACATATTTAACTATTCTTTAACCTGTTTTGAAATAAACCAAAAAAACTACCCATAAAAAATGTTTACTGGAAACTTCAGTTTTTTATTAACTCAATACCAAGCACTACGGGATCACTGTCTACAAAGTGCCTATCATCTATATAGAGAGACAAGAACTCCGTATGTGATGACCGATGAACCTAATAAGGTTGTTTATAATAGCACTGTAACCGGGAGGAAAAAGGGCCTGATTGACAGAACATAATCAGCAAAAAAGACTAGTAGATGTGTAACAAGGTGCTTTGTCTGAGGTGTAAGTGCAAAAGGAGAAGAAGAAGACATGGATCAGTGGGCCATGGCCCAGGAAATGGAGGAGTTTGGTGAGTCAGAGTTCTCACTGTGTGTACTTACAACTAGCCCAAAAGTTCAACAAAAATGTTTATTATGGCATTATCTTTAATAGTTATACCCCCTTCCAGAGTCAGCAATTTTAATGTCTAACTACAGAGAAGAACAGTTAGGCAAATGATGGTACATTATTAACACAAAGGATATTATGCTGACATTCAAGTGGTTAATATAATGTGCTTATAAATGAAGTGCTTATGCTGCAATTCAGAAAATAAGTCAAATAAGTCAACTGTACAACTTTGGTTGTACACAAGTACGCAAAGGCTGGAAGGAAACAGGCAAAAGGAAAATGAAGTAAAGATACTGGAATTTTGAGCAATTAATTTCCTTCTTCAAAAGTAATTTTAAGGGGTCTTATATTAAATGTGACAAATTGAATATTCTTTTGCTCTTCAAAACCCACTGAAATGACAGCAAAAGAAAAAAACATCAAAAACATACAAGAACAAAGAGAATGAGAAAGGAAACAACACCTGACCAGCAATGTGAATAAAATTTTAGAAGTCATAAAGTGGTTTTATAAGCAGTAACAAATTTAGAAGATCAGAAAAAGCTGAAATCCCACACAACTTAGAGAAGGAAAAGCCCCTTTCACACTTTAAAATAGTGAATTTGATAAGTTATCTCTCAATAAAAAAATATAAACAACCTAAATGTTCATTAATTGATGAGTAAAATGTGGTATATACATACAAAGTAATATTATGTGGCAATAAAAAGATATGAGGTAACTGATACATGCTGTGCCATGGATGAACTTTGAAAACATTATGCTAAATAAAAGAAGCCAGTCACAGAAGATCATTTATGGTATGAGTTCACTTATATAAAATGTACAGAACAAGCAAATCCATAGAGACTGAAAGTACATTAGTGGTATGTTACTATATTAGTATGTAGCCTATGAAAATATATTAGTAGTAGCCTAGGGTTTGGTGGATGAGGGAAATGGGTCTGGACAACTAGTGGGTATGGTGTTTTGTGGTACATATCTTTGGTATATATATTTGTGGTAATGTAAGTGTTTTTAAATTGTGATGGAAAGGATATACTAAAAACCATGGAATTGATTACTTTAAATGGGTGAATTGATGGCATGTGAATTATATCTCCATAAAACATAATAAAAAGATTGCTGACAGGAGAAACTAGGTGAGAATATGTGGAAACTATCTGTATCACATTTGCAACTTTTGCTTAATTGTCCAAATACTCTAAAATAAAAGATTACTTAAAAAAAAAAGATGTTGAAAGACATACTATGCTGACACTAGTCAAAAGAAAACTGGAAGAGGCGGAGCCAAGATGGAGGCATGAGTAGAGCAGTGGAAATCTCCTCCCAAAACCATATATATTTATGAAAATATAACAAATACAACTATCCCTAAAAGAGAGACCAGAAGATACAGGACACCAGCCAGGCTACATCTACACCTGCGAGAACCCAGCGCCTCGCGAAGGGGGTAAGATACAAGCTGCAGCCTGGCGGGACCCGAGCACCCCTAGTTCCAGCTCCTGGCGGGAGGAAAGGAGTCGGAGTGGGGAGGGAGAGGGAGCCCATGACTGCTAAAGACCTGGCCCTAGCCATCTGCACTGGAGTGCAGACACACAGGGTGTGGGGTGCTGGATACTAGGGAAACGGGACAGTAAAAACTGCAAGTGGGTCTGCGCCGCCGGCACCCCTGGGACAAAGAAAAGTGAGGGTTTTTGAAATACTTAAAGGGATAGTGACCCCACAGCTGGACAGAAACGTCCCGGGACACTTAGCCCAGCAGCTGGGAATCCAGGGGAACTCCGGGCACCCTAACCCCCTGGGCTGCAGTGCAGCTTGGAGGCCCCTCACAGAGATAAACAGCCTTCTGCCCGTTTCCCCTCTGATGCTGCTCCGCCACATTGGAGCTGCAGCCTGAGGCCGGTCATGCCCACAGCAACCGTGGAGCTTAACTCAACAGCGGCCAGGTAAGAATCAGAAGCCCTGTCTGAGCGCAGCTGCCCAGCACAAGCTGCTAGGGGTCGCCATTGTCCCAGGAGAGGAAGACCACAAACCAGCACGAAGGGATGTTCTCCCAGCTGACATGTGCCAACTACCCACAACCACCTCTATTGTCATGAAAAGGCAGAAGAATTTGATACAGTCCAGACTAACCCAGACATCCTCCCCTGAGAAGGAATCTGGGGAGATAGACCTAACCAATTTATCTGAAAAAAAAAAAAAAAAAGAATTCAAAATAAAGGTCATAACCATGCTGATGGAGCTGCAGAGAAATATGCAAGAGCTAAGGGATGAAGTCCGGAAGGAAATTACAGAAATGAAACAATCGTTGGAAGGATTTATAAGCAGACTGGATAAGACGCAAGAGGCCATTGATGGAATAGAAAAACAGGAACGCATAGAAGCTGATGCAGAGAGAGATAAAAGGATCTCCAGGAATGAAACAATATTAAGAGAACTGTGTGACTAATCCAAAAGGAACAATATCCACATTATAGGGGTACCAGAAGAAGAAGAAGAAGAGAGAAAAAGGGATAGAAAGTGTATTTGAAGAAATAATTGCTGAACACTTCCCCAAAATGGGGGAGGAAATAATCGAATAGACCACGGAAGTACACAGATCTCCCAACAGAAGGGACCCAAGGAGGACAACACCAAGACACATAATAATTAAAATGGCAAAGATCAAGGACAAGGAAAGAGTTTTAAAGGCAGCTAGAGAGAGGAAAAAGGTCACTTACAAAGGAAAACCCATCAGGCTATCATCAGACTTCTCAACAGAAACCTTACAGGCCAGAAGAGAATGGCACGATATATTTAATGCAATGAAACAGAAGGGCACTGAACCAAGAATACTGTATCCAGCATGATTATTATTTAAATATGAAGGAGGGATTAAACAATTCCCAGACAAGCAAAAGTTGAGGGAATTTGCCTCCCACAAACCACCTCCACAGGGTATTTTAGAGGGACTGCTCTAGATGGGAGCACCCCTATGACTAAACAGATGTTAACAGAGAAAATAAAAACACAGCAGAGAAAGCAGACCAACCAAATAGTAATTAAAGGCAAAAAACAAAATCAACTACCCACAAAAGCAGTTAAAGGAAACACAAAAGAGCACAGAATAAAACAACCAACATATAAAGAATGGCGGAGGAGGAATAAGAAGGGAGAGAAAAAAAGAATCACCAGACAGTGTTTATAACAGCTCAATAAGCGAGTTAAGTTAGACAGTAAGATACTAAAGAAGCTAACCTTGAACCTTTGGAAACCACGAATCTAAAGCCTACAATGGCAATAAGTACATATTTTTCAATAATCACCCTAAATGTAAATGGACTGAATACACCAATCAAAAGACACAAAGTAACAGAATGGATAAAAAAGCAAGACCCATCTAAATGCTGCTTACAAGAGACTCACCTCAAACCCAAAGACATGCACAGACTAAAAGTCAAGGGATGGAAAAAGATATTTCATGCAAACAACAGGGAGAAAAAAGCAGGTGTTGCAGTACTAGTATCAGACAAAATAGACTTCAAAACAAAGAAAGTAACAAGAGATAAAGAAGGACATTATATAATGATAAAGGGCTCAGTCCAACAAGAGGATATAACCATTATAAATATATATGCACCCAACAGAGGAGCACCAGTATATGTGAAACAAATACTAACAAAACTAAAGGCGGAAATAGAATGCAATGCATTCATTTTAGGAGGCTGCAGCATGCCACTCACTCCAAAGGATAGATGCACTGAACAGAAAATAAGTAAGGACACAGAGGCACTGAACAGCACACTAGAACAGATGGACCTAATAGACATCTATAGAACTCTACATCCAAAGCAACAGGATACACATTCTTCTCAAGTGCACACAGAACACTCTCCAGAACAGACCACATACTAGGCCACAAAAAGAGCCTCAGTAAATTCCAAAAGATTGAAATCCTACCAACCAACTTTTCAGACCACAAAGGCATAAAACTAGAAATAAATTGTACAAAGAAAGCAAAAAGGCTCACAAACACATGGAGGCTTAATAACACGCTTCTAAATAGTCAAAGGGTCAATGACCAAATTAAAATGGAGATCCAGTAATATATGGAAACAAATGACAACAACAACACAAAGCCCCAACTTCTGTGGGACGCAGCAAAAGCAGTCTTAAGAGGAAAGTATATAGCAATCCAGGCATATTTAATGAAGGAAGAAAAATCCCAAATGAATAGTCTAACATCACAATTATCGAAATTGGAAAAAGAAGAACAAATGATGCCTAAAGTCAGCAGAAGGAGGGACATCATAAAGATTAGAGAAGAAATAAATAAAATTGAGGAGAATAAAACAATAGAAAAAATCAATGAAACCAAGAGCTGGTTCTTTGAGAAAAAAAACAAAATAGATAAGCCTCTAGCCAGACTTATTAAGAGAAAAAGAGAATCAACACACATCAACAGAATCAGAAACAAGAAAGGAAAAATCACGACGGACTCCATAGAAATACAAAGAATTATTAGAGAATACTATGAAAACCTATGTGCTAACAAGCTGGAAAACCTAGAAGAAATGGACAACTTCTTAGAAAAATACAACCTTCCAAGACTGACCAAGGCCAAGGAAGAAACACAAAATCTAAACAAACCAATTACCAGCAAAGAAATTGAAGTGGTAATCCAAAAACTACCCAGGAACAAAACCCTGGGCCAGATGGATTTACCTCAGAATTTTATCAGACATACAGAGAAGACACAATACCCATTCTCATTAAAGTTTTCCAAAAAACAGAAGAGGAGGGATACTCCCAAAATCATTCTATGAAGCCAACGTTACCCTAATACCAAAACCAGGCAAAGACCCCACCAAAAAAGAAAACTACAGACCAATATCCCTGATGAACGTAGATGCAAAAATACTCAACAAAATATTAGCAAACTGAATTCAAAAATACATCAAAAGGATCATACACCATAACCAAGTGGGATTCATCCCAGGGATGCAAGGATGGTACAACATCCGGAAATCCATCAACATCTTCCACCACATTAACAAAAAGAAAGACAAAAACCACATGATCATCTCCATAGATGCAGAAAAAGTATACAAAATTCAACATCCATTCATGATAAAAACTCTCAGTAAAATGGGTATACAGGGCAAGTACCTCAACATAATAAAGAAAATATATGATAAGCCCACAGCCTACATCATACTGAACAGCGAGAAGCTGAAAGCTTTTCCTCTGCAATTGGGAACAAGACAGGGATGCCCACTCTCCCCACTGTTACTCAAGATAGTACTGGAGGTCCTAGCCACAGCAATTAGACAAAACAAAGAAATACAACCAATCCAAAATTGGTAAAGAAGAAGTTAAACTGTCACTATTTGCAGATGACATGACACTGTACATAAAAAACCCTAAAGACTCCACTCCGAAACTACTAGAACTGATATCGGAATACAGCAAAGTTGCAGGATACAAAATTAACACACAGAAATCTGTAGCTTTCCTATACACTAACAATGAACTAATAGGAAAAGAAATCAGGAAAACAATTCCATTCACAATTGCATCAAAAAGAATAAAATACCTAGGAATCAACCTAACCAAGGAAGTGAAAGACCTATACCCTGAAAACTATAAGACACTCTTAAGAGAAATTAAAGAGGACACCAGCAAATGGAAACTCATCCCATGCTCTTGGCTAGGAAGAATTAATAGCGGCAAAATGGCCATCCTGCCCAAAGCAATATACAGATTTGATGCAATCCCTATCAAATTACCAACAACATTCTTCAACGAACTGGAATAAATAGTTCAAAAATTCATATGGAAACACCAAAGACCCCAAATAGCCAAAGCAATCCTGAAAAGGAAGAATAAAGTGGGGGGGTCTCGCTCCCCAACTTCAAGCTCTACTACAAAGCCACAGTAATCAAGACAATTTGGTACTGGCACAAGAACAGAGCCACAGACCAGTGGAACAGAATAGAGACTCCAGACATTAACTCAAACATATATGGTCAATTAATATACGATAAAGGAGCCATGGACATACAATGGGGAAATGACAGTCTCTTCAACAGATGGCAAAAGAGGACAGCTACATGTAAGAGAATGAAACTGGATCATTGTCTAACCCCATACACAAAAGTAAATTTGAAATGGATCAAAGATCTGAATGTAAGTCATGAAACCATAAAACTCCTAGAAAAAAACACTGGCAAAAATCTCTTGGACATAAACATTAGCGGCTTCTTCATGAACATATCTCCCCGGGCAAGGGAAACAAAAGCAAAAATGAACAAATGGGACTATGTCAAGCTGAAAAGCTTCTGTACAGCAAAGGACATCATCAATAGAACAAAAAGGTACCCTACAGTATGGGAGAATATATTCATAAATGACAGATCCGATAAAGGGTTGACATCCAAAATATATAAAGAGCTCATGCACCTCAACAAACAAAAAGCAAATAATCCAATTAAAAAATGGGCAGAGGAGCTGAACAGACAGTTCTCCAAAGAAGAAATTCAGATGGCCAACAGACACATGAAAAGATGCTCCACATTGCTAGTCATCAGAGAAATGCAAATTAAAACCACAATGAGGTATTACCTCACACCAGTAAGGATTGCCACCATCCAAAAGACAAACAACAACAAATGTGGGCGAGGTTGTGGAGAAAGGGGAACCCTCCTACACTGCTGGTGGGAATGTAAACTAGTTCAACCATTGTGGAAAGCAGTATGGAGGTTCCTCAAAAAGCTCAAAATAGACATACCATTTGACCCAGGAATTCCACTCCTAGGAATTTACCCTAAGAATGCAGCAGACCAGTTTGAAAAAGACAGATGCACCCCTATGTTTATTGCAGCACTATTTACAATAGCCAAGAAATGGAAGCAATCTAAGTGTCCATCAGTAGATGAATGGATAAAGAAGATGTGGTACATATACACAATGGAATATTATTCAGCCATAAGAAGAAGACAAATCCTACCATTTGCAACAACATGGATGGAGCTAGACGGTATTATGCTCAGTGAAATAAGCCAGGTAGAGAAAGACAAGTACCAAATGATTTCACTCATATGTGGAGTATAAGAACAAAGAAAAACTGAAGGAACAAAACAGCAGCAGACTCACAGAATCCAAGAATGGACTAACTGTTACCAAAGGGAAAGGGACTAGGGAGGATGGGTGGGAAGGAGGGGTAAGGGTGGGGAAAAAGAAAGGGGGCATTACGATTAGCATGTATAATGTGTGGGGGGGCATGGGGAGGGCTGTGCAACACAGAGAAGACAAGTAGTGATTTTACAGCATCTTACTATGCTGATGGACAGTGACTTTAATGGGGTTTGTTGGGGGGACTTGGTGAAGGCGGGAGCCTAGTAAACATAGTGTTCTTCATGTAATTGTAGATTAATGATAACAAAAAAAAAAGAAAAAAAAAAGAAAACTGGAGTGGCTGGCTATGTTAATAGGAGATGATTTAGGTTTCAAAGCAAAGAATGTTCCCATGGATAAAGACGGTCATTTCATAATGGTAAAGGGTCAATTAATCAGGAAGACATAAAAACCCAAAGTGTTTATGTACCAAATAAGAGAGCTTTAAAATACATTAACAGTATCTGATAGAAATGAAAGGAGAAATAAATATACAACTATACTTGGAGATTTCACTCTCTCTCTTTAAGTAACAGAATTGTAAGCAGAAAACCATCAAGGATTTAATAGACTTGAAAAACACTGGCTAATTTAACCTGACTGACTTTGCTAGCACTACAGCAAAATACTCATGACTTTCAAGTGCATACACAACATTTACCAAGAAAACTCGCATTCTAGGTGATAAAATAAGTTTTAACATATTTAAAGGGATTCAAATCATATAAAGTATATTCTCTGGCAAAAATGGAATTAAGTTATAAATCAATTATCAGAAAGTTTTCTGGAAAATCTCCACATATTTGGAAACTAAACTCATGGGTCAAAGAAGAAGTAAAATAAAGTATTTTGTACTGAATGAAAATGAAAGCACAACATATCAGAATTGTGGGATGCCACTAAAGGAATATTTTGGGGGAGATTTATAACATTAAATGCCTGTATCAGAAAAAAAAAGAATGGTTTCAAATCTATGACCTTAGCTTACACTTACAGAAATAAAAAAAAAAAGCAAATTAAAGCAAAGCAAAGAGAAAAATGGAATGAATAACAGTGAAGCAGTCATCAATGAAATAGAAAAGAAAAACAATAAATAAAATCATGTAACCAGAAGTTAGTTCTCTGAGATTAATAAAATGGATAAATCTCTAGCCAGACTGATTAGAAATAAAAATACAAAACTACCAATATCAGGAATGAGAGGTAACATTACTAAAGATTCTACAGATTATTAAAAGGGTCATAAAGAAATATTATGAACAACTTTATGTCAACAATATTTACAATTTAGATGGAATGGACAGATTCCTTGAAAGACACAAACTACCAAATTCACTCAAAAGTAAACAGTTAAAACGATATCTATCAGAGAAATTGAAATCGTAGTAAAAATTTTCCCACAAAGAAAATCCTGAGACAAATGGCTTCACTAGGAATTCCAAACATTTAAGGAAGAACTAATACCAATTCACCACAAACTCCTCTAAATAAATAAAGAGGACGGTATACTTCCCAACTCATTTTACAAGTTTATCTCTAATTACAAAATCAGAAGACACTGCAAAAACAGATTAGTATGCTTCATGAATGTATGCAAAACTTCTAAACAACATTTTAGTAAACCAAATCTAGCATATATTAAAAGGATCATACATTATAACCATGCAAGTGAGAGAGCTGCAAATTGATAACACGGCAGTGGTTTAAAGAGTGGGGGTGGAAGAAGCACTGACAACCAATGGTTCCAATTAGGTTTGGCTTGGCAGGTTCCAGAGACGGAGGGACAAATACAAAGAGGCTATGTATTTACCCAGAATAACACATGTTCCAAAGTAACCCTTATTCTCTGCTGAGGGAACTGAATATTAGTCCTAGATAAAAATAATAGATTAGCCACTCAAAATTGCTTTGGTGATGCTGCTTCTTGGGTTTTTATTTTATTAGAAATCAAAGGAAAACTGCCTTCCTAGACTTGGGGAGTCTTTTCATGACCTGAAGCAATCGCTAAAAAGCAATTTTTATAGTGTGCCCCAAAGGTCTACAGACATGTGGATTAGTACAGTATGAAGATATTATGACACTGGATTTGGCATTCATTTCTTAGATATAACATCAAAGGCACAGATAACAAAAGCAAAAATAGACAAATTGAACTTCATGAAAATTAAAAATTTTGTGCATCAAAGATATTATTCACAGAGTAAAAAGCCAACCCACAGAATGTGAGAATATATTTGGAGATTTCTGGTACTCATTTATCTGATAAATATTACAAATCATACATCTGACTAATATGTAGAACATACAGAGAACTTCTGAAACTGAACAAAAACTTGATTAAAAAAACTCAATTAAAAAGAACTTGAATAGACATTTCTCCAAAGAGGATATACAAATGGCCAATAAACACATGAAAAGATGTTTAATATCACTTATCATATGGGAAATGCAAATCAAAACTATAATGAGATACCACCTCACACCAGTTAGAATGGCTGCTATAAAAAAAAACAACCCAGAAAATAACAAGTGTTGCTCAGGATGTGGTGGGAATGTAAAATGGTATGGCTACTGTGGGAAAGAGTAATTTTTCTCAAAAAATTAAAAATAGAATTACTATGCAACCTAGCAATTGTACTTCAAAAGAATTGAAAGTAAAGAATCAAAAGGATATTTGTACACTCATTGTTCATAGCAGCATTATTCATGATACCTAAAATGTGGAAACAACCCAGTGTCCATCAACTGATGAATGGATAAGCAAAACATGGGATAGCCATACAAAGCAATATTACTCAGCTTCAAAAGGAAGGGAATTCTGCAATATGCTATAACATGGACAAACCCTGAGGACACTATGATAAGTGAAAATCCAGTCACAGAAAGACAAATACTGAATGATTCCACTTACGTGAGGTACTTATTGTAGTCAAAATCATAAGGACAGAAAGTGTATTGGTGGTTGCCAGGGGTTTAGTGAGGAGAGGAGAATGGGGAATTATTGTTTAATAAGTACAGAGTTTCAGTTCTACAAGATGAGCAGTTACGGGGAATGGGGATGAATGGTGGTGATGGTTGCACAACAATGTGAATGTATTTAATACCACTGGACTGTATGTTTAAAAATGGTTTAGATGGTAAGTTTTATGTTATGTGCAATAAAAAAGGAAAAAAACTGGATTATGGTCATGAATAGTAGACATTTTTCACAGTTTGATAATTCAGAAGGTGCCTCATGGAAGCAAAGCTAAGATTATGGTGTACTGTGCTAACTTCATTTCAGGGTAGCTCTGCCCCATGGAGGGGGAATGATTCAATATGTAGAACACATACAGCATAGTACCTGGCACTCTGTATGTACTTAATAAAGAGTAATAGCAGTCAGGGGCTCAAGGACATAGTGGCAGCCATGGAATAGTTAGTTGTACAAGGTCATATATCTAATAGCCAAAGTCGATTTGGGAAGTCTTGGCTCTCTCTAAGGGTAGGAACAGTTTAGTAGTTGTAGGGATCTGCAAGGCAGTAAGGCAGGCCAGGCACCTAGAAAACTGGCTATGGCCATCCAGATCTAGATGTTCTATGTGTAATAGGTAAAAAGACAAAGGCATATTCCCTGGAAGAACATATTTCTTTCCTCGTGTTATTAAACTTTAGAGTTTAAGCCCTCTGATTAAATTTGGATGATATTATGACTGTCTTATTAGAGACGGTTCTAAGGACAAAGACAATCTAGAGGAAAAGTACAATAAACAAGCTCTGATATTAAGTGATATTAAGTGATTTTTTATTTGAATATTATTACCACATAAATTAGCTAAGAAAGATGAACTTGTTCCTTATGTTATTTCTTATTTCTTCCTAGATGAGAACAGAAACTACAGTATTACTGAATTACAGTATTGTAGTACATCTTTTCCTTCCTTTGTTTCTATCTACTCAACTTTTCCAGAGACAAAAAGAAAAAGTATTTTGTTAGAATTATGAAAAGGAAAATAAGTCTGAAAGTATTTCCTATAAACAAAAAAAATCAATGTCTTAGGGTCTAATTTTCTAAATTTCACTCAAGTTTTGACTCAAAAGCTTAAGACTCCTGTCAATGACCAAATAAAGACCCAAATTGTAGGTTGCATCCTTGGTGTAGTCAACTGTGGGTGAAGTAACTCCAACTGTTACTTCAGCGCCTACATTTTCTAAGGGTTTTATTTTGAACTGTGGTCTTCAGAGAATGAGATGGACAGCCAGTGTGATTCACTAAGGTGGTGCCTACACAAAGTGGAGGCTACAGGGCAGTAAATACCAGGGCTGGGCTTTGAAAAGTTTCTGACTGATAGAATATTCTCCGATGAGTCACCTACACTCCTGGCTTAAGCTCATTACGAAGATGCCATCTTCAGACTTGGATGTGTATATGACAGAGGTAGACCAACCTACTACTGAGAAGAAAAACAGTATTATAAGCTGACTATATATGGGGGGCAGGGGAAGGAGAAGAAAATGTTTTTCTTGAAAAGAAATATGCCCATTTTTGAGAAAAATAGCTCTTCTCCAACTTTAGTTCTACAGCTTATTATTTATTTTGGAAAGATTCATTAAAACTGAGCCTCTAGAATGAGGAACAAGCTGCTGATCTAGCAGCCATTTCCCAGGAACAAGAAAGTTATCGCAGTGCGGTTTGCATGGGTAAGCCCACAACTAAATCTAGGTATAGCAATAGCACTAATCACCTAGCTAAAATAACCAAGACAGGTCCAGGGCGAAGAATAAATAGCTGTAAAACTTTATTAAATTGTTTTGGTACTGGAGATAGTTTTCAAGCTCCATGGGATCATTTCCCACTCCTAAGGCTTTAGGAACATCACAAAATCCACCTCTCCATCCAATCACCAGCCTCTATGTCCTTTATTAATACTGTCTGGAATTTTACTATTCCTTTTCATTCTCACAGTTTAAGGCTTAGTTCCTACTAAAAAGAAAATATCCCTGCACGTCTGGGGATACCTTTGTTTTAAAATTTATTTTTATTAAGGTATGATTGATATACACTCTTATGAAGGTTTCACATAAAAAACAATGTGGTTACTAAATTTACTCATATTATCAAGTCCCCACCCATACCCTAATGCAGTCACTGTCCATCAGTGTAGTAAGATGCCACAGATCCACTAGGTGCCTTCTCTGTGCTACACTGTTCTCCCTGTGAACCCCCACAGCATGTGTACTAAACATAATACCCTTCAGTCCCCTTCTCCCTCCCTCCCCACCTGCCCTCCCACTCTCCTCCCCTTTGGTAACCACTAGTTCATTCTTGGAGTCTGTGAGTCTGCTGCCATTTTGTTCCTTCAGTTTTGCTTCATTGTTATACTCCACAAATGAGGGAAATCATTTGGCATTTCTCTTTCTCCGCCTGCCCTATTTCACTGAGCATAATGCCCTCCAGCTCCATCCATGTGGTTGCAAATGGTAGGATTTGTTTCTTTCATATGGCTGAATAGTATTCCATTGTATACATGTACCACATCTTTATCCATTCATCTACAGATGGACACTTAGGTTGCTTCCATATCTTGGCTATTGTAAAAAGTGCTGCAATAAACATAGGGGTGCATATGTCTTTTTGAATCTGAGAACTTATATTCTTTGGATATATTCCAAGGAGTGGGATTCTGGGGTCAAATGGTATGTCTATTTTTAGTTTTTTGAGGAACCTCCATATTGCTTTCCACAATGGTTGAACTAGCTTACATTCCCACCAGCAGTGTAGGAGGGTTCCCCTTTCTCTGCATCCTCACCAGCATTTGTTGTTCTTAGTCTTTTCGATGCTGGCCATCCTTACTGGTGTGAGGTGATACCTCATTGTGGTTTTAATTTGCATTTCCCTGATGATTAGTGATGTGGAGCATCTTTTTATGTGTCTGTTGGCCATCTGAATTTCTTCTTTGGAGAACTGTCTCTTCATATCCTCTGCACATTTGTTAATCGGGTTATTTGATTTTTGGGTGTTGAGGTGTGTACGTTCTTTATATATTTTGGATGTTAACCCCTTGTCAGATATGTCATTTACAAATTTATTCTCCCATACTGTAGGATGCCTTTTTGTTCTGTTGATGGTGTCCTTTGCTGTACAGAAACTTTTTAGTAGTCCCATGAGTTCATTTTTGCTTTTGTTTTCCTTCCTTGAGGAGATGCTTTCAGGAAAAAGTTGCTCATGCTTATATTCAGGAGATGTTTGCCTATGTTGTCTTCTAAGAGTTTTATGGTTTCATGACTTACATTCAAATCTTTGATCCATTTTGAGTTTACTTTTGTGTATGGGGTTAAACAATAATCCAGTTTCATTCTCTTGCATATAGCTGTCCAGTTTTGCCAACACCAGCTGTTGAAGAGGCTGTCATTTCCCCATTGTATATCCATTGCTCCTTTATCATATATTAATTGATCATATATGGTTGGGTTTATATCTGGGCTCTCTAGTCTGTTCCATTAGTTTATGGGTCTGTTCTTGTGCAAATACCAAATTGTCTTGATTACTGTGGCTTTGTAGTAGAGCTTGAAGTTGGGGAGCATAATGCCCCCAGCTTTATTCTTCCTTCTCAGAATTGCTTTGGCTATTTGAGGTCTTTTGTGGTTCCATATGAATTTTAGAATGATTTTCTCTAGTTCATTGAAGAATGATGTTGGTATTTTGATGGGGATTGCATTGAATCTATAGATTGCTTTAGGCAGGAAGGCCATTTTAACAATATTAATTCTTCCTATCCATGAGCACGGGATGTGTTTCCATTTATTGCTATCTTCTTCAATTTCTCTTAAGAGTGTCTTGTAGTTTTCAGGGTATAGGTCTTTCACTTCCTTGGTTAGGTTTATTGCTAGGTATTTTATTCTTTTTGATGTAATTGTGGATGGAATTGTTTTCCTGATTTCTCTCTCTGTTAGTTCATTGTTAGTGTATAGGAATGCCACATATTTCTGTGTATTAATTTTGTATCCTGCAACTTTGTTGAATTCAGATATTAGATCTAGTAGTTAGGGGTGGATTCTTTAGGGTTTTTTATGTCCAATATTATGTCATCTGCAAACAGGAAAGGTTGACTTCTTCCTTTCCAATCTGGATGCCTTTTATTTCTTTGTGTTGTCTGAATGCCGTGGCTAGGACCTCCAGTACTATGTTGAATAGAAGTGGGGAAAGTGGGCATCCTTGCCTTGTTCCTGATCTTAGAGGAAAAGCTTTCAGCTTCTCACTGTTAAGTATGATGTTGGTTGTGGGTTTGTCATATATATGGCATATATTATGTTGAGGTACTTGCTCTCTATACCCATTTTGTTGAGAGTTTTTATCAAGAATGGATGTTGAATTTTGTTAAATGCTTTTTCAGCATCTATGGAGATGATCATGTGGTTTTTGTCCTTCTTTTTGTTGATGTGGTGCATGATGTTGATGGATTTTTGAATGTTGTACCGTCCTTGCATCCCTGGAATAAATCCTACTTGATCATTATGGATGATCTTTTTGATGTATTTTTGAATTCAGTTTGCTAATATTTTGTTGAGTATTTTTGCATCTATGTTTGTCAGGGATATTGATCTGTAATTTTCTTTTTTTTTGTGGTGTCTTTGCCTGTTTTTGGTATTAGAGTGATGCTGGCCTCATAGAATGAGTTTGGAAGTATTCCCTCTTCTACTCTTTGGAAAACTTTAAGGAGGATGTGTATTAGGTCTTCACTAAATGTAAAATTCAGTGGTGAAGCCATCTGGTCCAGGGGTTTTGTTCTTAGGTAGTTTTCTGATTACCAGTTCGATTTCATTGCTGGTAATTGGTCTGTTCAGATTTTCTCTTTCTTCCTTGGTCAGCCTTGGAAGGTTGTATTTTTCTAGAAAGTTGCTCATTTTTTTCTAGGTTATTCAGTTTGTTAGTATATAATTTTTCATAGTATTCTCTAATAATTCTTTGTATTTCTGTGGTGTCTGTAGTGATTTTTCCTTTCTAATTTCTGATTCTGTTTATGTGTGTAACTCTCTTTTTTTCTTGATAAATCTGGCTAGGGGCTTATCTATTTTGCTTATTTTTTCGAAGAACCACCTCTTGGTTTCATTGATTCTCTTGTTTTATTCTTCTCGATTTTATTTATTTCTGCTATAATCTTTATTATGTCCCTCCTTCTACTGACTTTGGGCCTCATTTGTTCTTCTTTTTCTAGTTTCACTAATTGTGAGTTTAGGCTGCTTATATGCAATTGTTCTTCTTTCCTGAGGTAGGCCTGTATTGCAATATACTTTCCTCTTAGCACGGCCTTGGCTGCATCCCACAGATTTTGTGGTATTGAATTGTTGTTGTCAATTGTCTCTATATATTGCTTGATCTCTGTTTTTATTTGGTCATTGATCCATTGGTTATTTAGGAGCATGTTGTGAAGCCTCCATGTGTTTGTGGGATTTTTCATCTTCTTTGCATAATTTATTTCTAGTTTCATACCTTTGTGGTCTGAGAAACTGGTTGGTACAATTTCAATCTTTTTGAATTTATCGAGGCTCTTTTTGTGGCCTAGTATATGATCTATTCTTGAAAATGATCCATGTGCACTTGAGAAGAATGTATATTCTGCTGCGTTTGGGTGTACAGTTCTGTAGATGTCTGTTATGTCCATTTGTTCTAATGTGTTGTTCAGTGCCTCTGTGACCTTACTTATTTTCTGTCTGGTTGATCTGTCCTTCAGAGTGAGTGGAGTGTTGAAGTCTCTTAGAATGAATGCATTGCATTCTATTTCCCCTTTTAATTCAGTTAGTAGTTGTTTCACGTATGTAGGTGCTCCTGTGTTGGGAGCATAGATATTTATAATGGTTATATCTTGTTGGATTGACCCCTTTATCATTATGTAATGTCCTTCTTTGTCTCTTGTGACTTTCTTTGTTTTGAAGTCTATTTTGTCTGATACAAGTACTGCAACTCCTGCTTTTTTCTCTCTATTAGTTGCATGAAATATCTTTTTCCATCCCTTCACTTTTAGTGTGTGTATGTCTTTGGATTTAAAGTGAGACTCTTGTAGGCAGCATATAGATAGGTCTTGTTTTTTTATCCGTTCAGTGACTCCATGTCTTTTGATTGGTGCATTCAGTCCATTTATATTTAGGGTGATTATTGATAGGTTTGTACTTATTGCCATTGCAGCCTTTAGATTCATGGTTACCAAAGGTTCAAGGTTAACTTCCTTACTATCTGAGAGTCTAACCTAATTCACTTAATATGCTATTACAAACACGATCTAAAGGTTCTTTTCTTTTTCTCCTCCTTTTTCTTTCTCCTCCATTCTTTATATATTAGGTATCATACTCTGTACTGTTTGTCTATCCCTTGTTTGACTTTGGGGATAGTTAATTTAATTTTGCATTTGCTTAGTAATTAGCTGTTCTACTTTCTTTAGTATGTTTTTATTACCTCTGGTGTCAGCTATTAAACCTTAGGAACACTTGCATCTATAGCAGTCCCTCCAAAATAGACTATAGAGATGGTTTGTGGGAGGTAAATTCTCTCAGCTTTTGCTTATCTGGAAATTGTTTAATCCCTCCTTCAAATTTAAATGATAATCTTGCCAGATAAAGTAATCTTGGTTCCAGGCCCTTCTGCTTCACTGCATTAAATACATCATGCCAACTCCCTTCTGGTCCATAAGGTTTCTGCTGAGAAATCTGATGTTAGCCTGATGGGCTTTCCTTTGTATGTGATCTTATTTCTCTCTCCGGCTGCTTTTAATAGTCTGTCTTTATCTTTGATCTTTGCCATTTTAATTACTAAATGTCTTGGTGTTGTCCTCCTTGGGTCCCTTGTGTTGGGAGATTTGTGCACCTCCATGGCCTGAGAAACTATCTCCTTCCCCAGACTGGGAAAGTTTTCAGCAATTACCTCCTCAAAGACACTTTCTATCCCTTTCTCTCTCTCTTCTTCTTCTGGTATCCCTATAAAGTGAATATTGTTCCGTTTGGATTGGTCACACAGTTCTCTCAATATTCTTTCATTCCTAGAGATCCTTTTTTCTCTCTATGCCTCAGCTTCTTTGTATTCCTCTTCTCTAGTTTCTATTTCATTTATCGTCTCCTCCCCTGTACCCAACCTGCTTTTCATACCCTCCATTGTGTTCTTCAATGATTGGATCTCTGACCGGAATTCATTCCTGAGTTCTTGGATGTCTTTCCGTACCTCCATGAGAATGTTGATGATTTTTATTTTGAACTCCCTTTCAGGAAGAGTCACGAGGTCCATGTCATTTAAATCTTTCTCGGGAGTTGTATTAATAATTTTACTCTGGACCAGGTTCCTTTGGCATTTCATATTTGTATATGGCGCCCTCTGGTGTCCAGAAGCTCTATTCTCTGGAGCTGCTCAGCCCCTGAAGCAATGTCGGGGGTTGCAGGGGAGCGGTATTGGTGCCTGGGGGGAGGAAAGAGTCCTGCTTCCTGGCTGCTATGCCTGCCTCCACTCCCTGAACCAGTGGGCCGAGCACACAGGTATAAGCCTTTGTCCCAGGGCAGCCGGATATGGATTCCTGCTTTCCACAAGCAGCCGGAATCCCAGTCTCTCAGGAACTCCACGTGTTCCAGCTTTCCAACCCTGTAATCACGAGAGTATGATGAACTTACCATGAAATGTAGGTCTGTGCTCCCAGAGCAGATCTCCGGAGCTAGGTATCAGCAGTACCAGGCCTCCACTCCCTCCTTGCTCAGTTTCTCTTCCTCCTGCTGGTGAGCTGGGGTGGGGGAAGGGCTTGGGTCCCACCAGGCCACAGGTTTGGTATGTTATCCTGTTCCATGACGTCTGCTCTTTTCTCTGGGTGTATGCAGTCTGGTGCAGTCCTCTTTCCTGTTGCTCTCTCAGAGTTATTTGTATTAATTATATTTTCATATATGCAGTTTTAGTAGGAAGCCTCTGTCTCACCTCTCATGCCGCCATCTTTAATCTCCTGGGGATACCTTCACCCAGTTGCCTACAACTGGGTACGAAAGAAGGCAGTGAGGTTGTTTCCTTAATGGTAGAAAAAGCAGTGATGAGGGAATTGGACATGTGATTTGGGAGAAAACAGGACCAATGAAGTTGGAAAAAGGCATGAAACAAGGCTGGGGAAGCCATATTTCCCTAATTTGTCTGCTCAAAATCCCTGGGAGGTCCAGTTTGGGTCTTTAGAATATGCATAAACAGGTTCCCAATTCATGATGAGGTAGGAGTTCAAATTCAACATACATAAGAGGCAGATTTTTCGGCCAATCATCAAACACTTCTACAAGTGTGCACATCTGATGTGAGAGCACAGATGTCACAGTGTACAGGCACACACAAACACAGAACACTTGTTAAGCTTAAATTATTTACTTATGCTGAAGTATAGACTCATTAAATTAAAAGAAACCTCAGATAGTTTGGTTTTTTCATTGACACATGGGGATGCTGAGATGCACAGAAGTAAAGGGACATAACTAAGGT
The DNA here is from genome assembly GCF_030020395.1 of Manis pentadactyla. Lineage (NCBI taxonomy): Eukaryota > Metazoa > Chordata > Mammalia > Pholidota > Manidae > Manis > Manis pentadactyla. Next base: position 49,932,346 of record NC_080027.1, read on the forward strand.
CACACAATTAGAGCAGTGCTGAAACCAGAAAATGATGTTTTATAAGGTCCTAAATCATTTGGCCATATCCTTTCTTTCCTGACTTCCTGAGCACTATGTACTTGTGTAGAAGTCATCCTTCAGGTGAAAGAGCTGCATTTTCTGTGCGCTGAACACACATACTCTTTGCTTTCTCACTGCCATGACATTGGTCGAGCTATTTCTTTCACTTGGAATTTCTCCCTTCAGTCTTTAATGGTTAAAATCCTACCCATTCTCCAAGGGCTTATTCAAATGCTACCTCTTTCAAAATGCCTTTCCTGGTTGCTCTCTATTTCCTATCTGTTATGGACTGTTTGTGCCCCTCTAAAATTCCTATGCCGCAGCCCTAACACCCAGCGTGGCTGTACTTGAAAGAAGTAATTAAGGTTAAATGAGGTAATAAGGACAGAGCACTGATCTGATTGGTGTCCTTATAAGAAGAGATACCAGAGAGTGCTCTTTCTCTCTCTCTTTCCCTCTTCTCATTCCTCCCTGTCCCACTTCACCCAGCCACTGAAGAAAGGCCATAGCAAGAAAATGGCTGCAAGCCAGAGAGTCAGTTCTTAACCAGAAAGTGAATTGGCTGGAATCTTTATCTTCGACTTATATCTTCCAGAACTATGAGAAGAAAAAAAGGTCTGTTGTTTAAGCCATCTAGTCTAAGGTATTTTGTTATAGCAGCCCAAGCAGACTAAGTCATTATCTTATATAGAACTTTGTCTATACTCCTCTAGCAATTATTTCATTATATTTTTTACAGTTAGGGCTATTTTTCCTTAAGAAATGACATATTAGAATCTCTCATAATTATACTAGAAGAGCTTTTGACAGATTTTAGTTATCAGTGTGGTAAAATATTATAGCATTAAAGCACATTAGTATTTGTATTACAACAAAAAACACCTCAAGGTACAGAGGTGTATTTTTAATAAGAAATACTCTACTGTTTTATAAGAAAATGTATGAAATCACTTCTTATATTGTTCCTACTTTTGAACGTTCATGAAGAGATAATAAATATTTACTCAAAGGCCAATGATTTATTAGGCTTTAAAAACCAAGCATTAAACTATTAATCAATTCAATGTAAATAATTTAAAAAGTTTGTGTATAGTCTCTTTTCTAATAGACTTTGAGGGCACAAACCATCTCTGGTACATTTTGGCATCAACTCAAATGTCTGTTTAAAGTATCTTAAGGGTCTGTGGTTGCAAAAGCAAAGAAAGATTTTATTAACAACTTGTCCCACAAGAGCACTTTAGAAAAAGATTACTCTTCTAGTTTAATTTTGCTTAGGGTGAATTATTTCTTTCTTATTAGTCAGCATTGTTAGCATTTTTGAGAAATCATAGATTTGATGGAGACTTGTGTAGGAGACTAGTATTGGAGATCCATAGAATGTTTATTGAAGAGGTTAATTATATCTTTTGCAAGGGTTTGCTTCTAGCATTACAATTTTTATTCCAATTTATTAGCTGGAAATGTCATCCAAGAGTATAATAAAAGTATCTAATTTCTCATAGTCATTCCAGATGGTTTCTGACTTCTTCCTGGTAATCCCTTGCCATCAGTATTGAAGTACTCCTATCATTGAGGGTTCTACCTGCTTTTATTTCCCTAAAACTTAAATCACCCTCTGAAAGTGGTCTCTATCTTTATGCCTCTCATATCATATAAAAAAAATTTATCAGTGACAAACAGGGACAACCGCAAAGCTGCAGAAATTAAGAACAGATCTTATGAGTTAGGTACAAAATGTTTCCCTTCAGCTGTAAAGGGAATTTTCTGAGTTACTGAGTCAAGTATTTATAGCCCCACATAATTTATTTTCTGCTGTAATAACTTCTGTAATTCAGCAGCTCCTCTACAAGTCTCCATCAAATCTATGAGTTCTCAAAAATGCTAACAATGCTGACTAATAAGGCAGAAATAATTCACTCTAACCAAAATTAAACTAGAAGAGTAATCTATTTATAAAGTGCTCTTATGGGACAAGTTGTTAATGAAATCTTTGCTTTTGCGACCCACAGAGACTCATGAGTTTTGCATTTTGCATTCTTTTCTCGATTATGTTATCAATCTGAACCTCACCAAAAGTTTTCTAATTCTTATCCTATGCCTTTTCCTTATTGTGTCAACAAAAGGAATTCACAACCAGAAGCTAAAAGCTACACGTTGTAAAGCTATCATCCTATTAGCTGCATCTGGTTGCAGATGTGTTTTGTTTTGGCTGTCTAGGGTTAAAAAAAAAAAATAAGCCAACATTTAAAAAGAAGAGATTTTATATAAACGTTAAATTTCCAGCTTCTCTTGAAAAACTGAAAGATGTGGTGACAATGTTCTTGCATTCCTGTATGGTGACAACTGCTGGGGCTGAGGAGTGACTGCTCTCATTAGCGGTGCTCTTCCTCTGGCCTGTGTAACTTGTTTGTCTCTGCAGGCATTTGGTTTGTAATGCTTGATAAAAGCAAACCATGCTATAGGTACTTTTTCCATTTGGGTCTCTCCCTAAGTTCTACAAGCAACACTTGTCTGTTATACTAGCCAACTACACACATGGCCTCTGTTCCTCCAACCTCTCAAACCTCCTGAACAAGTTCCACACTGCTGTAAATTTCTGAAGCACTATCATGTCACTATCTTGTTCAAGAGTATGCTATCTGCATGCTTCTTAATGCTACAGAATATTAATTTAAACTCCTTAACATGATGGTCTAGACATTCTGTGACTTCATTCTAAGTTACCTTTCCCATATTTTCCATATTTAATGACTAAAAGGAAGTGTCAAGTGGCCTGCTATGAGGTTCTGCCCTTTTCAACATTTTTATCAATGGCTTAGAGAACAGAAGTATGATTTTCAAATTTAAGCAGGAGAAGGAATAGGAAGTATTCATAATTTATTTACATCCATCCTGTGAGATACATGCCTCAATCCTTTTACTGCCTATGGCAAATGCTCACCATGGTAAACAAGAAGATCTGGGTTCAATAGTGTTTTAAAATTACACACGTCAATCCTAAAGATACTGATGCTCTTTTGCCTTTTACAGCACGGTAAGCATTTCTAAAGCATTTTTAGATATAGAACCTCATGTTTTCAAGAACCAGCAGAGAAACAGGATGACAGAAGATATAAATGAATTAGTAATGATTAAGTCAGGTGAGATTTGCATGTGCACAGAAGGCTCTCTGCACAACACTGGCATCCAAGGATAAATTATACTATAACTGAACATGGGACCATTGATTATCACTTCCATATATGGTGTTTTATTTTTGTGAAACTTCTAACACAGTTCTTGAAAATATCTTCTTACACTAACCCGCATTTCTTTTAAACCATATTCCATTGCAAAGTTAATAAAACATTGCTTAATTTATGTTGATCCCCTTATCCAGGCACCTAAAATAGCTCCTTATTGATCATACCTGAGTGTCAGAACTTGGCATTCAAGATACACAAAATGACAATGATATTAGCTAATATTTACAAAGCACATGTACCAGTATTTCTGTTATCTAATGCTTCATAAAAACAACAACCCTAAAGTTAGTGGTTTAAAAACAACCATTTCATTATTTCTCACTACTTTATAGATTGACCAATGGTTAAAGAGAATGGGTTCTGGACTCAGACTACTTGAGTTTAAATAATTTTGGGTAAGTTACTTAATATTTCTGTGTTTTACTTTTCTCATCTCATAAATAAAGTTAAAAGTAAGGTTTTTAATCTCATGATCTCTCAAGGTTATGACTGTGAGGATTAAGTGGCATGGTACAGTGTCTAGTACCCAAGAAGTGTTCAATCAATGCTAGGCATTATTATAATTTTTTATTAAAGCATTATTGGTATACAATCTTATGATGGTTTCACATAAACAACACAGTGGTTTCAACACTCATCCATATTGTCAAGTCCTCACCACCCCCTTGGCAGTGTGTCAGTGTAGTAAGATGCTATAGAGTCATTATTTGTCTTCTCTGAGCTGTTCTGCCTTCCCCATGACCCACCTATATTGTTATTGCTAATTATAGTGCCCCTTAATCCCCTTCTCCCTCCCTCTCTCCCCAGCCATGCTCCCCAACCCCTCCCCTTTGGTAATCACTAGTCCCTTCTTCATGTCTGTGAGTCCACTGTTATTTGTTCCTTCAATTTTGCTTTGTTTTTGTACTCCACAAATGAGTGAAATCATTTGGTACTTGTCTTTCTCCATCTGGCTTATTTCATTGAGCATAATACCCTCTAGATCCAACCATGTTGCTGCAAAATGGCGGGATTTCTTTTTTTTTATGGCTGAATAATATTCCATTGTGTATATGTACCACATCTTTTTTATCCATTCATCTATTGATGGATACTTAGGTTGCGTCCATATCTTGGCTATTGTAAATAGTGCTGCAATCAATAGAGGGGGACATATGTCTTTTCAAATGTTAGGCATTTTTATTACTGCATTTCATAAGTTCTTCTCCCCTAACACAATTAAAATAAATCACAAGTTCCTCAAAGGCTAGATCTTCTATGTTGTGGTTTCTTATTAAGCCTACCAAAGGGTTCTGAACACAAAGAAAGAGCTGAATAAATACTTTTTGGTTGCATCAACAGGTATAATGAATTATAATAGGTATCCCTCATTTTTCATTAATGTCTTAGAATTTTGAATTTATACACCTGAAATGGGCATGAAGTTATTTTGTGGACCCTAAAATCTCAGTTTTTCCCCATTAGACTAGAGAATATGATCTTTATAGCCATGCCTACTGGTAAGGTATGTTATTAAGCTATATTAGACATTATAAGCATTTTCACAAAAGTTAAAGTCAGACTCTCAGGGTTTGGGGAACCTCAAAGAATTTTAAGTCCAACTGTAGAACTTTTAAGACACTGATGTCCATTCTTCAGTCCCAGATATTTTGGTTTCAACTGGTTTCAGTGTGAAATTTTGCATCTGTTCTCTTTAAAAGCACTCCAGGTGATTCTAATGTGTATCAGGGTTGAAGTCATGGATTTGGGCCAAATGATTAGAGTTTATACAGAGCAAGGAGTGATCTGGAATCAGGGGACTTGAGTTCTTACATTTAACATTGGATAAACAAGATTTTGGTGACATGCTCTGGACCATTTAAAGATGAGAGTGGGTTTCAACCCCCCCCCCTTTAAAAAACAAACAAACATAGTTTTAGCTTATCTTCAAATGAAACCTTATTTATAAATTAAATGTATGTACTTGGAGGGGCCAGTAGAATATATCAAACTCAATGCTACCAGAGAATAAATGAGAACCTAACGTCAACTCATAATCATATATTCTTTTTCGTTTTCTTGCATAACAGATGATTAGTTGATTTTTAATGGCACTAAATAACCTACTAAAAGACTGCTCATATTAGCAACTTTCTTTAACTTCTATTCCAAAGTAGGAATTTTGCAACTTCTCTTCATCACCTACATGTGATTCTCTTGTGTTGTCTCATTCTTTGGCTTTTCTTCCTTTTCTTATTCCATAAATTTTTCTCCACAAGTTTCTGACCTTTATTACTTTGTCTTCCCTCTCCTCCCAACAGGGCTTGGTAGTCATCTCTCCTCAGAAGCCTGTCAAATTTTTATCTTTAGCCAGACCTATCTTTCAAGTTAAAATCCTGTAATTGTTTTTTACACAGCTCCTCACATAAGTTCTATAGCAGAGGCTATAAACTAGCAGCTTGCAGTTCTTTTGTTTTTTTCTGAATTTTATTAATAATTAGGAAATTTTTAAACAGCAGATTTCTGTCTTCTTTTGAAAAGTTCAAGACTTGGTAACACTGCCTTTTCTTTCTGCCCCCATCTCCAGTCACAGTCCCTGTAAGTGACTGCGTTTTATCTGCCTGTAACATTTAGGTCTTTCCTGCCCGCCCACTCACCCACACCTGTAAGACCAATGTCAATGTCTATTTATCTTCAAAGGTACAAATGTTACAACTTTTTTGTAGCACTCCTTGTACCAGGAATTAATGTATGTATAGTACTTACATTATATCTGCTTTAGAATACTTTGTAATTTATTTTACTAATCTATCTTTTGTGTAAGTAAGTGTGTATGTTCCCCAAGGACAGGGACCTTGACTTGTTCACTTTGTTTTCCTGACACTTGTGACATGTTGGATACTTCAGTGTCTGTTGAAATGAACTGTAGTAAATTTCTTCTGGAAGAGAGAAAAAACCAGAGGCCTAGGAGGCTGCCTTATTTTCTGAGGAATGAACAAAAGGGCCCCAAACCTTTGATCATAATATGACAGTTGAAAAATCCAGAAAAATACTCCACAAATACTTTAATTCTTCATTGAAAAACACAATAATAATTACTATTTGTTCTAGAGTTTTTGAGTAAATTATACCATTGTTGCTTTATATGAGTAGTTTAAACAGTTAGTATGAACTAATATTAATAAAAAACAGTAATTCCAAACTGGTTATGATAATTCGGTTTCTTAAAAGCAAGAGGTTTTTTCCAAAAGGACTAGGAGAAAGGAGCAGTCATCTAACACTGGCAAAAAATGAGAGAAGCAAGAAGAGGTCATGCTGAGAGGGAGGAGTAGGAAGGAATGCTAACTTGTCCTAAAGAAAAAGAAGAAAATGAAGGGAGGAAATAAAAGGAAGACAGTATTTCTCTGACCATTTAAAAATTCTGCTTTGCTGGAGGTATCTGTTATAATAAACACATTCAAATTTTTTCCAGGCCAAATTTGAATTCATCCCAGTGTTGATGCATGTCTTCACTCTCCAACAATTTTCTGCTGATTAACTTCTTTTTAAGATTAGCATTTGATTTTATGGCAGAAAAAAGATGGGGAAAAAGAAAAGAGCAACCCTTCATCACTAGACACTTTTTTTTGGCCAAAAATGTAATCCTTTGAGACCTGTTATAGGAAATGCAATGCATCCAGATCATGAAGTTTAAGAAAAACAAAATTCTTTTTCTATTTTGTAGATTTTTAAAAACTTTCGTCATTTACCAATGAGGAAAAAAAGGACTGATGAAGTATCTATTTTTTTAAATGATTTTTTTAATTTTGGTATCATTAATCTACAATTACATGAAGAACATTATGTTTACTAGGCTCCCCTTCACCAAGTCTCCCCCACAAACCCCATTAGAGTCACTGTCCATCAGTGTAGTAAGATGCTGTAGAATCACTACTCGTCTTCTCTGTGTTCCACAGCCCTCCCTGTGCCCCCCCCCACATTATACATGCTAATCGTAATGCCCCCTTTCTTTTTTCCCTGCCCTTATCCCCCCCTTCCCACCCATCCTCCTCAGTCCCCTTCCCTTTGGTAACTGTTAGTTCATTCTTGGGTTCTGTGAGTCTGCTGCTGTTTTGTTCCTTCAGTTTTTCTTTATTCTTATACTCCACATATGAGTGAAATCACTTGGTACTTGTCTCTCTCTGCCTGGCTTATTTCACTGAGCATAATACCATCTAGCTCCATCCATGTTGTTGCAAATGGTAGGATTTGTCTTCTTCTTATGGCTGAATAATATTCCATTGTGTATATGTACCACATCTTTATCCATTCATCTACTGATGGACACTTAGGTTGCTTCCAATTCTTGGGATTGTAAATAGTTTTGCGATAAACATAGGGGTGCATATGTCTTTTTCAAACTGGGCTACTGCATTCTTAGGGTAAATTCCTAGAAGTGGAATTCCTGGGTCAAATGGTATGTCTATTTTGAGCTTTTTGAGGAACTTCCATACTGCTTTCCACAGTGGTTGAACTAATTTACATTCCCACCAGCAGTGAAGGAGGGTTCCCCTTTCTCCACAACCTTGCCAACATTTGTTGTTGTTTGTCTTTTGGATGGTGGCGATCCTTACTGGTGTGAGGTGATACCTCATTGTGGTTTTAATTTGCATTTCTCTGATGACTAGCAATGTGGAGCATCTTTTCACGTGTCTGTTGGCCATCTGAATTTCTTCTTTGGAGAACTGTCTGTTCAGCTCCTCTGACCATTTTTTAACTGGATTATTTGCTTTTTGTTTGTTGAGGTGCGTGAGCTCTTTATATATTTTGAATGTCAGCCCTTTATCGGATCTGTCATTTATGAATATATTCTCCCATACTATAGGATGCCTTTTTGTTCTATTAAGGTGTCCTTTGCTGTACAGAAGCTTTTCAGCTTGATATAGTACCACTTGCTCATTTTTGCTTTTGTTTCCCTTGCCCAGGGAGATATGTTCATGAAGAAGTTGTTCATGTTTATGTCCAAGAGATTTTTGCCTATGTCTTTTTCTAAGAGTTTTATAGTTTTATGACTTACATTCAGGTCTTTGATCCATTTAGATTTTACTTTTGTGTACGGGGTTAGACAATGATCCAGTTTCATTCTCTTACATGTAGCTGTCCTGTTTTGCCAACACCAGCTGTTGAAGAGGCTGTCATTTCCCGATTGTATGTCCATAGCTCCTTTATCATATATTAATTGACCATATATGTTTGGGTTAATATCTGGACTCTCTATCAAAGTATCTATTTTTTAAGTAATATTTTACTGTAAAATTTTTCTTCTAGCAGCAATCTTATTACCATGAACGTGGGTTCATTTGGATTCTGTCAGTTGGAATTATCTACAAGCTGTCATTTATAGAAGGATAAGTAGTGTCCACGTTGTTAATGACTAAATGGCAATGCCAGTTAGTTATTCAGTAAATTATAAACCATCAGAGAAATACAAAAGTGTATCTGGTGTGATTTTGAGTACTTAGTTTGTTTTGTATTATAAATATGTAGAAATTAGAGATTTATAAGTAATGATATGTGACAGTTATTAACCATGACATTCAATTAATTAGCATTTCCTGACTTTGCCCCCTCCAAGCCAAAGCATAATAAAGCATTCTTGCTAGAAATATAGATGAAAATGGCTGGAGAAATGAGGGGGGAGGACCTCTGTACTTCCAAGTAAGAAGATTTAAAGAACTCCCAGAAGTAGCTACATAAATTGGGGCTCATTTGGGGAATACTATTATGGTTAAAGACTATGAGCTTTGAAGTTAGAACTGAATTTGGAGTCCTGGCTCTGCTACTTTTTAGCTAAGTGGTGTAGATTCTGTCTAAGCCATATTTCTTTCACCTTAAAATGGGAATAATATTAATTGAGTTGGATTAGGTACTACAAGTCAAATGCATAGGCTTACACAAAAAAGATCAGGCTTTAACATAAAGGATGCAGATAACAGATTTTACTTTACTCATTATAGGGGTTGGGAGCAGAATTACTGCTAGAGTCTTGTGGCAGGAAAGTCATGGCTCAGAAAATGGTGCAGGAAACTCTTTGGTTTTCTATGCTTGATGTTTACTGTCTGCTTTTCTGACTGGTTAGGTAAGCTAGGTATACAGAAATGCCTTTTTTTCAGGTAGTGATCAACAGATTTTTCTATAATACCACTCTAAATATATTTGCCTTCGGATTTAATATTTTGAGATGGAAATAATATCCAGCCTGAAATTTTATTTAAAGTCAGATAAGCCAGTGGATGTTCATTTAGAACATAAAAGCAAAAGGCAAACTTTTTTGCTAAGAGAATTAGCTTAATCATATATTTTGAATTAGATACAATTTGGAAGGACACAGAAGGTGACCTAGGCACTTTGGGCAGGAAAATTCTTCCTTTATTTTTTTTATTAAATTATAATTGACATAGAATATATTAGTTTCAGGTGCACAATTCATAATTCATAATTGACAGTTGGGAGACGATGGTGAAGTAAGAAGGCAAGGCAGAAACGTCCTCCCACACATACACCCAGGAAGCAACTACAGCAAATACAACTCACCCTGAAAATGACCTGAAGACCAAAGAACAGACCACTTAGACCTGGGGAAGAAGAGAAGGCCACACAGAGAAGGGTGAAGTTGTAAAGTCATGATCAAGTGGGGACCCAAGCCCTTCCCCCATCCCAGCTCACTGGTGGGAGGAAAAGGAACAGAGCAGGGAGGGGATAGGCGCTCAGGAACTCTGCACACCTGGCCTGGAGATCTGCTCTGGAAGCATGAGTCCACATTGCAGTGGGTTCTGGTGATTAATGGGGATGGACACCAGGGACAGCTGGAACAACACTCTGGGAGTCAGAGACTATAGCCACTTGTGGAGGACAGTTAGGCTCCACTGGTCTTGCTGAGACCCAACACAAAGGCAGCAGTTTGAAAGATTTTCAAGCAGCAGGAGGGGTGCCAGAGGGGCAAGGGATAGACAGAGCTCTGTCCACAGGGGAAGGGGTAGGTGTACAATACTTCCCCAGCCCTCCCTTGGCCCAACAGGCTGGGCACTCTTGGGAGCCCCAGATTCTCCATTTCCCTTGCTGGTGGCTCAGCCCTGAGGTGCTTCCCTGGGCACCATTGGTGTGCCAGCCCACTTGACCCAGCAGCATTAGACTTTGCTGCCTGGCAGGCAAAGGGAGGCTTTCCCAGCTTCTCAGTCCTGTCTCAGCCCAATTAGAGATGAGCCTGCAGGAGCCAGCACCAAGCACTCCTTCCTCCCAGCAGAAGGCCAAGCCCAGTGCTGCATGCCTTGCCATCACAGGGGGCGCCCTCCTGAGTCAATGCTGCTGTGCACCAATGCACAGAACCATCACCATGTGCCAGCGCTATTTGCACAGCCACTCGCTCTGTAACCGAGGGACGCACTGCTTTCTGTGCCTAACCCAGAGCTGGGCTATGGTCCTGCCCACCCCATTAACCCAGCAGCCCCACCATTGCTGCAGGGCAGGCAAAGGGTGACACTGCCCACAAAATCCAAGCAGAAGCCACTGCTCTGGTCACAAAGGGTTGGCTGAGGCAAACTGCCAGCTGAACAAGACTGAGATAAACCACTGCTGGCAGACAGACAGAAAGGTGGCCCTGCCCACTGCCCACAACAGCAACTGAGGCTCCACCACACAGGAGAACCAGGCACTGGAGAGTAAAGATGAGGAATTACTCTCAGGATGAGGGAGCATAGCAGATCCATCTAATACAAAGGAAGAAACAACAGAAAATCTGACAAAATGAGGCAGAGGAGTATGTTCCAAAGAAAACTACAGGATAAGACACCACGAAGAGGGCTAAATGAAATAGAGATCACCAATCTTCTTGATAAAGATTTCAAAGTAAAAGTCATAAATATGCTTACTGATCTGTGGAAAAGTATTGAAAATCTCAGGGAGGACTTCAACAAAGAGATACAACAGCTGAAAAAGAGTCACTTAGAGCTGAAGAATACAGTAACTGAAATGAAATATACAATGGAGGGAATGATTAGTAGATTGCTGCAAACAGAGGAGACTGTCAATGAGATGGAAATTAGAGAACAGAAACACAATGAAGCTGAGGAATAAAGAGAAAAAAGAATCTCTAGGAATAAAAGAATGATAAGAGAGCTGTGTGACCACTCCAAATGAAACAGTATTCTTATAATAGGGGTACCAGAGGGAGAAGAAAGAGACAAAAGGATAGAACATCTCCTTGAGGAAATAACTGTTGAAAACTTCCCTAAACTGGGAAAGGAAATAGACACTCAGGTCATGGAAGCATGGAGGGCCCCTATTAGAAGGAACCACAGGAAGACAACACCAAGATGTGGAATATATAAAATGACAAAGATTAAGGATAAGGGGACAGTACTGAAAGCAGACAGAGAGAGAAAAAAGATTACTTTAAGGGAAACCCCATCAGGCAATCAGCTGACTTTTCAGCAGAAACTTTACAGGCCTGAAGGGAGTGGCATGATATATTTAATGAGACAGAAGTACCTTCAGCCAAGAAGCCTCTACCCAGCAAGATTACCTACCCAGCAAGATTACCATTCAAATTTGAAAAGAGATTAAACAATTCCCAGATAAACGAAGGCTCAAGGAATTTATAACCACTATACCAGCATTACAGGATATGTTAAAGGGACTGCTGTAGATAGAAATGTTCCTAAGGCTAATAGTTTTCACCAGTGGAAATAAATCCACAGTTAAGGTAACAGACCAGTTAATTACCAAACATATACAAAATTAAAACAAAAGCAGTAAAACTGTACACAACATCAGTCAAGGATACACAAAAAGTGCAGATTATGATATACATAAAGTATAGAGGAGGAAGAAGAAAAAAAGAAGTACTTTTAGATTGTGCTTGAAATAGAACAATCATCAACTTAATATAGACTGTTATATATAGTCTGGAAGCTATCCTTGAACCTATGGTAACCATAGACCTAGAGCCTATAATAGATGCACAAAAAAATTAAAAAAGAGCAATCTAATCACAATGCTAAAGAAAACCATCAAATAACAAGAGTATAAGAGAGAAAGAAAGGAACAGAGAGGAGCTATAAAAACAACAAGAAAACAATTACTGAATGGCAATAAGTACATACCTAAAATAATTACCTTAAATGTAAAGGGACTGAATGCACCAATCAAAAAACTGGCTGAATGGATAAAGAAACAAAGCCCATCTATATGCTGCCTACAAGAGACTTATTTCAAACCCAAAGTCATACACAGACTAAAAGTAATAGGGAGAAAAAGCAGGAATTGCAGTACTTCTATCAGACAAAATAGATTTCAAAACAAAGAGAATAATAGGAGACAAGGACATTACATAAAGATAAAGGGGTCAGTCTAACAGGAGGATACAGCATTATAAATACCTGTGCACCCAACAAAGGAATTAGAGGGGGAAATAGATCGCAACACCTTCATTTTAAGTGACATTACCACACCAGTCACATCAATAAACAGTACAACCAGACAGAAAATAAATAAGGAAACAGAGGCACTAAACAATACACTAGATCAGATGGACTTATATCTACAGAACATTCTACCTAAAAGCAGCAGGATACACATTTTTCTCAAGTGTCCTGCAATGTTCTCCACATACTAGGCCACAAAAACAGCCTCAGTGAATTCAAAAAGACTGAAATTGTATCAAGCAGCTTCTCAGACCACAGTGGTATGAAACTAGAAATAAATTACACAAGGAAAACAAAAAGCCCATAAATACATGGAGGCCAAACAACATGCTTCTAAATAATCAACAGATCAATGAACAAGCTCAAACAGAAATCAAGCTAATACATGGAAACAAATGAAAACAAAAAAATTTAACAGTCCAAAATTAGTGGGATGCTGCAAAAGTAGTTCTAAGAGGGAAGTACATAGCAATACAGACAAGAAACAAGAACAATACCAAATGAGCAGTCTAAACTCACAATTAAAGAAACTAGAAAAAGAACAAATGAAACCAAAATTAGTACAAGGAAGGACATAATAAAGATCAGAGCAGAAATAAATAAAAGAGAAGAATAAAACAATAGAATAAAAAACAGTGAAACCAAGAGCTGGTTCTTTGAGAAAACAAACAAAATAGATAAACCCCTAGTAGACTTACCAAGAAAAAAAGACAGAGTACACAGATCAGAAAAAGGAATAGTCACAACAGATACAAAAATACAAATAATTATTAGAGAATTATATGAAAAATTATATGCCAATAAATTGGGCGACATAGAAGAAATGGACAAATTCTTCCAAGATTAACCCAGGAAATCTGAACAGACCAATTACCATCAATGAAATTAGATTGGTAATCAAAAAAATTCCCATTAACAGAAGTCCAGAAGCAGATGGCTTCACAGCTGAATTCTACTAAAGAGTTAAAAAGAGATAACACCCACTGCTCTTAAAGTATTCCAAAAAGTAGAAGAGGAGGGAATATTTCCAAACTCACTCTATGAGGCCAGCAGCACTCTAATACAAAAACCAGACAAAAACACTACAAAAAAAGAAAACTATAGACACTGATGAACATAGATGCAAAAATCCTCAACAAAATATTAGCAAGCCAAATAAAAAAATGTATTAAAAAGAGCATTCATCATGATGAAGTGGGGTTTATTCCAGGGATGCAAGGATGGTACAATATTCATACATTAATCAATGTGGTACGCATTAACAAAAAGAAGGATAAAGTCCACATGATCAGCTCAATAGATGCTGAAAAAGCATTTGACAAAATTCAACATCCATCCATTATAAAAACTCTCAATAAAATGGTTATAGAGGGTACACACCCCCACATAATAAAGGCCATATGTGGCAAACCCACAGCTATTGTCATACTCAATGGCAAAAAGCTGAAAGGTTTTTCTCTCAGATCAGGAACAAGACAAGGATGTCCACTTTCACCACTTTTATTCATAATACTGGAAGTCCTAGCCATGGTGATCAGACAAGACAAAGAAATGAAAGGCATCCAGACTGGTAAGGAAGAAGGTTGTTACTATTTGCAGGTGACATGGTATTATACATAAAAAGAACCTCTAAAGACTCCATAAAAAAATACTAGAACAACTGGATTCAGCAATGTTGCAGAATACAAAATCAATACACAGAAATCTATTGCATTCCTATGTGCTAACAATGAACTAGCAGAATGAGATTACAGAAAAACCCATTGACAATTGCATCAAAATTGGGATAACCTAGGGATAAACCTAACCAAGGAGTTGGAAGACCTGTACTCTGAAAAGTATGAGATACTCATGAGAGAAATTAAAGAAGACACAAATAAATGGCAATCAATCCCATGCTCATGGATAGAAATAATTAATATTGTCAAAATGGCCACCTTGCCCAAAGCAATGAACAGATTCAATGCAATTCCTATCAAAACACCAATGGCATTGTTCAGTGAATTAGAGCAAATAATCCTAAAATTCATATGGAATCAAAAAAGGCCTTGAATACCCAAATCAATGCTGAGAAAGAAAAAAGCAGGGGATATTATGTCCCCTAACTTCAAGCTATATTACAAAGCTACAGTAATCAAAACACTTTGTTACTGGCACAAGAAAAAACCCATAGATGAATGGAATATAATAGAGGGCTCATCTATAAACCCATGCATATATGGTCAATCAATATATGGTAAAGGAGCCATGAATATACAATGGGGAAAAGATAGCCTCTTCAATAACTGGTGCTGGGAAAACTGGACAGCTGAGTGTAAGAGAATGAA
Source organism: Manis pentadactyla (assembly GCF_030020395.1). Classification (NCBI taxonomy): domain Eukaryota; kingdom Metazoa; phylum Chordata; class Mammalia; order Pholidota; family Manidae; genus Manis; species Manis pentadactyla. Next base: position 49,947,400 of record NC_080027.1, read on the forward strand.
ACTGGATTACTGCCTAACTCCATACACAAAAGTAAACTCAAAATGGATCAAAGACCTGAATGTAAGACAAGAAACCACAAAACTCTTAGAAGAAAACATAGCCAAAAATCTTTGAACATATGCATGAGCAATTTTTCCTGAACTCATCTCCTCAAGCAAGGGAAACAAAATAAAAAATGAACAAGTTGGAGTACACCAAACTAAAAAGCTGCTGCGCAGCAAAGGACACCATCAGCAGAAGAAAAAGGCAGCCTAGTATGGTAGAATACATTCATAAATAAGTCCTCCAGTAAGGGGTTAACATCCAAAATATTTAAAACACTCACACGCCTCAACACCAAAAAAGCAAATAACCTGATTACATAATGGACAGAGGACCTAAACTGACATTTCTCCAAAGAAGAAATACAGATGGCCAATAGGCACATGAAAAGATGTGCCATATCATTAGTCATCAGGGAAATGCTAGTCAAAACCACAGTGAGTTATCACATCACACCTGTTAGAATGGCCACTATCCAAAAGACAAGAAATAACAAGTGCTGGCAAGGATGTGGAGAAATGTGAACCTTCCTACCCTGTTGGGAGCATGTAAGTTGGTACAACTGCTGTGGAAAGCAGTAAGGAGGTTCCTCAAAAAACTAAAAATAGAAATACCATTTTACCCAGTAATTCCACTTCTAGGAATTTACCCAAAGAAAACAAAATCCCTGATTCAAAAAGATATATGCACTCCTACATTTAACGCCACATTATTTACAATAGCTAAGATAAGGAAGCAACCTAAATGTCCATCAATAGATGAATGGATAAAGAAGATGTGGTACATATACCCATTCCACCTCTTTGGTTAGGTTTATCCTAGGTTATCCCTTTATTATTTGGCCGTAATAAAGAAAGATATCCTGCCATTTGCAGCAACATGGATGGATCTAGAGAGTATTATGCTTCATGAAAGAAGCCAGGTGGAGTAAGACAAATACAAGTGATCTCACTTATTTGTGGAATCTAAAAACAATGCAAAACAGAATGAACAAAACAGCAGTAGACTCATAGACAGTTAGAAGTGACTAGTGGTTACTACAGGGAAGGGCTAGGGTGGGGGGTGGGAGGGTGAGAGGGATAAAGGGGCACAAAAATTCTCAATCAAAATATAAGGTGCCCACGGAGATAGCCGTACAGCACGGAGAATATAGTCAATGATTTGTATCATCTTATGTTGACAGATAGTAACCGCACTAGCTGGGGTGAGGACTTAATAATATGAGTAACTGTTGAACCACTGTGTTGTATATTTGAAACCAAGATAAGGTTGTGCATCAATGATACTTCAATAAAAGAAATAATCAATAGCCCTAAAGAAAACTTCTAACAACATGGGTAAACTTCAAATACATTATGCTCAGTGAACAAAGTCTGACATAACAGAACATACATTGTATGATTCCATTTATACAAAATGTCCAGAAATGGAAAATTTAGAGATAGCAAGTGGTTGCCTGGGAATGGGGAGTGACTATAAATGGGTATTAGAGTTCTTTTTGGGATGATGGAAATCAGATGGTGGTGATAGTTGTACAATTCTGTGAATATACTAAAAATCATTTAAATATGTACTTAAAATGAGTGAATTTTATGTTATATAAATTTTACCTAAATAAATTTGTTCATAAAATTAATCTATGTGGCTAGATACTAGAAAAGATATTTTTACATGCTGAATGAAATGAAATTTTGAAGAGGAAATCTATTTCTACTAAGATTAAGAGCCTGAATAATGCTCTTATACTGAAGTAATACCTATCTTGGTCTATAAAATACCCTTACAGTACCATCTGCATGTGGGAGATCTTTGGAATTTTGGAAGGCATCACTTCAGGGTGATTGAATTTAAGGTAAATGGGGGTATTTCTATTTCCTCCCAGGGTAAACACAAACTACAATGGGTACCAAAGGAGAAAGAGTCAGCTCTTCTGGAGGTCATTTGAACATCAGGAACCAACAGATGTACCTCAATGAAGTAAATGAAGGTTTACCGTGTTGTGAGAGATTCCAGCACACTCTCCAAATTACCTGGATTATTAAGAACTTCAACAGGGTGACCCTAACTAAGGTATATGGGTCATGGAGGTGAAGGCATAAAACATTTTTCTTTCTGACTGCTGCTCTGTTGACCTCAGTGACTTTAGGCCCATAGATAAATCCTAATTCAAAGCCTTCCATAAACTTCTTCCCTAGCTTCCACCACAGTATAAGGGCTGGTCCCTATAGTAAACTCCTTACTTCATATACTCATGGTGCTTCTGATATTATGAACAAACCCTCACTAATACACACTATAAAATGGTTAAATGGCCCAGCTTGAAAAAAAAATTGTAAGTGACTTGGGTCACTTGAACAATTGAATTTCTACTGTCAATTCTTATTTTCCCTATGCATTTCTACATAATATCTAAGTTTAAAAAATATCTTAGACATTGAAAGTGGGGAAGATTTTAAATGCATTCTTTAATAAATGCCCACGTGAAGGCCCACATGAAGGCCAGTTAGAAATAGGACTGAGCTTTTTGGCTGCTCTGAGATATGGAGACAAACTTCCTAGGTGGCTAAGGACCCAGGAGAGCCTGGCCTATTTTTGTAAGTGTTTTCATGCTAGCAGGGGAATGAGATGAAGGCCTAGTGAGTTCAGAGAGGACTAATATGTATGTACTGAAGGAAAATGGGTGGGCCTGGAGCTGAGCTTACGCTGGCAGGGGAAGACTAAAAGATGATGGTGCGAGCTCTGGCCAGTTGTCATTAGTTTCTAAGCCCAGAATTAATTTGTTTGACATTTTTGTGATTTGTCCTTGTTTCCTGAGCATGCTCAGTATGACTTGCCAGTTCTCAGAAGTGTGAACCTCATAAATCACACTTTCTGCTTTAGAAGAGGATGGAAAGCTAAATAGGAAAAAAGAGGAACATGCATTGACTTAGCAGCAGAGAAAGAGTTCTTGATTATGGAGAATCTTTGGGCTAAGACCTTTAACTCAGAGCCTATGGACAGACTATTTGAAGTAAAGTTGTTTTAAAAAACTGGCCTTATCAATAAGTATTTGTTGAGCACCTACTAGATGCAGGAAGGTAGTTAGGCCTCATTAGTCAGAAATGGTGGATGAAACAAAAAGGATGGGCAGAACAAAAAGGTATGAGAACACTTGTCAGCATTAAAGGCAGGGTCGTTTCATGGCGAGGACTCCGCCTGAGGCCCTCCCTATGTGTCTAGTTCTCTACTGAAAGAGACGTGGGAACCCTTAATAAGCTCTCCTGATTTAAAGCCCATGAAACATGGAGCTTAAGCCAGAGGTCCTTCCATACCACCTTCCTTGAAGTCCTGGGCCTCCTGAAGCTAACTGTGAGTCAGCCTAACTGTCACAGGCTTATTGTTTTCTACTGCACATTTCAGATGGATGTACTAAGTGTACTACTGTTCAGAAAATGGCTACTTAATTCCTTAAAGTCCTTCATAGGAAAAGAGAATAAAAAGAATTTGCCGGATCTGTTTGCCCATAAGAACTAATCTCTTTATGAAAAGGTATGGATAGGAGAACTCTAATAAACTACAGAACTAGGAAAATCACTGAACATTCTAGAATATTCTCAGAATGTTCACAGAAATTGCCAATGAAGTTAAGCTCTAATTTATTTTGTTTGTTAATTTATTCATTCAACAAATATTTACTGACTGACATTGGGATATAGCTGCAAATAAGACAGACAATATTCCAGCCTCATGGGATTTACTTTCTGTAGTGGGGGAAAACAGTCAAATATAAACAAATCAATACACAATGTAACTGCAGGTGTATAAATTGCTATAAATAATAATAAAGCAGAGATGGAATGGGTGGCATTCTATGTTAGGATATGATTTAACATTATGTGTTATAGATGTTATAGATGATATAATGAATATAACTACACATGTCTTGGATATACTTAAGGGGGCAAGATTCATGCAGTTCCATGATAAATCAAACTGTATATATTTATATAAATCATAGCGAGCTTATGTGTAGACCAAAGAAACTCACCCTATAGAAGGCACTGGTCAAAGGGAGCAATGCTGCAGCAATGTTAAATTCCTCTAAACTTGAACAATCCTTAAACAAAACAAAGAAAATTGAGCATTAGGACCTTTACCAGAAATCACAACATATGGAAACAAAAACCCAAGATACATTGTTTATTGTCCTATGGGGTCTTTACTTTTATTCCAAATTGTCACTAAGGCTTACTTGGGTAGATTAGGAAAAATATCCTGTCCTTGAAACACATTCTTTTTTTTTTCTTAGATTCTCTTCTTTTATTGAAGTATAGTTGACATACAATCTTATATTGGTTGCAGGTGTACAAGAATAGTAAGTTGAAAATTATATATATTATAAAAAGCTCACTGTAGCTGTACCACACAGAGCTATTAAATTACTATTGATTATATCTCCTATGCTGTACTTTTTAGTCCTATGACTTACTTGCTTTATAATTAGAATTTTGAACCTCTTTATCCCCTTTACCATTTTGCCCATCCTCTACTCCAGTTTGTCTCAGTATTTAGGAGTTTATTTCTGTTTTGTTTGCTTTTTTGTTTGTTCATTTGTTTTCTTTTTTATATTTCACATATAAGAGAAATAATATGGTGTTTGTCTTTCTCTATCTGACTTATTTCACTTAGCATAATAACCCCTAGGTCCAACCACACTGCTGAAAATGGCAAGACTTCACTCTTTTTCATGGCTCAGTAATATTCATTGTGTATATGTACCACATCTTCTTTAGCCATTAATCTATTGATGGACATCTTGGTGCTTCCATAACTTGACTATTGTAAATAATGCTGCAATAAACCTAGGGGTGCACATACCGTTTTTTAAAATTAAGATATCATTGATATACACTCTTATGAAGGTTTCACATGAGCAACATTGTGGTTACTACATTCACACATTATTATCAAGTCCCCCCAACACCCCATTGGAGTCACTGTCCATCAGTGTATTAACATGCCACAGAGTCACTATTTGTCTTCTCTGGGGTGAACACATCTTTTCAAATTAGTGTTTATGTTTTCTTCAGGTAGATATCCAGAGGCAGAATTATTGGGTCATGCACTATTTCTATTTTTAGTTTTTTGAGGGACCTCCAAACTGTGTTCCACACTGGCTGCACCATTGTACATTCCTGCCAACAATGCACAAGGGTTCCCTTTTCTCCACAACTTCATAAATACTTGTTTTTTTCTTGTTGTTTTGGTACTGGCCATTCTGACTGGTATAAGGTGACATTTCATTGTAGTTTCAATTTACATTTCTCTAATGATTAGTGATATTGAGAATCTTTTCATGTGTCTGTTGGCCATGTGCATGTCTTTGCAGAAATGTCCATTCAGATTCTGTGCCCAATTTTTAATCAGATTATTTATTCTTTGGTGTTGAGTTGTATAAGTTCTTTATATATTTTGGATATTAACCCCTTTTCAGATATACTATTGGCAAGTATACTTTCCCATTCAGGAGGTTGCCCTTTTGTTTTTGCTGGTTTCCTTTACTGTAAAGAAGATTTTGTTTTACATAGTCCCACTCCTTTATTTTTGCTTTTCCCCCCGCTTGCCTGGGGAGACATATCCAGAAAAGAATTGCTAAGGCCTATGTCCAAGAATTTACTGCTTATGTTTAATGGTTTCAGGTCTTACATTTAGGTCTTTACTCCATTTTGAGTTTATATTTATGTATGGTTTAAGAAAAGTGGTCCAGTTTCATTCTTTTGCGTGTAGTTGTCCATTTAATGAAGACACTGCCTTTTCCCCATTATATATTCTTGCCTCCTTTTCTGAAGTGTATTCTTTAAGAAATGAGATAAAAATATATTTGAGAAAGATGTTGTCATAATCTATAACTGAGCAGCTACTTTTATTTTCCTGTTTGACAAGAATTGCATTGAAAACTGTGTAATTTATAAAAAAGCTGTATTGGTGGAGGTTTTAGTATATTTAATTACTGTATTTCATTGACTCTAAGACACATATTTTTTTTACATTTAAACTTCTCTTTTTAATTTTTTTACTATTTTATTTTATATCTTATTAAGGCATTATTGATATACACTCTTATGAAGGTTTCACATGAAAAAACAATGTGGTTACTACATTCTCACGTTATTGTGTGCCTCCCATACCCCATTGTAGTCACTGCCCAACAGAATAGTAAGATATCACAGAACCACTATTTGCCTTCTCTCTGCTATACTGTCTTCCCCATGATCACCCCCCAACGATGTATGCCAATCATAATACCCCTCAGTCCCCTTCGCCCTCCCTCCTGACCTGCCTTACCCCACCCCTCCCCTTTGGTAACCGCTAGTCCCTTCTTGGAGTCTGTGAGTCTGTTGCTGTTTTGTTCCTTCAGTTTTGCTTCGTTGTTATATTCCACAAATGAGGGAAATCATTTGGTACTTGTCTTTTTCTGCCTGGCTTATTTCACTGAGCATAATATCCTCCAACTCCATCCATGTTGTTGCAAATGGTAGGATATGTTTCTTTCTTATGGCTGAATAGTATTCCATTGTGTATATGCACCACCTCTCCTTTATCCATTCATCTACTGATGGACACTTAGGTTGCTTCCATATCTTGGCTATAGTAAATAGTGCTGCAGTAAACACAGGGGTGCATATGTCTTTTTGAATCTGAGAAATTATATTCTTTGGGTAAATTCCTAGGAGTGGAAATCCTGGCTCAAACAGTATTTCTATTTTTAGTTTTCTGAGGAACCTCCATATTGCTCTCCACAATGGTTGAACACAATGGTCCTCCACCAGCAGTGTAGGAGGGTTCCACTTTCTCCACATCCTTGCCAGCATTTGTTTTTCTTAGTCTTTAAGATACTGGCCATCCTAACTGGTGTGAGGTGATATCTCATTGTGTTTTTTATTTGCATTTCCCTGATAAATAGTGATGTGGAGCATCTTTTCATATGCCTGTTGGCCATCTGAATTTCTTCTTTGGAGAATTGTCTACTCATATCCTCTGCCCATTTTTTAACTGGGTTATTTGCCTTTTGGGTGCTGAGGTGTGTAAGTTCTTTATATATTTTGGATGTTAACCCCTTGTCAGATATGTCATTTACAAATATATTCTCCCATACTGTAGGATGCCTTTTTGTTCTGTTGATAGTGTCCTTTGCTGTACAGAAGCTTTTTAGTTTGCTGTAGTCCACTTGTTCATTATTGCTTTTGTTTCCCTTGCCTGTGGAGATATGTTCATGAAGAAGTTGCTCCTGTTTATATTCAAGAGAGTTTTGCCTATATTTTCTTCTAATAGGTTTATGGTTTCATGACTTACATTCAGGTCTTTGATCCATTTCAAGTTTATTTTTGTGTATGAAGTTAGACAATAATCCAGTTTCATTCTCTTACATGTAGCTGTCCAGTTTTGCCAACACCAGTTGTTGAAGAGGCTGTCATTTCCCCATTGCATATCCATGGCTCCTTAATCGTATATTAATTGACTATATACGCTTGGGTTAATACCTGGACTCTCTATTCCGTTCCACTGGTCTATGGGTCTGCTCTTCTGCCAGTACCAAATTGTCTTGATTACTGTGGCTTTGGAGTAGAGCTTGAAGTCAGGGAGTGTAATTCCCCTCAGCTTTATTCTTCCTTCTCAGGATTGCTTTGGCTATTCAGGGTCCTTTGCAGTTCCATATGAATTTTGGAACTATTTGCTCTAGTTCGTTGAAGAATGCTGTTGGTATTTTCATAGGGGTTGCATTGAATCTGTAGATTGCTTTAGGCAGGATGGCCATTTTGACAATATTAATTCTTCCTATCCATGAGCACGGGATGTGTTTCCATTTATTGGTATCTTCTTTCATTTCTCTCATGAGTGTCTTGTAGTTTTCAGAGTATATAGGTCTTTCACTTCCTTCGTTAGGTTTATACCTAGGTATTTTATTCTTCTTGAAGCAATTGTGAATGGAAATGTTTTCCTGATTTCTCTTTCTGCTAGTTCATCATTAGTGTATAGGAATGCAACAGATTTCTGTGTATTAATTTTGTATCCTGCAACTTTGCTGAATTCAGATATTAGATCTAGTAGTGTTGGAGTGGATTCTGTTGGGTTTTTATGTACAATATCGTGTCATCTGCAAACAGTGACAGTTTAATTTCTTCTTTACCAATCTGGATGCCTTTTATTTCTTTGTGTTGTCTGATTGCTGTGGTGAGGACCTCCAGAACTATACTGAATAAAAATGGGGAGAGTGGGCATCCTTGTCTTGTTCTCGATCTTAAAGGAAAAGCTTTCAGCTTCTTGCTGTTAAATATGATGTTGGCTGTGGGTTTGTCATATATGGCCTTTATTATGTAGAGGTACTTGCCTTCTGTACCCATTTTCTTGAGAGTTTTTATCATGAATGGGTGTTGAATTTTGTCAAATGATTTTTCAGCATCTATGGAGATAATCACATGGTTTTTGTCCTTCTTTTTGTGGATGGTTTTTCTAATATTATACCATCCTTGCATCCCTGGAATGAATCCTACTTGATCATGATGGATGATCTTTCTGATATATTTTTGAATTCAGTTTGCTAATATTTTGTTGAGTATTTTTGCATGTATGTTCTTTAGGGATATTGGTCTGTAATTTTCTTTTTTTGTGGGGTCTTTGCCTGGTTTTTGTATTAGAGTGATGCTGGCCTCATAGAATGAGTTTGGAAGTATTCCCTCCTTTTCTACTTTTTGGAAAACTTTAAGAAGAATGGGTAGGTCTTCACTAAATGTTTGATAAAATTCAGTGGCGAAGCCATCTGGTCCAGGGATTTTGTTTCTTGGTAGTGTTTTGATTACCAGTTCAATTTCATTGGTGGTAATTGGCCTGTTCAGATTTTCTATTTCTTTCTCGGTCAGCCTTGGAAGGTTGTATTTTTCTACAAAGTTGTCCATTTCTTCTAGGTTATCTGTTTGTTAGCATATAATTTTTCATAGTATTCTCTAATAATTCTTTGAATTTCTGTGGTGTCCTTAGTGATTTTTTCATTCTCATTTTTTATTCTGTTTATGTGTGTAGACTCTCTTTTTTTCTTGATAAGTCTGGCTAGGGGTTTATCTATTTTGTTTATTTTCTTGAAGAACCAGCTCCTGCTTTCAGTGATTCTTTCTATTGTTTTATTCTTCTGAATTTTATTTATTTCTGCTCTGATCTTTATTATGCTCTTCCTTCTACTGACTCATTTTTTCTTTTTCTAGTTTCGTTAATTGTGAGTTTAGACTGTTCATATGGATTGTTCTTCTTTCCTGAGGTAGGCCTGTATTGTAACACACTTTCCTCTTAGCATGGCCTTTGCTCCATCCCACAGATTTTTCAGTGTTGAATTATTATTTTCATTTGTCTCCGTATATTGCTTGATATCTGTTTTTATTTGGTCATTGATCCATTGGTTATTTAGGAGCATGTTGTGAAGCCTCCATGTGTTTGTGGGTTTTTTCACTTCCTTTGCCTAATTTATTTCTAGTTTCATACCTTTGTGGTCTGAGAAGTTGGTTGGTAGAATTTCAATTTTTTTGAATTTACTGAGGCTCTTTTTGTGGCCTAGTATATGATCAATTCTTGAAAATGTTCCATGTGCACTTGAGCAGAATGTGTATTCTGCTGCTTTTGGGTGTAGAGTTCTGTAAATGTCTGTTATGTCCATCTGTTCTAATGTGTTGTTCAATGCCTCTGTGTCCTTACTTATTTCCTGTCTGGTTGATCTGTCCTTCAGAGTGAGTGGAGTGTTGAAGTCTCCTAGAATTAATGCATTGCATTCTATTTCCCCTTTTAATTTTGTTAGTATTTGTTTCACATATGTAGGTGCTCCAGTGTTGGGTGCATAGATATTTACAATGGTTATATCCTCTTTTTTGGATTGACCCCTTTATCATTATATAATGTTCTTCTTTGTCTCTTGTGACTTTCTTTGTTTTGAAGTCAATTTTGTCTGATACTAGTACTGCAACACCTGCTTTTCTCTCCCTATTAGTTGCATGAAATATCTTTTTCCATCCCTTCACTTTTAGTCTGTGTAGGTCTGTGGGTTTAAGTGAGTCTCTTGTAGGCAGCATATAGTTGGGTCTTGTTTTTTTATCCATTCAGTGACTCTATGTCTTTTTATTGGTGCATTCAGACCATTTACATTTAGGTTGATTATCAATAGGTATGCACTTTCTGCCATTGCAGGTTAAGATTCATGGTTACCAAAGGTTCAAGGGTAACTTCCTTACTATCTATGTGTCAAACTTAACTCAGTATGCTATTACAAACACAATCTAAAGGTTTTTCCCCCCTTTTCTTCCTCCTCCATTCTTTATATATTAGGTATCATATTCTGTACTCTTTGTCTATCCCTTTTTATTACCTCTGGTGACAGCTATTTAACCTTAGGAACACTTTTATCTATAGCAGTCCCTCCAAAATACACTGTTGGGATAGTTTGTGGGAGGTAAATTGTCTAAGCTTTTGGTTATCAGGAAATTGTTTAATCCTTCCTTCAAATTTAAATGATAATCTTGCTGGGTAAAGTATTCTTGGTTAGAGGCTCTTCTGCTTCATTGCATTAAATATATCATGCCACTCCATTCAGACCTGCAACGTTTGTGCTGAGAAGTCTGATGATAGCCTGATGGGCTTTCCTTTGTATGAGATCTTATTTCTCTCTCTGGTGCTTTTAATAGTCTGTCCTTATTCTTCATCTTTGCCACTTTAATTATTATATGTCTTGGTGTTGTCCTCCTTGGGTCCCTTGTGTTGGGAGATCTGTGCATCTCCATGGCCTGAGAGTCTATCTCCTTCCCCAGATTGGGGAAGGTTTCAGCAATTCCTTCCTCAAAGACACTTTCTATCCCCTTTTTCTCTCTTTTCTTCTTCTGGTACCCCTATAATATGAATATTGTTCCATTTGAAATGGTCACAAAGTTCAGTATTCTTTCATTCCTAGAGATCCTTGTATCTCTCTGTGCCTCAGGTTCTTTTTATTTCTCTTCTCTAATTTCTATTTCATTTATCATCTCCACTGTATCTAATCTGCTTTTAACACCCTCCATTGTGTTCCTCAATGATTGGATCTCCATCCTAAATTTGTTCCTGAATTACTGAATATTTTTCTGTACCTCCAGGAGCATGTTTATGATTTTTAGTTTGAAATCTCTTTCATGAAGGTTTATTAGTTCAGCCTCACTTGACCCATTTTCTGGTGTTGAGATTTTGCTTTGAACCAGGTTCCTTTGACATTTCATATTTGTATGTGGCGTCCTCTGGCGCCCAGAGCCTCTATTGTATGGAGCTGCTCAGCTCCTGGAGTGATGTCGGGGGTTGCAGAGGAGTGGTGCTGCTGCATGGGGGCAGGAAAGAGCTGTTTCCTTTTTCCCAGCTGCTATGCCTGTTTGCACTGCCAGAACCAGAGGCCGAATACAAAGGTGTAAGCCTCTGTGCTTTTCACTTGTAGCTGCTGTGAGCGGGGCTTCCCTTTGGCTGTCCTGATGCCAGGGCAGGGACTGCCAGTTTGCAAGCCAGGTGAGGCCTGGCTGAGAGGAAGGCACAGCAGGCTGTCTATCATGATGGAGGGCCTTGGAGCTGCGTAGCCACCCAGGGGATAGAGTGCCTGAACATTGTGAAAGTTCCCAACCTGCTGGGCAGAGTGCCCCCAGACAATTTTGTTTACCTGTCCTTTATCCTGAGCAGTAAGCTCTGTGCAATCTTTGCCCCTTTAGAAGTCCTCTCAATTTTAGGATGTCTCTCAGACTGCCTGCCCAAATCAGCTGGATATGGATCCCTGTTTTCCACAAGCAGTTGGAATCTCTGTCTCTGCAGGTATTCCACCTGTCTCAACTTTCCAACCTCACTAATCACCAGACCACCATGCAATGTAGGTTCATGCTCCCAGAGCAGATCTCCAGGACTAGGTGTTCAGCAGTCCCAGGCCTCCACTCCCTCCCAGCTCTGTTTCTCTTCCTCCTGCCAGTGAGCTGGGTCAGGGAAGGGCTTGGATCCCGCTGGCTCAGGCTCATGGCTTTGGTATGTTGCCCTGTTCCGTGAGGTCTGTTCTTTCCTCCAGGTATATGCCGCCTGGCGCAGCCTTCTTTCCTGTTGCTCTTTCAGGATTAGTTGTATTAATTATATTTTCATATTATATGTGTTTTTAGGAGGAGGTCTCTGTCACACCTCTCATGCCAACATCTTTAATCCCCAGGCCCGAGAAGAAGTCCATTTTAACTTCTCTTGAGACTGGGATGCATCTTATAATTGGAAATATTTTTTCTCTCTTAGTGTTACACACAAAAGAGTATTTTGTTTTTGATTAGTCAAGATACATCACTGATGCCAAACCCCATTGGGTGAAATGATATTGGGGAGTGAGATAGTCAGAAAGTCTCAGAGGAAAGGTAAAATGGTGCAGCTGCTAGGTAAAAAGTATGAAAGTTCCTCATAAATTGAAAAATAGAATTACCATATGATCCAGCAATTCTACTTCTGGGTATATATCTAAAACAACAGTGACTTGAACAGATTATTGTACATTCATGTTTACTGAGAGATTGCTCACAATAGAGAAAAGGTGAAAGCTCACAATAGCCAAAAGGTGTGTTATCTCACATTTTATTTGGATAAACAAAATGTGAGATACACACACACACACAGTCCCTTCTTATCCACAGGGGTTATTTTCCAAGACAACCCAGTTGATGCCTGAAACCACAGCTAATACCAAACCCTAAGTATATTATGTTTTTCCCTATATATATACATCTAAGATAAAGTTTTATTTATAAATTAGGTGCAGTAAAAGATTAACAAAAATAACTAAGAATAAAATAGGACAATTATAATCTTAAATAAAAGTCATATGAATGTGGTTTCTCTCAAAATATCTTATTGTACTGCTCTTTTAACCCTTCTTCTTATGATGACCTAAGATGATAAGAATGTCTATGTGGTGAAATGAAGTGAGAGGAATGACATAGGCATTGTGAAGTAGTGTTAGGCTACTACTGATCTGACAATATGTCAGAAGGTGGATGATCTATCTCCTTTCAATCATAGTTGATTGTGGGTAACTGAAACCTCAGAAGGGGAAACCACAAATAAAAGGAAACTACTTTACACACAGAGACACACACACTGCAATATTCTTCAGTCTTAAATAGGAAGGGAATTCCTTAACCTGCTATAACATGGATGATCCTTGAGGACATTTAACTAAGTGGATATGTGTATACAGTTATAAGTTATATTAACCAGTTCTTCCTCTATCTGGCAGTGGGACACAATGTGAGCCATAGAGAGACCAGGACCTGGAATAATGCAAAAGGGCAGCAAAAGGTACCACCTACCTCCTCTTTAGGGGGCCAGTTATAGTAATTAAAGCTATAACCTTAGACAATGTAGCTATCTCCATCAAAATGCAAATTCATCATACATCAATTCATGTTTGTACTAATTGATTTAAACTCACAGAGCTTAGATATCAATTATTCTAATGCAATTCCTCTACTTTTCAGATGAGAAAAAAGAAGCCTACAAGTCAGCCACAGAGCTAGTACTGGAATATGGATTTATCTACCTATCAGTGTGATGCTTTTCCCTCTGCACTCTGCCTTTTGTATTTGATTGCTTTCCTCTTATTCTGGAGGTGAAAAATATGACTTTTTTGAGTGTCTGGCACTAATTTTGGAGTGTGAGTAAGGTAGGACAGAGGAATAGCTTTAATAGAACAGCAGTAGGAGTCTTAGAGCTGCATTAGGACACTGATGCCAGGGACAAGGCCCTTAGACAGGAGGAAGAGCCAGAAGCAAGAGAATATAGATCATAGACAACATTGGCCTATTTCAAGATACTACTAAGGCTTGACAGGGCTGGAGGTAGGAGTGGGCAGGATGTAGTACTACCTTGAGGAAGAAAAGAAGGAAGGTTTCTTTCTAGTCGAGGCCCAATGCTATGGCTTTCACAAGTCATGGCCTCTAATGCTGGGCTTGCTTTTGGTACTATATTGCTGAAAAAATTCTGAGTTTGAATTGCATGCATTGTCAGCTTGAAAAAAACAGTTGTAGATTACACTGAACGTTCAACTCCAAAGCATACTGAGACAATACTGTGTTATAAGACAAATCTCTGCAATAAAGAATCATTCCCATATAGCTAACATTCTCTGACTCAATTTTAAAAAATAATTGAAAGATAGGCTCAAACTTCCTATACTATTCTAACAATAGTACTATTAATTAGTTATCACACTGACAAAATACTTACTGAATATATGAATAAGTGAATAAATAAAGGAGTAAATGCAATGAGAAGAGAAGAATGAGAAAAAGGAGCTAAGGACGGAAACTTGGGAGAGATATATTTATGTAGAAGGAGTAAGAGAAAATCAAGATGGGAAAGGATAATTAACAGACAGCAGTATTATAGATGCCAAGAGAAGAAATAACCAATAGTGTTGAATGCTTCAAAGGAAACTCAGTAAAATTAAGATTGTTCTCTGTCATCTCTATGGGTTTTCTAAAATAATCCCAGGACACAGCAACAAGTGTGCATCATACTTCTCTTCCTGACTTTTCTTCACCCCCTTGCTTAGGACACTGTTCTGCACAAGAATGCCATCCCCTGTGTCCTAGCACATCTGAGTTTCTTTAACAGAAATGCCTCACATATTTCTGAAGTCTGTCATGAGGCCCAAGGCAATAAAACTCAACAGACTTGAGCTGTAATCTTCTCCTAAGGAAATGGTTGGGATGCCAAGATGCCTTTTGACTTTGATTTCACAGCAGGGCTTCATTTGTAGTGATGCTGTCCAAACGTTAAATGACAACAGCTGTGATATGAAGCCCCACACACTCATTTATAAAAATTTCCCACAAATTAAAAACAATTAAACAATGGGGAATTTCAATCCATGACCAATTAGTGGGGAATAGGCAATCATAAACATTTAGGAGCTATTTATTATCTTACAAAATATTTACACACTGTAGTGCATGTCTTAAACCTGAGCACCAGTCAAATGCTGATTGCAAAATATAAATATAAAATTCTTTGCAAATCACTTTAGAGACATTCTAAGTTAATTAGGTTGAAAAATGGAAAAATTTAAAAATAATGAGTCTAGAACTATTGACACAGAATAGCATTCCGGAATAGTGTGGTTATCTGTTGGGGAATCAGTCCATAAATACACATCCTGAAGTCCCCTGTGCTCTGGCCACTTAATAGCAGTGTAGTTACAGACATAGCAGGCAATTTATAAACTTGAAAGGACTTGAATACTTACACATATTTTATTCTGAACTTTGCTACATAGTTTACCTTTGATTTTCCTGCTACAGTTGAACAGTGAGCCCTGCAATCTTAATTTTCCATTACCCTCAATTGCTTCACATTTTTAATCTGTTTACCTTTGAACTGTCATGGCCACCATTCCTACTTCACAAAACTTTGGAACCTCTCAAAAATGATATATTTAAACATTCAAGAAAAAAAATGAGATTGAAAGGTACAATGTCTTACAGAATTAACTTTTATTTAGAGCTTAGATTAGACATAGCTCAGAAAAAATTATTTTGAATCGTCCAAAACATTGAAAACATTAGTATCTTCTATACAGGGACAAAAATTAAAACTACCAAAGCCAAGATATAAAGACATAAAGATACCTCTTTATATCATATTACTCTCCTGCTCAAAAATCTCAGCTATGTTCTGACAATTACAGGATAATAACTGAACTCTTCTGCTAGGCTTGTAAGTTCTCTATGGTGGTGGACCCACCTCCACATCCAATTGATCATATGCCCCTCATGCTATGTGTCCCAGCTCCAGTTAGTCTGCTTTACTTATCACCATCTATTCCACATCATAATTATTCCTATCACATCTAATAACCCTAGGAATACCATTTATTCCTTGTTTTGTCATTTACAGTCTTCTCTGTTGACATTCCCTATGCATGCTCTCATATCCCCAAACATAAAGTAATTAAAATTAATTAATTAATTAATTATTTAGTATTGCCATGACTCCCATTGGGATAGAAGGTGAATGCAAGTTTGACAAATAATATCAACCCTTGTTTTAACTTTTTGAGTGAATGGCCCAACTCTGCTCCTATTTTATTTGCCTGGAAACTGGAACACTGCACCTGACATACAATAATAATAGTTAACATTTACTGAGTGCTTACTAAATTTCAGATGTTTTAAACATTTTTTTGAAGTATCATTGATATATAACTTATGATGGTTTCATATAAACACTGTGGTTTGAGCATTCCCCCTTATTATCAAGGCCTCACTCCCCCTATTGCAGTCACTGTCTATCAGTGTAGTAAGAGGCTATTACAGACATTGTCTTTTCTGTGCTGCACTGCCTTCCCCGTGACCTACCTATATTGTGATTGTGAATTATCCTCTAATCCCCTTCTCCCTTCCTCCCCACCCACCCTCCCCAACCCCTCCCCTTTGGTAACCACTAGCCCATTTTTGGTGTCTGTGAGTCCACTGCTATTTTGTTCCTTCAGTTTTGCTTTGTTTTTGTACTCCACAAATGAGTGAAATCATTTGGTACTTGTTTTTCTCCACCTGGCTTATTTCACTGAGCATAATACCCTCTAAATCCATCCATGTTGCTGCCAATGACAGGATTTCTTTTCTTTTTATGGTTGAATAATATTCCATTGTGTATATGTACAACATCTTCTTTATCCAGTCATATCTTGGCTATTGTAAAAGTACTGCAATCAATATAGAGGTGCATATGTATTTTTGAATGCTAGGCATTATTATCACTGCATTTCATAAGTTTTTTTCCCCTAACTCAAATATAACAAATCACAAGTTCCTCAAAGGCTAGATATTCTATGTTGAGCTTCCAGGTCAGTGACTGGATCAGAGGTCAGCTACAGTGGGAGAGGTCATGTAGATTAAGGCACATATAGAGGTCAACATAGGGGTAAGGTGAAGAGCATCATGAGTATTAGGAGGCCTTGGATATTATATAGACATGGGAGGCAAATTGCTCATGGAAAACAACTAGACAAATCAGGCTTTGGAACTTTGGACTGATCACCAGGGTGCAGATGGAGTGTAAAGGCTAAATTTAGAAGTGAGAAGTTCAGACATGAAAGACTTGAATGAAAAGGAACATTGGTTTCAGTGTGAGGGTCAAGACCATGGATTAATACTGTGGGTGAGATGGTAAAAAGGCAGGGGAAGAGCAGATTGTGGATACACAATATTTGGAGTGTGAACTGGGAATGTGGCAGTTGGAAGAGAGGTAGGAAGCAATACTTAAGAAGGGGGATTATTGCATATTGGAAAGAATAAAGACTTTGGAGACTCACGGGTTATAATTCCACCTCTACCACTTTTTACTTGTATGAATTTAGACAAATTACTTACCTTATTATCTGTAATGTGGGACCCATAATGTCTACCTTACTAGGTTGTTGTGAGACTTAAGTGAAATGAAGGATGGAAAGGACCTTAGTATAAATTCTGCCATATGACATATACCCAGCAAACAGTGAATATTTTTATTACTGGATAGGTTATACAGGCAAGAGCAGAGATGAGGAGTGAATATGATGAAGTCCAAGTAGCTGGGTAAGCATGAGGCAGGGAGAAAGTGTAAGGCAGTAGTCCCATGTGGCACTTGTTCATGTACCCAGAATAGTGGGGTGTAAGCAGAGAATCCTCAGTTCAGGCCTGAGGAAATATAGTACTATCAACTTACTCTAAGTTTCAAAAATAAAATATGTATCTTTTTAAAAATTATAGTATCATTGATACACAATCGTATAAAAGTTTCACATCAGCAACATTGTGGTTTCAACATTCACCCGTATTATCAAGGCCTCACTCCCCCCATTGCAGTCAGTGTCTATCAGTGCAGTAAGATGCTATACAGTCATTAATTGTCTTCTCCGTGCTGCACTGCCTTCCCCGTGACCTACCTATATTGTGATTGCGAATTACAGTGTCCCTTAATAACCTTCTTCCTCCTCACCCACTCTCTGTTTTAAATATATTTTTAACATATTTAAACATAACATTTATTGAGTGCTTATTAAATATCAGATATGTGAATTTACACAAATTATTTCATTTAATTTTTACATCTCTTGGAGGTATGTACTATAATTATGTCCATTTTGTTGATGAAAGAACTAGGTCTCTCAGAGGTTAAATAACTGCCTGAGAGTACATGGTACAAATTCTGGGCAGAGCCAGAATTCAAACCCAGGTAGTCTCACTCTAGTGTTTGTGCTTTGAACCTCCATGTTCTTTTGCCTCTCAAATGCAGTAAGGTATGAAACTAAATATAAAAATGGAAACAGAATTTAGGCTAAAGAGATCTTCCAGTATTTATAAACATGTTCTCAACAGAGTTTGAAACCATACTACATCTCTGAAGAAGCAACTGAAGGTTCAAAATGTGACTGTAAAATTAAAATGCAAAGGAAAGGCTGGAAGATCATTTTTTTTTCTCACGCTATGCTTTTATTTCATCTCCATCTTCAGGAATTAAAAAAAATTTAAGAAATATAGAGGATCAGTCAAAACTTCTAAAATATGCCTAACAGGAGTGCTGGAAATAGAGAACAGAAAATATAGATAGGAGAGAGAAAAAGAAATAATGAAAAGAAGTGAGTCTTCATATGCAGAATCCAGTAAATATCATATAGGACCAATAAAAAAGGTATCTGGTAGAATGAAAAACATGGTGTATTGATGCAAAGAAATATACATGAAAGTGAAAATAAATGAAAATAAATCTAACATCATAGATGAATGTCCCAAACACAGTTTTGATCCAAGGAACCAAGACAAAAAGAATACATCACCTCACTATAATCATCATTAAATTAGTCGCTTCTGAAACATACCTTTCTGATTTACACTGGCCTCAATCTCTACTAATCTCATCAAATGACATCAAGGTAAACATGCCACAATACATAGAGGATTTCATGAAGTCTATCACAGTGATGTTAAACAATTGCTTAAATCACATACTGACAAAAGAGAATCCAACAAAGTTAGACCAGTTAACAGAGATAATCAGGATGATTTTATGATAAGTGCTTAGGAAATTATTGGATGCCAAATGATTAAGGGAGTCCCTTGGGAAAAATAATTAAGGCTTCAAATATTTTTGCAAAAAGGATCATCTTTAGGATAGTGCCATAAAAACCAAACACAAAGTAAGCTTCCATGCAGTTTTGTTAGGAAAATTATTTTTGAATACCTTTCCCTTCCCTAAACAAAAGTCAGATTCATATTTTGGTTCTAAAAAAAATCAGCACATGGTGAAAATTGTAATCTAAGTGCTCTTTAAAATAAAAATTTGTAATTTCTTCTTTTAAATATAAAGTACCAAAAACATCTTTTTCCACTTTGGTATGAAATTACAGTCCCCATTTTAAATGGATTTACTGGTGATGATACTGAAAATTAATTCTACTCTTATGTCTCTAAAGGATGCAGGAGTAATGGCTGTCATATCTCTATTTAATTCTCCAGTTGTATGTGCAGAAACCAGACAGATTCTGAAAATGAAAGTAGACTATAGCCAATTCAGTCAAGAGTAGCTCCAACTGCATTATGTAACAAAGGTATGTGTCTTTATTAAAGCAGATTATCATGGCCTTTGGTATGTTGTATGCAACCACTGATTTGGTGAGTATGTTATTTTCTCTCCCTCTCAGAAAGGAGGATCTGAAACAGTCTACATTTATATGAAGTGGAAAATGGTAAACATTTACAATTTTGCCTCAGGGATAAGTTAATTAAATCCCCACCCATCCAAATTCAGTCTGAAGAAATTTAGACCACTTGAATATCATATAGAACATTATACTGATCTACTTCATTGATGACCTCATGCTAATTAGGCTGGACGAGCAAGAAGTACCTACCATGTGGAAACCTTGGTAAGACATATCCACTCTAGAAGATGGGAGGTAAACCTTATGAAGATTCTGACATACTGGGACATCTCTTTCAAAGTAAAGGATAATTTGTTGCATCTTCTGTCTCCCACCATGAGGAAGGAAGCACAACCTCTAGTAAGCCTCTTTGGGTTTTGGAGGCAGCATATTCCATATCTGGTACTACTGCTCTGGCTTATATGAGGTGACACACAAAGTTGCCAGCTTTGAGTAGAACCCAGATCATGAAAGGGCTCTGTAGTAGATCCAGGGATCAATAAGCCCTGCTTACTATCATACCCAGTGATCCACTTGGAGAATTTGTACTTTCTGTTGATGTAACTCTGAGATCTGCAAAGTTAGAAGTTCTAGTCCCCAAAGGAGGAACATTTCTACCAGGGAAGAAAAAAAGAATCTCATTAATCTATAAACTATAGCTGTCACCAAGGCACTTTGAACTTCTAATGCTCAAGATCTACGGACAGAAACAGAGACACTGTCTTGGCAGAGATAACTGAACCTGAAGGCCTGGTGGAGGTAGGGCTGTTACACACTGGGAGCAAGGAGGACTGTTTGGCACTCAGTTAAGTCCTTGGGTACCTCTCGGTACTTCCTTGCCAAATTCTGAGGGAGAATGAACACGTACAGAACTCTAGGCTGAGAAAGACAAGATCATCAGGGGCTAAGACTCCTCCAGGATGAAAGTATGGGTCATATCACTGGAGAAGACACTGAAAACAGCAGAGATGTTAGCTAGGGATGAGGGAATTAGGAATGGATAGTAGAGAAGGAAGGTAAGTATCATTTGCAATTCTACAATCAGCTACAGCAGCAGGAGCTAAAGTTTTTCCCAGTTACCCCCCCTTCTAAGTTTTCCTCAGCAAGAGAGGAACACTAGAATTCCAGAGGAACTGTTCTTACACAGATATGAAGTAGTGAAGCAGTATAAGGGGTGAATTTATGGCACCCCTTATGGTAATGCCTTATCCAGATATCCCTTCAAGAAAGGACTTGCTACCCCCTGACTGGGAGTGCTGTCAACAGCCCTTCCCAAGGCAGCCAATATTCAATAACTGATCATGGTGTGGGTATAAAGACCCAGCCATTTTGGCTTAATGTGGGACAACTCCAGCTCTGGAACTCTGTATGGTGGCAGAGTCTATCTTTGGGCCCACAATTTTGCATGGTTTCTTATTCTGCCCAATTTACTACTACTTTTCCCTCCCTTCCATAGGTGTTGACCCCCAGAGTACTCCCTAACAAACATCCTGTGCACTACTAAACTGCCTCAGAATTGGTTTCCAACTTGAAACAACCTTCTCATAAAGTAGTAGCATGTACATTTTGCCTTGGGTTCTGTTTTCTGGGGAATCCAGGCTGGGACGTATGTATAGTTTGAAAAAATCACTACGGCTATAGTATGTTGAATGGGTTTGGGAGGGAACAAGAGTGGATGTGGGAAGAAAGCATAGAAGGGCATTATAGCAGTCTAGGTGGGATGACGGTAGCTTTGATTAGGGTATTAGAGATGGAGGTATGGAGAAGTGAACTGAGTTAAAGATTTTTATGAGGTAAAAAAATCAATGTAACTGTATTGGGGATGAGGACAGACAAAGGTGTCAAGGACGACTCTTAGGTTTTGGTTTGTATAACTAGATCAATGTTGGTGTTATTTGCAAAGATTGGGAATAATGGGAAGGGATCACGTTTGAATGTTGAGGGGTAAAACAAATGGATTTCATGAAGTCATTAAAGTTGAAGTGTCTTTGAGACATGCAAATGAGATAGCAGGTAGCCAGTGGATATACGGGTATAGAACACATAAGGAAAGGTCCAGGGTAGAGGTAACCTGTGAGTCATCAACATATAGGTGGTAATTTAAGTCGTGGGTGTGAAGAGATCACCGTTGAAGAGGTACAGAATGAGATCCTTCTCCCCCCAAAATGCATATAACGCTTCACAATTAAAAGCCAAGTGGAGAGGGATGTACTTCTAAAGACAGAGAAGGAATAGCCAGAGAGGGAGATGTAGGAAATGTTTCATCAAAGGGAGAGTTCCAAAAATAAATTCTAATTGATAAACTCCTTCCTGTATCTTCAAAGCAAAGCAAAGCTGGTGGACTTAACCATGAAGAGATAACTTTAATAATTTATATAATTTAAATAGTTTCAAGGTAGCTGTGATACTTTATTTTTTGTTTGCTTTTCCTTCATACCTTCTCGCAAAAAGAAAACCATATTTTCAGTTACTGTGAGAAAAAAAAGTAAATTATAAATCTGCCATATTCATAACGGCTAATTTATCATATTTAGAAGAGCTAATACGTAAATAAAACCTAAGAAAGACCATCTACATTAGATAAGTCTTCATGTATATAGGTGAGGTTATAAAGAAAAACAGTTCTTTTTAGCATTTTGAATTCACAAGTTACCATTATGCTGCCTTTATAAGAAAAAGATAAAATAATCAAATACTTATATAACCAATTATCACAAATAACTAGAAAAATTTGTATTGTAAAAATAATAACATAATATTAGAAAAAACTTAACCAGCTCTTAGTTTCAAGAATAGTATTCTGAAATGTCACTGTACATAATAAAAAATGGACATTGGCAGAAAAATTAAAAATTTTAAGACTACAATTGCTCAGCAGCATTATTTATGAAAATCATTCTGAAAGTTAGAATCTGATTCCATACAAGGAATGAAATATCTGAAAGTGGGACTCAGCTAACCACTTCTAATCATCCCTAAAGACAAATAGGCAAGGAATTATCAACCCTGTGGTTAATACTTTTTTCCTGAAACACGGATAAAAAAGACACTCGGTAAAATGTGAAGTGTTACATAAAGTCAGGATAGTAACATGAAAGCAGCCTTGGGAATCCTAAGAAAACAATGTGCAAGTTCTGAACTTATTTCTTAATGACAACATAAAGCTAGACACTGGCCAGAACATTAATCCTCTTTAGATTGGCTCTGGCCTTCTGAACTCCCAACCCCCACTTTCACTGGCAAAGGTCACCACCAATGACCTCCTTCTTGCCAACCAAATGGATTATGTTTAGACATTTAACTCAACCTCTATAGCATTTGTTAGGATTAAACATATGCTTCTTCTTTTTAAAAAACATTTTTCCCTTTAAAAAACTCACAAATTTCCATTTCATTATAAAAGATCTAGGAAATACAGATAAGCAAAGAGGAAAAAAAACATTTTGTGATAAGTCCCCTACCTTCAAACAACCAATGTCCCCTCTGGGTGTCTATACCTAATCTTTTCCCTAATCATAAATTATATATTTAATCAGATAATTTAATTTTTTATTTTATATAGTCACTTCATTCTTAAACTGATTTCCTTCCTTGGCTTCCATGATTCCACTTTCTCCTCTTAAATCTTTTCTCCTCTTACATCTATGACCCTTTTGTCTCAACAATTTTATAGGTTTTTATTATTCTGCCTACCCCAAAAATGTCAATATTTCTCAGTTTTTTTTTTCATCCTTAGATCTCCTCTTTTATATATCCTACTTGCCTTAGGCTGGTTCACCCATTTCTATGGTATAAAGTGCCACTGAAATCTATATTTCCAGCCTAGACAAACCTCCCCAGCTCCAGCTGACTGAAAATCTCCAATCTGTTGTCTTGTAAGTATTTCAAACTCAATATATCTTAAACTGAATTATCTCCAACCAACACCTTCACCTTCAATCTAACATTCTTCCATACTATCTTGGTAAAAAGGACCAGCTTCTGTCCAGTAACCCAGCCAGAAACCTGTCTATCATATCATACCCTCACATTCAATCAGTTATCAAGTTGATGCTTCCGATGTGACTTTCTTTCCATCTGTCCATCCAACGAGTATCTCTAGTTGAACTAGGTGCATTGTGGTAGGGACTGTAAATTAAACAGTTATATAAACACTGCCCTCTTGAAGCTTAATCAAATATCGTTAATTCTGTCTTCACACTTGTCATCTGTTCCATCTTCTTCATACTGAACTACCTTTGGACTTTCACCATGGCTATAATTTCTCTACTACTACCAATATCTGAGATTTTGGAGAGTTCTGCAGTATAAACCAGAATGCTTTTCTGATTTCCCCCCATCCTCCTAATTTCAGCTTTCTCAGTCTAAGTCAGTTACTACTTGTTATTTGCTTTTTATCTCCTACAATTTTGTTGCTGATATTTCTTTTTGTTTTCTTTGTCCCTGTGGATTTATGTTTATCTTCAAAAAAAATTCCTTTACTATCATTTTTAGTTGAGTTGAGTTAGTTCAGTGAAGGTAAATGACCAGGTACCCAGAATAGGGTCACTTTAGACTTTGCGGTTTCTAAAAGTTTCTCTATGCCACCATTGTTTGAATTTTTAAATATCTTTTCCTTCATATTTCCTAGCTACATGGCTTTCCAGCAAGATGTGAAATAGCCTCTTCTTTGTTCCTTTTAAAAAATATAGTTATCTGCAACACAGAGAAGACAATTAGTGATTCTACAGCATCTTACTAAGCTGATGGACAGTAACTGTAATGGGGCTTGAGGGGGGCTTGGTGATGGGGGGAGTCTAGTAAACATAATGTTCCTCATGTAATTGTAGATTAATGATACCAAAAAATATATATATCTATATCTATAGTTATCTAGTCACTGAGGTAAGAGGAAATAAAATTCAGTAAGTAGGAAGGCATATTAGAAGAGTGTAGCAACCATGCATAACTCATCAGTTTCAGTATTGTGCAAATATTAGGAACATACAACTTGGCCTTTAAATCTCAGATAGGAACTTGGTGTAATTTTTTATTTGGGCACACTAAAATCTATCTGTCAAATGATTAACATGACAGCCTATCAAATTCTCTTTCTGATCTTAATTCTTTTAGAGAACTATGTATGTATGTTTCTTCCACAAGATTTTTGACATGAACACAAATACCACACACACACACACACACACACACACACACACACACACACACAGAGGCATGGTATTTTTGGAACAATATGAGAAGAGAACTGTGAAACTGAACGGTCATCCAAATACTCACTTAATTCCAACTGTTTTCTTAGGGGAAGTCAAATTGCACCACTGTATGGAATTCTTTTAAAAAATAAGAGTTTTTTCTTTCTGGGTATAACATTCCTAAATAACACACAAACATACAAAACAGAAAAAGTTTAGCTAGCTATGACTGCTCCAGAAAAGGTGATAAGAGCTGTAGAGACTGCAAAAGGCACTGGCCATGAGAAATGGAGGGATAAGTTTACTGGAAAAAAGAGGAATCTTTGTTGGAGAAGAGGCATGAAAAGACAGGCAGAACTGGTCAAGGGAAATAAGTTACTGTAAATTGAGAGAACAAGCCTTGGACACAAATAGGGAAAGGAAGTATAGGAGGGAAAGCCAAGAGTTAGGCCAGCCTCCTGATACACAAGAGAGAAGGCATAGGTTTTAAGTTTTAAGCTAAGTAGTTTATAAGACCTAATGTGGGCACTCTGGGCACCAGCATGTGATTGATTAGCATACATATGCCTTAGTATGTATCTGTATAAAACTTAGTCTGTCTTTTACAACCTCTAAGAAATAAATATATTCCTAGAAACACACAACTTACTAAGACTAAGACTAAGTTGTGAAGACACACTGAACAGACCAATTACTAGTAAGGACATTCAATAAGTAATAAAAAATCTCTCAACAAATAAAATTCCAGGGCCAGATGGCTTCACTGGTGAATTCTACCAAATACTTAAAGAATAATAATACATACAAATCCTTCTCAAATTCTTCCAAAAAATTGAAGAGGAATGAACATTTGCAAACTCATTTTATATAGTCAATGGTACCCTGATACCAAAATCAGACAAGGATACCACAAGAAAGGAGAATCACAGGCCAATCTCTGATGAACATACATGTAGAAATCCTCAACAAAATATATAGCAAACTGAATTCAACAGTACATTAAAAGGATCATACACTATCATTAACTGGGATTTATTCCAGGGATACAAGGATGGTTCAGCATTTGCAAATCAATGTAATAGATACCGCATATTAACAAAATGAAGGACACAAATCATACAATCACTTCAACAGATGCAGAAAAAGCATTCAACATTCATGCATCATTAAAAACTCTCAACAAGTGTGTATGTATAGAGGGAACATAACAACAAAAAAGGCCATATATGACAAGCCCACAGCTAACATCATACTCAATGGTGAAAAAGCTGAATGTTTTTCCTCTAAGATCAGAAATAAGACAAGGATGCCCACTCTTGCCACTTCCATTCAATATAGTATTAGAAGTCCTAGCCAGAGCAATTAGGAAGAAAAAGAAATAAAAGGCATCTAAATTGAAGAGGAAGGAGTAAAACTGCCACTATTTGAAGATGATATGATATTAAATATGGAAAACTCTGAAGACATACCAAAACACTGTTAGAACTAATAAGAGAATTTGGTAAAGTTTCAGGAAACAAGATCAATGTACAAAAACATGTTGTGTTTCTGTACACTAATAGCAAACTATCAGAAAGAGAAATTAAGAAAACAATCCCATTTATGATTGCATCAAAAAGAATAAACTACCTAGGAATAAATTTAATGAATGAGGTAAAAGACCTGCACACTAAAAACTCTAAGATATTGTTCAAAGAAATTGAAGACACACATAAATAGAAAGATATTACATGCTCATGGGTTGAAAGAATTAATATTGTTAATATGTTCACACTACCCAAAGCAATCTTATAGATTCAATGCAATCATGAATCATCAGGGAAATACAAATTAGAGCCACAGTGAGATATCACTCACTCACACCTATCAGATGACTATTATCAAATCCAGCAATTCTACTTCTGAAAAGATATATATGTAACCCCATGCTCACTGCAGCATTATTTACAATAGCCAAGACATGGAAGCAACCTAAGTGCCCAGCAATAGATGGACATAGAACGGATAAAGGAGATGTGGTGTATGTACACACACACACACACACACACACACACACACACACACACACACAAGTAGACTATTACTCAGCCATGAAAGAAATCTTGCCATTTGCAACAACATGGATGGAACTTGAGAGTATTACTCTATGTGAAATAAGCCAGACAGAGAAAAACGAATACTGTATGATCTCACTTACATGTGGAATTTAAAAAAAAACACTGAGCTCATAGATACAGATAACAGATTGTTGGTTGCCAGAGGCAGAGGCAGGGGCTTGGGGAGTAGGTAAACAGGTGGAGAGGTTCAAAAGGCACAAACATACAGTTCTAAAATAAGTTACGGGATGTAATGCAGCACGGTGACTATAGTTAATAATACTGTAAGACAGAATATCTTAAAAGTTCTTATCATAAGAAAAAATTTTGTTACTGTGTGTACTGATGGATATTAGCTAGACTTACTGTGATGATCATTTTGGAATATATACAAATATTGGATCATTATATTGTACACCTGACACAAACATAATATGTCAGTTACATCCCAGTAAGAAACAAAGACAAAAAGCCTATTCTGTCTTGTAGAGCACACTCCTAAAGGAGTTTCATAATCAGGATACAGATGATTAGACTTCCTTCTCCTTGAGTAATAAGGTTTTTATTTCTTTCACATGTGAAAAGAGACTCTCTATAGGAGTTCCTTATGGTTTTATATTTTCTCAAGATTTTAGTGCTGCGTAGAAAAGTAGTCCCTCCAAGTACTGGTTTTAAAAAACTAGCTGCAGAAGGAGGTCAATTTTCTGAAACAATACTGACAGGCTGGTAAAGAGTATGTTTGGTTGTAGTGCTCGTTACCTTTACCTCAGAATGTCCACATGTCAGGACAGTGGTACTCTAGTCAGGGAAGTATGAAGTGGAGAGAAGATGTGTCTTTCTAATGCTTTGGTGTTCTGTCAGGGCTCCACAACAGCTCCTACCCTTAATCATCCTGCTCATGGTGCGTGTTGCCCCATCTGTTCTTTCTATTCTTCAGTTTGCCTCTCTTTTCTCAGTTTATTTGCCTAAATAGTAGTTTACAAAATGTGGTCCCTGGCCTGGACCAGAAGTGTGAGTAGGAACTGAGAAGATGTAAATAAAATATTCAAATTCTCAGGCTCCACTCCAGACCTACCGAATCAGAAATAAAGGTATGGAAACCAGCAACCTGCATTTCAACACGCTCATCGGTTGTTCTACTGCATGCTAAACTTTAAGAATCATTGGCCTAGTGTGACAGTATTTTCCTTTCTGAAATGACTGAACAATTCTAGAAAAATAGAACTATATCTGACTTGATTTTGGATTCAGGTGAATGTGTGAAATATTTTATGTTATTCAAATTACATTTGCTTTAAGCAACTGGCACTAAATTCTTTACAATAAGATCTAAGTGTTAAAAAGTAAGTTTATCTTACTTAGTTTATACTTATATGTCTTCACTTTTTCAACCAATAAATATGAGCCTACAAAGTGAAAATTTGCATATGGTCCCTTCCAAATTGGAGTTAGTCTGTCTTAAAAGGGTTTATAGGCTGGTAGAACTAATAGGCAGGCAGGCCTAGCAAGACCTAACATTAAAAAAAAATGTATTTAACATGCCACATGGAAAGAAGAAAAAGGTGTTAGGAGAGCACAGAAGAGGGAGTAATTCTACGATAGCATTCAGAAAAGGCTCTATGAATGAGGGGCATTTGAGCTGGACTGGAAAATGGATAGGCTCTTTGGATTCATTTCTCTTCTTTCATTCTTCCTCTAATCTTTCCCTCTTATATGCCATAAATTAATGGTTAGCATTTTGCATATGGTTTTAGTTGCAGTGTTTTAAAAATATATGAAGCTTAAACAAGACAACCGATTTATATATTGTGCATTGGAAGTGAAGTCCACTCATTTTAAGATAAGCATTATGTTTTGCCTCAGAGAAGTTTCCAATATTGAACTAGTTTATATTTATTTAAGTGAATTTAAAATTTTCTTTTAAATAATTCTGAAGAAATGTTATTATGGTTATAGACCAAACATTATCTTACCATTTGAAGACCATGTGTAGTATCCTGGAAAAGCACAGGACTGAACATCATTAAGACCATATTCTTATCCATAGTATATCACTATCTGGTGCTGTGATCTTAAGCAAATTACTTTACCTCTCTAAACCTTAGTTTCTTCATCTAGAAAAGAGTTTGAACTCAGTGATCTCTAATGACCTTTATGTATTTTTTATTTTTTGACCTTTATTTTTATTTCTTCTTTGTCTAAACCCTTTTAAATTCCATTTATGATTTCACCTGGTTCAGTTATTAAAATATTCATCAAGAAAGGGAATGCTTCTTTTTGTGGATATTTAGGCAAATATCCTGTGTAAATACTTTGGCTACAAGGGTAGATTCCAGAATCTAGTTGCAAGAAGTTTACAGAACACAATGTTAGGCTTGAAACGTGCTCATGACAGACCACATTAGGAAAGAGTGTCCTTAAAATTACATTACTTCATCACTAACGAGAAGTGTCTCTTGAGGCCATGGAAGTGGTCAAAACCTTGGCTGAACAACTTTCTGATGCTGATAGAAAAGTCATTCCTCAAACTGCAAAACCTGCTGTGAAACATGCTGATCAACAACAACAAAGCAGACGAGGCCAGAGCTACTCCCACAACGGGGACCCTGAGAGATTTAGGTCAGGTGGGAGGACTTTTGCTACATAAGACAGGCTTTAGGGGGAGATGAGATCCTCTAGAAATGTGGCTAGAATATTTCAGTCCTAATATAACTCTTAGTGTAGAGGACCATAATGGCAGCTGTTTACCACGATTGTGAAATTTTGAACCGGTCAAAAGTTGAGTAACCTTACAGAATGAAAAGTTATATAAAAAGGGGCACATCTTCTTTAACTCTAAAATAGGTTGTAGATCTTTGCTGTTTTCTAGCCTGGTTCCTCTTGGCACATGGAGGTCATGCTGTGAACTGCAGGAGAGGATTATTTAACAGTGACCTTTTGGAATATGCCACCTTACTGGCCAAGTGTCTGTACCCAATTGGTTTTCCTCATCCTTTTAAAAGTGCACCTCTAATTCCTGGCCCCAAATGCCTGCCAAAAGTTCAGCCAAATACTGCAGTGTGATCCAAGCTAAGTGGATCTTACTGAAGCATGAAGTGTGAGGCAGACTTAGACCAGACGGTTAGTAGCTTGGGTTGAGTTCCATGCCTGTTCCAGTATAAAAATCAATCTCTGCTAAATCTCTAGGAGGGCCTAGTTGTTCTCTTTTTTTCCCTTTTACGAGTCTCCGACCATCAGAAAGGAAAACCAGGTAGGTAAAGTGAAGCAGAACTAGTGTTTTGGGCTGAGGTTTGTACGTGGGATTCTACAGCGATAATGTCTGAAAAAAATATAATGTGAGCTATATGTATAATTTTAAATTTTTTAGTAGCCTGACTTAAAAAAGTAAAAAGAAATCGGTAAAACTAAATGTGATCATGTATTCTATCTAACCCAATACATCTAAAACTAAATATTTCAACTTGTAACCAATATAAAAATCATTATTGAGATATGGTACACTCCTTTTTCAGACAAAAATTTCAAAATCCAGTGTGTATTTCACACTCACATCCCATTTCAATTTAAACCAGCTACATTTCATAGACATACGTGGTATCTAGTTCCTCATGTCATCTTTGGTAATGCTGCCTTAGACCATAATACCCTTAATATTGGGTCTTGCTAGCCTCAAAGCTTTGGAAACTGATTTTTCCTTCCTTTTTCTTCCTTAACTGCTTTTTCCTTGGGCTTCTGATGGCAAGTTCTGGAATATCATTCAGAAAATTTATGACAGGGAATATCAAATCAGAGAATTAAACTTCTTAGAGGGCGACTAAAAAATGTTAATCTCTGTAGGCTAATGAACAAGGAGGGTTGGAACCATATAATAAAGTGTTTTTCATAAAATTAGTAAAAAAAAAGAATAGATCAGTCTGAACTTCAAAAGGTATCAAAGTCAGGCAGATTCAAAGACTCAGATGTGGATCTTTTCCCTTTGACCTTGTTATTAAACTGAGTTGTCTGTGTTGCAAACTATCTATGAATTGGCTTAAGCTGTACTTACAAAAAAAGTGTTTCATCCTCTGTTTTTTCTCTTTTCACAATGAGTCTTGATCACGTCTGTGCTGAATAAGTAGAAAAATATTTGGGGCAAACTGTGTTTGATTCTCCTGTAGCTGTGAGAAACTTGTAAACTTTTTGACATTACTGAACTTTCAAAATTGGAGAGTAGGTTTGAGAATCAGGAACGTTTTGCTTTTTCAAAATTTTAAACAAATGACTACTATAAATATGTAAGAAAAAAGGATAGCTTGACTTTAAATTTCACAATGCTGTATCTATTGAGATTCTTATACTAAAATACACATTCTTTTCACATGTACAAGGAATATTTACGTTGTACATATAGACCATATGCTAGACAATAAAGTATTTCTTGATGAATTTAAAAGGGTTCAAATAATAGAAAGTATGTTCTTTGATCACAAAAGAATTAAATCAGAAAGTATTAGCAGAAAAAAATCTCTGACAGATTCACAAAGATATGGTAACTACATAACACAATTCTAAATAATTCAAGGGTTCAAGAAGAAATCAAGTGAGAAATCAGAAAGTACTCTGAAATGAATAAAAATGAAAACATGTATGAAAATTTGTTGGCTACTGCTAAAGCAGTAGTTGGGAAATGATAACATTAGGAAATGAAGAATGCCTCAAATAAATCACCTCAATTTCTACCTTAAAAAAAGAGAGAAACTCAATTAAACAAGAAGTAAATAGAAGAAAGGAAATATTAAATGTTGATTGGATCAGACTTCAATAATAGAAAACAAAAATAATAGAGAAATCAATGAAATAAAAAATTGATTCTTTAAGAAATTCAATAAAATAGACAAATCTCTAGCCAGTCTAAATAGGACGAAAAGAGAAGACAATAAATTATTGCTATGAGAAATGACATTACTACAGATTGCACAGACATTGAAAGTATAATAAGGAAATATGAATAGCAACTTTGTGCTTATAAAGTTACATGAAACAAATGAATTCCTTCTAAGCTCTTTAAAAAAACCCAGATAATCTGAATCACACTACACTTATGAATAATTGACTTGTATTTAAAAACCTTTCCATATGGAAAAATCCAAGCTGGATGGCTTAACTGGTGAATTCTACCAAATATTATAAGGAAGAAATAATACCAATTTTAGACAAACTCTAGAAAAGTGAAAAATGATTGCCAAATCATTTTATGAGGCTAGCAATACCCTTCCCAAATCAGACAAAGACATTAAAACTATGGATTTAATATCCCTCTTAAATACAGATAGTAAAATTCTAAGTAAAATAAAAAAAAATCAAATCTAACAATATATTTAAAAAGTTAATACATTATGACCAAGTAGAAAATGGAGGCTGGTTTCACATTAGAAAATCCAAATAATTCATCATGTTAAAAAACTAAAAGAAAAAAACATATGACCACCTTAACACAGAAACACAGCATTTGACACAATCCAACATCCAATCTTGATAAAGATTCTCAGCATTGTAGGAATCAAATGATATTTCCTCAGACAGAGAATATCTATGAAAAACCTGCAGCTAACATCTGCACTTAATTCTACACTTAATGGTGTAAGACTGAATGCTGTACCCAAAGAGCAAGAAAAACAAAAGGATGTCTACTCTTACCACTTTCATTTAACATTTTACTGGAAGAGCCAGACAGTGTAATACAGCAAGAAAGTAAAGGTGAAAGGCATATAGAATGGAAAGGAATAAGCAATACTGTTTTTATTCATAGACAACGTAATTATTCAGGTAGAAAATCCACTGAAATCTATTTAATAAACTTACTAGAACTAAGACATGAGTTTAGGATGGTTGTAGGATATATGATCAATATACATATTCTGAATGTAAAAAAATCAATTATAGTACTACATACAATCAACAATTAGAAATTGAAATTAAACATATCATTTATAATAGAATAAAAACAATATGAAATACCTAGGGATAAATCTAGATAAAAAATGGGAAAGACCTGTATACTGAAACTAAAATGTTGCTGAAATAAATTAGATCTAAATAAACATAAATAAATCAATATTGTCCCATGAACAATACAAGTCCTTGTATGTCATATATTTGATAGGACTCAATATTAAAAATCATATATTTGATAAAGGATTTAACAATTGACATTAAGACATCAATTTTCTCTAAATTGATATAAAGATTCAATAAATCCTCAAATCAGAATCCCAGAAGGCTTTCTTTGTACAAATCAAAATACTTCCTTTAAAAGTCATATGGAAATGCACAGGACTTAGAATCCCAAAACAACTTTGAAAAAGAAGAACAAAGGTTGGAGGACTAACATTATTTCAAGATGTACTATGAAGCTATATTGATTAAACACAGTGTGAGAATAGGATAAAGATAGAAAAATACATCAATGGAACAGAATGGAGTTCAGAAATAGGCCCACAAACACATGGACAACTGTTTTTTTCCATAAGTGCAAAGCCAATTCAATGAGAAAAAGGATACTATTTTCAACAAATGATCATACAATTGGATTTTCTATGTGTAAAAAAAATGAACTTGGCTCTGTATCTTACACCATATAAAATAATAAATTCAAAACAGACATAAATCTGTTTTTAGGGGAAAACTCTGTCACCTTGGGTTTAGAAAAGACTACTTAGGTATGATACCAAAAGCATATCCATCATAAAGAACAAACTGATAAACTGGAATTGATCAAAATATAAAACACTTCTGATTTTGGAAAGACACTGTTCAGAGAATAAGACAGTATCTGAAAAAAAAAACCCATGTATTTGACAAAGGAATTGCATGCTGAATAAATAAAAATCTTTCCAAACTCAGCAGTAAGAAAACAACACAACTAAAAATGGACAAAGAATTTGAAGAGTCATTTCAGCAAAGAAGATACATAGATGGCAAATAAGTAAAGATGGTCAATATTATTCATTAAAAAAATGAAAATTAAACCACATGAGATACCACTAAACACTTGTTAGGATGGCTGAAACCAAACCAACCAACCAACCAAACAAACAAATAAAAGATTGACCATAGTAAGTGTTGGAAAGGACGTGGATATGCTGGAACTCTCATACCCCTGTGGGAATGAAAAATGATACAGCTACTTGAAAAACAGTTTGGTCATCTCTTAAAAAATTAAACATACACCTGCTATAGAATGCAGCCATTCTACTCCCGGGATTTATCAATATAAATGAATGCATATATCCATCAAAGACTTGTACATGAATGTTTAGAGTAGCTTTATTTGTAAAAGCCTCAAATTGGAAACCACCCAAATATTCTTCAGCAGGTGGATGGATAAATTGTGGCATATCCACAAAAAGAGTACTACTTAATGGCAAAAAAAAAAGAATTATTGATGCATGTTACAACATAGATTTATCTAAAAATAATGACTTGAATAAAAGAAGCCAGTTGAAAAAGATTACATATTTGATTCCATACTTTGATTCAATTTATATAAACTTTAGAAAATGCAAATTAATCTATAGTGACAGAAAGATTGATTACAGGTTGCTTGAGGATGGTGTGAAGGTAGGGTGTAGAGAGGGAGGGAGAGAAGAATTACAAAGGGGACCAGTAAACTTGGGAATGGTGGATATTTTAATTATCTTTATAGTGGTGATAGTTTTACAGATGTACAAACTTAAAGTTGTCAAGCTGTACACTTGAATATGTTCAGTCTATTATGTCCAGAGTTCAGTTTATTATACGTTAAAAGTGTTACAAAAACTTACTGGTACTATGGTAGGAGTGTATCAGAGATGAGGATAGAGGCCATTTCTACCTGAGTATGACATGAAAGATAAAAGTTGTGCTGAGGTGTGAATGGTATGTTCACCAGATTTGGGAGAAAATGGAGGGTGACAGGCATTCCAGGGCAAGAAACCTGGATGAACAAAGGTACAAAGGCAAAACACAGTTGGGTCACTAAACTATAAAGAAGGTGGTTGAATGGAATTTAAACTGGAAGATGAAAAGTAGTGATAAATATAAGGCTAGTAAGAAAGGCATGCCTTTGAATGCCATTACATTTTGACTTTATTTTGCAGGTGAATAAGGTTGAAAATTTTATACACATCTGAATTTGCTTCCTCCTAGATACCTATCCAAATTGCTTCTTCCCAAAACCCCTCATAAATTATAATGAAGGTATCATTTTCTTAAAAAGGTGCCTACTGTAACTATACACTTCTGAGAATGGGAAGAAATGTAAAGCTGAAATGCAGATGAACAAATGGCAGAAATGGGAATACTAAATCCTAAACTGACAATGGGGAAAACAAAAAAATAATTCAATTTACACATAAGAACCTTTAAAGGCACAGGAATTGGCAGTACCAGCTACTTCTGATATTGGGTGAAGACTACAGAACTACTTATAGTTTATTTTAAAAGAAGCTGGACAACCAGATTATATCAACAACTCTATACAGCTGGACTACTGGCCATCTGCAACCACATCAGATCCCTGGGGAAAGTATAAAAGAAGATTACTTGATCGCAGAACACCAGGTACAGCTAAAGGTAAATGAACCATATTGAAAATGAGTGAAATTAAATAAAATATTACATACTGAATGTTAAGACACATAGCCCTCTTACTCTACCAGGCTTGTACAACTCTGGCAGCCAGGTCTTTACCTCCCAGGTAGGAGACTAGAAGATTATTTTCTAGGAAATCTAAAGAATGCCCCCCCCCCCACTCACAGACACATTCACACACACACACACACACACACACACACACACACACACACACACACACACACACACACAAAAGAGAATTAAAGATATTGATGTTGAGGGTTCCTTTATAAGCAAACAATTAAAGATTACCAGACATCTGAGGAAAGCTTCTAATTGAAAGGACAAAGACCCCCAATCCAAAAAAAAAAAAGGCAAAAGAAAGTATGAGGAATTGCAGGGAAGATGGTGGAGTAGGAGGATCTTGATGCTACAACTACACAGAATGCAACTGACTTGGAAAACAACCTGAAGAAGGGCAGAACAATTTTGCCAAAGCTTAAGATATAAAGAGGGAGCCACACTGAAAAGGGCAGGAAGGATGGAGAGGCAGGCAGGAACCAAACCCCTGGCATGGTGACCCACAAGCAGAAGGGATATCAGGTACTGAGGTCCTCTCCTCAGTAGCGTGGGGATCAAGTCCCACATTAGGCACCCCGGCCCTGGAGACCTGTACCAGCAACAGCAGGAATGAAGATGACACAAATAAATGGAAAGCTACTCCATGTTCATGGACAGGAAGAATTAATATTGTTAAAATGGCCATAGTACCCAGAGCAACCTACAGATTCAATGCACTTCCTATCTAAATACCAATGGCGTTTCTCACTGAACTAGAGCAAATGACGTTAAAATTTGTATGGAACCACCAAAGACCCAAGGTAGCCAAGCAATCTTGAGAAATAAAAACAAAGCTGGGGGTATCATGTTTCTTGATTTCAAATTGTACTAAAAAGCTACAGTAATCAAAACAGTATGGTATTAGCACAGGAACAGACACATAGACCAATGGGAGAGAATAGAAAACCCAGAAATAAACCCATGCATCTATAGTCAATTAATATATTACTAAGGGGAAAAGAATATACAATGGGGAAAAGGCAGTCTCTTCAATAAATGGTGTTGGCTGGGGAAAACTGGACAGCTATACACAAAAGAATGAAATCAGATCAGTGTCTTACACCATACAGATAAAGATTACACCAGACACGAAAATGGATTAAAAACCTAAATAAAAGACATGAAACCATAAGATTACTAGAAGAAAACATAGGCAGTAAACTCCTGTACAGCAGCATAATTATTTTTTTTCTGACTGTTTCCCCAGGCAAAGGAAACAAATGGAAAAACAAACAAGTGGGACCACATCAAACCAAAAAGCTTTTGCACAGCAAAAGAAACCATCAACACAGTGAAAAGACATAGGAGAATTTATTTGCAAATGATATATCTGATGAGGAGCTAATATATCTATAGAACTCATACAACTCAACACCAATAAAACAGTCTGATTAAAAAATGGGGATTAAACAAGATGGCGGCATGAGAAGTGAGACAGAAACCTCATTCCCAAACCACATGTAACACAAAAATACAGCAAATAAAGCGAATCCTGAAAGAGCGACTGGAAAGAAGACTGCAACAGATGGTCTACATCTGGGCAAAATAGAAGACCTCATGGAAAAGGGTAAAGTAGCAAAGCCATGATCTGGTGGGACCCAAGCCATTGTTCCACCAGCTTACTGGCAGGAGGAAGAGAAACAAAGTGGGGAGGGGATAGAAGCCTAGGACTGCTGAAATCCCATCCTGGAGATATACTCTGGGAGCATGAATCCACATTACATGGTTCTCTGGATATTACAGCATTGGAAAGCAAAGACAGGTAGAATACTCTGAGAGACTGAGATTCCAGCTGCTTGTGGAGAACAGGTACCCACAACTGGCCATTCTGGGACAAAAGAAAGGTGGCCACTTTGAAAGACTTCCCAACAGGAGAGGGCTGCTAAAGGGGCAAGGATTACACAGAGCTTGCAGCTCAGGAGAAAGGACAGGTGGACAAAATTGTCCCACCACAGAGCCTAGCAGGATGGGAACTTTCAGGAGCTTCAGGCACTCCATCCCCCTGACTGGCAATGCAGTGCCAAGGCCTCCACTGCCATATGCGGCATGCCATCCTTCCTTCTAGCCAGCACTGGTTTTTAAACCTGCTGCCCCTGCTATTGTGCCAGGCGAGCCAGAGGGTGGCCCCATTTATGCAGCTCTCCAGGGGCATATCATAGAGGCTCCCTGTGCACTCGGCCCACTGGCCCTGGCAGTGTAGCAGGAAAGAGCTCTTTCATCCTGGAAGACACTGGCGCTGTTCATGTTCTACCCCCACTATTGCTCCAGGGACTGGGAAACTACAGAGATGAGAACTTCT
Source organism: Manis pentadactyla (assembly GCF_030020395.1). NCBI lineage: Eukaryota > Metazoa > Chordata > Mammalia > Pholidota > Manidae > Manis > Manis pentadactyla. The sequence continues at coordinate 49,985,468 of NC_080027.1, forward strand.
GGGTGTTAAAGGGCACTGCCTACACAAAGTTATTATTCCATAGTAATCATTAGTAATATGAAACAGCAAAAGAACCTGGTATAAGCCAAACTCCCTCCAACACCAGAAAGAGGGCTAAGTCAAACTGAAATCACCAATATTCCTGATAAAGATCTCAAAACAAAACATAAACATGCTCACGGAGCTACAGAAAAATACTCAAGACCTGAGGGAGGACTTCAAGAAAGAAATAGAAATGTTGAAAAATACAGTATCTGAAATGAAACATACAAGCGAGGGATTTAAAAGCAGATTAAAAGAAATAGAGGAGATGGTAAATGGAACAGAAATTAGGGAGCAGGAATACAAAGAAGCTGAGGTAGAGAGAGAAAGAAGGATCTCTAGAAATGAAACAATATTAAGAGAACTTTGTGACCAATCCAAAAGGAACAATATTCACATTATAGGGGTACCAGAAGAAGAAGAAAAGAGAAGGGATACAAGGAGTCTTTGAGGACCTAATTGCTGAAAACTCCCTCAATCTGGGGAAGGAGATAGTCTCTCAGACCATGGAGGTGCATAGATCTCCCAACACAAGGGACACAAGGAAGACAACACCAAGACATGTAATAATTACAATGGTAAAGATCAAGAAACAGAACAGAGTATTAAAAGCAGCCAGAGAGAGAAATAAGATCACCTATGAAGGAAAACCTGTCAGGCTATCATCAGACTTCACAGCAGAAACCTTATAGGCCAGAAGGGAGTGGCATGATATATTCAATGCAATGAAATAGAAGGGCCTCGAACCAAGAATACTCTACCCAACAAGATTATCATTTAAATTTGAAGGAGGGATTACACAATGTCCAGACAAGCAAAAGTTGAGAGAATTTACTTCCCGCAAACCATCTCTACAGTGCATTTTAAAGGGAATGCTCTATATGGAAGTGCTCCAGGGCTAAATAGCTGTCACCAGAGAAAATAAAACCATAGTAAAGGAAGCAGACCAATTAATTACTAACCAAATGAAAAATTAAATCAGCTACTCACAAAGTCAGTCAAAGGATACACAAAGAAAGAATATAGAATATGACACCTAATATATAAGTGGAGGATGATGAAAAAGAAGGGAGAAAAAAACCTTTAGACTGTGTTTGAAGTAGCATACTAAGTGAGTTAAGTTAGACTGTTATGTAATAGAGAAGCTGCCCTTCAACCTTTGGTAACCATGAATCTAAGCCTGCAGTGGAAATAAGTACATATCTAGCAATAATCACCCTAAATGTAAATGGATTAAATGCAACAATAAAAAGACACAGAGGTACAGAGTGGATAAAAAACAATACCCATCTGTATGCTGCCTACAAAAGACTCACTTCAAACCCAAAGACATACACAGACTAGAAGTGAAGGATGGAAAAAGATGTTTCATGCAAATAATAGGGAGAAAAAAGCAGGAGTTGCAATACTTGTATCAGACAAAATAGACTTAAAAACAAAGAAAGTAACAAGAGATAAAAAAGGACATCACATAATGATAAAGGGGTCAATCCAATAAGAGGATATAACCATTATAAATATCTATGCACCCAACACAAAAGCACCTACAGATGTGAAACAAATACTAACAGAATTAAAAGTGGGAAATAGGCTGCAATGCTTTCATTTTAGGAGATTTCAACACACCACTCACATCAACAGACAAATCAACCAGACAGAAAATAACTAAGGAGACAGAGGCACTGAACAATACAATAGAACAAATGGACCTAACAGACATATACAGAATACTGTACCCAAAAGCAGCAGGATACACATTCTTTTCAAGTGCACATGGACATTTTCCAGAATGGATCACATACTAGATCACAAAAAGAGCCTCAGTTAATTCAGAAGGATTGAAATTGTAACAACCAATTTCTCAGACAACAAAGATATGAAACTAGAAATAAATTATGCAAAGAAAACAACAAAGCCCACAAACACAAAGAAGCTTAATGACATGCTCCTAAATAATCAATGGATCAGTGACCAAATGAAAACAGAGATCAAGCAATATATGGAGACAAATGATAACTCAGCACTGAAAAATCTGTGGGATGCAGAAAGACTGCACTAAGAGGGAAGTATATTGCAATCCAGGCTTACTTCGAGAAAGAAGAACAATCCCAAATGAACAGTCTAAACTCACCATTACTGAAACTAGAAAAAGAAGAACAAATGAGATCCAAAATCAGTACAAGGAGGGACATTATAAAGATCAGAGCAGAAATAAATAAAATTGAGAAGAATAAAACAACAGAAAGAATCAATGAAAGCAGGAGCTGGTTCTTTGAAAAAATAAATGAAATGGATAAACCCCTAGCCAGACTTATCCAGAAAAAACAGTCTACACACATAAACAGAATCAGAAACGAGACAGGAAATATCACTATGAACACCACAGAAATGCAAAGAATTATTAGAGAATACTATGAAAAGTTTTATGCTAACAAGTTGGATAACCTAGAAGAAATGGACAACTTTGTAGAAAAATACAACCTCCCAAGACTGACCCAGGAAGAAACAGAAAATCTGAACAAGCTAATTACCAGCAATGAAAATTCAACTGGTAATCAAAAAGTTACCTAAGAACAAAATTCATGGACCAGATGGCTTCACTGTTGAATTTTATCAAACATTTAAGGAAGGCCTAATACCCATCCTCCTTAAGGTTTTCCAAAAATTAGGAGACGAGGGAATACTTCCAAACTCATTCTAGAGGCCAGTATCACTCTAATACTAAACCAGACAAAGACACCACATAAAAAGAAAATTACAAACCAATATCCCTGATGAACATACATACAAAAATACTCAACAAAATATTAGATACCCCTGATTAACATAGATACAAAAACATTCAACAAAATAATAGCAAACCGAATTCAAAAATACATCAAGAGGATCATACACCTTGACCAAGTGGGATTCACCTCAGGGATGCAAGGATGGTACAACATTCGAAAATCCATCAACATCATCCACCACGTCAACAAAAAGAAGGACAAAAACCACTTGATCATCTCCATAGATGCTGAAAAAGCATTTGACAAAATTCAACATCCATTCATGATAAAAACTCTCAACAAAATGGGTATAGAGGGCAAGTACCTCAACATAATAAAGGCCATATATGACAAACCCACAGCCAACATCATACTTAACAGCTAGAAGCTGAAAGCTTTTCCTCTAAGATCAGGAACAAGGCAGGGATGCCCACTCTCTCCACTGTTATTCAACACAGTAGTGGAGTTCCTAGCCACGGCAATCAGACAAAACAAAGAAATGCAAGGAATCCAGATTGGTAAAGAAGAAGTCAAACTGTCACTATTTGCAGATAACATGATATTGTATATAAAAAACCATAAAGACTCCACTCCAGAACTACTAGTACTAATATCGAAATTCAGCAAAGTCACAGGATACAAAATTAATACACAGAAATCTGTTGCATTCCTATACACTAACAATGAACTAGCAGAAAGAGAAATCAGGAAAACAATTCCATTCACAATTGCTTCAAAAAGAATAAAATACCTAGGAATCAACCTAACCAAGGAAGTGAAAGATCTATATCTTGAAAACTACAAGACACTCTTAAGAGAAATTAAAGAGGACACTAACAAATGGAAACTCATCCCATGCTTTTGGCTAGGAAGAATTAAAATGGTCAAAATAGCCATCCTGCCTAAAACAATCTACAGATTCAATGCAATCCCTATCAAAATACCAACAGCATTCTTCAACAAACTGGAACAAATAGTTCTAAAATTCATATGGAACCACCAAAGACCCTGAATAGCCAAAGCAATCCTGAGAAGGAAGAATAAAGCAGGGGGGATCTTGCTCCCCAACTTCAAGCTCTACTATAAAGCCACAGTAATCAAGACAGTTTGGTACTGGCACAAGAACAGACCCACAGACTAGTAGAACAGAATAGAGACTCCAGATATTAACCCCAAAATATATGGTCAATCAATATACCATAAAGGAGCCATGGACATACAATGGGGAAATGACAGCCTCCTCAATAGTTGGTGTTGGCAAAACTAGACAGCTACATGTAAGAGAATGAAACTGGATCATTGTCTAACCCCATACACAAAAGTAAATTTGAAATGGATCAAAGACCTGAATGTAAGTCATGAAACCATAAAACTCTTAGAAAAAATATAGGCAAAAATCTCTCAGACATAAACATGACAACTTCTTCATGAACATATCTCCCTGGGCAAGGGAAATAAAAACAAAAATGATCAAGCTGAAAAGCTTCTGTACAGCAAAGGAAACCATCAATAGAACAAAAAGGCATCTTACAGTATGGGAGAATATATTCATAAATGACAGATCTGATAAAGGGTTGACACCCAAAATATATTAAGAGCTCATGCACCTTAACGAACAAAAAGCAAATAATCCAATTAAAAATGGTCAGAGGAGCTGAACAGACAATTCTCCAAAGAAGAAATTGAGATGGCCAACAGACACATGAAAAGATGGTCCACAATTGCTAGTCATTAGAGAAATGCAAATTAAAACCACAATGAGATATCACCTTACACCAGTAAGGATTCCCACCATCCAAAAGACAAACCATAGCAAATGTTGGCAAGGTTGTAGAGAAAGGGGAACCCTCCTACACTGCTGGTGGGAATGTAAACTAGTTCAACCATTGTGGAAAGCAGTATGGAGGTTCCTCAAAAAGCTCAAAATAGAAATACCATTTGACCCAGGAATTCCACTTCTAGGAATTTACCCTAAGAATGCAGTAGCTCAGTTTGAAAAAGACAGATGCACTCCTATGTTTATTGCAGCACTATTTACAATAGCCAAGAATTGGAAGCAACCTAAGTGTCCATCAGTAGATGAATGGATAAAGATGTACATATACAGAATGGAATATTATTTAGCCACAAGAAGAAAACAAATCCTACAATTTGCAACAACATGGATGGAGCTAGAGGGTATTATGCTCAGTGAAATAAGCCAGGCAGGGAAAGACAAGTACCAAATGATTTCACTCATATGTGGAGTATAAGTACAAAGAAAAAACAGAAGGAACAAAACAGCAGCAGAATCACAGAACCCAAGAATGGACTGACAGTTACCAAAGAGAAAGGGGTTGAGGGGGATGGGTGGGAAGGGAGGGATAAGTGGGGCAGCGGGGGGAGAAAAGGGGCATTATGATTAGCATGTATAATGGCGGATATGGGAAGGGCTGTGCAACACAGTGAAGACAAGTAGTGATTCTACAGCATCTTACTATGCTGATGGACAGTGACTGTAATGGGGTTTGTGGGGGGGGCTTGGTGATGGGGGGAGTCTAGCAAACATAATGTTCCTCATGTAATTGTAGATTAATGATACAAAAAAACCCACATAAAGTAAATGTATGTCATCATAGTCGTATCTAATTACAAATTTAATATTAAGAAAAAAAAATTTTAGCAAACCAAATTCAAAAATATATAAAAAATATCATCCATCAAGATCAAGTGGGATTTATTTCAGGGATGTAAGGATGGTAGTATATTTGAAAATCCATCAACATCATAAAACACATCAACAAAAAGTCACATGATCATCTCTATAGATGCTGAAAAAGTATTTGACAAAATTCTGTATCGATTCATGATAAAAACTCTCAACAAAATGGGTACTGATGGCAAGTACCTGAACATAATAATAAAGGCCGTATACAACATACCCGCATCCAACATTATACTTAACAGCCAAAAGCTAAAAGCTTTTCCTCTAAGATCGGGAACAAGATGAGTATGCCTACTCTCACCACTTTTATTCAACATAGTTCTGGAGGTCCTAGCACAGCAATCAGACAACACAAAAAAATAAGAGGTATTCATATCAGCAAGGAAGAAGTTAAATTGTCATTGTTTGAAGATGACATGATATTGTACATAAAAAACCCTAAAGAATCCACCCCAGAACTATTAGAACTAAAAACTGAATTCAGCAAAGTTGTAGGATACAAAATTAATATACAGAAATCTATTGCATTCCTATATACTAAGGATGAACTAGCAGAAAGAGAAATCACAAAAGCAATTCCATTCACAATGGAATCTAAAAGAATAAAATACCCAGGAATAAACCTAACCAAGGTGAAAGACCTGTACCCTGAAAAGTAGAAGACACTCATGAGAGGAATTAATGAAGACACTGATAAACGGAAATACATCCCATGTTCATGGATAGGAAGAATTAATATTGTCAAAATGGCCATCCTGCCTAAAGCATTCTACAGGTTCAGTGCAATCCCTATCAAAATACTGACATCATTCTTCAACGAATTAGAACAAATAGTTCTAAAATCCACTGGCTGAAGAACTGACCAATAGATCAATGGCACAGAATAGAGAACCCAGATATAAACCCATACATATATGGCCGATTAATATACATTAAAGGAGCCATGGATATACAACGGGGAAATGACAGCCTCTTCAACAACTGATGTTGGCAAAACTGGACAGCTACATGTAAGAAAATGAAACTGGATTACTATCTAACTCCATACACACAAGTAAATTAAAAATGAATCGAAGAATGAAAGTCATGAAACCATAAAAGTCTTAGAAGAAAACACAGGCAAAAATCTCTTTAATATAAACATGAGCACCTTTTTCATGAACACAATCTCCTTGGGCAAGGGAAACAAAAACAAAAATGAATAAAAAGGGATTGGGAGGGTGAGTAGGGAGGGAGGGTAAAGGGGCTTAAAGGACATTATCATTAGCACATATGAAGTATGAGGGTTATGGGGAAGGCAGTAGAGCACAGAGAGTACAAGTAGTGATGCTATAGCATCTTACTATGCTGATGGACAATGACTGCAATGGGGCGTGGGGGGGAGACTTGATAATATGGGTGAAGGTAATTACCATAATGTTGCTCACGTGAAGCCTTTATAAGATTGTATGTCAATGATACCTTGATTAAAAAAAGTTAAACAAAAAAAAAAAACTGGGCAGAGGACCTGAATAGGCATTTTTCCAAAGAAACATACAAATGGCCAATAGACGCACAAGAATGTTCTCCACATTACTAATCAACATTGCTTAGGATGTGAAGGAAAGGAATCCTCATTCATTGCTGGTGGAATTGCAAATTGGTACAGCCCCTGCAGAAAGCAGTATGGAAGTTTCTCAAAATGAATGATAAAACTACCATATGACCCAGAAATTCCACTCCTGGTAATTTACTTGAAGAAAATGAAGTCATTAATGTGAAAAGATATATGTACTTCTATGTTTATGACAGCATTATTTACAATAACCAAAGTATGTAAGCAACCTAAAAGTCCATCAACAGATGAATAGAAAAAAAGATGCGGTACATATATAATGGAATATTACTCAGCCACACACACACAAAAATGAAATCTTGCCATTTGCAAAAACATGGATGGACCTAGAAGGTATTATGCTAAGTGAAACAAGTCAAACAGAGAAAGGTGAATATTAAATGGCTTCATTTCCATGTGAATTCTAAAAAACAAACCAGACAAAACTGAAATAGACTTATAAACAGAATGACTGGTGGTTGCCATAGGGGAGCGAGGCAGGGGGATAAGTGGAATAGGTGAAGGGTGAAAATTAGTGAGAATGTTTGATATCTTGATCTGGGAGATGGTCACATGAGTGAATACACATGTCAAGATTTATCAAGCTGTACACTAAGATTTGTGCATTTTATTGTATGTACCTCAAAATAAAAATTAAAAAAAATTTTCTTCAAAAAATTTCTGAGATACTACTGACTGTGAACTTAGGAAGTTTGGGAACAGCTTAAATCTATAGTTAAAGGGGTTAGAAATAACAGAATAAAATTAAAAAATAGATAAGAGGAAATAATAAATATAGAGAAGAAATTAAGTAGAAAAACAAAATGAGGCAAAGAGTTTGTAGAATAATAAAACAGGCAAACTGCTTTTAAAAAAGAAAACTCCTTCAAAAGAAGTAATGTATCTCCTTAAAGAGAAGAAATTAACTATAGACAAATTCGTAGGAAAAAGCTACCTAACTGGAGAAAAAATGAAAATATAAATAGTCTATAATTAGAAATTTAAAGAATTCCTATAAGGAAAACACTAGGTTCAAATGGCTTCACTAGTGAGTTCTAACACACTTTCAAAGAACACACTGTTTCAGTCTAACACATACTCTTTCAGAGAAGATATACAGAGGAACACTCCCAACTTTTTCTGACACTAAGTATAACCTTGCTCCAATACCATTCAAGGACAATGTGAGAAATTATAGGCTAATCTCAATCATGGAAAAAATTTCTAACATATCACGTGCAACAATCTATGAAAATAAGTGATAGTTGCAGAAAAAGCATTTCATAAAATTCAACACCTATTAATGATGAGAACTCTTAACTAACTAGGATTGGAAGAGGACTTTTTGACCTGATATAGGACAGTTACCAAAACTTTTTTAGCAAATATAAAGTTCAATGATTAAACTTTAAAAGAAAGGTACTGTCACTTCTATTTAATGTTATGCTACCAGACACCTACCAGACAGTAAGAAAAGAAAAAGAAATAAAATGTATAATGTTTGGAAAACAAGGTAAAAAGAATTACTATTACAGGATGGTATGGTTGACAACATAAAGAACTAAAAAGACTATGTAAACAAACTATTTGGAATCAAAGATGTTTCCAATATTAATAAATATATTTGCTATATTTCTATGTATTAGAAAAAAGCAATTAGAATATGTGTTTTTAAATGATACTATTTAAAACAGCAACAAGAATAACAACAAATAGGGCAACTAAGCATAGATCTAACAAAAGATGTATAAAGACCTTCATAGAGAAAATCATAAAATGCTATTAAAAGATATTAAAGGCCAATATACACTAAGAAATATACCATGTTTATAGGTAGGAAGACTTACAAAAATTTCAGTTCTTTCCTAAAATTAGTCTATGGATTCAATGTAATTTTAAGGTCCTAACAGAATTTCTCATGACATTCAATAAGGTGATTCTAAAATTTTATAGAAAAGCAAAGGGCAAAGAATAGACAAGATATTTCTTAGGAAGACATAGCATGGGGAGACTTGCCTCACAGATGCTAAAACTTATTGTAACTTTGATTAAGACATGATGCTTTTGTGAAAATAGGCAAACAGATTAACAGAACAGAAAATCCTCATCAGACCCACATATTTGTAGAAATGTGATATATGGAAAGGGGGCCATGGAAAATGACTGGAGAAAGGATACACTAGTTAATAAATAATTTTGCTGGCAATTGGCTCTATATTTGGAAAAAACCCTGTATCTCTACCTCATACAATGAACAAAAATTAGTTCAGATAGATTAAGAAATTAAATATGGAAGGCAAAACTATTAACATTCTTAAAAGGATATGAGAACATCTTTATGACCTCACAGTAGGGAAGATTTCTTGCACAAAACATAAAAAAAGTATAAACTATAAAGGAAATGATTAATGAAGTTGAGTACATTAAAACCACAAACTTGTATTCATAGAAAGACATCAGAAAACAAGGAAAAGACAACCACAAACTAAGAAGAGATACTTGCAACATGAAAGGATTGGTGTCAGAACATATTAAGAATTCCTATAAATTTATGAGAAAAAGATAATGCAAAAGAAAAATAGGGCAAAAGAAGTGGATAGGCATTCCCTTACATAGAAAATATGCAAAGTTAATAAACATGAAAAACTGTCCCATTTTATTACTTGTCAGGGGAATGTAAATTATAATGATATACCCCTTTACAATCAGACTGGGAGAATTTAAAAATTATGAATTTTTTAATGCCAAAAGTTGACAAGGATGTGAAGTAACAGAAACTCTCATACATTGTTGTTGAGGGTAAATTTGTAAAGATATTTTAGAAAATAATTTGTTATAGTTGAAATTGCACATACTCTTGACTCAGCAATTCCATTCCTATGTGCTTATTCAAGAGAAATTCTTGCATAAGTGAATCAGTGTATAAGAATGAAGTTATTACAACATTGCTTCCAGTTACAGTTTCAGTCCACATATCCTTGAACAGAATATAGAATGATACAGCAGTAAGTATAAACCATAACTACATGCATCAACATGAGTAATCATTATGAGTAGTTGCTCAATAAATACTTATTGCATCAATTAAAAAGAGGATGATTCCAATAACATGAAGGTCAAAACAGGCAAAATTAAATGGAATTATATTTTAAGAGTACACATATGGAACAAAACCAAGAAAAATAAACGAATGTGTAACACCAAATTCAGTAGAGTCCTAAGGGAGAGGAAGTGTAGAAGCAGTTAAGGTGGAGCTCCCAAGGACTTCAATGTTAATGTTCTTTTTCTTAAACTGGGTGTTGGGAACATGTGTGTTTACTCTATTATTATTCTTTAAACACATGTATCATAAATACTATATATATTTGACAAATAGAATTTCATGAGTCACTAAGTAACTACTTGAAAACAAGGTCAAGTTGAGATGCAGAATGGGTAATGATCAACAAAGTTCACATGCTAGCTACTGTTCTGCTAGCACAAAGTAGCATTACACGTACAGCTCAAATTTCTGCCTCGGCAAAAATACAAATTACTATGTTATCATAGGTTGTTTTCAAATTGCTAACAGTTGAATGTCAAGTCTGTGATTGTCAGCAATCTGTTAATCCATTAAATGTTCCTTAGATATGTAGTAAACACTCACTGAAATATGATATAACTAGGTAATATATTTTCAATTCCATTTTCAAAAGCAATTATTTTATTGCCCAGAATATTTGGAAGTTATTGTTGGTCTTTTCTACACATCCAGACAGCTGTAACTGAGGTAAGTATAACACAACAAACTTGCAGAAAGAAGTGGACTACTTAAGGACTTTCCTGATCCATGCCAGAAGTTGTTCCAGGAGAAAAGCAACTTAAGGATGGGAATCAGAATTGTTTCTTGAACTGACTGGATTCAAAAGCATTAATAACTGGGGGAAGATGAGGGATTAATAGGCAGAGCATAGAGGATTTTTAGGATATGAAAATACTGTATAATATCATAATGATGGATGTCATTTGTTCAACCCAATGAATGTACACCAAGTGAAACATAATGTAAACTATGGACTTCAGGTGATAATGATGTGTCAGTGTGGGTTTATTAATTGTAACAAATGTACCACTCAGGCAGAGAATGTTAATAAGTGTATGTGGGGCAGAAGGTATATAGAAAATTTCTATACCTTCCCCTCAGTTTGGCTGTGAACCTAAAACTGTTCTAAAAAATAAAGTCTTAATAAAAACAATTATTATAAACAAAGAACATTATTAAATCTTTTGGTAGAGGTTAATGGGAAACTGGTAGTCCATGGCACTCAAAGGCAAAACAATTAAATTATCGATTCTAGATAACTATAATCAAGAGCCTATAGATAACCAAGTAATTTTTGCCATAAATATTTCAGTTCAAATAAGGGGAACAATGAGCTAGTCCACTGTTGTAAAATTGTGTCAGAGAATTTGGAGAAAGATCATAATAAGGTCAGGGCATAAAATTTCCTATCATGAGCTTCAGGTAAAGGACCAGAAAGTTTCTGTGATTACTCTAAAAGATACTGTGCACTGTATTCTATTTTATTGGTTTAATGGTCTGTTTGTGTTTTAAGACAGCAGTGGTTTTATTATTACGATTTCAAATGCTTTTTTGGCATCTATGGAGATGATCATGAGATTTTTGTCCTTCTTTTTATTGATATGTGGATGACGTTGATGGATTTTCGAGTGTTGTAACATCCTTGCAACCCTGGGATGAATCCCACTTATCATGATGTATGATCCTCTTGATCATATTTTTGAATTCGGTTTGCTAATATTTTGTTGTGTATTTTTGCATCTACATTCATCAGGGATATTGGTGTGTTGTTTTCTTTTTTTGTGGTGTCTTTGCCTGGTTTTGGTATTAGAGTGATGCTTGCTTCATGGAATGAGTTTGAAAGTATTCCCTCCTCTTCTATTTTTTGGAAAAGTTTAAGGAAAATGGGTATTATGTCTTCTTTAAATGTCTGAAATTCAGTGGTGAAGCCATCTGGTATTGGAGTTTTGTTCTTTGGTAGCTTTTTAATTACCAATTGAATTTCACTGCTGGTAATTGGTCTGTTCAGATTTTCTGTTTCTTCCTGGGTCAGTCTTGGAGGCTGTATTTTTCTAGAAAATTGTCCATTTCTTCTAGGTTATCCAGTATGTTAGCATATAATTTTTCATAGTATTCTCTAATAAGTATTTGTATTTCTGTGGTGTCTGTTGTTATTTTTGCTTTCTCATTTCTGATTCTGTTTATATGTGCAGATTCTCTATTTTTCTTGGTTAAGTCTGGCTAGGGGTTTATCTATTTTGTTTACTTTCTCAAAGAACCAGCTGTTGGTTTCATTAATTCTTTCTACTGTTTTATTCTTCTCAATTTTATATATTTCTTCTCTGATCTTTATTATGGCCCTCCTTCTACTGAATTTGGGCTTCATTTGCTCTTCTTTTTCCAGTTTCAATAATTGTGAATTTAGACTGCTTATTTGGGATTGTTCTTTCTTCTTTAAATAGGCCTGGATTGCTATATACTTTCCTTTTACAACTGCCTTCCCTGCGTCCCACAGATGTTGGAGCATTATGCTGTTACTTTCATTTGTCTCCATATATTGCTTGGTCTCTGTTTTAATTTGGTCATTGATCCATTGGTTATTTTGGAGCATGTTGTGAAGCCTCCATGTGTTTATGAACCTTTTTGTTTTATTCGTACAATTTATTTCTAGTTTCCTATCTTTGTGGTCTGAGAAGTTGGTTGGTACAATTTCAATCTTTTGTAATTTGCTGAGACTCTTTCTGTGGCCTAGTATGTGGTCTATTCTGGAAAATGTTCCATGTGCACTTGAGAAGAATGTGCATCCTGCTGCTTTTGGGTGTAGAGTTCTGTAGATGTCTGTTAGGTCCATCTGTTCTACTGTGTTGCTCAGTGCCTCTGTGTCCTTACTTATTTTCTGTTTGGTGGATCTGTCCTTTGGAATGAGTGGTGTGTTGAAGTCTCCTAGAATGAATGCATTTTATTTCCTCCTTTAATTCTGTTAGTATTTCTTTCACATATGTAGGTGCACCTGTATGGGGTGCATATTTATTTAAAAAGGTTATATCCTCTTGTTGGACTGACCCCTTTATCATTATGTAATGTCCTTCTTTATGTCTTGTTACTTTCTTTGTTCTGAAGTCTATTTTGTCTGATACAAGTACTGCAACACCTACTTTTTTCTCCCTATTGTTTGCATGAAATATCTTTTCCCATCCCTTTAGTCTGTGTTTGTCTTTGGGTTTGAGGTGAGTCTCTTGTAAGCAGCATATAGATGGGTCTTGCTTTTATATCTATTCTATTACTCTGTGTCTTTTGATTGGTGCATTCAGTCCATTTACATTTAGGGTGATTATTGAAAGATGTACTTACTGACATTGCAGGCTTTAGATTCATGGTTACCAAAGGTTCAAGGGTAGCTTTTTTACTATCTAACCATCTAACTTAACTCGCTTATTAAGCTATTATAAAAACAGTCTGATGATTCTTTTTTCTCCCTTCTTCATACTCCTCCTCCTCCAATCTTTACGTTAGATGTTTTATTCTGTACCCTTTTTGTTTCCTTTGACTGCTTTGTGAATAGTTGATTAAATTTTTTTTATGCCTTTAGTTAGTATTTGGTTGTTCTGCTTTCTTTGGTGTGATTTTTATTTTCTCTGGTGACATCTATTTAGCCTTAGGAGTGCTCCCCTCTAGAGCAGTCCCTTTAAAATATCCTGTAGAGGTGGTTTGTGGGAGGCAAATTCCCTCAACTTTTGCTTATCTGGGAATTGTTTAATCCCTCCTTCATACCTTAAAATGATAATCATGCTGGATACAGTATTCTTGGTTCAAGGCCCTTCTGTTTCATTGCATTAAATACATCATGCCATTCTCTTCTGGCCTGTAAGGTTTCTGATGATAGCCTGATGGGTTTTCCTTTGTAGGTGACCTTTATTCTCTTTCTGGCTGCCTTTAATACTCTGTCCTTGTCTTTGATCTTTGCCATTTTAATTATAATATCTCTTGGTGTTGTCTTTTCTTCCTTGAGTCCCTTGTGTTGGGAGATCTGTGGGCTTCCATGGTCTGAGAGACTATTTCCTCCCCCAGTTTCAGGAAGTTTTCAGCAATTATTTCTTCAAAGACATTTTCTATCCCTTTTTCTTTCTCTTCTTTTTCTGGTACCCCTATAATGCGAATGTTGTTCCATTTGGATCGGTCGCACAGTTCCCTCAATATTCTTTCATTCCTGGAAATCCTTTTACCTCTCTCTGCCTCAGCTTCTCTGTATTCCTGTTCTCTAATTTCTATTCCATTACCAGTCTCTTGTACCTCATTCAGTCTGCTCTTAAGTCCTTCCAGAGGTTGTTTTATGTCTGTATTCTTCCTCCTAACTTGATCCTTTAGCTCTTGCATATTTGTCTGCAGGTCCACCAGCACAGTTATGACCTTCATTTTAAATTATTTTTCAGGAAGGTTGTTTATATCTGTCTCCCCAGGCCCTCTCTTGGTGGTGTCTGGGTGGTTCTGGACTGGAGCAAATTTTTCTGCCTTTTCATGGCAATAGAGGTAGTTGTAGGCAGGTGGCATGTGCGTCAGCTGGGAGAACAAAGTCCCTTCCTGCTTGCTGGTTGCCCTGCCCTTCTCCGCTGCCTGTGTTAGTAACCCGCACACCAGGAGCAGCCCCTGGGGTAGCCCCGAGCCCTGCGGGGAGAGGCAGGCACGCCGGGTGTGCTCTCCTGTGAGAACGGCGCCCCTCCACGCCTTGCCCCAGATTCCTCTGCCTGTGCTGGGCAGCTGTGCACTGGTGGCGGCCCTGGGTTTGGTCCAGGCAAATGTGTGCCGGGAGGAGACTGCATGGCTGCTGTGGGCGTGGCCGCTCTCAGGCTGCTCAGATGCTGTAGCAGGGCTGCGTTGGAGGGGGAATGAATGGCTGGCTGTTTATCACCCTGAGAGGTTTCAGAGCTGCGCTGCTGCCCAGCGGGTTAGGGTGCCCGGATTTCCCTGGGATTCCCAGCCTGCTGGGCTGAGTGTGCCAGGACGATTCTGTCCAACTGTGAGGCTCCTGCCCCTTTAAGACTTTCAAAAAGCACTCACATTTCTTTTGTCCCAGGGGAGCCGGCTGCGGGAACCCGCTTGCAGATTTTACTTTTCTGTTTCCCTAATATCCAGCTCACCATGCAATGTGTGTCAGTGCTCCTGGTGAGGATTACTAGGGCTGGTTATTTAGCAGTCCTGTGCTTCCACTCCCTTCCTGCTCTGAACCTCTCCTCCCACCGGAGAGCTGGGGTGGGGGAAGCGCTTGGGTCCTGCTGGGTTGCGGCTTGTATCTGAGTTCTCGCAGATGTAGATGTAGCCTGGATGTTGTACTATATCCTCTGGTCTCTCTTTTAGGAATAGTTGTATTCGTTGTATTTTCAAGACTATATATGGTTTTCGGAGGAGATTTCTGCTGCCCTCCTCATGCCGCCATCTTGGCTCCTCCCAATGGGGTTTTAAAATTATAACTTTTATTTTTAAAAGACCTTAGCTTAAGATCTTGACAGATAAAATGTTTTAATCATGAATCTGCTAAAATGGAGACAGTTATGGTCATGAATTTTTTGGAGAGATTTATTGTAATCTCAGTTATTAAAAAAATACTAAAATATGATCAATTATTTAGAATAATAGGATACATAGGAATAATCTATAACCTAGCCCTTTAAAAATGATCTTGGCTTTGGAACAATATAATAAACAAAACAGTCCCTTGGCAGTACTCATGTTCCATCTAATTTTCCCTTGGGAACAGAAAAGAGAATAACTTCAGGATTGCAAAAATAAAAAAATACTAAAGTTTTTGAATCACTACCTAAACATTAGTTCATTTACTTAATGTTTCTTTCTTAAAACACTGACACAGATGTTTGGCGTCTTTGCCTTGAAACTCCAAGCTTTTATAAAAAATGTTCAGAATGTCATGTTAAATTCTCTCAAGTAACATTGTTGCAACAAGGATATAAATAAAAATAAATCCCAAGTTAGTAATAAATAAACTATTAAAATATAAATATCACATATGAGGCCATTTATAACTAAGAAGATCCTCTATATAATGTAGAACAACACCATGTGCTGGAATAAAGACAGGATCTATTTTTATATATTCATGAAATACTGAATTACAAAATACTAAGTGCCATCAGTCCAGGTGTACTTGAAAGCAGCAAAAAACGTCCATGTCTTTTTATCTCCAGAAATGTGATGATTCAAATAAAAAAGAAAAATACTTGTAGCCCACACATACCTGGCTATTCAATAAGTGACTTACTAATTAGTATATGCTAAAATTAAATTTAGAGAAAGCCTTATAACTTAGTTCTCCAGTTAATAAATAGCACAGAAAGTATGAATGGAAAAAAGCTTCCTAAATTAGTTTTTGTAGTTTTATCACTAATTACAGGGAATCAGGAATCACCAACTTTATAGAGCATCTAGAGAAGTTTGATCTCTTAATCAAATTCTTTTGTTCTCTATAATGACAGTATGAAAGTAACTGAAATAAAGTAACAAAACACATGGCTTTTTAGGACAAATTTATTATGTTTATTTTCATAAAGGTGTTCAATAATTTCCTCCTTGCAATGAGAATATTATTTTAAATTATAAAATGTTATATATTTTATGTAATTTAATTATGCTCGTGTGTGTGTAGGTATATCTAATCCATATGCTAGCAGTAACCATGGCTGAGGATTTAGTGTAAATATCCTTTCAGGTATTTTTAGGTCAAAAATAGAATCATATTATATCTACTTTATGTAACTTCCTTTTTGTCCACATAGCAATATATAATAAAAGTTTTTCCATATGGGTACATATTAAAGATCTACTTTTTATCTCTTCGTATTTAGTAGCTGAAAAATATTCCAAAGAGTTGTAGTATATTTAATCATATCCAAATGGTAAACATTTAGGTTGCTCTCAATTTTTGCTATAAATTATTATAGCTAGCTTCTTATACTCTAAAGTAAGAATGTATTTCCAGTTAAGTGGAATCAACTCTTATCTTGTAAATTTGCTTAAACAAACTACAATGTGCTTGTTACAAGATTACATTTTTATACTAGATTTTAAATAAGAATTTATGAGAAATTCCTTAAAATGGGTTAGAAAAGATAAATATACCCTGCAAAAAAAGCTAATAGCAATACCCTGATATTAATATGTATAAATTATGATTATAAAAAATGATACAGTGAGTATCTATATACCTAGTTTAAGAAATAGAGAACAGTTAACCCTTGAACAACATGAGTTTGAACTGTGTAGGACCATGTATACTTGTATGGTGTGAGGTATCTGTACATTTTATGTGTATTTAGTACCTTACACCCAACTGACCCAGCACTATTTATTGAATTTTTCATCTTTTCACCACTGATCTGAATTGCCAACTTTGTCATAAATCACATATCCACATATGTGTACACCTGTTTATGAGCTCTGTATTCTGTTCTGTTGGTCAATTTGTTTATGATTGTGCCAATACCACACTGCCTTAATTACTACAATCTTAAACTAATTAATAGATTTTAAAGTTTCATGGAGGTACACTTGGCAAGTAGAACAGTAAGATATTTAAAGTGTACATAATGGTGATTTGATACATGTACACATTGTGAAAGGAGTCCAACAGTTGATTTAATTAAGAGATTCAACACCTCAAATATTTATCTTTATTTATTTATTTATTTATTTATTTGTGAGGGCATCTCTCATATTTATTGATCAAATGGTTGTTAATGACAATAAAATTCTGTATAGGGGAGTCAATGGTCAATGCACAATCATTAATACACCCCAAGCCTAATTTTCGTCAGTCTCCAATCTTCTGAGGCATAACAAACAAGTTCTTGCATGGAGAACAAATTCTTACATAATGAATAAGTTACATAGTGAACAGTACAAGGGTAGTCATCACAGAAACTTTCGGTTTTGCTCATGCATTATGAACTATAAACAGTCAGTTCAAATATGAATACTCATTTGGTTTTTATACTTGATTTATATGTGGATACCACATTTCTCTCTTTATTATTATTATTTTTAATAAAATGCTGAAGTGGTAGGTAGATACAAGATAAAGGTAGAAAACATAGTTTAGTGTTGTAAGAGAGCAAATGTAGATGATCAGGTGTGTGCCTGTAGACTATGTGTTAATCCAAGTTGGACAAGGGCAATAAAACATCCACGTATGCAGAAGATTTCTCACAGAACAGGGGGGGTGAGGTTCTGAGCCTCACCTCTCTTGATCCCCAATTTCTCACCTGATGACCCCCCTGCGACTGTGCCTGTCTTAGGTTGTTCCTCCCTTGAGGAATCTTACCCGTCTCTAGCTAACCAGTCATCTTCCGGGGCCATACAGGGAAATGTAAAGTTGGTAAGAGAGAGAGAAGCCTTATTGTTTGAAATGGTTAGCTTTTTATTTCTTTGCATATTTATGCCCTGTAGCTTCTACGCCCAGCATTTCTCTTGAGGTATCTTTACCACTTGGAAGAATTATGATACTCGGTAAATTTGATATGAGGCACGAATTCTATTTAAGGGTTGTAATTAGGAAGGAAGAAGAAAAGCTATAGAAGTAGCAGGCGGAAGAAAACATGGGAAGATTGATTATTTCTTTGACATATCTTCTTGTAGAGTAACTTCAGCATGTATAGGTTTTCAGCTACTACTTAAATTGCGCACACACATTAACATAATAGGAGTATAGTTACATAACCAAAGCATATCTGTAATTACCAGCCATCTCCAGTGAAATCAAGAAAACCAGTTAGGCACCTTAGGCATTTGTGAAAACTTATCTATGATATGGTGGATATTGTCCTACTGAACTTGAACAGTCTGAGAGAAATCAGACAAATTAAAACAACCCATTCCTGGGGAATGTTCACATCCCTTATGTTCTTTTAACAGTAAATAGTCTGTAGTTGTAAGATTTTGGAGCGCTACAATTTGCACTTCTCCTAATTCTTGGTTGAGTTCCAACAGTATAGATCCAGTCAAATTTGTTGTTTTACTGTATGCACAGGCCAGCTTAGATATCTCCTTCATTCCCATGGCAAGTCCAGGAGCTGGTGGGATGAGTGCATCTACAGCTGTAGCAGTGCGTGGATCTTTGTTGGGGTTTTTTGATGAGCATCTTCTGGCATGAGTCTTCCAGAGAGTGCTGATGTTGGAAGTTCTCTTTCATATCGTATCTTAGTTCATTTTCGGGGTAGCCCAATTAGGCTTTGATCTTCTGTATAAACGCAAACAGACCCTTTGCCTACACTTTTATATGCCCTTTATACCCTTGTGTAGAACTCATTGGAAGTTACCACACAGGAACTGCCCTTTTTTGTTTTGTTTTGTTTTGTTTTTGGTATCACTAATCTACACTTACATGACGAATATTATGTTTACTAGGCTCTCCCCTATACCAGCTCTCCCCTATAGACCTCTTTACAGTCACTGTCCATCAGCATAGCAAAATGTTGTAGAATCACTACTTGCCTTCTCTGTGTTGTACAGCCCTCCCTTTTCTCCTACCCCCCATGCATGCTAATCTTAATACCCTCCGACTTCTCCCCCTCCTTATCCCTCCCTACCCACCCATCCTCCCCAGTCCCTTTCCCTTTGGTACCTGTTAGTCCATTCTTGAGTTCTGTGATTCTGCTGCTGTTTTGTTCCTTCAGTTTTTCCTTTCTTCTTATATTCCACAGATAAGTGAAATCATTTGGTATTTCTCTTTCTCCGCTTGGCTTGTTTCACTGAGCATAATACCCTCCAGCTCCATCCATGTTCTGCAAATGGTTGGATTTGCCCTTTTCTTATGGCTGAGTAGTATTCCATTGTGTATATGTACCACATCTTCTTAATCCATTCATCTATCGATGGACATTTAGGTTGCTTCCAAATCTTGGCTATTGAAAATAGTGCTGCGATAAACATAGGGGTGCACTGATCTTTCTCATACTTGATTGCTGCATTCTTAGGGTAAATTCCTAGGAGTGCAATTCCTGGGTCAAATGGTAAGTCTGTTTTGAGCATTTTGATGTACCTCCACACTGCTTTCCACAATGGTTGAATTAACTTACATTCCCACCAGCAGTGTAGGAGGGTTCCCTTTTCTCCACAGCCTCGCCAACATTTGTTGTTGTTTGTCTTTTGGATGGCAGCCATCCTTACTGGTGTGAGGTGATACCTCATTGTAGTTTTAATTTGCATTTCTCTGATAATTAGTGATGTGGAGCACCTTTTCATGTGTCTGTTGGCCATCTGTATTTCTTTTTTGGAGAACTGTCTGTTCAGTTCCTCTGCCCATTTTTTAATTGGGTTATTTGTTTTTTGTTTGTTGAGGCGTGTGAGGTCTTTATATATTCTGGACGTCAAGCCTTTATCGGATGTGACATTTTCAAATATATTCTCCCATACTGTAGGGATCCTTTTTGTTCTATTAATGGTGTCTTTTGCTGTACAGAAGCTTTTCAGCTTAATATAGTCCCACTTACTCATTTTTGCTGTTGTTTTCCTTGCCCGGGGAGATATGTTCAAGAAGAGGTCACTCATGTTTATGTCTAAGAGGTTTTTGCCTATGTTTTCTTCCAAGAGTTTAATGGTTTCATGACTTACATTCAGGTCTTTGATCCATTTTGAGTTTACTTTTGTATATGGGGTTAGACAATGGTCCAGTTTCATTCTCCTACATGTAGCTGTCCAGTTTTGCCAGCACCATCTGTTGAAGAGACTGTCATTTCGCCATTGTATGTCCATGGCTCCTTTATCAAATATTAATTGACCATATATGTCTGGGTTAATGTCTGGATTCTCTAGTCTGTTCCATTGGTCTGTGGCTCTGCTCTTGTGCCAGTACCAAATTGTCTTGATTACTATGGCTTTATAGTAGATCTTGAAGGTGGGGAGTGAGATCCCCCCTACTTTATTCTTCTTTCTCAGGATTGCTTTGGCTATTCGGGGTCTTTGGTGTTTCCATATGAATTTTTGAATTATTTGTTCCAGTTCATTGAAGAATGTTGCTGGTAGTTTCATAGGGATTGCATCAAATCTGTATATTGCTTTGGGCAGGATGGCCATTTTGACTATATTAATTCTTCCTAGCCACGAGCATGGGATGACTTTCCATCTGTTAGTGTCCCCTTTAATTTCTCTTAAGAGTGACTTGTAGTTTTCAGAGTATAAGTCTTTCACTTCTTTGGTTAGGTTTATTCCTAGGTATTTTATTTTTTTTGATGCAATTGTGAATGGAGTTGTTTTCCTGATTTCTCTTTCTGTTGGTTCATTGTTAGTATATAGGAAAGCCACAGATTTCTGTGTGTTGATTTTGTATCTTGCAACTTTGCTGTATTCCGATATCAGTTCTAGTAGTTCTGGGGTGGAGTCTTTAGGATTTTTTATGTACAGTATCATGTCATCTGCAAATAGTGACAGTTTAACTTCTTTACCAATCTGGATTCCTTGTATTTCTTTGTTTTGTCTGATTGCCATGGCTAGGACCTCCAGTACTATGTTAAATAACAGTGGGGAGAGTGGGCATCCCTGTCTAGTTCCCGATCTCAGAGGAAATGCTTTCAGCTTCTCGCTGTTCAATATAATGTTGGCTGTGGGTTTATCATAGATGGCCTTTATTATGTTGAGGTACTTGCCCTCTATGCCCATTTTGCTGAGAGTTTTTATCATGAATGGATGTTGAACTTTGTCAAATGCTTTTTCAGCATCTATGGAGATGATCATGTGGTTTTTGTCTTTCTTTTTGTTGATGTGGTGGATGATGTTGATGGACTTTCGAATGTTGTACCATCCTTGCATCCCTGGGATGAATCCCACTTGGTCATGGTGTATGATCCTTTTGATGTATTTTTGAATTCGGTTTGCTAATATTTTGTTGAGTATTTTTGCATCTACTTTCATCAGGGATATTGGTCTGTAGTTTTCTTTTTTGGTGGGGTCTTTGCCTGGTTTTGGTATTAGGGTGATGTCAGCTTCATAGAATGAGTTTTGGAGTATCCCCTCCTCCTCTATTTTTTGGAAAACTTTAAGGAGAATGGGTATTATGTCTTCCCTGTATGTCTGATAAAATTCTGAGGTAAATCCATCTGGCCCGGGGGTTTTGTTCTTTGGTAGTTTTTTGATTACCGCTTCAATTTCATTGCTGGTAATTGGTCTGTTTAGATTTTCTGTTTCTTTCTGGGTCAATCTTGGAAGGTTGTATTTTTCTAGGAAGTTGTCCATTTCTCCTAGGTTTCCCAGCTTGTTAGCATATAGGTCTTCATAGTATTCTCTAATAATTCTTTGTATTTCTGTGGGGTCCGTCGTGATTTTTCCTTTCTCGTTTCTGATACTGTTGATTTGTGTTGACTCTCTTTTCTTCTTAATAAGTCTGGCTAGAGGCTTATCTATTTTGTTTATTTTCTCGAAGAACCAGCTCTTGGTTTCATTGATTTTTGCTATTGTTTTATTCTTCTCAATTTTATTTATTTCTTCTCTGATCTTTATTATGTCCCTCCTTCTGCTGACCTTAGGCCTCATCTGTTCTTCTTTTTCCAATTTCGATAATTGTGACCTTAGACCATTCATTTGGGATTGCTCTTCCTTTTTTAAATATGCTTGGATTGCTATATACTTTCCTCTTAAGACTGCTTTTGCTGTGTCCCACAGAAGTTAGGGCTTAGTGGTGTTGTTGTCATTTGTTTCCATATATTGCTGGATCTCCATTTTGATTTGGTCATTGATCCATTGATTATTTAGGAGCGTGTTGTTAAGCCTCCATGTGTTTGTGAGCCTCTTTGCTTTCTTGGTACAGTTTATTTCTAGTTTTACGCCTTTGTGGTCTGAGAAGTTGGTTGTTAGGATTTCAATCTTTTGGAATTTTCTGAGGCTCTTTTTGTTGCCTAGTATGTGGTCTATTCTGGAGAATGTTCCATGTGCACTTGAGAAGAATGTATATCCTGTTGCTTTTGGATGTAGAGTTCTATAGATGTCTATTAGGTCCATCTGCTCTACTGTGTTGTTCAGTGCTTCCGTGTCCTTACTTCTTTTCTGCCCGGTGGATCTATCCTTTGGGGTGAGTGGTGTGTTGAAGTCTCCTAGAATGAATGCATTGCAGTCTATATCCCCCTTTAGTTCTGCTAGTATTTGTTTCACATATGCTGGTGCTCCTGTGTTGGGTACATATATATTTAGAATGGTTATATCCTCTTGTTGGACTGAGCCCTTTATCATTATGTAGTGTCCTTCTTTATCTCTTATTATTTTCTTTGTTTTGAAGTCTATTTTGTGTGATATTAGTACTGCAACCCCTGCTTTCTTCTCACTGTTGTTTGCCTGAAATATGTTTTTCCATCCCTTGACTTTTAGTCTGTACATGTCTTTGGGTTTGAGGTGAGTTTCTTATAAGAGCATATAGATGGGTCTTGCTTTTTTATCCATTCTGTTACTCTGTGTCTTTTGATTGGTGCATTCAGCCCATTAACATTTAGGGTGACTATTGAGAGATATGTACTTATTGCCATTGCAGGCTTTAAATTCGTGGTTACCAAAGGTTCAAGGTTAGCCTCTTTAGTATCTTACTGCCTAACTTAGCTCGCTTATTGAGCTGTTATATACACTGTCTGGAGATTCTTTTCTTTTCTCCCTTCTTGTTCCTCCTCCTCGATTCTTCATATGTTGGGTGTTTTGTGCTGTGCTCTTTCTAGGAGTGCTCCCATCTAGAGCAGTCCCTGTAAGATGTTCTGTAGAGGTGGTTCGTGGAAAGCAAATTCCCTCAGCTTTTGTTTGTCTGGGAATTGTTTAATCCCACCGTCATATTTGAATGATAGTCGTGCTGGATACAGTATCCTTGGTTCAAGGCCCTTCATTGTATTAAATATATCATGCCATTCTCTTCTGGCCTGTAGGGTTTCTGTCGAGAAGTCTGATGATAGCCTGATGGGTTTTCCTTTATAGGTGACCTTTTTCTCTCTAGCTGCCTTTAAAACTCTTTTCTTGTCCTTGATCCTTGCCATTTTAATTATTATGTGTCTTGGTGTTGTCCTCCTTGGATCCTTTCTGTTGGGGCTTCTGTGTATTTCCATGGTCTGTTCAATTATTTCCTCCCCCAGTTTGGGGAAGTTTTCAGCAATTATTTCTTCTAAGATACTTTCCATCTCTTTTCCTCTCTCTTCTTCTTCTGCGACCCGTATAATACGGATATTGTTCCTTTTGGATTGGTCACACAGTTCTCTTGACATTGTTTCATTCCTGGAGATCCTTTTGTCTCTCTCTACGTCAGCTTCTATGCATTCCTGTTCTCTGATTTCAATTCCATCCATGGCCTCTTGCATTCTATCCATTCTGCTTATAAACTCTTCCAGAGTTTGTTTCATTTCTGTGATCTCCTTTCTGGCATCTGTGATCTCCCTCCGGACTTCATCCCATTTCTCTTGCGTATTTCTCTGCATCTCTGTCAGCATGTTTATGATTCTTACTTTGAATTCTTTTTCAGGAAGACTGGTTAGGTCTGTCTCCTTCTCTGGTGTTGTCTCTGTGATCTTTGTCTGCCTGTAGCTTTGCCTTTTCATGGTGATAGGAATAGTTTGCAGAGCTCGGACAAGTGATGGCTGGAAGAACTTCCTTTCTTGTTGGTTTGTGGCCCTCCTCTCCTGGGAGAACAGCGACCTCTAGTGGCTTGTGCTGGGCAGCTGCGTGCAGACAGGGTTTCTGCTTCCTGCCCGGCTGCTATGGAGTTAATCTCCAGTGTTGCTGTGGGCGTGGCCTGGCTCGGGCAGCTACTCCAAAGTGGTGGAGGTGCGTTGGAGCAGGAGTGGCTGGCAGGCTATTTATCTCCGTAAGGGGCCTCCCTGCTCCCTGCAGCCCTCAGGGTTTAGGGTGCCCAGAGATCCCCGGATTCCCTACCTCTGGATTAAGTGTCCCGCCCTGCCCCTTTAAGACTTCCAAAAAGCACCCGCCAAAACAAAACAATGACCACCAAAAAAAAAAAATGGTCGCGTGCTTTTCTTATGTCCTCCGGCACCCGGCCTCCAGTGCCTGCTCACTGTTCTTGCTGCCCTGTTTCCCTAGCATCCATGGCCCCCTGGGCACGTACTGTGTCTGTACTCTGGCCCGGATGGCTGGGGCTGGGTGTTCGGCAGTCCTGGGCTCTGTCTCCCTTCCGCTCTGCCTATTCTCCCGCCGGGAGCTGGGGGAGGGGCGCTCGGCTCCCGCGGGGCCGGGGCTTGTATCTTACCCCCTTCGCGAGGCGCTGGGTTCTCTCAGGTGCGGATGTGGTCTGGATATTGTCCTGTGTCCTCTGGTCTTTATTCTAGGAAGGGTTGTCTTTGTTATATTTTCATAGATATATGTTGTTTTGGGAGGAGATTTCCACTGCTCTACTCACACCGCCATCTTCCGCCCCTCTCTTTATTTATTTTTTGGTGCAAATATTGAAGTTCTCCTCTCTTAGGAAATTTCAATTATATAATTTAGTGTTATTAAGTACAGTCATGTTTTACATGAGATCCTCAGGCCTTATTCATCTTACAGTTAAAAGTTTACACCTCTTTCCATCCTCTACCTATTTTCTCTACCCTTCAGCCCCTGGCAACCACTTTTCTACTCTCTATTTCTAAGATTATGACTTTTTAAAGAAGACTCCACATATAAGTGACACCAAGCTGTATTCATCTTTCTCTGTTTGGCTTATTTCATGTACCATAATGCCTTCAAGAGCTCTTCACATTGTAACAAATGGTAGGATTTCCTTCTTTATCATGGCTGAATAAGAGTCTACTGTATGTGTATGTGTATACAAAAACATACCATATTCCCCCTAACAGAAGAACATATACATTCATCTGCTGACACTTAGGTTGTTTCTGTACCTTGGCTATTGTGAATAATGCTGGAGTGAACATGGGAGTGCACTGACCTCTTCAATGTCCTGTTTTCATTTCCTTTGGATATACCCAGAAGTGGGAATGCTGTATCACAGGGGAGTTCTACTTATAATTTTTCAGAACATCTATACTGGTTTTCAGAGTGGCTGTACTAATCTACATTCCTACCTACAGTTCACAAGGGTTCCATTCTTGACATATTATCACCAATCTAATCTTTTGTCTTTTGATAACAGCTATCCTAACATCCTAATAGTTCATTGTGTTTTTGATTTGCATTTCCCTGATGATAAATGATGTTGAGCATGTTTTCATGTACTTCTTGGCTGTTTGTCCTCTTTTAAACTAATTTTTTATATCTGACAAAGCCAATACTTATACTTTGTTTTTTAAAGTGTGTTGGTAGTTCTTGGGCTTTTGCTCTTCAAGTTGGGATCCTCATAGGACTTGCATTGCCTCTGTAGATTACTTTGGGAAGAAATTATATCTTTATAATACTGAGTCTTCTGATCCATGAACATCATATATCTTTCTATTTATTTAGGCCTTCATTCACCCACAAATTTTATTGTTTATTATACTTTATAATTCTCACTTTCAATTTACCAGAATTTAACATGCATTTTATTTAGTTTCTCTGGAGTCATGATGATAGTTTGAACTCTTACTATTTAATTACATTTTTTTCCTTGTACAAAAGGCTTGAGAATATTCATTATCAAGTAAAGAATATGATTTCAGTGACATAGAATATCTAACGAGCTGAGTCAGAATAGGAAAATCACATTATTTGCTCCTCTTAAATTGTGTCATTTTATTTTGTGGGAAGCTTATCTCTGTAAGATCATATACATTTTGAAGACAACACGAAATTTTTTGCGTGCTTTACACACAAAAAGGTCTTAGTAAGTAATTAATTCACTTGTCATTTGTATTCTCCACCATTCATTAGCTTCTGCCTTCATAGTACAACTGAAAACTGGAGAAGGCTAACATGAATACAGAAATTAAATAATATGTAATTGAATGTTTTAAAGATGACTCTTCATTTTCATAAAGCTTGTTTATAGAACTAGTAAAATAACAGTATTTTACAAGAGAATATAAAGAAAAAATGAAATACTCTTAATATTTATGCCAAGTAATAAATAAGTGTTCTGACAGATATGGTATGGTAATCAGCTCTTTATCCTTAGTTGTGGATGGCTCAAGAACTTCATATATTAGTAATTACTGAATCTCCTGGAAAAACAGAAAAAAAAAAATCTCTCAAATAAGAGAAATAATCTGAAAGAACTAAAAATTACCTGTAGGGTACAGTTCATCATCCTTATTATGTAGTCAAACTGTTGATGGTCTAATATTGCTCTGTGTTGCTGAACATGCAAACCCAGCTCATCAGTGAGACACTGTCTTGCTGCCTTTCCTTTAAGGGCTCTCAACGCAGCAGGAAGGGTCTGAGGACAAGAGAGGCAGAGTGAATAAAAGGTACCACTTACCACTGGAAAAAAATACTGATTTCAATCATACTGAAAATTCAAGTGCATCCTGTAAAGCATTTAATAGAGTTATTAGCAGAATTAAACTCCTAGAAAAGAGGTGATTTGTTATTAAGAACAATTATAAAATAGATGGATTTACAGCTATTTTCCTGTAAGCCAGCATGAAAAATAAGTAGAATTAGTTTATGTGATAAATTTAAAAAACATCAGCTTCATTAAAAAAAACTCATCAAAACTTTTGTCACCAAAATGACTGTTGCTTAGATCATAAGTCAAAGCCACAGGACACTTACAGACCTTGTTTCTGTAACTGGCCACATCTCCATGGCAAAAACAGAAGGAAAAATTAAAATCACAAGAAACACAGGTAATTTTATACTTTTTAAATGATCAGCTATTTAATTGCTACTCAGTTTTAATTACAGGAAAATTTTAAAATTTCTTCTTCTCATTTCAATATTATAATAGGTAAAGAAAAAAATACTCAGAGCAACAAAGAGAAATGTCTAGGATTATGCATTAAAGCTCTTTCACTTCATCAGCCATAAGAATGCCTCTTCCAATTCACCATTTAAAACCTACCTAATTTTTACTTTACATAAAATAACAGTAGGCTTATTTAACTCTGAAAACCTAAACAAACACACGAAAAGCAAAACTGAACAAAGGAGCAAATTAAGAAGGAAGGGAAGAAGCCTGAGTAGGAGGGCATAATGTTGTTACAGGCAGGTACAAGAAACAGGATGTGAAAGCTGAAAGCAGGAGGAGCAAAAGAAAATCTGTAACACTTCAACCATGAGGAAAGAAAGAACCAACAAAACTCAAAACATAAAGAGGCTTGGGTCATTTACCATAAGGGTAAAAACTTCACTTTTTACTTTGCATGTTTTACTAGCCCATTATAATAGACGTTCAGAACCAGGACACATCACTAAGAAAAGGCTATATAATGTTTAGCAAGTTTTATTCAAGAAGGCAAGAGAATGTGTTTTAACAAGGCATATTAAAGTTAAACACCAGAGTTTCTATAATTCATTACTTATTCTGACTAGATTCTTTATAATAAATAAAATTATATTTAAAATGTTAAGTTTCTCAATAATATATCAAAATAGGATTTAATGAGTATTGAAAATTTGAGGGGAAAAAATGACCATCAGTATTTCTCTGGAAGCCATGTAAGTAGGCTCAACTAAGATTTTAAATCTTAGACACTATTCATTTAAAGTGGTCCTAACAATCAAAGGATACTTTATAAGGAAAAAGGGGTGGAATTAGAGGAGAGGTCATTTGGCAAGCTAAACATGTAAATCTGAAAAGGAAAGGATGAATGCTTAATTGGGAAAGACAGCATTTTATTACCTTTTCGGTCTCCAATGTTTTATTTTCAAATATGAATGAGATGCAGTTTCTAACAACTTCCAATCTCTGTGCACTGTTAAAAACTGTTGCCATCTTATCCATTATCGAAACTAGTAAAGGAATATATAGAAAACACAAATTAAAATCCTTTTACAACTACAAAAGCAAGAGGAATATTACTGTTTATATGACAGTAGCTGCTTACATGACCAACACTTAGAGTTTATTCTTTTCCTTTGTCAGATGATAATTAAGGTATTCCATTTCATTACATTGATTACAATTTTCTACTTCTAAAGTGTCAGGCTAGTCAATTCTTATTGAGGATAATTTCCCAGGATAGCCTGCAATGATACACTTACCTATTATGCAAATTAAGTAATATTTACAGTAAAATTATATTAAGCAAGTGTAAACACCTATTTTAAGCTTTAATTGTAAACTAATAAGATAGGTTTGGGGTATAGGATCATGACAAAAGTAGCTAATACTCATATGTAAGAGGACTACTAACAGAAAAAGAAGTTGATAGTTCTAAGATATTACCAAAGAAAAATGCCACAAAATTTATTAGATTCTACAAACTCAAAGAGAGGGTACTTGAAGAAGCACTATACAAAAAGAGAAATGATCATGGCCAAAGAACTACTACACAAACTAGGGAGAGTTGCTTTTTAGTCCTGTGAACTTAATTAAAATCTGTGACCTTTACCATAAGGTTGGATAATTCTAGTCTATTACATAGGCTAAAATAACTTAAAATGAATTTAACTTTAAAGAAGAATATTGGAAGATATAAATGAAAGTTGTACTTGTTAAACAAAAAGCATAATTTCACAAGGGATAGTATGTAATTTGTACAACTGTAATCTTGTAAATAATGTGGCAGCAAACATAGGGGTGCATATATCTTTTGAAATTAATATTTTTTCTGGGGGGTGAGTGAATTCCCAGAAGTGGGATTGCTGAGTTGTATAGTATTTCTAATTTTAGTTTTTTGAGAAACTTTCATACTACTTTTGTTAGTGGCTGCACCAATTTACAATTCCACCAGTAGTATATGAGGGTTCTCTTTTCTCCACATCCTCACCAATGATTGTTATTCTTGTTGATAGTAGCCATTCTGACTGAAGTGAAGATATCTCATTGTTGCTCTGATTTGCATTTCCCTGGTGATTAGTGACATGGAGCATCTTTTCATGTGCCTGTTGGCCACCTGTATGTCTTTGTTGGAGAAATGTCTGTTCAGGTCTTCTGCCCATTTTTTAATCAGATGGTCTGTATTTTTGGTGTTGAGTTGTATGAATTCTTTATATATTTCGAATACTAGCTCCTTTTTGGATATATTGTTTGTAAATATATTCTCCCATTCAGTAGGTTGCATCTTCTTTTTATTGATGGTTTCCTTTGCTGTGCAGCTTTTCCCTTGTTTGGGGAAACATATCTAGAAAAAATTTTCTAATGTTGGTGTTCATGAGTTTACTGCCTATTTTCTTCTAGTTTTATGGTCTCAGGTCTTATATTTAGGTCTTTAATTCATTTTGGGCTTACTTTTGTTTATTATGTAAGATAATGATCCAGTTCCATTCTTTTCCATGTAGCTGTCCAGTTTTCCCAACACCATTTACTGAAGAGACCATCTTCTCCTTGTTGTATATTCTTGCCCCCTTTGTCATATATTAATTGACCATATAGGTATGGGTTTATTTCTGGGGTTTCTACTCACTCTCACTGGTCTGTACGTGTGTTCCTGTGTGAGTACCATACTGTTTTGATTACTGTAGCTCTGTAGTACAATCTGAAATCAGGGAGTTTGATGCCTCCCAGCTCTGTTCTTTCTCAAGAGTGCTTGGGCTACCTGGGGTCATTTGTGGTTGCATACAAATTTTAGGATTATTTGCTCTAGTGCAGTGAAAAATGCCATTGGTATTTAGATAGGGTATTGGTATTTTTGATAGCTATTCTGTAGATTGCTTTGGGCAGTATGGCTATTTTAACAATAAAAAACTTCATATCCATGGGTATGTAATAGTTTTCCATTTACTTGTGTCATCTTTAATTTCTTTCATCACTGTTTTAGTTTTTGTTTTACAGGTCTTTCACCACCTTGGTTAGATTTATTCCTAGGTTTTATTCTTTTTGATGCAATTGTAAATAGAACTGTTTTCCTGATTTCTCTTTCTGCTACATTATTTGTATATAGACACAGAACTGATTTCTGTTGATTTTGTATGCTGCAATTTTACTGAATTCATTTATTAATTCTAATAGTTTTTGGTGGAGTGTTTAGGGTCTTCTGTATAAAATATGTTGTCATTTGCAACTAGTGACAGTGTTCCTTCTTCCTTACCAATTTGGATGCCCTTTATTTCTTTTTCTTGTCTGACTGCTGTGGCTAGCACATCCAGTACTATACTGAGTGAAAGTGGTGAGAGTGGGCATCCTAGTCTTATTCCTTATCTTAGAGGAAAACCTTTTAGCTTTTCACTGCTGAGTATGATGTTAGCTGTGGGTTTGTCATATATGGTTTTTATTATGTTGAGGTACATAACCTTTTATACAGATTTTGTTGAGGAGTTTTCATAATGAATAGATGTTGAATTTTGTCAAATGCTTTTTCAGCATCTATTGAAATGATCATATGGTCATCCTTCCTTTTGTTAATGTGGTGTATCACATTCATTGACTTGTGGATACTGAACCATATTTGAATCCTTGGAATAAATCCTGCTTGATTATTGTGAATGATTTTTTAAATATATTTCTGAATTTGGCTAAAAAAATTTTTTTTGTAGTGTTCTTCTTTGATTTTGTATCAGGGTGATGTTTGGCTGATAGAATGAATTTGGAAGCTTTCCTTTCTCTTCAGTTTTTTGAAACAATGTGAGATGGATAGATAATAACTCTTTTTTAAATGTTTGGAAGACCTGTGAAGCCACATGGTCCTGGGATTTTGTTTATTGGGAGTTTTTTTTTTTATTACTGATTCAGTTTCATTCCTAGTAATTGGTCTGTTCAATTTTTTTATTTCTTCCCAGTTCAGTCTTAGAAGACTGAGTGTTTCTAGGAATTATCCATTTCTCCTAAGTTTTCCAATGTGTTGGCATACAATTTTTTCATAATACTATTTATTTTCAATAATTGTTAAAAACTGAATAGTTAATGTACAATCTTTTGTTATTAGTTTTCAGTATACAACATAATGGTTCAACAATTACCCACATTATTAAACCCTCACCACAACCAATGTAGTCACCATCTGTCAATACAGAAATGTTACAGAACCAGTGACTATATTCTCCCTGCAGCACTTCCAACCCCATGACCAACTTACACTATGATTGAGATACTTGCACCCATTTGTGGCCCCCACCCAAGCCCTTCCACCATGGTAACCACCAGTCACTTCTCAGTGTCTAGGAGTCTACTGTTATTTTGTTCATTTTCTTAGACTTTGCTTTTATATTCCACAAATATGTGAAATCGTATGCTATTTGTGTTTCTCCACTTGGCTTATTTCACTTAGCGTATCTCTAGGTCCATCCATGTTCTTGCAAATGGCAGGATTTCATTTTTATGGCTGAATAACATTCCACTGTGTGTACATACCACATCATCTTTATCAATTCATTTACTGGTGGACACTTTGGTTGCTCCCATATCTTGATTACTGTAAATAATGTGGCAATAAATATAGGGGTGCGTATGTATGTCTTTTCAAATCAGGGATGATTTTTTTCTTCAGATAAATTTCTAGGAGTGGAATTACTGAGTCCAGTGGTATTTCTATTTTTAGTTCTTTGAGGAACCGCCATATTGCTTTCCACAATGGTTGTACCAATTTATATTACAACCAAAAGTGTAGGAGGGTTCCCATTTCTCCACAGCCTCTCCATCAACTGTTGTTTCTTGTGTTTTGGATGTTGGCCATCCTAACCGGTGTGAGGTGATAACTCATTGTGGTTTTAATTTGCATTTCCCCGATGATTAGTGATGCAGAGCATCTTTTCATGTGCGTGTTGGCCATTTGAATTTCTTCTTTGGAAAAGTATCTGTTCAGATCCTCCACCCATATTTCAATCAGATTATTTGCTTTTTGGGTGTTGAGGTGTGTGAGTTCTTTATATATTTTGGATGTTAATCCCTTATTGGATAAATAATTTATGAATATATTCTCCCATACTGTAGGATGCCTTTTTGTTCTGTTGATGGTGTCCTTTCCTGTACAGAAGATTTAAGCTGGACATAGCCCCACTTGTTCATTTTTGCTTTTGTTTCCCTTGCCTGAGATGTGTTCAGGAATAAGTTGCTCATGTTTATATTCAAGAGATTTCTGCCTATGTTTTCTTATGAGCATTTTATGGTTTCATGACTTACATTCAAGTCTTTGATCCATTTCGAGTTTACTTCTGTGTATGGAGCTAGACAATAATCCAGGTCCATTCTCTTACATGCAGTTGTCCATTTTTTCCAGCACTAGTTGTTCAAGAGGCTGTCTTTTCCCCATTGCATATTCATGGTTCCTTAATCTGATATTAATTGACCATATATGTGTGGGTTTATATCTAGGCTCTCTATTCTGTGCCATTGATCTATGGGTCTGTGCTTGTGCCAGTACCAAGTTGTTTTGATTCCTGTTGCTTTGTAGGAGAGCTTGAAGTTAGGGAGAATAATGCCCCCAGTTTTGTTCTTCTTCACGATTGCTTTGGCTATTCAAGGTCTTTTGTGGTTCCATATGAATTTTAGAACTATTCAAGTTTGTTGAAAAATACTATTGGAATTTTGATAAGGATTGCGTTGAATCTGTAGATTGCTTTGGGAAGGATGGCCATTTTGACAATATTAATTTTTCCTGTCCATTAGCACAGGATAGATTTCCATTTATTGGTGTCTTCTTTAATTTCTCTCATGACTATCTTTTAGTTTTCATAGTATAGGTCTTTCACCTCCTTGGTTAGGTTTATTCCTGGGTATTTTATTCTTTAGATACAATTGAAAATGGGTTTGTTTTCCTGGTTTCTCTTTCTGCTAGTTCATCTTTAGTATACAGGAATGCAATAGATTTCTGTGTATTAATTTTGTATCCTGCAACTTTGCTGAATTCAGTTGTTAATAGTTTTTTGGTGGAGTCTTTACAGTTTTCTATGTATAATATCATGTCATCTGCAAACAGGGACAGTTTAACTTCTTCCTTACCAGTGTGGGTGCCTTTTATCTCTTTGTGTTGTCTGATTGCTGTGGCTAGGACTTCCAGTACTATGCTGAATAAAAGTGGTGAGAGTGGGCATACTTATCTTGTTCCCTATATTAGAGGAAAAGCTTTCAGCTTTTTGCTGTTAAGTATGATGCTGGCTGTAGGTTTGTTGTATATGGCCTTTATTATTTTGAAGTACTTACCCTCTATACCCATTTTGTTGAGAGTTTTTATCATGAATGGATGTTGAATTTTGTTAAGTGCTTTTTAGCATCTATTAAGATGATAGTGTGATTTTTGTCCTTCTTTTGTTAATGTGCTGTATGATGTTGATTGATTTTCAAATATCGTATCATCCTTGCATCCCTGGAATAAATCCCACTTGATCATGATGGATGATCTTTTTGATGTATTTTTTAAATTCGGTTTGCTAATATTTGTTGAGTGTTTTTACATCTATGTTCATCAGGGATTTTGGGTTGTAATTTTCTTTTTATGTGGTGTCTTTGCCTTGTTTTGGTATTAGAGTGATCCTGGCCTCATAGAATGAATTTGGAAGTATTCCCTCTTCTACTTTTTGGAAATCTTGAAGAAGGATGGGTATTAGGTCTTCCCTAAATGTTTGATAAAATTCAGTGCTGAAGCCATCTGGTTCAGGGGTTTTGTTCTCAGGTAGCTTTTCGATTACGAATTCAATTTCATTGCTAGTAATTGGTCTGTTCAGATTTTCTGTTTCTTTCTGGGTCAGTCTTGGAAGGTTGTATTTTTCTACAAATTTGTCCATTTCTTCTAGGTTATCCAGTTTGTTAGCATTTAATTTTTCATGGTATTCTTGAATAATTCTTTGAATTTCTGTGGTGTTCATAGTGATTTTTCCTGTCTCATTTCTGATTCTGTTTACGTGTGTAGACTCTTTTATCTTGATAAGTCTCGCTACGGGTTTATCTACTTTGTTTATTTACTCAAAGAACCAGCTTCTGCTTTCATTGATTCTATTGTCTAATTATTCTCAATTTTATTTATTTGTTCTCTGATATTTATTATGTCCCTCCTTCTACTGATTTTGGGCCTCATTTGTTCTTCTTTTTCTAGTTTCATTAATTGTGAGTTTAGACTGTTCATTTGGGATTGTTCTTGTTTCTTGGGGTAAGCATGTATTGCAATATACTTCCTTCTTAGAACAGTCTTCTCTGCATCCCACAGATTTTTGGGGAGTTGAGTTGTTGTTTTCATTAGTCTTCATATATCGTTTCATCTGTTTTTATTTGGTCATTGACTGATTGACTATTTAGGAGCATGTTGTTAAGCCTCCATGTTTGTAGGTTTTTTTGTTTTCTTTCCATAATTTAATCCTAATTTCGTATGTTTGTGGTCTGAGAACCTGGTTGGTACAATTTCAATCCTTCTGAATTTACTGAGGTTCTTTTTGTGACCTAGGATGTGATGTGTTCTGGAAAATGTTCCATGTGCACTTGAAAAGAATGTGTAACCTCTTGATTTTTGATGGAGTGTTCTGTAGGTGTCTTTTAGGTCCATTTGTTCTAAGTGTTGTTCAGTGCCTCTGTCTCCTTACTTATTTTCTGCCTGGTTGATCTGTCTATCGATGTGAGTGGTGTGTTAAAGTCTCCTAAAATGAATGCATTGCAGTCTATTTCCCCCTTTAATTCTGTATTTGTTTTACATATTTAGGTGCTCCTATGTTGATTGTGTATATATTTATAATGGTAATATCCTCTTGTTGGACTGACCCCCTTAGCATTATGTAATGTCCTTCTTTGTCTCTTGTTACTTTGTTCTGAAATCTATTTTGTCTAAGTACTGATACTCCTTCTTTTTTCTCCCTATTCTTTGCATGAACCATATTTGTCTATTCCTTCACTTTTAATCTGTGTATGCCTTTGGGTTTGAAATGAGTCTCTTCTAGGCAGCATATTGATGGGTATTGTTGTTTTTTAAATCCATTCTGCCATTCTATATCTTTTGATTGGTGCATTCAGTCCATTTACATTTAAGGTGATTATTGATAGATACGTACTTATTGCCACTGTAGGTTTTAGATTTTTGGTTACCAAAGGTTCAAGGATAGCTTCCTTACCATCTAACAGTCTACCTTAAATCTCTGACTACTCTATTTCAAACAGAATCTAAAGGTTCTTTTTTTTTACCTCCTCTTCCTTTTCTTCCTCCTCCACACTTTATTTATTAGGCATCATACTCTTATCTTTAGGTGTATCCTTGACTAACTTTGTGAGTAGTTGATCTAATTTCATATTTGCTTAGTAATTAATTGGTCTACTACCTTTACTGTGGATTTATTTCTCTGGTGACAGCTATTTAGCTTTAGGAGCATTTCCATCCAGAGAAGTCTCTTTAAGAGATCTTGTAGAAATGGTTTAGTGGTCATGAATTCCCTCAATTTTTGCTTATCTGGACATTGTTTAATCTCTGCTTCAAATTTAAATGATAATCTTGCCAGGTAAAGGATTC
This sequence comes from Manis pentadactyla, assembly GCF_030020395.1. Classification (NCBI taxonomy): domain Eukaryota; kingdom Metazoa; phylum Chordata; class Mammalia; order Pholidota; family Manidae; genus Manis; species Manis pentadactyla. Next base: position 50,022,057 of record NC_080027.1, read on the forward strand.
TTGCTTGGAGGCCCTTCTGTTTCATTACATTAAATATATCATGCCACTCTCTTCTGGCCTGTAAGGTTTCTGCTGAGAAGTATGCTGATACCCTGATGGAGTTTCCTTTATAAGTGATATTTTTTTCTCTCTCTGTCTGCTTTCAATAACTCTCTCCTTGTCCTTGATCTTTGCCATTTTAATTATTATATGTATTGGTGTTGTCTTCCTAGGATTCCTTTTTTGGGGAGATCTCTGCACTTCCATGACCTGGGTGTCTATTTCCTTCCCTAGTTTGTTAAAGTTTTCAACAATTACCTCGTCAAAGAGACTTTCTACCCCTCTGTCTCTCTCTCTTCTTCTGATGCCCCTATAATGTGAATATTGTACCATTTGGAGTGGTCACACATGTCACTTATTATTCTTTCATTCCTAGAGGTCTTTTTTCCTCTCTGTTCCTCATGTTGTTTTCCTGTTCTCTAATTTCTATTTCATTTACCATGTCCTCTACATTATCTAATCTACTTTAAAATTTCTCCATTGTATGTTTCATTTCAGATACTGTATTCTTTAGCTCTGAGTGGCTCTTTTTCAAGATTTCTATCTCTTTGTTGAAGTCTTCCCTGAGATCTTGAATATTTTTCTGTAAATCTGTGAGCACATTTATGACTTTTATTTTTAAATCTTTACCAAGAAAATTGGTGATTTCAGTTTTACTAAGTCCTCTTTCTGGTGTTTTTTCTTGTATTTTTATTTGCACCAAATTACTTTGCCTCATTTCTTTTAGTGTTTACTTGGAATAATAGCTTTGTGTAGAAGGTGTCCTCTAATGCCCAGAAGCTCAATTTCCTGTGTGGGAGCCCCGGCCATTGGCATGTAGTGGGTGTGGCACCTTTCTGACCGTGTGGGTCATCTGCTGATCACCCAAGCAGGGAGAATATTCTCTGGAGCTGTTGTGGGTGTAGCCACCCTCCCTCTGGCCTGCCACAATGGCGGGAACCAGAGTCAAGTGGGACCAACACCTGCTGTGAGGAAAGAGCTCAGTTGGAAGGGGCTTCCTTCCTTCCTGGCTGTTACACCTGCCTCCACTGCCAGATCAGCTGGGCTGAGTGCAGAGACAGGGGCCTTGCTGCTACATCCCTGTAGCTGCACTGGGCGGAACTACCCTCCAGCTGGTCTGCTGCAATTGTGGGTGTGGCAGGTGAGTGGGACCAGAGCCTGCTAGGAGGAAGGAGCAGCAGGCTGTGCACCACAGGGTAGAGTCCTGGGGCTGCACTGCCAGCCAGGGGGATGGAGCATCTGAAGTTCCTGAGAGTTCCCAACCCCCAGGGCTGAGCAGTTCAGGAAGATGTTGTCCACCTGCCCTTTCTCCTGAGCAGAGAGCTCTGTGTATTCTTTGCCCTGCTAGCACCCTTCTGGCTGCTGGGAAGTCATTCAAACTGCCAGCTTTTCTTTTGTCTCAGGCGGTCCTGTAGTGCGTCCCTTTTCTCCAAAAGTGGTTGGAATCTCAGCTTCTCAGAGTGTTCCACCTGTCTTTGCTTTTCAGCTCCATTAATCTCCAGAGCACTATGTGATGTGGATTCATGTTCCTCTAGCAGATCTCCAGGGGCAGGTGTCCAGAGGTCCTGGGCTTCTACTCCCTCCCCTCTCCATTCCTCTTCCTTCCTCCTGTTTGTTGGGGTGGGAAGAGGGCTTGGGTCCAGCTGGATCGTGGTTTTGCCATTTTACCCTATTCTGTGAGGTCTTCTCTTCTTCCCAGATGTAGGTAGTCTGTTCTGCAGTCTTCAGGCTGCTTTCAGGATTAGTTGTATATGCTGTATTTTCATGTTTGATGTGATTTTTGGGAGGAGGTTTCTTGCCTTGCTTCTCACACCACCATTTTTTTCTGCCTTTTATCTCTTTATCTTGTCTGATTGCCGTGGCCATAATAATTCTCTTATAATCATCTGTATTTCTGTGGTGGCAGGTGTAACTTTTCTTTCATTTCTGATTTTGAGTTCTCTCCCTTTTCTTGATGAGTCTAGCTAAAGGTTTATCAAATTTGTTTATCTTTTCAAAGACCAGCTCTTAGTTTCAATCTTTCATATATATTTTTTTAGTTTTTAATTTCATTTATTTCCTTCTGATCTTTGTTATTTCCTTTCTTATACTAACTTTGGGCTTTGTTTGTTCTTTTTCTAGTTCATTTATGTGTCAGGTTAGACTGTTTGAGATATTTTTTGCTTCTTGAAGTAGGCCTGTACTGCTGTAAGCTTCCCTCTTAGGACTGCTTTTCCTGTGTGCCAAAGATTTTGAACCACTGCATTTCAATTTTCATTATTCTCCAAGTATTTTTTAATCTTCTTTGGTTTCTTTTACGACCCATTGGTTGTTCAGTAGCATGCTGTTTACTCTCCACGTGTCTGTGCTTTTTCAATTTTTTTCTTGTAACTGATTTCCAGTCATACTGTTGTGTCATTTCAAGTCTTTATTTGTTGAGACTTGCTTTGTGACCTAACAGGTGACATATTCTGGAGAAAGTTCCATTTACTCTTGAAAAGAATGTATATTTTACTGTTTTTGGATATAATGTTCTGTATATATCTGTTAATTCTATTTTCATTCAATTTCATTCAAATACACTGTTGCCTGATTGGTGTTCTGTATGGATGATCTATCCATTGATTAAGTGGGGTGATAGTCTCCTACTATTATTGTATTACTTTCAATCTCTCCCTTTTTGTCTCTTAGTACTTGCTATGTATATTTAGGTGCTCCTATGCTGGGTGCATAGATGTTTAAAACTGTTATTTCCTCTTGTTGGACTGATCCCTTTATCATTATGTAATGTCCTTCTTTGTGTCTTATTACAATTTTTGCTTTAAAGTCTATTTTTTGCTTTTTTGTCTGATGGAAGTATTGCTACCACAGCTTTTTTTTCATTGCCATTTGCATTGAATAACTTTTCCCATCCTTTCAGTTTCAGTTTGTGTCTTTAGATCTAAAGTGAGTCTCTTGTTTGTAGCAAATAGATGGGTCTTGTTTTTTTATCCTGTCACCTTATGTCTTTGATTGCAGCATTAGTCCATTTACCTTTAAAGTAATTACTGATAGGTATATAGATATTGCCATTTTATTAAATGTTTCCTGGTTGTTTTTCTCCTAGTGCAGATGGAATGCCCAATTCGAGGGGTTCCTGAGTAGATACTGATAGGGTCCATGCTGGCAGGGAGGCAGTGGGCCCAGGCGCAGTCTCCAGGAAAGCCCCTTCTCTGCAGCTACTGGCTTTATGCCTGTGATGCTGCAGCAGCCTAGGTGTACTCTCAAGGGGTGCCAACCACTGATTTGGCACCCACAGTGCAATCCTAGGTCCAGTTACAGTCCCCTGAGAAGCCACCCCCCCACAGCTACTGGCTCTGAGTCTGTAATGTAGCAGCAGCTTGGGCATGCGGCAATGACTGGCTCCAGAGAAGCCCCACCTCTGTAGCTAGTGGGCTGGTGTCTTAAGAGCAGTGGTGCCCTTGAGTGTGAGCTCTCTATGGTTTGATGATGGCAACTAGCTCTATGCGTTCTGGGCATCTGTGGCCCAAATGCCAATGCACTCCCTGGCTGATGCGTCTGGGTATGGGTGGGGGCTGGGAAGCCACCTAATGAGTCTGAAATTGGCATGTATCTCAATGTAGGGAAGAAGTGCAAAACATGGTATTTGCCAGATTTGTGATCCAGAATGAGTTCCCACTGTTCCTCCACCAAATGGCAGGTGCTTTAGTTCTATACATTGTTTTTTTCCCTTATAGTCTAGATGCACTTCAAAGCATGGCTTTTTAAATTTTCTGTGCCCCAGGGCAAGGAATCTGTGTCTAGGTCCCTCAGTGATATACCTCCCCTCTATGTGTTGCTGCTCTGGAGGTGGGTTTCCATCTCTCTGTCTCTCCTGCTTTTTTCTTTTTTTAAATCTTTTTATTCCTTGTTATGCAGGAGCTATATCAGTCCTCATTTCTTCCTCAAGATTAATTGCTCTATGTGTAGGTGTAAATTTAGTGTGAGGGTGGGAGGAGTTGGGCTCAAGCTCCCTCTATACTGCCACCCAGAAGTCCCTGTTTATAAACTTTAATTCTAAAATCTCTTTAGCAACATTTTAAATTTTCTTTAGGATGTGTCATTAAGAAACTCCCATTTTCTTATAATGAGTCTGTTTACCATTTGGGAATTATTTTCCTTTGGAGACAGTTCAATCCCAGAAGAAAATTCTTCACTTGGGGTTATTGATACTTCAGGGGTTGGCCAAATCCCCAGTTGTGACATTCTAACACTAGCTTTCTAACATTTGATAACAATTCTGACTTATGGGTACTTGACTTCCCAGGACTTCCTTTCTAAGGCTTTGGCTTTCAAATGCTAGTTCCAGCCAGTCATCATTACTCTGGCCACTCTGAGAAATAGTTGGAAAGTGACATTTTAAAATGTGAATGCCTCTTAAAGTGAGAGTAATTCTACACTCATATTAAATAGGCATCATGTAAAATGAAATATTCATATCTTTTAATTTTAGCACAAGGGAAATCCTGACTCTGATTAAACCAAATGAACCAGAAAGTTGGACAAAGGTCCCTGCATTCATTCATTCATTCATTCATTCATTCATTTATTCTGGTTTTACACGAAATACATGCAGGGCCAAATACTGAGTCATATGTACCTCTCATTGATTACAGGGAGACATTCTGCATGTACCTAAAGAAAGAATTTGCTGTAGATTGAAAATGAAAACAGTATAGTGATTATAGGGAGATAATTAAAATAATTAAGATAATTAAGGCTACAATTCAAGTAAATTAAATTTTAAGCAAACTCTTGATCTGTTCATATGGGTATTTAAAAAAATCATTCAGCTAGCTTATGAATATTAAAATTACATGATCCAATACTTCAAAAAATAACTACTTAATGTATATACTTTCTCTGTCCTCTTCTCTATGTGAAAGTATAATCAATACTTAAGTAAACGTAGTTAATTCTTAGGAAAAAAATGGCAAATTAACACTACTAAGTAAGTAATGACTAATACCAAATTACTATATTAGTATAATATAAATGTAAATAATACATAAATCATTAACATTACTACATAAATAATATATTATTATTCATTAATAATAAAATTACACTCCCAGGTGTGATGGAACAGTTTGCAGCAGATTAAAACTCTTACCAGGGACAATTATAAGAGTCATATAAAATGCAAAAACTATCTACTTAAATATATGAGAGCTACAGAAGCACAAGGATTAAAAGAGCTAAAATTCCAGATAAGGGAAAAGACTGGAGAGGTAAACTAACACACACATCCATTTATTCCCTAGGAGATTTGCCAATTTTGGGTGCAGACAAGAGGCTGAGAGTCTGGGCTTTATTCTGGTAAATGGCTAGGTTGACCAGCAATGGTTCTGATGAAAGCTGACCTGTCAAAAGTTAGTATGTGTTATAGTCCCTAAGTAATCCTCTAAAAGAATAATAAATGAATATATAAACAAGTTAATAGATACGTTATGGAATAAGAAAAATAGTTTATGAGTTTAAAAGAAGGCAAGAAAGAGGGAAAATGTAAAACAGGAGGGTCAAATAGAAAAAAATATAGTAAATTATATTAAAGACATTACTATATCAGTAATTATATAGATGAGCTAAATACAAGTAATATACTAAGATAAACTGATTAAAATCCCATCTCCACATTCTGTTTACAAGAGGCATACCTTAAATATAAGGACCCCAAAAGTTTGAAAATAAAAGGACAAACACTAAACAAAGGAAAGCTGGTATAGCTATAATAAACATCAAAGTACACTTTAAGGCAAGAAATATTGTTAGAGACAAAGAGGGGCATTTCATAATGATAAAGGATCAATCACCAGGATGCTATAATATTTATAAGTATATTTGTAGTCCATAAATCAACTATGAAATATATAAAGAAAAAACTGATAGAACTATAGATAGGAAATAGGCAATTCTACTATTATCGTAGGATATTTAACACCTTTCCCTCAGTAGCTGGAGAAAAAGAAGAGATAAAAATCAGCAAAGAATGACAACTAATAGAATGGAAAAAATATTTGCAAACTATATATCTGATATGGGACTTGCACACAGAATATATAGAGAACTCAAATGACTTAATAATAAAAGACAAATAAGTCAGTTTAAAAATGGGCAAAGCATCTGAATAGACATTTCTCCAGAGAAGATAAACATTCCCAATAAGCACATGATCTACATATACCACTGGTAGATGTGGAGAGATCACAAAACCCATACGTTGCTGATGGGACTATAAAATGGTGTAGCTGCTTTGGAAAACAGTCTGGTAGCTCCTTGAGACATTAAACACAGACTTAGACTGTATGACCCAACAGTACCACAGCTAGGTTACATATCTGATAGAATCTGAAACATATGTCCACACACAAATTTACACGAGTACTCTTAAAAGCATTATTAATAGTAGCCCAAAGAAGACAAAAATCCAAATATTCATCAACTCATGAATAGATAAGAAAATATGAATATATATATATATATGTATATATATATATATATATATATATATATATATATATATATATATATAATCTCTATATGATGGAATATTATCCAGCCATAAAAGCAATGGAGTTCTGATACATGCTACATGGGTGAACCTTGAAAAGATGCTAAATGAAAGAATCCAGTCACAAAAGATCACATATTATATAATTTCATTTATATGGAATGTCCAGAATAGGCAACTCTACAAAGACAGAAAGTAGATTACTGCCTAAACCTAGGGAAGGAGTGGTTTTGAAGGAAAATGGGAGTGACAGCTAATGGGTATGGGTATTTCTATTTGAGTTAATGAAATGTCCTGAAATTGATAGTGAAAATGGTTGTACAATTCTGTGCATACACTAAAAGGCACTGAATTGTACACTTTAAATGGGTGAACTATACAGTATGTAAGTTTTCTATTTATACTTTATCTCAATATAGGTGTTTTTTAAAAAGAAAAGATTCTTAGTGATAGCAGGTTAACAGTTACCCTTTGTGAGAGGTAGTAAATTTCAGGGTGTTGTTCTTGGGTGTAGATTATGCTCTTATTCTGGGTACATGAGTTTGTTCAATTTGTGAAAATTCGTCAAGCTGTACATTCCATGCCATTATCTTGATAAAATGTTTACTTTTAAAACAAACAAGATAAATACATACCAACAGGTGGGCCTGCTGGCACAACACATTTCTTTTCTACTCGTGAAGCAGGAGGTACATTCTGGTTCTTAGAAAGATTTTCCTGTATTAATTCCTGTACCCGGGTTTCATTTATCTTTGGGAAAGGAAGAATATGAACACGCAAGTGGGATCCTTCTGTTGGGCGTGGAACTTTCTGGAATGCCATATGAGAGTTTGGATTCTCCTGCAACATCAAACAGGTAAAATTAGTTTAAAGTTAAAATAACTATGGCATATTGTCAGTTAGTGGTGAATGGGAGCTGGAAGGGCACAAACTGAAATCAGACAGATGAGTGATTGTACATACAGATACATATTATAACATAGCACCAGAATCTTACTTCTTACATGCTCTATCAGCAGCATCTGATACAGCTGATTACTCTTCTTCCTCTTCTATGAATATTTTCTTTACTCAGTTTCTAGGTCTCTCTGCTACAACTCTATTTGCCATCTCCTCTAATCACTTAACTATGTGAATACCCCAGGGCTCAGACTTTGGGCCTCTTTTCTATTTATATTTACTTCCTTGGTCATTATTTTCAGTCTCATGTCTTTAAACCATAAAAACACCAATGATTCACAATTTTTATCTCCTATTGAGCTTTCGTCTGAATTCTATGCCCATATATTAAACTGCCAACACATAGTATTTCCATTTGGATTTAAAATAACATCTTAAATAATGTCCAAAATGGAGTACTTAATCTTCAAATCCTCCAATCAGCTTTCTACAGTGTTCCTCACTTCAGTAAATGGCATATCTATTTTCCAGTCACTAAGGTGAAAGGCTTAGAGTCATCTTTAATGCCTTTCTCTAACACTCAATTGTCCATTCCTCTGCAAAGCTTTTGGACTCTGCCTTTAAAATATGTTTATAAATTAACCACTTTTCAGTAACACCTTAGTTCAAGCCAACATCTCTCACATTACCACTGAACAACAGCTTCCTAACTGGTCTTCCTGCTTCCATTCTTGGTCCCATCCTCACTCTATTCATAATAGTGCAGACAGGGTGATCTAGTAAAAAGTATGTCAAATCATTGCCTAGCTACTCTGTTCATTTAAATAGCTCTTTATCTCACACAGAGTAAAATTCAAAGTTCCTAAAATAATTTACAAGGCCCCACAAGATCTGGCTTTTCTATATGACCATGTCCCACTACTTTCCCTTCCTTCATTCTGCAGCAGCCACATAGGCTTTTTTGTTCCTGTTTCATGGCCTTTGCACTTAACTGCTCTCTCTGCCTGGAATGCCTATCCTACCACCAATTTGAACAGTATCCTTTCTCCCTTCCTGCATTTCTTTGTTCAAATGCCACCTTTGTTAGCCACTCTATGTAAAATTATACCTTCCATTATATTTCCTATCTGCCTTATGATTATTTTCCTCTTTAGTACTTATCATCTCCCATACTATAAATTTTATTTAACTTTTTATTGTCTATCTTTCTCTCATTAAAATGAAGCTCCTTGGGGGTAGTCATTTCAGCTAATGAAAAAAAACATTTTTTGTCCCCTACTATATACCTACTGCATCTCAAAGCTGCCTGGCACATAGCAGGTACCTAAACTGCTTCCTACTGTATCCTAATTGAGTGGGACACAATGTATAACACATATTAGGATGGCAGTAATTGAATTAAATATGTCAGCTAATATTTTAATAGACCCTTACGGCTGGCATGGATTTTTATCCAGCTACCTAGTTAAGTAGGATTATATTTCAAATAACGCAGGCAGAGTAGACTCTATACTTTTAATAAAGTTCTCTAGGTAAGGCTGCTTTACAATATTAGACGAATTCTAGTATTCATTACCTTTGCAACCAGAAAATTCCTTTACCGACTGAACCTATATTATTTATATTGTACATTAAGCTCAATACTACCTTTTATATTCTCTGGACAGTTAAAACAGCCAACTGTCCTAATATACTAGAGTTGCCCTCCACAATTCCTTTTGTTATTTGGCCCAGACTCAGATAAAGGAAAAACTGGGCCATGGTAGATGGTACAGGTAGCATATCTCAGCAATACAACGGAAATAACACATTTTACGCATGTAAAGGCTTGGCTTCTCTGGTTTGCTACCTTCATTATGTGGAGCTGGATAAGTAACTTTGCCTAGGGTGTATAGTTATGCTTCTCTTACAAATTTCCTGAGAAGGTGAAATCAGATGTAAAACTTTTTCTTGTCAAAATAGCCCTCATACACACTTTAATCATCCCCTTTTATCACTAGCAAAAGCAGGGAAAAATAAATCTTATGCCAAGTCTTTATGATCACCACTTCCTAAACTATATGTTGAAAAAACTGTTTAAAATTATGCCTGGATTAACACCAACAAAACTGGTTTGTAGTTTCTGAAACTGCCCTTTTCAAGAAGTAGTATGTTTGTTGTTCCCTGCTTTTTAAGGCACAATATCTAAGATATCTAGTCTTCTCAAAAGTTATAAATACTAATTTTTAAAAACCTATTGGGCAGAAAATTTTTTCAGGCTAGGGAGGTAATTCATGTAGATTTTGAGGTCTGAATCACAGTCATTTAAAGTACATTCTTCACTACTTCTGATTCTATTTCTATTTATTTCCTCTATAATAAAAATTAAAATACATATGTTTTCCATGATGTAAGTAATATTCATTGTGACAAACTTTAAAACATGAAAAAAATGGAAGTAGAGAAGAAATATTTTCTGGTTACATTTCATCTGTTTCTCTTACTATGTTTTCTATCTCGTTCTAAAAATTACTTAAGGTGGTTTAGAAAAATAAGGATACACCTATTGCTTCTAGTCAAAGTCTTGGAATGTTAACAAGTTCATCCTAAACTTTACAAGAAAGAACAAAGATCCAAAAATAGCCAAGGCAATGCTGAAGAAAAGTGGAGAAGTCAACCTTTCTAGATATAAAAACTTACGTAAAACTCTAATAATTAATGTAGTATGGTGACTGGCATTAGTGGAAGCTTCAAAGGGCTAATGGAATAGAAGGGCCAGGAACAGGACTACATGTGAAAACATGAGAGACAGGTTTGCTCTCTACAATTCAGAGCAAAAGGTTAGACGGTTCATGAGAGAGGTAGTACAACAAAGTATTTTTAGTTCATGGTCTCTGATGGCAGACTGCAGGGTCAAATCTCCACCTGGCCATTTACTGGTCATGTGACGTGGTACAGTGTCAATTCACTTACCACCTGTGTGTTAGTTTCTGAATCTGTAATGAAGATAATACTACAGTGCCTACCTCATAAGGTTCTTATGAGGATATGAGTTGTTATAGGAAACTTGAATAAACCACACACACATATCCCCAGAATAAATGTATAAGCTGTTTTCTTAAGTTTCATTCATTTGAAAAAATTTATTCATTACATATTCTATGGCATGATACCATGCCTCTAAAATTAAACCATCTTTTTCTCCCAAGATTCCCACCATATCACCAGCTACTTGTATTTTAACAATAATAATAGTATTCAATAAGGGTTTAAATAGAAATCACTTATTAAAGATATTTTCATTAGTCATTAATAGTGTTTTCCTTCTCATAAGCAATTTGAAATATTGTAAACCAAATTCACACACAATTCAGAGTAACAAGCATTTAAAAAAATTGTTTTAAAACAAAGTTCAAAGTTAAGGCTATCCTGTAATTGCACAGATCTTCTATATAAAAATTCATATAATAGTTAAGGTTATTAAATTATAATATATTCAATCGCATTCATAAGATTAAAAAAAGGCTCACATCCAAAAATTTAGAATTTGGTTTTCTGTCTGCTGTGTCTGTACACTGCTGCCCTCTAATGGATAGTGTAGTAAAATAAAGGCCCGTTTTCGCCACTTTACACCCAACTTGGTCACATTAATGACTTTTGGAAGACAGCAGAAATGAGGGGAAGTTTAAGGCTCATTGAAATCTGCATACTCTATGAAACATCTGCTCTTACTTATAAGTCCAAATGCATTTGGACAAGTCCCTTGAAGATTACTGAGCTCATTAAAAACCATAGTCCAATTTTGTGGTTGAATCTCCTTGTTGAAACAAGGAAATCCGTTATTTTCCAATAGAACAAAGAAGCTGCCAAATTTTCATCTTTGACTGCTGAGAAATGCAAATATAAAGTAATGACCAGGGATTTAGACAACTAAACATTTATGGGGAATGTGGTAAAACTTTTATCCAAGACAACCAAAATGAGCTGCCCAAGAAAAGCTGGCAAAATGTATTATCGTTTAGAGGGAATTTTGAAGTTGGATAATGATTTTGAAGAAAAGGACTCTGTAATCCTGCTCTAAGAGTGTATGATAGCAATGGTAAGTACAATGATTTTCTCAGATTTGAAAAAAAAGACACATAAACCATCTGGTCTGGAAACGAATTTTTCTTTTTCTTTGGCGAGCTAAATGAGAATATGCCTAGGGCTTACAGAGAACAAGGCTGAGGAAGCACTTCACATAAAAGCAAAACAAACAAAACCAAACAACAAGCCCCAAAACCTACTGGAAATTCAAAGTGGGCAATAGTCATGTTGGGAAAAAAACTGCTTCCTACACACTAGCCTCAACAATGAATGAAAATTAATGCGACCTTCTTAAAAGTTACCAAGTTTTTGATATTAATTTAGTATTTAATAATTGTTTACTGTGCACCAATTATATTAGAGCAGTGTGGGATAGCAAGTTACACCAACCCTTTCAATACAGATGAAACCAATACTATCACTGGACCAAGTAGTTGAATACTGACAAAATATAACTGGACTTTTTATAGAGTTGCCTGGCTGTGAAAACAACATTGATGGAATAAAATATTGTCAATTTCCCATCCTTACAGGCCTTTCAATGATCACCCAACTGAATTAAAGTTTTATCCTTAATACAAAGAAATTTGATGTATTACTAATATCCAGTGGGCTGGCAGCCCTAATCCAGGATTTCTCAGCCCCAGGATTATTAACATTCTGGGCTAGGTAATTCTTTTGTGTTGCAGGGAGACAGTGTCTTGCACAAAGCAAGATGTTTCAAAGCATCCCTGGCTTCTACCTTCTAGATGCCAGTAGTACACCCTCTCTGGTTGTGACAACCAAAAATGTCTCCAGACAATGCCAAATTTCTGGGGGTGGGGTTGGGGTGCACGGCGGGGTTGTCCGTTGAGAACCACTGCTCTAATTCATGATTCTAGATGGAAGTTTCATATTCTAAGACAAATATTCTTTTCACAAGTACCAAGAGAGCAGAGAGACCTATACTCATGCTTACCTGCTGACATGCAAATTAAAACCATTAATAAGACACCACTGCACATCTATCAAAATGGCTAAAAACAAAATAAATCAAACAAACCTGCTGAGGATATCAAGTACTGGTGAAGATGTAGAACAAATGGCACTTTCATATATTGCTGGTGGGAAAGCAAAATGGTATAAACATTGGGAAAACAGCCTGGCAGTTTCTTACAAAGTTAACATTTTGGTACCAGATATCTCTGTGCCCTACTCTTAAATATTTACCCAAGAGAAGTGAAAATTTATGCTCACGTAAAGATTGGTACAGATGTTTAGGGTGGTTTTATTCATAATTGCCAAAATAATTGGTCAGCAGATAAATACAACTTTGGTACATCCACACAATGGAATACTACTGAACAATAAAAAGGAATAAACAAGTGATATATGCAGTGACATGGGTGAATCTGAAATGCATTATGCTAAGTGAAAGAAACCAAAATAAAAAAACTATACAATGGCATTACAGAAAAGCCAAAAACTACAGAGGAAAAAAATAGATAATTGTAAGAATGTGAGATAGTGGGAAGATGTGACAATAGGGAGCAGTAAGGAAATTTTTGGGGGGGATGTAGAAATGTTCTATGTCCTTATTATGCTGGTGGTGGTTGTATAACTTATACTTTATTTGTAAAAACCCATAGAACTATATATATATAGAAAAGTAAATTTTACTATGTGTAAATTATGTCACAATAAACCTGACTTAAAAATGAATAAATAAATCAGATAGGTTGGGGGAAGGAGTTTGAGTTTTATGCTTAGAGCTGGGGGCCTAAGTTAATCATAATAATCTAAAACAGTTATGTTAAACTTTTTAAGATGAAAGATGATCACAATATTTTACTTCCTATAATAATAGCAGTGACAAAAAATTCCTTTATTCATAGTTGGCAAAGACTAAATATATCATCTATGCATATTAAAGTAACCTGGCAGTGAAATTAACTATCAGCTATATATAAATATTTGTAACTATTAATAAATGTAAAGGGTATAGAACTTAGGTGATTTAGAATGCTATTCCTGGAGAGGGGATTAAAGATGGTGGCGTGAGAGGGGAGACAGAGGACAACTCCTAAAACCGTATATAATACAGAAATATAATTACTACAACTAATCCTGAAAGTGCAACAGGAAAGAAGGCTGTACCAGATGGCATACACCTGGAGAAAAGAACTGACTTCACAGAACAGGGTAATGTACTAAAGCTGTGACTCGGCGGGACCCAAGACCTTCCCCAACCTCAGCTCACCGGCTGGAGGAAGAGAAATGGAGCGGGTAGGGAGTGAAGGCCTGAGAGTGCTGAACATCTAGCTCTGGAGATCTGCTATGGGAGCAGAAACCTACATTGCATGGTGCTTTGGTGATTAGGGGGATTGGAAAGCTAAGACAGACAGAATACCTGGAGAGACTGAGATTCCAGCTGCTTATGTAAAACGGATCCATACCTGGATGCTCTGGGACAAAAGAAAGGCAGGCAGTCTGAGAGACTTCCTAACAGCAAGAGGGCTGCTAAAGGGGCATGGATTGCACAGAGCTTACTGCTCAGGAGAAAGGACAGGTAGACAAAATTGTCTGGGTGCACTCTGCCCAGCAAGTTGGGAACTTTCATGATCTTCAAACGCTCCAGCCCCCTGGCTGGCTACGCAGCTCCAAGGCCCTCCACCATGATATGCAGCATGCTGTGCCTTCCTCCCGGCCAGCCTGCACCTGGCTAGCAAACTGGCAGCCCCTGCCCTGGCATCACACCAGCAAAAGGGAAGCCCTGCCTACATCAGCTACAAACTCAAAGCACAGAGGCTTACACCTGCATGTTTGGCCCACTGGTTCTAGCAGTGGAGACGGGCATAGCAGCTGGGAAGTAGGAAACAGCTCTTTCCTCCCCCCAGGCACCAACACCATTCCCCCATGACCACCGACACTGCTCCAGGGGCTGAGCAGATCCAGAGACTGGGTGCCACATACGAGGAACCTGGTTCAAAGCAAAATTATTAATACACCAGACAAAGTCAAATGAAACTGATCTCACAAATGTTCCTGAAAGAGATTTAAAAATAAAAATCATAAACATGCTCATGGAGGTACAGAAAAATATTCAAGAACTCAGGAATGAATACCAGTCGGAGATACAATCATTACAGAACACAGCATCGAAACAAAACATACAATGGAAGGTTTCAAAAGCAGATTAGATATGGTGGAGGAGATGATCAATGAAATAGAAATTAGAGAAGAGGAATACAAAGAAGCTGAAGCACAGAGAGAAAAAAGGATCTCTAAGAATGAAAGAATATTGAGAGAACTGTGTGACTGATCCAAATGGAACAACATTTGTATCATAGGGGTACCAGAAGAAGAAGAGCGAGAAAAAGGGATAGGAAGTGTCTTTGAGAAGGTAATTACAGAAAACTTGCCTAATCTGGGGAAGGAGATAGTCTCTCAGGCCATGTAGGTGCACAGATCTCCCAACACAAGGGACCCAAGGAAGACAACACCAAGACATATAATAATTAAAATGGCAAAGATCAAGGATAAGGACAGACTATTAAAAGTAGTCAGAGAGAGAAAAAAGATCACATACAAAGGAAGACCCATAAGGCTATCATCAGACTTCTCAGCAGAAACTTTACAGGCCAAAAGGAAGTAGCATTATATATTGAATGCAATGAGGCAGAAGGACCTGGAACCAAGAATATTCTAGCCAGCAAGATTATCATTTAATAGGAACTGCTATAGAAGGAAGTGTTCTGAAAGCTAAACAGCTGTCTCCAGGGGTAATCAAACCACAGTACAGAAAGTAGAACAATTAATTACTAAGTAATTGCAAAATTAAATCAACTACCCCCAAAGAAAGTCAAGGGATAGACAAAGAGTACAGAATATGAGACTTAATATATAAAGAATGGAGGAGGAAGAAAAAGGAGGAGAAAAAATGAACTTTTAGATTGTGCTTGTAACAGCATATTAAGTGAGTTAAGTTAGACTCTTAGATAGTAAGGAAGTTAACCTTGAATCTTTGGTAACCACGAATCTAAAGCCTGCAATGGAAATAAGTACATACCTATCAATAATCACCCTAAAGGTAAATGGTCTGAATGCACCAATCCAAAGACAGAGAGTCACTGAATGGATAAAAAAATAAGACCAATCTTATGTTGCCTCCAAGAGAATCACTTCAAAACCAAAGACATACACAGACTAAAAGTGAAGGGATTTCAAAAGATATAGCATGCAAACAATAGGGAGAAAAAAAGCAGGAGTTGCAGTACTTGTATGAGACAAAATAGACTTCAAAACAAAGAAAGTCACAAGAGACAAAGAAAGATGTTACATAATGATAAAGGGGTCAATCCAACACAAAGATATAACCATTATAAGTATCTATGAGCCCAACACAGGAGCACCTATATATGTGAAACAAATATTAACGGAATTAAAAGGGGAAATAGAATGCAATGCATTAATTCTAGGAGACTTCAACACTCCACTCACTCCAAAGGACAGATCCACCAGACAGAAAATAAATAAGGAGACAGAGGCACTGAACAACACATTAGAACAGATGGCCCTAATAGACATCTACAGAACTCTACACCCAAAAGCAACAGAATACACATTCTTCTCAAGCGCACATGGAACATTTTCAAGAATAGATCATACACTAGGCCACAAAAAGAGCCTCAGAATATTAAAAAAGATTGAAATTGTACCAACTAGCCTCTAAGATCACCAAAGTATGAAACTAGAAATAAATTATGCAAAGAAAATAAAACATCCCACAAACACATGGAGGCTTCACAACTTGCTCCTAAATAACCAATGGATCAATGACCAAATAAAAACAGAGATCAAACAATATATGGAGAAAAAATGACAGTAATACTTCAACACTGCAAAAATCTGTGGGACGCAGAGAAGGCCATGCTAAGAGGGAAGTATATTGCAATACAGGCCTACCTTAGGAAAGAAGAACAATCCCATATGAATAGCCTAACCTCACAATTAATGAAACTAGGAAAGAAGAACAAATGAGACCCAAAGTCAGTAGAAGGAGGGACATAATTAAAGATTAGGGCAGAAATAAACACAAAGCAGAAGAATAAAACAAGAGAAAGAATCAATGAAAGAGGGACCTTGTTCTTCAAGAAAATTAACAAAGTAGATAAATCCAAAGTCAGACTTATCAAGAAAAGAAGAGAGTCTACACACATAAACAGAATAAAAAATGAGAATGGAAAAATCACTATGGACACCACAGAAATTCAAAGAATTATTAGAGAATACTATGAAAAATGATATGCTAACAAACTGGATAAACTAGAAGAAATGGACAACTTTCTAAAAAAATACAACCTTCCAAGGTTGACCCAGAAAGAAACAGAAAATCTGAACAGACCAATTACCAGCAATGAAATTGAATCGGTAATCAAAAAACTATTTAAGAACAAAACCCCTGTACCAGATGGCTTCACCACTGAATTTTATCAAACATTTAGGGAAGACCTAATATCCATCCCTTCTTAAAGTTTTCCAAAAAGTAGAAGAAGAGGGAATACTTCCAAATTCATTCTATGAGGCCAGGATCACTCTAATACCAAAACCAGGCAAAGACACCACAAAAAAGGAAAATTATAGACCAATATCCCTGATGAACATAGATGCAAAAATAGTCAAAAAAATATTAGGAAACTAAATTCAAAAATATATCAAAAAGATCACCCACCATGATTCAAGTAGGATTTATTCCAGAGATGCAAGGATGGTTTAATATTAGAAAATCCATCATCGTCCACCACATTGACAAAAATCACATGATCATCTCCATAGATGGCAAAAAAGCATTTGACAAAATTTAACATCCATTCATGAAAAAAACTCAGCAAAACGGTTATAGAGGGCAAGTACCTCAACATAATAAAGGCCATATATGACAAACCCACAGCCAACATCATACTTAACAGCAAGAAGCTGAAAGCCTTTCCGTTAAGGTCAGGAACAAGACAAGGATGCCCACTCTCACCACTTTAATTCAACATAGTTCTGGAGGTCCTCGCCACAGCAATTAGACAACACAAAGAAATAAAAGGCATCCAGATTGGTAAGGAAGAAGTTAAACACTCACTGTTTGCAGATGACATGATATTGTACATAAAAACCCTAAAGAATCCACTCCAAAACTACTAGATCAAATATCTGAATTCAGCAAAGTTGAATTACATAGAATCTGTTGCATTCCTATACACAAATGAAGAGCTAGCAGAAAGAGAAATTAGGAAAACAATTCCATCCACAATTGCATCAAAAATAATAAAATACCTAGCAATAAACCTAACAAAGGAAGTGAAAGACCTATACTCTGAAAACTACAAGACATTCATGAAAGAAATTAAAGAAGATACCAATAAATAGAAACACATCCTGTGCTCATGCATAGGAAGAATTAATATTGTTAAAATGGCCATCCTGCCTAAAGCAATCTACAGATTCAATGCATTTCCTGTCAAAATACCAACAGCATTCTTCAATGAACTAGAGCAAATCATTCTAAAATTCATATGGAACTACAAAAGAGCCCAATTCGCCAAGGTAATCCTAAGAAGGAAGAATAAAGCTGGGGATTACGCTCCCCAACTTCAAGCTCTACTCCAAAGCCACAGTAATCAAGATAATTTGGTACCGGCACAAGAATAGAACAATAGACCAATGGAACAGACTAGAGAGCCCAGATATAAACCCAAGCATATGTGGTCAATTAATATACGATACAGGAGCCATGGACATACATTGGGGAAATGACAGCCTCTTCAACAACTGGTGTTGGCAAAACTGGACAGCTACATGCAAGAGAATGAAACTGGATTACCATTTAACCCCATACACAAAAGTAAACTCGAAATGGATCAAAGACGTGAACATAAGCCATGAAACCATAAAACTCTTAGAAAACAACATAGGCAAAAATCTCCTGATATAAACATGAGCAACTTCTTCCTGAAAACATCTCTTATGGCAAGGGAAACAGAAGCAAAAATGAACACCTGGGACTACATCAAACAAAAAAGTTTCTGTACAGCAAAGGACACCATCAACAGAACAAAAAAGGCATCCTACAGTATGGGAGAATATTTCTTTAAATGACATATCCAATAAGGGATTATGATCCAAAATATGTAAAGTACTCAGATGCCTCAACACCCAAAGAGCAAATAACCCGATTAAAAAATGGGTGGAGGATATGAAGAGACAATTCTCCAAAGAAGAAATTCAGATGGCCAACAGGCACATGAAAAGATGCTCCTAATCACTAATCATCAGGGAAAAGTAAATTAAAACCACAATGAGATATCACCTCACACCAGTTAGAATGGCCAGCATCAAAAAGACTAAGAACAACAAATGCTGGCGAGGATGTGGAGAAAGGGGAATCCTCCTACATTGCTGGTGGGAATGTAAGCTAGTTCAACCATTGTGGAAAGCAGTGTGGAGGTTCCTCAAAAAACTAAAAATAGAAATACCATTTGACA
Organism: Manis pentadactyla; assembly: GCF_030020395.1. Lineage (NCBI taxonomy): Eukaryota > Metazoa > Chordata > Mammalia > Pholidota > Manidae > Manis > Manis pentadactyla. The sequence continues at coordinate 50,041,101 of NC_080027.1, forward strand.
CAGGAATCCCACTCCTTGGAATTTACCCAAAGAATGAAGGTCACAGATTCAAAAAGACATATGCACACCTATGTTTATTACTGCACTATTTACAACAGCCAAGATATGGAAGCAACCTAAGTGTCCATCAGTAGATGAATGGATAAAGAAGATGTGGTACATATACACGATGGAACACTATTCAGCCATAAGAAAGAAACAAATTCTACCATTTGCAACAACATGGATGGAGCTGGAGGATATTATGCTCAGTGAAATAAGCCAGGCAGAGAAAGACAAGTGCCAAATGATTTCCCTCATTTGTGGAGTATAACAATGAAGCAAAACTGAAGGAACAAAACAGCAGCAGACTCACAGACTCCAAGAAGGGACTAGCGGTTACCAAAAGGGAGGGGTGTGGGAGGGCAGGTGGGGACGGAGGGAGAAGGGGATTGAGGGGTATGTATTATGTTTAGTACACATGGTACGGGGGGTCACCGGGAAGACAGTGTAGCACAGAGAAGGCAAACAGTGAATCTGTGGCATCTTACTACACTGATGTGACTGCAATTGGGTATGGGTGGGGACTTCATAACATGGGTGAATGTAGTAACCACATTGGTTTTCATGTGAAACATTCATAAAAGGCTATATCTATAATACCTCGATAAAAAAAAAGACTGGCTTTTCCTATATTTGAGCTCTGTTCTCCCATTAAGATTTTAAAAACATATTTGTTTCAATGCTAGTCAATGAAATACCCATAAGGCACAAATAGAACTCTCATATTATTTTATAAGAAAGACCAAGTCAGAATTCTCATTTTTCCCTTTAACCTTTAGGAAAACTGTCAGAAAAATTACACAGTTCAGGAAATATTTATGTATTATTGTAGATGCAAAACTGATTAGAAAACTACACTATGTAAAACAATAGATACATGTCCAACTGATTTCTTGATGCCTCAGAATAGAGGTTTTATAAAAAATTCTTGTCTTGGCCTATCTTAATGTTCTCATTTTGCATACAGTCAGTGGTCCTTTGGATGTGTGTATCAATAATCACAGCCATAAAGCAGGTAAGTAGGTAAATCTGCTATTCTATCCTGCAGACATGGAACATTCTGAAAGTCAAAGTGGACAGATGCAATATTATGGATTGGGCATAGAAAGAAAAGCTGTATAGATGTATGGCCAATAACCTTCATGGTGTAAACCTTGCCAAAACTTACACAATTTGTCTCTAAAATATTTATTCTTTTCCTTCTTTCTCATTCAAACTTTCTATTCCCCTCCTTCAAAGTCACCAAATAGTTTTCTTAATTATTTAGGAAGCTACAGAAAGTTAACAGAATAGCTAAACCCAGTCACAGTTGATCCTATTCGTATCTACTCACATTCCTACAATCCGTTCCTACTTCAAAAAGCAATATAAAGGAGTGTTGAGAAGGAACTAGAAAATTAAGGTTTGTTTTTGAGGTATTTCAAAGAGAAGTGAAGGGGAGAGGACAGATACCATACTTTAGTGCAATAAAACATTTATAAACATCTGAATGGAATCACCAGGTATCAATTCTAACCCAATAATAAGGAAACAAATTATATGGTTGGTTCTTGCTTTCCAAAAGGGAATTTTAGAAATGTGATTAAAAAAAAATCTGACTAGTTAAAAATAGAACCATCTGAATTATTTCCCTTGCATCAAGACCATCCTTCTTCCCTCCTCTCAATGACCCAGAAAGTAACTTTATCATCACGTTCAGCTTTTTAGCTTTTTGAAGTATTTACTTCAGGAATGTTGGGACCATCATGGACTTTAGAATCTTAGAAGTAGAAGGAATCTCAGAAAGTCTGATGACAATCTACTGGGATATTCTCAAATTCTCACTCATCATGTATATGTATCATCTTCTCAAGGATATTGGGGGAATCATGTACCTAGAAAATGCCTGGCACTAGTAGATGCCTAATACATACTGAATGAATGGAACTGATTAAATTAAATGGAATATAATTAGATTCTTTGGGGGTGGGAAAGTAAGCTCTCAAGCAACAGAGAGACTTAGTATATTTGGAGGGCAATTTCCATCTCTTATCTAGTAATACAATCCCTCATGATGATCACTTTATAAGGGTTGTTTTTAAAGGATAGGGGTTGTTTGTGTTTTACATTCACCTTTAGGAATGTATAATTACTAGATATTTATTTTAATTTTCAGTTTTGTGTTGCCTTAGTGTAAACTATTTATCATAAAATTAAAATTCTAGGATGGCAAGAAAGGAATTTTGCATCAAAGTGGCTTGGCACACTTCCTTTCATAGGCTGTATACTCCATCATGTACTAGACACAAACCTGTGTCAGAACCCCAACTCTGGTCATTTAATGGCTGTAAAATTTTATTCTGGAAAAGTCTGTAAAGACCTATGAGATAAACATTCAATTATGAAAGGGATCAGTTCCAGAGTTTCAAACATTGATTCCTATTTCATGTTTTGCTAGTCTTTGAAATCCATAATAAATCACTCCTAGAGGGCAAGAAAAATACCTTTCTAATGTTATGTTTCCTCACATATCAACAGCTGGCCTATCTATCTAAAGGGTCATTCCAAGATCAAGTGAGAAAGTATGTTAAAGCACTTTATAAAGAACAAAGTATAAAGTCAGCCATTGGAAATACCATGATTTTCCAAATTGGAGATGAGTCAGCCTAAAGGAGTGAAAGAACATAGGCTTAGGAATTGGACAGATGAAAACTCCTGAGTTTAAAATCTGGATTCAATCACTTAATAGCCATATGATCCTGAGTCATATGACCCCAGTAAAACAGGGATAAGGACACCAATCTTACATTGTTGTTATGAGGATTAGAGATGATGTATTTAAAGTGCTTAATCCCATGCCTGGCACTAAACACTCAATATTTATTATTATTACAATAGGTTAATAGAAATTTCTCATGTGATCATGGTTTATATATTAGTGCTCTCCAACCATCATAAATGGCAAAGAACAGCACATACCACAAGTTTTCCTCTGACAGAACTTTATTTTTTAACTTCCATCATAGTAATCAAGAAACAGATTTATTATATTGGACTTAGCTATATGTGGATTTCAAGGTATTGGTCTAAGGGCTAAAGCTTAAAATAACTTCAGAAATAAAATTCATAAATAATTGAATAATATGAAACAAAGAAACACATTTTAGTATTTCTGCTTTTATCCAATTGGCTATCAGATTTTAAAAGGATGTGACAAAGCACTGACTAATAACCCAACATCCAAAATGTACCATTAATGCCAAGAATTAGGTTAAACAACACCAGCACATTGACCCTCAATCCTTCCTAATTTTAATTTCTAAAAAATACATCTTTCCTCAACTTTCCCCTGGAAGACCATACTTCCTACTTCCTTTCTTTTTCTTTTCCTAATAAAAGGATTCAACTCTGAAAAGCTTCACCAGCCGGAGGAATGACTAGTAATCATCAGCTAAAATCCATTTTTCTAACATGCATGTCATCTTCCTGTCATCTTAGGTTCTCTTCTTTCTTGGTATCCAAATGATTATTTCACACTTTACCACATTTCATTTTTTAAAACTTTCTTCATTTCTTCCAGACAGGGAATATTTTCACCCTTGAGTTTCTGTGGCCACTTGACAATATGCTTTCCTTCTTTTAGCTTTTACTCCCTATCTGTTCAAAACAATACAACTCAAATGATTTTCCTGATCTAGTGGACAATCACTGTACCAAGCTAAAGCAGGGCATGTTGGTCAATTCTGTCTGAGGTAAGTCTCCAGTGAGTTCTCCAGTGAGTCTAATCTTTATGTCTTAAAAATGTTCATATGCCTTTAAGAAGATGGAGACCTAAATGCAAATCACAATGAGTACAAATGCCAAAATGGAAAATTGTGACTAAAATGTTTTCATAATACAGGTAGATCACTTTGAAAAATGATGTCTATTTTGATGCCAACCATAACACCTTGTAACTTATAGTCCCAAGATTTTAAGTTAAAGCAAAAAGGTTATTACTATAAAGATGAAGTTTTTTGGTTTTTCAAACAAAATACTCTAAAATTTAATAACTGTCTAAATAAATATACTTACATTTTTGAAAAGTTGCTCAGCAAGTTCTCTGACATGCTTTATCATCTTCAATGGGTTATTTTCTTCAACTTTAATTCGTTCTACTTCAAATGCTACCAACTTGGAAAAAAAAAATGGCAAAACATCAACTCCAGAATATGTTGACTTAGAAAACTGTATGATAATTTAATATAATTTTCAAACTGAAAAGCATCCAAAATAGGTGCTATTATTAAAACAAAATACTTTAGAATTTTATTGGATTTCACCTTTATTCTAAAATTAGTTATTTGATTGTTTGCATGGTCTGGTGGTCTCTCCCTGGTGATTTGGTGCCCTATTTCTTCTTGGGAAAAGTCAGTTTTGGAACAGAGAGACTCTCTCCTTTTCAGGCCTCACTCAGAGAATTCTCTCTCAGAAAATTTCAGATGGTCAGAAAGTCTCCCAACATTTCCCTCACTCACAAAATACAAACCAAATGTTCAAGACTCTAGTGTGAAGCTCTGCTGACAGGTGATTCGGAATGAGTCACTAAAACTCCTGAGCTTCTGTTTCTTCATCTCTAAGGTAAGATGGAAGAACAAGATGATCTTTAGGCTCCTTCTAGTTCTCAAATTACACAAACTCAAATCCATTTTCCTCCTAGTTTACTGGGAAAACTGTGTGAGTGTGTACACTGGAGTGGAGAAAAGAATACTAGCAGGAAAAACATTGTGGATGGGGTGGAGGGGTAAATAGACGGATAATTTTTTTTAAAGGCTATAATATAGGATTTTTCCTTTTAGTAACTAATATCACTAGAACAGACAGACATACAAAACTATGACTTGAACTATTACAGGCCAGGATTCAGAAAGACTGTCAAACAAAGGCAAACATTTCTTTTCCTCTATGGAAGTATGGGGACAAAACAACACAAGGCAAGCTGCCTCTTAAAGTTCCATAAGCTTTCCCAATGATAGGCTGCCCTAGGCTAAATGAAAAGAAGGATCCCTTTCCCAGGAGCAAATGCTACTTTTCTATAAAGCACATTCCCATGCAAATCAATTAAATGCCAAAGAGAGTAGGTCTGATGTCTCATTCCTCTTAGGCCCTTGACTAAAGTACTCATCTGAACAATTGGCTTTTAAGTAGCAACATCAATAAGACACCAAAAATCATCACTGTAGGCAGAACATACAACTGGATGAACACTAAGGGAGACCCAATAGGAATCCTGGACAGTCCTTGCTTTATCATTGTTTCCAATCTAGAGGCTAAATATATCTTATGTATGTCAATGTACATAATAAACAAGTTGCCATATAAAGATACAGACATAAAATAAAACAATGCAGACCAATGGCTCTCATTGGAGTCATCTACTCTGGAAAGTTAGGAGGAACTGGTGAGGTAAGGGCAGAGTTAGAACAATGGGAGATCACTGTCAGGCTGAAAGGTAGAGGGAGGGCACTCCAGGCAAGGAAAGGACTTACAAAAATAGTCAGAGGCTGTGGCAAACAAGTTTTCTGCAAGTAATCAATCTGACTTACTAGTTTTGATGAATCTGCCAAAGGGAATTACTAAGAGAATTTGGATAGAGCAAAAAGGGAGTACATAAACCAATGTTACTATTCAGAATACTTCAAAGACTAATAAGATACAGGAGCTAGAAAGGACCTTGGAGAACATCTAATTTAACCCCATAGAACATTATATATCAATTACTTAGTTCAGGATCTAAAGGCTGATATATGTTAGTATTCGATAATCAATGGTCAATCATATTAAATGTTGTTATTGGAGAATCAGTGATCTATAATTGATGAGAGCAGTCTCTCCAAAATCTTCATATGCTTTATTATTAACTAAAGCAGTTCTCCATACTCAGAACTAAAACCATGTGCCTCTTCTTTCTTTCTTACTTGTGAATTCTTAAGTCTTTACAGAGAACAAAAAATCCTTCTTTGAACTAAGGATCTTCAAGACCTCGATTCCTATCTCCTCTGTCCAAAACCATCTGCAGCAAAATATAATAGCTATTACTATTCCTCACTGTCTTAGTTGCTATCAGTGTTCTTCTTTTATAGACTTCAAGGAACTTTCTGATGTCTTCGGTCCAATATAGTGCTCTTTGAGAAATCGAAATGGGAATAATATTTGTTGTTCCCTCCCCCAGAATGTGCGGCTATGAACTTAAATGATAAATGGAAAGATACATTAAAATAAGAGAAATAATAACTAATATAACATAGCATCCTTATTTTGAGTCACATTTGTCCTAATTTTCCCTTTATATGGTCAATTCCTTGAAGATAGAAACTAAGTCTATCTTACATATCTTCCACCTATTTAATATCTCCTAAGGGAACTAGACAAATATTGATTATTGATTAATAAAAATGTCACTAAGCTAAACTACAGCTCTAGGACACAGATAGATCTAACTGCAGTTTGAAATCACATATCTATATATTCATTAAACATTTCTCTCTATGGAACTGAAAAAGGAATCACTGCACTATTCCTTTCAAAAATAAGAGTTCTATTTATACAATCACTGTCAACTTTTCAGAAAGATTTTAATTCACTATTTAAAAGTCAGTTGTCCAAGATTTTTATGTACTTCTGCCACATCCTACAATTATAGTTTTTGTAATTTTTCTAATCCATATTATGAATACCAATATCTGATAAGCATAACAGTAAATAACATTTGGACTATTTAATATTTAATTTACAATATATTTATGATTTTGATTAAATGTTTAAAATACTACTTCTCAACTTTTAATTACTAGTCTAATTTTGTCTGTAAATAATGCATTCATTTGATAAGAACTATACCTCATCAAAGAGATCACAGGATCTATAGGGAGGACCTCTTTCTGAAACAAAACCTGCAAATGCCATTCCATTGAGAACTTTAGTGAGGAAATCATTCTCAACCAAACCACGCTGCCCCAAGAAAGCTGTCTGTAAAGAAAGACAAGGTGAAATGAATAATTTATCATTGAGTAATGAATGAATGATCAAAACAAAAATATAGTAGAAAGATCAAAGCCTGAATAACTGTCTTCATGCAAATGTGTTGTTATAAAATACATTTCTTTCAAAAAGGTTTTTGATATCTGATATACTACCTGTACTAAAAAAAATAAAAATGAAGGTTCCATAGTATTACTAAAAAAGAATAAAAATGACAGTTTCATAGTATTATTAAAAATTATCATCTAACCACACAAAGCAAATATTTTAAATAGTCACATTTGATAAATAAGGTCAAGATACACGGCTAAAAGAAGATAACCAAGTTGTCTTTTTAAATTAGAGTCTACATTTTGGACAGACACAGTATGGTACTGTATCTTACCTTGTGAAAATGTATTACTGGTTCTGCATGAATTCTTATAAGTTGTAGGCATGATCTATAACCTTGGAAAAGTTGTGCAAATAATCTAAGAAAAATTGCACGGACTTCTTTATCCTGAAAATATAAGACGAAACACTAAATTTCTTAAAAAACAAATGAAATATCACAAAGTCAAAAAGTTGCAAAGAACCTGAGAGATTATTTAATACATCTGTCCATGCTTCCTACATGTAAGTCTCATTTGTGGAGGCCCTAAGTGGTGGGCACCTAGTCCATCCATTATTGGACAACACAGGCTGTTGAATAGTTCTTTTTCTAAATTGAACTAAACAAACTTGCTTCTAGTACAGCCAATTTTCTTCTCAGAAAAACTATAAGTCACTGAGTCTTCCCTTTCACCACGTTAGAGGAGGACATATTTTCCAAGTCAACTGATTTTTATATCCATCAAAAGAATTACAGTCACAACTATAAAAGAAAGAAAAACTCAAAAGACTGTAATTTAAAAGCTTATTAAAGTCTTCCAAAGTTTGTCCAGCTTATAAAAATCTATTCTTGAATCAATAAGGTTTGACTTAAAATATGTTTTGATAATTCAGGTTTTAATAAAATCATAGTTTTAGAAGTAAAGGAAAGTCAGTCTTTCCTTAATCTTCCCAACCCACACTCAGGCCCTTGATCAGTGAGGAAATGGTCAAGAATGCTTCAGTAACTTGTCAGTGGCAAGCAGTTCTTTGAGGCTTCTTATTGACCAAAAAGCTCATCTCTAAGAAATGTTTTGGGCAAAATAAGAAATGGGTCTTTATTATATACTAACCCTTTCATGGTTTCTAATTGGAACTATTTCATCCACTCACTGCTCCAATTTGATCCTTTGCTGTTATCATCAGTCTCTGCTTCCAATTTTTTTTAAGTTTCCCTTTTGAATTATTGCCTGACTCTCGATTTGATGCTTGGTATAGTTCCCCAGGCTATAACCTAGGTTCTGACTTTTTGTCCAATACTGATGCATGCCTTCTCAGGGCAATAGTCTTAGCTCTACTCCTCTCTTGGTCAGTGTGCTGCTCTGTAACTTCTCCTTGTGTAGGTCACAAGGTAAGTCAGTGGCAAATTCACCTAATTTCTAATTTGGTACACTTTATACTAGGCTATCTATTTAACTCTCACTTCACTCAGCTTCTTTAACAACCATATAAATAAAAGTGCAGCTCTCTTTAAAAGAATCAAATTTAAATATTAAACTTCTTACCAGCATTTTTGACTGGGATAAAGCTGTTCGTGGAGGGGGGAAAGCATGATCTGCTACTTCCAAATCTGGGTGCAGAATCTAAAGCAAAGAAGTCTTATTATGTAAAAGATCATAATATCAATAAAGCCTATTATTTAATCTACTTGGAACATTAAGTCGCAAAATTGTCAGCACATGAGTTATAATACATTCCTTCCATGAAATATAATGCAGTTAGCTGAGGCAGCTCTGTATATAACATGTGGAAAGATCTCCAAGACAAAATATTTAATGAAAAAAGATGTTCTGGAAAAACACACATAGTATGGTCTCATCTATTTGAAAATCAAACAAAATAAATCTTAAATCTACACATGTACATGCACTGATAAACATATAAATGAAAATGTAAAGTTCTGAAAGAATATGCACTAAACTATAAAATACTAGTTACCACTGGGAAGGGAATGGTCTAGGACAGAGCTATTGGTCTATAGAGTTGAAAATTTCAAATGAATATTTGCTTTTCCTCTCCTTGTGTAATTAACAATTAATTAATTAACTAAAATAATGGGGAGAAAGGGAATAGAGAAAGGTAATACATTTATGAACCTCACAGTCCAAAGGGGTAAAAGTACAATACAATATGACAAGTACTATATATATATAAATAATAATACATAAAAACATAAACTATAATTAATTCAACCTGGGGAAAACTAAGAAAAGAAGGTAACCTTTGAGTTAGGCTTTGAAGGAAAGCAGGTTGGGGAGCAGGTGGGAAGAAAGGTCCATGCAGGACTTATACAGAGAAAAAGATGAAATTGCATTAGTATGTAGCAAAGTTTTGCCTTTGCAGAACCAGTTTCAAGTATTTAGGTTTAAGTAGTACACTTAAAAGTAAACCAAAGACTCAAAACAATACTAAAAGATGACACTAAAGTATCAATAATATTTATGACTCAGCTGCCCCAATTATTACTACAGTATAAAAATGTCTTCATGTCTATAAAATCATCCATGGTATTACACAGTTCAAGTACTGTTGCCATATGATTACAACTATTTACTAATCAAATGAACCTCATATACTTGTATGTCAAAGCTCTCACATGGCCCATCAAATGTGATTTCTTTTTTTCTACTTTGACAACATACTATGCTCTTAGTCTTTCTTATAGTACTACATTGTAGCATATAATCTACCATTCTGCTTAACAACTACAAAATACAGGATGGAGACTGTAACTTAGGTCTCCTGAGTCCTACACTAGTATTCTTTCCATTTTAATTATACCTAGTATTCCAGATTACGTTAGGAAAAGTCAGTCTTCTCTCAGTGTTCCCAGCTCATAGATGCCAGTATTAACAACAGAAGTACTAATACAAATTTGAAAATTTTCTAAGAATAAAATCCCTCTTGATAATCCTAGACTTCTGAGTTCTTATTTAAGTTCCTAATTAAAAATGAAAAAATGGTTTAAACATCTCAGACTGGAATATTAGTCAAGAATGTGAAGACCTTAGTTCTAGTAATGGCTTGAAAAGGCATGCAGAATATCTAAGTTTCAATTTTCTGATGATGGATAAACAGGTACATAAAATATCAGTAAAATAAAATACTGCGCTTTTCAAAATCAATGAGGTAAAATAATTACAAAAAAATTAATTTGTTTCAATGGGAAACACCCAAGTCACAAGATTTTTTAAAACATCACCGTATAGAATGATGAACATTTAATCTATCAAATATATCTTTCTGTAGTAACTTGTAAACATTGGCTAGACAATATTATACTATTTTGTGAGTAGCACATCTATGAGAGAGGAATAAGATATCAATAAAGAGGTTGAAAGATAAGGAAAAGGTGCTATATTCTAATGGGAGGATGTTAGGGAAATCAGGGATTTTAAGGCAAGAGTCTGTTCTTGTCTTCACAGGTGCATTTCCAATACCTAGCACAGTATTCAGTACACAATAACTACTAAATAAATATGCTGAGTGTAAGAATGAATATAGAACAAATATTTGGTAAGGATTCAAAGTATATTCTTTAGATAATATCTAGTAAAGAATCCTATTCTAAATACTGTACAAGAATATATTTATGTTTCAAGAACACATAACTCTCCCTTTTAGGTACTTACACTGCCAGTGACATTTAGTTCCAATTATCTTAATTTGGATTTAAATCAAGGGAAAATTACTATGAAAAAAACCATCATACCAAAGAAAGAGCTGCTTGAGTCTGATGTAGAAGTGGTTCCGGGAGGGAAGAGAGGTGAATACATTCAGGAATTTTAATAGTGCCTCCATCCAAATCTGCTATGATTACATCTAACTGAAGGAGATAAAAAAATTAATCTATAATTAATAAAATGTATTTGTTGTTAAGCAAATTAATTTGGATTTCACTAATTCAAAATGAGAAGAACCAAATGTGGAAGAGATTCTTGGATGTCCATAGGATTAGAATACTGGGTTTGTGGCTGCCCAGCTTCCTCTGAAATTACATGTGGCATGTGACGAGCTTTCTGCCCATGGAACGTAAGAAGTGATGTGTACACTTCCAGGCATTTGTGATAGTGGGGATATAAGGCTCTTCTATGCTCTTTCCCTTTCCCATGGCTGAAACTATGAACTGGCAGCAACTCAACCTTGAACATTCAGATGATAATTCTGGTGGAGAAACAAGGAAAGAAGCTTAGACTTTGAATGAGTTCATGGAGCAAACTAGGCTAGTATAATGGAACACTTCTATGGACTGTTGCATTAGAGTTAAATAAAATTCCATTTGTTTGAGTCCTTTCATTTTGGATACCTTATTACAGTAGTAGCTTAGGCATATCTTAAATAACATAGTAATCATTTTAGGAGTTAACAAAGCAAGCAATTAGTATATATCAAAATGGTGCTATTTAGGTGCTTAAGAAAGAAACTGAATTTTAGCATTTTATAACAGTCTTTAAAAATAGCTTACATAAAACATAATAGATTGGTGAAGTTATTACCTTGAAACAGGATTAAAATTCATTCTAATTTACTCATTACAAAATTAAGAAATTTACTTTTGGCAACACTAGGTTTACCATACCTCCAGAGACTGTTTATACTTAGTGAGAAAAAACTACCTATAAACCAGATTGGTATGCTTCTAATTAGTACTAACTAGGTTTTATTGAATATGCTTTTTTAATATGGTGATATCAAAGTTAAATAGGAACTAGATATCAATATATAAGGTTAGGAAGAATGATTAGTATATAAATGAGTATCCTGTTTATAATTACAATGTTGAATAGTCTTTTGTCAATTTAAATGACATATATGATTTGATTACAATTATAATTATGTATAGGTACAAAGCTTCCTTCTTTGCTGGCAATTAAAACTAAAACAAAAGTAGAATTATAAAATCATAAGGATCTGTGGATCACAGATGTCATTTATAGCTCAACCTTACAGTAAAGATTTTTTCTTAAACTCCATAGAAAGTTCATGCAATCTGTTCTTTGCACTCTACTCAGAGTGCTTCAGAGTGCACTCCTCACATAAGGAAACCCATTCATCATCATTGGGCAGCTCTAATAGTTGAAAACTTAAATGAGCAGAAATTTGCTTCTGTATCCATTATACCCACTGATTTCATTTCAGCATCTTAGAGCTACAAAAGTGAATCCTACTCCTCTTTCTTATGACAGCCACTTAAATATTTATCTTTAGCTATCAAATAGTATTAGGTTTTACCTGAGAAAATTTCCTCAGTAACTCACAGGATATATTTTCTAACCTCTTGACAATTCTGGCTGGCCTTCTCTGAAGTACATTATTTTGTTATAAACCCTCTTAAACTGAAGTACAGAGAACTAAACATGTTATTCCAGAACTGGCTTGATAGAGTATTACTTTCCTTCTTTGGTATTTCTACTTAAATGGTACTAAAATAGTATAATTTTGTGGGATTCATACTGAATTTGTATTCCACTAAACCCTTCACTCTTTTGCAAATGCTTTTTGCTTCTTGGTTAACCATTCTGCATTAACACAGGCCTCATTTCAAAATATGAATAAATCAAAGCACTCATACAAAAGTATAAAGAGAATATTAATAAATTATCTTCATTTTTCATATATAGGATGAAGAATACAGAAAGATAACTTAATATGTCAAAATAAGCACATTTAAAAATATTAATGCATTCATTTTGTAACTCTCCAGTACTTGCTACAAGGAAATGATTAACATATTTAGGTTTTTCAATGATGCTTTTCTTCCAGCCAATCTTTTCAATTGGGAATGTAAAAGATATGAAAATAATAACTAGCTGAAATGTTATAGGACTTGAAGAAACTATAAACCTCTGATCTCAAAAACTGTCTATTTAAAGATGCATACTTACAAGTTCATGGATGTCAGTTTTAAAAATAGAATGTACTCCAATAATGAAAGGTGTTGGGGAACTTAGAACTTCCAATAGCTGAGCCGGGAGAATGGGAATATAAGGATAACTAGAAATAATAAAAAATATACATGAGATATATTTGTTTTTGCATGACATAAACATATTTTCTTTCATTTTTATGCTATGAGTTTTTAATTACCTATGTTTAGAAATTATCAACAATATTCACATGGTTGTTAATACTAAATTTTTGAGAGGAAAGATTAAATAAATCTTCATGTGAAAGATATGATCAGACACACTAAGATATAAATGGAACCAAGGGCAACTTCCTTATCCCTTATACCTCCTAGGCAAGAAGTCTCTTCAGATTTTTTAATCTTGCTTAAAATAATTTTCTCTTACATAGAAATCTGACATCAGGCGGTATAACACTGACTCCCTAATGTATCCCACCTCAATACTAGTGATGATTTGTCTACAGGAAACAATTATTCAAATTCCATTTTCTATACTTGATTTTTACATTCAATAAGAATGGCAAAGTATAAAAATTGAGGCCTATAATTATCTAGGGGTTAAGAAATGCACATTGGTAAAAAAAATTTTTTTAAATAAAATCTGGAAACAGTCTAAATTTTTTTTCTGGTTTGTTTGAATTTAAGTTTCCTAGATGTTATGATTATCAAATTGATAAAACAGCACATTAGAATAAAATGTTCTACTTAGAGCGCTATCAGGCATCACTGTTTAGATTGTTTTCTTTCTACTTTTTATTATGGAAAATTTTAACATACCCACCAAAAAATAGAGAGAAAACAAAAGAAAATGAAGTCCTGTGTATCCGATCTGGCTTGAATTACAAATGCCTGGACACAGATATATTTTTTATCCACATCTGTTCTCTTTTCTACTGTACTATTTGAAAAAAAATCCCAGGTATCACATCATTGATATATAAAATACTTTAGTAGGTATTTAAAAGAATAAGGGCTCTTTTTTAATAGAACCATAATATTGCTATAACTGCTAAAAATTAATAAGTCCTTAATATCAAATAATCAGACAGCACAAACTCAAGACTTTTATCTCTGCGTTCAAGAAGAATTAAATGTTTCTGACAATACTATTCAAATTTTTTCAATAATTAACCAACACTCAGTAATAGACAACTTGGAAAAGTTTTAATTCTAGGCTAGAATTCTCAGAATTATGACTCTTGTAAGAGCATAACTTTGTAAAATGTATATCCTGTGGTTCAAAACTATTGTGCTATGTATGACATTTTGACTGATCGTCAATAAGGAATGCATAATTTAGGAATAAATAAAAGCTCGAAGTGAAAAAACCTCACCTATATTTAAGAGGAAACATTAAAGATTCCAAGGCTCTACAAGCATCACTAAGTCTCTGGAAACTTGCAGAATGGAAGAGAACCTTATTTTCAGTGAGGACTGCACAAAACAGGCTGAGGACATTTTGAATTCCTGAAAACACAAGAACAAATACTTACCAAATGCATTTAATTTTATATGTGTTGCCAACAAACAGATTTAGAATGACATGTAATAAAAATGCCAGTATTTTTGAAATCTTTGAAGAAAAATACTTGGTTAAGTTATAAATTCCACATAACCTATGGGTATTTGTTTTCTCAGACTTTTAGTATATGCAAACACTCATAGAACATGCTAGTTATTTAGAAATACACTATTATCTTCTTTTCAATTTCACCTCCAAGGTCTGTACTTAAGTTCCTGTTTTAGACACTGGCATTGCGTCTCACAAAGGCGATGTGAGTCGCTACTAAAACTAATAACTTTTTCCCCCTTTAAAGTCCATTTGTCTGCTGTTAATATAGCCAAATGAGCTTTGCTGTTAAAACTTACCTGATAAATCTTTTTGTCTTTTCACTCCAACCTTTCTCTACTTCTTGTCAATGGCATATAGTGATATTTTTAAAAATCCAGTCTAACAACACCAAAAAGACAAAAAAACTTTGTCTTTTAACTAGATCATTAATTGACTTACATTTACTGTAATTATATATATATATATCTTTTTATACACACATATATAAAATATTTTACAATTTTTATTTGCTCCTTCTCTTTTTTCCCCCTTTCTTTATAATTTCTCTTTATCCTGGCTCTTCTTTTCCACTTCAGTGAGTATGGAATTCATATGCTTTGTTTTAGTGGTAATAATAGAAAATACAAAATGTATACTTATCAAATTGAAATCAAATAAATATATTTATATTTAATTTTCTTTTTATTACTGAATCATCTTTTTAAATATCAGTTCAACCTTAAACACATGGACATATAAATAAAAAGTCCCCATTAATATTGTCAAGGTAAAATACTTCCTGTACCTCCCTTCACTGTAACCTGTCCCTTCGTGTAAGATATGCTAATTTTCCTTTGGCCCTTATTGTTATTCTCTTTTTGTTTTTTCCTTTAAGGTATCATTGATATACAATCTTATGCTTAGGTTTCACATGAGCAACATTGTGGTTACTACATTCCCCCCTATTATGAAGTCTCCACTACATACCCCATTACAGTCACGGTCCACCAGCACAGTAAGATGCTATAGAGTCACTTCTTATCTTCTCTGTGCTATACTGCCTTCCCTGTGCCCCCACTATATTATGTGTGCTAATCATAATACCCCTTAATCCTCTTATCCCTCCCTTCCCACCCACCCTCCCCAGCCTTTTCCCTTTGGTAACCACTAGTCCATCCTTGGGTTCTGTGAGCCTGCTGCTGCTTTGTTCCTTCAGTTTTTGCTTTATTGTTACACTCCACAGATGAGTGTAATCATTTGTTACTTGTCTTTCTCCACCTGGCTTATTTCACTGAGCATAATACCCTCCAGCTCCATCCATGTTGTTGCAAATGGTAGGATTTGTTTTCTTCTTATGGCTAAATAATATTCCATTGTGTATATATACCTCTTCTTTATCCATTCATCTACTGATGAACACTTAGGTTGCTTCCATGTCTTGGCTATTGTAAATAGTGCTAAGATAAACATAGGGGTGCATATGTCTTTTTGAATCTGTGATTTTATTTTCTTTGGATAAATTCCTAGTAGTGGAATTCCTGGGTCAAATGGTATTTCTATTTTTAGTTTTTTGAGGAACTTCCATACTGCTTTCCACAAAGGTTGAACTAATTTACATTCCCACCAACAGTGTAGGAGGGTTCCCCTTTCTCCACATCCTCGCCAGCATTTTTTGTTGTTTGTCTTTTGGATGTTGGCCATCCTAACTGGTGTGAGGTGATATCTCGTGGTTTTAATTTGCATTTCCTTGATGATTAGTGATGTGGAACATTTTTTCATGTGCCTGTTGGCCATCTGAATTTCTTCTCTGGAAAAGTGTTTATTCAGATCCTCTGCCCATTTTTCAATGGGGTTATTTGCTTTTTGGGTGTTGAGGCGTGTGAGCTCTTTACATATTTTGAATGTTAACCCTTTATTGGATATGTAATTATGAATATATTCTCCCATACTGTGGGATGCCTTTTTGTCCTGCTGATGGTGTCCTTTACTGTCCAGAAGCTTTTATAGCTTGATAGTTCCATTTGTTCATTTCAGCTTTTGTTTCTCGTGCCCGAGGAGATGCGTTCAGGGAAAAGTTGCTCAAGTTTATATTCAAGACAGTTTTGCCTATGTTTCTTCTAAGAGTTTTATGGTAATTGTTATTCTCTTTTATCATTTCCAACTTATCCCATATGATTTAAATACCTGAACTTATAGCACAGATTTTCAACCTTCTCTCATTTTGACTAATGCAAGAGTTTCATAACTGGTTTCCCTAATCCAGTCCTCATTCAATTCAAATCTATCATCCAGACAGCTTCTAGCATGATGAAAATAAAATACAAATACGATTACATCACTTTCATGCCTCAAGCCCTTTAATATCTTCCCATTCTTCTGAGTAGTGATTTTCAAATGTATTCTGTACCACAGAAACAAATAAGGAAGAGAAGCTTTGATTCAACTTGTTTTATACATTAATCTCTCTGAGCCTCAGTTGGTAAAATGAAGATAATATTAAAACCAATCTTAGTGGGTTGCTTATAAAGGAGAAATGAGATAATGTATGGAGTTCTTAGCACAGTACCATATGTAAATAATCAAGATGTATTAGACGATATTAAGATTATTATTTCAATTATTGTAGTTATTACCATTAATTTCCTTTGAAGTTAGGGCTCTGATGCTAAGAATGTTCGAAGACACCTAACTTAGAAGATTAAGTCTGAGCTCCATGCCAAAATACCTCCATGATCTTCCATCTTTCCAACCAGCTGACACCTCCCACAACTAATCTAGCTGTCAGAATACTTCTTTCAGTTTGATATCTCTGCTTCTTTTGCTCATGTTCTTGCTGCCTGATGTCCCCTTTAAACTGTGAGTTCCTTAAAGATAACTCTGTGTCTTATACACTGCTGTATCCTTCCTGCCTAGCATAGCACCTACTATAGAGTAGTCACGTGAGAATGTTTCACTGAACTGATAAGCTCTCGGAATGGTGATGTGAACCACTATTAAAAGATGTTAAAAGTTGCAGTAAAAGATGTCACAGAATATCAATTCAGATAGGAAAATTGCAATATAGAAATGATAAATAAAAGAATTGAAAAATTCAATTATTTTAAGTTAGAAATTTCCCCATCAAAAATATAACAAAAAAAATGAAGACAAGTCTCACAGTGAGAGAAGTACCTGGAAAGTATATTAATGTAAAAGGTAAGTGTGCAAAATATGCTTTAAGAAATCCCCACTAAAATTAATAGGAAAAAAGCAATATAAGAAAATAGTATGAACTTATAATTTACAGAAGAAAAACCGAAATGGCTTATAAACACGGGAAAGATGCTCCAACACATCTAATAATTAGAAAAATTCAACGCAATAAATTTACGGTATACTTTTAAACCTATACTACAGCCAAAAATTGAAGCCTGACAGAATTCTAAGTTTTTATGAGGATGGGTAGAAAAAAGAACTACCATACATACTGCTGTGAAGAATATAAAGTTAAAATGCACATACCCTATGACCCTATTACTGTAATTATTTATCACAGAAAATTTCTCACCTGTATCAAAGAAGGTAAGTATAAAAAGGTACATTGTAGCAGTATTTGAAATATAGAAAAAAACACACTCTAAATGTGAGAATGAAAGAACAAATTGTGGTAAAATCATACTATGAAATTATTATACTTCCTCTTATTAGAAATAGTGAAACAAAAAATAAAAAAATTTATTATTCATAATTTATTAAAATACTCATTAAATTAAATACAATTTTCAAGTAATACGGATTTGTTTTTGGTAAGTTTGTAGCATTTATACTTGTGAATTTAATAGATTAAAACATCACTAAGACTTCTGGGATACCTGTATAGCAGTGAAAATAAAAGAGCTGGTGCTACACATAGCAACTTGAATAAATTCCCAAATATAATACTGAGGAAGAAAAATAAGATATAAAACAATTATGCAGAATGTATTATAAGTTATGAATTGTTTAAAAGCATACAGGTAGCACAGAGAAGACAAGTAGTGACTCTGTAGCATCTTATTACACTGATGGACAGTGACTGCTATTGGGTGTGTGTGGGGGACTTGGTAATTAATATGGGTGATTTTTGTAACCACAATATTGCTCATGTGAATGAAATCTTCATAAAATTGTATATCAATGATACCTTAATAAAAAAAAGAAAGAGATAATCTGAAAAAATATATAAATAAAATAAAAGCATACAGATCTTCCAGTGAAAAAGATGGCAGAGTAGGAAGGCAGGACAGAAACCTCTTCCCACAGAAACAACAAGAAAGCAACTAGAGCAAAAACACTTAACACTGAAAACGAACTGAAGACTGCAGAACAGACCATCTACACCTTGTGAAGAAGAGAAGACCACACAGAAAAGGGTAAAGTTACAGACCCACAACTGCACAGGACCCAAGCCCTTCCCCCCATGCCAGCCCACAAGAGGGAGGGAGAGGAAGGTGCAGGGAGGGGATAAAGGCTCAGGAAATCTGTATGCCTGGCAGATCTGCTCTGGGAACACAAGTCCATCTTGCCTTGGGCTTTAGTGATTAACATGGCTGGACACCAGAGAGGGGTGGAGCACACTAGGAGGCTGAAACTACTGCTTCTGGTGAAGGACAGGCACACTCCCTATGTCCCACTGAGACCCAACATAGAGGCAGCAGTTTGAATGATTTACCAGAAGTGGGAAGGGTGCCAGATGGGCAGGTGATGGAGGGTGCTCCTTCCACAGGAGAAAGGGCAGGTGGATGATGCTTTCCCAGCACTCCCTCAGCCCAACTGGTCAGGCACTTGCAGGAGCCAATCCCAAATACTACATCACCCTAGCTGGTGGCTCAGTCCCAAGGTGCTTCCCTGCATGCCTGCCCAGACCAGAAGATGTGAGACTTTGCTGTCTGGTAGGCAGAGGAAGACTTTTCTGCCTGGAAGGTGGAAGGAAGCTTTCCCAGCATTCCCCACCATTTCTCAGTCAAACCGGGAGGTGCCTATGGGAGCCAGCTCCAAACACTCTTTCCTCCTTGTTGGCAGCCCATTAATTCCAAGTTCACTGTGCACTTGCCTGCCTACCTTAACAGCCCAGCAGCACCACCACAGCTGCAGTGCAGGCAGAGGGTGTCCCTGCCAATAAGGATCCCCACAGAATCCCCCCAGAGATGCTGTACAACTCAAAAAGGGCTTGCTGAGACAAACTGCCAGCTGCAGAAGTGAAAGGCAGAAAGGCAGAAAAGTTTCCCTGCCCACAGGCCACTAACAGCAAGTGTCAAAGGACAACCAGGCACAAGTGAGCAAAAAGTCTTAAGCTTCTGGGCACAATAGGACACCTTTTTCATAAAGCTATTAATCTTTAGACCAGGAGGCATAGCAGATCTAATACAAAGGAAGAAACACAGAAAACAATATAAAATGAGAAGGCAAAGGAATGTTCCAAACAAAAGGAAACACCAGAAAGAGGGCTAAATAAAACAGAGATCCCCAATCTTCTTGATAAATATTTCAAAGTAACAATCATTAATATTGTCACTGATCTATGGAAAAGTATTGATGATCTCAGGGAGGACTTCAACAAAGAGATACAATAGCTGAAAAAGAGCCATTCCGAGCTGAAGAATACAGTAACTGAAATGAAATATACAATGGAGGGAATAAATAATAGATTGATGCAAGTAGAGGAGAAAAATCAGTGAGATGGGAATTAGAGAACAGGAACACAACAAAGCTTAGACAGAGAAAAAATCGCTAGAAACAAGTGGATATTAAGAGAGATATGTGACAACTCCAAATCAAACAATATTTGCATAATAGGTGTACAAGAAGGAGAGAGAGACAAAGGAGTTGAAAGTCTCTTTGAAGAAATAATTACTTAAAACTATCCAATCTGGGGAAGGAAATAGACACCCAGGTCCTAGAAGTTCAGAGAGCCCCTAACAAAAGGAACTCCAGAAAGACAACACCAAGACAAACAATTAAACTGACAAACATTAATGATAAAGAAAGGGGATTTAAAGCAGCTAGAAAGAAGAAAAAAATTACTTATAGGGAAATACCATCAGGATATCAGCAGATTTCTTAGCAGAAACTTTACAGGCAAGAAGGGAGTGGCATAAAATATTTAATGCACTGAAACAGAAGGACCTACAACCAAGAATCCTATTCCCAGCAAGGTTATCATTCAAAATTGAAGGAGAGGTTTAAATTTTCCCAGATAAATGAAGGTTAAAAGAATTCATCACCACTAAACCAGCCTTACAGGATATGTTAAAGGGACTTCTGTAAATGGAAATGTTTTTAGCCTAAATATTTTTCACCAGTGAAAATAAACCCACAGTTAACGAAGTGGACCAATTACTTACCAAGCATGTTTGAAACTAAAACAAAAATAGTAAAACTAATTATACACAAAATCAGTGAAGGTATACCAAAAAAAAAAATGCAGATTATGACACCTTATATATATAAAGTATGGAGGAAGAAGAAGAATAAAAAAAAAGTACTTTTATATTGTGTTTGAAATAGCATGACCATCAACTCAATATAGACACTTAAATATTTAGGAAACTATCCGTGAACCTTACAGTAACCACAAACCTAAATCATATACAAATACACAAAAAATCTTAAAAAAGGAAATTCAATCACAACACTAAAGAAAAACAAGAGAAGAGTATAAGAGAGGAAGAAACAAATAAATAGAAACTACAGAAACAACCAGAAAACAATTAATAAAATGGCAATTATTATGGCAATAAATACATACCTATCAATAACAACCTGAAATGTAAATGGACTGAATGTACCAATCAAAAGACATAGGGTGGCAGAATAGCTAAAGAAACAAGATCCATCTATATGCTGCCTACAAGAGATTCATTTTAGACATAAAAAAATACACAGACAAAAAATGAAGGGATAGAAAAAGATATTTCATGGAAATAATAGGGAGAAAAAATCAGGTGTAGCACTACTTATATTAGACAAATAGACTTCAAAACAAAGAAAGTAATAAGAGACCAAGAAGGACATTAAATAAAGACAAAGGGATCAGTCCAATGAGAGGCTATAACCATTATAAATGTATATTTACCAAACATAGGAGCACCTAAATATGTAAAACAAATACTAACAGATCTAAAGGGAGAAACACAATGTAACTCAATCATATTAGGGGATGTTAACATGTCACTTACATCAATTGACAGAACACCCAGAGAGGAAATGATGATGAAACAGACACTGAAAAAAATACATTAGATCAGACAAACTTAACAGATATACACACAACACTCCACCCAAAGAAATATGATACACATTTTTCTCAAGTGCACATGGAATATTCACCAGAAGAGATCACATACTAGGCCATAAGAAAAACCTCAATAAATTCAAAAAGATTAAAATTGTATCGAGCAACTTCTCGGATGACAATGGTTTTGAAACTAGAAGTAAATTACATGAAGAAAACAGAACACCCACAAAGACGTGGTGGCTAAACAACATGTTTCTAAATAATCAATGGATCACTGAACAGATCAAAGTAGAAATCAAGCAATACATGAAGACAAATGAAGGCAAAAATACAACAGTTCAAAATTTGTGGGACTTCGCAAAAGAAGTCCTAAGAGTGAAGTGCGTAGCAATACAGACCTACCTCATGAAACAAGAACAATTCCAAATAAATAGTCTAAACTCACAATTAAGGAAACTAGAAAAAGAAGAAATGAAACCCAGAGTTAGTAGAGAAGGGGCATAATAAAGATCAGAGCAGAAATAAGTAAAATAGAGAAGAATAAAATGATAGAAAAAAATGAAACCAAGAGCTAGTTCTTCAAGAAGATAACAAAATAGACAACCCCTAGCCAGACATATCAAGAAAAAAAGAGAGGACAAAACCAAAATGAGAAATCAAAAAGGAATAGTCACAACTGACACCACAGAAATACAAAGTATTACAGAATTCTATGAAAAATTATATGCCAATAAATAGGATAACCTAGAAGAAATGCACAAATTCTTAGAAAAGTACAACCTTCCAAGACCAACCCTGGAAGAAGCAGAAAATCTGAACAGACCAATTACGAGTAATGAAATTGAGTTGGTAAACAAAATACTCCCAAGAAACAAAATTCCAGGACCAGAAGACTTCACAACTGAATTCTACCAACCATTTAAAAAAGTGCTATTACCCATCCTTCTTAAAGTATTCCAAAAACTAGAAGAGGGAATACTTCCAGTGTATTGGAACCAGCATCACTCTAATACCAAAACCAGACAAAGAAATTGTAAAAAATGATAATTACAGACCAGTACCCTTGATGAACTTAGATGCAAAAATCCTCAACAAAATATTGCGAGACTGAATTCAAAAACACATCAAGAGGATCATTCACTAGGACCAAGTGGGATTTATTCCAGGGTTGCCAAGGTGTTACAATACCTGTAAACAGATAAATGTCATATACCACATTAACAAAAGGAAGGATAAAAACCATTATGATCATCTCAATAGATGCTGCAAAAGCATTTCACCAAATTCAACATCCATTCATGATAAAATCTCTCAACAAATTGGTGTAGAGGTATAAGGTATATGGGTATATATCTCTACATAATAAAGGCCATATAAGACAAACCCACAGCTAATGTCATTCTCAATGGCAAAGAGCTGAAAGCTTTTCCTCTAAGACCAGGAAAAAGACAAAGATATCATTCTTACCATTTTATTCAACATAGTACTGAAAATCTTAGCTGCAGCACTCAGATAACACAAAGAGATAAAAGGCATCCAAATTGGCAAGGAAGAAGTTAAACTGTTACTATTTGCAAATGGCATGAAATTACATATATATAGAAAACCCTAAAGACTCAACCACAAAACTATTAGAATAAGTGGATTCAGCAAAGTTGCAGGATACAAAATGAAAACAGATATCTGTTACATTCCTATATACTAACAACAAACTAGAAGAAGGAGAAATCAAGAAAAAAATCCCATTTACAATTAACATCAGAAAGAATAAAATACCTAGGAATCAACCTAACCAAGGAGGTGAAAGACCAGTACTCTGAAAACTATGAGACACTCATGAGAGAAATTAAAGAAGACACCAATAAATGGAAATTGATCCATACTCATGGATAGGAAGAATTACAGTCTTTACTATGATGACTATGATTTTCCAAATCCAGCCCTTTCTCCACATTCATCTGTTAGCACTCAATATTCTGGAATAAGCTGAATTCTTATTATCCCCCACTAACCTGTTTATTTTTGTATCCACTGTCAGCATGAATTCATGGAATACTTTCTTTTATTCCAACATTCCTTAAGTCATTACTGCCCTTAATTATTTTTGTGCTAAATCCTAGATTTAGACATGGGCACCACTTTAACTAGTTCCAGTGTCCTTGTGAATATGAACTCACCCCCTTTTTTAGTCTTTCTTAACAAAATAATCCAGGCACAGATTATGCCCACCCTGCCCCTCCCTAAAGTCACCTACTTCTCTAATGAGTCCTCCTGGTTCCTCTTTTTGAGGGATCGTATTAAAGACCAAGATTTTTACTGGGGTGTATTTGATCCTGGGCCACTTCTGCAGTAGGAAATATAAGCATGTATATACTTACACATAACACATTGACATTCACACACATGAACACATACATGAATACATATACACATATATATGCACACAGACACATTTGAAAAATCCTGAGTTCACAATGATTCCAATATGTATTTGTATGTCCCTTATTCCAGTGAGAACTCTGGATCCTAATAACATAAAGAACATATTTATTCATTTTCTAAGTCTTATATCACATATAAAATAGTTGCAAATTTTTTTCAGCCATTCTAACTCAAAAAAAAAACACCAACTAAAAAGAAGTCCACGACTTCTTTGCAACTCTTTCCTCAAACCTGTGCAAAGTGGAATGAGGTTATATAGTAAAGTACTGTGTTCATAAGTTACTATGATGTGTTTTCCTTCTTCAGTGTGATAATGTTATTAATTTGAAAGACAGTGGAGTTTGTTTCCACATGCTTTTAGTTTTAAGATTTTCTTTTTTGCTTCTTCCTATCATGACCGATACATTTTCTGAGGATGTAAGACCTAAACATACTTCCAGAATTCAAAACTATATAAGGAGGTCTACTCAGAGAAGTGTCACTACTTTTCTAATTAATAGCATTGTGCCAGTATCAATTTTCTGGTTGTTAAAAAATGCAGAATGGATAAAATGTTATTGCGGGGTGAAGGTGCATGATGTATATCTGAGGATTCTCTGCACCAATTTAGCAACTTCTTGTGAATCAAAATATTTAAAAATAAAAATTTATACTAAGAAGTCTGCAGTTGTTTAGTTCCCAGGTTGCTGTAACAAATCACCACAAACTTAATGGCTTAAAACAACACAAATATATTATCTTAAAGCTTTGGAGGCTGCATGTTCTGCTTGGGTTTGCTAGCTTCTAGCAACTTCCCACATTCCTCAGCTCATGGCCCCCTTCCATCTTCAAAGCTGGCAAAGGTCTGTTGCATCTTTTTCACTTAATGTGGCATCACAGTGCATCACTCAATCCTGACTCTTTTGCCTCTCTATTCCATCTTTTAAGCCTCCTGGTGATTACACTGGGCCCACATAAGGGAAGTGACTTTTGAGTTGGGTTTTGAAGGATGAGCAGAAGTTAATTAGGGAGACAAGAGCAGCACAGCTTTCAAAGCTGAGAGAGACTATGACAGAGACACAGAGGACTGAGGGAGGAAAAGACACTAAGAGACCTATAAGTAATTATGCAAAGGGAAGGTTCATGAAGAATTTGTATTCCATGAGAAGGATTCCAGGCTTTTTCCCTGAAGAGTAGGGAAGAACTCTGCTCTCTCCACCCCTATCTGAACCCTATGAAATCCCCTAAAAAAAGAGAATCCAGAGAGGCGGAGCCAACATGGCGGCGTGAGTAGGACAGTGGGAATCTCCTCCCAAAAACATATATACTTTTGAAAATATCAACAAACACAACTAGCCCTAAAAGAGAGACCAGAAGACGCAGGACAGTGGCCAGACTGCAGCTACACCAGCAAGAAAGCAGCGACTGGTGAAAGGGGTAAGATACAAGCCCCGGACTGCGGGACCCGAGCGCCCCTCCCCCCAGCTCCCGGTGGGAGAAGAATAGGCAGAGCGGGAGGGAGACGGAGCCCAGGACTGCTGAACACCCAGCCCCAGCCATCCGGGCCAGAGCGCAGACACAGTACATGCCCAGGGGGCCCTGGATACTGGGGGAACAGGGAGTAAGACCTCTGAGCGGGTGCTGAAGCTGATGCCCCTGTGACAAAGAAAAGCGGGGGCTTTTTGAAAGTCTTAAAGGGACAGGGACTTAACAGCTTGACGGAAACAACCCAGGTCACAGTACAGCAGCTGGAAATTACAGGGAAAACCGGGTGCACTAACCCCCTGGGCAACAGCTCTGAGACCCCTCACGGAGGCAAACAGTCAAGCAGCCCCCCCATCCATTACCCCACCGGGCGTTGCGAAAGCAGAGAAGCAGCCTGAGACAAATTCCGCCCACAGAAAGGGAAATTTCTCCCTTCCGGCCAGGCAAGACACAAAGACCCACTCTACACGCAACTACCCAAAACAAGCCACTAGGGGTCGCAGTTGTCCCAGTAAAGAAAGGCCAGTAGCAAGTGAAAATTTTGGCCCTCCCAGCTGACAGTCAATAGCACCTGTCAACATGAAAAGGCAAAAAAATATGATCCAGACAAGACTAACCCAGACAGCTTCGGCATCTGCTACATCTTCCCCTGAGAAGGAACCTGGGGAGATAGATTTAGCCACTCTTCCTGAAAAAGAATTCAAAACAAAAGTCATAACCATGCTGATGGACTTGCAGAGAAATATGCAAGAACTAAGGAAGGAGAATTCAGAAATAAACAAGCTCTGGAAGGACTTCAAAACAGAATGGACGAGATGCAAGAGGCCATTAATGGACTAGAAAACAGAGAACAGGAACGCAGAGAAGCTGATGCAGAGAGAGATAAAAGGATCTCCAGGAATGAAAGAATTTTAAGAGAGCTGAGTGATCCATCGAAAAGGAATAATATAAGAATCATAGGTATTCCAGAAGAAGTAGAGAGAGAAAAGGGGATAGAAAATGTCTTTGAAGAAATAATTGCTGAAAATTTCCCCAAACTAGGGGAAGAAATGGCCTCTCAGACCACAGAGGTACACAGAACTCCCATGACAAGGGATCCAAGGAGGGCAACACCAAGACACATAATAATTAAAATGGCAAAGATCAAAGACAAGGACAAAGTATTACAAGCAGCCAGAGAGAAAAAAAAGGTTACCTACAAAGGAAAACCCATCAGGCTATCATCAGACTTCTCAACAGAAACCCTACAGGCCAGAAGAGAATGGCATGATATATTTAATGCAATAAAACAGAAGGGCCTCGAACCAAGACTACTGTATCCAGCACGAATATCATTTAAATATGAAGGAGGGATTAAACAATTCCCAGACAAGCAAAAGTTGAGGGAATTTGCCTCCCACAAACCACCTCTACAGGGCATCCTACAGGGACTGCTCTAGATGGGAGCTCTCCTAAAAAGAGCACACAACAAAACACCCAACATATGAAGAAGGGAGGAGGAGGAATAAGAAGGGAGAGAAATAAAGAATCATCAGACTGTGTTTATAATAGCTCAACAAGCGAGTTAAGTTAGACAGTAAGACAGTACAGAAGCTAACCCTAAACCTTTGATAACCACAAACTTAAAGCCTGCAATGGCAATAAATTCATACCTTTCAATAATCACCCTAAATGTAAATGGACTGAATGCACCAATCAAAAGACACAGAGTAATAGAATGGATAAAAAAGCAAGATCCATCCATATGCTGCTTACAAGAGACTCACCTCAAACCCAAAGACGCGCACAGACTTAAAGTCAAGGGATGGAAAAAGATATTTCAAGCAAACAACAGAGAGAAGAAAGCAGGTGTTGCAATTCTGGTATCAGACAAAACAGACTTCAAAATAAAGAAAGTAACAAAAGACAAAGAAGGACATTACATAATGATAAAGGGCTCAGTCCATCAAGAGGATATAACCATTATAAATATATATGCACCTAATACAGGAGCACCAACATACCTGAAACAAATATTAATAGAACTAAAGGAGGAAATAGAATGCAATGCATTCATTCTAGGAGACTTCAACACACCATTCACTCCAAAGGACAGATCCACCAGACAGAAAATAAGTAAGGACACAGAGGCACTGAACAACACATTAGAACAGATGGACCTAATAGACATCTACAGAACTCTATATCCAAAAGCAACAGGATACACGTTCTTCTCAAGTGCACATGGAACATTCTCCAGAATAGACCACATACTAGGACACAAAAAGAGCCTCAGTAAATTCCAAAAGATTGAAATCCTACCAACCAACTTTTCAGACCACAAAGGCATTAAACTAGAAATAAACTGTTCAAAGAAAGCAAAAAGACTCACAAACACATGGAGGCTAAACAACACGCTCCTAAATAATCAATGGATCAATGACCAAATCAAAATGGAGATCCAGCAATATATGGAAACAAATGACAACAACAACACTAAGCCCCAACTTCTGTGGGACACAGCAAAAGCAGTCTTAAGAGGAAAGTATATAGCAATCCAAGCATATTTAAAAAAGGAAGAGCAATCCCAAATGAACGGTCTAATGTCACAACTATCGAAATTGGAAAAAGAAGAACAAATGAGGCCTAAGGTCAGCAGAAGGAGGGACATAATAAAGATCAGAGAAGAAATAAATAAAATTGAGAAGAATAAAACAATAGCAAAAATCAATGAAACCAAGAGCTGGTTCTTCGAGAAAATAAGCAAAATAGATAAGCCTCTAGCCACACTTATTAAGAGGAAAAGAGAGTCAACACAAATCAACAGTATCAGAAATGAGAAAGGAAAAATCACGACGGATCCCGCAGAAATACAAAGAATTATTAGAGACTACTATGAAAACCTATATGCTAACAAGCTGGGAAACCTAGGAGAAATGGACAACTTCCTACAAAAATACAACCTTCCAAGACTGACCCAAAAAGAAACAGAAAATCTAAACAGACCAATTACCAGCAACGAAATTGAAGCGGTAATCAAAAAACTACCAAAGAACAAAACCCCCGGGCCAGATGGATTTACCTCGGAATTTTATCAGACATACAGGGAAGACATAATACCCATTCTCCTTAAAGTTTTCCAAAAAATAGAGGAGGAGGGGATACACCCAAACTCATTCTATGAAGCTAACATCACCCTAATACCAAAACCAGGCAAAGACCCCACCAAAAAAGAAAACTACAGACCAATATCCCTGATGAACGTAGACGCAAAAATACTCAACAAAATATTAGCAAACCGAATTCAAAAATACATCAAAACCATCGTACACCATGACCAAGTGGGATTCATCCCAGGGATGCAAGGATGGCACAACATTCGAAAGTCCATCAATATCATCCACCACATCAACAAAAAGAAAGACAAAAACCACATGATCATCTCCATAGATGCTGAAAAAACATTTGACAAAGTTCAACATCCATTCATGATAAAAACTCTCAGCAAAATGGGAATAGAGGGCAAGTACCTCAACATAATAAAGGCCATCTATGAAAAATCCACAGCCAACATTATATTGAATAGCGAGAAGCTGAAAGCATTTCCGCTGAGATCGGGAACTAGACAGGGATGCCCACTCTCCCCACTGTTATTTAACATTGTACTGGAGGTCCTAGCCACGGCAATCAGACAAAACAAAAAAATACAAGGAATCCAGATTGGCAAAGAAGAAGTCAAACTGTCACTATTTGCAGATGACATGATACTGTACATAAAAAACCCTAAAGACTCCACCCCAGAACTACTAGAACTGATATCGGAATACAGCAAAGTTGCAGGATACAAAATCAACACACAGAAATCTGTGGCTTTCCTATATACCAACAATGAATCAACAGAAAGAGAAATCAGGAAAACAACTCCATTCACAATTGCATCAAAAAAAAAAAAATACCTAGGAATAAACCTAACCAAAGAAGTGAAAGACTTATACTCTGAAAACTACAAGTCACTCTTAAGAGAAATTAAAGGGGACACTAACAGATGGAAACTCATCCCATGCTCGTGGCTAGGAAGAATTAATATCGTCAAAATGGCCATCCTGCCCAAAGCAATATACAGATTTGATGCAATCCCTATGAAACTACCAGCAACATTCTTCAATGAACTGGAACAAATAATTCAAAAATTCATATGGAACCACCAAAGACCCCGAACAGCCAAAGCAATCCTGAGAAAGAAGAATAAAGTAGGGGGGATCTCACTCCCCAACTTCAAGCTCTACTATAAAGCCATAGTAATCAAGACAATTTGGTACTGGCACAAGAACAGAGCCACAGACCAATGGAACAGACTAGACAATCCAGACATTAACTCAGACATATATGGTCAATTAATATTTGATAAAGGAGCCATGGACATACAATGGCGAAATGACAGTCTCTTCAACAGATGGTGCTGGCAAAACTGGACAGCTACATGTAGGAGAATGAAACTGGACCATCGTCTAACCCCATATACAAAAGTAAACTCAAAATGGATCAAAGACCTGAATGTAAGCCATGAAACCATTAAACTCTTGGAAGAAAACATAGGCAAAAACCTCTTAGACATAAACATGAGTGACCTCTTCTTGAACATATCTCCCCGGGCAAGGAAAACAACAGCAAAAATGAACAAGTGGGACTATATTAAGCTGAAAAGCTTCTGTACAGCAAAAGACACCATCAATAGAACAAAAAGGAACCCTACAGTATGGGAGAATATCTTTGAAAATGACACATCCGATAAAGGCTTGAAGTCCAGAATATATAAAGAGCTCACACGCCTCAACAAACAAAAAACAAATAACCCAATTAAAAAATGGGCAAAGGAACTGAACAGACGGTTCTCCAAAAAAGAAATACAGATGGCCAACAGACACATGAAAAGATGCTCCACATCGCTAATTATCAGAGAAATGCAAATTAAAACTACAATGAGGTATCACCTCACACCAGTAAGGATGGCTGCCATCCAAAAGACAAAGAACAACAAATGTTGGCGAGGCTGTGGAGAAAGGGGAACCCTCCTACACTGCTGGTGGGAATGTAAACTTGTTCAACCATTGTGGAAAGCAGTATGGAGGTACATCAAAATGCTCAAAACAGACATACCATTTGACCCAGGAATTGCACTCCTAGGAATTTACCCTAAGAATGCAGCAATCAAGTATGAGAAAGACCAATGTACCCCTATGTTTATCGCAGCACTATTTACAATAGCCAAGAATTGGAAGCAACGTAAATGTCCATCGATAGATGAATGGATTAAGAAGATGTGGTACATATACACAATGGAATATTACTCAGCCATAAGAAAAGGGCAAATCCAACCATTTGCAGCAACATGGATGGAGCTGGAGGGTATTTTGCTCAGTGAAACAAGCCAAGCAGAGAAAGAGAAATACCAAATGATTTCACTCATCTGTGGAATATAAGAACAAAGGAAAAACTGAAGGAACAAAACAGCACCAGAATCACAGAACTCAAGAATGGACTAACAGGTACCAAAGGGAAAGGGACTGGGGAGGATGGGTGGGTAGGGAGGGATAAGGGGGGGCAGAAAAAGAGGGGTAATAAGATTAGCATCCATAGCGGGGTGGGAGAAAGGGGAGGGCTGTACAACACAGAGAAGACAAGGAGTGATTCTACAACAGGTTGCTACGCTGATGGACAGTGACTGTAAAGGAGTAGATAGGGGGGACCTGGTATAGGGGAGAGCCTAGTAAACAAAGTATTCGTCATGTAAGTGTAGATTAATGATTAAAAAAAAAATGCAGTTCCTATGTGGTGACCTCTAATGAGTTCTACACAATGATATAAAGGGCATATAAAAGTGTAGGCAAAGGGTCTGTTTGTGTTTATACAGAGGATGAAAGCCTAATTTGGCTACCCCAAAAATGAACTAAGATACGATATGAAAAAGAACTTCCAACATCAGCACTCTCGGGAAGACTCATGACAGAAGATGATCAGAAAAAAAAAACAAAAAAAAACACAAAACTTCAACAAAGATCCACGCACTGTCACAGGTGTAGATGCACTCATCCCACCAGTTCCTGGACTTGCCATGGGAATGATGAAGGAGATATCTAAGCTGGCCTGTGCATACAGTAAAACAAAAATTGGACTGGATCTATACTCTTGGAACTCAACCAAGAATTAGGAGAAGTGCAAATTGTAGCACTCCAAAATCTTACAACCACAGACTATTTATCGTTAAAAGAACATATGGGATATGAACAGTCCCCAGGAATGGGGTGTTCTAGTTTATCTGAATTCTCTCAGACTGTCTAAGTTCAGTCGGACAATATCCACCATATCATAGATAAGTTTTCACAAATGCCTAAGGTGCCTAACTGGTTTTCTTGGTTTCACTGGAGATGGCTTGTAATTACAGTTATGCTTTGGTTAGGTAACTATACTCCTATTATGTTAATGTGTGTGCACAATTTAATTAGTCGTTTAAAACCTATACATGCTGAAGTTACTCTACAAGAAGATATGTCAAAGAAATAATCAATCTTCCCAGGTTTTCTTCTGCCTGCTACTTCTATAGCTTTTCTTCTTACTACCTAATCACAACCTTTAAATAGAACTCGTGCCACATGTCGAATTTACCGAGTATCATAATTCTTCCAAGTGGTAAAGACACCTCAAGACAAATGCTGGGCATAGAAGCCACAGGGCATAAATATGCAAAGAAGTAAAAAGCTAACCTTTTCAAACAATAAGGCTTCTCTCTCACTTACCAACTTAACATTTCCCTGTATGGCCCCGGAAGATGACTGGTTAGCCAGAGACGGGTAAGATTCCTCAAGGGAGGAACAACCTAAGACAGGCACAGTCGCAGGGGGCCATCTGGTGAGAAAATGGGGAGCAGCAGAGGTGAGGCTTAGAACCTCCCCCCTCATGTTCTGAGAGAAATCTTTGGCATACATGGATGTTTATTGCCCTCATCAAGCTCGGATTAACACATAGTCTACAGGCACACACCTGATCATCTACATTTGCTCTCTTACAACACTAAACTCTGTTTTCTACCTTTATCTTGTATCTACCTACCACTTCAGCATTTTATTAAAAATAATAATAATAGAGAAATGTGGTATCCACATATAAATCAAGTTTAAAAATCAAATGAATGTTCATATTTGAACTGTGTATAGTTCATAATGCATGAACAAAACCGAAAGCTTCTGTTATGACTGCCCTTGCACTGCTCACCATGTAACTTATTCACTATGTAAGAATTTGTACTCCATGTAAGAAAAACAAGATCTCTACCTTCATAGATTAAAGTTTTATACAGTTTACATAGTTTAGTTTTGTCACTATCACTGAGAGGAAATGCTTAATATTTGTTACAAATACAGTATATTATTTCCAAATATGTTAGAAATGGAAAACTTCTAAGTATGGTTAAGAAATGTAATTAAATTGGGCAACCATACACATGGGTATGTTTTAGTGGTTATGGACATGGCTTATTCCACTAAGTGTGAATTAAATACACTTTACATGTTTATAGTTAGAGTTTAGCAAGGTGGTAATCTTTAAAGATAAGAAGTCAATTAACAAATACATATAACCACAAATAATTCAAATCTAAAATCATGTATATCTCGAGTAACAATACACAAAACACCAAGAACTACAAAAAGGTACAGCACATTTCTTTCCCTGTTTAACAGTATATGGGTTCTCTGGATATAGGGTAATCACATCAGATTATTCCAACCCAAAATGGCCCAGACTCCTAGACTGTGCCTGTTGTGATTGACTAGGTTTTTAAATCTGCCTTAATGTATAAATTTAAGAAATAGGAAAGGAGCCTTGGAAGTAGAGTAGCAAACAAAGGGGAAGAGTGATTGTGGGTAAAATTGCAGTATTTTCAGAATCTCTTGCCTGGCCTTAGTACATCTCCATATATATAAGTGTTTACAAGGGGTGGAAATAAACAGTCCATCTCCATATCAGTAAGTGATTACATGTTCACCATGTAACTTATTCACTATGTAAGAATTTGTTCTCCATGTAAGAACTTGTTCGTTATGCTTCAGAAGATTGGAGACTGAAGAAAATTAGGCTTGGGGTGGATTAATGATTGTGCATTGAGCATTGACCCCCCCTATACAGAATTTTATTGTTGTTAACAACCATTTGATCAATAAATATGAGAGATGCCCTCACAAAAAAAAAATATATATATATATATATATATATACACACTTCCAATGGTAAAATAAATAAGTAACCGGGATGTAATGTATAGCATAAGGAATATAGTCAAAATATTGTAACAACTTGGTATGGTGATAGCTGGTCCCTAGAATTATCATGTATATAAATGTTGAATCACTGTGTTGTACACCCGAAACTAATGTAATACTGTGTGTCAACTACCCTTCAATAAAAAATAATTATCTAAAAAAAAAAAAAAAAGTGATTACAAGGGCGGGGGAAGCAAGGGCATATCTGGACCAGAGAGGTTTGGTGGGGGTCCCTTTTTTGCAGCCAGTTAATGAGAGACATGGGTGAGAAGTGGATGACTGCTTGTAAGAAATAAATGGATTTCTCCCACTTTATTTCTTCCTCTGACTAATTTTGGCTTCAAAGGTTATTTGCCCCAGGCTGGGAACATATTTATCCCCCCGCTGGAATTAAACCTGATGTTAGTTGACAAAACCTCTGAACCCGAAATGTCTTCATAGGTGCCATGCTTGGGCGGGCTACACCTAGAGATGGTGGGCTCCTCCTGTATTAAAGGCCCAACCTGGTTATAATTAAGAAAATAAAAACGCAAAAACCATGGGCTCCTGAGGAGGAGGAGCAGCCCCCTCCCCAGGTTGTGGAACAGTCCATGCTCCACATGGATGTTCCTGGTTGAGCTGGATGAGCTGGTTTCAGCAGAAGCTGTCGGACCTCTGCCTACATGACTTTTGTGTTTCTGGGATATGGGGGTGGAAAATATTGTTATGTTGGGTTCCTGAAATGGATAGACTGGCTTCCCTGATGCACTCACCCTTCCCTCCAGCAGTGGTTGCAAAGTGTCCATCACACCTCAGGTAATCAGGCACTTCTAGATTGGCTGACGGCAGCCATCAGGACAGTTTGGCCTAATCAGGGTGATTTACCATATCCACTAGCTGAAAAACATGCATAGCTCCAGCAGGTGTTATGGGAGTTGGGCACTAAAAATATCATCTACAATATGAACCCCCCAAGGCCCCGATGAAGAGTTGTTCACCATAGGAATGAGAAATCTCATGCTCCATAGAGCTCCCCCATCTCTCTTTGGGTGCCTAGTGAGTATTCATGCTCCCCAAATATGGCAACCCATAAGTGAGGGTACTCATACTTTAGCAGATCTGGGGGAGGTTGAAACAATAAGAGCCTGTAAAGTAAGTATAGGCTATGACTGAAAGGAGAGGTGCAAAGGAACCTGTGAAAGTCTCAAGGGCCCAGATGTGGGTTGATTTGATAAAGGCGGGGGTAGTGAAAGAAAAACTTGATGGGCAGCCCAATAGGATCATTTTAGAAGTGTGACACCAACTACAGCCAGAGCAACAGTTCCAGTTGCTGAGTTCCAGGACACTGAATCTGGAGGCAAAGCCCCATGTCTGGCCTGTGTCTGTGCAAGACTTCCTGGGGGACAGTATTCAGGCTTGGCCTGGGCCCTCACCCAAACAGGAGAACAACTGGGTGTAATGGTTTGACTGAGTGTGGGGGGAAGTGTCAAGGCCCCCACCTTGGGGGATGTGGTGGGACTGGAGGCCACAGTAGAATTAACAATTCATTGGTCCCTCATGAATGTACAACATGTCCTGGCACTGGTGGAGACAGGAGCTGAATGTTCTCTGACTTATGGCAACCCTGAGCATTTTCCCAGGACCCTGCTGTGATAGATGGCTATGGGAGTAAGGCAATTAGAGTGAAGAAAACCCAAATCCCATTGGGGATAGTGTTTACCCCCAAAGAAGTATACTGTGTCCATTTCTCCCATCCCTGAATATATTTTGGGGGTGGAAATACTGCAGGGCCTGTGGTTACAGACCACTGTAGGTGAGTTCACTCTGAGGGTACGTGTGGTAAAGGCAGTTCTGATGGGACATGCTAAGCACGCGCCTATAGATCTGCGTGTACCTCAGCAGGTGACACATACTAAGCAGTATAAATTGCCTGGGGAATACAAGGACATTGGAGAAACTCTATAGGAGTTGGAGAAGGTGAGCATCATAAAGTCACTCATAGTCCTTTTAATTCCCTGGTGTGGCCTGTGAAATAGCCAGACAGCTTCTGGCATATGACCGTGGATTACAGGGAACTGAATAAAGTCACATCCCTTTGTATGCTGCTGTCCCCTCTATAGCAGCCCTTATAGACACCCTCAGTCATGAATGAGGGATGTATATTTATGTTGTGGACCTTGCTAATGCTTTCTTCTCTACTGACATAGCACAGGAAAGTCAGGAACAGTTTGCTTTCACATGGGGAGGCCAGCAGTGGACATTCACTGTCCTGCCACAGGGATACTTCCACAGTCCCACCATCTGTCACGGACTTGTAGCCCAGGACTTGGTCACATGGAAGAAACTGCAAACAGTGTGGCTGTATAACTACATTAATGGTATTATGCTCACATCTGATTGTCTTGCAGATTTAGAAGGGGTAGTCCCTAGCCTGCTGCAACATCTACAGGAGAAGGGATGGGCTATGAACAGCACCAACATTCAGGGACCTGGTTTTTATGTAAAATTCTTGGGGGTTGTTTAGATGGGTAAAACTAAAGTTATACCAGAGGCAGTAATAGATAACATCCAGGTTTTCCCTACCCCTACCACTGTGGCAGTATAACAGGAGTTTTGGGATCTTTTGGGTTACTGGAGAGGGTTCCTTCTGCATTTGGCACAAATTCTGAGGCCCTTAATACTGGTTGGTATGAAAGGGCATTAGGTGGGACTGGTATGAAACATGTGAAACTGCTTTTACTGCTGCTAAGTGAGCAGTCAAGGCCATATAGGCCTTGAGTGTAATGGACACATCAAGGGCCTGTAAGCTAGATGTTCATGTAACCAAAGATGGTTACAGATGAGGCTTTCGGCAGTGGCTTGAATGGACCCGCAAACCTATTGGATTCTGGTTACAACTATGGAAAACAGCAGAGGTTGGGCACACCTTGGCAGGGAAGTAGCTGGCTGCTGTGTACCATGCCTTGCTTGCTATAGAGATCATCACTGGAACCACTCTGACCAAGGTAATAACTACCTATCCCACCATGGTGTGGGTGTGAGACTGGACCCAAAGGTCCCAGAGCGGAGTGGCACAGACACCCACACTGGCCAAATAGGGTGCATAGTTACAGCAGTTTAGCACTGTTTCCAATAGTCCTTATGTGGAGAACTCCAATGCTCATTGGGGCCAGTGACATATACCAGTGGAAAGCAGGAAGAACTTGCTTTTGAGCCATTGGTAGTTGAGAGTCCTTATCAGGAGGGGAAAGCCCCTATACCTGAAGATGCTTGGTATACAGATGGCTCCAGTTGTGGGCAGCCCCTGAAGTGGAGGGCTGTGGCTTTCCATCCTAAGACTGAGACAATATGGATGGAGGACAGAGGGGGAAAGAATAGTGAATGGGCTGAATTGCAGGCAGTATGGCTCATAATCACCCAGGAGCCCTCCCCTAAAGTTGTCTGCACTGACAGCTAGGCCATCTATTGGGGCTTGACCCTGTGGCTAACATGGTACCATGCTAACTGGATGGTTGGTCATGTGAGCAAGAGTTGTGGCAAGACCTATGGGCCTCTGGTCAGATTAAGACAGTTACCCTATATCATGTGACTGCCCATTTTCCTCTAGCATCCTCAGGGAATGATGAAGCAAACGCACTGCTCTAGGTATGCGGGCTAGAGGGGAAGCCTGCCTCTGATGTAGCCCAATGGTTACATCAGCACTTGTTGTACGTGGGGCAAAAGACAATGTGGGCCGTAGCCTGTCAGTGGGGCATGTCGTAAACCTTTTAAGAAGTCAGCAGAGCCCAGAAGGAGTCCCTTGTGTGTTCTAAGAGGGAATTACACTGAGTCCTGCAGCAACATGGGACAATAGTAAAGGAGCCAATACTGCTTGTCAGGTGGCAGATAGACTATATTGGGCCACTGCCCATATCAGAAGGATATCGATATGCCATGACTTGTGTGGACACAACTACTGCACTATTGGTTGCTTTTTTTGCATGTTGTGCAGATCAGCAAATGGCTAAAAGGGACCTAGAGTGTCTCTTTGCAGCCTATGGCTGGCCACAGGTGATTGAGAACAATCAAGGCACCCAATTTACTGGACATGTGTTACAAAAATGGGTGCAGCAATTAGGAATAAAGTGGAAGTTTCATGTACCACATAACCCTACTGGGGCAGGAATGATTGAGAGGTACAATGGTTTGTTGAAATCTGGTCTGAAATTCGACACCAATAGTCTATGGGGCTGGTCAGTTCACTTACGGAAAGAGCTATGATGTTTGAATGAGAAGCCCTGAAAAGAAGCATTGAGCCCTGTGGACATGGTAACAGACATTGCTGCCTCTCCTATACAACTGTATGTGCAAACCAAAGAGGAGTTATTGAAGCCAGGATATGGCCAGCAGAGTAACATCCTGCTGCCAGCCGCAACTCTGTTAAACCCTAGAGACTGTTGAGTAGACATGGTCCTGGACATTTCAACACATGGACCAGTGATGGCTGGCCCTTCTGGCACCTTGGGGAAAAGGTCTGGAAGCTGGCCCCCTGTTTGTTCCTGGAGTAATAGCAGAATGACCCCCAAAGATCATGTTAGTGTATCCAAAATGTCAAGGAAGTAAGAGCATCTTACAGGGAAGTTTTGTTTTATCTTTATGGCCAGTGCATGTACCTCCTGTATCCGTATATTTGCACCCAACTTTAACTCCCACAGAGAGGAGGTTGAAGTTCTGATACACTAGACCAGGATGAGATCCCATTCCTGCCACTGTCCTATTACAGGACCACTCTCTTGCATGCATCCTGCCTAGTGGTAGAATGGTAGGATGGACAAGATTTGCCTATGGTGGTGTCATTAAAATATGTATCTCACTGTTCTTAAGGTTATTTTCTTCTATAGTCCCTGTGGTGTGGATCCATCCCCTGGCTGCAGCTGCTGCATGATGATTGCTCTGAACTCCCTACCCACTCAGCTATTGGCCACCTATGGAATGGGAAAGCTATGGACTTAATCTGCATAGGACTTTGAACCTAACTGAATCCTCCGGCTTGAGGATATTTATGATTTTATTGCTGTTGTTATTGTATTTTATTAGTCTGGTTACAGTGCTCACACACTGTAGTTTTCTCACACAGGGGCCACTGAAGAAGATGGGGATTAATAGATTGTGAAGCAAGATTTCTGGAGGGGTGGGCTGTGGGTAAAACTGCAGTATTTACAGAATCTCTTGCCTGGCCTTAGTGCATCTCCATATCCATAGGTGTTTACAAGGGGCGGAGAGAAGCAGTCCATCTCCATATCAATAGGTGATTACAACAGTTA
Source organism: Manis pentadactyla (assembly GCF_030020395.1). Lineage (NCBI taxonomy): Eukaryota > Metazoa > Chordata > Mammalia > Pholidota > Manidae > Manis > Manis pentadactyla. The sequence goes on from NC_080027.1 coordinate 50,080,468, forward strand.
GGGGGAGCAAAGGCATATTTGGACTGGAGAGGTTTGGTGGGGTCTCTTTTTATGCAGCCAAGCTGTGAGATACTTGGGTGAGAAGTGGATGACTGCTTGTAAGCAATAAACAAGTTTCTCCCACTTTATTTCTCCATTTGACTGATTTCAGCTTCAAAGGTTATTTGCTCTGGGCTGGGTATAACCTCTACTAAGCTGCTGAGACATATAAGAAACTTCTAAACTCTAGAGATGGATGTAAAGAAATCTGAGGCAGACATATAGGAGCTTACAGTTCAGTGAAAATGGCAGGTTAGTAAACAAACAGTCAAGAGACACCAGAATAGAGATATGTACAAAATGCTACAGAGCACAGAAAGAGGGCAATTTATTTCCCACCCTATTTGTAAGTTGGATACTTAAATGTTGGAGTAGCCACTTTTTATCTGAGTATCAATCTCCATTCTGAGTCCTGAAAGAGCAAAATGACATTTTAGAGAACAGAATTGTGTAACAATGAAGGGTAACATTTAATGGCTATCTTGCCTTAGAGCATTTGCATTCATTAAAGGATGATAATACAAAGATAGAGACAGCTATTTCATATGTAACATTTAAGCATCATAAAGAAAATGAAAAAGTTTTGAACCAGGGTTTGTTCTGAATTGTCCTCAAATTCTATCATGTAGCAGCCACATACTTTATGTGTAATTCTAGCAAGGGAAGTACACTAGTCAGCAAGCACTCAATCGGTCAATGACTCTCAGTCTTTGGTATTTTAAAAGCAGTTTTCTGGAGGAGGAACCAAGATGGCAGCCTGAGAAGGGCAGCGGAAATCTCCTTCCAAAACCATATATATTTTTGAAAATACAACTATTCCTAAAAGAGAGACCAGTGGATGCAGTATAACAGTCAGGCTACACCTACATCTGTGAGAACACAGCACCTCAAGAAGGGGGTAAGATACAAGCTGTGGCCTGGCGGGACTTGAACGCCTCCCCCACCCCAGCTCCCTGGTGGGAGGAAAGGAGTTGGAGTGGGAAGGGAGTGGAAGCCCAGGACTGCTAAATAACCAGCTCTAGTAATCCGCACCAGGAGTGCAGACACACATTGCAGGGTGTACTGGACATCAGAGAAATGGAAAAGTAAAATCTCTGAGTGGGTCCCCGCAACTGGCTCCCCTGGGACAAAAGAAAAGTGAGTGCTTTTTGAAAGTCTTAAAGGGACAGGGGCCTCACAGCTGGACAGAAGCGTCCCAGCACACTCAACCCAGCGGGCTGGGAATTGTGAGGAACTTTGGGCACCCCAGTCCCCTGGGTGGCAATGCACCCCTGAAGCCCTTCACGGTGATAGGCAGCCTGCCAGTAATTCCCCTGGCTGGTGTGGCCCCAACACAGTAGCCGAGCAGCTGGAGAGTGGCCGCATGTGCCAGTGGCAGTGGAGCAGCTGGAGAGCAGCCATGCACACTCACAGCGGCAGAGCGGCCACACCCACCCACAGAGGCAGAGCAGCTGGAGAGCGGCTGTGCCCACAGCAACTTCCCAGAATCTCCTCCTGGCACTCAGCTGCCTGGGCCAGACCCAGAGGCTGCCGCTGGTGCACAGCTGCCTGGCGCAGGCAGAGGAAACTGGGGCAAGGTGCAAACCAGCACTGTTCTCGCAGGAGAGCACACCTGGCACACCTGGCACTCCCTGCAGGGCTCTGGGCTACCCCGATGGCAACCCCGCCCACAGCAGCTTAGGGGATTAATCTGGAGGCTGCTCCAGGTGTACAGGTAACTGACACAGGCAGTGGAGAAGGGCAAGGTAACCAATAAGCAGGAAAGGGCTTTGTTCTCCCAGCTGAAACACGAACCACCTGCCTACAGCTACCTCTATCACCATGAAAAGGCAGAAGAATTTGGTCTAGTCCAGAATTACCCAGACAACCCCTGAGAGAGGGCCTGGGGAGATAGATTTAACCAATCTTCCTGAAAAAGAACTCAAAAGAAAGGTCATTACCATGCTGATGGACCTGCAGAGAAATATGCAAGAGCTAAAGGATCAAGTTGGGAGGGAGAATACAGAAATAAAACAATCTCTGGAAGGACTTAAGAGCAGACTGGATGAGATGCAAGAGGTCATTAATGGAATAGAAATCAGGGAACAGGAACACAGAGAAGCTGAGGCAGAGAGAGAGAAAAGGATCTCCAGGAATGAAACAATATTAAGAGAACTGTGTGACCAATCCAAATGGAACAATATTTGCATTATAGGCGTACCAGAAGAAGAAGAGAGAGAAAAAGGGGTAGAAAGTGTCTTTGAAGAAATAATTGCTGAAAACTTCCCCAAACTGGGGGAGGAAATAGTCTCTCAGATTATGGAAGCTCAGAGAACTCCCAACACAAGGGACCGAAGGTGGACAACACCCAGACATATAATAAAAAAGTTTTCTGTACAAAATATGCATAGATATTTAATCTTTAATTTTGAAAAGAAAAGCAATCAATTTCCTGACAGTATTCTAACTACTTCCTAAAACCCTATGATCAAGCTTCTCCAAACTTCTTATTTCATGAAGGCCTTTTATGGCTCTATACCATTGTTTATGTTCTTCCTGTTTGGAATGCCCTTCATTCTCTTTTCTAGCTAGTAATGGTTAGCTTTTGGTATCTCTATTATTGTACTAATTATACTGTACTATAATTAAAAAATATATTTTTTTCTCCACTAGGCTAAAAGTATATCTGGGATAAGGGCTGTGATGTTTTTCTTTGTATCCCTGTTTGTTCCTGCATAGGACCTGGCACATGGTAATGGCTTTCTAACATTTAATGAAAAAATATACTTCTTCAGATGGGCATTATAAGGACTTTATTCTTTGTGGTATTTATTACAAAAAATTAAACTGGAATAGTCTTCCCTATAGATCCTTAGGCCTCCTTAGCAGACTACACATGGCAAAAAGTTTCTTCCCAAAAGTACAGATAGTGAGAAGATTTGTTTCAAATCCCCAAGGAAAAGAGCTGATATTCAAATTGTCAAAAAATGATTTATCATATATATATAGTTATAGTAAAACACTAAATTTCTTATTTATTCCTTTTCCATATAGAGCACAATATGTCATTCATAGTAAGGGTCTAATTGTTGTTCACTCAAATTCTCCAGCTATCTTTTTAACTACATACATTGAGAAAGAAAATGGTTACTTGACTTTTTTCCATTATAATTAAGAATAAGACTAAAACAAGCAATACTAATATATGAATAGATGGGAAAACTGAGTGAAAACAGAAGCATGATACAAGGCAGTAGGTTTTGATTATTTAAGGTAAAAGAACAAAAATCATTCTGTAACTGATACATTAATCATGAAGTTCATAAATTTACCAATCAACATATTCTTCTTAAAGTGTTAACTTTAAAGAGAACAATTTTGTAGAACCTAAACTTTTATTATTTTCTCTGGCACCTTTCATCTTTTTATTTCAGGAATATACATTATTTTTTATACTTTTAAAAGTTAATATCACTTTAAGAATAATTATATAGCACAACACACAAAAGTTTTTCCAAGGGAAGACAAATGTAAGAGTACCAAAAGTTATCCATTAAAGTATTTAAAGACAGAAAAACTTTCTGAATAGCAAGTTACAGCTACAATGAACATTTAAGGTGCTTATGTACAAAGTAAAAATGATGTTTGTAAGTAAACCAAAGAAAAAACTAAAATTCTAGTATTTTTTTAAAAACCTGTATTTACCTCTAATATTTTTTAAAAACCTATATTACCTAGAGATAATCAACACAAAAATATTGACTTAATAACAGTTAATGAAAACCTGGACAAACTAAATATGAGTAAGCAAAAATAAAGTATGCATATAAAAAAGTTTATACCAAAACTGAATCATGAGGAAACAAGAAATTTCGAACAGACCAATAATGGGTAAAAAGACTGAAACAGTAATCAAAACTTCCCAACAAAGAAAAATCCTGGCTCAGATTGTTTTCACTGATGAATTCTACCAAACATGTAAAGAAAAATTAATAACACTCATTCTCTTCCAGAAAACTGAAGAAAAGGAAACACTTCCAAACTAATTTTGCAAGGCCAAAATTACCCTGATAACAAAGCCATATAAGGACACTATAAGAAAAACAACTATAGGTCAATATCCCTGATGAATATAGAGGCAAAAAATCTCAATAAAATACCAGCAAATTGAATTCAACAGCATGTTAGAAGGATCATACACAATGATCAAGTGGGTTTTACTCCTGTGATGCAAGGAAGGCTCAACATACATCAATCAATGTGATACACCATGTTAGTAGAATGAAAGATAAATTAAAATAAGTGATCATATCAATAGACGTAGAAAAAGCATTTGACAAAATTCAACTTGTCATGATAAAAACTCAACAAATTGGGTATAGAAGGAACATACTTCAACATGTTAAATGTTACATATGACAAGCCCACAGATAACATCTTAATTGTGAAAAGTTAAAAGCTTTCCTATTACCATCAGGGGCAATCAACACTCCTATTCAAAACAGTACCAGAGGTCTTACAGAAATTAGACAAGAAAAAGAAATACAAAGCACCCAAACTGGAAAGGAAGAAGTAAAATCATCTCTGCAGATGATATGATCGTATACAGAGAAAATCCTAAAGACTCTACCACAAAGCAGTTAGAACTAACAAACAAATTCAGCAAAGTTGCAGAATACAAAATCAACATACAAAAATAAGTTGTGTTTCTATATATTAACAATGAAGTACCCAAAAAAATAAAACACTCTCATTTACAATAGTATAAAAATTAATAAAATATTTAGGAATAAATTTAACCAAAGAAGGTGAAAGATCTGCAATGTTAAAAACAAGACTTTAATGAAAGACAATGAAGAAGAAACAAATAAACGGAAAGATATCCCATGTTCAGATAGAATTTTGTTAAAATGTGCATATTACGTAAAACTATCTATGGATTCAATGCAATCTCTATCAAAATTCCGATGACATTTTCAAAGATATAGGAAAAAAATTAAAAAATACACATGGAACCATAAGAGACTCCGAACAGGCAAAGCAATCCTGAGAAAGAACAAAATTGGAAATATCACAATTCCTGGTTTCAAAGTATACAATAAGTCTATAGTAATCAGAACAGTATGGTACTGGCATAAAAACACACACACTAATCAATGGAATAGAATTGAGAACATAGAAATAAACTCACATATATACAGTCAACCAATATTTGCTTAAAGAGCCAAGAATATTCAATGGAGAAAGGATAGTCTCTCTAATAAATGTTGCAGGGAAAACAGGATATTCACATGCAAAACAATGAAATTGGACCCCTATCTCACATCACTCACAAAAAATAATTCAAAATGATTAAATATGTAAACGTAAGAAGCAAAACTACAAAACTACTAGAAGAAAATATAGGAAAAAAGCTCCTTGACATTGGTCTTGGCAATGGTTTTTTGGATGTCACATCAGATTTTGACAAAAACAAAAATAAAAAAAGTGGGACTACATCAAACTATAAGTTTCTCCACAGCAGAAGAAACAATCTGCAAAATGAAAAGGAAACTTTCAGAATAGGAGAAAACATGCAAACCATCTAATCTGATAAGGGATTGAGATCCAAATATGTAAGGAACTCATATAACTTAATAGCAAAATAAAATTTGATAAAAAATGGGCGAAGGACTTCTTTTTCAAAGAAGACATACAAATGCCAACAAGTATAAGAAAAAAGATGCTCAACATCACTAATCATTGGGGAAATGCAAATCAAAATCACAGTCATATATTATTTAACCCCTGTTAGAATGATCATTATCAAAAAGACAAGAGATAACAAGTGTTGGTGAGGCTGTGCACTATTGGTAGGAATGTAAATTGGTGCAGCCAATATAGAAAACAGTTATGGTGGTTCCTCAAAAGAAAAAAAAAATAGAGCTATCATATGATCCTGCAATCCCACTTCTGAGAATATATTCAAGGGAAATGAAATCACTATCTTGAAGAGGTATATATACTCTTGTGTTCACTGCAGCATTATTCACAATAGCCAAGACAAGGAGACAACCTAAGTGCCCAGCAATGGATGAATGGATAAAGAAAATATAGTGTGTATACACATTTATGGAATATTATTCAGCCATAAAAAAGAAGGAACACCTGCTTTTGTGACAACAGGGATAGACGTTGAAGGCATTCTATTTAGTGAAACAAGTTAGAGAGAGACCAATATCAATGTTTTCACTTTTATGTGGAATCTAAAAAAGCTGAGATCTCAAAAATAGAGTAGAATGGTGGTTGTCAGGCACCAAGCAGTAGGGGAAATAGGCAGATGCTGGTCATAGGGTACAAATTCCATGTTCAAGATGAACAAATTCTGGAGATCTAATGTTCAGCATGGTGACTATAACTAACAATACTATTATATATTTGAAAGTTGTTAACAGTAGATCTTAAATGTTTTCAGCACACAAACAAAAAGTGATAATTATGTGAAGGGATGGAGGTATTAACCAACCTTCCCATGGTAATTGTTTTGCAATATATACATGCATCAATTCACCACACTGAGAACTACAAATTTACTTATGTTATATGTCAATAATATCTCAATAAAGCTGGGTAAAAAGCACAAATGCAGCTATACAAGACTAATGTTGTTTAACTATGGACAGAGTGACAATAGCTGAAGGCCCAAGATCACTTTAGTCTGCGACTTTAAAAATGTCTAATAAATAGTATATTGTAATAAATGGGGAAAAAATATTCTAATACTAATGTGTTTGCAGCTAAAATTCAAATTTTAGGTGAACGGATATGAAAAAACATGTGAATTTCACATGAATTAAACCGTTAAACAGTTGTGGATTGGATTAAAAAACCAGACAGACTATAAAAACTAGTTCCTGTGAATACAATCTTATTATTAACATTTAAAAACTACTTTTTCACACTTAAGACATAAATCTTCAGGTAAACAAAGGCTGTTCACATGGACTACAGCAGGAAACAAACAAAAAAGATGGCAAGTAAGAGACGAAGGGGATTAAGGATTAATCGGAAACTATGGGGAATGAGGTGAGTGAGGTAGAAACCACATAATTACTTCAGGCAAACACAGAGGCCTCTTCAACTGTGAAAAACAAATTCATTATCATAACAATCCTTGAAGAGAAGAACCAAGGAAATGCTGTCATTACATTTAGACTGTTCACAGGAAAACTAGTCAAGGCTACAAAAGAATCTTCCAGTCTTATCTGTTTCCTGTCTGTGCTTTGTAAAATCCACCATCACCAGTCCACCCCCAACTTAGGTAGTGAACTCTGATAATGGTCTAATATTGGCCTACAACAACGGTCCAACCAAAATGGCTGCTGATAAGAGTTATCAGTACCACATGCTCTGAAAACTACAACTCTGCATATAGTGCTGTTTTAGAGGCATCTTTCTTTCTCCTTTCCTTTCTTATCTTTTGCCTTATTCTTTCCCTGAACAAGTAAATTTTCAGTATGTAAGCAAAAGATAATTAAGCTGAAACTACTAGAGAGTAAAACAATGAATTTGATTTTCAGATGACTAATCTTCATGTGTTCTGGCACATTTCATGCATACACAGAACATCTACTGAGATATGACTGCCATTTCCTTCATGGCTAGTGTATTTATTCAGTTATTCAACAAACATTGATGCCTTCTGCACGGAAGTCACTATGTCAGATACAGAGGACACAAAGAGCAATAAGACAAGGCAGTTCTAACAGTGCAGTTTAGTAAAGGAAAATTCCTTATTAATAAAAAGGAAAAAAAGCATACAGTAGAGTTTCTATACCATCCCTCAAGATATCTGGGAATCAAAATACCAGCCCTGTACAGCTCTGGATTTAACTGTTATCTGAGAAGGAAAAAAAATCCCTAATTTATTCAAATATTGTACTTTTTAAAGAATAGAAGTTAGGTACACATATATAAAGAGTTAAAAAATTGCATGTTTTTAAAATATTTTTATTGTAAGATAAAAACACATATGTACAAAACCATACAGATCAAATGAATGGCTTACTGAATTATCTTACAAGCACTACCTAGGTCATAACTAGGTCAAGAAGGAGAACTCTGCCAGCAACCCTAGAAAAGATTCTTCCATGTGCCCCCAATCACAATCACCACTCTACAGTCATAAATAACCATTATCCTGAGTTTTCTATTAACCATTTTTCTGATTTTTTTCTACAGTTTTATCACCAAAATGTGCACTGCTAGACACGATTCAATCAGATCGTATTAAAAATGGGATATGTTTTAAACTTATTCTAATTTAGAGGTTCCTCCTCCATTCCTTTCCTTTCCTGTCCTTAAAATATATTTGTTTAACTGGACAGCTACATGCAAGAGAATGAAACTGGATTATTGTCTAACTGCACACACAAAAGTAAACTCAGAATGGATCAAAGACCTGAATGTAAGTCATGAAACCATAAAACTCTTAGAAGAAAACATAGGCAAAACTCTTGAATATAAACATGAGCAACTTTTTCCTGAACGCATCTCTTATGGAAATGGAAACAAAAGCAAAAATGAACACATGGGACTACATCAAATGAAAAAACTTCTGTACAGCAAAGGACACTATCAGCAGAACAAAAGGGCATCCTACAGTATGGGAGAATATATTTGTAAACGGCATATCCGACAAGGGGGTAACATCCAAAATATATAAAGAACTCACATACCTCAACAACCTAAAAGCAAATAACCTGATTAAAAAATGGGTGGAGGATATGAAGAGACAATTCTCCAAAAAAGAAATTCAGATGGCCAACAGGCACATGAAAAGATGCTCCTAATCACTAATCATCAGAGAAAAGCAAATAAAAACCACAATGAGATATCACCTCACACCAGTTAGGATGGCCAACATCGAAAAGTCTAAGAAAAACAAATGCTGGTGAGGATGTGGAGAAAGGGAAACGCTCCTACACTGCTGGTTGAATGTAAATTAGTTCAACCATTGTGGAAAGCAATATAGAGAGGTTCCTCAAAAAACTAAAGATAGAAATACCATTTCAGCCACAAATTCCACTCCTAGGAATTTACCCAAAGAATACAAGTTCTCAGAATCAAAAAGACATATGCATCCCTATGTTTATCACAGTACTATTTACAGTAGCCAAGATATGGAAGCAACCTAAGTGTCCATCAGTAGATGAATAGATAAAGAAGAGGTGGTACATATACACAATGGAATATTATTCAGCCATAAGAAAGAAACATATCCTACCATTTGCAAGAACATGGATGGAGCTGGAGGATATTACATTCAGTGAAATAAGCCAGGCAGAGAAGGACAAGTACCAAATGATTTCCCTCATTTGTGGAGTATAACAACGAAGCAAAACTGAAGGAACAAAACAGCAGCAGACTCACAGACTCCAAGAAGGGACTAGCGGTTACCATAGGGGAGGGGTGGGGGATGTGGGTGGTTACGGAGGGAGGAGGGGATTGAGGGGTATTATGATTGGAACAGATGGTGTTGGGGGGGATCAAGGGGAAGACAGTGTAGCACAGAGAAAGGCAAATAGTGACTCTGTGGCATCTTACTACACTGATGGGACAGTGACTGCAATGGGGTGGGTGGGGACTCGGTAACATGGGTGAATGTAGTAACCGCATTGTTTTTCATGTGAAAGCTTCATAAGAGTGTATATCAATAATGCCTTAATAAAAAATATGTATATATTTTGTTTAATAATCTGGGACATATGACTGATCATTTCAGAGAGCCTGGATTTTGACAATTACAGTCTCTCGATGCATTTGGATGTGTTCCTCTCTCTTCTGTATTTTGTATGATCAGATTCAGATTTAATTCCACTGGCAAAACTACAGGTAGTGTTTGGCAAGGCTTGGCATATAACATGTACTTGCTTTTCTTGTGATGATAGCTGTTGATGGTTCAATCTTCATTTACTGAGGGTTCTAAAATGATGATATTCTATTTCAGTTTCTTTTTCACTTGCCTGTAGAATACTTTTAAAAAGAGACAATTCCCCTCATCCACTATAGGGCTACTCTGTATTATAGTTAATATAGCCAAAGCAGAATAAATGCTTGATTTCTTTCCTTCACTGGTAAGTTTCCAAGATAATAAATTGGTTCCCTGTTATATTCTGAGGTAATAATTTTTAAATTTAGTATTATTATGAATTCACGGATTTAAAAATATTTGCTGGGTTTCAACCAATTGCAATTATCATCATTTTTGAAACTTAAATTGTTCCATCTTAGATCAGCTGCAAACCTCTTCAAGATGGCTCTTGAGTTCTTTTGACAAAATCCTAATAGTTTTCTCTTTTTTGAGCTATAATTCACATACCATAAAATCTATCCTTTTAAAGTGTATAAGTCAGTGGTTTGTAGTATAATCACAGGTTTTAAAAACAGCACCAATGTTCAACTTCAAAATTTCATTACCTGAAGAGAAACCCCATATTCATTAGTAGTCACTTTCCATTGCCTCGTCCCCCCAGCTCATGGCAACCACTAATCTACTTTGTGACTCTATGGATTGGACACTCACATAAATAGAAACATACAATATGTGACCCTTTGTGTCTGGCTTCTTTCATTTAGCATAGTATTTCCAAGATTTGTCCACACATAGCATATATCAATACTTCATTCTTTTTAACGGCTGAACACATTCCAGTATGTAGCTATAACACATTTTGTTTATCCATTCACAACTTGATGGAAATTTGGGTTGTTTTCATTTCTTAGCTATTATGAATTATTCCACTATTTTGAATTTTATATGTACAAAATTTTAAATGAATGTATGTATGTTTTCAATTTACTTGTAGAATCTGATGTATTTTTGACATATGTATATACCTGTCAAACCATAACCACAAATAAGATAATGAACACAAACATCCCAGTGTTGCCCTATGTCCTTTCATACTCCTTTCCATCCCACCGCATGGCAACCAGTAACCTGTTTTGTCATCATAGATTAGATTACATTTTCTAGAACTTTAGAGAACTCAAATCATATAGTAGGTATTCTTTTTTGTCTGTTTTTTTCAGCATAATTATTTTGAGATTAGTCCATGCTCAACCATGTACCAATAATTATTACTTTATATTGCTTGGTAGTATTCCAATGTATAGATATATCACCAATTATTTATCCATTTCCATCACCATTATCCATTATCACTGAAAGATATAGGGCTTGTTACCAGTTTCTTACTATTATAAATATATGGATGTGAACATTCACATACAAGTATTTTTATAGAGAATGCTATAATTTTCCTTAGAAAAATACCTAAGAGTAGAATAGTTGGATTAATTTAACTTTTATTAAAAAATCAAACTGTGTTCCAAGGTAGCTGTTCCACTCACATTACCAGTGAATGAAAAGTTACAATTCCTCCACATTTTGCCAATATTTTCCCCCCTCACTCTTTGTTTTCAGTGGTCTTCAGCCATCCAAATTATACTGTGTATGTCAGTGCTCTGAAGGGGGTGAGACAGAAATGATTTATTGGGCAGTTCTCTATAAAATTGGAACATGGGATGCACATTCCACTCTTCTGCTTCCCCCTCTTCCAAGGAGAAACTGCAAGTTGGGACAATCTCTCCCAGCACTGAGCTGTTCTGGCTTGAAGGAGACACTAACCAGGTAAGTGAAATTACTCTTTTTACCCATTTCAGTGTGGCTGTTCTCAGCTCTGTCATCATCTAGGGTACTACAACTTAACTAGATTCTAGAATTCTCATAAAGCTATTTTGGTTTGTGTATTATTGCTAAATCATTATTTCTATGGGGAACAAGGACTAGGACTTCTACCTAATCTGCCATCTGGCTGACAACACTCATCAAATTCTCCTTCCTGATTCTTTATCTCCTTCACTATTTTAAGCATATTTTGGTATCTGAATCTGATGACTATTTTCTGGCACTCCTGTGGGATTTTTATATTGTTTATGGTTTCTTTTGTATTTCTTTCACATAGGTTTAGTCCTCATGTTTCTCGTTATTTTTGATTAAGCACTGGACATATAAATGTAATTTATTGACATATTAGAGTCCTAAAATGCAGTTATCTTATTCCAGAGAGGATTTACTTTAATTTCTACTATATGGTTAGAGACAGTAGCATCAAGGATCACCTTAATCCATTTCAAGGAATTTAAATGATTTCAAGCTGTACTTTAGTTCCTCAGGGGGCCTGTTTACTTGTGATTTGCCCACTTGTAGGCTGTGATCCTTTATGGTCCCAACTCAAAGTATGAGAGCTTTATAAAGGAATCTCTCTTGGTAAAACCTGAACTCTAATTTTCCCTTTCCCCATGGAATATCACTAGTACTGATCAACAGATGCTTTGGGAAAAACTGTCCCAAATGTCTGGCTCATTTCTCTAGGTTTTCGTCTTCTCATGGACCATGATTTAGTAATTCTTTACTACCTATAATGCTTTCAAGCAAATGCTGTTTATATTTATATAACTTTCTAGTAGTCATTGTTAGGAGGGTTAGTTTGAATTTCATAGGCCACTACTGCTAGAAGAGAGGTCCAGGTTACATCAATTTATACTTTATCTATAGCAATTTTTCTCAGTGGGAGTGCTACTGGTATTTGAGGTAAAAATTCTTCTGGTGCATATATGCCATTCATGAAGGATGTTTACCATCCCTGGTCCTGGGCACTAAATGCCAGTGACAATCCCTCCTCTCCCCCTCAAATCATTGTTAAAGTTAAAAAGCATATGAGATTTACAAGACACTAATTAAGTATAAATTAATGATAGCATTTGGGAATATGCAATTATTTTATTTGTTTCATAATCTTCCATTCCTCTTCACGGTAAATTTTTGCTTTGATTGACCTTAAAGAGGTATACAGACCCTTCTAAAAGGTAAAAAATTATGTGACTAGTGCTTGGTTAAAATCAATTAAGTCAGTGATGACTAGGGACCATGGACAGGCTGCAGATAGTCCATAAATCCCCTAAAATTATTTACAAAATTTGTGGAGGGAGCATTTAATCAATAATATATTCTTTAGAGAAGTTCATGCCACTGGAGAGAGATTACCCTATTCTGCACATTAAAGAAAATAGCTTTAATTAAGTTGGTACTTTCTGAGATAACTCAGTGAGTAGAAACTTTCAGGAGGGAAGAGAAGAAAGGATATATAATTTTTATGTATTAGTGTCAAAATTTATCTTTATTAAGATAATATAAAACTCTACTTATATTTACACTAATCTCTTCTGAGGTTTTCTAAATTTGCCTGATTGAAGTTACAGCAGAAGAATAAGGATGGGGCCACTAATGAAAAAGGAGTGATAAATACAGAGCTGAGCAAGAAACACAGTTCAACATGAGATAGGAGAAAAACAAGAGGGTAGAATTTTTATGCAAGGAACTAAGGATTCCATGGAGAAGCAGAATATGAGTCCCAGGGAAGGGAAGATTTCAATATAATTAGAAAAAGACAAAGATGGATAACAATGACAAGAATTCAATCAAAGAGAGTAGGACACTTGTATGCACAGGCAGACATATATAAAAAAACCAAGGTTAAGAAAATGGGAATCTCCGGCAGCCTTGGTTTGAAACATCCTCTTTTAAGTCGTGTGATTCCTTAAATGAAATACAAGCTGTCCAATATACAGAGGGCCCTTTATAGTGTCTTCTCCTCAATTCTTCATCCTAGGTATTGCTAGAAAATTAGAGAGAAAGTCCTGATACGGAGGGTACAATGAAAAGGATGGGACTTTTGGTTCCATTTGACAAGGTTCTACAAAAGCAATTCATCTAAGGAAAAGAAAATATACTGTCGATTCATCTTTTAAAGCATAATGAAAATGGATCTACTTCCACAAGTCTAATTGACTCCAGAGCAAAAGGAGCCTGGGCTAAAAGTAAAGAAAAAAAAACAAAAATGAATACTAGTTAAGATTAGGACCCACATAATTATACATTTTACATATAAGGCATTTATAGTTTGCTTTTATTCTCTGGATTCATGTCAGGTGATGTGAGCTTAAAAATAAATCTTTTTTTTTTTGGCTTCTACAGGAGGACATTGAAAATGAGAGAAAAGACATACCCAACTGCTGGAACAGGAGAGCCACACTAGTGCCTGTTACAGGAAGACTATCATGTAAAGGAGTATGGATCAGCTGTCTATCTCCTGCACCCAAGGAAAACAGCTTCTGCAGAATGGGGGAAAAACATGGATACAAATACAAATGATTTCTTTTCAGACACCTTCTTATGATTAAAAAAATACCATTGTAGTTCAAATTTAGAGCAGACAATGATGACATAAGATCCAATTAACACATGCAAAGGGAAATAGTATAGCCCAAAACATTCAGCTTACTCTGTGCCCAACTGAATACAGAAAAATGCAATAGTTGATTATTAAAAATTCAGTAACAATGAGATAGAAAAATCACTGACAAACTTAACTAAAAATTAATAAATGTTAAAGTCAACATCTATATACCAATTATACCTCAGCAAAAATGGTAAAATAAAATAAATATATGAACCACATATGTAATTTTTTAATTTCTAGTAGCTATAACAAAAGATTAACAAAAAAGTCAACAAAATCCTATCATACCAAAGGCCCATAAAACCAGCCTTTAAAGTTTAGGTAAGTTTAGGATCCATCATGATCAAACTACATTTCATATTACTCCTATGGAGAAGAGGTAGGAGAATTGAGGAAGAGGGTAGGAGGAAAAAGGATAAAAACTTAAGAATGACAAAAGACATAGCAAAAGACAAAAGACTAAATTAAAAGGCAAAGGGCAAGGAGAAAGGATGCCAATTTCACCATAAGTAAAATCTTTGTCAGAATGAGGATAAACAATGTAATGCTTTGTCCCCAAAATTACATAAGAATAAACAAAGTAAATGATCAACCAGTCAGTTTTAGGGTTTAAAGAAGAGTATGGGGCCCTGGAAATATTAAGTAATAGAACTGCAAAACAAAGAAAGTAACAGGAGACAAAAAAGAACATTACATAATGATAAAGGGATCAGTCCAACAAGAGGATATAACTATTATAAACATCTACGTACCCAATATAGGAGCACTTAAATATGTAAAACAAATACTAACAGAACTAAAGAATCAGACAGCAACTCAAACATATTAGGGGACTTTAACACTCCACTTACATCAATGGAGAGATCACCCAGACAGAAAATGAATAATGAAACAGAGGCACTGAAAAAATACATTAGATCAGATAGACTTAACAGATAAATACACAACACTCCACCCAAAAGAAATACAATACATATTTTTCTGAATTACATATTGAATGTTCTCCAGAAAAGATCACAAACTAGGCCACAAAAAAATAAAACCTCAATAAATTCAAAAAGACTGAAATTATATCAAAAAACTTCTTGGACCACAGTGTTTTGAAATTAGAAATAAATTACATGAAGAAAACAAAAAACCCACAAACACATGGTGGCTAAACAACATGCTTCTAAATAAACAATGGATCAATGAATAAATCAAGGTAGAAATCAAGGAATACATGAAGACAAATTAAGGCAAAAATACAACAGTTCAAAATTTGTGGGACATTGCAAAAGTAGTCCAAAGAGGGATGTACATAGCAATAGAGGCCTGCCTCAGGAAACAGAACAATCCCCAAAAAACAGTCTAAACTCACAATTAAAGAAACTAGAAAAAGAAGAAATGAAACCCAAAGTTAGGAGGAGGGACATAATAAAGATCAGAGCAGAAATAAATAAAACAGAGAAGAATAAAATGATAGAAAAAAAATGAAACCAAGAGCTAGTTCTTTGAGAAGATAACAAAACAGACAAACCCCTAGCCAGACATATCAAGAAAAAAAAGAGCAGGGGGGCCATCAGGTGAGAAATTGGGGATCAACAGAGGTGAGGCTTAGAACCTCACCCCCCCCGTTCTGAGAGAAATCTTCTGCATACGTGGATGTTTTATTGCCCTGGTCTAGCTTGGATTAACACATAGTCTACAGGCACACACCTGATCATCTGCATTTGCTCTCTTACAACACTAAACTATGTTTTCTACCTTTATCTTGTATCTACCTACCACTTAAGCATTCTATTAAAAATAATAATAATAAAGAGAGAAATGTGGTATCCACATATAAATCAAGTATAAAAACCAAATGAGTATTCATATTTGAACTGACTGTTTAGAGTTCATAATGCATGAGCAAAACCGAAAGTTTCTGTGATGACTGCCCTTGTACTGTTCACTACGTAACTTATTCATTATGTAAGAATTTGTTCTCCATGTAAGAACTTGTTTGTTATGCCTCAGAAGATTGGAGACTGATGAAAATTAGGCTTGGGGTGGATTAAAGAAAAAAAAAAAGAAAAAAAGAGGAGAAAACCAAAATCAGAAATCAAAAAGGAATAGTCATAAGTGACACCACAGAAATACAAGGAAGTATTACAGAATTCTATAAAAAATTATATGCCAATAAGTGGGATAACCTAGAAGAAATGTACAAATTCTTAGAAAAGTATAACCTTCCAAGACTGACCCAGGAATAAGCAGAAAATCTGAACAAACCAATTACCAGTAATGAAATTGAATTGGTAAACAAAATACTCCCAAGAAACAAAATTCCAGGACCAGAAGGCTTCACAACTGAATTTTACCAACCATTTAAAGAAGTGCTATTACCCATCCTTCTTAAAGTATTCCAAAAACTAGAAGAGGGAATACTTCCAAACTCATTCTGAGACCAGCATCACTCTAATACCAAAACCAGACAAAGACATTGTAAAAAATGATCATTACAGACCAGTATCCCTGATGAACCTAGATGCAAAAATCCTCAACAAAATATTGTGAGACTGAATTCAAAAACACATCAAGAGGATCATTCACTAGGACCACATGGAATTTATTCCAGGGTTACCAAGGTGTTACAATATCCATAAATAGGATCTGTGTCATACACCACAATAACAAAAGGATAAAAACCATATGATCATCTCAATAGATGCTGTAAAAGCATTTCACCAAATTCAACACCCATTCATGATAAAATCTCTCAACAAAATTGGTATAGAGGTATAAGGTATATGGACATATATCTCTACATAATAAAGGCCATATAAGACAAACCCACAGCTAATGTCATTCTCAATGGCAAAGGGCTGAAAGCTTTTCCTCTAAGACCAGGAAAAAGACAAGGATATCATACTCACCACTTTTGTTCAAAATAGTACTGGAAGTCCTAGCTGAAACAATCAGATAATGCAAAGAGATAAAAGGCATCCAAATTGGCAAGGAAGAAGTTAAACTGTCACTATTTGCAAATGGCATGAAATTACATACACAGAAAACCCTAAAGACTCAACCACAAAACTGTTAGAACTAATAACTAGATTCAGCAAAGTTGCAGGATACAGAATGAAAACAGAGAAATCTGTTATGTTCCTATATATTAACAAAAAACCAGCAGAAAGAGAATTCAATAAAATAATTCTATTCACAAATGCATCAGAAAGAATAAAATTCCTAGGAATAAACCTAACCAAGGAGGTGAAAGACCTGTACTCTGAAAACTGTAAGACACTCATGAGAGAAATTAAAGAAGATGCCAATAAATGGAAATCTATAGCATGCTCATGGATAGGAAGAATTAATATTGTCAAAATGGCAATACTGCCCACTGCAATTTACAGATTGAATGCAATCCCTATCATAATACCAACAGTATTTTTCAATAAACTAGAGCAAATAATCTTATAATTCACACAGAACTACAAAAGACTCCATTTCAAATAGTCAAAGCAATCTTGAGAAAGAGGAACAAAGCTGGGGGAATTACGCTCCCTGATTTCAAGCTATTTAAAAAACTGTAGTAATCAAAACAGTATGGTACTGGCACAAGAAGAGATCCATAGTTTAATGGAATGCAATAGAAAACCCAGATACAAACACACACATATACTGTCAATTAATATATGATAAAGGAGCCATGAAAATACAATGGGGAATAGATAGTCTCTTCAATAAATGATGTTGGAAAAATTGGACAGCTACATGCAGGAGAATGAAACTGGATTACTGTCTAACTTCACATATAAAAGTAAACTGAAAATGGATAAAAGACCTGAATGTAAGACATAAAACCATAAAACTCTTAGAAGAAAAGATAGGCAAAAATCTCTTGAACATAAGCTTCAGCATTCTTTTTTCTGGACACATCTCCCCAGGATAAAGGAAATGATAAAAAAAAATGAACAAGTGGTACTACATCAAATTAAAAAGCCTCTGTACAGCAAAGGGCACCATCAGCAGAACAAAAAGGCATACTACAGCATGGGAGAATATATTTGCAAATGATATATCCAATAAGGGGTTAACATGCAAAATATATAAGGACTCATATGACTCAACATCAAAAAAAGCAAATAACCTGATTAAATAATGGGTGGAGGACTTGAACTGACATTTCTCTAAGGAAGAAATACAGTAGGCCAACAGGCATATGAAAAGATGCTCACATCACTAGTCGTCCAGGAAATACAAGTCAAAATCACAATGAGATGCCACCTCACACCAGTTAGAATGGCCACTATCCAAAAAACAAGAAATAACAAGTGTGTTGGCAAGGATGTGGAGAAAACGGAATCCCCCTACACTGTTAGTAGGAATGTAAATTGGTACAGCCACTGTGGATAGCAGTATGGAGGCTCCTCAAAAAAACTAAAACTAGAAATACCACATGACCCAGTAATTCCACTTCTAGGAATTTACCCGAAGAAAACAAAATCCTTGATTCAAAAAGATATGTGTACCCCTATATTTATTGCTGCATTATTTACAATAGCCAAGATATAGAAGCAACCAAAGTGGCCATCAATAAATGAATGGAAAAAGAAGATGAGGTACACATATACAATAGAATATTATTCAGCCACAAAAAAGAAAGAAATTCTGTCATTTGCAACAACATGGATGGACCTAGGAGGTATTATGCTAAGTGAAATAAGCCAGGCAGGGAAAGACAAATACCAAATGATTTCACTTATTTGTGGAATCTAAAAACAAAACAAAACTAAATGAATAAAATAGTTGCAGACTCATGGACACTGAAGAGTGATTGGTGGTTACCACGGGGAAGAGTTTGGGGTCGGTGGGTGGGTCAGTAGAGAGAGTGAGGGGGATAAAGGGGCACAAAAATTTTCAATCATAATGTAAGTTGGTCACAGAGGTACAGCATGGAGAATATAGCCAATGATTTTGTAGCATTTTCTATGCAGACAGATAGTAACGGCAGTAGTTAAAGTGAGGATTTAATAACGTGGGTAACTATCAAACTGCTGTTTTTTATACTTAAAACTAATATAAGATTATGTGTCAAGTATACAATTAAAAAAAAAGAGATATTAAGCCATAGAAACTGAGGTTCTTATTTTTTCATCTCATTTTTATATGAAAATCTAAAGACATAAAGAGGATAAAAAATACATTACCACTTTGAAAAAGTCTTATTTCATAAAAGAGTTTAATATCTTTATTTAAGGCTTGATCTATGAAAAAATCCTTGGGAAATTTTAAGATATAGATTATATTCTCTAAAGAAGATTTGTAATTTTGGACTATCATCAAATTACTAATGGTAGCAAACTGAAATAAGAAAAATAAGCCCTCTTCTTTCAAAGCTTAAATACGAGGTATTCTATTAATGATTACACACAACACACCATGTGTTTTAGGACCATGTGTAATTGCTGTTACATTTCCAGGAAAATGAATAATGAATCTATTCAGAAGTAGTTATAATGTTACAAAGAATTGTTTTCAGTGTTTTCTTAGTGTTTTCTCCTAATTTTTATTACTCAAAAATTTCTTCCTTTAAGTTAACAATATTAGGTGTAACTCTTTAGAGGAACAAGAAAGGTAGAAAATTGACTAAAAAGTGTATTTCCAGGAACATTAAATGAGAGTTCAGGTTACCAAAAATATGACTTCTAAGTATGCTATGTGAAAGTTGAGCCCTGTGTTAAAATTAACCTCATGACCTAAGAAAATAATGGAATCTTGGGTCTCTAGAAAGCAGACCATAGGGACAATGCTTAACGAAACTAAGATATTCTTCAAATTGAAAATATTTAAAGAATTCTTTTTTATGCTTTTCTTCTTAAATTAAGTGGAGGAGAGGAGAAGAGGAACAGGCCCTCTTCATCTCCCCTTTTATTATATTTACCTGCGACCCTCCAGCTGCTGGGACAAGGCACGCACACAAATTTGCAATGAGATTTTCCAAGGAGACATTCAGACTGTCCACATACACAGTGTAGATCAAACCCAGACAAGCCTGCAAAGAGAAGATGCATGTTGTTTTGCCATAGAAAAAGGTAGTATTAAAAAATAGACTGTTGTAACATCTGCTCCTAGGAAAATTTCTCTTTGAACCTAGTGAAGTACATTCTACAGTGACCACGGAATAAATTTTAAGCAGCAAATGTTATTAAGTTTATTAAATTTTCCTCCCAAACCAGAAGCTCTAAATGAGCTTTTGAGATGAACTTATAAAAAGCAGAAGTTCATAATTTGTAAAACAGGTGTTTGTGCTCAGATAAAGACTCTAGCAAATCTTCAGGGCCTAAAAGTGTTTTTGTCTCCACTTACTTTGCAAAAGTCCAAATTTCAAGATAAAAACATAGAGATTTTATCTTATTTTATGATTCTTACAAATTCAGAACATGTATTCTACAGAAAAATTTAACTGACATGAAATATAACAAAAGATAGCAAAATACATCAAGACATGACTTATACTTTAAGCTCAGAAGGCAGGTGGTAAAATGGAAGACAAAATACAATATTCAGAATTTTTCAGGTTATTAAAATTTGTGACTCTGAGAAATTAGTATTTGTTAGGAGTTTCCCATGTCACTGAAGTCTTGACACCAAGTATATGTAGTCTCAAAAATATAGAAAAGTTTTCCAGAAATTAAGCATTAATTTCCCAAATCCTTGGGAAATTTTAAGGTATAATTTATACTTTCCAAAGAAGATCTGTTGTTTTGGAGAATGGTCAACTTTACTATTACTAAAGGTAGTGGCTGAAATAAAAAAAAAAGAAGCCCTCTTTCTTCAATGTTTAAATATATTTATGAAAAAATTAAAGATTTTTCTTACATTTGAAAATGTTTAGTATCTAGAAAAAGAAAATACCCAGAAGTAAACAGTATTTTAAAGCTATGTTGGCAGTAGTATGAACAGAACTGTTTGAAATCACAAATACCAATCCTATTAACCTGAATCTAGACTCCTCAAAAGAAGATGAATAAAAATGCCCAAACTGGTTATATTAGTAATGCATTTTAAATTTGCTACAGGTGATCAAATGATTTCTTTAGGAGTCATAAATTACAGAGTCAGTAAACTAGAACCTATTTCAAGACCTACATCTTTGGTAGTTTAAATAGTCACTTTAAATTACTCAAATTTCATCCAATGTGAATATACTTATTCTGTTCACACCAGTTTTATTTTATTGATGAATTCCTAGACTAACTTAAAGATATTTTAAATACAAGGAACTTATTACCATGGTTCATTTGAAACAGATTTATATAGTAATACAAATCAATAATGACAACTATGTGTTCTTTACCCTAAAAATTTCTGGATAATCTAATCTGGATACCAACACCAGGCTTTTGGGAGCAAACACTTCTGCAGGCTGAATTAAATCAGACACTTCCACTTCACCTTCAGTCTCTTCTTTCTTTGTTCCCTAGAAAAAGAGACACTGTGATTAACAGAATTTTCAGGTTCTCACAAAAGACAGACATATCACACACTTTCATGTAATATACAAATTCCACAACTAATCACAAAATGTAATTTTAACATCACTTTAAAAACTCAAACTAAAAATAAATCTAAGAAACAAGTACTCAAAGAAATTAGGAAGTAGGGCATACGTATTACATTTGTGAAAAGCTCCTTCAGCTCCAGATGCATACCACAACCTAATCTGCACATTTGGTTTTTGTGTGAGCTTCCAGTAGTCAAAGGTACATAAGACACACTCAAATTATTTTAAATAGCGACCCAAAGAACTAAAAATGACACTCAAATGGAAAGTCAGTTTTCAAGAAAGTAAAAAATCTTTTTTGAAGTAAGGCACTGATTTTCATTTCTTTTTCTGCTTGTCCCAATCTTTCAAACAAAAGTGATAATCATTTAGGATTCTAAGCTTGCTCAATGCTCTTAGAAGTAAAGCCAAATCAGCTCTAAATTCTTTTTGCTCATGAGCAACAATATTAATTCTCTGAGAAGAGAAAATATTTTTTATACACAAAACTAGGTTTCAGAATGTACTTAATGCCACTGAACTGTACACTTAAAAATGGCTAAATGGTTAAGTCTTATGTCATGTATATCTTAGCACAATAAAAACATGTAGAATTTTAAAAACTCTAACTTTTAATATTAGTTGATACTACTAAATACTAGTTAATGAAATAAACTTTTAAAAGTATTATTCTCTTTTATGAGTGTTTCCTGTGTACCTACTGTTTCATAAACTATATGATACATTATTAAAGTTTTGAGTGGGAAAAAACCCCAAAACAGACAAGGTAGTAAACAAAGCATTCAGATTTATTTCTAAATGCTAGGACATTTTCCTTAACTGGAATCCTCTTCCCTTTCCTTTCTACTAATCCAAGGTTCAGCTTAAAATTTATCTTTCTTCCTGAAGCCTTTCCTTTACTGATTTTTCTCTTACTCTTAATGCCTAGCATAACTCACAAACATATCACACTTGCTAACAGAAAAATTAACTATTTCACCTGCCAAGCCTCTGCCCCAAATGCCACATCCAGCTGCCTGTTTAACATCTCCACTTAGATGACTAACAGTATTGCAAACATGTCTAAAACATAGCTCCCCTCTGTCTCCCCAACTAACTCATTTAATTCTCTAACTCAATTAATGGAAACCCTATCCCTTCATTGGGTAAATCAAAAACCCTGACTCCCTTCTCATTCATAGCCTGTATCTAAACTGTCAGCATATCCTGATTTCTCACCACCTGCACTGCTACCACAATACCGTGAGCCACCATCATCACTTGTCTAGTTTATTTTAACAGCCTCCCTCAGTCTCCGCTATTCCTCTTTAGCCCCACTTTGCTTCCTTGCTGCTATTCAGACATGCTGGGCATGCTCCAGCTAAGAGTCTTAGCACTTGTTTGCTATTCCTTTGCCTGGAATAATACTCTTTCCATGCATATCCTAATGACTAATTCCTTCGTCTTTGTTAGGTCAAGTAATTCAAGAGATTTCTCTGCTCAGTCTTTGCTGGGATTACTACTTGAGCCTGTAATGCCCTAACACTCCCTATCCCTCTTCCATGCTTTACTTTTTTTCCATGGCACTTGTTACCACCCAACGTATTATCCATTTCACTTTTCTTGTTTTTTGGTTTGTCTGTCTCTTCCACTAGAATATGCCCATGAAGATCAGGATTTCTGTTTTGTTCACTGACCTTCCCAGTTCCTAAACAAGACACTTACTTAATATTTGTTCACAGCATACATGCAGGAATGAATTTTCTTGGAATAGTTTTCTGGGTATTTTACCAAGGAAAGTCATTCCCCACTCCTCAACTCTTGGAGGCCAAGAACTGTATTTTCTATCTCCTTTGGAGCCCATACACTTTCTAGCATAGTGAAATATAACCAAATATTAGATGTGTATGGAATGCACATATCCAAAGGGAGCTATCTGTTTACTTTTTATGTGTGATAAGGTCCATATGCTCTTGATTTTCATTTGTTACAAAGCAAAAGCTAAAATTAGGTTGGTTGGTTTCTGGAATCCTTAGAAATAATAAAAATGTGATGAATATGAATTTACCGAAGATTTCGACACTTAATGAATCATTTTCTTCATGGATTACTAATGAATTTGAAGTGACAACAGAATGACTAAAATTCCTGAAAGAGACAAAACTATCCATTTTATGAGATTGTGATAAATGCCCCAGAGTACCATTAGAAGTCAGCTTGAGTAAGCAGACAACCATTCCAAATAAATGACTATTAACCTACTTTGATCAAAACACGAAATAGAATGCCCTGGTCATTTCTTAAAGCTATTCTTTAATTAAACATTCATTAAATGGAACAGTTAGTAACAAGAAAGAAAAAAATGTCTGATATGATATAAACCAGTATTAAGTAAAAACAATTACACTTTTATTTACATTACTTTATTACAGATGTTGACTTTTACTTCATAAATGTGCTAGAAATCACAAGACGCTGCTATTCTTGATTCCAATAGCTCTCCTACAAGAATACAATGTTCCAAGTTTAGAGAATATTAATATTCCTTATTTCAAAGCAAAATATACTATGATAAAAAAATTTTTTTAAGCCCAAAAACTGTTGGTTAAAATAACGCTTGTTCCAGGAGATAGTAACATGGTATTTCTGGCCAAATTCTTCTAACAATAATTATTATGTAAAGAAATACTGCGTCTTCTCTATAGCTGCTAGAGTATCTCTTCTTTGCAATAAATATCTAATGATACTGGTTTTATTTGGTTTGTGGTTTCCAATGATTAAGTCATCTCATATTGAAAAGATGTGAGAAACTTAAAAATAAGGGAATTTAAAACAGGCTATAAATATAATAGATGTTGTAATAATGCTTTAAAATTTATATTTTATAGCATAAAACATTTCCACATATTTTATCTCATTGAACAATATTTGCAAGTTTCCTTCTTCTAACCTAACATTATTCCTTTGGTTTTAGTAGGTACCATTAAAGATACAAACTTATCTCACTCTTTACTTAATTGTCTCACATTGACTTGTAAGGTCACCTTATGTCTTATACATATCATAAACACATGCCACAGCTTGCCCATTTATAGACTTTTTTCTATAAATATTATTTCTATAGGCTACATCTGCTAGTGGGATTCTCAGCTTCTATGTAGCTTATATTTTATATAGATCATAGTCTGGGCACTGCAATAATAATGGGATAAATTAATACTACCACATCAATCTACCCCAGAAGTGCTATTGCCCTTTAAACACATCTTCAGAAAAAAATGATAAAACTTAACAGATTATTGATATTATGGTATAACTGCATATACGAGATGTCACAATCTTTAGGAAGTTACACTAACACTCATGTTGAATACTTCAGCCTCATCTTTATTGCACTCCTGATACTTGATTCCTATCCCTTCTATATACACACAAAAAGACTTATTTCATCCGATAACATCTCTGTGTTGCATTCATTGTCAACAATACTGTCTCATACTAAAACTCTTCCTACAAAATTTCTTTAAAACTCAGTTTTAAAGGGAGGATAAAAGGAATTAGGCAAGTAAAACTTCCCCTTTTTGAAGTATAAGTAGTTGATTTCAGTGTGCGCTATTATATAAGAGTTGCCTCAGTAAGCAATTTAAGAATTTAAAAATTTTCCAAAATTGGAAATAAAGGAGTTTAAGTAGTTGCAAAATTCTGTAAGGTCTACAATTGCCCCTGCAAAGCTTCTTCATTTCTTGCCAAAGAATCTCTTAATCATGTTGACATGTTCACATGATAAAACCTAGTTTATTCTTGCATTGGTCTGGAAAATAACAACTGCACAATAAATATACATTTTAGGATAACAAGCCTTTGAACAAATCAGGCCACTGGCCTTCAGAATTAAGTTTACCTCTAGTAAAGAGAATTTCCTAGTATTTTCCCCTGCAATAGCTCCTGTACTCTACAGTATCCCAAAGGTAAGGCAAATTTATTTGTAGGTTTTCTATATATTCACCCAGAAAGCTTCCTTTTTAAGGAGCACATAGTACATAAATTGTATTTTTAAAAATATACTCACAAAGCAGCATTTTTCAAGGCTCTTTTCTGCTGGAAGCTAATAGATATTGCTTATCAAAAGTGTCTCCTAATCAAATAATTTTGGAAACAATAAAGCCACGTTAAAAAGGTTTGTTAACTACAGGACTTTTCACTTTGATATGTGAACATTGTGTAATGTCAAGTGAAAAAGATATAAAATATCAGTCAAACTTATTGGGCTAATGAACCCTCTTTATTACAGAACATTTAGAGGACTTAGTGCCCTATGAAACACAAGTTGGGAAAGACTGTCATAGCTATTTCAGGATATAAAATGTGTGAAACCGAAATATATATATGGGTTCAAATGTTCTATATCCTTAAAAGGCTAGGTAAATATAATGCTTATTTCATAAATAGATTATTATAGTTGATAAGTGCTTCATTAATTCTCATATTTCATAAAGTAAGATTTAAAAAGATTAGAAAATGACAAGACTGCTAGGTGCTAGGGTGCCACACAAACACCCTATGGAAATAATCAGTGTGTCTGTGGCCTGTCCTCACCAGATCAGTTGGAACTTTCTGGCCTGACCCATGGTTCTCAGACTTCAGTGTGCATCAAAATCATGCAGGGCTTGTTGAAACAGATTTCTGGGTCTTAACACTAGGGTTTCTGATTCAGTAGGAGTGAGGTAGGTCTCAGAATTTGTATTTCTAACAGCTTCCCCAGTGACACAGATACTTCTGGTCCAGGAATCATACTTTGAGAATCACTGCTCGAGACTAATTAATGTGAGAAATATTATATTTCTATAAGAGAAAGAGACTAATAAGAGAATAAGACTAATAAGAGAAAATAATAACAGCTAACATATACTCTGTATGCTAGATACTGTTCTAAGAATCATATCAGTGTTAATAATTCATTTATACAATACAAAATTTATTAAATAGTATTTCTCAGTAAAGGAAACCAGTACTCCTCAGACGAATGACATTCTATGTCTGGGTTGGAAAAATGTACAAAATGAGCCTGTTCATCTTGTGTTAAAAAGTAAAGAATCTGTAGAAGACTAACAGAATCAAAGAAAAATCACAGTTGATTTAGTAACTCATCAAATGCACAAAAATCCATGAACTCATGATGATAATTTTTTTAATTGGTCACAACTGAACAATGCTAGGGTATTAATCTACAATTCTGAAAATTTTAAAAATAAGAAGAAACAACTAAAGTTACTATCTTCTCTATCAAACTATAGTTGATGTTCTATTTTACAGATGAATTTCAAACAAATGCAGAAGGAACAATAAAGAGCAAATTACTTTTCCACAATTCCTACTGAAAGAATGTATTAGGCAATGATCATCAAAAGATACTAAAACCATTAAGTGAAAGGCTGGCACTTTCCCAAACCCACAAATAAATCTTAACAATACTAAAAATAGAACAACCAGAAATTGAGTTTCTCTTGATGGGACACAATAGGAAGAACAGTACAATCTTTTAAAAAGTCTTACTTTAAAATGTGAGTGTAAATCTAATTAAGTCTCTAGATCTAATTATGACTTTATGGAAACTATGGAGAATAGAGGTACAAGTTAAATAATAATATGGGAATTAATCAGCCAAACCCAGAATGTCCAGAGGACCCAGTTTCTCTACCATCCCCAAAAGGCAGACTGCTACAGAAGAATGTAAGAAATATCAGCCAAATGAAATGTGTGGACCTTGTCTGAACTCTGATCTGAATAAATCAAGATTTGTTTGAGATAATTTAGAAAAATGAGTAAGATGGCAGAGCCAAAATGGCGGTGTGAGTAGAGCAGCAGAAATCTCCTCCCAAAACCACATATATCTATGAAAATATAACAAAGACAACTCTTCCTAAAATAGAGACCAGAGGACATAGGACAACATCCAGACCACATCCACACCTGCGAGAACCCAGCGCCTCGCTAAGGGGTTAAGATACAAGCCCCGGCCCCACGGGACCAGAGCGCCCCTCCCCCCAACTCCAGGTGGGGGGAGAGGAGTTGGAGCAGGGAGGGAGAGGGAGCCCAGGACTGCTGAAAACCCAGCCCCAGCCATCCGCACCAGAGCGCAGACACAGTGCATGCGTGGGGTCCTGGATACTAGGGAAACAGGGCAGCAGGACTGGTGAGCGGGTGCCTGTGGCCAATGCCGGAGAACAAAGAAACGGTAGCGGCCATTTTTTTTTGGCGAGTGCTTTTTGGAAGTCTTAAAGGGACAGAGACCCCAATACTAGGAAACAGGGCAGCAAGACTGGTGAGCGGGTGCCTGAGGCTGGCGCCTGAGGACAAAGAAAATCGTGCGTTTTTCTCTTCTTTTTTTTTAAAAATTATTTATTTAAATTTTTAAAAAATTATTTAATTTTTTAAATGTTGTTGTTTTGGTTTGGCGAGTGCTTTTTGGAATTCTTAAAAGGGCAGGGCGGGACACTTACTCCAGAGGCAGGGATCTGGGGATCTCTGGGCACTCTAACCCCCTGGGCAGCAGGGAGCAGGGAGGCCCCTTACAGAGATAAATAGCCTCCCGGCAGCTCCCCCTCCAATGGGGTTCCACCATTTTGGAGCAGGGCCCAAGCCAGGCCACGCCCACAGCAACCGCACAGATAAACTCCATAGCAGCCGGGCAGGAAGCAGAAGCCCTGTCTGTGCGCCCCTGTCTATGTGCAGCTGCCCAGCACAAGCCACTAGAGGTCACTGTTCTCCCAGGAGAGGAAGGCCACAAATCAACAAGAAGGAAAGCTCTTCCAGCCGTCACTCGTACCAGCTCTACAAACTATTCCTATCACCATGAAAAGGCAAAACTACAGGCAGACAAAGATCACAGAGACAACACCAGAGAAGGAGACAGACCTAACCAGTCTTCCTGAAAAAGAATTCAAAATAAAAATCATGAACATGCTGACGGAGATGCAGAGAAAAATGCAAGAGCAATGGGATGAAGTCTGGAGGGAGAGCAGAGATGCCAGGAAGGAGATTACAGAAGTGAAACAAACCCTGGAAGGATTTATAAGCAGAATGGATAGGATGCAAGAGGCCATTGATGGAATTGAAACCAGAGAACAGGAACGCATAGAAGCTGCCATAGAGAGAGATAAAAGGATCTCCAGGAATGAAACAATATTAAGAGAACTGTGTGACCAATCCAAAAGGAACAATATCCACATTATAGGGGTACCAGAAGAATAAGAGAGAGGAAAAGGGATAAAAAGTATCTTTGAAGAAATAATTGCTGAAAACGTCCCCAAACTGGGGGAGGAAATAATCAAACAGACCACGGAAATACACAGAACCCCCAACAGAAAGGATCCAAGGAGGACAACACCAAGACACATAATAATTAAAATGGCAAGGATCAAGGACAAGAAAAGACTTTTAAAGGCAGCTAGAGAGAAAAAGGTCACCTATAAAGGAAAACCCATCAGGCTATCATCAGACTTCTCGACAGAAACCCTACAGGCCAGAAGAGAATGGCATGATATATTTAATACAATGAAGGGCCTTGAACCAAGGATACTGTATCCAGCACGACTATCATTCAAATATGACGGTGGGATTAAACAATTCCCAGACAAACAAAAGCTGAGGGAATTTGCTTCCCACAAACCACCTCTACAGGGCATCTTACAGGGACTGCTCTAGATGGGAGCACTCCTAAAAAGAGCACAGAACAAAACACCAAACATATGAAGAAAGGAGGAGGAGGAATAAGAAGGGAGAGAAGAAAAGAATCTCTAGACAGTGTATATAACAGCTCAATAAGCGAGCTAAGTTAGGCAGTAAGATACTAAAGAGGCTAACCTTGAACCTTTGGTAACCACGAATTTAAAGCCTGCAATGGCAATAAGTACATATCTCTCAATAGTCACCCTAAATGTTAATGGGTTGAATGCACCAATCAAAAGACACAGAGTAACAGAATGGATAAAAAAGCAAGACCCATCTATATGCTGCTTACAAGAAACTCACCTCAAACCCAAAGACATGTACAGACTAAAAGTCAAGGGATAGAAAAACATATTTCAAGCAAACAACAGTGAGAAGAAAGCAGGGGTTGCAGTACTAATATCAGACAAAATAGACTTCAAAACAAAGAAAGTAACAAGAGATAAAGAAGGACACTACATAATGATAAAGGGCTCAGTCAAACAAGAGGATATAACCATTCTAAATATATATGCACCCAACACAGGAGCACCAGCACATGTGAAACAAATACTAACAGAACTAAAGGGGGAAATAGACTGCAATGCATTCATTTTAGAAGACTTCAACACACCACTCACCCCAAAGGATAGATCCATCGGGCAGAAAATAAGTAAGGACACAGAGGTACTGAACAACACACTAGAACAGATGGACCTAACAAACATCTACAGAACTCTACATCCAAAAGCAATAGGATATAAATTCTTCTCAAGTGCACATGGAACATTCTCCAGAATAGACCACATAGTAGCCCACAAAAAGAGCCTCAGTAAATTCCAAAATAATGAAATTCTACCAACCAATTTTTCAGACCACAAAGGTATAAAACTAGAAATAAATTCTACAAAGAAAACAAAAAGGCTCACAAACACATGGGGGCTTAACAACATGCTTCCAAATAATCAATGGATCAACGAACAAATCAAAATAGAGATCAAGGAATATATAGAAACAAATGACAACAACAACACAAAGCCCCAACATCTGTAGGATTCAGCAAAAGCAGTCCTAAGAGGAAAGTATATAGCGATCCAGGCACACTTGAAGAAGGAAGAACAATCCCAAATGAATGGTCTAACGTCACAATTATCGAAATTGGAAAAAGAAGAACAAATGAGGCCTAAGGTCAGCAGAAGGAGGGACATAATAAAGATCTGAGAAGAAATAAACAAAATTGAGAAGAATAAAACAACAGAAAAAAATCAACAAAACCAAGAGCTGGTTCTTTGAGAAAATAAACAAAATACATAAGCCTCTAGCCAAACTTATGAAGAGAAAAAGAGAATCAACACAAATCAACAGAATCAGAAATGAGAATGGAAAAATCACAACAGACTCCACAGAAATACAAAGAATTATTAAAGACTATGAAAACCTTTAGCCAACAAGATGGAAAACGTATAAGAAATGGACAACTTCCTAGAAAAATACAACCTTCCAAGACTGACCAAGGAAGAAACACAAAAGTTAAACAATCCAATTACGAGCAAAGAAATTGAAACGGTAATCAAAAAACTACCCAAGAACAAAACCCCCAGGTCGGACGGATTTACCTCGGAATTTTATCAGACACACAGAGAAGACATAATACCCATTCTCCTTAAAGTTTTCCAAAAAAATAGGAGAGGAGGGAATATTCCCAAACTCATTCTATGAAGCCAACATCACCCTAATACCAAAACCAGGCAAAGACCCCACCAAAAAAGAAAACTACAGACCAATATCCCTGATGAATGTAGATGCAAAAATACTCAATAAAATATTAGCAAACCGAATTCAAAAATACATCAAAAGGATCATACACCACGACCAAGTGGGATTCATCCCAGGGATGCAAGGATGGTACAACATTCGAAAATCCATCAACATCATCCACCACATCAACAAAAAGAAGGACAAAACCACATGATGTCTCCATAGATGCTGAAAAAGCATTCGACAAAATTCAACATCCATTCATGATAAAAACTCTCAGCAAAATGGGAATAGAGGGCAAGTACCTCAACATAATAAAGGCCATATATGATAAACCCACAGCCAACACTATATTGAACAGCGAGAAGCTGAAAGCATTTCCTCTGAGATCGGGAACTCGACAGGGATGCCCACTCTCTCCACTGTTATTTAACATAGTACTGGAGGTCCTAGCCACGGCAATCAGACAAAACAAAGAAATACAAGGAATCCAGATTGGTAAATAAGAAGTTAAACTGTCACTATCTGCAGATGATACGATATTGTACATAAAAAACCCTAAAGACTCCACTCCAAAACTTCTAGAACTGATATCGGAATACAGCAAAGTGGCAGGATACAAAATTAACACACAGAAATCTGTAGCTTTCCTATACACTAACAATGAACCAACAGAAAGAGAAATCAGGAAAACAATTCCATTCACAATTGCATCAAAAAGAATAAAATACCTAGGAATAAACCTAACCAAAGAAGTGAAAGACCTATACCCTGAAAACTACAAGTCACTCTTAAGAGAAATTAAAGGGGACACTAACAAATGGAAACTCATTCCATGCTCATGGCTAGGAAGAATTAATATCGTCAAAATGGCCATCCTGCCCAAAGCAATATACAGATTTGATGCAATCCCTATCAAATTACCAGCAACATTCTTCAATGAACTGGAACAAATAATTCAAAAATTCGTATGGAAACACCAAAGACTCCGAATAGCCAAAGCAATCCTGAGAAAGAAGAATAAAGTAGGGGGGATCTCACTCCCCAACTTCAAGCTCTACTACAAAGCCATAGTAATCAAGACAATTTGGTACTGGTACAAGAACGGAGCCACAGACCAGTGGAACAGACTAGAGACTCCAGACATTAACCCAAACATATATGGTCAATTAATATTTGATAAAGGAGCCATGGACATACAATGGCGAAATGACAGTCTCTTCAACAGATGATGCTTCCAAAACTGGACAGCTACATGTAGGAGAATGAAACTGGACCATTGTCTAACGCCATACACAAACGTAAATTCAAAATGGATCAAACATCTGAATGTAAGTCATGAAACCATAAAACTCTTAGAAAAAAACATAGGCAAAAACCTTTTAGACATAAACATGAGTGACCTCTTCTTGAACATGTCTCCCCGGGTAAGGAAAACAACAGCAAAAATGAACAAGTGGGACTATATTAAGCTGAAAAGGTTCTGTACAGCAAAAGACACCATCAACAGAACAAAAAGGAACCCTACAGTATGGGAGAATATATTTGTAAATGACAGATCCAATAAAGGCTTGACGTCCAAAATATATAAAGAGCTCACATGCCTCAACAAACAGAAAACAAATAATCCAATTAAAAAATGGGCAGAGGAACTGAACAGTTCTCCAAAAAAGAAATACAGAGATATCACCTCACACCAGTAAGGACGGCCGCCATCCAAAAGACAATCAACAACAAATGTTGGCGAGGCTGTGGAGAAAGGGGAACCCTCCTACACTGCTGGTGGTAATGTAAATTAGTTCAACCATTGTGGAAAGCAGTATGGAGGTTCATCAAAATGCTCAAAACAGACTTACCATTTGACCCAGGAATTCCACTCCTAGGAATTTACCCTAAGAACGCAGCAATCAAGTTTGAGAAAGACAGATGCATCCCTATGTTTACCGCAGCACTATTTACAATAGCCAAGAATTGGAAGCAACCTAAATGTCCATTGGTAGATGAATGGATAAAGAAGATGTGGTACATATACACAATGGAATACTACTCAGCCATAAGAAGTGGGCAAATCCTACCATTTGCAGCAGTATGGATGGAGCTGGAGGGTATTATGCTC
This sequence comes from Manis pentadactyla, assembly GCF_030020395.1. Lineage (NCBI taxonomy): Eukaryota > Metazoa > Chordata > Mammalia > Pholidota > Manidae > Manis > Manis pentadactyla. The sequence continues at coordinate 50,113,925 of NC_080027.1, forward strand.
AGTGAAATAAGCCAAGCAGAGAAAGAGAAATGCCAAATGATTTCACTCATCTGTGGAGTATAAGAACAAAGGAGAAACTGAAGGAACAAAACAGCAGCAGAATCACAGAACCCAAGAATGGACTAACAGGTACCAAAGGGAAAGGGACTGGGGAGGATGGGTGGGTAGGGAGGGATAAGGGGGACGAAGAAGAAGGGGGGTATTAAGATTAGCATGCATGGTGGGGAAGGGAGAAAGGGGAGGGCTGTACAACACAGAGAAGACAAGTAGTGATTCTACAACATTTTGCTATGCTGATGGACAGTGACTGTAAAGGGGTTTATAGGGGGGACCTGATATAGGGGAGAGCCTAGTAAACATAATATTCTTCATGTAAGTGTAGATTAATGATAACAAAGAAAAAAAAGAAAGAAAGAAAAGGGGGATTACTCCCTGAAAGGATAAAACTAACTGTAAATCAACGATTAATGCATGCTTTAAATATCTTTATTTTGATCACTTAAAGGGTGTCAGATGATCGGCTGTGGAGGTACATTTTTCTGATGATATTCCTTTCTCTTAAAAAAAAAAGCAGTTCCTGTGTGGTGACCTCCAGTGAGTTCTACACAATGGTATAAAGGGAATATCAAAGTGTGGGCAAAGGGTCTGTTTGTGTTTATACAGAGGATCAAAGCCTAATTTGGCTACCCATAAAATGAACTAAGATACGATATGAAGAAGAACTTCCAACATCAGCACTCTCTGGAAGAGTCATACCAGAGGATGATCATCAGAAAACCTCAACAAAAATCCAGGCGACGCTGCAGTTGTAGCTGCATTCATCCTACCCGTTCCTGGACTTGCTATTGGAATGAAGAAGGAGATATCTAAGCTGGCCTGTGCATACAGTAAAACAACAAATTTGACTGGATCTATACTGTTGGAACTCAACCAAGAATTAGGAGAAGTGCAAGTTGTAGCACTCCAAAATCATACGACTACAGACTATCTACTGTTAAAAGAACATATGGGATGTGAACAGTCCCTGGAATGGGTTGTCTTAATTTGTCTGATTTCTCTCAGACTGTTCAAGTTCAGTTGGACAATATCCATCATATCATAGATAAGTTTTCACAAATGCCTAGGGTGCCTAACTGGTTTTCTTGGTTTCACTGGAGATGGCTGGTAATTATAGTTCTGCTTTGGTTATGTAACTGTATTCCTATTATGTTAATGTGTGCACGCAATTTAATCAGTAGTTTAAAACCTATACATGCTGAAGTTACTCTACAAGAAGATATGTCAAAGAAATAATCAATCTTCCCATGTTATCTTCCGTCTGCTACTCCTATAGCTTTTCTTCTTCCTTCCTAATTACAACCCTTAAATAGAATTCGTGCCTCATATCGAATTTACCAAGTATCATAATTCTTCCAAGTGGTAAAGATACCTCAAGACAAATACTGGGCATAAAAGCCACAGGGCATAAATCTGCAAAGAAGTAAAAAGCTAACCTTTTCAAACAATATTGCCTCTCTCTCACTTACCAACTTTACATTACCCTGTATGGCCCTGGAAGATGACTGGTTAGCCAGAGACGGGTAAGATTCCTTAAGGAAGGAACAACCTAAGACAGGCACAGTCACAGAGGGGCCATCAGGTGAGAAATTGGGGATCAACAGAGGTGAGGCTTAGAACCTCACCCCCCCTGTTTTGAGAGAAATCTTCTGCATCCGTGGATGTTTTATTGCCTTTGTCTAGCTTGGATTAACACATAGTCTACAGGCACACACCTGATCATCTAAATTTGCTCTCTTACAGCACTAAACTATGTTTTCTACCTTTATCTTGCATCTACCTACCACTTCAGCATTATATTAAAAATAATAATAATAATAATAATAAGGGAGAAATGTGGGATTCACATATAAATCAAGTATAAAAATCCAACGAATATTCATATTTGACCTGATTGTTTATAGTTCATAATATGTGGTCAAAACTGAAAGTTTTTGTGATGACTGCCCTTGTAGTGTTCACCATGTGAGAACTTATTCACTATGTAAGAACTTGTTCACCATGTAAGAACTTGTTCGTTATGCTTCAGAAGATTGGAGACTGACGAGAATTAGGCTTGGGGTGGATTAATGATTGTACATTGAGCATTGAGTCCCCTATACAGAATTTTATTGTTGTTAACAACCATTTGATCAATAAATATGAGAGATGCCCTCTCAAAAAAATAAATAAATAAAAATAAATAAATAAATAAGTTAGATATTAGATGATATTATGGAATTACTATGGATAATTAGTTTTGTTAAATATTATAAGGGAAGATTGGTAATGTAAAGAAAGCCCTTATCTGTTAGCAATGCACACTAAAATATTTATAGGTAAAATATGGTGTTTTGGGTTTGCTTTAAAATGCTTCCCCCTAAAAAATAAAAACAGGGATTTAGATTTTTAAAAGACTGACACAATGCTGATAATGTTTAAAGCTGGGTAAAGTGTAATGGGGCTCATTATACTACTCATTTTAATTTTCTATGTGTTTGAGAATTTCCATAATAAAAATTAAAGCAAATAAAACCTTTACTGAGCACCTACATGTGTCAGCATTGTTCCAAGTGATAGAGATTTAGCAGCAAACCAAAGAGACAAAGCTCTATACTCTTCCTAGTATCTTATTAAACACTTCCAACAACCCTTTGAAGTAGGTAATATTACCATGCTCTATTCATTGAGAAAAAAACTTATATAGCAAGAGGTTAAGTCATTTACCCAAAGTCACCCTTGTCCTAAATTATAGAACTAAGGTATGAGTCCAGAGACTGCTCTGTTAAAGCTAAAAGAGACCTTAGAAAATATCTAATTCAACTTTCTCATTTTATAGACAAGAAAATGGAGATTGAGAGAGGTTACATGTTGGCATATAAACTGTACAAATGGCTAATGATATGTAAACTTGTTTCTAAATGTAACACATATTTACTAGGTGTCTACCAGGTGCCAAGCACTAAGTCCACAGTGCTGACAAAGCCTCTGCTCTAATGAAGCATACATTTTGGTGGGGGAGACCAAATGAAAAGACAAATAAACAAATGAGGAAAATAATTTGCTTGTGGTAAGTCTAATGGAGATAAAAAAAAAAAGAAGAGATGGAAAGTGACTGGGGAGTGGAGTAATAGGGCCGAGGAGGCCAAAGCAGGCCTCTACGAAAAGGTGATGCTGGAGCTGATATCTGCAAGACAATAAACAACTAGACTCTTGAAAATCTAAGGGTAGAACACTCCAGACAGGGAGACAGACAAATGCAAAGAGGTTAAGGCAGGAAAAAGTTTGGTATATTTTAAGAAACAGAAAAACAGCCAGACACATGAAACCTAAGTAGCTAGCGAGCGAAAAACTACAGCAGAACTGGAGAGGTAAGTAGGGGCTGGAATATTGACGGCCTTGAGGCCAAAGTAAGGAGTTTGGATTTTTATAATAAATGCCATGGGAATCTGCTGAAGGGTTTTAAGCGGGGAGGGTTAACTCAATCCTGTTTTGAAAAGATCACTCTGATGCTGAATGGAGAACAGCTTTTAAGAAGGCAAAAGCAGAAATAGGAAGACTGGTTAGAAATCCGATAGTTCAGGTAAGAAACATGGTAGAGTGGTAACAGTCAAGACAAAAATAGTTAACTGAGGATTTATTTTGGAGGTAGAGTTGAGAGGACTTGCTGATGGCTCTAAGGTGAAGGATGAAAGAAAAGGAGGATAAGGGATAACTCTTACGTTTTTTGTCTGAATACCTGGATTGATGATAATGACATTTATTAAGATAAGGAAAACTAAAGAAACAGATTAGGAACTGGGGATGGGAGAAAGGAATGGGGAGTAATAAAGAGGCAGTACACCTTGTATATATTAAAGGCTCAATAAATGTGAGTTCCATTCCTTTTTCAACCAGTGTTTTCCCATTATATAAAAATGAGACAGCAAGAAGCTGAAACTCTATTTAGAAATAATGGGTACAAAGTCACTTATTTCCAAAAGAAGAAAAAAAGAATGGCTATACAAACAATTTAAAGGCAATTATATTGACATAGGAATATAACAAATGCAACAAGTTTAAAAAGTACTATACAGTGTGTGTGTGTGTGTATAATTTTTGTATTGAATATGTTTACATTTTTTAATGTGGAGGAGAAAAAGCTTGGAAGGTTATACTCCAAAAGATTATCAGTTATCTTTGGGTCATGGGATTATAGTTGACATATACCACGTAAAAATATGCACATATCCAGAGGAAAATAATTTTCTAAAATGTTTACATTTGTATTATCTTTATAACAAAAAGTCTAAAGTTTAAAAAAAACATAATAATGTATCAGTGTGTGTTTATTTATTAAACACTTCCTACATGGTTGGCCACACACTGGGTGTCACAGAAGGATAAGGTACAGTCTCCTGATTCAGGAAATTTGTAATCTAGCTTAAGTGCTAAAACCAACACAGGTGAAATAATAGCAATCAGTAAAAACAATTTTATAACATTTTGGAGTTCATCTTTAATGTGTTTGAAAAACTCTGAGAAGGGAAATCAGTGAGGTCTATAGCAGTGAGCTGGGACTTTAGGGATAAATAGAATGGTCGTAGGTAAAGGGAAAAGAAATTCAACAAGGGAGCAAGTCAAAGCATCCAGAGGTCAAACTTAGAAAAAAGCAGTATACATTGTACTGTGACCAGCTTGAATTACAATATATATCTAGCCTGCCTATTTCATTTTCCTAATTTTAGTTCCTATATCCCTTTAAAAAGTAGAATAAGCTAAATACTAAATTTTTATCCTACATATATTTACCTAAAATTCATTGCCTATGTTGACATTATTAGTTGATAAAATATTAATCTGTGATACATTTTTTAATATAAGAAACATCATAATGGTAATTTATTGAAGCTTTTCATTTTTGGTATCTTTTATTTCAATAATTCTTACTGCATATTTTCTTTAAAATATCTTTTACTCCCCAACTAATATCTAGTGAATAAATCAGAATTAATGAATTGACCATTATAAACTGAGGAATATGGTCATTGGCACTGAGGTATGTTCCCAGTCATCATTTATCCCCAAGACATAACTAATTCATTTCAATTATTAGATAGTACTTAAGAATTCTCTCTTTTATGTAGCTTTTAAAATTATTCAGAACCTGTAGGACTTACTTAAAAAAGTAAAAATTTTAAGAAATACTATTAAGCTAACCCTTACCTTTGGAGAAAAAGAGAAAATGAGTACAGAATTTTGTGTGAGGTGAGGAAACAGCAGACTTTACGTTCATTTTCTTTCTAACAAAGCTAATCATCTCAAAATTAGGTTCTCATAAATTCAAGAACATTATTTCATAAACTACCATAGTCAATGTACTCTTCTGAAAGTTCTTTTCCAATATTTGTTAAAATTGGTGAAAAAATCAGAAACGATAAAACATTAAATCATTTTTTTAGACTAAACATCAGTATAACTTGGTGAGTTACAAGGTCATAGAACTTAAGTTTACCAACTCATAGGCTAATAAAATATACTTCCTTGGAATCCCTGATGGAAAAGTTTATATGCTGGGCACAGAGACCAAGATTTCAGCTTCATTTTCTTAAAGAATAGGTTGAAACCTTAATGGCCATTTAACTTGGCATATTGAAACATTCCATAAATAAATAGGATATTTAACTATAAACAAATGTCAAACAATAATTTCTAGTAATGCACATTCATCTAAGAAGTATGCCTTATTCAGATGATTAGGAATAGTATTCTGTGAATCATAATATGGGTAGAAATTTTAAACTGTATCTACTATGAGCAAGATAAAATATATCTTTAAAATCAGATATAGTTAACATCATAGAATAATAAAAATAATACAGTACTAAAGGTACCTACTTCATTTTACAAACTAGCAATTTCATGCCCAGAGACAGGAAATGAATTGCCAGGTAACAGACTCATAAAGGGTATAATTGGGATTAACAAATCCAGTCTTAATTCTTGGGCTACTTCTCTTTCCACTCTCTTGTACTCATATAAAACCTTTACAAGAAATAGGTATTCATTCAAAGAAACTTTAAAAGAGATGACATATAAGAAGTCAAATTATAAATCTGTAAACATATTCAGATTTTTTTCCATTACATATATTTGCATGTAATTATCTTTTTTGTGCTTATATAAAATAGTAATAACAATACATAGTTCTTATTGTAGCCCTTTCTAGTGTAAAATTGTCAAAATTTAGGAAAAAGATTTTAATGTTGAAGGGCTTTGGGAACTTGTTCTCAAAGTTTCTCTTGTTGCTTTAATGCTTCATATCATTTTAAGCATATAACATTCATTAATCCTAGCTAATTCAGTGAGAAGTTTTCTCTACAAAATACATCTGTGAGGGATGTCAGAGGGACTGTTAAGATCCAGCATTCTGTCCATTAGGCAATTCTCATTTTAAAAAGGGGGAGAGGGCAGAAATAGAACCCTTTCAAGAAAAGCATAATCTTTGTCATTCATACCATAAGGAGAATCCCATTTGGATATCTGCATGTGTTGCAAATTATCCAACAAACTACAGAATAAAGTCAGGCTCTGTGAACCCTCCAATTGTGATCTCTGAATTATGCTACTCTTGCTAGATTTCACTAGACTCTCTTTCTTGAAAAAGGTCTGAGGATTAGTCTTTAGAATACTATCGAGTATAATGTTGATTGTATTAGCATCAAGCCCAGTTTCCACACTTGTCTGTTTGTAATTTCTAATGCAGTGAGGTAAATTATCATTGACAAAACACCTCCTTGAGAAAATCAACATTTTCCCAGAGATATTCATGACAGTGTTACTCACAATATTGACAAAGGGGAGATAAAAGCCCATCAGGAGACAGATTAAGTATGTTATATCCATAAGGTCAATTAGTATACAAAGATTATGTCTATAAAAAGCTATAGTTAAAAAAAACCTTATTATTGAAAGAAAATATGCCAAACTATTATTTTTTTCAATTTTCCCAATACATTCTAAATTTTCTATAATGAGTATAGTTTAGTTTGATAACCAGGGAAGGGGAAAGAGAAACAAAGAAAAAAATGGGTTGTTCTTCAGATAAACCTATCAAATGTTTTGTGTGTGATTTCCTCCACTGCTCTAATTTTTCCCATCAAGAGATCAGTTTAGAAATCCATTTTTATTATTTCATTTTTTCCTGTTAAATTGCTCAATCATTTGGAACTGTTGTATTTTATCATGTGTGTTCAAACTTACTTTGCTTTCTCACAAAGCTCAACAACTATTTAAATAACATTTGTTGATTTAAACAAATCTATTAGTAGATTCTGTTGATATGTAATGTTTCCATTGTGAGATATTAGTAATAAAAAAGAAATAAGAACAATTATGGTCTTATTCTTGACACTTATTCTTCCTGACTCAACAACAAACTGACATAATTTTTTCAGCTTTGAAGTATATGTTTTAGTATTTGATAGTGGTATCTTGTCTTTGAAGGCAGAGATTCAAGTTATTTGACTTAGCACCTGAATGTCCCTGGGAGAATCTTTTATAGCCACACCTATAAAATGTTAAAACCTACCAAGTGATGTTCTTGTGAGAATAAAACAAACTACACGAGAATCAAATAAAATGGAATAAAATAAACTGCTGCAAAACTTTTAGCATAGTTCCTGGAACATGTAAGTCTTGTATCGTAAAACTATTTTTTTTTCCTATCTGTAAGCTTTTTGCCTAGATTTTCCTTTTTCTTTCCTTATTCTAAGCCTTAGCTCTTGTTTTTCAAATTTCCACTGAGTCCTTTAAGCTCTGTAAGACTTATTCCAGCTGCTCAGACTTCAATTATTAACAATTTCATTGAACTGATACTTAACCTATGGCACTTTGGAATATCTTTATACTTAAGCTTCGGTTTTGCTCCCACACTAAATTTTAAGCCAAATGAGAAGAAACCTATCAGACGCCTTCTATGTATTCCCCTCTTTATTCCTCATGTAATTTCCCCAGAGTACCCTATTCACTTCCCCTCCCTCTGTCTGATGACATTTTGTTTGCTGACATACCCAAATTGTCTTATCTGTGAATTATATAATCAGTACTGATTCATAAACACATTAGAGACTTTAAAATGATACAACTAAATAAAAAATTTGGATATCTCTGTCATTTTTTTAGATAAGCCATAAAAAGCAACCTCGTGCCTACCATATTTTACTGATAACTTAAGAAATTTTATAATCACATTGCCTAGTTGAATAATTTGGGGAAAATGTTATCAAAAGTTTAATGCCAAAGTTTTGCTCGTGATTACTGACAGTGTTACTGTATCTTTGAAAGATAAAAGCCAACATTTTTTAAATTGCACAATTATACTTTGGATAGGATATGTCTCTAAGTTCCTCTTCTTCAGGCTTCCAAATAATGTGTCATATTTGGTATGAAGTAATTCACACCAAATGAGAATTAAAAGATCCATTTTTCTGAATTGATATGATCCAAAAATAAAAGAAAAACACATTTTTTAAAAAGGACATTGTTAAGTGTTCACATAAAAAATGGGAACAACATTAATGATGACCTAGAAAGGAACACCATTTGAGTTTGAATCTTTTTTTCAAGTTTTCCTCATTGTTTGTACCATTTTTTTTGGAACAATTCTGAAAGATACTGACTTTCTGTCTGAGCACAGAAAAGCTGTCACACAATTCTGGCTAGTGCCTACTACCTAAATGCAATTACATAATAGGAGCCAAAATTCTTACAACTTACATTTTCATAATCTTGGAAAAACTCATAAAAAGCAGACTCTAACCTTCTGTGAATTAACTCAAAAAACTAAATAAATGATAAGTTATTGCTCCACTTAAAATGGAAAATGGGAAAACATCTGAACTTAAAAAGCAAAATAATTTTTTAAACATTGATTCCAGGTACACAGAACCTAGATCTTGGTTTCCAATATTATTCTCTACTCTGATGAGCCAGAGCTCCTCAGAGAAATGGCTGCTTTCAGGGCTGGAAATAAGGGAAGGAATAAGATGAGCCACCTTGTTATGACAGATTAAAAAGTGACAGGGACTTGTCAAAAGAATATAGGAACTAACCTGAAGGAGTGTCCCCTGGCCAAACCTATGACAATTTGTGCTTAATGCACACAATGAAAGCCATTAACTATATATTATAAGTAAAAAGAAACTGGAATATGAGTCCATAGCTCAGAGAGAAACAAGACAGGAAAGCCCTTGCTTATAGTAAAATGTCAACTGCTGACTGGTAAAGGTATAGGTGTGGAGTCGGAAAACAATCATTTTGCAACCATCATAATAAAAATTGGCACAGGCAAAAATCACCCCTAAATGCTAAATCTAGGAGGTCATGACTAATGAATAACAGAATATTTGCATAGTCTTAAAGTGTCTTCCCACAGATTGCTCATTAGTTGCAAGTGAAAAAATAACAACTATAAAATGGAGTGATCTGACAATCACCTGACCAGATTATCATAATTAACATCATTAGTGGGGGACAGATACACATTATGTGCCTCCAGATGTGTACCCTGAGATGGACACCTTTATAAGGAATACACTTAGTATTTCAAATGTTGGTTGTATTCCAACTGCTGATGTATATCTGAATCTACAGATGACAGGCAACAGAAAAAACACAAAATATAAGCCATCTATTAAAAAGAGGCAGGAGGACCTGCACTATTCAAAAATGTCAGTGTTATAAGACAAAGGCTAAGCAATTATTCTAGATGAAAGGAGACAATGAGAAATGATAATTAATTGTAATATGTGATTTAAAAATGCATCCTGTACTAAGGGACAAAAAAAGAAAAAGGGCTACAAAGGCTATTATTAGATCAAATGACAAAACTGAAATATGGCTGGTAGATTAGAGTGTAATGTTGATTATAAATTTCCACAGTAAACTACTTATAATCATACTATGCTTATGTAATAAATCATACTTATTTCTATGAAATATATGCTGAAGACTTTAGAGCAAATGGAGGTGGCATGCAAATTTCTCTCAAGTGGGTCAGAAAAAAATTTTTCTGTGTGGGTGTATAAGGACAAAGAGGGAGGGAGGGAGGATGGGATCCATTAAAAATAACAAATAATATATTATTTATGGTAAGAAATGGTAAAAATATTGAAAATAGATGAAAATGAGTAAGGCATATATATATGTTTGCAATATTCTTGTACTTTTCTGTAAGTTTGAAAATACTCAAGAATTCCTAGAACTTCTTCATAAATACTTGCTATAATGTCTTCATGTGTTGCTTTCTGTCAGTTCATTTAGGGTTCCTAGAACTTCTTTATAATGTATTTTTAGCTTTATTGAATTATAATTGAAAAAACTATAAGATATTTAGAGTGGTGATTTGACTTATGGTACCTTGTGAAAGGATTCCACCATCTAGTTAATTAACACATCCATTGCCTCACATACTTATCTGTTTTTTTTAATGAGAGCATTTAAAATCTATTCTTAGTAAATTTCAATTATATAATACAGTATTATCAACTATAGTCACTACATTTTACTATAGACCTTATTCACCTTATAGCTGAAAGTTTGTACCTTTTTACCAGAGGCCTCAAAATCTGGCAACCACCATTCTACTCTCTTATTTCTGTAGGTTTGACTTTTTTTTTAGATTTCACAGATAAATGATACCATGCATTATGTGCCTTTGTCTGGCCTATTTCATTTAGCATAATGCCCTTAAGGTCCATCTATGTTGTAAATGGAAGAATTTCCTTCTTTCTCATGGCTGAATAATATTGCATTTTATCTGTATCTATATATCTACCTACCTAGCTATCTTACATCTTTATTCATTCAACTGTGGTGGACACATAGGTTGTTTCCCTATCATGGATATTGTGAATACTGCTGCGACTAATATGGGAGTGCAGGTAGCTCTTTGGATATGCTGTTTCCATTACCCTTGAATATATCTCACAAGTGGGATTACTGGATCACATGCTAGTTCTATTTTAATTTTTTAGGAACTTCCATACTGTTTTTCATCACAGCAGCAATCACATTTCTAGCAACAGTACACAAGGGTTCCCTTTTCTCTACAATCTCACCAATACTTGTTATTTCTTGTCTTTTTGATGATAGCCATTCTAACAGGTGTTAGATAATATAGCATTGTTTCTGATTTGCATTTCTCTGATGACTAGTGACTCTGAGCACCTTTTCATGTACATGTTGGTAATCCATGCCTTCTTGGAAAAATGTTTATTCAAATCCTTTACCCATTTTACAATCAGCTTGTTTGTGTTTTTTTGCTATTGAGTTGTTGAGCTCTTTATATTTTTCAGATATTAACCCCTTCTCAGATACATGATTTGCAAATATTTTCTCTCATTTGGTAGGTTGCCTTTTGATTTTGTTTATGTTTTCCTTTGCTATGCAGAAGCTTTTTAATTTCATGTAGTCCCACTTATTATTATTATTTTTTTAATTTTAAAACTTTTCATTTGTATATAAAAAATTGTGTATTCCAATAATCAAGGTCATTTGAGCCAACAACAACAAAAAATGGCACTCTGATTACCCTGCATTTCACAGCCTGCAGGACACCTTGGACCAGCTTGGTTTTTACTCTACATTTCACTGTCATCCCACCCAGCTTCTTTTCTCACCAACATGCAATTTCTTATCCTTCCCTGCCAGCCAGCCAGGCAGATGGGAGAGGAAAGGCAGGTGTAGCCTTTGTTGTTGTAGTTCTCAATTCTTTGATGTAAAAAGGAACTGCACAGTTATTTAAACTTGATCCAACCTCTTTGCTTCTTACAAACTTAAAAAGCTAAAAGAAGTAAAAGAAGAAGGCAATGCTTGTGGAATGAACAGTGCATATTGGCGGCCTCATTGGCCTCATTACAATTTGCCTGCTTGCTTCTCCTGTTCAGTCATTTTTCTCTTGCATTTTGTCTTCTTAAATTTTCGCTTATTGAATTTCTCAATCTCAGTCTTAATTGGTTTGTCAGACATGGTTGCAGAGGAAGAGGAACCAGGGTGAGCAAGTGGAGTTGGACTGCATAGAGGCTGCTGTTGGGTGCCCAAAGTGTTCTTTTAAGTCTTAAGTGCAAGTTTTTAATCCATTTTAAATTTATTTTGGTGTTTGGTGTAAGACCAGGCTCCAGTTTTGTTCTTTTGTGGCTGTCCAATTTTCCCAACACCATTTACTGAATGGGCTATCCTTTTGCCACTGTATATTCTTGGCTACTTTATACCAAGGGTTTATTTCTTGGCTCTGTATTCTGTCCCATTGATTTATGTGTATTTTTAAGACAATACCATACTGTTTTGATTACTGCAGTTTTATAATATACTTTGAAATCAGGATGTATGATCCCTCCAACTTTATTCTTCTTTCTCAAGATTACTTAAACTATCTAGAGTCTTTTTGTGGTTCCATATGAATTTTAGGATTTTTTTTCTTTTTGTGTGAAAAATAACAGTGGAATTTTGGCATGGACATTTTAACATTATTAATCCTTCCAAAGCATGAGCATGGGGTATCTTTCTATTTATTGCGTCTTCTTCAATTTCTCTCATCAATGTCTTACAATTTTCAGGGTATAGATTTCTCCCCTTTTTGGTAAAGTTATTTCTACATTTCTTATTATTTTCATGCAATTATAAATGGGATGGTTTTCTTAATTCCTCTGTCTGAAAGTTCATTGTTAGTGTATAGAAATGCAATTGATTTTTGTGTATCAATTTTATATCCTGCAACTTTACAGAATTTATTAGTTCTAACAGTTTTTTGGTAGTCTTTATGGTTCTATATAGATAATATGTCGTCTGCAAACAGTTTTACTTCTTCCTTTCTGAATTGGAAACCTAATATTTCTTCTTCTTGCCTAAGTCTCCAGCTAGGACTTCTAGTACTATGTTGCACGGGGCAAGTGTGGTCATCCTTGACTTGTACCAGATCTTAGAGGGAAAGCTTTCAGCTTCTCATTGTTGACTAGACTTTTCATATATGGCTTTTATTATATTGAAGAATGTTCTCTACAGACCCAGTTTGTTAAAAGAGTTTCATCATGAGTAGATGTTAAATTTTTTTAAAACTTTTCTGCCTCTAGTAAGATCATATGATTTTTATCTATTTTTTTATGTGATGTATCACATTCATTGATGTTTTTATGTTGGACCATCCTTGTACCTCAGATATAAATCCCACTTGATCATGGTGTATAATCTTTTTTAATGTATTGTTCAATTCCATTTACTAACATTCTGTTGAGGATTTTTACATCTATGTTCATTAAGGAGAGTGGCCTATGTTTTCTTTTCTTATGGTACCCTTCTCTGGTTTTGGTATCCGGGTAATGTTGGGTTGGCCCCAGTGAATTGGTAATGTTCTAAAATGAATTTAGAGGTGATTCCTTTTCTTCCATTTTTAAAAGAGTTTGAGGAAGACTGGTATTAATTCTTCTTCAAATTTATAGTAGAATTGACCAGTAAAGCCATCTGGTTATGGGATTTCTTTGGTAGAAGGCTTTTGATTACTGCTTCAATATATTCACTAATAAATGGTCTATTCATATTTTATATTTCTTCATGATTCAGTCTTGTATGTTTCTAGGAATTTATTCATTTCTTACACATTGTCCAATTTGTTGGTGCATAATTATTCATAGTCTTTTATGATTCTTTGTATTTGTATGGTATCAGTTCTAATATCTTTCATTGGTAATCTTATTTAAGTCCTTTCTCTTTTTCCTTAGTGCGTTTAGCTAAAGGTTTATCAATTTTGGTTATCTTTTTTATTTTAAGCTAATAATTTCTTTGTTATTTCCTTTTGGCTTTTTTTAAAGTCTCTATTTCATTTATTTCCATTATGATTTTTGTTATTTCTTTCCTTTCATTAATTTTGGACTCTTGTTCTGTTTCTAGTTCCTTAATGTGTAGACTTAAGTTGCTTATTGGAGAGCTTTTATTTTTCTTAATGTAGGAGTTTACTGCTATAAACTCCCCTTACATCTGCTTTTGCTTCATCCCATGAATTATGTATGTTTTTATTTCCATTTTCACTTGTCTCAAGGTATTTTTTGACTCCTCTTTTGGCTTTTTCTTTGACCGCTTGGTTGTTCAGTAGCATGTTGTTTAATCTGCACATATTTGTGAATATTCCAGTTGATACTTGCAACTGGTTTCTAATTTTATACTTTCATGTTTGGAAAAGAAGCCTGATATGATTTCAATCTTCTTAGAGTTATTAAGACTTGTTTTGCAGCCTAACCTATGATCTGTCCTGCAGACTGTTTCACCTGTACTTAAGAAGAACGTGTATCCTGCTGCTGCTGGATGGAAGGCTCTGTATATGTCTATTAGGTCCCTCTGGTCTAGTGAATTGTTTAAGTGAATTTTCCTTATTAATTTTCTGTCTGGATGATCCATCCATTGTTGAAAGTAGGGTACTGAAGTCCTCTACTATTATTATATTGCTATCAGTTTTTCCTTTCAGATCTGTTAATATTTATATATTTAGGTGCACCAATGCTGGGTGCATAAATGTTTACAGTTGTTATATCCTCCTGATGAGTGACTACTCTATCATTATATAAGGACCTTTTTTGTCCCTTATTACAGTTTTTAGATGAAGGTCTATTTTGTCTGTTGAGGATAGCTGCCATATCTTTCTTCTGGTTTCCACTGGTAGGGAATATCTTCCTTTATGTTTTCCCTTTCAGTCTATGTATATCCTCAATTGAGTCTCTGATAGAATAGAATATAGTTGTGTCTTATTTTTTTAATTCATTCAGCTACTCTGTGCCATCAGATTGGAGAATATAGTCCATTTACATTTAAAAAATTATTGAACAGTTTGTACTACTATTGACATTTTGTTCAATGTTTTCTGGCTGTTTTGTAATTCTTTTGTTTTTTCCTCTCTTGCTCTCATCCACTGTGATTTGATCATTTTCTGTTGTGGTATACTTAGATTTCTTTTTCTTTGTCTTCTGTGTTTCTACTATAGGTTTTTGCTTTTTGGTTAACATGAAATTTACATAAAACAACTTATATTTATAAAAGTCTATTTTAAATTGATAAGAAGTTATCAACTTAAGTTAGAAAGTATTCTAAAGCCCTATGTTTTTCCTCCCCCAAACCCATTTTATGTTTTTGGTGTCACAGTTTACATATTTTTATCTTCTGTACCCATTAATAAATTATTGCAGTTATAGTTATTTTTACTACTTTTGACTTTCAATCACCATACCACTCTAATATGTGATTAACCCACCATTTTTACAACATCAGGTTATATTTACCCTTACAAGTGAGATTTCTACTTTTTTATGTTTTGCTGTTACTAATTAGCACCCTTTCACTTCAGCTTAAAGAAATCTCTTTAATATATCTTGTAAGGGCAGTCTAGTCTAAAGCAAAAGCCAGGGGATTCAAAGGGTGCATCCCTTTGGTGGCAGCTGCAAAATCTAGGGTGCCAGACATGTGCACAAGCATTTTCCACAGAAAAACTGGTGAACTGGTCAAGAGAGAAATCATGGAGACAGCATCTGCCAGCCTCCCTGGTCTCTGGGGAGGATCAAAATCAGCCCCAGATACATGCCAAATTAGAAATCTGACCCTCAGACAGCAGCTTTTAAAGTAAGTAATTAGGACTGTCAGAGAAAGACTAGGAGATGGTTGTTTCTTCTCTCTGTTCCCTCTTCACTGAACCATGGCAGAGATAGCCACAGCAAATCTTTGAGAACCTGTTAAGAACTCTTTCTTTGCTATAGTTTGGTGGTCTTATGGATACAAGCCTCACTGGGGGCCCATCCCTCAGGTGAAGTTTTAAAAGTTGAGTTCCTATATACCCAACACACATACACACACGCACACACACAATTTTAATGTATTACTTTACTGTCAGTTTATTTGAGAGGGGTTGGTAATGAAGGAGAGAGAAGGGAGAACTTAAATAATCACAGCTAGTTTCAGTAGGCAATTTTAGGGAGTTGTAAAGAGGAATCCTCAAGAATATGGAAATAAAAGAAAATACTGCATTCTCAGCATTAACTTATTCTAAAGATGAACATAGAAATGAAAGGTCACCTAGAAGAGATACAGAGGCTCTTGGCTGGAGACACTGTTTCTTATTTAGGCTGAATTAATCACAATTGGAATTGGATCAGCTCTTTTTTGGCAATATCCACTCAAACACTATCCATGGCAGAGATGATAGTAGTTATAGACTTCTAAGTTTTCTGTTCCCAGTGACAACATAATCCCTAATTTCAAATAGAAACAATGGGCTCTTTCTGGCAGGCATTAAATATCTGACATAAAATATTCCTTATTTGTTTCCACAATCAAAATGCTTCTGCATTTGATATGGCTTCCCACAAAGATCTGACAAGGAGAGGATGTGTTGATAGTGCAGATAATGTACATCTTGTTCCATGTAACCTTTTAACTTATTACTGTGAGTTAATAAACTAGCAAGCTGGTTTTAATGAAGTTCAATAATGTGGGTCTGCATCATGAAACGTGATTTATTTGTCTCCTCCTGTACTGAAAAATCAGACTTCTACAACTAGAAAATTCAGATCTTGGAGTTTAATTAAAGTAACCAAAACAACAAATGCTCCTTCGTGAAGCTATTTCAGAAAGCAAGCTAACCCTTTTTCTTTGTGCTGAAACTCATTCACCTGTGTGTAGCAGAAAGTACAGCAGAGAATACAGATTGACTCATTCAACATTCTCCCAACTCTTATGTAGTTCCCTTCTTGTACTATAGAGCCTTGAAAGCAAAACAAGCAAACAAACAAAAAACAACAAAAAGGCTTTTCTGATTCTTCTGCAGGATGGTGGATTCTTCATGCGGTCTGACCTTTACAAGGCAACAACCCATATGAAACTCAAAGCCAAAGTCACCAGTGCGAGATAGTGACTGCGCGTGGATTGGATTTTTAGGGCAACAGTTGTGAAGGTTATATTGTCTAGTACCCAATATCTTAAGTGTCAAGTGGCAAAAAGTGGCAAAAAGTATGGTTTTCTACTGCAACAGCCTCAAGCTAGGCAGTTCCTAGTTCCCAGCATTGGTTCCCTCTCACCCCTCATCCATGAAATTACATGTTAACCAATGTTATCATAAATGCTTTTCTGCATAAATTAGAGAAAGTAGATACAGTTGTTTGATACTAAGAACCCTAATTAACCCCCTGCAAGACCCAGTATCTTTAGTTTCCACAGTTCTAGGCTATCAATTTTAGTCCTGTCATAGTGATACTCCCAGCACTACTAATTCTGACTTGACATTTTCTTGGGAACTTGAAAAATAATATCAAGCATTGTGATATATTACTTACAAGATTCTGATTAAATGCTTCTATATTCTGTGAAAGATTCCCTCAAGAGAAGGGTTGACAGGGGAAAACATAGGTTTACCATGAGAAGATACATGAGAGAATTATTTTTTTTAATAAACCCATTCATGGATATACTATTTATAGAAAAATACATATTTTGATAAATATTTTAAAACAGAACAATTAAACTTGGACAGTAATTTTTTCCTTCTTGCTTTCTTCTGCAATAGTACAATACCTCAGACTTTTAAAAGTAGCCCAAAGAACTCAAACTTGAAGTTCTAACATGAACAAATATGGCATAAAAGATTCCAAAATGTTATCCCTTTGACTGTACTTTGAGTAGCAAAGTTGTACCTGAAGATTGATCTCTGCCTCATAGAAGGTTAGGCATGAGCAGTAATGTCGATCTGAGTCAATATCTGTCAGGACCACCACAAAAAACGTTGGCTGCTTCCTCTCTCTCGACAGCTGCCACCCGCCAGGCTGGCAAAACTAAATGGGGTAGGAAAAAAAACTGTCACATTTCTAAAGTATGATGAAAATTTATGACTTACAAATCTCAGAAATGTTACATGTTTTCCCATTTTTTTAAATTTCCATCTATGGACCTAGAAGGTATTAGGTTAAGTGAAATAAATCAGACAGAAGGACAAATACTATATGATTTCACTTACATGTAGAATCTAAAAACCAAAACAAATAAACAAACAAAACAGAAATAGACTCATAAAGAGAACAGACTGGTGGGTGCCACTGCTAGGGGAGGGGGATGGGGAATGGGTGAAATAGGTGAAGGGGGGAAAATTAGTGAAAATATTTGATATTTTGATCTAGGTGATAGTTATATGAATATGTACACATGTCAAATTCATTAAGCTGTACACTAAGACATGTGCATTCTATTGTACTTTAATAAAAATAAACACATTGAAAAAAATCTAACTGTGATGTTACCAATATTTTTAAAAAGTACAGATTCATAATGTAGAACA
Organism: Manis pentadactyla; assembly: GCF_030020395.1. Classification (NCBI taxonomy): domain Eukaryota; kingdom Metazoa; phylum Chordata; class Mammalia; order Pholidota; family Manidae; genus Manis; species Manis pentadactyla. The sequence continues at coordinate 50,132,301 of NC_080027.1, forward strand.
CTTTCCTCTAATGTGCATATACATTTTATGAGGACAGACTAGATTTCCACAGATGCCACTCATTCTGAGACTGACGTTGGCATATGTAAGAACAGAACCAAAACCAAAGACATTCCCCCATTAGAGCAAATCATGGAATAAACTGAATATAAAACGCTAAGTATTATCAGTGACAGAAAACAGAATTATATTAAAGCTCTTCATTAATTTAAGAGTCTTCAATTCAGTACAATGAAAAAGATACCTTGTTCATCAAGGCAGACCACACTCTGGGCTATAAAATAACACCTTAACATATTTTAAAAAATAGAAATAGAAAATGTATGCTCTCAGACCACAACAGAAATAAACTAGAATCAACAACAGAAACACATATGAAAAATCCAAAAATACTTGGGAGATTAAACAACATACTTCTAAATAACACATGAGTCAAAGATAAAACTGCAAAAGAAATTTTAAAATATTTTGAATTAAATGAAAATGAAAATACAAATTATCAACATTTCTAGGATTCAGCAAAAGCTGTGCTTAGAGGAAAATTTATAATATTAATATATGTATTAGAAAATAAGAAGAAAGATCTGAAATCAATAATCTAAGCTTCTAGATTAGGAACTAGAAAAAGAGCAAAAAAGTCGGCAGAAGGAAAGAAATAAAATTAGAGCAGAAACCAATGAAATGAAAACAGAAAATCAACAAAAACTACAGCTGGTTATTTGAAAAGATCACTGAAATCAGCAAGTCTCTAGCTAGGCTAAAAAAAAAGGAGAGAAGATTCAAATTATTAATATCAGAAATGAAAGAGGGGACATCACTACAGATCCTATGGACATTAAAAATCTAATAAAGAAATACTATGAACAGCTCTATGCTCACAGATTTGTTAACCTACATGAAATGGACCAATTCCTTGAAAGATGTGATCTGATAAAACTCACACAAGAAGAAACATAATCTGAATAGGCCTATATCTATTAAAGAAATTGAATCAATAATTAATAGCCTTCCAAAACAAAAAGCATCAGGCTTAAATGGGTTCATTGATGAATTCGGCCAAACATTTAAGAAGAAATTATGCAACTCTCTATAATATCTTAAAGAAGATAGAATATACTTCTTGACTTGTTCTATAAAGCCAGCATGATCCTAAATACCAAAACCAGAAAAATTACAAGAAATTAAAGACCAATATCTCTCATGAACATAGGTGCAAAAATCCTCAACAAAATATTTACAAACTGAACCCAACAGTGTATAGAAAGAATTATAGACCACACCTAATTGATCTAACTGCAATTCAATTTGAATCAAACTTCCAGCATGTTATTTTGTGGATTTTAAAGTTTATAGGGAAAAGAAAAAGACCCAGAATAGCCAACACAATATTGAAGGAGAAGTACAAAATTGAAGGAGTGGAATTATCTGACTTCAAGACTTACTGTAAAGCTATAGTAATCAAAACAGTGTGGTGTTGGGGAAAGGAGAAACAAACAGACCAGTCAGTCAGGACAGAGAGCCAAGAAAAAGACTACAAATGCAGTCAACTGAACTTTGACAAAGGAGCAAAGGCAAAGCAGTAGAGAAAAAATGACCTTTTCAATAAATGGTGCTGGAACAACTAGATATGCACATACAAGAAAATGAATCTAGACATAGTCCTTACTCTCTTCATATAAATTAACTTAAAGAAAGTGCATGTACACCTCAGTGTAAAATGCAAAACTATAAAACTTCTAGAAAGTAACATAAGAGAAACGTTTGGTTTGGCAGTGACTTTTAGATACACTACCAAAATAATGAACCACGAAGGAAATAATTGATAAGCTAGATTTCATTAAAATTAAAAGCTATGCTATGTGAAAGACACTGTTAAGAAAATGAGAAGACAGTCCACAGACTGGTAGAAAATATTTGAAAAAGAGAAATCTAATAATGTACTGTCATCCAAAATATACACAGAATTCTTAAAACTCAGTAAGATAATGAACAGCACAATTAAACAATGGGCAACAAAACCCAGAAATGACTTTCAAAATCTTTCTCTCTCTCAACAAACTTTTTTCCTGAATTAGGTACACCATTATCTAAAATGCATTTCACAATCAGAAAAGAGGTATCTGAGCTTGGGTTATGAAATAATAAAACTGTGCAGTCGGCATCATCAATTCCACTTATTCAACAAATAACTTCTAATACAAAATGAATCTGTTTTGTGAATTAATAGCAAATAACCCCATTCTCTTAGAGGTCTGTCATTCATTATCATTAGACTTGGTAAATGGTACTATGGTACTAAAAGCTATATCACAGAATGTATATTTTCACAAAATTTAAATGAAACTATAGGTTTTTAATAACTAGCAATCTCTTTATGTTAGTTCTAATTCTATCAAATATACTGACTTCTCAAATCAAACATACTCATCATAAAGTTCACAAATAATAACTTTTATAAGTAAATAGATCTATTAATCATTAATAGCTAATTAATAAATTAAATGATCAACCATTTATGTTATTTTGCTGCTTATGTGCCACTTTTCTCAAGTGCTTTACACATACACAGAATATAATAAAAATTGTACAGAATACCCACAAGTGTCCATAGCATTATTGTGACTAATTTGAAGGTTGTCTTGAAGGTGAAATATTATAGGAGTTTTTTTAGATCAGTCACCCTTAATATTTCCCGAAACATTCATACATATCTATATATTTACAACTGATTGAGACACATTTTACTGTGCAAACTGATTTTAAAAAGTACACATGTCCCTTTAAAAAAGAATCCTATAGAAAATCCCTTCATATAACAGAAAATAATGAATACATAATATCTGGAAGGAGAATATGAGAGTGAAGATCTTAGTTACTCAAATGGCCTCATTTCCCTAAGTTTACATTATAACAGGAATTTCGTTAAATTCTGATTTTTAAAAAAAAGTACTAACAGTAAAACTTTTGGGAAATTCCAAGCATCATTTTTCAGAGATTCAGTAAGTACTTCTTCAAAACTAAGTTTAATGTGACAACTAAGACAGTAATGGTAATTCAGAGTAGGTCTGGTCAGATATTTTTTACTAGATTTTTCACAAAGTGGCTGTCCGGATAGTCAAGTAGACACTGGTTAAACATGAGATCCCTTATTCTACATATAAATTACACATATATAAAGGAACTATTTTATACTGTGTATTTAAAATATCATTAGAATCATACTTCATAGGAAATTTGATGCTGTATTCTCAAATGAAATATATTAACATACAAATATTCAGAAAATAAACAATAGTTCTCACAATTGAACTTACAAAAATGTTTTTTCAAAGGATGAAAAGAAATTATTTTCTTTAAAAGGATTCTTTTTTAAAGAATTCTTTAAATCTGCTTTCCAAATTCACTGTATTATAAGATTAAGTAATAATAGAACTGGCAGCTATCAAGAGATGATCCTACTAGGTAATGAGAAGTACTTCTCATAGAATTTGGATTTGAAATATAATAATGCTAGCTGACTGAACCATTTCAAACCTTAACTAAAACTGTGCTGAGGAAAATAATGAGGGAGTAGAAACTACAATTCTTGAACCTGAGCTTGAGTTACATTTTTGACAGGAATGTAAAATAATGTTTAGACAGCTGGAAACAGAGTAGTCAATAAAAGATAATAAGCAGAATGATCAGCATTAAACAAACAGGATAAAAATCAGGATTTTGCTCTCCCCAGTGTCTTTACTGGCAAACAGGAAAAAAAAATGCTATCACAGGTGCAAAACCTAAACTATTTAGAATCGACTGTCAGAACTGACTGGCCTACAATCTACGCTCCTTTCTCAAGTCACTGAGGAAACACATCTATTTGGAATGATATTATATAGTACAATGAATGTACTATATAAGCTGACAATACTGTTGTCATATATACATAAACGTACTTGAAACAACTTATGTTTTTGACTACTTACTCCCTTCCACCTGACCTTCATCATTTCACACAGATCATGCTCATAAAAATTTTATAACATATCTAGGAATGGTCAATATAGTGATTTCTTTTCAGGATATCATGTCTGTTTATAGCTTCAGTTTTCTTTAAGACTTTGGCATAACCTGGCATACACAAGGTTGAAAGGTTAGAACTGACAGACATTGCCAGACTACACATTAATGCATTACCAATACCAACTTTGTTTACTTGTTTCTTTTGCCCATAGGTATGGAGTAGACTATTTGCAAACAGGCTGCCCATTTGTAAACAAAAGATAAGTGCCAATAACCCCTCATACTTGTGAAACACTTCATATATAATTGTATCCCACAAAACTTATTTTATAAATGAAGAAACCAAGGTAGGAGATGTCATAAAAGTAATATGGTCATAGAAGTAGTATGTGATAGGCAGGACTAGAATTGAAGTCTCTATATGCACTGTTTCTTTATACTGCTAAATTATCTTTATAAATCACCTTATGGATATCATTTTATATAAATACATTGTAGAAAGATCAGAAAAGAAAAAATAGAAATGAATTCCATTCTTAAACATGCAAACTTTTCTTGTAACCATTTATCTCTAGTTGCATTTTTTCACATAAAAGATGACATTCTATACGTACAATTACAAGTCCTGTTTTTCTCCACGTTCTGTAACGTGTACATCCTCCCAAGTATGTACACATTTTTAAGGAAATTATTTTTAATGACTGAATAAGACACCATCAAATAGGTATATATAAGTACCATAACTTAATGAAGTTTCTATTATTGGCTGTTTAAGATTTTACAATTTTTTAAATAACTAATACTGGAATAAGCATTATATAAATCTTTCCAGGCATATGTTATTGTTTTTTTTAGGGAAGAAAAACTGGTTTTGTAGAGAACAATCAAAATGAGCAAAAAAATGTTTAATTACCCTTGAATTCCTTTTTAAAGTCTAGGCAACCCCAGAATTATTTTGTTTTGTTGATAGAGTTCTTTTCTAAGGAGGTCAAAAAATAAGTGCTAACAAAGAACTATTATTATGAACTATATTCTGACCAAAGAAGAACTGATTTGTGAGATGAAGGAAGTAACAGAAACTTTAGGAGACTGAACTCCATTGTCAAGGCAGGCCACGGCAGTATCAGGTGTATGCTCTATAGTTTAGACACATTTCTCTCAAGTTCAGAGCAAACACAAGTTCTCAAAAGACTTTGGAAGAGAAGCCAATTTAAGAGTAGGGGAACTTTCAAAAGTTTTGTTATTATAGAAGAATTGGTATGATATATATGTGCCTAACTTTAATGGACAGCTTTTGATGAAGTATACTTAAAAGACTAAAACAATTTGCTCTAAACGAAGCTTAATTTAAATGGGTAAACTATACTACTCTTTGGTAGAAATTTATGTTCATATATGTTATTACTTTTAGACAATATTGCATTGTTCTCATCAGTACAATAAAACTTTCACTATGTGTAACATAATATGATTATCTGCCTAGACAATCCATGCAAATTGACTAAACACTTGATTACTGCAAGTTTAGCTATGTAGGTAGATATAAGAACATATAAAAATAAACTTTTCTTTGATAGCAGAAATAAGTGATTAGAAAAAGGATCCTATTCATAATCTTAAGAAGTTCTCAAAGCTCCAGGATAAGCTAACTTAACCTCTCAAGTTTTGGATATTTTGGCCTATCAGTCTCATGAAGAGCCTACATAATGCTTTAAATATAAACATTTCAAGAAGCAACCTCCAAAAATAAAAGTGAACACTTAGAATAGCTTCTACAATTCAAGTTCAGAAAAAACAAAAATAAAACTGTATGTAATTTACAAATTTAAAACAGTTCCAAGATGAAGAGCACAAAAGAAAAGCTATCAATGACTTCTAGCTAAGCATGGCAGATGAAACAAATGTGTTAACCTCCAAGACCTCCTGAAAATCCTCTAAAATAGTAATAAAAATATATAGCAAAGTAATGTGAAAGGAGATGACAGGTTATAATGTCAATAAGATTTTGGAAGCTGGAAAACTGGTTTACACTACAAATTTCTGGAAAAGATAATGAATGGGAGGCACTAGGTATGAATGTCACCAAATATGGAGGAAGGACCAAAACAAGGAAATAAAAACAGGAACTCAGTGGTCATAAAGACAATACAATGAAGCAGAAAACTTCAAACACAGGAGAATGAAGAAGGGATCAAAATCATTAAGAGATGTTTCTATATCAGAGAAAATTTACAGAACAAGAGAGATACAATAAAAATAAAAAATAAAAGGAACTGGGACACTGTCCCAGTAGGTGCCCAAAGGGACAAATAAATGGAAAATGGGAGAGAAGTAAGAAAATTAGATCATCATAGGAGTTCTAATTCTTAGGTAATACAAAATTTAGGAGTGCATATAAAGGAAATTAAAAAATACATATCCCTAACCCCTCAAAAAGGCCCAGAATTTTAGGACAGGACTAATTTTCCATTTGCTTAGCATAACAAATTAATGTTTTTAAATACCCATTAATTATACCACATCATCAGAAAATGGAGGATAAAGAGCAGATCCTGAAGATATTGAGAAAAAACAGTTTTTTTAAATGGATCAAAATCAAAAGAGTAAGATAAATCTATTGATATAATTACTCACATTAATAAATAAAAAATAAAATCAACTTCATAATCTAAAAAACAGGACATAATTCAACATAACACCCATTCTAAAATAAGATCCATCTGAATAGATTAGAGAAACGCTGCCCATTGCTTAAGCATGACTTTCAAAGTGCCTATTCCCATCACTCAGACTGGAAAAATTCATAATTCATGGGATGTTAGCAAACTAAATCCAACAATATAGTAAAAGGCTAATAATATATCATGACCAAGTGGAATTTATCCCAGGAATACCCAGGTGGTTAATATTTGAAAAGCAATTGATATAATTCATCATTTTTAACATGGAGGCTCCTAAGAAAATATAACAAACTAAAAAAGAAAAACAATATGATCATTTCAAAAGAAGCAGAAAAGCATTTGACAAAATTCAGTATCATTTCTGTTAAAATCTCTGAGCACACTAGGAGTAAAAATGAATTTCCTCAACTTGATAAAAGGTATCAATGCGAAATCTACAACTAACAACATAAAAAATACTGAAAAACTCAATGCTTTTGTGATAAGATTAGGAACAAGATAGTCATATTACTATCACCACTTCTACTCTACTTTGTGCTACAGGTTCTAGCCTGAGCAATCAGGTGAAGTGAGGGAAGGAGGAAGGAAATGTAGGTATATTTGGAAAAGAATAAATAAAACCATCCCTATTCACAGACAATAAGATTTTTACTATAGACAACCTAATGGAATACTAAAAGTGTCTATAACTAATACATAAGTTTAGTAAGGTGGCAGGATACATGGTCAATATACAAAAAAATCAGTTGTATCTACATACTAGTAGTAAACAATCAGAAATTGAAATAAAAATATTTATAATAGCATCAAAAAATAAAAAATAAGGATATGTCAACAGACATGAAAGACCTGCATACCAAATTACAAAAACTAAAGAAGACCTAGACAAATAGGAATATACACAGTACACTTTGTTCAAGGGTTGGGCAACTCACTATTAAGAGGTCAATGCTCCAAATAAATCTGTATGTGAATAAATTTACAGATTCAATGTGCAATCCCAATCAAAATGCCAACAGGGTTTGTTTGCTGCAAGGGTTTTTTCCATAAAAATTCTAAAACAGAATTTGAAATTCCAATGAAAATATAAATGATCTAGAATAACCAAAACAACTTTGAAAAAGAAAACTGGAGAACTAACACTACCTGATTTCAAGAATTGTGATAAAGCCAGAGAATTAAGAAAACAATGTGGCATTAGAATAAAGATAGGCAAATACATCAATAGAACAAAATGGAGAGTCCAGAAATAAACACACATATATAAGGACAACCAATATATTCCCATTAATGCTATATTTTAACATTTCCTCAAGGAAAGTGTAACTGTTGTTATGTATTCTAAAGCAAAGGGTAATGAAATGAAGCGACATGTTAATGGAGGAGGTCCCTAAACTGAAGAAATTTTCCCTGCAAAATTGAGTTGCCTGATTTACTGTTGCTTGCAAGCCATCTCCAATTGTACCTTAGCACAAAAGCCACACAAGTATATTTTACTTTGCATATATTTATATAGGATTAAGTTCTTCCTGAAGCGATTTAAAGGATAAATCACAGGCAACAAGTTATCTGTTTACAGTTCACTTTTCTAATACTTAGACAAGTGTTTCAGGGAACGAGTAAGTGTACTTATATAACTTCTGGGTAGCTTTTAGAAACTTTCATTCAATGCTGTTTCCAAAAGCCCCATTTTGGTCTTAGGAGAAATAGCATCCTTTTCTGTTTGAATCCAAGGTCCAGTCTGGTTGTCCTACATACCTCTGATCTGACCATTTCAGCCAATTCCAGAGCTATTTCCTTAGAAATACTATTTTCCTATTTCTTCTTCATTTTTTTTTAAAGCTACAGCACTGTGGTTAAGACAAGATTCTAGAATAAACCAGACCTGTATTCAAATTTCATCACTGCCATTTATTTAGCTATGTGGGTTCCCAGAAACCATTTTCAAATCTTTAAAATGTAAATATAGTGACCTACCTTATTGTTTTTTTGTAAAACTACTTGATGCAACTAACATATTTAAAACTGGCAAAGATTAAATATTCAATAAATAATAGCTGTCACTATTATCATTATTGCTACTGTTATCTACCTACCCCTAGTAACTCCCTTCAAAATAATTTCAACTTGATTCTTCCCTACCTCTAAGTTCTAAGCAATCCACAGCACTGTTGCCTACAAGGAGCCAATGGACAAAAAATCTATTATTTTTAAAAACGAAACAAATACTTAGTTTTTGTTAGAAATCCAAACGTACGGATTTTGTAGTGAAAAAGTTCAAATTCTTGCTGACAACACAGTAATACAGACACTCTACCCTTTACCTCCAGCCATATTAGTCATTATTAATAAAGCTGTCCCCCCTTATCTGCAGGGAATATGTTCCAATACCCACAAGGCATGCCATAAAGCACAGAGAGTACTGAACCCTACATATACAATGTTCTTTTCTATACATATATACCTATGATGTTTAATTTATAAATTAGGCACAGTAAGAGATTAACAAAGTTAATAATAAAATAGAACAATTATAACAATAATACTACAATAAAAGTTATGTGAATGTAGTCTTTTTCTCTCTCTCAAAACATCTCATTGTATTGTACTCACCCTTCTCCATCTTGTGATGATGTGAGATGATAAAACGGCTACATGATAAGATCAAGTGAGGTGAATGATTGTGAAGCAGGCTTAGGCTACTACTGACCTTCTGACAATACATCAGAGGGAGGATCATCTGCTTCCAGACCATAGTTGGCCACGGATAATAACTGAAAACATGGAAAGCAAAACCATGGATGAGGGAGACTACGGTAGCTCTTTGTGTTTCCTTCCAAATACTGTTTCATCGTTTGTGTACACATGTATGTGTGTATATAAACATTTTGGTTTAATTTTAATAGTGCAATGAAACCTATATATCTTTGTCTAGATTAACTATCAACATTTAACCACACACACACACATTTTGTTTTACTTTTAAATATAGGCAAGTCATGTATCTTATTTAGCCTCTAAGGTAGAACTTACTGAGACTGTAGTTACCGAAGTTGAAATTTCATAAAGAGCTTCTAAGAAAAGAGGCTCACATATAATGGCTCAGGGAAACAGTTGTAGATATACCTTTCACTGAAAAATGGAAATTAACAAATACTCATAAGAATTCCTTGGCTTTTTAGAATAAGTTAAAAATTTAGTACTTAAATAGAGGAAATATGTTAAATTCCATTACCGTTCCTCTACCTTCCCGGTTTATAAACATTGTTTATAAACACTGGAATTTTACTAATTTCCTGGATAACAAATGGAAGGAATGCTATCATTTGGGGCTTTTCCACTTACACTTCCATTACCATGGTCTCAAAAACAAAGAATCCAGTGGAATATTGACTGCAACTGACTCCTTCTAAAGACCTATATATAATGTGCCAGATGTCACATGAAATTTGAACTTGAGGAATCACACCATGCGTGAAACATTGATTTATATTCTTGCCCTTGATATTATTACTTATATTTACATTTATGTTTTGAAGTGCATATTATAAAGGACTTCAAAATAGCCCAAGGAAAAAGGTGAACTTGAAAGTTACTGGTTTTTTTTTTACTTAAAGAGAAAAGAATTCAAGATCCTGCTACCCCTTAACACAGCGTCTCCTTAACAGCAAAAAGGAATACAAGATGCCAGAGGCATTATTACTTTTTTAAAAAATTTTATTTTAGTATCATTAATCTACAATTACATGAAGGACATTATGTTTACTAGGTTCCCCCCTTCACCAAGTCCCCAACAAATACCCGTTCACAGTCACTGTCCATCAACATAGTAAAATGCTGTAAAATCACTACTTGTCTTCTCTGTGCTGCACAGCCCTTCCCGTGCCCCCCCACACTATACATGTTAATTGCAATGCCCCCTTTCTTTTTTCCCACCCTTATCCCTCCCTTCCCACCCGTCCTCCCCAATCCCTTCCCCTTTGGTAACTGTTAGTCCATTCTTGGATTCTGTGCTTCTGCTGACGTTTTGTTCCTTCAGTTTTCTTTTGTTCTTATACTCCACATATGAGTGAAATCATTTGGTACTTGTCTTTCTCCACCTGGCTTATTTCACTCTACCTCCATCCATGTTGTTGCAAACGGTAGGATCTGTTTTTTTCTTATGGCTGAATAATATTCCATTGTGTATATGTACCACATCTTCTTTATCCATTCATCTACTGATGGACACTTAGGTTGCTTCCACTTCTTGGCTATTGTAAACAGTGCTGTGATTAACATAGGGGTGCTTCTGTCTTTTTCAAACTGGGCTGCTGTACTCTTAGGGTAAATTCCTAGAAGTGGAATTCCTGGGTCAAATAGTATTTCTATTTTGAGCATTTTGAGGAACCTCCATACTGCTTTCCACAATGGTTGAACTAATTTACATTCCCACCAGCAGTGTAGGAGGGTTCCCCTTTCTCCAGAACTTTGCCAACATTTGTTGTTGTTTGTCTTTTGGATGGTAGCCATCCTTACTGGTGTGAGATGATATCTCGTTGTGGTTTTAATTTGCATTTCTCTGATGACAAGCGATGTGGAGCATCTTTTCATGTGTCTGTTGGCCGTCGGAATATCTTCTTTAGAGAACTGTCTATTCAGCTCCTCTGCCCATTTTTTAATTGGATTATTTGCTTTTTGTTTGTTGAGGTGTGTGAGCTCTTTATATATTTTGGATGTCAACCCTTTATCGGATCTGTCATTTATGAATATATTCTCCCATTCTGTAGGATACCTTTTTGTTCTATTGATGGTGTCCTTTGCAGTACAGAAGCTTTTCAGCTAGATATAGTCCCATTTGTTCATTTTTGCTTTTGTTTCCCTTGCCCAGGGAGATATGCTCAAGAAGAGGTCACCCATGTTTATGTCTAAGAGATTTTTGCCTATGTTTTTTTCTAAGAGTTTTATGGTATCACGACTTACATTCAAGTCTTTGATCCATTTCGAATTTACTTTTGTGTATGGGGTTAGACAGTGATCCAGTTTCATTCTCTTACATGTAGCTGTCCAGTTTTGCCAGCAACATCTATAGAAGACACTGTCATTTCCCCATTGTATGTCCATGGCCCCTTTATCGAATATTAGTTGACCATATATGTTTGGGTTAATGTTTGGAGTCTATACTGTTCCATTGGTCTGTGGCTCTGTTCTTGTGCCAGTACCAAATTGTCTTGATTACTGTGGCTTTGTAGTAGAGCTTGAAGTTGGGGAGTGAGATCCCCCCCACTTTATTCTTCCTTCTCAGGATTGCTTTAGCTATTCGGGGTCTTTGGTGTTTCCATATGAATTTTTGAACTATTTGTTCCAGTTCATTGAAGAATGCTGTTGGTAGTTTGATGGGGATTGCATCGAATCTGTATATTGCTTTGGGCAGGATGGCCATTTTGACGATATTAATTCTACCTAGCCAGGAGCATGGGATGAGTTTCCATTTGTTAGTGACCTCTTTAATTTCTCTTAAGAGTGTCTTATAGTTTTCAGGGTATAGGTCTTTCACTTCCTTGGTTAGGTTTATTCCTAGGTATTTTATCCTTTTTGATGCTATTGTGAATGGAATTGTCTTCCTGATTTCTCTTTCTATTATTTTATTGTTAGTGTATAGGAAAGCCACAGATTTCTGTGTGTTAATTTTGTATCCTGCAACTTTGCTGAATTCCGATATTAGCTCTAGTAGTTTCGGAGTGGAGTCCTTAGGGTTTTTTATGTACAATATCATGTCATCTGCAAATAGTGGCAGTTTAACTTCTTCTTTATCAATCTGGACTCCTTGTATTTCTTTGTTTTGTTTAATTGCTGTGGGTAGGACCTCCAGTACTATGTTGAATAACAGTGAGGAGAGTGGGCATCCCGGTCTTGTTCCCAATCGCAGAGGAAAAGCTTTCAGCTTCTCGCTGTTCAGTATGATGTAGGCTGTGGGTTTATCATATATGGCCCTTATTATGTTGAGGTACTTGCCCTCTATACCCATTTTCTTGAGAGTTTTTATCATGAATGAATGTTGAATTTTGTCGAATGCCTTTTCAGCATCTATGGAGATGATCATTTGGTATTTGTCTTTCTTTTTGTTGATGTGGTGGATGATGTTGATGGATTTTCGAATGTTGTACCATCCTTGCATCCCTGGGATGAATCCCACTTGGTCATGGTGTATGATCCTTTTGATGTATTTTTGAATTCGGTTTGCTAATATTTTGTTGAGTATTTTTGCATCTACATTCATCAGGGATATTGGTCTGTAGTTTTCTTTTTTGGTGGGGTCTTTGCCTGGTTTTGGTATTAGGGTGATGTTGTCTTCATAGATTGAGTTTGGGAGTATTCCCTCCTCTTCTATTTTTTGGAAAACTTTAAGGAGAATGGGTATTATGTCTTCTCTGTATGTCTGATAAAATTCCGAGGTAAATCCATCTGGCCCGGGGTTTTGTTCTTGGGTAGTTTTTTGATTACCACTTCAATTTCGTTGCTGGTAATTGGTCTGTTGATATTTTCTTTTTCTTTCTGGGTCAGTCTTGGAAGGTTATATTTTTCTAGGAAGTTGTCTATATCTCCTAGGTTTCCCAGCTTGCTAGCATATAGGTTTTCATAGTATTCTCTAATAATTCTTTGTATTTCTGTGGTGTCCATCGTGATTTTTCCTTTCTCGTTTCTGATTCTGTTGATGTGTGTTGACTCTCTTTTCCTCTTAATAAGTCTGGCTAGAGGCTTATCTATTTTGTTTATTTTCTTGAAGAACCAGCTCTTGGCTTCATTGATTTTTGCTATTGTTTTATTCTTCTCAATTTTATTTATTTCTTCTCAGATCTTTATTATGTCCCTCCTTCTGCTGACCTTAGGCCTCATTTGTTCTTTTTCCAATTTTGATAATTGTGATATTAGACCATTCATTTGGGATTGTTCTTCCTTCTTTAAATATGCCTGGATTGCTATATACTTTCCTCTTAAGACTGCTTTTGCTGTATCCCACAGTAGTTGGGGCTTTGTGTTGCTGTTGTTGCTTGTTTCCATGTATTGCTGGATCTCCATTTAAATATGGTCATTGATCCATTGATTATTTAGGAACATGTTGTTAAGCCTCCATGTGTTTGTGAGCCTTTTTGCTTTCTTTGTACAATTTATTTCTAGTTTTATGCCTTTGTGGTCTGAAAAGTTGGTTGGTAGGATTTCAAACTTTTGGAATTTACTGAGGCTCTTTTTGTGGCCTAGTATGTGGTCTATTCTGGAGAACGTTCCATGTGCACTTGAGAAGAATGTCTATCCTGTTGCTTCTGGATGTAGAGTTCTGTAGATGTCTATTAGGTCCATCTGTTCTAGTGTGTTGTTCAGTGCCTCTGTGTCCTTACTTATTTTCTGTCTGGTGGATCTGTCCTTTGGCGTGAGTGGTGTGTTGAAGTCTCCCAAAATGAATGCATTGCATTCTGTTTTCTCCTTTAATTCTGTTAGTATTTGTTTCACATATGTTGGTGCTCCTGTATTAGGTACATATATATTTATAATGGTTATATCCTCTTGTTGGACTGAGCCCTTTATCATTACGTAATGTCCTTCTTTATCTTTTATTACTTTCTTTATTTTGCAGTCTATTTTGTCTGATACTAGTATTGCAACACCTGCTTTTTTTCTCTCTGTTGTTTGCATGAAATATCTTTTTCCATCCCTTGACTTTAAGTCTATGTGTGTCTTTGGGTTTGAGGTGAGTCTCTTGTAAGCAGCATATGGATGGGTCTTGCTTTTTTATCCATTCTATTACTCTGTGTCTTTTGATTGGTGCATTCAGTCCATTTACATTTAGGGTGATTATTGAAAGTTATGTACTTATTGCCATTGCAGGCTTTAGATTCATGGCTACCAAAGGTTCAATGTTAGCTTTTTTACTACCTTACTGTCTAACTTAACTCGCTTATTGAGCTATTATAAACAGAGTCTGATGATTACTTCTCTCCCTTCTTATTCCTCCTCCTCCATTCTTCATATATTGGGTGTTTTGTTCTGTGTTCTTTTTAGGAGTGCTTCCATCTAGAGCAGTCCCTCTAAGATACCCTGTAGAGGTGGTTTGTGGGAGGCAAATTCCCTCAACTTTTGCTTGTCTGGGAATTGTTTCATCCCTCCTTCATATTTAAATGATAATCGTGCTGGATACACTATCCTTGGTTCAAGGCCCTTCTGTTTCATTGCATTAAGTATATCATGCCATTCTCTTCTGGCCTGTAAGGTTTCTGTTGAGAAGTCTGATGACAGCCTGATGGGTTTTCCTTTGTAGGTAACCTTTTTTTTCTCTCTGGCTGCCTTTAATACTTTGCCCTTGTCTTTGATCTTTGCCATTTCAATTATTATGTGTCTTGGTGTTGCCCTCCTTGCATCCCTTGTCATGGGCGTTCTGTGTACCTCTGTGGTCTGAGAGGCCATATCCTCCCCTAGTTTGGGGAAGTTTTCAGCAACTATTTCTTCAAAGACACTTCCTATCCCTTTTTCTCTCTCTTCTTCTTCTGGTACCCCTATAATGCAGATATTGTTCCGTTTCGATTGGTCACACAGTTCTCTTAAAATTCTTTCATTCCTGGAGATCCTTTTACCTCTCTCTGCATCAGCTTCTCTGCATTCCTCTTCTCTGTTTTCTTGTCCATTAATGGTCTCTGGCATCTCGTCCATTCTGCTTTGAAGTCCTTCCAGAGATTGTTTTATTTCTGTATTCTCCCTCCTCATTTCTTGCATATTTCTGTGCAAGTCCATCAGCATGGTTATGACTTTTGTTTTGAATTCTTTTTTAGGAATATTGGTTAAATCTATCTCCCCAGGTTCCTTCTCAGGGGAAGATGTAGAAGATTTTGAAGCTGTCTGGGTTAGTCTTGTCTGGATCAAATTTTTTTTGCCTTTTCATGTTGATAGGTGCAGTGGAGTGCTATTGACTCGTCTGTCAGCTGGGAAAGTCAAGACTCTTTCCACTTGCTCCTGGCCTTTCTTTACTGGGACAACTGTGACCCCTAGTGGCTTGTGTTGTGGAATTGTGTGTAGACTGGGTCTCTGTATCTTGCCAGGCCGGTATGGAGGAAGCTCCCCTGCTATGGGCGAGGCCAGCCTCAGGCGGCTACTCTGTTATGGTGGGGCCCCGGAGGGGTAGTGGATGGGGGGCTGTTTGGCTGTTTACCTCTGTAAGGAGTCTCAGAGGTGTTGCCCAGGGGGTTAGTGTGCCCAGAGTTCCCTGGAATTTCCAACTGCTTGACTGTGACCTGGGATGCTTCCATCCAGCTGTGGGGTCCCTGTCCCTTTAAGACTTTCAAAAAGCACCTGCTTTTCTTTGTCCCATGGGCGCCTGCTGCAGGGCCTGTTCACAGGTCTTACTGTCCTGCTTCCCTAGTTTCCAGCACCCCACACATGCACTGTGTGTCTGCGCTCTGTGGCGGATGGCTAGGGCTGGGTGTTCAGCAGTCCTGGGCTCCCTCTCCCTCCCCGCTCCGACTCCTCTCCTCCTGCTGGGAGCTGAGGTGAGAGGCCTCAGGTCCCGCCAGGCTGCGGCTTGTATCTGACTCCTTTCACCAGGCGCTGGGTTCTCGCAGTTGTGGATGTAGTCTGGCTGTTGTCTTGTGTCTTCTGGTCTCTCTTTTAGGGATAGTTGTATTTGTTGTATTTTCAGAAATATATATGTTTTTGGGAGGAGATTCCCACTGTCCTACTCATGCCGCCATCTTGGCTCCGCCCCCCAGCATTATTACTTTTAAGAGAAAAGTTTACAAAACAAAAGAAAAAAGCAGATACCACCTACCCAAGGGAAAATGACTTATAGCTGGTCTGGGGAGTGAAAAATTTTATGAAATAAAATTACATACTGTACATTAAGCTTAGTATACTAAAAACTGGCTTAACAATAAGCAACATGCAAAAAGCCTTAACAAAATGTTAGGAAATTGAATTCTGCAGTATATAAAAAGAATAATAAACCCAAACAAGCGGGTTTATTCGGACAACTTAAGGCTGGTTCAATATTCAAAAACAAATCAATATAATCCATCATTAACAGTCTAAAGAAGAAAAATCACATCATAATATCAATAGATCAGAAATGCATTTAACTAAAATACCCATCAGGATAAAAATTCTCAGCAACCTAGGAATACAAGGGAACTTGTTCAACCCAATAAAAGGTTGTACAATAAACCTATGGCTAACATCATAGTAAATAGTGAAAGATAAAATAGTTTGCATTTATGAAAAGGAATAATGACAGTATATCTACATTCATCTTTCTTGACAATAAATGACATATGGACTAGAAAAGAAGGAATAAAGCTATCTTGATTTGCAGATGACAAGAATGTCTACGTTGGAAATCCCAGGGAATCTACAAAGAACCTTCCTGAATTTAGTATGAATAAAACTGCAGGATACAAAGTCTACACACAAAAATCACTTAAACTTCTATATACTAGCAACAAACAACACGAAATCAAATTTTTTAACATCAGTAACTCTTATAAGAGCTCTCATTAAATTCAAATTTTATAAATCTAATAAATCATAACACTGATGAAAAATATCAAAGATGACCTATAAATGGAGAGATATACAGTATCAGAAGACTCAACTTATTAAAGATGTCAATTTTTACCAAAATGATCTACAGATTTAATGCAATATCAATCAAAATCCAAGCAGGGCCTTTTTTGGTAGATAATAGATAAAAATTCTTTTTTAAATGTTATATAGTAGGACAAAAGTACTAGGATAGACAAAAGATATTGCAAAAGAAAATTAACTTGGAGGAATCACACTACTAAATTTTGTGACTTCCTATCAAGCTACAGTAATCAAGAGAGTGGTGTCAATGGAATAAATGGTCAAGAAATAGGCCCATATAAATACGGCCATCTGATCTCTGACAAAGGTGTAAAAGCAGTGCAATTGAGAAAGAACAGTAAATGGTGCTAGGACAACAGTCATCTATATGCACGCAAATAGAAAAATTAATCTCAGTCTAAACCTCATATCTTATACAAAGATTAACTCCAAATGGATCATAAGACCAAATAAAAAACACAAAACCACAAAACTTTCAGAAGAAAACATCAGATAAAATCTTTATGATCTGGAGTTGGGTGAAAAGTTGTTAGAAATAACACCAAAAGCAGGATCCATAAAAAATTAATAAATCGGGCTTTATCAAACTTAAAAATTTTACCTCTAAGAGAGGTACTATTAAGAAAATGAAAAGCCAAGTCCCCAGCATATATAAAGAAATTAAAAAACTCAACAGTAAAATAACCAAACAATCTCATTAGAAAATGGGCAAGGATTCAAATAGCTATTTCTTAAAAAAGACACACAAATGGCCAAAAACACATGAAAAGATAATCAGCATCATTAGTCACCACAGAAATGCAAATGAAATAAACAATGAGGTAGTACTTCCATTAGGATGGGTATAATCAAAAAGACTGATAAAAGTGCTGGCAAAGATGTAGAGAAATTGAAATCCTTAGACACTCCTAGTGGGAATGTAAAATGGGGCAGCCTCATTTGGAAAACAGTCTAGTGGTTCAACACAAGACTAAACATAGAGCTGTGGTATGACTTGACAGTTCCACTCCTAGGTATATACCCAAGAGAAATGGAAATGTGTTCACACAAAAACCTGTGTATGAACATTCACAGTACATTATTCCTAACAGACAAAAACTGGAAACAGCCCAAATGCCCTTCAATATGTGAATGGATAAACAAACCATGGTACAATCACATTAATTCAATACTAAGGTAATAAAAGGTAACAAACTAATGCTACATGTAACAACTTGGATGAATCACAAATACATTATGATAATTGAAAGAAATCAGGTTAACCTAAAGGTTACAACCCTATAACCTAAGAGTTGTAAAGCTAAGGGTTACACAGTGTATGATTCCACTTAGAGGGCATACTCAAAAAGATAAAACTACATTAATGGAAAATGCATCAGTGATTGTTACAAGTAGCGGGCAGTGTGAAAATAAAGGGATAACCTGAGGGAGTTTATTGGCATAGTGGAACTGTTTGGATCCTGATCCTAGTAGTGATGGTTACACAAACCTAAACATGTGCTAAAATACATAGAGTCAGTCATACGCTAAACAAACAAAAAAGGTCAATTTTACTGCACAATAATTTAAACAAAAAAATTTTTTTAAAGAATAATAAACAAAATTCTATTAATCCCAGCAGCTTCCTATGAGAAGTAAAAAAAAACATGGCCAAACTGGAGTTACTTAAGGCCAAATAAACCATTTTTTTTCAACAGGGTTCTGTTGATTATTCAGGGATAAAAAGGTGGGTGTTGAGTATGTCACCATTTACATTACAGTTTCCATAGAGAAGCAGACCCTTAAGTAAGTACAAGTAGTTTATTTGGGAAATAATCTCAGGAAACTGTAGTAGGTAGTAGGGAAGAAAAGGCAGCTACAGTGTACATTAATGAGCAGGCTAGAGCTGTGAGCAACTCGAAGTCAACCATACAGAGGAATTCTGAAACACAGTGTAGGACATGCATCAGAGTTATTCCACTCAAGGGGCAAGGGACCTAGAGGTTTTTCTCTCAATTTCTCAAGTCATCAGTTGAAGGTTGCTTCTGGGGGGCATGAATTCCCCAGAACTTCTGACCTGCCCATGTGTGACGCAGAGCAGGTTCCAGAGTACAAGAAAAGCCCTCAATCTAAAAATCATAGGTGCTGGCAGTCAGACACTGTGACAGGGTGTATAGAAGTGTAGGTACTGATGAAAAATGGGCAGGGCGCTGAGGAAAATGAACAGGCCCTCACAACACCTGCTCCACATGGGGAAACATGTGGTTGAATATTAATAGGATTACCTCTGAAATAAAATTAAGACACTGCCTCTGGAGGGTCAGAATAGAGAGGACATTTCACTTTTTATTCTTTTTCAATTTTTCACCATGAAGATACTACTTTTTCAAGACTACTGCAATCATTCAGAAAAGAGATTATGGCAGCTAAGATTGTGCTTATAGTGCTGGGGCTAGGGAAAAAACTAATGAATTATTTTGAAGGTACAATTAATCGGATGGATGTGGTATGTGAGGGATAGAAGAGAATCAGAATAAGATTTAGGTTTTTGGGGTCTCAGCAACTACAAGTATTGCAAAATGGGGTTAATACTGCCCTCTTCATAGTATTGTTGTGAATATAAAAGTGCTTACAACAGGGCCTAATGTGTAATAAGTACTCAGTAATGATTAAATTAAGAAAAACAAAGAGGGTTTAAAATATACTTTTACATATACATAGTTACATTTATGTGTTTCCCATATTCCTCATGTAAATAAAATAAAATTATTAACATTTTTTTCAATTTTTCAATTATTACAATTATTAAATTCCTTATTAAATTTAATTTAAGGGACAGAGATTTCTTTAACAAATGACTTGCAAGGAAAATCAGCGAAAGAAGAAAACTATCAAGTAAGAAAGATTTAAGAGACCTATCAACTACAAGTAATATGGGGACCTTGTTTGGATATTGATTCAAGCAAACAAACTAAGACAAGAGAGCGAAATATACACACATACATACACAAATGGAGAAATCTGAAAACAGTTGGATATTTGGTGATATTAAGGAATTATTGTTAATTTTTCAGGTGTGATAATGATGTTAAGATTACATTAGTAAAAATACTGGGTAAATATGGCAATCAGACAACACAGAGAGATAAAGGCATCCAAACTGGAAAGGAAGAAATTAAAGTGTCACTATTTGCAGATGACACGATACTATACACAGAAAATTCTAGACTCCACTAAAAAATTTTAGAACAACTGATTCAGCAAAGTTGAAGGATACAAAATAAATACACAGAAATCTGTCACATTCCTATATACTAAAAATGAACTAGCAGAAAGAGAAATAAGAAATAGAATTCCATTTACAATTGCATCAGAAAGAATAATATACCTAGGTGAAAGACCTATATTCTGAAAACTACAAGACACTCGTGAGAGAAATTAAAGAAGACACCAAAAAATAGAAATCTATCCCATGCTCATGGATAGGAAGAACTAATATTGTCAAAATGACCATCCTGCTGAAGCAATCTACAGATTCAATGCAATTCCTAACAAAATACCAACAGCATTCTTCAATGAATTAGAACAAACAGTTCTAAAATTCATATGGAACCACAAAAGACCCTGAATAGCCAGCAATCCTGAGAAAGAAGAACAAAGCTGGGAGTATTATGCTTCCTGACTTCAAGGTCTACTACAAAGCCCCAGTAGTCAAAACAATTTGGTACTGGCACAAGAACAGACCCACAGATCAATGGAACAGGATAGAGAGCCCAGATATCAATCCACACATATATGGTCAATTAATACATGATAAAGGAGCCATGAACATACAGTGGGATAAAGACAGCCTCTTCAACAACTGGTGTTGGGAAAACTGGACAACTACATGTAAGAAAATGAAACTGGATTATTGTCTAACTACATACAAAACTAAACTCAAAATGGATCAAAGACCTGAATGTAAGTCATGAAACCATAAAACTCATAGAAGAAAACATAGGCAAAAGACTCCTGAATATAAACATGAGCAAGTTTTTCCTGGATATATCCCCTTGGGCAAGGGAAACAAAATAAAAATGAACAGTGGGACTACATCAAACTAAAAAGCTTCTGTACAGCAAAGGATACCATAAGCAAAACAAAAAAGCCCTCTATAGTATGGGAGAATATATTCATAAATGACAACTAAAATATATAAAGAACTCATATGCTTCAACACTCAAAAAACAAACAACCCAACAAACAATGGGCAGAGGGCTTGAACAGACACTTCTCCAAAGAAATACAGATGGCCAACAGGCACATGAAAAGATGCTCCACATTGCTAATTATCAGGGAAATGCAAATTAAAACCACAATGAGGTATCACCTCACACCAGTTAGGATGGCCACTATCCAAAAGACGAAAAGTAGCAAATGCTGGAAAGGATGCGGAGAAATGGGAACCCTCGTACACTGTTGGTGGGAATGTAAATTGGTGCAACTGCTTGTGGGAAGTACTATGGAGCTTCCTCAAAGAACTAAAAATAGAAGTACCATTTGACCCAGTAATTCCACTCCTAGGAATTTATCTGAAGAAAATAAAATCCCTGATTCCAAAAGACATATGCATCCCTATGTTTACTACTGCACTATTTGCAATAGCCAAGATATGGAAGCAACCTAAGTATCCATCAACAGATGAATGGATAAAGAATACATGGTACATATACATAATGAAATATTAATGAGCCATAAAAAGAAAAGAAATCCTTCCATTTGCAACAACATGGATGGATCTAGAGGGTATTATACTCAGTGAAATAAGCCAGCTGGAGAAAGACAAATACCATATGATTTCACTTAGTTGTGGAATATAAAAAGAAAGCAAAACAGAAGGAACAAAATAGCTGTAGACTCATAGACACCAAGAAGGGACTTGTGATTACCAAGGGGGAGGGCTGGGAAAAGGGAATAAAAGGGCACAATAATTTGCAATCACAATACAGGTTGGTCAAAGGGACAGTAATACAGCATAGAGAATACAGGTAATGCTTCTGTAGCATCTTAGGACATTTATAGATAGTGACTGCACTAGAAGGGCTGACGATTTAATAATATCGGTAACTGTTGAACCACTCTGTTGTATATATGAAACCAACATAAGACTGTATATCAACAATACTTTAATTTAAAAAACTGCGTAAATAAACAAAAAGAGGTCTTCTTTTTCAGAAATACATACTGAAATATTTATAAATGAAATTAACTTAAACCATATGGAATTATTTTGTAGGTCAAAATGGATAGATATAGATGATTTCATACAATCCATTTAATATATATCTGTGATTTGCTTCAAGATAATCCAAATGGGAGGATATGAGGCTGGTGAGGGGATAGGGGTTAGAGATAAAAAAAGAATGACCTAAAGTTAATGATAGCTGTAGTTGGATGATGATTGTATGGGAGTTCACTGTTTGCTATTTAATGCTTTAATTTTTCTGTGGTTTGAATGATAACTGAAGAGAAAAGCCCAACTTGTATAACTGTGCCTTCCCTACTGTTTATTAGTACTCCATATGACACTGTAAGTGTCAAAAAAACATAATGTTGAAATGATGCTTAGACCAATATTCTTAGGAAGGCCCATGTATTAAACAATGATGGGCTAATAAAAAACATAGCTAATTATGTAACTGACAACATATGGGGGACTAAAAACAAAACAAACTAGTTAAACTAGCAAAGGAAGATTAAATAGGAAAACAAAAATTAGAAACAAAATGTTCTTCAAATTTTATAACACTCTCACATGTGACTTGTTATGATTGACTCTTCATTCCAGATTTTACTCTTAAAATTTATGATAGCTATATATTCCTCACACTACAATCCCTTCACCTACTTTTAATCAGTATTTTATATGACTTCACTTATGCTATTAAAAACATTTGCTCTGAATTGCATTACCTGTCTTTACTTACCAGGTATGCATATAGGTATAGACTAGATAAAGGTACAGAAAATTTGAAATATGTCCATTAAGCTCTCTAGAGTTTCTTGTTTTATATCACATACACAATTTTAAGTCCATTAAAAGAAATGCCTTGCTTATAGCCAGGTGAATATTGTGTGTGTGTGTATGTGTATGTGTGTGTGTGTGTGTATATATATAAAATACAATTTGCTAACTATAGCCAATAGAAGTAAGGATAGACTCATTCTAGCTTGGATATCTCTGGAAGAGTTTATTCAGACATAACAGTTTAAAAGCTACAGAAAAATATATTAGTATTTCCTTAATATTATGAAGAACTTTTTAATAATTATAGCTATCAAAAAATGGAATTAACTGTCTCCTAGAGAATAAGAACCCCTTACTGGACATTAAACCAAAAGGTAGATGGTAATTTATATAGTATACTGAAAAATAGACTCATAAAGAATCTTTAACTTTATACTCTCATGGCCTTTGTCACCAAATGAAAAAGAACTGAGTTGTGATTCTGGTTCTTACTTAGGCTACAATTGTGAAGTTAGATAATTTCTCTAAAATTCAGTTTTTATTGAATATAAAATACCTCATATTTTGCTAGTAAGATTAAATGATGTAATGCATGTAAAACTGTTTAGCATAGTACCTGGGACATAGCAAATGATTAACAAACACTAATATAGACCCTTTGGCCTGTCACATAGGTATTAACTCAGTTATGCTAGGAATCAGTATCACCTTCATTACTACTGTTACTGCTATTACCACATAAGGGAAGAGTAGGCAGTTGATAAATGGAACAGTGGAAACTCTCCCATGAGACATAAAAGGTGGTATAGTAGAGGGAACAGAAGATCATTGTTGGAGGATAGGATCCAGGCCTTATGAGTTAATATTTCTATAAGCAACGGGAGCACTGATGGTGACCCTGGGGATGATCCAATTAATTCAATTAATTTATTGAACAACTACTATGTGCCAAGCACTTAAGAATAAAAAAGATAAAATTCCTGCCCTATGAGAGTTTACTGTCTAGTGTTTCTGGTGATTCTGATGATGCAGTGTTGTTTGTTAAACATAAAGTAATTCACAAAAACATCTAAACCTGAAATATGTTACCGAGTAGCTGGGTCTTTTGTGGAACAAGGCAAGGGTGCTAGAAATGGCTACATCCTTTAAAATCCTGGTACTATAAAGTTTGCAAATGAATGACACTTCGAATTACAGTGGTATCTGATACAGAAACCAGGAAATATTAAGTAAGTAAACTTTACAAAACACCTGTGATGATATCCTTTGACAGTCAAGTATCATATGAATGTATGTTTCCAAGTATCAATTCAACCCATGGCTAATTTCAATGGCAAAAACAACTTGTTTTACTGTAAATGGTGACTGGTTTAAACACTACACAAAAGCTATCATTCTTCAAAACACAGGATATAGTATAATTTGCTTTTTGGAAATAAAACATACATCTAAAGAAACTAATGAAATAAGGTTCAAGCAGTTCAAAATTTGTTAG
Source organism: Manis pentadactyla (assembly GCF_030020395.1). Taxonomy (NCBI): domain Eukaryota; kingdom Metazoa; phylum Chordata; class Mammalia; order Pholidota; family Manidae; genus Manis; species Manis pentadactyla. The sequence goes on from NC_080027.1 coordinate 50,157,076, forward strand.
TTTTAGCTCTCATGAGCTTTATAAAAAATTCTTGGTATGAAATGCTAACACTGTTTTTGATAAGACCTGTCTAAACAAGATGAGTATTATTTACCAAAACAGAAAAACAATGTTTTAGCCTGATATGGGCAGTTGGCTAGCTTTAAATTCTATCGTCTATCAGTCACCCAGAATATTTCTTGCTTGTTTACTTAATGCAGCCTTTCTGAGAAAGGCACTTGCAGAATATTCACTGGCTGCTAAATATTATTGTTAGAAACAGCAACCAGAGATGGTTATCTGTTTAAGCTGTTTATCTTTGTCCCTTGAAAAAAAATTAGAGCAAATAGAACAAAATGTTCTACTGCAAAAGCTCAGTCTAAATGTATCTGGATAATAGCAAAATGGGTGTTTCCTTGGAACTTCAGAGTTAATCTCTGAAAAGTAGCCTGGAGGGAAAAATCTTTTCAATTATTACATTATCAAAAAATAAAACATATTAAGAAAGAGAAAATTTTTCCCTTGAAAAAACATCTAAATCAGTCACTCACAGAGAATGACTGCCACACCACAGGAATACGCCTAGACCCAAGAATCAGGACCAATAAGAAATACTTCATTACAAGGTCAGGTCTACTCAGCAAACAAAAACACTAAAGGAGAAATATCCAAGTGCTCTCCAGTCAAATTAGCTCATGAGGTATTGCTAGGCATATGAAATAAAATAACAGCATATCTTGTGTTTACAATAGTACCTTGGCATTTTTAAAGCACCGGGGCTTAGATAAGGATTAACTCTTAGGTGAAGTTTTTGCTGATTTCCTCAATTTAAATTGCTCCTTTTGGGGAATCCTCTTAATTTGTTGTTTAATATCTGTATTTGAGCACTTATCACAGACTATCTTATATTACAACTGATTATAAAACAGACTGTATGTCCACTATATTATAAATAACCATAGGGATGTATTTTATTTATTTCCCTAGAACCTAGCAATATGTCTCTTGGCAAACAGGTGCTAAGTAAAACTTGGCTGAATCTGACTTTGTTTTCTCTTTCACAACATTCACAACTATGCTATGAGAGACTGAAAGCAGGTATTATAAAGGAAGAAACTGCTATACAAAAAGCTTAAATAATGTGCCAAGTTTCACCAGGTAGGTCTTGGGACCTCAGACTTCTTGGCAGTATTTTACTTTTGTATGACAGTATTTAGAAGATTTAGGTAGCAGAAATTCATGGAGAAATAGCACAGAATTTAAAATGAAACTGAGCAATCACAAGTCAGTCATACTCCATAATTAAGAAACCATTGATATATTATCAAATGCAGAGGACCAGTGAAAGAATAACATTCGATGCATAATCCTGAGTTTTCCTTACCTGTCCTTGTCCACTGAGAATCAGGGATTAAGCCAAGTATGTATATTTATTCTTAAATAATTACGCTAACCTAGGAATGTGACTTCAAATCAGGATGCTGTAACAGTGAAACTTTGATCACTACTGTACACCAAAAACACAGCAGAACATATAAAATATGTAAGAAGATTTAAAAAAAGGCATAGCCAGGATCAAATACAAGACAAACATCTCCAATGGCCAGTAATAAAACAGAAATGGTTAAAAAAAAGTAAACTTGACTAAAAGCTCAGGCCTGTTGATTGTTGATCTTAAACAGGAGTGACAGTTCAGTACCGTTGCCTCCAAGCAATGAGCTGGTTCAAAAAGAGAGACTAGAACACACACACACACACACACACACACACACACACTCTGCAGTGACTCTTAGGGCTGGTTCAAAAAGAGAGACTAGAACACACACACACACACACACACACACACTCTGCAGTGACTCTTAGGGTGGTTCAAAAAGAGAGACTAGAACACACACACACACACACACACACACACACACACACACACACACACACACTCTGCAGTGACTCTTAGGGCTTTTAGAAAAATAATGCCTAAGGGGAAAAAGCAGAGGAGTGTGCTGACATAACCTATTAATCTATTCCTGGAAACTAAACCAAAGTATGGCATGTTTCTATCATATCTCCAATGTAACTTATGATACAATCACTAAAATTCTGAAATAAGACTTGGTGTTGGATTGGGGACAAGAAGGGTTAAAGTGAAAGTTAACAGAAGGCCTAGAGATGTACAGGTATGAGCAGAGAGGGAGGAAGGGGAAAGAAAACAGTAGCAGAAAAATAACTCCTTCTCAAAATGGGCCAGCAAGCCGATATTTGAGATAGTATGAAGAAATCTAATGAAAATAACAGCCAGAAAAATCAATAATCAGAACAATGAATTTACTTAATATGAAATTAATTCTATAGATATAAGCAATAAAAACTTTAAACGTGAGTTAAAGTAGAATGTTCAAACAGATATATGAAGGCAAAACTTCAAATGAAAATGAACAACAAAAGCAGAGGGAGAAATGTAGGTATGTAGAGAGACCCAATTAGGAAATCTGAAAATGAAAAACATAGTCACTGATGCAAAAAAATCAACAGATGAAATAAACTCTCTCTAGATAGACTGAAGACAGAATTCTTGAATTAGAAGATAGTCCTGATGCATTCACCAAGAACTTGGGCACAGAATTAGAAGAGAAAACTTACTTGAGACCACAGCTGAAAGACATATAAAAGGTAGATTGAGAGACTCCAATATTCATGTAATATGAGTTTAAGAAAAAGACACTGCTTGATAATGGGGGGAATCTAGTAACCACAATGTTGCTCATGTAAGTGTATATTAATGACACCAAAATAAAAATAAATAAAAAAGAAAAAGATACTGAAAGAAAGGGTGAAGAAACAATAAATTTTTTGAGAATAAAAGAAAAATTAATCTTCAGATTAATAATAAAAACTGGACATCCAGCATCAAGAGAAAAAATTTTGAGATTGTTTCTTACTCTGTGATTTTCCCATAGATTCCCCCTTTCAACATCCCACCAGTCTATCAAATTACACATTCTTATAAAAACTAAGACTAAATGGACTAGTTGGATCAGATGATGTCTGGTGTGTAAGGTTGGGGGGCAGTTCCAAAATACAGCTGTTAAGTCTAGAGTTGTCAGATGGGAGTGTAATATAGAAATTCTATTACCAGGGCTCGAGAGACAGTTCATTTGACAAGCAGAGCAAATGCAGTCAGATGGTGGCTTTACTTTTCTGCTTTATCTCTTTCTTCCATCCAGTTGAAGTAAACCGTAATAAGCCAAATTCAAACTATAAAGGGTACAAAAGCTACCTTCCCTTCAAGAGTTTACTGTATGTATAGGAAGATGAAAAACTAAAAAGTAAATGATGGGCCAAGAAGGAGTAACAGGTGAGTAGATTTAATCTCCCACTAAAAACAAACTTTTAAAAAAGGAAACAAATGGGACAAAATATGTGAAATAACAGTTGTCAAAATACTGGACATCAGGTAAGAAAAGGCAGTGATCCAGGAGAAGTGAGGTGACCTCCTACAATTGCCACAGCTCCCACAGTGAGTTTTGAGGCTGCAGCACAGAGATGGATAAAGTTCAACAAATTGTCTGAGTGGAGAAAATGGCAAATATCCAGAAAGACCAAGGGAGCTAGAGTTTGCAGAGTACCCCAGAAGAGGAAAATGTTCAGAGAGAAAATTTCCAAGACTAGCAGAGAATTCCCCTCAAGTATCCAATAAAGTATGGATCAGAAGCAGAAGATAATAAAAATCAGAGTGAGTTTTTCTAAATTTTATTTAACCAGTTCTTTATTGTTGGATATTTGTGTTGTTTCTAAATTTTTATAATAATGAAGCAGTACTACAATGAATATTCTTGAATATACATATTTGTGCAGTTAATCTTGACCCAACACTTTATAGATGAACCTTCAGATACCCTGAGAGGTATGAATTTATCTGAGAGGCAGAATTTAGACACAACTTAGAGGCTTTTGGGTCGGTGAATAGCTCTTTTCCTGTTACATTAGTGGAGGCCACCAAACTTCTCTGGTGGCTGTGACAATGCCCTCCTGTGAAAAAGTAGGGATTCATGGTTTGTGCTTCCACCATTATAGCTAAGCTACCCCCAGAAAAGACAAGTCAAGTTAAAAAACACAAGTAAGGTTACGTGAGAGTGGGTTTTAAGAAGACAAAAAGGCAAACAGAAAAAACAACAGAGAAAAAGCAATGAAACCAAAAGCTGGTTCTCTGGACAGCTCAGTAAAATTTATAAACCTCAAGTCAGACTGACCAAAGAAAAAAGAGAAGACACAACCACACATCAGGAATAAAAAAGTGTTGTAGATTCAACAAACACTAATATTATAATGAGAGTATTTCAAATACTTCATGCCAATAAATTAGACAACTCAATGAAATAGACAAATTGTTTTTAAAGACACAAAATTTGAAAGGCACTCAAGACTCAAGAAGTTATTTTGAATAGATATACTGAATATTCCTATATCTCTGAAGTTTTAGTTTAAAACCCTCCAACAACAAAAAAATGTCCTGGGCCTTAGAGCTTCATGAACAAATTCTATTAAGATTTCAGGAAGATATATTACTCTGCATAAAATCTGAAAGTAGGAAAAGAATTATTTCCAAACCTATTTTTTGAGGCAACTACAGACCAATACCCCTCATGAATATAGATAAAAAATACCCAATAAAATATTAGCAATTATAATCAGCTATTGTAAAAAGAATAATACCTCCTACTATATGGAATTTATCCTGGGAATTCAAGGCTAACTCAATATTTGAAAACTGATCATGTAATTCACCATATCAAGAGCCTGAAGAAAAATTATGTATGATCAACTCAATAGATGGAGAAAAAGCACTTGATAAAAATATGACATCCATTTGTGATTGAAAACTCTCAGCAAACTGGGAATAGAAGGAACCTTCCCAACTAAAAAAGGGTATAAACTTAAAACTTAAAGCTAATGTAGCATGTAACAGTGAAACATTGAATGCTTTTGCCCTCAAATATGAAAGCAGCAAGGATATCTGTTTTGACCACTACTGTCTAACATCATAGTGGATGCACAATAAATGCATCAAGACAAGAAAAAAAAAGAGGTATACAGATTGGAAAGGAAGAAACAAATTGTCTCCTATATTTGTAGGTGACACAACTGCCTACATAAAAAAATCCCAAGGAATCTATGAAAAGCTACTAGAACAAATAAGTTAGCTTAGCGAAAATGCAAAACACAAGGATAATATTTTTAAAGTAGCATATACAAGTGCATCAGAAAACACGAATTATTTAGAAATAAACCTAACAAAATATGTACAGGATCTATATGCAAAAAAAACTACAAAATAATAATGAAAGAAATAAAAAAGATGTCAAAAAATAGATATGCCATGTTAATGGTTTGGAAGATTTAGCTTTATTAATATGTCAATTCTCTCCAAACTATGTGATCTATAGATTGAAACACAATCTCAATCAATATCCCAGTAGGACAGTATTGTTTTCTGTGCAAATGTAAAAAGCTGATTAAAAAGCTTATATTGAACTAGAATAGCCAAAATAATTTTGTAAATAAGAAAAAATTTTAAAGCTCATTGGACCACATTTCATGACTTAAGTTACAGCAATTAAGAGAGGGTGGTATTGCCTAAAAGACACAAATATCAATGGAACAGAATAGACAAAGTTCAGAAATAGGAGAATACATATATGAACACTTGATTTTCACAAAGGCAATTCAATAGAAAAAGGATATTTTCTCACAAAATGGCACTGGAACAATTGGACATCCATCTCCACAAAAATAGCCCTCAAATTATAATTTGTACATATAGAAAAATTAACATTAGATGGATCACAGAATTTAGTGGGGAGGCTAAAACTATAAAACTACTAGAAGAAAACATTAAAAATATTTTTGTGACCTTAGGCTAGGCAAAGCTTAGACACGATGCCAAAATCACAAAAGAAAACACTTATAAAGTGGACTTAACAAAAACAAAAAACTTCTGTACTTCAAAATGCACTGTTACAAAATGCGAAGATTAACTATCTTGGGAGAAACATTTACAAAACATGTATATGTGTAAAGACTATATAAAGAACTCAATGGAAAGATGAACTACCTTGGGAGAAACACTTACAAAACATACATGTGCAAAGACTATATAAAGAACTCATATTTCAATAATAAATAAGTCAATTTTTAAGAATGGATAAATATTTGAACATTTTACCAAAGAACATATTTCAGATGGCAAATAACCACAATAAGAAACCAATACACACATATTAGGATGGCTGAAATTTAAAAAATTGAATCTACTCTGTTGGTCAGGATGCAGAAGAACTAGAAGTGTTACACACTGCTTATAAAAGTGTCTAGAAAACAATGTAGGAGTTTCCTTAAAAAGTTAAACATACATCTAACATATGATCCAGTCATTCAACTGTCAGGGATTTACCCAAGAGGAATGAAATCATGTGTAAGCACAAATGTTTTTAGCAACTGAAAACAGCCAAATATCTATCAGCAGGTGAATGAATAAAATTGTGGTATACACATACAATGAAATACTACTACTCAGAAATAAAAAGACACAATTTATTGATACATGCAACAACAAATATGATTATCAAAATAATGTTGAGGGAAAGAATCTTGACCAAAAGATACACTGTATAATTCTATTTGTGTTAAATATTCTATAAAATACAAACTAATCTGTAATGATAGGAAAGCCTGAAAATGTAAAGCAGAGAAAAAGAAAGGAAACTTTTGGCAGGTATACGTACATTCATTTTCTTGATTGTATTAAAGATTTTATAGGAGTCAAAACTCAAATTGTACACTTTAAATATATACAGTTTATTATACCTCAGTGAAAAAGCCACATGTAAATAAATATTTCCAGAACTTTGAGGACATGAAATACTTGATCCTCTTAAGCAGCGAAATTATATAACACCATAATATTGCATATGTTCAGTAACTGAATGATTTTTGTATTGTTGAGGACTATCAAGACTTTTTTTTAAAAGGATAGTATAATGAACCCAATTTAATATCTCTCACTTCAAGAATTAACCCCTGGCTAGTCTTGTTTCATGTATAACCATCTCTTACCTCCCTAGTTTATTTTTTGATTTTTTTTCTTCTAAGAGTTTTATGATTTCAGGTCTTAGGTTCAAGTCTTTAACCCATATAGTTAATTTTGGTGTAACAGTAGTCCAGTTTCATTCTTTTGCACATGGCTGTCCAGTTTTCCCAACACCATTTACTGAAGAGACTGTCCTTTTCTCATTGCATATTCTTGGTTCCTTTATTGTAAATTAATTGACCTGTCAAGTGTAGGTTCATTTCTAGGCTCTCTAATATGTTCGATTGATCTATGTGTCTGTTTTTATGCCAAAATGCTATGCAGTTTTAATTACTATGGCTCTGTAATACAATTTGAAATCAGGGACCATGATTCTTCCAGCTTTGTCTTTTCTCAACATTGCTTTTGTTACAGGTTCTTTTGTGATTCCATACAAATTTTAGGATTATTTGTTCTATTTCTGTGAAAATGCCTTTGAAATTGTGACAGGGATTGAACTGAATCTGTGGATTGTTTTGGTAGTATAGACATTTTAACAATATTGATTCTTCCAATCCATGAGGATGGAATATCTTTCCATTTATCTGTGTTGTCTTTAATTCCTTTCATCAATGTCTTAATAATTTTCAGAATGTAGGTCTTTCACCTCTTTGGTTAAATTTATTCCAACATATTTCACTCTTTTTGATGTAATTGTAAATGGGACTGTTTTCTTAATTTCTCTTTCTGATAGCTCATTATAGTGTCAAGAAATGCAATTGATTTCTTTACATTATTTTTGTATCCTGAGACTTTACTGAATTCATTTATTGGTTCTAATAGATTTTTCATGAAATATTTGGTTTTCTATATATAGTAGCATGTTATTTGCATATAGTGAATTTTACTTCTTCTCTAATTTGGGTGTCTTCTATTTATTTATTTTTGCCTAATTGGTGTGACTAGGACTTCTAATATTATGCTGAATAAAAGTGACAAGAGTGCACATCCTTCTCTTCTTCCTGATCCTACAGGAAAAACTATTCGTTTCTCAACACTGAGCATGATGTTAGCTATAGGCTTGTCAAATGTGGCTTTTATTATGTTGAGGTATATTCCCTCTATACCTGGTTTGTTGAGTTTTAATCATAAATGGATGTTGAATTTTACCAAATGCTTTTTCTGTATTATTGAGATGATCATATGGTTTTTATCCTTAATTCTGTTAATATGGTATTATCACACTGACTGATCTGCAATGTATCCCTAGAATAAATCTTACTTGATCATGGTGTATGATCCTTTTAATGTATTGTTGAGTTTTGTTTGCTAATACTTTGTTAATTTTTGCTTCTATGTTTATTAGCATTATTGGCCTGTAATTAGTTTTCTTGTGGTGTCCTTGTCTAGTTTTGGTATCGAGGCCTTATAAAATATATAATTTATTATACCTCAATTAAAAAACATGTAAATAAATATTTCAGAACTTTAAGAACTCAAAATACTTGATCCTTTTAAACTGTGGATTTATATAGCCCTATGATTTTGTATATGTTAAACTGATCAATTTTTAATAGCTTTCCCCAATTAATTTGTAATTCAAACTCTATCAAAATCATGATAGTTTTCTGAGATAGTGAACTAGCTGATCTGCTTTCTGTTTTTCTGAAACTTTTACCCATAAATCTTTTAAGGAATTAAGCTACAAAAAATTTACAGGAAAAAAATCTACTTACAAGGGTAAGGACATTAAAAGCAAAACTGTGCTTCACTCATCCATTAATCATCACAGCCTAGGACACTGCCTGGAACAGAGTAAATTAAATGTTTACTCAGTTGATAAGTTAATATGCTCAAATCACTTTCTACTCTTGTTCCTTCTCAGTCACTCATTGGCAAGGTCTGAGTTAAATTCATTATAATATGGAATTATTTCACCACTAAGACACCAAACACTGACTTTCCCTCTTCCTAGCCCCCACATTCTCATCTTCTCACAATCTATTACTTTCCCTTAAACTATAAATCCATTTCATAATGTCCACTATTCCTCAGCCACCTTTTGCCTCATCCTAGCACTTTACTACTCATTCTGTATCCCAAAGTCACTGAATAAAAGAAAACAAATGGAAGTTTTGACTCCATCATAGTTCCCTCATTTCTCTCTTACTATATTTCTTCAGCCTAAACAATCTCTGTGCCAAAAAAACTTACATTGTTTTCAAATATACCTGGGCCTTCCTTGATTCCATATCTTTCAAAACATTCCTTCTTTGAATGCCTGCCTCATCCTCCAACTGTTCATCGGACTACAAATCTTTCCAGCCTTAGCTCAATCTCACTTCCTGTATAAATACATCCCTGATACACTTTAATTAAAACAATTCTATTGCCTCCATGGAAGCCCAGAGTACTGCCTTTATATCTCTTATAAGCAAATATTATGTGTACAGAGGGTAATCAGGCACCCAAAAAAACTGGAAATGAAGGAAATACGATTGATTTCAAAGTAAAATTTTAAAGAATCAATACTCTTTAATATAGTCACTTTTTCAAGAGTTTCTGGTCTATAAGCCAGACTAAGATGCAATTATTGGCATTATTTAAAGACACATTTTCAAAATAATTGTATTAACTAGAAAGAAAGTAGGGGAAAGGGGAAATACATGAACACTCAGAAATAAAAATGTAGTGAATATACCAATGTTCATAGCACTATTATTCACAATAGCCAAAAGGTGGAAACACAACCCACCTGTCTATCAATTAATAAATGTATAAACAAAATGTGATATGTACATATCATGGAGTATTGTTCAGCCTTAAAAAGGAATGAAAATGTAATTCATGCCTTGAAGACATTATGCTAAGTGAAATAAACCAGACATGAAAAAACAAATGTATGATTCCACTTACATGAGATAGTTAGAGAAGTCAAACCCATAAAGACAGAACGTAGAATAGTGGTTACCAGAGGCTGGGGGAGGGCAGGAGATGAGGAGTTATTGTTTAATGGATACAGAGTTCCTGTAAAAGATGATGAAAAAGTTCTGGAGATGGGTAGTAGTGATGGTTGCACAATAATATGAATACATTTAATGCCACTCAACTATACACCTAAAAATGATGAAAGTGGTGAAATTTATGTTATGTATATTTTACCACATTTAGATATATAAACTTAGTGAAAGAACTGACAGGTCTCAGTCACACACTGACTCAAGTAGAAGGGACCATATCCACCTAATAGATACAAATTTACTATAAGAAACAAACACATAAAACTATCAGACCCTGGTATAATTAAATAAGGCAAGGTAATTTCCTGCTTCCTAAATCCCAAGTGTTGGGCAGGTATACCAAGTAAAATACACTTTTTCCCTGGAGTTTCCAGCTCTGAAGCTAAGAAAAAGGAGTTTCTACTAAGAACCCTAACTTTTATAGTACTATAATTCTTACACAGGAAAATGCAAGAAAACGGTATTTGAGAAATAATGGAAACTCAACAACATACCTTCTAGATATGATATAACTATGAAGTATCACTGAGTACCTACTATACTCAAGATATTATGCTACAAATTAAGTATAATGACACATAACACTATCCTCACTTCTTGGGAATACAATCCAGTTTGGGGCTAGATAGGTGTTAAAAAGTAAACATAATACAAAGTAACATACACTTGGTACCAAATGAGTGGCACAAAAAATAGATCCTAAAGGAGCTAAGAGAAGGAAGAAATCTCCAGATCAAACATAACACAAATTTTCCTATAAACTTGTCCATGGATTTCAAGAGGTATCAGCTCTCTACTTGATTACAACCTTCTCCCTTATGAAGTCTTCCCTAATTATTCTAGACTCTATATATCATTTATCATACCATTTGCCATATTCTGTATTCAGTTTCTTGGGCTTGTCACCCAATAACTATGCATTAACAGAAAGTATCCATATTGCTTAGCATAATTCTCTACATAAAGTATGCCATAGAGGCTCAATGAACAGAAATTAATGTTTCCAAATAAGTTAAGCACTTAGGATAATAATGTCTAATACATATAAATAAATGCAAACAATGAATTACTACTGAATGTTTACAATACAGGTAACTTTGGGGCAGGAAAGGGGAAAGGTGGGCCTATATCTCATCCTTTTTCTCTCTTCAAGAAGTATTAGCACTATGGGCACAGAAGGCATTCAACAACCGCTTTTATTTCAGGAGAATTCTGTATGTTCTAAGCGACCCTGTCCATATTTCTGTGGTTTCTTTCAGAACGATAAATTTAATGAAGCATTAAATGACCTAAAATCAAGAAAATTTTTAGTTATGATGAAGTTTCAGTTCCTGGTAGATTTCTAGGGAGTTTTTGGACTTTGATTTCATTTTTCTCTTCCTTGGGAGACGTCCAGAGGGTATTAGCCCAATTTGGAACACTCAAGTAAAAGTTTGACTCAATTTATTTGTACTGTACAATACAATCACCTTAAACTAACTTATACAAATCTAAAATTAAAAATTTCAAGACTACCAAAGATAACTAAACTCAACTATAGAGGAAAAATTACATCAAGTATGATCTAATTATGAAATATTAAAATATTTAAAGAAAATAACTTTTCAAATAATATACAAAAGTAAAGTTAAATTTTAAGAAACAGAAATTAAGGTAATAAATTCCAAGAGAACAGTAAAGGTCTAGAGCCCTAAAAAGATCATAATTTGACAGCCAAAATTATAACTAGTATCTTATTTTTTTTCTCAGAGATAATATATACTAAGAGGTTTTATTTATTCCTAGAAAATGGATAATTTTTATTGCTATATTTAGTTTTAAACTATCTTACTCTTAAAAGTAGAGATATGTCAGTATAGGGCCTAAGTTGCCGATTTTACTATCTATGTATGGCTTTGATTAGTTCGGATGTATGAAGTTACTTGGCCTTGCCCTAAAATGGAACCTAACTTTCTCATACAAACATGAGAAGTGCTGTATCACAAGTCATTGCCAGGGCTACCGTGTTGTCATAAAACTCTAGTATATTGTTTATCACAGATCTGTTTTCTGTAATCTAAACTAGAAAATTAATTCTGGCAACTTAAGTCAACTTTCTATCTGTACTGAAGCCACAATTTCTATGATAAGAATGAAAGAGGATATGAGTCAGAAGTAAAGAACAACTATTAAAGACCAAAATAAGGGGATGGAATACACACATGCATTTAAATTCAAGAATGAAGCTAAATGAGTTTAGCTAACACCATAGTGTATGTGAGTGGTATGTATGAGAAACAGACAGAGAAAACACACCATGAACATAGTGTGAACAATTCTACCTGATAGTCCACTCAGTGAGATTATACTCCAGAATGAGCATAGGATACCAAACAAAAACCTGTTTTCTACATAGTTGAACTCAATTCAGGAAGGCCTTTTAGGGGGAAAAAAAATATTTGTACTGCGTATTATTCAAGTATTTAAGCCAAAATTTATAATTTTCGATCAACATGAACCTGAAATACACTAGAAACTTCACCTAGTGCTCAGCTGGAAAAAAAATCAATTTCTTCCAACATTCCAGCTGCTTTAGATAAAAGATTTAGTTTTATGTATCATCTCTATACTGTACAGATTTATCAAATGTTATAACCCTGGCAATATAAGATTTTTGTCTTATGTGCTAACTTTAGAACCTAATTCTCACATATATAGTAATACTATATTTAATAGTTAACATAAGCTAAATACTCTTCTAGTGTTATTTTGAAAGCCAATAAATAATGGATGCCTAATTTCTATTTTTACTAAATTATAATTATTTAACTGAAAAATAATTATTTTTAGTTCTTTTATTCGAAACAAAAAAACTACCCCAGATACTTGTGAGTACTCAGTAAATGCTAACTTGTGATATTTTGTAATAGAGTCCGAGAGAACAAAACATGCATCCTGAGAAGCACATTATCTGTACAAATGTTACCCTTATTTCAACCTGCCTTACACTACTTTAAATAGTTCAAAATATTTTTAAACTACTCTTGATATTTCTTCTTTGACCTCTGTGCTATTTAGAAATGTGTTGCTTAATCTCCAAGTATACTGGGATTTTCCAACTATATTTCTATTATTGATTTTTAGTTTAATTTCATTGTGGTCCAAGAACACACATTGTATCATTTCCATCCTTTCCAATTTGTTAAGGTATGTTTTGTGGCTCATAATGTGGTCTATTTTGGGGAATGTTCCAGGTGATCTTGAGATCATGATCATGATGTGTAATCTTCTGTTGCTGGATTAAACAGTCTATAGATGTGCATTATATCCAGTTGACTGGTAAATGTTGAGTTCAATTATGTCCTTACCGATTTTCTGCCTATGGATCTGCACATTTCTGATAAAAGGGTATTGAAGTTTCCAACTATAATTATTTATATTTCTCCTTTCAGTTCTGTCAGTTTTTGCCTCACATATTTTGCCATTTGTCTTTAGGTACATATAAGAGCTGTTATGTCCTCTTGGACAACTGACCCCTCTGTCATTATGAAATGCAGTTTAGCCTCTTTAAATAGTTTCTCCTGAGGGCAGACATTGTTAAGAAGAACACAATGCTCTGGCATATTTCAAAATGGATCCTTTTCCCCTTACCTTGCCAGAAGCATAGGGATTTTTCTACAATATTCATTGTGAGAACCTAGCAGAGATCACAAAAGTCTGGAGGTGGGGGATGGTCTCCCTAGTTTTTCTCTCTCAGATTTGCCCACACCATGTCTCCAGCAATTTGCCAATCACAGTTCATATTTCCCTGCCCAGCACTCCTCCTGGAAATTTGCTGCTCTGGCTAAATTGTAATTTTCTGTATTTACCTTTCAGTCTCTTCAATTTTAGGGGCTATGGTTTGCCCTGTGAAGAGTTACAGATCAAAGAAGTTGTTGATTTTTGTTGATAAACAAACTTGTTCATTTTTTTACTTGTCAGGATGGGATGGCAACTTCCAAGTTTCTTACCTACCAGACCCAAAACTGGAAGTCAAAACTACATTAAATAGTGAGCTATTTCAAAAGTAAACTGAACCATGAGCCATAAAATATCCTAATATTGGCTGGTTACAAATAAATAATGCCATGCTAATTCAACAACAAAGGAGACTTTCATGAACCAATCTCTATTTTCTATTTTTTTAGTTGGTAAAATAGATGCTACAGGTTTTAAAAATTAGGTAACTATATTTTTCTAAATGCCAGCTGATTTATCACGAAGTCTTAGGTATAGTCTATAAGCAAAGGTTTAAAAGCAGAATTACCTGCAAAATAATAAAAAATGCAACTGAGTCTAAACTTTGGCTTTTAATACATAAGATTTCGTATATAATAAAAAAAAATTTTTTCCCTGGAAGGGCATATTTCCAACTACTTAGATAATTCACCTTATGAGTCAAGGCTGTTAATACAGCAATGGAATTAGCAAAATGTATTATATTCTTATCATAAGGGAATATTCTTATAATCTTGTCATCAGAAATTATTCATATAGAAATTACTCACCTTCTTCTCTACAGCATTTAAAAAAATAAAATAGTACTTCTCACAGGCTTTATGACACTCAGAGGAAAGTCATTATGCATGTACAAAATAATGGAACTGCTGAAGGCCTGGGAGAAAGTATTTATAAATCTCACACAAGGGAAAAAGTCCTTTAAAAATATTTATTTTTCCCTAGAATCAAAAAGTACTCAGCTCCATTCACAACTGCATCAAAAAGAATAAAATACCTAGGAAAAAACCTAACCAAGGAAGGGGAAGACCTTTACTCTGAAAACTACAAGGCATTCTTAAGAGAAATTAAAGAGGACACTAACAAATGGAAACTCATCCCATGCTCTTGGGTAGGAAGAATTAGTATTGTCAAAATGGCCATCCTGACTAAAGCAGTCTACAGATTCAATGCAATCCCTATCAAAATACCAACAGCATTCTTCAACAAACTGGAACAAATAGTTCTAAATTTCATATGGAACCACCAAAGACCCCGAATAGCCAAAGCAATCCGAGAAGGAAGAATAAAGTAGGGGGGAATCTCGCTTAACAACTTCAAACTCTATTACAAAGCCACAGTAATCAAGACAATTTGGTACTGGCACAAGAACAGACCCACAGACCAGTGGAACAAAACAGAGAGTCCAGATAGTAACTCAAACACATATGGTCAATTAATATATGATAAAGGAGCCATGGACATACAATGGGGAAATGACAGCCTCTTCAACAGCTGGTGTTGGCAAAACTGGACAGCTGCATGTAAGAGAATGAAAATGGATCATTGTCTAACCCCATACACAAAAGTAAATTCGAAATGGATCAAAGACCTGAATGTAAGTCATGAAACCATAAAACTCTTAGGAAAAATATAAGCAGAAATCTCTTGGACATAAACATGAGCAACTTCTTCATGAACATATCTCCCCGGGCAAGGGAAACAAAAGCAAAAATGAACAAGTAGGACTACATCAAGCTGAACAGCTTCTGTACATCAAAGGACACCACCAACAGAACAAAAAGGAATCCTAGAGTATGGGAGAATATATTCATAAACGACAGATCCGATAAAGGGTTGACATCCAAAATATATAAAGAGCTCATGCACCTCAACAAACAAAAAGCAAATAATCCAATTAAAAAGTGGGCAGAGGATCTGAACAGATACTTCTCCAAAGAAGCAATTCAGATGGGCAACAGGCATATGAAAAGATGCTCCACATCGCTAATCATCAGAGAAATGCAAATTAAAACCACAATGAGATATCACGTCACACCAGTTAGGATGGCCACTGCCCAAAGGACAAACAACAACAAATGTTGGCGAGGATGTGGAGAAAGGGGATCCCTTTTACACTGCTGGTGGGACTGTAAATTAGTTCAACCATTGTGAAAAGCAGTATGGAGGTTCCTCAAAAAACTCAAAATAGAAATACCATTTGACCCAGGAATTCCACTCCTAGGAATTTACCCTAAGAATGCAGCAGCCCAGTTTGAAAAAGACATATGCACCCCTATGTTTATTGCAGCACTATCTACAATAGCCAAGAACTGGAAGCAACCTAAGTGTCCATCAGTAGATGAATGGATAAAGAAGATGTGGTACATATGAATAATGGAATATTATTCAGCCATAAGAAGAAAACAAATCCTACCATTTGCAACAACATGGATGGAGCTAGAGGGTATTATGCTCAGTGAAATAAGCCAGGTGGAAAAAGACAAGTATCAAATGATTTCACTCATCTGTGGAGTATAAGAACAAAGAAAAAACTGAAGGAACAAAACAGCAGAGAACCCAAGAATGGACTAACAGTTACCAAAGGGAAAGGGACTGGGGAGGATGGGTGTGAAGGGAGGGATAAAGGGGGAAAAGGGGGCATTACGATTAGCACACATAATGTAGGGGGCAGGCATGGGGAAGGCAGTACAACACAGAAGACCAGTAGTGATTCTATAGCATCTTACTATGCTGATGGACAGTGACTATAATGGGGTATGTGGTGGGGACTTGATAATGGGGGAAGTCTAGTAACCATAATGTTGCTCATGCAATTGTACGTTAATGATACCAAAAATGAATAAATAAATAAGAAGAATTATCAACTATCACAAAGAATATCAATATGAGAGACTCTTTAGTAAGAACTAAAGAAAACACTAAAGAAAATAGGAATGGCAGGCATAGGGAGCAATAACTCCTGCCTCTGGAGCTGAAATAAGCTGCCCAAAGAAGGTCCTGACCTTGCTGGAGGTGTCACAGGTGTGGTTTCTGAATGGTAGAGAAATTGAAGTGACCTGTTGCGGTGTGGTGGAATTTGCCAGAAATATGCCTTTTGGGTACTAGAGAAAGCTGTTCACAGGGAGTTGTGTTGCTGGAGGCACTTTGTAACAAAGCCACACAAAGAATGTGCCAACAGAAGCTGGCAGATTCAGAATCCAAAGTACCAATAATGGTAATTTAGTTGCTGTAAAGGAAAGACATGGAGGAGAGGAGGAGAAATGAGGATCGGGCGGTTATAGTCTTCAAATATATCTACCCATCTAAACACATAGTGGTATAGAATTTTTTCTAGTTTTTTATTTTAACTTTTTAAATGATTGATTTTTCTTAATAGTAGCAGTAAGAATTATCTTTTCCCTTTTTTTTTTTTTTACTAATTATTTTTTATTGAAGGGTAGTTGACGCACAGTATTACATTACATTAGTTTCAAGTGTACAACACAGTGATAAAACATTTATATACATAATTCTAGGTTCCAGCTATCCCCCTACCAAGCTGTTACAATATCTTGACTATATTCCTTATGCTATACATTACATCCCGGTTACTTATTTATTTTACCATTGGAAGTCTGTCCTTATTTATTTATTTATTTATTTATTATTAATTAATTAATTAATTAATTAAATTGTTTTTTGTGACGGCATCTCTCATATTTATTGATCAAATGGTTGTTAACGACAATAAAATTCTGTATAGGGGAGTCAATGCTCAATGCACAATCATTAATACACCCCAAGCCTAATTTTCGTCAGTCTCCAATCTTCTGAGGCATAACAAACAAGTTCTTACATGGAGAACAAATTCTTACATAATGAATAAGTTACATAGTGAACAGTACAAGGGCAGTCATCACAGAAACTTTCGGTTTTGCTCATGCATTATGAACTATAAACAGTCAGTTCCAATATGAATACTCATTTGGTTTTTATACTTGATTTATATGTGGATACCACATTTCTCTCTTTATTATTATTATTTTTAATAAAATGCTGAAGTGGTAGGTAGATACAAGATAAAGGTAGAAAACATAGCTTAGTGTTGTAAGAGAGCAAATGTAGATGATCAGGTGTGTGCCTGCAGAGTATGTGTTAATCCAAGCTAGACAAGGGCAATAAAACATCCACGTATGCAGAAGATTTCTCTCAGAACAGGGGGCGTGAGGTTCTAAGCCTCACCTCTGTTGATCCCCAATTTCTCACCTGATGGCCCCCCTGCGACTGTGCCTGTCTTAGGTTGTTCCTCCCTTGAGGAATCTTACCCATCTCTGGCTAACCAGTCATCTTCCGGGTCCATACAGGGAAATGTAAAGTTGGTAAGTGAGAGAGAAGCCTTACTGTTTGAAAAGGTTAGCTTTTTACTTCTTTGCATATTTATGCCCTGTGGCTTCTATGCCCAGCATTTGTCTTGAGGTATCTTTAACACTTGGAAGAATTATGATACTTGGTAACTTTGATATGAGGCACGAATTCTATTTAAGGGTTGTAATTAGGAAGGAAGAAGAAAAGCTATATAAGTAGCAGGCGGAAGAAAACATGAGAAGATTGATTATTTCTTTGACATATCTTCTTGTAGAGTAACTTCAGCATGTATAGGTTTTAAACTACTAATTAAATTGTGCACACACATTAACATAATAGGAGTATAGTTACATAACCAAAGCATACCTGTAATAACCAGCCATCTCCAGTGAAACCTAGAAAACCAGTTAGGCACCTTAGGCATTTGTGAAAACTTATCTATGATATGGTGGATATTGTCCAACTGAACTTGAACAGTCTGAGAGAAATCAGACAAATTAAAACAACCCATTCCTGGGGAATGTTCACATTCCTTATGTTCTTTTAACAGTAAATAGTCTGTAGTTGTAAGATTTTGGAGCGCTACAATTTGCACTTCTCCTAATTCTTGGTTGAGTTCCAACAGTATAGATCCAGTCAAATTTGTTGTTTTACTGTATGCACAGGCCAGCTTAGATATCTCCTTCCTCATTCCCATGGCAAGTCCAGGAGCTGGTGGGATGAGTGCATCTACAGCTGTAGCAGTGCATGGATCGTTGTTGGGGTTTTTTGATGATCATCTTCTGGCATGAGTCTTCCAGAGAGTGCTGATGTTGGAAGTTCTCTTTCATATCGTATCTTAGTTCATTTTCGGGGTAGCCCAATTAGGCTTTGATCTTCTGTATAGACGCAAACAGACCCTTTGCCTACACTTTATATGAACTTTATACCCTTGTGTAGAACTCATTGGAGGTTACCACACAGGAACTGCCCTTTTTTTCTTTGGTATCACTAATCTACACTTACATGACGAATATTATGTTTACTAGGCACTCCCCTATACCAGGTCTTCCCTATAAACCCCTTTACAGTCACTGTCCATCAGCATAGCAAAATGTTGTAGAATCACTACTTGCCTTCTCTGTGTTGTACAGCCCTCCCTTTTCTCCTACCCCCCATGCATGTTAATCTTAATACCCCCCTACTTCTCCCCCCCCTTATCCCTCCCTACCCACCCATCCTCCCCAGTCCCTTTCCCTTTGGTACCTGTTAGTCCATTCTTGAGTTCTGTGATTCTGGTGCTGTTTTGTTCCTTCAGTTTTTCCTTTGTTCTTATATTCCACAGATAAGTGAAATCATTTGGTATTTCTCTTTCTCCGCTTGGCTTGTTTCACTGAGCATAATACCCTCCAGCTCCATCCATGTTGCTGCAAATGATTGGATTTGCCCTTTTCTTATGGCTGAGTAGTATTCCATTGTGTATATGTACCACATCTTCTTTATCCATTCATCTATCGATGGACATTTAGGTTGCTTCCAATTCTTGGCTATTGTAAATAGTGCTGTGATAAACATAGGGGTGCATCTGTCTTTCTCAAACTTGATTGCTGTGTTCTTAGGGTAAATTCCTAGGAGTGCAATTCCTGGGTCAAATGGTAAGTCTGTTTTGAGCATTTTGATGTACCTCCATACTGCTTTCCACAATGGTTGAACTAACTTACATTCCCACCAGCAGTGTAGGAGGGTTCCCCTTTCTCCACAGCCTCGCCAACATTTGTTGTTCTTTGTCTTTTGGATGGCAGCCATCCTTACTGGTGTGAGGTGATACCTCATTGTAGTTTTAATTTGCATTTCTCTGATAATTAGCGATGTGGAGCATCTTTTCATGTGTCTGTTGGCCATCTGTATTTCTTTTTTGGAGAACTGTCTGTTCAGTTCCTCTGCCCATTTTTTAATTGGGTTATTTGTTTTTTGTTTGTTGAGGCGTGTGAGCTCTTTATATATTCTGGATGTCAAGCCTTTATCGGATGTGTCATTTTCAAATATATTCTCCCATACTGTAGGGATCCTTTTTGTTCTATTGATGGTGTCTTTTGCTGTACAGAAGCTTTTCAGCTTAATATAGTCCCACTTACTCATTTTTGCTGTTGTTTTCCTTGCCCGGGGAGATATGTTCAAGAAGAGGTCACTCATGTTTATGTCTAAGAGGTTTTTGCCTATGTTTTCTTCCAAGAGTTTAATGGTTTCATGGCTTACATTCAGGTCTTTGATCCATTTTGAGTTTACTTTTGTATATGGGGTTAGACAATGGTCCAGTTTCATTCTCCTACATGTAGCTGTCCAGTTTTGCCAGCACCACCTGTTGAAGAGACTGTCATTTCGCCATTGTATGTCCATGGCTTCTTTATCAAATATTAATTCACCATATATGTCTGGGTTAATGTCTGGATTGTCTAGTCTGTTCCATTGGTCTGTGGCTCCACTCTTGTCCAGTACCAAATTGTATTGATTACTATGGCTTTATAGTAGAGCTTGAAGTTGGGGAGTGAGATCCCCCCTACTTTATTCTTCTTTCTCAGGATTGCTTTGGCTATTCGGGGTCTTTGGTGTTTCCATATGAATTTTTGAATTATTTGTTCCAGTTCATTGAAGAATGTTGCTGGTAGTTTCATAGGGATTGCATCAAATCTGTATATTGCTTTGGGCAGGATGGCCATTTTGACGATATTAATTCTTCCTAACCACGAGCATGGAATGAGTTTCCATCTGTTAGTGTCCCCTTTAATTTCTCTTAAGAGTGACTTGTAGTTTTCAGAGTATAAGTCTTTCACTTCTTTGGTTAGGTTTATTCCTAGGTATTTTATTTTTTTTGATGCAATTGTGAATGGAGTTGTTTTCCTGATTTCTCTTTCTGTTGGTTCGTTGTTAGTATATAGGAAAGCCACAGATTTCTGTGTGTTGATTTTGTATCCTGCAACTTTGCTGTATTCCTATGTCAGTTCTAGTAGTTCTGGGGTGGAGTCTTTAGGGTTTTTTACGTACAGTATCATGTCATCTGCAAATAGTGACAGTTTAACTTCTTCTTTACCAATCTGGATTCCTTGTATTTCTTTATTTTGTCTGATTGCCGTGGCTAGGACCTCCAGTACTATGTTAAATAACAGTGGAGAGAGTGGGCATCCCTGTCTAGTTCCCGATCTCAGAGGAAATGCTTTCAGCTTCTCGCTGTTCAATATAATGTTGGCTGTGGGTTTATCATAGATGGCCTTTATTATGTTGAGGTACTTGCCCTCTATTCCCATTTTGCTGAGAGTTTTTAACATGAATGGATGTTGAACTTTGTCAAATGCTTTTTCAGCATCTATGGAGATGATCGTGTGGTTTTTGTCTTTCTTTTTGTTGATGTGGTGGATGATGTTGATGGACTTTCGAATGTTGTACCATCCTTGCATCCCTGGGATGAATCCCACTTGGTCATGGTGTATGATCCTTTTGATGTATTTTTGAATTCGGTTTGCTAATATTTTGTTCAGTATTTTTGCATCTACGTTCATCAGGGATATTGGTCTGTAGTTTTCTTTTTTGGTGGGGTCTTTGCCTGGTTTTGGTATTAGGGTGATGTCAGCTTCATAGAATGAGTTTGGGAGTATCCCCTCCTCCTCTATTTTTTGGAAAACTTTAAGGAGAATGGGTATTATGTCTTCCCTGTATGTCTGATAAAATTCCGAGGTAAATCCATCTGCCCCGGGGGTTTTGTTCTTTGGTAGTTTTTTGATTACCGCTTCAATTTCATTGCTGGTAATTTGTCTGTTTAGATTTTCTGTTTCTTCCTGGGTCAATCTTGGAAGGTTGCATTTTTCTAAGAAGTTATCCATTTCTCCTAGGTTTCCCAGCTTGTTAGCATATAGGTTTTCATAGTATTCTCCAATAATTCTTTGCATTTCTGTGGGGTCCGTCGTGATTTTTCCTTTCTCGTTTCTTCTGATACTGTTGATTTGAGTTGACTCTCTTTTCTTCTTAATAAGTCTGGCTAGAGGCTTATCTATTTTGTTTATTTTCTCGAAGAACAAGCTCTTTGTTTCATTGATTTTTGCTATTGTTTTATTCTTCTCAATTTTATTTATTTCTTCTCTGATCTTTATTATGTCCCTCCTTCTGCTGACCTTAGGCCTCATCTGTTCTTCTTTTTCCAATTTCGATAATTGTGACATTAGACCATTCATTTGGGATTACTCTTCCTTTTTTAAATATGCTTGAATTGCTATATACTTTCCTCTTAAGACTGCTTTTGCTGTGTCCCACAGAAGTTGGGGCTTAGTGTTGTTGTTGTCATTTGTTTCCATATATTGCTGGATCTCCATTTTGATTTGGTCATTGATCCATTGATTATTTAGGGGCGTGTTGTTAAGCCTCCATGTGTTTGTGAGCCTCTTTGCTTTCTTTGTACAGTTTATTTCTAGTTTTATGCCTTTGTGGTCTGAAAAGTTGGTTGGTAGGATTTCAATCTTCTGGAATTTTATGAGGCTCTTTTTGTGGCCTAGTATGTGGTCTATTCTGGAGAATGTTCCATGTGCACTTGTGAAGAATGTATATCCCGCTGCTTTTGGATGTAGAGTTCTATAGATGTCTATTAGGTCCATCTGCTCTACTGTGTTGTTCAGTGCTTCCGTGTCCTTACTTATTTTCTGCCCAGTGGATCTATCCTTTGGGGTGAGTGGTGTGTTGAAGTCTCCTAGAATGAATGCATTTCAGTCTATTTCCCCCTTTAGTTCTGTTAGTATTTGTTTCACATATGCTGGTGCTCCTGTGTTGGGTGCATATATATTTAGAATGGTTATATCCTCTTGTTGGACTGAGCCCTTTATCATTATGTAGTGTCCTTCTTTATCTCTTGTTACTTTCTTTGTTTTGAAGTCTATTTTGTCTTATATTAGTACTGCAACCCCTGCTTTCTTCTCGCTGTTGTTTGCTTGAAATATGTTTTTCTATCCCTTGACTTTTAGTCTGTACATGTCTTTGGGTTTGAGGTGAGTTTCTTGTAAGCAGCATATAGATGGGTCTTGCTTTTTTATCCATTCTGTTACTCTGTGTCTTTTGATTGGTGCATTCAACCCATTAACATTTAGGGTGACTATTGAAAGATATGTACTTATTGCCATTGCAGGCTTTAAATTCGTGGTTACCAAAGGTTCAAGGTTAGCCTCTTTAGTATCTTACTGCCTAACTTAGCTCGCTTATTGAGCTGTTATATACACTGTCTGGAGATTCTTTTCTTCTCTCCCTTCTTGTTCCTCCTCCTCGATTCTTCATATGTTGGGTGTTTTGTGCTGTGCTCTTTCTAGGAGTGCTCCCATCTAGAGCAGTCCCTGTAAGATGTTCTGTAGAGGTGGTTTGTGGAAAGCAAATTCCCTCAGCTTTTGTTTGTCTGGGAATTGTTTAATCCCACCATCATGTTTGAATGATAGTCGTGCTGGATACAGTATCCTTGGTTCAAGGCCCTTCTGTTTCATTGTATTAAATATATCATGCCATTCTCTTCTGGCCTGTAGGGTTTCTGTTGAGAAATCTGACGTTAGCCTGATGGGTTTCCCTTTATAGGTGACCTTTTTCTCTCTAGCTGCCTTTTACACTCTTTCCTTGTCCTTGATCTTTGCCATTTTAATTATTATGTGTCTTGGTGTTGCCCTTCTTGGATCCTTTCTGTTGGGGGTTCTGTGTATTTCCGTGGTCTGTTCGATTACTTCCTCCCCCAGTGTGGGGAAGTTTTCAGCAATTATTTCTTCTAAGATACTTTCCATCTCTTTTCCTCTCTCTTCTTCTTCTGGGACCCCTATAATACGGATATTGTTCCTTTTGGATTGGTCACACAGTTCTCTTAATATTGTTTCATTCCTGGAGATCCTTTTGTCTCTCTCTATGTCAGCTTCTATGCGTTCCTGTTCTCTGATTTCAATTCCATCAATGGCCTCTTGCATTCTATCCATTCTGCTTATAAACCCTTCCAGAGTTTGTTTCATTTCTGCCATCTCCTTTCTGGCATCTGTGATCTCCCTCCGGACTTCATCCCATTTGTCTTGAGTATTTCTCTGCATCTCTGTCAGCATGTTTACGATTCTTATTTTGAATTCTTTTTCAGGAAGACTGGTTAGGTCTGCCTCCTTCTCTGGTGTTGTCTCTGTGATCTTCGTCTGCCTGTAGCTTTGCCTTTTCATGGTGGTAGGAATAGTTTGCAGAACTGGGACGAGTGACGGCTGGAAGGACTTCCTTTCTTGTTGGTTTGTGGCCCTCCTCTCCTGGGAGAACAGCGACCTCTAGTGGCTTGTGCTGCGCAGCTGCGCACAGACAGGGTTTCTGCTTCCTGCCCAGCTGCTATGGAGTTAATCTCCGCTGTTGCTGTGGCGTGGCCTGGCTCGGGCAGCTACTCCAAAATGGTGGAGTCGCGTTGGAGCAGGAGCTGCTGGGAGGCTATTTATCTCCGTAAGGGGCCTCCCTGCTCCCTGCAGCCCAGGGGTTAGGGTGCCCAGAGATCCCGGATTCCCTACCTCTGGATTAAGTGAGCCGCCCTGCCCCTTTAAGACTTCCAAAAAGCACCCGCCAAAACAAAACAACGCCCACCAAAAAAAAAAAGAAAAAAAAATTTTTTTTTAATTAAAAAAAAAAAAAAGATGGTCGTTCGTTTTTCTTTATTCTCCGGTGCCAGCCTCAGGCCTCTGCTCACCAGTCTTTCTGCCCTGTTTCCCTAGTATTGGGGTCCCTATCCCTTTAAGACTTCCAAAAAGTGCTCGCCAAAACAAAACAGCAAAAAAGCAAAAAAAAAATGGTCGCGCACTTTTCTTATGTCCTCTGGCGCCCGGCCTCCAGTGCCCGCTCACTGTTCTTGCTGCCCTGTTTTCCCAGTATCGAGGGCCCTGCACTCTGGCCCGGATGGCGGGGGCTGGGTGTTCGGCAGCCCTGGGCTCTGTCTCCCTCCCGCTCTGCCTATTCTTCTCCCACGGGAGCTGGGGGGAGGGGCGCTCGGCTCCCGCTGGGCCGGGGCTTGTATCTTACCCCCTTCGCGAGGCACTGGGTTCTCTCAGGTGTGGATGTGGTCTGGATATTGTCCTGTGTCCTCTGGTCTTTATTCTAGGAAGGGTTGTCTTTGTTATATTTTCATAGATATATGTTGTTTTGGGAGGAGATTTCCGCTGCTCTACTCACGCCATCTTCCGCCCCTCCCCATCTTTTCCCTTCTTAACAAGTAGTACAACTACTTCTTTCTCATTTGTAAGAAATAAATATGACATGAAATCTGTATTGAGATAGCATGTCAACTTAATTTTCCTTACCGTCTTTACTTAGTAGGATAAAGGTTGTATATTAATATAGTATGAATAATGCACATGAACTCATAGCTTATGTAAAAGACAGTGGTCATGATTAATTCATATTTACTAAGATTTCACTGAGAGTATGTCATTGTATTTTATCAAAACAGTTACTCTTGGTAGATTTTTTTTCTCATATTTTTGTTCTGCTTTGTATTTATTCCTTTTAACTTTAAATTGAACTTGCAAGCACTTGAAATTCTGAAACTGGGAGAATGGCAGAGAAGAGGGCAAAGTTTTTTTTTCATTTTTTTCCCCAATAACATAAATAAAAGCCAAATGATAGAACAGCAACAATATCAGCAAGAACAAAACCCTGGAGTGACCTTCATTCCACAAGCTCTGGGGACACTTCCATGAGAGAGGTAGTGACGCAGAGCACTATGCTCTTACTTGCCCTGCTCACTTAAGTTATGTAGTATTAACCAACAGAAACATCTTAAGCTTGGGAACCCAAGTGAAGAGCCGCACTTCTCTGTTGTGTGCGAGTTGGAACACTAGGGGACAGCACTAAAATATTCCATAGTTGGTTGTTATTGATCACTTGCATACTGTATAATGAGATTTATTTTATTGTTAAAAGACTGAAGAATGCCCTGTTGATTTCAGCAAATGAAAAAACATAAAGAGGAGATGAGCTTTTCAAATCCATAATTTCAGCCTTTGTAAGATGATGATTTAAGTAATTTAAAGAAAGCTCCCAGGCTGTTTCTGGTTTCAAGATAGTAAGGCATGCTAAATTCAAGAATTGTGATTTTGTTTTGTTTCCATTTTTTTTCTTTTTTTGCATAAATTTTTTCTAATCTTGTTTTCCAGACACTTTGGAAAGACATGAAATGGGGGAAAGAGCAAGAATTATTCTTAATTGTTGTGATGATTCACAGCTTCTTCCATTTGCTTCAGAGACACATAAGCACAAAAGTGTAGAACAAAGATCCTCCAGCTCCTACCACATTGGGCCAGTACCTTGTCCTGTGTGCAGGTGGAGTCTTCATGTAAGGTAAGTTCAAATCAAGCTGCTGCTCACAAAGAATGTTATCGACCTGAGTAAGTAGTACTGCACCAAAATCATCTTTATGTGGCAGAAATCTTGGTAGCTTCATCATATTTTAAGGAGAAAAGTCCTATTGTGTCTGTTGGTTAGTTGGTTGGTTTTAAATTCTTGTCCTACATTTCTTGTAGTTCTGGAGGCTGGGAATTCCAAGATCAAGGTGTCAGCTAATTCAGTGTTTGGTGAGGGTCCTTTTCTTGGATGCAAATGGCTATCTTTTTGTTATATCCTCACATGGTGAAAAGAGAGCTTGTTTGCCTATATTTTAACTTTCACCAGCTACACTGTTTTTTTGGGAAGATGGTCTACAGAGCAACTCATGCCACCATTTCAGAAGTCATTTCCAATTATGTACTTTTTCTGTTTTTTATTGAGTATTAAACAATTATTACATTCCTGGGACAGAGCCCACTTGGTCATGGTACATGATCTATTTTATATTATTACTAGATGCAAATTGCTAATATTTTGTTAAGGATATTTTTATCTCTCTTCAGTAAGGATATTGGCCCATTGTTTTCTTTTCCTATAATATCTTGGCCTAGCTTTAAGGTCAGGATAATGCTGGCATCATAATAAGTTGGTAAGTATTTCCTCCTCTCCTGTTTACTGAAAGACTCTGTAAATGACTGGAAATAAGTAAATGCTGTAGGTATTCAAAAGAAAAAAGAAAACAGTTTTCCAGGATTGAAATGGGGTAAAATTTGAGTCTGGTCAGGAAAGACCCACCAACAGGTAAACAGATAAACATATTGTAGTACACCTATACAGTGTATATTACTCAGAAGGTAGAAAAAATGAATGGACAGCTACATTTAAGAGAATGAAACTGGATTATTGTCTAACTCCATACACAAAAGTAAACTCAAAATAGATCAAAGACCTAAATGTAAGGCATGAAGCCATAAAACTCTTAGAAGAAAACACAGGCAACAATCTCTTGAATATAAGCATGAACAATTTTTTCCCTGGACACATCTCCTCAGGCAAGGGAAACAAAATAAAAAATGAACAAGTGAGGCTGCATCAAACTAAGGAAACCATCAGCAGAGCAAAAAGGCAATCTCCAGTATGGGAGAATATATTCGTGAACAATTTATCTGATAGGGGTTAACATCCAAAATGTGTAAAGAACCCATATACCTCAGCACCAAAAAAAACAAATAACCTAATTAAAAAATGGGTGGATGGAAGATCTGAGCAGACATTTTTCCAAAGAAGAAATACAAATGGTTAACAGGCGCATGAAAAGATGCTCCACATCACTAATCATCAGAGAAATGCAAATCAAAACCACAATGAGATATCATCTCACACCAGTTAGAATGGCCACTATCCAAAAGACAAGAAATAGTAAGTGTTGACAAGGGTGTGGAGAAAAGGGAAACCTCCCACACCACTGGCAGGAATGTAAACTTGTGCAGCCTCTGTGGAAAGCAGTATGGAAGTTCCTTCAAAAACTAAAAATAGTAATACCATTCAACCCAGTAATTCCAGTTCAAGGAATTGTTCCAAAAAAAACAAAATCTCTGATTTGAAAAGATACATGCAACTTTATGTTTACTGCCACATTATTTACAATAGCCAAGATATGGAAGCAACCTAAGTGTCTTTCAACAGATGAATGGGTAAAAAGATGTGGTACACATACACATGGAGTATTATTCAGTCATAAAAAAGAAGGCCTTCCATTTGCAACTATATGGATAGACTTAGAGGGTATTATGCTCAGTGAAATAAGCCAGGCAGAGAAAGACAAATATGATACGATTTCACTTATTTGTAGAATATAAAAAAGAAAACAAAATGAATGAACAAAACAGCAACAGACTCATAGGCACTGAGAACTGGTGGTTACTATGGGGGAGGGGTTAGGGTGGGGAGGAGTGAGGGAATAAAAGAGCACAAAAATTCTCAATCATAATATAAATTGGTCATGGGGATGGTGGTAGTACAGCATGGAGAATATAACCAATGATTCTATTACATCTTCCTATGTTGACAGATAGTAACTGCACTAGTGGGGGTGAGGATTTAATAATATAAGTAACTGCTGAACCACTGTGTTGTATACTTGAAACCAATAAAAGATAATGCATCAATGATACTTAAGTAAAAAAAAGGAATGGACTACTGATACACAATAAAACATGGAAGTATCTCAAAATAATTATGCTGACTGAAATAAGCCAGACAAAAAAGAGTGCATAGTATATGGTCCCAATTTATATAAAACTATAGAAACTGCAATCTAATCCATAGTGACAGAAAGAAGATAAGTAAATGCCTGGCAGAAGGAAGTGGATGGGGAAGAGTGGGAGGGAGGGATTATTAAGGGGAAACAGGAAATTATTACAGGTGATCAATACATTCATTATGTTCACTATGACGGTTTCATGGGTATACACCTATGTCAAAACTTCTCAAATATGTGTGTTCTTAATATGTGTAGTTTATTATATGGATATATTTATTATATCTCAGCAAACCTGTTGAAAAAAAATTTAAAGAAACATGGGGAAAAAAACCTTTGTTACATTGATCAGACAATTATCTCTGAGATATAATATATCAAAAATTGATAAAATTGGACATCATTAATACTAAAACTTTCTGTTCTTTGAAAGATAATTATAAAAGGATGAAAAGGCATGACACAAATTGGTAGATAAATATATACAAATTATGTATCTGGTGAAGGACTTGTATCCAGATAGATTCTTTTTTTTAATCTCTAAACTCAGGAAGAAAACAAAACAAAACAAAATTTTAATGGGTCAGAGATCTGAACACATACTTCACCAAAAAAGATATACAGATGGCAAATGAGCACATGAAAAATTGCTCAACATTATAAGTCATTAGGGAGATGAAAATTAAAACCACAGTGAGATGCCACTACACACCAGTCCAATGGCTAAAATTAAAAAGACTAACCTTATCAAGAGTTGACCAAGATGTAGGAGCACTGGAACTCTCACATATTGCTTGAGGGAATGTAAAACGGTACAACATTTTTCAAAAACACTTGGGTAGTTTATTAAAGAGTTATACACACACAACACATGCACAGTTAAATATATTCAGTCATTCAACTTCTAGGAATTTATCCAAGATAAATGAAACATATGTCCACACAAAGACATAACATAATTGTTCATAGCAAATTTACCTATAATAATAGCAAATAAGTGGAAATAACCAAATGTTCATCAAGTGAATGGATAACTGTGCTATACATACACAATGGAATACTATTCAATAAAAATTGAATTATTAACAAATGCAATAACAAAGGTGGACCTCTAAATAAGTGTGCTGAGTAAAGAATCCACTACAAAAGTAGTGAAAGAAAGTAAATCAGTAGTTGTCTGAGGATGAGAGAGAGGAAAAGAAAAAATTACAAGGGGCCATGAAAATTTTTTTTGAGGTAATGGATATGTCCATTATCTTAACTGTGGTAGTGGCTTCATGGATATATGCATATGTTAAAAGTTATTAAAGATCTTTGCAATAAGAACACCATCATTTCTCATGTCTGAGTCTCAAAACACAACTATCAAGTCATACTGACCAAAGTAAATAATCCCAAATTCAAAGTAAGATCAAGGACAAAGAGTTAGGAAAGGATACCGAATTGAGAAAGAATAGTAGAACAAACTGAGCTGTAAATTATATATGATAGAGGGTAATGAGTTCTGCTACCTGAACAAAGGTAAATCGGAGAGTTTAAAATTAGTACCCTGAACACTGGCTGCTACAAAGACCTTCAAGAAGTACTTTTAAAAGTTAAATATATATGTATACATAGAAGAAGAGTCAATGTATCAATGAATTATTAATACATGAAAAGTCAAGGAAACATTCATTCAGAGTTCCCTGTGGTAACCATAAGGTGGTGTTCATAGACCCATGGACAAAATGTAGGGAGCATACAACATCAGTAATCATCAGGGAAATGCAAATCAAAACCACAATGAGATATCACCTTACACCAGTCAGAATGGCTACCATCCAAAAGACAAGACATACAAGTGTTGGAGAGGATGTGGAGAAAAGGGAACCCTTGTACACTGTTGATGGGAATGTAAATTGGTGCAGCCACTATGGAAAATATGCAAGTTTCTAAAAAAACTAACAACAGAAATATCACATGACCCAGCAATTCCACTACTGGGCATTCACACAAAGAAAACAAAATCACTAACTTGAAAAGATATATATGTCCACCTATGTTTACTGAAGCATTATTTATAATAACCAAGCCATGGAAGCAACCTAAATGCTCATCAACAGATGAATGAATAGGAAAAGGTACATGCATACAATGGAATATTACTCAGCCATAAAAGAATAAGGAGATCTTACCATTAAAAACATGGATGGACCTACAGTGTACGATGTAAAGTGAAATAAGACAAAGAAAGACAAACACCATTTGATTTTGCTCATATGTGGCATCTAAAAAAACAAAACAAAAAGAAATACTCATAAACAGAGATAGTGGGCCATTGGTTATCATAGAGTAGGGGGATAAGGGAATTTGTGTGAATAGGTGAAGGGGATAAAGAGGCATAAACTTCAAATTATATAATAAGTCACAGGAATGGAAGTACAACCTAAGGAATACAACCAATAATATAATATTTTGGTATAGTAACTAGGGCAGCTACACTTACTGTGATGAGCATTTAGTAATGTGTAAAAATGTCAAATCATTATGTTGCTTATCTGAAACCAATATAGTTTTATGTCAACCACATTTCAATTATAAATAAAGTAGGATGCACAGAACATCAAAGGAGGTTGTAAAAGCAAATTGTAATATATAATTTTAAAGGTGGCTACATGTACCTGTACAGCAAATCAGATTTTCTAACAGTTAGACTAGTATAAATACTATAAAAAAATTATTTCCACCTTAACTCTAATTTCCCAAGAACAAAAATTTATATGCCAATGACTAACGTGGGAAGAAAGGTTAAAAGGGGGTGTAAACGAGGAAAGAAATAGGAACTCTCAAGGACTGGCCCCTTAGAAGACTCTTATAAAACAATTTGGTGATGCACTGGAAAATCTGCTGAAACAAAAATTCCTGCCATATTGTTTAGAAGCCAATAAATGAGACACATATGCAAAATGCATTTTTCTATTCCTCAGAAAATTCAGTTAAAAATGTATAGAAAAGCAAACAGCTATAGATTTATCTACAAATAAACTTTATTATGTTATATGGAAAATATATCACTTGTTAAAGAACAAAAAAAAATAATCCTTGAAAAAACAAACAAACATCCTCTTTAATGAGTAACACCCATTTGTTCTAGTGTATCAAGTTTAATTCACATGACTAGCAGCTTGGTTTGGCAGTCTCAATGCATAAGACAAATAATTCATAAAAGTTTGACAATATTATTTTTAGTTCACTTGCTTCTTGGATTGATCCCATAAATGCTTCTACTTTATGCTACTCTGGGGATTACATTCAGATACAAATACATTTGTTAGCCATTGTAAGGCCGAGAGAGGAGCTAAGTACGTACACTACTATATTCTAAACTTATATACAGTCCATTTAGGCAGATATTGAGAATACGATAATTAAAATATGATTGTTGCTGCTTCTATATAGAGTCAATGAAGTATGACGGCATGATTGGGGCTACACAATCCTATATATGAGAAGTACATTTCTACCAATGGTTAGGGTCACCAATGATCATTACCTGATAATTTTAACAATTTAACTGACCTCTCTTTCATAAAACTTTCATTAAACAATGTTTGATAATGGTTAATCAAAACATCTTATTAAATATAAACAGTGTTTACAAGTACCTTTATATTATGAAGTACATAACATTTTTATTTTTAATGAGGGAGAAATATATCTAAAATTAGAATTTAACACAAACATCTGAATCAATTGTTTCCCCAACTACTTCCAAACAAAATATTTCAAATTCCACACAAGATTCTGCAAACCCATGAGTACAAACTCTAATCTTGACACTGAATTTGGATCATCTCCATGGAGGAAATCCATGAACCAGATGTGAATTTATTCTTCCAGATGTATTTTATATGTTTGAGGAAAAATAAAACATTTCTTAACTGCCTTTATGAGGTCACTTAAAAATACACTAAGACAGAGAAGGCAAAAAGGAAATCCTACAAATCTTGAGTATTCTACTACTCTAAAGCAGCCATTTATTGAATTATTACTAAATCAATCAAACTATAGATACAGCTGCTACATTAGCAATGTCCATTAAAGTAACTGGTAACTCAGAATCAATTTAACATTTATAATCTACCACATTTTTCTGTGTTCAGTAGCCATACTAATTAATTACAACATAAATTGATAGAAACAATTTTAACATTATATGGAAATTAGAAAGAGAAAAATACACCTATAGTTTTACTTAAGATGTCATGACTTTACATCAGAGATAAATTTCTATATAGAAATAAATGAACACAGAAAATTTTAATAAAATTAGTGATATCCCTGAATCTAACTGCATGGTCTTCAAGTTTTAAATCATTTATAATACAAATGACACAAGTTCAAAAATCAAGGAATTTAAAAATCATGAAAACCAACTTCCAAAATAGTAAGAACTCAACTAGCAAGAAAAAAAAAAATAACGGTTCCTAGAGCACACACATTTCCTTTGTCCTCCATCAGAGACCCTTTAAATACTTAACAGTTCTTGTTTAAGAATTTTAAAAAAATTCTACTCAAAAGAAAATGGATGACCTTGTTGAAAAGTTTAATTTTATCCAGGGAAACAATGTGTACACATATAAATTAGTTATGATTATTGTAAGTGGTTGTAACTTTAAAGCTTATTTTATATGAAAACTACTTAAAACACTAAGAAATAACAGCTTAATCATGCATCAATACACACTATAGAGGTATAAATATACACACACAGAGCACATTAAACTGACTTAATTTTTGTCTCTTATATTTTCAGTGATTTAATAATAATTTAAAATAATGACATCCTGGCATAAATATTTTAAATTTAGTAACTTATTTTAATTTTAATATAACATAGTTTTAGATGATTTCATAGAAACACTGTGGTTATTCCAAAAATGTAAATTCTAAACTAAACTTTTAAATTCTAAAGTAAAATTCTATTCTAAATTTTTCCAGATAAGAAATACTATAGTTTTTAACTTAAGTGATAAAGATGATTTACTATATACATTGGAAATAAGTGAAGTGGTAGACAAGAATATATGCTATGGCTTCGGTAACACTGTGCAATAACTCAAAGAAACAGTGTTTCTTTTCCAATACTATAAAGTACCAGAAATGGATCATTTTACACCCACACATTTATTTAAAGCACAATTTTGGTGTTGTGCCAAAAACGCTTAACTTCACTAAGAATTCCTCTCTGGAAGTAAGTAACTGTGGTTGGATTTTAAATACAAATAAATTAAGAACAAAAATGTAACTTAAGTGCTCTGTTACAGATGTTTTCTTTTCACTATTAAAAAAAAAAGTCACAGAAAACTCCTTCATTTAAGTAGAAACCATTATAAGTTTTATTTAAAGTTCACATTTGAATTTGAATGACATGAAAGTTACTCTGAATTGCATAAAGATGAAAAATCTCTTATTTCAAGAAGCAAAATATGAATGACACTAGCCATGAACTAAAATGTCACATTCCATACATTGTAAAATTGAACCCTAGACTTCTAAAACATATCTAGCTTTTCTTTTATTTAAACTCATAAAAGAAAAAAAAAACCCAAGAATTAATCTGGTATTTACTATCAGATAAGGATAACCATAATCTTTAATCAGTCAGTTAGCAAACAGATCTCTGGAGAAAACAAAATATGTAAGGTGCAAGAAACAAAACACACAAGCAAAAACAATAAACAGAAAAGGTAAAAGGAGGGAAAGCAAAATCATTTAAATCTGACATAGCTCCTTAAATAATAAAGTGCATGTAGAAAAGAATATAAGAGAATATTTCTATTAAGAAAAAAACTTACTAAGTATGCCGAAAACAAATTGAAGAACAGACAGGAAGAAAAAGGTATTAGAATTGTGTATTTGAATAGAAGAGAGAAATTTTTTAAGAATCTTTTTCCTCTACCCAATTATTTTTTTAAGGTATCAAAGAACTGTCATATCTCACAGAATCATTCTTAATAAGTATATATATATTTAAAATGATATCTTTTTTGGCAACATTTTTCCCCAGGTTTATCGAGGTATAACTGGCAAATAAAATTGTAAGCTATTTAGAGTGTACAACATGATTTGATAAACGTATACATCATGAGTTTGATATACGTATACAGCCCCCCACTGAATTAATTAACACAACTTAAATGGTAAGCTTTTAGAATCTTATGTATTTTTATTAAAACCTTATAAAATACTTGGAATAAATCATAAAATATTAAAATACAAATAAACTTGTTTCTTCTAGTATTTCTCTATAGGAGTTACAATAGGTCAAATAAGGAGAGAGAATACAGTTATTAAATATTCCTAAATATGTTTGAAGCATTAATTAAAATATTACTATATTTTTCAATCAAACATTTACAGAGAGCATACCACATGACAGGTATTTCACTAAATGTTAAAGATGCAGCTGGCAAACAAGCAAGACATGATCCTTGTCCTCATTAAGGTAACTATCTACTGGGGCAATGAATCATAAGTTAGGGATATAATAAATGCTACAAAGGAAAATCAATCCATTTTTCATTTTCTGAAACATTTCATGTAAGAGAGAGGTAACTTACTAATAAAAACTTTTCACAAATAAAATAACTGAGACTTGCGTTACTTTTACATGCAGTGTTAAAAAAGCTGAATCTGTTTCTTTAATGGCTAGAGATCTTTAGATTTTCTACTTACTGTAGTCAACTTTGGTAATTTACATTTTTTAGAAAACTAGAAATTCTAAATTTTTTCAACATTTTCTTATTTTAAAAATAAACCTGTTCAAAGTTGGTATTACAATTTTGAAAATCTCAACATGCACCCTTTATATTTCTAATATTGTTAGTGGGTCTTTCTTCTATTATATCTTGATCAATATTGTCAGTAGGATTTGCCCAAGTTCAAACAACGGCTCCATCATTTACAAGTTGTGTGGACTAAAAGTAAGTTTCTAACTTCTCTGGGCTCAGTTTCCTCAATTTTTAAATAGAAACGAAAACAGCACTTTTCCCAAAGGATTAGTGAAGGAATTAAATGAGATAATACATGTACTTAGAACATGCTTGGCAAATAGTTAAGTGCTCAATAAATATTACCTATTATTATTATTAAGTGTGGATTTATTTTTATGAATTTTGTTTGAAATACTTCTTGTTTGTATAATTCTCCCATCTAAAGCCTCGTGGTTTTCATTAATTTTGGAAAACTGACAGCCATCTTCCTTTGAGACGTTGTCTCATTTGTTCTGTTCTCTGGTTCTGAAACTCTAGGTGGACATTTTCATTCTGTCTTCCATGTTCTTAACATTTCCTATATGTATATATATTTTCTCTTTGTATATCTGTGCTGTTTTCTGGGTGATATCCTCAATTCCCTCTTCAAATTAAGTAATTCTTCAAATGACTATACAACAATAGTAAGAAATACATTATGGCACATGGAAAGAACACAGAAGTTTGTTGAATGAAAATCACTGACATTTTAATTTCAATGACTGTATTTTTTCATATCTAAGCATTGTTTGGTCTCTTTCAAATCTTCCTATTCCTCTTTCAAATTGCACTTTCAAGTTTTCCATTATGGTTACAATTCCTCCTCTCCTTTTAACCTCCAATCATTTTAAACAAACTTGCTTTATAGTCTCTTTACGGCTTTTCTATTATCTCCTGTTCTTGTATTTAGGCTCTTGCTTGTTGTATCTACTCATTTTGTACATGGTAGTTTGTCAGCTTTCAGTGTGTACAACCTTCAGTAGAGGTTGCTTTATTCTGAGAGACTTTGTGTGTCCTGAGCTATGAGAACATACCAAAAGGACGAGTACATTTGTTCATTTGCTTTTGCAGGACCCCAAAGCATTTCACTGACCAGGAATACAGGAAAGAAATTAATCTACACACTTGGAATTTGTGTTAACTATTTACATGTACACACCTTTCTATTTGTTTCATATTACTCTTTAAATTATTATATGGATGACTTCATCATTGTTAAGAAATTTCTGGCTTCAGTGAGCAAATAAATATAACATTCTATTAGATGTTTTTCCTTGAAATAATATTACATTTAAATTATATCAGAAATATATATCCCTAGCCCAAGTACTGGCAGTTCTAATCTTTCCTATAAATCATCTTTTTAATAAAGAACAGCAATATACTGCTGTGTACTTTTAGGAGGACTTGTGATAATGATAATAAATACATTTGGGTAATATGTTAAGTTTACATAATCCTTTAAATAAATTTAAAACACAGCATCTTTCATTTGTTCCTCACAACAAGCTTGGGAATAAGATAGGGCAGGATTTACTACCCTCATTTTAGACATAATGTTCTGAGGTCCAAAGCTTTTGGCTCATGTGCACACACAGAAATTTCACTCTCATTATTCATTAGTAATACACATATCTGATTTTCTACTATCAGAAACTATTCTTTTTTTTATTTTCTGCTAATTCTGGAGATAAAATCCTACAACACTCGCCATCTACTTCCTTGCTGCTAGACACATAATACTGCTACAGGCATTATGGAACACCATATAATCTCAGTTCTAAGCCATATCTTTCATACTTTAACACTGCTACAATAGGATGGATCTTCCAATTAATGTCAAATAAACCTGCTGTGACTATACAGAAAAGGAAATTATGATACCACCACAAACCTAATTGTGCACATAAAATATCTGTTCATCTGAAATCTCTTTGGTTGAGATATTTGTATTTGTAGCACCAAATGTAACTTAGTTCAAATTTGAGTCCTTAGATGTCTATTAAAATTTTTTTAAAAGATTATACTGTGATGTTGCTCTGAAACAGAAAGTAAAATATACATACAAAGTCAATTGTCACATACCACTAAGATAATTAAATACAGCAGAAAAATGTGAAATCTTTAATAACTGATTGCTAAATTCCAATGCCAGGACAGAATTTATGCATTAGGGAAAACTCAGATCTTCTCTTCCAAACATTCCAATGAAGCACTGACAGATTAATTTTCTAAACACTGCTTTTGTAGTATTACTCTCTTCAAAAACCTATATGGCTTCTTATTACTTCCTAATTCAAATACATGTTTCCATACAACTTTCAAGGCCATACATTATTTGGCTTCATAAATTTTTGCAATTTAAATTTCCATCTTTTCCTCACTAAGTCTCTGCTTCAGTGAGGTCAGTCTCTTAAAGGAAGTCCTCATCTTCCTTACAACCCTGCCATGATCTGTTCACTTCTCCTCACACATTCCCACCTCCATCCTTTTCTCCCTAGAGAATAAAACTCTACCCATCCTTCCATCAAAATTCAAGTCTTAATCTACTTAATTTTGAGCTCCTGTTGTAGCTAGAAACACTATTATATAAGCTACCAATGGCACACATCTATTTATTTGTTTCTTAATTACTCCTTTTTCCTACCTAACTCAGATCTGAACAGCCTTGGAAATAGGGAAATCATCCATCCTTTTTTTCCTCCATTAGACGAAAGAGTTTATTAGAAAGAAAAGGAGGACTTAAAAGATAGGAAACTAAATCTCAGAAATTAAATCAAGTGCCTAGATCGAAGAGCTAAATAGATCAACCTAATCCAAAACCCAGTTTAGTGAATCTTTCCCTTCAACACAGTACTGACACATGAGTAAAGGAGCGAAACAAAATATGCATCAAGCCCAGATCCGATGTTGCTTTTTAGCTTAATATAAAAAATAAAATCACAAATAGGGCCCATTATATACTTCTGTTTCTTGCATGTTAACCCACGGCATTCCTCTTTCCCAATTAGAAGTTTATGAACTTTGAATTAAAGTTATAATACAAATTAGGTGTGATTATTGGAAGAAGTTGAGAGAGGATCAGTTATGGACTTGTTAGAGACACAATGCTGTATTTAAAATTGGTAAACCAGCCTTAAAAGTCTCTCTTGGGTGCTATTTACACATTTTTTTTTCTGATTACAATCATGCAATATGATTCCATTTGGGATTTAGCGTAAAGCTGGAATGCTGTATTCCCTAAAGCACGAATAGTGTTTAGTTTAAAAGAAAAAAAAAGGAATGTGATACTTCTGGTCAAAAGTTCTCTTTCTGGAATTCATGATAAATGAAAAGAATTTTGGCAGATCCTATGTCATTCTGCATCCACAAGCAACGTGCAATTCCTCATGTCATTACAACTTGGTTATTCACTGAAACAACTGATCTTATTACAAAACAAGTTAAAGAAACAAACAAACCCTCTTTCAGTTCCTGCCTTGATTCACTACGAGAATTCACCTTTCCTTTCACCTCACACATAATCCCAGATACTGAATGCCAAATGTTGGTCTCACTGAAAGACGGATATTAGACAATTTAAACATTCAGAGAAATTGAATTCAGCTATCCTTAGTCACTGACTGATGACTATTCCTATTTGTACATTTTTAAAGTAATACTATGTCCTTCCCGGAAGTTCTTTTTGCATTCCAGATTACAACAGGGATTGAAGTACAACAAAGGAAAAATGCAAAAAGTCAAGTGTCAGGACAAGAGTTAGAAGCATGTACACATATGTAGGTAAGTCTGGGTCAAATTCCTGTTCAGTAAGATACTAATCTTTATTTAAAAATTTTAGAAAGTATTACTTAATTTAGCCTAAAGAAACTTAACTCTGACTTAGTATCAAATTTGAAATGTGATCAGAAAGTTTACATTCTAACATATATAAGGGGAAAGTATTTACAAAGTATTTTTTAAATACTATAATAAATAATATTTGATTGAACCATACATACTGTTTTTCTACTGTCATGTGATAATCAAATGTATGAAAAGTTACCATCAATTTTTC
Source organism: Manis pentadactyla (assembly GCF_030020395.1). Taxonomy (NCBI): domain Eukaryota; kingdom Metazoa; phylum Chordata; class Mammalia; order Pholidota; family Manidae; genus Manis; species Manis pentadactyla. The sequence goes on from NC_080027.1 coordinate 50,196,680, forward strand.
ATCTCCCATTTTAGGACAGAAACTAAATATATCTGCTTTCCCCCACCCTCAAAATCAAAGACTATATGACTGAAATAATTAAAATTTATTTCTAAAATTTACCTAGAGAAATTTCAAAGAACAAAAATTTTATAAGAACACTGGAAATCACAAATATTTAAAGAGTTGTACACACTCTATATCTGAATTGATCAGAGTTCATAACGAATGACTATTATCTTTACTTCCATTGCTGATTACCTGCTAGAGCGCCAAAAAAAGAAAATGAGAAAGAAAGCGAAAAAAAACCCCACAAGGCATTCTCCTCTGTTAAAAGTCACATCTGCAGGAAAAAGGCTACTAAAAAAAGAACAGTCTGCTGTTCCAAGTTAATATCCTGCCAGTAGGTATTTTGCAATGCTCAGGGCTGAAAAACGTTTTCAAAGAAATAGTTTTATATTCTCTTACGTTTAAGGCAGAAATTTCAGACCCAGACCCAAATTAAAATGTAGTTGTATTATTAATTAATATATTTCATTGAATAAATCAGCCACCTTTGTCTGAGTTTCTAATATGAACAATATTTTCTAAAACCCTGTAATAACATAAATGTTCTCACTGCTGTTTCCCTTGTCTTTTGCATCAAATATACTTAGTATTTATGATTCTCATGTGTAAATACTAGTATCAACAAAAAACTAGAGACAACTTTCCTTTGGAAAAATTCAGAAGGTGAGAATTTGGATATATGCTCACATAAAAATTTTGGAGGTATAAATTACCACAAGCACAAATCTAGTTGAACTGCACTTAATCCTTCAAATAAAGCAGAAGTTTAGGTTAAGTAAGTGTTATTTAACAGTATGTATGCCACTGCAAAGTTTAAGTAGATTTAAAAACTCTATTAAGTGATGTGCCATTATTTTGTAGGCACTGGTGAAAACCTGATACATTTGTTTTCACAAATCTCTTCAATTTACTATTAAAAGAGCTCTCTGATTTCAATTTTGATGGCTGAATAAATGGTTGCTTAATAAATTAGAATTAACAGCATGTGAATCAAAGAATATTTAATTACTATCAATTAATGAAATTAATTGGAATGAAACTATTTATAAAATCATATGATATCATCTACCTAGTAGCTTATCCTTCATTTCTTACATTTTTATGTTTGTTTCACTGGTTCTCCAACCATGCTATGGCATTATCTGGAGGTTTTTAAAAACTTTCAGTGCTACAACCCCAACCCAAACCATATAATCGGAATACCCTGGTAGTTAGGCTTCAGTATCAACATCCTTTTTATTTTTAATTATGATAAAAACACACACAACTTACCATGTTAACTACTTTTAAGTGTGTAGTTCAATAGTGTTAACTATATTCACATTGTTATAAAACAGATCTCTAGAACTTTATCATCCTACATGACTGAAACTATATACATACTGAACATCTTACCATTTCCCTCTCCCCCAGTTCCTGGCAAACACCATTCTGCTCTGTTTCTAAGAGTTCAACTACTTTAGAAACCTCACATAAGTGAAATCACACAGTGAACTTCAAGGTTCACCCATGTTATATCATGGGATAGGATTTCCTTCTTTTTCAAGGTCAATATACCACTGTGTGTGTATATATATAAATATTTACATATATATATATCACAATTTCTTTATCCATTCATCAGTCAATGAGCAGTTGGGTTGCTTCCACATTTTAGCTATTGTAAATAATGCTGCTATGAATATGGACATACAAATAACTCTTTGAGATCTGCTCTCAATTCTTTTGGATATATATCCAGAAGTGGAACTGCTGGATCATATAGTAGTTCTATTTTTAATTTTTTGAGGAACCACCATAATGTTTTCCACCACAGGTTGTCATTTTACGTTCCCACCAACAATGTACAAGGGTTCCAAACTCCCTACATCCTTGCTAACACTTGCTATCTTCTGAATTTTTTTTTATTAAGTAGTCATCCTAACTGGCATAAGGTGGTATCTCACTGTGGTTTTGATTTGCCTTTCCTTATTAGTAACAGTTGGCAACATCAAAGAAGAACCTCGTCAGAGATATGGAATTGTCATTCAAATGAGAAATAATCGTGCACAGAGAGGTAATGGCTGAACTACACTTAGATAATAGTAAAAACTTTCAGGTAAGACTGGTTTGCTTCTTCCATCCAACTCAGCCTGATTCCTCCCTTGATCCTCCCCAGTAATTCTCTCTTTCAATCCAATTCTGTTCCTAATAAAGGATTTAATATGAATTTGCTGAATTTGGGAAGGCTCCTGATTTCTTCTCAGGACATTTATATATAAAGCCTTAACATAGTTTAGACAAGGGAAGATTTATTTTTTTTCACATGAGAAGGAGAAGCTTTAGGCTAAAATTACAAAGCAGAGGTACTCAGGCCTGGCCCTCTCACAAGACAGTTTTAATTTTTATTTATTTGTTTATTTTTTATTGAAGTATAGTTGATAATACAATATTATATTGATTTCAAGTATACAACACAGTTACACACATTATTAAATCAACAGTTACACACATTATTAAATCCTCACTCCAACTACTGCAGTTACTGTCAACACAGAAGGATGTTACAGAACCAATAACTATATTCTCCTGGCTGCACTTCCATCCCTGTGACCAACTTATATTATGATTGAGACTGTGTCCATTTATCTGCCTCACCCACCCCACCCATCCATCCAGCCCCTCACCTACGGTAACCTACCAGTCACTTCTCAGTGTCTGAGTCTGCTGCTGTTTTGTTCATTTTATTTTGTTCTGTTTCTAGATTCCACATGTAAGTGAAACCATATGGTATTTGTCTCTTATTTCACTTAGCATAAAATCCTCTTAAGTCCATCCATGTTGTCACAAATGTCAGGATTTCTTTTTATATGGCTGAACAATATTCCATTGTGTATATATACCGTATCTTCTTTATCCATTCATCTATTGATTGACACTTTGGTTGCTTCCATATCACACAAACCAATTTTTTAAATGATCAGCTAGTAATTGGTCACCTATTTTACCAAAGACTGACCATTTTTAGAAACAAAACAACCAACATTAATAGAAGAAAATTCTTTGGTGCATATCAAGCATTTAAGACCTATGTGGTAAACTATAAATTTCTTTTGTATTTCAGAGTATGGAGCTAGAACTCAAAGCAAGTCCTGCAAATCTGCTTAATATCTGAATCATGGGACATTGTCAATACCCTCAAATATGCACAATACAAGATCCTAAAAGTAGGCAAAATAAACAGTTAAGGAGTAAAATTATGTATCAAAAATCTTTGTTGAAAGGCACTTGATTTTCTCATAGGAGAATCCTTTGACTCTGAGTTATTGGATACCATCAATAGCCACACAATTTTAGCAAATTTAATTACATGATTTTCCAGTCTATAACAAATGCATTTGAATTGGGGGTGAAGGCCCCCAATTCTAATAACAAATTAGAATCTCATCATTAATGTGTGAATATGCCTACATAGTTACCAACACTTACAGATCTTTTATAGTTTGGCCAATCTGGCAGCCAAATTCTTCATTCACTGTTATTTTAATTTGCCTTTAAAAATTATGACTGACATGGAAGTCTGAATAGCACTGTCATCTAGGTTGGCACTTCTACCTACACCCTGGATATTTCTTGTAAGCATCACTTATTATAGCATATTAACAAGAATAGATACTCATTGAGTAGCTTTACTTGACAAAACCTAAATTATATTAGTATTCAATCCTAGAAAGGGACACAGCCCATACGGTATATATATGCCTTTGTAGCTGTAGTGCACATGTACATATACACGTACCTTGTCTACACCCTTCTTCTGCTTTCTGCCAGCAGCTTCTTAACCCTTGATTCTTTCATGAGTCATCACATAAATAGCTCATTACTTTGGCTTTACCCCTCCCTGCCTCATCTTACCATTCCAACCACCTCATTCAACTGAGTGAGGAAACTCTCACCATGCCTTTCTTACCGAGAGGAATTCATCCTGATTATAGTGTCACATAGTAACACAAAACTGAATCTAACAATGCTTACCTTTGAAAGAGAATGGCAGGGAAGAAGGAAGACTACGGAGGAAAAGAAATGAGATTAAGATGTGAGACAGGAGGCCTAGCTCACAAATACTTGTAATTTATTTGAGTAAAAATATTCATTTCTCTTTATTTATTTATGACAGACATTGTGGGATATACATGCTACTAACACTTGGTATTTCTCCCTCTTTAATATCAGCAGGAAAAACTGAAGGATTTCCCTGTGATCTGGATAGTTTTATAAAATACCACAAGAGGACATCTCCCAAAGAATGTGATAATTAGGTTTTTGTATTTATATGAAAAAATTTCTTTAAAACCTACAAGAATTAAAATCATCTACCCCCACTTAAAAAAAAAGGTAAAACATTTTCTTATGCCACTGAAGTAAACAAATTTTCTTACATTTCTTCAGACCAAGCTATAAATATACACATGTAACAGTTTTGTAAATAAAAATTTGTATCTGCCCATGCCTTCCTTTCTCACTTAACAATATGGAGAGCTTTCCACAAAAATCTACCTAAGCTTTTCCATAAATCTGACATTTGGTGTATTTACCTAATCACAAGACTACTGAGGTTTTCAGTATTATTCCAAGAAATACCATTGAACATGCTTGTTATAACAAATTAGAATCTCATCATTAATGTGTGAATATGCCTACATAGTTACCAACACTTACAGATCTTCTATACTTTGGCCAATCTGGCAGCCAAATTCTTCACTTGGTATTTCACCGTTATTTTAATTTGCCTTTAAAAATTATGACTGAGATTGGAGGCAGATTCTCATGATTACTGGCAATGTCAATTTCTTCTTCAGTGAGGAGACAGTTCTATTTTTTTCCTGTTGGGTATTATTATTCCTTTTAAGTGTGCTCATTGATTAAGAATATCAATCTTTTTGTCTTTTAGCTTGGTTGACAATGTCTACTACAGTACACAGTGTTAAGAAAATGTATCCAAACTTGAAAATGAAAAGAGTATAGCACTTCCTTTCAATGTCACACTGGAGCACTGTCTTAACAAGACTCTCAAAGGATTATTTAATTTCTGAGAATGAACCTATAATGGATTTTTAAATTTACCATTTGATTGGAACTCACTGTGAAGTTCCATGTAACTTGTACATTTCTTTTCTGGAGAAAACATAAACCCCAAAGTTATGATTTTATAACTCTGTAGGATATTGACTACTTTCGATTGTATTCTATAGTATCTTTTCGAAAAAGCCTTTCCAGGTGGATTATGTAAGTCTCTGTTCCTCAGATGTTCTGGAATCTAGCTGTATTATCTTACTAGTCCCTGCATTAATTAAAAGGTTTAATTGAATTTTTGACATGTGTTCATGCTATATTTCTATAAGAGTGGTGTTTCTAATGCTTAAAAATTATATTTTTACAGAAGCATTTAACTCATCTGCAGATAGTTCTATCATTGTTTTTCTTTTAAGGCTTCTGGGCTTTTTCTTTAACTGAGGAAGGCCATATCCATCTCTGCTTTGTAAAAATGAACAAAAATGTACATTTTCTTATGTTTTCCAAACATTAAAAAAAATTATTTGGAATTTTATCATGAATACTATAATCACGTGGTTTTATTTTTTTATTTTTTTATTTTTTGGTTTTTTTTGGTATCATTAATCTACAATTACAGAAAGAACATTATGTTTACTAGCTTTCCCCCTTCACGAAGTCCCCCCCACATACCTCTTCACAGTCACTGTCCATTTGAGTTAGTAAGATGCTATTAAATCACTACTTGCCTTCTCTGTGTTGCACAGCCCTCCCCGTGAACCCCATGCACTATACATGTTAATCGTAATGCCCTTTCTTTTTCCCCACCCTTATCCCTCCCTTCTCACCCACCGTCCCCAGTCCCTTTCCCTTTGGTAATTCAGTCCATTCTTGGGTTGTGATTCTGCTGCTACTTTCTTCATTCAGTTTTCCTTTGTTCTTATACTCCACATTTGAGTGAAATCATTTGGTACTTGTCCTTCTCCGCCTGGCTTATTTCACTGAGCATAATACCCTCTACCTCCAACCATGTTGTTGCAAATGGTAGGATCTGTTTTTTTCTTATGGCTGAGTAATATTCCATTGTGTATATGTACCACTTCTTCTTTATCCATTCATCTACTGATGGACATTTAGGTTGCTTCCATACCTTGGCTACTGTAAACAGTGCAGCGACAAACATAGGGATGCATCTGTCTTTTTCAAACTGGAGTGCTGCATTCTTAGGGTAAATTCCTAGAAGTGGAATTCCTGGGTCAAATGGTATTTCTATTTTGAGCATTCTGAGGAACCTCCATACTGCTTTCCACAATGGTTGAACTAGATTACATTCCCACCAGCAGTGTAGGAGGGTTCCCCTTTCTCCACAACCTTGCCAACATTTGCTGTTGTTTGTCTTTTCAATGATGGCGATCCTTACTGGTGTGAGGTGATATCTCATTGTGGTTTGAATTTGCATTTCTCTGATGATAAGCGATGTAGAGCATCTTTTCATGTGCCTGTTGGCCATCTGGATTTCTTCTTTAGAGAACTGTCTATTCAGCTCCTCGGCCCATTTTTTAATTGGATTATTTGCTTTTTGTTTGTTGAGGTGTGTGAGCTCTTTATATATTTTGGATGTCAATCCTTTATCGGATCTGTCATTTATGAATATGTTCTCCCATACTGTACGACACCTTTTTGTTCTATTGATGGTGTACTTTGCTGTACAGAAGCTTTTTAGCTTGATATAGTCCCACTTGTTCATTTTTGCCTTTGTTTCCCTTGCCCGGGGAGATATGTTCATGAAGAAGTGACTCATGTTTATGTCCATGAGATTTTTGCCTATGTTTTTTTCTAAGAGTTTTATGGTTTCATGACTTACATTCAGGTCTTTGATCCATTTGGAGTTTACCTTTGTGTATGGGGTTAGACAGTGATCCAGTTTCATTCTCTTACATGTAGCTGTCCAGTTTTGCCAGCACCATCTGTTGAAGAGACTGCCATTTCCCCATTGTATGTCCATGGCTCCTTTATCATATATTAATTGGCCATATAATATCTGGAGTCTCTATTCTGTTCCACTGGTCTGTGGCTCTGTTCTTGTGCCAGTACCAAATTGTCTTGATTACTGTGGCTTTGTAGTAGAGCTTGAAGTTGGGGAGTGAGAGTCCTCCTGCTTTATTCTTCCTTCTAAGGATTGCTTTGGCTATTTGGGGTCTTTGACGGTTTCATATGAATTTCTGGACTATTTGTTCCAGTTCATTGAAGAATGCTGTTGGTAATTTGATAGGGATTGCATTGAATCTGTATATTGCTTTGGGCAGGATGGCCATTTTGACGATATTAATTCTTCCTAGCCAGGAGCATAGGATGAGTTTCCATTTGCTGGTGCCCTCTTTAATTTCTCTAAAGAGTGTCTTGTAGTTTTCAGGGTATAGGTCTTTCACTTCCTTGGTTAGGTTTATTCCTAGGTATTTTATTCTTTTTGATGCTATTGTGAATGGAATTGTTTTCCTGGCTTCTCTTTCTATTAGTTCATTGTTAGTGTACAGGAAAGCTACAGATTTCTGTGTGTTAATTTTGTATCTTGCAACTTTGCTGAATTCTGATATTAGTTCTAGTAGTTTTGCAGTGGAGTCTTTAGGGTTTTTTATGTACAATATAATGTCATTTGCATATATTGACAGTTTGACTTCTTCTTAACCAATCTGGATTCCTTGTATTTCTTTCTTTTGTCTGATTGCCATGGCTAGGACCTCCAGTACCATGTTGAATAACAGTGGTGAGAGTGGGTATCCCTGTCTTGTTCCCGATCTCAGAGGAAAAGGTTTCAGCCTCTCACTGTTCAATATAATGTTGGCTGTGGTTTTATCATAGATGGCCTTTATTATGTTGAGGTACTTGCCCTCTATTCCCATTTTGCTCAGAGTTTTTATCATGAATGGATGTTGAACTTTATCAAAAGCTTTTTCAGCATCTATGGAGATGATCATGTGGTTTTTCTCTTTCTTTTTGTTTATGTGGTGGATGATGTTGATAGACTTTCGAATTTTGTACCATCCTTGCATCCCTGGGATGAATCCCACTTGGTCATGGTGTATCATCCTCTTGATGTATTTTTAAATTCGGTTTGCTAATATTTTGTTGAGTATTTTTGCATCTACGTTCATCAGGGATATTGGTCTGTAGTTTTCTTTTTTGGTGGTGTCTTTGCCTGGTTTTGGTATTAGGGTGACGTTGGCTTCATAGAATGAGTTTGGGAGTATTCCCTCCTCTTTTATTTTTTGGAAAACTTTAAGGAGAATGGGTGTTATGTCTTCTCTGTATGTCTGATAAAATTCCGAGGTAAATCCATCTGCCCCGGGGGTTTTGTTCTTGGGTAGTTTTTTGATTACCGCTTCAATTTCGTTGCTGGTAATTGGTCTGTTTAGATTCTCTGTTTCTTTCTGGGTCAGTCTTGGAAGGTTGTATTTTTCTAAGAAGTTATCCATTTCTCCTAGGTTTTCCAGCTTTTTAGCATATAGGTTTTCATAGTATTCTCTAATAATTCTTTGTATTTCTGTGGGGTCCGTCGTGATTTTTCCTTTTTTGTTTCTAATTCTGTTGATGTGTGTTGACTCTCTTTTTCTCTTAATAAGTCTGGCTAGAGGCTTATCTATTTTGTTTATTTTCTTGAAGAACCAGCTCTTGGTTTCATTGATTTTTGCTATTGTTTTATTCTTCTCAATTTTATTTATTTCTTCTCTGATATTTATTATGTCCCTCCATCTGCTGACCTTAGGCCTCATTTGTTCTTCTTTTTCCAATTTCAATAATTGTGACATTAGACTATTCATTTGGGATTGTTCTTTCTTCTTTAAATATGCCTGGATTGCTATATATTTTCCTCTTAAGACTGCTTTTGCTGTGTCCCACGGAAGTTGGGGCTTTGTGTTGTTGTTGTCATTTGTTTCCATATATTGCTGGATCTCCATTTTAATTTGGTCATTGATCCATTGATTACTTAGGAGCATGCTGTTAAGCCTCCATGTGTTTGTGAGCCTTTTCGCTTTCTTTGTACAATTTATTTCTAGTTTTATACCTTTGTGGTCTGAAAAGTTGGCTGGTAGGATTTCAATCTTTTGGAATTTACTGAGGTTCTTTTTGTGGCCTAGCATGTGGTCTATTCTGAAGAATGTTCCATGTGCACTTGAGAAGAATGTGTATCCTGTTGCTTTTGGATGCAGAGTTCTATAGATGTCTATTAGGTTCATCTGTTCTAGTGTGTTGTTCAGTGCCTCTGTGTCCTTACTTATTTTCTGTCTGGTGGATCTGTCCTTTGGCGTGAGTGGTGTGTTAAAGTCTCCCAAAATGAATGCATTGCATTCTATTTCCTCCTTTAATTCTGTTAGTATTTGTTTCACATATATTGGTGCTCCTATATTGGGTGCATTTATGTTTATAATGGTTATATCCTCTTGTTGGACTGAGCCCTTTATCATTATGTAATGTCCTTCTTTATCTCTTGTTACTTTCTTTATTTTGAAGTCTATTTTATCTGATACTAGTAGTGCAACACCTGCTTTTTCTCTCTGTTGTTTGCATGAAATACCTTTCTCCATCCCTTGACTTTTAATCTGTGCATGTTTGGGGTTTGAGGTGAGTCTCTTGTAAGCAGCATATAGATGGGTCTTGCTTTTTTATCCATTCTATTACTCTGTGTCTTTTGATTGGTGCATTCAGTCCATTTACATTTAGGGTGATTATTGAAAGATATGTACTTACTGCCATTGCAGGCTTTAGATTTGTGGTTACCAAAGGTTCAATGTTAGCTTGTTTACTACCTTACTGTCTGACCTCCCTCGCTTATTGAGCTGTTATAAACACAATCTGATGATTATTTCTGTCCCTTCTTTTTCCTCTTCCTCCATTCTTCATATATTGGGTGTTTTGTTCTGTGCTCTTTTTAGGAGTGCTCCCATCTAGAGCTGTCCCTCTAAGAGACCCTGTAGAGGTCGTTTGTGGGAGGCAAATTCCCTCAACTTTTGCTTGTCTGGGAATTGTTTCATCCCTCCTTCATATTTAAATGATAATCGTGCTGGATACACTATCCTTGGTTCAAGGCCCTTCTGTTTCATTTTATTAAATATATCATGCCATTCTCTTCTGGCCTGTAAGGTTTCTGTTGAGAAGTCTGATGATAGCCTGATGGGTTTTCCTTTGTAGGTGACCTTTTAACTCTCTCTGGCTGCCTTTAGTACTCTGTCCTTGTCCTTGATCTTTGCCATTTTAATTATTATGTGTCTTGGTGTTGTCCTCTTTGGATCCCGTCTCTCGGGAGTTCTATTTGCCTCTGTAGTCTGAGTAACTATTTCCTCCCCCACTTTGGGGAAGTTCTTACCAATTATTTCTTTTTTTTTTTTTATTGAAGGGTAGTTGACAACAGTATTACATTACATTAGTTTCAGGTGTACAACACAGTGATTCAACATTTATATACATGATAATTTTAGGTACCAGCTATCACCATACCAAATTGTTACAATATTTTCACTATATTCCTTATGCTATACATTACATCCCGGTTACTTATTTATTTTACAATTAGAAGTGTGTTTATATATATATATATTTTTGTGTGTGTGTGTGTGTGAGGGCATCTCTCATATTTATTGATCAAATAGTTGTTAAAAACAATAAATTTCTGTATAGGGGGGTCAATACTCAATGCACAATCATTAATCCACCCCAAGCCTAATTTTCGTCAGTCTCCAATCTTCTAATGCATAACGAACAAATTCTTACATGGAGTACAAATTCTTACATAGTGAATAAGTTACATGGTGAACAGTGCAAGGGCAGTCATCACAGAAGCTTTCGGTTTTGTTCATGCATTATGAACTATAAACAGTCAGTTCAAATAAGAATATTCATTTGATTTTTAAACTTGATTTATATGTGGATACCACATTTCTCTATTATTATTATTTTCAATAAAATGCTGAAGTGGTAGGTAGATATGAGATAAAGGTAGAAAACAGAGTTTAGTGTTGTAAGAGAGCAAATGTAGATGATCAGGTGTGTGCCTGTAGACTATGTGTTAATCCGAGCTAGACGAGGGCAATAAACATCCATGTATGCAGAAGATTTCTCTCAGAACATGAGGGGGGAGGTTCTAAGCCTCACCTCTGCTGCTCCCCATTTTCTCACCAGATGGGCCCCTGCGACTGTGCCTGTCTTAGGTTGTTCCTCCCTTGAGGAATCTTACCCGTCTCTGGCTAACCAGTCATCTTCCGGGGCCATACAGGGAAATGTTAAGTTGGTAAGTGAGAGAGAAGCCTTATTGTTTGAAAAGGTTAGCTTTTTACTTCTTTGCATATTTATGCCCTGTGGCTTCTATGCCCAGCATTTGTCTTGAGGTGTCTTTACCACTTGGAAGAATTATGATACTCGGTAAATTCGACATGTGGCACGAGTTCTATTTAAAGGTTGTGATTAGGTAGTAAGAAGAAAAGCTATAGAAGTAGCAGGCAGAAGAAAACCTGGGAAGATTGATTATTTCTTTGACATATCTTCTTGTAGAGTAACTTCAGCATGGATAGGTTTTAAACTACTAATTAAATTGTGCACACACATTAACATAATAGGAATATAGTTACCTAACCAAAGCATACCTGTAATTACCAGCCATCTCCAGTGAAACCAAGAAAACCAGTTAGGCACCTTAGGCATTTGTGAAAACTTATCTATGATATGGTGGATATTGTCCAACTGAACTTAAACAGACTGAGAGAATTCAGATAAATTAGAACAACCCATTCCTGGGGACTGTTCATATCCCATATGTTCTTTTAACAATAAATAGTCTGTGGTTGTAAGATTTTGGAGTGCTACAATTTGCACTTCTCCTTATTCTTGGTTGAGTTCCAACAGTATAGATCCAGTCCAATTTGTTGTTTTACTGTATGCGCAGGCCAGCTTAGATATCTCCTTCATCATTCCCATGGCAAGTCCAGGAACTGGTGGGATGAGTGCATCTACACCTGTGGCAGTGCGTGGATCTTTGCTTGGGTTTTTTTTTTTTTGCTGATCATCTTCTGTCATGAGTCTTCCCGGGAGTGCTGATGTTGGAAGTTCTTTTTCATATCGTATCTTAGTTCATTTTCGGGGTAGCCAAATTAGGCTTTGATCCTCTGTATAAACACAAAGAAACCCTTTGCCTACACTTTTATATGCCCTTTATATCATTGTGTAGAACTCATTGGAGGTCACCACATAGGAACAGCTTTTGTTTTTCTTTTTTTTTTTTAATCATTAATCTACACTAACATGACGAATACTTTGTTTACTAGGCTCTCCCCTATACCAGGTCCCCCCTATATACACCTTTACAATCACTGTCCATCAGCGTAGCAAACTGTTGTAGAATCACTACTTGTCTTCTCTGTGTTGTACAGCCCTCCCCTTTCTCCCACCCCGCTATGGATGCTAATCTTAATACCCCTCTTTTTCTGCCCCCCCTTATCCCTCCCTACCCACCCATCCTCCGCAGTCCCTTTCCCTTTGGTACCTGTTAGTCCATTCTTGAGTTCTGTGATTCTGTTGCTGTTTTGTTCCTTCAGTTTTTCCTTTGTTCTTATATTCCACAGATGAGTGAAATCATTTGGTATTTCTCTTTCTCTGCTTGGCTTGTTTCACTGAGCATAATACCCTCCAGCTCCATCCATGTTGCTGCAAATGGTTGGATTTGCCCTTTTCTAATGGCTGAGTAGTATTCCATTGTGTATATGTACCACATCTTCTTTATCCATTCATCTATCGATGGACATTTAGGTTGCTTCCAATTCTTGGCTATTGTAAATAGTGCTGCGATAATCATAGGGGTACATTGGTATTTCTCATACTTGATTGCTGCATTCTTAGGGTAGATTCTTAGGAGTGCAATTCCTGGGTCAAATGGTAAGTCTGTTTTGAGCATTTTGATGTACCTCCATACTGCTTTCCACAATGGTTGAACAAGTTTACATTCCCACCAGCAGTGTAGGAGGGTTCCCCTTTCTCCACAGCCTCGCCAACATTTGTTGTTGTTTGTCTTTTGGATGGCAGCCATCCTTACTGGTGTGAGGTGATACCTCATTGTAGTTTTAATTTGCATTTCTCTGATAATTAGCGATGTGGAGCATCTTTTCATGTGTCTGTTGGCCATCTGTATTTCTTTTTTGGAGAACTGTCTGTTCAGTTCCTCTGCCCATTTTTTAATTGGGTTATTTGTTTTTTGTTTGTTGAGGCGTGTGAGCTCTTTATATATTCTGGATGTCAAGCCTTTATCGGATGTGTCATTTTCAAATATATTCTCCCATAGTGTAGGGATCCTTTTTGTTCTATTGATGGTGTCTTTTGCTGTACAGAAGCTTTTCAGCTTAATATAGTCCCACTTACTCATTTTTGCTGTTGTTTTCCTTGCCCGGGGAGATATGTTCAAGAAGAGGTCACTCATGTTTATGTCTAAGAGGTTTTTGCCTATGTTTTCTTCCAAGAGTTTAATGTTTTCGTGACTTACATTCAGGTCTTTGATCCATTTGGAGTTTACTTTTGTATATGGGGTTAGACAATGGATCTAGTTTCATTCTCCTACATGTAGCTGTCCAGTTTTGCCAGCACCATCTGTTGAAGAGACTGTCATTTTGCCATTGTATGTCCATGGCTCCTTTATCAAACATTAATTGACCATATATGTCTGGCTTAATGTCTGGATTGTCTAGTCTGTTACATTGGTCTGTGGCTCTGTTCTTGTGCCAGTACCAAATTGTCTTGATTACTATGGCTTTATAATAGAGCTTGAAGTTGGGGAGTGAGATCCCCCCTACTTTATTCTTCTTTCTCAGGATTGCTTTGGCTATTCGGGGTCTTTGGTGGTTCCATATGAATTTTTGAATTATTTGTTCCAGTTCATTGAAGAATGTTGCTGGTAGTTTCATAGGGATTGCATCAAATCTGTATATTGCTTTGGGCAGGATGGCCATTTTGACGATATTAATTCTTCCTAGCCATGAGCATGGGATGCATTTCCATCTGTTAGTGTCCCCTTTAATTTCTTTTAAGAGTGACTTGTATTTTTCAGAATATAAGTCTTTCACTTCTTTGGTTAGCTTTATTCCTAGGTATTTTATTTTTTTTGATGCAATTGTGAATGGAGTTGTTTTCCTGATTTCTCTTTCTGTTGGTTCATTGTTGGTATATAGGAAAGCCACAGATTTCTGTGTGTTGATTTTGTATCCTGCAACTTTGCTGTATTCCTATATCAGTTCTAGTAGTTCTGGGGTGGAGTCTTTAGGGTTTTTTACGTACAGTATCATGTCATCTGCAAATAGTGACAGTTTAACTTCTTCTTTGCCAATCTGGATTCCTTGTATTTTTTTGTTTCGTCTGATTGCCGTGGCTAGGACCTCCAGTACTATGTTAAATAACAGTGGAGAGAGTGGGCATCCCTGTCTAATTCCCGATCTCAGCGGAAATGCTTTCAGCTTCTCGCTGTTCAATATAATGTTGGCTGTGGGTTTTTCATAGATGGCCTTTATTATGTTGAGGTACTTGCCCTCTATTCCCATTTTGCTGAGAGTTTTTATCATGAATGGATGTTGAACTTTGTCAAATGCTTTTTCAGCATCTATGGAGATGATCGTGTGGTTTTTGTCTTTCTTTTTGTTGATGTGGTGGATGATATTGATGGACTTTCGAATGTTGTACCATCCTTGCATCCCTGGGATGAATCCCACTTGGTCATGGTGTACGATGGTTTTGATGTATTTTTGAATTCAGTTTGCTAAAATTTTGTTGAGTATTTTTGCGTCTACGTTCATAAGGGATATTGGTCTGTAGTTTTCTTTTTTGGTGCTGTCTTTTCCTGGTTTTGGTATTAGGGTGATGTTAGCTTCATAGAATGAGTTTGGGAGTATCCCCTCCTCCTCTATTTTTTGGAAAACTTTAAGGAGAATGGGTATTATGTCTTCCCTGTATGTCTGATAAAATTCCGAGGTAAATCCAGCTGGCCCGGGGGTTTTGTTCTTTGGTAGTTTTTTGATTACCGCTTCAATTTCGTTGCTGGTAATTGGTCTGTTTAAATTTTCTGTTTCTTTTTGGGTCAGTCTTGGAAAGTTGTATTTTTCTAGGAAGTTCTCCATTTCTCCTAGGTTTCCCAGCTTGTTAGCATATAGGTTTTCATAGTAGTCTCTAATAATTCTTTGTATTTCTGCGGGGTCCGTCGTGATTTTTCCTTTTTTGTTTCTGATACTGTTGATTTGTGTTGACTCTCTTTTCCTCTTAATAAGTCTGGCTAGAGACTTATCTATTTTGTTTATTTTCTCGAAGAACCAGCTCTTGGTTTCATTGATTTTTGCTATTGTTTTATTCTTCTCAATTTTATTTATTTCTTCTCTGATCTTTATTATGTCCCTCCTTCTGCTGACCTTAGGCCTCATTTGATCTTCTTTTTCCAATTTCGATAATTGTGACATTAGACCGTTCATTTGGGATTGCTCTTCCTTTTTTAAATATGGTTGGATTGCTATATACTTTCCTCTTAAGACTGCTTTTGCTGTGTCCCACAGAAGTTGGGGCTTAGTGTTGTTGTTGTCATTTGTTTCCATATATTGCTGGATCTCCATTTTGATTTGGTCATTGATCCATTGATTATTTAGGAGCGTTTTGTTTAGCCTCCATGTGTTTGTGAGACTTTTTGCTTTCTTTGAACAGTTTATTTCTAGTTTAATGCCTTTGTGGTCTGAAAAGTTGGTTGGTAGGATTTCAATCTTTTGGAATTTACTGAGGCTCTTTTTGTGTCCTAGTATGTGGTCTATTCTGGAGAATGTTCCATGTGCACTTGAGAAGAATGTGTATCCTGTTGCTTTTGGATGTAGAGTTCTGTAGATGTCTATTAGGTCCATCTGTTCTAGTGTGTTGTTCAGTGCCTCATTGTCCTTACTTATTTTCTGTCTGGTGGATCTGTCCTTTGGAGTGAGTGGTGTGTTGAAGTCTCCTAGAATGAATGCATTGCATTCTATTTCCTCCTTTAGTTCTGTTAATATTTGTTTCAGGTATGTTGGTGCTCCTGTATTGGGTGCATATATATTTATTATGGTTATATCCTCTTGATGGACTGAGCCCTTTATCATTATGTAATGTCCTTCTTTGTCTTTTGTTACTTTCTTTATTTTGAAGTCTGTTTTGTCTGATACCAGAATTGCAACACCTGCTTTCTTCTCTCTGTTGTTTGCTTGAAATATCTTTTTCCATCCCTTGACTTTAAGTCTGTGAGCGTCTTTGGGTTTGAGGTGAGTCTCTTGTAAGCAGCATATAGATGGATCTTGCTTTTTTATCCATTCTATTACTCTATGTCTTTTGATTGGTGCATTCAGTCCATTTACATTTAGGGTGATTATTGAAAGGTATGAATTTATTGCCATTGCAGGCTTTAAATTTGTGGTTATCAAAGGTTTAGGGTTAGCTTCTTTACTATCTTACTGTCTAACTTAACTCGCTTGTTGAGCTATTATAAACACAGTCTGATGATTCTTTATTTCTCTCCCTTCTTATTCCTCCTCCTCCCTTCTTCATATGTTGGGTGTTTTGTTGTGTGCTCTTTTTAGGAGTGCTCCCATCTAGAGCAGTCCCTGTAGGATGCCCTGTAGAGGTGGTTTGTGGGAGGCAAATTCCCTCAACTTTTGCTTGTCTGGGAATTGTTTAATCCCTCCTTCATATTTAAATGATATTCGTGCTGGATACAGTAGTCTTGGTTCGAGGCCCTTCTGTTTCATTGCATTAAGTATATCATGCCATTCTCTTCTGGCCTGTAAGGTTTCTGTTGAGAAGTCTGATGATAGCCTGATGGGTTTTCCTTTGTAGGTGACCTTTTTTTTCTCTCTCTGGCTGCCTTTAGTACTCTGTCCTTGTCCTTGATCTTTGCCATTTTAATTATTATGTGTCTTGGTGTTGCCCTCCTTGGATCTCTTGTCATGGCAGTTCTCTGTACCTCTGTGGTCTGAGAAGCCATTTCTTCCCCTCGTTTGGGGAAGTTTTTAGCAATTATTTCTTCAAAGACATTTTCTATTCCCTTTTCTCTCTCTACTTCTTCTGGCATACCTATAATTCTTATATTGTTCCTTTTCGTTTGGTCACTCAGCTCTCTTAAAATTCTTTCATTCCTGGAGATCCTTTTACCTCTCTCTGCATCAGCTTCTCTGCGTTCCTGTTCTCTGTTTTCTCGTCCATTAATGGTCTCTTGCATCTCGTCCATTCTGTTTTGAAGTCCTTCCAGAGCTTGTTTTATTTCTGAATTCTCCTTCCTTAGTTCTTGCATGTTTCTGTGCAAGTCCATCAGCATGGTTATGACTTTTGTTTTGAATTCTTTTTCAGGAAGACTGGTTAAATCTATCTCCCCAGATTCCTTCTCAGGGGAAGATGTAGCAGATGCTGAAGCTGTCTGGGTTAGTCTTGTCTGGATCATATTTTTTTGCCTTTTCATGTTGACAGGTGCTATTGACTGTCAGCTGGGAGGGCCAAAATTTTCACTTGCTACTGGCCTTTCTTTACTGGGACAACTGCGACCCCTAGTGGCTTGTGTTGGGTAATTGCGTGTAGAGTGGGTATTTGTGTCTTGCCTGGCCGGAAGGGAGAAATTTCCCTTTCTGTGGGCGGAATTTGTCTCAGGCTGCTTCTCTGCTTTCGCAGCGCCCGGTGGGGTAATGGATGGGGGGGCTGCTTGACTGTTTACCTCCGTGAGGGGTCTCAGAGCTGTTGCCCAGGGGGTTAGTGTGCCCGGTTTTCCCTGTAATTTCCAGCTGCTGTACTGTGACCTGGGTTGTTTCCGTCAAGCTGTTAAGTCCCTGTCCCTTTAAGACTTTCACAAAGCCCCCGCTTTTCTTTGTCACAGGGGCATCAGCTTCGGCACCCGCTCAGAGGTCTTACTCCCTGTTCCCCCAGTATCGAGGGCCGTCTGCCCACGTACTGTGTCTGCGCTCTGGCCCGGATGGCTGGGGCTGGGTGTTCAGCAGTCCTGGGCTCTGTCTCCCTCCCGCTCTGCCTATTCTTCTCCCGCCGGGAGCTGGGGGGAGGGGCGCTAGGGTCCCGCCGGGCCGGGGCTTGTATCTTACCCCTTTCACCAGTCGCTGGGTTCTTGCTGGTGTAGCTGCAGTCTGGCCACTGTCCTACGTCTTCTGGTCTCTCTTTTAGGGCTAGTTGTGTTTGTTGTATTTTCAAAAGTATATATGTTTTTGGGAGGAGATTCCCACTGTCCTACTCACGCCGCCATGTTGGCTCCCCAGCCAGCAATTATTTCTTCAAAGACACTTTCTATCCCTTTTTCTCTCTCTTCTTCCTCTGGTACCCCTATAATGCGGATATTGTTCCTTTTGGATTGGTCACACAGTTCTCTTAACATTGTTTCATTCCTGGAGATCCTTTTATCTCTCTCTGCATCAGCTTCTATGCGTTCCTGTTCTCTGGTTTCTATTCCATCAATGGCCTCTTGCATCTTATTCATTCTGCTTATAAATCCTTCCAGAGTTTGTTTCACTTCTGTAATCTCCCTCCGGACATCTATAATTTCCCTCTGGATGTCTTTAATCTCCCTCCAGACTTCATCCCTTAGCTCTTGCATATTTCTCTGCAGCTCTATCAGCATGTTTATGATTTTTATTTTGAATTCTTTTTCAGGGAGACTGGTTAGGTCTGCCTCTGCAGATCCTTTCTCAAGTGTAACTATTTTGGACTGGATCAGATTTTTTTGCCTTTTCATGGTGACAGCAGTGGCTGTAGGCAGGTTGCAGGTGTGTCAGCTGGGAGAAGAAACTCCCTTCCTGCTTTCTGGGTGCCTTGCCCTTCTCTGCTGCCTGTGACGGTTCTGGAGCAGCCACCTGGTTAGTCCCCTAAGCTGCTGTGGGCGGGGTGTCGATCAGAGCAGCGCGGAGCCCCGCAGGGATTGGCAGGCACGCCAGGTGCATTCCTCTGTGCTAGCGGCAACCCTGCTGGGCAGCTGTGTGGCAGCAGTGGCCTTTGGGTTTGGCCCGGGCGGCTGTGTGTTAGGCTGGGATTCCGGTCAGCTGCTGGGAGCACGCCTGCTCCCTCTGGCTCCGCTGCAGGTCCATGCAGGGCTCTTCCGCGCAGGCTTCTACCCGGCTCCTCTGGTTTCACTGCCACTGGTACGCGTGAGCCACGCCCAGGCTGTTCGGTCGCACCACTGCGGGCTAGCACAAGCCTCTCCTGCGGCTCACGCATCTGCTCTCAGTTCCTTCCGGAGCTTCTGTCCCCGGCGCATGCTGCCACTCTCCTGCTACTGGGCCCGTGTGTCGGGGTCTGCGCCAGTGGTGGAACGACTGGAAGGCTGCTTAGTGTCGTGAGGGGCTTCAGAGCTGCACTGCCTCCATTTAGGGCCCTAAGTTTCCCCGGTATTTCCTGCTGCTGGGACAATTTCGTCCAGCTATGGGGTCCCTGTCTCTTTAAGACTTGCAGAAAGCACTCGCTTTTCTTTTGTCTCAGGGGCACTGGTTGCGGGGACCTGCCCACAGGTTTTGCTTTTCCGTTTCTCTAATATCCAGCACCCCATGCACCTTGTGTCTGTGCTCCGGGTGCGGATTTCTAGAGCTGGTTGTTTAGCAGTCCTGGGCTTTCTCTCCCTCCCCGTTCCAACTCCTTTCTTCCTGCCGGGTTTTGGGGTGGGGGAGCATTCGGGTCCCGCCTGGCCGCGGCTTGTATCTTACCCCCTTCATGTGATGCTGAGTTCTCACAGATGTAGATGTATCCCAGCTGTTGTACTGCATCCACTCGTGTCTCTTTTAGGAATAGTTGTATTTATTGTATTTTCATAAATGTATATATTTTGGGGAGGAGATTTCCTCTGAACTACTCATGCCGCTATCTTCCTGTGATCCCAGTTTTATTTTTTAAATAGGTAATGTTACATTGATATATTTCTCTAAAGTGAAACATGTTGTATTTACAGAATAAAAACTACATAGCACATTACCCTTTCAACACACTAATGGACTCAATTATCTAATACTTTGCTTAGGATTTTTGCATTTATGGTTTCTCATTTTTACTATCTTCATTAACTTTTCTGAATTAAAGTAATGCTGTCTTCATATAATTCACTGCTCTGCTTCTTATATTTTCAAATATTTTTTGGAATCATTTTAATTATATTAATGAGCTACTATAAAGGGCAGTACACCAATAAAACTACGTGGGCTTTCTGCCCTTCTTTTGATAGATCTTTACCAACTCTTCATTATTTAAATAAACTTTTTATCTTAGAATAATTTTAGATTTACAAAAAGGTATAAATATAATATAGACTTCCTACGTATTCTTCACCAGCTTCCTCTAATGCTAACATCTTAAATAGCCATGGTACATTTGTCTGAGAAGTTAATATAATGCTAATAACTAAGCTACAGGCTTTATTCAGATTGTTTTTCCACTTATGTCCTTTATCTCTTTCGGAATAGCATATTGCATATAGTGTCACAACTCTGACCATGACAGTTTCTCAATCTTTCTTCTTTTTCCTTTCTCATAAACTTGACAGTTTTTAAAAGTACTGGTCAGAAATGTCATAAAATGTCCTGTAAATTTATGGTTATATTGCCTTTCTCAATCCTAATGTTTTATTCTTAGATTTCTTTTGGGTTTGCTTGTTTTACATATCTTTTGTTTTGAGTTTTATTATCAATTATGTTTTTGGTTTTCTAATTTACTATCACCTTTTAACTCCAATATTTATTGAAGCAATATTTGGATATTTACAGATGACAAGGGTATTGACAGCTCAAAAAGTAAGGGGAAGACAGACAGAACAAAGCAGATGACCAAAGCAACAGAGAATTGCAAAATATGGGACATGTAATCTGACCTAGCTCCAATATATAGTATATGTAGGAATGGAAGGGTAAGAATAGATGTAAGCATTACTTACAGGTGGGAATAAAATGTTTTATTCAATAAATAGGCCTCCAAAAATTAAAAATAAAATTTCCTTATGATCCAGTAATCCCACTTCTGGGTATATTTCCAAAAGAATTGGAAACAGGATCTTAAACAGATATTTGCACACATGAATTCATTGCAGTATTATTCACAACAGCCAAAAACTGGAAACAATCCAAATGTTCACCAAAGAATGGATTAACAAAATGTGGTATAAACATGAAATGGGATATTATTCAGCCTTAAAAAGGAATTAAATTCTGATGCTTGCTACATCATGGATAAGCCTTAAAGTCATTATGCTAAGTGAAATAAGAAAGGCATAAAACAACAAATATTATATGATTCCATTTATATAAGGTACCTAAAATAGGCACATTCGTAGTGATGGAAAAGAGAAGAGAGGTTACCAGAAAATGAGGGGGAAGGAGAACGGGTAGTTATTGTTTAAGGCATACAGTTTGGATTGATTAAAAAAACTGTTCTGGAGGGAGCAGTGATCGTTTCACCACAATGTGAATATAGTTAATATCACTGAATAGTACACTTAAAATGGATTATATGGTAAATTTTAAGGTATGTATTTTTTTCAATTTTTCATTGTGATAAAATGCATGTAACATGAAGTTTACCATCTTAACCATTTTTTAACATACCATTCAGTGGTATTATATACATCCACAGTGTTGTGTACCCATCACTACCATCCATTTCCATAATTCTTTACATCTGACAAAACTGAAACTCTATACCCATTAAATAATAACTCCCCATTCTCTCCTCTCCCCAGCGCCTAGCAACCACCACTCTACTTTATGTCTCTGTGATTCTGACTACATCAAGTATCTCATATATATTTATTTTTGTAACTGACATTTCACTTAGCATAATGTATGTAAAATTCATCCATTTTGTAGCATGTCAGAACTTCCTTCATTTTTAAGGCTGAATAACATTCTTTTGTATGTATATGATCTATTTTGCTTATCCAATTCACCTGTCAATGAACACATGGGTTGCCTATACATTTTAGCTATTCTGACTGATACTGCTAAGAACATATGTGTGCAAGTATAGCTTGAAGACCCTCCTTTCAATTCTTTTGGGTATATAGCCAAAAGGTCATATGGTAATTCTATTTTTAATTTTTTGAGGAACCAAGACACTATTTTCCACAGTGGAAATTATAGTATCATACTGCCCAACAATCACTTTCTTTGCTATTTACTCAAAGGAGATAAAAACTTATGTCCACATAAAATCCTGCACACAAACATTTATAGCACTTTACTTATAATTGCCAAACTTGGAAGCAACCAAGATATCCTTCAGTTGGTGAATGGACAAACTGTGGTACATCCAGGCAACATTATTCAGTGCTAAAAAGAAATGAGTTATGAAACCATGAAAAGACATGACAGAACCTTAAATGCATAGTTCTGCATGAAAGAAGATCTGAAAAGGATACATACTATATAATTCCAACTATATGATATTCTGGAAAAGGTATAACTCCATAGATAATAAAAAAGTTCTGTATTTTATGTTGGGGGGAAAGAGGAATGAATAGGTGGAGGAGAAAGGACTTTAGAGGAGTGAAAATACTCTGATATTATAATGATGGATATACATAATTATACACTTGTTCAAACCCATAGATGAAGAACACCAAGAGTGACCTCTTAGGTAAACTATGGACTGTGGGTATTTTGTTCTGTCAATGTAGGTTCATCCCTAGTCAAAAATGTACCATTTTGGTGACTGATGTTGGTAATAGGTGACACTATGCATTTGTGGGGGCACAGGGTACATAGGAAATCTTAGTATGTCCCTCTCATTGTTTTTGTAAAACTAAAACTACTCTAAAAGAATTAAGTCTTAAAAAAAAATAATGAAAGAACTGGCAAACTGTGTCCTCTTAGAAAGAAGCCATACTAATTCCTCCAAAGCTTGCCACCTTTTCCCATGCTGTTTTCTTCCTGAACATGTCTCCATTGCCTCCACATCCCACCACCCCATCTAAATCTTATCATCTTCCAAGGATTAGTTCTCTTTCATGAAGTCTTTCCCAATAATTCCAGTTCTACTTTTACTTTCTGTCCAAATATTCTTTTATTCCAAAGTATGTCACCTGACTATAATAATTTTAAGCATTTTATTTATTAAGATCATCTATCAGATAAATATATAGTCTTTGTTAGAACAAGACTGATACCACCCTAAGAGACAGGGATTATGTCATGTTTCTTTTATATCCCTACATGGCCTATCACAGTGCTAATAATAGGGAATAGAATACAAAAGCAGTTAAGAGCTCACGTTCCAGTGTCACTAAATCAATACAAAACAAAAACCAAAACAAAACAGTTGTATAGACGACTTACTAGCTTGTATAATACTAAGCAAGTTACTTAATCTCTCTGAGCCTCACTTTTTTCATTTGTAAAATGGGAAAAATAAAAGTATCTATACTTCATAACATTATGTGAGGATTAAATAAAATAATGAATGTTCAAAGAATGTTGGCACTCAATAAAACAGTAGAGATTTTAGTATTGCTATTGGGAAGTACCTGATAATATTCAGTATAACTGGTATTTAGCAAATTTCTAACTTTAACTTCGACACTTTGAAATTATGGTAAATCTGTTGATGTTGATGTTAAACTTTAGAAAATAATATGGTAAATACACAACTTACTTTTTTGCTCATTCAGTACCTACCTTTCTGACAAGACTATTTCCATGCAGGCAGGGATTAAGTCTATTTTACATACCACTATATAGACAGCACCTATCAGAATACGGGAGGAACATACTGAATACAAATTTAGCATTCAAATAACTGCTAAATAAAGTAATGAAATGGCTATTTATTAAATACATGGCCAAGCACTGTGCTTAAGCTTTGAGGAAACTAAGAAATTAAATTATGTGTGAGGTAGGTGCTCTCTTATATCTGCTCATAACCTTATTAGATCCTCCTGTAATTTTTTAAAGTAGAGTTTATTTTTATTATCCTTGATGCTCACCTTACACTCCTCAACCTAAAAATCCTCAGCAATCATGGGTTCAACCTGTGAAATACATTGTATATCCATCCACTTCTCTCCACATTCAGTGCAATCACTCTGGTTCAAACCACTGTTCTTTTAAGAGAACTATTGCATAACTAACTAACTAGCTAACAAGCTAACTAACTGAACTCTTGGTTTCATCACTCTTATTTAGTTATAAGCTGGTGTGTGAGCTAGCTTTAGACTCACTATTTTTTTCATTAAGCTTAAAAGATTATTATAAAAATTTTCAAATACTAAAAAAGAGAATCTAATGAATACACATATATCTAGCATCCAGACTTAACAATTATTAAGATTTTGTCACAACTGCTTCTTTTTTTGATATGTAATTGACATACAAAATTATGTTAGCTTCAGGTGTATATACTGTGAAATGATCAAGTCCTCCTTTAATTGTGTTTAAAGCAATTAATAGGAAATCATTTAACTTCCAAAAGGATTGTACCCAGATAAAAGAATGATTGAGTGTCTCACTTTTGGGAAGCATAAAAAATGGCTTTTCAAAAAATTATCTTATGAATATTACCTATATGTATTACTTTTGCACTTAAGAGACAACTTATTTAATATACCAAAAAGGGATTGGAAAAACTTAAAATACTCTTAAATTTCAACATAGCTGTGGTGAAACAGTGTTTTGAAATAACTGTAGAATCTTAACAAGTTGCATAGGGCATAGTGAGGCTCATTGTACTGTTCACCCAGTTTTCCCCAGTAGTTACTTCTTACAAACTACACAGCACAATATCAAAACCAGAAGACTGACATAGGTACAGTGGGTGTGTGTAGTTCTGTGTCATTTTTTCACTTGTATATATTTGTGAATCACCATTGCAAACAAGAAATAAAACTATTCCACCACCACAAAGACCTCCCTCATGCTACACCTTTATAGTTCTACCCAACTCATTTCCACTACTCCAATCCGCTGGCAACCACTAATTTGCTCCTGACCTCTAATTTTGTTATTTTAAGAATGTCCTATTAATGCAATCATACACTATGTACCTTTCAAAGATAGGCTTTTTTCACTCAGCAAAATTTCACTGAAATCCATCTAAGTTGTTAAGTGTTTCAATAGTTCATTACTTTTTATTGCTGAGTAGTATGTTGTGATATACATGTACCAGTTTCTTTAACCCCATTCACTTACTGATGTTTTGTCAGTAATGTCACTTAGGACATTTTGGTTATTTCTAATTTTTGGAAATTGAAAACAAAATCATGTATGGGTTTCTTTGTGGAAGTAAGTTTTCATTTCTCTGGGAGAAATGCCCAATAATATAATTACTAATATTTGTAATATAAATAATATAAACACTAAATAGTATTTTATACTAATATAAAACACTAAAAACTATTTTAAGAAATTGCTGTTTTCCAGAATGACTATACCCATTTTACATTCCTACCATCAATACATGAGAGGTACAGTGCTTTCACATCCTTCTCAGCATTTGATATTGTTAAGTATTTTTTAATGTAACTGTCCTAATATATAGTAATATCTCATCAGTCTTAATCTGCATTTCCCTAATGGCTAGTAATGTTGGACATCCTTTCATGTGCTCATTTCCATCTCTATATGGTTTTCAGTGAAATAGCTTTTCATGTCTTTTATCCATTTTCTGAGTGGATTGTTGTTTTAGATTTTAGAGTCCTACATTCTACATACAAGTGCATTGTCAGATATATAGTTTCCCAATATTTTATCTCAGTCTTTTCATTCTCATCTTTTGCTTTTAGCAAAGCAAAAGTTCTTAATTTTAATGAATTGCAATTTGTGAATTTTTCTTTTCTGGATCAAGCTTTTTGCATCATGTCTAGAAACTTTTCATCAAGCATTAGCTCCCAAAGATAGTCTAAGTTTTCTCCTAAAAGTCTTATAGTTTTACCTTTTAAACTTCAATCTATGATTCATTCTGAGTTATTTTTGTATAAATTGTGGACTTTGAGTCAAGATTAGTTTTTTGTTTTTTTTTATCTATGAATATCCAATTGCTCTCATACCATCTGTTGAAAAGAAAAACTATCCTCCACTGAATTGCTTTTGTATCTTTGTCAAAAGTCATGTGGTTGTCAGCATACGGGACTATTTCTGGGTTTGCTTTTCTGTGCCACTTGCCCACACGTGTGTCCTTCTACCACTACAATTTCGTATTAATTACTGTAGCTATATAATAAGTCTTTAAGTTAAAGAAGAGTGATTATTCCTACTGTACTCTCCTTTTTAAAAGTGTCCAGCTATCCTAGTTCCTCTTTTCACATCAATTATATATAAATATAAGTATATAATATTTATATAACTTATAGAATAATCTCATCCACATATAGAAAACATCTTTTGGGATTTTGATAGGAATTGTGCTAGCCCTATATATAATTTGGATAGAATTAGCATCATCATTGAGTCTTCCAATGCAAGAACATGGTATCTCTTCACTTATTTAGATTTTCTTTGATTCTGAGTCATCAGCATTCTGTAGTATCAGCAGACAAGTCCTGTGTATGTTTTGTTGGATTTCCTCCTAACTACATTATTTTTTTAAGTGACTGTAAATGATATTGCCTTTTTTTCCAGCTTCTACATGTTCATTGATAATACAGTTAATGTTTGTGTGTTGATCTCATACAGTATGTATATGTGGAACTCATTAGTTCTAGAAGTATTTTTGTGGATTCCTTGGAATTTTTAAGATATGTCACCTGCAAATAGAGACAGCTTTACTTCTTCTTTCCCATCTTTATACTTATATTTCCTTGTTCTGCTTATTTTGCTGGCTGGAAATTCCATACTATATTGAATAGCAGTAAGAGAGAGCAGACAGCCTTACTTTATTGCTAGTATTAGGGGAAAAGCATTCATCATTTCACCATTATGGATAATATTATTTTAGACTTTTTAATCGTGAATGGGTGTTGAATTTTGCTAAATGCTTTTTCTGTATTGATTGATTTGATCATGTGATCTTTATTTTTGTACCTGTTAATATGATGGATTAGACATTTATTTGATGTTCAAATAGTGAACCACCTTTGGATTCCAATAAACCCATTTGGTTAGGGTGCAAAATTCTTTTTGTATATTGCTTAATTTAATTTGATAATATTTTGTCAGGAATTTCTGCATATCTATTAAAAATATTGGTAATTTTCTTTTTTTGTATTGTCTTTAGTTTTGGGATCAGGGTAACACTGGCTTCATAAAATGAATTGAGAAGTGTCCCTCCTCTTTATTTTTTGGAAAGGATTATGCAGTATCGGTGACAATTCTTCAAATATTTGAAAGACTTATCCAGTGTAATCATGTAGGCCTGGAGATTCCTATTAAAATTTTTTTTTAATTACAAATTTCCTTAACAGTTATAGTATTATTCAAATTATCTATTTCATATTGGGTGGGTTGTAATAGTTTGTGCTGCTGGTCCATTTCACTTTAACTGTCAAATTTATCTGTGTAGAGTTGTTTGTAGTATTCCCTTATTAACTCTTTGATGTCTGTAGGGTCTGCAGTGATAACCCATTTCATTCATGATATTGATAATTTGTGTTCTCTTTATTTTTTGTCTGTCAGTCTTATTGGAGGTTATTGATTTTATGATCTCTTCAAAGAGTCAGCTTTTTGTTCTATTTTCTCTATTGTTCTCCTATTTTCAATTTCATTCATTTCTACCCTTTTGTGTATTGCTTCATTCCTCTGCTTCTCTTCAGTTTGCTCTCCTCTTTCTAACTTTTTTTTTTTAAAGAAAAGTTCTCCAATTTAATAAACCTAATTCTATGGAACATTCACTATATTGTTTCCAATTTTTCTATTTGTGTAAATAAGTGAAAAGCTTAACACAAAATAGCTCTGTCTCTGGGCTAGGGTTTGGGGAACAGGCTGAATGAATAGCTGGTTTGAACACAACTCATTGCTGGGTGCTGTGTTGTGATTGCAGTACTAAGGCAGAGTGTCTGTACTGGACTTTGAGTACATAGTTCATGTAATATCAAGACGTGATATTTTAAATTAAAAGGAGATATTTTTGCCATTTTTTTCTACATTTGATCATCATGCTGTTCCAAGGACTGAGAGTTTAAGAAAATAATACCACTTGCATGCCTACTGTCTACTGAGAGGGTTGAGAAGGGGCTAGAATTGTTGGGCAGTTGTAAGCACTGTTCTTAGGGTAACATGGTCAGGATGGTGAAGGATGGGAGCCTGTGTGGTGGGGGTAACGAAGGGAGGAGCTGAAAGTATGCTGTATAGATGAGCCCCAAGAAAGTCATGATGCAACCATGCTATTTCTAAAGGCCTGGCACAGGAAGTAGCAAGCTGCCTGATATAAAATAACTCTTATTTTTTGTCACTTACTAGATGTTCAGTTCTAACCAGTTACATGGGGGTAATGACAACTTCATAGGGCTGTTGTGAGGATTATGCGAGATAACATATGTAAAGCCTGTAGCACACTGTGCCTGGCACATGGAAACTCTAATCAAGTCAGTTGCTCTTATTGTTGTTCTCATTCCTACCCAAGATCCATGACTACCCCTCATAGAATCCTTGGTGGCATCCAAGGAAGGAGGCCACTCACATCCCTAAGACCTTAGTCAGCCACCAGGCAGAGTTGGGAGAGTTCTGTGCACTGGCAATGGAACCAGGGCTGGGCCTAGCCTTGTTTGCCTGCTGAAGGCTTAGTGCATTCACTGGCCACATCACAGACGGTACCCTAGAAAGAAGAGGTAGGCCCAATGGCAAGAAATTACAGAGAGGCAAGTTTAAGTTTAATAGGGGAGACAAATTCTAGGAATCAGAGATGCCCACAAATAGATAGTGGGCTTCTCATTACTGCATACAGATAGTGAACCGTCAGTCTGGGAAGAGATGAAGAGGATTACTGCATTAAAAAAAAAAAACTAAATAAAAACAATGTAAATAATAATTTTATGTTTCTAGTACTTGACACAATAAGTTGTTTTAGTAACTGAGTTTTAAAATAGTCTTGAGAGGTAAATAAAACTTATTCTGACTTTAGGTTCAAGATGGCAAACTGAGGACACACAGCAGTGAACAAAACAGATAAAAAGGCCCGCCCTTCTGGAGATCACAGTCTAGAAATTCCATAGATTTTATGTTAGCCTTGAGACACTGGAAGAACTTAGGGATTAGGCAAAATAAGACAAAGAAAAAAGAAAGGCAACTATAAATTCCAAAGAAAAAAAGACAAGAAAAACATAAAGGCAATATAATTACAGCATACTATTGACTATATAAACAATATTTATGTAGCGATAAGAATATGAACACTTTTTCTATTTTTGGAAATAACTGATTGACAAAGAATAGAAACTTAGTGATGATTAAAGACAAAATGTCAATGCTAACAATTTTGAAAATAAAAAATTTATAGTCATTGGAATACTTGAGTTGTGGGGCTGAGGAAGATGAAATAAAAGATGGAGGAGTTAACCTAATTCTCATACAGGGTTGTTGAGATATTGACTAGAGTTGATAAAACAAGGAATAGAAGTGTAAGTACACTGTTTAAATATTCAAATGTAATGTGAAGACATAGGTTAGATAGATAAATAGATAGACAGATGATCAGATAGATAGACAGATAGATAGATGATAGAAAGAACATAGAGGAAGAGACAAAGAAGGGGGTTTATATGAATCAAATTCTCATTTGTCATACTGTAGTCAATAGATATCTAAAGTTGGTAAATCAAGAAATGGATCCGTAGGCATTTGATTTAGAGTTTTAGAGGCTTAAACACTGAAATAAACAAAAACAAATGGTTAACAGAGGTTGCCTTGGGGAAGAAAGTAAGGGGTGGGGAGGATTGGACCAAGAAACTTGTTGTCATCACACAAATGTATATATTATTTCTTGGTTTTTAAAATATATAATGTAATATATTATTTTCATGTTTTTTAAATTAAAATCTAGCTTTCCCACTAAAAAGATGAAGAAACTGAGACTCAGATAGATGAGGTGACTTTCCTTAGGTCAACAATGCTAGAAAGAGAAAGGACAGGAATGGACACCACATCATATTGAGCTATATCCATGGTGCTGCTCTGAACAACCCTGAGAGCTCCTTCTCACCCAGCAATTGTGGTTCACCATCCCTTCACAAAGAACCAGCTCTTGGTTTCATTGATTTTTCTATTGTTTTATTCTTCTCAATTTTAATTATTTCTTCTCTGATCTTTATTATGTCCCTATTTCTGCTGACTTTAGGCCTCATTTGCTCTTCTTTTTCCAATTTCGATAATTGTAACATTAGACTATTCATTTGGGTTTGTTCTTCCTTCTTTAAATATGCCTGGATTGCTATATACTTTCCTCTTAAGACTGCTTTCGCTGCATCCCACAGAAGTTGGGGCTTTGTGTTGTTGTTGTCATTTGTTTCCATATATTGCTGGATCTCTATTTTAATTTGGTCGTTGATCCATTGATTAATTAGGAGAATGTTGTTAAGCCTCCATGTGTTTGTGAGCCTTTTCGCTTTCTTTGTAAAATTTAGCTCTAGTTTTATACCTTTGTGGTCTGAAAAGTTGGTTGGTAGAATTTCAATCTTTTTGAATTTTACTGAGGCTTTTTTTGTGGCCTAGTATGTGGTCTATTCTGGAGAATGTTCCATGCACTTAAGAAGAATGTGTATCCTGTTGCTTTTGGATGTAGAGTTCTATAAATGTCTATTAGGTCCATCTGTTCTAGCATGTTGTTCAGTGCGTCCGTGTCCTTACTTATTTTCTACCCAGTGGATCTGGGTGAGTGGTGTGTTAAAGTCTCCTAAAGTGAATGCATTGCATTCTATTTCCTCCTTTAGTTCTGTTAGTATTTGTTTCACATGTGCTGGTGCTCCTGTGTTCAGTGCATATATATTTATAATGGTTATATCCTCTTGTTGGACTGACCCCTTTATCATTATGTAATGTCCTTCTTTATCTCCTTATTTTCTTTGTTATGAACTCTATTTTGTCTGATACTAGTACTGCAACACCTGCTTTTTTCTCCCTGTTGTTTGCATGAAATATCTTTCTCCATCCCTTGGCTTTCAGTCTGTGCATGTCTTTGGGTTTGAGTTGAGTCTCTTGTAAGCAGCATATAGATGGGTCTTGTTTTTTTATCCATTCAGTGACTCTATGTCTTTTGATTGGTGCATTCAATCCATTTACATTTAGGTATGTACTTATTGCCATTGCAGGCTTTATATTCATGATTACCAAAGGTTCAAGGTTAATTTCCTTACTATCTAAGAGTCTGACTTAACTCACTTAGTATGCTGTTACAAACACAATCTAAAGGTTCTTTTCTGTTTCTCCTCCTTTTTCTTCCTCCTCCATTCTTTACATATTAGGTATCATATTCTGTACTTTTTGTCTATCCCTTGATTGACTTTGGGGATAATTTCATTTTGCATTTGCTTAGTAATTAGCTGTTCTACTTTCTTTACTGTGGTTTTATTACCTCTGGTGACAGCTATTCAACCTTAGGAACACTTCAGTCTATAGCAGTCCCTCCAAAATAGACTGTAGAGATGGTTTGTGGGAGGTAAATTCTCTCAACTTTTGCTTATCTGGAAATTGTTTAATCCCTCCTTCAAATTTAAATGATAATCTTGTTGGATAAAGTAATCTTGATTCCAGGCCCTTCTGCTTCATTGTATTAAATACATCATGCCACTCCCTTCTGGCCTGTAAGGTTTCTGCTGAGAAGTCTGATGTTAGCCTGATGGGCTTTCCTTTGTATGTGATCTTATTTCTGTCTCTGGCTGCTTTTAACAGTCTATCCTTATCCTTGATCTTTTCCATTTTAATTACTATGTGTCTTGGTGTTGTCTTCCTTGGGTCCCTTGTGTTGGGAGATCTGTGGATCTCCATGGCCTGAGAGACTATCTCCTTCCCCAGATTGGGGAAGTTTTCAGCAACTACCTCCTCAAAGACACTTCCTATCCCTTTCTCTCTCCTTCTTCTGGTATCCCTATAATGCAAATATTGTTCCATTTGGATTGGTCACACAGTTCTCTCAATATTCTTTCATTCCTAGAGATCCTTTTTTCTCTCTGTGCTTCAGCTTATTTGTATTCCTCTTCTCTAGTTTCTATTCATTTATCGTCTCCTCCACCGTATCCAACCTGCTTGTAATACCCTCCATCGTGCTCTTTAATGATTGGATCTCCAACCTGAATTCATTCCTGAGTTCTTGGATGTCTTTCCGTACCTCCATTAGCATGTTGATGATTTTTATTTTGAACTCCCTTTCAGGAAGAGTCACGAGATCCATGTCATTTAAATCTTTCTCGGGAGTCGTATTAATAATTTTACTCTGGATGGACCAGGTTTCTTTGGCGTTTCATATTTGTATATGGCGCCCTCTAATGTTCAGAAGCTCTATTCTGGAGCTGCTCAGCCCCTGAAGCAGTGTCGGGGGTTGCAGGGGAGCGGTACTGGTGCCTGGGGGGAGGAAAGAGCTGTTCCCCGCTTCCCGGCTGCTGTGCCTGTCTCCACTGCCTGAACCAGTGGGCCGAGCACACAGATATAAGCTTTTGTCTCAGAGCAGCCGGATATGGATCCCTGCTTTCCACAAGTGGCTGGAATCTCAGTCTCTCCAGGAATTCTGCCTGTATTAGCATTCCAACCCCATAATCACATGAATATGATGAAAGCACCATGAAATGTAGATTTGTGCTCCCAGAGCAGATCTCCGGTGTTAGGTATTCAGCAGTTCCAAGCCTTCCACTCCCACCCTGCTCAATTTCTCTTCCTCCTGCCGGTGAGCTGGGGTGGGGGAAGGGCTCGGGTCCCACTGAGCCACAGCTCTGATACGTTACCCCATTTGGTGAGGTCTGCTCTTTTCTCTGGGTGTGTGCAGTCTGACGCCGTCCTCTTTTCTGTTGCTCTCTCAGGATTAGTTGCTCCGACTCTATTTTCTAATTGTATCCAGTTTTAGGAGGAAGCCTCTGTCTCTCCTCTCACACTGCCATCTTTAATCCTTTCTCTTTCTAACTTTTTTTAAGTAGGAGCTTAGATTGTGTGTTTCAAACTTTTCCTCTTTTCCAATTTAAGCATTTTAGTGCTATAAATTTATTCTAAACATTGCTTTAGCTGCATCTCAAATATTTGATATGTTGTAGTTTCACTCAAATGCATTTCTATTTTTTTATTTCTTTTTTCATTTCTTCAATTCATGGATTATTTAGAATTGTATGGTTTTTAAATGTTTGGAGATTTTCCTACTATTGATTTCTAGTTTGATTCCATTGCGGTCAGAGAACATACTTTAAATTCTTTTAAAATTTGGGGGGGTTATAAAATTTTTAACCTAAATTACAGATTTATATAACTTAAATTCTATCACTGTTGTCTAGATCCTGTTGGTTGATAGCAGTTGCTAATTTTCTGTCTTATTGTTCTATTATTGAGAGAAGGGTATTGAAATCTTTTAACTATAATTGTGGATCTGTTTATCCTTTCAGTTCTACAAGTTTTGGTTCATATTTTTGCAACTATGTTGTTTAGTGTATAGACATTTAATATTCCTTTACTTTTTGATGGATAGATGCTTTTATTGTTACATAATATCTCTGTTCTACTAATTTTTTTGCCTTGAAATCTACTTTATCTGACACTAATATAGCCACTCCTACTTTCTTTTGATTAATGTTTGCATGGGATATTTTTTCATTCTTTTTCTTTCAAACTACTTATTATATTTGAAGTGAGTTCTCATGGACATGCTTTTCTTATACACTTTTCCACTATCTGTCTTTTAATTGGTATAGTTATGTAATTTACATTTAATGCAATTATTTACATAAGCCTGACATTTTCTTTATTTTCTATTTGTTCTCTTTGTTTTAATTGATTTTCTTTTTCCTGCCTTTCTGTAGGTTCCTTGAACAGTTTTTAGAATTCTATTTTTATTTATTTATTTATAGTGCTTTTGAGTATTTTTTTTCCATTGATTTTGTAGTGGTTGTTCTAAGTATGATATTACATACATATATACCTAACATCACATTCAACTAGTGTTGACATGTAGAAACTTTACCTCCCTTTATGTCCCTTTACCTTTCTCCATTTACAATAGAGTCATTTTAAATATTTCCTCTACATGTGAGAATTGCCTCAGACAGCATATTATGAATTTTGCTTCAATTGTCAAACATAATTAAGAAAACTCAAGAAGAAAGGGAAGATTTGTTGTATTTACCTATTTTTATCCCTGTTTCTTTCTTCCCCCCTAATATTCCGGGCATCCTTCTTTTAATGGTAACTTTTTGTTTAGAGAACTTTCTTTAATCATTCATGTAGGGTAGGTCTGCTGGTAACAGGTTCTAATGTGTTTCTAACACCAGTAACCAATTCTCCAAAATCAAGTGTCCAACTGAGTATCTAAAACCTGAATCAATTCTGATACTATGTGGAGTTACTGCAGACCCCACAGGTTAAGGGCTCAGTCCCACAAGATTGCCTCTCATGTCAGATGCCAGTCACAGGTCTTGAGTCCCCAGGCTACATCCAATTTTGTAGGACTTGGCTACAAATTCAGGGGTTACCATGACCCCCACTCCCCAATCCCCTCAACCATGCAGGCTCAATAATTTGCCAGATTGGCTCATATAACTCAGGAAAACTTTTAACTTGTAAAGATTTATTATCAAAATTTTATAATAAAATATACAACTCAAGCAACTGCCAAATGCATAGGGTGAGGCATGTAGCAGGGGAGAGACATGCTACCCTCCCAGCAAGAAAATGTATTCCCCAACCTAGAAGCTCTCTGAATCTCACTGTTCAAGAGTTTTTATAGACCTCAATTTCCAGTTCTCCTTCCCCTTCTTGGAGGTTGGTGCGTGGGGCTCAAAAGTTCCAACCTGCTAATCACTTGGTCTTTCTGTGACCAGCCCCATCCTGAGTCTATCTGGAGTAGCCCCCCTAAGTCACTTCAGTAGCATAAACTCGAGTGTAATTAGGAAGATTCCAGAAAACAAAAGACACTCCTTATCAATTAGGAAAACCCAAGTGTTTTAAGAACTTTGTGCAGGAAATGGGGACAAAAACAAAAATATTTTGTATAATACCATACAAATTCTTAGTATGCCTTCATCTGAAAATGTCTTGATTTCCTCTTCATTCATATCCCAAAATTATGGGATAATGTTATGTCACTTTCTAGGGCCTCCATAGCTTCTGATGAGAAATCTACTGTCACTCAAAAAAAATTTCCCCCTATAAGTCAGGTGTCATTTCTCTCTTATTGCTTTCAAGTTTCTTGTCTTTAGTTTTCAGAAATTTGACCATGATGTGCTTCCATGGATTTATTTGGGTTTATCCCTTTTGGAATTCACTCAGTTTCTTGAATCTATAGGTTTGTATCTTTTGCTAAATTTGAAGATTTTTCCATCATTATTATTTTTAAGACTTTATAGCCCCAGCCTCTGATGATATGTTAGATCTTTCGATATGTTCTACATATATCCAAAGCTCTATTTATTTATAAAGTGTGATGTGGGTAAAATTGTAATATTTCCAGAATCTCTCACTTGGCCTTAGTGCATCTCCATATCAATAGGTGTTTCCAAGGGGTGGAGAGAAGTAGTATATCTCCATATCAATAGGTGTTTCCAAGGGGTGGAGAGAAGTAGTATATCTCCATATCAATAGGTGTTTCCAAGGGGTGGAGAGAAGTAGTATATCTCCATATCAACAAGTGATTACAAGGGTGGGGAGAGCAAGGGCATATCTGGACCAGAGAGATTTGGCAGGGTCCCTTTTTAAAGCCATGTGAGAGACAAGGATGAGCAGAAGTGGATGACTGCTTATAAGCAATAAATGGGTTTCTTCCATTTTATTTCTCCCTTTGATTGATTTCGGCTTCAAAGGTAATTTCCAAGGACTGGGAACTTATTGTCCCTCCAGAGTTTCATGTGACCAAGGTTCTTTTGGTCTATTTTCTCTCAGTTGTTGAGAATGGGTAACTTCTATTGTTAAAAGCTCATAGATTCTTACCCCTGTCCTTTCTAAGTTGCCTGCTAAGTCCATCCATTCAGTTTTTTCTTTTTAAAACTCAGTTATTACATTTTTTGGCACTAAAATTTCCATTTAGTTCTTTTTTTTATCTTTGCTGAAACATCCTATTTTTTAAATTTGTTCAGAGTGCTTGTAATTGCTCATTGAAGCATTTTTATGGTAACCGATTAAAATTATTCTTGGTAGCTTACAAATTATTATCTTCAAATAATTCTCACATTTGTATCACTTGGTGTTGGTATCTTGTGACTGCCTTTTCTCATTCAAGTTATGATTTTCCTGGTTCTTGGTATTATAATTGATTTTCAATTAAAACCTAGGCCTTTAAAATATAAAAGTCTAAAAGTTAGTCAAGTCTTCAGTTTTAACATGCCTCCTCTCACACTGCTCTGTCAGGGGAAGAGGGATGCTGCCAAATTTATCACCAGATGGGGGTGGAAGTTGCTTCCCAAGTCAGTCTCCATGGATTCCTTAGGGGAAGGGGTTCCTTTTACTGTTGGGCAAAGGTATAAGTTCAGGCTCTCTACTTGTCCTCCACTGATATTATTCCGATTGGAAGGGGCAGGGCTCTCTCATTACCACTCCATATGCTGCCTTCACTGATATAGTAGGGTGGCAGTAAAAGCTCAGACTCTACAACAGGCCTCCTCTGACACCACTCTGGTGTGGAGGAAGAGTGCTCCTTATTGCCAGATGGTGTCTTTAATGACACCAGTGGATGGAAGGGCATTTATCACCAGGCACAGATGAAAGTCTTGACCTGAATGAAGATCCTAATTTTCCCCTCAGCCTTTTCAGACACCACCATACTAGGGGTAGGGATGCAGCTGTAGTTTCTTCTGGTGTATTTGGGTGGAGTAGAGTGCTTATTATCTAAAAGCTTCTTAACTTGGTAGGCTACAACTTTCCTGATCCTTTGCCTAGAGTGAGCATATTTTTCTTGCCCTTTTTTTTTTTTTTTTGGTATGTGCAAATTGGCATTTCTGGGTTGGTGACTTCCCCAGAAACAATCTGGGATATATAAGCAAGCAAAAAAATTAAAAAATCTCACTACCATGTTGTTCCTAATCTTTAAGAGTCCCTTTATCAATCTGCATTCACCTTTAAGTCTTCTTATGTTTTTTAAAAAACAGTATGTCCAGGGATTTTAGCAGTACTAAGTGGGAGGAATAAGAAAAAGTACATCTATTCCATCTTTCTGGAAGCATTAAGTGAAAATGACATTGTTGATTAAATTTTTTTATTCTCTCAGCCTCTATGTAATCAAATCCTTCAAGCTACAAATTTAGTTCAACTTAGAATTCATTTGACAAAATGAATACTCAAATCAGTTAAACTGGACTTACTTTATACTGGAAATGGTCTGAATTAATTTTTAATTTAAATAAATATACACAAAAGACCCTGAATAAACAAAACAATCTTGAGAAAGAAGAACAAAGCTGGAGGTATCACACTCCCTGGCATCAACCTATACTACAAAGCTACATGATTAAAACAGTCTGTTACTGGCAAAAGAAGAGACCCATAGATAATGAAACAGAAAAGAGAGCCTAGATATAAGCCATGCCTATATACCATTTAATATATGCCAAAGAAGGCAAGAATATAAAATGGGGGAAAAGACAGTCTCTTCAATAAATGTTATTGGGAAAACTGGACAGCTACATGCAGGAGAATGAAATTAGATCACTTACCTTACTCCATACACAAAAGTAAACTCAAAATGGATTAAAGACCTAAGGGTAAGGAATGAAACCATAAAACTACTAGAAGAAAACATCAGCAGGAATCTCTTGAACATCAGCATGAATAATTTTTTTCTGGATACATCACCCCAAACAAGGGAGATAGAAGCAAAAATAAACAAGTGGGACTATATCAAACTAAAAAGCTTCTGCACAGCAAAGGAAACCCTCAACAAAGTGAAAAGACAACCTACTGCTTAGGAGAATATATTTGCAATGATACATCCAATGGGGGCTAATATTCAACATATACAAAGAACTCATACAACTCAACACCAAAAATGCCCCCAAATAAACCAATTAGAAAATGGGCAGAGTATCTGAATACACGTTTTTTCAAAGACAAACAACTGGCCAAAAGACACATGAAAAGATGTTCAACATCGGAGAAAGGATTAAAGATGGCAGCATGACAAGTGAGACAGAGGCCTCCTCCTAAAACCACAGATAATACAAAAATATAATTAATACAACTAATCCTGAAAGATCAACAGGAAAGAATGCTGTGCCAGACTGCATTCACCTGGAGAAAAGAACAGACATCATGGAACAGGATAATGTACCAAAGTTGTGATCCAGTGGGACCCAAGCCCTTCCCCAAGCCCAGCTCACCAGCAGGAGGAAAAGAAATGAAGTGGAGGCCTGGAACTGCTGAACACCTAGCCCTGAAGATCTTCTCTGAGAGCACAAACCTACATTGCATGGTGCTCTGTTGATCAGTGGGGTTGGAAAGCTAAGACAGATGGAATACCTGGAGAGACTAAGATTCCAGTCACTTGTGGAAAACAGGGATCCATATCCACCTGCACTGGGACAAAATAAAGGCAAGCACTCTGAG
Organism: Manis pentadactyla; assembly: GCF_030020395.1. Classification (NCBI taxonomy): domain Eukaryota; kingdom Metazoa; phylum Chordata; class Mammalia; order Pholidota; family Manidae; genus Manis; species Manis pentadactyla. The sequence continues at coordinate 50,235,394 of NC_080027.1, forward strand.
ACACTTTCTAACAGTGAGAGGGATGCTAAAGGGGCAAGGATTGCACAGAGCTTACTGCTCAGGAGCAAAGGACACATAGATAAAATTGTCCGGGAGCACTCTACACAGCAGGTTGGGAACTTTCAGGAGCTTCAGGCACTCCATCCACCTGGCTGGAAACGCAGCTCCAGGACCCCCCACCAGATACAAACCCTGCTGCGCCTTCCTGTGAGCCAGCCCACTCCTGGCTGAAAAACCAGCAGCTCCTGCCCTGACATCAGCCAGCCAGAGGGAAGCACAGACTACAGCAACTACAATCGCAAAGCACAGAGGCTTACACCTGTGTGTTCAGCCCGCTGGTTCTAGCAGTGGAGACAGGCATAGCAGCCGGGAATCAGGAAACAGCTCTTTCCTCCCCCCAAACACCAACACGGCTCCCCTGGGATGCTCAACATTATTCCAGGGGCTAAACAGTTTCAGAGAGTAGAGTTTCTGAACACTAGAGGGCACCACATACAAATATGAAACGTCAAAGGAACCTGGTTCAAAACAAAATCCTACAAACGCCAGAAAAAGGGTCAAATGAAACTGATCTCATCAATATTCCTGAAAGAGATTTCAAAATAAAAATCATAAATATGCTCATGGAGGTATAGAAAAATATTCAAGAACACAGGAACGAATTCTGGTTGGATGTCCAATAATTAAGGAATACAATGGAGGATTTAAAAGCAGATTAGATAAGGTGGAGGAGAGGATAAATGAAATAGAAATTAGAGAAGAGGAAAACAAAGAAGCTGAGGCACAAAGAGAAAAAAAGATCTCTAAGAAAGAAAGACTATTGAGAGAACTGTGTGACCAATCCCAATGGAAAAATATTTGCATTATAGGGGTACCAGAAGAAGAAGAGAGAGAAAAAGGGATACAGAATGTCCATGAGGAGGTAATTGCTGAAAACTTCCACAATGTGGGGAAGGAGATACTCTCTCAGGCCATGGAGGTGCACAAATCTCCCAAGACAAGGGAACTGAGGAGGACAACACCAAGACATATAATAATTAAAATGGCCATGAACAATGATACAGACAGACTATTCAAAGTAGCCAGAGAGAGAACTAAGATCACATACAAAGGAAAACCAATCAAGCTATCAACAGACTTCTCAGCAGAAACCTTACAGGCCAGAAGGGAGTAGCATGATATATTTAATGCAAGGAAGCAGAAGGGCCTCGAACCAAGAATACTCTAGCGTGCAAGATTATGATTTAAATTTGAAGGAGGGATTGAACAATTTCCAGATAAGCAAAAGCTGAGAGAATTTACCTGCCACAAACCATCTCTACAGTGCATTTTGGAGGGACTGCTATAGATGAAAGTGTCCTTAAAGCTAAGTACCTGTCACCAGGGGTAATAAAACCACAGTAAACAAAGTAGAACAATTAATTACTAAGTAAATGCAAAAATTAAATAAACTACCCCCAAATTCAGTTAAGGGATAGACAAAGAGTACAGAATATAATACCTAATATATAAAGAACGGAGGGGGAAGAAAAAGGAGGAGAAAAAAAAAGAACCTTTAGATTGTGTTTGCAATAGCGTACTAAGTGAGTTAAGTTAGACTCTTAGACAGTAAGGAAGTTAACCTTGAACATTTGGTAAAAACGAATCTAAAGCATGCAACGGCAATAAGTACATACCTATAGATAATCACCCTAAATGTAAATCATCTGAATGCACCAATCAAAAGACACAGAGTCACAGAAAGGATAAAATAACAAAACCCATCTACAAGCTGCCTACAAGAGACTCACTTCAAACCCAAAGATATACACAGACTAAAAGTGAAGGGATGGAAAAAGATATATCATGTAACAGGGAGACAAAAGCAGGAGTTGAAGTACTTGTATCAGACAAAATAGACTTCAAAACAAAGAAAGTCACAAGAGACAAAGAAGGACATTACATAATGATAAAGGGGTCCATCCAAAAAAAAGATATAACCATTATAAATATCTTTACGTACCTAACACAGGAGCACCTACATATGTAAAAAAAAATACTAACAGAATTAAAAGGGGAAATAGAATGCAATGCATTCATTCTAGGGGACTTCAACACTCCACTCACTCTGAAGGACAGATCAACCAGACAAAAAATAAGTAAGGAGACACAGGCATTGAACAAAACATTAGAACAGATAGACCTCACAGACATCTACAGAACTCTACACCCAAAAGCAGCAGAATACACATTCTTCTCAAGTGCTCACAGAACATTTTCAAGAATAGATCATATACTAGGCCACAAAAAGACCCTCAGTAAATATAAAAGGATTGAAATTGTACTAACCAGCTTCTCAGACCAAAAAGGGATAAAGCTAGAAATAAACTATGCAAAGAAAATGAAAAATCCTACAAACACATGGAGGCTTCACAACATGCTCCTAAATAACCAATGGATCTATGACCAAATAAAAACAGGAATCAAACAATATATGGAGACAAATGACACAATGATTCAACACCGCAAAATCTGTAGATTCAGCGAAGGCAGTGCTCACAGGGAAGTATACTGAAATACTGACCTACCTCAGGAAAGAAGAACAATCCCATATGAACAGTCTAAACTCACAATTAATGAAACTAGAAAAAGAATAACAAATGAGGCCTGAATTCAGTAGAAGGAGGGACATAGTAAAGATAAAATAGAGAATAAATAAATAAAATTGAGAAGAATAAAACAATAGAAAGAATCAATGAAAGCAAGAGCTGGTTCTTCAACAAAATAAACAAAATAGAAAAACCCCTAGCCAGACTTAACAATAAAAAAATAAGAGTCTACACACATAAACAGAATCAGAAATGAGAAAGGGAAAATCACTATGGACACTACAAAAATACAAAGAATTATTAGAGAATACTATGAAAAATTATATGCTAAATTGGATACCCTAGAGGAAATGGACAACTTTCTAGAAAAATACAACCTTCCAAAGCTGACACAGAAAAAAAAAGAAAATATGAACAGACCAATTAACAGCAATGAAATTGAATTGGTAATCAAAACACTACCTAGGAACAAAACCGCTGGACCAGATGGCTTCACTGCTGAATATTATCAAACATTTAGTGAAGACCTAATATCCATCCTCCTTAAAGTTTTCCAAAAAGTAGAAGAAGAGAGAATACTTCCAAATTCATTCTATGAGGCCTGCATCACTTTAATACCAAAACCAGGCAAAGGCACCACAAAAAAGGAAAATTACAGAACAATATCCCTGATGAATATAGATGCAAAAATACTCAACAAAATAGTAGCAAACCAAATTCAAAAACACACCATGATCAAGTAGGATTTATTCCAGGGATGCAAGGATGGTACATTAAAAAATCCATCATCATTATTCACCACATCAACAAAAAGAAGGACGAAAACCACATGATCATCTCCATAGATGCCAAAAAAGCACTTGACAAAATGCAACATCCATTCATGATAAAATCCCTCAACAAAATGGGTATAGAGGGCAAGTAGCTCTACATAATAAAGGCCATATATGATAAACCCACAGCTAACATCATACTTAACAGTGAGAAGCTGAAAGCCTTTCCTTTAAGATCGGGAATGAGACAAGGATGTCCATTCTCTCCACTTTTATTCAACATAGTACTGGAGGGTCCTTGCCATGGCAGTGAGACAACACAAAGAAATAAAAGACATCCAGATTGGTAAAGAAGAAGTCAAACTGTCACTGTTTACAGATGACATGATATTATACATAAAAAACCCTAAAGAAACCACTCCTAAACTACTAGATCTAGTATCTGAATTCAGCAAAGTTGCAGGATACAAAATTAATACACAGAAATCTGCTGCATTCCTATACACTAATGATGAACTAGCGGAAAGAGAAATCAGGAAAACAATTCAATTCACAATTGCATCAAAAAGAATAAAATACCTAGGAATAAACCTAACCAAGGAAGTGAAAGACCTATACACTGAAAACTACAAAACACTCATGAGAGAAATTAAAGAAGATACCAATAAATGGAAACACATCCGTGATTAATATTGTCAAAATGGCCATCTGCCTAAAGCGATCTACAGATTCCATGCAACCCCTGTCAAAATACCAACAGCATTCTTCAGTGAACTAGAGCAAATAGTTCTAAAATTCAGATGGAACCACAAAAGGCCCTGAATAGTCAAAGCAATCATGAAAATGAAGAAGAAAGCAGGGGGGTGGACTAAGCTCCCTGAGTTCAAGCTCTACTACAAAGCCACAGTAATCGAGGCAATTTGGTGCTGGCAATAGAACAGAACAATAGACCAATAGAACAGACTAGAGAGCCCAGATATAAACCCAAACATATATGGTCAATTAATATATGATAAAGGAGCTATGGACATACAATGGGGAAATGACAGCCTCTTCAACAACTGATGTTGGCAAAACTGGACAGCTACATACAAGAGAATGAAACTGGATTCTTGTTTAACCCCAGACACAAAAGTAAACTCGAAATAGATCAAAGACCTGAATGTAAGTCATGAAACCATAAAACTCTTAGAAGACAACATAGGCAAAACCCTCTTGAATATAAACAGGAGCAACTTCTTCCTGAAAGCATCTCCTTAAGCAAGGGAAACAAAAGCAAAAATGAACACATGGGACTATATGAAACTAAAAAGCTTCTGTATGGCAAAGAACACCATCAACAGAAGAAAAAGGCATCCTACAGTATGGGAGAATATATTTGCAAATGACATATCTGACAAGGGGTTAACATCCAAAATATAAAGAACTCACATGCCTCAACACCCAAAATGCAAATAACCTGATTAAAAAATGGGCAGAGGATATGAAGAGACAATTCTCCAAAGAAGAAATTCAGATGGCCAACAGCCACATGAAAAGATGCTCCACATCACTAATTATCAGGGAAATGCAAATAAAAACCACAATGAGATATCACTTCATACCAGTTAGGATGGCCAACATAGAAAAGACTAAGAACAACATATGCTGGCAAGGATGTGGAGAAAGGGGAACCCTCCTACACTGCTGGTGGGAATATAAGCTAGGTTCAACCATTGTGGAAAGCAATATGAAGGTTCCTCAAAAAACTCAAAGTAGAAATATCATTTGACCTGGGAATTCCACTCCTAGGAATTTACCCAAAGAAAACAACTTCTCAGAGTCAAAAAGACAAAGAAAAACTGAAGGAACAAAGCAGCAGCAGAATCACAGAACCCAAGAATGGACTAACAGTTACCAAAGGGAAAGGGACAGGGGAGGATGGGTGGGAAGGGAGGGATAAGGGCAGGGAAAAAGAAAGGGGGCATTATGATTAGCATGTATAATGTGGGGGGGGGCATGGGGAGGGCTGTACAACACAGAGAAGAAAAGTAGTGATTCTACAGCATCTTACTATGCTGATGGACAGTGACTGTAATGGGGATTATGGGGGGGGCTTGGTGAAGGTGGGAGCCTAGTAAACATAATGTTCTGCATGTAATTGTAGATTAATGATAACAAAAAAAAATTTCCCTTTGTAAAGTGACAAAATTTCCATTTGTAAAAAAAAAAGACATAGGTACCTGTATGTTTACTGCAGCACTGCTTACAAGAGCCAAGATATGGAAGCAGCCTAAGTGTTCATCAGTAGATGAATGGATAAAGAAGTTGTGGCACATATACACAATGGAATAGTGTTCAGCCATAAGAAGAAAACAAACCCTACCATTTGCAACAACATGGATAGAGCTAGAGGGTATTATGCTCAGTGAAATAAGCCAGGCAGAGAAAGACAAGTACCAAAAGATTTCCCTCATTGGTGGAGTGTACCAACAAAGCAGAACTGAAGGAACAAACAGCAGCAGACTCACAGACTCCAAGGGACTAGCAGTTACCAAATGGGAGGGGTGCAGGAGGGTGGGTGGGGAGGGAAGGAGAAAGGGATTGAGGGGTATTATGTTTATTAAACATGGTGTTGGGGGGTCATGGAGAGGACAGTGTAGCAGAGAAGGCAAACAGTGAATCTGTGGCATCTTACTACACTGATGGACCATGACTGTAATGGGGTATGGGGGGAACTCCATAACATGGGTGAATGTAGTAACCACATTGTTTTTTCATGTCAAACCTTCATAAGAGTCTACATCAATAATACCTTAATTAAAAAAAAAGATGTTCAACATCACTAACCACCAGGGAAATGCATATCAAATGCATTTCCCATGAGGTATCACCTGACAGCAGTCAGAATAGCCACTATCCAAAAGACAAGAAATAACAAGTATTGGCAAGTATGTTGGAGAAAAGGAAACTCTCCTACACTGTTGATGGAAATGTAAATTGGTCCAGCTGGTGTAGAAAACAGAATGGAGGTTCCTATAAAAACTAAAAAATAGAAATACCATATGACCCAGCAATTCCATTTCTAGGAATTTCCCTGAGGAAAACAAAATCACTAATTTGAAAAGATACATGCACACCTATGTTTATTACAACATTATTTACAACAGCCAAGATATGGACACAAGTAAGTGCCTATCGATAGATGAATGGATAAAGAAGATATGGTACACAGACACAATAGAATATTACTCAGCCATAAAAAGGAAGGATATCTTGTCATTTGTGACAACATGGATAGCCTTAAAGGTATCATGCGAAATGAAATAAGTCAGTCAGAGAAAGGCAAATAGCATATGATTTCACTTATATGTGGAATCTAATAAATAAGACAAACAAAAAAGAAACAGACCCATAAATACTGAAAAAAGACTGTTGATTACCATAGGGGAGAGGTGAAAAAGATAAAGGGAATAAAGAGGTACAAACTTCAAATTATAAAATAAGTTAGTCATAGGAATGTAATTACAGCATAGAGAATTTAACCAATACTATTGTAATATATTGGTATGGTAGCAGGGATAACTACACTTAAGCATGATAAGCATTTAATAATGTGTATAATTATCAAGTCACTATGTTGTATATCTGAAACCAATATAATATTATATATCAACTATATACAATAGTAAATTTCAACAGTAAATAGATAAATATGTTAATATTTGTCCCTGTGACAATCCACAATTTAATAAATTCTGAGATACGGTTGGGAGAATAGGGGAAAGAAAGAACAGGAAGGATAGAGATTTACAGGACACTGAAGAAATTTGTTACTTGGATACAATCTAAGCCTAAAGGTGTCAAATCTGATTTCTTGCAGTATTTGATGCAACATTCAGGTTAGTAAGAACAAAAGGAAAAGTTATTCATTCTCCTCAATCTCTTAAGCCTTGAAACTCTGCACTTTCCCTTAAAAAACATTATTCCCCTAAAATTTCATCCTGTATTTTTCTCATTGATAATTCTGAAATTCTGAGGAGGAAGCACATAGTGAAGTCTTCATCAGTAGAGAAAAAACCTGTATCATAGGAATGCACTGCACCATTCATTTTTGAACACTTTTCTTGACAAAAAACTTAGATAAGCTTGATTCTAGGACCTGAAATATTAAACAAAGGCTTCTATTTTTTATCATGCATTTGCCATTTCAAAATAAATCAATTCCTCATCTGACGGAGACTTGGGAATGCAGTTTGGCTTTGTATTTTTCAACATTTAAGGGGACTATGTTGTCAGTTCCTCCTGTAGTGTTAAAAGTTGTACAAAGCATGACTCTCCTGCCTATTTTTAAAATTAGTCTTATTGTAGAAAGCCTCTTATATGAAACAAAGCCACAATTTTTAAGAATAACAGCCTTTCAAGACTACTAGTTGTACTGGATCAAAGCATTTTTTCCCTTTACCTACCGAAATTCCAAAAGTCATTTTATGCTATGTCTCGAAGAACAGAGCTTCTGGTATAACTGGCATGAAGTCACCATTCACTACAAAAATGATGTCTCATATGTGAGTATCATAAATGACAGACTATAATACCATAAAGCCACTGAATACTTAGAACTTGCACTACCAACCACATCAAACTTGTAGAATTATTTTAATCAACCAATACACCTATTTCACAAGCCAGAAGTTTCAGGAATTATTTGTTTTAAGACTATTTTAGAGTGTTTACAGGTTGAGATTATTTCCAAAGAGAATAATGGTCTAAAGAAAGGTATCACTTGGCAGTATAACAGGATATGACATGATCACTCGTAAGGAATCATTCTGCAAAACCCAGGTTGAATTCATAGGGGTACATGCTATTAAGTAGACATCACATACGTATCCAGACACGAAATATTCTGTCTAATACAAAGCCTATAGTCCCGTGAGAGTATTCCCCTTCTTAAATTGTTGCTAATTCAACCCAATCCTTGGTTATTCTATAAAATATTGATGTATTGGGCCCCCATCCTTACCCCTATTAATTAGGCACTGCAGCCTTTAGTGAATTATATGAACATTTACCAGTAAAGAAAGACCAAAGAAAGGCATAGCAGGAAGAAATCTGCTAGCCCCCTGTGACAGAATCTATATTAATTAGGCACTGCAGCCTTTAGTGAATTATATGAACATTTACCAGTAAAGAAAGACCAAAGAAAGGCATAGCAGGAAGAAATCTGCTAGCCCCCTGTGACAGAATCTATGTGAAACAATATGCAGTGAAAGAGTAACACCAGTTATTACCCCTGTTCTGAAATAACCCATAAAAGCACTAAAATAAACAAAGTCAGATTTGTTTAATGACACTACAAAGATGTTATTCTTCAAATTACAAATTTTTTTCTGTAATGGTATCTAGTTTCATTGTTTACTTAAAAATACTTTCAGGTGACAAATATTTTAGATATTAAAATAGCACTGGTTTTTAAGGAAAAGCTTACAAAGCCTTTTGGAACACAATTCTGGTTGAAAATAGTAAGAAATAAACAAATATAAAATACATAAAAACAAAGATTTAGAAGCAAAACATTTTCTTAGTTTACACACAGAATATTTTGATTAATATTGTAATAACACACACAAATGTGTTATCATGATGTGAAAGTTCAAGAATATTTTCTAAATAAGAATAATCAAAAATAAAAACACAAAGAAAATGAGCATAAGCTCATAGAACTAATAAGTGATTTTAGCAAGGTTGCAGGAAAACTACAAATCACTGATGAAGAAAATTACACACGACCTAAATAAATGGAGAGAAATCTGGGTTCATGGATTAACCGATCAATACTGTTAAGATGTCAGTTACAAACTGATCTACAGATTCAATGCAACTCCCATCAAATTCCCAGCCAGCTTTTTCATAGGTAACAAGTGAGTTTTGGCAAAGCCATAGAAATGTGTATTCCCACTAAATAATAGTTTCTGATCTCAATTTAAACTTCAAGACTTTTCTATCATATTTATACTCTGTATGTTCAATATGACTGACTACTTAATGAATGCACATAGCCATGGTAATTTTTAGTGCCCTATTTAGAGATCTAAGTAACATTATGGCTAGCTTTCTCATTAGATCCTTATTCAGATTGCGTATGATTTCATGAAAAGAAAAGAAAAAGCTTTCATAGTTTACAAGATCCATGCTCCTGGCAGAAAGTATATGTATGACAAATGTTTGCTGAGTAAACACATATAAGCATAAATGAACTTGAGACACATTCCAGAAAGTTGGGATGATGTAAGAGAAAGAGTTCCACAGTAATTTTCTATAAGATCTTCTAAACTCAAAAGATCTTTATGGTCTCATTGCACACAGAAAAAAGTTTAAACCCATTAATGAAGTAATGAAGAGCCATAAACAATTGGCCCCTTTGCAGCTTTCTCTTCTGTTATGACCTAACTTCTCTCAAAATCCAAAATAAATACTGAGCTTCAGGCCACTTAACAACCTATCTCAGGACTTTTGCTAAAGCAGTATAAATACCTTTTCTCTTTAGCATGTTCAAGTTCCACTTGTCTTCAAATTACTTTTGCTGCATAATGAACTATCCCAAATGTAGCAGCTTAAATTAAGCACCATTTTATTATGCTCACGGAGTCTGTGGATGAGAATCCAAAGCAAAGGCAGAACACTATTCTCATTCTCAGAAACAATATCAACATAGAAGATCAAGATAAACAGGTTAATATTAGTTATTTCTGGGGAAGAACAGTACTGATTGAAGAGAGGGTATTTAAATGGAAATTTTAAAATTTAACATTTAAATTTATTTTAAGTTGACTGAAATGGTTTAAAATCTGTTTCAAAAGATAAATTAAAACTGCATTAATCTGTTTTGCTTAAATAATTAAATATGTTACTGAATAAAACTATCCACACTACAAAAGCTATTTTTTAAGCAGTTCAGCTGGAAAGGCTCCACCTTGAAAATAACTGATCATCTGTTTTAATTCTACTTTAAAACAATGTTCAACATTTTGCACCTGGATAAAACAGTTCAAACTTAACAAACATTTCAAAGAAAAACATTTACAAATGTGGTAGGTATGAGATGGAACTTTAGTTGTTGGGTTTTTTTTTTTCACTCAAGACTGTATGAAAAGGTCAACTGCTAAGTAGAAACAAGAACAGGCATGAAGTGGGAGGGTAAACAACCAAATAAGGATAAATGCAGAACAGGAGCAATTACCTAATGTATTAAATTCACAATCACACATGACTTAAACCTTCTGGAATTGGGGTGAAATCATTATAGAAACATGAGTCAGCATTTCTTGTAAGACTCCTAGATAAAGTACAGGGTTCCTCCCAACTTTGTATGCTAAAGGCTGACATGCATCTCCCTAGGAGGAGAACACATTAACATGTTATTATCAAATCTTATATTCTAATCTTCAAGGATTCAATGCCATTTGAAAATGTCTATTTCAGCTATGCAACACACACCATACTTAACACCTCTAAAAAAGTCAATAGTATAGTCCAAGTAATCCAGTTCTAAAGAGGTTCTGTAATGCTGACAAGAAAATCCCTTAGCAGTTCTTTGCTCACCTAGCCCCCTCTCCTCTACATCCTTCTTCCATGATTACGTAGAAAGACCACAGATTATATATACCCCTTGTCACCTTTTACTAGAATTCGTCTCCTCTCAAGAAACAGCATGACTGAAGGGACTTTGAAAACAGTGAAGTACTATTCAAATAGTTGCACAGAGCTTATTTTCTTGGCTATCAGAACAACTCCCATTCACACAATTCTTTACAGATCAGAAGGTATACAACAGGTAATTATTTGGTTGATCAAACAAGCAAACTAACTAAATCAGGAAGCCATTAAAAAAATGATAAACCCCTCTGATACTTCTATTTCAACTTAAAAACATAAATGTGCATCATATATAATGAGAAATTTTTAGATTGAAAGAAATATGACTACTTGCAGGATTTCTCTGTGTTATTTTATAATTTTAACTAAATTTTGAGTATCATAAAATTATGGATTGGGCAGCTCTGGCTACCACAGAAGGGATTTCTAGCTTTGGAGGTAATTTCAACTCCTCCTTCTTTTCATATTTAGATCCATTTATTTCTGTCACTATGTGGATGATATCTACTTCATCTATAACTTTACTTTCCAACTAATCAATAACATTAGTCAATTATTACATATCATCTTCACTAAACTATAGGAACATAATTTTATAGACATCAGTTGATAAACTATTTTCAGTTTCTTTTTACAGTTCATTATTTCTGTAACATTGGTAAACTCCTTGGTTTTGTCTAAGATTAAGTGAAAACTGAACTTGGACTTCTTTTCCATTTGCAGATACTATCTTTAATATTAATGACTTATAAAAGGTACAGAAAATCTAGAATCTAATAATTAACTTATGCCAAAACAAAATTTTTCACCATTCCTAAACCTCTTGATCCATGTGCTGAATTAAGAATATTATATATAATTTTTTTAACCCCCTTAAATAGTCTTATTTTCTTTAATGTTGAGATCCAAAGGAACACTGAATGTCTACATAGTGTGGAACCCAAAGTCAAAGTATACCATAAGACAGATATAAAGGATGAACCAAGGACAGAGTAGATTCTAGCTGACGGAAACAAAAGTTCCACATTGTGAGCAAAATTGGCATGAGTGTTAGATATGAAGCAAGAGAACAGAAAGGGAATTCCAGGAGAAAGGAACAGCTTGATCAAATGTACAAATACAGGAAGTGTATTCCATAATGCATTTTTAAATAAGAAAACTAGTTTAGTTGGAATACAGTATGTGTGGGAAGAGGCAGAAAAGGAGCTAGTACTAGATGAGGCTTTCTTAGAAAGATGACTTGTAGCCAGATAATGAAAGACTTTGTTTCCCATGATAGAGACTGTTTCATTCTGAGTGATGGGATATTGCCAAAACTTTTGGAGAAAGCAGAGTGACAGAATCAGATTGGTGTTTAGGAATAATAACTCTGGCAATCGTGAAATGTAAGTAGTGATAAAGTGAAATAAAACTAGATGGGAAATTATTATAATTACCAAGAAAAAAGATAGTAATAGCCTCAGACATAAGTAGTAGAAGCTAATATAGACCACATTCTGGGTCATGAAAAAGGGATTCAATAAATTGAAAATGATCTGAGTCATACAAACTGCATTCTCTAACCAAAATGAAATTAACTTTAAAACAAATAAAATAAATATTATCTACACAATCCCAAAATATTAAGGAACACAATTCTGAATCCATGGATCAAAGAATAATTTAAATGGTAAGTTAAAAAATAGTTTGAACTGAATGCAAATGAAAACACAATTAAAGTTGTGAGATGCATTTAAAGCAACACCTGGGGATTAATTTATAGCGCTAAACACCTTTTATTAGAAATGAACAAAAGTCTCAAATCAGTGACTTCAGCTTCCACCACAAGAAATAAAAAAGGCAGAGCAAATTAAATCCAAAGTTGCTTGAAGAAGGAAAACAATAAAGATGAGAATGGAAATCAATGAAATTAGTAAAAGAAAATAGAGAAAAAGAAATGAAGCCAAAAGTTGGTTCACTGAAAAGATCAATAAGCTTAATAAAGTTGATAGACTGATTAGGGGGGAAAAAAAGGGAAGTATTAGTCTGTTTTTACATTTAGGTCTATGATCTACTGGAGGTCTTGAGACATGAATGGAAGGTCTTTTGTTAATATGGTTACCCAGTTGTTCTAGCACCATTTGTTGAAATGGCTATCTTTTTCTCCACTGTATTATCTATGTACCTCTGTCAAAAAATCAGTTGTCCATATACATTTGGATTCTCTCTTCTGTTCCACTGAACAGAATTAATATTGTTCAATTATCTATCTTAAATATTAAACTATTTTGATCATTGTAACTTAATATGCCTTCAAGTCCTCCAACTTCGTTTTCACTTGTCAAAGTTGTTTTCCTACTAGGTCTTTTGCATTCCCATATGAATTTGAATTTCGATAATTTGTTGCTAGCATACACATAAACAATTGATTCTTGTATACTGATCTTTTGTCCTGCAACTCCCTTGAACTCAGTTCTAGGAGTATTTGGAGTTTCCTCAGGATATTTTTACACACTGGTTCTTTTTATCTACTCGTTTCTGTATGTTTTATCCTTTTTCTCCTCACAATGAAATAGTTTGAATATTTTCTTCTGATCTTACAGTTTATTAATTCTCTCTTCAGCAATTCCTACTAGGCTATTGAATATAGATCAAATTTCGTTACTTATTTCAGTTACTGTATTTTTTCAGTTTTTGAAAACACTGCCAAAATACTAAATCTTTTATTTTACTCTTCCAACATACTAATCTTTTATATGTTTAGTATCATTAAACATATAAGCACAGTCTGTGTCATAGTGCCATTATTGGAATCCCTTATAAGTCTGTTTCTTTGTTATTCTTTCTCAGGTTTTTTTTTAATATTGCCTTGTCTCCTTGAATGTCTGACTGCTTTCAATTGAATGCTAAACATTGCATGTTTAAGAAGAAAAAGGTGGAGATAATTTGAGACTCTGGATGGTGTTATCTTCTTCCAGAGTGAATTTATGTTTTCTTTTAGCAAGTAGCTAGACCACAGGCTCTAGAAATGGCAGATAACCTTAATCCAACAAAGGGTTAAAATAATTCAAGGGTTCATTTCAGTCCCCATGAGGGTTGATCTTTTTCTAGTTCACCAATATATCTACAATGTAGCCTATTATAGCACTTAGAAATAGCTCCATAAGCTGATTCAAGTTAAAAGAACAGTTACCCAATTTCTGACTCCATCATAATCACAAAATTCTGACTACCTATTTTATTATTGAAAGATCTCTGAAGAATTGAATACTCTCTTTACATAGTCAGCTTTGGTGTTAAACTCTATCCAGCCTTACTTTTTAATTGTAATGAGTAGATACATCATTTGCAGTGAGCTATGATGTTGGTCACATGGAAAACAAATGCTAGGCAACTATGTTTTTACTAATAGTCAAAATTCAGTCATTGTTTAACTATTACTCAGAAGAGAATTGTTTCACACATTGGTCATACTTAATCCATAATTTATTTTCCCTCACAATATAATGTTCAAATGTTAGAAAATGTAAAAATCATTTCTAGAGACATTACATTTTGTAACAACATTGTCCTGTTCTGCTGAATATATTAAAAGAAGGTGAAATAAACTTAGAGAACTTCGAAGTGTTTAAAGTGTCTTGGTTCAAGAAAAGCTGAGACATCATGCTGAAAGACATACTGTCTCTATATACTTGAAATTTTTAAGTGGAGATATAAAATGAGACTTTTGGGGTAATGCCAAAACATATTTATGTATATCTTTACAGGCTAGAAATTCCTATACTCTTTTGTTAAAATTCTATTTTATTTCTACTCCAGAGGGATGGTCAAAAATACAGCTGACCCTTGAATAACACACAGGGTAAGAGTCCCAACCTGCCCAGTCAAAAATCCATGCTTAACTTTTGTATTTTATATATTTTTATACTGTATTCTAACAGTAAAGGAAGCTAGAGAAAAGAAAATGGTTTTCCAAATGATGACAAATCTCCAAAAACTTTTCCAGTAAATTTATTGAAAAAAATCTGTGTATAAGTGGAGCCATGCAGTTCAAACCTGTGTTGTTCAAGCATCAACTGTATTTTAAAAGGTCATACACACACACACACACACACACACACACACACACACACACACACACACACACACAAGGTTAAATAACTACATAACTTGTATTTTTGAAATTTTTCAACTCTATCCTATCCTTAAACAGGGTAACCTTTTAAATGTCTCCAAAATTTTATTTTTCCAGTTCTACTGGTGTCTTCACATTACAGGAACAGTTACAAATGGGGAAAATTGCCAAATACTTTAAACTGCTTTTATCTTTAAAAAGATCCAACTTGTCAACTAACAGCTCACTTGCTTTACTGAAAGTAACTGAATTATCATAGTTGGCTATTTATATATAGAATTTATATATAGAATCCATTTATATATAGAATTTACCCTTCCAATTGCCAAGGCTAAAAAAATAAAGGTAAACTAAAATGATTAGAAAGCAGGCTTTTCTAATGTTAAAAAATCCTTCTCACAAAAAAGCACTATTTCCTTATATTCATCTAAATACTTTTAGATATAACACGTTTAAATTTTATCACAAATAAATGCAGTTTCTTGAGGTGTAATTGCAAACCCCCAACCATCCACAACCACACCTCTATACTTGCCTAAGGATAAACATTTTTTAAAAAAAGCAAAAAAAAAATTCTTTTATCCAATTTGATCAGCTACTACTCGTAAAGAAAAATGATTTAAATGACCTTCTCACATAATAGCCTACTATTGACCAGGAGCCTTACTGATACCACAAGCAGCCAATTAACACATATTTTGAATGTTATATATGTTACATACTGTATTCTAACAGTTAAGAAAGTTTTGACTTTCCCTTTTTCATAAAAGGCATTCTTGGAGATAAGTCAATTCTGTAATACATACCCAATGTCTAAAAGCATTCAAAAGCAGAACACTGGAAAAATTTTATATATATTTCGAGTTCTTTCTGGAAATTTCCCTTGCTCTTTGACTCCTTCCATAATGACAAGGGAAAGTAAATTTCTGAATAGAACAGAAGTTTGAACTTCAAATAAATTATACGTACCATGTAAGGATCTCATTTTGGTTTAAGAAAATCAATTGTATTATGAGAGAGAGATATCTTGATAAGCTTTCATGCAAATGAAACTCAAAGGGGAACAAGTGCGGGATGGTGACTACAAGCTCAATATATATATTGGGGCAATCTACTATAGTTGTTTAAAGGAAAGAAAAAAAGCAATAATGTAACTTCGGTTGCATTAAAAGAAGTAATATGTATCTTAAAGGGGGAAAATACACTCACTTAACCTACATTACAACCTCTACATCTACTTATATTGCACAGTTTAAAAATGAATAGTGCCAAAGTAGAGATTCCCAGAGAAAAGCAATTAGGAAATAAGGCACACTCAGTATAATCACAGAATATAAAACTTAAGATTTTGGAAACATTAACTCTCGTAATTTTAATATTCTCCTGTATGTTAACTTCCAAATCTGTATCCTCAGGCCTGGCCTGTCCCCTGTATTTCAAATGTCTAACCAAAGGTCTACAGTGAATACATTTACTTGACAGTTTTACATACATTTTGGCCTTGACCTGAGAGAGCACAGGAAATGAGCATGAAAGCTGCGGCCAGACTGCCATGATTCAAATCCAGAGCCTGCATTCCAAGCTCTAACATATAGCTACGTATACCTTGAACAAATTACTTGACTGCTTTGTATCTCAGCTTCCTCATCTGTAAAATGGAAATAGTAATTCCTTGTAAGGTTGTCTTAAGAGTTCAGTATGTAAGTTTTAAAAGCTGTTAAAATAGAATTAGATACATACTAAGTGCTATATATGTTTATGAAATTAAAAAAATACATAACAACAAAATTCAAACTCTCCATCTTTAACCCTCAAAGATTTGTCAAACAAACAACAAAAAAAAGTTTTTGGAGAAGCTTTTACAGAAAGTATGACCTCTGACAAGTCTTGTTTCCAGTTGAGTAGACCCCGAATTGGGGGGAAAAAAAAAAAAAAGCTTCCAGTTGCCTGTGGAATATTTAAGCCCTTATTTTGCATGCAGGAAGGAGTTGCCTTCTTACCTGGTAGACTGAGTTGCCAGCAGTATGTAAGAAAGAGTGATTTCAGACCATCTTTCATGGTTTAATAAACTGCCAAACTGTCCAAAAAAAAAACAACCCTCTATCCTCAAAACAATGCATCTTTCTATAAAGTTTATTTCAGAAAATGACTCCAGGACAAAAAACTTTGCTTCTTTCCATACCTTCACCAATTTTTCTCAGTGACTCGTTCAGGTCCTTGCCATAAACACCAATAAGATCTGGCCAGAGAAGGAAGAAATGGAGAAGGAGGAAAAGGAAAAAGAAGGTAAGAAAGAGAAAAGAGAAAGAAACTGAAGAATTAAGGCAATATAAACACTAAAATGTTAGTAGCAAATCTGTTTGAACAGATTATAAGTAATCACATTATTTATAAACCTTTCTGAATTTCTGAGCTCTAACAGATAAAACTGTGCTTCCCTTGAAAAAAAACTGTTTTGAAACGTCTCTAATGAATAAAATCTAAGTTCTTCATAGTTGGCTTCTATGCCAATTTATTAGTTGGTTTCTTTGCATCCTCTTCACAAGCAGCTACTCTTTACCTAGAACCAAATCCCCACTCACCTTCACCTGGCTAATTCTTCACCTTACCTGGCTAATTCACCTCCTCTGCTCTCTTCAAACCTACTGTCCCAGTCTAGATTAAATATCCCTTCTGTATGCACCTTTAGAACCTAGTATACACATATTGCACTTATCACAACATATTCAACAATTAAAGTTTCTATAGGTTTGTCCCTCTCTTTCCTTGAGGTAAGTAGTGGATCAAAAAAAGTTTGCTGTGCAAATGACTCCAAAGTCACATTATTTCTATTCTACTATGTTGCCTCTCTGTATAAAAGCTGAAAAGGTGAATTCCTAAAATAACAGATTCCTTTTCTGGGAGTATTCAAAGTGAAACAAAATGTTACCCATCTTGCTCCTTCAATCTCTTATTTACAAAGACATACTAGCCAAGAGTGAAAAGACATATCCTAATGCTGGACACCCAAAACAATGTTGCCTGAAATAAGAACTCAGAGTTTAAAGCTATCTGAGCAAGTATCTTCCTTGTAACTAGACAGAGCATTAGCTAACATGGAACTGTTTTCTTCTCCAGTGGAGAAAGGATATTGGAAGAGCTAAGAACACTATTTTAGGGATAACCTTAAATACACCCTCTTTAAAAAAATTAAATGAAATAGTCACAAGTTTTCGTGGTCGAATTATCAGTACCAAATTGCCAGGCCCCCTCCAAATTCTAATACACTTATCTGCCATGCAGTTAAAAAGATAGCACACTAAAGATTTACAAGGAATGGACAAAAAATGGGATGCATAGTTTATTTATATGAAGATAGGTAGAGGGAAAGCAGAGAAGGAAATCCAAGATTATATAATTTCTACAGATCAAAGAATGACTAGGGACAGTCCTGCTTAAGTGTGGTGTTTCCTCCAGTCTGATAGCTTTCCTCAGACTGTCCCTTTCATCTGTAATTTCTGAAAAACAGTTTTTTCAGAGGAGTCTTTGGGCTAGTTTTAGTTTCTCTGATAAAGAAAACTGCTTCCTATAGATTCCATGAGAACACTAGGGAGTGTATGAGGGCAGATACGAGCAAAAACTGCAGAGAACAGTCCAGAGGACCATATAAATTCCCTGAAGGACCAAGCCTGACAGATTGATGTCTGAGATGAGGTCTAGTAGAAAATGAAATCTGACATCAGAGCTTTGCATTTCGAGCTAAGACACAGTGTTCAGATGAGGTTGACAAAAGTATGAAACAAATATTTTCAATATAGTATTTTGAGAAAACCAAAAAGAATTGTAATTATAGTAATAAAACATTTTCAAACATCTTTCCATCTCTCACCTCCCTAAAATACACAATAAGACTAACCTGATTTGATAATTAAACCCATATGACTAATTTTCCAATATTTGGTGTAAAACTTAGTTTTATACCAAAATCATAATATTATTTTGGAAAACATCTTTATAATGACAACAGTAATAGCAGCTAACACATAATGATTACTATGTGCCAGGCACTGTTTTAAGCACTTTATGTGTAATAATTCATTTGATACTGATAATGATCCTATAAGGTAAATACTATTAATTCCTATTTGACTGATAAAAAGAGTCTTTAAATAATTTGCCCAAGGTCACAGAGTTACTGAATGGAGAATCCAGAATTAAAATCCAAGCAGTCTGGTTCTAGAGTCCACGCTCTTAATCACTTTACCAAATTGTCTTTCTAGGTATTACACCTTAAATTCGTTGGACCATCAAACTGATCAAAGCTGAAATTGCTTCTACATTCTCGCCCTTATCAGGGTACTGCTACTCTCCCAGTCACCCAAATTTGAATCTGTGAGATACCTTTTGGCCCCTCCACGCATTCTGTATTCAACCAAACCAAACCTTGTCAATTAAGTACTACTCCATTTCCACTCCTGTCATCATCCTGGTGATTTCATGGTTGAAAACTTCATTATCTTTTCAAGAAGCAATAGCTCATGCCAACCTTATTAATAAAAATCTTTTTCACATGAACTGCAGGACTCTTATATCATGTTTTATGGGACATAATTATAATAAAATGTTTACATTTCCCCATAAACTTCTCCTTATTAATTTCAGCCCATCATTCTGGCCTATATATTAACTTCCCCTTCCAGACAGTATACCAAACCCTGGATAAGCAAAATTTAAAGTAAACTAAAAATGTATTAATCACATTTCCAGTTTAAACAAAATACAGAGACTTTAAGGTTTTAGCACTACAAATAAAATCTACAAGAAAGAAGGTAACTGGATCAAGTGACCTTCTAACGCCTAAATTACACTTGGGGCTAGGGTACTTTCATTTCAATTACCATAATCATAATGTATATGACCCTCAAGAGAACACAGTGTTTCCTTTAATCCATTTGGTTCCAATGAATATCAATGAGATAGTTTGGAGACTTTAAAAGGACTTTACCAAAATAGGGAGAACCAAATAGAAATAGAAGCCAAGGAGCATAAAACCAATCCACAGCATGCATTAAATCACAATGTTCTTCATTCAGCTCTTCCACTTCATGCAACATAGATATTATTTACACAGCATACATGGTAAATCACAATACTGCTCACAGTCAGTTGTCTCAACACCACAACACACCAATGGCCCAGGCCAGGTGGTGTAGGGCATCACTTTGCAAGTTCCACACTTAGCTACCACAGTTTATTTGCTTTCAGTATTCACAAATTCTAATTTATTCCAAACCAGTCATCCAAAACCCTGGAACCACTTTGAAGGTGCCTCATACAGATTCCCTGCTTCCCAGTTCCCTTTGTGCTAGGATATGGAAAGTGCTATCTTCTCCTCTTCCTTTTAAGAGACAGAAATAATAGCTAATTCTGACTTATACCTTACACCCTCTTATTTTATTTTAAATCTTGAAGAAATGCCTTGTCTAGCTGCTTGGTAATTGACAATATGAATGACTTCAGTCAACTGGTGAGCTCTTAACCTCCAAATATAAGTAGTTGCTACCTGAACCAATGGGGATAAGGTGATCTGAGATTATAAAATACATCATTTTGGTATTTGAAACAGGTGATCTGAGATTATAAAATACATCATTTTGGTATTTGAAACTTGACCCAGATATTAATCCAGTGTGCTATGGATTAGATTAACTTCACATTATCTGAAGCCTTGTAATGTTTTCATACCTTTGCAGCACTGTAGCAGCAAACACCTCTAAAAATAACTGCCAGAGCAGTAGCAAAAGCTCATGACTCCACTAGCAATAGCTGGCACTAGTCTCCAGTGTTCAGTATGATTTGTTGCAAAGCTAGCCAAAAATAATGTCCAAAGATTTGCTAGAGTTGAAGTTTCTTCTTGAAAAGCAGAAGGCAACTTAATTAAAATCCTAATCTATGCTGACATAGTATAATATCCAGCGTTAGATGGAATCAGATCCCCATCTTACTCACTTCAACTTGTCTATGTAAGTGTCTGAAATCTTACACTTACTGTAATGTAATTAAAAAGGATTTTTTATTTTTATTTATGGTTCTAGAGTCCACGCTCTTAATCACTTTACCAAATTGTCTTTCTAGGTATTACACCTTAAATTCGTTGGACCATCAAACTGATCAAAGCTGAAATTGCTTCTACTTTCTCTTCCTTATCAGGATACTGCTACTCTCCCAGTCACCCAAATTTGAATCTGTGAGATACCTTTTGGTAAAATTTTAACATACTGTCCTGTATATGCTCTAGAAAATCCAATTTTATTAGATTAAGAGCCAGACATAGTTGTAAATTTAATGACATATTCAAACATTTTAAAACTCCAACTTTTGAAAAAGGAATTTGAATATGTGTATATTTTAATGCAAATTAAGCAAACAGACTTTTAAGAAGAAAAAAACCCCATAATATTTCCAAGTATAATAACAACTAGAATATTAACCTGAATAGGTCAGTTTAATGCTCTTACAAATTTGTGGAAAACCTTCAAATTTGTGGAAAAGAACAAGGCCCTTGAAGAGGATGTGTGTAAGACTATGATGGTGAAGATGTACACAAGAGGAAGTTCACTATCACTATAAAAATGCCTCTAGACTGAACATGAAGGCACGGCCTCATCTGTCTTATTTACCATTGCACCTAATACATTGTCCAGCATTTAACAGGCACTAAGAAAATACTTAAGAATGAATCACTGGAAATATTGAATATGGGCTAAAGCTATATGACCACTTGGCAAGACTATATACAACTGATTTAATCATCAAAAAAAGGAGATTGGAATTTGACCTGGAAACCCGTTAGGTCCCTTCCAAACCTTAAGATTTCACAGCATTTTCATCATCCCAGAGAAGATTTTAAGTGAGGTCACACAGTTACTAAGTAGACAAGCAAGAATTAAAACTCAGGCCCTTGAGTTCTAGAGTCTATGCTCTTAATCACTTTACCAAATTTTCTTTCTAGGTGTTACACCTTAAATATACAAAAGATCTTTAGAGAAATGTCTATGAGTAACGAGAGGCTACATCACAACCTACCAATCGGTCTTTTTATACAAACCCTTGTCAAGCTGGAAAGAAAGAAAGAAAAAAGAGTGAAACAGAATCACTGAATCACTGAACATTTGTGATCTTAAAGGGCAAACTAACCTGATTTAAATATTTCTATATTTAGAAACTAGACAAATTAATCTTTAAAAAGGCTAAGTCTATGCATTGTATTTAAAAAAAATCCTTAGAAGCTCTATTACATCCACTAACAAATAATTAGGGTAAAAAAGTCCATGGTATCAAAAGTACAAAGAATCATTTTTTTCCTTAAAAGCCCCAAATTAAAAAGTCCGTTATCAGTTAACAACTGCTCGGTTACAGGATTAGTTTAGAAATACACAGAATTTTAAAACCTGTATATAACTTTCTGTAATGATAAACTGCAAATATGTGACTCTAAAGCTCTCTACACTTTTCTTTGTCCTTGAATGGGATACAAATATTTTAAAAAATAGGTTACACATTAATTGTGAAGCCTGTTTGACTACATAAAATAATAATCACAGTCATGTACAACTCATATGTCTAAATAATTCCTTAAGCCAAGAAACTAATGTCCATCACTACTTCATATTAAGGATACTTTAATAATTTAAGGTTAAAAGTTGTTACAATTTGCTTAGTAAAATCAAAGATATATAAAATTCTAAAAGCTATTTAACCTAGCTCATTTGCTTTCCCTAAGACTATTTATTTGGCAAGCAACAGGTAACTGCTTGCCTTGGTTATTTACAAATTAATAGGCCACCACTGTTCCTATCACTGCTTGATTATTTTTTAATAGTACTCATCACTTCTCACATACTCTATTATTTACTTATTCATTATGGTTAGTGCCAGTCTCTCTCCAGGTGAAGTCTAAGTTCTAAGAAGACAAGGATTTTATCTCGTTCACTGCTCTATCTTCAACATCCATCTCTGTGCTTGACACATAGTAAGTGCTCAATAAATATCTGTTAAATGAATGAACTGACATTAAACTAAATAAAGCTAAATTTTCAAAATGGCTACAAATTTTAAGGCAAACTTCTGAACAAATGAGCAAACTGCCAAGAAAAAAACTGTGTTTTTCCTAAGTACTCACAGCCAGCTCTTTAATGATCTTTCTAAAAAAAAAAAAAAAAAAAATCACCAGTGATCTGTACTTAAGTTACTAGTTTCTGGACTTCACCCTTATCCCTCGTCATGTTTAGGAAACAATTCTTCAGTTTTAGTAATATTATCACATCATTCTACTTTAAGTTGTCACAGTCACTAACAAGAAACAGGTTGTTCTGTGAGATAAAATTACACACACTACCTAGATAGAAAAATATTAATATAAGTAAATATTCATGTGAAATTGAAATGTACCTTCCAGAAATTTTAAAGAGGCCTCATTCAGTTTAACAGAATCTCTGGTTCATGGAATGAGTGGAAAATAATACTTATGAGCAGGGGACCTTCCTGTGCCTCTTTTCAACTCAGAACACATCTCTTCTTCCATTTCTCTGGCCTGTCAGAAAGCAAAACACTTAAAACCAAAATCTAGGGTTCTACCCTATCTTGTTTATTAGTACTCAAGTCTCAGGAAAAGCAGTCACTGCCTGAGGAAAGAGCCTGGTGAATCTCAAACAATGGAAACCACAATTAATTCACAAATTGACAGCACTTCTCATGTAAGTTTTATAGCCCTGTATGTTTCTTTCTGAAGTACATATTACTGAATTTGAGAACAATACTGATGATCCTGTTATATGCTTAGCAAAATCTTTCAGTCAGTAATGAACTCAATAGTGGAATCTAACTTTTCATTAGAACACTATGGCTACCATAATCAGTTATCCCTGAGTTCACACACACTGTAGGTGTTACTTGTAAATATGGTCTATCTTTGGAAGAAATAAAAGCTGCCGACTACTTAATTACCAAACATTTGTGTTATTAGACCCTACTGATTTTAATGTTAAAACACGTTTCTATTTTTGTCTTTCTAATCCCAATTAAATCTTCCTAATTAGAACAAGGCTCAACCTTTTTTTTTTTTTAAGTAGCAGGAAAAAATCTTTAAAAAATCAGCTTGCCCCATCTAACACAAAAAATAGTGTATTTTAGTTTTAGAAAAGCATTAACAGAGTCAAAATCTGGGTTTTACTATCATCTCAGTCAATAGTAAGTAGCTGTATGACCTTGGACAAGTTATTAAGTCTCTAGATTTCAAGATTTAATTTTTAGCATTAATGGAAATGAATTTAAGCAAGTAAAATAAATTTAACTTACTTAAAACTGTCAGTTTTCTGTTTAGCTTTCCAAATCTTGGATTCATACAAACTTTCCCAACTTTTGATCTGTCAAATTTCCGCAAGTATTTCAGATTCTGGATAATTCTTGGCCTAACTTAAAATATCTTTAAGCTAGACAGAATTAGCTATATAAAGAAATAAACTTTACTAAGGATTATAAATTGATTACTTTATGAAATAAATATTGACCCTATTTTTAGCTTTTATTATATTTAAGGAGATGTCAGAAATTATTCCTACCATCCCTCTTCCTGGACACATTCAGTGCAATGCAACATTACACTACTGCTGGCATAAGTACAAGTTACATAGAAATACTTTCAATTAAAATATATGTACATAATTTCAAGGCATTTCTTGAAAGTAAAGGAAGTCCAGTGATAAAATTTGTTATAATAGTAGACGCAACCACATCACTGAATAGATTTATAACTGATTAATAAACATTGTTCTCCAAGATTTAAAATTTTTTTCTTCAATAAATATACAAATTTTTGTTTTATCACCTTAATAACTCTCCCTCTAAAATTTTGTATACTGGTGATATTAGTGCCCTTTTACAGACAGACACATAAGTACCACTAGAGGCCACCAAATACTTGACTTTTTAAACTGGCAAATTTATAAGTTTATAAGATGAACACGCACAGTAATATACATAACTGGGAAGGTTCCACATGAATACCCAAACACAACACAAATTTAAGCAAAAAGACATGAACATATTTCACATAGTACATAGGATGCCTGGACCACCAAAACCTTGATTAGACCAGGAATGGGGAATGGGGGGATAGTATCAAAATATCATTCCTTACATACCTATGAAATAGATAAAATGGTCTAGAAACTTGATGCTCTCTCTAAATAGCTGTTGTCTTTTATAATCAAATTATATACCTACAGATAGGTATATATACCAATATAGACATATAAATAAAATCCCAGAGTGCATCAGTCTTTCCTCCACATCAGTCTTTCACATATAATATTGTTTTTATAGCTAAAGTTGTCTACCACTATAACAATTAAAATTTTAATAAAGAAGTTCTATTGTCAAAGTCACCCCACAGATTTGAATATATCCAAAATTCCAACTTCAAGAAAACTTGGCTCAGCAGAATAGATAATACCTGAGAAAACTGCTCTGAGCTCTTAAGTGAACTGTTGCTAGTCTCTCTTGTCCCCTCACTTCTTCCAGTGTTGTGCACCTCCCTAAAGTGCAAAAGATAGAAGGCACAAGCAGCATCCCGAGATTCTGTAGACCTAAGTGAAAACTATGAAGCAAAATGGGATTTCTTGCTGACTATCCACCTTTTTTTTTTTTGCATGAAGATACACTATTTTCCAACAGTTGTCAAGTAACCTGGAAAAACTTTATCTTTTGGTTTTTGCCCAACTAAATGTTGCAAAGATATTCTCTTTTTAAAACCTTTGTAGTTTTAGCTTTTACCCTTAGTCTATGATACAGTTTAGGTTAATTCTTGGCATGAGGTACGGTTAAAACTAATTTTTTTTTTCTAAATGGACATTAGTCATTCCAGTGCCATTTGTTGAAAACCCTATCTTTTCTACAACTGAATTATCCTGGTAATGCTACTGAAAATGAATTTACCATATATTTACGGGTTTGTTTCTAGATGGTTACATGGATATACATGTTTATCCTTAAGCCAATATCACCATAATGTCTTGAATATTGAGCTCTATTACATGTCTTAAAACTAAGTAGTGTAAGTCCTTTAACTTTGTTCTCTCTTCTCCAAATTATTTTCACTATTTACTATATATAGGTCTTAGAGATTTATTCATATCACTGCATAAAGCTCTATCTCACACTTTTCTAAAAAAATTTAAACCAGTAAAATATACATAACAAAATTTATTAGGTTAACCATTTTTAAGTGTACAGTTCAGTAGTGTTAAATACATTCCCAGTGTTCTGCAACCAATTTTCAAAACTTTTCATCTCATAAAACTGTACCCACTAGACAACCTCCCATTTCTCCCTCTCTCTGGCCCCTGGCAACCATCACTGTGTTTTCTGCGAATTTGACTACTCTAGATACTTCCTATAAATGGAATCAGACAGTATTTGCTTTTTTGTGATGACTTACTTCATTTAGCATAACATCCTCAAGATTCATCCAGGTTGTAGAGTACGTCAGAATTTCCTTACTTTTTAAGGCTGAATAATATTCTGTCATACGTACATACCACATTTTGTTTATCTATTCATCTGTCAATGGATACTTGGGCTGCTTCTACCTTTTGGCTATTGCGAATAATGCTAATGTGGACATGTGTGTACAAATACCTATTTGTGCCCCTACTTTAAGTTTTTTTGGGTGTAAACCCAGAAAGAAAGTTGCTGGATTATATAGTAATTCTATTTTCAATTTTTTGAAGAACCACCATACAGTTTTATATAGCACCTACACCATTTTACATTCCTACCAACGGCGCACAAGGATTATAATATAATCTCTCCACATCCTTGCTAACACTTGTTATTTTCTGGGTTTTTTTTTTATAGCGGCTGTCAGAATAGGTGTGAAGAAATATCTCACTGTGGTTTGGATTCGCATTTCCCTAATAATTAGTGATGTTATTAGCATCTTTCATGTGCTTATTAGCCATTTGTACATCTTCTTCTTACTTTAACAGTTACATAATATTCTGATGAGTAGCTGGCACCACTAATTCACTCAATGTCCTCCTTACGGACATTTATACACTTTCCAGTTATCTGGGATGAGTAACCTTTTATATGCATATGTATATGTAACCATACCAATCAATGTGTTCAGAATAGTCCCAGTTTATGCATGTTTTCCAATTCACTACCTTTCACTCTCAAAAGCATTCTGGTTTAAATAATATATATTTATACTAGGGTCAGTTTAGCTATAGATAAAGTGCTAGAAATGAAATTAGGTAAGAACTAATTTTGCTTAAATTTTCCAGGCTACTTGTTACCAGAACTCATCCCACATTAAACCTGGTATTAGAAAAAAGATATCAAAATATGGATTAGCTCTGTCTGAGCCCTGCAGGCAATAAAATTAGATTACAGTTATTGCATAAGAGAATAATCAAAGACATGACTAGGATTCAAGTCCAAAAGACTGACAGAATAACAATACCACTAGTTTCCAGAGAAAACAAAACACCAAAAAAATGAAAACTGAAACAGTAATCAAAATAGCATGGTACTGGCATAAAAACAGACACACAGATCAGTGGAACAGAACAGAGATTCCAGAAATAAACCCAGGCATACATGGTCAATTAATGTATGACAAACTATACAAGAATATACAATGGGGAAAAGACAGTCTCTTCAATAAAAGGTGCTGGGAAAACGGGACAGCTACATTCAAAAGAATGAAATGGGACCACTATCTTACACCATATACAAAAATAAATTCAAAATGGATTAAAGACCTGATTGTAAGACTTGAAATCATAAAGCTAAAATAAAACAAAGCCAGCAAGCTCTTCGACATCAGTCTTAGCAATATTTTTTTGGACCAATCTCCTCAGGCAACGGCAACAAAAGCTAAAATAAACAAATGGGATTACATCAAAATAAAAAATCTTTTGCATGGCAAAGGAAGCTATCAACAACAAAAAGGCAACCTACTGAAAGCAAGAAGGTATTTGCAAATCATACATCCAATAAGGGGTTAACATCCAAAGTATATAAAGAACTTATGTAACTTAACATCAAAAAAAACAAACAACCTGATTAAAAAATGGGCAGAGGACTTAAATAGACATTTTTCCAAAGAAGACATACAGATGGTCAACAAGAACATGAATAGATATTCAACATCACTAATCAGGAAAATGCAAATCAAACACAATGAGATATCACCTCACACCTGTCAGATTAGCAGTTATCAAAAAGACAAAAAAAAAAACACAAGTGTTGGCAAGAGAAAAGAGAATCCTTATGCATGGTTAGAGGGAATGTAAATTGGTGCAGCCACTATGGAAAATAGGATGAAAATTCCTCAAAAATTACAAATAGAACTACTGTATGATCCATAAATTCCACTTCTGGGTATTTATCCAAAGAAAACAAAAACACAAATTCAAAGAGGTATATGTATTCCTATGTTCACTGCAGCATTATTTACAATAGCCAAGATATGGAAACAACCTAAGTGTTCATCACTAGATGACTAAAGAAGATATTACTTAGCCATAAATAAAAGAATGAGATATTGTCATTTGCTACAACATGGATAGGCCTTAAGTGTTTTATGCTAAGTGAAATAAATCAGAGAGAGAAAGACAAATATATTATTTCACTTATATGTGGAATCTAAAAAAACAAAACAAACCGAAACAGAAACAGACTCATAGATACAGGAAACAAGCTGTTGGTTACTAGAGGTGGGAAGGGTTGGGGGGCTTATGAAAGAGGTGAAGGGGATTAAGAGGTACAAACTTCTAGTTATAAAATAAAAGTCATGGGGATACAACCAATAATACATATTTGCAAACAACATTTGTATTAAGTTAAACCTGTGTAGATCTACATCTTCCTCAGAAAGTTCTTTATGGCCTCAAAGCATCAGATATAACAGAACCCCAGCGTGACAAGAAAACCTTGGCTAGGCTGGTTCTGAGAATAGTACTGAAGTAGCAGATCATGAAGACTAGGTAGGTGAAAGACTCTCTAGCATAAATGATGCTATCAAAGCATTAGTAAAATAAGCAGAACTGTAAGTAACTGAAAGTCTAGTATAGGATAACAAACCACTTCAGCTAGCATGGAAGATTGTGAGAATAACCCCAAGATTAATTGCTAGTCTACTATCTCAGATGCACCGTCTAGACTCCATCAGATTCCAACCTGCCACATGGTTCTATTTCTTCAAAGAGAGAAGTATTCAGGAGTAGGAAACAAACATATGAGTGCAAAACACCACTTTCCAGCCTCAACTCCACTTACATCCACTTGCAGTGTTGTGAACGTAACTTTGAGAGTCCTTTTTGTAGTCCTTATGTTTCAAAAGCATTTTTTTCTATTTCATTGCAGTATTCTTATGTTTTCAGCCTCAGCTCTAAGCAAAATCAAGTCTTCCACACATCCTTTACAAATTGAATTCAACACCGTAAGTTTAAAACAGAATTCAACACCCTATACCCAACCTCAGTACAGAGGCTTTAGATGCCACCTATAGTATCTTTCACAGGTACCTTTTTAAATTAATTTTTAAAATTCTTAGCTGTCTTCTTGTATTTGCTCAAATCTGTCTGGCAAATTATCCTGCCTATCTTTATTCTAAATAGTTACTTATACAGCTGGCTTTTTAACTCACATATAGGAACCTACATTTTTACATGCTATATTTCATCTTCTTAGGTAAAGGGCCTGTAACTCCAGCTTTTTAAAATCTTCGTGAACCATGATTCTGTCATCCAGCATGTTCAATAATTTTTCTCATTCTCCTTTCATGTATATCCCTCAACAAAGAGGAGAGAAAATTCTCTTCCATCTTCCTATACTCAGTTCCCTGACCAAACAGTACTTACATCTAGGTCAGAAGGACAACTGCTATCCCATTTGTTGTATTCAGTGCATTCTAAACAGCTTAAAGATTAGTGCTTATATTTAGTTCTCTGCTCTCTAATAGTATCCCATACTAAGGCTACTTCTTCTATGTCACAACTGTAAAATGTTCAATACAAGATATTTTTCCATCTTCTCCCCAATCTATGTTTACAATTACAGAAAACTGGATTTATAATAAAGGTAGTCAAATCACTAGTCTATATATTACTGAATTGATTTCTGAAGAACCTCAAATTTAGAAATTCTGTTTACTCCTCTTTAACTCAAGCCACAACATTTTTTTTGTTACAATACTTCAGTCTTCTAAAAAAATTAGATAGATTTATAAATGCCTCAATGCAGGCATACCCTATTATTGCATGTATTCTAAATTAGGATATAGAAAGATTCTCTTCTGAGACAGGACATCTTTAAAAAGAACTAGTGCCAAAACAATACTATTTTGCTGATGTCCAAAACCTAGCCAATAAAAACATTTGTTCCCCAAATCAGAAATAGATTGTTAGCCATAGAATGCCTCTGCAAAACAATTCTTAAATTTTCTTTGAAATATTGTCACTAAAATTAACTGAAACGTTATTTATATAACTGTCTGTGGTTTCCATGTATGCCTAAAAAGCACAAGAAAAAGATAAAAATATCCCAGAAAGGGAAAAGCAGTCATTATGTTTGGTTTAGCTTATTTTCATATTTTTATTTTTAAAACCCATTCAAATTAAAGTTCAGCATTTCTCAATAGAATAAAAAATGGCAATTCTTTACATAAAAAACAGAAAGAATAAGTTCAGCATCCTTTAAATTAAATTTGGGATTTGACTTACTAGTGAATTAATTGCTAAAATCCTTTTCCACAAGTCATAAAGTTTAGTCTTTAGGCTGAATACATTACCTTTCAGTTAGAATTTATAAACATCAGATATGTGCTATCTGGGGAAGGAGATGAGGCAAAAGAAAATAATTACAATATAACATTATCTCTGAACCCAGATTTGTTCTCAGATAAAATAAATAAGTGAACTTGGTTTCTATCCAATAACGCAGCATTCTTTAAACATTTCTGAGCCTCAATTCTTCCAAATTATAACCCTGTTTTCAGATCTGGCATTTACACTAAGATACAAATGCTAACCATCATTTAAAGTCACTCTTAGAATACTTTCAGATCTTGGCTAGTATTAAGAGTCGAAAGACTTGACCTTGACTCCTAGTTTTTCTGAATCTTAGCTATTAGACCTTAGTAAAACTGCTTAAACTTCCTACTCCACAGTTTACTTATTCCTAAATTATATATATATTCCTGCCAATCATCAAATTTATGTGAGTTCATCATAGTCTATCAGTCCTACACAACTGTTAGATATTAACATTAATGTTATATGCTAAAAGTTGTTCTGCTGCCTTGGAAGGGATAAGATTTTTTGCCCTATAAACTTTTGGAAAAGGGTCACTACCACCCTGTAGTCAACAAACCACTTAGGTAAGCCAGATCACCTTCAATAAGACTAAAATTGTATTAGGCCAATTAGATCTTGAAGCTACTGCAGTTACTCTAGATTATACAGTATTTTACAGTTATTCAAGTTACTGTTGTTCATTTGCACAGTAGTTGCATTGCTCTAATACATGAAGTATAACACAAAACAATAAATAATAAAAAGACAAGAAAAATATAAGTTAATGATTCTCTTTTAAAAATGGGCTTTGATAGATGTTAGATAAATTTATTGTGTACTTGACAAAGCACAAATAGATACTAGAGGATTAGAATTGCTATGAATTATAGAAAAATTAAAAGGAGAATGAAATCCCAATGTAATCCAGCAGATCAAATATTCTTGAAATATTAACTAGCCTAAAAATTACTGAAATGCTTTGCTAAGAATCAGCCAAGAAGTGATCTAGGAAAATCTTAGTTGAGGACAAGTTCTGTCTACCTCTTAGCACCTCCATTTTACTATTCAGCAGCACAGGACTCTGCTTGTTATTGGAGAGAGATTGACAACACTTGAACATGGGAATGTCTGCCATACAAACAAAAAATACCGTTTTCTAAGTAGTAAAATCAACATGTCCTCCCTCATTACTGGAGAAATATCAGAGGGATCACAGTATCTATTCCCTTACCTTTCAAAACACAAAAATTATCCCCTCTCTGTCATAGCTAAAGAGCTAGTGCCAAATCATGATATTTATCTGCCCCAATGATGTCTGTTGTTCTTGAAAACTTATGAAGGTGGTTCACTGTTTATACTGTCAAGTTGAGGTAATTTATATCCCTCCACACCTTGATGTGAAGGAAGTTCTGAAAGGACCCAAGCACCAAAAGCTTTCCCCATTCAGTCATCACTGAAAAGGATGTTGAAAGAGGGTTTAAAAGCTTTAATAAATGTGGTTATTCATACCATATGGCCAATTACTAGTATTTGTTGACATGTGGGGGAGAAGAAAAAGCAATACAACAGCTCTCCAAAAAGTTACTTTTCCTTAGATCCTCACTATTTCTCCCCAGTTTTAATACCACAATTCAAGTGGGTCTACAGAACCCACAGCCACCTTTGTACAGCTGTTATAACCATCAAAGTTAAGCATCCAGAGATGTATCTTTTATCTTCAGCAAAGCAGAAATGGGCAGTCATTAGCTAGAATGATAAAATTCACACTTTTCAACATCAGTTTTATTCCTAATGGGTATTTCTCACTATGACAACAAGAAAATGAACAACTCTTCCTCTGCAGGAGGTTCTGTAAGATTGCAAACAGCAATGACAGTGACAACAATAACAATACTAATGTTCATCAGCTAGCTACCTCATTTATTGAACACTTTATGAAGACACTGTTCTAAGCATTTTATGAGTATTTTTTCCCATTTTATCTTTACAACAACCCAATGAGATTAGTACTGTTGTTATCTTCACTTTACAGATGACGATTCTGCTGCTGTTAAGTAACCTGTCAAAAACCACGCCATGCAGCTGAGATTACAACCCAGGCAGTCTTCCCACAGCCTGCACTCTTCACTACCACACTACACCAAATGTCCTCTTGAGAAGGACTTTAAAGAACACTTCCCATATATGCGTGTGTGTGTGTGTGTGTGTACATATACACACAATATGAATGCATACACACACACAGTCTGGTATGTTTGAGAACCAAAACTTTATGGCCATATTGAAAAATACTTTAGTGATCATCTTCCAAGTCCCTCATTTTACCACCATGGATCTGCCACCAGGTAAAATGTCCTAGCCATTGGAAATTACGCTCAACCATTAAATTTCTTTAAAATGGCTGACAAAAATAAAGCAGTTGAATTGCACTATTATAAAGACCTATAACTAAAAAGAAAGAATTCAGATTTGTGATTTCAAGACCAAACTCAACAAGACTGGAAACCACTAAACCAACCTTTAGTTTTCTGTCCGTTTTTTGTTCTGTTTCCACCAAAACAATAACTTAGAAATTTTCAGAAAAAAAAAAAATATTTGTTTAGTGACACACTATCACTGAAGCTACTAGGCTAAGGTTTTGACTAAAGAATCAGGAATTTTTTCAGCTTCCACGTATGTAAAGATCATCAACTTCACCTTCAGAGAAAAGTTTAAAGGGGAAAAGAACAGCAAAACAGGCATTCCAAAATCAATACGTTCAAGAGATTACTGTACTTAGACACAGAGAACAGACCGTTGGTTGCCATAAGGGAGGGTGGGCGGGGGGATGGGTGAAATAGGTGAGTAGGGGAAACATTAGTGAGAATGTTTGCATCTTGAATCTGGGTAATAGTTAATGTCAAAAATTCATCAATCTGTACATTAAGATTTGTATATTTTATTGTATGTACTTCAATTAAAAAAAATTACTGTACTTGGGGACAGAGAGTGGGGATTATTTCTAGTAATATATTACAGTTAAATCACCAAATTATTTAATAGCAACTGTGATATAAATATAACCATAAATATAACATCAGAAGTATTATTATAAAAGTACAACAGTACAACACCAACTTACCAATTCAATTCCCTGTGGAAAAGGCGTGTCATCCCAGTCCTTCTGTGGAAATCTCTGGATTATTTTCCCCAGACCTGCTCCTGACCCTATTAATAAAATCAAAGTGAATTAGTTATAGAATACTAAAAAATCTGAATACTCATTATATTAATACTTGCTTCTTAATGAGTATTTGTTGAACAAACCAATATGTTGACTAAAAATGTTCAAGTTTTTAAAGGCATAAAAGTATTTACCTTCTAAACAAAATATTGAAATGATAGGCAATCCCTATCTGATGGATTCGCAAAAGAGTGACACATATGAAAAGCTAAGAAAAATAGAGGCACTGAAATCTAGAATCTCTACCATGCCCTTTGTTCCCAATAAGTACAGCAATCTTCTCAGTATCTAAAGTTGAAACATTAAAAATTTTTCTATGGAGACAAAGTAATTGTAAGTGATAAATAAAATGGTACTGTTAGCACTAAGCTTCAGTTATGAGTTATAAGCACTGTTATAAGTAACATATTTTTGACCCATAAAAAATGGCCCGGGAACTTGACCATTGTCTAGGCAGGGTTTCTCAACATCAGCACTATTGATATTTTGGGCCTGATAACTGTTGTGTGTGTTGGGATGAGGGGAGAGGGGAACTGTCCTGTGCATTATAGGATGTTTATCTGCATCCTTAGCCTCAACCCACTACTGCTAGTAGCCTACTACTCACCGCATCATTACAACCAAAATGTCTCTAGACATTACCAAATGGCCTGGGGGTCAGGGTGGGGGGGGACTGCTCCTGACTGAAAACCAGTGGTCTATATCATTGTTATAAAATTACCCTGTGACACTAAAGAATGGATCAACTTACAATCAAACACTGGGCATGTAATCTGTGAATAACTTGGAGATGGAAAGTACATGTTAAATCTAAATTGGTTTTTGCTATACTTCTTTAAAAAGCTTCATGTGTTTACATATTTTATATGCTGTCCCAGCTCACTCTGAAGTAAAAGCAACAATACTCTGATTATTTGTACATCTAACTTAAGGAAACCTTGAACACCTGATCCAAATTGTTAAAAAAAATTTTTTAAATCACCCACTATCATCTGTCATTGTCATCCCTGTAATTCAACTTCCACTTGTGGGGGAAAAAAAAGAGAGGAAACTAAATTAAAAGTGATTTATCACAAGTGCTCATTTTTCAAACTCTATCTCAAGTACAACCAATTCTGATATCCCAAGCAGAGCTAATTTAACAAATGGCTAGGTACAGATGTATGCAAATGAAAAAGACATGGCTCCTATTCTCAAGGAACTCATGATGCATTAGGAGGAAATGATAATTTGAGTACATCATGGTAAGTACAATGACAGAAGGAAACCTAACCTGGCAGAGAAGACAAGACCATGGAAAACCTTCTAGAAGAATTGACCACAAGCGTTTCCTTCCTTTTAGTACCATCTAAAGACATATGTGTTTAGTACCATGTGCTAGAAGCACCCAGCATACTGAATGCCTGGGACTTAGTTCACACTGAGTTAAATGTTTACTTTAATAAATTCAGTAATATTCACAAATTGTTTTAAGCTTACATCTCTCTGACTTTTTAAACAAAAATAAATGCATATTATTATCTCATATTTAACCAGGTGTCTCTACATTGTTTGTTCAGTTCTGAAAATCATATCTAATATATTTTATTTAAGCTCAAAAACTATTTTATTGTGTTAATTTGTACCAATTAGAAAATAATAAATGTTAACTGGAAAAAAATTTTAAATACATAAAAACATAAAAAAGAAATCATCCATAATCATATACTTGGAGACAATTACTGTTAATATTTTAGACAATTTTATCCAAGGTTTCTGGACACATGTATTTTTTCTAGAGAATTTGGATCAAACTAAATCTAGCTTGACATATTGGTTTATTACTTAACATTTTTACAATGGGCCTTTAATATTGTACATACATTTTCTAGTTTCTCACTATTATAAACAATGCTCAAAAAAATGAAGTGTCTTTTTATATACAGCTTTATCTTCATATCACTTTTACCCAGAATAATTCATAGATATGTAACTGCTGGGTTAAAGAATATGAAAATCTTTAAAAGACCTGCACAAAACCAAAGGACCCATCAAAAAGACATTTAACAATTTTTTAAATATTCTATGTATAAGAATGAGACTGACATTTTCATTACATCCCTACCAACTACTGTCAATTTGAAAGATGAAAAGTTCCTGATAGGCAGGAGCATAACTTTAAAAAGTTCTCCAGAAGCAAAATATTATTTACTGATTTCATGATAATCAGTGCTTCAATAACACAAGAGCTTAGTTTGAAATGCTACTATAACATTTATAAATGTACACAGAAATATGATTCATGAGTGAGAAGCCTTTCAGTTATATGATAATGTTTGAAAAGAGAAGTTAGGTTAGAAAAAGGCATAAATAAAAATGGTAAAAAAGTATTTCACTACAAATAAAATGTGGGAAGAGCTACAATAACTTGATTTCCAAGTATCAAACACATAAATTGCTGAGGCTAACAACTTTTGGAAAGCACTCTTAACAAAAAGTGAACAAATATTTTCTGTTTCTTTTTAAGCATTTAGTGTATGATTAAACTTATTTCTCAAGTCCATATACTTTATCTGATAATGATTCTTACAGGCAATACTAGTTGTATTTAAGAATGCTAAGAAGATGATATATTACTTTGAGGAGTAAGCCACAGTAAGGGAAGATTGTTCTATAGTTAGATATCCCCATGTGGACTGATCTTTATGATCACAGGTAAAATGGTCATGTCAATCAGAGTGGCTGTGGAAGCAGTTCCTATTTGCATTACATATTAAATGGTCCTGGGTGATTGGGTAGGGAGAGGAAGAAATTCCTCAGAAGAAAGGGATCACTTTCTAGAAAGGAGGTGCTAAGCAGACACTGTGATTGTCCACTGCACTATATGCAGCTAAATCTGGAAAGAGGAGAACTGGTTATTAGTCAATGCCTTCATGTTTTTCTTCCCAGGCCCTACTCTCCCATCCCATTATAAAACCAAGAAAGATGATAACCAAATGGAGTTAATATATTAAAAGGGGACCCTAAGTAGGGCACCAGTTCATTTGGAAATGGCTTTTCTTGGGGTGGGAGGGAGGGTGGAAGGTATGTATACTAGACAAAGTGTCCAAAACAAATTTAGGAAGGGTGAGGAAATACTGGCATAGTCAGGCACACTTTTCCCTATTTTATGTTTGGTAACCCACTTTCCCTTGGGCCCTGGTAGGGCTGTCGAACTACCCAGCCTAGTTTCATGGGTTAGGAAGTGACTGAAGATGATCCAGCCATCCGCCACCCCCCAGCAAAGGGACTGTTCTGGTTTTGGCCAATGATCCCAGAAGAGTCATTCTGGGGCTGCTAACTAGTATGCTACAGGTATGGAGTTGCTGGTAGCTCTAAGGAAGAAGTGTATCTGCAGAAGAACTAAAGAATGACTAGGGGTTAATTAGGTGAAGAAGTATATTCTGCTTTACACAAAACAGAATGCTTTGTATTTGATGATTGTGCCAGTGACAAAAATTTATTATTTGAGTGTGCAAATTGTGTGCTTAGAGTGTAGATGTAGAAAGTATATACTACTTGATTTGAACATAGACTCTGACCTTTGAGAAATGCTAATCTAGTACTAATTCACTAAATCCTTTTATATGATATGTTTATCTGAACAACTAGATCAGAAGTTATCTACAATAGACTTTTTTATGATGTCATTGGCCCACATGCCCTTCTATGAAAATGGCACCACCCACAGTTCAAGGAAGGGCAGCAGTCATGTCAGGAGCTACAATACTACCAATTCTCTCACTTGACAGAATGAAATTACTAAATCATTTACTTGGTTATTACAATTACAGTTACTTGTCTGTCCCACCTCACTATAATAAAAACAATGATTTTTGACCTGCTTTGTTAACTGATGTATCCCAGACCCTTAGAACAATTCTATATATTAGATACTTAATAAAATTCTTATTGAATAAATGCATGGGGCTATTAGGTTGGGAAGGGCATCTAAAATTGACAAGCAACTTATGGCTAAAGCAACCTGACTGTAAAAGGTACCCTAGACAAATCAAATTTCTCTGCTAGGGAATTTTGAATAGAAAAAATAAGAGACTGAGCATCTGAAAAGATGTATCAAGATACGCTGTCACATAGAAAAAGCTCCAGCAACCATAGGAGGTTATGTGTAAAACCACAGTTACACAACAGCAGAAACTCTAGGCAGAGACTTGCCAGTAAAAGCAGATTAACACTACACACATGTAGAAAGAAACAGATATGCCACAGAAGAAAGGCTGTGCAGCTGTCTTAAGTACTACCTCCAGTAAACTCTGGCAGCACCATAGCATCTGTCATCAAACTTCTGAGGTAGTCTTACAACATTCCTCACTCTTAAGCTAGAATGGATCTGTATTCCTTTTTACTAGAGTCCAAAATAGAATAAGCAGCATTCTGAAAGATCAAGCACTTTCAAACTGGTAAAGGGCCTGGAAACAATTACATAAAAAGATTTAGTCAGAAACATAAAAAGAAAAGTAAGAAGCACATATAAGAACTTTCTCCAAATATTTGAAGAGCTATTACATGGAAGAAAATAGGGTGGAACAAATTAAAGCCAAAGACATAATTCAAAAAAGATATTTTCTAGTCAGTATAAAGGAAGAAACTTGCAAGAAGGAGAACTATCAAAAAACAGAATGAATTACTAAAGAAAGAAATGATCATAACTAGAGTTTCAGTACAAGCTTCTAGTTTTTATGGTCCAGAAAATCAGTTAGAATGGTAAGAAGACAAATGCAGAAGACCTGGCAAGTAGACTACTATAGTAATTCATTTATTCAACAATAACAGTATGTCAGACCTATGTTAGGTTCCTAGGAGAGAAAGATAAAACTTGATATGAGAATATTTAGAACTTGAACTGAGGTTTTCGAAATGCAAATAAAAGGGCAGATGTAAGCACAGTAAAATGACACAGTAAAGATTAGGAAAGAAAACAATATTGTTTAGAAATCAGGTCATGAGTCTAATGAAATCAGGGACAGAAATACTAAAAATTCCACACTTGGAATAGAGATGTTTCTTTTTTCTATTTTAACATTATAGCAGCATCATTTAAGTTCAATGATGAGAAATCAGTTTTTAAAGAAGCAAAATAAAAAAATAATTAACGAAGTATCCAAAAGAAAAAAGATCTTAAAAGTAGAAATTCATGGTTTAAAAAAAGCAATTCAAAGTTGTCTAAACGTATTCAGGCATGATGAACTCTTCTAACACATTCTTTGTGTTTCCAATGATTTAAACACTTAGCAAAGTTTATACTCAGTCCCCATTTAATAGTGCAAGGATATATATGAATGACTGTGGGAATTTAAGTATGAACTTTCTGACTAGCTAACACATTTCAAATATATAAACCAAATAGACTAAATTTGTTATTATTTACATGCAAAAGCAGAAGTCTCTTTAGCTCTATTACTATTGAAGGGTATTTGTCTTTCGCTTACTTCACTTAGCATAATGCTAGAGGGTGAAAGAAAACGGAGAGACTGGTAAAAGGATACAAACTTTCAGCTCAAAGATAAAAAATGTCATTTCAACATCCACTTATGATAAAAGCATAATAAAGATAATATGTGACAAATCTCCAGCTAACATCATACTAAATGATGAAAAGCTGAAAGTTAATCCTATAGGATCAGGAAAGAGATGAAGATGCTCATTCAACATAGCATTGGAAATCCTAGCCATAGCAATAAAACAAGAAAAAGATAAAAAGAAATTCAAATCAGAGAAGAAGTAAAACTGTCACTACTTGCAGACAACATGATATATATAAAAAAAACCTTAAAGATTCCACCAAAAAAGTGTTAGAAGTAATCAACAAATTCAGTAAAGTTTCAGAATAAAAAATCAATATACAAAAACTTGTTGCATACCCATTTACTAATAATGAACTACCAGAAAAAGAAAATAATTGGAATGGTGTAAAGAAAGCAGCATGGAACATGAGACAGACACCACCTCCCAAAATCACATATAATATGAAAGTATAACAAATACAACTAATCCTGAAAAAGCAAACAGGAAAGAAGGCTGCAGCAGACTGCCTACACCTGGGGAACAGAGCAGACCTCATGAAAAGGGTGAAGTACCAAAGCTGAGATCCAGTGGGACCTGAGCCCTTCCCCCACCCCAGCTCACCAGTGGGAGGAAGAGAAACAGTGCAAGGAGGGGATGGAGGCCTAGGACTGCTGCACACCTAGCTCTGGAGATCTTCTCTGGGAGCACGAACCTACATTACATGGTGCACAGGAGATTACTGGGGTTCAAAAGCTAAGATAGGCAGAATACTTAGAGAGACTGAGATTCCAGCCACTTGTGGAGAACGGGTACCCAAAACCAGCTGCGCTGGGACAAAAGAAAGGTGGGCACTTTGAGAGACTTCCTAACAGCAAGAGGGCTGCTAAAAGGGCAAGGACTGCACAGAGCTTGCTGCACAGGAGATAGGACAGGTGGACAAATTTGTTTGGCGCACTCAGCCCAGCAAGTTGGGAACTTTCAGGAGCTATAGACGCTGCATCCCCCTAGCAGGCAATGCACCCATGAGGCCCCCCAATGCAACACGCAGCCAGCCGATCCTTCCTCCTGGCCAGCACCATTTTGCAAACCAGCTGCTAACACCACAGTACCAGGCCAGCAAGAGGGCGGCCCCACCTACAGCATCTACAAGTGCATAGCATAGAGGCTCCTCCCTGCATGCTCAGCCTACTAGCTCTGGCAATGGAGACAGGCACTGCAGCTGGGAAGCAGGAAAGAGGTCTTTCCTCCCAGCAGGCACCAGCGTCGCTTTCCTGAGACCCTCAGCATTGCTCCACAGGCTGAGAAGCTCCAGAGACTAGAGCTTCTGAGCACTAGAGGGCACCAACTACAAATATGAAATGTCAAAGGAACCTGGTTCAAACCAAAATCCCACAAAAAACAGAAAGAGGGCCAAGTGAAATGGAGCTCAGCAATCTTCCTGAAAGAGATTTCAAAATAAAAAACATAAACATGCTCATGGAGCTACAGAAAAATATTCAAGACCTAAGGGAGGAATTAAAAAATGAGAAATAAACTTTGAAAAATACAATATCTAAAATGAAACATACAATGAAAGGATTTAAAAGCAGACTAGATGAAATACAGGAGACAGGAGACGGTAAATGCAATAGAAATTAGACAACAGGAATACAAAGAAGCTGAGGCACAGAGAGAAAAAAGGAACTCTAGGAATAAAAGAATATTAAGAAAACTCTGTGACAAACCAAACAAAACAATATTTCCATTATAGGGGTACCAGAAGAAGAAGAGAGAGTAAAAAAGGATAGAAAGTATCTTTGAGTAGGTATTTTCTGAAAACTTCCCCTATCTGGGGAAGGAGATAACCTCTCAGGACATGGAGGTGCGCAGATCACCCAACACAAGGGACCCAAGGAAGACAACAACAAGATAAAATGGCAAAGAACAAGGATAAGGACAGACTATTAAAAGCAGCCAGAGAGAGAAAACAGATCACATATAAAGGAAAACCCATCAGACTTCTCAGCAGAAACCTTACAGACCAGAAGGGATTAGCATGATATATTAAATGCAATGAAGCAGAAGGACCTTAAACGAAGAATACTCTACCAAGCAAAATTATACTTAAAATCGGAAGGAGGGGTTAGACAATTTTCATATTAGCAAAAGTTGGATTTACAAACTGTCTCTATGGTGTATTTTGGAGAGATGGAAGTGTTCCTAAGGCTAAACAGCAGTGACCAGAGAAAATAAAACCACAGTAAAGAAAGTAGACCAATTAATTACTAAGCAAATGCAAAATTAAATCAACTACCCTCTAAGTAAGTCAAGGGATAGACAAAGAGTACAAAATATGATACCTAATATATAAAGAATGGAGAAAAGCAAAAAGGAGGGAAAAAATAAAGAACTTTTAGACTGTGTTTGTAATAGTATACCAAGTGAGTTAAGTTAGAGAAGTTACCCTTGAACCTTTGATAACCACAAATATAAAGCCTGCAATGGCAGTTCAGTACATACCTATCATTAATCACCCTAAATGTAAATAAACTGAATGCACCAATCAAAAGACAGAGAGTTACTTAATGGATAAAAAAAAACAAGACCCATCTATATGCTGCCTAAAAGAGATTTACTTCAAACCCAAAGACATACCAGACTGAAAGATGGAAAAAGATATTTCATGCAAATAATAGGGAGAAAAAAGCAGGAGTTGCAGTACTGGTGTCAGACAAAACAGACTTCAAAACAAAGAAAGTAACAAGAGACAAAGAAGGATATTACAAAATGATAAAGGGGTCAATCCAACAAGAGGATTTAACCATTATAAATATCTATGCACACAACACAAGTGCACCTATATATGTGAAACAAATACTAACAGAATTAAAGGGGGAAACAGATTGCAACATTTCCATTTAAGGAGACTTTAACACACAACTCACACCAATAGAGTGTTCAACCAGACAGAAAATTAATAAGGAAATAGACACACTGAACGATACATTAGAACAAATGGACTTAACAGGTATCTAAAGAACATTCTACCCAAAAGCAGCAGGTACACATACTTCTCAAGTGCACATGGAACATTTTCAAGAATAGATCATAGAAGAGGCTACAAAAAGAGCTTCCCTGAATTCAGAAGGATTGAAATTGTACCAACCAGCTTATCAGACAACAAAGGTATAAAACTAGAAATAAATTATCCAAAGAAAACAAAAAACCCCACAAATACATGGAGGCTTAACAACATGCTCCTAAATAACCAATGGATTGATGACCAAATAAAAACAGAGATGAAGCAATATATAGAGACAAATGACAACAACAATTCAACACCGCAAAATCGGTGGGATGCAGGGAAGGCCGTGCTAAGAGGGAAGTATACTACAATACAGGCTTACCTCAGGAAAGAAGAATCCCATATAAACAGTCTAAACTAACAATTAATGAAACTAGAAAAAGAAGAACAAATGAGGCCCAAAGTCTTTAGAAGAAGGGACATAATAAAGATTAGAGCAGAAATAAATAAAATCAAGAAGAATAAAACAATAGAAAGAATCAATGAAAGCAGGAGCTCGTTCAAGAAAATAAACCAAACAGATAAACCCCTAGCCAGATTTATCAAGAAAAAGAATGAGTCTACATACATAAACAGAATCAGAAATGAGACAGGAAAAATCACTACAGACACAACAGAAATACAAAGAATTATTAGAGAATATTATGAAAATTATATGCTAAAAAACTGGATAACCTAGAAGAAATGGACAACTTTCTAGAAAAATACAACCTTCCAAGACACCCAGGAAAAAATAGAAAATCTGAACAAACCCATTACGAGCAACAAAATTGGATTGGCAATAAAAACACTATCTAAGAACAGAACTACTGAACCAGATGGCTCCTCAGCTGAATTTTATCAAACATTTAGGGAAGACCTAATGCCCTTCCTCCTTAAAGATTACCAAAAAGCAGAAAAGAAGGGAATATTTCCAAACTCATTCTATGAGGCCAGCATCACTCTAACACAAAAAGACAGGAAAAGACACCACAAAAAAAGAAAATTACAGACCACATACATGATGAACATTGATGCAAAAATATTCAACAAAATATTAACAAATCGAATTCAAAAATACATCAAAAAGATCATCCATCATGAACTAGGATTTATTCCCGAGATGCAAGGATGGTAGAATATTCAAAAATCCATCAATGTCATATACCACATCAACAAAAAGGATAAAAACCACACAATCATCTCCACAGATGCTGAAAA
Organism: Manis pentadactyla; assembly: GCF_030020395.1. NCBI lineage: Eukaryota > Metazoa > Chordata > Mammalia > Pholidota > Manidae > Manis > Manis pentadactyla. The sequence continues at coordinate 50,279,380 of NC_080027.1, forward strand.
AGAATTCAACAAAATTCAACATCAATTCATGATAAAAACCCTCAACAAAATGGGTATAGAAGGCAAGTAACTTAACATAATAAAGGCCATATATGACAGACCCACAGTCAACACCCTACTTAACAGCAAGAAGCTGAAAGCGTTTCCTTCAAGATTAGGAACAAGACAAGGAAGCCCACTCTCACCACTTTCATTCAACATAGTTCTGGAGGTCCTAGCCATGGCAATCTGACAACACAAAGAAATTAAAGGCATCTAGACTGGTAAGGAAGAAGTTAAACTGTCACTTTTTGCAGATGACATGATATTGTACATAAAACTCTAAAGAATCCACCCCCAAAACTACTAGATCTAATACCTGAATTCAGCAAAGTTGCAGGATACAAAATGAATACACAAAAATCTGTTGCATTCCTATATACTAATGATGAACTAGGAGAAAGAGAAATCAGGAAAGCAATTCCAATCACAACTGCATCAGAAAGAATACAATACCTAGGAATAAACCTAACCAAGGAAGTGAAAGACCTATACCCTGAAAAGTACAAGACACTCATGAAAGAAATGAAAGAAGATACCAATAAATGGAAATACATCCCGTGCTCCTGGATAGGAAGAATTAATGCTGTCAAAATGGCCATCCTATCTAAAGCAATCTATAGATTCAATGCAATCCCTATCAAAATACCAACAGTATTCTTCAATAAACTAGAGCAAATAGTTCTAAAATTCATATGGAACCACAAAAGACCCCACCCAAATAGCCAAAGCAATCCTGAGAAGGAAGAATAAAGTGAGGGGGGTGGTTTACTCTCCCTGACTTCAAGCTCTACTACAAAGCCACAGTAATCAAGACAATTTGGTACTGGCACAAGAACAGATCCATAGATCAATGGAACAGAATAGACAGCCCAGATATAAACCAAGCATATAAGGTCAATTAATATATGATAAAGGAGCATGGACATAAAATGGGGAAAAAACAGCCTCTTCAACAACTGATGTTGGCAAAACCAGACAGCTACAAGTAAGAGAATGAAACCAGATTATTGTCTAACACCATATACAAAAGTAAACTCAAAATGGATCAAAGACTTGAATGTAAGTCATGGAACCATAAAACTCTTAGAAGACAACATAGGCAAAAATCTCCTGAATAAAAATGAGAGTTTTTTTTTAATACATCTGCTCAGGCAAAGGAAACTAAAGCAAAAATGAACAAATGGGACTACATCAAGCTAAAAAGCTTCTATACAGCAAAGGACACCATCAGTAGGACAAAAAGACATCTTACAGCATGGGAGAATGTATTTGTAAACAATATATCTGACAAGGGATTAACATCCAAAATATATAAAGAGCTCACATCCCTCAACAACTAAAAAGCAAATAACCCAATTAAAAATGGGCAGAGTATATGAACAGACACCCCCAAAGAAGAAATTCAGATGACCAACAGGCACATGAAAAGATGCTCCTCATCACTAATTGCAGGGAAATGCAAATTAAAACCACAATGAGATCACCTCACACCAGTTAGGATGGCCAACATCCAAAAGACAATCAACAACAAATGCTGGTGAGGATGTGGAGAATGGGGAACCCTCCTATACTGCTGGTGGGAATGTAAGCTAGTTCAACCACTGTGGGAAGCAATATGGAGGTTCCTCAAAAAACTGAAAATAGATATACCATTCGACTCAGAAATTTCTAGGAATTTCCCCAAAGGAAACAAGATCTCAGATTCAAAAAGACATATGCACCCCTATGTTTATTGCAACACTATTTACAATAGCCAAGATAGGGAAGCAACTTAAGTGTCTATCAGTAGATGAATAGATAAAGAAGATGTGGTAAATATGTACAATGGAATATTATTCAGCCATAAGAAGAAAACAAATCCTACCATTTGCAACAACACGGATGGAACTAGAGGATATTATGCTCAGTGAAATAAGCCAGGCAGAGAAAGCCAAGTGCCAAATTATTTCCCTCATTTGTGGAGCATAATAAGGAAGCAAAACTGAAAGAACAAAACCAAGAGCAGCCTCATAGACTACCAAAGGGGAGAGGTGGGGGAGGGTGGATGGGGAGGGAGGAAGAAGGGGATTGAGAAGTATTATGATTGTTACATATGTTGTGTGTGGGAATCTCAGGAAAGACAGTGTAGCACAGGCAAGACAAGTAGTGACTCTGTGGCAGCTTACTATACTGATAGACTGTGACTTCAATGGGATATGGGTGACTTGATAATATGGGTAAATGTATTAACCACAATGTTTTTTATGTGAAAACTTAATAAGAGTGTATATCAGATATCTTAATTAAAAAAAGAAAAAGAAAAGAATCTTATTTACAATTACATAAAAAAAGAAACTATCTTGGAATAAATTTAACCAAGGAGGTAAAAGACCTGTAGTCTGAAAACTATAAAACAATAATAAAAGACATTGAAAGAGACACAAATAAATGGAAAGATATTCCATACTTATGGGTTGGAAGAGTTAATACTGTTAAAGTGTTCATATTACCTAAAGCCATCTACACATTTAGTGCAATCCTGTCAAAATTTTAATGGCATTTTTCACTGAAATAGAATGAATAATCCTAAAATCTATATAACCACAAAAGACCATGAATAGCCACAGTAATCTTGAGAAAGAAGTATGCTGGAGGTAACACACTCCATGATTGCAAACTCTATTTCAAAACTATTATAATCCAAACAGTATAGTATTGACATAAAAATGGAAACACAGATAATGAAACAGAATAGAGAGTCCAGAAATCAACCTATTCCATTATGTTTGATTATTTTACAACAAAGGAGCCAAGACTGTACAATGGGAAAGAGCAATATCTTCAATAAATTGTGCTGGAAAACTGGACAGCCACATGCACACAAACAAAAAAACATGAAACCAGACTATTATCTTACACCACACACAAAAATCAACTCAAAATGGATTTAAGCCTTGATCGTAAGACCTGATATCATAAAACTCATAGAAAAAAATATAGGCAGTAAGGTCCTTGACACTGGTCTTAGCAATGATTTTTTTGGATTTTACACCGAAAACAAAGGTAAAAGAGGCAAAAATAAACAAGCAGGACTACATCAAACTAAAAAGCTTCTGCACAGCAAAGGAAAAAACCACTAATGAGAAGGTAACGTACCAAGTGGGAGAAAATACTTTCAAGTCATATATCTGACAAGGGGTTAATATCTAAAATATACAAAGAACTCATACAACTTACAGCAAAAAATAAACAATCTCATTTTTTAAAATGGGCAGAGGCTCTCAACAGACATTTTTCCAAAGAAGACGTACAGATGGAAAACAGGTACGTGAAAAGGTGGGCAGAATCACTGATCATCAGGGAAAAGGGAAATGCATATCAAAGCTATGATGAAATATCACTTCACACCTGTTAGAATGGCTATTATGAAAAAGACAAGAAATAACCAGTGTTGATGAGGATGTGGAGAAAAGGGATTCCTCATGCACTATTAATAAGGATGTAAATTGGTGCAGCCACTGTAAAAAATATACAAAGTTTCCTCAAAAAATTAAAAACCAAACTACCATATGATTCATCAATCCTACTTCAGGGTATTTAAATGAAAACACTAACTCAAAAAGATATATGCATCCCCATGTTCACTGCAGCATTATTTACATAGCCAAGAAAATGGAAGCAAACCTAAGTGTCTGTCAGCAGGTAAATGAATAAAGAAAACAGTGTGTGTGTGTGTGTGTGTGTGTGTGTGTGTGTGTGTGTGTACAATGGAACATATTCAGACATAAAAAAACAAGGAACTCTTGCCATTTATGACATGGATGGGCCGTGAGGGCATTATGCTAAGTGAAGTAAGTCAGACAAAGACAAATATTGTATGATCTCACATGTAGAATCCAAAAAATAATAATAATAAAAATAATCTTAGCTCACAAATAATAGAGAACAGAGTGATGGCTGTCAACAGCAGAGGGTGGGGTAATAGGAGAAATGAGTGAACTGGGTCAAAAGGTACAAAATTCCAGTTATAAGAGACATAAGTCCTAGGGACATAAAATACAGCATGCTGAATACAATTAATAATACTGTATGACATATTTCAAAGTTGTTAAGACAATAAACCTTAATAGTTCTCACAAGAAACTAGACTTATCATGGTGATCATTTCTCAATACATACAAACAGAATCATATACACCTAAAATTAATAAAATGTTATATATCAGTTGTACCTAAATAAATGACTAAAATAGCATTAAGACAGCACAAGTGAATTGGCATAAAGACAGACATAAAACCAACAGAACAGAATAGAAAACTCAGAAATAAATCCTCATATATATGAGTCAAAGGTGCCAAGGCTACACAATGGAGAGAGGATAGTCTCTTCAACAAACAGTGCTGGGAAAACTTGGTATCAACATGCAAAAGAATCAAGTTTGAATTTTACATTACACCGCATGTAAAAATTATCTAAAAATGGATTAAAGACCAAAAACCTAAGACCTAAAACTATAAAACACCTAGAAGAAAACATAGGGAAAAAGTTTCATGACACTGGATTTGGCAATGATTTCTCAGATGTGACACCGAAAGCACAAACAACACAAGGAAAAATAGGCAAATGGGACTATATCAAATTTAAAACCTTCTGCACAGCAAAAGAACCAACACACTGAAACACAACCTGCATAATGGGAGAAGATATTTCTAAGTCATTCATCTGATAAGGGGTTAATATCAAGAATACAAAAGAACTCCAACAACAAAACCCTCAAATAATCCAATCAAAAATAGGCAAGAGTTGAATAGACATTTCTGTCAAGAAGGCATACAAATGATCAATAGGTATATGAAAAGATGTTCAAAATAACTAATGATTTGAGAAATGCAAATCAAAAGCACAGAGATGTCACCCCATACAGATTTAAAAAACCACTATCAAAGTCCCAGAAAATAACAAGTACTGGCAAGGATGTAGAGAAAATGCAACCCTTGTGCACTGTTGGTTAGAATATAAAATGGTACAGCCATTAGGGAAAAGAGTACAGAGTTTCCTTAAAAAATATAAAACAGTATTACCATAGGATACAGCAATCCTACTTCTGGGTATGCATTCAAAAGAACTGAAAACAGGATCTCAAAGAAGTATTTGCACAACCATGTCCACTACAACATTATTTACAAGAACCAAGAAGTGAAAGCAACCAAAACATCCATTAACAGATGAATAAAGAAAATGCATTATATACAAACAATGGAATATTATTCAATCTTTAAAGAGAAGGGAATTCTGTCATATGCTACAATATAGATGAATTTTGAGGACATTAGGCTAAGTTAAATTAGCCAGTCACAAAAAGACAAATACCACATGATTCTATTTTCATGTGGTATGTAAAGCAGTCAAACTCTTAGAAACAGAAAGTATAATGGCAGTTGCCAAGGGCTTGGTGAAGCAGGTTAAAGGTGAGAATTGTTCAATGGACATACAGATTCCATTTTGCAAGATGAAGAAACTGTTGGAAACAATGTACTATATGGTACATACATAGTAATTAATGCTACTGTACTGTACACTTAAAAATGTTTAAGATGGTAAAATTTTTATTATGCATTTTTTACCACAATTTTTAAAACAAGAACAGCACAACCAAATGGTTGTTGACAACAGAACAATATAACTAGGTGAAAAGGTTAGAAGAAAACCATTAACATCCACAAGACTTGCAAAGTACCCACATTTGTACTGGAATAAGAATGAAGCGACAATAAAGGCTTGAGAACAGAAGACATGAGAATAGGAGAATCCCAAAGTAGCCAAGAATTATTGATTGGAAAGGCAAACAGTCAATCTGAGAACAGCAGCTGGAAACAGAAGAATAAGGATAACACTTCTGCAACAAGGACTAAAACTGCTGCTGCAGCCTATAACCAAAGTCTATCCTCGAGAAACTACAGGGTGTAGAATCAAAACTGAGCATGAAAGGACTTAACGCTACCTAAATTAAAAGTTTACAATAAAACTACAGAAATCAAGGCAATATAGTAGAGCCAACAGAACCAATAAATAAATCATATTAACAGACAATAAAAGAAAAATCACATGCCTATCTCTAAAAGTAGAAAAAGCATTTGACAGAATTTGATACCCATTCACAATAAAAACACTCAGCAAAGTACAAATGAAACTTCTTCTATATGACAGAGAACATTTATAAAAAGCCTATGGCTAACATCACACACTCTGTTAAAGACTGAGTGTTTTCCCATTAAAATTCAGAAAAAATATGGCCACTATTATGATTTCTATTCAACATTGTACTCAAAGTCGTAACCAGTGCAATAAAGCAAAAAAATAAAAAAAAGACATAAAAGATATAACAGATGGGAAAAGTAGAAGAAATATTGTTGTTTTTATTTGCAGATAACCTATAAAAACCCTAAGAAATCTTTAAAAAGGTACTAGAACTAATAAATGAGTATAGCAAGACCTTAAATAGTCAATATTTTAAAAAAAGAATGTGTTCCTATATACTAGATATTTCTATGTACTAGCAATAAACATAAAAAAATTTTTTTATTGTAAGCCAGTGGTACACATACACAATGGAATATTATTCAGCCATAAGAAGAAAACAAATCCTACCATTTGCAACAACATGGATGGAGCTAGAGGGTATTGCACTGTGAAATAAGCCAGGTGGAAAAAGACAAGTACCAAATGATTTCACTTATCTGTGGAGTATAACAACAAAACAAAACTGAAGGAACAAAACAACAGCAGACTCACAGAACCCAAGAATGGACTAGCAGTTACCAAAGGAAAGGGGTTGGAGAGGGTGGGTGGGAAGGGAGGGATAAGGGGATTAAGGGGTATTATGATTAGCGCACATAAGATAGGGGGACACGGGGAAGGCAGTATAGCATAGAGAAGACAAGTAGTGACTCTATAACATCTTACTATGCTGATGGACAGTGACTGTTATGGAGTATGGGGTGAGGCCTTGATAATAGGGGGGAATGTAGTAACCACAATGTTGTTCATGTGAAACCTGAGCATAAGATGGCATATCAATGATACCTCAATAATATATATATAATACACACACACACACATATATATATATATATATATATATATATATATATAATATATGCCATACCATCAAAAACCATGAAATATTTAGGGCCACTAACACATAAATGAATTTTTAAAATGTGGTATATCCATGAAACAGAATATTATTCAGCACTGAAAAGGAAAAAGCCTGCTGATATTTGCAACAACATGGATAAATCCGCAAACAGTTGTGCTGAACAAAAGAAGTCAAACACAAGTACATACTGTAGGATTCTGCTCATATAAAATTGCAGAAAAGACAACTCTAAACTCTAGTGATTGAAAGTAGATGAGTAGTTTCCCAGGGCTGGGAATGGGTATTTGGAATTGATTTGAGTGAAAGGAGGGCAAACTATTTTTTTTGAGTGATGGAAATTTTGTTTTTTTACACTGCAGTGGTGTTTATACTTCTGCTACCAGATTTAAGACAAACTGGGAGAAATACATCTTCTCTAAATTTTGTCTATAAGTCAGAATGGAATGGATCAAATCTATGAAAAGGAGAGTCCTGGTACAACACATCTATAAACCTTTCCTCCTATAATAGTTCTCCCTACATTTGAACATTCTCTTCTAGTCAATGTTTGGATAGATATTGTGACACAAGTGTGCAGTATCTCAAGGCAGCCTATTCTATTTTGGGATGATTACCACAGAAGATCTTTGTGACAAACTAACTAGTCATAACCAATCTATTTATTTTTTTAAAATGGCATTAAATACATTATATGAAAAAAACTGAGAAGACAACTGTGTCTGTTAAAATTTAAGGAGAATAAGTATTTCTCTTTTCTGGCTCTCTTTATAAATACCTTTTGCTTTTTAATTGAAATAGTTAGGTATATTTAGATGAATTTGAATAATCTAAACTCTTCCTAAGCCCCAGAAGATAGGAAACATATATAATTACTAGGTGTACTAGGTTAAACAGTGTACGCCAAAGATTCATATCTACCTGGAGACTCAGAATGATACGTTATTTGGAAATAAGGTCTTACAAGATGTACTTAGTCGAGATGAGGTCATACTGGATTGGAATGGGCCCTAACCCAATGACTGGTGCCCTGATAATAAAAAGAGCTGGAGATACAGACAGACATGCAGGGAAAACACCATGTGAAGACAAAAGCAGAGACTAGTGTGTTACAGTTCCAAGTGAAAGAATGCCAAGAATTGTAGGCAACCACCAAAAGCTAGGAAGAAGCATGGAACAGATTCTCCCTCAGAACTTTCCAGAAAGAACCAACTTGTAGACACCTTGATTTTGGTTTTCCAGTCACTAAAACTATGAGAATAAATTTCTGTTGTTTTAAGCTACCCCATTTGTAGTACTTTTGTTACAGCAGCCCTAGGAAACAAAAATATTTGGTAATAAATATTTCATTACATTAACATGCATTTCATTTTGTTGACATGAAAGAAAACCTAGAGAAAAAAATCCATTTTGTTATAATATCTATCTGTCGGTCACACAGTTCTCCTTCTTGGGGATATTGGATAAATTCAGTCCTATTTCTACATGCTAGTCCTTCAAATATTTGAATATAACTAACAAAAAATCTTGTCTCCTTCCCCCTTCTCCACACCTCTCCCTCCATGCTCCAAGCTTCTCTTTTTCAACTCTAAATATTCTCAATTTGTCCCACAGATCCCAATATATTTTATTCACATGGTTATGAACATAGATTGGGATCCAGACTACCTGCATTCTAATCTTTAATCCAATTTACTTGTTAACACAACCCTGGGAAAATTGCATTACCTCTCTGTGCTTCATTTTCTCCCTTGCATAAATGGGAGAACTCTTAAGAGTTCTTGTGAGGAAAGACATGAGTTCATATAGATGTATAGTGTTTCAACAAGTGTTTGGTACATGGTAAACACTATACAAATGTTTATGATAATGATGATACCATGATGATTATAACAAAATGAGTGTGTGCCAGTTTGAATAGTACTCTGAGCTGAATATAATACTTGAGATTACTGAGCTGGTGTAACTGATCAGTGTAGAGAACTGTTGCCCCCGATAACTGTGCTATGAACAGTGAAACCTGGAGTTGGATTAGGTCATTTGATGACTACAGGACTCTTGATTTATGGAGTTACTTTTGAATGAGACATACAAATCTTTTTTAACATGTTTTGATACTATCCTGTACTTGTACAAAAGATGTTTCAGACTCATTATACCTGTTAAATTTCTTTAATCCAGCACACTCATTTTTTAGATCTTATGTCTGTTACTTGATTTTTATGTATATCATTCAATTTTTCTTTCTTTTAGTTAGGGCATATGGCATATATACCATAAAATGTGTCCATTTTAAGTTAACAGCTTGATGGGTGTTGACAAACCCACAATAAAAACAGTTTCAGTTAAATAAAAACAAAAATTGGAAAAATGGAAGAGTTTTCATTGTGTTAAACTAAAAAAAATTGTTCAGGGAGTTCCTCCAGAAAATACTTTCCAAAAAAAGTCATCAATACTGGCACAAATCTGATTAAAATTTTTTATTTGTTCAAATGGAGTAAAAATTTCAACAGGGAAAAAAGTTTTAGTCAAAACATGCTATATAGCAACTTACTGACACTGGGACCAGTCCTTCTATCCCATTGTGTCTCAGACAAATCTACTCGGAATTTCAGCATTGTGCCAAGCACCTGTTCTCTCCTTCACTGAGAATATTACCTCAGGGGAAATGACCAAAGCAAAAGTGCAGTGCTTGAAAATGAGAAATTCTAAATTTTCAGGTACATGTAATTGACTTACTCATCTTCACAGGGTAGAAGCTGATCAACATAAATTTAATTTACCTGTTCAAAGGTGAAATTAAGATGAGGGTCATATTCAACTTGCAGGACACAAGCTTACTATCCTTGATTTGTAAAAATCTGCTTTTTAGCAAATAATAATTTTTTTTAATGTTGTCTTCTTGTTTACCAGAAGACTTGTTATACTGAGAAAATAATCACCCAACAAAATGAAAGCTCACTAAAATAAGTAGACCTAATTGTGCCAGTACAGACCAGTTTTCAAAGGATAAGGAAAATAAAAACTGTTCATCCACTGAAAAGAAAGCATGCAGGAAATCATTCCACAAAAGGCTTTCATATTTGGTCCTTTTGGTACTTAATCAAAGAAGTCTGTTTATTTCAACTGACTGAAACTAGTCTTGTTGTGGTTATTCAAAAATTTAGGTAGGAATGTAATGTGATTTTCCGATTTTCTAGTATAATCCCCTATTATTCAAAAAGTTTATTTGGAACACACAAATTATTATTATTTTGGGGGGGGAGTTAAACTTAGCAAAGAGCCCACAGGCTTTCACAGGAGTGAAAAATAATGCATTTTAAAAGTTAACAGAATACATAGAGAACAAGGTCTACTATTAGAAATAAATCAATAAAAGCTACACAACTTTAGTCTCTATTAAGCTCCTAATTCACTGATAATGTATAAATCCAGTAATTTAGAGGGTAAATGTCAAGACTAAGAAAAATAGAAAAGAGTACAAATTAAAATTAAATACATGATTTAGTACTTTTGATAAAGTTCTTCAGACTGCATTGTCTAACAGAATAAAATGCCTTCTTTAATAGCAATTAAGGAAGAACTGGCAGTCTGAAATGTTGTAAAGACCATAAAACATATACCAGTATTTTAAAAACAAAATCCTCTTCAAGTTGATATCTCTACCCACCAGTAAATGTGCTCCACCCCCAGCATCGTTCACAATCACTCTAATAGTTTAAACTCTCATCAACTTTCACCTAGATGATAGCCATACCCTCATCATCTCCCTGCTTCTTGCCTCTTTTCACCCCAAAATGTTCAAACTTCTGGCAGCATGGAAATAAGCACTGCAAAGCCCAAGTCTATCATGCTAACTCTCTTGATCAAAACTACCCAATGATTCTCCCACTGGCTGCATAATAAAATAGTGCAAAACCATTACTTTAGGAACTTCCACATCACCCACTTTGGAAGCAACAAGGACTGAATTTATCCTCCTATCTTCAACAAGTGAGAAAATACAGACAAAAATATAGGAAACAATGGTTTTCACTGATACCAAGCAGTAGAGAAGAGTTAAACCTGAGAGAAAGTAAACAAACTAAGTGAGTCCTACAATTGCCCCAGCTTACTACCTCGTGAGTTTCCAGACTGTAGACAAAAAGGGGAATCTAAGAGGAGTCCAGCAGTCTCCCTGAGCTGAGCTGAGGTGGAAGTTCAGGAAAGCCAAGGAAGGTAGAGTTCGCAGGGTAAAGTACCAAAGAGAAAGAGATTCGTAGGAAAAGAGATCTGCAGAGGGTCTTTCTGAGTCTTTAGCTGAGTACTGATTAGTACTAAGTGTGAGAAAAACCACCTGAGGTTAGGGAATAAACCACACAAAAGGAACAGGCAGAACGATCCCCAGAGCTCACCAAGACTAGGAATAGGTGTGTTCCCAAAAGCCAAAAGGACAAAAAAGAAGAAAAAACTGCCTTAATTCCATGGGCGTCAGGCAGAGAATTCAGAATGGTATTGCCTCAACAGTGCGGAAAAATCAGCCCTAGACTAAATGCTGTTGTGAACCCACGTAACAAAAGTGAAAAACAAGCCTCAAAAAGATCAAGCTATTTCCAAGTGACTTAATTATATCCCAGAACAAAGTTTAAGAATATTTATAGGAACACAAAAATATCCAGCACTCAACAGACTAAAATGCATAATGTCTAACATCTAGCCAAAACCCACCAGGCATGAAAAGCAGCAAAAAAGCTTTAGCCATAATGAGAGGAAAAATAAAATCAATCAATTGAAACAAAGTCAAAATTGATGTAGATGATAAAATTAGTAGATTAAGGACATTCAAAGTTATTATAGCTATGTTGCATATTTTCAGGAATAAAGACATGGAAGATACATTGGATAATGAATTAGATACTACAGAAAAGATCAATGAACTTTAAGTTATAGCAAGAGAAACTCTCCAAAATGAAACACAAAGGGAAAAACTGACTGAAAAAAAAATCCCAAAAATCAGAACATAATTGAGCTATGGAACAACTTCTATTGGCTTAATATGCATGTTACAGGAGTCCCCAAATGGGATGACTGAAAAATATTTGAAGTATTAATGGCCAAAGTTGATGAAATTTTATTCTTCAAATTTGATGAGAAAAATAACCAGTGAACAAAGAAGCTCACCAAACCCCAAACACAAAAAACATGGAGAAAACTACACCAAGACCCATCACAGTCAAATTACTTTAGAAAGATATAATGAGATAATCTTAAAAACAACCAGAGAAAAAAGACCCATTATATACTGAGTAACAAACAATAGTGACAGACTTCTCATCATAAACAATGCAAGCAGAGAAGACAGTGGAACCACGTCTTTAAAATACTGGAGATCAAAAAAAGCTAAGTCATAATTTAGGTCCTCTGGGTCTGAGATTCCCCTAACCCACCAAGAGACATTAGGCATTCATTCCAGCCTGGGAAACATCTTCTGCCATGTCAGCAGCACTGTCATAGACCAATGGGAGAACCAGATAAATGAAGACCAAAATAACACTCCAAAAGCTCTGAAAATTAAACATCCACTGGAATAACAGCTCACAAAATCATATCATGGTCCATGTGCTAAATCTAAACAGAATGACTAACTTAAAAACCAAACTTCCAGGATATAATAAAACATCACCCATCATTCCAGGAATCAGGAAAATCAAAATCTGAGTAAGAAAAGACAATCAACTGATGAATCAGACATGAATCAGATGTTGGAATATCTGACAAGAATTTTAATGATTTTGTCATAAAAATTCATCATCAATCAATCACAAATTCTCTTGAAACAAATGAAAAAATAGAAAATAAAAATATTTATTAAAATAAAAAATATAAAATATCAGTAAGGAAATAGAGGTTATAAATCAAAAGGAAATTCCAAAAATAAAAATAATAAAATAACCAAAATAAAAATCTCAGTGGCTGTGTTCAATATAACAGAGAGGGCATAGGACAGAATTACAAATTTTAAGACAGATCAATAGGATATACCCAATCTGAGCTGAGAGAAAAGAAACTAAAATATAAGGAACAGAGCCTTATGGACCCATGCAACCATAACAAATATTTAATATTAAGATCACAAATATCTAATATTCAGATCATTTAATACACAGATCAGTACTAGAAATAGAAAGAGAAAAGAGGGACTAAAAGAGTATTCAGAGAAATAATGGCTAAAACATCCCCAAATTTGGCAAATCACCAAAAAATATTCAAGTTGAATGAACCTCAAACAGGATAAACTCAAAGAAATTTACACCAAGACACATCATTATAACTTCTGAAAATGAAAAAGAAAAAAAAAACCTTGAAAGAAGCCAGAGAGAAACATATATTGCCTATAGGATAATTCAAATGACAATAAATTTCTCATCAGAAACTATGGAAGTTAGAAGAAAGTGGCACAACACTTTCTAAGTACTGAAACAAAGGACTGTCAACTATGAATTCTATTCCCAGCAAAACTATCCTTTAGGAATGAAGGGGCAATTCAGACTTTCTCAGATGTAGAAAAACTAAACAAATCTGTTAGTACCAGAATGACCCTTAATGACTGGCTGAAGGAAGTTGTTCAAAGAGAAAAGAAATGCTAAAAGAAACAATAGTGCAGCATCAGGAAAAAATAATGAACACAGCAAAAATAAGAGTACATACAATAAACTATGATTCTACTCATGAGTTTTACAAGTTACATCTGATGATTGAAACAAAAATTTAATGATTCAGTATCTGAATACCATCTACAATATCCTTTAAAAATTGCTCATCCTCTGCCTTAACATCTCTAAGTGAAAATGAAATCAATACTTCACAAGTCATTAGAAAGTTCTATGTGTAGAAATATTTGTGTACAATTCAAGTCTTTCTAGACTGAGGTTTTCTTTTTGCTCAGATCAGTCACCCTCAGATTCAGATCCAAACATTCGTTGTGCAGTTACTATACATGAGGCATTTAATCCAAGCAACCTATAAAATAAAAACACTAATCTCCATTTTACATATAAAGAAATAAACTTACATATCAGATAATGTTCCCAAAGTCACACTGTATAAACACGTGGCAGGCCACAAATGTGAATCAAATCATACTAAATCTAGTATTCAGATGATACTCAACTAATGGCTGGTGTTCTGATATCAACTGGCTTAAACCTCTTTCTAGGGCAATATCCTCCATCTTCCAATCTTATTCCAATAACCTTTGGGATCACATAAATCTTCTGTCTTTGAAGCAATCTTCTTTCCTGACATGAAACTTTTAGTTGATGCAGTATGGCAGGGCAAATGAGTGGGAACTGCCAGATTAACTCTTCTTTCAACATAGAACTTATTCTGGATATGACCCTAATAAATATTTCTAGTTCTACAGCCCTGACTCTCTCCTATTCCTCCTATTCTATTACATCAAGCCCAGAGATACAATAAATTAATATTTTGTATACTCAGCGTAATGAGCTAAAACAAGCTCAATTCTCTCTCACAAGTAATCCTTCAACAACTTAAAGACAACTACTGTGTCTTCTCAACGGTAAGTATGATTTCCATTTGCCATTCCATCTCAGTCAATCTTCTAAGTCCATTGGGCTTTCTATTTCTCAAAACACCACTACATTAAAGACATCAACAGTAATTATGAATAAGTAGAAATAGGCCAAAATTTAAATATCTTCCCACAGAAAATATCTTCAAACTAATCTAAGTCCTTACAGATATATACATACACACCAATGAGTCTTGCTTTTAAAAGAAACACTGTATTTGTAATCAGGAGATCCCAGACTGTCTTAGCTCTATCTCTAGCTAGCAATCTTAAGCAAATACTCTTACCTTCTCTGAGCCTCAGTATCTCACCTATGAAGTGATTTTACATCCCTTCTGGCTCTAAAATTCTCTTGATAATGCCAGAAAATGTGAAATACATGCATCTTACTACTAGAGGGCATAAAACTATGATTGCAGACATGTTAGACAAAAATCTCCTCGAGATAAATTACCTTGCTAGGAAAACCATATTTATTTAAACTACATGAATTTAAATCAAGCCTCAACAACTTGTCTATTGACAAAGGGTACCAGACTACTGCCTAAACATTGTTATTTTGTATGATGTAGAATAGATAGATCTCTTTCTGGACTGGTTAGAGTTACCTTAAACCAAATTGAATAATACAAATAAATACTTATTGTGTAATATGGAGAAATCGGCAATCTTACAAATAAAAGGGGAGTAGAAGCAGAGCAGAAAGAGCATAGAAGGAGGGAAAGGAGACAGAAAGAGAAGAAAAATAAGCAGCTGGTTGTTTTGTTTTGTTTTTTGATATTTCTGCATATAATAGTGTATACATGCCTTTCAAAGTATTATAGAAATGTATTGATTGACATTATACCACAGAACACTTAACTCCTGTTGGTAAAACAGCAGGAAAAAATATTCCCACAAGAAAATCTCACATGAATTATTTAGAAGTAGCTTCAAAACACTAAATATGTTGGTAGTTTATCATACATCAATCCTTTTCAAATGAGAAAAGATTTGAAATTTAAAAATGCAATTCTCCACTGTGAGAATTATCACTTGCTGTATCACTTTGTTAAGTTTCCTCCAATTACAGATATTATTATGTGACAGATAATCAGTCTTAGCTTAAGAATTTTTAAATAGAACCTTTTTAAATTTTATACATTCATATATATTTTTAAGGCATTTGATAGAACAATAGTCAATCACCAAATGTCTGTTCTAGTGAAGAGACCCATGTGGGGCACCAAGTACAACTAGTGTAGTGGAAGAAGCTTGTGATGATACACCATCATTCTCCAAGATCTGTCTGTCTTCTGCACAAATGAAACAAAAGAATAAGAAACAGCCTGGAGGATTCTGGGGAAAAGATGGCAGTGTAAGAAGGCAAGACAGAAACCTCCCCAAACCACATAGATCATGAAAATACAACAAATACAACTAAACATGAAAATGACCTGACGACTTCAGAACTGACTACCTACATCTTGGGAAGAAGAGAAGACCTCACAGAAAAGGGTAAAGTGGCAAAGCTGCAATCTGGCAGGAGCCAAGCCCTCCCCCTACCCCAGCACACAGGTGGGATGAAGAGGAACAGAGCAGAGAGGGAGTAGGAACCCAAGACCACTGAACACTGGAGATCTGCTCCAGGGACATGAACCCACATTACATGGTGCTCTGGTGATTAGTGGGGCTGGACAACAAAGACAGATGGAACATTTGGTGAGGCTGAAATTCCAGTCATTTGTGGAGAATAGGCACACTCTACTGGCACCCCTGAATAAAAAGCAAAGAGGGCAGTAAGAAAGACTTCCCAGCAGCAAGAGAGGCACCAAAGGGGGAGGGTTACTTGGTTCTCTCTGCTTAGGAGACACAACACGTGAAAAATACCTCCCCGGGCCACCCTTGGCCCAAAAGGTTAGGAACCCCAGATGCTCCACCACCACCCCTCACTGGCAATGCAGCCCCAAGGCTCCTCCCTGCGGTACGTGGCCTACCTGCTAGCAATGCACACTCACTTTGCTCCTGCATAGGCAGAGAGAGACCCTCCAGCTTTCTCAGCCCCGTTTTGGGTGAGCTGGAGAACTGACTGTGGGAGCCAGTCTGGAGCTCCTTCCTCCTGGAAAGCACCAGTCCCATTAGCCTGCAGCCCTGCCACAACTGCAGACTGGGCAGAGAGCAGCTCTGCCCACAACAGCTCGAGCAGCACAGCAATGAGGCTCCTCCCTGCAAGCATGGCCCACTTAAAGTGACAGTGGAGGCAGGCACTGTAGCAGGGAAGGCAGAGGGAGACCCTCCCAGTTTTCTCAGCCCTGTTTCAGCACACCCAGGGAAATACTGAGGGAACCAACCCCAGGAGCTTCTTCCTCCCAGCAAGTGCCAATTCCACTTACCTGCGGCCCATCATTGCTGCAGACAAGGCAGAGGGTGGCTCTTCCCACAGCACCCCCAGCAATGCAGCCCTGGGTTTTCTCCCTGTGCATGCAATCAGCTGACAGCCCACACAGCCCACCTGAAATCTACAAGCCAGACAAAAAGGTGCCCGCCCAGGAAATTGAGCTTCTAGGCACTAGAGTGTGCCTCCTACATAAAGCTCTTATTCCATAGGAAACACTAAAAAAAATGAAGAGGCAGAGGAATTCGGTGCAAACAAAAATACAAGACAAAACACCAGAAAGAGGATTGAGTGAAACCGAAATCACTAATTTCCTTGATAAACACTTCAAAGTAAAAGGCATAAACATGCTCATGTATCTACAGAAAAATATTCAAGATCTCAGGGAGGACCTCAACAAAAAGATAGATGACCTCCAAAAGAGTAACACAGAGCTGAAAAATACAGCATCTGAAATGAAAAATACAATGGAGGGATTTAATAGCAGGCTTTCACAGGATGAAGTTGTAAATGATCTGGAAATTAGGGAGCAAGAAAACAATGAAGCCAAAATACACAACAAACAGAATTTCTAGGAATGAAAGAATAATAGGAGAGCTATGTGACCAACCTGCATGGAACAATATTCACATAATAAGGGTACCAGAAAAAGGAGATAGACAAAAGGACAGAAAAATCTCTTTGAGGAAATCATTGTTGAAAAGTTCCCCAAACAGGGGGGGGAAATAAAAACTCAAGTCATGGAAGCTCAGAGATCTCCTAGCAAAAGGAACCCTACAAAGACATCACCAATCTGTCATATTCCTATATACTAAAAGTGAATTAGCCGAAAGAGAAATCAGGAAAACTCCATTTACAATAGTATCAAAAAGAATAAAAATACCTAGGAATAAACCTAACCAAGGACATGAAAACTACAAGACACTCATGACAGAAATTAAAGAGGACTCCAAAAAATGGAAATTGATTCCGTGATCATGGATAGGAAGAATTAATATTGTCAAAATGGCCATCCTGGCTAAAGCAATCTACAGATTCAATGCAGTCCCTATCAAATTACCAACAGCATTCTTCAACAACTAGAAAAAACAGTTCTAAAATTCATATGGAACCACAGAAGACCCAAATAGCCAAAACAATCCTGAGGAGGAACAAAGCTGGGGGCATTATACTCCCTGACTTCAATCTATACTACAAAACCACAGTAATCAAAACAATTTGGTACTGGCACAAGAACAGACCCCATACATCAATGGAACAGAAAAGAGAGCCCAAATATAACCAACACATATATGGTCAATTAATATATAATAAAGGAGCCATGAATATACAGTTGGGAAAAGACAGCCTCTTCAACAACTGGTGTTGGCAAAACTGGACAACTACACGTAAGAGAATGAAACTGGATTATTGTCTAACTCCATACACAAAAGTAAACTCAAAATGGATCAAAGACCTCAATGTAAGTCATGAAACTATAAAACTCTTAGAAGAAAACAAAAGCAAAACTCTCTTGAATATAAACATGACCAACTTTTTCCTGAATACATCACCTCAGGCAAGGAAAACAAAATAAAAAATGAACAAGTGGGGCTACATCAAACTAAAAAGCTTCTGTACAGCAAAGGACACCATCAGCAGGACAAAAAGGCATCCTACAGTATGGAAGAATATATTCATAAGTGATTTATCCAATAAGGGGTTAACACCCAACATATATAAAGAACTCAGTATGACTCAACACCCAAAAAATAAATAACCAATTAAATGGGCAGAGGACCTGAACAAGCACTTCTTCAAAAAAGAAATACAGATAGCCAACAGGCACATGAAAAATGCTCCATATGATTAATCAGGGAAATACAAATTAAAACCACAATGAGATATCACCTTCCACCAGTTAGGATGGTAACTATCCAAATGATAAGAAATAACAAATACTGGCAAGTATGCAGAGAAAGGGGAACACTCCTACATCTGTTGGTGGGAATGTGAATTGGTACAACCATTGTAGAAAGCAATATGGAGGTTCCTCAAAAAACTAAAAACAGAAATACCATTTGACCCAGGAACTCCACTCCTAGGAATTTACCCAAAAAAACAAGATCCCTGTTTCGAAAAGACATACGCACCTCTGTGTTTATCATTGCACTATTTACAACAGCCAAGATATAGAAGCAAGCTGAGTGTCCATCCAAGATCCCTGTTTCGAAAAGACATACGCACCTCTGTGTTTATCATTGCACTATTTACAACAGCCAAGATATAGAAGCAAGCTGAGTGTCCATCAACAGATGAATGGACAAAGGAAATATGATACATATACAGAACAGCGTATTACTCAGCCATAAAAAGAGAAGAAATTCTCCCATTTGCAACAAGATGGACAGATCTAGAGGGTATTATGCTCAGTGAAATAAGCCAGGTGGGGAAAGACAAATACCAAATGATTTCACTCACTCACTTGTGAAGTATAAAAACAAAGCAAAACAGAAGGAACAAAATAGAGGTAGACTCATATACACAGACAAGGGACTAGTAGTCACCAAAGGGGAGAGGTTGGGGAGGGTGAGTGGGGAGAGGGAAGGGGATTAAGGGGCACTATAATTCACAATCACAATATAGTTGGTCACAGGTATGGTAGTACAGCATGGAGAATATAATTAATCACTGCATCACATCTACTATATTGATAGACAGTGACTGCAATGGAGTGGGTGAGGACTTGATAATATGGGTGAATGCTGAATCACTGTGTTGTTTATTTGAAACTGTCATAAGATTGTATATCAATGATACTTTAATAAAAAAGTTAATATAAAAATAAAATATATATATATAAGCAGTCTGAACCTTTCTACCCCTGAACCTTTCAAGTCGTTAATATGGCACTCATTTCTGTAATTCAGGATTTGAGACAGATTTTGGTTTATTATCTTGGTAGAGAAAGAGCTCCAGGGGTTCCATTTGGCTATTCCTACCATCACGGCACTCAATTCAAGAGTTTGGGAGCCAATTTGTTAATTCTCCCAGCTGTTAAACATAGTTATTCGAAGCATGTACTAAGAAACAAGATATAACCACAGGATGAATTCACAGGCCCAGCAGGCCCACCCACTGTGAAACAGTTTAAAGTCAAAGCTCCATTCCATACCTGATTTCCATGAGCTCCATTCTGCCTGGTGGGAAACAGTGATATCTTGAGTCACTTAGGAATTAGCATTAGCTCAGGTACCAATAATCCCTGAAAAGTTTGTGGATTTTCCCTTTCCTGAACACATTTACACTTATAAATGGCCTACATTTTCTTTAGGGAAAGCTATGAAGACGATTAAATGTACCTATTTGTGATATTAGCACAAAGTCCTGCCTCAAAGAAGGTACCTTAGTGAGGCTTAATGAGCTGTCCCTAAATGTCAGTCTTAGGGACTAGGGATCCCTTGATCAATTGCCTACTATCATAACCATGTCCACCTTACCTCAGATAGCTAAGTTGTTACTTGTCTCTGCCATTCCAGGATCCCCCTCAGTTCAGGGGGTCCATTTTATAGCAGCATCTTTCATATTCATATTAATTCCAGAGAAGACAGCCACAACAACACATTTTAAGGTTGCTGGCACCCCATTTACCATTGTATTTTCTTTAAAGTAGTAGAGAACATCCATCTTGAGGGACCTAATTAAGGAAGCCAGTTGCATATAATAAATTCACCCCAACATTCCTAACTCCCCAACTATGGCATCTCAACTTTATTCAGTATAGGTCACGACTGAATCAAGGTTTCAATCAACCAAATAAGGAAACATTAGAACCATTCTTTACTGCCTGAGCAGTCACCAAATTTGAAATCTCTCATAGGTGAACCTAAATTAATAAATTTAGCCCAAACTAAAATTAGATTCCTCCTTTCCTAGCCTAGCACCCTTAAAACCTAATTTTGTATGTATTTCCAAGCTTTTTATTAATTTAAATTAGTAAAATTCTGGCAATTATTTTGAGCATAAAATCTGTCTTTGATTTTGAAATTGGCCCCTTGGACTTGCTAGGATCTTACTCTACCTACAGGTCTACAGACCATGAGGTGGTAGGGATAAGAATGCAAACAGCCATGGCTCTACAAGGTGAGATCATTGTAGTACCTTTAAGCAAGGCAGGAACACTCTCACCAGTCAAAGAAAGAGGCACTGCTTTTGCTGGCAAATGAGGCGCAGTTAAAATTATAGGTTAAGATTACCTGGAGTCATCCAAATACTCCCAGTGTCACCATTCCAATTCTTGGAATCTCATTCTTTCCCAATCAGTGCCCCTATTTATACCAAAAGACCTGTTTAAGCTGTGAATTCAATCTACATTGTAGTTCAACTCTGGTTGAACTGGGTCAAACTCTGTACCTCATTTTGGCTCTGAAAGGCATAAAAGATTCTTTTAAGCCAATCACAAAACCTTTTGGTTCTCTAACTGTAACTTCAACCAAGACTTTACAACTCTGGCCCTGCCATTTATTAAATCAGAGTTCTCGAACTCAGCACTATTGACAATTTGGGCCAGATAATTCTTTGTTGTTATGGTGGGAAGGGAGCAGTCCTATACAATTCAAGCAAAATTCAGCATCCCTGGTGTACCCACTTGATACCAGTAGCACCCTCTTCCCCTGGTTTCCAACCAAAAATGTCTCCACACACTACCAAAGAGCCCCTGGGGAGTAACATCACCCCAGGTTGAGAACCACTGCTTTACACTCTGCAGTAAAGTTATAAATAGCCAATCCTCCCATAATCTTTACCTACCTTTTGTCTCTTAAAATAAATCACCACTCAATCCACCAAAGCTTTGCCTTCGACGGGTACTTCACTCCAGGTGACTGCAGGTGAAAACAAGTAACTTTCACCACTAGGAGCCTTGGCCTGATTAACAATGACCTTTCCACATTCCTCGAGAGTCTGTTGCCTGTGACAGTTTTGGTACCAATTACTGTGTTGGTCCAGGATCAGAAGTTACTCTAGGTAGTTTAAGCAAAAAGGGATTTAATACAAGAATCTGATACTCAAAAAATCACTGGAAAAAAGGAGAGGCAAGCTCTAGAGTAACTGAGGTCCCAGAAACTTGCTCTAGCCCTCAGAACCACTCTCACTCAGCCACAATCATGAAAGCTGTCACCATCACTGCAGAAAGCTGGCAAACAAGGAAGCTGCTGCAGAAGCTTCAAAACAGAAAGCTACCCACTAAATGAGGTAGCTCCCCCACAAACTGCTGGCCCAGAATCATTCTATGTCTCTCACACTCCATACCAGCAAAATTCAAGCCCCTACCTCTATCACCCTATGGTTCAGTTCCAAATCAAAGTACATCTGAAGGGTGGAACCGTAATCATGTTGTCTTGCCAATGGGTTTCAGCCCTGGGCAAGTTCACTATGGATTCAGTGTGACCAAAGAAATTGACAGCAAAACGTTCTTGGGGTGAAAGGGTTATACCCAACTTTATTTCCAGGTGGCAGGTCAGTCACTAAAATTCCATTCACTCAGAGCTAGTCTGCATGCAGCAAGCTGGTCTCTGCCTCTGGGCCCCTCTGCCCGCACAGCCGTCCTCTGGGCCGCTCTGTCTACACAGCTGTCCCCTCTGGGCCTCTCTGCACAGTCTTCCCGCACAGCCATCCTCTGGGCCTCTGTCCTTGGTACTGCCATCACTTCAGCCTCTGCTCTGCTCTCCTGCAGCCTTGCAGCCGTGCCACTGTGTCCCGTGCAGAGCACTAGGCAGAGCTCTTTATATAGAGTCAACAGCAATGTATTGCCCAAAGGTGTGCAGTGAGCTAGTCAACCAGGGCCAGGTGACAATCCTGGCCACAGGAACTCTCATTTTATCCACACATGTCAAGAAACAAAGTAGACTATAGGGAAAGAATATACTGCTCAGGGAAGACTTTAAAGTACTTTCATTCTAAAAGTTACATTTCTCACTGTCATTTTAAAAATTGGTATTCTCCAAGAGACATACTGAGTTTTAACCTATCAATATTGCCATATCCTGAGCCTGCATTACTGAAAACTAGATTCCAGGCTAAGGTAAATGCCATCTTGTGGAAACGTCTTTGTGTAATCATCTACCTTCCAAAAGAATTCCTGCATCAGTAACAATCATGTACCTTTTGTGATTTTGAACTATACTGGTTTTGTTTGGGGTCCTCATCATTACTTGCATGAACTACTGTTTACTGTAGTTTACTGTTCTCCCTGACTTTACTGCAAATTATCTTCTTCAATGCTGCCAGAATTCATACAGCATGTGTGGATAAAGTGAAGGTTCCTGTGGCCAGGATTCTCACCTGGCCCTGGTTGGCTAGCTCACTACACACGTGTGGGCAATACGTTTTTATTGACTCTATATAAAGAGCTCCACCCAGTGTTCTGGGTGGCATGGCTGAAAGGCTGCAGGAAAGCAGAGCAGAGGCTGGAGTGGTGGCAGAGAGGAGGACAGAAACTGAGACAGCTGTCAGAATAGAGAGGCCCAGAGGCAGAGACCAGCTTGCTGCATGCAGACTTGCTCTGAGTGGATGGGATTCTGGTGACTGACCTGCCACTTTGGGAATGAAGTTGGGTATAACCTTCTCACCCCAAGAACATTCTACTGTCATTTCTTTGGTCACACTGAGTCCATAGTGAACTTGTCCAGGACTGAAACCCACTGGCAAGACAGCATGTTATTCCAGTTAACAAACTTCTCACCACATTCAGAAAAATGGACAAACTCCTAGTAATCTGAACCTTACCTAACTCTCATTCATAATCCTTACGAGGACCCTACTTTCAAAAGCCTACATATAGCATACCAAACTAGTCAGGTCCATTCAAACTTATTTGTCTTTGAATATATTGTCCCTTCTGCCAGAAACTCTCCTCTTCAATCCCATTTGCTTTTCTCCCCTCACTTTTATACATTTTACAAGATTAAGTTCAAGCATCATCTCCTTTTAGAAATGTTTCCTAACACCTACATCCCAAGACTAAGTGTTCCTTTTCTGTACTGCCATACTATCTTATCCCAAATCCTTAAGGAAAGAAAGTAAAAATTTCCAGCAGGACTTAGCAGCTCTAAAACATAAGAGAAAAACATGAGTTGTTAGGCTCATTCAATGCTGAAATTATCAGATTGAGACAATCAGAACAAGAAGGTAGACCAAAATGAAGTGAATAGATAGGGAACTCTAGGAAAGGAAAATAATGATGCCAAAAGGGAACTCAGAGATTATTTCACTTTGTTGTTGGAAATACCTAAATTATTTTAAAGCTGTTTTCCTCTACACTGAGTCCAAAACTTCCCGAAGTACTCTCACCAATTGACCTCACCTGGAACTAAAAAGACCCTGCTATATCCTTCTTTTAACATGATAGCTTTTCAGCTCTTTGAAGACCATAATCCATCTTTCTCTCCTATTTCCTCTAATGGACCTGAGTAATCTTCCCATTATATACTGCTCTACTCCTTATTACATAGTGTCCAATTAGAATTACCATAAGGAAACCAGAAGAAGGATTAACTCAGAATAGTAACTTGTAAAGGGATTTAAAAATAGAAAGCTAAGGGATAAGAAGAGAAAATTAAAGATGGAAAGTATACTTATTTATCTTTCATAGTAATGAGCAGACAGTATACATGTGATAATTCAAGAAAGAGAATTTTAATAATATTGTATTACAATAATATTGTATCCTCTAGACTAACAATATTAACATAGCAAACAAATATCAGAAGATATAGGGAGAAGCTAGTTATTAGGTTTACTAAATTTCCCATCATTCATATTGGAGAACCAACAGAGGCTGATGAAGTTGTCCAATATCTTCACTCCTCTATACTATTGTCCACCAACAAAACAAAAACAAAGTGAAAAGAGGCCTTACTTTAAGAAAGCAGGAATGAGGGTGGGCAAGGTAAGGAAGATACTTTATATTCTTCTGTTAATTTACTAAGTGTTTTGTTTTAAAAAATAAAACAATAACAACCAGTTAAAAATAAAAGTTACTAGTGAATATAGTATGGAAAAAGTAAGTAGTAAAACCTGTGATTACACACTCAAGAAATAAAAAGCAAGTGAAATGACCACTAACAGTTAGTTTCTGATATTTATTACTGTGAAAGTATCACTGCTACAGTCACAGTGATGCCTCTACCACAGGTCACAGCATGCTGCTTGCTTCCTGCTACTAAGAGGCGAAAGAACTCTACCCTAGAAGATGTTACTGCATTGCATAATAATCTCTGAGAGGAAGGATAATGTCCAGTCATGCTAGATTTCTCCTTATTCATGAACACAACCCATCAAACAAATGTGTTACCAAGGCCCACCTCTTCTACTCCTAAATTCTCGCTTGAATTCATCCCCTCCTCTCTATCACCACTCCCTTGGGCCATATCAGAAGTGCTGAGTAAGCACCTATCAGATCAACTTTGCCACAGATAACAACTATAAATTGTGAAGAAAAAACAAAAATCAAGTACCTGAAGGTGCTGAAGAGTAACTAAAAGAAGGCAAATAGAGGAGAGTCAATACTTGGAAGTGAGCATTATTAGATGAATTTCTCATTTACAACTTTTTGCCTAGGGCAGGTCCCTTTATTTCCAACCATAGGCGGTACCTAAAACTCCAATATAAACCTTTACAACCTTTTTACCTTGAAGAACCAGAGGTCAGAGTTCAGGGAGACCACAGATGCTGGAAAGTGAGGGGAATCTCAGAAAGAATTAGAGAAAAACAAAATCTAGGTACAAACTCTGTACAAGTTTCTGCCTGATCTCTGAACCACATATGCAAGGAATACACTATTAGAAGCCCAGCAAAACTTAAAGAACTGAGAATTAAGACTACCATCCAAGAGACAGATGTTAGAGTTTGAGTACAATCATATTAATTATCTGCTAAACAAAAGTACCAACATACTTTGGAAGAATATAACAGAATTAAAGAGTCTTCACAATTTCATATACACAATATTTCCAGGATACAATTCAAAATTCTTGAGAGGAAAAAAAAATCAGGAAAAGGTGACCCATTTTCAAGAGAAAAGATAACCAACAGACACTAAGCACATGATTGCTCAAATGTCAGAACTAGTAGACAAAGATTTTCAAGGCAGTATTATGAGTGTGCTCAATGATGCAGAGAAAAATATAACAAATGAAAAGAAACCTTAACAGAGCAATAAAAAACAAACTAGGCAAAGAGAAATCCTAGCAATGAAAAATACAATATCTAAAATTAAAAATTCACTGGATGTGCTAAAGAATGAAAATGACAGAGAAAAAACAGTCCACTTTAAAACAGATAAATAAAATTATGGAATTTGAAGAACATAAAGAAAAAAATGATGTAGGGGGAAATAGGAACAACAATAAAAAAGGAACAGAGCCTTGGGCCAGCAGACTTGCACACAAAACACTGTACTTGTTTCTTCAGGCTGAAGGAAAATGATCTGATGGACAGAAACGCAGATCTGCAGAAAGAATAAGACCACTTGAAATGTCTTGAAATATATTATTAATTCATCAAATATTTATTAAGTACCTAGGACAGCCCATGTCCTTTAAGGAATGTATTTTACTAGTCTTGTGTATAAATCATTTTTATTTATTTATGTCTTATTTTCAGGGATGTTTTATCAGTATTTTTCCATATTCCAGCCATAACTCTTTACCTCTGTGTAGATGGAATGTTTGTGTCCCCCCAAATTCCGTTGTTGAACTCCTAACCCCCAATGTGATGGCATTAGGAGGTGGGCCCTTGAGAGGTGATTAGGGCACAGGGATGGAGTGCTCATGAAAGGGATTAGTACCCATATAAAAGAAACGCCAGAGAGCTACCTGCCCCTCCTGCCATATACTGGACACAGAGAGAAGTAGAGGAGCCTGTCCATGAGCCAAGAAATAGACCCTCACCATACATCAAATCTGCCAGCACCTTTATAGGGACTTCACAGCCTCTAGAACTGTGCGAAATAAATTACAGTTGCCTATAAGTGTCCCAGTCTATACTATCTTTATTAAAGCAGCCCAAACAGATTAAGATACCTATCCTAAACTGCATATCTGAAAGTTTTATGCATTTTATGAAACCAAGAATGCAAATAAAAAGTAGCAAAGATCGGAGGATTAAAGATGGCGGCGTGAGAGGTGAGACAGAGGCTTCCTCCTAAAACCGCACATAATACGAAAATATAATTAATACGACTATTCATGAAAGAGCAACAGGAAAGAGGGCTGCGCCAAACTGCATAAACCTGGAGAAAAGAATAAACCGCATGGAACAGGGTAACGTACCAAAGCCATGGCCCGGCTGGACCCAAGCCCTTCCCCTATGCCAACTCACTAGCGGGAGGAAGAGAAACGGAGCAGGGAGGGAGTGGAGGCTTGGGACTGCTGAATACCTAACACGGGAGATCTGCTCTGGGAGGACAAACCTACATTTCACGGTGTTTTCATGGTACTCTCATGAGTAGGGGGTTGAAAAGCTAAGACTGGCAGCAAACCTGAAGAGACTGAGATTCCAGCCACTTGTGGAAAGCAGGGATCCATAACCAGCTGCTCTGAGAGAAAAGAAAGGTGGACAGTCTGAGAGACTTCCTAACAGCGAGAGGGCTGCTAATGGGGCAAGGATTGCAGAGAGCTTACTGCTCAGGAGAAACGACAGGTGGACAAAATTGTACGGGTGCACTCTGCCCAGCAGGTTGGGAACTTTCTCAAACTTCAGGCGTTCCAGCTCCCTGGCTGGCTACACAGCTCCAAGGATCCCCTCCATGATACACAGCCTACTGCGCCTTTCTCCCGGCCAGCCCCACATGGCTCACAAACCATCGAACCCTACCCTGGCATTAGGCCAGCCAGAGGGAAGCCCCATCTACAGCAACTACAAACGCAAAGCATAGAGGCTTATACATGTGTGCTCAGCCCACTGGTTCTGGCTGTGGAGACAGGTATAGCAGCCAAGAAGCAGGAAACAGCCCTTTTCTCCCCCCAGGCACCAATACCGCTCCCCTGCAACCCCTGACATTGCTTAAGGGGCTGAGCAGCTATGGCGAGTAGGCCTTCTGGGAACTAGAGGGTGCCATACAAATATGTAATGCCAAAGAAACTTGGTTCAAAGTAAAATTATGAATACAAAACCTGAGAAAGGTTCAAATGAAATCAACCTCATGAATCTTCCTGAAAGTGATTTCAAAATAAAAAACATTAACCTGCTCATCAAGGTGCAGAAAAATATGCAAGAATTCAGGAATGAATTAGGGTTGGAGATCCAATTGTTGAACAGCACAATGGAGGGTATAAAAATATTAGATATGGGGGAGGAGATGATAAATGAAATACAAATTAGAGAAGAGGAATACAAAGAAACTGAGGCACGGAGAGAAAAAAGGATATCTAAGAATGAAAGAATATTAAGACAACTGTGTGAGTAAACCAAATGGAAAAATATTCAACTTATAGGGGTACCAGAAGAAGAAGAGAGAAAAAAAGGGATAGAAAGTATCTTTGAGGAGATAATTGCTGAAAACTGTCCCAATCTGGGGAAGGAAATAGTCTCTCTCAGGCCACGGAGGTGCACAGATCTTCCAACACAAGTGACCCAAGGAAGACAACACCAAGACATATAGTAATTAAAATGGCAGAGATCAAGGATAAGGACAGACTATTAAAAGCAGCCAAAGAGAGAAATAAGATCACATACAAAGGAAAGTCCATCAGGCTATCATCAGACTTCTCAGCAGAAACCTAACAGACCAGAAAGGAGTGGCATGATGTATTTAATGCCATGAAGCAGAAGGGCCTCAAACCAAAAATACTTTATCCAGCAAGAGTATCATTTATATTTGAAGGAGGGATTAAGCAATTTCCAGATAAGCAAAGCTGAGAGAATTTACCTCCCACAAACCATTGCTACAGTGTATTTTGGAGGGACAACTATAGATGGAAGTGTTCCTAAGGTTTAATAGCTGTCACCAGAGGTAATAAAACCACAGTAAAGAAAGTAGAACAGTTAACTACTGAGCAAATGCAAAATTAAATCAACTATCCCCAAAGTCAATCAAGGGATAGAAAAAGAGTACAGAATATGATACCTAATATATAAAGAATGGAGGAGGAAGAAAAAGGAGGAGAAAAAAAGAAACTTGAGATTGTGTTTATAATAGCATATCAAGTGAACTAAGTTAGACTCTTAGATAGTAAGGAAGTTAACCTTGAACCTTCAGTAACCATGAATCTAAAGCAGGCAATGGCAATAAGTACCCACCTATCAATAATCACCCTAAATGTAAATGCTTTGAATGCACTAATCAAAAGACACAGAGTCACTGAATGGATAAAAAAACAAGACCCATCTATGCCTACGAGAGACTCACTTTTGACCCAAAGACATACACAGACCAAAAGTGAAGGAATGGAAAAAACTATTTCATGCATACAATAGGGAGAAAAAAGCAGGAGTTGCATACTTGTACCACACAAAATAGACTTCAAAACAAAGAAAGTCAAAAGAGACAAGGATATTACATAATGATTAAGGGGTCAATCCAACAAGAACATATAACCATTATCAATATCTATGCGCTCAACACAGGAGCACCTAATATGTGAAACAAATACTAACAAAATTGAAAGGGGAAATAGAATGCAATGCATTCATTCTAGGAGACTTCAACACTCCACTCACTCTGAAGGACAGATCAACCAGACAGAAAATAAGTAAGGACACAGAGGCACTGAACAACACATTTGAACAGATGGAACTAACAGACATCTACAGAACTCTATACCCAAAAGCAGCAGAATACACATTCTTCTCAACTGCACAGGGAACATTTTTAAGAATAGATCATATGCTAAGCCACAAAAAGAGCCTCAGTAAATTCAAAAAGACTGAAATTCTACCAATGAGTTTCTCAGACCACAAAGGTATGAAACCAGAAGTAAATTACACAGAGAAAATGAAAAATCCCACAAACACATAAAGGCTTCACAACATGCTCCTGAATAAGCAATGGATCAATCATCAAATAAAAACAGAGATCAAGCAATATATGGAGACAAATGACAACAATAATTCAACACCGCAAAATCTGTGGGACACAGTGAAGGCCATGCTCACAGGGAAGTATACTGTAATACAGGCCTACCTCAGGAAAGAAGAACAATCCCATATGAATACTATAAACTCACAATTAATGAAACTAGAAAAAGAAGAACAAATGAGGCCTAAAGTCAGTAGAAGAAGGGACATAGAAAGATAAGAGCAGAAATAAATAAAATCGAGAAGAATAAAACAATACAAAGAATCAATGAAAGCAAGAGCTGGTTGTTCGAAAAAATTACCAAAATAGAGAAACCCCGAGCTAGACTTATCAAGAAAAAAGTGAGTCTACACACATAAACAGAATCAGAAATGAGAAGGGAAAAATCACTACGGACAACACAGAAATACAAAGAGGTACTATAGAATACTATGAGAACTATATGCCAACAAACTAGGATAACATAGAAGAAATGGGCAACTTTCTTAAAAAAATACACCCTTCCAAGGCTGATCCAGAGAGAAACAGAAAATCTGAACAGACTAATTAGCAGCAATGAAATTGAATTGGTAATCAAAAAACTACCTAAGAACAAAACCCCTGAACAAGATGGCTTCAACACTTAATTTTATGAAACATTTAGTGAAGACCTAATATACATCCGTCTTTAAAGTTTTCCAAAAAGCAGAAGAAGCGGAAATACTTCCAAACTCATTCTATGAGGCCAGCATCACTCAAATACCAAAACCAGGCAAAGATACCAGAATAAAAGAAAATTACAGACCAATATCCCTGATGAACATAGATGCAAAAATACTCAACAAAATATTAGCAAACCGAATTCAAAAATACATCAAAAAGATCATCCATCATGATCAAGTAGGATTTAATCCAGGGATGTAAGGATGGTACAACATTCAAAAATCCATCAACATCATCCACCACATCAACAAAAGAAGGAAAAAAAAACACATGATCATCTCCATAGATGCTGAAAAAACATTTGACAAAATTGAACATCCATTCATGAGAAAAACTCTCAACACAATGGGTATGGAGGGCAAGTACCTCAACATAATAAAGGCCATATATGACAAACACACAGCCAACATTATACTTAAAGCAAGAAGCTGAAAGCCTTTCCTTTAAGATTGGGAACAAGACAAGAATGCCCACTCTCCCCACTTCTATTCAACATAGTACTGGAGGTCCTCGCCATGGCAATCAGACAACACAAAGAAATGAAAGGCATTCAGATTGGCAAGGAAGAGGTTAAACTGTCCCTGTTTGCAGATGACATGATATTTTACATTAAAAAACCCGGAAGAATCCACTCCAAAACTACTAGATCTAATATCTGAATTCAGCAACGTGGCTGGATACAAAATTAATACACAGAAAAACTATACACTAACGAGGTATGAGCAGAAAGAGAAATCAGGAAAACAATTCCACTCACAGTTGCATCAAAAAGAATGAAATACCTAGGAATAAACCTAACGAAGGAAGTGAAAGACTTATACTCTGAAAACTACAAGACACTCATGAGAGAAATTAAAGAAGATACCAATAAATGGAAATGCATCCCCTGCTCATGGATAGGAAGAATTAATATTGTCAAAATGACCATCCTGCCTGAGGCAATCTACAGATCCAATGCAATTCCTATCAAAATACCAATAGCATTCTTCAATGAACTAGAGCAAATCATTCTAAAATTCATATGGAACCACAAAAGACCCTAAATAGCCAAAGCAATCCTGAGAAGGAAGAATAAAGCTGGGGGAATTATGCTCCCCAACTTCAAGCTCTACTACAAAGCCACAGTAATCAAGACAATTTGCTACTGTCACAAGAACATAGACTAATGGAAGAGACTACAGAGCCCTGATATAAACCCAACCATATATGGCCAATAAATAAACAATAAAGGAGCCATGGACATACAATGGGGAAATGACAGCCTCTTCAACAACTGGTGTTGGCATAACTGGACAGCTACATGCAAGAGAATGAAACTGGATTATTGCTTAACCCCACACACAAAAGTAAACTCGAAATGGATCAAAGACCTTAATGTAAGTCATGAAACCATAAAACTCTTAGAAGACAACATAGGCAAAAATCTCCTGAATATAAGTATGAGCAACTTCTTCCTGAATGCATCTTCTTGAGCAAGGGAAACAAAAGCAAAAATCAACACGTGGGACTACATCAAACTAAAAAATTTCTGTATGGCAAAGGACACCATCAACAGGACAAAAAGGCATCCTACAGTAAGGGAGAATATATTTGTAAATGACATCTCCAACAAGGGGTTAACATCCAAAATATATGAAGAACTCACACGCCTCAACACCCAAAAAACAAATAACCTGATTAAAAAATGGGCAGAGGATAGAAGAAACAGTTCTCCAAAGAAGAAACTCAGATCAACAGACACATAAAAAGATGCTCCACATCACTAATCATCAGGGCAATGCAAATTACAACCACAATGAGATATCACCTCACCAGTAAAGATGTCCAGCATCTAAAAAACTAAGAACAACATATGCTGGTGAGGATGAGTAGAAAGGGTAGCCCTCCTACACTGGTGGTGGGAATGTAAGCGAGTTTAACCATTGTGGAAAGCAATATGGAGGTTCCTGAAAATACTAAAAATAGAAATACCACTTGACACGGGAATCCCACTCCTTGGAATTTACCCAAAGAATACAACTTCTCAGACTGAAAAAGACATATGTACCCCTTTGTTTATTGCAGCACTATTTACAATAGCCAAGATATGGAAGCAAACTAAGTGCCTATCAGTAGATAAATGGACAAAGAAGAAGTGGTACATAAACACAATGGAATATTATTCAGCCATAAGAAGGAAAGAAATCCTACCATATGCAACAACATGGATGGAGCTGGAGCATATTATGCTCAACAAAGTAAGCCAAGTGGAGAAAGACAAGGGCCAAATGATTTTCCTCATTTGTGGAGTATAACAACGAAGCAAAACTAAAGGAACAAAATAGCAGCAGACTCACAGACTCCAAGAAGTGACTAGTGGTTACCAAACGGGAGGGGTGTGGGAGGGAGATGGGGATTGAGTAGTATTATGTTTAGTACACATGGTGTGGGGGGACCACGGGGGAAAACAGTGTAGCACAGAGAAGGCAAACAGTGAATCTGTGGCATCTTACTACACTGATGGACAGTGACTGCATTGGGGTATGGGTGGGGACTTGATAATATGGGTTAATGGAGTAACCACATTGTTTTCTCATGTGAAACCTTCATAAGAGTGTATATCAATAATACCTTTACAAAAAGTTAAAAAATAAAAAGCACAGTAGGCATGCATTGTTGAATAAATGCTTTTATTTACTAACTATACAATCTAAAAAGACAGATAAATGAACATCAATTGTGTTTCCTCCCTGTCTCAGACTCAATTCCTCAATATGTCCTGTCATTTCTATCTCCTAAATATATCTTGAATCCACCCGCTTCTCTAAATCTTTACTGCATCTACTCAAGCCATCACTAATGCCTACCTGGATTACTATGTTTCCCCCTGCCCATCTATCATTTTCACAACAGCCACAAATTGGGTCAAGTCACTTCCACTCACTGACTCCACATTGCACTTTGAATAAAAATCTAAACTCCTTACTAAGCTAAAAAGATCTGTGTCATATGGCCCCTGCTTTCACAACCTCACCTACCCCATTCTAATCTCAATTTCACCCACTAAATTTCAGCTATAGAAGCCCTCCTTTTAATTCCTTGAACATGCCAAGTTTTTTTTATACCAAAAGTTCTTTGTACAGACTGTTCCCTGAAACTGCCTAACTCCCCCTACTTCCTTTATCCCCTAGTGCAATGGACTGAGTAACTGAGTACCTCCCATATCCCCTGCAAAATTTATAGGCTGAAATCCTAACTCTCAGTATGATAGCATTAGGAGGTAAGACCTTTGGGAAGTAATTAGGACATGAGCCCTCATGAATAGGATTAATGTTCTTATAGAGGACCTCAGAAAGCTCCCTTGCCACCAAGAGGATCCAGTGAGAAGATGGCAGTCTGCAACCTAGAAGGTCCCACATTAGAATCCAACAATGCTGGCTGGCATCCTGATCTCAGACTTCCTACCTCCAGAACTGTGAAAAATCAATTTATTTATAAGCCACACCCTACTTTGTTAAAGCAGCCAGACAGAAAACACCCAGCTAATCATTTGGCTGGCTCCTTCTAATCCTTTACATGTTAGTTTAAGTGCTTCAGTGTGCTTATCCTGCCAACTTGTCAAAAATAGGTCTCCCCATTCTTCTGTAACATAGCACATTTTCTTACCTTCATAATACGGTCACAAACTGTATGATTTTTTGTTTTTGTTTTGCTTTGCTTTGCTTTGTTTTTTATTGTCTGAGATTCCTACAGGACTGCAGCTCCATGAAAACAGGGACCATGTCTGCATGGTTTACCAAGATGTCCAATGGCTAAGACAAGAATAATGAGGGTGCTTAATTTTTTTTACTTTACTACATGGAAATGAAAGGAGGATCGAGTATTCACACATCTCAAATACTGTTTCATTTTAAGTAGTTTATCTAAACATCTTAGTTTGCCATATTAGGAGCAGAGAGGTGTGAGGAGACTGGCTTGACAAATAAATGTTTATGAAAATTTTTTATTAAAAAATGGAACATAAAATATTCCCTTTATTGTACCTGAGAGTCTGTGTTACTCAGAATCAGGATATTTAAACTTACATGAATACTTTATGTATAATAAATATATATATTATATGTATAATA
Source organism: Manis pentadactyla (assembly GCF_030020395.1). Lineage (NCBI taxonomy): Eukaryota > Metazoa > Chordata > Mammalia > Pholidota > Manidae > Manis > Manis pentadactyla. Next base: position 50,314,372 of record NC_080027.1, read on the forward strand.
CATATGTATATATAATGTATATACTTAATACATAATAAGTACTTAATACTTATATACTTAAGTAAATAAATAATGACTGGCAATCTTCCAAACTAAACCACCTCAGAAGAATAGGAGCATATCTTAAAATACACCAACTTGAAAATACTACTGATAATATTTAACAATTTCAATTAGCCAAAAAATATTTCCACTTTTATTAAAAAAAAAACAAAACCTAAGTGGAACATTATGGCCAGAGAAATGATGAAGATCTTTCAAATATATGTACTATTTTGAAAATCTAATTTCCTATCAAGAAAGCAGTTATCTAAGTGGTATAAGAATGTTCTTTAAAAAAACAGTAAACATCTAAATCCTAGACAAGGAGTACTCTCTGTCCCTAAAGATTAGTCTTAGAGGTTGTACTTGTGCTACTATTAATAGAACTTTATTTCCCAAAAATTTTTCTGTATTTATTTCCATTATTATCTCTGCAAAATACCCAGATAACAATGACTACACCTTTTAAAAAAGAAAGAAAAAGAGCTGGAATTTTTGCCTTTACTTAATTCTATTAAAAGCAATCTTCAATTCTTCCACCCTGACATGGAAGTTCTTAAAAAAACATTCTGTGCAGTTTACTTCGAACTATTCCAAGAGAAACTATTTCTTATTGGTTCCCAGGAACACTTCATCACTCTAGACTCACACATTCATAACATTTGCAGTAAATTAAAATATGATTCCATTTATTATCTACCAGACTGGCAAACGTTAAACTGACAGTACCCATGATGAGAGGATGTTTTTTCTAAAAAGCACCCATACACCTTGCTGCTAGAAGTATAAACTGGCAAAACTTATACAGGTCAATTAATAGTATACTTCAGATGTTTTTTAAATGGGTTGTCTTCAAAAGTAAATTCGAAATGGATTAAACACCTGAATGTAAGTCATGAAACCATAAAACTCTTAGAAAAACACTTGGCAAAAATCTCTTAGACATAAACATGAGCAACTTCTTCATGAACGTATCTCCCTGGGCAAGGAAAACAAAAGCAAAAATGAAAAAGTGGGACTCTATCAAGCTGAACAGCTTCTGTACAGCAAAGGACACCACCAATAGAACAAAAAGGCATCCTCAGTATGGGAGAATATATTCATAAATGACAGATCCGATAAAGGGTTGACATTCAAAATATATAAAGAGCTCACCCACCTCAACAAACAAAAAGCAAATAATCCAATTAAAAAATGGTCAGAGGAGCTGAACAGACAGTTCTCAAAAGAAGAAATTCAGATGGCCAACAGACACATGAAAAGATGCTCCACATCGCTAATCATCAGAGAAATGCAAATTAAAATCACAATGAGATATCACCTCAAACCAGTAAGGATCGCCACCATCCAAAAGACAAACAACAACAAATGTTGGCGAGGTTGTGGAGAAAGGGGAACCCTCCTACACTGCTCATGGGAATGTAAATTAGTCCAACCATTGTGGAAAGCAGTATGAAGGTTCCTCAAAAAACTAAAAATAGAAATACCATTTGACCCAGGAATTCCACTCCTAGGAATTTACCCTAAGAATGCAGCAGCCCAGTTTGAAAAAGACATATGCACCCCTATGTTTATCACAGCACTATTTACGATAGCCAAGAAATGGAAGCAACCTAAGTGTCCATCAGTAGATGAATGGATAAAGAAGATGTGGTACATATACACAATGGAATATTATTCAGCCATAAGAAGAGAAAAAATCCTACCATTTGCAACAACATGGATGGAGCTAGAGGGTATTATGCTCAGTGAAATAAACCAGACAAAGACAAGTACCAAATGATTTCACTCATATGTGGAGTATAAGAACAAAGAAAAAACTGAAGGAGCAAAACAGCAGCAGACTCATAGAACCCAAGAACGGACTAACAGTTACCAAAGGGAAAGGGACTGGGGAGGATGGGTGGGAAGGGAGGGGATGGGGAAGAAAGGGGGCATTATGATTAGCATGTATAATGTGAGGGGGGAGGGCTCTACAACACAAAGAAGACAAGTAGTGATTCTACGGCATCTTACTATGCTGATGGACAGTGACTGTAATGGGGTACGTGGGTGGGATTTGATGATGGGGGGAGTCTAGTAAACATAATGTTCCTCATGTAATTGTAGATTAATGATACCAAAAAAAAAAAGTGTGTCTTTTAAACCAGGATTTTAATTCCTTAAATGTTACCCAACAACAATAAGCAGTCAGGAACAATGTGTAAGGCCTGTTTGCTATAACACTACTGGATAATATTGAAAAAATATAGATGGCCTATATATGATTTGGATATCTGACACTGGTAATTGTTTAAGTGAATTATGGCATAGTCATATTTCAGGGTCCAGTCACAATAGGTACAAATCATTTTTTAAAAGACCATATATAGCTACTAAAAATAGCCTATATCTTTATTTATTAGCACAGAAAGATGTTGAAAACATAGGATGGAAAAGAAAAAGTCACCAAACAGCATTAGAGTATGAGTCAACATTTAAGAAGCAAAACATGTGTGGTACACATGTATTTTTAGGAAGTCAGGAAGGATGTATACCAAAATATTAACAGAATTTCATCTAAGTGGTAGGATTTCTTATTTATATTTTGCCTGAATTAAAAAATTTAAATGTTATCTACTGCTTTTATTATGGGGGAAGAGATGCTTTCATTTGGGAAAAGTTTATTTCCCAAATATCAAGTCTACTTTTAAATTTCCCTAAAATAAATCCTGTTACTTCTATAACAACACTAAGTTCTTCAGAAAAGGCATCTCTTTTGTACTTAGAAGCAGAAGCTGTTTTCTCCGGTATGTGGGGATGAATTTGTGCTTCTTTATTCATACTCTGCAGCGCGAGGGTGACCAAGATTACACAATGGCCAAGTGGGTGGCCCCAGTTGCCTGGGTTAGGAGTGCAGTCTATGATATGCAATTCTGAAAACATAAATGGTGCCATACAGTCCCTCTAAAACAATATTTTATTGAGATATAATTGACATAAACATTGTACACGTTTAAGGTGTATGTTTAAACATATTTGTCTCATTCATTTATACTGCCACATGATTACCACTGTAGCATTAGCTAACACCTCTATCATGTCACATAATTATCATTTCTCCTTGTGGTGGGAAGAACTGATATATTCTCTTAGCAAATATAACGCCTATGATATAGTTTTGTTGTCTATAATTATTGTACTGTGTATTAGATCTCCAGGACTTACTTATCTACTAATTGCAAGTATATACCCTTAAACATTTATCCCATTCCCCCATCCCACCAGCCCCTGGTAACCAGCATTTCACTCTGTTTTTTCAAGTTCAGTTTTTTTAGATTCCACATATAAAAGATATCATACAGTATTTCTCTTTCTCTTACTGACTTATCTCAGCATAATGTCATCATGGTCCATCCATATTAACAGGATTTCCTTTTTTCTCATGGAACAAAAACATCCCATTCTGTGTGTGTGTGTATATACATATATATATATATACACACACACACATATAAACACAGTACATCTTCTTTATCCATTCATTCACTGATGGACACTACTGTGAATAATATTGCAATAAATATGGGAGTGCATATATCTCTGAGAACCTGTTTTTATTTCCTTTGGATATATACCCAGAAGTGAGATTGCTGGATCATATTCTAATTCCTTTTTTTTGAGGAACCTCTATACTATTCTCCATAGTGGCTGAACCAGTTTACAATCCCACCAACAGCCTACAAAGGTTGCCTTTCCCCCATATCCTCTCCAACACTCATTATCTCTTGTCTTCTTGATAACAACCATTTATACACGTGTGAGGTGATACCTTATTGTGTTTTTTATTTGCATTTTCCTGATGATAAGTGATGTTCAGCACCTTTGCACGTATCTGTTAGCTATCTGGATGTCTTCTTTTAAAAAAATGTCTATTTAATTCCATTGTCCACTTTTTAATCAGATTGTTTCTTTCTTTATTATTGGGTTGTATGAGTTCTTTATAAACTTTGGATATTAACTCTTTATCCAATAATGATTCACAAATATTCTCTCCCTTTCCATAGGATGACTTTATATTCTGTGTTTCCTTCTTTGCACAGAAGCTTTCAGGTTCAATGTAGTCTCAATTTTTTTCTTCTTCTGTTGTTTGTGCTTTTGGTCATACTCAAAAAACTACTGTCAAGACCAATGTCAGGAGCTTCTTCCCTGTATTTTCTTCTAGGTATTTTATGGTATCAGATCTTATGTTTCGATCTTTGATCGCCATTTCAACTTAACTTTTGTGAGTGGTATAAGATAGGGGTCCAAATGCATTTTTCTGCATGTGGTTACCCAGTTGTTCCAATACCATCTGTTGAAGAGACTACCTTTTTACTACTGAATGTTGTTAACTCCCCTATCAAATATTAGTCGACTATATCTGTGGGGTTTAATTCTGGGCTCTCTATTCTGTTCCATTAGTCTATGTGTCTATTTTTATGCCAGTACCAAACTTAGTGTATTTTTTATTGAAGTATAGTTGACGTGCAATATTACATGTATGTATACAACACAGTATATTATATGTATATCGAATGTATACAACACAGTGGTTCAACAGTTACACACATTATTAAATCTTCACCCCAACTACTGAAGGTACTATCTGTCAAGATGTTATAGAACTATTAACTATATTCTCCATGATGTACTTCCATCCTGTGACCAATTTATATTATGACTGAGATTTTTGTGCCCCTTTATTCCCCTCACATACCCCACCCACTCACCCCAACTCTTCCTCCATGGTAATCACTAGTCACTTCTCAGTGTCTCTGAGTCTACTGTTGTTTTGTACATTTTGTTTTTAGATTCCATTGTGATACTGTTTTAATTACAATAATATTGTAGTATAGTTGGAAATCAGGAAGTGTGAGGCCTCCAATTTTGTTCTTCTTTCTCATGATTACTTTGGTAATTTGGGGTCTTTTGTGGTTCCATACAACTTTTAGGGTTTTTTTTTTTCTATTTCTCTGAAAAATACCACTGGAATTTTGATAGGGATTATGTTGACTATTTAGACAGCTTTGTGTAGCATGAACACTTTAACAATGTTAACTCCTCCAATCATGAACATGGGATGTCTTTCTGTTTTCATGTCTTCCTCCATTTCTTTCAACAAAGTCTTGTAGTTTTCTTTCTACAGATTTTTCAGTTTCTTGGTTAAATTTATTCCTAGGTATTTGTTTTTTATGCTATTGTTAATGGGATAGTTTTATTTCTTCTGCAGATGTTTCATTGTTAGTTTACAGAAACACAACTAGTGTATATTGATTTTATATCCTGCAACTTTACTGAATTCCTTGATTAGATCCAACAGTTTTCAGTTGAGTCTTCCATGTTTTCAATATATAGGATATCATCTACAAATAATGAATATTTTGCTTCTTCCTTTCCAATTTAGATGGCTTTAATTTCTGTGTCTTGACTGACTGCTCTTGCTGGGACTTCCGACACTGTGTTGAATGAGTGATAAGAGAAGCCTCCCTTGTCTTGTACCTGATCTTCAAGGAAACAATTTTTCTCCATTGAATTTAATTGTTAGCTATGGGTTTGTCTTACATTACCTTCATTACATTGGGGTATGTTCCTTCTGTACCCAACCTATTGAGGGTTTTTATCATGAAAGGATGTTGTATCTTGCCAAATGCTTTTTCTGCATCTGTTGAAATGATATGATTTTTATCTTTCATTCTATTAATGTGGGGGTACCATATTTATTGATCTGTATATTGAACCTAAGCCATTCTTCTTAAATGAAGGAGTTAACTGGCCATATACTGACTTATTTTTAATACTGCTTTTTATATCATCACAGAAAACAACTGTGTCTCTCTCTCTGAAAGTTCAATGTTATATACAAATTGAGCTCTGTAATTTTCCCTTTTAAAGTACTTACCTTGTCATTTCTATCAATTCTTTCCATTTTTATCTGTTTGGACAAGATCTCTTCACATATGTGAAAAGCATTGCATTCTAATCAGCAAGAGTTATTCTATCCTTATCTTAAAGCTAAGAACTATATAGCCAAACCCTCACTTTGAAAAATCCTTTCTAATGACAAATCCTTGTTCAGATGCTCTTATTCTGAGTAATCTGTACTCATAATCTTATTTATAACAGTGAAATTTAAGATTCTCTAAAATAACAAGTATCCATTTATTTTTCCTTAACCCCTTGGTGTATCCTTAGCCCCAAAAAATTTTTACCTAAAAAATTCTGTATTATGTTGAATAACCTATGATAATTCTTTTAAAAAAAACAAAACTATGATTAGTATGGTAACCAAGGAGATGAGGCCATTCAGATCTCTTTGGAATGAACTTAGGATTCAACTGCAGGGAGGGTAATTAGCTGTGAGAACCTTCAGGTTTTATTTCAGCTTCCAGACAAAGCCACCATCTTCCAAGGCATACCCCAACCAACGACTAGGCATGGTGGGGTATTAGAACCTGGTCGTTTCTGCCTAACCTGGGACTCCTCTAAGAAGCAATTTTTGCTTCAGAGTTCCCCATTGGGTTGGTTGATACTTTGTCAGCTCTGCATCAAGGTGAGGATACTCTCCTGGAGCTATCTTTAATCTTCCTTTAATCTTGCACAGGCATTTTTCTCCAATACATCTCTTGCACTCCTAATTTCACCTCAGCATCTTCTTCCCAAAGGTGCCAATAGACCCAATTACTTACTACTGATACAGCAATGTCATTCATCAAAGATCCAGATATAAAACTATACTCTTAGCACCTCAATACAAACATCTTTTTCTCTCATTTATATTACTCCCCTGGATTTTTCCATAGGTACTCAAAGGATGAAATTTAGAAAATAGTGCTTTCTAACAGTAAGAAAACAAAACAAATGACACACTTTACAGGTTAAAGGGTTTATTTTCTCTTTCAAAATAAAGAACAAATCTTCAGGGGGAAAAAGTTTTGTATTAAGATATTAAAAACAGATATGCAGAAGAATTTTACTATCTGGGATGTTGGTAGCTGTTTTTACCCCTTACTTTGATTCTGCAAATGTTTTACTCTGACACCGAGGACTTTCTTTTTAAGTCAGTTCCACTAAGCCAAAGTCCTGGCTTGATTAATTTTCTTTACAGCAGAGTTAAATTTTTTTTAATGTTCATTTGCTGAATTGCTAGAGCAATTCCTCAACATACACATTCTATAGTGATATAATAATTTTTGTTTTATATACATATCTTATATACATGTTTTTATATACATATCAAAAATTACAAAATTCTTTGAAACATTAGCTTCTATCATCGTGAATTTTGGGGCACTCAATTGCTGCCATAATGAGTTTCCTAACCAAAAAAAAAATCTGTTTTTCCCAGATCAAAGATTTAAATTTTGTCAGGAAGATTTTGTTACCACCAGATTTTAATTAATAAAGAAATTTTCCATGTGCAGTTATAGCTGTTAGATTTTATTTGTTACTGTAGTAAATGGTGGGAACAAAAATTCTTTGTAATCAGAAATGCCTATTACAAGATTCTTTTTCTTCCTATTCAGGTCACACTCAAATGGCATCTTCTCAAAAGGACCATTCTTTATCTATATGATGAAAAAGATGTGAGCATTCAAAGCAGAAAAACTAGCAGGGAGAAGCCTGGTGGGTTGGCTAGACAAAAAGAAAATCAGTATGGATGACTGTGTCTTCGTAAAGAAGGACAGCAAGTGGTACAATATCTCTTAAATGCCTCCATCCAGATGTGACACAGCAATATGCTCATATTTCATTGGTTAAAGTTGGTCGCATTGCACTTCTTATGCACAAGGAGGGCTACAAAGGTAGTATTTCTGTGTGCTTAGCAAATACGTTATGGGTGAACACTGGTAGCTTCTACTGCAAATACCGACATTATACTATCTATAAGGATTAAAATGAGATAATTAATATCAAGTTCTTAGCTCAATGTCAACATGAGTATTCAAAAAATGAAAACTAACTTACATTTTACTGTTTTTCATGAACACATACTAATTATATACTTCAGGTGAACATGAAACACTTTTTAAAAGTCAGTGAGAACCATAACCAACACTACCAACATGCCTATAGTTATACAAACTTCTTTCCTTTTGTGGAAATTGGGAAAATACTTTCATATCAACTAACTTCATAATATTTCTCTAATTCTTCACAATTCCTCAATGCCCATCACTGACTGCACCCTAGGACCATCACTGACAATACCCTAGGGTTTTATTAATCCATGACAGGAAACCTGAATTAATGCTGAATCTAGATATTTATCATCCAACTCATGTATCAATTTCCTTTTAAAAAATTATGGCCCTCAATATGGGTAATTGTTGAACCAATGTGTTGCACACCTGAAATTAATATAAGATTGTAGATCAACTATACTTCAATTTAAAAAATGAAATTATGATCCTCATATGACCAGAAAGGGCACAAAAGAAAAAAATAAAATAACCAATGAACGTTAGAAAAAATGTTCAGTTTAAATAATGTGACTATCATTTCTAGCCATGTGTTTTCAGTAACTTACACCGACTTTTCTGATGTAAGCAATCGAAAACCTGAACAAAACATTAAAGTCTTCTGATTTTAGGCAGTAAGAGCCAACAAGAAGGAAAAAAAAGAATTACAGGGCACAGATCCAGAAGGAGAAAAAGAAAACCTAGAGGTAAGACCAGCATTTGGGACCATTTTTCCCCTCATGCAATTTTGCAAATTCAATTGAAGATTTAGAAGATAAACTGGGCTTTTGACAGGCACATAGGAATAGAGAACAAAACTGGAGTCCAGAGTCCACCAAGAAAAGGAGTATAGTTTTAAATATGCTGTTTGGAGTCCATAGCTTAAAGGGCTACTCCCTCAGAAGCCTAAAATAAACTATCTTTGGGATCATGGCCTAGCCCCAAATCATCTCAGTACTTTAATTTAGATTAAGGTGATACAGAATAATTAGTGCCCTTAGCCACCTGGCAGAAGCAAACATAACGCATGGATAGAATACATCAAAAACGGGAAAGGAGCAAGAGACAGAGGGGATATAGTATCTAACATACATGTACTTGGAGTTCCAAAAGGAGAAAGAAAATAGAACAGAACATTCAAAGTAATAATGGCTTAAAATTTTTGAAAACTGATTTTAAAACATCATGGAGATTCAAGAGGCCCTACAAAACTCAACCAAACAAGTACAAAGAAAATCACAATGAGTTCAAAGACAAAGACAAAGGAAAAAACGCTTAAAGCAGCCAGAGGGGGAAATCAGATTACCTGCAAGAAAAAATAATTAGGCTGTTGGCTAACTTCAATAGAAATAGAAGCCAGGACACAATAGCAACACATCCTCAAACTGCTGAATGATTACACTTGCCAACCTAGAATTTGATTTCCTGCAAAAAATATCTTTCAAGCACAAATGTGAAATAAACACATTTTCAAACAAACTCAGAGAATCCTCAGAATTTCCACACAGCTACCTCAGCATAGTTATTTTAAGACTCATCCATGTGGTTGTATATATCAAGTTTTTTTTGCTTTTTATTGCTGAGTAGTATTCAATTGTATGTACATACCTCATTTGTTTATACATTCATATGCTGATGGCCATTTGAGTTGTACCCAGTTTGGGGCTATTATAATAAAGTATGATTCAGGCAAAAGAGAAGTTGTGCCATATGGAGGCCTTAGAGCTTAAAAGAAAAAAAGAGTAACAGAAACAGTAAATATGTGAGTAAACCTAAATGAATATTGACTGTTTAAACAATAACTACAATGTCCTATAGGGTTTAAATTTTAAATAGAATTAAACTACAGCACCAGCACATAAGGTAGTAGGGATAAATGGAGTTAAAGTGTTCTAAAGTACTTGCAATAGAAAGAAGAGGATAAAAGTATTTATTTATATTATTAGCCTTTCATAATTCAGAGAAAATTTAGTAGTAGTTATAAAGAAATATGAGACATTTCACTCTTAAATTCAATAAATATTTATCAAATGTCTGCTGTGTGCCAGGCACAAAACCAGGCAGTATGGATACACAGCAGTAAACAAAATAAACTACAAACAACTCAAAGCCTACCAGCAACAGAATGGATAAACATTCTGTTCATAAAATGGAATACTACATAACAACAAAAACAAACTACAAACTACACACAACATGGATCAATCTCCAAACATAATGCTGAGTGAAAGAAAAAAAAAAAAAAAGCTTACTATACTCTTCCATTCATATAAGTGCAAACATAGGCAAGAGTAATCTATGGAATTACAAATCAAAACCAGTGTATCTTTGGAGAAGAGGAAGGGTTAATTATTGGAATGGAGCATAAAGAGGATTTCTAGGGTACTGATAATGGTCTACTTGAACTGAGTAGTGGTTACAGGGGTGTGTTCACTTGGGGAATCATTTACTGCTCTGTATAGTTTGTGTACTTTTCTGTATGCATGCTATAATTTAATTAAAAACATTTTAAAAGAGTGTAGTCTATATTTACTGACATGGAAAACTTTAGACTATAATTCTGAGAAAAGTAAGTTCTGAGAAAAAGAATATACTACTGAATAGTAGTTTCACTTTTTAAAAAAAATATGTTTATACATACATTATGCAGAAAAGAATTCTGGGAGGGTACACAACAAAATAACAACAGTCATATCTGAGTAGCCTAATGTATGTGTGGCATTTTTCTCCCCATATTGGTTTGCTTTTTAAATTTATCCACAATGAAGATGGAAATCTCACACAATAAATATATTTGATAACTAATTATTTTTAAATAACCTATTTATCCTCTTTACTCTAAAGATAATTCAGCATGAATGAGAATATCAAAAACCAAATAGGAATAGAAAAGACAAATAGAGTATTTGTCTCTGACAATCTACTAATATAACACCTCAGTTCCAAAGAGGAAGACTCTTCTTTCTTTGTTGTTATTGCTAGTAAAACAATTCTAAAAGCATTTTATGAACTTAAGTATTTGTCACAAGCTTCATTCCAAGCTTTCGCCTTCTCCACACTATTTTTATATTCTATGTCTCTCCTTTATATTCATCTTTGCTTAAAAGGCTGTCCTTGTCCTTTTGTATGTCCTTTCGATATCTATATTCATCAGTAATCCCATCTTACCTTCTATTCTTATAGGAAATACCCCATAATTTATTTTTAGAATGTCTTCTTTTCTTCAAAGAGCCAGACACTAAAATATTAAAATTTCACCAATTCCATACTATGCAAACATCAAATTCAGATGTCTCTCAGTTCTTTTCACTAAAAAGTACATTAATTTTTTATACCCTATTATAAAACATCATAAACTCTTTCAGTGCAGTTACCCAATATTCAATACTTTCTGTGCTTCATTTTGGGATTTTCCTAACACTGCTGTGGCCAAACCTCTGAATAGTAAAACAAGATGCACAAGTATTTACCATAACAATTTTAAATTACTTAATTTTACATAAAATAAATAAAATGAGGGGGGCTAAAACACATGATTCTACTACTTAATAGTAATACAACTTATTTTCATGTACTTCCTCCTTTCATCTATTTTCATTTCTGTTTTGTTTGGGAACAACAATTATTTTGCATATATGATTTTGGGTTTCGATTTTTTTCACCAACTATACCATAACCAACTTTCCAAGTTTTTATATGCTCAAACATAATTTTTAATTATAATCATTCATGTTGCTGAAGATTATGGTTCCTACAATGTTTAGCTACTATAAATAAAACTGCAGCAAATATATTCACATAGTAAGTTTTCCATATTTTGTATTATATTCTTAGATTAGATGCTTATTCCTCCCTAAGGCACGATGAAAATGGTACTTGAATTAAAGGACAAGATTTTAAATAGAAAGGAGAAGGACACAGCACAAGCGAGGCCCTGAATCTGAGCTCTGAGGGGAATGCAGAATGATTCAGTTTGGCTGGTGCATGATGTATGTACAAAGGAAAACAGTAAGAAATAAAAAATGCAAAGAGGGGTTGAAACCATACGATGGAGGAATTTTATTAAGTAGACAATGGAGGACAGCTCAAGGGTTTTTCTTTTTTAAATTACACACCAGTTGACATAACTGTTAAGTATTTCTCAAAATTAAGGGAAGTATTAAGTTGCTCTGAACATGTAAGTGGTATGTGAAGCATTTTAAATCTAGAGACCTCCCTTAAATTATAAAATCATAAACCATTCTATATATCAGAATTTTCATTAAGCTTCAATCTTTTTTCTTTTTTTTAACTTAATATTTTTCTATTTTCAGATAATTCCATCTATTCTTCCATTTCAAAGCACATAAAGAAATATCTAGTATAACATTCACCAAAAGTGAACATTAGCTATTTGAGTGGTAGGATATGCGGTGTTTTTGTTTGAATTTTCTTTAGTTGAAGTATCACTGATATACAATCTTACATTGGTTTTAAATGTACAAGAAAGTGATTCAAAATTTACCCATATTATTAAATCCAAACACTCTCTGGTGCGGTTACTATCTATCAATATAGAAAGATGCTACAGAATCACTGACTATATTCTCCACACCGTACTATACCTGTGACCTACCTATATTGATTGTAAATTATAGTGCCCCTTAATCCGCTTCACTGTCCCCACCCACCCTCTCCAATCGCTACCCTTTGGTAACCACTACTTCCTTCTCAATGACTATAAGTCCACTGCTATTTTGTACGATTATGCTTAGTTTTTATACTCCACAAATGACTGAAATCATTTGGCATTTGTCTTTCTCCACGTGGCTTATGTCTCCGATCTATTTAATACCCTCTAGATCCATCCATGTTGTTGCAAATGGGCAGATTTCTTTTCATTTTGTGGCTGAATAATATTCCATTGTGTATATGTACCACATCTTCTTTATCTATTCATCTATTGATGGACACTTAGCTTGCTTCATTATCTTGGCTGTTGTAAATAGTGCAGCAATGAACATAGGGATGCATATGTTTTATCCAATCAGGGATCTTGTTTACTTTGGGTAAATTCATAGGAGTGCAATTCCTGGGTCAAATGGTATTTGTTTTTAGTTTTTTGAGGAACCTCCATATTGCTTTCCACATAGTTGAACCAATTTACATTCCCACCAACAGTGTAGGAGGGTTCCCTTTTATCCACACACTCACCAGATTTTGTTATTTCTTGTTTTTTGGATAGTGTCCATCCTAACTGGTGTGAGGTGATATCTCATTGTGGTTTTAATTTGCATTTCTCTGATGATTAGCGATGTGGAGCATTTTTTCATGTGCCTCTTGGCCATCTATTTCTTTTTTGGAGAAGTGTCTGTTCAGGTCCTCCATCCATTTTTTAATTGGGTTATTTATTTTTTTGGGGTGTTGAGGCATACTGAGTTCTTTATATATTTTGGATGTTAAACCCTTATTGGATAAATTGCTTAAGAATATATTCTCCCATACTGTAGGATGCCTTTTTGTTCTACTAATGGTGTCCTTTCCTATACCGGTTTTTAGTTAGATGTAGTCCCACTTGTTCATTTTTCCTTTTGTTTCCCTTCCCTTGTTCATGAAAAAGTTGCTCATATTTATATTCAAGAGATTTTTTTCTATGTTTTCTCCTAAAAGTTTTATGATTTCATAACTTACATTCAGGTCTTCGATTCATTTCGAGTTTACCTTTGATTGATTTCAAGTTTACCTTTGTGTATGTTAGACGATAATCCAGTTTCGTTCTCTTAGATGTAGTTGTCCAGTTTTCCCAACACCAGTTGTTAAAGAGGTTGTATTTTTCCCAACTGTATATTCATAGCTCCTTTATCATATATGAATTGACCATATATGTGTGGGTTTATATCTGGGCTCTATTCTGTTCCATCAATCTATGGGTCTGTTCTTGCACCAGTACTATACTGTTTTGATTACTGTAGCTTTGTAGTACAGCTTGAAGTCAGGGAGTGTAATCCCCCCAGGCTTGTTCTTCTTCCTTGCTTTGGCTGTTTGGGGTCTTTTGTGGTTTCATATGAGTTTTAGAACTATTCGTTCTAGTTTATTGAAGAATGCTGTTGGTATTTTGATAGGGATTGCATTGAATCTGTAGACTGCTTTGGGCAGGATGGTCATTTTGACAATACTAATTTTTCCTGTCCTAAAGCATGGAATAGCTGTCCATTTTTTGGTGTCTTTAATTTCTCTCACGAGTGTCTTGCAATTTTTCAGAGTACAGGTCTTTTACCTCCTTGGTTAGGTTTATTCCTAGGTCATGTATTCTTTTTGATGCAATTGTAAATGGAGTTGTTTTCCTGGTTTCTCTTTATGTTAATTTGTTGTTAGTATATAGGAATGTAACAGATTTCTGTGTATTAATCTTGTATCCTGTAACTTTGCTGAACTCAGTTATTCTAATATTTTTTGGTGAAGTCTTAAGGGTTTTTAACTATAATATGTTGTCTGCAAGCAGTGACAGTTTAACTTCTTCCTTAACAATCTGGATGCCTTTTATTTCTTTGTGTTGTCCGATTGCCATGGCTAGGACCCCCAGTACTATGTTGAATAAAAGTGGTGAGAGTGAGCCTCTTTGTCTTCTTCCAGATCTTACAGGAAAAGCTTTCAGCTTTTTGCTATGAAGTATGATACTGTCTGTGGGTTTATCGTATAAGGCCTTCATTATGTTGAGGTATGTACTCTCTACACCCATATAGTTGAGAGTTTTTATCATCAATGGATGTTGAATTTTGTTTAATGCTTTTTCAGCATCTACTGAGAAAATCACATGATTTTTTTTTGTCCTTTTTGTTGATGTGGTGTATGATATTGTTTTGTGAATATTGTACCATCCTTGCATCCCTGGAATAAATCCCACTTGGTCATGATGGATGATCTTTCTGATGTATTTTTTAATTCAGTTTGCTAATATTTTGTTGAGGATTATCCTACTTGCATCTATGTTCATCAGGAATATTGGTCTATATTTTTTGTGTGTGTGGTGTCTGTCTGGTTTTGGTACTAGAGTGATACTGGCCTCATAGAATGAGTTTGGAAGTATTCCCTCCTCTTCTCCTTTTTTGAACATTTTAAGAAGACTAGGTATTAGCTCTTTTTTAAATGTTTGGTAGAATTCAGCTGTGAACCCATCAGGACCTGGAATTTTGTTTGTCAGCAGTTTTTTTTTTGTTGGGAGTTTTTTAATTAAATTTCGATTTAATTAATTAAATTAATTAATTAAATTAATTTTAATTAAAAAAACAATTCGATTTCATTGCTGGTCATTGGTCTGTTCAGATTTTCTGTTTATTCCTGGGTCAGTATTGGAAGGTTGTATTTTTCTAGGAAGTTGCCCATTTCTTCTAGGTTCTCCAATTTACTGGCAAATAATTTTTCATAGTATTCTCTAATAATTCTTTGTATTTCTGTGATATCTGCTGTGATTATTCCTTCCTTTTTCTGATTTTCTTTATATGTGTACTCTCTGTTTTTTTCTTGATTAAGTCTGGCTAGGGGTTAGCTATTTTATTTATTTTCTCAAAGAATTGGCTCTTGGTTTCATTGACTATTTCTATTGTTTTATTCTTCTCTTATTTTATTTACTTCTGCTCTGATCTTTATTATGTCCCTCCTTCTACTACCTTTGTAATTGATTCGTTCTTCTAGTTTCTCTAATTGTGAGCTTAGACTGCTTACTTGGGATTGCTCTTGTTTGTTGAGGTAGGCCTGTATTACTGTGTACTTCCCTCTTAGAACTGCCTTCATACCATCTCATAGATTTTGGGCTGTTGAGCTGTTGTTTTCATTTTTCTCCATGTATTGCTTGATTTCTATTTTAATTTGTTCATTGATCCATTGATTATTTAGAAGCATGTTGTTCAAACTCCATGTATTTAGAGGCTTTTTTGTTTTGTGTAATTTATTTCTAGTTTCATACCATTGTGGTCTGAGAAGCTGTTTGATACAATTTCAATCCTTTTTAATTTATTGAGGCTCTTTTTATGGCCTACCATGTGATCTATTCTAGAGAACGTTCCATGTACACTTGAAAAAAATGTGTATCTTGCTGCTTTTAGGTGTTCTGTAGATATCTGTTAAGTCCATTTGATCTAATATATTTTTCAGTGCCTCTGTTTCCTTGTTTATTTTCTGTCTAGTTGATCTATTAATATGAGTGGTGTGTCAAAGTCTGAAAATGAAGGTGTTGCAATCTGTTTCCCCCTTTAATTCTGTTAGCATTTGTTTGACATATGAAGGTGCTCCTATGTTGGGTTCATAAATATTTATAATGGTTATATCCTCTTGTTGGACTGACCTCTTTATATGCAATGTCTTTCTCTGCCTCCTGTTACTTTGTTTTGAAATCAATTTTGTCTGATACAAATACTGCTACTCCTGCCTTTTCTCCCTATTATTTGCATGAAACATCTTTTTTCCATCCCTTTACTTTTAGTCTATGTATGTCTTTCAGTCTGAAATGATCTCTTGTAGACAGCATATAGATGGGTCTTGTTTCTTCATCCATTCTGCCTCTCTCTGTCTTTTGATTGGTGTATTAAGGCCATTTACATTTAAGGTAAATACCAATAGTTATGTACTTATTATCATTTTATTCATTGTTTTCTGGTTGTTTTTATAGCTCCTCTCTTTTCCTTTCTTCCTGTCTTATATTATTTGATGGTTTTCTTTAGCATCTTGATTAGGGTTCTCATTAAAAATTTTTTGTATTATCTACCATAGGCTTCACTTTTGTGGTTACAAAAGGTTCAAGTATAGCTTCCTTACAACATAACGGTCTATATTAAGTTGCTGATTATTCTACTTCAAACACAATCTAAAGGTACTTTTTTTCTCTTCTTCTTCCTCTTCCACACTTTATGTATTAGATGTCATAATCTGCACTTTTCATGTACCCCTTGACTGATTTTATATATAGTTGATTGTTTCTTTTAATTTCATACTTGCTTGGTAATTAATTGGTCTACTACCTTTACTGTGGGTTTATTTTCACTGGTGAAAGCTATTTACCCATAGGAACATTTCCATCTAGAGCAGTCCATTTAACATATCCTGATATCCTGCATGGTGAAAGTTATTTACCCACAGGAACATTTCCATCTAAAGCAGTCCATTTAACATATCCTGTAAGGCTGGCTTAGTGATGGTGAATTCCTTCAACTTTTGTTCATATGGAAATTAATCCCTGCTTCAAATTTAAATGATAATCTTGCAGGGTAGAGTAGTTTTGGTTGAAGGTCCTTCTATTATAGTACATTAAATATTTCATGCCACTCCCTTCTCACCTGTAAAGTTTCTGCTGAGAAGTCTGCTGATCACCTGATGGAGCTTCCTCTATAAGTAATCTTTTTCTCTGTCTAGCTGCTATTAATATTCTCTCCTTATCATTAATCCTTGTCATTTTAATTACTCTATGTCTTGTGCTGTCTTCTCAGAATTTCTTTTCTTAGGGGCTCTCTTCATTTCCATAACCTGAATGTCTATTTTCTTTCCCCAAATGGGTACATTTTCAACAATTATTTTCTCAAAGAGACTTTCTATCTCTTTGTCTCCCTCTTCTCCTTCTGATACCCCCTATTACATGAATATTGTTTCATTTATATTGGTCACACAGCTCTCGTATTATTCTTTTATTCCTAGAGATCTTCTTTTTTCTGTTCCTCAGCTTCTTTGTGCTCGTTCTTTAATTTCCATCTCATTGGCCATCTCCTCTACTTGCAGTAATCTACTCTTCAATCCCTCCATTACATGTTTTATTTCAGTTACTGTATTTTTCATCTCTGAGTGGCTGTTTTCAGATCTTTTATCTCTTTGTTGAAGTCTTCCTTGATATCTTGAATATTTTTCTGTAAACCAGTGAGCATGTTTATGACTTTTACTTTGAAATCTTTATCAAGAAGATTGGTGATCTCTGTTTCATTTGGCCCTCTTTCTGATGTCTTCTATAGTTTTGTTTGGAATATATTCCTTTGCCTCCTCATTTTGTCAGGGTTTCTGTGTTTCTTCCATTGTATTAGATGGCTCTGCTATGCTTCCTGGCCTACAGAGTAACAGTTTTATGAAGGAGGATTCCTATGGTGCCCAGAAGCTCTCCAGTGCCTGGTTCTACTTTGTGGAAACCCCTGCTGTTGTTGGTGTGCACTGGGGGCGGGGAGGCGGGGTGCCTTTCTGCCTGCCTACCAGTAGAGGCCTGAGTCTGCAGTGCCAGCACTTTGCCTCAGCTCTCTTTGTGATCCAAAGCAGAAGCCTCTTCTGGGATTGCTATGGGTGATGCCACCCTCTGCTTTCCCTGCAGGCATTGTGGGTCTACAGGTTAATGGGGTGGGTGGGGCCATTATGTGGCTCTGGGACAGGGCAGGACAGACAGCACCAGGCCTGGACACCCACGGGGAGAAAGCAACTTTCAGGGCTGGCTCCTGCAGGCATCTCCCCAACTGGTCTGAAACAGGGCTGAGAAAGCTGGGAGAACCTCCCACTGCCTGCCAAGCAGCAAAGGCTGCTGCTGCTGCTGCTGCTGGGCCAAGTGGGCTGGCTCCCTGACAGTGCATAAGGGAGACAGCTCAGGGCTGATTTTCCAGAAAGGGGGATGGAGCATCAGGAACTCCCAGGAATTCCCAACTTGTTGGGCTGAGGGAGGGCTGGGGAGGTATTGTCTACCTGCCCTTTCTCCTGAGGAGGGAGTCCCATCTAATCCTCACCCCTCTGGTACCCCTGCCACTGCTGTCAAGTCTTTCAAACTGCTGCCTCTGCTTTGGGTCTCAGGAACAGCAGAGCACCTGTCCTCCACAAGTGCTGGAGTCAGCCTCCCAGAGTTTTCCAGCTATCCATGGTGCCCAGCCCCACTAATCACCAGAACCCAACATAATGTTGGCTTATGCCCCCAGAGCAGATCTCCAGGGACAGATGTTCAGTGTTCCCAGGCTCCTATCCCCTCCCCACCCTGTTCCTCTTTCTCCTGCCCATGGCCTGAGCTTCGGGGTGGGCTTGGGTCCTGTCTGATCATGGCTCTCCCACTTTACCCTTTTCTGTATGGTCTCCTTTTCTTCGCAGGTGTAGGTGGTCTGTTTTGCAGTCTTCAGGTTGTTTCCAGGTTGCATCATATTTACTGTATTTTCTTGTTTTATGTGTTTTTGGGAGGAGGTTTCCCCTTGCCTTCCTACTCTGCCAACTTTTCCTCTGCCCCCACCTCCCAAGCTTCAATCTTTTTCAGGTTCCCCTTCTAAAAAGAGAGTCAATTCAATAGAATGAGAAGCCAAGCCACAGACTGGGAAAAGGTATTTGTAAGCAACGTATCTGATAAACAATGCTATCCAAAATACACAAGGAACCCTTAAAACTCAACAATAAGAAAATGAACAACCCAGTAATTTTTAAATGGGCAAAAGATCTGAATAGGCACCCCACGAAAAAAGATAACAGAGGGAGCAAATAAGCATATGAAAAGATGTTCAATATCATATTTCATTAGGGAATTGAAAATTAAAACAATGAGATACCACTACACATCTATTAGAACAGCCAAGAAAGATATGAGACACTGACAACACCAAATGCTGACAAGAATGTGGAGTAATAGGAAATCTTATTCAACGCTGGTGGGAATGCAAAATGGTGCAGCCACTTTGGAAGACAGTTTGGCAGTTTTTTACAAAACTAAACATACTCTTACCATGTGATCCACAACTGTGTTCCTTGGTATTTACCCAAAGGAGTTGAAAATATATGCCCACACAAAAACATACAAATGGGTATTTAGAATACCTTTATTTATGATTGCCAAAACTTGGAAACAATCAACATGTCCTTGAGTAGGTGAACAGATTAATAAATAATGGCACATTCAATGAAATACTATTTACAGCTGAAAAGAAATAAAGCTATAAAGACACATAAAAAGACCTTAAATGCATATTACTAAGTGATAGACGTCAATCTGTAAAGGCTACATTGAAATGTCTTCAATTATATGACATTCTGGAAAAGGTAAAACTATGGAGACGATAAAAAGATCAGTGGTTGCTAGGAGATAAGACAAAGAGGATGAAGAGGCAGAGAAGAGAATTTTTTAGGATCCTCTACTATTGTACTACTATCATACTACTCTGTATGATACCAAAATGGCAGATGTAAGTCATACATTTGTCAAGACTTACAGAATGTACACCACCATGAGTGAGTCCTGATATAAATGATGGACTATCAATGCAGGTTCATCAGCTGTACCACATGTGCCACTCTGGTGAAGGATGTTGACAGTGGGGGAGGAAGATATACAGGAACTCTGTACTTTACCCTCAATTTTACTATGAGCCTAAAACTGCTAAAAAAATTAAGTTTTTTTTAAGTGAGTTGATATTTCAAAAAGCAGCTATAAGTCCCATATGCAACAGAACAGAAGTTCATTAATACTTTATTTAATCCTACTTTGGTCACATTATTACAAACATCAAAATAAACATGCCAGAAGCCTCCATGTAATCATCAAGGTCTTGATTGGGATTTACTTACAGAGTGTATTCATTTGCTAAAACTCAAATTACAGACTTATGATCTATGCATTTTATTCTTTGTAAATTTCACTTCAATTTTTAAGAAGAATTACAAAGTAAAAGGTAAAAATCTAATTTTTAAAAAAGCATCAATGAAAAAGTATATCTCTAGAACTGCAACCATGTGTGTAAAAATGGAGGAGATAAATGGAAAATATAAATAAATAATTACTTTTCTATGTATAGAGTATATCTGTGGAAGGATACACAGGAAATGAATCTCCAAAGGGAAACTGGGTAAGTGGGGGGCAGAAATAGGACAGTTTTTCACCACCTAACTGCTATCTTTTAAATTCATTAGGCTTCATTTTCCATTCAAAACTAATAATTGAAATATATATATATATATACATATATATAAAATCACAAACACTTTTAAAGCAAAAATCAAAAAGTTTACATTAATATAATATTGAGTTATCTCAGTTTGGGGTATTAAAGTCTGAATTGACAATTACAGCTTTGCTATTCAAAATGTGGTCCTCAGACCAGCAGTATCAGCATCACCTGGAATTCGTATAAAACGCTCAGCCTTTAAGGTGGTTGTAACAGATACATAGATATATACAGCTAGATAGGAATAGATATAAATACATGAATATATGTCAAAAGTCATTGACATGTATACTTAAATGTGTGAACTTTATTATATGTAAATCATACCTCAAAAAAGTTAAACTTTTTTAAAGAAAGAAATGCAGAATCACAGAATCTTAGGCCCACCCCTGGGGCTTAGTTAGACTTACAACCTACATTTTTAACAAATCTTCTGATGTTTCAATGCACATTAAAATTTGAGATATACATTCTTTTGGAGTACTTGCAAACATTAACATAGTTTGTCATTACAGGCAACAGTCATTCAAGACTTTTTTTGTGTCTCTCCAACTGACTATAAATTCCATAACCATAAGGACCATGTTAATTTTGTACACTGACGTATAACAGGTACTCAATAAATATCCACCAAATGAAAGAAAGAAATCTCTCACATTTCGTTATGATTATTACTGAATTTTCTCTTTTCGTGTTTACCAGAACTCCTTTCTCTTCTGCTTTAAGGTTTACCTGGTTTAAGTCGGACTTACCTGTCTTAGACAAGGGGAAGGGCTGAAAGCTTTCAGAGAAAAGGTTCTGAGCATATCATTTTGTTTTGATTATAATAGAAAGGGAAGAAAAATAGTGTAAGTCCTAGCCAATAAATCAAAGTATATACATGCACACATTTTTCAGTTTTATTTTAAGAAATATTATTTTAAGCTTGAAAACACCTTTTAATAGTTGACATCTCATTTTTACAAAGAAAACAAATCTTGTAAGATAATTAATATTCAGGATATTCTGAAAATTTTAAATGATTTTGAAGAAACTTAATTGGTTATTATAGTCAATAAGCAAATAAAATTACTAGAAGTTTTTTTTTTCTGTTTCCTAAGTTTTAAAATAAAGGAGATGTGCTCCCAAAGAAACAATAATTAGCAATCACTGTAACCACAAAGAGAGAGAAAAAAGCCAGGAGAGAATAAAAAACAAGTTTAGAAGGTAGCTGTATATTTAGCTGAATTAGCTCAACTCAAAACAATAAATCCTAAACTATAAAAGGGAATGATATGACATGAAGATACGTGATTATACTTCAGAACTCTGAACAGGCTCTGCAACTGGCAGTACCAGATACCTCCAGAAGTGTAGAGTGAGTGGGAACTGTTAGAAAGCTTAGTTAAGAAGCAGTTATATCCCCAGACCCTCCCTTTACTGTGTATCTGGGTGACAGTCCTTGCTCCATCCTAGCAGAAGGGTGGAGGCTTTCAATCAGGAAAAAACTTAAAATAGGTTAAGTGGCCTATGGGAATACTTAGCAATTGAGAGTAGGGACATCAAACTGAAGAGAGGTAATTATGTAAAAGTTTACATAGTAATGCTGGAATCGCAAACAATCTTCCCCTACCTGGCTCCCTAAATTCTGGCAACTAAGCCTATACCTCCTCTCAGGCAGGAGATTGGAAGATGTTTCTCTGGGAAGTCTGTCAAACCCAAGATAAGAGATCAAGGGAGATTATCACACCCAATCCCAGTAAGATTGCACAATAGTGAAGCCCATAGTCCAAAACCTCACAATGAGCACAAGATCATGAGAAAGCTAAAATAAATTTTTTTTTTTTTTTAAAGAATGATGGGAGAAAAGGAAGTATAAATAGAACCATAACTTCTATTCTAAAAGTCTGTCTTTTTCTTTCTTGGGGGGTGATAAAACAGAGGCAAGAACTGTATAAAACCAAAAGTACACCCTGTCTATACACTGGTACATGGTCTTTAAGACAGTGATTTTAAATGTTTAGAATACTTTTCTGATTCTAGAATGTTCCTGATTCTATGGAGAAACACAAAGTTATGGCAAAGGATTTCTAAATCAGACTCTACCAATACTTACAAATATCTATCTACGAATACTAAGAGCACAATGACTACCTTGGGGGAAGTTTTCAATTGTTTTTGCTAAGAGGTGCACTTTTTCTCAGAGGTAGGAATTACTTCCAACCTAAGATATTATTATGGTGAATCATAGTATAATTCAGTTTGTCAGTAGTTTAAGATAATTCACAGATTAAGATTCTCCAAGAACAAAGAAAAGGAATTTGGTCTTTTGTCCCCTTATCAATCTGACTCCAGATGAAAAGCCTAGGGAAGCACTAATTGAAAAACAAATTTACCTGTTTGTCAAGTTCTATAGAAAAAACGGTTATAAATATTTGTAATACAAGTAAAGAAGAAAAAACAGAAACACATGGTAACAAAAGTAAGTTTGTCACATCCATAAAGATATATTATCTCCTAAACATTCCTTTTTCATAAACAAGAGTATAACCATGCTGAATACTATTAGACTTTCCTAGTTAAGTTGCATCAGTATTTTAATGTTTAACTGAGCACACCATTTTCTCATTTTTCAGATTTACTGCCATTTCTAACCATTTCTAAATGCTCTGAACAAAACTAATTTTGCTAAAAGTCTCTTTCTAGGCCCCCGAAAAAAAAACAAGCAACAGAAAAAAAAACATTCATCTATCAAATTATAGAAGGAAAACTCTGGCCCATGAAATTAAGAGTTATCTAAGATCATACATAGCTAATGGGTGTCACAGCCATAAACCCAGGAGTCTTCACCCCAATATAGGCAATTATGTCAAAAAAGGAAAGCAGCACAACTTCCATTACAGTTCCTGGTCAATAATGTCAGAAGCAAAGTCCCTGTTCCTCCCACCCAACTAATCAGTTAGTCCCATGTACACCAACTAAGTGAATTACTGTGATTTGCTTACAGGATGTCAGTGGTAGTATTAAGCAAGATTGGCTCTTTCTGATTGCCAGAGCTATATACAGATTCATTTAATTTACTTCATAATGAGAGTTTAGTACAAGAATATGTGGGGTAGTGTGGAAGCACAAGAAAAATCTCCACAATTAGGTCTCAATGAGAACTGAACACAGGCCAGAATAAAATAAATTGGTGTCCCAGTAGGAACTCTAACTGATCACTGTCATAATTCAATTTCCTGATTCCGCCTCTGACTGTGGTATGTTTTACTCTCTGCTGTGACTGCTCAACTATATGGTTTCTGCTGTCCTGCTTCTGCTTACTGCCTTCTTTGGTATCTCATATTCAAATTTCCTAAGGAAGAGGATCAGACTGAGTTTATTTGTCATTTTAATGACATAAGACAGAACTACTGGACAGTTCTTCGGTCAGACTAACTTATCAACCATTGGTCTACATATACACCACTGATGCCAGTCACTGGTCCAATTAATCATGGCAAAGAGGAGGGGACTCATGATACAAAACGTTAACAACTGATGCAAGCCTCGCAGCTGCTTTTTTCAGAAATAGGCCATGGCTATCACATGTGGGGCACTCTATCTGTCCATACACACTTGGTTTATAAATCAAAACATCATTACATAAATTCAGAGTTAAAAATATGGCCCACCCTCTCCAGAGCATAGTCTCTCATTACACTGTCTTCCCTACACACATCTTCCTACACAGCAGATCTCAAACAGGAACTTCATCTCACACCACCCTCCATAATTTCTACTCCTAGGCAAAGATAATTCAGTAGTCTCTCTCCCACCAATGTCTTTTCTCTGAATTAAGATTTTCCTTTGAACCCATATTTATTCCACATTTGTCCTAAATTGAATTCTGACAGATGAATTATGCTAGATAAAACTATTCAGATATATTTTCCTATTATAGAAAAATGGCTGCCCTCACTGGGCATTAGAAAAAACATTTTCTAATAGAAACACAAGCAATTTTATAGATCGCCATTTATTAAGTATTTACCATGTCAGGCACAGACAGGAAATATCACAGATTAGCAAACTGAGGCCCAGAAAGGTTAATATAAATAAAATTATTTTATAAAATAATAAATTATTTCTTTTAAATTAGTAAATACTTATCCAAAATCACCTCTAATAAATAGGAGAGCTGAAATTAAAATCCCATCTATATAATGCCAAAGTCCATGTTTTTAACAACCATCCTCTACTGTCAATGGTTGCCAAATAGAATCACCACTGGTATTTTACAACACTAACCCTACCAAAAAAAACAAAAGAAAACCCCTACCTTACTCTAGCGCAACCCCTTCCATATTTCTAATACTGCTCACTGAGATATTTACCACACACTTAAGAGTTCTGTGACCAAATAAGTGGAGAAATTATATTAAAAAGAGCTCATTACACGTTCATATTGTAGGAATCCTCAGAATTTTTAATATGCTAACCCACACTGTGAATATCCAAAAAGTAAATACATTCAGCAGAGTTTCCCACATATATTTAGCCAAAGTTAACCATTCTTCACAAGCCACTGCCTGGAACTATGTTTTGTGGAATGTTCCTCAGAAAAAATTTACCTAGTAAGAAATTTCATATGGCCATCTTTTTCTTTGATAATTTCCCCTAAGCTAGGTCAGTTAGTTATCAGTAAGTCTTGTGGTACCTGCTCAACCATACCCTACTTTTAGGTGAAAATGTCATGGCCATGCTGAGGGCTAATGGCCATGTTTTCAAATCACGGAACTTCAGCTCTGTTCAGAAATGACTGGACAGGATAGGCACCCAAAAGATAATACATTTACTTATGCAGTCTACTTCAAAAAGGTGAGACGGGCCAATGGGCCAAGAAACGATGAACAAACAATAAAGTACAGGGGCTGGAAGAGCCACACGGTTGCTGTAGGATAGCTAGTAGAAATCACAAAGTAATAGGAAACCAGCAGGAAGCAAAGGAAACTGGCCAACAGAAAAAAAGTGAGAGCTTAACAGAGAAGGCAGACAGGCTATTTGTCTGCTTTTGGGAGCTAGCTCCTGTGAATTGAGCCCTTGGATTTCTATGAGTTCATTGTTGTGCCCTTATAATAAACCCCCTGTTGATTGACTAGCTTGAGTAGCTCCCTTTTCCTTGCAACCAATCATATTTGAATTCAAATGGGAAAGTTTAACTCATTTCACTGCAACGAAGCAGTATTAGAAGAGTATAGACTGTAGAGTTAGGATGCTTAAGACTGAATCCCAGGTCCTTTACTGCAAGATGCAAAACTTCAGACAAGTTACTTAAAGCCTCCAATTCCCATCTGTAAAATGGAAATAATGAGTATATCTCCACCTCAGTAAGGCTGTAAGGATTATATGAGATATTTGTAAAGTGCTTTGTAGATATAAAAAGCACTGAATGTTGCTATTATTACTACCAATTTGCATGCACTTCTCTTCTCTCACTCAACATAAAAATCTTGTCCTTACCCTGTAACTATGAAAGGAGAAAAAAATCTTGTTGCTAGATGTAAAAATCTGGTAAATATTGTTTTTGAAAAATTTACTAGTACACTGTAACCACAATGCTTTAACTCTAGGGTATCTCTCACCCTTTGTACATTTTTGCAGAACTAATAACATCAAATACTCTGAAAATATTTTTGATCTTCATGAAATCATTTTTCCACAACTGGGTAAAAATGTTACATCAATATCAGATATACCTTATCTAAAGCATCAACATTTAAAAATTTTAAATCAACATTTAAAATCTTTAAAAAGATTCCAAAACATAACAACTTTTAAAGGACAACAAAATAAACCTATTTCATAAAATAATAGATTATTTCTTTTATCCTAAGATTATATTTGGAATCAATATGCAGACCTACTATAATAACAAGAAATTAAAAGGGAACAAATACATAGTAGCTTTTATTGAGGTCTTTTAATAACAAACAATTTAAATCCAAAGACAAATATGCTTAATATAGTTTACTGAGTTTTTAACCCTACTAATGTCTGAATCATATTAGATTCACTTCATATACTGAAATAGTTATATACTTCCTAGGAACAACTGATAGTTATTTTTGTAATTATTTATCTACTGGCTTTGGTAAAAAATATGGTAGTTTCTTATAAAATTAAGCATACACCTACATGTAACCCAGAAATTCAACTGATAAATCAGTTACCAAAGAGAAATGAAAAAATATTTTCATAAGCGGACTCATAAGAATAACTAGCAGTTTTATTCATTATAGACAAAAACTAGAAAAAGGCCAGGTATCCATCAATGGAATGGATAAACAGTTCTATAGTCACACAATAGAATATTATTAAGCAAAAAAAAAAAGGAAGAAACTTCAAACAGACATTAACAGTGTAGATGCATTCAAAAACTTGCTCAAAGGCCTTATATAAAGAAGCATATGCCCTATGATTCCAACTACATGAAGCTCTAGAATCAGCAAAATTAATCTATGGTGAAAAAGAAATCAGAACAGTTTCAGTGACTGCCTCTGTCAGAGTAGGCGCAAGAACTGACTGGGAAGAGGCATAAGGAAACATGTTAGAGTTGTACTATATCTTGATGGGGGTTGGGTTATATAGTGTGTAAAATTTCTAGGAACGTAAACTTAATATTTGTGTATCTCATTACACATAAATTTTACATCAAAAGAAAAATGGCCCAAAACATTGGATTCTAGTCCACGGTATGCATACCAAATAAGTTCAGGGGCAGTATACTGGTATCAATTGTTTACTTTGAAATGTATCCCAAAAAGAGATGGATAAATGGTAACAGAGGAATTAACAGTTAGATTAATATGTGTTAAATAGGTATAATAAAATGTTAGTTGTACAATGTAGGTAGTAGGCATGTGTTGTTTCACTGTAAACTTTTTGCTACAGTTTTGAAAATTTAAATGCAGAATCGTAAGCAAGTGTAGAAAAAACATTCATCCAATCCTTCCAGGTTCAACTCAAAATAAATTGTTTCCATGAGCCTTTTCCTGTCACCCTCAGCCTTCTGTACACTAGTCTTACTGCCTATAGCACTCATCTGACAATTTTATCTTTTGACATATAGTCTTATAAAAATACAGTGCAAGCCTGTTGGGGGCTGCTTCTTGATAGTGGAGACAGAAAACACCATAGTAATGTGGTGATTATGCTTTCTATGTAAATATAAACAAAAATTATTTTATGAGCCATAATTTCCAAGAGACAACTACCTTGTCAGTCAACTAAAATATAACGTACATGTGTACATTTACAGAACACTGAAACACACACACACACACACATATTGAATACTAAAATAAAAACCATGATAACTTTTAACCAAGTGCCCTTGTTTTTTTTTAGTTATTGGTTATTAACAAAATAGCCTCAGCCCACTGAATTCAACTACTGAATTCACTTGCGCAAAAAGGAATTGGTTGATGCTTTCTCAAGAACTCTGTGAAAAGCCATGGCACAAGAAGCCTCAGATATTTATATGAGAATAAAAGCATCAGCAGGGAGTTATATGGAGTCTGTAATTTTGTAACTATATAAAGATGAAAAATACTTGGGTAAAAAGTGATGACTTTTTACATTTCTTTTTTAGAATTATTTTTAATTGATCAACATCTTCTCATTATTTGACAGATTTAATTAATCCTAAAGAAGTTTTACACTTTCTTGTTTCAAAATGATACATAATACACATTTAGGATTTTAAGATCTCCTGTCACTTTACAGGTATGTTCTTTCTATACCTGCTAAAGGCCAATAATAAAACATTTAAGAATCTTGTCATTCTCATTTAAATAAAAAATATCAGCATAAGAAATCACATTTAGGTATGGACAAAAGGGAATAAGCACATATACCGTTCATATTTTGTAGTAAGGGTAATGATTCCATACTTCTATCCCCAAAAGGAAAAAACATGAAACTAGAAGTATCATATATAGCAAATACTTAAACAAGTTGTTTTAAATTTATCTGAATTGTCAAGGCATAGCTCTGGAAGAAACTACCTGTTTAGAGGGGTTACCCTCAATCCCATGTATGAATGACAAAGAAAATAATTATCATATTCTTAAAACATTACTGGTAACCATGATTACACCAAACTATAGAAACATTAATTACTATTTTCAAGAGAAATATAGTATCTTCTACTGGAATAAACTATTGAGCTTTATTTTTTCATATACATATCACATGTTCATACCTTAATAAGATTCATACATATACATGAAAGCATGTGTGCAAGTTTTAGTGTATTTTACTTAGTATATAAGGAACAAGTAATTTATATTTTATCCATTCATTTAATTTCTATAGAACTTAGGTCTTCTTAAATATACTCTTTAAAAATTAGACTATTTCTAGAAATTAACTAAGCCAAAGATATTGCATGTTCTTTCTAATATTTTTAATTGAGACAAAATTAGTATATAATAATAAGCTTCAGGCATAAAAGATTACAATTTGACATCTGTACACACTACAGAGTGATGAGCACCAAAACTCTAGTAACCATCCATCACCCTACAATTGACCCTTACCCCTTACCCATTTCACCCCTTCTCCAGTCTTCTCTGGTAACCATCAATCTGGTTCTCTGAATCCATAAGTTTTTGTATTGTTTGTTTGTTGATTTATTTCTTTAGATTCCACATGTGAATGAAATTATACAGCATTTGTCCTTCTCCATCTGACTTATTTCACTTAGCATAGTACCCTCAAGGTCCATCCATGTTGTCACAACATGGACAAGATTTCCCTCGTCTTTATGGCTAGGTAGTATTCCATTGTGTATATATATCTTATCCATTCATCCATCTATGGATACTTAGATTGTTTCCATACTTGGCTATTGTAAATAATGCTTCAATGAACATAGGGATGTATGTATCTTTTTGAATTAGTGTTTTCATATTCTTTGGATAAATACCCAAAAGTGGAATACCTGGATCATATGGTAGATCTAATTTTAATTTCTTGAGGAATTTTCATAATGCTTTTTCTATACTGCCTGCACCAACTTACATTCCCACCAACAGTATACAAGGATTCTCCTTTTCTCCACATCACCTCCAACAATTATTATTTCTTGTCTTTTTGAAAATACATTCTAACAGGTATGAGATGATATCTCATTGTGGTTTTTTTCATCTCCCCAATTAGTGATGTTGAACATCTTTTCATGTGCTTGTCGGCTATCTATATTGTATGTCTTTTTTGGAAAAATGTCTATTCAGATCCTCTACCCACTTTTAAATATGAGTTCTTTATATATTTTGTATATTAACCACTTATCAGATATATAATTTGCAAGTATCTTCTCCCATTCAATGGGTTGCCTTTTTTTATTGAAGTACCATTGATATGTGATCTTATATTGGTTTCAAGTATACAGCACAGTGGTTCAACAGTTACCCATATTAAATTCACACTCCTACTAGTGCAGTTACTATCTGTCAATACAGGAATCTGCTACAGGATCTCAATGGGTTCCTCTTTATTTTGAGGATGGTTTCCTTCACTGTGCAGAAGCTTTTTAGTTTGACTGTAGTCCCATTTGTTTACTTTTGCTTTTGTTTCCCTTGTCTTTGGTGTCAAATAACACAAACACATCACAAGACCAAAGACAAGGAGGTTGGTACCTGTTTTTCTCTAGGAATTTTATAGTTTAAGGCCTTTAATCCATTTTGAGTTAATTTTTCTTATGATCTAAGATAGTGCTCTTTTGTATATAGCTTCCAGTTTCCCCAGGACAATTTAATGAATAAACTATATTCATGACTCCTTTGTTGTAAATTAACTGAACATATATGTATAGATTTATTTCTGGGCTCTATTTTTTTCTATTGGTCTATGTGTCTACTTTTATGCCAATACCCTACTGTTTGACTATTACAGTTCTGTAATACAGTTTTCAATCAGGGACCATGATGCCTCCAGCTTCATTCCTCTTTCTCAAGATTGTTTTAGCTATTTGGGATCTCTTGTGGTTCCACACAAATTTTAGAATTACTTAGTTCTGTGAAAAATGGCCTTGGAATTTTGATAGGGGTTGCACTGAATCTCTACATTGCTTTGGGCAGTATGGCTATTTTAATATTATAAATTCTTCTAATCAATGAGCATGGAATATCTTTCCACTTATTTGAGTCTTTTTCAATTTATCTCATTAGTGTCTTACAGTTTTCAGTGTACAGTTCTTTCACCTCCTTCATTAAGTTTATTCCTAGGTATTTTATTCTTTTTTTGATAAAATTATAAATGGAATTGCTTTCTTAATTTCTGATAATTTGTTATTAGTGTATAAAAACACTACAGATTTCTGCATATTGATTTTGAATTCTGCAACTTCACTGAGTTCCCTTATTCTAACAGGTTTTGGTGGAAATTTAGGATTTTCTATATATAGTATCATGTCATCTGCAAATATTGACATTTTTACTCCTTCCTTTCCAATTAGGTATCTTTTATTTCTTTTTCTTGCCTTATTGCTGTGGCTAGGACTTACAATACTATTTTTGATAGAAGTGGCAAGATTGGTCATCCTTATCTTGTGCCTGATCTTAGAGGAAAAGCTTTCAGTTTTTCATCAAGTATGATGTTAGCTATAGATTTGTCATATATGGCCTTTATTATGTTGAGATACATTTCCTCTACAACCACTTGTTGACAGTTTTCACCATAAATGGATGTTGAATATTTTCAAATGCTTTTTTGCTTCTATTGAGTTGACCATGTGATTTTTATCTTTCATTTTGTTAATATGGTGCATCACATTAATTGATTTGCAGATGTTGTGCCATCCTTGCATGCCTGTAATAAATTCCACTTGATCATGGTTTATGATCCCTTTAATGTATTGTTGAATTCAGTTTGCCAAAATTTTGTTGAGGATTTCTGCATCTATATTCATCAGGAATATTGACTTATAAATTATTCTATGGGTGGCATCCTTGTTTGGTTTTTGTATCAGGGCAATGCAGGCGTTATAAAGTGAGGTTGGAAGCTTTTCCTCCTCTTCGGTTTTTTGAAAGAGTTTGAAAAGGATAGGTATAAAATAGTTTTTGAATGTTTGGAAGAATGCACCAATGAAACCATCTGGTCCTGGACTTTTGTTTGTTCTGGGGATTTTTATTACTGATTCACTCTACTTATCAGAAATCAGTCTACTTGGATTTTCTATTTGTTCATAATTCAGTCTTAGAAGATTGTATGTTTCTGGGAACTTATACATTTCTTATAGGTTGTCCAGTTTGTTGGTATATAACTGTCTGTATTAGTTTCTTATGATTCATTATGTTTATGTGGTATCAGTTGTAACTTCTCTTTCATGTCTGATTTTATTTATTTGAGTCCTTTCTCCTTTTCTTGGTTCAGTCTATCTAATGGTTTGTCAATTTTGTTTATCTTTTCAAAGAACATGCTTTTAATTTCACTTATCTTTTCTATTGTCTTTGTAGTCTCTATTTCATTTATTTCTCCTCTGGAACATGAACCAAACTATGAAGTTTAAAGTAAGCAGGAGATTTTTACTACTAATTTGCTGAGTAAGCTAGAATAAGAACTTAAACAAACAGTTTTAGATTTCTCATGTACAAAATGAAGAGTTTGTATAAAACCTCTATTCCTAAATTGTACTGAGGAATATGAAACTTTGACCATTTTGAGTAGGATTCAGTTCCTTCCTTTAAAAAGCTCACAAGAACAGAAGTCAGCAAAACAATCAACAACAGTATCTATTTGTTTGTTTGTTAGTGTGGAATTGGCATTATTTCTTCCTTAAATATTTTTTTATTAAGGTATCATTGACATACACTCTTATGAAGGTTTCACAAGAAGAACAACGTGGTTACTACATTCACTCCCATTATCAAGTCCCCCCCAAACCCCTTTGCAGTCACTGTCCATCGGTGTAGTAAGATGCCAGAGTCCCTATTTGTCTTCTCTGACCTACACTGTCTTCCCCGTGACCCACACACACCATGTGCACCAATCATGATATTCCACAATCCCCTTCTCCCTCCCTCCCCACCTGCCCTCCACCACCCCTCCCCTTTGGCAAACACTAGTCACTCCTTGGAGTCTGTGAGTCTGCTGTTATTTGATTCCTTCAGTTTTGCTTTGTTGTTATACTCCACAAATTAGGGAAATCATTTGGTATTTGTCTTTCTCTGCGTGACTTATTTCACTGAGCATAACACCCTCTAGCTTCATCCATGTTGTTGCAAATGGGAGAATTTCTTTCTTTCTTATGGCTGAATAATATTCCATTGTGTATATGTACCACATCTTCTTTATCCATTCATCTACTGATGGACATTTAGGTTGCTTCCATATTTTGGCTATTGTAAATAGTGTGGCAATAAACATAGGGGTGCATATGTCCTTTTGAATCTGAGAAGTTGTTTTCTTTGGGTAATTCCTAGGAGTGGAGTTCCCAGGTCAAATGGTATTTCTATTTTTAGTTTTTTGAGGAACCTCCACTTGCTTTCCATAATGGTTGAACTAGTTTACATTCCCACCAGCAGTGTAGGAGGGCTCCCTACAAGTGCCATTTACATCCTGAAATGGATGTAAGCCTTTTAAAAGAAGAATTTTCCATTTCTCTGCTAGTGAGGTTGATCAAGCCTAGGAAAATTAGATAAATTCCTTAAAAACAAAGTCAATACCCCTCCCTGCTCTCCAATCACTCAACAGACACTTGAACAAATGGCAAAAAGGAAGCCATTTGGCACTCCACTTATGAAAGGCTGATAACCTTTCTTTAAACAAGAAGAGCCCAGCTTTTTCTTAAATGCTCCACTTTTATTAGTCGAAACTGTGAAAGGGAAACATTCACTATCTAGCTTATTTTTTGTCGTGGCATCATGTCTGGCACATAATACTCAATAAACATTTCTCAAATAAAAAAATAACTAAACAATATACTTACCTGGGAAATCCCCCAATTTCAACAGCGGATTTTTGCACAGAATGAGAACATGAGCCTTGGACTAAAAAAAAACCCTGGACTCAGATACTAATAACACCAGTACTATATAACCTCAAGCAAATTACTTAATATCCCCAGGTTCCTCGTAACATCAACTAACTTAAAAATTTGTGAGAAACTAATTAAATTAGATAAAGTCTGGCACATAGCATTTGATGAATGGCAGCTATTATTAATAGAGTAGGTGTCCCATCTTTCACAATCTTAAAAAAAAGCCAGAGACAATTATCATATAATCTCCTGAAACATATTATGATAACTTATTAAATGCTATGGTGTTTTCAAATATTCTTCATTCTTCTTCAACCAAATTCCTCAACACACAATGTGAACAATAGCAAAGAAAGGGAATGGGAGGGGTGAAGTAGTAGGAGGGTAGTACAGTTTTTTGGTTACACAGTAAACTTCTATTTTCAAAAACCTTCAGTTTTTCACCATCCTAAATGAATATTTATTATTGTTTCCTCTCATTTCCTTCCTCCTTCTAAAAAAATGAGTTTCATTAATCTAAACCTGTCTGGATTTTAGTTTAGTCAGGCTAAAATTATTTGGTAAAACATCTGTTTCAAAAGAAAAACAAGTAACATTCTTTTCAAATTCCATACAACTGCGTGGGGAACAATTATATAAAGCATTTGTAAAATTCACTACGATCCCAACTGCTACTTCCCCGTTGCAAATTAATCTGCATATGATTATTTTCCAACTTTGTTTGACACTTGATTTCTCTGTGTAAATGTAACTAGACTTAGCTTAAGCTGGAAAAAACAAAGAACATATTTTTACCTACAAGCAGATGTCACTAACTATGAACATATTTTTTTCACTTAAAAACTCACTCAAAAACCAGTTATTTCCATTAAACAAAAATCTTATATTTCAACTTTTTTTTTTTTGAGAGGGCATCTCTCAACATTTCAACTTTTTTAACCTATATTTTTTATTAAGGTATCACTGATATACAATCTTATGCTTAGGTTTCACATAAGCAACATAATGGTTACTATATTCTCACCTATGATCAACTCCCCAACACATACCCCATTACAGTCAATGTCCATCAGCACAGTAAGATACTATAGAATCATTACTTGTATTCTCTCTGTGCTATACCTCCTTTCCCATGCCCCACCTATATTATGTGTGCTAATCATAATGTCCCTTAATCCCTTTATTCCTCCCTTCCCACCCACCCTCCCCAACTCCTCCCCTTTGGTAACCACTAGTCCATTCTTGGAGTCTGAGTCTGCTGCTGTTTTGTTCCTTCACTTTTGCTTTGTTGTTATACTCCACAGATGAGTGAAATCATTTGGTACTTCTCTTCCTCTGCCAGGCTAATTTAACTGACCATAATATCCTACACCTCCACTCATGTTGTTGTAAATGGTAGTATTTCTTTTCTTCTTATGGATGAATAATAGTCCATTGTGTATATGTATCGCCTCTTCTTTATCCATTCATCTACTGATGGACACTTAGGTTGATTTCATTTCTTGGCTATTGTAAATAGTGCAGTGATAAACATAGGGGTGCATATATCTTCTTGAGTCTGGGATCCTGTTTTCTTATGGTAAATTCCTAGGAGTGCAATTCCTGAGTCAAATGCTATTTCTATTTTTAGTTTTTGGAGGAACTTCCAAACAGCTTTCCACAGTTGTTGAACTAATTTACATTCCCATTAACAGTGTAGGAGGGTTCCCCTTTCTACGCATCCTCGCCAGCATTTGTTGTTGCTTGTCTTTTGGATGTTGGCCATCCTAACTGGTGTGAGGTGGTATCTCATTGTGGTTTTAATTTGCATTTCCCTGATAATTAGTGATGTGAAGCATCTTTTCATGTGCTCATTGGCCATCTAAATTTCTTTGCAGAAGAGTCTGTTCAGATCTTCTGCCCATGTTTTAATTGGGTTATTTGCTTTTTGGGTGTTGAGGAATATGAGCTCTTTATATATTTTGGATGTTAACCCCTTATCGGATATGTCATTTATGAATATATTCTCCATTACTATATGATGCCTTTTTGTTCTACTGATGGTGTACTTTACTGTACAGAAGCTTTTTAGTTTGAGGTAGCCCCACTTGTTCATTTTTGCTTTTGTTTCCCTTGTCCGAGGAGATATGTTCATGAAGAAGTTGCTCATGCTTATATTTAAGAAAGTTTTGCCTACATTTTCTTCTAAGACTTTTATGGTTTCATGACTTAGATTCAGGTTTTTGATCTATTAAGAGTCTACTTTTCTGTATGGAGTTAGACAGAATCCAGTCATTCTCTTACATGGAGCCACCCAGTTTTGCGAACATCAGATGTTGAAGAGGCTATCATTTCCCCACTGTGTGTCCATGGCTTCTTTATGATATATTAATTGGTCATATGTGTGTGGGTTTACATCTGGGCTCTCTATTCTATTCCATTGATCTATGGTTCTGTTCTTGTGCCAGTACCAAATTGTCTTGATTACTGTGGCTTTGTAATAGAGCTTGAAGTCAGGGAGGGAGATCCCACCAGCTTTATTCTTCCTTCTCAGGATTGCTCTGGCTATTCGGGGTCTTTTGTGGTTCCATATGAATTTTAGAACTATTTGCTCTAGTTCATTGAAGAATGCTGTTGGTATTTTGATAGGGATTGCACTGATTCTGTAGATTGCTTTAGGCAGGATAGTCATTCTGACAATATGAATTCTTCCTATCCATGAGCACTGGATGTATTTCCATTTATTGGCATCTTCCTTAATTTCTCTCATGAGTGTCTTGTAGCTTTTAGGGTATAGGTCTTTCACTTCCTTGGTTAGGTTTATTCCTAGGTATTTTATTCTTTTTCATGCAACTGGGAATGGAGTTATTTTTCTAATTTCTCTTTCTGCTAGTTCACTGTTAGTGTATAAGAATGCAACAGATTTCTCTGTATTAATTTTGTATCCTACAACTTTGCTGAATTGATGTTAGTTCTAGTGTTTTGGAGTGGATTATTTAGGGTTTTTAAGTACAATATCATGTCATCTGCAAACAGTGACAGCTTAACTTCTTCCTCACTAATCTGGACACCTTTTATTTCTTTGTTTTGTCTAACTGATGTGGCCAAGACCCCCAGTACTATGTTGAATAAAAGTGGTGAGAGTAGGCATCCTTGTCTTGTTCCATATCTTAGAGCAAAAGCTTTCAGCATTTCACTGTTAAGTATGATGTTGGCTGTGGGTTTGTCATATATGGTTTTTATTGTGTTAAGGTACTTGACCTCTATACCCATTTCCTTGAGTGTTTTTATCATGAATGGGTGCTGAATTTTGCCTAATGCTTTTTCAGCATCTATGGAGATCATCATGTGATTTCTGTCCTTTTTATTGATGTAGTTGATGATGTTGATGGATTTTTGAATATTGTCCCACCCTTGCATCCCTGAAATAAATCCCACTTGATTATGATGTATGATCTTTTTGATGTATTTTTGAATTCGGTTTGCTAATATTTTGTTAAGTATTTTTGCATCTATGTTCATCAGGGATATTGGTCTGTAATTTTCTTGTTTTGTGGTGTCTTTGCCTGGCTTTGGTGTTTGAGTGATGCTAACCTCATAGAATGAGTTTGGAAGTATTCCCTCCTCTTCTACTTTTTGGAAAACATTAATGAGGATGGATATTAGGTCTTCTCTAAATATCTGATAAAATTCAGTGGTAAAGGCATCCGGTCCAGGAGTTTTGTTCTCAGGTAGTTTTTTGGTTACCGATTAAATTTCATTGCTGGTAATTGGTCTGTTCAGATTTTCAGTTTCTTCCTGGGTCAGTCTTGGAATGTTGTATTTTTCTAGAAAATTGTCCATTTCTTCTAGATTATCCAATTTGTTAGCATGTAATTTTTCATAGTATTCTCTAATATTTCTTTGTATTTCTGTGGTGTCCATAGTGATTTTTCCTTTCTCATTTTTTATTCTGTTTATGTGTATAGACTCTCTTTTTTCTTGCTAAGTCTGGTTAGGGGTTTATCTAGTTTGTTTATTTTCTCAAAGAACCAGCTCCTGGTTTCATTAATTTTTTCTTTTGTTTTATTCTTCTCATTTTATTTATTTCTGCTCTAATCTTTATTGTGTCCCTCCTTCTACTAACTTTGGGCCTCATTTGATCTTCTTTTCCCAGTTTCATTAATTGTGAATTTAGACTATTCATTTGGGATTGCTCTTCCTTCTTTAAATAGGCCTGGACTGCTACATACTTTCCTCTTAGAACTGCCTTCACTGTGTCCCACAGAAGTTGCAGCATTGAGCTGTTGTTTTCATTTGCTTCCATATATTCCTTGATATGTTTTAATTTGGTCATTGATCCATTGATTATTTATGAGTGTGCTGTTAAGCCTCCATGTGTTTGTGAGCCTTTTTGATTTCCTTGTACAATTTATTTCTTGTTTCGTACCTTTGTGATCTGAGAAGTTGGTTGGTACAATTTCAATCTTTTTTAATTTGCTGAGTCTCTTTTTGTGGCCTAGTATGTGATCTATTCTGGAAAATTGTTCCATGTGCACTTGAGAACAATGTGTATCCTGTTGCTTTTGGATGGAGTGTTCTGTAGCTGTCCGTTAGATCAATCTGTTCTAATACTGCTCTAAACTGTAGGTCCATCTGCTCTAAACTGTAGAGGTGTTTTGTGGGAGCACCTCTATCTCTTTACTTATTTTCTGTCTGGTTGATCTGTCCTTTAGAGTGAGTGGTGTGTTAAAGTCTCCTACAATGAATGCATTGCATTCTATTTCCCCTTTTAATTCTGTTAGTATTTGTTTCACATATGTAGGTGCTCATGTGTTGGGTGCATAGATATTTATAACAATTTACCCTCTTGTTGGACTGACCCCTTTATCATTACATAATGTCCTTCTTTGTCTCTTGTTAGTTTCTTTATTTTTGAAGTCTATTTTGTCTGATACAAGTACTGCAACTCCTGCTGTTTTCTCCCCATTAGTTGCATGAAATACCTTTTTTCATCCCTTCATTTTTAGTCTGTGTATGTCTTTGGGATTGAAGTGCGTCTCTTGTAGGCAGCATATAGATGGGTCTTTTTTTTTTTATCCATTCAGTGACTCTATGTCTTTTGATTGGTTCATTCAGACCATTTACATTAAGGGTGATTATCGATAGGTATGTACTTATTGTTTCTGCAGGCTTTAGATTCATGGTTACCAAAGGTTCAAGGGTAACTTCCTTACTATCTAACAGTAATTTAACTCACTTAGTATGCTATTATAAACAGAACCTAAAGGTTCTTTTTTTTTCCTTCTTTTTCTTCCTCCTCCATTCTTTATATATTAGGTATTATATTCTGTACTCTTTGTCTATCCCTTGACTGGCTTTAGGGGTGGATGATTTGATTTTGCATCTGCTTAGTAATTAATTGGTCTACTTCCTTTAGTGTGGTTTTATTTTTTCTGGTGATAGCTATTTAGCCTTAGGAACACTACCATCTAGAGGAGTCCGTTTAAAATACTCTGTAGAGGATAGGGATTAAAGATGGTGGCATGAGAGGTTGAGACAAGAGAAATCCTCCCAAAACCACATATAAAATGAAAATATAGTTAATACAACTAATCCTATAACAGCAACAGGAAAGAAGGCTGCACCAGACTCCATACACCTGGAGAACAGAGCATACCTCATGAAACAGGAGTGTATATCAATGATAACTTAATTTTAAAAATTATAAGAAAACACACAGAAAAAAATAAGATTATTAAGCTAAAATGAGGTCATTAGGGTGGGCACTAATCCAATGTATGACTAGTGTACTTATAAGAGGAAATTTGGACAAAGACACAAAGAGGGAGGACCACTTGAGGACAGGGAGAAGATGGCCATCTGCAAACCCGAGGCCTCAGAAGAAACCAACCCAGCTGACACCTGATCTCAGACTTCCAGCTTCCAGAATTGTGAGAAAATTAATTTCTGTTGTTTAAGCCATCTTAAAAAAAACTGTAGAGGTGTTTTGTGGGAGGTAAATTCCCTCAACTTTTGCTTATCTGGAAATTGTTTAATCCCTTCTTCAAATTTAAATGATAATCTTTCCAGGTAGAGTATTCTTGGTTCATGACCCTTACATTTCATTGCATTATATATATCATGCCACTCCCTTCTGGCCTGTAGGTTTTCTGCTGAGAAGTCTGATGATAGCCTGATGAGCTTTCCTTTGTAGGTGATCTTTTTTCTCTCTCTGGCTGCTTTTAATCCTCTGTCCTTGTTCCTGATTTCTGCCATTTTAATTATTATATGTCTTGCTGTTGTCCTCCTTGGGTCCTTTTGTGTTGGGAGATCTGTGCCTTTTTATAGCCTGAGAGGCTATTTCCTTCCCCAGATTGGGGATGTTTTCAGCCATTATTTCTTCAAGGACAGTTTCTGTCCCTTTTTCTCTCTTCTTCGTCTGGTACGCCTATAATGCGAATACTGTTCCATTTGGATTGGTCACACGGTTTTCTTAATATTCTTTCATTCCTAGAGATCCTTTTTCTCTCTCTGACTCTGCTTCTTTGTATTCCTGTTCTCTAGTTTCTATTTCATTTACCATCTCCTCTACCTTATCAGATCTGCTTTTAAATTCCTCCATGTTTCATTTCAGGTACTGTATATTTTAAGGTGTCTATCTCCTTCCTGAATGTGTCCCTTAGCTCTCAAATATTTTTCTGTAGCTCTATTCACATGCTTATGACTTTCATTTTTAATTCTTTTTCAGGAAGATTTGTGATTTCAGTTTCACTGAGCCCTCTTTCTGGTGTCTGAGGGATCTGGGATTAAACAAGGTTCTTCTGCCTTTTCATAATCCTATTAGATATGAGAAATCCTATTAGATGTGAGAAATATTAAGTGTGTGTTGGCAACGCCCTCTAGTGCCCAGAGCTCTGCTCTTTAGAGCTGCCCAGTCGCTGGAGTGATGGCAGTGGTCACAGGCAAGTGGTGCCAGTGCATACCCTAAAGAGCGAGCTCTTTCCTGCTTCCTGGCTGCAGTGCCTGCCTCTGCTATAAGGGCCAGTGAGCTGTACACAGGGAGCAGCCTCTGTATTAATCTCCTAAGCTGCCATGGGCGGGGCTGGCCTGGAGCAATGGCAGGGTCAAAGGTGAGTCACAGTAGTACCTGCCAGGAGGACAGAGCCCTTTCCTGCTTCTCAGCCATACTGCCTGCCTCCACTGTCAAGGCCAGTGAGCTGTGTGCAGGGAGCAGCCTCTGCATTAAGCCGCTGTAGTTGCTGTAGGCGAGGTTACCCTCCAGCTGGTCTGGAGTGATGGCGGGGCAGCAGGCTTGTGCACAGGTGCTGGCAGGGAGGAAGGAGTGGCAGGCCGCTTATCATGGTGGGGGGCCTTGGGGTTGCATTGCCAGCCAGAGGGCTAGAGTGCCTGAAGCTCCTGAAAGTTTCCAACCTGCTGGTCTGAGTGTGCTGTAATGATTTTGTCCACCTGTTTCTTCTCCTGAATCCTTGCCCCTTTAGCAGCCTTCTCACTGTTGGGGAGTCTTTCAAAGTACCTGCCTTTCTTTTGTCCCAGAGCAGCCGGTTGTGGGAACCTGTTCACCACAAATGGCTGAAATCTCATGACTAGTTTTCAACCCTACTAATCTCCAGAGCACCATGCAATGTGCATTTGTGCTCCCAGTATAGAATTCTAGGGCTGGGTATTTAGCAGTCCTGGGCTTTGACTCCCTGCCCACTCTGATTCTCTTCCTCCCGCCAGTGTGCTGGGGTGGGGGGAGTGCTCAGTTCCAAAAGGTCGCAGTTTTATTACTTTACCCTTTTCCATGGGATGTTCTCTTTTCACATATGTAGACTGGCTGGTAGAATTCTTACTTCTGGTCACTCTTTCAGGAATAGTTGTATTTGCTGTATTTTTGTATTATATGTGGTTTTGGAAGGAGATTTCTGCCTCACTTCTCATGCTGCCATCTTTTTCCCCCTTCATTCTAATATTTTAAATAACCTATAATGTTAGATTATTTGTTTAAAGGAGAACATAACTTGCGATGTCAAGTTCCCAAACAAGTTAATTGTTTTCTTCAAATCATGGTACAATTTGACCTTGTAGAATAAAGTATACAAATGGATCAAGGGAAAATAATGAATCTACAGATTGGTCTCATTGGTGGAAAATGGACCATTCCAAGGAAGATACAGATTCCTTCTCTTAACTCTGTCTATTATGGAAATAACTGAAAAGAAAGCCCTACTAATCTATCCACTTGGTAAAAACTCAATAAATAATTACTCACCCCTCCACTTAGTAGTCTACTAAAATAATAGAATTATCTCTGCTGAAAGGACTTTATTTCCATTTTCAAAGATGTCTCTACTCATAGAATATTGGGTTTTATTTAAACCATGCCCTCAAAGAGCTCTTTCAGTATAGACAAATAAGGCAATTACAAAAAGGAAGATTTTGGACTTTTCAAAACTCAGATTTCTGGTTTTAAATAAATATTCTTAGGTCATAATAAAGGTCAAAAACAACCAGCAATTTATAATGTTTCAGAGACATAATTTGAATTAGGTACAAGGTCTGATCTCCCTGATCCAGTCTCTTAGCATTTCACCTTCATGAAACTATGTGATTTTCTCTGTTGTTGCTTAAGCAATAACTTTTGTTAAGTGATTTTTTTCCTAATTAAAATCCCCCTGAAGGAAGTGGGATTATAAACCGACACAATCTCTCTGAAAGACAATTGAGCAGTATACCTCAAAACTATTTTTTTTAATGTCCTTTCACTTTTAGGAATGGCTGGAACCAGAAGTTTAAATGACGTTTCCAAAGTTCTGTCTCTCTCTTTATTTTTGTCTATCTTTGCCTCTGTTCCATATCCACACAGACTCTCTAAACATGCAGAGAAAACACACATTGGCAGCCTCGACTTAGTCACAGTGTCCTACTTAGTCATCCCTGTGAAAAAGAAAGACTTTCTTGTTCCTTCCAAAAGTAAAGGCCCAGTGATGGCTTTAACTGGCCCAGATTAACATAGGTGATGGTAGTAATTAGGACTGACACTTTCCCTGGCACTACAAGGAATAGAAAACATGCTTCCTAAAGGAAAGAATGCTGGGCAGAAAATTAACATATGCACATATAAATGTACATATCCTTTGATCCAAAAACTCCACTTCTATGAATTAAAACTTACATGGTTATTGTGGACCAGACACTGTTTAAATAATTTACAAGAATTAACTCACTTAACCTTCCCAACAACTGTATGAGGTAGATACTAGTATTTATTATTATCCCATTTTATAGATACAGACACTCAGACATAGAAAAATTAAGTAACTTGTCTAAGGCCAAAGCTACTAAGAGGCAAAACCAGGAATCAAGCCCAGATTTTTTGGCTCCATCCCATGCTTTTAACTACTACACTTTACTGGCCTCTCTATTTATCTACTTATCCCAAGAAAGTAATGAATTCAAAGACTTAGCTAGGAGGATTCATTATAGTACTATTTGTAACAGCAAAAACTAGATATCTGATCATAAGAAATAAATTGGTAAAATTACTGTATATACGTTAAAATGATAAAACACTTTTTAGCTAATAAAAATTAATGCCATACAACATATATTTAAGAATATGGAAAGCTGCCAAAAATGTAGTTAAGTTTGAAAAACACAGACTGCATAAATGAACAGATGCTATAAACTTGTTTTGTAAGGAGTAAAATAAAAATTATATGTACTATAGAGAACGCAGCCAATAATACTGTAGTAATTTTGTGTGGTGACAGTAACTAGACTTACCATGGTTATTTCATAATGTATAAAACTATGGAATCACTATGACATATACCTAAAACTAATAGGATAGCATGTATCAATTATATTTCAATCAAAAAAAAAGAAAGAAATTACACTGGAAAAAAATGACACATATTTGTGCACACGAAAATCTCTGGAAAGATAGCTGTTAAAATGTCAGCTGTACACCACTTTACACCCACTAGGATAGCTATAATCAAAAAGACAGATAATAAGAAAGGAGAAGCATTTGCAAAGTCAAGAACAATCTTGATTCTTAGG
This sequence comes from Manis pentadactyla, assembly GCF_030020395.1. Taxonomy (NCBI): domain Eukaryota; kingdom Metazoa; phylum Chordata; class Mammalia; order Pholidota; family Manidae; genus Manis; species Manis pentadactyla. The sequence continues at coordinate 50,358,330 of NC_080027.1, forward strand.
AGAATGGTAAGTAGTTCTCTCATACTTGAGTCTTACTTATTTGCCAATTTGCAGCTACTCACATAATTTCCTAAAGTCTTTCAACAGTCTTCATAGCTTCAAATTTCATAACCCACAGTACAAAATAAGTCTTGGCAACATGGTGATGTCACCATACCATTTCCTTAAAATTATCCATTAAAAATAATCCCCTAATGAGCCTCTGTGTAATGTGTACACAGCAGAAATCAGTTCTGTTATTTTGGTTTGGTTTTTTAATTAGATGCTTTAATTCACTAATTATTGTTTAATTGTTAGAAGAAAAAAACAGACCCACTATATGAGAGAGTAAAAAGAAAACAATAGGACAGCTTTTAGAAATCATTACTTCAATTTAGCTGTACAAAAAATCAGTCCAGGATTTAGATGTTTTTGGACTTAAACTATAGTTTTTTTAAACTGCGCCAACTACCACTCATGCTTACTGGATAATAAAAACAGTATCATTATTTGTTCAGATTAAAATCAAACAGGAAAGATTATAAGGCATCAAATAAAAATAAATATGAGCACATAATTCTATAGAGCTTATTTTTCTTTTAAAAGTAACAGCAAGTATGATGCTTGTTTAGCTGTGCTTTGATTTGTACATGAGTGTTATGACCATGTTCCTAGGTAATATCAAAGTTTTGTCAATCATGGAACCACAAGTGAAAAACAGGTACAAATACAAAGATATCCTGTTCCCACACTTCTGTATGTGTATATCTCCTTTACTTGGGCTGAATTCTAATACAGCAGACCAGCTGGTGCTGTAGTTTAAGACCTGGGCATAAGGAATGAAGTTATCTCCTAAAGCACAGTCCTGGTATATTCATCCAGAAGAGACAGATTCTTGGACAGAAAACTAGACCAGGAAAGTAGGCCTAAGACAGATTGCACAGGAATAGACTGTCTGTCTGATGCTATCTAGGGCCCTGATAAGGAGATACGTTGAAAAGAAAGATGACCTCTGTCATATGATGGCAGGCCAGAAAATAGGTAAGGTTTCCCTTAAGGAGACACAAACTGAAAAGGGCTGAACTATACCTTGTAAACCAGAACACTTACTTAAAAGTTAATTTCTGGCTTCCTTACTCCTTTGTTTTGTTTTGAGCCTTTAGAAAAAGTCTTATTTCAATGTTACAGCCGTGTTTCAGATGTGTCTCAGAAAATAAAGGGGAAATGATTGGGTGGGCAGGGAATTATTTGGGCCAGAATGTTAAGAAAAAAGCAGCATTCCATGAGAACACTAGAGAAATAGAAAAACTGGAGCTCTGAGGTCAAGTCAGCCCTTTCCATGTGGTAACTTTCCTTCCATTGCCAACCTTGGAATACTGAGGCTTCACTTTATTAAGAGAACTAGAAAGTTTTGGTATAAGTACCTAGAACCAAATTAACTATGACAAGGTGTAAAGAGATAGGTACTACACTCAAGACTAAGCAACTTACTGTAATGCTATCAAATATGTATTATTACAATAAGTAAAATAAAAAATAATTTAGCAACAAACAGGTCAGTCAAAGCAGGAATACACTGATACACCAGAACCATGACAGTGAGTCAAAACTGGGTAGAAAAATAGATGAGCACAGTTTATAATCACCTGGACAGATGAATTCAAGAGCCAAGCAGAAAAGATCAGTCAGAAAGTAGGTCTACAAGTAGGTAAGGTCAAGATGTGAGTAAAACAGGATGCACAGATTATAGGCCATCAGTCTGAAATCTAAGGCAGTTAACCTGCTTCCTATGAATCAAGCACTTTCCCAAGTTGCCACCCCGTTTCTGCTTCTGGTTATGAAAGCACACATTGCTTTAAAAGAAATTAGTGGAGACACTCTAGATTTAAGACCAAAAAATAGTATTTTACTCCTTAGGAGCCTAATTCTCTGTTGGAACAATTTTGTGGGTGCAACACCCATCTCCCTATCTTATTGTACTTACATAATGCAAAACTGAAATATTTTCAGTTATTTGTTGGATGTTTTCAATACTGTTTTAATTTCAGGTTCTTAGATTTTAAGGAAAATATTTACCTTACAAAACTAAAAATACTTTTAGTTATATAAGTTTTCATTAACTTTTATTCTAAGGCTTAACAATCATTCATAAAAACAGATTTCCCAATCCTCCTCAGTTTCAAGACTGCAACAGAATTTAAACAAACAAAACAAAATACCAATATGCTAGGATGAGTAAACCAAAACTTTCTGTTTGAGGAACATATATACTACTTCAACAATTCATCATCCCAAAATAATATTTTAACATAAAATGAAATTCTACAGCCTCTCTAGTTTTAAGAATATACATCTGTGAAGGTCCACTAAGTGGCTTCTTAAAGCAACCTTGTGAGAGTGTGGAAAACAATGTGATCCTTCGATGCTGTCTCTGAATTTATGTGGTATTCATAACACTACAGATTACTACAGCTTTAGGTTTCAAAACTTGAAAATTCTCTGTAAGTGTCAGAATTACAGTCTAATAAAGCACTAAACTTAAGAGGCTAGAAAAGAAACAATTTTTTCCTGAAATTATAGCTATCTTTTAACAGTGATCACTCTGCATAGTTCAACACTTTCTAAAAAAGACAGTGTTGATAGGTTAAGGGGAAAAAATATTTCTCACCATAATTAGGAATCCAGGTACACCTGTTAAACCAAAATATACCAACCATACTTCTCAACACAAAAGTATTTTCAAAAGCAAGTTCATCTTCCTGACTGTCAAAATTCTCCTATGGAAACACTTTCAAGCTTCCCTGTGTAACAGGATTTAAATTTTGTTTTCCAAAGTAGAGAGAATTTCAACTCCTGGACAAGAAAAAAAATACAATGAAAAGGGACTGGCCTATAAAACTAGACAGGAGATTCCAAGGGCAAGGATTAAAGATGGCAGCATGAGAGCTGAGACAGAGGCCTCCTAAAACCACATATAATATACAAATATAATTAATACAACTAATTCTGAAAGAACAACAGGAAAAGACGGCTACATCAGACTGCATACACATGGAGAAAAGAATAGACCTCATGGAACAGGGAAACGTACCAAAGCCGTAGCCTGGCGGGACCCAAGCCCTTCCCCCAGCCCAGTTCAACAGCAGGAGGAAGAGAAATGGAGCTTGGAGGGAGTGGAGGCCTGGGACTGCTGAACACCTAGCTCTGGAGATCTGCTCTGGCAGCAAAAAACTACATTGCATGGTGCTTTGGTGATTAGCGGGGTTGGAAAGCTAAGATAGGCAAAATACATGGGGAGACTGAGATTTCAGCTGCCTGTGGAAAACAGGGATCCATATCCAGCTGTTCTATGACAAAAGAAAGGCGGGCACTCTGAGAGACTTCCTAACAGCAAGAAGGCTGATAAAGGGGCAAGGATTGCACAGACCTTACTGCTCAGGAGAAAGGACAGGTAGACAAAGTTGTCCAGCTGCACTCTGCCCAGCAGGTTGGTAATTTTCACAATCTTCAGGTGCTCCAGCCCCATGGCTGGCTACGCAGCTCCAAGGCCCTCAACCATGACACAAAGCCTGCTGTGCCTTCCTCCGAGCCAGCCCACACCTGGCTCAAAAACTGGCAGGCCCTGCCCTGGTGTCAGGTCAGCCAGAGGGAAGCCCCACCTATAGCAGCTACAAACACAAAACACAGAGGATTATACCTGTGTGCTCGGCCCACTGGTTCTGACAGTGGAGATAGCCATAGCAACCGGGAATTAAGAAACAGCTCTTTCCACCCCCAGGCAATAACACTGCTCCCCTGGGACCCCTGACATTGCTCCAGGGACTGAGCAGCTCCAGAGGGCAGAGCTTCTGAGCACTAGAGGGCGCCACATATAAACACGAAATGTCAGAGGAACCTGATTCAAAAAAAATATTACATACACCAGAGAAAGAGACAAATGAAACTGACCTCATTAATCTTCCTGAAAGAGATTTCAAAATAAAAATCATACACATGCTCATGGAGGTACAGAAAAATATTCAAAAACACAGGAATGAATTCCAGTCAAAGATCCAATCATTACAGAACACAGTATCAGAAATGAAACATAAAATGGAAGGTTTTAAAAGCAGATTAGATACAGTGGAAGAGACAATAAATGAAACAGAAATTAGATAAAAGGAATACAAAGAGGCTGAGGCACAAAGAGAAAGAAGGACCTCTAAAAATGAAAGAATATTGAGAGAAATGTGATCAATCCAAACGGAACAATATTCATATTATAGGGGCACCAGAAGAAGAGAGAGAAAAAGGGATAGAAAGTGCCCTAGAGGACATAATTGCAGAAAACTTGCCCAGTCTGGGGAAGGAAGATAGTCTCTCAGGCCATGGAAGTGCACAGGTCTCCTAACACAAGGGACCCAAGGAAGACAACACTAAGACATATAATAATTAAAACGGCAAACATCAAGGATAAGGACAGACTATTAAAAGCAGCCAGAGAGACAAATAAGTTCACATACAAAGGAAAGTCCATCAGGCTATCATCAGACTTCTCAGCAGAAATGTTACAGGCCAGAAGGGAGTGTCATGATATAATTAATGCAATGAAGCAGAAGGGCCTCAAACCAAAAATACTTTATCCAGCAAGACTATCATTTAAATTTGAAGGAGGGATTTAAAAATTTCCAAATAAGCAAAGACTGAAAGAATTTACCTTCCACAAACCGTCTCTACCATGTATTTTGGAGGGACTTCTATAGATGGAAGTGTTCCTAAGGTTTAATAGCTGTCACCACAGCTAATAAAACCACAGTAAAGAAAGCAGAACAGCTAATTACTAAGCAAAGGCAAAATTAAAACAACTGCCCCCAAAGTCAGTCAACGGATACACAAAGAGCACAGAATATGATACTTAATATATAAACAATGGAGGAGGAAGAAAAAGGAGAAAAAAAGAACCTTCAGATTATGTTTGTAATAGCATACTGAGTTAAGTTAGACTCTTAGATAATAAGGAACTTTGAATCTTTTCTAAGCATGAATCTAAAGCATGGAATAAAAATAAGTAAGTACCTATCGATAATCACCCTAAATATACATGGTCTGAATGAACCAATCAAGAGACACAGAGTCACTGAATGGATTAAAAAAACAACACCCATCGATATGCTGCCTATAAGAGACTCACCTCAAACCCAAAGACATACACAGACTGAAAGTGAAGAGATGGAAAAAGATATATCATGCAAATAGTAGGGAGAAAAGAGCAGGAGTTGCAGTACTTGTATCAGACAAAATAGACTTCAAAACAAAGAAAGTCACAAGAGACAGAGAAGGACATTACATAATGATAAAGGGGTCCATCCAAAAAAAAGATATAACCATTATAAATATCTTTACGTACCTAACACAGGAGCACCTACATATGTGAAACAAATACTAATAGAATTAAAAGGGGAAATAGAATCCAATGCATTCATTCTAGGAGACTTCAACACTCCAATCACTCCAAAGGACAGATCAACAGCACAGAAAATAAGAGACAGAGGCAGAGAACAACAAATTAGAACAGATGGAACTAACAGACATCTACAGAACTCTATACCCAAAAGCAGCAGAATACACATTCTTCTCAAGTTCACATGGAACATTTTCAAGAATTAGATCATATACTAGGGCACAAAAAGAGGCTCAGGAAATTCAAAAAGACTGAAATTCTACTAACCAGCTTCTCAGACAACAAAGCTATGAAAAGAGAACTAAATTATGCAAAGAAAATGAAAAAATCCCACAAACACCTGGAGGCTTCACAACATGCTCCTAAATAACCAATGGATCAATGACCAAATAAAAACAGAGATCAAGCAATATATGGAGACAAACAACAATAATAACTCAACACCGCAAAATCTGTGGGACGCAGCAAAGGCCGTGCTCACAGGGTAGTATATTGTAATACAGGCCTACCTCAGAAAAGAAGAACAATCCCATATGAACACTATAAATTCACAATTAATGAAACTAGAATAAGAAAAACAAATGAGGCCCAAAGTCAGTAGAAGTAGGGACATAATAAAGATTAGAGCAGAAATAAATAAAATTGAGAAGAATAAAACAATAGAAAGAATCAATGAAAGCAAGAGTTGGTTCTTCGAGAAAATAAAAAAATAGATAAACCTGGAGCCAGACTTGTCAAGAAAAAAAAGAGTCTACAAACATAAACAGAATCAGAAATGAGAAGGAAAAATCACTACAGACACCACAGAAATATAAAGAATTATTAGAGAATACTATGAAAAATTATATGCTAATAAACTGGAAAACCAAGAAGAAATGGACAACTTTCTAAAAAAACACAACATTCCAAGGCTGAACCAGAAAGAAACAGATAATCTGAACAGACTAATTACCAGCAATGAAATTGAACCAGTAAACAAAAAACTACCTGAGAACAAAACCCCTGGACCAGATGACTTCACTGCTGAATGTTATTATTTACTGACGATCTAATAACCATCGTCCTTAAACTTTTCCAAAAACTAGAAGAGGAGGGAATACTTCCAAACTCATTCTATGAGGCCAGCATCACTCAAATACCAAAACCAGGCAAAGGAACCACAAAAAAGAAAATTACAGACCAATATCCCTGATGAACATAGATGCAAAAATACTCAACAAAATATTAGCAAACTGAATTTAAAAATGGATCAAAAGGTCATCCACCATGATCAAGTAGGATTTATTCCAGGGATGCAAGGATGGTACAGTATTAGAAAATCCATCAACATCATGCACCACATCAACAAAAAAAAGGAGAAAAACCACATGATCATCTGCATAGATGCCGAAAAAGCATTTGACAAACTTCACCATCCATTCATGATAAAAACTCTCAACAAAATGGGTATAGAAGGCAAGTACCTCACCATAATAAAGGCCATATATGACAAACACACAGCCAACACCATACATAACAGTGAGAAGATGAAAGCCTTTCCTTTAAGATCGGGAACAAGACAGGGATGCCCACTCTCTCCATTTTTGCTTAACCTAGTTCTGGAGGTCTGCACCACAGCAATTAGTACAAAGAAATAAAGGGCATCCACATTGGTAAAGAAGAAGTCAAACTGTCACTGTTTGCAGATGACATGATATTGTACATAAAAATCCCTAAATAATCAGTCAAAATAGACTTCAAAACAAAGAAAGTAACAAGAGATAAAGAAGGACATTACATAATGATAAAAGGCTCAGTCCAACAAGAGGATATAACCATTATAAATATATTTGCACCCAATACAGGAGCACCAACATATGTGAAACAAATACTAACAGAATTAAAAGGGGAAATAGAATGCAATGCATTTATTTTAGGGGACTTCAACACAGCACTCACTCCAAAGGACAGATCCAACAGACAGAAAATAAGTAAGGACACAGAGGCACTAAACAACACACTAGAACAGATGGACATAACAGACATCTACAGAACTCTACACCCAAAAGCAGCAGGATACACATTCTTCTCAAGTGAACATGGAATATTTTCCAGAATAGAACACATACTAGGCCACAGAAAGAGCCTCACTAAATTCAAAAAGATTGAAATTTTATCAACCAACATCTCAGACCACAAAGGTAAAAAACTAGAAATAAATTCTACAAAGAAAACAAAAAAGCTCACAAACACATGGAGGTTTAACAACATGCTCCTAAATAATCAATGGATCAATGACCAAATTAAAATAGAGATGAAGCAATATATGGAAACAAATGACGACAACAGCACGAAGCCCAAACTACAGTGGGACGCAGTGAAAGCAGTTCTAAGAGGAAAGTATATAGCAATACAGGCCTATCTAAAGAAGGAAGAACAATCCCAAATGAATAGTGTAAAGTCACAATTATTGAAATTGGAAAAAGAAGAACAAATGAGGCCCAAAGTCAGCAGAAGGAGGGACATAATAAACATCAGAGAAGCAATAAATAAAATAGAGAAGAATAAAACAATAGAAAAAAATCAATGAAAGCTGGTTCTTTGAGAAAATAAACAAAATAGGTAAGTCCCTAGCCAGACTTATTAAGAGAAAAACAGAATCTACACACATCAACAGAATCAGTAACGAGAAAGGAAAAATCACAATGGACCCTACAGAAATACAAAGAATCATTAGAGAATACTGAGAATCTATATGCTAACAAGCTGGAAAAACTAGAAGAAATGGACAACTTCCTAGAAAAATACAACCTTCCAAGACTGACCAAGGAAAAAAAAGAAAATCTAAACAGACCAATTAACAGCAATGACATTGAATCGGTAATCAAAAAACTACCCACGAGCAAAACCCCTGGGCCAGATGGACATACAGCAGAATTTTATCAGACATACAGAGAAGACATAATACCAATTCTCCTTAAAGATTTCCAAAAAACAGAAGAGGTGGGAATGCTTCCAAACTCATTCTATAAAGCCAGCATCACTCTAATGCCAAAACGAGGCAAAGACCCCACAATAAAAAGAAAACTAAAGACCAATATCCCTGATGAACATAGACGCAAAAATATTCAACAAAATATTAGCAAACCAAATTAAAAAATACATCAAGAGGATCACACACCATGACCAAGTGGGATTCATTTCAGGGATGCAAGGATGGAACAACATTCGAAAATCCACTAACATCATCCACCACATCAACAAAAAGAAGTACAAAAACCACATGATCATCTCCATAGACGCTGAAAAAGCATTTGACAAAATTCAACATCCATTCATGATAAACACACTCAACAAAATGGGTATAGATGGCAAGCACCTTAAAATAATAAAGGCCGTATATGACAAACCCACAGCCGACATCATACTTAACAGCGAGAAGCTGAAAGCTTTTCCTCTGAGATGGGGAACAAGACAGGGATGCCCACTCTCCCCACTGTTATTCAACATAGTACTGGAGGTCCTAGCCATGGCAGTCAGACAAAACAAAGAAATACAAGGAATCCAGATTGGTAAAGAAGAAGTCAAATTGTCAGTATTTGCAGATGATATGATATTGTACATAAAAAACCCTAAAGACTCCACTCCAAAACTACTAGAACTAATATTGGAATTCAGCAAAGTTGCAGGATACAAAATTAATACACAGAAATCTCTTGCTTTCCTATACACTAACGATGAACTAGCAGAAAGAGAAATCAGGTAAACAATTCCATTCACAATTGCATCAAAAAGAATAAAACACCTGGGAATAAACCTAACCAAGGAAGTGAAAGACCTGTACCCTGAGAACTATAAGACACTCTTAAGAGAAATTAAAGAGGACACTAACAAATGGAAATTCATCCTATGCTCTTGGCTAAGAAGAATTAATATTGTCAAAAACGGCCATCCTGCCTAAAGCAATCTACAGATTCAAAGCAATCCCTATCAAAATACCAACAGCATTCTTCAATCAACTGGAACAAATAGTTCTAAAATTCATATGGAAACACCAAAGACCCCGAATAGCCAAAGCAATCCTGAGAAGGAAGAATAAAGTGGGGGGGATCCCGCTCTCCAACTTCAAGCTCTACAAGAAAGCCACAGTAATCAAGACAATTTGGTACTGGCACAAGAACAGACCCACAGACCAGTGGAACAAAACAGAGAGTCCAGATATTAACCCAAACATATAGGGTCAATTAATATATGATAAAGGAGCCATGGACATACAATAGGGAAATGACAGCCTCTTCAAAAGTTGGTGTTGGCAAAACTGGACAGCTACATGTGAGAGAATGAAACTGGATCATTGTCTAACCCCATACACAAAAGTAAATTCGAAATGGATCAAAGACCTGAATGTAAGTCATGAAAAAATAAAACTCTTAGAGAAACACATAGGCAAAAATCTCTTGGACATAAACATGAGTGACCTCTTTATGAACATATCTCCCTGGGCAAGGGAAACAAAAGCATAAATGAACAAGTGGGACTATATCAAGCTGAAAAGCTTCTGTACAGCAAAGGAAACCACCAATAGAACAAAAAGACATCCTACAGTATGGGAGAATATATTCATAAATGACAGGTCCGATAAAGGCTTGACATCCAAAATATATGAAGAGCTCATGTAGCACAACAAACAAAAAGGAAATAATCCAATTAAAAAATGGGCAGAGGAGCTGAACAGACAGTTCCCCTAAGAAGAAATTCAGATGGCCAACAGACACATGAAAAGACGCTCCACATCGCTAATTATCAGAGAAATGCAAATTAAAACCACAGTGAGATATCAGCTGACACCAGTAAGGATCACCACCATCCAAAAGACAAACAACAACAAATGTTGGCAAACCCTTCTATGCTGCTGGTGGGAAAGTAAACTAGTTCAACCATTGTGGAAAGCAGTATGGAGGTTCCTCAAAAAGCTCAAAATATAAATATCATTTGACCCAGGAATTCCACTCCTAGGAATTTACCCTACGAATACAGCAGCCCAGTTTGAAAAAGACATATGCACTGCTATGTTTATCACAGCACTATTTACAATAGCCAAGAAATGGAAGCAACCTAAGCGTCCATCAGTAGATGAATGGATAAAAAAGATGTGGTACATATACACAATGGAATATTATTCAGCCATAAGAAGAAAACAAATCCTACCATTTGCAACAACATGGATGGAGTTAGAGGGTATTATGCTCAGAGAAATAAGCCAGGCAGAGAAAGACAAGTACCAAATGATTTCACTCATACATGGTTGATAAGAACAAGGAAAAAACTGAAGGAACGATACAGCAGCAGACTCACAGAACCCAAGAATGGACTAACAGTTACCAAAGGAAAAGGGACTGGGGAGGATGGGTGGGGTAAGGAGGGAAAAAAAGAAAGGGGACATTATGATTAGCATGTATAATGTGGGAAGGGGGAACGGGGAGGTCTGTGCAACACAGAGAAGACAAGTAGTGATTCTACAGCATCTTACTACACTGACGGACAGTGACTATAATGGGGTTTGTAGTGGAGACTTGGTGATGGGAGGAGTCTAGTAAACATAATGTTCCTCATGTAATTGTAGATGAATGTTACCAAAATAAAAAAGTAAAAATAATAAATCCCTAAAGAACCCACCCCAAAACTACTAGATCTAATATCTGAATTCAGTAAAGTTTCAGGATACAAAATATACACAGAAATTTGTTGCATTTCTATACACTAATGATGAGCTAGCAGAAAGAGAAATCAGGAAAACAATTCCATTCACAATTGCGTCAAAAAGAATAAAACACCTAGGAATAAACCTAACAAAGGAAGTGAAAGACCTACACTTTGAAAACTACAAGACACTCATGAGAGAAATTAAAGATACCAATAAATGGAAACACATCCCATGCTCATGGATAGGAAGAACTAATGTTAAAATGGCCATGCTGCCTAAAACAATCTACAGATTCAATGCATTTCCTATCAAAATACCAACAGCATTTTTCAATGATCTATAGCAAATAGTTCTGAAATTCATATGCAACCACAAAAAACCCTGAATAGCCAAAGCAATCCTGAGAAGGAAGAATAAAGCTGTGGGGAATATGCTCCCCAACTTCAAGCTCTACTACAAAGCCACAGTAATCAAGATAATTTGGTACTGGCACAAGAACAGAACAATAGACCAGTGGAATAGACTAGAGAGCCCAGATATAAGCCTAAGCATATATGGTCAATTAATATATGATAAAGGAGCTATGGACATACAATGGGGATATGACAGCTTCTTCATAACTGGTGTTGGCAAAAGTGAACAGCTATATGCAAGAGAATGAAACTGGCTTATTGTTTAACCCCATATACAAAAGTAAACTCAAAATGGATCAAAGGCCTGAATGTAAGTTATGAAACCATAAAACTCTTAGAAGACAACATAGGTAAAAATCTCCTGAATATAAACATGAGCAACTTCTTCCTGAACGCATCCCCTCAAGCAAGGGAAACAAAAGCAAAACTGAACACATGGGACTACGTCAAACGAAAAAGCTTCTGTATGGCAAAGTACACCATCAACAGAATAAAAAGGCCTCCTATAGTATGGGAGAATATATTTGTAAACGACATATCCGACAAGGGGTTAGCATCCAAAATATATAAAAAATTCACAGGCATCAACAGTCAAAAAGCAAATAACCCTATTAAAAAATGGGTGGAGGATATGAAGAGACAATTCTCCAAAGAAGAAATTTAGATGGGCAACAGACACATGAAAAGATACTCCACATCACTAATCATCAAGGAAATACAAATTAAAACTACAATGAGATATCACCTGACACCAGTAAGGATGGACAGCTTCAAAAAGACTAAGAACAACAAATGCTGGCAAGGATGCAGAGAAAGGGGAACCCTCCCACTGCTGTTGGGAATGTAAGCTAGTTCAACAATTGTGGAAAGCAATATGGAGGTTTCTCAAAAAACTAAAAATACAAATACTATGTGACCTGGGAACTCCACTCCTTGGAATTTACCCAAAGAATACAAGTTATCAGATTCAAGAAGACATATGCACCCCTATGTTTATCACAGCATTTACAATAGCCAAGAAATGGAAGCAACCTAAGTGTCCATCAGTAGATGAATGGATAAAGAAGATGTGGTACATACACACAATGGAATACTATTCAGCCATAAGAAGAAAACAAATCCTACCATTTGCAACAACATGGATGGAGCTAGAGGGTATTATGCTCAGTGAAATAAGCCAGGTGGAGAAAGGCAAATGGAAAATGATTTCCCCCATTTGTGGAGTATGACAATGAAGCAAAATTGAAGGAACAAAACAGCAGCAGACTCACAGACTCCAAAAAATGGACTAGCTGCTACCAAAGGGAAGGGGTGTGGGAGGGCAGGTGGGGAGGGAGGGAGAAGGTGATTGAAGGGTATTATGTTTAGTACACATGGCGGAGGGGTCACGGGGAAGACAGTGTAGCACAGAGAAGGCAAATAGTGAATCTGTGGCATCTTACTCTACTGATGCACAGTGACTACAGTGGGGTATGGGGATGACTCGATAATATGGTGAATATAGTAACCACATTGTTTTTTCATGTGAAACCTTCATAAGAGTGTATATCAGTAATATCTTAATAAAAAATTTAAAAACTAGACGGGAAAAAAGCTCTGAACTGCTCTAATACAATCTTCATTTATTACTTGACAGTTCTCTTCTAGTTCCAATATTTCAGTGAAATTGAGAATCTATACATGGTTTATCACTATTACCCCCTCACCTGATATCCCTTTCCTATTCTCCCTTATTTTCTTCATCTCCCAGTCCCTACAATGTATTTACATGGAAATTTTATTCAAATTGAGTTCAAGTCCAACTAAGCCCCATTTAATTCCATTTGTGATCTTGAAATTGGGGAAATTATTTAACCTTGATTGACTCCACAGGGTAACTCATTGTGTTAAAGAAGTCACAGAGTAAATGTATATGAAAACACTTGATTTTTTTTTAATGAATGAACTAAAGATCCAATCTGATAAGTCTCTGCCTGTAAAGTATATGCCTAAAGAAATAAATGTAAGCTGTGCCACACATCCAAAGAAAGTATCTATTATTTTAGCAACACAGTAATATGGAGAGAATAAGTTATAACAAAGAACATAAATATATTAAATCATGTTAAAACTAAGTACAAAGTTGCAGTTTCAGGTTGAATGGCGTTCCCCCAAAATTCATATCTATGAGAGTCCCAGAATGTGACCTTATTTGGAAGCAGGGTTTTTGCAGATGTAATTAGTTAAGAATCAAGAAACAAAATCATCTTCAATTTAGAGTAAGCCCTAAATCCAAAGAGTAGGATCTTTATAAAATAAAAGATTTGGATGTACACAGAGACAGAGAAAAGAAGGCCTTAGTTATGTTTCCACAAATCAGTAAAGCCTTGGGTCACAAAAAGCTGGAAGAAGCATGGAAGGATTCTTTCCTAGAGTCTTCAGAGGGAGTACTGCCCTCCCAGTACCTTGATTTCAAACTTATACCCTCCAGAACTGTGACACAGTAAGTGTCTATTGTTTGAAGCCACCAAGTTTATAATAATTAGTTATGGCAGCCAGGAAACCAATACAGTGTTGGAGAGCTAACTTGTAGCTATTATACAATACAGTGTACTGTTAAGACATTTTAAAAATTAAGTACTGAATGGAAAAAAAGATGGCAGAGTAGGAAGACAAGGTGGAAACTCCTCCCACAAAAACACCAAGGAAACAACTACTGCAAATACAACTAATCCTGAAAACAACCTGAAGACCACAGAACAGACCACCTACACCTGAGAAAGAAGACACACAGAAAAGGGTAAAGTAGCAGAGTCAAGGTCAAGCAGGACCCAAGCTCTCCCCCAACCCCACCCTATAGGCAGGAGAAAGAGGGACAGAGCAGAGAGAGGGTAAGAGCCCAGGAGCACTGCACACCTGGCCCTAGAGATCTGCTCCAGCAGCACAAGCCCACATTACACTGGGTTCTGGTGACTAGCAAGGCTGGACATGAGGGACAGGCGGAACACTCTTGGAAGCTGACACTCCACTCCAGCTCCTTGTGGAGGACAGGCATGTAACACCAGTCCTGCTAAGACTCAACACAAAGGTCGCACTTTGATTTGCCAACAGGAGGAGGGGTGCCATAGGGGGTTAGGGTGGGACTGAGCTCCATCCAGAGGAGAAAGGGCAGGTGGACAATACCTCCCGAGACCTCCTTTGGTTGAAAAGGTCAGGCATGCTTGGGAGCCCCAGACACTCCATTCCCCTTGCTGATGGCTGAACCCCAAGGTGCATCACTGTGCACTATTGGCACATCAGCCCACTTGGCCCAGCAGCATCAGACTTGCCTGGCAGGAAAAAGGAGGCTTTCCAAGCTTTCTTAGCATCATCTAAGCCCAAGTAGAGAGGTGCCCACAGGAGCAAGTCCCTAGCACTCCTTCTTTCCAAGGGAGACCAAGTGCTGCACGCCTCGAAGACACAAGTGGCACACAAATTGATCTTGCCATGCTCCAGCACACCCAGTGGCTGCCACGTGCCTATGTAACTTTCCAGAGCCAGTGGGTGCCCTGTAACCATGGGACTAACTGCACCTTGCACCTGACCCAGAGCCATAAGACGGCCTCACCCACCCCATTAACCAGCAGTCCCACCATCACTGCAAGACAGGCAGAGAGAGGGTGGCCATGACCACAAGATCTCAGCAGAAGCTACTGCTATTATCACAAAGGGCTGGCTGAGGCAAAAAGCCTTCTGTGTGGATGGAGATAAACCACTGCCAGCAGACAGAAAGAAAGGTGGCCCTGCCCACTGCCCACCAACAGCAACTGGGGCCACACCACAAAGGAGAACAGGCACTGAGAGGAAATTGTTGAGCTTCTGGGCACAACAGGATGCCTTCTTCATAAAATCATTACTTTCTAGATCAGAAAGCATAGCAGATCCATCTCATACAAAGGAAGAAACACAGAAACCATGACAAAATGAGGATGCAGAGAAGTATGTTCCAAACAAAACAACAGGATAAGACACTAGAAAGTGGGCTGAATAAAACAGGTTACCAATCTTCTTGATAAAGATTTCAAAGAAAAAGTCATACATATGCTCACTGATCTGCAAAAATGTATTGAGGATCTCAGGGAGGACTTCAAGAAAGAGATACAAGAGCTGAAAAAGAGCCACTCAGAACCGAAGAAAACAGTAACAAGAAATGAAATATACAATGGAGGGAATGGATGAATAATAGACTGCTGCAAGTACAGGAGATAATAAATGAAATGGAAATTAGAGAACAGGAATGCAGAAAAAGCTGAGGACCAGAAGAAACAAGAATCACTAGGAATGAAAAAATGATAAGAGAACTGTGTGAACATCCAACTGAAACAATATTCACATAATAGGGGTACCAGAAGGAAGAGAAAGAGGAAAAGAGAAAAGTCTCTTTGAGGAAATAGTTGTTAAAAACTTCCCCATTCTGGGGAAAGAAATAAACACTCAGGTCATGCAAGTGCAAAGCCCCTAAAAAAAAGACACCCCAGGAAGACAACACCAAGACATAAAATAATTAAAATGACAAGGATAAGGAGAGAGTACTGAAAGAAGGCAGAAAGAGAAAAATGATTACCTATAAGAGAAACCCCATCAGGCTATCAGCAGACTTCTCAGCAGAAATTTTAAAGGTCAGAATGTAGTGGCAAAATATTTAATGTACTGAAACAGAAGGACCTTCAACCAAGAATCCTCTACTCAGCAAGATTATCACTCACATTTGAAACAGAGATTAAACAATTCCCAGATAAACGAAGGCTCAAGGAATTTATAACTACTACATAAAAATTACAGGATATATTAAAGGGACTGCTGTACATGGAAATGTTCCTAAGGCTGAATAGTTTCACCAGTGAAAATAAACGCACAGTAAAAATAGTAGACTAATTAATTACCAAGCAAGTACAAAATTAAAACAAAACAAAAGTAGTAAGCCAAATATACACAAATCAGTCAAGGGATACACAAAAACTACAGATTATGACACGTAATACAAAAGGTAAGAAGAAGGAAGAAGAAGAAGAAGAAAAAAAGAAATACTTTTAGATTGCAACTGAAATGGAGCAATCATCAACTTAATAAGAGACTGTCACATGGTTAGGTAGCTACCCATGAATCTTATGCTGACCACAAACCTAAATCCTATAACTGCTAAGTGAAAAAAAAGTAAAAGGAGGAATCCAATCACAGCACTAAAGAAAACCATCAAATAACAAGAGAGCAGTATACAAGAGAGGATGAAAGGGACAGAATGGAACTATAAAACAAAATGGAGCTATCAATAACTACATTAAATGTAAGGGACTGAATACACCAATCAAAAGACATACAATAGCAGAATGGATATAGAAACAAGACCCATCTATATGCTGCCTACAAAAGACTCACTCAGACACAGACATACACAGACTAAAAGTGAATGGATGGAAAAGATATTTCATGCAAATAATAAGGAGAAAAAAGCAGGAGCAGAGTACTTATATGAGACAAAGTTCATTACAAAACAAAGTAACAAGAGACAGAGAAGAACATTACATAATGATAAATGGATCAGTCCAACAAGAGGATATAACCATTATAAATATCTATGAACCCAACACCAGAGCACCTACATATGTAAAACAAATACTAACAGAATTAAAGGGGATAACAGATTGCAACATCTTCATTTAAGGAGACTATAACACACCACTCACATCAATCTACAGTTCAACCAGACAGAAAATAAATAAGAGAACAGAGGTAATGAACAATACATTAGATCAAAAGGACTTAACAGGTATCTACAGAACACTCCACTCGAAAGCAGCAAGATACACATTTTTATCAAGTATACATAGAACATTCCCTAGACTAGAACACATAATAGGCCACAAAAAGAGCCTCAATAAATTCAAAGAGCTTGAAATTATATCAGGCAGATTCTCAGACCACAGTGGTATGAAACTAGAAATAAATTACACAAAGAGAACAAAAAAGCCCACAAACACATGGAGGCTAAACAAGATGCCTCTAAATAACCAATGGATCAATGTACAAACTAAAACAGAAATCAAGCAATACATGAAGACAAATGAACACAAAAATTCAACAGCTCCAAATTTCTGGCACACTGCAAAAGCAGTTCTAAGAGGGAAGCACACAGTAACACAGGCTTACCTCAAGAAACAAGACCAATCCCAAATAAGCAGTCTAACTATATAACTAAAGAAATTAGAAAAAGAAGAACAAATGAAACCCAAAGTTAGCAGAAGGTGGGACATAATAAAGATCAGAACAGAAATAAATAAAATAGAGAAGAATAAAACAATAGAAAAAAATCAATGAAACCAACAGCTGGTTCTTTGTGAAAATAAAATAAATAAACCCTTAGCTAGATTTATCAAGAAAAAAAAGAGAGTACACAGATAAACAAAATCAGAAATGAAGAAGCAATAGTCACAATGGATACCACAGAAATACAAAGAATTATTAGAGAAAAATATGAAACATTACATGCCAATGAATTGGACAATGTAGAAGAAATGGGCAACTTCCTAGAAAAAATACAACCTTCCAAGACTGAACCAGGGAGAAACAGAAAATCTGAACAGACCAATTACCAACAATGAAATTGAACTGGTAATAAAAAAATTCCTAACAAACAAAACTCCAGGTACAGATGACTTCACAGCTGAATTACACCAAACATTTAAAGAAGAGCTAACACCCACGCTTCTAAAATTATTTCAAAAAGTAGAAGAGGAGGGAATACTTCCAAACTCATTTTATGAGGCCAGCATCACTCTAATACCAAAACCAGATAAAGACACAACAAAAAAATAAAATTATAGACCAATATCCCTGATTAACATAGATGCAAAAATCTGCAACAAAATATTAGCAAACCGAACTCAATAATACATCAAAAGGATCATCCATTACAACAAAGAAAGATTTATTCCAGGGATTCAAGGACGGTAAATATTCATAAATCAGTCAATGTGATACATCACATCAAGGAGGATAAAAACCAAGTGATTATCTCAATAGACGCTGAAAAAGCATTTGATAAACTTCAACATCCATTCATGATAAAAACTCTCCATACAATGAGTATAGAGAGTATGTACCTCAACACAATAAAGGCCATATATATGACAAATCCACAGCTAACACATACTTAACTGTGCAAAGCTGAAAGCTTTTCCTCTAAGATAAGGAAGAATAGAAGGATGCCTACCCTCACCACTTTTATTCAACATAGTATTAGAGGTCCTAGTCAGGAGCAATCAGACAAGGAAAAGAGAAAACGGCATCAAAATTGGTAATGAAGAACTTAAACAGTCACTATTTGCAGATGACATGATAGTACA
This sequence comes from Manis pentadactyla, assembly GCF_030020395.1. Lineage (NCBI taxonomy): Eukaryota > Metazoa > Chordata > Mammalia > Pholidota > Manidae > Manis > Manis pentadactyla. The sequence continues at coordinate 50,377,206 of NC_080027.1, forward strand.
CATAGAAAACCCTAAATATTTCATGAAAAAAATATTAAACCTAATAACTGGAGTCAGCAAAATTGTGGGGTACAAAATTAATACACAGAAATCTGTTGCATTCCTATATACTAACAATGAACTAGCAGAAAGAGAAATCAGGAAAACAATTCTATTTACAACTGCATGATAAAGAATAAAATAACTAGGCATAAACCTAATGAAGGAGGTGAAAGACCAGTACTCTGTACACTGTAAGACACTCATGAGAGAAACTAAAGAAGACACCAATGAATGGAAATCTATCCTGTGCTCATGGACAGGTAGAATTTATATTGTCAAAATGGCTATCCTGCCCAAAGCTATTTACAGATTCAATGCAATCCCTATAAAAATACAAACAGCATTCTTCAATGAAATAGAACAAATAGTTCTAGAATTCATATGAAACCACAAAAGTCACTGAATAACTAAAGCATTCCTGAGAAATAAAAACAAAGTTGGGGGTATTACACTCCCTGATTTCAAACTCTACTGATAAAAACAGTATGGTACTGGAATAAGAACAGACCCATAGATCAATGGAACAGAATAGAGAGCCCAGATATAAACCCACACATATATGGTCAATTAATACATGATAAAGGAGCCATGAATATACAGGAAAAGACAGCCTCTTAATAACTGGTATTGGGAAAACTACGCATGAAGATCTCTACATGTAAGAGAATGAAACTATATTATTGTCTAAATCAATACACAAAAGTAAATTTGAAATGGAACAAAGACATGAAACTATTAAACTCTTAGAAGAAAACACAGGCAAAAATCTCTTGAACATAAGTATGAGGGGTTTTTCCTCAACGCATCTCCTCAGGCAAGGGAAAAAAAAATAAAAAATGAACAAGTGGGACTACAACTAACTAAAAAAGCTTCTGTACAGCAAAGGACACCATCAGCAAACAAAAAGGCAACCTACAGTATTGGAGAATATATTCATAAATGATTTATCCAGTGAGGGGTTAACATCCAAAATATATAAAGAACTCATACACCTCAACACCAAAAACCAACCCAATTAAAAAATGGGCAGAGTACCTCAACAGACATTTGTCCAAAGAAGAAATACAGATGACCAACAGGCACATGAAAAGATGCTCCACATCACTAATCATCAAGGAAATGCAAATCAAAATCACAATATCACCTCACACCAGTCAGAATGACCACTATCCAAAAGACAAGTGTTGGGAGAGCATGTGGAAAAACGGGAATCCTCCTACACTGTTGGTGGGAATGAATTCATATAACAGCTGTGGAAAGCAGTATGGAGGGTCCTCAAAAAACTGAAAATTGAAATTCCATTCAATTCAGTAATGCCACTTCTAGGAATTTACCCATAGAAAACAAAATTCCTGATTTTAAAAGATATACACACCCTATGTCTATCAACACACTATATACAATAGCCAAGATAAGGTAGCAACCTAAGTGTCCATAGATGAATGGATAAAGATGTGGTACATATACATAAATAGAGTATTATTTAGACATAAAAAAAAAGAAATTCTGCCATTTGCAACAACATGGAAGGATGTAGAGGGTATCATGCTCAGTGAAATAAGCCAGGTGGAGAAAGACAAATACCACATGATTTCACTCATTTGTGGAATATAAAAATAAAGCAAAATAGCTAGTGTGTTAAAGATGGTGGCATGAGAGGTGAGACAGAAACCTCCTCCCAAAACTACCTATAATATGAAATATAACAAATACATCAAATCCTGAAAGAGCAAAAGGAAAGAAAGCTGTGGCAGAATGTCTATACCTGGGGAAACCAGCAGATCTCAAGGAAAAGGGTAAAGTACCAAAGCCGTGATCCAGGGGGACCCAAGCCCTTCCCCCACCCCAGCTCACTGGAAGGAGGAAGAGAAATGGAGCAGAGAAGTGGTGGAGGCCTACGACTCCTGAGCATCCAGCCCTGGAGATCTGCTCTGGGAGCACGAACCTACATTACATGCTGCTCTGGAGATGAGTGGAGTTGAAAAGCTAAGACAAATGGAATACTTGGAGAAATTGATATTCCAGCCACTTATGGAAATCCACATCCGGCTTCCACATCCGGCTGCTATGGGACAAAAGAAAGGCAGGCAGTCTGAAAGACTTCCTAACAATGAGAGGGCTGCTAAAGGAGCAAGGATTGGGCAGAGCTTGCTGCTCAGGAGAAAGGACAGGTGGACAAAATTGTCTGGGCAAACTCTGTCCAGCAGTTTGGGAACTTTTAGGAGCTTCAGGCACTCCATCCCCCTGGCGGGCTACATAGCTCCTATGCCCCCCCACTGTGAAACAAAGCCTACTGCGCCTTCCTTCTGATGGTACCAGCTCATACTGTTTGCCCCCACCTTTGCACCAGGCTAGTCAGAGGGCAGCCCTGCTAATGGCAGCTACAAATGCAAAGCACAGAGCTTCTCCCAGCATTCTCAGCCCACTGGCCCTGGCAGTGGAGGCAGGCACTGTAGCCGGGAAGCAGGAGAGAACTCTTTCCTCCCAACAGCCACTAGCACTGCTCCCCTGCAGCCCCTGCCATCGCTCCAGGGGCTGAGTAGCTCCAGAGAGTAGAGCTTCTGGGCATTAGAGGGCGCCACCTACAAATATGAAATGTCTAAAGAACCTGAAATGTCAAAAGAATGTTGAAAATAAAATACCACAAACAACAGAAAGAAGGCCAAGTGAAACTGAACTCATCAATCTTCCTGACAGAGATTTCAAAGTAAAAATCATAAACATGCTCATGCAGGTACAGAAAAATACTCAAGAACTCAGGGAGGAATTCAGGAATGCGATACAAACATTCAAAAATACAGTATTTGAAATGAAACATAACATTGGAGGGATTGAAAAGCAGATTAGATTAAGTAGAGACAGCAAATGATAGAAATTAGAGAATAGGAATACAAAGAACGTGAGACACACGGAGAATAAAGGATCTCTAGGAATGAAAAGTATTGAGAGAACTGTGTGACCAATCCAAATGGAACAATATTCACATTATAGGGGTACCTGAAGAAGAAGAGAGAGAAAAAGGGATAGAAAGGGTCTCTGAGGAGGTAACTGTTGAAAACGTCCCTAATCTGGGGAAGGAGATAGCCTCTCAGGACATGGAGGTGACACAGATCTCCCAACACAAGGGATCCAAGAAAGACAACACCAAGACATATAATAATTAAAATGGCAAAGACCAAGGATAAGGACAGACTATTAAAAGCAGCTAGAGTGAGAAAAAAGATCATCTACAAAGGAAAACCATCAGGCTATCATCAGATATCTCAACAGAAATCTTACAGGACAGAAAGGAGTAGCCTGATATATTTAATGCAATGAAACAGAAGGGCCTCAAACCAAGAATACTCTACCTGGCAAGATTATCATTTAAATTTGAAGGAGGGATTAAACAATTCCCAGATTAGCAAAAGCTGAGAGAATTTACCTCCCACAAATTATCTCCACAGTAAATTTTGGGGGGGAATGCTCTAGATCGAAGTGTTCCTAAGGCTAAATAGCTATCACCAGAAGAAATAATACCATAGTAAAGAAAGTAGACCAGTTAATTACTAAGCAGATGCAAAATCAAATCAACCACCCCCAAATCAGTAAAGGGATAGACAAAGAGTATAGACTATAATACCTAATACATAAATAATGGAGGAGGAATAAAAAGAATTCGTGTTTAGATTGTGTTTGTAATAGTATACTAAGTGAGATAAATTAGATTGTTACATAGTAAGGAAGTCACCTTTGAACCTTTGGTAACCATGAATCTAAAGCCTGAGGTAGAAATAAGTACATACCTATAGAGAATCACCCTAAATGTAAATGGTCTGAATGCACCAATAAAAACATAGACTCACTGAATGTATAAAAAACAAGATCCATCTATATGCTGCCTACAGGAGACTCACATCAAACCCAAAAACATACACAGACTAAAAGTGAAGAGATGGAAAAAGATACTTCATGCAACTAATAGGGAGAAACAAGCAGGAGTTGCAGTACTTGTATAGACTTTAAAACAAAGAAAGTCACAAGAGACAAAGAAGGACATCACATAACGATAAAGGGGTCAGTCCATCAAGAAGGTATAACGATTATAAATATCTATGAACCCAACACTGGAGCACCTACATATGTGAAACAAATACTAACAGAATTAAAGGAGGAAATAGAATGCAATGCATTCAATTTAAGAGACTTCAACACACCACTCATTCCAAAGGACAGATCAACCACACAGAAAATAAGTAAGAAGACAGAGGCAATGAACAACAGATTAAAACAGACAGACCTAATAGACATCTACAGAACACTCCACCCAAAAGCAACAGGATACACATTCTCCTCAAGCGCACACGGAACATTTTCAAGAATAGATCATATAGTAGACCAGAAAAAGAGCCTCAGTAAATTCAAAAAGATTGAAATTGTACCAACCAGCTTCTCAGACCACAAATGTATGAAATTAGAAATAAATTATGCAAATAAAACAAAAAGGCTCACAAACACATGGAGGCTTAACAGCAAGCTCCTAAATAATCAATGGATCAATCACCAAATACAAACAGAGATCAAGCAATGTATGGAGACAAACGACAACAATAACTCAACACTGCAAAATCTGTGGGACACAATGAAGGCTGTGCTAAGATGGAAGAATAGAGCAATACTGGCTTACCTCAGGAAAGAAGAACAAGCCCATATGAACAGTATAAACTCACAATTAATGAGACTAGAAAAAGAAGAATAAATGAGGCCCAAATTCAGTAGAGAGAAGGACATAATAAAGATTAGAGCAGAAATAAATAAAATTGAGAAGAATAAAATAAAATAATCAATGAAAGCAAGAGCTGGTTCTTTGAGAAAATAAACAAAATAAACTCCTAGCCAGACTTATCAAGAAAAAAAGAGAGTCTATACACATAAACAGAATCAGAAATGAGAAAGGAAAAATCACTACAGACACCACTGAAATATAAAGATTAGAGAATACTATGAAAAATTATATGCTAACAAACAGGATTATCTAGAAGAAATGGACAACTTTCTAGAAAAATACAACCTTCCAAGGCTAACCCAGGAAGAAACAGATAATCTGAACAGATGAATTACAAGCAACAACGAAATTGAATTGGTCATCAAAAAACTACCTAAGAACAAAACCCCTGAACAAGATGGCTTCACCACTTAATTTCATCAAACATTTACTGAACACCTAATACCAATCCTCCTTAAAGTTTTCCAAAAAGTAGAAGAGGAGGGAATACTTCCAAACTCATTCTATGAGGCCAGCATCACTCTAATATCAAAACAAGACAAAGACACTACAAAAAAATAAAATTACAAATATCCCTGATGAACATAGATCCAAAATACTCAACAAAATATTAGCAAATCGAACTAAGAAATACATCAAAAAGATCATCCATCATGATCAAGTAGGATGTATTCGAAGGATGCAAGAATGGTACAATATTAGAAAATCCATCAACATCATCCACCACATCAACAAAAAAGGACAAAAGCTATATGATCACCTCCATAGATGCTGAAAAAGCATTCGACAAAATTCAACAACTACTCATGATAAAAACTCTCAACAAAATGGGTATAGACAGTAAGTACCTCAACATAATAAAGGCTATATATGACAAACACACAGCCAACATCATATATAACAGCAAGAAGCTGAAAGCTTTTCCTTTAAGATCAGGAACAAGACAAGGTTGCCCAATCTTCCTATTTTTATTCAACATAGTTCTGGAGGTCCTCACCACGGCAACCAGACAACACAAAGAAATAAAAGGCATCCAGATTGGTAAGGAAGAAAGTAAACTGTCACTGTTTGCAGGTGACATGATATTGTACATAAAAAACCCTAAAGAATCCACTCCAAAATTACTACATCTAATATCTGAATTCAGCAAAATTGCAGGATACAAAATTAATACACAAAAATCTTGCATTCCTATATACTAATGATAAACTAGCAGAAAGAGAAATCAGGAAAACAATTTCATTCACAATTGCATCAGAAAGAATAAAATACCTAGGAATAATCCTAATCAAGAAAGTGAAAGACCTATATTCTGAAAACTACAAGACACTTATGAGAGAAATTAAAGAAGATACGAATAAATGTAAATACAGCCCGTGCTCATGGATAGGAAGAATTGTCAAAATGGCCATGCTGCCTAAAACAATCTACAGATTCAAAGCAATTCCTGTCAAAATACCAACAGCATTCTTCAATGAACTAGAGCAAATAGTTCTAAAATTCATATGGAACCACCAAAGATCCCGAATAGCCAAAGCAATCATGAGAAGGAAGAATAAAGTGGGGGGATTACTCTCCCTGACTTCAAGCTCTACTACAAAGCCACAGTAATCAATACAATTTGGTACTGGCACAAGAACAGACAGTAGACCAGTGGAACAGAATAGAGTCCAGATATTAACCCAAGCATATATGGTCAATTAATATACGATAAAGGAGCCACGGATATACAATGGGGAAATGACAGCCTCTTCAACAGCTGGTGTTTGCAAAATTGGACAGCCACATGTAAGAGAATGAAATTGGATTATTGTCTGACTCCATACACAAAAGTAAACTTGAAATGGATCAAAGACCTGAATGTAAGTCATGAAACCATAAAACTTTTAGAAGAAAACATGGGCAAAAATCTCTTGAATATAAACATGAGCAACTTTCCTAAACACATCTCCTCGAGCAAGGGAAACAAAAGCAAAAATGAACAAATGGGACTACATCATGCTAAAAAGCTTCTGTACAGCAAAGGACACCGTCAGTAAAACAAAAAGGCATCCTACAGTATGGGAGAATATATTTGTAAATGACATATCCGACAAGGAGTTAACATCCAAAATATATAAAGACTTCACAGGCGTCAACATCCAAAAAGCAAATAACCCTATTAAAAAATGGGTGGAGGATATGAAGAGACAATTCTCCAAAGAAGAAATTTAGATGGCCAACAGACACATGAAAAGATGCTCCACATTGCTCATTATCAGGAAAATGCAAATTGGCCACGGGAATCACTTAAGGTAATGAGATAACACCTCAAACCAGTTAGGATGGCCAACATCCAAAAGACAAGGTAGAACCAATACTAGCAAGGATGCGTAGAAAGGGGCACCCTCCTACACTGCTGGTGGGAATGTAAATTAGTTCATCTATTGTGGAAAGCAATATGGAGGTTCCTCAAAAAACTAAAAATAGAAATACCATTTGACCCAGGAATTCCACTCCTAGGAATTTACCCAAAGAAAACAAGTTATCAGATTCAAAAAGACATATGCACCCCTATGTTTACTGCAGCACTATTTACAATAGCCAAGATATGGAAGCAACCTAAGTCCCCATCAGTAGATGAATGGATAAAGATGTGGTACATATCCACAGTGGAATACTATTCAGCCATAAGAAGAAAACAAATACTACCCATTTGCAGCAACATGGATGGTGCTGGAGGGTATTATGTTCAGTGAAACAAAACCCGGTGGAGAAAGACAAATAACAAATGATTTCCCTCATTTGTGGAGTGTAACAACGAAGCAAAACTGAAGGAACAAAACAGCAGCATACTCACAGACTCCAAGAAGGAACTAGAGGCTACCAAAGTGGAGAGATGGTGGAGAGCAGATGCGGGGGGAGTGATTAGGGGATTTAGGGGTATTATGATTAGTACACATGGTGTAGGGGGAGGTCACGGGGAAGGGAGTGTAACAGGGAAGACAGGTAGTGACTCTGTGGCATCTTACTATACTGATGGACAGTGACTTCAACGGGATATGGGGGGACTTGATAATATGGGTGAATGTAGTAACCACAGTATTTTCCATGTGAAACCTTCATAAGTGTGATATGATACCTTAATTTAAAAAATTTAAAAACAAAGCAAAACACAATGAACTAAACAGCAGTAGACTCACAGACCCTGAGAAGTGATTAGTGGTTATGGGGGAGGGGCTTGGGTCACGTGGTGGCAAGGGTGAAGGGGATAAAGGGGCACAAAAATTCTCAATCATAATATAAGTTGGCCACGGGGATCACTTAAGATATTTAGTGACCTCAGTTTTGACAACAGAACTGTTTTTAAAATTAAGAAAATACTTGACCACCAACACAATGATTTAGTCAATTACTTCATTTTTATAATAGTTTTTAATGAAGATAATCATCATGTTGGACACAACAACCTGCAATATATATATATATAATTAGCCTACACATGATAAATAAAATTGCTACTCAAAAAGTTATTTTGAGAGGTTAGGTTTCTTAGGAATTTATTATTTAGATATTTTTATCTAAAATTCTAAAGCTTAGTCTGCATGTATATGTGTATAAATATATATATTCCCCAGTTCCATCCACTAAGAGGGCCTGGGAACAGCAACAAAGCAACTGTAATAAAACACACTTGCACTCAGATCTTAGCTTCCGATGTCATTCCCACTAAAAGGATTCAGGGCTCCGTAGAGAAATGGCTGATCCCAGGACACAAGTCAGAAAGAGTAGAAGATAAGCTCAGAACATCTTCTTGTGGCCAAAAGTAAAGACATGTTCAGAGGGATGGGGACATGTCATAAGAACACAGAAGCCAGCTTAAATGGACTCTCATTGGCCAAATTAGGAACAATTTGAACACTGAAATTAACAGAACAAAATTCACTAAAAAACAAAACAAAACAGAAATCATGAATCTATACAGATTTGAATAAAGGAATAGACTGAAAGCTTCATGAGGAACAAAATATTTACAGTTTCAAAGTAGTCCTCACAAAAATTGTTTATTATTACATATTAAGTATAAAAAGTAAAGAATCTTGGCAGACCTTGCCTGTATTAAGTAACAAAAGTGAAAATTACTAATAATGAACAAAGCGAAATTGTACATTACCTGACAGGATGCAATGAACATCACTTCTGTGACATTTCTGCCAAGAATGTCACTTATATGTATCTCAACGTAGGAAAACAAAGAATCCCAAATTGAGGGGCATTCTACGAAATAACTACACTGGAATCACTGTGTCAAGGTTATGAAATGCAACAGATGAAGGAATTGTTCCAGACTGAAGAAGACTGAATAGACAAAACAAATAAATGCAATACCTAATTCTGAACTGGATCCTTTTGCCAGTCAAGAGATTAATGGCACGATCAACAGAACTTGAACTGGTCTGCGAACTAGATGGATTACCATATCAGTGTTAATTTCCTGATTTTGATGTTCCTGTTGGGATTATGGAGAATAACCTTGTTTGCTGAAAATGCACACTAAAGCATTCTGGAACTGATAGGGCAACAGGTCAGCAGCTTCCTCTCAAATGATACTATACTTTCAAGTTTTCTCCACGTTTGTGATTGTTCCCATTTTTTTTTTAAGTGAGGAAAAAAGTGATGCTAAAAATGAAATAACATTAAAAACAAACTGCCATTTTCAATATTGTTAATCTTGGAGAGAGACAGACTATGCAAAATTACTAGGAAATAACAAATAAAATTTTGGCACCAGAAGATGACTTAAATACAACCTAATCCCTTTTCTTAACAGTTGGCCTCAATCAGCTCATGAGTGATGAAAGATTAAAGAATATAAAAGGTTCCCACTAAAGGAAGTTACTCGGAGAGTAAGAGTTAAAAGGCAGTAGACCAAGAGTGGGTAGAACAATGGTATTCTGACGCCACAAATGGCTGTAACCATGAGCAAAACACAATCTCAGCATCTCCTCTGGAAAATGAAGGTACTGATACCTAAAATTCCTTGCAAATGTGAGACCACAATTACCCAGTAACAGATGTGCTTCTCCAGCTCAGTGAATTACATTACACTTAGCCATTAAGTAAGACCAAAGAATACGACTACAGAAATAAACGTGAGCGAACCCTGAATCTTAAGTTGGGAAGTAATCAATGAAAATGCATTTGCCAAATTGTTCATTATGAAGAAAATTTTGTGATGAATGAAAAGAACAACTAAAAACATACATTAAAATTGCCCTCCCTGGTCTGCTGACTGTCCTTACTAAAAGATAGTGTTCAGATTCATTCTGAAATCACCGTCATAACTGTCCTGAAAGAATGGGGAGCATTTCCTAGAAATGTTTAGAAGTGCAAGGATCCTTTCCCCTCCCCGGTAGCGCGCGGTTGCTGGGAAGGTGTGCGGACGAGCCCCTAGCAGCGCAGGGGGCGGCAGCGCTGGCCGCTCAGCACTTCCTTCGGGGAGGACGGCCCCCTGCGTCACTCGTTACTCACTCCGAACGCGGGGCAGAGTGGATCCCCGAGGAGCTTAGCGCAGCCGGCTCCCGCCCTCCCAGCCCGCGGCCCCGGCGCTGCTCCCAGGACCCCGACCCACAGCGAGGGTCGCGGCACCCGGCTCGCCCGCGGGTGGGCCTCGCCGGGCCTCTCCCCTCGCCGCGAGCCGGCCCCTCACGCCCACCCCGAGGCTTGGACGGCTAGCAGGGCCGGAGACCGCCCGCCGGCTCCGCCGGGGCCCCGCCGGCCTCCCCGCCTCCGGCCGCGACGCCCAGCCCCGCGGAGCCCACTGGATAGCGGCCAGGGGCGGGGGCGGGGAGGCCGGGGGCGGTGCCCGCCCCACGCCCTTACCTGGCTTCTCGTGATCGTAGCCTACCACGATGAAGTAGTCGGCCAGCCGGGCCATGGCCGCCGCCGCTGCCGCGCCCGGGAAGCGGGTGCCCTTCGCCGCCCTCGCCGCCGCCGCCCGCCGGGCCCGGGAGGGCTCAGCATTTTCCCTGCAGCTGCAGCAGCGGCAGCGGCGGCTCTTCAGCCATGTTTGACAACCGGTGCGCGCTCTGCGCCTGCGCCGCTCCTAGCGCCCGCTCCTCCCCCGCCCGCGCCGCGCGGCTCCGCGACCCGAGCCCGGCGACTAGCCTACCCCGGGCCCCCCGCTCGCCGGGGCTGCAGGTTTAGGGGAGAGGGCGGCCGGGCGTGTTTCCGCCGCGTGCCCCCACCGCAGCTGCCTGAGGTGGTTCACTTAAGGCCGGCTGCCCCTGGTGACCCACCTCCACCTCCCCCTTCCCTATTGTTTATAAAACAGAGTGTCTTTCCTTCCCCCATCTCTATTCTTTCTTTCAGATCTGGAAAGAAAAGACAGGGATGGTAAAGGGGTCTCCTGGAAAGTTTGCTGCATCCCCTCCCCCTCTCCACCCCCGAAGACCAGATTCTCCCGCCCTCACGACTGGAAGCAGGAATTTGCACTGCCAGGGCTTTTGCTTGCACGTTTCCTGTTTATGTTGTGCAGATGGGAATTTTAGAAACATGCCACCAAACAGGCGGGGGAGGGAGAGGCTTTTACGCAATCCTCAGAGGCGCCTCGAGCTTCAGTGCTGGGTGGGCTGGGGGCTGTTGGCCTGGGCTTCCCCTGAGCGCCCGAGGCGGGACGGGGGTGGATTCTGGATTCCACCAAAGAATGCGGCATCCCCGGGATCCTCCCAAACTGACCGAGTCCGAGGGAGTAGGAGGAGGAAGAGATTCGTCTGTCCCAGGGAAGCCCTCCCGCCTAGTTTTATCCCTTGCAAAGTTCCAGGACTCTTGTAACGGGAGCAGGTGGTGATTTACAGCTATCTACTAAAGCACACAATAAAACCAATTAGTGGGTCTCATCATCTAATCTAGGGAACATCTAGGCCACTTTCTTTTTAGCTGCGCATTTTATTCATCATTTCTAATTTGGCTGGTGAAGCACCCAGATGAGCTTGCTTTGTCAATTTTATCTCAATGAAATTTTAGTAGGACGTTACAAGTGGTAGACAGAAGTTTGGTGAATCTCCATGATTTGCATATGTGATCATGTTAGTGGTTGCGCTTGCGATTTACATATAAGAACTCATAGCAAAGTGTCTGGTATATGATTTGTGTTCAAGTATTTTTAAAGGGTGAATGTACAACTTCCCCAGACTACCAGCAGGAAGCTGCAATAGTTTGAACTCTGAACTAGGAGTCCAAAGAGTTGGCATCTCAGCTCCTAAAAGTTTAATTGATCATTTCCTCTTTCTATGCCACATTTTTTTCATCTACAGATTAAGAGGGTTGGGCTGCACTAGAACTGAAATTCCCAGAAAAGAACTTTAACTTTAGGAGTTCATTTGCAAATTGCTTGTGGTCAATCAGCCTAGCTGGCAAGGATGGATGGAAGATAACAGACTGATGACTGAAAATAATTAAACCAAAAAAGCCTCTCCAAGACTTACTTATTTTATAACGGAAGTTTGTGCAACACAGGGAATATAGTCAATGATACTGTAATAACTTTGTAGGGTGAAAGATGGTAACTACACTTATCTTGGTGAACATTTCATAATGTATATAAATGTTGAATCACTATGTTATACACCTGAAACTAATATAGTATGTCGACTACACTTCAATAAAGATTTAAAAAAAAGAAAAAGTCTCAGTCATGCCTCATGTAAGGATTCTCTCTAACACTTCCCTGAGAGCTCATCGTCCAACATTTTCGGAAGGAGCTCTTACTTCCTTGGGAGGCAACCCATTCCACTGCTTAACATCCCTGTAGTTAGAAAGGTCTTCCTTGTTAGGTCAGAGCTGTCCTGTAACTTCTCTTGATTTTGTCTCTGGAACTACCCAGAAAAAATAAAATCTGTCCTTCAGATAGTCTTTCAGATTCTTAAGGCATCTATCATGCTCCTTTCCCATTTCACTTTATTTAAATTAAAGTGAAATTTGCATATCATAACATTAACCATTTTAAAGTGTACATACAGTTCAGTGGTATTTAGCAAATTCATGATGTGCAACTACCAACTCTATTCCAAACACCCCTTAAGCAGTCACTCTCATTTCCCCCTCTCATAGCCCATGATAACCACCAATTCGCTTTCTATTTCTATGGATTTATTTATTAGGCATATTTAATATAAATGGACTGGTATAATATATGACCTTTTGTGTCTTGGTGCTTTCATTTAGTATAATGTGTTCAGGGTTCATCCACTTTATAGCATGTAGCAGTAGTTCATTCCTTTTTATGGCTGAATAATACTCTGTTGTTTATATATATACCATATGAAGTCCAACTTATCTATTTTTTTCTCGTTTTGATATCATAGCTAAGAACTTACTGCCAATTCCAAGATCATGAAAACTTACCCCTATGTTTTCTTCTAAGAGTATCATAGTTTTAGCTCTTTGTTTGGGCCATGGATCTATTTTGAGTTAATTTTTGTATGTGGCATGACATAGGGTCCCATTTTACTTTTAAACTGTTGGTTTTTATTTCATTCACAAGTGTTGCTTTACATTATTTGCTTTCTTTTTTTTAAATCAAAACTTAGTTGATTTCAAAGCCAAGAATCAAATGATGTTTGCTTTTAAGTATATTCCATCTGCTCCATCATAGGTAGGCTGCCATTCCATTTGCAAATGGGTGTTTTGTAGCATAGGGATTTTGATATACCCCAGGTATATGTATAAAGGCACCATGTGTTTGTATACACATGTGAACATATTTAGTATACCGTGGAGTTGTGCTTTGCTTCTCAGCCAACAGCTGCCAGTCTGCTGAAACTGATAAGCCCCAACAAGGCAGTCTAATTACTGAGGTTGGCTGAGGCCAGACCATCCCCTGAGATAACCAACATTACCTTTCACCAAAGAGTGAGGGAATAAAGCAAGACCAGATTTTTTTTTCTTACTGAAGGCTGGCAGAAGAGGAAAGGGAGGAAGGCTATGCCACCCAATGATGATGTATACACAGCAGATGCCTTCATTTATGCTTTAGAAGACAAAAAGGAGCTGATTACTAGTGAACAAGAATTATCAGCCCTCTGCTCCTGTAATTGGCTGTTGCAGAGTGAGTGGCTGTATTTCAAGTGCTTCCTGTGGTTAGCCACTACAGTTTAAAGAGGCGGTATGAGAGTTAGACTTGACCAAACATCCACAGGCAGATCTGGGGCCTCTTCAAATGGCCTCTACTAACCAGTAACAAAGGAAACTAAGCAGCCACATTAGAGAATTCCCTGATCCATTGCCACATCTTCATCCACTTAGTTGCCTAAATAAAAATAGTAATAGAGGCAGGTGTTACCTTGACACCTGCCTCTCTCTCAGCCTCACATTCACCACTCAGTCCTGTTGATCCTACTTCCCAGATATGTACCCATCTCTCCACCCTCACTGCCACCCTACTAGTCTGAGCCCCTATCACTTCCCACCTTGACTAATGCAATAGCTTCCTAACTGGTCTTCCTGCTTCATTGGTGGTTCCAGACTCTCCATGTAGGTACAATTTAAAGACAGTAAGTGGGTTATGAATTTTGTCTTCAAATTAAATTTGTATAGCAAACACACTGTTTCTACCTTGGGTGTATGTTCAGGGTACAGAAAGGAGGCTTTAAAGATGGCTGATGGAAATTGCAGTTGCTTTCACATGTGCCATCATATGAATAGTTGAATCTTGTCACAAATACGCAGTACTCCTGACATTAGCAGCTACAATATCAATAGGTATTATGAGGTTTGCAGGAACTTTTACCTACATTGCATGTTCATTTGGTGAGCAGGACTGGCTACATAATATGTGGAACCTGGTGCAAAATGAAAACATAGGATTCTCTGGTCAAAAATTACCAAGAATTTCAAAACAGCGAAAAGCAGAGCATTAAACCAAGTGTGAGGCCCTGTGTGACTGAATGTGATGCATGTCCATGAAGCCAGCTCTGCTAGTGAAGCTTAGGGTGGAGGTTGTGTGTGTGTTGGCAGTGGGGTGTGGGGGATGATGGAGTCATAGAAATGATGGGGGGACTAGAAGCTCTCCAGCCTCTCCAGAGCATCATCACTGCACTGCTTCCCTTCTTACCCTTCCCTAATCCATTCACCGCATTCAATGGCCAAAATGATCTTTTATATAAATATATATCAGATCACCTCTCCTGTCTGCAAACTTGCCAGTAGCTTCCTGTATCACCACAAATAAAGTGCAAAATCTTCATTAAGTCCCAAAGGACCCTATTTACTCTAACCCTGCTGACCTCTTTAATCTCATTTCGTGCCACACTTCTCTCTCACTCAATTCATTCCAACCACATTGGCCTCCTTTCATTTTCTCTGCTGTATCAAGTTCTTTATCTCATCCCTAAGAGTTTGCACATGCTGTTTTCTCCATTTGGAACATTAGGTTCCCCTAGTCTTACTTTTCCTTCAAAACACTTACCACAGTTTATAATTATGTATTTATTCCTATGAAGAAGTATTTATGTCTGGCTACCCTACCATGCTGTAAGCTTGTTGAGGGGAAGAATGATGTTGGCATTGATGATTACTATATGCCTAGCACTTAGCACAGAGTTAGGCATATAACACGTGTTCAGTAATAATTGTTAAAGGAATAAATGAACTTTCAAATCATGCAGGCCTGTACTAAGAATTGCCCCCATTTAAATGGTTCTAAGGGACAGTACAGGATCCCCACCTGGAGGCAGGTAATATGGTGGTCCCTCTCATTAACACCATACTCATTGGCTAGGGATGACCCCAAATGGTCTAATTATCTCTTTTATAATCCACTCATTAACACCATTCCTTGTGCCACCAGCAGTGAATTTCTCTTGATGTCATTCCATCTTGTTCTCTTATTGCTGTTAAGATAACAAGCTTCTGTGTGTTTACCATCTTGTCTGTACTGCATTCTCTTTCATTTGTCCTACCTACAACAACTTATATTCTTTAAGTGTCAGAGAGGTTTGTCTTCTAGGTTTATGATGTACCGGGACTGATTGTTTCTGTCCATCTGTTTTGTGCAAGAGCACAAAAATGATGCAATAAAAACATTACTTTTCATTATGGTGATGGTCTGGAAAATATTATGTCCCAAAGGGAGAAGTGAACCGCCTTCCCTGCCTTCCCCAAGACAGAAATTAATGTTATAGAAATAGTGATTTTATTCTGTGTCAGTGTTCACAACTTGATCAACCTCCTGAACTTGTGTGCCTAATTTATACTTAAATTGCCTTACGTGCATTTTTCTGGAAAGGATCTATATTTTATCAGCTCCTTAGAAAAGTCAGAGATCCAGAAAAAGTGCCCTGAGTTTTGAATCTTGCTTTACTTCTCCCTGTGAGTGACCAAATCCTCAGAGCTAATTGCGTCCTTTCTCTAAACTACTTTTTGTTATGACTCCAGGATGTTTCTTGAATCTTGTTTTCAAATGAACTTTGTAAACAAGCCCTCAGTTTAGCAAAGGCCTTTAGAACCATATGAATAAATGCATTATAAAATTTCCTGTTTGAAAAAAAAGAGACATCTGATATAATCATGCAATGCACTTAGCTACCACGTTTTAGTTATTCTTATTAATATCATTAGTATTATTTACTGCTTCTCATTACTTTTGTGAATGGACTGAGTGTGGTTACACTGGCTTAGGGACCATGTCCACAATGTTAGCTGAGAAGCCACCACCACAATTTTTTTAAATTCCAAACATTACTAAGAATTAGGCTTGGATTCAGAGCCTAAAAACAATTCAGTTGGCATGTGAAAAAGAAATTAATAAACCATGATACAACAATATTTTTATGTCTGTATATATGATTTCAGGACACATCCATTTGTTACAGTGCTTTAGAAGTTTATTTACAATCAATGATTGGAACCTTTAGAAATTCTAGGGTACACACAAAAAAGTATATCTTCATTAACCACAATTTCTCTTTTTTCTCTTTTCCTGACAGTGAGATTTAAAAGACGTTTCTTCATTCCCTTCCTTCCCTTCCTTTCCTTTCCTTTCTTTCCTTCCTACCTTCCTTCCTCCCTCCATCCCTCCCTCCCTCCTTCCTTCCTTCCTTCCTCCCTCCCTTCCTCCCTTCCTTCCTTGTACTCCCTGTGACTCTACATTCACTGCAACTTGGTTAGATGAAACTTTATGTTAAATCGCCAGAAGCAGAACTCCCGCTGCGAAGTTTCCTTCTAGATCCGACCATTTAACTGAAAACGTATTCTAGTCATTATTTTTTTCTTAAACAATGATTGAGTAAGCGAATCCGAGGTTCCATGGGAAAGAAATAGATGCAACATTTGGCAAAATTTATATTCAATTTATGCCCTACAACGCTTTGCAGAACACTTTTGGAAAAAGCTTTTGAGGCCCTGTCGCCCATCCACGCAAACGCGCGCACGCGCGCACACACACACGTATTTTCAAGGATAAGGGTATTCTAGAAAAATCCCGACCCAACAATCCAGGGCTTCTCTTAAAGAATTGGCGGGGTTCTCAAGCGTCAGATCTCCAAGAGCCAGAACGGCAAAGCGCACCGAGCTGATAAGGAGCGCGCCAAGATTCTCACGTGGAAATTCCTGGTACCGCGGTTAAGCGTAGGCACTGGAGCCGGGTGGCAGCAGAGCCTGGGTCACCACTCCTTGGGTCTGTCTCCACTCCTGGGTTTGCTTTGCTTGTTGAAGCGGCCAGCAATTCGAAGCTAAGGCTGCACCAAGAGCACGCGTCTGTGATCTTGCAAGCCTGAGCGAGTACTCATTCCCACTCCCCACCCCCATTGAATCAGGGGCCTTTCTAAAGGCACAGCTAGGAGGCAACAAGGTACAGCCTCAGAGTCCTCTGCAGACCGAACCCCTCAGGGCTGGTGGAAACTGGAAGGAACGAGTCCAGACCACGGGACCTTCCCAAGCTGTGGGCCGGCGCCCAGCTGTCCTTGACCTCCTCATAGTCGAAGGAGCGCGCCAGGGAAATGAAAGTAAAACCTGTCTTGGCGCAGACCCAGCTGGAAGCTGGAGACAAGTAGGTCGCATCCTTAAACAACACAGACAGCCCATCTTAGGTCGACTCCAAGTGCCTGACGCACAGAGGCAGAACTGAAAGGAAGAGATGGGAAATGGGAGACCAACAGAATAGTGAGGCGGGGGAAGCTCCTGAAAACAGAGCAGGCGCGCAGAAATACCTGTTGTCTGCGGTGCCAACGAACTAGCGCCCTGACCCAGTGTGCTGCAGGGACTGCCTTGCGGCCAACGAGGCGGCCGAACCCCAGCCAGTACGCTGCACTGCACCCCTCGGGCCCTTGGCGTCCTGAGCCCTTCCAGAGCCAGAGCCGGGAATCTGTCCCCCGCCCTCAGCTGGAACTCAGGTCCGCTTGGGTGACTCCCTGAGTGACGAAACCTCAGAATAAATAACTTCAGTGCGGCCAGTCCTTCCCCAGGTGCTGTGTCCACGGTTCTTTCTTGAGTGTGAAAATGCGGCTGAGCCAGCAATGCGCGGCCCAGAACGAAGTTCACGCGACCCAGCACCCAGCCGCCTTCGCACACGTTCTCAGAACTAGTATGACAGAACAGGTTGGAAGTTTAGAGATCTTGTGGGGAGGAGACCACGTTATAGAAGAGGAAACTACACGGGGGGAATGACTTGACAATGCAAATTGAACTGCCATAAGGTGGGGACTAAAAGCTGGTCCGCAGAGTCGCAGGGGTCCTGCGCCCTCGGCCTCTTAGTCTAGGCAATGGGCTTCAGGGCCTGCGTCTAGGGTAGTGGGGGATAGGACACCAGAGGTCCTCAAGCAAGAAGGAGGGAGCCTCCTGGGCTGAGTTCCCTCCCCAGTCTGGCCCCCAGAAGGTAAGTAAGAAAGTGAAGTCAAGAAGCAGGGGTGGAAAAGCACAAGCGGGTGACAAACGTGCTTGCGGTGATTCATCATGAACTGGCATAAATCCTTGGGCGGGGGCTAGGACTCTCCTCGCCCCCTTGACGAGATGATGACCCCAGCCAAGAAAAATCCACGCCACGCCCCAGTCTGCTGTGCTTGCTCGAGGGGCCGAGATAGGACTCTGCTGCTCACTGCCTTTCCTGTGACTTCGGTCAAGGACTTCCCTTCTCGGAACTTAAATTTTCGGCTTGGTGAAATGAGAAAACAAGGTTACCTTCCTCACTTAATGTAAGGGTAGGTGTGAGGATCAAAGGAGATCGGGAAATGTGGCTGTGCTTTGTAAACTGTAAAGTGATTAACATACGTGAAGCATTAGTGTGCTCCCTGGCAGTAAATCCTCGCTTTTACAGTGGGTGAAGGCAAGCTCCAAGGGCAGCCAGGCAAACTCTGGCTGTGCAAACTCAAGTTGTAACTGGGGGGGGGGGGGGGGGGGGGGGACGAAACGGTATCTTTTGTGCTAATTTTGGTTATTTCTATATTTCGAAATAGGCACGTAAATTCTGAAACTTCAGATAATTCCCCCTCCAAGTCCTAATTCTCTATCAGCCTTTCTGAGCCGTGCGCCTATTGTGAAATCTTTCTAGCCCATCCCAGAACTCCGAGTCTCCGCCGCTTTGGGGGTCTGCCGAGCCCCACTCCCTTGCTCTGTGCTTTATGCCCTGCTTCCGCGGCTCCGCGCGAGTCTGGGGTCGCGGACAGGTCATGCGCCAAGCCGGCAGGGGGCGCGGTCCACTCCGGGCCACCGCTTTGGAGGTCTCGGGGCCCAGGCAATGCGCCTAATACCTCCCACTGGCTTTTCAAGTTCCGTGCCTGTAGGCATCGCACTCTGGGCTGCATAGGTCCTGGGTAAGCACCCCAAAAGTTTGTACCGGCCCTCCTTAGCACTGGCTTACGTACGGTCTGAACCCTGTGCCCAGAGAATCAGGGCTGTGGCAGTTCCTGCACCAATTTCCTGGAGTTCAGCTCTGAGCCCTCTGGACAGGAGGGAACAGCCCCCAACCCCAAAACCTACTCTCACAGGCAAGCAATGCGCGCTCCCGAGAGTAGGAGCGCGCGCGCCCGAGGGAAGAAAGGGAGGGCGCAGGGGCAGCATAGGCCCCGCCCCTCTGTGCTCCTATAAAGGCGAGGAACGCGAGCCGGCCACTCAGTGGTTTCTTGGGGACACTAGGCGGAATAGCTCGAGCTTTGCCACCTCTGGTTTCTTACTGCAAGTTGGACGTTGGGTTTTGCCACTGTCAGAGAGACGTCTCAAGAATTTCTCTCCCCGGATCTTTGTAGATCACCCCCTCAGCAGGTAAGCTCCTCAGGCGGGTAGAGTTAAAGGATGGGGAGGAGGGGGAAGCGTAGACTTGGAGTGTTGAGTGAGGGAGTACAATTCACTATGGAGTGTCCTCTTCGGAGTGCGTCTCACATCCCACATCCCTGGCCCAGCTCGTGCACACAACTGGAACTCCAGAAACCCAGTCCCCTCTGCTCCGTCAGCCAAATTCTCCAGAAGTTGAGCAGGAAACCTCAGAGCCTGGCGCTGAGCAGCAGCCTCCTCTGCGGGGCCTGTCACCGGCCGGGCGGGTGCAAATGCCGCCGGCGCCTCTCTGCGCCCCGGGGAGATAAGCGTCTGAGTCGGGCAGAGCGCGAGCTGAGCCTACCCACGCGGGGGCCCCCGCCCGCCCTGCATGGCCCGCCGGGGAGGTGAGGCAGGCCCGGTTGCTCACTGTCGTTCGTCTCTCTTCTTCCCCAGGGTCTCTGCATCGCCGCCAGGATGAAGCTGATTCCCGTCGCCCTCCTGTATCTGGGCTCGCTCGCCTTCCTTGGCGCGGACACTGCGCGGCTCGACGTGGCGTCGGAGTTCAGAAAGAAGTGAGTCGCAGGCAGCGCCTACCCCAGTTCTTGTACCTGGAAGACAAGGGAAACTGGCGGTTGGTCCCGAGTGGTTGGAAGTGAACGGGACCGCGCCTGGACGCGTGTGAATCAAGTCTATTTGTGTTTTCTAGATGGAATAAGTGGGCTCTAAGTCGCGGGAAGAGGGAACTTCGGGTGTCCAGTAGCTACCCCACCGGGCTCGCTGACGTGCAAGCCGGGTCTGCCCATACTCTCATTCGGCCGCAGGACGTGAAGGGCGCCTCTCGCAGCCCCCAGGCCAGGTAACTATGCCGGGCTCCGTCGCGGGGTGGTCAAGGGGAGCTTTCTTCCACTTCCCAGGCCCTGGGGATCGTCAGGGCTGTATGGCAGTTCAGATGGACGTAGCAGTTTCCAGCTCTCTTTAGCCCAAGAATGGCTCCCGATCCTGGTGGCTGGGGCCAATGCTTGATGGGGGTGTCATGGTGCCTTCCTTCCCCTCTACAGCAATCCGGACACCGCCCGCATAAGAGTCAAGCGCTACCGCCAGAGTATGAACAACTTCCAGGGCCTGCGAAGCTTTGGCTGTCGCTTCGGGACGTGCACCGTGCAGAAGCTGGCACACCAGATTTACCAGTTCACAGACAAGGACAAGGACGGCGTCGCCCCTAGGAACAAGATCAGCCCCCAGGGCTACGGCCGCCGGCGCCGGCGCTCTCTGCCAGAGGCCGGCCAGGTCCGGACTCAGTCGTTTTCCGAGCCTCAGGCACGCGGGGCTCCAACCTCCCGCGCGCATCAAGTGCTCACCACCCTTCTTGGGATTTAGGCAGCTATGACAGCTGTGAACAGTCGCGCATGCCTCCCGCAGGCGCCTCCCGGGGCCGAGGGCTTCCTGGAGCCGAGCCCCACAGCCAATCGAGACCGGGCTGAGACAGTCCTGCAGAGACCGGGAGTCGGGGAGGCACCGTCGGGCGAGGAGCCTTGGGTTGCAGGAGCCCCTCCTCCTCGGAGGCAGCGTTCCCTTCGCCCTAGTCGGGCCCGGGTGCCCCTGGGGGGCAGAGGAATCTGGGGGAGTATCTATCAGGCCTACGGAGAGAAGCAGAATGAAATGCTGAGACCCCCTCACAAGGGCAGGGGTCTGAGCCACCGCTGTGCCCAACCACAAACTGATTTCCCACAGGGTGTCACCCCACCGGGAGCACGCCTCACTATTACTTGAACTTTCCAAAACCTAGAGAGGAAAAGTGCAATGCGTGTTATATATATAGAGGTAACTATCAATATTTAAGTTTGTTGCTGTCAAGATTTTTTTTTTGTAATTTCAAATATAGAGATATTTTTGTACGTTATATATTGTATTAAGGGCATTTTAAAGCAATTGCATTGTCCTCCCCTCTATTTTAATACGTGAATGTCTCAGCGAAGTGTAACGCGTTGTTTGCTGCGTGGAATGTGTGAGTGTGTGCGTGAAAGAGACTGATTACCTCTTTGGAAGAAGGAAACACCGTGTCTCTGTCTAATCTACTTACATAAATTGGGTGATATGAGAAATGGCAAATAAACTGTTTCAATGCTGATACACTGCCGGCTCACGAGTCTTGGGAGAGAGGGTGCCCCTAGTCATGATCAGCCCTGGAGCCTTGGGGTCCAGCCGCCTAGCTGGCAAGCAGCATGGCTGGACGGGCCGAGCTGGCCTGTCTCCGCGCAGGCTGAGCTATCAGGAGCTCTGCTCTCCTCCCGAGGCGCGCGGAGCGCGTGTCCTGCGTGTGGGTCAGGGCTTGGCAGAGCCCCGAGGTTACAGCCTCGCGTGGCGGCCAGGCCGGGTTGGGTAGGGTGAACCCCAGTGGGGGAGGCGAGCCTGGACTCTACAGGTTGCGCAACATTGTCTCCGATTTTATGGAGTTGCTCATGGAACGCGAAAGCGCGCTTCAGAGAGTTGGAGAAGTCTAAGTGGTCTGCTAAGTGAGGAGCTGCCCTGGGCTGCCGCAGGGTTAAAGTTAGAAGCCATTCAAGCAAAATGTTCAGGCTCCTTCAAAACACCGACCGCCGCGTCAGTCCCCGTCGTCCTCTCCTGGCCAGGTACCCCAGCGAGCCGGTGTCCTCATAGGCGAGGCTGCGGCGCCCCCAGCCGGCCACCTCGTACGGCCGCGAGAACCGTCAGGCAGTACGTGCGGTTTAATAAGTCCTCCTACGTGGGAGTCAGCACACAGGCTTAATGAAAGAGGAAAGAAAAAAACAGTTTGCAGATGCCAACCAGGGCCGGCCCCCCCAGACCTGCACGACGGCTCCCGGTTCTGGGACCGTGACTCAGCGCCCACACGCTGTGCAGCGTGCAGCTGCTGGCCGGAGGCGGGCGGGACGGACGTGCCGCCGGAATCGTGCACCTCCGACGTCCTGAGACCTTCATTGTTCCGCCTCCCCTTGCTGCTCTCCTCTTCCTTCCTCCTTCCCAAGCCTTTTTCATTTTTTCTCTACTTCTTTCTAGCATTCTTTTCTCTCTCTCTCTCCATCCTTCTTCCTCTTTGCTTTCTTTATGCCTTATCATCTAAGAAGGTTGACCCCAGTTACGGTGATAGAAGCTGGACATTAAGCCCCACTTAAAGACTAGAAAGGTAGGGAACGTGGGAACAGTTAGGACAGGAGAGGATAAGGGGAAGCAACCTGATTTTGATTTCCCTGCCCCGTTTGTCTCATCCAGTATCCTAAAGACCCAGGATAGAGACCAATTACTTGTCCTTTCCCCAGGTCTGGGGCCCAGAGACAACCTGTTTTTGAAGCAGTCGCAGTTTACAAGGAAATAGATCCTAGCACATAGAATTTTCTTAAAACCATACAAGGCCTCAATTTGGGGCACCTGGCTATTGACAGTGTCAGCCTTCATACAGTTTATTGTGCATTTCAATCTTAACAATTTTGTGAGGTTCATTAGAACTGAGGGTTACAAATGCAGCAGCAGACAGCTCTTGTCCTTAAGGGTTTTTAAATAAATATTCACTTAGAGGGAGCTCTGCACCAGGTTTCATTCAGTGAATGAAAGAGTGACTAAAAAGTCCACTCATGGAATTTCTGTGCCAGTGAATGCTCCTGGGTGGTTTGAAGGAGCTACAGAGGCTGCAGAGAGCAGCAAACACTTGAGCCTCACAGACAGTGGCTCAGGATTACATACTAACCCTTTCCCTCAAGCCAAGGTTTGTCCTATAGCCACAGAGTCCTTCAGCCAAACCTCATCCTGGCAGAACTTCAGCCAGCAGACAAAGCTGCCAAAGGCAGGTTGGGCACTAGCTTAGGGCTGTTCTGAGCAGGGAACAGGCATCTAGCCTTGTGCCCAGGGAGTCTTATGACTCCCTTCAGGGAATCCAAGGCAAGTGAAGGAGATGGTTCAGCTCTGAGATGAAAGAGACAGCTGCTTAGCTGGAGTCCTTCCCAACTGAAAATCCTGTGATTGGAGACATATCTGAGGACACAAGAGACCCTCCTAAACCAATGTGGTGCAAGTTCAGAATGGACCGAGGGTCACCATGAGACCCTGGGAACATTCTCTGTGAGCCATTCAACCTACCTTCTGGATTTTTTTCATAAGGTGTTGAAGCCTGTCAGGATAAGGCCTCCTGACGCCAAGAACACATCGTTTATCAAGAGTGATGAGTCATTTGTGAGCTGATTGGACATGTCCACGGCTGAAGAATAGTCACAGCTTTTATCTTTAGCTACTGTTGCTGGCTGTGGGAATCCATTTGTAATCAAATACAGAGGACCGGCAATTTCTTGAAAAGCCAACACCTTGGCTGAACAGCTAAGGGTGGAAGGGAATGATGGGGAAGATTGGAAACTGACTCTTTTTAGCACCTGCTTTGTATCAGACATTCACCTAGCCACTTTTTACCCCTCATCTCATTTAATCCTTACAGCGATTTTGGAAGTAGGTGTTACTATCTTTGTAGATAAGGAAATTTAACCACAGAGACATATAGTAAATTAGCCAAGGTCACACAGTGAATAATAATTGCTGGAGCCTGGACTTGCACCCAAGTATTACCGGCTATTTTGATGTTATGAAGACATAGAGAGTAAAGTGGGATAATTTTAACATTCGGATTTCCAAGCCAGATGTCCCCAAATGTCCTCTAATATGGGGATGGCTTGGTGGGTGATTTATACCTGTGGTTCTGAAAGATTTGCATGAGGCCAGTAGGACTGGAAAGGAGAACTGCTTCAGTGGTATTCTCAGTGAGTGCAAAATAAATAAGTGAAGTGAGTTTTTAAATTCTTGGTCCTGGTTTGAAGCAAGGACTATAAATCAGGAATAGTCCTCCCGCCCCTCCCCCAACCCCACCCCACACTGAGCTAAGCCACTGACCTCTTTGGTTTTTGTTGCCAAATATAGTTAGAACATACACTGAGGACCTCAAGAACTGGCTTCTGAGAGGAAGGCCTTCTGAGCTATTCCTGGCCAAATGTGGTCCCACACTGTAGGTCTTGAGTCACCTGGAAGAACACCTGTGTCTACAAAAGCTGCAAACAGAGTTCCCACCCTTGAGGTGGAACCTTTTGTCTTTGGCAACTGCTGCCCAAGGCAGCCTTTTAGAAGCTGTTGTAAGCTGACTGTTAGATAGAGTTATGAGTGCTGACCCCTCATTTCTCCAGCCAGGAAGGAGAGGGCCTTGTTATCCTGGGCCTCACAGAGGTTTCTGCCAAAGCCAGATGGGAGGCTTGGTCTTCATTTGCATGGGAAGAAGGGTGAGGCTTGATAGCTATCTGGTGGACCCACTGGTCTTGTTCCAGAGCTATTTTGGAACATTCTGGAAAAACAATAAAATGTGACCACACAGGCAGCTGAATTTAGTAGGTTATTGTACATTAATCCAACAGCAGGAAAATAGTTCTGATAATAGGATGAATTATTGAAAACTAAAAAAAAATGCATTTTACTTATCATACAATATTTATTGTGTAGAAAAAAAGATTCACCTTTCACACCACTTCCAGAGATAACCACTATTAATATTTTAGTACTCTTTTAGACATATATATTACACATATGCACATATATTGCATACTTTAAAAAACTGAACTCACCTCAGAGAGCTAAATTAAGCATACTCCCCAGTTTAAGGCAAATTGGCATTACCAGTCTGCAAAGCTTCTCATTTTATTTTAATTATTTTATTTCTTCTCCTTTAGTTCCCATAAATCTTCCCTTTAACATGTTTGTTATCTGTACTCATTATATGTATATGATCTTGTAAAATCTGTTGTGTTTTTTTACTGTTTTTTTAACGTACAAATACATTGTGTTAAAATTTTCCCCTACTTTACTATGGAACACAAAAAACAGTTATGCAAATAGATTGTTTCTTCTTATTGCTGCATATTATTCAATAATATATGCATCTCCTACATTTTGCCTTTCTTGTCTCTTACTGAGGGACACTTGAATTGCCTGAGGCATCCCCCTGCCACAAATAAGATGAACATACTGTTTCATGTCCTCTCCTGGATCTAAATGAGAATTTCTTTAGGTTACATATCCAGAAATGGCATCACTTGGTCAAAAGGCTTCTAAATAGAGATTATGCTAAATTCTGCGAGCTTGCTTTCCAGAATGCCTGTACTAGCTTGCATTCGCACTAGCAGTGCCTGAGCTCCCACCTCTCATGTCCTTGCCAACCTCCACATGGATCCACTTTTTGGTTTGCCATTTGATGAGTATAGAGCAACATGGTACTGTTCCTTTAATTTCCAATACTGATTCCTTTCCAGTGTTTTTGAGACTTCATCTTAGCTCATGGAATTCTAAACGTATTTAGTGTATAGTTTCATTCTAGTAACTCTATTATATTTATCAGTTGACTCTTGTTCATTGTGATTTGTTTACTCCTTAGTTTCGGCCATTGTCTTCTCAACTACTGCAGTATCTTCCTATTCTCCAGTCTTCACTTTGCAGCTTTAGTAGTATTTTTTAAATTTAAAACTGTCATGCTACCCCCCTTGCTTAAATCTCCTCAATGACTCTGGGAGAATATATTCATAAATGACTCATCTGATAAGGGTTAACATCCAAAATATATAAAGAACTCATATGCCTCAACACCCAAAAAAACAAATAACCTGACCAAAAAATGGGCAGAAGACCTGAACAGACACTTCTCCAAAGAAGAAATACAAATGGCCAACAGGCACATGAAAAGATACTCCACATCACTAATCATCAGGGAAATGCAAATTAAAACTACAATGAGATATCACCTCATACCAGTTAGAATGGCCACTATCCAAAAGACAAGAAACAACATATGCTGGCGAGGATGCGGAGAAATGGGAACCCTCCCATGCTGTTGGTGGACTTGCAAATTGTAACTGGTGTGGAAAGCAGTATGCAGGTTCCTCAAAAAACTAAAAATAAAAATACCATTTCACCCAGGAATTTCACTCCTAGGAATTTACTGCAAGATCCCTGATTCAAAAAGACATATGCACCCCTATGTTTATTGCTGCACTGTTTGCAATAACCAAGATTTAGAAGCAACTTGTGTCCATCAATAGGTGAATGGATAAAGAATATGTGGTACATATACACAATGCAATATTATTCAGCCATAGAAAGAAAAGAAATTCTGCCATTTGCAACAATATGGATAGATCTAGAGGGTATTATACTCAGTGAAATAAGCCAGGCGGAGAAAGACAAATACCATACAATTTCACTTATTTGTGGAATTTAAAAACAAAGCAAAACAGAATGAACTAAATAGCATTAGACTCATAGACACTGAGAAGTGACTAGTGGTTAGCAAGGGGAGAGTAGTGGAGGTAGGGGAGAGGGAGGGGGCCTGTTGAACCACTGTGATGTACATTTGATAATAAAAAATATTTAACGAAGTCTCTTAAATGACTGTCTTCTGAGCTTATCTAATTAAAGCTTAATCTATGGTGATTCTATATGGCCTTGGTTGAAGTGAATCCCCTCTAGAGAGGTTCCTGCTTACTTCTTCCTATTGCCCCACAGTTATTACCAGTCTGGGACCATTTTTTATAGTAATTTCTTGATTTGGTGTTCCTAAACCACACACATGTGCATCTGTGCTAGAAATGTGGGGCATAGAATTTTGGGGA
Organism: Manis pentadactyla; assembly: GCF_030020395.1. Taxonomy (NCBI): domain Eukaryota; kingdom Metazoa; phylum Chordata; class Mammalia; order Pholidota; family Manidae; genus Manis; species Manis pentadactyla. Next base: position 50,404,902 of record NC_080027.1, read on the forward strand.
TTCTAGATTTACTTAAGTGTCTTAGTTGCTTTTCTTCTGTTTCTAAGCAAGACTCTCTTACCAAGGAGAGAAAAACCCCTCCCCAAAGCCCAATGTTTTCAGCTCAAGATTTCCATTCTGGTTTTTAGGTGCCTTAGTTTGATCCTGTATCTCCATGGGAATTCAGTTATGTATTTAAAAGGATTTTAAGTGTATTTTAGTTAGCATATCTAGGTGTTTTACAGTAGCAGAATTTTCAGCTTATCAAGTCTGCTTTATCACTAGAAATAGGTGTCAGCGTCAACTATTCTCATTATTACTTTAACTTATAACACTTCTTTGATCAACATCTTAATAGATTAAGTAGTTTTCACCCTTATGATAATTTACATTTCCTCATATATATTGAGATGTTTTTTAGTTCTTGATCATTCCGTTCTATTGGAGTATTTGCCTTTTTCCTATTGATTTTGTTAGGGGGAAAGACAGACATGAACAGGGTAGAGAGAGAATAAAGCTAGTGAAGCCCACAAACAGGGAGTCAAAAAGTCAACCAGATAAAACCAGAGAGCCAGAAAGGACTCACAGAGTTGATTAGTTAATTAGTTGAAGTTTCAAAGGCCAGGAGTGACTTGGAATGTCTGGATATTTCCCAGATGAAAAACAATTCCCCAGATAAAGAAAAACATCAGAGCACAGCCCATGTCTTCATTGTACCAATTAGATCAGGCCTCTAAGGCCAAAGATTGTCAATCAAGGACTTCTGTGCCTACCTCATGAGGTAGGGCGGGGAAATGGGACAAGGGTCATGCCATTGTAATATCGACTTAGCCTGTGAAAAAAGTCCAGCTTATTCTATAATTTAATCTATATGCTGTTCTTCCTCTTCTTCCAGCCCCTTAATCAATTAAGTCTGTAACCAGGACTGGAGATAGACCTCCTAAGTGTAAATGAACCTGTGTAGATAAGAATGCTGAGATCCGGACCAACACAGTCACCTAAATAACACTATTCCTAAGACAAAACTTCAAAGGAATTATGAATCACCTGTATGCATCATGCCTTATTCTGACCCCTACCCAAAAGGCCCTATAGAACCCCAAACCCTAAACCCTTAAGGGTACCTCCTCCTTGAGGTTACCTGAGCTCCCCTTTCTTCAAGTGTGTACTTTTTGCTTTAAATAAAAGCCTCTGTCTGCTCAACTTACTGGGTTTTCTCTTTGCACTCTTCCAGTGGTAAGCATCTTTGTTACTTCACTATTTCATTCAATTTTCTAGACTTAAGCACAAGTCTATGTGAAGTAGGACACTCTCTGTCCTACTTCACACAAGTAGGGAGGGGCTGCTGAGATGGGCTTGTAAGTTCCTGTCACCTGGGTGACCCAGACAGGACTACAGCTGTATGATCACGCTCTTTAGTAACCTGCTTGTCTAAGCTTAGGCAGGCCCACTCTGTTACTCTATTACAGGATGCCATAAAACTTACTTTGCTTTCTTGACTTTGTTTTCACTCTGACTTCTCTGTGTCTCCGAACTGAATTCCTTCTCAACAATTTAAAATACTACTTAATAATTAAGACGATTAACATTTTGTCACATATACACATTCCCTTTTTTCCTTTTTGTGGAATGTGGCTTATTTTTTGTTATATAAAACTTAAAGATATTTATATAATCAAAGATATCAATCTTTCCCTTTATAATTTCTGTCTTTGTTGGCTTGCTTGGGAAGTGGTTCTCTGTCTCACTATTTTAGAATATTTACCTTTTTTTTCCTAATATTTATGGTTTCATTTTGTCCTTTAAATATTTTAATGCAACTGAAATTTATTTTGGTATATGCTGTGAGTAGGAATTTAACTTTATTATTTTTTTCTCCCAAATTGTTAGCCAGTTGTCTAACACATATACTAAGTAGTACTCATTTTCTGCAGGATTCAAGAGGCTCCCTTCATCATATACTACAGAAGTTTTCAAGCTGTGTTCTACATAGTCACAGGATTTCCCTGAAATACTTCAGATTCTTGGGGCGATAAAGAGAAAGCAAAAGAGCTAGTGTTTTTGTCTAGCTTCCAGTGGAATTGTTCTATTCTTTTTGTTTTATATGTTGGGGCTCCATGTTGAGGTAGAACAGGGACATGAGACAAGCATCATGATTACTTTTTCCAGCCTATAATGAAAAATTGCCAAGATATAAATAGTATAGTAGGAACAGAAGGGAGTCCATCTTAAAGCTAAGATTTCATTTTAAAAATCAGGGAGCTAGGAGGTAAGATTCCTAACATATTTTATGACAGGCAGGCAATCACCAACCCTATCTTAAGGCAGGGCACGAAGTCCTAAATGATATGTCCCCATTCTCTGAGGGTAACGACTCTCTTGGAGAACAGGATCCAGAAATTCCTTGTGTTAAGTTTATTTTACAGACTGTCTAGAGGTCAGACTATAGATGATGATACAACATCTCTCACCAGAGGTAGACATCATGAGACCAAATGTCAGGCCTAGGCAACTCCCCTCTTTGCCCTACTCTTGAAAGCCTTAAAAGACAGAATCCTAAGCCTTAAGCATGCCTCCTCTCTGAGGTTGCCCACACTCCCCTTTCTTCAGATGTGTACTTTTGCCTTAAATAAAGACTTCTCACTTCTCAACTTACTGCGTTTTTGTCTCTGTGCTCTTCCAAGCCTCTTGGGAGATTAATAAGAAACCCCTTTTCCCAGTGGTAAGCATCTTTGTTACTTCATTATTTCATTCAATTTTATAGACTTAAGCACAAATCTTCACTCTCTCTGTCCTACTTCAGACAAGTAGAGAAAGGCTACTAAGATCTCTGATTTTAGCTTGCAAGTTCCCATTGCCTGGGTGACACAGATAGAGCTACAGCTGTACATACGATCATGCTCTTTAGCAGGCTGCCCGAAAATCTCCTGTCTTTGACTTTGGGAAGTTCTCAGAACATAATCTCATTCCATCCAGTTCTCCATGGCTCCCTCAAATCCTGGAGTGATGGGGACTTAGTATCCATACCATGCAAATGCAAGAGGACACTGAGAACAAGGTGACCCTGGCTTTAGGAGTTGGCAAGGGAACTGCCCTATGGCTAGCAGGAGTTCAATGCAGTTTCCTTTCCTCCCTGTTTTTCCTTGCTCTCTACTTCCCACATGGCTGTGGCCATTCACTACTATTACTTTAATGCATTTCTTCCTTATCTACACTTATCTGAACTGTTGAGAATTCTTTCTCCATCAGAGTAAAGAAACCTTCCCTGTTCAGGTTGAGGTTTCACTTAGTGCACAGGGAGAGACCTTCCCAGACGAGCTGCCCAACAACAATGTCAGATTGTACTGAAAGAAAGAGTTCATCTGCCTGCAAATCAGTAATATAATAAATTCTTACACTAAATATTTGCATCTGTTTCTGGTCCTTTTTTCTCTTTCATTGCTCAGTCTGTCTTTTCCTGGACCAGCTTAACAATTTAAAAACATATTATAAAAATTCCCAGACTTTCACAAAAAACAGAGATAATAATATAATGAACTCCCATATACCTACTGTTAAAAATCCAACAATTATTAAGACTTTACCACAATTGATTCATCTGTCCCTTTTTCTTTTCTGTTTGTTTTGTTTATTGCCAAAGCATCTGTTCTTTTCCTTCCTTCCTCCCTCTCTCCCTTTTTCCTATTCTGTCCTCTTCTCTTTTCAGACATCATATCATTTCACCACTTCAGGAGGCATGTGTTAAAAGTTTTCTTACATAACCAAATGCTACTGTCACACTTAACATTCATGATAATTTTATAGTATCATCTCATACCCAGTCTATAATCAAATTTGCCTTATTGCCTCAAAAATGTCTTTTGACAGTGTTTTGTTCAAAACAGACTCCAAACAAGATTGTTATATCTCTCATGTTTTTTTTAATCTAGAGCAACCAGCCTCCCTTTTGTTTTCATGCTATTGACTTGTGGAAGAAAACAACGTTTTAATAACTGTCATTTAGAACTTTTATTATCAAGATAAATCCCGATTCTCTACTTCACTCTGCTTGTGTAAACGCAGCCAGAACATCCTGGCCTGCTCACTTCTCAGGTCCTGTGGGGGTAGGGGGACTGGAGTGGTCAATGTTGCAGTATTTCTTACAGAGAGAATCTTGAAATGTTAATCTTTGTGCTTTTCTTCACTACACTTTTTCCACTTGACCTTTCCCCTAGTAAATCAGAGGCATTGCCTCGAGGAGAATTAGGACTGGTGCAACTGGAATGCAAAGAGAAAGGAACAGTCAGAATAAAACAGTCCATGTTCAGTTTTCTGACTTTTAAAATAGCCTCTTGAAGCCCACATCAAAAACAATAGTTTTGAAAGCCAAAGCCTTTTATTTGCAGAGGACCAGGTTTTCTTGAGAGAATAAAAGGCCCTTGAAAATCAAAAGGAAAGGCCCGGAAGCATGAGGGACTGGGCTTTGCCCTAAGAACAAATTGGAAAGAGACTAGAGGGAGAGCCAGTCTAAGCCCTTTCACTTCAGTTTGCTATAGCCTGGGGGAGAGCAGCACCCAGGAGGTCAGAGGGAGGCCTGGGAGGAAGAGTCTCACCAAGAGGATGACACCAGCAGGGAGAGACTGCACATCATACCCAGGAAGCCGTAGTGACCAAGTCTCCAGGTTGCTCAATGCCTAGAGCTCATCTGCCATTTGACCGAGTCCCAGGGTTGCTGAGCTGAAGAGCCTTAGCTGTTCTGTTTATCATGGCCTGCAGGAGGGGGTGTCTTTCATCCTCAACAGTCTATGTAGGTCACACTATAGAAACAACATGTGTCTGTGTCCAGAGTCATTGTTGAGCACCATCCAGATTGCTCTGCACGATAGATGATCGTCTTGCCTGAGGGTTTCAGCCCTGGACAAGTTCACTACGGATTCAGTGAGACCAAGAAATGACAATGGAATGTCTTTGGGGTAAAAAAGTTTATACCTAGCTTTATTCTCCTGGCAGTAGGTCAAGCACTAGAATCACATCTGTATCCAACAGTCAGTCTGCAGATCCATAATCCAACTCCATCTCTGCCTCTGCCCTTTATATAGTGACTCAGTTAGTAATAGTTTATTGCCTACGAGTGTGGAAGCATTAGCCTAGCAGTAGCCAATTACATATCCAAGTAGTTTAGGGTCGGGTGAGAATCCTGGCCATAGGCACTTCCATTTCCCCACAAGGATCTAACAGGTTACCCCCAACTTTTTGGATCAGAGGGTAGGCAGTTAACTAAAGGTACGGTGTTGTTAAAGGGAGAGCTCCCCATCTCTGTATTTGGGTGGGACTGGACACTGGAAGACTCACAGCATTCCATTCACAAGTCACATATGGGACAGGATCTCCCAGCATAGTTTTGCTCTTGTATTCTAGCCTAGTTTTTGTCTCAATTTAGTGGGTTTGTTCCACCAGTTAGAGCAGTGGTCCTTAACTTCTTCTGCCTATTAATGTCACCTGGGAGAGCTTTAAAAAAATACTAACAGCAGGCTCCATCCCAAACCAATTCAATTAGATTCTCTGTGGGTGGAACATAATGTCATTGTGTGATTGTGAGTGAAAATTTCTCTTTGTGAGCCCACTTAACTTTGTTTAGCCCAGACATTATCAATCTTCAGCTATTTCAAAAATGCACCCCAGTGATAGTAACAGATTGAGACCAACAGTTAGTTTATTTATTTATTTCGTTATAGATTTGGGGTTGTATCCAGTAACAGCCAGAAATAGAAGGGTTAACTGCAGCCAGCAAGGGGCAGGTATTTAGAGAGAAGATCAGCTGCAGGTGGTGGGAAGGAAGCCAGCCCTGGATGAGGTAACAGACAACAGGTGGTTGTGCTTTAAGAAGTTGGCATCAAGGAGGAACATCAGGAATAACAGGGCATCAAGAATGGCAGAGCACAGCAGTGGGCATTCTAGGAACAAACTCTAGCCCCAGGGAAGTCCAGTTGTAGGAGGCAGAGAGAGGATTCTGCTTGTGACAACTTATTACGGGCTGAATTGTGTCTCCCCTCCCAAAGTTTGTATGTTGAAGCCCTAACCCTCAGAAACTCAGAATATGAGTGTATTTGGAGATAAGGCCTTAAAAGAGATAATTCAGGTAAAATGAAGTCTTATGTGTGGGCCTCTCCAATATGACTGGTGTCCTTATAAGAAGAGGAGATTACAACACAAATAGCACAGATACTGAGAGATGACCATGGGAGATCACAAGGAGAAAGAGGCTGTCTGGAAGCCAAGAGAAAGATCTCAAAGAAACCAAACCTCCTGTCACCTTGATCTTGGACTTCTAGCCTCCAGAACTGAGAGAGAGAAATTTCTGTTGTAAAAGCCACCAGTCTATGGTATTTTGTTATGGCAGCTGTAGTAGACTAATAAATACACTGCTGTCAAAGGGATTGGCCAGAATGGGACAGGGCTGTCATCCTAGAGTTAGGGTATCATGGCTGGTTCTCAGCTCCAGGTATAAAAGAGTCAGGGAACCGGGCTGGGTCACTGATTCAGGATCTCATTAAATCAATTGACAATCTTTCATTAAGCTCCAATTCTGTGCGCGCCCTGTTCCAGGCACTGGCTATACTGCTACTACAGTGGTCCATATGAGAGGCTTGGATTAGGAGTGTTGCAGAGGATGAAGTAATCCTACACAGAAACAACCCAACATGGAGGTGATGCTCTTTAAGTCTTCCTGATCAGGCACATACCTACCTGCAGAGGGGTTTGAGTGACCTCATTTTCAGACAGAAGCAATTGTGGGAGCAGGAACTAGGCAGGTTATTTATAACTGATACAGGTATATGATTTTTCCCTTTGGGAAAAAGTAAAGTTCAGTTTACAGAGTTCTCATTGACATCTAGGTTAACAAATTGGATGTTTCCCCTGAATGTCTGCATTTCATATTCTTTAATTTAACACATAACATTCCAACTTTATCTTAACTTTATTAATTTTTCTAAAACATCAAAATTTCTTTCCCAAACCATGTTTCAATGGAAAACTCCAGCATTTCCAGGCAATAACTCCATCATCTGTGCCACTGTGGACAACCATCAGATAAACTTCCCTAATTCATACCACATCTGTTCTCCCAGCCCTATATGACCCTGAACATAAAAAAAAAACCCAAAAAAACCCTCCAAATTATTTTTTCCCAAAATAAGCACCCATCCCAAATTTCCCCCACTGATTTTCTATTAAATGAAAGACAAATCAACATCAAATCAGCCAACTTCTATTGAAAGCTGGGAAGTTTTTCAAAAGTTTTCAGAGTAAACTGTCCTGTTAAACATGACAAGTAGATGATGGGAAGTAGTCGGATCTATGTGGTCCCTGTTGATATCTTTGCACATTCTGGTAACTGGGGACTGCTTGGGCACAGGCACCCTTCTCTACTTTATCACAGACTCTTTTCTCACCCCATTATTTTAACAATTGAAGTGCTGTGAGAACACTTCTGACTTGCACTCTGGCCTTGTTCCTTTTGGCAGGCAGTGTGGGGGGACAGTAGAAGACATAGGCCAGGAAGTCAAGCAGCCTTGAGTTTGCACATGGATTCTTCCTCCTCTTAGCCCTGTAATTGTGGGCAAATCATTTAACCTGAGTCTCAGTTTCATTAGCTATAAAATGGTGATAAAAATATTTACCTATGGGGATTAATGATACAACATGGTCAAGCATTGATCCCAGGCCTGGCAGTGTAGTAAATGTTCATTAAGTGGCAATGCTTTTTAATAGTAACAACTAAGGATGCCCTGATCAAAAAAAAAAAGCACCTGCTCTTTCCCCCTGCAAGAACCAAAGCTGAAACGGGTAGATGTACCATATAGCCTTGGATTAATCATATTTAAAATGAGGAGATGAATCAATGATTTCTAAGTTTCTTCCCCTATAGTTCCAACACTCTCAGATCTGATATTCAGAGAGAAATGAACATGAAGGAATTAAGCCATGTTTTCTGACTAGTTCTTCTGAAGGCCCAAGTTGTACTTCCCTAGTGCTTCCACTTTCAAAACTTACAGGATTATGTCTTTTCAAGAGAGCAGGGCTTGGAGGAGAGTACTGGTCAACTTTGTGGCTGTAAAAACAATTCTTTCTTCAGGGTAATAGAATGAGAGCAAAGGGATATTTGACCTTTTCAAGATGTTTTTTAATGCAAAATACAAGGTATGCACATAATCTTGTTTTCTGATGATCCTTTAAAAACTCTGGCATATTAGTGATTCTGCTTAAAAGCATTGAAGGTGGGAGCCAGAAGGAAACTTTTTCTTTCTGAACAATGACTGAGAAGGGAATTCTAATGAATATTTTGGCACACATTCCTCATTTTCTGGCTGCTTCAGGACCCAAGAGCCAGTAGGTCATAATTAAAGCCAATAATGGCAACCCCAGACAGTTATCCAAATATTTTCCTGGTGCTGTCAATTCTCTGCATTAAATGATTTAACATCATATTTGGGGAGTGTAGAACATACAGGCAGAGAGGGAATTAAATGTGGATATGAATTCTGGAACATTTGCTGCATGTTGCCCCAAAAGATACTGTTTATTACATTCAAAAGAATTATAGAATATTTTCCTTAGTAGATAATTTTAAAGGACCCTTTTCATGAGCAGAGATCTGTGAAGTTTGTCCTTAAGTTCTCAGAACAAGATCACATTTTCTGTAGGTAAGAAAAAAAAATCGTGTGTTTGAGGCTGAAGCCCCATGTTAGGTAAATAAATGAACTTCTCTCTCCACTGCATCTTTCAGGAATGTTCTCTTTGATGATCAGAAGCTACTTAATGCTGCAGATTTACTTATATATTTTACAAAAAGCCAAAGCCACTCACTTTTCTATTAACTCCATATCCAAAAAGAAAACTCATAAATAGATTTGTTTTTAAAATCTCTTTAGGATCTTGGAAACAAGGTCCTCAATTTTGTCTTTTTTTCCCCCCTAACAAGTTTTGTAACTTTAAAAATAGTAACTACGCAAATTCATCCAGTCCCATCTCCCCACCCCCACTCCATCCCTACTTTAAACACTGAGAGTGTTTCCTCCTGGATGGAAATTAAGAAGCTAAATCTGAAGTGGGTCTGAGAGAGTTCTGAAGCACCATTTTGGGATGAAATAAACGGGCTAGTCTCTTCTTAAGGCAAAAGTGGATTTGCTCTGCACTACAATTCAGCAAAAAAAAACCTTAGGTTCCAAACTCCAGCACTGTGCTGTGGCAATGGAAACTTTCCAGCCACAACCTGAAGTTGGGAGCCAAGCACAACACTAAGGCAAGCAAGACATTCGAGGCCAAACCAGACAGTGAGTGAATCTTGGCACTACCTGTGCCTGAGCCCAGAGCTACGGCAGCTATGAGGTGGGGATGTAGCCTTCAGAGGTCTCTAACTCTGCATGCACCAGAGACCAGATTTTAAAAAATCCCCCTTTTCTCTCCTACCTTTCCATACCCACATATTTCACCCCATGGGTTATATCATAACAGATGGTAAAAATGCTGTGAGGTGTATACACAATTCTTGGGCATATTTCCACTTGATCATACTTGGGTTTCTTTGAGGGCCCCTCCATTGTGAATGAGCAACTCCTTGAGATTGGAGAAAAGAACAGGGGACTCAAGGCCACAGACTCTGCTTCTGGGGCCAGGCTACTCTATGATAGGAGTTACTTTCTTGTCTGAAGACCCAGGCAGGCCTCTGGCTTGGGGGTGGGAGGAGACTCTTTTAGGTACTGTTGTCAGAATGCACAGAGGCCACTTGAGAAGACTATATTCCCCACATTCCAAGACGGCAGAGTGCCATTTCAGGGCCAGCTGACTGACTCCCAGGCGACGAGATAATGGCGTGACACTTTTTCATTCCAGCCCAAAGGGTAAAAATGTAAAACTTTGCTGCCACCTGCTGTTTTCTTAGGAATAAATTCTTGACATGATTGTAGGATGGCTGTATGTTGGTTTATTTTAGCAGAGTGCCTTGAAGAATTTGGGGATTTCACAATATATATTTATGCAGTCAGATACCAGCTAGCCCGTCATTGTTGGGCCAGATAGGTGGCTTCCTTCTTTCTGACCATTAAGTCCTGTCTGTTCCATTCCAAATATAAGTTTGCTGGGGGGCAGGAGGAAAGGGCAGACTCCCTGACTGACCCCAGACAACCTTCCAGGGGAACCCACACAGGACTCTGGCCAATGACATTTTGGTTTGGAAGCCCTTTCCTCATGGGCCGATGACATCAGGAAAGCTATAGCCAAAGGCAAATTCCCCAAACCCAGATGGTTCTTTCACGGGTGTTAGTCAGTAGTGTTCTTCAGAAGAGTCCCTCAGAAGCCCTCTTCTCAGCAAAAGTGGCTGTAACTCATGGGATAAGGGTCATTTGTAACATCCCTAAATGTTTTATCTTTGTCTTAATTATGGAAAATGAGGCAGCTTAAGGAAGAGGGTCCCCAGGAAAATGAAGGCTAGCCCAGTTTGAGTCACTTCCAGGTGAAAATTCTTGAGCTCAAGGTAGAAGATGAGAGGGAGAAGGGAAATAGTTTCTCCTGGAAACACAGGTGAAGAGCATGGGAAGAGTTACTAGTCATCAACTCAGATGGACTTGATAAGGGCCCTTAGTGATCTCATTTAAGGACAGAAACCTTAGTCTTGACTATATTAGTAACTTGTTGCTGCTCCAATTCAGAAAGTGGGATTTTCCCTTTTTGCAGCCTCTGTGAAGATCCATTTATATGTAAATGGTTTCTTTCTATTGCCTTTTGAGAATTCTTCCAACTAAGATCTTTTCATTGGCAGAGAATGATGTATCTATTAAGTATCTTTCCATGCAGTTCTAAGTGCCTATTCTTCCTTTTTTTAAAAAAAACTAAGATCTGGGACTTCAGAGATGGACACAGAATGAAGTATTAAGGAAACAACATGTCTTGCCAATGGGTTTCATCCCGCGACAAGTTCTCTATGGATTCAGTGAGACTGAGGAATGACAATGGAATGTTCTTGGGGTAAAAGGGTTTATTACCTGGCTTGTTCTCCCAGCAACAGGTTGAACAATAGAATTACATTGCATCCAACAGTCTGCATGTCTGTAACCCTCCTTTGTCTTTATTCTCCGCCTCTGCCCCTGCAGCCATCTCAGTCTCTGCTCTCTTGCAGTCCTGCATCCATGCAGCAGTTCAGAGCACTGGGCTGAGCTCTTTTATATAGAGTCAATAACAAGGTATTGCCCACATGTGTGTAATGAGCAAGCTAACCAGGGCCGGGTGAGAATCCTGGCCATAGGAACCTTCACTTTCTCCATACAATGCTTGCTCTTTTTCCAAGAGAAAAGGCATGTGAGTGGTTGTAGTGAGCATTGAAAGTATGTGATGGCCTATTGCTCAGTGTCTGCCTTGATAGTTGGCATATAAATAGCACGTTAATTGAATGAATTATCAAACTTATCATTTACTGTAGGTCTGTGAGACCTGATGCAGGAGGAGAGGGGTAGAAAGGAACAGGAGGAGTCTCAGAGTTAAAAAGGTGCACAGTCTGTGGGTAGAGTGAATCATAGGATCTAGAATGCTCTAGACCAAAACTAATACTGTATAAATTTCAAAATATATGTGTAATACTTATAAATTAAATATAATTCTTGGAAAAATATCAAACAACACGAAGGTTATAATGTACAAAATTCCTCCTTCCATGTTTCATTCCCTAAACATTACTATTGTTAATATCTTGCACAAGCCTGGCTGTATTTGTGCTTCATGTATTTTTTGTTTATTCCTGATGGTCTTTCTTAGAATTTTGTAAAGGCTTTGGACAAGTTTCACCCTATCTTAGCTATGTAAAGAAGAGTTCAGGGAAAGGGTTTGTATACTGCTGATGAAATATCAGTATCTCCCTGAAGGGACTGTGGGTAAAATTGCAACATTTCCAGAATCTCTAGCCTGGCCTTAGTACATCTCCATATCAATAGGTGTTTCCAAGGGGTGGAGAGAAGCAGTACATCTCCATACCAGTAGGTAATTACATGGGCTAGTGAGAGAGTATCTGGACCCGGAGAAGTTGGGTGGGGGGGTGGGGCCCTTTTTTGCAGCAGGGTTGTGAGAGACATGGGTGAGCGGAAGTAAAAGACTGCTTGTAGCAATAAATGGATTTCTCCCATCTTATTTCTCCCTTTGGCTGATTTCAGTTCAAAGGTATTTTGCCCTGGAGTCATAGGACTAATGTGTTGATGGCCATGTGAGGTGAAATAGGCCCTAAGCAGGAAGGAAAACTCAAGAGGACTGGTTTGGGGTAGTGGTTTCAGCTTCCCCTCCCCTCCTGGAGATTCTCTCTTCAGTACACAGTATAGTATTATGAAAAATAGTTATTGTGCTGTACATTAGATCCCCAGAATATATTCATCTTGTAACTGAAAGTTTGTACCTTTGACCAACATCTACCATTTTACCTCCTGTCAGCCCTTGGCCACCATCTCTCTACTCTGTTCTATGATTTCAATTTTCTTTGGAGTCTACACATTAATGAGAACATACATTATTATACAGTATTCGTCTTCTGGAGATTCTCTTGATAATGCTCAGGTCTCAGGGTTCTGGATTTTTTTCAGGAAGGGAAGCAACTTCTCAGGAAAATAATGAGGTTGGTGATTTACCTGTGTGCTTGATTTGGGTAGCATGGGAGCCCCTACTGCATGCATCTGTTGATCCCTTGCTCCGCCTAGAAACACTGCCCCAGCCCAATGTCAGAGCTGGAGGTCCCAGTCTGGTTCTGCATTCTGCAGTAGGGAAGAGAGTGTAGTAATTGACAAGAGAACGTGGTAGGTCAGGTGACTGATAAACTCCTTCCTTCAAGAGGCTATCAGAGCTCTATCTTGATCTTGACAAATGTTATTTTGCAAGGGTATTTATGAGGCTCCCTCATGAGTAGATAAACAAGATTATCACTATTTCTGCAAACCTGTCTCTGGTGAACACACAGTCCTGTTGGATGGTGCCAGGACGTGGTTCTTTGAGTGTTTTAGATACCAGCTCTTGCCCCTCCTGTTGTGCTTGGTAACTAGGATGCTGTCAAGAAAATACAGTCGACCTTCTATGAGCTTAAAAAGATCATTTCAAAATATTGCGTTAGCCTTTTGTCCCTCTAGTCTGTTTTTCCTAGAACAAATGTAATCTCAGTCACTACAAATTCTGTTTAAAATAGCTCTTCTGGTGAGTCACCCGAAGTTAAGCTGCAGATATGGTATTTTTTTAGCCACGTCAAGCTGGAAGTGTTAGCCAAATTCTAGTAACTACACATTGTGGAGAGTTGGTGATGTGCTGTCTCACGTGTTTCAGGGAAGATCCTAAAATGTCCAGAGAAAAAGATGAGGCAGTATTATGCATCTTAGAACAGGCTGCAAGAGCTTCAGAAGCATGAGAAATGGTCTCTGCAGGCTCAGATGCTCCTCATAGCCCGAGACATGTGATGGTTCTGCCCATCATACATCAGTCCCCACCCCAACAAGTGGATAGAAACTTGGGGAAATCTCTGAGAGGCCACAGAGGGGTCAGAGGATCTTGCAGATGCTCTGAGGAAGAAACTAAGGCTTTTAACAAAACATCATGCCTTGACTTTAAAGGTCATTATCTAGTTCACACTTACATCAGACTCTAAATATTGTCAGGAAGTGGATAAGTTTGCCAGGACCATGAACAGTAAAATTGCTGAAAATAGACCACAGAAGTCTCTAGGGCCAATGCTCAAACCTGATGCTGCCTCCTGAGAGACCTCAATAGGAATGAGAAACAGCAGCTGTTTAAAGGAAATTTTATACTCACTGACTCTCAAAATTTGCAAAAGCCTTTCATTCCCCATGAATGCATGCAACCTGGTCTCTGCTACTTTCACCAAATGGAAGTGCAGCAGGAAAGGGAGATTTGTACTCCCTAAACAAAGTCCCTTATCAGAGACCAGCTGTACTATGGCCTCTGCCTCTGACTGCTCTGTCCTTCTCCCTTCCCATGATGTAGCTTGATGCCCAGTTAGCACTGAGCAGTAGCGATCAGCTTTACCCTCCTGCTGGCCCCACCCTCCACTGGCCCAAGCCTGGTCACCTCCTGCCAGGCAGCTGCTGGGTGAAAGTCCAGAACAGTTCTCCTGAATAAACAAGTCAAAGAAAGGCACTTCCCAGCAGTGGATGGGGCTGTGCTCCAGAAGTCTATTTGCAAATCTGTCCTTTGGAAGTTAGAAGACATTCCTCAGGAGGAGCAATGTTATGTGTGGTGGCAAGGTTTCCAGGCTAGCCCACAGCACCGATTCAACCCATAATGGACTTGGAGAACAGTGCTCTAGAACTCACAATTATGGGTAATAGATTTGTAGTCTCCTCTCTTTAGTTTATAGACATTTGCTGAGCTAGGCATGGTACCAGGTTATGTGTAGATTCAAAGCTACCTCAGAGTAGTGGGGTGGGGTGATTCGGTAGTTCCTGGGTGCCAACATGGTGGCTGAGATTTTCCCAGTATCATGAAACCTTTGTTCCCCTTTCCGAACTACACACTTTAGGTGGAGGATGAAGGGATGGCTATTTGGGATTTTCTTTAGTTTGGTTCCTTAAGGTATCCTGGTGTTAGGCCACACAGGTCTGGGTGAGAATCCTAGCCCCACCACTTACACAGCTGCATAGGCTGTCTGAGCTTTACTTTCTCCTCAGCAAAACTGGGCTCAAGCTAAGAGAGCTTTTGGGTTGCCTCCCCAACATTTGTTCTCCTTCTTTTGGTAACCACCATGACTTTTGTTAGAGTATTCACATCTCTCCCCAACAGACCACTCCACTCCTGAAGGCTCAGGCCTAGTGCAATTCCATTTCCAGGCCATTATTGTAGATCTAATGGTTTGTGCTGGCTTAATTCAAGCCAGTTAGCTTGCAGACATTCACTGGTTACTTTCAGAGGAAAAAAAGTCTCCTCTCTCCTGCCAGATAAGAGTGAGAGATAAATATGACCCCAGTAGCAATGGAAAGCCACTCTGAGATTGCATCAGGAGCCAGCCCTTGATGGCAGGTCTCACTGCCAATGGTAGAGTAGAGATGGAAATCAGAGGACTCCTTGATGAAGTTGCTGAATTCCTAAATTGACTCATCCTGAAGACTGTTCTATTTCTGTTGTTTCAAGTATGCACCAATAATCCCTCTCACTTTATGCCATTTTGAGTTGAGCTTTTCTTTCTTGCAATGGAAGACATGTTAATTGATAGATCAAAACACAGGGTTGACCATGGGTATTACATGAGACAAAGCATTCACAGTACTTAGCACAGAGCCTGACTTATAGATATGACCCTCACTCACTCCAGCCTGAGAACATTAGTGGGATAGACCATAGTTTTTCAGGCCTTTGATAGGGATAAGGATGAAGAGGGTCTGGCTCAGCAGATCCTGACTAGATCTTAACCTGTTTTGGGGATTGGGCATCTTGCCTGGACTGGGAGGTGGTCTGCTAGACTGGTTCTAGTTCAAGGATCAACCCCTTTGGAGGGAGTGCGCCTTGTAAGCCTGGGGTTCCCCTAGATCCTGGGCAGGTGTCAGCATTGAAGAGGGCTGGGGGACAAAGCATGAAAGGAGAGAACCATGATTTGCTGGAGTGATAAAAAAGGGCTTACTTTTGGTGTCAGGATTAATCTCTTCCCTTCTTACATCTTTCCTCCTTTTCCTTATCTCTTCCTCTTTTTTTTTCCCTCTCTCTTCCTTCTGCTTTTCCATGCTCTCAATTCTCACTAGGCCTGGGGGAATCAAAATTGGGTTGGATCCCTGGTAAGGGAAAGGATGTATTTACTGGAGAGGGAAAGGAGAACTGCTAACTTTGATGACTTCTCTGCATTCAAGAGTAGCAGGGAACCTCAGTTTTCAGACTAAGTGGTGGATTTAGATTCTTACAAGAGGTTGGTAAGGCAGATCTCTTGGAGTCTGCATGAAGAGTAAGAATCTTGGCTATTGTAAACAATGCAGCAATAAACATAGGGATGCACATATCTTTTTGGATCAGGGATTTTGTTTTCTTTGGACCAAGGGCTGTGTTGTGACTGTGGTAGAAGGAAGGACTCATTTGGAGTATACTTAGTGGCCGTAGGTCAGATTTTTGTTCATCACCCCAGATTAAGGCCTGAGTCCTTACAGGGAAGAGACTGCATAAAAGATCAAGTTAACTCGAGTGATTCTTGGTAAGCAACCTTGTTCACATGACATTGCTGCTTTGCAATTTTGCTACAGAAGAAGGGTAGAGCTCATTTGTCCCATTTTAGTACATTTCTTTGGAGTATGCTAGACCACAGGGTGGAGAAGGAGTGTAAGAAGCATTTCTGTACAAAAATGGGTTAAGGGTGCCATGTTCCAAAAGCAAAATAGATGCCTAGATGTGAAAGTAGAACTCCAGTGTGATCTGACTAGAACAGGATTGAACTGCCAGTCTCTTATCTGGACACTATATTTATGACTGTGGTCAAGAATTACCCTGGCCTTTGTTTTTATCAGTCACATTCCATTAATGCCTCATAATGAATCTGTGGTCAATAAAAAACTCAGTTGTTTTTTACACAAATTGCTGCCAAGCCAAGAATCCTCATGAATTTGTACTGTTGGTTTTTTGAAACTAAATAAAGAACTGGACAATGATTCTTGTTGAATATCATGGTGTCAAGTTATTTTGTATCTTACTTCTATCATCAATTAGCTATTACTCTAAACTTTGAGCTTATCTTCATTCAAGCCATATATAAAAATGTTGACAAGGGCAGGGTGTAAAAAGGGTGCCTATAACTTTGCATGGGAAACTTCCTGCTGATGGACACCCAGTTATTCATCAACCCTCTGTGTATATGGCTATTCAGTAAGCTGCCAAACCATGTCACAATGCTCCTGTACCACTCACCCTTCTAACCTTATCCATCACTGGATTGTGAGAAGCTTTGTCTAATGACTTACTGAAATCAAGTCCTGCTGCCTTTGGCATTTTGACCCCTAGCAGTTGGCACTTACCCAATACCTTGCACATGGTAGGCTGTCCATAAATGTTTGTTGAATTAAATTGAATTTCCTGAATCATCAGCTTAATAACCATAAATCTTTTTTATTGATATACAGTCTTATATTATTTCAAGTATACAACACAGCATTTCATCAGTTACCCATATTATTAAATCCTCACCTCCACTAGTTCAGTTACTATCTGTCAACATAGGAAGATGTTACAGAATCACTGGCTATATATTCTCCACGTTGTACTACTATCCCCACGACCAACCTACATTCTGAATGAGAATTTTTGTGCCCCTTTATCTCCTTACCCTCTTCACCCTCTCCACCCACCCACCCTAACCCCTCCCCCGTGATAATCACTAGTTACTTCTCAGTGCTTATGAGTCTACTGGTGTTTTGTTCATTCTGTTTTGCTTTGTATTTATATTCCACAGGTAAGTGAAATCATGTGGTATTTGTCTTTCTCTGCCTGGCTTATTTCACTGAGCATAATACCCTCTAGATCCATCCATGTTGCAAATGGGAGGATTTCTTTTCTTTTTAAGGCTTAATAATATTTCATTGTATATATGTACCAAATCTTCTTTATCCTTTCATCCACTGATGGACACTTAGGTTGCTTCCATATCTTGGCTATTATAAACAATGCAGCAATAAACATAGGGGTGCACATATCTTTTTGGATCAGGGATTTTGTTTTCTTTGGGTAAATTCCTAGAAGTGGAATTACAGGGTCGAACGGAATTTCTATTTTTAGTTTTTTGAAGAACCTCCATACTGATTTCTACAGGGGCTGCACCAATTTGACATTCTCACTAACAGTTTAGGGTTCCCATTTTTCCATATCGTCACCAGCACTTGTTGTTTCTTGTCTTTTGAATAGTGGCTATCCTAACTGGTGTGAGGTGATATCTCATTATGGTTTTAATTTGCATTTCCCTGATGGTTAGCGATGTGGAACATCTTCTCATGTGCCTGTTTGCCATCTGTATTTCTTCTTTGGAGAAGTGTCTGTTCAGGTCCTCTGAAGAAAAGAGAGGATTTGAGCATAGTTCTGAGATTTGTAGTTTTAACAACTTGATCACTGGACTTGACCATTCACTGGCATGGGGAATGCAGGAGTCTGGAGGCAGAACATTATGAGATCATGATGACATACCAAATTTGATTTGCTTATAGGACATCAAAATGTTCTTGTCCAACAGGCAGTTGGAAATCATGAGTCTTAAGTTCAAGAGGGAGGTTGGAATAAGAATATCTGCCAAACAAGAGACTGTGGTGGGGTCTCTGATTATTAATTTAACTGGGATAAACCCAAGGGACATATTCACAGTAACTCAAACCCTTGGCAGCAAATAGGTTAGTGTGAACTTGAGGTCAGCAGAGAAATTAAATTTATTTTGGAGACTCTCCGGCAAAAAGAGGCCAGGACGTTTGGGAGGATTTTGTGGTTACTTTGCTCGCCAGGCTTAGGCTAATGACCACTTTTTTCTAGTGTAATGAAACTTTGGAACTTGAAACCCTGCTGTATTAACTAATTAATATAGCCTCAGAAAAAGTATCAGGTTTGGGGTTTGGGCCGAGTTATATGAGTGAAAAATAGCATGGTGGGTAGGCCGGGTTATGATGAAATTACTCCCAGGTATGTTATTTCCTTACAGTCTTTATACTACTATGCTTATATTTGAAAAAAACATAGAAGTAGTACATTCATGTTTTGTAGACGTTGTAGGTTAGCTCACTCAATAACCATTCTAACCACCTTCTCCCTTGTTGTCTTCTCCTATAGAGACTGGAAAACAACATACACAGATTCCAAGACCTCATTACAACCAGAGGTGGCCCTGAAATATAGGGTGGGCTAAGAGAAGTTCCTGAGGTGGGCTTCCACTTCTGAAATAGGAAGGCAAAGATTCGTGAGCAGAAGCCTTTTTGTCCTCCTGCCTTCTTCTAGCATGGAGCTTAGATACAATGCCTGGAGACAGCAGCTGCTTTGTTACCAAGAGAAAGAAAACTGTATGCTAAGAATGGTGGAGCAGAAGGATAGAAGTAGCCTGGTTTCTTAATGACATCCTTTAATAACTATGCTGATTCTGGTCTACCCACTTCTGGATTTTGTGTTATGTGGGGAAAAAAGCCTTTTTAAACTAGTGTACTGGCTCTCAAATTAAGCTGCCCTTTAGAATCACCTGGGGAGTCATTAAGTTCCCAATTCTTAAATCACCCTGTATACCACCATTGAACAGGAATTTCTGATGATTGGACCTAGCTAGGCCTTAGTAATTTAAAAAACTCCCCAGGTGATTCCAATGTGTAGCCAGGTTTGAAAACCAAGGTTTAAGCCACTGTATTTTGTTTTTGTTTAGTTGTTGTTACTCCCAGATGTACACTATTGCTATTTTACATGTGTTGAAACTATATTTAAACAATAGTAGACTATAAATTCCCCCAATTCCAACCAGCTCTATCTCTACTACTATCCCTAGGAGAACCACAATCCTCAGAGTGCTGGGCCATTTCTTTCAAAATTTCCTGTCTGCATATACAAGTGTATATTAGTTTTCTGTTAAAAAAAATCCTTCTAGAGCCTGTTCAAGTTGGGCCTAGGAAATGACATTGCCCTAGAGTATGGAAAAATCAGGACAATGCTGACTTTGAGTTTTCTATCTCCATGAGCCATTAGGATACCTAGGAAATGTCAATATTTTAGTATCCAAAATACCTCTTACAGTCTGCCTTTTGCATTTTAAAATAGCAGAAAACAACATTTCATTAATATGGTCTAATCTACTACTTAAAATGTTTTAAAACTTAAAAAAATGCCTAAATGTTTAAAACATAAATTTTTGTCTGTGGTTAATTATTTAAACTGAGACAGAGAAGATGTTGAAAATGAATTGCTGGGTTTCAATGTGGGGTAACCCTCAAGTTTGTAGTAAAAACCTCTTCTTTGAGCTATTGCCTCAAGTTTCAGTTGTTCAAATGTCCGCTCTTTTGAAGAAGAATCATCTTTTTTTGATTCATGTTTTTGTTTTATTTTAAGTTGCAAATCATGCTGTGATCCAACAGAGGTTGAAACTGGCATGTGATAACATTTCCAGCAGGCCTGCTACACTTGATGGCATGTCAAAAAATGTACATAAAATATTCCTGTTGAAAAGACCCACCTCCAGAGCGAGGACTGTGACTTGTCACTAATTTTTGACAAGATCTAGAAAAAGAAGGCATGGGTTCACAATGCCAACTCTGTAGACAAAAAGTAATAGGTGTTGGTGGGGATATGGAGAAAAGGGGACTTCATTTACTGTTGGTGGGAAGGTAAATTGGTGCCACTAAGGAGGTTCTTCACAAAACTAAAAATAGAATTACCATATGATCCAGCAATTCCACTTCTGGGTATTTATCTCAAGGAAATGAAAGCACCAATTTGAAAAGGTATGTGCACCCCCATTTTCATTGCAGCATTATTTATAATAGCCAAGATATGGAAACAATGTGTCCATTGATGGATGAATGTATAAAGAAATTGCAGTATATATGTATAATAGAATACTACCTAGCCATAGAAAAGAATGAAATCTTACCACTTGCAACAACATGCCCTCAAGGATGGACTTTGAGGGCACTATGCTAAGAGAAATAAGTCAGAGAAAGACAAATACCATATGATCTCTTTTATAATGTGGAATCTTAAAAAAAAAGAGCTCATGGATAGAATATTGGTTGCCAGAGGTAGGGGTTTTGGGTGGGCAAAATGGCTGAAAGGGGTTAAAAAGCACAAGCCTCCAGCTGAAAAGAAACAAGTCATGAGGATGTAATGCATAGCATGATGACTGTGGTTAATAATATTGTATGCTTGAAAGTTGCTAAGAGAGTAGATCTTAAAAGTTTTTACCTCAAGAAAAATTTTTTAACTATGCATGGTGACAAATGTGAACTATATTTATTGTGGAGATCATTTTGCAATATATACAAATATCAAATCACTATGTTGTACACCTGAAGCTAATGTAATGCTATATGTCAATTATATCTCAAAAAAAAAAAGAATCCCAAGTCAGCCTCTGGGGGACTTGGGGAATACTACTAAATATTATGCCTCACTTTTCATCTAACAAATTGGGTTATTATAGTGAGGACTAAAGGAGATTATAAATGTGAGACATTTAGAAATGTGTCTAGTACATATTAAATGTCCAAAAACTGTTAACTCTTGTGATAAGCCACATTAATTCGAACCCTTAATCCTGAATACCTATGTTCAAAAGTGAATTCCCTTCTTGAGGGACTTTTTCCCTAGACTTCCAGCTGACATGGATTCCCTCTGCCCACCCCCAACAATTTCCGTTAAATTCCTTGTTTGGATTTCACCATTCATACCTCATTTTCCTCTTATCTTCTTACCCTACACATTTCTTCCTGAAGCTCTGGTTCTCGCCATCTGCTGAATGGTTCCCACATCTGAAGTTCAGTCTAAATTCTTTTCGCATACACTCCAAACTCCTGTGGCCTTTCAGACATCACTTCAATGTTCCATAGCATTTTATTCCCTAAAGCCGTACCCCTGCTGCAGAGAATGGCATCACACTTTACGCACAATTGTCCAGTTTTTCGACTCCTCCCTTTCACATCTGTCAAACAGTCTTATCAGCTGTGTCTCCAGTCTGTCCACTGCTCTCATCCCCTTTGCTACAACCTTTGTTTCGGCCATTGTCTTCTCTCTCAACTACTGCAATATCTTCCCATTCTCCAGTCTTCACTCTGCAGCTTTAGTAGTATTTCTAAAATGCAAAACTGTCAAGTTACCCCCTGCTTCAGTCTCCTCAATGACACCCTATTGTCTTCAGGGTAAAATACAAAGTTTATAACAAAGTCCTTTATAAAGTTCATAAGTTCTTTCATGATCTGGCCCAGGCTTAGCCTTCCAGCCTCATCTCCTGCCCTTCCCTTTGCATGCTGCTCTCCAGACTTCCTACCATCTCAGGGACTTGGCTCTCCTGTTCCCTCTGCTAGTTTCTTCTCCCTGTCCCACCCTTTCCCTGTCTCACTGTGTCTGCCTAACTTCTACTGATCCTTCATATTACAGTTCAAGTATCACTTCTCTGAAAAATTTCCTTGACTTCCACACTTAGGTTAAGGGTACCTTCGATGTGTTCTTACAGGACCTATTCCTCTTATCACTATACGGAAATTACCTGTTTATTTATCTATACTACCTACGACAGGGAGATATAGATAAAGCTTGATAAAGACAGGTTTGTATAATCAATACCTATTACTCTGTCATGCACTTCCTCCACATCTCCTGGGAACAGCACACCTTTTTAAACTCATTCTCTTTTAATTTCTAGAGGGTCTGGTAGGTCTTTACATGACTTAGATCAAAGGCGACTGTCTGGTCCAAATGGGAGCAATGATGGTATAAGGTTGTGGCCCGGTAATGCTAAAGCATGACTGATGCTGGATTGAAATCCAGGCTCCTCCCTTTAACAGTGTGTGAACATCTTTGTGGTTTTATCTTTTCATCTGTAAACGTGTTTCATAATACCTACTTTATAAGAGATGCATCTTGAAGAATGACAGTGAATGATTGTAATTCTAATCAGGTGGTGGTTACAGATGTCGTTTCATTGTTGGAAAAATTCAACTCACCTGGTATGCAGCTGCTGCTCTGAATGCTTTTTTCTCTCTACTTGTTAGTAAAGACCATCAGAATCAGTTTGCTTTCTGTTGGCAGGGCCAACAGTATATCTTCACTATCCTACCCGAGGGGTGTATCAACTCTCTCCAACCCTATGTCATAATTTTATTCCAAGGGATCTTGATTGCTTTTCCACTCTGAATCACTCTGGCTCATTAGATTGATGATGTCATGCTGATCCTATTATGCTTCCTAGTAAGCAGGAAGTAGCAACTACACTAGATATGCTGGAAAGACAGAGGCATGCCGAGGGTGGGTAATAAATTCCACAAAAATTCAAATGCTTGTCATCTTGGTAAAATTTCTAGAGGTCCAGTGATCTGGGGTACAGTGAAGTAGAAATTCACTTATCTTTTCCAAAGTGAAGAAAAAATGTTTCATCTGGCCCCTTCCACCCTTAAGAAAGAGGTACAATTCCAACAGGGCCTCTTTAGATTTTAGAGGCAATGTGCAACTCATTTGGATATGTAGCTCTCACTAATTTACTGAGAAACCTGAAAACTGCCAGTTTTGAGTAGGACTCCAAACAAGAAGGCTCTGCCTCAGGTTCAGGCCACCATGCAAACTGTTCTAACATTTAGGCTGTGGAATGAAGCATGTCCAGTGGTGCTCAAAGTGCTTGTGGCAGATAGGGACCCTGGAGACCTCAGCAGTCTCCTTCAGAGGGAATCACAGCCAAGACCCTAACAATTTTGGAGCAAATCTTTGCTATCCTCTGAAGACAGTGATTCTCTGGGGAAAGTTTCTATGTCGTAACTGGGCCTTAGCAGAGACTGAATGCTTGACCATGAGTCACCACTTTATTATGCAACATAAATTGCCCATCAAAAACTGGATGTTGTCTGTCCAAGCCATAAAACTAGGCATTCACGGCAGCATTCCATCATTAAATGGAAGTGGTATAAACGAGATCAGGCTCAAGCAAGTCTTAAAAGCACAAATAAGTTGCATAAGCAAATGGCACAGATGCCGATGGTCCATGTTCCTATGACATTGCCTTTCCCCTCTCAACCTGAATCTGTGGCCTTTTGGGGAGTTCCCTCTGACAAGCTGGCTGAGGAAGAAAAAATTCCAGGCCCAATTTAAAGATGGGTCTGTACAATATCCTGGTGCTAGCAGGTTGTAGCACTGTAGGCTCCCCAATTCATGTGACTTTGAAAGGTAGGAGTGAAGGAAAATCCTCCAAGTGGGCAGAAATATGGCTCTATATTGACTCAAGAGTAGTGGCTAATTTGTTTTGCTTGGATGGTCAAGACTTAGAAGGAACATGATTGGAAAATTGGTGGTAAGCAGGTCTGAGAATGAGGTCTATGAGTACAACTCTCTGAACATGAACAGAGTGTTAAGATATTGTGTCCCATGTGAATGCTTACCAAACAGAAATCTCATCAGAAGAGGATCTTAATAGCAGGTGGATGAGATGATCTGTTTGTGGACTTCTGTCTCTTTCCTCAGCTACCTGGTGCTAGTTCAATGGAAACCAAACAAAGTGGTCCATAGAGGTTATTTATTTATGGGCTCAGCAACATACACTTCCAACCACCACTGCTGAATGTCCAGCTTGCTAACAACAGAAAACACTGAGCATTCAGCAAGGCACCATTCCCTCGGAGCACCACCCTGCCACCAGATGGAAGGTTGATAACAAAAGATCACATCCATCACTGAAGGGACAAAACTTTGTTCTCAATGAAATAGATACTTAATCCAGAAACAAATTTGTCTTCCATATTCACAATGCTTTTACCAAAACCATCATCCAGGGATTTACAGAATGTGTTATTCACATGGTATTTTATAGAGCATTGCTTCTGACCAGGGAATTCACTGAAAATAAAGTGTGGCAATGGGCTTATGCTCATGGAATTCACTGGTCTTGCAGTGTTGCCCATCACCGTGAAGCAGCTGGCCTGATAGTGGTGTGACCCTTGGAAGACTTAGTTACAGTACCCAACTAGGTGGCAACATCTTCAGATCTGGGGCAATGTCCTTCTGAATATAAAATATACTCAAAATTAGTGACCAATATATATTGCTACTTCCCCCATAGCCAGTTTTTATTGGTCCAGGAATCAAAGGGTGGAGATGGAAGTGGTTCCTCTTTATGTTACATTTTGTGGTCTATTAATAAATTTTTTGCTATCTATCTCCACCATTTTAGGCTTTCCTGGTCTAGAAGTCTTATTTCCCGAGGGAGGAGTGTTTCCAGCAGGCAACACCTCAATGGTATCATTAAACTGGAAGTAGAGACTACCACCTGGCCACTTTGGGCTCCTCATGCCAATGAATCAAGAGGAAAAGAAGGAGGTTATTAAATTGTCTGGGGATATTTTATGTTGACAGTTAAGGGAAAACTGGACTTTCCTTGGAGAGAAGTCCTTAGAGGTCTGTGTGACCCATATATCAAAGCCAAGTCTATTGGATTAGAACTATATGTAGTAGGACTCATTATCAACTGCAAGGAATAGCACCGCAAATCAAACATCCTGAGAAAAAACAAGGAATTTACTTACAGACTTGTCTCCTGGAACTCAAGGACAAGACTGCAGCTGGCCCTGAGGAATGAAGTGGAGTCAGGCTGCCAGAAGCTGGCATAACTCTCCATATCCCCTTTCAGCTTCTCTCTGCACATCAGTTTCACTTTTTGTTCTTATTGCAGATTGCTCTCTGCTCCTCAGTTTATGTGGCTGAAAACATGGCTGCTAGCAGTAATCGCTTTAGCTATCTGGACAGAGATTAATATCTTTTTCCTGTTCCAGATGCAAACTTCTTGGGAAAGAATTCTGATTAGTCCAGCTTGGTTTATTGTTTGGGAGAGGGGTCATGTCGTACTGACATGGTGGCTTCCATGAAACCCTCATGCATGGAGTTGGTTGGTCAAGAGGTTTAGAACGGGTGGGGAGGTGCTTGTGAGAAAGTCGTCCCTGGAAGAAAAAAAAGGGTGCTGCGCTGACAAGTTATGAGGATCTACTAAGTAGTCCACATTTTTACCTAATAATAATAACAAAAGTAAATGAACAAATTCTTGTAACAAGAACCCACACCTAGGTCTCCAGGATCTAGGTACCCAGCCTCCCACCACTCCCAGGGTGCTGGCTGGATCCCTGAAACCTTATATAGGTTCTGCTAGCTAATTTTTCTGGGCTGGATGTTGTCCCTGGGCTCCATGTTTTTGGAATCAATTGACCCTGAACCTCAGCTTTCTTGTATGTAAAATGCGCTGCTATAAGGAATATGGAAGCTACATGAGAGTAGACACTTTTGTCTGTCCTGTTCACTGCTAACCTCCTGCACCAAAAACTGTGCTGGGTACTTGATAACCATTTGTTAAATGAGTTAATGAAAAAAAGGGTCCCACTCACAAGGGTTCCACTTGAGGATTAATAGAATGTTCTTGTCTTTTGACTAATATTAGATTTTTGTGTGTGGGGTTAGGTAAATTAACAAGAAGAGATGTGGAGGGGGTTTTTAAGAAGCTGGAGGGAAAGAAAGGGAGAAAAAATGAGGGAGAGAAGAAGAACCCTGCTACAGGGAAGTAAGAGAGACTGGGGAAGGAAAAGAGGGAGAAGATAAAGGTGTTGGATGAAGATTTACTAGTGGCCTGCAATGTAAATATCCCTGTTCTCTACCCTGGACTTTGGTAAAATCTATGTTACTCACTTTCACTTTGGAGGTGGATTTTTCAAGCACTGGCCTTGAGGTGGGTCTGGAGTGGTGGCATGGGACTGAGAAAACATGAGTTACAATTAAATGAGATAAGGTAAGTGAACTCTCTGAGCATCTGGTTCATGGGAGTCCCTCAGTAAATGTCTATTTCCCTGGGAGCCCATGACCTTGGCTGGCCTCCTGCAGCTCCCAGAATACAGCACAGGGCTTGGCATGCAGAGACTTCTCAGAATGTCCTCCTTGCCAAGCAGGTTTTCCAAGGGCTTTGTCTGATATGTCAAAAGCTGAGATAATGGAGACTTTTGGGCCACTTCACTCTGTGCAGAATTCCTGTATGCCTCGTGAGGCAGGAGCACAACTGACACACGCTCACAAAAGAAAACACTTTAGCCTGGTTGGGAAACTCCTGGGTATGCACTGATGTAATATGTTTTCATAAAAACTATAACAGGCTTCCGAGTTAAGCATTTGCTCAGCTGGCCTTTTCCAAAGACAACAGCTGCTTTGTGTCATTGCCTGTTGACAGTGGTCAGAGTCACACACTGTACGTTAAAGGCCAAAACATCCCACGTAAAATGATCACAATTATGAGGGAGCTGAGGTGCTCTATAGAGGTCTGCAGGTATCATGCTGGGTCCCCAGCCAGGGCTGGCCCCAGAGATTCTACTCCAGGTATAGGAGTTGGTAGACAAAGGAAATGACCAGCAGTTCAGGCCCCTGTTGTCCTCGGCGCCAGTGTTCTCAGAGTTGCCGTAGATCATTTTAATCAGGATGGTCCTTTCATCTGAATCAAAGGAATTCAAGTTCTATGTTTACTTGTTTGCCCCTTCTACCGGACTGGGACACCTAAGAGGACAGGAGCTCTGACTTGGTCATTGTCTTATGCCTGTACTTAGCACAAAGCCAGGCACAAAGGACCCACTTGGCAAAAGTTTGTGGGATGGAAGAATGAATGCAGGGCCTCCTTTGGGTCCTCCATTTTCAGGCTTTTCTTTACTCTCTTTCTTTGGCATGTGTCCCTGCTCACTGCAGGTGTCTCCTAAGAGCTTATGTCCCTGTGTTTACTTCTCATCCTGGAAACGGAAGTTCATTTTGAAGGCTGCTCTATTGTTTGCTCTGCTTGTAATGCCAAACTGAATGGGACCGATTTGCTGCCTGCTTGGCTGGTCTTCACACAGCATGTTTTTGTGATACGTAACAATTTTTTTCCTTTCAGATCAGGTGACCCGGTACAGTGGCAAGGACCAGGAACCCAGTGCTGTTAGAGTTCTGTATTTCAGCTTTCCCACTTTTTTTCAATTGTGTCAACAATTGTGTTCAATAATTCAGGCTAATTATTGGATTTAATGGTCCCTCAATTTCCTCTGTCCATAAAGTAGGTGCAACAAGGTGAACTTGGCTGAGACTGGACCCAAAGATATTTTGATTTCTTAATAAGCAGAGGCTGAAAAAAAACCTGTCATTCAAAATTTGCAAGCAATTTTGTGCCTCAAAAAAAAAAAAAGGAAATGTTTAGGAAAATGCCCCTTACAAGCCTTGTGCAAATGTAGAGCAGAGATTTTACTCC
Source organism: Manis pentadactyla (assembly GCF_030020395.1). Lineage (NCBI taxonomy): Eukaryota > Metazoa > Chordata > Mammalia > Pholidota > Manidae > Manis > Manis pentadactyla. The sequence continues at coordinate 50,432,818 of NC_080027.1, forward strand.
AGATTGGGGAGGGTTTGATATTCTGTGGCTCCACAAATCTAAAAGAGTTGGTAAAATTATGTAAAATGTCGTCATTGTATTAGGCAGAGTTAATCTCTATAAATGGTTTCCTTTGGAGAAGTGTTTATTTCCTAAGCATGTGTTTAGACTGTCATCTATCTGTTTATTATTGCTTTTAGAAAATAAATGAACTATTTTTTAGCTAATCACTTATAGAAGCTAAAGAGCTAAGACATTGAAGATGCCTGGAAGACTGCATCATTCTGGTCATAAACTGTCAGAGGAGAAATGGGTGGGAAAGAACTTAACTGGGCTTTAAAGGGCTCAGCATTGCCTGGGCTGTAGTAACATATGGTAATAATATGTTACAATATAGTAACAATGATATTCTATGGTCAGAATGCCTGTTCTGATATCATTTAGAAGTTGGAGTTTTCACTGAAATGGGCACTTCAGTTCTCTAGCCTTCTGGAATAAGATCAATCCTAAAGCAGGAAATGAAGACAAAGGAGATAGGCCTTAGATTGGAGTGTGAGGAATTAGGTGCTTGTTTTTCTGGACCTCAAGCATTTGGGAATCAAGAGTATTTCTACTATGGGAGGCAGCCTGGCCCTTGCACTATGGCAGTAACAGAAAAGAATGTAGAATTCAAACCTGGGGCCTGGGAAATCTGAGCAAAAGTATTGGGTTTTAAGTTTCTGTATGTTGTAATTCTCTTCTCTCCAAGTTTGTTATCAGTAGAGGAAAATGAGGGAAAGGTCTGTATACAGCTCATGCTGGAGCAGAGCAGTGGGTTTAGGAAAAGTTGTGCCCTGAGGGAAGCAGATATTCAGACATAAAAGTCCTCCATGAGGAGCCCAGTGGCTGGCTAAGGTGGAAAGTACATGAGAAATGGGTGGGCCAGGTAGGCATGCCCCAAGGGAACTTGGTAAAACCTAGAATTCTTGAAGATGGTGGGATTGGGCTCAAGCTATAGTGGTTGGTGCATTAAATAGAAGCATGAGTTTATAAACTGGTGAAATCTTGCATATTAGAGTTACATATGGGTACTAGTACCTACTTCACTTAGCTATTGTTACAATCAGGTTTTACTAAATGTAGCTACTATCATTACTAGTGTAAGTTGAATATTGATTGGTCTCTGAGATGCCTTCTTGCTCAGAAATTCTATGAATCTATGGGATGCTGGAAGCAACACTGGAGTCAGCCTGGCTTGAGCATCCATTGGTTCTCCCTTCCACATCCTCCTCACTCACTGTCCCTTTTCTGTTCAATTGGCATGAAGTGTGAGACAATGCTAGAATGTTTCAGAACACATAGCCAGGGAAATGTTATAATTCATTAGGAGTCAGTCTTAAATGCAGAGAAGCTTGTGCTTCAGATAGGTGGTCACATTCTTGGAATTATGGTTCTGATTCTCCCTGGTTGCAGGAGTGCCAATTCCCATTTATCTTATGACATGCTGAGCTATCACTTGAGCATTTCTTAAAAACAGAGGAGGTATTTCAGGAGGAGAAAAACCAAAACCCCGATTTAAAAAGAGAGGAAAAAATAAGAATCTTTATTAAAATTTCCACATGAGCAGATTAGGCCATGCTGTAGGACTAGGCCATTGAACAATGAGGCAGATTTTACTTTCCAAAGATGGCCCCAACACCGTCTCTCTTCCCACGTGCTGTTCCTGTGATGACACTTTGACATTCTCCTTTTGAGAGATGGAATCTGTGTTCCACCTCTTTGGATCTGGGCAGGCTTGTGACTTTGGGGGAGGTAATGCTATGTGACTGAGCCTAGGTAATAAAAAATGATATAATTACTGCCTGGTTCTTGTGGGATGCTCACTCTTAGAACCTGTATTAGATATCTATCTCTGTGTGACAAATCTCAAAACTTATGGGTTTAAAACAACACATTTATTTTCTGTTTCTCTGTGTAAGGAATTTGACCAGAGCTTGGTTTGCTCCTGTGCTGCAGGATCCTGCACAAGGCAAAAATCAAGGTTTTAACCAGGGCTGGGGTCTTATCTGAAGGTGCAAAGGGGGAAGGATCCCCTTCAAAGGAAACTTATGCAGTCGTTGTTGCTGAGGATCGTTGGACTGAAGTCCTTGTTTCCTCACTGGCTGTTGACCAGGATAACCCTTAATTCCTTGCCATGTGGGCTTCTCCAGCATAGCAACTTGATTCATCAAAGCCAACAAGAGAGTCTGGTGACAAGACAGGGACAATATTTTGTAACCTAGTCATGGAAGAAATATCCCCTCAATGTTACTATATTTTTTATTGTTTAGAAGCAAGTTAGTCAAGGGGATGGGATTACACCAGGTTGTAAATACCAGGGGGTAGGGAACATTGGGGGTCACTGTAGAGGTCTATTTCCACAGAACCTAACCACCACACTATGACGAAGCCACATGTAAATGTTCCAGCATTAAACACATGAGTGAAAGAGGCTTCAGATAATTCCAGTACCCAGCCATTGAGTAACCCTCAGCCTTTCAGACTTCCCAGTGAAGGCTCCAGACATTTGGGAACAGATACAAACTGTCCTTGCTATGCCCTTTCTGAATTCCTGACCCATATAATCCTTGAGAATAATACACTGGCTGCTGTTTTACACTGCTAAGTAGTAATTAGAACAGGTCACAAATCTTGAAGCTTCATTGCTTACTTGGTCACCTGGTTTGACCATATGAAATACCATTGTAAATGTGATTGATATCACATTTCAGCCCAAAGTTTGCAGCCTGAGAATACTGACTGCAAGAGTTCAAACAGGTTTGAAAAACCTTGAAACTTTCTGGTTGCTTTAGGTGCTACTTATATTTTGGTTCAGCTTAAAAATGTAGTACCCCACTCTGGGTGTCTTTCCTCCAGTGGTGGTCTGTAAAATGCCTTCAAGGGGCACAAGACAAATTCAGTTTTCCCAGGCTCAGTTCTGATATTCAGCTGAGCTTTCATGGTCAAGGACACACTTCTGAATCAGACAAGATGTTCTAAACTTTCTTATCAGTCCATTTTGAATAGGAAAATCATAATGTTTGGCTGATCTATGTATCAGGACAATTCTGCATACTTTTTGTTTATAAGTGTATTCAGGTGGAAAAAATTTTGAATTACTTTAACATCTGGAACTGCAATTCCTCCATAGGAGGGAAGTGTCTTTCTTTGAAAAAGTAATTTGGTAAAGCAGTAGGGGTACAGGAATGTGCCCCCACCCCTTCCCAGACTCTTCGCATGAGATGAGGAGAGGAGTTTGTTTCTGACTTTGGAGAGAAGGTGGGGAGAAGAAAAAACAGAGGAGAGAGAGAGAAGGGAGAAGGAACACAGAGGAGTGTGTGAGGGTGGAGGCAGTGAGGGTAGGTGTAGTGTTGGGGCCAAGAGAGGAGGAAACCATAAGGGGTGGCTAATAGGAACTGAGGACAGCAGCAATGTACAGTGAGGATTTCCAGGTTGTCTGTTGTACAGTGAGTGATGGAAATCCCTTCCTGTGAACCCTGCAACATTTTCAGTAAAGTCTACTAATCTCATATGTGCTGTGTCTAAATTTTTTTTTCCCATGAAAGGGCTAAATTTTGTGCCTGGATTGATATGGTGCTGAACAAAAACAGTACTCAAACAACATTACCCCTGAGAGATCAGGAGAATGGATGTGTCCTGAGCATTTATAGAAATCCTAGAGAAAGGCCTGGACTTCCATAGCCCATTGTAATGTGAATTTTGAGCAAATATTGCCTACCCCTTCGGATGCAGGGACATCCCAGCTGATGTGCGGGCTACATGTGTCATCTACATGCATCAGGCCCTGGTTCCTGGTCCTTATGTCCTGTCTCAGTTCTCCACTCTTTCTCTTCCTGGCCACCCCTATCCCCCCTACCTACATGTATAGGTCCAGCCCTGCTGCAGGTCCCTGGGACACTCTGGAGGTGCAAGAGGCATTTAACTAGATCGGATGTGATGGTCTAGGCCTCCACATAAAGTTACCTTTGCTGCTCATACTTTCCAACTTCATGCCCCTATCTTGAAAACTGGAACATTTTATTCTTACATCCTGGGGCCTCCTCTCCTTCCCTACCCTGAGGGCCTCAGGATTTGTAAGTGGACATCTGCTTTGGTCTCTATTTCTAAATTTCTTCCCTGGTATTCTATCTACTTGTTTCATTTTAGGAGTTAGGAACCTTGAACTCCAGGCCTAAGATCTGACACAAACTTGCTATTGACTTCTGCAAAGTCATTTTCACTCTCTGGCTCTTGATTCCTCACCTGTAAAACATTGTGGTTGGGAAGATGATTATTAACTCAGCAGGCTTTGACATGAGTTATGCAGGCTCCTCAGCAACACAGATTAGATGGGATGGGCCCTGGGGGTTAACTGGTCCTGGCAGGGGCTATAAAGGTGTGGTGAGTTCTGGCCAGGTTGGGGCAGAGTTTGTGATTGCAGGGCTCCATCCAGTGTTAGGGAGCAGCCATGGGGCATAAAGTAGAGACAGGCACAGAATCTTGATTTTCAATACTCAGGCCACTGAACACACAACTTAACCCAGTGAGTGGAGATTATGGTGCATGGACCAGCCCTGCTGACAGAGAATGTGGGCCAGTGTACACAGGGACTCGCAACCACAAGCAGAACCCAACCCAGGAGGACTTGGTTTCAGGACAACACTCAGTTTTCCGGGGGCAATGGAAAGAAAGTCAGGGTTACAGGGGCTGAAAGTCAGGTGGGTGGCCTGCATCAGTATAGCTCACAGGTTGTGACTAGGAGGCCATGGTGATTATTTCCAGCTTACCAGTTTTGGAGGCAACAAAAAGATTATTTCTGGGGGCGATATAATGAGGTGTAAGAAATACATATTTGGTCATTCTTATGACCAAATATATATTTCCCAGGCATATTTGGTCTTCATTCACAGTTCCTGAAAACACTGCAGTCTTAAAGGTGAAATGGGTGTTTTGTCAAGTTAATGAGAGACCTTTGGACCCTCACCCAAGGGCGGGAGCTGGAGGTTGGATCAGCCAATGGCCAATAATTTAGTCAGTCATGACTATGCAGTGAAGCCCCCACAAAAACCCCTGAGAAGAACTCTGCCCTCTTTCTGCTCTGCCTGCTCTGCTCAACTGCACCCTGCTTCTTGGTCAGAGAGAGCTTCTGTGCTTGGGGAACTAGATGCCTCCATGTGCCACCGAGCCAGGCCCCAAGCTCCACAAGGACAGAAGCCCCTTTCCCTGGCACCTTGCCCTGTGTCTCTCTTCATCTGGCTGTGAACTTGCATCCTTTACGGTATCCTTTATTAAACTGGCAAACGTGTTTTCCTGAGTTCTGTGAGCTGCTCTAGCAAATTAAATGAACCTAATGGAGAGGTTGTGGGGACCTCCAATCTGATAGTCGGTAGGTCAGAAGCACAGGTAACTGCCTGGGGCTTGTGACTGGTGTCTGGAGTCAGGGGTGGAGGGCAGTCTTGTAGGATGGAGCCCTTAACCTGGGAATCTGGTGCTGTCTCTGGGCTGATAGCATCGGAATTGAGTTGAGTGCTCCAACATGCTGCTGATGTTGAAGAATTGTTTGGTGTAAGTATGTGTGGGAAGCCCCCTCCCACATATTTACACACACTGGAATAGGGTCCGGGTACCTGAATGAAATTACACTACTATTACTGCTGTGTATAATAGTGTTACTGTTACACATATATGTAGGGAAGAAATACACCACAGTTAGAGATGTTGCACTAGGCAACTATACCTGTCATACAATGGCTCAGGTCTTCCGTTTTCTATCAAGGCTGCCTTAGAATAGGATGAACCAAGTCTGTGGAGGAGGATGGAATTGCTGATACCAAGAGTCTCCAGGCAAAAGATTCTAGGGTTCCTTGAACAGCCTCACACATGTCAGGAGGGGTCAGCTGAGCACAGCTTACAGCACCCTACATGTTTGCAGAGACTACAGGCCATTGTACACGTGGATTGGGCCTCTTTACATCATGAGTGTTGGGTCAGTCCTTGAGCAGAACACCACACAAACTTGTGGGGTTCACTCCAGTGTAGAGAGAGAAATCACAGTGTCTGATACATAGTAGGCCTCCAATATATGTTGGTTAAAAGAATGAAAGATGAAATTTGAATAAAATGAACAAGAAAAATAGATGGCTGGGAGAAAGATAGAGTAGCAGGGATCTGGGGAAGGTCTTATTTCCCTCATGTGATCCTTACCATCAACAACTGAGTCTTAACCTTTTCCCTATAATAAGAAAAATAATTCTTAAAACACATTTTCAGATTACAGATTGCCAGAGCCAGGGAGATGTTCCTACCCCTTGACCCAGTAATTCCACTCTTGGGATTCTATCATAAGAAAATAATTCAAAAAAACAAAACGCTAAGTGCACAAAGCGTCAGCATCATCTGAGGCAGCAGAAAATGGAAACAGTTCATGTGTCCCACAACAAGGGACAGGCTGACTAAATTCTGGTACCTCTACTCAATGGAATATTCTGAAACCACAAAAGATCGTTGTGAAGATTACTTACCAAACATGAAAAATACATAATAAATAAGTTCATAAAAAAGGTGCTACATGCATTATTATTGCCAGTGTGTTGGGTGCTCTTCCTTGTGTCAATCAATTAATTTTGTCCAGTTTCCTATCACTGTGGTCAAATTCCAAAAGGAATTCTCCTAAGGTACTCCAGAATGCCTAATGTTGCTCACCCTTGCTCTAATTTAAAAATGATACATCATGGAATTCCAAGAAGGTGGCAGGAGTGGGGCAGTGGCAGCGTAGATTTTGAATCTTCCTGAGTCACCATATAAAAAGCAGACAGAACAATTACTTAATAGAATTAAAGACCTAGGGGCAGCACTTGTAATAAAACTAGGTGACTAAATATAAGCACCAACAACCAGGTTGTGTTATGAGTGTTTATGTGAAAAAGAGCAGAGGGAAGCACCAGGGCCTCTGATGGACCTGAGACATGAGAAATCATCAGACATGATGGAAAGCACAGAGGGTCAATCTGAAAGCAGCAGCTAAAACTGGAAGCGTTTGCCCAATCCAATAGTGTATGAGAAGAAAGAGCTTTAAGGTGAGGTCTAAATGGACAGGGACACCCTAGACTCTGAGGATGATCTCTTGAAACTGAGTAACCTATGTGCCATTTAAAGACAGAGGCCCACAATAAGGAAATTTCTAGGAGAGGAATACAAATTGATGATCGAGTAAGACAAACAAACCTGAAAGAAAAAGAAAGTTCAGATAAAAGTGGGGAAGGAAAAAACAATGGGAGAATCTTAGAGAGAAAACTGTTTTAAAATACAAATTTATTTTAGAAAGCCGACTGCCACTTTTTGATACTACATGAAAACCACAGAAGTTAGAAAAACGATTTGAACAAAATTTAGGAAAACTAAACTCACACCAACATAATCAACAGAGAAGTATCAAGGTAAAACATTCTGAGGAAAAGGAATGAGCAGCACTATGATATAACAACAGGCTATGAAAGCATCTCAGAGACTCACGCACAAAAAGGGGATCAAAAGATAACATTCTAAATCGAAACAGGAGATTAAAGAAAACTTTTCTAATGCTTAGAAATGAGATTACAGAACTAATGAATGAATTACAAATAACAGAAAAAATTATTTTGGAAATGAAGACTCAATTATAAATGAAAGAAGAGACATCATTATAGATCCTATAGATATTAAAAAAATAATTAGGAAATCTTATGTTTACTGAATGAATTCTATCATATATTTAGAATGAAATGATGCTATTTTAAAAACAGGAGGAACACTACCCAACTAATTTGAAGAGGTCAGCATTATCTTGATACCAAAACCAGAAAAAGATATTATAAGAACACTAAAAGTCAACATCTCTCAAGAACAGATTTTAAAAAATCTCAATATTTCAGAAAATTGAATGGTATATGAAAAAGATAATATGTCACGAGCAAGTGGGATTTATCCCATGAATGGGAGGTTGACTTAACACTTGAAACAGGAAATCATCACTCTCTGATAATCAGCTAACTACTCCCATACAATTCACCTACTTTTTGTATTGTTTTCTTTTGCACATTAAAAAATCTAAATAATCTGAAATAATTTGGGTGTAATGTGCCAAGTGAGAATATGACCTGTTTCTTCCAAAAAAGTTATTTTTCCCAATGCCACTGTTAAATAATGTGATTTTCCCCCATTAATTTCTGATGTTTCCCTTATCATGTTTTCTTACTAATTTGCACGTCTGTCAGTATGTTTGCCAGTATTATAGTTTTATAATGTTTAATGATAGTAGTTAAACATATTTTATATCTGGCAAAACAAAGGATCTCTAATACCCTTCTTATAAACATTTTACCAAATCTTCTTTCTTAAAATTGGGTGTATTTATTAACACGTAATGTATTTACATAACTTAAAACTCAAATCATAGAAAAGGGTATACAGATGCAATAAATGTTACTATTTTTTTATGTCTTCATTGCTATGTGTTTATGCACAAACTAGTAAATATGTAAATACAATTTTTTTCTGTTTAAAATATGTATATACACAAATGGTAGGAAACTGTATACAGTCTTATGCAGTTTGCTTTTTCACTTAACATTACAACTTGGAGTTCATTTCATTTCAGTACATGAAAAACTTCCTTATCCATTTTTTTTTACAGCTGCATAGCATACCATTGGATGGATACCACAATTTATTAAACAATTTCCTATTGATACATATTTAAGTTTTTCCTATTTCTTAGGTAATAACAATAAATAAAAAAGAATAACATTGTACATATATATATTTTTACATAGATCTAAGGATATCTGTAGGATAAATTTCTGGAAGAGGAATTTCTGGATTAAAAGGCATATGTACTTAAAATTTTTAAATGTTGCCAAATTGCTCTCCATAGAGGTTGTACCAATCTATCAGCAATGTATGAGAGTACTTGTTTACCCACACCCTTAACCAATGACATGTTTTAACATTTTTTAATAGTTAACATTCTAGGGGTTAAAAAAATTTACATTATTCATTGTTTTAATTCACATTTCTTTTATTTAAGCAATTTTTCTTTAAAAAGGCATTATTTTATTATCATTTGTAAATTGTGTGCTACATTCTTTATATTAATAAAGTTTACAACAAACTTATGTAATTACATATGCATACAACCCCCATGTATGAATGAGTAACTTGTCTTTTCTTTTGAGAAGTGTTCTTTTTCACATCATGATTTTTTTTGCATTATTTTTTTAAATTAAGGTATCATTGATATACAACTTTATGAAGGTTTCACATGAGCAACATTGTGGTTTCAACATTCAGCCATATTATTAAGTCCCCCCCAGCCCCATTGCAATCACTGTCCATCAGTGTAGTAAGATGTTACAGAGTCATGATTTGTCTTCTATGAGTGACTTTTTAAAGCTCTTCTTAACTACTATTTTATTTCTGGAAGTTATCTTGGAATTTTAACATATACAATTGATAACTAAGGTATAGCACTGATAAATAATGGTAAATGAACTTTGGCTTCAAGTTAAAGTCATCAGCTACATTAGCCCCTTAACAAGAGTCAGCCTGTCCTTTAAATCTTTGAAGGCAGGAATTGACTTCTCCTCTCTAGTTATGAAAGTCCTAGATGGCAGGCATCTTCTTCCAATAAAATGCTGTTTCATCTACATTGAAATTTTTTTTGTTTAGTGTAGCCACCTTCATTCATTTTCTTAACTAGATCTTCTGGAGAACCTGTTGCAACTTCTACATCAGCACTTGCTGCTTCACCTTGTGCTTTTATAGAGATGGCTTCTTTCCTTAAACCTCATGAACCAACCTCTACTAGTTTCAAACTTTTCTTCTGTAGCTTCCTCACCTCTCTCAGCCTTCACTGAATTCAAGAGCTAGGGCCTTGCTCTGGATTTGCCTTTGGCTTAAAGGGATGCTGTGACTGGTTTGATCTGCTATCCAGACCACTAAGACTTTCTCCCTATCAGCAATGAGGCTGTTTCATTTTCTTATCATTCATGTATTCACTGGAGTAGCGCTTTTAATTTGTTTCAAGAACTTTTCATCTGCATTCACAAGTTTGATAACTGGCACAAGAAGCCTAGTTATTAGCCTGTTTTGTTTTTCAACATGCTTCCTCACTAAGCTCAGTCATTTCCAGCTTTTGACTTGAGGTGAGAGACATGCAACTCTTTCTTTCACTTGAACCCTTAGAGGCCAAGGGTTATTAATTGGCCTAATTTCAATATTGTTGTGTCTTAGGAAATATGGAGGCCTGAGGAGAGGGAGAGAGCCAGGGGACTGGCTGATTGGTGGAACAGTCAGCACACACACAACATTTATCTCTTGAGTTTACTGTGTCATATGGGTGCAGTTTGTGATGCCCAACCATAATTACAATGGTAACATCAGATCACTGATCACATACCACCATAACAAATACAATAATGTAAAAGTTTGAAATATTCTGATAATTACCAAAATGTGACACAGAGACACAAAGTGAGCAAATGCTGTTAGAAAAATGGTGCTGATAGACTTGCTGTTTGCAGGGTTGCCACAACGTTTCAATTTGTAAAAAATGAAATATATGCAAAGTGCAATAAGGTAAAGTGCAGTAAAACAAGGTATGTCTGTTTTTCACTAGCCTTAAGTTCTAGAATGATATTAAATAATTATGGTGGGACTGAGAATCCTTTTTCAGTTATGGATTTTAATGTAACAGTCTCTATATAATACTTCAATTTTTAGGTAAAATATTGTTATTCTTCATTATGTTAGGAGATTATCCTACTCTTCCTAAACTTTTAAAAGTTCAAAGAAAAATGGAAATGATTGTGAAATTTTATTTAGCAACTGGTTTTTGGAATCTAGATTTAGATTGATTTTTCTTATTGATGAGCTGTATAATTTTAATACATTTTTACATGTCAAACAATCCTCACATGGCTAGAACAAACCTTACTTAGCTATCATGGATGTGCTTTAATTCAGTTTGTTAATGTTTTCTTAAATTTTTCTTGTCCATTTTTTAAAGTGAGACTCTTGTTTTCTTTTTGTGTTTATGCTGTTCTGGATGGGTTTCGTTATCAGGGTTATGATGACCTCATAAAATGAACCGGGCAGCCTTCCTTCATTTTTTTGCCTAAATCCCTCTCTGTTCTCCTGGCTTGGGGAGAGTAGGGCTGGCCTACATTCAGAACTACTCCAGGACCCTGGTGACCTCCAGCATGTCCGTGGCCCTCTTCTTGACTCTAAATGGTGTTGTCTCTGGCATCTCTCTGGTTCCCCTTCTCCAGGTTCTGACTCCCCAGGGTGCTCCTCTAGCATTTACACTTCAACCTGAGCTGGCCTCTGTGTGAACCCAGGAGAGGGGATTTCCTTGGCAGATGGTGGTTCTGCCTGTGCGCCTCCCACTTCCTCCAGTCGCTTTCCCAGCTGCAGTCCCTGGCACTCTCCTGGGCTTCTGCATCCAGCTCTCTGCTGCCCTCACCTGCCCTCTGGCCACCATGTCTGCCATTGTCATGGGTTCCTGCAGCCCCGGGCTTTGAGAATGGGACTCACTTCCACAGTTCAGTGTTCACAGAACTCTCCTCCATGCCCTCCAAAGGCACTGGTTTGCAGGGGATATTGTAGTGATGCAATGGGTTATTTTGGTTGCCTATGAAGGAAGAGTGCCAGAATAGACTCTGCCCTTACAGGGTGTGGGTGAATGACAGAATTTCCAGATTCTACTCCCCAGCCTTAGATCATTTTCATATCCATAGGTGTTTACCACTGTGGAGCCTCCTGATAGATCTGGGGCAAGGGGTGGAGAGAAAATGGCTATTCTCTCCTCCCCTCTGTTCCTGGTATGTAATTGGTCTGGCATCTGCCCGTCACCAAGGACCCACTAATGGAGTTCCTCCTGGAAGGGATGGATGGGAAGTAGAAGGAGTAGGAGCCCCTGCAAGGTGGTAGGGAGACAGATGGTGCTGAATCTGGCTGGCAAATTTGAGTAAGCTGTGAGCAATAAAAATGGTTTCTCTCAACCTACCCTTTCCCCTGACTTATTTTGGTTTCACCAGTTTCATAAGGGAGTCACCCTGTGCTTGGAACACCCTTCTCCCTAGAGCTACACAGGGGAAATACAAATCATGTTTCTGCCGAGGGGCATCTCTGAGAAGGCTTGATGTGGTCTGGCAGACAGCTCTGGGAGTCCTAGAATGGGGAAGGGGTCACACTGAGTTTGGACCTTTGTCCCACATGAATATGGTATCCCTAAAGACAGCTGTGGCCCAAGAAGTATCTATGAGTTATACTTCTACACCCCCTGCCCCCTATGCTGCTTTCCTGCCATCTGAGACAGTTTGTATGTCCAGCCTTTCTGTTCATCTGTCTGCTGTAAATGACACCAGATGGTGAGACCTGGGCTCTGCAGTGGATTGTCTGGCTCAGGCTGACACTCCTTGCCAGTCTCCTTGATGCCATTTAAGGCCAAAGCCATGGAGAGGCACTTTTGTGAGTATGTTGGTTGTCACTATTTAATCTCAAGTAGTGGTTAAGAGTATGGCATCTATGGTCACCCAGATCTGGGTTTGATTCCTGGGTATGTCACTTCCTAGCTGTGTAACCTTAAACAAGTAACTTGACCTCTTTGAACCAAAGTTCTGCATCTTTAAAATAGGGAAATAATAGATATGTTTGTTAGGTGTTGTAAGATAAAAATGCATATAAAGTATTCGACATGATGCCTGACCTAGTAAATATTCTGTAGATGTTATTAAAGCTGCTTCATCATTCTGATCATTATTATATTTATCCTGGGCATCAAGGTACTCCTTAGCTGACATTCAAGACTCTCTACAATAAATTTTCAAATTGTCTTTTTGGCCTTATCGCCACTGCTCCTTTGCACATACTCTATTAATCAGCCAAATCACCTCTTTGCTTTTGTTCACACTGCAAACTAACCTCCTCCCTTAAATTGACCTCCTTTATTATGATATGCTGAGAATCTTTCCAACTGTCAAGGCCCAAATTAAATACCATCTAACTGATGGTCTTTATTCCTGGCTGCCCCACTCAGAGGTTCTCTCTGCCTCTTCCTGGAGCATTTCCATTGTAATTGTTTTTAGTCAAGAGTCAGGAGATGAGATTGGCTTCTCGGAGTGAAATTTTATGTCAAAATTCATATGACAAATGTCTAAGTTTCAATGGATACGCCCTCCTAGAGAATTAATCTCTGAATGTCTGAGGCCTTAGAAGCACTGTGGGTTCCAGAATTTCTCCATCATGGGGACAAGGATCAATCTGGTGGGAGGGGAATCTAAAAGTCTTGTTTTTCATGGTAAACACTGATTTCCCTTGCACTGTGTGTTTGCTAAGGATGGCTTGGAGAGGTGGTTGGAGACTGGCCTTGGGCGGCATGGGTTCTGCTGATTAGCTATGGATATTCCCTGACCTGTAAGTAAGCAAATGGAGTCCTTGGGTCTGATCGATAACTAAACCAGCTGTAAGTTAGGATGTTCTTGGAATTAAGAATGTGAAAGAAGGTGTCTGGAGATTATGTGGAATCTGTCAGGAGGCAAGCCAAAGTGTTGCAATGTGTTGTCCCATAGCCACCTCCATAGCCATTTTGTGAACACCTGCTGGGGAGATGGGACCTTTGCCTGGGCTGAGTGGGCTGGGCTGGCCAGTGTGGGTGAGAACTTGAGATTCCTAGGAGTTGGGCTTCTAGTCAAAAGGGAGAGATCTGAGGCCTAGGGAAGAAAGGACTTCACTTCTTTAGGACCTCTCAGGTCTGATGGGAGCTGGTCGATATCTGTCCACCTAAAACCATGGGCAGGTGGCCAGCCTAGGCTAGAGGTATACTCATCTCTGGGAAGTGGGTTGGGGGCTGTCCTGAGGATCTCAAGGGTCTGGCCATGCTTTGAAACATGAAATTGTGTGTGTGTGACCTGGTGTCTAGGCATCCTCCCTCTCGATCAAAGGGCTGGGTGAGGGAAGGGTACCGTGTAAGGGCAGAGGCAGGGAATTGCCTGGGCTTGACACAGAGGACTAAGAGATACTTGCTCCCTTGGACTGCTGCATGAGTTAGCAAAGGATGAACTGAGCCCAGGGGTGATGGAGTAACCAGCCGAGAGCCTTTCAGAGCACAACGTGGAAAAGCCTCAGTTTGCCATATCCCAGCTGAGGCCCCAAGATCCAGCCTGAGTCCTTTCCTTGAGTTTCTCTCTGAAAAGTTTGTGCCCCACCTACACACTGAGGCATCATCAGTACTGTTTGCCAAATATTTCCTGTTCTCCTCTCATCCAGGCACATGATAAGATTATATTTCTGGGCACCTTTGTGGCTGGCTGGGGCCAAAGTGACCATATGTGGCTAGTGGGTCGTGAATAGAAGGGACATACATCATTTCTCGACCAGAGTACCTAGTTGCCAATACAACCCTTCAGAGATCTCTTTCTGCCAATGGTTTGGGCAATGTTTAAGATGATGGATGATCTATCAGCCTTGGTTCCAAGTGAGGAGATGTAGAGCACAGAATCCAGCCATGGGCAGGTAGCATAAGAGGTAAATAAACTTCTGTTTTTATCAAGTACTTATTCATATTAATCCTACCTCACTGAAGATCCAGGTCTCCTGTCTGTTTCCAGGTTTTACTGTTCCACACTACTGAAGATCTGCTTTGTTTCCCCTTGCCCCAAGACTGTACCCTATGATTTACTTCTGTCCTCCTCTTTCTTTTTCTGGTTTCTATCCTTTGCACCTATATCCCTCGGTCCCAGTGCTACCATTGCTTAGCTCCATCTTGGGGTCTCCAAAGTCTTCTCTTTGACCATGAAGAAAGGTGGGCTCCCCTCAGGCAAGACTGTAGAGGTTGGAGCAGGAAAGGGCAGAGGGTGTGTGGTAGCCAGCTTCCAAAATAATGCAGAAATAATGATACACTACTTCCAAGATTAGATTTTAAATGATCACAGTTTCTGTCTTGGTCACTCCCTCCCTACTGATAATTCACTCTGGAGGGAAGCCCTGTCATGACGTGCTACGGAGAGGTCCGTGTAACAAGGAGCAAAAGCCTCCTGCTGATAGCCCTGTGAGTGAGCTTGAATGTGGATGTTCCAGCCAATTGAGTCTCAATGACTGCAGCCCTAGCTGGCACCTTGAATGCAACCTCACAAGAGATTCTGAGCTAGAACCATCTTTCTAAGCCAATCTTGAACTCTTGATCTTATAATAAGAGTTTGCAGTTTTAAGCTGTTAAGTTTGGAAAAACTCATAATGCAGTAATAAGTAAAACAGCACAGGTACTAGGGAGATTGTGTTTGGGATGTCAAAGACCACTATGATAATGATGGTAGATCTCTGCTTGGCCTAGATTGTGTCCCTTGCTCTGGGGCAGATTTGGCTTTTGTGCTTGGTTGCTGAGGGACCTCTCAGGACAGTACTCAACCTAAAGAAGGAGGGGGCAGGAAATATGAACGCAGCTTGGTGCCTATTGCTTAGAAATATCTCTGGATCCAGTCCCAATAGACACACTCAAGCCTGTCTTGTG
This sequence comes from Manis pentadactyla, assembly GCF_030020395.1. NCBI lineage: Eukaryota > Metazoa > Chordata > Mammalia > Pholidota > Manidae > Manis > Manis pentadactyla. The sequence goes on from NC_080027.1 coordinate 50,448,359, forward strand.
ATGAACAGGAAGCACTGAAGCAATTTTACAAAGAATGTAAAGCATTGGCACACCAATTTCCTTCTGTTCAGACACCTTTGGCAAGTGTGACATGCAGACAGAGCTGGTGTGACCCTGTAAGGATTCCAGCACACCTGTGGTGGTGTGCTGGGTGCAAAGAGCAGCACCAGAAACTAGAGCCCTGTAGAGTAGTGGCTACTCCAGAGATAGATGAGCAAAGGTACCCCTGGGGACACATTCCATAGTAGTTAGGGCCTACGTTATTGAGGGAGAGCAGTAAGCGAGTGAAATCAGAACTATTGCTGTTAAAGCATGTCACTCATGCTTGTAGCCTTGTAGGGCTTGGGGAAATTTCAGGTCCAATGATAACAACAACATGAAATACTGTCCTTTCACTTATTAAGGACTTGCTATGTCTGACTTCAAAATAAATAGTTCATATAGATCATATTTTTCAAGCTTTGAAATAATCTTTAAGGTGGATATTATTCCCATTTTACCGATAAAGAAACTGACATTATATAACTTGTTTCTTCCAAGAGCTTCCTCTAAAAGTCAAAGCAGGGGCCTCATGGGCAGACACCTTCCACTCTTAAAGGCAAAGTCCTCTGGTCCCCCATCTGATGTAGAGGACCTAGCTCTGGTTGTGTTCTGAGTACATGTAGATCTGGCCACTTTGTAAGACCAGGTTCCCTGGAAGAAAGCCCATGCTACAGCCTAACCTAAGGCTCTTGGCTGCAGGGACCTACCTGCTTTTATCCATGGAGTTAGCAAAATGTGCAGGTGACTTAAAATAGCCATTGGCAGAGTGCATTTGAGGTGAAGTATTTACCTCCTGTACTTCAGCCCTCTGTAGATCTGTGCAAGAGCAAATATGAGTCAAATATCTGGAATCAATCTAATTACAATGAATGAGGATTCTCCCACTTCAAGACTGAATGCTAGGCAATTGCAAAAGGGGAGGTGGGGAACTGCAGTGTGAATATGCTCAATGCTACTGAACTGTACACAGAAGAATTGTTATGACAGTAAATTTAATATGTATGTTTTTACTACAATTAAACATTTAAAAAGGAGATATGGTAATTACCATCAATTAGTAAATGGGATCTGATAGAAGGCAGTAACCAGCCTGTGAGGTTTAGTATGGGGTCTATGTGGGATGTGGAGCAACAAGTTGGAGAAGTGAGTGAGCAGGTTATATACTGTCAGGTCATCGCAAGGAAGACCACTTAAGACCAGCACAGAAACTCCACCTGCATCCAGAGTGGTGGGGAGAGGTTGGCAGTTAATCCTGGACCCCTGTCTGTGGCCGTGACTACTGTACTTCAGTCACAGTCACTGTAAATATAGAGATGCATACATACATATATACATTATATACTGTATACATAATGTAATACTTCTTACATGATGTAATATAAGTTACATTATATATGCTTATATATATATATATATATAGTATGCAGATATAATTAATAAGCAGTAATATGTGGTTAATGATATAGGATGGGTTCAGTTCTTTCAAATTATCCTTTTACCACCTACACAAAGTCCTGGGTCACAGACACCTTTCAGGTTTGTTCAGGAGGAAGGCCTGCCTGGGTGGACCCACAGTACTGGAGTCATCATTCCAGGGCTGGGAGGAAGTCCCAGAAGAGCTGCCCCTGTTCCTGTCCACTGGGTTACATGTCAGACCTGCAGCAGAGCACAAAAGCCAGCAAGGCAGAAACAGCCCCAGACTCTCCTCCACTCTTGCAGGCCCCTGGGAGGTGGGGCCCAGACCTGGCTCTCAGAGAGAAGCCCTGTGAGTGACAAGGGAAGTGACGAGTCTGGGAATGGGTTTGGGATTCTTGGCTTCTGCTGGAAGGTGTGAGGCCTTGGGTGCTGGAGGTGGGGCAGTTGGGAGGGTCTCCTGTTTTTTGCTCATTGAGAACTGGAAGTTCTTAAGAGAAACAGAGCTTGACAGTGAAACTGGAGGAACCTCTGATTCTCAGAGCTTTTGAGCTCTCTACTCTTTTCAAGGCCCTGGTATTTTAAGAGTCTCCCTCCTGCCTAGCCAGCCTTCTCACCCCGAGACCAGAGAGGATTGCCACCTTGACCATGCCATGCTTAGCACAGGACTTAGGTGTGGCCCCAGACCAGCTTCACTCCTCTCTTGGCTCAGGCCACAGCTGTCTCTTACCCTAGGTCACAATCCCCGTGAGGGCAGACACCACACCTTGTTCATTTTGAGAGCTCTGGCAGCTTCTCTCTCCCTGTCTCTCCATGTACATTCCATATTATTTGAAATAGAGGATCTCAGTAATTGTTTGTTAAAAACCCCTGTCCCCAGATGCTTCTCTCAGTGGTACTATCTTTCTTCTCTTTGCCCTGCTAACCAAGTGCTGTGGCTTTATAACCACACTGTCAGCCAGAGTTCTTAAACTGCAGTTTATCTTGGTCTGCGGTCTCCAGATTCTTGCTTGATTCCTTTCTGGAAATCTCCCAGATAAATCACAGCCAGTGAGATCCATGCTGTACCTCTCCCCAGAACAGCCAGTATGTAGGCAGGGTTTGAAGGGCCTTGGAGAGCATCCAGGAAGCCCTTGTATTATAGATGGGAAAGCAAAACCCCTGCAGGGAGAAGGGACTTGCCCAAGGTCATGGTTTTGAGTCAGGGCCAGAAGTCAGCATTCCTGACTCCAAGGGCCTCCGGGGCTCAGCATGCTGGCCTGCTGGCCTCCTTCTTCATGCTGCCTGAGGTTTTGCAAGGGTCTTTCTCTGAACCTCACCTTTCAGGCATCACATCTGGCCAGGCAGGTTGATAGCTTGGCAGGCCCAGAATACCTGCTCCAGGGGAGGATGAGAGTTTGGGGCTTGAGAGAAAAGAGGTGTCCTAAGGGAGTGGGGATAACAGCCAGTGGCTCTCCTGACATTCTCTCCACTGCAATTACTTACTACTGTCAAATAGCAGTTTGACAATGAACCCTAACAACAAATAGTGTGTTGCTGGAATTCACCCTGAAAGTGAACTAATTAGAGTGCTCATGGCCATCGGAACTTCCCGCCTACCCCTTCTAACTGTCCTCTGGCGGGAGGACAGTTCTGTTTTCCTGGCTTTGTGGTAATGTTTTCCTCCTCAGCAAAGGCTGATTCCTGCCTGAGTCCTGACCGAGGCTGCAGGCTGCATGCCTGCCTGACTTCTTAGGAGAAGAAAGTGGTAATGCTGCTTAATAAAGCTTTTCCAGACACTGCTCACTTGATCTCCAGTGAAACCCTGGGTGACAGGCAGGGAAGTGATTTCAGTCCTCAGTTTATAGAAGACACTGTAGCTCAGAATGGATGAGTGATTAACCCTAGGCCACACAGTTGTGAGCTACCAAGCCTGGGCAAACAGTGCTCAGATCCTAGCTCTGCTACTTACTGTGGAGATCATTTGACTCTAGGGTCTCCTACTCACGAGCTGTGGGGTCCTGAGTATTACTTAACCACCCTGCCTCAGTCTCCTCACTTCTAAAATTAAGAATATAAAATGTCCCTTATTGAAATGTTGGGAGACTAAATGAGCCAATATATGTAAAGTACTTAACCCTATGCCTGGCAGTCAGTAGACACTAGTGATAGTAGAAATTGTTGTTTTTATTATTGAGTCTGGCTCTGCTTTGAGGCAGGACAAGTCTCCTCTGAGTTCAGATGGGCAAAAGTCATAGTGCTATAAAAGTCTTAGAGATAAGTCAGTTTGTCCACTCATTTAATTTTATTATTATTTTAAAAATCTGACATTTGAAGGTAATCATATTAAATTACTCTTGTGATGCCTACAGATTAGGAACACAAGGTTGGCAGTTCACATAAATGGTTGAAAATACAATGTTTTTGTAGCCAATAAAATTTTTAATTTTTGCCTTTCTTGTTATTCTTTGTGTGCATCATAGACATCCATGTCATCACATTTCCCCCTTACATGCACCATTTAACCCTGATTATTGCACTGACGATGACTCAAATTAAGAGACAAAAATAGAAAAAAACAGTATTACTCATAATATTTGGGAAGTGGGGGAGGGGAAAGGGAGGAAGTGTAAGGGTGTTAATTTCCTTATCTTTCATAGCAGCCAGTCAATTGATACTGTCTACAACTGAAGTATTTTTTATTAAAGATTGTAGTCTCTTAATATTTTTCACAATATATTTTCTTAACCTGAGAGTGACCCTTGAGAAATTATATCTCTTGTGGAAAGTAAATGAAGTTAAGCAATTCCATTAGTTTTACTTTGGTATCATTGTCATTTGGTAAATTCAAGAAAAACTAAATTTTAGACCTTTATTAAAGAATATGCAAAACATGATCCCTTTATAATCAACTATTTCCTTATATCCATCCATGCACTCTCCCTTCCTACTTACCTACCTAGCTATCCTTCTTTCTGCATACATAGAGAAATACCTGCAATGATATTCAGTTGTGTTAGCCATGACTATTTGAGGTGGTGGGATTTCAAAGTTTTTAAAATTTATTTTTTGTGCTTTTTAAGATTATTTGAATTCTTTATAATGAGCATGTATCATTTTAATAAAAATAATAGAGTATCTTAAAGAAAAAGAAGGAGACAATGCTTCAGGATTTCACCAACATTTGGTGTTTCCTGGCTTCTGCCATGGTCCCTCACCCCAGACTCCAGAACCAAGGCTTTTAGGATCATCCAACACACAATGGTGATATCCAATGGTGACCCCACCCCAGACCCCTGCTCCCAGAGCTCACATCCAGTGTCCTTAGTGCTGGAGAACTTGAGTGGCAGAAACTCTTTGCAAAGAGGTTGAGAATAGCCTGGCAGGGGAGCATATAACTGAGGGAAAATGACCAAGGACAGGGAGACAGGAAAAGGGCTCTGATTCACTGGCATTTCCTTGCCTACATATGATGACACCAAACCTAAAGGGGAAGAGTGGCTTGTTCATAGTAAGCCAGCCTGTCACATGAATCCAAGGCAATCAATTGCCCCTTCAAAAGCAATTAATCTTTTCCCCCAAGCCCTTTGAACAAGGAGAGGTGGTAGAGATGTAGGCGGTTTTGCTTGGTGTGGAAAATGGAGAAGGAAGGGGAATGTCAGGGTGTGGGAGAGGGAAGGGGGCCACAATCTCTCCCTCCCCAGCAGCTTGTCCTGTTTTTCTATTAGATCTGCCAGAGTTAGCATCTGTAGGGACTTCAAGATGCCTTGAAGGCATCTATAGCAGCAACAACCTGAATGTTTAGATCAGAGAAAAGGTATTCTGAGCAGATATTACGTGTGGATTCTAATGGAGAAGATTTGGAAGACCCTGGTAACCAACCGTTGTCTTCCCTACTCCAGTCAGGAGACAGGGACTATTTTTACCTATATTGTCACAGTATTTTACATTTCTTTGAGGCATGGGGTGGTGGTAGGGGTGTGGAAGGGGTTTTTTCACAATTCTTGAGAAGGGCAGTCCCTGTCCAACTCTAGTATATTGTCAGCACCTCCTTGGTGGACAGCTCCACAGCAACCACCATAATCTCCCCATCTCAACAGGGCCACTGGGCCACTGGTGTTCTATGAATGATGGCTTGCTTGTCTTTCCCTTGTTATTTCTCCTTTCTTTCTTAAAAAATTCACTTTACTGTAAGGAAACTTCAGTTCAGGAGGTTTTATTATTTAAGTACATATGAAAATGTATAAAGAGGAATATCTAATTGGTCTGAAGAAAGGATTCCTTTGGCTAAATATAAGTGCCTGAGAGACTGAGTTAGAAACAGCTCAGGGATATGTGTGTGTCATAGCTCAGGAATCTTCTATAACAGAATTTGCAGATCCAAACCAGCATCAAGGACACATCATCTTACAAAAATTGTTCTGGGCTATTTCCCAGTGTTAATGCAATATGGGAGAGGTTAGTTGGACACTGAAATCTTAGAACTTCAAGGATTTTTTTTAATGTTTTAAGGCTAATGTTCAGAATATTTGAAATCTGGGCTGTCCCAGAAAGCCCAGATTTAAGATGATCATGCCCAAATTATCAATGTAACTGGAAATGGAGGTCTTGGAATTATTAATACCCTGGGAACTAAAATTCTTGAGGGTGCAGAGATTTTCCTGCTAAGAGCAAGCAGAAAGTTTTTTAAAAGTGTGATTCTCCATTGCTTTACTTAAGAGAAGTGGAACACTGCCACTGAAGCCTGTAAAAAGGTGTGTGGCCAGGTCAGGAGTTGGCAGGAGAGGCTTGCTGGCTCCCATTAGGCTCCTTATAAAGCAGCTTTTACCTATAAAGAAGTCACTTAGCACAGAGTCTGGCTTCCAGCCTGGCAGGCTTGGAAATGCTATTTTGTCGATACTGAGAGTGGCTTCTTCTCACTCCTATCAGGGTTTCACTGTCCCAGCTCATAAGAGCTGGTTGTATAAATTACTTACCAGCTGTTCATAGGCAATGAGAAAATAAAACTTCTTGAGGACCCAACATTTGCTGTTCCCAGTCAGTATCCCCTCTTTGTCTAAAGAAAAGCCATCTGGGAAGCCAGGTTATAATCAGAAAGTTCCTTGGGGAGCTTGGAATCAGAGTAAGGGGAGAGAGTTTATGACTGTGGTGTTTGATGGCAACAGGCTCTGGTTGGCCATTCCCCTCATGTCCAGGATGAGAGATGACCTGCCACCAAAGATGGACAGGTTAAGATCTTGGGTCGAGCAACCAATTCTCCTTGTTTGGGCCCCTCCAAAAGCTGACCTTAAAACAAGGATTTGAATGCAAGTAGTTTACTTGAGAGGTGGTCCCAGGAAACAGTGGTAGCAGAGTAGGGAAGAGAGACAGGAAAAGGAAGGAAGCCAATACAGGTGTGCTCACAAACAAGTTACCATCATGGGCAACTGGACCTTGATCTCAGTGGGAACTCTGAGAGGCAGGGTACAATATGCACATTTGTGTTGACCCTTCCTAGGAGTTCTCTGGGTTCTTTATCCACAAGCTGTCATAAGCCACTGGCTAAGTGATGCTCCTGATCATGGGGTGGGGCTGGTGTGGTTAATTTTCTGACATATTCCGTGTACAGCATGTGTTGACAGGATGAAGTCCAGTGGCCAAGAAAAGTCCTCAGGTCAAGAGACACAGGCATGACAGAAGATGGTCTGGTGGGCACCAAAATGGATAGTGCTAAGGGGACAGAAGTGGAGGCACAGGTAGTATACACTACACCCTCTATCCCCAAACTGTGGCCAGTCATGGACTGGGTATTATCTCTGCTTCCTTTCATGCTCATTCTTTTTGACTGTGCTTGTATCACTGAACAATACTCTCTATGATTGGCTCATTCTTTTTATTTTAAAAATAAGTTTGTTAAACCCAATCAATTAGATTTTGCTCTTCCTACTCCTGGCCCCAGGAATAGTCCATGATTATTACTCTTTACATGTTTTGGGTTTTATTTAGAATGGTGGGGGTTTAATAGTTTAATTCTCCGAATTTTGGGAGTGCTGTCTTGATGACCATATGCACTGCTTCCAGGAGGCAGGGGTAGGGAGGAGAAACACAGCAGTAATTAGAAAAGGAGGAACATTTAGAAACAGAGTATTGGATATGTTTTGAACTTTTTATGAAACTTGACCGTTGATTCTTTAATTCATCTGGAAGAGAAAAGACACAAGCCTAGCCAAGAACATTTTGAAAAAGAACAATGGTGAGGCATTTGCCCTATCAAATATCAAAATATACTATAAAGCTACAGTGATTAAAACATTGTGGTTTTGGCACAGGAATAGACAAATAATTCAATGGAACAGAATAGAGAGTCCAGAAAAAGAGTCATCTACATGTGGAAGTTTAGTATATGATGAATATGGTATTTCAAATAAGAGGATAAAGGAGGGTAATAAGGGTGAATTATATAACAAGTGGCATTACTAGATACCCATCTGGATGAGAATTAGGTTAGATTCCTATCCCACACATACACTAAAATAAAATTAAAATGTGGAGGTAACACCAAAGAACAACACAAAAACATTTCAAAATAAAATATATGAAAGTACTTTTTAAAGCTTGGAGTGGGGAAGACCATCCTAAGTAAGACAAAAATTTAGAAGCCTGGAAGACACTGACTAAATAACACTGAAAACTTTTTGTGCAAGCTAAGACACCATATACAAGTTACAAATACAAAAGAACCTCTCTGGATCTCTGCCCCCTCTCTCTACTTCTTGTCTTTCTCTATAAGATGCTCTTCTTCCCACTCACTGGCCACCTGAGCCTCAGCTCTCCCTTTCTGAATCTCTGCTCCTCCCTTTCTGAGTCTCTGATGCTTCCTTTTGTTTCTGAGTTTGTCTCACATTCTTTTCCCTTGAGAATGGCCAATGGGTCTCAGATGGACACACTGAACTCACGCATAGATTGAGAAGACAATAAGAAAAGAATGGTAGAGTTGGGGGAAAGATTTGCAGTATATTTATAACAAAATATTAAGATTCATACCATATATATAACAACCGTAAGTCTATAAAAAAGGCAAAAGTGCTTTAAGAGAAAGTGCTATTGGATAAAGGATATACCAGGGAAGTTGAAGATGCTGAAATGTAAGTGGTTGGTGGGTGCTCTGGAGCATCACTGATTCCCTCCTTCAGGGCAGGGCACCCATTCCCCAGATTCTGGGAGTCTTGATGTCTCATGGCTCTCAAATGAGTCCTCCTACAGGAATTATCATTTATTTAGGACAAAAGGAAATTGTGTCATTTCCTTGAAGAGTAGTCACACAGAAGTCTGAAATATACTCTAAATGGTGTCATGGTCTGTCATTTATAAATAAAAGTGGTCTTACAGCTGCCAGCATAATTGTATCATCTCCCCAAGTGTAACTTCAGTCTTGTTAATTTAAGCACTTAATTCTCTTCTCACATTAAAAAGTAAATGACCTAATTTGCATTTATCTTGATTACATTTCATTGTTTAAATCAAGACTTTTTGGTATTTACTTGCTTTTTTTCTCCATCCTGAGCACCTTTTTAAACAATTTTATTAAAGTATCATTGATATGCAGTCTTATGTTGGTTTCAAATATACAACACAGTGGTTCAACAATTACCCATATTATTAAATCTTCATCTGCAGAGTGCGGTTACTATCTATCAACACAGTAAGATGTTACAGATTCAATAACTGTATTCTCCATGCTGTACTACCATATCGGTGACCAACTTATATTGTGATTGTGAATTATTGTGCCCTTTTATCCCCTTCCCCCTCTCCCCACACCAGTCCCAGCCCTCCCCCTTGGTAACCACCAGTCCTTTATTGGTGTCTATGAGTCTACTGCTATTTTGTTCCTTCTGTTTAGCTTTGCTCTTATACTCCACAAATGAGTGAAATCATTTGGTACTTGTCTTTCTCCACCTGGCTTTTTTCACTGACCATAATACCCTCTAGCTCCATTCATATTATTGCAAATGGGAGGATTTCTTTTCTTCTTACAGCTGAATATATTCCATTGAGTATATGTACCATTTCTTCTTTTTCCATTCATCTATTATGGACACTTAGGTTGTTTCCATGTCTTGGATATTGCAGGTATTTGCTTGCTTTTATGTCAGTCTGTGAGAATAGTAAGAAGTCCTCTCTGCCCTCCCTCCTCTCTTGGAAGCAGATCTAACTTTTGTCTGGGCTCACACCCACCAGCACCCAAGGGCCTGGAAAGGGGGCAGCAGCTGAACACAGGAACTCCATGTGGACTGGAGCAGAACTGCAGTCGTGTGAGTTGGTCAAAGGGAAATGTCCCTGACAACAACAGCTGGTAGTGTAGTTGAATTCCCTTGAAAGCTTTGTGAATCCATGTGCTCATTCTCTCCCACTGCTCCTCCATTCACAGTGTGATAGGATGTTTACTGTCCCCTTGAGCAGTGGAGGTCCAGAGAGGCCAAGGATATAAGCAAGGAGGACAAGAGTAGGACTTGAACATAAATGTCATACTACACACATTCCTGAATGAGGGCATGACTCTCCTAAAAAGCCCTCTCTTCCTCCCTACTCCCACATGCCCTTTGTACATTCCTAATTATGCCAGTTTGGAAGTATCTCTATAACACTTAGACTATTCTTATAACATTTGTGCAGGGTGTCTGGTGGGTACAGTCCAACACCAGAAACTCCCCTTACTATTAGGGGTTCATGTATACCTGTAGAGTCTAGAGGATGCAACAAAAAATTTATTTAGTCTTTTCATCAAATCATTCATTGGCCCATGTAGAAGTAGCCTTAGATAGACACAGGGCAGTTTCCTTTGCTTCCTTCACTTTCCTTATGATCCCATTTCTTTTTCTACTCTGCGGCCTCCCCCAGTGTTCCAACTCCATTCTAGATCTATGGCATCATATGGTGAAGTCTTCAGGTTTTAATGTCTTTCAAAATCATCAAAGAGAAGCATCCACAAAGCAAGTCATCCTCTTACTAATATTGATTATCTTCCATAGCCTGCAGTTCTTATGCTAACAACAGTTTCTGTTACTCAACTGTGAATATCTAAAGACAAGGTGTTCCCACAAGAGATGGTGGGGTTACTTGTAGGGAAAAAGTAGGTGAGGGGGACAGAAAACCTCATTCTGCTACTGTATTTCTTGGGTTGGTCTCCTTACTAGACAGCGGGCTCCTCCTTGAGGGCAGGATGTACCATAATCCCTCCTACCCAATGCCAAGTACAGATTCTACTGCCTGGTAGAAGTTCAGTGAACACTGACTGGGTGAAAACACTCAGGCTAGAGAGAAGCAGAGCTCAACAGCATTCTGGAAGCTCATGCCTCCTCCATATGTGACTGGTGTGACTCCTTTTTATTCATTCTTTCGGCAACATTAACTATCTTCACCAGTCCTAGGCCAGAGAGAACAGGCTCCATTTCTCACCTCAAGGAGATTCTGAGCTGCTCTGGAGGAACCAGTCAAGCCAAACAATAATAGTACTATCTTATCTCATTAGGACTGGGGTTGACACAGGACATGGTGGGAGCTTGGAGGAAGCACCTCCATCCAGACAGGGGAATTGGGGAAGGCTTGAAGTTCTTTCTAGAAGCTAAGTTCCTGGCCAGCAACAGGGAGAGGGCGAGGGGAGCCAGCAGAGAGGGAGCTGGCCTGCAGTGGTGCCAACAAAATACTTGGCTATATTCACCAGCCTCTGGCCAGGACAGGGAGTGAGAATCCTCAAATGTAGCATTGACACTGCTTTTCTTTCTTCTGGAGAGCTGCCACATGCCGCCACAGAGAGCATTTCACGGGTAGATGCATATTATTGCCATGTGTTTATCTAGGAAGCTGGAGCCCAGCAACAGCATCTGGTTTTCAGCGCAATCCTGAATGAAGTCCAATTTTCCAGTGGGTTAATGAAAATAAAACTTGGGAAGTTGTGGGCTGGCTGCATCAGGGGGTTGAGTCCTTGGCTCATGCAGAGTCAAGACTGCAGGGCCGGAAGGGCTTGGGCAGGTCACGGATTTGTTGTGGACTGGCTCCGAGGCTGGCACTGAAGACAGCCTTGTGCAGGGAGCGAGAGCTGCCTGGACTGGCTCTGAGGAACCTGCCTCACTGAGGAATGGGTGTCTTCGAGTTCTTCCTGTCTCAGCCTGACAAGAGCTGACCGAGACCCATTGCGGCCAAAGCACTGGGCTGGGTTGTGCACTGGGGACGAACCAGACAAGCTGATTGATGAGCAGGATTTGATGACAGCCCCTGTCAGCACTCACCACTTGGAATCTGTCAGGAGACTTGGGTTCAGAGAGGGACTCAATTTTAAAAGCCAGCTTAAAAAAAGATAAAGGGGGGCTTTGGGGAGATCTGGAAACCAGCACTGAGTCCACAGGCTCTCTTTGCCCCTCATGCCTGCCAGTCTTGTATATTTGTTTCATTTTCCCCTGTCATTGCAGACTGGCTTTCTTTGCTTGCCAGACTGCGTGGCAATGAAACACTGTTGCCCCACAGCCTCCGAGTTTATGTTTGTTTTTCTCTCTCTTGCTCTCTTCCTTCTCTGATTTCAAATTCTCTGGAAGAAGATATTAATTGGTGCTGGTGGTGACAGACTCACTTTTGGTAAAATCAGCTGTGGTTAGGGAACAGAGTGACACGTGTACATGTGGCTAAGGGGAGCCCACCCTGGGATCCCAGGCCGAGGTTCTCTGTCATGTAAAGTGCTTACCTTAGGACACAGAACACAGACAGCTTCTCCTTTGACCCTGCACTGCCCTTGTGAGGAGACAGTGCAGGGAAATGGAGGCTCAGCCACAGTGTCAGAAGCAGGGCTGGACCCAGTGCTCCTAACTCCCAGCCCAGTGCTCTTTCCATTACACCCTGTTCCTTTGGTCCTGATGTGAAGCCAATAATTGTGAAATAGATTCTGCCTGTGCAGTCTCCCCGTGAGAGCAGCTGCAGAATAAGCAGTGTGGATTAGACAGCATTTTGCTGGCGGACCTTGGAGTGAGCTGGGAGCCAAGCAGCAGCAGAGTGGCTAGTGGCAGCCCTCGGAGAAGCTATCAGAGGCATGTGTGACAGGGCCCCAGACAGGGTGGCCTCTCATGGGGCTGGCAGGCTCCTGGGGGAAGGATGGCCCCTGACTCTCATCTTCTTTGCCTTGAAGCTGCTTATCTCTACGTGCACAATGCATGAGAAGAAGGAGTCTCTTCCTGAGTCTGGGCTCAAACTAGGGAATGAGAGTCATCAAAAGGCCTTTGGTGGAGAGGCCTTTCCCTGAAGCTAGAGAGGAGAGTCCCCAAGCTAGGCCAGAGAGCTAGCTTCCAAAGGACCCCAAGGGGCAGGAAATTTGGTGTCTTCTCATCATCCTTCAAATCTCCTGGCAATGACACTTTTCTTTCATTCTACAATCTTGGTGTGGAAAGTAAAGCTCATGTTCACCAGGCTGCTCCCGATTTGTTTGCATACTTGTTGCTCCTGCTTCAGTCTCTCCAGCACCTCATGACTGTAGGCATTGATGTTACCACTTCCAGGGCTGAGCCAATCCTGTGGCAGCCTCAGCCCCCATTCTACAGGGCTTGGACTCATCTTCCTACTAGTGCATATTTCATGGGGGGCACCAGGCTGGGCCCCTGGCTGGTAGAGTAAATGAGAAAGTGGCATTAAATGAGACTAGGGAGGTGGGTAGGGGACATGTTAATGCACAAGGTTTTGGTCATGGTGAAGAAGTTGGAAAGGGATAAGGCTTAAGCAAGGACTGATGTGATCTCATTTACAATTTTAAAAGATTATTCAAATTGCTATGTGGAAAATAGATTGGAGAGGGATCACATGGAAGCAGAAAGGCCAAGTAGGAACTAATGCAGTCTTTGAGCTAAGAGGTGATGGGCTTGATCTGACATCATGGCACTGGAGACACATTTTGGATATAGAATAGGAAGATCAGACGTGGCAGATGAGGGAGACTCCAGGTATGGACTCCCACATTTCTGGCTTGAGAAACTGGATGAATAGTGGTGCCATTAACTGAGAGATATGGGGACTGCAAGCAGAGAGGCTTCAGAGTTGGAGGGAGGGAATCCAGAGTTCAGACTTGGGCATGTTAAGTTAAGATCTCCATTAAGTGTCCAAGTGGGTAAGTAGGCAGTTGGATAAATGAGACAGGAGCTCAGAGAAGAGGTTTGGTCTAGAGTTAAGTAAGTTGGAGTTGTCAGCACATGGAGAATAGACAAACAGGAAGTACTCCTTCTTATCTGTTTCCCTGGAAGCTTTGCACCAGATCTAAGTTCTTGAGGAAAGAGGTCAGGGGTGGAGGTCTCTGGATGCCCATCTGCAGGCTCTGGGGTCTCTGCAGGTCCAGTACTGTGCATGAGTATCAATTCAATTTGGGCAGGAGAGTTTTCTCCTCTCCACTAGAATGGACTTTCCTAGGATTGTTCTATATTCCATCGATTACTTTTTGCTTTGCCCTGGAAACAACAGCTTTTTATGTAAGCCCTCTCAGAAAGTGACAAATCATGGAGCAATTCTCTTGGACTTGGATTCAGCAAAGGTAGAGATGGTACATCTTGCTCTGTGGTGTGGAGGCCATTCCCGAGGACTCACCACAGGCAAAAGAGTTGGAAAATGGATCCAGGTGGCCAGGCTGAGTCATCACAATTCTTCACTCCTGAGAAACCCACGCATAGCTTCATGCGATGTAGAGGGATGGCAGAGGGGCCACTCCAATGTGTCTGACAGTTAAGGTAGGAAGGGAAGAATTGTAAAAGGAGGAGAAAACATCATTCCTGCTATTATTCTTGACTTTAAAGGACTCGTTTGGGGCAGCCGAGTCCTTTCCCTGCTCCCTCCATGCTGAGGTTCCTGAGCACTTTCTTCAGGAATGAGATGCCTTAACTCCTTCCCCTTGCTTCTGCTCCTTATTTCTTTTGTTTACTTCTCCCTCTGTTCCTCTTCCTGCAACTTCCGTCTGCTTGTCCTTTCTCATATTTTTACTTCCTGACTCTCTGCCTCACAATGGAATAAAGTGGCGCAGAAGAGGCGAGAAAGTGAGGAAGGAGCAGAGAAGCTTCCAGGTGCACCGACCCCAGAAAGTACTTTTTCAAGTAACAAGGGTGTGATACTCCCTAATTGAGCAGGAGGCACAGGGTGGAGATGAACACTCTGGTGGGCAAGGAGAAGGGGAGTAGGTGTCCCCATGAGCACAGTTGCTAGAAGACAACTTTGAAGGTGGTATGTTGACATACAGTTAAGATTATAATGGGGAGGGGCTGGAGTGGGTGGGTGGGGAGGGTGAAGGGATAAAGGGGCACAAAAATTCTCAATCATAATATAAGTTGGAGTAGTAGTACAGCACAGAGAATATAGCCAATGATTCTGTAACATCTTCCTATGTTGACAGATGGTAACCACACTAGTAGGGGTGAGGATTGAATAATATGGGTAAGTGTTAAACCACTGTGTTGTATATTTGAAACCAATAGAAGATTTTGTATTAATGATACTTTAATAAAAAAATTATAATGAAATAAGATTAGTGAGAGCAATGTTGAAAGCACAACCATACACTTGTAGTGTCATCAGAGTGGGGCCCCTGCTGGTTTTTCTCCCTCACTGCCCTGCTGCCATCCCCAGGTGGTTCTCCCCAAGGTTAAAACCTGTCCCACCTCTGAGGACAATATAATTGGGAGACAAGGCAGTGGCTACTGAAAATGCAATCATGAAGGTCTCCCTGGGGCATATTGTGGCCCAGGATTGACTGGCACGGAAGCTCTGGACAGTAAACACCCCCTTTTGTTCCCCACAATTTATGAGTTTTATGGAGCGAATACACCAACCCTGGACAAACACTCCAGTGGCCTCTCACATTCAGAGTAAAATCCAAAGTTCTTATCGTGGACATAAGGCCCTATAGACTTGGTCTCCCAATACTTCTCCTAATACTCCCTCTGTTGTCTACTTGCTTCCAGCCACACTGGCCTTGCTGCTCTTTAAATATGCCAGCATGCCAGCCTCAGGGTCTTTGCACTTTGCATTCCCTCTGTGTGGAAAGCTCTTCTCTCACAGCCCTGCCCGGCTCAGTTTCTCACTTCCGTCAGGCCTCTGTTCAAATGCTACCTTAACACAAAGGCTTTCCCCGGGCAGCCTACATGAACTAGACACCCCATCGTCTGCCTCTTCATCATCCAGTCCCTCGCCATGCTTATTTTTTCTTCATGGCTCTTTATCACCCTGCAACATATTATGTAGCTATTGGTTTGTTTTTCATCTGTCTTTCCCCACTTGAATGTAATACCCACTTGAATGTAATTGTTTTGTTCACTATTGCATTCCCAAAGCCTAAAACAGCATCTGGCACATGTAGGAATTCGATAAATATTTGTTGAGTGAGTGAATGAATGACTAAATCTGAGGAGAATAGAGGTTTTGATGACTCTTTAGCATTGATATGTAATCTCTGAGTGAATGTTTGTCATGTTTATTAACATTTTCTTTAAATGAATCCATTTTCTAATAATTTTGTCTCATCAGTGCAAGGGACCTCCTCAGTGCTGAGCCATGAGTCAGGCTATTCCTTTCCGGAAAGACTGCAAGGAGCGGGAAGGTGAGCAGGGTGATGATGCTCAGGCTGGGGCCTTGATGCCTGAGAAGAGGGCCACAGCACTTCCAGGACTTCCGCAGCGATCTCACACTTACTTGGATTCTCTCAGAAGA
Organism: Manis pentadactyla; assembly: GCF_030020395.1. Classification (NCBI taxonomy): domain Eukaryota; kingdom Metazoa; phylum Chordata; class Mammalia; order Pholidota; family Manidae; genus Manis; species Manis pentadactyla. Next base: position 50,464,496 of record NC_080027.1, read on the forward strand.
AAGTCTGGGCTATGTCCCTCTCTGTGGATGAAGTGGAGGGAAGGAGGATATTAATGTTCTCTTGAGGAACAGAACCAATAGGATGCACACACATGGGTTCATGTATCTATATCTATCTATCTATCTATCTATCCATGTAGAGGTATCAGAAAACTAAATGGAGCATGGACTGGAAATGGGTAGGACTGGAGAGGGGGAGTCAGGAGGAAAGAATGGGAGGTGAGAGAAAAACAGATTTAAAGGAGATAAAGTGAGGGAGTATCAGCTGAATGAACACTCAGTTGAGCAGATTCTGAAATAGCCTCAGTAGAGGCTCTTCTGAAAACACTGAGGTTGGTGAAGGAAGCTTTGGGAACTCAAAGGGAGAAGGAAGGGCAGCCTGTTGGTCTGAGGAGTGAGGAGACTCTTAGGTGGAATGAGGGTCTACAGGAAGGTCCCCTGGTAGAAGGGAATGTGGGAAGTGTGGCCAAACTTCTCCTGAAAGGGACTGTGCTGCAGTCCTCACTAACAAAAGGTTTAGGGATCAGGGAAGAAGGGACTGGACGTCAAGGAGGCCAGCGGGTGCATGGCTGACCTGCATGGGGAGAACTGGGAGAGGTCCAGAGCTTGGAGGTCATCTGGAGGCTCAAGGGCAGTGGAGGCATTAACAGGGAAATGAAATGGAGGGCAGGAGGCTGAGCTCTCAAAGGCGGACTCCAGAGCCGGTGGAGGTGGTGGGTGGTTCCTCAAGGGGACTGTGTCCCTGTGCTCCTGTACGTGCTCTTCCCTGGGGCTAAAACACCCCTGCCTCTGAAAGGTCACTGCAATGGCAGTCCCAGCCTCTCCTGCTTCACGGACCTCTCAAGGGGAGCCGATCATCTCTCTGTGCTCCCAGCCACCTGGACTTGCCTCTTTACAGCATCTTCCAGGCTGGATTGATGGTAACTGTGTCTCTCTGCTCTTCCCATTCCCCATGCCCCACCCCAGCCATGAGACTGTGACTTCTTGGGGTGAAAGGCTTGTGTCTTGCTCATCTGTGAAGCCCTGAGCCTGATACAGCTGGTCGCAGTCCTTGGTGGGTGTCAGATAACTATGTCCTGAAATGGGACTCTCCTGACGGTGGTTTACAAAGGGCCATGTCAAGGTCTGCGGGAGCCCGCCGGCCTCCACTGAGACCTAAGGGCTGGGTGCCTCCTCCCCTTCACGCTGTGCTTTCCTTCTTTCTTCCCTGCCTTCCTAGCCCATTCTCTGTTTTAGGGAAAGGTGATAGAAAAATCCAGACCAAATGCCTCCGACGTGCCAGGTCCCAGGCAGCCCCCAGACGCCCACTATCGCAACGCGTTCAAGCAGGGACCAGCCCGCGGTGGTGACGGGGGCTCAACCCAGGCAGGCGAAGCTTCCGGAGGAGGCGGCGGCCAGCCGGCAGTGAGGCGGGAGGCACTGCAGCTGGAGGGCCGGCAGGGGGCGCCTCCAGGCCTGTCACGGAGGCGCGCAGACCGTCCGCCTTGCTGCCTGAACCCCGGGAGATCTGGGTTTTTGTTTGGAGACCTCAGTGTAACAGGTGGAGAAACAGGTCCCGAGAGGGCACAGAAGCTGCTTATGGTAGCAAAGTGAGTTTCTGGGATGTGAGTGGCCGCCGAGGGCTTGTGTTGCCACTCCCTGGTTGTGTGGTCTAGTGTCATTCACTCTTAGTTTTGTCATTGAAAAAGAAAAATTCTGAGACGTCCTAAAATTAAGTGATATAAGGGTCAGAGAACTGGGGAGAGATGAGGGAATGTAATCAGTTAATAGCCAAAGGCCATCATTGGTAATTAGAAACTCCATGTTCCTGAATGAAGTCATTTCAACAATTATCTAGCAGGTCCCCCAGAACCACTGCATCTCTCTTGTGTGTGACCAGTGCCTGACCATCATCAACACCCAATCCCCAAGGCTTCTTATGTGCTAACCACTTATCCCTGGATTTACCCTGCTTTGCATCAGCCTACCTTCTTTATAGCCAATGTGACTTTAAAGAACTTTCTTTCCTCTTGTAAATGTCCCCAGTTTCTTGAGTCTGCTGGACAAGTTATTTCTGTTAACTGGCCTTGCTGCCGGTGAAGCAGAAACTTCCAGTCCCAGGACTCAGTCTCTTTTCTGGCTAGCATCTGTAAGGGCTCAATAAACCCTTTTATTTCAGAGATCTCTTGGTGTCTAGAGTTTTTGATGTGTCAACATGTATAACATGGGGATAATAATGGGCTGATTAAATGTGGAAATGTTCTGAAAGTGTTTTTTCACTTCTGTCACTGATAGAGGCCAGGCTGCCTCTAGAACTTAAATTTCCTGATTTCCATCTGAGTACCATTTGTGTTCATCAGACATGTTTGGCAGAGCTAAGGGTGAAGTGTTCTACTTGGAGCGGGCCACCACTCTCAACCCACCACTGTGAACTGTTGACCTGACTCCTGCCTGTCTCTTTATTACATGTTGGGGGTGCAGGAGAAGGCAGTTGTGCACAGCAAAAAGGAGTAAAAAGTTGCTCTCCTAATCCTCATCAAGAGTTTATTTATTCAATAAATATGCATTGAGCATTTATTATGTGCCAGGGCCCTATTTAGGCACTGGGGATTCCAAATAGCAAAGTTCTTGCTTTCATGGAAATTCTGAACCTTTTTTCACCTTTCAAGTCCTAACTTACACTAGTTACTAGATTAGTTTCAGGTTCCCCTAAACCAGAGGCCAGAAGGCTCTTCCCCTCCACCCTGAATCCCAGTCCTGCCCTCTGTTAATGACAGCTTTGGTGGAATGCTGCCTGGGGTAAAATGACAGACTCAGCAGGAGCAATGCCAAGGCCTTTGGAGGCCAGAGGTGACACCTCCCTGGTCCCAGGGCTCCCACAGCCTCCTCGGGAATTGCACCCCCATGAGGAGTGTTGAGCTCTGGGCTTTGACAGGCATGAACAATGCTCAGAGCCTGGCTGGATTCACCCAGAGCAAAGGATAGCTGAGCTTCTGGTGGTTCTCTCAGGCCCTCCTCTCCCTTGTTCTCGAGAATTCAGTTCCATTCTAATTCCCCAGCCACAACTTCAGGTGCCCAATGGAGCTTTTCTAAAATTTCCCACTTGCTGATGTTCAAGTTTCTAAGTCCTAGGTTCCTGTCTTTGCTCTGAGCTCAGAAGCCCAGGTATAGAGTCCCTGAGAAGTAAAACTAGGGCTAATAATCTTCAGGATTCTCAAAGAGCCCTGCTGAGATGGAGGAGCTTGGGCCCCGGGTTGGGCACAAGGAGGCCTGGAGTTTAGTTCTGCTGTGTCTACTTGTTTGCTGCATGATGTGGTCACTTCCCATCTCTGGACTTGGGTTACTTATTTGTTCATGTATCCATTCATCCATCCAACAAGTCTTTTAACTACTCTCTATCTCCTGGGACTATTGGATAAAGTCTCAGCCCCTTAGCATGGCATTTAAGGCCCTTCATAGTCTGAGCCATCTAGATGGGAGCTAGATGAGAGGTTTTGCTTCCAGAGCTGCTTTTATTCTGCCCTGACTTCCCAGTCCTTCACACACCACACGTGGAGCCATAGCTGGTCTCCTATGCCAGGGATGCTGGCAGAGGCGCACTCAGGGCACTGAGTACAGAGAAGCTCTGTCTTTCTCAGTATTTCCTGGGAATTCTGGCTGCCTGGTGCTAAAAGACCCATGGGTTTTGGAGGAAGCCCTCCCAATCCATGAGTTCAGGCCTTAAACTTGGGGTGGGAGAGGGGGATCGAGAAGTAATTACAATGAGAACCAGGGAGGGTCAGCTGACCTGGAGAGCTGACCTACCTCAGTGGGGTAGGCTTCTCGGGGGATAGCCCAGGAAAGAGAAGGAAAGATGGGAGGATAGGGAAATCTGTAGAACAGCTTCTGTAGAACCAGGAGAGATCTGGCAGTGGTCATGGGCAGGTTGGCTTGACTCAGAAATGGGGACTTGAATTTGCTGCTGCCTTGGTGGCCAGACTTCCGGGGAGAGCACAGCCGGGACATATTGAGAATGTGACCTGTTTCATCACTTGACTACAGTGCTTAGTTCAGGAGTTGGCACATGGCTCAAGAGCCATATAGCAGGGTGGATTCCAGGACTTAAGCAAGAGCTTTGGGGAAGGGACTGGTTCTTCTCCCATGTGACTTGTATCTGGGAACATGAAGGCTTGGAGCTTCTGGTAGTTGTTTTCCTTAGATGTGAAATCTGAGAGTGACGTCACCGATGAGGAGAGCACAGCAGAGGTAGAGATGCATCATTTGTGCCGCAGCTGATGCTTTGCCTGAAGCTAGCCATCCCTGGGACTTTCTAGTTTCATGGGCCTTTTTTTTTTTTTTTTGCTCAAGCTAGTTAGAATTGTGTATGTGTGTTATTTTTATCGCTTGAAACCAAAATTATCCTACCTAATATAGAGCCCATGATAAAATTTATCTTTAGAAAGACCAAGGTGATAGGGGAAGATTCCACAAAAGATCATCAGAATGCAGTCCCACAGTGACTCAGTGGAGCTCACCTGCTGATGACTTCTGTCCCGGGACCCCTGGGCAGGGATCCCACTGATCCAGAGACTGACAGCCTGGCGGGGAGGGGCCCAGGAGAGCTGCTTTATGGCTCCAACTGAGGCATGCCCAGAGCTTGTGCATCTGGACACCACTGTATCTGCCTTGTTGTGCCACATGTATCCATGACAGGGAAGAAGTTGAGCTGATTACTGTCAACCTCTGCAGCCCAAAGTAAGTCTGCTTATGTAGCCTAGGGAAAGGGAATTTATTAGGCACCAAGACTGGGACTTAATCTGCTGGCAAGCACAAGTGAGGAGGAAGTGTATTCTTCTGAAGGTCCCACTTAGAAGCAAAGGCTGGGAGAAATCCTGCTTCCCTCTGACATCCTTCATCATATGGATTCTTCCCAAATGGATTTCTTGGTCTCCACATGGAAAAGTGGGGTGACAGGAAGCCAGGACCTCTGGCTTTCAGAGGTCTCCAAATGTGGCCAATGAGGATGAAGATAGGATAGAACTGAATACTAGAACATACTATATTGAAGTTGTCATTTGATTTGTACTCAGAACTGAAATTACCACAATAGTAAATGGTCTATAGTTCTTATTTCAGATGAGAACCCTGTTGTCTGCAACAAATTTTTGCTGCCTGCATAAATGATCCTTAACTTTCATATGTTCTCATTTTCATATGATGTTCACTTATGTAACTAGACATTGATACCTTGAAACTGGTACTTCACCTATCAGTGAATGGATGATGATTTTGTGTTCTCTCTCAATGGCCACTTGCTACCTGCTGCTGCTGGGGATCAAACCCTTACCTAGGCAATGGGGTGAGGGTACATGAAGTGTTTATGGTGGAGCTGGCCACTTTTCCTTCAATGTGCCAAGGGGCTCTCCAAACTCCCAGATGCCTGGAGCCTGGAGCTTGCCTTTTGGTACTAAATTGCTGAGCTGGGGGGGCTGCTTCTTTCTCCCCTTTCCCTTCCTGTGGTCTTTGCATCTTCCAGGGTTGGGAAGAGTAGCTTCTAGGTGGTTTTAGATGATGGCAAGGGTAATCTTTTGGCCAGAGATGGAGGAGAGTTTTGTTTATGCTGTGGTATACAGAGAAGGGTGCTGGACTCACAGAGTAGGAGTCACAGCCTTGGTCACCCGAGACCCCATGGGACAACAGGGGGAAGCCCATGAAGTAGTTCAGCCACCAGGACCCAGGGTAGGCATAATGCCTGGGCAACAGGGACGATATTTTTTGTGAATATATAAAACCGGTATATTTAATTACCCCTTATGTCACTGTTTTCCCGTGGAGACCCAGCTACAAAGATTATCACTAGAGGGCAGGAGAGACTTCTTTAGCAACACAATAGGCACCCAGCCCAGGCCACTGCTTTCTCCCAGAGTCTGGAGCACTGCTGCCTGTTTTCCCACTCACAGGACATTGGGGTAAAACAAAGGAGAATTGGGGACATCTATATGGGTCTTAGTGAAAAAAGTACACATTTTTAATGTTGAATAATTATAGTAACATAAAAAGTAAAGGAAAATATTAATATTGAATTTGTATAAAATTCTAAATAAAATCATTTCACATTTTATTGTTAAATATGAGCTTGCTTCTGTTAAATATCTTTTTATATCTTATTTCAGGCTGAATTGGCAACAGAAATCTTGAAATTTCTGTTCAATATTTTTAATGATTTCTTCAAGTTCTTGATAATTATCATAAGCAAGAAATTTGTACAAATTGGTGATAACAATGAAAAACAACTTTATAATCAAGAATTTATAGCAGTTGAAATTATATTTAAAGAATACAAGCCTTTTATTTTCTTCTCCTATTGACAAATACCATGTTGAAATTTCTGGAGATAAGACATTGGATTTAGCATCCATCAGGCCTTTTCAATTTGAGTGTACTGAAATAAAGATAAAGAATTAATTTGTAGAATATACATTCATTTTCAGAGCAGTCACCGTGCAGCCAGCTTGGATGTGGCTTAAAAAAGCTTGGCTATTGCAATAGATAGAAACAGCCATAGACATAGAGTGACCACTGTCTTGATTTGTCCTGAAGGGCTCTGATTTATGCCTTCTAACCTGACATGATTATTCATAGCACCTTCTTTCACTCAACAAAAAAAGATGTGCATTAGTTTGGTGTTGACACATAACATGGATGAATCTCAAAAACACTGTCCTGTGTGAGAGAAGCCAGACACAAAGAAGTACATGCCGTATGATTGATTTCATTTAAATGAAATTCTAGAACAGGCACAACTAATTTGTAGTGATGGAAAGCAGATGAGTAGTTGTCTGGGCAGCAGTGGGGAGGAGTGGGGAATGACTGCAAAGGGGTACATAGGAATTTTGGGAGGTAAAGGCAAGGTTTTCTATCTGGGTTGTGACAATGGTTGTACTGGTAAGTCAACCACATATACATTTTTCAAAACTCACAGTGGATTGTATTTTTTAAATGGGTGCATTTAATATACATAAATTATGCTCCATTAAAGTATATTTAAAAAGAAGAAAGTGTAGCAGTTTGGACAATAAGTTGTATGGTTTCTGCACATATATGTAAAGTGAGACATTCAGGGCTGCCATCTGCCTCCCTCCTGCTCTCCTTGCCCCCTCTTCCCCTCTTGGCCTGTGCTCTGGGCTCCACGGGTGTGTGGGACGCACACTCCTCCTTGTCCGCAATGGGCAGAGGCACAGTCTGCAGCTGGCTGCCAGAGGACACATCCAGGAGGCGGAAGACCTTCTCAGCATTTTGGGGAGGCCAAGGCTATCGTGCTTGCTGCCTGAGGGGTCCTGCTTGGGGGGGACAGCCTGTCCCCAGGAGTGACCTGCTCATGTACTCCAGCTGCCTGATCACCTGAGGGCTGAGGGCACCACCATGCCACTTTGCTCCACACCAGAGGCCCATTGGAGGCACTCCTGCTAGAAAGCTCTGGCCTAGGGAGAGTTCCCCTGCCTGTCTGTCCCTAACGCTTAGTCATGAGACAGGAATCAGAAAGGAAGTTCTTGTGTAAAGGAAATAGGGAACCGCTAGCTTCTTCTGTGGCAGGAAGAAGGAGAGGGAGAGAGAGGGAGGAAGGAGGGGAGGAGTGGGAAGGGGAGAAAAGAGAACAGTCAGACACATGCATCTTAATGCCCTTCCTGGACTTTAGTCCAGAGCAGGTGTTGGCACATTTTTCTGTAAAGTGCTAGATAGTAAATATTGCAGGCTTCCGAGTCATCCCATCTCTGTTGCAACTATGTAACTCTGTGCTGTAGTGTGAAAGCAGCCATGGACTGACAGGGAAGTGAGTGAATGTACTTGTGCTCCAATACAACTTTACTTAAGGCTGCTGAAATTTGAAACACATAATTTTCATGTGTCATAAAATATAATTCTTCTTTTGATTCTTTTCTGACTTAAAATATGTAAAAAACAGTCTTAACTTACAGGCCTTACAAAACAGGTGGTGGGCTGGATTTGGCTGGCTGGGCATAGCTTGCCAACTTCTGGTCCAGAGACCTGTATTTAGTATGGGGGCTCCTGAGGGCGCAGGGTTCTGGAAAGGGATAGGTCTGGGATTTTTGGGTTTGATATAGTAAAGAAGCCATGACCCCTTTAGTTTTACTGGGATGTTCTTGGTTCTTATTTGTTTTTCATGGAACCCAGAACTTCTCTCAGCCAGTGAAGGAGCTAATAACTTTCTGAGTACAATCCCCATCCATAATATGCAAATGTATTATTTGGCTTTCAGTCGCTTTAATTTGATTTTCAAATGATTTTTGCTCATTTGGCATGACATAATAAGTTGATACAAAAATGTGTTAGGAGACAAAGGTTATGAGTAATCAAATTCTGCAGTTTTGAGGTCTATGAAAAGGTATATATGAGGTGACTACCTGAATAAAGTCCAGGGTGGAAGTCCCTGCAGGTTTAATTATAGGGAGCTGAGTCAACACTGGACCAGGAGTCCCTTGCAGTGACTCTCCCTGGTACCCACAGCAGGCAGTCCAGGTAAGCAGCACCCCCTGCGGGAAGGGCTGGAATAGGGCCTATTTCTGGGCATGTGTGTTGCATAACACCTCAGGTCAGAATGCATTCCCAGACACCCACAGCCAGTTCTGCTTCCTGCTTCCTGTCTCTCCCCTCCCGGTCCCATGACTCACTTTCATCTATACCCCTGGATCCTGTCTTTCCCTTTCCCCTTCTCCTCCTTGGCACAATGCAGTGTCTTTCTGGTTTTGCTCTTGGAGGTTTTTGCTGAAATCAGGAATTGGTACTCCAGGGTGGGAGTGTTGCCCTGCTCTGGGCCCCCCACCCTTGTCATTTGGGGGCTCTCCTGGGCCCACTATTTGTGAATTGAGTGAGGAAAAATGGCAGTTTGGCTCAGAAATAATGAAGTTGGATAACATCCCTGGTTCCCTCTACTTGCCCCCACTTTGGAAGCCAGCTTTTAGTCCTGCTCCTGGGGTAGGGTAGCCAGAAGAGGGCTGACCACCCTGATTCCTTCTCTGTCCCTTTCTCTCACCCCCACTGCCCTTCCCATTCACTAGGTATCTTCTCTGTGTAGTCAACAGATTGTAATTGTGGGTTCTCAGGTCTGCCTCCCCTCGGGGGCTGGGCCAGGCTTTGTGTGTCCCTCCAGAACTAGCACAGGGCCTGGCCCAGAGTGGGCCTTGATAATGTTTGTTGGGTGGAATTGAATAAGTAGTTCACTAGCAGGATCTTCCCAGTCTGACTAAAAACTGGGAGCTTTAGACCCGTCTAAGGGTGCCATGTCCTCAAGCACCCTTAGCCACCGAGGGTGCCTGTCAGTCACTGTACTCCAGAACACTCTGTTATGTTTACTATTAGGGCATCCAGGGGCAGGGAGGGATGGCAACCAAGGAGGGAGCCCTGTAACAACACAGGGCAGAAAGGGATGGAGGTGGGCACAGGGACAAGGCCAGGTCTACAGAGAGGGACTTTGGCAGAAAACTGACAAGGGATAGGGACAGAGAGAGCAGGAAGCAGAGTGCAGGGGGAGTGAGATCTCTGCCCCAGCCTTGGCCTGGGTTTCCCACTGGGGCCGTGGACTCCTGGGGAAAGAGGTGAGCTGCTTCTTCCAGGGAGAACCGTGCTTTGCAGGCAGGAGTGGGAGAGTTCCTTCAGCATCCCTGGGGTCTAATTATGGAGGTGGATGTCTACTTTCACTTCTCCTGGGGTCTCATGAGAGGGCATTTCAACTCTCAGGTTTCCTCTGCCAAGGGCTCCAGAGGATAATTGCTGTGGGAAAGGGCAATTTTGGGTGGCAGGAAGGGGATTTCTCAGGGGCCCAGTGTTTTGTGGATTGAGTGAGGCATCTGGAAGTCCTTGGAAAATTGGACAGGGCCACACAGCTTGGCCCCAGATGGCACTGGCCTGAGTTGTCACTGCTGCATTCATCTTTAACATATTTGTTCTTTCCTTCACAAAGGACATTAAAAGGAGACTTCTAGTATCAGGCTCTGTGGCAGGCACAGAGAGCTAGCTCAAAGTGTAGTGTGTGAGATGGGGATTGGCAAGAAAGCAGATTACTTGTCCAGTGAATATGCTTTAATAGGGAATTGTACAAAATGATGAGGAAGGGCTCAGTAAGGGGTGTCCAACTCTGCCGGGAGGTAGTACTCTTGAGGACACCTTCCTAGAGCAAATGGCACTTCTGCAGGTGTAAAACACCCAAGCAGATCTTTCAATAATTAAGTTCTGTGACTTTAGGCAAACTGCTTAACTCCTCTGTGCTTTATCTTTCCTATTTGTAAAATGTGGTGGCTACACAAGAGATTGTCTAACAACCTGGCTTTCTATGAAGTGGGAACACTGATTGTCCTCCCAGAACCTCCAGATCTGCAACTGGGCTCTCTCCAGACATTCTAGGGTCCCGAAGGAAGGGGCAGCCTGCAGCTCAGTTGGCCACTTCTGCATAACAATTACCAAGGAAGACTACAAATGGGGCTTGGATGGGCTCTGGAAAATCATTCTTCTACAGGTTGCCCCTGCCTTCATTGACGACGATCTGCTGTGAGGTTGAGGTCAGAACCACTCATGTACTTCTAGTAAGGGTATTTGTTGTGAGGATACTCTTGGCAATCTCACAGCCTGGGATAGGAGGGATTGCCTGGTCCTGGCCTGAGGCCGGCACCCAAATCTGTCCCCATCTCCTGGGGGCCACCGAGTCTTTCATCTTTGTTGCTTTCTCTCTCCTCTGAGATTGGCAGCCTTTCTCTGCTTACACACAGTCAGCCTGGCTACCAGCCCTGTAGAGAGAGAGAGTTATGAGCTTGACTGGCTGCTGAGCTGGGGAGGGTGATAGGAGTTTCACCATTCAGATGTAAATTTTACCTAACTCCCTGCTTTTAGTGCAGTGCCTCACCTTTACATTCCTGGTGCCAGGTAGCTCTTCAACTTGAATCTCTCTGGATCAATTTCTGCAGAGGCTAAACCATTTATTTTCCACCAGGGTCACTTCCAGGATTAGGGAGGGCTCTGGGGGAGTCAACGATTCCTTGTAAAGACTCTCTCCCTTTCCTCCTGTTTTCAGCCCCATTTTTCACCTTGGTTCAAATTCACGAGCCTTTCTGGAATCCAGTGATTGGAACCAGCTTGCTGCTTTTGGGCACCACCACCCTTTGCAGGCACTTTGGTTTCAGCTTTCTCTGCTTTGCTAAGTTAATTACTATTGTCCAGCTTCTTACCTCTTCTAAGAATGTATTAACTTCTCTTGTCTCCTTCATGCCACATCCTCGTTCTTGTGGGCACATCATCCTTTTTTACTTCATCACTTTTATTTTAGTGGGTGTTGGAAGGGAATGGAGACAAACATGTGTTTATGCCTCCAAGATTAACCAGGAACCCCAGTCACCATTCAAAACATTCTTTCATTTCCATTACTCCTTTGAAACACTTCTGGTCAAGGACACACGTTATTTTCATGAGCCAAATCTAATGGTCACTTCACTGCTCTCATGATACTGTCTCTCAGCGGCATCCATGTACTTGACCACTGCCTTCTTCTTGAACAACTTGCTTCTTTTGATCTTCATGATAACCCGTTTTTCTAATCTGTCTGCCTCATCTGCTGTCTACCTTAACTCTCTTTTGCTGATTCTTCCTCTTCTGGGAATTTCCATGGATTCTTTCCCTGGGAAAGAATCTCTTCTATTCTCTATATACTTTCCCTAGTTGACTGATCTAATCCTGGGGCTTAAAATACCTTCTTATGCCAATGACCCCTACATAGCTATCCTTAGCCCTGGTATCTTCCCTGAATTACAACTTACTGGACATCTCCATTTGGGTACTTAACAGGCATGTCTAAGTTAACTAAGGTAAACCAGAACCCTTGATTTGCCCCCTGAACCTCTTCCTTCCTAGTGCTCCATCTTGGTAAATGACATGCCCTTACAGCTAGTAGCTTAGGATCAAATCCAAGATTTCACTCTGCTCATTCCTTTACTGTACCAGTAAGTCCTGTCAGTGCTTCCACAATGTACTGTTGTGTCCAATTTTTTTCCAACTCCACTGCTGACTACCCCTGTCAAGGCCACCATCATGTCTTGCCTGAACTATGCTTATTACCTCCTGATTGATTTTCCTGTATCTACCATTGCTCCCCATGTCCTATGATCCACCTTCCACACAGTAGCCAAAATGATTCTATTAAAAATGTCTATCAGGCCCCAGTTCACCTATAACAGGAGTCAGGAAACTAGCCTGCTGGCTAAATCTGGCTAGTCACCTGTTTTATGTTAACCATAAGCCAAGAATAGTATTTACATCTTGGGAAAAAAAGATGAAAAATATTTCATGTCACATGAAAATTACATGAAATTCAAATTTTGGTGTTTATAAATCAAGTTGTATTGGAACAGAGCTAAACACAGCCACTTATATATTGGTTATAGCTGCTCTTGCAGTAAATGGCAAAGTTGAGAAGTTGTGACAGACACTATATGGCCTCAAAGCCTAAAATATTTATTTCTGGGTCTTTAGAGAAGTTTACTGACCTCTGACCTAATCACAAATACAGTTCAACACTTGGATCATTGAAATTTGGTGATGGGAGCATGGTCAACATGTATTTTCCTGTGAAAATTAAGGACTTCTGCAAAGTGTTTATCTCATTGGGAGAAACCCCTTGTCTTGGGCTAGATTATCTCCCAAATGCTAAATAAAAAAAGGAAACAGATTCTTTCATCTCATTTGAAATCTAAGAGCCAAGATGCACTAATTATCAAGAGTATTTAAAAATTCAGTCAAATCCAGTCTTACTGTTGGATTAGAGTGAATAAATTCCTAATCTTTCTTGTAAGTATGTTCTTAATTTAGAAATTATCTGTATATTAGCAAATAAAATATGAAAGCATGGACTAAAAAAAGTGTCTATCAGATTATGTCACTCCCTTGTTTAAGATTCTTTGATGATTTCCTATTGCCTTTAAAATAAAACTCAAACTCCTTACCAAGTCCTCTGTTCTTCAGCAAACTCCTTTTACCACCCCACCTTGTTACACAGGCTTCAGCCACTGGCCTTTTCATCCTCCCATTTCTATATCAGGACCTTTACGCTTGCTCTTCAGTCACCTAGAATGTCCAACTGCAGCCACAACTCTCCTCCTCATTCATGTGTAACCATGTACTGATCTCATCAGAGAGGTTTTCATAGTCTATTTTATGTAGACAGTCCTTCTCCCATATCACTCTCTAGAACATCATTTGTTTTGTTTTTTTTACAAAATTAATAGCAAGTATCATTATCCAAAGTTATCTTTTGCATTTATTTGTTTTCTTGCATATCATCTAACTCTCCCCATTAAAAAATTAACTCTGTAAGAAAGGGTCCTTTTTGTCTGTCTTGTTCATTTTTTGTATCTCTACTCTCCACAGTGCTTGGGATATAGTAGGTGATCAGAAAATACTTGTGCCATAAATGAATGAATGACCAGTTAAGCTAAAGGGACTAGGAGCAGGGACAGCTCCCAGAGAAGGGGATGTAGGCTGAACAGTTACCTCTAAATGTGTCTCTTGGACTTTTGCTTCCTTTCCTCATCTGAGGCCAGAATAATATACAAAGTCTGGCAATATTATAAAGGATCAGTGCACAGAAACAGAAGGGTCAAAGTGGAGACAAGGAGAGGGGGCTGGCTCAGTGGCAAGGCTCTGCAAAGAGTTTTCCCTGTTCCTCTGCCCCAAGCAGCAGTTTTCCATTGTGACATTCTGTAACTTTCCATGCAACTTTCTTTCACGGCTTTTTTGGGGTAATTTTCCACACTGTTAACTCTACCAAGTGTAGTCATCAGGAGTGGGACTCAGAAAGGCTGGGAAGGCCCTTAGTTTATCAGAGGAACCATGTGGGGTTTGTGTGCTTCTAGTAATGATCCTCAGCCTTCCGTTGCGTAGGAGAATCCAGAGGCGTGACACACAGGATGTGCCTGTGTGTCTCTTCTTAAAGAGATTCATTAAAAGTAGCCCATTCTTCCTCCAAGTTAAAAATGAAATCTGTGGTCTGCAGCTCAGAGCAGATGTTAAGACACAAATTCTCACAGGAGTTTGGGTTGTAGTCTGGGAAGTGTCCATTTATCACAGTTTCCTTTCCTCTGTGTTTCTCTGTGGTTATTGAAATTTTTGGTTTTGGGGAAAAACAAGAACAAAAATAGCAAAAAACATATTTATAAGAGAAGAGAGGAAGAGATACAACTTTAACCTTTTGAAGAAGGAACAGACGGAAGCTGGGTACCTGGCACACTGCCTTTATGAGTGACTTGGGGCTCTAGAGGAGTCACAGCACTCCTACAGGACTTTTACAGAACTAACAGAGGCTGGAGTGGGCCAAGCTTCTAAAACCTCTGCAACCTCCTCCACTGCTCACAGCCCAGGGCAGGTTCTCCCCAAAGGTGAGCTGAATGAGCAGCTGGTGCCTGCAGAGGGTTCAAGTCCCACCATGGCTGCCGGTGGGGGCTTCCGCAGAGGTCTTCCATAGCCCTCCCACCATGCCTGCAGTCCTGGGGCTGTATTGCCACTCCCTTAGCAACTCAGGGAGGAGGCAGTGCAAGAAAAATTCTCAGTCATCTTGAAGAGACTGGGCATCTCCCAGCAACACGATCTCATTGACTTAGCAGCACAGCTGGCTGGCTAGTTCCCAGGTCATGTTCTCAGCGATCTGAGTACTTGTTTCTTGGGCCCCTTCATGTCCGACCCAGTTCTTACTCCAGACCTTGCTTCTTAATTAATCCATGTGCTTATGTAATATGTGGCACACCCACACAGCAGTGAGGCCTATTCAGGCCTGTTCTCTAATGTTCTGGCTTGTTCCACAGTTTCTAAGGAGGTGATGGTGGCACAGGGAGTGCAGTTACCTGGTCTGCTCAGTCTTGACACCTAGATCTAATAGTCACTGCCTGTTAGAACCCACCTGGCCAACGTGTCTTTCTGTAATAACAGATGTCTCTTATTGCCATCGTAATGGTGTTGTCTTTTCCTACATATATGTGTATGTATATATATAACAATATTATATACAGCAGTAATAGTAGTATAACTTCATTCAGGTACCTGGACCCGATTCCAGTGTGTGTAAATATGTGGGAGGGGGTCTTCCCACACATACTTACATCAAGCAATTCTCAAACAACAGCAGGGTGTCTGAGAACTCAATTATGATGCTATCTGCCTGAGATAGCACCAGTTTCCCCAGGTTAAGGGCTCCGTCCTACAAGACTGCCCTCCACCCCCAACTCCAGATGCCGGTCACAAGCCCTAGGCAGTACCTGTGCTTCTGACCTACCTGCTACAGACTGGAGATTCCCACGACCTCCCCCTTAGGTTTGATTAATTAGCTAGAGCAGCTCACAGAGCTCAGGAAAACACTTATGTTCACCAGTTTAATAAAGGATACATATTAACAGCCAGATGAAGAGAGACACAGGGCAAGGTCCCAAATAAAGGAGCTTCTATCATCATGGAGCTTGGGGCCTGGCCAGGTGGCATGTGGAGGTGTTCTGGTTCCCCAAGCATAGAAGCTTGCCAGACCGAGCAGAGCAGAGCAGAGCAGAGAGAGGGCAGAGCTATTCTCATGGGTTTTCTGAGGGCTTCACTGCATAGTCATATTTGACTAAATTATTGGCCATTGGCTGATTCAGCCTCCAACCCCTGCCCTTGGGTGCGGGTCCAAAAGTTTCTCATTAACTTGACAAAACACTCATTTCATCTTTAAGGCTGCAGTGTTTTCAGGAAATGTGGATGAAGAACAAATATAGCTGGGAAGTATATATTTGGTCATATGAATGACCAAATATGTACTTCTTATGACTCATTATATCACAACCATATCCAGAGAAAAGCTTTCTCTTGGAAACCTATAAAGATGATGACAACACAAAGGTTAGACTAGGGATGAAAACTATGCAAGTGGATGTCAGCAGATGTATGTACATAAGTAACCAGAGAGAAGACCAAGTGTTCAGTTATCGATGCTAATCCCTCTTTGCTACAGGGGACTATACAGCTATAGCCAGGTGTGGCCCAGGAAATCATCCCTGTCCTGATTTTGTTGGCATCCTCTTCTTCTGTTGTCTTAGTTTTTTTAATCCTCTTGTCTGGTTTTCTTAATCCTCTTCTGTGTCTTAAGCTGTCTGCATACCACATTACCTACACTGAAATGATTTACTTTCTTTTTTTTTTTTTTGTAGATAATTATGTTTTATTGAAGGGTAGTTGACACACAGTATTACATTACATTAGTTTCAGGTGTACAACACAGTGATTCAACATTTATATACATGATAATTCTAGGTACCAGCTATCACCATACCAAGTTGTTACAATATTTTGACTATATTCCTTATGCTATACATTACATCCCGGTTACTTATTTATTTTACAATTGGAAGTGTGTACTTTTTGTTGTTGTTGTTGTTGTGAGGGCATCTCTCATATTTATTGATCAAATGGTTGTTAACAACAATAAAATTCTGTATAGGGGAGTCAATGCTCAATGCACAATCATTAATCCACCCCAAGCCTAATTTTCATCAGTCTCCAATCTTCTGAAGCATAACGAACAAGTTCTTAGATGGAGAACAAATTCTTACATAGTGAATAAGTTACATGGTGAACAGTACAAGGGCAGTCATCACAGAAACTTTTGGTTTTGCTCATGCATTATGAACTCTAAACAGTCAGTTCAAATATGAATACTCATTTGATTTTTATACTTGATTTATATGTGGATACCACATTTCTCTCTTTATTATTATTATTTTTAATAAAATGCTGAAGTGGTAGGTAGATGCAAGATAAAGGTAGAAAACATAGTTTAGTGTTGTAAGAGAGCAAATGTAGATGATCAGGTGTGTGCCTGTAGACTATGTGCTAATCCAAGCTAGACAAGGGCAATAAAACATCCACGTATGCAGAAGATTTCTCTCAGAACAGGGGGCGTGAGGTTCTAAGCCTCACCTCTGTTGATCCCCAATTTCTCACCTGATGGCCCCCCTGCGACTGTGCCTGTCTTAGGTTGTTCCTCCCTTGAGGAATCTTACCCGTCTCTGGCTAACCAGTCATCTTCCGGGGCCATACAGGGAAATGTAAAGTTGGTAAGTGAGAGAGAAGCCTTATTGTTTGAAAAGGTTAGCTTTTTACTTCTTTGCATATTTATGCCCTGTGGCTTCTATGCCCAGCATTTGTCTTGAGGTATCTTTACCACTTGGAAGAATTAAGATACTCGGTAAATTTGATATGAGGCATGGATTCTATTTAAGGGTTGTAATTAGGAAGGAAGAAGAAAAGCTATAGAAGTAGCAGGCGGAAGAAAACATGGGAAGATTGATTATTTCTTTGACATAACTTCTTGTAGAGTAACTTCAGCATGTATAGGTTTTAAACTACTAATTAAATTGCACACACACATTAACATAATAGGAGTATAGTTACATAATCAATGCATACCTGTAATTACCAGCCATCTCCAGTGAAACCAAGAAAACCAGTTAGGCACCTTAGGCATTTGTGAAAACTTATCTATGATATGGTGGATATTGTCCAACTGAGCTTGAACAGTCTGAGAGAAATCAGACAAATTAAAACAACCCATTCCTGGGAACTGTTCATATCCCATATGTTCTTTTAACAGTAAATAGTCTGTAGTTGTGAGATTTTGGAGCACTACAATTTGCACTTCTCCTAATTCTTGTTTGAGTTCCAACAGTATAGATCCAGTCAAATTTGTTGTTTTACTGTATGCACAGGCCAGTTTAGATATCTCCTTCTTCATTCCCATGGCAAGTCCAGGAACGGTGGGATGAGTGCATCTACAGCTGTAGCAGTGCGTGGATCTTTGTTGGGGTTTTTTGATGATCATCTTCTGGCATGAGTCTTCCAGACAGTGCTGATGTTGGAAGTTCTTTTTCATATTGTATCTTAGTTCATTTTCGGGGTAGCCAAATTAGGCTTTGATCCTCTGTATAAACACAAACAGACCCTTTGCCTACACTTTTATATGCCCTTTATACCCTTGTGTAGGACTCATTGGAGGTCTCCACACAGGAACTGCCTTTTTTTTTTTTTGGTATCATTAATCTACACTTACATGACGAATATTATGTTTACTAGGCTCTCCCCTATACCAGGTCCCCCCTACAAACCCCTTTACAGTCACTGTCCATCAGCATAGCAAATGTTGTAGATTCACTACTTGCCTTCTCTGTGTTGTACAGCCCTCCCTTTTCTCCCACCCCCTCATGCATGCTAATCTTAATACCCCCCTTCTTCTCCCCCCCTTATCCCTCCCTACCCACCCATCCTCCCCAGTCCCTTTCCCTTTGGTACCTGTTAGTCCATTCTTGAGTTCTGTGATTCTGCTGCTGTTTTGTTCCTTCAGTTTTTCCTTTGTTCTTATATTCCACAGATAAGTGAAATCATTTGGTATTTCTCTTTCTCTGCTTGGCTTGTTTCACTGAGCATAATACCCTCCAGCTCCATCCATGTTGCTGCAAATGGTAGGATTTGCCCTTTTCTTATGGCTGAGTAGTATTCCATTGTGTATATGTACCACATCTTCTTTATCCATTCATCTATCGATGGACATTTAGGTCACTTCCAATTCTTGGCTATTGTAAATAGTGCTGCGATAAACATAGGGGTGCATTGGTCTTTCTCTTACTTGATTGCTGCACTCTTAGGGTAAATTCCCAGGAGTGCAATTCCTGGGTCAAATGGTAAGTCTGTTTTGAGCATTTTGATGTACCTCCATACTGCTTTCCACAATGGTTGAACTAATTTACATTCCCACCAGCAGTGTAGGAGGGTTCCCCTTTCTCCACAGCCTCGCCAACATTTGTTGTTGTTTGTCCTTTGGATGGCAGCCATCCTTACTGGTGTGAGGTGATACCTCATTGTAGTTTTAATTTGCATTTCTCTGATAATTAGCAATGTGGAGCATCTTTTCATGTGTCTGTTGGCCATCTGCACTTCTGTTTTGGAGAACTGTCTGTTCAGTTCCTCTGCCCATTTTTTAATTGGGTTATTTGTTTTTTGTTTGTTGAGGCATGTGAGCTCTTTATATATTCTGGACGTCAAGCCTTTAATGGATCTGTCATTTTCAAATATATTCTCCCATACTGTAGGGTTCCTTTTTGTTCTATTGATGGTGTCTTTTGCTGTACAGAAGCTTTTCAGCTTAATATAGTCCCACTTGTTCATTTTTGCTGTTGTTTTCCTTGCCCGGGGAGATATATTCAAGAAGAGTCACTCATGTTTATGTCTAAGAGGTTTTCGCCTATGTTTTCTTCCAAGAGTTTAATGGTTTCATGACTTACATTCAGGCCTTTGATCCATTTTGAGTTTACTTTTGTATATGGGGTTAGACAATGGTCCAGTTTCATTCTCCTACATGTAGCTGTCCAGTTTTGCCAGCACCATCTGTTGAAGAGACTGTCATTTCGCCATTGTATGTCCATGGCTCCTTTATCAAATATTAATTGACCATATATGTCTGGGTTAATGTCTGGATTCTCTAGTCTGTTCCATTGGTCTGTGGCTCTGCTCTTGTGCCAGTACCAAATTGTCTTAATTACTATGGCTTTATAGTAGATCTTGAAGTTGGGGAGTGAGATCCCCCCTACTTTATTCTTCTTTCTCAGGATTGCTTTGGCTATTCGGGGTTCTTGGTGTTTCCATATGAATTTTTGAATTATTTGTTCCAGTTCATTGAATAATGTTGCTGGTAGTTTCATAGGGATTGCATCAAATCTGTATATTGCTTTGGGCAGGATGGCCATTTTGACGATATTAATTCTTACTAGCCAGGAGCATAGGATGAGTTTCCATCTGTTAGTGTCCCCTTTAATTTCTCTTAAGAGTGACTTGTAGTTTTCAGAGTATAAGTCTTTCACTTCTTTGGTTAGGTTTATTCCTAGGTATTTTATTTTTTTTGATGCAATTGTGAATGGAGTTGTTTTCCTGATTTCTCTTTCTGTTGGTTCATTGTTAGTGTATAGGAAAGCCACAGATTTCTGTGTGTTGATTTTGTATCCTGCAACTTTGCTGTATTCTGATGTCAGTTCTAGTAGTTTTGGGGTGGAGTCTTTAGGGTATTTTATGTACAGTATCATGTCATCTGCAAATAGTGACAGTTTAACTTCTTCTTTACCAATCTGGATTCCTTGTATGTTTTTGTTTTGTCTGATTGCCATGGCTAGGACCTCCAGTAGTATGTTAAATAACAGTGGGGAGAGTGGGCATCCCTGTCTAGTTCCCGATCTCAGAGGAAATGCTTTCAGCTTCTTGCTGTTCAATATAATGTTGGCTGTGGGTTTATCATAGATGGCCTTTATTATGTTGAGGTACTTGCCCTCTATTCCCATTTTGCTGAGAGTTTTTAACATGAATGGATGTTGAACTTTGTCAAATGCTTTTTCAGCATCTATGGAGATGATCATGTGGTTTTTGTCTTTCTTTTTGTTGATGTGGTGGATGATGTTGATAGACTTTCGAATGTTGTACCATCCTTGCATCCCTGGGATGAATCCCACTTGGTCATGGTGTATGATCGTTTTGATGTATTTTTGAATTTGGTTTGATAATATTTTGTTGAGTATTTTTGCATCTACATTCATCAGGGATATTGGTCTGTAGTTTTCTTTTTTGGTGGTGTCTTTGCCTGGTTTTGGTATTAGGGTGATGTTAGCTTCATAGAATGAGTTTGGGAGTATCCCCTCCTCCTCTATTTCTTGGAAAACTTTAAGGAGAATGGGTATTTTGTCTTCCTTGTATGTCTGATAAAATTCTGAGGTAAATCCATCTGGCCCGGGGGTTTTGTTCTTTGGTAGTTTTTTGATTACTGCTTCAATTTCGTTGCTGGTAATTGTTCTGTTTAGATTTTCTGTTTCTTTCTGGGTCAGTCTTGGAAGGTTGTATTTTTCTAGGAAGTTGTCCATTTCTCCTAGGTTTCCCAGCTTGTTAGCATATAGGTTTTCATAGTATTCTCTAATAATTCTTTGTATTTCTGTGGGGTCCGTCGTGATTTTTCCTTTCTCGTTTCTGATACTGTTGATTTGTGTTGACTCTCTTTTCCTCTTAATAAGTCTGGCTAGAGGCTTATCTATTTTGTTTATTTTCTCGAAGAACCAGCTCTTGGTTTCATTGATTTTTGCTATTGTTTTATTCTTCTCAATTTTATTTATTTCTTCTCTGATCTTTATTATGTCCCTCCTTCTGCTGACCTTAGGCCTCATTTGTTCTTCTTTTTCCAATTTCAATAATTGTGACATTAGACCATTCATTTGGGATTGTTCTTCCTTTTTAAATATGCTTGGATTGCTATAAACTTTCCTCTTAAGACTGCTTTTGCTGTGTCCCACAGAAGTTGGGGCTTAGTGTTGTTGTTGTCATTTGTTTCCATATATTGCTGGATCTCCATTTGATTTGGTCATTGATCCATTGATTAATTAGGAGCTTGTTGTTAAGCCTCCATGTGTTTGTGAGCCTTTTTCCTTTCTTTGTACAGTTTATTTCTAGTTTTATGCCTTTGTGGTCTGAAAAGTTGGTTGGTAGGATTTCAATCTTTTGGAATTTACTGAGGCTCTTTTTGTGGCCTAGTATGTGGTCTATTCTGGAGAATGTTCCATGTGCACTTGAGAAGAATGTACATCCTGTTGCTTTTGGATGTAGAGTTCTATAGATGTCTATTAGGTCCATCTGCTCTACTGTGTTGTTCAGTGCTTCCGTGTCCTTACTTATTTTCTGCCCGGTGGATCTATCCTTTGGGGTGAGTGGTGTGTTGAAGTCTCCTAGAATGAATGCATTGCAGTCTATTTCCCCCTTTAGTTCTGTTAGTATTTGTTTCACATATGCTGGTGCTCCTGTGTTGGATGCATATATATTTAGAATGGTTATATCCTCTTGTTTGACTGAGCCCTTTATCATTATTTAGTGTCCTTCTTTATCTCTTGTTACTTTCTTTGTTTTGAAGTCTATTTTGTCTAATATTAGTACTGCAACCCCTGCTTTCTTCTCGCTGTTGTTTGCCTGAAATATGTTTTTTCATCCGTTGACTTTTAGTCTGTACATGTCTTTGGGTTTGAGGTGAATTTCTTATAAGCAGCATATAGATGGGTCTTGCTTTTTTATCCATTCTATTACTCTGTGTCTTTTGATTGGTGCATTCAGTCCATTAACATTTAGGGGGACTATTGAAAATATGTACTTATTGCCATTGCAGGCTTTAAATTCGTGGTTACCAAAGGTTCAAGGTTAGCCTCTTTAGTATCTTACTGCCTAACTTAGCTCGCTTATTGAGCTGTTATATACACTGTCTGGAGATTCTTTTCTTCTCTCCCTTCTTATTCCTCCTCCTCGATTCTTCATATGTTGGGTGTTTTGTGCTGTGCTCTTTCTAGGAATGCTCCCATCTAGAGCAGTCCCTGTAAGATGTCCTGTAGAGGTGGTTTGTGGGAAGCAAATTCCCTCAGCTTTTGTTTGTCTGGGAATTGTTTAATCCCACCGTCATATTTGAATGATAGTCGTGCTGGGTACAGTATCCTTGGTTCAAGGCCCTTCTGTTTCATTGCATTCAATATATCATGCCATTCTCTTCTGGCCTGTAGGGTTTCTGTCGAGAAGTCTGATGTTAGCCTGATGGGTTTTCCTTTATAGGTGACCTTTTTCTCTCTAGCTGCCTTTAAAACTCTTTCCTTGTCCTTGATCTTTGCCATTTTAATTATTATGTGTCTTGGTATTGTCCTTCTTGGATCCTTTCTGTTGGGGGTTCTGTGTATTTCCGTGGTCTGTTCGATTATTTCCTCCCCCAGTTTGGGGAAGTTTTCAGCAATTATTTCTTCCAAGATACTTTCCATCCCCTTTCCTCTCTCTTCTTCTTCTGGTACCCCTATAATATGGATAGTGTCCCTTTTGGATTGGTCACACAGTTCTCTTAACATTGTTTCATTCCTGTTGATCCTTTTATCTCTCTCTATGTCAGCTTCCATGTGTTCCTGTTCTCTGGTTTCAATTCCATCAATGGCCTCTTGCATCCTATCCATTCTGCTTATAAACCCTTCCAGAGTTTGTTTCATTTCTGTAATCTCCTTACTGGCATCTGTGATCTCCCTCCGGACTTCTTCCCATATCTCTTGCATATTTCTCTGCATCTCTGTCAGCATGTTTATGATTCTTATTTTTAATTCTTTGTCAGGAAGACTGGTTAGGTCTGTCTCCTTCTCTGGTGTTGTCTCTGTGATCTTTGTCTGCCTGTAGTTTTGCCTTTTCATTGTGATAGGAATAGTTCGCAGAGCTGGGACGAGTGACGGCTGGAAGGACTTCCTTTCTTGTTGGTTTGTGGCCCTCCTCTCCTGGGAGAACAGCGGCCTCTAGTGGCTTGTGCTGTGCAGCTGCGCGCAGACAGGGTTTCTGCTTCCTGCCCGGCTGCTATGGAGTTAATCTCCGCTGTTGCTCTGGCGTGGCCTGGCTCGGGCTACTGCTCCACAGTGGTGGAGTCGTGTAGGAGGGGGAGCGGCCTGGAGGCTATTTATCTCCGTAAGGGGCCTCCCTGCTCCCTGCAGCCCAGGGGTTAGGGTGCCCAGAGATCCCCGGATTCTCTACCTTTGGATTAAGTGTCCCGGCCTGCCCCTTTAAGACTTCCAAAAAGCACCCGCCAAAACAAAACAATAACCACAAAAAAAAAAATAAATAAATTTTTAAATAAAAAAAATTAAAAAATAAAAAAAAATAAAAAATGGCCGCTCGTTTTTCTTTATTCTCCGGCACCAGCCTCAGGCATTTGCTCACCGGTCTTGCTGCTGTGTTTCCCTAGTATTGGGTCCCTATCCTTTTAAGACTTCCAAAAAGCTCTTGCCAAAACAAAAGAGAAAAAAAAAATGGCCGCTTGCTTTTCTTATGTCCTCCTGTGCCAGGCCTCCGGTACCCGCTCACTGTTCTTGCTGCCCTGTTTCCCTAGTATCCAGGGCCCCCCCGCGCACGCACTGCATCTGCGCTCTGGCCCAGATGGCTGGGGCTGGGTGTTCAGCAGTCCTGGGCTCCCTCTCCCTCCCGGTCTGCCTATTCTTCTCCCGCCGGGACCTGGGGAGAGGGGCGCTCGGGTCCCGCAGGTTCGGGGCTTGAATCTTACCCCCTTTATGAGGCACAGGGTTGTCACAGGTGTGGATGTGGTCTGGATGTTGTCCTGTGTCCTCTGGTCTTTATTCTAGGAAGAGTTGTCTTTGTTATATTTTCATAGATATATGTGGTTTTGGGAGGATATTTCTGCTGCTCTACTCACGCCGCCATCTTGGCTCCCCTTCGATTTACCTTCTTAAAATGGGGTCTAATATCAAGAATGGAGAATTCCAAGTCTCTCCATCAGCAATTATGCAAAGTTCACAGTAGAGTAACAAATCTTCAGTGGCTATGTCTTTGAGGAGATTTAATTTCATCCAGTATGTCTGACTCTGCACCGATTCTATTTAAGATAACTGCTTTTGGGCCATGGGGTCAGCATGACATTAAAACAGATCCCTAATGCCTTCTGTGTAGTTCACAGCTATGGATCTGAACTGGTCCTGACAGCTCCACATACTGTGTTTTGGCTTATTCCCCATCCTTCCTGTTCCTGACCTGGCATTTTTCATCTTTGGCCTCACTTTACCTTTTGGACCTGACATTTGGTCCATATTGCTGGCTCCACTCTGCCTATGGTCACTTGAGTAAAGACTTTCTTTCCAGCCTTGCTCCCATATCTCTTCTCTAGCACAGATCCCTCTAGGTGGGTTCTGCTAGCCCTGTCCAGTTGTAAAGCAAGATCTAGACACATCTGAGTGTTTCTGACAGTTTGCAGCTGTGCCCAAGATCAGCTGCTCCTTGGCTGTGCCTCATGTTAGGTCATGCCACGAGCAGGGACTGGTTAGCCGGGGTGGATGCTGACTTGTAAAAGGCTCCTTCCTACCAAAAAGTCATTGAGTCTATATCCTTTGGTCTACCATTAAGCATCTTCCATCTGTAGCCACTTGGTGTTTTCATGTTCAACCATTTCATGACCACATATGCAGGCCACACATTTACGTTATTGTCCTAAGAGCACCCTTTTGGTAATTAATAGTCCTTATATTTGTTCAGTGACTTATGGTCAACAGAATAACTTAGTATATTCACATATATCATCTCATTTCCATACTTCTATTTTCTTTGCAAACAAGATTCAGTGTCAATGTACCCATTGGGCTCATTAGAGCCAAGGGCCCATGAAAGTGGTTTAATTTTAATTTCTTTTAAAACAGAAAAAATTAATATAAAAACAATTCACATATAACAATGAACCCAGTATAGATTATGTTTGTTTTTATACCAGTGCATTCACAAAATTCAATTTTAAATATTATTTTATGAAAGAAGTTGCTCATGAAGGCAGTAGTGTCAGAGGCTCAGGAAAGTCATAATGTGGCCATGCTGGGGTTGATGCTCTACATTTGGCACCAACATTGACTTGCTGTGTAAATTTGGATAGTTAACATATTAGTTTTTTCTACCAGAAAAATGAGAAGATAAATTTCTGTACCTTGAGAAGAGGATTAAAGATGGTGATATGAGAGGTGAGACAGAGGCCTCCTCCTAAAACCACATATAATATGAAAATATAATTAATATAACTAATCCTGAAAAAGTAATAGGAAAGAAGCCTGTGCCAGACTGCATACCCCTGGGAAAAAGAACAGACCTCATGGAACAGGGTAACATACCAAAGCCATGATCTGGTGGGACCCAAGTCCTTTCCCCACCCCAGCTCACTGTCAGGAGGAAGAGAAATGGAGCAGGGGAGGGGGTGAAGGCCTAAGATTGCTGAACACCTTGCTCTAGAGATCTGGTCTGGGAGCACATACCTATGTTGCATGGTGCTCTGGTGATTAGTGGGGTTGGAAAGCTAAGACAGGTGGAATACCTGGAGAGACTGAGATTCCAGCCACTTGTGGAAAACAGGGATCCATATCCACCTGCTCTTGGATAAAAGAAAGACAGGCAGTCTGAGAGAGTTCCTAAAAGCAAAAGGGCTGCTAAAGGGGCAAGGATTGCACAGAGATTACTGCTCAGGAGAAAGGACAGGTAGACAAAATTGTCCTGACACACTCTGCCCAGCAGGTTGGGAACTTTCAGGAGCTCCAGGCACTCCACTCCCCTGGCTGGATACACAGCTCCAAGGTGTCCCCACTGTGACACACAGCCTGCTACACCTTCCTCCCGGCCAGCCTATCCCTGGCTCAAAAACTGGCAGCCCTTGCCCTGGCATCAGGCGAGCCAGAGGGAAGCACTGCCTACAGCGACTTCAATTGCAAAACACAGAGGCTTTCACATGTCTCATCAATCTTCCTGAAAGAGATTTCAAATAAAAATCATAAACATGCTCATGGAAGTACAGAAAAATATTCTAAAACTCAGAATGAATTCCGGTCAGAGAGCCAATTACTAAGGATTAAAATGGAGGGTTTTAAAAGCAGATTAGATACAATGGAGGAGATGATAAATGAAATAGAAATTAGAGAAGAGGAATACAAAGAAGCTGAGGCAGAGAGAGAAAAAAGGATCTCTAAGAATGAAAGAATATTGAGAGAACTGTGTGACCAATCCAAACAGAACAATATTCATATTATAGGGGTACCAGAAGAAGAAGAGAGAGAAAAAGGGTTAGAAAGTGTCTTTGAGGGAGTAATTGCTAAAAACGTCCCCACCCTAGCAAAGTAGATAGTCTCTCAGGCCATGGAGGTGCAAAGATCTCCCAACACAAGGGACACAAGGAAGACAACACCAAGACATATAATAATTAAAATGGCAAAGATTAAGGATAAGGACAGACTTTTAAAGGCAGCCAGAGAGAGAAATTAGATCACATACAAAGGAAAACCCATCAGGCTATTATCATACTTCTCAACAGAAACTTTACAGGCCAGAAGGGAGTGGCATTATATTTAATGCAATGAAGCAGAAGGGACTCGATCCAAGAATACTCTATCTGGTAAGATAATCATTTAAATTTGAAGGAGGGATTAAACAATTTCCAGATAAGCAAAAGCTGAGATAATTTACCTCCCACAAACCATCCCTACAGTGTATTTTGGAGGGGCTTCTATAGAAATAAGTGTTCCTAAGGCTAAAGAGCTGTCACCAGGGGTAATAAAATCACAGTAAAGAAAGTAGAACAATTAATCACTAAGTAATTGCAAAATGAAATAAACTACCCACAAAGTCAGTCAAGGGATAGACAAAGAATACAGAATATGATACCTAATATATAAAGAATAGAGGAGGAAGAAAAAGGAGGAGAAAAAAGAAAGAACCCTTAGATTGTGTTTGTAATATCATACTAAGTAAGTTAAGTTAGACTCTTAGATAGTAAGGAAGTTAACCTTGAACTTTTGGTAACCACAAAGCTAAAGCCTGCAATGGCAATAAGTACATACCTATTGATAATCACCCTAAATGTAAATGGTCTGAATGCACCCATCAAAAGATACAGAGTCACTGAATGGATAAAAAAACAAGACCCATCTATATGCTGCCTACAAGAGAGTCACTTCAAATCCAGAGACATACACAGACTAAAAGTGAAGGGATAGAAAAAAATATTTCATGCAAACAATAAGGAGAAAGAAGTGAGAGCTGCAGTACTTGTATCAGACAAAATAGACTTCAAAACAAAGAAAGTCACAAGAGACAAAGAAGGATATTACATAATGATAAAGGGGTCAATCCAAGAAGAAGATATAACCATTATAAATGTATATGCACCCAATTCAGGAGCACCTATACATGTGAAACAAATACTAACAGAATTAAAAGGGGGAAATAGAATGTGATGCATTCACTCTAGGAGACTTCAACACTCCACTCAATCCAAAGGACAGATCAATCAGACAGAAGATAAGTAAGGAGACAGAGGCACTGAACAACACATTAGAACAGATGACCCTTACAGACATCTACAGAACTCTACACAGAAAAGCAACAGAATACACATTCTTCTCAAGTGCACATGGAACATTTTCAAGAATAGATAGATAATACACTAGGCCACAAAAAGAGCCTCAGTAAATTCAAGAAGAATGAAATTGTACCAACCAGCTTCTCAGATCACAAAGGTATGAAACTAGAAATAAATTACGCAAAGAAAATGAAAAATCCCACAAACACATGGAGGCTTCACAACATGTTCCTAAATAACCAATGGATCAATGACCAAATAAAAACAGAGATCAAGCAATATATGGAGACAAATGAAAACAATAATTCAACACCGCAAAATCTGTGGGATGCAGCCAAGGCGGTGCTGAGAGGAAAGTATATTGCAATACAGGCCTACCTCAGGAAAAAAGAAAAATCCCATATAAGGAGTCTAAAGTCACAATTAATGAAACTAGAAAAAGAAGATCAAATGAGGCCCAAGTCAGTAGAGGGAGGGACATAATAAAGATTAGAGCAGAAATGAATAAAATCAAGAAGAATAAAACAATAGAAAGAATCAATAAAAGCAAGAGCTGGTTCTTCCAGAAAATAAACAAAATAGATAAACCCCTACCCAGACTTTTCAATAGAGAGTCTACACATGTAAACAGAATCAAAAGTGAGAAAGGAAAAATCAGTATGGATACCACAGAAACACAAAGAATTATTAGAGAATACTATAAAAAAACTATATGCTGACAAACTGGATAATCTAGAGGAAATGGACAACTTTCTACAAAAATACAACCTTCAAAGGCTGACCCTGAAAGAAATGGAAATTCTGAACACACCAATTACCAGCAATGAAATTGAACTGGTAATCAAAAATCTACCTAAGAACAAAACCCTTGGACCAGATGGCTTCACCACTTAATTTTATCAAACATTTAGTGAAGACCTAATACCCATCCTCCTTAAAGTTTTTCAAAGAGTAGAAGAAGAGGGAATACTTCCAAACTCATTCTATGAGGCCAGCATCACTCTAATACCAAAACCAGGCAAAGTCATCACAAAAAAATAAAATTACAGACCAATATCCCTGATGAACATAGATGCAAAAATACTCAACAAAATATTAGCAAACCGAATTCAAAAATATATCAAAAAGTTCATCCCCCATGATCAAGTAGGATTTATTCCAGGGATGCAAGGATGGTACAATATTAGAAAATCCATTAACATCATCCATCACGTCAACAAAAAGAAGGACAAAAACCACATGATCATCTCCATAGATGCTGAAAAAGCATTTGACAAAATTCAACATCCATTTATGATAAAAACTCTCAACAAAATGGGTATAGAGGGCAAGTAACTCAACATAATAAAGGCCATATATGACAAACCCACAGCCAACATCATACTTAACAGTGAGAAGCTAAAAGCCTTTCCTTTAAGATTGGGAACAAGACAAGGATGCCCACTCTCCACTTTTATTCAACATAGTTCTGGATGTCCTTGCCACAGCAATCAGTTAACAAAAAGAAATAAAAGGCATCCAGACTGGTAAAGAAGAAGTTAAACTGTCCCTGTTTGCAGATGACATGATATTGTGCATAAAAAAACCCTAAAGAATCCACCCCAAAACTACTAGATCTAATATTGAATTCAGCAAAGTTGCGGCATACAAAATTAATACACAGAAATCTGTTGCATTCCTATACACTAACAATAAACTAGCAGATATAGTAATCAGGAAACCAATTCCATTCACAACTGCATCAAAAAGAATAAAATACCTAGGAATAAACTTAACCAAGGAAGTGAAAGGCTTATACTTTGTAAACTACAAGACACTCACAAGAGAAATTAAAGAAGGTACCAATCAATGGAAATACATCCCATGCTCATAGATAGGAAGAATTAATATTGTCAAAATGGCCATCCTGCCTGATGCAATCTACAGAAACAATGCAATTCCTATCAAAATACCAACAGCATTCTTCAATGAACTAAAGAAAATAATTCTAAAATTCATATGGAACTACAAAAGACCCTGAGTAACCAAAACAATCCTGAGAAGGAAGAATAAAGCTGGGGGGATTACGCCTCCCAACTTCAAGCTCTACTACAAAGGCACAGTAATTGGGACAATTATGGTACTTGCACAAGAACAGACACATAGACCAATGGAACAGACTAGAGAGCCCAGATATAAACCCAAACATATATGGTCAATTAATATATGATAATGGAGCTATGGACATACAATGGGGAAATGATAGCCCCTTCAACAACTAGTGTTGGCAAAACTGGACAGCTACATGCAAGAGAATGAAACTGGATTATTGTTTAACCCCATACACAAAAGTAAACTCGAAATGGATCAAACACCTGTATGTAAATCATGAAACCATAAAACTCTCAGAAGATAACAAAGGTAAAAATCTCCTGAATATAAACATGAGCAACTTATTCTTGAACGCATCTCCTCGAGCAAGGGAAACAAAAGCAAAAATGAACACATGGGGCTACATCAAAGTAAGAAGCTTTTGTATGGCAAAGAACACCATCAACAGAACAAAAAGGCATCCTACAGTATGGGAGAATATATTTGTAAATGACATATCCAACAAGGGGTTAACATCCAAAATATATAAGGAACTCACACACATCTCAACACCCAAAAAGCAAATAAACCTATTAAAAAAATGGGTGGATGATATGTGGAGACAATTCTCCAAAGAAGAAATTCAGATGGCCAACAGGCACATGAAAAGATGCCCCACATCAATAATTATCAAGGAAATGCAAATAAAAACCACAGTGAGATATCACCTCACACCAATTAGGATGGCCAGCATTGAAAAGACTAAAAACAACAAGTGCTGGCAAGGATGCAGAGAAAGGGCAACCCTCCTACACTGCTGGTGGGAATGTAAGCTAGTTCAATCATTGTGGAAAGCAGTATGGAGGTTCCTCAAAAAACTAAAAATAGAAATACCATTTGACCTGGAATTCCACTCCTAGGAATTTACTCAAAGAATACAACTTCTCAGATTCAAGAAGACATATGCACCCCTATGTTTATCACAGCACTATTTACAATAGCCAAGATATGGAAGCAACCTAAGTGTCCATCAGTAGATGAATGGATAAAGAAGATGTGGTACATATACACAATGGAATACTATTCAGCCATAAGAAAGAAACAAATCCTACCATTTGCAACAACATGGATGTAGGTGGAGGATATTATGCTCAGTGAAATAAGCCAGGCAGAGAAAGACAAGTGCCAAATGATTTCCCTCATTAGTGGAGTACAGCAACGAAGCAAAACTGAAAGAACAAAACAGCAGCAGATACACAGTCCAAGAAGGGACTAGTGTTACCAAATGGGATGGGTATGGGAGGGTGCATGGTGGGGGAGGGAGAAGGGGATTGAGTGGTATTATGTTTAGTACACATGGTGTAGGGGTGGCAAGGGGAAGACAGTGTAGCACAGAGAAGGCACATAGTGGATCTGTGGCATCTTACTACACTGATGGACAGTGACTACAGTGGGGTATGCGGGGGACTTGATAATATGGTGAATATAGTAACCACATTGTTTTTTCATGTGAAACCTTCATAAGAATGTATATCAATAATACCTTAATAAAACAATGGTTTCTGTGTGCATTCATTCCCTAGGGCATCTCTGAATGTGTCTAGATTTTATAGGAGAAAGGATTATATAATAATAGGACTATTTCAGCTGCAAATAGGTATGCATCTCAACTTAGCCTAGGCAAAAAAAAAAGAAAGAATGTGTTGGCTCTCATAACTGAAAATTCATTAGCTTCAGGCATAGCTGGATCAAGGAACCCAAAAATCTTACTAGGAATCTATTTCTCTACTTTCCACTGTGTCTTTGACTGACTTCCTTCTATGTTGAATTTCTTTTCTAGCACACTTCCCCCACATGCTGAAAGAATCTCAGAGACTCCAAGCTTTCAGTGACCTTAAGCCTGTGACCCAGGAAGAAGAGAGACTCTTCTAGTAACTTAACCAATTTTTTGGGGGACTCTAACTGGTCTTTGCTTAAGTGTCTTGTTTCCCTGTATCCAGAGGATGTAATGGGAGTACTCTCTCTGGCCAGCTTGTTCATTTGCCTCCCCTTACCCTGACTGACAGTCTCACAAGACTCCCATGAAAGAGGGGGAGGGCAGTTTCCAAGTGAGGGAATACAAACAGACCAAATGACATGTCCACTCCCAATTGTATCAGTGTACAGCTTTGTTAATATCACCTCTCTTGTCGGTTACTAGAATGAGTTGAGATTTGCTCAGAACCCCTACTTAGCTTTCCAGAACTGAGACCTATGGGAGCCCATCAGAGTTCAGTAGATACCAAATAGACTCTTTCAATTTTTACAAAATCAGAGGCAATTACCTCCAGGTTTTCTCCATTTAAAAAAAATTAGTAAACTTCATTTTTTACTTAAAAAAATTTTTAAATCAAATGTATATCACAGTGGTTCAACCTCCCTCTCCCCCAGTCCCTGTCCACTCCCCTCCCACTTGGTAACCACTAGTCATTTCTCAGTGTCTATGAGTCTAATGCTGTTTTTGTTCTTTCTGTTTTGCTTTGTTTTTATAGTCCACAAATAAGTGAAATCATATGGTATTTGTCTTTCTCCACCTGTAAACTTCATTTTTAAGAGAGGCTTTAGGTTCACAGAAAAATTGAGTCGAAAGTACAGAGAGTTCCCATATACCCTTTGCCTTCTCAGCTTTTCCCCCCATTGACACCCTGTACCACAGAGGTACATTCATTACAATCAATGAACCTACATTGAAACACTATGATCACCCAAAGTCCATAGTTTGCCTGAGGGTTCATTCTTGGTGTTGTTCATTTTATGGGTTTTGACAAATGTATAATGACATGTATACACCATTGTATTATCACACAGAACAGTTTCAGTACCCTGAAAATCCTCTGTGCTCTCACTATTCATCCCTCCCTCCTCCCATCTCTGGCAATTGTTAATCTTTGTATTGTCTCCATAATTTTGCCTTTTCCAGAATGTCATGTTTTTGGAATCATACAGTATGAAGACTTTTCAGATTGGCTTCTTTCATTTAGCAATATGCATTTGAAAAGAAAGGTAATATGCATTTTGTTTCTTCCATGTCTTTTCATGATTTGATAGCTCATTTCTTTTTAGAGATTAATAATATTCTGTTGTCTGGGGCTACTCTAGTTTATTTATCTACTTGCCTACTAAAGGACATCTTGGTAGCTTCCAAGTTTTGGCATTTATGAATGAAGCTGCTATAAACATCAGTGTGCAGGACTTTGTGTGTACATAAATTTTCAGCTCATGTAGGAAAATACCAAGGAGCACAATTGCTGGATTGTATGGTGAATGTATGTTTAATTTTCTAAGAAACCACACACTGTCTTCCAAATTGGCTGTATCATTTTGCACTTTCAAGCAGTGAATAAGAGTTCCTGTTGTTCCACATAGTCACCAGCATTTAATGTTGTCTTTGTTTTAGATTTTGGCCATTCTAATAGTTATGTAGTGGTATCTTGTTGCTGTTTTAATTTACAATTCTCTGATGACACATGATGTTGAACATCTTTTCATAGGCTTATTTGCCATCTGTGTATCTTCTTTGGTGAAGTGTCTGTTAAGGTTTTTTGCCCATTTTTAAACTGGGTTAATTTTCTTATGGTTTTAAGAGTTCTTTGAATAATTTGGATAAGTCCTTTACCAGATGTGTGTTTTACAAATATTTTCTTCCAATCTTTGGCTTGTCTTCTCACTCTCTTATCAGCTCCAGTTTTATAGAAAATAAATGCTACAAAATTATTGAGAAGTTACTATACTCCAAACACTGTGCTAAACACCCTACATATATTATCTCTTAAAGGTCCTATGAAGTGTTGGGTTCACTGGGGTTCTATAGACTGTAAGCACCAGACACCAACTCTGGCTAGCTAAATCAAGAAGAATGTGTGAAAGGATAATAGGGTATCTCATGGGATGAGAGGAAGAGTTGAATGATCAAACTTGGAAGGATAGGAATCCACTCTTGTCTGCTTTTGTAGGCTCCTTAGAAGGTGGTTTGAAGATAAACCTGGTGTGGTCCTAGTGGCTTCTAGTCTCTGCTATCTCTTTGTTCCAAGTACCACATTCCTTTGCGGGAGAATCTGGCCCACCTTGGGTCAGGTATTTATCCCTGGACCAGTCAGGCTGAAGGGACTGCAGACATGGCCATTGCGGGCTCTCACTTTTCTGTAAGGGCTGTTCTCAGAGAAAGAGAATCATTGTGAACCAGTTTGCCACCCAGAGGGATATCTACTGCAAGCATGTGGTTGTATCAGCTAAGCTCCTGGCACTCAAAAGTGGGTAACGGAAGGACATTTAATGAGGGGATTAAATGAGAAGAGAGTTAGGAAAACAATAGGGATGTTAGAGTATCTTGGGGCTCTGACAGTGGGAGCTCTTACCATGCCAGGCGTGAAGAAGAAAGAGGAGGTAGTAGCTTTTGGAAACTGTGCAGAAAGCTATAAGGGGAAGAACCTGGGATCTTTAACAGAGGGTCACAACAAACCCTCTGCAGTCCAGCAGTATAGGATATAGGCAAATAAATACCAAGGTTTCACCATGCTCCCACCTGCCCATTTATGGACACAACCAGAAGCCAGAGGACAGTGGAGTCCCTTGATTTGGTACCTATAGCCAGCCTCCTGGGATACAGGTCAGGGTGTGTAGAGTAGGGTGGAGAGTGGATATGGAGGGGCAAATGGGAGACAGCCAGCACAATAATACAAATCCCAGCTTATGAATGAAGACTCAAGTTTGGAGGAACCAGTGATGATTTAGATTCACACAGTCAATTTAGTGCCAGAGTTGGGGTTGAACTCAGTCTGGCTGCAGAACCTGTGCTCTTAACCACTGTGCTCTGTCCCCTCTCAGGTGAAGACCCTTAATTCAAACAGGGGCTTGACCCCGCACAGCTCAGGTGAGCATCCCCTCTTAGCTGTGGCAACAATCCCAGTCCAGTGCATACAGAGTGGTGCTGATAGACTTACACTTGCTGGTTTCTCTAGTTCCTCATCCAGGGCTTCACAGAGCTGTGTGGTCTGGAATATCAGACGTAGTCAAAGTGGAGTCCAAGCTTCTTGCCACCATGCATGCAGCTCCATTCTCCTGTGGGTAGGGTTATGACTGAGATTTAAATTGCACACCAATTAAGCTTCTCCTCTCTGAGTCCTCAGGGGAGCATTCTCATGCTTGGATCATGCACTTGTGAGAGCCAATATCAATATCAGATGCTTATTCATCTCAAATAAATAGCCCCATTAGCACCTCATCTGTCTGGCCATGCATTTTCTTGGAGCCCCTAGACAAATGAATTTTCAATCAGGCTTGCAGAGAGAAATATCATTAACAGCAAAATCCCTCACTATATGGTTTTATTTCCTGTCCCATTATCTTCCAGCTTTTTAACTAGGCCTTACAGAAGAGAACCCTCTTCTGAAAAACAGCAGAATATATATTCTTCTCAAGTACACAGGACACATTTTCTGGGATGGACCATGTGTCAAGCTATAAAACGAGTCTCAATAAATTTTAAAAGTTTAGAATAATGTATGTTCCCTAATCACATTAGAATGAAATGAGAAATTAATAACAGAAATTCACAAACATGTGGAAATTAAACATATTTATTTTGCATAATCAATGGATCAAAGAAGAAATCATAAGGGAAATTAGAAAATACTTAGAAATGAATGAAAAGGAAAACATGCTGAAGCTTATGGGATGCAATTAAAGCAGAGGAAGGGGAATAGTTCTGCAAGCTTGTCTTGCCAATGGGTTTCAACTCCAGGCAAGTTCACTATGGATTCAATGTGAACAAAGAAATGACAGTAGAACATTCTTGGGGTGAAAGGGTTATACCCAATGTTATTTACATGGTGGCAGGTCAATCACTAAAATCCTGTTCACTCAGAGCAGGTCTGCATGCAGCAGGCTGGTCCTGCCTCTGGGCCTCTGCCTGCACAGCCATCCTTGGCACTGCCACCACTCCAGCCTCTGCTCTCCTCTGCTCTCCTGCAGCCCTGCAGCCATGCCACTTTGTTGCCCAGAGCACTGGGCTGAGGTCTTTATATAGAGTCAATAATGATGCATTGTCCACATGTGTGTAGTGAGCCAGCCAACAGAGCCAGGTGAGAATCCCAGCCATGGTAGCCTTTATTTTACCCACAAAGCTAAACTCAAAGCAAGCAGAAGGAAGGACATAATAAAGAATAGAGCATAAATAAATGAAAATCAAATAGAAAAAGCGAGAAAAACCAACAAAACTGAAAGTCGGTTCTTTCAAAAGATCAACAAATTGACAAAACTTTACCTAGAATGACCAGGAAAGAAAGAGAGAAGACTCAAATTACTAAAATCAGGAGTAAAAGAAGGGACATTACTACCAACCTTACAAAAATAAAATGGGATATAAGGGAATATTATGAACACTTGTATGCCAAAAAATCAGATAACCTAGACAAAATGAAAAAATTCCTAGAAAGACGTAATTACCCAACTGACTCAAGAAAAAATAAAAAATTACACAGACTTAAAACAAGTAAAGAGACTGAATTAGTAATAAAAAAAACTTGAAAAGCAGGGGACAGGTGGCTTCATTGGTGACTTCTATCAAGCATTTAAAGAAGAGTTAACCAATATTTCACAAAAACTTTCAAAAAGTATAAGAGTAGGAAACATTTTCTGAGTCATTCTATGAGGCCAGTATTAGTCTGATGGTTGATGACAGAATAAGACATCACAAGCAGAGAAAGCTGTAAACCAATATGCCTTAGGCATAAAGATGCAAAAATTCTCAATAAAACACCAGCAAACCAAGTCTAGCAACATATAAGAAGTATATACCATGACCAAGGGAGATTTATTTCAAGAATGAAAAAGATTGGTTCAACATACAAAAATCAATACATGTAATACACCATATTAATAGACTAATAGACAAAAATCACATCATTTCAATAGATGAGAAAAAGTATTTGACAAAATCTACCACCCTTTGTGATAAAAACTTTCAAGAAAGTAGGAGTAGAAGGGAACTTCCTTAACCTGCTTGAAAAGCACCTACAAAACCCACACAGCTAACATTATACTTAATGATGAAAGACTGAAAGCTTTCCCTCTAAGATCAGAAATAAAAGGAACATGTTCACTCTTGCAATTTCTACTCAACATTGTACTGTGGGTCCAGCCAGGGGACTTAGTCAAGAAAAAGAAATAAAAAGTATCCAGATTTGGACAGACAAGCAAAATGATCTCTATTTGCAAATGACACATTCTTGAATATAGAAAATCCAGAAGAATCCATAAAAAACTCTTAGAACTAATAATGAGGTCAGCAAGAATGCAGGATATAAGATCAATACACAAAAATCAGTTTGTATTTCTATATACTAGCAATGAATAATCCTAAAATAAAATAAAGAAAACAATTTAAAAGATACAAGCAATTTAAATAATTTCTTGGTCTCTGACTTAAAATGGTTTGACTCTCAATTTTTTGACTTTACTATGGAATTTACACTTACATTTTCCGTAGCATCAAAAAGAATTAAATATTTAGAGGTAAATTTAAAAGAAGTGCAGTACTTGCACACTGAAAAATACAAAATAGTGATAAAAAATAACAAATAAGACTTAAATAAATGGAATGACATTCCATATACATGAATTTGAAGACTTAATATTATTAAGATGACAGTACCCCCCCCCAATTGATTTATAGTTTCGATGTAATTGCTGTAAAAATCCCAGCTGGATTTTTGCAGAAATTGACAAGATGATCCTAAAATTCATGTGAAAATGGAAGAGATCCAGCCAAAACAATCTTGAAAAATGACAAATTTGGAGGATTCACATTTCTTGATTTCAAACTTACTACAGAGCTATAATAATTATGAGAGTGTGGTACTGGCATAAAGATAGATAGACATATAAATCAATGGAATAGAATTGAGAATCCAGAAGTAAATCCACACATTTATAGTCAACTGATTTTTGACAAGGATGTCAAGATCATTCAATGAGGAATGAATAGTCTCTTCAACAAATGGTGCTGGGAAAACCAAATTCCAAAGAATGGAGTTGGACCCCTGCCTCACACCATAAACAAAAATTAACTCAAAATTTATCAAAGACTTAAATTTAAGAACTAAAACTATAAAACTCTTAGAATAAGACAGAGGTGTACTCATTATGACCCTGGATTAGGCAATGTTTTCTAACATACAATATAAGAAGCACAAGCAACAAAAGAAAAAAACAGACCTCATCAAAATTAAATGACACTATGATGTGTTTCAAAGGGTACTTTAAGGAAAGTGAAAAAACCTACAGAATAGGAAATATATTTGTAAATGTTTACAAAAATATATAATATTAAATAGGAAAAATATTTGCAAATCATGTATATCTGATAAAGGTCAAGAATATCTAAAGAACTATTGTAATTCAACAATATAAAAAAGTATTAACCTAATTTAAAAATGAGCAAAAAATCTGATAGACAGTTCTTAAACAAATGGCCAATAAGCACATGAGAAGATGTTCAACTTCACTGGTCAATAGGGAAATGCAAATTAAAACTATGAGCTACAATTTCCCACCCACTAAACTGGCTATTATCAAATAGAGACAATGAAAACTCCTGGTGAGAATGTAGAGAAATTGGAGCCTTCATACATTGTTGGTAAGAATATCATGGTATGGCTGCTTTGGAAAACAGTTTGCCAGTTCTTCAAAACATTAAACATGGAATCCCTACATGACCCACCAATTCCACTCCTAGGTATCCAGCCAAGAAAAATGAAAATATGTGTGCACACAAAACTTGTACA
Source organism: Manis pentadactyla (assembly GCF_030020395.1). Classification (NCBI taxonomy): domain Eukaryota; kingdom Metazoa; phylum Chordata; class Mammalia; order Pholidota; family Manidae; genus Manis; species Manis pentadactyla. Next base: position 50,503,346 of record NC_080027.1, read on the forward strand.
CAAATATTCATGGCAGATTTAATCATAATAGCCCCAAAGTGGAAACAACCCACATGTCCTTAAACAGATGAACAGATATGAACATTCAAAAATGGTATATCTATACAATGGAATATTATTCAGACATAAAAAGAAACAAAGTGCTGATTCACATTACAATATGGATGAACCATGAAAACATTATGCTAAGCTAAAGAAACCAAACACAGAGGATTACACATTGTATGATTCCATTTATCTGAAATGTCTTGAATAGGCAAATGTATAGAGGCAGAAAGTAGATCAATGGTTTGCAGGGGATAAAGCAATGGGGAATGGGGAGTGACTGCTAATGGTTACAATGTTTCTTTCTGGGGTGATGAAAACGTTCTGAAATTAGTGGTGACTGTTGCACAACTCTGTGATTATACTAAAAACCACTAAATTTTACATCTTAAAAAGGTGAATATTAGGAGGTGTGAATTCTATCTCAATATAAAATTTAAAAAGTAGATTTAGTTATTTTTCACCTCAAAATTAAATGGAATAGACAAAGTTCAGAATATTGAGGACTGCAGAGTTAGAAAAGCTGACTACTTCTAGTTTCCAAATGGCAACAGATGGAAATTTAAAAGACTTAGCATGACAAAGACCCAGGAAAACGTCTCAGGTTGATTAAAGTGAATCATGGGAAATATTTGATTAAAGCTGTGTTCCTTTTTTCCAAGGAAATCACTATCACATTGGAAGAGATAGCAAGAAGGCAAAAGAATAAAGCAAGTTGAAACTGTGTCTTGCAAAAGGAACATTGAGTTTGGATATTGGCAAGTGGAACAGTCTGGATGCAAATAATTAGAAGCTTACCAAATTTTGGAGGAAGCTGTATTGTCAAATAAACCACAAGCCTATATAAAATACATAAATCCGTTAGTTAAGCCTTAAAACAACCTCTGACAGGATGTTGCACAGCCCCTAGGGAGACATTCTCCCCAACAATTTTAGATGTAACCAAGGAGAATTAGAGTCCAGGGCAAAGTTCCTCAAAGGGTGGTGCCAAGGATTACAAAGAACAATGGAAAAGAGAGTTCCTGCCCCAGGCTAGGCCTTTATCATATTTTACCACTGGTATTTCAGCCCCATAATATCAGTATATTCAGCATTGTAATACCAGTGTATCTGTAGGACAGTGATCTGTAGAGACGATGTGGGTCTCCCTCAATCTTGCCCTTTGTGAAAGGGAGTATTTATTGAAGTTATCCTACTCCTGTTCCACAATTGCATATTTATATGTTGGTATGATTATGAAGCAGAAAACTTGACCTTTTAGTTTGCAGGTCTTCAGTCTAAGAAGTCACATCTGTTCTTGATGGAGAGGACTATGAAATACAATGGCAGATTGGATTTTGGATTATCTTCCATGAGGAGCAGTTGAAGGTGTTCTACTTGTGGGAAGAAGAAACAAAGGGATATTTAATGACTAGAAAAGTATACTGTGTTAGAGACTGTTACTATTCACCAAATAAGCTCACCATGCACTCCTTGAAATTTCACAGCCTATGATGTTGGCCAATAATTTTCCTTTCTTGTAATGTCTTTCTGATATCAAGGTATCAGGTTTGCAAGCCTATAAAATGAATTTGGGTATTTATCCTTTTCTATTCTCTGGATGCATATGTTTATATTGGTGTTATTTATACCCTACATTTTTGTGAAGCCATTTGGGCCTGCAGTTTTCATAGGAAGAAAGGATAAATTTCAGATTCAATTTCTTTGTTGGGTATAGGACAATTGGTATTTTATATTTCTTCTTGTGACAATTTTGATAAAGTGTATTTTAAGGAACTTACATATTTCACCTAAAATTTCCAATTTTTGGCATAAATACAGGCACATAGAGTGCCAATTTATTGGCATAAAGTTGTTCGTAGTATCCTGTCATTATCCTTTTAATGTCTGTAAGGTCTGTTGTGATATCCCACTTTTTATAACCAATTTTGGTATTTGTGTTCTCTCTCTCTTCTCTATATTTGTCTCACTAGGGGTTTATTTATTATATCAATATATTTAAAGAATAAGCTTTTCACTGTTGGTTTTCTCTAGTGTATGTCTTTATTCATTGATTTCTGCTCTTACCTTTATTACTCACTTCTACTTTTTTGGGAGTGTAGTTTGCCATTCCTTTTCTAGCTTTTGAGTTGGAAACAGATTACTGGCTATCAATCTTTCTTATTTTTAAACACATAGTTAAAGGTATGAATTTTCTTCTAGGCATTGCTTTAGTAATGTTACTAGCCACACTACCTTCCATTACCCACGTAAGTAGTAAAAAGACTGATAGTGGTGGAAATGCAGAATGGAACCTGCATGAATCTCTGAGTCACTGTTTGGAGGAAAGTCATGCAGGAGACCTGCCTGAGCTGCATTGGCTTGTGATATAAGGAACATAACTTTGATGCGTTGAACTACTGAATTTCTTGTTTTACTTGTTTGCCTGTTTGTTTTGTATGTTAGCTATAGCCTAGACTATCTTGGCTAATACAAGACTATTTGTCTTACATCAGCTCCTGTATTGGTCCATACAGCAGTTTGCCATGACTTCTTCTATTTCCCCAAATATCAGTATTATGAGATTTTTGTTATAAGAGACTTTTATTGAAGATGGAGTTAGGGGAGAGAAATGGAGGGATATTACAGCACAGCACACAATATGAAATAACTTTCAATTTAATATGCCCTCCCCTCCATCTTATATGGAATCTTTCATTCTCTGTCTTTTCAGTTTGGCCCTGCCCCATTGTTAAATTTTTGGGTTAACTTTCTCTACTGAGACTCTTCCCTTACAGTTCATATTCTCTCTTCTTCCCATCCCTCTAATTCCAAGCACCCCAAAACTCTCCGGATTTTACATATAGCTTTTCTTTACTTTGGATAAAATCAAACTCCTAGACATCGTGTCTTTTCTACTGACCAAAGGACACCCAGAGTTCTGGGGCACAAATGGAGCTGTGGGAAGCCTGTTGGAGAACCAGGGCAGGCCCTGCAAGTTGAGAAATTTTCCCCCAGATCCCAGAGTTGAATTTTTAAAAAATTTCCTGCTGCTTTGTTTATATGCTTAGGTTTTTATTTATTTTCATCTGTTTTATTTTTCACAGCTGAAATCATACTCTGTGTCCAATGTTTATAACTTAATATTCTCTTATGAGCATATACTACATCACTATATGATTTTGTTAAACATCTTTTTAATTCACATTTTTCCTTATTTAAAAGCACAATTATCACCTTCCATGGCTGACCGAGGAAGAAACAGAAAATCTGAACACACCAATTACCAGCAACGAAATAGAATTGGTAATCAAGAAACTACCTAAGAACAAAATCCTTGGATCAGATGGCTTCACCATTGAATTTTATCAAACATTTAGTGAAGACCAAATACCCACACTCCTTTAAGTTTTACAAAGAGTAGAAGAAGAGGGAATACTCCCAAACTCATTCTATGAGGCCAGCATCACTCTAATACCAAAACCAGGCAAAGACACCACAAAAAAAGAAAATTACAGACCAATATCCCTGATGAACATAGATGCAAAAATACTCAACAAAATATTAGCAAACCGAATTCAAAAATATATCAAAAAGTTCATCCCCCATGATCAAGTAGGATTTATTCCAGGGATGCAAGGATGGTACAATATTAGAAAATCCATTAACATCATCCATCACGTCAACAAAAAGAAGGACAAAAACCACATGATCATCTCCATAGATGCTGAAAAAGCATTTGACAAAATTCAACATCCATTTATGATAAAAACTCTCAACAAAATGGGTATAGAGGGCAAGTAACTCAACATAATAAAGGCCATATATGACAAACCCACAGCCAACATCATACTTAACAGTGAGAAGCTAAAAGCCTTTCCTTTAAGATTGGGAACAAGACAAGGATGCCCACTCTCCACTTTTATTCAACATAGTTCTGGATGTCCTTGCCACAGCAATCAGTTAACAAAAAGAAATAAAAGGCATCCAGATTGTCAAGGAAGAAGTTAAACTGCCCCTGTTTGCAGATGACATGATATTGTACATAAAAAACCCTAAAGAATCCACTCTAAAACTATTACATCTAATATCTGAATTCAGCAAAGTTGCAGGTACAAAATTAATACACAGAAATGTGTGGCATTCCTATACTCTAACAATGAACTAGCAGAGAGAAAAATCAGGAAAACAATTCCATTCACAGTTGCATCAAAAAGAATAAAATACCTAGGAATAAACCTAACCAAGGAAGTGAAAGACCTATACTCTGAAAACTACAAGACACTCATGAAAGAAATTAAAGAAGATACCAATAAATGGAAACATATTCCATGCTCATGGATAGGAAGAATTAATATTGTTAAAATGGCCATCCTACCTGATGCAATCTACAGAAACAATGCAATTCCTATCAAAATACCAACAGCATTCTTCAATGAACTAAAGAAAATAATTCTAAAATTCATATGGAACTACAAAAGACCCTGAGTAACCAAAACAATCCTGAGAAGGAAGAATAAAGCTGGGGGGATTACGCCTCCCAACTTCAAGCTCTACTACAAAGCCAGTAATCGAGACAATTATGGTACTTGCACAAGAACAGACACATAGACCAATGAAACAGACTAGAGAGCCCAAATATAAACCCAAACATATATGGTCAATTAATATATGATAAAGGAGCTATGGACATACAATGGGGAAATGATAGCCCCTTCAACAACTAGTGTTGGCAAAACTGGACAGCTACAAGCAAGAGAATGAAACTGGATTATTGTTTAACCCCATACACAAAAGTAAATTCAAAATGGATCAAACACTTGAATGTAAGTCATGAAACCATAGAACTCTTAGAAGACAACACAGGCAAAAATCTCCTGAATATAAGCATGAGCAACTTCTTCCTGAACGCATCTCTTTGAGCAAGGGAAACAAAAGCAAAAATGAACTCATGGGACTACATCAACCTAAAAACTTTCTGTATGGCAAAGTATGCCATCAACAGAACAAAAAGGCATCCTACAGTATGGGAGAATATATTTGTAAATGACATATCCGACAAGGGGTTAGTATCCAAAATATATAAAGAACTTACATGCCTCAACACCCAAAAAGCAAATAACCTGGTTAACAAATGGACAGAGGATATGAAGAGACAGTTCTCCAAAGAAGAAATTCAGATGGCCAACAACACATGAAAAGATGCTCCACATCACTAATCATCATAGAAATGCAAATTAAAACCACAGTGAGATGTCACCTCACACCAGTAAGGATGGCTAGCATCGAAAAGACTAAGAACAAATGCTGGCAAAGATGCGGAGAAAGGGGAACCCTCCTACACTGCTGTTGGGAATATAAGCTAGTTCAACCATTGTGGAAAGCAACATGGAGGTTCCTCAAAAAACTAAAAATAGAAATACCCTTTGACCTGGGAATCCCACTCCTAGGAATTTACCCAAAGAATACAACTTTTCAGATTCAAAAAGAGATATGCACCACTATGTTTATCGCAGTACTTTTTACAATAGCCAAGATATGGAACCAACCTAAGTGTCCATAAGTAGATGAATGGATGAAGAAGAGGTGGTACATATACACAGTGGAATTCTATTTGGCCATAAGAAAGAAACAAATCCTACCATTTGCAACAACATGGATGTAGGTGGAGGATATTATGCTCAGTGAAATAAGCCAGGCAGAGAAAGACAAGTGCCAAATAATTTCCCTCGTTTGTGGAGTATAAGAACAAAGCAAAACTGAAGGAACAAAACAGCAGCAGACTCAGAGACTCCAAGAATGAACTAGTGGTTACCAAAGGGAGGGGTGTTCAGGGAGGGAGAAGGGGATGGAGGAATATTATGTTTAGTATACATGGTGTGGGGGATCATGGGGAGAACAGTGTAGTACAGAGAAGGCACATAGTGGATCTGTGGCATCTTGCTGCAATGATGGACAGTGACTGCATTAGGGTTTGGGTGGGGACTTGATAATATGGGTAAATGTAGTAACCACATTGTTTTTTCATGTGAAACCTTCGTAAGAGTGTATATCAATAATACCTTAATAAAAATTAAAAAAAAAATAAAATAAAAATAAAAGCACAATTATCAATCCTAAGGTTATAAAAAGGACACACAACTCCCTGAAATCCCCCCCACTGGACAGAGAACTTCAACAAATTGAGCTGCGTGACTTCAGCTGCTGAGAGCTAGGCAGAAAAAAGAATATTCAAAATGTTTGTGGAGTGTAGCTTGGACAGAGCTCTTATGACACTGTAACAGAGCTATCATCCTGGTGAGACAGCCTCGTATCCTGAGAACCATGCATTTGGGTATGTCTGGAGCAGTTGTGGAGTGTGGATGGAGGTCAAGCAGCAGTCAGTTCTCAGAATGATTTAGGGACCTCTTGGGAAAGGGTCCAGCCTACAAATGTTGCTCACATTGCCCTTGCCCAGACTCAGAGGGAGGGAAGAGTGAATAATACAATGGAAAGTGAATAAAAAGAGGGCAGTTTCATTGAAATTTCTATGGGTGTATTGGACTATCTTGTTTTGTGTTGTCTGTAATAACAACCCAGAGAGGACAGGGAGAGAATGATGGGAGGGATCCTTCCCCTTTGTAGATAATTCTGGGAAACAGACTGGACATAGCTGCTTGAGCCATGAGCAGGACCAGACTATGTTGCTTTGAAAAGTGAGGGTCAGAAGACCTCCACATCAGGCTCCCAGAAGAGCTGGCCATGTCTTCAATGTTCAGCCTGATTGGGTGCCAGTCCCCAGCTAATGAAAAGGCAAGGGAGGTCAGAGGGCCAAGGTGGTAACTCGTAGCACTGTTCTCAAATCCTCACCTGAGGAGGCAAGAGAACCTAGAGGGGCCGGTGGGCTCAGCTAGCTGCCTGCCCCTATAGGTTCATACAGGGCCTGCCAGCTGGGTTAGAGACAGGAAAACCCTCTGCTTAAGAGGAACCCCTGCATAGGGGTTGAGTCAGGGGACTGGAGAGATAGATAAGGCTGTGAGAAAGCGGGCCTAGCAGGATCAAAGAAGTTGTCCAGATAACACGAGACAAATAAGATCATTTGGCATCTGTCTTTATTGGAAGCCTACCATGGAATCAGTGCACCTGCTCTTTGCCTTGTCCTTTCAGGCTCAGACCGGTAACATCTTGATGTTACTAGCCCTTAATCATTGTACAAATCCTCGTGGTTTCCTACACCTGTCCCACATCTTTGTAAATAGTCCCTCTTTTAAATTATCTATTAAATCAATTATTCTAATGTGTCCCCTTACTAAATTATCTATTCAATTAATTATTCTAATATGAATGTACCCTCTATTTGCTGCTGGGACCTTATTGATATACAAGCTATTCTTATTTATTTATTTATTAAGGTATCATTGATATACACTCTTATGAAGGTTCCACAAGAAAAACAATGTGGTATTACATTCACCATTATCAAGTTCCCCCCAATACCCCATTGCAGTCACTGTCCATAAGTAAGTGTAGTAAGATTACAAGCTATTCTTTTACTGGTTCTGGGAGGCCTCCTGGGACTCTGGTTCTCAGCAACCAGCTCTGGATATGGAGGATAGGCACAGGGGTTTAAATGGTGGACCCTTGCAAGGGAGGTGTGTGAGGAAAGCACAAAAGGTAAGGATAGAGATTATGACTTAATTGATGTACTTCAGAGATCCTGGTAGGAATGGAATTTGGCAATGCATTTAGACCAAACACTTTGGGATAGGTGGAGATTAGCTGGGTCTAATCTGAAGCAGAGGTAGGGTGGGGGCATTAGGAGGCAGGAGACTAGAATAAGACCATGACCCAGGACCACTAACATCACTCAGATCGTATTCCACTTGCTCTCTGGAGAACAGAAGGCCACACTGGGGGAGGATGACTGATTAAAGTGAGTCCACTGAAGGAGTAGGGTAGGGTGGGTGGTACCAGGCACTGGAGTGCCTGCACAGGGTCTGGCGCTAGTGGGCCGCTCTATGATTTTGTCAGAAGAAATGAAGATGCTAACAAAACAGCCTGGGGAGAAGGACATTCCTCTCTACTGACTTTCAGAATATACTCACATGGAAGGAATGTTTGAGAGATGCAGAACTGGAATTTTAAAACAGGTTTGTCATTATTTAGTAAATGCTGGAAAAGTGACAAAATTTGAAAATGTTAATTTAAAAACACCACCACCCTGGAGCAGTAAATCTGGTTTTATTTACCAGGTCATGTGATACTTCCCTAAGTAAAATAAAGAATTTATGCACGTTGGAAATTGAGCTTTTATTGTGTAAACTTAACAGAATGTGCAATCCTGAAAACAAGACAGAAATAAAGTGTGTGTGTCTGTGGGGAAATGACTCAGATATTATTTCCCTAAATTTTCCCAGGGTCTTTGCACATGCTGTTCCCAATGCCTGGAACCTTCTTCTTCCTCACACCTGGAAGGAGGTAAGGTTTTCTTGTTATGCTCTGATAGAACTCTTGTACTTTTCCTTCACAGCACTATCACTGTTGGAGGCCATGTTTCCATGTGGTCATTTGATTAATGCCCTGTCTTGCTCCTTAGCTGATGACCTCCATGAAGGCAAGAACTGTGCTCTGATTGCCAGTGTTGCTCTAGGACTTAATGCCTGACACTTGCCAGATGCTCAGTAGCTATTCCACAGATGACTGCCTAAAGGACTTTGAAAGCGAGTCAGTTAAGACTGGCTTTCCAAGTAAGAAAAGGTGACTTGTAATATATAACTCTGGTAACCTTGGGCCTGTATTGCCCATATTTCTCCAGGTAAAGACCTTTTTCTGACACTGCTCTAGTGGGAACATGTGGCACCAGCATGGTAACTGCTGACATCAGGACTATATGTGGAAGGGTAGTGAAGACTTTAGTTAGGTAGAATCCTTCCTGATAGCATGAGGGCAATAACTCCTCTGATTTCCATGAAATTGCCAAAAGGCTTTCACTTAACTCAGAGGTCATGGATCTTGGAGTGGCTGCTACCACAACAGAAATATCATGGTGCATGGACACCAACTTACAGAAGTTCTGAGGAGGTGAGGATATGTGAACTGCGCTCAGTTGATATTTTTCTCTGCTTTTTTTGATGTGAGGCTTTAGGCCTGATGATATAATCAAGTTGATTATGAAAATTTACAGCAGTTATGTTTGGGAAGGAAGGCTATGCCTTGGAGTTACATGTGAGAGAAGAAATACCAATGTCATTGGTCAGGGATGCTACAGAGTGGCTTGACGTGGCCGGTGGAGATAAGTGGAAACATGATATGGCGGTTTCATTAAAAGGCATTCAGCACATGCCCCTGCCTTCTATTCTTCCTTCCTTCCTGTCTTCATTTTTCTTTCTTTGGTAAGAACACTTAACATGAGATCCACTCTCTTAACAGATTTTTTTAAGGCTACAATACAGTATTGTTATCTATAGGCACAATGTTGAATTGCAGTTTATTAGAACTTATTCATCTCACATTAACTGAAATTTTACACCTATTGAGTAGTTACTTGCCATTTTCCCCTTTACTCCAACCCCTGGCAGCCACCAATATATTCTTTGCTTCTATGAATTTGACATTTTTTATGAAGGTATCATTGATATACAATCTTATGCTCAGGTTTCACATGAGCAACATTGTGGTTACTACATTCCCCCCTATAATCAAGTCTCCACCACATACCCCATTACAGTCACAGTCCATCAGCATAGTAAGATGCTATAGAGTCGTATTTGTCTTCGCTGTGCTATACTTCCTTCCCTGTGCCCCTGCTATATTATGTGTGCTAATCATAATGCCCCTTAATCCCCTTATCCCTCCCTTTCCACCCACCCTCCCCAGTCCCTTTCCCTTTGATAACTGTTAGTCCATTCTCAGGTTCTGTGATTCTGCTGCTATTTTGTTCCTTCAGTTTTTGCTTTGTTGTTAAACTCCACAGATGAGTGAAATCATTTGGTACTTGTCTTTCTCCGCCTGGCTTATTTCACTGAGCATAATACCCTCTAGCTCCATCCATGTTGTTGCAAATGGTAGGATTTGTTTTCTTTTTATGGCTGAATGATATTCCATTGTGTATATGTACCACATCTTTATCCATTCATCTATTGATGGACACTTAGGTTGCTTCCATTTCTTGGCTTTGTAAAAAGTGCTGTGATAAACATAGGGGTGCATATGTATTTTTGAATCTGGGATCTTGTTCTCTTTGGGTAAATTCCTAGGAGTGGAATTCCTGGTCAAATGGTATTTCTATTTTTAGTTTTTTGAGGAACCTCCATACTGCTTTCCACAATGGTTGAACTAATTTACATTCCCACCAGCAGTGTAGGAGGGTTCCCCTTCCTCCACATCCTTGCCAGCATTTGTTGTTGCTTGTCTTTTGGATGTTGGCCATCCTAACTGGTGTGAGGTGATATTTCATTGTGGTTTTAATTTGCATTTCTCTGATGACTAGTGATGTGGAGCATCTTTTCATGTGTCTGTTGGCCATCTGAATTTCTTCTTTGGAAAAGTGTCTGTTCAGATCCTCTGCCCATTTTTTAATTGGATTATTTGCTTTTTGGTTGTTGAGGCACATGAGCTCTTTATATATTTTGGATGTCAACCCCTTATTAGATATGTCATTTATGAATATATTCTCCCATACAGTAGGATGCCTTTTTGTTCTACTGATGGTGCCCTTTGCTGTACAGAAGCTTTTTAGTTTGATATAGTCCCACTTGTTCATTTTTGCTTTTGTTTCCCTTGCCCAAGGAGTGAATTTGACTATTTTAGATAAATTATGTAAGGGGAATCATGCAGTATTTGTCCTTCTGTGACTGGCTTATTTCACTTGGCATAATGTCTGTAATATTTGTCTATGTTGCAGAACTTCCTTCTTTTTAAAAACTGAATAATATTCCATTATAAGTATACATTACATTCTCTTTATCCATTCATCCACTGATGGACATTTAGGTTGCATTCATATGTTGGCTGTTGTGAATAGTGTTACAATGAACATGGGAATGCTAATATTTCTTCAAGATCTTGATTTCAATTCTTTTGGGTATATATGCAGAAGTGGGATTGCTGGATCATGTAGTCATACAACTCAATAGCAAAAAAGCTAATAATCTGATTTAAAAGTGGGCTGAAGACTTGAATACACACTTCTCCAGTGAAGACATACAAAAGGCCAACAGATATATGGAAATATGCTCAATATTACTAATCATTAGGGAAATACCAATCAGAACCACAACGAAGTATCATCTCACATCTGATGCCACATCCGATAATAGGATAGCTATTATCAAGAAAACAAAAGACAACAAGTTGGCAAGAATGTGGAGAATCCCTTGTGCATTTTTTGTGGCAATGAAAAATGGTGACACCACTATGAAAAATAGCATGGAGGTTCCGCAAATAATTAGAAATAGAACTACCATATGATCCTTTCTCCTTCTTGCTTCATGAAGCATGGCAGTAATAGCTGAAGATCTAGCTGTAGGCTTTTCTTAGCAAAGGAAGGGGGACTGCCCACAAAGAGGAGGGTCATACTAGAGGGAGAGTAGACTGGTGGCTGGAAGGAGTCTGAGGATTTGTGAAGTGCCCATGATTCCTAACTCTGGACTATTTAGTGAAAGAAAGAGAGAAAGAAACTTTTCTCTTGTTTCATCTCAGTGTTATTTCAGGTCTCTGTTACCCTCAGCTGAACCTAATTCCAAGTGATACATTTCAGAATACTAATTTTGGTAAAGCTTTTGCTATGTTTATTTAGAAAGGACCTGAACTTTGCCATAAATCACTGGGAATTGATCTGGCTCAAGTGGGGATTATCTGGAATGTGCTATGGGCATGAAATATGCAAATGGTCCACTGACTGGGGTTTATCTTTTGTGAACAAGTTGACAGGTGATAGATACCAGTGACTCCCAACTGATTTGTTTCTTTCTCAAAGACTCACCCTTTGGACAAATCATGAGCTATGGGAACTTCTGTCTATTTTGAGATGTTTAAGGCTTGCCCAGAGTTCTGTCCAAGATTTCTGAGGATTGCTGGGTGAAGCTTCTGTGTCATGGTGACCTCTGGGTTCTCATTCCTTGTTATGAGCTGGTCCTCTTTTGTCCGGCAGCTGTTCTCCTTTCTTTCTCAGGTCCTTCCAGTGTGGAACACAAACAACTCTTTCTTCTTGTTCTCTCAGACTCCCTCTCAAACCACTTTGCCTGAAGGTTTCGGGACAGTGTGACAGTTAGTAAAGAGCCTTTTTCCCTGGGCCTGTTCACAGTTGATACAAAGAAACAATGATACTGTGAAATAACAGTCATTTAAAAAATTCAATTAAAATTTTTTTTTGTTCTTTCAACAGTCTTTTTATTGTAGTAAAACATGTAGAACATGCAATTTGCCATTTTAACATGTACAATTCTACATGCACATATTATGTATATAATTCAGTGGCAGTAATTACGTTCACAATGTTGTGCAACCATCACAATTTTTTGATTTTTGATTTCTCAAATCAAATTCCTACACAGAGTCCTCCTCTCTCATCCAGAGGTATTACTATCCTCAGAGAGATCACAGTCTTATTCTCAAGTAACAGGAATTCAGGAACTGGAAAAATCCCTATGCTTCCCTCTGATGCAATTTAAACTGCTCTCATTCCTCCAGCTGACTGTGGTAGAATCCACAGAGCTGAGGATGGATTGGGTGTCAATGGTACTGTCAAAAACTGATGGTTATCAGCCTTCTGGACTCTGATACTCAGTTGAGAAGCATATGTTGTGGGATAGGTAGGATAGCTATATACTCTTGATCCTGGTTCAGCCTTTGACCCTACTGCAAATGGTTGTAGTTCTGAACCATGCATCAGGAAGAGGACAGCTTGGAACAGGGAATGCTAGAAGTTGCAGCCAGGAGGGATCTTGGGAATGCGTATGGTCAAAGAGGAATGAGTGTGTATGTGTGTAGGGGGCAATAGGGAAGGATGCATCTCTGGGAGACAGGTTACAGTAGAGTTGGAGGCTCTACTCTGCTCACTTCCCTTTCACCCCTCCCAAATAATTCTAGAGGCCTACAGTCATGCTAGAATTTGACAGCTGAATTTCAAATGATAAGCAAGAGATGAAGGGACAGATTATTTGGGCAGTTCGGACAATGGGTTAAATGCACAAGGCTGTTTGAAGCTGTGATTCCCATCTATTAATAAAGTCCAACTGTGCAGTGTCACCAGAATGGTGTAATGATTAGGCTGATAGTGGAGTTCTGGACAGTATGAAAGACATACAAACATGGGAATGAGCTAGTGGTGATTGGAGCAACAGGATTGTCTTGTACAGAGTTCTGGAGGGCAGTCACAGACAACAAGCTATTCTTAGATGGGGAAGGGGACTGTTAATTCCCAGACTTCAATTTAACTACAGAGACCATGTGCCTATCAGCAGACAGGTGTGTGCTGGGCTGCATGAGGCCCCTGACTACAGAGTGTTCTGTGGCCATATGCTGTGGGCCTAAGCTTCAAATACACATTCATTAACACTCCTTCCCTCCAGTCCAGAACTGAGGGATTCTATGTCCAATGTCCCCAGTCACTACATCAGTCCTTCTCCTGAGCTCTCCCCTCTCCCATCCTGGCCTGGACATGGTGCCCAGGACATTTGCTTTCTCCATCCTGTCACAACAGCTCCATTTCCAATCCCGATTGCACATGCTCTGGGTCTAGGGCCCAGCTCTTATTCACACTAATTTTCAAAGTGCTCAGGTGTGACTCTCTCCTTTCTAGAAACTCATTTCAGAAAGAAGGAACCAGCTGTTAACTGTAAGAAGACTGCTATGCCCACTATCAGATTCCAGCTTGCTTGGGGCTGACTGACTACACTGCAGTTAAATTCCTGGGGAGGGAACTGAACCTTGAATTGGATGGGCATATGGTGGATGGCTGTATCCCATCATGCCACAGCACCAGTGGAGACCACATGCCCTTCCATGCCTGGAGCAAGGAACACTGCCCTGGGCGCTCTTCTTCCAGCCACCATGCACTCCTGATGAACCTATTTCTGCTCTGTTGTCAGACCATATGCTATTATTTCAATCTGTTCAGTGAGTAGAAGGCCCCAAGGTGCTCTGGTTTGAAACCAGGCTGTATTTGATAAGGCTGGGCTCAAGAACTCTCAGAAGCAGAGCCCCTCTATATTGTCTCCTGGGGGTAGAAGCTGGCCTCTGTAGCCTGGTGATTTTAAGAGGACACAGAGCAATTGGGTATTTGGAGGCTGCCATGCCTATCTTGGCTGTGTGTGTGCACAGTGGAATGATCACCCAGAGGGGAGCATTAGTGGGAGTGAGGAGCGGGTGCTCAGACCCCAGTCATCTCTGGGCTTCCCAAAATGCTTAAATAGCCCTGTCCCCACAGTGGTCTCAGGAATCAGAGCACTGTTGGAGGTAACCCGCAGCTCTGGTCCTGGTGCTTTCCAAAGCATTCAAGTCTGAATGACTGGAGCACGGGGCAGATTGGAGGAGAGAAGAGGACTCAGGGTGCCTGCCCTGGTGGAGCAGAGACTGGAGGAGCTGCTGGGGAGTGGGCGAGGGGTGGGAGAGGTGACTGTGCTGGCAGACACTGGTTAGGTGGTGCCCACACTGAACTGGAAATGGGAGGAATGGATTAAATCAGTGGTCTTCAAAGTGGGGTGTGCAAGATGATCTATTTGAATGTAAAAGAAAAATTAAGACTTCGGTTTATGTTTTAGCATTAAAATAAAGAATTTAGGATTTATCAATATTTACTGTATGGATTGATACAGGCACTGTTACTCAGCCCTTGTGTCCGCGGATGTATCATAGTAGAGGGGTCCTTAGGGAAGCAAGGGGATTCTACTATACAGGGGAGGGAGTGACTGTGGTACCCTCCTTGCTCCAGTTGCTTTCAAATGAACCCTGAGGTATTATAAATTACTTGTATCCCAGGTTGTAGATAGGTGATATCATCTAACTATCATTTAACTAAACTAATTCTCACAAAAGGGACAAGTGGTCTGAAAAGATTCCTGCCAATAAGTCCCCAGATAGAAAATAATATGAGTTGTACAAGCAAAAGCAAACTCAGATAAATGGCAATTTCCTACCACTCATACAAGATCCATTACAACGCTGTTTCTGACAAGGAAGTTGGCCAGAAAAAAGATCAGATTTATAAAAGAGACTACTTGGAATATGGATCTATATCACTGGAGTTAGCAACCAACCTAAGGGTATATTGAGACTTGAGCAATTAGCTAATAATAATATAAACATGCCATCATGATCAGCAAGACATGTAACTTCTATATACCCAGAGCACGAAGACAAACCTCTACAGTTCTGGGGGGTATAATCCAAGTCATGCAATGCTTAGTTGTGTCCTTGTGTGAACTATTATTAAATATAATAAACATGTTTAGAGTAAAATCTCTCATCCTTAATAGTAAAAGGCAAAATGTCAGTCACCATCGTTAGAAAAATATGCTCTTCTATCTATTATGGTTAAAGTGATTGAATTAGTACAGAGAAAAGATGGCAGCACAAAAAAAATACATTCTGTTGAAAAACATAGAGAAAATATTGCTGAAGATGTGAGGGCCCATTTCAGAACCCACGGTGTATTGTGGAGGTTGGCTGCAGGCCGGATCCAAGTTGCTAACAAGCTTCCCCTAAGTCTTTGCCATACTTTTCAATGACAGCATTTATAAAGGAATACATCTTCTCATCTACTAAAGGAAAGATGTTTACAGTATGAATGGCTTATTTTGTATAACATGCTGTGGTTTTTATGTGCTGAAGTGGAATATAAAACGTGGGGGAGGGGGCAGGGAGGGACTACATATAAAACTCATCTATTGCATCATTCATCTACAAATTCCAACAATAAAGAAATTGAAGTTAGAAGAGCACAAAGTACTAGAGGATGTCAATAAAGTAATAAGGTTAATTTGAAAAAGTTCTTAAAATGTAATAGAATCTTTAAAATGAGATGTAGAATGAGATGATGAAAACCTTTTATATTACTCAAAGGTTTACTATCTCAAGGCAAAGAACTTAAAAGCTGTGGAATTTAAAGAGGTGTTTCTTTAACAAAAGGGTAAGTATTCCAAATCTGCTGACTTCTGATGTGCTGGCTTGGGACAGTCACAAGTGCATGTGTGCATACACATGCATGTGCACGCACACACACACAATGTATCCTTTCAGGTAAAGGTGCTGTTTTAGCAATGAATATAGCATTCTTTAAAAGAATCATGTTATGGGGAAAGCACTTTGAATATTGATCTTTGGAGCTTTTTCCATCATCACGTGATTTTAATGCCAAAATGATGTATGTCCATGTCACCCATAGGAATGTTACAGCCACAATCTTCAGAATAAAGATGTATTCTTTTAAATCTATTTTGTTATCTCCCAAATGAATAGTTTCAAGAATTTAAAAAAATCCCATTGTTAAAAATATTCACAAGAACAACTGATGAAAGCATCACTGGAAACATGGACTTCATGGACAAAGGAGTTTTATGGTGGAATTTCACATTTGCAAAATTGGTGGATGGGATTTAAACAGTGAGAATTTGATCTAATAAGTGTAATGTAAGATAGAATTCTTCTATTTGGGTCTATGTATCTTTATGCGATATCTTTTTTGGGGCTATAACAGCCATTAGGACTAAGTATTGACATGAACTGAACTTAAAAGCATACTTTCTAAGTCTCATAAAATATTAAACTAAGATTTATTTAAACCATTTTTAATCATGTTGCTCTCACTAAGCAGATTTTTGCTAATAAATTTGAAAGGAAAATGGTAAATTGTACTATTCATCAAAAATGAAGTAATTTGAAGTTAATATTTCACCTTTACCACACCTTTCAATGGTTTTTAGTGTATCTTATAACATATATTAATATAGTTGCATGTGCCTAACATTTATAAATAAGAAATTGTAAATATCAGGCTATGAGGTAACTTGGTACTTTAATGAGACAACTGTGTGAAAGCAGTTGGCACAATGAGGATACATAGTGGGTGCTCATTAATGAATAGATTCACTTCCTTCCATGGTGACAAATTTGATATGAGGCATGAAAAAGGGTAAGAGTCAAGGTGGCTCCCAAGGGTGGCCTGGGGGAGTAAGAGGTGGTGCTATGGGTCATTAAGACTGGAAACACAGGAGCATGTTCTGGCACGTTCCTGGGAGGAAATTAGGAGTTTGAGTTTGGATATGTTTCCATGGGCCTACAACCTCTAGTGGAGAGGTGCCCCGGGAAATTGGATACACCAACTGGGCTGGAGATGAGGTTCATGTGTCAATAGCAGGCAAGAGCTGTTAAAACGATGGGAGTGGGTGAGATTCCCAGAGTGGGCCAGCAGAATGAGAGAGGAGGCAGGCAGCGGTGGGACCCCAGGGGAACACACAATGAAAAGCCAGGTTGTGGAGGCCGAAAAGCTGCAGTCACCCAGGTACACAGAAAATTTGGAGAGAGAGAAAGGGGCGGTGGGCACCAACTCCCCAAACTGTACAAGCGTTCCAGGAAGGAAGGTGTGGTCAACAGGTTCTAATGCTGGGGAGAGGAGAGTAAGGGGCTACAAGGCACCCCCCTTTATTGGCAACTAGGAGGACAGTCGGTCTTGGAAGGACGGGTGTAAAAGTCAGAGAGCAGAGCGTTGGAAGAGTGAGTATGTGTGTGTGTGTTTGTGTGCGTGCGCGCGCGCGCTGGGAGGGGCAGGAAGGTGATCCAAGGGACCAGGCGGACGCCCAGGAGAAAACCGATGCTTCCAGGTCCGGTCAGCTACGGGGTAAGTCACCTGTTCGGGGGCTGTGACCCCAGAATCTCACCTTGGGGAAAGTCCTGACAGAGGAGGAGCAAATCTGTGCTCTCGCGGTCTGGCGGGTGGTGTCCGAGGCGAGGTCCGAGGAGCCTGACGAGAGCCTGACCCCGGGTGCCGGCGAGCGCGCTTCCGGCCCGGGGACAGGGCGACCGCCGCGCCCCTGGAGCTCTCAAGTTTCCTGTTGGCAGCGCGGCCGGGGCGCTTCAGGTAGCGGCGGGCAGGCCTGAGTGGCGGGCGGCCGGGGGCGCAGACCTGCGCGGCGCTGCGGCCCGACCCGCGCCCCTCTGCTGCCGGCTCCTCGCCTCTCCCGGGCTGCATGCCCAGGGAGGGCACCGACTGGGGCGGCGCGAGCCTGGCGGGCTTCTTCCTGGGGGGCCGGCCCTCCTCCAGCTGGGCCGCCCGGGGGCTGGGGCGCCGACCCGCCGCAGCACCTCCCGCTCAGGACGCTCGACCCCGCCCCTGCCGCCCCGCAAGCTTCGCCGAGCGCGGGCGGGGGGCGCGGCCTGGTCCCTGCCCAGCGCCAGGGTGCTGAGGTGCTGGGCCGCCCCTCCCCGGCGCTTTCTGTGCGCGCGACCCAGCGCCGCCACCTGCGCTCCAGACTTGCGGGCCGCCCCTTTTCGGCCCACGGCATGGCCCTGTCCGCCGAACCCGAGTGCGCGGAAAGCTGCGCTGCTGACCTTGGGCCCGCGGCCCGTGGCCCCCGCGGCCCAGGGCGGGAGTCGGAACGCCCTGGGGTCGGAACCCTGGCTCTGGACTTCCCAGCCCACCGAGGCGGCGCCTCTGGTACGGGCGCATCCCTGCCCAGGCCCTTGTCTGTGCTCCTGCCCCTGTCCCTGAGGTGGCCTGGGTTCCAGAGACCTCAGGTGAGCCAGCCGCCTCTCAGCTCCCTGGTGGCCTACACTGGATTAGCAAGGTTTAGAGAAATCAAGGGACGCGGGACTTGCTGTCACTTAAGCGTCAGACAAGTTTCCAGGTGCTTGAGGACTGGCCAGATGCGGGCATGGAGACAGGAGGAAGGACAGGATGGCAGGGTGATGGGGGCATTTGAGGCCCTCATCCTTCCCTCTGGCTCCCTCCCTGCAAGGTAGGTGAAATGAGCTCTGGCAGTCTGCTTTCTGCCCTTGAACTTCCTGGTAGCTGCCTTGCCAGGGAAGCTGCTAATGGCTTGTCTTGGCTGGAGAAGCGTGAATTTTGATAGGCCCTGGAGTAGGAGAGGCTTGTTAACTAGTGTTATTTCCCCAAACTGTTAGGTCCTTGTATGTATGTGTCTGGAAGCTTGGTGATGACAATTAGTGAAGGAGTTGGGTGAAAGCTGGAAGCACTAGGAGGAATTTTTAGCATGGTCCTGAGTCTTTGTTGGCTATTCCCTTGGATGTGGTGACCAACATTTGGCCATCTTCAGGGAAAAGCTGGCTGCAGCTGGAATCCTCATAGGAGAGATTCCTTCCCTGGCTGTGAAGTGTCAATGCTGAGAGGTAGTCAAGCCGTTGAGCCAGGCAGACAGAGCCCCTGTCAGCTTTCACCTCTGGGAGAGCTGTCAGCAGGTTTGGAGTAGTTAACCTCGCCTGGCTACAATTCTGACTTCAACTCTGAAGGGCCAGCATGCCCTTAAGATGATGGTATGGGGCTTCTCTGTCTGAGATCACCCATGGGGCTTGCATAGGTGGGTTGCTGGGAAACTCTTGGACCTCTCAGCCCCACCCTCAACCCAACTTCAGTCTTCTGAGATCCTGGATAAGGGGGGAGTGGCTCTCAGCTGGGGCAAGAAGTTATTTGAGATCTGTTTTTCTTGTCCTTACATTGGGTGAATCATTCTTCAATGGCCTCAAAATCAACTCCAGATCTTGAAAATACCATTGGCAGGTAAAATGTAGCCTTAGGGCTCAGCAGGGAGATACCTTTTCTCCCCTAAAGCTACTCATTGACCTTCTAGGATCTTTCCCCAAATATATTAATCTCTTAGTTCTTCTGTGTGCTGGCTGTATAGCTAGGACAGGAGACCATGGCTAGGGCATAGGAGGATGGGCTTATGGCTGGAGTGCTGGCATGTACAGTTACTCCTTTTGACCTGGTTTTACATTTAAACATTCTTTCCTTCTGATTGCCCCCAGGTAGGAGCTTGAGAAAGTCCCTGGCATAATAATGCTCAATAAATAATGTTGAATAAAAGGAATCATGATGAAAATTCATGTTCATTTTCTCAGTTGTACTCTCTCTGTACCTGATATCATGATGACAATGATGTTGATAGATAATACTTACAAAAGCACATACTATGTGCTTGGTACTATTTCAAGCACTTTACATATGCAAATTTAATTATCATTACCGACCTTTGAGGTCAGTACTGTTATTATCTCCATTTTATAGGGAACAAAACTGAACCAGAGAAGTTTAGTAGCTTGCCCAAGGTCATGCAACTAAGTGGTGGAACAGGATTCAAACCTAGACAGTCTGGCTTGAGTCCATATTCTTAATCATACACTGTACTGACCCTTGAGATTGCCTTAGGCAAACTCATCACTTAGCTCATTCATTCATTCATTATTTTATATATTCATTCATTGAGCAAATATTTATTGATGCCTATCGTGTTCTAGGCATGGGGATATAATAGTAAGTGTGATGGGCAAGGTCTGTCATACAGCTGATATTTAGCAGGTGAAGCCCCTTTGCCAGCTCCCATGTGAATCATGCACACCTCAGAAACTAGAAGGAAAATGAACCCCTCTAGGCAAGCCCACAGTATTCTTTTAGGAGCTGAGAGAGTAGTATCTTTGTTGATGAGACATGATTTGATTCCAGCCTTTCCTGTCTTTTAGAGTTTGTAAGGGTTACTTAAGTAATAAAAGTGAATGTAGTCTGGGCTCCTCAGCAGGAGAGGCAGGCTTTGGGCCTGGTTATCATAGACTGCCTTAATGTCCATTCACAGGGGAAATAAGGCTTTGAGCTTGGGACCAGTGCTCCTCATCCCAAGGAGCCTTGTAGACCATGAGGAGTAGTGATGTGTTATGCTCCAGGTGGAATTGTGAGGTCCTGAGCAAAGCTTGACCTCACGAGACAGGGCCATAGTTTCTTGCTAAGCTGTTTCTGTTCTGGAGGGTCCTCTATCCCTTTACCTCTAGCAGGACCCTTGGCCATTGTCCCAACCTATGACATCTTAGAAGGGCTACCGCCCATCTCTGTCCAGACCTGATGCAATGGGTCTCCTGCCCATACCTGGGCTCCAGGAAGGCAGCTTTCTCTAGGTTGGAAAATGAAGGCGCAAAGTGCAAGGCATTTTCCAAAGCTTGTGCCACAGGATATTAATAGGTGTTTTTTCTTATGGTGGCAGTGGTCAGAGGGTCAAATAAGTGTGTTGAGTTCAACAAAATTAAGTAGCTTTCCTTACCTCAGCACTTCTAGGGTGCTAGTAGGAATTGTGCATGAATCCCCATAAGGGACTATGGTATGCAATATTTTCCAAGCCTTTTGACCTTTATGTTCTACAGACACTACTTTGGAAAATGCTTGTTTAGACTAAGGTCTGGTGACATGGTTTGGTTAAAGGTGCAGAATAAAATACCCTCAATGGGTTGGATCCAGGTAGGTTCTCAGATTGCATAGGTTAGGATGCTCCCAAGCAGCCTCCATTGTATCTCCCCATCCCCCAAAACACACCAGCAGAAGGAACCATTTACCCCTCCTCCATTCTGGAAGAACAGTACTAAGGGCTTGGATTTTTTTCCTCTATACTTTTAAGCCCATTTAATTAATTAATGAATAAGTATTACCCTCCTTCTGGGTTGCTTGTAGCCTGCTGATTCCACGGCCTGAAGCCTATTATTGAAACAGCTGTGAGAACAGGTGGATCATAATCTCTGGGTAGCTAAAGCCCAGCAGCAGCCTGAGGATCATATGTCAACCCTGTAATCCTTCTCTGTAAGTATAGGAATTATTATTATGTGGGCTCAGGAGGGCACAACCTCACTATTGGACATGAAGAGGTGACTCAGGCCCAAGTCAGGCCTAGAGCTAGTCTTCCTAGTAAACAACTGACCCATCCTTTCTGGGCTCTTCTCCCCAGGATTTCAACAGCACCACAGAAATAGCCATTTTGCTCATGGTTATTTCCCAGACGCACACCATTTGTCTAAGTCACTGGGAGGCCATGTGTGTGTTCTGAGCCTTCCCTCATAGGACTGTCTTTCTCCTAAAAGTCAGCTGAAGAGTGGAGCTTTGCACCCTGTGATGCTGCTTAATTCACCCAGCTTCCTTTAGAGGACTGCCTCTGTGGGTCCTCTGAGGCAGCTCCACCTTCTCCAGGGAGCGTGGCAGCTGCCGGTGGAGGGTGGCTGAGTCCAGCCAGTGCTCAGGAGGCTTCTCTGAGCTGGAGGCCCGTTTGGAAGCTGTGAGCAGCAGTAAGGAGGAGAGGATGGGGCGGGTGGGCTCCGGGTCAGGCAGGACATACTTCTTTTCTGTGGGTGTGCGCATGTGAATGTGTGCGTGCCTTCACGCACTGGTAGAGCCTGTCGGGCTGTGCAGTCACCTGCGATGTCAGCTTCTTTCAGGGAAGAGAGGAAGGAGTGGAACAAGACATGCCAGCTTTTCATCCTAGCCTGTTCCAGGCTGAGGCTTCCCCTCTTCCTGAGTCTCTGTCCTCTCCTGGGAAGGGAGAGAACAGTTCATGGTCTTTCCCTCTTTTAGAGATGGAGGGAAGGAGGGAGCTTGGCTTTAGCAACTGGGCTCAGAGCTCCTCCTGTCAGTGCTGGGGTGCCCTCAGGAGGTTTGCTTTGGGGCCTTTCTGAGGGGAGTCAGGGCAGATGGATCCCCTTGATAAGATGAATCTGGTCACTAGGCCAAGCCTGAAGTGGGGTTCAAGACAGAAACAGCAGAGGTGATGATATTGTACATTACTGCCCAGCTCTCCGGGGTCTGAATGTTAGAGGGAAGCTGTGGCTTCTCTTCTGTGGCTGGTCAGGAAGTCTGAATGTACTGTTGCATTGGAGCAGCCGTGGCTTGTTTCTTGCTCTGGAGAGGGCTGTGAACAGGGCCAGGACACTGAATTCAGGATGCAGCAGCTGTGGATAACTGGCATTACCTGGGCCCTGTAGGACTCTCAGAAATTTTCCATTTACATTTCATGTTCACAGAATTTCTAGCCCAGACTTTTCCTGCTCTTGCTCACGGTTGCTCACAGATATGCAAAGCAGAGACCTCCCACCCAGCAGCTGCTGATAGGACCCGGCTAGCTGCACTTACACTGACTCAGCTCAGCCTCCCGGTAGCTGGAGTGCGCCGCCTGTGTGGCATCTACAGGATCAGCCATGGAGACTCCATCGCCAGTCTCAGGTCTGTGTTGTGGGTTCTGACGATGGGAGTCTGGCAAGAGCAAGGAACAGTTTCATTTATTTAAGGAGGGTATTCAAATGGTACTGTGCTTCCTTTCTGGAGGGGCTGTGGTAATGAAAACTTTGTTGAAATTAGTGGCACTTTACAGCTCTCTAACTTTGGGACACTTCTTTGGAGGGTGTTGTATGTAACAACGAGATAAGCTATATCACTAGCTGATGCTGGTGAATTCGTAGTTAGGCCTTGCAAGCCTGGTGAAAAAGGGTTGAAAGCCAGGCTTCAACAAGCAGCTGGAGTTTTAGCTCTGCTTGGCATCTGCAGAGTGGGCTTTCCTTGGCATGCCTGGCCTGGCAGGCAGGTGTCTGTAGATCTGAGAAAAGGGACAAATTCTGGAGAGTGGGGTGGGCAGGTCTGGATGTCCAGAAGACACCAGGCTCCTAAGACCCACTGACTTAGCCAGTACCCCAGCTGGGTACTTGGTCCAACCAAGGCATGGATCAAAACTCTATCAGTTATTTAAGACACTGGTAGTAGTTCTTCAGGAGATTCATATGGGTTCTGTAAAAAAGGGGCCTATGGCGAAGTGCTACTCTGTAATCCTTAAGTCTTTGATGTCTCTTGTGTATCGGGGGTGAGGGCCTATGGAATGCATTATCTCCCTAATAACTGTCCATGGGACCTGCTTTACTAGTAGCAGCTATTGACCTGTCATGGGAAAAGGTTGATTTAAGCTATTTAAGCTGAAAAAAAAGATCTTTTGTAGAAAGATGCATCCTGAAAAGTAGGCGTAGTTGACTTGAGCAGGCTAAAAAATGCTTCATGGAAAAACAAGGCAGAGTCTGGCTTAACAGCTCTCAGCCACAGAGGATACCCCCAGTGGCCATTTCTGAGGGGGTCTAGTGGAGTGTGGCTGCGTCAGGCTCATGTGTGTTTGTGGAGGTAAGGGGTAGGAGGTAGGAATGTGATGGTGAGCAACTTCCAGCTTCCCGCAGGGCAAGACCAAATGCGGAGATGCGTCTCAGTGGTATGATTCCCTTTGGACCAGCCTGCCTCTGGTGTGGGTTAGGCGGGAGAAGACTAATTGCCAAAACCCAGGAAGTAGAAGTTTGATTTGTTTTCCTATTGTTCTTTCTTTTTATAAACTCTTAAGTCTGTTCCTTTTCATTCTATCCTTTCTGTGTTTGTTAAAATGACATTATAACATCATCAGTGATCAAAATCAAGTATTGTCTCACACAGGGCAATCCTGCCATCTGTTCATTGGAGTGTGTGTCTCTCTTGCAGCCCTTATTTATAAGGGGATGCATTTTCACATCATTCTAATCAAAGCCTGGGTACAGTTTTATGTATTAATTTTTTCATTTATTGCAACTATTTTTTTTATGTTTGCACTATCCTCATAATTATAATTTTGATTGCTTAAGTGAGTATACTCTAATTTGGATATTTAAAGCTATTTATATAGAGTTCAGGTCGACATCTTTGTGTATTTCCCCTCCTTTAGACTCCTTTTTTAGAAAACAATTTCTAGAAGTGAGCTTTATTTCTGTCAAATGGTATAGATGCTTTAGGCATTTGCTACCCCTTGCCTGGGCCTGTTTGATTTCTACTTCTGAGATGTGAGGTTTTGGAATGCTGCACTTGACTTCTGGCCTTAGAGGGTATGGGTGGTGATCCAGTTTTGTTCTTACCTAACAGGTCCTCCTGGGTCTAGTTCTGTGTCTGTTTCTCCATTTCCCTCCCACCACCTTTTTCTCCCAGCCTCTGCTCTGATGATTTCCAGCTTTCCCTTCTCTCTGCTATCAGGGCATGCAACCTCCAGTCAGCTCTGTTCCTCTTCCTCTTTGCATGACAGGCCTTTGCTATCTTGGCCTCTGCTGCACAGGCTAGCATAGTTCGTGCAGAGGTGCCTCTCCCCACACTGGCTCCCTCCCACTCAGCCCCCTGTGGGGAAAGAGGCCCAGGAAAGGCACGCCATGGTGTGGAGGGAAGGAAGAAATTGGTTTCACGGTTAAGGGGCCCACCAGAAGTACTCTGACTGCCAGTTACTAGCCTCCTTTCTTCCTTCCTGTCTGTGTGGTGATTAGACCCCCGTGCCTCAGAGAAGACCAGAGCAACAAGCCTCGGCAAAGGAAACCTCTCTGGCACTTAGAACTGAGAGGGCCTTGGGGACCACTTAGTCCAGTCTCTATCTGACAGATAAGAACATTGTGAGGTGCAGAGAATGACTGTCCCAGGATAGCTCAGTGAGTCCCTCCTCCCTTGTAATTGCTTCCTCTCACTGCCTGATAGCAACTAGGCACAGTCTTCCCTTCATGCTCATCTGTTGGGCTGACAAAACCACTTCTCTCTTTAAACCTTCCTTAAATAAATTGTGGTAATAGGTGGGCAGGTAACGCTCCTTCTAGAGCAACTCCTTGTTGATGGGATGTGGTATTCATCTCTTCCACAAGGGTGATGCTGGGGGCAGTGAGGAGACTTGCCCTGACACGCAAATGGACAAAGAGAAGCGGTACAGTGTAGTGGTTAGGACAGCATGGGAACCAGGTGCTAGGGTTCAAATCCCTGCACAGAGGCTTGGAGAGGAAAGGGATAGAGTCCAAGGCTGAGAACAGCACAAGTCTCTGCCCACTTATTAAAAGTGTGACCCCGGGCAAGTTAGCCCTCTGTCCCTTCATTTTCTCATCTCCAAAATGGGAATAATATGATTAACTGAGTTAATAAGTATAAAGGACTTGGCAGTGTATACTGAATAACTGCTATGTAAGAGTTGGAAAAAAAGACAGACGGATAGACAGACAGAAAGAAAGACAGAGGAGAAAGGAACCAACCAGGTGATTTAGACCAGCTATTGGTAATAAGGAACTAGTATGCAGAGAGGTAGATAAGAGCAAGCTTCTTTGAGGGAATGAATTTTCAGAAGGACTGTGAAAGGGAATGAGGCCCCCTGCCCGAGACCTTTATTTCATTTGCTGTGTCTTGTTAGAAGTTCCAGATGGCTTGGGAGACTGTGGAACTATGATCATAGCTTCTTTCTTTTCAGCAAAAAGCCTCATTCTATGTGACAAAGAAAGCAACTTTGGCTCACCCAGGATTCCACTGTCTGCTTTGGGACCTTAGTCTGCCATGAAACCCTCTGGGCTTCCTGACTTTACACTGGGGAGGTTTAGCTGTTGCAGCTGGAATAGCCTCATAGTCTGCAGGAAGTGTCTCTAAGCCCTCCTCTCCCTTCTCCATTATGGAAACAAAGTCAGGAAAAGCAGAGCTGTCAGTGTGCTGTGGATTCCCTGAGCTCGGGAATGTGGAAGTGCACTTAGTTGGACAGTTCATTCTTTGACTTCTGAACATTTGCTTTCTCATGAAGTGTAAGTGGCCCTACACCTTTCACAGCCAATTAGTTGTTGAGCTAGTTTTTAAACTTGGCATGGTGGGTTTGATCTGGGAGATTCCTGAGTTGGCAGCTGACCCCAAGGAAAAGGGATGCCTGACCCTTATTTCAGTACTTTCACCTCCCCAACACCAGTGATGAAGGCGGTCCAGTAGTTCACGGAGATTCATGGTTGTTCTTTTTCTGCTAGCAGAGATGCCGCGCCAGTTCCCCAAGCTGAACATCTCTGAGGTGGATGAGCAAGTCCGGCTCCTGGCCGAGAAGGTGTTTGCTAAAGTGCGCCGAGAAGAAGACAGTAAAGATGCCCTGTCCCTCTTCACTGTCCCTGAGGACTGCCCCATTGGGCAGAAGGAGGCCAAGGAGAGGGAGTTGCAGAAGGAGCTGGCGGAGCAGAAGTCGGTAGAGACGGTGAAAAGGTTTGTGCCCCCACCTCAGCCCTGGTGTGCAGTTATGCTAACCCAGCTGGGCTGTGGGCTTGTATCCTAAGAGGGGGAGCCTCATGGAACTGGCTTACCCTGGGAACTGTGTTCATTTCTTAAACAAGACCATTTAATTCACCACTTATTTCTTGAAGGATATTTCAGTGCCTCCATCTGGTTGAAAGGATCAAACTGTTTTATCTCTGCTGCTGCTTTAATAATAAATCATGTGCATAAGTACTACATTTCCAAATGACATTTCCATTTTCTTTTTGGAAATTTGAGGAATTCTTGGGAAACACTGGTTTTACTTCTCATCACTTGACTAATACTTTGCATTATTAATTAACTCAACTCACTAGTTGCCAGGTGCTTGCTGGGCCTAGGGTTACGATAATGAACAAGATAGATACAGTCCCTGCCCTGTAGAGCTTACAGTTGGTCTAGACAATAGGCAAGGAACTGAACAAATTAATTAAAAAATGATAAGTTATGATAGATGCTGTATCAGTCAGGGTCTAACTAGAAAAACAGAAACCAGTTGAATGTTGGAAATGGAATTTTAATGCAGAGAATTGGTTGCAGAGGTGGTAGGGAACTGAGAAGACTACCAGGGGAGAGGCAGCCCAGAGGTTAGACACAGCAGACTAGAGAGATAATGGAAAGAGGTGTTGTTTCTGGGGCCCAGGGTGGAGAAGACAGAACTGTGGTAGTCACTCCAGTGGAAACTAAAGCCAAGGAGGAGAGGCATCAGCTGCAGAGATGCCTCCCAAAGCAGAGATGGAGGCAGGAGATTCCTGGTGTTAATCCTTCTGGCACATTCCAGTCTCCTCCAGTGGTTGCCATTGGCTGATCCTAGCCAGAAGCCAGCTGACACATAGCTGGAAACAGGGAAGGATAAGGAGTGGATCTGAGGACAAACAGGCCCAGGCCCAGCACAGGTCCTGTGAATGAGATGAATAAGGAGTTGAGGGAGAGAAAGAGCAAAAGAGAGACACAGAATGAGAGAGAGTGAGAGAAAAATGAGGGATGGGAGAGTCTTTTTTCAGACTGAGTAGTTAGGTAAAGTGTCTCTAAGGAGGTGACATTGTGGCTGATACTTAAAGGGTGTGAAGGAGCTAGCCATGTGTGAGCTGGGTGAGAACTGGACAAGTAGAGGAGCTAGAACAGAGGCCCTTAAGTATCTTCAAGAGGCGGTTAGAGTAGAGTGTGGTTGGGTAGAGTGTGGTTAAAAGGGGAGGTGCCTTGGGCTGGAGGGGTAGGCAGGGCCCACATCAGACTGGCCTTGTGCTCCCTGATAAGAAGTTTGGATCTTAGTCCATCTGCAGTGGGAGGCCCTCACCCTTTCACAAAGTAAAGCTCTCATCTGTGAGTGCAAAATTAAAAAATAAAAGAGCTTTAAGGAAGTGTCTACTGGGGCTGTAGCTGGGTGCCTTCCTGGCCAGCACACTTCAGACCTCAATAGCTAATAAAGGGGAACTTGAACCCTCTCTCTGACCTAGTTGGTGATCAGGACCTTCTTAAAGTACTCTTTATGTTTAAAGGCAAGTCCTTTCCTTTTCAGTATTTCTATACTGAAATAGAATTTCAGTATTTCCCTCATTTTTTTGGAAAGAACTAAAAAGTCAAGTGCTGGTGTAAAGACAAGGACAGAGCTTCACCATCCATAAAATAAGTGTTTTCCTTCCTCTGAGAGGATGTGAGCCCATGAGGTGAAGGGATTGTTGGTGTGTTGGCCAACTCTGAGTGCTAGGCTTGTGTTGAGTGGGGTGGGGTGGCCCTGGGCCCAGTGGTGTGGCCATCCAGGAAGGGTAAAGAAGAGCATGGCTGTAGATTCTTGTTCACACTGCACTTGCTTAACAGGGGGCTGACTTTGTGAACTGAATGGTCTGCAGGGCCTTCTGTGTCTTATGAACTGGGAATTTTAGACCCTTAATAATGAGAAGAGAAGGAGTCTGGCATTTTTTTATCACCAGGAATAATAGGTTTCTGAGACACTTCCTTTACATACTGACACGAGGCCTGACATCTGCAAAAAGAGATTGTTCTCTTTTTATCATAGCCCAAGCTAACGGCAATTTGGAAGCCTTCTTCTAAGTCCAAATGGTGCTCCACAGTTTCCAGCAATTTCTTTGCCAGCTCCTCTTCAGAGATTTTGTTGAGTCCTTCCATACTAGGTTGTGGTGGTCTTGGCTTGCACTGCTGCCCCTTTTGACTGGAAGCTCCTTGAGGGCTGTACCTGGTTCCCGCTGTACTCCAGGATCAGCCCAATAGCCTGTACTGGCAAGCAGTGGATGTGTAGCCACTGCTACCACAGACACCACATTAGGGTGGCCACAGCTCCCTGGACCACTTTGTTTTGCCACTCACTAGCATGCTATGTGACCTTGGGCAAATTAAGAAACCTCTCTGTGCCTCAGCTTCTTCCTTATCTATAAGGTGGGGATGGTAATAGTAGCTACTTTCATGGGAGTATTTTTGGGGAATGAGGGAATTAGCATATGTAAAAGGCTCAGACAGTGCCCCAAGTAAATGTTAACCATTTCTCCAGCTTCCTACTGTGGAGATGGGCCACAAGAGCAGTTGCTGCTTACTGTGGGCTAAGTGCCAAGATATGCAGTTTATTTTCATTCTTTAATTTCCACATCAAGTTTATCAAGTGGACATTCTTATAATCTTAATTTTGCAGATTAGAAAACTAAGACCCAGAGAAGTTAATTTAACTTGCACATGGGGACCCACAGCAAGTGACAGGCAGGGATTAAAACCCATGTCTTTTGAATCTAGAACCTCACACTTTGGCCATGAGGTTATCCCATCTGCAGTCAGTGGTGGGGTCCAGACCTGGAATGACACTGGCTGCTGCTCCCCAGAATATAATTGCCTTCTTGTAAATGAAATGAGGGAAGCTAGGCCAAAGGTCCCCCTAACCGCTGGCTTCTTTTCTGCCAAAGGACAGGACAGCCTGGTCCCTGGACTACCTGTCAGATGTCCCAGTGTCCTCTGGAGCTGTGAACCCCCAGTTTTGTTCTTCAGCTTCACTGCTCTGTGGAGGCATCATCATGCACATATTCAGATGCCAACAGTTTTGTGAGGAACCCTCTCCCCAGCTTCCTCTTCATCTCTGGTTCTTCCCTGACATTCTGGAATATAAATGGTGATTGGAACCTTCCTGCAAGGAGCACACAGGCCTGGAGGCAGCAGCAGGTCTCTAGGTATAGAGTCTGTGGGTTTGGGTTTCAAACTGTGACATGAGCTAGTGCTTCTAGTTTGGAAAAGCTTTCCCTCTTCCTGTCTCCTCTGAGCAGCCTGAATATTCTTGGTGTTTAGAGAAGGCTTTTCATCGCAACCATTTTCTTTTTCTCTCTTACTAAAAACAACAACAAAAGTTTATTCTAAGTCTAATGTAAAGGTACAAGCTAGAACCAGGAAGTAAGATGGCTTCTTACAGAAAGAAGAAAAACTTGGGTTGTGAGTAAGAAAGGTAAGCACCTAAAACATGGTGGCTTGCTGTCCAGGATTCCAGCAGCTGTAAGAGCTCAGCTTGGTTCAGACATAACCTTTCCAGGACTGGAGGCTGACTCCAGGAAGCTAGTACTCCAGGATCTAGGGAAGGACATTTAGCAAAGACAGGGCCTTGCCTCTTTAGAAAGATGACATTGGCCAGGTCTCTACTGGAATTATGGGTGGGTCAAATTTGGAAGGAGAGGTGGACTATCTGTGGAATTAAAATTAGGAGGCAAAGATAAGAACACAGGAAAATGCTGGTGGTACCCAGAAGCTATCTTTTGTTCACTTTGAATCTTCTGTTAGCCTAACCAGAGTTCACCTATCCTACAACATTACATAGTTGGAATTAGCCAACATTGCTGACAACATGCAACATTTCTGAGTAACCAAAATGCACATTAATGCTCTCCTGGCTCTCCTATTTCTTCTTTTTAAACAGCTTTATTGAGCTAGAATTCACATACCAAACAATCCATCCTTTTAAAGTGAACAATTCAGTGGCTTTTATTTATATTTGCAGAGTTATGCAACCATCACCACAATCAATTCTACAACATTTTTTTATGTCTCCCAAAGAAACCTGTACCATTTAGCTATCATTCCCCTAATACTTTCATTCCATCTCCTGTTCATCTTTATGTCACACAGAGTTCTAATCAGCTTGGCTATCTTGTTTCTTATCCTATTAACGGGTTTAAAGAAGCATATTAGAAGTGAGAAGAGAGACTTCTGTTGGCAGGGTCATGGAAATGATGAATAGGGATTATGGGCTCAGGCTTTGGAGTTGGACCCCTGGGTTCACATGACAGCTCCATCTCTTGCCACTGACCTCGGGCAAGGCTCTTAACTTCAGGAGCCCATTTCCTGATCTGCTCAATGAGGATAATAAAGGGACCTACCTTGTGATAAATTAAATGAGCTAATGTGCATGACTGCTTAGCACACTGCTTGGAAATTGTTAGTGTCCCTGTTTTTGTTATTGTTATTATTTGACAGTCAACAGTGCAGGAGGAAACAGAATAATTATGAAATTCAAAGCACAGCAGTCTTAGGACAAAATACCTGTAAGCTCATGACGGGGTAACAGGGATGACCCTGAGTCATCTAGAGAGCTTTAAATAATTATGTTCAGCATGTCCTGATTAAGTGCAAGAATTATGAATTTCATTTTAAAAAGCCACACCAAAGTTGTTTTTTCCTTAAATTAGGGTGTAAAGGGGACAGACTTTATCTGAAAAGTACAGCTTTTCAGAACAGCAACTTTCCCAAATAGATGAACAGATATTTGTCATGAATTGAACGTAGCACAGCTGAAGTGTTAAATCACTTTGTTTTATGAAACTTTTTAAATCAGGGGTAGGTGACTTCTTTTATTCAGGGCATTGGCAAGGGAGCTTCATTTGAAATAGTTCAATTCATCTATTTTTAAAGTTGAGAATAGAGAATTTAAGACTTAATTGAAAAGGTAGTAAAGGTTGAACTTCATTTTGACCTGTGGTGTCTTTTGGAAGAAGGGCAGCTGGGAAGGATGGAAGAAAGGGAAAGAAGTTGCAGGCAGGTGGATGGAGACCTACACCTGGTCAGGAGGAAGCAGAGGCAGGTCAGTGACAGTGAGGGCAGCTTGTCAGAGGTAAGTAAAGGGAGAGACGGGGGTTGAGGCTGTGAGTCCTTACACCTGATAGGCTTCAGGTGTGCAAAGCAAAGCTAGCCCCACCTGGATGGGCCACTGGTCCCTCGGTGTGCATGCAGGGAAAGTGCCCTCAGTGGGCCCTGTGCCCTGGC
The DNA here is from genome assembly GCF_030020395.1 of Manis pentadactyla. Lineage (NCBI taxonomy): Eukaryota > Metazoa > Chordata > Mammalia > Pholidota > Manidae > Manis > Manis pentadactyla. The sequence goes on from NC_080027.1 coordinate 50,535,648, forward strand.
AGATCTCTCTGTGGCCCATCCTGCAGCATGCAGCATAGGCATCTGTTTCTGCCTTCTCCTTTCCAGATAGATTATGACCTCTGATCTCGATCACTGGCCCCCTCCTTAGACCAGAGGTCCCCCTTCCATGTGAATCTGTGCAGTGATAGTGGAAGCAATAGGAGCAGATGAGCCTGTAAGTGGGGATGCCTGCCCTTCCTAAAAGCATTCAGATTCACACTGTTATCAAAACACCATGCTGGCTTGTGACCCCTGCCTCCAACCTTATCTGGAGGGGCAGGGGCTGCCAGAGTGATTTGAGTATGTGTGTGGGAGTAGTTCAAATAAGACTCCCCATTCTACGATGCTCCCCTCTCCCTCTGGGAATGACACAGGGGGCTTTCTTTGACCCTGCTGCTCCACTGCTCCCACCCCCAATCTGGATTATGTGTCTCCTCTGGGATCCTGAAGTATCCAGAGCATCTCACCACACTAACCACATGGTGTGATGATAATCTGTTGAACTGGCTGGCCATCTATGCCATTGCCAGTGGAATCAGGGGGTATATTTTATTTACCCATCCACCCCCAGGTCCTGGCACATAGTATTCTATTGAATAGAATAGGGTCCATGTGAGACCCCTGATTCACTGTACACGGTTGAGAGCTTTTGGTTTAAAGTGTGCCCTCCCTGCCTGGAAATCCTCTGGACAGACTAATCAGGGCAGTGGAATGTTGACTTGGGTTTAGCATACAAATCAAATATTATAATGGGAAGACTCTGGGGGGCCCATTTGCTGAGGAGGACTGGTAGGGCAGGATAAGGATGGAGACAGTGAATGGCAGGGGCAGCCAAGGGACACAGAGTGAGGGGTGGAGATAGGGGGCACTAGGCAGGTGCTAAGAGATACTCTAATCACAGCCTATGTAACCGGTTCACGTTCTTTGTGCTGAAGGCTTCGTGGGGGCAAGAAAGTGCCTGTAGCCCAGCAGGAGCATCCATTTCAGGGAGGATGATGCTAGGCTTGGCCTGGGGCTGGTGTCTTCACAACTTCACACCCTGCCAACTCTTTGGCAGGAGTGAGTTTCTGCCAGGTGGATATGAGGGTGGGGAGAGGAAGGGGCATGCCAGCTGTGGCAGAGCAAGCTGGCTGGCTGTGTGCCCCAGGGGCTAGCATGAGGTGCAACAGGTGCGGCTGTGGACAGACAGATCTTGACCCATGATAAGGGAGGGCTTCCTAACAGTGACAACAGTTCCTGTTTTGTTCTCCGTGTATTTACATGCCGAGCCCTGCCTTGGCCCAGAGCGAGTGCTTGGTAAATATTTTAAATAAATGATTGAATGTTGATGTCTATTCAGAAATGAGCTCTCTGTCACTGGAGATAGTCAAGCAAAGGTTGCCTTATAATAGTGAGAGGATTGGAATGTGTAGTCTTTAAAGTCCCTTCTAGCTGGAATGCCCCATGGTTCTATAGTTCAGATAAAGCTTATGGTAACTTTTTACTATTGTGACACATGTGGGGCCTCAGATAGTCTTGAAAGGGAAAGAAGGATAGGTGTGTAGATGCACACATACACACACCCACACACTGAGCACTCAGCTGCCATTCTCAACCTTCATTGGCTGAGCCTTGGTTGTATATGGGTCTATGGTAGGCAAAATTTCTACAGTGTTCCCTTAGAGATGTCCCTCTCTAATCTCCAGACCCTTTGAATATGATGGGACATTGCTCCTGTGATCATGCTCTGGTATATGGCACAGTGGACCTGAAGATAGGGAGGTTACTGGGTGAGTATGATCTAATCGCATGAGTTCTTGGAGCAGAGAGCTTTCTCAGGCTGGTAGTAGAGGGGCAAGTCAGAGATCTTTGGAGCTCTGGAGCCAGCCATGCCTGGCTTTGAAGATGGAGGGGTCTGTGTGCAAGAATCCGAGAGCGACCACTACCCAATGGCCAGCACCAAGGACCTCAGTCTCATGGTCACATGAAATTGGATTCTGCCAACACCCTTGCCAGTGGACTCTTTCTCTGAATCTTTAGATAGGGGCCCAGTGTGGCCAACATCTTGATTTTGGCCTTTTGATATCCTGAGCACAGAGCCCAGCCAAGTCCACCCAGACTTCTTACCTACAGAACTGTGAGCCCATACATCAGTGTTGTTGCAAGTCACCAAACTTGTGGCAATTTGTTATGCAGCAATAGAAAATAAATACCGTGCCTTCTCCTTGGGCTCCATTCGGCTTTTCCAATTTTCTGAGATACAAGCTTAGTGATTGGCTCTAGTTATTCCAAGCTTTTATCCAAGTGAGCCCTGAGGAACTGCCCCACTTGTGAAACCTGTCTTTTGTGCCTGCAAAATCTGAGCTCCCAGCCTATGGATGTTCACATGTGACAACCTGGGGCCCACCTGAAGACCAGGGCTGGGGCCATAATAGATATCTCCAAGAAGAATTTTCTGGCACCAGCTAGTGGGTACTGGCTTCTTAACTGGGGTAGAAGAACATGGACATTCCAAAGGCAAGCCTGGTGGCTCTTGGCTGGGGCAGCTTTCTAGCTTTCTGATTATGGTAGGCATTTTTACCTTTCTTACCTGTTGCTTGCCTTGGACGTTACATTGCTTCTCCTTGGCAGGACTGGCCCTCAGGCAAGCACTGGCTGAAGCATGTGGGGTGAAGTTAGCAAAGAGATAAAAACAGTGGTCTGGCAGGTGTGTGAGTGACACAGAAGCCCAGGTCTTATGGAACCTGGGTGCACCTGTCAGAATGTGAGAGGGAGCCCAAAGTAATGTAGGTGTGAATGTCCAAGAGATGCCAAAGTGAGAATCTCATTGCTCAAAGTGGATCTGCCTCTGAGGAATGGTTGAATGGCACGAGTTAACATCTTCCTCTTGGAAGGATGCTTGGCTCAGCTCTGTGTGATGGACGGATGGCAAGCTGGGGAAAGCCTGGGCTGGAAGCCCTCAGGGTTCAGGCTGAGTTTTGTAAATAACCCAGAGCACCTGTTATGCAGGACCAGGGGCAGGGCAAAGACATACTCCTGAAAAGGGATAACCTCCATTTTCCAGGTGTAAACAGCCTTGTCCCCAAAGAGGTGATAACACAGGTGGGCAGATAAAGACCAGAGAGCCCTGGCAAGTGGTGAGTGTATAGGTAAGGAAGGGAACTGTGGTTCCTGAAAAATCAGCAGTGAGTCTGTGAGAAGGAGACCTGGCTAAGAGTCAGGGGGCAAAAAATTGCTTCTGGGTAAGTCATAAGGTCTATTTGGAGATGAACCAATTTCTCCACATGCTATAGGTGTCACTGGCGCCTGGAGAAGAGGAGGGGTTTTATAGACTCTGGAGGGTCACCTTGTCACTGAGTCTTTTGCCTGTGCCTGTGACTATAGGCCCTGGTTGTGGTGGGGTAAGTACCCAGGAGGCTGCTGGGCCCTCTGACACAGGTAGGACATATAGTTGGCTAGTTTCTGGCATTGGACACCACTGGGTGGCAATGCTGGGGGCTGGGTTCCACTGGAGGCAGAAAGAGATATGAGAGAGGGGAGTGCTGATGGGCTTACCTCACTGCTGGTTAACTCCCTTCCTGGGCATCCTAGGACTTGGACTTATATTTGAAACATTACGATTTAGTAAACGAGACTTGTGAGTGTTCAGAAATCAGCATTGCACATAACAAAGTCTCTTTATCACTTACCCTGATTAGCTGCTAATATCTCCAACTTTTCCTTGTCCTTGGCTTTTAGAAAGAAAAGTTTCAAGATGATTCGGTCCCAGTCCCTGTCTCTGCAAATACCGACGCAGCAAGATTGGAAGGGCCCCCCGACAGCCAGTCCAGCCATGTCACCCAAAACCCCTGTGCTCCCTGGAGCCACTTCCCAGCCCATGCCAGAGCCCTATGGCTTGCCCGAGTTCCAGCGGGTCACCATCAGTGGAGATTACTGTGCTGGGGTAAGGTGTCCCATTCCCTGCTCTCCCAAGGGTTCCCCCGGGGCCATTAAGTGTTACATGTGCCTTGTGCAGAGGCCAGAGTCTGTTAGGCTACTGGGGTCATGCCCAGCCCTGATGCCTGGCCCAATCTGTGAGTGTCTGGGAAGAAGGTGCACAGGAGGCATAGCAGTCTGAAGAGACGTTGGGTCCTAGTCAAGGTTGTGGGATGTGGATGTGTCTAGGGCACAGCTCATCCCTGTGAGGAAGGCCTAGGACTGCAGACTGACATGCTATGGCTGTGGCCTGTTAAGTTCCATGAGTTCTCAGGGACCAAATACTACCTTCTGTCCCAGTGGTCCATTGAAGAAGGTACCCTGTAGTCTCTGTAGTGTACCCAAATGTTGAATGGATTCAGAGTCCTGATGTTGATTGGTTTGCATGAAATTGCTTATTGCCGATTCACCTCTTCCTGTGTGCTTAGGTTTAGTTATCCTTAAGTACAGGCTGGACCCTCCCAACCAGGAAGAGAGGGTCTTGATGAAAAAATGCTGCATAAGCTTGGTTAATGCCAACTCAGATAACTTAGTCACTAAAAATGTACTAATTTCCCCTGGTCGGATGATGCATTTTTATGGCTTACTTCTTGAAGAGAAATATCACTCAGTGCTGGGGTTAAGTTTGATTCTATCTCCCTGCCCCTCACCCTACTACTCATGACTCAATGGGAGTCTCAATTCTTTCTTTCTCTCTTCTTCTTAGCAGTAGTTTAAGAATATCTAGTTTATCTCAGAAAGCAAAATGGCTTACTAATAATTTTCCTCTAGCTTTGAAAAATATTTTACTTATGTTTTTGCAATAGAGAATCTTTGCATATGGTATAAAATTTAAAAGGCACAACAATTGCATCAGTTCTCCAGCCACCCAGTACCTCTACTGGGAGGCAACCCTTGATTTTGGTTTCTTGTGTGTTCTCACATAGATGGCCTATATTGCTGATAATAAATTATGCACACATTATTTATTTATTTATTTTCCACAAATGAACGTTTACTATACACATTATACTGAACCCAGCTTTTTTCACTTAACAGTATATCTTGTAGTTAGTGTCAATTAACATATAAAGACTGTTCTTGTTCTTTTTTTACAGGTGCATAGTATTCCACAGTGTGGATGTATCATACTTTAAATTCCTCTGAATGGGGATTTTGGTTGGGTTGGAAATAGTGCAGGCCTTGTCTGAAGATGTGGCATCCTGACTAGAAGTCCTTGATGTCCACCCAGCCTCTGGCACATGGCAGAGCAGTGGAAAGGGAGAGTAGAGGTAGGTCAACATCCAGCTGAATGGGAGGATGTTGGCCTGGTATAGTAACTAGCTTCTTTCAGACAGTCTGCTGCCTGGTACCCCTGAACTGGGCAGTTGGTCCCCAAAGAGCTACACATCCATGAGAGGTAGGCTGACCTTGCAGACCGCACTGGTCCTCAGTGGGTCTGCTGCCAGGCATAGGGCCTGTAGTGCCTACAAGTTGGCTGTGACCAGTGGTCCACTGGGTCCTGTGTACCAACTCTAAAACTGTTAGTTATGGCCGAAACGCCTTGCCATCCTGAGTCCACTGGTTCTGCAGTGTTCAGCTTTGTCATTGGCAGGGACATGTTTTTGCAGAAGGTGTTTGTGTCTGCTTACCTATTCCTGCTGCTCTCAGAAGCCATCCACTAGAAGGTGTAAAATGGAATTAACACACCCTCTGGGGGACACGTGGGAGTTAGGAAAGGAAAAGCTACCTCCTTAACAAAAGGCAAGGAGTAACATTTTGTAAAAGCATAAAAATATGTTTGGGAAAGCTGTATACCAGCTCGTTGCCTCTGAGGATGGACTGGGGTGGAGGAGGAAGGAAAGTAGAGTTCTAGCTGTATTCATGATGATTTATTTACTCAAAATGAAGATCTGAAAACAATGATGAAATATATTAAAATTGTTAGGTCTGGAAGATACATGGATGTCTGTCATATTATCTTCAGTGCCTGTCTGCATGCTTAAAATATTTCAAAACCAAAAATGACTTTTTTTTATTAAAGCAGGGGAGGAAACTCCCAGGCCCCAGCCCTCCCTACTCTGTGCTCCACCAGCATCTTGAACCTCCTTCTGCTGAGTCACTTATTCCCCGTGATGACTGTGTTTAGCTGCTTGTCTCCCCAAGCATGTTCAGATCATTGACACATACATCCTTCCCAAAGATTAATGAGCCCATTGGAAGGTGGGATTTATCTCATTCATCTATGACTACAGATAGCTCTGGGAAGGCAGAACATTCTTAGGCTTTGGGAATCAATCAGATCAGAATTTGAAGTCTGACTTTGTAACTTCTTGGTGAATGATTTACATCTCTGGTTTCCCCATTTGTAAAATGGGTTGCAGTGAGGACCAAAATGAACTTTATGGGAAGGGTCTGTCAGTAAGCACTTGTTGACTGGGTGAGTTGGATGGTTACTGGGGCAATCAGAAGGCTGGAGCTGGCAAAGCAGCAGACTGAGCAATGCAGAAGTTTTTATTTTTACCTCTGAACCACCCATGTATTTTCTTGACTGAAAATGACACGCCCATCACCAGGGGTGTGGTCCAGGCTCTGCCTCTCCTCCAGTGCAGCAGTAGGCTGTGGTTTAATCAGCAGAACTCAGGGTGTGCCTTGGGGTGTGCAGGCTGGAGCACCTGTCTCCTTCCCAGCAGCCCTAACTCTTCTCTTGTGTTGCACATTAGACCCCTGGGCTCAGTGATTCGCTAGGAGGGCTCCTAGGACTCAGCACATAGCTATACTCATGACTAGGACTTATTACATGAAACGATGCAGAGCAGAGTCAGCACAGGGAAAAGGCATAGCGAGTGAGGTCCTGAGGATGCCAGCTGCAAGCTTCCTAGGGCCCCTCCCAATGGAGTCACCAGAGCACACTTAATTCCTTCAGCGTCAAATTGTGACAAGTGGGCTATCAAATACCATGGAAGCTCACTGGAGACTCAGTCCCCAAGGTTAATGAAAACCTTGACCCCCAGCTCTCAGAAGGAACTCAGGTGTTCAGCATAAATCATAGTGTATGTACAAAGAGTTTAGGCACTCTTATTAGACAGGGAATGGTGGAATGCTCTTGAAACCCAAGTTCCCAACCAAGGGCCAGCCAAGGGCCAACCTAGCAGCACATTTTGCCAAGGACAGTGGCCTCAGGCCTGCTTTGTGAATGCTTTTCTTCACACCCGCTTCTGCAGATCACTGTGGAGGACTATGAGCAGGCTGCCAAGGGCTTGGCCAAGGCCCTGATAATCCGGGAGAAGTATGCCCGACTTGCCTATCACCGTTTCCCGCAGACCACATCCCAGTACCTGGGTCATCGGTGGGCAGACACTGCATGTCTGGAAGAGAATCTCCCAGGTAGGGCACTATGGCTGCAGGTGGAGTTCTAAGGGAAGCATGTCCAAGAGTTGGTCAGGACTTTTTACTGGCTGGGTGTATTTTCCCTAGGTGGTATTTTAGAGCAGAGTTCTGGTACTGGCTTCTCTACACTGATGTTTGCAGTCTTCCCTGAGAACTGATTCTATATGCACTGTGTGCCTTGTCCTGGGTACGCTGTAGAAGTTAAGAGAGATGAAAGGTAGTCCCTCATGTTGGGAATCCTCCAGGGATACAGTAAATGGAGGCTATGTTTATGCTATGCACTTTGGAGAAGTGGAGATCAGAGAGGGCAGGATGGTTACTGGTGGATTCTGCCCTGGGAAGGACCTAGGAACAGTAGTGGCTGTGAGTTAAGTACTATGAATGAAGACACAGGAAACCACAATCTTGAAAGTCAGTGGTGGGGAATGAGATGAAGGCTTGGTGGTCTGTGCAACTGCCCAGGTCCTGGCTGCCCCCTGGGTGTAGTTGGTGCCGAGATGTCTTCTGTCTCTGGCTTCCCTGGAGCTCTGAGACCTGGACTTTGCACCTCTGTTACCAGGGGCCCTGGATAAATCTCATCCCTCCTGGGACCATTTCCCTGTCTGTCTGAGGGAAGTAGAACTCACTGCCCCAGTTTTGGCAAGGGCAGACACAGTACCCAGGGTCCTGGACATAAGTGTGGCAAGGTGGAGGCATGGCTTCACCAATGCCTTTGCACTGTCTGCATCTAACAGGCCACTAGCACACCTGAGGGACTCAAGAGCTGGCTTGTGGCTGTTCCTGGTCGGGGAACCCAGTTCACAGCTCTGTACTGCTCCAGCCCCTGTGACACCTCATGTCTGCTGTAGAGGCAGTTTATTGCTAGCACTAATGGGGGACACCCAGTAGGCAAACCATCTTGGTGGCTTCCTTTGATGAAGATGCCAGGGTTTCCTCCTGGCTGGGCCAGCAGCTGGGCAGCTGGACCTTGTGTGGGGCTGGGTGATGTGCAGAGTTGAAGCTCCCAGTTCTACTGATATTTAGCTGATCTGTTCCCTGGCCAGAGACAAAGCTTACCAAGAGTCCGGAAAATTCATTATGAGAGTAATGAGAACAATGCCCTATAAACTATGTGTCAGGTGTTCCTGTTGACAAAGCATTTTGCTGTACCTGCTATTGCAGCCCTCACAACAGCCTGTTAAGGCAGGGGCTGTTATCCTCAGATGAGCAGACAGGATCGGAGAGGCAAAGTGCTTTGTCAAAGTTTCATAGCTAAGAAATAGCCAAGAGGCGTTTTCTGCCTCCTGTGGGCTAACTCACAAAGCGCAGCTGTGGGGACAGAGCTCTGTTGGTGGCACTCCTTGTTCTGTGGGAGACAAGCTCCCCATTCTGTGCTCGTGTGGGGAGGGGGGTGGCTTCCTTATCAGCCCCTTGGCTGCCCTGGGCTCAGCAAGATGTAGGACAGGGAAAATTACTCCCCCTGGGCAATCCTAGGTGCTGTTTGTTCTCTTATTAGAAGACACAGCTGCCCTTCTTAATACGCCTGACGTCTCTGCAGTGGCCAGGAGGCTGAAGCTCATTTCCGTTAAATTTCAAAAATTTATTGTAGTGTCAACCATGTGCCACAGACTGTTCTAGGGAATGGGGATATGGCAATGAACAAAACAAACATATACTGTTCAAGATAAGTAAGTGCAATAGTTTTATAGTGGGAAGTGCTAAGGAGACAAAATAAAGCAGGAAAGGGGATGTGAGATGTTGGGGCACAAGGGGGTGGTTAGGTTTTAGATAAGATGACCAGGACTGGCCTCACCAAGAATGTGATTTGTGAGCCTATGTGCACTCATGAGGTCAAGGGCACTTTGCCATCACTCAGTTCTGTTTTGCAGACTTCCAGCCCCCCCCACGGCCCCAGGAAGATCCTTACTGCCTAGATGATGCTCCTGCAAACCTGGGTTACCTGATCCGCATGCAAGGGGGCATCCTCACCGTGTATGATAGTAAGAAGATGCTGGAGCACCAGGAACCCCACAGTCTGCCCTACCCTGACCTGGAGACCTACACGGTGGACATGAGCCACATCCTGGCTCTCATCACTGATGGCCCCACGTAAGCCAGCTTTCCCCGAGTATACCTCCCTTTGCATGGGTGCTCTTTTGTAGGAAGGGGCTGGGAAAGGCCAAACAGGTCTCCCACCCTTTTGCTTTGGGATTTTCTGCATTAGTTGCTGTGTGCTGGTGGCCACCTGTGTACCTTAAAATGGCTGTCACCCCTCTCCCCAGACAGGACAGCAGTCTTGCAGAGTTCCCAGCCCAGGGCATCTCTGTAGATGGGGGGTGAGCAAGGAAGGCTGTTGCTTCAGGTTGTGGGTTTCCCATGTTTCTGGAGGGAAAAGTGCAGGGACCCTGGCACTTTGTACCACAGCCGCCATGATGCTTGCTGCGAGATAAGCTGGCAGGAACTTGTCTTCCTGCATATGGCCCCTTGCTTCTTGGTGAGCACTTCAACTAATCAGCAATGGAGGTTCATCACGCCTGGCCCCCAAGCCTCCAGGAATTGGTGCTGTGAGTGCCCAGCCAGGATTGGGAGTCTGGGGGAGGGAGAGGGTGCTGGCCACTGCTGAGGGATGTGTCTTGCCCTGCCTTTTGGATTTTGCTGGGAAGGCTGCGGTGCTGGTCACCAAGGATGGAGAGTGGGCCCTGGAGGTGTGGGCAGCATGGGTCCTGGTTCTCACTGATCCGAGGGCAGAGCTAAGACCAGGGAGGGGAAAGGGCAGTTCCAGGGAGGCTACCCGTGACCATGTGAGGAAGAGCTTTTAGGGGAAGCCTTGGGAGGGAGGAGAGAGGACCCTAGCTGCTCCAGGAGGTGTGAGAGCAGTGGCTGTCCTGTCTGGGGTCCTGCAGGGAGAAGGGAGTGGGTGAGATGACCTTTGAAATCCCTCTGACTCCAAGATTCTCTCATGCTCTGCTCTGGGGCTCATCTCAGCAGACAGATTATGGTGATGTTCCAGGATTGGCATCTGCTCTTTATGAAAGTCTGATGTTTTGGATGTCAAGGGAGCTGCTTTTGTTTGGGGGCCACAGGGTGCAGGATGGCATGAAGTGTGGTTGGAGATCCCATGTGGATTTGGGTGGCGGTGTGTGGCCAGGCCCTGGGCTGGGTGTGGGCTGGCAGTTGGCTGAGAGCAGCGAGTGCTCCACCTTCAGTGGCCTTTGCTGGCTGATGGGGGCATCAGTCCTTGCAGATTTCTGTCCTGGTAATAGCCATTCCTACATTCCTAATCTGTCCATGAGGCAAAACATTCCCTTGTCCTGAAACTTTAGAGTTGAGAGGTCTTCAGGTCTTGGGGTTCACCCTGCACCTACTCAATGCTCTGGGCCTGGCTGCTTCCTGTTGCTTGGGGCCAACGTGTCAGAGGGTGGTTTCTCTGCAGCCAAGGTGGGCAGGTCATGCCTTATAGTTTGACTATATGACCTATCTTTTGGGCAGATAGGTCATAAACTCCTTTCAAGGAATTAAAGATGGCTGAGGATAGACAGGAGGATAGAAGAAAGGAATGAAGGAGGAAGACTGTTGAGCATCCACTATGCTTAGAGTTAGGCGTTTCACACGCATATGCCAGTTTAACCCTTACTTCTATATTGGGCATTGCCATTTCTGCATTTGTTTATGGGAAATAGAGGTTTGTGATTAACTGCCTAACCACATAAAGCTAGAATTCAAAGAACCTGGATGAGGCCACAAAGCTAGCTCTCTACTGCCCTGTATGGACTCTGCTCATTTCACAGAGCACGTGGATATGGCTATACAGTTCAGTTGGGTCTACACAAAGCTGGGACCTCCTCATCCTTCCCTGCTCCATGCTGACCTTCCATCCAAGGGTCAGTCCCTGAAGACACTGGAGGTCTCCAGACTGAGAGCTTAATATAACTTATCCTCAACTGTGGTTTCTTCCCCTTCCCAAACTGCAGAAAAACATACTGTCACCGGCGACTGAACTTTCTGGAATCCAAGTTCAGCCTTCACGAGATGTTAAATGAAATGTCCGAGTTCACAGAGTTGAAGAGTAACCCCCACCGAGACTTCTATAATGTGAGAAAGGTGCGTTAGTGGGCCAGCGTGCAGAGCCACCCCTTTTCTGCCCTTCCAACCCACTGGGATGCCCTGAGCCAGTCTGGGGCTAGTCCTGTGTGGCCTTCCTTTGCCAGAGGAGTGTGATGTGTACGTGCAGAAAGAAGACTGGTTGTGCCTCAGATGCTGCTTGGTTTGACTCTAAGTGGAAGCCTTTGTCCATTCATGTGTATCTGTTGTAATGTGCCTTCCTCTTTGGCAAATAGGGCATGGTCTGCTAATTGGCTGTAAGAGTTGAGGCCAGGCTATTTTTAAAGTGGAGGATGTATTAAATTAATCGTGGAGAGAAAAAACTATTAAGATCTCTTTGGATTGGATTGGGAGTTTGTGGTTTGCTTCCTTTTGGATCAGGAGTTTAAAGAGAAGCATCCCAAGTGCTCCTATCTCAGTCCCTCCCTGAGGGGTGAGCAGCCTTGGCCTGGGCTCAGTACCTGCAGCCTGCAGGGGCTGCTGCTGGAGCAGGTGCATATATTAAATGATTGTGACCTCCAGCTTTTCCATTTTCTTCCATTTAACTAATATCTATGCTAAACATGGGGCATTTGATTTTGAACAAGTCACTCCCTGTCCACAAGAAGTTCCCAGCCTATTGCTATTAGTGTGGTAAGTGAAGTGACAAGGGTGGCTTTCAGGAAGAGCCCAGAACTGAGCTGACTTAAAGAATGGGTAGGAGTTAGCCAGGTGGAGGGTGAGGTAAGGAGTGGAAGTGAGGGCATTCCAGGCAGAGGGACCAGCATGGGAAACACCCGGAGGGAGGGGTGGATGAGAGAGGAGAGAGATGCTGAGTGCTGCGCTGACATACTGCGAGCAGTGCAGTGGGGCAGGGGCTCAGGTGTTGGGGGAGAGGGTGGTGGTGGTTGTGTGGCGAGTGAGATTCTGAATCATACGGGGGCCCATGGATTTCTCAGAGGAAGCAGGGAGGCAGGCCCGGTTATGGTGGTGCTCTGGGAGAGGAGCACTTGAGCAAGGGTAGAGAGTGGGCCAAACCTCAGGTGAGTCACAGTGGGGTCGTCATCTCCCTAGGGTCCCCTCTCCCAGATGCGACCTCTTGAGGACTGCCCCTACCTGGGATCCCTTTGATAAGGGAGGGTAGGGAGGCCAGGGAAGGGTGTAGCCCCTCTGGGAAGCCCAGTTTGGGCCTTCTGCCCTCCTGACTGGGAACACTGATCACTGCTACACTGAAGGCCTCCTCTAGGGGGGACCCAAGGTCCCCTCTGTTAAGTCCGGCAGGGACTTCTACTCAGATGGGGTCATGAGCCTTTAGAATGAGAATTTGGTTTCAGCCCATGGGCTGAGGCTATGGAAGTATCTGGGGGTTTCCAGGCAGAAGCAAAAGGGCATGTGTTGATACCACCTACTTGGCATTTTCCCCTTAAAGCACCATTTGTTCCTTTGTGCACAGCAGGTGCTCAGACAGGTGGATGCCTGAGTCACTGTGCCAGCAGGTCTCCACCCTGCCTGAATGTCCCCCACATGCCCTGATGGGTGTCCAAGGAAACTCCCTGCCCAGTCCAGTGCAGGCCTGCCCTCTGCATATGGAAATACTCTGTGCCTGATTGCTTCTTGCTGCTTGGGACCAAGGTGTCCTCACTGGTGGCACTGACTCCAGGACTGTTTACTTCTGAGGTAGGGCCCAGTGGGTGTTCCTGGGACAAACAGCTGCTCTCTGCTTTCTAGTGTGGAAGAGAGTCCTGATGGAGGCCTGTGATTACATACCAGAGCCGATCCTTGGGGTCCCCTGTCAGTCAGAGATGGCCTTGATACCTGTTCTCTGGCATCACAGCATTCCATAAACCCAGGCCTAGGTGTACTCCAAGTCAGGCCTGTGCCTGCCCCTCCCTGCCTCCTGGGTGTTGGCTGCTTTATCTTGCCCCACAAGTTTCTACTTTGGGAGGAGAGCTGGCTTTCTGAAATCTAGAATGGGCTGGGAGGGTAGCCCCCATATTTCCACAGTAGCTGTCAGTGTTGTGAAGGCAGGCCAGGGCCATGCTCTAATGCAGAAGCTGTGCATGGCCATGGGTCTGTGTGGGTGGTATTTGTGAAAGTAACTGGAACATCACAGCAGGTCATGGGTTATGATACCATGAGGCCCAACAAGCCAGACTGTGTAACTGAGACAGTTTTCTGTTCAAAGCTAAGAACAAGGGGCTGAGAGTGTTTGCTGCTCAGGAGTTGGGTAGGATCCTTATCCACTTAGGTTTAAGAGTCATACCAGGGGTAGAAAATAGGTTTCATCTTCTGTGCCAAACCTGACCAATCTGAGAGTGGCTACCTGAGGCTATTCCCAAAGCTTAGTGAAAGGAGTGCTGTAATCGATTATTGATGTCTGCCACGGGTGTGGCAATGGGCAGTGTTGGCTTAGGGGCCAGGTACTGACCAACCCTATTTGGAATCTCTACAGTTTGTTTAGACCTGGATCTTAGGTGAAATCAAGGCATGCATTTGGATCTTCTGGTGAATTGAAAACACTGATATCCAATGACAGGCTCTTATTCCTAAAATAATCACCTTGGAGATTCTGAAGTTTGGATTGCATGCTTTCTGAATTGTCCAGTTGTTTTCTTCCCTCATCTCGTGATTCACGGGGGTAAGGACAGGCTGAACCCCCTGTGGTGTGTCACTGGTATGCTGGAGAACACAACCAGAAAGCCCAGAATGTGCTAAGTCATGCTGAGGTAGTTGAGCCCAGCTGTGTCTGGCTAGGCTAAGCCAGGCTGACCTTCTCTTGTGCAACCCACATAAACCCAGCTCATCCTGGAGGTGCTGATTCTTTACTCTGTGCTTTTAGCACTTTGAATGTTTCATTTCTCTGATGTCTTGTGGTATGTCTTTCTGGTTGGAGTGGCAGGATTAGTGGCAGGAAGGGCTCTGAGGAGTGAGTGGTGTGGCAATGACATAGGCTGACTGGTATAATGCTCACAGAGGTTCAATAGGTCAAATATCTAGTTTGACCTGGCTTGGAGATACCTGGCCAGCTGTGGACATCATTCCCTGGCCTGATGCCTCATCATCCCAGCCTTGGCAGAATGCCCAGCTGGCTGCAGCAGCAACTTCAGAGTGCAGTCTGGTAGCTGGCAGCATCCTGGCCTGTGAGGCTGCTGCCACCCTGTCTGGGGACTTCCCTTAGGCTCCTTGGGCTCAGGGAAGGAGGCTCAGGATGCCCACTGACTTCAGTCCAGAACTCAGCTTCGCCAAGGCTCTGTTTCTTTAGGGGCTGGTATCTGAAGGAAATGCTCTGGGGGTTCCAAAAGAGGCATCAACGAATGGGATTTTATGGGCCTTCAGGGTTTTATGAGGATGTAGATTATACTACTAAACTATTATCACTTACCACACCCATTCATTTATTCATTCATCCACCCATTGATTCAACAAATACATTATATCAGGCTCTGGGGTAGGTGCTGGAGACTTAGATGCATCAGACGTGATCCCTATCCTTGAGGACTGAATTCCCAATAGAGTGGATCAGGAGGAGTATACAAGTAATGGGAGTATCTGTGCTAGGTTTCCAGGTTGTACAAGGGAAAATGATCAGTTGTGCTTGGAGGATTAGGACTGGCTTCCCAGTGGAGGACGTCATGGTAAATTTCCAGGTGGATGAGACTGGTGAGGAGGAAGGCAGGTGTGCTAGGCTGGTGAAACTCATGGGCACAGTGACTCAGTGTGGAATAGCAGTGCCTCAGCACCTGTGACGAAATGATGTATCGTGGCTGAAGCATAAAGCCAGGCAGTGGCAAGGTGAGAGTTGAAGTTTGAAGCTAAATCTTGAATTCCAAGCTAAGGAGCTGGGCTTTATCTTGTAGACTTGCATACCATCGATGATTTGTTAACAGGGGAATGGCTGGGTCCAGTCTACATTTTAAAAAGATATCTTGATGTTGTAAGGAGGTGGACTGGATAGCAAGGCTAGAGGGAGGAAGACTGTTCCAAAGTCTACAAGAGCAATGGCACCCAGGCATTGGTGGGGGCTGCCTCCACAGCCCACAAAGTGCTGCGGCTCCATGCTCCATGCTGAGGGTTGGGTGCTCTGACTCTTGCTGCCAGGGGAGGTGGCCCAGGGCTCATGGGCTGGTGGGCACTGTGTTGCAGGTAGACACGCACATCCACGCAGCTGCCTGCATGAACCAGAAGCACCTGCTGCGCTTCATCAAGCACACATACCAGACAGAACCTGACAGGACTGTGGCCGAGAAGCGTGGCCAGAAGATCACCCTGCGGCAGGTGTTCGACAGCCTGCACATGGATCCATATGACCTCACTGTGGATTCCCTGGACGTCCATGCGGTGAGTGAGCCTCTGCTCTGGTGCCTCATGCAGTCCTGGTTGGGGACTCAGCCGCCTGGAGAGCAGCCATGATTGTGCTTGGGGAGAGGCTGGCTGTGTAAGCAGCTTTTTCTCTTCTAGCCATGGAAACTGTGAAAGGTAATTTGGCTTCAGAGAATAACAGGGCTAGGAGCAGCCAAGGGACAGGGGAGGAATGTGTGACTTGGCATCAGACAGGTTCCAGTTCTAATTCCACTTCTGTGTGCCCTTAAGCAACTCCCTTAAGCTTTTTTCCCTTTGCTTATAAAATGGTGAATGCTATGTGCCTTATTGACATCACAAAGTTATTAAAATGCTAAATGATGATGCAGGTGCTGTAGAAAACATGGAGTTTCCTCAGAAAGTTAAACACAGAGTTACTCTATGATCTAGGAATTCCACTCCAAGGTATATACTCAAAAGAAATGAAAGCAAGAATTCAGACAGATACTTGTACACCAATATTCATAGCATCATTATTAACCATAGCCAAAAAGTGGAAACAACCCAAGTGTCCATCAAAAGATGAAAGGAAAACAAAATGTGGCAGATCCATACAGTGGAACATTATTCAGCCCTAAAAAGAAATAAAGTAAGTACTGATACCTGCTACAACATGGGTGAAACTTGGAAACATGCTAAGTCAAAGAAATCAAACACAAAAGGACAAATACTGTATGATTCCACTTGTATGAAGTACCTAGAACAGGCAAATTCAGAGACAGACAGGAGCTGAGGAGAGGGAGCCATGGGGAGTTGTTGTTTAATGGGCATAAAGTTTCAGTTTTACAAGAGGGAAGGAATTGTGGAGATGGATGGTGGTGATGGTTGTACAACATAATTAATGTATTTAAAATAAT
Organism: Manis pentadactyla; assembly: GCF_030020395.1. Taxonomy (NCBI): domain Eukaryota; kingdom Metazoa; phylum Chordata; class Mammalia; order Pholidota; family Manidae; genus Manis; species Manis pentadactyla. The sequence continues at coordinate 50,552,246 of NC_080027.1, forward strand.
TGAACTGTACACTTAAAATTTGTTAAAATGGTAAGTTTTGTGTTACATATATTTTTCTACAATAAAAATATCTTAAAACAGTGAGATAATGTGGAGAAAATGCCTGATGAAGTCTAAGCAGTAAAAGGACACACCTGATTCCTGATTGCTCGGTAGTTCAGTGCTCTCTGTTCAGTCAGCCAGCCGTGCTCCTGCCACGGCACCTGAAGCACGAGGCCCCTGGATCCTCCCTCACAGAGGACCTCACAGGGGACCCCAGGGCTGATCCACTGAGGATGCCTGGTCCTGGCCCGGGACTTCTAAGACCGCCTGTAGCGGCATGAGGGGGCTGTAGAACAGTGTGGTCATCGGCTGGTGGTCTCTCTGCAGGGCCGGCAGACATTCCATCGCTTTGACAAGTTCAACTCCAAATACAACCCTGTGGGGGCCAGTGAGCTACGTGACCTGTATTTAAAAACTGAAAACTACCTGGGAGGAGAGTACTTTGCTCGGATGGTCAAGGTGAGTGAGCCCTCGGCCTCTGCAAGCCCTCTTCAGGTGCCTGACAGCACCTGCTCTCTGAGGTGAGGGCTTTCTTTCTGTCCCTCCTGTTCTCTTCCCTTCCGTGAGTTCCTGCACAACCCATCCAGCTCGCATGGGGCTCGGGTGCCAGGAGCCCAGTCCTGGGGCCCTGACTGCCAGCTCCCGGGCAAGGACAGGCTGGTGCTGACCGAGCCCACTGCAACCAGAAGGGGAAGGTACCAGGTACCCACCCCGACAGTGCTCACAGCGTCCAGGCTGGCTGCCCATGTGTCTGTGGCCTGAACTTGGCTGAGTACAGATTACTGCCATTTGGGGACACTTCTGCTGCCTGGCCTACTTATTCATGTGCCTGTGCAGTCCCCAGGGCTTTCCCTAGGAAGGAGCCTAGGCTGAGGTGCAGTGAGTGCCTACAGGGCGGCCAGGGGATGGACAGCAGGCCTTCCCAGCTGGGAAGCAGGTGGCTGAGGGAGCTGCGGAGTCCAGCAGCTGGGGTGCTTGTGGGCTGACCCAAACTCTTCTTGGTGCCAGGAGGTGGCCAAGGAGCTGGAGGAGAGCAAGTACCAGTACTCAGAGCCTCGGCTCTCCATCTATGGCCGCAGTCCTGACGAGTGGCCCAACCTGGCCCGCTGGTTCATCCAGCACAAGGTTTACTCACCGAACATGCGCTGGATCATCCAGGTGCCCCGGATCTAGTAAGTGGGGTGGCCTGCTGTCTGTTTGTGCCCTCTGGGGACACGAACCTGTCTTGTGTGGGCTACTGACTCTGCACTGTTGAGGGGTGGGACTGTTTCCATGCCAGCTTAGGCTCCTCCTCCCTAGGGATTTTTCCACGGGGAAGGATGGTCAGCAAAGGTGTCCTTGTGACACTTACACTCTTGTTCTTTGAAGAACATATATGCATAAGGCCTGGTGGGAACTACTGCCTATCTTCTTCTCATTGGGGTTTTAGGGTGGATTATTCCTTTGGGTGAGACCTGGGCTATGAGTGACCTGGTGGTGGCCTGCATTGAAGGCCCTCTCCCTGGATATGACTCAGACCACCACTGTCCTCCCCAGGCTGGCCAATGTGGGGCTTATAGCCTCGGGATGGGGTGGGATGTGTGGTTTACTGAAGTTTAACTGAGTGGCAGAGAGTTTGGATCACAGAAATTTGTGGACTCATTTCTCAGACCCTTGGTTAGTCTGAATCCCAACACCCTACTCCCAGCATGATCTCTAGCATCGAAAGCTCCTGATGGGCATACGTAGGTGTTGAGTTTGCAAACTAATGCCTGGTATTGCAGAATTTGCTGGGAGGTGGAGAGGAGGAAGGACTTATTTCAAGCCATGCCTTTGACTCTACTCTGGATATTTAAATGGGAACATGGGCTGCTTGAAGAAGGGACTGGGGCCGTTCTCTGACAGCCCAAGAAGGCTGTTGGGTCGACCTTATTTAGAGACTCTTTGCTTCCCCCAGTGACATATTTAAGTCAAAGAAGCTGCTGCCAAACTTTGGGAAGATGCTGGAGAACATCTTCCTGCCCCTTTTTGAGGCCACAATCAATCCCCAAGATCACCTCGAGCTTCACCTCTTCCTCAAATATGTAAGTGTGGGTGGTACCCCAGATGATGTGTGCAGTGGTAGAGGGGAGAGGATTCCTAGTGGGATGGGTCAGACTTCATTTCTCAGATCCTGTCCCTGTGTGTCCCATGCAAGGGGTTGCCAGCTCCAAGAAGCTGAATTTCTGAAATAACAGGCTAGCTCCAGGGATGGGAAGTCCCCTTTTCCTGAGGGGCAGCTCTGGGGTGTGGTTGGTCTGCTGAGAAGGCAGTGGAGGGAAAAGACTGAGGAGTTCGTTCCTGGCCAGGTGGGGCTGGAAAGTCTGGATCCTGCCCCCAGCAGCAACTGGCAGCAGCCCCAGGTGTTAGAAATGCAGGCCTTTCTGCACTCCGGCTTTTACCTAGCAACTATGGTCCTTTTGCCTAGTTTGGTTAAGGACACAAGCCCCACAAAACATATATATTTGTTTAGTTATGGAAGAGGGGAAGAAGGGATGGAGGAGAGACTTAACCAGAAAGGGTATGAGAGGGCAGGAGTTAGACCCTCCCTCTGGGAGCCCAGAATAGAGGTGGCTGTAGACAGTGAGACACAAGTTCAGTAGCTGGTGGAGGTTATGAGGATGATTTCTGATAGGAAAGGAGGCAGGGAAGATTCCAGAATGCTGAAGGCATGGAAGAGGGATGATTGAGTCTGTGCGCATGCAGAAGATTGCCAGGAAAGTGTTTTGAACAGGTTGAGGTACATCATTGAATTTATGTTTCAGACAAACACCATTCTGACTGTTGTGTGGAGAAGGGCCTGGAATGGGAGGTAGCTGGAGGTGGGGCAAGGAGGCAAGATGAGAGTCAGGGGTTCACTCCAGCAACGGAGACTGTCAGTGGGGGCTTGAGCTCCCAATAACAGGTCACATTTATTCTTTGCTGCCTGCCCCAGTTATCCATGCCATGACATGATCTTGCTTCAGCTTCACGATTACCTACTTGACATCATTTTTTTTGGTGTTAATAATAAGCAGAATTCTTATGTGCTTGCTGTGTGTTAGGCAGTATGTTAAGTGCTCTCGATGGATTATCTCATTTAATTCTCACAACAGCCCTGTGAAGCTACTAGCTCCAATTTACACATGAGGAAATTACAACTGAGAGATCACAAAGATAAAAAGTAGCAGAACTGGGATGCATAAACAGTGTTTGGATCCAAGCATGTGTCATTATCCCCATGGTACGCTGCCTTCTGAGTAAGACAAGTGAGGTTTGTACAGAAGGCAGGCCGGGGACTCTGGGCAGGATGGTAGGAATGTGTGTAGAATTGATGGGGTCTGGGCAAAGCCTAAGGTGAGCAAGAGGGAAGAGTCTAGGGTGCCTCCCCAGTGCCTGCCTTTGTGGGGGAGTAGATGGTGTGTTCAGAGGTCACTGCTAATAGTGGGAAGGCCAGGCTTGGAGAGGAGAAGCTGGGGTTGGGTCACATTTTGTGTTTGAGGCCCACAGGAGGTCCAGTGTAAGACCCTGTCTAGGTTGGACACAGAGCTCAAGAGAGGGGCTGACATTACCCTCTGCCAGGCCCTGGAGATTTCAGGTGAAGCACGGGGTTAGTGAGGGCAGAGGAGAGCTCAAGGCCCTTTGTCAGCCTCCCAGACCCATCTGGGCCATGCTGAGAGCTGTAGTGTTATTTCCTTTTTTTTTTAAAAAATAAAAGTATCATTGATATACAATCTTATGCTGGTTTCAAATATACAACACAGTAGTTCAACAGTTACCCATATTATTAAATCCTCACCCCCCACCCCAGTGTGGTCAGTATCTATCAACATAGTAAGATGTTACAGAATTATTAATTGTATTCTCTGTGCTGTATCATTCCTGTGACCAACCTATACTGTGATTGTGCCTCTTCAGTCCCTTCTCCCTCCCCCACTACCCTCACCAACTCTTCCCCGTTGGTAACCACTAGTCCCTTTTTGGTGTCTGAGAGGCTACTGCTGTTTTGTTCCTTCTGTTTTGCTTTGTTTTTATACTCCACAAATGAGTGAATTCATATGGTATTTTCTCTCTATACCTGGCTTATTTCACTGAGCATAATACCTTCTAGATCCATCCATGTTGTTGCAAATGGGAGGATTTATTTTCTTTTTATGGCTGAATAATATTCCATTGTGTATATGTACCACATCTTCTTTATCCATTCATCTACTGATGGACACTTAGGTTGCTTCCATATCTTGGCTATTGTAAATAGTGCTGCAGTAAATATAGGGGTGCATATGTCTTTTTGAATCTGGGATCTTGTTTTCTTCGGGGCCTGGGTCAAATGGTATTTCTATTTTTAGTTTTTTGAGGAACCTCCATACTGCTTTCCACAACAATTGTACCAAATTACATTCCCACCAATGGTATAGGAGGGTTCCATTATTTCCTTTTATACATATGGCTCTGTGACAGGAAAGATTCTGTCAAGACCCTGTGGTTCTTGTTGCTCTGGGCCCTTACTGCCCATATAGGAATGGAGAGGCTGGAAGACCATCAGTGGCCTGGACCTGGGCTGGGAGCCCCCCCAGTTTGGCTATCTGTGGTGTTAGGTAGCCAGTCTTTCAGAGACCCTCCCCCAAAGCTCTGCTGTGGCTGTGTAAAAAAAAAGGGAGAGGTGTTCGCAAAGCTGCCCCTCCACACTGGCTAAGGGGCTGTGTATATTCTTGGTCAGGGCCTGACCTGTGAACCAGGTGACTAGGGAGCCTGCGACTAGACTGGGGCTTCCAGGGGCAAAGGCTTTGGAATCCAGGCCCCTCATGTTCACACCTCAGCTGGGGATCCTATGGCCACATTCCTCCCAGGGATGGGGAATGGACACAATGCCACAGTCTGTCCCTCTAGGCCTAAATAAGCTCAGGCTGGACTCTCTGGGGCTGCAGGTAGAGGATGCCCTAGGGCATGTTCCAGTCAAGGTGTGCCCAGTCCAGGAGGGCACACGGTTTACCCTTCCGAGGGGCCCTCCTGGACTGGGCACACCTTGACTGGTTTGTGAGACATCCAGGCTGGTTTCTCGTGGCCATACCTGGAACTTGCCCTAGGGCATCCTCTACCTGCAGCCCCAGAGAGTCCAGCCTGAGCTTATTTAGGCTCAGAGCCTGGTTCTCACATGGACAAGCTCCTAATCACTTTGGCCCTGGTTTGTCATAGTCAAGCCCTCCCTCACAGGGCTGCTCTCAGTATTAATTAGCTGACATGTGCTAAGTGATTCAAGCAGGGCCTGACATAGAGTAGGTGCATGGAAAATGCCTGTCCCTTCCCCCTCATAACTGTTGTCACTGCTGCTGATGGTGGTGGCTGTGGGCTACCCTGCAGAGCTGGCTTCCTCCTTGGCACAGCACAGGGATGGGCAGTAAGTACACTGCTCACCTGGTCTGGCCTGAGAGTTTGCCCTCACTGTCGCCACTAACACACACAGGTTGGTGCTCTTCAGTCTGGTCTTCTGGGTGCCTTTGGAAGGCCTAGAGGGACAGACTGTGGCATTGTGTCCATTCCCCATCCCTGGGAGGAATGTGGCCACAGGATCCCCAGCTGAGGTGTGAACATGAGGGGCCTGGATTCCAAAGCCTTTGGCAACTCATCTGCCTTGGCTTAATGCAGGATCCCTCCTCCTGCCCAGGTGACAGGGTTCGACAGTGTGGATGATGAATCCAAGCACAGCAGCCACATGTTCTCGGAAAAGAGCCCCAGCCCAGACATCTGGACCAGTGAGCAGAACCCACCCTACAGCTACTACCTATACTACATGTATGCCAACATCATGGTGCTCAACAACCTGCGCAGGTGGGTGAGTCCAGCCCCTGAACACATCCCTCAAATCCAGGGATATGCCCCAGCACGTACACATGCATCCATGCCCATGCAACACACACACGATCGTGCTACAATGCAGCTACATGCTGTGCCTGTGTGCTGGGTTCATACACCACCCACTGACACCTACAAGTCTACCTGTCTATACAGACATAGGACATGCCAGCCCATACATGTCTGCATAACACCACACCAACAGTATTCACACATGCTTTTATTCATGCAACAAATTACTGCACCTGCTCTGTGACAGGCACTGTCCTAGGCACTAGACATATAGTAGGGAATAAAACAGACTACATCTATGCTGTCATGGAACTTATATCCAGTGGTTGTGCATGCACAGGCTCCCACCCAATGCATGTATGCGCGCGTGCGTGCACACACACACACACACACACACACACACACACACACACACACACACACACACACACACACACACACACACACCAGGCACACATGGCAGAGGTAGATGCCCAGGGCAGCAGGACATGGAGCCATTCATTCCTCTTCCTGCAAGGTGAGCATCCCACATGCCTCTGCTGGGCCGTGTGCTGCACTAGCTCAGCCAGGCCAGTGCTAGCTTGTGGGAATGTAGGTATCTATGGGTCCTGATTGAATGATGGCCTGGTGTTGGGGTGGGGTGGTCTGGGGCTGAGCTTCTGGAGGTGGAGGCTCTAGCTTTAGCTCTGCCATTGACCTGCTCAGTGCTTCTAACGTCTGACCCCACGCACTGGGTTTGCCCATGTTTATAATAAAGCAGTTGGACATGATGTTTCTCACTGCCTTTCCTGCTCTGAAGGTCTGTAAACCTGGGCTACAAGGCCTGGTGAAGAGGGGAAGGAAAGGAGTGGGCGAAGGACAGGGCAGGTCTCTTTTTATCACTAGGCCCTCTCTCTGTTCCCTGGAGGTGGTGTCTCTTGGTTCCGAGAAGCTCTCAGCCTGGGCCTCTATTTTGGGAGGGGTAATTTGCAGGGCACCCTGTGTCAGCTGTGCTGACCCTGCCATGGGTGACCATATCTCCTGGAGGAGACCCTGAGGTGGAGACTCTGGGCTGGTGGAGCCCTGGGTGGGGTGGACCAGGTGTCCTTGCTGACCAAGAGACTCACTTCTCCTACAGGGAACGAGGCCTGAGCACTTTCGTGTTCCGGCCGCACTGTGGGGAGGCTGGCTCCATCACCCACCTGGTTTCTGCTTTCCTAACTGCTGACAACATTTCCCACGGGCTGCTCCTTAAGAAGGTAAGCAGGCCACTCACAGAAGCCTGCCTTGCAGTGATGGGCCTACCCTAGGCTCCCCCGGGGAGGAGTGGAATCATCTGGGCTCTTGTCTGCCCCCTGGGAGGCTCTGGCTACTGCTGCTAAAAGGCCAGGGCCTTTTTCTGAGCTCATCTTCATCTCATGTTTAATTATGAAAGTAATATAATCAAACCCATCACAATTTAGATTTTCAAAAAAATTGAGAATAAAAACCCTTATTGCTATTACTTCAATAGAAATAGCTATTATTAGCTTTTTAGTATTTATAGTTCTCATCTTTCTTACCAGAACATATTTCTAATGTGCTTATTATCATGAGGAACACAGATTTTTGGTTCTGGCTTTGTCCCTTAACTTGGTATAACAAGCATTTCTTTGTGCTGCAGCGTTGTACCTATGCTCCTCCTTCTGAAGGCTGTTGGAAGGATGGCCCATCACCTGGCTGGCCTATAATTGGTTGGTCTATAGGCTCTGGTTGTTGGACAGAGTCCATCCAACTTTTCGCTTGTATAAATAAGGCAACCATGAACTCTGTGCATTCCATCTGCTCCGTATTTTGGATCACTTCCATAGGGACAATGTTTGCTTGAACTCTGCTCCTGCCTTGGTCCTGCAGAGGGCCAATGTCAAGTAACATTTCTGTGTGGGGCAGGTGCTACATCAGAAAAGCTCTCTAGCCTGGTCAGCTCTTCCCCTTCCCATCTCTGAGGAGATGGAGTGTTTACAGTCTCAACCTTGAATGTTTGCAGTCAAAGCAACAAAATGAGAAAAAGGGGGCACCTCCTGGACTGACCCAGGGTCAGTGCCTGGGGGAGATGAGCTGAATCAGTCAGCTGGGGTCAACCTGTGGCCTTGCGGCTGCCTTTCCTGCCCTGAGCTGTGCCTCAGTTTGGAACCAGGAGGGAGCACTTCCAACAGTGGGTGGCAGGACACTGTCATGGAGGCACGGCATGTGCCGTAGGAATGAGCGCACAGAGGTCGGGAAAGGAGAGTGGGTCCGAGTCTCCTGGTTTGGGGTGGGGCTCAGCTTGACTAGGGAACTGCACAGACCCCCGGCCCCCACTGGAGAATGCTTCTCCCCTCCCTTCCCTGGCACTAGTCCCCTGAGCATGCTGGTTCTTTTGCAGAGTCCAGTGTTGCAGTACCTCTACTACCTTGCTCAGATCCCCATCGCCATGTCTCCTCTCAGCAACAACAGTCTGTTCCTCGAATATTCTAAAAACCCTCTGAGGGAATTCCTGCACAAGGGACTGCATGTTTCTCTCTCCACTGATGACCCCATGCAATTCCACTACACGAAGGTGAGGACTTTAGGGGCCCCAGTGGGCACCTGGCCTGGCCTCCCATTACAGGCATATGAACCGAGTAAGTAGAGTAGGTTGGGGTCAGTCTGGGGCCTTGTAGCTGCTCTTCCTGTCATGAGCTGTGCCTCAAGACACAGGTGGGGCTCAGTTCTACTCTTGGGGTGAGATTGGTGGCCCAGTGGAGACAAGAGGTAAGCCCCTGGTGAGGATGTGTTCCTTCCAAAAGACCCTCTCTTTGGGCTTCTTGAATCTTAGAAGGCACATTTTCATTTATTTTTTGCCGTCTCTATTTTCTCTTTCTTTGGGAAAATGTACAAGCTCTGTGATGTTGGTCAAGTTACTTGACCTCCTATATTTTATTCCTCTTCATGTGTTAAAAAAAAATGGGACCAGCCGTTATCGTACCTAGTACATTTTGATGATATTGGTAAGACCAGTCATGGATTAATAAAAATAGAAGTGCTTGATTAGTAAACATAGAAGTGTCTTCTAGAAGGTTCTCCAAGTTTTTGGTCTCAGGATTCCTTTATATTCTTAAGAATTGAGACCCTCAGAGAGCTGTATTAGGTGAGTTATATCAAATGATATTTGTTTTAAGAACTAATGACAAATTGAAAAATATTAACTCATTAAAAACAATAAACCTATTAAATGTTTACATAGAAAATTTTATGAAAAAAAGAAACATATTTCTCCAAACAAAAAAAATGATGTTTTACATTTTTGCAAATCTCTTTTAATGTTTGGTATAATAGAAGACTGCTGGTTTCTCCTATCTGCTTCTGCAGTCAATCTGTTGTGATACAATGTTTTTACCAAAGTATATCAAGAAATCTTGCCTCACAGAGATACATAGTTGGAAAAGGGATAACCTTTCAAAAGGCCTTGGACCACATTTTGAGAACTGCTGCTCTTAGGGCAATGGGATGGTGAAGAGGTAATAGAAGGGCTGTGATTAATGCCAGACATTTCATATTCCAAAAGCTAAAACAAAAACATAGCTCAAACCCAAATCCTTTTGGGATTACACTATCTCACTACATAGACTTGATCATTTCTCATTCATATTTAATGTTCCATCTCTGCTCTTGATACCTTAGATTTTTATTTTTTCAGAATCTTAAGAAAATGGTGTCTTAAATAAAAAGGAAAGCACTAAAGGTACTAAAAATGTGCATGACCAGGGAGACTGCCATAGGAGAGCAGAGGCTGGCATCCTCATGACTGGCACAGGGCTTCAAACATGTGCTGTTCAATGAATAAATGTTCTTTGACATCTCTCTTTGGAAACCTGAGATTTCCACACAAACCTGATGGGGTTGGCAGGCGGGGGGTGGGGGGATGTTGTTTGGTTACCTAGGTGCCAGACATTAACGAAAAATGATATCTGCAAAGCCTATGTCTCTAGTTTTGGAAATGTGTGAAACATTGAATGGATATTCTGCCATCTAATACATTTCCTTTTGGGGGAGTCTAGGAAGCGCTTATGGAAGAATATGCAATTGCAGCTCAAGTGTGGAAGCTGAGCACGTGTGATCTGTGTGAAATTGCCAGGAACAGTGTGCTGCAGAGTGGCCTCTCACATCAGGTACAGTGTGATGGCACTGCCTGCTGTCCTTCCTGCCCTTTCAACACACATACAATGAATGCCTGCTGTGTGCCAGGCACTTTCTAGGCATTGGAATCAGTGATGAACAGAACAAGTGGGGTCTCTGTCACACTGAAACTCATGTTTTGGAGAAGAACCCTGGGAAGGGTCCTGAATTTTCATGGCTGCTGTCACCTTTACAAAGCTCTACTCAAATGTCACCTCCTCAGAGAAGCCTTCCCTGATCACCATTCTACAACTATACACCTGTCATCATTCTCCACCCCTTTAATCTGTTCTTATTCTTGACGTTTACTACTACTGACATTATAATATGTAGTTATGTGTCTTTTTTTCTAGAATGTAAATTCCATTAGGGCAGAGAATATTTTGTTCAGTATTAGTTCCCTCAGGCCTTGAACAGTCCCTGGCACATGGCAGGTACTCAATATTTCTTCAACAGATGAATAGTACCTAGATTGAATAGAAAACTCTAGGGAGGGGAACCAGGCATCAGTATTTTTTTTTATAGGTCCTTAGGTGATTCTGCTGTGGGGCAAGGGTTGAGAACCATTGCTGTAGATGGTGTCATAGGTCCCTGGGAACCTTACCTGGGTGATGTCACTGGTATAAGAAGAGGGCTGCGGTGGCACTGTTCTTGTTGGATGCTGATGCAGAGAAGAGTTAAAGGCTTAAGACTGAATTTATGCCAGCTTTGTTACCTGTCTGCCCTTGTCAACTCTCAGAAGGGGCCTCTAAGAACCTCACACCTTTGTATTGTCCTCTCCATCGCTAGCAGCTCTTGCAGTTCTTATCTCTCCCTTCTCATCCAGGAAAGCATGTGAGAAGTGAAGGGAGTGAATGTGGTTGTCAGGGTAATGTGCTTGAGAACACAGAGGCCAGGAGGAATTTTATAAGAGCACTGTGGGGAAACTTGTAAGATGTCCTGATGGAGGATCTGCTTCACGGGGACTAGTTTGGTGCCATTAATGTCAAAGTTTCCATCTGGTTAGAGAAAGTGAACCTAAGATATATTGTTTTATTTCTCTTGGTCCACAGGAAAAGAAAAAATTTCTGGGACAAAATTATTATAAAGAAGGACCTGAAGGAAATGATATTCGAAAGACAAATGTAGCTCAGATCCGGATGATGTTCCGGTATGAGACCTTATGCAATGAGCTGAGCTTCCTGTCTGATGCCATGAAATCGGAGGAGATCACAGCCCTGATCAAATAGGTCCAACCCTGGACATGCATTTTAACTTTCTAGTTTAATTTCAAGTCTGCTGTGATTAACAGTAGTCAAGATATCAAACTAGGACTTTCTTCCATGGAGAGGATGCCTCTAAAACTTTCAAACTAGTGATTTTGGTTGCACTGTTCACTTTAAGATCTAACATGTCCACTTCTGTTAATATTTCTGAGTAAAAGACAGTGAGTTGTCCTTGGGATCTGGGAGATGGACACTTGTCTATACTCATTCCTAATTTTCCAAATATTTCTCTTGAAACTGCTAGTGCTTGCATTGTTGGATCTTGCAAGGTCCAAAGCCCACTGACATGAGGTCTGCGTGGGTTTTCTGCCATAGACTTATATTGGCCCTGCAGGCTAGTTGGCTGGCTGCCTTAAACAAATTCAATTTCAAAGCTCCCTTTCATAAAGGAGCTATTTTGAGAGAATTAAAATAGAAGACTTCCCTTCGTGACAAGTTGCATTTTTAATGACTTTTTAAAACTGTTTTATTTAGTCCTCCTCCCTCCTTTCTATTTAGGAAGCCAGTTGTGCACACTAAAACAGTCACTCCTATTCTGTTTCTTGGTTTCCTCATCTGAAAAGTGAGGGTTTGGACTAGATGAGTGATTTTTCAGTCTGTGTTCTATGAATCCCCCTTGCAGACCACTTCAGGGTTGGGGAGAGCAATGGGGAGTGAGGATCTGGGTGCTGCCTTTGCTTCTTCAAAGCAACTCTGCTTCATCAGTTTTACACTGGGACTTCTATATATTCTCATTTGAACTAAAGACTTTGGAAAGCACAGGACTAGATGATCTCTGTACCTTTTGGCTCTAATATTCTAGATTACAAGACTATAGCCCAATTATCATTTTACTTTTCAAGAGTTAGGCCAGAGAAGTGAAATTTGCTTAAGATCACGCAGCTAAAAAGTAGTAAATAGGACTAGAACTAGGTTTCTCTACTCTTGATCTCATCCTCTCCCTACTAGTCCATTAGACCTCATATATGTTAGATTTTTAAAAATCACTGTAACCTGGTACACTTATTTTTTTAAGGTAAAATTTCTCCCTTATCTAACACACAGACTTCGGAAGATATAATTAGTCCCAAGGGCCAGGTAGAAAGCATTTTTTAAGACCAGGCTGAATCTAAGCTTTACCAGTGTACTCTCCATCTGTGTTACTAGTGCCTGGTACATAGTAGGTGCTCAATAAATATATATTTAATAACTGAATGAACTTCTCTTCTGGCAACTTTTTAAGGATATATGCTCCTAGTACTCAACAAGCTACTCTATGTGGGCAAATGCAGACTACAGCAGTCCTTTTGAATCTAAATTACAGAGTTAAGAGAGCTGTTTTTGCCTGTGAAAATGCTTATTTGACTTTAGATAGTCTTATCCTATGACTTTACAATGCTTGTTCCCTCCACTGGTTACCTTAGCATATGGGACAATAAATGTAGTCTTTTTACTAGTAGGCAAAGATATATGCTATCTTACAGCTAATCATGAAAATGAATGATAATCCAGCATTTACCTTAGGCATTCATTCTCTTTGAAAAGCCTCCATTTGTATACATTTGCCCTAACACAGCCAAGTATTGTACAGTTTTTCATTGTCATTTTATCTCTATCAAGTATTTGTTTTTAATTATTAAATAAAGTCTCTTTGGACTGTGGCTCAGTAATTTAAAACTATTTCAAGTTAATACTATTTAAAGTAAATGTTTCACTTAGTCAAGTTTGGGCATGATGAAAAGCTACCAATAATAACCACTATTTTATCTTTTAGTAAGTCTTGATATGAATAACATTCACTAGGGAAATTCAAAATTTTCAAACTGAAGCTAAACCTAGAAGGTAAACCTTTGCTATCTTTTTCTCTAACTTCTGCCCTGTTACAGTTCAGGAGCAAAGCTATACATGTTCATTTCCTTTTCCCTGGGTATTATTTTAGTCTTTTCAGCCAACACTCATTGGATTTTACCTGTCCAGCAAAATTTTCAGACACCTTTTCTATAGTACTTTGCACTTTCATTACATCATTGTACCAACTGGCCCTTTTGTGGGGTGAATTCCTATTTTTTTGTTTGTGTTCACAGTTGGAATCAAAGGCAACTGTATACTAGCTCATGCTTCTAAAATAATAGTGGTTGAGGCATGTTATCTCTTTCAAAGGCTCAAGTTCACATTATGTGTTTCTTCAAACTGCACTGTTGAAATGAGCAATGTTATTGATCTTTGCCACATGAAAACAAATCACAGCTCTGGGTTGGTATTTATCAAAGCCTGTCTGGGGCCATTGCTTTCTCTTATATTGGGTTAGAGCAGAGTTGAAAGCACATCCTTCTGGCTCTTTACTTGATTCTGAGTGCTATACTGGTGAAACAATATTCCTCTTTTTCTGGGTTTGTAGACAGTAGTTGATGGTGAAGGTACTAGACTAAAGCACTCTATACCTGAACTATATTATAAAGATCAAGCATAACTAACTGCAATAAAAGGAATACTAATCAGGTAAACATAATTCCTTGGAAATTTTTACACCCTCAACCTCTAAATATTTTATTAGAAAGACAGATGATGCCAGAGGGTAAGCCTATAAATAATTGTAAGATTATCAAAATATGTTTCTGAGGAGGCTTTCAAGTCTTTGGATACCAACATATCTTCTTGGTACTTCTCCAGGTTGATATATATCAGTACATTTAATTATAAATTGCTACTCCTTCTTATTAATGGCTTTCCTCTTCTCCACACTAAGATTCTAACATGCTTCTCCAATTATGTTCTTTTATCTTAGAAATAATTTTATAAGATAACTATTAAAACTACTATAGGGTGGAATATTTTTTCAGTTATTTTCACTGTCCAATAGGGTAAAACAACATGCAAACAAATGAATCTGTTGTCTACTGTTTATATTATATTGTCATTGTGTTGCCGGTCATAAATGTGGGTGATCAGCTGATTTCCCTAATATCCAAGTAATTTTCCTACTCCTGGGTAGAGAAAGTAAGCCTGACTTAATGAAAAAATCAGTTAAAAAATGCAAATTTTTTTGGACTGCCTTTTAATGAAGCCAACTTACCAATGTTATAAATCACTGAACCAGAAGGTATTTTCAAGCAGCCTTATTACCTAGATATATATTAGGTATAAAGAAATCGAGTCCAGTTTGAAATGAATTTTAGACCGTAACACACAAACATCCCATCCCCCGGAACACAGTACAAATATAAACGTTTAGTGTATAAGAATGTGAAACTACATAAGTAAAAAAATCTTTGCAATTCGCTAAAATTTACTTGCTAAAGATTATTTATTGCACAATGTATCAGTCTGTCCTAAGAATAAAACAGATACTATTATTCTCAACTTCTAAAGTCAGTAAATAGTAAAATCCATTTTCTCAAGCTAAAGTTATACAGCATTATGAGTAAACATTTTGCTATTGAGTTAGGATAGGGAAAACTTTATAACTTATAAAACAAATTCCTTAGAGTTCATGAAACCATTTCACAAATCCTAGAAGGCACACATTATATTTCCCATCATAGAAAGTGCATTTAAGTACTTCACGTTTAAAAAAGACAAAGCTGTACAGAATACAAAAAGTGTACAATGCATCCATTTAAACAAATTTACAACTTTTACAACCTTTATTATTATAGACCTACCTAATACTCACAGCTAAAGAATTATCACCCAGTTTAATGAAGTGAGCAAAAAACTGTGCTCATTTATTTGATAAGGCTAATAAAAACACTTCATATTTCACAGTAGATCAGTTAGTATCTTGGAGCTCATATTGGAAAATAAAAAGGTTTGAGCAATGTCAAGTTGCTGGGCTCACTGTCAAATAATTTTTTGAAAGGCATAATTCATTGAAGAATTCTGGGGGATAAAATCATTGGCCATACTGGAAAGATCCAAAAATCTATAAAACAACTTTGTTAATTTTCAGAAACATTCTTAAAGAATCTGAATTAGATTCAACAAGACTAATCCAAAAGAACAACTTAAAATCTGAGAACTAGAAAAGATCTCAGGTAGCATCTGTCCCAAGATTTTCAAAGTATGTCCCAAGGAATACTAAGAATCCCTGGAGGGAAAAAATTACCTAAAAATCAACTCCCATCATATACTCACCAGTTACTCACCAAACTCTCATATACTGGGTATCATCAATGCATTAACACATAATTTCATTGGTGACTTTATAATATTTACTATATGAAGTTTCTATGAGGAAATATTTATTAATAAAATATGACTTTTACATAGTGGATAGAGTGTGTATGTACATGCATGGAGCACGTCCACATAGGGGTTCTGAGTGAGCTTTTGGAAAAAAAGAAAAAAGGCTCTACTGCTGAAATAAAGTGTAAAAACCAGAGAGAAAACCTCCGTTCCTAAAGCAGGCACCTACAAACCAGTGGAAGGGACTTTCTCAAGGTTACACAACCATCAAGTACATTTCCAGGTTGTTATGATAGAGCCCCCAGTACTCTGCTTGAATCAACATCCATAGTGAGTATTTACCTCTTTAGTACTGAGCTTCCCTCATCATAAATGGCAACCAATAAGTGACCATTATTTTGGGGATAAAATCAAGCTACCTTTGGTCAGACATTTTTCCTAGAAATTAATTTTTAATTTGCACCTATTAAAATCCTAGTATTCAAAAATTGCACCATTATTAAGCAGCAACTTAAATTGCGCACTTTGGTACTGCAGAAAAATACTAATATTTCCAACTTAACCAATAGTAAGTCAGAAAAGTTACATGGAATGTTAACATACTTTTTTAAAGGAGACATTAGGCCCTAGTTTCGCTGTATGCTGAAAAGGTAATGTTTAACATAAAACAAAATTTTACTTTATAAGAAAAATTTTTTTTAAATGGTTCAAGTACCACTTAATATCATAATTCCACTATGACTATACTCATAGTATAGTGTTCTTCAGTGTATCCAAAGTACAGTGAAACAGTAAGAAGGCCAAATTATCTCTTACTTTTCAGAGGTGCTTATTGTACATATGATTAAAAGGCTGTACCCTATTTTCTAATTTGAGGATTTTGAGACCTCTGGAAAATGCCTTCAAGTTAAGAAAATAAAAGCACCATAAACCAATATTTAATGATTTATCAAATTTGGAAACATAAAATTTAGGATCTGTGATGAAGAAAAATTTCCTTCTAAAACTCCAAGATCATGAGCATTATCACAAGTTATTTAGAACAGTTCTCAGCTGTGGGGAAGTATTTCCAGGACAGCCAGGAAGATTTCCCAGGAGAAATCCATTTACAAGGCAAAGTCATGCCCAAATTTATAGTCCTCACCCAAATTATATAGCATGGAAGAAAAGACTTTTAAGTAAAAAGCACATGTAGTTCCAAAACATATGTAGTTCCAAAACACACTGCTAAAGTTATGAAGTAATTGTGAATCATTTCAAGTAAAAATTATTAAAGGAGCAATAATTAACCACAAGGGGGCATATATACTCCTTAGATCCAGCAAAAAGACTAATTTAAGTAGTAACATGCACTTTATTTTACATTTTCAGTCAGTTAAAATTTTCTCTCAGAGGGCTACAACTTTTTAACATTCAAAGTTTGTTTTAAACCTAACAGATTCCAGAATAGTCCTGCCCTGAAAAATGGCAGTGCTTCAGAAGCCTCTTAAAATGTTGCTGCTACCTCAGCAAAGGATTCAAGAGCAATTAGTTCTAAATATATATTAGAACAGATAAATAATAGGAAAATATGTCTTATACAGCAGCAAATTTTAGTTTACCGTGAGTGGAAGACATGGAAAGTTAACTAAAATAAGTAGGGCAAAATGTCAGAATAGCAAAAATAAGAGGGTGGGAAAATCGATTTCTTTGTGTTTGTACAACAGCATCCCTGAATTCCTTCCCCATGACCATAACAGCATCAGAAGACCTTCACCCCAAGGTCATGGCCTATGGGGCTGGCCGGCCTCATCAGCCATATTAAGAATATAGCTAGCCATATCATCTTCAGTGGGGGCATCTGACACTACCCACGATTCATTTGCTCCAGTCATCTGTAGGCGACAAATAGGGCAATTCCTGTGTCGATCACTCCTGTTAGAGAAGTCAAAGAACAGTTTGCTTTCTTCTTCTTTTTTTTAAAAAACAGATTTGTTTGAAAAGTAATACATGTACATGGCTTTTAAAAAAGTAAACAGCATAAAAGTATACAGTGAAAAACAAATCTCTCCTTCTCATCCCAATCTTTAATTCTTATCCCCAGGGCAACAACTGTTTCTGTATATAGTCTTTCTGAATATAGTGTGAACCTGTTTCTTATATAGTCTTCTAGAGGTAGACTAAGCATGTTCAAGACTGGGTATATGTATACATCATTGCTCTTTTTACTTGTCAATATATCTTGTTATATTATGTATCAGCACATATTAGAACTGTCTATTCTTTTTAAACATACACCATATGGATAGGCCATAATTCATTTAATCAGTTTTCTACAGAAGGACATTTAGGTTCTTTCCTGCCTTTTTCCGCTACAAACAACAGAATGGAAGCATTCAAGACTTAAAATAAAAGATGAACTTTACATGCAGAATAATTTTTCTGATTATGTTTTTTGAATATTTAAATAAGATTACATTTTCCAGAGGGTTTTTTGGTCTTGTCAAACATTATTTTGGAAATTTCAAAAATGCCATATTTGAGCCAGAAACATGTCATGCAGAGAAAATGTTTTTCTCTTCACCTCTCAGGGAAATTACCAAAGTAATTATATTATATCAATTGCTGTTTGGCTTTGGTGCAAAAATTTAGAAATCTGTTCCAAAAACTAAATGTGAAAGCCTAGAGCTTTTATATTATTCAGATTCATTTCTGGGTTACTCAGAGACATTTTCCAAGATAATTATGTATGCTCTTC
The DNA here is from genome assembly GCF_030020395.1 of Manis pentadactyla. Taxonomy (NCBI): domain Eukaryota; kingdom Metazoa; phylum Chordata; class Mammalia; order Pholidota; family Manidae; genus Manis; species Manis pentadactyla. Next base: position 50,570,471 of record NC_080027.1, read on the forward strand.
TGTGCACAAAAGTCATGATTTTAAAACACCTTCTGCTTTTTGGCCAATAGGGACTAGATTTACCTTTCCACTTAAAACAATTAAAACACAGGACCAAAGTACATGAAACAATGGTTTCAAAACTGGACATCACATGATAAAGGGTGATAATCCCTGAGAGATGGGAAGCAAAAGTGAGCCCTGTAATTGCTCAGCTTACTGCCTTGACAGTTGCCAGGCCATAAAGCAAGCAGGGGAAACTTAGATGGAGCCTGGCAGACTCCATGAGTTGAAGGGAGAGACAGAGCTGAGAATTCTAGGTGGCTAAGGCAGCTAGAGTTCACAGGGCAGAGTACTGAAGTGGAGAAATCTGCAGAAGGAAAAAACTCCAAAATCTTCCAAAGGTCCCCCTAGAATATATTCAGCAGAGTAATGATCAGCATGTACAGGTGGAAGAAACTACTCAAGGATGAAGAATCACCAGAAAGGATTTGAGGGAACAGTACCCAAAGCTACAGGGCCTGGGATGTTGTCTATTCCCACCAGTCAGACTGGAAAAACCTCAGAATTCACGGAGTATTGAATAGAGTTGGGCCTCATTAGTGGGGCATAACTGGCTCTAAACTGTCCTGGTCTTGTCTAAGAAATCATAAAAGCAAGACCCAAAAGGATCAAACTGTTTCTAAGTTACTATGTTTCAGAACAAAGCTTAAAGTTATTTATAGGAATACAAGAATATCCAGTACCCAAAAAGGTAAAAGTCACAATGTCTGGCACTCAGTCAGAATTATCAGGAGTAAAAAGCAAAAAAAACAACCCAAAATGAAGAGAAACATCAATCAAAACCAAGGATGTTACAATTAGCAGACAAGAAAATAAAGGTTATGATAACCGTATGTTTATCTTAAAAAAAAAAGCTAGAGGAAAGAACAAGCATATTAAGAGATGTGGAATACATGAAAAAAAATCAGGCTTTTAGAGATGAAAACTATAATATCTTAAGTAAAAAATACACTGGATGGGATTAATGACAAGTTAATAACATTTGCAGAAAAAAGATTAGTGAATTTGAAAAAAACACTGCAATATTACCTATCCAAAGTGAAACAGAAAATGGCTCAAAAAAGAAAAAAAGGAAAATAGCAGTGAGCTGTGGGACAACTTCAGGTGGTCTAATATATATATGTACCTGGAATCCCAGAAAGAGAAGGGAGAGAACAGAAAAAAATATTTGAGAAAATAATGATTGAATATTTTCCAAAATTGATACTATAAACCTACAAATCCAAGGAGCTCAATGAACATGAAAAAACCTACTTTTTTGATTATGACACATTATAATCAAACCGCTCAAAACCACTGATAAATTAAAAAGAAACCTCACAAGCAGCCAAAGGAAAAAAAGCACATTACAGATTTATCATAGGAAACAACACAAGAAAAATGAGGCTGGAAAAACATCATTGAAGTACTAAAAGAAAAAAATACTATCAGTCCAGAATTCTATATCCAGTAAAAAAGACCTTTGAAAAATGATGTTCAGACATTCAGAAAAATCCTACTGAATTTACAAAAAACCTCTCAGAATAAATGAGTTTTTAAGATTGCAGGATACAAGATTGATATACAAAAATCTATTGTATTTCTACTTACTAGCAACAGCCAGCCAGAAACTGAAATAAATAATACCATTTGGAACAGCATAAAAATATAAAATATTTAGAAATAAAACATATGCAATACTGAAAACTACAAAAATTGATTAAAGAAATTAAAGAAGACCTAAATTAAGGGAGAAATATACTGTGTTTGTGAAGAGAAGATGATCTGTTCAACAAAATTTGCTGGAACTAGATAACCATATGTAACAAAAAGAATTTTATCTTTTTATCTCATACCATATACAAAATGGATTACAGACATAAATGTAAAATCCCAAAACTACAAAACTTTTAGAAAATAGAAGAAAACCTTTGTGACCTGGGTTAGACAAAGATTTCTCAGATATGACAGTAAAATCACTAACAGTCTGATAAATTGGACCTCATCAAAACAGAAAACTTTTCTTTGAAAAGACATTCTTAAGAGAATGAAAAAACACATCACAGAGTGGGAGAAAATATTTGCAAACTGTGTATCTGGTAAAGGACATATATCCATCATACGTGAAGAACTCTCAAACTCAACACAAAAACAATCTAATAAAGAGATGGGCAAAAGATTTGAATGGACTCTTCACCAAAGAAGACATGCAGATGGTAAATTAGCATATGAAAAGATGCTCAACATCATCAGTGAGTAGGAAAATACAGATTAAAACCACAATGAGATAACACTACACATCATTAGTATGACTAAAATTAAAAGCACTGACCATGCCAAATACTGGAAAGATTGTGGAATTGCTGGAACTCTTACCACTGCTGGTAAGAGGGTGAAATGGTACAACCACTTTGGAAAACAGTCGGCAAGTTGGCAATTTCTTAAAAAGTTAAACATATACATACCATATAATAAAACCATTCTAATTCTAGGTCTTTACCCAAGAAAAAACAAGATATATGTCCATAAAAAGACTTGTCCACTAATTTACAGCTTTATTTATAAGAGCCAAAAGTTGGAAACAACCCAATGTCCATCAACAGGTGAATGGATAAATAAGCTGTGGCATATCTATATAATTAGTATTTCTCAGCCATAAAAAGGAACTATTGTATTGATACATGCTACAACATGGATAAATCTCAAAATAATTATATTGAGTGAAAGAGCCAGACAGAAAGAGTACATACTATATGATTCCATTTATAAAAATTCTGAAAAATGCTTATTATTTTATAGAGATGAAAGCACCTTAGTGGTTATCCAGGACTGGAAGTAAGGGGTAAGAAGGAGATTTTATAATGGGGCACAAGGTAACTTTTGGGGGTGATGGATTTGTTTTTATCTCAATTGTGATAATGGTTTTTATGGATGTGTACATATATCAAATACATCAAATTTTACTTAAAATATATGTACTTTATTGTATGTCAATTATAAATTTTCCTAAATGCTTGATTCTTATTTTGTAAAATAATGAGCTTGACTAGCTGATCTCCAGGTCCAATATTAAATAGTCAAGAATTCGTATTATTCCTTCTAACCATATATACAGGAAGAATGTAGAAATGAGGAGAAAAATAGAAGAAAAAGGGAGACATATGATTCTAGATTCAAGTCAGGCACAAATTTCCTTAGAACAAAAGTAAATTGCCAAAAGTTAATAAATTTACATCCCCACATTTTATAAACTTTAGGTACAAAAATAAAAATATTTTAACCAGTAGAAGGTGTCATAAAATTTAGAGTACTAAGCAAAATCTCTTAACTACAGTATTTCTGTATTTTTCAAAGCTTATTCATATATACTTTAAGCACTTCATACACACACACTCTCCCATTTACCCTTTGCCTATCCCTGAAGGCAGCAAATAACTTACCATTTATCAATGCACTTCTGACAAAAGCTGTGAGTACAAGGCAGGATGAGGTCAGCTCGACCGTCCATACAGATACAGCATTCCTCCTCATCAGTCAGCTGCTTCACCCTGCGGTGGGGAACTGAGCTGGAGCAATGATAGTCTCTACTGTCATTATGCTCTAAACCTTATTTCCACTGCCTGAAAAAGCATTATCAAAATCTATGTGCCCTCAGTATAAAGCACAATATGACTTGTGCAAAATCAAAGTAAATTAACATATCTTTTAGGGATAGCAAATATATTGAGGAAGAAGTACTAACAGGGACAAATTTCATAAAGACTGGATAAAAGACAATTCTGTGATGGTTAAAAAGAAAATACAGACAAAAGCTGGAAATATTCCAGTCTTTCTGAAAATAACTTAGCCCATTTTAATCATATTGAATTTATATAAACAAGTTCAACCAATATATGATTTATTCACCATTCAAGACACAAAGCTCTCTAAAATGTGGACTTTGCCATTAGGGCATTATCATTATGATGCTGATGCTGACAATGGGCATATAAATGAAAGAATGGCTTAGTCTTAAGTGGCATGTGCTATAGGAAATACCAAAGAATTAGAAAGCAAAGTCTCTATCTTTAAGCAGCTCTTTCATCTTGGGAAGAAGACAGATGCTGAACCTTCTACTCTGGTCACAATTTGGATTGCCCCTGAATGAGCCATGTGCCTTTGCATGTAGTGTTTTCCTTTCCTGGAATGCCCTTGTGAGGTTGGTATACTCCAACCTCTAACTCAGCTCTAAATATCATCTTCTCTCTGCTCTCAAAACCAACATTTGCCTTAATTAAAGGACTTAAATATTGCACTAAAACTGGCTGTTTATTGGTAGATCTATCCGTAAACTGTAAGCTCTTTGAATACAGGGAGTTTGTCTTAGGTTCTCAATAAATGTTTCCTGAAGTGATTTTAACTTGCTTTTACCTTTGTGCTGTTCTGCAGTTTTTAGGTTTTCTTCATCAATCTTCATTCATTACTTTTATAATTATACAAAAACTCAATATTTCAAAGTATAATCACTAGACTATAAGCTTATTAAGGGTAGGAGCTCTCTCTAACATGTCTTTATTCCCTGCTGTACTTATAACACTGAATATAAGATGAGATAGCACCTTAAAATTTCAATTTGAACATAAAACAGAATAAAAGCAGATGTCAAATGTGCATAACATGTAGTAAGTGCTAAGTAAAGAAGGAAGAAATGAGTATATTTCAAACTTGTTGGAAAGATGTGGTAGAAAATGGTAGGACTTTGACAGGACATTCTAGATGAATAAACAAAACTGCAGAGTTAGAAAAAAAAGCCTCTGCTTGTATGTGTGTATATGTGTAACAAGGAGGCTGGCATTATGTGGCAGGGAGAAGAATGAAAGGGTTGATTAAATATAGCAGAGATAATATGGTCATTAAATGTCAAAATAATAAATTTAAACTTGTTCTGATAGACAAACTAGAATCAGAGTTTGATCAAAAGGGAAAGTGAACCCCACTGAAATAATACTTAGGAAGATTAACTAGGAGTGCAGTATGAGAGACTATTTAGAGGAAGGAAAACCAGCTACATCCATATTCAGCAGTTAACCTGGGAGATAATTAGGGCCTGGTCTAAGGAGTATTACAGAAACAAATCATCAGGATGTGGTAATAGATGAAATGTTATGCTTATTAATGGGCAAAAGGCAGCCACTGAATTGAAATGGAGAAACTGCATGAAAATGTAGAATGATGTGGATCTAATACGTATTTAATTTTTTTGTATAAGTTCAACTCAACATTTCAGTGCCTTTCAGAGGGTGCTATGTACTATGCTTGACCCAGACGAACTGGAATCTCTGCTTTTGAGGAGCTTACAACTTTTATCTAAAGAGATATGTGTGTACATATATACATATATACTGACTTGGGTGTCAGTAGCAGAGAATATAATTAAATTCATAAAAAATGACAAAGTTCTGAAGATTAGAGTTTAAAAGTGAGGAGTAGAGGGCCATGAAGAACTGCATTCCTGATAGAGGTCAAAGAAAGAACGGGAGATAGAAGCAGCCAGTGGAACCTGTGCAATGTTCACGTAATTTTCTTGTTACCTTCCTAGCAGTACAGGGAAAGGAAGGAGAGTCTTGCTCTATTTGTCTTTGTTAGATCCCTCATAGAGTATTCAGTTCTATGCCCCCTATCCTGAAAGATATATTGATAGATAAAGGATCATTCAGGAAAGCCTCTGGGATGTAGAAGAGACCTATATGAACAAAGGCCAAAGGAATTGGGGATGCTTATCTTGGAGAACAGAAGCTCAGTGAGAATTTGATTACTATCTTCAAATATTTGAAGGGCTGGAAGAGAGAACAGATTTATTTGGTGGACTTCCAGAAGGCACTGCCACCAAAATAAGTAGAATATAGTAATAATTTAATAATACTGATAGTTAACTCATATTATATGCCAGGCATTGTTCTAAGCATTTTACATTTATTAACTCACTTAACTCTCTCAAGAGTACTATGAAGCAGATACTATTGTTATCATTTTCTTTTAAAAGAGGAAACTGAGGAAAGAAAGTTTAATAACCTATCCAAAGTCCACAGGAGTAGAGCCAGGATTTGAACACAGGTAATTTGGTTCCAAAATCTGTGATGTGCTGCCTCAAGAAAGCCAGATTTTGGCTACTCTGAGGAATGTAATAAAAAAGGGAAAATTCATAGTGACTAGAGCTATTTGTGTATAAAAAGGCTTGCTTCTCTAAGGCAGTGAATCCCATATAACTGCAGGTGTTCAAGGCAAACTGGACTACCGCTTGGCTAAATGTAGTAAAAATCTTACTAATCAAAGTGTTATCTGTGGACTAGCAGCAGTGACACCATCTTGGAGCTGATAGAATCTCAAGTTCCTTCTTAAAATCACTGAATATAAAAGTTTAATAATTGTAGTACAGGATCTTTATGTACCAGACGGTAGTAATGGCAGAGGTTAGGAGCACGGCTGTATTGCCAGACAGGCCTGAATGTGAATCTCAGCTAGGCTAATTTCTAGCCACATCACTTTATGTCTAAACCTCAGGCTCTTCATGTGAAAGGGACCAATAATTGTATTCCCATGGGGGGTGTTGTGAGCTTTAATGAGTTTATAAATGTAAAGCACTCATTATAATAGCTAACACCCTATAAGAACTCAATAAATGTAAACCACTAGTAGAAATATACATCAAATGTGAGGTTCAACCAAATAAATACCTCTTAATACCTCTTAAGATCCCCTTCAACTTGAAAAGTCTGTTTTTCTAGGAACAGACTTTTCTAATATATACATTAAATAAATTAATGTAAATAGTCTGTTTTCTAATGTACGAGGGTGTAACTAAAAAGCAAAACACAAAGGAAAGAAGCAGCCCTAACCTACCAATCAGGTATTGAGTTTCCCAGTCTTGAGGGCACATGACAAAGGAACACCTTTACCTCTTTCATTAAGAAATTGCAACAAGAAAAAAAGCATTACTTTCATTTGCTACCATAAAGCTTAAATACACTGGTAAGTACTATTATCAGCTTTCAAAATACTTTTAAAAATAAAAAAAAATCACCATTCTGAAGGAGAAGTAAAAAAAGAATATCGGATACTTGTCTATGAAAGATTAACTTTATAAAACACAGGAAGGATAAGCCTAGACACTGCCTATATAGTTCTAAAACTCACCTGGCATTTCAGTAACACTGTACAACCCAAACCTAGAAACCAAACAATCCTATTAAAGACAAACAGAAAATGATAAATATAAAGTAAAATTTTACTACAACATAGTATTTGGAAACCAATTTGTTAAAAATGGAGCAGAAAAATGCAACTTAAATGGAGAAACAGAAGTGAATTCTTGTTAGGTAAGGTAAAAGACACTGTCAATACAGACTGCTGCTGTCTACCCAGCATGACATTAAGATAGGATGTCAACTTGTTGGGATCCACATAAGACTTTTTCCAATGAGGTGTTTACAAATTTAAATTATGGTCATGGTTGTCAAATGGCAACAGGTGGGCGCTTTCACATGCCAAAAGCATAACAGAGAAGGAAAAGAAATTTTAGAAAGAACAATAATACATTCAACCTGAGTAAACAAGCACCATCACACAGAACTCTGGCTGACTTCATTTCCTTCTGGTAACTCAGCGTATGCAGTATGTGCACCAGCTACTTGCTCATTCCTGAATGGACTGCCAAGTCCTGGAGCCAATATTAAAAATTTTAATGCTCCACAGAGAATATAGTCAATAGTTCTGTAACATCCTTCTATGTTGACAGATAGTAACTACACTAGTTGGGATGAGGATTCAATGATGTGTATAGCTGTTAAATCACTATGTTATATACTTAAAACCTATATAATATTGTATATTAACTACACTTCAATAAAAAAAAAATCACAAAAATTTTAATGCTCCAATTAGTCAGATATTTGTAAGGAAAACTGGAATGGTTCTGCCAGATTCTTGGGCCTAATTCCCTGGAGGGCTCTGACTATCTAAGAACCTAAATACTAATTGTAAGAGGGGCAGTAGCTATATCATTTGTCATTAAACACAAACATGTACAGTAGAGAGTGCATTCATGGAAGCTGGGTTGACAGAAACATCGCATGATATGAGCCACTTTACTTTTTCTTTAATTTGGCACTCTAACAATGTCTTGAAGCAGAGAATAATCCAAAAACTGATCTGGGATATAGTATCAACTGAGACAAAAAGTAATGCGATCTAAGATGTCAGAAAGAGCACCAGGAAAAATATTACTGAGATTAGTAGCTTGCATATTAGAAAATAAGAGCAACATGGTACTTAAGCATTTGTATACCTTCTCATCCAAAAACTAGCTTGACAAGATGTTGCAGATGATGAATTTTCATCAAAGTCTTCTGAGGTGGAGCTCTGTGCTAATACTCCTGCTGCTTGACTTGTGATGTCTTTATAAAGCTGAATAAACTGGTACAAATTCATGATCCGTGATGCTTCCACAATGCCACTGCTTTTGTTAATCTAAAAATACAAAGAAAATGAAAAAATAAGTTGATAATTTCTCTGATCAATTATTCCCAAAAAAGCGGAACAAATATTGAGTCCAACATAAGGAAACAGAAGTTTTCAAGGTTTGCAAACTACCTAGTGAGAAAGCAAGAGTCTAAGCAATGAATCATATCACACCTCCTACATTTGTGGGTTCCAAAGTACTTACAAATTTGTCTCATTTGATACTCAAAATAGCCCCGTAGGGTTGATTAGGCATCCTCTTTAGAGTTGATGAGATCAGGTGACTTTCCCAGACTTAAATGAATTTTAGAGATCAGAATTGACAATTCATAAAGAATTTCTTAGAGGATTTGTTTGAATCCAACAACCACATGCCATTGTACCATAACTGAAACAACAGATTGCTTTCTTGAATATCTTAAGTTCTATCTTATACCAAAACTTCCAAACTAAAACAAGAAAATTAATTAAAGTATATCCTAACAAAAAGTTGTTGAATTTTTCCCACTAGACTATTTTGAGCTTTAGCAAAAACTCATTTAATGTGAAGTGGAATCAGTGGCTCATAGGTTGTACCTTTGCCTACTCTAGCTTACATTCTTTTTTTTTTTTTTTTTTTGAGAGGGCATCTCTCATATTTATTGATCAAATGGTTGTTAACAACAATAGAATTCTGTATAGGGGAGTCAATGCTCAATGCACAGTCATTAATCCACCCCAAGCCTAATTCTCATCAGTCTCCAATCTTCTGAAGCATAATGAACAAGTTCTTACATGGTGAACAAAGTCTTACATAGTGAATAAGTTCTTACATGGTGAATAGTGCAAGGGCAGTCATCACAGAAACTTTCAGTTTTGCTCATGCATTATGAACTATAAACAGTCAGTTCAAATATGAATACTCATTTGATTTTTATACTTGATTTATATGTGGATACCACATTTCTCTCTTTATTATTATTATTTTGAATAAAATGCTGAAGTGGTAGGTAGATACAAGATAAAGGTAGAAAACATAGTTTAGTGTTATAAGAGAGCAAATGTAGATGATCAGGTGTGTGCCTGTAGACTATGTGTTAATCCAAGCTAGACAAGGGCAATAAAACATCTACGTATGCAGAAGATTTCTCTCAGAACAGGGGGGGTGAGGTTCTAAGCCTCACCTCTGTTGATCCCCAATTTCTCACCTGATGGCCCCCCTGCGACTGCGCCTGTCTTAGGTTGTTCCTCACTTGAGGAATCTTACCCGTCTCTGGCTAACCAGTCATCTTCTGGGGCCATACAGGGAAATGTAAAGTTGGTAAGTGAGAGAGAAGCCATATTGTTTGAAAAGGTTAGCTTTTTACTTCTTTGCAGATTTATGCCCTGTGGCTTCTATGCCCAGCATTTGTCTTGAGGTATCTTTACCACTTGGAGGAATTATGATACTCGGTAAATTCGATATGAGGCACGAATTCTATTTAAGGGTTGTAATTAGGAAGGAAGAAGAAAATCTAGCTTACATTCTTAATGGAAGGAGGTATTTGGGACAAGTGCAAGGTAATAGATAAGAAGAGAGAATATTGCTCTCATAAGACTTGGGGAGTCATGGAGTGGAACATATATTCCTTTTTTGAAATGACCAAAGCCAGTAGAGTTGAGGGTGCAATATTTTTGGATGAAGAATTTTAAGTAGTCAGTGACAGCTCAGGAATGTGAAAGACTTCCTTCCTTAGCACAGGAGATGGTTTGGAAGACTGTGGCAACAGAAGTAAGCAATGAAACCTATTAAGTGCTTATCAAAGTAAATGGAACAAACAAAATTAGAAAATATTTAGGAAGAAATGAAGAATGCAAGGTGAGATACAGAGGGCCTTAAAATTGTGAATGAAATAGGTTCTGAAGTGTGTTAATGGAACTGGAGATAAGAGAAAATCAAGTAGTTAAGTTACACATTAAAAAAACATTACTTAGCAACATTTCAGTATTTGAAATGAAATTAATCGTAGTTGTAACTCACATGTATTATTGTCTACTATTTGAAAAGGTGGTGAGAAAAACTGAGAAACAAGCATGAACCAGATTCCATATTGTAAAAATGGTTGAACCATCTTTAATAATCAGAAAAGTAATTGAATTTTGGGAAGATAAAATCTATAGAGATGCAAATATGTAAGATTCTTTGTAAGAAAAGACTATATGGGGATAGAGAACAAATAAATAGAATTAAAGGTGATAGGAACTTATAAAGGCTTACAAAATAGACTTTCAGAACTGAAGAAACTGGGCCCATCTTCCTTTGGAACTCTATTGTTCAGCAGAAATTAGGGAATAATTCATATAAACTTAGTATTTAATAGCAACATTTATTAAACTGAAACTATTATAGAATTCATACAACAAATATTTACTGAGTGCTCATTATGTCAATGTTGTAAGTACTATGTGTACTACACTAGGCACTGGTAACAGAGTGTGTAGAGAGCAGACGAAAATGCCTTGCCCTTACAGAGGTTACAGTGTAGGGCGAACAGACAGACAAATACAATGCAAATTAGGTAAAATAGAAATAAGTGTATGGAGAAGATTCAACAGAGGAGAGGTAATGCCAGAGGGTTATAGGGAAGGCCTCATGAGAAGGTGACATGTAAGAACTGGAAGAGGTACAGGAAAAGAATCATATGGATATCCAGGGGACAGATCCTTCCAGGCTGAAAGAATAGACAGTGCAAAGACTATTAGGCAGAAGTGTATCTGGGAAGGATCACAAGGAGTCCAGCCAGGAGCCCAGGGCAGTTGGAATAGAATGAGAGAGGGAGGTACTGGCAGGTGATGTGGGGACAGAATGTATAGGACTTTGTGGATCACAGCAATGACTCTGGCTTTTATGCCAAGTGCATGGGAAGGCACTGAATGGTTTTGCACCAAGAAGTAATATGATCTGATATAATTTCAGATTATGAGTGGAATAGACTGGTTGTTGTACTAAGACTAGACAGAATGGAGGCAGGGGCAGAAGCAGAGAGACCAGTTAGGAGGCTATTGGAATAATCCCAGTGCAGGATGATGTTCACTAGAAACAGTGTGGTAGGAGTGGAGATGATGATAACTGGCCAGATTTTAAAAATATTTTCAAGAGAAACCTGACAGGATTCAGTTATGGATTGACTCTGGGGTTTGAGTGAAAAAGAGAAAGATGACTTCAAGGTCTTAGTCTAAGTAACAAGAAGCATGAAAATAATATAATTCATGAAGTTTCTTAACAGCCATCTTAGTCCATAATTTTAATTAGCCCATTGATTTTTCTAATGTTATTCCCCTAAAATACTCCATTTAAACAGCATTTAGATGATTTTACAATGAATTAAATATTGTTTGAGGATAATCATCATAGTCAAGATAAATTCTTACTACAAATACAGGTTATAACACAATTGTTCCTTAAGTTGTTAATAATTAAGAAATATGAAATTTAAGTCTCCTATCAGTTTTTCATATTGAACTTCAACTACTTTTCTAATAGAGGAACTGACTTATAGATTCTTTCAAAAAGAACGTAAGGAATGCAAAAAACATTTTTTTTCAAGTAAATCTAAAAATCAAGAAAAGTAACACAAATGAAATATCAGATTGGCTGTATCTTTAATACTTTTGTTTTTCTATTTAGAATCTTATTTTAAGGAAGATGTTTAACTACAGATGTAACAGATACTAAGGAAAACTGGAATTTGACTAATAGTAAAATTAAACATTCTGCGTTTGCTAAAGGGAAATAACAAAAAATTAAGGGGTCAGAAACTGATACATTCATATTCCCACAGCTTTCTACAATTTACACTCCCTTCTTCAATGTGAGCTAAATACTTATGCAATAAAGATAGGGAGGGAATGTAATTTAGGTACTATACTGTATCAATTAAAAAGGAAAACTTCAATCTATCCCAGTTATTTAAACTGAGAATATTTCTTCCATAGATTTTTGCTCACTCAACATATATTGAGTTCATACCAGGCAAAAAGTACTATGGGCTGTAAGAGATACAGGATGAATCTAGATAGAGCTCTTGTTGTTAGGAGCTTACTTTCTACTAGGGGAGCTAAGAACCTAAATAAATAATTTTATTTGTAACAGAATTTAATTTTGAAGTACAAATAAAGTGCTTTTGGGACTTAGGAGAGGCAAGAGAATTTCTGTTAAGGAAGACTTTATGGATGAGATGGTATTTGAAGCAGATCTGTAAAGAGATATCAAGTTTAGACATGTAGAAATTAAAGACGTGGCAGAAACTATTAGCTGATTACCCAAATCCCATTCCCGCTTTTCATTACCAGCAGAGCCTTGATTTTGTTTTCCTGTCTACAACTTCCTGAAATTAGTCAGGAGTCAATCCTGGTAAATCTAACCTAAACACTACATGGTAATCACATTCCATCTGTCAGTGTAGGTATAAGAAGGGCTAATACTGACTCAATGAGTTGGGCAGAGGGATCTTTTATTAACCAATCCAGGAGCTACTTTTTATCAGGATTTCTTCATAAATGAGAAAATATTATTTTTCTTTAAACTGTGGAATGGGTTTTCTGTGACTTGTAGCTGATGACAATTTAACAGAGGAAAGGACATCTAGCTGAGGGAACTAAATGACCAGAAGCACTCAATGAGGTGGGAAAGTAACAGTTATACAGCCTTAAATTGGTTAAACCTGGTAAAACTAGAGTACAAAAGGGGATAGTGGTGAATAAAACAGAAAAGATAGTTTGAAGCCAGATTATAGAGGGCACTGAATGCTAGATTAAAGATCTGGGCCTATTTTGTAGCCAATGAGGAATTGTTGAGGAATTTTAAGCAGGAAAGTGATCTATATGATGGGAGTTGTGCTTTAGAAAGGTTAATCTCCCAGCATCATAAATTAGAATTAGAAGAAACCTGGAGGTGTAGAGACTAATCACAAAAGCCAAGGTAATAGGATGAGAAGAAAGAGGGGCCTAAGCTATAGAACGGTCTTCTGGAGGACAAATACACTGGAAGTGAAACCCGACAGAGGTAAAATTAACAAGATCAGATGGCTGATTACTGTGGAGGAGAGGGCAGGAAAAGGAGTAAGAATGTGTGTTTTTCAAGAACAACCTTTGTCACTGAAGTTATAAATTCACCCACATGCCCTTTAAAGTTGACTTTCAAATAGTCCTGAAAGATCATGTACAGTGTTAATTTTTTTTTATTAAGGTATCATTGATATACAATCTTATGTTCAGGTTTCACATGAGCAACACTGTGGTTACTAGACTCCCCCTATTATCAATTCCCCACCACATACCCCATTACGGTCACTGTCCACCAGCATAGTTAAGATGCTATAGTCACTACTTGTCTTCTCTGTGCTATACTGCCTTCCCCATCCCCCACCCTATATTATGTGTGCTAATCATAATGCCCCTTAATCCCCTTCTCCCTCCCTTCCCACCCACCCTCCCCAGTCCCTTTCCATTTGGTAACTGTTAGTCCATTCTTGGGTATAGTGTAAGTTTGCAATTTTGGGATAATGTGAGAGATACCAAGCCTGTCTGAACAGATTTTACATGTTTTTAGCTCAGTTGTTCATTTCTTCTTTACCTTATTCCTTGTGCAAAGTCAGAGGTTGCAGATTCCCAGAGTTCTTCTGGGACTGTGTTTATTTATAGCACTGTGAAAAAGCCCTAGTGAATATAAATATAATATAAACCCAATAAAAAAACAAACAAAAACAGAAAATTGGAAGAATATATAGTTGGTATACAATTTTCGAGCCTAAGAATTGAAGTATAAATAACAAAATATAATCTTGGGTGAAGCTGTATTTCAATGTATATTCTGTTACTATGATTTGTATACATTGTATATACTTACATTGCTACCTACACTAGAACTTCATTAGCTACCTCTGTGATGAATAATGCAAAAAGTTTTTGAATGATGGTTCTCTGGCAGCTATCATATTGTTCTTTAACATTTGGACTTTTAAAAAAATCAACTAAGCAAATGTTCAACATGGTAGACCCAACTGAATGGTATTAAACTATGCTGTGTATTTTCTTTAAATCAAGTGCCATTCAACTTCAGGCACTTAACCAAGTCTGGAATTATCTCTCCGTCTTTGCTTCTCTAATTCTCCTTGAATTCCTTTTCTACTCAAATTGATTAGAACTTCTAATTTGACCAGCTATCTGTAATCAGTCCTCCTACTATGCTTAAAACATAGTAGTGACTGGTGATTACCATGAGGAAGGGACTGAGGTGGGTGGGTGGGGAGAGTGAGGACAAAGGGGCACAAAAATTCTCAATCATATGTTGGTCACAGGGATGGTAGCACAGCATGGAGAATATAGCCAATGATTCTGTAACACCTTTCTATGTTGACAGTAGCTGCACTAGTTGGGGTGAGGATTTAATAAATTTGGGTAACTGCTGAACCACTGTGTTGTATACTTGAAACCAATATAAGATTGTATATCAACTATACTTCAATAAAAAAAAAAAAGCATAGTACTAACAATCAACCCAGTGGGGAAATGTGGCATATTATTTGATAACCCCCAGGGTCCATGACAAAAAAAGAAAAAATCTCTTTATCCAAGAGTTCTTTATGGGTTGCTGAGGACTAGAATTCAGGGTATTCATAAATACCCAATTTATTGTTTATATGCATATGGATAGTTTTATTGTTTTACAGCAGTCTTGGGATATGAGGAGACCTAATAGAATTTGTTTCTTCACTTTTACCAAAAGATCTGTGTCCTTGAAAAGATTAAGAACCACCTGTTCTAATTCCATTGGTGGATTAGGCTTCCTAATATTCTATGATGGCTACCATTATATTTTTTAGCATAGTTAATATATTCAATTAGCTAAACTTCAAAGATGAACTAAGAGACACAGTGTACTGATGGTAGAAAATCTATTCTATCGCTAAAAATTACTTTAGAAACCCCCCAAAAACAAAGAGCTCCAATCTTTTCTAATGGATTTTTAAATTATTATTAAATGAATGAAACCTAGTGTTCTTAAAAGAAATGATCTCCTAAGATAACTTTAATTTTTAAGGAGTCATCTTAGAGCTACATAGGGTATCACTGTAGAATTCCACAGCTAGTTAGAATCCAAAGAGAGGTTAAAAGGTAAGGATGAGAGATTACTAACACTTTCCATGATTATAAAAATCTGCTATGTGGTGATTATACAACTAGTGAGATTCAAACAGTTAACCTGGAAGGCAATAACAATCTCAAAACTATGTTTTATAAGACTTTATAAATAAATGTTAATAACCAAATTATTGAGATTTATTTCTACTATATTACACTATTAAATGCAGTTCTAACCACTACAATAGTTTAAGCTCAGAGTTGGAAGTCTCTATCACTCTCACCTTGGTACAGACCACCCGTACAACCACTCTCCAAAAGGCAGAGGAATCAGACCCAGGCTGTACCTCAAAGAGAAGATGTTTTTCCTGGCCAGAAGCCACTTTAGCAGTTCTGAAAAGAGACAAGGACATTAATTAATTTTACAAAAAGTCACATAAAATAATGGAGCTATGAAACCAGATTCAAGAAACACTTTAAAACAGAGAAGGAAATATGAAGAAAACACACCAAGACAAATAACAATAATGGGCCTTTAAAACCTTTACTTTTTTAGCATTTTACTTTTTTTCTGTTTTTTAGATCATCCAAATGGTAGTATTTGAGGCATTACTTCTGGGACCATATTCTTAGGGAGTAAAATTGAGCCTAATAATTAGATTCTTTAAACAGGGACAAAAATGTTTTGATTATAAACATACAACTTAATTTCCAAAGTTTTAAAACCCAACAGCATAATGGCATGATATTTATGACCCCTTTTTGTGTGTCATATCTATTATCTCAATGGTCTTTAAATTTCTAACAAGTCCAGGGAATCCAGCACTTAGAGTTTAGCTAGTTTCACTTATCCAAATTTTGACTACTGCCTCAGATGTACATAAAATGTGAAAAAATCTTGCCCTTGGTTGACTCTTTCTTTAAACAACAACATTAACACACCTTTTGAAAAAGGTTTTTTTATAGATAATTTGGGACTGGATCAAACAAATGATTTTGAGACATCCTAAATATAGCTCAACTTGCCTTTCCCTAGCAGACTAATTTTAATTTAGAGAGCCACAGGATTCTAACATAAAAATCAAACACTTTAAGAGGACAATATCATGACATCAACAACAATTTAAATTAGTTCAAAGAAATACTTAAGGACTGCAGCTCCCTTTTATCATTGCTCACATTTCCCTCTGAGCACCAGTGCAGATATCACACTCAGAACTAAGTGACTTAGAGCTAAAAAAATTGAGGCCACTGAAAATTAAGCAACTAGCTCTAGAGAACAAAGTTTGCCAGTGAAAGTAATTCAGCTGTTTCAGTTCTCAGTTCTGTTTTCTAGCTATCAAGCCATGCTGCTTCTGTATGGATTTAACTCTGTAGTTCTCAGGCAGCTTTGTATTTGTGAAATGCCCAACTATGACCCACGGGAACTGGTTTTAAGAACCAAATCCACTCAGAAACATTCTGTCCTAAAAGAAAAGGAAGATATTATTTACCAACACCTCTGTATTGCACAGTAAGCTTAGCTTGTGGACACTTTCATAGGACACATTTTATTCAAAAGGCAAAATTTTATAGTTAGTCTAGGTTTAGGTATTAAGTCCCAAGACACTCCAGTTAAAGTCATTGATCACTCTTCATAAGAGCTGAAACAATAAACATAAAAAAGCATTTCACTGTTAGGATACTATTAAATTCTCAATCCAATTTTACTCCCTAAGAATATGGTCCCAGAAGTAATGCCTCAAAACTACCATTTGGATGATCTAAAAAACAGAAAAAAGTAAAATGCTAAAAAAGTAAAGGTTTCAAAGGCCCATGACCACATTTTTATTACAAAAGATCAGATAGTACACAAATATACATACTAAAACGTAAAATCTCCCTTCACTGCTCCTCTGTCCACCAACTCTCAAGACACCCATTGTGTATCTTTCTAGTTTATTTTCTATGAATTTACATATATATCCATACAGGATCCATCCACATATCTATCCAGGGTTTTTTAATGAATGAAATCCAGTGTTCTTAAAAGAGATGGTCTTCTAAGATAACTAACTTTTAAGACATTCTTTATTCATCATGGCTAGCCAAAAATGTCTCTTATCATCCAATACAGCTGTCACAAAATTTAGAAGGAAGGTTCAGACATCCTACCCTAAACAATTAATAGTGACTATAAGTTTATATATGCGTAAGTGGTCCCAGACTACTAGGTGATTTTGTTTGGCCATTTTTGGGTTTAAGGAGAGGTAATGTGAGATAGTGGAAAGAACATCAGACTTAGGGAGAGTGGGGTCTGCCATTAAGACTTGGGTAACTGTTGTACGCCTCAGCTGAAATGTCTAGCCCTCAGAAGAGTGCCTTGCATATACTATGTGCTCAGTGAATGTTAGTTAACTTGAACAGACTAAAGAGAAAACCTTTACCATCTCATTTAAAAGGCAGTGCCAGTAAGTCATAATTATACCCCAGGGAGATAGAAGGGTTTTTTTTTGTGTGTGTGTTTTGTTTTTTTTTTTTTTTTTTTGTGTGTGTGTGTATAGAGAGGTGGGTGTAAAGGTGCTGGTAAAGGAAGTCTTAATAGAAAGAAGTGACATCTACTTACCTGTCACCGGGGGTGAAAACACACAAACAAAAAAGCAGTATTTTAAAAGCATAACAATCTGGGGCCTTCAGGAGCAAACAGCTTCTGTATAGACCAGTATAAAAATTGACATAATAAAGGAAAATAAATTCACAAAGACTAAATTCTATTAGGTATGCTCTTTAAGAAGGCAGAGAAATTTATATTCCATCTTAGACAAAAATCTATTCAAGAGTTAAGTAGAGATTTAAAGATGTTAACTAATTAGAAAATATTAATAAATGAAATACTCTTCAGTGATGGCAAGTGAGTTATCACTATACTTGTATTTTCTCTGGCAAAATAATGGCTCAGTGAACAGACACAAAAGATTTATTTATTTATTAACTAGATGAATGGTTGCTGTACAGAAACCTGAATGCCCTCTGACTATCCTAGGATTTTTTCTCTAGACTGGTTAAATGGCACATTCTCTTTTGTAATGTACGAATTAAGTGCTTTCGGACAAAAGTCAATTTATATGCCTTTGTTCAAAATTCAGTTTTAAGTTCCTTTGGTTTCTTTTGTTCCTATTACATATTTTTAAATAGCTACATAGAGAGTCTTAAAGTAGGCATTCAATAAATATTTGCTAATTGCTGCTGAAAACATTAAATCTTACCAATTAATACTTCTGGTTATCACTCAGTCATGATATATAGAGCATATATTGGGGGAAAAATAAATGAAAAGGAGCAAGCCTTACACATCATTAAGCTCAGCTACTCTCCCAAGAAATTCTTCGTAAGTTAAGGAGCCACTTTCTCGAACCAATGTGACATGTTTTGCTACTTTTTCTGGTAACTTGTTAAGAACCAACTGTGTCTGGTCTGAAATTTGCTGTCCCATGATGAAATGATGTCTTTTGAAATCCAGAAAAAGTGTTGCTTCACATAGTGCCTGTCAAATATATATAAAAGTTACTCTTACATAGAATATAAAACAGCAATATACCCATCCCTTCAAGAAAACAAAGAAAAACTAGGAATACCCTTAAGTGGGAGTTTAGGAGAACATAAGCCTAAGGTGAAATTTATTTTTAAATGAGTATATTTTTAAAGTAAAGATTTATATACATTTCTTAAGATCACATAGCTGAACAGAAAACAGGATTCACTTATGTTATTTGGAGGGTGATGAACCTCCAATTCCTGTAATTTTGCCAAGTCAAAAACCATTACACACACACACACACCCACACACACAGGCGCTGAAGTGACTATATTTAATAGGAAGCTTGTTTACCTTATTTAATTTTCCTAAGAGTATTTCCTGACCATATGTCAGATTCCAAACTAAGGGACTAAGGGCTTTCCATATATTATCTCACTTATTTCTTACCACAGTTGTAAATAAAATAGATTTTTGGTTTGAAAAACCTAAGAAAATTAAAATGGTTAGATAATTTAACCACCTCACACTTTCTGCTTCTAGCTCTTTTGTTTTTTAACTCTTCTAAGGTGTTCAAAAGATTACTGAATTGACTTAAAAAATTAATCACCAAACATGTATTAAAGTAACTACTTATGCTGAAGTCTTGAAGGACATAACTTTATGTATCATGGCTACAGAAGAGTGGAATGTGTTTATTCCAGATAGCTTTTTCCTTTGGTAAATAATGATTCACCAGAATATTAAGCACTGAGAATATGGTTAAAATAGAAAATATGGTAAGTTTTCAGTATTTATCTATGTGGACATATTCTATAAATGAGTATGAAAATATCTATTCAATATACATCTTACTATTACTGATAGTAAAAGCAACTAATATTTGTTGATAACTTCCATTGTGTAACACAGTCTTCTAAGCACTTTACAGATATTCATGAATTCAGTCATTTAAATTCTCATAATAACCATTTTATAGATGAAAAACAGTATAGTTAAGGAAACAAGCCCAGTGGTTAAAGTAATAATGTCATATAATAGTTTTTTTTAAACAGAAAAACATACTGAAATTTCTAGACATCTTGAACCTGCCTAAGAAATTCCATTTTATTACCTATTAAAGCATAATTCATTTTATCTAACTCAAATTAACATTCATATCATATAAGTCAGGTGAAATAGTAACAATTTTATAGGAAATATTTTGCCAGGAAACCTGTTTTTTCATTTAATAAAAAAATTAAGTTTTAATTCTAAAATAGAGGATATATAACTTTAAAATATAAAAGCATTTACAATAAGCATTCTCCATAACCACAAATATGTACATTTTACTTTTGGTTATTACAGTTTAATGTACTACATTTGAGGTTTATTCCTTTAGTCATATTAAATATAAGAAAACTACAATTGTACTAAAAAAGAAAAACCCAACATTACTGCTTTGAATCTGAGCCTACTTGGCAATGTAAGTATTATATTACAGAGACAAATGAAAGGAAGTCATTGAGGAAAATACAGGCCACTAAAAAAAAAAAATCTATAGATAAAATTATATATTTTATTATATATATTATATATATATATATTATATATATATATATATATATATATTATATAGCAAAGTACATTCATAGCAACTATATCCAAAAAGAAAGATCTTAGCTTAACAGAAGTCTCTAGATATCAACATTTGTGATTTCTGGATTAGGAAATCTCAGAATACCATGGTGTTACATATTTATTTTTATTCTAGGTAAAGACGGTTTCCAAAACAAAACAAAAAAAAAACCAAAAAACCCCAAACCTAACAAACATTTAAAAAAGAACAGTTTAGACATGAAAAGCAGAAGATTAGAATAAAAGTCCTTCCCAAGAAGAAAGCAACTTTACTCTGACACATACTACATATTTACGTGTATACAGTTGTTCTTATTTTTCTTGTTCTAATCCAAATGTGTTGGGAGACATCAGGAACCAACAGCTGTAGGCTGGTATTTGTTACATGGCCTTTTTAAAAGTTAAATTTAAAAAGTATCACACACCTGCTGCTGTGCTATGTTCTGGGTATGTAATAGTGAAAGAAACAGGGTTCTTCCTACCATGGGACATCTGATAAAGTAGGGAAAAGACAACAATCACACCAATAAACATATAATTACAAAATGAGATGTATAAGCTGAGTAAGTCCAGGGTGCTGCAAAAGCCTATAAATGGGGGACCTGACCTAGTCTTGTGTCAGGGAAGAAATTCTTGGCCAAACAGTGTTTGATTTGAGATCAGTCATTTAGCCAGAGAAGAGGGGCAGGAGTGGCAAGAGTGACTAATGCTAAGAGGCACAGGCAGGAGGAGACAGCACCAAGAGAGAGGTCATTTACCATTTTTACTGACCCAAAGATAAGACCACATGCCTGCCCAATCTGTGGATGACTAAAATTCTAACGAATGAATCATATCCATAGAATACCAGAATCAAGACTGAAATAGATACTGATTTGCTGCAGTGGAATAAATTATATCAAATATGACTAAAAGTTAAATCCTGAATATGTTTTGAAAAGCCTACTGCACAAAAACACATAGGTAAGATGTACTTAAAAGCAGTTAAAATATAAAAGGTCTGAAGGTTTCAGTCAAAATAAGTCAAGATAAGAAAGATGCTAAAATAATCCTTAACTCTTGCTAGAAGCAGATGTTTAGAGCAAGACGTAGTCCCATTGTGCCTATAATGGTTCTACCACACTGAAGTTTTGTAATTCTAAGCAGGTGCACTAATCTTAAAGGGCACTAATCATTTCAACAGACTTGGGAAGCATAACAAGTCATTTATTATAGATAATCATAGTTCAACAACAATGTGGAACAACATGACAAGTTTGTTCAAACATTGAAGAGTTTACATGTGGAAGATTTATTTTATATAGTTAGAACACAATGGCCAATAAATATAAAGGAGGCAGATTTCGTATCAATATAAGAATTTCCTATCATCTATAATTATCCAGATATGTTAAGAGCTGTCTTGTAATGTATGTGAGCTTGCTTTCATTGGAAGTATGGAGGTATTTCAATGAAGATTAAAAGTTCATCTAATAAGTGTTTTAAAAAAGATTTTTGGTTGGGTGAGGAGTAGCTGACCTGTAACTTAGTATTTTACGTCCAAAGTGAAACTTAAATTCACTCTAGCTTTCCTGTACCAACCCAATCAAAATGCAGTGAGACTCTATAATCAACCCGACTGAAACTTTAAATTATACCTACATTACTTAACAGAGAAAAAAATAAAGCTTTTGAAATACATGGTCTTAACATTTAGTATAAAACATGTAAGGATAGTTTAATCAATGTGCCCACCAAACAGATATTTAAAAAGAAGCCTTGGGCGGGGAGAGGAGCCAAGTTGGCGGTGTGAGTAGGGCAGCAGAAATCTTCTCCCAAAACCACATATATATTTGAAAACACAACAAATACAACTACACCTAAAAGAGAGATCAGAGGATAAAGTACAACAGCCAGGCTACATCTACATCAGGAAGAACTCAGCATCTCACGAAGAGGGTAAGATACAAGCTGCAGCCTGGCGGGACCCGAGCGCTCCTCCCACCACAGCTCACCAGCAGGAGTAAAGGAGTTGGAGCGGGGAGGGAGTGGAAGCGCAGGACTGCTGAATAACCAGCCCTAGTAATCTGCACCGGGAGTGCACACACACATTGCATGGTGAGCTGGATATTAGGGAAACGGAAAAGTAAAATCTGCAAGTGGGTCCCTGCAGCCGGCTCCCCTGGGGCAAAAGAAAAGCGAGTGCTTTTTGAAAGTCTTAAAGGGACAGGGGCCTCACAGCTGGATGGAATCTTCCCAGCACACTTGGCCCAGCAGGCTGGGAATTCTGAGAAGTTTCGGGTGCCCCAGCCCTCTGTGAGGCAGTGCAGGTCTGAAGCCCCTCACAGCAATAAACAGCCTGTCATTTGTTCCCCCCGGCCAGCGTGGCCCTGCCACAATGGCGGACCAGCCTAAGAGCAGATGCGCCCACAGCAGCCACCCAGAGCCTCCTCCCAGTGCACAGCCATCCGGGCCAGACCCAGGTGTCAGCGCAGGCAGAGGAAGCTGCGGCAGGGTGCCAAGGGGCGTTGTTCTCGCAGGAGAGCAAACCTGGCACACCTGCCACTCCCCGCAGAGCTCTGAGCTACCCCTAGGGCTGCTCCCGGTGTGCAGGTAACTGACACAGGCAGTGGAGAGGGGCAGGGCGACCAGCAAGCAGGAAGGGACTTTGTTCTCCAAACTGACACACGCATCACCTGCCAACTACCACCTCTATTGCCATGAAAAGGCAGAAGAATTTGGTCCAGTCCAGAATTACCCAGACAACACCCAAGAGAGGGCCTGGGGAGACAGATATAACCAATCTTCCTGAAAAAGAATTCAAAATAAAGGTCATAACCATGCTGATGGACCTGCAGAGAAATATGCAAGACCTAAAGGATCAAGTTAGGAGGGAGAATTCAGAAATAAAACCATCTCTGGAAGGACTTAAGAGCAGACTGGATGAGGCACAAGAGACCGTTAATGGAATAGAAATCAGAGAACAGGAACACAGAGAAGCTGAGGCAGAGAGAGATAAAAGGATCTCCAGGAATGAAAGAATATTAAGAGAACTGTGTGACCAATCCAAATGGAACAATATTCGCATTATAGGGGTACCAGAAGAAGAAGAGAGAGAAAAAAGGATAGAAAGTGTCTCTGAAGAAATAATTGCTGAAAACTTCCCCAAACTGGGGGAGGAAATAGTCTCTCAGACCATGGAAGCCCACAGATCTCCCAAAACAAGGGACCCAAGGAGGACAACACCAAGACACATAATAATTAAAATGGCAAAGATCAAAGACAGGGACAGAGTATTAAAGGCAGCCAGAGAGAGAAAAAAGGTCACCTACAAAGGTAAACCCATCAGGCTATCATCAGACTTCTCAACAGAAACCTTACAGGCCAGAAGAGAATGGCATGATATATTTAATGCAATGAAACAGAAGGGCCTTGAACCAAGAATACTGTATCCAGCACAATTATCATTTAAATATGAAGGAGGGATTAAACAATTCCCAGATAAGCAACAGTTGAGGAAATTTGCCTCCCACAAACCACCTCTACAGAACATTTTAAAGGGACTGCTCTAGATGGAAGCACTCTGAAGGCTAAATAGATGTCACCACAGAAAATAAAAACACACCAAAGAAAGCAGACCAACTAAACACTAACCAAAGGCAAAAAATAAAATCAACTATTCACAAAAGCAGTCAAAGGAAACACAAAAGAGCACAGAATAAAACACCTAACATAGAAAGAATGGAGGAGAAGGAATAAGAAGGGAGAGAAATAAAGAATAATCAGACTGTGTTTATAATAGCTTAATAAGCGAGTTAAGTTACACAGATAGTAAAAAAGCTATCTTTGAACCTTTGGTAACCACAAATCTAAAGCCTGCAATGGCAATAAGTACATATCTTTCAATAATCACCCTAAATGTAAATGGACTGAATGCACCAATCAAAAGACACAGAGTAATAGAATGGATAAAAAAGCAAGACCCATCTATATGCTGCTTACAAGAGACTCACCTCAAACCCAAAGACATACACAGACTAAAAGTCAAGGGACGGTAAAAGATATTTCATACAAACAATAGGGAGAAAAAAGCAGGTGTTACAGTACTTGTATCAGATAAAATAGACTACAAAACAAAGAAAGTAACGAGATAAAGAAGGACATTACATAATGATAAAGGGGTCAGTCCAACAAGAGGATATAACCATTATAAATATATATGCACCCAATACAGGAGCACCAACATATGTGAAACATATACTAACAGAATTAAAGGAGGAAACAATGAAATGCATTGGTTCTAGGAGACTTCAACACACCACTCACTCCAAAGGACAGATCTACCAGACAGAAAATGAGTAAGGACACAGAGGCACTGAACAACACACTAGAACAGATGACCTAATAGACATCTACAGAACTCTACACCCAAAAGCAGCAGGATACACATTCTTCTCAAGTGAACATGGAACATTTTCCAGAACAGAACACATACTAGGCCACAAAAAGAGCCTCAGTAAATTCAAAAAGATTGAAATTCTACCAACCAACTTCTCAGACCACAAAGGTATAAACTAGAAATAAATTGTACAAAGAAAACAAAAAGGCTCACAAACACATGGAGGCTTAACAACATGCTCATAAATAATCAATGGATCAATGACCAAATTAAAATGGAGATCATGACCAATATATGGAGACAAATGACAACAACAGCACAAAGCCCCAACTTCTGTGGGATGCAGCGAAGGCAGTTCTAAGAGGAAAGTATATAGCAATCCAGGCCTATGTAAAGAAGAAAGAACAATCCCAATTGAATAGTCTAAAGTCCCAATTATTGAAATTGGAAAAAGAAGAACAAATGAGGCCTAAAGTCAGCAGAAGGAGGGACATAGTAAAGATCAGAGAAGAAATAAATAAAATTGAGAAGACTAGAACAATAGAAAAAAAATCAATGAAACCAAGAGCTGTTTGAGAAAATAAACAAAATAGATAAGTCCCTAGCCAGACTTATTAAGAGAAAAAGAGAATCTACACACATCAACAGAATCAGAAATGAGAAAGGAAAAATCACGACGGACGCCACAGAAATACAAATAATTATTAGAGACTACTGTGAAAATCTATATGCTAATGAGGGGGATATCCTAGAGGAAATGGAAAACTTCCTAGAAAAATACAACCTTCCAAGACTGACCAAGGAAGAAACAGAAAATCTAAACAGACAAATTAACAGCAACAATAATGAACCAGACAAAATGTCCAGGCCAGATGGATTCACCGCTGAGTTTTATCAGACATTTAAAGAGAAGACATAATACCCATTTTCCTTAAACTTTTCCAAAAAAAAGAAGAGGAGGGAATACTTCCAAACTCATTCTATGAAGCCAGCATCAATCTAATACCAAAACCAGGCAAAGACCCCACCAAAAAAGAAAATTACCGACCAATATCCCCAATGAACATAGCTGCAAAAATACTCAACAAAATATTAGCAAACCGAATTCAAAAATACATCAAGAGGATTATACACCATGATCAAGTGGGATCATATCAAGGATGCATGATGGTACAACACTCGAAAATCCATTAACATCATCCACCACATAAAGAAAAAGGACAAAAACCACATGATTATCTCCATAGACACTGAAAAAGCATTCGATAAAATTCAACATCCATTCATGATAAAAACTCTCAACAAAATGGTTATAGAGGGCAAGTACCTCAATATAATAAAAGCCATATATGACAAACCCACAGCCAACATCATACTTAACAGCAAGAAGCTGAAAGCTTTTCCTCTAAGATCGGGAACAAGACAGGATGCCCACCCTCCCCACTGTTATTCAACATAGTACTAGAGGTCTTAGCCATGGCAATCAGACAAAACAAAGAAATACAAGGCATCCAGATTGGTAAAGAAGAAGTCAAACTGTCACTATTTGCAGATGACGTGATATTGTACATAAAAAACCCTAAAGACTGCACTCCAAAACTACTAGAACTAATATGGGAATTCAGCAAAGTTGCAGGATACAAAATTAATACACAGAAATCTGTGGCTTTCCTATACAGTAATGATGAACTAACAGAAAGAGAAATCGGGAAAACGATCCCATTCATAATTCCATCAAAAAGAATAAAATACGTAGGAATAAACCTTACCAAGGAAGTGAAAGACCTATACCCTGAAAACTACAAGACATTCTTAAGAGAAATTAAAGAGGACACTAACAAATGGAAACTCATCTCATGCTCTTGGCTAGGAAGAATTAATATTGTCAAAATGGCCATCCTGCCTAAAGCAATCTGCAGATTCAATGCAATCCCTATCAAAATACCAACAGCATTCTTCAATGAACTAGATCAAATAGTTTTAAAATTCATATGGAACCACAATAGACCCTGAATAGCCAAAGCAATCCTGAGAAGGAAGAATAAAGCATGGGGGATCTCGCTTCCCAACTTCAAGCTCTACTACAAAGCCACAGTAGTCAAGACAATTTGCTACTGGCACAAGAACAGAGCCACAGACCAGTGGAACAGAATAGAGACTCCAGATATTAACCCAAACATATGTGGTCAATTAATATACAATAAAGGAGCCATGGACATACAATGGGAAAATGACAGCCTCTTCAGCAGCTGGTGTTGACAAAACTGGACAGCTACATGTAAGAGAACGAAACTTGATCATTGTCTAACTCCATACACAAAAGTAAATTCGAAATGGATCAAAGACCTGAATGTAAGTCATGAAACCATAAAACTCTTAGAAAAAAACATAGGCAAAAATCTCTTGGACATAAACATGAGCAACTTCTTCATGAACATATCTCCCTGGGCAAGGGTAACAAAAGCAAAAATGAACAAGTGGGACTATATCAAACTGAAAAGCTTCTGTACAGCAAAGGACACCACCAACAGAGAACAAAAAGGCATCCTACAGTATGGGAAAATATGTTCATAAATGACAGATCCAGTAAAGGGTTGACATCCAAAATATATAAAGAGCTCACGTACCTCAACAAACAAAAAGCAAATAATCCAATTAAAAAATGGGCAGAGGAGCTGAACAGACACTTCTCCAAAGAAGAAATTCAGATGGCCAACAGACACATGAAAAGATGCTCCACATTGCTAGTCAACAGAGAAATGCAAATTAAAACCACAATGAGATATCACCTCACACCAGTTAGGATGGCCACCATCCAAAAGACAAACAACAACAAATGCTGGCGAGATTGTGGAGAAAGGGGAACTCTCCTACACTGCTGGTGGGAATGTAAGTTAGTTCAACCATTGTGGAAAGCAATATGGAGGTTCCTCAAAAAACTAAAAATAGAAATACTATTTAACCAGGGAATTGCACTCCTAGGAATTTACCCTAAGAATGCTGGAGCCCAATTTCAAGAAGACATATGCACCCCTATGTTTATCCCAACACTATTTACAATAGCCAAGAAATGGAAGAAACCTAAGTGTCCATCAGTAGATGAATGGATAAAGAAGATGTGGTACATATACACAATGGAATATTATTCAGCCATAAGAAGAAAACAAATCCTACCATTTGCAACAACATGGATGGAGCTAGAGGGTAATATGCACAGTGAAATAAGGCAGGCGAAGAAAGACAAGTACCAAATGATTTCACTCATGTGCGGAGTATAAGAACAAAGAAAACAACTAAAGGAGCAAAACAGCAGCAGACTCACAGAACCCAAGAATGGACTAACAGTTACCAAAGGGAAAGGGACTGAGGATGATGGGTAGAAAGGGAGGGATAAGGGGGGGGAAAGAAAGGGGGCATTATAATTAGCATGTATAATGTGGGGGGGCACAGGGACGGCTGTACAACACAGTGAAGACAAGTAGTGATTCTACAGCATCTTACTATGCTGCTGGACAGTGATTGTAATGGGGTATGTGGGGGGGACTTGGTGATGGGGTGAGTCTAGTAAACATAATGTTCCTCATGTAATTGTAGATTAATGATACCAAAAGAAAAAAAAAAGAAGCTTTGGTTGTTTATTTATTGAGTTAGAAAATAGTCCCTTTAGTTTCTGTTTTGATCTGGTGCCTCAACTTTGAATGATAAGGTTTACAATTTGAGGCATCATGATAACTTGTTATCCTATAAATGCACTTGATATCTGGGAAACCTGATCACTAACACCTTGGTTTAAAAGCAAACACTAGTGACTACTAAATTAAAAAAATACCGTATGTGTGATTCAGTGGAAAGGGTCTGTAATTTATTTTCATGGTATTTTGAATACCATGAAATAATGATAAACATCACTAACATAAAAACATGACTCTGTGACCTACATGCACTACAGAAGCACAACCAAGGGTGCACATTCTCAGTCTGTTGAAGCCACCCTATAGTCACTTGCCATAAGCTTTTCAGTGTCCCGCTTTGTTGACTCTGCACATTCTTCTATCAGAGCACATATCATCAGTTAGGTCATTTGACCATCCCCTCTCTCTGAGCTTCTTGAGGACAGCAGCTGTGTTCTCTCTTCTAGCAAATACATAAATATACAATGCTTACAAATAAATACAGTAAATATTGTTGACAGCTTTTGTGTTTTTACAAAAAACTTCATACTCTTTTGACTCTTGTTAACTAGTTCAGCCATTTATTAGTACTAACTTGGAGAGAGGCTTAAGTTACAAAAATACATGGAAGAAAAAATATAAAATCATAAAAATTTATCATTAATGTTTATGTAAAATGAGAAATATTCATTATTTGAGATTAGCAAAATTCTCCCCTCTAGATCATGGAACAGCAGTATTGCATAGGAACATTAATTTGCAAATGCACTGGCACAGAATTCAGCAACAGACAAATCTCTTGTCAAGAGTTTTCAAAGCACTAGCAGCTCTCATACCAGTGTGCCCTCTATGATTTAGTCCTTCCCAGCAGGATAATAATGTGCTTTCAAAAAACATTTGAAAAATTTTCTAAATAAAGAACTATTATTTTGAAACACTTAAGAATATCAAGGATTCCAAAAATGCCATTCTCTAGTGGGTGGTAACATACATTTGATCACTTCTTTTTCTAACAAATGAACTACTGTAGTTCAAATATTCTTTACAAAGTTATAAAAATTGTATCATGGGTAAATGGCAAAAACAAAACAACAAAAACCTTCATAATTTGTACCATATCCATTCATAAAAGAATCAAAGCAAAGTCAAAAAACCCTGAAAGTGCTACAAGATGACTAGTTATAGTCATCTATAGTATTTAGATGGACTGCAGTATTTAGAAAAACTTTCTGAAACCTGTTCTCCATGAAATTTTATGTATTTACTTACCCAAAAATATTTACAATCAAAATAATCATCAGCTATTTTCATTGTTAAGTCAGTTTTAATATCAGTGATAAAAAATAAGTACTAAAATCTAGGTCCCTAAGGATACTATCTGCTTACTCAAATTCTAGATCTGTAAGCAGATATCAGTCAGCTGTTTTTCAAGACAAGAAATTAACAGCAATTATAATAAACAGATACATAATGAAGCTATTAGGCCAGTCAGAGTCACTATAGAGTGTGTAATACTTGTTCTGGACTTAAAGATCTTAATCAGAAAAAAATTTATAGGAAGTAAACTTCAAAAGGAAAGAGAGTACTAGGAGATTAAGAATATGGATTTCTGATAGCAAAATAATGTGCCTACTAAATACATTTCACATTTGGAAGAATATACTAACTAGATATTTAAGAATTCTCTCTGGATCTTCCCTGCCTTTTGGGGAGGAGGAGGGGAAGAGAGAAGTGTGTTACGTGTGTAGACGTGAACTAAAGGATCAGACCACACACATCAAATGACAAATAACATATTTTGGAAACATACGATCATACTCGGGAGGGAAATACAAAGTGCAGCCAGGCAGTATCAAAGGAAAGTTGAAACATCCATACTGTTTCTGAATTCTCAGTTCAGAAAGCATCACTTCTTAGATGTGGTGACTTCAAAACACAGGCGACTATTAGGATCCTTGGTCCGCGGCACTTCGTGCCCCAGATGAAATTCTGCATGGATGGAGCTCATTTTAGAGCAAGAAGAATGAGCGGACGGGAGGAGAAATAAGGAACTTTATGCATAACATCCAAGAATTATAAACTTCACTAAGTGTTATGGCAGATTTATAAATACGCCAAGGGAAAGAACTGAAACAGGACAGGATCAGAACATGGACATACACTACAATTTAATAAATGGGCTGAGGACAAACCTGAATAATAGTAAATCCGCATTCTGTAACACGACACACATAACAAAAAAATCTCAAAAGCTAACACAGAAAGCTTCCCTTCCATGAACAACTACTACAACTATTAGCAAGGAAACGTTTTGTCTCAGCCGGTTCTGAGATAGCTGATGGATTCAACAAAGCAAGGCCTTTGGGAAGAGGAGCAGTGTAGGCTAATTCAGAAATGTAAAACCGATTAAGTAGATCGACGTGGCCATTTCGGGGCTATCGCCCAAAGCAAGGGTTTCCAATCTGGGGCGCCTCTATCGGCAGGGGCGCAAAGGGCTTCTAACAGCACCAGTGTGTTTACTAAACGCACCGGCCACTTCAGCCCATTCACAAGTGCACCTGCACTTTTAATCAACAGCTACCTACGCTGGCTGGGCAACTGCGCTGGCGGTAATATTCAAGAGCGGTTCCGACCGGGAGGAGGAAAAACTCTCTCTTGATTCCCCAAAACCACTCCATGAACGGTACAAGCCACCTCCATCCCCGGCTACTGGAAACCGCCGGGTTGGGACAGTGTCCACGCGAGGGCCTCCCAAGCCAGCCCCTCGCCCTAGAAAGGGCAGCAGGGCGCGGCCTGCCTCCCACTGAAGCCCGGTTCGGCAGCTGAGGCCTGGCCAGTATTTCTACTCTCAGCCCGAGGGTCTTGGAGCTGTTAGGACAGGAAACGGCGAAAGAAGAGCGCTGCGGAGCTCACCCCAGGTTCAAGGCATCGCGCTTTCGGCAGCAGCGACGCCGCCTCAGTCAGCCGCTCTGACCCGCAATCGGCTGCCGCGGCCTGGCCTGCTACTCGGTCGCACCTCAGTGACGAAAAAGCCCCGCCCCCCCCCAGCGCGTTGCCTGGAGACACTGTCCAGCTTTTCATTCCAGCGCGCGGCTGGGACTTCCTCGCACCGCTTCTCCTGAGGACCCTCGAGACCGGAGCCCGGGATGCCAACTGAGAGGGAAGGGTGGCAGCGAAGGCCACAGACGGGGCCGCGCCTAAGTGGCGGCGGGAGAGGCCTCGCCTGGCAGGCTCCTCGAGGCGGGGCTCCAGGAGTTGCTTTGGGTACCGCCTGGCCCACTGCTGCCTACCCTGGCATCCTCTCCTGAGCCGGCTGTTGAGGGCCCAGCTTTGTGACAAACGCCGCACTGTGAGCCCCCGTTTGGTCAAGCATAAAAAACATGTAGAAAGTAACTAACAGGGTGCGAAATGGTAAGCCCTAATAAGTGGCAGCTATTATTATGAACATATGTTGGCGATATCCTTGCTTTTCAGACCGTCTATTGTCAATGTTCTCCATTAAGCATCTGTTGTGTGTGTGCCAGATAGTATAGTAGGCACTCTACAGGCCTTGTTCTTGTGTAAGTAGTTTGCTCGAAGTTACATAGACAGTAAACAGCAGAGCAAGAATTTAAGCCCAGATCTGGCTGACACTATTGTCTCTATGCTCAGCAGCTAAATTAAACTACTTCTTATACTTTGGATACTTTGTCCTTCAGTCGTTTGTAGATATACCCTGAAAAGACTATCTTGCCCTCTGATAATAGATAATTATTGACCATTTATTATGGGCCAACCCCTGTCCTAAGTACTTGAAGAGGTATTAATCCTCACAGCTATCTTATGAATTAGGTATTATTAATACCCTCATTTTACAGATGAAGAAACAGGAATTTTCCATTTTTACAGATGGAGAAAGTCAATTAAGTTTTCCAAGGTCAACCAAGTAGCGAGGAGCAGGGCCAGATTCAAACCCAAGGAGACTGAACCAGGAGCTTGTGCTCTTAACTCTTGTTCTAAACTGCTTCGGTAAGATGGTTAGGCTCCATCAAGGCCAGGTCCATGTCTGTCTGTATACTTTTATACCTATGGAGGGTGTACTGAGAATTGTCTTCTTGATAACCAGTACAGAGCCTGGCATGCAGTAGTTGCTCAATATTTGAGCATTTGATGAATATTTAAACATTGGAAAAACTAAGAGCCTAATAATGAAGTATAAATAGATTAGTTTAAAATTAATTAAATTCAACAAGGTCCTATAGTTGAAACTAAACTAATCTGGGCTTGGGAGTCAGGAATATTTTTCTGTAAAAATTGTCTTTAATTAAATATAGCATTGGAGGTTTCAGTCAGTGCAATAAAACAAGACAAATAAATAAAAGGTATTCAGATAGGAAAGGAAGAAATAACACTGTATTTGCAGACAAAAATACTGTGGAATACTACCAAAAAAAGGCTACTACATCTAATAAGTGAGTTTAGCAAAGTTGCAAGATACAAAGTTAATATAAAAAATCTGTCTCCTAGTAATGAACAACTGAACATTGGAAATTTTAAAGTACCATTTAGGAGCAAAAAAATTAAATAGGAATAAATTTGACCAAAGGTGTGAAAAATGTAAAAATATATAAACTGAAAACTACAAAACAATTGTGAGAGAAATTAAAGATATATATCATGTTCATGGATTAGAAGATTCAATATTTTTAAGATGCATTTCTCTGTGAATTGATCTATAGATTCAAGGCAAGTCCAATAAAAATTATAGCTGGTTATTTTTGTGGAAATTAATATGGAAATGAGAAGGGCCAGTACTCATTTCTATACTTCATGGAGAGTGTAATGAAGATTGGATTATAGGAGAGACTGCAAGACTAAATATCTAAATATTAATATTAAGTTAGTGTTATTATTTACATATCTAGATAATTCCTTCTCATCCTACAGCTTTTTTCTTTGTACAAGCACAATGAATTAACTAGAATGTAAATAGAATAAGCCAGTAATAAAGATTATCTTAAAAATCAGAAGAGATTAGAAATCAACTCTGGAATAGGATTTAGGAAGTATATTGTAGCAGAATAAGGAAACTTTTATTTTTCCTCATATAAAGTTAAAGTTTATAGGAAATCATCAATATAAAGAGTAAGAGTTATGGAAGAAGAAACCTCTAAGTTAATCCTTTTATAAGAAGGATGGATCCTTTTGTAATGACTCTTGTAATTTGTATGGTATATTCAGATTTCATAGTTTATGTAGGTATTTTCCAGTTAAAATACAGAGGCTTCAATAAAATTGTAGAAAACAACGTCCTGTAGAGAAGACCAGGAAAACCTGAGAGACTTTTGAAATGGTATTTTTCTAGGAAAGTATGTCCAATGCCTCCTGCTTTTTGAAAGGTCACTTAACATCTGGGACAGGACTGTGGGAATATAAAAGAAAGGCTCTGAGTGGCTTTGGATTGTAAATATCTTTAACTTCCTGTATATAATTCATAAAATCATAAAGTTGAAAGAACTAATAAATCATCTGGTCCAACATTCCTCTTTTATAGATGAGGAAACTGAAAGTCAAAGATGAAAACTGATGTACATAAGGACTACAGAGCAAGTTAAACTGGGTTAAAATCCAGATTTCCTGGCCACTAGTCTAGTACTTTTCCTCACAATGCTTTACTGCTTTTAATTGTATCAGTAGGGAATGTGGAGGAAAACTAGGCACCTACAATTAAGATTAAAGTGTCTTCATTTAGGATGCTGCACTTTGAGGTTTTTAAATCTTACTGATCCTCAACTTTCTGACTGACTTATTTTTTTGTAGGACTTTGCTGTATATTAAATATATTAACCCTTTTTCTATGTTTTAAATTGGAGATATCTTTTCCCAGTTTATCATTTGTCTTTTGACCTTGCTTAATGGGAATTTTTGACAATGCAAATTTTTGATCATGTCAAACTTATCAAAGTATGTATGTAGTCTAGTCTTCATAAAGATAGCAATCATGTTCTTATTGCTTCTGGATTTTCACTATAATTAGGAAAATTTCCTCCACTTCCAGATTTTAAGGAATTCACCCATGCTTTCTTCTAGTACTTATAAGGTTTCATTTATTACATTTAATATTTGATCCATCTGGAATTTATCCTGACACAATTATGTGAAAAGTACATCTGATTTTATCCTTTTTTCTAAATGGGTCTTCAGTTGATCCAACACTACTTAGTCCATCTTTCCCCCCTCCCATCTTATTTGTCCCCTTTTAACATATATTAAATTTTCACATGAATTTAGGTCTGTTTGTGAGATGTCTGTCCTGTTACAGTGGTCTGTCTTTCACACATTAGTGTTGCATTGTTTGGGTTATAGGGTTTTATTATAAGTTTTAATACCTAGCAGGGATAACTTCCCTCTCTATTGCTCTTTTTTCCCCTAGAAAGAGAACTCATCTGAAGGGAAAAGGAAGTCAGGCCTTTATGAATGACCATGTAATTAAGCCTTAAGCATGATACAGGGAATGGGCTGTAGTGTGGAGATTTTGACAAGATTTTGTCCATGAACCAGTCCCTGTGGAATCAAGTCTTAAGTCATAGATTTATACAGGGATGTTAATAAAATCTGCAAAAGCTGTCTGAGCTAAAAAAAAGACAGTATATTAGGTTATGTTTAGTACTGCTTTGGGCCATTTCTAATGGGCTTAATCGCAAATGGCAAGAGAAGTACTAATTCTCCTCTTGCCCTACACTAGGGTTGCTAGGTGAGATACATAATTCTTAGCTTTGATACTGCAGGCATCCATGCTGATGTTAGGCAACAGCAACTGCAATAATAATGGGCAGAGATGGCAACACCTGAAGAAATTTGTGGTTGCTGGAGGAAAAGGCAACAGTCTCTAGTAGACATGTCATCGTCCAGAAAAGTAGCATTGTTAAGGTGCAACCTAGGGTTTTACCAGAAAGCAGCAGCATCTGTCAAAGGCCTTGGTGCCTTGTGGGTGTGGCAGTTCCCAAAGGATAGCAGCAGTGCTTAGTAGAGGCACTGGTACCTGATAGCTGTGGTGATAGCTAGAGGAATAGTCATGATGCTTGGTTAGAAAGGAACATACTTTTGTGTTCAGTGTGCCTCGTAGAAGGTAGGATAGTACTCATTGGAGTGGAATTAGAGTCAGGGCAGTAGAAAAAAATGCCACATGGAAGGTGACTACACTCTTGTGAGCACATTGGAATCTCCTGCTTCTGGATAAAGCTGGAGGGTTATTTTTTTCTCAAGAAGTAGGATTCTGCCTTAACAGATTCAGGGAAATGCAAGTTACATTGGTGCTTCCCAGGCCATCATTCTGGGAGAAGATACTAAAGGAAGTGTAGATAATGTAACAAGGATAATTATCTGTGCCCATATGCAGACTTTACTGATATCATCCAATAGCTCCTCAGTGCAGGGCTCTCTGGGGAACCTCTTTTGTGTATAAGGCTTAAGCCTGGAGGCCTAAGTAGGATCCAGAAAGAGACAGATGCAACAGGAACCACACGTCCACTTATCTATCTAACCACATTATATAGAGTGAAAATGATGGATGAGGATACTTACCCTGCCTCCAGGACCAGCTCCTGCTAGGGTCTGAGGAAGGAAGTTGACAACTGAGTGCCATGAATGGGTGCCATCTTTAAGGCAAAATAACTCCACCCACCAGTGAAATACAGCCAGCAGAGGTCCTGGCCTTATCAATCAAGTTAGCACCTTCTCCTCCAGTTGGGGGGAGGGTGGTCATTAGAAAGGGAACATACAGAGGTGGGAGCAAGGATGGGAATTTTCTCTTGTTTATATTAAAATTTAAAGTGTTCCCCAACTCTGATTGCCACCTCATAACTTGCCCCCATGCAGATGAAGGCCACCCAGCTTACTGAAGTATTATTGTGCCATTTTGACTAAGCATCTTAGTACTTTGATCTACCTACATTGGGGTTTCAGATACAGGGCAAGATCCCCCACTGGCAGACATGTTTCACTCCAAATTGGGATTGGGTTTGCCTCTTGCCTCTGCACAGACACCAGTCAATACTAATAGTAAGTTCACTTTGTCTCTGGTGTCTGCTATCAGCATACACCTCATCCTATCTTTGTTTCCATATTAATAACCCAGACAAACTTTCCAAGCTGCATCTTCAGATTTAGACATCTCCTCACCATACCTCTACTATACAGAAATTTCTGTTATGTTCTTCCACTTGTTATATCTTTAATAGATTCTTTTAAAGAATTAATGGTGAAAAATAACACAATTTTAAGATATTTTTTTATAATACTGTAGTTTAATGCAATTTTGTAATATCTTTGTTATTACTATAATTTACAATATTGACTTCTGCTAAAATGATAATCTTCATAGGTCAAACAATATGCACAATGCACAATGGAGTATTCTATTAGGTCTTTTTGTATTCATAGGGATTTTACCTTAGTTGATTTTGTCTTTTTTTCTATCACAAAAAAGTCTTCAACTTAGCTGAAGCCCAAACCCAAACAAAATAATTTTTACTATTGAAGTTGTAAAAAATGTCTGGAGATGTCCCATAAGGGTTCTAATTTCTAGAAAATGAGAGTATTTAGATGCAGAATTCCAGACTGCCAAGAAAACATCCTGGACTTTAAAGCCTAAAATGAAAATACAGAGATGAAGGAACCAAATTTTTGTCAATATTTATTCACCTTGTGATTGCTAAGGGAGCTCAACTTTCTCTGAATTGACCATAGTTGAAAACACACCGCAGTTGCTCTGTTAAATATTAGCATGAGATTGTTCACAGGTGAGTCAATGGCCTACTCAACAGTAAAGTTCAAGCATAATAGCCTTTTATGCATTCTTCTGACTTGTTCACAACTGCATTCGATACCAAAATAAGGTTATCAAGAAGAACAATATTTAGGTGGACAGACCCAATTGGCTCTGTATTGAATGATCTTAACATTCAGTGCAGATAGCTCCATAAAGCTGTAACTTGGAGCTCATGAAATCTCACAGAATTTATATGTTCATTCACTTGGCAACATTTACTAAAAGCCAATCCTGGGAGTGCTGGCTTTGCATGTACTTCAGGAGTGTTAATGATGGAAGGCAAATAAAATATGTACAGGGGTAGCTAACAGTAATACAATGTAGCATATGGGAACATATATAAACAAATTGCAAAGAGAAGGAATGAGAAGGAATCATTGATACGGTAGGAGGCAGCCTTCTAACAGGGCTCCCAATGATCCTCACCTACTGATATTCATGCTCTTGTATAATTCCTTCCCCTTAAGTGTGGGCTGGACATAGTGATGCTTAAAATGAACAGAATATAGCAAAAGTAATGGGATATCACATTGAAGATTAGATCTAAAATTTTTGACTTCTATCTTGCTAGCACACTCTGTCTTTGGCTTTTTTCTCTTGCTTACTCTTATGAAGCAAGTTGCCATTCTCTGAGCTGCCACAATGGAGAGTTCCACATGGGAAAGTACTGAGGACAACCTTTGGACAACAGCAAACAAGGTATTAAATCCTGACAACAGCCATACACGTGAACTTGGAGTTGATTTTCCCGCTTTGAAACGAATACAGCCCTGGCCAACACTGATTGCAACTCCGTTAGAGCACTGAAGCAGAGGACCCAGTTCCTGACCCACAATACAAAATAATAAGTGTTGTTATAAGCCATTGAGTTTTGTGGTAATTTGCTGTGTAGCAATAGCTAATACAATTAGAAAGGAAAGTAAGGATAATTGAAACAGAATGAACAGCACTTGCAAAGATAAGAGGGTATACTGTAGACTAAATTCTGGAATGGCTGATGATCTTGTGTGATTATAGCATGAAGTATCCTGGTAAAAATGGCTGGAAATAAGGTTTGAGAAGAGGATTGGAAGCCAAATTGTAAAATGTGTTCAGTGTCATTTGTATCATTCAGGGTTTTCTCAAAGGAAAAAGAAACCTCTCCCACTATTTTAAACAGAGAACATTAAACACATTTAACTTACAAAATCATTGGAAGGGCTTATAACTAAGTCTGATCATTACTATAACTGTAATTGCCTCTTAACTCACATGAAGCTAGGCTAGACTCTAGACTTCGCTGCCACACAGCCCAGCAAAACCGGAAGTGGCATAAAGTTGGTCTCTCCTTCTGTCTTCTAACTCATATGGGTATGCATTAAATGGCAGAACCTAATTTGATTCCAGAAGTCTAGCTGTACAGAGTCTGGGAAAAGTAATTTTACTTCTCCATCCTCTTCAATTTATGAACACATCTGAAATGGATGCTGAATACCAATTCACCATGTCCACCCAATATTGTAATATGTTTGGACTTGCTACTGGGAAAAATGGGGACTCCTCAAAGGTCCAAAGAATGACATAAAAAGCTCTGTATTGGAGAAAATTCACTCTGGTAGGATGAAAGGATGGACTTAAGCTGTCACAGAGAGTTTGCTGAGACTGGAAACAGAGAGCAATGATATAGGTGAAAAGTGGTGAAAGCTTAAACTCAGATCTGGGAAATAGCGAGGAGAGGACAGAGAATGTGTAAGGCAAAGTAAGTTGAGTTCATTCTAATTCAGTTAATATCTAATACTGCCATTCAGCCTCTATGTCCTTTAATTCATGTACCCTGAATGATAACTACTCTAGGGACTCTATTTTCTTACTCTAATGGTAGTAATCCAGGAGCTGTATTTTCTTTCTGTATTCTCAAGTCTAATAATTCTTTATCCTTTACTAAGTTTAGTTCAGTGGTT
Organism: Manis pentadactyla; assembly: GCF_030020395.1. NCBI lineage: Eukaryota > Metazoa > Chordata > Mammalia > Pholidota > Manidae > Manis > Manis pentadactyla. The sequence continues at coordinate 50,610,021 of NC_080027.1, forward strand.
CAGGCTCGGAGTGGTACTGAAGTGAAAGGTAAATAGCACAGCAACCAAAATTAACTTCAAAATAATTTTTGTTTTGGATTCCCCCAAACTATGAAGAGATTTAAATACATATGCCACAGCAAAGTTTGCAAAAATTTCCTTCCCTCTCCTATCTACTTCCATCACAGCCTGCAATTGCTCTGGACATCTCCTTCCACAAATATCTCTTGACACCCACTCCCATGGGATTCTTTCTTTTCCCCACTTCCCTTCCTTCCCTTCTTCCTTCTCCTTCCTTTATTATGTAGGTTGACTCAGACTCTCTCCAACAAGATAAATCCCTCCTTTTTAGGAAAGGAAATAAGGGGAGAAGTTAGACTGGCAATTTAAAAAGTAAAGGTCAGATATTAATTTTTGTCAGATAATAATTTTCACTGTTAGCTATTAGCTATTTTTCTTCATTATTTTACTTCCAAACTAATCTCTCCTTATTTCTTCCCAAGTCCTCAACTATATGTGTGTGCTAATGGCTTAAACATCTTTATCTTTAGTCTGCCTTCCCCCATATCTAAAATTTTACCTGCTTTCTAGATACTCCCACCCAGATATTCTGTTTCCATGCTACAAATGACACAGTCAAGCCAAGTGCAATATTTTGTCTCAAATATGCTTCCCTTTTCTTCATCCCCTAACTGGCTACTGGAATCATTCAGTAATTGACCATTCCTGTAATTAACCAAGTTGAAAACTTCACTATCATCTTTGAGTTACTTTACTGTCTAATCAACTAGCCTATATTTCTGATTTTAATCTCAGTGTCTATGGAATCCATTTTCTGTCCATTTGCAATGTCATTGCCTTAATCCAAGCCCTTATCATTTCACACTGCTACTTTGTCTTACTGTCTCTAGTACCTCTTCTCTCTAGTTCAGTGATTCCTATTCACTGATCCTGGGATCAGCTGGATCAGATTCTCTTGAAAGTTTTTAATTTTGTTTGTTTGCTTCAGTACAGATCTCTAGGTTCTAAACATGAAAAACATTCTGAATGTATTGGGCTGGAATAGGGGTTCATGATTTTGAGCATTTACAGATCTCCTTAGATAGGTCTGATGACCAGCTAGGTTTGGTTTAACAATTTCTTTAGTCCATATTTTTAGACTCATTTCAGAATATCCAAACCTTATTACATCCCTCCACTGATCATAATGTTGTGATGTTTTCTTGTGCCAATCAGAGCAAATGTTTAGTCTAGGAGTGAACACACCAAAGAGTCTCACTTGCTTACCTCCCTGGGCTCAGTTTTTCCTCTCTTCCCTACTGCCATGACACCTTTGGCTACAGCCATGATGTACAACTGGCTAGCTAGGGAACATTACTCCTGCTTTCACATATCTGTAATTTTGCGAGATCAAAAATTTCAGATTTTTCATTCTCATCTTTTCCTGTCAAAAATTTTATGGATCCTTAAAGGCCTACCTTAAATATCATGACCTTCATGAAGTCTTTACAGGTAGAATAAGTCAGAAATAGTTCCTCCTCTAAGTTTCCATACTCATTGCCTAAATTATAGCTCTTAGTATGGTTAGGTTCAAAGTACTGTGTGTTGTAAATTCTCTCTTTTACCAGACACTGTCTTTCTTTGCTTGATGGTAATTGTATGTATGTGTAGAGGGCAGGACCTGGGCAGAGGGGAAGAATGTGGAAGGAGAGAGAATCGGAAGGGTAAAGGAGTTAGATGCCAATCATAGGACTTGTTTACTTGCTTTCAGCATGTTCACATTATCCTGAAAGATTATCCTAATTATGGCTCAGAAAATTATTTCCATCATTCATATTGATGTATTTCCTTTAGTTGGTTGGCAAAGGCCAGTTCTTTGACTGGTACTTAACAATGAGTAAGTCATCACTGGTTCATTATAAAATAACAAAAAGAAGGTCTGTGTAGTGAGTTTTTCATGAAACTAGACTAAGTTAGCAACTTTATTCTGATTTTATATCTTTCTTTGCTTTCTTTTATAAAATGATAGTGGTATTAGGTTGTAGTATAATTTTCAGATATCTTTGTCTGAAAAAATAGAAAGTTGGAAACACTATTTTGGTCCCCAAATTTAAAAAGGAACCATTGATCTATGAAAGTGGAAAATATTGGGACTGCTGTTGCCTGGGTTTCTGGAAGCAGGCCTAGAAGCAATTACATCCTAGTAGCAATGAGCACACCTAGATCTTGATTTCTAATAACATTCTCAAAAAAAGAAAAAGGTTGGGGGAAAGTCAGGGCTCCCTGGAGAAATGGCTAATTTTAGGAAATATATAAAATGAGACTGTATCATTATATAGTGCCAGAAAGTAAGGAAATGCTCAATAAAAACACAGTGATGGTGTGATAGGTCAAAGGAACGTAGGAGCAAACTGAAAGAGTTCCCAATGGTCAATGCTGCAACAATTTGAACAAACAACAAATAGTACTGGATTATAACCTAACATAGAAAGTAAATATTCATCATTCCATATTGATGTAAATAAATGACTGAATAAATTAATGAGGGAGAAGAGATGAATCTCCTGTGCAGGAGAATTCCAAATAAATTATGTAGAGATTCTGCCTTCAAGGAGGCAGAGCATGACTGCCCTCTATTTAAGTATGGGCTGTGCATAGTTACTTTTCTCCAAGACTGTAGTATGGGAAGAGGGGAAAAGAGTAACTTTACATTGGAGAAACTTGACAAACAATACTTCAGCCAGGTGCTCAAGGTTAATATCAAAAGCGATCGGTCATGTTAATAGTATGTAGCCTTGATAGGATGTGATGAAAATGGCACTTTACCTCTGTGGTCTTCCTCTCTTCCTCCAGTGTAATGACAAGCAAACTTCAGATAACTCCCAACTGAGGAACATTCTGCACAATACCTGATCAGTACTCCTTAAACCTGACAAGGTTATAAAGAACTAGGAACATCTGAGAAACTGCCACAGCCAAGAGAAGCCTAAGGAGACATGAAAATGAAATGCAGTGTGGTATCTTGGATGGGATTCTGGAACAGAAGAAAAGATATTAGGTAAAAACTAAGGAAATCATAATCAAGTATGGATTTTACTTAATAGTAATGTATCGATTTTGGCTCATTAACTTTGACAAAGGTACCACACAATGCAAGATGTTAATAATAGGGGTAACTGGGTGTGGGGTTTATGGAACTCTTACTATTTTCACTTTTTTTGATAAATTTAAAAGTATTCTAAAATTAGTTTATTTCTTAAAAGTAAATAGCCTTCTAAATGCTAAAGGGGAACACGCTAAATCACATCAGCATTGTTTGGAAATTTGGGCATTTCCTGAGGAACATAAATAGAGGAGAGTGCTCCCAGCTGATTTTAGTATTATTAAAATGATTTTATGTCAAACCAGACCTTATATATAGACTATTAAAGGGTAAGCAACTAAATTTACTTACATTTAACTAGGAGATTGAACTGACAAATAATTCCTTTTCTTCCTGTTTGGACACTTAAACCTCTTCTTTTTTTGTGTGTGAGTGACTCTTTAATCCTTAGTAAGAATTTATGTTCTTGTATGTTATTATTATTGTCCTTAGAAGCCCATTCTTTTCTAGAGCAATTTGTTTTGCTTCGGACACTAGCTAAAGGTCTAGAAAAAGGCAATAAAATGTAGGATTCTTTGGTCTGGAAATCAGTATGATTCAATTCTGTTTAAGCCAATGGACATTACATTATAGACTCCAACTATGTAGAAGCATTTGCTGAGTCTCAAGGCATCTGCTTTATTCTAGCTTTCTACTCGCAGAAATCAGCGCGTCTTTATTGGACACACATTAACATGTTAATATTTGATAGTTGGCCTGGCTTTTATCAAAAGTATGCAGTTTTACAGGGGACTCCTTCTCAAGACAGAGTACCTTTGCCCAAAAGAATGGATCTATACTGTTTGAGTCAGAGAGGCAGGCATGAAGAAGAGGATTTTTGAGCAGGGTGATTCTTTGTACTACCTGGATATATAATCATATGGCTGTCTACCTTCTTGTTTGAAGACTGGTTTTGATAGGCTGGATTGTAGGTCTGAACTGAAGTAGTCTCTCATATTTTTCCAGTTTCTCTTTGTTCAATGGAGAATAAAGAGAATTTGACTAGGAAAAAGTAAACTTCTACCCCAAGCTCTACTTCTAGCTATCTGTGACATTGGGATTCATCTTTTTAAAACTCTGTGAAGAGTTTATAGGAGCTTATCTTAGATCCTTCAGTACCTTACATTCTCTGACCATACAAGTTGGATCAGGTAAGTCTTTGCTGAGGTTGGTGTCTGTATCCATGAGGGTGTGGTTATCAAAGTTCTTTAATGGTTCTCTTTTTCCCATGTTACTGCAAATGGATTTAAGAAAGATTCTCTGAAGTTGTGACAGGAATACTAAGTTGTTTTTCTTATTTTACTACTGTTGTTTTTGGCAAGTGACCAGTTTCAAGCTTTCATATTATAATAGTTTATCCCTATATCATCACTTGCAAGCACAGTGGTGTAGGGAAAGGAATATGGGCTCTGGAGTCATTCTGACCTGGGACTGAGTACAATCTTTACCACTTAACTAGACCTGTGACCTCGGAAAAGTGACTTAATTCCTCTAAAACTACAATTTTCTAACTAATAAAAAAATTAAAGTAATAATTCTTCCCAGGGAAAAGGTGGCAATTAAAATAGGACAACAGGTGAAAATGACTCAGTAGGTACTCAGTAAGTGTTAGTTTCCGTCCTTCCTTCCATCCTTTCTTTTTTCCTTTCTTCCATAATGATGGAAGCTACATATTTTTATCAGTATGTTTACAGTGGACATCTGGGCTAGCTGGTGACTGTGGATGGGGATGGGTGGGGTTTTCTCCTCCCTTCCTACTCCTGAGCATGACATATATGTATCTAAATTAACAGAAGATGATAGTACCCTGCTATATAGATGTTTACAAGATGGGAGATCTAGTGTGGAAGATCTGATTTTTTTTCAGCTAACATACACAGAAGGAAGACCACTACTTAGGTTCTTTCTGCCCTTTTGCATCTCCACTCCTGAGGACTACATGAGGCTGAGAAAGCTTAAGGGCTGACAAATCAGTTTCAAACTCACAGACCTCAGGGCCAGGGAGGTTGTAAATGAATGAATTGGACTGGCTGTGAAACAAAGAGCAATAGTATTACAAGATCCATAGGAAACAGTATCTTTACTTAGGCATGAAGATAGAGAGTGGTGAGGAGAAGTGGTGAAGTGGAGAGAGCATAGCTCATTTAAAGAGGATATCCACTACTCAGTATCAAATAGTTATTTCTATGAGGGATGGTGTGAGTTCTCTTTCTCCAGATCTCCCCACTTTTCAAGGAACCCCAGAAATATAAAGTGAAATTTCTTGATTTTTAATTCTTGGCAATTAAACCAAATTTTAAGATAACACTTTGTGAGCCAACCAAAAAAGATGATGCCAACAGGGTATGGGCTCTGAGATGAACATCATGGAGCTGTGGGGTCACTGGTGTAGGGAAGAAGATTATTAGCCATCTAAAGGGACAATGATAGAGAGATAGGGAAACAGGATAAATGAGCTATACTGATTCTCCAGCTCCCTGTGAACTCTGCACCAGATTAAAATATAGAACTTGAATTCCAAATAAAGGATTCTTTTATGTGTGTGTACTTGACCAATTTAAAATAAGACCGTCTGAAGCAAGAACAGCCCCACATGGTGAAGTATATACTACTGGATTTACAAATGTTTGTATTTCAACAACCAGAATTGTCTCTCTGACTTTTGCAAAAAACAGATTACTTCAGTTTTGTAGAAAGGTATAATGCCTGTATATAAAAAAAAGAACAAAGAAATTTTCTAAATGCTTTTATTTTTTTCGCACAGTATCTCTGTACCTTTCAGGCTGTGCTTGCTGGGAAAAGGGGAGCTACTAATGCATTTGATAATGACATTTAGAAAATACTTTGGTGTATAGAGAATGATGTACTTTTAAGGTATGTTAAGAATAAATTAAGATTATAATGGTTGCCATATTAGAGAAAATAATGAAATGTTAGTCTCAGCAGAAAAAAAAATAGCTTTGGATGTGGATAAGCCAGGGATATCAAAATTGAAAAAAAATTAGCTTCATACAATATTCTACTATATGTAAGTTTTTGATAAATAATGTTTAATTACAGAATGTAATACCTTACACAGCATCTGACATACAGTAAGTTTTCAGCAAATATTTGTTCAACTTTTCTGCCTTTTAGCACAGTAATTTCCTTAGTAATAACTTTGTAACTCAGACAAAAATGGAAATTTGTAAAAATTGTTTGTTTTTTGTAAAAGTATATTCTATGAGAAAAATAGCTGCAGCAGGAGAGAGAAAGAAAAAAAGTATATGCTCTTAAAAGTGATTCCAGCTCAAATTATTCAGAGATGAATACTTTGAACCCCTGTCTGTATTTATAGTCCCTGCTGACAATATGCAGTCAGGATCCTCAGCCTCATTCTTTTTTCACAAATCTATTTTGGTTTTATAGAGGTCAGTCTCAAGTCATGAGAAATTTCCATGGTCTTCAATTGCTAAACTTTACCTTCCTTCTTTTGCTCTTGCCTGGCTCAGAAACCAATGCCAGGTGGTGTAAGTGTTTCCCTTTCAGAACTGAAGAAAGGATCTGGGCTGTGGAGTCAATAGAGAAAGCCTTGGTCTGATGGTTTCTTGGCTCTCAATTCACCTATTCTCAGACACCCAGAAGCCCCTTTACAAATGTGTTCTGATTAGCCGTCTCAGGTCTTTATGCTTTGCAAACTTCCTTTCTCCCTTTAAAATATTATTAGGACATAGCTAGGCTAGGAAGGCCATGAGAAGCTTCGGAGGTAGGAGGATAGGATCCAGAAAGGATTGCAGGAAGAAGGGAATTCCCTTTGGTGAGCTTCATTGTCCAAAGCTAGCCATGAGCTGATTTCTATGTAAAAATCAAGGGTGGACTTTCTTCTTTGGTTCTTTGGTCCTTTTAAGTTTCCCCATCTGGAGCTGGGATATGTATCAGGAAAGAAATCAGCCTCAGGTGTGTCCTCTTATTTTTTTTTCTCATCTAAACTTCAGCTTCCAGGCATCTCACTGTAGTTTTGGGTAGGCTCTTGGGCTCTTCTGACTTTTTATCAGTTTTCTTTGATTCCTCATTAGGGTTGCTATCATCAGCCTTCTCTTCCTTCACTACTTTGGTTTCAATCATTTCCTTCTGTTGATTCTTGTTTGTAAAAGGGAAGGCCTTCACATACCTGTAGGCATAAACATAAAATAAAGTGAGAGACTTCTATGTAACATATATAACAATACATAATGCTTTTCTGTGATGGTCCCTATTGGCACAGTACACTTGGGTGCCTTTATTTCAGAAAGATGCCAGTATATGCATGCTTAAATACATTAACACATCCCCACCTTAATGGATTCATTTAGGTGGAACAGTAAATTCACAGGTCAAACTTTAGGCTGACCTCACAACCTTTCCACCAAAAAGAAAAAAAATCGAATAAAGTGTATACTTTCCACCTACATCAATCTTTTCTTTTTATTTCTTGATTTTCAAGGGAATGTGCACTGAAATAGTAGGAAAGATTGGGTGATAGGAAGGAGAGGTAAGAGAAGGGAGAAAATCAACAGTGTAAGAGGACTGCCATTTCCATTTTGGCCAAGAAAATGCTAATAACAACCCTGGAAAACCACAAGAAAGGAATCGAGAAAGATTACAAGACTTATGATGTGCTAACAACCCTACCTTTTGACGTAGCAAACTGCAAGACCAGCTGCAGCAGCAAAGAAGAGGAGTGCGAGTACTAGCAGAGCCGTGGGAACACCTGAGGGAACAGAGACATGGCCTGTTGGCCGTTCACGTATACATTGCTGTGCACTACTCCTCTAATGATTCATCTTCACATGTGATCAAGACAACAGATAGTGCAGGAGCAAAGCCTTCTCTGTGACCACACAGGGGCCACTGAGGTTGTGGGGCCCACAGCTGCTGCTTTGCTTGCAGAAAGCCTACAGAATCCTTGCCTCCCATGCTCTCTTTATTCTATAAGTTGCAATATGACAGATAGAGTCCATTTCTTCTCTGTGGCCTTAAGATGGTAAGTTTAGAGCTAATTAAGTATAAGACCTTTCCTTTTAAATAAGAAAACAAACTTTCTAATCATAGGCATTGAAGTTATATATTTCTAAAAGAACCTCTGAATAGTAAAAAATGATAGTAACTTATTTTGAAAGTCTTTGAGTTTTAAAAATGAAGCCATTTTATACTTGTGATTTTTACTTTAATCATTAAGGTTTTTTAGAGCCCTCAAATTCTATGACTTTATGAAGTTGAGTTTCCATTAAGTTTTACTTATATTTGGCAGAGACTCTACTCATTCTGGAGAGAGGTTAGTTTCTATATATTGTCTGTCATACACACATACATGCTGCAGACACAGAAAGTGCTGACATAACCAGCATTATTTACCTCCAAACCCAACATCTTCATTCTTAAATGCTGCTTTATTTTCAGTATATGATTCAGTTTCTATAGATATGGTGCTAGTTTCCATAAAAGCTTCTGTTACACAAATTAACTTTCTTTTCCTTGAAGTAGAAGTGGAGGCTGGAGCAGGAACAGAAGTGAGAGTAGGTGCGCTGGAGGAAGGTGCATCAGGAGGTGATGCTGAGTATATACTGTCACTGACAACCATTTCAGTTGTGTATATTGTGGTCTGACTGTTGAATATTGGATCTTTGGTGATAATTTCTGGAAAGCATGAGTTAATCCAAGCATCTGTCAAGAGAGGAAAAATGAAATAACAAGTAAACATCGCAACAGCTTCCTAACTGGTCTTCCTGTCTCTGGTCTTACATCCCTCCAATCCCCCTATACTGTGGCAGGAATGGTCTTATAAAAATGCAGATCTAATCACATCACTTCCTTCCTTAGAAGCCTTCAGTGACTGCCTCTACTGCACGGCTTTTAAGACCCTCCATGATCTGTCCTCTGCTGACACAACCAGCATTATTTGGTCAGTTTGTCTCTCATTCCTCCTGCAATACTGGAATCCCTTCATATTTGATGTTTTCTCTCACATCCAAGTTTTTCACCTGTAAGACTCTTTGCCTCTTCTTTATTTAGCTAACCCTTACTTATCCATTGTGTCTCAGGTTGAACGTTTCTTTATTAGGCAGACTTAATGGCTAGATTGGGTCCCTAGGCATATGTTCTTGTACCTTCTACTTTCCTTATTGTAGTTCTCCTTACACTGCTCCTCATTGGAATGTGACCTCCATGGAAGCAGGAGTCCTGTCTGTCTTGGTCATCATAGTACATGCACTGAACTTGGCACACAGTACATGCTTGAAAAATATTTGAGTTAAGGAAGAAAGGAAAAGTTAAGGGAAGGAAGGAGTAGATGGGGAGACCAAATATACACACATGACATCACTTTAGGACAAAAATCCACTTAAACCAGATACCTCTGTGTTCATCAAAAAAATTTTAAGGAAGGGGGACAGAGGAGGGATGTAGGATTGCTTTCCGATCTGTTGTATGTGGTAGAGAGAATTCTAACATTTTGGGGGCATCTTTTCTGATCAACCATGGCACATCATTTAACAAGTTCATCAAACTCTCATTTATACAGGAGGAAACAGAAGTTCAGAGAAGTTTAATAACTTGCCCAAAGTCACATAGCTAGTGAATGGTAGAGGAAGGCAATATACTATAATATGACTTGCATCTATATTAAATACCTAGTTATTTCTGGCAGTGGGTAACATCAGTTGGAATGTTAGCTATGAATGAAAATTAATTACATTCATTTTTGAAAAATTAAACATATTACCAATCAAAGTCATGGATACTACTGATAAAATATTTTGACTGCACACTTTCAGTATTTTATACTATTCATTTTATTTGAAAAGACCTCTGTTCAAATAGACATCATTGTTGACCTCTGCCCTGAACTTTTAGTTGCATTTTCCATTCTTGAACACATGCTAAGTTCTTCCTTCCAAAACATGAACATTTTTGAATATCAGGATTAAAGACAGACTGAACACATTATACCACATTGAGAAACAAAATCACAGAGACAAAGCATGGTTCCTGTTTCCAGGAGGACAGAAGTATTTTGATAGGTGTAGGGAGATATCACTGGGGATTCACAGAGGAGATGGCATTTGGGCAGGGTATAGAGGATTAATGTGTCCATTCAAATATATCTGAGCTCCAACTCTGTGCCAGGCACTGTTCTAGTTGCTAGGCACATGGTACAAATAAAACAAAGCCTCTGCCTGTAAAGGGCTTATATACCATTGGAAGGATAAAGGTAAAAACAAAATAAAAATGAAACAAACAAAAAACCAATAAACCAGAAATTTCAGAGGATGATAAATGTTTAGAAGAAAATTAAACAGGATAAGGATTAAACTGGTAGGGGCAGGGAATGGGAGACATACTTTGGATAGGGTAATAAGAGAAAGTCTCTTTGGGAAGGTAATACTTAAGATGAAACCTGAATGATGAAAAGTAGCCAGTCATTGAAGATCTAAGGCAAAAGCATCTCAAGTAAAGAGAACAGGAAGTTCAAGAGCCCAAAGTTGAATGAATTCAACATGTCTGATAAACAAAAGGCCAGTATGGAAGGAACAGAGCAGCATTTTCTCTAGCGTGGAAGAGGGAATAGAATATCCCAGTCAATAGGAATACAGTGATCCATGAATCCAGAAGTTTGAAAGCATAGTTATGTTAGAAAAATGACAGAGGGTACAGAGTAGCTGGAGATTAGGGTGGTATATGATTGGTGAAAAACTGCAAGCAGGAGATGAGACTGGAGAGATAGGCTGAAGCCAGAGTATTAAGATTCATAAATACTGTGTGAAAGAATTTGGAATTTATTCTGTAGGCGAAGGAATTTTCAACTGGGACCCACAAACCTCCCAAATGATATACAGAATTCTCATATATGCCCACTTTAATGTGCAAAAGTTTCATAGTTGACATCATATTCTCAAATAGAAAGTCATCCAAGGGCTGTGGAAAGGAGTAATGCAATTAGCAATGGAGCTGTGTGGAAATTGAAATTCACAGAAGAGAGAGCACAATCCAGGAACAAAGAAACAGATTATTTATTAAAATTGCATGGAAATAGGGCAATACAGAAGTATCTAGAATCCTAAAACTTAGATCTTAGAGATCTTCTAAGGAAAAGTGATTTTCAACCCTGGCTACAGGTCAGAATCATCAAAAAATATTGATGCCCAGGACCCACTGAGATCCTCATATGTTATTGATTGTGACCACAGCAAGTTACACTCTAAGCACCAGTTACTTCTCTTGGAAAGTAGAAACAGTGCTTGTGTCATTTTAGTCAAGATTAATGAGATAGTAAATGTGTAGGGCCTAGAATAGTGTATGGGCATAATAGGTAAGATCTGTAACAATCAGTTTCTTTTGCCTCTCTGTTCCTTAAGTGAAGCTGAGAGGGCCATAGTGTGAGGGAGCAACAGCTATCTGGTACCATGAACCCTAACTGGTCAAGAGTACACCTGGAAGAGTTAGGACATGGTATCTCCTTACTCTCCAAAATAGAAATGTCATTTCCCTGAATGTGCCAAGTGCTCTTACAGATATTAAACACGGAGTGTGGTTGGAGTCCAAGAGGAAAGAGAGAATAAGGTGTATGGGAAGGCTTCCTAGAGAAGATTGGCCTTTGAATTTTGAATAACTCCTTTACTGTAAGTTAGCCAGATGGCAAAGAGAATGGGCATTGTGGCAGAGGGAAACAGCATGGAAATAGATAGTGTGTGCAGAGCATTAAAAACATTTTTAGTTTGATCCCCAAAGCTCACAAAGATATCAACAAGTAAGATAGGATAAGATTTAGGGTCAGGTATAAGGTCACTCTGAACCTCAGACCTCATAAGATAGCAATAAAAAAGAAAGTTACAAAAACAAAGAAATGGTAAATTTAGGATTAACATTAGGGTAAGGGTTAGGGTAACTGATCCTCATAAAGGCAAACAGAAGCAGGTGAACCTAATTTATTTCAAAATTATAATATAACCACACAAAGTAGCAATTTTTTTCAATCACTTTAGCACACAATTCTCTGACAGTACATTTTTAGAGGGATATCTTCTTAGGACTAAAGGAAATGCAAAGAATCTCCATTTCTACTCACTTGGTTTATTATTTCTAATAATGTTGGTTTTATAATTTTGAAACTATTGTAGGATAAGAAAATATACTAATATTATTTATTGGGAATTAAGGTTTTCCATGTAAGAGAAAAACCTACAAGTAAAACTGTGTTAAAGAATTTGGGATTTATTCTGTAGGTGAGGGAATTTTCAACTGGGGCCCACAAACCTCCCAAATGATATACAAAAGTTCTCATATATGCCCACTTTAATGTGCAAAAGCTTCATAGTTTACGAAGAGAATTTGAGAATTTCATATTCTCAAATAGTAATGTAAACTAAGAAAAAATTAGAATTGTTGAAGTTGAGTTGGAAATATAAATACAGATTCATAATTTTTAAATATGTTTGTTGGCATATGATATAATATAAAATGTATATATAAATGTATATCTATACATACATTTTATATATAGATATAAAATTTCCTAGCTATCCACTAAAAAGGACTGAGAGGCAATGAAAATTCCAGCAGTAATGAGAATAACATGCATCCAGATCTTGGTTTCTACTAACATTCTCCATTAAAAAGAACCAGGGTCTCTTGGAGAAATAAGTGGCTGATTGACATGTGGTACAGCGAAAGTACAAAGAGAGCCTGGGACAGGTTATTATGCTGGAAAGTGAGGAATTGCTCAAGTACTAATGGGATAAATGACATGAAAATTAACTAGAAGGGGTTCCCACTAGCCAAATTTAGGACAATTTGAGCATCAAGAAGAATAAAATAATAATTGTGTGATTTATTTTTAACACATTACACACACAGAATAAGTAAAATGCCATGTGTCCACAGTAGTAGTATAATGGGGAAGGAGGAGATGTGCATGTGTGTGTGTGTGTGTGTGTGTGTGTGTGTGTGTGTGTGTGTGTGAGAAAGAGAGAGAGAGGGAGGGAGGGAAGGAGGGAGAGAAAGAGACAGAGGGAGAGAAAGAGAAGGATTCTTCTTTATCAAAGAATGCCAGCTAATAAATGTACTAAGAAGAATAGAAAATTATCAGTTTGCAGCCCTGCATATAATAACTGATTCCAGCAAGGATCATCAGTGGCTGATTAAGCTATTAGGTAAAAGATGGTTGGGGGTCAGAATATTTGCATGGTGCCAAAATATCACACTGTAGATTACTACTCATTGCAAGGGGGGAACATATCTTTATGAGTTCATCAGAGTGATCTGACAGTCACCATCTTATTCAAACAAAGTTACCATATTCGTAGTGGGACATACTGACATTAAAATTCCTTTTATAGAGATGTAATCTAAAGTATACGATATCATCTATGAAGTATTTTTGCCAAAAACAGTGGATATGATTTAAAGAAGCCTCTAAACCTAACTAAGTATACAGGAATTTCAGGGGATGGAAGTACAAGTTAAATGAAACCATAAGGAAACACGCAAATCCAAATCTTCTTCCCCTGACTCCTTTTGTTTAGTTCAGAGGGCTGGGTATCAAATCATCACACTGACAGCTGACAGGAAGACCAGGCAGTTAGAAGGTCAGGCCATTTGACAGTCTGGGCTGGCAATGAAATAAGCAGGCATGTGAACCACCAACTGCTCAGCCAAAAGTGATAGGCAGAAGAGGCAGAGGAGAGAAGGAGGATGGTGAAAAAAATAACTGGAATAAGCTTTATGTTCCAGTCTTGACTCTTCCGCTAACTGACTGTAAGACTGAACAAGCCAAACCTCCATTCTGAGCTATATATAGTTGTTTTAATTCATAAAGTGAGGGAAGTGGACAAAGTATCTTTCAGTATCCTTTCTAGGCTGAAGTGCCCTGCTTCAGAGAACTGTTTGGACCCTATGTTGACTTTGGGCAACATATTGTTGCTAGTGCACACTTTTCTCTTGGATGTTAGACAATAACTTTGGAATCCAATTTTGTGTGTTACTACTTAGCCGTCTGAGTTTTAGAAGGTCAGATTCATGAGTATGTGTGAAGAGTAATAAATGAGACAGAGGTTCTTACAATAAGCTGAGAACAAGTGTTTAGTAAAAGAAAAACAGAAGTTACTCAGGTAAAGAATTTGGGCTAAAGTGTTCAAGGTCTCCAAGCAAAGTTAAAAGGACAACTGTGTGACCATGAGCAAATCAGTTCTACTTTCTAGCTTCAACTCCTTCCTTTATAAATTGGAGATTAGATGTTGTTCTTTAAAATATCAAATGTAGATCTGAATTTTCTCTCTTATATAGGAATGTAGGATAATGCAAAAAGCATGGTTTTAGAGTTGGACTTGAGTTTGAATCTTTATAATAGTGATACCTTAGACAAATGTATTTACATTCTCTGAGCTAATTATTCTCATATGCAAAATGGGGGTGAAAAGGCATGCTTCATAGAGAGATTGTTGAATTCAGTGAGGTAACTCAGTACATTTCTTTGTCTGTAGGGTATGTTCCCTTCCCTTCCTCCTGTTTATATTATAGAGGAAAGGGTGCAAGTAAGGGAGCCTCCTGGGATGCTCTCTCCCTGTGTTGCCATTCAGTCATATTTTCCCTAACTTTTTCCTCTGAATGGTACACTTCCTGGTCACAGAGGCCATCTTAGGAGTATTAAATGACCATTACCATTGATTGCTTCTGCTGCTGCTCAGAGTTACTCTTCTCAGACAGGTCATAGAGCTAGAGAAACCCAGAGAAAATGTGGAGAGGCTGCAGATGACTCACCAGATGAGTTGTAGCAATAGGCCCTGAACTTTAAACTGAGGGAGTTTCTCCAAGTCAAGACACCCATCCCATTCTTCCCACACTTGGGGTTCGGGAGAATCCGAGGAATGACCAAGAATTTATCTTCAACCCATCCATAGCTGTAACAGAATACACATTGGTTTAACTGACACATTTATCTCTATTGCTGACAAAGAACAGAAAGCCAAAAGAGCTCCAGCATTGTTTGTGAATCCAGCTGGTTCTCACCTGCAAGTCTCAAAGCCAAACCTCCATGCTTCTTCAACCTGGTTTTTGCTGGCCAAAGTTAGTCGCAGCAGCCTACAGGCCTCATCAGCTTCTGTGAAATTCAACTGCGGGGTTGTCTTTTTGCTCACAAGCGTGACCCCCATAATTCTGCATGGCCCTGAGATTGAAAGCTCTGCAAAGAAATCATAAAGGCCCTCAGTTTTCTGCTTTCCTTGTTTCTAGCCCTTAGGTTTTTCTTCCTAGCCAAGCATTATTGGGTTGACACGACTATGAGGTCTTTGTGGCTGGAATTGAAGTTTAGAAGTAAAAGGACACAGCCCAGGCATTTCCCACAAAGACATCCTGCTTAGCTAGGTAGGTGCTTGTTCTGATCCAAGCTGCACCTCTCATCAGATCTGAATCCATCATACCCACTGCATTAAAGTGCCTTGTTCATTCCATGGAGACTTTGGCTACCAGTTCCTGGGGTGGGGCCAAGGTGAGGCAGTTCCTGCAAACCTTTTCGGAGTCTATAAAATGAAGGGTCTGAAACTTTGAGAAAGACAGAATTCAGGACTCTGGTTAATAGAATTGTTAATGATATTTCAAACAGCGTGGTTTGGGGACACCATTATTTCTGAGAAGGGCTGAAAAATGTTGCTCTTGGATTAACAGAATGTGAACTTTCTCAAGTCTAGGTCTTCTCTGACCATTGGGGGGCAGGCTTACTCAGAAGTTCCTGGAGGAGCCTGGCAGTAAACCTTGCATAGCTGAAAAACTAAAATAAAGAAAGTAATTTTAGAGTCAGACCTGAATTTGAATCTAGCCTATATCTTTGTCTATCTCTGTGATTTAGGCTCTTTACTTCATCTCTTTGAGCCTCAGTTTCCTTATTTATAAATTTGAGAGAGTCACAATATCTATTGTACAGGGTAGTAAGAGTTAAATGAGTTAATTCAAATAAAAATGCTTAGCCTAGTGTCTGCCACAATGTAGTGTTCAATAAATCATAAATTAACATTATGTTATCTTCAAAGCATTTTGGTTTTAGTCTGCTAATAACTGATCTCCCTGAGGAAACCAAGGCAGTTGAACAGTTATGATGAGTAATGATTTACTCAAAATCTAATGAATCTGAGAGTTCTTTTGATCTCTTTTGTGGATTCTGGGATTTATAGACCTGTATGAAATTGCATTGCATTCAGTTACATTAGTCCTACTGAGCTTCATCCACAAAAGTCCATAATAGGGCATTTCTAATCTCGCAGGTAGTTGCCTGTAACCAGATCTGTGCATTAGATGTCCCATCAAATGATTTGACCTTTCTAGGTTGGCATTTAAAGGAAATTTCTTCTTGCAAACATGAAATGAACGTTTCTAAGTCCTCCATGTTACCTTGCTATGCTCTGGAGCAGAGGGCTGGGGGCAAGGATGTGTATATGATGTACAACATTTGTGGATGGCCTTGCTGGCTTCCTGACCCTTCTCTCACCAAAAGAAAAGACCAGACAGCCAACACCCAATGTAACTGTTTGTGACAAAACAACCTCTTATGGTTATATGTACTAATACCTATACAATACTGGTATTGATTCTAATACTAATTTAATTCTAGCATCTATCATCTGTCATTGTTACTGTGTGTCAAACCCTGTCTCTTTTAATAGAAAATTGAATCTCAGGGAAATTAAGTAATTTTCCCTTAAGAAAATTTCCCCAAGCCCAAGCAACTAGGAGACAGCGGGCACAAACCCAATTAAGACTGACTCTAAAACCCCAGTTCTTAGTTGGGGCACTATTCCACTTCCCACTCTACCATGAGAAGCTGAACACATGCACACACAACTGGAGCCGAATTCTCCAAACACAACATTTATCCTGGAATTTGTCTCATTTAGCCCATGAGCTTGCTGTTGCCCAAACCTCTTATGGCTGCATCTTTGGGAATATCTGCAGAACAGGTTTGTTAATTACACTGTAAAGTGATCTTGCTACTCTCTCATCATACCTCATTTTTACTCTAGATATTATTATTTAGAGTAATGATAGACCAGGACCTTGGACAAGTTAGTGTTCTTATCCATAAAATGGGGATCGTTGTATCTTCCTCACAAAATTTTTATTAAGAATTAAATTAGATATTTGTACCTAGTAGAGGCTAGGTTCATAGTAGTTAGTCAACAAATACTTTTATGCTTTCCTATTTTGTTTAAGGGCAAAAATTATGGAGCTGGAATCCAAAGGATACATTAATAATTCCTTCCTTAAGACTTTTTAGGAACTAGAAGGCACACTAGAAATGGCATATACTTAGGAATTAGACAAAGCTGAAATCAAAACTGAGCTTTATTATTTGCTGCCTGTATGACATCAGGCAAGGCACTTGGCCTTGCTGAGCCTGTACCTTCAACTGTAAAAAGTCTTCTTGAGAAGATGAAATTATATATATATATATATGTGTGTGTGTGTGTATAATATACACACACACACACACACACACACATATATATATATATAATTAACTCTGTATCTGTACATAATAGGCCCTCAAAAATACCAGTTCCCATCCTTATTCTCTTTATCGTCATTGGCCACTTGTTCCCTGGTCATGGTTGTGTATAACTTTCAACTGTTTCTAAAAATTTAATTTCCTTAGGAAAATTTTGCCATTTTCAAAGATAGTCCAAAGAATGTGATGGTATCATTGTCAAAGAACAATTTCTAAAACAGTTTGAGTAATGACAGCATTGTGGGGAAAAGCGAAATTTCCCAGGGGGATTTGAGAGAGGACCAAACTTATTTGAAAGTAACAGTCTGGTACTGAAAAAAAAAAAATCAATCATATAACTCTAATATAAACTTAAAATTTAATACAACAATACATAAATCAGCTTGGGATGTCTGTTTCTAACATATATCTCAGGGCATATTCCAGCATAGGAACACATAATATTCCATATAAAGTGCTCAAATTTTCATTTTCCTGGAGCTATAATATGAGTGATTTGTGCTTATAATTTTTTGCCTACAGTACATAATGAGGTTACCATTTAGGCATCTCAAAAGCCCAGAAATGTCTTCAAGTCATTCCTTTGGTAGGGAACTGATGGCTAACTTACAAACCTACTATTTTTACATTTTTTTCCCAGTTAGCTATTTACAGCATGTTAAAAGCATGTGCATTCCATGCTAGAATAGTAAAATTGAAATTAAATAGTTATACTGACACAAAAATATAAAACAGGCTAATATTCGGTGAAAGTTGACCATTTTTTCCAGGCTTAGTGATGGCTTAAAATTCATCACAATCATAGTTTGCTTCTTCAAAGAAACACTTTTAAAAACAATCTCTCCTCTATGTTTTGTTTCAAAGTATTCTCATTAAAATGATTCCAGAGCCAAAAATAAAAGGCAAGATAACATAAAGGTAAATGTGAATCATCTTGATGAAATTGACAATATGGTGAAAATATTTCTGGCAAAGCAATACTATTAATCAGATCTTTTGTTGATATTGAGGGTCTCCCCCATTCCCAGCTATTCACAGTCAGTAACTTAGTAGGCTTAGGACAATTTGCAAGACCTTGCCTTGCCTCAGATTAGAAATAAGAAACCTACCTTCTACATGGAGAGCGCCTTGGACCAGAAGCCTTGTGGTCCAGATGGAGGCAAGAAGAGGCACCAGGCTGAGGCACTTGGCCATTGTGCCAACCTCTTCAGACCCAGATGAACACCTCAGATGGCCACTGGCAGTAACAGAGGCAATCACCAGTCTGGATGGAGACTTCTGGAAATATGTTGCAGCCCCACTGTTCCACTTCATAACTGAGACATCCGGATTTCCCTGCTTTCAAGCTTCTGACTTGTCAAGGTCACTGGGGGAAATGAGTGACGTCCCTTAAACACTCAGGCTGTACTTTGTGGATGGCTTCTGGAAAATATAGCTAATGCTGACTCAGAAAACACACAAATGAGGAAAGCAGATAGTGCAGCATGAACTGCTGAAGTTTTCCCCAATTCCCATATTCCCAGCCACCGCCCACATCTCCACCAGCTCAGTTCTCACACTGTTCATTTTTATTGCCTGTGGAGCCCATTCATTTATGTACTCACAGGAATGTGGCTAAAGGAGATTGAGTATGGATGATGATTCCACAATCAGTGATTTTTTTCACTGGCTGCTTCTCTCTGTGATCTGTGGGGGAATGATGCTAAGGCTCGTGAAAGTGAATGCCCATTTAAATACTGAGGATAGAATGTTCATGCCACCCTTTGGGAGTGGCACACTTAAAACTGAAATTTCTATGCCAGTGCAGGTGATGCTTTCTCCAAAGAAACCAGACACACACAAAAATGTTATATTTCCAAAGCATAACTGGAGGAGGTGCATTTACAAAATTAGTCACTTTATACTTAACAAAAGGATTTTTGACTTCACAACAGTAATTTCCACAGTGGTCCTTTACATAATCACTCTCTAACAATTTGTCTTATATTCTAGCAGACCAAAATTCAAAATTTCAACTTCCCTTTTCTCATTCATGAATGTGAGGTTTATCTGTACTGTGTATGAGCAGATTATACTCTGTTTTCCTAGCTGGATTTCCAGTGGTTTGTCCTCTTTGCTAATTATGGAACTCTAGCTTTAGAGTAATATCTTGAGCAAAGGTTTATGAGTTTCTCCAAAATGAATGTCATTTACAGGAATAGTGCCTGGATAGTTAGTTCTTTTCTATACAAATAGTATGATAAAATAGATATCTCTACAGAAAATACCAGTAGTGAAAGAAGAACCTGCTCTGTACACAGACAACTTCTAAGAGACCAGGGGTATAGTACTTAAATATCTCTAATATCTAAGTACCTTTAGACCTCCTTATTTGGGTGAGCAAAAGCCCCAGGCTACAGGCATCTCAGAAACCTACATGACTCTATCACCATGGAACCAGGTGGGCAGGAAAGCAGGAATCATGTCCTCTTCATCATTATCTTTAAAGCCTAGCACCATGCCTGAAAGAGAGTTAGCCTTCAAGCCTTTGCTAAAGTGTTCAAAAGAAGAAGGGAAAAAGACTGGAAAGGGAAAATGAATCGTGGCAGGCAAAGCTTTGGATGGGAGAGATAGTTTACGAGAAATGAGAAGACCGACTACATTTTCAAAATAATTTCCTAGAAGGGGAGTTATTGGATAAAGGGAGTCTACATGACTGTGCTGGTGCTTAATAATGAGTTTCTGAAAAGGAAACAATCTTATTTTTCAGATATTCCTGTTGAGAAAAGTTAGGCCGTCATTAGGATGTGGTTGAAAATGCTTGGTGGGAACTTGTTGCCTTGTTAAATGTGATTATCCTCATTCTTAGCTTTTGCCCACTTACTCAAGGCAAGGTTCTAAAGAGTTCATTGCCAAGAGCTAAAAGTTAAAGGAGAGAGCTATAAAAATATTGCCAGATAATCTTTCTCCACCATTTTGAGAAACAGTGTTCAGGATATGGAAAAGGAGCTAGTCCCACTGTCTACTTCTAAAATAACAGATCATGCTTTGATCAAGGAAAACCAACAATTAAAGAAAAAATTTGTAAAATTAGAAGGGAAATTTAAGAAGTTAAATAAAGATGAAGAGAACAGCAATCAAGTTTGAAAGGACAGCAGGGAACTTGGCATATCTGGGCCAGTTTTCTTATTTTCTGGATATGGAACACAGAAGTGAAAATGATATTTAATCTGACATATGCAAATAAGTTTAAATAGAGTAGAATTTTTGAAATATGACATGAAAGGTGGAAATATGCCTATAACAGTTACCTACTTTTATTTAGATGTCGATTTTGCTTTCTGGGAGAAACTCCCCTGTCCACTATTTTCTGCAGCCCTTCATGTGTATAATGTCCCTTGACTGCATTTGAAGTGGGTATTAGGGAGTATGTCCTCCTTGAGAGTAGCATACTTTTTACAATCTATCTTTTGCTGGTACAGGCTTAGGATCCCAGAAGTTGTTTTCTAATCTGTAGGAGTTTTTTGTCCTGGCTTGTATTTCCTTGTAAATGCACTTCCTTCACAAACTTAGACTTTTGGTCTATTTGCTTCCATTTGATTCTATGTACCAACAATTATACCCTAAATCCTTTCCCAACCATAATTCTCAAGTCATATTTTTCATTTTCTCAGTTGC
Source organism: Manis pentadactyla (assembly GCF_030020395.1). NCBI lineage: Eukaryota > Metazoa > Chordata > Mammalia > Pholidota > Manidae > Manis > Manis pentadactyla. The sequence continues at coordinate 50,631,308 of NC_080027.1, forward strand.
ATGATTCTTTCTGTTTCTCTAATTTAATGGTGCTACAGAGAGTTAATTTGAAAACATGGGTGGAAGGACCATATCCTTCATTTGGTCTTTACTGGGCTGAGTTGATCTGAGTTCAACTGAGAAATCTTAATGGTTATTTTCCACTCAAAGCTCTTTTTTAGTCTTACTGTTTGATGGTTAGGAGCAGTCGGGTTTTCTAACCCTTCAAACTAAACATTCTATATTCTTTTACCTTTCTGCTTCCAAACAGCCAATTCTTTCCTGAATGCATCTTTTTCATACAATGCCTTGCCAAAGGCAGCCAATAAAGTTTCACATACTCTAACACTGATTTATTCCAATAATTTCTCCAGAGCTATAGACCTCTGGGCCTCAGTTTTATCATGTCTTTCAAGTTATCATGGTTAAACTTTACCAGATATTTTTGTTTTATTCACAATACGGGTCACCATATTTCCAGCCCCTGATATCAGTTTTTTTATTTTCTGTCATTTGACTGCTAAGCCAATGCCTCATATTTTGAAAATTTATTATTGAAGTACTTTATTTCTGTTCAAATATATGCAATGTCAGAATAGACTATTACACCAAATTTCAGTGGCTTAATACACTATAATTTTATTTTTTGTTCATGTTACAGTTGAATTCTGTGAGTGCCCATTCACAAACCCAGATTCCACCTAGTTGTTGTGCCATCTTTTCAAGCCTCAGGTCCTAAACTGAATCCACTGAATTTGGTAGCTACAGAGGGGAAATGAAGAGAGCGTGAAATAGTGGGCAGGAGAGTCTGTTTTTAGGAAATTAGATCTGGAGGGTCTCTATTTCCCTTCATCTAGCTGCAAGAAAAACTGAAAAAGTAGTCTGGCTGTGGAAATCAGGTTGGTGAAAACTCAGCAGTCCCTAGCACAGGAAAATGTATTAATTTTAAAAATTACAGGCCAAGAAAGTACAGGAAACTAGGACCAGGAATGGGAAAGGAGAGGAGGGGAACTGATGTAGCCCATAGAACAATGACCCCAAAACTGAAGCTCTCTGGCTTGGTTCTAGGAGGCACTAATATACAAAGGGGTCTAATTCAGGGTTGGAGCAACACTGTGACTTATCTCCAGAAAATGAGGAGGCATTTGGCTCTTGCCAAAGATTTGGAAATGTGCTTTTTATTTTCAAACGCAGGTATGTGACACTATAGTTCAATGGTAGCACACCTATGTGAGGTTTAACAACATTAGGAACTGACAGCCAGTGATATACAAATCCAACATCTCCCTCTCCATTGACTCTGCCAGGCTGTACACAGGGACCAATACATATGGGCTTTGTGGCAGCTAGAAAGTGAAGGTCCTTTTAGGAGGTAATACTAACAATGACACAAACAACACATCACTCTGCAGTTCAGGATAGGTACCCAGAGTCCTTCAGCTAAGCAGAAATGTCAGACTTCAGAGACATTTTAAGGGGAGCCTTTATTTTAGATCAATAGCACTTTTGGAAATACAGGCCCTGTTTCTCTCCATTTCGCTGCTTCTTTGGCCACAGTTCTCACTGCTTCAGGTCAATCTTTGCTTTTCAGAAGAGAAATGCTGATGAATACTTTTCCAGGAATGCCCTTGGAAGTGTGATTACTCTTATGCTCCTTCTTTTCTTCAATCTCCTTTACTTACAGAGTAGTTTGGGTGAGGGCCTGTCTGGAAGTACTTTTGCAGGCCTTTCTGCAGAGCAGCTGGAGGTTCAGGAGCTCACTAGAGCTGCTCTTCTGGCCTTTGTCTCAACTGGAAACAAAGGTGGAACCTGTGGCTAAGTGGACAATGGGCCAGCTCAGCCTGGTTCTTCTTTAAGGAGGCTGAAACTGGACATTGCCAGTACAAAGTCCTGCCCCACTGGCACTCTGGAGCTCCATTTGCACCCTGCCTTTGGCTCTGAGGGCCTGAAAGAGTTTTCAGTGTGTCTGTTCCCCTAGAAGAGGCAGGGCAAGCCATCCATCCAGTCTCCCAAAGTCCCTCTGTCTTGATCTGCACCTCTTTACCTTAATGGCACATCCTTGGTCAGCCCTTGCTTGGTCCTCTCTCATGGTGGTTTTCTAGCCACTGTAAGGGATGCTCCCCTTAAAATTACATGCTGTTTTATAGCATGGCCCCTTCTAGGGTCTTTCTGAAAAGAGTGGTTACATCAAGTCTAGTCATTGAACTTGGAAATGGTGTTGCTGGTTAGGTCTCGTTTCTGCTCTCTCATAGAGTAGACTGAAAGAAAAATGTAAGAATAAATTGAGGCTAATAAAGACATTCTTTTCATTGAAATAGTGTTGGCAGTGGTGCTGGTACTGGGAAGAATGAAGAATGGCAGCTGTCCCCAGCCTGCTCCCCACCACATTGAATGCTCGTTTGTTCTTTTACCAACATTTAATGACACCCTCCCAAGTATCAGCTACCATGCTAGTCACTTACCCAGAGAATGGGTAATGCATGGTTCTCATTTTGAAGGAAAAAATACTAGGGCAGAAGGCACATAAGTAAGTTATTGTGATATACTCTCATAATGATCTATAATGAAGAGTGTCAGAAAGCACAGAGGAGGGTGTGAACTATGATGTGGGGTGTAGGGGGAAGTTGAGGGAGGTCATCAAAGCCTGTATGGAGAGGAGAATTTTTGCACTTGGTCCTGAAGAGTGACCAGAAGAAAAGAGAGCAGCAGCAGAAAAACTAGTGACTGGAGGAACAGAGCTATGAGAGAAAACCATTTAGTCTGGGAATCAGAAATGGTTTGGAGTGGTTGGAAGGCCATGGGGGAGTGGGACTGCAATGTAAGGTGTCCAGTTTGGAGACCATTGGAAGAGGCAATTTAGTGCACAGCCCTGTAGCCAGCCTGCCTGGGCTTCAGTTCTAGCCCCATGATTTATTAACTGGGTGTCCTTGGCAAATTACTTATTTTTTTTGTGCTTCAGTTTCCTTATCTGAAAATGGGAAGAGTAGTACCTATCTCATAGTTTTTCCTTTCTGTTGAGCACTAAATGAATTAATAACTATATAATATCTAGAACAGTGTTTGACTCATAATAAATTCTATATGAGTATTAGCAACAAGAGCCAACAACGTCCACAGCAAAACAAGAACAAAAGCAAACAACTGTAATAAAACTCCCACAGAAAACAACAACCCCCAAAACTGATGAGGGATGACTGAAGGCAGTGTTGATAAAGGTGGAAGGATGAGTCAAAGCAGAGATGGGATGTTCTCCCTCAGTTTTATGCTAAATGATTGGGAATGCTCTGTGACATATCCTTGGGTTGGAGATCTGTTTGAACTGCAGCACTAAGGTGCACCATGCCCTTGCATGTGGGCACACAGGAACTGAAAGCACACTGTGTCTCCTCCTTTACCTGACAGGTTGGCTAACTGCTCACAATCAGAGAGAACAACTGGGAACAGACTGTGCTGTACAGCAGCTTAGAATTAGCACTTGTAGTGGAGACCAGCAACATCGCCATTGAAGCCATGAGTTTTCAGTGTTTTTCAAACATCTTAAATTCATGTGGAGAGCTCACTGAACAGGTGCCTGGTGACTGCCCACCTAGTGAAAATCTATGGGTTGGTTTTATCCAAAACATACACCCAGTGCACACATTTGGAGGGCGTTGGCTTCATGCACATGCGTGCTGTGTATGTATGTGTGTGTGTGCTGTGTGTATGTATAGATGCATATGTATTAATTCACATCTTCCCATTTCATTTCAGTCACTGAGCTAAATTCAGCCTAAATATTTTTCTAGAAACCTTTACTACTTCTATAAAGAGAAACTTTGATTCCAAAGGGGAGAGGGGGAGGCTGAAGGAGAGTCAGTGAGAATGAGATGGGAAATGGGAAGATATTCATGTTGCAACTCCAAATTCCAGGTCTGATCCTTGGGGGCAGAATTAGCCTTTGGGCACAATTCTTCCTGATTTTCAGTTGCTGAGAGGAAAAAGAGGAGAGTGTTTCTTACTGTCCCAGCAGTGAAGGTGTCTTATTTCTCCTGGCCACCTGAGCTAGGGGCAGGCGACCTTCCCTTTCATTAGAGTTCCTTGGGGAAGGTGACTTCTTCATCCAGCAGATGCTTTCCCAGGGCAGTTTTGTTAATCCTCCAAGAACATCAGTTACTGTGTATGAATAGCTCACACAGGGGTGCCAAGTGCGAAAGAACCCCTGCTTATTTCCTGATGGGCAGGCGGTAGTGTGCCCATGCCTGGCTTGACACACTATGCTTGGGAAAAGGGCAGTCAGCTGTGTGCTGGAGGAGGGCACCAGCTGGGTATCGGATTTCCTACTGCTCTGTGGGCTGCTCATGCTGGAGTCCTGAGCTCCACCAGGAGTCCCTCTGGGCTGCTGAGCAAGTGGATCTCCCAAGGGACCCATCTGCTTGCTCCACACAAGAGTTATAGGACTTGTAGAGCCCCAGCACAACAGTCAAGACCAGTATAGCTGTGGCCATCATCCAGATGACTTGCCAGTGCTGACACAGTTTGGGATACATGACTTGTAAGAAATGAACCAATTCTTCAAATTTGCTGTAAAAAAAAAAAGAGGTGGAAAGTTTAGTATATTGGGTGCATATATGATGCCTAGACCCTACTTCTGTCTAGGAGTACCTTCCATGTTGTCTGCAGGAGTGTTTTTCAAACTTAGTTGTGCATAGAATCACTTGACAGCCACTATTCAAAATACCTCAGGCCTCCAAAGGTATGGTCTAGGAATCTATAATTCAAAAATTTTCCCCAGGTGATTTTTATCCCCAGTCCATAACCTTGATGTTGGGAGCCACTTCAATGGCTATGAGACTATTTACTTGTCTGATCACTCATTCATTCACACATATCATCTATTTATGAGATGGCCCTTGATAATCTGAACTCTCCCTAGCCTCAAGATACAAGGTTGGCTGACCCATACTCCCATGCATGCAGACAGGACCAGCATCTTTTCTGCACTTAGTGGTATTAGTTATCAGTTACAAGTTCTAATCTGCCCCTGCCTCCATGTTCAGATGCATAACCTGTTGTTCTTGTTCTCACTTCCATATCTGTGTCCAGAGCAGAAGGACTGTGTTAAACTCCTACAATACTCTTGATGTTGAGTGATAAATGACAATAAACTAGATCAACCTTTAGAGCTTACTTCAAAGTATCCCAGGAGCAACCCCAAATGGTTTATTCAAGGTATTTTCTCAATCCCATTAATCCTCATTCCTTAATTTCCCCTCTCCTTTTTCCCTCCCCTCTCCCCTCTGATTTCTCTCCTCCTACCTTCCCTTTCATCTCCCCCTGCCATTTTTTGCCTGCTTCACTCCCCTCTTTCCTCTTCTTGTCTTCCCAACTTCCTTTCAACGTTTCCACTCCCTTTTGGCCTAGTGAGAAGACATTTGATTTGATGGCCTGCTTTGATGAGTCCATTCTTTGAGCTCTAGAGTTTCATCCCTATTTCTAATCCCAGACCTATTTTTTAATAATATAAAAAATAATAATACTGAGGATCATCAAATGAGGAGGTGAGAAAAGTGACAGGAGGGCTTTCTGAAGATCTCAAGGCTCACACAGACCCTGAAATATGCAGGCCATCTGCTGAGAAGTAGAGAGCTCTAATTAAGAGTTGGAAAAAGATGCCTCACAATGGGTGGAGAGACTCAGCAACTATCCTACTTCAAAAGGGACCAGATGCTCTGAAAGCCTGCCTTGGATACTAAGGCACCTACTGGTTTCTTTTTCATATAAGAACTCTTTAATAATTGTTTCAGGAACAATTAAGCAAAGCAAAACAGTGAGCACATAAGCTGAGGTGAAAATCATTGGCTATTTGTACACTGGGAAGGGAGAGCTGAGAAACAGAAGCTTGTTTTCTTTCAGCTCTATTTAGATTTTTTAGTTTCTATTTAGATATAACTGGATGTCAAATTGCAATCTTTCTTTTGGGCTTTATTTCCATGTTCCAATACAAGCTGCTAGAGTGGGGAGAAACCCATTCTAACCCCATTTTTAAGTGAGACTGCAGAGGAGGAGGTCAAATCTGGGTTTGTGACCCTTAGCTGGTACTCATTTCCAGCCTATGAAAGAGGTTAGAACTAGAATTAGATTAGAAATAGAATTCCTGTGAAATCAATTTTTGATTTTTGGTTTCTCTTTCGGAGGTGTGAGGTTGTTTACCCCTCACTCAGCCATAGGGAGAGGGGCTTCAGAGATGCTGCTTAGAAAGCTTAATATGTTGCAGTTTGGGGACATAGTGGATTGGTGTGTGCTTCATGCATGAGCAATCTTAAGAGCAAGGATCTTGTTGACATGCTTGGTAGCATCAGAGTAGCAGGCCATGATAGGGAAACTTGTCCTTCCACCAACAGTGGGCCAAGGGTACACATTTCACCTTAACTGGATACAGCCAGGTGAAGGGGAGCTGGCATGGGGTGTCACAGATCCTGCCTGGAAATGCTGCCTAGAAGCTGAACAATGAAGGTATACTTCCAGTGCCCAAGGACTAAGAGAGGGATTTTCAGTGGGCAGTTAGAAGAGATGCATTCAACCTTATAAAGGGACCTGCAGCTGAGAAATCCTCAGCAATGGTGTGAATGTGGGTATGTGTTAGGGGGTGGGAGAAGCAGTTTCCTTTGAAGATCCCATAAAAGTGATACATTAAACAAAGTCAGAAGTCATTAATCCCTGCCAATCCCTGGAGTCTGCTCACAACAATATCAGTTAGGTTATAACTTCCGTCCCCTCAATCTCAGTTCCTTTTCCCAGCATTGATCTTGGAGACATCAGACACTACATTAGCAGATCTGGGGTGGAGAGTGGGAGTACAAGAGGGATTGGGGGGAAGAAGCCATGTTCTCTGTCCCCACTATAGGCTTCCTCCCTAAAGCAGACTGGAACAGGGGGAAAAAAGAAGCTTGAACTTTGTAAGAAGCTCAGACTTTTCACTATTTCAGTGATTTGGCCATTTTAATTGCTAAAAAGAAGTTATTCTTAGGACTTAAACTCAACCCAAGGATTTCTGTTTTCTGAGAGTTACTGGAAATCTGCCTAATATCATCTTAACCCCATAGAGTAGGTTTGAAAAGGCAGAAAAGACGAAAGTTTTCTGTTGCTTCTTATGAGTCTCACTTGTTCATTACATAAATGTCAGAAGACTGTTCTCTGTTTTAATATGGTTAAGATATTGGGATGATTCACCTGAAGTTCATTTAAGCTGCTCCTCCAGAAAGTAATATTTATAGCACATTATAACAGAAAAGGAATTCAGACAAAAAGACTGTAGTGTTGATGTCATAGCTCTTAAGTAAGGAGTCAGCTGCTGGGGTTAGCCCAGTATTTTTAAAATATACCAAGTGGAACATGGAACTTTAAATAACTTCAGACCTTGCTTGTTAGTGAGATGCCAAAATTTAATGGGGGAAATTATGTTTGAGTACAGGTTCCTAGAGGCAACTGTGTGCCTAAGAGACTCGGGAATGAATGAGGACATTGACTGGCATTGAAGACAACAGCTCTCAGGACCAGTCTGGCTTGGGTGACAGGTTAGGAAGGGACCCCATAACAGTGAGTGGGCAGTTTATATGATGGCACTGTCAGTTGCCATAGAGATGTCAAGCCATACTGCTGGGCATGAAAAAGGGAAGCTACACTCCTGTGCTGAAGGACGAGGACCCTACTGAGGGCTGTGCTGATGCCTGGTGTTTGTCACCCGAGGTACACACATGTTTTCAAGACCAAGAAGTGAATCCAAGAGGGAACAAAGTTTGGGAGAGAGAATGAGGTCTCTCAGGATAAGTAGGACCAAGCAGACACTCTTGGGCAGCATTGGTATGTGCTGCTGACCAGGAACTACAGAGAGGGACCCAGACACTGCCTTACTTCCCCTGGAGGTTTCATGAAATGAGAGGGAGCTGCCAATCAACTGAGATCAAGTTAGCTACATAAGAATTCCAGCCCTGTACTTCATAAACCAAACTGTTTATGTTCTGTGTACTCTCTCTGTTTAGTTCTCTTTTGTTTTTTTTCTCAGTATTTGAAAGTGTTTAAATACAGCTAAGACAAGCTGGAACTTCTAAGAAGAAGCCAAAGGAAGGGCTGTTGTCTAGGCCTGGGCTTGACTGCATTAGAGGGGAGAAAGGCATTGTAGTGGCCTAAAAAATAAGAGGACCAGGACCCCTAAGAGGGAAAGAAGAAGAGAATGAAAGCAGAAGATAGAATAGGAACTGTGCTTTAGTGTTAAAACTTGGGTTTTCTTTCTTTAGGGGAGGTGGTGCATTCTAGCTCAGCTTTATTTTCAGCAGTGAAGCATTTTCTCCTGCTCTCTTGGACTTCTCTTCCCTTGAACATTGGGGTTAACTCATGCAGGTTGAGACCCCTCACTCTGGTTGAAGCTTCCACCAACTGGGCTGTATGGGTTGTTTCTATGTACTTGGAAGCATATCCATCTCATTTCTAATCTTTGTTTTATTACCTTATTAGTTGTATGCATGTAATTTCCAGGGTCAACCCACAATGAGGCATAGACACATACCCTGTCCTAAGTTTAGCAGCTGATTAGATATCATTTTGGCTGGAGTCACACTGGACTCCAAGATAGCCTGGGGGCCTAAAAACTAAGATTTTAGTGAAATGTTCCAAGTTTGCTGTAACCACATTTTAAAAATCAAAATTCAAGACTTCTGGTTTGATTGTATTAATAGAGACAATAGGGAAGAACATATAAAATTGGGGCTATCATTAAAACCAGGATACTGATGAGGGCACCAGTAGGACAAGAGGCAGGATCTATGCTATCTTTATATACTGTTTATGTTCTGTGTACTCTCTCTGTTTAGTTCTCTTTTGTTTTTTTTCTCAGTATTTGAAAGTGTTTAAATACAGCTAAGACAAACTGGAACTTCTAAGAAGAAGCCAAAGGAAGGGCTGTTGTCTAGGCCTGGGCTTGACTGCATTAGAGGGGAGAAAGGCATTGTAGGCATGTTATATATTTTTTCCTTATTTAGGGAAAAATACGCTTAAAATATAAAATCTATATATTTTAAAAAATCAAGTATGTCCAATCCAGCATGCAAATACTATCAGATGACCAAGCTTGTTTAGTCATCTTGGAACATGCTGGAGACACCTTTGCCACTTAGCTGAGTTGGTACCCTACCCACATGTGTTCCTTCTGTCCCTGTTCTTGTAAGAAACCCCCTCTAGGGTTTCAGGTCAGCTCTACTAACTTTGGCTCTGTCATGGGGATGGCTGGGAAAGGAGCTAACTGACTGGACTAAGAGCGACTCCAGTCAGTGTCCCTCACAAATTCATGGCTCCTGGGAGCTCCTGATTGCTCTTGGCTCCACTCTTGACCACCTCTGACTCCTCAGCTCTTGCAAATTCTTGTTAACTATTTTGGCTCTTTCCTCTGCCTCTTTGTTTCTGTTGGCTCCTCTTTTCGGCCCCAGACCCACTGCTGTCCTCAACTGGTACCGCCAGGGATGTTGTACAGTTAAATGAATTATGAACCATTTCAGCAATGGCAAGGATTCCAACCTCCTTCTCCCATCTTTTTCATCTTCCTCAAGTTCTGTCTCTTCAGGCTCCTCAGGATTCTCACTCTTTCGTTCTTCCTCCTCTTCCTTCAGGTCCTGAAGCTCTTTGGTCTTCTTTAGACCTTCCTGGTATCTGGAGGGCAAAGAGGAACAATTGAGTCTGGAAAGAGCAGGCATGGAGTATCCTTTCCTGAGTTCCTAGAGGTGGGAACTTGAGCACCTCCAATAATTATGCACTTCCTGTGGTTCCACATAACAGGAAAAAGCTGGGAAGCTCCACTGAATCCCAAGGTGGCTCATGTCAGTATAATTTCCCTTCACTCCTCGTCATCTTTCCTGTTTATGTGAAAATGTGATAAAAATGTGGGTGCAGAATCTCTGGACTTGGTTCTTATCTTACAAAATGCCCAGTGGGTAAGAGTGCATTTGCTTTCCATGTAACCTTGGCACTTCAGCTCCCCACTTGGGTAGGGTGGCAACCATCTTACAGGGTATGGGAATATTTTGAGGAAGTGCCAACCGAAAGAGTTCATCTAGGGAGAGCAATACCTATCACACAGTCTTGTTGGGAGGTTTTATGGAAGTGACAGGCACATACCTTGGCCTAGAGAGGTTCCCAGTAAATGTTGACAAAGCCAATGGAGGCACTAACCCCCACAGATTCTAAGTACAGAAGAACTTGTAGGTGAAAAGACAGGCTTTCCAACAGAAACCCTTCCATTTCTTCTTTCAGGATCAATATTACACAGAACACATTCTTTTTGCTTGTCTTACAGCTGAGTGTTTAAGGACAGCACGGTTTGTCTGAGGCTACCCCACCATGGTGTCTATTGCTGCCACATGGAAGCCCACACATTCCACATGGACGGGAATCTGTGTCTCCCGCAGAAGGCATAGAGAAAAGAGAAGCTCAGGACATAGTGATGCCTGGTCAAAGGTAATTCTCTACCTGGCTGGGCTTCAGCCCTGCTCAGAACTCTGTGCTGTCAGTGACTGACAATGGGCCAATGGTATTATTGAAATTCAGTTAGAGAAGGGGAAAGTTGAAAATTGAGGGGACTCCCAGTTTATAGGAAGAAGGGGTGGCCAGGGCAGTTCTAGGAAGTGGGGTTGCAGCTTCCTGGGCATTGTTGGCAGCCACATGTCTTCTTTGGCTGGGCACATGCCAGGAAACCTCAGCATCAAAAGAGGAACCCACCCAGAGCCCCTGAGTTCCAGACTATTATGCACAGTGGAGTTCTTGTGGCTTTCTGCCTAAAAAGAGGGCAGTCTAGTTATTGTTTGACCACACCCTGTTGCCCTGCTTCCTCTTGTCCTTCCTGTGGAACAGTATTGGTGTTTCCTGTGTAGTTCTTTACTGAGGCAAGGAGGTCCTGGGGCTACTCGTTGCTTCCCTAAATCCTCTAAGAAACAGGAAAGGACCATGGGAAGGTATCTTCTGGACCTGCCAGGTAACCTCAGGTTGACTAAAGTCTGACTCACCCCTTATTGTATGCTTCTTCCTCCATCCTGGCCTTGGTCTTCTGGCTAATCTCCTCCAGGCAGCTTGAAGTTGGCATGGGAGCAGAAGCTTCACAATCTGGGTCCCCATTTGTCTTTCCACTAGTGAGAGAGGAAGTACAGGGTATCCTTTCAGGGACAGATTTGGTGTCTGAAAACCAAACCATGTCTGTGGCCTGATTCCTGATCATAAGTGAGGAAACTCATTCTGGATTGAACTCAATGAGGCAAGATTTTATAAAGGCCCTAGTCCAATGAATCTTCCCTAGATCCCCAAACATCAAATAGCAACCAGCTCCCCTTTTTCTTCATGCTCCAAAATTCACCTTTATTCTTATTCCTGGAAATGCTGTGAGTGGATAGAAAACTATTGGGGCCTCCACAGCACTAAGAGGAAGAAGGAAGCAAATTAAAATGTTCAGAGTCATTCCATTCCTGTAGTCCATCTTTTGCTTTCTTCATTTAAGTATCTCTCGAGTACCAACTAAATCACACGTATCTTGTAATGTGCAGGGGATACATTAGAAAATAAAAGAAATGGTCTTTTGCCATTGGAGCTTAGCAGGAAGGAAATGCCAAAAAAAAAAAGAGAGAAAATAATTCATTACAAATTGTGGTAACTTATATGAAAGAAACACACTGTGCAGTGACAAAAAAATAATGAAAGAATCTGCTTAGACTGGGTGGTCAGAAAAGGCCTCTTTGAGGTGGTATGACTGAAGCACAGATCTAATAGATGAGAAGTCAGCCATATCTATAGCACAGGGAGGATAATTCTAGGTAGAGGATGTAGGAGTGTGAGGACCATGAGACACAAAAGATGCAGAGATGTTTGAGGAACTGAAAAGAAACAAGTCAACTTTTGGACAAGATAGATTTTTGGTGGTTTTGAGGTTATTTAGATAGAGATGTCAAGTAGGTAGTTCCACCAGAGTGAGTTAGAGAAGAGCTCTAGGCAGGAGATATTCATTTGGCATTATCAGAATACAGGTGATATTTAAAGCCAGAGGGAATGGATAAAATTGCCTAGAGAAATAATATGAGGAAAGATGAGAATCAGGACCAAGCCATAGGCATTTCTACCCTTAGTGCAGATGGAGAAGAAGGAACCTACAGAGGAGACTGAGAAGTAGCAGCCAGAGAGGTAGGAGGAAAACCAAGGAAGTGTGGGGTCCAGGGAGTCAAGAGAGGAGAGTGTATCATGGAGGGGAGAGCTAAGTGCTTTGCACTTTTAAGAGATGTCAGATAAGTGCAGAAAAGGTGACTATTAGATTTGATAATATGAAGGTCAAGAAGAGCTTTGGTGAAATGATGGGAGCCACAGACAGATTGGAATGAGCTTGGTAAAGAATGGAAGTAGAGAAATGGGAAGACATAAATACAGTAATTGGACTAGGAAGGGGAGAACAGTGTGTTATGGGAAAGCATAGCTGAGGAAGTGGGTCAAATAATGAGAGTACATTTGGCCATGGATAGAAATGATCCCATAGAGGGGAATGAAAAAGGGGATGACCAAAGGAACAAGTTCTTTAAAAACAGAAGTAAGGACAGACCTTAGAAAGGTGGAGAAATTTCTCCTGGGTTATATGAAGATGGTGGGTTGGAGATCTGATAAACAAAGATGAGAGGGTTCCTATTTGATAGCTTAAAATTTTTCTATAAAATGGAAGACAAGGTGATATGCTGAGAGTGAGAGGCAGAGAGGCCTGGGAAGGTTTGAGGACAGAGGAGAAGATATCAAAGCATTGTGTGAGAGAAGGGAGAAAACAAATATGCTAGAAAATCATCACAGGATGGCTGGGCAGTGCTGGGAGCCCATTCGAAGTATGGCATCATGAGTCTAAAGGAAGTATCCTGATGGCCATACCTTCCCTATAAATCTTTCAGCCCACCTAGGTATCTGGGATCCCAGTGGGAGTCATGTCATGGAGGAGCCCTTGAACAAGGCAAAACAGTGAACATAGCTTTTCATCAAGGACTCTGAAAGATCACAACTGCCACCCTCCCTAACCTCTCAGACAAGCTTTATGAGTGAGCCTTATATCTCCTTCTCATTCTTGGCATCATCAGTTTCCCGTGTCTTACTTTTCATCAGACCTTGTAAAATTTACATTTCATCAAGCTGGAAACCAAAACCCATTGTGAACAAGAAAGATAACACTCTAAAAATATCACCTATTCATAACATTTCTCATTTTGCAAATTATGTACTCCCTTCCATGTGACCTTTGTCTAATGTGTAGTTTCCTATTTGTCCAAACAGAACAAGAGCAGAAAAACAGCTACAGCCACAGGCAGGAAAAGCAATTCTTTTATGAAACATGTTTATGCATTAGAAATGAAATATTGGTATTAGACTTTTAGAATTAGAATTTTTTATCTACAGCTATCAACCTTAGAGGTTTAATGACAGCATGTATAAAGGAGGACAGTGTAAAGGAAAAGAACCTGCCTGAGACAAATGTGGGTTTAAATCCCAGCTTCTACGTGTGTAAATTACTTAAACTTCCTGAACTTCAGATTCCTCAGCTATAAAATGCAAATAGTAATATTCACATAATGGCAATAGTGTAAGAATTAACAAAGAAATATAAGTAAACTTTCTGAAATATGGTACTCAATAAATGATATTATTATTATTGTCATAAAATTTATTGGCAAATGTTGGGAGTAATCTGAGGTTCTTCTAAATCTGATTCATAAAAAATCTAAAACTGACAAATTACCAGGTGATTATTTGTAATCTTTAAGGCAGAACTTGGTATATATTACTGACACTTCAGAGTCAGAAGAACCCAAAATGTGAATTTAAAGTATGGTAATATGTACATAAAATTGCTTTAGTAAATTTTGCAAGTGCATGCCTACTGTGTGCCATAACACATTATGCACTTTAGAGTTTTGCTGGCAAAGTGATGGTAAACAAAATTTTCACTATCCTTGGGTCATTGCTTTCTAGAGACTAAAACTTTTCCCTGGTAGATCCAGGAAGCCCATTTCACTCACCATTTAACGGGCAGATCTTCTGTTCTGGGTCCAGCTGTGCCAGGTTGAGTTAGTTGATCACCCTGTCCAACTCAACTCACCTATGGGGCTTTAGTTCTTAACATGCTTTTACATACATTCTCTCCTGTGACCCTCCCAATGATAAGAAGAGCTAACATTTATCTTATGTTCCAAGCTCTATGCTAAGTAAGAGTTGAATGAGCCAATAAGAGAGGTAATACTATTGTTCTTAGTTTGACAGGTGAGGAAGCCAAGGCTCAGAGAGATTAAATATGTAGCCAAAGATCACATGGCCAGAGCTTGACTTTGACCCTGTGTAGTCTGACAGCTGCCCATGCTTTTAACTACACTATTCCAAAATCCATTCAGGGTATTATCCCATTTAAAAGATAAAAAACCCAAGCTCAAGTTGATTAAGTGACATGCCTAAATTCACATTATTGGTGGTTGGTGGGCCTGGCTGAGACTCTCACCTTGGTCTTCTAACCACATGCCAAGATACATTTTTCTACACCCCCTTTCAATAGAAGTTTTTTCCTGAGGCTCTGAGTGGTGTGTGGGGCTCCTGGATACTTGCTGAGTAAAGCCATTCCTGCTCTTGGCTGGGCCATGGCTTATGATGCCTCCCTTCTTTTAAAGGCTGCTTGTTTAGAGGGAGAGATGAGCTGGAAGAACCTTTAGTTAATGCTGGGGGGTAGGGTGTGAAGTGGGGGAAACAAACAACATGTGAAATGTTTGCTGTTGTCTTCTGACCCCTAGACTGAGCTTATAGTTCCTTAAATATCTTCTCTAACTACCTAGAGTTTCTCCCTGTGCATCTTTAAGACTCAGTTCAAATACCTTTCCTCTGAGGAACCTTTCCCAGTGATTTTCCTTCTCCCACTTCCTTTGGTTAGAGTTGATCTCTCCCTCCCTCTATTCCCTCATTGTACCTTATAAGAGCAGAACTTGGAGATGGGGCATTTTTTGTTTTATATATATGCCCATCCCTCCATGTGACTGTGATCACAGGGAAAGGGACTAGCTTGAGATAGAATGGTGCTTGGCACACAATAAGCACCTTTATGTGTCTGTTGAGCTTTATTGACTTCACTGTGGCTCATTCAGTCCCTGCCTATTAATCCTGTAAAACAGGTAGGTCCTTTCCATAAATGGCTATTTCCTGATCACCCAGTGTTTGGGTTGAACTGAAGGAATTTCTATTCATGGCTGTAAACTTGAAGCTGTGCACAGCCTGTGCCCACCCTAGGGGTTTCTGGACCAAATACTCATGGATCTTGGCATCTTTTCCCAGTGTGAAATCTTGCATGTTTTCTTTCTGGGATGATTCATTAAAATAAGACTCATTGTTCTCTCTGTCCATGGGTCAAAAATGTTAGTCACTATGCTTGGCTCTCAGTAATGTGGGGGCTATTTAGTAAAAATGTATTGACAGGCAGGTATATTAGAGTTTTTTTTTTCATATGATAAGGAGTATTTGAAAGTGTAATTGAGTACAATCCTTTCCAATGGACATATCTTACCTTTTTGGACTCAGCAATGTCTCTAAGCCACCCCTATTGCATGGCTCCTTCAGACAGCCCAGCCCAGGGAACCTGAGCTAGAAGACCTTCCTTACTCCCTGTTATCCACTCCCAGATTCCTGGGGTCTACTACTAGATGATAGAGGGCTAATTCATTCCAGAATACTATTAGCAAAGGGGAGTTGCTTATTGTACATATCTGATGTCATATAAAGCCTTTAAGCAATTTACTCTGGCTGCTTCAAAAGTATAAAAGATATATTTTAGAGATGATAGTGAAAATTGCTGTGGGATGTAACAGTATAATGGCCTCCTTTATGAAACAAATGTGCATCAACCGTATTAGTGGCTTTGCTGATTCCTCAGCGAATGCCTCCACATACACCCTCTGCTTCTACTTCACTCTGCACTCCTCTCCACACCCAGCTAGTCACCAGGTTCATTCACAATAGCTCACAAGAGCTCTTTCAAAAACAGCTCTTAAATCCATCCTCTTCTCTCCAGTCATACTCAGCTTCTTTTCTGCCTGTTGGAGGGTCTGTTAAGAGGTTAAGAGCATGAGTTCTGCTATCTAGTAGCTGAGTGATCTCAGGCAAGTAATGATTTCTGAGGTGCAGTTTCCCCATCCCTCCTTAAATAGGGTATTATCTCATGGAATTATTGTAAGGATTAAATGAGAATCATTGATGTAAAGCAATTAGAAAAGCATTTGGCTTAAAGTAGGCATTCAGTAAATAATCATCATCATCATTATCATTATCATTATTATTCCTTGACTATTCCGTACTTTCTCATCTCAGAGCCTGAAATGTTGTTAACCTCCAGCTCGTCTCCTTAACTATATAACCTTAAGGTTTCACTTCAAAAGTAAATTCCTAGAGAAAACATTTTCTGAGCTTCCCCACTCAAGTCTGGGTTAAGATGTTCATTTTCTTATGTTGTTCCCTTAGCAACCTAGACTTCCTTATGATATCACCCATCACATTGTGTTTTAATGGACTGTTTCCCATCATCTTCCCATTATTGTGAGCTCCTTCAGTGCATTCTAGGTGCCTGACCTTTGGTGATTAGCTGTTGAAGAAATGAAGAGTAAAGGACAATAAATAAATAACTCTTCCTATTTGTGGAACTGCTCTGTTTTAATCTTTAAAACTAACTTTAAATAACACTCTATGTTTTTCTCTAAGTCTACAGTTTCTAGACCCTTGTTGAGTAAAGAACAGTTTACTATAAAGTGACCTATAATAATAAGGCTCAGAATTCTCTCAAATTACATTAGGCAATACACTTAGCTCTCAGGTATTTGAGAACTAGACACAGGTAATTTAATCTTCTTATCTTTCACAAGTTTAATCAGTTCCCTTCCTGCTTTGTCACTGTATGCTTAGGAAAATGTGAAATCATTTTAACATTAAGCTGAATACAGCAATCTAGAATGTACTGCATATTAACTTATAATGTATAGTTTCTCTTTGACACTATGGGCAAGGTAGCTAAAATCAACTGTATTTTTGTTTGGATGGAAGATAGGAATTTATTTTCACTCACAGATTGTCTCATTGTTAGCATCTTGGCAATCTACTAAATGTTTCCAGTTTCATGAATTCAGATGGAATTCATGAAAAAAGTTAGCAATTTTTTTTTATAAATGGAGAGGAGCAAGCTGTTGTTAGTTTGAATCCCTACTCTTTTGAATAGTCTTCCCCTTTTTTCAGCCATTTTTATAGGCTAGGTGTATTCTCAACAGGTAAGTCAGACACAGCATGGGTATCTCTCTGTAGCTTCTAAGAATGAGCTGCAGACACCTTCTTGGAGCTTCTTGCTTGATGTGTCACAATCCTCACTCTGTCCCTATCTCTCCTGGTTCCATACCCTTAGAATGGTGATGCCACCATTGATCCTCATTTGTTGCCACTCCTACTTTGGGGCTAATGCCTGCTGTCCCCAATTTTGTACCTTACTTTCTCCTACTAAGGACAGCTCAGGTTTTTTATGATCCCCACTGCCTCAGATAGAAGTGCTCAGCTGGCCTGAGCATTAGTTTCTCTAGAGTCTAGGCCCTGTCTCATCAGTCTGTTGAGAAGAGTGGAGACATAGATCTTCTGCCTTGACTGGCTCTGCAGATATCGTTGGGAATGGGGGCCTTGTTGGGGGCCCTCCTGGGGAAGGGGTTGATACACCCAAAGGCAGGATTGGAGAGGAGAATTTTAGTGTCCTTATCTCTTAGGGCATCAAGTGACCATTTCTGAAGAGATTCAGAGACTATGGACTAGATACTGTGACTCTAGGGACTTGTAAGATGCTGTAACCTTGGTTATTTCCACATGGTTGTTAGTTTGTCACCCCTTTACAAATTCCTTGTGGTGATCAGGAAAACAAGGAGGCAAAGAAGCAAACAAAGACACCCTATACGATGTGAAAGACCCATAAGCTTATGCAGGGTGAAATGGAAAGGTGAGGGATTGCTGAATGAAGATCAACACTTAAGTGGGGTGAGTCACTGAGTGATAGGTGGGTGGTTGCATATACTGAGAGCTGAGAAAACATACTGAGTCTGGGTGTGGGGAGGTTGGGAGCTCGTTTGCACTGAAAAGGGGCCCAATAAAGACTTCCTTGCCAGGTCAAGCAAAACTGTCCTAACAACAATGAAAATTGAAGGATAAAAGCTGTTTCAAGCCAAGGAAGAAAGAATAGAGGTGTATGTTCTGTCAAATGAAGAAAGACACAAGGGAAAAGTTATGAGACGTGACAGCTGTGATCCAGATGTTTTCCAGCAAGCAAATGAAAGAATTTGTAAAAACAATTTATAAACTCCTCTGAGTGTGTAGAAACAGCCTGCCTTGTTCTGGCTGCAGATGAAAAGACCTGCAAATTACATAGATGACTGGAAAAGCTGGGTGTAGCAGACACTGTTCATTGCCAATCCAATACTCATTCTCCTTCCTATATCTTAACAGCCATTTGATTTGCTCAGAAATTTACTCTTCTTCACAAAGCCATTTTGCTTCAAGGGAAGCTGACCCTCTTTCTCCATCTCCAGGGCATAGTGTAAGCCAATGACAGCAATCCCATTCCCAAAGTTTGTGACTGGCTTAGAAAGGGACTATGTTCCAAATTTGCTAACAAGAGGAAAGACTGAAGAAAGGTTTCTGGGTTTATTTCTAAGAAAGAAACATGGGAAAAGAGGGTTCTTTCTTCCTCTAGATATTATCCTGTCTGGATAGAATACCTGAAATAAGCAGCCATTGCGACAAGCCTGCTGACTGAGTCAACATACAAAGTGGGTAAGGGCAAGGAAATTGCAGAGGCTGAGCTGGGGCCTTGCTATACCACACCTAGAAAAGCTCTGCCTCTGGACTTACTATTTAAGCCCCTTGAGTTGGTGTTTTCTTGTATCTGTAGCCCAAAGAATCTGAACCAACAGAACAAGGCTTCTGTTTCCTCTGGGCTTCTCTGAGATTGTGTTACACCTGGCCTCAGCCACAGCATCTTACTGGGCCAAGAACTTTGAAAACTAGTCTGAAATCTTTGTGGGTCTCAGAGTCCCATAGAATTGTTAAAGTAGGTAGATAGCTAGATATAAGCAGGAAGAGGGAGGGGGACTTTGGTTGGATGCTTGCTTACATTCTACACATTCTATATAAGATGTTCCTATGGGATGGGAACTGAGGGTATAGCTAATAGACTGGCCCAAACTGGCTGGTTCCAACATGGAGGAATTGAACCTGACTTCATTTCCAAATACATTATCTACTCATCAACATAGTAAAATCCACACAACCCCCCCACCACTAACATAGTAAAAATAATTCCTTCTAGCACCATGACAGTTCCAGGGAGAACCAAGTATAGTCAAAACCTCCCCAGCTCCCCCACCCACATGAGGGTGGAGCAAGCCAGGACTCCAGTAAGACTCCACCTGTTCCACTTAATGAATATTTACCTACCTTCATATAAAAAAGGCTCCCTATTGTTCCCTGCGCCACCCACTCTGGGTCTGCCCACTCCCCAACTCTGGGGCATGTACTCTTGTCTTTTTCTGAACTTTATTCTCCAAATAAACTCTTAATGCTCAATGGCTTTTCTATGTCGGTTCTTGAATTCTTTCTTGGAAGGAGACCAAGGACCCATCTCCAGTAATAGAAGTTAATTTGCTCTCCATCATCACATTTTGGGAGTAGGGATGGAAGGAAAGGTGAGTTGGGAAAATTTTCCTCAGAGATCCCCAAAGTTAAGATGAAAATCAACAAACTTACTTTTCCAAAAGTGCAGGCAGTGCAGAGGTGGCAGGTAGGTTGCCTTTCCCATTGTGTGATTCCGACTGAATGGAAAATAGGAGACAAGAGAATTAAGGATCAGCTAGGAAGGAAGAAGCCAGAGATGCTGGGTCTCTGATAATGCTGGGGAGGGACTGCTGCTGGACCTCCTCTTCCACTCCCCTCCCCACCATGCTTTCTAATCTGCGTCTGAGCCCAGACATCCAGGCATTGCGGCTTCCCTGCCCTCCTTTCCTTAGTGTCCTTTGGGGCACATGCAATCTGTACCTTTTCCTTTTCCTCTTCCAAGTTTCCTTGAGTGAAGAGAAGAGTTTACATTTGAGGCTCCATTCAGGAGGGGAACCATCAGTTTTGCTGTCTCCTGTTTACTGACTTGGACTAAATACCAGCAGGCCTCCTACCAAACGCAGTTCCATCACTGCCCTGGAGATAAAGCTCTAGGCAAAATCCTTAGGAGATGCCAGTCATTACTAGAAGTTCAAGCCATCAGAAATGTCTTTAAAATGAATACCCCAGGACTACCATGCTGTTTTGGTGCAATGGATTTGGGTTAAGCAATGGTTTTCAACTCTGGCTGCACATTAGAATCACCTGGGGAAGATTTTGAAAATACTGATCCAATTCATAACCTTGGAGTAAGGCCTGGGCATAGAAAGTTTTAGAAGTACCTAACATGATTTTAGTGTATATCCCTGGTTGCCAACTCTTTGTCTAAAGGAATATGTATTTGGAAACCACATTTGTACATTTAGTATAATATCAGAAATAGGTCTGTTAAAACATATTAACTAACACTCCCCAAGCTCCCTTAAAAAAATGTTTTTCAGATTGCTTTGCTTTAGTGGGCAATTTGCAGGTTTCAATTGATTTCATAGATGACTGAAATGCTCGAGGCAAGAAGAGGTGAAAGAAGCTATTGCTGCCTATTGGGACAACAATAGAATTTGAATCCACTTTACCTATTGCTTACACAGTTAGATTGATTCCTTATGGAGTGGTGCTGGTTGTGGACACACAATAAACAACTGGAGAAAGAATTAGAAGAGTTTTAGATAGGATCAGCCAGATTCACAGAGGCCTGGGATGTGGAAAATACTGTTATGTAGGAACTGTCTTTGCTTTAAAAAATTGAACTGGATTTTTTTCTGATTACTAGTAATAGATTCTTATTATAGAAATATAAAAAGACATCAAGAAAAAAATAAAAATCACCTTGGTTTTACCATTGCCCAGTGGTTAATAGTTTTACATATATTCTTCCAGACTTTTCTATGTCTACACAGAAAAATTCCTTAAAAAACTACAAAGCAAATTATACTGTATATACTATTTTATATACTGTTTTTACATTTCTTTTTATTAATAATTATGGACTTTTTCATCAACAAAGATTTATATTCTAATTGTTATTTTTAGTGGCTTCATTAAAAACCTCTTATAGGGCTACACAAAATTTATTTAACCAATCTCTTATTAATGGACATTTCAGTAGTTTCCAGTTTTTCATTGTAAACAATGCTGCAGTGTATCGATACAGGATAATATTAGTTTTAATAACTCAGGCTCTAGAATCAGAGAGCCTAGTGTTCAAAGCTCAGCGCTACTACTTACTACATAATAGAACCTGCAGATACATAAACCCACTCCAGAGTGGAAAAAAATCATATCCACCTTGAAAGATTGTAATTTAAGCATAAAAACATTCAGTTTGCAAGAAACACTCTCTGAGTTACCAGTACCTTGCTCAAGCATTCTCAGGGCAGTGGAAAACATTGGGTCTGGCCTATATGAGCTTTTTGAGCCCACAGCCCAGAATCTGTGCTGGAAATTTCCTTTCCTTGTTGCACCTGCCCCCATCTAGGTCACCCCCATAGAAGTAAGTGTGAGGGAAAGATTGAAGAGGGCTGGAAGGAAGTTCATCATCATACTCACCAGGGCTGGTAAGGAAGAAATGGGTGTTGAGCTGGGAGACTGGCTGGGCAGGTTCAGGGCATTAAATTTGGGAACCACAGCAACGCTGACCCTTCGGCGGGGCATGTTCTGTGGGAAGAGGAATGATCAGACCCACTGTCGTGGAGGGAGCAGTACCCACAGTTCAGAAAGACCTGGGAGATGCCTCCTAGTTCCTAATGCTGAAATAACATTCACAGGATGTTGTTGGCTTTGGGGTAGTGATGGTGTTGGAGCTTGGTGTGGAGAGAGTGAACAAAGTTGAAACAAATTTTCTGTTAGTGGTGAGTGATTTTTCAATATGTTCTTATTTTAGCTTATTAGATTCTGAAGAAATGGAACAGAAATAATCCCCATTGTCTCAGTAACAACCATGCAACATTTCATATTCATTTAAGGGATGGTAAAATCAGGGAAACCACGAGGAAAGGAAGGTTGGAGGATGAGCTAGGAAGTGTCAGAAGCTGAATTAGAGACGATGTTCAGAGGTTTTCTGGTACCCATGCATCTAAGAATGAATGATTTCCTGTGGAAATTCCTGTTGGACTCTCCCTGGGAGCCCTGGTATTCCTGGAACATGCATACCTTTGCCATAGTGAGGGACATGGACCGCACTGTGCGAGGGACCCCGTCTTCTGCAGCAGGAGAGAAAAAGAGAACTAAGATAAGTTTTCAGAGTAGGCTCCAGCAGGAAACCAGTAAGCAGAAACTAAGCTAAGGTATCTATGGGTCAGAATTGGCCCTCACAGGGTAGCCCAAGGGCCTAAGTATTGAGGACACTGATTTTGACACTTCATCCTCTGAGCTGATCATCTGCAGAGTGGGAATTTTTTTGGACAGATCTTTTATCCTGAGTCCTCTGGGCATTATGAGAAGCCACATCCTCTGATCTCCCCCCAACATCTGCATAGTCTCGGTATGCCCTTAAGAGTGTGTGAAAACTATGCATAACAATACTAAGCTTATTGGGTCATTTCTTGCTCATTCAGTGGATATACAGTCAGGGAAATTATGAGCAAGGAAGGTACAGTGTTGATAAAGGATGGAAACTTATTGACCGAGTGGTTTCAAAGTAATTCACAACAAATGAAACCAGCACCCCAGGATTGTCTTCTCCATAGTACATACATTAAATGATACAACTTATGTAAAATGTTTTGTACTACACCTGGGTAATACTGCCACCAGAAAACACCATTACGTACAGAGAAAGACTTTTGAAAGCTCACTTCCATTTGATTCAGTTTGACTAATATCATCTAGCCTGTATATCTGTCTATATCTCATATACAGGTATTTCAGGTATGTTTCTTAAAGGCACATAGCTGATTTTTTTCTTTTTAAATTACATTTTATTTTGAGGTACATACAATAAATGCAAAAATCAATGTACAGCTTGATGAATTTTGACATGTGTATAACTCCTATAACCATCACCAGGTCAAGATATCAAACATTCTCCTTTTTTTTCCCCTTCACCTATTTCACCCATCTTTCCACCCTCCTCCCCTATAGCAACTACCAATCTGTTCTATATGTCTGAGTCTATTTCAGTTTTGTGTGTTTGTTAATTTGTTTTGTTTTTTAGATTCCACATATAAGTGAAATCATATGGTATTTGTCTTTCTCTGGCTTATTTCACTTAGCATAATAGCCTCTAGGTTCATCCATTTTGTCACAAATGGCAATATTTCATTCTATTTTATGGCTGAGTAATATTTAATTGTGTGTGTGTGTATATATATATATATATATATATATATATATATATATATATATATATATATATATATATAGTACATGTTTTTTATCCATTCATCTATCATTGGGCATTTAGGTTGCTTCCATATTTGGCTATTGCAGATAGTGCTACAATAAACCTAGGAGTGCATATATCTTTTTGGATTAGTGATTTTGTTTTCTTAGGGTAAATTCCAGAAGTAGAATTGCTGGATTGTATAGTATTTTTATTTTTGTTTATTGAGAAACTTCTATACTGCTTTCCTTAGTGTCTGCACCAATTTACAATCCCACCAGTAATATATGAGGGTTCCCTTTTTTCCACATCCTCACCAACACTTATTATTTCCTGTCTTAACCCTTCTGACTGTTGAGAAGCAATATCTCATTTTGGTTTCATTTTGCATTTCCCTGATGATTAGCAATGTTGAGGATCTTTTCACATGTCTTTTGGCCATCAGTATGTCTTCTTTGGAAAAATATCTATCCACGTACTCTACCCATTTTTTCATCGGATTTTTTTATTTGGTGTTGAGTTGTATGAGTTCCTCATATATTTTAGATATTAGCCCTTTATTGGATATATCATTTGCAAATATATTCTCCCATACAATAGGTTGCCTTTTGTTTTATTGATGATTTCCTTTGCTATGCAGAAGTTTTTAGTTTGATGCAGTTTTTAGTTTGATGTAGCAATGTTGCTTTGGCTATTCAGTGTTTTTTGTAGTTCATACAAATTTTAGAATTATTTTCTCCAATTCTGCAAAAAATGCCATTGGCATATTCATAGGGTTTGCATTGAATCTGTAGATGCTAGAGTAGAATGACCACTCTAAAAATTCTTCCTATCCACTATCATGGAATAGCTTTCCATTTATTTGTGTCTTCAATTTCTTTCATCAGTGTCTTACAGTTTTCAGAGTACAGGTCTGTCACCTCCTTGGTTAAATTTATTCCTAGGTATTTTATTCTTTCTGATGCAATTATAAATGGTATTGTTTCTTAATTTCTCTTCCTGTGAGTTCATTATTTATATATAGAAATGCAGCAAATTTTTGTATATTGACTTTGTACCCTGAGACTTTACTGAATTCATTTATTCTAATTGTTTTATTTTTGGTGGATCTTTGGTGTTTCTGTATATATATAGTATCATATCTGTAAATAGTGACAGTTTTACTTCTCCCTTACCAATCTGGATGCTTTTTTTCTTTTCTGATTGCTATGGCTAAGACCTCCAATACAATGTTGAATAAAAGTGGTGAGAGTGGGCGTCCTTGTCTTGTTCCTGATCTTAGAGGAAAAGCTTTAAGCTTTTTGTTATGGAGTATGATGTTAGCTGTGGGTTTGCTGTATATGACCTTCATTATGTTTAGATATGTTCACTCTATACCCACTTTGTTGGGAGTTTTTATCAGGAATGGCTGCTGAATTTTGTTAAATGCTTTTTCAGTATCTATGGAGATGACTGTATGGTTTTTATCCTTCATCTTTAAATGTGGTATATCACACTGATTGATTGTGGATATTGAATCATCCTTGCATCCCTGGAATAAATCCTACTTGGTTGTGGTGAATGATCCTGTTAATGTATTTTTGCATTCAGTTTATTAATATTTTGTTGAGGATTTTTGCATCTTTGTTTATCATAGACATTGGTCTATAATTTTCTTTTTTTATAATGTCTTTGTCTGGTTTTGGTATCAAGGTAATGATGGCCTTGTAGAATGAATTTGGAAGCTTTCTTTTCTCTTAAATTTTTTGGAATGGTTTGAGAAGGATAGGTATTAACTCTACTTTAAACATTTGGCATAATTGTCCTGTGAAGTCATCTAGTCTTGGACTTTTGTCTGTTGGAAGTTTTTTGATTATCACTTCAATTTCATTATTTGTAATTGGTATGTTCAGATTTTCTGTTTCTTCCTGGTTTAGTCTTTGGAGATTGCGTGTTTCTGGGAATTTATCCATTTCTTCTAGGTTGTTCAACTTGTTGACATATAATTCTTCATAGTAATCTCTTACAATTGTTCATATTTCTGTGATGCCATGATTTTTTCTTAATCCAATCTGAGATATTCTATTAACCAATGAGTTTAAGCTGTTTATATTTCTTGTGATTATTGCTGTATTTCTACCATCTTATTTTATATTTTCTATTTACCTTGCTTTACTCATTGATATTTTTTTCCTAACCACCCCTCCCATCTTGCATATTGATTTTGGAAGTTATTCTAATCTTTAGTGTGCCCACTTAAATGTTTAACATTTTATGTGACTTTAAATTAAAAATTAATCAAGATCTCTATTCTTTTCCTTAATAATCCTAAAATAATGATAACTCCCTTGCATCTTAAATTATATTGCTTTTCAGTATTTTTATTTCACTTTGTTTTTATCTCAAATGTTTCATTATGATTGTTATTTTAAACAGTGAATGCTTGTTGAGATTTACCCATGTTTACAAATGTTTTTGATCACCATTCCTTGCATTCTTCTCCTTTCTTTTGATCTCAATTTCATTTTGCCTAAGTACATCCTTTAGTTTTTCTTTTATCAAGGCCCTGTGAGAGATAAAATTCTCAGTTGTTGTGTCAAAATATCTTTACCTAGCTCTCAATCTTGCATCTTATTTCAGGTGGTTGTATTATCTCCTAATAAGTGTACCATTTTCTCAGTTGACAGTTATTTCCTCTCAGCTCTTTGAAGATTCACTTCATTGACTTCTGGTTCTATGATTCCTATGTAAATAATCTGTCACCTCTTTCTGGTTACTTTTAAAATCTTCACTTTGTCTTTGGTGTCCTGCAGTTTCTCTTAGATGTACTTTTATTTCTCCTGCGTGGAATTCACTGTCCCTTCTGAATCCAGTGATTCCTTTCTTTAGTTCTGGAAAATTCTCACATTCTGTAAAATCCCTTTTAATATTTTCTTTCCCCCATTCTCTCTTTATGGGTCTCCTAATACATGTATATGGAACTTTCTCAGTCTATACTCCATCTTCCATATCTTACAACATTTCTCTCATGTTTTTAATCATTTTATCTCTCTGAGATGCATTTTGGGTAATTTCCTCAAATATATCTTCCAGTTAATTAATTTTTTCCCTCAATTATACCTGGTCTAATTTAAATGTTGTAGTACCAATCAGTTAGGTTATGCTACCCAAATAAACAACCCAAAAGTCTTAATGGCTTATAAAAAGAAAGATTTATTTCTTGCTTATGCTACATGTCTATTTGCTTCTGAGTTGGAAGCAGGCTCTGCTGTGAATTTCCTCACTCAGGACTCAGGCTAATGGAGCTTCTACTGTTTTGAAGCAGTGATGATTGTCATGTCAGGAAGAAGAAACATAAAGCAAATTACACATTAGTTTCTTAAAGGCCCCAGCTCAAATATGAAACATGTCCTTCTATTCACATTTTATTTGTCCAGTCACATGGGCCTATCTGATTTCAAGGATGTGGTGAAGTATGCTCAGAAGGAAGAGATTTGGAATACTGAAGAACAGCCTCAACTATAGTAACCACCACAATGAAACTACTGCATTTTTAATTTTCATGATCCTTTCTCACTTCTAGGAGTTCTATTTTATTCTTTTTTAAATTGTATTCTTTTATTCATGTTTTTGACTCATTCTTTTCTGCCTCTAATAATTTTAAACATATGTATTTTTAAAATTTTATCAGATTGTTTTATTATGTAAGATTCTTAGGATATAGTTCTGTTGTTTAATGTGTCTGATGTTTCTCACTCAGGGTGGATTACTTTCTTATGTATTTTATAATTCTGTGTTGTGAACTCATCTTCAGTGAGACTTTACATAGAGGAATCCTGTGTGTCCTGGGCAGAGGATGTGTCTCTCTAGAGTGGCTTTATGTTTGCTTCTAACAATGTTCCTAAAATCACCATCATGATGTTATTTTCAGATTCTCTTCATATTACATCATCACTCCTGTCATGACACTTTTAGGCATGCACTTTCTCTATGAAGAAGGAAAAAGTATTTTTTCCTGCTAGAGTCCAGGGTGAAGCAGACAAACTTGCTTGATTTGTTTCTCTGTTGTTTGGTGTTTTTTTCTTGTCCAAGTTCTGTCTGGAGATGTTATTGGAAAGTCTTAAATTTCCATAGGCATCTCAGAGTCAACTTTCTGCTGTGCATGTCTGAGACCTCATCTCAGATTGCATGCAAGTGCAAAAGCCTAGCACATCAGATAACTTAAGCTGACACTTGTCCCCAAGGAAGCTGTAGACTCAGCTTGGTTTCAGTTCCCTTTTCTTATATCTTGAGTATTTCCATTTCTTTTCTTGTAGATTCAGCTATTCTTTTAGATTAATGTTTGCTTTATTTTATCCAACAGAAATTTCTACGTATCTGTGGTCAAAGGATTTTCAAGTTATCCAGTTAGCCAAAGTAGCAGAGCCAGAGACTAGTCTTTATATATGAAGAGTTCATACAAATTAATAAAACACCCATCTTACAAGTGGGCAAAAGATAGTAATTAAATAATTTACAAAAGTGGAAATACAGATGTCTAATAAACATTTGAAAAAGTCAAAATTATAAACTCAAATATGAGATGAATTACAATTTTGGCCCAAAGTCAAAAATATTTTTAAGAAAGAACAAGAATGTCAATGTCACAATGAATTGGACATTTTTGTTGCTCATTAAATGGAAATATAAATGAGTTACTTGGGAATAATTTGGTTTCAGAACCTTACAAATATTTCTTTCTCCTGAGCTACCATTTATACTTCTGGACACCCATATTAAGGATATAATCCAAAATGCATACAATCAACATTTCATATTCAGAAAAAAATAATAGATTTTTTTTTCTTTTAAATATATTATCACCTTTCTTTAAGTCAGATATCTTTCAGAGTCTCAGGCATAGCAAAGATTGCCAAGAGTCCTACAGAGGCCTAAAACCAGTGACTAGTAGGGAGTGGTTGTAGAGTATCTGATAGATACACCTGTTGGGTAGGTGCTAGCCTTTCGACACCAGCCCAAACTGAAAATCAGTGGGGTGGAAACAAATGTCTGAAAAACACTTATTGACCATTCAAGACTCAGCTACCATCTTCCTTCTTATTGTAAGTACTTTTTTCATCCTCCCAAACTGAATGTGAGGCTCTGTGGTGAGCTTTCCATGGAAGTGTGCTTACTTCTATCACAGCACAGGTTACACTTCCTGTCCTCTTCACAGGTTGGAAGTCCTTTGTGTCAGGGACTGTGTACCCTTTATCTCTATATTCCAGTATCATGTAGGGTACACCTGTGGTGTTCAATAATGTCTGTAGAATGAATAAATGAATGAGACTCACGGGTAACTGTTCATTCTATAAATCTTGGGTAAGGTAGTTCCCAGGAGACCTTGAACCTTACAGACAATAATCCAAGAGCCCACATGTTAGGATTTCCTTAGTGGCAAGTTTCCCCAACAATGACAGAGAGCAGTTTGTTAGAGGCTCAGATGCATATGGGTCAGGAGTCTTGCAGCCAAGATCCAAATCAGGCAGTCTGGAGCATGTGTACAGCCTTTGGACTCTGGGAAGTATCACTGACATTTCCCAGGAAACTTGTGAAACCTCCTGTTTATAAAGGTTTTTCCATCTGTTAAATTTTCTGTACTTTCCCTCCTCCTACTCTTGGTAACATGGATGTTTGCATTCTACAGAGATTCCTGTCACTAAAAGGTCTGTTTTCTCCTGCTAACACCATCCTTATTAGCCAGAGCCCAAACCCTGACAGTTTACAAGGAGAGGTCCTGGTCTAAGGGTGCAAGTGCTCCTAACTCAATGTCTACATTCTCCTAATGCACTGCTTACTCTGAAGTCAGAGCAATCTTCTAAAAATTAAATCTGACCATGTCAGGTGGCATAAGCTTACTGGTGCCTCCCAGTTCCTATAGGACAAATGGCCTGGCATGTGGCCCTGGCCTAGCAAGGGTTACCTCCCACCTGTCAACATCATACTCCAACACTGTAGCTACACCAAACTATTTGTTTCACATTCTTTCCTTCCTAACCCTACAACTTTGTACGTGATGTTTCCTCCACCTAGGATGTACTTCCACCTTCTATCTCAAGAACTTCTATTTTTACTTTAAAACACTGCCCAGATGCTATCCCACTGTAAAACTTTTCTTGACTCCCTGAAGCAGAATCATGTGGCCCTTCCTCTGTGCTTCTATAGCAATTCATATAGATTGCTTTTTTAAAAAAAGAATAGTTCCTTAAAACATTTTTCTTACCCGATGAGACTGCTATTTATCTGTTTATCTCAGCAATATTTCCTTTAGCCAAGCTCTTACTCTTCCCCTGCTGCCCATACTTCATCTTTCACCTGAAATGGTGTGATAGTAGTTTAATAGCTTTCCCTGTCTCTTTTTTTGCCCCAGTAATGTAACTATAGTCAGAGGGAACACACCATAGTCAGAGGGACCCTTCTAAACTCCGTATGATCATGTCATTTTCCCAACTAAAATATTTGGTTGGATCCCTAATGCTTTCTAGGATCGAGTCCAAATTCCTTAGCATGTACTGCCTAAAGGGGGACTCAGAAGCACAAAGACTATAGGGTCTAGGGTCTGTCACTCTCTCAAAGTAGAATGAGCTCTTGCAGCTCATGACAGTGTCAGCTTTGTGACAATGATCAGCAGCTCTCATTAATCGTGTCAGGAGTCAAGAGTTGCTTTGGGTCATTCATGTTTTCTGGCTCCAGGCTCACTGGAGCAGCTGCTGTGGGGCTCCTGTGGGCACACTGGACAGAGGCAGTGAGCCCTTGCTTAACCTGAAGCAGGTCTGGGGTTGCTCTAATAGATGTGATCCTAGCTTAAGTCATCAAGGACCTACACTGCAGGGCCAAGATGGAGACAGGAGCCCAGTTCCTTACCAGAGGGGCCACAGGTACGACTTGAATTCTGATTTGCAAGTTTTTTAAACTCCATGAGCTCTGCATGGTCTTTCTCATATGTCCTCTTCAGATTCTCCACATACTGCATCATCACCTCTGTTGCCTTTGACATGCGCTTCTCCTGCAAGGAAGGACAGTATGAGCACAAGGGCATTTGGAAAGGCTCCTCTGCACTTGTTTGCTCTGAGTGAGGCTCTGGGATGGAGAATGGAAAGGATACAGGGAGCAATCAGATGTGCTTCTGCCCTCTAAGAGTTTGCTGTCTGCCATGTGGGCTGAGAAGGGAACTCAGGAGGAGAACCAGAACAGGTATAGCTACAATGCTTCAGGAGATAAGAGGTGTGAGAGACATCTCTGTTTGCAGAGAATGAGTCAGGGAGGATTCATGCAGATGACATGAAGTGGATGTAGGAAGTAGGCATCTGGGCATGTAGATATGGGCAAGAGGGACAAAAAGCATTCAGGCCAGGGAACTCTCAGAGCAAAGGTGCAAAGGTAGGACATTGTAGGGCTTGTATCTAGGTGAGGATTTATCCTCCAGACAAGAGTCTTTAAAGAGTGAAAAGGGGTGCTACTAAGAATTATGGTGAGACAATAGGCACATACCAGGACTGGAAAACTGGGAAAGCACAGGTCATCCTACTTATGTAGGAATCAGCAAGTGGTTGTGTTTGTTCACAAGAAGAAAAGTAGTTAGGGCTGGGTTGGGAAGGACCTTGAATGTTAAACTAAGGAATCTGGACTCTTTCTGAAGGAAAAGAGGAGTCATCAAATGTCTTAAAATAAGGGAGTGAGAAATCAGGCCACCAGTGGAGACTAGATAGAAGGGAAAGAGACTGGTGGCAGTGAGAGCAACAGGAAAGAGAAGACAGGTGCCTAACCAGTCTGGTGGAACCAGAGAGAAAGGTGAGGACTGAGACAGGGAAGCTACGGGTGGGGGTGCCAGTCAGAGAAGGTGAAGACTAGTAAGCAACAGGTGGGCTGAGAAACATGTTTGGGAAGGAAGGCTCCTCAGAATGAGGAAGAGTTTTCTCTGCTTATCTTCCTTAGATCCCTCAGAATGCCTAGCCCAGGGCCTGCCCGCTCTGCAAGGACATGATCAGTGACCATTCCTTGGAAAAATTCCCTGCAGCCATGTACTGAGACAGGCTACTTCCCTCAAGCTCTCCCTTTATTGCTGCTCCCAGCTGGAGTGACTTCCTGGGTGCTGCTGCTGAGCTAGGCACCCTTTCCCTGAAGAACACAGGGGTGGGAGAGCCCAGAGGCTAGTCCTTCCAGTGTTCTATAAGAAATGCTTCAGGCTGTGCCCCAGGAACACCCTGCTGATGCAACCAATGCAGCAGGACATGGGTCCACGGCCAGAGCAGCAGTGTTGATAATATGTAGGTGCTTTCAAGGTATTGCAGTAACTCTATAGCAGATGCTATCATCTGCATTTGTGGTTGGAGAGGCTGGAGCACAAAGAACCAGGTAACTGGCCCAAGGCCACACAGTGAATCATGGTGGAGGCTGGATTAGACCTTAGGCAGTCTGATTCCACACACCATCCTGGACCAGGGTGGTGTCCTGTGTGCCTCAGGACTTCAAAGTGACTGTGAGGGAGCCAGACCTGGGCTTGAAGCCAGCTTTGCCACTCACTAGTACTAGTACCTTTCTGAGATGGTATGTCTTCATCAGGGGATAAAGATATTTACTTCACAGGGTTGCTGGGAAGATTAAATGATATGAAGTAGTTTTTCCTAAAGTATGTTTTGCCAAGTACTAGTTGCGTATGAGTTGAATAGGTATTTGTGAGAAAAATAAAAGGGGAGGTGGTTCTTCTGTCAAATACACTTGGGAAATACATAGGTAAAGTTAAACAGGCTTCCTCACTATAGGACTTCCTGAAGCCTTAATTATGCCAATATGTATTAGAAATCTCCAAGGAAGGAAGGTAGTACACAGTAGTTCTCAAACTTATGTGCCCACAGAAAGCTCTTCTCAAGGAGCAGCTTGAGGTTCAGTTGTCTGCCAAAAATACTCTGAAAAAATCACAATGTACATGAGATGTTTGGCACATAGGAAGCCACCAATAAGTGGTATCTGTAGTTGTCACTGCTTACATTATTGCTCTAGTTACTGTGGGCAGAGCAGAGCCAGTCAGAAGGGATGGGAGCTGGTTAGGCTCACCTGGCGGACAGCCCCAACCATCTCAGCTCGGCTGGAGAGGCGGGCAGACAGGCGGTGCAAGACAGAAATGTCCTCCAGCAGCTTCTGGTAGGTCTCTCGGTGCTCACAGTGGTGCCAGAGTGAAGCTGAGGACTGAAGAGTGAGAAGAAACATCACTTGGGGTCCTCTCATACCAAGACTGACTTAGGTTCTCAGAAGATGAGCCCTGGTCTGCATCCTAGCTGAAAGGGGTGGCTTCTTCAGAGCCCAGGCTACAATTTCTTCTGGGGATTGGAGAAGCCTAATATTGACACTCTATACCTGGTTGGCCTGAAAGAAGGGACTCACATCCAGGTCTCTTGGTCCCCAAGGAGCTCCCTGTGCCATCCCAGTTCACCCAGCCCCTTCCTGAGGAGCTCCCAAGAACTCAGAGTCCTTGCCTACAACCCTGAAGTAACCAGGGCTTCAGGATCTCTGCCTCAGCAGCTCCCAGCTCTCTGAGGAAGACTGTTTGGCTTTAGGGCCTTGGCCTGATTTCTCACTTCAAGAGCCTCTACTCGGTGACTGAGGAAAGCAGGACACTTGACATAGGCCTTGTAGTCAGTCCCTCCTCCATGGATTTCCCCAGTCAGGCTTCACATTACCGTAATGGAAGCTTTGAAGTTTTCCAGTTCCTTTTCTGTGTTCTCCTCTGTCAGGTTGCGTTCCCTTTCAGCCTGGTTAATTCTAGATTCCAGGGTATAACTGTCATTTCTAAAGGCCAAGGACAGTTGTACAAACACGTTCTGTTGGAAACAAGAGTGTGGAAGAGGTGCTAGGAGGAGTTACTGCAGAGAATAATGCTGCAGGTGTGTTTCTTTCATGAACATTTATGTTCCTGGAACAAATCATCAAAGCAGCCATGTACAAGTGAGACTCTCCCTTCATAGTAAACTGCATAAAAAATGGTGAAATAGAACCTGAGGTCCATGCTAGGTGCTTCCCAGGACCTGAAGACCAAATGCATTTTAGTGAAAAATAATAAGAGAATAACACTCGCTTTTTCCTGAATTTCAAGAAAATAACATCCTGCATTTGGGTTTAGATAAATTCAGGCGAACACAGCTGATTATGTAAGCAGTTTGGATTCATGCTAGGATTTATTACACATGGGTTTTGCATGAAACCACTGTATTTAAAAAAACCCATTTGGGATGTAAGCCTGTTGACTTAAAGCAAAGTTCAGCCACTTTGCCTGAGTATTCTGAATCCTACATTGGAAACAGCTTTAAGAATCTACCAGGAGATTAAATAAAGCCAAGTAGGATTCTGCTGGGAGAAACTTTCTGGAACAAATAATCCATGCCAAAAATGTAGGCTGCATGAATGAAACTTTGAAAGGTGGTATTGATCATATATGGGATTCCTGGTAGAATAGGAAACTACTGTGGAAGAGAAAGAGACAGATGGACTTTACATAGGAAGCAAGCAATAACCTTCATTTTTATAGCTTTCATTTGCCCTGCCTGAGTCAAGTGGTAGCAGATTTATACCTTTGGGGTGAGCTAATTCTGCCTGAGCTTTTGAAGCTTGTGTGTCATTGCCCACAGTGGGCAGACATCTCCTGATAGAGAACTGAAGGCCCTGAGTGACTCAATAACAACAATGATGACAGTATTGAAAGCCTTTTATGAGCATCTACTATATGCTAGCACTAATGTGAGTTTTATGCACCTTAGCTTATTTAATCCTGCAACAACCCTGTGTGGTAGGAACTGTTATGTCTACTTTATGGGTAAAGAAACTGAGAACAGAGAGGTCATTAACTTGTTCAGGGTGACAGAGGGAGTAGCAGAGCCAGGATTCAACCTCAGACTATCTGATTCCATAACCTGTGCTACTTTCAGCTTGCTGAGCACTGCTTGTGTTAGCATACATCTGAGGACAGGAGCTGGCCCTTAAACCATCTACCTATAGCTCATCTTCACTAATATTCATAGGTGGAGATTCTTTGTCCTACAGAAATCTCAGTCCAGTTAAGTTCTTCAGTAATGCTCAATCTTTAGTTCCCTATACCTGGATTATCCCTTTCATGGCAGTATGACATGAGTTCTGAATTCACTCAGAACACTTGGGTCCATATGTTGGTTCTGCTAAGCACTGATTCTGAGACCTTGGGTAAGTTTTGAATCACTCAGTTTCCTCCTTTGTTCTAATTCTTGCTGTACCTGTTTCTCAGAGCTGACGGGGATGGATATTAGTGTGTTATGAACTGTAAGTGCAACATCTGTGTGCAAGATAATTATTACTATCTATGGCAGATTTCACATTGTCTGTCTTCCTCTGTTTATGTGGTCCACTGGGTCTCAGGAAGGTATGTTCATTTTCTTGTTATCAATGACAAACCATGCTGTAAAGACTATAAAACATTTCATCCTCCCAACCTGGAAGGAAGAGATTTGGGAATCATCCATATTCTTGCTCTCTTCCTTCTATAACTCTGACATAATTGTCTTGGAAACAAAATAGTGCTGGCATTAGAGGTCCTCACCATTTCACCTCAGAGGCATTCCCTTTGTCCATCTACACCTTTACCAGAAAAAAATGCAGAAGAATTCCTCTCAGCTCTCACCACCCCATTGGGCAGCATCTCCAAAGAGACAAAGAGGCCCAAGGGGATAATGAAAGAGTCAGGAAGGCAGGAGTGCCGACAGTACAGCTTCCCACCTTATCTGAACTAGCTTCCTTATGTGTGAAGCCCTCAGAAGGGAAGAACCTTCTTCATCCAGACCAAAGTTTGAAACTTAAAATCTGACCATTTTTTAATAATTTTGAAAAAATTAGATTCAGTTCTGCAGCCTCTCATCTGACTTTATGTATCTAAGTCATACTTTTAAAGAACATCAACAGTCCTTGAAGGAATGTGGAATATCCAACTACCTTCTCATCTCTGACCAAATTTGTCAAAAGCTTCCATTAACTGGAGTAGGAGATGTGAGTGGTTCAGTAGGACTGATCGTGATGTCCATATTGCCCCATTGTCACTTATTCTCATTTTTGTGTGAAAATGTGAGGGGCAAAGGCTGGAGAAGGGAATGTTTTTAATAAACCCAGTCAAGCCCAGGCATTAAATTTTATAAAGCACTAGAGTTACTTACCTCAACTTCCTTTTCAGTGAGTGGAGGGGCACTGTGAAAAAGAAAAGACATGCGAATAAACTTTATCCAACCTATGAAATACCAAAAGGTGACTTTGAACAAGCAGCAGACCATGTGTTTCCAGGAATTGAGTACACAAAATTGCTGAGCTGGAAAAGATGCAGGGTACCCTTTGTGTGAGCTCTGTAACCCATGGAATAATTGTCCAGATATTGACTCCTATGGAGGAAGTGGTGGAAAATATTAGGTCCTGGGGGTGTCAGTCTTCCATCAGTGCCACTACTATTTATGACTTTGAACAAGTTATTTACAAGTTTGCTCATCTGTGAAATGGAAATAATAATATCTACTTTGCAGGGGTCTTAAGGAATATATGTATGTATGTATAAGTGTGTGTGTGTGTGTATATATATATGTATGTATGTTGTGTATATATTCACATATATATTATATCCATATATATGTGTGT
This sequence comes from Manis pentadactyla, assembly GCF_030020395.1. NCBI lineage: Eukaryota > Metazoa > Chordata > Mammalia > Pholidota > Manidae > Manis > Manis pentadactyla. The sequence continues at coordinate 50,667,501 of NC_080027.1, forward strand.
ATATATGTATAAATGCATATATTCTATGTGTACATGTGTGTATATACACATAACACCCATACTCAGTAGGCATTCAGAAGATGGTAGCTATTGTTATTACTAAATCACAGGCTTGTTGTGAGGACCTAATAAGTAACTACATGTGCTACATACTTTATAAACTATACATATCTGAGTAGCCATTATAATTTTGGGAGGCTACCTCAGGTCTGCAAAGCTTGACTCTCCTCTCTCTGCAGGTGGTAACAAAGGTGCATGTGGGCCAGAGAATAAAAGGTAGGGAAGAGTGGCCTAAGCTCTTCTCCGCAGGGAGAACCACCTCGGATGGCTGGGATCAGAGCCCCAGCTGGCACAGGCATGTCACTCTGAGAGGTCCCCTTTGCTTGTGGTCCCCACAGCAAGAGTCCTTTCATCTGCATGCTCTTGCTGCTACTACTGTTCTTGCTGGAAACTAAAATTCGCCTTGTTCTGAAGCCCAGTGTAAATAATGTGTGGGCCCCTTCCTGTGCTGGAGTAGGAAGACCAGGAGAGGTCCTACCAGCATCACAGGACTTGGCAAAAGAGCATACCATTGATAAGATTCTCAGGAAACACAGCTTCCTCCTTTTGATGGGTGTGGAGGGACCCCAAGAGCAAAGGTAGAGGTCAGCTCTCTCTGCAAGGGGCTGGTTCTCATCCCTGACGAGGGACTGTGAATGCCTTCCTGTCAGGATGAGGCAACAAGACCCCATGGCCATCAAGTCAGCAGAGTACAGAGCATGGGATAAACAACGGCAAAGATGTTTGATGCTTACAATTCTTGTCACAACCCCATCGTCACGCCCTTTCCTCTGTGGGCCAGCCAACGTAATCTTAACTGTCATATAGAGCATGCACATGTTCTTTAAATGTTTATCAAAACTCACTGAGCTTGCCTTTGACTCCTGGCTTTGTTTGGATAGTATGTGAAATTTCTGTATTTTCATCAATTATTAACCAAACATTTAAAAAATTTTGATGTCTCACTTTTTGCTTTTTTGCTATAGAACACAACTTTATAAAAAATGTACAAAGCCCTGAGGAGTCAGAGAGGTGTGATTTAGGTGAAAGAGCCACATGACATGGCCAACTCCTTATGCAAAGAGCTATGCCTTGTGAACTGCAATAGGCAGCTAGGGGCCAGAGCTATAGGCCTCCAACAAGATGGAGTCCTAATTGATGATGCACTGGGAAACTACTCTGGATGGCATTGTTTGCCTCAGAATCCAAACTCCACTAATATGCCTTAGAATACAATTAAGGCCCTCTGTGAACCGGTGCCTGTCAATTTCTCCTCTTCCCAATCTCCAGCCACATTGGCCATTCTGCTCCTCAAACATATTTATCTCATTGTGGCCCCTGGACCTTTGCATTTACTGTTATTTCCTTTTTTCCACCATTCTCTTTTGAAAGAGATTTATTGAAATATAAATCACATAATATTTACCCTTTTACAGTTTATAATTCAGTAGTTTTTAGTGTACTCAAAGAATTATACAACCATCAGTACAGTTAATTTTAGAACATTTTCATCATCCCAAAAAGAAACCCCATGCTCATTAGTAGTCACTCTCCACCTCCCCCAGACCTCTATCCCCCAACCCTAGGCAACCACTAATCTATTTTCTGTCTCTATGGCTTTCCCTATTCTGAATATTTCATATAAATGGAATCATACAACATGTGGTCTTTTGCAACTGGCTTCTCTCGCTTAGCATTTTCAAGGTTCATCCATATGTAGCATATATCAGTATTTCATTTTTATGGCTGAATAATATTCCATTATATGAATACATTACATTTACCAATTCATCAGTTGGTGGACATTTGGGTTGTTTCTACTTTTTTGCTGTTATGAAGGTGCTGTTATTGAATGTTTGTGTACAAGTTTTTGTATGGACATATATTTTCATTTCTCTTTATAATATACTTAGGAATGGATTGCTGGGCCATATGGTAACTGTTCAACTTTTTGAAGAACTGCCAAACTGTTATTTCAAAGTGGCTGCACCATTTAACTGAGGGTTCTAATTCCTCCACATCCTCACCAACACTTGTTATTGTTATGTGAAATGGTATCTCATTATCATTTTGATTTGCATTTCGCTAATGACTAATAACATTGAGCACCTTATCTTGTGTCTATTGGACCCCTCATATATATTCATTGAAGAAATGTCTACTTAATTCCTTCACCCATCAAAAAAAATCAGTTGTCTTTTTATTACTATGTATTCTGGGAACAAGTACCTTATCAGATATATGATTTGCAAATATTTTCTCCCATTCTGTGGGTTGTCTTTTCACTTTCTTGATAGTACTTTTGCATCACAGAAGTTTTTAATTTTGATGAAATACATTCATCTATTTATTCTCTTGCTGCTTGTGCTTTTGGTGTCATAGCTAAGAAACATGAACTAACCCAAGGTCATGAAGGTTTGCTCCTGTTTTCTTCTAACAGTTTTATAGCGTTAGTTCTTATAGTTAGGCCTAGCATCCATTTTGAGTTAATTTTTGTGTGTTGTGGAATATAGGGTTCCAATTTACTCTTCTGCATGTGGCTATCCGATCACCCCAGCACCACTTATTGAAATTACTGCGCTATTTGTCTGGATATCTCTTCACCAAAATCTTTGCATAGATAGCTTCTTTTGTCATTTGCATATCTCTAATTAATTACTATTTTATCATAGAGGCCTTCCTTAACCCCCTACCCAGTGTTCCATTCCCATGTCATTCTCTATATGTATCTATTTCATGGTCTTCCTAGAAGCTTTGTTATTCAAAATCATTCATTTGGTTACTTGATATTATTTGATTCCCCACCTAGAATATAAGTGCCATGAGAAAAGAGACTATGTCTGTTTGTTCTCCATTCTATTGTATGGTACATAATAGGCATTCAATGAATATTTATTGATTAAATGACAGTTTATTGCTCCTGTTAATGTTTAACTCTGGGCTACCTCATCCAGTGACATCTCTTTGCATTCTTGTTAATCAACCATTGACCACATCCCTAATTCGAGTTCCAGACCTGGTGTTTCTACTGAATCCATTCAACTTGCTGACCTTATGAGCTATTTCTTGATATGGTCCAATCCCAATTCACATAGTCCACATAGAACATGAAACCAATTTTTTCTTCATATTAAAACTCAAGTGTAATCTTCCCATATTTCTGTTCAGGAAAGGACTCTTGAAGCTCTGGCTTCCTTCTGTTGGAGGACATCTTACATGACCATTTGTCCATCTATCCCATGCTCCAAACCAAGGCCAGAGAGATCTTGGCCTAACCAAAGGCCCAAGCTGGAAACAGTCTCTGCTGAGGCCATGAGTAGGGAGGCTGGTCTGGTGGTTGGAGCAGATATCAGATCTAGAATTTCCCAATTATAGGGACATGGTGGATCTGGGATTGAAACCATATTGCCTGGTCCAATGCCCACCACCCTGTGCTGTCATGAGCCTCTGGTGACCCTTGTGGCCAACTATGAACCCCACCTGCTTTTTCACTTGGGACCACCTCATCTGGGCCTTTACCATTCTTTTTGTTTTGGATGCATTAGCTCTCTGTCTGGACCATTTGACATTGATCCTTCTGGGGTTAAAAGTCAGGGCTGTCCCATCTAACATCTAACACAGAGGACATTCAATCTGTAACCTATGGCCTGATTTTACCTTCCAGGGAGAGACTTGTGAACCCGCAGTTTTCGCAGCAGCACATCAGAAATATTGGGCATCACGTCCAAGCCACTTTTTGACTCTTCTTCCTCAGTAGCTGGTGTGAGTTCAGAAGGGAGCCCTGAAAAAAAAGTGCTTAAATTATAAAATGTCTGTTTGAAATGTGCCTTTGGTAACTTGCTTCAGGGGGTGAGCAAGAGTTTTAATAAGAACCTAGTTATATGCCATAGGCTTTATCATTGTTATGTAACCCTCTCGATGACCCAGTGAGCTAGCACTTAATCATTCCTCTTATACGTAAACCAAAACTGTGAAAGGCTAATAACTTTCTTAAGGTCACAGAATTAGTAAATGGCATAATCAGACTTCAAACTGATTCTATCTCCTCTAAATTTTATGTTCTTCCCATTGTTCCCCACAGTAACAAGCTCTTGTATCTGAGGTCTGAGGTTGGTTTCTGATAACTAGAACCTGGTTCGCTTTTTGGCTGTAATGTTTGGAGAGGTCCCCTATCTTCGGCAGATTTCTCTGGAGGCCTGTTGCTTAATTATTCTTCATCAAATGAGTTCAACAGTTGCATCACTTGTATCCTACCTAGAAATCAGCATCTGGTTCCATATTGCATAGATAGAAACAGAAACAGAGTTTTTCCAGTGTAAAGAAAAGGTCATTTAGATTTTTTTACAGATCTCAGAAAAAGATGCTTCCTAGTCAACAGAACCAATGAGCAGCCTTTTGTTATCTCTGGAAACTATCTTAGTTCTGTGCTGTGAGGCAGAAAAACAAACCAAGTATTCTCTTTCCCATAAATCCTCCTCCTGTTTGAAGATAGCTCTTGTACCATTCCAAAGCTTCTCTTCCCCAGGTTCTAGCCCTGTTTTCCCAACTTCCCGTTGTGGCCCACTGTGGCCCATGGCCTCTCGAATCATCCTCTGCCTGTTCACACTCTGGCTGTTGTTGCTCTAGAGGCCCAGATGTGCCCTAGTAAACTCTTACTCAGGAGGACATTGGCAGATGTCTCTGGCATTGATGTGTGCTATACATGCAGCATAGACTTGGTGTGCCTTACTATGGATTCACAGTACACTTAGGATTAAAAGCCTCAACTCTCACTTGAGCAAAATCAGCTATCTTCATCCCATACAATGCTTACTTTCCATTTGCATGCAAGACGTTACAGGATTCCATGTTTTACCATCTCTTATGGGTTTTAACCCAGCAGATTTCCAACCTGCTCAGTCATTTGCCAGAATTGTAGACCAGGACAGAGATAAGGACTATAGGCATAGTTATGGTAGCCATCTAAATGAAGCTAAGATTGGGAGTCATGTGAATTAGAAGCCTTACCAAGGAAGACCATGCAGAGAGAAGAGGAATTATAGTTTGACTCAAGGTAAAAGATATTTAAATGCTTTGAGCTTTACAAAAACATGAGTTCCAGTAAAGTCTAGAGGGCCATCTATCAGAGGAGAGGCAGTCAGTGATCCTACATTTGATATAAAATTCGACCAGATGTTCTCTTAGCTACTGTCACCTCTTGGGTTCTGTTCCGGCATTTATTGTTCTCTGAAATTTCCATGTGACAGATGGTAAAACTTGTGATATCTCTGGCCTTACTCTACCTTTATGTATCTCACTGTACCCAACAGAGACATAATTAAGTACTGGGCTCCTGAGAAATCTGTATGATTAACTGAACCATTAGGGGTCTAATAATAAAGCAAAAGCCATGTCAGGCTTTTGCCTAGCAAAGTCCCATGGGTTGAACTCTTGCCCCACTCCCAACCCGCTAATCAACTAGTTAAGGTTTCTATCCCTGCTGAAACAGCTATCTGAAGAGTAATCTCAGAACTGGTGGGTCCCAGAACCAGCCACCCTCCTCCCAAACAACCATATTAACAATAATAACAACAACAAAAAACTGAAAACCAACCAAAAATATGCCCACAACTCTCAAAGACAGGAAAAGGCAATAATCTTTAAAATTAACCACCAGACAAAAAGGTGGAGCCAAGATGGCAGCATGAGTAGGACAGTGGGAATCTCCTCCCAAAAACATACATATTTTTGAAAATACAAAAAAGATAACTATCCCTAAAAGAGAGACCAGAAGACACAGGACAACAGCCAGACTACATTCACACCCACAAGAACCCAGAGCCTGGCGAAGGGGGTAAGATACCAGCCCTGGCCTGGTGGGACCTGAGCGCCCCTCACCCCAGCTCCCGGTGGGAGGAGAGGAGTTGGAGCAGGGAGGGAGAGGGAGCCCAGGACTGCTAAATAGCCATCCCTAGCCATCAGCACCAGAGTACAGACACAGTGCATGCGTGGGGTGCTGGAAACTAGGGAAACAGGACAGTAAGACCTGTGAGTGGGTCCCCGCAGCCGGCGCCCCTGGGACAAAGAAAAGCGAGTGCTTTTTGAAAGTCTTAAAGGGACAGGGACCCCACAGCTGGACAGAAGCGTCCCGGGACACTTAGCCGAGCAGCTGGGAATCCCAGGGAACTCTGGGCACACTAACCCCCTGGGCAGCAGCTCTGAGACCCCTCACAGAGGTAAACAGCCCCCCGTCTGTTCCCCCTCCGGGGCCCCACCATATCAGAGCAGCAGCCTGAGGCTGGCCACACCCACAGCAAGGGAGCTTCCTCCATAGCCCAGCTGACAGACAAGTCAACAGCATACCACTGCATCTATCAACATGAAAAGGCAAAAAAATTTGATCCAGACCAGACTAACTCAGACATCTTCCACATCTTCCCCTGAGAAGGAATCTGGGGAGATAGATTTAACCAATCTTCCTGAAAAAGAATTCAAAACAAAAGTCATAACCATGCTGATGAACTTGCAGAAAAATATGCAAGAACTAAGGAGGAAGAATACAGAAATAAAACAATCTCTGGAAGGACTTCAAAGCAGAATGGACGAGATGCAAGAGACCATTAATGGACTAGAAATCAGAGAACAGGAATGCAGAGAAGCTGATGCAGAAAGAGATAAAAGGATCTCCAGGAATGAAAGAATATTAAGAGAACTGTGTGACCAATTGAAACGGAACAATATTCGCATCATAGGAGTACCAGAAGAAGAAGAGAGAGAAAAAGGGATAGAAAGTGCCTTTGAAGAAATAATTGCTGAAAACTAGGGGAGGAAATGGCCTCTCAGACCACAGAAGCACACAGAACTCCCATGACAAGGGACCCAAGGAGGGCAACACCAAGACACATAATAATTAAAATGGCAAAGATCAAAGACAAGGAAAGAGTATTAAAGGCAGTCAGAGAGAAAAAAAAGGTCACCTACAAAGGAAAACCCATCAGACTTCTCAACAGAAACCTTACAGGCCAGAAGAGAATGGCATGATATATTTAATGCAATAAAACAGAAGGGCCTTGAACCAAGAATACTGTATCCAGCACGATTATCATTTAAATATGAAGGAGGGATTAAACAATTCCCAGAGAAGCAAAAGTTGAGGGAATTTGCCTCCCACAAAACACCTCTACAGGGTGTCTTAGAGGGACTGCTCTAGATGGGAACACTCCTAAAAAGAGCACAAAACAAAACATCCAACATATGAAGAATGGAGGAGGAGGAATAAGAAGGGAGAGAAATAAAGAATCATCAGACAGTGTTTATAATTGCTCAAAGAGTTAAGTTAGACAGTAAGATAGTAAAGAAGCTAACCTTGAACCTTTGGTAACCGCAAACTTAAAGCCTGCAATGGCAATAAGTACATATCTTTCAATAATCACCCTAAATGTAAATGGACTGAATGCACCAATCAAAAGACACAGAGTAATAGAATGGATAAAAAAGCAAGACCCATCTATATGCTGCTTACAAGAGACTCACCTCAAACCCAAATACATGCACAGATTAAAAGTCAAGGGATGGAAAAAGATATTTCATGCAAACATCTTACTACGCTGATGGACAATGACTGTGAAGGGGTATGTGGGGGGGATTTGGTGAAGGGGGGAGCCTAGTAAACATAATGTCCTTCATGTAATTGTAGATTAATGATACCAAAAAAAAAAAATAACCACCAGAGAAAGACAGAACTTACTAGGAATAAATGTAAAGCTCTCATTCTTGGAAGCCTTTTCTTCTTCCCTCAAAGAATCAGTACTGAGGGGAAGATGTAAGAGGAAAAGTTCTGACAAGGAGTGCAATACTACGGGATGGGAAGGAAAGAGAACTAAGCAGGTGAGCAGACAGCCTTTGGAGGAGATGCAGAGAGTTTCTCCAGAGCAGAAGGATCTCCATATAACATAACAACATTCCAACAAGAGAAAAAAATGGCCTGTGCTGCTGTTTGCTTTTCTTGCAGAGAAGGAGAGGAGAGGAAAGATGGAATGATTGCACAGTATTCTACCAGAGCTGATTATCTTGAACAATGTGGAAGGATTTACCAGAAAGGAAGATGAAAGAGAAAATAAATAAAACTAGTCCATCTGATGGAGTGAGTGTCAGGTGACATATGGAAAGCCCCAGATGAAGCTGTATCCTGCCCCCAATTCTGAAAATAGCACAGTGGTCAGACTCCTTAGATTTTGCCTAGTTTTTCCTTCCTTTACCTGGCAGGGAGTGAGAGCGGCTTCTGGGAATAGTTGGGTCAAGTCTGGAAAATAAACAACTGTCTCTATAATCCTATCCTAAATTGGTAAAATAATATATAACTCACTACTACCCTCTCAAAGGAATAAAATATGTCACCACTTTTTTGCAAAAAAAAACTGAAGTGTTGGACTATGAACAAAGTTATAGAACAAGAACAGAAACCAGTCCCACAAACACCACTGCCCACAGACCCAACTGAACTTCCCCTTTTCCCCACCACCCAAGCAGTAACAAAGCAGACACAAGCCACCTGATCCTCAGCATTGCAGGAAGAACAGAAATCTCAGATACGTAGCAAGGAGTCAATGAAGATTAACCTAAATAATATATCTAGGTAAAAAGAAAATCCACATAGAAATATCCATATCAAAAAGAAATAAAATAAAAACAAATGGCATGGCAACTATACAAAAATACTAAGGTCAAAAGAGGAAGGAAAGAAGGTATAAAGAAGAAACATGCAGAAAACAGCTGTCAGAATGGAAACACAGATGTAAAAAACACATCAAAAATGCATTTTTGTGCAAAACATATCACAAGTGCTTTGACTCAAGGAGAAATAAGGCCCAGAAAAAATAAAAATAGGGTATCAGAGGAAAGATGAGAGGATCACACAAAGATGGAAGCCGATTACAATTTAAGGAAATAAATTGAAGACCAAAATAACAAAACTAAGCAAGAAGTTATAAAAATATAGAACTAACAAACATGTTGTAAATATTGTAAATAAAAAGAAATAAAACACATACAGCCTCAAACTGAATTATTAAGGAAGGTGGAGGAGATTGAGATGAAGCACAAGGGATGTAAAGAGGGAAAGAAAGATTGAGGTATTTAGAGATGGAATAATGGACCTGCAGTTGAGACCCTGGTGAGAAATTTACAAATTTGATGTTTGTGAACTAGTGAACAAAAGAATCAAGTACCTATTTGAAGGTATAAGAGCAGAAAAATTTTCCTCAATTGAGGAAAAAAGCTGAACTTGCAGATTGAAAGAGTACATCATACATATATATGTGGAAAAAGAAATGTTTCTCCAACTATCCTCATAGAAAGACTAAGCCATCTACAGGAAGAAGTGAGAGCTGAGAGGTGCAAGAAGTCAGCTGGTCTCAGACTTCTCTACAACATTGAATAATGTGCAGCATCTAAAACATTCTGAGGGAAAGTGATTCAGTATTTGCAACTATCTAAGTCCTTCAAAAATAAAGAACATTTTCAAGCATGCTAGAATTCAGAGAACACAGCACCTTCGAGTCCTTTTAGGAAAAACTGTTGGATGATGAAATCCAGCTAAACAAGACATAAAGCAAAATTAGAAACTTGGGAATGGTGAGCCCTGGTAAAGAGTCTGGCAGTTAGCATTAAATCATTTTTAAATCCTTTTACATACAAGTTTAAGGCTAAACAACTATAGAAGTTAAAGTTAGACATGGAATGTAAATGTGACAACTTTGACAATATAAAAAGAATATTTTATCATTTGTATATGTGGAGATGGAAAGGTAGGAAGAAATATGATGGTGAGAAGAAATGCTGCCATTCACGTCTTTTTCTGCAGGAAGTCAATAATCCAAATTTGAAACATGTAATATTAAAAAAGCACCTCAATGACTCCAATAGTATTTCATAGTATGTATTTTAAACTTTTAAAACTAATCTTTTTTTTGTATGAAGCTATTACCAAAATTCAACAAGTCATTTAGTTTCACTTTAATTCAAGTTCAATTGAATTTTAATGCTTTTTATTTTTAAAAAGAACATCAAGCAATCTTCTCACCAGGATCTCAACTGCAGGTTCATTATCCTTTCCTCCCTCCTTCAGTGTTTGTGGGGAAGGGGACATTTGGTGTAAGCTATTTTTACTTTCTTCTTTATATTTTTCACTATAAGTTTAATTCTTTGATAATGGGCATGAGCTATTTTTAATAAAAATAGTAAAATTATTTTTTAAATATCTGCATGTACTAGCTCATTCCAATGAAGGCATTTGTTTCTGGCAATCTCCAGGACTCAGAAAAGTAATGTTTGGGGCTTCTGGTTAAAGATGCTCTGAGACACAGGATGACCCCCAGAAGGCCAAAACTACTGGTTGGGAATAAACTTTCTTCAGCTCAATCTTCTCCAGGAAGGCCTTTTCCCTGGCTTGAGACCTGAGGGCTCTGAGTCCAGCCTGGGGGTGTCTGGAAGGAGTTCCTCAGCTCACACCTCTGTCAACATCCAAACATCCAGGTCCAGTTATCCAACCACTTCCTAGACACTGCCACCTGCATCAGAATAATAAAAACCACTCAATAGCCACCATTTATCAAACACCAACTTGCACTATATACACTTTCTCATTCATTCCTTACAACAGTCTTACAAAGTAAATATTGCTAAGCTCATTTTCTGGGGAAACTGCAAACTAGAAAAGTGTGGCTCAGCTGAGTTAACTAGGTTCCCCAGGGTCCCAGACAGAGGTACAGCCAGAATGCAAAATCATGTCTGTCAGACTATGGCATCCAAGCTGCACCCCAAGGACATTCACCATGTCCAACCTAAATTCTTTGCCTTCCTCCTCAAATGAGCTCCTCCTCCTGAGCTGCCCATCCTCACACCACACCCTCAGCCATGCAGACACACTGGTGGTTTATCTGGTCTCCCTTTTCACCTCATCCTCTCACTGAGTCCTGCCATGCTGACCTCCAAATAGCTCTCAGACCAGTCCATCTCAGTCTATAGTCTCATCACCACACACCAGGCTGTTTCCATACTGGTCTCCCTGCCTCCAGCCTCTCTGATTTCAGGCCAGCTTTCCTAATTTATCCAGAAGAATTATTATCAAACTCTGTTTGGTCCTGATGTTTCCTTACCTGCATGCTTCTCTGGATTTCCAAGGGTTTTGAATGAAGTTCAAACTCATTAACTGGCCTTAAAAGCCTCCTGCCTCCTTCATCCTCTCCATCCTTGCTGCCCATCTCTCTGGAACACATGGCCCACACTTGGTTCACATGGGATTTCTTCTGCTCCCAGAACATGCTAAGCACTAGAAGATGCCTGTATGCCTTTGTTCCTGCTGTTCCCTATGCTTGGGACACTCTTCTCTTCCTCCACTCATGCTGCTCTCCTGGACTCCTGCCCTGACTCACCTCTACTGAGCTGACAGCTTATTTCTCTGTCTTCCTAGGTACTTTATGTTCTTAAAGCCTTAACACAATGTATTAAAGTGATGTTTTCTACCCTGTGTTTCTTCTCCTAGAGAGTGAGGGTGAGCTCATTCATTTTTTCAATATTTATTGTGTGCTTACTATGTTCCAGGCAATTGGTTTGGAGCTCAGGATATAATGCTGAGCAAGATAGACATGTCACTGTCCTTTGGGAGCTTGTTATTTAGGGAGACAGAGATTAATTTGAGAAACACTCAAAGATTAAATTTCATACTGTGATAGATTTTATAAAGGAGAAGAATCTGGAGGTGCTGGAAAAGTCTTCCCTAGAAAACTGACATTTGAGCAGATATCTAAAGACTGAATGGTCCTGGCTAATGGTTCAACAGGCAAAAAGGAAGATAAGAATATTCCAGAGGCGGAGCCAACATGGCGGCGTGAGTAGGACAGTGGGAATCTCCTCCCAAAAACATATATATTTTTGAAAATACAACAAATACAACTAATCCTAAAAGAGAGACCAGAAGACACAGGACAACAGCCAGACTACAACTACACCAGCGAGAACCCAGCGCCTGGTGAAAGGGCACTATTTACAATAGCCAAGAATTGGAAGCAACCTTAATGTCCATCGACAGATGAATGGATAAAGAAGATGTGGTACATATACACAATGGAATACTACTCAGCCATAAGAAAAGGGCAAATCCTACCATTTGCAGCAACATGGATGGAGCTGGAGGGTACTATGCTCAGTGAAACAAGCCAAGCAGAGAAAGAGAAATACCAAATGATCTCACTCTTCTGTGGAGTATAAGAACAAAGGAAAAACTGAAGGAACAAAACAGCAGCAGAATCACAGAACTCAAGAATGGACTAACAGGTACCAAAGGGAAAGGGACTGGGGAGGATAGGTGGGTAGGGAGGGAGAAAAAGGGGGGTATTAAGATTAGCATCCATAGGGGGTGGGAGAAAAGGGAGGGCTGTACAACACAGAGAAGACAAGTAGTGATTCTACAACATTTTGCTACGCTGATGGACAGTGACTGTAAAGGGGTATATAGGGGGGACCTGGTATAGGGGTGAGCCTAGTAAACAAAGTATTCATCATGTAAGTGTAGATTAATGATTAAAAAAAAAAAAGCAGTTCCTGTGTGGTGACCTCCAGTGAGTTCTACACAATGATATAAAGGGCATATAAAAGTGTAGGCAAAGGGTCTGTTTGTGTTTATACAGAGAATCAAAGCCTAATTTGGCTACCCCAAAAATGAACTAAGATACAATATGAAAAAGAACTTCCAACATCAGCACTCTTGGGAAGACTCATGCCAGAAGACAATCATCAAAAAAACCCCAACAAAGATCCACACACTGCTACAGGTGTAGATGCACTCATCCCACCAATTCCTGGACTTGCCATGGGAATGAAGAAGGAGATATCTAAGCTGGCCTGTGCATACAGTAAAACAACAAATTTGACTGGATCTATACTGTTGGAACTCAACCAAGAATTAGGAGAAGTGCAAATTGTAGCACTCCAAAATCTTACAACTACAGACTATTTACTGTTAAAAGAACATATGGGATGTGAACAGTCCCCAGGAATGGGTTGTTTTAATTTATCTGAATTCTCTCAGACTGTTCAAGTTCAGTTGGACAATATCCACCATATCATACATAAGTTTTCACAAAAGTCTAAGGTGCCTAACTGGTTTTCTTGGTTTCGCTGGAGACGGCTGGTAATTACAGGTATGCTTTGGTTACGTAACTGTACTCCTATTATGTTAATGTGTGTGCACAATTTAATTAGTAGTTTAAAACCTATCCATGCTGAAGTTACTCTACAAGAAGATATGTCAAAGAAATAATCAATCTTTCCAGGTTTTCTTCTGCCTGCTACTTCTATAGCTTTTCTTCTTCCTACCTAATTACAACCCTTAAATAGAATTCGTGTCACATATCGAATTTACCGAGTATCATAATTCTTCCAAGTGGTAAAGACACCTCAAGACAAATGCTGGGCATAGAAGCCACAGGGCATTAATATGCAAAGAAGTAAAAAGCTAACCTTTTCAAACAATAAGGCTTCTCTCTCACTTACCAACTTTACATTTCCCTGTATGGCTCCGGAAGATGACTGGTTAGCCAGAGTTGGGTAAGGTTCCTCAAGGGAGGGACAACCTAAGACAGGCACAGTCGCAGGGGGGCCATCAGGTGAGAAATTGGGGATCAACAGAGGTGAGGCTTAGAACCTCACCCCCCTGTTCTGAGAGAAATCTTCTGCAAACGTGGATGTTTTATTGCCCTTGTCTAGCTTGGATTAACACATAGTCTACAGGCACACACCTGATCATCTACATTTGCTCTCTTACAACACTAAACTATGTTTTCTACCTTTATCTTGTATCTACCTACCACTTCAGCATTTTATTAAAATAATAATAATAAAGAGAGAAATGTGGTATCCACATATAAATTAAGTATAAAAATCAAATGAGTATTCATATTTGAACTGACTGTTTATAGTTCATAATGCATGAGCAAAACTGAAAGTTTCTGTGATGACTGCCCTTGTACTGTTTACCATGTAACTTATTCACTATGTAAGAATTTGTTCTCCATATAAGAACTTGTTCGTTATGCTTCAGAAGATTGGTGACTGACGAAAATTAGGCTTGGGGTGGATTAATGATTGTGCATTGAGCATTGACTCCCCTATACAGAATTTTATTGTTGTTAACAACCATTAGATCAATAAATATGAGAGATGCCCTCACACACACACACACAAAATATATATATATATATATATATATATATATATATATATATATATATATACATACACACTTCCAATTGTAAAATAAATAAGTAACCAGGATGTAATGTATAGCATAAGGAATATAGTCAAAATATTGTAACAACTTGGTATGGTGATAGCTGGTACCTAGAATTATCATGTATATAAATGTTGAATCACTGTGTTGTACACCTGAAACTAATGTAATACTGTGTGTCAACTACCCTTCAATAAAAAATAATTATCCAGAAAAAAAAAAAAAGAATATTCCAGGTAGAGGGAACAGCATGTGCCAAGCCTGTGAAGAAGGAGGAATGAGTTGCTGAAGGAAGGCCAAGATATTAAGAGTGCAGAAAAGAGTGATTCTAGAAGTTCTGGGGAGGGTAGTAGGGTTAACCACATAGGGCCTTTTATGTCCTACCATAGATTGTAGTGCTCATTCTAAGAGCAGAATGAAGCCTCTGAAGATGCTGAACCAGCCTTGCATTTCAGAGATTTTTCTCACTGCATGTGGACAGTGGATTGAGCTGGGTGAGGAGGTCAGGAGTATAGCCAGAAGGATGAGATAGGAGGTTATTGAGGTAGCTGAGAGGTCTGACAATGACAACTGGAACAAGGGCCTCTCTTCTTGACCGCAGGGTCTAAACCTTTCTCACTTCTGCAACCCCAGCATGCAGCCTGGGAACTGGCCCACAGACAGCCTCACATCTTTGGCTTGGAATGTCTTGCAAATGATCAAGACCCAAACATCCTATAAATGGTCCCTGAGAAGAGAACTTGTTGGTTTTTTGGAAAGCTAGATGCAGCAAGGAAGAGAGACTCCCAGCCCTCAGAAACTGAATGAGAGCCAAAGTTCTTAAGACCCTAGAATGTTCTTATTAGGTGTTCCCCACCTTCCAAAGAAACAGTAAACAATTGTCATGAGATTTGAGTTTTCCCTGTGAGCTCATATGCACTGTTGTATTTAGAGCCTCTTAAAAGGGCCAGCCTCTCCAGCCCCTAAAGAGGGCTCCCAAGGCATTTTTGTCCTGGATTCAGTGGGGAATGAGGCTCTTCAATTGGGCTTTCAGAATGTAGGAAAAGGAAGTCACAATTCTGCAGGTATCAATCAAACACAATGGTTACTTGTCACATCCACAGCACTGTCCAATACACTGTGGAGCACTTAGCTTGCAAGACAGAATTTTGCAACCTTGATGATAGGAATTAAAATGTATGCCTGGTTCCTGCTGGGAGTAAAGACCAGCATCGTTATATCAGTTCAGTGAAGTAGGTTCTATTATTATCCCATTTTATAGGTAAGCAAAGGGAGGCATCCAGAGAATAAGAAACTTGTCCAAGGCTATGCAGCTGAAAAGTGGTGAAGCTTGAGCTCTTAACCACTCAGATCCTAGAAATGAGAGAAAAATGGGATAGAGGGTTCATTTATTGAATACCTACCATGGTTAGTTTTATTTTCTAAATTTATTATATATGGGAGTCAAATTCATTTACCTGATAACTCTATTTCTAAGATCCATGTTCCTTCATAGTATGCTTCAGAGTGAGGCGTTGATGTAGGTAGTTGGTGTCTAAATTGGTATCATCTTTTGTAAATTAATTTGGCAGTATGTATACATATTTAAATATAAATATCTTTTATATAAATATAAATAAAAATATCTGACCAAGTAATTCTATTTACAAGGTATTATTCCATGGGAAAACATGATTTCTATAAAGATACATCTAGAAGAATGTTCATTATAACATTGTTTATAACAGAGAAAGAGTGGAAACAACCTAAATATTAATCAATGCCCAATGAATTGGAAACTAGAAAAATGTGTGCAACTCTCTACTTATTAAAAAAAATATAAAGCCTGCTCTGGACTTCTACTCTTTCTCCTTTCTACAAACTTTCTACTCTTCTACTCTTTCTCCTTTCTACAAATTTTAAATACAAATTTGCACATGATTTAGCTTCAACCATATAAACAATTATAATATCTAAGGGGATAGCAAAATGGCCACAGGAAAAACAGGGTTCCTGAATGATCACATGGAACAGAGCCACCTGCTAACCTGACATCTCACCTTAGAATTATTATTTGAGTGTGAAACAATCTTCCCTCTCCTGTAAGTTATCAAACTTTGAACCCTCTATGTCACAGCAACTTAGATTTTATCTTAACTAATGCAGAAAGATTGCAGAATACTTTAAGAGACACTTATATAGAAAATTTGGTAGTACATATAGAAGAAAATATTCCATGACCAAATGAGTTTAATTCCAGTACCTACAAGTGTTTATTTCTATATATGAAAAGTTATTAATATATTAAATGATATAATTTACATAATTATCTTAATAGATGTCCAAAGACAATTGATAAAATTCAACATGAATATTGAAACTTAAGAGAAGAACATTTCCTTAGAATGATAAAAATAAAAATACAATGTAATATATATGAAATATTTTTATATTTTAGTAAATAATATATTTTTCTATTTAGTAATAGTATAAAGTGATTTAATATGAAATAATAATAAAAATTAAAATGTTGCATCTATTTAATAATCAGACACAACATAATCCTTGAAATAAAAACTCAGAAAACAATTCAATTAAAAACAGACAAGGAAAGTGTTCTCCTTATCATCATTAGCATCATAATTAAAGAATGTTGCCAAAGAAATAAAACATATACAGATACACAAGAGAAATACATATATACACACAAACACACAACTAAGACAAAATAGTGAATTTGATAAAAATAAATAAATAACAGACTGTGAATATGAAAAAGAAAGGCATTTTTCAAAGTGGTAAAGAGCTTTTGGATTTAGACATATCTTGATTTCAATCGTGACTTCAGCAGTTAACAACCATGTGAACTTAACCAAACTGACCCTCAATCTCCTCATTTGTAAAATGGGTAAAATAAGGCCTACCTCCCTGGATTGTTGTGAACATTAAGTGAAATATTATTAAACTCTTAGCATAATACCTGAGATGTAGTAGTCACTCTAGTTATAATAACTGTGCTAGTTAATCACTATTGTAATCACTCTATCACTTGTTAATAATGTTATTTATTATATAAGAAACATGTATTATATAAGAAACAAGCAGCATTCATCTATGCCACTAATCATCAGCTAGGAAAATCTAATGAAAAAAGAGTTATCTTCATAAATAAGAAAAATTATAAATCACATAGAATATATACCAAAAGAGATATGGGGAGAACTAGAGAAAGAAACTTAAATCTTTTAGACTAAAAATAAAGGTAAACTTAAATTAATAAAGAGACAAACCATGTGACTGAATGAGAACTAAATGTTTGAAAGTAAATTAAAAGTCTATAAACTGTAAAACAAAACGAGGATGGTTCTTCTGAATCCACTGTGTAGCTTTAGAGCAATCACAAACTGTTGCATAAAATGGTATAAATTTCACTTAGAGAAATAGGTAGGTTAGAGGCAAAACTGTAAAAGACCTGGAATCCTTGACTCTAAAGTTAGAGTTAAGAACCTTCTGATGTCATCTAGTCCAAGAGGGAACAGGGGCCCACAGAGGTTGAGGAACATATTTAAAGACTCCATTAATTGGTTCTTGAACTGGGATGTGAACTCAAATCCCTGACTTCTTGTCTACTTGTTCTTTCTTTCATTTTGCACTGGATCTTTATATCTAGAATATAATGAATATTCTGAAGAAGAAGAGCACAGAGGGAAAGTAACCCTACTACATATTAGAACATACCATAAGGAAGCAGTAATTAAAATGGTGCATGTAAGAGAATGAAACTGGATTACTGTCTACCTGCATACACAAAAGTAAACTCAAAATAGATCAAAGACCTGAATGCAAGTCATGAAACCATAAAACTCTTAGAAAAATCATGGCAAAACTTTATTGAATATAAATATGAGCTTTTTCATGAATATATCTCCTTGGGCAAGGGAAACAAAAGCAAAAATGAACAAGTGGGACTACATCAAACTAAAAATCTTCTGTACAGCAAAGGACACCATCAGTAGAACAAAAAGGCATCCTACAGTATGGGAGAATATATTCATAAATGACATATACAATAAGGGGTGGACATCCAAAATATAGAAAGAGCTCATATGCCTCAACACCCAAAAAGCAAATAACCTGATTAAAAAATGGGCAGAGGATCTGAACAGACACTTTTCCAGAGAAATTCAGATGGCCAACAGGCACATGAAAAGATGCTGCACATCGCTAATCATCAGAGAAATGCAAATTAAAACCATAATGAGATATCACTTCACATCAGTTAGGATGGCCAACATCCAAAAGACAAGCAACAACAAATGCTGGTGAGGATGTGGTGAAAGGGGAACCCTCCTACACTGCTGGTGGGATTGTAAATTAGTTCAACCATTGTGGAAAGCAATATGATGTTCCTCAAAAAATGAAAAATAGAAATACCATTTGACCCAGGAAGTCTACTTCTAGGAATTTACCCTAAGAAAACACGATCACAGATTCAAAAAAGACATATGCACCCCTATGTTTATTGCAGCACTATTTACAATAGCCAAGACATGGAAGCAACCTAAGTGTCCATCAATGGATAAATGGATAAAGAAGATGTGGTACATATACACAATGGAATATTATTCAGCAATAAGAAGAAAACAAATCCTACCATTTGCAACAACATGGATGGTGCTAGAGGGTATTATGCTCAGTGAAATAAGCCAGGCAGAGAAAGACAAGTACCAAATGATTTTACTCATCTGTGGAGTATAACAACAAAGAAAAAATGGAAGGAACAAAACAGCAGCAGACTCACAGAACCCAGGAGTGGACTAGTGGTTACCAAAGGGAAAGGGGTTGGGGAGGGATAAGGGAGAAGTATACAGCAATACAATAATAGTAGAGAACTTTAATACCCCATTTTTAACACTGGATGGATATCCAGGCAGAAAACCAACAGGAAAACATTGGCCTTAAACAACATGTTAGACCAGATGGACCAACAAACATATACAGAACATTCTATCCCAAAGTAGCAGAATACACATCCTTCTCAAGTACACATCAATCATTTTCCAGGATAAATCATATGTTAGATCATTATAACACAAAATAAGTCTTAATAATTTAATAAGGTTGAAACCATGTCAAACATCATTCTGACCATAATGGAATGAAATGAGTAATCAATTACAAGAGAAAAATATAGCCAATGAAGGGTCAATACCAACTAACAAAAAACAAACACACCAACAAGAAACCCAAAATCTAAATGGACACATGGGTAGAGATGGGTTGCTAATCTACCTGTAAGAAAAAAGAGTAAGTAAATATTTTAAAATTTTAAGCTGAGCTTGCTTGCTAGCAAATTAATTGAAGTACTAATGAAGTGGCATTTGCTGACTATCTGTTTCTTACTATATTCTGGCCAATAAGGAGTAAAGCAAAACAAAGTCCAGGGTTGGTAGTTCTTTGGAGGAAAACTCCTCACTGACTCTGCAGGTAGCATTACTCATTGGAGGCAATTTGCTAAATGCAAATGTTTCTACTCTTTGACCCATTGAATCTCAAGCCTGAGAATTTATCCCAAGGGAGTAACTTAAAGGAAGAAAGAAAAAAATATACAAGTACAAAGTTGTTTATAGTAAGGTTATTAATCACAGTTAAAAGAACTGTAAACATCTGAAATATCCAACAATAGATATATGAATACAAAACAATACTATGTACCCATTAAATGATAAATATGAGGAGAAATCAAAAGATCTGGAATTAGTTATGAAATAAGTTAAAATAAGTAGAAACAAAAAGTTATATCTATACCATCAAACCAATTGTGAAAGAATTATAAATATGAGTAAATACTGGAAAGAATAAAAACTGTTGCTTGTTCAGAATTTATGGGGTTAGGGATGAAATTTTAAGATAAATCTTTTCATAATATTTTGAATCTGCTTTAATAAACAAAATTAAAAGTAGAGAGTATATAATATTTTTTCCAAAGATTTCCTTTAAATAAAGATGGCTAATTTTTTTTTAATAGTGTTTTGAAAAATTTTTGGAAATTTTACTTCTGGGAATCTTCTTGTTAATGTTGAATAGGTAGGTGTTAGTTACTGTATTTCAGACTGGGGCTTCCAGCATGGTTGGTGGCACCCTGGACATGCCGGCATGACAATCATTAAGCAGAAAGCTTCTATGTTTAGACCGACCATGGGCAGCATGAGCCATCAGGAGAGGTGAGCCAGGAAATGGAGGATGAGGAGGCAGGAGATCCAAGTCCTATTTTCTGAACATGAGTCTGGCAGGATGGGAGGGTGGGGATTTGCAATCACCAAGAAGGAAGGGCTGGGGTCTGGACTTTGTGGTGACAGCAGATTGGAAATTAAGAAATGACTCTGATGTCTTCAAAAGAGGAACTGTTCTATTTGTGTGGCTTCCTGGGTGTGAGAGGAAAAGGAAAAGGAAGCATCGAAAGTTCAGATGCCTGGGTCACCCTTCCAGACCCACTAGGTGCTAACAAGGCTCAGGGAGGGCTGCCAGTATCCGGATGGGGAGCTGGTTGGAAGGAGGCAAGTTTAGAAGTTCTCGGAGTGGGCAGGAAACATGATCTAATTCACTTGTTCATCTGCAAACCTTTACTTTAGGAACTGTTCAGTGTCTGCCCATACTCGCCACTGAGAAGGAGGATAAAGGTACTGGCAGGAAGTCTAGTGTTAACATGTTCACCTTCTTTTATCAGCAAAAATGAGTCCAGCCCTGGCCTAAGAAGAGCATCTGCCCTGACCCCACCTACCTTTTTCCTGCTCAGCTGCTTCACTAAGGTCTGGAAGCTTGAGCCCCACTAAGTTCTGATTTCTTATCAGGATATGCTCCTTTTTAGGAAAAGAAAAAGACAACATTTCAGATGATAACATCAGACTGGTGTCTGCCTATAACTCTGTGACCTCACAGCCTCATTTGGGAGATATGAACAGCAACCTCAATGGTAGGTGGACAGTCATGACATAGTGATATCTGAGGGGCATCAGGAAGACCATTACTTTCCCAGACTGAAACTCCACCATTGACACCACATTCCTTGGTTTAAGAGTTGTCCCTGGTATAGTCTGCTTTTTAAATAAAAGTGTGGGCCTCAGGGTAAATAAGCTGCCAGCAACTGTGTGGCTGAGGGCCATAGGACTAACAGAAGCAGAGCCTATGGCTCTGGGGACAGTAGGTTCCCCAGTTATGTGTGGAGCTGCCTCTGGAAACAATCTTTGGTGAGCTCATGGCTGTGCTCCAAGCTGGCTAGAGACTCCTGCTCTGTTGTTCTGCGCAGTGAGCACCCATTTCCAGGAGTTGTGACCTCCTTCACCCCCATGTTCCTCAATGGCCTGTTATGACACCTCTTGAGTTATTAAACTCTATAGACAAATGAGGCCTGAAAACTACCACCCCAAAGGCAGCAGGCCCAGCAGCCTATCCTGCCTGGGACCACAGCAGTCAAAGCCCTGACCACAGTATGTGGCACAGGTAGGCTCACACCTGCTCCAAGTCAGTCAGCACCAGGCCAGTGCCCCCAGATGGAAATGCCCACAGAGCTTCTGTGACTTGTGCTTATGAGGGTATTTTCAGTCTCCTGTGTTGCAGAGGTCACTAGAAAGTTTGGCCCTCTGGGTAAAGAAGGAGAGGAAGGGGCCAGCAGAGGGTGCTCATGGCCCAAATGGAAGTCACTGGCCCAGAAGGGCCCTTTACTTGTGCTATTAGCAAGCTAGAGGCCTATAGCCAATCAGCTCTCAGCACACTGACCTGGGGAAGGGGTGCTCAGCTGCCAGGGCAGTGGTTAGGGGGATGGGACTTCCAGGTTCTCTGTGGCTCTCTTTGCTGCAGAGAGAAGCTTGCAGGGGTATGGGGGTGGGAGTGGCCTGTTGCTTGGGTCTGGCCTCTGATGCCCTGAGGCCTGCAAAGGCAAATGCTTGTCTGCCTGGCCCAAAGCTCCAGGACTGTGGCTCATGACAGGCAGCCTTTCCAGGCCTGTACAGATCCACTAGTTAGTGAAGTCTTCCTGGCTGCATGGGTTTTCTACGTAAAATATTAATATCAGCAGCCAGATCCCAGGTCTGCAGGGGCCTCCAACTCAGAGCATTATGGAAAGTTTCTGAACAGGAATAACAGGAATGAAGGTTTCTGAATAGGACACACTGGAATGTATCCCTGCTAGCACAGAACCCCCCTCACTTTTGTTGACTGCGATCAGGTGCCTCTTCCTTACCTGTCCCATGTCCCCTCTACAGGGAAGCCAGAAGAGCCTTGTCTAGTTCCAGCTGTGGGAGCACCAGGTCCCACCCTCTGGAGTCCCAGTTGCTGTGGCCTGTGGCCTGGGTTGGCCCTTTGGGGAAGAGGGGACCAGACAAGGATTCCTTTATCTTGTTAACCTCTCTCCTTCACACCTTGGTCTCTCTCCCCTATATTTCTGGATATCCCTTATCTCTCCCTGCGTAGGGTGGCAGCTTCATAAGAGACCACCATTTCTGGCTTAATGGCCAATGAATGTTGAGGAAAATTGGAAGAAATTCACCAGGGAGGTGCAGCCCCTCATGGCCATCATTGTCCTTGGGGATGGATTTGAGGTCTTTTGTTAACAGGCTTCAGGAAGGGGAAGTTTGGGGCATGACAAGGGGAAAAGGTATTTTATCCTTGCCTAGCCCCATCCCCAGCATGACAAGGTGCTCCATCAAGGGCTTCCTGTTTATGAGCTACCAGCTCTGGCTGGAGGAGTAGAACACAGTCCAGGAATAGGGCCCATGTGCTCCTCCGTACACTCACCTTCCCCTTGCAATGTGACTTTATATGGCAAGTATATCCCAAACTAACCTCACCCTAGTAAGGGAAAAGCACCCGCAACTGGTGTTTGTGAAGAAGATGCTGCACAGAAGGCCTGCTTTATCAGGGTGGGGGAGTTTAGGGCCCCATGAGAACCAAGTCCAGGCCAGAGCTGCCTTGCTGAAGAGCCCAGCTTAGTCCAGAGGTCCTCAGCCTGGGGTTGGGGGGCAGCCTACAGTGCACACCCTGCCCAGCTGTCCCCCAGGAACCCACCTCTCGGAGCTTGGTCAGTTTCTGCATCCGCACTGGCTGCACCTGTATCTGAAAGTCTTTGAGTCCAGGTGCCTTGGCCAGCTTGCTGCTAGCTTTGCCTGAAAAACACTTCTCTTCCTCTGCCAGTGGCAACTTGGCAAGCACTTTCTGCAGCCGGGGGCCAGGTTCTTCAGGGCCACTGTCCCAGGAGACCCCCCGAAGCAGGGGCGGCCGGGCCACAGGGGGCCAAAGCTCAGCTTTGGAGCCAACCCTGGACCCTGTTGGTTCTCCAGCTGTGCCTTTTCCCTGGGGGGCCGGGGGAGCCGCCCCTCCAGAGCCCAGGTCTGGACTTCTCGGCAAAGGGTTGCCCTCCCTGCCTGTCTTCAGAAGTGGCTTCCCCAGCTCTTTCTCTGCAGGGCCTGGTTGAGGGCTGTTCAGGGCCATTTTTCCACCACTGCTTGTGCCAGAAGCTGGGTCCTTGGATGTGGCCTCAGGGATCTGAAGGGGATCGAAGTTTTCCTTTTGTTCTATTGAAATCTCTTTGGACTTCTCAACTGTGGGAGACCGAGGAGTCAACCTGCCCTGAGACACTTTCCTCTGGTCATTCTGTTTCCAGTCAGTTAGCCCTTTGGGGACATTCTGAAAGAGACAAGGTAGAGCTTGGACCCCGGAGGCAGGTTGGGGAGGAGGTAGGTGGGGGCTACTTCCCCTGTGGGGTCTCTGACCCCACAGGCCCTGCTAAGGGGCCTGTGGTGTGTGTGTGTGTGTGTGTGTGTGTGTGTGTGTGTGTGTGTAGGGATATGGGCTAGGTGGAGGGGCTTCTCATTCAAGTCTGAGCCAGTAAAGTGGACCCACAGACAAGCCTGAGGTTTGTAAAACAGACAGGACAAGGGGTCATGCCATTCAAAACCTGCCAAGAACTTACTAAGAGATAGGAGCTGTGAAGGACAATTGAACAGAGAGCAGCTTGGAGGCAGTCACAAGTTTTGACTTTAACTCAGCTGTCCCAGATTCTAGTCCTGCATCTGCCTGATAAGGCTCTTAGTTCTTAGGGACTCAGAGATCCCATTAGGTTTGTGAACTCTCTGAAATTATATGCAAATGTGTGTGTGTGTTTCTGTATGTTTGTGTTGCATGTATTTTTCTGGGAAGAGAATTCACAGCTTTCAGTGATATCTCAGAGGCTTCCGTGATGAAAAAGAATCATTAGATGAGGTGATTTTTGCAAAGGTGATATCTTACTAAGATTCTGTGCTCTTCTTTCATTTCCCAAGGGAAACCTGCTTTGTGAGGAACACCTGGGGTCTGTGTCTGGGTATTTGTGTGGCTGTCTTGCATGTGTGCTGAAACTCTCCCTAAGGGCTCTATCCCAGACCCAGTTCTAGATAAGATTGGATTCTGTGCTGCCCTTGATACCAGCTTGAGCACTTTGCTCCAACCAGGTGTAGGGCCCTTATATTTCTCATCAGCAGAGATGAGGTCTTTCCAGGCTGTTCCCAGGAAGAATCCCAATAAGGGGATGGAGCTTTTACTCTTTCCATTAGAGCTGACAAAGGCAGCAGTCTTGCCTGGCTATTGCTCAGCCCAGTGGTCTCCCAGTCTCTGGCCAGCAACCTGAGTGGGGTTGCAGAGCTACAGCCAGGACCACCTAGAGGTTACTCCCACTGAATCCTGCCTCCTTAATTGTGCCTACCAGTTACAATAGGGCAGAGGAAACTTCTAGCTTCCCCAAACTTGACCCTGCACTCATGCACACCCACTCATAGGCTGCCCAGGGCCAACCTAGGCAGCCTGAACTCTGCTGACACTGTGTCTACTACACTTAAATAATCCAAATTGGACAGATCTCAAACTCACAGTCTCGCCAAGGTGAAGTGAAGGGACTTCGGCCTCATCCCCCTTCTGCTAAAGTAAACATGCATTAGTCAGCAATGTGGAGACCATATCTCCTCTTGAAATACCTTCAGAGAGGCCCATAACAATGGTACAGATGCCTTCCCCACCCCAACCCAGCACCCTCATCCTAATGGGTCATGAAGGGCCTCTCAAGGGTTAACAGTAAGAGGAGAGACTGGTTGGCTTAGAAACCCCAAATGGGCACCTCTTACCTGTGGTGGGGCTCCAGGGAGAGAGGACTGTGGGCCACTGCATGCATCCAAACCTGGAATGGCCCAGACACTGGTGAGTGATGTCCAGCACCCCAGTCTCTCAACTCTCCCTTTAGCAAAAACACATCTACCTTCCCAGAATGTCTTCCCTTAACTCCCTTAGGCCTGGTTGCCAGTAAAGCCACTTGTTGAATACCTCGCACATGCTTGGTGCTGTGCTCAGTCCTCATTTAATCATCACAGAAACCATAGGAGGAACCGGAGGCAGAGGGAAATCAAGGTCACATAGCCAAGAAGTGTCAGTATTGGGAACTGAAGCCAGGCTGCTGGGCCTGAGCTTGCCCCACCACTCTGACAAGGGCAGGCTGTGCTCCCTGGTACCTTACCCTTCCCATGCTGGTCTGTGTGGCCCTGTACTCAGCCTAATGAAAAGGAAGAAACCAAAAAGCAAGAAGCAGCCTAAATGGAGGTTTTTCCAAGTAAGCTCTGAGGTGACCTCTCTCTGAGTCCCCTAGGCAGAGACAGCACCAGTCATAGCTCTCTTCCTACAGTCTTGACCCCATTCTCACCAGCCTATTCCATTTTGGACAAGGCCTGTCTCCCCACACTAGCTCAAAACCCCAATAGAAAGTACCTCCACCTCTTCCGGGCAGCACAGCCCAGCCCAGCTGGGGGCCCCAGGGAGGGGGCCAAACAGGGTCCTAACTGGGAAGCCTGCAAGATGAGAGGCACCCTGGTGAGGCCAGCAGAGGGACTGAGCCACCACCTAAAGGGAGAAGTGAGGGTGGGAAATGCCAGGGGCAGTAGACCTCACCGGGTGGTGTAGGGATGGTGAGTGAGTTGCTCTGAGAGGGTGCAGAAGATCCGGGGCTGAGGTTCGGGCAAACAGCTGTGGAGACAGGCACAAATTGGCCAGCATTC
Organism: Manis pentadactyla; assembly: GCF_030020395.1. Lineage (NCBI taxonomy): Eukaryota > Metazoa > Chordata > Mammalia > Pholidota > Manidae > Manis > Manis pentadactyla. The sequence continues at coordinate 50,693,856 of NC_080027.1, forward strand.
ATGCAGTTTTAGGACCTCTGCCCAACAAAGACATCCTTTCAAGTATTTCTGACCCCTGGGAACTGGGCCAGGGGCTAATTCTGAACTTCCATGTAAGCTCCTACCATAGCACAATGCCTTCCTGCTGCCAGCCCAACAGAGGGAGGCACTTCAATCATTCGAGGGCTGAGGATTGGGGTTACACTCCTCAGCCTGCTTGGCTTGACCTCAAAGTACCTTCTAGAATAGAGGACCTGTCATTGCTTAGCAGGTACAACTCTAAGGACTGTATTCCTAGACTTCCCAGAGTGATCCTGATTTCAAATGCTTCCCTTGTCTCCTAAGTATGTTCAAGTTTGTCTAAAACCTGCTCCAACTTTTTGCTCAGGAAGAAGAGGAACTTTAGCCAAAAGGGTAGCAGGAGGATTTCGGGGTCCAGGAAAACCTTCCTTCTAATTAGAAATTCCATAAAGACACCAAGACCAGCTTCCTTCCACATAGTGCCTAGGATTCTTCCTGAGGCCCATAGCTGGAGGCCAGGGAGAGGGAGTCCAGTGCTGGTCTCTTTTTCCTTTGATGAGGAGGTGCCAATAGAGCAGGGCCTTCTGGGAAAGGTGGGGATTTCACACAGATTCTGTCCATGCAGGGTGACCTAGGAGTCGGTGCACATGGGCATCACACAGAGGATTCCTCTCCATGCAGGATTCAGGGAGGGAGGATCCCAAGTTAAGTTCATGGGTATAATATTCCCTAGAAGCCTGGGGACAGGTGGGGCTTACACCTGCAGTTGGGGCCCTCCCCATCCTATACCCCACCTCAGAGGGACTCAAGGAATCTGTACCCCCTACCTGATGGAGAGTCTCCGGGGCCACTCCTGGACTTCCTCCCACGGCGGGTAAGGAATCGCTCACTCACTGACTTGGCTTCTTTCAGCAGCGCCAGGTTTTTCTGCTTGTCCTCCTCTGAGATGCTGATGTCTGGTAGCTGGTCTTTTACCAGGTCAATGACATGGCCCAAAGGATCTGCAGAGAGAGGGTGAGCTTGGGGTGAGAGTCAAAGAATTCTTAGCCTCTGGCTAAGAGGCCCTGCCACCCCCACAACTCAGCACAGGGATGCTGCCTGAGATGGACCCAGCCAGCCAAATCTTGGCCCTGTGCTGGGCCATAGAGAGGACTGCGTGGGGACAGACAGGGCTTTCTCAGTAGGCCTGGCCCTCCAGCTTATAGCCTGTGGCTGTGGCAGGTCCTCTATCACAAATGGTCATGAAGCCACCTAGGTTTCTAGTATTGTCCTAAACTCTGCTCTCAGAGCAGGCTGTCAGGAGCCCCACTTCTGTGCTATCTGCTCCCCTGATGTGTTCTCCCTGCAGGTCTCTGTTTCTTCAATAAGCTAGTGATCTTAATATCTGGGAATAAAGGGAGCTTTCCAAAGATCATGAGCCACCTTCCCTTCGTCCTCTACTGACACTGTCTACCCCCATACTTCTCTACAACTGCCTCTCCTCCAGCAGCCACATCTCACCCAGCTGCTCAGAAACATGGAAGTCACTCCACACTCCTCCCTCTTCCTCAGTCTTCCCATGTCCAACCGACTGATCACCAAGTTCTGATAATCATTTACCTCATAAATGTCTTTGGAACCTGTTTCTCATCTTGCTTACCTGCACAATTACGTCAGCCACTGCGTAAGTCTGCCACCTGCAGGCGATCCCCTCAGTCTCATCCTCCACTGCCTATCAGAGGACCTTCCTTCCGAAGAGCCAGAGCTGACCATTCTGCCTCACCTTACCAGATTCCTCAGTATGCCATCCAAATGCTAAACTGGGCCCAGCCACTTGTGCTGAGCCCGCCTACTTCTCCTGAGGCCCCTCCCTCCAGACCTTCAGCAGTAAACAGCTCCCATTTTGCTTCTCCAGCCTCTCTTCCCCTTCTGGTTGTAGCTCCCTGGTTTGCACTGGGTGAAACCCCCCTGAGGCTCAATTACCCTAGTAAGGAAGGAGCTAAAACCCACCCCCACCTCACCCCAACCTTGGGCATTCAACGAGTTCAATGCCCTAGTCACAGTGGTTGGCCAAGGGGTAGCCATGAGAGGCCAATGGGAGGCAATTCTGAGAATTGTGTGTTGTGTACATGGGGGAGAGGAACACTATTTCCACTGAGGGGATGCAAGCCTGGAATTGTTGGTAGCCATTTTCCAAGAAGAATGGTAACACACAAGAGAGGAGACTTGAAAGATGGGACAGGACTATTATTAATGACCCAACTTGAACACCGAATTCAGCACTCCCTAAAACCACAAGCCCTGGCTTTTATTTACTTCAGTTTTTGGGGTATAAGCTGTTTGAGTTGGTTTTCTATCATTTGAAAGAGTGCTGACTAATACACATGACAGAGTATTCAGTTATTTTGTATGGCTCCTGCTTCCCCACCATGTTGCTTCAAACTGAATGCCTTTCCCCCCTTGTTTATCTGTCCATCTCTTTAAGGCACAGCTCAAATACTCTCTCTTCTGGAATACCTACACAACCTTCCCCCTACCCCCAACAGAGTTGGTCCCCTTCTTGCCTCAGTTTCTGTAACATTTCTGTGAAGGGCCTTATAATACAGTGTCCTGATTATGTATCTTCTTATTTCTCAGTCTCCTCAGAGACTATAAGCAGCTGGAAGGCAGAGACCAAGTCTGTATCTTATCTACATTCTGATTGTCCGGAGCAAACCCTGAGAAACCACTGGGGGACAGAGCAGGTGATTGGTGCAGCCTGCCTTGCATTCAGGCACATGCCTACCTGGATGTAGACCTTTTAGGAGGGGGTGGAGGGCTCTGTTCCTGAAGTCTCAGCTATTCTTTCTCTCTTTGACTTCCTCTTAACACCCTGGTCTTGTCTTTTTACCAAAACAGTTAAAATTGGATGTCATACTTCTGGGCTCAAACACAGAAGGGCAAATCAACTGCCCTGTTGTTGGGCTCATAGGGATGGACCTGCCTGAGAAGGAGAGGGGAAGGGGCCAAGCCCAGCCAACCTGCCAGACCTCAGTCTTCCTACTCAAACACACCTTCAGCTGGACCCCATCTCTGGTTGCAGAAATAAGATCAACTGGCCTAGTCCTTACCTACAGAAGTCAGTGAAGTAGTGGAGACCTTCAAATGTCGGTGAGAAATCCGCTTGTGGGGACTGTGAGCTCTAAAAGACAGAACAGAATCATCTTGTTAAGGAAATTTGTCCACAGCTTATAAATAAGCAAGTAGATACCTGTACATTCTTTCAAAGTTGTCTAAGCTGAGGAACTTGTTAGAATTACAATTCTCAGGCTCCACCCCAGACCTATTGGATCAGAAACTCTAGAGAGGTGGGTCCCAGACATCTGTGATTAAACAAGCACCCTAGGTGATTCTGAACCATTGCCTTTGGGAGATGTAACTTTGACTATTTACCATTTATTAGGGCTCAGACTCTGAGTGAACATCTAACTTGTTGAAAATTCTCAAAATGTGAATGATTGTCTGGTAGAGATGCAGATGATTTTTGCTGGGCAGGAAAGATAAAAATAAGGTTTCATCCCCCTGTGAAACATTAACCTATTTTATATCTAATATAGCAATCTTATTCCAGCATTCTTTCTCTCTCCGCTGATTATTTATGCATATCCATTTCTTAAATCCTCCTTTGAACTAGTTTTGTTATCCTTATGATTCCCTCATTAATGCATTAGAGAAATCTTTATATATCAGTATATATTTGTAAAAGAGTTATCTTTGTTAAGTTTTTGGAAATTATACTTAGGCAATCTCATTCCAGCTAGACCAGTGCATGGGCTAGAGCTGTGTAAAACCAAGGCATGTGAGCCAGTGTCCCTCCCAAAGGATTATCTTCCAAAGACACAGGACCCACTTTGGCCAGGGGCAGGATTTCACAAAGACTCATCCTTCAGGTCTGTTTACAAAAATCTGGGCAGTTATTAGAAAGTAACTCCTCTGCTATGATTTGTCCTTTTCTCACAGGCTAGCAAAGTACAAAGAGCAAAATTCAGGAGAGAAAAATTAATTTGGGAGGGGGAGATAATGGAAAAATCCAAATTCTCTCTCCTATGTTGAAAACTTTCTTAATTTTATTTCATCAATAAAGTGATCGGCAAAGAAAATATTCATAAAAGAATATAGCTACCTAGTCCCCATGTGCTAGGAAATACTGTTCTTCACAGCGCAAAGTTTAGGCATATGGGATATACCTGTTGGCCAGGTTTTTGTCAGTTTCTCCTTCCAGTGAACTGACATCCCCACTCAGGACAATGGTGGGTGGACTGCAACGTATTCCTGCAGTGGGAGGGCCCTGGCAGTTTAGAACAAAAACATAGATGCAGTTAGGTTTGGGTTGGTGGAAGCTTCCAGGAGCAGGGACTGGAATATTTAATCCAGCATCATGACACTCAGAGACATCTTGATAAAGGTTGAATGTAGTTTATTGGGATTGTTTATGGGAGAAAAAGGCCGTTTTTCCTTCATTCCCCAGCAGGCATTCACTAAGGGTCCACTTTTCATGCACTAAGACTTGCTTACCTGTAAGGCATCCCCGGTTAATTCTCACTAACAGTCTAGGAAAAGAATGGTGCAGAGTCTCAGGCTGTGGCCAGCCTGGCTGGGTAAGAGTGGAGGCCAGGAGAAAAGGTGTTGGCACCCACAAACACCTGAGACTCAGTGACATTTGGGTAGTTGTGACATTTCAATAAAGGTGATTTGTTTGATGGGTAATAGAATATAGTTTAACTTTTGTAACTTTGTGAAAATGCTTATCTAAATAAATACACTTATCTGCGATTAGAACAAAATTATATGGTGATGAGCTGATACTTGCTTTGTCCTCTTTTTGCATGTTCCCTCAGTTCCCTTGTAAAATGGTCAAAGGTTGGCTCCAAGAAGGTTGTCCAAATAAAATGAAATGATGAATGTGTGTGTGCTTTGGAAGTGTCATATGGTTAGCGATTAATCACTATTGTCATTAAAATGAACGGGGGCTCTATTTAGTTCTCCCCACCTTTTGTTCCCCAGGCTCCCCTGGTGGGAGGCCATCAAGCACCAGGGAGGCCACTCCAAGGAGCCAGGAGGGAAGCAGGAAGATCTTAGGTCATGGCATGGGGCCTGAGGACACATGAAGCAGTGTCCAGGGGAGTGCTGAGGTCAAGAAGGGGAAGCAGTGCGTCAACATGGCAGGTGACAGGATGGAGCTGGGGCAGGCAGGGCCAGGGGCAGGTGTCCAGCTAAACAGGAGAGCCAGCAAAGAGAGAGGAATGGGAGGACTTTCTACTGCAGGGAGTTTCTAGTGAACAGAAAGGGCTAAAATTTTTTTAGAGGCTTCTGTTCATAATACTAAAAGGGCTTCTTGCTTATGTGGTCTCTTAGATCTCAATCAGGGAATTAGCATCCTCTGAAGCCTGTTCTCTGATCTCAGACCTAAGGGCCCATTTGCTGTGAGAAGTGTTTACAAGTTATTATATAAGTTACCAACATTTCATAATTGGAAGAATTCTCACAAAGGTCTGGATTTTCTGCTTGTCCTGAAAAACCAGGAGATGAAGCAATCATGGGTCTGCATTTCTGCAGAGGAACCCCTGGTTGGAATCAGCATGTAGTGGCCTGCTTCAATCATTTATGTTCCCTGCCTGGTCCCAAAGGTATCTGAGTTACTGCCTCTGTGGTACACGTTTCTTAAGCTGTCTTGGTTTTCTGGAGCACAGAAGTTTGTGCTTAAAGCTTCCTCCACCCACGTCATCTTTTTTTTAAAACTTAATTGAGGTATGATTGACATATGAAAAGCTATACATATTTCATGTATACATCTTGATGAGTTTAGAGGTAAGTATATACCTGTGAAACCTTTACCACAGTCTATGCCATAAACCTATTCGTCACCTTTAAAATTTTCTCATGCTGCCACCTTCTTCTTCTTTATTATTATTATTATTATTATCATTATTATCTATTATTATTATTACTGTGATAAGAACACTTATAAGATCTCTCTCCCTAGCAAATTTTTAGGTGTCCAATACAGTATTGTTAACTCTAGGCACTATATTATACAATTGATATCTTGGACTTACCCATCTTGTATAACTCTCATGCCATCTTGATGGGGTTTCTTTCCATATAGCCTCATGGGTGACTGTCACCATGGAAATGCTAGTTGAAACACTAGCTGTGTTTATAGTATGTGTGAGCTTCCTTCCCTGGGTGGAATTTATTTCAATGGTGAAATTTTGAGCTCTAAAAATTACCCTTTTCATATTTATATTTTCTCTGGTGAACAAGAAAAAATGTGCTTTGACTGAAGGGTTCATTATATCATATGGCTTTTGCCATCCCTTGGGGTGGGGCTTGCACAAATTCCCAGCAGCAGATAGATAGATCTACATAAAAGGGGCAGAAAAAATCAAACATTATTTCTGCATGTTGTGTTCTGAAAAGAAAAAAATTGTGGTGGTGGTGGTGGGGTTATAATGTATACTCATTTCCGACAGTTTAATATATTTAGGTTGCTAAGTAAGTAGAATGAAGTTCATTTATCTATTTAATTTTATTGATACACTACTTATCTCCCAAAGCAATTTGAAGCAACAAACAATAAAATATAAGACATAAAAACATGAGACTATAAAAATGGGGAAGCAATCTGATAAATATAAACATCCCTAGAAAGAGAAATGCATGCTCCTTCTAATCATCCATGGTTTGACTCTGAAGTTAAACTGTTTGACCTGAAATATAACGAGGCTGGGATCCACGTGGGTCAGGCTCTGAGAAAGATTGCTTTCAAGAACTGCTCAGCAGACAAACAAAAACAATGTACAAAGAACTCCACTCTGCACCAAAAGGGGAACAAACCTTAACTCCCACGCTCACCTTTTCTCTCTTCTTTGACTCTTGACTTGCTTACCCTCCCCACAAAAATTTCTCTCTCCCTCTCCCTCCCTTTCTCCCTCTCTCCTTCCTCAGCTTACTCCTCCAGCTCCATCCAGTTATTTATTATACATATTATTTTAGTCTTTCTTTTTATGATTGACTCAGAAAAGTTTTCAAAAGTCTTATAGTCTAAAAGAGGAGTCAGTCTGTTAACATTTGTACATTATTATACTTTATCTTGTCTATTCATCCAGTGAACTTTTACTAAAAGCCTATGGTCTATGCTAGGGCCCAGGAAGACAAGCTGAACCGGGCAGTTAGCACGATGGGATGGGGAGTGGGGTTGAAGTACTCTCCCCCTAACCCCCCACCTAAGCAGCACTGAGGGCCTGGTGCTCTCAGTGTTGACCTATGAGGTGAATGGTCTGCAAGGCACTGGAGTTGCTGCTTTCTGGTGGCAGTTTTACCTGCCTCCTGGCTAAAGACCATTTGCTGCAAAGCTCTCCTAAAGTAGCTGCCATGCTGGGGCTGGGCTGAAAGCACCCTCACTCTGAGGAGGTAAGGGCAGAGGTGCTTAAATAGAAATACAGAAGCAAGCTACGGGTGGCACCTGCTAATCACATAGCCATGGACACACACAATTCGAAACTGCTTAAAAACCAGGAGATACAAAGCAATTAGGCAGAAATCCTTTAATTCCCTGATGGAATGTCCTGGAATGCTCCTTACTCTCCCCTTCCAATGTGTACAAAATATATGGTAGTAAAGTTAGTGTTCTTTCCCTAATCAGCTCAGAGAATGGTTGAGCAAGCTCTGGAAAACTTCTAATTTTCTGCAAAACTGTTTTTGTGGGGAACATTCAGTCTTGTATGGGCTGTGTTTCACTCCAGCAGGTACTGGGGAAATGGTCATCTAGGAGAGACTTGGGATAATTCCAGGGGCCTTGTGGAGTGAATTCCACCAGGTTTTCATACAGTGTAAATACCCATTCCTGCTCTTATTCTGAGCTACCATACAGAAGGCAGTGCCTCAAGAAAGCTTGTAAGACAGTGTATCTAAAATAGAGTCTGCCAAGAAGTTACTTACTGGCTTTGGGACTTCAAGAGCCCCAGGCTCAGGAGCCACACTAATTCATGATACAGCTTCTTGCTTACTGTGTGACCTTTGCAAAGTTATCTTGCCTCTCTGTGCCTCAGTTACCTCATCTGTAAAATAGCAATCTCACAGGGTATTTATAAGAAACAGGTTGATATAGAAATAGGATTGCCAGATAAAATAGAGGATATCCATTTATATTTGAATTTCAATAAACAATGAATAAATTTTTAGTATAAGCAGGTCCCAAATATTGCATGGGTACAACTATATTTTCATTTGCTAAATCTGGCAGCTCCATCCAGATGGACAGCTCTTGAAAGGGTACTTGGCACCTAGGAAGTGTTCAATAAATGTCAGATGTTCTATTATTCTAACCTTTGGCACTAAATTAATTGCTCTGGAACTTGGTTTTGAGGAGATTGTTGTTCTTAGTTTTGAGTCATTTGGAGTTAAATTAGGAGGGCCTTGCTGGTCTGGTCATGGAACCACAGAGCATCTCCCCTGGGACACTGACCATGTGAGTCTGTTATCAGTGACTCCGGGAGAAGCCCACCTCCCAGGCCACCTCCACCTGGCTCCACTCCCTTTCTTATCATCAGTTTATTAGATCAAATATGTCTGCTTTCTGTTGGTTATAGACATGAGAAGCAAAGGAACAAACGTGGGTAGACAAAAGTGACACTTACTCAGACCTACTGCATGTGAGGCCCTGTTCCAGACACTTCCCATGCGTTTCTCATTTATTTTTCTTGGCAACTCTGCAAATGATGCTCACAATACCCATCTACAAATTGGGGATGATTATACCTCCTGACCTCATAGGATTGTGAAGAGGAATTGAGAGGAGCAAAGTGAAGGCCCTGAGTGTGGAGTAGGTGACTGATTCATTTCTTTTCTCACCTCTTTTTTCCCATTTCAATCCACCTTACCAATGAAGAAATGTTCTTGTCCTGGGCTGTGCAGCTCTTATATAGTGGAAGAGACTAAATACCAGGCCTGTAGACCTTCCTACCACACCTCACTATTCTTACAGTTGTTCCCACTGCTATCGCCTCCCCTGGTGTCCTGAGGGCCTCTGACACTCCTCTCTTATTCTTCCAAGCTGCACTCTCCCTCACAGTCCCTTTCCTCCAGGAAGCCCTTGAACCAGCTCCAGGCTTGAGGAAAGATAGCAGGGGCAGCCCCTTACCTTTCCCGGGGTCCAGCCTCCCCAGAGATCCATTTCCCTTCCCTGGAGTAAGCTGAGCACTGGGGGGCTGGGCCATCTCCTGGCAAGCTCACCCTATAATAAACCAGCAAGTCACATTTTGTTCTCCTTAAATAAACCTTATAGAAACAGTTAAATGTTTATTTCACTCATAAAGTTCCAGGAATGCACAAGTTTCCTAACTGCCTGGGCACAGGGTTAAATATAGGCCAGTGTCAAAGACGGGAATATTGTCTTCCTTTCCCCAATGTCACATGACTAAACCTGGGTTAGGAAGCTCTAAGCAACAGCTGGAGCCCCAGCCCCAGCCCCAGGCCAGATGAGAGTGGAGTTAAGCTCCTGCACTTGAGCCCTGGCAGGTAGCATGGGAATGAAGGGCCCTACTGGAAGGCAGTATGAGGCAGCTAAGTGTGGGAGGCCTAGACTAGAGTCCCACCAGAGTGACCTAAGCACTTTACTTAACTTTTCTGAGTTTTGTGTTCTCAAATATGATTTGGAGCTGACAATCCCCATTTTCCAGGCTTGTTTTAAGGATTAGACAAGATAGCACAATAATAATGAGGAGGAAGAGGGTGGCAGTAGAGGTCGGACCTTGTGGTGGCTGTATCCCCAGGGCCCACTGTCATGGGCTGAAAGGCAAACAGGGACAGCCTCTGTGGAAAGGCGCCCTGGCCACAAAGGGGAGTTAGTGCTCTTTTGATAGGATAAAAGGACTCTCTGGGGACTTACAAGAAAATGATTTTTCCAGCAGCAAGTCCTAAGAGCATGGGAGAGAGCAGAAATACCTCTGCTGAGGTCTGCTGGAGGGGCTCCTCCCTGCCAAATGGTGAGGACCAGTTCCCTGGCTCCCCAAAGACTCCCCATCCTGTGAATCCCCCTGTACGTCCCGAACCTGCCATTGGTAGACTCATTGTCCACTCTCTTCCTAGAAGCCAGGGACCACAATCACTGGATTATTCTGCCTTCTTCAACGCTGTTTTTACTCTCATGCTAATGGACTTCAGGAGTGTGGAAGTGCACACCATGTCTATAGCCTTCATGGAGAGTGTATCACCCAGCCAGCCAACCATTCATCCATCATTATCTTCTCTCCTCCTCTCTATTTTCCTAACACAGTTCCTCCATCCATTTCTTCCTCCTTTCAATTCAGACATTTGGTCATCCAGCCAGCCAGTTATCCACTACCCAGTCACATAACCATCCACCCATTCACTATTCTGCTCATCCACCTATCTATCCATCCATCCATCCACTTACCCATCCCTCTACCCTCCCATTCATCCATCCATCCATCCATCCATCCATCATCTATCCATCTATCCATCATTTCCTGAGTTCCCATCACATGCTAGAGCCTATGATGAGAACAAGAGATACACATGTGAAAGATACAGTCCTTAACCCTAAGTAGCTCACATGCAGTCTGACAGGGAAATCAGAGAAACAAAAAAATAAAAAGCTACTCCATTGCTCACAATTAGAAATAAGGACAAATCATTGTAATTTACATCCCTGACCATCTGTAATGAGCAACATTTCTAAACACATTCTGCTTTGTTCTAGGCACTTTCACAGCTATAACTTCATAGTCCTTACTCTGTGACCACAACACTAGAAACCATCCTGTTGCAACTGTCCTCTTACCCTTTCCAATCTTTATCGTAGAGGTTGGGGCATCAAGTACCTGCTTCTGATGCCCAGGACACCCCTGGTGTCCAGGACTCGGGCTTTGTGGCTGGGTGGGGTCAGGGAAGACACAAAGCTGGCAGGAATGCCTCATCAGGAAATGGGCTGGAATCTCTGCTCAACTATGACACAACTATGTGACCTTTGACAATTATATATCCTTGCAGAGACTCTGTTTCTTCTTCTTCTATAAAATAGAGATAATAATATCTACCTTGGAGGGGGGAGACCACGTAGATGTCTTCAGTATCTTGTACATCAGATCCTAATACTTCACTGATAATTTGTTTGATGGTATTTCATTGAAGACCTTAATTGAGGCTATTCTTACAAAGGGTATGATGAGATAAGTGGAAATGAGGTCAGAGAGGATGAATTCAAGATCCTCAACTCGAACATTCAAGATACTGCCTGATTTCTAGTGATTGCAGTGTTCTTACCTTCCTCAGTTTTCTCATCTGTAAAATGGGAGAACCTACCCCTTAGAATTCTTGTAAGGGACTACATGCAAAACCTAGAGCAGAGACCGTCACATAAAAAGCATGGTATGAAGGTTTTCACTAGAGGAGTTGAGGGGGGGTGTGGTTCCTCAAATCACCAGGTTCCAAGTGTTTAACATGCATTATCTATTATGTCTTCCTCTCTTTACTGACTGATAACTGATTCTTTGGATCCTAAACCTTTTTTTCCCAGTAGGGGAAGCATGCATTTCCAAGGGTTCCTTTAGGGAAGAGTAGACAGAACACCAGTCTGCTAACCAGTGAAGACAGGGCCTGAACAGCCAAGGGGAGATAAAATTGAGAGAAATGCTGGTAATCTGCCTTACAGAGTAAAGCATTCTGTTAAGCTCTAGACATTCCTGGGATGGCATAGAACAAGAATCCCCCAATTGCCAATCAGAGAGAGTTATAAGAGAATGTGAGAGCGAATGAAATCAGAGAGAATTGTCATTCCATTGCAAATCCACCAGGGAAGTGAACTTCCTGGGAGTGGGAACTTGGTTAGTTGGTGCTCAACAAACATTTGTTGAATGAATTCAATAAACACTTATTAAGTTGAACTCAATTCCATATTTATTGAGTACCAACCATATGTAAGTGAATAGTTGTGTCTTCCCTATGTGTTCAAACAAACTCTATTGCCATATAATAAGATACTATCAGACTAAAAAGAAGGTAAAAAAAATTCTAGTCCAGTTTCCTCAGCTTATTGCCACGAGGCAATGGATCCAGACCTTGCTACTTCCTTTTTATGTGACTTTGGACAACTGGCTTAACTTCTCCAAGCCTTAGCTCCTAATCTGTAAAACAGGTATAGTCATTTCTAACCTATATGACATTACAAAGGTTGTCTGAGATAATGAGTGTGAAGAGTTTAGCCTAGAACACAACAGGAGCCCCATGTGTTAGTGTCTTTCCCTGCATTTGGATATGATACATAACTGCTCTGAACTTCCAATTCCCTGAGGATGGTAATCTCTGTCCACACAGTGGTGTTAGAAGATCAAATGCAATAATGCATGTGAAAACTTTTTGTAAACTGTTTTGTGCTGTTTTAGGCACTGAGCACCTACTATAATGAGTATTTTGCTTAGCATTTTATATATATGATTCTGGTAATTAAAGTCAAGCTGCCTGGGTTTGAATCTAGTCTCAACCACTGAGCTGTGTACCTAGTACATAATACTTTTCTGGGCTTAAAGTCTTCATATGTAAATGGAAATAACAAAAACACCTACTTCAAAGAGGTATTTTGAAAATTAAATGAGATAAATTATACAACAAGCCTAGCACAGGGCCAAGAGCACAGTAAGGGTTCCTTAAAGGCTCACTGTTGTTAGTGGCTATTACTGTCATGCTTGACTTATAGATGAGGAAACTGAGGCAAAATGAGTAACACATCCAGGGTCATATTCAAGGATATGAAGGCCAGCTCTTTCCACTCTGCCACACTTCTTATACCTGGTGTTCCTATGGAGAGTTTCCTGTACCTTTTGAAACTGCCTGGCTGCTTGGAGAACCCAGCTTGATACCTTTCTCTTTTAAAAGAACAGCCAAGCAGGATGGGCTCTGAGTGCAGCCCACTGTCTAGTGATGGCAGGCCAGGATGGGTCTCTTACTATGCTGACACAAATAGGGAGAGAATTCCAGATTTATTATGATGACAGCTACCATGTTTTCCAATTTGGGGCCAAAAGAGGATGAGGCCCAGCAGCTTCATGGTCAGAGAGGTTCTAAGAGCTCCACCAGCAGATGCCTTCCTATTGGGGCCACACATAGATGGCTGCTTCTCCAGAGCACACTCCAATCTGATTTTCAGTTAATTAAAAAGTGAGGGAGCATCCATTCATGATAAAAACTCTCAACAAAATGGGTATAGAGGGGAAGTACCTCGACATAATAAAGGCCATATATGATAAACCCACAGCCAACATCATACTTAACAGCAAGAAGCTGAAAGCTTTTCCTCTAAGATCGGGAACAAGACAGGGATGCCCACCCTCCCCACTGTTATTCAACATAGTACTAGAGGTCCTAGCCACAGCAATCAGACAAAACAAAGAAATACAAGGCATCCAGATTGGTAAAGAAGAAGTCAAACTGTCACTATTTGCAGATGACATGATATTGTACATAAAAAACCCTAAAGACTCCACTGCAAAACTACTAGAACTAATATGGGAATTCAGCAAAGTTGCAGGATACAAAATTAATACACAGAAATCTGTGGCTTTCCTATACACTAACAATGAACTAGCAGAAAGAGAAATCAGGAAAACAATCCAATTCACAATTGCATCAAAAATAATAAAATACCTAGGAATAAACCTAACCAAGGATGTGAAAGACCTGTACCATGAAAACTACAAGACACTCTTAAGAGAAATTAAAGAGGACACTAACAAATGGAAACTCATCCCATGCTCTTGGCTAGGAAGAATTAATATTGTCAAAATGGCCATCCTGCCAAAAACAATCTACAGATTCAATGCAATCCCTATCAAAATACCAACAGCATTCTTCAGTGAACTGGAACAAATGGTTTTAAAATTCATATGGAACCACAATAGACCCTGAATAGCCAAAGCAATCCTGAGAAGGAAGAAAAAAGCATGGGAGATCTCACTTCCCAACTTCAAGCTCTACTACAAAGTCACAGTAATCAAGACAATATGGTACTGGCACAAGAACAGAGCCACAGACCAGTGGAACAGAATAGAGACTCCAGATATTAACCCAAACATATATGGTCAATTAATATATGATAAAGGAGCCATGGACATACAATGGGGAAATGACAGCCTCTTCAACAGCTGGTGTTGGCAAAACTGGACAGCTACATGTAAGAGAATGAAACTGGATCATTGTCTAACCCCATACACAAAAGTAAATTCAAAATGGATCAAAGACCTGAATATAAGTCATGAAACCATAAAACTCTTAGAAAAAAACATAGGCAAAAATCTCTTGGACATAAACATGAGCAACTTCTTCATGAACATATCTCCCCAGGCAAGGGAAACAAAAGCAAAAATGAACAAGTGGGACTATATCAAGCTGAAAAGCTTCTGTACAGCAAAGGACACCATCAATAGAACAAAAAGGTACCCTACAGTATGGGAGAATATATTCATAAATGACAAATCCAATAAAGGGTTGACATCTAAAATATATAAAGAGCTCATGCACCTCAACAAACAAAAAGCAAATAATCCCATTAAAAAATGGGCAGAGAAGCTGAACAGACAGCTCTCCAAAGAAGAAATTCAGATGGCCAACAGATACATGAAAAGATGCTCCACATCACTAGTCAACAGAGAAATGCAAATTAAAACCACAATGAGATATCACCTCACACCAGTAAGGATCGCCACCATCCAAAAGACAAACAACAACAAATGTTGGCGAGGTTATGGAGAAAGGGGAACTCTCCTACACTGCTGGTGGGAAGGTAAATTAGTTCAACCATTGTGGAAAGCAGTATGGCGGTTCCTCAAAAAGCTCAAAATAGAAATACCATTTGACCCAGGAATTCCATTTCTAGGAATTTACCCTAAGAATACAGCAGCCCAATTTGAAGAAGACAGATGCACCCCTATGTTTATTGCAGCACTATTTACAATAGCCAAGAAATGGAAGCAACCTAAGTGTCCATCAGTAGATGAATGGATAAAGAAGATGTGGTACATATACACAATGGAATATTATTCAGCCATAAGAATAAAACAAATCCTACCATTTGCAACAACATGGATGGAGCTACAGGATATTATGCTCAATGAAATAAGCCAGGCAGAGAAAGACAAGTACCAAATGACTTCTCTCATATGTGGAGTATAAGAACAAAGCAAAAACTGAAGGAACAAAACAGCAGCAGAATCACAGAACCCAAGAATGGACTAACAGTTACCAAAGGGAAAGGGACTGGGGAGGATGGGTGGGAAGGGAGGCATAAGGGTGTGGAAAAAAGAAAAGGGGCATTATGCTTAGCATGTATAATGGGGGGAGGGGTCATGGGAGGGCTGTGCAACACAGAGAAGACAAGTAGTGATTCTATAGTATCATACTACGCTGATGGACAGTGAGTGTGATGGGGTTTGTGTGGGGGACTTGGTGATTGGGGTGTCTAGTAAACATAATGTTCCTCATGTAATTGTAGATTAATGATACCAAAAAAAAAAAAGTGAGGGTGGGAGTGGGAGCAGCAATGGTTAGTTGAGTGCTGCTGTGATCTCAAGTCAAGAGGACACTGCTACATAACAGGGATAAGCTCTAATTTCTGTCTAGAGGATCAGAAAGTGCATAAAAAGGAGGCACTTAAGGAAACCTGGAGTGAGAGTAATTTTGAAGAGCATGGTGGTCTGCATTTCTAGGAGTCAATGTGCATCGAAGCATGTCTGGCTGAAGGAGAATGGAGAAGGTGATTGCACAGGATGGGGCAGGGCCGGCACAGGACAACAGGCAGAAGGGATCTGGGAAGAGAGCGCCACAAGCTGTGGTGCTTTGCGGTTTGCATGACAATGAGTTCTGCAGGGCCCAGGTCAGCCCTGTCAGACAAGGACTTTGGAAGAACAGGACTGGGTCCCCTCAGCCCAGGCACGAAGAGCTCTCACAGAAGATCCCAGAGACAGGTACTTAGGCAGGATAAAGACTAAGTGTGTGGTCTCCAGAGCAGGCTCCCTGGGTTCAAATCCTGGGCCTGTCACTTATAAGCTGTGTTTTACTTCTCTGTGCCTCAGTTTCCTCAGAATGAATGGGGAAGATACCTACCTCGTAAGGTTGAATGGAAGTTAAATGACTAAATATGGTAAATTAGTAAATGGTATGTAGTTAGCTTTTATTATTAACAGCTTTGTGGACAGTGGAGCTCCGAGGTCCCACGGGTTGTATGTATACTGGGGATGCTGGAGCAGAAGAAGTGAAATAAGTGAGGTCTTCTTATGAGAGTTCACATGACCTGCCCCTGGGGTCCTCCAGAAACCCTTAGAGGAGGATGGGGGGTGTCTCTCGGTGGAAGCTAGAGCCAGTGAAAATTGAGCTCTTACAGCTAAAATGAGCCTCTGCCTCCTCAGGTTTGCAGGGCACTTCTGAGGAAGCCATGCTGTCCCAGTGAGTCAACTTTCTAACATGGCTGCTGGTTACAGGCCAGGAAATCATTGGTGCCCTGGTCACACTGCCTCTGGGGTCTGGGACCAGGTCTGGTGCCCCTAGGTGAGGGGGAAACAGGCTGGTATATGCCTAGAGGAGGGGCTGGGGGAGGATCTGAATACTGTCATGGGAGCAAAGCCTGGAGGAACTGTTGGAAGAGAAACTTGGGATGATGCAGAAACTGCCTTCCTGCATCGGCAGGTTTTCCCCCCACTACAGGCCGCTGTGGGAGGTAGAACTGAGGGAGAGTCTCAGTGGAGGCAGGCTCCAGCTTGACCAGGAAGCAGAGCTGGCCAACCATGGCAAAGACTTCCTTGAAAGGTGGGAACTTATGGAGCTACTACTACAGATTCCCAAGACCCACCCCAGGAGACTCAGGTTCAATAGGTCTAGATGGCAGAAGAATCTGGAATTTAACAAGCAACGAGGTGACTAAGGACTCATGCTATTCAGAACTTTGTCGGCCTGGGAGGAAGGGGCT
The DNA here is from genome assembly GCF_030020395.1 of Manis pentadactyla. NCBI lineage: Eukaryota > Metazoa > Chordata > Mammalia > Pholidota > Manidae > Manis > Manis pentadactyla. Next base: position 50,710,849 of record NC_080027.1, read on the forward strand.
TAGATTTGATTTGAGGTCCCTACTAGCTCTGGCAGTCTGTCATTCTGTGATCCCCTAAAGTCGTGGGCTTGTGTCCTGACAGCTTTTATTGCTGCCTGAACCTTTTGGTTACAAGCTCATCCCTTTGAGCCCTTCCGGTTCAAGGACCAGCTCAAATACATGCTCAGGACAGAGCCTCACCAAGTGCATTGTTCAGAAGCTTTATTTCTTTGTGGGTTTTGATTACAGCTTCTGATTAGGCACCTCAAAAGTGTGTGTGTGTGTGTGTGTGTGTGTGTGTGTGTGTGTGTGTGTGTGTGTGTGTACAGGAAGAAAAACAGGATCAGCTTTTGTGTTTTTGTGTGAGTAGGCCTTAGCTCGTTCTTGTGTCGATGACGGGAAATAAGGGTTGGGACTAGAGGAACCAGAAGGAGGGCTGGACCCCGGGCAGCTGTCAACTAAAAGGATGCGTTATTCTCTGCCTGCTTCATGGGATGGGAATTCATGCGGCACCAGGAATTCCAATTGAGTCCTCCTGGTCAGCCTTGCTTTTCTGGCTGTCTAGCTTCCACTGCTCCTAGGGACCTGGGCTCCAGCCCCTGGAGCCTCCAGCCCAGCTGGAGACTGTGGCTGCCTGAGAAGCCCAAGGCAAGTCTTCTGATGGGTGTAAGTAGGGAGACACTCTTCATTGTTGATGCCCATGGGCTTCTGGGGAACAAGGGAGGCTAGTACCTGTCAGTAAGGGCAGAGAATAAAACAGTACTAAATATGACATGGCTTTCAGTCTGGGGCCAAACGTGCCCCAGCTCCGTGGTCCCCCAAGGCCAAAGAAGGCACTCAAGACTGAGCTGAACAGAGTGGCAGCCACTAACACTTGCCCTGAGGAAGAGATCAGGAACCCAAGGCAAGTTAACAGGCTCATGTGAGTTTTCTTGACCAGGATGTGGAGTAGCTGTGACACAGGCCCAGCTTGGTCTTACTCCTGAGTCTACATTCTTAAGTCCTGTGCTAATGGTCCTCCCTCCCAGGACTTGAGCATCCTGGCTCCAGCTCACCTGATTTCCTCATGGATCCTTCTCTAGCCAGGCTCTGGCAATTCAGAGGCTATTGGTACTGCAAACAGTCCTTTATTGTATGGAGTTCCCATGAGCACAGAGACAGAGTCACAGCATTTGACAGAGCTTCAGAGACCATGGAGGCCCACCCCATCATGTTATAGAAGTCTGGTTCTGACTCATAGGGAGAGTGAACTTGTGGGGATCTGGGATCTGGAACTCCTGCTGTTCAACTAAGTCTCCCTGAGCCTTGACTGTGTGGTGAACTCATGGATGCCTCCTCCCGTTTGGCCATGCCTAGAAATTCACCCTGATCCAGTGGAATGCACCTACATGGGATCTGAAGTCATGATGGTCAGAAAGGCCAACTGGCTTATGTGCTGTTTTGCCTTATATCTCCTGAGGAGAGGATTACAGGATCTTTTACTTAGACAGGTTTGTAACCAAGAGGAACAGAACTCAGTGTAAAAAATTTCTTTACTGAGAATGGAGCTGCATCTTTGCCAATCTTTGATTTTTAGTTTTTTAAAAGAATACTTGTCTTCTTGGGGCGCAAGGCATGGCAGCTGCTTGGGGGAGCTGTCTAGGAATCAAGACCTAGATTTTGCATCAGAATCTGGCTTAAGGGCATTATCATTGTTAGTGAAGTGGAAGGGGCTAGGAATGACCATGGCAAGAAATAGTCCAGGGCTGGGGATTAGGGATGCTACTGGGACAGAACCCAGGAAAGTCATGACCTGAGGAGAGGAAGCAGTCACATTTGAATCCAGATGTGAGTGTTTTGCTCTGTGTTGTCCTTTCCTTCTGTAATCTCCAAGCTATTGGGAGATTAACCAACTTTTTGTTGGCTAAACCTCACAGTCCACTGTTAGAAGTGCTTTGGGGTAATTGAAAGTGTCCACGCTTGGTGAGGAGCAACAGCAGGAAAGAGGCAGCAGAAGAGCACTCAGTTTGGGGGGGGCCCGACGTCATGCACAGAGGGGCAGAGGAGCAACCTGGAGCCTCTAAAAGCAACTGACAAGCAGGTCCCATCGAGGCACAAGATATTCCTGGGGAAGAGACTCAATAAAACTCTGAGCTGGCTGCCTGCAGCCAGAGGCACAGGGGATCGGCGCACTGTCATGTAGAAATTCAAGGGCCCCCCAAGGCTGCCAAGTTCTGCACCATCTCGATCCCTCGAACTGAGGATATGGAGCTAAAAGAGGCGATTCTTTTCTAAGTATTTATTATCTAAGTTCCCACAGCTGTGATGTGTAAGAAAATAAATGTCATCATAACATGAAAATACTCACTAATCTGCTTACTTATCAAATTAATGCTCACTCATACATTCTTCCCTCACTTAACCAGTGCCTGTCCCTTCTGGCTGAGGTCAGCAAGGATGACTGTCGGATGTAACTGGAGGTCCAAGTTCAGTACAAACCAACTGCAAGGCTTATGAAGTCAAAGAAAACAGTGGAAAACTTCATGTGCCAGGTCTTGGACCAATGATGAGCAGACGGAGATGGATCAGTTAAAAAATGAAGGAAAAAATCATGAGGATGAGGCAATATAGCTTCTTCACAAGAGAATGATTTCAATGTTGAGGGACTGGAAGAGGTCCTTGGGAAAATGAATGAAGCCCTTAAATATCAAGCAAAGAATCTCTTAATAAAGGTGCTATGAAGTAAAATGTAAAAGATGTGGTCCACGTGAACAGATTATTTTGTTGGTATGGAAATTAAATACGCCAACTCCAAAATCCACACACTTGATTAATTCTTTGTTCATTCTAAAAAGTAGCATATACTCTATATTATATTACTTTGTGATAGGTATAGCTAAAAATAACTTGTTTTCATAATTTTCTTTGTATAATACAATCTCGATACACTTTAACTATCTTCATCATTTCCTTTTTTATAATACAATTTTGCTGAAAATCTTTTCCACTTTTAACTGTGAAATTTTGATCTTCATTTTAAGTGGACTCAGTAAAAATGACCTTTTGCTGGTGCTGGTGCAAGGTGCATGACCCTGACATGACTAGGCCTTCTGTGCTGATGGTTCTCCAGGTCTTTCTCCATTCTAGGAGGGTACCTACTTGGGGTGGTTTGACTTTCCAGGAGGCCTCAGTCATACACAGCCTAGGAGTTTCTGCTCTCAGGATTCATGGGGGCCTCAGTCAATTCAATGAACTTTGGGTATTTATTCCTCAGTGTAAAGCCACACACCTTACCCAGGTGCCCACTGCAGCCTGCACAGGCTGTCAGCAACACTCTTGCTAGGCCAGGTACCATGGCCTCAGCCCAAAATGCTTGGCTTGGGCCCAGCCAAGCAAGCTGCAGGCAAGGAGGGCACTTACTTGGCTGGCAGGGCTCTGGGCTGCCTGTGGCTCTCCGGGGGGCTCCTCATCCTCAGGAATGTGGGGCATGGCAGCCTCCTGGCGGGAGTGGCCACGTGTGCCTGGAACTTCCTCTGCGTCAGCCCCAAAGATGCTCCAAGAGGCCTGGGCTCCGCAGGCTGAGGAGACGCCAAAAGGACAAGTCAAATCCGTTCCTATCCCTGACCCAAGCAGGGTTCCGTTTCCAGGAGCTATGAGCCAGAAAGAGCCTGCCTGAGTTTGCATCAACACCGGAGGTTGGACTAGGCCAGGAGAGGGCATTTGGAATAGCATTTCCTCCTGTTCGCTGGCTCTGTTTATAAAGTTAGACATGACCTTAGAGATTTCACATCTAATTTGGTCCTTAAAGTAAACACAGCTATCCCAGAAGGGAGAAAAGTGCTTCAGACTCCTCAGAGCCATAGCTTATGGCAGACCTCCATTAGGATCAGATGTGTACCCATGTACCATTTATTGAGCACCTACTAAGTTCCAGGCACTATCTAGGGGCATTGCCAACACCACCTCATTTAATTCTTGTGATGACCTCTTATACAGGTATTAATTTTCATGTTTTATAGATGAAAGAACCACTTCTGAGAGTGGCAGCACTTGCCCAAATCATGCAAAAAAACTAGCATTTAAATCCAGATCTTCCCAATTTTGAGGCTAGGGCTCCCTTCCAGTATACCACACAGCCTTGACTGGGTCAGGGAAGAGGGAAGGATAATATTTCCTGACTTCTTGTCCCATGAATGACCTCACACCCTTCAGCAACTCTTCTGACCTTTAGTATGGGCTCTCTCACTCAAGGATAGCCCTCATTGGTCCTGCCAGCCTGATAAAACCATGTTTCTGGAAGGTCAGCTAAGGTGGATCTCATGTGACTTGTGCAGTGCCTACCCCCAGGTCTGATTACTTTCCCAGAAGCCAGGTTTATCCCATCCACATTGGATAGCAACCTTGAGGCCTGGCTGGGATTGACCCCAAAAACATAATCTCATCTATCTCACCAGTGATTGGTTCAGGGATAGGTAATAGATCCAGCCTAAGCTAATGAGCACACAGCAGTGTTCTGGGATCCAGGTGCTTTCTCTTCTGGGTGGTGGAGTGTGCAGATGTCAGACCTGGTGCTGCTGCCACCATTTTGTTTCCATGAGGAAAGAAGACTCAAGATAAAACTGACATACTCAGAGGGGGCAAAGCCAAGATACAGAGAAAATAACCTAGAGTTTTGATGGAAAAGTTCATCTAAAGCCTGAACTCTTTCTAGGCTGGCCAGTTACATGAACAATTACGTATTTTAGTGTTTAAGTCAGCTATGGTTGGGTTAACTTATAACTACTTGTACCAACTTTTAACTACTAACTACTGTTACTTGTAACTACCAGTTGCTCTTTCATGTGTCTTGCCAGTCAAGAGGCCTAGGACCATGATCTCTCTAACAGACCTGAACTACTGAGTCTAGGTCCTCTACTTCCTCTTAAAATTAAGACCAGTAATGTCAGGTCTCCACTTGGACATTCAGGATAACTGTAGAAAGAGCACAAGCTTTGGAACATATACCTGGATTTGAGTCCCCACTCTGCCATACTAGCTATGTGACCTTTTACATTGGTTTCACCTCTGAGCCTTGGTTTCCTTATTAGGGGAACAGAGATAAGAATGCCTCCCGTGCAGGGTTGTTCCAAGGATGGAATGAAATAGACCACCCAACATGGAGTAGGTGCTCCCAGAGGCCACCTGCATGGAGGTCTGCATCCCAGGAAGCTTGGGCAGAGTCCAGAGGCCTCTGTCTGCCTGCTTCCCACACTTATACTCTTTCAGGTTCCCTTCCCTTTTCCTAGTGGGGTAGGAAAGGACCTGCAGAACCTCAAATCAGCTCTATCAGATAACAGATGAAAACTACTGGATGCAGATGTTATTCTCAGACTGTGTCCTCAGCCACAGCCAGGGGGCTGCTGGGATGCACAGCAGGAATAGAAGACACTGTCATTTACTCTGTAGGAACATAGTACCTACTGTGTCGTGGATCATATGCAAGGTGCTGACTGCTAGAGGCTGAAGGAGGAAGAGTCAGAAAGCTCCACCACTTTCATGATTCTAGATATTCTTTCTGTCCCCAGAAAAAGCTCAGAAAGGACCCAGAGCAAGAATGCTAAAGGTAGTGTCAGATCTGACACCAGCCACAGCTCTGATGGACAATGCTACCCAATGTACACACCTCTGACTGAGCTCCCTAGGCAGGCAAAGAGCCTGATTCATTATGGATAACCAGAAGATTCATTTAAAAATGCTTGTTGATCTTCAGCCTTGGTGGTTGGCCTATGTGATCACCATCTTGACTTTGGTCACTCTCTGCAATAGAAAGGTAGCCCCTTTCAACTCTGAAACAGTTAGGGTGACCCCTGCTGGTCAACTCAAGAAATCTCACCTCAAGTAGAACATCCATGAACTGAGTGATTCATTTGCCACAAACACCTACTACCAGGTGTTGGTGATTTAAAGATGCTGAAGATGTGGTCTTGGCTCTCAGAAAGCACAGAGACCAGTGGTGGGAGGCAGTAGGAAAATAGTATAATGGAGTAAATACTTTGAAAGTGTGAAGTTTCAGGATCCCAGAAAAGGTCCTTCACTATGATAACTGAGGCAAGTGGGATATAGTTTTAATAAAGATTCCACATAAGAAATGGTGTTTGAGCTGAGCCATGAACACAGAAGTGCTGAATGGAATTTCTATGAATGGGATAGCTGGAGGCCTAATGGAAGAGGTGAAACTTTACTGGATAGATTTAATCTGGCTCTTGGGAATAAGAGCTATGGAGCCATGGCACTCTGTGTCCCCCACCATCAAGTGTTTACTGTATGAATAAATTGAGCACCAGGTTTCCCCAGAGATGAGTAATTTCTGTCACCTTTACTTGGACTTCAGCAGCAGTGACATCACTGGCTCTGGGCAAACTACATGGTAACAGAGGTTAATGGTAGAAAAGAATAACCACAGACCCCAATTCTGCAAGGGAAGTTGGCTACATCTCCCAAGAAACGTCTTAAAATGATGTGTGATGTATGGACAGGTGCAGGCTGTCTTAAAAAGACTATGGTTTCTAGAACATGGAAGGTGACCATTCTACTTTCCTTTATGTCTTAATCTCAATGAAATGTATGTGTTCTGAATGCTATGAAGGATTTAGATAAATTGGGGCATATTTAGAAAGGGGAAGCAACATGCAGAGGGATAGAATTTATCTTTAAAGAACTAAAGACCTTTACCCTGGAGAAGAGAAAGTGCGGGGAGAAATAAAATCTCTTCTCAGATATTTGAAACTCATTTCTGTATTTCTGTTGTCCCCAAAGGATAAATGCATGACCAATAACTGAAAGGTCAGATCAAGGCAAGGGAAAACTCTCTAGTAGTTGAAACCACCTGACGATGAAACAGGCTTCTCTTTAAGGTAATGAGCTCTGGACTCCTGGAAGAGTTCCAGTAAAGGCTGGGGCAAGAATCATAGGATTCCTAAATCCACTTCAGCAGCCTTTTCAATCTTGAGAGTCCCTGAAATCCTGGGATCTTCCTAGTCACAACACACCACAGACATGATGGTCCCATCCCATAGGATTCAGGATCACAGTGTTCCAAAGTCACATCTGAAACATCTTCTTTTCTGACCTTTCACTTTCCTCCACCTCCTGCTCCTCAAGAAAGACCTGAAGTCAGTCCCTGGGTCAGAAAGCAAAGTAAAACAGAAGCCAATTAAGTGAGGCAAGCACAAAGAGATGTCAGCTGCTACAGGATAAAGCAGAGTGGAGGCTGGCTGAGGTCCCACACTTGACAAGACAGGATCTCGAGCTCTTCAGGGAGAGCCCTGGCAGTCCTGCCTGCTGAGGCCATTCCCACGCTGCTTCACCCCATTTGCTTTCCCTCCGATCCTTTATTATAAATTCACTGCTTAAAATAGCAAGGTAAAAGCAGAGTCCCTCCCCCAGGGTGATATCTGGGTTCCGCTGGAGCTCACTGGCACACAGAACTCAGATCTATTGTAGCAGAGTTAGGAATACAATCTCCAGGAAGTGGTGATCTAGAGCACTGACCCATAAAAGGAAAAAATGTTTAGGAATGTTTGGTCTCCAAGCTGCTCCTTCTTTAACCCATTTTCAGAGCTCTTGTTGCTGCCTCTCCAGCCTGGTCAGTAAAGGGTTAGGTGGGTCATTGCCAAAAGCCAATCAGCAATTTGAACTCTACTCATTCGGCCCACAGCCAATGAAGCAACATACAGCTTGGCCCATTTTCAAGGAAGGAAAACTGAGGTCCAGAGAAGGGATGCAACTAGACTGGGTCCAGTTACTTTTGTACCTGGCACAAATTATCTAAGCTTCTGTTGGGATATCTGTCCAATCATTTGTATAACTGAAAAGGCCCGAAGTCTCTAAAAGTCCCTAAACTATATATAAATATTTTATCTGTCCCTGGCCATTCTCATAAAAGAAAACAAATGAATGTACTTTTTTCCATTCTTTCATTCATCAGATAGTCCTAGTTTGCCTTCTGAGTACTGTATACTATGCTAGGTGTACTTCAAGCACTATCTTGTTTAACCCCCATGAGATGGGTTCTACTATTTCCATTTTGCATATTAAGAAACTAAAGATGAGAGAGGTTCAGCAACTTGCTTGAGATCACACAGCTAATAAGTAGCAGGCCAAGGATTATAACCCAGGCTAGTCTGATTCCAAGGCCCATCATCTTTCTCTTCTTTATTTTACCTCCCCTGCCAGGGGTTCTGCAGCAGAACAGAGGAAGCAGCAGGTTATCAGGCCAGGGCAAAGGAGTGGGTCCACAATTTGAGGTTGCAGGAGTCCCACTGTGGGGTGGCAAATCTACCCATTCGTCTGTCTGTCAGTTCATCCATTCACACACTTGCCTTCTGACTCTTCCATTTATACAACTGTCCTTAGTTTGCCCATCTGACATCTTACCCCTAAAAGTCCCATACTTGTTAGGTCAACACCATAGCTCTGCATTGGGAAAGGCCACTGTAGGACCCTGTGGGTTGTGAAGAGATGGTGGGAGGGAGGAGAGGACTGCTCTGATAGAGTGGCCATGTGGGCACAGGCATGCCCATCCACAACTGGTGAAATGCCTCCTGCACACCTCAGCCAGTGGGAGGGGTGGTAGCCTGTTTTAGGGGCCACCTGTGTGGCCATGGGGGACCATCATCAGGAACAACCATGGAGGCCATCTTCAGGAGTCATGATTCATCAAAGGCCTTTATATAGACCATCCCCTTCAGTGCTCTCAGCAACCCTATAAGGTGGGTAACAGAAATACTATTACTATTAACATTATGATTAGACCCATTTTACAGATGAGGAAACAGAGGCCCAAAGACTTGCCCAACATCATATCATGTATGAGTGGCAATGCCAGAAGTCAGCTGCAGGTCTCACTGACTCCCCAGCTCCTTGCAAGGCCAAGCCAGCCAGCTCGTGAGTGGCATTCTTGGCAAGCAGTGGCCTCTTACAATGGCCCTAAGGATGCTTCTCCCAGAGCCTAGAGACCAGCCCAAAGAAACCAAATCCCTCTCTGAAACCACTGTGTCCCAAGAACCCAGTCTACAAGCTAAATGCCTCTCATATTCTCTGTTAATCTTTGGGCTCTGGGGAAGAGCCAGAGGCCCTTCTGGGAAACAAGAGGTTAATCTGGACTCCGCTGACCTTTCTGGAGTGACTCAGAATTCTCAGAAGGGAGTTTTTTTGTTCTTTCAGCTTTGAATTTTTGCTTTCATTTTAGCAGCACAAAGAATTTGAAAGAGATTAGGTTGCTATTAATACCACTGGGCTATCTCTAGATGAAGAATTTGATGGAGGGAATTGTTTGGGGTGACTGTACATACATCTCTCTTAGTCCCTCTGCAAAGTCAGAGGGTGACAGGGATGACCACTGGAGAAGGGCCAGTCCTGCTCCTGCTCCCATCTTATAGACAGGGTCAAGGACTTAATCAAAGCCACACCTGTGAGTGAGAGGCACAGAAGGTTCTAGAACCCCTGCTTCCCAGGCCCCACAATATGTTAGCTTTCTGTCTCTAATTTTGAAGGGCTTACTTTTAGTAAATAATAAGTAATTGTGTTCATGCTTTGAAAGAAAGTATCCTTTGGGAGTGCCTCCTGATCTTTCTTCCTCTCATGGGAGGAGAGGATGCTTCCTACCCCCTGCCCGAGCAGTCCTGGACACACTGGGAAAATCACCACAGGCATCAGAGATAAGCTCAGAGTGCTGAGAGGCACCTCTCAGGGCCCTGGGCCTGGCCAGCTGCAGAGCTTGGTCCTATACCCACAAGTGAGCCCCAGTAGGGGTCCACCTTGGGATAGCCCATTCCTGCTTCCTAACCTTGGGGTGCTGCCACAGGACTTTGGAGCTTGCAGACTAGGTTCTAATTCTATGCTTGTTTCTTGCTGGATTAGTCTCCCCTGGCCTCAATTTCCTCATCTGTAAAATGTGGGTAGCACTATCTACCTTTTAGGTTGGTAAGGATTAAATTAGGAAATAGAAGCAAGGCTGTATCTGAGCACATAGCATGTACTCAATGAGACCCTTCCCCATTCTTTAAAAGGTCAGCTGAGTTCTCTGAACCATGGCATTATCAAAACCCAACCAGGCCCAGATAGTCTGCTGATCATTCTGGAGACCAGAGTCGCTGGATTTATCTCTTGCAAGTAAAGGAGACACAGTCCTGGCTAGGCTAGGGCCTCCCCTCTGTACTGACAAATAAGTAAAAGGCCAAAAGACATGGCTGGAATTAAACCCATTTTGGGCCATGCACTGTGGTGATACTGATGTTCACTCTGCTGTTGGGCAGCCAGGGCTGCAGGTGATGGGTTTAGAGAGTACAGTATTGTGGTTATCCCAGATATGTGCTGTGGTCAGTTCTGAGGCAGCAAAGGCGGGATGTAGAGGGCAGATGAAAGAAGCAACAGAGAGGGGAGGATGAGAGACTGGAAGGGACTTCCCCGATGACTTCTTGCCCCAGGACAATCCCTCTGGCCCAGGGGCTGGGAACACAGGGGCTGCGGCCTAGTGGTGCTTCAAGGCTGGCCCTAAGTGGTCCCCAACACCCTCTGGGGTCTGTACTTTCTGGCCATGCTCTCTAGTCCTAGGATCTCTTATCTGCTTTGTTGGCTGGGGTGCCTTCATCCCCTGACTCAGATCTCATCCTAGCCCTGGGAAGGAGCCAGCATCTGTGCAGACCAGTGCCAGAGCCACATCCAGGGGGACAGGCTGGGTTAACTCCCAGAGGAAGACTGCAAGGGGGGGCACCGCTGAGCTCAGTGGGGGCTTGGGGTGTGGGACACACAAGAGAGAAAGCAGGTCTGAAAGAGTAGCTGACCCCTCACTTCCTCTCTTATCTCTTCCCCCCCCATTGCCCTTTCCTCACACAAACATTGAGGCCATTCTGTGCTCATTGCCTTGGGGAGGGGTGTAGCCACAGGAGGTAAAGAAAAGGGAGTCTAACTCTGCCTTATATGTTCAAAGGGCTAGCCCTTAAGGAAAGGGAAAGTGCTCGGGGCATAGGAAAATGATTTGGAAAAAAGCATCCTAGTAAGGGTAAATCCCCCTGCTACATGAAGTAAAAGATTATGGGGCAGGTGCAGTAGAAACAATGAGAGGCAGACTCTGGGGAGTCTCTGAGAAACGGGCCTGTGCACCTCCTGGGGAGGTAGAAAAAATCCCTTAATCCAAGAGCAGAGAAGTCTTGGACCCTATTTCCCAGACAGAACCTCCGAGGAGGAGACCCCCAAAAGAGGAAATGGCTATTTGGTATGACTCGATAGTTAAGTCATTTAGACATCCTCGTGAGGTTTCTGTGTGCAGGCATTTCTGTATAGCCAGGAGCAGAGTTGCCAGACCTGACAGAGTCTTAAGTGGGCTGATTCAGAAAGTTACTGACAGAAAGCATGACGGTCATCTAATCAAATGGGGGCCAGGACAGATGACAGTGAGTGCTAGGGTACCCTCCTCACCCCAACAACCTGGGAAGCTCATTGGACTTTAGATACCACTCTGGAGGAAAAGGAGGGTTGGATAAACCCTGAAATTCCTGGTATTCAGACTCTACAGCCCTGAAAAATGGTCAAGCTGGAGCCAGACCTCCATCTACCCCACTCCTTCACCCCCACCCCAGCCATGACAGGAAGTAAGCCAGAACATCTCCCCAGGTTTCCTCTCCAGCTTGTTCACTTCAGCAGTTCTTTTTTTAAAAATAAGCCCACTTGAAAAAAATGTTCACTTCTTGGAAATATGTGCAATTGCTCAATCAGAGGCAGTTCAAAGGCACTGGGAGCAGCAGAAAAGCATCTGAGGCTTTCATTTAGCTCCCAGCAGAAATAAATCTTGCCCCAGTTCTCTTTTTTCTAGGCCATCCAGCACCCTCTTCCCTGAGTCACTCATTCCCGGGTGACATGAATCACCATTGTGGGGTCAAGGACCGCACGGTGTGCCTGGTCTGTGCAGCTGACCAGGACACCGAGGGGCCATCAGAAAGAATAGAAAACCAAGAAACGCCTCCTAGGTCTGGGCCCTGGCTCTGTTCTTCCAGGTATGTCCTGGGGACTCCTCCGGCCTGTCTGAGAAGGAGGTGGATTTCTTGTCCCTTCCAACCTGTACTTTGTTGGAGCTTCTTCATTGTTACGCAAATTGTCAAGAATTTTGTGATCTGGTCATTAAAAAGACATCATTAAAATTTAAATTACAATTAAATACATTGAAAACAAAGATCATAAATGCCCCAAATAACCACATTCTAGTTATTTACTATATTTTACTATTATCTATAGTAAAATAGGGGATGCTGTTTCTTCTGTCTCTTTATGAGGGAATCACCATAAAATGATGTTACTGTGCACTTTCAACTCCATGCTCTATGACTTCAAGTTATTAATTTGAAATTGGTCATGATGGGAATATTTATACCACAGAAATCAGCAAATGCTACATATGAAGTCCTTTTTTTCCCTCGGAGAGCTGGCTGTTAAACATTTACCAGCACACCATTGAGCCTCTCAGTCCCAGGCCCCCACCCTTGCCAGGGCATAGAAGGAATGCAGGTGACTTTAATATCACCCCATGACAGCAAAGTTATGGAGATCTGATTGCCAACTGCTTTTAGACAACTCTTCCCTGGTATACCATACGCCCTCACACTTACCATGTTTCACATAGAACCCGTTGTTTCTTCCTCTCCCCGGCCTTGCCCTCCCCCAAGGCCACTCCTCCTGTACCCTAGTGAATGGCACTCAAGTTGATACCTGGAAGTCACCATAACTCCTCCCTCTGTCATCCTTCACATTCAATTAGATTCCAAGTCCTGTCATTTCCAATTCAGACATGTCTTTGATCATTTCCCTCCTTCCCATGGGCACCACCCCTGCCAAAGCTCTCTGTGATCTGAGTCACTGCAACAGCCTCACTGGCCTCCTTATCTCTGGCCTGGCCCCTTCCAGCCACATTCCACAGGATGCCAGAGTTGTCTCTAAAACATAAATTGGATCATCCTTCCCCTTCTTGTAACCTTGGAGTGCTCCTTTTTACTTGAGACCAGTTCTGCATCAGGATCCCAGCCCCTCTGTCTGGCCTCATCTCCTATTTCAGCCTTTGTACACTGTGAGATCCAAACACAGTGGACCAAGGTCAACTTCCAAACATGCATTGCTTTTTCACACCCCTTGAACATATCCTCCTCCCTATGCCTGGGATTCATTCAATCCCCTTTCTACACCTGATAAACTCCTATTCATCCTTCAAGATCCAGTTCAAATATCCCTTCCTTCATAAACCCATTCTTCTGTCACCCCAGAAAAAATTACGGTCTTCCCCTATTATTTGCCTATTGCTGCTGTGTAAAGTACCACAACCTTGATGTCTTAAAACAACATTAATTTATTATCTTACAGTTCTGGGAGTCTGAATTCCAAAACCAGTCTCAGTGGGCAGAGCTGTGTTCCTTCTGCAAGCTTTAGGGGAGAATCCTTTTCCTTGTTTTTCCAGCTTCTAGAGGCTGCCTACATTCCTTGGACGGTGGCCCCTTCTCCATTTTCAAAGGCAGCAATGGAGTATCATTTCTCCTCTCTGGCCTCTGCTGCCATCCTCCCATTTCCTTCTCATCTGACTTTGACTGTCCTGCTTCCTTCTTATAAGGATCTTTGCGATCACATTGAGCCAACACAGATAATCCAGGATCCTTCATTTAATTTTATCTGCAAAGGTCCTTTTTCCATTTAAGGCAATGTATTTGTAGGTTCCAGGAATTAGGACATAGACATCTTGGCATGGGACAGGGGAGGATTATTCAGTTTACCACACTTCTCTGTTCTTCCAGAATTTGCACAAACTTCAATTCAACTAAAATTTGAGCACCTCAACAGCAGGGACTATGCCTTATTCATATTTTTATGGATATTTTAATAAGTATTCATATTTTTATGACCCATATCCAGTACAGGGTGAAACACAGAATGGCTACTCTTTAAATATTTGTTGAATTAATCAGTGAGTGAAACTGTACTGCTAATAAACAGATTAACAAGGCTTTGCTTTAATTGGCAACCAGCTTCTGTAAAAATGAGACTCATGCAGAGGTGGCAAACTCAAACCCTTCATGGGCTAGGCAGGGGAATGAATGACACAATGAGCTATGAAGACCAGAGCTGGGCTGGAATCTGGTCTGTTTACTCCCAAACCCTTGATCTTCTCTCTGTGCCCTATTTTATGCTTGCTGCCAAATCCTGGGCTGGGTTGGAATTGATAATATTGTCACATATGTTGTCAGACTTTCATTACGTTACGGAGTATGGCAAGACCAGAGAAGACAGGCACCATCTAATGATAGCAATTATTATTCAGTTTTGAGGTCATGAAAAAATGCCAGCCTTTCTTGGCCATATTTCACAATTGTTCAGGAAAAGCAAGATATTTAAATATGAAATCCTCCTTTTCATAAATGTTAAATCTAACTAAAAATGAGGGAAACTCAGGCAGGCCAAATAAACATAACTCTGGGAAAAATTCGGTCTGTAGCTACCAGTTGCCACCTCTGATTTATTCTGTTAGAAAATGTTGCTCTGGCTTTTTTCTGCTAATTAATCTAGTTCAAATCAAGTCTGATGATGCTGTCTATGAACACTGCCTAAGAAAGCCAATAAGCTAAGCAGATACTGGCTCTCCCTAAAGACTGACCCCCGCATCTTTCCCTGCAACTCCTGTTCTCTGGGTGGTTTGTGATTCCACGAATCTTTCCTTTCTATTTGGACCCTGGATTTACTGCCCAAAGAAACAGCCCTTTGCTTGGTTATGGCTTTATTCTTCACGAGAGGCTGAGCCCTGAAGTCTCACTAGTGCAGTGGCCATGCGTCATCAATCCAAACCCAGCCTAGGACTTGGTGGCAAGCATGAGATGGGGCATAGAGAAAACAGCAGGGGCTTGGGAATGAATGGAACAGGTTCCACCCAGCTCTGGCCTTTACAGCTCAGTGACCTTCAACAAAGCATGAACATCTCTGGGATCAAGCTGTCATTTGGAAGATGGGGTTAAGATACTTCTCTCAAAGGGTTGCTAAGAGATTTAAATAAGGCATATGTCCAATACATAATAGATATTGAAAAAGTGTTCTTTACTCACCTCTGAGAAAGAGAATATTGATAACAAATGTCACTTGTGCTTCATGCAATGAAGGCCTTCACTTACAAGCTCAGTGCACTCCTTCCCAGGCACTCCACAGGCTTAGATTTCTGCTTTTCCTTCCCACAGCAGATTAAAAGCAAGAAAGGATAACTAAGCACAAGGATGTAGGCAGACACACTCTAAAGAGCAGAAACAAGCACTAGGCTTGGCATAGACTCTGGGGCCATTAAATCTGGGTGCATCTTTGTAGACAACTTCCTAGTCCCTGAACTCAGCCCTGGTTTGCAGCCTGGCACAAAAGTTGGTGGGCATGAATGAAGCAAAGCTCCAATGCTGGCTCCTTGGAAAAGATAGGAGAGCAAGTTCTATTTTAACATTTATATCCAACATGATTTAGATGCATAAAGGTTTGATGGTTTATACACAATCATTTCTGTTCACAACGTATTTATTGGGGGAAAAAACAAATGATTCTACTTTCATTTAAAAAGTGTATATATTTTTAAGCTTAAACAGTTTAAGTGAAATATGGGTAGATAGATCATGGCTATATCTATCCACAGGGGAGGGAAGTCCAGATTAAAATGCAAATGTTAAAAGTGGTTATCTTCAAGTGGACTTATGGATAAACTCAATTTAACACTTTAAATACTTACATCTATATTTTTCCTTTTTTTTTTTAACAATGAGCAGGACTTGCAAAATAAATAGTGGAATTGTTAAAGATAAAAAAATCTATTTGGTGTTCTGAAAAATTTCTTGAAGAGAACCATTTATACCTGATGATCATGAACTACTTAGGTATCAGTGGTCTTCATTTCAGTGTATGCTAGTTGAGGCTCTGAGTGTTCCTGTGGAATTTCCTGTCTAGAACTCCCTGGACAACTCTTGCTCATCCTTTAATGTTCAATTCAAATATCACTTCCACAGGGAAGCCTGCCCTGACTTCCCTATCTGATGCCCATCTTCTGGGCTCCAACAGCCCCGTGTTTTCCTTTGCCTCCTTGCTCTTCACTTTGTCTTGTAATCCTTAGTTACTACACCAGCAGTTCTCAACCTTTTTTGCTACCCAGTCCTTTTGCTATATGGCAAATTTCTATTAACTAAGAAAGACATAAATCTCCAGGGTGGTAGAAGCACGAGTAGTTCTCCAGTGAACTCTGATGAGGTTCCCCTATCAGGTGCAGTATCCCCTCCGACCTCTCCCTTCCCCTTTCTCAGTCACACTTCATTAAGAATCATGGCCCAGACAGTGGGCTCCTTGATGGCAGGCCCAGCATATAATTCACCTCTCTGGGTGTCTTGAATAGATTAATAAATGAATAAATGAGTGAGGAAAAGAAAATGTGTCACATACTCTATGACACAGAGAGGTTAAGAGTTTAAACCCTGGTTTTTGAGGAAGCCTTTGGAAGCCAAGTGACCCCTCCAGGGCTGATTTTGCTTGTGACCCCATCATGGCCTTTGAGTTCCTCATGTGAGAAGCAGATAGGACTTTGCCCCAGTTTTCTTTTACTGGAGTGACATGAGCACACATCACCTGGGCTGCTGCATATGCAGGTGGATGACCTTGCTTAGCCCTGTTCCCACTGAGCTTGTCCAGCTTAACAGCTGAGTTTTTCTCTTGATGATGTAACTGGGCTTCTTGTTTTCTCTGCCACACAGATATGCAGATTTTCCCCCATAGGATCCTACCAATTAAAACCTTGCAAAGGGCAGGGCCTCCTCCTCTCCGTCTGCTTGCCTCTGCTCGACCATCCAGGAGTACTTTGCAAAGTGACAGATTTAATTTGTCAGTAGGACTTGCAGCTTTAACCAAAACCCAGCAGAAAACCACAGAGCAACCCCACTGGCCCTTCCACCTCTACTTGGAAAGTAGCCAAAGCACTTCCCAAATGGATGCTGGTGGCACATGCTCAAATGTGACAGCACTCCAGTGTTTGCTGTATGGCACTCCTGGAACCATCTCTTTCCCAACAGAGCAGAGCATGAGGGTTTTCAAGGTAGTCATAGACTCCAAACCCAAATCTGGACACATGGCCCAACTCCTGCTGCAACAAGGAGACAGACTCTGATATTGCGGGTCCTAGCAATCTAGCACCTGGAACTGCCCATTCCTCTGGCCTTCTCCCTGGTCCCTTATCTTGGGAGAAGGCGAGAGGAATTGAACTGGATTGATGGGACTTGGTGGGACCCTGACTACATCAAGTCCTGCTCTGCCTAGGCAGACTCTCTCAGAAGCCAACAGTGGGGCCAAATCTCAATCAACAACCTTTTTCTTAGATCTTCTGGCCTCTGAACCTGAAGTTGTCCTTTCCTTAGGATGGGGACAAAGATGGAAAAAGACAAGCTGATGTTTTGTCCAGGACATGAAATCTGTCAAAGGCCATGCAAACTGCCAGGAGTAGTCTGTCTGAAAAGCCAGGATCAGCACCTTATCACCTTGGGAACTTTGTTCCAAATAAAAATAAAATTTCTTTCTTTACTCAACCACACCCCACCCCCAGCTAAAAAAAAAAAAATGTAAATGAACATCTGGTTCCTAATGTGCCTCTCTCTGCTACTTCATCTGTCCTACTTCACCCCCTTTTCCCTCCCTT
Organism: Manis pentadactyla; assembly: GCF_030020395.1. NCBI lineage: Eukaryota > Metazoa > Chordata > Mammalia > Pholidota > Manidae > Manis > Manis pentadactyla. Next base: position 50,728,520 of record NC_080027.1, read on the forward strand.
CCCAGCATTGTTCTGGGCAGTGACCACCAGCATCTATATGCAGAAACTGGCCTGGGAAAGTCAGAAGGAAAAGTCCTTCATAGTGCCTGCTTAAACCATTCATTCATTCAAGAAATGTTTGTGAAGCGCCTCTGCAGTGTCAAGTACTATGCTGGGTGCTGGGACTCTGAGGTGTGACCTTTAAGGCTGCCTTCCCTGGAAGCCTTCCCTGACCTCTCCCGGATGCTGTGTGCTCTCTGGTCTATGAAAGCTGCTCCATCTGCCACACAGTGGTTTCCTCTTCCTGTGTATTAATTGCGTCTACCAAGCCTAAGGGCAGAGAGCTTTCTTTAGTGCCCCAGCTGTGGGAACATAGCACGGGTCCAGAGCAATTGTTCCATACCTGGTGCCTCCCTCCTTCTGAAAGCAAAAACTCTAGGAATCAAACCATGCCTTTCATCAAACCAGGGCCTACTACACAGCTAGCACACACACACACTGTACATATATATACATATGGGCTCTTGAACCATCTCAGCTCTGTGAGGAAGGTATTATATCTCCATTTTACAGATGAGGGAATGGAGTCTCAGACAAGTAAAGTGACTTGTTCTAGATCACACATTCAGGAAACTAGAGTCAGGACAAAAACCTGGGTCTCCTGTGTCCAAAATGGGGTCTCCAGCCCTTCTCAAGAGAGGTCCCATTCCTGTTCTTCTCTAACCTCAGCAGAGACAGAATGAGAATTGGGAGATGTTCCCTGACAAGGGATCTTGATTGTTCTAGATCGTTCACAGCCCTACCTCAGGGCCAGCCAGGATAACCCAAGCTGAGGCACAGAACTGAAAAGTCCTCACAGCATCCCCCAGAGTAGATAGAAAGCAGCTGCCCCATCTAAGACAAACTGAAGAGATAGCTCTTTCCTGCTGGGGGTGGAGCACTGCCAGCTCAAGTCCCCAGTTCCTGTTTATCTCCACTCTGGGAACTCCAGTTCTTCTTGTGAAGAAGTTGTCTAAGAATGGATCAATGAAAAAGAGAATGCAACAAAGAGTCAGAAAGAAAGTAGGTCCTGAAGCTGTCATCTGAGGCCCTGATCAAGCTATGCCTGATATCTCCAGCCTTTGATGTTTCAAGAAGCAATGAAAATCTCTTTTTTCTTAAACTGGCTGGTGTTGGCTATTTGGGGCACTTGCAATAAAGAGTACCAACTAGTGCAAACAGCCCAGGCTTTGTAAAGTAGGCTGTACAAAGTCTTTCTCAACACCAAAAGCTTCCCTCAACTCACTGCTCTGCCAGCAACATGAGAGTTTGAACTGGCAAACTCCGATCTAGAGCAAGTGAGCTTGCCCTTGTTTCTTAACTAAACATATTACAATGCCCCTTTTCTCCTTCTTCATTCCCTGCTCCTATTGATAGGTTCGGCATCCTTCCAGAAGCCCCAGCCCAAACCTCTGAATTTCCTATCTCCATGATGACTACCTCCCATGCTTCCCTCAACTACACACACACACACATTTAAACTCAGACTCCAGAAGAGGGATTAGGTTTGAAGAACCTCCGTGTTTCTGCCTAAAAGATAAGCTGGTGGACACAAAGACAAAGACATGTTTGTTGAGTCAAATTTCAACCTTCAAATGATTTTCAAATGTCGTTGCCTCCTTCCAGATGACTACCAGGAACTCATTCCACCTACTCAATGTTAGATGCGATCTGACTGCTAGCCCTCCCCAGGAAAGCAGACATCAAGACCAAGGCTGCGAAAGGCTGTGTGAATAGGCTTACCACCCTCTGCCCTAGATGCTAGTCCCACAGTTTGGGTAAGAACTCAAGTTTGCAGGACAAGGAAGAAACTCATACCTTGCCCACCAAGGCCAGTGGAGGGGATGGGAGCAGTTGTGGTTCTTGGCTGGGATCTTTTCTTTCACCAAGGGAATCTGAGATGAACCCAAAAGATGCTCCTTGGACAGAGGCTGTGGCCACAAGAAGCCATGAGCTAAAGTAAAACGGAGCAGTTCCGTTGGTATTCAAATCTATGTAAATAGCTGCAGGATTTGAGTCTTTAGACACCACTTGAGAATGGACTATGGTAAAAACCATGATGTGGAATGTCCTGGCAGGGTCAGGGTAAGGAGGATGAAGTCAGGAGCTTGGGAATGGCTCTCCCAACAGCAAACTTTGGTGGCCTGAGGCACATGAATTGCAGCATATTGCTAATTAAATAGGCATGTGCAACTGCCGCAGCTTAGATATGAGACAGGAAGGAACTGTACAGGATTTCTCTCCGGGGAGTTGTCATCTTTCCACATGGGAAGATGCAGTGCATAGAAACAACTTCAGAGCATTAGAAGACAAGTGGTATTTATTGCACCAGGTGCTCTACTTGGCTCTTTATATCCTTTGTCTTATTCAGTCCTTACAACAGCCCTGCATGGTACTATTATTGCCATTTCTCAGATGAGAAAACTGAAGCTTAGAAAGGATAAAGAATTTGCTCCAGGCATCACAATGACTAAGCACTGTAAACAGGGTTTGAGCTCAGTATAGCTGACGGTTCTGTTCAACATACCTCAGTGAGGCTTCTAGGGCAATGCAGAATCCAACAGTAGCTTCAACCACCACCACCGTAAAAGAAACGTTGACACAGAACCAGAGGAGGTTTTTCTGGCTAAGGATTCACCAATTCAAAATGGAGAAGGTATTGTTCTTAACTTCAGATTCACATATCTTCTGTCTTTAAAACTGCAATTTGTTGTTTGTATAATGTCTCTCTGCTTAAGTTAACTGATAAACAACATAGAGTTCAACCCAGGGTTTAAGCTGAGTCATTCTGAATGAGCTTCTGAAAATGCAGAAGAGTCTGGAAATTTCTCATCTGCACTTCCAGATGAGAGAAGCTGATCAGTAACCACAAATGGACTTCTGAGAGGGTTGGTTCTCCTGAAAAAGTAATCCATCTTCCAAGTGGAAGTGGCCTTTCAAAAACATAATTGGTTATATTTCTCCCTTGATTAAAACATTTCTGTCGCTCTCTGTGCACTTATTCCCAAATCTGAGAATGCTTACTAGAATCATCTGAGGTGTACTCCTGGGCCTATCCCAGATCTACTGAATCAAGATAGCTGGGGACAGGCCCCAAGAATCTATATGGCTAACAGTCCCTCAGGCAAATCTGATGCAGCATATCCAGAATACCAGAACTGGGAAACCCCTGGTCCACAGATAAAGCCCAGGTTCACTGGCACGCAGTCCAGACTTTCTGTGCTGAGTTTACCAACCTCTCCTGATTCTTCTCTAGCCATCACACCAAGGTATCCCACACCACATCATCATCTAATGCCTCTGTTTCCAGAATATTCCATTTGCTTTCAAACCTCTGGACCACCCTTTCTGCCTCAAAGGCCCGTCTCTCCCACCTGTCTCCATGGAAGACTCCATTCATCCTTAGGAACCACTTCATGATCCTCACCAGATTAATCCCTTCTGCCCATTTCCTTTCAGAAGTTTAAATCGTCTACTTGGAACTGTAAAACCAAACAGCATTGGGTTTTACTTTGTATTTTCCATTTCCTAGCTCTGTGACTTTGGCTGTTAAATCTCAGTGTCCTCACAAATTGTTGTGAAAAATAAGTATGCAAATATATGTAAATTTATAAACAGTGCTCATAATCTCTAGCACAGAAAGTTGTCAGAATGATAGCTTTTATTATTACTATTATTATTATTTGTATTCCCAATTTGATGACATTCCTCTAACACAGGGTTCAGAATACCAGAGCTGGAAAACCCCTGGTCCAAGCTATGGCCTGTGGGCCAAATCTGACCCACTGCCTATTTTTGTAAATAAAGTTTTATTGGAACACAGCCACAGTCATTCATTTATGTATTGTCTATGGCTATTTTTGCACTGCAAGGGCAGAGTTGAATAACTGAGACAGATTCTGTCTGATTCACAAAGCCTAAAATATTTACTATTGGCTTTTTACAGAAAATAGTAGCAAACTCTGCTCTAACATGATTATGATTATTTGTTTTCACTTTAGTCTCTGCCATTTGGCTGCCAGCAACTGAATGGTATTCATGTCAGCCTTATATTCATCCTTCAAAACCCACTGTTTCTCATGTTTGTATCCCCAGCACTTGATATATAATTAGGGTTGGCAAATGTTGACGTGAACTGAATAGATCTTTTTTTAAGTTATTTTTACAAATTTGTATGTTGAGGTACACACAATAAAATGCAAAAATCGCAGTGTACAGTTTGTTGAATTTTGACATGTGTATACACTCATGTAACCATCACCCAGATCAAGATATCAAACATTCTTATGGACTTTTCTCCCCTTCATCTATTTCACACATTTCCCCCACCTCCAACTGCATGGTAACCAGCTGTCCATTCCCTGTGTTTATGAATCTACTTCAGTTTTGTTTGTTTTGTCATTTAGATTCCACATAAAAGTGAAATCATATGGTATTTGCCTTTCTCTGCCTGACTTATTTCACTTAGCATAATACCCTCTAGATCCATCCATGTTGTTGCAAATGGCAAGATTTCACTATTTTTTAAGGCTGTGTAATATTCCACTGTATATGTGTACCACTTCTTTTTTGTCCATCTGTTGATAGACATTTAGGTTGTTTCTATATTTTGACTATTGTAAACAATGCTGTGATAAACACAGGAGAGCATATATCTTTTCAGATTAGTGACTATTTTCTTTGGGTAAATTTCCAGAAGTGGAATTGCTGAGTCATATGGTATTTCTATTTTCAGTTTTTTGAGAATCCTCCATACTGCTTCCCACAGTGGCTGCACCAGTTTGCAATCTCACCAGCAGCACGTGAGGGTTTCCTTTTCTCCACGTCTTTGCCAATACCTATTATTTCTCATTTTGTTGATGTTAGTTCATTCTTATGGTATAATGTGATATCTCCTCATGGTTTGAATTGAATAATTCTTTGCCCAGTTTAAATGTACATATATCCAGAAAGTCCTTAAGGGGAGAGGGTGTAAGACTTCCCAGAGGACCAGGGCTGAGGTAATGGGGATGCACAATGTAGAGAAACCAGGAACACCTAGGAAGTAAAATCAGGCATTCATGGGATCAGAGGTTTTCCCTGCAGCCCTGGTTCTCAGCCTGATTCTTCCTCCTGGGGCAAGAGAGGCCCTGACCTCATTGCACCAGACAATCTCACTGCCTCCCACTATCCAACCCCAGTATCTAAGGCCTTGCAGCTGGAATATTTTCCCTGATTGAGAGAAGAGGGAAAAGTCCCTTACAGGAAATTCTCTTTTCAAAGTTCAGTATATCCCCATTATACAAGAGAGCATTAATTGTTGGCCCAAATGGTCTATTGACCTTCATGGTCCTTATAGTGGATAATTAATGTTCTCATCTTTAATAAATGAACTAATTGATTGAGATTTTTTTCTCTGTGGATTTACTTTTTTTTTAGTTTACACTACCCATGCATTTGCATGTCCTGAGCAAGTTTGGAAAGAGAGCTGGGATTTCAAAACAATGAGGCCATTTCTTTGTGAGGTGGTTATGTAACCACTCTGTGACCTTGGGCCAGTCATACTTTTCTCTAGGCCTAGCTTTCAGCTTCTGTACAATGACTTTCAAACTTTTGACTCCCTGGTGTTCTAGCCACAGAGATGGCCTCTCTGAACTCATAATGATAAAATGCTTCAGTAACATATTCTCCCTCCTTTTCCCCTTCCCAGCAAATAAGCAATTTATTCCTACTTGAGGCTTAAAAGAAGATACTTTAGCTGTAAAGCAGATCCTCAGAAGATAAGAAAATGCCACTAATGTGATTGGAAAAATCTGAGCTGGATAAAATGGAAACAGAGCTCTCCCCTGAGTCCGGATAAGGAGCAAATGGATTGAGGCCAAGTCCATTCCCTCCTTGAGCCTCTGGGAGCTAGCAGTCTACCTCCTCTTTCAGAATGCAGTGGCCTCTTACCCTTCACTCTCATTACAGATACCCCCATGGGCATAACTGCTAAACCTGCAGGATCCTGGTAATCTGGGGCAAATCAGTGTTACTGTGGATTGAACTGGTTTTTATTGATTTCCCTGTGGGTGATTTATAACTACCTTATTCTTAAAAGGGTTTATGGCCAGATGTCAATAAAACACTCTGAGGTCAAGAGAGTTAAAAATAAAAGACTGAAAAAGGGAGCAGGACTGTGCAGAGGAAAGAGAGATAACTCCAGCAGCCAAGGTGGGATGACTCCTCAGCTCAGATGACCCAGAGGGACATCTTGGTTTTCAGTTCCTACTGACATAACAAATTGAGATCAGCAGCATCTTGCTTTTGGCTATTGTAAGAATTACAGAGTAAAGAATAGCCACATCTTGAGTTTTCAAAACTGACCCTTTGCTTAAAGGGAACAAAATTAGAGTAAGCATTTAAGAACTTCACAGTTCACTTCATAGGAGTCTTTCCTTTTTTTTTCTTTGGTATCATTAATGTACAATTATATGAGCAACATTGCAGTTCCTAGACTCCCCCCATTATCAAGTCCCCACCACATAGCCCATTACAGTCCCTGTACATCAGCATAGTAAGATGCTATAGAATCACTACTTGTCTTCTCTGTGTTATACTGCCTTCCCCGTGCTCACCCCCCACCTACATTATGTGTGCTAATCGTAATGCCCCTTTTTCTTCCTTATCCCTCCCTTCCCACACACCCTCCCCAGTTCCTTTCCCTTTGGTAACTGTTAGTCCATTCTGGGTTCTGTGGGTCTGCTGCTGTTTTCTTGCTTCAGTTTTTTCTTTGTTCTTATACTCTACAGGTGAGAGAAATCATTTGATGCTTGTCTTTCTCCACCTGGCTTATTTCACTGAGCATAATACCCTCTAGGTCCATCCATGTTGTTGCAAATGGTAGGATTTGTTTTCTTCTTATGGCTGAATAATATTCCATTGTGTATATGTACCACATCTTCTTTATCCATGCATCTACTGATGGACACTTAGGTTGCTTCCATTTCTTGGCTATTGTAAATAGTACTGCAATAAACATAGGAGTGCATATGTCTTTTTCAAACTGGGCTGCTGCATTCTTAGGGTAAATTCCTAGGAGTGGAATTCCTGAGTCAAATGGTACTTCTATTTTGAGTTTTTTGAGGAACCTCCGTACTGCTTTCCACAATGGTTGAACTAGTTTACATTCCCACCAGCAGTGTAGGAGGGTTCCCCTTTCTCCACATCCTCACCAACATTTGTTGTTTGTCTTTTGGATGTTGGCCATCCTTATTGGTGTGAGGTGATATCTCACTGTGGTTTTAATTTGCATTTCTCTGATGATTAGCAATGTGGAGCATCTTTTCATGTGTCTGTTGGTCATCTGAATATCTTCTTTGGAGAAGTGTCTGTTCAGTTCCTCTGCCCATTTTTTAATTGGATTATTTGCTTTTTGTTTGTTGAGGTGCCTGGGCTCTTTATATAATTTGGATGTCAACCCCTTATTGGATATGTCATTTATGAATATATTCTCCCATACTGAAGGATGCCTTCTTGTTCTACTGATGGTGTTCTTTGCTGTACAGAAACTTTTTAGTTTGATGTAGCCCCATGTGTTCATTTTTGCTTTTGTTTCCTTTGCCTGGGGAGATATGTTCATGAAGAAGTTGCTCATGTTTATGTCCAGGAGATTTTTGTCTATGTTTTTTTCTAAGAGTTTTATGGTTTCATGACTTACATTCAGGTCTTTGATCCATTTTTTTTTTGCTTTTTGCTTTTTTTTTTATTAAGGTATTATTGATATATAATCTTATGAAGGTTTCACATGAAAAAACAATGGGGTTACTCCATTTACCCATAGTATCAAGTCCCCACTCATACCTCAATGTAGTCACTGTCCACCAGTGCAGCAAGATGCCACAGATTCACTATTTGCTTACTCTGTGCTACACTGTTTTCCCCATGATCCCCTACACCATGTGTACTAAACATCATACCCTTCAATCTCCTTCTCCCTCCCTTCCCACCCACCCTCCCACACCCCTCCCCTTTGGTAACCACTAGTTCCTTCTTGGAGTCTCTGAGTCTGCTGCTATTTTGTTCCTTCAGTTTTGCTTCAATGTTATACTCCTCAAATGAGGGAAATCATTCAGCACTTGTCTTTCTCTGCCTGGCTAATTTCACTGAGCATAATGTCCTCCAGGTCCATCCATACTGTTGCAAATGGTAGGATTTGTTTCTTTCTTATGGCTGAATAGTATTCCATTGTGTATATGTACCACCTCTTCTTTATCAATTCATCTTCTGATGAACATTTAGGTTGCTTCCATATCTTGACTATTGTAAAAAGTGCTGCGAAAAACATAGGGGTATATATGTCTTTTTGAATCTGAGGGGTTATATTCTTTGGATAAATTCCAAGGAGTGGGATTCCTGGGTCAAATGGTATTTCTATTTTTAGTTTTTTGAGGAACCTCCATACTGCTTTCCACAATGGTTGAACTAGTTTACATTTCCACCAGCAGTGTAGGAGGGTTCCCCTTTCTCCACATCCTTGCCAACATTTGTTGTTTGTCTTTTGGATGTTGGCCATCCTTACTGGTGTGAGGTGATCTCTCATTGTGGTTGTAATTTGCATTTCCCTGATGATTAATGATGTGGAGCATCTTTTCATATGTCTGTTGGTCATATGAATTTCTTCTTTGGAGAACTGTCTCTTCATATCCTCTGCCCATTTGTTAATCGGGTTATTTGTTTTTTGAGTGTTGAGGCGCGTGAGTTCTTTATATATTTTGGATGTTAACCCCTTGTCAGATATGTCATTTACAACTATATTCTCCCATACTGTAGGATGATGCCTTTTTGTTCTGTTGATGGTGTCCTTTGCTGTACAGAAACTTTTTAGTTTGATGTAGTCCCATGAGTTCATTTTTTTGCTTTTGTTTCCCTTGCATGAGGAGATGCATTCAGGAAGAAGTTGCTCATGCTTATATAAGGGACGTTTTTGCCTATGTTGTCCTCTAAGAGTTTTATGGTTTCATGACTTACATTCAGGTCTTTGATCCATTTTGAGTTTACTTTTGTGCATGGGGTTAGACAATAATCCAGTTTCATTCTCTTGCATGTAGCTGTCCAGTTTTGCCAACACCAGCTGTTGAAGAAGTTGTCATTTCCCCACTGTATGTCCATAGTTCCTTTATCATATATTAATTCACCATATACGGTTAGGTTTATATCAGGACTCTCTAGTTTGTTCCATTGGTCTATGAGTCTGTTCTTGTGCCAGTACCAAATTATCTTGATTACTGTGGCTTTGTAGTAGAGCTTGAAGTTGGGGAGCATAATCCCCCCAGCTTTGTTCTTCCTTCTCAGGATTGCTTTGGCTATTCGGGGTCTTTTGTGGTTCCATATGAATTTTAGAATGATCTAGTTCATTGAAGAATGCTGTTGGTATTTTGATAGGAATTGCATTGAATCTGTACATTGCTTTAGGCAGGATGGCATTTTGACAATATTAATTCTTCCTATTCCATGAGCATGGGATGACTTTCCATTTATTGGTATCTTCTTTAATTTCTCTCATGAGTGTCTTGTAGTTTTCCAAGTATAAGTCTTTCACTTTCTTGGTTAGGTTCATTCCTAGGTATTTTATTTTTTTGATGCAATTGTGAATGGAATTGTTTTCCTGATTTCTCTCTCTGCTAGTTCATTGTTAGTGTATAGGAATGCCACAGATTTCTGCATATTAATTTTGTATCCTGCAACTTTGCTGAATTCAGATATTAGATCTAGTAGTTTTGGAGTGGATCCTTTAGGGTTTTTTATGTACAATATCATGTCATCTGCAAACAGGGACAGTTTAATTTCTTCCTTGCCAATCTGGATGCCTTTTATTTCTCTGTTTTGTCTGATTGCTGTGGCTAGGACCTCCAGTACTATGTTGAATAGAAGTGGGGAGAGTGGGCATCCTTGTCTTCTTCCCGATAGTAGAGGAAAAGCTTTCAGCTTCTCACTGTTAAGTATGATGTTGACTGTGGGTTTGTCATATATGGCCTTTATTATGTTGAGGTACTTGCTCTCTATACCCATTTTGTTGAGAGTTTTTATCATGAATGGATGTTGAATTTTGTCAAAAGCTTTTTCAGTGTCTATGGAGATGATCATGTGGTTTTTTTCCTTCTTTTTGTTGATGTGGTGGATGATGTTGATGCATTTTTGAATATTGTACCATCCTTGCATCCCTGAGGTGAATGCCAATTGATCCTGGTGTATAAATCTCTTAATGTATTTTTGAATTCGATTTGCTAATATTTTGTTGAGTATTTTTCCATCTACGTTCATCAGGGATATTGGTGTGTAGTTTTCTTTTCTTGTGGTGTCTTTTTCTAGTTTTGGTATTAGAGTGATGCTGGCTTCATAGAATGAGTTTAGAAGTATTCCCTCCTCTTCTATTCTTTGGAAAACTTTAATTAGAATGGGTATTATGTTTTCTCTAAATGTCTGATAAAATTCAGCAGTGAATCCATCTTGTCCAAGGTTTTGTTCTTGGGTGGTTTTCTGATTACTGATTCAATTTCATTCCTGGTAATTGGTCTGTTTAGATTTTCTGTTTAGTCCTTGGTCAGTCTTGGAAGGTTTTATTTTTCTAGAAAGTTGTCCATTTCTTCTAGGTCATCCAATTTGTTAGCATATAGATTTTCATAGTATTCTCTAATAATTCTTTGTATTTCTGTGGTGTTCATAGTGATTTTTCCTTTCTCATTTCTGATTCTGTTTATGTGTGCAGATTCTCTTTTTCTCTTAGTATGTCTTGCTAGGGTGTTATCTATTTTGTTTATTTTCTCAAAGAACCATCTCCTGCTTTCATTGATTCTATCTATTGTTTTATTCTTCTCTATTTTATTCATTTCTTCTCTGATCTTTATTATGTCTCTCTTTCTGCTGACTTTGGGCCTCATTTGTTCTTCTTTTTCCAGGTTCAATAATTGTGAATTTAGACTATTCATTTGGTTATTGTTATTCCTTCTTTAAATAGGCCTGGATTGCTATATACTTTTCTCTTAGAACTGCCTTCACTGCATCCCACAGAAGTTCAGGTGTTGTGCTGTTGTTTTCGTTTGTCTGCATATATTGCTTGATCTCTGTTTTAATTTGTCACTGATCCATTGATTATTTAGGAGCATGTTGTTAAGCCTCCATGTGTTTGTGAGCCTTTTTGTTTTCTTTGTACAATTTATTTCTAGTTTTATATCTTTGTAGTCTGAAAAGTTGGTTGGTAGGATTTCAATCTTTTGGAATTTACTGAGGCTCTTTTTGTGGCCTAGTATGTGGTCTATTCTGGAAAATGTTCCATGTGCACTTGAGAAGAATGTGTATCCTGCTGCTTTTGGGTGTAGAGTTCTATAGTTGTCTGTTAGGTCCATCTGTTCTAGTGTGTTGTTCAGTGCCTCTGTGCCCTTACTTATTTTCTGTCTGGTTGATCTGCCATTTGGAGTGAGTGGTGTGTTGAAGTCTCCTAAAATGAATTCATTGCATTCTGTTTCCTCCTTTAATTCTCTTAGTATTTGTTTCACATGTGTTTCGTGCTCCTGTGTGCTGCATAGTTATTTATAATGGTTATGTCCTCTTGTTGGACTGACCCCTTTATCATTATGTAATGTCCTTCTTTGTCTCCTGTTACTTTGTCTTGAAGTCTATTTTGTCTGATACAAGTACTACAACACCTGCTTTTTTCTCCCTATTGTTTGCATGAAATATCTTTTCCATCCCTTCACTTTTAGTCTGTTTATGTCTTTGGGTTTGAGGTGAGTCTCTTGTAGACAGCAAATAAGTGGGTCTTGCTTTTTTATCCATTCTATTACTCTGTGTGTTTTGATTGGTGCATTCAATCCATTTACATATAGGGTGATTATTGGTACATATGTCCTTATTGTCATTTCAGGCTTTGGATTCATGGTTACCAAAGTTCAAGGGTAGCTTCTTTACTATCTAACCATCTAACTCAGCTCACTTAGTATGCTATTATAAACACAGTCTGATGAGTTTTTCTCTCCCTTCTTTTTCTTCCTCTTCCACTCTTCATATATTAGGTGGTTTATTTGTACTCTTTTGTGTTTCCCTTGACTGATTTTGGAAATAGCTGATTTTATTTTGCATTTAGTTAGTGTTTGGTTGGTCTACTTTCTTTGCTGTGGTTTTATTTTCTCTGGTGACATCTATTTAGCCTTAGGAGCACTTCTACCTAGAGCAGTCCCTTTAAAATACACTGTAGAGATGTTTTGTGGGAGGTAAATTCCCTGAACTTTTGATTATCTGGGAATTGTTTAATCCCTCCTTCAAATTTAAATGATAATCTTGCTGGATATGGTATTCTTGGTTTAAGAACATTCTGTTTCATTGCATCGAATATATCATGCCATTCTCTTCTGGCCTGTAAGGTTTCTGTTGAGAAGTCTGATTATAGCCTGATGGGTTTTCCTTTGTAGGTGATCTTTTTTTCTCTCTGGCTGCCTTTAATACTCTGTCCTTGTCTTTGATTTTTGCCATTTTAATTATTATATGTCTTGGTGTTGTCCTCCTTGGGTCACCTATGTTGGAAGATCTGTGGGCTTCCATGGTCTAAGAGACCATTTCATTCCCCAGATTGTGGAAATTTTTAGCAATTATTTCTTCAAGGACACTTTCCATCCCTTTTTCTCTCTCTTATTGTTCTGGTACCCCTATAGTGCAAATATTGTTCCATTTGGATTTGTCACACAATTCTCTTAATATTCTTTCATTCCTAGATATCCTTTTTTCTCTCTGCCTCAGCTTCTCTGTATTCCTGTTTCTCTGATTTCTATTCCATTAACCAGCTGTTGCACCTCATCCAGTCTGCTGTCAAATCCTTCCATTCTTTGTTTCATTTCTGTTATCTCCCTCTGGAATTCATGCCTTAGCTCTTGCATATTTCTCTGTAGCTCCATCAGCATACTTATCACTTTTATTTTGAATTCTTTTTCAGGAAGATTGGTGATTTCAGTCTCACCAGGCCCTCTCTCTGGTGTTTGAGGGATTTTGGACTGAACAAATTTCTTCTGCCTTTTCATGGCGATGGAAGTGATTGCCGGCGAGTGGCACATGTGTCAGCTGGGAGAACAAAGTCCCTTCCTGCTTGCTGGTCACCTTGGCCACCTCCACTGCTTGTGTCATTCAACCACACACAGAGAGCAGCCTCTGGTTGATCCCCTGAGCTGCCATGGGCAGGGTGGCCCTTGGGATGGCCTAGGACACTGGCAGGTGTTGCAGGCAAGCAGTATGTGTTCACTGCAAAAATAAAGCTCCTTTGTGCCTTCCAGACTTTGCACTGGTCTCCACTGTCTGTGTCAGTCAACTGCGGGCATGGGGCAGCCTCTGGTCTGGCCCGGTTAGCTGCGCACTGGGAGAAGCCTCTGTGTGGTTACTGTGGGTGGGGCTGTTCCCCGGCTGCTCTGCAGCAATGGCGGGTCAGCTGGTTCACTTGCAGTGCTGTCAGGGGGGAATGAACAGCAGGCTACTTATTGCTATGAGGGGCTTTGGAACTCTGTTGCCACCCAGAGGGTTAGGGCGCCGGAAGTTTGTTAAAGTTGCCAGCCTGCTGGGCTTAGTGTGCCAGATGATTTTGTCCACCTCTTAAACCCTTGTCCCTTTAAGATTTTTAAAGCACCACTTTTCTTTTGTCCCAGGGCAGCTGGCTGTGGGGACCTGCTTGGTTTTGGAAGGAGATTTCCACTATCTTGCCATGCTACCATCTTGAGAATCTCAGGAGTCTTTCCATTTAAGAATGGAAAAGAAGTCTTTTCCATTTAAGAAATTTCCATTCAAATTTCACTCTGCAGAAGAACTCCTCATGCAAGAACATTACCAAACCATTTACATTTATGTAGTAGGATCTGGAATTACTTTTGCTTTTTTTTTTTAAGCAGGCAGTATAAATATAGGGTCTGGGCATTATATCCATGTCTGAGTCTGATGTAGTTATAGGACAGACTGTCTAAAGGGAGCTAAGGAACATGCAGAACTGCACATGAAGCTCCTATAATTCAGCAACAATAGACAATGACTTTTAATTCTGGCTGCAGGTCACTGTCGTTTAGTGGTTGTGTGACTGGGTTACTTAAACAAATTCTGGCTTCACTAACTGCAACTGACCAAAGAGTATATCTCTTAGAAGAAAAACAGTAAGGATATTGTTATGGGCTGAACTGTGTTCTCCCAAACTTTATATATTGAATCCTTAGGCCCCAGCACCTCAGAATGTGACTGTATCTGGAAATAGGGTCTTAAAAGTAGCAATTAAGTTAAAAATCAGCCTGTTAAAGTAGTCCCTAATCCAATCTGACTGGTGTCCTTCTAAGAAGAGGAAATTTGGGCACACAAAGAGACACCGGGGATGCGCAGGCACAGAGGAAAGCCCATGTGTGTGCACACAGCACAAAGGTGGCCATCTACAAGCCAAGGAGAAAGACAGCAGGAGAAACCACACCTGCCAACACCTTGATCTTGGACTTCTCCAGAACTCTGAGAAAGTAAATTTCTATTGTTTAAGCCACCCGGTCTGTGGTATTTTGTTACAGGGACCCCAGCAAACTAATACAGCTATTGATAGAATTTCTGAGCCCTATCAGGTTTAAATTCAAGTCTCTTTCAAATACCTAATCTTTGGAATTGAGATCAATGAATTTGGTGGAATAATTGCTTTAGTATTTTTCCAGGCCAACCACAAAGTTCCTTTCAAGACCCTTTAATGAAGTAAAAATGCCCTGGACTAGACCCTAAGAATTCTAGTTCTGAGGAAGTAAGAAGACAACATAATCTTGTACATAGAAAATCCCAAGGAATCCACTAAAAATCTACTAGAAATAATACACAAGTTCAGCAAGTTTGTAGAATACAAGACTGATGTACAAAAATCAACTATCTGTCTATACACTGGCAATGAACAAAAGAAAATGAAGTTAAGAAAACAATTCTATTTATAATAGCATCAAAAAGCATAAACTACTTAGGAATACACTCAACAAAAGACTGTTTATACATAAAGAAAATTTATACTCTGAAAAGGACAAAACATTGTCAAAAGAAATCAAAGACCTGAAAGTTGGAATGTCATCCTATGTTTATGGTTCAGAAGACTTAATATTGTTCAGATGGAAATATTAAATTGATTTGCAGATTCAACATAATCCCTATCAAAATCCTAGATGCCATTTTTTTACAAAAATTGACAAGCAGATCCTGAATTTCATATGGTAATGCATGGGACCAAGAATAACCAAAATAATCTTGAAAAAAAGAAGGAAAAAATTGATAATTCACACCTCTCAATTTTAAAATTAAATATGTAAAACTATAGTACGACAGTATACTATAACAGGGCAGGCATGTAAGTCAATGGAACAGAATTGAAAGTCCATAAAAACATCTCTACATTTACAATCAATTGATTGCAACGTAAGTGTCAAGATAATTCAATGGAGAAATAATAGTCTTTTCACTGGATAGTTCTGGAACAATTGGATATCAACATTCAAAATAATAAAATTGGACCCCTTCCTTATGACATACACAAAAAACAACTCATAATGGATTAAACACCTAAATGGAAGAGATAAAACTATAAAACTTTCAGATAAAAACAGTGAGTTAATCTTTGTGTCTTTGGGTTAAGCAATGCTTTCTTAGATGCAATAGCAAAGGCAACAAAAGAAAAAATAAACTGGATTTCATTAAAATTAAAAACATTTGCACTATAAATATTACCATCAAGAAAGTGAAAGTACAACTCATGGAATAGGAGAAAATATTTGCAAATCATATATCTAATAGGGGCCTTGTATCCAGACAACGATTTTTAAATGACCAAGAGATCTGAATAGACATTTCTCCACAGGAGATATACGAATGGCCAATAAACACATGAAAAGATGTTCAACCTGATGAGCCATCAAGGAAGTACAAATCAAAACAGTAATTAGATACCACTTCATCACAACCACTAGGATGGCTAAGACACAAAAATACAAGTAAGAACAAGTATTGGCAAGGATGTGGAGAAATTGGAGCCCTTATGTATTTCTGGTGAAAATGTAAAATGATACAGCCACTTTGGAAAATGCAATGGCAGTTCCTCAGAAGTTTCAACATAGATTTGCCATATCATCCACCAGTTCCACTTCTATGTATATATCCAAGAGAAATGAAAACATATGTACACACAAAAAATTGTATACAATGTTCATAGCAGCATTATTCATAATAGCCAAAAGTGGAAACAAACTAAATGTCCAACTAATTAATAGATGAATAAAATATGGTATATCCATACAATTGAATGTTATTCAGCCATAAAAAGGAGAAAAACACTGATACATGTTAAAATATGGATGAACCTTGAAAACTTTATATTAAGCAAAAGAAGCCAGTCACCAAAGACCATATATTGTATGATAGCATTTATATGAAATGTCAAGAACAGAAAAATCTATTCTTGACAGAGACAGAAAGTAGATCAGCTTAGGGCTGGAGAGATGCAGAAAATGAGGAGTGACTACTAACAGGTATAAGATTTCTTTTTAGGTGACAAAAATGTTTTGGAATTAAATGGTGGTGATGGCTGCACAATTCTCTGAATATACTAAAAACCATGAATCATACATTTTAAATAGATAAATTGTATGGTATTTGAATTATATTTTTATAAGACTTAAAAAATAAAACTTCTGCAAAACAAAAACAAAAACAAAAAATCAGCGGAATTACCTTTGGTCCTTACTATGTGTGACCTCTCTGGACACAGTTTCCTCAAACATAAAAGGTGGAAGTTAAGCTATATGATTTCTAAGTTTCCTTCCATCTCTAAAATTCCTGAGTGTATTTAATTTAAGAAATGGAAGGAAAGAGATGGGTTATGTGTATGTGTCTAGGATGGGATTATGTGGGGAGAAATGGAGGAGGAAGAGGAGACAACAAAAGACTCAAAGAAATAGATGAAGAGACAAAGGACATGAACTCAGAGCGACAGACACATAGAGACATGGAGACAAGACTCTCAAAAAGAAATTCACCAAGGTGCATGTGCAGATCACTTGGCCATTCTTCCATTTAGCAATTATTCACTGGGCAACAATGAAGCCAAGCTCTATATGTAGTCCTAAATCAGGGAGATGGAGCCGCTGAGCTCAGCAATAAGAGACAGATCAGTAATCAGGCAGTCACAGGCATGGACAATGAAGGCTGCAGTAGTTCAAGACGTTCAGGGAGTACCAAGGAAGCATGCACACAAACATACACACATACATGTGTACACACACTCACACCACATCACTCTCAACACATGCAACACTCCCAAAAGTCAAATTGTTTTTGCAGAGGGCATCATTTGTCACCTGAGGCTTTTAGAATTCTGCTAGCAAACACACTCAAATATATATTTTGTTCTTAAAAGTATGGGCACACATGGGGGTGAAATCTTTTATTCTCATCCTGAAGTCCCTATGAAATGAGGCTCAAGGCTGAGATTCAGCCCTCAATCTGGGGATTCCCCTACTCCTTCCCCTTTATCAGGATGGACCGGCTTTGGAAACAGAGAGGAATGTGAACTATTACAAGCACACCAGCACAGCTCCTCTGGGTTTTCAGCTGGAAA
Source organism: Manis pentadactyla (assembly GCF_030020395.1). Lineage (NCBI taxonomy): Eukaryota > Metazoa > Chordata > Mammalia > Pholidota > Manidae > Manis > Manis pentadactyla. The sequence continues at coordinate 50,746,143 of NC_080027.1, forward strand.
GTTCCCAGAACACATTCTGTTCTATTCTCTTTTCATCCCATTCAGACCTGGCCCAACAAAGGCCTGTTTCCCCTGTCTTGTGGCTCCTCTACTGCTGACAGGTATGAGAGGGAACCTCAGCCCAAGAGGAAAACTGTCTCTGTTCCCTGCACAGTGTCTGCAATAAATGCTTCTGAATGACCACCAGGTTCTGCTCCATTTCAAGAGATTCACATCCCTCACCCTCCCACCCCCTGATCAACTGTGACTCCCAGTTGCCTTGCCCATGGGACAGAAGTGATGCAGAGAATGAGCATCTCCCCCACTTCCTGTAGGCTGACCTCCAGTCTTCTGACAATTAAATGGCCACCTGTAACCACTGCATGAGCTTTCTGACTGCAATGCAGTGTATCTCTCTGCTTAAAGATCATGCACTTTAGTTCTTATTTTTCTAGCTGTAACCCTTGTACTGATTCTTCAGTGACTCCACTTTACCTCCCTAAGAGATGCCCGAGCAGCACAAAACAGAGAAAGTGCTCAAGCGTGGGGAGGAAGGACAAGCCAGTCTATGCCTCAGGCTGCTCCTCTATAAACAGAGATAATTATTTCTACTGCTGGTGGTTGACAGGATGAAGGGAGATGCATAAACTACTTGGCACAGAGTTGGTGCTTTGGAAGGACATTTGCAGTTTTCGCCTGTTTGGCACTCAGTCCCCATCTTCTGGTTAAAGCAGCATCTTTATTGTCACTGTGCTTGGGGTGGCAGTGGGGACCCCACTCTGGGAGGGGTCCAATTAGAACTCTCCATGGCCCTGGTCCTGGTGTTGAGGGAGGGGAACATGACTCAGACTGAGACAACAAATTCCATTTAGCAATTTTTGTTGGAACTACTGGGGACGTTCTTGCTGCTGGGGTTCTGAAGGGATAGAATGTAAGCTGGGAACTGCAAGTGCCACCATAAGGCAGATGGCACTGAGATCAGACCCAATACCAAGGATAGTTGAGAGAGAGAGGGACTGAGCCCCATGGATCCACCCATATCTCAAACTGCCCTAGACTTCTCAGTTGTGTGACCCAGAAAATTCTAGTTGTTGTCTAATCTCCTTTGAATAAGTTTGTATTCCATACAAACAACAGTCTTGGGTAATACAAAGCTCACCAGATTTGGCTTTCCCCTCCACATATTCACTGCCATTGCTGGGGGTAGGGGGGCTCCACAGAGGCAGTGCCACATCTCATTTCCCCAAACTCAGTCCCTTTTCCTTCAGCCTGTCTTCCAACACACTGATTGTTCTCAAACATGGGCTTAGTCATGTTACTCCTCATCTGAGAAGATATCCTTGACTCCCCTCTGCATGGAGAGCAAGTTCCAACTTTCTCAGCTCCAGCTTTAAAGCCCTCCACAATTTGACACCAATACCCTGTTTTTAATCTTTTTTAAATAAAGGTATAACTGGCATATAACATTATATTAATTCAGGTGTACAACATAATGATTCAATATTTGTAAATATTATGAAATGACCACTGCAATAAGTCCAGTTAACATCTGTCACCATACATAATTACAAATTTTTTTTTCTTTTGATGAGAACTTTTAAGATCCACTCTCTTAGCACCTCTCAAACTTATCTCTCACAACACTTTTGCCTGGCTCTGCAAATACTATGCCTGATTTATATCAACCCATTCCCTACTCTGTAACACTCCCCACTCTTCCACCCCATGACTTTCCCTGGAAATCCTTCTACTTTTACCTACCTGCTAAAATCCCATCTATTCAACTATTGTCTCTTCCATGAAGCCTCCACAGATGGCCAAGGCAGAATAATGTCTTGATCCCCCGAACATACTCTCTTGTTATACATAATACCTGTCAATCTGTCCTTATATGGGAATAATGTGCATACATTTTGAGAGTAGGGAGCAATTCGTACTCAATTCTGGATCCTTCTAGGGCCTTTACAGAAGGTCTGCCATAGGCCCCTGGTGAATGTGCTGACACAAGGCATCAGCTTCTTCTGACAAACTTGGAATCCTCCCTGCAGCTCCTCAACCACATCCTAGGAGAGGGGATCCCAGCCTTTGGTCACGGTTCCTATTTACTAGGAAACATTTTTTTAAATTCTGATAAAATACACATAACATACAATTTACAATTTTAACCATTTAAAAATGTACAATTCGGTGGCATTAAGTACATTCACAATGTCACACACCTATCACCACTACCTAGTTCCTGAACATTTTTATGACCTGGAATGGAAACCTCAGACCCATTAAACAGTCATTTCCCATTCCTCCCCTCCCCACAGGCCTGGACACTAATTTGCTTTCTGTCTCTATGGATTTGCTTATACTAGATATTTCATGTAAATAGGATCATACAAATGTGGTCTTTGTGTCTGGCTTTCACTTAGCATCATGTTCTCAAACTTAATCCATGTTGTATCATGCATCAGTATTTCATTCCTTCTCACGACTGAGTAATATTCCATTGCATGGATATATCACATTGTATTTGTCCACTCACCAGTTGATGGACATTGGGTTGTTTTCACCTTTTGGCTATTATGAATAGTGCTGCTATAAACTTTATTGTACAAGTTTTTTTTTGAACACCTGTTTTCAGTTCTCTTGGGTATGCACCTAGGAGTGGAATGGCTAAGTCATATGGTAATTCTCTGTTTACTGGGCAGTCTCCTATACTTGCCATCTTCAATCCTTACCAATATCCTGGGTTTGCTTGCCTGACTTCACCTTGGAGGGTCCATTGGCTTTTTAGAAGGGAGCTATTTCATCATTATTATTGTCTTCTGATGGCAGTCCTTATAGGGTATTTCTAGTTTTTAATATTAACCTCTTGTTATTTAGAACATCCCATTGTCTAAGCTATTTCACAGCAATACTACAAGGCAGATACTACCCTGTCCATTTCCAGATGAGAAGGCTGAGACTCAGTGGGTGAAGAGACTTGATGCATTATGACTCCTTCCTGAGCCTTGTAAAAAAGGATTTCCCAAATTCTCTCAGGAGCAGCACCTGGCAGCCCCACCTCAGGACAGCAGCTGTCAGTTTTTAAAACTCTCAGGCCAAATGGCACGCAGTCTATTAAAAGACAATGCTGGTCCCTAGGAATGGCCCTTTCTAGCCTTGATGGCTGTGAAGGCTTCCGTCTACTTCAACTTCATTTTTCTCCCTCACAGGCACATAAAATCAGAAGACCTAGAGTCTACACCTGACGTATTCATTTTCCAGGGAGATCTCGAATTTCCTTCACTATTCCATAGGAGGTACTAAGCCTCTGACCCAGGGACATGGCACCGAGAGTGTTAGCAGCAGGAAGAGGACAGCAGTGGTAATGGGGGTAAGCAGGTTCCCCTTTAGGGGAGCAGGAGAGGGTGCCTGTGACAAGGGTGCTTGGGTAGCAAACTAGGTTAATCAACAGTAGCTGCTGCAGCCCCAAATCTCAGTGGCTGTGAGTGTACATCTTGCCACCTTATGTCTAATGCAAGTTGGGATGCTTGCCTCCACCTGGTAGCAAGTTCTAGAACAGAAAATCCTACCTGGATGATACATCCAGCATTAAGCAAGAGTTCCTTGGTGATCCTGGCTGCCAAAACTGTTCTCCTCTGTTGCCCAATGGGTGCTCCCCTCCTCCTTGGTGGAGAAGTGAGACCTCGGTGCTTTTGCCTGTTAACTCTCCCAGGTCTTCTAGGACTTCTCTGCCAGCTCAGTTTCCTGTTGCCCATAGAACAGATCCTTAATTTCTCGCCTCTGGGAAGTCTCAGGCTCTGCAGTAGCTGTTACTGGCCTCACCCCTGATTCTCTGCCTGTGGCAGAGGTGCTTAGCCCTCCCTGAATATTCCCGTGCTCCTCTGCACTTCCCAGCCTCTTTGCAGTTGGCTGGGGCCATGCGACTGGCCCTGGCCAGGAGACTGTGTGTCACCTCACCCTCTGGGTTGCGGGACTGAGAACTATACCTCCTACAGCTGTCTCTCCCTCTGCTGAGTTGGCTCTGGAGAAAAGAAAAGCTTTAGCTTATAGAAAAACAAAAGAACCAGCTCAGAAGAAAATGGCCCCCTCACTTCTCCACTGGGTGGAGGAAAAGCATTAATTGGGTAAGAGAGGAGAATGGCTTTGGCAGACAGGGCCATCCAGGAATTCTTGGCATTTAGATAGCCATTTAATGCCAGATATGTCTTCCATATAGGATTTTCTGTTATTAAGCTTCTTGCTTTAATTTGAGGTAACAGTGACCTGTGACTCAGATATCCCCAGTAGGACCATGGGACAGGGAGGCAGGCAGCGTGTCTCAGACTGTAATGTGCACACAGATTGCCTAGGGGTCTTGTTAAATAGCAGATTCTGACTCAGGAGTTCTGAAGCAGCACTCAGGGGTCTGCATTTCTAACAAGCTCCCCAGCAATATTGATGCCTCTGGTCCCTAGGCCATCCATGCTCCGAATGGTAAGGTTGGGCAGGGCCAACTTCTCCATAAAGTCCAGCAGGAACAGTGTCTAGTGCCCATGAAAATGTTTTAATTTCTTTTAAAATCAGAAGAAAAAAAGTAAAGTTTGAGATCAAAGAAAATGTTTGAATAGGTAAATTAACATATTTATCTTTACAACAACAGAGTTACACAATAAATTTCTTCTGGAAGGGGCTGCTTCTGAAGGGAAAAGTGCCTGAAGCCCAGAAAAATCCTAAAGCTGCCCTTGGGGCAGGAGAGGGGTGGTGGTGGTCCACCACTACCTGTAGCCCTGAAACTGTGAAGCCCAAGGAATTCCTGAAAGGCTACACAGACATTTGGCTCCACAGTCCTGGAGGATTAAGTGAGATTCAGTCTGAGAATGTGCTATGCAGATGGCAGTTAGCTGCGCAGGCCTTTTTCCTGGGTCTCCTCAAGCTCTCCAGATCTCCTTCACTTCAGGGGCTCTGGGAGTGGGTACCCAATGCCTCCCGGAGATGCCCCAGCTTCTAGTGACCGTGAGGTTCATCTCTTCCAAGGGACTGAAATCCAGTCTTTTGTCCCCTCCCCTACCCCATAGGACACATCCACCTGCTCCCAGAGCTGCAGAGCTGGGAGCAGATGGCGCTGTAGTGTGAGGGATGAGGGATCAGGCTCCAGGGACTGCTTTTGTTATCAACAAACACAAGACCATCATCTCTGATCTGAACAGCAAACGCTCAAAGTATGAGTCAAATGCCTTGTTACAGAAAAGAAAATGAATGGGCATTCCTTTCAGCAGTAAATGTTTTCTTAAAAACATAGCTTTCCATGTACTTTAGCCAGATGCCAGTTCTAACTGTCCCTAAAGGCACTTCACAGGCTTTTAGAAAATGAACAATAATAGCTGACTCTTCTAACATACCTGCAGCCCTCCTTGTCACAAAGTGTCTGACACAGTCTTTGCTCTGGGATGGCCTCAGTCATGCAACTACTGGGGCGAATCACTGGGCTTTGCAGGGTGAACAGTTCACAGATGAAGAAACCAAGACCTTGGAAGGGAGAGGAGATTTGCTCAGAGCCAAGTCTAGAACCTGGGACCACTGATTGAAGACTGTCTTCACTTCGGCACCAGGGATGGTATTGGAAGACTTTCTCAGTCCTCAAACCTGGGGGGGTTCATTCATTCATTCACTCATTCAACATCTATCGTGAACCTGCTCATACTTGCCATGGTTCTATCTTCCCTTGATTCCCTTCTCTGAACCCATAATGATCTAACCGTTTTTGAAATCTTACTGGCACAGCCTCTTCATCCTCCTGGCCTGATAGCTCCAAGTGTGAGAAGCCTGTCTACTGACAGGCAATATGTACTCCGCACCCAGGGCAACCTAGCCTTGACTTTTCCATTTTCCACTCTGTAATCCTGAGTTAACTAATGAACCTCAGAAAGCCTTAATATTCTCATCAGTACAATGGAAATATTATTACCTATGTCACAGGGTGTTGTAAAAATATGAGATGATGTATGGAAAGCACATAACACAGTGTATAGCTGGTGCTCCATAAATGATAGTTGTTATAGAAATGATAGTAAGTACATTATTATTATTATTATTACTCTTGCTCTTGTCAGGTGAAACAAGTGGACCACAAGACCGGAGGACCACTGCTCAAGGACACAGCGAGCTTGACCAGGCTCCAGTGGCTTTCAGTCTCTGTCCAAAGTCTCATTTTGAGCTGATTGAGTTGGATTTGGTTACTTGCTGAAAGACTGATTGGTAGAGTGTCTCATTTAGCCATGGCAGTCATTGAAGCCCAGGGTTAGCCAAAGCTGATATTTTAAAACATAATGAGGTATAATTAATCACATTTCTCTCACTAACCAGTATTCTTCTAAGGAAAACAAAAAAAGCTGGTGGCACTGTTAAATAAAGAGCATGATTTTCAAATGTTTTCATCTTACTCAGCCTTTAAAAATTTCTATTTTTATATGTTTTATAAAATAACTGGCATATTAATACAGTAATTCATAAATAAGATTTAAAATAAAGAGATACATATAAATTAGAGGTACATGCTAAATTTTTTTTTTAATTAATGAGATGAACCATTAACAAACCTTTGCCCTCGAGAAGACCTCAGCTCTAGAGAACACATTGGCACTGCCCTGGGGAATGTCTTCCTGAGGCCTAGCTATCTACTCCTTCCTTTGATTCTCTGAATTATCTTCCAGCAAACCCCATCTTTCTACAGAAGACAAAGAGGACTCCAAAGCAAAATGTGTGCTTACCTAAGTTCCCAGGGGAGAGACCCCTTCTGTGCTCTGCAAAAGTCTCCCTGTTGTAGGCAGAGATAACTATCAGGCCACATTATGGCCTGGGAGAAATACAGCTCAGAACTTTCCATCATCCAAACAAAATCTCCATCTCCCAGGCATTTTGGCCACTGGAAAGGGTTATCTCTCACCATGCATTAGATACAGACATTCAGAATTATATACTTCAGTCTCTTGTGAGTTTGGTTATCCTAAGTCAGTTTCCTTGTGCACAGTCAGCTCCAGGCCACTGACCAGGCTTAGGGATAAGCCCAGACCCTGGAATATCCTCAAGATGATACTCCTCATGGAGTCCTCTTGGCATCCATCCATCTAAGTTCTTCTTGACAGTACTCAGCCTCACCATCATTACTTTCCAGCCTATACTAGGGACCAGTTGGACCCCAAAGGGGAAACAGGAAAGATGTCTTAGGTAAGATGCCAAGGAGGATATTACATTCTTTCTACTAGGGTACCAGTCCTCAGACAGGTACAAAATATCACAAGAGAGCCTTTCGAAAAACCTGACCATTTGGGGGCTACAAAATAGAGGAGTCCCATGTGCTCAGTGGTAATCTGGGCTTGAATATGGGTTATGATTATACACATATAATTACTTATATTACATAATATTACATAATGATTTATACTTACACACACATAATTACTTTAGCTACAGCAGTCCATTTCATCTTCATAATAACTCTTTTAGCAGTCCTATTATTATGATCACCAGCCTCCCCTTATTTTATAGGTAAGGAAAGTAAGACAGAAGAGGTTAGATCATTTGTCCAAGGCCACACAGTAAGTCTCAGCACTGGGACTTCAAGTAACTTGATTTGAGAACCTGAGGTTCCACCCACTACTCTGTACTGCCTCTGAGGCAGACTGGGCACTGTGGCAATGTCTATGAACTTTCAGGGCAAAGCCTTGGTGAGTCACAGAGAGGTACTCAAGACTCACAGTAAGACAGAACATTTCTGCCAATAGAAAACCCATGATTCTAGACTTGTATTTTCCTACTAAACAGAGGAAGGAGCTTGTTCATTGACAAGATTATGAGACCTAATAAAGATGGTCACACTGTGAAAGAAGACAAATGAGAGGTAAAGTAGAGCAGGCCTAGTGGAGCAGTTGCCCCAGACTCCTGCCCAAAAGCTCAGAGCTACTGCTCTAAGCAGCTGGGGCCTCCTGGGTTCAAACTACAGGAGCAGAAACAAGGGCTGGATACAGACTCTGCCCTGGGCCCAGGTACATAAGCCACAGACATGGAAATTGCTGTGGATTGGTGGTCTGGTGATTTTTTATTTGACTCCCCATTCTCCACTTGCTAGTTACTAGTTGGTAGTCTTGAATAAGGGGCGCAACTTCCCTGAGTCAGTTATTCATAAATATATCTCTTTGACAGCTATGGTATGACTTTAATGAGATATTATATATATAAGTGCTTAGCACATACAGCATGCTCAAGCAATGGTAGTTCCCCTCCCTTTTCTTCTCAAAGGAAGGAGTTAGGCAGTCATTTGTTCCCTGGCTGGAGCTGCCTAAATGGAACTTCCATGAAAAAATTCTCACCAGATATGTCTAGCTGGATTCTTGCCTTTTCCATGGAATGACTCTTCCTCAAACATGTGCCCACCAGGCATCTAAGGGAGGGAAAGAGTGAGGTTCCATCAGGCAGCAAAGAGGGGAGCTGGGGTGCCTGCCTTTGTGGGACCATGTGGCAACCCCCAGAGCCCCAGTTCTCACTGTCTCTCACTAGAACATAGCATATCTCCCAGGCATACATCACTGGAGAGACCAGCTTTGCAAGAGGGCTTGGGCCAGGCCCTCACTGCAGTACCGTTAGGAGAATAACACTTCTTCTCATACATGATTGTTTCCTTCTGTGAGGAAGGAGTCCCAAGAGTGTGAGGCTCCTGGTTACCCCCGGGTGGAATGGCTGTCTGATGGTGAGTTCTGAGACTCGACTAACTCAGCCCTTTCTCTTGGGAATGAGCTGCCTACAGAGAAAACATTCTCTCAGCTCCTCCTGCTCTAAGATTTAAAGGGGCCTGGGGGGCACCACACAGGGCTGGGGAGTAAGTCTGCTTAATTCAATATTAGAAAGCCTACTTGATGAGCAACATAAACCACACTCTCTAATACTAGCTTTGTCAGGCATAGAGTGTTATAAGACTGACTCCTCAGCAAGCCTTAGAACTTAAATGAAGGAAGGAGATGTTTTTTAATGAGCCTCCTTAAAGACCCCACCAGGTACCCATGATCAACCATCTAGAAAATAAGTCTGCCACTCTGCTTGGGGGCATCAACAGAGGTTAAAACGGTACCCAGAATTATGAGCAGTCAGAGCCTCACACCCAGTACAGAAGTCTCCTCAATGGACTGTCTGAAGGGGAACACACAAAAGCTCAAATAATAATAGCTAATGTTTACTGGTTGCTAAGAACAGACACTGGGCTAAGGGACTTAACCTTGCAAAGTGGGCACCATCATTATTTCCACTTGACAGGAAAGGAAGCTGAGGCTTGGAGAGATTAGGTGCAGCTGGTCAGTAGTGGAACCGCACAGTCACTCCAGGGCCCACACTTTCCACCAGGGCTGGTGCAGCCTCTAGCAGAAGTACCATCTTCTTCTGTGATAATTAGGGAAGAGCTGTCAATGCTGAGCCCACTTCCTAACTTGGGGGCCAGTGCTCTTTGGACCACATCCATATTATGAGAAAAGTCAAGGGTGTCTTCAGGCCTTTTTCACCTTCTGGTGAACCAGGAACCTTGGACTCCCTGGGAACACCTTCTTGGTTAGCCTGTCAGTAGCACAACGCCCTGCAGCCTTTGTGCGTCCCTTCCTGGAGTGGCCACCATGCCCTCAACACTGCACCCCCGCCCCGCAGCCCCGCTGTGAGCAGTGTGTGCTCTCCTCTCTGTCAGGGTCTCTGGCCAGCCCACAGGTTCCTAGCTTTCCCCTGGTTTTGCCAGGGTGGCTCAGCTTTTCCCATATCCTGTACTCATGGGTACCCCTACTCACAGAACCCCAATTTCCTCCAAGCCAGTGTTTCCTAAACTTGGGTCACCTGTACACCGCCCTTACATTTTTTGCCATGTCTATGTGTCATCTGTACATTTACTGAGTTAATTTTCTTTAATTTGCCCAAATTAAAGAAATGAGCCCCAAATTATGGCCCTGCCATTTACCAGCCTTGCATTGTTGGACAAATCCCTTTCTCTCTCTGTGCCTGTTTCCTCACCTGTGTAACACGGTTAATAGCAGTACTATTCCATTTGTTGCTGTGAGACCCCCTGAGGTGCGGCACCTGGCACACACTGAGGGGGCAGTCACCTTCGGCTACCCTTGTCGTCACAGTGATTAAAACGGGAATTTTATCCCCACTGTAAATTGAAAAATCTGTCCCCCTTACATCATGAATAGAGAGGAGTTATAAAAATAAATGGAATAAAACATGTAAAATTCTAGCTATTCCCTGACAAAGGCTCCAGGCCTACCACTTGCTATCATTTTGTCAAGAAGGGAGACAAGCAAGTGTTCAAAAGATGTTGAAGGCATACCTGGCTCAAACCAGGTGAACAACTTGTCCTGATTGTCCTCAGACTTCTGGCCTTCGGACTGAAAGGCCTGCAGCACCCACTCCCGGGCTAGCTCAGCTGGAGGCCCTCCTTTAAATGAAAGGCTGAAAAGAACTTAGAAGAGAATAACATTCTCAGGATGTGAGTGCATGAGTTTAGGGCAGAATCAGCACCCCACTCTTTATCATATTGCAAAACAAGCCCACACTTTGGGTCACAAGCCCACCTCTGAGCACTGAGTTTCCAAATGCAACAAAGGTATGGAAAAGCCATCACATGTGTACCACTGATAAAATCACCAAAGAAAAACCACATTTGTAAATGCCCAACGAAAGGAACAATGATTAAACTGTTGTACACTAAAATTATTGTAGATCATACAACCATTGAAAAATCATGTTTCAAAGTATCTTTAATGACATAGAAAAAATTGTGATAGAATGTTCAGATAAAAAAAGCAAATCAACATGCCCTTCAGTAGGTGAATGGGTGGGTAAAAAAAACTGTAGCACATCTAGACAATAGAATATTATTAGTGCTAAAAAGAAATGAGCTATAGGGGAGACCTGGTATAGGGGAGAGCCTAGTAAACATAATATTCGTCATGTAAGTGTAGATTAGTGATACCAAAAACAAAGCAAAAAAAAAAAAAAAAAAAGGGCAGTTCCTGTATGGTAACCTCCAACGAGTTCTACACAAGGGTATAAAGGGCATATAAAAGTGTAGGCAAAGGGTCTGTTTGTGTTTATACAGAGGATCAAAGCCTAATTGGGCTACCCCAAAAATGAACTAAGATACGATATGAAAAAGAACTTCCAACATCAGCACTCTCTGGAAGACTCATGCCAGAAGATGATCATCAAAAAACCCCAACAAAGATCCACACACTGCTACAGCTGTAGATGCACTCATCCCACCAGCTCCTGGACTTGCCATGGGAATGAAGGAGATATCTAAGCTGGCCTGTGCATACAGTAAAACAACAAATTTGACTGGATCTATACTGTTGGAACTCAACCAAGAATTAGGAGAAGTGCAAATTGTAGCACTCCAAACTCTTACAACTACAGACTATTTACTGTTAAAAGAACATATAGCATGTGAACAGTCCCCAGGAATGGGTTGTTTTAATTTATCTGAATTCTCTCAGACTGTTCAAGTTCAGTTGGACAATATCCACCATATCATAGATAAGTTTTCACAAATGCCTAAGGTGCCTAACTGGTTTTCTTGGTTTCACTGGAGATGGCTGGTAATTACAGATATGCTTTGGTTATGTAACTATACTCCTATTATGTTAATGTGTGTGTGCAATTTAAGTAGTAGCTTAAAACCTATATATGCTGAAGTTACTCTACAAGAAGATTTGTCAAAGAAATAATCAATCTTCCCATGTTTTCTTCCGCCTGCTACTTCTATAGCTTTTCTTCTTCCTTCCTAATTACAACCCTTAAATAGAATTCGTGCCTCATATCAAATTTACCGAGTATCATAACTCCTCCAAGTGGTAAAGATACCTCAAGACAAATGCTGGGCATAGAAGCCACAGGGCATAAATATGCAAAGAAGTAAAAAGCTAACCTTTTCAAACAATAAGTCTTCCCTCTCACTTACCAACTTCACATTTCCCTGTATGGCCCCGGAAGATGACTGGTTAGCCAGAGACGGGTAAGATTCCTCAAGGGAGGAACAACCTAAGACAGGCACAGTCGCAGGGGCCATCTGGTGAGAAATTGGGGATCAACAGAGGTGAGGCTTAGAACTTCACCCCCCCCTGTTCTGAGAGAAATCTTCTGCATACGTGGATGTTTTATTGCCCTTGTCTAGCTTGGATTAACACATAGTCTACAGGCACACACCTGATCATCTACATGTGCTCTCTTACAACACTAAACTATGTTTTCTACCTTTATCTTGTATCTACCTACCACTTCAGCATTTTATTAAAAATAATAATAATAAAGAGAGAAATGTGGTATCCACATATAAATCAAGTATAAAAACCAAATGAGTATTCATATTTGAACTGACTGTTTAGAGTTCATAATGCATGAGCAAAACCGAAAGTTTCTGTGATGACTGCCCTTGTACTGTTCACTATGTAACTTATTCACTATGTAAGAATTTGTTCACCATGTAAGAACTTGTTTGTTATGCCTCAGAAGATTGGAGACTGACGAAAATTAGGCTTGGGGTGAATTAATGATTGTGCATTGAGCATTGACTCCCCTGTACAGAATTTTATTGTCGTTAACAACCATTTGATCAATAAATATGAGAGATGCCCTCACAAAAAAAAAAAAAAAAAAAAAAAGGACAGACTTCCAATGGTAAAATAAATAAGTAACCGGGATGTAATGTATTGCATAAGGAATATAGTCAAGATATTGTAACAGCTTGGTAGGGTGATAGCTGGAACCTAGAATTATGTATATAAATGTTCTACCACTGTGTTGTACACTTGAAACTCATGTAATGTAATACTGTGTGTCAACTACCCTTCAATAAAAAATAATTATTTAAAAAAATAAATAAATAAAATAAAAAGAAATAAAAAGAAATGGGCTGTTAAGCTGTGAAAAGACATTGGGAAAACTTAAATGCATACTACAAGTGAAAGAAGTCATTCTGAAAAGGCTACATACCATTTGATTCCAACTGTATGACATTCTGGAAAAAGCAAAACTATGAAGACAGTAAAAAGATCAGAGAGGGTTTTTAGGGCATTGGAACTACTCTGCATTAATGATGGATATATGATATTGTACATTTGCCCAAACCCCTAGTATGTGTAACACCAAGAGTGAACTTTAATGTAAGCTATGGACTTTAGGTGGTAATTATGTGTGAATGTAGTTTTATCATTTGTAACAGATATACACTTTGGTGGGGCGTGTTGAAAATGGAAGGACAGAGAGTACATGGAAAATACCTATTTTTTAGAACTTTGCTCTGAACCTAAATTCATCTCATTTTGCTATGAACCTAAAACTACTCTAAAAAAACAAAACAAGGTCTTTAAATTTTTTTAGAGCAGACTAAAAAAGCACATGCAGTAAGACCCTAGTTTTATAAAATATAGAGAAATATGAAGAAAGAAACGTGCCATAATATTAAAAATATTTATCTCTGAGTGATAAGGTTCTGGAGAATTTTTTTAAATTTCTTTATATTTATGTCTGAATTCCTTATTTATACTCATTTCTACATTTTCCAAGAAACTTTAGTGAGGAATATACATTACTTTTATTACCAGAAACAAAATTTGAGTAAAAATGACAAATAAAAAAGTACTAGGAAGACAGTAACAGAACTGATTAAGCCCAGACTTTGCGAACTGTTTTCTGCATCTGTGGCTGACTGGGAAAGAGGTCTTTTCTCTGGCTGACGTGCTGTCACCGGCCTTCCTTCTCCACTGCAGAAGATCCTCACGGAGAAGGCAGGGATTACCAAGTCAAGGACTCATGCTTCCCCTGCATCCTATCCAGTGAGCCTGCTCTGGGCTCTCGCATGAACTCAGGGTCCAGCCTCCAAGGTCCAGGGGACAAATACAATATCCCCTCTCCCTCTTTTCTTGATTTTCCCATCATTTGAAAGGTGACCCCAAGACCTGAGTTACTAACTAAAGGAAGGGGGCATCTAACACAGGAAACACCCACTTTGGACCAAGGTAGCCTGAGCTAGAATCCCCACTCACCGCCCACAGCTGTGTGCCTTTGGGCACATAACTTCACCTCTTTGTGGCCACAAGTGTCCTCATCTCTATCAGAGGATTAAATTAAATCACCATTCTAGCACAGATCCTGGCACAAGGGAACAACACAATTTACATTAGTTTTCTTTCCTCCTTCCTTTTACATTTCCTACACAAGAATTCATTTCTCTACCTCCCTCCCTCTGACTCAAAGAGCTCATCAGGCAGCAGGAGCATATTCCTAGGGCCCTGAGACCTCTCCTCCCTATCCATCTGGGCCTCTGCTCCTCCTGGGTCAGCAAACAGAATCCCTCTGCTGACTGCCAAGCCACAGAGTGGATGGCTGAGGGGCAGCCCAGTGGCTCCATGAGGCCTCCCAACAGAGTGGGAAGGAGTGGAAACTTTCTTTACATCTTTTCAAGACAGACTAGAAGAATCTGATCATCAGGCACACATACATAATAAACCCAGGGCCCAGTTTAACCAGAACACACTTTATGTGCATTACGTCCATTTCTTCATAAGAAAAAAAAACTGATCCTGAGCATTTAATACCCTCCCAGCATCATTCTGGGTGCAAGACACACAGTGGAGAATGAGAAGGGGTCTCTGCCCTCACAGGGCTCAGTCTCCACTCCTGCTGGACATGCAGAGTATGCCCATTCACCTTTTCTACCAAGACTTAGAGGAAAAAGGCAGGGACTATTTGGGAAGCTGAGAACCCATACATGTAGTTCAGTGCATTGGCTAGGGAACCTAGCTAACTCTCACAGAGACTCAAAGCACCCCTCACTCAGTCAGACTATGAGCTCATTGGGCCCCTGGGAATCATTTTCAAGAAGGTGTTACGTGGCCCTAACCACCCTCATCTAAGACACTAAATCCTCTGCTCTGTCACTTGGTGGCCAGGTAACCTTGAACAAGTCATTTAACATCCCCTAGTTCTACTGTCCTCGCCTGTAAAATTGAAGTAAATAGACATCCCTCATAGCATTCCTGACAAGAGACATGAAATCACACGTCGAACCTCAGGAGGGGTGCTGGAAGGGGGTAAGTGCTTCCCCTCCTGCCCTCTCAGAAATGACACCAACCAGAAATGAACAGAGCCTGGCGTTTAAGAGCAGAGCCTCCAGAGATGGGCTGCCTGGGCTCAAATGCCAGCACCACCTCTTACCAGTCGTGTGACCTCTTGATGCTAAAATGTCCCCATATACAAGATGAGGGTAGTAATAATAGTCTCTGACCTGAAGAGTTGTAGAAGTCTTCAATTAATATATGGGAAGTGCTTAGAACAGTGTTCAATGCCTAGTAAGAATTGTGTTTGCTTTTTTTCTTCCAGGTGTTTATGATTATTGATCGTGCAGCAATTAGCACACAATTATACCTCCCACATGATCTTAGACAGTATGTAGAAATATCCCACTGACTACCAAGCATAGAGGAAGGTACATTAACTGTGAATGCAAGCAGCCCCCCCAACACACACACACACACACACACACACACACACACACACACACACATGCGCGCGACACTATTCAAGGCAGGAATATACTCTCACACTCAGCCATGTCAAAGGGCAGGAGCCCTATAGTTAAAATCAAACAGACTAGGGTTTGAGACCTAGCTATGTTCTTTCTTAGTGGTCTGATCTTAAGTGGCAAGTTCCTTAGCCTGAGTTTCTTCTGGATAAAAGTGTTGAGGCATGGTTGTGGGGTGGGGAGGGGTGGTGCATTAACTCCTCCTGTCTCACCAGCATGTCATTGCCCCCTGGTGGGGACTACAGAAACCCTTAGCAGGCTCTGACTCCCTAGCACTCCCAGCCTAAGTCCTGGGAAGCTTCCTTTTTCCTGCAGAAGACCCAGCTCACACAACCTGTGGCTACTTTTCTTCCTGGCCCCTCCAGGCTCCCGAGAGAGCAGCCTGAAGGGTGTTAACAGAACAGCAAAGGCAGAGCTCTGGGATGAAGGGGCGCTGGCCAGGGGTCCTAGACCTGCACTCTATTTACTCAAACTGCAGAGCATCTCTAGGCTTTTGCAACCATTTACTGGGCAGGAGGGAGCAGGACAGCTGGATCCCTGCTGGCCTCTGGCTTCCACCGGCCTTGCCTTTGGAGAAAGCCAGCCTGAGTGCCGCTCAGTCTGGTAACAGCTTTGACATGCAGCTTCTGGAGGTGAACAGGTCTCAGGGCACAGGCTGGAGAAATGCAGCCCCTCTAGGGAGCAGGGAAAGGGCACAGGGGGCAAAGCTGGTGATGGAGGGATGGGCACAGACATGATAACAGTGTGTGTGACCAGAACACAGGATAGGAGGGGCAGAGACAGAAACAGGGTCAAGGATGGAGTCAGGGCTGGGCCAGCACAGGGTTCAAGGAGGGGTGAGGCATGGGTAGGGGTGAAGGGGGTGAGTGTGCAGAGAAAAGCACAAGCAAGCACACGGCAGGGCTGGGACAGGGGGAGCAGCAGTGTAGGGGAAGCCCAGCCTGATGCGCTTGCATAATCTGGGGACTCTCCAATGCCCCAAAGGGGTCCACAGGGACTCTCGGGGTGGGGATCTCCAATCAGAATCCACACTTTCACCCTAATCTGTCCATGCTTTCTAACAGCAAGCAAAAGGAACATGATTTAGTTAAGTTAGGATTGGCAAGAGTCACTTCTTATTTAAAAATTACGACAGCAACAATAAAAATTCTCGGCTGAAATGCCACCCAACAAAGCCAACTCCCCAGAAAGTTAAAAACAAGCACCCCATCCCAGCACCCTGTACCTTTAAGGAGGAGAAGGGTTCCCTCCGCTTTCCAGCTGAAGAGGCAGGTTATTCTTGGATATAGCTATGACTTACCTAAAACTGAGTTAGTCCCCTTTCCTCCTCTGGCCAGCCTCTCTTCACTCTGGGGAGCTTTTACCATTTAAGGTCAATGTTACATCTGGCTTCAGAGCTGAGAAGCCTCTGGTTGCTGAGCCTTAGCCGCCCGCCTCCTCCAAGAGGGGCTGGGACTTAGAGCCCAGAGCTCCTCAGGGAGCCCCCTCTGGCCCGCCCAGGGCTAACAGCAGGAGCAGCTACCAGGCCGGTCCCAGGGCTCAGAGCAGGCTGGGCCTGCCAGGCAGCAACTCCCCCAGGGCCCCTCCCAGCCCCCATATGGCTGAGGGCAGTGCCCATAGGCAGCCCATGCCACTGGCCACTGTCCTGACCAGACAGGGACCAAGGGAACTCTGCAGATCTGCCTCCCAGCCTGGAATCTCCAGCAAGCATGTGAGCCTGGACAAGACCCTGGCCCAGCGCCCAGAGAAACTGGGAACACTTCCTGTCCTGGGGGTTTGGAGGCCGGGGCTGCTCCTACCTTACACTCTTGGGATTACCAAAGAGAAGGGCCTGGGAGATTCAGCTTTCCCAGAGCTGGCGCCAGCCCCAGGGTCCTCAATCCCTGCTCCTGCACTCTACAGCCCCTTGGACTGTTGGAGCCCTGTCTGGGAGCTTTAGTCTGCTCATCTCTAAAATGGGAGTAAGAGTGACAACA
The DNA here is from genome assembly GCF_030020395.1 of Manis pentadactyla. Classification (NCBI taxonomy): domain Eukaryota; kingdom Metazoa; phylum Chordata; class Mammalia; order Pholidota; family Manidae; genus Manis; species Manis pentadactyla. The sequence continues at coordinate 50,763,684 of NC_080027.1, forward strand.
CCTACCTCATAGGGTTACAGGAGGATTAAAAGGGATAATATTGAAGGTTTAACTCAGTGCAGGCATTTTATATGTCCTGATGGGTACAAATTCATTTCCTATCCCTGCTCCAGACACAGGTGAGGAAGAGCTGCCTCCCTCCCGGAAGTCTGCACCCCGCCCCTACTTGCTCCTCACCCACCATGTGGGCAGTGCCCACCTAGAGTCAAGATCCTGGAGCTCCAGACTGAGCACGCCACATGGGGACCTCAGCCCTCTTCTGAGGTTCAAGGCAGCTCAGAGAAGCCCTGGGTATGCTTGCCAGATAAAATACAGAACACCCACTTAAATCTGAATTTCATCTAAACAACACATAACGTTTTTAGTATAACTATGTCCCAAATATTGCACGGGACATACTTATACTAAAAAAAAAGCATATTTTTTAAAATCTGAAATTCTAATTTTACTCTACATCCTGTATTTTTATTTGCTAAATCTGGCAACTCTAGCCCTGGGCCATCACTTGCCACCCTAGAAAGCATTCACCAGTCATTCTGAGAGCTCTAGGGACTGGTACTTCAAAGTCTGTGGCCTCAAGCCCCTCTGATGACAGCTGGCTGTACACAGTGCTTTTTCCCAGCCCCAGGCCATGGGTCAGTCACTCCAGCCAGGCTTTCTCCCCCAAACCTAGATTACTGGTCCCTATGCCAGACCCTTCCATGGGCATCTAGTCCTGGACTGTCTTTCCTCCTTAGTTGTTATGTGAGATTCCTGATAAGAAGGCAGGGTATGCTGTCTGCTACACCCACAAATAATGTTACTTTTATAAAAAGGACCAGAGGAGACTACCCTGGGTACTAGTCATGCTTTCTCTCTTCTCACACTTATCTATCTGCTGGGCACATGCTCCCACTGGCAAAGCCACATGGTGGTAACTCCTAGAATTGCAGAAATAGGGACTATAAGGAATTTACCAAACTCTTTAATGCTAGTCCTCCAACATCACTGTGCATTAAAATATCCAAGTGTGAAGCTCCTTGGACACCTCTTCCAGAAATTCCAGTTCCATAGATCTCAAGTGGGACCCAGGAATCTGCATTTTAATTAAGGGCCTATGATGACTCTGATGCAGCTGGTCCAAGGATCCCACTTTAGGAAATGATGCTCCAAAGGTTGATATTGTGAATTCAGCAGCAATTTCTGCAGAGACAACTAGGAACAGGTTGAAATGGAACCACAGGCTTTGTGTGCATGTGAGGGATGGTGCGTGCCTGTGTGTGTGTGTGTGTGTGTGTGTTTGTGTGTGTATACAAACTGTATATTGAGCCCCTACTATATTCCAAGCACTAATTAGATTCACTACATAAAAGCATGTATGTATCCTTACAAGTACCTTAAGAAAGAGATTATTATACCTTTCCTTCCAAAGGAGACTGAGACTTGAAGAGGTGAAACAACAGCTAGTATTGCACAGCTGGTCAGAGGTAGAGCTAAGAGGTGATCTTAGGCCATTGGCCTTAAACTCTTTCTCCTGTACCATATGCTGTGCTTCAGCCAGGGTTTCTTAAACTAGGATCCATGGATAGCCTACAGGGTTCTCTGAGCCAACTGAAATTGTATGCAAAGTACTGTGTAATTTGTGCTCTTCTTGGGCACAGACATTCATAAGACTGGCAAAGGGATCACCAAATAACTTCTAAATCACCGCATTACACAGGCATTTCATGAAACACATTACTGGGGGGGTGGGCAAAATGGAACAATCTCTATAGAAGACAATTCAGCATCATCAAGATTATAGGGCTCATACCCTCTGGCGCAATTCCACTTCTTGGAATTTATTCTACAAATATACTCCCATACTCGGGAAATGACAAATGAACAAGATTATTCATTGCAGTTTTGTCTATAAAAGCAGAAGGATTGGAAAGAACATAAATGTCCACCAGTTGGGAGTCATAAAAGATGTCAGGATACATCTATAAGGAAGGATAAAGAAGCTCTTTATGTACTGATATGAAAAACCTGCAGGATATATGGTTAAATGGAAAAAGACAAGATAACAGAACAGTATATAAATACATATACACAAACACTTATATTCACGCATATGCAATCACAAGTACCTATGTGTATATGCACATGATCTCACCAAGTAGTACAAGAACGTTAATATTAGTTGCCTATGGGGAGGGAAACTAGCTGGAACACAAAGTATTCACTGTATACTTTTTTATCTAAAGTTTTGAATCATATGAGTAAATCATGTGTTTGTATTAAAAAATAATAACAAAATCAAAGCATTGCTGTGAATTGGATTTAATCAGTTCATCTAGCACTGCCTCTCCCAAGTGTCAAAGAGTGCTGGCATGAGATTGACTAAGGCTTATTTTTGTATTTTTGTGTTTTATTTTGGAGTAATTATACAGACACACAGGAAGTTGCAAAAATAAGGCAAAGAGTCCCATGTACCATTCACCCAGCTACCCACAATAGTGACATTGTCTATGGCTGTTGTACAATATGAAAATCAGGAAGTTGGCATTGGTACATTACTGTTAACCAGACAACAGATCTTGTTCTAAAGATTATTTTTTTAAACATAGCCTCTTACAGCTCATATATTCATTTAAAAATGTTTATTGAGCACCTTTAGTGTGCCAAATGTACTATTGGATGATAGGATGTGGTAGGAAGACCTCAGACCCATTCCTGCCCTCATGGCGTGTAGACCAGTGAAGGTGACCCCCTTACCCAAGTGGCAATAGCATCACAGAGGCCCAGGGTCCAGCAGTGCACAAGGAGTGCTGACCACAGCTCTAAAAAAGGAGCTGTGTCCCTTGCTGTCCTGGTCATAGAGCTTCACAGCTTGCCCAAAAGCTGACTTTAAATCCTTAAAAGAGCATGAGCAATTACTCAGGCTATATTTATCCTAGTTCCTGGAGCCACACAGGGATTTGGCCTCACTCTACCAAAATCTTCAGCTCATCACTCATTCCCATCAGAGACAATCACGTGTCCTCAACATAAAAGCAGTGGGCCAGCAGAGGCACATAGATGCACTGGCACACAGCTGGAGGAGGCTCTCCCAAAAGGCCATTTGACTCCAGGCCACAGAAGAATTTCAGAAGTCCCAGGCCAAAAGCACAAAGCCAGAAGAAGCAGCATCTTGCCAAGAACACTGCCAGCTCAGGGGCTGACTGCTGGGATGACCTCCCTGGGAGTTCTGACCTTCCTGCCTGTGCCTTTTGTACTTAGGGACTCTGTGCTCTGCCCAGCACTTAGTAGGCCCTGGATGAGTAAGTGAACAAATAATTAGCCAAATCAGCAGGAACTGCACCCAGGTGTAAATCCAGGTGAATGACAGATGTCATTTACTGAACACAGTGCTAGGTACTATGCCAGCCACTTTACCCTTAAGGTTGAGTTCAGTCCTCAGCAAATCCATGTAACATAGGACTTCTCACAGATGCCCTCCAACCCCAAGTCCTAGATGAGAATCTGAGAAATGGCAAAGTCAAAGAACCTGCCAGTATCTCACAGTCTGTAAATCCAGATCTTTCTGGTTCTAGAGTCCCTGAGTGTCAGGTTCAAGACAGCAGCCTGGGAACATAACGTATCTCCTCTTTCTCTCACGATATCATTAAAGTGACAGCAAAGAACTTAAAAAAGGGATAAATACTTAGCCACAATGAGAATGGGAGGGGTTATGAGTGAACGTATTTCTGGAACTAGCAAGAGGATGGAGGAGTGGTGCCTGACGAGGCAAGGAGGAGACCTCAGCCAAGCCCTGGGTGACCCACAGGGAAGGGGGCTTAGCTGCTCTGGTTCCCCCAAGAGACTCTGGCCTTGAAAAGCCAGGTGTGACAAGCACAGCAATGAGATATGGAGCCAAGGGAACAATTAGAAGTTTGTGGACAGAAGGGGCTGAGAAGGAAATACCTCAAGTCACTTTCATAAACAGCATTTGGACTAAATGACTTCAGGCAAAAGGAAGAAAAGAACCATAAACACATTCTGAGTAGATTTCTTTTTCATAGATATTTGGATTAGCAATTCTAAGAATACTTACTGTACATTCTAGGATTGACTAAATTAATTAATATGTTGGTCACAGTAAGAGTCATGTTTCTCACTGTCAAAGGAGGAAGCTACAAATATGGAAAGGAGGAAAAACAATAAACCAGGCAGTGCTGTGTTGGAATTGTAGATACTGAAGTGAACAAGATAGGCAAGTAGGTAGATGGATGGATATGTATACAGGATTGCATGTATGGACATATATTTATATACATACATCCAGATGTGTGTGTGCATAAACATACATCTATTTCCTAGTTCTGTCCACTGAGAGGCCTGGAAATAACAATGCTCCGGTAGCAATGAGCATGCTTTGCACATAGATTTTAGTTTATAAATGCCGTTCTCCAATAAAAGAACTCCTTGGAGAAATGGGTACTTCTAGGGCTGGGACTGGGAAAGTATAAGATGACCCTGATTGTCCAAAAAAGTAAGGAACTGCTTCAAGAATGATGGTGACATGTCAAAAGGACATAGGACCACTTGAAGGGGCCCCCATTGGCCAAATCTGAGACAATATTGCATCAAAGTATCTAATGATAGTTAAAGATTATAAACCATGAATAAAATAAGAATTCCAAAGTGGTGGTTCAGTGGGCTGGGAAGAGAAAGGATCTTAGAATCCCAGCTTTGCTTTAGCCAGCCCTGGAGGGAACAGTTACTGGGAAAATTGCCATCCACTTTCTCCACTCTCTCTCAAAAGCTTTACTTACCCATCTGTTTCAAGGACTTTCACTATACACATACCTGTGTCTGGGCCTGTGCTAGGCAGCGAGGTTATAGAGGTGACCAAAGTGTGACCCCTGCCCTCCAGGAGTTTATGGTATAAGACTAAAGAAAGTAACACCTATGATACAAGGTGTGTGGGTGGGGGTTTGCAAACTGTATGCTTATGTGAGGTGTTATTAGAACTATTCTATAAGGAAGAACATGGTTAGTACCATGGATGGTCTGGGGTGGGGGTAGGGGGTAATTGAACTTGAACCAAGTGTTGCAAAAGTTCTATGGAAGAACTAGTGGCATTAGGAAGGTTTGCTTTAGAGAAGAGTTGGCATTTGAGGCAGTCATGAGTCCAAACAGATGTAGGTTTCTGGAGATGGAGAGTGGGTCATGGAGGATATTCCTAGAGGAACACGTGAAATGGGCCCAAATGTAGCAGTGGGAAAGTGCTCAGGAATGCAGCAGCAGGGGCTCAGTCACTGGGCTAAGTTAAAAGGTCAGGCTATCAAGGAGCCTTGAGACCAAGGCTCAAGAGTTTGGACTTAGCTCCATGTGGGCTCCCAAAAGGTTTCTAAGCAGGGATAGTGTATGAAGAGAGCTGGGCTTTGGGAATATTGTTCTAGGACAGGGAGTATGTCTAGGGGTACTAGAGAAACCCTACATTTGGCTTTGGAGCCAGATGGACTCCAAGGAACTCTGGGGAAATGAATTAAGCTCTCCAGTGTCCTCTTCTTCAAGATGTGTAACACTGGGAATTGTCTTCAAAATACATAACTCTTATAGCCCAAGCACTGGCCAGTTATAATAGGTATCAGCAGCTGTCCAGCTGAAGGAACTGGCTTCTGGAGGTCCCTGCAGTAACAGGCATCAGTCCTTCAGTTGACAGATCATGGGGAGGTCCAGGAATCCTGAGGAGAGACCAGAATAACTGGGGGTGTAGGGAAGCAGTCACTTACCAGCAGTAGCTACTTACCACCTGACAAGGAAATACCTCAATATTTTAACAATGCATGGCCACAGTGGCATTGGCTAGACTAAATATTAGCCTGAGTGCTCCTGAAATATAAAGATGTGGCCTCAAGAGAGAGGAAGATGTCAGGGAAGACCAGGTTGAACTACTGGATGTATAGTGGAGTAATCTACTGAGATTGGAAAGTAAGCTGGCAGGACAGCAAAACTCAAGAGTTCCATTTGGACATATTAAATTTTAGACAACTATGAAACAAGTAGAAATGGCATGTAGACAGTTGAATATGTGAAGCCCTGTAGAGAAGTTGGTAACAGCAGTGATGTGGGTGGACAGAAAGCGATAGACAAAATTAACTTGTGACTGACTGCATGTGGGGGATGGAAAAAGGTGACTCCAGCATTTTAATCCTGAGATGGGGGAAAAGACAGTTAATGCCACAGGGAAGCCAGAGCGGGAGTGCATTGGTTAAGGAAGATATGAGTTCAGTTTGAGAGGATGCCTGGATGGAGATGTTCAGAAGAGGGTTAGAAATGCAGGATTAGAAGGATTGTTGCTTGAGAGATGTCCAGATTGGGGCATAGATTTTAGAAATAGGGATCTCTGAAAGAGCTTAAGTCACAGGTGAGGATTGTGATCAAGTGAACGGAATTTTGTCGTGTCAATAGACCGATGAGATCAGAAGCCAATTGCAGGGGTTTGGTGAGGTCTTAGATGTAAAGGCAATGAGGCTTAGTGATCATTCCTTCAGTAACCATGTGCTGACATGAATATATGGGAAGAGGGAGAAAGGACATGGGTAAAGATGGACTGTGATACTAGGGTAACCTTAGAAGTCCCATGAGGGAACAGAGGTCAGGGAAAAATTTCAGAGAAGGCAGTATTGCTCTTTGGAGAAGTCTGGATGAGTTTGTCCCCTTTTCTGGGCTCCCTGTATCCTGTGCTTACAACATGACCATCAGAGAAGAGCTTCCCATGGCTCATAATACCTGCACATGGGGTAAATGGACAAGACTGTTCATGCTGCTGGTGGCCATTTGGGGATTCTGGTGGTCCCAGACCCCAACAACACACCCAAAGAGCTAAGGAGAATTAGTATCTCAGCCTTATGTAGCTCACTGGAAAGCTGGAGCACACGAAAGAGAAACCTGGTATTAGACACCTGTCACTTAGTATAGGGACTTCTCTGCCTCCCTCACATTGTTGTGAGATCCTCAAAGACAGGGATCCTATGCGATGGATCTCCATAAGAGGAATCAAAGCAATTACAACAGCAATGCACTGAATATCTGTTATGGGCTTGGCACTGTGCTAAGCCCCTCATGTGGATAATCTTATTCAACCCTCACTGAAGCACCATGAGGTAAGCATGCTCTAGTTATCAACATCAACCCATTTTAAAGATGAGGAAACAGAGGCTAAAAGTTGGTGGTGTGAGAGGTGAAATAGAAACTTCCTCTCAAAACCACATAATATGAAAATATAGCAAATACAACTAATCCTGAAAGAGCAACAGGAAAGAAGGCTGTGGCAGACTGCCTACACCTGGGGAAAACAGCAGACCTCAAAGGAAAGGGTAAAGTACCAAAGTTGTGATCCAGCAGGACCCAAGCCCTCTCCCATACCAGCTCACCACTGGGAAGAAGAGAAATGGAGTGGGGAGGAGCTGGAGGCCAAGGACTGCTGAACACCCAGCCCTGGAGATCTGCTCTGGGAGCACGTACGTACATTACATGGTGCTCTGGAGATTAGTGGGTTTGGAAAACTAAAACAGGTGGAATATTTGGAGAGACTGAGATTCCAGCTGTTTGTGGAAAACAGGTATCCACAGCTGGCCGCTCTGGGACAAAAGAAAGGCAGGCAGTATGAGAGACTTCCTAACAGTGAGGGGGCTGCTAAAGGGGCAAGGATTGCACAGAGCTTGCTGCTCAGGAGAAAGGACAGGTGGACAAAATTGTCTGGGCATGCTCAACCCAGCAGGTTGGGAACATTCAGGAGCTTCAGGTGCTCCATCCCCCTGGCGGGCAATGCAGCTATGCGGCCCCCACCACAGTACACAGCTTGCTGCTCCTTCCTCCCAGCCTGCACCCACTTGCAAACTGGCTGCCCCCTGCCATTGCATCAGGCCAGCCAGAGGGCAGCCCTGCCTATGGCAGCTACAAGTGCAAAATACAGAGGCTTCTCCCTCCATGCTCGGCCAACTGGCCCTTGCAATGGATGCAGGCACTGCAGTTGGGAAGCGGGAAAGAGCTCTTTCCTTCTGACAATCACCAGCGCCACACCCCTGTGATCCCCGCAATCACTCCAGGGGCTGAGCAGCTTCAGAAAGCAGAGCTTCTGGGCACTAGAGGGCACCACTTACAAATATGAGACCTCAAAGGAACTTGGTTCAAACAATCCTGCAAACACCAGAAAGAGGGCCAAATGAAACTGAACTCATCAATCTTCCTGAAAGAGATTTCAAAATAAAATCGAAACATGCTCACGGAGCTACAGAAAAATATTCAAGAACTCAGGGAGAAATTCAGGAATGAGATACAAACATTGAAGAATTCAGTACCTGAAATCAAACATACAATGGGGGATTTAAAGGCAGATTAGATGAAGTAGAGGAGACAGTAAATGAAGTAGAAATTAGAGAACAGGAATACAAAGAAGCTGAGTCACAAAGAGAAAAAAAGGATCTCTAAGAATGAAAGAATATTGAGAGAACTGTGTGACCAATCCAAACAGAACAATACTCACATTATAGGGGTACCAGAAGGAGAGAGAAAAAGAGATAGAAAGTGTCTTTGAGGAGGTAATTGCTGAGAACTTACCTGGTCAGGTGAAGGAGATAGTCTCTAAGGCCATGGAGGTGCACAGATCTCTCAATACAAAGGACTTAAGGAAGACAACACCAAGACATATGTAATTAAAATGTCAAAGATCAAGGATAAGGACAGACTTTCAAAACCAATTAGAGAGAGGGAAAGGATTAAAGATGGCGGAGTGATAAGTGAGACAGAGACTTCCTCCTAAAACCGCATATAATATGAAAATATAATTAATACAACTAATTCTGAAAGACCAACAGGAAAGAGGACTGCACCAGACTACATACACCTGGAAAAAAATAGCAGACCTCACAGAACAGGATAACGTACCAAAGCTGTGACCCGGCAGTACCCAAGCCCTTCCCCCACCCCAGCTCACCAGTGGGAGGAAGAGAAACGGAGCTGGTAGGGAGTGGAGGCCTGGGACTGCTGAATACCTAACTCCGGAGATCTTCTCTGGGACTACAAACCTACATTTCATGGTGCTTTCATGATATTCTCATGATTAGGGGATTGGAAAGCTAAGACAGACAGAATTCTTGGAGAGACTGAGATTCCAGCTGCTTGTAGAAAGCAGGGATCCATATCTGGCAGCTCTGGGACAAAAGAAAGGTGGGCAGTCTGAGAGACTTCCTAACAAGGAAGCCCTTAGCAAGAGAGCTGCTAAAGGGGCAAGGATTGCACAGAGCTTACTGTTCAGGAGAAAGGACAGGTAGACAAAATTGTCCAGATGCACTCTGCCCAGCAGGTTGGGAGCTTTCACGATTTCCAGATGCTCCAGCTCCCTGGCTGGCTGCACAGCTCCAAGGACCCCCTCTGTGATAAGCAGTCTACTGCACCTTTCTCCAAGCCAGCCCCACCTGGCTCGCAAACCAGCAAACCATACTCTGGTGGTAGGCCAGTCAGAGGGAAGATCTGTCTACAGCAACTACAAATGCAAAGCATAGAGGCTTATACCTGTGTGCTCAGCCCACTGATCCAGGCAGTGGAGACAGGCATAGTGGCTGGGAATGAGGAAACAGCTCTTTCCTCCCCCCCAGGCAACAACACCACTCCCCTGTGACCCCTGACATTGCTTCAGAGGCTGAGCAGCTCCAGAGAGTAGACCTTCTGGACACTAGAGGGTGCGATATACAAATATGAAACGCCAAAGTAACCTGGTACAGAGTAAAATTAATGTAACTCCTGAGAAAGAGGACATGGACCTCATGACTCTTCCTGAAAGGAAGTTCAAAATAAAAATCATTAACATGCTAATGGACATATGGAAAGATATTCAAGAACTCAGGAATGAATTCCACTTGGAGATCCAATCATTGAAGAGCACAATGGAGGGTATTAAAAACAGATAGGATGCAGTGGAGGAGATGATTAATGAAATAGAAACTAGAGAAGAGAAATACAAAGAAGCTGAGGCACAGAGAGAAAAAAAGAACTCTTAAGAATGAAAGAATATTGAGAGAACTGTGTGACCAATCCAAACAGAACAATATTCACTTTACATGGGTACCAGAAGAAGAGAGAGAGAGAGAAAGGGATAGAAAGTGTCTTTGAGGAGGTAATTGCTGAAAACGTTCCCAATCTGGGGAAGGAGATAGTCTCTCAGGCCACGGAGATGCACAGATCTCCCAACACAAGGGACCCAAGGAAGACAACTCCAAGACATGTAGTAATTAAAATGGCAAAGATCAAGGATAAGGACAGACTATTAAAAGCAGCCAGAGAGAGAAATAAGATCGCATACAAAAGAAAGTCCACCAAGCTATCATCAGACTTCTCAGCAGAAACCTTACAGGCCAGAAAGGAGTGGCATGATGTATTTAATGCAATGAAGCAGAAGGGCCTGGAACCAAGATTACTTGATCCGGCAACAGTATCATTTAAATTTGAAGGAGGGACTAAACAATTTCCAGAGAAGCAAAAGCTGAGAGAATTTACCTTCCACAAACAATCTATACAGTATATTTTGGAGGGGCTGCTATAAACGGAAGTGTTCTTAAGATTTAATAGCTGTAAGCAGAGGTAATAAAACCACAGTAAAGAAAATAGAACAGCTAATTACTAAGCAAATGCAAAATTAAATTAACTACCCCCAAAGACTATCAAGGGATAGACAAAGAAGACAGAATATGATACGTAATATATAAATAATGGAGGAGGGAGAAAAAGAAAAGAACCTTTAGATTGTGTTTGTAATAGCATATTGAGTGAGTTAAGTTAGAATCTTAGATATTAAGGAAGTTAACTTGAACCTTCGGTAACCACGAATCTAAAGCCTGCAATGGCAATAAGTATATACCTATCAATAATCACCTTAAGTGTAAATGGACTAAATGCACCAATCAAAAGACATAGAGTCAATGAATGGATAAAAAAACAAGACCCATCTATATGCAGCCTACAAAAGACTCACTTTTAACACAAAGACATACACAGACTAAAAGTGAAGGGATGGAAAAAGATATTTCATGCAGCTAATAGAGAGAAAAAAGCAGGAGTTGCAGTACTAGTATCAGACAAAATAGACTTCAAACTAAAGAAAGTCACAAGAGACAAAGAAGGACATTACATAATGATAAAGGAGTCAATCCAACAAGAAGATATAACCATTATAAATACCTATTTACCCAACACTGGAGCACCTACATATGTGAAACAAATACTAACTGAATTAAAAGGGGAAATACAATGCAAAGCATTCATTCTAGGAGACTTCAACACTCCACCCACTCAGAAGGATAGATCAACCGGACAGAAAATAAGTAAGGACACAGAGGCACTGGAAAACACACTAGAACAGATGGACCTAACACACATCTACAGAACTCAACACCCAAAAGCAGCAGAATGCACATTCTTCTCAAGTGCACATGGAACATCTTCAAGAATAGATCATATACCAGGTGACAAAAAGAGCCTCAGTAAATTCAAAAAGATTGAAATTGTACCAACCAGTTTCTCAGACCACAAAGGTATGAAACTAGAAATAAATAAGGCAAAGAAAATGAAAAATCCCAAAAACACATGGAGGCTTCACAACATGCTCCTAAATAACCAATGGACAAATGACCAAATAAAAGCAGAAATCAAGCAATATATGGAGAAAAATGACAACAATAATTCAACACGGCAAAATCTTTGGGATGTAGCCAAGGCTGTTCTAAGAGGAAAATATATTGCAATACAGGCCTACCTCAGGAAAGAAGAACAATCCCATATGAGCGGTCAAAACTCACAATTAAAGAAACTAGAGAAAGAAGAACAAATGACACCAAAGTCAGTAGAAAGAGGGACATAATAAAGATTAGAGCAGAAATAAATAAAATTGAGAAGAATAAAACAATAGAAAGTCAATGAAAGCAAAGCTGGTTCTTCCAGAAAATAAACAAAATAGATAAACCCCTAGCCGACTTATCAAGATAAAAAGAGAGTCTACACACATAAACAGAATCAGAAATGAGAAAGGAAAAAATCACTATGGACATCACAGAAATACAAATACTTATTAGAGAATACTATGAAAAATTATATGCTAACAAACCAGATAACGAGAAGAAATGGACAATTTTCTAGAAAAATATGACCTTCCAAGGCTGACCATGGAAGAAACAAAATCTAAACAGGCCAATTACCAGCAAGGAAATTGAACTGGTAATCAAAAACCCACCTAAGAAAAAAATGGCTGGAACAGATGGCTTCACCACTGGATTTTATCAAACTTCTAATGAAGACCTAATACCCATCCTCCTTAAAGTTTTCCAAAAAGTATAAAAGGAGGGAATGCTTCCAGACTCATTCTATGAGGCCAGCATCACTTTGACACCAAAACCAGACAAAGACCCCACAAAAAAAGAAAATTACAGACCAATATCCCTGATGAACATAGATGCAAAAATAGTCAACAACAAAAAAATATTAGCAAATAGAATTCAAAAATACATAAAAAAATCATCCATTATGATCAAGTCAGATTTATTCCAGGGATGCAAGGATGGTACAGTAGTTGAAAATCCATCAACATCATCCACCACATCAACAAAAAGAAGGACAAAAACCACATGATCATCTCCATAGATGCTGAAAAAGCATTAGACAAAATTCAGCATCCCTTCATGAGAAAAACTCTCAACAAAATGGGTATAGAGGGCAAGTACCTCAACATAATAAAGGCTATATATGACAAACCCACAGCCAACACTATACTTAACAGCGAGAAGCTGAAAGCTTTTCCTTTAAGATTGGGAACAAGACAAGAATGCCCACTTTCCCCACTTCTATTCAACATAGTTCTGGAGGTCTTAGCCACAGCAACCAGACAAAACAAAGAAATACAAGGCATCCAGATTGGCAAGGAAGAAGTTAAACTGTCCCTGTTTGCAGATGACATGATATTGTACATAAAAAACCCTAAAGAATCCACTCCAAAACTACTACATCTAATATCTGAATTCAGTAAAGTTGGAGGATACAAAATTAATATGCAGAGATCTGTGGCATTCTTATATACTAACAATGAACTAGCAGAGAGAGAAATCAGGAAAACAATTCCATTCACAATTGCATCAAAAAGAATAAAATACCTAGGAATAAACCTAACAAAGGAAGTGAAAGACCTATACCCCGAAACTACAAGACACTCATGAGAGAAATGAAAGAAGATAACAATAAATGGAAATGCATCCCGTGCTCATGGACAGGAAGAATTAATATTGTCAAAATGACCATCCATATTCAATGCAATCCCTATCAAATTACCAAAAGCATTCCTCAATGAACTAGAGAAAATAGTTCTAAAATTCATGTGGAACCACAAAAGACCCCAAATAGCCAAATATTGAGAAGGAAGAAGCTGGGGGGATTACACTTACTGACTTCAAGCTCTTCTACAAAGCCACAGTAATCAAGACAGTTTGGTACTGGCACAAGAGCAGACCCATAGATCATTGGAACAGAATAGAGAGCCCAGATACAAACCCAAGCATATATAGTCAATTAATATACAATAAAGGAGCCATGAATATACAATGGAGAAATTACATCCTATTCAACAGCTGGTGTTGGCAAAATGGAATAATTACATGTAAGAGAATGAAACTGGATTATTATCTAACTCCATACACAAAAGTAAACTCAAAATTTATCAAAGACCCAAATGTATGTCATGAAACCATAAAACTCTTAGAAGAAAACATAGGTAAAAATCTCTTGAATATAAACATGAGCAACTTTTTCCTGAATGCATCTCCTTGGGTAGGGCAAACAAAAGCAAAAATGAGTAAATGGGACTACATTAAACTAAGAAGCTTCTGTACAGCACCATCAGCAGAATAAAAAGGCATCCTACAGTATGGGAGAATATTCATAAATGACATATCTGATAAGGGGTTGACATCCAAAATATATAAAGAACTCACATGCCTCAACAACCAAAAAGCAAATAACCCTTTTAAAAAATGGGTGGAGGATATGAAGAGACAATTCTCCAAAGAAGAAATTCAGATGGCCAACAGACACATGAAAAGATGCTCCTCATTTCTAATTATCATAGAAATGCAAATTAAAACCACAATGAGATATCACCTCACACCAGTTAGGATGGCCAACATCAAAAAGACTAGGAACAACAAATGCTAGTGAGGATGTGGAGAAAGGGGAACCCTCCTACACTGTTGGTGGGAATGTAAATTAGTTCAGCTATTGTGGAAAGCAATGTGGAGGTTCCTCAAAAACTAAAAATAGAAATACCATTTGACTCAGGAATTCTACTCCTGGGAATTTACCCCAAGAAAATAAAATCCCAGATTCAAAAAGACATATGCACCCCTATGTTTATTGCAGCACTATTTACAATAGTCAAGATATGGAAGCAACGTAAGTGTCCATCAATAGATGAATGGATATAGAAGATGTAATATATATGCACAATGGAATATTATTCAGCCATAAGAAGAAGAAAAATCCTACCATTTGCAACAGCATGGATAGAGCTAGAGGGTATTATGCTCAGTGAAATAAGCCAGGCAGAAAAAGACAAGTACCAAATGATTTCCCTCATTTGTGGAGTATAACAATGAAGCAAAACTGAAGAACAAAACAGCAGCAGACTTACAGACTCCAAGAAGGCACTAGCAATTACCAAAGGACAGGGGTAGGGGATGGGTGGGAAGAGAGGGAGAAGGGGATTGAGGTGTATTATGATTGGTACACATGGTGTGTGGGGGTTCACAGGTAAGGCAGTGTAGCACAGTGAAGACAAGTAGTGACTCTGTGACATCTTACTGCACTGATGGACAGTGACTTCAATGGGGTATGAGGGGGAACTTGATAATATGGGTGAATGTAGTAACCACAATATTTTTCATGTGAAACCTTCATAAATGTGTATCAATGATACCTTAATAAAAAAAGATGAGGAAACTGAGGCATGGGAATATTAAGTGACTTGACCAAGGTTAGCCCATCAAATAGCATGCTTTGATTTTAATTTAGTCAAACTCTGGAACCAGCACCCATAACCACCACTCCATACTGCATCCTGTGCACTGGTCCCAGCACACAGCTTAACATCTGATACATGTTAAGTGTTCCAAAAATGTTGACTGAATTAAACTGGAAATAATGAAAAAGCTAGCAGTGGGCTGCAAGGAAACAAGGCCGAGGTCTCTGAGGGCATTTTGGAACTGATTTGTGAAAAGGAGAGATAATGGGAAGGAGAAATCAAGGAATGCCAGTCTGTTGAGCACCACATCCCTGCTAAGAAAGAACAGAGGCTTGATCAGGGAATAAGCCAATGAACACTTGCCTGCTGGGTTTTACTCAGTTTCAAGCACAGGCCACGCCAAGCAGGGGATGAAGTGAGGTCTCTGGGCTCTGCCCCCAAGGTGACCACTACCCTGCCTGCTCATGGGAAGATGTGGAGCAGGGCCGGGAAGGCTAGAAGAGCTATAGAAGCTCAGGGGGATGAGAGGCCTGTGGGGCCTGGGTCTCTCAGGAAGGGCTCACTGGAGAGGTAGGAACTTGAGGGCTGTGTAGACAGGCTAAGTCAAGGGAGGAAGAAGGAATTTCAGGTTGGGCCAACAGGTGAACAGAACCATGCTGGGCCTAATGGATGGACAAAGTGTAGGATTTTTAAGTTGCAAAGAACAGAAACCCAGCCTGACTGGGTTGAATGTAAAGGGAGCTTGTGCCAATGAAAACTGTGCCTGTATAGATTCCAAAGACAGGAAAGGAAGTACAATCAGACCTCAAGGGAGAAGGGAGCCTTCAATGCCTACAGTCCCTACTCTGTCTGTCTCAGTATCTGTACCCTGTTTCCCACAGGCCATGTGACTCTCTCTCTTCTGCCTTCTCCTGTCTGTGCATCTGCTTCTTCCACCTCCTGTCTCTACCCCTGCTTTTTCTGCATACTTACCTTGCTGCAGCTTTCGTGGCCTCTCAGCTCCAGCCCTCTCTTCTCCACAACCACTGGCCAACTGTCTCGTTTTCAGACTCTCTAAAGCATTTGACTGGCTTAGCTTGTCTGTTTAAGCCAAGTCTTGTAAGCTATTAAGTACCTTTGAGGCAGGCATCCCTGGTCTATTAGTCATAGCTGAGGCCATGCAAAACTGTGGCCCTTTTTAGAGACTGTGGGTGGGGCAGGCAATAAAAGATGTCATGAACAAAGAGTGAGGAAAGGACCACACGTTCATCAAGCTCTCACTATGAGCCAAGAACTGTGGTAGGTGACCTCTGTTACATTATTTAATGGCTCTGTGAGATAGGTTTTATTATTCCTATTTTACAAAAGAATAAACTGACACAATGTGCCAGGGTCATAAAGGCAGAAGTAGCCGAACTAGAATTTAAACCAAGTTCTGTCCAACTCTGTAGTTAATGCTCTTTCCAGTGGACCATTCTGCCAGGGAACTGGGAGTTAGAAACACTGAATAGTCTAAGAACACCATAGAGGTCAACGAGTCTACGGCTCACCCTGCTTAGAGGTACTGCTAAGGCAGACCTGCTCAAACTTTTTAGGATTCCATAACTCTGAGAACCTGAGGAAAGCTGTGGAACATGCCCCTACAACCAGACCTGCACTTTCATTGAATTTACATACCTCCTAAAGCTCATCCACTGGTCTCCACCTCAGAGGCTTTTCTCTACAGCATTGCAGACTATTGATTTTTTTTACCCCCTACTTAAATGCAAACAGAGCTCATTACTTTATGTGGCAGCCTATTCCAAAAAACAGAGTTCTCGTAACTTCCCCTCCTTTAGGTCTCCTTGAGCCCTGTGGAGAAATGCAGAACCCATCTCTCTCGTACCCTGGCGGCCCTTCAAATATCAGCAGATAGTGACTGTGGCTTACCCAGGCTCCAGCTGAAGCCAGAAGCCTGTCATTTGTTTAAACCCTCATCCCATGCTGATCTCTCTCTCCACTAAATAAAACATACTTTGCTAAAGTCCCTCTAACAATGTAACGCCCAGAACAGCACAGGAGAACTGCTGGTGTCATCTAACCAGCAGCTCTTTATTCAGGGGATTCTGATTTCCTATGGCCAGGACACTCGATCTCTTTAAATTCAACCTATAATTGTGTTGGCTTCAGTAACAACCGGGTCATTATTTGGCTCACAGAAAACCTGTGGTTACTGGGACTCCCAGATCTTTACTGTAAGAACTAAGCTGTCCCTACTTGGCCTCCCTTAAATTATCCTGTTTAACACTGTAGTCTCAGCCTGTTCTTCAAACACAGGATTTCCATGCTGGGGCCATGACACAACAGATTGTTCATCTCACCAAAGGAAGAGTCAAATCTTTCTCAGATTCTCCCTTCTGGCTTTACAAAGCATTTCTTTTGGATGAAAAAGGGAAAGAGATGTGAAACAGAAAAGGATTTTTGAGGTTTGCAAGTTGACATTCCACCATTAAATTAATGCTAACAAAAGCTTCATTTCACTAATCCTGAGAGGAACTTGATCTCCAGATGCACTGGGCTTGTTGGTTCCATGCCTGCAACATGAGCAAGGCCTTCTTCCACCTCCCAGAGTAGGGTGCTTTTCCTTTTAAAAAGACTTTGAAGTTACAAAGAGCATATATCACTTTTAAGAGCAAACCTAAAAGAGGTTTTGTAAGCAGCTTTGCTCAAGTGAAGGCTAACTGAATTAAAAACAGTCCCCTTTCCTAACAGTAAAAGAGGAGGGGGGAGGGATGCATTTGTTCCTCCTAATCTCTCCAATGTATAATGCTGAGCTGCTCCAGAGCTTAGTTCCCAGACCTATAGTCTCAATCTGCACTCACTCCCAAGAGGATCTTGTCTGAGCTCATGATTTTAAATACCATCTGTACTCTGAACACTCTCAAATGTTTATGTCCAGTCTGGACCTCTTTCCCAAACTCTAAAGTCATACATACAACTGCCTACTCAACACTCCCCTTGGGTGTCTCATAGACATCTCCAACTGAACCTGTCCAGCCACCAGTACCTGCTCTTCCCTCTGTCTTCTCTATCTTAATAAATGACAAGTCCATCCTTTAAGCTGCTCAAGCACAAAACCTAAGTCATTCATGATTCCCCTCTTGTTCCCCACATAACACACTGGGAATCCATCAGAAAATTCTGTCAGTTCTACCTTCAAAATATGTCCAGAATCTGACCATTTCTTTTGACTTTTACCACAACTACCATGGTCTAGGCTACCATAAATTATTGCCATGTCATCAATGCATTCACCTCCTACCTGGTCTTCTGGTCTCCTACCAGCAAAGCAAGCAGGGTGATTCTTTTCAATTATGAATTAATCATGTCTTACAAGACATACTTTGTACCAGATACCATACATGGCAATTTATATATATGACTTATTCTCAAAACATATTCTCAAAAAATGTTCAGTCTACATTTACCAATAAGAGAATGAAGCTTAAGAGAATGACATATCTTTTCCAAGACACACAGGTGCTCTGTAAAAGAGCTGGACCTGAATACCCCAAGGCCTGTGCTCTTTCCTTCAATCCAATTGCTGAAGAAGAATTCATTTTTTTTCTCCCTAAGAAATTCCTTTCTCAAAGCTGCCTGATCAAGTCAATGTAATCTAGAGTCAAGTTGATAAAAAGAAATTTTTAACAAAATCAAGTAGGTAAGGATAGAAGAAAAGCAGGAATAGCACCGCTCTAAGTCAGTCTTCTTGACAGCAGTTTACCTGCCCAATTTATTCCATTCAATCAGTAAACCCATCCAACTTAAACTTTGATATATCAGAAAGAGGTTTTTTCAACCAGATGTCCTGGGACCACATGAAGATAATACCAACCAGGACCGTATTTTCTCTCTTTCCCATTCTTGGGATTCTGGACCCTGCACTATAATTTGCTTATTTTTCACATCATTCTGGATACAATGTTCCACAGCCCCAATACCTCTTTTATTTCAACAATGACAAAAATTGCACAAATATCTGAGTACATCCTCCAAATATGGAGAAATATCTGTGTTTCAGAATTTACAAATGCTCCATCCAATCCATTTGTTTTTGTAAACTTGAACTTCCACATTTAAAATAAACCATGCATTAGACAAAAGAATTCACTTTGGATTCTGAGGCTTCCTTTGTGATCTTTCTTCCTTCTTCTGGAATTAAAAGCAAAAGATATCTTCTTAGAACATTGAGGCCTGTTTAGGATTTTCCAAAAGTTAGTTTTAAGGGGTACTAGGGACTTCCCTCATTTTCTTGGGTGGGAATGTTGCCTGTTTTTTTTTTTTAATGTTGAAAGCATTCTGGGAATGGAAAACTGCAAAGTAGGACCCTGCAGGGTGTATGTATAGACCCAGTGGTGGGTGATAGGCTCCCCAAGAGCACCAAGGGCCTGAATGGAATAAGTAAACTCCTAGAGGGTGAACAGCCTTTGGCAGCCACCTTGGCTGTACATATAAGATGGCATCCCATGGCCCACAGGGAACCTGCTTCTGCTTTGAATGTGGATGTTGGATGTTAGGGATTATGGTGAGCTAAAAATGTGGTATGAACCAGAAAGGCTCTGAAAAAAGAGAGTGTATACTACTAGCAAGACACAGTTCAGATTATAAAATGTGAAGAAGTGGAGTATGCCAAAGCACAGAGCCAGGCTTAACACTAGCTTGCAACCAAGCTTCAAAACACCAGGGAGTTCAGAAAAAAACAGGATAGGATCTCAGGGACTACAACCAACGGACCTGCCAGGAAGGAAGAAAGTGGGGATTTGTAGGGTAGGTGGAGGAGAGCAGGAAAGGAAGGGTTTTACTTTTCCAAAAGTCTGAAGACCCACCACAGTCCCTAGGGAACATGGCACGTGCTGCAGAACAGGGACCCAAAGCCACATCCACAGTTTAATATTCATTTATTCATTCATTCAATAAACACATATCTTTTATGCTTCCCCCTAACTAATCTCCTTGTCTATTCTCTGTCTCTGTCCAATCCAATCCCTCACAGTAGCCAGAACGGTACTTCTAAAATGCTACTCTGTTGTTTACACCCTCTGGCAGAGGAAGACCAGATATCAATAACTCAAGGACTCCACTCCTTGCATCAAGAATTCCTCCCCCTGAGTCTTGTCATTCCCTCCTCCTTCCTGCTGACCCTGGACACTCACATAACCTTCTCCAGTTGTGTTAATATAAAATCACATCACAAAAGCCTGAGCAATGTCTCCGGAATTTTGTGTTAGAATAATTCTTGTAACTCTTGAGTTTGACCTTATTTTTTGAGTTTTTAAAAGAGGAAAAGGAGAGTGCAGTAGAATGAATGATGCTGTCTCATTGAAACAACCATTTACTACTTCATTTTTCCCCCAGCTTCTCTCATTGAAGCCTCCATATGACATCTACATGTAACAGAGGAACTGCTAATGTAACAGAGGAACAAAAAAGAAAAGAAAAGAAAACACAATCTCTGCTATGTCTGGAAATGGAGCAGCAAGGCACATTAGGGTAGGTAGCACTTATTATAGGAAAAAGAATCAACGGAATGCTCTCTCCCAACAAATATAAGGCAAACAGGCACTCATACACAGGGAAGGGATATAACAGAAACTCCTACAGCCTGACAAGGACTACCTCTCCCAAACATCTGTGTACACTAAACTGACTACTGGGGTAAATCTGCATAGGAGGCAATAGCACTAAGCCCCTGACCCTTCCTTTTGCAGGAACACTACTAGAACCTCACTGATGTATTGAGACAGCCCCTGCTGGGATCTTTGGGCAGGAAGGGACACCAAGAGCCCCAGAGGGGTACATATCATGAAGCTATGGGTTGGTGATCCAACTTGTGATAAAAGCCTAAGAGTCATGGATGAGAGGTGATTTTGATGGGGAATAGTGAGGCTGGAGGTCCCTCTCAGGCAGGCTACTGTGGCATAGGTATGTGCTTTGGGTGTAATGACTGAGTTGAATGTATGAACTAAAAGAGCCATAACCTTAGAACCTAAATATTAGGTGCTCCTATGACCCAAAATAGTGTGTCAGTCAGCTAGAGAAGGTTTTGCTAACGTTACAAACCTTTGCAAAATCTCAGTGGCTTACAAAAGCAAAGGTTTATGTCTTAGCCATGTCACATGCTAGCTATGGTTTGGCCATAGCTCTGCTCCATCAACTTTTCACTCTAGGACTCAACTGAAGGAGTAACTCTTATATGAAACAGTACCTTTTTCCTTTTTTGTGGCAGCAGAAAAAAGACAGATTGTGGTGGCTTTCAAAGCTTCTGTTTGGAAGTAATACATGTTACATCCACCTCACTGGCCAATCACAGGGCCAAGCTGGACAGTGGAGTGAGAAATACGATCCATTCATAGAAGGACCCAGTAGGGACAATCTACCGCAGAGTTCTAATCTAATGAGGGCATTGTCATGGCAGTGGGCCACAGCCACATAGGACCTGATCTCAGCTGTGACACCACACGAAGACAACAGAAATAGTGGTGGCAAATCATCACTGGATCAGTGAGACTCTGGAGCTCAGCCTCCACCTGGCATTTGGCTGCACGACTGACTCTTTGGCCTGAATAAGTAACTGATAAAAGACAGGCCTGCGAGTGCTTGGAAAATGTAAAGGAGATGACTTCAGTCGTACTTCACACTGGGGAGGCTGCTCATACCAATTACAAAACCAAGGAGGTGACCTACGGTCATAACAGTGACCAGTCATCAGTGGTAACTGTACCAGACAGGCACTGTTCCACACTGCATAGGAGTTACTTTAATTCACACAAGAAATCATAAGGAGATATCAGTATTACCCCTGTGACTACAGAAACTAAGACTTTAAAAGGTGAAGTATCCTTTCCAAGGATACACAGTTAGCAGATGGCAGAGTTCTGATTCAAACCCAAACCTATCAAACTCCAGAATTTTCTCTCCAACCTTCACCATTTGTGTGCCACTCTCCGATGCTCTTCTCTGATACCCACCTCTTCAGTCTACTTTCCTCCCATAGTTTGACTCCATTTCCTTTTTCCTGTCTTTGCCTATTTTTCTCTTAGACACTCCCTCTGCCACTGCAGTGCTGGGAGCCTCCCCAAAGAAGGATCCTTATTCTCCATCTCTACATCCTGAAAGTTGAAACCATAAACCTGCCTGTGTCCAGTTCAGAAAGTTGAGATTGCTCTGAGGTGTCCTGCGCTCCATGTTCCTTCATCACCTGCCAAGAATGGCTACTTTTTGCCTTAAGTATATCCCCTACTTGGAGCTTCCAGCTGTGCTAGAAAAGGGGCAAGAGGAGCAGAACCCTATAAGCAGACCCTGCGAGGAAGGTACAAAACAAGACTAACTTGTCCTAATTCATAAGAAGAGGTCCTTATTTCTAGAATAAGCAAACTATTCAGCAAAAAACAACTCAGGGGGAGCCAAGATAGTGGCATGAGTGGAGCAGTGGAAATCTCCTCCCAAAACCACATATATTTTTGAAAATACAACAAATACAAGTATTCCTAAAAGAGAGACCAGAAGACACAGGACAACAGCCAGACTACATCCACACCCACGAGAACCCAGCACCTCACGAAGGGGGTAAGATACAAGGCCCAGCCCGGCAGGACCCGAGCGCCCCTCACCCCAGCTCCTGGCAGGAGGAGAGGAGTCGGAGCGGGGAGGGAGAGGGAGCCCAGAACTGCTAAACACCCAGCCCCAGCCATCCGCACCAGAGCGCAGATACAGTGCGTGCGTGGAGTGCTGGAAACTAGGGAAATAGGACAGTAAGACCTGTGAGCAGGCCCCGCAGCCAGCACCCCTGGGACAAAGAAAAGCGAGTGCTTTTTGAAAGTCTTAAAGGGACAGGGACCCCACAGTTGGACGGAAGCATCCTGGGACACTTAGCCCAGAAGCTGGGAATCCCGGGGAACTCTGGGCACCCTAACCCTCTGGGCAGCAGGGCAGCTTGGAGCCCCTCATGGAGATAAACAGCCTCCCGGCCATTTCCCCTCCGACACGACTCTGCCATATCAGAGCAGCAGCCTGAGGCAGGCCACGCCCACAGCAACTGCGGAGCTAAACTCCATAGCAGCCGGGCAAGAATCAGGCCCAGTTTGCGCACAGCTGCCCAGCACAAGCCACTAAAGGTCACTGTTCTCCTAGGAGAGGAGGGCCACAAACCAAGAAGAAGGGACGTTCTCCCAGCCGTCACTCGCCCCAGCTCCGCAAACTATCTCTATTGCCATGAAAAGGCAGAATCTAAGACAGAAAAAATCACAGAGACAACACCTGAGAAGGAGACAGACCTAATCAGTCTTCCTGAAAAAGAATTCAAAATAAAAATCATAAACATGCTGACAGAGATGCAGAGAAATATACAAGAGCTAAGGGATGAAGTCTGGAGGGAGATTACAGAAGTGAAACAATCTCTGGAAGCATTTATAAGCAGAATGGATAAGATGCAAGAGGCCATTGATAGAATAGAAACCAGAGAACAGGAACACATAGAACCTGACACAGAGACAGATAAAAGGATATCTGGGAATGAAACAATATTAAGAGAACTCTGTGACCAATCCAAAAGGAACAATATCCACATTATAGGGGTCCCAGAAGAAGAAGAGAGAGGAAAAGGGATGGAAAGTATCTTTGAAGAAATAATTGCTGAGAACTTCCCCAAACTGGGGGAGGAAATAGTTGCTCAAACTACAGAAATACACAGAACTCCCAACAGTAAGGACCCAAAGAGGACAACACCAAGACACATAATTAAAATGGCAAAGATCAAGGACAAGGACAGAGTATTAAAGACAGCCAGAGAGAAAAAAAAGGTCACCTACAAAGGAAAACCCATCAGGCTATCATCAGCCTTCTTAACAGAAACCTTACAGGCCAGAAGAGAATGGAATGATATATTTAATGCAATCCATTAAATATGCATTATTTTTTGCATTAAATATGCATTATTATTCTTCAGAATAATAGAAGAGCCTTGAACCAAGGATACTGTATCCAGCATGACTATCATTTAAATATGAAGGAGGGATTAAACAATTCCCAGACAAGCAAAAGTTGAGGGAATTTGCCTCCCACAAACCACCACTACAGGGTATTTTAGAGGGGCTGCTCTAGATGGGAGCACTCCTAAAAAGAGCACAGAACAAAACACCCAACATATGAAGAATGGAGGAGGAGGAATAAAAAGGGAGAGAAATAATCATAAGGCTGTGTTTATAATAGCTCAATAAGTGAGTTAAGCTAGACAGTAAGGTAGTAAAGAAGCTAACCTTGAACCTTTGGTAACCACGAATCTAAAGCCTGCAAAGGCAATAAGTACATATCTTTCAATAATCACCCTAAATGTAAATGTGAATGCACCAATCAAAAGACACAGAGTAATAGAATGGATAAAAAAGCAAGACCCATCTATATACTGCTTACAGGAGACTCACCTCAAACCCAAAGACATGCACAGATTAAAAGTGAAGGGATGTAAAAAGGTATTTCATGCAAACAATAGGGAGAAAAAAGCAGGTGTTGCACTACTAGTATCAGACAAAATAGACTTCAAAATAAAGAAAGAAACAAGAGATAAAGAAGGACACTACATAATGATAAAGGTCTCAGTCCAACAAGAGGATATAACCATTATAAAAATATATGCACCCAATACAGGAGCACCAACATATGTGAAAAAAATACTAACAGAACTAAAGGAGGAAATAGAAAGCAGTGCATTCATTTTGGGAGACTTTAACACACCACTCACTCCAAAGGACAGATCCACCAGACAGAAAATAAGTACGGACACAGAGGCACTGAACAAGACAATAGAACAGATGGACCTAATAGACATCTATAGAACTCTACATCCAAAAGCAACAGGATATACATTCTTCTCAAGTCCACATGGAACATTCTCCAGAATAGACCACGTACTAGGCCACAAAAAGAGCCTCAGTAAATTCCAAAAGATTGAAATCCTACCAACCAACTTTTCAGACCACAAAGGTATAAAACTAGAAATAAATTGTACAAAGAAAGCAAAAAAGCCCACAAACACATGGAGGCTTAACAACATGCTCCTAAATAATCAATGGATCAACGACCAAATTAAAATGGAGATCCAGCAATATATGGAAACAAATGACAACAACAACACTAAGCCCCAACTTCTGTGGGACACAGCAAAAGCACTCTTAAGAGGAAAGTATATAGCAATCCAGGCATACTTAAAGAAGAAAGAACAAATCCAAATGTATAGGCTAATGTCACAATTATCGAAATTGGAAAAAGAAGAACAAATGAGGCCTAAGGTCAGCAGAAGGAGGGACATAATAAAGATCAGAGAAGAAATAAACAAAATTGAGAAGAATAAAACAATAGAAAAAATCAATGAAACCAAGAGCTGATTCTTCAAGAAAATAAGCAAAATAGATAAGCCTCTAGCCAGACTTATTAAGAGAAAAAGAGAGTCAACACACATCAACAGAATCAGAAATGAGAAAGGAAAAATCACGACAGACCCCACAGAAATACAAAGAATTATTAGAAAATACTATGAAAACCTATATGCTAACAAGCTAGAAAACCTAGGAGAAATGGACAACTTCCTAGAAAAATATGACCTTCCAAGACTGACCCAGAAAGAAACAGAAAATCTAAACAGACCAATTACCAGCAATGAAATTGAAGCGGTAATCCAAAAACTACCCAAGAACAAAACTCCCAGGCCAGACAGATTTACTTCGGAATTTTATCAGACATACAGAGAAGACATAATACCCATTCTCCTTAAAGTTTTCCAAAAAATAGAAGAGGAGGGAATACTCCCAAACTCATTCTATGAAGCCAACATCACCCTAATACCAAAACCAGGCAAAGACCCCACCAGAAAAGAAAACTACAGACCAATATCCCTGATGAACGTAGATGCAAAAATACTCAACAAAATATTAGCAAACCGAATTCAAAAATACATCAAAAGGATCATACACCATGACCAAGTGGGATTCATCCCAGGGATGCAAGGATGGTATAATATCCGAAAATCTATCAACTTCATCCACCACATCAACAAAAAGGACAAAAACCACATGATCATCTCCATAGATGCTGAAGAAAGCATTCAACAAAATTCAACATCCATTCATGATAAAAACTCTCAACAAAATGGCCATAGAGGGCAAGTACCTCAACATAATCAAGGCCATATATGATAAACCTACAGCTAACATCATACTGAACAGTGAGAGGCTGAAAGCTTTACCTCTGAGATAGATCGGGAACAAGACAGGGATGCTCACTCTCTCCAGTTATTCAACATAGTACTGGAGGTCCTAGCCATGGCAATTAGACAAAAAGAAATACAAGGAATCCAGATTGGTAAAGAAGAAGTCAAACTATCACTATATGCAGATGACATGATATTGTACATAAAAAACCCTAAAGACTCCACTGCAAAACTACTAGAACTAATATCGGAATTCAGCAAAGTTGCAGGATACAAAATTAACACACAGAAATCTGTGGCTTTCCTATACACTAACAATGAACTAATAGAAAGAGAAATCAGGAAAACAATTCCATTCACAATAGCATCAAAAAGAATAAAATACCTAGGAATAAACCTAACCAAGGAAGTGAAAGACCTATACTCTGAAAACTATAAGACACTCTTAAGAGAAATTAAAGAGGACACTAACAAATGGAAACTCATCCCATGCTCCTGGCTAGGAAGAATTAATATTGTCAAAATGGCCATTCTGCCCAAAGCAATATATAGATTCGATGCAATCCCTATCAAATTACCAACAGCATTCTTCAATGAACTGGAACAAATAGTTCAAAAACTCATATGGAAACACCAAAGACCCCAAATAGCCAAAGCAATCCTGAGAAGGAAGAATAAAGTAGGGGGGGATCTCGCTCCCCAACTTCAAGCTCTACTACAGAGCCACAGTAATCAAGACAATTTGGTACTGGCACAAGAACAGAGCCACAGACCAGTGGAACAGAATAGGGACTCCAAACATTAACCCAAACATATATGGCCAATTAATATACGATAAAGTAGCCATGGACATACAATGGGGAAATGACAGTCTCTTCAACAGATGGTGCTGGCAGAGCTGGACAGCTACATGTGAGAGAATGAAACTGAATCACTATCTAACCCCATACACGAAAGTAAATTCAAAATGGATCAAAGACCTGAATGTAAGTCATGAAACCATAAAACTTTTAGAAAAAAGCATAGGCAAAAATCTCAGGGACATAAACATGAGTGACTTCTTCATGAACATATCTCCCCAGGCAAGGGAAACAAAGGCAAAAATGAACAAGTGGGACTATATCAAGCTAAAAAGCTTCTGTACAGCAAAGGACACCATCAATAGAACAAAAAGGTATCCTACAGTATGGGAGAACATATTCATAAATGACAGATCCGATAAAGGATTGACATCCAAAATATATAAAGAGCTCACATGCCTCAACAAACAAAAAGCAAATAATCCAATTAAAAAATGGGCAGAGGAGCTGAATAGACAGTTCTCTAAAGAAGAAATCCAGATGGCCAACAGGCACATGAAAAGATGCTCCACATCGCTAATCATCAGAGAAATGCAAATTAAAACCACAATAAGATATCACCTCACACCAGTAAGGATCGCGATCATCGAAAAGACAAACAACAACAAATGTTGGCGAGGGTGTGGACAAAGTGGAACCCTCCTACACTGCTGGTGGGAATGTAAATTAGTTCAACCATTGTGGAAAGCAGTATGGAGGTTCCTCAAAATGCTCAAAATAGAAATACCATTTGACCCAGGAATTCCACTTCTAGGAATTTACCCTAAGAATGCAGCACTCCAGTTTGAAAAAGACAGATGCACCCCTATGTTTATTGCTGCACTATTTACAATAGCCAAGATATGGAAGCAACCTAAATGTCCATCAGTAGATGAATGGATAAAGGAGATGTGGTACATATACACAATGGAATATTATTCAGCCACAAGAAAAAAAACAGATCATACCATTTGCAACAACATGGATGGAGCTAGAGGGTATTATGCTCAGTGAAATAAGCCAGGTGGAGAAAGACAAGTACCAAATGATTTCACTCATATGTGGAGTATAAGAACAAAGGAAAACTGAAGGAACAAAACAGCAGCAGAATCACAGAACCCAAGAATGGACTAATAGTTACCAAAGGGAAAGGGACTGGGGAGGATGGGTGGGAAGGGAGGTACAAGGGTGGGGGAAAAGAAAGGGGGCATTACGATTAGCATGTATAGTGTGTGGAGGGCACGGGGAGGGCTGTGCAACACAGAGAAGACAAGTAGTGATTTTACAGCATCTTACTATGCTGATGTACAGTGACTGTGAAGGGGTATGTGGGGGGGAATTGGTGAAGGGGAGAGCCTAGTAAACATAATGTTCTTCATGTAATTGTAGATTAATGATAGCAAAATAAAAAAATAATAATAATAAAAAAAATAAAAAATAAAAAAAAAAAACAACTCGGGAATTTGAAAACACTGAAAATACTCCAAGTGCCAGAGCCTTTCTGCTGCAGGCCCAGACTGTGCAGCCCCACACTTGGCATTTGGAGAGTCAGCAATTACTATTTCATCTGAACAAATGTCATCCTAAAGTTTAGCCTTAGAAGGGTAACCTTATGCTCTGAACCAAAAACTAGGAAAATACTTTGGAGAGAGAAATTTCTTTCCTGATTTGTGAATGTTCTTA
Organism: Manis pentadactyla; assembly: GCF_030020395.1. Classification (NCBI taxonomy): domain Eukaryota; kingdom Metazoa; phylum Chordata; class Mammalia; order Pholidota; family Manidae; genus Manis; species Manis pentadactyla. Next base: position 50,792,428 of record NC_080027.1, read on the forward strand.
AGAAAAAAAGTCTCCTGATTACCTGAAATTCATATTACATTTGGTTTTGTAATCAACAAAATCTCTTGTATGTATAAACAAAAATAGTGTTACATGAGTTTGGAACTGTGCATGCATCCCTCCACAATTAACCTATGGAGCACAGAGGCAGGCTTATATCTAGATGACTTCTCCTCAAGCAGTGTATCTCATCATGTGATTACCTAATGCTTTAAACCCAGGTTGCCGGATTTTACTCCAGACTGAGGGTGGTACAGCACAGAACTCTGTCACTTCTAACAATCTTTCTAAGAAATTCCCACTGAAATTTGAGAAGCACTGTCCTAACTAGTGAAAGGCAAAAAAAAAAAAAAAGAGAGAGAGAGAGAGAGAGAAAGAAAAGACTCAAGTGAGTTCATGTGAAATGGAAGTTTTGGAATCCCCCAAATGGCTATAAATTCTCTCAGAAAACAGCCTGTGCAATTACTTGCAGAAGATTGCTATTGTGTTCTAAACCGGGAAACAAAAATGAGAACACTGATTCCTCACAACATAAGAATAATTTACTGCAGGAAGGAAATAATGTGTTGTTGGTGCAGAAGTGGGGAGGAGAGCTCTGAGACAGAGGTGTTGGGTTTTGCCCGGTGGCCCCTCTGACTGGCAGCTATAGGAAAATGCTGAGGCTGGGGGAGGAGCTAGCCCCTCGCCATGGTTCTGGGCCGAGAGGCAAAACCCCAGGAGTGCTGAAGGGGCACCCCAGTTTTGTCCAGGCCTCCATCCTCCTCCACAAAGACTTATGCTTCAGTGGATGCTCACTACACCCCACCAGCAGGGTGTGATGAGCCAGTCACAGATTCCACTCCCCTTTCCAGCTCTGGGGCTAGGCAAGTGACCAAACCTGGCCAATGAGATAGGAAGGCAACTTCTGCTGAGGGGCTTCTGGGGAAGATCTCCTCAGTACAAGAGAGGAGAGGGAAAGACTCCACCCCTTCTTGTTCTACACATTGTGGGGATCCAGCTATGATGCCTGGAACTGCAGCAGCCACTTGCCACCAATCTGAGGCTGGACCTGGAATAGAACCAGGAGGCAGTGCTGGGGCCCTGGAGCTTGGAGCCAAACTGTCTCTGAGCTTCTAATTTTGTAAGATGATAATTCTCTTTATTGTTTAGGACACTTTGAACTAGGTTCTTATTAAATTACACCAAAAGCATCTTAACTGTGGGAGGGAACTTTTAAAAACTGACTGTGTGTGATAAATGTGAAATCAGACAAAAATTTTTATTATTGTAAGGGCTGGTGCTAGAATTCCTTTTAGGCAGGGAACTGCCTTTTGGGAAAAACATGTGGAAAATTGTTGGGGTACAATGAGGAGTTTCAAAAATCTGAGTATTAGCTGGAAAAGAATAGTCAGATGGAGACAGCGCTGCACAGTAGAGGGGGAAGCAGACTCCTAGAAACTGTGGAGGAAGACATGACAGAAATAAAAGAGAAGTCAAGAGAGCTTTGGAATATGTAATATGACCCTCACCCTTTGCTAGGTTCACAAATACTGTTAGTGCACATACACAGTCAATTAATATATGACAAAGGAGCCATGAATATACAAAGGGGAAAAGACAGTCTCTTCAATAAATGGTGTTAGGAAAATTGGACAGTTACATGCAAGAGAATGAAACCTGGATTAATCCTTAACACCATACACAAAAGTAAACTTGATGCATTAAAGACCTAAAAAGAAGACGTGAAACCATAAAATTCTTAGATGAAAACACAGGCAGAAGTCTCATGAACATGAACATAAGCAATTTTTTTTCTGGACATGTCTCCTGGGCAAGGGAAACAAAAGAAAAAGGAAACAAGTGGGACCACATCAAACTGGAAAGCTTCTGTACAGCAAAGGACACCATCAACAAAACGAAAAAGCATCCATCCTACAGGATGGGAGAATATATTCATAAATGATATATCTGATAAGGGGTTAACATCCAAACAGGTAAAGAACTTGTACAACTCAACAACAAAAAAACCAAATAACCCAATTAAAAAATGGGCAGAGACTCTTACAGCACTAAATTATGTTTTCTGCCTTTATCTTGCATCTACCTACCACTTCAGCATTTTATTTAAAAAAATAATAATAATAAGGGAGAAATGTGGGATTCACATATAAATCAAGTATAAAAATCATATCTGACTTGATTGTTTATAGTTCATGATGCGTGATCAAAACCAAAAGTTTCTGTGATATGACTGCCCTTGCACTGTTCACCATGTAAGAACTTATTCACTATGTAAGAATTTGTTCGTTATGCTTCAGAAGATTGGAGTCTGTTGATAAATAGGCTTGGGGTTGATTAATGATTGTGCATTGAGTCTCCTATACAGAATTTTATTGTTGTTAACAACAATTTGATCAATAAATATGAGAGATGCCCTATCAAAAAAAAAACATGGGCAGAGAACCTGAGTAGACATTTTCCAAAGAAGTCATACAGATGGCCAACAGGAGCAAGGAAAGATGCTCCACATCTCCATAATCATCAGGGAAGTGCAATTCAAAACCACAGTGAGATATCACCTCACATCACTATCCAAAAGACAAGAAATAACAAGTTTTGGCAAGGATGTGGAGAAAAGGGGCCCCTCCTACACTATTGGTGGGAATGCAAATTGGTGCAGCCACTACAGAAAGCAGTACAGAGGTTTCTCAAAAAACTTAAAATAGAAATACCATGTGACCCAGTAATTCCACTTCTAGGAATTTACCTGAAGAAAACAAAAATCTCTTATTTAAAAAGATATATGCACCTGTATACATATATATTCATAAAATAAATTCATGAACATAAACATAAGTAATTTTGTTTACTGCCACATTATTTACAATTGCCACATTATTATGAAGCAACTAAAGTGTCCATCAATAGATAAATGGTTAAAGATGTGGTACATATACACAATGGAATATTACTCAGCCGTAAAAATGAAAGAAATCCTATCATTTGTGACAATGCAGTGGACTTAGAGGGTATTATACTAAGTGAAATAAGCCATGCAGAGAAAGACAAATACCATATGATTTCATTCATATGTGGAGTCTAAAAACAAAATGGAACAAAATAGTAATGGACTCATAGATACTGAGAAGAGACTGGTGGTTACCATGGGAGAGGGGTTGGGGTGTGTGAAGGTGATAATAGGTGAAGAGGATAAAGAGGCACAAAATCTCAATCATAATATGGGGATAAAAATACAGCATAGACAATATAGTCAGTAGTACTATATCATCTTTCTATGTTGACAGAAACTACGCTAGTTGGCATGAGGATTTAATAACACATATAACCATCAAGTCACTATGTTGTATATTTGAAACCAATATAATATTGTATACCAACTATACTTCAATAAAAAAAACCTAAAAAAAACACAAATACTGTAAGGGGATCCCTTGTAGATGCCAGTGAATTGTGTATTCAGGTTGACATGGGGCATCTGAATCAGGATGGCTTACATGGCTGCAAAATTCTGGAAACAGAAGCACCAGGAGAATTCACAATAGACTTGGGGGGTGCTTTGGACTTCTGGACTGTGGAATTTGGGATTAGGAGCAATCTTTTCCATAGTTCAAGTATTAAGGAGGCCCCAGCTGACAACTGGGTTGCAGGGACCCAGGAAAGCCTATTTGAGGAGAAGGTGAAAGGCTTAATTGAGACCTCTCTATATTGCAGCTCATCAGTAGAGGGGCAAAAATCATAGTGTGAATCAAAACAGGAAACACTGGGTGCAGTGCCCAGCATTTGGAGACTGGAGAGTCCATGGGAAGTGGAGTGGCTGGGGCTATTAAACAGATACAGGGCCATTCCTATAGAACCTGCAGTGAATTATCTAGTAATGTGGGGGGCATGTGGGCCCAGTTGCCCCTGGCTCTGGGGCAAGAGGATGGTCGGCCTCTCGCCCTGGTCTGGCCAGCCAGAAGTGTGCCATTTGCCAGTCCTTGCATTTGGGATGTAATAAGCGGTCTGCCAAGGTTGTCCAAACCTGCCCTGTCCCCCATTCCTGCTATTTCATGGGAAGAGCAATAGAACTATTGGGAGAGACTCAAGAAGCTATCTCTAAGAATGACAGAAGACCCCAAAGGGCACAGACAGCTGGCACTTTTGTATCTTTCTTACAGCTAAAGCCTGGGCCTTAGAAAGCATGGGAGGCTTTGGAGAAGAAGATCTGGCTACAGGGATCAGGCTGGAGGATGGCATTCAAGGTTCTTGGACTCTAGCATCTGAGGAAGGGAAAAATGGAAGACAAGCTTACCCAGATACTTGCTGATCTGACCAAGAGGCCTGAGTATGGAGCAGAATGGAGAAAGTGCCCAAAGAGGCAAGATCCATGGCAGAACTGGATGCAGGATACCTGCCTGGAATTCTGGCTATTGCCAACTGGACTCTCCCGTCCTCATGTTCACCACATGAGATGTATCACTACTTACCGTAGACACATGCTGTTAAGGGATATGAAACAATTGCTGCTTGCTCCTTGGTCACCACATACACAAGTCAGAACCCTCTGTGTGTGCCTGCCATCGAGTCACTTCCTCCATCACCTGTCCAGCTGGGGGCAGTGTAGGGGGGTGACCCTGGGCCCTAGCCCCTCCCGCTCATCCCGCTATAAGTAATCATTCATTCACCCTCATTCCTGACCTGTGAAACCCACCCACCCATCTGAGGCTGTTCCTCATCTCTCTCCCCTGAAGTATCGCAGCAGCCTCCAGTTTGCCCTCCCTGCCCCCAGCCTCTGTCTTCTTAAGGCACCATCTGGATCAGGGTGTCAACCTGACCAGAGCCTTTCAACGTCATCCTCACTGCTTACAGAATACAATAGAAATCCCTCAGTGGGACATCCAAGATCCTACACAATCCAAGTACTACTTGCCTTTCTAATTTTATTTTCCAATCTATTCCCCCATGAAATCCCGACCCCATGCTTAAGCCACACCTAAATACTTATTTCTGTGTAATGTTCTGCATGTTCCTACCTTGCTATCTTTTCTTAGTTGGCTCTTTCTACTATGAAGCCTTCCTCCCTCTCTGCATTCACTGAAGCCCTAGCCACTCTTCATAATTCAAGACAAATACCCCCTCCCCCATGAAGTATTCCTAGTTGGAAGTAACTTCTCATTTTTCTCTTCCTCTTGGTACATATCATCATCTCAATAGCCATCCTTGTCACTCCCTGCCTATGCTTCAGTGAATTTGTTTCTTGTCTCTTTTAACCTTTATTTGAATGTAAACACCTTTAGGCCAGTACCATGTATTAAATTGCTAGCATGGTGTGTATATTCAATAAATATTTTCTGAATTTGAGCTGAGTTAGAAGCTGAAATTAGGGAGAGAATTCTGGGAGCAGTTAATAGAAGAGAGAAAGAATGGAGAACCTGGTCCTGCGTCTTCCACAAAGCCAGCCCACCTTCAAGGAGGAAGACGCAGTGTCTCTAGGCTTGGCTGTACCTAAAGGGCTCGCTGCTGTCTCCAGCCACACCTGCTGCAGTGTTCAGGGACAGAACCTTGACCTGGTGAGAAGCTGACACAACTGTTTGAACTACAGGTCACTGGAGTACTGACATACTGAGATGTTAATGCCAAAAGTGGGCATCCCAGACACTCAGGTTTCCAACCCTCATGTTTTCCTCTCAAGGAGAGTCTTCCCGGATGTGGTTCTCCTTGAGGGAGGGGACAAGGAGAATCAGCCATCACCCTGGGCTCCAGTGAGCAGCACCAAGGTGGGCTTGGGTGTGCAGAAGCTATAGCGGCCTTGGAAGGCCTTGCGTTCTGCTTGCATTCAGCCTAGTGTCCCTTTGGCTTCCAGATGTGCCACATTCCTTGGCATGGCATAATGCAGGCCCCATTGCCAGCTACCGACACTGCTTGCACCTCTGCCTCCACAGGCATCCAGCTTTCTGACAGAATAAGGAGGTGGCTGGCTGCCATTACCTCTGCTTCTCAGGGGATACTTTCCCAGCTGTGCTGGAACTTGTGAAGCATGAAGCTTTTTCATAGGGACTAGGTTTGATGTGGGATAAGAAGGAGATGGACTGAGTCAGCATCTGGCCTCGGCGCTAGGCCCTAGGGATCCATCATGTACCCCAAGCTCAGGTGTAGACTGACCCTTAGGAGCCCACCACCACCACCACCCTCTTACCACAGCAACCACTGTTTAGAGAAACAGGAAAAAAAACCTGTTCAGGTTAACTGCTCCGAATGAGATTGGAGGTTTACGGGGCCTCCAGCATGTGACTGATAAAACAGGTTTCTCAAGTAGAATGCAGTTCTTTCTGTATAAGGGTGAATGGTTACCATTTTATGCCACTAAAATCCCATCAATAACCAGGACTTTATAAGAGCCCCTGACAAATAATGGTAATTTACTATTATGGGTTGAATTGTGTCAGCCTCACATTCACATGTTGAAGGCCTAACCCCACCACCTCAGAATGGGACCATATTTCGGTCATTGCTGATAAGGCTGGTTAAGATGGGGCCACAGGGTGAGCCCTAATCACATGATTTGTGTCCTTATAAAAAAAAAAAAGGAAGTTTGGACACAGACACACACATAAACGGAGAGCACCACGTGAAGAGACACAGAGAGGACATCACCTGCAAGCCAAGGAGCGAGGCCTCGATACACCCGTCCCTCGGGGCCCTCAGAAGAAACCACCCCCACAGACACCTCGTTTCCAGGCTTCTAACCTCCAGAACTATGAGACAAAATATTTCTGTTGTTTAAGCCGCTCGGTTCATGGTACTTTGTTATGGCTGCACTAACAAACTACCACACTTACCATTCAAAAATTCTCCCTACACATCATGTTCACTTACTGCAGTTAAAGTTTACAACAATACAATGAGTTAGTTACTTTTATTTCTCCTCATTTTCTAATTGAGGACTATAAGGCTATGAAAGGATAAAAAACTTGCCTGAGGTAGTAAGTTACAGAGCCAAGATTTGAACTCTGCTGCTTGACTCTGAAATCCCTGTTTTTTCTATGCCCTGTCACTGCCTCAGCCAGAATGGACGTCCTTATGAATCAGTGCTGTCATGTGTCCTGGGCTCATGGAAGCTATGCCCAGTCCTTGTCCTCTCTGTGTGGACACACTCTGTTGTTGTCAATGCAATGGGCTTCCTGCCATGCCACCCAAGATAGACAACACTTGGCAGCTCCCAGATGGCCACACAAGAGCTAAGGTGGCCGAAAGGCTGGCAAGGGCTGACAGTCAAGGCCCAGCTGGCAGGAGGAGGTGAGAGAGTGAGGCCAGTACTCACGAACTGACAGGCTCAGCCATAATTCTATAGACCAAGTGGTGCCAGGCACCAAGAGAAGTGCATGAAAATCCAAGGAGGCACGAAGTAGATGGACAGTTATGTGGAACTGAGCCTGGGGAGGAAGGACAAGACAGGCACAGAAATGCAGGCTCTGGGACCCACAGAGACCAAGGAAACTGCAGTTCAAGCTCAAGGGACCCTGGACTGGACCGAATGTGGGCCGGGGAGAGCCCACAGGAGCCCCTTGGGGCCCAAAGTCGGAAGTAACTGGTGTCTGAAGCTGATTCCCATGGGCCTGACTTTGGCAGAAACAAGGTAGAGAAGTGAAGAGGCTTCTTGTCTGAATTCCAGAGAAATAACTACCCTTGTGCAAATGAAACAAATGGGAACAAACGGTGCATGGTGGTCCACGAACAGCAGGCTTAGAGTCATTGTGGCTTTCCTTTGGGGCTCCTCTGCCCCTACTCTGGTTCAAGTCCAGGGGTCATGAAAGGCCTTTAACAGCCCTGGGCAGAGCACACCTTCCTCATTCCTCTTCTGATTCCAGGCCTGGGCTGCCCACCAGTTAGTATACCAGCAGGCCCAGCAGATGTGCCCCAGCCACTTCCTGAGTGTTTCCCAGCCTCTGTCAGCCAGCCTTCCTTGCTTCTACAATGTCTGGGGTCTCAGATATAAGCTATGAGCTCACCAGATGGGACCACAGCCAGCCAGCAGGAAGTTATGGCAGGGGACTTGCTTCCCCCTCTGAGCTCTGCTCATTCATCTTTACAGCATTCCAGGATTTTTCTCAAGTGTGCATACCTACCTTTGGTGGGAAATGGATGATAAGCATTTTAAATGCCTGGAAGTTTCCTACTTGATGGGCTCTCCTTCTGGCAAGATCTATACCAGAAACCCTGGAGTTCACTGAGACCACAAGTTCCTCTTCAACAAGGAGAAGTGAGGGGATCCTTAGAGCTAATGTCTTCCCTTGCCTTTCTCAGCTTCTTGGCAGTGGCTTGCTGAGAGTAGAAAATGCTCAGGCCTTTTAGAACCTCTTCTGGAGCTGGCATAGGAGGACTCAGAGCACACAGACAGCTTCCCTCAAACTCTTCCTCCAATGTCTACTCTGCCTGGCCACCTCAACTTCGACTCTTTTCCATCCTTAAGTGAGTGAGAGGCCACCCCTTTGCAACTCAGAGGTAATAGTACTTGGGAAAGTGCCAGGATCTTAGAGCTTGAGCTGCAGCTGAGAGTGAAGCAGTTTCATTTTAACAACCAAGCACCCCAAGTTAGAAACCATAAAATGCCAAAAAAAATTAGTCTGTCCTCTCCGATCTTTTATTGCCTCCCTCACTGAAGCCATCCACATGCCCATAAGCAAAGCTGTCACCCAAATGGAGGTGTTGCTGGATTCATTTAAGAGATAAATATGGGAACTTAGAAAGTTTATAAATTCAGTAGGTGTTAGGAACCCAGCTTTGCTTTGCTGATGTTTGCCTGTGGTTTTTGGACTGAGCTGTGCATGCAGGTCAGGACAAAGCTCACCACCCACCAGCCTTGGGCTACAGAGACACTGATTTGTAATGGGGATTTTATTGCTCTTGTCTGCAATGTTTAATGTATCAGCACCACATGCCAGCCTCCATGGGGCTCTCACTCCCCCAACAACACCTTCCCATACACACACAATACCCCAGACACTCTTTGGAGACTGACATCCCCATATTCACTTAATAAATATTTATAGCATATGAGACAACGGGCTGGAAAGCACAAGACAGCTATGGCTCCCACTCACAGTGGGATCTGCCTGGTATCAACTTGGCTTGTAAACCTCTCTGAATCTAGGGCAAGGTGTCCTAGGGAAGAGGTGATAAACATGCACTGCTTGGCTGAGCCCCTAACTGACAGAATCTTGAAACCAGAAACCTACTCTAGGTTTCCTGCACAGCCCATGAGCTGTAGATCTCCACGAGTGTACACTCTCAATGGAAGACAAGTCTGAGAATGAGATGCATTTCACTTCTGAAAGATGACCCTTCATTGAACATCAGAAAGGAAACAATGTCCAGATGTTCCAAGAAAGACCCCCTCATGCAGCATCTAAGCATTTTCTAAGTCCTGGAGCCCTTTAAGATTATGATATCAGATTATGAGCCCCCTGAGTACTCCTCCCAGAAAAATAAACACATACATACAAAACTGTGCATGCAATAAATTTGGAGATTGAAAGATGAATTAGACCCAAGCCTTTGACTTCCGGAAGCTAGCTGTCTTACAGAGAAGGTAAACAAACATATAAAAATGAACATGGCGATGAGAAAGTGACCAGTACTCTGGAGGATTATGGTGCTTAAGCATTTTGTGAGTTCATGCAAGAGAGATCAAGCTGTAAGGTAAAGAGCCAAGCAGAACAGGAAGGAACCAGTCCTAAATGCTGTTTTGTGTACTGAATATGTGTACTTCAGATGTCCACTCAGGGTCTCTTTTCCCTGACTTATAAGTCAATGTCCCGGGACTTTGGAGTCCGTGGCTGAGGAAGTTCAATACCCTCTCCAGGATTTCTGCTGCTCGCTGGCTTCCTTGTGCTTCTGCCTCTCAAAATTCTGGCTTCTGCACACACCACTTCTGTCCCTACACAACATCCCCCACAATACGAAATTCAGTCACTCCTTTGATTTCCATCACACCAAGCATTTGCACAGGTTTTACAAAATATTGCAGGGGGTCCTGGGAAAGGGTCATGTGACAGAGCACCTGGCCTTGTGCCGTCCACCAAGTTCTTCTTCCCCACCTTCTCTCTGCACTTCTGTCTCTTACCTCCTCTTTTCCAGAAGCAACTCAAAAAGTTCCTGAGCCTTGGTGTCAGCCAGCTCCCAGGCCTGGGGTGAGGATGAAGGAGGGTTGGCAGGGGAGGGGAACTGCCCTCTCTCCAAGAAGGATACTTCTTTGGAAGGCATCTTTCCAAAACACACACACAGTTTGACAACAAAAGTCTCCTTCCCACTTGTATCTGTTAGTTGAACAGAACAAAATCCACTCTGGCTAGATTAAGCAAGCAAGAATTTATGACAGGATATTAAGTGTCTTACAGAACTATGAGGAGGGATTTAGAAGAAGCTTTAGGTTGAGCTTTCAGAAAAGCTTCCCAAAGATGATCTGGGCCACCAAAGAAGCTTCTCGCTCCAGAACCAGCGCTAGTCCTGCACAAGGCCACCAGCAAAATGGGTGCCCCTGGACTCCCAACATCCATGAGGCTAGTGGCAGCACACAGGACGTCTGCCTGCACTACCAGAAAGCTCGGTCAGCCTCTCTGCTGCAATGTCAGCAGGCACAGCAGAAGTCTCTGCTCGACAGCCCCATGTCTCCCACAAGTACACATGATGGCCGGGCCGTCCTTGCCTCCGGATCTCTGATGGTATGGGAGTCCTGGAAATGCAGTGTTTAGCTCGCCAGCCTTTGTAATCCTGGACAGCCCACTACAAAGCAGATGGAATGAAGGCTGAGTACTGATCTACTGTGTATATACCACACCATGTTATTTTGAATGGGAGGAGAGAGAGAAGAGGTTAAGGGGAGAAATGAGCCAACTTTTATTAGGCACCTAATATATATGAGGTAATTTACATCCATTACTTCTTTAATTCCTACAACAAACTATGTGTAGGTGTTATCACCATATTAAAGGTGGGAACTAAAGCTGACAGTGTAAGTTAATCGCCCAGTTCACATCGGGACAGATGCCTCTTGGAACAGTAGAAGAAACCCTTACCCCCACTCCCAGAGCTCATACAAGCTAAAGACAGGTGAACAGCCTGGTTCTTCCATTAGAATTCCAAACATCCTGCATGGTCTCCACTTTGACATCCTCTGTACCCAAGCTCCTCCTATTTCAACCACCATATGCTTCCACTGATGCCCTCAGAAACCACCTCACCTGCTAGCTTCTGCCTGAGGCTATCAGCCAGCTTGATGTTCTGCTGGCTGACTTCCACCTGCCACCCTTCTGGAAGCACATAGGCTGCTTCTTGAATGCCTTCACCTTGTGGGAGGATTCTTGTCAAGTCTTTCACTATTCCACAATCATCAACAATTCTGGAACATCTGTTGTACAGTTGCTTTGTACAATTCAATCCCAACCTCAACCTCTGAGTAGTGTCCTGGTAACCGCACCTCTGTGCCCCATTCATTTGTCATTAGAGCATTCTCTACCTTGCCCACTTAAATGACGACTTTGGGTTCTGCAGTCTGCTTGTCTGACAGTTACCAGGCATGCTGCAGACTTGACTAACCTCTGAGTTCCAGCCTCGGGGGCTCCATTTGCAGCATCTCACAGTGCTTAGACTTGTCTTCCACAAGGAAGTCTCCCACCTGCACTTTCACTCCTCAAAGGCCTTCCTTGCTACTCTTCTGTGCAGAGAATAACAGACCAGTATCTTCACAAGCCTATTTGAGGACTTAGTGGAATCATTATGAGGTGCCCTGACATATGTTTAGACCTCAGAAAATCCTAGTTTCTTACATCTACTCCCTTCCTATGATAGGCTGCTTCTGAAATGGTTCCAGATGGCCCAGTCTCCTGGTATTCACACCCTGGTGTAATCTCCTCTGTGTGTGTGTGTATGTGTATGTAGACTGGATCTAGGGAGTTGCTTCTAACAAACAGAATATGGCAAAAGCAATGGGGTGTCACTTTCAAGATAAGGCTACAAAGGACCACGCCTTCCATCCTGCTTGCATTCTCCCTCTCCCTCTTCCCTCCTCAGCTTGCTGGTTTTGCTGGAGCAAGCTGCCATGTTGGAGAGGCCCACATGGCAAGGAACTGAGGAAGGCCTCCAGCCTATAGCTAGGAAGGAACTGAATCCTGCCAACATACACAAGAGCAAGCTTGAGAAGGTGATCTTTCCCGTCATGTCCACACCCCAAGTGACACCTTGAGTCCATCCTGTGAGAGATCGTGAAGCATGTAAGCTGTACCTGGATTCCTGACCTACTGAAACTGTGAGATAATAGATGCTGTTGTTTTAAGCCACTAAGTTTTGGGATAATTTGTTATGCTGCAGTACATAACTAATACACTTCCCTTCATAGTATCATGGGTTCCATTTCTGGGCCAAAGCTTCTATGTTAGTGAAGAGGAGAAAGGAATACCCTCTCTTTTGCATTGTACATTAAGGTCAGATTGTCTACCCCAGGGAAGGCATCTGAGAGTTCATCATAGTCAGGACCCATTGGACCTGCCCGTTGGTCCTGCATAGTCTGGCCCACACACTCATCCTTATGATGTAGGCCACACACACTTGTCTGCCCTTCACCACTACAGCTGTGCTCCTCCCTCAGAAACAGGCAGTGATGCCAGGCCCCTCTCTCTTTGGCTCTAGGCAGAGCCAGGACAGGGGTAAGGCAAGGCAGGTGTGCACAGGGCTAAATTGTAGGAGGCACTCCCTCTCTGGCTCATGCAATTGCAGGGTCAGCACCTGAGAGGAGGGTCTCCTTCAGTTTTGCGCCCTTGGTGCCTCACCTGCCTCATCTTAGTTCCTGCCAGCTCCCAGGGCACACCTTCCCTGCACTCCTACCCCAGCCTTAACAATCCCAGACACAGGTGCTGGCCAGCCACAGTAGTCACATTTCCTGCTGACTCCAGCTTGATTCCTCAGCCAAATGTCAGAGGGCACCAGGCTGTCTGAGAGCCGACCCTTCTGTGCCAGGATGCCTTAATTCATGAATTTCAGTATGCGGATGCATTTAAATCCCTCTGCCCTGATGGCTCCATGAAGGATGCTGGTTTTGTCTCATGTACCAAGGAGCTCTTTCTCCTTCATGCCAAAAGGGAATGACAAACAATCATCCCACTTCCCACCAACCTGCTCCAAAATGAAAAAAAAGAAGAAAAGCATTATGGTGAAAACAGATAAATTGGACTATGTCAAAATTTAAAACTGTGCATCAAAGGACATGATAAACAGAGTGAAAAAGGCAACTCACAGAATGGAAGAAAATATTTGTAAGTCATATATCTGATATGGATTTAATATCCTGAATATATAAAGAACTCATACAAATCATCACCAACAACAAAAAAGATCCTGATTTTATAAGTGGGCAAAGGACATGCATAGACATTTCTCCAAAGAAGATACACACATGACCAACAATCACGTGTAAAGATGCTCAACATCACTAATTATTAGGGAAATGAGCCAGAGCTACATGCTTCCTCACATCTAATGGATCAATGTGGTTGTATGCCCACTCCTAAAACAGTCACAATGGCCAGGGGAATGCCAAGGAGGTTGAGATGGTGCTGATGATTTGGGCCAGTTGAAACCTTCCTTGAAACCAAAGTTGATTTGACCCTAGACTTACACCACATTGTTGCTATAAACTGTTGGAATGGCTACTGGAAAGGTAACATAACATCCACTAAAAAAGCCCTTTATCAGTGTGAACATGTTGTGTTGTGTTTGTCAGTATGTGCATGTGTGATATGTCTGTGTGTGTGAGGTGTTTGTGTGTTTGAGTGTATTATGTATATGTGATGTGTATGTGTGAGATATGTTTATAAGTGTGCATGTTGTATGTGATTTGTGTGTGTGTGTGTGTGTGTGTGTGTTGAGAAGACCATATGCCCAGTGTTCCTTCCATTTGGAGCCTTTCACTCTGCCCTCTGCTCCTACTACCTCGCTGGCTCCTAGGCCCTATGACCCTATGGCCAATGTGTGTGCAAAATCCCTTTCTCCTTAAGCACAGATAATAGGTTGAAAACTTTAAAAACAACTTTACTAACAAAAAAGGAGAACAGAAAGAAAATCAATTCAGAGAGCATAAGAAACACACAAAGTTATTTTGACAATGTATGTGGCTGAGCCAATACTAATCTCCTCTTTTCCCCAAAATGCTGTCTGCCTTTGAGCCTTCCCAGCTCCTGCCTGGCTCTAACTGACCCACACAACTTCATTCCCTGCTTTGCAGAACAGGCTCCAGGTGGCTTATCCACTTGCAGCCATGGCCAAAAATCCCATCTGTACTCACCATTTCACTCAGGACTTTTCCCCCAACCCCACCACAGTTCCAGGAGACTCTGCCCTTCCCAACAGTAAGGGGCCCTCAGTAAAACAGCTTCATCATATTCTGTGGTAAGAATCAGCATAGTTGAAAAGACAGGAAGCTTGCCTCATGCTCTCCATCAGTGTACTTCACACTCCTGCGAAGGACTAGGAGATCACCTCCCAGCCCTAGTCTAGTACCTGGTCTAGCTGCCTGGCCTACTGCCTGCTGCCACCTGCCCCATACCCCTCTCCCCCAAATCAAGCTGATCCACAGCCCTGTGCAGCCCTCTGCTGCCGTCTGCTGGGCCTTGCTTCCCCAGCCTGGAGTTCACAGCAGCTGGGACCGAAGGGCTCTCTTCCCCAAAGCTTTGAGAGTTCCTCTTTGGTCTGACCACTAGAACACAGCTACCAATATTTTAATCCATCCATCACTACTCATATGCTTGATTATTTGAAAAAAAGAAAAATGTGGAGAGGATTTACCTCACCACAAAGGCCACAGTGAAGATTAAAAGGGTTATTCATTCATTCATGAGCCAAATGTTTATTCATGCCAACTCTTTGCTAGACATCATGTTGGTACCAAGGATACAAGAAAGGAATTAGAAAGAAACCATCCCATAAAGGAAATGAATAAGATACAGGGACAGAACATCCCACGGGGAAGCTACTTGGCTGAGAAGGAGGCAGCACTTCAGTATGAGCAGATGTCACAGCAAGAATGGGGTAAGGAACTGGGCTGAGTCTTCTGAGCAGAGAGACAAGGAGAGCATTTTGAAGTCCAGAGGAAGGTGACTGAGGCTGGGAGCAGCTAGAGCTGAAGTAGGGCAGTAGGCACTGGCTAGAGTGGGCAGAGGCTCGCAGAGAATGGAAGAAGAGTGGACTTTATTCTCCATGCAGTGGAAACCACTGAAGTGTTGGGAAGTGGGTTTCTGAGATCAGGCCCTCCCATTCTTCCTGCCATACCTCTGGGTGCTCTGCAGTCTCTGGCTGGTTCCTTCTTCTCCACTCATCTCTAAGGGCACGCAAGGAAAAGGCTCGGTCCTGGGCTCTCTTTTCCTCTCTTTCCACATTCTCCTCTCCCTCCACCATCTCACCCACTCCTATGGTTCTAAGTAACCTTCATATTCGTGTCCATGTCTCCAAATATAACCTTTCCTTCTGGTTCCATATCTGCTTATCAAACTGCTTACTTGCTATCTGCTTTTGGATTTCTCCAGCATCTCAAATGTAACATCTCAGCCCTACACTTTTGATCTAACCCCAGCACACTCTCCTTCACTCCCAAACTGATTTCTCCTCTAAATCTTCCCCAACCTAGCAAATGGTACCACTTGCTGAGACTCTATAACATAAACAAGCCCAAATACAGTATTTTTTTTCAAAGTCCCTCAACCTTCCCCAACCATTACTATTTCTCCGCTTTTAAATATCTACATTAAAAAGGTGGCTAAATTTACATGGTCGAGAAAGGTACAAAATGAAAAGGTTGCCCCTGGAACTCAGCCTACACCCAAACCATCAACAAATCTTGTTATTTCTACCTCCAGCAGGTGTCTCAAAGTTGTCCATTCTCCCCATCTGTGGGCAGGGCCCACACTGAAGACTCACCACCACCACCTCTGGCCTGGAGCACTGCAACAAGCTCCTAACTGGCTTCCTCACTGCAAGTTTGTTCTCTTCCAGCAATCTCCACGGAATGGCCAGGGAGATGTGGTTACACTCTGGGAAAATGGAGCCTGTCATTTCCCTACTTCAAATCCATTAATTACTTGCCTTTGTGCTTAGGACAAAACCAAGCTCTCCCAAAGAAATCTGGCCCATCTTTCCAGCTGCATCTCACCTTCTTCTCACCCATGATTTACTGTGATCACCATGCTGATACTTTTGTAGTTCCTTTAAACCCGCCAAGCTGTTTTCTGCCTTTCAACCTCTAATTGTGTAGCTTCCTCTACCTGGAATGCTTCTGCCTTCATCTCCATGAAGCTGATTACTTATTCTTCAAATCATGGCCTAAATGTCACCCACCAGCAAGATTGTCTCTATCCACCCCATCCAAAGTCTGTCCACTTCTAGATCTTTCTGAGATCAAAATATATTTTGAAACTTCAATCAGTAAAGCAGTTAGGTATATAAGAGAAGAAATTAATGGAACAAAAGAAAAATCAGAAATAGACTCTAATGCACAAGGGAATTTAGTATATTGTAAAGGTGTAAAGGTGAGATTTGAAATCACTGGGGAAAAGATAATAGTTTAAAGGTGACTCACAACTAGTCAGTACCAACCAAAATAAAAACAATCAATTCCAGATGGGTCAAATATTTAATGTAAAAAATAAATCATAACATATAAGCTAATTTATTACTAATCTAAGAAAGAGGCCTTTCTGAGAAGGCTGTAAAACCCAGAAGCCATAAAGGGAAAAGTTAATAAATGTGTCTAAGTAGCAATGTAACTGGCATGAAAAAAGGGGAAAAAACCTAAAACTAAATCAAAAGACTAAGTTCAAAAATAGGGAAAACATATTTAAAACAAATTTGTCAAAGAGTTCTTTTCCTTAACTTAAATTGGACTGATGTAGATTAATATGAAAATTTTCAACTGGGTTAAAAATAGAAACCCAACAGAAAAGTTAGAAAATTGTGCAAACTTTCAAGACTTTTGTATACTAGAACCCAATAGTAAATTGTGCAAAATATAGAAATAGTTTACAGAAAAATAAAATTAAAAAATGATAAGCATAGGGAAAGATGCTCTATTTCATGTCTAATTAAAGAAATTCAGATCAAAATAGTAAGAAACCTTTTTTTTTTTTTCACTTATCAAACTGGTGAAGGGGCTGTGAGGGAATTAATACTCTCACCCACTTTTAATGGGAGGGGAGTACAAACTGATGCAGTCTTACTGCAGATTAATTTGATAAAATCTATCAAAATTTAAAAAGCCTATATACTTTCACATAGCAAAGAATTTAGATATGGTTATACCTAAAAAAAACTGAGATATGTATATATAAGAATCTTTGCAGATTTTTATGAATGCAAAACCCAAGGTATCTAATAAAAGTAAATAAATTACATGTCATCCACATGACACAATAGTGCTAGTGATTAAAGAGAATAAGGGAAATTTGGATGTGCTGATGGGAAAGGTTTTAAAAGACATATTAAGAGAAAAAAGAATGTTGTAGAGGAAAATGACCCCTTTTGTAAAAATTATAACCGATACATATGTGGAATGTTATAATGTACAGAAAACAATACTTTTTAACCGTTGGGGAGGGTTAAGAAGGATAAGAAGGAAAGGAGCAAGACTCCCCTTTTTCACTTTGTATTTTCTGGAGTACAGTTGAAGACCTTTAAATTTTACTTTGGATTTATATTATTTTTTAACATTTTTTTAGAACTTGGCACTCAATTGTTTATTATCAAATTATGGCCTCTAAGCTTTGAATGACTTCCAAAATATGCTCTGTGCTAAATAACAGAATTCCTTTAAGCATTTCTCCTTTAAAGTAAGTAAGATGTGAAGCTTTCCCTGTTGAAGACCCTGGGGTGGGCATTGCTGGAGGAAGAGGATTTCCTGCCATTTTCCGGAGGGGTGGGTGCGAGGATGCTTGCTGGAGCACTGTCCCTCAGTAACCCTGTAGCCTCAGCCTACTGAAAACATTTCCATGGCCCTCTCCATGGAAATTCCGTTCCCCCAGGCACCTCACTTGGAATCCAATCAGGCAGCACCTTGATCTTGGACTTTCAGCCTCCAGAACTCTGAGAAATAAATTCCTGTCGTTTAAGCCCCCCAGTCTATGGTATTTTGTTATGGCGGCTCAAGCAGACTAAGACACAAATCTTTCCTAATGAAAGCTGAGGCTGCCCCCTACTCCCCACCAAGTTTGTCCTCCTTCGGATATACTCCCACAGTCCTAGAGTTCCTGAATTTCCTTACATCTTATAGTTTACCCATTTATCACAGTAAATAATTCTTTATATTAAACTGCCCATTTAACCTACTGTGTGGTTTTTGTCTCCTGATTGGACCCAAACTCTTTCATCTCATCAGTATTTTCTATCTTAGGATAGAAATTTTTTAAATTATTTATTTGTTTGTTCATTTATTGCTCATGTGTCTCCTGCTAGACTGTATACTCCATGATCACAAGGACCATGTCTCTCTTTTGTGTCTTGTCATTCAGTTCATAGTAGGTGCTCAGTAAAGCCTTACTGAGTGAGTAGAAAGCAGTAAAGTGTAGTGATTATGAGTGTGGACTCTGGAGCCATACTCTGTAAGTTAAAATTGTTTGGCTCAGCCTCTAAATAAGTGTGTGACCTTGGGCAGGGTGCTTAACCATGCCTCTCTTTTCCCATCTATAAAATGGAGGTAATAATACTATGTACTTCATAGGACTCTTGTGTGGATTGAATTAGTTACTATACATAAAGCACTTAGAAGAGTTCCCAGCACACAGTAAGTGAACTATACTACGTGAAGCAAGGTCAAGGGGAATGAAGACAGTCTAGAGACTGGGGTAACATTCGTCTTCAAATATCTGAAGGACTCTCACAGACAAGACCCAGTTAGACAAAACTACCACAGAAGTGGAAAACTATAGGAAAGGAGGTTGGGCTCATTACAAAGCCTTTGAAATAGTCTGAGCTGTCCTAGAGAGATCCATCATTCCTGGTTTGCCCAGCACTGTACAGGTTTTAAAACTGAGTTCCCATCCTGGGAAACTGCCCTGTCCCAGGCAAACCAGAGAACTGGTCACTCTAGCTATCCCCACAAGGCCTCCTTCATGAAGCAGTGAGTGTACCTCTCTAACAGATTTGAGCAGAAGCCGAAGAACCATGGTTCAGGGATGTTCGAGAAGTTATTCCTGCATGAGGAAGGACCTAGGACTAGAAGAACTTTAATCCAGATTTTTTAATAAACAGGTATCAGCAGAAGCAGCAGGCATCTGGAGACAGAAAAACCCAGGTTCAAATTCTACCTCTGCCACTTAATAGCTGTGTGACCTTGGGTAACGTAATTAACTTTCTGATCCTCAGCATCTTGATCTTTAATAGGAACAATCATTCCCAATTTTTAAGGTCCGGGTCTGGATTGGGCATAATGTATGTAAATTGGCTTGCGCAGTGCCGGGTACAATGTAAGTATTCAAGAAGTTGAAACTTCTTTCATCGTTCTGACTCTAGGATTCTCTAATCTCAGCTTATCTAAGCAGTAGTTCTCAAAGTGTGATCCCTGAGACAGGAGCATTGGCATCACTGGAGAACTTGTTAGATACGCAAATTATTCATCCCACTTCACACTTACTGACTCAGAAGCTGGGGATGGGGCCCAGAAATCTGAGTTACCACTAGCTCTGTAGGTGGTGCTTTTACACTAAAAAGTTTAAGGTGCACTGCTCTAAGGACAGTCCTATATCTGAAAGACAAAAATGGAAAATCTCTCCAAAGCTTAAAAATCTTTCCCTTTATTCCACCATAAAATAAAGTTATTTTTAAATGAAAATAGTGCTTAAATGTTGATCTCAATGTTATTTTTTTTTAGTTGCCTTTGTCAACAAGCCTCATGGGCAGGAATCATCTGTACTCTGTGTAAATATGTCAGTATGCCCTGGCCTTGACACATCCTCAGCCAAAAAGTACTGATAAATTGGCTAAGTTTGGTTATACTGTGTAAACAACTTACTTGACCATCATAAACTACACAGTCAATTGACTTTCCACATTTACAGATGGAAGTAAGTAGCTAGGGATAGCTAGGAAAGAATTTCCTAAATTGTTATAACATACTTCTTTAGACATAAAGTCACCACAGGGTTAAGTGAAAAGAATTCTAGTGGAGTGCACGTTAATTTTTTTTCTCCACCCTAACAAGTCCCAGAACACGGTGATATGTTTATAACATACATAAAGACAGACAAAGAATCAGGTAAAAGTATTTTTAAACAGTTCTAAACTCATTTTATAAACAAAGATCTTTTAATATACAAATCCTAAGATAATTCAGTCAAAATAATCCATCTTATCTTGAATTTGAAATGCTTCTGACAATTTTTAGGAATGACTATGAAGAACAATCTTCATTTTTCAAGGTTCTGAAAGTATCTTCAAAATATTTATTTAAACACATAAGCAGAAAGCTTCATTTTCACAAAATAATAACATGCAAAGTCCAAGTGTGCATTTGCTTTTGGAAGCAATATCTTTTTTGTGCTTCCAACTGTGGTTTTATAAAGTAATTCCAAATCTATTTATGTACTGAGCACTTTATAGGTCCCTTATACTGGGAAAGAGGAGTACTCAAAAAGTATTCTGACCTTCAGGAAAGTCAGAGCCAGAGGGGAGAAAATATAGCATTCAAAAATATATTTTAAATGTACGTGATATATAACGAAATATATATATATATATATATTCCAAACTAAATATTTTTAAAGACAGTAAGAAAAATAGGAAGGAGAGAGATCCTTGAAGGATGTTATCAGAGCAGACTTCCTGGAGGATATGGTACATGATGCCAAAGAATTAGTAAATTTCAATGCTGTGGTGTATTCCTTTGTCACTGACCTTTAGAGAGTGTTATTCTTGCAGTCAGGATTTTGCTTGATATCCTCTCTGCCTGAAACACTCCTTCCACATTCTGCCTATTCAGATCCAACCCATCTTTCAAGGCCACCTCAAATTCCATTTTCTGTTCTTCAACAAGGATCAGTAATAAAATCCTTAAAACAAGAAGGGATCTTGTGATTCTTATCTTTGGGGACAATAAGAAAGAGAGGAAGAGAAGAATTTGAGTTCTACCTGAAGTGAGAAAAGTCCAAAGCATAGAACATATGGTCACAGTTTCCAAAGTAGAGTCACGTAAGTCACATTACACCACATCTTGTTCCTACACCAATCCTAGGAAACAGATATGACTACTCCCCACTGCCTCACATCATTGCAGATCACTGTATCTATGTAATTGGACTGTTCTGAAGATTCAGTGGATTTCAGCATGTAAAGTGCTGATACAAATAAACATTTAATACCTGTTAGTTACTATTAATTCCTACTAGGGAAGTAAGGATCAATGGGAAAGATTAAGTAACTTTCCTACGCTTCCCAGGGATACCACACACTTCAGGACAATTCCTATGCAAGTTTCATACCTTGGGAATTACCAGATCAAATGGGTAATGTCAAACACCAGAGATACAGACAAGTGATTACAAGTTCTCAAGGAAGACTCTCCCACCTGACCGCGTCCATCACCACTGCCACCCCTATTTGCAACTTTTATATCGAAAGGCCAGAATATCATCTGTATTAGTAGGATTTTTTTTCCTTTAGTCTCCCCACTTTAACTTGTGGTGTAGTCTTTTAAGGCTTCCAGCATGGGCCAAAGCTTCTAATTTTGTCTCTTTGTGGGCATTAAAACTCAAGTTCCTAAAGTAATGGAAAACAACATCTGCTTGTACCCACTTGCTATCTGGGTAGTCTTAGCACAGGCTTAAATTTCTATTATTCAGATTATTAGGTCTCTCAGCTATGCATTTACAAGGACATTTACTGTGCTGTTCTTGTTATTTTTAATCCAGCATATCTAGGTGTTTATAGCAAGAGGATTTTCTGGTTATTCTAATTTGCCAGATTCCTCTCATAGTTTTCACTAACCATCAAATTAGGCCTGTTAACCTCTGCATTCCCAGTTGTTATGTAAGGAAGCACTTTATGTACTTTTAAATATCTGAAAATAAGCTCATATTTATTAAAAACCCAGAGGAAACTATGGCACAGATTATAAAAAACTGCTAATATTTTTATAATCTAGTTATTTGTAATGACAAATAATAACCCTAAAATGATTTACTGATGACCATATATCCTAATATTTCAGAAACAAGCCTATATTAATAATTAACAGGGGAAAAGTACAATTTAAAAATTCATCTGCAGAGACTTATACTATTGATAGGCTCTGGTAAGGGCTGAATTGTGTCCTTCCCAAATTACGTTGTCCTAATCCCCAGTACCTCAGAATGTGAGGTATTTGGAGATAGGATCTGAAAAGAGATAATTAAGTTAATATGAGGTCATTAGGGTGGGTCCCAACCCAATATGACTGGTATCCTTACCAGAGAGGAAATTAGGACGCAGACACACACAGAGGGAAGACCATGTGAAAACACAGGGAAAAGACAGCCATAAACAAGCTGAGGAGAGAGGCCACAGAAGAAACCAACTCTGCTGGCACCTTGATCTTGGACTCCAACTTCCAGAACTGTAAGAAAATTAACTTCTATTGTTTAAATCACCCAGTCTATAGTACTTTGCTATGGCAGCCCTAGAAAATTAATACAACTCCCTATTCTGTCTTAATAATGTATACAAACTACTTAAAACACTTGCCTGTGTATCCTGCTGTTTAAAAGGTATGTAAGATTTTGAACATTGTTAAGATCAAATATTTTTTATTCCTTTTTAATAATTAGCATATTTTACAACATATAAAATAGCTCACTCTTCAGATTGGCTAAGTGTATATATATATTTACCAACACTAGAACCACAGTATCAACAACAGAAAACTAGAGATTCTTAGCTATCTATTTTGAATATGTACTCAAATCTATACTGACCAAATACGCTAATTGCTTTACCTTGATCTGGTGTACTCAGGCCCAAAATGGAGCATGGCATTCTGTGAACAGACCATTGCACAGTCATGCCAGCTGAAATAAAATCTTTGTACTCCCTCCAAAATTGGATCTACAGCTTAAAAATATTTTATTTAATCAGTGTCTGCTACAGTTTAGAGAAAAACAAAAAGCTGCCTGTAGTGTCAAGAGTTGCACTTCAAGTCCCAATTGTTGCCAGCTAATTTTCTCTCCATCCTGTCCTCTGATTCCTTGCAAACCCTCTTCCCCTACTTGCCCACTGAATGCTAGAATTCCTCAGAGCTTGGTCCTGGGCCCTATTCTTGTCACTCTACATTCTCTTTCTAGATTACCTCATCCAGTCCCGTTGGTTTAAATTTCATCTGTATGCCAGCAGCTCTCACACTTATTTCTCCAGCTCAGACACTGTCTTCTGAGTTTCTTATCTGTATATCCAACTGCCTGTCTGATTATCTGTCTCAGGGATATCAGAGTCAGGGCAAACCACATCTGAAATCCAACTAGTGATCTACCCTCACCCAAAGGGACTCCTCCACTAATCATTCCTATCTTGGAAAATGACATTTCATTCACTCAGTTGTTTGTACCAGAATCCTTCTTTATACTACTTTTCCAATGGCCCATATATACAATGCATTTGGAAGTCCATATGTATTTTTGTTTAATGCTCACTTGATACACCTTAAAATGTACTAAACAGTGTTTCCTAGAAATACTGTGCTGAGCTCTCAATATAGTGTACACTTACCACATGAAAGATGCAATCGAGCTGAATTTAAATTTTTTATTTATTTTTTAATTAATTAAAAATATTTAATTAAAATTTAAATTAATCTTGGATTTCCAAGATTTAGTATGAAACATTTATCTCAATTTTTATATTGATTACGTATTGAAATTATATTTATTTTGGATATATTGGGTTAAATAAAACATAGCACTAAAATTAATTCCATCTACTTTTTTTTAATGCAGCTACTAGAAAATTTTAATTACCTACCTAGTTAGCATTATTTTTGTATTGGACTGCTCAGCTCCAAACATTGAAATTGTTATGCAACTAATCAAAACATAAATTTAACAAAGCTTCCACTTAAAGGCTTTGAGGGAGGTGGGAGGAAACACAAACAAGTTGGTATTTTTTAAAGATAAATGTGTAACATGCTGAAGCTAGATTGAACTCTGGGCCCAGAGTGGATGAAGTATTGAGTTAAATAGGAGGCAACTGGAGGGGCGGAAGATGGCGGCGTGAGTAGAGCAGCGGAAATCTCCTCCCAAAACAACATATATCTATGAAAATATAACAAAGACAACCCTTCCTAGAATAAAGACCAGAGGACACAGGACAATATCCAGACCACATCCGCACCTGAGAGAACCCAGCGCCTCGCGAAGGGGGTAAGATACAAGCCCCGGCCCCGCGGGAGCCGAGCGCCCCTCCCCCCAGCTCCCGGCGGGAGAAGAGCAGGCAGAGCGGGAGGGAGACGGAGCCCAGGACTGCCGAGCACCCAGCCCCCGCCATCCGGGCCAGAGTGCAGGGCGCTCGATACTAGGAAAACAGGGCAGCAAGAACAGTGAGCAGGCACTGGAGGCTGGGCGACTGAGGGCATAAGAAAAGCGCGCGACCATTTTTTTTTGCTTTTTTGCTGCTTTGTTTTGGCGAGCGCTTTTTGGAAGTCTTAAAGGGACAGGGACCCCAATACTAGGGAAACAGGGCAGAAAGACCGGTGAGCAGAGGCCTGAGGCTGGCACCGGAGAATAAAGAAAAACGAACGACCACCTTTTTTTTTTTTAATTAAAAATTTTTTTTTTTTTTAAATTAAAAAAAATTTTGTTTTCTTGTTTTTTTTTATGGACGTTGTTTTGTTTTGGCGGGTGCTTTTTGGAAGTCGTAAAGGGGCAGGGCGGGTCACTTAATCCAGAGGTAGGGAATCCGGGATCTCTGGGCACCCTAACCCCTGGGCTGCAGGGAGCAGGGAGGCCCCTTACGGAGATAAATAGCCTCCCAGCAGCTCCTGCTCCAACGCGACTCCACCATTTTGGAGTAGCTGCCCAAGCCAGGCCATGCCCACAGCAACAGCGGAGATTAACTCCATAGCAGCCGGGCAGGAAGCAGAAACCCTGTCTGCGCGCAGCTGCGCAGCACAAGCCACTAGAGGCCGCTGTTCTCCCAGGAGAGGAGGGCCACAAACCAACAAGAAAGGAAGTCCTTCCAGCCGTCACTCGTCCCAGTTCTGCAGACTATTCCTATCACCATGAAAAGGCAAAGCTACAGGCAGACAAAGATCACAGAGACAACACCAGAGAAGGAGACAGACGTAACCAGTCTCCCTGAAAAAGAATTCAAAATAAGAATCATAAACATGCTGACAGAGATGCAGAGAAATACGCAAGAGAAATGGGATGAAGTCCGGAAGGAGATCACAGATGCCAGAAAGGAGATCACAGAAATGAAACAAACTCTGGAAGGGTTTATAAGCAGAATGGATAGGATGCAAGAGGCCATTGATGGAATTGAAATCAGGGAACAGGAACGCATAGAAGCTGACATAGAGAGAGACAAAAGGATCTCCAGGAATGAAACAATATTAAGAGAACTGTGTGACCAATCTAAAAGGAGCAATATCCGTATTATAGGGGTCCCAGAAGAAGAAGAGAGAGGCAAAGAGATGGAAAGTATCTTAGAAGAAATAATTGCTGAAAACTTCCCCACACTGGGGGAGGAAGTAATCAAACAGACCACGGAAATACACAGAACCCCCAACAGAAAGGATCCAAGAAGGGCAACACCAAGACACATAATAATTAAAATGGCAAAGATCAAGGACAAGGAAAGAGTGTTAAAGGCAGCTAGAGAGAAAAAGGTCACCTATAAAGGGAAATCCATCAGGCTAACGTCAGATTTCTCAACAGAAACCCTACAGGCCAGAAGAGAATGGCATGATATATTTAATACAATGAAACAGAAGGGCCTTGAACCAAGGATACTGTATCCAGCACGACTATCATTCAAATATGACGGTGGGATTAAACAATTCCCAGACAAACAAAAGCTGAGGGAATTTGCTTTCCACAAACCACCTCTACAGAACATCTTACAGGGACTGCTCTAGATGGGAGCACTCCTAGAAGGAGCACAGCACAAAACACCCAACATATGAAGAATCGAGGAGGAGGAACAAGAAGGGAGAGAAGAAAAGAATCTCCAGACAGTGTATATAACAGCTCAATAAGCGAGCTAAGTTAGGCAGTAAGATACTAAAGAGGCTAACCTTGAACCTTTGGTAACCACGAATTTAAAGCCTGCAATGGCAATAAGTACATATCTTTCAATAGTCACCCTAAATGTTAATGGGTTGAATGCACCAATCAAAAGACACAGAGTAACAGAATGGATAAAAAAGCAAGACCCATCTATATGCTGCTTACAAGAAACTCACCTCAAACCCAAAGACATGTACAGACTAAAAGTCAAGGGATGGAAAAACATATTTCAAGCAAACAACAGTGAGAAGAAAGCAGGGGTTGCAGTACTAATATCAGACAAAATAGACTTCAAAACAAAGAAAGTAACAAGAGATAAAGAAGGACACTACATAATGATAAAGGGCTCAGTCAAACAAGAGGATATAACCATTCTAAATATATATGCACCCAACACAGGAGCACCAGCATATGTGAAACAAATACTAACAGAACTAAAGGGGGATATAGACTGCAATGCATTCATTCTAGGAGACTTCAACACACCACTCACCCCAAAGGATAGATCCACTGGGCAGAAAATAAGTAAGGACACGGAAGCACTGAACAACACAGTAGAGCAGATGGACCTAATAGACATCTATAGAACTCTACATCCAAAAGCAGCGGGATATACATTCTTCTCAAGTGCACATGGAACATTCTCCAGAATAGACCACATACTAGGCCACAAAAAGAGCCTCAGAAAATTCCAAAAGATTGAAATCCTACCAACCAACTTTTCAGACCACAAAGGCATAAAACTAGAAATAAACTGTACAAAGAAAGCAAAAAGGCTCACAAACACATGGAGGCTTAACAACACGCTCCTAAATAATCAATGGATCAATGACCAAATCAAAATGGAGATCCAGCAATATATGGAAACAAATGACAACAACAACACTAAGCCCCAACTTCTGTGGGACACAGCAAAAGCAGTCTTAAGAGGAAAGTATATAGCAATCCAAGCATATTTAAAAAAGGAAGAGCAATCCCAAATGAATGGTCTAATGTCACAATTATCGAAATTGGAAAAAGAAGAACAGATGAGGCCTAAGGTCAGCAGAAGGAGGGACATAATAAAGATCAGAGAAGAAATAAAGAAAATTGAGAAGAATAAAACAATAGCAAAAATCAATGAAACCAAGAGCTGGTTCTTCGAGAAAATAAACAAAATAGATAAGCCTCTAGCCAGACTTATTAAGAAGAAAAGAGAGTCAACACAAATCAACAGTATCAGAAACGAGAAAAGAAAAATCACGATGGACCCCACGGAAATGCAAAGAATTATTGGAGAATACTATGAAAACCTATATGCTAACAAGCTGGGAAACCTAGGAGAAATGGACAACTTCCTAGAAAAATATAACCTTCCAAGATTGACCCAGGAAGAAACAGAAAATCTAAACAGACCAATTACCAGCAACGAAATTGAAGCGGTAATCAAAAAACTACCAAAGAACAAAACCCCCGGGCCAGATGGATTTACCTCGGAATTTTATCAGACATACAGGGAAGACATAATACCCATTCTCCTTAAAGTTTTCCAAAAAATAGAGGAGGAGGGGATACACCCAAACTCATTCTATGAAGCTAACATCACCCTAATACCAAAACCAGGCAAAGACCCCACCAAAAAAGAAAACTACAGACCAATATCCCTGATGAACGTAGATGCAAAAATACTCAACAAAATATTAGCAAACCGAATTCAAAAATACATCAAAAGGATCATACACCATGACCAAGTGGGATTCATCCCAGGGATGCAAGGATGGTACAACATTCGAAAGTCCATCAACATCATCCACCACATCAACAAAAAGAAAGACAAAAACCACATGATCATCTCCATAGATGCTTAAAAAGCATTGACAAAGTTCAACATCCATTCATGTTAAAAACTCTCAGCAAAATGGGAATAGAGGGCAAATACCTCAACATAATAAAGGCCATCTATGATAAACCCACAGCCAACATTATATTGAACAGCGAGAAGCTGAAAGCATTTCCTCTGAGATCGGGAACTAGACAGGGATGCCCACTCTCTCCACTGTTATTTAACATAGTACTGGAGGTCCTAGCCATGGCAATCAGACAAAATAAAGAAATACAAGGAATCCAGATTGGTAAAGAAGAAGTTAAACTGTCACTATTTGCAGATGACATGATACCGTACATAAAAAACCCTAAAGACGCCACCCCAAAACTACTAGAACTGATATCGGAATACAGCAAAGTTGCAGGATACAAAATCAACACACAGAAATCTGTGGCTTTCCTATATACTAACAATGAACCAACAGAAAGAGAAATCAGGAAAACAACTCCATTCACAATTGCATCCAAAAAAATAAAATACCTAGGAATAAACCTAACCAAAGAAGTGAAAGACTTATACTCTGAAAACTACAAGTCACTCTTAAGAGAAATTAAAGGGGACACTAACAGATGGAAACTCATCCCATGCTCGTGGCTAGGAAGAATTAATATCATCAAAATGGCCATCCTGCCCAAAGCAATATACAGATTTGATGCAATCCCTATGAAACTACCAGCAACATTCTTCAATGAACTGGAACAAATAATTCAAAAATTCATATGGAAACACCAAAGACCCCGAATAGCCAAAGCAATCCTGAGAAAGAAGAATAAAGTAGGGGGGATCTCACTCCCCAACTTCAAGCTCTACTATAAAGCCATAGTAATCAAGACAATTTGGTACTGGCACAAGAGCAGAGCCACAGACCAATGGAACAGACTAGACAATCCAGACATTAACCCAGACATATATGGTCAATTAATATTTGATAAAGGAGCCATGGACATACAATGGCGAAATGACAGTCTCTTCAACAGGTGGTGCTGGCAAAACTGGACAGCTACATGTAGGAGAATGAAACTGGACCATTGTCTAACCCCATATACAAAAGTAAACTCAAAATGGATCAAAGACCTGAATGTAAGCCATGAAACCATTAAACTCTTGGAAGAAAACATAGGCACAAACCTCTTAGACATAAACATGAGTGACCTCTTCTTGAACATATCTCCCCGGGCAAGGAAAACAACAGCAAAAATGAGTAAGTGGGACTATATTAAGCTGAAAAGCTTCTGTACAGCAAAAGACACCATCAATAGAACAAGAAGGATCCCTACAGTATGGGAGAATATATTTGAAAATGACACATCCGATAAAGGCTTGACGTCCAGAATATATAAGGAGCTCTCACGCCTCAACAAACAAAAAACAAATAACCCAATTAAAAAATGGGCAGAGGAACTGAACAGACAGTTCTCCAAAAAAGAAATACAGATGGCCAACAGACACATGAAAAGATGCTCCACATCGCTAATTATCAGAGAAATGCAAATTAAAACTACAATGAGGTATCACCTCACACCAGTAAGGATGGCTGCCATCCAAAAGACAAACAACAACAAATGTTGGCGAGGCTGTGGAGAAAGGGGAACCCTCCTACACTGCTGGTGGGAATGTAAGTTAGTTCAACCATTGTGGAAAGCAGTATGGAGGTACATCAAAATGCTCAAAACAGACTTACCATTTGACCCAGGAATTCCACTCCTAGGAATTTACCCTAAGAATGCAGCAATCAAGTTTGAGAAAGACAGATGCACCCCTATGTTTATTGCAGCACTATTTACAATAGCCAAGATTTGGAAGCAACCTAAATGTCCATCAATAGATGAATGGATAAAGAAGATGTGGTACATATACACAATGGAATACTACTCAGCCATAAGAAAAGGGCAAATCCAATCATTTGCAGCAACATGGATGGAGCTGGAGGGTATTATGCTCAGTGAAACAAGCCAAGCAGAGAAAGAGAAATACCAAATGATTTCACTTATCTGTGGAATATAAGAACAAAGGAAAAACTGAAGGAACAAAACAGCAGCAGAATCACAGAACTCAAGAATGGACTAACAGGTACCAAAGGGAAAGGGACTGGGGAGGATGGGTGGGTAGGGAGGGATAAGGGGGGAGAAGTAGGGGGGTATTAAGATTAACATGCATGGGGGGGTAGGAGAAAAGGGAGGGCTGTACAGCACAGAGAAGGCAAGTAGTGATTCTACAACATTTTGCTATGCTGATGGACAGTGACTGTAAAGGGGTTTATAGGGGAGACCTGGTATAGGGGAGAGCCTAGTAAACATAATATTCGTCATGTAAGTGTAGATTAGTGATAGCAAAAAAAAAAAAAAAAAAAAAGGGCAGTTCCTGTGTGGTAACCTCCAACGAGTTCTACACAAGGGTATAAAGGGCATATAAAAGTGTAGGCAAAGGGTCTGTTTGTGTTTATACAGAGGATCAAAGCCTAATTGGGCTACCCCGAAAATGAACTAAGATACAGTATGAAAAAGAACTTCCAACATCTGCACTCTCTGGAAGACTCATGCCAGAAGATGATCATCAAAAAACCCCAACAATGATCCACGCACTGCTACAGCTGTAGATGCACTCATCCCACCAGTTCCTGGACTTGCCATGGGAATGAGGAAGGAGATATCTAAGCTGGCCTGTGCATACAGTAAAACAACAAAATTGGACTGGATCTATACTGTTGGAACTCAACCAAGAATTTGGAGAAGTGCAAATTGTAGCGCTCCAAAATCTTACAACTACAAACTATTTACTGTTAAAAGAACATATGGCATGTGAACAGTCCCCAGGAATGGGTTGTTTTAATTTGTCTGATTTCTCTCAGACTGTTCAAGTTCAGTTGGACAATATCCACCATATCATAGATAAGTTTTCACAAATGCCTAAGGTGCCTAACTGGTTTTCTTGGTTTCACTGGAGATGGCTGGTAATTACAGATATGCTTTGGTTATGTAACTATACTCCTATTATGTTAATGTGTGTGTGCAATTTAAGTAGTAGCTTAAAACCTATACATGCTGAAGTTACTCTACAAGAAGATATATCAAAGAAATAATCAATCTTCCCATGTTTTCTTCCGCCTGCTACTTCTATAGCTTTTCTTCTTCCCTCCTAATTACAACCCTTAAATAGAATTCGTGCCTCATATCAAATTTACCGAGTATCATAATTCTTCCAAGTGGTAAAGATACCTCAAGACAAATGCTGGGCATAGAAGCCACAGGGCATAAATATGCAAAGAAGTAAAAAGCTAACTTTTTCAAACAATAAGGCTTCTCTCTCACTTACCAACTTCACATTTCCCTGTATGGCCCCGGAAGATGACTGGTTAGCCAGAGACGGGTAAGATTCCTCAAGGGAGGAACAACCTAAGACAGGCACAGTCGCAGGGGGGCCATCAGGTGAGAAATTGGGGATCAACAGAGGTGAGGCTTAGAACCTCACCCCCCCGTTCTGAGAGAAATCTTCTGCATACGTGGATGTTTTATTGCCCTGGTCTAGCTTGGATTAACACATAGTCTACAGGCACACACCTGATCATCTACATTTGCTCTCTTACAACACTAAACTATGTTTTCTACCTTTATCTTGTATCTACCTACCACTTCAGCATTTTATTAAAAATAATAATAATAAAGAGAGAAATGTGGTATCCACATATAAATCAAGTATAAAAGCCAAATGAGTATTCATATTTGAACTGACTGTTTAGAGTTCATAATGCATGAGCAAAACGGAAAGTTTCTGTGATGACTGCCCTTGTACTGTTCACTATGTAACTTATTCATTATGTAAGAATTTGTTCTACATGTAAAAACTTGTTTGTTATGCCTCAGAAGATTGGAGACTGACAAAAATTAGGCTTGGGGTGGATTAATGATTGTGCATTGAGCATTGACTGCCCTATACAGAATTTTATTGTCGTTAACAACCATTTGATCAATAAATATGAGAGATGCCCTCACAAAAAAAAAAAAAAAAAAAAAAAAAAAAAGGACAGACTTCCAATGGTAAAATAAATTAGTAACCGGGATGTAATGTATAGCATAAGGAATATAGTCAAGATATTGTAACAGCCTGGTAGGGTGATAGCTGGAACCTAGAATTATGTATATAAATGTTCTACCACTGTGTTGTACACTTGAAACTCATGTAATACTGTGTGTCAACTACCCTTCAATAGAAAAATAATTATTTAAAAAAAAAAAAAAAAAAAAACCCAAGCCAGCCAATCAGACTCCCTTCTAGTTGAACAATAAAGATCACTAACTGGAGTAGATTCAACCCAGAAGTGATACTATGAATAAAAAAATAAATAAATAAATAAAATAAATAGGAGGCAACTGCAATAATCCAGGAAGGAAAATAGTATTTCCTTCCTGGGCTAGAGAGATGGTGGAGATGAAGAGAAGACCGTACATTTGAGAGACACTTGGGAAGTAAAACTGCCACTGTTTACAAATTTACTTAATCAGATCCTTCTCTGATCCAATCAAAACATTGCTTGCAAGCAGATTTAATTATGTTATAATTTAATGAACAGTAATTAAAACCTATTTAATCAAATTCTGTAATATAATCAAAACATTGATTGTAGGCTTAATCAAATTCAACAATTTTATTGAAATCACAAATCCACCAGATTCTCACATGCTTCAAAACACACACACACAGAATACATGAGCTATCGCACTGATTACAGAATTCGTTATAACAACTGTACTTAAAAGTGATCACAAAGGTAGTACAGGTATGACTCACACCTAATAGCTGCTATTGACTAGCAACCAATGACTGGGTTGAGGAACGAAAGAATTATTCATGGCAATCTTAAGAAAACAAGTTGGCCAGGCCCACCCTCCAAGGGCCAAGACAAGGGCTCGGCGGCGGAGGCGGGCCCGTGGAGAGGGCTGCTAGAATTGGCCGTTGGTCTCGCGCCAGTCCGGCACTAGGCCCCGAACGCGCCTCCTTTGTTGCCCCGGCGGGTACGCCTGTGACGCGTGAAGTCCAGCGCGCGGCACGGCGCAGGTTGGACTCAGAAGCCGCAGGCCCACAGAGGTGACGGCTCGCTACGCGAAGCCATAGTCCTACAGTCCCGGTAACACCGAAACCGCAGACAGAAGACGGCGTCGGACAGAGCCCCCCAGCGGGGACTGCTTCCGGGGCAGGGGGCGGGGCTGCTGGAAGTGGCCGGACGCTGTCTGCGGCTCGTTGTTTAAGCGGCTGACGGGAAGGAGAAGGTTTGGCTCCGGCGGCGCCGCGGGGCGGCAGTCACGACCAGCCCTCAAGCCGCCGCTAGCCTCTGGACTGGCAGAAGCCAGGAACCCCGGCTGAGGAGCGGCGGGGCGAGACGCCCGCTGGCCTTCTGATCGCATCATGTCGCGGGGCTCCATCGAGATCCCCCTCCGGGACACTGACGAGGTAAGTGCCTAGTATGGGGGAGGGTTGGAGCCGTGAATTTGGACGGTCCCCTCCTCTCCCTTTCTCTCGACTTCATTTCGGAAGCGAGAGCACCCTCTCCTCTCGGAGTCAGATCGAAATCCCCAGCCGAAGCTCTTATCACCTCCTTCCCCAGCTCTTGCGCCCTCCCAGGCGGGGAACCCCATGTCCCCGCGGCCTCGGGTCCACCCCAAGGAGTTCTTGAAAGTTCCCCTCCAACCTGTTCGTATTTGACAGTACTCTGCTCCTTTCCTAATTCACGGGTGTTGGGGTGTGAGGGTCCCCGATAAACTGCAGAGCACCTCACAGATCAAAGGATCAAAGGTGGGCGCTGGTGTCACCGCCGTCTGTCTGCTGCCCACACTAGGTGTCTTTTTCTGGGATGTCACTCTTTCCCTTAGAAACTCGCGTCTGTCAGGGTGCGCTGTGTCCGCCACACAAGGCTCCATCGGCGAAGTAGAGACCTCCACGATACAGACGCTCCTGTGTGCTAACAGAATGACCCCCTCCCTTTCCGTGCCTCGGTCATGAGTGGCCTATGGCTTGTCTGAGTACAGCTCTCAGCATTCGTATTGTCTCACTGGATATCACCTACTCTTACTTTTGTTTGTATGATTGAGACACAGTATTGAGATATAATTCACTCACTGAAAAATCCAGGGTTTTTAGTAATATTCATAAAGTTGTGTACCCATCACTGCTGTCTAATTCCAGAACATTTCCTCCTGTTATTTTGGTGCCCACATTCAGGGGTGTCTGTGACACACAAATGCTGCCTCCATGATTAATGTGTACAGTGGCATTCAACTTTGCATTGCCTCCTGAATTGTGCTGAGAAAGGTGTCAGACCTATGGCATGAGTCTGTGGGCTGCTCATCTGCACTTTACCTGCATTATATGGTTAAGCAGGGTTTTGTTTGTTATTTTTGAGTAAGCAAAGCTTTTGTAGTATTTTGTAGTTCTGGTGATTTGAGGACAGTTAGCAGGATTTGTTTGCTGCTCTATGTTTTTACTTTAATATTACTATCTAACCTACTTGCATGTGCTCCTTAAACATTTCTTAACATATACTTGCTCAGCTCTGTTGAAAGTGAACACAGCCTTACAGATATCATATTCAAGTATATTAAAGAAAAGCATCAGTCAAAGGAGAAATGTAAATTAAAACAAACAAACAAACAAACCAGGAGTTAAAATCTGCATTTTCTGTTTTAGGTCATTGAACTTGACTTCGATCAGTTACCAGAGGGAGATGAAGTTATCAGTATTCTGAAACAGGAGCACACACAACTGCACATATGGATTGCTTTGGCGGTCAGTATTCATGTTACGTATTTTTTTAAATGTTGATTGGGAAAAGCATGTGGTTTCTGTTTTCAGATACAGTAATAGCCAGCTTGAGTGTGTGATAAATAAATTAATTGTACCATATGTATGGAAGTTAATTGTATTATCATCTGTAGGACAAAAATGCCAGTTTCCTAAATAATGTGCTACTCCACTGACAAATTAATACATACTGGTAAAGGAAATGCATTTAAGTTAAATATACTTAATTCTATATTGAGTGTTTGATTATTTAGTGATTATTATAGGTAAGATGCCCACAAAAAACAAGGTGCCATTATGCAAACATTTCTACCTTACATTGTTTCCTGTAACAATAAAACATTTCCCCCAAAATACTCTAGAAGGTGATTAGGTTCCAGGCTAACTCACAAAAGCCCTCTTGGATGAAGTTTATCTCGAGCTTAAGTTTTTTTATCCCGTTTGGTCCCTTCCATAACATAAATACTACTGGAGATACCCAGGAAAATTACTCAGAGAGCCTGAAATTCTAACACCCTCCCCCTTCCCCAGCCCCCATTGTATAATGATGCTTCCTTTTTATGGGAACATTATAGTAAACTATTATAGTTATATAATATAGTAAGTACTATAATCATTATTCCAAAGCAAGGGGTGCCTCTGGTCTCTTTCATAAAGATACAGAACAGAAAAGGCTCCTAATACTGTCTTGAAGGGTCAGATAAGTAGGTCTGGAATTGGGCTTGCATCCAGTGCCCAAACCTAATTCCAAGAGTTTCTCAGATACGGATTTACAGCAAAGTACTTTTAGTGACAAACAGTGCCTTCCTGCTTGAAGTGCTAAGTTTTCCTAGTCTGTGAAGGAAAAAAACCATTCATACTTTTGTCACACATTTTTTTTTTAATACAAATGTCTCCACTAGCAGCACTTACACAAAAAATTGGAATATTGGAGAATCAGCAGGGCAGCTGTGGTAAGGTAAATTGATGAAAGATTATGTATTATAGGTTATTACAGAGGAAAGAATGTAGGCTTTGGGATTAGAGAGGCCTTTGTTCAAATTCCATCTTGGCTGCTTACTAGCTATGTGACCTTACACAAATGATCTATCTATTGCACTTGCTTTTTTATGAGAATGTTAGTATTCACTTCAAGGGTGGTTGTACAGATTAATGTGTATGAAGCTCCTGGCAGAGTATGTGGCCCTATAGTAAGTGGTTGACAAATGATGGATATAACTTTTATTATTAATTATGGAACACATACCCAGGGAAGTTATTAAACAGGCCCAAAGTCAAATCAGTTTTGATAGATCTAGAACCAGATCCCAAGTTTTCCGTTTAGAATTCCTTTTATGTCTTAATATTGCTTTCTCTTGGGCTCTGAGTTAGTTTGAAATCAACTATTGCTAGGGAAGAAGTGAACTGGAAATATTTGTAGTGATTGTAATCTTTTTAAACAGCTTTCTTAGGTGTAAGTCACCTATAATAAACTACACATATTTAATGTTTACTACTTGAGAAGCTTTAGCATATGTATACACCTATGAAATTGTCACCACAATCAAGATAATGTGTATATCATCACTGCCAAAAATTTTCCTCCAAACTCTCCCCCACCTCCCACAGTGCCCAGGCAACCCCTGATCTGTTTTTGTTTTTTACCCGTGATATGTTTTTTGTTGCTAAAGTTTAGTTTGTGTTTCCTGTAGTTTTATATAAATGGAATCATACAGTGTATACTCTTTTTGGTCTGGCTTATTTCACTTGGCGTATTTTGAGATATATCCATGTTGTAGCATGTATCAGTAGGTCCTTTCTTTTTATTGCTGAGCGGTACCCATTGTACAGATATACCTCAGCTTGTTTGTCCATTCACCTGTTGATCAGCATTTGGGTTGTTTCCAGTTTGGGGCTATTACAAATAAAACTGCTATAAACATTTTTGTACAACATATGTTTTAGTAATTCTAATTTGATTCTTTGCCTTATAGCTGGAATACTACAAGCAAGGAAAAACAGAAGAGTTTGTAAAGTTGTTGGAAGCAGCACGGATTGATGGCAATTTGGACTACAGAGACCATGAAAAAGACCAGATGACTTGCTTGGATACATTGGCTGCTTATTATGTACAACAGGCTCGGAAGGAAAAGAATAAGGACAATAAGAAAGATCTTATTACCCAGGCAACCCTCTTGTATACAATGGCTGATAAAATTATTATGTATGATCAGGTAAAGAAGTCAGATTTCTTTGAATTTATGAAAGCAAAATGTATGTGATGGGCAACAGATTTTTTTTTAACTTTTCTTAAAATAACATGGTTAATATAAATAGTCAAAAAGAAGAGATATTTCTCATTAAAATTAGAATTTCTTTAGTCCTTGTACTGTTGAAATAATGTGGGCAAATTTAACACACAAAACTTATCCATATATTGAGTCAGTAATTCCAACATCTCCAGGTGAGTTTCAAGCATATTTTAAGGAGTTCTAACTTTTCTTTTTGTCATCTTCCCTGTCACCAAAGATTTGTATTTCAGGATAATTTCTCAATTTGTAATTAAGAATTGCTAATTGGTAGTTAAAATATATTACAGTTGATACAGGAATTTGTGTGATGCTCCACCTCCTTAGATGGTTTTCATTTTAGTGTTACACATTCATGTTAAAGTCTTGAAGTCAAATCTAAGATGATGCATTACTTTTTCAGAACCATTTGTTGGGAAGAGCCTGTTTCTGCCTACTTGAAGGTGACAAAATGGATCAGGC
Organism: Manis pentadactyla; assembly: GCF_030020395.1. NCBI lineage: Eukaryota > Metazoa > Chordata > Mammalia > Pholidota > Manidae > Manis > Manis pentadactyla. The sequence continues at coordinate 50,830,095 of NC_080027.1, forward strand.
TGATGCACAGTTTCACTTTGTACTCAACCAGTCTCCAAATAATATTCCAGCCCTTCTTGGTAAGTCATTTTCAGCAGTCATCTTAGAAATCTATATTTTTCAGCACATGCCTAGAATATGTCTGTTTATAATAGCTCCTTAGTAACTGGTCTGGACCACAAAGTTGAAGAGCTTTATCTTAGTAAAAATGAAACTATTTGTAACAGATCATTGTTTCTGTTGAAATTACAGAAATAAAATATATACCAGTTAAGAATAATTTGTTATTCACTTCTAAAAGTCAGTAAACAATCTCTCTTTGGACAATTCTAAGCTATTTTAATTATCGTTTTATAACATTTAACCTAAAGACAGAACTGTTGTATCTATAGGCATAAATTTTTATGCCCTTATAGAAAACAAGTTTTAATATGAAATCTCAGTATTTCTTACTGAGAGATGTATCTGATTTAGGTGGTTAGTGTACAGCATGTGAGACTTGGGTTCTTTAATCAGTGCATGTTTATTTTAAAAAATCATTACAGGTAAAGCTTGCATTTCATTCAACAAGAAAGACTATAGAGGAGCTCTTGCTTACTATAAGAAAGCATTACGTACTAACCCAGGATGTCCAGGTAAGAGAAGAACTTTAGGTCTAAGCCGTGTATTATCCAACTTAAAATATTGAGGATTTGACAGTTGCTTATGAAAATTAGTTATGAAAAAATATGGTAGGATTGTTGAAATTCTTAAAAATTGAGGTACAGACAATAAAATGTACAAATCTTAGTGTACAGTTTCATAAATTTTGACATGTGTACACTCATGTAACCATCACCCAGATCAAGATACCAAACATCTTCAGTAATTTTTTTCCCTTCCCTTATTTCACCCATCTTCCCATCTCTCTCTTCTATGGTAACTAGTCTGTTTGTGTTTATGAGTCTGTTACAGCTTTGTTCATTATTTTGTTTTTTAGAGTCCACATATTAGTGAAATCATACGGTATTTGTCTTTCTCAATCTGACTTTTAATTCACTTAGCATAATACCTTTTAGGTCCATCTATGTTGTCACAAATGGCAAGATTTCATTCTTTTTTATGGCTGAGTAATATTCCATTTATACATGTATGGCATCTTTTTTTCCATTCATCTGTTGATGGACATTTAGGTTGTTTCCATACTTTGGCTTTCCAGTTTTGGTTTTCCATTATTTGTAAAAAAGGCTGAGAAAAATTTAGAGGTGCATATATCCTTCTGAATTAGTGATTTTGTTTTCCTAGGTTAAATTCCCACAAATGGAATTGCTGGATCTTATGATATTTCTATTTTTAGTTTTTTGAGAAACCAGAATTGAGGGTTTTTAAAAAATACTATGTCTGGTTGACAAGCTGAATAGTAGATCATATTATAATTTTTTTGCCCTATGCTATTTTTCTTTTCAAAATCCCATTCATTTAGCAAATTTTACTGAGTACCAACTATGTGAAAGGTGCTCTTCTATACCCAGGGAATGCAGCAATGAACCAAAGAGGCAAAAGTTCCTGTCCTCATGGAATTCATTTTCCAGTGGGGAAGATTAAATGAGTAGAATATATACTATGTCAGATATTGGAAAGGGCAAAGGAAAAATACACAGCAGAAAGGAGTGGGTATGAGAAGGCAGTGGGGGGTTTCTTGGAGAGGGTGAGCAGGTAAATGTATCACTGAAATAGTAACATTTGCATAAAGACCTAAAAAAACTAATAAGAGGGTTACAGATATATGGAAGAAGATTACTCTCAGAGAGAAGGAATAGGCGGTACAAAGATCCTGAGGAAAGAATGGGCCTGGGAAGTTTAAGGAATAGGGAGGAAGCCACTGTGGCTTGAAGAGGGAGAGAGAGAGAATGAGGAGGAGAAATATAGTAAGAACTGGGGTCAAAGATATAACCAGGGGGCAATCACGTGCATCACGGATTATTATAAGGACTTTAGCTTTTACTCTGAGAGACATAGGAAACCACTGGAGGGCTACAGAGGAATGAGTAACATGATCTGACTTAATATTTGAAAGGTTAATTTGAGCTTCTGGGTTGAGACTATAGAGTAGGACATAGGGGCAAAGAGAAATAAGGAGACCAGGTGGAAGACTATTGCAGTCATGCAGGTCAGAGATGAGTGTGACTTGCTCTAGGGTGGTAATAGTGGAGGTGCAAGTGGTTAAATTCTAAATATATTTTGAAGGAAGAACCAGTGGGGTAGGTGTGCTATGTGAGACAAAGGTGGAGTCAAAGGCAACTCCTTTGCATAAGCAATTGACAGAGTGAAGTTCATTTACAGCATTTGGAAAATAGTTCAAGAGGAACTTGTTTTAGTCCTGATAAGTTTGAAATGCTAGGAGGGCTGGAGTTCAGGAAAGAGGTCCAGGCTGAAGTCATTAATTTGGAAGTTGTCAACATCAGGTGGTGCATAGTAGCCATGAAACTGTCTGAGATCCCCAGGGGAGCAGTGTAGATAGAAAAGAGATCCAAGGATGAAGCCCTAGGGAAATCTGCCATTTAGAGGTCAGGGAAATGAGAAAGAACAGCCAGAACTGTAGGAGGAAAGGAGAGTAGGTGCAATGACCTTGAGGTCAAATGTAAAATATTTGCAGAAGGAGAGGGTGTCAGACAGTGTCAGATTCTGTTGTTAGGGCAAGTAAAACAGGGACCAAGATCGTTAGATTTAGCAGCCTACAAACCATTAGGGACCTTGATAAAAGCAGTTTTACTAGAATGGTGGGAGTGAGATCCTTCTGGAATGAATTCAAGAGAAAACAGAATGGAAGTTATTGGAGGCAGCAAGTGTAATTAGATTTCTCAAGTTTTGCTATCAAGGAATAAATAGGAATGGCTTAACAACTGAAAGGGAAATGGAAGCAAGAGAGGATTTCTTTTTTAAGATGGGAGAATGTAAGTGGATGATGATTTAGTGGGGAGGGAAAACTTGACACAGGAGAAATAAGGGAGGGTTGCTGGACCAGTGTCCTTAAAAGATGAGAAAGAGCAGGATCTAGTGACCAGTGGAGAGGTTGACCTTAAATAGGAACAGAGTTGTGTTTTGGCATGGCCTGTATATAATCATAACTGAAGGGATTGACAGTATGTGCCTGTAGTCAGTCACAATATGTAGAGCCTTAATGAAGCTTTTCATTCTCTGTTTAAAAGTTGCTCTTTGAAAATTAGATATGGAAGGTACAGTGTAGCCAGGAGTATTGGAAGAGAGGAAAAATACAAGTATTGTTAAACGTGTTCTGTTCTGTGGTGAGAGAGGTATCCATGATGCGGGGCACGGGCGTTGGGGAGAGAGGTCTAACCTCCAATGAAACCAAGTTTATGATACACCAAAATATTTTACAGCATAGTTGTACTGAGATTAATTCTGAAATTTTCCAATTCATAAACAGAATGTTTAAGCATTTTTTTCTTTCGAAACCTAATAGTACGGTAGTCTGACAGATTAAGTGACTTGATTTTATTTTTTAGCTGAAGTTCGTTTAGGAATGGGCCATTGCTTTGTGAAACTTAGCAAACTGGAGAAAGCTCGTCTGGCATTCAGTAGAGCCCTGGAACTCAATTCCAAATGTGTAGGAGCATTGGTTGGACTGGCTGTTCTAGAACTCAACAATAAAGAGGTATGTGAGTGAAAAAATTATCTCTCTTCTGACTAATTTGTTAGATCCACAGTCCCTTATCTAAAGTTCTTAAGGCCAGAGTGTTTTGGAAGTCAAGATTTCAGATTATAGAAATGTAATAATGGTGCCTGCACTGCATAATATGTAACACATCAGTTATTAGGACATAGCCCCAAATGCAAATTTATATTTCTATGGCAAAATGAATGACTGTTCACACTAATAGGATAGCCTCACACTTAACGTTTTGCTACCAAATGAGCTTGCTCCAAGATTACAAAAAAACTTTTGATTTTTTTAGAGGTTTTTGATTTCAGCATCTCAGATAAGGGATTCTAGACCGTTTATCAGTTTGGAATGCTTTTGATTGCAAGTAACAGAAAGCATACTAAAATGACTTAACATAAGGGTTTTTATTGTTTAATAAACCAGCTGTCTAAAGTCTCAGATTTGGCACATTAGTATCATCAAATGCAGGGCTTTATATCTTTCTGTCTTCCCTTAATATGTAGCTTTTCCCCCTATCTGTCACCTCAGAGTTGCAAGGTAGCTGCTGCATCTCCAGGCATTTCATTATTATATCACCCTTATAAGGAGGGAGGAAAGGGAAAGGATAAAAGGCTTTCTCATAGAGAAGTTTCTGCCCTACATTGAGAAAGAAGCTCCCCATCATGCTTCTGTTCATATATCATTGTCTAGACAGTGTAACCATGTTTCCCAGCCTCTGTACTGTTAGCACGGGCCGGATAATTCTTTAGTGTGGGGAGTTCTACTCTTTAGGATGTTTAGTAGTATCCCTGACCTCCGCCCACAGACTGCCAGCACATCCTCTAAGTTTTGCTAACCAAAAATGACCTTGCCCCCCATTGAGAACCACTGCCTTAGGCCAATCTCCAGAAATGAAGAATAGATTCTTTTGACAGGTTTAGATTAATCATGATTCATCTCCTGGGGTTGGAGAAGAGGAGGCAGCTTTCTTTCCTGAAATCAAAAGATCACAGGCTACAAAGTCTGGATTCTGTTAGCAGAGTAAAAGGGGTAAAATGATTGTTGAGTAATCCACAAACGTCTGCCACCCAAAAGACAGCTAGAATTGGTAAAACCAAAGGTTGCTCTTTGTGGGGGAAGTGGGAGACTAACTGAAAGGAAAGGAGCGACACACAGCAGCAATTCACCGGAGAATTCCGCTTTATTAGGAAAAGGTGTTGGGTTATATAGGAAGGGGCATGGGGTGATTGAGGTGTCACTTCTACGGGGCTGGTGGCTATTGGCTAGGTGCTGGGAGTGGGAGGGGGGAGAGAGGTGATTGGGCTTCAGGTGGTGCCGGCGGGAACCGAGGACTTGGAAGAGAAGCAGGAGGTTCGCCATCTTATGGGTGGGGGCCCTTCATTCCCCCCTTTCTCCTCTATGGGGTTGTGGACGTTGCTTTCTCTCTGACTGCTTCCTGCTGAACGGGGGCGGAGAAGGGAGTGAGGGCTTGAGGACTGGGAGGAAAGGGTTGATAGGACTCCCCACAGTAAGGACGAGTAGATGTGGACTTCTTCAGGTTGGAAATCAATGAAGGTTCCCTGTAACCATAGGTTGAGGACTTGTTGATTCTAATGGTGCCAAGAGGATACGGGTGCCAGAAGCCAGGCATCTGCGGCCATTGTTTCCAGGAACAGTTTCCAGTGGAGAGAGGGGTCCATCTCGGCGTGTGGTGAGGAGGTTACGTGAGGGTGAGGGATCTTCTGTGGCCAGAAGCTGATAGTTCCTGAGTAAAAGCTGGTTGAAAGTCTGATTAGAGATTTTACCAACTTGGGATTTGATAAACTTTACTATACAAGGTAAGAAGAGACAGGCGAGAAGAATGATTATTATAGGGCCTGCAATGGGCCACAGCCAGGTGAGGAAGGGGTTTGTTAGTATTGAAGAGAATGGGTTGGAGGAGTAATACTGTGGGTACCGGGAGTTACCCATGTAGTGAATGGCGCAAGACCAGTAGGGACATCTCTGTAGGTGTCTGGCCATCGCCTGCAACAGGCTTGTTTTTGGTCATAGAGGAAGCAGAGGTAGAGAGAATAAAGGTAGCTGCTAGTGAACACTTCGGTGGAGGGAGGAAAGTGGAGGTATAAAGGCACGGAGCAGCCTTTCAGAGGGCAGTCTGATGTGGCAATGAGGGCAGTAATTTTTGTTTGATGCTGTGTGTAAGTCTGTCTGACTTTGAATCGCCATACAAAGGAGGTTGGGGTGGCGGGGAAGACAATAGGAATGAGGAAAAAAAGCGAGAGAGAGCGAGGGAGCAGTAAAGGAGGAAAAAGTCATGATTCGGGTATGGATGGCAAAGGGGGTGAACGGGATTTTGGAGGAAAGAGGACAGTAAGGTCAGGAGTCTGGAGGGAGGGAGAGTCTGTAAACTTTTGTATGTTAAGAGACCCTTTAGGTGATGTGGGGACAGAATGGTAAGGGGCACCCCGAATGTCAGTTTATGAGCTTCCTTCTGCAAGAGCTGTCCAGCGGCTAATGCCCGTAGGCAGGGGGCCCATCCCCGAACTGTGGGGTCTAATTGCTTGGAAAGATAAGCTACTGGGGCAAAGGATGGGCCATAATATTGGCCTCGGACTCCTAGAGCTTGACTCGACCTCTCATGAATGTATAATGAGAAGGGCTTCGACAAATCAGGAAAATGGAGAGCTGGGGCTTCCACAAGGGCTCGATGGAGCTTAATGAAGGAGTGTTGGGGTGAGGAGGATAATGGTTCTTCAGGGGGACCCTTGCTGAGGTCGTATAGGGGTCTTGCCAACAGGGAGAAGTTAGGGATCCACGCTCTAAAATACCCAGCCAGGCCTAGAAAGGAAAGGATTTCTGTCTTGGTTTTGGGAACGGGCAGGTCAGAGAGGAGCCGTTTTCTAAGGTAATGGACTTTCTTTGTTGAGATAGAAGAAATCCGAGGTAAGTGACAGAAGGGGAAGAGATTTGAGCTTTGACAGGGGATACCTGGTAACCTCTGGAAGCTAGAAGGTTAAGTAGGGAGGCAGTGTCAAGTTGAGACTGTTCCCACGAGGGACTGCAGAGTAGAAGATCGTCCACGTATTGTAATAAGGTGGACTCGGAAGCCTTGTGGCAAAACTGTCCAAGTGAGTTGTTCAGAATGTCTTGTGTATGGGTCCGTCCAGGTGAAGGCGAAAAAATCTTGGGAGGGGGGGTCCAGAGGGATAGAAAAAAATGCGTCCTTGAGATCTAGGACTGAGAAGTGGGAGGCCGAGGCAGGGATCTGCAATAAAAGGGTGTATGGATTTGGGACTAAGGGATGGATAGGGACGATGGCCATGTTAATGAGGTGAAGCTCTTGGACAAGGCGGAAAGGTCCGTTGGTTTTTTTAACAGCTAATATGGGGGTATTAAACGGGGAGTGAGTGGGTCTGAGGTAATTTTTGTTTAAAAGATCTTGAATGATGGGTTGAAGGCCTATGAGGGCTGAAGTGGTTAGGGGGTATTGGGCCTGACAGATATACTGAGAGGGGTCACGTAATTTGATAGAGGCAGGAGGACATAGAGCCACGGAGGGGTTTGTAATGTCCCAAACTCTGGGATTTACAGGGTGTATGAGGGCGGAACTGGAGCTTTCATTGGGTAGAGGGGGGTCGTCGGCTATGAGGGCCATCAGAAAGGGAGTACTGGGGTCTGTGGGAGTGGATATAGTTATGGAAACATGGAGGAGAGAAAGGATGTCCCGTCCTAGTAAGGGGATGGGACACTGGGGCATAACCAGGAAGGAGTGGGAGAAAGGTATGGGATTGTCTTGGGTTGTGCATAAAAGGGGGGGGGGCTTAATGGGAAAATCTGTTTACCTCCTACCCCGACTATAGGAGTAATGGCAGGCGTGGTAGGGCCCCGGTATTCCCGCAAGACTGAGAAGGTGGCTCCTGTGTCTAGGAGGAAGGAGATGGGGCGACCGTCTACTATTAAAGTAACCCTGGGCTCCTGTTTGGTGATGGAAATGGTCGGGCGAGAAGCCCCCGGGCCCCGTCAATCTTATTCTGCCAGCCCCACTACGGAGGGCTTAGGATGGGGGTTGTTCGTCCAGCCTCCCCTTCGGGTGGCTGGGCAATCAGACCCCCAGTGGCCCTTTTTGTGGCATCTGGGGCACGGGGTGGTAGGAGATCTGGGGGAGGGGCATGCCCTTGACCAATGTCCTTCTTGTCCACACTTGAAACAAGCTCCTGGGGGGCCTTGTTTGTAGAGGGGCGCCCAGGTTGTGGTTTTATCAGCTGGGCCAACATTTGGAAATTGGCCTGATCAGCCTTTTGTTTACGGCGTTCTTTCTCCTCCTCCTGGTTATGGAAGACTTTAAAGGCCACTGTTAGGGTCTCAGTCTGTGGGGTAGCGGGGCCCTGTTCTAACTTTTTGAGTTTAGCTTTAATGTTGGGGTAGCTTTGAGCTAGGAAGTATGTCATAAGGACATGTCTCCCGTCAGGCGTTTCTGGGTCCAGGCTGGTAACTGTAATAGGGCTTGAGGGAGTCTGTCTAAGAACTCGGAGGGAGTCTCCTCCCTCCTTTGAGTTATGTCTTGGAGCTTTTGAGAATTGACTACTTTACGAGCTGCCTTTTTCAGACCTGTTATTAAGCAGCAGGCGAAGATATCTCAAGAGCAGAGACCCATGGCAGTGGGGGACTGAAGGGTTCTGGCTCAGTCTGTGGGGGAGAAACAGGTGATGGGGGCAAAGACGGAGGAGGCTCCTGGGACTTAGAGGGGGGCTGAAAGGCTCAGGCTTGATCTGCAGGGGGGGTGAGGTGGGGGAGGAGATGGTGGTGGAGGAAGGGGGAGGGGCTGTTGTAGGAGAGGAGGGGGAGGCGGCGATGGCGGAAGAGGGTGGAGGGGTTGTAGGAGGGGGAGGGGCTGAAGGGGGAAGCCTGTATGGCGGAGGTTCCTCAGCTGGGTTAAAGGTAATAGAGGAGGGACTGGGAGTGTGTGGAGGGGAGGGAGACAGCTTGCAGGCTAGGAGAACTTGGGGGGAGGCTGGGGGAGGAGGCGGCGGCGGCAAGGGAGGCGGGAGGAGGAGGAAGCGGAAAGCTTCGGTATAGGGAATCTCCTTACATTTTTTCAGGCGCTGGCAGTAGTTAAAGAGATCGCGAGTGATGTCAGGATCAAGAGTTCCCCCTGCGGGCCATTGGTGGTTATTGTCTACGGGGTATGTCGGCCAATCTTGGGAGCAGTATGTGCGGAGAAGTTTTGGTTTTATATCAGGTGTCAGGGAGAGGGTGGCTAGATGCTTGAGCAGGCATTCAAGAGGTGAACTTCCAGGGAGGGATGAGGAGGCTCCCATGGCTAAAGGACAGAGAAGGAGACAAACAGGGGAAGACGAACGGAGACCCTCGGACTGGGAGCAGACCGCACGGAGACAAAGGGCGTCCCCGATGACCCTTGGTGGTCTGCGGAAACTCGTATACGAGTCGGTTTCTTAGGAAGTGTGGTCGTCACCCAGACTTCTCTAAGAAGGCAGAGTGCCGGGGTCCGAGGAACCTAGTACTAGGAGTTTTCAGCGGAAGGAACGGAAGGAGGCCGGGGGGAAGGGAGCGTTCTCATCCGCAAAGGAGTCACCTCGTTTATGGCTGTCGGAGGAGGGGCCTGAGGGTCCGCCGCAGCCATGAAGGCCTAAGGCGGGGAGAGTTCCCTCCTCGTCGGGGAAGAGCGGCCCGCTCCGGGGGAAAACTTACCCAAAGGCCAGAGAGGAGTGGTGAGTGTGAGGAGCCAGCGCCGGAAAAAGAGGACGAGGGCAAGCTGCTGCTGGTGTCTGGGGGAAGACGGGGCCCAGTTGGGGTGTCCTGTCTCCCGGGTTTCGGCACCAATGAAAGGAAAGGAGCGACACACAGCAGCAATTCACCGGAGAATTCCGCTTTATTAGGGAAAGGTGCTGGGTTATATAGGAAGGGGCATGGGGTGATTGTGGTGTCACTTCTACGGGGCTGGTGGCTATTGGCTAGGTGCTGGGAGTGGGAGAGGGGAGAGAGGTGATTGGGCTTCAGGTGGCGCCGGCGGGAACCGAGGACTCGGAAGAGAAGCAGGAGGTTCGCCATCTTATGGGTGGGGGCCCTTCACTAACAAAGCAGAAAATCTCAAGCAAGAACTGAACAAGAAAAGAAAAAGAGAAAAAAGTTAAACAGAAAAACATGAATTAAAAAGGGGGGATTTAATTACAAATGCAGTATTTAAAAATCTTGAGGCTTCCAGTTCCTGGCACAATGATGAAATAGCACAAGCTGTTGTCCATCTCTCTCAATTCAAAGCCTAGAGAAGTATGTAGAACTTAGATTTAACTGTAAGTATGTAGAAGAATTTTAACTGTAATCTCTAAGTGTTAGGCAGGAAAATAGATACAAGCAGTGTAGAAAGAGAACAAGGTCCGTAAAGCCCCCTAGAAAGGACTCAGCTAACCAGTTAAACTAGAAAGCCAGAAAAGACCAGAGTTAGAGTTAATCAGTTAAAGCTCAAAAGGTCAAGAGCAACTTGGCCTTGAATGTTTGAATATTCCCCAGATAAAGAGAAGTATCTAAGCATAGCCCATGTCTTCATTGTGTCAACTAGATCATTGTAAGATTTACTCTAGCTTGCTAAAAGGTCCACCTATAAACAGCATAATAAAAACAGGGAGATCCCACCTTAAAGCCAAAATTGCATTTTAAAAAATCCAGGAAGTAATAAGATTCTTAGCCTACCCTTTAGCAAACAAATAATAACTCGGCCCACCCTGGAGGGCAGGGCAAATAGTCCTAATTGATATGCCCCTGGACCAAAAAGCTGCTATTCTGGGAAGAAATCAACAGTAAATTTCTTGTGTTAATTTTGGAGAATTACCTGGAAAACTAATCAAAAGAAAGATGTAATGACTCATCAAGGATAAACATTCAGGGACTACTTAACAAGTCCACATCCCTAGCCCTTTGAAAATCCTCAATCACCTATAAAACCCCAGGCCCTAAAACCTTGAGGGGGCCTCTTCTCTGATGTAGCTTACACTCTCCTTTCTCTGAGTGTGCACCTTTTTTTGCTTTAAATAAATCTCACAACATTTTCTCTGTGCTTTTCCAGTGGTGTCTTTGTTACTTTGCTTTTGCATTCTAATCACCTTATACTCTGACTTCCCTGCATTTCCAAACCAATTTTCCCCCCAACATAGGAGCCCCCAGGAAGATAAGGAAAATAGGGAGAAGAGAGTCAGGCATCATGGTTAGGGGATAGCTTTTGGGAGAGAGCAATAACCTAGATATACCTCTAGCAGCATGGATATTATCTTAAAAATGTGTTGACAAACAAAAATAATCAGAATGAGATTCATAGCATGTATACTTTTTATATTTATTTAATACACATAAACAACATCACATGTTTCATAAGATAGTGCATACTAGGATATACATCCAAAGTGGTGGTTCTGGTGAGGAGGGGATTAATTGGGATTGAGGAATATATGAAATAAAACCAGAGGGGTTTCCATGGAGCAAATATGACAGGATATAAGAACAGAAGTATGACAATACAGTGAGTAGCTTTTTGCTAATAAATTTGCCTCTTATCAATAGAAATGGAAAATTCAAGCCAATAACCAATAAAGAAGTTGAGTCAGTAATCAGCCTCGGCTGTTTTACAGTTAAGTTTTGTCAAATTTGCAAGGAACAAATAATCCTTAACACAAACTTGCAGAAAAAGGAAAATGAAGGAAATCTTAATTTTTTTTAGGAGGATATACATTTTAAACTGAATTCTATAGTAATAAGTAGTAAGGAGAGAAAATTTATAAGGCCAGATTCTGTTTATGAATATACAGCCAAAAAAGTAAAAAACAAACACCCAAGTAGAGTTTATCATAGGAACACAAGGACATTTCAACATTGAAAAAAACAACAACCTGGCCATTTATCTGGATGCAGAAAAAGCATTTGAGAAAATTCATCACTCATTCATTCTATTGTAGAAATAGAAGTTGTTGGCAGAAACTGTCTATTGCTTTTCCAATAGCCATTTCACAGAAACATAGAGCCATGTTTCCTAACAACAGAAACTCAGCTTTGTTCAGGTCATAGGAAGAGACCCTTTGAATCCAAACAGTTTTCATAGAACCTGACAATCTGATCTAAATTTCATAAAAGCCAAGTGTTAGTCTGGTGAGAGGAAATCCCAGGGCAAAATACCTCTAAAAACCTAAATCAAAGGGAGAAATAAAGTTTAAAAACCCATTTATTGCTTACAAACTCCAGTCCGGGGCCATCTCTCTTTCCTGCTCCAGCGGAAGCAAAACCGGCCCCCCCCCCCCACCTTGGAGGTACAGATAAGCCCTCTGTTGCCCAGGTAATTACCCACTATATGGAAATGAACTTCTCTCCACCCCTGAGGAATGATGCAAATGCACTAAAGCCATACTTCTTTCCACCTCTGAACACCTATTGATATGCAGATGTACTAAAGCCAGGCGAGATATTCTGGAAATGTTACAATTTTACCCACACCAAGAATCAAGATTAGCCAAATAGTTTTGAATAACAATGAGGTAGGGAGAGAACTTATTTATAGAGCTTATAGAGCTATAGTGATAAAGCTAGTGTGATAGTAGTACACAGTAGTACCAGTGGAACAGAGAGCTCAAACTGACCTGCATAAAGATGGAAACCTGATCATAACAGAAGTAGCCTGATCAACCAATGGACAATTGATAATCAAAAGTTATAACCCTAACTCATGCCATAATTAGTTACAGATGGATTAAAGATTTAAATGTGAGAAGCAAAACTTTAAAACCTTTCGAATAAAATACGTAAAGTACTAATACATGCTACAATAAGGATGAAATAGACTAAGTGGAATAAGCCAGGCTCAAAAGACCGCATTGTATGATTCCATTTAAATGAAATGTTCAGAATAATCAAATCTATAGAGACAGAAAGCGAATTAACAGTTGAATAGGGCTGGGGGTAGTGGAGAATGGGGAGCAGATAAATGGAAAATGACTACTAATGGGTATGGGCTTTCTTTTGGGGATCATGAAAAAGTTACAAAATTCAGTTGTGATAATGGTTGTACCACTCTTAACATACTAAAAAAAGTTGAATTGTACACTTTCAGTAGATAAATAGTATGTGAATGATATGTCAACAAAGCTGTTAAAAGTGTACTCTTGGGGTATTTTCTACTATTTGCCTTAGGGATTAGTCGTAAATTATTTAGGACTCTACTATCAAGCATATTTATTACATGCACCAAATACCAGCAGGCAGGAAGTGCTTTCTAGTGGGCATGCTTCTGTAGTCAAATTTGTTAACAAAACTAAAGTCTAATGATTTAACTCACTGTTTGAAATTTTTTATTCCTGGTAAAGGTTAACTAAAATAAGAGTTATATTTTAGTATCTGAACTTAGACTTATATAACCTATTTCTTCGGACTGTAAAGAAAACTTTGAAAAAATGCTAATTAAGTAGTGTTTTCTTTCACTCAACCCTGCTGCCATTGTTTTCCTTTTAGGCTGATTCCATCAAAAATGGTGTTCAGCTTCTTTCCAGAGCCTATACTATTGATCCTAGCAACCCTATGGTATTGAACCACTTGGCAAATCACTTTTTCTTCAAAAAGGTAGAAGTCATTTATTTAAAGTCATTAGTTTTTAAATCCTGATTTTTATTTTTCTCTGTTGCAAAATTGAGAATTTCATTAACTTGGATAGAAATTTGAAAATGTCAAGAGTTTTTTTTCTTCCAATGAAAGTTTGTATTAGTTATCTGTATGTTTGTTCATTCATTTGATATTTACCAACACGTTAGGCCATACCCCACACTGTGATACGGATGTAGAGATCGGGAACATGTGGTGCTGCACTCAAGGAGCTCAGTTCATAGAAAACACAGACTCATAAGCAAATGTAAATGTGAAAATAAAGGTCTCTACCCGGCTGTGGTAGAGAAATGAAAGAGGAAGTGATTAAGTGGTTAAGGAAGGTTTTCACTGAGAAGGAAAAGCTCTTGAACTAGGTTTTCTGGAGGAAGTTACTAGGTAGTTGAAAGGGGAAAGACACAGATCTGTGAAATAGTTTAATGAGAGCCTAGCATATGGTGGGCTCATGACAGGATCCAGATAGTGGGGCAGCTGTGTGATACGAGGAGTTTGGACCTACTTATGTAGGCAACAAGGAGGCAATGAAATTTGTTTTTATTTTGATCATGATGTAAGTTTTAAAGTTGCCACTAATTCTGCAGAAGCAATGGTATTTTAGGTTTCATAAATAGTAAACCCAAGATTTCATTGACAAATTGTTTATACAGTAAGCATGAAAGTTTAATCTGCCATATCAAAACCAGCTATTAAATTATACTAAGAACTTTAAAGTAGTTAAATCGCAGTTTAGGTAAAAATGCACAAAACTACATCAGTCTTTATTAATAATAGATACTATGTTGCTGTTATTGTTGCTATTAAATGCCAAGCCTGGTTAAAAGTGCATTCCATGAATTTATATAATATTCATATAATCATATGAGGTAGGTAATATTATCCCCATTTTGTGGATGAATAATTGAGACAGAGTTAATAGCCTAAGGTTACATAGCCATTAACCGTGAGGCTTCACTCCCTGTGGCTGTGAAAGCATCCTCCCCTTTCATAATAAATTACTAGTTAAGCTTTACCCTGTAACTGTAATAGTATTAAAAGGCAACTACTTAGGGAGAAGATGGAAATGCATCTTACAAGTAAATATTATTTAAGGTAAAAGAGCTACACAAAGTATTTTGGTTTTTACAGAAAAAACAAAGGACTGATGATTCTGATATTCAAGTGCTCAACAATATATTCAACAATCAGAGCTTAGAGCTGTTAGGACAGCTTCCTTGAACCAAATGAAAATTACTCAGTTTTTGATTTTCAATGTTAGTCACCTTTCCACTGCTGAAGATAAAGACTTGCTTGTACTTAACACAATCAGTATGTACAGAACCTTACAGATTGCTTGAGTGAAGTATGCAAATCAGGCAGCCTGATCTGTGGTCAGCACTGTGCCAGGTGATGTGAGGTCGTCTTGTGCTGAGTATGTATTCTTAAGGTTTATAGAGTGTATATACATCTGTTTTCTCAATGTGTCACTTTAGCAGCCCGAAGAGGCAGATGGGCAGGATATTTCTGTTTCTCTTTCTATACATAAGAAAATCGAGGCTCAGAAAAGTTCAGTAGCATCACTTGCTGAAATTTCTTTCACTAGCAGATAGTAAAGTTGAGATGTGATCTTTTAATTCTCTGCCCACCACACTACATTGTCTCCCCCACAAAAGAATCATTTAGCTGGAAGAAAATGTATTATTAACACCTCAGACACTTCAATAATTGAGTGGTAAAGAAGGTTTAGATATGAGAGCTCTTATGACTCCTGGAGTAGTTATCAGAGACCTCCAGAGAGAGCTGAGAATTGAGCTTGGTCATTGATTGGGAAGAGAATTAGCCAGGATGCAGAGTAGATTAAGGACAGAAATTGTGGAGGAAGAAACTAAAAAAGATGAAGTTTCATCTTGTGCTGAAGATGTGAATGTGGAATTTAAAAAATAGAATAGTCAATCATTGTTAAATTTCAAATGAACTATTTTATTCCCTAAAAGGTGTGTCACGAGTCATAGAAAAATAAAAATAGGAAAATTAAAGTAGATTCCATAGCAAAATAAACCCAACATTTGACCCTAACCCTCATCCTAGAGTTATATGAATATAATAAAAAAGCTGTAGTGACACAGCTAAAAATGTGGATTTTGAATTACTCAGTTCAAATTCAGGCATCACGATTACATAGTTATGTGTCTTTGGGAAAATAAATTAAGTTCCCTAAACACTAATTTCCCCACTTGCATAACAGTAATAATACCTACTTTATAGGATTTGAGGGGTGGTAGTTAGGATTAAATGTAATGTGCATATTTAATAATTATCTAATGGGAAATAGTTACTGTTAAAAACTGCAGTCACATTATTTATTCCTAATGTTAAAAAAAAAAAGGTCGAAACTGGCCACTGACCAAACAAAAGCTCTACTTCAGACCAGTTTTCTAGTCAAACAAATAAAATAGATTCCTATTAAAACCAGAAAGTTTTTTCCTACCCCTGATATACAAACTGATTTTGAAACTCAGATTAGCTGGGTATACAAATGAAAGCCAGGTCCAATGGGATGGTCATAACTCATGCTTTCAGCAGAGCTGAATTCAAATCCAAGTGCTGGATTGCTTCCCCTATAGAGGAAGAATCATGTGACAGAACATTCCCTTAGAGTCAGAAAAAACCCTCAAATTCAAATTCTAGCTTCTCCACTTTAGACAACATACTTTGTTTCTTTAAGCTTCTGTTTCCCTGTCAATAAAATGGTAATGACACTCTGTGCAGGGTTTTTGACTAAGCTTAGAACTAATATGAGTATCATACCTAGCATAGTGCTTGCATATAATACTACTCAATTGTCACTGCTGCCATTTCTATGAAAAAGGGACTTAACCTCTCTTAGGTTTTTCTCATCACAAAAATAGGGGTAATACCTCAAAGGGCATTAAATGAAGTAACAGATATATGGGCAAATGTCAAGTACTGGGTAAATGTTAGCTCCTACCATCTCTCCTGAATTTATAAGCAAGGGGTATGAGAAAAATGATTTGTAATTCTGAATACAGTGCTGTTACTGTTAATTTAGTTAACAAATTTTAAAAATGAAATTTGAAGAAGCCTTATGACTGAGGCTGTTAGAGTTGTTTGAGTTCCCTCAGTTGATTTCTGAATCTTCGTTGTTCAGGATTATAGTAAAGTCCAGCACTTGGCTCTGCATGCATTCCATAACACAGAGGTGGAGGCTATGCAAGCAGAAAGTTGCTATCAGCTCGCTAGGTCATTCCATGTTCAGGTAAGATAATTGTATACCTTTTCTAAATATCTAATTCTTTTGTTTTATGGTTTTGCAAGACTTCAAAAACTTTTGTATGTTTTGTTGGTCTTGTTTGATCTTCCTTTTTAGGAAGATTATGACCAAGCTTTCCAGTACTACTATCAAGCCACACAGTTTGCCTCATCCTCTTTTGTGCTGCCGTTTTTTGGTTTGGGACAAATGTATATTTATCGAGGTGACAAAGAAAATGCATCTCAGTGCTTTGAGAAAGTTTTGAAAGCTTATCCTAATAATTATGAAACTATGAAAATTCTTGGCTCTCTCTATGCTGCCTCAGAAGATCAAGAAAAACGAGATATCGCCAAGGTATGTTTTTTAAAATCATAGCTCTTTTCTGTTAGTTATCCTTAGACTCTTATTCTTCATTATTGCTAGTGGAAATGTGATGGAAACAGTTTTGTCAGCTGAGCTTGTTCCAGTTGAAATAAAAACAGTTGAATTATTAAGCAGGGTAGAGTAGCCACCACTCTTTACTTTGACAGCCGGCAGTTGGAATAGATGATGATCTGTTTGATCCCAGGGTCATTTGAAGAAGGTCACAGAACAGTACCCTGATGATGTTGAAGCTTGGATTGAATTGGCACAAATCTTAGAACAGACTGATATACAGGTATTTTAGCAATGTTTTTCATCTCCTACCTAATGCTTGATGTAGTCTTTCTTTCATTTTTACATATACACCTTATTCTGTCCACCATGAAAATACAGGGTGCCCTTTCAGCCTATGGAACAGCAACACGGATCCTTCAGGAGAAAGTCCAGGCCGATGTCCCCCCAGAGATTCTGAATAATGTGGGTGCCCTCCATTTTAGACTTGGAAATTTAGGAGAGGCAAAGGTAGGAAAATAGAAATACTTCCTTTTTTTAATACTATCAAGTTGAATGCACACTTTTTTAGATGTAGCACCTAAGTCTTTTAACAATGTAATTTTCTTTCTCATAGAAATATTTTTTGGCATCATTGGATCGTGCAAAGGCAGAAGCTGAGCATGATGAACATTATTATAATGCCATTTCTGTTACAACATCATACAATTTAGCCAGACTGTATGAGGCAATGTGTGAATTCCATGAAGCAGAAAAAATATATAAAGACATCTTACGGGAACATCCTAATTATGTTGACTGTAAGAATTTTAAACTTTTTTGTGTTTGTATATTAAAATTCCTACAGCAGCTGCAAAAATTTAGCCTGAAAAAATATCTTTGTTAGAACCAATTGTAAAAAATTTTGAAGGTTATAATATCCCCTTCTCTTCAAGGCAAATTGTGGCCTTAAAAAACAAAGATGCAGCTTGACTTAAATTTATGCTAGAAACTTATAAACAACTAAAAATCAGTTGGACCATGTGTCATAGACTTGCTTATCTTTAGTGGGCAAGCTACATTTATTAAATTTTTAAGAAGTGCTTGGCATATTTGGTGACAGATTTACCTTTCTGATGGTCTTGCTTTTATTTTATATAAACATTTTATTTGCATTGTTTATAATAGAGCAATATTTTCCCTTGAAATAATTATTGCTAAAAAATGTCCTACCTTGAGTATTTACAACCTAGATGTTGCGAAATTCTGAAAGTTTTTAATTAAAAATATACATACTGTACTTCCCTAAAAAGAACCTGAAGCTATGATGTTTTGACTTTGGTTAAATCAGGAGCTATTGATTTGGCCTCTGTCATGCTGTTATGGATACAAAAGTGATTTTAAATAAGTAAGATTTTAGTTGAATGCTAGACTAAATTTGAATTGATTTGATAGGCAGTAGTAAGCCATTATTGGTTTCTTAAGGAGAGTGACATTTGCTGGAGAAAATAACAATTTGTGTTGCACTTTTGTATTATCATTTAAAGGGAAGAACCACAGTTAGAGACCAGGTTTTCAAACTGGTAATCCGTAGTAGTCCATGTTTTCACTGTTTTGCCAGAATAAGCAGTTTTTTAAGGAAAAGAAGCTGACAGAACTATACTTGAGAGAGAAATTGGAAACAGACAGCTCCAAGCTTTTAAAATAACAGCTTGAGTTAAGGACTTTGACCAGAATGCTAACATTGGGAATGAAGTGGAAGAGATAAAGCTGAGGTTTCAAACAATAAGACTTGAAAGTGACAGAGTTGCTCTTTAACTTGTTAGATTATTAGTTATATTGATGTTTGATATTCTTTCACCTGAGGGGACTTTCTGTTCATTGTATGAATGTGTTAATAAAAAACAATTGTTTTGAATGTATGACTTTAAAATTATGATTCTTTATTATAGCTAATATTTTAAAGATAAAAGCTTTAAATGTATATTTTCAGGCTATCTGCGGCTAGGAGCCATGGCTAGAGATAAAGGAAACTTTTATGAGGCTTCTGATTGGTTCAAGGAAGCTCTTCAGATTAATCAGGTTGGTAATATTAACTCTTATGTTTGAAAAATAGTTATTTAACTTTTTTCCCCCAGTAAATCAGTTTTTCCTTTTAATGGCAATCACATTTCTAATATCTTGGCATCTCCCATTTACTTGTTAAAGATACTAACAAGTATAGCTCAGAGATAGTGCATATTCTGTTATAGATGGCCACGATAAAGCAAATATCACAATAAAGCAAGTCAGATTAATTCTTTTGTTTCCTAGTGCATACAAAAGTTATGTTTACACAGTACAGTAGTTTCTTAAGTGTGCAATTGCATTACATCTACAAAAACATTTAAAAATACTTTTATTTCCAAAACATGCTAACCATCATCTGAGCTTTCAGTGAGCCATAATCTTTTTGCTGGTGGAGGGTCTTGCCTCAGTGTTAAGGGCTGCTGCCTGATCAGGGTCCTGGTTGCTGAAGGCTGGGCTGACTGTGGCAATTTCTTGAAATGAAAATGAAGTTTGCTGCTTCAACTGAATCTTCCTTTTGCAGAAAATTCTCTGCAGCCTGCAATGCTGTTTGTTAGCATTTTACCCATGGTAGAACTTCTTTCAAAATTGGAGTCAATCCTCCCAAACAATGCTCCTGTTTTATCAACTAAGTTTATGTAGTTTTCTAAATTCTTTAGTGTCATTTTAACAATCTTCACAGCATCATCACCAAAACTTGTTGAAGGAGTAGATTTCATCTCAAGAAATCATTTTCTTTGCTTATATATAAGAAGCAACACCTCACCCATTCAAGTATTGTCATGGGATTGAAGCAATTCAGCCACATCTTCAGACTTCACTTTGAACTCTAGTTCTCTTGCTATTTCCACTGCAATTGCAGTTATTTCCTCCACTAAAGTCATGAACCCCTCAAAGTCATCCATGAGGGTTGGAATAAACCTCTTCTAAACTCCTGTTAATGTTGGTATTTTGACCACTTCCCATGAATCACAAATGTTCTTACTGGCCTCTAGAATGCTAAATCCTTTTCAGAAGGTTTTCAGTTGACTCTGCTCACATCCATTAGAGGTATCATTATCTATGGCAGCTATAGCCTTACAAAATGTTTTTCTTAAATAATAAGACTTGAAGTTGAAATTCCATGGGCTGCAGAATGGATGTTGTGTTAGCAGGCATGAAAACAACATTCATCTCACTGTCCATCTCCATCAGCACTCTTGGGTGACCGGGTGCATTGTCAGTGAGCAGTCATATTTTGAAAGGGATCTTTTTTTCTGAGCAGTAGGTCTCAACAGAGGGCTTTAACTATTTAATGAACCATGACAGATATGAGTCATCCAGACTTTGTTGTTCCATTTATAGAGCACAAGCAGAGTAGATTTAGCGTAATTCTTAAGGACTTTAGGAATGGTAAATGAGCAGCTTCAACTCAAGGTAGCCAGTTGCATGAGCCCCTAATAAGAGTCAGCATGTCCCTCGAAGCTTTGAAGCCAAGCATTGACTTTTCTCCAGCTATGAAAGTCCTAGGTGACATCTCTACCAATATAAGGCTATTTCATCTACATTGAGAATCTGTTATTAAGTGTAACCACCTTCATTCATTATCTTAGCTAGATCTGGATAACCTGCTGCAACTTCTACATCAGTACTTGCTGCTTCACCTTGCACTTTGATGTTATATAGGTGGCTTCTTTCCTTAGGTCTCATGAACCAGCCTCTGCTAGCTTCAGACTAGCTAGCTTCTACAGCTTCCTTATCTCACTCAGCCTTCATAGAATTAAAGACAGGCCTTTGTTCTGGATTAGGCTTTGACTTAAGGGAATGTCATGGTTGGTTTGATCTTCTGTCCAGACCACTGAAATTTCCTCCACATCAGCAATAAGGCTGCTTCACTTTCTTATCAATCATGTGTTCACTGGAGTAGCATTTCCTTTAGAACTTTTCCTTTGCATTTATAACTCACCTGTTTCAATTAGCCTATCTAACTTAGCTTTCAGTGTGTTTCAGCTTTCCACATGTCTTAAGCTTAGTCATTTTTTAGCTTTTGATTTAAAGTGAGAAATATTCAACTATTCCTTTCATTTGAACAGTTAGAGGCCATTGTAGGGTTATTAATTGACCTAATTTCAGTGTTGTGTCTCAGGGAATAAGGAGGCCTGAGAACAGAGAGCGAGATGGGGAAACACCTGGTTGGCAGAGTAGTCAGAACACATGCAACATTAATCAGTTAAGTTTACCATCTTATATAGGCATGGTTCATGACACCCAAAAATAATTACAATGGTAATCAACTGTTCATCAGCTGAACATCACTGATCACAGATCACCATAACAAATATAATAATAATAATGAAAACTTTTGTAATATCACAAGAATTTCCGAAATGTGACAGAGACATGAAGTGAGTAAATCCTATTGGAGAAATGGTGCCGATAGACTTGCTCAACACAGGGTTGTCACAATCTCCAATTGGTAAAGACACAGTATCTGCAAAGCACAGTAAGGCAAAGTACAACAAAATGAGGTGTGTCAGTATAGAAGTCATCTACAGTTTTTGATGGTGACCCACCATAAGAAATAGATCTCCCATCATAGCCTCATATACACGTGTGTGCACGAACAACTGAAAGTTTTGCAAATCATTATGTACTCTTTGCCATGTACAATACACTGATATTTTTACCACATTGTATTCCATTGCATCACTTATGCTGATAACTATACAGTAAATTGATTTTACAATTCACTGATCTCTTTCTGCTATCAGTTTGAAAAACACCATTGTAAATGTAGCTTGTAAACCTCTTCAGTATTCAGTTACCGTGGAAAGATGATTGATCTCTCTGAATCCAAATTGCAGATTTGCTTCTTTTTATATATGTGTTTCAGGACCATCCAGATGCTTGGTCTTTGATTGGTAATCTTCATTTGGCAAAACAAGAGTGGGGCCCAGGCCAGAAGAAATTTGAGAGGATATTAAAACAACCAGCTACACAGAGTGACACTTACTCTATGCTGGCCCTTGGCAATGTCTGGCTCCAAACTTTGCATCAGCCCACTCGAGATCGAGAAAAGGTAATTTCTTTTTGTCTCTTTAAACCAAAAGTGATGGTTGTTTGATTCTAGTTTGAATTTTTAAAAAATGTTTGTTTCTTTTTATAGGAAAAGCGTCATCAAGATCGTGCCCTCGCCATCTACAAACAAGTACTCAGAAATGATGCGAAGAATCTGTACGCTGCTAATGGCATAGGTGATTATAAGATTTGCATATCCATAATGATTTGTGAAATGAATGATTTTGGAGGAATGTTTAAAGATCAGAATTTCTCCCTAGATGTTAGGGATGTACTAAAGGTTTTATGAACAACTATTTTAAAACAGGACTTTCAGTTGTTTTTCTGGCTACAATGAGAAAATTATTAAATGTGAGGCCTTTTCATAATTTTAGGAGCTGTTTTGGCCCACAAAGGATATTTCCGTGAAGCTCGTGATGTATTTGCCCAAGTAAGAGAAGCAACAGCAGATATCAGTGATGTGTGGTTGAACCTAGCACACATCTATGTGGAACAAAAGCAATATATCAGTGCTGTTCAGATGGTAATGTCTTACCTTGCAAGATATTTTAGTATCATGTTCATTGTTAAGCACATATTTTCTTAATTATATAGCCCTGCTATGAAGCTGCATGCTACCTCTTGTTATACTGTGTCTCTTTGAACATTTATAATTATATAATATTAAGGCCAGTCTTTGATGTCCAGACAGAGATGTACATCCTGGTTCTGCCACTCGTTGCATGCCTTAGGCAAAGGATATCCTCTCTGGTTCAGTTTCTCTGTCTCTAAAATACAGATAGTTAATCTCATAGAATTTAGTGAGGATCTAGTATTAAAAATACTTGGCAGCATACTTGGCATTGACACACCTGCAGATCAGTAAGTACCCAGAAGATCGTAGCACTTAATATTCATTTGCTTATTTTACCCTTTAATTTCTCAGACAGGAGAACTGAGTTTCAGAAAGGCTAAATGACATTTTAAAAAGAGAAAAAAGCTCTGTGGGGAAAAGTTTTCGTGACTATAGGATTTTGTTATACTTTTTTCTGTTTGTTTAGTGCTTGAACTTGAAATAAGAGTCATACTCAGCATCTATAGTGTATTAAAAAGTAAAAAGGCTCTAAGGCTCTATGGGAAATACTATGGTCAGAAAAAGCCAACTCCTTACCAAAAGTAAAAGACAAGAGCAGTCCAGGCTCTGGGAAGTGGTTAATTTTTTTTTCTAAGAAAGGTGGTTATTATTGAGTTCAGAATATTGGAAAGGCATTAGTCAAAGGACTTACAGAGCCCAAATTGCATGCGGTAGTCTCAGAGGCTGTATTTTTGGAGGTGGGCCTTCCTGATCTGCAGAATAATAGTGTTGCCTTTTAAAAATACTTTTTAAATACCTTTTAACTTTTTAATATACTATAGATGCTGAGTATGACTCTTATTTCAAGTTCAAGCACTCAACAAATAGAAAAAGTATAACAAATTAATAACTAGTGTATTCAGGGGAAACTTTCTAGCCATCTTCCATGAAAAAGCTCTTTCCTATGACAAGATATGTTCCATGGTAAAAAAGTGACATGTTCATGGCAAAATTAATACCAGTGTTGCTATACTGGTTTTACCAACAAGTTAAATAAAACTGCAGTTTCTCATGCTCATGGCCAGTAGGTTCCACCAATCCTAAAGGAAGGTGGCAGAGAGCATAACTCATAGAAGCCAAGTGTATGACTTCTAGTAAGTTGTTAATAAGCTGATTCTAGATAGTTTTACTAAAGATGAAAAGGGCCTTCCAGTCTTCCAGTCTGTTTCTCCTTTTAGTGTTGGTCCAGTTTTCAAATGTAACAATTATTTTGAGTCTCTACTTTTTCTTATGATTAGATTTCTCTGTTGTAAAAATGTAACCTGGTGAATGTCAAAAGTCACTCAGTTATTCTTTGAAATTAACCATTGAAAGGGTAAAATACCTTTTCATTGAGCTTTCAAATCACTTGAAAATTTGTTACAAAATGACAATGTAATTTAATCCTGTGTATCTTAACTTTTTGTTGTATTGTAGTATGAAAACTGCCTCAGAAAGTTCTATAAGCACCAGAACACTGAAGTTCTGCTGTATTTGGCTCGGGCCCTCTTCAAGTGTGGCAAGTTACAGGAATGCAAACAGACTTTGCTGAAGGTAAAAACAACTTGTTATTATTCTCATTCAGTTCTATACTGCATTGTATTTTTTAAAATTCTGTTTTGTGCATGTTCATATACCTAACCCTCTATTTGACTAAAGTCCTTTCTATGTTATTAGAATATATGAAAGATTTGCCTTTTTTTTTAATAGGCTAGACATGTGGCACCCAGTGATACAGTTCTTATGTTTAATGTGGCCTTGGTCCTGCAAAGATTAGCTACCTCTGTCCTGAAAGATGAAAAGAGTAATCTGAAGGAAGTACTTAATGCTGTGAAAGAACTGGAGCTTGCACACAGGTAAAGATTTTGTAGAAACAACCTCTGAAGTGCTTTGCTTCCTTAAACCCATGTCTCAAAAGGTGCTGAAAATCACTTCCCTCAAAAGGGAATTCATTCTCTATTAGCAATCCCTCTATTTTTAAGCCAAAGCAGACAGCTGCCACCAGGTGGCACCAGACCATACCCAGGAGCCTGTCCCATAAGCTGACCCCTAGGACTGGCTGGCTAGCTTTGCAAGCTTGCCCAAAATTTTTCATTAATTTGACAATAATACAACTCAGCATCTTACCTACTTGAAATTTTGGACTCTACTTACGTTGGTTTTACTTGTTATCCAAGTGTGTCTTTTTATTGACTTACATTGAGCTATGTATGATTAAGGCCTTTCCTCTTAAGTACCAAGTAGGTTTTTTCAACTCAGCTCAATGTGGAACTTTATAGCATTTACTTGGTAATTAATGTGTGGTAAAATTAAAACCTGATACCTCTTCAGGTTCTGTCCAACCTTATTTGAATTCTTGTTTAAGCTTTCTTGCTTTGCCCATAGAGTGTAAGTGCCTTCATGGTCTATGCCTCTTAAGCTCCATGCTGACATATTTAGTCAGTTAAGTATTTAGTACTAATTAAACTACTAATTGCTTGAACTGATTTTTAGTTATTTGTGAATTTACTGATAACATTAAATATAACTGCATATCTTAATGAGCTTCTCTTTTAGTCAACGTATTTAGTAGTATATTGATGAGATTCTTTTTTTAAATGAGTTGCATATATAATTTTCCTATTGAGATGATAGCCCTTTGAGTATTAAATACATTCATGCAAGTCAATCAATATGTAAGCCTTTTCTCAGACTATTTTTGTAGAACAGATTAAAATCTAAAGGGCCTATTTCATTAGAATTTTTTTGTCAAGTAAGGTATTTTATTTTTGCATTCTATTTAGATACTTCAGTTACTTGAGTAAAGTGGGAGATAAAATGAGATTCGATTTGGCCCTTGCTGCTACAGAAGCCAGGTAATGTTAACTACTTTAGAAGGTGACTTTGGGTAAGTCAGTGATATCCATGTGGGCTGAGAGAGTGATACAGTAGTGAACAGGTTACTGGCTTTCCTGGGATCAGTCTTTCACACTCCTCTCTGGGACTCCTTAGCCTGGACCAAGACTTTTTCCTAAGGATCCTTTCAGGAAATATGGCAGAACTGATTTAGTGCAAGTGCTTAAGTCAGGTAGGAAAATTCTTTTCTATCTATTTCACTAACATCAGCTATGTCACCAGAATCAAAATATGATTCCTGACTCTTTGAGTCATGTGTAAAGATAATGTTGGAAATCTTTTCAGCTGTGCTTTGGGAAAACTTTTATGCTTTGGAAACTTAATGTAGTTGACAATATTGGCTTATGAGAAACTAAGTTAATTTTACTGATTAAGTCTTCTCATAAATATCAGCTGATGGTCCTGCTTCAGACTTTTTAATTTATGTAAGGAAAACAGATGCTTTGAGTTTTTGAACAAAAATATATACCAGCTGCATTCATATTTCTCTAAATATGAACTGTCCTAGACAATGCTCTGACTTGCTGAGCCAGGCCCAATACCATGTGGCCCGGGCACGCAAACAGGACGAAGAAGAGAGGGAGCTGCGGGCCAAACAAGAGCAAGAAAAAGAACTGCTAAGGCAGAAACTTCTTAAAGAACAGGTATTATGTGTTTAATTATATTACAGTTGGAGAATTGTGTGCCTTTATATACTTTGTATGTTAAAAAAAATCCCTTCTGATGGTAGCTATGATTTTTTTCATCCTAAGAACATTCTGGTGAAGTTTTTTCCTATGCTTTTTACCTCATAGGAAGAAAAACGTCTCCGAGAAAAGGAAGAGCAAAAGAAACTTCTGGAACAGCGGGCCCAGTATGTAGAGAAGACCAAAAATATCCTTATGTTTACTGGAGAGTCTGAAGCAGCAAAAGAAAAGAAGAGAGGTGGTGGTGGTGGACGGGTAAGATATGGCTCCTACTAACAGTGATGGCACCAGTCTGTCTTGACTTTCAGAAATGGAGATAATTGGCTATATTCACTTAGTACTTAGTCCTTAGATTTGACTTCCTCCTTTGTTAAGAGACGGTCTTCCAACAGAGAGCTTTAAATGGTATCCAGTGTTTAAAAATGCATTCCAATGTTAGCTCAGTACATTTTACCTTGTAGTGACCTAAGTAGTTGCTGATTTTGCCACATGAGACATTCCTCCTAATTAGAAGTCTTTAAAATATGGGCCTTACCAAACACTTCTCTGTGACTTGGTAACATATCCTTTGTTTGCCAGATAATAGGATAAGGCCTCTCTCTAGACCATAGCATTCCAGCCACACTTCCAGCAGGAAAGAACTGACTGTCACCTGTTTGGATTTCAGCGTTCTAAGAAGGGAGGGGAGTTTGATGAGTTTGTCAATGATGACACCGATGATGACCTGCCTATATCCAAAAAGAAGAAGAGAAGGAAGGGTAGTGGAAGTGAACAGGAAGGTGAAGAAGAGGAGAGTGGTGAAAGAAAGAAGAAGAAGAGGAGAAGGTATTATCATTAATGTGTTTTAAATAACCTTATAAAGGTGGCAGAAGACCTTTTGCCTTCTGAATCTTTCTTACACTTAGAATTTGAGAATACCTGATAATCACTTGATCTTCCGAGACAGTGAAGCCTTTTGTTCCCCCACTTCCTGTTTTAATCATAAGACTCCAGTACAAAATCCCAAGTACTTGGAATCCCCACATACCTCCCCAGCTTGCCTTCTGAGAGCTATACAATAGTCAAAACTGCCTTTCTTATGTCTTTTTTGTAATATTAATTGGAAAATGTATGCAATTTAGAATGAGAAAGCCTGGTGCATCCCCACTAACTGTCCATGTGCAGTGTTAGAAAGTTTACCAAGCCTCAGTGTCCCCTCTGTGAAATGGTCATTGTGATGCCCTCCTCATGGTTTTCCTGGACATATAAAATGTTAACTAGTGTTAAAGAAGGGCATTCTTATCTTCCCAGTGCCATCGGCTATTAAGATATGTGGT
Organism: Manis pentadactyla; assembly: GCF_030020395.1. NCBI lineage: Eukaryota > Metazoa > Chordata > Mammalia > Pholidota > Manidae > Manis > Manis pentadactyla. The sequence continues at coordinate 50,857,585 of NC_080027.1, forward strand.
GCCAGGCCCATCCCTCACCTGGAGGTGCCCCTAAGCTGTCCCTTTCCTCTCTCGTGGTGCTTCCTTGTCCAAGAACCTCTGATTGGCTACCTTACCTAGACTTGTTCTTTCCTTCCCTTGGCTGATTATACTTGGGAAAGAACCTGATGAATTCATTTAAATACAGACCTGTGGAGCTGAAGCTGTGCTAAGGCATGAGCAAGCCTAGAGTGAGCAGTTGGGAAGGAAGAAGGAGGGGAAAGATACTGAGGTCTGGAGTCTGGTCTTTCCTCACAGCCTTTATCACTCCACCAAGTGGAAGATTCAAGTTTATCTTAGATTAATAAGGGGCTCAACAGTGAATGAATTAGTTGACAAATACCTGCTTTTACAGACTACCAAGCCATCTGCAGCAAGGGTAAGTTACGGCATCTGCCGTTCAGGAGTGCCCGCTGTGGTCGAGGACAGCACTCAGAGAAGTGTGTTCAGAATGGATAATGTTTTGATGCAAAGTAGTCTTCAACTTTATGGGCATGAGTGAATCCTGACAAACTTTCTCTTGGTGTTCACTACTTAAGACCTCCAAAGGGAGAAGAAGGATCTGACGATGATGAAACAGAAAATGGCCCCAGACTGAAAAAGCGCCGTCCATCAAGAGCAGAGAAGAAGAAGACTGTAAGTTCATTCATAGTACTGGGTTTTCTGTCCCCTGTAGACATAGAGTTGCAGGACATTAGCATGCTTTCTCTCCCTGCAATTTCTTCAAGCACAGATGCTTGTTTATTGGTTGCTGTTTGATTGTATCACTACAGTACAAACCCAGTTTAACAAGATGTCCTAATGTGAGAGTCTTGACTGATCTGTTATTTTTCTTCTTTCTTTAGTCCAAGCCAGAGCGTCTGCCTCCTTCAATGAAGGGAAAAATAAAATCCAAAGCCATAATATCATCTAGTGATGATTCTTCAGATGAGGATAAACTTAAAATTGCTGATGAAGGGTAGGAATTTTTCCCTTGGTATATTCTTCTGATGAAAGGTACCTGAGAGCTGTCGCTGTGCCATGGCTTTACTCAGCTTCTTAGAACTGTAAAGCTGGAAGAAACCTTGGCATATCTTACTCTAACTCTTTCATTTTGTCCTACTGTGTGCTGGTCCCTCAGAAAAGAAAACCTGTTCTGAAATCTCATTTTTTTGTGGATATTAGCTACAATTTCCCAGGTGACATCCTCCTAAATGCAGTATATCATTCTGCTACACTACCACCAACTGGCTGGGAGCAGTATGATGAGTGGGTTGCCTGATCCTGGCCACATGGAGATAGGGACTTTCTTGACCTTCCCCTCCCTTGTCCTAAACTTGCCCCTCAAGCTTGAGGTGCCCCCTTAACCAATTTGGATTCCTAGACTAGGTTTCCTGATCTATACCACACCATGTTCTTCTTAGCCTATTTCATTCACTCATTCAACAGACTTTGGAACATCTATTCTGTGAGAGAGTGTGCTATGTGTTGGGATACAGAAGACAGACACAGACCATACCCCTGGGGATGTTATGCTTCATAGGTAGTGGAGAATAATGGATAAACATTATAGTGGCATAAGTGTTATCACTAAGTTTTTCCTTTATTGCTGTCCAGGAACCACACCTAATCTGGAGTTGGAATGGTAGGGGATGTCAGAAATGTTTCTATTAAAAAAAAATAGGCTTTTTGAGTTGAGTCTTAGAATAGACTCCTGGTTGGTTAGAGGAGAGGCAGAGGTGAGAGGTTAGCATGTTAAGGGGCTAAGAGTGCTGGGGAAGCTGACCTTGGAGGGTAGAGGTCTGTAGGGAACCATTTGTAAAGACTTGCAGTCCGCTTTTCCCTGAAGACATTGGTTGATACAAATTCGGACTCCTCCCGAGAGTACTGCTTGCTCTTGCCCACGGCCTTGCCCTGGGCCATTGGCTAGAGCCATGCTTGAGCAGAGCAATGAAACGTGGTTTTAGAATGAACACTGTTAAATGTGTAGGCAGAAAGTTCAGTGTGAGAGGCTGAGCTGCTGCCAACCTACACCTGAGGTCAAGGCCAAGTTGATTAAGTTGATTTGAGCCACTTGCCTCAGTTAAACTTTGTCCTGACCATCATGACACATTTGTTTATTCGGCCAAGTAGATGGAGCGCATAGGGCCCCGGGGGCCTGCTGGCCTTTGGTATATATAAAGGATGAACATACAGTGTCTTCTTCCTAGTCACTCTGCAGGTTCTCTCAGTGACCTGAGTTCCGTAACGTGTGTCAAGGTTTCTTCTTTCAGATGTGGGCACAAGGAGCCTTTCTTCAGTCTGCAAAGATGTTTTTATTTCTGCAGGGAGGTGAATATATTTCACCTCCTTCACCCTTAGTAGACTGAACCCCATAGGATTTAATATTCCTTTCTTCTAATATTGCCATGTAAATTCAAACTGAGGAATATGCCAGCAGAGAAGTGTTTCCCCTTCTCCAAAAGTCTGGGGGTGTGAGCAGCTGCCACGGTGGTAAAGGGAATGTTTGCTCCAGAGCCTCCAGGAAGCCAAAATTCCCTGGATGCCACCACTATTCCGAGCATAAGCGTAAGTCCCCTTACCTTTAACATAGCAACTGACAAGTAGGGGGAACTCGAGCACACGTAAACAAGCAGCAGAACCCTTTAGCCCCAGCTTCCCGTCTTGGGTAAGTCTAGTCACAGTGGAGGGCCCTAGTGCTGTGGCAGTCCCAGGATAGGAATGGTGACTTTGCTCTTCAGGTATCTGATAGCACAGACGGTAATCGGACAGGAAGTGTCTCACTCATCCACCCTGGGAGAGGGTTAATTTTTCAAAATCTGTATAGCCAGGTGAGATCCTGGGTTTCACCTCTGCTGCTATGAACTTGTGTATAAAGATAAGCAAATGCAAACCTTTCTTTTCATAATTTTAGATATGATGTTGAGAAATATTTCATTCTGATGAAAGATACCTGATACAACCCAGTGAAAGTCATCCTTTGCTGTTATATAGTGTTGTCTGCTCACTAAAGTGCCTCATTCTTTTTTCCTTTTTTTATCCTTTATTGTGAAATAATCACATTTACATAAAGTACACAAAACAAATGTCACAAAATGAGCACCTCTGTGAACACCATCCAGATAAAAACAATAGAACATTAAATGCCCTTATTTTTCAAAAGCCCATTCTCTGCTTGTGAGGGCGCCCACCGGCCGGAGCCCAAGAGTCTAACCAGCGCTTGTCTTTGGCAGACACCCCCGCAACAGCAACAGCGACTCAGACGAGGGGGAACCGCGGAACCAGCGCACCTCTTCCGAGAGTGATTCCGACGAGAACCAGCATAGGTCCGGCAGCGAGGCCGGCAGCCCCCGCAGGCCCCGAAGACAGCGGTCCGACGAGGATTCAGACAGTGACCAGCCAGCCGGAAAGAGGCGGCCCTCGGGCTCCGAACCATCTGACAACGAGTCTGTGCGGTCCGGGAGAAGCCGCTCGGGAGGCTCGGAGGTGGACTCCCGCCCAGCCTCTCCAAGTGCCGAGTCAGATCACGGTTCAGAGAGAGCATCTGATAATGAGGGTTCTGGCCGAGGCTCTGGAAATGAATCAGAACCCGAGGGATCCAACAACGAGGCCTCGGATCGAGGCTCGGAACGTGGATCGGATGACAGTGACTAGGGTTTATTTCAGAAATAAGCGTCATCTCTGGAGGAAACTTTTTTAATATATGAAAGCTGTGATAAAAACGTTTGAGTTGTTTAGTCAAACAATTGTGAAATTTTTCCTAAGGCTATTTTTTTTCTATTCATTTGTATATTACTAAGACCCAAGAGACATTTCCCGTGCTAGAGTCCAATATTTGAGTCCTTTGAGCAAATGAAGAATGTGACTATTCATGGCACAGTTCCGCCTGTCATGTGTGAAAACTGCCGGGCAGATAAAGACAGCTGGTAAATCATTCCTGCAGAGGTTTGACTGAAACTGTAGCAGACGTCTCGTCATCTTTGTTAAGCGGCTTACTGTTTTGATTTTTATTGCAGTCTTTTACCAAGTGGTGCAAGAAACTTGTTTCATTTTAAATTTAGATCAAGAATATTTTTATTTTCTGGAGGAAGAGGTATCTACTGTATAATTGCACCAAAGTACAAATGAAAGGCAGGTTTTCTTTAATAGTGTGATACTGCAAGCCACGTAGATAAAATCACAAATATATAATTTGTTAGTTGAGTAAGAGTGGAAAAATGCTTTTCTGTTACTAGAATTCAAAGACCCACCTATGCCACATAATAAACTTCTTTTGCCAACTTTTATGGGTAATTTTGTGTCATTTTTATTTGGTTCAATTTCATATGAAGATTTAATATAAATAAACTGTGCAAATATTTGGAAGGACCTGAATTGAGTCAGTTTGTTTACTCAAAACCTTTGTTAATTCTTTGGAGATTTGTGGAGTTTTTTTGAAGATCCAAAAATCTAAGACTAATATAATTTTTATTTTTAAATATTTAGTGGTTAACAAGAGTAATATTTTTATGTAGCACTAGTTTGTAAAAGAGCTGCAATTAATTTGGTGATGTATTAAATACATTAGATTAGTCATTGAGAATGGGATGACACAATGTCTGTCTGCCCTCCAGAATCTAATGGAGAAGATCCCTTCACTGTCCCCATGGTGTGAAAAATGGGATGATGTTTGCACAGGTTGTGGGAGAACAAGGGAGGACCAAGTTGAGGCAAGGTCTCCGGAAGGACAGAGACCCTAGATGACCTGAAGGACTGACCACGTGGAGGGTTGAGGGAGGGTGTTGTAAGCGGTGGGGGTCACCGTGCAGCTCTAGGAACTGGACTAAGGGAGGCAAGGTGTATATCCTCCTTGGAAAGGTGAAGGGCCTGAGATTGAGAAGTTCACGCAGCTACTAAAGGTGAGGTTCCAACTAGAATCTAGGTCTTCTGTCTCCTTTCTCCCTGCGTTGTCCAGTTTGTTACATATAAACGTGAGGTCCTGGTCCTCTGGAGCACAGCTGGGGGAAGTGCCCAGCCAGGCAGAAGCATGGCAGGTCGGGGGGCACCCACCGAAGACAGAGAAGAAAAGAAAAAAACGATAGCACCTGCCACCGTTATCAACGCAGCATGAAGATGGCGCCCAAGGGAAGGGGGGAGCCTAGAGTGAAACCCCACGGCACCCGCAGCTGGAGCAGGACCCAGAGAGAGAGGAAGATGGCGCCCACCAGCTTCCCCACTGGAGGGTATCCCAGCAGGCCCTGCCCCTCAGTCCGCGCTTGATGATCAGTAAGTGAGCTGCTCTCAGGTGTCTGGGCGCTTTTCTGAGGCTGCTGCTTCTCCAGGCCCTGTGGTGAGTACGTGCACGTCCTTTAAGAGACGGTCCTCAGTTCGCCGCAGCCCCTCGCGTCTTCTCGGGCACGAGCCCTGTTGGTTTTGTAAGCTAGGTGTTTTGGGGGCTCGTCTCTCAGATGCAGGCCTTAAAAGTTGGGGCACTCCAGGGAGGTTACAAACCGTTGCTCTCCGGGGAAGCCCCAGGTTTGGGGCTCCCTTCCCGTTCTGGGCCGCTGCGCAGGGCCTGGGGGGCTGGGGGGCGTGTTATGGGGAGGCTGGGTCAGCCTTTCCTACCTGCTTCCATGTGGGTTTTTTTCCTCATTTGTCTGTTGTGAAATAGTCATTCCTCTAGCTCTTCGTTTTTTTCCCAGAGGAAATTGTTCCATATGCAGCTGTAGGTTGTGTCAGTGGGAGGAGGCAAGCTCGGGATCCCCCCGAGTGGCTATCATAAAGCGGAACCTCAGCTGGATTCCCCTGAGGGGGGCCGCGTCAGGAGGCAGCGAGGGTCGGCTGGCCAAGGGCAGACACTGGGAGCCAGGAATCCTGGAGCAGAATCTCCCTTTGTGACACCTGCAGACCATGTGACCTTGGGCTGGTTGCCTCTCGGTGAAGGGCCCCCACCCATAAGATGGCGAACTTCCTGCTTCTCTTCCGGGTCCTCGGTTCCCGCCGGCGCCACCTGAAGCCCAATCACCCCTCGCCCCCCTAATCCCAGCACCTAGCCAATAGCCACCAGCCCCGTAGAAGTGACACCTCAATCACCCCATGCCCCTTCCTATATAACCCAGCACCTTTCCCTAATAAAGCGGAATTCTCCGGTGAATTGCTGCTGTGTGTCACTCCCTTCCTTTCACTCGGTAGGCCACTTTCCTCATCTGAAACAAGCTGCCTCTACACTGAACGTTTTGAAAGCCTCAGTTGGATCTACCACAATTAGAGAACGTGATTTACAGTGGCTTTCATGTTCATTCAGACCCAGATACTAGAGGCCCTAGACCAAGCTATTCTATACCAAGTGCCTCAACCATAATTAGAGCTATTAATTTTTAAAATAAATTTTGTTTAAATTTGGGCAAGAAAAACCACTTTGTTATTCTGACTCTGACACTAAATCACTTCCTCTGCTGAAATAACTCTTTATTAACAAGAGGCTTCCTAAGTGGGCAACTGAATTCTCTTACAGCAGGAGACTATACCTAACTCAAGATTGTTGTGAGTATTATCAAGGCAAGTTGAGTGATGGGCATGGGACAGATTCCCAGTAAAGTCCTCCCTGTGATCACATCGGTTCTGAATGTCTGGCACTTGTTCACCAAGCGCACTGGTCCTTGTTTAGACCAAGTGGGGACTAGGTCAGTTACTCTTTCATAGGTCAACCTTTTAAAAATTCTTAACTTTTCCCAGTTCCTCTTGAGAAAAAAATTTTAGTTCCCAGGAAAATGACTTTCCTGGAGCTTAGGTATCCCTTGTTTTGATTCCACTATTGAACAGTTTCCTCCCTGGGAGAATAAAGTAGCCGACAAGCAAGAAAGACCTTTTAAAGGAAACTAGTATTGGCTCCTAAAACTAGAATTTGAAGCATAAGCCAGTACAGTTTTTTCCTAAAGGTAGTTTCCTAAAGTTTCTGGTCTTTTGGGTATGTTAGAGCAGTACCAGTCAGCCGTGATGCTCACTACAGAGCATTGGAACACAGAGAAGGTGCTTGCTGCAGGCAAATCAAGTTAACTAGATGTCAGTGTGTTCACTGGTTTGGGTGGAGCCGATCATCAACAGCCTGCAGCCTATCACCAGAACCTCACTTTGCATCCTGGCAATAGGAAGGCTGACCTATTGTGACACATTGATGTGACAAAACGCTTCACTTTTCAGCCTCAGTGACCCTATCTATAAAATGTGGTTGTTTGAGATCCTTTTAAGTTACACAGTCCAGGGTCGTGGCAGAGAACTTTAAACAGAGTAGTCTACCTCAACTTCGTTAGTAACCTGAGGTCTTTCTGTTTCAAGTAATTGGAAACCATATCTGCTGTTTCAGGCCAAATTTTTTCATAGGTACAGATAAATTCTGTTTTTTGCTTATGAAATATATGTGTTTGCTCTTTTTGCTTTTTTTAATTCAGCTTACTACAGCAAAAATGTTCTTGCAACATTTTTCATTTTGAAAATACTGTATTTTGGAAACTATTTCAACTTTTTATGCATTTTCCTTAACATAGTCAATTGATTCCAGGAAGACAGGGGTTCTGTCTTTTTTGTGCATGCAGTCTTCAGCTAAATAGTGAAGAGAATACTTGTTAGGTAGAAGACATCAGGGCTGGATTTTCAAGTATCTTATCCAGAAGTCACTAAGTTTGTGTATTCAACTTCTGTCAATTCTATCTTCTAAGTAGATTTCTAAGCCAGTGTGTTCCCCAGACTGTTTTCCATGAAACACAGTCCCAAAAGATACTCCTTAAAAAAGAGTTCTATAGCCAAATAAGTTAGGGAAATGCTGTATTCTATAGCCCTTTGCAATCAGGATGTTTTTGGTGACAAACCACAGAAATCAGTGTTTCAACCTGATTTAACAAGAAGGAACGATTATTGTATCCAGGACTGTGAATTGGGGAATAGAAGATACAGTCTGTAAGATAAATTCTAACCGAAATAAGCAGGCGACGAGAGGCAACAAAGAGCCAGGCAGTTTATTTGAGTGCAATCCCGGGTGACGTTCACCAGTCTGCACCGGGACAGGCTGGAGAAGTCACGCCCAGCAGGGGACGCAGCGAGTTTTTAAAGAAGGTAGGGGGAGGCAGAGCATAGATTTAAAGCGGTGCAAGGACTGGCTAGCCTAAGGCACATTTTTCAGGTTGGGAGGGGGCAGCAGCCGGGGACTTTGGCACGTCGTCAGTGTCCAACATGCTCACCCCTCCCTCCGGTGCCTCCAACCTTACACAGTTCAATCAGAAGATCAGTATTGTCAGACTCAGCTTCATTCATGGGTTTTATCATGCTATGGAAGAATACATATGCAAATAATCTAATCCCTTTACCCCATCAGAGGCTTTCTGTGTCTCCTTTCTCAGTTTCACCCCCTTCCATTCCCACATATGAGAGTGTTGAGTGAGGTATTTAACTCTTCTGGTGTTTTAGGCTTGTAATTTGAACATTACCGATTGTGTGCTCCTATAGATAGTGGGCTCCCCCCTCTGTCCTGGCTGACACCAGACTATTGATTAAAATGATCTGGTCATGTGTCCCCACTGGACAATGAACTCAATCAAGGACAGGGATTATAGCTTCTTCATCTGCTTTTCCGGGGGGCAAGCATAATTTGTTCTTACTTTTACAACTGTGAAGGCACTGAGTGTTAAACTAATGGAACATCGCTGCTCTTGAGCATGATCCTAATAAACCAACCTGTAAGTTGGTCTTTAGTTTCAGGCAAGGTGGATTCATCTAAGCAGAGTAAAGTGTCTATGACAGCATCCTCTCCTGAGAGGGACCAATGCCAAAACCTTTGTTCTCTCCTGGACTGTTTTGTTTTTTGAAACAATGCTGCTTTGATTTCTCCACTGGGAGCTAGTGCTCTAATTTCCTTAACTGTAAAGAAGTGGAGACCTCATTTCCTGCCTCAGCCTGCTGCTGGATTGTCCTGGCCCCAAGTGTGCATCTGTGCTTGTGTGGAGACACGCTCCTCACTTATCTCTCCTGCTTCCAGCTTGGAGTGGCAGCTGAAGCTATGTGAAGGAGGCTTCCCAGGCCAAGGAGGTGGGAGAAGGGCACATCACCACATTTCTGGGCTGCAAGCAGTTGAGTGAGGGACAAATGCTAGGGCTGGTTGAGAGGATGTCAAAACCTTGCTTCAGCCCCTGTAATCCTCTTGTCAGCTGAGTCTGAACTCCGGCATTGGAATGATGCACATCCTTATTTTTCATGGTTTACACAAATTGTGTTTCCACCCTTCTGATTCTCCAAGAAAACTCAGGGACTCTTCCTGCTGGAATCACACTTCGAACAGCTGATCTTGTCCATAACCCCTATTCAAGGCAGATCTGTTGTCATATGAGTTGGCATTGATTCCCAGTGACAGTTGTGTTGTGGCCAGTGGCCGCTTGTTCCCTGTGGCAAGGACAGCAAGTGCCATACTGTTATTTGGTCCCAAAGAATGGAGTCCAAGAATGGGAAGAGGGTTTGGACTCTTGAAAGAGCTAGAACCCCTCATCCATAGTAAAAAGAGGCAAGTCATGCATTGAGGCAATTCAAGTCGGTAATTTCAATATGGGAGGATGGAATCGCTCTCTATGAAGTCGATGCAGAGTCCCAGGCTGTCACACTGGAGGATGCAGTACAATCCTTGGTGGTCAGTAAGGGGGCCTATATCACACTGTGGACCAGGGCTCCTCAAACTTTAATGGACTAATAAATCACCGGGGGATTCTGATCCAGTAGGTCCAGTGTGGGACAAGGTGTTTTGCAAGTCTAAGCTCCCAGTGATACTGGTCCAGAAACAACACTTTGAGTAGCGAGGTTGTATTTGCTACTCAATGCCCCTGTGCTGGGGGAACACTCAAAAAGTTTTTTCACTGGGGCTGAAGGGTCTGGCAAGGGTATAGAGAGATGGAGAAAGGGGAGGGGAGAGCCATTTCTCTTAGTGAAAGAGAAGATATGAAATAGTTATTTTGAAGAGCAGGAAAGTGAGCATACCAGGGTGGCAGTAAAGTCTGATAGCACAAACTTTAAAAGATCTGAGCCCTTGGAAGAAAGGACAGCAGAAGTGGTTGGCAAGCACTGGTGGGAAGCCAGGTGGAGGATGGCCCAGGCCACTGTCATGACAGGGAAGACAGTAGGGGAAGTGATGGCATCAGGACGAGGTAGAGGAGGGACATGGGACAAGCATCATGATTAATTTCCTGCCTATGATGAAAAATGCCAAGCTATAAACAGTATAGTAAGAACAGGAGGGACTCTATCTTAAGGCTAAGATTCCATTTTAAAAACCAGGGAGTTAGGAGATAAGATTCCTAACATTTTTTTTATTAAGGTATGATTGATATACACTCTTATGAAGGTTTCACATGAAAAACAATGTGGTTACTACATTTACCCATATTATCAAGTCCCCACCCATGCCCCAATGCAGTCACTGTCCATCAGTGTAGTAAGATGCCACAGATCCACTATGTGCCTTCTCTGTGATACACTGTTCTCCCTGTGATCCGCCACACCATGTGTACTAAACATAATACCCCTCAATCCCCTTCTCCCTCCCTCCCCACCCGCCCTCCCACACCCCTCCCCTTTGGTAACCACTAGTTCATTCTTGGAGTCTCTGAGTCTGCTGCTATTTTGTTCCTTCAGTTTTGCTTCATTTTTATACTCCAAAAATGAGCATTTGTCATTTGTCTTTCTCTGCGTGGCTAATTTCACTGAGCATAATATCCTCCAGCTCCATCCATGTTGTTGCAAATGGTAGGATTTGTTTCTTTCTTATGGCCAAATAGTATTCCATTGTGTATATGTACCACATCTTCTTTATCCATTCATCTGCTGATGGACACTTAGGTTGCTTCCATATGTTGGCTATTGTAAATAGTGTGGCAATAAACATAGGGGTGCATATGTCTTTTTGAATCTGAGAAGTTGTATTCTTTGGGTAAATTCCAAGGAGTGGGATTCCTGGGTCAAATGGTATTTCTATTTTTAGTTTTTTGAGGAACCTCCATATTGCTTTCCACAATGGTTGAACTAGCTTACATTCCCACCAGCAGTGTAGGAGGGTTCCCCTTTCTCCACATCCTTGCCAGCATTTGTTGTTTAGTCTTTTTGACGCTGGCCATTCTTACTGGTGTGAGGTGATACCTCATTGTGGTTTTAATTTGTGTATCCCTGATGATTAGTGATGTGGAGCATCTTTTCATGTGTCTGTTGGCCATCTGAATCTCTTCTTTCGAGAACTGTCTCTTCATATCCTCCGCCTATTTGTTAATCGGGTTATTTGCTTTTTGGGTGATGAGGTATGTGAGTTCTTTATATATTTTGGATGTTAACCCCTTGTCAGAGATGTCATTTACAAATATATTCTCCCATACTGTAGGATGCCTTTTTGTTCTGCTGATGGTGCGGTACAGAAACCTTTTAGTTTGATGTAGTCCCATGAGTTCATTTTTGCTTTTGTTTCCCTTGCTTGAAGAGATGCGTTCAGGAAGAAGTTGCTCATGCTTATATTCAGTAGGTGTTTGCCTATGTTGTCTTCAAAGAGTTTTATAGTTTCATGACTTACATACAAGTCTTTAATCCATTTTGAGTTTACTTTTGTGTATGGGGTTAAACAACCCAGTTTTATTCTCTTGCATGTAACTTTCCAGTTTTGCCAACACCAGCTGTTGAAGAGGCTGTCATTTCCTCATTGTATGTCCATGGCTCCTTTATCATATATTAATTGACCATATATGGTTAGGTTTATATCAGGGCTCTAGTCTGTTCCATTGGTCTATGGGTCTGTTCTTGTGCCAGTACCAAATTGTCTTGATTACTGTGGCTTTGTAGTAGAGCTTGAAGTTGGGGAGCATAATGCCCCCAGTTTTATTCTTCCTTCTCAGAATTGCTTTGGCTATTTGTCTTTTGTGGTTCCATATAAATTTTAGAACAATTTTCTCTAGTTTGTTGAAGAATGCTGTTGGTATTTTGATAGGAATTGCATTGAATCTATAGATTGCTTTAGGCAGGATGGCCATTTTGACAATATTAATTCTTCCTGTCCATGAGCAAGGGATGAGTTTCCATTTATTGGTATCTTCTTTAATTTCTCTTGAGAGTGTCTTGTAGTTTTCAGGGTATAGGTCTTTCACTTCATTGGTTAGTTTTATTCCTAGGTATTTTATTCTTTTTGATGCAATTGTGAATGGAATTGTTTTCCTGATTTCTCTCTCTGCTAGTTCATTGTTAGTGTATAGTTATGCCACAGATTTCTGCATATTAATTTTGTATCCTGCAACTGCTGAATTCAGATATTAGATCTAGTAGGTTTGGAGTGGGTTCTTTAGGGTTTTTTTAATAAAATATCATGTCATCTGCAAACAGGGACAGTTCAACTTCTTTCTTGTCAATCTGGATGCCTTCTATTTCTTTGTGTTGTCTGATTGCCGTGGCTAGGACCTCCAGTACTATGTTGAATAGAAGTGGGGAAAGTGGGCACCCTGGTCTTGTTCCTGATCTTAAAGGAAAAGCGTTCAGCTTCTCACTGTTAAGTATAATGTTGGCTGTGGGTTTGTCATATGTGGCCTTTATTATGTTGACGTACTTGCCCTCTATACCCATTTTGTTGAGAGTTTTTATCATGAATGGGTGTTGAATTTTGTCTAATGTTTTTTTGGCATCTATGGAGATGATCATGTGGTTTTTGTTGATGTGGTGGATGATGTTGATGGATTTTCTAATGTTGTACCATCCTTGCATCCCTGGAATAAATCCTACTTGATCATGATGGATGGTTTTTTTAATGTATTTTTAAATTCAGTTTGCTAATATTTTGTTGGGTATTTTTGCATCTATATTCATCAGGGATATTGGTCTGTAATTTTCTTTTTTTATGGGGTCTTTGCCTGGTTTTGGTATTAGAGTGATACTGTCCTCATAGAATGAGTTTGGAAGTATTCCCTTTCTTCTACTCTTAGGAAAACTTTAAGGAGGATGGGTATTAGGTCTTCACTAAAAGTTTGATAAAATTCAGCAGTGAAGCCATCTGGTCCAGGAATTTTGTTCTTAGGTGGATTTTTGATTACCAGTTCAATTTCGTTACTGGTAATTGGTCTGTTCATATTTTCTGTTTCTTTCTGGGTCAGTCTCGGAAGGTTGTATTTTTCTAGAAAGTTGTCCATTTCTTCTAGGTTATCCAGTTTGTTAGCATATAATTTTTCATAATATTCTCTAATAATTCTTTGTATTTCTGTGGTGTCCGTAGTGATTTTTCCATTCTCATTTCTGATTCTGTTTATGTGTGTAGACTCTTGTTTTCTTGATAAGTCTTGCTAGGGGGTTATCTATTTTGTTTATTTTTCTCAAAGAACCCGCTCTTGCTTTCATTGATTCTTTCTATTGTTTTAGTTTTCTCAATTTTATTTATTTCTGCTCTAATCTTTATTATGTCCCTCCTTCTACTGACTTTGGGCTTCATTTGTTCTTCTTTTTTTAGTTTCATTATTTGTGAGTTTAGACTGCTTATATGGGATTGTTCTTCTTTCTTGAGGTAGGCCTGTATTGCAATATACTTTCCTCTTAGCACAGCTTTCGCTGTGTCCCACTGATTTTGCGGTGTTGAATTATTGTTGTCATTTGTCTCCATATATTTCTTGATCTCTGTTTTTATTTGGTCATTGATCCATTGGTTATTTAGGAGCATGTTGTGAAGCCTCCGTGTTTTTTGGGATTTTTCATTTTCTTTGTGTAATTTATTTCTAGTTTCATACCTTTGTGGTCTGAGAAACTGGTTGGTACAATTTCAGTCTTTTTGAATTTACTGAGGCTCTTTTTGTGGCCTAGTGTATGATCTATTCTTGAAAATGTTCCATGTGCACTTGATAAGAATGTCTATTCTGCTGCTCTTGGGTGTAGAGTTCTGTAGATGTCTGTTAGGTCCATCTGTTCTAATGTATTGTTCAGTGCCTCTGTGTCCTTACTTATTTTCTGTCTGGTTGATCTGTCCTTCTGAGTGAGTGGAGGTTGAAGTCTCTAGAATGAATGCATTGCATTCTATTTCCCCTTTTAATTCAGTTAGTATTTGTTTCACATATGTAGGTGCTTCTGTGTTTGGAGCATAGATATTTATAATGGTTATATCTTCTTTTTGGATTGACCCCTTTATCATTATGTATTGTCCATCTTTGTCTCTTGTGACTTTCTTTGTTTTGAAGTCTATTTTGTCTGATAGAAGTACTGAAGCTCTCACTTCTTTCTCCTTATTGTTTGCATGAAATATTTTTTTCTATCCCTTCACTTTTAGTCTGTGTATGTCTCTGGATTTGAAGTGACTCTCTTGTAGGCATCATATAGATAGGACTTGTTTTTTTATCCATTCAATGACTCTATGTCTTTTTATTGGTGCATTCAGTTCATTTACTTTTAGGATGATTATCAATAGGTATGTATTTATTGCCCTTGCAGACTTTAGATTCATGGTAATCAAAGGTTCAAGGTTAACTTTCTTACTATCTAAGAGTCTAACTTAACTCACTTAATATGCTATTACAAACACAATCTAAAGTTTCTTTTCTTTTTCTCCTCCTTTTTCTTCCTCCTCCATTATTTATATATTACGTATCATATTCTGTCCTCTTTGTCTATCCCTTGATTGACTTTGGGGATAGTTAATTTAATTTTGCATTTGTTTAGTAATTAGCTGTTCTACTTTCTTTACTGTGGTTTTATTACCTCTGGTGACAGCTATTAAACCTTAGGAACACTTCCATCTATAGCAGTCCCTCCAAAATAGACTGTAGAGATGGTTTGTGGGAGGTAAAGTCTCTCAGCTTTTGCTTATCTGGAAATTGTTTAATCCCTCCTTCAAATTTAAATGATAATGTTGCCGGATCAAGTAATCTTGGTTCCAGGCCCTTCTGCTTCATTGCATTAAATACATCATGCCACTCCCTTCTGGCCTGTAAGGTTTCTGCTGAGAAGTCTGATGCTAGCCTGGTGGGCTTTCCTTTGTATGTGATCTTATTTTTCTCTCTGGCTGCTTTTAACAGTCTGTCCTTATCCTTGATCTTTGCCATTTTAATGTTTTGGTGTTGTCTTCCTTGTGTCCCTTGTGTTGGGAGATCTGTGCACCTCCATGGTCTCAGAGACTGTCTCCTTCCCCAGACTGGGGATGTTTTCAGCAATTACCTCCTCAAAGACACTTTCTATCCCTTTCTCTCTCCTCTTCTTCTTCTGGTACCCCTGTAATGCTAATATTGTTTTTTTGGATTGGTCACAGAGTTCTCTCAATATTCTTTCATTCTTAGAGATCCTTTTTTCTCTTTGTGCCTCAGCTTCTCTGTATTCATCTTCTCTAGTTTCTATTTCATTTATCATCTCCTCCACCGTATCCAACCTGCTTTTAATACCCTCCATTGTGGTCTTCAACAATTGGATCTCCGACCGGAATTCATTCCTGAGTTCTTGAATATATTTCCATACCTCCATTAGCATGTTAATGGTTTTTATTTTGAACTCCCTTTCAGGAAGATTCATGAGGTCCATGTCATCTTTCTCAGGGGTTGTATTAATTGTACTCTGGACCAGGTTCCTTTGGCGTTTCATATTTGTATATGGCGCCCTCTAGTGTCCAGAAGCTCTACTCTCTGGAGCTGCTTAGCCCCTGAAGCAATGTTGGGGGTTGCAGGGGAGTTGGATTGGTGCCTGGGGGAAGAAAGAACTGTCTCCTGCTTCCCAGCTGCTGTGCCTGTCTCCACTGCCTGAAGCAGTGGGCTGAGCACACAGGTATCAGCTTTTGTCCCAGAGCAGCCGGATAAGGATCCCTGCTTTCCACAAGCGACTGGAATCTCAGTCTCTCCAGGAATTCTGCCTGTCTTACCTTTCCAACCCTGTAATCACGAGAGTATCATGAAAGCACCATGAAATGTAAGTTTGTGCTCCCAGAGCAGATCTCTGGAGTTAGGTATTCAGCAATCCCAGGCCTCCACTCCCTCCCTGCTCAGTTTCTCTTCCTCCAGCCGGTGAGCTGGGGTCGGGGAAGGGCTTGGGTCGCACCAGGCCACAGCTTTGGTATGTTACCCTGTTCCGTGAGGTCTGCTCTTTTCTCCAGGTGTATGCAGTCTGGAGCAGCCCTCTTTCCTGTTGCTCTCTCAGCATTAGTTGTATTAATTACATTTTCATATTATATGCAGTTTTAGGAGGAAGCCTCTGTCTCACCTCTCACGCCACCATCTTTAATCATCCGCTCCTAACATATTTTATAGTAATCAACCAATAACCTACCCTATCTTAAAGCAGGGCAAGTAGTCCTAAATGGTATGTTTCCACTGCTTGAGGGTAACCACTATCTTGGAGAACAGGATCAATTAATTCCTTGTGTTGAGTTTATCTTACAGAATATCTAGAGGACTATGGATGATGACATAACATCTCTCACTGGAAATAGACATTATGAGATCAGATGTTGCACCTACACCCTCTGGCCCTTTGCCCCATTCTTGAAATCCTTAAAAGATAGAATCCTAAGCCTTTAAGCATACCTCTTCTCTGAGGTTGCCCACACTCCCCATTTCTTCGAGTGTGTGCTTTGTCTTAAGGCCTTCTCTCTGCTCAACTAGGGAGATTAATAAGAAACCCCTTTTCCCAGTGGTAAGCATTTTTGTTAATTTGTTATTTCATTCAGTTTTCTAGACTTAAGCTCTCTCAAGTCTTTACTCTCTCTCTCCTACTTAGACAAGTAGTGAGGGGCTACTGAGATCTCTGATTTAAGCTTGCCAGTTCATATTGCCTGGGTAACTCAGACAGGACGCAGCTATACGATCATGCTCTTTAGCTGCCTGACCCAAAATCTTTCTTTGACTTGGATAAATTCTCAGAACATAATCTCACTCCATCCAGTGCTGTGGGCTCCCCCAAATCCTGGGGTGGTAGGGGCTTAGTTCCCATGCTGTGCAGATTCAAACAGGCGCTGGATGCCAGGTGACCCTAGCTTCAGGAGTTGGCAGGGGATCTGCTCTATGTTGAGCTGGAGTTCAGTAAGCTTCCCTTTCCTTCCTCTGCTCTTCCTTGCTCCCTGCTTCTTGCACATCTGCTGCCATTTGCTGCTCCTCTCACTTTAATGAATTCCTTCCTTACCTATGCTCATCAACTTGCTTGAGAACTCGTTCTCAGTCAGAGTCAAGAACCCTCCCCCTTCTAGGTCAAGGTTTCACCTAATGCACAGGGAAGAACCTCCTCAGACACAGCTGCCTGACAGCCAAGTTTCCTTCAGAGCTGGAAAGTGACAGGAATGTTCAGAGAGAGATGGGAGGACACAGGAACATTTGCTGAAGATAGACCCTGGGGGTGGGCCTCTGGGGGTGAGGGAAGGGCTCAAGAGATCAGAGGGTGGGGAATTGGGACAGAGTAGCAGATGTTTGGGGAAGCTCAGGGGTCAGGGTCCAGGATGGATGACCAGGGGCCCTCTGGCTTCTGGTGCACAGAGGTGTCAGTGAGGCACAATGAGAAGATGGCTAACCAGTTTAAACTACATAGAGTGGGGCCACTGGCAGGTATTGTCTCCTGCAGCTCGGGTAACGCATACATCCTTTCTGGGGGAGGGGGCATAACTACTAGAGCAAGGTCACTCCTGGAACATGAGGCTAGGGTCCCCATTCTCTGGGGCCCTGCTGGAGTGTGAAGCATGTGTATTCAAACCTTGTCTTTCAATGGCACATGGTAGATGTTATGTTTTTTTAAAGCAGTGTGGTTAGACACTGCAGTGTCTATGTTACATGGGGGCCTTAATATTCACTGGTCATCATTTCCACAAATAAAGCAAAAATTCTGTTTTGAGCCCCAAATATCATATATGCCCAAGTATAGCATGACTACATTCCCACTATAAAGGTTCTCTCACTGCCCCAAAGGGTTTTGACTGACTTAAGTTTATATATTTCTGGGACATAGGTGAAATAGTTTAATGTCTACTAATAATATTTATTAACTTCATTATAAACATTTAAGAATCATATTATGTAAAACATCGATTAAGAACTAGTGCTTTTCTCCACATTTCATAAAATGTTATTTAGATACATCACAAAATCTTTGGGGTGTTGGTCTTCAGCCTTTTTTAAACTATGTAACATGGTTTTCAAGAGAGCATTACCTTCCTTTCCATGGCATCTTATGAAATCCAGGCTTGAGGATTTGCTTGCCTGAAATGTGACCCACAACTACAAGTGCCCACTTGCCTCACACTGGGACAGCTGGTTTCTGATTGTCCTGTAAGTGGGTATTTTCCTTCTCCATTTAGTGTACCGACTTTTTAAGCCATCCTTAAAATGCTTTTTTTTTTTACTTTTGCTTTTTCAATCATGTGATCACGTCCCCAGAAATAATGATTAAATCTGAGTTAAATTTCTCTTTTTTTAAAATTTTGTGTTTTTTTACACCAATGCCAGCAGAGGGCCTCCATAAACATCAGAAACTAGCATTGGTTGGACTATTTCAGGTTAATGTGTCATCCCCAAACAGTGTACATCTGTGTGCAAGTGATTAAGAGGGCCTTCTGTAATTGAAAACATGGTTAGAGCTAAACTGTAAGGCCACTACCTCTTTTGGGGGTAATTTGGGGATGAAAAACTGTGCTGGCATCTATGGTATGGGTTGCTATGTTATATTTTTCCCACTTTTTGAAATCTCCAATTCTGATCATATCTCAACAGAAAATATAAGAGCTGTTGGGGAGGAAGAATTTTCCTCTACCCCTCAAGGTTCCAGCTGGTCTAATAATCAAACTGACATGAGACAGATTGACAGGAGGAATAGCAAAGCTTAATTGCATACCAGTGGGAAAGCCATAGGGATGGGTTCCAAAGACAGTCAGGGAGAATGAGGTATATATGTCATCTGAACCAAGGAGAAGCCGGTAGGGGTCTGAGACTTCAAAGGAAAAGGAATATGAAAAGAATAAATGTTTGGTAAACAAATACTTGATGGGTATAGGAAAATGGAAGTTCCATGGCCAGGATCCTCACCTGATCCTAATCTCCTCACCCCCTCTGCACATGTAATGATGTAGTACTTGGCCTACAGTGTATGTGCATGCTTGCCCACATGTTGGCAGTCAGCCATTATTGCCTGTGTTGCTGTATAAAGAGCTCCACCCTGTGCTCTAGCCAGTGGAGAGGCCTGGCTGGCACAGGCGGAGGCTGAGGGGAATTGCAGGCTTGCCAGATGTGGACATGATTTTAGCACTCACCCTGTCCATGAGAATAAAGCTTGGTATAAACCCTGTTACTCCCAAATTTTTGTTGTCATTTTTCAATCTCACTGAATCCAGAGTGAACTTTCCTGGAGCTGGGAACCCCCTCTGGCCTTGAGCTACAATGGGCCACACAGAAACAGGGGGCACAGGGAGGAATTTTAAGTCTGTGTCACATTCCTTCCTGTCTGTCACCCTTAGTTTATATTATAATGTAGTTCTCTATGGTGACAGCTCTCCTCCTGTAGCAGTTCCTCCATTTAAATTCTTTTTATTCAGTTGTGGTGGGTGGGGAAAGGAAGTCAAAGTATCTTCCTGAATCTTTTGAGCCGGTGATTTTCAGCTTAAAATAATCTGCATACCTAAGTGGCACATTTTGGAGAGGCCTGCTCTGGGTCCCTACAGGGCTCTAGAGTCATCAAACTGAATTCCAGCTCTTCCAATGCAGACTGTGTGACTTTGGATGGTAGTTTTATTTGAATGCAATTTTCATCTCCTTAGCCTCAGTTTTCTACTGTTTATATTGGGATGACAATGTCTCCATCTCAGGATTGTTCTAATAATCGAATGCAGTAATGTATGCTGTGGGCCAGGCACACAGAGCTCAAGAAAGCCTTTTTTCCTATTTAGGAGTTTTTTGTGGTTAATCTTTTATTGTGAGTATTGCAACTGTTTGTCTTAGTTTGTCCTTTATTTTGAGGCACACAGATTAATAGACAAATCCAACAATTTCCTTTACGGTTTCTGGATTTTTTTTTCAGGCAGAGGTTCCATAAAGTTAAAGAAGCTTATGCTTCAGGGACCACTACCTGCATGGGGCCTCTTCCAAGGCCTTCTAGAGACATCACCTCAGTCTCTGCTTTGTCATCATGTGCTGTTCCCCCTGTGTATCTGTAGTATCTCGTCTTCCCACTTATAAGGACACTGTCATATTAGGGCCCACCCTAATGACCTCGCGTTAACTTGATTACATCCACAAAGACTGATTTCCAAATAAGAGCACATTCACAGGAACCTGAAATTAGGACTTCAACAAATCTTTTGGGAGTGGGGGACATGACTCAACCCATAATGGGGGGATTTGGAAGCTGACTGTTCCTCACATCAGGTCCTATGGCCCAGCCCTCAGAGGCTCCTGCATGTGCTCACCCGGCTTTCACTACACACTTCTGCAAGGAGGAGATCACCCTCTGGGGTGAATCTCTTCCTTTCTTTCCTCTTCCTCTGTCTCCCAACATGCAATTCAGCGTAGCGGTGATGAGGGCTGGCCTCTGTGACACGGTGCAGGTTCAAAGCACAACCCTGTGACTTTGAGTTGTGTGGAAAGAACTTGCAGGAGGCGCTCATAACTACTTGTTGAGTAAACTGAAGATCTCGGGCAAGGTGCTTAACTTCTCCAAGCCTCAGTTTTCTCATAAGTCTATAGAGATAGAAAAATACCTGCATCAGGAGGGCTGGAAAGATTAAATGGAATGAGTAATCTAATATGCCCAGTCCAGCCTGGCATATACTAAATGTTTAAGAAATGTCAGCTAGAATAATCATAATAATATGCCATAGAATAGCCATGGATAATATCAATGAGGGGTTTATATTATTAATAAACAATAAGAGTAATCCTTCAAGACAGTCCATTCCACTTAGACTAAAAGGCGAGATCCTCCCTGTGTCCAGCTAGTGCCGTGTGCGGCCCCTGCTCCTCCCCAGCCTGGAGTCCCTGCTCTCTGCTCCGCCGCCCTGGCCGCCTCCTGTCCTCAGGCGCTCCTCTGAGTTCCTCCTGCAGGGCCTGTGGCTTTGCTTCCCGCTGCAGGGCAGGTTCTTCCCCGAGAGCTTTGCAGAGTTCACTCCTTCGCTTTCTTTGGTTATCAGCTTCTTGGTCACTGCCTCTTAAGGCCTTCCCTGAGCACCCTCTTTCAGGTAGCCCTCCGGCCCTCGCTCTCACTTGCTCTCATCCCTTTCCCCACGTCCAGTGCATTTTGCTAATACACTGTATTTGTTTATTCCCTCTCTCCCATCCCCAGAATGTTTGCTCTGTATGGCTCTGTCTTTCACTGTTCTGTCCCTAGCCCTGGAAGTGTGTCGCCATGGCATCCAGTTGGCAGTCAGTCAGTGTTTATGAGTTGAATGGTCTTGTAGAGCATTCCCACACTGTCCGGTACTGACTTTCTTTACCTGTCTACCTGGCTCCTTGCAGTGACCCTAGGAGGTGGGCAAACCCAGGATTATTTGACAGATAGGGCAAACAAAGCCCGAAGAGCTGAAGTGGTTGGCCTAACTTATGGAATTAATGAATGGGGAAGCTGGGATTCAGGCACTGACTGCTCTGACTGCATGTCCCACGCAGACCTAAGCAGCCTTCAAGGATTCAGTGCTTATCAATCACGTAATTGCATCATCCACAGTTGACAGGGGACAGAGCTGAGGCCAAAATCCTCACCCCACCCTGCATTATAAGGATGTCCAATAGGTCTTGGTCTTCTTTCCCTTGGGATGTACAGGATTAATACTCTTGTATCCGCCTGCCAAGGGGGGAGGGATGTCTTCTCCTGGCAGCCCAGCAGAGGGCGCTACAGAGACAGCATCTTGCTTGATGGTCTGGCTCTGCCATTCTCGACTAAACTCCAGGTGAGGTAGGGCGCCAGGACATTCTGTGGGTCTGGGCAGCCTGTGTGACTCCAGTGTCCTATTTCTGCCCCCCTTTGCCCTGTGCTTAGTCTCCTGGATGTTTCCTTCTCTCAGCTCAGGTAGCCCTTTACTCACATCTCACCTGCCCCCAGGCCACACGATCTGCACCTGTCTTCCCCACTTGACAGGGGGCTCCTGTCCAGGTCCCAGTGCCTTTACAGCTCTGAGACCCTCCCTTCCACGGGTACAGATGACTGGGTTAACTTCAAGTGGGGAACTGGGTGCCTTGTCATTGGAGTGGGAGCACTGGGAAATGGTAAGGGAAGGGCAGCTATGAGAAAAAACTGTCACTCCAGCAAGCGTTTACTCATAACTACCCTGTTTTTAGTTTCTGTCTAGTGGGCTGGTGCAGATAGGTACAAAAATTACTGTAATAATTACCTTTGTATACACGCAAACACACACACATACATACTTATGAGATGAATATAGGAATACATATAGGTATATATAATTCTGAATGAATGACTGTAGTTAGAATTATATAATAAATACAGTTACTTATTCAGAGTTACCCTGTAATCAGTAAAGCTTAAGTTTCAAGGCCTTCCTCTTACACAGGAGTCTCTCTGGACCCTGGATTTTGTATTCTTTAAGAGCCACACCTTCTCCCCCACACCCCAACTGCATAAAAGTCAGTTCCACAAAACCTGATTCCTTGTTGCATTCGGTGTCCATTAACTGATCGCTAATACGTGCCCAGCACTGTGCTCGCACCGGGAACAGAGCAGTAGGAGAGCCTTCCCGTGGCTCTCTTCTCAATACGGTGGGAAGACAGGCAGTCAGCAGGTGGTCACAGTGAAGCTGAAGCGTAGTAAGTGCTGGCTGGGGAAGTGGCATACAGAGGCCTTGTGGTGGACAGTTACCTTTTCTTGTTGGCTGTCTACCCAAATCCCTTCCAAAGTTCTGTTTTTTGCCCCCACACTGTACATCTTGGTGGGAGTCAGGGCATGCTTGACACCACAGGGGACCAAGAAAGCATGACCCTTGCTCTGCTAAAGGAAACCGGGGCAGCAAGGCAGACACATGATCCAGCTGTCACCTGTGGGCTTCTGCCCGGAGCGCTGAACCGGGACAGTGTCACTGGGGAATTCATTCAGATACTGACAGGGGAGGCCCCAGGGTTTGATGGGGGCTGCAGCTGTCCTAGGCAGGCTACTGCTGTGGTTCAGGCTACCCAGCCTCCCTTACTTTGAAGCCTGGTTCTCTGGGCTTCCTATGGACCCAGTAAATTAAGTGGAGTTCCAATAAATTCCCTTTTTACTTAGTTTGTCCAGAAGTGTTTCTCTTCTTTGCAACCAAGAACCCTGATGAGCACAAACTCCTAACTCAGCCTTTGGCAGAGGAAGGCGTTTTCCAAACGTGAGGCATTTATGCTAATACCTGAAGGATGAATAAGAATAACCTAGAGGAAGGGGAGAAAAGAAGTGGTAATAGTAAAGAGAACAATTTCCAGGCAGAGGGAACAGCCTGTGCAAAGGTCCAAAAACAAGATGGAAAAAAAAAGTACAAGTGGGCAAACAGCAGATGACTCAGTAGATGCCTTGTTAGACTAAGGAATTTGAAATTTATTCTGAGGACTACTAGGAGCCACTGAAGCGCAAAGGAAGGGCCTGACGTTAAGAAAGACTCCTGACTTCAGTGTGGAGAATGGACTAGGAGAGTAAGCTGAGAAGCAGGGACTGCTGCTCAGGCGTAAGATGATGATGGCACTTGGACCTGGGTGGTGCAGATGGGGAGAGACGAATGGTCTCAGTAGCTATAATGGGAGTAAAATGGACTTTTCGAGAGGGAGGAGGGGCCAACAGTGACTCATGTTTTGGGCTTGGATGGGAGTATTCAGAGCCAGGAGAGGGGAAATGCTGGTTTTTCAGGAGAGTTAGCGATAGGCATGATGGGTTTGAACTGCTTGTAGAACACTCAGAGGAAAGTCAGGAGCTGGTTAGAAGCCCAAGTTTGATATTTTGGAAAGAGGTTTGGACTCAAGCTATAGATGGTCATCAGCAGCACACAGACGGTCACTGAAGCTACGGGAGTGAGTGGTGGTATTGAGGGGGGAAGGCTGGACAGTAACATTCATGCGCCAGACTAGAAGAGAGCCTCAGAGGAGACTAAGAAGCCTGAGAGGGAAACAAAGGAGGACACAGAGTGGTCAGCTGTCTTATACTTTCTATATATAGGTCAAATAAGAAGACTGAGAAATGCCTGTTAGACTTAGCTGGTGACTGCAAGCTCAGGGTAGTTCAAGGGTAAGTCTTGGTTGGAAAAGCTACGACAAACGTTGAGATGTGGACTCAACATACTGCAGGACTGTGTGCGAGGCTGTCTGCTAGTGACTTCCACGTGCTACATTATTCAGTTCTCGTGGCAATCCTTAAGCATTAGCCCCATTTTCAAAAGAAATCAAGACTCAGAATGGTAAAATTTAGTGCCTAAAGTCACACTGCTACTAAATAGTAGGAATGAACCCTACATCTATCTAGAAATCAAGTCGGAGTCCTTTCCATTACTTCGTCCTTCTTCTGTGTCCAGATCCTGCAATGTAGGATAGCTGTATTTTTTATCTAGTTCAACAAATATTTGAGTGCTTACTGTGTGCTAGGCACTGTTCAAGGGATACAGCAGTGAGTGAATAAAGTCCAAAATCTCAGTCTCACATTCAGGAAGGAGTCAGACTTAAATGCAGTAGTCATATACTAATAGTAGACATGGAGATATTTAAAGCAGGAAAGAGGAGTAGGGGAATATGTGTCCAGGGTTACATTTTTAAATAGGGTGGCCAGTGGAGGCCTCACAATGAAAGTGACATTTGGGCCAAGACCTGATGAAGGGGAAAGAGCTAGCCATCCAGTTATCTGGGGTAAAGTAGGAACAGAAAATCTCCAACACTTGGCATGTCCCAGGAACTGCAAGGGGGCAGTGTGGTGGGACAATGAGCAAGGGCCAGGCATAAGAAATTAGATCAGAAAAGTAGAGTATGTGTAAGGTCAGGGAGGAGGGGGACTAGATCAGATGTAGGGCTGTGTAGACAGCATTTAGTGTTTTTGACTTAAAAATCTTAACTAGGTGGAAAGCTATTTGATGGGTTTGTTACCAAGCAGGGCTTATTTCTATTTATTTTTAAAGGATTCCTCTTCCCCTGGCAGCTGAAGGAGCACATGGAGGAAATGAGTCCAGTTAAGGCTATTGTGCTATCTAGGTGAGAAGTGAGAGTAGCAGCTGAAGAGAAGTCTGATTTCTAGTGTTTTGAAGGGAGAACCAGCAAGATTTTATGATAAATTGGAGGAAGGGTTTGACAGTCAAGCAACTGAAAAGGTATTTTGTTTTTTTGAGATCAGATATTAGCCACTGAAGATGGAGAACAGCCAGCGAGGTAGAAAGAAAACTTAAAGAGTGTGGTGTCCCAGAAAGGAGTCTCAAGGAATGATTTAGTCACGTGCTGTCTACAGGATGGCCACCGGCTGAATACAGCACTGGCATTGTTGATAAAGTGCTGTAGGAGTAGAGTGCAGCCTGTTTGAGAAAGGGGAGAAAAGGAACTGGTCAGGTGAACAGACAACCCTTTCAAACAGCTCTGCCATATATATAAAACAAGAGCAGAAGTCTGGGGCAGTAATTATAAGATTTAAAAATACATGGAAGCTCATATTTAAGGCAACTCAGTGCATATTTGTATGCTAATACTAGTTGCATAGTCATTCATAGAAGGTACATGCTTAATACATCCAAATAGTTTTCTATGGTATGGCAGGTTATAAAATATGCCATCAGTGTCTTTGGAACAGATTAACTCTTTTAAGGGGTATCTGAATTGTTCTTGGAAGAATGAGGGTGGATGAAATCCCTACTATTGTGACCAATGAAAAACCACTGCACAACAGGTCTTTCTTTGGCTCAATTCCTCAGCTGATTGGGAGAATTCTGGCTGTAAACTCAAGACCTACCTCGCTAACCACAAACTGTTACTTGCTGGGTTAAAAGAAATCAATTTCCCCCTTGGTGAGGAGGGTTGGGCAGAGGGCCAGGAATATTTATTTCTACAGACTCACAATAAGTTTCAAGTTCTTTAGTTTAGTTTCTGCTTAGCCTGAATTCCATGATACTCAGTTACCTACTAAAAGCTACACGTTTTGTCAGTGAAGACAACTTTGAGAATACAGGAAGGGCTTGGCTCACTTTTCTCACTCAAATAGAAAACTGGTTCTACCCACAACCCTCTTGAAGAATAAACAGGTAGCACATCAGACAGTGAAGGTTCTATCAGGGTCAGCAGCATGTTTATTATTGTCTGCCTAGGGGCTCTCCCCAAGCCAAGTACTGCTTGTTCATAGGTAGTAAGACAGCAACTGGTCTCCAGTAGTACTTGAAGAGCCTCTATCCAAGCCAAAGCAAGCCCAGGATAGTCACGTTCCTACTAGGGCTCATCAGCAATTAGTTGGGTGCATAAGCATGTTTTAGTGGTTCCTAAAAACACATCTTCAACTTCCATGTAGAGCTTCAGTTGGATTAGGCAGCAGCAAACTTCACTGGGCTAGCACAGGGCTTCTAGAAAACTTCCCAGGCAGGGGCCATTCCTGGCAGCTCCACCTGCAGAATACCTGTGCTTGTCTTGGCCATGAGGGTGGTCTGCGTCTCAGAGATCAGTGTGTTTCAGCAAGTTTGTTGCTATGTAGTAGTAGTGCCCAGGAATTCAGGAGACCTGACCTCAGCACTGTTATTGACTGAGGTCTTCTAGTAAGTAATCTGATTCTTGAATAACCACCTTGAATTTTGTGTCTCATGAAGTTTAAAGTTCCGTAAATCTTCAAGCTAAAACTGGTCTCCTAACCTACAAAGCAAACAATTCCTCATAAATATGTGGGTTTTACTTAAAAATCACATATTGTACAACTGCATCAAGTATCACAATGTTTATTGATAGATACAAGTATATAAAATCAGGGCATGAACATGACTTGATAAATTAAGTAGACTTAATTTCAATACTATAATAAGAGGGACCAATTCAAATTCTCACCATTTGTTTCACACCCACAAAAACCACTTCAAGGGCATTAACGATCTCTCAAAACTGATCAGTTTTGTGCAAGTAAACCATGTTTCTTTTAAAAAGACTTGTGCACTTGCCCAGGCTCAAGGATATTAAAATCTAGCACATAAAGCCCATTACTAGAGGTAGAAATACAGGCAATATACTATTACGGCAACAACCATCAATTACAGTTAAGAATTTTTCTGTAACAACCAAATGGATAATCAAATATTGCAACAACTCAAGTATTACTGAGCAAAGTGCATTTCTACAGTATTCAGTGTTGCTATTCAGTTTTCTAACTTAAAACAGCCTATGATAACTGGCAGCAAAGAAGGTCCTTGCAATAGACTGCCTCTGCTTGAGAACTTATGATGTAATTATTGCATGCTGCTAATATACTATCTAAACATTAAAGATACTCCTAAAATATTTGATGGTAGACTATGATTAAGACATACACTACAAAAAAACCTTACGCAGAAGGAAATCCTAACTGACGTGCTTCTGCTTTAAATATTGTGAAAACATTACAGCGGAATGAATTTTCGCAGTGGTTAGGTCAAATGCAGTTACATCATAGCAACAGTATGTTTTGCACAATTTAAGGCTTTGGCTGGTTCTTTAGTCAGCTTCTTCCTCTGATTCTTCTTCTTCAGCAGTTTCTAGCCAGGTTAACCACTGATTCACCTGTGATTTAATTTAGAATTTAACAAAATTAGTAGTACTTAATTAAAAGATGAAAACTTCAAATAGTTTTCAGGATCAAACTAGCAACCCACCCAATAACAGATAGGACTCCTTTCACAATCGCAAAAACAGCCTCTACAACATACTACAAATAAATTAATTGTATATTAGTATTTCAGAAGTGGTTTATTTGTACCTGGGTAACATATAACCATTTATGGCTAGTTAAGTGTCATTTTTGACACTGCTCAAATTACAATTTCAGATTTCAGTGCGGGAGTGGCTCTTGTTGAGCCTACTTGTCAGCAGTACTGCAGAGTAAGGAAGATTCCCAAACACACTTCAAGCCCCACCCCAGAACTGCTGGATCAGATGCCTTAAAGACAGGGCAAAGACTAACTTGCTACAGGATGATCCTCATAAAGCTAATCTGTGAACCTATATAAGATACCATAAACCATTGTTCTCTGGTCTCCAGGGACACTAGTGTACGAAATCATCTGGGTTGTGTACCACACACAGATCCACTGAATCAGAATCTCTAAAGGCAGGTTCCAGGACTTATCCCAAACCACTCTTCAGATTATTAATGTGTACTGAGTTTAAAACCCCGAGGTATAAAGTTCTGCCTCTAGGCCAGAATTCCACTTAGTAAGATGGTAAAGGGGAGATCACTTCTGGTTTTTCTTATCTCCTCTAACATTTTAAAAGCTTAAACTCAATCTTCCAAGTAGCTTTACTTCTAAAATAAAGTCAGCTACTTTTAACATCTTACCCAGCATTAGGATTAAAGCCTTTCATGCCTACCTTAAAAAAGCTTGTACAGTGCAGAATGGTATGTATATACAAACTACTAGGACTATTTTGCCTGTATTCGAGTTTTAAATGCTCATTAAAGTTTAAAAAGCAAAGAAATGGCCAAATTTCTAACCAATTATTTACCTGGAACAAAGCCTTGCCTTTCCCCGGAAACTCTTGGGTTATATCTTCTTTCCAAGCCAAGAAGGCTTCTTCTTCAATAATTTCCATGTCATAGAAGTGAACAAAAAAACGGAGTAACATGCCTAGAAGAGGAAACATAACCCCATCAATTCAGTGTGCTGTTGAAGTGCCCTGTACCCACCAGTCTTCTGGTATCTGTCCCCTCACCTTTTGGGAAGTTGCTATTGTAGCAGTGCACCTGAAGGGCATATAGGGCACTGACTTGCAGATCAACGTGATCATGAAGGAATTTCTGCATTACTGGCTTGAAAGAAAGCAGCAGTTGTTTCTCTTGCTCTAACTGTTCTTTGGAAGGAGCAGAGGAAGAATCTGTTTCATCACTGGGTGGGTTTACTTCACTAGAAATATACTGTAAGAAGCTGCATAACAGAAAGAGATCTTTTAAGAACCCAAAAACTTTGAAACAGACAATTCTTAGTCCCTTGCACTGTAGACCTTTCTCTAGTAAATAAGGCCTAACTTTGTATTGTAGGTAGATGACCACAACGTTATCTTACCTAGTCATTAAGATGTTCACAAATCCTTTATCTACATGAAGTTTGGGAGAGATGTTATCTTTAATCCATTTATATATGGTTTGAGGGGATGGATCCAACTTTATTTGCTTCAACAGTTCCTTCTCCAATTTGAGAAGTGGGAATAAGAAACTCAGTCCCTTTCCTTCCAAAATCTCCAACATGCGGTCCTTATTCTGATCAATTTCTGAAGAGACAAAGGCATTTCCATCGTCAGCTAATTTTACGTGACTGGTCTAGAAAAGAGCTTTACAAATGACTTCCCAAATGTGTAAGATTCATATAGAATAAAGAACCCAGCAAAAACTATAGACCAAAGGGAAGTAGTTAAATCATAACCTCTCTTTTTAAAATAAAGATGAAGTCTACCTGTGGTAATGGTCATGCTTATCTGGAAAGGATAATTACATGTCTGACCTATATAAATCCAATCATGGGACTAAGAAATCTCTAGAATCAGTTTATGTGTGTGTGTGTGTGTGTGTGGTATGTGTATGTATATATATAATGTATATATAAAAAATTCCCTGGCATTCTCTTACCTGGGAGCATTTTCTGCATATTGACCTTGCTTTGTTGAAAAAGTTCGGTTAACCATTCTCGATCTTGTAACTTAGCTAATTGCTGAAGACAAAGTAAGAAGAGAGGAAAATGGGTGCCACTTTCCAGTGGTTGAGCTAGTTCTGAAATGCTCACCAGCTCTGAAATGATGGCACGAGCTGCAAACTGTGCTAAGTATGATTTCACCAAGGGGATGTCAACCTCTAGTTTGGGGCACTGGTCCAGTACATTCAGGAAAGCCTTAGAAGAAATACAGAACACAGCTTAGTTCTCAAATTCAAATTGAAGAAGAACTCTTATAGAATCAGAGAAGTGCCCACCTGCATGAAGTTGTCACTTGTGGCTATTCCTTCCTGCTTGAGTAAACTGATCAAAGAACTTGCTTTTTCTTTATCTTCATCGCTTCTATCCAGTGACAGGATGATTACTTTGCTTAACATCTCAGGAAGAAAATGTTTAGGAGCCCTCATTTCTCTCACACCATTGACAGCTTCATTTGCGTTTCCACTATTCAGATATTCTGTCACAACAGTTTCCTGAAAACACAACCCAAGTATCTTTACAATGTCTTCTTACCTCAAATTTACTCCATGAATTAGACTATGGGATTATTTGACACTTACAGTTAGTTTAAGTAGTTCTTCCTTTGATGGTGGTGGCTTTTTACTAGTCTTGGCAGGCTTTTCCTGGATAAGTGGTGGATTAGTTTTGAGACCAAGCTGAGGTGTCTAAAACCAGCAGTGTAATAGGAATAAATGTTTAGTAAACTTTAAAAAAAAAAAAAAAAGCCCATAGAATACCCAAAACACCAAAAAAACCTTTAGAAATGTTGCCACACCACAGTTCATACCTGTCCCAGAGGTGGTGTTTGAGTGCGTGGTGGTTGTGCACTAGGAGGAATCATAGTTATCTGGGGCTGAAGCTTTGGCACTTGATTTTTATTCATTAGGAATGACTGAGCAGGCCTCAGGCTAATCTAGAATTAAAAACAAATCAGAACAGATACCCAAGTTAACAACATGCAGTTAGCAAACTAAATACACTTCATTCCAAATTCTAAATTAATGCAGTATGTAGAAAACACTATAGAATCTAGGGTACAAATGTCAGTTTCTCAAGTAACTGGGAAGGCTTCACTCCAGTTAACGTTTCATTTCTGGCAAGAAAACTTAAAAAGATCTGACCCACACAAGAGTAAGATACTATTTATATTTGTTCAGAATTCTCCTTGGATAAGCATCACCAAATATTAAAAACCAGAAAATTCTAATTAGTTTGGAAGATGTATTTAAGTAATGTACAGAGAAATCACGATCAAAATCTTGACAATCGTTTCCCTTGCTCTAACTGAATACTTTTTTAAGAGGCTTGCCCTCATATCTCATAATCTTCACTCATAGGACGCTGGACAGCCAAAGAAAAGAAAAAGAAGTACAGAAAAGAAAGAAAGTTTAAAGAACTCCAGCATTAAGTCCTCTTAATAACGCGTCTTTTTATAATCATCGGGCAATAGACTTCTGAATCAACAGGCTACGGTATATAAGTAACATAGGCAAATGTACCTCATCTGCATTAAGCTGTCCTTTCTTAGAAAACCGAGGTGGCATATCCTTCGACTGTCCTTGCAGCTGGGATAAGAGTCCCTGACTCTGGTTATGGTAGAGCTGGCTTAGCCCCTATTACAGAAAAGGAGAAAGAAAGTCTAGATAATAAAGGTTCCATAAGCCATAAGGAGAACTAAATTGAATTTTCTCCAGAGAAAGTAAAAGATGCAACAGGGAAGAATTAAAAAAACAAAACAAAACAAAAACCAAACCCAGCTAACCTGTCAAATAAAGTGATGTGATTTTACTAATATTTTACTCATCTTAAAAGATAAGCATTTTGCCCAGCTTGAAGTAACCGTCATGGGTGTAAATATGGTTTAGGAAAAAAAGACACTAAAACACCCACACTTTAAAAAAGCCGAAGTAAATCACACACATTTCATGATTTAACACTTGTTGCCTTAACATTCTTAAATGTTTTCTCACCTGGCTTTTCATAAACTTGCCTCCCATCTCTCCAAACTGCGACTGGGTGGGAGGCATGATGTGTCCCCCATGGCCATTGAAGAGTTGATTTGAACGATGACGCCCCATGGTGGGTGAAAATCTATCCTGGATAACTCCTGGACCAGTACCAATTCCGCTACCTTAAAATACATTCATGGACAATTCTTTACAACTCTATTATTATAAAAAACACTAAAGTGAATTTTAACTTAACCAAACCACTGTTTTGTTCATAATCACCTGGCATTTGTCCAAACATATCGGCAAGTCCTCCAAGTGGGTCCCTATCCATTTTCATCCTGGGCGGCATGAACGGCCCCTCCAGAAAGAAGTCACTTCTCATCCCTTGAGCCATAGGAGCAGGAATAAACACCCCTAGATCCTTTTGAAATAAAGGGAATAAACATTTGATTCTGGACACTCCTGCAAAAAACTAAAGTTCTTACACTAGGGAAAACACGAACTTCTAGACTATTAGAGTGCTATTTATATAATTTCTGTAGAGCTTCCTCTAAAAATGGCATTCAAAACACTAAATACATTAAGCTCTACCAGTAAGTCTCAAATGAGCATTAAGGATCCTTGTGCTACTATGAAGTTAACCCAGTGATTTCAAGAAGAAAACAGTAAGTATCTTACTTTTACTGCATCTTGACGGATTTGATTGATCGTCTTTGGTCCATTGTCAAGAAAAGCCTTGCGAGGAACCCAGTGGTGTTCTCGCAACTCTACGGTGTCCTTTAATTTAAGAATAGTTTCGTTTCAGTATTCCTGAATGGAAAGTCAGCTTTACCAACAACACATTTAAAGAAACCAGTTTTACCTGCAGCAGGAAACGAATCCTCGCTGGCAATTCCTTACTTAACATCAAGGAACACATTCGGGCAAAGTACTGATCCATTAAGGACTAATAAAAGAAAAATACATTGATTAGGAAGAAAAGAAGTACGATGGCAAATGTATATATAAGGGCTTTTAAGACTTCTGAATTACAATCAAGGTTAGTAACTAAATACAGCTATGCCCTATAATACCACAAAGAAGCTGAGTATAATTAAGACAAGCTACTCACACCGTTTCTGTCAGCAACACACATACCTTGGCTCGTTCATGGTCTAATCTAGGTCCCACTGTCCTCATTATCTGACAGAGGCACTCCAAATCCTCTCCCATATCTTTGAGTTGGACTCTCTTCTTCTTTTCCAAAAGCTACCAAAAGAAGTAAAATGCCAGATGTTGACAATATCTTACTTAGTTTAGATGAAGTACTTTCCCTCATGTTTGCACTAACTTAGTAATTCCTAGAGTAGGGAGGAGTATAATACTTTCTATTTTTTTTCTATGAAGAAATCCCTCCAAATAAGCAATTTTAATGTAGGTAACTTCTACCCTTCCTCGCAAAACACTACATACTCCCAATATTTACAACACGTAAATAAAAGTTTTACATGGCCAGCAAAATTGTTAACTAGCCTACCAACATACTCAGATGGTACAAAGCAATTACAATTTCCCCTTAATAATGATGCACACAGTGATTAAGTCTAAATTCCCAGTGAAACTTACTGTTTTGATGCACTTATGAAGGATAGATTCATGAATAAGATCAAGCTTTCCAAGTTCTCCAATGAATTTGATGTTCCCCAACATCTTGATCTTAGCAATAGCTCTCTGTTCCTCCTCCTCGGGGAGGAGGGGATTTTCACGCTTATCATAGACTGAAGAAAATACAAAAGAAAAAAAGTCAACATTCAGTATCAAGTTGAAAATATAAAGTACTACTTAGTATTAAACATAATAAATTCTCACCATCAACATTTCTGGTTCGATTTTCAAATTCATCTTGTAATTTGGAAATTAGGAGGCGTCTGAATGTCTAATAGAAACAATAAAGACATTTGGCAGGTTTTGTTAATGAAATCTTCCAAACCAACTTTAAAATAAGCAAGCAAACACTACCACTTACTGTGCTTTGCTTCTGTCCTGGCTGACCCTCTGCTGCTGGGCCATCAAAGTTTGGTGCATCTTCTGCCAACCGCAGACATAGCTGAGCATACAATGAGCTATACTTTGGCTCTTCTAGGGCTTTGTCCACAATCTGAAGGACAATGTAAAAAACAAGTTTTTTACTCAACACGACAATTTTTGGGAAGAACCGTTCCTTTGTAATACTTCCCCCTGCAGTCTTAAGAATTTTAAATCTCTCAACAAATTCCTTACTGACCAATTGTCAATGACCCATTTACAATTTGGGAATAAGAGCACCTCTTCTATAAGATTTACTACATGAACTAGATTAAACAATGCATATGAGTGCTTTGCACACAGCAAAAAAAGAAGAGGCACTTACATGTTGACTATTACAGTGTACCAGAAAGGTCCAATTTATACAGATCTAATACTAGCCACACCCCTCCTGCTCAGGATTTGAAAATATCTTGGGTATCAAAACTATAGACACCAGAATCTAATCTTATACCAACTATCATACAATTTCATTTCCAAGACCAAAATGATGTTTTCCAGAGGGAAGAACAAAAAACCCTGGGAGAGTCAGCTGATAAGCCCCTATTTAATTCTTCCAGCGTGGCTGAACAATTTAAAATTCACCTCTTAAATCTGATGCCATTAAGTTGGTAGTTTTTTTTAAAACCATCATTACTTAAAAGTCCATTTATCTAGCTCACACCTCATTGTTAGGCAATGATACCAAGGAAAAGCTTGGGTTTGCTTAGTATTTTCCTCTCCCTTTCAGTCAAAGCCAACATTTCACTTACCAGCAGTATGACCCCTTTAAGGATGAGTTTAGACTCTACACCCACATTGAGGAGCTCAAGGCATAGCTTGTCAAACTTTTCAGGAGTAAGCTTATTTAGTATGCTGGGAAAAAAACAACACTGTGTCAGCTAATACACAAAACACTGAATTGAGAAACAGCTTTTTAAATTATGTTAATCTTTTAAATTACATTAGCTCTTTAATAAAGACATATTTTCTAACCCATCCAACCAAGATGTTGAAGCAAACTTCTTTACCCTACTGGGGTCCCCAGCTGTTCAAGAAATCTTTCTCAAATCCTCAAAACCAAGAGAGCAAGAGCCTTATTATTCAAGGCTAGCTCCAGGAGCTAAGACCATTAAGTTCTGTGCCACAGCAGGCACATGAACTGGTAGCATAAAAGGCTTCTGGATTTTAGCTCAATGTCCAAAACCAACTCTAAGTCCCAAAATACTGATATGCTGCTCATCAAGATAAAACTGTCAACACTGACATTCATTAAATAGGTACTTTGGGCACTGACAATGCCTTCTGAGTGATATAACACTACACACAAAAGTAATACAGCCAAACCACTCTGCTTCCCTTTTAGTAAAAGGATAGACCTATAAACTTACCCTCTTACTTTCCTGAAGATTGCATCATGTCGTTCTTTTTCATTTGCGGAGTTGTTTGCTGCGGAGTTGTCATCTCGTCTAGTGCTTCGTGCAGGAATCCATTTCTGAGCGTTTTGCCCTGGGGTTTTCCCCAGGAACTCGCTAGTGAAAATTGAGATTTATAATTAAGATAATTTAAACAGAATCCAGGCACATCTATCAAATATCTTACCACTAAGAAATTCTTCTAAATAGAAAAGGCAATTAAGTTCTTCTTGACTTTGCTAACAACTAAGTAACTCACCATCAGTGATTCTTAAACAGTGTGTACCATAAACATCTGATGGGCTGAGTGAACAGACTGCTAGGCCTACTCCCAATTTCTGCTTTAGGGGGTCTGGGTAGGGCCTGATAATATGCATTCCTAATAAGCTCCCAAGTGATGCCAATGTTGCTGGTCCAGAAGCCACACCTCTAGAACCAGTATTTTCTAATGTCTATGACCATGATGCATTCACACTGCCTTGCTGTACCAGTCAGTATGGAAAATAAACTGGTTTCAGAAATAACATCAGTGAAAACAATAATCCAAAGAGTAAGAAGATAAAATAGTTTGAGAGCTTTAACTCACATCAAATGATTTGGCTGAGGAATAATCAAGAACTGGTATTCTAATTTTAGGATATGTAACAGAACCATGTGTAAGATTAGGACTCCTGACGTCTGCTGCCATAACTATACTGTTAGAGAAAAACTATTCATCTGTGAATCTGATTTTTATAAAATACTGTTTTTGCATGCTTTTTATACATACCTGTTGCCAGCAGTCTTGGGATAGTGCTGAGGTGCACCCCTACTTCCTCCTCCGCCCGAAGAAGCACTGTTTAAAAGAAAAAACATAAAAAATATATATATACATGCCCCAATTACATCTTGTCTCACTTATAAGCTAGTGGGTCTTTTAATTATTTTGTATTTCAGAAATTACACCACAGATGAAGACTGACCTTGGGACTAATGGAACACCAAGTAATTGACATTCATTCTTCAGATGGCAGTTAGTAGAAGGCAGGGAAACTTCAAGTACTTTTTAAAAATGTACACCACACATTACAAATTAAACTTGCAGCACACTAAGTTAGAATTATTTAGGGTGGCCATTCTTTTGGTTTTTCTCCCTAACAACTGCCAAAACTAAATCTACACACACCTGAAACGAGAAGCACCCCCTTCTGCAATCGCACTCTCCACTTTGGCGGCTTAACAACGAAGAATCTTCAAAAGAATAATATTAATGGATGGGGTGGGGAGGGAAGAGGATGGGAGAAACGAAAAACCTAGAATGAGAGAAAGAGTACCAAAATTAGATATTGCTAACATACAATTCTATAAATCCTCCTTCAGTTATGACTTATTTCAGATCTTGGCACTGCAGTTAATTGAACTTTCACTGCATTGCAGATCTCACAAGACTAAAAATAGAATGTACTCAAAGAAAAATAGACATTAAAATTTAATTTTGTTTGGCCACCTGAAAATTTCCTTGTGTTCAAAAATGCAAAGAACCTTCATAGAAACAAGAACATCTCAGCTAAGGACTAATCTCTAAAAATTCCACTGTACTTCCCTTAAAAGTGAGTACAGAAACAGAAATCCAACAGAAAAATCTATTATCAACACAGACTTATTAAATATTATGTGGAAAATGCAGTAGTTTTTACTGAATCTGAGACGAGCCCACAGACTGGTTCAGAGTTAGGTGAAGACTGCTTAGCAGTCTTCTTCACTGTCCATTCTTTAAACTCCCCCGCACGGAGGGCATCCGCGAAGTTGCGAGAGGGACGGGGTGGACAGTGGCTGGCACTAAGCAGGCGAAGACGAGGGCCACAAGGCAACAGGAACCTCCGGCCCGCTTTTTCCCTTCCTGGAACAAAAGAGCAGCGGATTCCTCCCACCCAAGCTTGACTTAGGGAAGTGCTTCCGACAACCTTCCTGCGAAGCCGCCGGGAACAAGCCTCGGTGGCGGGGAGCGGAGGCCGCCCCCACGCCCGGCTCTTTGTTCTCCAGGCAGGAGGGCAGCCTCCTGCCCACCAGCCGCCTCCAAGCCGGCTCCCTCCCGCCCCGTAAACCCCCAAGGGACTGACAGACGCCTCTCCGTTCCCTTGCCTCCGGACGGAAGAACCTAAGTCCTTGTTCTCCCTCTCCCGTCCCAGGCGGGGCCCGCTGGGAGGGCCCTTCGCTCCCGGCTGACACAGGAGCTCCACGTACCTCCCCACAGGGAGGTCGGGCCCCGGGACTCCTGTGCCTCGGCTGGTCCCGCGCCAACGGCCGGGCCTTCACCGCCGGCCCGCGTCCCTCCCCGCCGCGGCGCGCGCCGCCCCGCCACGCTCCCCGCCGTCGCAGCACACCCGCGCCACGGCCCGCCCCGACCGCAGGCTCGGCTCCGCACGGGACGGCCCCCAACTGCAACCCGCCAGGGCTGCCGGATTCCTTCTATTCCGTCAACAACGGGAAAGGGAGAATAAAAGCGAACAATTCCTAGGTGCCCACTGTGCAGTGGAAACGCTAGAAAGGGTCGCCCCGCCCGGCTCCGCCTGCGGCCGCCATTTTGTGCTGCTCAAGAAGAAGCGGCCGGGGCACGGCGGCCATTTTGGAACACTCTACTCGGCGGCGGTGGCTCCACTCACCTTCACCAAGAACTCAGCAGCTGCCACAGCAGCTGCCTCCTCAGGATCCGGTCGTCGGGGACAGGGAGGGAGGGGAGGGGAACGGAAAACAAAAAAGGGGGAGGGAGGGGGAGGAAGGAGTCGGGAACGACTTGAAACTTTCAGCTCAGAGGAGTCGCTGCTGCAGCCACCACCCGGTACTCGCCGCCACCTCCATAGAGCTCCGACTCGCTGCTGGCGCTAAGGCGTGTCTGAAGCCGAACTTATCACTCCGGGGCAGGCGAACCCACCAGAGCCGTCCCGAATGGCTCCTTCACTACCCAATCAGTAGTCTGGGTGCCGCCTGCCACCAATCCGCGCGGGAAGGCGGGGAGGAGGCACCGGGCAAGCTTGGTTGCGGCGCAGGCTCGCCGCAGTGCGCAAAGCCCTATTCGTGAAGGCTCTGAGGCCAAGCGAGTGGCGTAACGGGACCTGAGCACAGTGGAAATGCGAGACCTTTGCGTAAAGTCGGAGCGCCCTTCTGAGTCTGCGTTGGTGTGACTGTCTCCCCTTCCTCCTGTCTCTTTGTTCCCCTACTCCCTATCCCGCACCCGATATATACTACCCTCTTTCCCTTCTACCTGGTTTTGTCACCAGGACTCTGGGGAAGAAATTCGCCTTTTTTCTACCCTGCCTGATTCTTGTCCGTGGCGTGTGAAGAGCACTGTATTTCCTGGCGCCCGCAGGGAACCTCGACTGCCCCTTGCAGGCCGGGATTCCCTCGGACGGGCCGGTAGGCTTGAGGCCAGGCGCCCCCGGGGCGCAGCGCCGGGAATCACTATTGCTCTCCCAAGTGTTCGGCTTCCGCAGAGTAGGGTTCACGAGACAAGACCGTGCACCCAAATAACGTAAATAAGACTTCATTCAGCTCCCTATTTATTCTACCCCCTGCAGAGGGAATGAAAGGAAGGGGTTTATTGTCTTTGTACTTCACACTAGCAGCTTTCCCTAAAGGACTGTCCGCCCAGCGATCACGGAGGGCTACCCAAAATACACCAGACTTCTTTGGAAGAAGTATTTGTGGAACGCGGCCGTTTGGAGGACTTTAATTGCTGGCTCCTGGTTTTTGTTTCTGTCATTTTGTTTTTAAGAACGTCGAAGACTGTCAACTGTATATTTCCATTTTATGTAAGTTCCATCATAACAAACAGGATTAGGCTTTTCAAAGCCGGCAGGTTGAACTACTTACACTTCTCAGGTAATATTTTGAAGGTTACCATAAGATGAAGTGTTCCATCGTTTGCGACATAAGAGCTATCCAAAAATGGAGTCCTGGCTATACAAAAATGGGCTGTTTCCATATATACTTAACAGAAATTTCCCTATCTTAATTTTGAACATACAGTTCTTGATACAATGTGTAATCAAAAGCATGAATGTGTGTGTGTATTTTAACATGTATGACTTAAGGAAAGTGTGCAATAAAGGCTAGGATTTTCAAAGACCCTAGGTTACATTTGACATGTCAAAACAGCTCGGGTGTTGAAAGCGCCTAGTTTTAATACAATTTTCAAGAGTGTTGCAGTTTTTCTTAGGACTTTTAAACCTAGTAATAGAAGGGTGTGGCTTTGAAGGTTCCTAAGACAAATCCAGCTTCTTTAGATCTTTTGCACATATAAGGCTGATTATTCCCTCTCTATATTACTACAATTATTGCTATTAAGTCAATTTCAGTTGAACTTTGTCTTTAACAATTGGAAAAGATATTCTCACTCTTGGAGTTACATGATAAAAAAAGAGGAAACTTAGTTTTGTGAATGGTGTGAGCTGTTTCAAATACAAGAGGTTTCACTTTGTAATTTCACGACACTTCTAGCTTCAGAATAACACCAGAATAATATTTCTTTAAAAATTTCTGTAGGGCTTTACAGTTTGCAAAAATGCTTTCATATATGTGATGTTTTTACATAACTTGTTTATAGTCTTTGTGACTAAGAGCACATTAATCTAGTAGTATAAAAAAGTAGGCTTCAAAGAGCATATTTACTAAGTCCTAAAACTTGGGTGGTCTTTTAACTGGGGAACTTGAAATTCAATGATTAAAAATAAAAAAGGTTTTATTCAATCTTTAATTTTTTCTAATTGTGAACTCTGTTACGGACTTTCCATGTGAGAAACTGGGCTGGGAGAGAGTAACCCAAGGATAAATATGGATAAAACACCATCTTTCAACTACCTTTCGATCAGTGGGAGAGAGATCCACAATTTTTAAATGTTTCCATCACATCATGGATATATCAAAAGTCGAGATCATTGTCTGGAATTTAACTTTTAGTTTATAGAAAATGGAATTTTAAATAACACCCACTGCACTCTGCTAGTTTTTTTTTTGTCCCTGATCAATAGTTTTTTTAAAATTCATTTTATTATCATTAATCTACAATTACATGAAGAACATTATGGTTACTAGACTCCCCCCTTCACCAAGTCTCCCCTCCACAAACTCCATTACAGTCACTGTCCATCAGCGTAGTAAGATGCTGTAGACTCACTACTTGTCTTCTCTGTGTTGTACATCCCTCCCTATGTGCCCCCCACATTATACATGCTAATCGTAAGGCCCCCTTTCTTTTTCCCTGCCCTTATCCCTCCCTTCCCACCCCTCCTGCCCAGTCCCTTTCCCTTTGGTAACCATTAGTCCATTCTTGGGTTCTGTGATTCTGCTGCTGTTTTTTTCCTTCAGTTTTTCTTTCTTCTTATACCCCACATATGAGTGAAATCACTTGGTACTTGTCCTTCTCCACCTGGCTTATTTCACTGAGCATAATACCTTCTAGCTTCATCCATGTTGTTGCGAATGGTAGGATCTGTTTTTTTCTTATGGCTGAGTAATAGTCCATTGTGTATATGTACCACATCTTCTTTATCCATTCATCTACTGATGAGCATTTAGGTTGCTTCCATTTCTTGGCTATTGTAAATAGTGCTGCAATAAACATAGGGGTGTACCTGTCTTTTTCAAACTGGAGTGCTGCATTCTTAGGGTAAATTCTTAGAAGTGGAATTCCTGGGTGAAATGGTATTTCTATTTTGAGCTTTCTGAGGAACCTCCATACTACTTTCCACAATGGTTGAACAAATTTGCATTCCCACCAGCAGTGTAGGAGGGTTCCCCTTTCTCTACAACCTCACCAACATTTGTTGTTGTTTGTCTTTTGGATGGTGGCGATCCTTACTGGTGTGAGATGATATCACATTGTGGTTTTAATTTGCATTTCTCTGATGACAAGCGATGTGGAGCATCTTTTCATGTGTCTGTTGGCCATCTGAATTTCTTCTTTGGAGAACTGTTCAGCTCCTCTGCCCATTTTTTAATTGGATTTGCTTTTTGTTTGTTGAGGTGCGTGAGCTCTTTATATATTTTGGATGTCAACCGTTTATCGGATCTGTCATTTATGAATATATTCTCCTATACTGTAGGGTATGTTATTGTTCTATTGATGGTGTCCTTTGCTGTACAGAAGATTTTCAGCTTGATATAGTCCCACTTGTTCATTTTTGCTTTTGTTTCCCTTGCCTGGGGAGATATGTTCATGAAGAAGTGGCTCATGTTTATGTCCAAGAGATTTTTGCCTATGTTTTTTCTAAGTGTTTTATGGTTTCATGACTTACATTCAGGTCTTTGATCCATTTCAAATTTACTTTTGTGTATGAGGTTAGACAGTGATCCAGTTTCATTCTCTTACATGTAGTTGTCCAGTTTTGACAGCACCATCTGTTGAAGAGACTGTCATTTCCCCATTGTATATCCATGGCTCCTTTATCATATATTAATTGACCATAAATGTTTGGGTTAATATCTGGGGTCTCTATTCTGTTCCACTGGTCTGTGGCTCTGTTCTTGGGCCAGTACCAAACTGTCTTGATTACTGTGGCTTTGTAGTAGAGCTTGAAGTTGGGGAGCGAGATCCCCCCAACTTTATTCTTCCTTCTCAGGATTGCTTTGGCTATTTGGAGTCTTTGGTGTTTCCATATGAATTTTTGAACTATTTGTTCTAGTTCGCTGAAGAATGTTGTTGGTAATTTGATAGGGATTGCATCAAATCTGTATATTGCTTTGGGCAGGATGGCCATTTTGATGATATTAATTCTTCCTAGCCAAGAGCATGGGATGAGTTTCCATTTTAGTGTCCTCCTTAATTTCTCTTAGAGTGTCTTATAGTTTTCAGGGTATAGGTCTTTCATTTCCTTGGTAAGGTTTATTCCTAAGTATTTTATTCTTTTTGATGCAATTGTGAATGGAATTGTTTTCCTGATTTCTCTATTAGTTCATTGTTAGTGTATAGGAAAGCCACAGATTTCTGTGTGTTGATTTTGTATCCTGCAACTTTGCTGAATTCCGATATCAGTTCTAGTAGTTTTGGAGTGGAGTCTTTAGGGTTTTTTATGTACAATATCATGCCATCTGCAAATAGTGACAGTTTGACTTCTTCTTTACCAATTTGGATTCCTTGTATTTCTTTGTTTTGTCTAATTGCCGTGGCTAGGACCTCCAGTACTAAGTTGAATAACAGTGGGGAGAGTGGGCATCCCTGTCTTGTTCCCAATCTCAGAGGAAAAGCTTTCGGCTGTTCACTGTTCAGTATGATGTTGGCTGTGGGTTTATCATACATGGCCTTTATTATGTTGAGGTACCTGCCCTCTATACCCATTTTGTTGAGAGTTTTTATCATGAATGGATGTTGAATTTTGTTGAATGCTTTTTCAGCATCTATGGAGATGATCATGTGGTTTTTGTCCTTCTTTTTGTAGATGTGGTGGATGATGTTGATGGATTTTCAGATGTTGTACCATCCTTGCATCCCTGGGATGAATCCCACTTGGTCATGGTGTATGATCCTTTTGATGTATTTTTGAATTCAGTTTGCTAATATTTTGTTGAGTATTTTTGCATCTACATTCATCAGGGATATTGGTCTGTAATTTTCTTTTTTGGTGGGGCCTTTGTCTGGTTTTGGTATTAAGGTGATGTTGGCTTCATACAATGAGTTTCAGAGTATTCCCTCCTCTTCTATTTTTTGGAAAACTTTAATGAGAATGGGAATTATATCTTCCCTGTATGTCTGATAAAATTCCGAGGTAAATCCATCTGTCCCAGGGGTTTTGTTCTTGGGTGGTTTTTTGATTACCACTTCAATTTCTTTGCTGGTAATTGGTTTGTTTAGATTTTGTGTTTCTTCCTTGGTCTGTCTTGGAAGGTTGTATTTTTCTAGGAAGTTGTCCATTTCTTCAAGGTTTTCCAGCTTCTTAGCATATAGGTTTTCATAGTAGTCTCTAATAATTTGTATTTCTGCTGGGTCTGTCGTGATGTTTCCTTTCTCGTTTCTGATTCTGTTGATGTGTGTTGATTCTCTTTTTCTCTTAATAAGTCTGGCTAGAGGCTTATCTATTTTGTTTATTTTCTCAAAGAACCAGCTCTTGGTTTCATTGATTTTTTCTATTGTTTTACTCTTCTCAATTTTACTTATTTCTTTTCTGATCTTTATTATGTCCCTCCTTCTGCTGACTTTAGCTCTCATTTGTTCTTTTTCCAATTTTGAGAATTGTGACGTTAGACTATTCATTTGGGTTTGTTCTTCCTTCTTTAAATATGCCTGGATTGCTATATACTTTCCTCTTAAGACTGCTTTTGCTGCATCCCACAGAAGTTGGGGCTTTGTGTTGTTGTTGTCGTTTATTTCCATGTATTGCTGGATCTCCATTTTAATTTGGTCGTTGATCCATTGACTATTTAGGAGCATGTTGTTAAGCCTCCATGTGTTTGTGAGCCTTTTTACTTTCTTTGTACAATTTATTTCTAGTGTTATACCTTTGTGGTCTGAA
Source organism: Manis pentadactyla (assembly GCF_030020395.1). Lineage (NCBI taxonomy): Eukaryota > Metazoa > Chordata > Mammalia > Pholidota > Manidae > Manis > Manis pentadactyla. Next base: position 50,901,254 of record NC_080027.1, read on the forward strand.
AAGTTGGTTGGTAGAATTTCAATGTTTTTGAATTTACTGAGGCTCTTTTTGTGGCCTAGTATGTGGTCTATTCTGGAGAATGTTCCATGTGCACTTGAGAAGAATGTGTATCCTGTTTCTTTTGGGTGTTGATTTCTATAGATGTCTGTTAGGTCCATCTGTTCTACTGTGTTGTTCAGTGCCTCTGTGTCCTTACTTATTTTCTATCTGGTGGATCTGTCCTTTGGAGTGAATGGTGTGTTGAAGTCTCCTAAAATGAATGCATTGCATTCTATTTCCTCCTTTAGTTCTGTCAGTATTTGTTTCACATATGCTGGTGCTCCTGTGTTGGGTGCATATATATTTATAATGGTTATATTCTCTTGTTGGACTGTTACATCATTATGTAATGTCCTTCTTTATCTCTTGTTACTTTCTTTGTTTTGAAGTCTATTTTGTCTGATACTAGTACTGCAACACCTGCTTTTTTCTCCCTATTGTTTGCATGAAATATCTTTTTCCATCCCTTGACTTTTAGTCTGTGCATGTCTTTGGGTTTAAGGTAAGTCTCTTGTAAGCAGCATATAGATGGGTCTTGTTTTTTTATCCATTCAGTGACTGTATGTCTTTTGATTGGTGCATTCATTCCATTTACATTTAGGGTTATTATCGATAGGTATGTACTTATTGCCATTTCAGGCTTTAGATTCGTGGTTACCAAAGGTTCCAGGTTACTTTCCTTACTGTCTAAGAGTCTAACTTAACTCACTTAGTATGCTGTTACAAACACAATCTAAAGGTTCTTTTCTATTTCTCCTCCTTTTTCTTCCCCCTTCATTCTTTATATATTAGTTATCAAATTCTGTACTTTTTGTCTATCCCTTGATTGACTTTGAGGATAGTTAATTTAATTTTGCATTTGCTTTGTAATTAGCTGTTCTACTTTCTTCACTGTGGTTTTACTAACTCTGGTAACAGACAGCTATCCAACCCTAGGAACACTTCCATCTATAGCAGTCCCTCCAAAGTAGACTTCAGAGATGGTTTGTGGGAGGTAAACACTCTCAGCTTTTGCTTATCTGGAAATTGTTTAATCCCTCCTTAAAATTTAAATGATAATCTTGCTGGATAAAGTAATCTTGGTTCCAGGCCCTTCTGCTTCATGGCATTAAATACATCATGCCACTCCCTTCTGGCCTGTAAGGTTTCTGCTGAGAAGTCCGATGTTATCCTGATGGGCTTTCCTTTGTATTTGATCTTCTCTGGCTGCTTTTAGCAGTCTGTCCTTATCCTTGATCTTTCCCATTTTAATTACTATGTGTCTTGGAGTTGTCTTCCTTGGGTCCCTTGTGTTGGGAGATCTGTGGATCTCCATGGCCTGAGGGACTATGTCCTTCCCCAGATTGGGGAAGTTTTCTGTAACTACCTCCTCAAAGGCGCTTTCTATCCCTTTCTCTCTCTTCTTCTTCTTCTGGTATCCCTATAATGCGAATATTGTTCCGCTTGGATTGGTTCCACAGTTCTCTCAATATTCTTTCATTCTTAGAGATCCTTTTTTCTCTGTGCCTCAGCTTCTTTGTATTTCCTCTTCTCTAGTTTCTATTTCATTTATTGTCTCCTCCACCGTATCCAACCTGCTTTTAATACCCTCCATTGTGCTCTTCAATGATTGGATCTCGGACCAGAATTCATTCCTGTGTTCTTGGATGTCTTTCCATACCTCCATTAGAATGTTGATGATTTTTATTTTGAACTCCCTTTCAGGAAGAGTCATGAGGTCTGTATCATTTAAATCTTTCTCGGGAGTTGTATTAATAATTTTACTCTGGACCAGGTTCCTTTGGCGTTTCATGTTTGTATATGGCGCCCTCTAGTGTCCAGAAGCTGTAGTCTCTGGAGCTGCTCAGCCCCTGAAGCAATGTTGGGGGTCGCAGGGGAGCGAGCGGTACTGATGCCTGGGGGGAGGAAAGAGCTGTTCCCCGCCTCCCAGCTGCTGTGCCTGTCTCCACTGCCTGAGCCAGTGGGCCGGGCACACAGGTAAAAGTTTTTGTCCCAGAGCAGCCGGATATGGATCCCTACTTTCCACAAGCAGCCGGAATCCCAGTCTCCCCAGGAACTCTGCCTGCATTAACTTTCCAACCCGATAGTCATGCGAGTCTCATGGAAGCACCATGAAATGTAGGTTTGTGTTTCCAGAGCTAGGTTTTCAGCAGTCCCAAGCCTTCCACTCCCTCTATTTCTCTTCCTCCCGCTGGTGAGCCGGGGTGGGGGAAGGGCTCGGGTCCCGCGGAGCCACAGCTCTGGTACGTTACCCCGTTTGGTGAGGTCTGCTCTTTTCTCCAGGTGTGTGCAGTCTGATGCCGTCCTCTTTCCTGTTGCTCTTTCAGGATTAGTTGTGCCAACTATATTTTCTAACTGTATCCAGTTTTAGGAGGAAGCCTCTGTCTCTCCTCTCACGCAACCATCTTTAATCCAATGCACTCTGTTAGTTTTAACACTTCCATCTTATTGTCAGTTTTTGTAAGATTGGAAAACTAAGAGTCTTGACTGAATTGTTAAGTCATATGTTTTTGCATGATTTTAACTCATCATGTCAAATGCTGGTTATTATTCCAACACATACATGTCCTGGGGCATCTGCTATCCTTTCTGTGCTTAACAATTCTTTAATCATACATCTCCAGCCCAATTCTCTCACTAACTTCAGTTCTGAATTTTCAGCAGCCTTTTGATAGGAGGTGCAAACCTACAGCCATACTTAGTTTGGGCCATGTAATAGTTTTTAAATTTTGAATTAGTTGACAATGACATTTTAGGAGATTTTACTTAAAAATGCAGCCCATCATTTTGTGAAAAACCTAAAGTATGGCAATACGGGGCATGAAATTCCACAGGGCAACATTCAAGTATATTTGAGTAGTGACTTCCTCATCTAGGTGTTTTCTCTTTAAATCTGACCTGATTCACTCATTTATGTTCCTGTTTGATCTCTATAGCCATTTTGTTTCTCTGAGTTGTTTGTTCAAATTCAACTGATTTGGTATGTAGCTGATCATCTTCCTGTTGTAAAGAAAAGGAGTCAGACCAGTTGGTTCAAATACCTTTTCTACCACTTACTGTGTAATGTTGGGCAACTTATTTAACTGTTCCCCCCCTCTTAGTTTCTGAATCTGTAAAATGGGAATAACAGTATTTAGAGTTGTTCTAAAGATTAAATGAGATAATGTATGTAAAGCACATAGCATAGTTCCTGACATAGTAATTAATGTAAATATCATCACTATTACTAATTAAACAACTGTTTTACAACTACTTTAGCTTTACTAAGGATCCCATTATTATTCTATACTAGAAGTTTGACTCTAACATTTTCTCTTTCCTTTTGATCAGATTTCATATTCAATTATTTGCTGCATCCTGGTGTTACCTCCAAATCATCTTCATCCCTAGAGTATAGCATTGTGTGCATGCTAATCCAGGTCTTAGTAAATTTTTCTCCTGAATTATTGCAAAATTCCAGTTGGTCTTCTGTAGTCTTTTCCCTCTGCTCTCTATACTCCTATTAGCCTACCTTAAAACACTTTCCCTGCCCTCAACATATCATTACCACGCTTAAGAATCTTAATGCTTTACTATTTTCTACATCAGTTGATCTCAACCTGGACTGAACAATAGAATCATCTGGGGACCTTTTTAAACTCTCAGTGTCAGGCTGCATCCAAGACCAGATAAATATGAATCTCTCAGAGAGGGATCCAGGAATCTACAGTTTTTAAAGCTCTCCAAGTGATTCCAGTGTGCAGTCAAGGTTTGAGAACCATGATAACAGGTAAGAGTTTTATGAAAAATGGTCAACAATTTCAGCTGAAGTAAACCCTGGGAACAGGAAACTGGGTTCTAGAAAAGATAACGGACTTTCCTCAGGTAGGGAAACAGGCATTAGAACCCAGGGACCCCAGTTTATATGCTTTTGCCTGGCTTTCAAAGTCCTTCATATTCTGGCCCTACCCCACCTCTTCTATTGGCCTTATTTTTCACCACCCCCAGATACTAAATCTTCTCTCAGAGAGCCAGTTAGGCTGGTATTTCTGCCTCGAAAAATTAACTCCTACTAAAGCTCCATTGCTTACAATTTTGAAGCATCCTCATCTATCCCCTCTACTGATTCATTCCTGAAGTACAAATGAGTATATTTAAGTGTCTTGCTCAAAAACCTCAGTAGGTCTCCCCAAACAGAATATCTGAACCCTTTAGTTAGTCATAAATGACCCTTTGTAATCTTGTTTCAGACTACTTTCCTGTTTCTAGCCATACTCTTCCTCCATTTCTAGTTATTCATAATCTAGTTTTGGGGTACTCAAGCTTTGCTCCATTATAACACCAGTGTTCTATATTACATGACCAAAATTCGGTGGTCTTTTGTCTACTTGGCAGACAAAAATAAAGCTAATGAGTTAATAAGCTAATGGTTAGACAAAGAGCTTGGGCTTTCTCTATTTTTAAGGAGCTCATAATCTAGACAAAAGATACATACACCTATTACATATAGGGGTGGAGAAGGGTAGAATCAATGCTCAATGAACAACCAAGAAACAAATGCTATAAGGTCTCATAAAAGGAATAATGGAAGATGAGGCTGTAGCCATCCTTCCTTGAGTGCCAGAATGATGATTTAGGACTGACAATATGGGCAAAGACAGTTACTGAGCTGATCAGAAGTAATGAGTTTAGAGCTGATCAGTTTTAATTGATCAGAATGCTGTTACAGGGAAATTAACCTTGTAGCTGGTATAGAATGGATTGGAAGGGAAACCTGGAGACAGGGAGATGTTAGAAGGTTATGTACTGTATTATTTTTATCTCCCTTCCAAAATCATAAGGTCTGTGAGATTGGGAACACCTCTTGCAATTCCAGTAGAGTTCTTTGCACACAGCAGCTGAGAAAATATCTGTGCATATTATCTTATTGATATTTATTCATTCATTCTTCTCTTGACTTCTATGACTATACTTTCCAGGATTTCTTCCTACCTCCTTATATCCTTCACCAATTCAGCTGTCTTTGCTGGCTTTTCCTTCACTGCTTGACCTCTGAATACTGGAGTACCCATGGATTTATTCTGGGCCTTTTTCTCTTCCCTCTAATTACTTTTCCCCTAGGTAATTCATCTGTCCTATGATTTAAAACACCATTTTCATGACGATGATTTCCAAATTCCTATCTCTATCTCTATCTCTGACTCATCTGGCCCCCCATGCAAGCTATAGATACATATCCAATTGCTTACTGAAATTTCCCCTTGGATATCTAATAGGCATTTCAAATTTAACATGTCCAGAATAGTTTTCCTCCATTGTTCACCATCTGCCATTTGCTAAGGCCAAAAACCTATGAATCATTCTTACTTCCTCTCTGTCTCTCATCTCCCATATCCAATGCATCAGAAGTTCTTTTGGCTCTATCTCCAAAATATATTTTGCATTGGTCCACTTCTCTTGATCAACATTGCTATCACTTTAATCTAACCACTGTTATCTCTAGCCTGGATTACTGCAATAGCCTCCTAACTGGCCCATCAACTTCATCTTTTGCTCTCCAATACATTCTTTACCCAGAAGCCAGTTATCTTCTTAAAATGCACATCAGACAACACCACTCTTATGCTTAAGATCCTTTGATCATGTATATACACAATATCCACAATGAAACCCAAACTTTTCATCATGGCCTACATGGTCTTACATGATCCAGCCCTTGAATATCACTCTGACCTCATTTCTTACCATGTTCCTCCTTTGACCTTTATACTTCATTCACACTGGCCATTTTTTTCCTATTCTTCAGACATATCAAGTTCATACAAAGCTTTTAATTCCTCAAACATACAAAAGCTATGTCGGAGAGGGGCAGAAGATGGCGGCGTGAGTAGAGCAGCGGAAATCTCCCAAAACAACATATATCTATGAAAATATAACAAAGACAACCCTTCCTAGAATAAAGACCAGAGGACACAGGACAATATCCAGACCACATCCGCACCTGAGAGAACCCAGCGCCTCGCGAAGGGGGTAAGATACAAGCCCCGGCCCCGCGGGAGCCGAGCGCCCCTCCCCCCCAGCTCCCGGAGGGAGAAGAGCAGGCAGAGCGGGAGGGAGACGGAGCCCAGGACTGCCGAGCACCCAGCCCCAGCCATCCGGGCCAGAGTGCAGGGCGCTCGATACTAGGAAAACAGGGCAGCAAGAACACTGAGCAGGCACTGGAGGCTGGGCGACAGAGGATATAAGAAAAGCGCGCGACCATTTTTTTTGCTTTTTTGCTGTTTTGGCGAGCGCTTTTTGGAAGTCTTAAAGGGATAGGGACCCCAATACTAGGGAAACAGGGCAGAAAGACCGGTGAGCAGAGGCCTGAGGCTGGCACCGGAGAATAAAGAAAAACGAACCACCACCCTTTTTTTTTTTTTTTTAATTAAAAACTTTTTTTTTTTTTAAATTAAAAAAATTTTTTTTTCTTTTTTTTTTGGTGGGCGTTGTTTTGTTTTGGCGGGTGCTTTTTGGAAGTCTTAAAGGGGCAGGGCGGGTCACTTAATCCAGAGGTAGGGAATCCGGGATCTCTGGGCACCCTAACCCCTGGGCTGCAGGGAGCAGGGAGGCCCCTTACGGAGATAAATAGCCTCCCAGCCGCTCCTGCTCCAACGAAACTCCACCACTTTGGAGCAGCTGCCCGAGCCAGGCCACGCCCACAGCAACAGCGGAGATTAACTCCATAGCAGCCGGGCAGGAAGCAGAAACCCTGTCTGCGCGCAGCTGCGCAGCACAAGCCACTAGAGGCCGCTGTTCTCCCAGGAGAGGAGGGCCACAAACCAACAAGAAAGGAAGTCCTTCCAGCCATCACTCGTCCCAGTTCTGCAGACTATTCCTATCACAATGAAAAGGCAAAGCTACAGGCAGACAAAGATCACAGAGACAACACCAGAGAAGGAGACAGACGTAACCAGTCTCCCTGAAAAAGAATTCAAAATAAGAATCATAAACATGCTGACAGAGATGCAGAGAAATACGCAAGAGAAATGGGATGAAGTCCGGAAGGAGATCACAGATGCCAGAAAGGAGATCACAGAAATGAAACAAACTCTGGAAGGGTTTATAAGCAGAATGGATAGGATGCAAGAGGCCATTGATGGAATTGAAATCAGGGAACAGGAACGCATAGAAGCTGACATAGAGAGAGACAAAAGGATCTCCAGGAATGAAACAATATTAAGAGAACTGTGTGACCAATCCAAAAGGAACAATATCCATATTATAGGGGTCCCAGAAGAAGAAGAGAGAGGAAAAGAGATGGAAAGTATCTTAGAAGAAATAATTGCTGAAAACTTCCCCACACTGGGGGAGGAAGTAATCAAACAGATCACGGAAATACACAGAACCCCCAACAGAAAGGATCCAAGAAGGGCAACACCAAGACACATAATAATTAAAATGGCAAAGATCAAGGACAAGGAAAGAGTGTTAAAGGCAGCTAGAGAGAAAAAGGTCACCTATAAAGGGAAACCCATCAGGCTAACGTCAGATTTCTCAACAGAAACCCTACAGGCCAGAAGAGAATGGCATGATATATTTAATACAATGAAACAGAAGGGTCTTTAACCAAGGATACTGTATCCAGCATGACTATCATTCAAATATGACGGTGGGATTAAACAATTCCCAGACAAACAAAAGCTGAGGGAATTTGCTTTCCACAAACCACCTCTACAGAACATCTTACAGGGACTGCTCTAGATGGGAGCACTCCTAGAAAGAGCACAGCACAAAACACCCAACATATGAAGAATCGAGGAGGAGGAACAAGAAGGGAGAGAAGAAAAGAATCTCCAGACAGTGTATATAACAGCTCAATAAGTGAGATGAGTTAGGCAGTAAGATACTAAAGAGGCTAACCTTGAACCTTTGGTAACCACGAATTTAAAGCCTGCAATGGCAATAAGTACATATCTTTCAATAGTCACCCTAAATGTTAATGGGTTGAATGCACCAATCAAAAGACACAGAGTAACAGAATGGATAAAAAAGCAAGACCCATATATATGCTGCTTACAAGAAACTCACCTCAAACCCAAAGACATGTACAGACTAAAAGTCAAGGGATGGAAAAACATATTTCAAGCAAACAACAGTGAGAAGAAAGCAGGGGTTGCAGTACTAATATCAGACAAAATAGACTTCAAAACAAAGAAAGTAACAAGAGATAAAGAAGGACACTACATAATGATAAAGGGCTCAGTCAAACAAGAGGATATAACCATTCTAAATATATATGCACCCAACACAGGAGGACCAGCATATGTGAAACAAATACTAACAGAACTAAAGGGGGATATAGACTGCAATGCATTCATTCTAGGAGACTTCAACACACCACTCACCCCAAAGGATAGATCCACTGGGCAGAAAATAAGTAAGGACACGGAAGCACTGAACAACACAGTAGAGCAGATGGACCTAATAGACATCTATAGAACTCTACATCCAAAAGCAGCGGGATATACATTCTTCTCAAGTGCACATGGAACATTCTCCAGAATAGACCACATACTAGGCCACAAAAAGAGCCTCAGAAAATTCCAAAAGATTGAAATCCTACCAACCAACTTTACAGACCACAAAGGCATAAAACTAGAAATAAACTGTACAAAGAAAGCAAAGAGGCTCACAAACACATGGAGGCTTAACAACACGCTCCTAAAAAATCAATGGATCAATGACCAAATCAAAATGGAGATCCAGCAATATATGGAAACAAATGACAACAACAACACTAAGCCCCAACTTCTGTGGGACACAGCAAAAGCAGTCTTAAGAGGAAAGTATATAGCAATCCAAGCATATTTAAAAAAGGAAGAGCAATCCCAAATGAATGGTCTAATGTCACAATTATCGAAATTGGAAAAAGAAGAACAGATGAGGCCTAAGGTCAGCAGAAGGAGGGACATAATAAAGATCAGAGAAGAAATAAATAAAATTGAGAAGAATAAAACAATAGCAAAAATCAATGAAACCAAGAGCTGGTTCTTCGAGAAAATAAACAAAATAGATAAGCCTCTAGCCAGACTTATTAAGAAGAAAAGAGAGTCAACACAAATCAACAGTATCAGAAACGAGAAAAGAAAAATCACGATGGACCCCACGGAAATGCAAAGAATTATTGGAGAATACTATGAAAACCTATATGCTAACAAGCTGGGAAACCTAGGAGAAATGGACAACTTCCTAGAAAAATACAACCTTCCAAGATTGACCCAGGAAGAAACAGAAAATCTAAACAGACCAATTACCAGCAACGAAATTGAAGCGGTAATCAAAAAACTACCAAAGAACAAAACGCCCGGGCCAGATGGATTTACCTCGGAATTTTATCAGACATACAGGGAAGACATAATACCCATTCTCCTTAAAGTTTTCCAAAAAATAGAGGAGGAGGGGATACTCCCAAACTCATTCTATGAAGCTAACATCACCCTAATACCAAAACCAGGCAAAGACCCCACCAAAAAAGAAAACTACAGACCAATATCCCTGATGAACGTAGATGCAAAAATACTCAACAAAATATTAGCAAACCGAATTCAAAAATACATCAAAAGGATCATACACCATGACCAAGTGGGATTCATCCCAGGGATGCAAGGATGGTACAACATTCGAAAGTCCATCAACATCATCCACCACATCAACAAAAAGAAAGACAAAAACCACATGATCATCTCCATAGATGCTGAAAAAGCATTTGACAAAGTTCAACATCCATTCATGTTAAAAACTCTCAGCAAAATGGGAATAGAGGGCAAGTACCTCAACATAATAAAGGCCATCTATGATAAACCCACAGCCAACATTATATTGAACAGCGAGAAGCTGAAAGCATTTCCGCTGAGATCGGGAACTAGACAGGGATGCCCACTCTCTCCACTGTTATTTAACATAGTACTGGAGGTCCTAGCCACGGCAATCAGACAAAATAAAGAAATACAAGGAATACAGATTGGTAAAGAAGAAGTTAAACTGTCACTATTTGCAGATGACATGATACTGTACATAAAAAACCCTAAAGACTCCACCCCAAAACTACTAGAACTGATATCGGAATACAGCAAAGTTGCAGGATACAAAATCAACACACAGAAATCTGTGGCTTTCCTATATACTAACAATGAACCAACAGAGAGAGAAATCAGGAAAACAACTCCATTCACAATTGCATCAAAAAAAATAAAATACCTAGGAATAAACCTAACCAAAGAAGTGAAAGACTTATACTCTGAAAACTACAAGTCACTCTTAAGAGAAATTAAAGGGGACACTAACAGATGGAAACTCATCCCATGCTCGTGGCTAGGAAGAATTAATATCGTTAAAATGGCCATCCTGCCCAAAGCAATATACAGATTTGATGCAATCCCTATGAAACTACCAGCAACATTCTTCAATGAACTGGAACAAATAATTCAAAAATTCATATGGAAACACCAAAGACCCCGAATAGCCAAAGCAATCCTGAGAAAGAAGAATAAAGTAGGGGGGATCTCACTCCCCAACTTCAAGCTCTACTATAAAGCCATAGTAATCAAGACAGTTTGGTACTGGCACAAGAGCAGAGCCACAGACCAATGGAACAGACTAGAGAATCCAGACATTAACCCAGACATATATGGTCAATTAATATTTGATAAAGGAGCCATGGACATACAATGGCGAAATGACAGTCTCTTCAACAGGTGGTGCTGGCAAAACTGGACAGCTACATGTAGGAGAATGAAACTGGACCATTGTCTAACCCCATATACAAAAGTAAACTCAAAATGGATCAAAGACCTGAATGTAAGCCATGAAACCATTAAACTCTTGGAAGAAAACATAGGCACAAACCTCTTAGACATAAACATGAGTGACCTCTTCTTGAACATATCTCCCCGGGCAAGGAAAACAACAGCAAAAATGAGTAAGTGGGACTATATTAAGCTGAAAAGCTTCTGTACAGCAAAAGACACCATCAATAGAACAAGAAGGATCCCTACAGTATGGGAGAATATATTTGAAAATGACACATCCGATAAAGGCTTGACGTCCAAAATATATAAGGAGCTCTCACGCCTCAACAAACAAAAAACAAATAACCCAATTAAAAAATGGGCAGAGGAACTGAACAGACAATTCTCCAAAAAAGAAATACAGATGGCCAACAGACACATGAAAAGATGCTCCACATCGCTAATTATCAGAGAAATGCAAATTAAAACTACAATGAGGTATCACCTCACACCAGTAAGGATGGCTGCCATCCAAAAGACAAACAACAACAAATGTTGGCGAGGCTGTGGAGAAAGGGGAACCCTCCTACACTGCTGGTGGGAATGTAAGTTAGTTCAACCATTGTGGAAAGCAGTATGGAGGTACATCAAAATGCTCAAAACAGACTTACCATTTGACCCAGGAATTCCACTCCTAGGAATTTACCCTAAGAATGCAGCAATCAAGTTTGAGAAAGACAGATGCACCCCTATGTTTATTGCAGCACTATTTACAATAGCCAAGAATTGGAAGCAACCTAAATGTCCATCAATAGATGAATGGATAAAGAAGATGTGGTACATATACACAATGGAATACTACTCAGCTATAAGAAAAGGGCAAATCCAATCATTTGCAGCAACATGGATGGAGCTGGAGGGTATTATGCTCAGTGAAACAAGCCAAGCGGAGAAAGAGAAATACCAAATGATTTCACTTATCTGTGGAATATAAGAACAAAGGAAAAACTGAAGGAACAAAACAGCAGCAGAATCACAGAACTCAAGAATGGACTAACAGGTACCAAAGGGAAAGGGACTGGGGAGGATGGGTGGGTAGGGAGGGATAAGGGGGGGAGAAGTAGGGGGGTATTAAGATTAACATGCATGGGGGGGTAGGAGAAAAGGGAGGGCTGTACAACACAGAGAAGGCAAGTAGTGATTCTACAACATTTTGCTATGCTGATGGACAGTGACTGTAAAGGGGTTTATAGGGGAGACCTGGTATAGGGGAGAGCCTAGTAAACATAATATTCGTCATGTAAGTGTAGATTAGTGATACCAAAAACAAAGCAAAAAAAAAAAAAAAGGGCAGTTTCTGTGTGGTAACCTCCAACGAGTTCTACACAAGGGTATAAAGGGCATATAAAAGTGTAGGCAAAGGGTCTGTTTGTGTTTATACAGAGGATCAAAGCCTAATTGGGCTACCCCGAAAATGAACTAAGATACGATATGAAAAAGAACTTCCAACATCTGCACCCTCTGGAAGACTCATGCCAGAAGATGATCATCAAAAAACCCCAACAAAGATCCACGCACTGCTACAGCTGTAGATGCACTCATCCCACCAGTTCCTGGACCTGCCATGGGAATGAGGAAGGAGATATCTAAGCTGGCCTGTGCATACAGTAAAACAACAAAATTGGACTGGATCTATACTGTTGGAACTCAACCAAGAATTTGGAGAAGTGCAAATTGTAGCGCTCCAAAGTCTTACAACTACAAACTATTTATTGTTAAAAGAACATATGGCATGTGAACAGTCCCCAGGAATGGGTTGTTTTAATTTGTCTGATTTCTCTCAGACTGTTCAAGTTCATTTGGACAATATCCACCATATCATAGATAAGTTTTCACAAATGCCTAAGGTGCCTAACTGGTTTTCTTGGTTTCACTGCAGATGGCTGGTAATTACAGATATGCTTTGGTTATGTAACTATACTCCTATTATGTTAATGTGTGTGCGCAATTTAAGTAGTAGCTTAAAACCTATACATGCTGAAGTTACTCTACAAGAAGATATATCAAAGAAATAATCAATCTTCCCATGTTTTCTTCCGCCTGCTACTTCTATAGCTTTTCTTCTTCCTTCCTAATTACAACCCTTAAATAGAATTCGTGCCTCATATCAAATTTACCGAGTATCATAATTCTTCCAAGTGGTAAAGATACCTCAAGACAAATGCTGGGCATAGAAGCCACAGGGCATAAATATGCAAAGAAGTAAAAAGCTAACTTTTTCAAACAATAAGGCTTCTCTCTCACTTACCAACTTCACATTTCCCTGTATGGCCCCGGAAGATGACTGGTTAGCCAGAGACGGGTAAGATTCCTCAAGGGAGGAACAACCTAAGACAGGCACAGTCGCAGGGGGGCCATCAGGTGAGAAATTGGGGATCAACAGAGGTGAGGCTTAGAACCTCACCCCCCCGTTCTGAGAGAAATCTTCTGCATACGTGGATGTTTTATTGCCCTGGTCTAGCTTGGATTAACACATAGTCTACAGGCACACACCTGATCATCTACATGTGCTCTCTTACAACACTAAACTATGTTTTCTACCTTTATCTTGTATCTACCTACCACTTCAGCATTTTATTAAAAATAATAATAATAAAGAGAGAAATGTGGTATCCACATATAAATCAAGTATAAAAACCAAATGAGTATTCATATTTGAACTGACTGTTTATAGTTCATAATGCATGAGCAAAACCGAAAGTTTCTGTGATGACTGCCCTTGTACTGTTCACTATGTAACTTATTCATTATGTAAGAATTTGTTCTACATGTAAAAACTTGTTTGTTATGCCTCAGAAGATTGGAGACTGACAAAAATTAGGCTTGGGGTGGAATAATGATTGTGCATTGAGCATTGACTCCCCTATACAGAATTTTATTGTCGTTAACAACCATTTGATCAATAAATATGAGAGATGCCCTCACAAAAAAAAAAAAAAAAAAAAAAAAAAAGGACAGACTTCCAATGGTAAAATAAATTAGTAACCGGGATGTAATGTATAGCATAAGGAATATAGTCAAGATATTGTAACAGCCTGGTAGGGTGATAGCTGGAACCTAGAATTATGTATATAAATGTTCTACCACTGTGTTGTACACTTGAAACTCATGTAATGTAATACTGTGTGTCAACTACCCTTCAATAAAAAATAATTATTAAAAAAAAAAAAAAAAAAAAAAAGAAAACTACAGACCAATATCCCTGATGAACGTAGATGCAAAAATACTCAACAAAATATTAGCAAACCGAATTCAAAAATACATCAAAAGGATCATACACCATGACCAAGTGGGATTCATCCCAGGGATGCAAGGATGGTACAACATTCGAAAGTCCATCAACATCATCCACCACATCAACAAAAAGAAAGACAAAAACCACATGATCATCTCCATAGATGCTGAAAAAGCATTTGACAAAGTTCAACATCCATTCATGTTAAAAACTCTCAGCAAAATGGGAATAGAGGGCAAGTACCTCAACATAATAAAGGCCATCTATGATAAACCCACAGCCAACATTATATTGAACAGCGAGAAGCTGAAAGCATTTCCGCTGAGATCGGGAACTAGACAGGGATGCCCACTCTCTCCACTGTTATTTAACATAGTACTGGAGGTCCTAGCCACGGCAATCAGACAAAATAAAGAAATACAAGGAATACAGATTGGTAAAGAAGAAGTTAAACTGTCACTATTTGCAGATGACATGATACTGTACATAAAAAACCCTAAAGACTCCACCCCAAAACTACTAGAACTGATATCGGAATACAGCAAAGTTGCAGGATACAAAATCAACACACAGAAATCTGTGGCTTTCCTATATACTAACAATGAACCAACAGAAAGAGAAATCAGGAAAACAACTCCATTCACAATTGCATCAAAAAAAATAAAATACCTAGGAATAAACCTAACCAAAGAAGTGAAAGACTTATACTCTGAAAACTACAAGTCACTCTTAAGAGAAATTAAAGGGGACACTAACAGATGGAAACTCATCCCATGCTCGTGGCTAGGAAGAATTAATATCGTCAAAATGGCCATCCTGCCCAAAGCAATATACAGATTTGATGCAATCCCTATGAAACTACCAGCAACATTCTTCAATGAACTGGAACAAATAATTCAAAAATTCATATGGAAACACAAAAGACCCCGAATAGCCAAAGCAATCCTGAGAAAGAAGAATAAAGTAGGGGGGATCTCACTCCCCAACTTCAAGCTCTATTATAAAGCCATAGTAATCAAGACAATTTGGTACTGGCACAAGAGCAGAGCCACAGACCAATGGAACAGACTAGAGAATCCAGACATTAACCCAGACATATATGGTCAATTAATATTTGATAAAGGAGCCATGGACATACAATGGCGAAATGACAGTCTCTTCAACAGGTGGTGCTGGCAAAACTGGACAGCTACATGTAGGAGAATGAAACTGGACCATTGTCTAACCCCATATACAAAAGTAAACTCAAAATGGATCAAAGACCTGAATGTAAGCCATGAAACCATTAAACTCTTGGAAGAAAACATAGGCACAAACCTCTTAGACATAAACATGAGTGACCTCTTCTTGAACATATCTCCCCGGGCAAGGAAAACAACAGCAAAAATGAGTAAGTGGGACTATATTAAGCTGAAAAGCTTCTGTACAGCAAAAGACACCATCAATAGAACAAGAAGGATCCCTACAGTATGGGAGAATATATTTGAAAATGACACATCCGATAAAGGCTTGACGTCCAGAATATATAAGGAGCTCTCACGCCTCAACAAACAAAAAACAAATAACCCAATTAAAAAATGGGCAGAGGAACTGAACAGACAATTCTCCAAAAAAGAAATACAGATGGCCAACAGACACATGAAAAGATGCTCCACATCGCTAATTATCAGAGAAATGCAAATTAAAACTACAATGAGGTATCACCTCACACCAGTAAGGATGGCTGCCATCCAAAAGACAAACAACAACAAATGTTGGCGAGGCTGTGGAGAAAGGGGAACCCTCCTACACTGCTGGTGGGAATGTAAGTTAGTTCAACCATTGTGGAAAGCAGTATGGAGGTACATCAAAATGCTCAAAACAGACTTACCATTTGACCCAGGAATTCCACTCCTAGGAATTTACCCTAAGAATGCAGCAATCAAGTTTGAGAAAGACAGATGCACCCCTATGTTTATTGCAGCACTATTTACAATAGCCAAGAATTGGAAGCAACCTAAATGTCCATCAATAGATGAATGGATAAAGAAGATGTGGTACATATACACAATGGAATACTACTCAGCTATAAGAAAAGGGCAAATCCAATCATTTGCAGCAACATGGATGGAGCTGGAGGGTATTATGCTCAGTGAAACAAGCCAAGCGGAGAAAGAGAAATACCAAATGATTTCACTTATCTGTGGAATATAAGAACAAAGGAAAAACTGAAGGAACAAAACAGCAGCAGAATCACAGAACTCAAGAATGGACTAACAGGTACCAAAGGGAAAGGGACTGGGGAGGATGGGTGGGTAGGGAGGGATAAGGGGGGGAGAAGTAGGGGGGTATTAAGATTAACATACATGGGGGGGTAGGAGAAAAGGGAGGGCTGTACAACACAGAGAAGGCAAGTAGTGATTCTACAACATTTTGCTATGCTGATGGACAGTGACTGTAAAGGGGTTTATAGGGGAGACCTGGTATAGGGGAGAGCCTAGTAAACATAATATTCGTCATGTAAGTGTAGATTAGTGATACCAAAAACAAAGCAAAAAAAAAAAAAAAGGGCAGTTTCTGTGTGGTAACCTCCAACGAGTTCTACACAAGGGTATAAAGGGCATATAAAAGTGTAGGCAAAGGGTCTGTTTGTGTTTATACAGAGGATCAAAGCCTAATTGGGCTACCCCGAAAATGAACTAAGATACGATATGAAAAAGAACTTCCAACATCTGCACCCTCTGGAAGACTCATGCCAGAAGATGATCATCAAAAAACCCCAACAAAGATCCACGCACTGCTACAGCTGTAGATGCACTCATCCCACCAGTTCCTGGACCTGCCATGGGAATGAGGAAGGAGATATCTAAGCTGGCCTGTGCATACAGTAAAACAACAAAATTGGACTGGATCTATACTGTTGGAACTCAACCAAGAATTTGGAGAAGTGCAAATTGTAGCGCTCCAAAGTCTTACAACTACAAACTATTTATTGTTAAAAGAACATATGGCATGTGAACAGTCCCCAGGAATGGGTTGTTTTAATTTGTCTGATTTCTCTCAGACTGTTCAAGTTCATTTGGACAATATCCACCATATCATAGATAAGTTTTCACAAATGCCTAAGGTGCCTAACTGGTTTTCTTGGTTTCACTGCAGATGGCTGGTAATTACAGATATGCTTTGGTTATGTAACTATACTCCTATTATGTTAATGTGTGTGCGCAATTTAAGTAGTAGCTTAAAACCTATACATGCTGAAGTTACTCTACAAGAAGATATATCAAAGAAATAATCAATCTTCCCATGTTTTCTTCCGCCTGCTACTTCTATAGCTTTTCTTCTTCCTTCCTAATTACAACCCTTAAATAGAATTCGTGCCTCATATCAAATTTACCGAGTATCATAATTCTTCCAAGTGGTAAAGATACCTCAAGACAAATGCTGGGCATAGAAGCCACAGGGCATAAATATGCAAAGAAGTAAAAAGCTAACTTTTTCAAACAATAAGGCTTCTCTCTCACTTACCAACTTCACATTTCCCTGTATGGCCCCGGAAGATGACTGGTTAGCCAGAGACGGGTAAGATTCCTCAAGGGAGGAACAACCTAAGACAGGCACAGTCGCAGGGGGGCCATCAGGTGAGAAATTGGGGATCAACAGAGGTGAGGCTTAGAACCTCACCCCCCCGTTCTGAGAGAAATCTTCTGCATACGTGGATGTTTTATTGCCCTGGTCTAGCTTGGATTAACACATAGTCTACAGGCACACACCTGATCATCTACATGTGCTCTCTTACAACACTAAACTATGTTTTCTACCTTTATCTTGTATCTACCTACCACTTCAGCATTTTATTAAAAATAATAATAATAAAGAGAGAAATGTGGTATCCACATATAAATCAAGTATAAAAACCAAATGAGTATTCATATTTGAACTGACTGTTTATAGTTCATAATGCATGAGCAAAACCGAAAGTTTCTGTGATGACTGCCCTTGTACTGTTCACTATGTAACTTATTCATTATGTAAGAATTTGTTCTACATGTAAAAACTTGTTTGTTATGCCTCAGAAGATTGGAGACTGACAAAAATTAGGCTTGGGGTGGAATAATGATTGTGCATTGAGCATTGACTCCCCTATACAGAATTTTATTGTCGTTAACAACCATTTGATCAATAAATATGAGAGATGCCCTCACAAAAAAAAAAAAAAAAAAAAAAAAAAAGGACAGACTTCCAATGGTAAAATAAATTAGTAACCGGGATGTAATGTATAGCATAAGGAATATAGTCAAGATATTGTAACAGCCTGGTAGGGTGATAGCTGGAACCTAGAATTATGTATATAAATGTTCTACCACTGTGTTGTACACTTGAAACTCATGTAATGTAATACTGTGTGTCAACTACCCTTCAATAAAAAATAATTATTAAAAAAAAAAAAAAAAAAAAAAAAGAAAACTACAGACCAATATCCCTGATGAACGTAGATGCAAAAATACTCAACAAAATATTAGCAAACCGAATTCAAAAATACATCAAAAGGATCATACACCATGACCAAGTGGGATTCATCCCAGGGATGCAAGGATGGTACAACATTCGAAAGTCCATCAACATCATCCACCACATCAACAAAAAGAAAGACAAAAACCACATGATCATCTCCATAGATGCTGAAAAAGCATTTGACAAAGTTCAACATCCATTCATGTTAAAAACTCTCAGCAAAATGGGAATAGAGGGCAAGTACCTCAACATAATAAAGGCCATCTATGATAAACCCACAGCCAACATTATATTGAACAGCGAGAAGCTGAAAGCATTTCCGCTGAGATCGGGAACTAGACAGGGATGCCCACTCTCTCCACTGTTATTTAACATAGTACTGGAGGTCCTAGCCACGGCAATCAGACAAAATAAAGAAATACAAGGAATACAGATTGGTAAAGAAGAAGTTAAACTGTCACTATTTGCAGATGACATGATACTGTACATAAAAAACCCTAAAGACTCCACCCCAAAACTACTAGAACTGATATCGGAATACAGCAAAGTTGCAGGATACAAAATCAACACACAGAAATCTGTGGCTTTCCTATATACTAACAATGAACCAACAGAAAGAGAAATCAGGAAAACAACTCCATTCACAATTGCATCAAAAAAAATAAAATACCTAGGAATAAACCTAACCAAAGAAGTGAAAGACTTATACTCTGAAAACTACAAGTCACTCTTAAGAGAAATTAAAGGGGACACTAACAGATGGAAACTCATCCCATGCTCGTGGCTAGGAAGAATTAATATCGTCAAAATGGCCATCCTGCCCAAAGCAATATACAGATTTGATGCAATCCCTATGAAACTACCAGCAACATTCTTCAATGAACTGGAACAAATAATTCAAAAATTCATATGGAAACACAAAAGACCCCGAATAGCCAAAGCAATCCTGAGAAAGAAGAATAAAGTAGGGGGGATCTCACTCCCCAACTTCAAGCTCTATTATAAAGCCATAGTAATCAAGACAATTTGGTACTGGCACAAGAGCAGAGCCACAGACCAATGGAACAGACTAGAGAATCCAGACATTAACCCAGACATATATGGTCAATTAATATTTGATAAAGGAGCCATGGACATACAATGGCGAAATGACAGTCTCTTCAACAGGTGGTGCTGGCAAAACTGGACAGCTACATGTAGGAGAATGAAACTGGACCATTGTCTAACCCCATATACAAAAGTAAACTCAAAATGGATCAAAGACCTGAATGTAAGCCATGAAACCATTAAACTCTTGGAAGAAAACATAGGCACAAACCTCTTAGACATAAACATGAGTGACCTCTTCTTGAACATATCTCCCCGGGCAAGGAAAACAACAGCAAAAATGAGTAAGTGGGACTATATTAAGCTGAAAAGCTTCTGTACAGCAAAAGACACCATCAATAGAACAAGAAGGATCCCTACAGTATGGGAGAATATATTTGAAAATGACACATCCGATAAAGGCTTGACGTCCAGAATATATAAGGAGCTCTCACGCCTCAACAAACAAAAAACAAATAACCCAATTAAAAAATGGGCAGAGGAACTGAACAGACAATTCTCCAAAAAAGAAATACAGATGGCCAACAGACACATGAAAAGATGCTCCACATCGCTAATTATCAGAGAAATGCAAATTAAAACTACAATGAGGTATCACCTCACACCAGTAAGGATGGCTGCCATCCAAAAGACAAACAACAACAAATGTTGGCGAGGCTGTGGAGAAAGGGGAACCCTCCTACACTGCTGGTGGGAATGTAAGTTAGTTCAACCATTGTGGAAAGCAGTATGGAGGTACATCAAAATGCTCAAAACAGACTTACCATTTGACCCAGGAATTCCACTCCTAGGAATTTACCCTAAGAATGCAGCAATCAAGTTTGAGAAAGACAGATGCACCCCTATGTTTATTGCAGCACTATTTACAATAGCCAAGAATTGGAAGCAACCTAAATGTCCATCAATAGATGAATGGATAAAGAAGATGTGGTACATATACACAATGGAATACTACTCAGCTATAAGAAAAGGGCAAATCCAATCATTTGCAGCAACATGGATGGAGCTGGAGGGTATTATGCTCAGTGAAACAAGCCAAGCGGAGAAAGAGAAATACCAAATGATTTCACTTATCTGTGGAATATAAGAACAAAGGAAAAACTGAAGGAACAAAACAGCAGCAGAATCACAGAACTCAAGAATGGACTAACAGGTACCAAAGGGAAAGGGACTGGGGAGGATGGGTGGGTAGGGAGGGATAAGGGGGGGAGAAGTAGGGGGGTATTAAGATTAACATACATGGGGGGGTAGGAGAAAAGGGAGGGCTGTACAACACAGAGAAGGCAAGTAGTGATTCTACAACATTTTGCTATGCTGATGGACAGTGACTGTAAAGGGGTTTATAGGGGAGACCTGGTATAGGGGAGAGCCTAGTAAACATAATATTCGTCATGTAAGTGTAGATTAGTGATACCAAAAACAAAGCAAAAAAAAAAAAAAAGGGCAGTTTCTGTGTGGTAACCTCCAACGAGTTCTACACAAGGGTATAAAGGGCATATAAAAGTGTAGGCAAAGGGTCTGTTTGTGTTTATACAGAGGATCAAAGCCTAATTGGGCTACCCCGAAAATGAACTAAGATACGATATGAAAAAGAACTTCCAACATCTGCACCCTCTGGAAGACTCATGCCAGAAGATGATCATCAAAAAACCCCAACAAAGATCCACGCACTGCTACAGCTGTAGATGCACTCATCCCACCAGTTCCTGGACCTGCCATGGGAATGAGGAAGGAGATATCTAAGCTGGCCTGTGCATACAGTAAAACAACAAAATTGGACTGGATCTATACTGTTGGAACTCAACCAAGAATTTGGAGAAGTGCAAATTGTAGCGCTCCAAAGTCTTACAACTACAAACTATTTATTGTTAAAAGAACATATGGCATGTGAACAGTCCCCAGGAATGGGTTGTTTTAATTTGTCTGATTTCTCTCAGACTGTTCAAGTTCATTTGGACAATATCCACCATATCATAGATAAGTTTTCACAAATGCCTAAGGTGCCTAACTGGTTTTCTTGGTTTCACTGCAGATGGCTGGTAATTACAGATATGCTTTGGTTATGTAACTATACTCCTATTATGTTAATGTGTGTGCGCAATTTAAGTAGTAGCTTAAAACCTATACATGCTGAAGTTACTCTACAAGAAGATATATCAAAGAAATAATCAATCTTCCCATGTTTTCTTCCGCCTGCTACTTCTATAGCTTTTCTTCTTCCTTCCTAATTACAACCCTTAAATAGAATTCGTGCCTCATATCAAATTTACCGAGTATCATAATTCTTCCAAGTGGTAAAGATACCTCAAGACAAATGCTGGGCATAGAAGCCACAGGGCATAAATATGCAAAGAAGTAAAAAGCTAACTTTTTCAAACAATAAGGCTTCTCTCTCACTTACCAACTTCACATTTCCCTGTATGGCCCCGGAAGATGACTGGTTAGCCAGAGACGGGTAAGATTCCTCAAGGGAGGAACAACCTAAGACAGGCACAGTCGCAGGGGGGCCATCAGGTGAGAAATTGGGGATCAACAGAGGTGAGGCTTAGAACCTCACCCCCCCGTTCTGAGAGAAATCTTCTGCATACGTGGATGTTTTATTGCCCTGGTCTAGCTTGGATTAACACATAGTCTACAGGCACACACCTGATCATCTACATGTGCTCTCTTACAACACTAAACTATGTTTTCTACCTTTATCTTGTATCTACCTACCACTTCAGCATTTTATTAAAAATAATAATAATAAAGAGAGAAATGTGGTATCCACATATAAATCAAGTATAAAAACCAAATGAGTATTCATATTTGAACTGACTGTTTATAGTTCATAATGCATGAGCAAAACCGAAAGTTTCTGTGATGACTGCCCTTGTACTGTTCACTATGTAACTTATTCATTATGTAAGAATTTGTTCTACATGTAAAAACTTGTTTGTTATGCCTCAGAAGATTGGAGACTGACAAAAATTAGGCTTGGGGTGGAATAATGATTGTGCATTGAGCATTGACTCCCCTATACAGAATTTTATTGTCGTTAACAACCATTTGATCAATAAATATGAGAGATGCCCTCACAAAAAAAAAAAAAAAAAAAAAAAAAAAGGACAGACTTCCAATGGTAAAATAAATTAGTAACCGGGATGTAATGTATAGCATAAGGAATATAGTCAAGATATTGTAACAGCCTGGTAGGGTGATAGCTGGAACCTAGAATTATGTATATAAATGTTCTACCACTGTGTTGTACACTTGAAACTCATGTAATGTAATACTGTGTGTCAACTACCCTTCAATAAAAAATAATTATTAAAAAAAAAAAAAAAAAAAAAAAGAAAACTACAGACCAATATCCCTGATGAACGTAGATGCAAAAATACTCAACAAAATATTAGCAAACCGAATTCAAAAATACATCAAAAGGATCATACACCATGACCAAGTGGGATTCATCCCAGGGATGCAAGGATGGTACAACATTCGAAAGTCCATCAACATCATCCACCACATCAACAAAAAGAAAGACAAAAACCACATGATCATCTCCATAGATGCTGAAAAAGCATTTGACAAAGTTCAACATCCATTCATGTTAAAAACTCTCAGCAAAATGGGAATAGAGGGCAAGTACCTCAACATAATAAAGGCCATCTATGATAAACCCACAGCCAACATTATATTGAACAGCGAGAAGCTGAAAGCATTTCCGCTGAGATCGGGAACTAGACAGGGATGCCCACTCTCTCCACTGTTATTTAACATAGTACTGGAGGTCCTAGCCACGGCAATCAGACAAAATAAAGAAATACAAGGAATACAGATTGGTAAAGAAGAAGTTAAACTGTCACTATTTGCAGATGACATGATACTGTACATAAAAAACCCTAAAGACTCCACCCCAAAACTACTAGAACTGATATCGGAATACAGCAAAGTTGCAGGATACAAAATCAACACACAGAAATCTGTGGCTTTCCTATATACTAACGATGAACCAACAGAAAGAGAAATCAGGAAAACAACTCCATTCACAATTGCATCAAAAAAAATAAAATACCTAGGAATAAACCTAACCAAAGAAGTGAAAGACTTATACTCTGAAAACTACAAGTCACTCTTAAGAGAAATTAAAGGGGACACTAACAGATGGAAACTCATCCCATGCTCGTGGCTAGGAAGAATTAATATCGTCAAAATGGCCATCCTGCCCAAAGCAATATACAGATTTGATGCAATCCCTATGAAACTACCAGCAACATTCTTCAATGAACTGGAACAAATAATTCAAAAATTCATATGGAAACACAAAAGACCCCGAATAGCCAAAGCAATCCTGAGAAAGAAGAATAAAGTAGGGGGGATCTCACTCCCCAACTTCAAGCTCTATTATAAAGCCATAGTAATCAAGACAATTTGGTACTGGCACAAGAGCAGAGCCACAGACCAATGGAACAGACTAGAGAATCCAGACATTAACCCAGACATATATGGTCAATTAATATTTGATAAAGGAGCCATGGACATACAATGGCGAAATGACAGTCTCTTCAACAGGTGGTGCTGGCAAAACTGGACAGCTACATGTAGGAGAATGAAACTGGACCATTGTCTAACCCCATATACAAAAGTAAACTCAAAATGGATCAAAGACCTGAATGTAAGCCATGAAACCATTAAACTCTTGGAAGAAAACATAGGCACAAACCTCTTAGACATAAACATGAGTGACCTCTTCTTGAACATATCTCCCCGGGCAAGGAAAACAACAGCAAAAATGAGTAAGTGGGACTATATTAAGCTGAAAAGCTTCTGTACAGCAAAAGACACCATCAATAGAACAAGAAGGATCCCTACAGTATGGGAGAATATATTTGAAAATGACACATCCGATAAAGGCTTGACGTCCAGAATATATAAGGAGCTCTCACGCCTCAACAAACAAAAAACAAATAACCCAATTAAAAAATGGGCAGAGGAACTGAACAGACAATTCTCCAAAAAAGAAATACAGATGGCCAACAGACACATGAAAAGATGCTCCACATCGCTAATTATCAGAGAAATGCAAATTAAAACTACAATGAGGTATCACCTCACACCAGTAAGGATGGCTGCCATCCAAAAGACAAACAACAACAAATGTTGGCGAGGCTGTGGAGAAAGGGGAACCCTCCTACACTGCTGGTGGGAATGTAAGTTAGTTCAACCATTGTGGAAAGCAGTATGGAGGTACATCAAAATGCTCAAAACAGACTTACCATTTGACCCAGGAATTCCACTCCTAGGAATTTACCCTAAGAATGCAGCAATCAAGTTTGAGAAAGACAGATGCACCCCTATGTTTATTGCAGCACTATTTACAATAGCCAAGAATTGGAAGCAACCTAAATGTCCATCGATAGATGAATGGATAAAGAAGATGTGGTACATATACACAATGGAATACTACTCAGCTATAAGAAAAGGGCAAATCCAATCATTTGCAGCAACATGGATGGAGCTGGAGGGTATTATGCTCAGTGAAACAAGCCAAGCGGAGAAAGAGAAATACCAAATGATTTCACTTATCTGTGGAATATAAGAACAAAGGAAAAACTGAAGGAACAAAACAGCAGCAGAATCACAGAACTCAAGAATGGACTAACAGGTACCAAAGGGAAAGGGACTGGGGAGGATGGGTGGGTAGGGAGGGATAAGGGGGGGAGAAGTAGGGGGGTATTAAGATTAACATGCATGGGGGGGTAGGAGAAAAGGGAGGGCTGTACAACACAGAGAAGGCAAGTAGTGATTCTACAACATTTAGCTATGCTGATGGACAGTGACTGTAAAGGGGTTTATAGGGGAGACCTGGTATAGGGGAGAGCCTAGTAAACATAATATTCGTCATGTAAGTGTAGATTAGTGATACCAAAAACAAAGCAAAAAAAAAAAAAAAGGGCAGTTTCTGTGTGGTAACCTCCAACGAGTTCTACACAAGGGTATAAAGGGCATATAAAAGTGTAGGCAAAGGGTCTGTTTGTGTTTATACAGAGGATCAAAGCCTAATTGGGCTACCCCGAAAATGAACTAAGATACGATATGAAAAAGAACTTCCAACATCTGCACCCTCTGGAAGACTCATGCCAGAAGATGATCATCAAAAAACCCCAACAAAGATCCACGCACTGCTACAGCTGTAGATGCACTCATCCCACCAGTTCCTGGACCTGCCATGGGAATGAGGAAGGAGATATCTAAGCTGGCCTGTGCATACAGTAAAACAACAAAATTGGACTGGATCTATACTGTTGGAACTCAACCAAGAATTTGGAGAAGTGCAAATTGTAGCGCTCCAAAGTCTTACAACTACAAACTATTTATTGTTAAAAGAACATATGGCATGTGAACAGTCCCCAGGAATGGGTTGTTTTAATTTGTCTGATTTCTCTCAGACTGTTCAAGTTCATTTGGACAATATCCACCATATCATAGATAAGTTTTCACAAATGCCTAAGGTGCCTAACTGGTTTTCTTGGTTTCACTGCAGATGGCTGGTAATTACAGATATGCTTTGGTTATGTAACTATACTCCTATTATGTTAATGTGTGTGCGCAATTTAAGTAGTAGCTTAAAACCTATACATGCTGAAGTTACTCTACAAGAAGATATATCAAAGAAATAATCAATCTTCCCATGTTTTCTTCCGCCTGCTACTTCTATAGCTTTTCTTCTTCCTTCCTAATTACAACCCTTAAATAGAATTCGTGCCTCATATCAAATTTACCGAGTATCATAATTCTTCCAAGTGGTAAAGATACCTCAAGACAAATGCTGGGCATAGAAGCCACAGGGCATAAATATGCAAAGAAGTAAAAAGCTAACTTTTTCAAACAATAAGGCTTCTCTCTCACTTACCAACTTCACATTTCCCTGTATGGCCCCGGAAGATGACTGGTTAGCCAGAGACGGGTAAGATTCCTCAAGGGAGGAACAACCTAAGACAGGCACAGTCGCAGGGGGGCCATCAGGTGAGAAATTGGGGATCAACAGAGGTGAGGCTTAGAACCTCACCCCCCCGTTCTGAGAGAAATCTTCTGCATACGTGGATGTTTTATTGCCCTGGTCTAGCTTGGATTAACACATAGTCTACAGGCACACACCTGATCATCTACATGTGCTCTCTTATAACACTAAACTATGTTTTCTACCTTTATCTTGTATCTACCTACCACTTCAGCATTTTATTAAAAATAATAATAATAAAGAGAGAAATGTGGTATCCACATATAAATCAAGTATAAAAACCAAATGAGTATTCATATTTGAACTGACTGTTTATAGTTCATAATGCATGAGCAAAACCGAAAGTTTCTGTGATGACTGCCCTTGTACTGTTCACTATGTAACTTATTCATTATGTAAGAATTTGTTCTACATGTAAAAACTTGTTTGTTATGCCTCAGAAGATTGGAGACTGACAAAAATTAGGCTTGGGGTGGAATAATGATTGTGCATTGAGCATTGACTCCCCTATACAGAATTTTATTGTCGTTAACAACCATTTGATCAATAAATATGAGAGATGCCCTCACAAAAAAAAAAAAAAAAAAAAAAAAAAAGGACAGACTTCCAATGGTAAAATAAATTAGTAACCGGGATGTAATGTATAGCATAAGGAATATAGTCAAGATATTGTAACAGCCTGGTAGGGTGATAGCTGGAACCTAGAATTATGTATATAAATGTTCTACCACTGTGTTGTACACTTGAAACTCATGTAATGTAATACTGTGTGTCAACTACCCTTCAATAAAAAATAATTATTAAAAAAAAAAAAAAAAAAAAAAAGAAAACTACAGACCAATATCCCTGATGAACGTAGATGCAAAAATACTCAACAAAATATTAGCAAACCGAATTCAAAAATACATCAAAAGGATCATACACCATGACCAAGTGGGATTCATCCCAGGGATGCAAGGATGGTACAACATTCGAAAGTCCATCAACATCATCCACCACATCAACAAAAAGAAAGACAAAAACCACATGATCATCTCCATAGATGCTGAAAAAGCATTTGACAAAGTTCAACATCCATTCATGTTAAAAACTCTCAGCAAAATGGGAATAGAGGGCAAGTACCTCAACATAATAAAGGCCATCTATGATAAACCCACAGCCAACATTATATTGAACAGCGAGAAGCTGAAAGCATTTCCGCTGAGATCGGGAACTAGACAGGGATGCCCACTCTCTCCACTGTTATTTAACATAGTACTGGAGGTCCTAGCCACGGCAATCAGACAAAATAAAGAAATACAAGGAATACAGATTGGTAAAGAAGAAGTTAAACTGTCACTATTTGCAGATGACATGATACTGTACATAAAAAACCCTAAAGACTCCACCCCAAAACTACTAGAACTGATATCGGAATACAGCAAAGTTGCAGGATACAAAATCAACACACAGAAATCTGTGGCTTTCCTATATACTAACAATGAACCAACAGAAAGAGAAATCAGGAAAACAACTCCATTCACAATTGCATCAAAAAAAATAAAATACCTAGGAATAAACCTAACCAAAGAAGTGAAAGACTTATACTCTGAAAACTACAAGTCACTCTTAAGAGAAATTAAAGGGGACACTAACAGATGGAAACTCATCCCATGCTCGTGGCTAGGAAGAATTAATATCGTCAAAATGGCCATCCTGCCCAAAGCAATATACAGATTTGATGCAATCCCTATGAAACTACCAGCAACATTCTTCAATGAACTGGAACAAATAATTCAAAAATTCATATGGAAACACAAAAGACCCCGAATAGCCAAAGCAATCCTGAGAAAGAAGAATAAAGTAGGGGGGATCTCACTCCCCAACTTCAAGCTCTATTATAAAGCCATAGTAATCAAGACAATTTGGTACTGGCACAAGAGCAGAGCCACAGACCAATGGAACAGACTAGAGAATCCAGACATTAACCCAGACATATATGGTCAATTAATATTTGATAAAGGAGCCATGGACATACAATGGCGAAATGACAGTCTCTTCAACAGGTGGTGCTGGCAAAACTGGACAGCTACATGTAGGAGAATGAAACTGGACCATTGTCTAACCCCATATACAAAAGTAAACTCAAAATGGATCAAAGACCTGAATGTAAGCCATGAAACCATTAAACTCTTGGAAGAAAACATAGGCACAAACCTCTTAGACATAAACATGAGTGACCTCTTCTTGAACATATCTCCCCGGGCAAGGAAAACAACAGCAAAAATGAGTAAGTGGGACTATATTAAGCTGAAAAGCTTCTGTACAGCAAAAGACACCATCAATAGAACAAGAAGGATCCCTACAGTATGGGAGAATATATTTGAAAATGACACATCCGATAAAGGCTTGACGTCCAGAATATATAAGGAGCTCTCACGCCTCAACAAACAAAAAACAAATAACCCAATTAAAAAATGGGCAGAGGAACTGAACAGACAATTCTCCAAAAAAGAAATACAGATGGCCAACAGACACATGAAAAGATGCTCCACATCGCTAATTATCAGAGAAATGCAAATTAAAACTACAATGAGGTATCACCTCACACCAGTAAGGATGGCTGCCATCCAAAAGACAAACAACAACAAATGTTGGCGAGGCTGTGGAGAAAGGGGAACCCTCCTACACTGCTGGTGGGAATGTAAGTTAGTTCAACCATTGTGGAAAGCAGTATGGAGGTACATCAAAATGCTCAAAACAGACTTACCATTTGACCCAGGAATTCCACTCCTAGGAATTTACCCTAAGAATGCAGCAATCAAGTTTGAGAAAGACAGATGCACCCCTATGTTTATTGCAGCACTATTTACAATAGCCAAGAATTGGAAGCAACCTAAATGTCCATCAATAGATGAATGGATAAAGAAGATGTGGTACATATACACAATGGAATACTACTCAGCTATAAGAAAAGGGCAAATCCAATCATTTGCAGCAACATGGATGGAGCTGGAGGGTATTATGCTCAGTGAAACAAGCCAAGCGGAGAAAGAGAAATACCAAATGATTTCACTTATCTGTGGAATATAAGAACAAAGGAAAAACTGAAGGAACAAAACAGCAGCAGAATCACAGAACTCAAGAATGGACTAACAGGTACCAAAGGGAAAGGGACTGGGGAGGATGGGTGGGTAGGGAGGGATAAGGGGGGGAGAAGTAGGGGGGTATTAAGATTAACATGCATGGGGGGGTAGGAGAAAAGGGAGGGCTGTACAACACAGAGAAGGCAAGTAGTGATTCTACAACATTTAGCTATGCTGATGGACAGTGACTGTAAAGGGGTTTATAGGGGAGACCTGGTATAGGGGAGAGCCTAGTAAACATAATATTCGCCATGTAAGTGTAGATTAGTGATAGCAAAAAAAAAAAAAAAAAAAAGGGCAGTTCCTGTGTGGTAACCTCCAACGAGTTCTACACAAGGGTATAAAGGGCATATAAAAGTGTAGGCAAAGGGTCTGTTTGTGTTTATACAGAGGATCAAAGCCTAATTGGGCTACCCCGAAAATGAACTAAGATACGATATGAAAAAGAACTTCCAACATCTGCACCCTCTGGAAGACTCATGCCAGAAGATGATCATCAAAAAACCCCAACAAAGATCCACGCACTGCTACAGCTGTAGATGCACTCATCCCACCAGTTCCTGGACCTGCCATGGGAATGAGGAAGGAGATATCTAAGCTGGCCTGTGCATACAGTAAAACAACAAAATTGGACTGGATCTATACTGTTGGAACTCAACCAAGAATTTGGAGAAGTGCAAATTGTAGCGCTCCAAAGTCTTACAACTACAAACTATTTATTGTTAAAAGAACATATGGCATGTGAACAGTCCCCAGGAATGGGTTGTTTTAATTTGTCTGATTTCTCTCAGACTGTTCAAGTTCATTTGGACAATATCCACCATATCATAGATAAGTTTTCACAAATGCCTAAGGTGCCTAACTGGTTTTCTTGGTTTCACTGCAGATGGCTGGTAATTACAGATATGCTTTGGTTATGTAACTATACTCCTATTATGTTAATGTGTGTGCGCAATTTAAGTAGTAGCTTAAAACCTATACATGCTGAAGTTACTCTACAAGAAGATATATCAAAGAAATAATCAATCTTCCCATGTTTTCTTCCGCCTGCTACTTCTATAGCTTTTCTTCTTCCTTCCTAATTACAACCCTTAAATAGAATTCGTGCCTCATATCAAATTTACCGAGTATCATAATTCTTCCAAGTGGTAAAGATACCTCAAGACAAATGCTGGGCATAGAAGCCACAGGGCATAAATATGCAAAGAAGTAAAAAGCTAACTTTTTCAAACAATAAGGCTTCTCTCTCACTTACCAACTTCACATTTCCCTGTATGGCCCCGGAAGATGACTGGTTAGCCAGAGACGGGTAAGATTCCTCAAGGGAGGAACAACCTAAGACAGGCACAGTCGCAGGGGGGCCATCAGGTGAGAAATTGGGGATCAACAGAGGTGAGGCTTAGAACCTCACCCCCCCGTTCTGAGAGAAATCTTCTGCATACGTGGATGTTTTATTGCCCTGGTCTAGCTTGGATTAACACATAGTCTACAGGCACACACCTGATCATCTACATGTGCTCTCTTACAACACTAAACTATGTTTTCTACCTTTATCTTGTATCTACCTACCACTTCAGCATTTTATTAAAAATAATAATAATAAAGAGAGAAATGTGGTATCCACATATAAATCAAGTATAAAAACCAAATGAGTATTCATATTTGAACTGACTGTTTATAGTTCATAATGCATGAGCAAAACCGAAAGTTTCTGTGATGACTGCCCTTGTACTGTTCACTATGTAACTTATTCATTATGTAAGAATTTGTTCTACATGTAAAAACTTGTTTGTTATGCCTCAGAAGATTGGAGACTGACAAAAATTAGGCTTGGGGTGGAATAATGATTGTGCATTGAGCATTGACTCCCCTATACAGAATTTTATTGTCGTTAACAACCATTTGATCAATAAATATGAGAGATGCCCTCACAAAAAAAAAAAAAAAAAAAAAAAAAAAGGACAGACTTCCAATGGTAAAATAAATTAGTAACCGGGATGTAATGTATAGCATAAGGAATATAGTCAAGATATTGTAACAGCCTGGTAGGGTGATAGCTGGAACCTAGAATTATGTATATAAATGTTCTACCACTGTGTTGTACACTTGAAACTCATGTAATGTAATACTGTGTGTCAACTACCCTTCAATAAAAAATAATTATTAAAAAAAAAAAAAAAAAAAAAAAGAAAACTACAGACCAATATCCCTGATGAACGTAGATGCAAAAATACTCAACAAAATATTAGCAAACCGAATTCAAAAATACATCAAAAGGATCATACACCATGACCAAGTGGGATTCATCCCAGGGATGCAAGGATGGTACAACATTCGAAAGTCCATCAACATCATCCACCACATCAACAAAAAGAAAGACAAAAACCACATGATCATCTCCATAGATGCTGAAAAAGCATTTGACAAAGTTCAACATCCATTCATGTTAAAAACTCTCAGCAAAATGGGAATAGAGGGCAAGTACCTCAACATAATAAAGGCCATCTATGATAAACCCACAGCCAACATTATATTGAACAGCGAGAAGCTGAAAGCATTTCCGCTGAGATCGGGAACTAGACAGGGATGCCCACTCTCTCCACTGTTATTTAACATAGTACTGGAGGTCCTAGCCACGGCAATCAGACAAAATAAAGAAATACAAGGAATACAGATTGGTAAAGAAGAAGTTAAACTGTCACTATTTGCAGATGACATGATACTGTACATAAAAAACCCTAAAGACTCCACCCCAAAACTACTAGAACTGATATCGGAATACAGCAAAGTTGCAGGATACAAAATCAACACACAGAAATCTGTGGCTTTCCTATATACTAACAATGAACCAACAGAAAGAGAAATCAGGAAAACAACTCCATTCACAATTGCATCAAAAAAAATAAAATACCTAGGAATAAACCTAACCAAAGAAGTGAAAGACTTATACTCTGAAAACTACAAGTCACTCTTAAGAGAAATTAAAGGGGACACTAACAGATGGAAACTCATCCCATGCTCGTGGCTAGGAAGAATTAATATCGTCAAAATGGCCATCCTGCCCAAAGCAATATACAGATTTGATGCAATCCCTATGAAACTACCAGCAACATTCTTCAATGAACTGGAACAAATAATTCAAAAATTCATATGGAAACACAAAAGACCCCGAATAGCCAAAGCAATCCTGAGAAAGAAGAATAAAGTAGGGGGGATCTCACTCCCCAACTTCAAGCTCTATTATAAAGCCATAGTAATCAAGACAATTTGGTACTGGCACAAGAGCAGAGCCACAGACCAATGGAACAGACTAGAGAATCCAGACATTAACCCAGACATATATGGTCAATTAATATTTGATAAAGGAGCCATGGACATACAATGGCGAAATGACAGTCTCTTCAACAGGTGGTGCTGGCAAAACTGGACAGCTACATGTAGGAGAATGAAACTGGACCATTGTCTAACCCCATATACAAAAGTAAACTCAAAATGGATCAAAGACCTGAATGTAAGCCATGAAACCATTAAACTCTTGGAAGAAAACATAGGCACAAACCTCTTAGACATAAACATGAGTGACCTCTTCTTGAACATATCTCCCCGGGCAAGGAAAACAACAGCAAAAATGAGTAAGTGGGACTATATTAAGCTGAAAAGCTTCTGTACAGCAAAAGACACCATCAATAGAACAAGAAGGATCCCTACAGTATGGGAGAATATATTTGAAAATGACACATCCGATAAAGGCTTGACGTCCAGAATATATAAGGAGCTCTCACGCCTCAACAAACAAAAAACAAATAACCCAATTAAAAAATGGGCAGAGGAACTGAACAGACAATTCTCCAAAAAAGAAATACAGATGGCCAACAGACACATGAAAAGATGCTCCACATCGCTAATTATCAGAGAAATGCAAATTAAAACTACAATGAGGTATCACCTCACACCAGTAAGGATGGCTGCCATCCAAAAGACAAACAACAACAAATGTTGGCGAGGCTGTGGAGAAAGGGGAACCCTCCTACACTGCTGGTGGGAATGTAAGTTAGTTCAACCATTGTGGAAAGCAGTATGGAGGTACATCAAAATGCTCAAAACAGACTTACCATTTGACCCAGGAATTGCACTCCTAGGAATTTACCCTAAGAACGCAGCAATCAAGTTTGAAGACAGATGCACCCCTATGTTTATTGCAGCACTATTTACAATAGCCAAGATTTGGAAGCAACCTAAATGTCCATCAATAGATGAATGGATAAAGAAGATGTGGTACATATACACAATGGAATACTACTCAGCCATAAGAAAAGGGCAAATCCAATCATTTGCAGCAACATGGATGGAGCTGGAGGGTATTATGCTCAGTGAAACAAGCCAAGCGGAGAAAGAGAAATACCAAATGATTTCACTTATCTGTGGAATATAAGAACAAAGGAAAAACTGAAGGAACAAAACAGCAGCAGAATCACAGAACTCAAGAATGGACTAACAGGTACCAAAGGGAAAGGGACTGGGGAGGATGGGTGGGTAGGGAGGGATAAGGGGGGGAGAAGTAGGGGGGTATTAAGATTAACATACATGGGGGGGTAGGAGAAAAGGGAGGGCTGTACAACACAGAGAAGGCAAGTAGTGATTCTACAACATTTTGCTATGCTGATGGACAGTGACTGTAAAGGGGTTTATAGGGGAGACCTGGTATAGGGGAGAGCCTAGTAAACATAATATTCGTCATGTAAGTGTAGATTAGTGATACCAAAAACAAAGCAAAAAAAAAAAAAAAAGGGCAGTTTCTGTGTGGTAACCTCCAACGAGTTCTACACAAGGGTATAAAGGGCATATAAAAGTGTAGGCAAAGGGTCTGTTTGTGTTTATACAGAGGATCAAAGCCTAATTGGGCTACCCCAGAAATGAACTAAGATATGATATGAAAAAGAACTTCCAACATCTGCACTCTCTGGAAGACTCATGCCAGAAGATGATCATCAAAAAACCCCAACAATGATCCACGCACTGCTACAGCTGTAGATGCACTCATCCCACCAGTTCCTGGACTTGCCATGGGAATGAGGAAGGAGATATCTAAGCTGGCCTTTGCATACAGTAAAACAACAAATTTGACTGGATCTATACTGTTGGAACTCAACCAAGAATTTGGAGAAGTGCAAATTGTAGCGCTCCAAACTCTTACAACTACAGACTATTTACTGTTAAAAGAACATA
This sequence comes from Manis pentadactyla, assembly GCF_030020395.1. Taxonomy (NCBI): domain Eukaryota; kingdom Metazoa; phylum Chordata; class Mammalia; order Pholidota; family Manidae; genus Manis; species Manis pentadactyla. The sequence goes on from NC_080027.1 coordinate 50,936,291, forward strand.
TGGCATGTGAACAGTCCCCAGGAATGGGTTGTTTTAATTTGTCTGATTTCTCTCAGACTGTTCAAGTTCAGTTGGACAATATCCACCATATCATAGATAAGTTTTCACAAATGCCTAAGGTGCCTAACTGGTTTTCTTGGTTTCACTGCAGATGGCTGGTAATTACAGATATGCTTTGGTTATGTAACTATACTCCTATTATGTTAATGTGTGTGCGCAATTTAAGTAGTAGCTTAAAACCTATACATGCTGAAGTTACTCTACAAGAAGATATGTCAAAGAAATAATCAATCTTCCCATGTTTTCTTCCGCCTGCTACTTCTATAGCTTTTCTTCTTCCTTCCTAATTACAACCCTTAAATAGAATTCGTGCCTCATATCAAATTTACCGAGTATCATAATTCTTCCAAGTGGTAAAGATACCTCAAGACAAATGCTGGGCATAGAAGCCACAGGGCATAAATATGCAAAGAAGTAAAAAGCTAACCTTTTCAAACAATAAGGCTTCCCTCTCACTTACCAACTTCACATTTCCCTGTATGGCCCCGGAAGATGACTGGTTAGCCAGAGACGGGTAAGATTCCTCAAGGGAGGAACAACCTAAGACAGGCACAGTCGCAGGCGGGCCATCAGGTGAGAAATTGGGGATCAACAGAGGTGAGGCTTAGAACCTCACCCCCCCTGTTCTGAGAGAAATCTTCTGCATACGTGGATGTTTTATTGCCCTGGTCTAGCTTGGATTAACACATAGTCTACAGGCACACACCTGATCATCTACATTTGCTCTCTTACAACACTAAACTATGTTTTCTACCTTTATCTTGTATCTACCTACCACTTCAGCATTTTATTAAAAATAATAATAATAAAGAGAGAAATGTGGTATCCACATATAAATCAAGTATAAAAACCAAATGAGTATTCATATTTGAACTGATTGTTTAGAGTTCATAATGCATGAGCAAAACCGAAAGTTTCTGTGATGACTGCCCTTGTACTGTTCACTATGTAACTTATTCATTATGTAAGAATTTGTTCTACATGTAAAAACTTGTTTGTTATGCCTCAGAAGATTGGAGACTGACAAAAATTAGGCTTGGGGTTTAATAATGATTGTGCATTGAGCATTGACTCCCCTATACAGAATTTTATTGTCGTTAACAACCATTTGATCAATAAATATGAGAGATGCCCTCACAAAAAAAAAAAAAAAAAAAAAAAAAAGGACAGACTTCCAATGGTAAAATAAATTAGTAACCGGGATGTAATGTATAGCATAAGGAATATAGTCAAGATATTGTAACAGCCTGGTAGGGTGATAGCTGGAACCTAGAATTATGTATATAAATGTTCTACCACTGTGTTGTACACTTGAAACTCATGTAATGTAATACTGTGTGTCAACTACCCTTCAATAAAAAATAATTATTAAAAAAAAAAAAAAAAAAAAAAGAAAACTACAGACCAATATCCCTGATGAACGTAGATGCAAAAATACTCAACAAAATATTAGCAAACCGAATTCAAAAATACATCAAAAGGATCATACACCATGACCAAGTGGGATTCATCCCAGGGATGCAAGGATGGTACAACATTCGAAAGTCCATCAACATCATCCACCACATCAACAAAAAGAAAGACAAAAACCACATGATCATCTCCATAGATGCTGAAAAAGCATTTGACAAAGTTCAACATCCATTCATGTTAAAAACTCTCAGCAAAATGGGAATAGAGGGCAAGTACCTCAACATAATAAAGGCCATCTATGATAAACCCACAGCCAACATTATATTGAACAGCGAGAAGCTGAAAGCATTTCCGCTGAGATCGGGAACTAGACAGGGATGCCCACTCTCTCCACTGTTATTTAACATAGTACTGGAGGTCCTAGCCACGGCAATCAGACAAAATAAAGAAATACAAGGAATACAGATTGGTAAAGAAGAAGTTAAACTGTCACTATTTGCAGATGACATGATACTGTACATAAAAAACCCTAAAGACTCCACCCCAAAACTACTAGAACTGATATCGGAATACAGCAAAGTTGCAGGATACAAAATCAACACACAGAAATCTGTGGCTTTCCTATATACTAACAATGAACCAACAGAAAGAGAAATCAGGAAAACAACTCCATTCACAATTGCATCCAAAAAAATAAAATACCTAGGAATAAACCTAACCAAAGAAGTGAAAGACTTATACTCTGAAAACTACAAGTCACTCTTAAGAGAAATTAAAGGGGACACTAACAGATGGAAACTCATCCCATGCTCGTGGCTAGGAAGAATTAATATCGTCAAAATGGCCATCCTGCCCAAAGCAATATACAGATTTGATGCAATCCCTATGAAACTACCAGCAACATTCTTCAATGAACTGGAACAAATAATTCAAAAATTCATATGGAAACACAAAAGACCCCGAATAGCCAAAGCAATCCTGAGAAAGAAGAATAAAGTAGGGGGGATCTCACTCCCCAACTTCAAGCTCTATTATAAAGCCATAGTAATCAAGACAATTTGGTACTGGCACAAGAGCAGAGCCACAGACCAATGGAACAGACTAGAGAATCCAGACATTAACCCAGACATATATGGTCAATTAATATTTGATAAAGGAGCCATGGACATACAATGGCGAAATGACAGTCTCTTCAACAGGTGGTGCTGGCAAAACTGGACAGCTACATGTAGGAGAATGAAACTGGACCATTGTCTAACCCCATATACAAAAGTAAACTCAAAATGGATCAAAGACCTGAATGTAAGCCATGAAACCATTAAACTCTTGGAAGAAAACATAGGCACAAACCTCTTAGACATAAACATGAGTGACCTCTTCTTGAACATATCTCCCCGGGCAAGGAAAACAACAGCAAAAATGAGTAAGTGGGACTATATTAAGCTGAAAAGCTTCTGTACAGCAAAAGACACCATCAATAGAACAAGAAGGATCCCTACAGTATGGGAGAATATATTTGAAAATGACACATCCGATAAAGGCTTGACGTCCAGAATATATAAGGAGCTCACACGCCTCAACAAACAAAAAACAAATAACCCAATTAAAAAATGGTCAGAGGAACTGAACAGACAGTTCTCCAAAAAAGAAATACAGATGGCCAACAGACACATGAAAAGATGCTCCACATCGCTAATTATCAGAGAAATACAAATTAAAACTACAATGAGGTATCACCTCACACCAGTAAGGATGGCTGCCATCCAAAAGACAAACAACAACAAATGTTGGCGAGGCTGTGGAGAAAGGGGAACCCTCCTACACTGCTGGTGGGAATGTAAACTAGTTCAACCATTGTGGAAAGCAGTATGGAGGTATATCAAAATGCTCAAAACAGACTTACCATTTGACCCAGGAATTGCACTCCTAGGAATTTACCCTAAGAACGCAGCAATCAAGTTTGAAGACAGATGCACCCCTATGTTTATTGCAGCACTATTTACAATAGCCAAGATTTGGAAGCAACCTAAATGTCCATCAATAGATGAATGGATAAAGAAGATGTGGTACATATACACAATGGAATACTACTCAGCCATAAGAAAAGGGCAAATCCAATCATTTGCAGCAACATGGATGGAGCTGGAGGGTATTATGCTCAGTGAAACAAGCCAAGCGGAGAAAGAGAAATACCAAATGATTTCACTTATCTGTGGAATATAAGAACAAAGGAAAAACTGAAGGAACAAAACAGCAGCAGAATCACAGAACTCAAGAATGGACTAACAGGTACCAAAGGGAAAGGGACTGGGGAGGATGGGTGGGTAGGGAGGGATAAGGGGGGGAGAAGTAGGGGGGTATTAAGATTAACATACATGGGGGGGTAGGAGAAAAGGGAGGGCTGTACAACACAGAGAAGGCAAGTAGTGATTCTACAACATTTTGCTATGCTGATGGACAGTGACTGTAAAGGGGTTTATAGGGGAGACCTGGTATAGGGGAGAGCCTAGTAAACATAATATTCGTCATGTAAGTGTAGATTAGTGATACCAAAAACAAAGCAAAAAAAAAAAAAAAGGGCAGTTTCTGTGTGGTAACCTCCAACGAGTTCTACACAAGGGTATAAAGGGCATATAAAAGTGTAGGCAAAGGGTCTGTTTGTGTTTATACAGAGGATCAAAGCCTAATTGGGCTACCCCAGAAATGAACTAAGATATGATATGAAAAAGAACTTCCAACATCTGCACTCTCTGGAAGACTCATGCCAGAAGATGATCATCAAAAAACCCCAACAATGATCCACGCACTGCTACAGCTGTAGATGCACTCATCCCACCAGTTCCTGGACTTGCCATGGGAATGAGGAAGGAGATATCTAAGCTGGCCTTTGCATACAGTAAAACAACAAATTTGACTGGATCTATACTGTTGGAACTCAACCAAGAATTTGGAGAAGTGCAAATTGTAGCGCTCCAAACTCTTACAACTACAGACTATTTACTGTTAAAAGAACATATGGCATGTGAACAGTCCCCAGGAATGGGTTGTTTTAATTTGTCTGATTTCTCTCAGACTGTTCAAGTTCAGTTGGACAATATCCACCATATCATAGATAAGTTTTCACAAATGCCTAAGGTGCCTAACTGGTTTTCTTGGTTTCACTGCAGATGGCTGGTAATTACAGATATGCTTTGGTTATGTAACTATACTCCTATTATGTTAATGTGTGTGCGCAATTTAAGTAGTAGCTTAAAACCTATACATGCTGAAGTTACTCTACAAGAAGATATATCAAAGAAATAATCAATCTTCCCATGTTTTCTTCCGCCTGCTACTTCTATAGCTTTTCTTCTTCCTTCCTAATTACAACCCTTAAATAGAATTCGTGCCTCATATCAAATTTACCGAGTATCATAATTCTTCCAAGTGGTAAAGATACCTCAAGACAAATGCTGGGCATAGAAGCCACAGGGCATAAATATGCAAAGAAGTAAAAAGCTAACCTTTTCAAACAATAAGGCTTCCCTCTCACTTACCAACTTCACATTTCCCTGTATGGCCCCGGAAGATGACTGGTTAGCCAGAGACGGGTAAGATTCCTCAAGGGAGGAACAACCTAAGACAGGCACAGTCGCAGGCGGGCCATCAGGTGAGAAATTGGGGATCAACAGAGGTGAGGCTTAGAACCTCACCCCCCCTGTTCTGAGAGAAATCTTCTGCATACGTGGATGTTTTATTGCCCTGGTCTAGCTTGGATTAACACATAGTCTACAGGCACACACCTGATCATCTACATTTGCTCTCTTACAACACTAAACTATGTTTTCTACCTTTATCTTGTATCTACCTACCACTTCAGCATTTTATTAAAAATAATAATAATAAAGAGAGAAATGTGGTATCCACATATAAATCAAGTATAAAAACCAAATGAGTATTCATATTTGAACTGACTGTTTAGAGTTCATAATGCATGAGCAAAACCGAAAGTTTCTGTGATGACTGCCCTTGTACTGTTCACTATGTAACTTATTCATTATGTAAGAATTTGTTCTACATGTAAGAACTTGTTTGTTATGCCTCAGAAGATTGGAGACTGACGAAAATTAGGCTTGGGGTGGATTAATGATCGTGCATTGAGCATTGACTCCCCTATACAGAATTTTATTGTCGTTAACAACCATTTGATCAATAAATATGAGAGATGCCCTCACAAAAAAAAAAAAAAAAAAGGACAGCCTTCCAATGGTAAAATAAATAAGTAACCAGGATGTAATGTATAGCATAAGGAATATAGTCAAGATATTGTAACAGCTTGGTAGGGTGATAGCTGGAACCTAGAATTATGTATATAAATGTTCTACCACTGTGTTGTACACTTGAAACTAATGTAATGTAATACTGTGCGTCAACTACCCTTCAATAAAAAATAATTATTTAAAAAAAAAAAAAAAAAGCTATGTCTACTTCTTTTTCAAGTTCCACTGCCCATAAAGCTTTTATTCCATTTTTTTTGCATGTCTGACTCTTTTTCATAATTTAGGTCTCAGCTTTATGAACTTACGGTCCCCTCCTTTGAAAAGCCTCCCCTGGTCATCTATGTAATATATCCTTTTCCAGGCACTCTATCATATTACTTCACTTAATTTTTTTTCCTAGTCCTTATCACTGTCTGAAATGATTTTTTGCATTCTCATGTACTGTCTGCTTACTGCATTGGGATATAAGCTCGATGACAGCAGGAACCTTGTCTGTCATTTTCACATTAAATCCTTTAGATACAGGGCTTAGAATAGTTCCTTGTATTTAATAGGCATCAATAAATATTTACTGAATACAAGTATATATATCCTCTCATTTGAGTCTTAGTACGAATCACATGGCACATATCATTTCCCGTGTTTTACAGATAGGGACATTGAAAGTTGGGCGACCTTTCCAAAGTAGTTCAGTGAGTATGTGGCAGAATCTCATATATTTCCAAATGCAGTGAGCTCCCCTCTACAGCAATGTGAGTAACCATAATGGGGATATTCCTTTTTAATTTAAAATCACTTTTGCATGTCATATGTAAAGTGCTTAGTTTCCTGTGGCAGTGGCTCAAAACAACAGAAACTAGTTTTCACTTAGTTTTGGAGGTCTGATGCCCAAAACCAAGGTGCTGGCAAGGCTGTACTCCCTATGGAGGCTCTAGAGAATTCATCTCTTGTTTTAGCTTCTGGTGGCTGGTGGCATTCCTTGGCTTGTGGCTGCATCTCTCTCTGCTCTGTCTGCACATTGCCTTCTCTGTATTTGTGTCATAAAACTCTCTGTGTCTTAGGAGGATACATGTGATTGCACTCAGATAATTCAGGATAAACTCCTTCTCTCAATATCCTAAATTTACATTTTTGTAATATAAGGCAATATTCACAGGTTCCAGTGATTAGGACATGAACATATCTTTTTGGGGGCCACCATTCAGCCCATTATATTGTTCATTTTAGTGCAAAACTAAATTCTTGGAACTCTATTCAATAGGGCAGTCTCTCATTACTTGGATCTTCATTTATTCACTTAATGCGTGCTATGCACAGTATCAACTAGAAGTTGGGTACATACTGGTAAACAATTGTAAGCCTTCATGCTTTGGGTGAGAGAGGGTGCGATTAATAATTACATTGGGACAGCAGGCATAAACCAGGACTGTACGAGACAAACCAAGACATATGCATATTGTTAGACCAACAGAATCAAACATATCAAGATCTTGCCTGGTAGCATTTTTCCCTTTGTCATTCTCTTTTCTAAGTCAGACATAGTGCTTAGTTTTTAAAGTTCTTAAATGGATAGATAGTAACATGGCTGAGGTGATCTCACTGGACTTCATCAATATGGGCACCCCTTATAACTTTATTATTGGACTTGTAAGCTGGAAGTGGGAGGCCTATCTCAGGACAAAATTTTCTATACTAGATAGGTTAGAGGCACACTTCAGCCTTAAGTAGAGAAGGACAATGCTTTCAGTTCACTGTATTTCATAATTTATAAAAAAAAAACTAAAGTTAGAGAATGGATAATTTTCTTCTGCAAGAAAACACTCCTGAAAGGTGATCAAGGCTACTAGCAGCAACTTAATGATATAGTCTTCAAGTTATGTGCAGTTCCTAGTATTCTTTTCTTTCTGAAATAATAAAACATATATGAATGTAAGTTCCTAACAGTATTTTTATAGGGATAATATGCATCCACTCTAATTTATTAAAAAGAAAACCATTTGCAAACTTAGGTAGTTTATAATTTTTATTAGTGAAAGTACTTATTTAAAATATATTTTACAACCAAAAGTGACCAAAGAGTATGCCAAAACAATGCAGGTGGAGAATCACTGTTCTTGAAAATGTAAATTATTGAACTGAAATAGATACTTAACTGCAATAAATCAAGCATTTAGTTAAGTTTTGGAGGGCAGAAAATACACGTATCCAGAGCATACATACACATTAACAATAATCATAAAGTGTTCAAGTTTACACTTTAAATGATGCTTTCACATGCAGGAGAAATATTATTTTTATTTTACAGATGAGGAAACTGAGGTTTGGAGAAGCTGACTTGTGCATATCTATTTTTTTAAACTTTTATACCAGTGATTTTGCTCTACTTCATACTTCATCTATTAATAAACTACAGAGTGCTCAGAATTAAGATAACGTATAATAATTGTTTAATGCCACTAAACCATTTACCTGAGTCTGAATAATTTAAATCAAAGCAACTGTGATGGTTAATTTTATGTGTCAACTTGCCAAGGCTCTGGTACCAGACACTTGGTCAAACATTCCAGTTGTTTCTATGAATGTGTCTTTTGGATGCAATTAAACATTTAAATTGGTCAACCGAGTAAAGCAGATTACCCTCCATAATGTAGGTGGGCCTCATCCAATCAGTTGAAGTACTTAATAGAAAAAGGACTGATCTCCCCCAACTAGAGAGAATTCTGCCAGCAGACTACCTTTGGACTCAAACTGCAAGTCTTCCTGGAGTCTCCAGCCTGCCAGCCTACTCCATTAGATTTGGATTCACCAACCTTCAACAATTGTGTGAGCCAATTCCTTAAAATAAATCCCCATTTATCATCTATCTATCTGTCTATCTACCTATCATCACATCCTGTTGATTCTGTTGCTAGAGAACATTGGCTAATAGAGCAATTTTTTGGAGAACTATTGTGACCAGGTAGAGTTGTCGTTGTAGAAAAGCTGAAGTTAATCTCATTCTCTTACTTTCTCTGGAAGATTGATGGTTAATTTAAAAAGCTGGTTTTTTAAAAAGAATGCCTGATCTTAGGTAGTTTTTAAAGTGGAAGTACATGTATGTAAAATATTTAAACACTCAATTACTAGAGAGTGAGTTTAAAATGCCAGACAATGGGTATTTCTTAGAGCAATTGCTCTGAGAACCAGTGTATATATTTATATGTACTGGAGTGGAATTCTGGCTCTGGTTTATTAACTTTTTTGAACAGTTAATAAGTTACTAATTTTGTATATTGAGAATTATAGAATTTTCCTAGAGATATGTTGTATCAATACATTTCTCTTTACAAATCTTGAGTTTCTCTAATGAAAGAAGCATCAATAATAATAAGTACCAAGTATAAGGATGATGACAATAATGGTCATAATGGTAATAGTAATGCCTTAAAAGTATGCAGCATTATTTTTCTGAGTAGTCCAAAGTACTTTCCCATGTCAGATCACAGTATTTTTGAGGGGGGATGGTCAGGGTAGGTAGTAGTATCAAAATTCTACAGACGATGCAGCCGAGGTACTCTTGAGATCTATTATTTAGGGTCTTGCCCCTGAGGTTGCACAAGGCAGGTCTTGAAATCAGGATAGCCAGTTCCCTAGCCAAGTACTCTCCCTTTTTAAAAATTTGCCTGCTTCATATATTTTCTGGGCTGGGAATTTAATATCCCTGATTCTCTTCCAGACTTAGGCAGTAAACCAGAGTTGTACTTTCTCTGTGTTTAGATATCTATATTTTTAGTAATTTTTTGCCACAGATTGTTATATAACCCTGAAGGACAATTCAGTGATGGAGTGAGAATTTCAAAGATTTATAAATACTGTTGAGAATTCCAGAACACGGACCTGGGCACTCTAGTACTCATTATGGCTACTAATGGGAGAACAAAAATATTGGTGGAAATGGGAAAGATATGAGAAAGTGAGAAATGGGAAAGTTTTGTGATGTCAGGTGAAGGAGTTGGCAGTTGTTATAGCTTGACTAGTTGTGTGCTTTTTCTGAATTTTAAATTTTGGCAGTGTGAAATTGAAATATAGAAGAGTGTTTATTTATTTATTTATTTTGTTATCATTAATCTATAATTACATGAAGAACATTATGTTTACTAGGCTCCCCCCTTCACCAAGTCTCCCCCCCCACCCCATTACAGTTACTGTCCATCAGCATAGTAAGATGCTGAGAATCACTACTTGTCTTCTCTGTGTTGCACATCCCTCCCTGTGCCCCACCCCCACATTATACATGCTAATCGTAATGCCCCCTTTCTTCTTTCCCCCCCTTATCCCTCCCTCCCCTCCCATTCTCCCCAGTCCCTTTCCCTTTGGTAACTGTTAGTCCATTCTTGGGTTCTGTGATTCTGGTGCTGTTTTGTTCCTTCAGTTTTTCTTTGTTCTTATACTCCACATATGAGTGAAATCATCTGATACTTGTCTTTCTCCGCCTGGCTTATTTCACTGAGCATAATACCCTCTAGCTCCATCCATGTTGTTGCAAATGGTAGGATTTGTTTGAAGAGTGTTTATTTTTACCCATCAAATTATAAATTCATTAAATGTAAATGTTCTGGCTCACATAAAAATTGCCCAACCTATAGTAGCCATTCTTTAATAATTTTGGTAGGATGATTTTGGTGCTCCTAAAGATTGTTGAAATATTAATACCTTACAAAAATAACTTACATGTTACTGGTTGAATAAATCTGCTTCATAGAGAGCCAACTCCAAAATGGAAGAAATTTGAAGATAGCATGGCAGACCTATACAGAACAAAGTGAATTTTGGTTGCTATTGCACCTAATACTTACCTTTCCTTGGCTATAAATACATTGTTCTCTGGTTGACAGTTACATTTTACTGTGGCTGGTTAGATAAAAGGTGGAGAGTGAGAGCGTTTGTGAACCACAGAGGAACTCAAAACAGAAAACAGAGATACAATGGTGAACCAATGCTGATCCAGTTACCCAGTGCTGATGCAGAGACTTCTTTAATCTTTGTCCCAGAGCACTGCATATCTCCATTATCACATCCCTACTACTGAGCTCAGAGCCTGTCCGTGACTCCTTCCCTCCCTTAAAAGAGAGAGTGTACCTACCGGAATATACAAATCATCAAAATGTCTTTGTTTGGGATGCAGAATGATAAGCCAGAACAAAGAGTTGTCCTTTATTTTTAGTTAATTCACTGTATTCTTTATTAAGTCCTTTCTTCCTCTCAAACATCATTTATAGTAGAACTTCATATTATTTTAGATGGGGTTCTTATTCTCTTCGGGATAGAACATTTTAAAAGTTTGTTTCATTTATGCATACTTTCACTATGATTGCAAACCAGAAATAAAATCCAGCTGGATCTGGGAAACAACTGGTGAGAAAAAGACTTAAATAAGTACATATATTCAATGGTAAATTCAAATTCACTCCTACCTTTCTGATTACAGCTCACCTTTCTTTTCTTTCTTTTTTTTTTAAAGCAAAGAGTAGTTTAATGAAGCAAAGTACACACTCAAGGAGGGAATATGGGCATGCTCCAGAGATGAGCAGCCTACAGCTCACCTTTCCACATCTCACCAGAGTTTAAGGGAAAACATATATAAACTGACAAACCACTAAATCAAAGCCAGAGTGGTAAAAAATGGACCAGCATCTTTTCAAGGTCCAAAGTTATGATTTCTGAGAACTTGAAACTGACAATTTAGTTCCAAGCTGCAAAATATTGTTTATTTTTAATTATAGGAAAATAGGAAAAGGTAAAATTTTGACAATCCTTGGTAAATTAAAGAGACAAGAGGGATCATGATCTATTATTACAAAATGCACCTCTGACCTCTCAAAGCAAACGGAATATAAGGTAATATTATAAATCAAAGGGTAAACATGTTTTCTTGCATTCAAGAATCAATGGAGATGACCATGAAAGGCTAGTTAAATAAACAGCCACTCCTTTGCCATCATTACCATTTACAGACCAACTGCAGCTTGTTGAGAAAGTAATGCACCATTATTTTCTGCTTCATTTCTTATGTTCTGCCTAGCACAATGTCTGGCACATTGTGGTTATTCAATAAACATTTGCTAAATTGTTAGTGTAGTAGAAGTAAGATGGGTCTCTTTCCAATAGGTCATGAGTCAACTCATAATAATAAATAACAAACACTAAATGCTTACTATGTTGCAAAGTATGTTCTAAACATTTTACATGTGAGGTGTTTGATACTATTCTCTCTTTCACAGAGAAGGACGCTGAGACACAGAGAAATGAGTATGTGACAGAGCTGGAAATTGTAAGTAGGCAGTATAGGTCCTAGAACCCAAAAAGCCGTACCACCACTTATACTACCTCAGATCAATCAGAGAGCCATAGGGGAACTCCATGCTAAATCAGGGCTGGATATCAGCCTGACCCAAGATCCAAGAACACGAAGTATGCCACTAGACCTGGGAATTTCTATAGATATCCAGGAATTGGCTGATAGTAAGTCCTGGAAATCAGGAAGGGTCTCTTGAAGGCTTTACTTTCTATATTTGAATTTTCCTTTTTGTAGTTTCTTTGTTGAACTTCCTATGGAAACCATGTTTTAATTAAATTCATTTTGGAAAAAAAACCCTGTTAGCTTACAGAGTGGGGCAAACACATTCACTCATACCCACAGCTTGGTTAGTGGATAATGGAACAGTGGATTTCAGAAGCTCTTGAATCTATTGTAGTGGTAGCATGCTTGAATTCAGGGAGTTTTAAAGCTTCCCCTTAACTCTACCCCTCAAATTCTGTTCCTAAAAAGCTTTGTTCCTTTTGATCAGAGGAACAATATAAATACTAATGAATAATAATGAACATGTTTTTTTATAAAAAACATTCTCAAACCAATCCTTTATGACAGAAAGACTAGAAGGAAAAGTGATATATTAAATTTAGCTTGACATGAATGGAGTTTTTATTTTATGTGGCATAACAACCTATTGGGGAAGAAATGGTCCCCATTGACTAAAGAGGCCTGCTATCACTGTTGGTCCAATTGCCACATGTAGATGCACAGAAAAACTGCTGATAGGTACCAGGTGAAGAGTAAACACACCAATCTATAAAAAAAAGCCTGTTATCCCATTCACGTGCAGTTTTTCCCAGGGCTTACACATCTAAGACCTCAAGGAAGGAAGGAGACAAAGGAAGTGATGGAACCTAGGAGTCGCTCTAGGTGAGTAGTACCCTCAAGCATGCTGTGGGACAGATGTATCTCATGAGACTGGGCACCATCAACCTGTGTTAGATCAGAAGGCTCTATTTTCTATATTTGAATTTCCCTTTTTGTAGTTTCTTTGTTGAACTTATGGAATCCATTATGTTTTAATTAAATGTATTTTGGGAAAAAAACCCCTGAAATGCACTAACAGCAAGGGAAATTAGCTACTATATGCCATTGTGCAAAGGTGCTAGAAATACAGTAATAAAGAAGGCAGAAATGGTCTCTGCCTTCATGTAGCTAAAGATCTTTTGGGAAAGAAAGACAATGAAAAAGAAATTCAAACGTGATGTGCTATGAAAAAGGAAGTACAAGTTACAATGTACTAGTCGAGGAAGCAATTAGACATAAATAGAAGAGAAATTCTCAGTAGAAAGAAATTAAAAGCCAAGATAAAAATCAGGAATGCTCAGGAGTGGGTGGGAATAGATGGAGATCCATGAAGCCCAGGAGGCTTTGCTTGAGTTCAAGTGGGTTGAATATTTCAATTAGGTAAGGACCCTATTCTTTTTCTTTCTGGGCCTTTGTCCAGAGAGTACAAGCATTCTGAAAGATTTGTTTGAACCCAAGCTCTTTTATTATTATTTTTATGTATTAGTTAAAACTGTTATATACAACAGGGCTATAGAATGTGGGAGATGGGGCTATTGTCCAGAAGAGCTCACAGCCCATTTGGAGAAACAACATACACACACAGAAGAAGGGCTGTTAGGAGCCCATAAATGAATAAAGCCTTAAGGAAGAAGTTGCTATGGGCAGAAATGATAAGGGATGGTGTTATGATGGAGAGGTCCTATTTTAGAATTTAGTGGTGAGTTGGACACTCCAAGACAGGGATTAGTGAACAGGCCTATCCACCTGGATTAGAGCCCAGGACCTAACCACTTTAACACTGTTGACATTTTGGGCCAGGTAAGTCTTATAAGAGGCCATCCTGTGCATTATAGGGTGTTTAACAGCATCCCTGGTCTCCACTCACCACATCCAGCAACATTCCCCTCAGCTGTGACAACTACAAGTGTCCCCTGGGGGGCAAAAATCATCCTCCAGTTGAGAAGCACTGCATCAGACCCTGCCACCATGTTGACCCTGGCTGATGGCAGAGGAAGGTTCATCAATACAGGGGAGATTCAGTGCCAAAGATGAGTTGACTTAATTTCTGATGAGATAAATAATTGGCATGAAGATTATACATTCTGGTATCTAGAAGGGGTTCTAAGACTCCAGAATGTTGTGCAAAAACTTCCCTTTCACTATGAGACATATGGGGTAAATTGTCCTTGAGACCAAATGTTCAATGATCAGGACTAGATAGCTATTTCTGGGCCAACTGAACAAGAAAGATAATTCCATACTAAGTTTTACTCAAAGGGAAGATAATCTGCTCAAACAAGTCTCTATCAGGAATCTAAAGTATAATTATGTCAACACATAGGAGATGAGCAGGTTGAGCCATGAAGAACTGGGGCAGGTAGAAACAGATATGAATCTTCACTTCCTTTAGCTTTGAGCTTATTCACAGGTATTAGGAAGCTAGACTACAGATAACTCTTCCAACTCCAAAGTTATATGTATGAGATAAGGGAAGACAGTTTGCTAACATCATATACTACTTATTAAGTGTCTACTATGTCCCAGGTACTTTACAAACATCTTATTTAATCCTTAAACAACTGTTAAGTATTATTTTTATAATATAGCTAAGGTTAGAGGGATTAATAACTTACCCAAGTTTTTATAGCTAGTAAGTAGCCAAAATTCAAACCCAAATTTGTCTGACCCCCCAAATCTTGATCTTTCCAATTAACATGCTTTCTCCTAAGGTGTGATAAGAGAGGAAATGATGTGAAGGAAATTTCAATTTCAGTAAGAGGTGGGGATGGAGGAAATGAGTAGGGTCTGGCTGAAAAAGGAATTGTGTAAGGATAAATCTTTACTCATACATACAAAATTTCTTAGCAAATATTTAATAAATGTTTATAAAATAGTATTGTGCTTAACTATGGGATTATGTTTGAGGGAGGCACTGATGAATGTTGAGTATCCTAAATATGAATTAAACTTTATCCTTGTTCTTTAAGAACTCAATCTAATATAGCAGATACAACTAACACTTCTACAGTATAATAATATTTGATATGAACAAAATGCTATTGGAGTTGTGGGTTGATGCTCAATCGCTTTCTAATCTGAAAATGCTGGAAAGCTACTAAGTAACATTCCCCAGACTCCTTGTCAGCTAGGATTCACATGTGATTTGGTTGATGAATCTTGTGAGAAATGAATCAGAACTGAGCCATAGGAGGATAGAGGAAAGCTACATGGAATCTAATTTGCTTGTGTACATTTGGCAGAGGTGATGTGTGTGATTCTGCAAACCAGGAGTCTTCTGTAACAGCAGCAGTGGCAAAGTTAGTGAGGTTCTGTGGTAAAGCAACAGTAGTGGGAACATTTCTAATCATGGTAAGAGTGAATGTGAGGGCTGGAGGTTGTTTCAAGGAGTTGGACCTACAACTTTCTCCCCCTGTCCTTTCAACAATTTCATGAGCTCTCAATTTCTTGTTTTAAATCTCTGCCTAAACTAGACTGGATTCTGTATTATGCAATGAACATCAATTGATACAGTAATAAGTTGTAAACAATTGACTCTCTGGAAAATGGGAAAGTGGGATGAGTTGTTTGACTTGGATGTATCTGGAGGCAGTGAAGATCTGGTTACTATTAGTGTAGACTGGTAGCCCATGATACACAGAGGAGAAACAGTTATTTAAATGATTACCTATGGACTGCTAAACCAGTAAATGGAAGCCAGAGACCATCTCTGTCATCACCTTCAGAGAGTCTCCCTGGGAATAAAGGGAACCAAGAAAGGCAGAGCCAAGAGATGACAAGGGATGGATTCTTACTGACATGATTTGAGTCCCTGGGTCCAGGTATATCCATAGACTTTTCAGTTACATGAGAAAATAGATTTCATTTTTTATTTAAAAATTTATCATCATCTGGGGTCATCTTCGATGAAGTACCTATTAAAGGCAAGGCTCTGGTGGACCAACTAAATTCTGAGTTAGAGCATTATGGAAGGGACATGGAATACAAGGGCAGGGATTATGCTGGTTGTTTCTAACTGTGTTGAAAATCCCAAAGAAAATTATAAGCTCCGGATTTAAAATTTCTAGCTCAAGGCATGTTTTGAAAATCAGGGTCTTTCTATGATTGCCCTAAAAACATCCCTTATCTCTTATAGTCACATCTAACACACCAATATTAGGAGCAGAATCTTCTTCATAAAATGCTGAATTATGACAGAGGTAGAATTAATAGCCTCACTGGATCTCTGATGTGGAAGTTAGGGTGCTGACTGTAAAAGAGTGGTATTCCAAATAAAAATGGTATCCTGTGCTGCCAAATTCCAGAGTGTACCTTGCCTGCAAAAGCAGCTTCCATCTTCCCCTGGTCTTACCTGTCTTGAAAACCCTATAGAGATCCTATTGTAACTAATCTCTAAGAAGGCTCCAGTGATTCACACCTTTAGTATTAAATGCCCCGTGTGGTTTCCCCCTACAACAAATGGGGCTGATCTATGTAACATATAGGATATTGAAGAAATGATGGTGTGTGATTTGAGGCTAGGTCATAAAAGACATTACAATTTCCACTTTGTTCTTTCTCAGATATGGGGAAAGCCATATGCCATGTTGTGAGGACACTTCAGAAGCACTATTGAGAAGTACACATGGTAAAGTACTGAGGCCTCCTGTCAACAACCAGCACTAACTTGCCAGGTATGTGAGTGAGCCATCTTGGAAGCATATCCTCCAGTCTCAGTCAAGCCTTCAGGTAACTGTAGCCCAAACTGACATCTTGTCTCAACCTCATGAGAGAAATTAAGCCAGACCACCCAGGTATATGCCATTTCCAGATTCCTGACCTAGAAACAGAAATTATATGAAATGCTTATCATTTTCAGTTGCTAAATTTTGGTTAATTTGCTACATACTAATAGATAATATTACCTTATTTTGCACAGGGATATCAATTTTCCTCCCTTTCTATCCTATCTCCTCTCACTAACTTCAAATCTATAAGTTGAGTCAGGCCCTAGCATGCCCTAGGGTACTGATTACTAAGTAAATCTGGGAAGAGAAGGATTACATGCCAGAAGAATAGTAAGATTTTGCTAAACTGCATAAACAAATATCTGGAGAAAATGTGTAGGAATAGATCCTGAGGGTACAAGGCCAAGGAAAGCTCAATTTATTGGTAAGAGAACACCAGGTATTTTGGAACCAATGTACTAGTTCAAGTATCTGGATTGATCCAGTTATGTTCAGTTGGTTAACTGAACATGACTCAACTGGTGAGTGAAACGAAATAAAGTTTGGCTGCCATAAAAAGAACCAACAGTATTCCTTCTCTTCACCTGACAGCATGCACAAATAGAACTATGCAGACAGCACAAGCATCCCTAAATGTTATATTTTATCCTCTGAAGATTAAAGGTTGTATGTGTTGCTACTGAAATGGGCTTTCTAATTTGAAGGATAGTGAGGGATCCTGAGGTGGCAGAGATCAGGTGGCAAAACATAACTGCCACAGACACAACAGGCCAATTACTAATATAATGTAGTATCAGAGTGGTAATTGGAAGTTTGGATCTACAGAGATCAGATCTTTGGTAGCAGTTAATTGATCATAGGGTTTCCAGTACTAAAATAGATGGGTAGCTCACTAAGGACTTAAATATTTGTGTAAATGAACAAACTCTGGGCTGGGAAAACAGAAGCCTGACTAAATACCACTAAGAGTAACATAATAGCCCTCACCCATTCCTAGTCCTGGGAGGTTTACAGACTCTGAAGCCGTTAATATAGAGTATGCTATGTACCTTTGAGAAAGGACCTTGTGATTAACATCAAAAGAATGATGTGTAAATCTTTCTCTCAGGCTTTTCCCAAAGGAACATACAGCTATATGGTTGAGTAAAACTGTGCAAGGGGTGGAGAGAGGGGACCATCTTGATCTTTAAGGAATTATTGGACAATGGTGCTAATCCCTGGTGACCTAGAATACTATACACACAAGACCCACTGGTCTTACTGTAAATCTCCAGCATCCAGTAGCAGCCAGCCTTTAGAACTCTTGAACAGGCTTTTGAAAACCAAGTTCCAGTGCCAACAGGGAGGAAACACTTTGCAAAGTTAGGGTGTTGTCCTTAGCAGGGATTAGCAAATTATAGTCTGATGGCCAAACCTGGCACATATCCTGTTTTTGTACAGCTTTTAAGAATAGCTTTTACACTTTCTAAGACTTGTAAACAAAAAGAGTATGTGACAGATACCATATGTTGCCCTTAAACCCTGGAATATTTGCTATCCGGCCTTGTACAGGAAAGTGTTTGCCAACTCCTGTCCTAGCAACAAACATAGATGCTGTTTCTTCCTTATCTACAATACATGAGCTGGGGAACCCAGAAGTGAGATAGACACCTCCTACTGTTATACCTGTTGATCCACTCATAAAATGTTTTGCTTTCTATTCCCTCAACTTTGAGCTTTGCCAGTTTAAAGATATTTAGCATCCCAAGGAAGAATGCACTCCTCAGAAAACCCAACATTTCTACTTAACTGGGAGTTTATATGACTAGTTGGATTACTTTGTCTTCATGACATTGGAACAATAGGGAAAGAAAAAGGTTACAGTGTAGGCTGGGTATATTATCCTTGATATCAAGAAGAAATCTGATTGCTGCTACACAATGGGAGCAAGGATGAGAATGTCTTGAACCCAGGGGATGCTTTGGTTCACCTCCTAGTATTGTATGTACAGTGGTAGATGTTAATAGGAGACTACAGCAATCCACTTCAAGCAGAAGCACTAAGGAATGATAATCACATCATGTGAAAACCTTAACTAGCTGTGGATGCTGGCAAAATGAATATGATATATAGATGATGATGGAAGGATGTTATAGAGCCTCAAGACCAGTTGTAGAAATGATAATGTACTAGCTACCTATCTCCATTGTTCTGTTTTATATATATTTATATATGTTGGTCATGCCCGTTGAATTGTTTTCCCTCCTACTTTATATAAGGCATATTTATAGTTTAGTTAATGATTTGTACTAACATTAATTTATTAGTTTTTGTAATTATACTATGGTTATATAAAATGTTAATTATAGGATGCTAGCTGAAGGGCATTATACTATGTAACTTTTCTGTAAGCCTAAATTTATTTCAAAATAAAAAGCTAAAAAAAAGCACATTATCATGAAAACATACAAAGTTCATAATTTAGAAATACATAACAGTGATGAAATTTTAGATGCAACCTGGCAATAAAAATAAGATGCACTTAATATAATGTCTGATCCTTTTAAAAAGATACAGATGATATTAAATATTTCTTCTAAATTATACTACTCATATCAGGAACTTTTATTCTAGTGTTTCTTTAATTATTGCTGCTTTAATAGTCTTTCTTATCTCTTCCTTAGAACTATGAGATACTGGAATCTCTGAATTTATCCTAACATGTTTCTTAACTTCCCCAGTATCTTTGTTCTTTCAGAATAATTCTTTAGCTTGTTCTTCCAGTTTTGCTAACTTGTTCTTCATCAAAGTCCATTTGCTGTTTAGATCATCTTCTAATTAAAAAATTTTTTTAACAATCTAGTTCTTTTTAAAACTTAGATGCAATATTCTCTCATATTCCTCTGGGGATATTCTATATAAGAATTGAATTGTAAAAATACATGTAAGGTGTTTAGAATGTCTGACACTATAACCAATATGCACTAAATAATTATTTTTAATATAATTTCCAAGATCCTTCTAATAACTGTTTGCTTGGGTGTTCTTTTATTTGTTGATTGGTGGCACCGTTTTATGGTATTGGTCTTCCTTGGGTATTTGGTGGTTCTTCATTTTGTTCTCATCTTGTTCCTTGTTCCTGTACCTGATGCTATTTCTGTTTATCATAGTTTGCTCTTGTGATTGTGAGGCAGGGATAAAATGTAATCTCACAGGGCATGCCAGTGGCTTGATGCTTTGGGTGTGAAACAAGGCTTCCTTTCGTAGACCTAGCCTCCTGGAGTACTGCCTGGCTTATCTGCCCTAAGTTTCCAGAAGTTACTGTGTCAGCCTATGTGCAAATGCCATTCTGGGTTACCATTAGCTCTGAAGAATGAATGGAGGGAGAAGCCGACCCAACCAGGTTTCAAATTCTATTCTCCCAGAGTTACTCCTTTGGGTTGTTCTAGGACACTGTGTCCTTCCCCCAAAACCCTTCCCACCAACTCCTTGTATCCATTGCTTCTAAGCTTAAAGTCTGATTCTTGCTTGGCCAATCTGATCCCATCTGCTCTCTGATTTTCAGAGAATTCTCAAAATTCCAAATTCCTAGCCCATACTGGCAATATTGGGCTCCAATAATCTCCAGTTATCTTGGGTCATGCTTCACCCCCTGCCCCAACCCCAACTCTGTGCCTTGGTCACCTGGCAAACTCAGACTTTTGCTTCAAGACTTAAGGCTTTTTTTCCCTTTTCTTTGATTAATATTTTACCCGTATTTATTTTCGGAACGTACACAGCTCCTTTTATACACCTTTATTGTTATTTACAAATATCTTTGTCCTCCCCCACTAAAATGTGAATAAATTAACAAAGATAAGCTTTCTAAAGGTCTAGTTCACCAGAATATTTTCCTCAGATGGTCTTGCTGAGAGGTAACCTATTGTATGTTTTCTAAAAAATGAAAATTCTGATATCATTAAAATTCCATGGAATTTATGATACCATGGACCAAGAATGAAAAAGGTTTAACTTGCCTTATCTATGAAGAAAATGATTAGGATAAGCAATCCTAGGAAAAACAATTAGGATGGAGACGGCTAATTCTTCTCTAGAGAAGAATCAAATTTTTAACACTTGAGAAAGATTCATTTTAGACAAGTTTATGCTAACCCTACATTATTCCTATGTATTCATTGGGAGAAGTGTAATAGATGTTAATACCTGACTACTTTGTGGTCAGCAGATGTGATTTGGAATCTCAGGTTGCTACTTATTAGTCTTGTGAAACTGGATAAGCAACTTGAATAATCTGAGGCTTCTGGAGGCAACCTTCTAAAATGGCTCACAGTGATCTCTGCTTTCTGGTATTCCTGCCTTTGTGTAGTACTCTTTCTTCTCTTGAATGTGGATCTAGGAACTTTCTTTTTTTTAATAATCAACATAAATTTATTTCTCACATTCTTCTGGAGGCTGGGATGTTCATGGTCAAGGTGCCAGAAGATTTGGTGTCTGGTGAGAGCCTGCACTCTGGTTCACTTAGTGATTCACTTTTAATAAACAGAATACAAGAAAAGTGATAGGATAACATTTCCACAATTAGGTTGTAAAATTTTGTGACTTGTCTTACAGGTTGGCATTCTCTCACTTGCTCAACTTGAAGTTGGTATGTTGTAAATAGTCCTTTTACATGTCAAAGAGCTGAGGGCAGCTTCCCAATCAGTCCGACAGCCAGTGAGTAACTGAATCCTGCCAACAGGAGTGAGCTTAGAGGTGGATTTTCCCCAATGGAGCCTTGAAATGACTGCAGCTCTGACCAATACTTTAAAGGCAGCCTGTGGGAGACTATGAAGCTAAACTTCACATAGATTCCGGACATACAGAAACTGTGAGGTAATAAATGTTTTAAGACATTATGTTTTTAAACCACTAAGTTAATTTGCTATGCAATAGATAGCTAATGCAGAGCCTTAGTTTCATCTCTAAAATGAGGTTGACAGCCTACATCAGAGTTGTTATGATAAATTACATAAGGTATATAAAGCATCTGGTATCCAATATGATATTTAAAAAAGGATAACTATTATAAACTAAAATCCACTAAGGATCTCTACCAAGTAATGTTTTGTTATGACACTGTTGGTATTAAAATAATGATTTTTAATGAAGCTATAGCCTTTTACAGTGATTTTACACACACATCTTATTTGAGGGCTGTGAGTAAAACTGTGGTATAATAAGAAATAACTATAGTTTTAGTCACAAGTTTCTGGCAGTTCCTAAACCCCTTTGAATCTCCTGAACAACAGGAGTCCCTTTTGAGCACACCTGAGTTTATGCTAATGAGGTGACTTAAGGTGGGCTCCCTAGATAGCCTCAAGATGGGGCTGGTCACCAAAAAACTAAGTGATTAGAAGGTTGGAAATTTCAGACCCGCCCACCAATCTCTGGGTAGAGGAAAGTGGGGGAGGGCTACAGATTAAACTCCACAAACTCTTGAGCAAGAGTTGATGAGCTTCTGGATTGAACACTTGGAGTTGTAGAGAGAACAGTCCTGCCTAGAGAGCATGGAAGCTCCATACCCCTTCCTACGTACCTTGCCCTACGTATCTTTGCCATCTGTCTGTTTCTGAGTTATATGATAAACTGGTAAATATGTTTCTCTGCGTTCTGTGAACTGCTCTAGCGAATTAATCAAACCTGAGGGGGTCATGGGAACCTCCTCTTTAGCTGGTCGCTAAGGTGACAACTTGGACTTAATACTGGTGTGTGAAGGGAGGTGGGATGGGGAGGGCATTCTTGTAGGACTGAGCCCTTAACCTGTGGGATCTGATGCTATGTCCCAGTAGTGTCAGAACTGAATTAAACTGGGACACCTGGTCAGTATCTGCTGATAACTGGAGAATTGCTTGGTGATGTTGAAAAAAAAAATACTGGAAAAATGGAATAAAATATTATTCCTCTTTTAGAAATGCAGAAACTGAGGGTCAGAGAACTTAAATGATATGTCCAAGGTTCCACAACTAGCAATTGTCAGAGCTGAGATTCAACCCTAGTCTTTTCCTATCATTAACATGTTGACTTTCAATACTTAATGAACAACTATTAGATGTCAGGCAATATTGTAGGCCGTAAGAATAGAGGCAGTCAAGAAAAGTCAAAGTCTCTGCTCTTAAGGAACTTATATTCCCGCTTGTACTATGCGATTAGAAATAAGAATTGCAACTTTTCATTCATTAAATCTTATGTTTTTCTGGATTAGTGTTTTTAGTATTTTATGACTTGGAAATGCAATGTTTACTTTATCATAAACTTTGTCCTGATTTGAGTAAATCTAATTAGCAGTGATGTAATAATGCAAAGCAGAGGCATAGTTATGCATTTCAGTATGTGACTGGCTAAATACTGGATAAAAGCTCCATACATATATCAAACCATTCTTCATTGATTTTCATAACAGGGTTTGTGTCTTGAACTTCAGATCTTTATTTCATAAGCTGTTAATTTCTCATGCTTTGGCGGAGTTTAGTTGATGAGTCTGCTTTCTTGAGTACAAAAGTAAGCAGAATAGAACAGGTAGTTATTGGTGTGGCACAATTTAAGGAGTGCTGGACTTAACTTGATGCTTGCAGGAACAATGTGAGAACCTCCTGACTGGTAGTCAGTTGTGAAATTATTAACACTCAGAACAAGCCCACGACAAACTAGAGCTCTGTATTGTATCTGACTGGACACTGAAGCCTTGAGAGTTGCTTGTTTTCTAGAAAACAAATCTTTTTTCTCAGAAACTTGTACTTGTTCTAGAAACAAAAAATTTTGTTTCTAAAGCCTTCCTGAAAAGTGATGTTGGCTTAGTTTCTGATGACAGTTGCCTGGTTGATTTATGCTGCTTAATATTTGATAGATCATATGTATATTTAAAAGCTGGGACTGGTACTTGAAAAACAAATTGCTGTTAAGGTAGGTGTATTCTAAAATGATCTTCACTGCTGCCTCTTGTAATAGGTGCTTGGTTGAGAAAAACACGGCAAAGGAATGTTGCTGAGTAAATCTGGGGGCCTCCAGAAGCATTTGAGGTTTTGATAATATGACTTTCTACTTCTTATAGTGTAAGAGATGATGTTGAACCTTTTCATTTATAGAGTAGTAAAAATAAAGGCCCTTCTCTTTTGCATTTTAAAGGCCTTTCTCTAAACCCAAAGTACTTAATGTTAAGCAGTTCTTCCACAGCTGCAACATGATTATACAATCTACTGCAGAATTAATTGCCTAACACCTTAGAAATGCTTTGGAAATTGAAATCCAAACTGATTTTTAAAATATTGCTTCAGTTGCATGGAGAAAAACTTTGGAATAAAATCTTATTCTGTTTTTCTAAGCCAATCTTGTGCTGTACCATTCAGATCAGATTTTATAGTTCCCCTTCACATATTTTGGGCAGAGAGGTGGGGGGCTATGACTTTATGAAATCTTGAAATCATCTAGTGAAGTTTAAAAATTAAGTTAAAAGATAATTCCAACAGTGAAACTCCTAAGTGTGAGTTTTGCTTCTCTACCCACTAAGAATTCTGACATCCTCTTCCCTGAGGGGTAGGAAGGGTGAGGAAGAGTTAAGGCAGCAAAAAGGACATGGCAGTAGCTGCCAACCTGAAGTTACTAGAGGTCTGAAGACTCAACATTCATCCCTTCACTCGATAAAAACATAGTGAAATCCAAATCTGGGCATTTTTATACATCATGGGCCTTTGATTAATGTACTTCATTTCCTATGGCAAAAGATAATCATTTCTCATGTTCCCGAATTTAGATAGTTGTCAAATTTGTGCCACAAAACAGCGGCACAAGGAGTCTACCATGATACTATATGGGATGGAGAGGTCCAACATATGTTCCCTGCTCTTAAGAATGGAGATGGAGCATCTTTCAGTTAATATGTATGTTTTCCAAAGGGTTCTCTAAAGTTCTGGGTCTCCTCAGAAGTATATGAAAGTCCCAGTATCATCCAAACTTTGAGCTCATCAAAAGAAAGGGTCCTATGCAGGTGGACCCATTATTGCCTGTACTAATGGGTCTAAAATACCCGTTATAATAGCTTTTCCTTTAATGCCCTCACAACATGTTGAACCCCTTTAAGGTGCAAACCTCTCCTCCCCTCACAATCCCATTTGAGAACAATAGCTTCCCATTGTACTTGAAATAAAATCCGAACTCCTTATACTGGCTTCTGATACCCTAAGTCGTCTGGTTCCTTCCTACCTCTGACAACTTGTACCATGTTCACGGTGTTTTTATTCCAGAAATTAATCTTTCCATTCCTCAAACACACCAAGCTCTTTCTGTATCAGGGTGTTTGCACTTGCCTGCTCTCCATCTGGAATATTTTTTCCCTTATCTTGATTTGACAGGCTCCTTATCACTCAGGCTTCAGCTCAAGTGCCACTTTGTTGACTCAGTTAACACACTCCATTACTCTGACATTAACCTATTTAATTTTCTTCACAGCAGTTTAGTTTGTCTTTCCCACTAGAATGTAAATTCTTTTAGAGTAAATACCTTTACTCCCTTTAGTTTCTTAGCATTGCTGTGGATTTAGTCTACGTTGGATTTAAGAAAATATATATCTATGGAATTCTGGGAAGGTAGAATAAAATGTAGTTATTTAGGTCAGCACCTTAACCCTTAAGTCCCAGCTTATTTGGGGAACGTTTTATTTTGCTCATATTTGTCAAAAAGCCATGCTAACTGCAATGTGATAGATTTTGCCTTCTCAACACATAATTCTTCTGAGAGTAGGTTAAAACAGTCCTGTGGGAACTTTAGAATTTTGACAGCAATTTTTAAGATAGAGGACTACTCAAACTATTTCAGGCTGATTATTTCCCCTACAAAGCACATGACTTATTAAACTTTTTTTATTCCATCACATTTATCAGGGTTTGAACAAATTATAAGGAAAATGAGGACATTTGTTTTCAAGGTTAACTTCTAATTTGAATTATACACCCTAATTATCATTAGCCTAGCCTAAGCTAATAAGTAAAATCCATTTATTATCAAACTGTTCACTAACAGAAATAAATGGCATTTGATGATTCCTAATGATGTCAATATATCTGGTGATTTAGCTTCTGGTCTATAAAGTATTAGCAGTGGCAAAGTTTTGAATGTTAACAGTATGGTAGATGGGTGAATAAACAGAGATCAGACTAAGTGTGGAATGGCACTCATTTCATCATTGAAAGTTAAGTTTATCAATAAATTCTAGTTTACATTGCTTTCCTTTTAGACCACTATATTATTTAAGATGATTTTGCCTATGGTAATAGAAACCCCCAATGTAAACTGTCTTAAACAATGAACAGTATTTATTGGCTTAGGTAACAAAAAAAATTAAAGACAGGATAGTGATGAACTGATTCAGTCAGAGCTTTATTTTCTCACTAATTTTTTGGTTTTCTGCCCTCTCCTGTTGACTTTATCTCCATGCTAGTAGCTTGAGAGATTCAGCAATTCCAGCCTCCCAAGTACACAGGACATCTCTCTCTTAAGAGCAAAGAAATGTCTTTCTCAAAGCATCTATAATACTGCTTGTTTTCACTAGCTTGTATTGAGTCACATATTATTCTGGCCCAATTGTGGCCACAGTAATACTATACCTTAATAGGCTTAGATCCAGGTTCCTGAACAATTTTTCTAAGGGCAATGGCAAATGAATGTTGAGGCTTTGATAATAAAGGTGAAAGAATGGACGGGAAAGAATTAGATAGCTAACTAGTTTTTCAAATGGTGGATGGGTCATGGAATTAATCTTTGTGTCCTAATCATCATTTTAAAAATTAAATAGATTGGAGATTGCATTGCACATATGAAGGGTTAGTACTGTTTTATGAAACTTTAGTACTCACACATATACACACCTGGATTATAATGTAAGATGTTTCTTCTTGTGAATTGGAGTAAAACAACTTTGAAACTACTATCTTAAACAAAAGTTTCAATCCCAAAGCTGGAGTGGGGTGGGGTCAGCTTTTGCTTAAGTACATGGATTATGTAGGGGAACAATGGATACCTGAAAGAATGTTGGTACAATTTGGGAGAGGAAAACAGATGCTGGGATGTAGTCAACAATTTCCACTGCAGCCTGCCCAACACTTTAGTTATGATTTAATCTGTAGTGGATTTCAATAGGGTCATTAACCAAACATATTTTAGTTTTTCTAATGTTTTCTAAATTTGAAAGTACATCTCCTTCCAAAAAGGACTTCATACCTTCCATCCAATAAGCATCCATGATGGGTAATTTATTAACATTACCATTTTGTTGGTGGAAAGTATTATGATAAAAGACTTCATTGGAAAAGCTTGGCTGCTAGGAAAAATACATGTATTTTAAAAATCTGAGCATACCTTTTCACCCTAATCTTTATTTAGGCTTTAATTTTTATCTTATTTGATGAGGACTTTATAGCTCATTTTAGTTTAACTAAGTGAAGAAACTAAGGCCAAGAGAGGATGAACTTAGATATCTAACACAATTAGTTACAGAACCCAAGTCTCCTGACACTTCACAGTTTTTTTCATTGCTAATTAACAGTGGTTATACCTACTTTAAAAAACAAAAGTAATAAACATGCTTAAGTTCCACAGGCAACCAGATTTACATAGCTGATCAATTCTTTCAAGAGGGTAGGTGAATTATATTTTGGGGAATATAACTGCCTAAGATAACAGAGGAGCTTATTAAAGAAATGCTGCTATTCAATAGAAGAAAAATCAACTATAATTCAGTAAAAAATAAATGCTGCTTTTGACGTCTTTAAAAGGCAAAGAATAGCTACCACCTAATCTGTTTAAATGAGGCTTGGGATTTTAAAGCTAATTCTCATGTTACAATATGAATTGTATTTCCCCTTAATACTCTTAACTTTTAAGCTAGAGAATTAATCACTTTTTAAATTAAGGTATCATCATTGATCACTTTTATGTTTAGAAATTTGCAGTCCTTTGAATGATCCTAAAGAGGTGTAGTTACAGAAGATTACAATTTATATATTTATGTATGTGTGGTACTGTAAGATTGATAGAGGAAACAATCTTCATTTAAGAAATCAAGGCAATTCCTATTTGAAATACAGGGATTAGAAGTGGGAAAGTTCTTTGGGGCTGGACATATTAGGGGAACTTTACTGTTTCATGCACAGGCAGGAAGCGTAGCTTTCATCTGAGGGTGAGTAAGAATATTTCTTAGTCCCCAGCTGTCTCTTCCTTATGAAGTTGAATGCCACCCATTTCTTCCTCTAAGAGTTATTTTCTTTTCTGTGTGAAGTGGTTTGTCACAGGCTTCCCTCTAGCTCGATAGATTCTCTAATATTTGGAGCCTTAGGGAGTACTGGCAGAAGGGTAATCAAAGAGCTTTAGAAGTACAAGAGAAAAGGAACCTGAGAGTGTTGAAGACTTTGTTTTGGTTTTATTTAAGTAAAGTCAATTCCGAAGGGTAGTTAAACATAAAAGAACCTTCTTCTGAGTTCAGTAATGGTAACTACAGTAGGGTAGGGTAACACAGAATTTTCTATTCTGGGAACTGATAATGCCTATCATCCAACAGGTGCCAGACCTACCTTCAGGCTCTAAAAAATAATTTTCACTGTCCATACATGGTATCCATAGGTTAGTCCCAATAGATTATAGAACAGGTGAGTAGTTGGTATCAGAACCAAGCTGGGTAGTGTTGGCATTAAAGTCATCTAGTAGCAGACAACAGGATCCCAGTCAGTAGACTTGGATTTAAAGCAGGAATCTAGTCTTTCAGAGAAGGTGGTTAAGGGTAAAGGACTGGAAAGCAAGAGAGGTCTCAAGAGGCTGACATCCTGAACAGATGACCTTATCAAGGGCTCAGTTCAGTAATTATGTGAATTTAGTCTTCAGACTTCAGGTAGCAGCCAGATGTAGACATGACAGAATTGTATATGCTTCTCAAATTAGGGTAAATTTAATTTCAGGATTAGTCAACAAAAAGTACTGCATATATGAGTAATTATGTTGAACCTTTTAAGATAATTTTTTATAGCAATTCAATACTTATTTTTACATATTTTTGTATTAAAATAATCAGTTATACTTTGAAGTAGATAGCTAACTTTGGATGCATCTAGAGAAGAAAACAGGATTTCAAAGAAATGTCCCAATTTTAGTAGAGTTTTAGCTATACTACCAAGTCACTGATGCTCTTGCAAGTTTGAAAGGCAATGCCTGCAAAAATCACTCTGGAAAAGATGTTTTAAACTAGGTTCTGCTACTTACGGTGTGACCTTGGGCAAATTCAAAAATCACATAATTCCATAGGATTGTTGTAAAGATTAGTAACATACAAGCATCTAGTAAGGTACCTGACAGATAAATAGGTACTTAATAATGTGACAAAGGGGAAAAAACCTGGGCTAGAACTGCTTAATCTTACTGCATCAGACTAGGTCAGGTCCTATGGCCTGGAGAACTACTGAATAAAAACTCACATTAGAAGTATGTGTGTGGAGTGAAGTATAAATGGGACATGGTTGGATATAGCAGAGAGCTAATGTATGTCGATTATCTACTCCTATTTCCACTGTCTGGACTTTTATATACATACTCATTTAATCTTAATAACTCTTCAAGGGCATGATTGTAATTTTATTACAGATAACTGAGGTGCACGAAGGCTCATACTGCCCAATGTTAAATAGCTAGTTAAGAAGTGGAGCAGATACCTCAATCTAGTCATTCTATCACACTCTGCCTTAGTAAGAGGTACTCCTACTCCCCCAAATGGGAGCTAGGTTTGAATACATGAGATGAATAAATAATGGTTACTTACAGTAGCTCTTGACTACAGAGGCAACACAAAATATTTAATACTGAGTTAGTGACCTGTGTTTTGTGATATGACATGGGAAGAAAAGCCTGGAGATAGGCAAGCTGATCAGAATTCTTAGTATTCTAATAAATTGATGTGGGTTTCAAAACCAATCATCTTAAAGTACAGGAAAGCCTTAATAATTTAGACTACAATATTAGAATTTGCAATAATCTATATATGAACTGAGAAACAAAGAATGTATCTGAAAATGTTCTTCATACTTTCTCTGCTCTCCCCCAGTAATTCAGCTTGAATCAAAGCTATGACATTCCTTAGTGACTTCTGCTTAACAGCTTTACTGAATTCTAGGTAACAGAATAACTGAGCCAAAAACATAATGGCTAGCATTCTGTACACAAGCAGAATATAAAAATACAAACTATCATGTCCTATTCCATTTTTTGTTGGTCCACCATCAACATTTTTCCTTTCTTGAGCATTTACTTTAATAATGCCTTTTCCAGATCATGAAGACATAGAGCTGGAATAGAACCAGTAAGACTTCAGTCCAAAAACTGGGAATCATGAGAATACCAAGCAGTTCACATCTCTGAGACAGACATAAAAAATAGAGGCAAAATAAAAAGAGATAGAGAACGAAAGTACTGAAGATAAATTAAGTCAGTGTTGAAAAGCAAATGGGGGGTGGGGCGGAAGATGGCGGCGTGAGTAGAGCAGCGGAAATCTCCTCCCAAAACAACATATATCTATGAAAATATAACAAAGACAACCCTTCCTAGAATAAAGACCAGAGGACACAGGACAATATCCAGACCACATCCGGACCTGAGAGAACCCAGCGCCTCGCGAAGGGGGTAAGATACAAGCCCCGGCCCCGCGGGAGCCGAGCGCCCCTCCCCCCAGCTCCCGGCGGGAGAAGAGCAGGCAGAGCGGGAGGGAGACGGAGCCCAGGACTGCCGAACACCCAGCCCCCGCCATCCGGGACAGAGTGCAGGGCCCTCGATACTGGGAAAACAGGGCAGCAAGAACAGTGAGCAGGCACTGGAGGCTGGGCGACAGAGGACATAAGAAAAGCGCGCGACCATTTTTTTTTTTGCTTTTTTGCTGCTTTCTTTTGGCGAGCGCTTTTTGGAAGTCTTAAAGGGACAGGGACCCCAATATTAGGGAAACAGGGCAGAAAGACCGGTGAGCAGAGGCCTGAGGCTGGCACCGGAGAATAAAGAAAAACGAACGACCACCTTTTTTTTTTTAATTAAAAATTTTTTTTTTTTATTAAAAAAATTTTTTTTTCTTGTTTTTTTTTGTGGTCGTTGTTTTGTTTTGGCGGGTGCTTTTTGGAAGTCTTAAAGGGGCAGGGCGGGCCACTTAATCCAGAGGTAGGGAATCCGGGATCTCTGGGCACCCTAACCCCTGGGCTGCAGGGAGCAGGGAGGCCCCTTACGGAGATAAATAGCCTCCCAGCAGCTCCTGCTCCAACGCGACTCCACCATTTTGGAGTAGCTGCCTGAGCCAGGCCACGCCCACAGCAACAGCGGAGATTAACTCCATAGCAGCCGGGCAGGAAGCAGAAACCCTGTCTGCGCGCAGCTGCGCAGCACAAGCCACTAGAGGCCGCTGTTCTCCCAGGAGAGGAGGGCCACAAACCAACAAGAAAGGAAATCCTTCCAGCCGTCACTCGTCCCAGTTCTGCAGACTATTCCTATCACCATGAAAAGGCAAAGCTACAGGCAGACAAAGATCACAGAGACAACACCAGAGAAGGAGACAGACCTAACCAGTCTTCCTGACAAAGAATTCAAAATAAGAATCATAAACATGCTGACAGAGATGCAGAGAAACACGCAAGAAAAATGGGATGAAGTCCGGAAAGAGATCACAGATGCCAGAAAGGAGATCGCAGAAATGAAACAAACTCTGGAAGGGTTTATAAGCAGAATGGATAGAATGCAAGAGGCCATTGATGGAATTGAAATCAGAGAACAGGAACGCATAGAAGCTGATATAGAGAGAGACAAAAGGATCTCCAGGAATGAAACAATATTAAGAGAACTGTGTGACCAATCTAAAAGGAGCAATATCCGTATTATAGGGGTCCCAGAAGAAGAAGAGAGAGGCAAAGAGATGGAAAGTATCTTAGAAGAAATAATTGCTGAAAACTTCCCCACACTGGGGGAGGAAGTAATCAAACAGACCACGGAAATACACAGAACCCCCAACAGAAAGGATCCAAGAAGGGCAACACCAAGACACATAATAATTAAAATGGCAAAGATCAAGGACAAGGAAAGAGTGTTAAAGGCAGCTAGAGAGAAAAAGGTCACCTATAAAGGGAAACCCATCAGGCTAACGTCAGATTTCTCAACAGAAACCCTACAGGCCAGAAGAGAATGGCATGATATATTTAATACAATGAAACAGAAGGGCCTTGAACCAAGGATACTGTATCCAGCACGACTATCATTCAAATATGACGGTGGGATTAAACAATTCCCAGACAAACAAAAGCTGAGGGAATTTGCTTTCCACAAACCACCTCTACAGAACATCTTACAGGGACTGCTCTAGATGGGAGCACTCCTAGAAAGAGCACAGCACAAAACACCCAACATATGAAGAATCGAGGAGGAGGAACAAGAAGGGAGAGAAGAAAAGAATCTCCAGACAGTGTATATAACAGCTCAATAAGCGAGCTAAGTTAGGCAGTAAGATACTAAAGAGGCTAACCTTGAACCTTTGGTAACCACGAATTTAAAGCCTGCAATGGCAATAAGTACATATCTTTCAATAGTCACCCTAAATGTTAATGGGTTGAATGCACCAATCAAAAGACACAGAGTAACAGAATGGATAAAAAAGCAAGACCCATCTATATGCTGCTTACAAGAAACTCACCTCAAACCCAAAGACATGTACAGACTAAAAGTCAAGGGATGGAAAAACATATTTCAAGCAAACAACAGTGAGAAGAAAGCAGGGGTTGCAGTACTAATATCAGACAAAATAGACTTCAAAACAAAGAAAGTAACAAGAGATAAAGAAGGACACTACATAATGATAAAGGGCTCAGTCAAACAAGAGGATATAACCATTCTAAATATATATGCACCCAACACAGGAGCACCAGCATATGTGAAACAAATACTAACAGAACTAAAGGGGGATATAGACTGCAATGCATTCATTCTAGGAGACTTCAACACACCACTCACCCCAAAGGATAGATTCACTGGGCAGAAAATAAGTAAGGACACGGAAGCACTGAACAACACAGTAGAGCAGATGGACCTAATAGACATCTATAGAACTCTACATCCAAAAGCAGCGGGATATACATTCTTCTCAAGTGCACATGGAACATTCTCCAGAATAGACCACATACTAGGCCACAAAAAGAGCCTCAGAAAATTCCAAAAGATTGAAATCCTACCAACCAACTTTTCAGACCACAAAGGCATAAAACTAGAAATAAACTGTACAAAGAAAGCAAAGAGGCTCACGAACACATGGAGGCTTAACAACACGCTCCTAAATAATCAATGGATCAATGACCAAATCAAAATGGAGATCCAGCAATATATGGAAACAAATGACAACAACAACACTAAGCCCCAACTTCTGTGGGACACAGCAAAAGCAGTCTTAAGAGGAAAGTATATAGCAATCCAAGCATATTTAAAAAAGGAAGAGCAATCCCAAATGAATGGTCTAATGTCACAATTATCGAAATTGGAAAAAGAAGAACAGATGAGGCCTAAGGTCAGCAGAAGGAGGGACATAATAAAGATCAGAGAAGAAATAAATAAAATTGAGAAGAATAAAACAATAGCAAAAATCAATGAAACCAAGAGCTGGTTCTTCGAGAAAATAAACAAAATAGATAAGCCTCTAGCCAGACTTATTAAGAAGAAAAGAGAGTCAACACAAATCAACAGTATCAGAAACGAGAAAGGAAAAATCACGACGGACCCCACGGAAATGCAAAGAATTATTGGAGAATACTATGAAAACCTATATGCTAACAAGCTGGGAAACCTAGGAGAAATGGACAACTTCCTAGAAAAATATAACCTTCCAAGATTGACCCAGGAAGAAACAGAAAATCTAAACAGACCAATTACCAGCAACGAAATTGAAGAGGTAATCAAAAAACTACCAAAGAACAAAACCCCCGGGCCAGATGGATTTACCTCGGAATTTTATCAGACATACAGGGAAGACATAATACCCATTCTCCTTAAAGTTTTCCAAAAAATAGAGGAGGAGGGGATACTCCCAAACTCATTCTATGAAGCTAACATCACCCTAATACCAAAACCAGGCAAAGACCCCACCAAAAAAGAAAACTACAGACCAATATCCCTGATGAACGTAGATGCAAAAATACTCAACAAAATATTAGCAAACCGAATTCAAAAATACATCAAAAGGATCATACACCATGACCAAGTGGGATTCATCCCAGGGATGCAAGGATGGTACAACATTCGAAAGTCCATCAACATCATCCACCACATCAACAAAAAGAAAGACAAAAACCACATGATCATCTCCATAGATGCTGAAAAAGCATTTGACAAAGTTCAACATCCATTCATGTTAAAAACTCTCAGCAAAATGGGAA
Organism: Manis pentadactyla; assembly: GCF_030020395.1. Lineage (NCBI taxonomy): Eukaryota > Metazoa > Chordata > Mammalia > Pholidota > Manidae > Manis > Manis pentadactyla. The sequence continues at coordinate 50,970,564 of NC_080027.1, forward strand.
TAGAGGGCAAGTACCTCAACATAATAAAGGCCATCTATGATAAACCCACAGCCAACATTATATTGAACAGCGAGAAGCTGAAAGCATTTCCTCTGAGATCGGGAACTAGACAGGGATGCCCACTCTCTCCACTGTTATTTAACATAGTACTGGAGGTCCTAGCCACGGCAATCAGACAAAATAAAGAAATACAAGGAATCCAGATTGGTAAAGAAGAAGTTAAACTGTCACTATTTGCAGATGACATGATACTGTACATAAAAAACCCTAAAGACTCCACCCCAAAACTACTAGAACTGATATCGGAATACAGCAAAGTTGCAGGATACAAAATCAACACACAGAAATCTGTGGCTTTCCTATATACTAACAATGAACCAACAGAGAGAGAAATCAGGAAAACAACTCCATTCACAATTGCATCAAAAAAAATAAAATACCTAGGAATAAACCTAACCAAAGAAGTGAAAGACTTATACTCTGAAAACTACAAGTCACTCTTAAGAGAAATTAAAGGGGACACTAACAGATGGAAACTCATCCCATGCTCGTGGCTAGGAAGAATTAATATCGTTAAAATGGCCATCCTGCCCAAAGCAATATACAGATTTGATGCAATCCCTATGAAACTACCAGCAACATTCTTCAATGAACTGGAACAAATAATTCAAAAATTCATATGGAAACACCAAAGACCCCGAATAGCCAAAGCAATCCTGAGAAAGAAGAATAAAGTAGGGGGGATCTCACTCCCCAATTTCAAGCTCTACTATAAAGCCATAGTAATCAAGACAATTTGGTACTGGCACAAGAACAGAGCCACAGACCAATGGAACAGACTAGAGAATCCAGACATTAACCCAGACATATATGGTCAATTAATATTTGATAAAGGAGCCATGGACATACAATGGCGAAATGACAGTCTCTTCAACAGGTGGTGCTGGCAAAACTGGACAGCTACATGTAGGAGAATGAAACTGGACCATTGTCTAACCCCATATACAAAAGTAAACTCAAAATGGATCAAAGACCTGAATGTAAGCCATGAAACCATTAAACTCTTGGAAGAAAACATAGGCGAAAACCTCTTAGACATAAACATGAGTGACCTCTTCTTGAACATATCTCCCCGGGCAAGGAAAACAACAGCAAAAATGAGTAAGTGGGACTATATTAAGCTGAAAAGCTTCTGTACAGCAAAAGACACCATCAATAGAACAAGAAGGATCCCTACAGTATGGGAGAATATATTTGAAAATGACACATCCGATAAAGGCTTGACGTCCAGAATATATAAGGAGCTCTCACGCCTCAACAAACAAAAAACAAATAACCCAATTAAAAAATGGGCAGAGGAACTGAACAGACAGTTCTCCAAAAAAGAAATACAGATGGCCAACAGACACATGAAAAGATGCTCCACATCGCTAATTATCAGAGAAATGCAAATTAAAACTACAATGAGGTATCACCTCACACCAGTAAGGATGGCTGCCATCCAAAAGACAAACAACAACAAATGTTGGCGAGGCTGTGGAGAAAGGGGAACCCTCCTACACTGCTGGTGGGAATGTAAGTTAGTTCAACCATTGTGGAAAGCAGTATGGAGGTACATCAAAATGCTCAAAACAGACTTACCATTTGACCCAGGAATTCCACTCCTAGGAATTTACCCTAAGAATGCAGCAATCAAGTTTGAGAAAGACAGATGCACCCCTATGTTTATTGCAGCACTATTTACAATAGCCAAGAATTGGAAGCAACCTAAATGTCCATCAATAGATGAATGGATAAAGAAGATGTGGTACATATACACAATGGAATACTACTCAGCTATAAGAAAAGGGCAAATCCAATCATTTGCAGCAACATGGATGGAGCTGGAGGGTATTATGCTCAGTGAAACAAGCCAAGCGGAGAAAGAGAAATACCAAATGATTTCACTTATCTGTGGAATATAAGAACAAAGGAAAAACTGAAGGAACAAAACAGCAGCAGAATCACAGAACTCAAGAATGGACTAACAGGTACCAAAGGGAAAGGGACTGGGGAGGATGGGTGGGTAGGGAGGGATAAGGGGGGGAGAAGTAGGGGGGTATTAAGATTAACATGCATGGGGGGGTAGGAGAAAAGGGAGGGCTGTACAACACAGAGAAGGCAAGTAGTGATTCTACAACATTTTGCTATGCTGATGGACAGTGACTGTAAAGGGGTTTATAGGGGAGACCTGGTATAGGGGAGAGCCTAGTAAACATAATATTCGCCATGTAAGTGTAGATTAGTGATAGCAAAAAAAAAAAAAAAAAAAAAGGGCAGTTCCTGTGTGGTAACCTCCAACGAGTTCTACACAAGGGTATAAAGGGCATATAAAAGTGTAGGCAAAGGGTCTGTTTGTGTTTATACAGAGGATCAAAGCCTAATTGGGCTACCCCGAAAATGAACTAAGATACGATATGAAAAAGAACTTCCAACATCTGCACCCTCTGGAAGACTCATGCCAGAAGATGATCATCAAAAAACCCCAACAAAGATCCACGCACTGCTACAGCTGTGGATGCACTCATCCCACCAGTTCCTGGACCTGCCATGGGAATGAGGAAGGAGATATCTAAGCTGGCCTGTGCATACAGTAAAACAACAAAATTGGACTGGATCTATACTGTTGGAACTCAACCAAGAATTTGGAGAAGTGCAAATTGTAGCGCTCCAAAGTCTTACAACTACAAACTATTTATTGTTAAAAGAACATATGGCATGTGAACAGTCCCCAGGAATGGGTTGTTTTAATTTGTCTGATTTCTCTCAGACTGTTCAAGTTCATTTGGACAATATCCACCATATCATAGATAAGTTTTCACAAATGCCTAAGGTGCCTAACTGGTTTTCTTGGTTTCACTGCAGATGGCTGGTAATTACAGATATGCTTTGGTTATGTAACTATACTCCTATTATGTTAATGTGTGTGTGCAATTTAAGTAGTAGCTTAAAACCTATACATGCTGAAGTTACTCTACAAGAAGATATATCAAAGAAATAATCAATCTTCCCAAGTTTTCTTCCGCCTGCTACTTCTATAGCTTTTCTTCTTCCTTCCTAATTACAACCCTTAAATAGAATTCGTGCCTCATATCAAATTTACCGAGTATCATAATTCTTCCAAGTGGTAAAGATACCTCAAGACAAATGCTGGGCATAGAAGCCACAGGGCATAAATATGCAAAGAAGTAAAAAGCTAACTTTTTCAAACAATAAGGCTTCTCTCTCACTTACCAACTTCACATTTCCCTGTATGGCCCCGGAAGATGACTGGTTAGCCAGAGACGGGTAAGATTCCTCAAGGGAGGAACAACCTAAGACAGGCACAGTCGCAGGGGGGCCATCAGGTGAGAAATTGGGGATCAACAGAGGTGAGGCTTAGAACCTCACCCCCCCGTTCTGAGAGAAATCTTCTGCATACGTGGATGTTTTATTGCCCTGGTCTAGCTTGGATTAACACATAGTCTACAGGCACACACCTGATCATCTACATGTGCTCTCTTACAACACTAAACTATGTTTTCTACCTTTATCTTGTATCTACCTACCACTTCAGCATTTTATTAAAAATAATAATAATAAAGAGAGAAAGGTGGTATCCACATATAAATCAAGTATAAAAACCAAATGAGTATTCATATTTGAACTGACTGTTTAGAGTTCATAATGCATGAGCAAAACCGAAAGTTTCTGTGATGACTGCCCTTGTACTGTTCACTATGTAACTTATTCATTATGTAAGAATTTGTTCTACATGTAAAAACTTGTTTGTTATGCCTCAGAAGATTGGAGACTGACAAAAATTAGGCTTGGGGTGGAATAATGATTGTGCATTGAGCATTGACTCCCCTATACAGAATTTTATTGTCGTTAACAACCATTTGATCAATAATTATGAGAGATGCCCTCACAAAAAAAAAAAAAAAAAAAAAAAAAAAAAAAGGGACAGACTTCCAATGGTAAAATAAATTAGTAACCGGGATGTAAGGTATAGCATAAGGAATATAGTCAAGATATTGTAACAGCCTGGTAGGGTGATAGCTGGAACCTAGAATTATGTATATAAATGTTCTACCACTGTGTTGTACACTTGAAACTCATGTAATGTAATACTGTGTGTCAACTACCCTTCAATAAAAAATAATTATTAAAAAAAAAAAAAAAAAAAAAAAAAAAAGAAAAGCAAATGGGAGTTTGTTGGAAGCAAGAAGGGGAATAGTTTTTTGAGACCTGAAAGCATAAAATAGTGTGATGTGTTTAGAGAATGGCAAGAAGTTCCATGTGACTGGAGGGCTGCATGTCTAGAAAGGTTGATAGTGATTAAATCTTCAAGATATATAATATGCTAAGGAACTGGGGCTTTATCTTGTGGATGAACATTTTCCAGTTATGACCATGGTACCCTTTGAAATTACAATGTGAAGAAATACCAACAATAATATATATTTAAATTTTTGATTCTTTAGTTCTCTTAAAGTCTTAAGTATAAAAAACTTGGATCTCTTTATTTAAAACCCCAAAGTACCAGAGATGAAGTGTATCATCTTTTATTTTCATCCCATACTTGGTTATCAAGAGACATGCAAAACCTTGATTTTAATGAGAACAGTGTTTTTGTGTCTTTTTATCACATATCCGCTTAATATTAGGTGTAATGTTGCTAAGTCGAATCCGCATATGAGGTGCAGCATCAAGTCTTTTCCTGTATTTCGTTTTTGTTGCAGCATAATATGAAAATCCTGTTTCACACAGGTGCATTGTAGCAAAGGGAAGCAGTACACGAACAGCACGCCTCGCAATGACTGGGTATTCTTGAATTAGGCTACTCCAAAAATCATTTAGTGAAAGTTCACTGAAATTTTGTTTCACTTGAGAGTCAGATGTTAAATCAATCAGGCTCTCATAGTCCCGTGCTACTAATGAGGCTGGTTTAACAGTTATTGTAAATGGATTTCTAACCCAAGCATTATTATCATTCGTTACTGGAAAATATTTTAACAGAGTAGAGCGCAAACCCCTTAGGTGCTGCACAATGGCACTGCAAATATCTTTATCAACTGTAGAATTAATTTCCGTCAAAAAGTCACTGAGTGTAGGAAAACAATCAAAGTTCTCTTCTTCTACAGATGAGGCCCAAAATTCCAGTTTTCTTAACAATGATGACATTTTATCAAATACTGTAAAAACTGTCACATTTTTTCCTTGCATTGACAGATTAACCTCATTTAATTTAGTAAAAATGTCTGCAAGATATGCAAGTCTTAGCAGCCAAGATGAATTCGTTAAACAATCAGACAGTCGAAAAGCAGAATCCATGAAAACCAACAGTTCACGACGAAGCTCAAAAAGTCTTACAAGAACTTTACCTCGGGAAAGCCACCTCACCTCTGTATTTAGAAGGAGTGCTGTGTGCTGGGCACCCATTTCCTCACACAAAATTTTTAGTAGTCTGGACTGATGCGGTCGAGCTTTAATGTAATTGATGATTTGTACTGCCTGATCTAACACATTTTTCAGAGATGTAGGCATTATTTTAACTGCTAGTGCATGTCTATATAATAGGCAGTGACTACTGGTGCTTTCAGGAGCCACATATTTTATCAAGTTGACAGCCTCAGCAATTTTCCCATCCATTGCCCTAGAAGCGTCACTACAAACATCAACACATTTTTCCCATTCAATTTCATGTTTCTGCATAAAACTGTTGATGCAGTTGAAAATTTCTTCACCAGTAGCATTACTCTGCAAAGACTCACATAAGAGTAGGTCTTCCTCAATAGACTTATTAAACCTGTAACGAACAAACACAAGTAGCACAGCAAGTCCTGAAACATCAGCTGATTCATCCAGTTGCAGTGAAAACCCATCACAAATTTTCAGTCTACAAACTAGCTCTTCTTCAATGTCAGCAGCTAGATCCTTAATTCGACGTGCAACAGTACTGTTTGATAGCTGTACTGCATCTATTTTTTTACTATATTGTTCATCAAACATCCGCATCACAACGTCTTTTGCACAAGGCTTGATAAGCAATTCTCCAATAGTATGAGCCTCTCCACTCAGGGCTATATGATAACTTACATTGTATGATGCCTCTGTAGCACTTTCATTATCTGTATTGACAATTTTAGGTGTTGGGGGTTTACTGTTTTCAGGTGAATCAAGATGTTGCTTGAAAAAGCTTAGGTCTTTGTCTTTATATGCAGCATGTTTAGTTTCCAAATGTCTTCGAAGCTTACTAGGGGCCAAAGAGCTATTTGACAAAATTTTCTTACATAACACACACTGAGCATGAGGTGCATCTCTATTTCCAAAGTAAGTAAATCCAAAAGACAAGTAACTTTCATCATATTTTCTTCTTTTTGGTTTCTTACTAAACGCTATTTTGTTGGAATTGGACATAAATTTGACCCTGGGAAGCTCACCGTCTGATTTTTTAGAAACTGAAGGCTGCAACTGTTCATCTTCACTTTGTAATATTCCAACCTTTTGATCACTTGATTCAGATACAATTTGATAACAAAAAGATTCTACTTCTTGTTTAAGACTTCCTTGTTTCAGCAACAGATCCATAGGTAATGTGTTTTTGGTACAAAACATGGTTAATTTAGAATAAACATTGAGTTATTACAAGTGTGTTGAATTATAAGACAGGATACATAGAAGATGAGCAATCATCAAAGAGATGACATATAGCAACACATGAGTTAATTTGTAAATGCTGCCTATGCATCAGTGCGCAGATGGAACATCACACGTTCGTGTATCAGGTGATCTCTCATGCGACTTCCTGGTGCTCTCAGGTGTGGCACACCTTTTCTTAAAGGTAGATTATCACATAAAAATAAAAGCTATAGAAATGAGTTTAGTAGTCTTAAACTTATATTTTAAGATAAACTATAAAGAAAAACTATTGTTAGTATTGATCTTTTTCTCAGAACACTTATTAACTTATAGAATATTAATATTCTATAAAACACATTGGGCTAAGAATAATGAAGAGTTGAAAAGTATATTTTTAAGGAAGGGATCTTGAGGAGTATGTCCCATGGCAGGTTGGCAAACTTTCTGAAAAGGGCCATATAGTAAATATTTTTTATTTTATGGCCATATGGTCTCTGTTGCAACTACTCTACTCTGTAGTTGTTGCATGGCAGCAGCCATGGACAACATGTAAAAGAATGGACACAGTTGTGTTTTAACACATTTCTATTTACAAAAACAGACAACATAGGCCATAATTTACCAACCCCTTCTGGTATATTCTATTTTAGAATCTCTTTTAGTTTTCTGATGCCTACTGCTGTTGGACACATTCATCACAGATACCACTATACATTTGAAGCCTTCTTTCAGGACTAGCAATTATTTGATGAGTTATATATTAAAAATACACAAACACAGTTCAAAGTTTCACAAGACACGGAATTCTGTTTTACCCTAAATATGGTACGTTAACACTGAAAAATAAACTATAGATCAAAAGTTAACTACTATTTCTCTAGAGTTAAAGTTACATAAATATTTATATTACTCAAGTTAAGACTCATTCAACGTAATGTACAATTTACCGATTATTCTGTATCCCATGATACTATAGGTAAAGACTTAACCAGGACCTAAAGAAAATCTAAACTCTCATTTAAATAGGTTTATTTCTCATATAGTGATAAAAAATAGAAAAGCATAATTAAAAGGAAGGGTAATGCAAATTTTAAGACCTTCAAAGAAGCTTTTTTAAGATACAGCATACAACTTTACTATTTAAATATATCTGCTTTTAATTTAAACTTCTATGATTTGGCTACAGAGTAAGCTTTGTATTTCATGTTAGATCCTGAATCAAAATGGTTTTCCTACTAACAGCTAGACGGTAAGATACCTGAAATGAGGAGTACTCTCTTCTGCAATCACACTCTCCACCTTGGCAGCTTGAAATGCAGACTCTTCAAAAGAATAAAATTAAGGTATGGGGTGGAAGGGGAGTAACCAAAAGCCTAGAATGAGAAAAATTAAAATTAGACACTGCAAAAGCAGAACCAACTACAAACCTTAAGACGACCTTTCAGTACAATTTATTTTAGGTTGAGGCAGTGCAAATTATTCTTCACTGCAATGCAGACCTTGAAATGAAACAGAAGATGCCAAACACAGTAAAAATGCTAGTATTTTTGTCCTTTTAATATCCTGGTAATTTCATTGTTTTGAGATGCTCCTCCATCCACCGACTTCATAGAAATACATTAAAAACCTTCAAAAATTAAAGCTAACTTCCACATCTTTCTGTCTTCAAAACTATGCATTGAAAGTAATCCCAAATGTAACACAGGGAAGTGTTACAAGAAGTATGCCTTTTTGCTACAACCATTTTTTCCTCCTCAATAACCAATCTCCTAATGTTACGTTTACTGAATGATCACTGTTTATAGGAAGAATTAAGATTATCTCATTTAATCCTCACAGCAAACTTGAGGGTCTATTAATAACTCCAGGGACTAATAATCCCACTTAAGAGATTCACAAAAGTTAAATCACCTGCTAAGTTAACACATCTTTTAAGTGAAAAACTAAGAAGAAACTCCAAAAAGTTTGACTGCAGATCCCATGTGCTTTGCCATTACTTGTGTGTTCCTTAAAACTCTTAAATTTCCCAAGCATTAATGGGTAGTGCAGAAAGAAATGGATTATGAGTTACAACCAACACAACGTCAAGGGTCTTAAATTTGCAGCAGCAGAAATGCCTACTTCATTATTGGGAGCAAAAGAGTATTAGATTTTCCTTTCACAATCCCAATTTGAGTTTAGCAGCAGGGAACTTCAAGGAGCTGCTGGCTAACCACAAAGATTAGGATCCCTCTTCCTTGTTGCCAGAGAACATAATGGAAGAGGAGGCTCTGTTTTCAGGAAGGAGGGTTTCATCCCCACCTCGTCAGAGATGCTTCCCTGAATCTCTCAAGAACAAGGAGTCTAGACTCCCTAGAGACTAAAGTTTCTATTAATTCCCTTCTCTGAAGAGGGAAGCGGGGACGAGAACCCTCTTCTTCGGCCTCTTCCGGTTAAACTGACAGGCAATACAATCCGTTCACCCTCACCCTCAGGAAGTTCCAATTTTGAACAATACCCACAGAGGCAGGAGGGTCGGGTAGGACTGCAGTCCAGTCAGGAGGAGGTTACGGACTCCCCTTCCAGCGCCTAAATGCTTTCTTACACGGTCACTTGGATGTGCTGCCCGGGCCAGCTATCCCTCAGATCCTGTCACCGGTGCGCGCTGCCCGCTGCCCGCGCTATGTGGGGCTCGCTTTCTGTCGCTGCCCACCCTTGTCTACAGGACTCTCTCAGCTAGCAACAGGAAAATGTCGCAGCACCCAACACCATCCTTTTACTTCAACTCCATCAGTGACAGAGAGAGCGGCCTTCGCTGCGGCTGGGCTGCAGAGCAGCGCCGCGGTCCCCAGCTGAGCCTGCGGCCGCCATTTTGGACAGCTCACGGCAGCGGCCATTTCAGAGCGCACCACTCAGCCGCCGAGGCAGCTCCGGTCCTCACCTTCACCGAGGCCTGAACGGGGTCAAGAGCCAGTCGTCGCGGACTGGAGGGGGAAGGGGGGGATGAAAAACAAACAAAGGAAAGAAGGATTCGGGGACAGGGTGATGTCTCAGCTCTGGGAAATCGCCTATGCCACCTCCACCGAAATCCGATTCGCGGCTGGAGCGGTCGCCTGTCTGAAGATAAATTTAGCACTCCGGAGCACCCGAACATACAGTCCTCACGAGCGACTCCGCCGCCGCCCAATCAGCGCCAGAGTTGCTTCCCGCCACCTATCCACGCTAAGCAGCGGGGTGGGACCGAAGGAAAGGACCAAGCTCGGTAGAGTCGCGGCCCAGTCGTAGCCGCTGCGCTGGATTCGTCGGAGCTTCAGGCCCACCCGGTGCCAGACACGAAGCGTTTGTTTTCAAACTTCCTTGGGCCGGAGTCGGTCGGGCGTTTGTTTATAATGCAGATTCCTGCGTGCTCTTAGAGTTTGTGATGCTGTAGGGCTGGGCTGGACCGGACCGCAGAAATCTGCCGACCCACTGGCTCGGTCCAGGCGACGATTTGTGTGGATTCCCAGAGCCCCGGCTGTATGCGCTTTCACGACCTCTTTGTTCCCTGAACCTCACCCCAGGCCCAGGTTACGCAACCGCCTCCTCTTCCTGGTTGTCCCACCGGAATCGGGGCAGAAGACGCCCCCTCCCTCCTCGCTCCTCTCCAACGTTGGCTTGGCAGGGGCCCCCGCGGCCCGGCCAAGAGTTGACCTTGATGCTTAGCGGGGCGCCACCCCAGCCTGGGGTCTCGGATGACCCCCAAGGGGGTCGGGGAGTTGCCGTGTAGGAGAAGGTAAGGATAGCGGCGGCTCCGCAGTGTCAACGGGAAAGAGTCCGCTTGCTGTCTTGGCCGCTCACTTGTAGCAACCTCCCTGAAGGAATGCCCGGCCGCCTGCACCAAACGGCCAGCCCTGTGGAATACTCCTTTTGCCAGCTGCAGCATTCGGGACGCCCATCCCCTTTTCTTAGAGACAGCACAGCATCAGGCTTGGGGCTGTGTGTTTCCATTTTGTGGAGAACAGTCGTGGAGACCCGGAGTCGGTTTTTCCAAACTGTCATCTTAGTATATACCCTTCTAGAGGGTAATTTGTTAAAGTGCGAGTAACATTAAAAAGCAGGGCTCATTCTTTGCAATATTTTAGTTTTCTGAGGCCCCATGGAAATAGCTAACTGAAAATTGATATTTTTTAGGCACTGTTACCAAAAAGCACCCAATTTATGAAAAGCTAGGGTAGCTTTTGTTTACGTAAATGCTGCTTCGATATGTAAACAAATCTCAGACATTGAAAGAAGCCTAACTCTTAACATAGGTTAGGACTGCATAGATGATTTCTAGAAATTGGCTGATAATAGAAGCCAACATTTGGTCCTAAATGTTTTAAAACCATATCAACTTCTTCAGAATAAGCTATTCAGATGTATCGTTTTTATTAAATCAGTTTCATGTGAGCTTTAACCACAAGGGTGGAAATCATTTTGGCCAAGGGGGTGCAGTTTTATTTGAACAGCAAAGAATTTCATTTTGTAATTGTAGTTGTCTAGCTTCATAATAACGTTGGAATACTATCCCATATTTTCATATGTTTTATATTTCAGAAAAAACTTTTATATATATGCTCCATCTTCACACATCTGGTTTACATCTCGAAGAAGTGGGAAAATGCAAAACATTGAACTGATGAGAAGAATAGTGCTTAAACAAGTTTAACTCAAGTGAAGTCTAGGAGTTAACTTAGGTCCTAAAAATCTGAAGAGTCTGATAATTAAGGGGCTTGGAACAGAACTTCTTCTGTATTTGCTTAGTCAATAAATTATAGAATGTTGGTTGATGAGACAGATAAGAAAAGAAAATACATAGACAATGTGGAATTCAGACAGGTAGTGATGATATAGCATTTATTGAATACAGAGTATGGGCCACAAGCTGTTCTACACACTTTGTCAGTGTATTAACTCAGTTACTCTTCACAAAAAAAACCTATCAGATGATTGCTCCTGTTTTACAGATAAGGAAATTGAGCACAGAGTAGTAAATAATTTGCTGACTGTCCCAAAGCTAATTGGTGGTAGAACAAAGATTAGGTGAAATGCTGGTTGTGGGAATTACAAGCCATGTGTCTGGGTAGGGTGTGTGTGTGTGTATGTGTGTGCACATGCATGCAAGCGTGAGTGCACATGTGTAGTATTAGGCATTAAACTACTGTGAATATTATTACAGCAGTATTGAATAAGCAGGTAGTGGCTCTTTGTTAGAAAGGAACATGGTTTTGTTACCTGGGGTCAAGTGAAATCATCACTGGAAGCAGTGACAAAAATTTTGACTGATGCCCCAAACTGGCAGCCTCATTGCTGTAAGAGTTCTGAGATGGCACATCTGTTCACACTGGTTTGCAGTGCAGTTGGGTTTGCCAGAGCAGTTGATAAGACAGGCAGCCCTGCAGCCACTGCTGTAGGTAGAAGTCCCAACCCTGCCCTGTACACGCCTCCATCCCCCAGCATATGTCTGTGGGCTGCTCTGGGAAGGGCAGGACCGAGCTGAGGTGGAACCTAAATGAGCTGACAGCTGGGGGCCAGCTGCTGATCACACTCCCAGGCCCCTGAGCAGGGCAGCAAGTCCTTTCTTGAAGGATTTGAGTGAAGAATCTCCACGCCTGCCACAGTGTGTAACCTTTAACATAAAGTGGGTAAAATAGTCTAGTTTACATTATTTCTGTGAAAGTTATTGTGGTGGTGTGTGCTTCATCAACTTTTAAGATGTATGAAACATTTAAGAGAATTTTGTGACCACATGTATGAGATTGATTTATTGGTATTTACAAGATTTACATAAGTGCTTATAAGGATTTCACTGGCTAGATGTTACATTTGTACCTATAGTTTAAAATATCTAAGAAAATTTGATTTGTTGGATATGCAAATGATGTTAAGATAGTTAAGTAGTCTGTTAAATTTGTGAATTAATTAGATCATAGAGAATAAGTGAAAATGATTGTCCATAATTTTATGCAAAGATTGTGAGATTTATAGACTAACAGATTTACAAACTTAGCTTAAAGCCTGAAGAAATGCAAATTTACAATCAAATATTTGCCTATTAGTAAGCAAACTAATCACATCCATTTTCAGGGTTTTTTGTAGCTTTTACTCCTAGAACTTTGACTATTCCCACTCTCTTCAGTGCTTCTTAAAAATATAACATGAGCCCTGACTTTCCACTTGAACTTCAATTCCAAATTTTCAAGTCTGTAGCCTTTCTATTTGAATATATACCAACAACTCAGATCAGCATGTTCAAAACTTTAGTGATTCTCTTCCAGTACTTGTGCTTTCCCAATGATCCCATTTTTTGTTAAAGATTTTATTATTCTTTTAATATCTTAAGCAAACTTAGAGTTAATGGTCATTCTTGACTCACCTTCATATTCCATACATACAGGCATCAAGTTGTTAACTTTCATCTAATGTTTCTAAGACTCATCCCCTTCTCTCTATCACTCTTGTATGTTCTCTTAGACCAGGTTCAAGAAATGTTCATTTCAAATTATTGCCATAATCTTGCTAACTTCCAGGCTCTTTCTACTTAATTGGTTTTGTATACCCATTTTCCATAGTTTAGAACCTTCAGTGACTCACTAATTCTTCTATGTTATGGCATGGAATCATAAAACTTTAGAGCTAAATACGATCTTTAGAAAATAAATACAGTGTAATCTCTCTTTTTCTCAGTTTTATAGAAGAGTCAATCCCAGAGCTATCTCATGACTGATGGCACATTGACAGTTGCTGACAAAACTGAAATAGATGTTAAAGTATATGGGGCATGTCTTAGAATTCCTTTTTATCACCCATTGTACTGGACATTAAACTGCTCATTTGGTAAACACACAGGCAATATTTGTTAATATGAAAAATAAGCCATCTTTGACTCCAATAATGAATCATTTTTCTGTTTCAAATGCTAGAAATTTAGTCCATAAGCAAAAATGTTGATTTCACAGCTCACATTACTAAAAGGCCATCAGTATAGGTATGGATGGATTCAATGGCTCAATGATGTTGTCAGGACTCTGACTCTTGATGTCTTGATAGGCCCTCTCTGAATGGCAGTATGATGGCCTCTGACAGCCCCAGATTTATAGTGAAAGAGAGCATCTTCCCCAATAGCATTGGGAGAAAGGTTTTAGGAAAGGTCTTTCATTCAGTTTGGTTATGCTTGTGAACCAAATACACTGTCAGTGAAAGTGTGCTCTGGTCAACTTGGGACACATCCTCCTTTAATTTTGAGAACATGAGTTTACTCTGATTCACCATCAGAATTCCATGGAATGGGTAAGGGGCAGTGCCTAAAAGGAAGAGATTCTGGAAAAGTGGAAGATACCCACTAAATTTATTCTCCTTGCCCCTTATAACCAATCAGCTACCAAAATGTCCTCCATTGTTACCTCTTGGTTCAACATTTTCTATCCAATTCCACTGCTACCAATTTAGTCCAGGATCCTATTATTAATCTCCTAACCAGTGTGGTTACTATCAGTCTCTATCAAATTTACTCTGCGCAGAAGTATGCATTCTGTCTATACACATTAAAATCATTCCCTTACTTAAGCTATCCTCACTGCTGGAGTAATCAGCTCCATGGCTTAGCATTCAAGAACTTGGCTTAGTTATCACTGAGCTCATTTTGATTTAAAAATATTTGTTTTCAATTTTACAGCAGTGGAGGTGCTAGGTGGGAAGTGAGGCAAGTAAGGACTGGATTGTCTAGTGCTCCCTCTCTTCAGCTAATGATCAGGTGATTTGTAGGTTAGTTGTTCTGGGTTAAAAGCCCAAGTTTGGAGTATTTGTTTTGTTGTTTTACTTTTAGTTTTTATCCCAGCAATACAAGATAAAGTTTAAACATCCACATAGCACTAAACAGATTATAAACAACAACAAAAGAAATTCCTCAGCCCCTTCTTCAGATGCAACCATTTAAAACATTTTATGCCATATCTTTTGGTATTTACCTCTGTATTTATTAATGAATATGTGTATAATGATATTGCTTACACATGACCTGTCATTGTTCCAACTCCCAATCTACTTAACCTAAAATCTATAAAGACCTCAGTTCATTGGCTCAATTCCTCAGTATCCCAGTCCCATTCTGAGAGAGGAATCTGGCCTGAAGTTATGTTTTTCATTAGGTCACCTACCATTGGCCTGCCTTCGGGTGGGCTGCCCTTAAGTCAAGTCTCTACTTTGAACTGTTGCCAGAGGTGGAACAAGATGGGTGGGTGCTCTAAGCCAGCTCTAATGATTTGGTGTCTGATTGTAGGTGACATCATAGATTGATGCACTCAATTCAGTTACAAATCCCTTCTAGTGAGTACTATTGTTTGAGGCTGGAAACCTAGAGACTGCATTTCCCAGAAGTCTTTACCGTGTGGTAAAGAAATCTAGTTTTGGTAAATCAAATGTACCTTAACAAGATCTGGAAGTTAAAAGTGAACATTTTGAGGTGAAGGCTTGTATTATTTTGCCACTTTTGTTATTTTCACTGGCAGATGTTGGTTTTTCTGAGACAGTTCTAGCAAGAGTGCCAGCATTCAGTCCCTAAATTCATGTTATGGGAGACAGAGGGCAGGTCATCCATTTTGCTGATTCAGATTATGTCAGTCAGCAGCTATGGAGCTGGCTTCCTGATTCCCCAGCTCCATAGTTCTGGCAGAGGTCTGGTGCTCATGTTGGGCCACTTCTGTAATGGAGTTCTGGAAGTTGTTGCTGAAAATGCAGCCTCAACTCTGTTCCACTAGCCCTTTTAGCGATTTTACAAATTCCCTTTCTGTTCAAATTAGCTGAAGTGAAAGTTGTTATTTAAAACTGAATTCCAATGCACCTTTCAAAAAAGTGTTTTGTAAATATTTGTTCAACATTTATTTGATGTAGGCAATGAGAAACTTAGTTTTCAAACAATTAAAATTACAAACAGATTCCTAAGGAGTGTCAATATTTTAAAGCAGTTTGGCAGTATGTCTCACGTTTGTTTGGTTTTTTTAATAGTTTCTATTCTCTTCATTTTTTTTGCAATTTTTCTGACCAGGCACATTCATTGAAGTCATATTAAAAGGTTTGAAATTTGTACTCGTCACTAGTTCCTGGCCAACAGCACTATCCATCCATGAAATATTTGGTTTCATATCATCTGCCTGATGAATTTAATCTACTTGTTCCTTCATAGATGCAAGACATAAAAACACATGACAGACTTAGCTAGTCTTAGGGAGAGCTATGAGGCATAGTGAATATAGGTCCTGGAGGAAGATTTGTTGCAAATTGCACCTCCACCACTGCTATTTTAACAGTCTGAGGCACATCTCAATTTTCTAACCTGAAAAATCGGTTTAAAAACAATAAATGCGATAATTGCTGGGTTTAACTGAAGTCATACATGTAAAGCACTTGGTATAGAGCCTGGTATGTAATCAGCATCCAATAAATGTTAGATTAATACTATTGTTTTTAGTTTCCACTCCCTGTACTGTATTTCAAGCAATGTATATTCCTCTACCTGTGTAAAAACTTGCCTGTGGAAACCTTGATTGTTTCTACAGTTACTAATAATCCCTGTGATTTTTTAGCACCCTTTATAGAATAATGATCTGAGCAACTGCCTACATTTTAATCCAGCTCTGACTGTGGTTAAGGGAAGATCCTATGGGCAGCAGAAACTGAAGGAGAGAGCAGTGCACTTAGAAAAGGACTGTGACAGATACTGCACTAACAGGCCTATTGTAATCCTCTTTAATTTATAAAAGCCTAGAGTCACTTTGTCACTTTAAATCGGTGACATATCTTACAAATAAATATCACATGTTCTTTTTCTAGATCGCAGGTGAGACCTGTTGGTCTAGAATAAAACAGATTATTTGGCCCCAAATTGAGACATTTGAATATGGCCAATCAGATGACATTCCATGTTCTTGGGGATGAGGAGGGCGGGAAATAGACTTGTTTGAGAACTCAGGTTTCATACATTAATAATAATTTACCTGGAACTACATACTTTACAGAGCACTTTCAAAATTTTTTTACTTGAATCTTGAGACAATCCATTAGTTAAGCAGGGAGACATTCTTAATCCCATTTTACAAGGAGGAATCTGAGGTTTAGAGAATCGGGGGAGTTGTACATGGTCACACATACGGTGTCTGGCAGAGGCAGGGTCTTTTGTGCTTCCTTTTCTTTAGAATGTTTTTGGAATTGGGATAATGTAGTTATAGAGAACTCTTGCTAAGTTACTCATCTTAGGCTAAATAATATGATCTGAGCTGTCATTTGGAAAGGCCCTGTGTTCTCACGTTGTCCTCTTATAGTCAGTGAAAACTAATCTTGCTCTTTTACTTTCTTTGGAAGGTTGATGTTAAACTTTTAAAAGCCATCTCTTTAAAAAGAATGCCAGACATAGGCAATTTTTAAAGCCAAAGTGAAGGTTTGCAAGTCATTTAAACACTCAATTACTTGGGGAGAGACTGAAATGTCAGGGGATGGGGTTATTTATGGTGCTATGCTGAAAGCCAATATATATATTTATTCATACAAGAGTGGAGTCCTGGCTCTGGATCACTTCCTGACTTGTTTGAAGATTTGGGCAAGTCATTTATTATGTCTGTATTTTGGAATTATAGCCTTGCTTCAAAGGTGTGCTCTTTGAATAAATGAACCTTTATTTATAAATCTTGTTTAAATTTCTCTGATGAAAGGCATATCAGTGGAGATAGTTGTGAAGGGAAAGGACATATAATAACAATGATAACGTCAGTGTCGAATTTATGCAGTACGGTTGCTCTGAAAAGTTTTCAGTGCTCCCTGTCATGTATTCTTTAAAAAATCCCAATTACAAACATTTCACAAGAAATTATTATAATTATTTAAGTGCAGAATTAAGCAAACAAATATAAGTATGATCTCATTTTATCTCCTCTGGTCATTCTATTTCCCTCACTAACCAAAGGTAATCACAATGAACAGTTTACACCTGCTGAAGACACTGCCCCTCTGGCTAATCAAGAAGCTGCCTCATTATCTCACTCCCCACATTCCTCAGACTTGGAAGGGGCATCAGTACTTCTCACTGTCGAATTCAGCCTCTTAAACTTATACCTCCACCCCACTCTCCCATGATCCTTTATTCCTTTAAGGTTTACAACATCTCCCATTATCCCTCTATTTCACTCTTGTCTGTCCCCTGGTCACCTCAAGTGACCTCAGCATGACTAAACCTGCACTCTTCACTTCCCCTACCCCCAGACTCTCCATCAGCCTGTTCCTCCCCAAACCTGTTTCCCTGCATTTCTTGTTTTAATGGCTTCCACCATCCACCCTGTCATCTAAAAAACTTGAAAGCCATCCTTTTAACTCCTGTTACTCTCAAGCCCAACCATACACCAGAAATGGCCAGTTTTACCTCTTAAAGCATGCTTGGCCCCTCTACTGTATCTCCTTTGACCCTACCCCTATTTACACTAAATCATTTGTTAACCAGATTATTTCAGAAACCTCTTAAGTAAACTCCCTGCTTCCTGTATTGTCTCCCCTAAACCCATCCTTCACTGTGCACTCAGAGTGATCTTAAGTTATGTCATTCCCCTGCTTTATAATAAAACAATATAAAATACATATATGTTCTTAAAAACCTCAATGCTCCCAATTCCTTACAACAGAGATTCTTAATGTGGATGAGTTTCAGGGATATCTCTATTCTCTAAAATTATGTGTAACTTTTGAGTGTATGTTTATTTTACTAGGGGAAGGTCCATGGCTTCCATTGGTTTTTCAAGGGAGTCTGCAGTTAATCTTCTGGTAATTCTGAACTATTTATATTTCCCATGCCTTTTTTGTACAAATTTTCTTTATAGATTTACTGTATTGACTGTCTACCATGTACTAGATGCTAGGAATACCATGGTGAATAGGCCAAGAGAGCTACGCCCACCGTTTGGCCATTTGGCTTTTGCTCATCCTTCAAGCCTTAGCTTGGGTCTCATTTCCTTTAGGAAGGCTAAGATATACTCTTCATTTCTGACCTCTTGGCACCTCGTACTTATCTCTGCCGTTTTATAGTGAAAGTATCTGATTATGTGTCTTCTTCCTCACCATAAGCAACATGTGGGCTCAAGCTAACTGTACCCTCACAGTCTAACAGATCCTGGTGCGCAGTAAGGATTCAGTAAATATTTGCTGAAATGAAAGAAGAAGTTCAAGATTGATTTCTTTTTGCTGTGAAATGGAAGCAAATGGTCCATTCCCTACTGATTTTATGAGATTATTGGAAAAGGTGCGACAGGATAGAGACTATTATAGAACTCTATTCAGGATCATGATGAATTTCATAGTTAGGTAATTATCTTCCTACTAATCTCTAAGATCTGAGTCAACAGAAAAAACACTGAAGATGATAGCATTGCTAATAAATGTGAGTGGCTGCAAAAAGAGCCTTATCCTTGAGACCAAATCCTGTATTTCCACAAGATACAGTACCAGGGATGCAGTCTGGGATTCTGCAGAATGTGTCTCTTCAGCCCCGTAGAGCAAGACCTTTGGGGGCATGACCGCTGCTTCCCTTTACTTCTTATCTGCTCCAAATCTTCATTCTCCACAGCGGTTGACATTATTCTTTAAAGGCAAGGTGCAGTAATCCTTAAAATACAATCAAGGTGCTTTTCCTTTCTGCATTCCCTTGTGCTCCATTTCTTGCCGGTGAGAATTGTGCATCACTGTAGGGAAGAGTAGGATGGCTACTTCTGGAATACCAAGAGAACCACTCCAAAATGAGTTGATGAAATAGTTTGGTAGTAATAGCTATTAAAAAAAAAGTACTTTGTCAAAGCTAAGGTTTTTGACAGAAAGAGGAATTGTTGAAATTTACAAGGCAAAAAAAAAGTTTAAGGGAATGATGTTTGTCCATTAAAAACAAAAACAAAAACTGAGGACCCTACCCAAGTTGTTAACTAAATATAATGAAGCCTTTAAAATTAATTTCTAGTTTATAGAAAATACAAGGGCTCTATTTTAAAAAAATTAAATGACACTACAGGAAAGTGATTGGATAAATCAGAAGGTGAGCCATTTTATATGACAAATAGCCTGACTCCTCAGATGCCCATGTAATTAAAAAAATATTGGGGGTTATGATTGTTTTAGAATAAGGGAGATTAAAAACTGTAACAACCAAATGCAATGTATGAACTCTAATTGGGTCTTGATTCTAGATTATCAGCTAGAAAATTCTTATTGGGGGCAATTGACAAAAATTGAATGTATAATTTAAATTAGATGATATTAGCCAATTATTTTCTTAGGTCTGCTAATAGTATTATTATGTAGAAGACTATCCTTGTTCTTAGGAGATACATACTAAATACTAAAATGTTTAGTTGTGAAAAGTCTACCATTTAAAGAATTTCATATATAAAAAATTCTATTAAGGTAAGTATGACAAAATGTTACAATTGCTTAATCAAGATTAAGTGCATGCAAGTGGCACACTTCTGTTCTTTCAGCTTTTCTGTGTGCTCAAAGATTTCTGTAACAAGCAGTTGAAAAAAATAGCTTGAAAAGAGAACAATGAAGATCTAGGCTCTCCAACCCCAAGAGTGAACCCTGGAGCTGATGTGGGTGAGGGCAGGGGCATGAGAAGGGAAGTCAATAGGGCCTCCAGAACTGAAGGGGCCACATGAAGATGAGAGACAACATCAAGAGTCTGCCCCACCTGGGTCAAGTGAGCACAGTGGACAGTGCCAGGGTGCCACATGAGAGCTCAGCCAATACCCAGAATTTGGCCAACCCTTGTTGCCTGAGCTGATGAGCCCCCTTTGATGCATTCATTGTCCTCGAGTGAAGGCATCTCTCCAATAGATAGGTCTATGGAGCCATCATGGTCCAACAAGAACAATGCTCACCCATGGGTGTGTGTGTGTGTGTGTGTGTGTGTGTGTGTGTGTGTATGTGTGTATATATATATATATGGCCCAAAAGATCTACCTTATGAGAAAAATCCTATTTTCAATGGCTCAGGACACTCATAATCCCTGACTGAAGGGATCTGAATAGGTTCAGCTTCCAGTGCCTGCATTTGGGTAGGAATGAATGGAACCATTTCAAGATTTCGCCTGGGGGCAAAAGTAGTTAACCACCACCCACATGTAGAAATATCCAAACATGCTCCTGAAGGAAGCAAACAGCATGGCTCAAAAGACCTTATCGCTTCTCAGCAAATGCCCCTTCAGTTTCCAGTGGTCTAGGACCATTGACAAATGAAGCATTGGAAGACACAGAAACTGCTGATGGTGCTGCCACTGAGAAATGATTATTGATTTGACAAACTTCTACACTGGAAAGCTATATTCCATAGATTGCAAGGCCCTTTTATTTCCTGTTTTCTCAATGTCTTTTTGTTTTCTGAAAATGTGACTAAATCCAAGAAACAGACTATAATAAGATGATTTTATCTATTCTCAAAGTACCTAGGTTACATTAATGAACCAAAGATAAGAGGCATATAGTCAATACATATTGGCAATTTGTAGTTCTGCTTTAAATAAACATTTTAAATGAAATGAGATTCATAAAGTAGTAATCATCAGAATAAACCACATAATAATTGTGTTGTTAACAATGTAACTCAACGGTTGCTGATCCTTACCAGTCAATAGGTACAACTAAATTTACATTCATATATTATCTGAATCCCATTGGCCGGCCCCCATGCAGTCTGTCAAGAATGATAGTTTCTTACAAAGTTCTCCCCTAAAGCTTTCCAGGAGTGTCTAAGGGGGCTCACATAGGAACATGAATCAGCTTCCCCATGCAGCTGGCCTTTGTCCTTGCAAACCAGAGCTACTAAAGTGCCCTCTACCAGGGCTGAGATCTGGGATTCCTGCCTGCTTCACATCATCACAGTGACTTAAAAGACCACAACTATCACTGCCTAGACACTGCTGAGCTGGATGGAAACCCTCTTTTGACACCAGATTGCTGAGCCACTGATGCTCATGACGATACTAATTTACTCCCCAGTCATTGCCACTGGGAAGGGGAGAATGGCCCCCTTCACCCTGCTGGAACTTCCCTTGGCAGGTTTGCTCTGGGGCCCCAAAGCATTACAGAGTTTAGTCAAACAGTTCTTCTAATTTTTACCCCTGGCCTTTCCTCCCAGGGTGCTTGGGGATCTCAGGGCTGCTCTTCTTAGGTACTTATGTCCCACCCTAGGTCTGGCTCATTACAGACAGCCTGCATTTTCCCTTTCACTGAATTCTCCCTCCAGGAACCAAATTGCCTTTCTAAAACCTGGCTTCATTCAGAAACCCCACATCTATTAGCTGTGACACTATATACTTGAAGCCCATTTGTGGACATGGTTCAAGTGTTTCTTTCTCAGGAATTCTTTGGTCCCTAGGCAAATCATCAGATATAAATAAACACTTGCAAGAAGGAGTGTTGCCCAACAATATATATTAGAGATCTGGAGTCTCATTCAGCTTCTGCCCAGCTGAGACTTAGACAGACAGATACACAACGTATTTTCTTATTTAAGAAACTAACTTTAAAGGAATCCACTCCAAAACTACTAGATCTAATATCTGAATTCAGCAAAGTTGCAGGATACAAAATTAATATACAGAAATCTGTTGTATTCCTGTATACTAACAATGAACTAGCAGAAAGAGAAATCAAGAAAACAATTCCACTTACAATAAAAAAAATCCTAGGAATAAACCTAACCGAGGAAGTGAAAGACCTATACTCTGAAAACTATAGACACTCATGAGAGAAATAAAAGAAAATACCAATAAATGGAAACACATCTTATGCTCATGGATAGGAATAATTAATATTATCAAAATGGCCATCCTGCCTAAAGTAATCTACAGATTCAATGCAATCCTTATCAAAATACCAAGAGCATTCTTTAATAAACTAGAGTAAATAGTTCTAAAATTCATATGGAACCACAAAAGACCCCGAATAGCCAAAGCAATACTGAGAAGGAAGAATAAAGCTGGAGGGATTACACTCCCCAACTTAAAGCTCTACTACAAAGCCACAGTAAGCAAGACAATTTGGCACTGGCACAAGAACAGACCCATAGACCAATGGAACAGATTAGAGAGCCCAGATATAAATCTAAGCAATATCAATTAATATATGATAAAGGAGACATGGATATATAATGGGGAAATGACAGCCTCTTCAACAAGTGGTGTTGGCAAAACTGGACAACTACATGCAAGAGAATGAAACTGGATTATTGTCTAACCCCATACACAAAAGTAAACTCAAAATGGATCAAATACCTGAACATAAGTCATGAAGTCATAAAACTGTTATAAGAAAACATAGGCAAAAATCTCTTGAATATAAACATGAGAAACTTTTTCCTGAACGCACCTCCTCAGGCAAGAGAAACAAAATAAAAATGAACAAATGGGACTATATCAAGCTAAAAAGCTGTGCAGCAAAGGACACCATCAGCAGAACAAAAAGGCATCCTACAGTTGGAAGAATATATTTGTAAATGATATATCCAACAAGGGGTTAACATCCAAAATATATAAAGAACTCACACACCTCAACATCCAAAAAGCAAATAAACCTCTTAAAAAATGGGCGGAGGATATGAACAGACACTTCTCCAAAGAAGAAATTCAGATGGCCAACAGGCACATGAAAAGATGCTCCACATTGGTAATCATGAGGGAAATGCAAATTAAAACCACAATGAGATATCACCTCACACCAGTTAGAATGGCCAACATCGAAAAGACTAGGAACAACAAATGCTGGCGAGGATGCGGAGAAAGGGGAACCCTTCTACACTGCTGGTGGGAATGTAAACTATTTCAACCATTGTGGAAAGCAGTATGGAGGTTCCTCAAAAAACTAAAAATAGGAATACCATTTGACTCAGGAATTCCACTCCTAGGAATTTACCCTAACAATGCAGGATCCCAGTTTGAAAAAGACATATACACCCCGATTTATTGCAGCACTATTTACAATAGCCAAGAAATGGAAGCAACCTAAGTGTCGATCAGTAGATGAATGGATAAATAAGAGGTGGTACATATACACAATGGAATATTATTCAGCCATAAGAAGAAAACAAATCCTACCATTTGCAACAACATGGATGGAGCTAGAGGGTATTATGCTCAGTGAAATAAGCCAGGCAGAGAAAGACAAGTACCAGATGATTTCACTCATCTGTGGAGCATAAGAACAAAGAAAAAATGGAAGGAACAAAACAGCAGCAAACCCACAGGACCCAAGAATGGATTAATAATTGCCAAAGGGAAAGGGACTGGGGAGGGTGGGTGGGAAGGGAGGAAGAAGAGGAATAAGGGGCATTATGATTAGCACACATAATATAGGCGGGGCATGGGGAAGGCAGTATAGCACAAAGAAGACAAGTAATGATTCTGTAGCATCTTACTACGCTGATGGACAGTGACTGTAATGGGGTATGTGATGGGGACTTGAGAATGGGGGGAATCTAGTAACCACAGTGTTGCTCATGTGATTGCATATTAATGATACAAAAAAAAAAAGAAAGTAACTTTACAGCTGTAAACAGCAGCTACAAACTTTAACTGTAACTTCACAGTTACAACAGCACAAATAAAAAACAGTGGATATGTCAATTTAGATTCCCCACCCCCTAATTTACAAGAGTTTCTGGGAGAAAATGTTGGGATTTTAAAATCTATTGCTTAAAAACTTCTGAGAATTTCTGGGAAGCAAACATGGGCGATCTTTGAAGACATGCTAAGTGAAATAAGTCAGAAAGGACAAATATTGTATGGTTCCACTTATTTAAGTACCTAGAGTCATCAAATCCACAGGGGCAGAAGATTGAGTGGTGGTTGCCAAGTGTTGGGGGAGGAAAGGGGGAATTATTGCTCAATGAGGACAGAATTTCAGTTTGGGAAGATGAAAAAAGCTCTCATGAATGGTGGTGATGGCTCCACAACATAATGCCACTGAATAGATAAAACCATAAATTTTATGTTATGTATACTTTGCCACAATAAAAATAGAAGAACACAATGGAGCACTCTTAAAGAAATAAGAAAGCAAACACAATGATGTTATGAATGGAGTTAGGAGTTGGTCCAGTCTTGGGAAGCTAGAGTGAAGCAATTTACCTGGGACTCCGAAGAAGCCCTACCCATGGACAAGGGGAAGTTGAGTGTGAAGATTGCTGAAGGGAAGAGAAACTGGTTTTCTTTAGGGGCGTGGGGGGACCTGATGTATAGTAATCATCACCCCTCTGAGAAATATAGCATTTCAGTAACCAGAACACTTCCAGAGTGATCTAATTTGCTGTTATAACAAGCCTGGGAGGGGAAGGGTGAAAGGCAGAGGTTTAGACTCTCTGGCCACAGAGAGGAGGAAGCTAGCTCTGTGCAAGGAACATCTCAGCTTCCTTGGGGAACTGACACCCTATTTGCCAACAAGGGAGCAGAAGGTTGGAGAGGTGAATTGACTTGCCTCAAACCCCAGTTACTAACAAGCAGAGCAGAGACTTGACCCAAAATCTCTGGGCTCGCTCTCTAGTGCTCTTCTAACAACCAAGTATGAATCAAAACAGAATGTAACTGAAAAAGGCAGAAATAATTCCTGACTGTGTCAAAGAATGGAAGAATCTTTATTCTACATTAAAACTCAAGAGACAGAAGGATATAATTTGGTGAAATATTTTAAGTTTTGTAAAATCCTCCTACCCCCGCCTCTGAGTAGGAAAGGGGGTAAAAACAGAATTGAGGGTGAGAAGTCATCTGACTCATCCATGATATGGTGGAGAAGAATCTGTAAGCAAACACCCTCCATTTATTTCACGTACTGTGTCTCATGCCGCCAGCCTTGGCAGCCAGACCACTGCATGTGCTTCGGGCCCCTCCACTGGAGACGTGGTCAGAGCACTATTTTAGGATGACAGAAATGGCCTAGAACATGTGGCCATTAACCTAGAAGTTCAAAGGAAGACACATGCAGAGGACAGATTAAGCCATCTGGCTGCCATGGTATGCTAGGGGCCAAACATCCAAATGTGTGTTCTAGGCCTATCCTGACACAGCACCGCCTCATCTGCAGAACATCAGCCCCATGACATGGCCTGTTCCAGGAAGCAGCTGGGGAAGCTGCTGCAAAAGAATCACGTGGCCCCAGAGGTGAACCAGGGACAGCCTCTAAGGTGCCAGGGATTTATCGGAGCAGCCAAATGTACACTGACAGACAGGTCTGTGTGTGCTAGATGAGCTCGTTCCATAGCTCAGAGAAGTGACTGATTGTGGAATTCACCCACAAGGGGAAGTGAGCTAATAATGACTGGGGTGTTTAACCTGCTTCGATGTGTCATAAAATCAACTCATAAAGCCTGGCTCTGAGAATACATTTGCTCACCCAAATGTGGTTCTGCATGGCTATGAAACATTTCAAAAAGGGGACACTCACAGAGAAGAAAGTTCTTAGGTTTTCTCTGTACTAGGAACAGGGCCAATGGCCTGAGCCACACAGCTGGTCCAGGAGTGGCAAAATCCACTGACAAGATGCCCAGAGCTGCCTGCAGCATCTGCTCCACATGTGGGACTTGTGACTCATCAGCACTCTCTCCAGCAGCCCTGCCTTCTCATGCAGGCCTGAGCGTGTAGAGCCCACAGTGCCTGGGCCTCAGCGCTCAGACTCATCCCTCCAGGGCATGACCTTACCTCCAGCACTGCCTTCCCCTGTCCCATAGACTAAGCCTGGACCACAGCCTCAAGTCCAGTTTCTGAGACCCTGGTGTCTGTTCTGGCCCTTTAAATTTAGCAGACCTACACTCCCACCGTGCCCAGCTGGCCCACCAGTGAGCAACTGTTCTCAGCCAATCTTGTTTACCCTGGACCTACTATTTATGCTCTCACTTCCCTGCTTCTCAGATTCCTGCTTCATCCCAGCTGCCAGAGCTGCTTCTTGCCCCTTCACGTTGGTGATCCTTTGGACTTTTGTTTTTAGACCACAGCTTCTCATATATTTCTGACTCAGTCAGCTCACTCTTGGTCTCAGGTGAGGATTCCATGATGCAGCCCCAGTGCCTGGGTTCCCCCTCAGCTGGGATTGCTCCCAGGAAAGGCAGAGGGTGACGGTTTGTTCCTGTGGTCTCTGCCTTCTTCTGACCCTCAGCCTTTTCTTGTCCTCCAATTCCAGCACCTGGAAACCCCCTGATCATGCCCCGGCAGTCTTCTAGCCGCAGCCTGAGTCCTGATTCCTTCCCTCACTTGGGGCAGCTCTGCCCTGGGCTCAGTTTCTGATTTCATGCTGGCCTTGCCTGGGGCCCACTCTGGCCCCCCACTCTCTCACTGAGATCAGAGTTGGGGAGGCTCTTGGGCCTCTGAGGGGGTAGGTGTCTGAGATGAGAAGGCAAGACTGGCTCAGGTGGAGCCCTAACAGGGTGCAGAGGCTATAGAGCATTTCACATCTGCCTGAGAACATTTCTGTCTATGGATTTGGGGGTTATATATGAGAAACCTAATGGGACATCAGAAAGCATGGCAGTTGCCATCTCAGGCCCTTGTTTCCTACCCTCCAAACTGTGCGTGTGGAGTGGGGAGGGTGTGTGTTCTTGCAGATGATATCTCAGACCACCTTTCTGTTCTCAGGCCCTGGAAGGTCAGAGTGGTCCTGTATGGTTCAGACCCTTTTCCTTGTCTTCCAGACCCCATGCCTGTCATGGATGTTCTCCCTTTAGCCCCTCCACTAGTGAACAAATGGGTCCACCTGGGGTTCCCCCACTCACAACCTCTCCATTCCCACCACTCCAGAAGGTGCAGAAACAAGGGCCAGAGCCAGCCTCTGATCTCCTATTCCTCCTCTCCAGCTGTCTTCATCCCCTTCCCTGGAGGCCCAGGGACCTGAAGACCATCTTCCTGTAAAAGCTTGGCTGGCCACTTGGTTTTCTTTTCCACAGCCCTGCAGGTGACAGCTTGCTTCTGAGTGTGCACTGTGGTGGAACGGCGAGGAGCAAGACTCTGGTGCCAGGGCCCCAGGGTAATTCCAGCTCTGTCACTACTAGTGAGGTGCCTCTAGACAAGTGATTTAATTTCTCTGTGGCTGTTTCCCCACCTCCTCTCATACTGGGATACCGATAGTCTCTCCCTCACTGCATTGTTGCGAGGGTTGTACGAGTTCAGTCATGGAAGAACAGAGTCTCATATGGGATCAATGGTGATGCTACAGCTCATTGAGTGATTTCTCACTCTATGTCAGGCCTCATTCTAAATACAGATCTTCCTTGCCTTAGGGTGGGGTTATGTCCTGATAAACTCATCTTAAGTTGAAAATATTGTAAGTTGAAAATGCATTTAATACACCTACCAAACGTGGTAGCTTAGCTAGGCTAATCCTACCTTAAAGGTGCTCAAAACACTTACATTAGCCTACAGTTGGGCAAAATCATCTAACACACAGCTCTACTTTATAATAAATGTTGACTATCTCATGTAATTTATTGAATACTGTACCAACAGTGGAAAACAGAATGGCTGTCTGGGTACAGACTGGCTGTAAGTGTACTGGTTGTTTACCATTGCGTTCATGCGGCTGACTGGGAGCTGTGGTCCACCGCCGCTGCCCAGCACTGCATGAGAGTATTGTATCACATACGGGGCTAGCCTGGGAAAAGGTCGAAATTCAAAATTCAGTTTCTACTGAATGTGTATTGCCTTTGCACCATCATAAAGTAAAAAAAAATTTAAATCAAGCTATCATAAATTGGGAACCGTCTGTACTTTACATCCAATGATTACTTTTTCCTAAGCAAAGTAAAAGAGGGACAGATGGATCATTCCATAATTCTAGTTTAAATTATCCTTAATGCTTATTATGCCCAACAACATAGTTGAAATGCATTATTAAAACGCATCACAATTCCTGTTACTCCAAAGAATCAAATCGTTTTTATTATTTAGTGCTCTCTCTACTGGCCTTGGTGAGTTCTATATATAAATAAATATTCATTCATGCCTGGTCAAAAAATAAACTAAGTTATAAACGGTTAGAGAATTTCCCCATCTGAACACAAACCTAGTGTGTACAGATAACAAAAATGAAGCACCTTGAGGACAGAGGCTCCCAGTGGTGCCCCTGATATGGACACAAGCCTCTGTCATGTGTATCATGGCAGAGACACAATTTTGTATGTTATCTTTTAACACTAAATCATAAACAGTTTCCATGTTGTTGTATAGTCTTTGAAATTATCATTTCAATGACTGCAGAATAACCCATTTAGTTAATTACCATAATTGAACTGATCTCATTAAGATGATGGCAGGGTTTTTTTTACTATTATAAATAATTCTGTAGTAAACATCTTGGCACAAGTGACTTTTTCTTTCTTTTAGATTCTATCTTAGACTAATTCTCAGAGATGAGGTTACTGGGTCAAAGAGGTAAACTGAGGTTATTTAAAACTGCAATTGCTTCCATCATCTCATGCAGCCCTGCTCAGTTAGTGGAAGATTCCATTTGAGGGACAGAACATTCCTGGGGAAAGCAGGAAGTAGGAGAAAGGAACTAGCATTTGCCTTTGAGTGCCAAGCATCATGCTGGCTTCGAACTGAATCCCTGATGTGCTGCAGTATGACTGGCCAGATTTGTTGATGTTGATGTTGTTTTGGCTGTTTATGAAGACATTTGCCAAGCAGTACATTAGAAAGCTTTGTTCATTTGATCCCTTTAATACCCTCAACCATGCTCTGAGGTAAATGTTAAATTATCTCCATTTTGTGAAGGAGGAGATGGGAACTTGAGATTAAGCCAAGATTGCACAGCTAATGAATGGAGGAACCTGGGCCCAAGCTTATGCTATGTCTGCTCTGCCACACTGTGCTCTAGTCCTTCCCCCACCCCCTAGCTCTGTACGAACAGATGGGATTCTTCACCCTCTGCTCTGAATGGATGGAGGGAATGCTGAGACAGGGATCAGGGGAAGGATAAGCTGCAGGACTGCTCTCAGTGGACTGAATCTTCCTGGCCCTCCACTCATAAACTCATGCCCTTTTCTTTCTTGCTGGTGAAAAGTATAATATTAAAGGGAATGCACACATGTGCACACACACACACACACACACACACACACACACACACATGCTCCAAAGAGAGGACTCCTTATAAATAAAGGACCCACCACCTATCAAAGATGCTGAACCAAGGACTTATCAAATATCTTTTGAGGCTGAGTATCTCAAAGAACACAACTGAACCTCAGCACATGTACTGGGTCTATCCTTATGTTAAAATAGTTCTCCCATGTCTATACTTATTCTAGCCTTTTTTTCTCTACCAAAGGAAACCTGTGTTATTTTTCCTCCATGTTTTGAAATATTGTCTATCCCATACTGAATGTTGTCTCA
The DNA here is from genome assembly GCF_030020395.1 of Manis pentadactyla. Taxonomy (NCBI): domain Eukaryota; kingdom Metazoa; phylum Chordata; class Mammalia; order Pholidota; family Manidae; genus Manis; species Manis pentadactyla. Next base: position 51,000,617 of record NC_080027.1, read on the forward strand.
AACACACTGAATTAACACAATGCCAGATGTTGCACAGTGACACATCTGGGCCACTGATATCCTGGTTGTGTCAGGACTACTGAGGAGTGGGCTGCAGAAGGAGCTATTTTTCTTTCCTATGTTGTGGGAAGACAGGGACCGGCACCCGCACAGACCAAGGAGACCAGGTTTAGTGAAATTAATTGGTTAGGAGTCGCTGCTGGGTGTGGCTGGAGGTCATCTCAAGGGTTCCATGAGCTGAGGTCTGTAGAACACTGAATAGAGCAGACCAAGGATTCATCAGGCCTCTTTCAGATGCATATGATGAAAACCTGACTGGCTGAGGCACTGGGGAATTTATTGGCCCTCTAGCTGAAAATCCTAAGGGTAGTCTTTAATTGTAACTGGATCCAAGAGCTTAAATGGTGTTATCCGGAGTCTGTCCCCATCTCTTTGCTCTGCTTTTCTCTCTCTACAGTGATGATAAAATGACCACCAGTAGCTCCAGGTTTCTTTTCAACAGAAATCCCAGTGGAAAGGGAGTATCTGTTTCCCAGTTGTTCCATCAAATGTCCCAGATCTGACTCTCATTGGCCTGAATTGGCTTATGTGCTGAACATTTCAGCTTGAACTTCAAATCCTCTACCCAACGTTCTCCCTGCTCTGTAACTGAGAGGCTGGACTGTGTGGATGCATCAGTGGCTCTTTTCCCCTATGCCTTCCTTGAAGTCTTGTCAGTGGGAAGACCAGCAGGAGATGAGCAAGAGAGAATGAGGTCAGGATGTCCACTTTGGCTAGTTCTCTTTGCAAGGGTCTGCATGGGTTAGCTGTGTCTCGTGCCGGTAGTCACAGGTCCCACCTCAGCTCTCTCCACACATCCTTCTCTATCTGAGCTCCAATCACGGCTCCTCAATCTTGCCTCTATAACCTATGAGTGGTACCAATGCCCCACTGTGAGTAACCCTAGGAGCTGCCGCATCTCGTATGGTTTTCCTATACCCTGCGCATATCTCTTTGGGGAGGTTATTTGATAACCCAGTTTGAGAGTTTCACCTTTTTCTAGGACCCTGACTTCTAGGCATGACCATCCCTAAATCAAGTCTATGTTTCTTATTGGACAATCCTGAGTCACATGCCCATCCCTGAAACAAAAGTCTGAAATCAGCTCCACCCAAACCGCACGTCCCAAAGGGAGACACAAAAACAAGCTACAATCAGTCCATTCTGCAAAGTAGGTAAGAAAGAATTCTAATGATCAGTAAGTGTTAGACAAAATATTCTTCAGAAGCAGTGCCTACCTATAAGTAAGGATGAGTTTTTGGAATATAAATGCCAAGACAGCAATAAGGGTGCCTTTCATTCATGTATGCTCAAACCAAAGCCTCCAAAAGACCTGGCCACTAATTTTCTGAGCTCTGGGTCTCTTGTCAACTCTCTTCTAAAACAAATTGAAATTCCTGAAATTGATTTACTTTGAAATGTCATAAAGCAGTTAGTCCTTGGCTGGCTGAGCAATAAAGCAGATCTTCTTGGCAGCTCAAATGAGCTGCCCCTGACAGCAGGACAGGGACAAGGCATTAAACATTGCCAAGAATGGACAATTTGGAAGCTGTCTAGTGGTAGAAATGACAAGGCCAGAACCATAACCACTTTGAAAAAAAAATGACATTAGTTGAAGGATAAACATAAAATGGGACAATAGGAACCTCATAACAGAGATGTGAATACTTAGAAGCCTGATGCCCCATGAAACCCCTATATCTTGCAGGGAATTCTTTTTCTGTTGGTTGACCCCCATTATAATGACTGGCTCTGCCATGGGTGAGTCACCTTGCAGGTAAAACCATGTGAACCCTAGTGAATTTCAGCCCTTTATCATCTAGAAAACCAGTAGTGCAGATGTTAGCTGTCTCATCTCCGAACCCCATGTTTTGGTGGAGCCTCCACTTTCAATGGGCAGGTCACCAGTCAATGACATGCTAAGGATATTTGGTTTTCATCATCAGTTTTCTCTTTAAGGCCTCAGATGCTGCTTTGGTTGGAGTTCAGGAATATGCATTTTCCAGGAGTTCTGGCCTCCTGAGCCAGTTGTGTGTCTCTCCTAGTCCCACTAATAACTCCTTTGTAATGTAATTCCACTGCAGTTCTTTTCATCCATAAAACACTTAACACTTGGGTATCAGCTCTTTGGGGAAAAAGGGATCTAAAGGATCCATTTGCTTCAGTTTCTCTAGAGCCTAGGAAATGAAGAGTTTGGAGCCCTGAGAAAGAAGAAATCAAAGGATTCTAGTCACTGGAATCCCTTAGCTGCACCTAGGTCCTGTGGGTGTAATGGAAAAATTATGGGCACTAGAGGCAAACAGACCAGGTTCAGTTCCCAGTTTGTGACCTTGAACAAGTCACACCTTTGAGTCTGAGTTTCCTTGTCATTAAGTATTATTATTTCTAAGACCCTAATGATATTATAAGCATTAAAAAAAATGAGTTCTCTGAGCCTAGGTATTTCTGATTCATATTTCCAAGAACATTCCTGCTTTGAAAGGTCCACTTAAGCAAAAGATATTAATAAAATTAGAGACAGAATAGAGAAATGGAAGCATGCCAAAAAGGTTTCTTCTCACCTGTCATCTCTGCTTGATTTGTAGTAGCTCCCTGGAACACTGTGCTCAAAGGGATTCTGAAATCACATCTGGGCTCAGTAGGAAAGAATGTCTTGATCAATGGGTACAAGAAGAATGTCTGGCACCATGCATGACATCCCTATTTTAATGATCCAGAACACTGAGCTTGAAATTTTTGAGGAAATAATGTGTATTAGCTCTTGCTTCAATAACAAACAACAAAAAACACAATTTCAGTGGCTTATAAACATAAACACTTACTTCTCATCACACAGAGGGTTAGGCTGTGGGTTGGATTGGGTCTGCTTTACATTTCTTCTCATTCCAGAACCCAGGCAGAAGGGACAGTCCTCCTCTGGGACATGCTGTGATTGTGGCAAAGAGTGGAAACTCAAATGGCCAATCCAAATTAGAAACTCATGTCTAAAACTTCTGTCCAGACATAGCGTAAGTCATATCACTCACATTTCACTAGCCCAAACAAGCCCTGAGTCACTGGGGAAGGAACATACAATCTTCTTACTGGGAAGGAGGGAGTGAAAAGCTGCAATCAATGCAACCTACCAGATGGTGTCTGAGAAAGATTCTTTCAGTATTAAGATGCTATATCTGTTTATTTTCTATTTTTTCCAATAGGCATGTAATAAAAAAATGAAAAGTTGTAAAATGCTAATTTATCTTGTAGCTATTGGGAATTCCTAGGGAGGGAGCAGGCTGATTGATACCTGGAAAGGAGGGCACCTATGCTGTTGGAATGGGTTGTTGTTGTTGGTGGTGGCATGGGGGAGAATGCAAAAAGCTGAAGCTCTTCAGAGAATAGGTGAGTTTAAAGGATGAGATGGCAAGGAAACTAAGGAGATGACAAGTAGATCCACAATGGAAGCCCTAGAAAAGCATCAGCAAGTTGATGAGCAAGTAGGGTGGTGCCCAGGATGTGCCACTTGGATAAGCAGATTAACCAAGACCTGAAGAAAGCACAGAGGTCTCAGAACAGGGGGATGGATGGATCGATGGATGAATGAATGAATGTTAGAGATCTGGAAGGCAAGAGCTATGGAATATTGGTAAAGTGTATAGGTGTCTTCAAAGATGGCTGTTTCAACAGGCAGTCAAGCATATTACATCATCAAATATATACTGAGTACCCACTAGGCACTTGGTACCATGCCAGGTACTGCAGTACACAGATGCACAACAAAACTGTGATTTCTGTGCTCAAGAGCTCAGAGCTGAATGGTAAAAATGGACAACAATAGAATCTCAAATGACTACTCAATCTTCTTTCAATCTGATAACACTTGCCTAGGATGTTCACTTTCTACCATTCAGGACAGCTACTTCCCATCTTCTCATTCTTCAGATCCATTACCTCAATACCTCTGGTCCTGCACACAGCAGATAACCTCCCTTCATGCCTCATTAAAAAAAAAAGAACAAGGTCTCCCTCATCTTCCCACCAAAAAACGCCAACCTACCCACTCGGTACACATTCTCTTTGCATCCTTTTTATATTAAAATAGGCAATCCCCGCCCCATCTAGATTGCATCCCCCCTTGCATTCAGTCTTCACTCCTGCAATTATGCCTTTTCTCTCCTGCATTCTCCCTCCCTACTTCAGCATTTGCAGTGTCAAACAAACATGTTGTAGCTGGGAAGGGAAGGAGGCAGGATTTTCCCTTCCAAGAAGAATTTTGAAATGAATGAGAGTGCATTTTGGTTGTAACAGAGACCAGGGAGCCCTAGTGTGTTTAGTGGAAGCCAGGGATGCTAATTGTGTTCTATCTTGTAGAAGGAAAACTCCCTTAAATCTCACAGTCTCCACCAACTACTACCAACTACTTCTCAAACCCTCCACAGGAAAACTTCTCATAGAGTTATCCATGCACGCTGTCTCTACTCCTTCATCTCACAATCTCTTGTCCATCCACTCCAATCATGTTTCTGTCCCCACCACTTCCCAGACACTGTTCTTTTTGGAATTATCACTGACCCCTATGTTGCAAATCCAGTGTTCACTTCTTAGTCCTCATCTTCTTTGGTGTCACATAGAATTTGGTCCAACAGACCACTTCTTACTCTCTTGAGAGATTGTCTAAAATAGGCATCTCAAACTAACAAGACCAAACAGAACACTCTTGATACATTCTTCGTCCCAGTAACTAATCTTATAAGCAAATAAAAAAGACCTGCTATTACTCTTCCCCTTTCCTCAGGAAAAGCTATGCAGGTATTCAAGCCAAAATAAATAAAAATCTAAGAGCTATCTGTGAGTCCTCTCCCCTATTTCCTATATAAATCCATCAGCAAGTCCTATCCATTCTATATCCAAGACATATCTTTCAAGTCTATAGTTCTCTCCATCTCCACTATTGCCTCTTGGGTCCAAGTCATTAACATCTCTTGTTTGGACTATAGAAAAAGGCTCACAGCTCTCCTGGTCCTCCACTAGTGCCTGCCTATGACCTATTCTTCATACAGCTCACAGAGTGAACTTTTAAAAATATAACTCCCAAGCTTGAAACTCTCCACTGAATTTTCCTTTCATTGAGAATGAGATCCACACTACTTATGCTGTCTTACAAAGCTCTACATAATATGACTCTTGTCCATCTTTCTGACTCCACTTGATACAAATATGTTCAGCCACACTGGCTTTATTTACATCCTTGAAATATCAATTTCATTCATACCTTTTTGAGCAGCAAATATTAAAGGAGTTATTGCATAAAAGATATGTTTAAAATAGATGTTAGTGGGCAGTGTGGTAGGCTGAATATCCAGTTTACCACTCTAGGGTAGAGACTCTGATCAGAAAGATAAAGAAGGATATTACCTATCAATAAAAGGGTCAGTCCATCAAGAAGGTAACAGATATAAACACATACATAACAATAGAACCCCCAAAATACATGAAGCAAACTGACAAGAGTTGAAAAGAGAAATAGGCAGTTCTACAATAATAGTTGGAGACTTCAATAATCCCTTTCAATAATGGATAGAACAATTAGAAGATTGACAAGGAAATGGAAGATTTGAACAACACCATAAGCCAACTAGACCTAACAGATATATATAGACCATTCTACTTAATAACAGCAGAAAAACATTTTCTCAAATGCACATGGAAATAGTCTCCAAGAAAGACCATATGCTAGGCCATGAAACAAGTTTCAATAAGTTTGAAAGGATTGAAATCATAAAGTACCTTCTCCAGTAACAGTGGAATGAAACTAGAAGTAAATAATAGAAGAAAAATCAGAAGTACATGGAAGTTAAACATTTCTAACAATCAGTGGGTCAAGAAAGAAACTCTTGGCAAAATTTTGAAAATTCTGCCTTACCTAGCAACTCAGTAATTATAGTACCTTTTACTTTAATATCATAAAGGAAGCAATTATATGTCCAGGAAATGCCGTGAATTCCTAGACAAATCAGCTTTTGCTGCAGAACAAACCACCATAAAACTGCCATGTAACAATAAACATTTATTCTCATGCTCGCAAGTCTTCAAATTAGCTGAGACAGCCTGCTTCAGGCCAAACGTGTGTGGGAAAGCTAGGAGAGTCAGGCTGAAGGAGCAACAGCTTACCTGGGGGCATTTTCTTCTCATGGCAGAGGACAAAAACTCCTGGAGCAATGACGGGATGCACATGATTCCCCTTCCTGCCCAGGCTCACATGCTGTATGTTACCACGTCTGCCTATGAACCACTGGCCAGAGCAAACCACACAGCCAAGCCCACTACCAGCGGAAAAGGGAAGAATACTTACCTCTACCATAAGAGTTGGAGGGGAGGGAATGAGTATTTACTGAATGATCATCTGCTCTTCCACAGCCTCCTTAGAAGAGCTTTGAAAAATGCTGCTGTTTTTACTCCTATGGGTGCTGAACACTCTTGTCTTCTTATTAACCATGTTGGTTGTGTTGTGAATGAAAGATTAGTACTCATATTCTTGCTGTATTTGTAACTATTAAAAGCCATATAGAAATGCTCAGTTCTTCAAAGCCATTTTACCCGGACTAGTGAGTGTTGACTTACTAATTTATTCTTAGCTGAGCAGCATTAGCACCTCATGAGCTTTTTTGCCTTGACACAATTTCTTTTCTAGTACTTAACAGGAACTTAAAAAAAAATGCCTGTATGATATATCAAAGCACTAAAAGTGAAGCTAACACCATCAATAGGAACTGAATTAATATACCTTTTCTGAAAATCTTCCTAGAAGAAAAACTCCTCTGACATCCGAATTTTTTACTTGCTATAGAAAACTTCAACCCTTGGATGGAATCTTTGTGAACTTTATCTCTGCTGAAGAAAAAATATCCAATATAAATACAATAGAGAGTCTAATCTTCCTTGGCCTTGAAGACCTTGATATGCTGCTAATATTTTCACATGCAAAAAAGCTGATGGTGAATGATGACATTATCCTGAATTCTGCATTACTCAGCCAACTGATAATATGTAGCCTCCTCTCATGCTATAGTGCCCCTTCCAACAAATATGTCTCCCACAAAAATTTCCATCCTATTTGTTTGATTTAGAACTTGGTGAAAAGAAAGATATTTTTATCTTAATTTCAAGCCAGACAATATGCGGTCATGAAAACATACTGAAAAGGATAAACATATTTTAAACGGGACCTTAAGAGCCAGGCCCGATGCCTCTGCCAAGTTCAATGAATAACTGTTTGGAGTAAGAACAGAACATTGCTCTGGGCTTCAGCCAGCTAGAAAGACTGATGCACTATGACATCTCTGGCTTGTATACCCTCCCTTTCCTTGAAATGAACTCTGGAGGGAGGCTGCAAGGCCAGAGTTGACAGTGAGTTGAAAAGTGTATCTCTGAGTCATAAAGAATCAAAAACCTCACTTACCAAGCCACGCTAGCTGGGAGAAAGATCCATATAAATTAGTGGGAAATCCAAATTCCCATTATTTCCAAATAAAAGGGATACCTCTGGATTTAAAACATTAACAAATAGAATCTATTTTTTTCTTTTTTTCCTTCCAAAAATGCCATTGAAATAACAAAGATATTAAGCCAAAGAGAGAGAGAGAGAGAGAAAACAAATAACACTACTAGAAAAATCAAGAGGACCGTTCTTACCACGGAAGAAATGTTGATGAATTTCTGGAAGCAGGTAGGATGAATATGCACATTTAATGCAAATTCAATGCATATTTAAAAAATTATGTCTAAATTAAATATTTGACTTACTGATCAAACAGATAAAAAGGCAGTTAGTGTCAGAGTTAAGCACCCAACATAGGCAGAAGAGGACAGGGGAATGAATAGGTTTCCCCCAAAGAATTTTAGAAGAATAAATCAGCACAGCAAGGACAAAAAGAGTAGGCTGGAGGAGGCTCAAGATAATCATATTAAAAGTTGTAAATTTCAGGATTGTGTCACTGTTTCATAAGCTGGTCCTATAGACCAGCAGTTCTCAGTGTGTGAGACCTGTGAAATAAAAATGATTTTCAAAATAAGCTAAGATGTTGTTTTCTTTCACTGAGCTGACATTGTGGTAAAACTGCTGATGCCTTAGGTACCTCACTGGTACTGGCAGTCATTGTATTCTTCATCACCAGACACTCGCAAAAAAAGAAAACCAGTTTCACATAAGAATGCCCTTGATGAAGCAGCAAAAATTATGTTATTAAAATATGAACCTTTGGGTCTTTTAAATCTTTTGTGTGACAAAGTAGGATGTATAAAGCACTTTTGTTCAATACCAAATATAAGATTGTCTCAAGAAAGAGCACTTGTACATTGTTTCAGTTGCAAGGTGACTTAGCTGCTTTTTTCATGGAACACCAGTATTTCTTGAAAGAATAGACAAACTGTAGTAATTCAGACTTGGATATCTGGCAGACATTTTCTCAAAAGTGAATGTAATGAGCCTGTCACTGTAAGGAAAATAGCTGATAGTATTTGTTGGGAATGATAACATTCTAGCTTTCAAGAAAAAATCAGGATTTAGGAAAACTTGTATATGCCACTGTAAACCTGACAGGGCCCCAATATAACTTAAGACTTTTTTGATCAATGGAAATACTACTGAATGATTTTTTTTGATATGGTATATTCTCACAACACTTGAAAGATTTGCATAATTCATCGAGCCAGTATTTCCCAAATGATCAATATATGATGTATCAAAGTTGTGCATGGGTAACTGAAAAGTTCAAAGCACAAAAGAGACCACTTGATTTTAATGTAATAGAATACAAAACATTCACTGCTAGGGTTTCAGATTCCATTTAAACCATCCTTTAAGAAACCTGCACTTGTCAAATTTTGGTGTAATATCAAAGAAGATTATCCACATTTATCTGAATTAAATTACTCCTCCCTTTTCCAATTACATATCTGTGTGACATGTAATTCTGTGATGTACTCATGTAATCTGTGTGATGTTGGATTTCAACCAAAACAATATATTATAATAGACTGACTAGAAGCAGATGTGGAAATCCAATTGCTTCTATTAAATAGTTATTAAAGAAATTTGTAAAATGTACCCTTCTAATTTTTTTTTTTGCTTTGAAAAACAGCAATTTTCATAAAATGTTATTTACACTAACATGTAATGGGTTTATTATTGTTATTTAAAAATAAATACTTAATAATTTCTCTAATTTTAATCTATAATACAGGAGCTATCAATAGATATAACCCACATAAACAGAAGTTCTTTGGGGTTCTCAATAATTTTTAAAAGTGTAAAGTGACCTTGACAACAGATTGGAGAATCAGTGCTGTATTCGCCTTGTTTACCATGGTTAGTTTCTACCTTCCGAGGTAAAAAGAAGATGAAGGGGTGAGAAAGCCAGCACTGATGGTGTCCCCACTGCAGCCAAAGTGGAAGGGAGGATGACATGTCACAGCAGTGAAGTCCCGTAACTTTATCAGCTACTTGGGTAAATCTCTTCATACCTTTAATGAAGCTCAAGTCCTGAGGGAACATCTGTTCCTAAAATCCATCAGTAAACTTTGGGAAAGAGTTTACTTTCATTCACCTCCTAATAACCTCCCTCTGCCTTTTTCTCTCATAGCCTTACTTATGTAAACATGTAGCCTTTCTTTCCTGGAATTGCTACAAGAAGAAGTTTTTGCATTCCAGATCGCTAATATTTTTACCACTGACTGCTGTATAACTGACAGTGTGAGAGCTGGTTTGGGGAAGCAAACAGGAGGGTTCCCGTACAATCCAGTCCGACATGAAGCTGTTGGCCTGGCCCCATACAAATCTGAGAGAAGTGGGAAGAGTAAATGAATAACCTATAATGAAAAGAAAAAATCTGGTTTCAGTTTGTGACTCCCCACCCTTAGGCAAACACACACTTTGCACACTGTGGTAGGCACTTTCTTCCTCTGGGAATTACGAAGTCCTGCCAGGGCCCTGGTTGGTCTGAAAAGACAAGGAAGTGGTGATATGCAGGGTTTCAAGGCAAGGCAAAGCCTCAGGACAAGCGTTCAGATTCTCACTGATGATTAAGCATTTAGTCACTATTTAATCAGCAAGACTTAAGTGTACTATCCAAGGTTGGGTACAATTTACCAAAGAAAAGGTTGGTATTGGATTAAAAAAAGCTTAGATACATATCAAGATAGACTCTCCTTCAGACTATTACAAATTTTCTTTTCCGTTCAGAAATGATTTGTTATTCTCAGTCTAGTAAAGAAATTATTAATGCATCAGTGATAAGGTAAGGCATTTCAGCAAACTGATACTGTTTCAATAATTCTGAGAACCCAAAAATCATTCTAGTAAAATTAGAATAAAATAAGTTCACTTCTTCCAAATATCCAATGTAGTTTCTTTGAAGAGTGATAAAATTAACTGTTTTCTCTATCTCAATTCTGGTGACTTAATTTGAAATTTTAAAAAGCACATCATTGATGGAGTTGTAAGTTTTGGAAGACTGGCAAAATGGCTAATGGTCCTGATAACACAGAATCTTATTTTCTTACACAATTGTCCCCATTTCTCCTTTTTATGTTTGGTAACTAGGATTTAGGTTTTGTGAACACCTGGGTGTTGGGCTCTTATTATCCTCAGCAATCTTGAAATTCCTACTTCCCTAATGTTACTTGCCAGAGTCATACAGCAGTCAGTGGTAAAAATATTAGAGATCTGGAATTCAAAAACTTCTTGTAGCAATTCCAGGAAAATAAGGCTACATGGTCACATAAGTAAGGCTATGAGAGAAGAAGAGGTAGAGGGAGGTTATTAAGAGGTGAATGAAAGTGGTATTATGCCCATCTCAATGCCAGTATTTCACTTTCACTTTCACTTTATATTTGTATTTATATTTCACTTTCCTTCTTGCACTACAGAGGGCAGACATCATAGACCTTGTAAGGGATCCTAGTATCTTCCTTACTAAAACATTTCTTAATATATTAAGAAAGGAAGTCCCCTCTGGGACTTCTTAGTAGATATGAGGGAGGTGACACCAACTGAGTAGGAAAGACTCACTTCTGTGTGTCTCCGTTACTCTCACACCACCAGCACACTCACAATGCTTGTGACACTGGATGTGAGGTTTTTTTCCACCCCAAGTAATTCTGTGCAACACCAGCTGGGTGTCCTACAATTTAACTCAATTCTGACACTGCCTGGAGTTAGCACAGACCACACAGGTTAAGGGCTCAGTCCCGCGAGACTGCCCCCCACTTCAGATGCCAACCTCAAGTAGTAGGTCCCCAGGATACCCACAACTTCTGACTTGGCTACACATCAGAGTTTCCCAGGACCTTCTCCCCCTTGGGTTCAATTATTTGTTAGAACAGTTCACAGAACTCAGGAAAACACGTTTACCTGGTTTTTAAAAATATAATAAAGGATATGGTAAAGGATACAGATGAACAGCCAGGTGGAGACACACAGAGTGAGTCCTGAGAGGGTTCTGGGCACAGGAGCTCCTGCCACCCTCCCAGTATGAGGACGCGCGTGTGTTCAACACAGAAGCTCTCTGAACCCCATCTTTTTGGGTTTTTATGGAGGCTTCTTTACATAGGCATGACTGATTAAATCACTGGCCCCTGGTGACTGGACTCAGTCTCCAGCCCCTCTCCCTTCCCTGGAGGTCAGGGGGTGGGACTGAAAGTTCTGACTCCCTGATCACATGGCTGGTTCCCTGCCAATCAGCTCCCATCCTGGGGTGCTGTCCAAAAGTCACTCATTAACATGAACTCAGGGATGCTCGAGAAGGTTTGTTATAAACATCAATACTCTTTTATTATTTTTATCACCTAGGAAATTCCAAGGGTTTTAGGAGCTCTGTGTCAGAAAAGGGGACAAAAACCAAATACATATTTCTTATTATATGTCACAATATCACAGCAGGTCACACATGAAAACCTGCTCCAATATTCCTACCTACTTAGTCTTTGGAGCCCTTCCACATACTGTCTCAGGGATGTTCTTGCACCAAACTTCATTAAATGTAGGTCACCACTGAATCAAAAATTTAATCATCCAAGCAAGCTATAAGAGCCATTTCTAGCTTTAGCTAAAACATTAAATCCAGAATATCTGGTAAATAAACTCATAGTAATATATATATCCTGATATAAAGCTCTGCTCTGTTCTTTTTGGCCTAGCACCCTTAGAATCTATTCCCACACCTATTTCCTGGGTTTCTACTAATATGAATTATCAAACTCCTGAATTTATTTTGAAGTGTAATGATTTCTTCTCAGGTCAGAATCTTCATTTGTTCTGCTGGAGCATGCTGAGATCTGACTTTAGTTTAGGTCCAGAATAGGAAATAATGGACAGGGAGGATGGGTCTTGAGGAGAATAAGTACCCCCTTGCAAGGCAACTGCCTCATATATGGTGACTATAGAGTCTTCAAGAAGGAAAGGTCACTCTTCTCACTCAAGAAGAGGGGCTGCTTCTGCTTGCTCAGAGAGATGTGGGACTTCAGCTTCAAGTCCAAGCCAAGTCTCAGAATCTGCTTGTTCCCAGTGCCCTGTCACATAAACAGCTTGGTGAGTCTGTGAATTCAATTTCCATTATCATTCTACAAACCCCACCAGTCATATTTTTAATGAAGATGGTCTTACAGCTATACAAAATTTTATATATATATATATATATTTTAGGGTTTCCATAAAAGCTCTCTAATCATCTCAACGTGACCTTGAGCTTGGACTTTAAAGCCTTGAGTTAGTCATTTTCTGTCAGATTTCTACTCAGTCATAGAATTTCAACCCACCCTACAGTCCTGTCATCATGATGGCTAAGTGCAACGTCCACTTGGTTTTGAAGGTAACTACTTCAATAGGTACTTCTCAAGCAACCACAGGAGTACTTTAATTAGTCATGATCCTACTGTATGTTATAGGTTACCAGAATCCTTTTTCCATCGACAAGGAATTAAGCACTTCATTCAAGGCCAAGAACATCTACAAATCAATCCCAGAATTCTATCTTCGAGGAATAGAAAGAACAACTTTAACATTTTCATAATTAAGCAGTATTGATCTGAAATTACAGCTGATCCTCATATCAGAGTCCAGTCAGAAAGACAAGCCACAGTAGGTATTTCAGCAGAGGGAATTTATTATAGGGAAAGTGCTTATCCTGGTGTTAGAGGGCTGAAAAAGCAAAAAGTAGATGCTCAGGTAACCTAGAAACAATAACTGCAGGAAGCAGCTACCACCTCTAGGACTGCAGGAACAAAAGGAGGAAAATGGTAACCAGAACCTGGAAGGCCAAAATAGAGACCTCACAGAATTAGGGCTCAAACCTCTGCAGAGGGTGGAACCACCTGTCTGGTTCCAGTAGTGCTGAAAGCAGTTGGAGGCTAGAACCAACTGCCCCTGCAGAGGTGAAGCACACATTGCAGGTGAAGGGCTGCGGACCCTGCAACACTAACAAGAGCAACAGGAACTGGAAGTGGGTTCTCCCCAACTCCCTCCTCCCAGTTTTCCTATAGTGCCCCTACTGGCAGAACCTAAGAAGAAACAATCTGACAAAGGAGTCTGGGAAATAAGTTGTGGAGAATTAGCCCCTGGGTCACAAGAGTACAGAAGATGGACTTGGAGCTAAGAGACAATAGGGACATGAACAACATAGATGGTGTTTATATCCAGTGCTTCTTTACGACTAAGTGAGGTTTAGTCCAAGAATACAAGGTTAGTTTCATTTTTGAAAATCAAGCAGAGCATAGTTTCCCACAGATTATTAAGCTAACAATTTCTTAAATTTCAAGTTTTGGACAATTTAAGGACTTAACAGTTTTGGTAATCGTGAAAACAAAATTACTATGTTTTAGCCCATGTATTCTCTCCTAGGAAATATCATTTCATATTTCAGTTATTGAAACTATCATAATGTAACCCTAGTCATTTATTAGTGCTTGTCATAAGTTACACTGCTTTGCTAGCATATCCTGGGTATACTGTAAGTTTTCTATCCATAGAGCCCAGTGAACAATCTCTCTGTGGTCTGTATGTGTGTTTATGCTATTTGTTTTGCCTTTAAATAGAAAGCATTTCTTGTTTAAGAAAGAACAAAGATTACTGTACTTCAGGGTATATAAATTTTATCTCTTTCTATACTAGTAATGACTACCAAAATTAATATAGTACTGTTTACAATCACTCAAAGAAAAAAATGAAACATTTAGGTGCAAATCTAACAAAATATTCACAGGCCATATATGCTAAAAACTACAAAATGCTGATGAAAGAAGTCAAAGAGAACCTAAGTAAACGGAGAGCATGCCATGTTCATCAGTTGGAAGACTCCCCATACTAAAGATGTCAATTCTCCCCAAATTGTCATAGTTTTAATGTTACTCCTATGAAAATTCCAGCCAGTTTTTTTTTTGCATATTAGACAAAATTATTCTAAAAGGCAAATAGCTAAAACCATTTGGAAAAGGATAGAGCAGGAAGAGTCAGCCTGCCCAATTTCAGACTGGGCAGAGACACAGAGATCAACAAAATAGAACAGAGAACCTAGAAATAGACCAGCAGCAAATATCCCAAATGACAAAGGAGCAAAGGCAATTCAATTCAGGGAAGTACCCTTCTCAAAAGATGGTGCTGGAGCAATGGGACATGCACAGGGAAAGAAAAAGAGGACCTTGACTTAAGTCTCACACGTCATGACAAAATTCAATCAAAATGAATCAGAGACTTAAATATAAAATGTAAACAATAAACATTTTAGAGAAAAAATAGAAAATCTTCAGGATCTAGGATTAAGCAAAGAGTTCTTAGACAACATAAAGACATGACCTATAAAACTTGTTAAACTGGCCTTTAAAAACTCTATGAAAGTCCATGTGATATGGATGAAAAGACAAGCTAGGGGAAAATATTTGCAAATCACTTCTTCAACAAAAGACTAGTATCTAGAATATATAAAGGACTCTCAAAGCTCAACAGTAAGAAAAAAAAAAAAAGACATGAAAACATATTTCACCAGTGAGGATACACAGAGGGCAAACAAGCAAAGATGTTCAGCACCACTAGCCACTGGGTGTGGTTTTGTGAATTAAAATCACAATGCAAATATCGCATGTGAACCATATGAAATATCACTATGTACCTATCAGAATGACTAAAACATAAAATTGAGACAACACCAAATGTTAGTGAGGATACAAACAAACTGGATCTCTCATACATGGCTGGTGGGAATGTAAAATGGTGCACCTAAACTGGAAAACAGTTTGGCAGCTTCTTAAACTAGACATGCAGCCTAAAAAACTGGATATACTATGCATACAACTGTATTCTTAGGCATTTAACCTAGAGAATGAAAACTCATATTCATACAAAAACCTGTACATGAATATTTATAGCAGCTTTATTCATAATATTCTCAAACTGGAAAGTACCCAGAAAGAACAAAAGATTGACACACAGTCTGCATGGTACAGTCATACCATGAGATACTGTGCAGCAATAAAAAGGAAAAAAGATCAATATGCAATCTGGGTGAATCTCCAGAGAAAAATGCTAAATGAAAAAATCCAGGCTCAAAAAGGTTGCATACTGCATAATTCCATTTATTTAACATTTTTGAAATGACAAAATTATGAAAATGGAGAATAGATTAGTGGTTGCCAGGGGTTAACTAGGGGTGGGATCAGGAGTGAAGTAGGTGTGGCTATAAAGGGCAACATGAGTGACCCTTGTGGTGATGATGGAAATGCTCTTTATCTTTACTGCATCAATGTTAATATCCTGGTTATGATATTATAGTTTGGCAAGATGTTACCAGTGGGGAAAAGTATGTAAAGGTACATGAGAATCTTTATTATTTCTTACAACTTCATGTGAATCTATAATTATTACCAAAAAAAGCTTTTAATTTTTTAAATTAAAAAAACCTGTAAAAAGTAATAGCAATCAAATTTGGTAGTAGAAAGTGGTAAATAGATGGATATATAGAAGAGACAAGAATGGCAGAATGTTGGTAATTGTTGAAACTTAGAGATGATTACATGGAGGTTCACAATTATTCTACTTACTTTACATATGCTTGAAATCTTCCATAGTAAATGGAAAATAAAAGAGACATTGAGAGAGAAAAGAGAATTCATAAGTACATCAAACAAGTCAGTCAATAAGTCAATAAATAACTCTTCTCTCACCAATAAAAAATTAGAATGACAAGAATCTTATTCATAATAGCAACCATAACTATGAAGTACCAAGGAATTAACTTTTTGAGAAATGTTAAGATTTAGATAAGGAAAACTATACAAATACACTGAAAATCTTAAATAAAGACCTAAATCATGGTTCTAAGTAAATGGAAAAACACAATGCTCCAGAATGAAAAGATTCAAAATTATAAAAGTGCCAATTATCCTACATTTAACCTATAAATTGAGTCTAATCACAACCAAAACCTCAACATTATTACTTATGTAGTCTGAAAAGCTTATTCTAATGTTATTATTGAAGAAAAAATGCACAAGATATAGCCCTTCAATTTGAGGGAATGTTCTATACTAGATATCAAGATATATTATAAAACTGGGTAAGTAATAAAAATAAGATAATGCAATATTAATGCAGAGACAAACAGCTCTGTTTGTAAAGAGAATCAAGAATTATGAATGTTTGATATTTCTGAAAAATGGCATCTCACATAATTGTGATTAAAATGAACTAATCATCATGTGATTTTAAAATTGGTTAACGATTTGGAAAAATATTGAAGTAGGTCCCTTTCTTACTATTCAGAACAATGTACTCCTCAAGGAGTGAAGAGTAGTTGATGCTTTTAAAAATAATAACAATTTTTAAAAAAGAGAATTTTTTCTATAATCTGAGGGTAGAAATGGTAGAGGAATTTCTTTCTTAAGCAAATACAAGGCCCAGAAGCTATAAATGAAAAGACTGCTTTCTTAAGTATTAAAAAATTTTCCTCAGGGAAAAAACACATTAACAATCTCTTAAAAGATAAACAGTAAGCTGGAAGAAACATACCTAACAGCAGTCATGATATTTTAAGAGATATTACAAATCGGTAAGAAACAGGAAACCACCCAATAGGGAAAATGGGAAAGACTCTGAATAGCAATTCAAAGAAGAGTAAATATAAAAAGATGTTTAAATTTATTAATAATCAAGAAGATGCAAATTAAAATCAGAGGTTGCAAAATTTAGAAAGACTAATATACAAAACAATGTTGGCATAGGTATGGGAGATAGGTACTCTCGTGTGCTATTTATGGAGGTGCAAATTGATACATACCACAAACTGGATGGCTTTAATCAACAGCAATTTATTGTTTCACATCTGAAATCAAAGTGTTAGCCATGCTCCCTCTGAAAACCATATGGTAATCCTTCCATGCCTCTTCCCAGCTTTTGGTGATTTGCCAGCAATCTGGCATATTTTTGGCTTGTAGATGCACCATGTCAATCCTCCATCCTTACAGGGCACTCTCCCCAAGTCTCTGTCTTCACACCACTGCTTTCTTGTAGGGACACCAGATGTTTGGATTAGCGGTCTACCCAACTCCAGTATGACCTCATCTTAACCAATTACATCTACAATGATCATATTTCCATATAAGTTCACCTTCTGAGATAATGGGGATTGGAACTTCAACATATCTTTCTGAGGGACAAATTCTAGCTGTAGCAGAGAGAAGACAGGTTTTAGTCCAAGAGGAAAACAGAGGAACAATCTACAGCGACGGATGAGTGGGAGTTTTGTTTGCCACAGGTCCCAAAGTCCCAAGGAAAATGGTTGGGAGCGGGTGGGGGTTCTGGTTAGAGAAGAGGTGAAAGGAAAATCTAACTGACATCCTGGATGACAAGAGTGATGGAAAAGTGAGGCATGGGGGTTAGCATGAGGTACCAAATGAGGCTCCGGTTTGAGGGTAGCCATGGCAAACGTGTTGTGGTGGGGTGAATACTTGACATTGGGAGACCCGGTAGGGAAGCAGCCATGGAATGCTTCAGTGGTTGCTGCCAGGTCAGTTACCATTCGTTGACTATAGTTTGCTGGAGGCATTTGTTTTTAACAGATTCTCAGAATATAGTTGAGTTTTCCTAAAAGCTGACAACATCATTATTTTGTTCTTTTAATTAATTTCTTCTTGCTTTGTCTGGCAGGCCGGACACAGTTATGTCTGAGAGCTTCTTCCGTAACTTCTCATGAGCTACTTCTCATAACTTTATTTTCATTGGAATTTTGGGGGTTTCTACTACTCCCTAAGAACCTAAAAGTAAATTCAGTGATAAAGTTTGTTATTTGAGAAAACTGTATCTACTGATTCCATTCTTGTTACCCTTATGAATTCCAAAAGAGCAGAGTACAATGTAAAAGGTGTTCAGTCAAAAGGTTGTTACCATATTACAAAAGCATTCTGGGTAAAGGCCCTGTGTTGTATGTCCTTTTAGAAAATTCTTTTCTTTATGCAAGAGGAAATGGTAACTAATGCTCTGGCTATTGCTTTGTGTTTCACTTGCTTTTATTCTTGATTCTGTAATTTCTTAATTATAGCTCCAGCTGCCTTACATCATATTTGATCCATTTTCATAAAGGATTCTACAAATATTCTCTGATTGTATTTCATAAAAAGAATCCACTACCCAGGGTACAAGCTTAAATGCCAGCACAGGAAGAAATATTCATTAAATGCTGCTGGGGGGCAGCAAGAGAGACTGTGCACCTTCTGAGCAGACTGGTGAGTGGTGTGGCACAGATCTGGAGTTAAGGTTATATCTTCTTTATTATTATTATAGTTGTTTTTTTAATTGTGAAAATGGATACACATTTTTTTATGGAGCTATTTACAAAAACATAAGGGAGGATCATACAAATGCATGTTGCAGTTCATTCGCAGCCAAGCAAAGACTGGTGCATATCAGCCTTTGTTGCTGGCACTGGGGCAGGTAAGAGGTAGCCTTTTTCAGATGCATGTCTGGCAAATAGAGAAAGCCAATCCACAGGTTGAGAAAAATGAAGCCTATATGGAGAGGGAAGGAGAAATGAGTGGCCATACAGCTTCACAATGTGAGGAAAAAGGGGGAACAGCAGCAGGGCTGTGAGATCCAGACTGAGGGTGAGGGCAGAGGTATCGAGCCCAATTGCTTTCTGGCTTCTGGCTCTGGTCCTACTCGCACTTTCTGCCCTTGAGTTCTGTGACACACCACTGTCATCTTATAATAAATCCCTACATAGTGTTAATGCTAAAGCAGGTTTCATTGACTTGCAACCAGAAGGCCATAAAGAACACATTAACATAACTTTTTTTTCAGTCAGTAAAATTTTTTAGACTCTGGGGGGTGGACATGCACATCAAATTCCCAAGAGAATGCTGATTTATTAATTTCTGTGCAGACTAACTGCCAGTGGGACCAGAATACTCCTGCTTACAGGTCAGCTTGTTCTCTCCCAATAGGAAAATCTACATGGAAAGCCAAATTATAATGAGAAGGCTGCTTGATGAGTGCAGATAGAACCAGATAATTAGGGGATCTGAGCAGACTGTCTCCACACGAGGATGGCCAGAGGCACTTTCCTCCGCTTTCAGGATGTGCTGACCCTGCCATGTGCATGTGTGCTCTGGTGGTCTCAGAAAATAGGCCAACTCACTACCCCCAGTGCATCTGTAAGCCAAGTCGGCTAATGAGCTATTTACCTAAAATAAGTATTTGTCCAAACATTTCATGTATGATGGAATGGTTTCCACAGCTTTCTGAGTATTTTTCCCCTAAGGTGATTGTTTGATGTGCATAGTTCTGTCTCCTCATTTTCCTTTTCTCTTCCCTTTCTCTCCCCTTCTCTCCTCTCTTCTATCCCCCTCTTCTCTCTCCCTCCTTTCTTCTTCCCTTTTTTTTTCCCCCTAACTCCCTCCCTCCATCCATCTTTCTCCATCATTTTTTCTCTCTACCTCTAGTTCAAAGACATTTTGGCCTACTGATCTAAGGTTGTCCACCTCTTCACCTTCATCCACATCCCCGTCCCCACTTCATCTCCCAGAGCCTAGGACTAAAGGTTAGGTCTTCAGAAGTGGGTTAATTAAAACCAGAACTATTGCCCAATGCAGAAGACTGGTAGAGCAAATCTAGAGAGGTTGGTGGGGGGTGGATTTAGGGGTAGGGCTCCAAGCCCAGGAGGCAGACCCTCTGTGTGACTTGAAACACAAAGACCAACATAGTGGAGGACTATCAACTTGAAATGAAGGCAGAAGTCTACAGTGTGACCAGAGACTGGACTGAAGGGAGAACAGGCTGAAAGCAAGCGAGGAAACAACAGTCGTTCTGTATTTTCATTGCCCATTAACTATCTTATGCTTTTCTATTTCCTTAAAGCGGTAGTATGTGCCTTTGGAAAATTTTGGCAATGTTGAATGTGCATAAACCTGGAGTTGCTCAACTCGGGTGTTTTATTTATGATTCATCAACTTTATCCCTTTCAAAGCTTTTCTTTCTTGCTTCTTTTGTCTGCTTCTAGGATGTGTGTGTACTAGATTTCATTATTAAACAAATTACGCCAAATCCGATGATTATTGCTCTGTAGTGAGGCATTTCTGTGTTGACAAGGAGAGTGAAGAGATGAGACATTGTTATCAGAACACATTAAGCTCTATTGCATTTTATATTTTGTGACTTCTGAACAATGAAATGATACTGGACTACAAATATTAACCCACACATTATTTGAAAGCTTCTTTTAATCAAATAAAGCCAATCTCAACCAGATAAAGTTTGCTTCTATCATAAAAATGGCTTATTATTCACTTTTGTTTCCGGTTTCTGCTTAATTAATTACCACAATTGAGTGGTTTACTGCAGATTTTATTATCTTACAGCTCTGGAGATTGGAAGCCCTGAAATAAAGGCGCTAGCAAGGTTGTGTTCCTTCTGGAGGCTCTGGGGGGAAATCTGTTTCCTTGCCTTTTCCATCGTCCAGAGGCTGCCTGCATTTCTTGGCTCATGGTCCCTTTCTCCTTCTTCAAGCCAGCAGTGTAGATCTTCAGGTCTCTGTGACAACATCCCCTGCTTCTGTCATCCTTCTCTGACCCTTCTGTCCTCCTCTTATAAGAGCCCTTGTGATTATATTGGGTTAGATAATCCAGGAAAATCCTTGTCTCAAGATGCTTCATGTAATCACACCTGCAAAGTTCCCTTTTATTCTCTAAGGTAACATATTCACAGGTTCTGGGGATTAGGATAAGGAGTCTTTGGGGAGGCTACAATAATATTTATTTATGCTATTTGGCCTGCTGTAATATCATTCATAAGGTAATAATAATATGCAATTTAGAAAAATAAAAATAAAAATTCATGGTTTGACTACTGAAAACTAATCATAACAAACATCTTCCATCTTTTTGTAAATGAACAGTTTTTACATAGTCATGATCATATGATGTATACAATTTTAATCTTCATTTTTCACTAAATATTATATCATCTATTTTTCATGTTAGTTCATAAGTCTGAACATGGTTATTGACTACATAATATTCCATTGAGTGGTTATGCCATCTTTTACTTAAACCTTTCCTTTTTTGGGGGGGAATCTAAGGTGTTTCAAATTTTTTAATATTATAAACAACTCTGTGACAAATATTTTTGTGTTTATATTTTCCCTTGGGATAGATTCCTACATGTGGAATTGCTTTATCAAAGTCTTTTTATAGCAAATGTTTTCCAAATAGCTTATACAAATTTTGGGAACCATCAGGTATGTTAGTCCCCATTTTTAAATCAGCGCATTGTCACCAGCACCAAGTAAAACAATCACAAATAACACCTTTGCCAGTTAGGTGGAATAGATAACTTCCTTTTGTTTGTATTTACATTTGTTTGTTTACAATGGAGAATGAACATTTTCTCGGGTTTATTTGCTAGTTATAGTTCTTCAATGAATTGTTGATTCAGGCCTCTTACTTTTGGGGGTCAGAACATTTTTAAAATCAATTTATCTAAGATCCACACATTTTTAAAAGTTTATTTAATGTGATACCTAATATGAAAAAACATCTCTTGTTTCTGTACTTTTTTATGTCTAGAAGTTTTAAGTTTGTATGTGGTTTAATCTAGCCATCTTATTTTTTTTCTTCTTCTTTGGTTCTTTAAAAATCCTGTTGCCCAAGTTGTTAACTATGTAGCAAGTACATTTAATATTCTTCTAGCTCTTCTTGTGTTTTAAAAAGTGTCTCTTTACTCCATCTGGAATTTAGGTTGAAATGACTACCTGCTTAAATGCTACCAGAGGGGCCTGATTCACACTCTCCAGTTCTCTGCACTGAGCCACCTGCCTTTTCCCTTTTCACTGAAAAGAAATAGAAGAGGTGACAAAGAAGTGTGAAGTGCGGTTTCTCTGGTCACAGGAAATAACTTTTGCTTCTTCTGACTATATTTAACTTTCTTCGAATAGTCTCACCTTCTGATTAGTATTTTAGCTTCAAACTGAGACATAAGTAGCCATAGATAAACTGGCTTAAATATAGTGATGGCGCTCAAAAGTGGACAAAGAGAAAAAAATTGTTAAAAAAGTGTTGGAAGCCATTCTACAAGATCTAAAACATTATGGTGCATTTGATAAATATGAATTTTAGATGAATTAGTCTAGGTAAGTTAAGCAAGAACTGACAATCTTTCCTCTAGACAGTAATTTAGACCAGTACTTTCTAAGGGAAAATGTGAGCCACATATGGAATTTTGAGTTTTCTAGTAGCCATATTAAAGAAGTAGAAAGTAACAGGTGAAGTTAATCTAAATAATGTATTTTATTTAACCCAGTATAGCCAAAATATTACCATTTCAATACATAATCTGTGTTAAATTTATTGAGATAGAATGAAAAAGGAGAATTTAGGTCTTTGAAGTCCAGTGTTGATGTTACATTTACAGCATATCTCAATTTGGAATAACCTCACCTCAGATGCTCAATAGCTACATGTACCTAGTGGCTGTCATGTTGATAAAGCAGCTCTACACATGGTACACATTTTGGCTACTTGACTTCTTTTTACATTCCATGCTGAACAATATTAAAAAATGTCCTTTCTCAGGGTCTAATACAGTTGATCAGCTTTTGGTATTGTTTGGTTACAATTGTTTTAAACATAACACTTTTCAGCAGAACTGGGTGTTTCCCAATCTCTGCAGTCTTGGTTTTCAGACAACCTCTTGGTTGCTGCTTGGTTGATTAGTCTCCTGGTCACTGTCTGTCTCTTTCTGCCTCTACCTCTCACCTCTCACTCATCCCCTTCCATTTTTAGAATAAAAACAGCTTTATCACTGTTCTATAACTAAAAAAGTAATAAATACATATTTATTGTAGAAAAAGGAGAGAATCTGGCACTCAGAAGGAAGAAAGAAGAAACTGAAAACCAGTTATAGCTTATTACAGAAAGAGATCCATCAATTAGTCACATTTAGGTAGTTTTGTCAGTATTGCAAATTCACAGTTAGGAAAACTGAATCATATAATATATGCTATTTCACTTTGCCTTTTACAAATAATATATCATGGATATATTTGTATTAAAAAATATGGATTGACCTCACTGTTCCTCATGGCTGCATAGTGTACCATACATATATTTACCATGCTTTATATAACTAGCTTCCTATTGTTAGACATTTAGGTCACTTCTAATTTTTTGCTCTTAACAACTAGTACATCAATGAGCATCTGTCTACATACTACTTTATATAAATATTGCATAGCTTTCTAAAGAGAAGTTTCTAAAGTAGGTCAAATTTTGATAGACAGGGTTAGATTGTCCTTCAGGAAAGCTGATACAATTTATACTCCTTATAACAGGGTATGAGAATGTCATCCTGCATCTTCACTGGCACTGGGTATTATCAACCCTTTCCAACTATGTCCATTTTATTTTGGATCTTCCTAATTTTGTTTTTAAAATTCTAGAAGTACCTTAACTCTGACTGTAATACATGCAGAGGTTCAACATTTTGAGTGAATTAAATTATATGCCATGTATCTCTAAATGACTTCATGTACATTTAAGGGTCTAACTTGGTATATCAAACAGGATGGACTTGGTTACACTGAAGTAAGGAACAATTAAATATCTATTTCTTGATCATGATCCATATCTGGTACAGTTCCTCAGGGAAGTTCTGTTCATCATAAACACCAGGAGGCTTAGGCTGACAGAGGTTCAATCTTGACACTTGCTTCTAGAATCATTTCGTCAGGTAAAAGGGGACCTAGCAAACCATGCTCTGGTTCTTAAAGCTTCCATCTCAATAGATACAAGGCACTTCTGCTCATGTTTTTTTTCCCCAAAGCAAACCAGAAGAAAAAACCCAGTTTCCAAGGGGATAGGGAAGTGCAGACCTACCATGCACCTGGCAGGAGAACAGGACGTTCTGTGAGCTTCCCTAATGACTGGCACATTTTGGAGGAAAGGAGCTCCTACCAGGTACATACATATCATTATCCAAATGTCACAGATAAACTCTCTAAGTCTCTGTTTTCTTAAGAAATAGCTCAAGGTCACTTAACTAGTAAGTGGCAGCACTGGGATTGTAATTTAGGCCCATAAGACTTAAAACCCATGCTCTTTGTACTATATTATCCTTTTAGGAGCATCTGCAACACTTCCAGAAAGAAGTCCAGGTTTTGGGACATACATCTCCATGTAGTCATGTGTTGATGTGGTCCTCAGATTCTCTGGAGCTCTTTCATGCTCCTTGTTTTCTCAGTCAGCACACTGAACACATCACTGTGCCTGGTCCTTTATGGACTTCCTGCTTCCCATCTGGCAAACTCTGTTTAGAGTCAGTTCTCCTCTTGTGGCAACTGTTCTGCAAAGGTATCCATTGTGATGACCTCCTCACAAGTCCTTTGGGCCATCAATTGTAAATACAGTATCATTGCTTTGGGGATGTTTTCTTTTAAAAATCCTATGCTCTGATCATGTTTCAATTAAAAAGAGGCCCAGGAGCATTATTTTGGACAACTACAAAAATTACTGTACAATAATTTTCAACTGTCTAATCTTTTGACAATGATATTCTAGGGGAGGGAAATTAAAATTTTGGGAGAACCCTCTGGGTGTCAGGCATGCTTCTAAGAATTTTAATGTATTTTTAGCCTCATTTATTCTTCATAACAACACTCTGAGGAAGGGGTTATTATTCAGGAGTATAATTATCAAATCAAAGAGGATGATTAAAGTAAAAAAAAAAAAGGAAGACATCTGGCCTCAAATGTCTGAATAAGGGTAATAACACTTTCTTTATCATAGATTCCCTTAATTATTCTCATGGGGAGTTTTTCACCCTCTGAAAGACATTTAATATTTTTAAAAGGTGTGTTTGACCATCCCTGTAAGATTTAGAAATGAATATTGAACTCGAGAGCATATCATTTGGGACTCTTTTGGGTGCAAGTAACAGAAAGCTTAAACCATCCTGGCTTAAGCGAAAAAGAGGGATTTATTGTCTTGTGCAACTAAAAAGTACAGGCATGGATGGAGCTTTAGATACAGTTTAAGTCAAGGACTCAAAGCTCAGTCCAAATCTCACTCTATTTCTTGGAACTAGTTTTCCCTATATTGGCTTCATCTTCAGATTCTAAGAGGTGGAAAGAAGACTTTTGTCTTTTGTCCTCCCAGATTTAAGTCCAGTAGAGAAGATCATGTGTTTCTCTCTCAGGAGTCTCAGAAAAATTTTATTGCATTTCATTGGCTGTGATTAGGTCAAAGCCTGTCTCTTAAGCAATCACCATGTGCTGGGAACTGTGATGCTGTAACTGATGAGGCCTGAGTTAATGCCCATCCCTTCTCACGTGGACTTCATATGAGAATGAGAGTTGGGGTGGTTCCAGAGAAGAAAATTAGGGTGCAGTTGTCAGAAGAAAGCTTAGTATATGCTGCATAGTGAAAACAGCTGATACCAGTACAAACAGTACTATCAAATCCTCCACCTCCTTTTCTACTACTTAAAATGGTGTTCAATATAAAAATGTTTTCATGGTGTAGAAGCCTAACTTACAAGCTTACTGCGAAGATAAAGAAAAGTGTTCTTTAGAAGATAAATTTATCCAGTAATTACTATGTAACATGAAAACTTTCCATTTCTTAGCTGTCAGAAAGCTTAAAGCTTTATTAGTGTTCAATTACAGAGACTCTCTCTTCCCAAATTCCTACTATAGTTATTTATCTTATCGTTTTTTAAAAAAAGTAATTCCTTTTTTTACTTAAGAAAAATACATATTCTTACAGAAAAATTGGAGAATAAAGAAAAACCCAGAGATAATTATTTTGCTATCTTCCTTGCATTTATGCCATAAATTTCTTTCATGTGCAAAATTGGGATAATATCATGAATACTATATAAACTTTTTTCACTTAACAGCATATTATGAATATTGTGCCATACTTTTAGATATCATTATACATGCTTTTTAATGACTGCTTTGTATTCTTCCAATGGATGTACCACAATTTACTTACAAATGTTCCTACATTTTTTCCCTTTTATGTAAATATGATAGAGCAGTGGGTATTTTTGTGTCTATCTGTGATTAATTCCTTAGAATAAGTTTTAGAAGTGGATTTGTTCCCCAGAAAGGCTATGCCACCACATACAATTTTTTTTCATAGCTGGTTAAGAAGTAAAAGAAATTTCAGGTATATTGCTACTTGGCAGAAGAACACTAAACTACAGTTACATACATTTAGTAGTTACCTAGGAGAGGCCACTTGGTTGACAGTTGAATTCCTTGGAAAGTCATTTGGCAGTCTCAATTTTCCACTTGCTTTCTCATCTAATGGGAAAAGGGAACTTTTTTTTTCTCTCTCTCAAATGACTACTGTTATCCTGTTTTGGAGTCATATCAGGCCATTAATGCTGTATGACCAAGGTTTAGAGGGAATGCCCTACCAAGGCTGGGAAAGTACTTAGGGTACAAGTCAGAGCAGACTTCCTGGAAGAGCCAAGACTTGAGCTGGGAACTGCATTTGGGTATCACCAAGTAGACAGAGGATGAGGAGTTGTATGTACTTTGTAGGGGCAAAGGCCATTTGGGGCACCTTGCCTTAAACCAGTGAGGTATAAAATCATTGGTACACAAAAGAATAAAACAAGTAAAACCGAAAACTTATCACCCCATAGCATTCACAATGCCATTTCCCTATGATTGAATATAATGCTGTTTTGAACAACAGGAATTTACTAAGAGCCCTCTGTGTAGGGTCTTGCCAATATCAGAGATACAGTGTCTCTGGGCTAGGCTGACGTACATTCTTTTATTAAGGAATGAGATGGATATTTTAGGACATCAAGAGCTAGAGACTAGTGAAAGAAATATTCTTTGTTTGCTTTTTACTGTCTATGGAAAGCAATTGCCTAACAACATTCAGATCTGACCTGCAATATCTTGCAGCTCTTTACCAAAGGCGGGGTTCTTCTGGAAGTTTGAATAGTCTAGCACCCTTTTGCTGGATTAGCCTACTTGGTTTGAGTGGGTGGAGATAGAAGTCATTTGCCTGCAGCTCTTAGGCAAATCCTTTCAACTTTGGCAAGCTTCTTTAATTATCTCCCTGGGGAGGGATTTGGAGAACACTTCTGTTTGAGGTAGGAAGGCTTTCTCTGTCCTTAAAAGAATACTTAAAGTTCAAGTGAATATAATTTCTGGACACAGAAATTATTACAGAAATTTTTTATGTACTTTATGTCTCATTTATTCCAAGTAGTATAGTCTTTTGGAAGGGTGCACACAAACTTGGTGTGATGAAAGCACAAAGGTCAGTCACAATTGTCTAATCCCACTGGTTTCCCATGACAAGGAAGAAACTTAATTGTATGGAGAATGACATGGGTGTTAGGGTTCATTAAGCAGAACTTGTCCAGGGCCTTGTAGCCCTTCTGCATCAGGTTAAGCCAGTAGCTGAATAAACACCAAATACTTTAACTTGAACTGTAAGGGCTCCAGAAATATTACTACTAGTGAGTCATTCAAGGGTGTAGCCAAAAAGCAATTCCAGACAGGTAGAAAGGGGAGGTTCAGTTACTCTACTATTTGAAATTCCCCTGGGATAAATATCTAGCATGGGATCAACAGTAGTGGCACTTGGCCCTGTGCTTTGGATTTTTGTGTGGTCCATGTTTCAAGAGGCAACTTGGTCCAACCCTAAAATGCCTAGAAAAGATGACCCCTGGAGGTAAAAGTAAGCACCCATGGGCTGCAGACTCATCAGCCTCTGAAATGAGTCCTTGTTTGTCTTTGAAGTCCTCATGCTAAGGGTGGAACCTCTGTGCCGTTTATACCTGTTATAGCACCTGGCCCACAGGAGTTCTCATCTGCTGGGTGGATGAACAGATGGATGAATGAGGTTAGGCTAGGACCAATTCCAGGGCCCTCTAGTCCTGTTTGCCTGGTCTTCACACATGGGTGCCCAGCACTGCACTTCAGCAACAGAAGATGATGTGACAGAGGCTGCTGTAGAGCACAGATGCCACAAGCCTGGGATTTAGAGTCAAGACACATCTGAGCACCTTGCTCTGCCACCTGTTAGTTGTGTGACCTCAGCCCAGTTATTTGATCTTTGTTCTTCCATTTCTCACATATGAAATGAGATAAAATCTTCCTCATTTGGCTATCAGGAGAATAAAATGATGCCTATAAAATGTGTAGCTAAGTCCCTGGCACACAGTAAGTGCTCAGCAAATAGGCCAACCTGGGATTCTGTGCATCTGTAGTGCAGTGTGAGAAGCTAGGTCTCAGGAGGAACAGCACACATCACTATTTCTGAGGGAGGCAGAATTATAAATTCTGGACCCTGCAGTGTCAGGCAGTGCAGTGCACTGACCTCAGGACTTTTCTTTCAGGAGTTTGGGCCTTTAACCATGAACAAAAGTCTCTGAGGCCATATGTATGGGGACAAGGTCAGGGCTAGGCTTATGGTAAAGTCATACTGACCTAGAAGCCGATCTGCTTGATTTTTCAGGATAAGAGTTATGGCTGACTTCATAGATGATGAGGAATGGAAGGGAGGTTCAATTGGGTGTTGTAGTCTGGGTCTCAAATTTGATGGGCTTCCTCATTAATCAAGGCTCAGCATGGATGAACCCTCCCTGCCAAGCACCTTTATGGGGCTATTGAGAATGCTAAATTTGATTCAGGCAAAATGCACCACTGGGCAAATTTTGCTGTGAGTTCTACATGCCAGGAACTTCAGCAATCTGTCATCTGAGAAATCCCCAGAACACTGAGACAGGAGCCAATATCTGCCCTGTAAGCCAGGTGGGTGATGATTCTGTTTGTGAAATTTTAATTGCTCAGAAATGACTGATGGTGCTGTGGGTGATTATAGTCATCCTGGGTAATCAGTCATTCACTCAACAAACATTCATTTCCCTTCTTTGCTTTCTTCCTAGGTGAAACTGTAGCAGTGAGAAGCCACGTATTTGAGTCCACAATGTGCCAGGCATGCTTCTAGTTTTTCATCCTATTTGCTTCCACACACAAAAGTGTCTACATATGAATCCCAGGAGGTTTGGTGACTCTCTAATACTCCCCAGAGCTACTTTTAAAGCAGTGAGGTAACTCAAGTTCCAGCAGAGGCTGGACTCAAATGCTAAGCATGAACACTTGAGAGAAGTTGCACAGTACAGCTGTTGTTTAGTATCTTTGCACATTAACTATTCTCACTATCAGTAAATGGAATATTTAGATAGCAGTCACTGGTGGAGGCCAAAGGTTTTAGCAACAGAATCGTTTTACATTTAAAAGCTATTGAACAAGTCATTCTCTTTTTTCTGTACGGATACTCAGTGGCACTCTAGAGAATAAACACACATGGAGATCAAATCCCAGGGCTCTTGGTGTATGGGGGTTTAAAATCTCCTGGAGGCACTCTTTCTCCAAGGAGTCAGCATGATGTGGTAAATGCTTAGCTCAGAACTGGAGGTTGGGATATTGGGGTTCAAAATTCTTGCCGTGCCACTTACTTGCCAAATGACTCTGTGAGGGCTGCTGCTTCCTTGTCTGTAGAACGAGGAGCAGTCTGGAGAGTACTAGGAGACTGAGTTAGCGTGGATGATCATTCAGAAATCTGGAAACAATGTAATAACTGTTCAAATTAATGTATCTTAGTAACTCTGAGCAGGGGTCAGAGATATTTGGCACCAGATAACAAAATCTCAGAGCTATGGAATGCTACTGAAGTGCCAAGTTCCTAGAATCACACAACTGTCACTAGCTTTTAATATGAAATTCTTTGATGGATAATTTCATCATGTTGGTAGATAATGACTTTTACAAAACTATGCTCTTTGAAATCTACTTGCAGACTCTAGTCTCCTCTTATTTTTCATTATTAGGAATAAAAAAGTAATACCATCAACTGTGGATTCAGTGCTTATAATGTACTAAGTACTTTTTACACTGGACTAAACATTACCTCATTAGTTCCTCCCAATAACTTTATTATTGCTCCCATTTTACAAATGAGAAAATAAAGGCTCAGAGAGGTTCAGAGGCTTTCCTAAGGTCACACCACTAATAAATGGATTTACTACAATTTTAATCTGACTCAGACTGACTTCCATCAGAGTCCACACTCTTATGGCTAGAAATTCTAGTGTTTTTGTATCAAATATGACTAGCATCATTATAATCAACACACAATTGTGAGGTGTCAGATGTGAACAGAAGGCAGAGGAGGAGAAATTGGATATAGTCCTTGCCTTTAAGATCCTCATATCTGGAAACAGTATGTTTGTAAATGATATAACAGCACAGAGCAATGAGTGGTACTGATTGTCAGAAACGGAGGGGCTCAGACACAGGAAAAGTCTTTCAGATTCTGAAAAAGTGTTACTGACAAATTAGGGCTTCATTTGAACACTGAAGAATGGAGGTTGAAGAATTTTGAGGAAAGCAGAGAGAACAGGAAAGATACTGGAGGCAGGGGGAAGGGTAAGAACAAAGACTTGGAGATGGAGTGTACTTGGAATGTTCTAAGAACACTGGGTGGTATCAGAAATCTGCTTGACACTAGCAGAGGATTTGGGGAGCAAGAGATTCATCTGGGCACCAGGTAAGGACTCAGTCTCCTTTGTGAAGACAGTTCTTCTAAGCAGGTGCACTTATACTGGGTGTGTCTTCTTTATAAAGCAAGAAATAAATGATTTCTATAGAGATGTTAGATTGCTTCTCCAGAGAAATTTTATTAATGGAAAAACAGCCAATTAGAGAACATCTGTAAATCCCACCAAAGACTCTGATATTCACATGGCCACGCTAAAGGAGCTGCCTTCCATTCTGCCCATGTTACATGTTCATGCTTTAC
The DNA here is from genome assembly GCF_030020395.1 of Manis pentadactyla. Taxonomy (NCBI): domain Eukaryota; kingdom Metazoa; phylum Chordata; class Mammalia; order Pholidota; family Manidae; genus Manis; species Manis pentadactyla. The sequence continues at coordinate 51,032,003 of NC_080027.1, forward strand.
TGACAAGAATTGAGGGGAAATAAAAAGTGGCTAAAAAAGCTGTGTTAGGATGGCCTTATGGGTGATATTCCTTTTTTCCTTCTTAAAGTTGACTTTAATATTACTGTTAAGTACTAATTGACATTTTAAATGAGCCCAATCACATTGGGGTCCTACAGTAATTTCTGAATTGAATACTAAGTAAGTTATTTGTAACTTTTAGTGACCAGAAATTATTTTAAGGCCTAAGACAAATCAAGGGAGAATGCGCATACCATTCCTTGGCCTGGACTCCCTTCTACTCTGGCTGCCTGGGGAGCTCCTATTCATCCTTTAAAAAACTGAGCAGACTTCTCTTAGAAGCCTTCCATCTGCTCACTTATATCCCACCCCCCAACAGAATTTACCTGGTGGTAACTCTACCTATAGTACCTTATAACAGTAGAAAACAGTAATTTGGAGTCAATTAGGAAGTTTAGGAATCCTACCTCCACTACTTGATAGCTTTGCAACTAAGTTATTTAACTGAGCCTTAGTTTCTTCATCCATAAAATGGGGATAATATCTTTTGAGCAGATAAGAATTGAAATAAAATATATAAAATGCTTAGACCAGTTTATAGCATTTAATATGTGTTCAATAAATGGTTCCTTTCATAATTAACCATTCCTATGATTGCATTTCATCACATTTGTTGCTTACTTGTTTTTTTTCCTCCCATCAGCCCCTAGAGGGCAGGGACAATGTTTTGTTTCTCTCTAGTACCCCGTCCCTGGCACACTTCGGGTAGTAAGTGTTTATTGCAGAAAGGAAGGAACAGAGTGAACTACTCCAAGGTTTGGGGGTACGGGCTCTAAAAGCTAATTTTCCCATGCAGCTTGTTCTTCATGCTCACTTGCGAAGCCCCCCTGAGCCTCACCATCACTCCCAAGGCACTACTGCCCCAGCTACAAGTGCTTCTGCAGGCAGCTCCACTGCGGGCAAGAAAGGCTGGAGGGCCTTAACGGATTTATGGACGATCTGGGCCTTTATTCCAGCACCCAGCAGTGCTTGAGGCTAGTGGCCTAGTCTGGGTCAGCATGCACTCTGCCAGCTCCTCCCCACCTGAGGGGAGCTGGCGGGGATGGGACAGGAAATCCTGGACCTCTTCCAGCCGGTTAGACCCCAAAGGTCCTTAGGAAAGACTGGCAGGCCGGTCTCAACGGGCCTAATGCTGCAGCAAAAACTGCCAGGTGTGGGAACCGTTCTGTGGCCGCAGTGCAGGCAGGTGGATGTGCGCAGATGTGGAAGTCCCAACATATCTCACTTGGGTGGCTTCCAAATGTGACCAGGGACCCTTCAGCTCCGGCTCCAGGATTTCTGCAGTTTGTCTGAAGGCAGCAGATGGGGAGGGTGGGGGCTCTGGACCTGGATTGGCATGGTCTGAGGGCCCAGCCAGGGAATACTACCTTCTTACTGGTGACTGCCTGGAGCTGGGGGTGGGGGTAGGGCTGTGGGGCTGCTTGGGGAGAACAGCCCTTGGGAGGAAGGTGGCTCAGGGCTTGAGGTGAGAAGGCAGTAATGAGGACCCAGAGGAGGAAGGGACCTGGGGGATGAAAGCCCAGAAGGCTAGGGGGAAGGGCCCAGGAGGGGGGGGCTCGAGGTGCTGGCGCAGAGAAGAGGGAGCGGGGCAGCTAACTGACTTGGTTTGGGGGGTTAGAGGAGCAGCCGGGAGGGACAGTGCTGAATGTGGGGAGGGCAGAGAGGCAGGGAGCTGAGAGGAAGGAGAGAAGGAGGTGAGTAGGAGAGGAGAAGCGGGAGGTTGGCGGAAGAGGGGAAAGACAGAGACAGAGAGAAAGGGAAGCAGAGAGACAGCCTCACAGAAACAGACACACATATCAGCGGAAGAGAGAGACACAGGGACCGCTGACAACGGAAAGGGAGAGAGAGAAACAGAGATCCAGGTCCAAGAGAGCAAGAGCAGGAGCCACCCGGTGGGCAGAGAAGCCACCAAGCAGGTGGAGAGCTGGTGGGGAGGCGAGAGAGAGGGACGGAGAGGACTGGGGCTGGGCGGGGGGCAGGAAAAGGGAGGAAAGCCTAGAGAGAAGCGGAAGACAAAGGGGGAAGGGGAGGTAGAAGGAACGCAGGGAGGTGGGCAAAAAGGAGGTAGGAGAAAGAGAAACCCAGAGGGAGGGGAGAAGAGCCGCCAGGAGAGGCTTGGCGGGCAACCCTCAGGAGGAGGCGACTTTGAGGAGGCAAGTTGGGCAGTGGAGAGCCAGCTCCCTCTCTGACAATTCCAGATGAAAAGCTCAGCAAACGGGGAAAGCACATTCCATGGTTCTCCTGTCACTTAGTCAGCGACAGAGTGAGCTGTGCCCAGAGGTTGTTGGAAACTCCCTGGAGGTACCAGGACCTGGGGGAAAGCGGTGCCAGGGCCCCCGCAAGAGAGGAGATGGCAGTGGGGAGGGCAGGAGGGAGAGCAGAAGGACAGGGCAGATTTGTTGCCTGGGCACTAGCTGAAGATCACAGAGGGAAGGAGGTGTGTTTATTCTTTTATTTATTTGACAAACATTTACTAAGCAACTACAGTGTGCTGGGCACTGTCCCTGGCTCCAGGGCCACAGAAACTTCAGCCTCATATTGTGAGCAGTTTATTGCCTGTGAGGGATACAGACAAAACATTCCCCTGCCAGCAGTCTGACCATGGACCAGTTACTTAACTGCTCTGTGACTCAGTTTCCTCATCTATAAAATGGTTTTTTTTAGGAGACCTACTAAATAGGGTTGTTGTGAGGATGATGAAATGATCTATATAAAGTACAAATTTGGTGCCTGGCACAAAGCAATACTCTGAAAGAGTTGGTCTATCAGTATTTGAGCTGCTGGGTATTGAAGGAATAGAAGGCATTTGCTAAATGGGAAGAACTTTCTGGACAGAGGCCATAAGAAGGAAGGGGACTAGGATGACTGTAGGGTCAATGAAAGTGATGGGTGTGCAGATTACCCACAGCAGCATCGTGATGGGGGTGGGACTTGCTGAGTCTTAGACCCCTCCTCAGACCTCCTAGATCTGGGTCCCTGAGAAGGGCCTGAGATCTGCATTCTAACTTGCTCCCCGAGGCACTTCTGCTGTAACCCTTCCCACCCAGGGTCCTGTTCCCTGTCACCTTATCCTGTTCAGAATAACAGTTTTCTAATGGATCCAGCCCTGTTTTAGTCTCACCACCTGTAATCTGATCCTCCCTCAAGAAACATCTTTTCTGTGACACCTTCCCTGACTGTCCAGGGTAGAACTGAAGGCTTACTTCTCCCTTCCCACTGCCCCCGGAAATCCCTGCATTCCAGTACTTATGAAACTATCAAAGCTGCTAGTACGTGTGTCTATGTCTCTCCCTAGGCCTGTCCCAAACAAAAAAGATGAGTCCTTCAGGAGAGAAGCAGGACCAAATTTATCTTTTATCCTCTGGTCTTACACAAAGGAGGGGATCTCATGAAGAATTGTTTGCCAAGTGGCTGTCTGGCTCTCTGGAAGATGACAGTGAGAGAATCCCCTTATGGACTCTTCTAAGGGGCAGAGGCTTTTTCTTCCTTCTGTTGTTTTTTGTTTGTTGGGACTCACTTGGTCACAAGATGATTTCCTGTAGAAAAAAATTTCCGGGCAAAGTATACAGCTCTCAAGCAGATTCAAGTCAAGCTGCCCTTGCATGAATCTCGAGTACATGCGGTAATGTGTCCCAGAGAGAATCCCAAGCGTGTTCCCACATTTCTGAGCATATCACATTTTAGATACAGGTGGTAGTAGATAATCTGTCTTTTCTGCTGAGGAACCTGGGCCTGAGGCAACTGTGAGGAGCTGGGACCTGGGGCATATAGTTTGGTAGTGACACTGAGGAGTGGGGACAGTGGGACCTGGCCTAGAATCCCTTTGCCTGTTCCAGGGTCCTAGTCTCTATAAAGTCTAGGTTGGTTTATGTTTTTCCAGCTATGAGCCAGCTCAGGTTTGCAGTTTCACGGATCCCGTCCAAGAGAAGTCTTCAGCTGGCATCAGTTGTGATGGTTCCAATGGGGACACACTTAAAAATGGTAATGTGCCTGCTCATGTTAAGGCTACGGCCAGGGACTGCATTGTCTCCTCACACAATGTTATTTAGTTCTCATAACAGTCCTATATAGGAGGTAATAGTTTTTGTTCTGCTCATTTGACAGGTGCAGAAACAGAGAAGAGTTAAGAAACCTGCCCAAGATCACACAGCTAATAAGCAACAGAGCTGGGTTTTGAACCCCTGCCTGTGTCACTCCAGAAATGGGAGTTCTTAACCACATGCCTCCCAGACAAGTCAGTGCCATTTCCTTCCATTTCACTGTGCTAACTGATACAGACTATCATTGAAGAGAATGACTGAAATCTCGAATGAGCATGGAAATGCTGATGATCAGATTTCCGTGGAAAAAAAGTGATGCTCATTGGAGTGGGTGCTCTGGTTGTAACAGTCAGAAAATATTCAAGAGTAGGGATAAAAATAATCCTGTTGGCATAGTTGTGGGTGAACTTTAGTGTTTTATTCTAAAAAATATCCTTCCTGTCACTGTTTCAGTCTTTAAAAACCACCACCACATAAAGAACAGAAACCCAGGCTTGATATGTCATACTGGGTATGGCCACATGGTGTCCCTCCTGCTCAGTCTAAACCTTTGAGGTGACCAACTTGCATCGTCTCCGTCAGGCTGAACAACAAGGGCTAGTCCAAGCTCAGAGGACCCTACCTGAGACACGGAGCCAGCGTCCAGGTGCTGGGGCTGGAGGGGACGGATGAGCTGTTTCTCAGGCCAGAGGGTGGTGATTTGTTTGCTTTCAGGGTCTCAGTGGGCCGTTCTGACATTGAAGTTTCATTCTGGATTGTCTGAAGATTGGGGCAGGAAGGTTTTAGATTTGCAAAGTAGGAGAGCCAGTTCTCAAGGGTCAGGTAATTTGAGGGAGGGCAGGAAGAAGGCTGTATCGGGGGCTGTGAAACAGGAAAGCCCAGAGTTTTTGTAGGAGGGCTTACGGGGCAGCACTGTGATTGGCAGGAGAGGTCGGGGACTTGTTTAGAAGCTGCATGTGCACAGCAGGCACACTGTCACACAACAATAAAGAAAAGGGTTATTTAAGAGGCCCATTCCCCCAATTTTTTACTTTGGTTTCTTGCCAGGCTGGCTCCAAACTCTTTTAACCAATATCCTGGGCAATTCGTAATTTTTGGCTTGATGGCCGACTTTCAACCTTTTTAGTAGCATTTGGATTTCCTGTAGAGCGGTGATTTTCAAACTAGTGTGTCTCACTGGAGGGCTTGTTAAAAGTTTCCTGGGCTCCACCCAGAGTTTCTGACTCAGTAGGTCTAGGGTAGGACTTGAGAATGTGCATTTCTAAAAAGTCTCAGATGATGGTGATACTGCTGGTCTGAAGACCACACTGAGAGAGCCACCACTGTAAAGGGATTTTTCCTCCCGGGGTCTGCCATTACAGCCTCCACTGTAAAAGCCAAGAGCCAAAGACTCCCAGTCTTTCCACTGGGTGCCCAGGTAATAGCCAGGGAGTGGGCTGTGACCTGTGCTCAGACAATGAGCTGCTTTTTCAGAGTCTGGAGCACATGGCGCAAGGCTGAGGTGGATTGACGGGAGGTGGTTGGGGGCCACAGCAGCCTCCTGCTGACTGGCTATCAGTGTGTTGCTTGGATTTCTGGTGGCTGGGTTACCTTGGGTTTTACTGCGTCCAGTTTGAGCCAGGTACCTCCCTTGATTCTGATTCTTCGATAGCCTTATAGTAGATTCCCTTTTGCTTAACTTAGCTGGGGTGCTTTCTGCTGCATGCAGCCAAGATCTTTGATTTCACCTCTCCTCTGTACTGCCTCCAACTACAGCAGCATGGAGGCAACTGAGTGAAGTCATATCACACTCAAGCTAGCAGAGCTGAGAGCTGGAGTCCTGAGTTCCTGTCTCCTGGGCAAGGGCTCTTCACTTCACATTTACAACATCTACTTGGATAGAAGCCCTGCTCAGAAAGGCATTTGCAGTATGAATATTAAATCTTTCTGAAAGATGGTAGGTGTGGATAAAATGAGAATTCCTGTGGCCAGGATTCTCACCTGGCTGTGGTTGACTAGCTCACTGCACACCGGTGGGCAATACATGGCTGTTGACTCTATAAAAAGAGCTCCACCTGGTGCTCTGGGTGCGACATGGTGGTGGGGCTGCAAGGCTGCAGGAGAGCAGAGCAGAGGCTGGAGTTGTGGCAGCACCAAGGACGAGGCCCAGAGGACAGCTGTGTGGGATGGCTGTGCAGAGAAGCCCAGAGACAGCTGTACGGACAGAGGGGCCCAGAGGCAGAGACTGGCTTGCTGCATACAGACTTGCTCTGAGTGAATGGGATTCTAGTGACTGACCTGCCACCTGGAAATAAAGTTGAGTATAACCCTTTCACCCCAAAGAACGTTGTGCTCTTATTTTCTTTGGTCACACTGAATCCATAGCAAACTTGCCTGGGGCTGAAACCCATTGGCAAGACAGTAGGACATCCAAATGTATAAATAAAGTTAAGCAGTAGGCATTCAATTAAAGTTTGCCGCCCTAAAATACTTCCATAACTAATTTTGTGTACAAAAAAAAGATTTAGCCATTTCAGCAATTACAGTGGTAGAACTCATTCTGTTTTTAGATATTTATTGAAATCCTAAAACAGCTTTTCACCTGTTTTAGGATTTCAGACCTTGTTGCTATGGATAGTGGCATGCTATGAAGAAAATGGTGGCTGGAGAGCAGAGGATCCTGAAGGAAAATGCTCTTCTATTCCAGTCAATCCCTCCACTCTTCCCTGTATGCCACCCTGCAATCCCTAGAAAGGGTGCTGTGGGGGAGAAGAACAACAGGGGTGTAACCAGGCACAGCCCTGGGGACATGCTGAGAGCTGCCTCTTCTCCCCTCTATGGAGCTCTTGGCTTCTGGGCTCCCCGGAGGGTGGAGTGGGAGGAAACAGCTCTGTGGGAGCAACTCCAGGGGCTAGCTGTGTCACTTTAGGCTTTATCTCTGGTGGTCTCTCACTAGTTTCCTATTACTGCTGTAGTGAAATACAGCAAACCTCATAGCTTAAAACAACACAAGCTTATTACCTTACCTCTTTGGAAGTCAGAAGTCTGAGCAGGTCTCACAGGGCTAAATTCAAAGGCTGTGTTCCTTCTGGAGGCTCTAGGGGAGAATCCACTCCTTGCCTTTTCCAGCTGTCAAGAGACTGCTTGCATTGCTTGGCCTCTAGGCACCTCGCTCTGATCTTTGCTTCTATCATCCCATCTCCTTTTCTGATGCAAGGACCCCTGTGACAACACTGGGGCCCACCTGGATAACCCAGGCTGTTCTCTTTGTCTAGATTCTTACCTCAATCACATCTGCAAAGTCTCTTTTATTGCATAAGGTAACATACTCATAGGTTCTTGGTATTAGGCTGTGCACATCTTTGGGGAGTCTACCATAATACTCATTTATACTGTTTAGCCCGCCCTAATACTCATTTGTAAAGGATTGATAAAATGCAATTCAGACAAATAGAAAGAAGAAAAATAAGCTAGTGGTTCAACAACTAAAAGATAAACATAATGACTATTTCCTTCCATCTCTTTTTAAAATGAATAGTCTTTACATAGCTATAATTATACTATATATATAATTTGAAATCCTGGTTTTTCACAGATACTATAATCTATTTTCTATGTTAGTATATAGTCTGAGCAAACATGTGTATTCACTACATACTATTCCATTGAGTGGATATACCATTTCTTATACTTAAGCATTTGCTTATTTTTGGAAATTTACATTGTTTTTAATTATGTAATATAAATAACTCTGTAATGACCATTTTTGTTTGTTAATATTTTTGTGTTTGCATTTGTAAGTTTTTCATTGGGATAGATTCCCAGATGTGGAATGCCTGTATCAAAGACTTTTTATAACAAATGTTTTTCAAAAGGCTCATATGAATTTTCAAAACCACCAGGCTCAGGGGATTAAGATGTGAACATCTTTGGAAGAATCATTATTCTGCCAACTATAGGCCTCAAGTTCCTCTAATACAAAATGGGAAAAACAATCACTACTTCATGGGCAGTTGAGAGGATCAAAGGCACCTGTATCTCTGAAGAGGGCTTGGCAAAGAGCAAAGATCTATGGGAGCTGGTGTTTTTGTTACTCTTATGACCTGGGCTCCCCTGAGTGGGTGGGCTGGGAAAAAGTACTTGTACTCATGACTCAGCTATACCATCCTACACCTCTTATACTTATCAGTGTGTGAAGTGTGTGTGTGTGTGTGTGTTTATGGGAACATGGGGGTTTGAGTGGGGACAGGTTTCTATGTAGTGACTCTTTTCCTTCAGAAAGGCCCAGTGAACATATTGATAAATGTCTAGAACAGTGGTTCATAATCCTCACTGTGCAACATAATCACCTCATGAGCTTTTAAAAGGCACAGATTCTCTGAGTTTCACCCCCCAGAAGTTCTGGTTCAGTTAGTCCCAAGCATCTTGTTTGCCAAAGCTCCCCAGGGATTCTGATATAATGGAAACCACTGACCTAGGTCAATGCATGGGAACTCGGGAAGAGATCCCAGCCTCTGTAGAAAGCTGGAATGGGCTGATGGCAAAGGTAAGAGGTTCTGGTCAGGTGTCTTCATCCATGAGGACAAGGGCTGTTACCTCTCACTGCTACTCTGCTCTCTGACCCCAGTAATAACCCAGAGAAATTGTCCAGTGGGAGCTGGCTCTGAGTTTACCAGGACAATCTTGAGGATTTGCTTTGTGCCAACAGACATTTGCTTCCCTCAGGCTACTATGAGGCCATGCCATGCCCCTGAGCAATATGTTTCTGGAACTGTCTGAGCTCTGCAAGAGGGGTGCACATCTTTCAGCATGGCCTTCTGTTTTCAGTGTGAGAAGTGAGTGGTGGAGGGATGCGAGCAAAGCCCTCCCTGAAACATGCCTCCCCTCCATCTCTGAGGGAGGAGGAGAGACAGTAATCAGTCTCCTGGGGCAGCAGCCAGAACTGTTAATTAGTCAGCAACAAATGAGTGAGGCACTGAGAACAACTTTTCCCAGAACTGCTGTTACTAGGATGAGCAGCCTCCTTTGACCTGGAAAAAGAGGCCCCCTGTTCTTTGATTTTCTTGTTTCTAGACAGTGAAGCAGCACCTTTGCAGGTTCCAAGTGACATAGACCACATGAAATTTTAGGTTATCAGATTGAGGGGTTTCAAGACTGACTCTGGATTCTGCCCTGCAGACAATACTTCACCCACAAGCCTTACTCAGTTTTATATGAGAGAGGGAATATATGTATATTTCATGCATATTGTGTGCCAGCACTATGCTAACTGTGTATAGTACTTACATGCATTATCTCACTTCTCACAACAATCCTGGGAAGGAGGTCCTATTATTTTCCCATTTTACACATGAAGATATAATGACTTAGTTTGGTTTATGTAATTTGCCCAGCATCACAAAGCTGATGAATGGCAGGGTCAGGATTCAAGTCCACACCAACAGATGGGGTGTGGTAAAGACTGGTGGAGGTGGGTGGACAGGAGCACCCATCTCTTGGGGCCCCAGACATGTGTATGGTGCAGTGTGTCTCCATCTTCTAGCCCTGACCAGACTCAACTCACCTGACTCAGGGGCAAGGAGACCCCTGGGGACCTGCAGTGGGTGAGTCTGGAATTGCTACTCAGGGGCCTGACATTTCACATGCCTGTGGAAGTCCTGAGTCTCCAGAGCCAATGAAGTCAAAGGGTCTCCTCCCCAACACCGGCTAGTCCTTTATCTCTGAGTTCCTCCTCCTCCCCACCTTCACTCCCCTCTCCCATCCCCATCCAATCAGCATTGGCCGCCTCAGATTCCTCCCTAGGTGTGGGCTTCCTGGCTAGGCTGTGTGTCCTGCTCTACGTGAATCAGCCCACATGATAGGGTCCTGATTCTCTGTCTAGTCTTCTTGGGGCTCCTTCCTTAACTAAGAGTTTAGCCCTATTCTCTTGCTCCCCAGCCCTCAGCAGGGCCTTACTAAATGGGTTCACTGCTGATTGCTGGATTTGGTACGGCTGCCCAAAAGGACCCTGTGGCCTCCGGCTATGCTTCTCGGATGGCCCTGCTGATCCTGCAGGCCTCTGTAGCTGTGTGTCATTACAGTCCCTGTCCTCCTGGGCCTCAGATTCTTTTCCTTCCTTCTCTAGGGGAAGCTATTTAGCTTTTATGCAGTTGCCAAATTGAAGCCAAGAGAACACCGGCTGCTGAGTGATCCTATAGACTGAGCTAATCCAGCTCTCTCGTGATTCAAGACATTTTGCCCTGCATTTTGCTCTCACCCTCCGTGCTTTCTTGTATGTGTGTAAAGAGGTGTCTGTGTGGGTGTCCAGATATTCTGTATGAATACAAAGCACTGGCTCCTGAGAAAAGAAGAGCAGTAATTTATTATCTCAATGTGGAATCTGCATATTAAAATACACACTGTCCCCAAGGGGTACTTTAATAGCTCTAATGAGCCTTCCTACAGCTCTCAAGGGAACCCCTAAATGACCATATATTAACTGGGAATTCAGATGTGGAGCTGATTTGGGCCAGACGTGCCCACTTTATAGTCACTGTCAGACACTAGAAGTCTCTTTGGACTTTACAGATGAGGAAACTAAGTCCCGAGAGGCGAGTGAGGCTAGGTTTATATTACCAGAGCTTGAGTCTGCTTTGGTTCAACTCTCCAGTTTGGCATATAAGCATTCACTGAATAGACGAAGCAATTCAGCAGAGAAACTGTCAACCCTGCAGCCATGGGTGAGCCAGTGTGTTATATCCTCCAAGGACCAGAGGACAGGTTATCCTCTGGCTTTGCCTTCCAAATCCACTGAGGGTGGCTACACTGGGAAATTCAGGCTCACCCTTAAAGGGAAAGAGCAGCAGTTGCTCATTAATTTTTGCCATAAGCACTGGAGGAGGACCTATGAAACGGGCCTGCTCTGGGTTGAACTGCGTCCCCCCAAAGATATGTTGAAGTCCACAGTTTCCCAGTACCTCTGAATGTGACCTTATTTGGAAACAGGACTTTTACAGATGCAATCAAGTTAAGATGGGGTCATTAGGGTGGGCCCTAGTTCAATATAACTGGTGTCCTTATAAGAAAAGGAAAACACCATGTGAAGACTGACACACGGAGAATGCCACATGACCACAAGGCAGAGACTGGAGTGAGGCAGCTGCAGGTCAAGTCATGCCAAGGGTTGCTGACACCATGGGAAGCTGGAAAAAGGCAAGGAAGGCTGATTCTACCCAGAGGCTCAGAGGAAGCACATCCTGACCAATACCTTGATTTTGATCTTCTAGCCTTCAGAACTGTGAGAGAATAAATTTCTGTGGTTTTAAGCCACCCAGTGTGTGATACTTTGTTACGGCAGCCCCAGGAAATGAATACAGGGCCCACCCTCATGAGCCCCTACCCTGTCTGTGACTGACACTGAGGCTAGGGCCCCTGTGAGCTGGGACGTCCCATCATGGCCTTGATGCAGTTAGGGAGGGGGGCTGTGTGTTGAGCCTGGGGGAAGTCAGTTGATGAGAATGGCCTCTTCCCAATTTAAGCTCTCACTCTTTGAGTCTGAGTCCTTGGCATCATGGGATTCCAGTGACAGAACTCAAGGTGACTGATGCATTCACACTTGTGGACTCTTTGCCTCCCCAAGGAGAAGCTTGTTGACCCAGCCCTGTCTCCACTTGGTGTGCTGTTTGGGTCCTGAGCTGGACAGGCAGGGAGGCTGAATGGCAGTGGGGACTTGCAGTTTCTCTGCGACTTCAAAAGTTGAGCCCTGGGCTATTAACATTAGATCTCCTGGTACCACCCCTTTGTCTGCCAGTCCGATCTTGGCCTAGCCCTCTGTGGTGAAAACTGTGTTATTCTCCAACATTCACAACCTCCTTCATCCTCATGTTGACTTTATGATTTGGGAGGGAATGATCAATCCCAAGATCCAGGTCTAAACCAGTCAGGTGGTCCTATCCCCTTGCTTCAGTGATTGGCAATCACAATGTTTAAAGTTGTAAACTAGTAAGATTTGGCGTAATTTGTTATGCAGAAATAGTTAGCTATTACACTTATATCTGAAGGCATGCAAACTGATACATCTTGCTAGCTGAAAGCCCAGTAGAGAATCTAACACAGTTCGTTTCACTAGGGCCACTGTATTCATTTCATTCTGGAGCCCAGAAAAGTGCCAAGATCACTTTTCTTGCCAGAGAAGACATGGCTGGGTCATGTGTCCTGGTCATAAGTTTCCCTTGGTCAGCCCATCCTGGAATCCTAGGGTCTTACACTGTTTCACAGTTGTGGAGGCCCAGCATGATATGGGAGGAGCAGAGTTAATTCCGAGGCCCTGGAGAGTGGTATGGGAGTGTCTGGCAAGCTGAACCTCAATAAGGCATGAAGTTAGGAATGACAGGTGATGAAAGAATATCTGAGCTTGTATCAGTGTGGGTAGACAGTAACAGAGGACCAGATCACTCCCACTCCAATTCCTTGGTCCTCTGTGACTCTGGGGAAAAGAAGAAGAGAACCTTAACAAATATAGCTTAAAAAGAAATCGACTTACAGAAAAGTGAAGTCCTATTCCTGTGTACGTGAGCTGTTGCCTTGGATTTATGACCACTACGCTGGTAATCAAACTTCCTGCTCCCAGCACAGTTCCTCCTCCCTTGCCCCACAACACACACACAGTGAAATGACTGGGTCTCCCAAGCACCTCCCCTCTCTTGGGGGTTCCAAAGACTTGTGAGTTCCTTTGCCGCCTATATCCTCCTGCTCTCAGTGCAGTTATACATCCTCACTCCCTAGTCTTGACAGCTGCTACGGTTTCCTAGATATGAGCTAGCCCCGTCTGGCCCATAAAGATCTCTCCTCCTCGCTGATCTCACCCTTCCTGCCATCACCAGCGATGAGCTAGGCATTTCTGCATGGTTTCTGATGCGGCTGCCTTTCCTCTTAACCCCCTACTCTCTTGTTTCTCTGCCCAAATAATTGCTGATCTGGCAAGGGAGATGTTTCCTTCCCCAACTCTTCTTTATTATTTTTCTCTTACGCTCTATAAAGAATGACCTGATTCTTATTTTATAAAGTTAACAGATAACATTTCAACTTTAATTTCACTCATTCTTTATTGTTAGGGCTACTTCCTCCATGAAGCCTTTGCTGATTCTCTCCTCCCTTCCTCATGTAGGGCAAGTCTCCCCACCACATATACATATATCTGTGGTTTGCTTATATTACATTGTATTAAAATTATCTGTTTGTGTGTCTTCCTCTACCAGAGAGCCTCTGGAGTCAGGCACTAGTCTGATTATTTCTGTATCCTAAATTCCTAGTGAAAGTAGGTGCCCAGTGAATGTTTGATAAACTAAGGTCTAATAGTCCATAGCTCAATGATTCTGCTAAATATCTGTGGCAGATTTGTAGAGATTTCTCAACACTCAGAACTTAGGAAGAAAGGTCAATATTTTTTTGGAGCTTTTGGCCTTGCTCAAAGGGTTTATGCAACTAGAGGACTTGTTTAGGAGGACTGGTTTTGACTTTCTAATATGCATACAGACCAGGATTATTTTAAACATATATGGAGGAGGATCCAAAGCAATTTACAGATTCGATGCAATTCCCATCAAAATATCAAGCCATTTTTCACTGAACTAGAATAAATAATTCTAAAATTTATATGGAACCCCCAAAGACCCCAAATAGCCACAGAAATCTTGAGAACGAAGAGCAAAACTGGGGACATCATGCTTTTTTATTTCAAGCCATACTTACAAAGATAAGAACAGTTTGGCACTGGCAGAAGAACAGATACATTGATCAGTGGAATAGATAAATAGCCCAGAAATAAAGCTACACACATATGGACAATTAGTATATTACAAAGGAAGCAAGAATATACAATGGGGAAAAGACAGCCACTTCACTAACTGATGCTGGGAAACTGGACAGCTACATGCAAGAGAATGAAAATGGATCACCATCTAACACCATACATGAAAATAAATTCAAAATGATTAAAGACCTAAACATAAGTCATGAAACCATAAAACTCTTAAGAGGAAAACATAGGCAAATATCTCATGGTAATAAGCATAAGTAATTTTTTTCTGAATATGTCTCCCTGGGCAAGGGAAATAAAAGCAAAAACAAACAAGTGGGAAAGCTTCTGCATGACAAAGGAAACCATCAATAAAGCCAAAAGACAACCTGCTATATGGGAGGATATATTTGTGGATGACATATCTGACAAGGGGATAATAACCAAAATATATAAAGAACTAATACAACTCAACACCAGAAAAACCCCCAATTACAAAATGGGCAGAGGACCTGAATAAACATTTTTCCAAAGAAGACACACAGACGGCCAACAGGCACAAGAAAAGATGCCCCACATCGCTAATGCAAGGGAAATGCAAGTCAAAACCACAATGAGATATCACCTCACACTAGTCAGAATGGCCACTATCCAAAAGACAAGAAATAACAAGTGTTGGTGAGGATGTGGAGAAATGGGAACCCTCCTACACTGTTGGTGGGAATGTAAATTGATGCAGTTACTATGGAAAGCACTACAGAGATTCCTCAGAAAACTAAAAATACAAATACCATATGACCTAGTAATTCCACTTCTGGGAATTTTCCCAAAGAAAGCAAAATCACTATTTTGAAAAGATATATGCGCACCTTTGTTTACTGCCACATTATTTACAATACCTGAGATATGGAAACAACCAAAGTGTCCATCAATAGATGAAGGGATAAAGAAGATGTGATACATATACGCAATGGAATAGTATTCAGCCATAAAAGAGAAAGAAATTTTGCCATTTGCAACAACCTGGATGGACCTGGAGGATATTATGCTAAGTGAAATAAGCCAGGTGGAGAAGACAAATACCATATTATTTCACTTATACACAGAATCTAAAAAAAACCAAATAAAACAAAACAAATTAACAAAACAGAAATAGACTCAGACACTGAGAAGAGACTGGTGGCTACTATCGGGGAGGGGTTAGGTGGGTGGTTGAAATAGGTGAAGGGTATAAAGAGGCACAAAATCTCAATTGTAACAAAAAATGGTCACAGAGGTGAAAATACAGCAAAGAGAATACTGTCAATAATACTATAATCTTTCTGTGTTTTTAGATAGTAACTACACTAGTTAGGGTGAGCATTTAATAATGTAGATAACTGTTGAATCACTATGTTGTATACTTGAAACCAATATAATATTGTATATTAACTATACTTCAATAGAAAAATATATATGGAAGAGGATAAAAACTTGCATTTTTCATTAATAATTAAGATGGATTTTGCTCCCATGTTCCATCTCATATTTTGGCTACAAAATGTTCGTTCTTTAGTATAACAAGGAAAATTAAAAATTGGTCCAGTCTTCAAAGGGCTGAATAGGCATGACCTTCTGTTTCCACTTAAGTTCTGATTGCAGTCATTACCCACTGATGTGTTCCCTGTCACTCAGGTCAGAGTTCCCTGTCACCGACTATACTCAAAATGGGTATGTTGCAGCCTTGGGTATACCACTCTGGTATGCACAACATCAGGAGTTGTAGGCTGTGACTGGGGATGATGGCTTTCATTTAGGACTGGGGCATTTCACAAGGGCTCCCTTCACAAGGGCTCTTGGAAGCCTCTGGCCCTGAGACAGTATGGCCCCCAGAGATGCTCCCTGGTCACCCCTACTCTTCCAGCAATTAGACTGGAGCACTGATCATCTATAGGAAGACAATGTCTTGCCTGAGGGGGATTGCTCCCGGGGAAGTTCACTCTGGATTCAGCAACACCGAAAAATGATGATGGAATGTTCTTAGGGTAAAAGGGTTTATACCCAGCTTTATTCTCATAGTGGCAGGTTAAGTGCTAGAATCCCATTGGCCACTGGGGCAGTCTGCATGCATGCAGCAAGCTGGTCTCTGCCTCCAGGCCTCTCTGCCACCTCACAGCCCCAGAACACTGGGCAGAACTCTTTATATATAGAGTCAATAATAGATCACTGCCAACATGTGTGCAGTGGGCAACTATATCAGGGTCCGGTGATGATCCTGGCCAAAAGAACTTGCATTTTCCCTACATGCCACCTCTCCACGATTCTTGCTTCATAATCTGCACACCCTCAATCTTCTGTGATGGAATTGGTTGCTGTGGAACTTGGTGTAAGTCAGTTTTAGAGCACACAATGCACTCCTGTTGGGCTCTGCTGACTTCTTCAAAAGTCAAAGGCAGGCCCCACTGATGGGCTATAGCCCATATTGTCTTCTGCCCTGCATGCAACAAATGTTGATGTAACTGCTGGGCCACATCAGAGGCAGGCTTTCCTTCTAGCCAATGTACCTGGGCCAATTTATCTGCTTCACCATTTCCTGGGGATGCCAGAGGCAGTCATGACCTGTATTCCTTCCCAGAGTAGTGACCAGAATCCAATAGGTTGGCAAGTTTGTTCAAGGCACTGCCAGAGGCCCCAGCCATAACCATTCTCAGTCACATGAACATCCAGCTTACAAGGTCTTGATGGGTCTATCATACTTAAGACCTGCATGGTCGTGACTGCCTGCTTTGCAGTGGCAAAAGCAACTGCACATGTTTTATCCTAGCCCCACCTGATGCCCTTTTGTACCAAACAGCATAACGGCTTCAGAATTTGTTCCAAGTGCAGGATAAAGACTCTCCCATACCTTGAAAGACCCAAAACTTCTTGCAAAAATGCCAGATTTATCTGTAAGAGAATCAGAAGTAAGCATAACATCATGCACAGTATTAAATGTCATATTCCCAATGGGACCTGGGCTTGTTTCATTCTAACAGCATCCATCTATAACAGTGGGAGTCTTGGGAAACCTCTCAGGGTTGCCATAAACCAGTGAGCATTCAGCTCCTGTATCCATCAGAGCCAGGGTACATTGCACATCCACTGGGGACCAATGAATTGATATTTCAACATATGGTCTCTGGTCCTCACCAGGTCCCCCAAGGCAGGTGCCTTGATCCTCCCCTCAGTCAAACCGTATCACCCAATCATCTTCCTGTGAGGGTCCAAGTGAGGTTGGCTCACCCTCCAGCAGGAAGTCTTGCAGACACAAAGGATGGACTTGTGGCTCTACCTATGGCCTCCTCTTCTTGGTTCTTAGCAGCTGAAACTGTTGCTCTGGCTTCAATTGTTGTGACAGCTCCAGTAAGATTTTATTTCACTTTCCATCCAATTTCTCTCTGTCTTCTCCTGCTTTTATCAAATCCACCCATATCTGGGTCCTTGTGACCTTCATGGGGCCCTTTAAACTCCTCTTCTGAGTAACAGATTGTATTCCCTTCTGTGCTTGCATTGTTTCATCTTCTCCCAAATCTGCTACTGTACAGGTAACCTCAGTTATGGGCTGCCCTAAGTGAAGGGCAAGAATGGCCACTAGGGGCCCTAAGAGGGACAGGGGAACCATTTGAAGCACCACATTCCTCATCCCCACAATAAATGGCTCATCATCCAGGCCGTAATTCATTGGGCTATAAATGGCATTTTTCATGCCTAACTCCTGTTACACCTGTTGGAGCTTGGCATATGTCTGCCATCTAGTGGGGGAAAATGGTAAATCACCCTAATTGGGCCATACAGCATGAAAGGCAGCCATTAACCAATGAAGGAAGGAATGATTCTCTGGGGTCTGATGTGCATTTTGCAGTCACTGCTGCAAGGCAGGATGAACTGTCAGGAAAGCCATCTTTCCAACCTCTGATTCAGACAGAATGATCCCATCTACTCCTACATCCCAATGGCACAGGAGCCAACCTGATAGCAACTCTGAGGGCTTCTGCTGAAACTGGGGGCCCAAATCCACCAGCTCAGACTGTGTACAGGGGTGGAGCATGGAGTGTTCCACGAACTGGGGAGGTGCCGCACCTCTCCCCATGAGCCCATGGTTGCTGTGTCTTTATTTCCTTGACTATAACTGGGTAGTCAATAGAGGAGGTGTTGGAGCCTCTGGCAATACCCCCACCCCCTTACCCTTCTCTGATATATCCTTTACCGCTTCCAGGGCCAACAGCAACTTCCTCACCACTCCCCCAGTGCTTTCTCTGCTACATCCTTTACCCTTTCTATAGTACCTTGCAGCAACGCTATCTCAGTCTCCAACAACTCTCTTACGTTCTCTTCAATACTTTGCAGCTGACATTCTCATACAGGAGCACATCCTCCTTCTTCATGGCCTTTACCTTTTCCTCAGTGCTTTATTGTGATGCCTTCTCATTCTCCAAATCTTTTTCCTTCACAACACCTCATAGCTTGCATTCTCGTGCTGTCTCTTGTGCTCCTTGCAGGAGTTCATTCTTCTCCCCCATGGCCTTTTTTAGTATTGTGAGGAATAGCCGACCCACAGTTCCCACCACCTTGTGGGCACTCTGTTTCCCTAAGGATCTCCCAATCTTGTGGAGGGCCTCTGTCACTGCCTCAGGCATCACCTCCACCTCCCTCCACTCCTGGGAGGTGTCCACTCCTTAGGAAGAAAGCCACCTCGATCCACATGCCCACTGGGGGACACCTGAATTCCTCCTCATCCATAAGGGATTCCTGCAGTATTTCCCCAGCCATAAGGGCAGCCTGCTGAAGCACCTCTCCCATGAGGGAAGCTTGTGCCATTTTTTGGTCCACAGTGAATCCTGCTGACATTACCAAATGTCTTGCCTGAGGGTTTCTGTCCTGGGTCGATCACTCTGGATTCAGTGAGACTGAAAAATGACAGCAGAACATTTTGGGGGTCAAAGGCCTTATACCAAGCTTTATTTTTATGATGGCAGGTTGAGCTCTAGAATCCCATCTTCCTCTCTGGCAGTCTGAATGCAGTAAGCTCATCTCTTCTTCTGGGCTTCTCCACTGCCTTGCAGCCCCAGAGCCCTGGGCAGAGCTCTTTATGTAGAGTCAATAATAGCTCACTGCCAGCACATGTGCAAGCATGTGCCTGCGAGCACTGCATGTGCACAGCAGCAAGTCTATCAGGGTCAGGTAAAGATCCTGGCAGTAGGAACTTCCATTTTCCCTACAGATGGTCATGGCTTTCTTTCCTCCCCAGCTCCTTCTCGTGTCTCCTGAGGCTGGCTCAGCACTCCTAGGAGGTCCAGTGGTGATTCTGTTCTAGAAGTCAGGCCAATATGACCTCATGTCAGCCTGGTTCCTTCTATCAGATCAGCCCATTGGCACCTACCCTTTCAGAGCAATTCAGAAATTCTTTCCCTGGCCTACTCTCAACTGTGGCTTTTGGTTGAGCAGGCCCCCCTTAACAGCCCCCTGGCCTGCTTCATGATAGGCACCAAAAGCACCAACTGCTGAAGCAATCACCAATCTTGGGTCTCACCTGAGGGACTCAATTCACCATCTCCAAACACATGCTTACCCAAGGGGGGCAGATGCCATTGTAGTTGTTGAAGAGCCATTTCACATATGCTCGCAGAGCATTCTTCAATTACACTTAGAAAATGGGCTCCATAAAACCCTTGTTCATCTAATGTGCCAGGGACCAGAACAAAAGGACTTAGAATTAACCATGATTGGATCATCCAATTCTTTGATTTAAAAGTGCCGAGAAGCTGGTTGTCTGGATAATCAGGGTGGCTCTAAAATGGGCAATGTTGTAATTCAAATAAACTGCTGACAAGAAATGCGCTGCTTTGTCTGTGCAGAGGTGGAGTTACTGGCCAGCCATGCTGCCCTTGGCATGCCGTCTTGAGAGTCTACTGCAAACTGAAAGAAAGGTTTGGGGATGTCTGTGTGACAGCTGCTGCTACTTTAAGGTTTAATTTTGCAAAAGCTACTGGCTATTTCCTCCAGAAATTCATATGCCAGATCGGCACTTGACACAAGTTTAATTTGGTGCCTGGATAATGATATTTGAGTTAAGATTATTTTTCTTTGATGTTTTAACTGAAAGGGAACACCTGGGACACGATTCAGTGAAGTGGTACACAAATTTTGCTACACATCAGAATAATAGGGGAGTTTAAAAAAATTCTCAGGTCCACGTGTCCCCAGACTGATTAACTCAGAATTCTGGGGGATAAGACCTTCCCAGTCATCAGTGTTTTTCAAAGCTTCCCAGGTGATTGAAAGCCACTGGTCTAGTCACTTATACTTTGCCCATCAAGACCCTGTATTAAAATAATTGAATTGTTACTAAATATGCACAAAATGGTAATTCAGAATTAAAATACAAACAAACATAACTACTAAGTACAATGTAGAAATACTCTTGTGCTAACTTTTAATTGCTATCAATTATTACTCTATGATCCTGGTTTTCTTTATTATGCTTTAAGAAAAGATGCTGAGCTTCCTCTCACTTTTACTCTCAGTTCTAAAAAGTTCTAGGTCATTTCTGAGAAACTAACAAAGTGCTGAAAGCTGAGGGGGACATTGTGCCTTTGGAGCAGAGGTCAAATTTGAAAAGCAGTCCCAGAATTTAAAGAAAATATTTTGAGGCTAAGGAGATGGAAAAGGTGGTAACAGAAATGAAAACTTAAAGACTAAGAAGTGAATCAGAAACTATTAATGAAAAGTATACAAAAAATATTTTACTAATGAAACATATCCTGAAATTAGAGATAAACCATTTTGGGATCATCTGGGTCTCTGGCAGTGTCAGAGTGGAAGAAAAGCTGATCAGCTTAAACCAGTACCAAAGTGTTGGCATTCACACTAGACAGAAGCTGGTGTGGGCATTAAAGATCTGCTTTGAGTGACTAGAATCTGCCTCCCTTATATGAAGTGAGGCACATCCTGAATTTCTATTGCTTATGAACTTTCAACATTTTAATTTTAATTTAAAAAATGAATCATATAGTTTAAAAAGGCAAAGAGTAGTATACAGATTACAATAAAAAGTAGCAGCTTTATGCCCTGACCCCATTCCCCCATGACTGATTTGTGCTCTCCAAAGACATTTTTACTTCTGGCTATTTCTTCTGGTATTTATTTCCACATTTCTAAATAATATGCTTACACCACTATTTCTTAAACTTTCAATTTTAGACAGTTCCTATTAGCTTCCCATTATGCATGATAAAGATTTATTTTAGTTCTCTTACTCCCTTCCTCCCTCCTTCCTCAAACTTTTCTCCTTCATCATCTTCCCAATATAGTTATACCGTAATTTTTAGTTAGATCAACATCCAATAGTTACTGTCTTCCGACTATCACAGTTTCACAGCTTGCCAAGAAGTAACCTATGAATCCATTTCCTTCCTTTTATGGCATTTTGTTTTTCTTGGAGTTAATGACTGTCTTACTTTCTCAGTTGCTAGGGATTTTTTTGTGAACTTATCCCCAGGTTTCCCCTGAACTCTTCCACAGAGCTGTAAAACTCTTCTCGGTTAGGTCAAGCAAGCACCCCAGGGAATCTAGCAGTTCCAGTTCTTCCCCTGAGTACATCCCTCCTGCAGCTCTCTCTCCTCCTGCTCTGGTTTGGACTGGGTGCCCCTAGAGCTCAGCTGAACCTTTACTGAATACCCTTTTCCCCACTCCCAGGATGGCTGTTTGCTTTTAGAACTCAGCATCTTCCTCTCTCATGTTTTACTCTCTTGTTTCGGCAATGTATATCCTCCAATTTCTTTTTTAGAAAGGCTGCATGTAGCTAAATTTCTTGAGGCCTTGTGTGTCTGAAAAGAGGTAAAGGTGGGGAGGTAGAATCTGGGGAGGGCCCCTAGCCCTGGGGCTTGGGAACTAGGGGCCCAAACCCTCCTATGGAGGCAGAGAGGCAGGGGAGATGGGACTGTGCTGAGAATCCAATCCCCCTGCTCAGTGCCCCATCAGAATTTATTCACAAAACACAAGCTGAAAGATGAAATTACTAAGAATTTCATCTATAAAGCCACCCCTGGTGGGAAAAAGAACAACTTACATATTATATCGTGCTCTCTAACTGACCCTATACTTACACAAGAAAATGAAAAATAATTTAACTCCCTCTAAATACCAAAAGAAACTCCAGATGGATTAAAGATTGAAATGTAAAAAATGGGACAAAATAATACAGAGCAAAATTTAAGAGAATATACATAAAATCTGGTGGTTTGGGAAACTTTAAGCCAATGAATACAGATGCTATAATGGAAAAGGTTGTTACATGTACTTGCATAAACTTCAGAAAGTTATATGGAAAAATATTTCATAAAAGAAGCCAGAAGACAAATGATAGACTGGGAAAAGTTGTAGCACATAAAACAAATAAAGGATTAATGTTTCAAATATTTAAATACTTCTAAAAACTGGTAAAGAAAGACATCCCAGTTGGAAAACAGGCAAGGGATATGAATAGACAATTCATCCAAGAGGAACTCCAAACACCATATGAAAGATGTAAGGGAAAAGCAAGTCAAAGGGGTGGTAAGATAATACCTCTCACACACCATGGTGGGAGAAATTATATAGAGGGAATACTTGGTAGAGATTTTGCTGGGGAAAGGGCACTGATATCACCTGTGGAAATGAGAATTGTTAAAGCATTTACAGAAAATGCAACAATTCCATTTCTGGTGATTTATCCTTTAGAAATTAAAAGACCAAAAAATAAGGTTATGTCTACAAATGTGTTTATGGCAGTACTTTTGTTGTAGCAACAAAGAAAAACAATAAAACAAAGCTACAAATAAGAAAAACAAAGATAACTGAAATATCTTCAATACAGGGATGGTTGAACAAACTAGTATATTCATAATTTGAATCACCAGGCAGCCTAGCAATAATGAGTTACAGTTATACCGATTGACCAGAGGGATTCCCAGTTAGCTGAGAAAAGCATGATGTAGAGAAGTATGTACCGTAAAATCTCATTTTCTTTGTGTGTGCAGAATAAGGCCTAAACCCCTGCAATGTGTGTGTATGCTTGTGTGTGTGCATGTGAATGTGTGATAATACAGAAGTGTGAAGGGCACATATCAGTTTTTTAACCTTGGAGTTCGTGAGGAAGAGGGTAAGATGGAGGCTGTCCTGGTGAGAAGAGGTGGGTCTGAACTTGGAATGGAATGTGGATGGTTAGGCAATGAAGAGAGGGGTTTGGTCTCTAAAACCTTTCACGGATGCTCCTCTTGGGAGCTGGGCTTTGGCTAGTGCCTGGGCTCTTGATGCCTGGGCTTCAGGATCAATAGCAGTTTCAGTGTAATTTAATTTCAAGGAGGTAGGAGTCCTACAGGCAAATACGATGAAAAACTAAGGATATTTTAAGAGGAATCTGA
Organism: Manis pentadactyla; assembly: GCF_030020395.1. NCBI lineage: Eukaryota > Metazoa > Chordata > Mammalia > Pholidota > Manidae > Manis > Manis pentadactyla. The sequence goes on from NC_080027.1 coordinate 51,055,276, forward strand.
TGTTAGATTTCTTCTCCATAGTAAGTTCCAGAAGTTTAGCGGTAGGATGTCTACAGAAATAGGAAACTATTTTTTTTTAGAGAGAGAGCTTTTAAAAAGAGATGGCATTTTTCTTTTTTATTAAAGTATGATTGATATACACTCTTATGAAGGTTTCACATGAAAAAACAATGTGGTTACTACATTTACCCATATTATCAAGTCCCCACCCATACCCCAATGCAGTCACTGTCCATCAGTGCTGCAAGTTGCCAGAGATCCACTATGTCCCTTCTCTGTGATACACTGTTCTCCCCATGACCCCCCACACCATGTGTACCATGTGTAATACCCCTCAGTCCTCTTCTCCCTCCCTCCCTCCCACACCCCTCCCCTTTGGTAACCACTAGTTCATTCTTGGAGTCTCTGAGTCTGCTGTCATTTTGTGCCTTCAGTTTTGCTTCATTGTTGTTCTCCACATATGAGAGAGATCATGTGGCATTTGTCTTCCTCCGCCTGGCTTATTTCACTGAGCATAGTGTCCTGCAAAAATTGGAGGTGGGGCTTCTGGAAAGTGATTAGGTCACGGGAGTGAAGCCCTCATGAATGGGATGAGTACCTTTATAAAGAAAAAAGAGCTCCTTATCCCCTTCTCTGGTTATATGAACCAGGAAATGGGCTCTCACCACACATGGAATCTGCTGACGACTTAATCTTGGACTTCACAGCCTTCAGAACTGTGAGAAATAAATCTGTGCTGTTTAAAAGCCACCCAGTCTATGGTATTTTGTTATACCAGCCCCAGCAAACGAAGGCACACAGTCACATTGTCATCAGTGTATGATAGCATTCTCTGATGTCCAAGGACAAGAAAAGGTGCCACCCAAGTACCTTTTCTATAAGAATGACTCAAAACATTTCTCCAAATTACATGAAAATGAATCACAACAAGAAGGTAAGATGAGGAATTTGAGATTTGGGAGAAGTGTCAGCAAGCACTAAAACCAGGTAAAGATATAAAAAGTTAATAAAAACTTCTAACCATTAATGAGAGCAGGTTGATACAGGTGAGTATAAATAATTACTACCATGGCAACAAAATGGAATGCAAAAACATACAACTTTAAATATTTATTTACCTCTTTATGTGTAATAGCATTTTCAAGTTGTAAAAGAACAAAAACTGACTGTAATTAATTTTAAAATGCAGAAAAAAAATAAAGAAGAAAATAAAACCCATAATCCCATCATCCAGAAGCAACCCTATTAATGTTTTATGCATTTTCTTTATTTAGTTCTCTGGTGTGTCTCTCTGTGTTCTAAAGAATGGGATTTTATTATATATACAGTTTAATATCCTTTTTTGTTTTACTTTATATATGAATATTTGCTCAGCTCATTAAATATTCTTTGGAAGGTTGACTTTTAGGGGCATCATTTCATTGTAAGGAGCTCAAGTTATTTAACCATTTTTCATTTGATGACATTTAGGCTGTTTCTACTTTTTAGGTATATTCAAGAAAAAATTCTGCTACAAACTGCCTTATTAGTTTTAACTGCACAGCTGATAATTTTTTACAAAGATTCTGAGAAATGGAATTACTGGGTCATGAGATAAAAACATTTTTTTTTTAAGTCTCTTGATGCCTGTTGCCAAATAATTTTCCAGGAAGTTACCTCCAATTTATTCTCCTATTAGCAGTGCATGAGAATGCTCACCTGTACCCTTCAATGTCAAGGAAATGAAAGCGTTGTCAACTTGGGAGGTAGAAGGTACCATTTCTTTGACATTTTGTTCTCTTTTTTAAAAGTTATGTATAATTTGCTATTTTAAAATCAATATTATAGAAAATTTGGAAAATACTGAAAAGCATGGGGAAAAAATAATAATGACAAATGTACATTACTTTTGAGTATAAGGGCATACTATTCATTGAGTTCTCTAACCTGTTCATGAAGGTGAGCTGTCAGTTGTCCCCACTTCAGTTATTTCCACTACGAGTCAGGGAGGCTCAGTGACTTGTCTGTATCACGAAGCTGGTGAGAAGCAGTGGTGGCACTGACTCAGGCCTTGGGACATTTAATCTCAAGCTTCCCTACCATACTGGCTGCCCCTGTAAGAGCTAGAGATGAGTGGAGAAGTGCTCCAATTAATTCCTCCTCACTCAGAGCAGGGTGTTCTTGTCAGGCTCTGGGAGACTCGGTGTGGAGTCTGGAAGCAATGGCAAGAAAACCGGGACCCGGAGTCAGGAGCCCTGCATTCCAGTCCCGGCAAGCCAATGCAGTTGATGTGTGACATGGAAGGCAATCCCCTTTCTGAATCTGAGTTTCAGTTTTATAAATTAGGGTTTTCATTGGGTAGTCTCACAGGCTGTGACCCTAGGAGACAGAAACCTGGGTTCCAAAGAGACTGCTGGGGGAGATGGCATGGGATGCTAGAGCACACCTGGTTGCTGAGGGTCTGATACTCAGCACAGCCTGATTTGCCTCTGCCAAGGAACTCTAGAGGCCGGGTCTTCATTCTGCCTTCAGCAGGGACAGGTTGCTTCCTGGATCATGTTCAAGGCAACCAGTCCCTGGGAAGGACAGAGTTAACTTCCCCTCTATGTTGTGACCCTTAGCAGTGGCTCGGGAGGGACCCTGGCAGCCCTGCTAATTAACGTACCACTGTGGGTACAACTTTGCTTCCACAATGAGAGTTTGGAAGAACACGGGCTAGATCACAAGAAGTTGGCCCTGGTGTGAGACCTCCCTCTATGTTAATAAATACTCATAATATTCTTCATATATTCAGAAGACCCAGGTTTAGGAGGTGGAATCTGGGCCTTTGAGAGATGCCTATTTGGGAAGATCTTTGTAATATTCTTTGGAAGAGGTAGCCTCACACTTTCCAGATCACTTTGGCAATAGATCCATTGTTATCTCTTATGGTTTTTTCCTCTGCTCCAAACAGACAGCTCTGATTCTCTGGCCTCCTCTAAAATTCTGGTTTCTTGACCCCAGATGCTGGTAGACTCTGACTCTGGCCCTGCATCCTCTTCGCACCCAGACAAGTTCTCTTCTCTTGACTTGGACGTTCCTTCCCTGCCTCCTTCTAGGCTCCCAGCTTAGCACAGATCCACTGGAGAGAACCAACTGGTGGCACATGGGAATACCTCCTTGCACCCCTGTCTTCCAGTTCACACCAGGTATTGAAGATTGGGATCTCATTTTAGTGCTCCTGTTGTGGTCATAACTTTAATTTTAAAGATACAAGTTTGAGATATGTACCCACATAGGACTCTCTTAGCAATGAAATGACTGCTTAGGAAGGTTTTAGATCTTACCTTCAGGGTTTTGCTTAGACTTGCCTTATACAAAGGCAAAGTACAGCAGCTGTTAGGGGTGGTGGGTTACTCAGATGTATAAGGCTAGGGATCCAGGAATTCCCATACTGCAGCACATGAGGTTCCTAAGGGAACTTGTGTGCACAAGACAAGCCTCTGAAACGTTCATCCATCAAACATTTACTGAACACCTGTTGCATGTCAAGCACTCTCCTAGGTGCTGGGATACAGTAGTGAACAAAATAGACAAAAAAATCTTGCTCTCATGGGGCTTAAGTTGTGGGAGGAGTGGGGCCAGGGCACAAGGTGTGGGGGGCAGTAGAGGATCAGGAAGGAGGGCAAGGGGCGCAGTTTGCATAGCCCCAGAGGCACACCACGTTTCACCACCACGTGGAAGCCCAGGCTGGCTGGCTCTGCGGCAGTGTCATCTGGAAAGCTGGCTGTTTTCTCATTTGAGGTTATTCATAATCGTAGGAGCCAGCATTGAAATGTCCTATACATCAGGTACTGAGCCTTGTTTTGGGGGGGTATACTCACCCCCTTTTACCTATGAAGAAACTGAGGTACAGCAAGGTTAAATAATATTCCCAACACCAGGCAGCTAGAATGTCCATCTGACTACTGATGTGCTCTGACACTGCCCAGCTCGGCCTCCACCCATTTCTGGATGGGGGCACTGGAGGAATGCTGCCACACCCAGGCAGGGAAGTGGAGGCAAGCCAAGCAGAGGGATGGCATGAAACCGGTGTATGTATCATTCAGAGTCCATTTAACTTACTATTTTTTGTGCCAAGGCTACCATATAAAGACTGTTTATAAAATGGAGGAACTCTCTTACAGAAGCAGCTGGTGACAGTGGCCGGTTGCTAGGTGCTGCTAGGGCAACTTAGCTGGGAGTCTGGTAGTTAAGTAATTAAGCAGGGTATATAAATTACCTCAGCTGGTTTCCCCGAGTAGGCAAGTTCCGTGCATGAAACGGGGAGATTAGGGCCCTCTTTTCCTCCTAAAGACCAAGCAAATAGGAAACCTTTTGTAGTTGCACAGAAACATGTGGTGGGGTGGTGAGGTCCTCTTCATGTCCCATGAGCAGCTGTGCCTGGCCAGGGGGAGACAAGGGGTGTCCAAGGGTGGACGTGGGCAGATAAGAGCCGGGGCAGAGCATGGCAGGGGCCAGGAGTGGGCTGGAAGTCAGGCAGGAGCTGGAAAAGGGCCAGAGCTGATAGATAACCAGGGAAGAATGGGCGCAATAGTAGGGAAAAAACCACAAAACTCTCCATAGGGAATCAGACCACCCACACGGGTATGAGGAATCACCCGAATTTATAATGAGATGGAATGCAGTGACTGCACAGGGCTAGAAAGGGACTCTAAGCTTGTGATACCAACCCTTCTGGTCCTAGCCTTAAGAGCAACATTTACTGACATGTCAGGCCCTGTGTGAGGAGGTTACATGGATTAATGTAACCCTATTTAAGGTAGGTGGAATTATGGTTCCATTTTATAGAGAAGGAACCCAAGAATTAGTTACTTATCATGTCCATGGGCAATCAGCTAGTCAACAGTGCATTCCAGAATCAAACCCATTTCTGGCTAGTTCTGAACTGGAGAACTTTAACCACTCTGCTGATTTTTAGTTACAGCACTTCTGGAGGTTTCCATGTCCAGATTGTTCAGAAAGCACTGAGGGATCTCTGACACTACTTATCCTGGGCAGAGGTCAGGACCTGGCAGGGGCCAGGGTCTGCAGACGTGAGTACTAGTGTGGCCAGCTGCAGGTTTCTGGGGGAGACCAGTGTATGCGGAGGTAGGCAGGGGGACAAAAGCATGCCTACAGCTGATGAAAGAGGCTGTAGAACATGGTGAGTTCTGTGAGAGGGGAGGCTGTACTTGGAGGATGCATGGAGGAAGGAGGGTGGAAGTAATGGGTGGCCCGAGGGAAGCCCTTGACATTTTCCTTCAATCTCCCTTTTTCCCTTTCTGCCAAGCTGTGCAGTTCCCAGAGATTTGACTAGCTTGTTGAAGGCCTGAGCAAGCCTCTGATTCTCTCATACTCACTTCACAGTGGCTCTGGGGTCTTGCCATAGAGGCTGTTGTCGTCTTGACCTTTGACTATTTGGGAGAAAATTTCTTTTTCCTTAAATATGGTGATGAGAGTCAAGGGAAGTGATAGTGTGTATTAGTTACATATTGCTGCAGAGTAGTCACTCCCAAATGTAGTAGCTTAAAACACCAAACATTGATCATACTACATAGTTTCTAAGTTTCAGGAATTCAGGTGTGGCTTAGTTGGGTTGGTTCTGGCTCAGGGTCTCTCATGAGGTTGCAGTTATGATGTCTGCTAGGGCTGTGGTATCATCTGAAGGTTTGTCTGTGGCTAGGGACCCCCTTCCAGAATGTTTCATTCATTCCCATGGTTTTTGGCAGGAGGCTTCAGTTTCTCCCTATGGGACTGTATGAATGACTTCTTGCAATGGCACCTGGTTTTCCCCAGAGTGAGTGATTTTAGAGAGAGAGAGCACAGTGCATTTTTAAACCTAGTCTCAAAAGTTACACATCATCACCTTTGCCATATTCTACTTGTTGGAGGTGAACTGCTAAGTACAAGGGGAGGAGAATTAATCTATACCTCTAGAGTGGAGAGCAGCAAAAAATTTGGGACATATTTTTGGAAACCACCACACAGCCTAAGAAAAAACGTGGATGAAAAGAATTATTTGGCCACATGCACAGCTGGGGAGTGGGCAAAGGTCCTCCAGAGATGGCTGCAGGTGCTAGGCAACACACTTTCGTTCTGCCCACAGGGGACAGTATGCTTGTGCTAGTCTCTGATGGCTGCTGTCATCCAGAAGACAATGATTCATTCCATTTTCTCTTTGTCTGGAGAAAATCTCATTCTATGCAAGCCAAGCTGTTTATGGATCTTTTTATCTATTCACCCATTCACATGGGACCCAGGGCATGATAACAGCTATTCAAACCGTGGAATGTTAATTAGATGGAAAAATGTACACATCAGCTATCTCCATTTCCATGGAGAAATCTGGCTGAGGTACATAATTTACTTCAATGTCATCTGTGTCAGGATTTTGAAAGGGTGGCAATATATTACTGTGTTAGACAAAAGGCGTGGGATAAAAGGAGAAGGAACTATTCAAGGCAACATGGATTTCAGGATATTAATAAGTGCAAATATTTGCTTCTCTATGGAAGCATTAAAGGTCCCTTCTTATTTCTTGGTTCTCATGTCTGACGTTATTTGCTTTTTACTACTGTCATTGAAATAGAATATTAGCTCATCTTTTAGCTCTGCAATGTAGCTTTTACAGTGGGCAAGTGTGACAAACAATCTCAGTGCTGACTGGTGCCCCCTTGGCGGTGATTCGGGGAGTCTATAGTGCAGAGGAGTGGTTGAAAGCTAGCATGATATTGGTATTAAACAGTTTGTCTCCAATTTGAGCCTGTCTCTTTTCCCTTCTTCTCTTCTCTTCCTTCATGGTAGCGTAGGTGACCCCGTTGAGAAGGTAGGTGCCTGGTGACCCTTTCTTCTTGGTATGGGAGTCATTAGGCTTTCTTGACACACCTTGATCCTAAGGCAGTCTCAGTGGTGCCCTGGCAGATAGCTCAGACACCTCTCACATTTGGAAGGTGACATCACCAAGGAAGCCAGAATTGCTTCCCAAATAGCAAAGGTGATGCTCCCTGTGGCAGAGACAGAGGGCTGACCCCAAATTTCTGGTGACTTACGGTGAGCAGGACATGCTCAAGGAGGGCATATTTTATATGCCCAAACTGTGTGCTATGTAGATTCCTCTCCCCTCATTAGGGAGGGGTAGACCTTCAACTACATACTTTTTCTAGACCACAATATTCCACTTGAAGGGAGAACAAATACCTAGTTCCTCATCCTTCCCCATTCTCTCATGTATTCCATTAATAAGAGAAATAAGAGTTTACGTTGTGAGCATGAATCAGTTTGGAAGCAAACTAATCCTTGGGTGGTGGTAAGATGTCTCATTTTAGACACACCAGAGGAGCACCCATGACAGCCAAGAGGGAAGGGCCAGTGTCTGTTTCTTCTACCCCCAGATCACAGGACCAGAACCTGTCTACTCCCTCCCAGGGAAACCAGCAACCCCTGTGCAAAATGGACAAGAAAGAGAGCCATGAGCCCATATTACTTCCTGTAATTTCTAAAAGCCACATCATCAGAGATAATGGATATGAAATTCCTTTCACATAGTGGGACCTTGATCAATATTTGTTAAATAAATGAATGAATAAACTCTAAGGTGGAGCAAAGGGCAGCACTGTAATATGTAGCTAACCATTTCATGGGCAAAGCATGAAGGGACCTGGGTTCTTTTAGAGAAAGAATACCAGTCTGTTTTTTTTTTTTTTAAGTTCCCACTCCAAAGCCAGGGAAAACTTTGTTAAGTTTTAATTTTTGTCAGAATTATATATGCATGTAGTTTAAAGAACTAGATTCAACTGGTTCCAGAAGATTTGTTAAGACAAAAAGCAGTCTCTGGTCACCTTCTCCTCCACTGAGGCAGCCACTTCATCTTTTCTAGGTGTATTTCAGCTTTTATCACCTTATCACCAATAATATGTCAGTATTGTTGCTTCTTGATCTTTTTGGGGTTAGTTTTAGGCATCATCTATTTACTTCCCACTACAGAAAATGCAGATTTAACTCCCTTTTTTCCTCTTGTCCCACCAAACCCTGCACCCTTCCATCCTATCCTCCCAAAATAATTTCAATTTTGCTCAGATCAATAGTCAGTGTATACAGTACTATGACCATGTATGGTATTCAAGTCTGAGCCTTTACAGTAAATTTTGATCACTTTTTTCCCCCCCAAAGAGTCTTTTTTTCCCCCCTGGAGTCAACTGCCTTTTGTTGGTATGTGTTTTGGATATTCCACATACTTATCAGCAGTTCAACCCCCAACTCTCCAAGGGTTCTCCACATTTCCTCTCATTCATATCAGATATTCTATTAATCCATCTTCCTGAAGGAGCTTTCCCATGGTCTCTGAGCTGCTGGTGGATGACTGCCTTCCCTGGGTGGTGTGAAGCTGTTGTCTTAGGATCTCCTGTAAGCACCCACATGGGAATTTCCTTCCCTTCTCTCCTGCTTTGGTTTCCTCTTCCCTGTAATCCATTCTTCCTCTTTTGTCAGTTTATACACTAATTTGAGTGGAGCACATCATTGTTAACTTCTTGAGGAATGGGGTGTGGGATATAAATTTTTTGAGACCTTTCCCATCTGTATTTTTTTCACCCTCAGAATTTTGAAAGCATTATACCACTGCCTTCCAGTTTCTAGTTTTTTTTGAGAAGTTATTAGTTCTATTTATTACTTAGTATCAAGAAGTTGCTTATTAGTTTATTCTATTAGAAGTTAGCTAGCTACTTTTGAGAAGTTTGAAATGGTTCTAGCTCCTAATTTTGTGTCTGCAAACTATTTATTCTCTCACCCCAAAGAAACCTGTGGCCTCTTTTTTTGTCCACTGTGTGTTCTAGCATGGCTGAGTGGACCCATGTTTCCACATTGCTGGGCTCTGGGTATTCAGCCCCGACACTGTATGCAGAGATCAGCCTCCTGTCATAATATTATCACTGCTAATTCCACAGAAGTGTTATGTTGAGATGGGCTCAGAGACTTGCAGTTCTTTATTTGGCTCCAACCTCTAGTGTATTTAATTTGACCAAAGGGTATTGTAGGATGTAAATTAATGAAAAACTCTTTTTTTTTTTAACTTGAAAAAATGCTTAGTATTCAAAGTGAAGAATAACCTTGGAAATTTGTTCTTAGGCCACTGGCCTGTTACCTGAGCCCTGAGGTTCATACTGGTGTAAGAAAGCTCCAAAATGGGGGAGCACAAACCCACACTGCATGGTGCTCTGGAGATCACAGGGGTTGGAAAGCAAAGTCAGAGACAGATTCCAGCCACTTGTGGAGAAAAGGTTCCCACAGCCGGCCGCTCTGGGACAAAAGAAAGGCAGGCACTTTGAAAGACTTCCCAACAGTGATAGGGCTGGTAAAGGGACAAGGATTACACAGAGCTTGCTGCTCAGGAGAAGGAACAGGTGGACAAAATCATGCTGGCACATTCAGCCCAGCAGGTTGGAAACTTCCAGGAGCTTCAGGTGCTCCATCCCCCTGGCTGGCAACATAGCCCTGAGGCCCCCACCTGCAATAAACAGCCTGACACTCCTTCCTCCCTTCTGGCACCTGTGTGAAAACCTGCAGACCCGCCATTGTGCCAGGCCAACCAGAGGCCAGCCCCACTGGCTCCTTGCAGGTGTGGCTAACTGGCCCTGACAGTGGAGGCAGGCACTGTGGCTGGGGAGCAGAAAAGGGCCCTGTTCTCCTGGCAGGCACCACCACCACTTGCCTACAACTGGAGGCTGGCTCTGTGGCCAGGAAGCAGGAAAAGAGCTCAATCTTTAGGGTAAGCACCAGCACTCCTTGCCTGGGACCACTACGACCACTGCCATCACTCCAGGTGCTGGGAAGCTTTGAAGAGCAGAGCTTCTGGGCATTGGAGGGTGCTGCCTACACAAACCCAATATTTCTCATTAGCCAATAGGATTATGAGAAGGCAGAAGAATCTTGGTCAATCCAAAATCCATCAAACACGAGAAAGAAGGCTCAGTGAAACTGAAATCACCAATATTCCTGAAAAAGAACTCAAAATAAAAGTTATAAGCATGCTAATGGAGCTTCAGAAAATATTCAAGAGCTAAGGGATGAATTCAGGAGGAAGACAGACACGTTGAAAAATACAGTAGCTGAAATGAAACATACAATGGAGGGATTTGAAAGAAGATTAGATGAGGTAGAGGAGAGAGTAAATGGAATAGAAACTAGAGAACAGGAATACAGAGAAGCTGAGTCAGAGAGAAAAAAAAGAATCTGGGAATGAAAGAATATTAAGACAACTGTGTGACCAATCCAAATGGAACAATATTTGCATTCTAGGGGTACGAGAAGAATAAGAGAGAGAAAGGGATAGAAAGTGTCTTTGAGGAGGTAGTTGCTGAAAACTTCCCCAATCTGGGAAGGAGATAGTCTCTCAGGCCATGGAGGTGCACAGATCTCCCAACACAAGGGACCCAAGGAAGACAACACCAAGAGATATAATAATTAAAATGGCAAATATCAAGGATAAGGACAGACTTTTAAAAGGAGCTAGAGAGAGAGAAAAGATCATCTATGAAGGAGAACCCATCAGGCTATCAGACTTCTCAGCAGAAACCTTACAGGACAGAAGGGAGTGGCATGATATATTCAATGCAATGAAACAGAAGGGCCTCGAACCAAGAATACTCTACCTGGCAAGATTATCACTTAAATTTGAAGGAGAGATTAAACAATTTCCAGATAAGCAAAAGTTGAGAGAATTTACCTCCCACAAATCATCTCTACAGTGTATTTTAAAGGGATGGCTCTAGATGGAAGTGCTCCTAAAGCTAAATAGTTATCACCAGAGAAAATAAAACCATACTAAAGAAAGTAGTAGACCAATTAATTACTAACCAAATACAAAATTATATCAGCTAACCACAAAGTCTGTCAAGGGATATACAAAGAGTACAGAATATGACACCTAAAATATATAGAGTGGCGGAGGAAGAAAAAGAAGGGAGAAAAGAAAAAGAATCATCAGATTGTGTTTATAACAGTGTAATGAGCAAGTTAAATTAGACTGTTAGAATAGTAAATAGGTTACCCTTGAACCTTTGGTAACCACGAATCCAAAGACTGCAATGGAAATAAGTACATATCTATTGATAATCACCCTAAATGTAAATGGTCTGAATGCACCAATCAAAAGACATAGAATTTCAGAATGGATAAAAAAGCAAGACCCATCTATATGCTGCCTACAAGAGACTCACTTCAAACCCAAAGACATTCACAGACTAAAAGTGAAGGGATGGTAAAAGATATTTCATGCAAACAATAGGGAGAAAAAAGCAGAAGTTGCAGTACATGTATCAGACAAAATAGACTTCAAACAAAGAAAGTAACAAGAGAAAAAGAAGGACATTACATAATGATAAAGGAGTCAGTCCAATAAGAGGACATAACCATTATAAATATCTATGCACCTAACACATGAGCACCCAGATATGTGAAACAAATACTAAAAGAATTAAAGAGGGAAATAGAATGCAATAAATTCATTTTAGGAGACTTCAACACTCCATTCACTCCAAAGGACAGATCAACCAGACAGAAAATAAGTAAGGAGACAGAGGCACTGAACAACACATTAGAACAGATGGACCTAAATGACATCTACAGAACACTCCACCCAAAAGCATCAGGATACACATTCTTCTCAAGTGCACATGGAACATTTTCCAGAATAGATCACATACCAGGCCACAGAAAGAGCCTCAGCAAATTAAAAAAGATTGAAATTGTACCAACCAAGTTTTCAGATCACTAAGGTATAAAACTAGAAATAAATTGTGGAAAGAAAACAAAAAGGCTCACAAACACATGGATGTTTAACATGCTCCTAAATAATCAATGGATTAATGACCAAATTAAAACAGAGATCAAGCAATATATGGAGATAAATGAAAACAACAGCTTAATGCCCCAACTTCTGTGGGATGCAGTGAAGGCCATTATAAGAGGAAAGTATATAGCAATTCAGGCCTATTCAAAGAAGGAAGAACAATCCCAAATGAACAATCTAAATTCACAATTAATGCAATTGGAAAAAGAACAAATGAGGCCCAAAGTCAGTAGAAGGAGGACATAATAAAGATCAGGGAATAAATAAGATTGAGAAGAATAAAACAATAGAAAGAATTAATGTAACCAAGAGCTGGTTCTTTGAGAAAATAAACAAAATAGATAAACCCCTAGCCAGATTTATCAAGAAAAAAGGAGAGTCTACACACATAAAGAGAATGAGAAGTGAGAAAGGAAAAACCACTATGGACACCAGAAATGCAAAGAATTATGAGAGAATACTATGAAAAATTATATGCTAACATATTGGATAATCTAGAAGAAATGGACAACTTTCTAGAAAAATACAGGCTTCCAAGACTGACCCAGAAAGAAACAGAAAATCTGAATAGACAAAATACCAGTAATGAAATTGAATCAGTAATCAAAAAAACTACCCAAGAATAAAATTCCAGGACCAGATGGCTTAACTGCTGAATTCTTTCAGACATTCACAGAAGACTAATACTCATCCTCCTTAAAGTTTTCCAAAAAGTAGAAAAGGAGTGAGTACTTCCAAACTCATTCTATGAGGCCAGCATCGCTCTAATACCAAAACCAGGCAAAGACACCACAAAAAAAGAAAATTACATACCAATATCCCTGATGAACATAGATGCAAAAATACTCAAGAAAATATTAGCAAACCGAATTGAAATATACATAATAAAGCTAAATAGCTGTCACCAGAGACATAATCAAGTGGAATTTATTCCAGGGATGCAAGGATGGTACAATATTTGAATATCCATCAATTTCATCCACTATATCAACAAAAATAAGGACAAAAATCACATGATCATCTCCATAGATGCTGAAAAAACATTTGACAAAATTAAACATCCATTCATGATATAAACTCTAAACAAAATGGGTATAGAGGGCAAGTACCTCAACATAATAAAGGCCATATATGACAAACCCACAGCCAACATTATAGTTAACAGTGAGAAGCTGAAAGCTTTTCCTCTAAGATCAGGAACAAGACAAGGATGCCCACTCTCCCCACTTCTACTCAACATAGTTCTGGAGATCCTAGCCATGGCAATCAGACAAAACAAAGAAATAAAGGCATCTAGATTGGCAAGAAAAAATTTAAACTGTTACTGTTTGCAGATGACACGTAAAAAACCCTAAAGAATCCACTCCAAAACTATTAGAAGTAATATCTGAATTCAGCAAAGTTGCAGGATACAAAATTAATACACAGAAATCTGTTGCATTTCTATATACCAATGAAGAACTAGCAGAAAGAGAAATCAAGAAAACAATCCCATTTACAATTGCATCAAAAAGAATAAAATACCTAGGAATAAGCCTAACCAAGGAGGTGAAAGACCTATACCCTGAAAACTACAAGACGCCCTTGAGAGAAATCAAAGAAGACACCAATAAATGGAAATACATTCTATGCTCTTGGGTAAAAAGAATTAATATTGTCAAAATGGCCATCCTGCCTAAAGCAATCTACAGATTCAATGCAATTCTTGTCAAAATACTGACAGAATTCTTCAATGAACTAGAGAAAATAGTTCTCAAATTCATATGTAATCATAAAAGATCCTGAATAGCCAAAACAATCCTTAGAAGGAAGAATAAAGCAAGGGGGATTATGCTCCCCAACTTCAAGCTCTACTACAAAGCCACAGTAATCAAGACAATTTGGTACTGGCACAAGAATAGAGCCATAGATCAATGGAGTAGAATAGTGTGAGCCCAAATATAAACCCACACATATATGGTGAATTAATATACGATAAAGGAGCTATGGATATTCAATGGAGAAATGACAGCCTCTTCAACAACTGGTGTTGTCAAAACTGGACAGATACATGTAAGAGAATGAAACTGGATTACTGTCTAACTCCATACAGAAAAGTAAACTTGAAATTGATCAAAGACTTGAATGTAAGTCATGAAACCATCATAGAAGAAAACATAGGCAAAACTCTCTTGAATATAAACATGAGCAACTTTTTCATGAATGTATCTCCCTGGGCAAGGGAAACAAAAGCAAAAATGAACAAGTGGAATTACTTCAAACTAAAAAGATTCTGTACAGCAAAGGATACCATCAGTATAACAAAAAGGCATCCTACAGTATGGAAGAATATATTCATAAATGATGTATCCAATAAGGGTTAACATCCAAAATATATAAAGAACTCACACTCCTCAACACCCAAAAAGCAAATAACCTGATTAAAAAGTGGGCAGAGGATCTGAACAGACACTTCTCCAAAGAAGAAATTCAAATGGCTAACAGGCACATGAAAAGATGCTCCACATTGCTAATCATCAGGAAAATGCAAATTAAAACCACAGTGAGATATCATCTCACACCAATTAGGATGGCCAACATTGAAAAGACAAGCAACAACAAATACTGGTGAGGATGCAGGTAAAGGGGAACCTTCCTACACTGTTGGTGGGAATGTAAATTAGTTCAACCATTGTGGAGAGCAATATGGAGGTTCCTCAAAAAACTAAAAATAGAAATACTGTTTGACCCAGGAATTCCATGCTGAGGAATTTACCCTAAGAAAACAGGATCACAGATTCAAAAAGACATATGCACCCCTATGTTTATTGCAGCACAATTTACAATAGCCAAGACATGGAAGCAACCTAAGTGCCCATCAGTAGATGAATGGATAAAGAAGAGGTGGTACATGTACACAGTGGAATACAATTCAGCCATAAGAAGAAAACAAATCCTACCATTTGCAACAACATGGATGGAGCTAGAGGGTATTATGCTCAGTGAAATAAGCCAGGTGGAGAAAGACAAGTACCAAATCATTTCACTCATCTGTGGAGTATAAGAACAAAGCAACAACTGAAGGAACAAAACAGCGGCACTCTCACAGAACCCAAGAATGGACTACCAGTTACCAAAGGGAAAGGAACTGGGGAAGGTGGGTGGGAAGGGAGGGAGAAGGCAAATAAGGGGCATTACGATTAGCACACATAATATAGAGTGGGGCATGGGGGAAGGCAGTATAGCACAGAGAGACAAGTAGTGACTCTATAGCATCTTACTACACTGATAGAAAGTGACTGTAATGGGGTATGTGGTGGGGACTTGATAATAGGGGGGAATGTAGTAACCACAATGTTGCTCATGTGAAACCTTCATAAGATTGTATATCAATGGTACCTTAATAAAAAAAAAAAAGAAAGCTCCAAAATGTCTGTTTTGGCCTCCAGGAAGTGAAATCTGCTATTCTCCCAAAGCTAATTCTTAGACAGAAATACTGGAAGGTAGGTTGAAACCATCCTTATGTAGAGCTCCTAGGGGCTCCAGAGAAGGCAGATAAGCCCATGGCTAGAGAGAGTTATCATGTATCATTTAACCTTTCTGAGCTGCGCCTCCATTTCCTCATCTGTAAATGGAGTTATTGTGAGGGTTTGTGTGTAGGAAGAATGCATGCACAGCACTTACAACAGGGCTTGGCACATGGTACAGACTGCCTGTTGGTGTTTGCTAGGAAGAGGATGTGTTTCAGAGCTCTGGGAGCTTGAGCCCTTTCTGGCCTGAGAAATACCATGCAGATGAAGATGCAAACCTCTCCAAAGGGCCAAATCATTCTACCTGTTTTTCCTGGGAAGATCTCCCTTTATGTTCCATCCTGGCAGCCCTACTCTTTTCCAGTCTAGCTCAGCTGCTTGCAGGGGGCACCCATCCAGTCGCCGAGCTGGTTCTGACTTGGGCCACCCATTTATTCAACAACAGTACTAAGCACCGATGCCAGGTGGTGGGTACCTGAAGGTGAAGAAACAGATGAGCTCTTGCCCTCAGGAGCTCACAGTCTGGTGGGAGTGGTGGGCCTAGAAACAGATGAGAGCCACACATTTTGAGAACTCTGAGGTGGATGTAGGGACAGGGAAAGCAGAGAGCCAAGAATTGGCCCTGAGACTGCAAGGGCCAGCTGTCCACCAGATGACACAGGGATTGAATTTTCATCCACGCGTGACCCTGTGACTAGTTCTTGAAGGCAAATTCTGGCGCGCTAAGATACCCAGCCCTTAAGATCCAATCACCAACGCAGAACACACCCTACCCCTACTCCTTAAAAACATGCTTCCTCACCCACGAGCTGCTGCTCCCTCTCTCTGGGGGCAGCCATTTTCTCTTTCAGATAATAAAATCTCTTGTGTGGGCCCGTGTCTCCTGAGTCATTCTGAGGTAAGGAGGGTCGCGGTGAGATACCCTTTCAGTTCTCTCAATGGAATGAGTGGGAGTGGGGTGTACACAGCTGGCCAGGGATTTTAAGAAGCAGGTGCACCTCTCCCAGTTCCTCTTACCCCTTCCATCAGCTGGATGCAGTAGGTCAGAGATCTTAAGGGTTATGGAGTCAAAAGATGCATGCCTAAATTCCACGTGAGAGAAAGCTGTTTGCTGACAAGGAACATTAGACCATCTGGGAATGAGAAATGACTTTCGTTGGGTTAAGGAATTTATTTGTCGTCTAGGATTATTCTAATGGACAGAGATGCTAATCCAAATGGTGGCTTCAGGGAAGGATTTTAGGAAGAAGTGACCCCTGGTTCTTAGGTGCTTGCTGGGTGTAACTGCCAACCAACAGTGTGTGGGGATAGTGGTGGTATTGAGATGAGGGAGGGGTAGAGGGAGGTAGGGGAAGCTGGGAGGATATTTCAGGCAGAGGGAACAGAATGGGTGATGCATAGTGTGTGCGCATATGCGTGTGTGTGCATGTGGCATGTTCAGTTTAGTGCTGAAGTATTAAGAGTGGGGTGAGACTCCAAGACTTTGTAGAGGACCATGCAGGACCTTGTATGGCAAGGAGTTCCAGCCTCTCCAATGGAATGGCTTAAAATGGGCAAAAATGACCAGATTGGTGATTTCTACAGATCACTTTGCTGGAAGTGTGATGAGTGGGTCAGAGAACCAGAGAGCAGTGAGGAGGGGAGCTGTGCAGTAGTCTAGAGGTGCTGTGATGATGGCGTGCCTGAACCAGGGGTGGAAGGGGCAAGAAGATGTGGGGACTGGATGGATCGTTGGTGGAGGAGAAGGAAGCACTAGAGATGATACCTGGGTTTGTAAAGCCATCGGTAGTTTTTACTCACACTATAAGCAGATGGGGAGGGGAAACTGTGATGAAATTTTCTGTGATAGGGGAGCTTTCATTTACTTTTTTTTTTTAAGTTAACCCTTTATAGCACTTATTAGGTGCCAGCCACCTTTCTAAGCCCTTTACACATATTAACTCATTAATCTTAACAGTAACTCAGGTATAATGATTAGCCCAGTTTTACAGATGAGAAAACTGAGGCACAAAAGGTTAACACACTTGTGTATGTTTAACACAGCCAGTAAGTGGTCCAGTCAGGATTGGACCCCAGAAGTCTGGCTCCCAGTCCACACCCTGAGGCACTGGTGCTGTTTCTTGTTTTGCATGTAGCACAGTGTCCTGGGGGGAGTCCTTCTCTACATGCCTGCAGAACTCCTTGCACACCAGTGCCAGCCTGGGCTGAACCTGACTATTCGTTACCCCAGGCTGAACACTGAGATCTGGATTCCAGGTTTTCCCATTCAGGGATCTGTTCTCTAGTCAGGCTGCAGCCCCAGCCCCAGACTTGCATTTCCTTAGCTTCCTTTATCACCTCCTTGTCCCTTTCCCATTACTGAGACCCAGCATGACCTATAGCTAGATGCTCATCAGTTGTGATAGCCATGGAATTCCCTGTAGGCCCCAAACTCTAGGACACTTGCCCAAGGCCACAAACCAGTAACTAGTTATATGGATTCAGACCCAAGTCTGTCTGGCTCTAAAACCATACCCTTTCACCATTCTCTGTGGATGCCCCTATTACCTCTTGAGGTCTATATTCAATCCTCAGTACTCCCAGATCAAATCCAGAGCAGTCCCTCTCTCCTCCTAGGCAATGTGCAGTATGACCAAGAACCCCCAGGCTGTATTCCAGCTCAGGCTCCACCCTTGGAGATGCTCCTGTTCCCTTGGGGCAGAGCGGAAGGGAAGCAGAGCCCAGACTGGCTGTCCAGGTGGGCCCAGCTTTCTGAGCTGCAGCTCATAGACTTTGGTTAATTTGTTATTAATTCCTTAGGAGCATGGAACAATCCTAATGAGATGCAAAAATCAATAGTTGAGGAAAAGATAAAGCAACCTTCTAAGCAGAATGTGAGCAAGAAGAGTGGCTTTTAAAAGGCTTTGACAGACTATTGTGTGCAGCTTGTAAAGTGGAGAATAAATGACTTTCTTACAGTGATTCATTTTTTTTTCCACATTGGAAAGAGGAGAGAGGTATAGGCTAGGGTGAGGGGCTTGGTTGGCCTCACAATGCCAAGATAATTATTGTTCAGTCAGAAGCCTAAGTGATTTTTTACTTTTCAGAGGCACAGAGAGCAGCTGGGGTTTGAAATGGGTTTCCAAGTGATGGCGTGAGCAATAAAAGCCAATGAGCAGTAACGGCATCAGCTGGGAGAATAGCACCACCACCCAGAACACACTCAGTGTCTTCCTCCTATCCTTCCTCTGTTGGTGCCCAGAAATGAGGAGACAAGCTGAGCTAGAGGGAGAGAGTGCACCCTGCTGTGGGATGGATGGGGCAGGAGAGGTCCCAGCACGCTCTGTGTAGGGGCCACACTGCAAGCCTGAGTCTGGGCTGCCAAGTTCAGTGCCAAGACACACGGCCGCCATTCCTGAGACAGCACCACAGTCCCACCTGGCAGAACAGGCTGGCTGACATCTCTGCCCTTAAGTTCCTGCCAGGGACCCAAGCACGTCAAAAGGGGCTGCCAGTGGCTGGGAGACATGGGGCCTTGAAGCAAGTTTATACAGAACTTCAGTGGCCAACCAGGCCCTTTCTGACCTGCCTGGCCATCCCCTCACCTCTTTTCTGCTGGCCTCGTATCCATTGATAGTTGCTTTCTTACTCTGATACACAAGCAGGCCTCCCCACAGTTTCTCTAACACAGCAGAAACCCTTGCTTAGAGCTTTTTCTGTGTTTCCTTTGTCCCAATTGCTCCTCACCCAGATATTTCTATGGCTTGAAATCTTACCTCCCTCAAGTCTTCACCACCCAAATATACCTCCTCAATGCAGCCTACTCTAATCACCCTACTTAAAAAGAAAACTAACGCCCAGTCTGCTTTTTCTTTTCTTCAATAGCACCTAGCACTTTCTAAAAACATATCATTTATTTATTTATTATATATTTATGGCCTTTCCTCCACTAGAATGTAAGCTCCTTTAGGGAGGGGTTGTTATCTCTTTTGTTCAGTGATATATTCTTACCTTCTGTAAAAGGGAATGGCACATAAAGGCACTTGATAAATGTTGGCTGAATGAATGAATGAGATGGACCCATCTTCAGAGATCAAACATTCCATCCTGCTTCCTTACAAGTGGAAGCCTGAGATCCAGAGTGGGGTGTAACTCACCCAAGTCCAGTCAGCATGGGCCAGAGCTGGGACCAGACCCATGTCTTTGAATCCCAAACCAGTGTTCTTTGTTCACTCTGTAATTTGGTGGAGGGCAGAGATAACCTTCATGAGTGCTGCTAAGAGCTGCTGTGTTGTATATAGGCCTAGTCATTCCATTCTTATCAGCATACCAGCCCGGTGACCTGCCAGGTTCCCTTCCTCTCCTCACTGTCCTCTGGCTAGTTCCCCTTGCCTCAGGTCTCAACTTGCTTATAACTGCCTCTGGACACTCTTCTCGATATTCCAGACTAGACCCTCTGCCTTTGCTGCTCCTGAACTTCTTGGCAGGTCCCTGTCCTCACACTCAGGAAACACACTGACCTCCCCCGGCTCCCTGCCTGTCTTTTCTGCTCAGATGGATGCTGCTTGAGGACTGACTTTGTCTATTGGGTTCATTGCTGTTTTTCCAGAGCCCAGAATCATGGCAGATATTTAAAAAGTGTTTGATGAATGAATAAATCATTTTGGCAGGCTCTCAGCTGTAGCAGTGGTCCCTGGTCGCCTGGCACCTGGCTTTGGGACAGTGAAGGCTAAGGAATATCGTCTCCTGGTGTGCAGGGGAAGGTGAGGGAGAAGACCCAAGACCCTGGATTAGCTGGTTTGCGTATCAGAGCCATGCTCCCAGCTGAGTCCTTTGCTATTTCTAAGAATTGGCTCGTCCTGAGGGGCAGTCTCTCCCCAGCCAGAAAAGTTTTTTAAAGATGTCAAACATTATAAAAACAAACAAACAAACAAATAAAACCAAAAATCAAAACACAACACATACGTATTTCTGTGTATATTTTTTATAGTAGGAAATCTGAGTCCTTTAAAGGTTAAGACTTGTTCAAGACCATATACTTGATAAGTGTCACAACTTGAGCTCAGGTCCCTCTGATTCCTACTCTGATGCATCACCCCCGGCAGGTAAGTGGGGCTTATTTGCTTATCTGGATAACAACACATGCTGGCGGTTTCCTAGTTTCTGGTCAAAGGCCTGTCACTGAGAAACTTAGAGAAGGTTTGTAGGCCTTGCCTTAAAGATAGAGTGTGCTCTGTTGCCACCCCCAGCTCCACCCCATCCTGAAAACTACTCGGTCTCTCCTGCATGTGGGCCTGGTCACCACTTAGATGAGAGCTGGCCATGGTTTCCCCCATGTCCTTAGAAGTCTTGGGAACGCCTCCTGTTTAATTCTGCAAGTGTGTAAGTCCTAGTCTTCAGAACACGGTTAGACTCTGATGTTTATCCTCCTCAGACCCTTGAGTGCAGGGACATCAAGAGTGAAGGCAGCCTACATTTTCTCCTGTATTCCACTAAAACAGTGAAGTACATTGATTGATTGTTTTCTTTTTTAAAAAATGTGGCAAAGCATACATAACATGAAATTAACCATTTTAACCATTTTAAAGTATATAATTCAGTGGCATTAAGTATATTCACCATGTTGGATAATCATCACCACTAGCTATTTCCAGAACTTTTTCGTCATCCCAGAGACTCTTTACCCATTAAATAATAACTCCCCATACCCTCTGATCCCCAAGTTCCCAGTAACCACTATTCTTTTGTGTCTATGATTTTGCCTATTCTGGGGACCTCATGTAAGTTGAATCATATACTATTTGTACTTTTGCGATTGGCTTCTTTGACTTAGCATACTGTTTTCAAGGTCTATCCACATTGTAGCATGTATCAAAATTTCATTTCTTTTTAGGGCTGAATAATATTCTATCACATGTATATACCAATTTTGTTTTCCATTCATCTTTTTTGATGGACACTTGGGTTGTTTCCACTTTCTGGCTATGGAAAATAATGCTGCTATGAATATTGGTGTATAAGTATCTTCTGGAATCCTTGCTTTCAGTTCTTTTGAGTATGTATCTAGGAGTGGAATTGCTAGATCATATAGTAACTCTATGTTTAACTTTTTGAGGAACCACCAAAGTGTTTTCCACAGTGGCTGTGCTATTTTATTTTCCCACCAGCAATGTATGAAGGTTCCAACTTCTCCATATCCTCCCCAGCACTTGTTACTTTCTGTTTTACTGACAGTAACCATCCTAATGGGTGTGAAGTAGAATCTCTTTGTGGTTCTGATTTGCAATTCCCTAATAACTAATGATGTTAAGCACTTCCCATGTGCTTATTGGCCCTATGTATGTTTTCTTTGGAGAAATATCTATTTAGGCTGAAGCCTCCTACTCTTCTGGTGCAGGGCTGGGAGTAGAGAGAGCCTGGGGCAGCTGGTTCTGCACAGACACAGGCCAGGAGGCTGGGATTTGAGGGCTGGAGCTGGAAGGGGCTACTAGGTGCCCTGGTGTCTTCAGGATGAGCTGAGTCATAGTTCATGGAGGAGAGGTGAGGTCTGATGCCAGTCTTTGTACCAAGGCAACAACATCTCCAGGGCTGGAGCCAGGGTGGAGGTGGTGTCAGGGGTGAGGTCAAAGAAGAGGCAAGTTAGTGATTAAGTGTGGTCAGCTGTGGGATACACAGCCATTATGGGCTGGCAGGGAACTGGCGTATGCATGGATGGGTGGTCTGCATCGCTGGGCAAGGGCAAAGTGCCTGCTTACTCTGCCATCCTGCAGACAGGCCAAGTCCTAGGTTTCATAACCCCTGCAGTCCTGCCTCTGTGCTTCCCAGAAACCGGGCCAATCCAAAGCTCTGTTCTCACACTGTCACTCCACAATCTGTGCTGCGATGCTGATGCCTAGCAGTGGGTGGCCTGTGTGTGCACGCATGTGTGTGTGATGCCCTCGAGTGGGAGGAAGTGGGAGGAATGTGGTTCTGAGACAGGAAATGGGGTTACTGGTGTCTACTGTTCCACTTTCACTTGCAGAGAGCTGTCGTTTGTTTCTGAGCCCAGGCTCTCAGTTCTGCTTCTTCATGGCCCAGCAGAAAGAGCACTGGACTAGGAGTCAAGAAATATGAGATCCTGTCTTGGGTTTGCTAACTGAGAAAGAGGCTTAATGGGTAAGGAGAGCCTCACATACTTGAGCAGAAAGAGGCTCTCTCCCTCTTTCCTCTGGAGACGGGAGGAACAGGGCACCTGCTCCTGAGGCTCTCTCTGCTGAGCATCATAGTAGCTATTGTGTACATTGCTTTAGTTAGTCTGCTTTAAAGGTTGTCAACAAGCTCTCTCTATTTAAGAATTTGTACAGACAACAACATATAACTAAGAAATGAGACCACTGCATTCCATTTACTCAAACGCTTAACCTAATAATCATTGTTCTCACATCAGCCACCATAATATGAGGCTCTACTTCAAAGAAGGCTGTGTGCTAACTGCCACCCTGGCTCCCCAGGGTGACACTGACCTCTTTAGACACAAGCAATTTAAGCACCAACCAGCTCCCCTGTCACCTGCCTTGTCCTGATTCTGCATATTCTACTAAACCATTTCTACTTCCCACGCCAGTTCACAATGCACAGCCCCTCACTGGTCATTTCCTTGTTTCAGAGCAGACACATCACTCACCCAAAGCTCTCAGGCACTCCTGCTTGGGGGGATCAGAGCTTAGCCTTCCAATTACCAAGTTTTCATTACCATGTTTCTGGGTTTCTAGCTGTTTCTGGTCCCCTGTGCTACTGTAGAGATTGATGTAATGGGGGAAAACTGGAGGTTTGCTTTTCCCTCGGGTGAAGTGGTAATGGCAGCTGCCAGTGCAATGCCAACTCAGTGCTTGCCTGGGACCCAGAGCCAGGCCCAGCAGACCGGGTGCCAGCACTGTGTCAACAGGGACCCCAGTTCATCTTACTATTTTGCAAGGGTGACCTCCATTGCTCCAGGACCTGGGTAGGCCAAGTCAACTGGGTAGGGCTGGAAAGACAGATACTCCAAGTTTTCTCCCTCTTCTTATACAGCCGAGAGTGGGTGTTGGGCAGAGGGTCCTTTGATATTAATCTATCTTGGTCATTTTAGTATTTATTTCAGGTACATTTTTGTGTTTTATGTCATTCCTCTTTATTTTATGGACTTGATTGTTTATGCAACCGATTTCCTGCCTGCTTCTCTGCAGTTATTTTTGATCACATGTGCAGTGCCAGGGAGGTTTCCTCCCCAGCAGTGTCTGGCAGAAAGGGGAGCATACGTCAGGGGGGCTAGCGAAGCTGGCAGAAACCATCTTTGTTTAATATTTTATTAGAGTCCATGTAGCAATGTATATAAAGCAAGTCCCATGGTGGGAAAATTCAGAATAAATTACTACCTGCAATTTCCTGTTCAGCATTGATTTTACAGATTGGAGACTTGAGATGGGAATGGCTTGGTATTATTATGCCAACATCAGTATTGAAGGTCCCACAGATTCCTTACAAATCCAACAATGTGAGAGCCATGTGGAGCCTTAGAGATCAGCCAATCAAGCCCCACATTATACGGGTGAGACTTAGAGACCCAGAAGGGGTGGAGGCCACATGGTCAGGAGGGACATAATAGGTGAAGATATTAGTTTAGCTTCAGCATTCTGAGGCACAGATTTTAATAGGCAGATTCTAATAGTGAAGGATTGTTTTAAGGCAGCCAGTCTATTATTACTTATAGAGAGTCCCCATCAGAGCAGTTGGCCTGCATTTTCTCTCCATGTTGTTCCTTAATGTGTGTTTCTGACACAGCCTTCAGGTTCTTTGGATTCTTTAATTCCTTTGGCAGCCGAAGGGAGCTTGGAGCTGCTGAGAGCTGTTAAGGGAACAAAAAGTGCCCAGGGCTTGGACAAACCAATTACCCAGTAGGACCCCTAGTTTTGTTCTCTGTGATGTGGGGATGGTAAGCTCTGATTGGCCTCTGTCCCGTGGTGACAGATGGATGCGAAAGAGCTCTATAAATGCAAAGACCTTTGCAACAAGACCAGGGCCTGGGAGGGTTTAGTGCTGAAAGGAAAGTCTCCCATCTAACATGGCCCCTTCAGCCTGTCTCCCACAGTCTCACTCTCCCAGTATCTCACCTTCTGATCTCCAGTGTCAACATTTTACCAGGAGAGAAAAGTTGTCTTTTTTCCTGTGAGCCAAGTGAGTCTCCTGTGTCTTCTGCGTCTACACATTTTCTTTTTGCCTGAAACTGTGTGTTCTGTGTCGACATATTTTCTTTTTGTTCTATTGCTAGTGATTACATTGGGTTCTCTTCTTTATATTCTATAGAGTTGTGTTAGTTATCTACTGGGTATGTAACAAATCACCCCAAAACTTTGTGGCTTAAGACAATAATATTTTTTTTCTCTCAGTATTTCTTTGGGACAGGAATTCTAGAGTAGAATGGCTGGATGGTCCTGGCTCACAAGGCTGTGGACAGATGACAGCTGGGGCTGCACTCAACTGAAGGCTAGACTGGATCTGAAAGATCCACTCTCAAGGCAGTCCATTCACATGGCTGGTGAGTTGGTGGCAATTGTCAGGGGCCTCAGTTCCTCTCCACACAGCAGCATGAGTGTTCCCACAGCATGGCAGCTGGCTTCCCTCATAGCCAAAGATCTGAGTCCAAGGAGAAGCTGCAAGGCCCTTCATGAGCTAGCCTCATTTTCTCTGGATTGTACTGGTTACCAGGGGCAGCCCTGATGTGGTGTGAGAAGGGGCTGCTGCACAAGGACAAGAATACCAGGAGGCAGGGATCACTGGAGATTGGCTACTTCACTCTGCCTTCTGGCTGTGATGATTCGTGTACATCTCATATGAGAAGACACTCACCCCTTTCCAAGGCCCCCAAAAGTCTCATTACGTTACTGGATTAATGGGGCCCTATCATCTAATCAGGTCCAGGTTCAGAGCAGGCTACTTGGGTAAATTTCTCAAATACCGCTCTTCCTGTACCGTTTTTCTTGATCTATACATAGGCCTGTGAATTAAGGAAACACGTCACCACTTCCGTCTACCATATACAGTGGTGGAGCAAGCATTATAGGTACACAGGGATCCTTAGCAATACTGAGATTCTGCTGGGCACATGGACAGTTTCTGGATCAGAACTTGGCCCTGCTGCTTGGGAATGGTTCTTTATGGCTCTTGGCTCTACCCTTTGGGCTTACAGGCAGAAGCCACAGGATGATCCTCTCTTTTCTCTAAGAAATGGTCAGTTTGCAGCTGTGTTGTTTTCTCAGCCTGCTTTCTTAGAGCAGTTGGAGGGCCACAGGCCTATTCTCATTTGTACTGCTTCTGCACCTTTTAGTCCAAGCTGGCAGAGTTTCTGACAATGTAATCATTGTGAGCTTTCTATGAATTTTATTGACATTCAGTTCATTAGCTGAAAGTCCTAACCACAAATATCAATGAGATAAGTCCTTTTATACCTTGAGTTTCCTGTAAGGCTGCTATCAGACACGTGTGCTTAAGATTACCAGAAGCCCTATTCTTTATTGTAAGGAGAGACCTCTTTTTTTTTTTTCTATTTGAGTGTCATATTTCTAAGGTCTTTTTTTTTTTTATTTTTTTATTTTTAATAATTATTTTTTATTGAAGGGTAGTTGACACACACTATTACATTACATGAGTTTCAAGTGTACAACACAGTGGTAGAACATTTATATACATAATTCTAGGTTCCAGCTATCACCCTACCAGGCTGTTACAATATCTTGACTATATTCCTTATGCTATACCTTACATCCCGGTTACTAATGTATTTTACCATTGGAAGTCTGTCCTTTTTTTTTTTTTTTTTTTTTTTTGTGAGGGCATCTCTCATATTTATTGATCAAATGGTTGTTAACGACAATAAAATTCTGTATAGGGGAGTCAAACTTTCGGTTTTGCTCATGCATTATGAACTCTAAACAGTCAGTTCAAATATGAATACTCATTTGGTTTTTATACTTGATTTATATGTGGATACCACATTTCTCTCTTTATTATTATTATTTTTAATAAAATGCTGAAGTGGTAGGTAGATACAAGATAAAGGTAGAAAACATAGTTTAGTGTTGTAAGAGAGCACATGTAGATGATCAGGTGTGTGCCTGTAGACTATGTGTTAATCCAAGCTAGACCAGGGCAGTAAAACATCCACGTATGCAGAAGATTTCTCTCAGAACGGGGGGGTGAGGTTCTAAGCCTCACCTCTGTTGATCCCCAATTTCTCACCTGATGGCCCCCCTGCGACTGTGCCTGTCTTAGGTTGTTCCTCCCTTGAGGAATCTTACCCGTCTCTGGCTAACCAGTCATCTTCCGGGGCCATACAGGGAAATGTGAAGTTGGTAAGTGAGAGAGAAGCCTTATTGTTTGAAAAAGTTAACTTTTTACTTCTTTGCATATTTATGCCCTGTGGCTTCTATGCCCAGCATTTGTCTTGAGGTATCTTTACCACTTGGAAGAATTATGATACTCGGTAAATTTGATATGAGGCACGAATTCTATTTAAGGGTTGTAATTAGGAAGGAAGAAGAAAAGCTATAGAAGTAGCAGGCGGAAGAAAACATGGGAAGATTGATTATTTCTTTGATATATCTTCTTGTAGAGTAACTTCAGCATGTATAGGTTTTAAGCTACTACTTAAATTGCACACACACATTAACATAATAGGAGTATAGTTACATAACCAAAGCATATCTGTAATTACCAGCCATCTGCAGTGAAACCAAGAAAACCAGTTAGGCACCTTAGGCATTTGTGAAAACTTATCTATGATATGGTGGATATTGTCCAAATGAACTTGAACAGTCTGAGAGAAATCAGACAAATTAAAACAACCCATTCCTGGGGACTGTTCACATGCCATATGTTCTTTTAACAATAAATAGTTTGTAGTTGTAACACTTTGGAGCGCTACAATTTGCACTTCTCCAAATTCTTGGTTGAGTTCCAACAGTATAGATCCAGTCCAATTTTGTTGTTTTACTGTATGCACAGGCCAGCTTAGATATCTCCTTCCTCATTCCCATGGCAGGTCCAGGAACTGGTGGGATGAGTGCATCTACAGCTGTAGCAGTGCGTGGATCTTTGTTGGGGTTTTTTGATGATCATCTTCTGGCATGAGTCTTCCAGAGGGTGCAGATGTTGGAAGTTCTTTTTCATATCGTATCTTAGATCATTTTCGGGGTAGCCCAATTAGGCTTTGATCCTCTGTATAAACACAAACAGACCCTTTGCCTACACTTTTATATGCCCTTTATACCCTTGTGTAGAACTCGTTGGAGGTTACCACACAGGAACTGCCCTTTTTTTTTTTTTTTTTTTTTTGCTATCACTAATCTACACTTACATGACAAACATTATGTTTACTAGGCTCTCCCCTATTCCAGGTCTCCCCTATAAACCCCTTTACAGTCACTGTCCATCAGCATAGCAAAATGTTGTAGAATCACTACTTGCCTTCTCTGTGTTGTACGGCCCTCCCTTTTCTCCTACCCCCCCATGCATGTTAATCTTAATACCCCCCTACTTCTCCCCCCCTTATCCCTCCCTACCCACCCATCCTCCCCAGTCCCTTTCCCTTTGGTACCTGTTAGTCCATTCTTGAGTTCTGTGATTCTGCTGCTGTTTTGTTCCTTCAGTTTTTCCTTTGTTCTTATATTCCACAGATAAGTGAAATCATTTGGTATTTCTCTTTCTCCGCTTGGCTTGTTTCACTGAGCATAATACCCTCCAGCTCCATCCATGTTGCTGCAAATGATTGGATTTGCCCTTTTCTTATAGCTGAGTAGTATTCCATTGTGTATATGTACCACATCTTCTTTATCCATTCATCTATTGATGGACATTTAGGTTGCTTCCAATTCTTGGCTATTGTAAATAGTGCTGCAATAAACATAGGGGTGCATCTGTCTTTCTCAAACTTGATTGCTGCATTCTTAGGGTAAATTCCTAGGAGTGCAATTCCTGGGTCAAATGGTAAGTCTGTTTTGAGCATTTTGATGTACCTCCATACTGCTTTCCACAATGGTTGAACTAACTTACATTCCCACCAGCAGTGTAGGAGGGTTCCCCTTTCTCCACAGCCTCGCCAACATTTGTTGTTGTTTGTCTTTTGGATGGCAGCCATCCTTACTGGTGTGAGGTGATACCTCATTGTAGTTTTAATTTGCATTTCTCTGATAATTAGCGATGTGGAGCATCTTTTCATGTGTCTGTTGGCCATCTGTATTTCTTTTTTGGAGAACTGTCTGTTCAGTTCCTCTGCCCATTTTTTAATTGGGTTATTTGTTTTTTGTTTGTTGAGGCGTGAGAGCTCCTTATATATTCTGGACGTCAAGCCTTTATCGGATGTGTCATTTTCAAATATATTCTCCCATACTGTAGGGATCCTTCTTGTTCTATTGATGGTGTCTTTTGCTGTACAGAAGCTTTTCAGCTTAATATAGTCCCACTTACTCATTTTTGCTGTTGTTTTCCTTGCCCGGGGAGATATGTTCAAGAAGAGGTCACTCATGTTTATGTCTAAGAGGTTTTCGCCTATGTTTTCTTCCAAGAGTTTAATGGTTTCATGGCTTACATTCAGGTCTTTGATCCATTTTGAGTTTACTTTTGTATATGGGGTTAGACAATGGTCCAGTTTCATTCTCCTACATGTAGCTGTCCAGTTTTGCCAGCACCACCTGTTGAAGAGACTGTCATTTCGCCATTGTATGTCCATGGCTCCTTTATCAAATATTAATTGACCATATATGTCTGGGTTAATGTCTGGATTCTCTAGTCTGTTCCATTGGTCTGTGGCTCTGCTCTTGTGCCAGTACCAAATTGTCTTGATTACTATGGCTTTATAGTAGAGCTTGAAGTTGGGGAGTGAGATCCCCCCTACTTTATTCTTCTTTCTCAGGATTGCTTTGGCTATTCGGGGTCTTTGGTGTTTCCATATGAATTTTTGAATTATTTGTTCCAGTTCATTGAAGAATGTTGCTGGTAGTTTCATAGGGATTGCATCAAATCTGTATATTGCTTTGGGCAGGATGGCCATTTTAACGATATTAATTCTTCCTAGCTACGAGCATGGGATGAGTTTCCATCTGTTAGTGTCCCCTTTAATTTCTCTTAAGAGTGACTTGTAGTTTTCAGAGTATAAGTCTTTCACTTCTTTGGTTAGGTTTATTCCTAGGTATTTTATTTTTTTTGATGCAATTGTGAATGGAGTTGTTTTCCTGATTTCTCTCTCTGTTGGTTCATTGTTAGTATATAGGAAAGCCACAGATTTCTGTGTGTTGATTTTGTATCCTGCAACTTTGCTGTATTCCGATATCAGTTCTAGTAGTTTTGGGGTGGAGTCTTTAGGGTTTTTTATGTACAGTATCATGTCATCTGCAAATAGTGACAGTTTAACTTCTTCTTTACCAATCTGGATTCCTTGTATTTCTTTGTTTTGTCTGATTGCCGTGGCTAGGACCTCCAGTACTATGTTAAATAACAGTGGAGAGAGTGGGCATCCCTGTCTAGTTCCCGATCTCAGAGGAAATGCTTTCAGCTTCTCGCTGTTCAATATAATGTTGGCTGTGGGTTTATCATAGATGGCCTTTATTATGTTGAGGTACTTGCCCTCTATTCCCATTTTGCTGAGAGTTTTTAACATGAATGGATGTTGAACTTTGTCAAATGCTTTTTCAGCATCTATGGAGATGATCATGTGGTTTTTGTCTTTCTTTTTGTTGATGTGGTGGATGATGTTGATGGACTTTCGAATGTTGTACCATCCTTGCATCCCTGGAATGAATCCCACTTGGTCATCTAAGGTCTTAATAAAGGGTTTATATTCACTCCCTCAGGTTCATCTTTAGACCACATATTCCTGACAGCACCCTAGACTTGATCTTTGCCTGGAGGCCATTTAAAAATTTTAGCATCGTTTCCCGTGTGGTGAGTCTACGAATAAGACATTTTTATTTTAAATCCCAGGAAGTCCTGGCTCCTTTGTGCTCACTGGTTCTTTCTTTAACATGTCTTCTTTCTTTTTGTATTTTATTATAAGCAACCAGAAGAAGTCAGCTAACATCCAATTCATTTGGCACATTTTCTATTTTGCCAAAGAAGACAGTGGAGCTAAAAATTTCCTAACTATATGTTGTGGGCTGAATGCTTATTATGCCCTCAAAATTTATATATTGAAGCCCTAACCCCAGTGTGACTACATTTGGAGATAAGGCCTGGTGAGGAGGTGATAAAAGTAAAATGAGGTCATAAGAGTGAGATCATAATCTGTAGAGCTGGTGCCATTATATGAGGAGGAAAGACACCAGAGTTCTCTCTCTCTGCCATGTGGGGACACAGTGAGAAGGCAGCCATCTGCAAGCCAGGAGGAGAGCCCTCACCAGGACCCAAATTGGCAGGCCCCTTGATCTTGAACTTCCCAGCTTCCAGGAATATGAGAAACAAATTGCTGTTGTTTAAGCCACCCAGTCTGTGGCATTTTGTTATGGCAGCCCAAGCAGACTAACATGCCATATAACAAAAATTGCTTTTCTTCCATCTTCCAATATCGTCTTCCTTACTTTCCTTTAAGCCTTCATGAATAGCTTTCTCAAAGGCCATCAGATTCCAGTTTCTTCAATACACTTCCAACTTCTCTCAAAGTCACTGCTCCATTTTCAGTTTTTTTTGTGTCAGCATCATCCCTCTTCCAGGTTCCAAAATCTATATTTGCTGTCTGTTGCTGCCAATATAGATCACATACCCCAGAACTTATTATAAAGCAATAATGAGTCACTGAGTATCTCTCACAGTTTCTGTGGGTCAAGGAGCAGCTTGGTTGAGTGGGTCTGGCTCAGGGTTTCTGAGGGGCAGACAGATGGTGTCCAGAGTCATCTTAAAGGCTTCTTGATTCCTGTGTCTGGGCCACGGGCTAAGAAGATGTGAGCAGTTAGGAAGTGGAGCAGTCACTCCTCCTATGTGATCTCTCCACAGGACTTCTCCAGCATGGCACTCTCAGAGTAGCCAGACTTTTACATGTTGGCAAGAGGGGCTCCCAGGGCATGTGTCCCAAGAGAGAGCCAGGAGAAGCCATATGCTTTTTATGACTTAACCTCAGAAGTCACATAGCATTGCCTCTACCACACTCTACTGGTGAGAGTAGTCAGAAGTTCAGACCAGATTCCATGGGAGAAGACACAGACCCCACCTCTTGGTGGGAGGAGAGAATCTCACTTTGTGGCAAGGGTATGTGGGAGGGATGTATACTTACATGCATACATATAGGTGTGGTCATTTTTGGAAAATATAATATGACATAAAGTGCCCAGCACACAGTGAGTCTTCAGTGTTTGTTGCTCATTTAGTTAGTTTATTGATGTTGTGCCTTAATAATAATAATAATGATAGTTTTTTAACTTCATATAAATTAATCATAGCATATGTATTCTTTTTGTTTAGCTTCTCTACTATGCAAAGCACTTCATACACATTATCTTAATTCTCACAATAATCGTATGAGATAGTCAAGAATTTACATGCTGGTTATATGCTGGCTAAGTGTGTTTTGTTTAGCTTGCACAATGGTTTTAAAATATTTTGCATCTGACCACTTTTAACAGGAGAAGTGGAATGCAATCCCTTGTTATTTTATACCCAGGAGAAGTCATTTATTTTCCTTGCCTGGCACCTGTAGGCAATGAGTTTGCAAACACCAAAGGGAGCATTATTATTGTCTCTAGGCCCTGAGAAAACTGTGGTTCACCTTGGGGTTAAAAAATATGTGTATAAAATTTCACATCAAGTTATGGCAGCAATGGGGTTTGAACACAGGCCTGTCTTCCTCTAGCATTCCCATGTTAGGGTCAGAGAAGACATGGTTGTCCCCAAGTTGTTTCTCACTCTGAAATGCCCTGGTCTGCAGCCCCACCTCCTCTGCCTTATTCCGTGCCTTCTCTCACCCTAGAAGGCCCATTGCAGTCAGCCTCATTCCGACCCCACCAGCTCTGACGCTCACCCAGAGGATCTCTAAATTCCCTTCCAGTCCTGCCAGGCCCGAACACATCCCTTGTTTCATCCTTCCCCATCTTTGCTCACACTGGTTCTTCCTGCCTGGCATACCCACCCCCTACTTGGCCATCCATCCATTCAGACTCAGCCAAAAGCTGCTACCTTCTTGTTGCTTGCACCTCCCCTAGCAAATCAAATACTTCTCTTTCTTCTCAGTACACCAAAACTCAGTTTTTAAAATTTACAATGGGTCAGATTGACTAGGAGCGACTTTTAGGAATGTGACCAATGAATGTATCAGTCCCAGAAAAGGTTAAAAAAGAAGGCTAATTTCATTTATTTGATTTTTGCTAAATGCATCACTAACTTTTTATTGATTCTTAGGAAAGAGAGATGAGAGGAATCTGTGCTACTGCCACTGGGTGCCAAATGAACAAGCAGTTGGAAGTTTATTACCTCGAGATATCCCACTTGCTTTCTGATACCCTATTGGGTTTCAATTCCATCACTGCAATGCTCGCTGAGCAGCCCTGGGCTTGGCCACGCAGGTTGGGTGTCTGCGAGGGAAAAAAGAGAGGATGTATCTATGGGCTGGGATGAGTCCAAGGCCTGGCTGAGGGGGTACATGCAGACGATGGCAAGGTGGAGTGGCAGCTGTCTGGGGGATATTACTAGAGTTCAGGGTTTTTGATCTCAGCCCTCTCTATTCTCTTTGTGGGATCTTGGGCCAGTTATTAACTTCTTGGGGCTTCATTTTCCTTATCTGAAAAGTGCATATTCCAGGTAGTGTTACGAGTTTTTGGACCTGGACAAATATAATTGCCTTCGATGGGATTTTCTTTTTCCTCCATGTTTTGAAAATTGTCTCAGAGGTTTGAGATGCAAAATTCTATTTTCTTATAGCAATATCCAGACAATAAAGCAACGGAAGCTACCTTTTGTTGAACATTTACTGTGTGCCAGCCCTGGGCTAGGCAGGCCTATCACGTGCATTGTGCCCTGTAATCTCACTACAACCACTGCCATCTCCCCTGGACAGGCGAGGAGAGCAAAGCTCAGAGACGTGAAGTGACTTGCTTAATGTCATGTGGTTGGTGAGTTACTGAAATTTGAGCAAATGGTAAAACAAAGATTGTCTTATTTAGTTCCTTTTTCTGCTGGGCATCTCCTTACTCCCTCACCTTTGATAACAGATGTGGCCTATCTGCCCACAGGCAAGATCAGTTAGAGTAGCCCATGCCACTAGACACAGGCCTGGGGCAGGAGGTTGCCTACAGTGTGGGCTTCCCAGAGTGTTCTAAATTGGTGCCTGAGGGACAGCTCTCTTCTTTCTAGGATCGTGGCTCTGGAAGGGCTTTTAGAGGGGCTATAGGTGGTCACGTTCTCTCTCACAACTTGGGCGAGGTTGGAGAGAGAGAGAAAGGAAGACAGAGCTGATGGTAACTGGTCCCTGGTTCAGCTCCTGTGCTAGACTCTGTCATGTGCTGCCCACACTGTCTTTCAGGAATTGTGTTAGTCAGCTCAGTCTGCCATAACAACAGGCCACAGGCTGGGTGGCTTAAACAACAGTAATTAATTTTATCTGAAAAGCCAAGATCAAGGTGCCAGCATGGTCTTGTTCTGGGGAGGACTCTCTCCTTGGCTTGAAGATGCTGTCTTTATACCACGCCTTCACATGGCAGAGAGAGTGAGCTCTGGTGTTCCTTCCTCTTCGCATTAGGGCGCCAGCCCTATTGGATTAGGGCCCTACTTGTAGGGCCTCATTTAACTATCTTACTCACAGATCCTATTTTGAAGTATAGTCACACTGGAGGTTAGAGCTTCGACACATGAATTTGAGGAGGGAGGCACATACTTCTAGTCCACAACAGAAATGAAGCAGCTTGGAGTTGCTGGCAGAAGGCCCTGAGCTGCCTGTGTCCTACAAGGATTGCTTCAGCTAAAGAGAGTCGCCTTGCCTAAGGTCATAACACTGTTTCTTGGGTGGGTTATGAAAGCCTGGCCTCCTTGCTTCAACTCAGGACTGCTGGTAAACTTGTGGGGTAAGGGCTTGGCAACCCTGCCCCAGTGCTGAAGGATCATCCCAGCTTCAGAACTCCCCTGGGGCGGCCTGGGGTTTCTGCCAAGCATGGCAGATTTGTCTCTCCAGTTCCCCTCTGCCCAGTCCTGTGTCCTTCCCTTCCACAGCTCTTCCTAACAAGCTTCCTCCATGCTAATATCCACCTCAGGGTCTGCTTCCTGGGGAAATGAACCCACCACAGCCTCTTGGTTTCTGGAGCTACTGCAGTAATGTGTCCTTATTTTTTGGTTAAAGCTCTTCTGAATTTCATTTTTGTTACTTCTGACCTTGTAAACACTTCTAAAAGATTCCTGACTACTCCAATGATGAAACCACTTCTTCTCTCACCCTAGAAGGTGCCCTCTAGAGGGCCCCTGGGACCCAGGCCCAGGAGTAAAGGGTTAGGGAGCCCAAGGCCATGAGTGGATGGCACAGTGGCCCCTGGGCTCCTGCCCAGTGCCTGAGGTCGAGTTAGCTAGTGCGCGGGGTCCTGGCGAACAGCTTCCAGGAAGACTACGTTGCATGGACCTGTGTGCAAACCCGGAGCTCAGACTGTCTTGTGTTCTGGTTACCCATTTTCATGCCTCTCACCCGCCCTTGGCTTTGGGATACTCCCTTTTCTTTGCTTTTCTTATACCTCTCTGTTTCTTGTCAGTCTTTTATTCCTTTACTCTAATTTTCTTCTCTTCTTTGTTTATTCTCTCTGATTGAACTTCCCAGAGACTTCAACAGCCAATTTTTACGGAATACTTCCATCTCTGTATCTCTAGCCTAAATCATCCCTGAATTCCTGAGCTATCCATCCCTGATTGCTGGTGGGCATTTATACCTGGAATTGAGTAGTGCAATGGGTTGAATTCTGTCCCCCAAAAAACATTTGTTGAAACCCAACCTCCAGTACTTCAGAATGTGACTTTATTCACAAATAGTGTCTTTATAGAGGTAATCAAGTTAAAATGAGATAATTAAGGTACCCTAATCTAATATGCCTGGTGCCCATATAAAAAGGAGAAATTTGGACCCAAAGACACATGTATAGGGAAAGCACGATGTGAAGATAAAGGCAGAGATCTGGGTAATGCAGCAGAAGTCAAAGAACACCAAAGAGTCCGGGTAAACTACCAGAAGCTAGGGGAGAGGCCTTGGGCCCACGGAAGCTAAGGGAGAGGCACGGGGCCCACCGGAAGCTAGGGAGGGGCACAGAAGAGATCCTCCCTCAGGGCCCTCAAGCAGCGCCAACCCTGCCAACCTTCATCCCATATGTCTGGGCTCAAGAACTGTAAGATGATTCATTTTTGCTATTTAAACCTGCCAGTTTGTGGTACTTTGCTATGACAGCTGTAGGAAATGAATACAGATAGCATAAGTAAATACATAAATATTCAAATCCGATGGCACTACAGAAAAATAAAGTGTTACTTTTAGTTTATTGTTCATGAAGATGTTTAACCTGCTGGGGAAAATGATGATGAATGTTTATGTGTGTAATATACAAATTTGTATTAGCCTGGAAAACTAAAGTATTACATGCAGGAAGGAGCTGATACAGGGAGCTTGATGCTTAAAAAATATTTATATTTGGGAGGGTTGGAAGAGCAAAGGTTGGGAAAACTGCTGAATAGGTTCAAACTTGGGCAGTTGTAAAATTTCAAAAAAATCCCTCCACCAGTATCTCAGCTGCCTGAAGCACGGATGTGGATGATTCACAGAGTGATGTATGGAAGGGGCTGAAAAATGTCTTGCTTGCACCTGCTGAAGCTTGCCTGCCCGCCAATGTCTGAGGAGCAACACTGGCTTCTGTGTCTCTTCCACCTTCCAAATCTCATGGGAAAGTCTCTTGGTGGACTGTAAACTAGAACCCTGCTGGCATGGGAATCTGGGAAATGTAGTCCTTTGGTTTCCAGCTTCTGGTGCTACTGGAAGATCTCAGAAAGCTGGGATGGTGTGATAGTGCTAATAATCAGCATCCAGCAGAAAATGTGCAATTAGAGATTACAAAAAACATACAAACAAAAAATGACAAGTAAAATGTGCCTTGTACATACAAGGTTTTAAAGCTAGAGAGGGTTAGGAATCAAGGGCAGGCCAGTTTAATGAAATAATTTTTTCATTAAAAAATCCAGATAATTGACAGCAAGTTATTTTGTGCTTTAATATTCTGAATACTTATTTCAAAACTCTTGTTTTAAGTGAGTGAATTTGTATATGTGCACTTGTCAGAGAGTGCCTGTTTGTTGTATGATGTTTGTGTGTGCAATTTTATATTTTCTCTGTGTTTGTATGTGAGTCTATGAGTGATGAAGCCTTTGGGAGTGTGTGTGTGTGTGTGTGTGTGTGTGTGTGTGTGTGTGTGTGTGTGTGTGTGTATTGCATGTTGGAGTGTTTCCGTATAGTCCTATATGTGTTTGTGAATCTCTGTTCATGTCTGGGTCAGTCCACTCCAAATTTTAGTAAGGATGTGAGAATTGGCCTTTCTTAGCACAATGGATAAGCACAACTGAGCTTCTTTTCTCTCTTTCCTGTCTATCTGCTTTCTCGTCCCAGGAATGGTTCTTTGGCACCAGGGAGGAAAGTTTCACAATTTGTCATTACAGCGAGACATTGAAGAAGCAGGGACTATGGAGAGGGTTTCTGATTTAGCTTGGTTGAGCTTGACCATGTATGACCAGGAAGGGGAGGCACTTAGAGCACAGCGATGTCAATAAAGGGAGATACAGCTGGGCTCAGGGTCAGTTGTGCATTCGTGTGTGTGTGCATGTGCATGAATGCATTGAGTGTACACGTGTGTATGTGCACAAACCTATGCTCTGGATGGCACGTGTGCTAACAAAAGTCCACCTCTCAGCAAGTCTGTCCCTGCTGTTCCTGTAGCCCCTGCAGAATCTGGACTGGACCCCTTCATCTCCCTCCTGGTTCCTCTTGCTCTCTCCCACTTCTGGTTCTCTATCCCAAATGCCTCTACGTCTGCCCCGGATGATCTCCCCACCCCATTACCTTATCCTGGTGCATTTTCCTTCCTGATGACTGCACCAGCCTCCTCTGAATCCCCTCCCTTCTATCTTTTAACCTACTCTTTGGAAAATTCTTGTTTTCTGAATATAACGAACTCCTAATTTATTCCTCCATTGCTCATTGGGTATAGAAATTAGTCCAGGAGTCAAATGGCTTCCCAAGGAACCCCATTATTGCATTAATGCAGTGAGCGGAAACTTGTAATTCATGTCTTATAATTGGATAAGCTGCTAATTGAGGAGGGGCATGTCAAACTGAGTTGAGTCTTGACACAGTGATTAGGGCCTTAATTATGAGGAGGAGAAGCATCAAGACTACTAATTTGGTTTTATCCTTGTTCACACTCCTGGCTGCAGCTGCCATGGGGGAGGCACTGAACATTCTGGGCTGAAAGATGGCTCTTCAATGGCTGGGGCTGGACTCAGCCTCAGGGAAGGACAGGTCTCCTCATAGGATAGTTTTTTCTGCTTGGGCCTGGTCTTGGCTTTTTTGATGTCACATGTGAATCTGGAGAGGACAGGAATTTATCCTCCCAGTGCTGTAGGAGATCACCCTGCTTTCAAGGTAGTTCCCAAATCATTCAAAATAAGAAATTGCCTCCCCCCATTTTGGCAAGGGCCTTGCTCCTTCCTTCCTTTCCTCCCTTCGTACCATTCACTTAAGTATGAATGAGCTCCATGAGGTCGGTCTGACATCACCTTCACTGTGTCTCTGGTGCCAAGAGCCTGGCACAGAACTGACACTTAGTATTTTGTCATTGGGTGAAAAGGCCACATACTACACTAATACTGTGGTACAAAGATGAATCAGACATACATCCTTTGAGGAGGATGGAGACAAGGAAAGCAACAGCTGGAATGCAGCAAGGCAAGAGCAAGGTGAGGGGCAACACAGGGCAATAAAGAAGCCTAGAGGAGTGGGGTCTGACTCTCCTGCAGCCATCAAATACTTCTTGGAAGAGGAGATGACCAAGCTAAGTCTTAAAGGTTGCAGGCATCTTCTAGGTGGAAAAATGTGGGAAAGGCATTCCTGGTAGAAAGAACAGCTTGGGCAAAGGTGGGAAGGACGCATGAAGTACCATCATGTGTTCAGGGAATTGTAAAATACTTGGAATGGCTGGAACATAGGGGTGAGGAGGCAAGTGGTGAAGAGCCAACTGGAGGGTCTGGTCGTGGGGACAGGACCACCACGTATGACTGTGCAGGCTGTTACCTTACAGAGTATCCTGCCAAAGGGGTGGGGGGTTGAAATACAGTTCAGGCTACACTTGGCAAGCATGTGCTGGTGGCTGCACCCTCTTAGAGGAGGTGCTACTTCTAATTTACACAAAGGCTCCTGCGGGCCAGCAGTGTGTCTGGGGAGGGCCTCCAGGTCTCACCAAGAGTGCACCTCTATCTGGGGCAGTGGTTCTCAAACTTTGTGCCTCAGAATCAACTAGAGGGCTGAGATTGCTGGGTCCCCTTTGGGTTTCTGAGTCAGTAACTCTGCAGTGAGGTCTACAAATGTTCGTTTCTTGTTATGTTCCAAATGATGTGGATGCTGCTGGCCCAGGAACCACACTCTAAGAATTACTGACCTGGGGAACAGGAATCCACTGAAGAGAGGTAGGCAGCAGAAGCAGAGCCAGAGCCCCAGGCAAGAAGGATCCGTCTTCTGGGATTAGGGTTTCTGACATGCCTTGTGACCCAGTTAGGACAGCTGAATATATCAAGGACAGTGGATACACAACATTCCCCATTTTGTCCTGCCAGGTGAAATTTAATGGCTCTATTCATTCAAGTAGGAGTTCTATACAGTGTCCCCTTGCTTAAGGTTTTGTCCACACATGATTTTAAAAGTGACCATATCATTACAGGAAGCTCACCCCTTGGTCACCCCTAGAGATTTTAAATAGTGAGCTCCCAAATGATTTAATTATTTGTTTACATTTTATTAATTACTCCCCAGAGAAGGAGGGGACCAGAGAAGCCTACAGCCATCAACTAAATGACAAGTCATACTTGGTGATAAAGCTTCTTTAAAACACTTTTATTAGTTCAGCAAATACCTGACTTAAAAATTTTTTTTGTGTGTGTGTAGAGGGGGTGGGGGAAGGAAGGACATGGATCCACAAAGTGTTAAGATCTCCCACACATTAGCCAATGCTTGTGATGAATCAGGAAGAGACAAGTGCACTGAGTCTGGTGATGGAGAATCCAGGGGCAGTGGGGTGAGGGAATCTGGGCTGACAGGATGCTGTCAGGGGGTGTCTGGCTCTGGGCTGGGGTTTGGAACCTTGGCTTGGGAAACCCAGTCCACTTTTGTGGCCCCTGAGCATACTAATAAGACGTCCCTGTGCACAGAGAGAGAATTGCGTTATGCTCCCTTCCCTGGGGGCCTCAGATGCAGCCACCCTCTGGTTGGGGTGGGCCGCTGAGAGGCTGTGTGGGTAGAGAGAGTCCATCTCCATTCTCTGGTTGGAATAGTCTCCAGTCTCCAAACAAGCCCTGGGATAGGGATAGGAAGAGTGCCTGCTGGGAGGAACATCCAACCTGATGATCTGCCTCTTTCCAACCTCAGCCCCAGGCATTGCTGAGAGCCAGGGCAGCGCAGGTGCAGCAAGAGTGCTGCTACTCACTGGTTTAGGTTGCCCTTTGGGGAGCCTCATGCCGGCTGACGGGCGGCCAGCCCCAACTAGCTCCACTGTTGCCAAACCAAGCCTGTCAGCAGCATTACTGGGAGAGGAGAAGCCTTGTCAAAGGCAGCCAAATCCTGCCTCTAGGTGTCAAGGAGAAAAGGAGAAGGGAGGATGGGGAGGGGAGTCCACTCAGAAGCTGCAATCAAGACCAGGCTGTTCTTAGTTAAGACAGCTCCAGGCAGCTCATTTCCATAATTCTCCATTAACGAGGTCCTGATGTATGAGTCACTGTGGGAGCTGGGAGTCCCCAAGTCAGCATGTTCTGTGTCCGGGGCTTCTCAAATCAAAAAGGCAATCCCTTTCAATCACCCAGGCTTTCTGAGCACCTGAGATGTGCCTGGCCCTGTGCCAGGTACTGTGCCCAGTCTCGAGAGCAGTGGATGTTACTTTCGTCACTGCTACTCAGGGCAAAAGCCTCAGCTGGACCCTGGCCTCGGGGGAGGAATGTGGATTCAAGAGCACTTGGATGTGGGGACATTCCAGGGGGTCTCTGGTCCTTCTGATGATGATAGGAGAGCAGCGCGGGACAGAGGGAAACTTACTGGATTTGGCAACAGAAGATCTAAGTTTCATTTTCTTAGAAAACTTTGTTGTCTAGTGGAAACCTCTCAGAAAATAAGCAGTGTCCTGCAAGACAGAGAAGTGGATGGTAGACACCCCTGTGGCAGCTCCTCATGAGACTGCCTGTCTGACCTTCTTGGGAGGATGGATGAAGTGTCTGTAAAGATCTCGGTCAGACTGTGGAGGAGCCCTGCCTGTGCAGTCTCCGCGGAGATACGTAAGATCATCATGCTGCCATGGGACGACTGATCCTCTACATAGTGCATTTGAACACTTTGGTGAAATAGACAATTACTCAGAAAAATGTATCATATTAAAAATGACTCAACAAGAATCAGGAAACTTGACTAGACCTATAACTATTAAATGAACTAGAATAATAATTAATAAATCTAATTCAAAAGCTACCAGGCATAGGTGTTTTTTACTGAAGAGTTCTGGG
This sequence comes from Manis pentadactyla, assembly GCF_030020395.1. Taxonomy (NCBI): domain Eukaryota; kingdom Metazoa; phylum Chordata; class Mammalia; order Pholidota; family Manidae; genus Manis; species Manis pentadactyla. The sequence continues at coordinate 51,096,370 of NC_080027.1, forward strand.
AAATCCTAAAAAATCAGATAGTCTCTCTTAAACTAATTTAGACAATACAAAAACAGAGAAAGCTACCGCTTGTGAGTTATTTAACAAAAAATGGACAAGGATTACACCAAAAATGTAGCATAACGTGGCTCTTACTAACGTAGATGCAAAAATCCTAGATAAACCAGTTGTATTAAGAAAAGTGAGGAGGAGGGGCGGAAGATGGCGGCGTGAGTAGAGCAGCGGAAATCTCCTCCCAAAACAACATATATCTATGAAAATATAACAAAGACAACCCTTCCTAGAATAAAGACCAGAGGACACAGGACAATATCCAGACCACATCCGCACCTGAGAGAACCCAGCGCCTCGCGAAGGGGGTAAGATACAAGCCCCGGCCCCGCGGGAGCCGAGCGCCCCTCCCCCCAGCTCCTGGTGGGAGAAAAGTAGGTAGAGCGGGAGGGAGACGGAGCCCAGGACTGCCGAACACCCAGCCCCCGCCATCCGGACCGGAATGCAGACACAGTACGTGCCCAGGGGGCCCTGGATGCTAGGGAAACAGGGTAGCAAGAACAGTGGGCGGGCACTGGAGGCCGGGTGCCGGAGGACATAAGAAAAGCGCGCGACCATTTTTTTTTTTTTTGCTTTTTTGCTGTTTTGTTTTGGCGAGAGCTTTTTGGAAGTCTTAAAGGGATAGGGACCCTAATACTAGGGAAACAGGGCAGCAAGAACAGTGAGCGGGCACCGGTGGCCTGGCGCAGGAGGACACCAGAAAAGCAAGCGACCAATTTTTTTTTCTTTTGCTGTTTTGTTTTGGCAAGCGCTTTTTGGTAGTCTTAAAGGGATAGGGACCCCAATACTAGGGAAACAGGGCAGCAAGACCGGTGAGCAGAGGCCTGAGGCTGGCACCGGAGAATAAAGAAAAATGAACGACCACATTTTTTTTAATTAAAAAAAATTTTTTTTTTTTTTTTTGGTGGTCGTTGTTTTGTTTTGGCGGGTGCTTTTTGGAAGTCTTAAAGGGGCAGGGCGGGACACTTAATCCAGAGGTAGAGAATCCGGGGATCTCTGGGCACCCTAACCCCTGGGCTGCAGGGAGCAGGGAGGCTCCTTACGGAGATAAATAGCCTCCCAGCCGCTCCTGCTCCAACGCGACTCCACCACTTTGGAGTAGCTGCCCGAGCCAGGCCACGCCCACAGCAACAGCGGAGATTAACTCCATAGCAGCCGGGCAGGAAGCAGAAACCCTGTCTGCGCGCAGCTGCACAGGACAAGCCACTAGAGGCCGCTGTTCTCCCAGGAGAGGAGGGCCACAAACCAACAAGAAAGGAAGTTCTTCCAGCCGTCACTCATCCCAGCTCTGCAAACTATTCCTATCACAATGAAAAGGCAAAGCTACAGGCAGACAAAGATCACAGAGACAACACCAGAGAAGGAGACAGACCTAACCAGTCTTCCTGAAAAAGAATTCAAAATAAGAATCATAAACATGCTGACAGAGATGCAGAGAAATACACAAGAGAAATGGGATGAAGTCCGGAGGGAGATCACAGATGCCAGAAAGGAGATCGCAGAAATGAAACAAACTCTGGAAGGGTTTATAAGCAGAATGGATAGAATGCAAGAGGCCATTGATGGAATTGAAATCAGAGAACAGGAACGCATAGAAGCTGACATAGAGACAGACAAAAGGATCTCCAGGAATGAAACAATATTAAGAGAACTGTGTGACCAATCCAAAAGGAACAATATCCGTATTACAGGGGTCCCAGAAGAAGAAGAGAGAGGAAAAGAGATGGAAAAAATCTTAGAAGAAATAATTGCTGAAAACTTCCCCAAACTGGGGGAGGAAATAATCGAACAGACCACGGAAATACACAGAACCCCCAACAGAAAGGATACAAGAAGGGCAACACCAAGACACATAATAATTAAAATGGCAAAGATCAAGGACAAGGAAAGAGTGTTAAAGGCAGCTAGAGAGAAAAAGGTCACCTATAAAGGGAAACCCATCAGGCTAACATCAGATTTCTCAACAGAAACCCTACAGGCCAGAAGAGAATGGCATGATATATTTAATACAATGAAACAGAAGGGCCTTGAACCAAGGATACTGTATCCAGCACGACTATCATTCAAATATGATGGTGGGATTAAACAATTCCCAGACAAACAAAAGTTGAGGGAATTTGCTTTCCACAAACCACCTCTACAGAACATCTTACAGGGACTGCTCTAGATGGGAGCACTCCTAGAAAGGGCACAGCACAAAACACCCAACATATGAAGAATCGAGGAGGAGGAACAAGAAGGGAGAGAAGAAAAGAATCTCCAGACAGTGTATATAACAGCTCAATAAGCGAGCTAAGTTAGGCAGTAAGATACTAAAGAGGCTAACCTTGAACCTTTGGTAACCACGAATTTAAAGCCTGCAATGGCAATAAGTACATATCTTTCAATAGTCACCCTAAATGTTAATGGGCTGAATGCACCAATCAAAAGACACAGAGTAACAGAATGGATAAAAAAGCAAGACCCATCTATATGCTGCTTACAAGAAACTCACCTCAAACCCAAAGACATGTACAGACTAAAAGTCAAGGGATAGAAAAACATATTTCAAGCAAACAACAGTGAGAAGAAAGCAGGGGTTGCAGTACTAATATCAGACAAAATAGACTTCAAAACAAAGAAAGTAACAAGAGATAAAGAAGGACACTACATAATGATAAAGGGCTCAGTCCAACAAGAGGATATAACCACTCTAAATATATATGCACCCAACACAGGAGCACCAGCATATGTGAAACAAATACTAACAGAACTAAAGGGGGATATAGACTGCAATGCATTCATTCTAGGAGACTTCAACACACCACTCACCCCAAAGGATAGATCCACTGGGCAGAAAATAAGTAAGGACACGGAAGCACTGAACAACACAGTAGAGCAGATGGATCTAATAGACATCTATAGAACTCTACATCCAAAAGCAACAGGATATACATTCTTCTCAAGTGCACATCGAACATTCTCCAGAATAGACCACATACTAGGCCACAAAAAGAGCCTCAGAAAATTCCAAAAGATTGAAATCCTACCAACCAACTTTTCAGACCACAAAGGCATAAAACTAGAAATAAACTGTACAAAGAAAGCAAAGAGGCTCACAAACACATGGAGGCTTAACAACACACTCCTAAATAATCAATGGATCAATGACCAAATCAAAATGGAGATCCAGCAATATATGGAAACAAATGACAACAACAACACTAAGCCCCAACTTCTGTGGGACACAGCAAAAGCAGTCTTAAGAGGAAAGCATATAGCAATCCAAGCATATTTAAAAAAGGAAGAGCAATCCCAAATGAATGGTCTAATGTCACAACTATCGAAACTGGAAAAAGAAGAACAGATGAAGCCTAAGGTCAGCAGAAGGAGGGACATAATAAAGATCAGAGAAGAAATAAATAAAATTGAGAAGAATAAAACAATAGCAAAAATCAATGAAACCAAGAGCTGGTTCTTCGAGAAAATAAACAAAATAGATAAGCCTCTAGCCAGACTTATTAAGAGGAAAAGAGAGTCAACACAAATCAACAGTATCAGAAACGAGAAAGGAAAAATCACGACTGACCCCACAGAAATACAAAGAATTATTAGAGAATACTATGAAAACCTATATGCTAACAAGCTGGGAAACCTAGGAGAAATGGATAACTTCCTAGAAAAATACAACCTTCCAAGATTGACCCAAAAAGAAACAGAAAATCTAAACAGACCAATTACCAGCAACGAAATTGAAGCGGTAATCAAAAAACTACCAAAGAACAAAACCCCCGGGCCAGATGGATTTACCTCGGAATTTTATCAGACATACAGGGAAGACATAATACCCATTCTCCTTAAAATTTTCCAAAAAATAGAGGAGGAGGGGATACTCCCAAACTCATTCTATGAAGCTAACATCACCCTAATACCAAAACCAGGCAAAGACCCCACCAAAAAAGAAAAATACAGACCAATATCCCTGATGAACATAGATGCAAAAATACTCAACAAAATATTAGCATACCGAATTCAAAAATACATCAAAAGGATCATACACCATGACCAAGTGGGATTCATCCCAGGGATGCAAGGATGGTACAACATTCGAAAGTCCATCAACATCATCCACCACATCAACAAAAAGAAAGACAAAAACCACATGATCATCTCCATAGATGCTGAAAAAGCATTTGACAAAGTTGAACATCCATTCATGATAAAAACTCTCAGCAAAATGGGAATAGAGGGCAAGTACCTCAACATAATAAAGGCCATCTATGATAAATCGACAGCCAACATTATATTGAACAGCGAGAAGCTGAAAGCATTTCCTCTGAGATTGGGAACTAGACATGGATGCCCACTCTCTCCACTGTTATTTAACATAGTACTGGAGGTCCTAGCCACGGCAATCAGACAAAACAAAGAAATACAAGGAATCCAGATTGGTAAAGAAGAAGTTAAACTGTCACTATTTGCAGATGACATGATACTGTACATAAAAAACCCTAAAGACTCCACCCCAAAACTACTAGAACTGATATCAGAATATAGCAAAGTTGCAGGATACAAAATCAACACACAGAAATCTGTGGCATTCCTATATACTAACAATGAACCAACAGAAAGAGAAATCAGGAAAACAACTCCATTCACAATTGCATCAAAAAAAATAAAATACCTAGGAATAAACCTAACCAAAGAAGTGAAAGACTTATACTCTGAAAACTACAAGTCACTCTTAAGAGAAATTAAAGGGGACACTAACAGATGGAAACTCATCCCACGCTCGTGGCTAGGAAGAATTAATATCGTCAAAATGGCCATCCTGCCCAAAGCAATATACAGATTTGATGCAATCCCTATGAAACTACCAGCAACATTCTTCAATGAACTGGAACAAATAATTCAAAAATTCATATGGAAACACCAAAGACCCCGAATAGCCAAAGCAATCCTGAGAAAGAAGAATAAAGTAGGGGGGATCTCACTCCCCAACTTCAAGCTCTACTATAAAGCCATAGTAATCAAGACAAGTTGATACTGGCACAAGAGCAGAGCCACAGACCAATGGAACAGACTAGAGAATCCAGACATTAACCCAGACATATATGGTCAATTAATATTTGATAAAGGAGCCATGGACATACAATGGCAAAATGACAGTCTCTTCAACAGATGGTGCTGGCAAAACTGGACAGCTACATGTAGGAGAATGAAACTGGACCATTGTCTAACCCCATATACAAAAGTAAACTCAAAATGGATCAAAGACCTGAATGTAAGTCATGAAACCATTAAACTCTTGGAAGAAAACATAGGCACAAACCTCTTAGACATAAACATGAGTGACCTCTTCTTGAACATATCTCCCCGGGCAAGGAAAACAACAGCAAAAATGAGTAAGTGGGACTATATTAAGCTGAAAAGCTTCTGTACAGCAAAAGACATCATCAATAGAACAAAAAGGAACCCTACAGTATGGGAGAATATATTTGAAAATGACACATCCGATAAAGGCTTGACATCCAGAATATATAAAGAGCTCACACGCCTCAACAAACAAAAAACAAATAACCCAATTAAAAAATGGGCAGAGGAACTGAACAGACAGTTCTCCAAAAAAGAAATACAGATGGCCAACAGACACATGAAAAGATGCTCCACATCACTAATTATCAGAGAAATGCAAATTAAAACTATAATGAGGTATCACCTCACACCAGTAAGGATGGCTGCCATCCAAAAGACAAACAACAACAAATGTTGGCGAGGCTGTGGGGAAAGGGGAACCCTCCTACACTGCTGGTGGGAATGTAAGTTAGTTTAACCATTGTGGAAAGCAGTATGGAGGTACATCAAAATGCTCAAAACAGACTTACCATTTGACCCAGGAATTCCACTCCTAGGAATTTACCCTAAGAATGCAGCAATCAAGTATGAGAAAGATCAGTGCACCCCTATGTTTATAGCAGCACTATTTACAATAGCCAAGAATTGGAAGCAACCTAAATGTCCATCGATAGATGAATGGATAAAGAAGATGTAGTACATATACACAATGGAATACTACTCAGCCATAAGAAAAGGGCAAATCCAACCATTTGCAGCAACATGGATGGAGCTGGAGAGTATTATGCTCAGTGAAACAAGCCAAGCAGAGAAAGAGAAATACCAAATGATTTCACTCATCTGTGGAATATAAGAACAGAGGAAAAACTGAAGGAACAAAACAGCAGCAGAATCACAGAACTCAAGAATGGACTAACAGGTACCAAAGGGAAAGGGTCTGGGGAGGATGGGTGGGTAGGGAAGGATAAGGGGGGGAGAAGTAGGGGGGTATTAAGATTAGCATGCATGGGTGGGTAGGAGAAAAGGGAGGGCTGTACAACACAGAGAAGGCAAGTAGTGATTCTACAACATTTTGCTATGCTGATGGACAGTGACTGTAAAGGGGTTTATAGGGGAGACATGGTATAGGGGAGAGCCTAGTAAACATAATATTCGTCATGTAAGTGTAGATTAGTGATACCAAAAACAAAACAAAACAAAACAAAACAAAACAAAACAAAAAGGGCAGTTCCTGTGTGGTAACCTCCAATGAATTCTACACAAGGGTATAAAGGGCATATAAAAGTGTAGGCAAAGGGTCTGTTTGCGTTTATACAGAAGATCAAAGCCTAATTGGGCTACCCCAAAAATGAACTAAGATACGATATGAAAGAGAACTTCCAACATCAGCACTCTCTGGAAGACTCATGCCAGAAGATGATCATCAAAAAACCCCAACAAAGATCCACGCACTGCTACAGCGGTAGATGCACTCATCCCACCAGCTCCTGTACTTGCCATGGGAATGAAGGAGATATCTAAGCTGGCCTGTGCATACAGTAAAACAACAAATTTGACTGGATCTATACTGTTGGAACTCAACCAAGAATTAGGAGAAGTGCAAATTGTAGTGCTCCAAAATCTTACAACTACAGACTATTTACTGTTAAAAGAACATAAGGGATGTGAACATTCCCCAGGAATGGGTTGTTTTAATTTGTCTGATTTCTCTCAGACTGTTCAAGTTCAGTTGGACAATATCCACCATATCATAGATAAGTTTTCACAAATGCCTAAGGTGCCTAACTGGTTTTCTTGGTTTCACTGGAGATGGCTCGTAATTACAGGTATGCTTTGGTTATGTAACTATACTCCTATTATGTTAATGTGTGTGCGCAATTTAAGTAGTAGCTTAAAACCTATACATGCTGAAGTTACTCTACAAGAAGATATGTCAAAGAAATAATCAATCTTCCCATGTTTTCTTCCGCCTGCTACTTCTATAGCTTTTCTTCTTCCTTCCTAATTACAACCCTTAAATAGAATTCGTGCCTCATGTCGAATTTACTGAGTATCATAATTCTTCCAAGTGGTAAAGATACCTCAAGACAAATGCTGGGCATAGAAGCCACAGGGCATAAATATGCAAAGAAATAAAAAGCTAACCTTTTCAAACAATAAGGCTTCTCTCTCACTTACCAACTTTACATTTCCCTGTATGGCCCCGGAAGATGACTGGTTAGCCAGAGACGGGTAAGATTCCTCAAGGGAGGAACAACCTAAGACAGGCACAGTCGCAGGGGGGCCATCAGGTGAGAAATTGGGGATCAACAGAGGTGAGGCTTAGAACCTCACCCCCCCCGTTCTGAGAGAAATCTGCATACGTGGATGTTTTATTGCCCTTGTCTAGCTTGGATTAACACATAGTCTACAGGCACACACCTGATCATCTACATTTGCTCTCTTACAACACTAAACTATGTTTTCTACCTTTATCTTGTATCTACCTACCACTTCAGCATTTTATTAAAAATAATAATAATAAGGGGAGAAATGTGGTATCCACATATAAATCAAGTATAAAAACCAAATGAGTATTCATATTTGAACTGACTGTTTATAGTTCATAATGCATGAGTAAAACCAAAAGTTTCTGTGATGACTGCCCTTGTACTGTTCACTATGTAACTTATTCATTATGTAAGAATTTGTTCTCCATCTAAGAACTTGTTTGTTATGCCTCAGAAGATTGGAGACTGACGAAAATTAGGCTTGGGGTGGATTAATGATTGTGCATTGAGCATTGACTGCCCTATACAGAATTTTATTGTCGTTAACAACCATTTGATCAATAAATATGAGAGATGCCCTCACAAAAAAAAAAAAAAAAAAAAGGACAGACTTCCAATGGCAAAATAAATAAGTAACCGGGATGTAATGTATAGCATAAGGAATATAGTCAAGATATTGTAACAGCTTGGTAGGGTGATAGCTGGAACCTAGAATTATGTATATAAATGTTTTATCACTGTGTTGTACACTTGAAACTAATGTAATGTAATACTGTGCGTCAACTACCCTTCAATAAAAAATAATTATCTAAAAAAAAAAAAAAAGAAAAGTGAATAGGGCTTATCTATGGAATTTAGAGATCAGTATTAGAGATGATGCTGGTATAGTACACTTGATATTATTTTTTTAATACAGAAAAATCAGTCAGCAAATTAAAAGAAAAATCATGATTTTTAGTACAGAAAAATCATTGTTTGAGTTTACTTGTATATCATTTGTTATGTATATTATATATCATTAATAATATATATTATTAATATATTGTTTTCACCTATTACTACAATTATTAGAAAATTAGACCTAGAAGAAAATTGTCATGATCTGTTACAGAGTATTAAAAACTAAAAATGCACAGGTGGGAAGAGACTTAAGATAATTTCTGAAGAAGAAACAGGTTTGGAGGGAGATGGTTGGATACTTCACCAGATATCCAGACTTGATAAAAAAACTGTGTGTTATAGGGAGAGGGATAGACAAATAGACCAATGGGACAAAACAGGAGAACCCAGAAACAGCCTTATGTGCACAGAGCCTTGAAATATGGCAGATGTGGCATTAGAAATTGGTGAAGATAGATGGACTATCAATAAACTACTTAGTTATTTATATGGAAAAATACATTCTATGTCCCCACCTTTCACCAAATGCAAAAACATATTTCAGATAGACTAAAGATACAAATGGAAAAGCAAAACTATGAACCTTTTGGAAGAAAATATAAGATAATATCTTTATGGCAGTGGTTATGAAAGAATTTCTTAGGTGACTTATAAAAAGCAAAACCAGAAAAAAGAATGACAATGTTGATCACCTCAAAATTGAAGGGCACACCATGAATGAAATGATAAGACATACTGGGAGAAGATTTTTTTCAGCCCAACAAGAATTAACATTCAATTTGTCTAAAGGACTCATTTAAATCAGTAAGAAAAAGGAAAAGCCAGAAAATCAGGAAAGGAATATGAGCAGGCTACTTATAGATGAAGGAACCCAGATGACTGACAGAGAGAGATGCTCATGTTCAGCTTCACTGTTAAGTGTTACAAGGCAAATCACATCAGGTTTGGGAGACAATGTGGGGAAATAAGAACTCACACAAATCTGTGGGAGTATGAATTATTTCAACTACTTTGGGGAGCAATTTGCAATCTCTGGAAAGTTGAAGGTATATGTTTTATCAGTCAGTGTTCTAGTTGGAAAGAGGTGGCACACTCATATTTGATAATTTGAGGAGCATTTAGTAATGGAACTATTTAGAAAGTTATGGACAAGGTATAGGAAAAATACAAGGAATAGTGCAGTCCTGGGAACTACTAGGCCCAAAGGGAAAAGCAGAGGGGGCAATTATTAGAACCTAGAGACAGGGTTGGCTGTGAGGAAAAGGCAGACTGTGACCTTTATCACAGGCACCTAGCCAGCCTTCTGCAGTCACAGAGGGAGGGACCTGGGGAAGGAAATACCCTGACCTCACTTTCCTCCCTCCTCCAATTTCCCATTTGTCCTCTTCATTGGCCAAATGCAGTGTGAAGCAGAAGGCAAGGGAGCCTGCTGATGAGTCCATATAATTCAGCTCCCTGGGATCCCAGGCAGGAACAGAAGGGGTAGAGAGTGGTATCAGGAAGGATGAACAGAAGGTAAGTCGTCTCACTTATGCCCTTTGACCAGCTATTCCACTCCTAGGGACATACTCTAGAGACATTCATACACTTGTGCACAAGGAGATGTATACAGAGTTGTTTATTACAGCACTGTTAAGAGGAGAGAAAAAGTAGAAACAGCTGAATTGTTCCTCATTAGATTGCTACAGAAGTGTATTATATAAACTGTGGTTTATTCATAAAATGAAATGTCATGATGCAATTTTAGTGAATGAACTAGAAATACATGTACCAATATCTATAAATCGCAAAAAGATAATGCTGAGTAGAAAAATGTTATCAAACAGATACATAGAATATGATAGTACTTACTTAGAAATTATTCAAGCCTGTCACAACTTGTATGTAGTAACAGTACAAAATGAGACTAGGAAGAAAACACTCTAATTTCAAGATAATAATAACATCTAGGGATGGAGGGAAGGGAGAGAAAAAGGAGTGTTTTAGCTGTATTTGATTTAAAAAAATTTTTAAGTCAAACTGAAACAAATATGGCAAAATGTTAACATCTTAATCTCAGTGGTAGTATGTGGGTAAGTTAATTACTATTTAGTCTAATTTTATGTATGTTTGAAGTATCTCATAATTAAAAATATAAAAACAACAATAAAGGAAAGTGTGAATGATATGGGAGAGAACTTAGAACTTAAAAAAATAACTTAAATGTCAGTTACCTAGAGCAGGGTTTGGCAAACTTTTTCTGTAAAGGCAACATAGTCAATATTTTTGGCTTTGTGGGCTGTACAGTCTCTCCCAACTACTCAATTTTGATGCTGTGGCTTGAAAGCAGCCATGAGTAGAGGGCTGTGTTCTCATAAAGCTTTATTTACAAAAACAGATGGCAGTGGGATATGACCCACAGCCGCTCCTCTGCTGACACCTGATTTACAGACTCTATCAGCAGTACTTCTTTCCCCAAGAATGCATTTTAACTAAAGTTTAGGTATACTCCCAGCCTGCAATTCTGTAGATTGACATGTCATTTTTGTTCAGACTCTCGTCACCACCAGTCAAGGTGTCGTGGCTGAAAAGTGGGCCCTCATCTATCTCCATCTTTGCTCTGCTGTAGATAGCAGAGGTCTCTCCAGGCTTCACTTCAGCCTGTTTGTACGTACACTTTGGAAGAGCTGAAGTGCTGCAACCCTGGAGTCACCTCTAACTCAAGCTAAGCAGAATGGACAAAACAATGAAGCACTAGCAGACATTTTTGAAACATGCAGGCATCAATAGTAGGCTGTTGTGACTTGGAAATCTGGCATATGATCAGGATTATCTAGTTGGTTTCATTTTATAGGCTTAAGTGGAAAGGCAGTTTAGTGCAGGGGTTAGGAATATGCACTCTGGGGCTAAAAACAGTACCTATTTCATAGGAACCAAAACCTGTTTCAGTTTCCTATGGCAGCATGACAAACTACTCCAGAATGATGGCTTGAAAGCAGCAACAATCAAGAAAGATACCAGCAAGATCGTGGAACAGGTAGTCCTAGCCCTTGTCCTCCCACAGAAACACTGATTTAACAACCACCCAAACACAAAAATACCTTTATGAGAGTTCCAGAATTCAGGCAAGAAGTTAATATCAACTCAGTAGAAGTACAGAAACAAGAAAAGATGCACCAAAAAGGGTGAGAAGAAACATTGCACTTTACCTGTCACTCCCTTCCCCAAGCTGGCACAGCACAGCTCTAAGAAAGAGCCCCTGGAGCCTGAGTTTTCTCATGGGAGAAAGAGAGAACAAGCCCACCCACAGACGCTGTGAGCCTGTGGACATATCTAAAAAGCCTACAGCTAACATCATACTCAATGGTGGAAAGTCGAAAGCATTACCTCTAAGATCTGGAACAAGACAAGGATGCCTACTCTCACCACTTCTATTCAACACAGTATGAAAGTCCTAGCCAGAGAAATCAGAAAAAGATTTTAAAAGAGGGAAAAAGTATCCAGATCAGGAAGAAGTAAAATTATCTTTATTTGCAGATAATATAATCTTATATGTAGAAAACTCCACAAAGAAAACCTGTCAGAACTAATAAATGAATTCAATAAAGTTGCAGAATACAAAATTATCATACAAAATTCAGTTGTGTTTCCATGCACTAACAGGAATTATAAGAAAACAATCCCATTTGCAATAGTATCAAAAACCACAAAATACTCTGAATACACCTAATTAAGAGGTGAAAGACTTACATACTGAAAACTATAAAACACTGATGAAAGAAATTAGAGACAAATAAATGGAAAGATGTCTCATACTATGGAGTGGAAAATTAATATTGCTAAAGTGCCTGTGATACCCAAAGTGGTCTTTACATTCAGTGCAATTCCTCTCCAAATCCCATTGTCAATTTTTAGAAATAGAGAAAATAACACTGAAATGCATATGGTTCCAACTACAAAAGGATCCAACCACCCTGAACAGCCAAAGCAATTTTGAGCAAGGAGAACAAAGTTAGAAGCATCATACTTCTTGATTTCAAAATGAATTATGAAACTATAGTAATCAAAAGAGTATGGTATTGGCATTAAAAACAGATAGATAGAGTAATGGAACAGAATAGAGAGCCAAGAAGTAAACCCATATATAGTTAACTAATCTTTGACAAAAGTACCAAGATACACAATGGGGAAAAGATGGTCTCTTCAATAAATGATATTGGGAAAACTAGATATCCACATGCAGAAGAATGAAATTGGTCCCTTAGACCATAAATAACAATTAACTAGAAATGGATTAAAGACAAAGATAAAATTTGAAACTATAAACTCCTAGGAAAAAACATAGGGGTAAAACCTTTGTATTAGTTTATGCAATGATTTTTTGGATGTGACACCAAAAGTATAGGCAATAAAGGCCAAAATTGACAAGTAGGGACTATATCAAACTAAAAATCTCTTCACAGGAAAGGAAGCAACCAACAAAATGAACAGGCAACTATGGGAAGGGAGAAAAGATTTACAAACTATATATCTGATAAAAGGTTAATATTCAAAATAAGTAGGGAAATCCTATAACTCAATAACACAAAACCAAATAACCCAATTTAAAAATGGGCAAAGGAACTGAACAGACATTTCTCTAGAAAAGACATACAGATGACCAACAGACATATTACAAGGTGCTCAACATCACTAATCATCAAGGAAGTGCAAATCAAAATCGTAAGGATACATCACCGCATGCTAGTTAGGATGGGCTATATAAAAAGAAAAAGATACATGTTGACAAGAATGTGGAGAAAAGGGAGCCCTTGTGCACTGTTGGTGGGAATGTAAATTGGTGCAGCTGTTCCGGAAAATGCATGAAGTTTCTTTAAAAAATTAAAACCAGAATTATATTCCTTTGGGTGGAATTTTCAAAGAATTTGAAAGCAGGATCTCAAAGCAATATCTGCACTCCTGTTCATGGAGCATTATTCTCAGTAGCTAAGACTTAGAAGTGACCTAAATGTCTATCCATGGATAAATGACAAAGAAAATGTGGTGTAGACATACAATGGAATATTACTCAGCCTTGAAAAAGAAGGAAATTCTGCCATTTGTGACAACATGGATGAACCTGTAGGACATCATGCTAAGTAAAATCAGGCAGACATGAAAGGATAAATATTGCATGATGGCACTTAAATGAGGAATCTAAAATGGTCAAACCCATAGAAGCAGAGACTGGAATGGTGATTGCCAGGGGCAAGGAGGAGAGGGGTAGGTACCAAGGAGGTATCAGTCAAAGGGTACAAAGCTTCAGTTACAGTTAAAGATAAGTTCTAGAGATCTACTGTGTAGCATAGAGCATATAGTTAATCACACTATATACACTTAAAAATGTGTTAAGAAGAGATCTTACATTAGTGTTATCACACACACATACATACATATACATACTAATAATAATAATAATAAAGAGGGTAAGAGGAAACTTTTGAAGGTGATGGATTTATGGCACAGATTGTGGTGAGCGCTTCACAGGTATATACTTATCTCCAAACTCTTCAAGTTGTATATGTGAAATGTATGTCAATTATATTCAAAGTGGCTTTAAAAACAACAGTAATTTATTTTGCTCTGGAATCTGGAAGTAGACAGGGTTCAGCTAGGCTGCACCTTCTGGGGCTATCTTGTGGTGGTGGGGCCTAGGGTCACACTGAGGACTTCCTCTCCATCTGGAGCAGGGGCTGGGAGCACTCAAGCAGCTGGATCTGAAACAATAGGGGCTCTTCAGGCACCTCTTGCTTTCCACATGGTCTTTCCACATGGTGGCCTCAGGGTGGTTAACTTTTTACTGGCTACAGGTTTCCAGTGTGTCCCAAGAGAAACTGGCAAAGCTGCATGACCTTTATTTCTCACATAGCTTCTGAAGTCATGGAGTGTCATTCCAGCTATGTTCAACTCAACTTCATGTGACAGTCTCAAAGGCTATGAAAGTGAACATAGTGTATATGCACAAAGTTCTGCAAGCCAGTGTTTGTCACAGAGTAAGGGTTATGTGGTGTCTGTAAAATAAATAAATAAAGATATACAGGAATTCCTTAATTTTCTAGCTGGGGGCTTCAGTATGTGAAAACGACCCTCTAACTGGTCCATGGATAGAAACCCTCCTGTCTCCAAGACCCCATCTGCTGCTGCTTTCTCTTTCTTTTTCTTTGCTTCCCTTCCCTTCTTCACTTCCACACAGATATGCCACTCATCTGTGTCTCCATAGCCACATACCATCAGAGACTTGGAACATAAACCTCTTTTGAGCTCATTCTTTCAGTTATTCAGCAATCACTGATGGAGCACCTACTGCAAGCAGGTCACTGCTGAAGGTGCTGGAGAGAGTGAAGATGGGATCTGTGTCTTCTGCCAGCATGTGGGAAACTGTGGCAAGCCAACTTGTTAGCTTACAGGTAGGGGAAATCTCAGACCCTTCACAGTTCTTGACACCATGCAGTGGGATACGTATTATTCTATAAAGAACATAAGATGCATGTGTGTGTGTGCATGTGTCTGTGTGTGATAGGAGGGTGGGACCCAGGAAGGACAATGGATACTACATGAGGATGTGTGTATATGTTTAGTGAGGAAGTCATCACAGAAGGCACCATTGGAGAAATGATATTTGAATTGGGTCTTGAAAGGTGAATAGAAGCTTTCCAGCTAGACTATAGGGAAGGGCATTTCTGGCAGAGGAACAGAATGTGCAAAGACCTAAAGAAATGTGGGCAGTTTGGTAAGAACAGATAAAGAGATAAAGAGGCACTTGAGGAATCCTCCCCAGAATCCCCAAGTTACCCCACTCAAGTGGCCTTTGGCAACCTCATATGGTGCTGCAGAACTTTGAAGTCAGATGGACCTGAGTTTGAATCTCAGCCCTGGCACTTGGTCCTCTATGACATAAGATAAAATAAGCCGTTTAACCTCCCTGAGTTATAGTTTCTTCATCTGTAAAATGGGAGTAATAAAATCTTCCTCACAGAGGTGGGTAGGCTGAAATGAAATGTATGAGAAAGCACTTGCATTATGCTTGACCTGTTGTGGGTACTTTAACATAGTAATTATTACTCCTTGTAGAGCTGCTCTGAGGTGTGTGTATGCACACATAACAGGCACATCACAGGGAGTTATATGTGGCCTTTCCCTTTCCCCCTTACTCCCTAACACTCTCTTCTTGACACTGAAATGGCCTATGTCACAGGGAATAATGGGAGGTAAATTAATGCAAAGACAAACATGGTTCCAACTGTGGCTCTGCCACTTACCATCCATATAATTCTGGCAAATTACATCCCTTCTCTGAATATCCATTTTATTATCTGTAAAATGGGAGGTATTAAGACCTAACTCACAGGTTGGTATGAGAGTTAAAAGGGGATAATAAATCTAAAGTGCTGAGCATAGTTTTTAGGACCTCAAAAACTGTTACGGTGATGTGAAATTGCTTTGTACAGCATAAAGCACTGTACAATATGAGGTTATTTTATTAGGGCCAAATTCAGGATCCAAAGGTTAATGGCTATTTCAAGCCAAGGTTTCATTTTTCTGTTGACTCTCTGTTATTGGGAAGGGAGTGTTGGAAGAACAAAGCCTTTGTTTCCTGGACTCTCTAGGGACTGACATTGTTCCTGACACTCTGCAGGTATCAGACAAGCCATGAAGCAGCCCACCCAGTGTCAAAACAAAATGATGCAGGTTGTGTCTTGATGTCCCAGGGGAAAGAACATCTTTGTGATTGTGTGAAATGGGATAGAACATGAAACATGGACAGTATAGTTTACCAGTAAGTGCAAATATCTGTGAAACATACATAATGCTTCTAAGGTTAAAATTTGAAATTTGAAAATTTTCTATAGAAACCATAAATTAAGAAAATTATGAGTGCCATCTTGTGGCGAGATGTCTGTTAAAACAGTATACTGGAAAACATTCCTTCATCTACAAAACCTCTACAAAGGCAGACAGCATCTGCCTGTCTGTCCATCTATCCACCCACTCTCCCATACATCTATCCATTCATCTGTCTAATAATCCATTCACTCATTGTTTTCATTTGTTTGAATGACTTCTATGCTTCGTTCTGGGAGATGCCAGGGCCCTGCCTGCAAGGAGCCTACAGAGGGTGATGGTAGATATGGGCACAGCAGCAGTCCTGGGAACCTTGCTGGAGGGCACTTAATCCAGTTCTCACGGTTGTTGAGGAGGAGGAGACAGGCAGGGAAGGCTTCCTGATAGAAGTGGTGCCTAAACTGAGATCTGCAGGATACAGTTCTAGGTGAGAGAAGAGGAGACACTTTGAGCCCTGACTAGGGCTACTTTTTCTGTGCTGTCATATACGTTGTTGGTTCTTCCATGCCCAACTTAGTAGTGACGACAGATTGGATGGTGTACGACAACGGTCAGTGTGGTGAGGGGATACTTAAAGAAACTTCAGAAGAGCCATGAAATAGAGTACCTGCTAAGTGAACAGATTCTACTACATAAGATTAATGCTGTCTATTAATAATAGAAGGTATTAATAGCTGCCATTATTTTGCTTTTTTCATATAATAGAATTCATTAGACCCACATCAGCAGAGCTCTGTTAGTGTGGGCCGCTGGCCAAGATGTGGCGATGGCCTCATTACGCATGGCTGGATACATAATGGTGTTCTGTATCAGGAATCTACCTCTACTACCAGTTGCAGGTTGTTAATTGATAAATGTATTACAAGAAAAGGCCCAGCAGCAAACTGTTTAAATTGGCCCACATCTGAAGGATGGATGATTCTTTAGCAATCAGATGCTATTCCCTCTGCAGGCTCCTGGAATGAATGCTGAGCATAACTGACACTGGCCTTAGCACAGCAGGCAGTACCTTCAGCAGCCCTGCCATCTTCACATGGAACAAGTTCTCCCCACTTCTGCACAGTCCCCATCATTCCCCATCATCGCTTGACTTTAGGAGCATGTGTGCCTATTACTTTTTGCATCACCTTTGCACCGTTCTCCTTATGATGGAGAAGTATACCTCTGTACCCAGGTCTTAGTAACACTAATGAAGGACAGACCAAAAAAGGGGTTGTGCATTTCATGAAAATGATGGAAAGCATATGTCTTTGTGGGGTTAAAAAATATTCATATGTATTTAGTACATAAACCAAGTGAGTCTGTGTCTGAGAGCTTGTCCATCTCCTTCTTTTACATTATTTTCTTAGATTTTTGTATTGGCTTCGGGATATTTTGTATTTGCTGCAGGAGCACCCCTGGGCAGTGTCCCAGAACAGGCATATGGGCTTCAATTGTCATCCCTTTCCTGGTGGCATTTCCTCCCTAGACCCCAGCACTGTTCACAAGCAGGCTGGCCACATTTAAAGGGCTATGGATGAGACTTATGGGCAAAACCTTAATATTTCAACAATTTCTTCTCATGGAGCCTTGCTTCCCTTCTTTAGCTTAACTCAAGTTACAAGTAATGTTGTTTGGGGATGCCCTTGGTGTTTCACTGTCTACAATTATGTCTAAAATAATTAATTTTTTCCATGGCTAGCAATCCACCTGTGAATTCACGAGTCTGGCTCTTGCCTCCCAGCCCTCACCACCGCCGAGCAGGGGAAGTGAACTTCCAGCTGCAGGCACTGTCCTCCCCAGCCTCCTTCCTCCCTCCCCAGGAGCTCATCCCGTTTTCAGTGCTTGGGGTGGAAGGAGACAGAGAAACCATGCAGTTGATCGTACGGCTGTCCTGCTGCCATACCCACATCTGGTACGGGGCTTCTTTGTTCCTCTGACTGAATGCGAGTCTCTAGGACTCACTGTGATACCTTTTGGAACTTTCTGTCCCTGTTTAGAGCAGTTACTGTAGTCAGTTGGAGAGCTTCCCTACTCGAGCTCCTGGCCCTTCAGCATTCTTCAGGGGAAAGGATTATGAACAAGAGTTCCATAAAAAAATAAAGACGTTAGTCTGACCCATTTAAAATATCAGCCACATCCATTGTCAATGGGGGCACTCCACTGTGCTGGAGAAACTGATAATGTAATGTTCAGAAAATAATAGCACTTCAAGCTAAAATGACGTAAAGACCTATTTTAAAGAAAAAAAGCTGATAAATTGTTTTATTATCTCAATTTACTTAAATAGGTGCTGAAATTGACCTGAGAATAATCTCCTTAAAACCAAAATAAATGTATAAATTTAAATATAAAAAATACTGTGCACACATTAACATTCAGATAAATTTTTACAAATTGATAAAATATAGGCAAGGCCACAAAGCCAATGAAATTCCTCTAGTCTAAATATCCTCTGTTCTAAATATCATGACACCTGTGTTTCTATGGGATGTAGTAAGGTCATTTGGGCTTCATCTGAATGACCATATCACTTGCTTTGAAGTTCATCCTGCTCTTTTCGTTAGACTGAGGCAGCTAATGCTGTTCTACTTTGACCCTCTGCTGTCATAAACACAAACCTACATGTGGACATACAAATTCTGATACTTGATGCACAATGGGCCAACCCCTTGATGCACAAGATACTTATATTGTTTTTAGATTTTCATCAAAATGAAAACACAAAATTAAAAACAATGTCAAAAACTCATGAACTCAGAGAAAATATCCAAAGACCCTAGTATGAAAAACACTATTTGAAAAGCCTGATGGCATTACTGTCTCCCTGATATAGGGCAGAAAATGGAGGGAGGGACTAGGGTCTTAAGCTGTCAGAGATGCCCAATCAGTTTCTATCTGCTTTACTCTACGTCTCCTCAAAGCTGGTCTGTTCTCAGATTTCCTGAGGAAATTGAGGCAGCTTAACTACTCATTTGATTTCTGACCTTCAGCTATCATTCTGTCTGTCTTTGTGCTGCCGTACCTCTCTTGACATCCTTCCCAGTGCTGGGCATAGGACTTCATGGCTTATGTAGCAGAATCTGGCCACTCATTGCCCAGAAAACACAGGTTGGAAA
The DNA here is from genome assembly GCF_030020395.1 of Manis pentadactyla. NCBI lineage: Eukaryota > Metazoa > Chordata > Mammalia > Pholidota > Manidae > Manis > Manis pentadactyla. Next base: position 51,115,883 of record NC_080027.1, read on the forward strand.
CCCTATTCTGAAAAATTTTCATGCTATGTCTATGTGTATGCTTATCATCAGGAAAATTTTAGATCACACCCATTGGGAAGGCCTAAGAGAACTGTAGAGGTTGCAGTTGTAAAGGATCTTTCAGAGTAAGGAAGGAATTCTGATCAAGGAAATGTTCAAACTACCAGGAACTCACAAGCTTTGTTGCCTTTTATAAGATGAGCAGACAGAAAGAACATGGCCCATTCTGTGACTGGCAGTTGCTAACCCAATAAGAATTGAGTTGTCACTGAAACATGTTTTCAGCCTCCAAATACTGATCCTTGGTGGGATACTGAGACAGTGTAGCATCTGATCCATGGGGCCTGTGCCCAGAGTCCTATTGACAGGTTTGGTTCACCTGCAACTCATGCTCCAGTCTTTGGCCCATCTGTTAGTGGACATCAGAGCCCAGGATGGACTTTCTTGTGCTTCCTGGAGCCAGTTGTCCACAGCCCTGTCTGTCCCAGGAGTCCAAGTGCTAAACCTCAAGGAGTGCTTCATTTTCCTCCCCAAGTATTTCTTTCTCATTTGAACTGATGATGCCTGCAATCAATTTGACTTTCCCACTCTTACTTTCCCTAGAACTCAATAATCTCAACTGAATTGTAGTGGTTATGTTTTTGTAAATTAATCTCAAATCTATTTTAGAATGAAATGGGATGTGAATGAATGAATGACCATGTACACACATAGAGAAGGGTATGTGTGGTGGTTCAAGATGGATTCTGGAATCAGACCAGCCTGAGTTTTAACTTTGTCTTGACCCTTAGGAGCTGCACTACGCTAGACAAATTACTTAATTTTTCTAAGACTTATTTTTCTTATCTGTTAAAGTAGAGATCTAATAATGTCTATTTCATAATATTGTTGAAAAGACTAAATGAGATAGAACGGTAGCACATAATAGGCATTCAGTACATTGTAATTTATTATTGTTGGTATCATTAATTGAGCATTTACATGTTGCAGGTCTCTGGGTTAGGCACAGGGGCTACCAAATTCTCCATCTACAAGTAGCTCTTGACATACCTGTGTTCTTCTCAGGAGCCACTCTGAGTGGGATCAGTAGTCAGACAGATCTGATGCCAATCAACTGAATTTGGTGCCAGAGCAAACAGAATTTGTCCCATCACCCAACCCTGATTAGGGCAGGATTAATTCTAGAGCTGTGTTCTAGACAGTCTGCATATTGAGGCTGATGGTGTCCAGGCTGGGAGATGAGGAGGCAATTTCATAGCTCAGACTTCATTTACTTTGGAATGTCTCAGAATGGTAGCAGATGAGGCCCCTCTCCCCTCCCTGGGAGATGACACTGAAGACACAGTGAAGAGGCTCTGTCCCATCAATGGCTATGGCACAATGAATCCAGGAGCAACTTCAGACCTTCTTTCCTTTCTAATGGGTGGAAGCATATGTCTCAAGCAGAATTGAAAAGATACCATTTTATTCTTTATCTCTTCATTTCTGAGTCAGGACACAGATAGCTTACTGTCGGGAGCTTCAGGGAAGCCCAGACTGACATGTTAGCCAGGAAGTAATGTGCCCTGTTTCTGGGATGGCTGTCCATAATGCATTGCAAATCCAGATAAAAATATGTAGGAATTTTTTCAAAATCTATCAATTGGGCCATTTTCTCAGTGACAAACAGATGGCTCCTTTGAGTTATTCTGAGGGAGAACATTCTTTCCTTTTGTTCATCTTAGTTTTTATGGTTTAAGAGAATTAGTGTTTAATCCCAATTCCAAAATTGTTAATTAGTTTGTATTTGCTTCAGTAAATCTGTTAAATAGATTTTTATCACTTCAGCTATATTTCCCTGGCAGCATCTGCTGTCAAGTTTGCAGAAATAATGTTAGTTTTACAGCCGAAAATCGGAGGTTAAACCTCCAGGACTACAGATGTGACAGCATTAAAGGGAAATTCATCACCCCAAAGGCTTTCATTCCCATATATTTTAGAATCAGCCCAACCATGAACCGATGTTCTTTTTCCCCTTCCATTCTCCAGGAGCACTGAGGCTCAGTTCCTTTCTGACTTATGTGTGTGGCTGTTGCCAAGGAGAACTCCCGGGAAGACCTCAGCCTACCCCAGCCATAGTCTTGAAAAATTAGCAGAGGATCTTCTTGCTCATCCCTTCTCTCTTGCTTCCAGGGACCTCCATCCTGGGCTAGGGCTATTCAAGACCAATGCAGTTCACAATTCAGCTGATAAAGGGGTGGTGTGGAAAGACCTGTTCAGGTAGGGGGCACAACAGAAGCAGAAAAACAAAGATAAAAGGCAGTGACTGTGTCAAACGAGCAGTTTTGAACTTGTTTGGGTCAGCCCACTTAGGGAACAATTGAGCGAGAGATAAAGCAACTAATCCAAAAAACTGGAGGTATTTGAGTGATAGGGGAAGGGTGTGGGACAGTAATTGCTTAGGTATCTGTGGTAGGCTGAATATCGGCCCTCAAGATAGCCACAGCCTGATCCTTAGGACCTGTGAATGTTAACCTTACACAGCAAAAGGGACTTTGCAGGTGTGTTTAAGTTAAGGCTCTTGTGATGGGGAGAACATCCTGGATTCTTCGGGTGGGCCCTAAGTACTCACAAGCATCCTTCTAGGAGAGAGGCAAGAGAGATTAGACAGGAAAAGGGGAAGTGATGATGGAAACAGAGATGGGGTGATGCCCTCTGAAAACGGAGGAAGGAGCCACAAGCCAAGGAATTGAGGCAGGCCCTCGCAACCGAGAAAGGCAAGGAAAGGGGCTCTCCTCCCATAGCTTCCAGGAGGAGCCAGCACTGCTGACACCTTGACTTTAGTCCAGAGAAACTGATTTTGGTCTTCTGACTACCAGAACTGTGAAAGAATACATCTGTGTTGTTTTCAGCCACCACTTCTGTGGTAAATTGTTGCAGCAGCCATAGCAAACTAATAGAAATATCTTTTCCTTGCTAAATGCCAGAGTTCCACGCCAGCAGTCCAGGGTACTGTACAGGGGCAGGGAGAGCTGGAGGGGATCGCCACAAAGCATCCACTTCCTCACAAGTTCCTCCCTGATATAGGCACGGGAAGCTGCAGCTGGAAGCAGAAATGGAAATAGCAGCTACGGAACTCTGTGCAGTTGGGGAAAAACATTTCTGAGCATCATGGACAGTAGGCAATAGCAGATGGAGAGACTGAGAATTTGCAGCAATTAGCACATTTACATAAATATTAGGAACAGGCCAGCTAAGTCTGCAGAATGTGGGCCAGAAGAAGTTGGAGAGCAGAGGTGATCAGGAAGAGGATCTGGATAGGGATGAGGCCAGAGGTCTCAGCTGAGGCACAGCCAATGCTCACATGCAATGTGGTGGCGAGGGCCGGGCAGTAAGCAGCTGGGCCTCTCTGGTTTTGCCCTTCAGGTGTTGCTATGGAGGGTGGGAGGGGATCTGAGTGTGCGGATCTCTGGATCTGCCATCCCCATTCTGTTCAGAATAACTCTGCGTTTATATGTTGGACAATCCTGAGTTTATATGTTGGAAAACCCACCCCCAAGTGGGATTTCATGTAAGAAAATCTTTCCACTGGTGGAAAGATTTTTTGGTAACTTTTAATTATGATATAATTTGAAACACACAGAAAATTGTAACAGTATAAAGGACTCCCATTTACCCTTCATCCAAGAGTCAGCATTTTGGATGATCATTGGTTCGCTCTTTCTAAATACAAACATAACTGAGCCATTTGAATGTAAGCATTATATCCTTTTATCCCTAAATATGTCAGTGTCTATTTCACACAAACAAGGATATTTTGTAATTTGTACTACAGTACAATTATCAAAATTGGAAAGTTTAGCATTGACAAAATGTTGTCATTTACTCCACAGTCCAAATGCAAATTCTGTCAAATGTTTTCAGGCTGTTTTTTTCCTGGTCCAGGATCTGATCCAGGTTCACACACTGCATTTATTTGTCATGTCTCTCCAGTCTTCTTTAATTTAGAGTATTTCCTCAGCTTTTGGCTTTCATGTCCTTGACATTTTTGAAGAGTGCAAGTCAGTTATTTTGTAAATTATCCCTCAGTTTGGGTTTGCTTAATATCTCCTCACGACAAGATTCAGAGCATTCAAATTTTAGCTTGAAAACCAGAGGCATGATGTGTATCCTTCTCAGCACACTGTCCTGGAAGGGATGTGATGCTGCTTTGTCCCAACACTGGTAACTGTGGTCCCTGGTTAAGGTGTTGCCTTCCAGGTTCTCCACTGTAAGTTCTGATTTTCCCCTTTGTAATTAAGTAATTTGTGGAAAGATATTTTAAAACTATGTACATGTCCTGTCCTTATCAAACCATCACCCACTAGCCTTAGCATCCATTGATAATTCTTACTTGAATCTATTATTACTATGATGATTGCAAAATGATGACTTTTCTAACTGCTTCATTCCTTCTACATTAATTAGTTGGCATAGATCTGTAAGAAAGCTCTTTCTCTTATCTCCCTTTAATTTGTCTATTTATTTAATTATATCAGTAAAACACCCATAGATCTCATTTCTTTCAATGGATTATGTCATTACTATTATTATTTATTTTGATGTTCACATTCATTCATATTTGGTCACCTTGATGACCCCTTCAAGTTGGCTCCTATGTTTTTTGATATGTTCTTATAATTTTGGGGGCACTCCTTTACTTTTCCTGACAAGATATTCTAGGTCCTTCTTGCTTCAACCTTGGAAGCAGCCATTTTTCCCAGGATCCCTAGTTCCTTATATTATTGTAAGGAATAATATTTGGAAGATATGAGTAGCAGGTATATTCATTGCTACTGGTGTAACAATGCTTCTAGGCTCTTTCAGCTTACAGATCTAGAACACACACACACACACACACACACACACCTATCTGTCTATCTATCCCATGTCTCTAATTCCAATCCTATACCACAGAGTTCATCCTAAGCTTCTCCCATGCCATATTTGTAACAGCTCTTTCTCACAGTGAGAAACTGGCTCCCACCGTTTCAATCTACTTATTCATTTGCTCAATCCACAAAAAGTAGTTTCAAAATTGTTAACATATACCACTGCAAGCCTCCAAGTAGAATTATTTATTTATAGTTCTTTTTGTCTTTAGATTGAAGGTGTGTGTGTGTGTGTGTGTGTGTATATATATATACATATAAAACACAAAGCACTGTGCTCAAAAGTTGCTGTGGTTAGTTCTCTTGTTTTTTCCCCCTTCACTATGGCTTTGTTATTTTTTTAAATTATGGTTAAGTGCCATTTTTTTTCTGTTTATATTCCATTTTAGAGTTTTAAAACTGACATACATATTGGTTTGGTTAATTTTTAAAATTGAAATATAGTTGATATAGAATATTTTTTAAAAAGTATTTAAAACATTGACATGATTCCAAAACTCCAAATTAAATAAAAAGTTACTCTTACTGAAATATCACTCCCTTATCCGTCTGGTTTTTACAACCCCTGTAGGTAACTATTCTTATCAGATTATGGTTTATCTTTTTTCAATTTCCTTTTGCAATTAAGTAAGCAAATACATATAATTTTCTTATTTCCTCTTCCCACACAAAAGGTAAAATATTATAAAAACCCTTTTCCACTCTGCTTTTTCACTTATAAAAATGAGCTAGAAATCACTCCATATAACTTCATAGAGACCATCCTTATTCTCTTTTACCACTGCATAGTACTCTATTGTGCAGATACAATTTAGTTTATTCAACATTTCCTGTGTATGAAGATTTAGGCTGTCTCCAATATTTTGCAATTACAAATAATGCTGCGATGAATAAACATGTGTATATGTCACTTTGTATTGTCGCAGGAGATTTTCAGAGTAAGTTCCTAGAAATGGATTTCTGGAACAAAAGGTAAATGCATATGTAGTTGTGTTAAATACTGCCAACTTCCCCTCCATAAGGCTGTACCATTTTGCATTCCCAACAGCAGTGGATGAGTGTGCCTTTTTCTCTCCAGCCTTGCGAACACGTTGTGGTGCCAAGTTTTTAAATTTTTGCTCATTTGATAGGCAGTAAACAGTACTTCAGTATAGTTTCAATTTTCATTTCTCTTATGAGTTGAACAACTTCTCATATGCTTAAGGACCATTTTATGTCTTTTTTGGGATAAATTGTTCATGAATTTTGCTCATTTTTCTATCAGGTGTTTGGCCTGCTTCCTCAGTTTTTATGAGTTCCTTATATATTATACATATTAGAACTCTGTGATATATGCTACAGATAATTTTTTTGAGAAAGGGTTTTATACTACTATTTTAAATGGTTAGTAACTAGCTATAATATGCTTGTGTTGACTTTAACTCTATACTTCTGAGCTTATTTACTTGTGTGTATGTGAAATGATCACAAACCTTAAATATTCTTGATTTAGCCTAGATTAAAGTTAAATAGTCTTCTTGACAACTGGTACTAGAGCAACTGGGCATCCATAGGCAAATAAATGAAACTTAACTTACGCAAAAATTAAAGGTAAAATACAAAACTCTAAAACTTTTGGAAAAAAACATCGAAAATCTTTAGGATGTAGGCCTAGGCAAAGAGATTTCAGACTTGATGCCAAGATTTATGGTCACATAAAAGCCCATGCACGAATATTTATAGCAGCTTCATTTGTAATACCCCCTACACTAGAATCAGCCCAAATGTCCTTCAATGGGTGACTGGTTCAACGAACTGTGGTTCGTATATATCATGGACTATTACTCAGCAATAAGAGGAACAGACTATGGATATAGCAACAGCTTGGATCAGTTTGGGAGGAATTTTGCAAAAGAAAAAATCCCAACAGGTTTCATATTGTATGTTTCCATTCATGTAACATTCTGGAAAAGAGAGCATTCTAGAAATGAGGGACAGACTAGCAAGGCCAGTACACTTTTTTGGGGTATATTTGAAAATGTGTGGGAGTGTTTTCAGTATCACACTGATTGGGAGCGTGTTCCTGATATTTAAAGATCAGAACCAAGAATGCTAACTATCCTGTAGTGGATGGGACATCCTTCACAATGAGAATGTTCTTACTTGCCCTTTGCAATCCCAGTGGCACCCCACTGAGAAATACTGGTTTAACAACTATCTTGTAATCTGTACCCTAAATTTTAAATTAAATCTATAGTATTCTATATCTTTTCATCATAAAGTTGAATTTCTATGCCTGTTTATTAAGCTGGACAGAGTTTTTCTTTAGTATTAAAATTTTTATTGTTAACTTCCAAGGATTTTTAAGCCTGAGACTAAAATTTTGTTATAGGAAACAAACATTTATTAGAATGTCCATATTCTAATAAAGATTTTTGTTATGCGTTTTTCTTTTTGTAGAAGACTACATCTTTCTTTTTCTTGTTTCAAGTTGTAAACTATATTTGCCAAGAAGGTTAATCTTTTTCACCTTACCTAACATTAAAGTTTGTGATGATTAACTTGTTAACTATGATTTCACTGATACAGTGCCAATTATTTAGTAAAAAAGGAAAGTAGAGACTATTTTTAAAGAGAAACATAGCTATAAATATGCCTCATTTTAAAGGTTATTTTATAAGTAAAATACAGTGAATCTGATTATCTTGAAAACATAATAATGTCTTTTTTAATGCTACTTCTCAGGAAGGTTTCAGCTCTTCTTCTTTTCTTGTCTTTTTAAGTTCAGAGATAAAGCAACCATTTCTAGAGGGAACAATTGGGATGGCTTTTACAGTCACCGTCTTGGAATCTGAACTGAGCAGGCAGGTTGCTTTTAAAAATGGGTCACAAACAAAACGACTGCTGTTTGGTCATCCATTCTTCACCCAGACACATTATGTGCAGAAACCCTTGTGACAGCTTGGCCTGTTGTGCAGACATGGACTGCCTGGGATGCAACCATGGACAGGGAGTCAGACATACGTGGGCTATACAGACCCACCGGGGGACAAAGTTCAAGGAGTTGTAGATTGCACAGAAATTGGATTGTAGAGACAAGGACTACCAACAGGAGTTACAGCAGCATATTATGCACTTTGGATTATTTAGATGTTGTTTGTGTAATGTAGACATAAACATAGGGTGTGTAGACACTGTCTGTGACAAACTCTTCAGTCCTGGCCTTCGGGCAGGTTGAGCAGCATCAGCCTGGTGACAGCTGCCCAATCCAGTAGGAGGGAGGGGCTCTGCTATCTGCACAGGGGGTTAAGGCAGGAAGGTGGATCTGAGACACTCTTTGTTTTGCATGCTGGTTTTGGAACTTTCCTTCCAACTCCACTCTCACCCCCAAGGGACTTGGGAAATCACTTTTGTCTGTCTTTTCATTGATGCTCAGAACAAAGTATACTCTCCTAGGCACTGCTGCTAATAAAATACACCCATGAACTCACTCACCAGGCATTTACCAATGTGTGTATGGCCTGCCAGGCATGACCCAGCGGCAACCATGCCCTGAGGACCTCAGAGGTTGGTAACGGAGACAGGTGTGCACACACATTCTCTGATACCAGGGAGAAAGACCTCAGAGCTACACTAAGAGCCCAGGTGGGAGCCCAGAGGAGGGTACAGTTCAACCCTGGGGGGCCAGGAATGACTTTAGGAAGGAGAGGCGTTGAGGTTGGGGATAAACAGGATGAAAGGCAAAACAAGGAAAGGTATTCTAAGAAGAAAGGGCAAGATAAACCTTGGTTTTATTCAGAGGCCTGAAAGCCTCTGGCCTGCTGAGGAACAGAGGTGGGCAGATCAGCATCAGTTCAACATAGGGACTCTGAGAGTGTAATGGAAACAAAGCTAGAAAGGTCAGTGAGGACAACTTCATTTTGAACCTGACAAAGGGGCTCTAAAAGGTCATGGAACAAGATCTGAAGACAAATCCTTAGTAAAGTGGCACACCTGGGGGTTTGTTTTACACCCAGTTTTGGTATCTGTTATCTTCCCATTTCCTCTCTCACATATGGGGTATCTCAGTTGAAGCTAAGGCAAGAGAATCTCATTCTAATATACTATTAACACTACACTTCTGAGAGGTTAGGGGTGTCATGGGGAGAAGAGAGGGAGATGCAGAAAGAAGGACACAGAGATAAAGAAACAGAGATACACTGAAAAAGAGAGAGAAAGACCAAAACTGAGAGAGCCAGAGAGCCAGATTAAGGCAAGAAAGATTTAAAAAGATGAACATTGGGAAGGCTGAGCTTCAGCTGGTCTCAGAGACCACCAGAGGTCAGTCTTGGGTCCTTCAAGAGGAAGCCAAGAGGTATTGCAAAGCACTGGCTCTCACCTGAGGACCATTCTGGGAATTTATTCCATTTTAATATACTATGGAGTTAGCAGCCTTGAAATTCTTCACTGCCAAGGGACCCTTAAAACCAATGAAGCAGGAGCCTCAGGAATGACCCATATGTCAAGGCCTGCTTGTTTACAAGCCTGTGGGCCACAAAAAAGGACAAGTTTAATCACCTTGTGATTCTGGGCTTGTGGGGTCCAGATGTACAAACACATCCCTCCCTGAGTTTGGGATCGAGTGAATTGGTGCTGGGCCTTGTGGAGAAGCCCCAGGCCTGGGTTGGTCCAGGGCTGGGGCTGGGTCAGCCTGGGCTTTAACTCTGGTGCCCAGGTTATTGGCTTTCCTATTATGGAAACTGACTTTACAGACTTTGTCAGAAACATGGGGCTGCCAGTATAGCTGTTTCTACATACCTCCCTCATCCCTCAGGCTCAGTGAGATTTGTTTTAAGCTATCCCCACTCTGGGACCCTGGGGCTTCTCAGTAGGGAGCAGACCTTGGGACTTGAGTGACAGGTGTTCTGGCTCTCTGTTTCTGGCACCTCATCACTCATAGGTGACAGGAGCACAAGGCTTTCATCTCTCTCATTTCTTTGAGTTACATATTCTGGGGAGCTGGACCAGCAGGTCAGGGGCAGTATCCTTTGAGACGTCCTCATCTTCATTTACTGTGGCTCTCTGGTTCCTGGGATACACGAGTCCTTGTGAGGCTGGGGCCCTGGCGTGGCCTATTATCAGGAAAGGGGGCAGATGAGGGTGGGCTCCCAGAGCACCTGGGGCAGCCAGGTTGCCCAAACTAGGGAGACAGGGCAGGACATTCCATTTCCCTCCACTTCATCCCCTTCCGTAAATTTGCTACATATTAGCAATGCAGATCATCATGCTCATTATGATCGTCATGATCATTAACTATAGCCCTAGCCCTGTTCCAAAAATTATTTCAAATTATCTTTATTATACCCTACAAGGTAGGCACTATTATTGCACCATTCAGAAAAGAAAATTGAAGCAAACAGAGGTTAAGTAACTTGTGTAAAGTTACACAGCTAGTACATGACAGAGTTATAAAGCCTACATCCTGAGCCACTACGTATATGAAGACCATTTTGGCCTTCAAAATCTTATGCTTCAGTGGAGTACAAGCCAATGACATGGACCAGAGTCACACAGAAGTCCCAGCAGTTGAGTGTGGAAGGCTGAGTAAGACTCGGCAAAGTAGGCAGGAGGCTACTGAGGGGTGGGGGGCCACTTATTTCCTACTTTTGATGTTCCTTCCATGTGGACTCCAAATTAGTACAACCCTGGGGTTTCTGTAAGTCAGGATCTCGGATGGGGAAAACAGCATTGCCATTTATGGGCCTCTCTCAAGCTACTTTAGGCACAAGGTAAATTAGGAAGAGCAAAGAAGCTGTGCCCAGAAGCCATCAAGCCCGGTCCTGCAACCACCCCAGCAGCCAGCGCTATGCCTCAGAAAAGGCTCTTGGAAATTTCAGTTTCTTCCCTTAGCAGCCAAAGCCCAGTTGGTCAGCAATGCCAGAAGCATTACAATTTCTCATTCTTTCCCATCATGATCTCAGTGGGTCTTTTCTAGGGGAAGAAAGGCCTTTCACTGAGACAGCTCACCTTCCAGCAGAGAGCCTGGGGGAGCAGGAAGCAAGGAGGCACCACACACCCAGAAGCTGCCCCTCTGGGGCAGACTGGGTACCTGGAAGGAACCCCTATAAAATGCCTTAGACCACCCTTGCTAGATCTCTAACAGGAGCCTGGGAGTTGGGACTGTGTTGCTGGAAAGAGAACTATCCTGGGTCCTACCAGTGAAACAGTCTCAAGTGATCATGCACATCGCTCCAAATTGCAGTCCCCTGTCCCTTCTGGGGCTTCTGGGGAGCCATGGATACCGCTCTTATTCTTGCTCTGAGGGACCACCAACTGCAGATAATGCCTCTCAGAGGAACATTCAGAGGCACAAAGCCTCCGTTTCACTGTCTCAAAAGCAGCCTGTGTAATATTGATAGCTAAGGCTAGGCTTAGGTTGGTAATTAGTAATAAAATCAACAAAACACCACCACCAACTATTGGGAATTTCCTGAGTGCCAGGCACCATTCTAAGCACTTTATGTGCTCATTCAATCCTCATAAGAATCTATGAGATTGGAGGTTCCTCAAAAAACTAAAAATAGAAATACCATCTGATCCAGGAATTCACTCCTAGAAATTTACCTAAAGAATACAGGATCCCAGATTCAAAAAGACATATGCACCCCTATGTTTATTGCAGCACCACTTACAATAGCCAAGAAATGGAAGCAACCTAAGTGTCCATCAGTAGATGAATGGATAAAGAAGATGTGGTACATATACACAATGGAATATTATTCAGCCATAAGAAGAAAACAAATCCTACCATTTGCACCAACATGGATGGAGCTAGAGGGTATTATGCTCAGTGAAATAAGCCAGGTGGAGAAAGACAAGTACCAAATGATTTCACTCATATGTGGAGTATAACAACAAAGGAAAACTGAAGGAACAAAACAGCAGCAGAATCACAGAACCCAAGAATGGACTAACAGTTACCAAAGATAAAGGGACTGGGGAGGGTGGGTGGGAAGGGAGGGATAAGGGGATTAAGGGACATTATGATTAGCACACATAATATAGGGGGGGGCACAGGGAAGGAAGTAAAGCACAGAGAAGACAAGTAGTGACTCTATAGCATCTTACTATGCTGATGGACAGTGACTGTAATGGGGTATGTGGTGGGGACTTGAGAATAGGGGGGAATGTAGTAACCATAATGTTGCTCATGTGAAACCTGAGCATAAGATTGTATATCAATGATACCTTAATAAAAATAAAACAATGAAAGAAAAAAAAAGAATCTATGAGATAAGTACTAGTATTACTCCTATTTTACAGAAGAGGAAACTGAGGTTTAAAGAACATTTGTTTGCCTAAGGTCATACAACTAGAAAATGGCAGAGCCATGATATAAACCTAGGTACTCAGTCTCAGCCATGCTCATAACCCATAATACTACATAATACCACAATCTCTTTGGAGAGCCTGTATGTTGACCTCTTACTGTGGCAGATGTGGAACCTGAGGTCCAGAGACTGTAAATGATTAGTCCAAGGTCACACAGTCAGTTAGTGGTAGAGTTTAAACCCAGACCCAGGTCTTCTAGCTCCCAGCTTAGAGCCTGTCCCAGTTTCAGGTGGCTACCATTTACAAACCAAGTCTTAAGTAATTTTAGCTAAACCTCAACTAATTAGAAAAGACTAGAATTATACTATAGTCTCCTGGCCTTATGGGGTTAAATACTTCATTACTCAGCTCAGGCACTCAGCCTGTCAGAGGATATAGTAACATGAAATACCACCTCAAACTACAGATATTCTCTGACTGGGGCAGGGTCTAGACCTGAGTCAGTTTTTATGTCTCCTGCACTTCCATGTCCATTTCCAAGCCAGGGGAACATATCCTGGACAAGTGAGAAAGCATGGTATTATTTCTTGTGCAGAAAAAATACATGCGGTTTCTTCCTTCAGGCAGACAGGCTCCCCTCAGATCACAAACTGTGACAGGTTTTTCATGGGAGGCACAGGCTCTGAGGAGAACAAAGAGCTCTTGGTGTAAACAACCCTCAGAGAAGGAGCAAATCATCTCTTGAAATGTTCTTGGCAACCGTTCACTGTCTAACAAAAATACTCTGCTTGGTATAGCTATGGTTAACTCCAAAACTACTCCAGAGGACCGGCAGTTTTCAAGGTGTGGCTCTGCTTTTGAGTGAGGCCTTGGCAACTGATACAAGAGTACGGTGTGTCCCAGGCCCTTCTGAGGGCTGATGTGGGGAAGGAGGGCAGTGGGGGAGGTTGCGCAGAGGAGCCCTAAGCTAAGGCTGGAAAATAGCAGTGTGGCGATCAATAGTGCCTTGTTAACTCGGCTTCCCAGCAGCCAGCACTTGTGCCTAGCTTGGTGGGTGTTTGTTGAATGGAACTGAAATCAATAATGGGAAAATCCTGCATCGAGGTTCAAAACAGCAAATCACCGAAGTACAGGAAGAGGAGAGCTGGCTTAGCAGAGGCCAGGGTACAAAGCCCCAGGGAGCTCCGGTTGAGTGAGCACTCATTATGAGTCAGCTATGTGCCATGGCTGCCAACAGGGCTAAAGAATCAATCCTAAAATGAGCTAACACCACCGATTCCGAATCAAAGCAGGAGGCAGTCCCTGCAGGCTGTGCTTTGGTCAGCGCATCAGTCCAGATCTGAAAATAAATGTTTCCACTTCTGGCCCTCCCATGTTTAAAGTGATTTGGGAAAATTGGAACATAATTCAGTGGAGGAAGATGCAAAGCTTTGAAACTACGTCATGCTAACTGATGGAGGGTCTGGAATTATTGGGTTGCAGAGCATGGGTCTGGGAACAGGGAAGAAAGGAGGGGAAATGAAAGTTGCTTTTGAAAATGTGAAGGGCTCTTGTGGGAAGGAAGAATTATTCTGCCAGAGGCAGCAAAGAGTTGAATAAAGAGCATGAACTTTTGTGCCAGACAGACCTGGGTCCACATGATGGTTCCTTAATGTTTTGCCAGGTGCAATAGGCAAACCACATGACCTCAGCCTTCAGTACTTAATCAGTAAAATGGGGACAGAAAGGTTTCTTTTTCAGCATTGTCAGGATTATACACAACTCAGAAGACAGAGCTTTGCAAAGGAGTACAGCTGCAGGTGGAAGAGTGTGAACCCACTCAAGAGTAAACTTTCTAATGACCACAGCTGGTTTTGAAAGCAGACTGGCTTTTTATGTAGCTTTATGTTTTTGTTTTTCTCCTAGAAGAATGTTTTCACTTTTATTCCCTTTCCTTTTAGCTTGACATCATATTTCCAAATATAAATTATTCAGCTACTTTTCATCTTTTACGCTTCAAAATTGAGAAACAGAACACACAAGGCCTAACAATTGCTTAGGGTCAGGGGCTGGTTGTCCCTTTTGTTAGCTCTGAAAGGCCTTTGTAAGTCTCACAGTGGACTTCATATCCTAGGGCTGGGTGACCCACCTGATCGTAATGCCCCTGGGTGTGGATGCTACCTCATTCCCCAAGCCTCTGTCCTGAGTCCCGAAAAGGGTTAGAGGCTACTACTGCTGCCCTGACCTCTACCAAGAGGGCTAACCAGGACTGACTGTTAGAACTCGGCCTAGCCTCTGGAAAGGTGTGAGTGGCAACTCACTATTCCTCCCACTCCTGACTTAGGATTGGCCAGGCCTCAGTCAGCCTACCCTGGTGAGTAGAGTTTGGAGCCTTTATGTTAGACTACTTGGAATCCATGAATAGCTTACCCTTGGAGGCCCATGACGAATAGCCATCAGCAAAAGCAGGACAGCTCTCAATTGCACATTCTCCAAGGCCCTGAAAGCTGGCTGGGCTATGGAGTGGGTATAGTCAGGACAGTGTGTCAAACTGTCTCAGCCCAGTGAGCTCAGTAGTGAAATATGGACACTGAGGGCCAGTGGATTGCCATTCACTCAAGGTAGTAGGCTGCAGGGGCAGCACAGCTAGAAGGAAGGAGGACTTGGATGTGGGGTTGGGTGGAGAGCCCAAGCCTTAGTGGTTGGGTAGCACTGAGCCTCACCTCTGGAGAGTCAGATGAAGTCACAAACAGGAGAATGAACAATGAGGTTTGTAAGCGGGGTGAAGAGCAGGATGGAATACAGGTGGAGGAACAGGACACACAGTTTAGCACTGATGTCAAAAACAGAAGGAGAGGGCTGGAGGATGTGGTGGAGGGTAGGGATGGTGATTAAAGGGCCAGGGAACCTGAATACTGGCATGGCCTTCATTTCAAAATGTCCCTCCAAGAGGCCTCCACTGATCCCTTTGGGTGGAAAGTTCTGGTTTCAGTTGTAGCATGGAACATGGGCAAAGCAGAGCCCTGTTTTTGATGTGTATGCCAGCCCTAATTGGGATATAAATAAACTCCATACATTGCAATTACTTGATATGCCTCTTTTCATATATAGGGTCCCTTACTTTTTTTTCTTCAAAGTTTACTTGTTGAAAAAGCTGAGCCTTTTGCCTATAGAGTTTCCCAGTTTGAATTTTGCTGCCTGTCTGTCTGTGGTGTCATTTAACACATTCCTCTCTGTTTGGGCTAAAGGTTTGATTAGATTCAGGTTTGAATTTTAGTAAGACTATTCATAGATGTCCTTGAGGAGGTACATAAAACATATATGTCTCTTTCTTTGTGTTGTTACTATCAAGTCATTGACTGGATCTGTTAATTCATCAGGGGTTGCAAAATTGTGATATTTTACTTCTATTATCTCTTCTTTGTTTAATTAAAATACATCTATGGAGATAAATTTTTTTCATGAACTCATTATCCTGACATACAGGCACATAGAAAAGGCAGAGAAATACTAGATTCTTTTCCTTATTCACCAATTTGTAATTTGTAAACATATTTGATACATTTCAATGCATTGTAGTCCTTATTCTTATTGGTATTCAAATCATCCCATCATTGGCTGACTAGGAAGAACTTATTCAAATGGCTTCTCTAGACTCTTTGACATAAGCCTAGTAGTCTTCATAACTTTTTTCCTTTCTGGTATGACATTTCCCAGGCTCATCTTGTAAATTTCTTGCCCTAACCTGGAAGCAAGCCATTTCTCCAAGGAGGCTTGCTTTTTTTTTTAAGTGAAAATGGTTTAATTGGCCATAATTTAAGTATTAGGGTTTTCATTAATACTGTTTCAAATTATTGTTTCTAGGCCTTAAAAGTAATGGAGCTGGAAAATGTGTATTTATTTGTAAACATTACATATACAATGAGTTTTGGTTTTTTTTTTTTACTGATCCTTCTAACTCAAATGAAACACTATGGATTTAAAAAATCTCATCAATCTTGTATTTGTATCTCCTTTCACTCATGTAGGCTCTCACTGGCATGAATACAATTTTTATTGTTTTATCCCATAATACATATGCAACAGTCTCAGAATAGCAATAGCAATCTTACCACTAATAATACTACTGAAAACAGTTGAAGATTATTTTCTATTCCTTTTGTTTTTAGGGTTGATTGCACTAGGAAAGTGCAGTTAAACTATGCATTTTGAAGTCACTTGGAGTAGTTCTCTGTATGCCTCCATTATACGCGCGCACACACACACACACACACACAAACTTAATTATACACTAAATTTGTTTCATTTTACTTTCAATTTTAGGGATTACTTTTTGAAGTTTAATTTTGTTTTATAATTATGGAAAATATTTAAATGTACCACAAGTCAAGTTACAAAAATGGTATATTCATAAGGTATATTCTGAAGTTTCTATTCCTATTCTCTCCATCTTATTCTCTCTTGTTCCTATAAGTAAACATTCTGTTTAATAATTTATTCTTTGCCTTAGTTTGGGTTTTTCCACAAAGCAGAGTATGAGACAATGAGTATGTGCAGGTAATTAATTTTTGGAGGTGACCCCAGGGGACCGTAATGAAAGAGGTAAAAGGGAAATGGAAGGAAGTCAATTTGAGAGTGAGCTGAAAACTGCAAAGAACATCTGGGGCTCAAGTCACAGAGGACCTTCTGAGGAACCTTCTGTGCCTCAGAATTGTCTGCTCAGGACATGCAAGATGGGAGGATTGATCTCCAGATCCTGTGCTTTTGTCCCTTATTGGTCAAGAATAGTCCTGGGGAGTGTTAACTCCTTAGAACTTCCAGATGTGCTTAGGAAGCAAAGAGGTCATCAGCAGTGGTCAAGACATCACAGAAGAAAATGCCAGAGACACACAGTGCAGTCGGGGTGAGGGCTGTGAGCAGCTCCAGCTGTGCACAGCTGGTTGCTACAACAATGGCTGCATGCAGCTAAAGCATGGACTGTGAAAATGTAAGATGGAGTCCAACATACCCTTGCATTGTGGACTATTTTTAAAAGCAATAGGCAAAGGGGGATAAAAAGGCACAAAACATCAATCATAATATCAATTAGTCATGGGGATGAAAGTATAGTATAGAGAATATAGTTAATAGTTCTGTAACATCTTTCTATGTTGACAGTAACTACACTAGTTGGAATGAGCATTTAATAATGTATATATGTTGAATCACAATGTTGTATACTTGAAACCAATATAATATTGTATAGCAACTATACCTCAATATAAATATTTTTTTAATAAGCAGCACACAAAAATCAATCAGTCAATATATATACACACACATATACAGATGCACTTTCTTAGACAAATGGTAAAATAATACTATACACACTTAATTCTAACTTCTTTTCTTCATTTAACCTGGTATCTTAGAGATCACTCCACATGTGCTGCGAACACATATAGCATTTACTCCATACCAGGAAGTATTCTAAGGGCTTCAATTATATGAAATAATTTAATCTTGTTAAGAATATATTATTCTTCCATTTTCAAGATGAGATAACTGGGGCACACAGGAAAAGCAACTAGCTCAAGCTAATAAGTTTGAGCTAAGGATTTGAACCCAAGCAGTTTGGGCTTTTAACCACTACTGCTTCTTGCCCAAATGGCAAGTTCATAGCTTAGAGTCATTCAGATGGGACATTAAAAAAAATCTTAACTCTCTATGACTGGGCTGTTTCAAGGACTTATGGATGAGCTGTCCTCAGTCTCCACATCAGTCATAGAGATGTGGTTGGTCAGTCAGACCACGGGGTAGAGCGCAAACAGAGAGAACAAATTCTGGCCTCCCAGGTCTGGGAGTCTGGGGCCAGAGGTAAGGTAAGGGAGGATGGTGGAAGGAGAATGGCAGAGCCTGCCCAGATCCTGCTATATTTCTGATTTAACCTCCAGGAACCTGCAACAATTCCAAGAATTAGCCTTGGTCCTGGCAGGATTCAGAGGCAAGGAATCCACTAGGTTCCCAAATAATCCTCCCACCTGCTTATTTTGTCTGAAATCCTGCAGTGGAAGGGCTCTGTCTCTTCCTTCCCAAGAACAAAAAGTTTGAATGCATATTACTCTGGGAGGGAAATGCACTGTTGTGGTTGATTTTCTGTCTTGGTGCATCTGACCTGATCCAGCACTCCTGCCTTGAAGGAGGGGGAGTTCTGGTTAGAAAGCAGGAAGACCTGGGCCTGACTGGGCAAGGGGTGGGGTACCGGGGGTGCGGGGAGTCCAAAGAGGAAAGAAGGCAACAGGTAACATTTAGGTAGCACTTTATGCTTGTCAAAGCACTTCTGCATCCAGTTGGTCTTCATAGAAACCAGACAAGATGGGTATCATTATCCCCATTTACAAGAAGAATCAGAAGCCTGGAGAGATGAACAGGGAGTGGAACCAGGGCTTGACACTGTCTATCTGACATCAAAGCCTGTGTCCATCTGGTCACTATGGCATGAGGGGAAGGGCCCACAGTGACATATATCCTACGAAGTTTCACCACTTTTCCTTTATGCACGGACAGAAGGCAAAGGAAGCCCAAGATCCACATAGCTTCTGTGTGCCCTGCTTTGGGGGAAACCACAGCCTTAAACTTCTAAGAAGCCACCATGCAACCCTTGCCAGGCTTCAGACTGGTCTGAAGAGTGATAGCTGATGTGTTTCTGAGCAGACCACCCTAGGTCTTTAGTCCTGAGAAACTGCTCAGTGAGGGGGGCCATTCTAGCCCAGGTGACTGAGCGTTGGCCCTGGGCCCTGTCTCATGCTCCTCTCCAACCTGATCCTCAGAGCTGTGATCTTGGACTCTTGGGCCGTGCTTAGTCCTTCCCCTTCCTGGAGAATCATTGCTTCTGGCCAAACTGCCCTGTGCTGAGAAGAGGAACTAGGGTGGGGGGAGACAGCTTCTTATGAAAGTCTGCCCTGGGTCTTAATGACTTCCTGTCCACTCTCCTTTCCCGTGATATCTTCCCACTCTGCTCCCGGCCCCAGGGAGTTGGATGCAGCTCAATGTAACCATCTCTGGCAGGGCCTTGTTTCAGTGCTACAGTCCCCAGGCCATCCAGGCTGGTGCTCCTGGGTCTACATGTCCTCTCCTTTTCCTCAGCCTTTGGTAGACCCAGGGATGGCCAGGCCTCTTTACCAGCTTGACTAGGAGCGGCCGCAGGCCCTGGAACCAGGCAGGGTAGGCTGCTGGGGTACAGTTTCAGAGCTCAGAGATCTGGAGATCTGATAACTTTTTTCAGAGGATCCAGTTCCAGCCTCTAAAAACACTTTAAGAAGGTTGCTTCCTCCCTGCCTCTCCTTCTCCAGCATAGTACCCGGGTGGCATGAATGACAGCTCAGTGGGAGGACTCTAGGGGCATAACAGGACCAGGCTGCTGGGCCGGTGCTTATGGTGGCTGCTAGGTATCTGAATGAAATGTCCGTGGGTATACTTAAGCCTGGCACAGTCTGGCATCACCACCCAGAGACCTAGGAAGAAGGGAAGCAGGCATCTCATGGAAGTGGTGAGATGCAAAGAGGATCAGAGTGGACATGTAATGAGTCCCTCCCATGTTGGCATAGCATCTAGTATTGGTGGGTGGCAATGGCAGAGAGCACATGAGAAGGATCCTGGGCTTCACAGGAAATGATGGTAATGTAACTGAAGTGGGATCTTTGCCTCCACATTGTATCTATCTCCTTTGCTGCCTTAACCTTTGGGCCAAAAGAAAAAAAAAGGAAAAGGGCTTATGTTTAGCTCTGCACAGAGGTTTGTTGATCATCAAAAGGAATTTTGCTTACAATTTGAGTTTTATGCAAAGAGCTCCTTACCCAAAACTTGTTTCTTCCAGGACATAGGGAAATGTGTTTGCAAATAATGATTGCCTTGACAAAGAGTTTTGGGAACATCATGACAAGACATGGTTGGTGAGAGTTAACTAACTAAGGACATGGAATTTCTAAGCTCTCCCTGAACCCTTGCTGGTGCGCACATGTCTGCAGCTTTCAGCCCCTCCCTAGCCTGCTCCCCTCCTCCTTCTCCTTTCTCTAGCATAACAGAAGTTGTGAACAACCCTGAGGTAAAATAGTTCTCTAGGGCATTAGCCTGCCATCTTCTCGGTCTGCTGGCTTTCTGAATAAAGCAGCTTTCCTTGCCCCGACACCTTCTCTCTCAACTCAGTGGCATGTTGTGTGGTAAGTGGCATGAGCTTGGACTCAGTAACAGTAAAAGCTGGGTCAGCGCCATACTAATGCCTTGGAGGCTGGGGCTCAAGGCACAGGCAGCCCCAGCAGAGAACTGACATGCTGGGAGGGAAATGGGGGCAGAGGCCCAGGCTTATGGCTTGGGGGCGTCAATGGGTCTGTGAGAACATGGACGTACAGAGTTCTCTTGGGCTTCTCCTGCAAATGGAGCTAAGATTTCCAACATCCTCCCCATCCTAGGTCAGGGAAACCTTAAGGACTGGCCAGGGCTGAATGTACAAATGTTTGGCTTGAGTACCGACAGCTGGGAGGAGTGGAGCAGGCAAGGTGTTCAGCTTTCCTGCTGGCTATAACTCACCATTTTCAACTCCTTCTACCTGCCCCCCTCCGCCCCAAACACCGTGCCTCTCTCTGCAGTCTGGGCTTGGGATTGCTTCTTCCTACATTGCCAACCTCTTGGAACCAACAAGTTCCTCTGGTTAACAGCCAACAGAGCATCTTCTAATAGTGATGATGTTCTCAAGTTTGAAAAGTTATTATTTATTCCCAGGTATGAAATGCCTTAAGCCCCTGATCATCTCTGCTAGAGAAATGCTCACCACTGAGAAAGGGCTGAAGAGGGGTGGGGTCTCCTGAAGTTGGAGAAGGAGGGGGAAGAGCATGCCAGCTCATAAGACATGCAGACAGGGTGGGGATGGAAACGAGATTCGGACATGGGGAAATGATTGCATAAAGCTACAGGGCAATATTTGAAATGAGGAAATGTGTATGCAGAGCATGGTAACTCCCTGCAAAAGGTCATGCATGGTGATTCATTCGCCAGCTGATTGTTCTCTTAGTCATGATTGGGCACCTACTCTGAACCAGGGCTCAGTGGTAGGGACACATAAATGACTAAGACTCTATTCTTGCCCTCCAGGAATCCACAACCTTATTAAAGAGACCAACAAATGGGCAGTTGCAAACTAAGGGAGAAATCGTGAAGTATTATGGGAGTGAAAAGGAGGGAGGCCCTGGCTCAGTCTGGGTATAGAGTGATGGCAGGTGGTGCAGAGCAGATCTCCTGGAAGATCAGATAACTGAGCTCCTGCTTAAAGTTTGAAGGAGCAGTTGGTGCAGAGGAGGGGGAAGGGCAGTCAGTCTAGCACCGGGGACATATGAGTAAGGGCATGGAGGGAAATTTTGGACAACCACAAGACATTCGGTGTCTTGGAGAACACAGCAAGAGGCAGGAGGGGCATATTAAGGGCCGAGGACATTGGAGATATCCAAGGATGGCTTCTCTGGCCTAAGCCAGCCCCAAGGGGACCAAAGTCCTGAAAGAGTTGGGAGAATTAGCCAGGCCCAGAGGGGAAGTGTTGTTTGATGATTGTAACTCAGAATCAGGGAGAATCCAGCCTTCCAGGCTTAGGTGGTCATGAATTTACATCAAGGGTTGACAAACTATGGCCACCCAGCCAAATCTGGCTCACCATCTGTTTTTGTACATAAAGTTTTATTGGAACACAGTCATGTTTATCCATTTGCATGCTGTCTCAGGCTGCTTTCATGATTTAACCTCAGAGTTGAGTACTTGCAAAAACAGACTAAATGGCCCATGAAGTCTAAAATATTTACTTTGTAAGTATTTATAGTATATTTATATATTTTATAAATATATCAGGGAATTTAAAAAGAGAATTAGACCATACTGTGTATAACCAGTCCTTTATAGAAAATGTTTGCTGACTTCAGGTTTAAAGCAAAAGCTGGCTGGATGGCAGGAGTAGCCTGTCAGCACATGTGCCCCACAGGTGTATGACAAGGTGGTCTCTGCCCAGGCCAGGGTGGTTTAGGCTGGACTTGGGTCAGGTGAGCTGGCTGTGGCAGGTCTGTTGTTGCGGAGTGGAGTTCCAGAAAATTTGGTCCTAATGGCACTTAGATGACACATACTCAGGTAGCTATGTCCTTGTGGGAGAACATCCTTAGCTCTCCTCAGGTGAGGTTTCCTTCTCTGTCAGGAGTTTTCAACATGGTATCTGGGTCTGAAGATAGCAAATATCTGACCCCAGGAATTCTCAGGGGGTGAACACCCAGGGTTGTCATGGGCCCTGGGTGAAGACCCCCATGTGCAGTATGGGTCCTGGCTTCCCAACAGGCTTGGTCTCCAGCCTGACTTCTTGCAATCAGAATTAGTGCTGCAAGGACTCATAGAGTTATCTACTCTGCTTCAACCCTTCTTCTGAAAGTCTTAAATGATCTACGCTTCTAGGCCCAGTACATTCCCTTTAAAGGACCATCAGCCCTTTCATCCGTGTTGACTTCTAGAGCTTGCTATGACCCTAGGCAACCCATTCCACCATTGTGAAACTCTGGAAAAAGATATGCTTCTCTTAGTTTCTTTAAGGCTACCCAGTATCACTCAGGGAGTAACATAGAACCTCTCTCTTTCTCCACGACAGCCCTCGGATTTCTAAAGAAGTAACCATGGCCCCAAGACTCCTCTCCAGGTTAGGTAGCTGCACTTCTTTCTGCTTTCCTTGGTTTCCACCCTTTCTGGACACCCCGCTGGCTGCCAATCTTCTACTCAAGGTATCACACCCCAGACATCCCACAGAAGTCCAGTGGCCTTTTGACGTGAGTCCAGATATCAACAAACTTTCCCTGAAGAGCAACTTCCAGCATCCATGACCTGTGGAGACTGACTCCTTTGGCCTTCAGGTTAAGACTCACATTATGCTCACTTCTGATGAAATGTACCAGCAAGAGGCATGGCTGGGGAAAGTGTTAGGTGCTTCAAAGAATCTGATGATGTTGAGTGTTAAAAAACTCCAGGGGATTAAAAAACAGAATTAGACCACATCTGTGTATAACCAGATCACCTCCACAATATTTATTCCTTGGTGAAAGGGCTTTGCTATGCATGTTGCCTGAGCTAGATGGCAAAGAAATTGATAATCCAGAGGTGGTCTGCTACTCTGCACATCCTAAAAATAACTGGTCCAAAATCAAGGTCTCCCTTTACATTTGGCTGTTGGAACAAGGCCAAATGACCAGGAGGTGCATTGTCTTTTGCCACCAAGAACCTAGTGACCTTCTAGTGGGCACTGGAAAATGATTGGAATGGGGGGATCTGTTGTTCCAAGCTCCCGTACCAGACTTGCTTGCTTCCTTCCCCTAATCCTGTCTTTTAAGAGTCTTCTCTGATAGGGCTGGTGCCAGCTGCCCCTTGACTTCACTGTTAGAATAGACGAAATGCTGAGAGACCAAGCCTGACTCTGGCTTCCAGCAGTCTGGCTTAGAGCTTGGTGTAAAAGGCAGAGCAATGACTAAATCAAGGTAGAACTGGAAATGGGGAGAGTACTTTTTTTAATGTAAACTTTCATTGTGAGATAATTATAGATTCATATACAGAGACGTTTGTACCTCTTATCCATTACCCTAATGGTAGCATCTTGCAAAACTCTAGTACAATATCAAAACCAGGATATCGATAATGATGTAGTCAAGATACGGAACATTTCTATCTATCAGTACAAAGATCCTTCATGTTGCCCTTTTATAACCACATTGCTTTCCTCCTTCCCCATCCCCTCTTTAACTATGGCAAGTACTCATCTGCTCTCCATTTCTACAACTTTGTCATTTTAAGGATGTTATGTAAATGAAATCATACAGTCTGTAACCTTTTGGGATTGTTTCTTTCTTGATCCCTCAATGTAATTTTTAGAGATCCATCCTACTTGTGTGCATCTCTAGTTTGTTCCTCTTTATCACTGAGTAATATTCCATGGTACAGCTGTGCCACAGATTGTTTATCAGTCACACACTGAAGGACATCCAAATTGTTTTCAGTTTTTGGTTATTGTAATTAAGGCTACTATAAACATTCAGAGATAGGTTTTGTGTGAATATAATTTTTAATTTCTCTGGCGTAAGTTCAGAGGAGTGGAACTGCTGGGTTGTATGGTAGTTGGAAGCTGACTTCTTAAAGAAACTATCAGACTCTTTTCTAGAGTGTCTGTACCATTTCTCATTCACAACAGCAATGTATGAGCAATGCAGTTCCTTGGCCTCCTTGTCCGCATTTGCAATTATCACTATTGTTTATTTTAGCCACTCTGATAGATGTGCAGGGATGTCTTATTGCAGTTTGAATTTTCACTTTCCTAGTGGGAGTTGATGTTAACTGAACATGTTTTCATGTGTTTATTTGCCATCTGTCTATTCTCTTTGGTGATATGTCTCTTCATTTCCTTAGCCTATTTTCTAATTTATTTGTTTTTATACTGTTGAGTTCTGAGAGTTTTTTTATATATTCTGAATATAGTCCTTTGTCAAATAAGTGGTTACCAAGTATTTTTTCCTGGTCCATAGACTATTTATTTATTTATTTATTTATTTATTCATTCATTTTGTTGTTATCATTAATCTACAATTACATGAAGAACATTATGTTTACTAGACTACCCCCCTTCACCAAGTACCCCCACAAACCCCATTACAGTCACTGTCCATCAGTGTAGTAAGATCCTGTAGAATCACTACTTGTCTTATCTGTGTTGCACAGCCCTCCCCATGCCCCCCCACATTATACATGCTAATCATAAGGCCCCCTTTCTTTTTCCCCACCCTTATCCCTCCCTTCCCACCCATCCTCCCCAGTCCCTTTCCCTTTGGTAACTGTTAGTCCATTCTTGGGTTCTGTGATTCTGCTGCTGTTTTGTTCCATCAGTTTTTCTTTGTTCTTATACTCCACATATGAGTGAAATCATTTGGTACTTGTCTTTCTCCACCTGGCTTATTTCACTGAGCATAATACCCTCTAACTCCATCCATGTTGTTGCAAATGGTAGGATTTCTTTTCTTCTTATGGCTGAATAATATTCCATTGTGTATATGTACCACCTCTTCTTTATCCATTCATCTACTGATGGACACAGTTTGCTTCCATTTCCTGGCTATTGTAAATAGTGCTGCGATAAACATAGGGGTGCATCTGTCTTTTTCAAACTGGGCTGTTGCATTCTTAGGGTAAATTCCTAGAAGTGAAATTCCTGGGTCAAATGGTATTTCTATTTTGAGCATTTTGAGGAACCTCCATACTGATTTCCACAATGGTTGAACTAATTTACATTCCCACTAGCAGTGTAGGAGGGTTCCCCTTTCTCCACAACCTCGCCAACATTTGTTGTTGTTTGTCTTTTGGATGGTGGCAATCCTTACTGGTGTGAGGTGATATCTCATTGTGGTTTTAATTTTCATTTCTCTGATGACAAGCGATGTGAAGCATCTTTTCATGTGTCTGTTGGCCATCTGAATTTCTTCTTTAGAGAGCTGTCTATTCAGGTCCTCTGCCCATTTTTTAATTGGATTATTTGTTTTATGTTTGTTGAGGTGTGTGAGCTCTTTATACATTTTGGATGTCAACCCTTTATTGGATCTCTCATTTATGAATATATTCTCCCATACTGTAGGATACCTTTTTGTTCTATTGATGGTGTCCTTTGCTGTACAGAAGCTTTTCAGCTTGATATAGTCCCACCTGTTCATTTTTGCTTTTGTTTCCCTTGCCCGGGGAGAATATTCATGAAGAAGTCGCTCATTTTATGTCCAAGAGATTTTTGCCTATATTTTTTTCTAAGAGTTTTATGGTTTCATGACTTACATTCAGGTCTTTGATCCATTTCAAATTTACTTTTGTATATGGGGTTAGACAGTGATCCAGTTTCATTGTCTTACATGTAGCTGTCCAGTTTTGCCAGCACCATCTGTTGAAGAGACTGTCATTTCCCCATTGTACGTCTATGGCTCCTTTTTCATATATTAATTGACCGTATATGTTTGGGTTAATGTCTGGAGTCTCTATTCTGTTCCACTGGTCTATGGCTCTATTCTTGTGCCAGTATGAAACTGTCTTGATTACTGCGGCTTTGTAGTAGAGCTTGAAGTTGGGGAGCTTTTTCTTTATTCTTTATTCTTTATTCTTCTTTCTCAGGATTGCTTTGGCTATTCGGGGTCTTTGGTGTTTTCATATGAATTTTTGAACTATTTGTTCCAGTTCATTGAAGAATGTTGCTGGTAATTTGATAGGGATTGCATCAAATCTGTATATTGCTTTGGGCAGGATGGCCATTTTGACTATATTAATTCTTCCTAGCCAAGAGCATGGGATGAGTTTCTATTTGTTAGTGTCCTCTTTAATTTCTCTTAAGAGTGTCTAATAGTTTTCAGGGTATAGGTCTTTCACTTCCTTGGTTAGGTTTATTCCTAAGTATTTTATTCTTTTTGATGCAATTGTGAAAGGAATTGTTTTCCTGATTTCTCTTTCTATTAGTTCATTGTTAGTGTATAGGAAAGCCACAGATTTCTGTGTGTTAATTTTGTATCCTGCAACTTTGCTGTATTCTGATATCAATTCTAGTCATTTTGGAGTGGAGTCTTTAGGGTTTTTTTATGTACAATATAATGTCATCTGCAAATAGTGGCAGTTTAACTTCTTCTTTACCAATCTGGATTCTTTGTATTTCTTTGTTTTGTCTAATTGCCATGGCTAGGACCTCCACTACTATGTTAAATAACAGTAGGGAGAGTGGGCATCCCTGTCTTGTTCCCAATCTCAGAGGAAAAGCTTTCAGCTTCTCGCTGTTCAGTATGATGTTAGCTGTGGGTTTATCATATATGGCCTTTATTATGTTGAGGTACTTGCCCTCTATACCCATTTTGCTGAGAGTTTTTATCATGAATGGATGTTGAATTTTGTCGAATATTTATTCAGCTTCTATGGAGATGATCATGTGGTTTTTGTCCTTCGTTTTGTTTATGTGGTGGATACTGTTGATGGATTTTCGAATGTTGTACCATCCTTGCATCCCTGGGATGAATCCCACTTGGTCATGGTGTATGATCCTTTTGATATATTTTTGAATTCAGTTTGCTAATATTTTATTGAGTATTTTTGCATCTACGTTCATCAGGGATATTGGTCTGTAATTTTCTTTTTTAGTGGGATCTTTGCCTGGTTTTTATATTAGGGTGATGTTGGCTTCATAGGAGGAGTTTGGGAGTATTCCCTCCTCTGCTATTTTTTGGAAAACCTTAAGGAGAATGGGTATTATATTTTCTCTGTATGTCTGATAAAATTCCAAGGTAAATCCATCTGGCCCAGGGGTTTTGTTCTTGGGTAGTTTTTTGATTACCACTTCAATTTCTTTGCTGGTAATTGGTTTGTTTAGATTTTGTGTTTCTCCCTTGGTCTGTCTTGGAAGGTTGTATTTTTCTAGGAAGTTGTCTCTTTCTTCTAGGTTTTCCAGCTTGTTAGCATATAGGTTTTCATAGTAGTCTGTAATAATTCTTTGTATTTCTGTGGGGTCCGTTGTGATGTTTCCTTTCTCATTTCTGATTCTGTTGATGTGTGTTGACTCTATTTTTCTCTTAATAAGTCTGGCTAGAGGCTTATCTATTTTGTTTATTTTCTCAAAGAACCAGCTCTTGGTTTCATTGATTTTTTTCTAGTGTTTTATTCTTCTCAATTTTATTTATTTCTTCTCTGATCTTTATTATATCCCTCCTTCTGCTAACTTTAGGCCTCATTTGTTCTCCTTTTTCCAATTTTGATAATTGTGATGTTAGACTATTCATTCAGGTTTGTTCTTCCTTCTATAAATATGCCTGGATTGCTATATACTTTCCTCTTATAACTGCTTTCGCTGCGTCCCACAGAAGTTGGGGCTTTGTGTTGTTGTTGTCATTTGTTTCCATATATTGCTAGATCTCCATTTTGATTTGGTCATTGATCCATTGATTATTTAGGAGCGTGTTGTTAAGCCTCCATGTGTTTGTGGGCCTTTTTGCTTTCTTTGTACAATTTATTTCTAGTTTTATACCTTTGTGGTCTGAAAAGTTGGTTGGTAGAATTTCAATCTTTTGGAATTTTCTGAGGCTCTTTTTGTGGCCTAGTATGTGGTCTATTCTGGAGAATGTTCCATGTGCACTTGAGAAGAATGTGTATCCTGTTGCTTTTGGATGTAGAGTTCTATAGATGTCTATTAGGTCCATCTGTTCTAGTGTGTTGTTCAGTGCCTCTGTGTTCTTACTTATTTTCTGTCTGGTGGATCTGTCGTTTGGAGTGAATGGTGTGTTGAAGTCTCCTAAAATAAATGCATTGCAGTCTATTTCCTCCTTTAGTTCTGTCAGTATTTGTTTCACATGTGATGGTGCTCCTATGTTGGGTGTATATATATTTAAAATGGTTATATCCTCTTGTTGGACTGATCCCTTTATCATTATGTAATGTCCTTCTTTATCTCTTGTTACTTTCTTTGTTTTGAAGTCTATTTTGTCTGATACTAGTACTGCAACACCTGCCTTTTTCTCCCTGTTGTTTGCATGAAATATATTTTTCCATCCATTGATTTTTAGTCTATGCACGTCTTTGACTTTGAGGTGAGTCTCTTGTAAGCAGCATATAGATGGGTCTTGTTTTTTTATCCGTTCAATGACTCTATGTCTTTTGATTGGTGCATTCAGTCCATTTACATTTAGGGTGATTATCGACAGGTATGTACTTATTGCCATTGCAGGCTTTAGATTCGTGGTTACCAAAGGTTCAAGGTTAATTTCCTTACTATCTAAGAGTCTAACTTCACTCACTTAGTATGCTGTTACAAACACAATCTAAAGGTTCTTTTCTGTTTCTCCTCCTTATTCTTCCTCCTCCATTCTTTATATATTAAGTATCATATTCTGTGCTTTTGTCTATCCCTTGATTGACTTTGGGGATAGTTAATTTAATTTTGCATTTGCTTAGTAAGTAGCTCTTCCACTTTCTTTACTGTGGTTTTACTACCTCTGGTGACAGCTATTCAACCTTAGGAACACTTCCATCTATAACAGTCCCTCCAAAATAGACTGTAGAGATGGTTTGTGAGAGGTAAATTCTCTCAGCTTTTGCTTTTCTGGAAATTGTTTAATCCCCCCTTCAAATTTAAATGATAATCTTGCCACATAAAGTAATCTTGGTCTCAGGCCCTTTTGCTTCATGGCATTAAATACATCATGCCTCTCCCTTCTGGCCTGTAAGGTTTCTGCTGAGAAGTCTGATGTTAGTCTGATGGGCTTTCCTTTGTATGTGATCTTATTTCTCTCTGGCTGCTTTTAACAGTCTGTCCTTATCCTTGATATTTTCCATTTTAATTACTATGTGTTTTGGTGTTGTCTTCCTTGGGTCCCTTGTGTTGGGAGATCTGTGGATCTCCATGACCTGAGAGACTATCTCCTTCCCCAGATTGGGGAAGTTTTCAGTAACTACCTCCTCAAAGACACTTTCTATCCTTTTCTCTCTCTTCTTCTTCTTCTTCTGGTAGCCCTATAATGCAAATATTGTCCCATTTGGATTGGTCACACAGTTCTCTCAATATTCTTTCATTCTTAGAGATCCTTTTTTCTCTCTGTGTCTCAGCTTCTTTGTATTCCTCTTCTCTAGATTCTATTTTATTTATCATCTCCTCCACTGTATCCAACCTGCTTTTAATACCCTCCATCATGCTCTTCAACGATTGGATATCCAACCTGAATTCATTCCTGAGTTCTTGGATGTCTTTCCGTACCTCCATTAGAATGTTGATGATTTTTGTTTTGAACTCCCTTTCAGGAAGAGTCATGAGGTCCATATCATTTAAATCTTTCTTGGGAGTTGTATTAATAATTTTACTCTGGATCAGTTTTCTTTGGCGTTTCATATTTGTGTATGGCGCCCTCTAGTGTCCAGAAGCTCTATTCTGGAACTGCTCAGTCCCTGAAGCAATGTCTGGGGGTCGCAGGGGAGCGGTATTGGTGCCTGGGGGGAGGAAAGAGCTGTTCCCCACCTCCTGGCTCCTGTGCCTGTCCACTGCCTGAACCAGTGGGCCGGGCACACAGGTATATGCTTTTGTCCCAGAGCAGCTGGATATGGATCCCTGCTTTCCACAAGCGGCCGGAATCCCAGTCTCCCCAGGAACTCTGCCTGTATTAACTTTCCAACCCGGTAGTCATGCGAGTCTCATGAAAGCACCATGAAATGTAGGTTTGTGCTCCCAGCGCAGATCTCCGGAGCTAGGTATTCAGCAGTCCCAAGCCTTCCACTTCCTCCCTGCTCCGTTTCTCTTCCTCCGGCCGGTGAGCTGGGGTGGGGGAGAGGTTCGGGTCCCATGGAGCCACAGCTCTGGTACGTTACCCCGTTCGCTGAGGTCTGCTCTTTTCTCCAGGTGGGTGCAGTCTGGTGCTGTCCTCTTCCCTGTTGCTCTCTCAGGATTAGTTGCACCAATTAAATTTTCTAATTGTATCCAGTTTTAGGAGGAAGCCTCTGTCTCTCCTCTCACACTGCCATCTTTAATCCTCTTCATAGCTTGTTTTTACATCACGGATTTTCACAGAGCAAATTTTTAATTTTGATGAAACCTAATTGATCAAATTTTCCTTTTGTGGACTATGCTTTTTGGTGTCAAGTTTAAGAACTCATCTAGCCTTAGATCCCCAAGATTTTCCCCTATTTTTTTCCCCCCAAAACTTTTATAGTTTTATATTTTACATTCACATCCACAATCCATTTTGAGTTAATTTTTGTATAACATGTGAGACTTTGGTCAAGGTTCATTTTTTTTTTGTCTGTGGATTTCCAATTGCTCCAGCACCATTGAATTGCTTTTGTACTTCTGTCAAAAGTCAATTGAGCATATTTCTTGGGTTCTATTTCTGGGTTCTTCATCCTGTTCCATTGATCTCTGTGCCTCTCCTTCTGCCATGAAGTACTCAGTGAATGCTGTCCTTCAGTTTCCAGTCATGGGACATTCCAGTCACCCCACATATTTGTAGTTCAGATGCTGGCTTCTCTGCTGGCTTTGGGCTTTGGCATCATATACTCTTTTATGCATGGAAGGAAATTTTCAGCTGCAAACACAGAAAAATTTTTGAGTGTTCACATCTTCTCTTATGGGAGACCTTTCCCTGGAGAATGTAAACTCCCCATCCCTGGGAATATTCCATCAGGGGCTAAAAGTCCTGGATTGAGAAGGAGGAGGCACTAGACTACTTCTGAGGTCTTCCTTATTCTCAGATGGTGAAACTGTGAGTTCCCACACTCTTTTTTGGATGAGCTCCCAGGGGAGAGAGGCCATATGTAATTTCTCATTTGTTTGGCCCAGGTCCTTATGGTGGACTTTGCACACAGAATGCTGTTTGTGTCACTCACAGATGACTGAGTGGCTGAATGAATGTCTGAGTAGTACAGGGTCTGGGTGGCATCTGTTCAAACCAGCTTGACTTGAGCACATGGTGGGAGGGTGAGCAGAGTTGGCCAATACCCAGATTTTGCAAGCTGGGGTAAGAGTCCTGACATCAACTTGTCTCCTCGCTGGCAGCTCTGTGTACCGTATAATGCTATGGCTTGGTTACTGCCAGCAAGGAAGGGCTGGCTTCAAACTACAGCACAGCAAATATCCTTCAAGAATGTGTCAGCATTTACCTTGCCACTTTATCCTTGGCTCAGGGCAGTTGGTCTCTCCTAAACCAATTACAGCATAAGGGCTAGATACCCAGGGATCAGATTTAAAGATTTAGAAGCCCATTAGGTAGGGAAGAGAATCAGGTGGTAGAAAGAGCTGGTTCAGCACTTTTCTTCTCCCAAGCTATGCACAGACATCCACTAATGAAATAAACCCATTAGGAAAAGAACTCTCATAGGGAATTCCTTTTGAGAGCATGGATGTCCTCTGGAAGAAAGGAAGCTCTATGACTAGCAGAAGGATGCAGTGATCTCTACGGTAAAATATTTCTTCACAATAGTTTCTTCAAAAGAAATAGAGAACTTACTATGTTCCAGGCACTTTCATACAGGTTATATATGTTATGTCATTTAAGTTAACTCAGTTTAAGCCTCATGGCCAATGGGTGAGTTAATCATTGTTATCTCATTTTTTCAGATGAAGATAGGCTTAAAGAGGTTAAGAAACTTCAGTTTCTTAGAGATTTGCTTTAGTAGTATCAGGCTTAGGAAGATGACATTAGGAAACAACTGAGTATTTTTAAGA
Source organism: Manis pentadactyla (assembly GCF_030020395.1). Classification (NCBI taxonomy): domain Eukaryota; kingdom Metazoa; phylum Chordata; class Mammalia; order Pholidota; family Manidae; genus Manis; species Manis pentadactyla. The sequence continues at coordinate 51,148,313 of NC_080027.1, forward strand.
TTTACCTGTATTTACCACTTTCTTTGGTTATTATTCCTTATGGCATCTCAGACCTTCTATCTGTGATCACTATTCTTCTGAAGTAAGCATGTCCTTTAATAAACATATCAGTTAGGGCCAATCAGGAAAGAGAAACCACACAGTATTTTGTGCAGAGAAAGTTTCACGTAAAGAATTATTAACTATCATGAGGACTGGAATAACAAGGAATTGGCCAGTAAGCTGCAAAGAGAACTTTAAAGAGTATAGGAAAGCAGATAAGGGCAGCCGGCAGTCCTAGAGCTGAGCTAGGACACCCATAAGAAGTCTGAGATCCAGGCCTTGTTAGATCCAGAGAAGTTGCTTTGGTGCTACACTGGTGGAACTGGCTGGAGATCTGTCCCGAAGGTTGCCAAGGAAAGCTGTTCACCAGCAGTTGTCTCTCCAGAGTCATTCGTGTTGACATCATCTGAGGGACTTCCTGGGGGATGCTGCTGGCTGTAGGGTGCTGCTGACCGCCATGCTATGGAGGAGCCAGGTGCTGGAGAAGCTGGAAGATTGAGAACTGGAACCAGGAAGGAAAACATCTCTGTCCTACAATATATCTCCAGTGCCCTCTATTGACAAAGTTTAACATGATACCTCCTGGCAAAGGAAAAATACTTAAAGAGCCTCCACTTGAGCAGAGCAGGAGGGCAAATTTGGAGCTGAGAGGTCTTTGATAAATTAATAAATGGCACAGTAGGATCTTCTGATGATACCTGTCTCAGTTTTTGTCTGAAAATTTCACCCTCATTAATGGGCATTTTTGCAATGTGTATAATATATATTTTTTTCACCACCTGAAGTTATCATTCCATTGTGTTTTGGTTTTCATTAAGTCACCTGTCATTTTTATTGTTTTTCATTTGTCTTTTTTTTTTTCCTGGTTATTTTAGAGGTTCTTTGTTGGCCTGTGGCGTTTTGCAGATTCATGGCAATATGTCTAGGAGTGGCTTTTGTTTTAATTATTCTGCTTTATTTAATTGCTGAATCTGAAGATTAACGTCTTCTTAGTCTTGAAAGAGTCTCAGTCATCAGTTCTTCAAATAATTCTTCTCCCCTGTCTCTCCTTTCCACTGGAAACTTTTATTAGACGTAAGTTACACCTTCTCACTTCAGCCTCCATGTCTCTTAATCTCTCTTTCATATATTCAAAATATTTTTTCTTACTGCTATATTGCATTTAGGATTTGCCTTAGAGTTGACGAAATCTCTCCATAGATGTATCTAATAACTTTACACCTATTTATTGACTTTTGATTTCAATTATTATATTTTTTTGTTTGTAGATGGTGTCTTTGATTCCTTTTCAAATCTGTCTGGTCATGTTTCTACCTCCCCTACTCTTACTTTGAGTCTTCCTTTCATTGTTAAACATATCAACTGTATTTTATATTTTGTGTCTGTTAATTCTTACATCTGAAGTCTTCATGGGTGTGATGAGGCTGGTGCTGTTCCTGAGGGCTTTTACTTATGGTGTCATTTTTCCTTGTGTGTTACGATTTTTTGAGTTTAACTATACATTCCTTGGAACTTTAGTTATAGGAATTTTTTGAGGTCAGGGTTGAAGATGAGTCTTTCCAAAAAGGATTTGCTTTTCTCTGATGGGCTCCTGGGGACACTATTAAAATAAACATGGACATTCTTTTTTTTTTTTTTTTTTCCTGGATAATTATTTTTTATTGAAGGGTAGTTGACACACAGTATTACATTAGTTTCAGGTGTACAACACAGTGATTCAACATTTATATACATGATAATTCTAGGTACCAGCTATCACCATACCAAGTTGTTACAATATTTTGACTATATTCCTTATGCTATACATTACACCCCGGTTAATTATTTATTTTACAATTGGAAGTGTGTTTATATATATATATATATTTGTGTGTGTGTGTGTGTGTGAGGGCATCTCTCATATTTATTGATCAAATGGTTGTTAACAACAATAAAATTCTGTATAGGGGGGTCAATGCTCAATGCACAATCATTAATCCACCCCAAGCCTAATTTTTGTCAGTCTCCAATCTTCTGATGCATAACGAACAAGTTCTTACATGGCGTACAAATTCTTACATAGTGAATAAGTTACATGGTGAACATTACAAGGGCAGTCATCACAGAAGCTTTCAGTTTTGTTCATGCATTATGAACTATAAACAGTCAGTTCAAATATGAATATTCATTTGATTTTTATACTTGATTTATATGTGGATACCACATTTCTCTCTTTATTATTATTATTTTTAATAAAATGCTGAAGTGGTAGGTAGATACGAGATAAAGGTAGAAAACATAGTTTAGTGTTGTAAGAGAGCAAATGTAGATGATCAGGTGTGTGCCTGTAGACTATGTGTTAATCCAAGCTAGACCAGGGCAATAAAACATCCACGTATGCAGAAGATTTCTCTCAGAACAGGGGGGGGTGAGGTTCTAAGCCTCAGCTCTGTTGATCCCCAATTTCTGACCTGATGACTCCCCTGTGACTGTGCCTGTCTTAGGTTGTTCCTCCCTTGAGGAATCTTACCTGTCTCTGGCTAAGCAATTATCTTCCGGGGCCATACAGGGAAATGTTAAGTTGGTAAGTGAGAGAGAAGCCTTATTGTTTGAAAAGGTTAGCTTTTTACTTCTTTGCATATTTATGTCCTGTGGCTTCTATGCCCAGCATTTGTCTTGAGGTGTCTTTACCACTTGGAAGGATTATGATACTCGGTAAATTCGACATGGGGCACGAATTCTATTTAAGGGTTGTAATTAGGTAGGAAGAAGAAAAGCTATAGAAGTAGCAGGCGGAAGAAAACCTGGGAAGATTAATTATTTCTTTGACATATTTTCTTGTAGAGTAACTTCAGCATGGATAGGTTTTAAACTACTAATTTAATTGTGCACACACATTAACATAATAGGAGTACAGTTATGTAACCAAAGCATATCTGTAATTACCAGCCATCTCCAGTGAAACCAAGAAAACCAGTTAGGCACCTTAGGCATTTGTGAAAACTTATCTATGATATGGTGGATATTGTCCAACTGAACTTGAACAGTCTGAGAGAAATCAGACAAATCAAAACAACCCCTTCCTGGGGACTGTTCACATCCCATATGTTCTTTTAACAGTAAATAGTCTGTGGTTGTAAGACTTTGGAGCGCTACAATTTGCACTTCTCCTAATTCTTGGTTGAGTTCCAACAGTATAGATCCAGTCAAGTTTGTTGTTTTACTGTATGCACAGGCCAGCTTAGATATCTCCTTCATTCCCATGGCAAGTCCAGGAACTGGTGGGATGAGTGCATCTACAGCTGTAGCAGTGCGTGGATCTTTGTTGGGGTTTTTTGATGATCATCTTCTGGCATGAGTCTTCCAGAGAGTGCTGATGTTGGAAGTTCTTTTTCATATCGTATCTTAGTTCATTTTCTGGGTAGCCAAATTAGGCTTTGATCCTCTGTATAAACACAAACAGACCCTTTGCCTACACTTTTATATGCCCTTTATACCCTTGTGTAGAACTCACTGGAGGTTACCACACAGGAACTGCCCTTTTTTGTTTTGTTTTGTTTTGTTTTTGGTATCACTAATCTACACTTACGTGACGAATATTATGTTTACTAGGCTCTCCCCTATACCAGGTCTCCCCTATAGACCTCTTTACAGTCACTGTCCATCAGCATAGCAAAATGTTGTAGAATCACTACTTGCCTTCTCTGTGTTGTACAGCCCTCCCTTTTCTCCTACCCCCCATGCATGCTAATCTTAATACCCCCTACTTCTCCCCCCCCTTATCCCTCCCTACCCATCCATCCTCCCCAGTCCCTTTCCCTTTGGTACCTGTTAGTCCATTCTTGAGTTCTGTGATTCTGCTGCTGTTTTGTTCCTTCAGTTTTTCCTTTGTTCTTATATTCCACAGATAAGTGAAATCATTTGGTATTTCTCTTTCTCCGCTTGGCTTGTTTCACTGAGCATAATACTCTCCAGCTCCATCCATGTTGCTGCAAATGGTTGGATTTGCCCTTTTCTTATGGCTGAGTAGTATTCCATTGTGTATATGTACCACATCTTCTTTATCCATTCATCTATCGATGGACATTTAGGTTGCTTCCAATTCTTGGCTATTGAAAATAGTGCTGTGATAAACATAGGGGTGCACTGATCTTTCTCATACTCGATTGCTGCATTCTTAGGGTAAATTCCTAGGAGTGCAATTCCTGGGTCAAATGGTAAGTCTGTTTTTGAGCATTTTGATGTACCTCCATACTGCTTTCCACAATGGTTGAACTAACTTACATTCCCACCAGCAGTGTAGGAGGGTTCCCTTTTCTCCACAGCCTCGCCAACATTTGTTGTTGTTTGTCTTTTGGATGGCAGCCATCCTTACTGGTGTGAGGTGATACCTCATTGTAGTTTTAATTTGCATTTCTCTGATAATTAGCGATGTAGAGCATCTTTTCATGTGTCTGTTAGCCATCTGTATTTCATTTTTGGAGAACCTTCTGTTCAGTTCCTCTGCCCATTTTTTAATTGGGTTATTTGCTTTTTGTTTGTTGAGGTGTGTGAGCTCTTTATATATTCTGGACGTTAAGCCTTTATCGGATGTGTCATTTTCAAATATATTCTCCCATACTGTAGGGTTCCTCTTTGTTCTATTGATGGTGTCTTTTGCTGTACAGAAGCTTTTCAGCTTAATATAGTCCCACTTGTTCATTTTTGCTGTTGTTTTCCTTGCCCGGGGAGATATGTTCAAGAAGAGGTCACTCATGTTTATGTCTAAGAGGTTTTTGCCTATGTTTTCTTCCAAGAGTTTAATGGTTTCATGACTTACATTCAGGTCTTTGATCCATTTTGAGTTTACTTTTGTATATGGGGTTAGACAATGGTCCAGTTTCATTCTCCTACATGTAGCTGTCCAGTTTTGCCAGCACCACCTGTTGAAGAGACTGTCATTTCGCCATTGTATGTCCATGGCTCCTTTATCAAATATTAATTGACCATATATGTCTGGGTTAATGTCTGGATTGTCTAGTCTGTTCCATTGGTCTGTGGCTCTGTTCTTGTGCCTGTACCAAATTGTCTTGATTACTATGGCTTTATAATAGAGCTTGAAGTTTGGGAATGAGATCCCCCCTACTTTATTCTTCTTTCTCAGGATCGCTTTAGCTTTTTGGGGTCTTTGGTGTTTCCATATGAATTTTTGAATTATTTGTTCCTGTTCATTGAAGAATGTTGCTGGTAGTTTCATAGGGATTGCATCAAATCTGTATATTGCTTTGGGCAGGATGGCCATTTTGACGATATTAATTCTTCCTAGCCATGAGCATGGGATGCGTTTCCATCTGTTAGTGTCCCCTTTAATTTCTTTTAAGAGTGACTTGTAGTTTTCAGAGTATAAGTCTTTCACTTCTTTGGTTAGGTTTATTCCTAGGTATTTTGTTTTTTTTGATGAAATTGTGAATGGAGTTGTTTTCCTGATTTCTCTTTCTGTTTGGTTCATTGTTGGTATATAGGAAAGCCACAGATTTCTGTGTGTTGATTTTGTATCCTGCAACTTTGCTGTATTCCGATATCAGTTCTAGTAGTTTTGGGGTGGAGTCTTTAGGGTTTTTTATGTACAGTATCATGTCATCTGCAAATAGTGACAGTTTGACTTCTTCTTTGCCAATCTGGATTCCTTGTATTTTTTTGTTTTGTCTGATTGCCGTGGCTAGGACCTCCAGTACTATGTTAAATAAAAGTGGGGAGAGTGGGCATCCCTGTCTAGTTCCCGATCTCAGGGGAAATGCTTTCAGCTTCTTGCTGTTCAATATAATGTTGGCTGTGGGTTTGTCATAGATGGCCTTTATTATGTTGAGGTACTTGCCCTCTATTCCCATTTTGCTGAGAGTTTTTATCATGAATGGATGTTGAACTTTGTCAAATGCTTTTTCAGCATCTATGGAGATGATCATGTGGTTTTTGTCTTTCTTTTTGTTGATGTGGTGGATGATGTTGATGAACTTTCGAATGTTGTGCCATCCTTGCATCCCTGGGATGAATCCCACTTGGTCATGGTGTACGATCCTTTTGATGTATTTTTGAATTCAGTTTGCTAAAATTTTGTTGAGTATTTTTGCGTCTACGTTCATCAGGGATATTGGTCTGTAGTTTTCTTTTTTGGTGGTGTGTTTGCCTGGTTTTGGTATTAGGGTGATGTTAGCTTCATAGAATGAGTTTGGGAGTATCCCCTCCTCTTCTATTTTTTGGAAAACTTTAAGGAGAATGGGTATTATGTCTTCCCTGTAAAAACATGGACATTCTTTAGTTTATACTTTCAGCTTACAGTTTTGTGGACAATACAAATAATAAAAATTTGAGCTTCAAATCCCAATTATGACCTGGGTTTGTAGTTGCAATTTTCAAAAATTTTTGTTCTCTTCACTTAGAAGCCAAAGTCTGAGGTAGTCAATTTTCCTTACTGCCCCTGCTGGTGATGGAGTGGGCTGCTGTATCTACTTGGCCCTTTGAGGACACAGCCCTTTACTTCCTGGCTTTATGTAGCGGTGATGCCGGGGTTCTTGTTTGCGGAGCTGAAGAATGAGCTTCACAAACAGTCAAGGTAGGAGAACAAGGTACAAGCTTTTATTTCGAGATAAAGTGAAAGGACAGGGCTCCCGGCTCACACCAGGAGGGGGCAAGAGAGTCTGTAGTGGTGCATTGTCTAGGGGGTTTTATAAGCAGTTGAGGATTTTTCAAGAACATGAAAAAACTTAGGGGTGTGGACTTGCATCACCTGCCCTGTCCTCAGGGTGGGCTGGGTCATAGTCTGATTGCTAGGGCTGACAGCAGAGTTACTGGTTATGCTGATACCCTTGCAGAACACTCACACATTCCAGGCCAAGTTGCTCCTGGCCTTTTGACCTTTAACTGATCTCACTGAAGTTGTCTATCTTTACCCTAGAGAATTAGTGTGACCTTGACTTTGCATAATGCTTAACAGAGTTTCAATGGGGACTTCTTTGCCCATTGTTACATTGCTCTGACTGTAAATATTCTGCCCTGCTTCCCCCTCCCCCCACCAGGCCCCCACCCTACTCTGACTATACCCATGGTCCCTGTCTCAGTGGGTGGTGGTTCTTCTTAGAGAACCTTCATGGGTGGGCCATAGCTTTTGTCTCTTGTTTCCTATAAACTGAAAGGCCATGAATTGAACTGAAACTGGAGGTCCCTGGATTTGCCAAATCCCCTTACGGCAAAGTTGGTTTCAGTATTCTCTGAGATTTCCACATTTACTGCATTTTGGCTACTGAAAAATTTTTACTTTCTTCCTAATTCATATATTTCCAAACTTTATTTAACACAGTGGGGTGGTTTGTCAGAATATCTAGCCTGCTATAATAAGGAACAGTAGTTTGAGCTGGGCTATATATAATGCCACATTTTGTCCTCACAATAGTCTTGGGATTATTAAGTCAATTATTTTTTGGCCCAGGAAACTGAGGCTTAAGGAATCTACATGGATATCAAGTGGCAGAGCAAGGCCGGAACTTAAGTCTACATCTTCTGGCTCTGCTTCATCCTCTGTTCTCACCACCGCATTACTGTTAGGAAGGAAAATAGATATGAGCGGGTTGGAAAGAGAATAAGGTCAGTAAAGTCCACTAGAAAGGACCCAGAGTTAATCAGTTAAAGTTCAAAAGGTCAGGACCAACTTGGCCTTGAATGCTTGAGTATTCCCCAGAAAGGAAAAGTATCTGAGCACAGCCCATGTCTTCATTGTGTCAATTAGATCATGTCTCTGTAAGATTTACTGTAGCCTGCTAAAAGTCCCACCTATAAACAGCATAATAAAGACAGGAAGATTCCATCTTAAAGCTAAAATTGCATTTTAAAAAACCTAAGAAGTTAAGAAGTAATTTAACATACTCTTTAGCAAACAGACAATAACTCAGCCCACCTTGGAGGAAGGACAGGCAGTCTTGATTAATATGCTCCCAGACCAGAAAGCTGCTATCCTGGGAGGGAACCAGAGCTTTAAATTTCTTGTGTTAAGCTAATTTTGCAGAACTACCTGGAATACTGATAAGAAACTTTACGTCTCATCAAAGATAAACATCTTAAGACCACTTAACATGTCCACACCCCTAGCCCTTTGTCACATACATGAAAAGCCCTTAAAAGGAGGAACCCCCAACCTTTCAGGGTGCTCCTCTCTCTGAGGTCACCTGCACTTTCTGAGTGCTTAACTAACTTTTCCCAACCTTTCAGGGCACTCCTCTCTTGCTGAGGTTGTCTGCACTTTTTCTCTGAGTAACTTTAAATAAAACTTTAACTTTGCTTCACTATTGTGTCTCTGCCCTTCAATTCTTTGTTGTGGTGGGGACAAGAACTGAGGAAAATACACTACACTCCCCTAATATTGCTATGGCTCCTTCATTTTCCCTTTTTATTTAATGCAAAATGTTAGACCTCTTCAGGATTTGGGTTATTCCTTCAGCCCAAAAGTTCACTGAGAATTCTAGAGGAGTCTAACTTTAATTGTCCTCTTACTTGACAAAACAGTCTGGCTTCCTCTGAGGGTGCCCATTTTTACTATGGTGGAAGGCCTAGTAAGTTCGTCCAAACTGGTGAAGTGGAATATTACGGTTGCAGCCCATGTGTCCTGGGAGATCCATGGGGAGTGAGGAGGGCAGTCTCCTTTGCAGGGTATTTTCCTGCTCTCTATGGTTTATAGAACGTACTCTGGGCTCTAGGGTCCCTGTGGGCATATTGTACTCTGTAGGGAGCAGTCCTTCTGTCTGACAAATCTCCTCCTTTCCTCCCCCGCTTCTTTCCTCTTTGTCTACCTCTTCTATTCTATCCTGTCTTCCCTGTTTCTTACCAGGGAATTCAGAATAAACTCTAGGAACTGAGTACTAGTGTCAAACAGATTTCAACATTGGAAACATCAGAGGTACACATTCTGCATTTCTTCCAGATTTGGAAAGAACTGGGGCTAATTAAAAGTGAACTTTTAAGAGAAATGAACATCTTGCATGCCAGGTTTCAGCTGAATGTCATTGCAATTGCCTAAATTATAACTATCAAAAAAAAAGCGTTCTAATTATGGAAATGCCATTAGGAGGAGTTCCTTCTGCCTGGAACCAGCTAAAAGAATGACTACCACCCACCCGCTACCTCTACCCTATCTTGCAACAAATTTCAATAGTTCAGGGGAAAAAGGCAACAGTGTGCTTTGGTGAAAAGAGAAGTTATACCATATAGAATCTGGTTTGGATCCTAACTCTATCATTTATTGGTTATGTGACTTTGGACAAAACAATTGACCTCTCTGATCCTCAGTTTCCATATCTATAAAAATGAGAATAATAATACCTACACTATGAATGTGTTAGAAAAAGATTAAATGAGATGGTGCATATGAAAGTATGTAGCACCTAGCACATAAGGGACTGTGAAATTGAGTGGGTTGTGGAATAGGGACAGGGATAATTACCATAAGACTGAGGAAAAATACTAATAAAATTGTAACTGACAGGGTTACTAACTTAAACATTCATTCACACCAGTGATCTCTACACATTTCATTTAGATGTGGGGAGGAGACACTCATTTAGATATTGCTCTATGGTGCCTGCAGGCACGGGTGGCAAGTTCCATGCGGGAGGAGGTGAAGACAGAACTGCACCTCCCTATAGAATGCTGGCTTTCTCTTCTTAACTCTGAGGAGATTTCCGTTACCGGATTTTAGTGATGTCTGGTTCGACTTTACGAAGGTACTTCTCTGTGTGGCAGTGTATTTTACCTGTCACCCACACCCCCTGACAACTTCCAACATAGCTTGGATCACTCTTTCCAACAAGTGGAGCTTGGACCCTGATATAGTTGGGAAAAAGTGGATTTATTGCAGAGAGTTTCATGGATCCATACACTTGCCAAGCATTGCTTTAAGATAGGTATATCTTGAAGTTATGTATCACTTATATTGTAAATATATGTAGATGCTCTTATGGAACAAGAAATACTTGAAGAAGCCTTTTGGGATTGTGTTCACTCAGTCAATGAATACTAAAATTACAACCACTGTATATTACTGCTGGTCTGGGAATTTTTGTGTTTCATTTGGAAGGGTCAGAAATGACGAGGAATCTGACGCAGGACTCAGGTCTTGGTGGGCTGACCTCCTCTGCACTGCTCGGTTTCCTCAACGTATCAGGCAGGCATTGAGGCAGGTTACGGTGTCATCTCCGCCTGCCAGTGTGGTGTCTCTGTGAAGGACAACTGTGGCCCAGCTGCGCCTCTAGCTGCCTCCTCCCGGGCCCGCAGGAGGGTTCATTAACTGGGTATTGGATGCTTGCCTTTGTGCTTGTTCTGTGCTATCAGGCTGGTCATAGTGGAAGCAGAGACTCAGCAAAGTCCACATTAACGACAGGCAAGTAGGGCAGGGAAAAAGAAAAGGACAGGGGGCCTAGAACACAGAGAAGCAAGATGAGGAAAGGAAGGCTGGGAGAGGAGCAGAATTGCACTTCAGAGGGTGTTAGCCAAGTGTTCTCACTCTCTGACTCCCTGTTTCTTAACTTGAGAAAATTAACTTGAAAGAGATTAAATTATGGGGATGATCCAGCCTCTGTAACTTACCCCTTTCACCTGCTTTCCCTCCTTTTTCTCCTTTTCTCCTATGCTCTCCCATTCCTATGAAGGAGTGCTCTTCCCAAGACTCATCTGTCCCCACGGCTTTGTGTGCCTTCCCACCTCGTGTCCACTGCAGCCTCCCTCTTGCAGTTACTACTTGTCTCTCCGGTATCTCCTCCACCTCTTGCCTTTCCCCCAAGCACATAATCATTTTGCTTGAAGTCATACCTTCACTTTCTCTCTTTTTCTTCGCAGCCAAACATCTGGGAAGAGTGCTCTACTGTTTACTCATGCCTCATCTACTCATCTCCCATTTGCTCCTCAACTCTAGAGTTGTGTGGCTTCTGTTACCACCACTCAACTCAACCTGCTCTGGGTAAACCAACTAATGTCCCCCTTCTTATCAGAACAAGTGGACAGTTTTCAATCCTTGTCTACTTGGGTCTCTCAGGAGCATGTAACTATTGATCACTTCCTCAGTGTCTTGGGATCTCCTCTTCATGAGACCCATTGGCCCTCAAGTCTTGGTGGTCTTTATGGATCTGTCTTTGTCTTTCCTTTCCTCTTACCCCACTCAATTCCCAGAAAATCTGTGGCTTTAACTACTATCTGTAACTACTGTCTCCACCTCTGACCTGGACCTTGAGCTCTGGACTCCTGTGTACAATCATCAATTGGGTGTCCCCTCTCACAATTCCCATTAGCACTGCAGACTTATCCTAAGTTGGAACTTATCGTCGCCGATTGACTAGCCACCTGCCTCCACCACCACCACTGCCCCTACCTAGGCTTTGTCTCTGTGTTGACTTCTCCATCCACTCAGCTCCTCAAACTAGAAATCCACAGTTAAAGCTGACTCTTTGCTATGGAATGAACTGTGGCTTTCCAAAATTCAAATGTTGAAACCCTAACCCTAATGCTACTGTATCTCAAAATAGGGTCTTTAGATGGTAATTAAGATTAAATGAGGTCATGGGGGGGATGCTAATCCAGTAGGACTGTGGTTTCATAAAAGGATATATGAGGACACAGTGAGGAAGTGGCCTTTGCAAGACAGGAAGAGCCTTCACCAGAAACTGACCCTGCTAGGCCCTAATCTTGGACTTCCAGTTTCCAGGACAGGGAGAACAATTTCCATTAGTTAACCTACCCAGTCTGTGGTATTTTGTTATGACAGCTTGAGCTGACTAATATTCTTCTCTTTCTTTTTTTTCTCCGCACAATTAAAAATTTTTGTCTACCCTAGTGCCTAAATAACTCTCTTGTTTAGAATTTTTATTAGTATTAACGTTAAATGTGACCACAGTTTGAAGAGTCAGATACTTGACAGGTCCTTTACAAAACTCCACAGTCCCCATCCCGGGCTGCTCCATCCCATGGAGTCCCCTCTCCTTTGGTGGTTATTTCTGGATTTACCTCCAGCTCTGAATGAGATGTTTCATATGCTACTGCCTGGTAGTTCAGTTTTAGTCTCATCCGTTGACATCCTCTATGGTGACTGAGAATTTAGTTTTTTCACCCATATCTCTTCCTACCACACACTTCTGCAACTCCCCCTCCTTCCTTTATATTCATATGGTAATTTCAGTTTGATCAAGATTCCACATTTATATGATTATGACTATGTAAATTCATTTGAAGCTTAGTTATTACTTGTCTTTTTCTGCGCAACTTTTCCTTCTCTGTAGAATTTATAATTATCTTCCATTAAGATTTTTTTCCACAGTTAATTCTTTGTACTCATCCCTAATTCAATCCTGAAGCTCTCTCTCAGATGTTTCAATCCCCTCTCAAAATATTCAGACATATAAGGTAATTTATCAACATCTTCTTGTAGAAGTTGCTTATGAAGATTCTGACCAGTTCTGGGCTGGCCTGTTGACCTGTTGCACAGAGAACATACTCATTCTTCACCCGCATCCAAGGGGTCTCTTTGCCTCGGACTTGTATCAAGTCCTTAGTCTCCTGGATCTCATGTCATCTTCTTTCTTCATTTTGGTTTAGCATATCTTCAGGTAACTTTCTGGGAAAGGATTCATGGGAAGTAAATTTAAAAATATGTGTGTATTTAAACATGGCAAGATTCTAGTTGTTTATATTATGCTTTCATATTTACTTAATATTTTGAATAAGTATAGAATTCCAACTTGAAAATTATTTTCCCCCAGTATTTTGATGACATTGCTTCATTTTCTTCTAGATTTCAAAGTTCCCATTGGGAAGTCTCATGTCAATCATATTTTGACTCATTGTTCATAATTTTCATAATTCCCTCCAGTGTCCCTGCAAGTGTTTAGGATATTATATTTGGCCCCAGGGTTCTGAAATTTCTCTTCTATGCCTTAGAGTGACTATTTTTATCCATTGTGCTGGGTACTCAATGGATACTTTTATTATGGAAACTCATGTCCTTCAGCTCCAGGAAATTTTGTTGAAAAAAATTTTATTTGTTTTATTCCCCATTATTTTCTCCTTCCTGTATCTAGAATTCTATTTTTCACTTATGGACCTTCTGAGCCAATTCTCTCATTTTTAAATCTCTTTCTCATTTTCCATCTCCTTATCTTTTTGCTGTACTTTCTGGGAGATTTACTCAATTTTATCTTCTAGCCATTGTTTTGAATCTTTCATTTTTGCTTATAGGTTTCTGTTAATTTCCAAGAGCTCTTTTTTGTTGTTGTTTGTTTTCTGAATATGACTTTTTAATAACATCTTGTTCTACTTTAGTGGATTCAAAATCCTCATATACCTCTCTAAGCTTATCAATAGATAATCTGGATGCTTTACCTTTTCTGTGTAGTCTTTTCCCCTCAAGTTTCTTTTTCCCATTTATTTTAGTCTGTCTCTGGGGATGGAGGCACTCCTCACATGTTTGGGGTCCTTGTTTGTCTGCCTTTGTCTGTTCATGGCTGGGACGCACGAACTCTGGGCTTCAATATAGAGTGACTTTGCTAGACTATTTAGTTGGATCCCTTTATATCATAAGTTTGGGTCTTCCTCTTGGACTGGTCAGATTTCCTAAAGAAGAATCTTTCAGTGTCCTGCCTGGAGGTTATGTTAGGGAGCAGTTGTTTATTTTCCTTAGTTCTTGTCCCTGTCACAACCCTGTCGCAACCAAGAATTGAAGGGCAGAGACACAATAGTGAAGCAGAGTAAAAGTTTTATTTGAAGTTACGCACTTAAAGAGAGAGAAAGTGTGGGTGTCCTCAAAGAGGAGGTGCCCTGAAAGGTTGGGGGTTCTCCCTTTTAAGGATTTTTTTCAAAAGACCAGGGGGTGTAGACTTGTTAAGTGGTCTCAAGATGTTTATTGTTGGTGAGAGACATTAAGTCTCTTCTCTTACATTATCAGTCCTCTCCAGTTCTTTCCCAGGATAGCAGCTTCCCTCTGGAAGCTATCAATCAAGACTGCCTGCCCTGCCTCTAAGGTGGGCTCAGTTATTGTCTGCTAAAGAATGTGTTAGGAATCTTACCTCCTAAATTCCTGGCTTTGAAAATGCAATCTTAGTTTTAAGATGGAATCTTTCCTGGTCTTACTATGCTGTTTATATCTGGGCTTTTCTCATCATAGGCAGGAAAATTAACCATGATGTTTGTCTCCTGCCCAGGTTGCAGATTACTTGATTAGGGGCTGGAGGAGGGAAAAACAGCATATAGGTTAAGTTAAAGAATAAGCTGGACCTTTTAGCAGGCTAAAGTAAATCTTACAATGGCATGATCTAATAGATAAAATGAAGACATGGGCTGTGCTTGAATACTTTTCCTTATCTGGGGAATATCTGGAATTCCAAGTTACTCCTGGCCTTAGGAGTTTCAACTGATTAACTCATTAACTCTGTGAGTCTTTTCTGGCTCTCTAGTTTTATTTGGTTAACTCTTTGAGTCCCTTTTAGTGGGCTTTACTGGCCTTTTTCTCTCTCCACCCCACTCATATCTATTTTTTTGCCTAACAGTTATGAGCCTGGCTTAGCAGTGATCACTGGAATCCATTTGGAGAAGAAGCCTGGAAATCTCAACATCCAATATGCAAATGAACAGTCCTTTAATTAATCTGTTTTTAGTTTGGTGTCCCCGGTTTCTACTGGACTTAGTGTTCTTTAGGCCAGAGATCCTAGACCTCTGCCATCTGATATAGTAGTCTCTAGCCCCTATTAGCCCTTGAAATGTGGCTCATGTAACTGAGGCACTAAATTTTTTATTTTAATTGATTAGTTTAAAAAATGCATCCTGTATTAAGTATTGGGAAAGTTACATATTTTGGAACAGCTTGGGTATGTGTATCTGTTAGATAGAAAGACAGACGTGAGCAGCTAGGGACAGGGAAGATAAAGTTCAAGGAAAAACCACCCAAACTGCCCAAGTAGGTGGCCCCATGTGAAGACAACAAAGGCTTTGCAGGGAGATAAATTCTTGCCTATTAGAACCAGGACAAACCAGTCACAACCAGGTCCCAACACAGGTGCAATTGAACAAAACTAAGAACTGCCCAAACCACACTTCCTCTTAATCTCATCAAAATAAAATTGTGGTTGTACTCTCCTCCACCCCATGGGCTTTTATGTGTGCATTTTGGGAAAAGATATGCACACCAAGAGGAATGGGTGTAGAACTAGAGCTGTCAATCAAATGACCCCACCCTATCAATCAAAAGAAGTGCCTCCCAGCTAGGTAGTGATAACTAGACCCTCCTCTAAAATTCAGTGCCTTTGTCTACCTTGACTCTGGTCCACTCCTCTCTTGGAGTGTATTCAAATAAAACTTTCATTCTGCTTCTCTGCTGTGTGCTCTTCAATTCTTTGTTGCAGTGGGGACAAGAATCGAGGAGAACAAACTCAATCTATAACAGATTTACTTTTTAAATTATAGATTTTAGGAAATTAAAACAGAGTATTTATGATAAAAATATAGCATTTGAATTGATGTGTGCTCTACGTGTAAAATACACACTGTATTTTGAAAAGTAAGAATGTAAAAGAGCTTATCAATAATGTTTTATAATGATAATATTTTGGATCTTTTGGATTAAATACACTACATTATTAAAGTTAAGTTGACCGGCTTTTTCTACTTTTTAAAATAAGAATCATAGAAAATTTGAAATTACATATATGGCTTATGCTGTGACTCTATGGACAATACTGTCCTACAGGCTGGAGATGACACTCTTTTGGGGGGGTAGGCATCCAGCCTGCAGCTGAGTTTCCCTCTGCTCTGTAAACAGAACTGCACTCAGTCTTCCTTTTGAGCTCTGCTCCCCTCACTTGCAGGTGTCCCAGTGGTGCCCATGCCTGGACCTAATGGGTTTCTGTGGTGTGGATCAGGTGGTTCTATTAGGCAGAAGAATAGATACTAGCAGGGTGGAAAGAGAGTAAGGCCAGTAAAGCCCACTAAAAGGGATGAAAAATATTAACCTGTTAAAACTAGAAAGCCAGGAAAGACTCTCAGAATTAATGAGTTAATCAGTTAAAGCCCAAAAGGTCAGGAGCAACTTTGGCCTGGAATGTTTAAATAATCCCCAGATAAAGAAAAGTGTCTGAGCGCAGCTCATGTCTTCATTACGTCAATTAGATCATGCCATTGTAAGATTTACTTTAGCTTGCTAAAAGGCCCAGCTTATTTTTTAAAATTTTACCTATATGCTGTTTTTCCTCCTTTAGCCCCTAATCAAGTAATCTGCAACTTGGGCAAAAGATAAGCATCATGGTTAATTTAATAAACAAGCCCAGCCATAAACAGCATAGCAAAAACAGAAAGAATTCCATCTTAAAGCTAAAACTGCATTTTAAAACCCAAGAAGTTAGGATGTAAGAATCTTAATATACTCTTTAGCAAACAGACAATAACTTGGCCCACCTTGGGGGCAGGACAGGTGGTCTGGATTGATAATGCTCCCAGACCAAGAAGCTGCTATCCTGGGAAGAAATCAGAATCTTTTGTGTTAAGCTGAATCTGCAGAATTGCCTGAAGGACTGGTAAGAGACTTAATGACTCATCAAAGATGAACATCTTGAGACCACTTAGCAAGTCCACACCCCTAGTCCTTTGTCATATTCCTGAAAAATCCTTAAGAGGGGAACGCCCAATCTTTCAGTGCACTTGTAAGTCTGGGGAGAGGAAATACTGGGGCAAAATACCTCTAAAACCAAAATCAGTCAAAGGAAGAAATAAAGTTTAAAACCCATTTATTGCTTATAAACTGCAGTCAGGGGCCATTTTTCTCTCCTACTCCAGCAGAAGCCAACCAGCCCTCCCCTTAACCTCTCTGGTTCAGATAAGCCCTCCGTTGCCCAGGTAATTACCCATTGATATGGAGATGAACTGTCTCCACCCCTGAGGAATGCCTATTGATATGCAGATGAACTAAAGTCATACTTCTTTCCACCCCTGAGGATGCACTAAATCCAGGTGAGATATTCTGGAAATACTACAATTTTACCCACAGTGCTCCTCTCTCTGAAGTCACCTGCACTTTCTAAGTGGGTAACTGTAAATCTGGGGAGGTGAAATCCTGGGGCAAAATACCTAGCTGAAACCAAAATCAGTCAAAGGGGAGAAATAAAGTTTAAAAACCCATTTATTGCTTACAAACAGCTGTCTGGCATCTCTCTCTCTCTCTCTCTCCTGCTGCGGCAGAAGCCAGGGAATCCTACCTCCAACCTCTCAGGTCTAGATAAGCCCTTGCTTGCCCAGGTAATTACCCATTGATATGGAGATGGCTACTGCTCTCCACCCCTTGTAAACGCCTGTTGATATGAAGATGCACTAAAGCCAGGAGAGAGATTCTGGAAATATTGCAATTTTACCCACAGTAACCTGTAACCTTAAACTTTCTCTCTTCAACCCTTCAGGGTGCCTGTCCTCCCTGAGGTTGTCTGCACTTTTTCTCTCTTTAAGTATGTAACTTTAAATAAAACTTTTACTCTGCTTTACTAATGTGTCTCTGCCCTTCAATTCTTTGTTGCAGTGGGGAAAAGAACAGAGGAAAATAAACAACACTTCCTTAACAGTTCTTGGTTTTTAGAATCCAGTCTCCCTGGGTTTGCTTGTCATTTACCAATTAGTTGTCTGCTTTTAGGTTTCCAGAAGTCCATTCCAGAAGAGACTTTATCTCTTCTCTTTGTCTTTGGGGTTTACATTTAGAAAACAAAAGCAAAAACAAAAACATTAACTGTTTCTGTAGTGGGGTTGCAGGAGGGAACAGAGATAAAAACGCATGTATCCAACTGTCTTGCCAATGGGTTTCAGCCCTGGGCAAGTTCGCTATGGATTCAGTGTGACCAAAGAAATTGACAGCAAAATGTTCTTGGGGTGAAGGGGTTATACCCAACTTTATTTCCAGGTGGCAGGTCAGTCACTAAAATCCCATTCACTCAGAGCAAGTCTGCATGCAGCAAGCCGGTCTCTGCCTCTGGGCCCCTCTGTCTGCACAGCTGTCCTCCAGGCCCCTCTGTCTGCACAACCATCCTCTGGGTCCCTCTGTCCTCATGGCCATCCCACACAGCTGTCCTCCAGGCCTCTCTGCACAGTGGTCCCGCACAGCTGTGCTCTGGGCCTCTGTCCTCAGTGCTGCCACTACTCCAGCCTATGCTCTGCTCTCCTGCAGCCTTGCAGCTCTGCCACGGTGTTGGGCCCAGAGCATTGGGGCAGAGCTCTTTTTATAGAGTCAACAGCCATGAATTGCCCACAGGTGTGCAGTGAGCAAGTCAACCACGGCCAGGTGAGAATCCTGGCCACAGGAATTCTCATTTTATCCACACCAATCTACCAGGTTCAACTGGAAATTTTAATATTTTTGATTCCCTTTCTTGATACACCTACTTTGTGTCATCATTTCTTAGAGGGAAGATCCTATCAGACTTCTATCAGCTAACCCTACTTCTAGCCTCTCCTTATGCAAAACTCTTTTTTAGATTGCAAATCTCATTATATTGTTCCTCTGTTTAAAACCCTTTAATAGCTTCCAATTTACAAACAAAAACCCACTCAAGCCAATTAGCATAACAAAACAGATTTCCCTGCAGCAGACCCCCTTTATATTCCTGACTTACCTGCTACTCCTCTCCACTCCCAAGCTCCTTATTCATCATCCCTTTGATAGAGTTCCTCCCCCTACTACACTCACCTAGCCTTCCCAAGACCTTGTCTTTGGTGGGGGTGGGTGAAGGGATGGGGGCTAGACTGGGGCCTATTAGAATCACAATATTGGGCAGCATATATGGCATGTAGCAAGCACCCTTCTGGGCACTTTACACACTTTAGTTCATTATTACCCTCCTCATTTTCTATATGAAAAGGTAGGTACAGAGAGGTTCTGTGACATTCCCAACTGAGTCACAGAGTTGGAAATTGAACTCCAGAGTGGTTGCCTATGTGTGTCAAAGGTGCCCTCTGCTTTCATCATGCTGTGGTTGCTGGCACACCAGTCTTTCACCCCCTAGACCATGAAATGCCTGAGGCCAGGGACCAGGTCTTTTTTTACTCTCTGTATTGTAGGTGCCTGGTACAGGGCCAGGGCCAGGCATACAGTAAATTCTCAAAATATATTTGTTGAACAGACCTGCTGTGGGTAAAATTGCAGTATTTCCAGAATCTCTCACCTGGCTTTAGTGCATTTTGATATCTATAGGCATTTCCAAGGGGTGGAGAGAAGTGGTTTATCTCCATATCAGTAGGTAATTACATGGGCAAGTGAGGGCATATCTGGAGCAGAGAGGTCAGTGGGGCCTCTTCTGCTGCAGCTAGGTGGAGAGAGATGTGGGACAACTGCTTGTAGGAAATAAATGGGTTTCTCCCACTTTGTTTCTCCCTTTGACTGATTTCAGTTTCAAAGATATTTTGCCCAGGGATTTTCGTCTGGAGTTACACCTGCCATCCTCTAATCATCCTTTTAAGGGCCAACCGCATTTCCCTTATGAGTACACTACAGTCCTTGGACAAAATTTTCTGGCCTATTTTCATGCTAGTTATTCAGAAAATCATGATTACCAGTTCTTGCCTGTGTTGGAAGAGAAGGACCCATCAAAAGACTTCAGCAGCTTCTCAAGATCTTAACCAACATACAAACAAAAACACTCAAACTAATTAACATAACAAAGAAGGCTCCCCTGAAGTGGACCCCTTTTTGCTTAAACACATTTATGTGCTTTCAGAATGGCAGACATATTACTACCATTATTTTATTTCATTTTATTTTTACAAATCCACTGCTCTAAGTCATCACAGAAGCTTATATGGAAAATTCTAATGATGCTCCTTTGATGAAAAGATTTTTTTCCTCCACACTTAGCATAATCTTCCTTTGATTTATGTCAGTGTTAGGCAGAAAGACAGATATGAGCGGGATGAAAATTGGGTGGGGCCCACCAAGAACTCAGGGAGTTAATCAGATAAAGCCAGAGAGCCAGAAAAGACTCAGAGTTAATGCCCTTTGAAATGTGAGTTCAATCCACATGCTCCGAATCTGTGCTGACCTTGAGACTTGCCCTAGCTAATGCAGGTGAGATAGGGCAGAGACATGAAACAACCATCATTGTTAATTTTCCTAAAACAATGCTGAGATTAGCATGAGAAGAACAGGAACGACTTATCTTAAGGCTAAGATTCCATTTTTGAAAGGGAATTGGGAAGTTAAATTCCTAACATTCTTTGGTAATCAGCCAATGACTTATTTTAAGGCACAGCAAGCAGTCTTAACTGATGTGTTCCCAGTACTTGGGAGTGGCCACTATCTCAGAGAGGAGCAAAAAGTTTGTTCTACAGAATTACCTAGAGGACTGACTATAGGCAATGACATATTGTCTCTCACTGGAGATAAACAACATGAGACCACCTGACAAGTTTATGTCAACACCCCCTCCCTTTACCTTTATCCCATTCGTGAAACTCCTTAAAAGACAGAATCCCAGCTTTGGGGTGTGCCTCCTACTCTCTGCGGTTGCCCACACTCCCCTTTCTTGGCGTGTGTATTTGTAAAAGACTTGTTCCTGCTCAACTTACTACATTCTGTCTCTGTGTTCTTCCAGGGGTGTCTTTGTCACCTTTCTATTCCATTCTGTTTTCCAGACTTTAAGCCTTCATTCTCTTTGTCCTACTCCAGATAAGTAGGGAGGGGCTACTGAGAGCTCTGACTTTGGTTTGGAAATTCCTACATCCTGGGTGACCCAGATGAACTGCAGTGTGGGTAAAATTGCAATATTTCCAGAATCTCTCTCCTGGCTTAGTACATCTCCATATCAATAGGTGTTTCCAAGGGGTGGAGAGAAGTAGTTCATCTCCATGTAAGCAGGTAATTCCAAGGGGGAGTGAGGGCATATCTGAACCAGAGAGTTGGTTGGGGTCCCTTTTTGCAGCCTGGTTGTGAGAGACACAGATGAGCAGAAGAGGATGACTGCTTGTGAGCAATAAATGGATTTCTCCTACTTTATTTCTCCCTTTGACTGATTTTGGCTTCAAAGGTAATTTGCCCTGAGCTGGGAACTTATTTTCCTGCTGGAGTTACAGCAGTTATATGATCAAGCTCCTTAGTAGCCAGCCTGAAAATTTCCTTTCTTTGCTTTCAGGAAGTTCTCAGAACATTATCTCACTCCATCCAGTGCTCTGTGGCTCCCCCAAGTCCTGGGGTGGTAGAGACTTAGTTTCCATGCCATGCAGATTCAAGCACACTGGATGCCAGGTGACTCTGGCTTTAGGAATTAGCAAGGGATTTGCCCTTATGCAGAGCAGCAGTTCAATGAGCTTCCCTTTCATTCCCCTGTTTTTCCTTCCTCTCTGCTTTATTCAAGAGTAAACCTGCCTTTCTTCTACCTTGACTCTAGCCTGCTCCTCCTTGGAGTGTATTCGAATAAAACTTTCATTCTACTGCACTACTGTGTCTCTGCCCTTCAATTCTTTGTTGCGGTGGGGACAAGAACTGAGGGAAACAAACTCATTACCCCAACAGCAGGAAATCTTAAAACCATAGCTTCATTCTTTCTCATTGTAATTCTCTTTTTGGATGCCATGCCAATGAACCATGGGAAGGAAGGAGATTTTTGCATGCATAATGAGGATGGCTTTATAAGAGGCAGCCTAGTGCAGAAAGCTCCCAAAGCTCGTGGGCTGGGGAGGCAAGAGGACCTGGAGAACAGCCTGCAACCAGGGCATGAGGCACATCCTAGTGAAAACTATCCTGGATGTGGAAGATAGTCCTCGCGAGGGCGGATACTGGTAGCAGGAGGCCTCCTAGGTGGGGAGGTTCACCTGGAGTGGTCCTAGCTCCAAAAAATGAAAGGAATCAACTCAGCATGTCTCCAGAGTTTTCTTGTTAGATGGCTTTAGGGGGAGATAATTTGGTTGAAACAGGATTGGAAGTGCTCTTGTTTGGCAATATATGTGTGTGTGTGTGTGTGTGTGTGTGTGTGTGTGTGTGTGTGTGTACATACACACATATATATATATATATATACACATATATATATGTATTTAACTATGAAGAGTTTAATAGTCCACATGGAAGTATGGGGGTGCTGATGGAGCTAAATCCTGATTCCATCTAAACAGCACCCTCCATTATTCCTATATAGGAAATTGTACATCTTAAATTAAGAAAATGTAGTATACTGTTAATACCTTATAATTATTGAGTGACAGGCACTGTGCTAAATTCTTTGCATAAATTCTCATTAAATCTTCATAATGTCCCTATGAGAGTGGGCCTCTTAGGATCCTCACTTGGCCATTGAGAAAAATGAAGCTCAGAAAGTTTAAGTAACTCTTCTAAGACCACAGAGCAAGTAGAACCAGAATCTATAACCACTTGCTGATTCTAGTATATTTGCTCTTAATCCTATTGCATTATTGCCTCTCCAATTAGGATACCAAGGTCAGTATTGAAATGGACACCCACAGTCATTATTCAATTCTAAGTTCATTTTTCCTGTTAGGGGCGCATATGGTTCCACTAATGTATCCACCACTCTTTATAAATTCTCCTTTGGTTTTCATACAACATACTTTCTGGAAAGAACCAATTAACCATTCACAGTTTAATATCAATTCAAGTCACAGAGTCATATAATCTTACAGTGACAAGCACCTTACATTGCATCTAGCTTTAGTTCCCACCAAAAGCAGAATTCTCTGAACAGTGACTCTAACATAGCCACCCAGACTGTCCTTTAACACCTGTCACAGCAGGAAGCTCACCAGCTATCATTGCTCTATACTCACAGAGACAAAATGGCTAAATTTTGTTGAACTGAAACCTGCCTCTCTGTAGCTTTTCACCAGCAATTCCCACTCTTCTCTCTGGAGTGCTTACAAAATAAATCTTTCTTCCCATGACAGTCTTTCAGATATGTATAAGCTTTCATACCCCTTCTTCTTCCCAGGCAGAATGCCCCATCCTCATTTTTTTTTATGTTTTTGCTGAGAAAGAGTTTTTGATTCTCCCACCATCTTGGCCACCTGGGTATCTGTACATATTCCAATTAAAAAAATAGAGCACTGAACATATCTTACCAGACAGAGTCCTTCTTCTGGGGCATCTGAAGCTCAAACCTGACCTCTTACTGCTGGAGTAAAGGTCTTGGTTCCCTGAGACACAAATTTCAGACACCAACTTCCAGGTGGGAGAGGCATTTTGAACCAGGTACCACTTATGCATAACCACCCTAATGACTCATTTTATGTGTCTTTTTAACTTGATGGGGACAATCTGCATGCCAATCTGATGTTGTTATGCTGAAAGTTTATCCAGGCTAGGTATCATGTCTAATCATTTCTGGGTCCCTCCTAAGCACCTGCTGTATTTGTCTGTCTCCCTTCAGCTGTCAATAAATGTAGTTGACTGATGGACTCACTTGGGCCTAAGGACTCATTTTCTGCTCTGTTGCATTTCAGAATCCAGCTGTGTCCAGTTGGAACCAGTCTTCCAGCTCATTCGTTTTCTCCGTGAACATGGACCTGGATCTCATGGCTTACCCCTGCATCATGAAAGGATGAATTTCACTTTGAAGTTCCACTCTCTTCTACCTGCACCTGGGAGGAAACGAGAGTCCTGCATGGAATGGTACATCCCAATCTACAAAGAGTCCTGGAGCCCACCCCCTTCTCCAGTTTTCTTATATTTATCGGCCAAATCTCCGGTAGTGAAAATTTCCAAGGTGCAGGCCTATTGCAGGTTGCAGTTTGTGGAGAAGGGGAAAATGTATCAAATAGATGTTTCCAACTGCATCTTCCTGGAACCTCTTGCCTGTGCTGCACCTCCTGGGCCCTCCCTCTTCCTCCTCCCATCCCTGATGTGGCCAATAAATCAAGTGTCTCTTCTTAAAGTTGTAATCACCAAAATAAGGCAGTGATTTGTAAGGAATTCTGAGATACCAAATAATCAGCCGAACACTTCAATTTAATGGCAGCAGTAAGTCAACTGCCACCATGCTCATCTCGGGAGGAAGAAGCATGTTGGTCCTGGTTGTTTTAAAATGACAAATGCTCTTGTGCAAGTTGTAACAAATCAATTGTCCCTATGTTGAAAACAGAGAACTGTTTTTTAAGATATACGTTTATGGATACATTAAAAAAGGTGTCCCAGGGAAGGAAGGTACCAGAAGTCTTTAGTTATTTTTCTTGCAAAAGAAAATTGAGGAAACAGTAGCTCTGAGGAGATAGCTGTCCGAAGGGACATCAATCAGAGTTTCAGGCGCCCATGCCTTCAGAGGGTGCACACCGAATGCTCAGGCTGTTTTTCATCCCGTCTGAGCAGGTAACAAGGGATCTGCTTCCACCTGTGATGGTATTTTCAATCGAGCCTGCAGGCTCCCCAAAGAGCCCTGTGGGGGTATTCAAACCTCAGTCTCTTCTTGGGCATGTTTGTCTCTTTTGTATTTCTCATTTCAAGGAGAATTTCTTCTTTTTCTGTTCATAAAGAAGTCACGCCTCAGCAGCTGGCTCTTAGACTGGAACCTGTGTCATCTTGTTATGCATGGCCCCATCTGTTGGGGCGGCCCAGAAAGGCTCGTGCCGTTTCCCTGGTTCTATTTTCCTCTCCTCCCACATTGCATTTGTTTGCCACACAATGAAATACAAGAACATCTGCTGTAACCTCTCTTGTCAAAGCAGATGAGGTTTAAAGCCATCCAGGCCGTCTCCCAGCTGGTGGGTCTGCCAGTTTCAAAGGCCTTGAGAAGGTCACGCCATCAGGAGGCCAAACGCCATGGTTGTCCCAGAGCCTGGGCTTCAGCCGCATCCGGGGCAGTGGGTGCTGGGTGCGCAACACCGTGTGAAGGGGATCTTGACAAACCAGAACCTATCATGACCGCAGGATGGATGGTATGGACACCGACCCAGAAAAGACTCACTGTGTGGGCTCAATGCATAACTGATGTGGAGAGTGAGCGCCGTGCCACTGTTGAAAGCATCCTGGCAGGGATTCCGTGGCAGGTAGCAGGTGACCCGAGTGGGCCCCTCAGGCTTACCTTTCAGCCTTGTATGGCACTATCCCTCTGAGTAGTGCTAAAGCCCTTGCTAGCATGTTTGGTATTAGACTTGCTCTGCCCATTCTGTCCCCTGCTTTCCTGGCCTGCCCTCTGCCACCTCCCCACCCCTAGCCTAATCCCTCTGCTTGGTTTCCCTGACCAGTCTTTCCTTCCACTTCCTTTCATTCTTCCTGAAATCCTTATTTGTCTCAATAACTTTAGTACTGAGAAACAAGTCATTATTTTTAATATTCATTAATTATACTCATTATTATTACTATTTTCTGGTTACAGCATTAATGTACCAGAGGACCCTTCCCACTGCAGTGTCTTTATCCTGCTGTAGCCTCTGCCTGGGAAGCTCTTACTCAGATGGTCACATGGCTCGTTCCTTCCCATTCGCATCTCTGGTTAGTTGTCACCTCCTCCAAGAGGACTTTTCTGGCCACCGCTCATACTCACTCTCCCTTATCCAACTCTGCACACATATTTTTTGTGGCACCATCACTAAATGCAATGATACTATTTATTTGATTAATTCTTGGTAGATGGTCTTTCCTTGTTAGAATGGAAACTCTACAAATGCAAATCCTGTACTAATAAACTGTTGTAATCCAGCACCTGGCAAACAGCAGGCACTTAATAAATGTTTTGTAAATTAATGGATAACCAGTGAGAGGTTGGAGAAAGAGAATATTTGCAAGGAAATGTAGTTCTGTTATAATGAAACACCCACAGCACAAATGCTGAAAGAGAAGAGGGAGGATGTGTTAGGGATCCATGCCAGGACATTATCAGAAGAGGTAGGAGGATGGGTAACAAGCATATCCATTATCGGAATGGAAAGGCCAGTACTTAAGCTCCTTGCTCTTAAGTAGGCTAACATTTCTGCTGTTCGCATTATGAGTTTGCTAACTCCTGTTGGCTTTATGATAAATAAATACAGACACATTTCTTAATAATTAAGTTGCTGTCAAGTCCCCAGTGAGTGCAGTGCTTTTCATCAGTTCCAGCAAGAGCTCCACAGTGAAAGGCTTTGACCTGCAAACCCAGGCACCCTTTCCATGGCCCTGCCCTCCCCAGGGAGCACGTTTGCATAGCTGTAAGGGAATGGGAAGGCAAGATGACCTGCACTTACGCTACTCTGAGATTTTTGTTGAGCTGTTAAGTAACAGTCACTCATAAATTCCCTTCTTTTTCTGCCACTATACACCAGTTGCTGTTTATAAAACAAACTCAGTTCTATTGTCAAATCCCAACATAAAACAGATCCAAGTATTTGGGTAGCAAAACAACCTGGAAGGTCGAATGGTTCACTGGGTGGATGCTTAGAGGTCGGGAGTGATGGAGAGAGGGCAATCAGGATGATGCTTAAAGGATTGGTGGGTGTTCTATCAGTCAGAGTTCAACCAGAGAAGCAGAACCATTAGATCTAACTGTCTATCTGTCTATCTATTTATATCTATCTATCTTCTATCTATCTATCATCTACCTTCCTCCACAGATGTACATGTAACATAGACATAGGTATAGATTTATTATGGGGTTTGACATTACATCATGTGGGAGCTGGGTCAACAGTTGACATACAGCTGTTACTTTTGTCTGCAGGGCAGGCAATAGAAGGAAGGGACACAGATGTGATGTGGGAATATAGGACGAAAGGGAAGCTGGATGAGCTGGAGCACGTGCGACTGGCCGGGGACCTGTGTGGATCTCTTGCCACTGTAAAGCTCTCCTTGCTGGAGAAGCTGGTTTCCTTCATTGCAGAGCTGATGTGCACCTGGCCTGGCAGTGAGAGCACTGAAGGGAGAGATCCAGCAGGACATGGCAGAGCTGCCCACCTGGCTGTTGCCTCACATGGGCCAGTGGATAAGCAGCAACGTCACCTGCTGCCCTGCAGGGGCTCTCTGAGAGGAAAATGAAAGTGGCCTCTGCTTCACTTTCACGGCCTATTCCAACCCAGAACTACTGAGGGAGGGAGGTTATGGGAAACAGGTTCAGCCTAACTAAATTGACAAACCCCCCACAATGGGATTGACATATCCTCATGCAGTGTGTGGGTCATGGTCATGGTGTGACAGCTCAGGGATAGTGTTGAGCCAGAGAGTATCATCATGCCAGGGCTGGGCAGAGGAGGGGCACCTATTGTGGAGAAGGAGAAGGAGAAATCAGAGAGGTAAGAAGAGAACCTGGGGAGGCAGGCCTGAGTTTCTAGGTATAAATGTTTGTAAGAATATGAGCCTGTAAATAATAATGATGATAGCCAGGCTCGATATGAATTTAATGACTGGTATCTATGGCACTGACCAGTCAGCATGGGTGCTGGGCTGTGAGGCAGTCCCCAGGTCCTGAGAGGCCATCAAGCAACCATGTGATGGTGATAGTGGGGCTAGGGGTGGATGCTGGGTGGACAGGAACCTGGGAAAGCAGCTCTTTACCATTCAGAATGGGAATTTTCCCATGTTTTGACAACTACTATGCTGTCTTAGTGCATATTATCAGAACATCAGTCCTACTGGTAGCTAACATTAATGGAGTACCTACTATGTGCTGGGTGCTCAGCTAAGCACATGAGTCTGTGTGATGCTGGTTCTGCCTCTCGGGTACTTTGCCCCACCCTGACTGGCTCTGGGGGGACTGGGAATCTTAGGTCCTGACAGAGCAAACCATCAGGCCCATTGTCAGTAAACATGTGCTGCCATGGTGTGCGCTACTTTGGCAGGGGGATGTATTTTTGGGAAGTTTTATAGGCCCTCTCCATGTGGGGGAGAACATTTAAACACGCAGCAGCTGTTAATGCTGCTAATTAGGACAGTCTGGAGAGGAGCAGCTGCCCCACACGGTGCTGGTTTGGAATGACAAAGACGACAACATGTAGCTGTTGGAATCTTGGGCTGTCTCTCTGGGACAGATTCTGAACTAATAAGATCCATGAAGATTCGTGGAACATTAAACTTGAAGTTCATCGCATGAATGATCTGATGTGATTGCCCACCCAGATCAAACACCAGAAGATTTCCAAGGTGCCATTTTTATCAGTGGTTTAGGGATACAGCTTTGGGTACAATGCCTGAAAGGACTGTGCACTCAGAAGTAACCCGGGGCCACTCGCTTTGGCTTCATTCTCTTCCCTGCAGCCTGAGGGGTATTGTTCCCCACCTGACCTCTGCCTTCTGGTGAGTCAAGGTTGATGCTGCCACCTTTCCCTTTTTCAGAAACACTTTGAAGAGGTACCAGTATATTACTATCTTAAATGATCTGGGCATTTGTATCAATAATGCTACCAGGCTGATCAAGGAATATGTGCCCAGGATTGTCCCATTCCCAAATTGTCTGTTTCCACTTGGCTTGGCATTAGTTGAGGCCAGGGTGAACAGGTTCAATTCACATGTGAACAGGCAGCCTTACTCTGGCTGCAAACATGTCTACAAGGCAGACCATCAGCAGTGTGTGCTTTTGGCCTTCGCTGGGCTGGAGGAGAGGATGAAGGTAGCTCATTGGTCCTCTCACATCCACCACTAGGGGGCAGCCCCAAACACTTGCTTTATGAAGATTGGGTCAGTAAGCATCACTTCTACTTAGTGAGCATGTCAGTCTCTATGTACCTTCTTGGATATTGTTCCCTACATAAAGAAGGGACTCACCAAATGGGGGCAAATTGGATTTAGAGTTGCAGCTTTCAAGTGTAAAGAAGTGCAAAGAGCATCAAAAGTCAGGAAAAAGAACTAATAAAACCTAGCTAAACCCTAGAGCAAGAGCCACCCAGTTTTCGTAGAAACTACCCGAAGCTAACACGCCTGCCCTAAGTTAGATAACCAGAGGTGGGCAGTAGCCTCGGGACATAACCCGGGATAAGTCACGTAGACACGCTTGTGTGAGCTAGAGATTACGGGAGGCGGTTAGGTAACTGGGGCGTTCTCGTTTCAACTCCATTGGTTAAAATATAGAATGTGTTTTAAAATTGTTGGTTGTAGAAATGCGCGGGCTTCGGTGCATTATATATGCATATATATATATATATAATCCCTACCTAAAGTTGCCTGGGGGTCGGCAGCTCGGACTCGGCCTGCGTGTCAGGGGAGGTGCTGTCGGCCCCAGCTAGCTGGCTGAGTAAAGACTTTGCTTGGATTTACATCTCCGTGTCCGTGTGGCTTGTTCTCTGGGGAAACCCCGGAGTCCTGGACCCTAACACAAGAAACATATTCATTGCTGCAGATCTGGATTTGCATATGGGTTCCTTACCAATGAGTAGCACTGTCTCCTTAGTCATTTGGTCTGAAACCCCAACCTCTGCTGCTGGAAGGGGCAATGGTACAGGCAAAGGTATGGGGGCTGGAGCTGGGGAGGAGTAGTGGGGACAGCCACAGACAGGGTAACTGGATGGAGTGACGTATAAGCAAAGCTCCCATTTTTATTTTAACAGCTTCAAAAGAAAGACTGACAGCTACTGCTTCAAACCCCACAAACTGCAAACTGGGGTTTTATATTATTGGTCAACAATGGGATTTAGACAAAAGAAGAAGAAAATGGAATTCATTTGATGTTCAATTATATCTGTTTACTAAAAAATTAGAAATTTCCAACTATTACAACCCCTAGTTATGTTTGTGGCTTTCCATAATTATCTAAAGCATGCTTCACAGCTCTTGGTGTTCATATACAAATATTAAAGGTTTATATTTCAGATGGGCAAAAACAGACATGTCAAAATAATTTGACAGAAAGACAGTCCCTATCTTTTTCTATAGAATGGCAGCTGAGAAATTTGTCACATAGCTGGAGCATAATCTAGTTTAGCTTTACTGGGGACCTTTTCTCAAGCTGATTTATAAGCAAATAGGTTATTTAAATACCTGGGTTGTAAATAATCTTTATCATCTAGCTTCTCTTATCAGCCAAGATAAGCAATTTACAGCATAATGCCTAGATAAACAAAAGTACTTTCAGGTCCAAGTGATTGTCTTCAGTTACACTTAAATTAATGATTCCCTTCTTAAAAGGTGATTCATTACTCACCTCAAAATTTTTGTTCTTGCAGCGAGGACTTAAATGACTCTGTTTTTTCAGGGATTAGCATGCTTCCCCAGTATGCAAATGAGAATGGCCTTCCCTATGGTAAAACCGGAATCCTACCAAGTCCTGCTCTGTGCTTGCCTCTTGCTGCCCTTCCAGCCCCATCCTGTGCCACTCTCACTCGAGCCCCACTGGACTCGCTCTTCTGCCCAGCACTATGCTTCTCTCCAGCTTCAGACTTGGGTACATGCCATTTCCTCTGCATGCTTCCTTCCTTCACCTCGTACTACTGCTACTAGCTAATTTTGTCTCAGATGAGATGTCCCTTCCCCAAGGAATTTACTCTGACTACCCCTTCCCCACGCAGTCCAGTAGCCCATGTGCTTCTGTTGTAGGGTTTTGCTCACTTGTTGCCATCTAATGATTCATACTGATTTCTTTAGCATCTGTCTTCTTCACTAGACTGTAAGTTCCTCGGGGACCCTACTTCCTTGTTCACTACTGTACCCCCACAGTGCATCCACAGTGATTGGATGCACTCAGTACGTGTTAGCCAACTGGCAAAAATATAAAAGCTCTTAATTAAAGCAGCTAAGTGCATTAAAGAAAAGCCATTTTTTTAATATTAAAGCACTTTTTAATATTAACACTATACACTTCAGAAACAATTGCAAAGCAAGATTTGAGTCAATAAACTCTAGATACATTTCAGTATCTTTTTCATTGATCGGTAGCTGCTACTCATGGTGCAAACATTCCTTATTGATTTACCCTGGAATCTTTATCTTAAAGTCACAAACACCCTCAGGATGACATTTTTTCTGTGACTTCAGCTCAATAATTCCAAGAGAGTTTGATAACAGATGTCCTTCCATATCAGAGCTGTTGGTGGCACTTTCTGCCTCAGTCATAAGAAGTTTATTGCCTGCTCATGGATTCAAATCAGACAGAGCTGCCTTCCTGCCTTTCTAGTCTCCAGCTAGGATAACATTCTCTATGGAATGAGTGACACCTGCAAAACCATTCCTCGAATCATAAGGAAGAATTTTTTTCTCACAGTTTAATTTTTTAGAAGCACAGTGAAATGATTTCTTCTTTGTCTTGCCAAGCTCAGTGATCTTTGCATGCAATAATGCCTTATTAACCTGTGACTTTTATGACATGGTATACAGTTCCTGCCCTTAAAGAATTTACCATCTGGTTAGGCACAAAAAGGGAAAAAGTAATTCATGGTAAGGATTTACTCAGGGATTTATAAATATCACAAGCAGTAAAGCGCTTGAATTTAGGGGTGGATGTGATTTCTGAAGAGCTTCTGTTGACCTCTGAAGGAGAAGACTTTGAAGCTCTTAGCCCTGTTTTCACATAATTAACTCTCATTTCATTCATGTCTCAGATCCAAGGTCACCTCCCCAGAGAAGCCTTTCCTGACTAACCTAAAACAGACACACACATTGTGCCAGTCTTTATCCTTTACCATGCTTTATTTTCTACTTTCCCCATTAGGACATAAGCTCCCAGAGCAGAGGGACTTTGTCCTGCTCATCAATGGATCCCCAGTACTGAGAATGGTGCTTAGCACATACTAGGCACTCATTAATGTTTGTTGAATGAATGGATGTGGGTGAGCATTACTGCACAAGGAAAATGGAAATTCACATGGAGGGAATAGCCTGTGCAAAGGAATGAGGCTGACTTCCAGCACGCCATTGGGTAGGAGGGAGTGGTTCATTTGAGTGAACAGTGGGAGAGTGGGCAGCTGGTTTATGAGGTAGGATGGGGCTAGAGCATACGAGGCTTTGAATGGCCAACTACGGAGTTCCTCTAATTGAGGGATATGTGGATTGGACCTGGCAGCAAGAATGATAAAATGGGGAGATGTGATACAGATCCCATCAGTAGGGCTTGGTAAGTGACTGGGTGTCGGGGAAAGGGAAACGCACAGAGGTGGTCCAGCTGTTGGGCCTCCAAGAATGTTGGTGCATCATTCGTGAGGTCAGTGTAGAAGCTGATCGTGGGGAAAGGCAGGTATACTCAGTTTGAGTAGGTGGAGTCCAGGGAACAGCAGGATGCTCAGCAGCGATGTCGGCAGCCGTGGGTGCTCCCCCATCTGTGGCCCTAGCCTGCCCTGAGGGAGGCTCATGGAGTCATTGGTTCCCACTCTCCTGCTTCAACAGTCCCCACAGCTACAGCATCCACTGGTTCACCTGTGCCTCTCCCCCTCCCCAACCATATTTTGTTTAAAGTCCCCTTGCTCAGTCCCTGGGCAAACCCTCTCCCCATTCTAGTGAGGCATTTTTGTGCCTACCTAAGAGCTGGTGGCCAGGTATGCCAAGCCTTGGCCCCATCCTGGCATCATCCCCAGGTGTCACCTCCCAGATCTTCTCTTTCCCATAGTGACAACCCTGTACAGAGAAAGATGTTTCCTGTCCTTCCCTCTTTCTTAGTAAAGGCCAAAGGTCACTTAGACAACCTTTAGTGAACAAAAACTTCACTCTGAGAACCAGATCAAAGTGTAAGTGTGTAAAAGTACAAGCTGTCTTTGGACCTCCTACCCTTCTACCTGCAGTCCAGTGTCCTGTCCTGGTCACCCTCCTCTTCCCTCTGGGGCAGCCCCCCAGGCCTGTTCTCAGTAGGGATCCTCGCCTTCCTCCCTCTTATTAGAGTGTGTACTAGGGGAGTGGTCTGGTGGGAAAAGATGGTTTTTAGAGGCAGGCAGACCTTGGATTATGTCTAGGGTCACTATCATCAGCAGCATGACCTTGAACAATTTACTTAATGTCTCTGAGCTTCACTTCCTCTGTCAAATGCAGAAAATACCACTTCAGAGGGTCAGTGTGAACGCTGACAAGCTCTGCTCAGTGGTCTTCACTGCAGAGGCGGCCTGCGGCGCTGACACTGTGGGAGCTTTGCACAGGAGGTCGTTTCCCTTGTGTGTTTCCTTCTTCTGGGAAAGGAAATGGCTAACTGTGGCTTAATTCATGTTAACATGTTGATAGCTGACAAAGCTGAGCTCTTTTTACCCTAAGAAAGAGAGCAGTGGTGACATTTTAGACACAACCAAGGGTCTCTGTCACCCCCGAGAGCTGGACAGCTGAGGGGCAGCCTGCAAGGCCCCCAGGCTCCCATACTGTGGTACCAGCACACCTGGTAGTTAGGACTCTTTTCTTTCTTCTGTCTTTTAGCCCAGGTGTGGACACATCCTCTTTGTCTCCTGACAAAGTCATGAATGATCTGAAGTAGCAGACTCCTCAGAGTGGGACCCTCTGTTTACCTGAGGTGCTTGTTCAATGCATAGATCATCAAGCTTCACCCTAAATCCAGAGAGCCTGGCTCTCTCTGAGGTGGGATTTGGGAATCTGCTTAATAAACCATCTCCCCAGTGATTCATTTGCATCCTAGTGCCTGAGAACTGGTCTAGAACCTTTTTAAAGGGCGTAATTTTATTGAGGTTCCACAGTAAATCAAGCAAATAGGTAAATGTAAAGTGAGAAAAATGACAGAGTTTGGGGCAATGGATGCATCAGGGTCCTGAACACAGACCTACGTATCCTGCTGAGCACCATCTGGCTCAGAAGACCTTCCATCCTCTCAGATCCTTCATTTTTCTTCTGTCTCAGGCCTTGAGGCCAGGCACCCTATGACTCTGTTCTGAGCTGACCCTGTGGATCCTGTCTGAGTTGGATACCCCTGTTGGAGGCAGGAGCCTTCCCACCTGGTCCTCAAAGAAGCTGCTTCATTCATGCTGTCATGAGGCTGGTCTTGGACCTCTACTCTTGCCATGTACCTTTCGAGCCATAATCTTCCCATCTTCTTTGCATTTTGCACCTATCCCTCTCCCTCCATTCCTTCATCCAAATCACAAATGTGCTAGCATGTGTGTGTACACACACACACACACACACACACACACACTGACCCTAATCATTCACAGAGTCCAAAGCCTTAATTCAATGAAATCAACACCTGGCACAAAATATGTGCCTAATAATAGGCAGTTCTTTTTGCCTGACTCCTTTCTATCTTCCAGCTGCTCCACATGAGTGCAAACTGTCCAGAAAAATGGGAGAGAGTTAGAGAGGGAATATGTTATTACTAAATTTCAAAATCTGATCAGTGCATGGGGCTGGCTGCTGGGTGCACATTCCATGTCTGCATACCAGTGAAGCTGCATCTGGAGCAGAATAGTTTGTGCCATAAACCATGACCTTCATTATCCATGGAGGCAGCCAACAGTGGCAGTCCTGTAGAAATCTTTCCCATCCCAATTGTGTGGATGACAGAGGCAAGACTACACCATTTGTCTCAGCAGTGCAAACAAATGTTTTCTATAGTGATGTGCAAAGTGTGCTGTTCTATTCTTTCTGGCTGGGATGGACCTTTTTTTTCCAATTAAAAACTAAAATAGCTGCTGAATTTATATCATTTCTTAGGTTTACAATTCATGCTCCATTTCTCATAAGCAGCCTATGTTATCATGGAGTTCATCTGCTTATATCGCCTCTTCAAAACAGCCACTTAAATCTCCGCTGGTTAAAAATGGCTCCCTCATGCTAGAGTACCAGAAAGCAGTGACACAAGGCATCAAGTCAACTGAGAGTGACCCAAGGCCATGCAGCTTGACCTCCTTCCAAGGAAAGAGTCCCCTCAGTGTCACCCCCATGTGTCACCTTGCTTCTTCGGCAGCTTCAGGCTTGGGAGTCAAAAGGGAAGCAAAATCAACTCACAAAAAGTTCTTTGTAAGTAGCTACAATTTGTATCCTTGCAACTTCCACAACCTGTTCTTAGTTCTGACCTTTGGGCCACATAGATCAAGTCCTTTACAAGAGAGTGCTTTGCATATATGAAGACCGTTCTCTTGTCCTTTGCTGTGGGTTGAATCATATCATCCAAAGATATATGTTGAACTCCTAACCCTCAGTACCTAAGAATGTGATCTTTGGAAATAGTGTCATTACAGATGTAAGTAGTTAAAATGAGGTCATATTGGAGTAGGGTGGGCCCTTACCCAAATATCAGTGGTGTCCTTATAATATATGGACACACAAAGGGAGAAGGCCATGGGAAGATGGGGGCAGAGATTGCAATGATGCAGCCACAAGCCAAGGAATGCATGAGGCTCCCAGAAGCTGGAAAAGGCATAGGATCCTCCCTTAGAGACTTCAGAGGGAGCATGGCCCTATGAATACTTGCTTTTAGACTCTGGCCTCCAAATCTGTGTGAGAATAAATTTTTGTTGTTTTGAGCTACCTAGCTTGTTGCATTTTATTATGGCAGGCCTAGGAAACTAATACATTCTCTGAGATATCCCCAGGCTGAATATGCTCAGTTCCTTCAGTTGTTTCTTATATGATCTGTTCTCCATCTTTTCCTTGGTTTCCCTCCTTGGAGCATATTTCGTGAATCCAGCCAATTGCTCTAGAGGTGGTCTGAGCAGCAGAGCCTGTGCTGGGACCATCACCTCTCACATCTGGATTCTGGACCTCAGAGAATGGTTACTTTCCTGGCAGATTTTTCATATCTCAAATTCCTACTGAGTTTATCAAGTAATGATAGTCAAGTAAGACCTATGATTCTTTTCCAAAGGTCGTGATACTAATTCATGTCTCTCAACTGATATGACAGTTCTTTTAAAATATCTTATCCTAATATTGATTATTGTTCTATCTTCTTCAGATATTTTCAATCTTGAGTCCATTTACCAGTGTACTCAAAATTCTTCCCAGCTCTATTCTTATTTTATCTGTTTTCTCCAGAAATCCCTTTTACATTTTCATTGAGTTATTAATCATGGTGGGCTTCAGACAGAGAACTCTAGCATATCAGCAGAGACTTCTGTGCAGATTTTCTGTGAATCCAGATATTTGTTCACTCAATAAATGTTTACTGAATTTCTAGTACATACCAGGCATTATTCTAGGCACTGAGGAGTTATTGATGAATAAGGCAAATCTTGGTCCTTCATGGAGTTTAATTCTTACATAAGAGAACCTTTGGAATATGTCTGACTGTCAGGCAGGAAAATAGATATGAGCAGGGTGGAAAGAGTATAAGCCCACTAAAAAAGACCCAGAGTTAATCAATTAAAGCTCAAAAAGCCAGGAGCACCTTGGCCTGGAATGTTTGAATATTCCCCACATAAAGGAGGGTATCTCAGCAAAGTCCATGTCTTTATTGTGTTAATCATGCTGGCCCAGCTTATTTTTTAACTTTACCTATATGCTGTTTTTTTTCCTCCTTTGGCCCTAATCAAGTACTTTGCAACATAGGCAACTAATTTAGCATGCAGGCCCAGCTATAAACAACATAGTAAAAGGCTGGAAGTTAAGAAGTAAGATTCTTAACTTACTCTTTAGCAAACAGACAACTCAGCCCACCTTGGGGGCTGGGCAGGCAGTCTTGTTTGATATGCTCCCAGACCCAGATGCCGGTATCCCAGGGAGAAATCAGAGCAGGAAGACCCACAGACCAATGGAACAGACTAGAGAGCCCAGATATAAATCCAAGCACATATGGTCAATTAATATACGATAAAGGAGCCATGGACATACAATGGGGAAATAACAGCCTCTTCAACAACAGGTGTTGACAAAACTGGACAGCCACATGCAAGATAATGAAACTGGATTATTGTCTATCCTCATACACAAAAGTAAACTCAAAATGGATCAAAGACCTGAATGTAAGTCATGAAACCATAAAACTCTTAGAAGACATCATAGGCAAAAATCTCCTGAATATAAACATGAGCAAATTTTTCCTGATCGCATCTCCTCGAGCAAGGGAAACAAAAGCAAAAAAGAACACATGAGTCTACATCAAACTAAAAAGCAAAGGACACCATCAACAGAACAAAAAGGCATCCTACAGTATGGAAGAATATATTTGTAAAGGACGTATCTGACAAGGTGTTAACATCCAAAATATATGAAGAACTCACATGCCTCAACAACCAAAAAACAAATAACCCGATTAAAAAATGGTTAGAGGATATGAACAGACAATTCTCTGAAGAAGAAATTCAGATGGCCAATAGGTGCATGAAAAGATGCTTCACATCACTAATTATCAGGGAAATGCAAATAAAAGCCACAATGAGATTATTACCTCACACCAGTTAGGTTGGCCCATATTGAAAAGACTAAGAACAACAAATGCTGGTGAGGATGCGGAGAAAGGGGAACCCTCCTACATTGCTGGTGAGAATGTAAGCTAGTTTAACCATTGTGGAAAGCAATATGGAGGTTCCTCAAAAAACTAAAAATAGAAATACCATTTGACCTGCGAATTCCACTGCTAGGAATTTACCCAAAGAATATAATTTCTCAGATTCAAAAAAGACATATGCACCCCTATGTTTATTGCAGCACTATTTACGATAGCCAAGATATGGAAGCAACCTAAGTGTCCATCAGTAGGTGAATGGATAAAGAAGATGTGCTACGTATACACAATGGAATACTATACTATTCAGCCATAAGAAAGAAACAAAT
This sequence comes from Manis pentadactyla, assembly GCF_030020395.1. Taxonomy (NCBI): domain Eukaryota; kingdom Metazoa; phylum Chordata; class Mammalia; order Pholidota; family Manidae; genus Manis; species Manis pentadactyla. Next base: position 51,185,895 of record NC_080027.1, read on the forward strand.
CCTACAATTTGCAACAACATGGATGGAGCTAGAGGACATTATGCTCAGTGAAATAAGCCAGGCAGACAAAGACAAGTACCAAATGATTTCCCTCATTTGTGGAGTTTAACAACCAAGCAAAATGAGGGAACAAAACAGCAACAGACTAACAGACTCCAAGAAGGGACTAGCGGTTACCAAAGGGGAAGGGTGGGGGATGGTGGGTGGGGAGGGAGGGTGAAGGGGATTGAGAGGTATTATGATTGGCACACGTGGTGTGGGGGGGTCATGGGGAAGACATTGTAGCCCAGAGAAGGCAAATAATGACTCTGTGGCATCTTACTACACTGATGGGCAGTGACTGCAATGGGGTATGGGGAACACAATAATATGGATGAGTGTAGTAGCCACATTGTTTTTCATGTGAAACCTTCAAAAGAGTGTATATAAATAATGCCTTAATAAAAAAAAAGATTAAAAAATCAGAGCAGGAAGTTCCTTGTGTTAAGTTAATTCTAAATATTCAGAGACCCCTTAACAGGTCTGCACCCCAACCCTTAGTCATATTCTTAAAGAATCCTTAAAAGGGGTAACCCCAAACTTTTTGGGGTTGTCCTCTCTCTGAGGTCACCCACACTGTCTAAGTGCATGAGCTTTTAACTTTAAACTCTCTCTTTTCAACCTTTCAGGGTGCCTCTCCTTGCTGAGATGGCCTGCACTTTTTCTCTCTAAGTAACTTTAAATAAAACTTTTACTCTGCTTCACTACTGTGTCTCTGTCCTTCAATTTTTTGTTGTGGTGGTACGAGAACTGAGGAAAATACACAACGCTCCCCCAACGTGACCATTAGTGGAATGTATGGATACACGGTTTCGGACAGATTCTTTATCTTTCCACAACTGCCAGTTCTGAACCTCCTGAGCCAGGGATCTGGACAAATACTATTCCTGAATGGAGGATTGAAGGTAGGGTTGTTCTTGCAGCAAGCAAGAAAGTTCTTCTCATTGCTTTCTCTGACCAGGTGTAGCTCCCTAGGGGTTTCTGTCTCTTTTTAGCACTTCTCTTTGCTTTTGACCTGCTAAATAGAGCAGCTTAGGGTTTGGGTAGGAGGTGCGAGATGGGAGCTTAGCTCCAAACAGGCTAGTGGAGTCAGATTGTTTGATTAGTTGAGTCAGATTAGTTGAGAATGAGCTAAGTGCCCTGACTTTGGATCCTGGACGTGGGAAGCAAGATCAGCCAGGAGTTTGTGCAGTGGAGAAAATCAGAGCTGGGAAAGAAAGCGGAATCATGGTAAATGAGGAAGAGTGAAGGAACTGGTGTGTGTGTGTGTGTGTGTTTAGCTTGAAGAAGGGAAGACTTGGAGGAAGTGAGACCTGATTCAATATCTGAATTATTGAATATTGAATTCAATAATTATTCAATTCAAAATATTGAATTATTCAATACTGAATTGAATTAAATATTCAAATATTTATGTAGATGCATTTCTTTCCTTAACATCTGACCAGTTACAAAGTGAGCTAAGTAATTTTGTTGGCTGTAAGGAACCCAGATGCACTTCGATGAGTTTATGACCCAGAGACCGACAGCTCTAAGACTTCAACCACAACTTTGCTGTTGGTGCCTGGTTCTCTAGCGCTGTCAGGGCTGTTGCCTCTGGCACTGATCTCTTTTCCTTAGCATCTGTGCATCTCTTTGCAGGTCATTTGCCTTTTTCTTCCTGTTCCCACCAACTAGTTACCTTTGTATTCTATTCAAATTCTGGAGGGAAAGTGTCTGACTGTGCTAGTGAATTACCACTAATCCTATTGGACATAGCTTTTCATGCCCACTTATTTCCTTGGTCACTGGCCAACCTGTGGATGGGGTCCAGGTGCCCACTCTGGTCCAGCTAGCTGCCAGTCCTTGCTCAAGGGCCAGCACAGGGTCTCTTCTTTCAGCAGGGAGAGTTTCAGTGGGGCAGTTTCCCTTCCACAGCAAGCGCGGATGTGGTGGTCACTATGATTGCCATGTAGTTTGCCAAGTCTGACTCATTCTATTTCCTAAACATTTCCCTCCATTCTCTGTTACCAGGTTTCACCTCTGGCTCAGCATTATTAAGACTGGACTGTCAAAGATGTCTTCTAGTCTTAGTCTTTATTCCTCATACTGTTGTCACCATGACATTTCTAAACACACACACACATGATATCACTCCCCTGCCTAGAATCTTTAAAAAGCTCTTTATAATTTTTTAAGGAAAAAGTCAACCTCCTTTGCTTACCAGTTTTATCTCTCATTTAGACCTCTCCAAGTTCATCTCCCTGTCCCTCATTTGCTCTTTATACTCCATTAAAGCTTAGCATGCTATTTTATTTCTAAGTTTTTGTAGTATTTTTACTCCCTCCTTGAGTGCCAGGGAAACTCTTGTTTTTGTTCAAACACATTGTAGACATCACCTTCTCTGGAAGTCAACTCTGGCAACCCCCTCTTCTTTCACTTCAGAGCTAATCACTTTCTCCTCTGTGCATTGTACACAATTCTATTGTTGTATTTATCATGCTGTATTAGAATTTATTTTTGAACATTTCTTCTACTAATTTTGCATGCAACCTCAGATCAGGAGCTATTTGTTATGCATATTTACATCTCTAGCATTCACCACCAGTGCCTCAATAAATGTTTGTTGAATAAATGAATAAATGAGGAAATGATTAAGAAGAAGATAAACTAGCCTATTATATGCCAGGCACTGTGCTAAGTGCTTTACATGCACTATCTCATTTAATTCCCACAATGGGAAGATAAGGAAAGGGAGGGCTTCAGGGAGATCAAGTACCTTCCCCAAGGTCAAGCAGCTAATAAGTGGTGGAACTGGGATTTGAGCACAGCTTTGCCAGGTTTGAAAGCCCTTGCTGTTTTCACTGTATTAGCAGAGGAAGAAAGCTCTATAGAGACAAATTCTTGTTAAATAAAAATAACATTTTTTTAAGGGATTGGAACTATCCAGGGTGGAAATGGGCCACCTCCAGAGTTTCCATGTCAACAGAACGGGAACAGCTGACTCACAGGAAAAAGTCCCAGGATGCTGATAAAGTATAATTTTCAAAAGGTCAAAAAACATCACTCTCATAGCATTACAAAATGACCATATGTCAAAGATTTTTTTTCTACTCATTAATTAATGAGGGAACCAGTGAGATGTTAGAACTGGCTCAAAGAGCATTTAAGAAGATAGGTATTTATAGGAAAGGCCAGGATAAGATCACTGGGTTGATCCAAAACTGATTAAAGATAAACAGGGTCATAAATGTAAACTTTGGGGTTGTCTTTTTCTCTGGATAGAAATTTTTTGCATCTCTAGTCAAAATCAACAAGCTAATAACGTGTAACTAGCAGATCTGAGATTTTATATCCACGGTAAAGAGTGAATTGAACCAAATACAATCCCCTAGGTATTTCTTGGGTACCCTTGACCCCTCTACAGCACTGAAAGGTATGCCACCCATTCTTTTGGCTAATTTCCAAGTTTGGGATAATTTTTCTGACAGCTATGCTGCTCACCTCAGCCCCAAGTTCTCACCAGGACAGGGTGCTTCAGGGCAGGGGGAAGCTCATGCAAAGAGGAATCCTGAGTACTTTTTCATCACAAGGAGGGAATCTCTCCTCCCACAGCCAAGGGGAGCCGAAAGGAAAGAGAATAGGTCTGGACAAGAAGGGCTCCAGGCGAGGTAGGCTGGGGTTGCAGCAATGATCCTAGTTAGAGCACCTCAGCTGGTGGAGGCCCACTTCATAGCCTCGTCAATTTTTTAAAACATTTTTTTTAATGAAAATGTCCAAACATACACACACAAATGCACACACACACACACACACACACACACACACACACACACACACACACACAGAGTTTGATCTAGCCTACTCCCTTTTTCTTCTTAGACTAGAGCATATGAAAGCTAATCTCAGACACTGAATCATCTCATTCTTAAATTACTTCAGTTTGACCTTCTCCCTCACACCAATAAAAATGAAAATACAACAAAAAAATGTTCTTATGCATAAGTGTGTTTCCATAGGCTTGAGCACTAATATTTATTGCTTACCCAGTCTGGGCCAGGCTTTGTGATGGGTGCTACCCACAGTGAAGAATGCTTCGGACAGGATCCTCTCCCCACCTCCGTGGGGATTGCATTCTCATGGCTTGGAAGGTATGAAGGGTGGTGCTCCCCAGACCCTGAAGGACAAGTCCATCTTGGAGCTGGCCTGTGTCAGTGAACCTCCTAGGCTCTGGGTTACTCCCATGGGGGTTGAAAATTATACTATCTACTAAAATAATCGGGCCTGGATTGCTGGTTTTTTGGATGAGAGGTATCTGGCATGGGCTTGGGCTCTAGCAGGGAGGAGGAAGAGGAGGTGGTTGCAGAGGCTCCAGGCTGAGGATGACAGCTCTTGTGCAGGAAGGGGAAAGGCCTTGGGGGTCACAGGAAAGCATCCCAGGAAGGCCTGGGGAGGAGAATGGCCCACCAACAAGGAACAGAAACTGAGGGCTCCCCAAGGGCACATTCAGCATGTAGAGGAGCAGAAAGCTGAGCAGTATGGCTTAAATGGGATCAGCTGTGGTCTAGCTTGTTTTGACCCGTGGTTTACATGCTTTTATTTTTCTCTAATAAGTCTCATCTTGACATGATGGGTTTAGTGGTTCAGCTGTGAAAATCCTGCTGAATTTTGATGCTGCCAGCCCCCCTTCCCCATTTCCTGACATCTGTCTGCATGGTAACTGTGCCTTCTGTGTCCTCATTCAAGCCTGTGATGAAAATGTTGAGCAGAGCAGGGGAGAATAGAAACTTGTGGCATCTCTGGAGAAATTGCTATGGGTTGACAATAACCTTTTAATTCAGACATTGCAGAGTGGCCTCATTTGGACCTGCAGATGTGTTTTGCTAGTCACACACACAGTGTTGGTGTTTTAACTGGAATGGGCTTGCAGCATTTTAAAATGGCAAATCTAGATTTCTACCTTTTTTGAAAAGCCTGAGTCCCCTCATGGCTACTGCAGCTGGGTGACGGTGGCTACTCCCTTTAGGCTGTACTCTTTCCTGCTTGCCAGTGTCCTCCCCACCCCCTCCACTCCTAAAAGGCATCGAAGTCCCCCTCCCGTGAATCTCTTTGTACCATTAGTAATGTCTTTTGGTTATGGTTGATCTACCAGTGATGAAACTCTTTCACTCACTCATTCTCCAGTCTTCCTCTAACCAGCCTCTCTGCAAGGCCCTGTGAGACACATTGTCAGAATCTTCTGGAAGCTTAGATACATGTTCTCAATTTGATTTGCCTGATCTTCAGATCCCATATCATGTGAAAAAAGAAAAAGATGTGAGTTAACATTACCTGTTCTTGGTAAACGGCACTGGTGCCTGGCAGTCACTGCTTCATTGTCAAATGTTTGGGAGTTGATTAGGAACTATTCCTGAGCAGGAAGAGGGTTAGCTGCCACTTGGAGCTTGGGGCCACAGCAAACTACCCTCCCCAAAGGACCATACTATGGAGAAAAAGCAAAGGGCTTTTGATTTAAAAGACAAACTGAGTTTGGTTCAGACCCTTCAGAAGTAAGTATCTTTGGGCAAGTCATTCCTCTCTCTCTAGGCTTCTCTCCTCCACAAACTGGGGCTGACTTGCTAAATGAAGTGTCAATCTATGAAATGAAGCAAATGTTTCTCAGCAAAAAAGAGAGAGGGTTGGAGAGGGGCAGAGAACCTGGGGATGAAACTAAACTGCCCGGGTGTTTCTGAGCTGGATCACCTGGTCTGAGTGTGTTCCTGATCAGCTACAGCAGAGGATGATAGTACTGCCACAAAATCTCAAAACAGAAGTCAACTTGGACTTCATCTTTTCATCTCTTAGTCTGTGGGTGGGAAAACTGAGGCTCGGTGGGGGTAGTGACTGTAAAAGTTCAAAGTGGAAACTGCTGGAAGAGTGGAGATTTTTAAACCAGGCTGCTGGGCTTCAAGTTGAAGAGTCTGTCTACTATACCACCGTATTTCAGAGTTTTATGATTCTGACTCAGATTGAAAAATACATTTATTATCACTATTTGGAGCACATGCATGCACACACACACACACACACACACACACACAAACACATATTTTGTTTGGCTAAAAGGTATTTATAATAAAATATTCACAAAACAATAAGTATTTCTCCATTGCAATAAACTGCATGCCCTATTCCAGTCTATCCCATTCCACCTAATCCCTTTCCATCTAGTTCACTTAAAAACACAATTTCTGGTTGATGCCTGAATTTGTTTTCTCTTGTTCATTTTAAAGCAGGGGTTGGCAATCTATAGCCTCTGGTCCAAATGCTACCTGCCACCTGATTTGTAAATAAAGTTTTATTGGTACACAGCCATGCCCATCATTTACTATTGTCTGTGGCTGCTTGTGCACTCTGACAGCAGAGTTGTGTAGTTGCAATAGAATTGCTATGTCCCTCCAAGCCAACAATATTTATCATCTGGCCATTTACAGAAAGAGTTTGCGAACCCCTGCAGTCAGTGCCAGGATGAATCTTTTAAAACCTCTTTTCGTGAGTACTGTGATGCTGGGTGGGAAGGAGAGAGGAAAGGGAGGGAACAGCCTCTGGGCCTTGAGTTGCTTGTGTTGTCAGAGCTTTTGGTCACTGGAGAGAGGGCAGAGCCTGGGATCCTGTGTGTTCTTTACTGGCCTTCTGAACCCTGGAGGCGTTTGCAGCCCATTTTGGGTTCATGGACCCCTGAGGAAGGGCCACAGAATACAGCACTCCTAAGTGCTGTGGGGCAGGTGGAAGGTGGAAGGAAAGGAGCGCACCTGGTTTCCAGGCCCAGATCTTGCAGCTGGGGCTCATGGAGAGGTCTGTTGGTTAGTTGATGATTGGCAGGTCTTGCTCTGGGCTCTTCTGCCCTGCAGTTCAGCTCCATTGGCCATGCTTTGATGGGTGCTGGGATGTTGTCAAGTCTTTGGGTAGCCAGACCCCTGGCCTGCTGCCTCTCTGATGTGTGATGAATGGGAGCTGCCGTTTTGTATTGCGATGCAGAGCCCCAGAGTCCTTCCTTGGCACCACGGAGGTGTGACGATGCTTTTTACAAATGAAACATGACAAATAGAACCTTAGGAACTGGGGTTATGTTTGGTGACTAAGGATAAATGAGACATGTTTTTTTTCATTGTTAATTACGAATAATGTTCATATGCCCCTTGCTCAGCTCTTGGAGACAGTGGTATTGAAACTGTTTTCTTGAGGTGATGGCAGTTGGTTTTCTTTTTTTTTTATTTATTTTATTTTATTGAAGGGTAATTGACAACAGTATTACATTACATTAGTTTCAGGTGTACAACACAGTGATTCAACATTTATATACATAATAATTCTAGGTACCAGCTATCACCATACCAAGTTGTTACAATATTTTGACTATATTCCTTATGCTATACATTACATCCCGGTTACTTATTTATTTTACAATTGGAAGTGTGTTTATATATATATATATTTTGTGAGGGCATCTCTCATATTTATTGATCAAATAGTTGTTAACCACAATAAATTTCTGTATAGGGGGGTCAATACTCAATGCACAATCATTAATCCACCCCAAGCCTAATTTTCGTCAGTCTCCAATCTTCTGATGCATAACGAACAAGTTCTTACATGGAGTACAAATTCTTACATAGTGAATAAGTTACATGGTGAGCAGTGCAAGGGCAGTCATCACAGAAGCTTTCGGTTTTGCTCATGCATTATGAACTATACACAGTCAGTTCAAATATGAATATTCATTTGATTTTTAAACCTGATTTATATGTGGATACCACATTTCTCTATTATTATTATTTTTAATAAAATGCTGAAGTGGTAGGTAGATACGAGATAAAGGTAGGAAACAGAGTTTAGTGTTGTAAGAGAGCAAATGTAGATGATCAGGTGTCTGCCTGTAGACTATGTGTTAATCCGAGCTAGACAAGGGCAATAAACATCCATGTATGCAGAAGATTTCTCTCAGAACATGAGGGGGGAGGTTCTAAGCCTCACCTCTGCTGCTCCCCATTTTCTCACCAGATGGCCCCCTGCGACTGCCTGTCTTAGGTTGTTCCTCCCTTGAGGAATCTTACCTGTCTCTGGCTAACCAGTCATCTTCCGGGGCCATACAGGGAAATGTTAAGTTGGTAAGTGAGAGAGAAGCCTTATTGTTTGAAAAGGTTAGCTTTTTACTTCTTTGCATATTTATGCCCTGTGGCTTCTATGCCCAGCATTTGTCTTGAGGTGATTTACCACTTGGAAGAATTATGATACTCGGTAAATTCGACATGTGGCACGAGTTCTATTTAAAGGTTGTGATTAGGTAGGAAGAAGAAAAGCTATAGAAGTAGCAGGCAGAAGAAAACCTGGGAAGATTGATTATTTCTTTGACATATCTTCTTGTAGAGTAACTTCAGCATGGATAGGTTTTAAACTACTAATTAAATTGCGCACACACATTAACATAATAGGAATATAGTTACCTAACCAAAGCATACCTGTAATTACCAGCCATCTCCAGTGAAACCAAGAAAACCAGTTAGGCACCTTAGGCATTTGTGAAAACTTATCTATGATATGGTGGATATTGTCCGACTGAACTTAAACAGTCTGAGAGAATTCAGATAAACTAGAACAACCCATTCCTGGGGACTGTTCATATCCCATATGTTCTTTTAACGATAAATAGTCTGTGGTTGGAAGATTTTGGAGTGCTACAATTTGCACTTCTCCTAATTCTTGGTTTAGTTCCAACAGTATAGATCCAGTCCAATTTTTGTTTTACTGTATGCACAGGCCAGCTTAGATATCTCCTTCATCATTCCCATGGCAAGTCCAGGAACTGGTGGGATGAGTGCATCTACACCTGTGACAGTGCGTGGATCTTTGTTGGAGTTTTTTTTTTTTTGCTGATCATCTTCTGTCATGAGTCTTCCCGAGAGTGCTGATGTTGGAAGTTCTTTTTCATATCGTATCTTAGTTCATTTTCGGGGTAGCCAAATTAGGCTTTGATCCTCTGTATAAACACAAACAGACCCTTTGCCTACACTTTTATATGCCCTTTATATCATTGTTTTGAACTCATTAGAGGTCAAAACATAGGAACTGCTTTTTTTTTTTTTTTTTAATCATTAATCTACACTTACATGATGAATACTTTGTTTACTAGGCTCTCCCCTATACCAGGTCCCCCCTATATACTCCTTTACAGTCACTGTCCATCAGCGTAGCAAACTGTTGTAGAATCACTGCTTGTCTTCTCTGTGTTGTACAGCCCTCCCCTTTCTCCCACCCCGCTATGGATGCTAATCTTAATACCCCTCTTTTTCTGCCCCCCCTTATCCCTCCCTACCCACCCATCCTCCCCAGTCCCTTTCCCTTTGGTACCTGTTAGTCCATTCTTGAGTTCTGTGATTCTGTTGCTGTTTTGTTCCTTCAGTTTTTCCTTTGTTCTTATATTCCACAGATGAGTGAAATCATTTGGTATTTCTCTTTCTCTGCTTGGCTTGTTTCACTGAGCATAATACCCTCCAGCTCCATCCATGTTGCTGCAAATGGTTGGATTTGCCCTTTTCTTATGGCTGAGTAGTATTCCATTGTGTATATGTACCACATCTTCTTTATCCATTCATCTATCGATGGACATTTAGGTTGCTTCCAATTCTTGGCTATTGTAAATAGTGCTGCGATAAACATAGGGGTACATTGGTCTTTCTCAAACTTGATTGCTGCATTCTTAGGGTAAATTCCTAGGAATGGAATTCCTGGGTCAAATGGTATGTCTGTTTTGAGCATTTTGATGTACCTCCATACTGCTTTCCACAATGGTTGAACAAGTTTACATTCCCACCAGCAGTGTAGGAGGGTTCCCCTTTCTCCACAGCCTCACCAACATTTGTTGTTGTTTGTCTTTTGGATGGCAGCCATCCTTACTGGTGTGAGGTGATACCTCATTGTAGTTTTAATTTGCATTTCTCTGATAATTAGTGATGTGGAGCATCTTTTCATGTGTCTGTTGGCCATCTGTATTTCTTTTTTGGAGAACCGTCTGTTCAGTTCCTTTGCCCATTTTTTAATTGGGTTATTTGTTTTTTGTTTGTTGAGGCATGTGAGCTCTTTATATATTCTGGATGTCAAGCTTTTATCGGATGTGTCATTTTCAAAGATATTCTCCCATACTGTAGGGTTCCTTTTTGTTCTATTGTTGGTGTCTTTTGCTGTACAGAAGCTTTTCAGCTTAATATAGTCCCACTTGTTCATTTTTGCTGTTGTTTTCCTTGCCCGGGGAGATATGTTCAAGAAGAGGTCACTCATGTTTATGTCTAAGAGGTTTGTGCCTATGTTTTCTTCCAAGAGTTTAATGGTTTCGTTACTTAACATTCAGGTCTTTGATCCATTTTGAGTTTACTTTTGTATATGGGGTTAGACAATGGTCCAGTTTCATTCTCCTACATGTAGCTGTCCAGTTTTGCCAGCACCATCTGTTGAAGAGACTGTCATTTCGCCATCGTATGTCCATGGCTCCTTTATCAAATATTAATTGACCATATATGTCTGGGTTAATGTCTGGATTGTCTAGTCTGTTCCATTGGTCTGTGGCTCTGTTCTTGTGCCAGTACCAAATTGTCCTGATTACTATGGCTTTATAATAGAGCTTGAAGTTGGGGAGTGAGATCCCCCCTACTTTATTCTTCTTTCTCAGGATTGCTTTGGCTACTCGGGGTCTTTGTTGTTTCCATATGAATTTTTGAATTATTTGTTCCAGTTCATTGAAGAATGTTGCTGGTAGTTTCATAGGGATTGCATCAAATCTGTATATTGCTTTGGGCAGGATGGCCATTTTGACGATATTAATTCTTCCTAGCCATGAGCATGGGATGCGTTTCCATCTGTTAGTGTCCCCTTTAATTTCTTTTAAGAGTGACTTGTAGTTTTCAGAATATAAGTCTTTCACTTCTTTGGTTAGGGTTATTCCTAGGTATTTTATTATTTTTGATGCAATTGTGAATGGAGTTGTTTTCCTGATTTCTCTTTCTCTTGGTTCATTGTTGGTATATAGGAAAGCCACAGATTTCTGTGTGTGGATTTTGTATCCTGCAACTTTGCTGTATTCCGATATCAGTTCTAGTAGTTCTGGGGTGGAGTCTTTAGGGTTTTTTATGTACAGTATCATGTCATCTGCAAATAGTGACAGTTTGACTTCTTCTTTACCAATCTGGATTCCTTGTATTTTTTTGTTTTGTCTGATTGCCGTGGCTAGGACCTCCAGTACTATGTTAAATAACAGTGGGGAGAGTGGGCATCCCTGTCTAGTTCCCGATCTCAGCGGAAATGCTTTCAGCTTCTCGCTATTCAATATAGTGTTGGCTGTGGGTTTTTCATAGATGGCCTTTATTATGTTGAGGTACTTGCCCTCTATTCCCATTTTGCTGAGAGTTTTTATCATGAATGGATGTTGAACTTTGTCAAATGCTTTTTCAGCATCTATGGAGATGATCATGTGGTTTTTGTCTTTCTTTTTGTTGATGTGGTGGATGATATTGATGGACTTTCGAATGTTGTGCCATCCTTGCATCCCTGGGATGAATCCCACTTGGGCATGGTGTACGATGGTTTTGATGTATTTTTGAATTCGGTTTGCTAAAATTTTGTTGAGTATTTTTGCGTCTATGTTCATCAGGGATATTAGTCTGTAGTTTTCTTTTTTGGTGGTGTCTTTGCCTGGTTTTGGTATTAGGGTGATGTTAGCTTCATAGAATGAGTTTGGGAGTATCCCCTCCTCTTCTATTTCTTGGAAAACTTTAAGGAGAATGGATATTATGTCTTCCCTGTATGTCTGATAAAATTCCGAGGTAAATCCATCTGGCCCGGGGGTTTTGTTCTTTGGTAGTTTTTTGATTACCGCTTCAATTTCGTTGCTGGTAATTGGTCTGTTTAGATTTTCTGTTTCTTTTTGGGTCAGTCTTGGAAGGTTGTATTTTTCTAGGAAGTTGTCCATTTCTCCTAGGTTTCCCAGCTTGTTAGCATATAGGTTTTCATAGTAGTCTCTAATAATTCTTTGTATTTCTGCGGGGTCCGTCGTGATTTTTCCTTTCTCATTTCTGATACTGTTGATTTGTGTTGACTCTCTTTTCCTCTTAATAAGTCTGGCTAGAGGCTTATCTATTTTGTTTATTTTCTCGAAGAACCAGCTCTTGGTTTCATTGATTTTTGCTATTGTTTTATTCTTCTCAATTTTATTTATTTCTTCTCTGATCTTTATTATGTCCCTCCTTCTGCTGACCTTAGGCCTCATTTGTTCTTCTTTTTCCAATTTCGATAGTTGTGACATTAGACCGTTCATTTGGGATTGCTCTTCCTTTTTTAAATATGCTTGGATTGCTATATACTTTCCTCTTAAGACTGCTTTTGCTGTGTCCCACAGAAGTTGGGGCTTAGTGTTGTTGTTGTCATTTGTTTCCATATATTGCTGGATCTCCATTTTGATTTGGTCATTGATCCATTGATTATTTAGGAGCGTGTTGTTTAGCCTCCATGTGTTTGTGAGCCTTTTTGCTTTCTTTGAGCAGTTTATTTCTAGTTTAATGCCTTTGTGGTCTGAAAAGTTGGTTGGTAGGGTTTCAATCTTTTGGAATTTACTGAGGCTCTTTTTGTGTCCTAGTATGTGGTCTATTCTGGAGAATGTTCCATGTGCACTTGAGAAGAATGTGTATCCTGTTGCTTTTGGATGTAGAGTTCTGTAGATGTCTATTAGGTCCATCTGTTCTAGTGTGTTGTTCAGTGCCTCTGTGTCCTTACTTATTTTCTGTCTGGTGGATCTGTCCTTTGGAGTGAGTGGTGTGTTGAAGTCTCCTAGAATGAATGCATTGCATTCTATTTCCTCCTTTAGTTCTATTAATATTTGTTTCAGGTATGTTGGTGCTCCTGTATTGGGTGCATATATATTTATAATGGTTATATCCTCTTGATGGACTGAGCCCTTTATCATTATGTAATGTCCTTCTTTGTCTTTTGTTACTTTCTTTATTTTGAAGTCTGTTTTGTCTGATACCAGAATTGCAACACCTGCTTTCTTCTCTCTGTTGTTTGCTTGAAATATCTTTTTCCATCCCTTGACTTTAAGTCTGTGTGCGTCTTTGGGTTTGAGGTGAGTCTCTTGTAAGCAGCATATGGATGGATCTTGCTTTTTTATCCATTCTATTACTCTGTGTCTTTTGATTGGTGCATTCAGTCCATTTACATTTAGGGTGATTATTGAAAGGTATGAATTTATTGCCATTGCAGGCTTTAAGTTTGTGGTTACCAAAGGTTTAGGGTTAGCTTCTTTACTATCTTACTGTCTAACTTAACTCGCTTGTTGAGCTATTATAAACACAGTCTGATGATTCTTTATTTCTCTCCCTTCTTATTCCTCCTCCTCCCTTCTTCATATGTTGGGTGTTTTGTTGTGTGCTCTTTTTAGGAGTGCTCCCATCTAGAGCAGTCCCTGTAGGATGCCCTGTAGAGGTGGTTTGTGGGAGGCAAATTCCCTCAACTTTTGCTTGTCTGGGAATTGTTTAATCCCTCCTTCATATTTAAATGATATTCGTGCTGGATACAGTAGTCTTGGTTCGAGGCCCTTCTGTTTCATTGCATTAAGTATATCATGCCATTCTCTTCTGGCCTGTAGGGTTTCTGTTGAGAAGTCTGATGATAGCCTGATGGGTTTTCCTTTGTAGGTAACCTTTTTTTTCTCTCTGGCTGCCTGTAATACTTTGTCCTTGTCTTTGATCTTTGCCATTTTAATTATTATGTGTCTTGGTGTTGTCCTCCTTGGATCCCTTGTCATGGGAGTTCTGTGTACCTCTGTGGTCTGAGAGGCCATTTCTTCCCCTCGTTTGGGGAAGTTTTCAGCAATTATTTCTTCAAAGACATTTTCTATCCCCTTTTTTCTCTCTACTTCTTCTGGAATACCTATAATTCTTATATTGTTCCTTTTAGATTGGTCACTCAGCTCTCTTAAAATTCTTTCATTCCTGGAGATTCTTTTATCTCTCTCTGCATCAGCTTCTCTGCGTTCCTGTTCTCTGTTTTCTAGTCCATTAATGGTCTCTTGCATCTCGTCCATTCTGTTTTGAAGTCCTTCCAGAGCTTGTTTTATTTCTGAATTCTCCTTCCTTAGTTCTTGCATATTTCTCAGCATGGTTATGACTTTTGTTTTGAATTCTTTTTCAGGAAGACTGGCTAAATCTATCTCCCCAGATTCCTTCTCAGGGGAAGATGTAGCAGATGCCGAAGCTGTCTGGGTTAGTCTTGTCTGGATCATATTTTTTTGCCTTTTCATGTTGACAGGTGCTATTGACTGTTATCAGGGGAGGGCCAAAATTTTCACTTGCTACTGGCCTTTCTTTACTGGGACAACTGCGACTCCTAGTGGCTTGTGTTGGGTAATTGCGTGTAGAGTGGGTCTTTGTGTCTTGCCTGGCCGGAAGGGAGAAATTTCCCTTTCTGTGGGTGGAATTTGTCTCAGGCTGCTTCTCTGCTTTCGCAGCGCCCGGTGGGGTAATGGATGGGGGGGGCTGCTTGACTGTTTGCCTCCATGAGGGGTCTCAGAGCTGTTGCCCAGGGGGTTAGTGCACCTGGTTTTCCCTGTAATTTCCAGCTGCTGTACTGTGACCTGGGTTGTTTCCGTCAAGCTGTTAAGTCCCTGTCCCTTTAAGACTTTCAAAAAGCCCCCGCTTTTCTTTGTCACAGGGGTATCAGCTTCGGCACCCGCTCAGAGGTCTTACTCCCTGTTCCCCCAGTATCCAGGGCCCCCTGGGCACGTACTGTGTCTGCGCTCTGGCCCGGATGGCTGGGGCTGGGTGTTCGGCAGTCCTGGGCTCCGTCTCCCTCCCGCTCTGCCTGCTCTTCTCCCGCCGGGAGCTGGGGGGAGGGGCGCTCGGGTCCCGCCGGGCCGGGGCTTGTATCTTACCCCTTTCACCAGTCGCTGGGTTCTCGCTGGTGTAGCTGCAGTCTGGCCACTGTCCTGCGTCTTCTGGTCTCTCTTTTAAGGCTAGTTGTGTTTGTTGAATTTTCAAAAGTATATATGTTTTTGGGAGGAGATTCCCACTGTCCTACTCACGCCGCCATGTTGGCTCCACCCGCGGCAGTTGGTTTTCTACTGGAGAATCATGTGTCTCCCTGCAGGACAGTGCATGGAAATGCATTCAGCTCAGTTCCTGTCCTCAATATATTACAAAAACTGATTGCGTAGTTCAGTGGCATGTATACTTAGTGTATACATCCATGACCATGTGTGCATTTACCTACAGAATGTGTGAAGTCATGGCTATGGATCACTAATGACTACAGCAAGGAAATACATTTAGCAAGTGATTGAAGTATTCTGCTGTTTAGACAGCTGTTTCCAAGGCTTACTGTTAGCTTATTTTGAATAATGATGACATGATAATAACATACCATTTATTGAGTACCTGCTGTGTGTCAGGTACTATACAAGGTGCTGTAATACATTTCTCATTTAATCCCCCCAGCAACCTTTCAAAATAGATGTATTCATCTCCATATATCTCAGAGCACCGGCCAGAGGTGCCCAAGGTCACGAAGGCTACAAAACAACCATGGTCTCTGTGTTCATGCAGTTTACATTCCAAGGAAATGGATAATTATGTAGTGAAATAAGGGTTAGGAAGAAAGAAACATAAGATTCTCTACTAGGGCGATATGCTCCAGACCAGCACTCACCAGTAAAAATAAAATATAAGTCACACATATGAGTGACATATGTAATTGTAAATTTTCTCACAGCCACAGTAGCAAAAATAAACAGAAAAAAAATTGAAATTAATTTGAATACAATATTTTACTTAACTCAATATATCTAAAATATTATCACTTCAACGTGTAATCATTACTAATGAGATATGTTATATCCCTATTTTCATACCAAGCTTTCAAAAATTCTGTGTGTATTTCATACTTACAGTGCATCTCATTTTGGACTAGCCACATTTCAAGTGCTCAGAGCCACGTGTGGCTAGTGGCTACAGCATCAGTGCAGCTCCAGACCAGGGGGTCAAGGAAAGCCTCTCCGAGAAGGGACATTTTAGCTGAGACCTGAAGGATGAAGAATTGAGGTAAAGGTAAAGGGAGGCATGTGAGGAGGGTGGCCCAGAGGAAGGGACAAGCCCATGCTGGGGTCAGGGTACATTTGAAGGAACTGAAGGACCATCGGTGTGACTGGGTCTGAGTAGGGCAGAGCATGTGTGATGAGGCTCACACTGTGCTGGTAACCTCCATTAAGAAATGTTTTTTTTATCTTAAGAGCAAAGGAAGCCACTGAGGAATTTTAAACTCAACATTCATCACATGGGAATGGGGCCTACGAATATTTGGGACCTCACAGAGATTGCTACCTTCTTTCCCCCAGGTTACTGCTGAGGCCACAGTCTTCTTGCAGGTGCTGAGCTCTGACTCACAGAGCAGCGGGGGTGGGAGTATCCATCTAGAGCTGCCTGTAATGGCCCACACAGCTGGGTCCTGGGATGAAGCTGCTCAAATGGGGGGGCACAGGGGTGCTTCTCTCCTCTGAGAGCATGCCCCATCCCATGTTGCCATGACCAACCCAAGGGACTGTTTTGGATTCGGGGGTGACAGAGCCATGCACCCCAGTGGGAGAGGCTCTTCCTATGATGTCTCTGGGCCCACCAAGGCTCTCTCATGTCATAGGAGGTTACAGGTCCCCACTGCTCAGGAGCCCCATTTCTCTTGGTTCTTTGGCCTCTTGTCCTGTCTGGGATTTTTCTGCTCCTGTGTCCTTGAAGGCAGCCCTCTAAGAAGGAAGAATGGTAGGTGCCTCCCCAATCTTGGACCTCTCCCTTTCTCTCTGGGATGTCTTCCTCAGAGTCCAGCCCTGACTCAGGGAAAGGGGACCAAGAAGGTAGCCAGAGAAGCAACAGATGTCCAAAGGCATACCTTCCAAAAGAAGCAGTTAAACATGTTCTGGGTCAAGGCAGAACTAGGACAAAGGTTGCAGAAAAACAGATTTGTTTTCATAAAAGGCACACCACCCAATAATCTGAGCTGTCAAAAACCTGGCTGCCAGGCAGTATGGATGAGCAGAAGGGCTGAGATCTCAGACACCTTCTTAGGTAGTGGCCCTAAAATTCTAGGGCCTAGGCAAGAGCTCATCATAATCAATTTCTACTGGTCTCTGGTAAAATAGAGGAAGAGTAGAAATTTTCCATAGAATACATTTTTCAAATGCTAGATTATTTACCCTACTTTTACATACTTGCATGATATGACAGTGGCAATGGATTATTGCTATTTTTTTATTGTCCCTTATTTGGTTGCCAACATCATAAAATCTCCCAAACAGTATTTTTGAAATAGCAATGGTCCATGAAATCCAAATGCCTGAGAATCACTGATCTAATATAACTGTCTTGTTCTTCCCAGAAAATCTAAACCATCAGAATAGAATGGCCTCCACCCTACTCAGCCAGCACCATGCACAAGGGAAGCCCCAACACTTGTCCCCACTTATGCCTTGGTCTTGAGCCTTGGACCTCAGCTGTGTCTTGCTGACCTGTGGTTAGATGGGGACATTGTCTCAGAAATGCCAAACTCCTATGCACAGCTTGGGAAGGGCTTGGCCACTAAGTATACCAGGACCCCAGAAATAGAGACCAATGGGGGTTGACAGGTAGCTAGCACTGGCTGGGCTTGGGGACTGGCACATGGCCTGGCTGTGAGTCTGGTCAGTGGGACAGTGGGACAATATTCTATTGTCCAAAGGCCAAAGAGTTTGCCACATCCATGCCAGAGGCCAGCTGGTGGGCAAGGTAGGGGTCACCCAAATGGTAGACAATGTGTGAGGCTGTGTGGGCAGAGATGCAGTGGTGAGCATCCCAGCTGCAGGAGGCTGCGAGGGAGAAGCAGGTCATCTGGTTGCAGAACACAGCCCCTGGGGAGGGAGTGGCAAGAGACAGGCGACTGTCAGGGTCCTACCAAGTGAGGCGGGGTTGAGGACAGGGTTCATGTCCAGCATCGAAACCAAGTGCTGGACAGAGAAACTGGACAGGTGCCTAGATGTAAGGACTGAGCCCAGCTATGGTGAGGGAGAGGTCAGAAGCAGGAGCAGATTACTTTCAGTAAGCACCTGGGAGGCAGGGTGCTATTTCTTTGTCCTCATCCCCTTTCAAGGCTCCCTGTGGGGAGGCTGAGGTCACTGGTGTCTTCCTGCCCTGGTCAGGCTGGCTGCAGAAGTGGTTGGGCAGCACCTGCAGGTAGAGGCCTCAGCATCCGGGGTTTTGAGGAGAGGGGAGCATCAGGCCTTCTGCCACAGAAAGCATTTCCCTTAGTGCATTCTCTGAACCACTGTGCAAAGGAATTCGATGATTAGGCGTACTCTGTCTTGGAGACTCACAGCGCACATGAGTGCACTCAGGCACCTGAGCAGTCAGTCCTGTGGGGAACAGCTAGCTTTGCCTAACCCAGCATTCCCCCAAATATCAGAGCAGATGACCCTGGGGTAGCCCCAAGCCTATGAACCTTCCTCAACAAGAGCATTGGCAAACATCTGAAGGGAGATGTTTGCTTCAGTTACCATGGTCTGGACTGAGGTCAACCAAAATCCTTCATGCTGTGAGATATGTGTGTGTGTCACCGTCAGATTCACATTTTTGAAAGCTCCTTTTGACAACAATGTGGAAGATGCATTGGGGTAATTAAAAATGGTGAGAGCAGGACACAATGGTAAGATACAGAAGGGAGGAGTGTCCAGGTTCTAGATGAGTCCATGGGTGTCTGTGGTGGCTGAAGTAAATGATCAGGAAACCTTCTGGATTAAGAAGGACTAGGAATTGTGAGGGGCAGGGTCTTGGATGGGCCTTCTACTCAGTGATTCTGAAATTTTAATGTGCATATGGTTCACAAGGGATATTATTAAAATGCAGATTTTAATTCATGAAGTCTGGGGTGGGGCCTGAGACCCTTCATGTCAGTAAGCATCTCCAGTGATGCTGAGACTGCTGGCCCACACTTGAGGTGCAGTGTCTAAATGACATTGAAATGGCCCAGGATGAAGTTAGGTCAAGAGGTGGAAAGAAAGACCTTGTCTGTGGGTTTCCTGATCAAGAGTGATCTTGACTGCTGTCATGGAAGGGAGATGGAGTAGGACAGAGGAGAATTGTGAGAAGAGCCTGCTCTACCTGGCATGTCCCACACAACCTCCTTGCAGTAAGAGAGGAGGCTGCTAATTGGCTAGCGACACTTGGTATTAATTAACTCAATAGAATAGGTCCCCTGAAGCCTGTTTTGCATAATTAATGAATGCTCAGCTATAAGCTGCTGAAAACACTGAAGCTAAAGTGTTACAATTTTCCAATCAGCTAAACAGAAACACTGCAATCCATACTGCTTGTGGACAGAGGGAAAGTCTTAACTCTTGCTATAGGGCCCTTGGCTTTGCCTTAAATGGGGGAGGTGTGGTTGGACTGAGACACATGACCCCCCCGGGGCAGGCTGATCATTTGATGCCTCTTCAGCAAAATAGTTTTTAAATATTTGTTCAGCATTGAGTTAGAGAAGAAGCTGAGTATAGCTTTGAAAAACAGAGTTGGAAAGTGCTGGACCAGGTGCAGGTTTTCTTCTATTATCTCAAACAATTCGGCTCTGGCCCATACTTTCACAATGTACTAAGCAAAAGAAGAGTGCAGTTATAGGCCCTTTCTCCTCAGTAGGCAAGTTTACTATTACCTGTAAAGGTGATTGGAGTTGGCTCTGGGAAGTCCTGCCTTCCAGCCCAAGTTGTTCACTGAAGACTCCTTTAAGAATTCTCTCAACAAACAGATTTTTTTTGTATCTTCTTATAGTCTAGAGACATGTCTAGTTTCACTTTTCAAATAGCACCATGGGCAACTGCCCAGATGGCAGTGTCTTTGGCTCTTGGGGTTGGTGCTGAGATAGGTTAGTCTCCTTAGCATTCAATTGGGGCAGAAGTTAATGGAGAGACCCTTAGCTGAGTCCTTAGGATCTCAAAAGGCTGCAACCAAGGTGTTGGCCAAGGCTGGGTTTTCATCAGAGCTTTGACTGGGGAAGGGTCCATTTCTAAGCTCCCTCACTCAGACTGTTGGCAGAATTCATTTCTGTGTGACTGTTGGATTCCCAGCAGCTTGCTTCTTCAAAGCCAGCGATGGAGAGAGAGAGACTCTAGCAAGAAGGGTGCTGTATGACCATGTAAATAGAAACATGTACATCTCATCATCTCTGCTGCATCTGTTGGTTAGAGGCAAGCACAGGTTTCACCTTTCAAGGGGAGGAAGCTGTGCAGAAGTGTGAATACCAGGAGGCACAGATAGTCTGTACACGACAGTATAGTCTCAGGCACAATTTCTATAATTAGATAAAATAATTAGTTTTCAGTGGCACTTTTAGGG
Source organism: Manis pentadactyla (assembly GCF_030020395.1). Classification (NCBI taxonomy): domain Eukaryota; kingdom Metazoa; phylum Chordata; class Mammalia; order Pholidota; family Manidae; genus Manis; species Manis pentadactyla. The sequence goes on from NC_080027.1 coordinate 51,206,336, forward strand.
GTGGTCTTAGCTGCCATTCTGGAATTATTCTTAAAATTTCTTATGTATAATAATTTTTATATCAATATTAATTGCTACCATTAATTGTTTACTTAGTACACCTGACACTATCCTAGACACTTTTGGTATATTTTTCTATTTCACACTTGAAAAAAACTGCAAGGAAGTAGTATTATCCCTCAATTTACAGATGAAGAAATACATGCTCAGAGAGGCTATCACTTCCAAGATCATATAGCTAGCAAGTGAAGGAGCTGGGATTTGAACTAAGGCTTTTCTGAGTCTGAAGCCACCCATCCTGTAAGCACCATCCTACACTAGGTAGGTTAGTATGTGTGTATGTGTTCTGTATGTTTTAAGCACTAGTAAAGTGTTTATTATAATTTCTATAGAGGTGGGTGTAAGTTGAAATATTAGGCATCTTGGTTTCCAATTCTGGCTTTTTCAGTCCTTCACTGTGCACCTAATACATACCAGACACTTTATCAGCCCCAATGGTATAAGGCAAACTAAAGAGATAGAGTCCATTAACTCCCTCTGTGGCCACAGATAAGCTGAGCCTATTTGTTTAATACATTTTGTGGCTATATATTTAATGTACTACCTATGGAATTCTTAGAGCTTCCTATTGGATAGAATCCTCTATCAATATGAAATCTTTATCTTTAGTAATGCTCATTGCCTTAATGTCTATTCAAGTATAGCTACTCCAGCCTTCCTTTGATTAATATTTTCATGGTATATCATCTTCCATCCTTTTACATCCATCCATTCTGTAACCTTACATTTAGGGATGTCAACTAAAGCCTGTGTGGTTTACCATGATCCTCCCCTCTTTGGAAAAAGTGTCAACCAGAAACAGATAAGCCCACACAAGGTCTGAAGGCCAACTTTGAATCATCTAGTATCTGATTGTAATTAAGGTGATCTGCCAGATGATACAAAAGGAAATCCTCTCTGGAGTAAAATACCACAGTCATAAATTATCTTTTCAATTTGTTGTATACAATGTGCAGCATACAATAAGAAATAATCAGGCATGCAAGATGACAAGATTTGTATAAAAATGCAAGAGAAAAAAACAGACAAAAAGACATATTCCCTAAAGATCCCAATAGATTTTAAAATAATTATATTAATGATTTTAAAGATTAAATATCAAGGTGGGAAAGTTTTTTTCAGACTACTAGAAACTATTGAAAAGAGTTAAATGGAAATTTCAGAACTAAAAACTCCTTCCCTCTTAAAAAACCATGAACTCTATTTTTTGTCATTCTAGCTCTGTGGTTTCTGAAAACTGCTCAATTTCTCAGCTTCTGAATCACTGCTTGTGCCTTTGGAATTGTCCCTTGCCTTGGGAAGCCTCACATGCTAGGCTAAATGCGCATTTCTCTATTTTATTCTTACCATGCCATCTTAGTACCTTTCTATGCTTCCAAGCATATTTTCAAAATATTTTGCTAAGATTGCATAACCTTTTTTGGAGAGAGACTTGGGTGGAAACAACCTAGCCTGCCATGCCTGAAGCAGAACCCACCACAGTTTTCCGAGATATTCTTCTGGGCTTAATTCATTGTGCAAAATAAGACAATAGTATCAGAATTAAAAACAAGACTTTTCTGTTTCCTAGAAGAAAGGAGGGATGTGCTTATCAACCAGAAGCTGGATGCCCACCACGTCCCAGTACTTTAGCCCTGAAAGATCACAGGCTTTCTTTTACACACAAAGGTAATCTAAGGTCGCCTTGGAGTTGCCTTATGGTTAGCAAGGGAGAAATTGGCCTTTGACACTTCAGTAGGGAAAAAGCTCATGATACTCAGGGGAATTAAGGGGAGCCTAGTGGTCCTTAATTAGGGAATTTCAAAAAGGGTTTGTAAGAGATGCTGATAGGATGATAACATGTCCTTTAGAGTTGTCTGTCATTGTGCTGAGGGTTTAACTTTCTTTACCTGCCAATGTACATGTTATGCATTGATCTCTCTGTTAAAGGGTGTGGAGTTCATTTCTTCATCACCTGGTTCTGGTGAAAGCACTACAGTTCCAGTAGAGGAAAGATATTGAGATAAGGCAAATCTTCCAGTATTTGGTAAAAGGAAGGTGTTTACTACTTTGCTTTAGTTGTCTTTCAAAAGGGACTAGAGAGCTTCTGGATAAGAGCTGATCTCATTTCTGGGAAGGTCCCCTATCCAAACAATTGCTTTGGCTGAAATTTATGCTTTCTTGCAGCCTACCGATAATTCCTTAAATTGTGTGCTAACGTGTGGAGAACTTCCAAAGTGGCTGTCACCTTGAGTGGTATAATTATGGGCTGTGCACAAACCCTTGATAAGAAAATGGAGAAGAAAAAAATCATCAAGATTAAAAAATAGCACCTGAAGATAATGAAGATGGTAATGAATCTCAAAGGGCACAAACTGCTTGGTTTTTTAGGGGTGGGCAAAAGAGGAATTAGAGAGAAAAGTTCCATATAGGCTTATTCATAGGCTACTGCCTGTCATGGGAGCAAGGCGCTGCTCTGAGCGTTACACACCCATGACAGTCTCCAGATGCAGAAAAAGGACTGTTTTGTTTTAACATTGAAGTAGGACCTTTCCAGAAGTCATTCATCAGACTCCTTCAAAATTCACTTGCAAAGGTTGTTTTGTGCGTCCATCCCTAAACTAATCTCAGACAGTAGGAATGAGACCGCTGATATGAATTAGATCAAGATTCACTTTCTGGAAGTGTGAGTGGAGCCCACTTCACCTGAAGCAGGTGGCTGCCTGGAGAAGAGGGGACGTATGAACAAAATCACCACAAAGTTTGAAACGAGGAAGGGCAGAAAATAGTTATTGAAAATGCAATCAGCAGTAGCTCTGGTGCTGAATTACTGCTAAGTGATTTCTGTAATTGTGGTTTTGCTTTCTTCTTAAATTTAGGATCTGTTTAAGGTATTGGAGAAAGTTTTTAAATTTAAAAATGGTGAGAAATTTTGGTGTGCTTGAATTGTGGATAATAATATGATTTGATGTTTTTACTTTTTAGAAATTTTGAGGTTTTTTTTGTCTAATATGTAGAGAATTTTTACATTTCATGGCCACATGAGAAAAAAGAGTAGTTTCTGTTCTTAGACTGTACACTTGAAAAAAACTAAGAAATTAACACTGGCACAATTCTACTATCTAAACTGTAGGCTTTGTTGAGATTTCACCAGTTTTCCCATTACTGTTGGTATGGACTGCAATTTTTGTTCCAGTTTATTATATATGTTTATTTCAAGAATTATAAGTTTCACTTTCTGTTTTGTAGTTGTGATTGCTTTAGTTACTGAGACCAAAAGGCTTATATGGATTCATTGATCTTAGAACTGTGTTGATCTGGGGCTCGATTCTGCCCCGAGGTTGCTCTTCAGTCCTTACTTTGTTCTCTTTGCTTTGGGGTGAGCTGGCCATATTTGCATAAGTTCCTGACTTTTGCTTTGAATGGCTTTGCTATTTTTCCTCTTGCCCAATTGGACCTTTTGTCAGCTATCCTTAGGGGTGTAGTCTCTTGTTTTTCTCCCACACTGTACACAGAAAATTATCTGCATCCCAGAAAGGGAGCTCTGTTTGGGGCATTGTATGTTTGCCCTTGGCCACTTGGAGCCCCAGTGCCCATTACTCCAAACTGTGTAATGTGGAAAGGTGAATATTTCCATAAAGAATTTAAAGAATGTTTTCCTTATGGTATACATGGTTTTGTTTTGCCCTCTTTCTGTCAATTCCTAGAGTCAAATACTTTATATTTCAGTTTCAGGACAACATTTCTTGAAATGTGTGGTGGGAGTTTGGGATCCAGTATAGTTTCAATGTCTGCAATACATTTGCTATTTAGATCTTTTTGTTCACTGATGTAGGTTTTGGAAAAATTGGGGGCCACAGGGAGACCCCATACCTTGAGGACTGTCTCATTTCATCACCAGCGAGGTCTTCTCTAAAGCTCCGGAGCTACGTACTATTGAGTATCTAAACTGTTTAAAATTTGAGAGTGAGTGTGTGCTTCCCAATCCCATGAGCATATGGATAACTCCACAAGCCCCACTGTCAGGAGTATAGAAAGAAAACATGCTTTGATATGTGTAATTGTTCAAAGCTGCACAAAGACCCTCAATCTTTGAGCAATTGCAAGTTTTCAGAAATTCTGAACCTACTAGAGGGGAGACATTGACAGGAATATCATTTTTCCTGTTTCATTTAAAAAAGGCAATTTTAGGGAAAATTAAAATTTATGATATAGTTACTTTTTAGCACTCTGTAAATCTGAAGCCATCTTGACAGCTATAGAACATAAAAATGTACTATGGATAACCTGGTTTGCACATAAAATGATCATGTTTGGCATATTAAATGTCAAAGTATGGTTTATGAAGTCAACAATTATACATTTACTAATTGAATTGACATTCAAATACATACCAGTTTGTAATAGACAGAATGACAACACAGTGGAGATTAAAGAACAAAGCACCTCAAAGTACTCACAAAAATAGCACATTTCTTTCTGTTCCTTTGTGGATTACATAATGAATCAAGTGGAGCCCAGTTAAGAATTTCAACTTCTAGAGCTGGTGCTCTTTTCTTTCTCTGTTTCTTGAGAGGCATGATCATGATGTGGTAAAGATCATGGACTCTAGACACAGATTGCAGGGGTCTGAATCCCAGCTCTGCTTCTTACTAGCTGAGTGATCTTCATCAAGTCCCTTAATCTCTCTGTGCTTCAGATTCCTCATCTGTAAAATAAGAATGATAAGGATTTCTTCATGATGTTGTTATAATGATAAATTAATATATATGAAGTCTTAAGAGGAACTCTTAGCATATAATATTGACTATAAAAATGGTTACGATCAAGGCTTCACAGTAATTCGGTAGGTTCTATCCCTTACTAGGAGTAAATGGATGCAACTATCAGAAAATTTCTAAGAGCAGGAATACACCAGTCTCTAGGGATCATGAGTTTGAGGCACTTGAAAAGCAAATTCAGTTCACAGATGTGTTTTGTTTGATTTGGAAGCACTTATAGGTTATATACATTTTTTATGTATACTTCGTAAGGTATTTAGTTTCTGAACTTGAAGGCCTTTGGGTGGAAAATATATTCCCTAGTTAGCCATAATCCTTACTCTTCCCTATTATATTATACCTGACTCAGTTTATTAATTTGTGTTAACTACCTGGCCCCTGTAGGCATTTCATTGAAGCTACAAAGAAATAATCTCTAAGCAAAGGGAACATGGAGTCCTTAATTCTTGTTCCTTGGCAGCAGAAACACAATTGCTGAAACAACTAGTAACAGGAATAATCCCACAGGGGATTCAGATACAGTAGTTATCAGATAAATATGAAATAACTATGGTTACTATGTTCAAGAGGATTGGACACTATAAAAGGAAACCCAATGGGAATTCTATGAGTAAAAATGCAATAACTATAATTAAGAGCTCAGTAGTCAGGTTCAATAGCTGACTAGGCATAGCTGACAGGAGAACTAGTGACGTTAAGTATAACATTGAAGAAAATATTAAGAATGAGACAAGAAAGACAAAAGAAAGGGAAACCCAAACAAAGGAAAGAAGTATGGGATAATGAGACAGTCTAAATATGTAATTGGGGTCTCAGGAGAAGAGAAAGTGGAGAGAAGAAAGAAGACATAGTAGCTGAGAACTTCTCTGAACTGATGAAAGATCTTAAGCTACAGGAATCCCTACAGATTGCAGATATGAAAGACAAAAAGAAATGCACACATAGAGAAACATATCAAAATAAACAGCGGAAACTCTTAGACAAATAGAAACATTTTAACAGCAGTCAGTGGAAATAATGTAGATCACCCTCAGAGATGGGACAAGTAGACTAACTGTTGATTTTTCAAGAGAAGGTATGGAAATTAGAAGGCAAGGTAATTATATATTTAAAATGCTGAGAGTAAATGCCAATCTGGAACATCATACCCAGTAAAAAATATTTCTCAAAAATGAAGACATTTGCAGACAAACAAAGCTGAGACAGAAGAAGACCTTTAAAGGGAATTCTAAAGGATATTATTCAGATAGAGGAAAATGAAGCCAGGTAGAAAACTGTAGATATAAGGATAAATGAAGTGCAATGGAAAAGATGAATATGTAGTTGAGTTTGAATTGATATTGACTATATAAAACAATGAAATGAAAGTCCTACTGTGTTTGAAAGATATATACAATTTAAAGTAAAAATAAAGAGGTGGGAAATTGAGTTACAGTGCTCTAAGATCCTTGTATTGACCAGGAAAAGAGTAAAAAATTACCAATTAACATTAAACTTCGATAATTCGAGAATGCTGTTTATGACAACTGCCTCTGAGTCTGAAATGTAATGATGGATGACAAAGTTCAGGCTCCCTAGATGTCCTCCAGAAGAGGCACCCTTGTTTCTGGTTAGGAAATCTCAGTATCACCATGATGTCAGTCCTCTCTATTTTAATTTATAAATTATTTTGATCCAAATAAAAATACCAAGAAACTTTTTATTTGGAGCTAGACAAATTGATACTAAAATTCATTGGAAAATGAACACACAAGAACAACTAGGAAAAATACTGAAAAGCAGGAACTCAGATGCAACTTGTCTTACCAGTTATTAAATTACTAACTCTCTGTAACTAAGATGGCATGGTACTGGTGCATGAGTAGACAGAAAAACTATTGAAATGGAACAGAAATTCAAGAAACAGGTTCAAGTTCATAAGAAAATCATGCATATAACATAGGTGGTATCTCATATCATTGGGGCAAAGAATTATTTTTTAATAAATGGTATGGGAAAATGAGATAGTCATTTGTAAAAAGATGAAATTATATTCTTCTCTTAACTCATATACAAGAATAAACTTTAAATGGATCAGGATTTAACTATACACAATTGAAGTATATCAGTACTAGAAGAAAACAGGTGAATTCCTTTGTAAGCTGAGTGTAGGGAAGGCTTTCAAGCTATAACTCAAAATCTAGATGCAACAAAAGAGTAGATCAATACATTTGATTGCAAAAAGCAATTTAAAAAGATCGCACCAAAGCATTCCATAGGTAAATCAAAAGGCATGGACAAATTGGAAGAAAATATTTGCAACACATATCACAGATGTGGGATGATATACCTAATATATAGAGATGTTTTTTTAAATTAGGGAGAAAACCAAAAATCTGATAGTAAAATGACAAAGTTCATGAGTACCCAATTTATTAAAATATAAAAATGACCCTTAAATATATGGAAATATGTTCAGTTTTACTCATCATAGAGAAATGCAAGTTTAAACTAGTATGTCACATTTCATCTATCAGATTGGCAAAAATTCAAAAACTTGATAATATACTTAGTTGGTGATGTTGCAGGAAAATAGGGAGTATCATACACTGTCAATGAGAATGAAAAATGGTACTGTCTCCACAGAGGGAAATTTAGAAATATCTAACATGACTATATATTCACTAAGCCTTGGACCCAGCAATTCCATCTCTAAGAATTTATCCTGAAAATACACTGCCAACAATATGCACAACATTTGTCATTGCTGCATTTATGATAATTGCAAAATATTGGGAAGTACTTAAATGCTCAATGTAAGATATTAGCTGGGAAAAAAAACATGCTACATATTCACATGCACTGTAAAAAACAGAATGCAGATTATCTCTATAAACTGATATGGAGAAGTTTCTAAGATATATCGTTAAGTGACGAAAAACATTGCAAAAGAGCATGCTTAGTGTATCACCTTTTGTGTAAGAAAGAAGGGGAAATAATGAAGTGATTGTGTGTTTGCTTACTTTTGCCAAAGGAAACAAAGAAATAAAATCGATTACTTACAACAATGAGGGGAAATGGGATCAACAAGGCAAGGGAAAGATGATCACCTTTTGAATATGCCTTTTTGCATAGTTTTGACTTTTGGAAGCATGTTAATGTTTTACATACTCCAAAAAGCAAAATTAAATAGTCAGGAATGGGGAAATGAAATGAAACTAAATGCAAACAGAAATAAGTGAATTCAAGTGTACTTTGAATTAATAACACAGCCACATTGAAGGGAAAAAATTAATCCAAAATAACTTTATTTTTCAAAATAACTTTTGAGTACAACTCCGACTATACTATACATCCTTGATATAGGTGAATAAAAGAGCTAAAATGCTTTTGGTGGTATGGGTAAAGCTATTCTGAAACAATTTTAATGTAGGACTGTATGATTGAGGAAATGGGTTAATGTTTTGGGGAGCTAGGATTCTAAATGTGGACAAGTGACATCTCAACATTAAATAGAGGAAAGGGAGGAAGAACTCTGTAGACAACATTGGAATTCCAAGTACCAGTTTCCTCCTGATTTCCTATCTATACATAGTCCCTAGTTCTGTACATCGAGAGAGCCTAGAAGCAATAATATTTCAGTAGTAATGAGTATACCTAGTGACAATTTCTTTTTTTTTAAGGTTCTTTATTCTTCTAATGGTCCTGCATAATTCTCTACTCTGTTTTCTTGAGACAAAGACACAGGGGAATATTTGGGAGTTAAACAAAAGAGCCACTTCCAGGGCTCTTCCTTAGAGTCAGTGAGGATTCATTCACCTCTACCGGCCCCTACCTCCCTTTGTAGTTCTAAACAAGGTGAAGTGACATTTGGAATGGTACACTGAGTCCCTGATGGATCCTGGAGTAGCTTCCTTATCACTAAGGACTCATCACTGAATAAATTTAAATTATGTTTGGCCTTCTTTTTTCCTTAAACCACTTTAAAAGTCTTTGTTTCTAAATACCATTCTTCAAGAAAAGGAAAACAGGTATCTTTGAAGCAATAGCTAATTTTAGGGCAGCATCAGTACAAGTACAAGACAGATCTGTAACATCTTTTTGTGCCAGAAAACAAGGAAATACTAAATAATAATAACAAAAAGAAGCGAGTAGAGCATATCAGAAAAGATATAGAAACCACGTTGAAAGAGCACGCACTGGCCAAATCTGGGACAATTTGAGCATCAAAACAAGTAAGGACATTAATGGATTATAACCTATTGAACTAAATAGGAATCATGAGTTCATATAATAGACAGATGAAAGAGAGATAGATAGATAATAGAAGATGAGAAGAGAGGACCCTTTGATATGTGTTGCAAAACTTTCTTACAGTAGGATGCCAACTGGTAAACGTGAAAGGAATAGTGATGGTGGCAAATCACCATTTTATAACCATCAGAGTAGATTGGATCAGGCATGAATCATCACTAGATGTTAAATCGAAAGGGGAAGTTTGATGAGGAACAGGATGTTTTGATGGTCTCAAAAAATGTTTCCCTACAGGGGCGGAGCCAACATGGCGGCGTGAGTAGGACAGTGGGAATCTCCTCCCAAAAACATATATACTTTTGAAAATACAACAAACACAACTAGCCCTAAAAGAGAGACCAGAAGACGCAGGACAGTGGCCAGACTGCAGCTACACCAGCGAGAACCCAGCGACTGGTGAAAGGGGTAAGATACAAGCCCCGGCCCGGCGGGACCCGAGCGCCCCTCCCCCCAGCTCCCGGCGGGAGAAGAATAGGCAGAGCGGGAGGGAGACGGAGCCCAGGACTGCCGAACACCCAGCCCCAGCCATCCGGGCCAGAGCGCAGACACAGTACGTGCCCAGGGGGCCCTGGATACTGGGGAAACAGGGAGTAAGACCTCTGAGCGGGTGCCGAAGCTGATGCCCCTGTGACAAAGAAAAGCGGGGGCTTTTTGAAAGTCTTAAAGGGACAGGGACTTAACAGCTTGACGGAAACAACCCAGGTCACAGTACAGCAGCTGGAAAATACAGGGAAAACCGGGTGCAATAACCCCCTGGGCAACAGCTCTGAGAACCCTCAAGGAGGTAAACAGTCAAGCAGCCCCCCCATCCATCACCCCACCGGGCGCTGCGAAAGCAGAGAAGCAGCCTGAGACAAATTCCGCCCACAGAAAGGGAAATTTCTCCCTTCCGGCCAGGCAAGACACAAAGACCCACTCTACACGCAATTACCCAACACAAGCCACTAGGGGTCGCAGTTGTCCCAGTAAAGAAAGGCCAGTAGCAAGTGAAAATTTTGGCCCTCCCAGTTGACAGTCAATAGCACCTGTCAACATGAAAAGGCAAAAAAATATGATCCAGACAAGACTAACCCAGACAGCTTCGGCATCTGCTACATCTTCCCCTGAGAAGGAATCTGGGGAGATAGATTTAGCCAGTCTTCCTGAAAAAGAATTCAAAACAAAAGTCATAACCATGCTGAGAAATATGCAAGAACTAAGGAAGGAGAATTCAGAAATAAAACAAGCTCTGGAAGGACTTCAAAACAGAATGGACGAGATGCAAGAGACCATTAATGGACTAGAAAACAGAGAACAGGAACGCAGAGAAGCTGATGCAGAGAGAGATAAAAGAATCTCCAGGAATGAAAGAATTTTAAGAGAGCTGAGGGACCAAACGAAAAGGAAAAATATAAGAATCATAGGTATTCCAGAAGAAGTAGAGAGAGAAAAGGGGATAGAAAATGTCTTTGAAGAAATAATTGCTGAAAATTTCCCCAAACTAGGGGAAGAAATGGCCTCTCAGACCACAGAGGTACACAGAACTCCCATGACAAGGGATCCAAGGAGGGCAACACCAAGACACATAATAATTAAAATGGCAAAGATCAAAGACAAGGACAAAGTATTACAGGCAGCCAGAGAGAAAAAAAAGGTTACCTACAAAGGAAAACCCATCAGGCTATCATCAGACTTCTCAACAGAAACCCTACAGGCCAGAAGAGAATGGCATGATATACTTAATGCAATGAAACAGAAGGGCCTCGAACCAAGACTACTGTATCCAGCACGAATATCATTTAAATATGAAGGAGGGATTAAACAATTCCCAGACAAGCAAAAGTTGAGGGAATTTGCCTCCCACAAACCACCTCTACAGGGCATCCTACAGGGACTGCTCTAGATGGGAGCACTCCTAAAAAGAGCACACAACAAAACACCCAACATATGAAGAAGGGAGGAGGAGGAATAAGAAGGGAGAGAAATAAAGAATCATCAGACTGTGTTTATAATAGCTCAACAAGCGAGTTAAGTTAGACAGTAAGATAGTAAAGAAGCTAACCCTAAACCTTTGGTAACCACAAACTTAAAGCCTGCAATGGCAATAAATTCATACCTTTCAATAATCACCCTAAATGTAAATGGACTGAATGCACCAATCAAAAGACACAGAGTAATAGAATGGATAAAAAAGCAAGATCCATCCATATGCTGCTTACAAGAGACTCACCTCAAACCCAAAGACGCGCACAGACTTAAAGTCAAGGGATGGAAAAAGATATTTCAAGCAAACAACAGAGAGAAGAAAGCAGGTGTTGCAATTCTGGTATCAGACAAAACAGACTTCAAAATAAAGAAAGTAACAAAAGACAAAGAAGGACATTACATAATGAAAAAGGGCTCAGTCCATCAAGAGGATATAACCATTATAAATATATATGCACCCAATACAGGAGCACAAACATACCTGAAACAAATATTAATAGAACTAAAGGAGGAAATAGAATGCAATGCATTCATTCTAGGAGACTTCAACACACCACTCACTCCAAAGGACAGATCCACCAGACAGAAAGTAAATAAGGACACAGAGGCACTGAACAACACACTAGAACAGATGGACCTAATAGACATCTACAGAACTCTACATCCAAAAGCAACAGGATACACATTCTTCTCAAGTGCACATGGAACATTCTCCAGAATAGACCACATACTAGGACACAAAAAAAGCCTCAGTAAATTCCAAAAGATTGAAACCCTACCAACCAACTTTTCAGACCACAAAGGCATTAAACTAGAAATAAACTGCTCAAAGAAAGCAAAAAGGCTCACAAACACATGGAGGCTAAACAACACGCTCCTAAATAATCAATGGATCAATGACCAAATCAAAATGGAGATCCAGCAATATATGGAAACAAATGACAACAACAACACTAAGCCCCAACTTCTGTGGGACACAGCAAAAGCAGTCTTAAGAGGAAAGTATATAGCAATCCAAGCATATTTAAAAAAGGAAGAGCAATCCCAAATGAACGGTCTAATGTCACAACTATCAAAATTGGAAAAAGAAGAACAAATGAGGCCTAAGGTCAGAAGAAGGAGGGGCATAATAAAGATCAGAGAAGAAATAAATAAAATTGAGAAGAATAAAACAATAGCAAAAATCAATGAAACCAAGAGCTGGTTCTTCGAGAAAATAAACAAAATAGATAAGCCTCTAGCCAGACTTATTAAGAGGAAAAGAGAGTCAACACAAATCAACAGTATCAGAAATGAGAAAGGAAAAATCACGACGGACCCCGCAGAAATACAAAGAATTATTAGAGACTACTATGAAAACCTATATGCTAACAAGCTGGGAAACCTAGGAGAAATGGACAACTTCCTAGAAAAATACAACCTTCCAAGACTGACCCAAAAAGAAACAGAAAATCTAAACAGACCAATTACCAGCAACGAAATTGAAGCGGTAATCAAAAAACTACCAAAGAACAAAACCCCCGGGCCAGATGGATTTACCTCGGAATTTTATCAGAGTTACAGGGAAGACATAACACCCATTCTCCTTAAAGTTTTCCAAGAAATAGAAGAGGAGGGGATACTCCCAAACTCATTCTATGAAGCTAACGTCACCCTAATACCAAAACCAGGCAAAGACCCCACCAAAAAAGAAAACTACAGACCAATATCCCTGATGAACGTAGACGCAAAAATACTCAACAAAATTTTAGCAAACCGAATTCAAAAATACATCAAAAGGATCGTACACCATGACCAAGTGGGATTCATCCCAGGGATGCAAGGATGGCACAACATTCGAAAGTCCATCAATATCATCCACCACATCAACAAAAAGAAAGACAAAAACCACATGATCATCTCCATAGATGCTGAAAAAGCATTTGACAAAGTTCAACATCCATTCATGATAAAACTCTCAGCAAAATGGGAATAGAGGGCAACAACCTCAACATAATAAAGGCCATCTATGAAAAACCCACAGGCAACATTATATTGAATAGCGAGAAGCTGAAAGCATTTCCGCCGAGATCGGGAACTAGACAGGGATGCCCACTCTCCCCACTGTTATTTAACATAGTACTGGAGGTCCTAGCCACGGCAATCAGACAAAACAAAAAAATACAAGGAATCCAGATTGGCAAAGAAGAAGTCAAACTGTCACTATTTGCAGATGACATGATACTGTACATAAAAAACCCTAAAGACTCCACCCCAGAACTACTAGAACTGATATCGGAATAGAGCAAAGTTGCAGGATACAAAATCAATACACAGAAATCTGTGGCTTTCCTATATACCAACAATGAACCAACAGAAAGAGAAATCAGGAAAACAACTCCATTCACAATTGCATCAAAAAAAATAAAATACCTAGGAATAAACCTAACCAAAGAAGTGAAAGACTTATATTCTGAAAACTACAAGTCACTCTTAAAAGAAATTAAAGGGGACACTAACAGATGGAAACGCATCCCATGCTCATGGCTAGGAAGAATTAATATTGTCAAAATGGCCATCCTGCCCAAAGCAATATACAGATTTGATGCAATCCCTATGAAACTACCAGCAACATTCTTCAATGAACTGGAACAAATAATTCAAAAATTCATATGGAATCACCGAAGACCCCGAATAGCCAAAGCAATCCTGAGAAAGAAGAATAAAGTAGGGGGGATCTCACTCCCCAACTTCAAGCTCTATTATAAAGCCATAGTAATCAGGACAATTTGGTACTGGCACAAGAACAGAGCCACAGACCAATGGAACAGACTAGACAATCCAGACATTAACCCAGACATATATGGTCAATTAATATTTGATAAAGGAGCCATGGACATAAAATGGCGAAATGACAGTCTCTTCAACAGATGGTGCTGGCAAAACTGGACAGCTACATGTAGGAGAATGAAACTGGACCATTGTCTAACCCCATATACAAAAGTAAACTCAAAATGGATCAAAGACCTGAATGTAAGTCACGAAACCATTAAACTCTTGGAAGAAAACATAGGCACAAACCTCTTAGACATAAACATGAGTGACCTCTTCTTGAACATATCTCCCCGGGCAAGGAAAACAACAGCAAAAATGAACAAGTGGGACTATATTAAGCTGAAAAGCTTCTGTACAGCAAAAGACACCATCAATAGAACAAAAAGGAACCCTACAGTATGGGAGAATATCTTTGAAAATGACACATCCGATAAAGGCTTGACATCCAGAATATATAAAGAGCTCACACGCCTCAACAAACAAAAAACAAATAACCCAATTAAAAAATGGGCAGAGGAACTGAACAGACAGTTCTCCAAAAAAGAAATACAGATGGCCAACAGACACATGAAAAGATGCTCCACATCACTAATTATCAGAGAAATGCAAATTAAAACTACAATGAGGTATCACCTCACACCAGTAAGGATGGCTGCCATCCAAAAGACAAACAACAACAAATGTTGGTGAGGCTGTGGAGAAAGGGGAACCCTCCTGCACTGCTGGTGGGAATGTAAACTTGTTCAACCATTGTGGAAAGCAGTATGGAGGTACATCAAAATGCTCAAAACAGACATACCATTTGACCCAGGAATTGCACTCCTAGGAATTTACCCTAAGAATGCAGCAATCAAGTATGAGAAAGACTAATGTACCCCTATGTTTATCGCAGCACTATTTACAATAGACAAGAATTGGAAGCAACCTAAATGTCAATCGATAGATGAATGGATAAAGAAGATGTGGTACATATACACAATGGAATACTACTCAGCCATAAGAAAAGGGCAAATCCAACCATTTGCAGCAACATGGATGGAGCTGGAGGGTATTATGCTCAGTGAAACAAGCCAAGCAGAGAAAGAGAAATATGAAATGATTTCACTCATCTGTGGAATATAAGAACAAAGGAAAAACTGAAGGAACAAAACAGCAACAGAATCACAGAACTCAAGAATGGACTAACAGGTACCAAAGGGAAAGGGACTGGGGAGGATGGGTGGGTAAGGAGGGATAAGGGGGGGCAGAAAAAGAGGGGTATTAAGATTAGCATCCATAGCGGGGTGGGAGAAAGGGGAGGGCTGTACAACACAGAGAAGACAAGTAGTGATTCTACAACAGTTTGCTACGCTGATGGACAGTGACTGTAAAGGAGTATATAGGGGGTCCTGGTATAGGGGAGAGCCTAGTAAACAAAGTATTCGTCATGTAAGTGTAGATTAATGATTAAAAAAAAAAAAAAGCAGTTCCTATGTGGTGACCTCTAAAGAGTTCTACACAATGATATAAAGGGCATATAAAAGTGTAGGCAAAGGGTCTGTTTGTGTTTATACAGAGGATCAAAGCCTAATTTGGCTACCCCGAAAATGAACTAAGATACGATATGAAAAAGAACTTCCAACATCAGCACTCTCGGGAAGACTCATGCCAGAAGATGATCAGCAAAAAAAAAAAAAACTCCAACAAAGATCCACACACTGTCACAGGTGTAGATGCACTCATCCCACCAGTTCCTGGACTTGCCATGGGAATGATGAAGGAGATATCTAAGCTGGCCTGTGCATACAGTAAAACAAAAATTGGACTGGATCTATACTGTTGGAACTAAACCAAGAATTAGGAGAAGTGCAAATTGTAGCACTCCAAAATCTTACAACCACAGACTATTTATCGTTAAAAGAACATATGGGATATGAACAGTCCCCAGGAATGGGTTGTTCTAGTTTATCTGAATTCTCTCAGACTGTTTAAGTTCAGTCGGACAATATCCACCATATCATAGATAAGTTTTCACAAATGCCTAAGGTGCCTAACTGGTTTTCTTGGTTTCACTGGAGATGGCTGGTAATTACAGGTATGCTTTGGTTAGGTAACTATATTCCTATTATGTTAATGTGTGTGCGCAATTTAATTAGTAGTTTAAAACCTATCCATGCTGAAGTTACTCTACAAGAAGATATGTCAAAGAAATAATCAATCTTCCCAGGTTTTCTTCTGCCTGCTACTTCTATAGCTTTTCTTCTTCCTACCTAATCACAACCTTTAAATAGAACTCGTGCCACATGTCGAATTTACCGAGTATCATAATTCTTCCAAGTGGTAAAGACACCTCAAGACAAATGCTGGGCATAGAAGCCACAGGGCATAAATATGCAAAAAGCAAAAAGCTAACCTTTTCAAACAATAAGGCTTCTCTCTCACTTACCAACTTAACATTTCCCTGTATGGCCCCGGAAGATGACTGGTTAGCCAGAGACGGGTAAGATTCCTCAAGGGAGGAACAACCTAAGACAGGCACAGTCGCAGGGGGCCATCTGGTGAGAAAATGGGGAGCAGCAGAGGTGAGGCTTAGAACCTCCCCCCTCATGTTCTGAGAGAAATCTTCTGCATACATGGATGTTTATTGCCCTGGTCTAGCTTGGATTAACACATAGTCTACAGGCAGACACCTGATCATCTACATTTGCTCTCTTACAACACTAAACTATGTTTTCTACCTTTATCTCGTATCTACCTACCACTTCAGCATTTTATTAAAAATAATAATAATAGAGAAATGTGGTATCCACATATAAATCAGGTTTAAAAATCAAATGAATATTCATATTTGAACTGACTGTGTATAGTTCATAATGCATGAACAAAACCGAAAGCTTCTGTGATGACTGCCCTTGCACTGCTCACCATGTAACTTATTCACTATGTAAGAATTTGTACTCCATGTAAGAATTTGTTCCTTATGCATCAGAAGATTGGAGACTGACGAAAATTAGGCTTGGGGTGGATTAATGATTGTGCATTGAGTATTGACCCCCCTATACAACTATTTGATCAATAAATATGAGAGATGCCCTCACAAAATATATATATATATATATATAAACACACTTCCAATTGTAAAATAAATAAGTAACCGGGATGTAATGTATAGCATAAGGAATATAGTCAAAATATTGTAACAACTTGGTATGGTGATAGCTGGTACCTAGAATTATCATGTATATAAATGTTGAATCACTGTGTTGTACACCTGAAACTAATGTAATGCAATACTGTTGTCAACTACCCTTCAATAAAAAAAAAAAAAAAAAATGTTTCCCTACAGATAGAATGTCCTGATAGGACACTTTAGAACCCCAAATTGCAATATCTGAAATTTAGATCCCAATGCATGGGCTTAACAGCAAATTTGATACAACAAAAGATAGGTCATTAGAAAATATTCAAAGCTTAGCACAGAGAAAAATGTTAAAACACTGAAAGTTTAGATGTGAAAGAATGGAAAAAGATTTATCATCTAAACATTAACCAAAAAAAAAAAAAAAAAAAGAAGCTTGCATAGTAATATCAGACAAAATAGACCTTAAGATAAAAAGCATTATTAAAGATAAAGAGGCACATTTCAGAATAATAAGATACTTAATACAACTCAAAGTTATACAATTTTAAATGTTAATTGCACTTACTGACATATGACATACCCTCAAAATGTGTAAAGATTGACAGAGCTATGAAGAGAAATAGGCAAATCCTTGCTTGTATTAGAAAATTTTACATATTGATCTCAATATTTGATAGGCAAAAAAAGAAGTTCAAGAAATAATTATTTGAAAATAATTAGCAAACAACCTCAGAAACATTTAAAAAATGACCCAACCCAAGAAATTAAAGCTGCACATTTTTCTTTTCAAGTATACATGGAACATTTATTGTAATTGACTTTATGCTGGGTCATAAAACAAGTCTCAGCAAACTTCAAAGAATTCATGCCATACTGACTATGTTCCCTGTCCATAATGCAAACAAACCTGAAATCAATAACAAAGGCATAATGGTAAATTTTCCATATGTTTAGAAATATAGAAATACACTTGAAAATAGTCCATGGGTCAAAGAAGAAGTCACAAAGAATATTAGAAAATTTTTGAACTGAATGATAATAAAAAAATCAAAATATTTTTGTGTAGATAGGCAAAGAAAAAAGTAATCTTTATACTATAATAGGATAAAGTAATAAATCAAGTATCTTTGGTAAGAAGTTAGAAAAAGAATAACCTATTAATAGCAAAGAAATTAGAAGTAAATTAATAATAATTATAAGAAGAAATTAATGAAACAAAAAAGTACAGTGGAGAAGATCAGTAAAACCCAAAGTTGCTTCTTTGAAAAGACTAATATCCTGATACACTTCCTCTGAGTATATCAAGAAGAAAAGAGAGAAAGCACATATTCAATGTTAGGGATGAAAAAGGCAACATTGCTAGACATTCTGCTGACGCTAAAAATAATAATATTAATGGCATATTATTAGTAACATAGTTTAGGTTTCGATTACATGGGCAACATTCTGGAAAAATGCAACTTAGCTAAAGTGAAGATCTTTGGTGTATGGTTAGATTTCTTAGGATATAAAAAAATGTGCTAACAATAAAGGAAAATATTAATGAAGTTTACTATGTTGAAATTAAGAACTTGTCTATTCATCAAATAACACCAGTAAGAAGATTAAAGTTCAGCCAAGAGTGGGAGAAAATATTTACCATATATGTAATAGACGAAGAGCTGATGCTAGGAATGAAAAAGAACTTCTACAAATCCATAAGGAGACGACAAACAGCCAAACAGAAAAACAGGTAGAAGTCTTGAATAGGCACTTCACAAACGAAGCTATCTAAATGGTCAACAAGTGCATGAAAAGGTGTTTGACCCCATTACTAACCAGTAAATGTAAGTTAAATCCATAGATCCCATTATACTCAACCAGAATGGATAACTACAAGTCTGGTAGTACCAAGTGCTGGAGTGGATGTGAACAATTGAAACTTTTAACATACATTGCTGGGGGAAGTGTAAATTTCACAAAACTTCCATGGAAAAGAGTTGTTGTTATATTCTGAAATTGAACATACATACACCCTATGACCCAACAAGACCATTCCTAGATTTACACCCAATCTAAAATTCATGCATATGAGTGCTAAGAGGTTTGTATAAGAATATATACAAATAAAAAACATATATATTATATATAAAATAAATAAATAAATACATATACAAAATAGCTGAAGTTTTCATCATGGCCCCAAACTGGGAGCAACCTAGATGTACATACATAGTAAAGTTGAATGATCTAGAGCTATATGCCAATAATGCTTGTGGAAAAGTTAGCCTCAAGGAATAAATACTGTATGGCTCCATTTCTATTAAGTGAAAAATAACAGGCAAAACATTAGTCTTTAGGGATGTATGCTTAAGTAGTAAAACTATAAAGTAATGTATGGAAGTAATTGCCAAAAAAATCAGGATAATGTTGCCCTTGTTGAGGAGAAAGCATGATGTGGTTTCTGGAGTACTGATAATCATCTAAATAAGAGGTAGAAAATTAATCCAGTGCTTATTTTTGTAAATAAAGTTTTATTGGAACAAACCAGGCCCACTCATTCACTGTTGTCCTTGGCTGCTTTCACAAATACTACAGCAGAGTTAAGTAGTTGCTAATCAGACCAAATCAGCTAAGTAAAATGTTTTTTTTTTAGCTAAGCCATGTTTTACTTGGCTCTTAATAGAAAAAGTTTGCTAACCCCTGACCTGGTTCTTCACCTGGAAATTGATTTCCCAGATGTTCCTTTGTGACAACTGCCCTCTGAATTTTTTCTTTGCTATACATTCTTGTTTTGTGTGCTTTTCTGTATATCTATTGTATTTCACAATAAAATGATATTTTAAATCTCTACCTGAATTCAAGCAGAGACCACCAGAGTAGGGTGGATATATGGGTACTGGGTTGTGGGTGACCCACTCCCGTCGAACCACCTTGCATGCAATTTGTACTTACATCTCAGCAAATTTACACTTCATGGGGTTTCAGGGTTACTCAGGAAGAGTCAAAGGGGAATGTCCCCTCTTTACAGATGGAGAAACTAAGGCTCAGAGAGATTGTCTTACCTTAGAGGTTTGGTGCAGAGACGGTATTTGTACCCATTCTGCCCCACTGTAATGTCCCTGATCTTTCCATGAAACCATGAGACTGTATCCTGATTATTGTTAGAAATGAAACAAATAGGGAAAGAAGGAAAACCAGCCCAGTCTTCCAGCATTTTAAGGCTTATATCCAGACCCTAAATTTAGCCAGTATGTTTTTCTCCAGAACACAAAAAGAATGCTTAACTGAATTATATTTTTAGTCTCCTGAATACACTACTTTTCCAAAAGGCTTTTGGAGGAGGGGGAAAAGAATAGGGCTCTAGAAACTTCTAGTAACTTACCGGTGGTTATACACGGTACCCTACCTTCAAACCCAAGTTCAATTCCCAAGCTTTTGGAGGCCTGCACATGATTGATGGGTTTAATCACCACGGTCCCTCCAAACCATTCTGCAAGCCGTTAAAATGAAATGACAACACTGGCCAGCCACTCATTCCCTATGAGAGCTTTATTCTGTTTTCTCTGCAATATGCTCAGAGTCACAAACGAAGCAATCGCCTTTTCCCGGGAACAATTAAGGCAGAGGTGATGCCTTCTTGGGATCTGCTCTGCTTTGGCAAATCTTAATGCCTTTGATCAACAGTTCACACAGTATAAATAATGGGACAGATGAATCTGCCGGACATTAAAATTGTCCACTCAACTCTACACCAAGAACATTACATGGAATTAGACCTCAGGGAATGCTGCTGACAGCTGCCAACCAGCCAGTGCTGCTCCCCAATTCCATGGAAATTCTCAGCAGATTAGGTCACTCAGATTCTTTAATCTTTACGTGACCTTAACTGGCCAGGTCATCATAGTGGCATTTTTGTCCATCACACTTGAGATTATTTATGTAACTGGCTGAGTTATACGTAACGTTCTTGCTAGCCCTTAAGATATTGGGGGCACCATTGGCTAATGTGCCTGACTTTGGTATCAGGCAGATCTAGGTTCATATCCCAGCTTTTCCTGTTACCAGGGGAGGCAATGTTACAAGCTATTTAATCTTTCAAAACTTTGTGTTCTTTACATAGAAAACACACAGTTGTTAAGAGATAATAGGTACAAAACTGATAGGAAGTAATGGTAGCCATCATAACAGTTGTTTAATTCCTGGTACCCATAATTATTGTTTAATGAAGCCCTAATTGTATTTATTGACTGGTCAGGCTAGGAGTGGCCAGGTGCAATGGGGAGGTATTATTGAGCCCATCAGAAATGGAAGGTGTCAAGATGGGGTGAGAACATTTTATTATGGGGTACCCCCTTCACCCACTCCCACCTACTACCCATATTCCCTGGGCTGGGGTCTCTGCTGCTTGACCCTCCAGACCTCATGTGGTCCCTGTGGCCCAGGGCTGGGAAAAGTCCTTGAATATTCATAAATCTCTCTGAAGTTTTGTCATCTTCCTGACCGGCTTCCTAGCAGCAGAATTTTTTTTTTACAAACCTCTGGTTTTGTTTGGTTTTGGTTTTAAATTAGAATACAGTAATTTAATTAGGATATGGCAAGTCATCATTCCCTCACTACTCCAGTCCTTGTGTATTTCTGAAATCACATTGTTCTCTCCTTCTAGTGGCTGGGATGGGCTTCTGACCTGCTGTAATTTTGCTGTTCAACATTTTCAAGCCCACTTGAAATGAATCACCTACTGTATGTGTCATAGGACTTTCATCCCTGTTCTCTCACTTGATCCTCAGAACATGCCTGTGAGGATTTTTAGGAGCTAGTACCACCTCCGCTTTACTGGTGAGGGGCAGGGAGCTCATAGGCCAAGGGATACCTGGGGTAAGATGGCGACCCCCTGGGTCTGTGCCAGCTTCCTGTGCTTCTCTGCAGAGGATCATTATACCATCTCTAGACTAGTTAGTCTTAGCTGCAAAGGGATGTTAACCAATGGGAAGCCAGTCCTTTTAAAGACCCATCTGTGGTCTGGGAAAGGCCCAGGTCCAATAAAAAAAGAGGGCCCAGACCCCCCTTCCCTGCTTGCAGACTTAGCTCCTGAACCCACGTGCCCCCAGCTGGCAGACTCTCCAGCTAAGTCTGCCCTGCTCAGCTTCAGCCTCCCCCTGTCCATCACTACCTCCTCTGTCCAGTCTCTCCTTGGGCTGCATCCGACACCTCCTTCCAGCTTCCCACTTCTGGTTGCATTTCTTGGCTACTGACACCCTGATGTGTCCTCTGGAGAAAGAATCCTGTATGGTCTCACCCAGCCACCTCCACGCCTGTGTGCTACCCTCTCAGGCAGCCTTCATCTTGACCCTGATGCCAGCTTAGGGAGCCCCTGCTGGCCCCTAATGCTCAGTAGAGCATTAGGTTAGAATGGTAAAATTTACATTATATTTTACCACAATAAAAAGAAAATGTAACTTTTAAGCTGATATTGAAATTCATAAATTGGTTTTAAAAAACAAAAATCAGGTACTGGAACCCATTCTCTTAGTCATCCCCTGTATCAGATGAGCCCAGGGCTTATTATATGTATATGACCATGTATATCTTTTTCTATTCAGGTCTCATCTGCAGAGCTGAGCTGGGCCAGAACTCTAAAACCGCCAGGTATCTGGGCAGAATTTCTAAAAGGAAGATAATGTCCCACACTGCTGGGTTAATGCCTGGTCATCCCCTGTCGCTGGCAGAGGCTGCCCCTTGCCTGGCAAGAGTCCAGAGGTTCAGCAGCCAGGATCACATTAGTGAGTCAACCTAAGCCAGTCCTATCCTACCACCTCTTGCCCTTCTGCTCTTAGTCTCTCCCCAGCTTTAATATTTCAGCCTGTTTGCTCTGGGCCTGTCCCTACTTCTGGACCCTAGTTTACCCACATCTCTAGACACTATTCCACATTTCGGTTCCTGGCTTACAGCAGGTCTGTTCCCTCTTTAGAAGTGGCACAGTGCAATCAATAATCTGATACAGGGGATGACTAAGAGAATGGGTTCCAGTGTCTGATTTTTGTTTTTTAAAACCAATTTATGATTTTCAATATCAGCTTAAAAGTTACATTTTCTTTTTATTGTGGTAAAATATAATGCAAATTTTACCATTCTAACCATTTATTTTTTATTTTATTTTATTTTTTATTTTTTATTTTTTTATTGAAGGGCAGTTGACACACAGTATTACATTACATTAGTTTCAGGTGTACAACACAGTGATTCGACATTTATATACATGATAATTCTAGGTACCAGCTATCACCATACCAAGTTGTTACAATATTTTGACTATATTCCTTATGCTATACATTACATCCCGGTTACTTATTTGTTTTACCATTGGAAGTGTGTACTTTTTTTTTTTTTTTTTTTTGTGAGGGCATCTCTCATATTTATTGATCAAATGGTTGTTAACAACAATAAAATTCTGTATAGGGGAGTCAATGCTCAATGCACAATCATCACTCCACCCCAAGCCTAAGTCTCCAATCTTCTGAAGCATAACAAACAAGTTCTTACATGGAGAACAAATTCTTACATAGTGAATAAGTTACATGGTGAACAGTACAAGGGCAGTCATCACAGAAACTTTCAGTTTTGCTCATGCATTATGAACTATAAACAGTCAGTTCAAATATGAATACTCATTTGATTTTTTTTTTTTTTTAATTTTTTTTTTTTTTAATAATTATTTTTTATTGAAGGGTAGTTGACACACAGTATTACATTACATGAGTTTCAAGTGTACAACACAGTGGTAGAACATTTATATACATAATTCTAGGTTCCAGCTATCACCCTACCAGGCTGTTACAATATCTTGACTATATTCCTTATGCTATACATTACATCCCGGTTACTAATTTATTTTACCATTGGAAGTCTGTCCTTCTTTTTTTTTTTTTTTTTTTTTTTTTGTGAGGGCATCTCTCATATTTATTGATCAAATGGTTGTTAACGACAATAAAATTCTGTATAGGGGAGTCAATGCTCAATGCACAATCATTAATCCACCCCAAGCCTAATTTTTGTCAGTCTCCAATCTTCTGAGGCATAACAAACAAGTTTTTACATGTAGAACAAATTCTTACATAATGAATAAGTTACATAGTGAACAGTACAAGGGCAGTCATCACAGAAACTTTCGGTTTTGCTCATGCATTATGAACTCTAAACGGTCAGTTCAAATATGAATACTCATTTGGTTTTTATACTTGATTTATATGTGGATACCACCTTTCTCTCTTTATTATTATTATTTTTAATAAAATGCTGAAGTGGTAGGTAGATACAAGATAAAGGTAGAAAACATAGTTTAGTGTTGTAAGAGAGCAAATGTAGATGATCAGGTGTGTGCCTGTAGACTATGTGTTAATCCAAGCTAGACCAGGGCAATAAAACATCCACGTATGTAGAAGATTTCTCTCAGAACGGGGGGGTGAGGTTCTAAGCCTCACCTCTGTTGATCCCCAATTTCTCACCTGATGGCCTCCCTGCGACTGTGCCTGTCTTAGGTTGTTCCTCCCTTGAGGAATCTTACCCGTCTCTGGCTAACCAGTCATCTTCCGGGGCCATACAGGGAAATGTTAAGTTGGTAAGTGAGAGAGAAGCCTTATTGTTTGAAAAGGTTAGCTTTTTACTTCTTTGCATATTTATGCCCTGTGGCTTCTATGCCCAGCATTTGTCTTGAGGTATCTTTACCACTTGGAAGAATTATGATACTCGGTAAATTTGATATGAGGCACGAATTCTATTTAAGGGTTGTAATTAGGAAGGAAGAAGAAAAGCTATAGAAGTAGCAGGCAGAAGAAAACATGGGAAGATTGATTATTTCTTTGACATATCTTCTTGTAGAGTAACTTCAGCATGTATAGGTTTTAAGCTACTACTTAAATTGCACACACACATTAACATAATAGGAGTATAGTTACATAACCAAAGCATATCTGTAATTACCAGCCATCTGCAGTGAAACCAAGAAAACCAGTTAGGCACCTTAGGCATTTGTGAAAACTTATCTATGATATGGTGGATATTGTCCAACTGAACTTGAACAGTCTGAGAGAAATCAGACAAATTAAAACAACCCATTCCTGGGGACTGTTCACATGCCATATGTTCTTTTAACAGTAAATAGTTTGTAGTTGTAAGACTTTGGAGCGCTACAATTTGCACTTCTCCAAATTCTTGGTTGAGTTCCAACAGTATAGATCCAGTCCAATTTTGTTGTTTTACTGTATGCACAGGCCAGCTTAGATATCTCCTTCCTCATTCCCATGGCAAGTCCAGGAACTGGTGGGATGAGTGCATCTACAGCTGTAGCAGTGCGTGGATCTTTGTTGGGGTTTTTTGATGATCATTTTCTGGCATGAGTCTTCCAGAGAGTGCAGATGTTGGAAGTTCTTTTTCATATCGTATCTTAGTTCATTTTCGGGGTAGCCCAATTAGGCTTTGATCCTCTGTATGAACACAAACAGACCCTTTGCCTACACTTTTATATGCCCTTTATACCTTTGTGTAGAACTCGTTGGAGGTTACCACACAGGAACTGCCCTTTTTTCTTTTTTTTTTTTTTTTTTTTTGCTATCACTAATCTACACTTACATGACGAATATTATGTTTACTAGGCTCTCCCCTATACCAGGTCTCCCCTATAAACCCCTTTACAGTCACTGTCCATCAGCATAGCAAAATGTTGTAGAATCACTACTTGCCTTCTCTGTGTTGTACAGCCCTCCCTTTTCTCCTACCCCCCCATGCATGTTAATCTTAATACCCCCCTACTTCTCCCCCCCTTATCCCTCCCTACCCACCCATCCTCCCCAGTCCCTTTCCCTTTGGTACCTGTTAGTCCATTCTTGAGTTCTGTGATTCTGCTGCTGTTTTGTTCCTTCAGTTTTTCCTTTGTTCTTATATTCCACAGATAAGTGAAATCATTTGGTATTTCTCTTTCTCCGCTTGGCTTGTTTCACTGAGCATAATACCCTCCAGCTCCATCCATGTTGCTGCAAATGATTGGATTTGCCCTTTTCTTATAGCTGAGTAGTATTCCATTGTGTATATGTACCACATCTTCTTTATCCATTCATCAATTGATGGACATTTAGGTTGCTTCCAATTCTTGGCTATTGTAAATAGTGCTGCAATAAACATAGGGGTGCATCTGTCTTTCTCATACTTGATTGCTGCATTCTTAGGGTAAATTCCTAGGAGTGCAATTCCTGGGTCAAATGGTAAGTCTGTTTTGAGCATTTTGATGTACCTCCATACTGCTTTCCACAATGGTTGAACTAAGTTACATTCCCACCAGCAGTGCAGGAGGGTTCCCCTTTCTCCACAGCCTCACCAACATTTGTTGTTGTTTGTCTTTTGGATGGCAGCCATCCTTACTGGTGTGAGGTGATACCTCATTGTAGTTTTAATTTGCATTTCTCTGATAATTAGTGATGTGGAGCATCTTTTCATGTGTCTGTTGGCCATCTGTATTTCTTTTTTGGAGAACTGTCTGTTCAGTTCCTCTGCCCATTTTTTAATTGGGTTATTTGTTTTTTGTTTGTTGAGGTGTGTGAGCTCTTTATATATTCTGGATGTCAAGCCTTTATCGGATGTGTCATTTTCAAATATATTCTCCCATACTGTAGGGATCCTTCTTGTTCTATTGATGGTGTCTTTTGCTGTACAGAAGCTTTTCAGCTTAATATAGTCCCACTTACTCATTTTTGCTGTTGTTTTCCTTGCCCGGGGAGATATGTTCAAGAAGAGGTCACTCATGTTTATGTCTAAGAGGTTTGTGCCTATGTTTTCTTCCAAGAGTTTAATGGTTTCATGGCTTACATTCAGGTCTTTGATCCATTTTGAGTTTACTTTTGTATATGGCATTAGACAATGGTCCAGTTTCATTCTCCTACATGTAGCTGTCCAGTTTTGCCAGCACCACCTGTTGAAGAGACTGTCATTTCGCCATTGTATGTCCATGGATCCTTTATCAAATATTAATTGACCATATATGTCTGGGTTAATGTCTGGATTCTCTAGTCTGTTCCATTGGTCTGTGGCTCTGCTCTTGTGCCAGTACCAAATTGTCTTGATTACTATGGCTTTATAGTAGAGCTTGAAGTTGGGGAGTGAGATCCCCCCTACTTTATTCTTCTTTCTCAGGATTACTTTGGCTATTCGGGGTCTTTGGTGGTTCCATATGAATTTTTGAATTATTTGGTCCAGTTCATTGAAGAATGTTGCTGGTAGTTTCATAGGGATTGCATCAAATCTGTATATTGCTTTGGGCAGGATGGCCATTTTGACGATATTAATTCTTCCTAGCCACGAGCATGGGATGAGTTTCCATCTGTTAGTGTTCCCTTTAATTTCTCTTAAGAGTGACTTGTAGTTTTCAGAGTATAAGTCTTTCATTTCTTTGGTTTGGTTTATTCCTAGGTATTTTATTTTTTTCATGCAATAGTGAATGGAGTTGTTTTCCTGATTTCTCTTTCTGTTGGTTCATTGTTAGTGTATAGGAAAGCCACAGATTTCTGTGTATTGATTTTGTATCCTGCAACTTTGCTGTATTCTGATATCAGTTCTAGTAGTTTTGGGGTGGAGTCTTTAGGGTTTTTTATGTACAGTATCATGTCATCTGCAAATAGTGACAGTTTAACTTCTTCTTTGCCAATCTGGATTCCTTGTATTTCTTTGTTTTGTCTGATTGCCGTGGCTAGGACCTCCAGAACTATTTTAAATAACAGTGGGGAGAGTGGGCATCCCTGTCTAGTTCCTGATCTCTGAGGAAAAGCTTTCAGCTTCTCGCTGTTCAATATAATGTTGGCTGTGTGTTTATCATAGATGGCCTTTATTATGTTGAGGTACTTGCCCTCTATTCCCATTTTGCTGAGAGTTTTTATCATGAATGGATGTTGAACTTTGTCAAATGCTTTTTCAGCATCTATGGAGATGATCATGTGGTTTTTGTCTTTCTTTTTGTTGATGTGGTGGATGATGTTGATGGACTTTCGAATGTTGTACCATCCTTGCATCCCTGGGATGAATCCCACTTGGTCATGGTGTATGATCCTTTTGATGTATTTTTGAATTCAGTTTGCTAAAATTTTGTTGAGTATTTTTGCATCTACGTTCATCAGGGATATTGGTCTGTAGTTTTCTTTTTTGGTGGGGTCTTTGCCTGGTTTTGGTATTAGGGTGACGTTAGCTTCATAGAATGAGTTTGGGAGTATCCCCTCCTCCTCTATTTTTTGGAAAACTTTAAGGAGAATGGGTATTATGTCTTCCCTGTATGTCTGATAAAATTCCAAGGTAAATCCATCTGGCCCAGGGGTTTTGTTCTTTTGTAGTTTTTTGATTACCGCTTCAATTTCGTTGCTGGTAATTGGTCTGTTTAGATTTTCTGTTTCTTTCTGGGTCAGTCTTGGAAGGTTGTATTTTTCTAGGAAGTTGTCCATTTCTCCTAGGTTTCCCAGCTTATTAGCATAGGTTTTCATAGTATTCTCTAATAATTCTTTGTATTTCTGTGGGGTCCGTCGTGATTTTTCCTTTCTCGTTTCTGATACTGTTGATTTGTGTTGACTCTCTTTTCTTCTTAATAAGTCTGGCTAGAGGCTTATCTATTTTGTTTATTTTCTCGAAGAACCAGCTCTTGGTTTCATTGATTTTTGCTATTGTTTTATTCTTCTCAATTTTATTTATTTCTTCTCTGATCTTTATTATGCCCCTCCTTCTGCTGACCTTAGGCCTCATTTGTTCTTCTTTTTCCAATTTTGATAGTTGTGACATTAGACCGTTCATTTGGGATTGCTCTTCCTTTTTTAAATATGCTTGGATTGCTATATACTTTCCTCTTAAGACTGCTTTTGCTGTGTCCCACAGAAGTTGGGGCTTAGTGTTGTTGTTGTCATTTGTTTCCATATATTGCTGGATCTCCATTTTGATTTGGTAATTGATCCATTGATTATTTAGGAGCGTGTTGTTAAGACTCCATGTGTTTGTGGGCCTCTTTGCTTTCTTTGTACAGTTTATTTCTAGTTTTATGCCTTTGTGGTCTGAAAAGTTGGTTGGTAGGATTTCAATCTTTTGGAATTTTCTGAGGCTCTTTTTGTGTCCTAGTATGTGGTCTATTCTGGAGAATGTTCCATGTGCACTTGAGAAGAATGTGTATCCTGTTGCTTTTGGATGTAGAGTTCTATAGATGTCTATTAGGTCCATCTGCTCTACTGTGTTGTTCAGTGCTTCCGTGTCCTTACTTATTTTCTGCCCAGTGGATCTATCCTTTGGGGTGAGTGGTGTGTTGAAGTCTCCTAGAGTGAATGTATTGCAGTCTATTTCCCCCTTTAGTTCTGTTAGTATTTGTTTCACATATGCTGGTGCTCCTGTGTTGGATGCATATATATTTATAATGGTTATATCCTCTTGTTGGACTGAGCCCTTTGTCATTATGTGGCGTCCTTCTTCATCTCTTGTTACTTTCTTTGTTTTGAAGTCTATTTTGTCTGATATTAGTACTGCAACCCCTGCTTTCTTCTCGCTGTTGTTTGCCTGAAATATGTTTTTCCATCCCTTGACTTTTAGTCTGTACATGTCTTTGGGTTTGAGGTGAGTTTCTTGTAAGCAGCATATAGATGGGTCTTGCTTTTTTATCCATTCTATTACTCTGTGTCTTTTGATTGGTGCATTCAACCCATTAATATTTAGGGTGACTATTGAAAGATATGTACTTATTGCCATTGCAGGCTTTAAATTCGTGGTTACCAAAGGTTCAAGGTTAGCCTCTTTAGTATCTTACTGCCTAACTTAGCTCGCTTATTGAGCTGTTATATACACTATCTGGAGATTCTTTTCTTCTCTCCCTTCTTGTTCCTCCTCCTCGATTCTTCATATGTTGGGTGTTTTGTGCTGTGCTCTTTCTAGGAGTGCTCCCATCTAGAGCAGTCCCTGTAAGATGTTCTGTAGAGGTGGTTTGTGGGAAGCAAATTCCCTCAGCTTTTGTTTGTCTGGGAATTGTTTAATCCCACCATCATAGTTGAATGATAGTCATGCTGGACACAGTATCCTTGGTTCAAGGCCCTTCTGTTTCATTGTATTAAATATATCATGCCATTCTCTTCTGGCCTGTAGGGTTTCTGTCAAGAAGTCTGATGTTAGCCTGATGGGTTTTCCTTTATAGATGACCTTTTTCTCTCTAGGTGCCTTTAAAACTCTTTCCTTGTCCTTGATCTTTGCCATTTTAATTATTATGTGTCTTGCTGTTGTCCTCCTTGGATCCTTTCTGTTGGGGGTTCTGTGTATTTCCGTGGTCTGTTCGATTATTTCCTCCCCCAGTTTGGGGAAGTTTTCAGGAATTATTTCTTCCAAGATACTTTCCATCCCTTTTCCTCTCTCTTCTTCTTCTGGTACCCCTATAATACAGATATTGTTCCTTTTGGATTGGTCACACAGTTCTCTTAATATTGTTTCATTCCTGGAGATCCTTTTATTTCTCTCTACGTCAGCTTCTATGCGTTCCTGTTCTCTGGTTTCAATTCCATCAATGGCCTCTTGCATCCTATCCATTCTGCTTATAACCCTTCCGGAGTTTGTTTCATTTCTGCGATCTCCTTTCTGGCATCTGTGATCTCCCTCCGGACTTCATCCCATATCTCTTGCGTATATCTCTGCATCTCTGTCAGCATGTTTATGATTCTTATTTTGAATTCTTTGTCAGGAAGACTGGTTAGGTCTGTCTCCTTCTCTGGTGTTGTCTCTGTGATCTTTGTCTGCCTGTAGCTTTGCCTTTTCATGGTGATAGGAATAGTTTGCAGAGCTGGGACGAGTGATAGCTGGAAGAACTTCCCTTCTTGTTGGTTTGTGGCCCTCCTCTCCTGGGAGAACAGCGACCTCTAGTGGCTTGTGCTGGGCAGCTGCATGCAGACAGGGTTTCTGCTTCCTGCCCGGCTGCTATGGAGTTTATCTCCGCTGTGTCTGTGGGCGTGGCCTGGCTCCGGCAGCTGCTCCAAAGTGGTGGAGTTGCTGGAGGGGGAGCGGCCTGGAGTCTATTTATCTCCGTAAGGGGCCTTCCTGCTCCCTGCAGCCCAGGGGTTAGGGTGCCCAGATATCCCCGGATTCCCTACCTCTGGATTAAGTGTCCCGCCCTGCCCCTTTAAGACTTACAAAAAGCACCCGCCAAAACAAAACAACGACCACAAAAAAAAAAAAAAAAAATTTTAATTAAAAAAATGTGCCTGCTCGTTTTTCTTTATTCCCTGGCGCCAGCCTCAGGCATCTGCTCACCGGTCTTACTGCCCTGTTTCCCTAGTATTGGGGTCCCTATCCCTTTAAGACTTCCAAAAAGCGCTCGCCAAAACAAAACAGAAAAAAAAAAAAATGGTCGCACGCTTTTCTTATGTCCTCTGGCGCCAGGCCTCCAGTGCCCGCTCACTGTCTTGCTGCCCTATTTTCCTAGTATCCAAGGCCCCCTGGGCACGTACTGTATCTGCGCTCTGGCCCGGATGGCTGGGGCTGGGTGTTCGGCAGTCCTGGGCTCCGTCTCCCTCCCGCTCTGCCTACTCTTCTCCCGCCGGGAGCTGGGGGGAGGGGCGCTCGGCTCCCGCGGGGCCAGGGCTTGTATCTTACCCCCTTCACGAGGCGCTGGGTTCTCTCAGGTGCGGATGTGGTCTGGATATTGTCCTGTGTCCTCTGGTCTTTATTCTAGGAAGGGTTGTCTTTGTTATATTTTCATAGATATATGTGGTTTTGGGAGGAGATTTCCGCTGCTCTACTCATGCCGCCATCTTGGCTCCGCATTCTAACCATTTTTAATCATATAGTTCAGTGGTATGTTTTGCACAACCATCACTACTGTCCATCCCAGCTTTTCTCATCTTCCCACATGGAAAGTCTGTACCTATAAAACAATAACTCCCATTCTTCCCTTCCTCATCCCCTGGCAACCACCTTCTACTTTCTGTCTCTATGATTTAGTATGAGGTACTCTACATACTTCATAGTAAGTGGAATCATATAGTATTTGTCCTTTTGTGACTGGCTTATTTCACTTAGCATAATGTTCTCAAGGTTCATCCAAGTAACATGTCAGAACAGAGCCCAACTATTACGCTAGGTAATCTTGAGCAATTTTCTTAACTACTTGAGTTTTCTCCTTTTATAGAAGAGAACCAGGGAGCTGTAACAGCACCTGAGTAAGTAGGTGCGGAGGGCTTAAAACAGCAGCTGGTCGGAGTGGGTGCTCAGTCAGTGCAGTCTACCCTTATGTTCCTCTCGGATCTGGTTCCAGAGATTCATTTTCAAGGTGTTCTGCCTGCTCAGCATGGTGTTCTCTGGCCACCACACATATAGCACCTGGGAGATCGTTGGCCCTGAATAAATATTCAAGACATGAGTGTATGAATGAAGTGTATTCTCTCTCCACTTGTGGCCCGAGAGGGTCAGATAAGGGACAAACTCTTTAAGATGTGACAGAGAGAAAAATGGGGCTCTCTTGAGGACCCCGGTTATTTAAACTCCAGTAGTTTTCAATGTGCCACCTACACCCAGGTGGGAATGAGAAAACAATTTCATGTCAGGATCAAACAGGAAGCAATATCATCTACATCTTGGAGTTACAGGACGGGGCAGGGCCTAAGGTCTCATTTTGCTACTTGTTGGGAGTCCCCACTTGGAATACAGATTTCCTCTTGACCAGCCTCAGTTTCTCATTTCCCAATGGAGGCCATCTCCTCCTTCCCAGCGCTGCTGTGGGACCTGCATGAGATCATTATGGGAGCACATCTGGGTACCGTCCGCCTCTGCACCATGGAGGCCAACCCTTCCTAGGAGAGTGGCTTTGCACAGGAGGGGTTCAGCTGCCAGAAGGCAACACAGTGTTGCAGTTTGGATCCAATTTCCTCCCAACTATTTTTTGTTGTTGTTGTTCTGTTACAAACATAATAAAAAGTGAAAGGGACAGATGGCAAGATTGATTGGCTTATACTAAATGTTTTTAGGGTGTGAATATAAAACTGACAATGAGGGGAACTGCAGGGAGGTTTGGCCTCAAGGAGAAGCAAAGCCGGGCTCTGGGGGCCCCGGTGTGGAAGGCACCCTCCCCCTGGCCACCCTGTGGGCTCTGCTGGTGGTGAGGTGGGACGGAGAGTGGAGGGGCTTCTGATAGGACATGGCCCCTTCCCCAAGGGACACAAGGAGACAGGGCACAGGTCACTCACAGGCCAATGGCTCTGGGTGAGATGAAATGACGCTGCCTTTCCCAGAAGAGTGAGGGCAACATTCTCTGGCCCACCTGAGCCTGGGTTCCTCTTTTTCACTATGGGTGCTGGCCCATACATTTCATGATTCCCGGCATCCCACTAGATGCCAGCAGCACCCTCCCTCACTCCCGAAGCTGTCTGCAGACATTACCATATGTTCCTGGGGAAGGGGTGGGAGGGTGGAAATTGCCCCCCGCTGACAACCACCACCGTGACAGGCCTCTCAGTTGGGCCTGCCCAGGCTTGCCCACTTCTGGCTGGGGACAGGGGTGGTTTAAGCCAGGATGTCATAGGCAGAGTTATCTGACAGTCCCAGGCTGGAAAGGAGAGTGGGGTCAGGGCTTCTATCCCCTACCTCCTCTCTGCAGGTCAGCAGCTCTTGTCAGGTGGTGCCTCCAGGTTCTGGTCACTGCCCCTCCCTTAGGCCCACTGGGCCTGTCTCCCTTCACTGTCACTGTCCCAGGATGCTGCATGCCTTGGCCAGTTGCCTATGCTCTATCACCACCTTTTAAGCCTCTAACCCAGTTTGAATGTACCCTTTGCTGTTGAAACTTGACTGATCCAAACATATCATGTGACCTTTAAGGAACAGGTTCATGAGGAGTGTTTATTTTTTTCTCGTGTTACTTTATTTGCCCATTTGTATAGTCAATGTGTTGTTTTTCACATCTGCCTCTTCTGGGCCAGGCATGATGCCAGGTGCTGGGGTCACAGGGTCAGACATGGTGCTTGCCCAAAGGGAGCTTACATTCTTACAGGGGAGTCAGACATGTGGGCGATATGGACCAGGTGCTCGGGTGATCTGGTAAAGGTGTGGCAAAGCTTCATACCTCTTGTGGGAGGTCGAAAGGAGAGTATTGCCCAGGGAGTCTGGCTTCCCAGAGAGCAAGGTGCTGGATCTCCCCTAGAGTTGTTGCGTTATGAGGTGGCTCTATGAAGCTGCCCCCGATTGCAGCAGTGCGTCCTAGGAAGGGGCACAAAGTCTATAGACTCCTCTTTCCAGGCCGGGGCATTCTGTTCTGGGAGGAGCAAGCTCCCAGCCACAGCCTCCTTGTGACAATCCCTGAGCACGTGGAACCCTCCGCTCCTTGGGTGCCTGACACTGCACGCTGGTGCCGTGAAGAAAGAGAACATTCCCAAGCAGAGAAGCCTTTCCCTGCCGCTGCTGCCAAACAGATTCCTGTCCGAGTTGCCTCCCCGCCACCTGGCAGCCACAGTTTCCTTCCAGCAGTTTTCTGCAGAACTCAAGTCTCCAGGACCCTGAAATAAATTAAAATATTGATTGATTCTTCATATTCTCTCAAATCTCTCAAAAATCTCTAGGTCTTATATAAATCAATGTGGCAGTTACAGGGACTTATTCAATAATCTGCAAAGTATCCTGGTAATTACTTTTGGGTTCACCCCTTGGCAGAGGCAGGCTACCTTTTCATCATTTTTAGGGCCCTGGGTACAATAACCTCTCAGGGGACTTTCATTTCTTGTTTTAATTACTGAATCTGCTCGACACAGCGCCTGTTCAGCAGAAGGAAGCCCACACGTTGGAATGAATCTGTTGCGCAGACCTGGTTCAGGAACTCAAACTCTGCCACCTCTTTGCTGTCTCCCTGGGTCTGTCCTCTGCCGGTTACTCCAGTGTCCATATCTTTCTGGCAATGATAGTTCACAAATTAATTTAATAGCACCTCATGTTCCCAGATTAAATAAAGAGCTTCTCTTATTAGAGAAAAGCTGTCTGAAAGCCTCATGCCTATCGATGTTTCTGATGCAGCTGCCTGAGTTTTGGGGGCGGAGGTGGGGTGGGGTGGAGGGTCAGGAGATGGGTGGCAGCGCATATGCCTCCCAGAACAGCGCTTGTGTACCCTGTGGTGAGTGAGCCACAAGGTGATTCCATAACGAAGCTGGATATGTTGCTTTATGCTGGGTCCTTCCCCGTGGGCCCAGCTACTTCTCAGCTTGTACTCCGCTCTGACATCCTCCCGTGCCAAACTCCAGCCACCCCTGGAACTCATTTTGCTCTGCCACCATTCTCTCCTGTGAACTTATTCTTCCCTCTGTCTGGGATGCATTCCTCTTTCCTCCGCACAACAAACTCCTGGTCATCCTTCAAAGCCTGGTTCAGATGTGAACTCTTATGGGAAGATTTCTGCCCCTAACCCCATTCCTCCTCTGTAACTGGGGACCCAGATAAGCCTCAAGGCTATTTTCAGACATGTCTGAAGAGCTGGCTTCCCATCACCTTAGAATAAGCCTCCAGCATGACTTACAAGGCCTTTGGTTATCTGCCTTCCACTGCTTCTGAGCTCATCTCCTTCTGTCTGCACTGCTCACTGGACTCAAGTCACAGAGGCCACCTTACTGCTCGTCCCAGTGCCAGGAATAGCCCCCCCAACCCCCCACATTTGCAGTTCCCTCTGCGTGGGATGCTCTTCCCCGCCAGTCTGCACACCTTACTCCCTCACTGCTTGCAGGTCTCTGTTTAATTGTCTGTCCATGGGTTTCTTCCCTAAACACTGCACTGAAAAGAGCCCCTCTTTTGTTTCCCTAATGTTTGTTTTTCATCATAGCTCTTAACCCCACCTGATATTATATGATGCATTGATTTACATATCATCTCTGTTTCAAACTAAACTGTAAGCTCTATGAGGCAAAGATGTATGTTCTTTGTCACTGCCATATCTACAGAACCTGGACAGTGCCTGACTCACAGCAGGGAAGTTAAACATACATGTTTATATTATGAAACAAATGAATTAACAGTGAAGCTATATTTGTGGAGTTGATTTCTATCTGGCCCATCCCCAATCCCTGGATGGGTGTCCAACTCCTTGGAGGGAGAGACTGCAGGCAGAAGCTGAAGAAGGTGCTCTCACCGAGTGGACATGGAAGTCACACATTTGAGATGAGCAGGTAAGACAGTGTCAGGGAGCTGGGCCTCCTGCCTGCTTCTGTGTGGGACCTGGGGTGCTCTGGCATGTGGTAAACTTCAGGGCCTCAGCACAGCCCCCCCGTGGAGGAGGACCAAGGAGATCCAGAGACCATGAGACCTGACAGGAGGTGGAGAATGTCACCCAGAGTTGTGGACCTGGGATTGCTGTCTTGTGTGAGCAGAAGGAAGTGGTCAGACAGCAAATTCGGAAGTACTGCTGTTGCTAGGACCCTATTGCTATTGGCAGGCTATAAGAGGGGTATATTGTGCTGGCTGGGTGGCCTGGGAAACAGATGAGGTTTCACATTGAGATGTGCGTACCTGTTCAAAGTGGCTGCAGGTTTAGGTCATCATCATGGGAACATACTCCAGCTGACATCTTCAAGCCTTCTGGGAATTGGGACTAATATTCAAGCCTATTTTCTTCAAACTGCTGAGCAGGGAATAAAAGAACTCTTTGGTATGCCTTTGCATCTGCCCACACAGGTGGGGCTGCTATTTGTCACAGGGTGGCAGCACATCTGTGTAACCCACAGAGGGCTGCCCATTTGCAGGTGGTAAGTAATCTGTCCTCTGCTCCCCAAGTGAGGCATGAAGACATTTTTGCTTGTTTGCCCAACATCCATCCCTTTAGTGACCCACCGTTCCCTGACTCCTGGGGGCTCCGTCGGAGTCATTAGTTATTGTACCTCCCTCCACCCCAGCACCGACACCATGACAGAAGCACCTCATCTGGCAATCCGGCTGGTCCAGGGGTGGGCACACACTCCATCAGCACCAACTTGTCTTCCCAGAGAGTCTCTTTGCCTTTTGGAGAGTGAGCTCTGAGGATAATGACTTGAGTCTGCCAGCAGTCATTTTCCTATCACGTGGAGAATATCAGCTTGCAGAATAAAGTCAGCACCCAGAAGGAAGCCAGGCTGAAAGGAGGAGAGAGAGGCAGAGCTGTACTGCCTCCACTAGAGCCTGGTTCTGGCCAAGCCCAAGTCAATTTCATCCGGGGCTGGTTGGTATCCAGTAAGTCCCCTTTTGCTGTGATTAATTTGAGCTAGATTTCTGTCACTTAAAACCAGAATGTCCTGACAAACACAGGTCGGTTCCCTCTCCTCTGCAAACCACGTGGCCTGAGAGCCCAGTCCAGGTACAGCTGTAGAAGAAAACTGAGGGGATTAGTGGAGTCCTCTCCCCAGAGCCTCTCCCTGCTGCCTCCTGCCTCGGCCACGTGCCCCTGTGCAGGGGCAGGCAGAGCAGGAGCAGCGGGACTGGTACTCCAGCTGGCAGAGCCTTGTTCGTTTAGCCCAGCTGCCCTGCTCTGCCCTTTCTCCAGCCAGCTCTACGGGCTTTCACTTTTGCCCCATAGCTTTCAATTCCCAAGAGGTGAGATATGGAGAGTCATCATAACCTCATCCCTCACCCCTAGGTAGAAACTTAGGGTTCAAGACAAAACGCCTAAACGACTTTTTACTTGAAAGGGCAGGAGGCTAGTCTAGCATATGGGCCTCCATGGGGCTGCAGCCTGAGCAGGGAGTTTTTCAGTAGGACAGTAGGAGATGCTAAAATAAGATGGAGCTTAGCATCACACAGAAAGCCCAGGTCCAAGAGGAGGGGTTACGTGACTAATCTGAAAAGGCTAGAAGAAATGTCAAAACTGGGGGTAGACACAGAAATCTGGAGCCAATGTGTCAAGAGCAGGTGCAGGGGGCACAGAGGAAGTAGAGAGGCTCTGGGCAGTAACCTGGAACAGGCACAGTGCTTGTTCCTGACTTTTCTGGATCCTCAGAAGTGCTCGAAGAGGGGGCAGACTGTGCACCTGGGTGGCTGGCTTCTGTGGGCATCAGCTGCTGCTTCTTTCATAGTCTTGCCTTTATATAATCTTGTTAGGACAGTGTTTGTTCTTTCTTTCCCTAAGCTAATGAAGGATGATAATTATTACGCTTTTTTTTAAAGAGAAGTCATATCTGAATTTATCTGTCTTCATTCTTTCCTTATTTTTGTCTGTGGCAACCACATGCATCTTACTCTACACTTCCTTCGAGAAGACAGTTTCAAGCACCTTCCTTTCACCCACGCCAGGGAATACTGCAGCCCTGAGCAGGCACTTAGGACCCTGGAGTTCTAGCACCCTCCATCTCACTGACCAGTTGTGTGTCACTTACCCTTGGTGGGTAGTTTAAGTCATTTTTATAGGACCTCCCAGCTCTGCTACTCTGGGATTCTGCAAATCTCTCTCCTTTACTGTTTAATCACTAAGCTGCAAGGACCCCATCCAGAAATGCCATTCCAAATTCTTACTGGTGAGCAGGTGTCTGCCCACAGACCTCACTCCCCAGATGCTACAGGCAATTTGGGAGCTATATTTTTAAAATCACCACAGATGGGAAGACTAAACTGAAATGAGACTGGTTTGAAAATGCTGCTTTTAGCATTTTAGCCCCGTCTCTTCATCCCTCACTGCGTTCAGCTTTTCAGATGGCCGCCCCAAATAGCCCATGATCTTTCTGATTGCTCAACAAAGTCTCCTGGAGAAGTGCCTTGGATCCCTGCCAGCTCTGTGGCCCCTCCTCCCTGCCACCCCACAATTCTCATTCGAGTCCATTGCAGGGCTATTGAAATCTCATATGATCAATGTTACGGCCTCTCTAACAGCCTCTGTTATCTGCATAAACATGGGCATATTTGCTTTTTCATGGTGCTCTAGAGGTCTATAACAGCTTCTATTAACTTCCCTACCATATCTGTCTGTAACCTTAATCTAAGTTCTTGGCTCTGTGGTTTCATTTGCATATGTCATCTTTTTATCCACACAGTAATGCTCTTCCTGTCTCTGCATTGCTATTTTTCTTTCTTGGAAACAATGGGTCTTAAGATAACACCCCCAGAATCAGGACCATTCTCAGCCTTAGCAAGCTTGCTCTTACTTGTTGACTGACATTCTGGGCATGGGGTGTGTTGCAGGGTCTGTTTTTGTCCTTGGGGCAGTGCGGCAGTGGGTAAAACCTCATGTTGGCAGGGTGGTGAGTTGGGGGCTGGCCGGGAAGCAGGCATGGTCCAGGGTGTAGGCATGGGCAGCTCAGATTGTCAAGGGAGGAGGGCTTGCTGGGTATGAGAGCCAGGAATTGAATGGAGAAAATCAGAGTTGAGAGTCTTGGTATCTGGGATGAATCAAGAAGCTAGGGGCCTGGAATCCAGGCCACCAAAGCCCAAAGCTACTTTGGGAGCCCAGGCAATATGGCAGCCCAGGACCTAGAGAGACTTCTGCAGGGGACCTTGTAGGAAATCTGGAGCCAGACTGAGCTTAACTTCCAGCTATCCCCTTACAGCTTCTTTAATTTACCCGTGCCTCAGTTTCCCCATCTGTAAATTAGATGACTACAATAGTACTTTCCTCACTGGGCTGTTCAAGTGAGTTAAAACATGTGAAGTTCTCAGAGGGGGTACTTGGTACATAGTGGCATTGGATCAGCAATTGTCTTTGAATTTTAAAATAAATCAAAGAGACTAGACCACTTTGCACATGGAGAATTCTGCCCTAAGGGTAAGTAACAGGCTTGGAGCAGCTTCTGCTGCTGCCGTGTGGGGGTATTTCTCCCACCTAGGGAAGGTTTGGTCTCAGCGCCATGGTTCAGGCCCAGTTCTTGCTGCATCCTTATGTTTATTGGTAGAATAACTGAACAAATATCCATTTTTATTTCTAAGTTTCACTGGGAACATGAAAAATAAACACAGTGTATTTCTGCAATAACCAGAGGCTTTGGCATTAGTCAGTCCTGGGTTCAAATCCCCATTCTTCTATTTACTCACCACATGACATTTAACAAGTTTTAAACTTTCTGAGTCTTGGCTTCCTCAACTACACAGTGGAGGTACAACACCTACCTCAGAGAATAAATTCAAGATTCAAGCTAAAGTAGGGAAAGCACATGACTTGACACTTCCCCCTTCTTTCCTTCCCCAAGAGCCCTTGTGTCAGCCAGGGCTGCAGTCTCATCCGACAGCTCTGTGGGAGGACGATCCACTTCCAAGCCCACTCCCCGCAGTTGGCAGGATCCAGCTCCTCTGGGACTGGTGAACTGAGGCTTCTCAGCTGCTGCTTCCTGGAGGCTCCCTCAGGTCCTTACCACATAGGCCCCTCCAAAGGACAGCTCCCAACCAGGCAGCCGGACTCCTTCAGAATGAATGCATGAGACAGCAACAGAGGGTGAGAAGAATAAAGTCAGAGTCTTTTCTTAACCTAACCAGTAGAAGTGACAGCCCACCACTGTTCATTAGCCAACTCACACTACGTGGTGGTGCTGGCGGTGGGGGAGACCACACAGGGGCATGAATACCAGGGGTGGGGACCACTGGGGCCATCTGGGAGGCTGCCTGCCACACTCTGAAACCGCCTGCCCCTCGCCTGTCCCTACACTTACCTCTCCAAAGGCACCATTAGCCACAAACCCGAGTCAGTTGTCACTTTAGTCCCTCCCAACCCTCAGCTTGTGCATGCAGCGCCACATGCACAGGCCTCCAATCTTTGAACAAGAAATTTACCTTAATAGGAGCTCTTAACATAGTAATTGCTGTTTTTCACTTGAAGATTTCTCTTTTTTCCCCCTTGTCCTCTAAGGCTTCCATTTCTTTAAACAGAGAAGGGGCAGCATTTCAAGAAACTGTGGTAGCTCAATTCTGTCTTAAGTCTTGTTTTATTATAGGATATTCAAACTCTTCCTTTATCTTATATGCAGAAAACTTCTAACTCCAGTACTGTCTAAAAGTTGCCTTTGGCATGGCTCCGATGGCAGGGTATGTCTGCTTCAGTGGGGACGGATTAGTCCTGCCATACACTTCAAAGCTGAGACACATCTGCCTATGGTTTGCTGGTTTCTTCTACCAGGACTTGTGTTGGGCTTTGTTAGTAGTCAGGCTGAAAAGAAAAGACATGCTGAGATGGGAGATCTGATAGCAACGTGGGGCCAGCAAAGTGGGGATGGAGGCAGACATAGGAGATCTATAAGCAACTGCCCTTGGGGCTCAGCAAGGAACCCCAGAGCTAACTGTCTGTGCCACAACCCTAAATCTAAGCCAGAGATCAGAATTCAAGAGGTCAGAAGCAGCAGTGAAATAGCAGCTGGAATAATCCTGATGACTTAATAAAATACCAAGATGTAGACACTAGTATTAATGGGAACTTGAGGCTCAAAGAGGTACAGTAGTTTGGTCAAGGTCACATAGCCTTGAAGTTGCACCATATCTCTGATCCCTCTTCTCCTAGGCGGGCCCTGGGCTCTGCCCCTGGGAGGGAAAATCAGGCAAGTCCAACCCCTTCAATGCACAGGTGTGACAACAGACCCAGCAAGGAAAGGGACTTGCCCAAGGTCACATAGCAAGACCATGGCCTGGAGTTCTCCTCTTCTGTATCCTACATTATTTCTATTATGATGTACAGTTTTTCACTTTAACAGACTGAATCCAATCCAACAAGCTTTCTCAAGCTCCTGCCTCTGGTATTCTTAGTTCAGTGTTCTCAGCCCTCTCATAGTCATGGATATATCCTGTGTTGTTTTCCCCCTTGGACTTCTTGCTTTGGGAGATCCTGTCTACCATATCCTCTTCCCTTGCAGATAATAATAACTTTGTTTTCAGTTTTATTCATCAAAACCATATGTAACTGCCAATCAGAGTTTCTGATCCATAAGAAATCATCATAGTTGGTATAATATTGAGCTGATTAATTTAGGTTTTGAGGGGTTTACTGAGAAAAACATATATGTAGTTTCCATGAGGAGCTTTAAAATTTTGAAAACAGCATTTCTGTGGAGGCAGAAAGGGCCCTGAAGACCACCCTACAGCACGAAGCTCCCTGAGTCTCCTGCTAGAAGATGCCTGAAGGCAACACTTCCTCCAGTTGGGCACCGAATCCTCCAGCCCTGAGCTCCAGGTGCCCATGGGAGTCTTGAGGGTGGGTCTAGATGCCTTCTCATTCTCATTTTAGGGGAGAATGGACAGGGCCTGCTTTCATTACTGGCCTTGCCACCATTAATGCTCCATTCTTTTGATTCTTAAAGTAGGTACACTTGGAGAGGCACTCAAGTGAGCACAATTTTAACTGTGATTAGCAATTTACTATGAGTTTTCAGCTAAGCCCTTTGTATATTTTCCTAATAGCTCCTTAAGTGAGATGATATGAGGTCCCAGCAAAGCCTCTTAGAGGTGGGGAGGGCCCAAGGTATATGGGAATGGTTCCCAGTTCTCCAGGCCTGCGTCTGTGGGCATGAGTATCCAGGCCTATCAAAGGGATGGGTGATCAAGTCAGTTGCTGGCATCTCTGCTCAACACCCCATCTCCAGGCCAGATGTGCTGACATCCTAGAGAAGTCTCAGCTGGGAGGTTAGGGCCTGGGTGCAAGGTAGAGACACTGGGCTTCCAAACCACATCTGGTTATTCTTTATATGCTGTTCAGAGCACAAAGCTTCTAGGTCTCATGGTAGCCTAAGGGTTTATCCAGTTTGCCTCCAAGATGTTGTTGGCAGGAGTGTAGGCCTGGGGCTTTGCCCACACAAGGGGCAGGAAAATAATCTCTGTGGAGATAGGGGTGACAGAGCTGCCCAGGGAGCCCGTCTCTGTCTCCACTGCTGTCTTGTATGCTGAGGCCCTTCCTACCCAACCTTCTGTAGACGTTCTACTGCTCTCCCCAGAGCCACCCACACCCTCCTGAGATCTTCATAATGGACCCTGGGCCTCACAAGGTTAGACCCTCCAGGAGGGAGGCCATGGTCCAGGGAGCTGATTTCTCATTCTCTAGGGTGGAATGAGATGAAATTGGCCATGGTCCCCAGGGGGCTGCATATTCCTATGGAAGAAACAGGATCATCAATTTTTTTTTGCCTGATGAAAAGGTAGGATATAGCACATACACTTTGCCTTCTTGGGTAGATATATCTATTATGAGAATGCATCTTTTTAAATATATATACATTTGAGTTATTTAAGCTTTATTGATGAAATCATAAGAGTTATATATGATCCTTTCAAATAAAATTTAAGTTAAAACACGTTAGAGGTTTTAATTTAATGATAGTGACTGGGAAACCTAATAGAGGATTCAGGTTAAGAAAGTTGATGGAACTGTTTTGAGACAAGTCATATAAGAAATCATGAGTTAAAAAAAAAATCCTGACTTTAAACAAAAGCACCAGTTTATTTCCAGACAGTCTGCTTTGGGATGCCCAATTGTTTAAAAAAAGCTAGCGTATTATAAGAGGAACACATAAATAACTAGAAATAATAATAAATAAACCCTATAGAAAAAAGGCTGATCCAAACTGAATTATCAAGGAGCCTGTAGACTGAGCTTATTACATGCATTTTTCCAGCAATTTTAAATGAGGTCAGACTCCAGTGGGCCCAGAGACCTGGTTTTAGGACTATATCAACACCTATCAAGCTGTGAATCCTGTGCCTTTACACCTAATTGTTTGGGTTTCTTCCAGTCCCAAAGGCAGTAATTCAAACGTCTCTTTGACTTCTTAAGCCATCCTGATTTCCAGAAGCTCAACTACTGCATCTGTTTTCAGGCCTAGAACCTGAAATAGGCTTCACCAGACACTTTTTTCTTTTCTTTAAA
Organism: Manis pentadactyla; assembly: GCF_030020395.1. Lineage (NCBI taxonomy): Eukaryota > Metazoa > Chordata > Mammalia > Pholidota > Manidae > Manis > Manis pentadactyla. Next base: position 51,250,134 of record NC_080027.1, read on the forward strand.
CTTCTAAAAATACTGCTCCTGGGTAAGCGGTGAGCCTATGCCCTCCTTTAAACCAGTCTGCAGGGCCTAGGGCAAGGCGGGAGCTGCAGGAGAGTGGGTGCCTTTGACCTATGGAGGAGGACTGCCTTCAGTGCTGGCGTGTGGAGAGAGTGGGGCTGAGACTAAAGGACCCCAAAGAGGGGAACCCCAGGTCTTCAGCTCTAAGGAGTCTGACATTTCAAGCTGCAGTATTGAAGGTGGCATCAAGAAGTCAGAAAGGGCCTTTCTTCTTTTAAAACCTCAAGATTGTTTCCTACCCTTCTCTATGCTATGCTAAACCCTACTGGCTGTAGGAGGTGTCCTCAGGTGACTCCCACAAATAACCCAACCCATTCTTTCTTTAATAACTATTTTGGTGAATTTGTGCTGATGGATAACAATCTTGCTGCCCTGGCTACAGCCGAGGGGACAAGAGGGAAGCCACTGTTACTAAGGGGTACTGACACGAAACCCCTCAGGGTTTAGCAGGACCCTCTGTTCAATAGGAATACTGCATATTAGATAGTGATGAACCAACTCAATCAGACCTTCACTTTTAGAAAGAGTAAATGCAAGATATACATACTGGAGTGGAGTTGGCTTGAATTCAAGTTGCATCCTGAATGGTATCAAGTTACAGTTCTGGATCTCTATGAGAAGCCCTGGAGCCAGAGTGTGTGTGGGGTTAGGATGATAAGATCCCATGGTTCATGGCTGTATTAGTTTCCTATTGCTGCTATAACAAATTAGCACAAATTTCGTGGCTTTAAACAATACAAATTTATTCTCTTACAGTTCTGGAGGCCAGAAGTCTAAAACCAAAATGCCAGTGGGGCTGTATTCCTACGGAGGCTTCATTAGAGAAAATATTTTCCTGCCTGTTTTAGCTTCTAGAGGCTGTCTGCATTCCTTATCTTGTGGCTTTGCCCTCAAATCACTCCAATCTTTTGTTTCTGTCATCATATCTCCCACTATTGCGTCTTTGGCCTCCCTGCCTCCATTTTTGAAGGACCCTTGTAATTACATTGGGATAACCTGGATACCCAGCATAATCTTCCCATCTCAAGATCCTTAATTTATTTCACATCCTCAAACTGCTGGATAAGGTAACATTCACAGGTTTTGGGGATCAGGGGCAGGTATCTTTAGGGTGCCATTATTCAGGCTACTACACCTGCTTTGCAATAATATATTCTTTCAACAAGTCTGCATTTCTGGTAATCATGTATATAATTCTATACTATTTGGGCTTCAATATCTGCCCTGCCCACAGCTCCTGGAAGGAACAAATGCCAAGTGTCATGTGAACCCCCTCTCCTTGGCAATAGTTGGTGAATGGCTGATTTATTTTCTGGTTAATGACCTACTGAGTTGACTTGACATTAAGAGCCAGTGACTCTTAACTTACTCATGGTCAGTCAGGTTCAGAAGATTTTGGATGAAATTATACAGGGACTGTAGTCAGTTGATAGTGGGCTTTTTAGATTAAAATGATGCAGAGTCAGGATTGATGGCTGATTGATGTGCATGGGGGCCATGTACAGTATGTGTAAGCAGAGGAAGAGAGCTGATCAGGAGGAGAGTTAAGTGGAAACAGAATTAGAGACCATGTGTCCTCAGAAAGACTCAGATATTCCAGGTCTAGACCCTGTGGGGTGTAGCTGTGCTTCCTGTCCTGTCCTTTTAGTCAAAGGTCTCCCTGTGTCACTGCAATAAACCACATCCCTGTTTTTGAGTCAGTCAGAGTGGCATTTGATTCTTTGTAACAAAAACAGATCCGAATAGAGAGTCTCTTTTGCTTGACTTCTTAGCAAGGTGACTCACACAACCCCTTAAGCCAAGGATCCTGTGTTCAGGGAGTCTTCAAATTCAGGGAGAGCAGTGAGGAGGCGGGAGATTGCTCTTTGGGGTCTCCTTTTATATGTGGTGCCTCAGCTCCTATGGCCTGTGACTCGCTTGCTGCAGCCAGAACTCCTGAGGCCCTAAGGGCACACCTGGGTTCTCCCACCTGGATCAGGATGAGGGGTGAACAATTTTCTCAAGACTGAGTTGCTGAGAAAAAAAAACTGCTCTCACATTCCTATACCCTTATCACATTTTCTCAGTCCATAGGTTTGGACTTCTGCCTCAGTTGCCCTGTGCTGAACCCCATTTCCTCCCCCTCCACTCTCCCTGCCCAATCCTCCCCAGGGTTGGCTGCCACTTGCTTCAATCCTAGACATTGGTGGGGGCTGTGCTGTGACTGACATCACTCAGAGCTGCATGACTGAAGTGCCTTCTGCTGTCTCCGCTCCTGTCACCAAGCCCACTCACTGGGTGCTGGAATTGCTCTCACCAGGCCTCAGCCTGGCATGTTCTCTGTACCTTCCAACCTCCCAGCAGGCTCCTCATGGCCAGGCCCCTGTTCTCAGATCAGGGAACTGATTTCCTCTTGTTCTCCAGTGAGTAGGAGTGAGAACCCCACTGCCTCACAGTCCTCGCTGCTCCCTACCGCCCAAGGTAGGACACTTCAGAAAGCACCTGGGAATCCCAGAGCTATGGATTTATGAGTTGATTGTTATTCAGGAGCATGTGTTTTGTGCAACAAAATATGAATGGGCTTTTTCCTGCCTTCGGTCCTTAGCTGTCAGGGAAAAATTGAAGAAGACCTGAAACTGCTGACAAGCTGGCTGGTGAAATTCCCCAATTTGTCAAATGATCAGAAGCCAGACCTCTCAACTCTGCTGCAACATGGGCGGTTGCCCTGCGAATGCGTGCCCATGGCTTAGCCGACAGGTCTCAGACACTGGATACAAGGCCACCTGGAGGTCCTGAGACAGTCGTTCCCATCCCTCTGCTGCTTGCCACAGGATCTGGGCACATTGCAGGGAAACCTGCTCTGGCATTCCTGCTGAGAGCAGCTCTGCGCTCTGGCCACCCTGCCTCAAACTGCTCTTACGCCTGATCCATTCCCCTCTCCCTGGTGGCTGTTTTATTGGGGAGCTGGTTTTGTTTTTCCTTAATTCCTGGGGGTGCCAGACAAGATCTGGGTGTGTATACAGGACCCCAAAGTGCAGTATGCGGTTTCCTAGCATCAAGAGCCCTGTAGTTGGCGCTGCAGCCTGAGACGGGGTTCGGTCTGCAGCATTTCCCAATTTTATTTGGTCTTGGAACACTTTGGTTTTAGAGCACTGATTAACAGCTCCTTCAAATAAGTGTTCAGTGGAACACATTTAGGAAAATGTTATTCTATTATAAGATTTATCACAGTGTATTGTAATGATTTATTTGCATGTCTGCTTTCTCCACCAGGCTATGATTTCCTAAAGGGCAACAAGAAATGTATTTTACTCATCTTTTTATCTCTAGCACCTCAAACAATGCTTCTTCGTAGAGTTAGTCCCCTAAATAGTGCTTGTCAAGGTCACCAAAACCTTCATCCCTGTTCTCATTGTGTTCAAATTCCCTGTAACATTTTACTCAGTTTGGCACCCCTTTTTCTCTTGCCTCCTGTGACACCGTAGTCCTGGTTTTCCCCTACAGTGTCAGTGACTCCTGGCAGTCCCTGTACTGAGTCCACCTCCCGGCCTCTATGCTGAATACTGGAGTGCCCAGGGCTCCGTTGTGGGGCAGTTCCTCGGCTCCAGTTACACTCTTTCCCCAGGCAACCTCAGGCAGACCCATGGCATTAAGCACTTTCTGCAAGTTGTTCATTATCATGCTTGTGTCATCAGAGGTGACCTTTCTCTTGAACTCTAGACTCATATCTAGCTGCCTATTTGACATCTCCTCTTAGATGGCAATATTTAACAAGTTCCAAAGTAAACTCCTGATTTTACTCAACAAACCTGTTCATCTTCCAGTCCTTCCTGTATTAGTAAATAGCATCATCAGCCACCCAGCTGCTCATGTCTAAACACTCAAAGTCATCCCATTTCTTCCCCTTCCCATTCAATCCATCAGAATGTCTTACTGGTACTATCTCTGTGATCATTCAGATTATTTGGGGGTAGATATTCCCTCTCCTGCCCCTCTCTCCATAGAGTATTACCCTCACCTCCCTTCAACTGATAGTGGATTTGGTCAAGTGGCCATTGAGGTGTTAGCAAATGTGTGTCTGGCACTGAGACCCTAACTGTGTTTGAAAAGTGTGGTTTGGCACTTATATTCTCTGTCAGTTATCAGCATATTATCTCTCAACTCCAAATTCACCCTTTGTTGCCTGATCTAGGAACTGGATAAGGGCCCTTTATACATCTTTGCTTTCACCAGCTGACGTGATTTTAAGCTTTGTCTGTAGAAGACGCTGGATGTGTCTGTTATCTCTGCACACCTGTCCACCAGCCTGCAATGCTCAGCTCCCCAGAGGGTGTTCCTGTTTGCCTGACTAGGCTGAGCAGCTTTGGCTTCAGAACCCAGCCAATTTCTCTGCCAGCACATTTTCCCTGGACTGTTCCCATAGCCTCCTTTCCTCCATTCTTCCTACACATTAGTGATGTTGTAGTTATCATATATGAAGTTTTAATATATATCAGGTTCTATTTCAGAATTATTTTTTCTCTTCTATCATATTGATGCACCTATTAGGTTTGGGGTCCTTAACACAATTTTAAATTATGATACTTTATAAAATATCCTTATATCTACGGCAGGTCCTCCTCATTGTTTTTCAACACTTTTTTCCTTTTTTTTGCTATCCTTTTTTGTTCACTCTTCCAGATGAATTTTAGGGTCATTTTTACATGTTCCCAAGAAACCTTCAATACCACAAATTCCTTTGGACAAATGAACATCTTAATGCTACTGAGTTTTTCCACCTAAGAGATTGACAAATCTATATTTAGTTATCTTCTTTTATGGCCTTAATAAGGCTTTCCAATTTTCATTCTGTAGATCTTGTATATTCTTTGTTGAAATTATTCATAGGCATTTATGTCCCTTGTTGCTATTGTGCATGGGATTCTTTACTTTTCAATTATAGCCTTTAAATGATTACTATTGTTTTATAGAAAAGCTGTTGATTTTTGCATGTTCATTCTGTAATGTATCAATTTATTGTATTCTCCTTATTAATTCTATGTGTTTTCAATAGATTCTCTTGAGCTTTTGGGGAATGAACTCATACTGACTGTGAATAGTGATGGCTTTTCTCCTCTTCATACCTTATAATAATTATACCTCATACTTATGTTTTGTATCTTATTATGCCAACCAGAACTTCTAGGAAATGTTACATGATAATAGTATTCTGGAAAATTTTTATATTATATGCAAAAACTGAACACTGACCCCTTTCTTAATCTCTGCATGAAAATTAATACAAAATGACTCATAAATTCAAATGTTTAAGAGCTAAAACTATAAAACTTTTACAAGAAAACATAGGAGGAAAAAATCTTTGTGCTTTTGGGTTAGGCAATGATTTATTAGGAAACAAAAAGCATGAATCACAAAAGGAAAAAGTGATAACTTGGACTTTATCCAAATAGAAACTTCTGCTTCTTTAAAGACACTCTTAAGAAAATGAAAAGACAAGTCATAGACTGGGAAAAAATATTTGTGAAGCACAAATCTGGAAAACAACTTGTATTTGAATTTATAAATAACCCTCCTAGCTCAATAATAATAAGATAAGTAGCTATGTAAAAAAAAAAAGTAGGTGAACAGTTACCAAAAAATATATATTGGTGACAAATAGAAACATGAAAAGATACTTGATGTTGTCAGTTACTAGAGGGATAAAAATTAAAACTGAGCCAAGATACTGCAGTGTATTTATTAGACAGCTGAAATGAAAAGACTGACAACACCAAGTGCTGGTGAGGATGCAGAACAACTGCAACTCGCTTGGTGTTGATGGGAATGCAAAACAGCACAGCACTTTGGAAAAGAGTTTGGCAGTTTCTTATAAAAATTAAATTTACTTAATATGACTCAGCATTCCTATTCATAGATATATTTACCTAATAAAAGATATGTTTATACAAAGCCCTTTATAGAAATGTTTATAGAAGCTTTATTCATAATAGTCTGAAGGTCAAGAAACCCAAATGTCCATCCATCATTGAATAGATAAACTATTTTGGTACATTTAGACAATAGAATACTACTCATGCAACAATATGGATAAATCTCCAAAGCAGTACACCTAGTGAACAAGGACATCAAAGGCTATTGTATGATTTATTTTTACTTTTTCAAAATTTGGTATCATTAATATACAATCACATGAGCAACATTATGGCTACTAGGTTCCCCCTATTATCAAGTCCCCACCACATACCCCATTACAGTCACTGTTTATCAGTGTAGTAAGATGCTATAAAATCACTACTTGTCTTCTCTGTGCTATACTGCCTTCCCCGTGCCCTCTGCCCCCATATTATGTGTGCCAATCATAATGCCCCTTATTCCCTTATCCCTCCCTTCCCACCCATCCTCCCCAGTCCCTTTCCCTTTGGCAACTGTTAGTTCATTCTTGGGTTCTGTGAGTCTGCTGCTGTTTGTTCCTTCAGTTTTTTCTTTATTCTTATACTCCACAGATGAGTAAAATCATTTGATACTTGTCTTTCTCTGCCTGGCTTATTTCATTGAGCATAATACCCTCTAGCTCCATCCATGTTATTGCAAATGGTAGGATTTGTTTTCTTCTTATGGCTGAATAATATTCCATTGTGTATACATACCACATCTTCTTTATCCATTCATCTACTGATGGACACTTAAGTTGCTTCCATATCTTGGCTGTTGTAAATAGTGCTGTGATAAACACAGGGGTGCATATGTCTTTTTCAAACTGGGCTGCTGTATTCTTAGGGTAAATCCCTAGGAGTGGAATTCCTGGGTCAAATGGTATTTCTACTTTTAGTTTTTTGAGAAACCTCCATACTGGCTCTCCACAATGGTTGAACTAGTTTATGTTCCCACCAACAGTGTAGGAGGGTTCCCCTTTCTCCACATCCTTGCCAGCATTTGTGGTTCCTAGTCTTTTGGATGTTGGCCATCCTAACTGGTGTGAGGTGATACCTCATTGTGGTTTTAATTTGCATTTCTCTGATGATTAGTGATGTGGAGCATCTTTTCATGTGCCTGTTGGCCATCTGAATTTCTTCTTTGGAGAAGTGTCTGTTCAGGTCCTCTGCCCATTTTTTAATTGGATTATTTGCTTTTTGTTTGTTGAGGTGCATGAGCTCATTGTATATTTTGGATGTCAACCCCTATCAGATATGTCATTTACGAATATATTCTCCCATACTGTAGGATGTTTTTTTGTTCTACTGATGGCATCTTTTGTTGTACAGAATCTTTTTAGTTTGATATAGTCCCACTTGTTCATTTTTGCTTTTGTTTCCCTTGCCCATGGAGATATGTTCATGAAGAAGTTGCTCTGTGTTTATATTCAAGAGAGTTTTGCCTATGTTTTCTTCTAAGAGTTTTATGGTTTCATGACTTACATTCAGGTCTTTGATCCATTTCGAGTTTACTTTTGTGTATGGAGTTAGACAGTGATCCAGTTTCATTCTCTTACATGTAGCTGTCCAGTTTTGTCAACACCAGCTATTGAAGAAGCTGTCATTTCCCCATTGTATATCCATGGCTCCTTTATAATATATTAATTGACCATATATACTTAGGTTAATATTTGCGCTCTGTATTCTGTTCCACTGGTCTATGGGTCTGTTCTTGTGCCAGTACCAAATTGTCTTGATTACTGTGGTTTTGTAGTAGAGCTTGAAGTTGGGGAGCATAATACCCCCTGCTTTATTCTTCCTTCTCAGGATTGCTTTGGCTATTCAGGGCCTTTGTGGTTCCATATGAATTTTAGAACTATTTATTCCAGTTTATTGAAGAATGTGGTCGGTATTTTGATAGGGATTGCATTGAATCTGTAGATTGCTTTAGGCAGGATGGCCATTTTGACAATATTAATTCTTCCTACCCAAGAGTATGGGATGAATTTCCATTAGTTAGTGTCCTTTAATTTTTCTTAAGTGTGTCTTATAGTTTTCAGGGTATAGGTCTTTCACTTCCTTGGTTAGCACTGTATGATTTCATTGTGTGGCATCTGGAGGAGCCAAATTATAGGGACAAAATCAGATCAATGGTTGCCAGGGCTGGGGTTAGGAAGGGAGTAAACTCCAAAGGAGGTTGAGGGAACTTTTTGAATGTCATGGTGTTGTAATGACTGCATATATTTGCTGAAACTCATCAAATTGTACACTTTAAAAGGGCAAAGTTTAGTGGTTGCAAATTATACCTCAACAAAGCAGGCCTTTAAAAAAGATGTGGATACACAGGCAAAATAATAATGGTGGTATTACCTAGAATCCTTGTTTTGCTCTTTAATAGGAATGTCATTATTGATGTATTATTTTGGCCACAGGCTTGAAAAAAAAGACATTTCTGTATTACATTAGGGAAAGAGTCTCCTGTATCAAGATTTCTTAGCTGCTGATAACAGAAACTGTGGATGATTTAAGCAGAAAAGCAGTTTATTGATGGGATCGTGCATCAGAGTCACCCAAAGGGCAGGAACAGAGGGAGCCTGGGCAGCTGGCACCACAGCCCAGATCCTAAACAGAACAGAGCAGAGCGGCTGCTGCCTGCTTGGAACGTGGCTTGCCGTGGCTGGGAACACCAGCACTGCTGGCCCCTTGCACTTCTGCCACTGCTGTCCCTCAGACTGATGTGGCTGCTGTTAGTTGGAACCACCATAAAAAAATTCTCTGCACTCCATATAGCTGAAATGAAAAAAAAAAATTCCCTCCTGCCCATCTTCTTTATTCTACCACCTGAATGTAGGCCCAGTACCTCCCTGTTGCTGCAGTGGTGGGGCTGGTACCTGGAACGGTGAGCAACTGGCATTTTCTTCATCTCTGTGGTGGGAGGTAGCTTCCCAAACATAGGGATGGGGTTCAGATAAAGAGTGCCATCCCACTAACTCCCCCCAAAACACACACACACAAATGTCTGCATGTGCTGTCTATTCCCCGCATTTTAGAGACTGTCTCTTTTAGGAATCAATGTGGAATCTTCACAGATGATTTTCCTGCTACTATTAAGATAATCATATGATTTCTCTTATTTGACCCATTGGTATGTTCTATAAACAGATTTACTGATATTAAACAGCGTTGCATTCTCTGGGTAAACCCTACTTGGTTGTGGTAAATTATTCTTTTAATATACTGTTGAATTCAATTTGGCTGGCATTTTGTCTAGAATTTTTGCATCTGTATTCATGAGTGAGATTGGTCTCATTTTCTTTTATTTTATGCTCTCTCTTTGTCAGCTTTAATGACATTCCAGACTCTTCCTCTCAGGGATTTCATGCCCCCTGGTTGGGATTGGAGCCCTGAAATCTTTTTCATAAACCACAGGCTTTACTATAGCCCACGTGGCTCATCGAGCATGAGGCAATTATGGGGACAGAGATATGATGAGAAAGTCCAGATGCTGCAGGCACCCCTTAAATTACTCTGGGACATTTACGGAGGGCCAGCCATATGCCAGCTGCTGGATTATTTAACCTGGAGTTTAAATAAACTTCTCCTCTGCGGGTAGAATTCAGAAAACCTGTGAGAATCATCTGGCCTTAGAGAATGGGAGCAGACACCTGGAAGGCCATCTCATCGCCCCCTGTGCTTAATGACAGCGAAATGGGAGCCCAGAGAAGGGAAGAGCCCTGCCTGAGGTACACATATGGGTTGGCCTGACTCTGTTCCTTGTTCTTTCAAAGACTCTACTCATAACAGGGCAGCCAAGAAACAGGTTCAGACCCTGGTGAAAACATTTTCACAGGCAAGGGCAGATAAGCTAAAACTTAACATAGCTGGCATTGATGTGCTACATAGTTAGGCCCCAGGCCTTCCTCTAGATGCCTGGGCCCCAGGCACTTATAAAGCCCCTGCTAGCCTGCCCACCTGCACTAATCCTGTCCAAAGAAAAGTCCAAGGAATGTCAAATATAGCCCAGAGGTTAAGCCAAGGGAACTAGGCTGCCTGGATTCAAACCCTCTGTCTACCACATAGTAGCTGTGAGAACTGGGGTTCTGAAGCTTCAATTCCTCATCTATAAAATGGGATAACAAGGGTGCTCCTGGTCAGATCTGTCCTGGGCTCAGAGCAGCACTCAGCTATTTCTGTGAGCCTGCTCTGTGCCATGCCTGTTTCTGAGAGTGAGGCTACAGAGATAACTAATACTCAAAACAAGGTATTAGTGTAGTGCAAACATCTGTATGAGATATGTGAATTTTTGCTCGTAGGAATGGCATCTTTAAAAAAGCATATCTGTTATATTTCTCTGAAGATGTATTTAACTGAACAAAAAGGTCTTTGAATAAGTATCAGGCAAGGTTCTCCCTATCCTCACCAGGCCATGTGATTTTCACAAGATGCCCTGGTGATCCCTCCCCTGTGCTCACCTATCAGTGATGCTCATCTCATGGGCTCTGGCAGCTAGTGTCCAGGGCTGAGAGCCTAGTGTACCAGGCCAACCACTTCAAATGTCTCCCAACTACTCAAATCCCCGTTTCTGCTTTAGGAAGGCATCCCTTCGCCTTTGGTGTTCACCTGATTCCTGCACACTCACGCCATGCCTGGGATCTTGATGTGCTCCTGAGCCTGTGGCTGTTGTCTGTTTCCAGGAGAGGTGTCTGCATAGCTTTCACTCAAGTACTGTGCCCTACATCTATGTCCCCAGCTCCAGCATCCCAATGGTCTATCCCCTGTCACTTTTCAGAACACATAACAGACCAGGGGAAAGGGCTGTTCATAGTAGAGTTCTGCAGACAGTCTGAGTTCATAACAGCCTTGGCCTAAAGAGGGATGGTGCCATGGGAAAAAGAGGACCCTTTGATAACACTCCTGGAGTGTTCTATGGCATGAGCAGGCAGAGCTTTGCTGTCATTTGGATTGTCACTAACTCACTGAGTGACCTTGGGTGAGTCTGTTTCCCACTCTGAGTCTTGGTTTCCTCACTTGTGCAAATGAAAACCCTTCCTGGAGCACCAATCTTCTTGGTTTAGTGGGCTTTAAAAAGGGGTAAGTGAAGTGAGAGGTCTTTGGGAAGTATAAAGCTGTCATGAGCAAAGTGATCTCATTGGTTGAGGTTTTGTTTAATTGACATGCAATATGAGAAGACATCCTGGCCAACAATCATTTGGTTACCAGGAGTAAGATCACTCTGAACCCCACTTAAGTGAGGGATACAGGGGAACATCCACTGGAAGAATTACCTCTGGGCTTCACAGGGACTGAAAGTCATCAGGCAGCCCCTCCCTCTGCCTCTGTCTGGGGCCATGTGCCTCTCTCTGTAGACCAGTTCCTTCTCCAAGGCTTATAGTTATACTCCCCAAATTCAGCTATTATGTGACTCTGCCTGGCATCAGCACATTCTTGCCTTGGCTTCTCCTAACCTACAGTTTGGTGCCCAGTACCATGTAGTTAATTCTGTCTTTGTCGCCTAAGACCCAGCTTGGGTGGCGTGTCCACCCTTAGTCCCATCAGCTGTGAGTGTTGAGTAGGAACCCGGGTATAACTCTGGAGGGAAAATCCTGGGGCAAAATACCTCTAAAACCAAAATCAGTCAAAGGGAGAAATAAAGTTAAGAAACTCATTTATTTCTTACAAGCAGTCATCCTGTCTCTCTCTTGACCAGGATGCAGCAGAAGAGAGCTCCACCCAACCTCTCTGGTCCAGATAAACCCTAGCAAGCCCTTGTAATTACCTATTGATATGTAGATAGACTACTTTTCTCCACCCCTTAGAACACCTATTGATATGCAGATGCACTAAAGCCAGGTGACAGATTCTGGAAATACTGCAATTTTACCCACAGCGTGTTACCTAGAGCTAATGTCTGTGTGGCAGGACAGGTTCTCTGAAAGAGTGAGAGAGTCTCACACATGCTTGCTGGAGCTAAGTTACCATCTCGATGTTTCATTTTACAAATGACCAAAACAAATCGGGGAGTTGAAGTAAGGTGCAAGGTCACACAGAGAATGGCAATGGTAGGACTGAAGTTAGGTCCCCCTACTTATATATAGTACAGGATGTCTTCCATGGCATCATTCCCACCCTTCGAGAAGGGTTTGTGCTGGGTACACGTGCTCTGTAATGGAGAAGCCAAAATTAGAATGACAGAGCTGTGTAACTGGACTCACCACACTGAGTGTGCCTTCCTAAGGCTGGGGAGTTGCTGTGGGTGGAAGTGCTGCCCTCCATGGGGGAGCAACGCTGCGAGCCATGCTCTGAAATCTGCAGGCTGGCAGGGGAGGCACTGACCAAATGGAGCTGTGCAGTGTGCCAGGGACTCGGGCGGCTTTGGTGCCTCTCCTCAAAGCCTACTAGAACTGGGCACACATTGTCAGCTACTAAGCTACTAGAAGGCCTCCCCAGGACACGTCTCTTGCCTCCCAACTCTCCAACCCCCTATATGGTGACAGAAAGTACAGACTACATTACATCCCACAGCCTTTCCAACTGCACCAGAAAAGGGAATGTTTATTTTGAGAAACTGTTAGGCTCTGGGGATAGCATGGTGAGCAAACGGGCAGTGTTTCTGCTCCGAGGGAGCTTATGGCCTAGAGTAGAAGCAGACAAATCCACTCTGCTGTGACAGGAAGGAACAGGGTCTGTGGGAGCACATGGGAGGGCACCTGAGCTGGCAGTGGAGGGTGGCACTGGGGATGGCCTTCCTGACCCAGGATGCTTGGGCTGACACCTGAGAGCTGAGCTCTGGTGATAACTAATATTTCTGAGCCCTGACGGTATGCTGGCACTTAGTGCTGTACGTGCATTATCTCCTTTACTCCTGCAGCTACAGATCCTGTCATCACCTCCATTTTTACAGATGAGGAGACTGAGATGCAGAGCTTTTGTAAATTGCCACAAACCACATGGGTAAAAAAATAAGGTGCTGGAGCTGGATTTGAAGCCTGATGGTCTGCCTGCAGGGTACGCATGTCCCACCAACCACAGCAGGCACTAAGGAGGCAAAGATGGAGGAATAATGGCAGGGAGGTGGGGGAAGGCCCTGAGAGGAGGCCTGCCTGGCTGGAGCACAGGGAGCCAGCACAGCCAGGGGCACGCTGAGGCCTGAGGCTCTGCAGGGGCTTGTAGGCCACAGTAAGGCCTTTATTCTCTATTGGGAGCACAATGGGTAAGAAGACACGGAAGGAATTTAAGGATAGTGAACACATGATCAGAATTGTATTTTTAAAAAGACCATTCTGCTTGCAGAATGGAGAACAGATTGGAAGGGGGCAGGAGAAGATGTGAGGAGACAAATTTAGAGGCCACCGCAGGGCCCCAGAGGAGGGATGGCGGCAGCTTGAAGGAGGGGCAGTGAAGAGAGAAGTGGGAGGGAGGGCTGGAAAGTTCTCGAGGAGGTAAAATGGACAGCATTTGGTGAAAAGGAGCTGTTAGGAGAGGGAGGCAGAGATGTCAGGGAGACCCCTCAGTTTCTGGCTCATACAACGAGGTGGAGCATGGGGTCGGTCAGTGAGGTGGAAGATGCTGGAAGGATAAACATTTTTTTGCATTTGTCCAAACTTTTATGTGTGTGTGACTCAAATTCTAAGGACAGTTTTACTTGGAGGAGGTTCAAGAATAGCTGTGTGGAAGGGGGTGGTTAGATGCCTCTGGGAAAGGATGAAATGGCAGCCTTGTCTTCCTGCCACTATGGACCCTGCATTGTCACTAAGAAAATGATAGAGAGCATGGCACCGGAAAGACCCCCAATCCTCCGCCCCCACCCCAGCAAAGTAAGGGGAATGCATTCTCAGCAATGCTTCTGGGCAAAAGCCCTAGCTTTCCAAGCCCAGTCTGCAGGAAATTCATACTGCTTCCTAGAATTCCAGGTTCTCCCAGGAAGCCTGATTTAGGGGCCACCCATGTATCCATATGAGGAAGTAGGCATGAAGCAGTTGAACAGAAAGTCCCAGGGAAGTGTTGTGACATTCTGTCTGTTGTCATTGGAGCTGGGAAGAAATTTGGAAGTAGAGGACGAGGAAACCATCTCTGAATGAACAGCCCTCAAGTAATGGGGACGACCATCCAGCTCCTGCCAGTAGGCCACGTTTTGTCGTCCCACCTAAAAACCCCTGACCGACAAGGCACTTAGTGCAGCAGGCTTACTGGATACAGCGGGCCTGCTCAGATGCCCCCTTAGGGACCCAGGCCCTCGCCCCTCCAGCTGCCCAGAACTGAGGCTGCTCATGGCTCATAGCCTAGACCCCTCTGGAAACTGCCCTTTGCCTCACCCAAGGTCATGCCCACGTCCTGGGCAGGCCATCCAGGCTGCAGAGCTCCATGCAGGATGAGTGCCTCCTGAGACTGCTGCTCAGTGCATCTTGCCCCTGGCCCTGCCCTGCCCCCTTCACTCTGAAAACACACCCAGTGAGCCTCCTGCATGTCCACCTCCCTCTCAGAATCTGTCTCCTGGGGAGTCTGACCTCCTCACGGATGGCTTTGTAACACATCAGCTTGGCTTGTCCACATGAAAAGATTCCCTCGCTTGTGTGTTTCCAGTTAGGGTGGGTCACAGGGGAGATTCTCTCGAGATTTTGGAGGGTGCCAGGGAGGCAGCGGCCACCTTGTGGCATGATGGCTGACGTGCTGACTCAGTTCCTCACATGAAGCAGCAGCTGGGTCAGGTGTGTGAGTTTAGCTCAGTGATGAGGGACTCGACCTCCCCGTGGTTTTCTCTCCCCCAAGGTCAGGGGCAAAAAGAATGGGCACAGGTCTCAGGCTGTCCTTGTGGGGCTCGAGCTGCTCAAGATCTTTGCTTCCTGACTACCCTGTGGACTTCGGGTTCTAGTATCAGATGCAGAGACAGCTACACAGGGACCATTTCATCAGCTCCCACAATGCATAGGGCGGTTCCCCATAATAAATCCCCTCATATACCTATTTCAGTCTCTCTCTCTATGTCTCCTACTGGTTCTGCTTCACTGGTCCAACCCTGACTGACACAGACACACAATCTAAGTACAGGAAAGCTGAAGCTACTGCACCAATCAGGGTAGTAGCAAATAGGGTCAGGATTAGCTAGAATTATAGAAGCTCAGCTGACAACTTTGGTTCTTTGGAGAAAGAAATGTGAGCAGTTAGTGTGTCCCCCTGTGCCAGGATATGGAGGACTAGGCTATCCCAGCCCAGAAAGGAGTGGGAAGCAGATGGGCCAGCCTAGAGCAATCCTGGAGGTGGCTTCACCCCAGCCTCCCAGTTTCAGGCTGCACCAGCATCTCATACGGCAGGGTTGGCGGTGCAACCCGTACCTCTCACTCACACAGAGTCACGTAGGCACCGTTTCTGGACATGTGTACGTATGCCAAACAACATAGTTCATTCCACACTTGCCTTCTCAGCTCTGCCTTTTGTGGTCCATAAAAGTGCTGGAGTTGTAAAGCGCCCACTGACAGGTGTGGTACTCAGACAGAAGTACTTCCCATCCTGCACAGGTTCGGGTCTGAACTGACTTTCCTGGGGATCTTGCCTTATCCAAGGGCATCTATGTTCAAGTCATTCGCTTCCCCTCTTCTTTCAGGAATCAGTCACTGTACTTTCCATCCTTGGAGAGTGACTGAATCTTGCCCCTCAGCCTTTTCCTGGGTTGGGAGTGATTTTCCCAGCATGGAAGGATGAAAAATGCAGCACAAGAGGGGGCAGCAGAAACAGAAAGTTTCCAATGGTTAGAAAAAGGGATAAAATAGTAAGAGCAACAAAAGGGAATAGGAAGGCAGTTTATAGTATTATGTGCAAACATGATGGGCCAGAGCAGAATTCTCAACGCATCTATGGTTTCCACACATATTTTATCTGCCAAGCTGGAAAAAGCCTGTGAGAAGGGGACTGGAAGCTCTCCAGAGCACAGCGTAGTGTTTGGCTCTGCTGTCCTTAGAAGGCCCATCCTCGGGCTCTTCATCCTGGGGCTTTAACCGGGGCTCCGTGCTGCAGTCTCCCCACACTGTCCTGGCCTCTGAGTAGCAGCCGAGGGCGGGGAGCCGGTTCTCCTGGAAGGGCTGCACTGTGTGGGGGCTCCACAGGAGGGCAGGGCCAACAAGCCTTCTTTTTCCATCCAGCTCCCCCAACTACTCACATATTTGCAGGCTCTCTAGGCTTCCTAGTGCAGGGACACTAGTATACTAATCCCCAGGGTCTGTGACTGTTACCTTATATAGAAAAAAAAAAAAGGAAGAAAAAGCTCTTTGAGGATGTTGTTAAGTTAAAGGTCTTCTGATGGGGAGATTACCCTGGTTTTCTGGGTGGCCCTAAGTGCCGTCACATGAACCCTTCTAAGAGGGAGGCGGAGGGCCATCTGACAGGCACACAGAGGAGGCAAAGGGAAGGTGGAGCAGAAAGACACTTGGACATGCTGCTTCTGAAACTGGAGGGACCAGGCCACATGCCAAGGAATGCCGGCAGCCACCAGAAACCAGATGAGGCAAGGAACGGATTCTCCCCAGGAACCTCTGGGCGAGGGTGTGGCCCTGCTGACCCCTTAATTTCAGTGCCGTGATATTGTTTTTAGACTTTGAAATTCCAAAACTGTGAGAGAATAAATTTCTCTTGTTTTGATACCAACTTTGTGGCTAACCACAGGTAACCAATACACAAACTCTTCATGTGTTTGTGGCGAGATGTCTCCTTGTTAACACGGTCAGGGCACCTCTAGAGAAATGGAGTGGGAAGGAGAGAAAAGGCTTAGATGCACAGCACGTGGGGATCTCAGCCTCTAGGCAGGTGGGTTGGTGAGAGGAACTGAGTTCTGACATAGAAGCAGACCACCAGGTACAATGAGGCAGTGTAGTCCAGGGGCTATGGATGCAGATGAACTTAAGTGCATGTGCTGGTTTTACTTCCGACTTATTTGATTTTTGATGCACTATTTAACATTTTTCCTTCTCTGAGTTTACAATTCTGTTAAACAGAAAAAATAATACACACCTCACTGGCTATTGGAAGAATTTAATGAGATGAGGCCACTTAAAAACAGTGCTCAGCATCTTATACATTTAAATGCTAAAGAAACGATAACTAAAGTGTGGTGATTCAGGCTTGGTTCTAGCAATCCTTGCCTCCAGGAGGATATATACCTCTGGTCACACAGGGTGGCAAGTGCTGCTAAGTTGCACCTTAATTCACCACTTAGCCAGGGCTGCAGCCAGGGTCAGGATGTGTCTGCATGTGGCAGAAATGGTACTCATGGCATGGGGTACATGGAGTGGGATCTGACCTGGGAAAGGAAGGTGGCATAAGCCAGGTAGATTCTAGGCCCCAGTCCTAGAGAGTCCCAGGGTCCCAGGCATCAGGACTATGTAATCTGTGGGGCTCAGTGCAAAATAAAAACGTGGGACCCTTGTTCAAATTATTACAAATTTTCAGACAGTAATGGCAGAGCACTGAATCAAGCAGTAGGCCTTTCAGAGTGCAGGGTTCTGCTGACTGCACAGGTTGCAAACCCATGAAGCCAGCTCTGCCAGTTTTGGGGCGGCGGGGGATTAAGGATAAAGTCTAGCGCTAGTATCTGCACCAGGCCAGACTGAAAAGTGCAGAGTCCTGCTGAGTCCTAAGGCAGTGCTGCTCAAAGCCGTGGTGGAGGGGAATCCCTGGGGCTTGTAACATGAAGATTCTGATTCAGGAGGTCTGGAGTAGGGCCTGAGAGTCTGCATTTTCCACCAGCTACCTGGGGATGCGTGATGCTGACTGTTCTCAGGCCACACTGAGTAGCAAGGTCCCAGGAGGCACCTTAGGTTAGGCACACATGGCTGATGAGGCAGTGGGCGCTGGCTTTTCTTTTCCTCTCAATTTTTCCAGTCACCAATCCTATCCTTAGGGACCTGGAACTTCTGTTCTGAGCCAACGAGAGGACACCTGAATGTTTTACTTACCTGTTATTCCAGGAGTCAGGCTGGGTTTAGGTCAAAGAAAGATCTGCTAAAGGTGAGTTGTCTGTATCAATCCTATTACTGAAAATAATAAAAACAACAATACAATAACATTACCTAGCAGCTTATATTTATTGAATACAAACCATGTGCTAGAGATAGAACTAGGCCCTTTGCAGGAGGCATTGGGTTTCTTTAGGTTGGTGAAGACAGACATTCTGAGGTCACCTCTGACATTTTCTGGACTCACCTGTACCCTTTTCCAGAAGGCCTTTGGCTGGTACTTCAAATTCATAGACCTGGAGATTCGTGTCTCAGTAATTCAACAACTATAGCAGCTGGTTCTTTTCCCTTAAGATTTAATACTTGTCATTTGTCTGTGTCAAAACTGCAAAGGAGCAAGTTTCCAAAGACAGATTTATTATGTGTGCTGAGTGTCTCAGGTGCAGTAGTGCATAGAAATGGGCTGAAATCCATATTTTTGCCCGGTTTTTGTTCTATAAAAATAGCCACTTTTACTTTGCATTCAGACAAGTGAGAAATATACAGCCTCGAGCTGTGAGTCACCATGGGGCACTCACAGAAAGTAGCATTACTGTGGGACTGGGCTCTAGCAATAGGTTTCAGGGTCAGCTGCCAGGCTTACACTGGTGTTGGCTTAGGCAAGGAGCAAGTTGTAACCAGAGCCAGCTACATAATTTGTGAGGCTCAGTGCAAAATGAAAATGCAGGGTTTCAAGGTTAAAAAGCAGGAAAAAAAAATGCTTTTACAGATAAAGCTTTTTTTCCCCTTTCTTCTGCAGTCTCTCACTTGCCATGGCATAACTCATTTGCTAAGAAAAATGAAAGTTTTCCATTATTAGCATGAACTTTACTATTTATCTTTCTATTGTGCAATGCAAATTTAAATGCAAATATAAGAACATATTAACTCCTAGGTGAAATCACAGAAATTATACAATTCATATTTTGTAGCTCCTCCCCAGAGAGTGCCTTGAGCTGGCCAGAAGAGAAAAATCCAGGCCAAAAGGTGGAAGGAAGAGAAGATTCCTCTGGGAACGGAGCTGGCAGAAGAGGTGTTCCAGGCACAGGGAACCGAGTGAGTGGGGGAGTGCAGAGCCTCACAGTTGTCCTAGGGCTCCTCCCCACGAAGCTCGGTGCATACCCAGCCCGAGGGCTGCCAGCTTGCCCTGCCAGGCACCCTTTTGACAGCCTCAGCACTGAGGCTCCTTGCAGCAGCCCGGGCTGGGGGTCTGCAGGCCCCCATCAAGCCAGGCATCTCTCCTTCCTGTGAGCTCTCCACCCCAAAGCACAGCAGATGGGTTCTCCCACAAATTTTTAAATGTCCATACTGGGACATCTTGGTGCCTGCATTGGGGATAGGCGAGGGGCTCCATCCCCTGGAGACTAGGCTTCTGGCTGGCCATTCACCAGCAGAACCATGGTGCTTCCCAGCCTCACCCCAAGATGCTGTTGAGGATGTGTTGGGCCCCAGTACTCTCTGTGTCCTCCTGCCTAGGGTGGAGGGCAGCGGTGGCTGTGGGGTGGGGGCGGCGGTTAGGAGAGGGACAGGCTCCACTGGTCTGCTGATAATTGTTTTGGGGAGGTGGCAGGAGGCGGGACCTTGAGTGACTGGAGGCCCTAAGCCACTGGGAATGCGCCGCTGTCCCATCACACCTCACTTGGAAAGCACAAACTCACAAATAACAAATGAACATCTGTTACAGCTAATATTATCGGCTTCATTTGACCTCTCTTGCCGTTAGCCTGACAAATGAGGCCCTCTCCAGTCCTGACTCTGCTGCAGTGACTTTGAAATTTGTCAGAACCTGTGCAGCAACGTTCAGCATCAGCAGATGTGTGAACGGAACCCCTGTGAATGGTAGTGTGTGCTAACATGGAGTTACTGTGCTCCATGTTCAACATTTTTCTAATTCTGGCAAGTGAGGCCAAGAGCCATGAGAGGGTGGTGACTCAGGTTTTCTGGAATTGTATCTGATGTGGATTTCATACACAGGTGTGTTATCTAGGTGAGCCACAAAAATGGCTGCACTCAGGACTTCTGCCTGAGTGTTTGAGAAGCATTTGAGATGCCAAAATGTCCATTGTTTCCTGCCTCTTCTGCAGTACTGGTCCCCACGTGAGGTTTTTATTTTTGCTCTATGTTATAAGGATCCTAAGGCTAAATTCTCAGATAAATCCTGACGTAATTCTTGTTGGGTATCCCCATCCATTAGTTTACACTCTTTATTCCAGGAAGGCTGGGAGTGGCTTACATAAAAGTGCTACTGGAGCCATCTTCAAGGGTATCTGCCTAGCCTGTGACTTCCCTTGTCTAGGAATGTCATCTCTCAGGTAGAGCTGTGGGTCTGGATGACATGTTTGTACTTACCCCTCCCTCGTGGTCCTGGGTCAGCAGACCTGGTGGAGATGACTGACCCAAGCTAGGCCAATGGCAGTCTTTGCTCCTGCGGCTTTGAAAATGGTATTTGGAGACAGCAGTCACTTTCCACTGACTGGCCGAACAAGACCATGCCAACTTACTTTTTTCACAGAGAAGAAAAGAAAGCTAGTCTACAGCGGCAGACAGCTTGAAACACATGCATAGAAGAAAATAGAAACAGGGTGTTTGGGGACAGAAAGGAGAAAGACAGGGAGAGGGGTTAACCTGGTTTCTGATATTTCTCTCAATTCTGGTTCTTGTCTCTCCTGTGGCTTAACTGTGCTTCCTCCCCTGTGTTCCTGAGATGACCTCCTCCTATTCTTTTTAGGTCACGCTAACTCAACAGTCTCCAAATAAAATAAAACAAACCATGTTGCAACAAGATAAAGTCACATTTAAAATGTGTTAACAAATGGAAAATGAGGTCTGAAGGCTAGTATGATGTAAGGGGAGACGAGGTGCACTAATGGCAGCCATAAGACCCTGGGTATTTGCTGCTAGCAGCCAGCAAATGCCAAGAAGGATGAGACATTAGTACCAGTTGTTCTCAACCCTGACTGCACATTAGGGACACTGGGAGCTTCTGAAATACACTCCTAGGCCCTGCCCCAGAGACTACAATTTAACTGATCTGGGCTGGCATCTTTATGTTGTAAAAGCTCCCTTGTGATTCTAAAGTGTGGCTGGGGTGGAGAGCTGCTGAGTTACATTATTCACAATATATAGAAATAAAAATAAATACTAAACCAAACAAAAACAGTTCCTCAAGAGAAGAACAGGAATGGTACTGAGGCCACAGAGAGACATTCCTCCCATAGATCCTCATTTGCAGGGCATGTGTGATGCAGTAAACAATGTCCTCAACAATATCTTTATAGTAAATATGGAAGTGGCCCTGAATGTGGGTGGACAGATTATCCCAAAGCACCAGGAAAACACTTCCACAGGGTGGGCAGAGCTTCTCTGCTGCCTGGCTTAATCTTTGAGTGATTTTTAGAGTGTTCAGAATGGATTTTGACACTAGGACTCCTGAAATGTGAAGAAACTTTTTTTTTTTGAAGAATCTAGAGGCTTTTTTCTGTCAGATTATCAGTGGTGGCTCTGCACTCCCAAAAGCTCCAGAACCACTGAAGAGAATGATTCATGGGCTATCTTTCTGACAATTCTCTAATCATACAGGATTCTCTCAAATGCCCATTTGGGCTTCCAGGTAGATGCCTCTATGAGCACCTGGCATGTGATACAGCTCGCCGTGTTGCTGACTTGAGCATAGGACAAAGCTGCCTGCATACTCCGCTAGTGGGGTCAGGATTGGTGTCCTTTTTGGAAAGTTAAGGAGCCTGGCAAGGACACGTGCATGAATAGAAGGCAAAGAAGACGGCTAAAGGAGTCCTTGGTGGGCCAACATCTTCCTCAGAATGCATTTGGATACACTCCAGTGCACAGACAAAAGGGCAGTTAATCCACAAAAGTTCTCAATCTGAGCACAAACAGCAATAATTTCTGCTTGGAAAAAGCTTAAAGTAGGTAGACCAAATATCCATCTTGTTCATAAAACATCTCTGTAAACACCCATGGAACACTTAACCTTGAAAAATACAGTTTCCTGAAGCTCTCTCTAAACTAAATTGTTTGCAGAATATATGACTACGTGATGAATTGGTTAACTTGTTCCTTAGGGTTGATGACCATAAGTCAGTTTAATGTTGGAGGCTGTCTACCAAAATGATGACTTTGTTTTTGAAGCATTCTATCTGTAGTCCTTTGTTACAACATTAATTAGATACCAGGTAAGTTACCTATGAAGGTCAGTCTTGGTTCATGCCACTAAGCTATGGTATTTATGAATAAGTGAATACCCCTTTCAATTTTTTAAAACAAGAAGGTGATATTCTGCTATCCTAATCTCTGAAGAGGAGCAGCAAGGCTTTGAGGTATTGAATAAAGAGAAGGTAGGCCAGAATAAATAACTGTTTAATCTCTTTGGGTAATGTCATCTGGTTTATCAAAAGAATATTCTTACTAGGTAGTTCCTAAATCAGGAGTCTGCACACCACAGCCCATGGGGCCAAGTCTGATCTGCAGTCTGTTTTTGTGTGGCCTGTAAGTTAAGAATGCTTTTACATTTTGAGAATGCTTTTACATTTTGAACTGTTTGAAAAAACCTGAAAAAGAGTATTCTGTGACACGAAAAATGAAATTAAATTTGAATTCCAGTATCCATAAAGAAGATTTTACTGGAACATGTTTATTTGTTTACATATTTTCTATGGCTGTTTTCATGCTACAATGGCAGAGTTGAATAACTGCAACACAGACTGTATGGCCCACATGGCCTAAAATATTTACTGTCTTACCTTCTACAGGAAAAGCTTGTAGACCCATGTTCTAGAATATAAGCAGCATCTACACTGAGGCCATGTGATGCTTATCCACAGATCAAAGGCCAAAGAAATGTCAAATACCACCAACAGTCTTATTTTATTCTTAATTTTTTTTTCTCCATAAGAAATAGTACAATAACCAAGTCTAAAATGTCCCTGTGCAAAGTACAGACCACTGGTCTGAAGAAATTCAAGTTTACGTCTTGATTAGAAAACAAAAAGGCAACTGGCATACATTTAGATGAAATACCTAATAATCGTGAGCATAAAGGGAATGCTTTTAAAAATGGGAGATGCCACTTTTTGAGTCATTTATTTCAACAAATATTTATTGATCAATTACCATATGTCTAAAACATCATGACCAGAGTGTAACAAAATCAAAGTCCAAAACTAGACCATTGAGACCATCCTTGGGCAGTTCTGGGCACAGGATATTTTGTTCAGGTGTTTTATTTAACTTGAGGACTTTGTTTTTAATCAACTGAATAAAATGAGACATCATTACAAGGCCTCAGTCAGAAAGTGGCCTGGGATCTACAAGGTTTGAATAATTGACCTTGCTTTGTAAAGATGTGAAAATGAAGCTTCCTGTTCCTTAATCACCAAACGTGTACCTCCAGTCATTATTTTCGAGACTGTTCCCGTTGCTGGTCCTTAAGGTACGGATCAGTTACAGCTACGGAAAGTGAGCATAAGGTCAGGAGTTGCCAGTGAGATTTCTCTCATTCTTGAGGTTATTGTTTAACCACAAACTGGGGGAGTAAGCACCTTATTTTCTAGGATACAACATGGATAGAAGTGTATTTAAGTAATCCGCATTCTGCTTAGTGGCAAGTCAGAGGGAAAACATCTTCCTTGAGGCAATGGAAGCAAAGTTGAATAGCCTCCTGTTTAGAAACTGGTCCTAACAGGGTCTAATTGACATGAATATAAAGGATTCAAAAAACAGGGAGGCTCTCTCACAGTTTGGGAGGGTATGAGATGGTAGGCAGCAACACAATTCCCTCGATCAAGTGTGTCAGCGGTACGGAGAATTCTGGGCGGAGCCAACCGGTGGGTCGTCTGGATTTTCAGGGGGTGGGGCGGAGTAGAGAGACCCTTGAATAGGAAGGGATAGCCTCTGCAAGGAGCAGGGTATAGTTTACATGACAAATGTAAGGAAGAAGCGTCCCAACCCTCTCTCTCTTTGGGTAAGCTTCTCGTCAGCTACCACAGATGTAGTCATTCTGGCTGGCCATTGTAAAGAGAAATTAAAATTATAACAGATATGTAAGAAAAGGGAGAAATGAATAAGGTTATTTCAATTTTGAGTGTAGAGAAGGTTAGAAGGAGATTAAACCAACAACGGAAAAGCAATACACACCTTAAAAAGAAAATAAATCACAAAAAGTTAGGAACTTACAGGTAACAACAGAATAAAATGGATGAGCTCTAAAACAAAATGTGAAAAGCTAGAATCCAACAAATAAAAGGTTAAAAATATAAAAGTGAGACAAAATTTTAAGCTAACAGATAAAAGCATCATGTAAAAAGGAGAAGAACAGTACAAGCAGATGGGATTTAACAATTAAGAACTAAAAGCAAAAACTAAAATTGTAAAGGTAAAAATATATAAAATCATAAGAATAATAAAATTAGAGAAATATCTTCATATAAAGTAATTTTTAAGTGTTTATAATGAGAAACTAAACAAACAAACAATGGGGCAAGAACCAGTTAAAACAAATAAGAAAAAATCTTGGCATGGCTCCAGCTGTCAGGCCAAACCCTCTAGACTAGGGAGCTAAAGGGCAAGGTGGTTTCTTAGCATTCCTGCAATCACCTTCTACAGAGAAATTAGCACTGTAGAAAACCAGGCGAGTTCTTGGCTCTTGCCTATACTCAGAGGAGGTATGACTCCTTAATACAAACAGCTGGAGTGTCAGGGTTGGCCCAATTTTGCCTTTTTAGGGTGTCAGGGTTGGCCCATTTCTACCTTTTGGCAACTTTCCAGTAAGAATAATCACTTCAGATCAACATCTCCATGGTCCAGATAAATATTGTTTAAAATTAGACAGCAGGGCTGAGAATTAAGTTCTAATTTTCATTCATCCTATCCTCAAAGTCTAATCTTCAATTGCCAGATTTGGGAGCTGCCGCTTTCTATTAGTTTTGAATGGTAACTATTGACTTCTAGCAATTAAGAATGAAGCCATAAATTCACTGATTTTCCATTCTGCCACATTCCACCTTTCTCATTTCTAAATTTTTAAAATGCAAGTGTACTGTTTGTATTCTATTATGTCACTTTTCCCTCCACCCTTGTTTTTATTTGGGTCTGCAAATAAATATTTCTAATGCTCACGGGCATTCTTCTGCCTGGATTTCCCTGATCTTCTCTTGTTTGCAGAGTTCATGCTTTACTGTAGTTGTCAGGGGTCTCCAGAGAAACAAAACCAATAGGAGGTTTAATATATACATAATATACTACTTATATAGTGTAAGATAAATTTTAGCCGAAATAAGCAGGTGAAGAGAGGCAACAAAGGGCCAGGTAGTTTATTTGAGTGCAACTCCCAGGTGATGTTCTGCGGTTTGGGTATTACAGGCCGGGGTCCAGGAGGTGGGGACTTATAAGGGATTAGGAAGGGGAGGAGTGGGCAAGCTATCTTAGGGGGCATGGAGAGGTATGATTGGCTAAAGGTGACATAATAGACAACTAGAAACTTTTTTTTTCCTTCCAAGAGGGAGAAGGCTGACATCCGGGTCTTAGTTGGCACATCAGAAGGATGGAATTCAGGAAGAGCTGTCCCCTTTCCATATAAGGCACGGACTTTGGGGTCTGGTCTGTTTTCCCCCTATGGCATCTCTCTGTTCTGTTTGCATGTCCTTGTTTTTCCTTCCTCCAGCCTAACATATAGTATATATTTATATGCAATATTTATATATTTATATATGTACATATATATACACACACACATACATAAAGTGATTTATTATAAGGAATTGGCTCACACAGTTATGGTGGCTGAGAAATTCCAAGACCTGTAGTTGGCAAGCTGGAGACCCAGAAGAGCTGATGATGTAGTTCCAGTTCAAAAGCAGGCAGGCTTGAGACCCAACAAGAGCTCTTGTTCCAGTTCAAGTCCAAAGGCAAGAAAAGACCAAGGCCCCAGCTTAGGCAGGAGGAGTTCGCTCTTATTCAGGGGAAGGTCAGCCTCTTTGTTCTTTTCAAGTCTTCAGTCCACTGGACGAGGCCAACCCACATTAAGGAGGGTAAACTGCTTGACTAAGGTTACTGATTCAAATGTTAATCTCATCCAAAATACTCTCAGAGACACACCTAGAATAATGTTTAACCATGCCTCTGGGCACTGTCTATGATCTGGCACCTAGTCAACTTAGTTAACACACAAAATTCACCATTACATTTCATTACTTTCCTTCAGAAAGGCTCATGAGAGCAATATTCCCAGAATTCTTGTCTGTTTGAACTGTTAGCCTTTCAGCTTCAAAGAATTTGTCTAGATATAAAATCTTTGTCTCTAATTTATTATCCTTGATTATCTGGTAAGAATTGCTTCACTATATCGGTGCTAAATGGTGCTGGGGATAAGCCTGATGTCAGCCTGATTTCTTTCTTTTATAGGTGATGTGGTCATTGTGCTTGGCTGCTGAAAAATTTCTTTATTTTTAAAATCTAATAATTTTATTAGGATATGTCTCAGGTATAACCATTTGGAGTCAGTTTTTCCTAGGACACGATTTGTCCTTTCAATATGTAAATTCAAGTCTTCTTTTACTTCAGGAAAATGTTCCTGAATTATATTTTAAGTATTTATTCCATCTTACAGTTTTGGTTATCTTCTTTGGAGACACCGATTATGCACATATTGGATTTTTGGCATATCTTCTTTATCATTTCCACGCATCTTCTGTATTATCTACAGTGTCTTTTCTTTCTTATCTTCCTCATTTATTCTTCTTTTCTGAAAAAAATTTTTATTTATCAGTTCAATTCCCTAATTAAATTTAATTATTGAATTCTGCCAGTCCTCACCTTACTTCTTCTGTGCATTCTTGTATGAATGTCTGATGTTTTTGTTTGTTTCCCATGATCAATCTGATCCCATACATCAATTTTTAAATGTTATGATGACTATTTTGCTACAATGTTGATGTAGTGAGTTGTCTTCATCTACAGGAAAGCTTTTTTAGGCTTGGAGAGTATTTCATCTTTGCAAATGTTTGAATGGGTCCTGTCCCTATTTGATATTTGTTAGTTCATTGTATTAGATGAATTTCTGGACCAGCTGCCTCCAGGAATTGCTTTGTGAATATGTTGGAGAGGGCTGTAAAATGAGGAGGAAGGAGAGGATATGGAAAATCCCCAGACTTTGCAACTTAAGGGCTTTCTCCTCTGTTACTAAGCAGTGGTCCATTTCCCCCAACTACGGCACCCTTGTGTGACCATATGTGCTCTGCCTCTCTGTACCTAACCTGGCTCAGAAGGGTTTCTAGAGCCAACGTTGGTTTTCTCTGTTTTTGTTTTTTTTTTATTGGGCATTGCCACAGAAGAACGTAGCTCTGCCTTCACACATGTATTTGTTTATGCTGTCTGAGACATGCTATCCTGGGCCCTCTTGGGGCACTTCGGCACCTTCTGTCTGTTCCTTGTTAGCCCTGCTTGCAGAAGTCACTGTAAGGTAGTTATCCTCTCCTTCTGGGAATGCAATTTCTGTCGATGATCTGAGACTGGCTAGGTAGGCCCTTGTTCTTCCCGGCTTCTCCCATCCCTGCCTCTTATGAGGATTCCTACAGGACCTGCTTTAGGAATTACTTAACTACCAGAGCTTATGGATTTTTCTCTACTTCCTAGTTTCATTTAAAATGATGTTTGTGTTTTGCCTTTCTTCTCACTTCTCTCTTTATTCTTCTTTTGTTCTATCTAGTGTCCAAGAGGAAAGAAAGTCCAAAACAGAATAAAAATGCACAGTAGTTAAAAAAAAAATCTCCCATTGATTTTAATGTCCAGAGGGGGAATGATGGTTCTAAAGAAAACAAGGGACCAACAAACACAGAATTCAGGGTGATGATTATCCCTGGCAATAGGAAGTATGTGGGAGACAGGAAAATGCAACTGGGAAAAGAAAGCTTCAGTGGTATTGGTAATATTTTACTTCTTAAATTGGGTACTAGGTTCAGGATTATTTACATTCTTGTTTGTCATATATTATTATAAAATAGCTCCTAATAAAAATCAATGAAATTCTTTAAACATTCAAGGAAAAAATTGTATTTTAGTGATTTCAAATATATCATATTCATTTGATTGTTGCTGATGATACTATTGTACCAAGTTCTATTTAAGAACAGCAGAAAAGCAGCTCTGTGTGGGGAGCCAAGGAGCCAGCATTATTACTTCCCTCATCCCCAGACAGATGAAAGGACCTTCATAAAGCCCACCAGATATGAGAGTTCTTCTTATTAAAAATTACCTGTAATGGTGTCTTTAATTGAACTTTAAGACAAAAGGGACAATCAGACAATACATTCCCAAAGTGCATTGATCTTGCTGGCTGGAGCCACGAGGGCCTGGAGTGGTTATCAGAGGTTGTCTGGGTAATAATGGCCGTGGCCCTTGTCTCTACAGCCTTGTCTAACAAAGTTAGTGGGGCTCAGATGCTCTTCTGCTTTACAACACTTTCTCAAAGAGCTTCCAACATGCTCCCCAGGGACAGGATCAGGGGGCACATGACTGTGATCAGCACCATCAACATTATC
Organism: Manis pentadactyla; assembly: GCF_030020395.1. Lineage (NCBI taxonomy): Eukaryota > Metazoa > Chordata > Mammalia > Pholidota > Manidae > Manis > Manis pentadactyla. The sequence continues at coordinate 51,278,613 of NC_080027.1, forward strand.
ATTGTCATCATTGGAGAAAACACTAATTATATATACGTATATACTGGCATGAAAAGCTACGGTGCTGAGGAAAAAAGTCCGTGGCTGACATACCTGGCATGTCCTATTTTGTAAGTAAAATGAAAAGATATCCATAAACCTATATATAGATATAAATATAAATGCCTTCTGTCTGTAGACAGATATGTCAGAAGGATGGACAATGGTTATCCTGGCCAAGGAAGATTGGTGTTAGGATAGAGCAAAGGAGTTTCTTTTCTTACTTTAAGAATTTTAAAAGGTATGCTGGATTTATACATGATTTTATTTTATTGTTTTAAACATATTTTTCTAATAAAAAAATAAACATAAAAGATATGTCTTCTTGTGACAGCCCGCATCCTGCGCCGGGGTGTTTGCCTTCAGCTCCTCCACCGAGGCTGGAGGCAGCCTCTGCGTCCCTCTTTTGTAGGGAAGCCAAGGGCTGGACAGTTAGGACCAAAGTCCCCACCCCCGTTTCCCCAGGATGACCTGCTGGCCTTGCCTGATAACTCAGGTTTCCTAGGACCAGCTTGAATGTTAGACTCCTCACCCCACTTCAAGTTTTTATTTTTAAAAATGATCCAGGAGATATATTAAGCACAAACAGTTCAGAACAAAGAAGCTATGGATACACACCCACTCTTCTCCCTCTCTGGAAGCCCCGACTTGGTTCACAAGCTGGATTTGTGACTGGGGGCCTGCCTTGGGGCGGCTCATCCCATTCTCCTGTGCCTTCTCGTCTGGACCAGTGTCCACACCTGTCACTGGGAGAGGAAAGAGGCCAGGATGCCTTGGTCACCCAGCGTGGGCAAGAAGCTCAGGCTGTCCCGAAGCCAGGGGGGTCTGCTTCCCCTCACACCCTGGATGTGGCTGGCAGGGACAGCAAGTCTGAGCCTGGAGGAAATCCAAACACAGCTGATGAATACGTGACGTGCAATTATGGTGGGGGTTTTCTACCAATTCGTAGATGTTTCCATCATTTCCAAAAAGTTTCTCCAAAAATCTCAAACTTGCCATTTTATCAGGAAAAAAAAAGAAATAGTTTTTTCATCTGTAGCAAAACTCCAGAGACATCTCTTTGTCAGAGGAGGCTCTATTGCTCCTACAAATGGAGTTCATTATTTTGTCAAAGTGAATTAAAATAGAATGTCATTTACTGAAAGTCACGTTTCTAGATTTGACATTGTATATAAAAGGTCCTTTTTAAAAAAGAAGAGAAAATCTGTGAGGCTTGGTTGGAAACCCACTTGAAGAAGAAGAAATATAGGCACTAAAAAAATCCCATTTGGGTTTCATAAAATTCCTTTCTAATGTGACAGTCTGGTAGAAATCAAGTAGTTTCTAGTTCCTAAAATACAATTTTGATTAAAAATTTATAAAGCTCTTTAGAGGAAAGATACTACATAAATTGAGAATAAATCTTATGGGTCCCTTAGAGAGAAGCTGGGAAATTTCCACATTGAAGTGGTAAACAGCATTTGCTCCCTACAAACAAATACTCTTTTCAGAGTTTGGAATGAATATGCCTCTGTTTTTCATGGGTTTGTGCCTGTGACAGCTAAGGATACCCAGAGACACTTGAGGATGACAGAGCCCATGGGGATTGGGCTCTAACCCTGAAGCCATACTCCACTATTCAGGGGTCTGTATCCTCACCGCAGATCCTTTCCTGAAAAATTAAAAACTTTCACTTCCATCTTCTGGTGGCAGGTAAAAGTGGGCAGATAAAGTGAAGAATGTTTTATTTTCTCTTCTTCCCACATAAATCCTTTCCAGAGCACAGGACACATGACTCTCTGAGATAAGTGTGAATTAGAAAGTATGATGCCATGGCTCATTTCCATATGGCTATACTTAGTGCTCCGATCTGTCCTTACCCCACCTTCTTCCCTTGATGAGCAGTTTACTCAAGTATTCCTTCTCCTGTCAATTCCCCCTCACTGCCAGGTGGGAGAATCAATTCTGGACTCCTGAAATACACTGAATCTAACTCTACTGTAGAACCTAAAACACTGTAATGCAATTACCTATGTAAATGGCTACTACCTAATCCATTAGACTGTGAGTTCCTTAATAGGATGGATTTTTGTCTTGCTGAATTCTATATTCCTAACATATAGTATGGTAGTACATAGTAGGTGTTCAGGAAAGGTTTGTTGAATAAATGATTCATGATGGATTGATGAGTTGATAGATAATGAATGAAAGAGTGAATGATTGAATAAATAAAAATGCAAGTGAATAAATAAATTCAAAAATGGAAAATAAATAATGAATGAATGGACTGATGAAAAGATCAAATGTCTATTCTCTCTTTCTCCATACATATATATATATATATACACATACATATATATGTGTATATATATATATACATTCACACACACACACACACATTTACATAAATTTCACAACTGTATTGATTTTGAAGTAATTTCCCTCACATTAAAATTCATTTCTGCATCCTCAAAAAAGATACCAGTAGGGTCTGAGATCATTCACTTGGGGCAGTCGGGAATCAGAGTAGCCCTGTACTCTTTGGGGGCTGCAGGAAGAGGTTACTTCTTGGGTATTGCCTATGGTGGTTTCATTGCTGGGAGTCTCGCCATTCAAGAAACTGCTTCCCATTTTCAACCCTGAACATCTTGGCTCATTGGCTTTGTATCTCCTAAGATAACTACTGAATTGCAAGGATACCATCCAGAACATGATCATGACGGTTAGTGCCTGCACCCAATCCCTGACACCATCTCTCCCTCCAAGGACAATGGGGCAAGAGGTCTAAGGCTTGAAGTCTGCAGACAGTCCAGCTGAAATGAGGCCCAAATTTGCACCCTAGAGATCGTGATCCAGGGATTTGCATGGGGTACACAGGGCACAGCAGATCTTGCTCCACATCCTTGCTCTGCTCCTTACTTGCCTCATGACTCTGTGTGCCTCAGTTTACTCAGTTGTTAAGTGGGGATAATAGTATCTGCGAAGAAGGCACACATGATAAGCACATAATTAGGGACAGTTTCCTTCCTGCCTGATAAAAAATTTGAAAATAGTAGCAGTTGAAGGAGATAAGCTGCTCCTTGCCATAAGGCCCTTGGCATTGACCCCCGAGATGAGGTTCGAGCAGGGCACTGGTTCCCCTGATCTCACCAGTAGTTCCATCCCTTTACCTTCATTCCTGGTTCACCGCCCAAGACAGCCTGCAGCTCCCAGTGGCCAAAGGAGCTGTTTTGCTGAGCAATTAAATAAGTAACTGGACTAAACACAAAGCATGGGGGGCACCTTAGCTCTTATTTTGTCTACCAAATATCAAGAGTCATACTACAGCTTCAGTGAGAAGAGTGGGTCCTCAGGAACACAGACACTGCTGTCCTTTGTCAGGGCCATTACAAACTGCAGGGAGGGTGTGCAGCTTCTGGGAGGGAGCCAACGTACAGGTGTTGGCTGGGGAAGCCCCTCAGTACCTCTTTCAGAACAACGTTGTTACAACTGGAGAGGAGAGCTAAGATGGGTGTCTCGGTGAGAGCAGAGGGAACGCACGGTCATCTGGATCTGGATCCAGGCTGAGCAGATGTAGCCAGGTCACACTGCAGGGGCTGGGGTGAGGCGGGCTCCTGAGGAGGAGCACCTCCTTAAATTTCGCTCTGCGCACACCTGCCTCACTTGCCTCACCCTAGTGCTGGCCTGGGTCACAGAATCTTGGCTACCTCATCTATAAAGTGGGGTGTGGACAATACCTAATAATAATGTTATTGAGCATTATAATGTTCACTTTGCCCATATTAACTCATTTAACCCTCGTAAAAACTTGTAAGGTAGGTGCAATGATTATCACTATTTGACAGATGGCCAAACTGAGGCACTATGCTTTAAAGCAGTAACTTTCCCATGGTCCCAAATCCAGTAGCGGGCAGAGCTGACATCTGAATGCTGGGAGACTGGCCCCAGTGTCCAGTCTTATCACCACCATGCCAAACTAGCTACTGTGAAGGATGCATGTGAGGAGGGACACATGGGGCGACATAGATAAGAAACTGGTGCTGCAGAGAAAGGCTGTCATTAATAAACTGAGAGGGCACTCCATCACCCCCACATAGCTCCTCCACAATTCTTGAAGCAGAGTTGGGCAGGTCCAAGGTAACATAAACCCTGAACACCCTGCAAGGGCCAAATAGCCTTGGGACACTGTTGCCCCGGCAGAATCTGGACCTGGGCTTTCCTGGGGCACACTCAAGACTTGGGATCCGGGTGACTGACTTCTCTCCCAGGGCCGCCATCCTGACAGTGTAAGTCCAGCCCCTGAGAGGCTGTCACAAGGTTCATTCACATGCATATTAGATAATACCCATTAGAGATGCCCATTAATTAAGCAGAGCAATTTGTTTATAATTAACTTGAGAAATTTATGGCTTTAGAAAACAATTACAGGAGCTGATACAAACACATTAGGTAGCGATAGCAATGCCAAATTTAATTCGCTTTCAAGAAAAACCACTGATATTAGTGCCACAGCTATCACTAGTCATGTTTGACAGCAGCTTGTAAATTCATTAGTTCGTCCATGAGCCAACACCTCAGGCAATTTGGAATGGGAAACCTCAGCCTTTGGAAACTGCTGATGATATAGTGCTAAGCGGAAAAAAGAAAAAAACAGGCTTGAGAACTATGCATGATGCATTCCCAATCTGGTAAAAATAATTCTTTATATTTCCTCCTTGTATGATATATATATCATATATTTGTGGGATACATGTATTTATGAATATAAATGTACAAGTGCAAATAAACATATTTCCTTCTGTGAAAGAAATACATAAAAATGAAAGCAATACCAATGGAGTACATGTAAAGAAAGAAATAAGCATTTCTGGTTTTCCCTGGATGATGGGATTATTGACTATTTTATTTTTCTTTATGACTTTTTGTATTTTTCAAGCATTTTATAGGAAGAATTTACTCTTGTTATACCAAGAAAAAAATTAAGTGTTATTAAAAGGGCAGAAATAGAAAAGAATAAAAAGATAGATGTATTTCCTTTTTCAAGGAAACCACTTTTAAAAGGTAACTGGACTCTTCTGTGATAATGTGTGTGCTTCATTGGCATTTTAGGATTATTTTTATTTCTGTATGAGAAAATGACCATATAAACTCACCATGCTCACAACCATGGTCCCCATTATTGGGCTATTCTTGCCGTGGTTCTACAATTGGGGAAGGAAGGCAGCATCTTTCAACTTTGAAAAATATCAGCTCATGAAAATATTTCGAGAGGCTATTGGCCCAACTTCCACACTCCGGGTGCCTCCAGATTCAGGATAAAACACACCAACCAGTCATTCTGGATGAGGCCGGGTTCTCAAAAGACTCATTGAATAAACCTCCTGCTGACAAGCTTGCATACTTAGAAGAGGGGTGAGGATCCATCCTTGTCAAATGATTCATCTTCCCAAAATGTCAGAAGTGAAGAAAAGGGGCATTTGGCTAAAAGCTATGAATGTCTTTTCAGGAAGTGCACTCTCAGAATGTTAGAGGTCGTCTGACCCCACTGGCTCTCTCCCCAGCTCGGGAGAGACAGTGTGGTCTGTGGGGTCACTTCCTAGCGAGAGACAGTGCTCATAATGAACACAGATTGGATCCTCTTTCTGTTAACATTTAATGAACACCGACTGTTATCAGGCCATGGCCTCATATCTTTCATATTGCAATCACATTCATAATTACAGCTTAGTCTCTTGTTTAATTTTGAATTTTAAAGATTTTTAAGTCCATGCTGGTCCTCCCCAAAGTCATTGGGATGTTCATTTGGCTAGGTGTTCCTTGAAAAAGATTTTGTAGTCCAAGAAAGTTTGGGAAACCCTGATAATTTTTTCCTTCATGGAGATTCCTAATGTCATTAGCTTATTGGAACCTTGGAGGAGTCCCACAGTATAGAAACTTACTTATCCTTATTTAATATGGTATTTTCCAAACTTGTCTGAGCACAGAAAGCTCTTGGTCCTCTAACATCTCTTAGCATCTGAAATTAGTGTTTGGGAAAAGTCAACGACTTGACTTAGCGTGAAGATGCAGAACAGCTGAGTTTTGGAGTATACCAGGCAGGCAAGCCATGTCCCCTACACCTCACTGGATTGTTGGCAGAACACATGTAGCCCAGAGTAGACTCTCAATAAACAGTTTCATTAGAGGAGTTATGAAGAGCAGGCCAACGAAACGATGAGATCAACTGCAAACTCTCAATCAAGGCTTTCTTTTATTTATATTACAAATAAAGTAGAAATGTTACATGTAAAACTTGATTCATTTGACAGTGAGTAAAATCTCTTGCTGGACTTGGACGTGTAGCTGTGGGTCTGGATTGTCTGGGGCACCTTGTCATTTCAGAGGTGAAACTGTGCACACAAGGACTCAGGAGTTGTCTGAGGTCACAGGACTGTCAGGGAGGTCCGGGACTTAAACCCAACCTACTGACTCCAAGCTCGGTGCTTCTCAGACTCTGACCTTCTCCATGCTCTCACTCTGCCAGGGATCCCCCTCTGAGGTGGCATAATGGGCTGCCACCAACAGGGTCTTCTAAAGGAAGTGGATTTGGAGTTCAATCCTGACCCTGTAAACCAGTATCTTGGTGACAATGGGCAAGTGGCCTGAACTCTCTGTGCCTTGGTTTCCCTACCTGTTAAATGGTAATCATAAGCTCACCTCACAGAGCTACTGAGAAGAAGAAATGAGATAAAAAAAAAAAGTCACCATCATAAGCTCAGTGGGTATGGAATAAATTTTACCCCCTTCTTCTTGTTAGCATTTTGAAGAGCTCTTGATTACTTTTTCTCCCCAGGATGGAACTTCAAGTTTTCTGTTCTCGGTGGCTGTCACTCTGGTGCGGTCCTTTATATTTGGGTAACAAGAATCTTTCAATATAAATAGAAGAAAAATGGAATTAGCAAGTAAATTGCCTGTTGATGAAAAAAATGATGTTGAATTCTAAGGGTGTGAAATTAAGAAAAAGAGAGAATGTGATTTATCACACCCTGGGCTCTGCCTGCCAACCGGGCTTGTAGATGTGGAAACCAGGTCATTGCAAATGAAGGGACTTAGGGTTATGGTCTGACTACTGCCTCGTCATTAGCCCTATCCCTGGGGGAACAGCCTTGCTGACTTGGGCCTTGATGCTGTCACAGGTCAGCATAGGGCCGTGGATGCAGACACCAGTACACTTCCCTAGGAGAGTCATTAATTTCAGGCTGGCAGAGGGCTTGCTTCCCCTGATTGCCAGGCAGGACTTGGAGCATTTTCCAGACAGCTGGGCCCCAAGCTGCCTTTACCAAGCTCTTTGGCTGCAGCATAAGATGCATTTATTAATTCTGACTCCTTCAAGACAGATGTCTTGCTTTCAACATCTAAACAGATATCTTCCTTTTCCATAGCCTCCTCTCTGTCCATCCACTCCATGCCTTTACTCCAGTCTCATCTCTCATTTGGTGCATGGTACCAACCTCTTAACCAGCCTCCCTACTTCCTCTTCAGCCTCCTTCCTATTGATCCTCTGCAGCCAATACAATTTTTCCAAATTGCTGACATCCAATGGCTTTCTGTAGTTTCCAAAAAAAAAAGTCCAAAAAACCTTAGACTGACATTTGGGATCTTCCAAATTTGGCTAGTCTATCTTTAACCTTATTTTATATTCCTCTCATGTGTGCCTCCTTCACCCCAATCATATTGAACTTCTTGACTTTCCTTTTGTTCATACCCAGTTATTTTAAGTGTCTGTCATCGCATGACCATTTCCTCTGGATGGCACTTTCCCCTCTTCCTCACCTTCAAAACTCAGCTTAAATGTCAGTTTCTTGTTGTCTTCTCCCATACTCTTTAAAATACATCATTTTCCTTGGATTCTTACACAGCTGTTTTCATATTCTTCATAAACATTTGTAAAAGTTTCCATTTTTCCCTACTAGACCTATGGGCTGTTTTAGAGCTGGGCCTGTGTTGTTTATTCTGCTCAGCATCAGTTTCAGGTAATAGTATCTGCTCAATAAGTGGATGGATTAATGGATGGATGGATGGAAGGGTGCATGGGATGAAGGAAGGATTAAATGGAAGATGGATGGATTGATGAGTAGATGGAAGGAAGGAAGCAAGGATGAATTAATAAGTGGCTGTGTAGATATGTAGGGACAATGTACCCTGAATAGCTTTAAAGGCTTGAAGTCCAGTTAAGGACAATTATTTTGCCTGCAGTAGGGAAGTTGTAATTGATTTTGTGATAAAACAAAAGGAAGTTGAAATACAAAATGATTAGAAAAGGAAACTTGTTTTCCTCCCAAACTTGAATAAGTTTGGGCTTCAGAGAAATTGTGGGAATCACAGAAGAGTAAGGGAAAAAGAAGTCAGGCTCTCCTTGCTATGATTCAGGGTACAGAAAATAAGGAAGATTGGAAGAAAACCATTGCAGCAGAAAGGGCAAAGCACAGAGAGTATAAAATGCTTACTGATGAATGAGGAAGCATATGTGTAAAGCACATATGGAACCCTAAGTGTATATATTCTCCCCAGGAGCAGTCAGCATTCTGGATGACTCCTTATCTCTGAACATCATGTGAGAATTCTGTGATTTCTACAGCTACCAAATTATACCTAGGGGCTCAGGTAATACTGTTTGATTTTTCTCTTATTCATTTTTGTGTGTGTGTGTGTGTGTTACCATCATCATTCTCATACACTGAGTGTTTACAGGGTAGCTTTGGGCTGTTGAGTAGAGGCTTTTCTCCTCCTAAGCATGGAGTTTTGAGCCAAGAAACAGAATCTTTCTCCTCCTAAACATGGAGTCTTGAGCCAGAAGAATCTGTTATAGAACTATAGCCATGTTTCACTTCTCCATGTGGAATATTACACACTGAGGTTCTGAAATGGAGGTTCAGCCCCAATTTTAAAGAATTAAAACAACAAAATGGGGTTTGAGACAATGACATTTCCTTACAAAAGTTTTCCTGGCTATTGAGAGAAGGGCATGCTAACACTGGACCAATTCAGTTGCCAACAGATTCAATCTGGCTTAGATATTTTGAGTTCTGTGATTAGAAAGATACCAACACAAAATCCAATTTCCACATCCTTCAAATATGGGAGAAGAAGGACTTCGAAGGATCCCTTTCTTCTTTAACAAAGGATTCTTTAGGTCAGCAAAACATATATGTGAAGCATTTACTGTTTGCTAAAAACTGAGTTAGACACTGAGAGCCCGGAGCTGGGGAAAACATGGCCTCAGTTCTCAAAGAGCCCTGTGGGGAGAGAGATGTGCCAACAATCAGTGGCAGAACCACATGACCAGGGCTCAATGGAGGTATGGGTGCCGGGGCCTGGGGGCCACAGGCTCATATTACATGAGGAAACCATGAAAGTCTTCACAGAGGAGGAAGGCTTCTAAGGAGGGAGAGTTCGCCAGATGGACAAGAAAAAGGAGATTCCAGGCAGATGGACTAAGTGTTGGGGCACGACCAGTGCAAAAGGACCAGTAGCGATGTGAAAAAAATACAGATGTGAGATGCTGAGAGGAAGCTTCAGCTTTACTGATTGCAGAGGGGATGGCAAAACACAGGTGTGAGATATGGAGGAGATGGACCTCGCTGGGCTGGACGAATGATTGGATATGAGAGCTGGAGAAGGTGGAGTCAAGGATGACACTTATGTTCCCAACTTGCGTGACACCATTCAGAGATGGGAAACAAATGTGGGGAGGATCCGACTTGCAGGCAACCGGAAGAAGACAGATCTGAGTGTGTGAGTCTGCTGTTTTGCAGGACACTCAGGAGGAAATAAATGGACCAGGAGCTCAGGACAAAAATAGAACGGAGATACAGGTTTGGGAGTGACTGAAGGAAGTATATCAGGTCTTGGGATGCATGTTAAAGTTACCAACTGTGCGTGGGGAGGTTGTAAGACCTAGCACATGGAAGCCCTTGGCCCTGCAGGCATCACTTCTGCCATCAGTCACCCCCCGGCTCTTTGCCCTTCAGCTTGTCCCTGCTCTGAGTGGCACAGCATGATCAAAAGAGTAAACTGAGATTAAAAGAGTACACTGAGCTCAGGTGGCCAGTGTCCAATTCTAATAGCAAAGCAGGGGCGCACAGGCATCAGGAAACGGTGGAGCCGTTGTGTCACAGGCTTCCTGGGTTAGGGGACCGGAGGTGATCCTCCACCAATTGCTGTGGGGGACCCATTGTGCTCAGGGAGGGATTCAGCTTGGAAGATTCTGAATAGACAGAATGAGCCCTTCCTAATGTGGTCTGACAGCCGTAGGTGGCTTTTCCCATATATCATTTTAAAATCCACAGTGCATGAAGTGTGGCAGGAGGGAAGCCGGCCCTGCTACGTGCACGTTCTCTTCAGGGGAGCACATTCTCCACAGGAAGGGCCACTGGGCAGCAAGTGTTGGCGGCTTCTGTGTGAGGGGCTGTGGGCCCAGAGAGGCGGGTACTGCTGGGTGGGTGGCATTAGCGCTGAAAGCCGATGGGCCCACCTCTCTAAGACTTAAGGAGTGCTCATCTCCTGGGCTTTGAAAGCCCAGGGGGCGGGGGGCAGGGTAGGTAGTGGCAGGGAGAGGGACCGAGCGTGTTGGAGGGAACCTTGGAGCCTTACCTTCCCTAGGGCTCGCCCTTAGAGGGATCACCACAGCTGGCCCTCCCCAGGCCCTGATTTCCAACCCTGTCCCTGGGTAGGGAGTGAAGATCCCTTGAGGGAATCCCAGGCCTTTCCTCAACTTCAGCTGTGTCACCTGTCACTTCTTAGAAGGGATTCTTGGGTAGGAAGAAAAATGCTTTCAGTTAGGAACAAGCGTTTCTGAGATTCAAATACTCACCTCCACCCCACAACTGTAAGACCTAGATGCCCTGCATCTCCCAATTAGGACACAAGGCTTGATGGCCTGGCCGGGAGGGGTCTCTAGGGGCTGGGCCAGGTGGCAGGGAGGGGAGAGGGTGGTTAAGAGAATTCAGTTGCCTGCGCTGACGATCACCAGCTGTATGACTGGATGTGTGGCCCTTTGGTCCCTTCTGCCTCAGCCCCTTGCCTCTCTGGGAAATGCTGAGGTAGGAAGGGAGCTGCTATACACAGCCAGTCTTTTCTTCAGGACAGGTGCATTTGAAGAACCTGGGGTGAAGTGGTGGCTCCACCTCTTGTCCAGACACACCTTTCTGCCCACGACTCGACATACGCGCACATGCAAACACACGTTCACACACAGAGGATGCCACTATTGGACTCTCTGAAGGTGTGAGTCCCCAGAGAGATATTCAGGTTATAATCTAAGAAAGGAGGGACAGGAAGAAACTTCAATGAGGTCTGACCATGGGGTAGACACTATGCTATGCATTTTTTCTATGCTATTTTATTTAACTCTCACAGAGTTACATGCATGGATTCAGAGAGCCTAAGCCACTTGCTCAGCTAGTAAGTGGTAGAGCTAGGACTTGAACCCCAAGAGCTCTGGCTGTCAGTGCTAGGCTCTTTCTGTCCCACATGCTTCACCTGACAGAGGATATCTACTGCGTGCACCTTGTCCAAATCCTCCAGTCTGGGCTCTAGTCCAGCTCATCCTTATTTGGCTGACTTACTTAAATTCCCTGATCATTTCTAATGCCCTGTTCCATTCTAGAGCCCACTCCTTTGATTCCCAGCACCTTTAGTTTCCAACCCAGCCTAGGACACAGAGTGTCTCCTTCAGAATCTCCCCTTTAGCTGACTCTCTATGCATTGTCATTTCTGATTGGGAACTTCTCAGACTCTGTCTAAGACAATATATTCATTTCTAATTTTTTAGCTATAGTTCTCCCACCTAGAGCAGGATCAAACTGACAACCATCCTCTCTCTCTTCAACTGGAGTGAGCTGGTGCACCCAGCTCCCCTGGGAAAGCCACTGGTTGGGGCTCCAGTGCTGGGTGAGAACGTTCTCTTTGGGCTGCACTAGCTGAAATGATGTTAGACTGTACCTCGGTCCTGTCCCTGGGCCCTTGTCTGTGTTTTCCTGTTTCTCCACATGTGTTTCTGTGTGTATTTTCTATTTCTCCACATTTGTGACTGACTTTGGGTCAGTGAGTTGGACACTTCTGCTCTTTGCCTTTCTCTAAGTGAGAACTCTAGCTGTTAGTCCATGATCTGTCTCTTGGACCATGAAAAGAATTTATCAGTAAGTCAGTGATTGACACTCCCCCTGCATGTTTCCTTGTCTCTTTCTGTCCAGTCTGGTGCAATTGCAAGGACAGGCTGGGGGTGCATAACAGATGCTACTGATGCCCTGCCCATCTCCTCTCCCCACTCACCTCTCAACACTGATGGCTTCCCTCTGCAACTCTCTGTCCCAGGGGAGGCTGGATGTAGGGGGGACCTGACACCCGTGAGAGTAGCCCTCTGCCAGTGATGGATAGGAATTGGAGGATAAATACCCTAGCTTTCTGTCCTGCAGGTGGGACAGTCCCAAGGCACATTCTACACTATCAGGTGTCCCCGGTGGGCAGCAGTAACCTGCTAATTTGCTCACCCAAGTTGATTCTTTCTGTCTGCATCTCACTCCTCACTCCCCTAAAAATACTTCCTCTGCAAACTGCTTGTACTCAAATTCTCAGGGTTGGCTTCTGGGGTCACCCAAGCTAAGACAGGGTCCTAAAGCTGATGTTCCTGGGGGCTCTGGCTTCCACAAGGCTCCTCCTTTTCAATGGGGTCACAGTTGCCAAACTCCCACAGTATTCCGGGACCCAGTCAGTGCACATGCCAAAGCTTCAGTGAATGTGGGAGTAAAAAAGAAAATTGTTTAACATAGTCATCTTTAATGGAAGCAAGTTATAGAGCTAATAATACTGATATTTTCAACGGACCGAATTAAATTATGCTTCTCATCTTGTATCTTAATTAAAGGGATAAAAACTGTTTTACATTTTAATTAGCAAGCATGTCCCGAAAAGACTTAAATTAATATGGGAGTCATCACCATGGGAGAGCAGCCCTCTGCCAAGATTCACGAGACCAGGGAGGGCACTGAGAACAGAACGGGCTTCCTGTCGTGAACGAGCCCAACCTCGGCTGGAACTCAGAAACCCTGGCTCCTTGAATCCTCTGAAAGGATAAAAGCGGGAGTCTGGCGTGCAGCTGGGAAGCACGGCTCTTTTCTTCTCTAGAAGGATCCACTTCTAAGTGCGAGTCTTCTTTAAGACATTTGAGCACTGGATCTAGACAATGTGAGAGTAACAAGGACCCTTTTAATGATGACACTGCCGTGGCTGTCTTCTCGGATGCGATTTCCTGGGGGTCTGGACCCCTCGCTGGCGGAGCCTGAGAACAGTATGTGTCCCATGCAGGTTTCAGACGACACATGTCCCGATGGCTACGTTTTCCCTCTGTCCACGGAGAAAAGTGGTCTGGGGCAGTGCCTGCTGGCTCCTGCTAAGTGTGTAAAGTCCTGCTGAGTCATGTTGGCAAATCGTTTTTTTTTTTTAAAGCTTTACTTTAAAAAATGTCACAAGTAATGCATACTTGTTAAAAACCTGAAAATACATATACGCACAGAGGAAAATTCAGAACTAAAAGCTTAATCCCATCACCCAGAGATAATGCCTGATAACGTTTCAATGTGGTTTCTTCTGGATTTGCTCGGTGTCCAGTACTGATAAGGGAGGGCACATTTTCCCCTTCCCCGGCCAGCTTTGGATAATATAATTTAGAGGGGAAAGAACTAACCATATTGATGAGTGAAAGTCATACCTGCATGTTGATGTAATTTTGAAAGCAGTTTCTTAGCTGTGTGGGGCAGAGCCTAGGAACCAATAGCCCTCGGTGGAAACCCAAATGTCACCTATTTGACATCAAGCTATCAACTGGAATCTTAAGCTGGGCACAGCCATTTATCAAAGAGCTTCCAAATGCCACTTTCCAATTTGCATCAGACCTTTTCTACATTATAATGTGGCTTGGTATCTTATGTATATATTTTTGCTGCTCTACTTAAATTTGCATTTGAAACTCCAATGAGGCTACAGGGTGAACCAGCTTCCTGGGGAAAAACTATTCAGTTGCTTCCCCTCATGGTCCATGAGGATGTCCTCAAAGGGTCACAGAAAGTCAGAACTGAGCCAGGCAGCCCACTCTAAGTCTCTGTCATCTCTGGTGCTCAGCTTAGGCTCAGCCCAACTCTTGATCCCCATGTCCTCTTGCTCTGGGAAAGGCCTGCTCCGGTTTGTTTGTTTCTTCTCATTCAAAGACAATGAGCCTGTGTTAGAAAGGTTGGTCCCTTGCTTTGCCCAGGGGTTTTGTCAGTGAGGGGTTGCAGGGCCCAGAACTAAGTCAGGGGTCTGCAGAGGTGACTCAGGGCAGGGAGAGCCAGAAGGTCAAATGGTGTCTGGGAAACTTTTCCCAGTGTCTGACGCCTCTGCAGCATTGTCCCAGTGCCTGTGTGGCTGCCTTTGGGCTTCACTGGCCTGGGCAGGGCCTCAGACTCAGCCCACGGGGTTTGTACCTGCGTCCTAAAGAAAGCTGTGTTTACAGCCACAGTTCTGTCACCTTCTACTCGGCTCCTCCTCCCTCCCCAGGCCTGAGTTTAGGACAAGCTGTCGTTTCCACTTCCAGTTGGGGCTTGGTTGGAGCTTGGGAGGGGAGGGAATCATTTCCCTCCCCATGAACTGAAGCCCAGTGCAGATGGCTTGACCTTTCTAGCTGAGCATGGTGCTCCCTGACTGGGGCCCTTTAAATTGGGCCCTCTTTCCCCCAGACATGCACTGAGGTCCCACCCTGCCTCACAGCAGAGCCCTGGCCCCCTTGACAACTACAGGGCAGGTACTGTGGACTCTCCTTGCTCATCCTTACCTGCTTCCTCTCAGACTCTATTTTTGCCCCATTCTGAATCCTTGGCTCCACACCCTAATTTTGATTCTGTGTCTTGAGACTTTGGACTTAGTGTCTATGCTTTGCCTTCTGGGCACCTGGATCTCAGCTTTCTCTGGGACTCATGTGCATTGGCTTCTCTGCTTCTCATGTTCTAAGATGCTGCAAGTAGGAATTCCTGTCTAGGTGCAGTCCTGACCTGACCTAGGCCCCTCAGCCAGGGCCGCTGCAATTCTCCTTCCCTCATGTGCATGGCTGCTTAGCAGGAACCATGTGGAGAGGAGCAAGTGAAATGAAACCTTGAGCTCTGTGTCCGAGAAGCTGGGCCTAACCTAGAGATAGTGGGGTGATGGTGAGCTGACCCTTGCATCCATCCTTTCAATTGCACAGTCAGTTCCCAAAGACAGGATCAGATGAGTACCTCTGCCCTCCTCTGTGCATGCCTGTCAGACCACACTTCCCAGCACAGGGCACCATCTAAATCTATGGGATTGCTTGACCTTGGGCCCCAGGCCTGGTCCTGCCTGTCCCAGCCCTATATAGCAGCAAGCAGCAAACCTCTTCATCATGAAGACCCGGAACCCATTCATGCTGGGACCAGGAGGACATCTGAAGCCTCAGCCACTCTCTCAAGTTGCGGGAGGAGGTTTTTGAGCTTCCACCATTAGGATGTGGTTTCTAGAAAGGGACTCCGGCTCTTCATCTCTGACCCAGGACTAGCCTCAGTGGAGAGGCCCTGGATAGCCCTGTCTTCTGATTTGTTCCTAAGTCCTACGAGGAACAGAGCCTGTGCTCAGGGGCCAGGGCTGCTTTAACAGATTACCACACAATGGCTGCCATAAAAAACAGAAATGTATTCTCTGACTGGCCTGCAAGCTGGAAGTTGGCAGGGTTGGTCCCTTCTGGAGGCTCTTATGGAGATGTCCCTCTCCTAGTTTCTGGCAGCTGCTGGCAGTCCTTGGTGGTCTGTGGCTTGTAGACAACATTGTTACAATCTCTCCTGTTCTCCAATTAGTCTCCTCCATGTATCTCATCTCCCCTTCTCTTCTCTTCTAAGGAAACTGGACATTGGCTATAGGGCCGAGCCTGCGAATACAGCCAACCACAGAACCTTACCCCGAACTCCAGCTGATGTGGCTGGATTCTACCTCTACCCAGCTTTCCCTGAAGCTGGACTCTGGGACCCTTGCTGTTCCCCCACTTCACCCTGTGACCCTAGATAACCTTGTTCAACACCAAACATCACTGTGTTCTGAGCTCCTCCAGCAATGCTCTCCCCTACTTGTTGACCAAATTCTTTATTCTACTAGAATGTCAGAATTACACCAGAGTTCCTTATACCCCATGAGAACCAGAATAATGGATTCTGGACTCTGACAAAGCCAGGACAGGGGCAGTGGCTCAGGGGAAAGGTACAGGCTTTAGTGTGAGACAAACCTTGGTTCCTGGCTCCAACACTCACTTCTTGTATTAGGGTTTCACTCAACATTCCTGAGCATCAGTTTCTTCAAGTATATAAAGTTGGGGCATGATGTTGTGGCTGTGAGAGAGAGATGAGAGCCCATGGGAGAAAGAGCCTAGGGCACTAGTGAGGGATTTCTTCCTCCCTTTTTTCCTCTGCCTGCCTAACCTTCCAGGGTAGGGCCTTTGCTACTCTAGAGATAAGAGGGGGCAACTCTACAGTGTGGGATGTTGTAATGTAAAGGCCTGTGAGCCAGGACTCTGGGCATTCAGCAGCAGGGTAAAAAGACCAAAGGGACACTGGGCAAGAGAAGAGGGGGAGAAGTGACACTCAGCATCCATCTGATACAGATTCTGTATGCATGTCTACTCTTGTTATAGGCTGCACCTGCAGAACTTTCCAGAACTTATAAGCCTAACTAAAGGATTGCAGACTGGAAGTGCTCAATAAATGTTGATTCTTTCCTCCTGTTTTCTTCTTTGGAACTCAGTGCTCTTGATCCTAGGTTTCTCCCTTGCACATAAAACTACTACCAAGTCAAAGCTTGCCTCTCGCCCCCATGATGGCACACAAATCTATTACTCTTACTGTTCCCAGTGTTCTCCTCATGAGTGGGTTGATCCCATAATAACTGTGGCAGGAAGAATGGTTATTTCAGTCACTATTCAGAGCTGAGCTGATAATTGCCAGGTGGCTGGGGGTAGGTTGATGGGGGAGAGGGGTGTTTACCTAATTATAACCATTGGTCCATTTCATGAAGTTGGAGTCTACCTTTGATTCTGAGTATCACATAGGACATATTTTCAATCTTCTCTGCTCCAAAGCAAAATTCCGGACTAAGGAGTCTTATCATTTTCTGACAGTCACTACGGATTTCTGCTTAAACAACTCACAGTTGACAATGAATATGCAAACAGAGGTTAATTAAGATCTTTTCTCATCTTCCTACCTCGTTCCCAGTATTCAGCCACATTTAGTAGTGTTAGTGTATCTCCCGTGCCCAATCTTGAGCACCTGCTGGCCTGTCCCCAGGTTTCCCTTCCCAACCTCTCCAGATTATGTTCAGTGCCTTTACTCACATAGACTGCAGCCCAGGTCAGCCTTTCTCCTCCAGTGAGAGAGCACCCATTCACCCAACCCTCTGATTAATTAACCGAGTTCTGCTGAGGGCCTTTTGTGGCTGGATGGAGGAGAGTATGTAGCCCTTTAAACATGCTTAATTAAGCTGGATGAAATTCTGGACCCCTTAGCAACAGGCTGGGCCTCAGAGTCAGCCTTGTGGCATATTTGCACCATGTGTTCTGTATTTGCACGTTTGAAATGGGATCGATCTGTCTGGGGGACGCTCTGCATGTCTTGCATTTGACACATTCATTGTTGGCACGGTCAGAATAGGGGAGAGCTCAGAGGAACATGGCCCTCCCCAGGACTCTCCTTACAGAAGAAGTGTGATTCTACTATTCAGGGAGCTTGGACAGCTGCTGCTAAGCAAGAGATACAAGATGTACATGCAATCGTGGTGTTAGCCAGAAGGGATATTTGAAATATTTAATAATAGGGATAGCACAGGCTCCAGCCAATCAGGAAAAAACAACAGCCATAAACAACAGATAGAGCTGTTCTGGTGGGTCCTAGCTGAATATCAGCTGTGGAAAAATTACAGTTTACAGTTTCACATGTATTTCCTCATGAGATGGGTTTGGATACTTTCCTAGTACAGAGATGGGGAAACCAAAGTCAGAGGTTATATGTCTTCCCGAGGGCCTCATAGCCAGTGTCAGAGCTGGGAGCCGAGCACTCTCCTTGTTCTTTCTGCTATTTCACTTGGCTTGTGCCTATACACATGCTAGGGCTCCATCTGATCCAGAAAGATCAAGAGAAAATCCTCAGCTTGTGGATGGGCCGCCAAGTGGTAAGCCTAGGGCAGAGGTGAGGTGAGCGGGGTGGGGCACGGTGCTCTGGGATTTGCAGCCAGTCCAGGTGGAGCCAACAGCCACTGTGAGCCATTTTGTGCCCTCTGCTCACAAAGTCTATGATCCTCCAAAAGGCTCAGCGGAAGAGAGGATGGTACAGAGCAAACAGAGAGGAGCATTCCTGAAAGACAAGGACGTGCTCCTCCAGGAAGCACAGGAGGAAGCAGGGGAAGTTAGATACAGAAGGTGAAGAGCCATTGAATACTAACGAATGAGTTACCATGGTGGGCAACCTGGCACAAGTCCCTGGGCGCCTTCTGGAATCACTGTGGTCCCTGCCTCAGAATTGTGCCAGTGGAGGACAGGGAGGCTGGGGTACTTATCCGCCACTGCCACCCACCAGTCCCAGGAATGAACTCTCTGGAACCTCATGGCCACTCAGAGAAGTTGGCAGGCCGAGCAGAGAGACTGGTTGCTGGGGTTAGGGCTGAGAGCTGTCTTCACATCTGCAGGTGAACACAGGTGGGCCAGAGGGAAATGGGATGGGCATCCCCAACAGCTGCTCTATGCTCGGATCCCAAAGGATGAAAACAGGAAACAGGCTTTCACCACTGGGGGCTGGTTTTCTCCAGGTGAGGGACAGAGGCTTGGATGTGTCCAGCCTATGCTCATGCCCAGGACAGGACTCGACTTTCTGGAAACTCAGGGAACATGCCCCTCCACTCTCCAGCTGTGGAATGTTAGTATCTGGACTTCCTGCACCCCATCTTCTGACTTCTTTAGGGAGCCTTTGCAGCCTCTGTGGTGGGAGGAGCCTTGCTGTGGTTCTGGTGGGAAATGTCACCCCCCAACGCTGATAATCTCCCCTCCTTCACACCGATCTGTAGTTGGCACCTCCACCCTGCCAGAGGGCCTGGTAGGGACATCTGATAGATACAAAATGCTTTAATTTTGGAAGCCATTTATCTAGAGCACATTAACAAATGGCACCTGTCGGTCCAAAATTTGTTTGCCATTCATCTCATCTTATCTGAGCACTGATTGCATCAACAGAGGAGCTGTCAGTCTTCAGGGGTAGACTGCCAGGCAGGCACACCCTCCCCAGAGCCAAGAGGAGTTGTCCCTACAGCTTGTTAATAATAAGGATGGCTCAGGAGACGAGGAGAGCAGAAAGTAGCAGGAGATTGCCTGGGAGTGGCTAAGAAAAAGCTCTCCTTGCCCCCACTATAAGGGTTAATCTTCTGGTACATTTAAGTGCTGAGTTGAAGAGAGACTGGATTGCTACCTGCTTACAGACCTCAATAGGCAGATTCCTTTATAAAAGTGTTGGCTGGGATTCATCACAGAGCTTGGAGCTTGCCTGGACCTGGCTGTGTGAACCTGGGCACTTGTTGGCCCTCTCTTTTCTTCTGTCACACAACCTATGAAATATATATAGGAGCCTTCTGTCTGCTCCATTTTGTTAGCTGCTGAACAGAGTTGAGGCAGAATAGCACCCAGAAAAACCAAAGACACCATGGAGATGCGTTTTACTTGGAAGTCAATGTGTGTGAGTCAAAGTCCAGAAAACCTGAGCAGGATGTGTGAGGCCAGCAGAGTGACTCACCCACAGCTCTGGGCTCAAGTTCAGACGGGATAACTCATCTGAATAAAGACAGAATGTGCCAGCAGAAGGTCTGGGGTCCAGCACAGGAACTGGGCTTCAGAGAGGAGGCTGTCAGTCTACCCTCCATTCGACTCTAGAGACAGGTCTTCTGCTTTGGGGTGAGGACAACTCCTAGATGTTAGTGGAAGTAATCCTCC
Source organism: Manis pentadactyla (assembly GCF_030020395.1). NCBI lineage: Eukaryota > Metazoa > Chordata > Mammalia > Pholidota > Manidae > Manis > Manis pentadactyla. The sequence goes on from NC_080027.1 coordinate 51,298,672, forward strand.
CTGCTCCCTAACATTCCTCTTGCCTTATTTGGACACTCCAAGCAAGCCTCTGAACAGTGCTTGGTCTCCTCGGTGCTCTAAAGGAGGGTCCTGGCATCCTGGGCGTCAGATTTTCCACCTAGCACTGTGGTGCCTATATCTGGTTCCCTCTTTTTCATCTGTTCTCAGCCCTTGTGCTTTAGATGAAGCATAAACTCTTGGTGTAAGGACGAAACATCCTAGATCCCTCGGTGAGCGAGGCTTCAGGCAAACAGGCAGACCAGTCCTCTCCTGGCCACAGGGATTAGTTCAGGGATGGCTGCGTGACCTAATTAGAACCCAGGGATGCAGTGAGATGCTTACTGGGGCTTCCAGAAGAGAATCTTTCACTCTTGCCAGCTAGACCTAAAACTGGGAGGATGAGATCCTGGAGGGCACGAAGGCATCTTGCCGCTCTGTGGAGCCTAAGATGGAAGTCAGCTCAGTAGAAGGCAGAACCCAGGAAAGGAAAAAACTGAGTCCCGGTGATACCATTTGAGTCCTGAATCCAGCTGTACCTGAAGCTGGACTTACCTGGGCACTCAGCTTTGAAAGCTAATCAATTCCTGTTTGCTTAAGTCATTTTACATTAGGATTTTTGCCTCTTGTAACTGAAAGGTATCAGCTGAAACACCTGGGCAAGGGACAACAGCATTCCAGTCACCCTTGTCAATAGTTATTTACATTCTCTCTTTGCCCCAGTGTCTTTTGAGCCTGATTATGTGAGTTTGCCTGAAAGACTGTTTATTTTGGGGTGCACTGAAAAAGTCTACTTCCTCAACTTGCATGGCTGAGAACTTGGCAAGGGTTTGACCCACCCATTGACCCACCCACCCTGACCAAGTGACCACTGCTTGCAGTGAGGGACACACTGAGTGACATCTCTGTGGTCACTGTGGTCACCTTACTTGTCCACCAATATGACCTCCTTCCTTCAAGATGGGGCTGGGAAGGTGACAGGTGCAAGGTCACATAGCATTTATTCCTTTATTCATTCAGGCTTTCTTTCCTTCATTCAACAAATAAATGAACAAAGGAATGGTGAACAATGTGTTTAGTAAAGGGGAGGCAGGAGTACTATTCAAAATATTGCATTTAACAACCAGTGTGGCATCCTATAGAAGCTGCGCTTCCCAAAAGTGTCCACGCAAGGGCATTGCAAGGGAATGCCAGGCCATGTCGGGGCTCAGCCCAGCTTATGCCTGCTGGGGAACTGGTGCCATATGACAAAAGAGGTTTCATCTCTTCCAGCAGGTGTCTGGCCAGGAGACATGTGAGCAAGGGTTTGGCTGGTAGATGGTCAAGAGTCATTAGAAGAACAAAAGTACTTCAATATTTTAGCAGCTGGTACAGCTTTATTGTTGAGTGCTGGCTGCATTCCAGGCCTGAATGGAGACCAGATTTTGAAGGGCTTTCCTTGACAAATTGAGGAATCTTTATTCTACCTTGAAGACAATGAGTAGCCATCAGGGGTATTAAGAAGGAGATTGGCCTGGTCAGTGTTGTGATTTAGAAGTGTGTTTCTAGTGTCTGGAAAATGACTGGATGAAGGACCAGAGATGAGTACCCTTGAAAGGAAGCTAGTGACAGTAGTCCAGGCAAAAGGTGGGCATCCATGTTAGAATAACCTTTTCCCCTTTAGGGGCTGTTGAACTGAGTGACTTGGAAGGACCTGCCTTTGAGATATCATGTGTGGGTTATTTGAGTCTCATGAAACTGGAATGCTTTTTCTGCTGGTGTGGGGTAAGAGCTGGCTGTTTTATACAGTTGCTTTCCTACTGTATTAGGAAGTTCCTGAACACTCCCAGGAAACCTGCCCCTGCAGGATATCACCATCTATTCCTTAGCTCAGATACTCCACTGGGGATCTGAAAAGCTTCAGTTTGCTGATAGACATCAGGAGGATCTGCTGAGCTGTTTAAGCTTTGACTATCTTTGCTTGAAAGGCTTGAGATACAGTTTTCTGAAGAACACTCCTTCCTTCACTGCTGGAGGGGAGGGCATTAGAGTGGCTTCGGCCCTCAACCAATCACACTCCACCAGCAACCCCAAGAGTCCCTGAATGTTGGCGCCCGGAAATGAGTGGATCTCCAACCTCCAGGAAACTCACTTGTCAAATATTTGCTGAGGCCCTGCTGCGCCACGCGTGTCTGCTCCTTTCACACCAGCACCTCACAAAGCACTTCACCAGCCCACTGTGGTCTAGGTGAATCCAAAGCTGCATTTTATTTTCCCATCAGGCAAAGTCCGCTTTGCACCTGGGCAACATCAGTGGCGAGGTCGATTCAGGAGCTTCAGGAACTGCTCCACACCTGGTTCTTCCATCTCCCTGAGGTAGTTCTTAGGCACCCAAAGACTATGGTTCTAGAAGGCCACAGGTCAAAGCAAGAACCAGTATGGTAGGTCCCCTCTGTTAGCCCCAAATGTCAGAAACCCTCTTTACTGCACCTTGATGTCTTCTGCAGAACATGGAAGTGGTAGCTGTAAGGGTCCAAACCTGCCACTCAGCCCAGACCAGATTTTGGCCTTGGGGATGGTTTTGCAATTAAGTGTGTGCGATATGGTTCTCTGCTGATAATCCTCTTGTTGCTGCAAGAAGCAGATTCAAAGCCTCTTCTCCCTGGAGAGTTGTTTAATTGTCTTTTTTGTTAATTTAAAACTGGGCTCTTAAAGGGGACAACTAACTTTTTATACTGAACATTCAAAAATCACCTTTTAAAGGACAGCTTTCAGACACACAGAAGAAATCTTTTCCTCAAACAGACTCTTGGGAGGTGCTGTCTGACTAGCTGTGGGTGTCAGGAAGGGAGCTCGTGGGGAGGGATTGCTGGGGATAGAGGGGGAAATAGAAGGGGCTCAAAAAATGTGAGAAAGATGAGACGAGTTCAGGAAAAATCCCAATGGTTCCAAAGGCCAGCCTTGTTGTGGGCACAGAGAGGCTGAGCAATTTCCCTGAGGGCACCCAGGAATGTGAGGAATCTGCTGGAATCCTGGGTCAGGGTTAATAATAGCTCACACTTCCATTGCACTTACCGTGTGCCAGTAACTATTCTATGTTTTTTGCACATATTAAGGCATTTAATCCTCACAACAATGCTATGAGATAAATACCATTATTTTTATTACTGTTTTCCAGATGAGGAAGTTGAGGCAGAGAGAAGTTGAGTAATGTACCGGAGTCACAGAGCTGGTGAGTGGTGACGTTCCTGGGACCCCTGGCTTTTTCACTTATACAATGGGGGAAGGGTGGATAACGATGACTCACGGTGAAGGGTAAGGGGCGCAGCATGAGGGAAAAGTGCTTTGTCGGCTGGAGGGCTCTCTACGTGCATTCAAGTGAAGTTGGTTTGCGCCTGCGTGAGGGGAGAAGGAGAGGCTGAAAGACTGGCTTTTCCAAGGAGAACCCGGCCGGTGCCCCAGCGACACTGGGATTCTGGGAGGGCCCCTGCAACCAAAGAGGAAATGAAGGAGGCAGGAGTGGGAGCACTCTCAGGAAAGGAAGTGATCCTGGCAGGCAGCTGCCCTAGGGGTCCATCCCGATGCACAGATGGGGTCTGCGTGCGCACTTCCATGCCAAGACCCCGTCTGTGGAGCTGCTTGGGGCCTCTGGACATTCCACCGGAGCCCAGTTCCTACTGTGGACCAGCTCTCCACGCTGAGGTTTCAGAGGCTGTCACAGGGCCCTTCCTCAGCCTCTCATCCCTCCTTTTGAAACCCTACTCACCTCTGAAGGCCCAGCTCAGAGGCTGCCTCCCTCATGAAGCTTCCATGCCCTTTCCAAGCCAACTGAAGCCGGCCTCCTGCATGACTCACAGCACCCCTGTTCTGCATTTTTCCTTTGGTCAGACTTGTTTGCATCTGTGGTCTGTGAACTCCCCAAGGGCAGGAAACTGCTTCCCCCCAGAGCAGGTCCTGGACAAAAAGTGTGCTGAATCAAGCAGCAGTTGGGAGAGGCCAGAGCCTTCCTTCCAGCTCTTCTGTGAGGCTGTGCATTAGTCATGAAACGTCTCTGGGCCAGTCTCATCTGATGATGAGAGGGCCCCTTCAGCATCCACCTCTCCAGGGTTCTGGAGGCGAATGCCATGAGGTGGGAAATCGTCCTGCAAGCAGAGGCCGGCCTGAGCGTCTATGAGGCTGCGTCCGCTTTCACTGTGGTCTGTGGACCGGACTCTGAGCCCAGCCCTTGGCCCTGAAGCTGGCTGATTCTCACAGGTGGCTCTGAGAAGTTGTTTAGGGCCCTAAGTGGGTAGGATTAAGACCTTTTTTCTTCTGACAACAAGAATTTGGTTAGCAATAAATTGGCCACTGAGAGCAGAATCATTTCTTATCAGATTAGCCCTTGTGGGGAGCTGTTCTAAAATCCTATCTGTGCCTAATCTAGCCCCAGTTGCCAAGGAAAAAAAATCAAAAACAAATTAAATGCAAGGATGATGAATTGATAAAAGGTACCCGGAGGCTTTTCCTACTGTGGAGAGACTCAGGAAGTGGAGAGTGGGTCACAAGGCATCTTAAGAAGCTGCCAAAGTAGTCTGAGGTGGCGAGAGCTAGCTGCTCCCCCAGTCTCACTGCCATGTTGTACCAAGGTGAGCTTCAGTCTGAATTACACTGCACACACAGACATTTATTCACTCACAAAGCAGGTGATAAAACAGTCCCCACAACCTGTTCTGTGACCTTGGTGAAGTCTCAGCCCTCTGATCTTTTTATTTCTGACCACACCTTTCATGAAAAGATGAGGCAGACCTAGAAAAATTCTATATGTGGGAATTCCCAGATTCCTGTCAACATCAGACAACCAGAAAACCTCCTAAAGCAATGGACAGGCCCAGACCCATGCCTCAAGGGTAAAGGACACAGGCCTCCCTGGATTCTTACATCCTGTTCATGCAAGGTGAGTATTGTTTCCAGAGTATGGTCGGCCAATCCACATAGCGGAACACCTCTTATCCCATCAGTGTAAGCTCATTTTTGATACTCATCTTGCTAGTAAACAGGCTATTATTTTCACCAGTAAAACCCATTTCTGACATGCAATATGCTGATTTTCAGAGTCTCAGCTGTTGAATGAAATACAAACAACACTTATAATAGTCTTATATTTAACACTTATAATAGTCCCTTCTGACGTATGGGCTTCCTTTTGAGTGTTCATGTTAGCTGATGACCCCTGTTCTGTGGATTCTCCATCAGGGCAAAAGCTCTGAAGATTGAGTTCCTCTCTGGGCTGAAATATCTGAAAGTAAATTGTGAACATTATAATAGGAACCACAAACGGGAGACCTTGTGACCCTGCAAATCACTGAGTTTGGAGAGAGAAAAGTAATTTACAAAACCTCATATACACTATCTATCACTGGCTAGAAATTCAGTCACTGACTGGTTCAAATCCTGGACATGGGCCCTGACCCCTATCACTAGCTGACCTCTGATTCCTGCCACAGATGGAACCACTAAACTCTCTAGGGCCTGGGCCACAGTCTGCCTTAACCTCAGCCATTGAGTCTGGCACAGATCTTAGAATTATGTGTGATTATAGCTATCCAGGCCACAGGATGAATCTTCAAGCCTGAGAGTTCCCTTCATAAATTTAGTTTGGTTTGAATTTTATGTCAGTTGCATGCCTGGGAGAGATGTGGATTTTCACCTCCTTATAATACAAACCACTAATTCAGGCCTCTGGGAGTTATTTTGTAGGGAGCTTTCACTTCCTATAAATGTACTGTCTAGATTTTTGGCACATTTGGGGACTCAGAGTCAGTTTAGCATTTTAAAGAAGCTGAGGGATATGTAAAGCATCCTAATAAAAATATAGTTAGAGCCCAGGTGGGAGGAATAATCATTACCTTAATGCACCAGACTCGTATTCCCAAAGGTATTTTTGCTTATGTAAAATCCTCCCCCACCCTGAGTACTGGTCTTAGGGAATGACAATGTATTTACATTTTTTATTTTTGAGAACACTGCGATTTCTGAGTCTATTCTTGAAGTTCCAGCACTGTTTTTATTTATGAAGCAAGGCATTAGATAGATGGCATTGTGAATGGGCCCTGAGTGTTGTGATCAGACACCCATGGTTTCCATCCCAACTCTGTCATTGATCAGCTGCATGAGTTTGGACTCACGGCTTCAAACTCTCTCTGCCTCAGTGTCTGCATTTGTGAAATGGCGCTAATAAAGCTTCTCTTACCAGGGGTCACAGGATGACTCAACTGATAAGTGTCTGCAAAGTACTTACCATTTAGTAAGCACTCAGTTAAGGGTAGTTGCTATTAATCCAACCTCACAGAGAGGCTGTGAATGAAAACAGTGTTAGAAATTGGTGGATTTGGCAGCTGAGAGCAGTTCAGTTCTGCAAAAGAATGATCTGGAGCCTTAGTGGCTAAGGCCTGGCTGAGGGTGGTCGGTGGGCCTCCGACCAGCCGTGCAGCACACTTAACATTTGATCATTTGGATCCGTAGTTCTGGGTGCCGCTCGGTAAGATTCAGAGCCGCAGTCACGGAGTAGGAGCCCCAGGTGGGCAAAAGCAGCTGTCCCTGGGCGAAGGCTGACTTGATTCCCCACGATGCTTCCCAAACTTTACTGGGCCTCTGAATCCCCTGTGGGGATCTTATAAAGCAGATACAGATTCAGTAGGTCTGGGGTGGGGCCCGAGAGTCCTTGTCTCTAGCAAGCTCCCGGGTGATGTCCTTGTTGCCGGCCCGACCACACCTCGGAGCAAAGCCCTCCAGTGCATGTTTTCAGCCTTGGCCAGAGTCATGATCAATCACCTAAAGAGCTTTAAAAAACACTTACGCCCAGATTCTGCCTCACATCAATTAATCAGAACCTCGGGAAGTGGGAGGACAAGGGACTGGGCATTGGTAAAACAGCTTTGGAGTCTTGTTCATTTAAATTATTGACCAAGGACATGCTGATGGCCTGATTCTGCCCGGGTCTCTGTATTCCGCCACAGGCATCTGGGGTGAAGGCTTCCTTTGGCCCTGAAATGTCACACTGTGGAGGGAACAGGGAAGCAGGTGGCCACAGGGGTGGCTTCTCCACTTACTCCCTGTGGCTGCAGCAGCTCCCTCCCCTTGATCTGCACCCCATGCCCCATGAGTCTGATGCACATGCTGCTTCAGAGCCTTCAGAGCTGCTAACCAAGGAGCTAGGGCTGGAGAATGACTCCACACCCCAGAGCACAGGGCACAGGGGAGGTTGCTGCTCCTAAGATGAGAGGCTTCCTGGGCTTCCTGACCCTCAGCCAGACATGTGGAGGCTCCCTCGACACCCAGAAGAAGGCCTCTGTGCCAACAGTGCCCACCTCAGCTGGGGCTGGCTGCAGCTATATATTCAGGGGCCCGGCCCAGGGCTAAGTCAGGGTGGGGCAGGCCAGGCAATGGTCACCAAGGTCCAAGACCAGACAGGCTCACAGCTGGCCATGTGATTGGTGATGGGGTTGGCAGTGGCATTGGGTGGGGAGCCAGGGTTAGGTGTGCCTACTAGGAGGTAGGATGCCAGTCACAGACTCTGCCAACCATGGGCATGACTCTTGAGGCCCGGCAAAAAGGAGGGAGGTGGAGTAATGCTGGAATCTAGTTCCAGAATGTCTGAAAACACGGATGGGGGCAGAAAGCCACTCCAGCACAGGGGCCAGTGAGGAGACCCCATCCCTGGAGCCAGGGTGCAATGCACAGGGGAGATGCTGGGTAGAGTAGAGGTGGCAGAAGGTCAGAGGACCTGGTGCCAGGCTGGTGAGGCCACGCTGGACCTCCTTCTGACCTGGGCCATCAGATGGGTGGGTTGAGCTGAAGGGGGCAGTGGTGGTGAGGAGATGGTGCTGAGGAAAGCAAGAGGCCTCCAGCTCCTGCCTTCTTCTCTCAGCCAGGGATGGGAATGACAACAGCCAACTTCGAAGCAGGACTCCTGAGAAGTTTGGTTCCTGGAGCCCATTGGAGGTCTTGCTAAGAAGGAGCTGGTTACACCCTCTGTATCAGTCTATTTTCGCCAAAGAAACAGAACCAAATTTCTTCTCCAGGAAACCTGTTTCTGCTCATAGGGCCTTCAACTGATTGAGTGAGAGCCACCCACATGATGGAGGGTCATGTCCTGCTCTTAAAGTTGCCTAATTGTAGATGTTAACCTCATCCATAAAATACTTTTGTAGCAACACCTAGATCAGTGTTTGACAAAAGCACTGGGTGATGTTGCCTAGCCAAGCTGACACATAAAATTAATCACCACACTCTCCGGTGGGTCCACTCCTGTGGTTGCAGGATGCCGATGCCTTAGGGGGGGCGTGTGTTTGTCTGTATGTGTACACACAGCTGTACACTGGAGATCAGTGTGCACACTGGCCGTTCATCAGGGACAGGAACGGACTCTGCCTCTCCTTCCCCACCCCTGCCCAGGTTCAGATCTCCATCACCGAATGCCTGGGCCATTGCACAGCCACCTAGCCATGGCTTCCAGCCATTCCTTCCGCCACCACTGTTTTCCTGTTACACAGGGAGAGATCTTTAAAGACAAATCTAACGGGCTCACTCTCTCTCCTTGTTTAAAGTACTTTGGTCGCCTCCATCTTAGCACAACGTCCTTCTAGCTGAGCCACTACCTGCAGGAACCAACATTTCCTGAAATATCCAGGCTATATCTCTCTGGACCTTTGCTCATACCTAGGATGCCTTCTTTGTGTATGTGTTCTACCCCATCTCTCTTGTCTCCTCTCCGGTCACCTACCACCCACCCTATACACTCATGGGTGCACCCCTCCCAGTGTATCTGCACTTCCTCTTTGAAGTCTTCCCTCGCCCCTCATTGCCATCTTGGGCCTTTGCATCCTCTCTCATCCACTTGCCTCCTCGACTTGTCCACCCTGGCTCTGTATAAACTTCCAGTCCTGTGCCTGGTACATGGCACCACACTTATTTTCGTATGTCTTCCCCAGTGATCAAGAAATCCATGGGAGCTTATTTCCAGCAGTACCACAGTACCAGACACGTGTATACTATTTTCTTACTAAAGGTTTGCTAAATTCAAGAAATATGGAAGGAATGAGCAAGGGAATGGATAAATGCAGGCACAAATACGGAGCTTCCCAAAACCAGAGCCATTTTTTTTTAACCCTCTGAGGCTTCATCATGCCTTTCTTCTAATTCCCCACAGACAATCTGGGACTTAAAGAAAGAAACTGGCTTCCCTTATTGCAAAGCAGGAATCACATTCCTTCTCTCCACTGATGGGCACAGCTGAGGGAATAACCATAATAGAAGCAATAGTTTTCATGTGTAGAGCTCTTAATATAGCTGGCATGAGTTTGAGTCACATCGAGCACCACATGCTGAGCTTTACATGGATTATTTCATTGAATCCTCACAACTCTGACAGGCAAGTACTTTATTATCTCCACTTTGTAGGTGAGAAAATTGAGACCCGGAAAAGGTAACACAGTGACACAGCTAGTAAGGGGCAGGTCCAGGGCTTGAACTTAGCCAGCCTGATTCCACAGTCTACCCTCAACCTCCATGCTCTACTGTCTCCTGGGGGGTATACAATTTGGTTGGCAAGCACTGTATTTAAACCAGATTGATTCAGACCACAATCTGATTTAAAAATATTTCCACTTTTATCACTTATAGGTAATGTCGATACATGATAAGGTGTCTTCTAATTTATTTATTTTTTCTTAAGATATAATTCACATATCATAAATTCATCCTTTTAAAATGTACAATTCAGTGGTTTTTAGTATGTTCATAAAAATGTGTCACCGTCACCAACCACTATTTAATTCTAGAACATTTTTATCATCCCAAAAAGAAACCCAATACCCATTAACAGTCACTTCTCACTGCCCCCTCCTTCCAGCCCCTGGCAACCACTAAGCTATTTTCTGTCTTTGTGGATTTGCTAATGCTGGACATTTCATGTAAATGGAACCATACCATACACGGTGTGGCCTTTTGTGTCACTTCTTTCGCTTAGTGTGATGTTTCAAGTTTCATCCAAGTTGTAGCATGTATCAGTACATCGTGCCTTTTTATGACTAGGTAATATTCATTTGTACGGTAGGCTGAATAATGACTCCCAAAGATATTCACTTCCTCATCCCTGGAATGTTACCTTATGTGGCAAAAGTGACTTCACAGATGTGATTAAGTAAGGACCTTGAGGTGGGGAGATTGTCTTGGATTACCCAGGCAGCATGATGATAAATGTAGAGATTCGAGGGTCACACATAAACGACGGAGGAAGGTGCCACAAGCCAAGGAATACAAGTGGCCACTAGGAGCTGTAAAAGGCAAGAAAATAGATTCTCCCTTCAGACTCTTGGTAGGAACAAGCCCTGCCAATACTCTGGCTCTAGCCAGTGAAACTGATTAAGGGTTTCTGGCCTCCAGAATGTAAGAGAATAAATGTGTATTGTTTTAAGCCACCAAGTTTCTGGTCATTTGTTACAGCAATAATAGGAAACTAATAATATGGATATACCACATTTTGTTTATCCACTCATCAACTGATTTGGTATTTTTCCCACTTTTTGGCAGTTATGAGCAATGCTGCTATGAACATTCAAGTACAAGTTTTTGTGTGGACATATTTTTTCAGTTTTCTTGGGTATCTATTTAGGAGTATGGTAACTCTGTGTTTAACTTGATGAGGTTTGTGTGCAGACTTTTACACATTCTGAGAGGCCAACCAAATGTTTCGACCAGGCGGACCTGATGGCTGGGCAGATCGAATGGATTATCATGCAAGAGCTCTGGGGTTGGCAGGCAGTCTGGAAGTGCCAGAGAGCATTTCTAAACCTCAAGTTGCCATTTGACGCATAAGCAGCACTTTCAGTGTGCCGAAGGAGATGGGACTGTGATAAATTTTCTTGTATGTATTTATTTGAAAATAAAAGCAGGTATGCTATTTCCTAAAGCTGGTATTGGACAGTGTAGATATGACTAATTTGGTAAAAATAAACCAATAAGAATTTCAAAGGACAGTCACAATAGCATCAGAAAAGGGCGATGTTTGTCCAATGGATTCAGATGTAGAAGATATATTGCTTGAGTATGTGTTGTGAGCCTCCAGCCAGGTCCTGGAATAAATTCTTCCATTTGTTTTTGGATTTGGTTCTCACTAGAACCCTCTCTGGAAAGTATTACTTTCCTCCAGGTGTTACCATTGAGGATGCCATGGAAGCTGAGGGAGGCTAAGTGTTTGCCCAGGTCACAGAGATGTGATGTGATGGAGTCAGAATTAAAACCAAATCTGTCTGCCTTGAACTACTTTTATTTCAGTGGAAAGGGAGGACATTTTCTTCAAGGTGTTTGGGTTTATAAGTACAGGCACTGAGGGGCCTGGAGCAGTCACTAGACCTGAAACTTCTCTGGGTCACTTTACAGTGGGAAGTCCTTTGGAGGGAAATGGGGTAGAGACAAAAGTGTTCTCATTCCCCAGAGGAGCTGAGGAGGTATTGAGCATTCTGGCCATGGTATTTGTTCTGTTGTTTTGTGTTTTTGTTTTTGAGCACCTACTGCAAGCCGGTCCTCTCACTTGGTCCTCAGAGCATCCTTTTGAGGTAGTTATTATTACCTCCACTTCACAGATATAAGAAGAGGGAATATGGAGAGGTGTGTCCCCAAAGTGACACAGCTGGTAAATATCACAGCCAGGTTCTGAAGTCTGCTTTGCTGGTGGGAAAGCCCCTGCTCTTTTCACCACACAATCTTGTCACTTTTTGCTTCAGAATCTGAGACACGGTGAGTGAAGTGAGAGAACAGGGGTCCAAGCAAGCGTCCCAGAAGCCTACCTTGACTTCTGAGTTGGGTGAGTTTGGGAAAGATGTAGAGACACACCAAGCTATGATGGACCAGAGAAACCCTTCTTGTCCAGCATTGGAGCTCAGGCCCAGAAGAGCAGCACAACCCAGCAGGCCGCTGTGGGAATGTAGGAAGAGCGTGAGGCTGGGGACCAGATCCTGCTCCACCAGTTACTACTGGGTGCACCTGGGCATGGGGCCTTAATCTTCCCACTTAAAATGGGGATATCAAGGGCCCTGTGAAAACTAGGAAGAAGACAAGAAAAGTACCCCACAGTAGGTACTCAGTAGGCCCTGGCTTTCCCAGCCGCGCATCTCTAAGGGGGTGAAGCAGACCAGCACCTCCTTGCCTGGAACTCTTGGAGGGTCTCCTGAGACATGGGAGGGTACCCAAGGCTCCGGCCTTCTCCTTCCTGTCACTGCCGGGAGGCTGGGCTCTCACTGGTTGGACCCTTGGCCCTGCAGGTCACTGACAGCAGGACCTTGGGTGGTCAGGACTTTTGGGCAGCGAAATTTGCAGAGTTTGGAAATCCAACTCAGCCCATTTCCTCAGCCTGCAGCCCCATGAAACCTGAGTAACAAAGATACTGCAATCCCGCTGGCGGCTGCTTCCTTGTTGCTAAGCAACCAAATATTTGATATTAAGTTCCTGTTGATGAAGCTAATTGCAAAGGTTAATTGTCCTCTGAGATGAAAAATGCTCCAGGAATGTATTTAGGAGTTGGTCTCTGTGAACTTCTGAGAAAATGTGATTTTTTGAAAAAGTCTGTTTTTCAGATGATGATGGCATCGGCACTTTGTTCTTCCTGCTTTGTTCATTCCTTAGTGCAAACTTAGCAAGGACCTGTTCAAGGGAACTCTTACAGAAGGCCACAGTACGGGGCAGGGGGCGGAGAGCTAACCTAGGCGGTGGCATCCAGAGCCCCGCCCACTCGAGGGTCCCTCCTCTCTCCTCCTTACCCCCACCCAGCGCCTTGCCTGTGTGCCAGTTGCTGGTTTCTCATTTGCATCCTCATTATTAGACTGCGAGGGCCCTGAGAGCTAGGCTATGCTCAGTTGACCTCTGTGTCCTGAGTGTCCAGCACAGAAACTGATGAAGTGCAAATGAATAGTCAATGCATCTCTAATAAATGACACCCTTACCTGTCGTGAACTAGGCTGGGTCAGGTGAATGCTGCTAAAATATTTAATGCAAATATCACATGATGGAGTTTCAACACTTTTCCAGTTGCTGGGTTATGAGTCCCCAAGGAAACAGGTCAGGGATGTGATGAAAGAGGAAATAGTGGTCCCTGTTTCTTCTCACCTCCAGTTCTTACTGGTAATGTGACCTCCAGCAAATGGCTTCACCTTCCTGGAGCCTCAGTTCCCTCACCTTTAAATGGGGTTGACAAAGCCCACTCACTAAGCTTCTCAGGGCTGTTCGAAGAACTGGTGGTGATTATGTCAAGTATGTGATGCGCTGCCTGGCACAGAGCAGGAGTTCAATAAATGGTAGGTATTTTTTTACAGCTGTTGTATTCTAACAAGATTCTGAAGTGGTCACTGTGGGACAGCCTGCCTTTGGCAGGAAGGCAAATTCTGATTCAGTTTATAAAGGTTCAAGGAAAAGCACAGCACCAGAGCCAGGGCAGAAGGCAGTGGACAAAAAGGAGTGGCCATGGCTCTCCAAACCATCTCCAGCAGCATCTTTTCCCCTTCACAGGTGAGGATTTAAGAGGGGTTTCCTTCCCAGAAGATGCTGGTCCTCTCATTTGAGGGACTGTGAGTGGTGCTGGGGTGATGATGTGGCAACCTGCTACTGGTTCTGTCTTGAGGTCACCTGTGGGGACCGCTACCCAGCATCACAGAGCTGAGGGGCTTCCCAGGATCTGAGTGGGGCTCAGACACAGACATGTGGGCTCCTGAGGAAGACATTCCTTCTGATATGGCAGCCATTCAGGTCTGCCACGTTTGCTCTTTCCCTCATTCAGCACATTTTTAGGGAGGCCCCATCATGTGCCACAATGAGGGTGTGCAGAGATGGAAGATAAAGACCTACTTCAAGGAGCTCCCAGTCTAATGCAAGCATTGGCAGACTTTTTCTAAAAAGAGCAAGCTAGTAAATATTTTTAGCTTTGTGGACCCTACGGTCTCTGTTGCAATGATTCAACTCTACCACTGTAGCGTGAAAGCAGCTTTAGACAATATGGAAACAAATGGGCATAACTGTTCCAATAAAACTTTACTTAAAAAACTGAGTTTGGCCCAAGGGTTATTGTTTTCTAACTCCTTAGAGAAAGACAAAGTGGTAAACAGATCTTCTAGTACATGCAGTAAATGTCATCATACAGATGTTACATGGGGATCCAGAGGAAGGAAAAATACTTTCTGTTTAAGAAACTTCCTAAATAAATCATGTGGGGGCCTTTGGGAAAGTCACTCTTTATATCTGAGTTTCTTCAATGGGGTATTAATATTACAGAGATCACAGAATGACTGTGAGGATTTATGTACCTAACATACTGTCTGGGTCAGAATTATTTTCATAAGCCAACTCAATAAATGTTAGCAATAATAACAGCTAATGTTTTTGAGGGCCTTTGATATGCTAGCCACTCTTACATGTACTTTACATATATTATCTCATTTAAACCTCATAACTATACTGTGAGAGATTTATAATCATTTTCTGTATTTTATGTATAAGAAAACTAAGACATAAAGAGGTTAAATAATTTACCTAGTAAGGGCAGAGCTATGGTTCAAAGGTAGATTCCAGAGCTAGAACTCTAACTGCTATGCCCACAATTACCATTGATATTATATTGTTGGCCCCAGTCAAGCCAGGAAGGACAATAGCTGATCAACAAGCCTGTTTCTGTAGGCAGTAGGTTATGGGCTTCATTTTTTTCCCTCTAGAAGCAGAGCTAAGCGTCCTGATGTGGCAGGAGATGAGTGGTGCCTACATCCTATTATCATGACACCAGAGGTCATTCCAACCATGTTTGCCTCAATGACCTAAGGACACAAGTGTGTGGTGGTGTCTTCCAACCATCTGTACCTTGTATGAAGTATGCTTCTCATTTTGTCAAGCGTCATTCCTCTCCTATCCCTTCCCCACTTATCTCTAATCACCAGCTACTCCAAACAACAAAGAAAAATATATGGAGTCCTGTAAGGGTGGGCGATGATATCCTTCAAATTTTGAACCCATTTCTTTAGAGTTAAATTTTCATGCTGTACCCACAGTGGTGGTGAATGGGTCAACTCTATCAAGACACAGAGCCATAAGCACTGTGGGCAACGGATACCTTCATCTGCTTCTTGACTGATGGCCTCACAGGGATCAGATTATCTGACTTTCAATCCATGCTTTTGGCAGCTAATTGCATTTCCTGACTATGCTGCTTCAGACCAAATTACACAAAGTACAATTCCTAAAAGTCTGACACAGCTTGTCAGAATAGGAGGGCAGAGCTCATGTTACTGGAAATCTTTCTCGGTCTCTGGAGGGGGTTCAGTACAGCAATAATCAGGAGCCCCAGCCCCCTCAGTGTTCCCTGGGCTTCCAGTTAGAGTTGTCCCTTGAAGGGGTGTGAGTCATCCCAGGTAATCCTGTAAAATAAAGCTTTTATCTGGCCCAAGGTCAAAATTCAGAGCACCAGACTCCACGAAAGAGGCCCATGTTCAAGGATTGGTGTCTGTGTCTAGCTCCTAATGAGTTCCCATGGATCAAAAACCTCTTAGACAACACTTCTCAGCATCATCTTCCTCTTGCTGCAGCTGCTATTGTAATGGCCAGTTCTGTGTGTGCTTTGATCTATGTTCTGCAGGTATAACCTGACAGTTTCTCACCTCAGAGATGTGCATGTACCATTCACCTCCTACCCTGGACTTCCCTATTGATACCACTATAAAACTGCACTCTGCACCCACACAAGTGGAACACAGAAGTACAAGGGAGTTAATGTTCCATAGGATGAAATGTTGACCAATGGGAGATAGAAACCATTAAATACTTCTCTCTTTCTCTCCCCTGATGGAGGGTCCTGTGACTCAACCTGTGTGGCCCAAGAGCTCCCAGAGATGCCACTGTGATTAAATATATGGGGTTGCTTCTATTAGTTATAGCCTGAATCTGGTGGCTACAATGTGCTTGGGCTGGAGGATTTCTTGGCATGGTTGGGGGAATCTAGTACCCAGAGCAGGCTCTCTCTAGGACAAGGGGTTCCCACCAAGTGTTGAAGGCATCAGTTTCAATAGTGAAGATGAGCTGGATAGGGTTAAGCTAGAATCAGATTGAAGCAAAGTGCTTTAATATCAAAAAGGCTCTGCCCTACATTCTTGAATTTCTGAGGATGCTGGCTATTTATTTCCATAAATGTGGACTAGATTGAAGGCCACCTTTCTTCTCTAGAATGCTCCCCCTTTTTGGTGTCCTAGGTTTGGGTTATGTAGCTAGTCAAGAGCTTTCTGGACCAAGGGCTAATGGAATATTAGGTCTGAGAGGGGTATTTTTGGATGATATTACATCAGCTCTTGAGCCAAAGGTCTCATAGAGCCTCTGAAATGCCAGATAAAATAAAACCAGGACACACCTCAGGTGTGATGACATCTATCTTCACCCATGACTTTGATGTTGAGCCTTGGAAATCATTCATCCATCATTCATGTTTGGAAGAATACTAGATGCTCACATGGGGAGGACAAATAGGACAAACAGGGAAACCCTGGTCTAGGATTTTTTTCTGTCTGTGCTAACTGTAGGTCCCTCATCTGCTAGCTTTAACTAGCAATGATTTTACCCAGTAGTCACAAATGGGGTATGGCAGAGACAATGCTAGTGTGGGAACATAGGAATATTATATTTCACAATTTCCCTGGCCTCAGGCTGGGTTCTAGCTAATGCGATGTAGGCAAATACATATCACTTTTAGTGCTGGCCACAAAACTCCACATACATTTGCCCACTCTTCCTCTATTTTTCTCCTCCACCTAGCTAGCAGCAAAGGACCCCTGTCAGGCAGTGCCCATGATGACAGGAGCTCGGTCCTGGACACCGCTTGGAGGTGGAGGCACCCAGGAGGGGCACCTGCTCCACAGCAGGCTGTTAAGATCTTGCATTGCTTAGCATTGGGGCTTAGGTCACTAGCACTCACAAACCAAGGGAATAGAGCCCTTCCAGTCCTCTTGCCCCCAGATTGCCAGAGGAGGGCTGGGGAGCACTTATTTGTCCTTCCCTGGCACCCCACGGCTACCAGCAGTGTTTTACTGAGGGGTGGGTTTCAGGAGAGCAGTGTCCTGTGCGAGGGGCAGAGTTTGTGACTTTATATGATCGGGGTGCATTTGGGGGAGAGACCTCAGAGCAGCACCTGCATGTCCCCGGGCCTCCCTGCTTCCATTGGTGCCCTTTCACAGCTGTCTTTGTTCTCATCCTTGGTTCTTCCCAAGAAGATGATTATCCTCAAATCCTGTGCTGAGGTTTAGGTTTCCTTAGGCTGATAATGGTGTTGATTCTGCTGGCCCTGCGAGAGGGGGTCAGGGTACCTGTGGGATGGCATCTGTGGGGATAAATGGCACAACTTCCAGAATTTCCCTCCTGGCTTTAGTCCATTTACATACCAATGGATGTTTCAGAGCCTCCTGCTGATCTGGGACAAGGCATGGAGAGAAAGCGGCCATTCCTTCATCCCCTCTGTTCCTAGTTCCTAACTGGTCTGGTGCCAGTCAGTCACCACGGGCCTGCCCATGGGGTTCCTGCCGGAAGGGGCAGGCGAGGGCAGGAGATCGTGAGCTGTGGCTTGAGGAGATGGAGGGAGCCGGGCCTGGCTAGTGACTCTAAGAAACAAAAGCATCTCTCCAACCTGCCCTTCCCCTTGTCCTCCTTCAATTTTACCAGATTCATAGGGAATTTGTCCCAGGAGGGGAATCCCCTTGCCCCCAGAGCTACACCTCAGTCTCCTTCCATCTCCCCAAGCTAAGGGGCTGCGGCCAAATTCTCATGGGCTCATCGGGAAGCAATGCGCTCTTCTCCATGGGGAGCACTGCCTTCTCTGAGAGACAGCCTAGCCCAGGCCCATTTGAGGGGAGGACATTTTTTTTTGATACAAGTTTTGACCTTGTCACTCTATGAAACAGTGACCCTGGTCATTAACGTGTGAGGCATTTGGCTCTTGTCCGGGCCTGGATTAGCTCATAAGGGCCACCAACTGAGTTATACTAGCTAGCTTTCTGCCACCAAAAGAGGAGACAGCCCTCCTTTCAGTAAGGATGGTTCTCAAGTTATTCAATTCTGCAGGGAGATTCCCAAGTTATTACCATACTCGACCCAAAATTATATGTACCTATACGTAATCTATACATAACACACCCACACCCCTAGAAGGCAGGTAACTTTATTCCCAAGCACCCACGGCTCACCAGGCACATTCCTACCCCGGGGCCTTTGAGCTGCTGCTCCCTC
The DNA here is from genome assembly GCF_030020395.1 of Manis pentadactyla. Classification (NCBI taxonomy): domain Eukaryota; kingdom Metazoa; phylum Chordata; class Mammalia; order Pholidota; family Manidae; genus Manis; species Manis pentadactyla. The sequence goes on from NC_080027.1 coordinate 51,316,927, forward strand.
TGCCTCCAACACCCTTGCCCTACATCTCTGCCTGGCTTGCTGCCTTCTTTCCTTCAGGTTGTTGCTCAGAGGTCATCTTTCCAGGGAGATATTCCTTGACCATCCTATAAAATTGCCTTCCCCACCCACCAGCATCCTTGTCTCTTTTCCCTGCTTCCTATAATCTCACAGCTCTTACCACATTCCAACATACCATATATTTTACTTGTTAGTTTATTGTCTGTTTCCCCTAAACAACATATAAACTCCAAGAAAATAGGGGTTTTCAACTGTGTTGTTTCCCACTCTACCTTCTGCATCTAAAACAATACCTGGAATATGGCAGATGCCCAATAGGAATTTGTTAAATGAATTAATGATCCCTATTTTACAGACACAGAAGCAGTCTCAGAAGAGGTAGTTAGAGCTAGTGAGTGTCAAGAAAGATTTCAAACCCGGGAATTTCTGCTTCAAAGTCTTCTTATTTTCTGCTCTGACATCAGACTTCAGGCACGTGTAGTGTGGCTATGGGGTTGTTATAAGGGGTGGTGCAGCCGTGAGAATATTTGCTGTCTGACACCAGGCACCAGTGAGCTGACTGCTCCAATGGCTGCCCTCTGCAATTTTTCTGTTGTACCCACAGAGGCATTTACCTCATCATCAGCATCTGTGGTCTTTGAAATTGCTTCATCTCTCTGTGGATCAAACTTCTCCTACCTGCAAATATTGCTTTTGAGGTTTTCAAGCCAGGCGTAAATCCCATCATGCTTGAAGGGACTCGGGTCAGGTATCCTGTGACCCTGCTGGCAACCACACACTTCTCATTGATGTATTGTCTCTGCCTTCCTTCCCCTAAGTGGCTTGCACTCCAGAGGAGGTGACTTGTGATTAGCTGCTCACATTTTGCTGATTAGGATTTGAACTGCCACATTCACCTTCACTTCTAGCCATAAAGCTTTCCACGGAAGGGATCAAGTCTTGTCTGAGATCAGTGGGGACTTTAAATAACGCTGATGCCTGCATCCCATCCCCAGAGATTCTGATTCAATTGGTTCGGGTAGCATGGTTTTTAAAATCTCCCCAGGTGATTCTAAATATGTAGCCAAGGCTGGGGATGCTGTTTAGATGATCTGTAGAGCCGCTTTCTGAGAGGAGAGGTTGAAAACAAAGCCAGCAGCAGAGCATTTCAGAAGCAGTCACAGCTCACTCACGATCCCTCCAGCACTTCCTCATCCCATGCCCTGCTCTGACCTGGAGACCACATCCTCCTTAGTTTCACAGCAGAATTCTGATTTTTCTGTTTCCTAGATGCCTTTCTTGCAACAAATGATGGCAACTCTGGTGAGTATGAGATTCTTCCCATTGCCCATGTGTGCCTCAGTTTTCTCATCAGTAGAATAGACATAGTAATAACCACCCTGACATTATAAGTTTTGAGACTTAAATGAACTAAATATGTAAATTAGTAGTTTAGTGCCTGGCACAGAGGCATGTGTGGGTTAGCTACCATTTTGTTATTTTGCAGCTTGCTTATAAAATGCCTTCTCCAAAGTCTGATGTTACAGTGACTGGTATCAGCTCTGACCTAACCTTTCACCTAGACCCTGTGAGGCTCTTCAAGGGTCTTCGGCTTTGTAATGCCTCTGGCACACTCCAGAGGCATGAGAAAAATTCTCATCCCATGTCTCTTTAAAACCGAATGGCAGGCGCTCCTCTCTCTGAGATCACCCGTGCTTTCTAAGTGTGTAACATTTTAATCTTAAATTTTCTCTCTCCAAACCTTTCAGGGTGCCTCTCCTTGCTGAGGTTGCCTGCTGCACTTCTTCTCTAAGTTACTTTAAATAAAACTTTTACTCTGCTTCAAAACAAAACAAAACAAAACCGAATGGCAGTACCACAAATCTTGGGTCCCTTGTTGAGAATCTCCTGCTTGGGCACAGGCCAGCCTCACCTGCTTCTGGCCCAGCTTTCACCCTGCCATGATGCTGGTATCTATTTCAGGAGTGGCTGTGACTACACCTGCCACACTTAGGACCCCCAGGTCAGCTCTGTGGCCCAGCTTTGTGCCCCCAGGAAGGACTCTGGAGCATCTCTACCTGTCCTAACTCGGCTCTTTTCCCTCCCTCCTGCAGCCCGGAAGTGGCTGTGGACAGGGGCTCCCAGCCAGCGGAAGTAGCTACAGGAGAGGGCCGCAGAGACCTGAGGGGAGAAGCCCTGCACTGGCAGGGACTGCGTGCAGAGAGCGCAGGAACTGTGGGCTGGTAGAACCAAGCTGTTTGGTCCAATCCCGCAGAAAGGTTTCTTAGAACTGGACTTGGGAAACTGGCTTTGGGAGCCTGGGGTGCGGGACACATCCGCCTATGACCTGAAGTGTTAAAGCAGGGGCGCCATCCAGGGGAGACCAGAGCGAGGCAGCAGTGTGACTGGTGCCCAGTCTAGATGGAGTCGCGACTGACCCCTGCCTATAGACAGGACAGATGAAGTGACACAACCATCGTCTCAGCCTCCGGAGACTGTTGGCTGGGGGTGGGCAGACCAAATAGTTAACAAGGGTGGCCAGGTAGTATGGTCAGCTTCATGGCAGGGACATGTGGGTGGCTGTGGCTACAAGTCCCAGGAGACCCAGTTTCATAATGGACTCCCAGTGGCAGCTACTTCTCTCAATGTGGCTGAAGGCTGTCACACACAACCCTTGACAGAACTGAGAATTCTGTGTTTTTTGTGCTGGGCCTTGTGTGGCTGTCTTGGCCCAACACCCCAGAGAGGAGGAATTAGGTCATTTTGTTTACCACTGTGTCTCTAGGGCACAGGAAAGTATGTGGCCTCAGCAGATGCTCTATAATTATTTGTTGAGTAAATGGGTGAAAACGTGAACTAGTGAATGAATCCCAGTGTAGCACAGTGATGGGGAATCCAGGCAGACAGTGCACCAGAAGTCCACATAGTAGGTAGCTGGCAGATAGGAGGGCACAGTATTGTCAACAAGGCCTCAGTACTCAAAATTAGGGGGGTGGGAGTTTGCATCAGGGACCAAGGTGGACACAGTGGGCCTGAAGAGTCTCTGTGAACCATGGCCCCAGGACCAGCACAGGTTTGGGCCTGTGGACGGGGAATCGGCAGGCCCAGAAGCTAGAAACTATAGCCAGTGGAGGCAGGGCTGACACAGCAATGAAAAAGACATATGATCCATTCAAGAGACAGCTAGTTAGTGAAGAAATTGCTCTGAAAGTAGAATATTTCTGAGGTGGATGTAGAATCTACAGGCTTTAACCATAGATCATATCATGTTTTCAAACACATTTCTCTGTGTCGACAATTTCACTTATTCTGCAGATTGTGTCTGATTCAAGTGCCACAGTTCCTGCCAGTGAGACCGGAGCCATGTCGTTTGGGTTCCCAAATTGGGTTTGCGTATTCCAGCTAAACGGCCATCTCTTCATTTAGGGGAGCTGCAGTGTGAAGAGGCTCCATCGGCACAGCCACGCTGACTGACAAGAACCCCCAGACTGCCGGGGCATTGGCCAAGAAGGGCTGACCGCGGACCTGGCAGGTCCTCTCTGCACCTGTTGGAAGTGTCACCTCCTGTGTGACCTTCTGTTCTGGGTACAACAGGTGGGTGCCTGAGGCAGGGATGGAAAGAGGCTAAAACTCCATGGTCATATCCAGTACCTAGGGCAGCTGCCTCCAAAGTTCCCCAAGCCACAGTTCACAGGACTGGCAAAACACCTACACTGGGATGTGCTGAAACCCAGTGTCCCAGGACCTCAGATATCTGGCTGGGGCGCCTGGTGAGTCAGGCTCCTTGGGGTCATGAGAGAAGACACACTGACCAGCTACAGTGCTGGGGCTATTACCAGGGTACAGGGGGAGACGGGCTAGCTCAGACATCTCCTCACTGACATACGCTTTCCTTCTGTGGGCCAGTCTTTCTGGGATTGGACCAAGATGCCAAATTATAGGGCTGAGGATCTGTTTTTTTGAATTAGGTGTTGAATGAGACTTTCTTTATTTTCATGGTCTTGGAGGTTAAAAACCCAAAGTCGAAATCAACAGGTGCTATATATTCCCATGTTTCTAAATGGGACCACCTGATGCATCCCTCCAGGACCACACTCACACACTGCCAGTCCACAACAGCAGGAGATACGCAGTCTTTGGGGGCTGTGAATTGTTAACACTGGGGCAGAGTCCTGGGGCTTTCTTCTTTCCCTCAGGGGAGGTGGGAAGGGGTGTTAGGCGAACCTGATGACCACTACACTACGGAAACACGAAAGGGGTGTTTTATACCCTCCTCCCAGCCAAGTGAATGGGACTCCAAGGAATTGGTGAACAAAGAACAGGGGTAATTAATAGAATACACTCACACATGTGGTAGATAGTAATCCAACTGTATCAGTAATTGCTTTGAATGCTAATGGTCTAAATGTACCAATTAAAAGATTGTGAAAATGGATCAAAAAACAAGACCCGATAAACCACTTTAAATGTAAAGACACATAGTAAATGGATAGAGGATGATAACTATGCTAACACTAATCAAAAGAAAGCAGGAGTCGCTATATTAATTTCAGACACAGAGCAGACTTCAGGCCAGGGAAAATTATTAGGGGTAAAGAGGGGCATTACATAATGATTAAGTTGTCAATTCTTCAAGAAGATATAATAATCCTTAGTATGCATGCTCCTAACAACAGTGTCAAAAAACTATTGCCATCTAGTTGTAGGTGTTGTTCTCTTATAATTTTTTTGATTCATACTCTTAACTACCACACTATTATCCCTCTGAAACTGAAGAGAATTTAGCTATACTCAGAGCTGTCAAAGGTCTGAGATGCAGCTGTTCAGACCCAGAGTTGAAACAAGGAGTTTATACAAGGAATTAAGGGGTAAAGCTTTGGTCTTTCATGGAGGGAGGATTGCTTTATATCAGAGCAACATGCAGAGCTGAGAAAGTCAAGCTCTTGCTGCTGGTTAAGGAGAGGACTGGGGAGACCAGATAAAAGATGATTCCGATAAGCTAAAGTTCACATCTGCTTTCCTGCCTCCCTCAAAAAAGTGTGGGGGCCAGGTCCCAGGGGTGAGCTAGGCAAGGGCTATCTCCATCGAGAGAGAAGGGGTCACTGAGTACATCTGCAGCAAAGGCTTCTAAACCTTTGCGTTGGTTCCACCACAGCCTTGGCTCCCATGTAGACCAGCATGGGAGATAAAGTATAAAAGTACCAGCTCAAGTGTGCTTAGTCCGTCCTCGAGTGGCAATTCTCTGCATGTCACAGAAACACTGGTTACCTCAGTAGGGTAACAGATGGGGCATATGAGCTCAAAATAATGGTCACAATTCATTGAAGAGTCATTAGCTTCATATGAGCAAATCACAGATGCTGCTGGTGCACTTTGATGAGTAATAAATAATACATACGTGCATACGTGCTTTCTTTCCTTAGACGATTAACCCCTAAGGCAGAACCTGTATTTTATCCACAACCGCCTCCCCGCATAAGCCTGCTTGTATTGAATGCTTAAAAACGAGGTCTTAAAGAGGGGTGTTGGGTCCCCTCAGCACAAAGTAGCCCTAACCGACCTTTCAGCGTGGGATGACTCAAGGTGACAAAGGTTCCTTTTCCCCACTGCAGAGCAGGAGAGGCGCCTTCCCTCTCCTTCCTGTGGCACGCGATGTTAGCGGCCAACCTGAGAGAGCACCCAAAGGCTGGAAGTCCCCAAGCCGGCTTTGCTTCCAGCCTCCCCTGCTCCATCTCACCCACCCTGCCCAGACCACGTGCCTGGACTTATGGGGAGCTGAACCTGGAGACAGTTCTGACTGACAAGCACCAGGCTGTCCTCAGATTGCCCCTCACCCTGCTGACTAAGGCTTCCTTACTGGATTTTACGTGCTTGGTTTTTCTCTCCCCTTAATAGGACTAGTTTTCTCCCAGGAAGCGCTTCAGTATTTCATGTAAAAAGCCTTCTGTGTGCCTGGCCCCACTAATCCAACAGCTCAGACAAGAAGAATAAGAATAAGAGCAGCTAATGTTTATTGGGTACTTACTATATTCCAGGCATTGTGTTAAGAACTTTATGTACTTTAATTGATTCAATTCTCAAAAGAACTTTATTCGTCAAGATTCTTCTGATTGCGAACTACAGAAATGCCAACTGAAACCAGCTTAATCATAAAGGTAACTTATTGACATAGTAACTGAAAAGTCCAGTAGAAGCACATGCTAAAATTGAACAAAATGGTTTTTTCTGGGTGGATCTTGGATTCTTTCTCTTTTCCTTTCTATGTCCTATATTATATATTTGTTTACATTAGGTATTTACAATTTTTATAATCAGAAAAACTTTTTTTAAAAGGGGCTTACGTAGCATTTCCTGCATTGTTTCGTGTATTATTATCAGCTAGGACTCTTGTTCCCTGGCCTACGATCTCCTCGAGGGCAGGGACTTTACCTTCTGTGTCTTTGCCATCCCATCCTTGACTTTTCAATGTGTGCTCAAGGATATGTAAAGGGGATTGAGTTCATGTGTCTCATTAGGGAAGCTTTTTGCAGCTCCAGTTCTTCCAGAAGGCAGATGATACTAAGCAAGTAGTTTACACTTGATCCAATATATGATTTCTCAGGACAAACCATGTAACCTCAAGTGGAGGTAATATTCCAGGTTATTGTGAAACTCAGATGAGTTCGATCCCTGTGTGAGCTGTAAAACTCTGTACACCAGGGTGTTGGTAATGATGGGTTTACAGAGCCTTCTCATTCCAAAGCTCTATCCAAGGTGAGTCATGTCTATTTCTGAATTTTCTAAGAACCATCATTATCTCTTGATGAAAAGAAATGGCAGAGGAGAAAGGGAAGCTGGGAACATCAATTTATGACACATTATTAATCCACTGCCCTGTGCATACTCTACACCCACATATCCTACTGCCAGCTTGTCAGAGTCTTCTGACATCTCATTGTGGAGAGCTTAAAGGGCCCTCCAATTCAACAGGTTTAAGACTGAGTTCAGGATCTTGCTTCCCAAAATGGTCCCCTTAAAGTGTTCTCCATGCCAGCGACTGGTGCCCTTTCCCGCTCTCAGCCCTTCTCTTCCTCATGCTCCTTAGTCAAGCCACTGCTGTGATCTGGCTACTTTACCTGCTGCGTGTCTCTGGAGTTTATTTTTCTTTCCATCTTCAGTGAGTGCCAGGACCCTAGTCCAAGCTACCACCATTCCTACCTCCTATGTGATCTACCCACAGAAAGGTTTGCCCTTGTCCAATCAACTCCACTTAGCAGCCAAGCCCAACCCTGGTTATGTCGCTCATTTGCTTAAAACTCCTCAGGGGCTCTCCGCACTCTAAGGATACAGGGTTAGCAAGTCCTTACCTAGACTTACAAAGGCCATGCCTGGTAGGGACCACCTTCCTTCCACCCTCCTCTTTGGCCCCCTCACTCGTCCATCTACACAAGCTTCCTTCCAGGCCTCTCATCTGCCTCTCCGTGTGTGGTTCTCCCTGAATGAAGGACATTCCTCTGTCCTCTGGTTAATCCTTTGCAATGCACACCTCGGCTCAAATATCACTTCCTTGGCATCAGGCTCACATTTCCCTGATTAGTTTCATTTGCCTTTTATATTCTGTCAGAATTCTATGTTTCCTTCTCAGAACTTACTACAGTTACAATTTTACATTATTTAATTATTTGATTAGTATTTGTCTTTTCCACTAGACTGTAAGCTCTATGAAGGTAGTGACTGTGTCTCGTTTTATCCACTGTTGTATCCAGCATACAGCACCCAGCAGACAACTGACAGTATGTGTTGAATGAGTGAATGAATGAATACACATGTGCATTCCAGACACTGCTAGGAGCTAGGGAGAGGAAGACATGCACACAATGTCAGGGTTCTCATGGCCTAGTGGGGGCACAGTACAGGTCACAGAGGATTTCAGGAGATCTGTGGAGACCCTCCAAAGAACTGTTTGATGGAGAAAAAAGGGAATAAAAACAGGCTCTGTCACACCAAAGTCAATAAAACTAACTCATATATACACACACACACACACACACAAAACATGGCTATATACATGTGCACACAAGCAAGCATGCCACCCCCCTGCTCAAAAACATACCTCTCGCCTGCCCTCAGATATGTGCTCATGCACATACATGCACACATGGGCTCACACAGGCAGAGCAGATACTGGTTTTCTTTTATTTGTGAGGACAGGAGTCCCAAGGTTTTAATGATAGGTCAGTGTGTGAGCAGAGCCTCAGGGAGGGATTATAGCCAGATAGGTGTTCCAAGGAGGAGGGCCGTGGGAAGAACAACAGCAGATATGGGCCCAGGCCTGGCAGAGCTGCAGCCCCAGTGGGGATGGATTGTTAACCAGGAATCTGAGGTGGATGATCCACCTGACACTGACTTGATTCCACATCTGGGAGTCAAGGCTGCAGCTCAGGGTCAGCCTGATACTCAGATGCTGAGTCTATGGTAGGTAGCACTGCTCTAACCCCCACCCCCTGGGAAAGAGGCAGCCTCCCTTCCTTCCTTCCCCTCCTCCCTCCCTCCCTTTGATTTGCCTGCTGTCTTCTAGGCACTGGAGTGGATGCTGGAACACTGATGAAGGAAGCAAGGTAGCTGCTCTTAGAGCCCAGTCAGGCAGGCACATAGGCAAGTAGATGGCTAGTTGCAGTGCAGTGTAGACGGGGCACCAACCTGGCTCTGGAGGATCAGGGATGCTTACAGAGGGGATGGTTTTTAAGCTGAATCCCAAAGGGCTAGAAAGCATGAGTTGGGTGATCCTGATTAGGTAGAGCTACAGTGAGGAGGCCTCAGATCTACATTTTGCTAACACACCAGTGATCCAGATTGGTGTGTGGATGAGGGGGTTCATGTGCTGGGAAATGGTGTGGGGGGCTAGGGTCTGTTGGGGGAGGCAGGTGAGGAGGCTTCCATGATAGTTAGGGTGTAGGGGATGGTCTTCCTTTAAATGCTAGATGCTTTGGGTGGGGAGGAGAACCACAGCATGTCTTCACACAGACTGAAGTAAGGGATAGTCTGCCAGGGGCCTGACCGGAGGAGGCCTGGAGGCCAAGGCTCTGAGCTGCACTTTGTCCAGGAGGGGGGTGTCTGCCAAGGGCTAACTTTGTATTTGTGTTTCCCCTTGAGCTCTGAGGAAGTTCATAAAGCATGCCTGCATGGAAAACAGGGCCTGCTCCTACATTTTCAGTCCCCTGTGCTACTCTAGCCTTTCAGAGGGGCCTGGTACCTGTATGCCCCAGATGGTGGAGCCATGGAGAAGCAACCAAGGGCAGCCCTCTACCCCACCCCTTGCTGGAGGAGTGGGTGTCCTGGAGGTCAGGGAGGTGCTGGCCAAGGGAGGACCTGGAGGCAGACGTGAGACAGATCCCTTCAAGCCCAAGAGATACCAGGCGAAGGACTGTGACCATGTGTTAATTACACTCCTTTCTCCTCACATCCAGTCATCCTCCAGGCTTGATAATTATCTTTTCTTTCCCATCATGTTACTCTAAGTCAGACCTAACTATTTTTTCTTGCCGTTGTGTCTTTTTCCTGACTTTTCTGTTCAGAAAACTCCTATTCACCTAACTAAGCCCATATTATAATTGCCTTCTCTTGTCTGTGACATTTTCTGACTATCTCAGGCAGACCACACATACACACAGAGTATATCTGTATGAAAAACAATAGCACTGGTCTTGGAGTCTGAGGACCTAGATAAGAATCTAAACTATTTCACTTTCACTTACTAGATCTGAAACTTTGGGCAAGTTAATGATCCCATGTGAATCTCTTCCTTTCCTCATCTATAAAATGGGTACTTAGTATTTATCTCATGGACTACTGTGAGACTTGATAAAATGTATGTCAAAGACTGTAGATTATAAATACGCATCATAAACTTTCAATTTTTGAGTTTTTCCTTCAGATTGTATTGAACCTTGATGATCTACATTGCACCTAGGTCATCTCTTTAGATGTTGAGTGCCCCACAGGGGACACTTGGCTTCCTGCCCTTTTGCTCTGTGCCTGTACACAGGGACTTACAAGATAGATATAAAATATATACAAGATATACCTAAAAGATAACCACTGGAACACACGACTGTGCACTCACTCACGGCCCCCTGGAAAGGAGGCGAGGGCCTTCTGCAGTTTGGCTCATTTGGGGGAGTGTGGATGCACTGCTCTTGTTCCGTGTCCTCAGGCTGGCCACTCCACCTGTTTGCAGCAGCAGCCAGAGAAGTTTCCGCCCCTCCTGTATCCTGGCCCTCGTGGCGGTTTCCCTTGGACCATCAGTTACGAAGCTACATCCTGAGCCTCCCTCCACAGTTCACACACGTGGGCACTTGGGCCTCCATGGATGCAGGTTCAGGGCTCTGAGCAACCCGCCCTCTGCTCAGCTTTCCCGCAGGCCCGCGTTTCCCCGTGGCCCCCCCTGGCTGTCTCGCTGTTAACATGGAAGGACAAATGCAGTCCTATATTTCAAAGTCATCAGGCAGATCTGATTAATTTTGGAAATCAGCAACACGAAGATTCATCACAAACTTTCAGGTATGAGCACCAATAAACAAAACCAGAGCACGGAGCGCTATTTATTTGTTAAAACAGTAAATTGAAGGGAAATGGGCTATTTATTTTGCACGATGTCTTCCACAGAAGTAATTGGCTCATTAATCACACTCTCACCAGGGTCATGATTGGAAGGTTAGGCTCACCAGGGAATTGAAATAGGGGGTGGTGCTTATGGCCCTGGCAGCATAGAGATCCCAGTGAGGCTGGCCCCGGGAGCCTTGGTGCATTCTGTGGATTCTGTGTATCACATGAAGGCAGCCAGGCAGCTGGGAGGTAGTATGGCAGAATGGTTAAGGCCACAGACTGGCAGCAGGGGGCCTAAGTTCAAATTTTAGCTATTACCACTTGCTGGCTGTGTGACCTTGGCAAGTATTTGACCTCTATGCCTTGGTTTCTTCATCTGTAAAATGATGCTAATAATGGTACCTACCTTATAGGGTACCATGAGTTGAAGTGAGTTGGCAAAGCCCTCGTATGGGTCCCGGTCAGGTCTGGCATTCCTGTAGGTGTTAACTGTATTTGCTCCTTTGGTTCAGGTAGGGCCTCAGTATCAGTGGAAGCTTGGATCACAAGGTTACTGTGAGGTTCCCAGGGCCCCAAAGGGAAGCAGGAGCATAGTAGAGGCTAAGAGGTCAGGCTCTGCAGTCAGTTTCCCTGTGTTCAGACCCAACCTCTGTCTTTTACTGGTTTTATTTCCTATAGAATGATTTGGCTTTTCTGTGCCTCAGTTTTCTTAACTGTAAAATGGGGGTAATAATAATAGTGCTATTCGTAGGTGATAATGAATATTAAATGAAAAAACGAATGGAAAGAACTCCTTAGGGACTGGCTATAGAAGCAATCAAATGTTTGTTGTTATTCTGATCATTTTTGGAACTTCTGGTCTGTGACTTTCCCCCAGACACCAAGCTTAATCTAGATGAGCATAGCAGGTAAACAGACATGCTAACCTTCAGCCCCCTTCCCTAGTAGGGATGGAGAGGGGGCCAGAGTCCAAAGGGGGAAGGGCTGAGGGAGGTGGGCCTACAGAAAAGGCTGATGCCACAGTGTACTTGGACGGTCCATGTGGTTTGGGCAGATGACAGCAAAGACCGGGGGTTTGGGTCTGTGGGGCAGGGCATGGCACTGATGGATAGGTGGCCTCTTGGCAGCCAGTGAGGGGCTCAAGAACACCAATGCAGAGGGCTGAGGCTCATGGAGAGCCAGTCCCAGCTGAGAGTGAGCCTTCTCCAGCAGCATCGTGGTGTAGGGTGGAAGTGCAGGATGGAGGGGCCAAATATGTAGCATACATGTATGCTTTGCATCTCCTGCTCATCCATGCTGGCAATCTTGCCTGTGAAGCCAGAGCTTAGAGTCTTTCCCAATGCATCACTCCAGGCAGCCATGACCAACCACATATGCTCACATAGAGGGGGTCTGTTTGCTAGTCCAGCATTACAAAGTTCAGGCCCATTCTAGACTCTATAAGACATTGAGACCAACCTCAGGCCCCCACATTACTGGTCAGGAGGGGCTAAGGCTATTGGAGGCCCAAGTCTTGATGACTCTAGAGGAATTAGACAGGAGGAGGCAAGGCTGATGATGTCTTCAAAGGACTCAAGCTGGAAGTGGGAGACCTCTCTCCTTTATCCTTTCTCTTTCACATCAATAGAAAATAGTTCACTGGGAAAGTATATGGTATGGTTAGTTTCAGTACAGGAGGATTCAGAGACTGGGGGAGGGATGGTAGCGGGGAAGATGGGAGAGGTGGTTAGGTGGCCTGGGGCACGTGGATCGGGGCGAGGCTGAGGGTGAGTGTGCTGTATTGTCATTCTCCACTCTTCCCTGGCCTGGCCTGCAGACTGCGTCAATGGCCAACCCTCCAGCTGGGTTTGGCCAGTGGGATGCTTTGGTAGAGTATCTGCCAGCAGGAGGAAGGAGAAGTAGATGTATTTTCCCCATGTCTTACCCCTGTCTCTCAAAGGCTCCCTCCCTGCTGGGCTATCGGCTCTACAGGGGGGGCCCCCTAGGGGGGGCCCTCCCCTTTGGTTGGGATCCTGTTGGGTAGCCCACTTCCATGACTCCAGCTGTCAGTGAGGTCTGGAAGCACCCTGCCCTCACTCTGTCCCTTTAGCTATAAGCGTGGGGGGCAGCTTTTGCTCTTGCTCTTTGGGTGCTTCACTTTACCTGCTTGCCCGCTGAAGAACTGTTTTGCCCTTGTTAAACTCTCTTCACATAACCCCTGAGTGTGCCCCCTGTTTCAGCCAGGGTCCTAACTCGTACCCTGAGCACAGAAGGTCTTTTTGCCCTAGTAGGGGGAGGGTTAGGTTATACCAGGGGCGTTACCATGGTCAGGAAAAGTCTGGCTCTGAGGTGTGGCTACACCGTGTAATTTGAAAACATGCATGCCTATATTAGGGCTAATGCCTCCATAGGCCCTTTCTGGCCAACCATGTTAGCAAAACACCAAGAAATGACAAACTTCCTGTCTGTGGGTGGAGAGATGGGCTGAGGCCAGAGAGCCCAGCGGCAGAGGGATTTGAGTGTCTTGTGGGGTCAGGAGCTACATGAGGTCTGAGGTGTCTACTGTGTCCCCCTCCCTCCTCTTGGGCACTGAAGGCAGGGCAAGAGCATGGCTGAGGACACATTTTTGGGTGACTCTGTCTGTGTTTGTTTTCCCGGGCTGTGAACTGCTATGATCATGAAAAAAGCAAGCCGATAGAGAATCCTAAGGCCAGAGAGTCTGCCTTGCCTCCAAAGTCCCTTGTATCTCATGCCTGTAATTAGAAATGATGAGAACAGGAGAGCTCAGACTTCCCAAAGCCTCTGTTTCACAAAGGACTGTATTAAATGATGTTAAATGGCAACAGCTTATTCTTATAGAAAGATTTTTCGGAATTGGGTAGAAGTAATCTTCTTGGGGTCAGCACATCTGTATGTGTGTGTGTATCTGTACATATGTCTATGTGACATACTGCATGCGACACATGTATGTGAGTGGCCGAGTAAGCCTGGGCATGTGTGTTTATATGTATGTGTACAAATGCATGAGTAAATAGCAGTTGTAGGGGTTGTGTGTGCGTTCACACATCTGTGAGGGTCTGTGCATGAGAAGGTTCTGGCGTCTAAAATCTTTACACCCTGCTTCAGTCAGTCCTGTTTGCTGTAAAAAGCAGGGAGCTGCTCAGCCAGTTCAGGGAAAAGAAGAACCCGTGGGAGGCATATGGACTGGCTCTGGGATGGGGAGGAAATGCAGGTGGCTCTAGTGCTGTGTGTTGTCCCTTCTGTGTCATGGCCTCTGTTACAGCTTCCTCCTGTTGGGTCTGCTGCCTCTGCTCATTGGCTCCTTTCTCTTCTCTGCTCAGCTGGGTTTCCCCCTTGTGATCTCAGCATGCACAGGGTTTTGGTTTGCCTGGCCATCTGGGGCCTGGCTCTACCCCCTGGTATATCTCTTGTGTGCCCATGGATCCTGGCCTTCTTCACTAACTGGTGGATTTTTTTTACATGTGTTGTGGTACAAATTTGCAGGCAGTTTGATTGGCGCAGCTCATCTCTTTGTGTTGATTCATTGATCACGGGCCAGCCAATGCATACCTGCCATTGGGCCAGGTTGAATCAGCTATGCAGGGAGAGAGCATGGTCATGGTACAAATGGAGTCACAGCTGGGGCTGTGGTTGGGACATCTTTCTTAAAAAGGCTGTGGACATGGATTGTGGTGATGAACATCTCAGGTTCTGAGACATACAAATTCCCAGTCACTTGTTCAGTGCCACCCCTTACCCCATGGAGGCCAGGACAACTGGGCCTGCCCCCACTAGACAGGACTTGCTGGGCAGGGTGGGTGTATAGGCAGCCTCTGGGACCTGGGGTCTGCTCCTCACCACCCCTCCTCTGCTGTTATGGGTTGGGTTGTGTCCCCCAAATTCTGATGATGAAGTCATTACCCCCAGTACCTCAGAATATCACCTTGTTTGGAGACAAGTTCTTTACACAGGTAATGAAGTTAAAATGAGGTCATTAGGATGGACTCTATTCTAGTGTAACTGATTTCTTTATAAGAAAAAGAAATTTGGAGACAGAGATACCACAGGGAAAATGATGTGAAGAGACACAGGGAGGAGATGGCTATTTACAAGCCAAGGAGAGGTGCCTGGAATACCCCTCACAGTCCTACAGCTCCTACACTGACCTTGGACTTCTGGGCTCCCGGGCTGTGTGACAACACATTTCCATAGTTTTGGTCACCCAGTGTATGGTGCATTTTCACAGAAGCTCCAACAAACAATACACCCCCCAAAAATCTTCCGGAATAAAAGGAAAGAAGATGTGGGACATCAACTTCCCTTGGGTGGGCTGGGGCTGTAGGCCACCAGTGGACATGACAGCCAGGAAGCCAGGCCTCCTCACCACAGCCCACCCATGTCAAAGGCCCCTGACCTGGATGCTTCTGACACTTGGCCTCTGGACTCACTGAAGGAAGAAGCTCTGAGGCTGAAGCTAGTTATTTCCCATCTTTGGTGAGACCCACTGAAGGTTTAGGCCAGGACAAGCTCTCACCATATTTACGTGCAGAAAGACTCCTGTGACTGCTGCTGTGTAGAGGGCAGATGAGGCGGAGGCAGGTCCATGTAGCAAGGAAGAGGCCTAGGATGTACTGACAAGACATGGTGGGTGAGGAGCAGGGAGTGAGAGAACAGAAGTCTCTGGCTTGTGCACCTGGTAGAGGGTGGTGTGGTCCCTGGGGTGGGCCTGGGAGGAAAAGTGATGGGTCTGTTGTGTGCACATCAGATCAGCTTTGTCTGAGGGTCAGCCACCCAGGGGCCCAGGGCCTGTTGGCAGTGGAAGTTTGGGCCTGGAGCTCAGAGGACAGGTTCACAGTGAAGATGTGGCTTTGGTATCGCTGGTGTCCAGGTGACACTGTGTCCATGTGAGTGGGCCATTTAGCAGGAGGGCATGAGCTGCTTCCTAGTGACTAGCATTTAGGAGGTGACTGGAGCAGTCACAGAGATGAAATGGGGGATGAGGCAGGAGAGGAGGACAGCCAGGATAGGGTTCATTAGCATGGGCCATGGTGGCCCAGTCCCACTGGGGATGCTTTCAGAGACTGGAGGATCACACCTCACACTTGTGTCCCTAAAGGGTGAAGAGGCCCATCCTTCATCTCTCTCGGACTTCCTTCTGCTCACGCACAGACCCGAACATGTGTTTATGAATGGAGAAAGGCCTCAGGCAGAGGAACAGGAGGCTGAAGCAGCTGTAGGGCTGTTACTGTTGGCAGGTGACCTTGGCCCAGGCCGGTCACTGATGGCTTCTGCAAACAGTTGTGCCTGTCTTCCACTGGGGACTGATGAGTCCATCTTCTTCCTTCATTGCTCATAATGGCTGAGACCACAGGCAGGGGCTGGGGTGAGGGCTGGGGCTGAGTTTGGAACTGGGTTGTGGGCCGGGAAGCAGGGGTGGCTGTCCAGGAGGTCTTATGGCCTAGGCCAAAAGAGCCCTTTCTGGTTATCAGGGAAGGCAGTGGAAATAGGAAACAAAGCTGTTTAATGTGCAATTTATTAAGAAAAATAATGATTTCACTTCGGGATGTTCAGAGAGCTCCTACCAGCTGCTAATTAGCTTGTAGCAACAGCAGAGAAGAGCAGCCGGCTGAGGCTGGATTGGGGGCGGGGCTGGGGGTGGGCTGGGGGTGCTTCTCTTCCTCCCTCCCTTATGCTGTCACCTCTGGTTTCTGCCACACACACACACACCCAGCACCTCTGCTTTGGAGATGTCCTCTTGGACTTCTCAGCCTTATAACTCTGAGACATAGCGGAGCTGAGACTGGCCACATGGCCCCCACTCCTAGGCCAGGCCCTCACGGCCATCTCCCGCCTCTTCCCCCGCCTGGGCCTGGGATCTGGGCTCAGGGAGATGGTGCGTTGGTGTCTTGGGAGGGAACTGCCCCCAGTTCAGCTTGTGGGGGAGGGAGCTGTTCACTGAGCTGCTTCTCCGGAGAAGGTACTGGCACAGGTGGGGGCTAGGGAGGGTGACAAGCATGGCAGGGCGTGGGTGTAGATTGGTGTGAAGGTGTGGATATCTGTGACAGCAACTGGGTGTCAGGATGTCAGTGGATGAAATAATAATAGCTAAGAATTCATAGCACTTACTATGTATCTGTCACTGTTGTAAATGTTTTACTTAAATTTACTCATTTAATTTTCACAACAGCCCCTATTATTCAAGGGGAGGAAACAGAGGCACAGAGAGGCAAGTAGCTGCCCAAATCATTCTGCTAGTAAATGGCTGGACTGAGACTTGACCTCAGGCTGTCTGGCTGCAGAGTCCATGCTTGCCTTGCTCCCCACCCGGGTGCAGATGGGCAGCGGAGGTGGGAGTGGGGTGGACACAGGCGTGCTCCAGACTGCTGTGGGAGTGGAGCTTGTTGTGCACAGGTGGGGTGCGCACAGGAGGGGGCCTGGGCATGTGTGGGAAGGAGGGCACAGATGAACTGACCCAGGTGCATGCTGAGCACCAGCACTGCTCAAACTTGAGCAGGGAGTCAGGATCACCTGGAGGGCTTGTTCAACCCCAGCTTGTTTCTGGTTTAGGAGGTGCACGTGGGGCTCGCGAATAGCATTTTAACAGTTTCCCAGGGGGTGCTGATGTTCCTCAGGTTGGTGCAGGGCAGGATGGGCAGGTGATTAGGAAGAACAGAAACTGGTATTTTAGAAGTGAAGAAAGAGGTGGGCAGAGTGAGACTAGAAAAGAGAGTGACTTAGAAGCAGGGGAGGCGGTTATAGCTCCAGGTAGATTTTCATTTGAATGAGCGTAGGACTGAGTACAGTTTAGGCCAGTAGAGAAAGAAGTGGGGGAGGCAGAACATGGCAAAGGCAGTGCCTACGGCTGTTTTCATTTCTCTTTGCTCATGAGGGTCCTGCTTCCTGTGTTGACCTCCCTGATGGGGGCCATCTGGTGTGAGCAGCCTGGCAAATGTCTGGGTATGCTCGCCTTGGGGTGTGGTGAGGAATTAAGTGCACACCCACGGGGCGGCTGTGGCAGTGCTCCAGGAAGCCCCTGTGGCCCCTCCAGGCTGCATCCTGTGCTGGACGGTGTTCTGCAGAGGTGGCCAAGACAGGGGGCCCTTCCCCCCCAAGGTCCCATAGATGCTGGAGGTTCCTCTGTGTTCATACATTTTCTGATTATAAATCACTGATCCATATAAGGTGGCTGCTGGGGCTGGAAGCCCCTGGGAAGGGGTCCCTGAGAACTTGCAGGGGTGAGTGGGGCTGAAATCTGCCCCAGAAGGGTTTCCTCTCTTCCCTCAGGCTTATAATTGGTCACTCCTTATTGCTTTGCTATGAGCTAGAGGGCTGGATGTGGTGTTAGGATGGGACATAGGGTGTGGTTCACACCAAACTAGGAGCTCCCAACTTGAGTAAAACCTCTTTGGAGCAGGACAAGAAACATTCAGCTGTAAGCTACTGGAGGGACAGAGGAGTGGGCAATAGGCTCCAAGACAGATGGTTCCACTCTGAGGGATGCAGTCTCCTGAGGCTGGGCACAGAGGGGTGACTTGGAACCATTACTGAGTGACCCATGTATTACGGGTTGGATCATGTCCCTGCCAAATGACATGCTAGGTTCCTCACCCTCAGTGCCTCAGAATGTCTTTATTTGGAAATAGAGTCTTTACAGAGGTAATTAGGTTAAAATGAGGTCAATCGGGTGGCCCTAATCCAGTGTCACTGGTGTCCTTGTAGAAATGGGAAATTTGAAAACAGAGACAGAAACATATGCAGAGAAGGACAGACTCAAAGGCACAGGGAGCGGACAGCACCTACAAGCCAGGGAATGGCTACGTGAGGCTACCAGAGGCGGGGAGACAGGCCTGGGACAGATTCTCCCTGCAAATTTCAGGCGAACCAGTCCTGCCAACACCTTGATTTTTGGCCTCCCAGCCTCTGGAACTGGGAAAGGGCTTCTGTTGTTTAAGCCTCCCAATTTGTGGTCGTTTGTTCTGGCAGCTCCAGGAAACCAAGGCACCATGACTCATGGCAGGAGTCAAGTGGTCTTAGCAAGATGGGAGCATTTGCCATAGGCAAATCACTGCTGAGGGCCTGCGCGGTGGACCACTTTGGGAGGTGACAGAGGTGACTTCAGGAGAGGGCAGTGTAGTCTGAAGCCTGAAGCCCAGCAGCTGACACTCCAGTGGCCAGTGAGCAACCCTGCTTTCCCCAGGAATGAGGCTGTTGCCAGAGGACACACAGGCTGTCAGGTGGGCAGCAGGGTCCTTCTCTCTGGAGACGCCCTGGACCACAGTGCTCTTCCTGTCACCTGGGCCTAACAAAGCTGGCAGTTTGCGCAGCATGCTCCCGCTGTTCGCAGGGGCTTCAAGCCTCCTTTCTCAGGGGTGAGGAGCAGGAAGGGCAAACAGGGACACATCTTTGGCTGCAAGAACTCCAAGTTCATGGGAGCCAGGCAGGCATCCCCACCGAGCACTCAGGGACTGCAAAAACCATTTTCTTAATCAATAGCATTTTATTGTCAGTTATAAATATTTTCCATTTGTCCCCTATTTACAGTTGCAAAATAGTTTATGATATTATACCCTTAACCCACCATTCAGCATCTTTCTATAAACTCCATGAAAATTGAATAGGAAATGAAAAGCTCTTTTGGGGGGATCCACTAACCTGGTTCCCCCAGACTCCAAATCACCCCACCCAGACAGCAGGTGACATTGCCACAGGTGCTACACAGTAGCAAGGGGGCAGGTGGGGGGGGCTCCGGGGGTCAGGAAGCCAGGCTCCTCAGCACGTTGGTGATGCTCCAGTGCTGGCCTGAGCACTTCTGCAGAACCAGCTGGAAGCCGAACTCTGAGTCGTTGTTCTCCTGCAGCTCCAGGCAGCGCTTGGACTTGCGGTTCTGGATGGGGCCTCCCTAGGAGCCAGGGCGCAAGGGGTCAGAGGGGCGGTCTGGGGAGCCTTGGGCCCAGCAGCTGGTGGGGGCTGCAATTGTCTGTGTGTCCAGGTGCCTGGGATCCCGAGAAGCTTGGGAGGTCTGAGGGCCTCAGGCTCCCTGTCTCTGGTAGGTCGGTCTCCTCCCTAAGACCAAACTTGTGCCTCTTCTCATCACAGGGCCCTGGTTCTCAGCTAGGACAGCGACACCCCACCTCAACCTCCGTCCTCCTGTTGGGGTGTGTATGCTGGTTTGTTCCAACAGCTCCTACCCCCACGGCTGGGCCTTGTTCCCCATAACCATGGGCTGGGGCCCTGCTCTGAAAGCCTAGTTTCTTGGGACCACCCCATGGCCGGCCCGGATTTCAACATTACCAATGGCCCAGGACCTCCTCCTTTTGGGGCCCATGTCCCCAGCTGGACCTCTGGCCTTATCCCAAGTCAGGCTCCTGGTTAACATCTATTAGGCAACTGGTCTCCCTCAGCCCTGGACATGCATGGTTCCCCCCATGCTATTGATGTTCCAGAATGTTCTGTAGCCATGCATATTTAGTTTATGTTTCAAAGCCTCTTCAAAGAAGGGCTATTCTCCCCACAGCAGCAAAGAAGAACTCCCCACTTTTTGCTGTTAGAGCCTTGCAGGTCGTGAACACTCTGGGGCTGATGGCTGTGAGCCTGGGCATCAGCCTGGACTGTCTGAGCATCTCTGAGTTACAGCAAAGATGGGCTCAACTGGGCTTTGGCCTCCCGAGGAAACAGAATTGCTTTGTGTAGGTAGAGATCCTAATAAGTGGGCTCTGTATAGCTTAATGGCACTTGAGTAGATGGTCAAACTCACCTTGTCCCCAGAACAATTCCTCCTGTGTTCCCGTCTCAGCAATCAGCAGGCATTTGTGCAGAAAACCCAGGCATTTTCACTGATACCTCAGCCTTGACCCCAGCATCTGATTAGGCACCAAGTCCTGCCAATTCCACCTCCCTCATGCCTTGTGGTTGTCCCTCACCCTATCCCATCACACCTGCCCTGGTTTGGGCCACCATCTTCTGTCACCTAGACAACTGGGTCAGCCTCCTAACTGGTCCCCCTTCTCACCTCTAGTGGAAGGAAAGAGTGATCTTTCTAAAATGCACATCAGGCCTGGGGATCAGAGCCCAGGCTCCTCAGTGCATCTTTCTGTATGTATGTCTATTGTTCTTCAATTAAAACAAATTTAAAGATTCCAGCTCCTTCAGAAAGGACTTTGAATGGTAGGTGAAGGAGATGGGAAGCGAGAAGTGGGACAGCCAAGGAGGTCAGGATATACATCAGGAAGGGGAATGGAATTCCCGACTTCCAGTGTGTGGGAGATGGCCCAGCGGGCTGCAAACCTCTTCAGAAGCACACAAGGGAATAAAGCAGGCCTTTCCCCCTGCACCCCAACCCCAGCACCTCCCTTGAGGAGTGCAGTGGCTCCTGTGTCTAAGAACAGAGAGAAAGAGTGTAGGGGAACCAAACAGGGAGCTCATCTGGGGTCCACAGGCTCAGCTAGGGGACACCAGCCAGCTCAGGCCCTGACAGGCCAAAGAGACCTTGGACAGGGCTCAGAAAGGACCCTGGAGTCCTTCAGTCCAAAGAGACTTTGAAGGCCAGCCCTTTCTATGAGTCATCCCAGGGCCTTCAGCTCTGCTCAGCCCTCTAACAGGCACTTTCTTTCCCAAGCCGCTCTGCCTTCTGAGCATTCTCCTCCCCCTGAACTAAACGCCTCCGCCTGGGGGCATCCAGCAAGGGGACCCAGCCATTCATCTCAGGTTCCCACACTTGGGACTGCTCCTCCACCTCTTCCCTTCAGGTAGGGGAAGGAGAGGCCCAGGTCCCCCTGTTCTATGCTTTTCCCAGTTAAGCATAGTGAAGGAATCAGCATTTCTGGTGGCCACACCACACTCCTGAACGCCAGTGGGATGACTGTGGACAGCCTCGAGCTGTCCTCTCAGAGACTGTGGTGCCCATCTTGCCTCTGAAAGGCTGGACTTTGGGATCCAGAGGCATCCCCTGTGACATTTGCTCCAAGCAAGGCCAGCCCACTACTCTGCCAGGCCCAGGTTTCTCTGGCTTCTGTTTCCATGCCTGAGCACATCTGCCGCCCACGCACCCAGGCTGGGCCATGTGATTGATACTTCTCGGTGGGTGTGGGGACAGCCTGCCCAGACCCTCCAACCTCCCTGCCAGCTGGCTGCATGCTCTATCCCATGCTGTGGGGAGCAGAGCTCAGGCAGGGTGGAAATGGAACCAGCCCAGTTGTCTAATCTACAAGGTCTGTGGCATTTGGGGATGTGGGATGGAAAAGAGGAGAGTGCTGAACTCTGATGCTTCTTTCCTGGTTGTCAGCTGTGAGGCTGTGGACAAGCCACTCCACCCTCCAGTTTCACTGTGTCTAGGGCCAGATAATTTCTGTCCTGATTACTGGGGGATGAACAGAAGGACTGATGGGTAACCTCTTTATCAGCCATAAGCCAACAAATGGATGCGAGGCTGTTCACAGTATTGGCATGAGGGCTCCAGGAAAAGTGCATGACAGGCAGAAACGAGGCCAGACTAAGTGCCTTCACTCTGCTGGAGAATCTGATGGCTCAGCGTATCCTCTGGGCGGGCCAGGCCTGGCCTTTCTAACAGCAAGGCTGCTTCAGCGACCCCTGGACCATGGAAGCTTGGGGAACTTGTCCAAAACAGAGGAGGCCACAGCCACAGCCCCCTCCCTTTCTGCTACCACTCAGGCACATTACAAGCCTTCTGCGGTGGCACCTTGCCAAGATCTGAGAGAGGGAGGTGGGGGCAGAGGTCTCTGGGAAGTAAAGTGCTCCTTCAGTCTCAGACGTGACATTTTCCAGGCCCTCGTATGGCCTAACCATGCCCTCAGCACCCTAGAGACAGGAAGTGTGGTGACCCTAGGGCAGGAACAGCCAGTGTGGCTTCGGGAGGAATGGGGAAGAAATGCAGCCAGGCCAAGAGCAGAGATACGGCAGGGACACAACCTCAGCAAGAGTATCTGGGCCGGTCAGGGAGGGAGGGGCAGGAGGCCGAGGGGACTCCCTCACTGGAGGCTCCGAGGGAGGACTCTTCCGGAACCGAGCAGTAAGGCTTCCTTGGAGGCCTTGCTGAGCAGAGCCCCGGTATGTGTCTTGGGAGCATATCTGGGGCACGGAGAGAGGAGCCAGGCCACCCGTTGGTGGCAGAGCCAGCGCTGACCGCTGGCCCAGTCTCCCTCCTGCCTTCCTTTTCAGAATTCAGCCCTGCTCACTGAACAAACTCTGGCCTCTCGGTCCACTCTGTGCAAATTCCACTCACCACGATGCAAAGGAGCTTTCCTTTACCCCATCCAATCCCCTCCCGGTGAGCTTAGCACCCTTGGGAGCTGCCTTACTATCTGCACTGCTACCTGCAGGCTGTTGTGGGTACTATCTGTGCATTGCCCTAAACCTGAGATTAAATAACAGTTAACACTATTTGCCATCATTGTAGCATGATGTCAAGTGCCTTCCATGCCCAGTCTCACGTCTTCCTCACGGTACCCTGAGAGGTGGAGGTGATCATTATTCTCACTATCGTGAATCAGAGATTTGAGGCTCAGAGAGGTTGGGAGATTTGCCCAGGGTAACATAACCATAGTAAGGGGTAGAGCCAGGCTGGGAGCCCTGGCATCTGCTATTCCTTAAGAGGGTAAGTGGCCAGGCCCAGCCTACCATTTACCCCACCTCATACCTGAGTAGACTGAGAGCTGCTGGTGCCCAGGGCCTGTGGTAGAGGAAGATCCCCTTGATGAGCTTCAGGGGCTCTCGGGAGCCAGTTTGGTCTAATTCTTTGAGGGTTCTTTGTAGAGACACGATTCATCCACCTATCCACCTGTCTGTCAAATATTTAATGAGCACCTGCTGTGTGCCCAGAACAGTTCTAGGCCACTGAGGCACATCAGCGACTAAATAGGAAAATATCTTTGTCTTTGTGCAGACTATACTCTAGGAGGGGCAGCACACAGTAAATCATATAGTGTGTTAGAAGGTGCTAAGGCTATGCACAAAGATGAAGAGCAGTGCTGTGGACTGAACATGTCCCCTTAATTCTTAGGTTGGAGCCCTAATACCCAGTGTGATGATATTTGGAGGTGGGCTTTGGGGAGGCAGTTAGGTCATGAGGGGACAAGTGCTCTTATAAGATGAGAGACAAGAGAGATGAGCTCTCTCTCTCTGTTACAGGACACAGAGAGAAGGTGGCCATATGCAAACTAGGAAAAGGGCTCTCACCCAACAGTGAATCTGTAAGCACCTTGATTTTGGACACCCCCAGTGCCAGAACTATGAGAGAGCAAAGTTTGCTGTTTGAGCCAATCAGTCTATGGTCTTTTTGTTATAGAGTCTGAGTGGACTAAGACAAGCAGGAGAAGATGTTTGGAATTGGCGCTGAGCAGGAGGTGGGCTGCAGTGATAAGAGGTGGTCAGGGAGGTGCTCGTGAGAAGGTGAGAGCTGAGCAGAGACGTGAAGGAGGGCAGGAGGGGGCCCAGGAGATATCTGGGGAGAGTCCCATGTGTCAGCAAAGCTTTCACCAGCAGCAGCCTGGTGTGTTCAGAGAATAGCAAGGAGGCCTATGTGCAGAACAGACTTGGGGTTGGGGTAGGAGATGGGGCCTAAGAGGTGAGGGAGGGGCATGCTGTGTCGGGAAGCAGCCACTGAACAGGTTTTGACTTTTAATCTGGTGGTGGGGCCAGCCATCGTAGGGGTGCCAGGTGGTAAAGGAAGGAAGGGAGGGAAGGAGAGATACCTGTTAGCAGGCTGTTGTCCTCACACCCAGGGCCCTGCCTGCAATCTCTGGGCCAGGCCTGGGGTTCTGGGGGGCCAGGGCTGGAGGCAGAGCCCCCAGCTGGCCCTGCCCTCTGTGGAGGGCTCAGTCTCTTGGTTTACCAGTCCAGTCATCTAAATTATTTGTGTAATACTTACAACTCCAGGATCTGGAAACACACAATACTTTTAATTAAAGAATTTAAATAAGGGCAATTAAACCTGGCAGGGGAGATGCTGCAGCACACAGAGAGCTTAATTAGAATGGAAACCAAATTAAATATGGAAACAGCATTTAAAAACAAAATAAAAAATTGAATGTATAGAATTAAGAAGACTACTAATAATTCTTGGAGCTGGGTTCCTGCTCCCATCCTAGTTCCTTCTCATTTGGGGCCTCTCTAGAGTGCTTACTAGGAGGCATGAGGGGTAGAATGAGTGGAAGCCAAGAATACAGGATTCTACTCCCGGCCTTGCAGCGGGCTCGCCCTGGCCATGACCCTGGGTAAGAGGCTGAGCCTCCCTGGGCTTCTTCGGTCTTCTCGTTTATAAAAGGCACAGAGCGCTGTGGGGCACTCGGACCCTGTCTCAACATGGAGCACAGTGGGGCATGTGGCGCCCTGGTCTGTGAGCCCCTGGGACTGCGACACTAAGGAGCTGACCTCAGATTGCACAGCCACGTACTTCTTCTCTGCCTCAGTTTCCCCAAGTGGCAGAGGTGGAGCAGCTAGCATCTGACTAATTAGCCCAGTTCCTTCTAGGGATATGGGCTAGGTAAACAGATTAGATGGAGTCCCTGAGGGCTTGTTATACCACAGGCCACTGGGCCTCCCACCATTTGATCCAGTGTCTGCACTGGGCCCCAAAATATGCCTTTTAAGTTTCTAGCTGCTATTGCTAGTGGCAGTGCTGGTCTGGGTCCACGCTTTGGGGACCACAGACAAGCTGTCACCCTCTCTCAGGAAAGGGCTAGGCCTGCTTGTCACTTGTATTCACCACTCTGAGGGGAGCATCTGCGCTGAGCTCAGACTGGTCTCACATTTGCAAGCAAGATGCTCACGAGGAGGCTGTCTATGGACCGAGTCTTACACTGTGTAGACTTCTCTGCTTATTTCAGACCTCCCATACTACTTTCCTGTCTAATTAGTTTTCCACAGCAAGTGGCCTGGTGGGCCTTTGGCTTTAAGCACAGTGGCATTGGGAGTTTCCAGGTTAAGTAGTTAATGATTACTAATCAAATACTTCAAAGCATGGGTGGGATGTTTTGCTCTGGTTAAAGAAACCCTGGGATTAAGTCTTTTGTAGAGGAAAGTGGTCTTTCTGTATTATGAATATTCAACACTTGATTTATAATAAGCACTTTGGCATTTATTTCTTTTTTAAAGAAGACTCATCAGTGCCTGAGAGCGATTAGGCCTGGGATTTGCTGTGAAGGTTCATTGGACTGCAGTTGGAGTAACAATGTCAAGTACAAAAGGAAGGGTGAAGAGGGGTTATGGAGACAGCAGGATGGCTGGAGCAAGTTTGCTGAGCAGGCAGGAATCCAGCCAGTTCACACACACCTGGGCCTGGCTTGGCGGGGAGACCCAGCCCCAGACTCCCATTACAACTGGTTTTCTGGAGTCAGGACAAAGGTATATGCTATGGTTGTTTGAAGCATGGACCCAGAATTCCCAGATCTGACCTTGGACAAATGAGCTCTCTCTTTATGCCTCGGTTTCCACATCTACAGAATTGGGGATAATTAAAGTACCTGAGAGTACAAGGTGGGGATTAAGTAATATTTGTAAAGCTGTTACAATACTCGCTAGCACATAGTAAGTACCATTTAAATGTCTGATAAGTAGATTTTAAAATCTCCCCCAGGTCTAAGCTGTAGGGACCTGAGCCGCCATCCCAGGTCCCGGCTCCTGATCTCTGTGGGGGTGAGCAGGGCGAACAGGGAAGTGCTGACTGCCGTAAACTAAAAACAGCAGAAAACATTCAGGGCTACACAAAGCTTTGTCAGTACCTCAAAACTGGACAGTTCCACACTTGCCCCTTCATAGGATGTGGAAATAAAAAAAGCTGTTTTATTTCAGACCCATGATGAAATACCCAATTTTAGTCTTTTCTTTTCAGTAGAAAAGGTTCTTGAAGGTGGACTTCTGACAGCGGTTAGGGACTGGAGTAGGAGAAAGTCAGAATCTTCCTCCTTGGGTGTGGGGAAATTATTTGGCAGAATTAGTGGTGCTCCCTGAGAAATGAGCTCTGCAAATTGGTTCTTTTTTGAGTGGGTTACTCATGATGCATCAAATTATCAAATTAGATCCCACAAATCAGAGCCAATTATCCCTGGACAGACAGGCTTGGCTCTGTGCTCAGCTCTCTTCCAGGCAGTGTCCTCATAATCTTGAAAATCTCCTCTCTTCTGGCAAAAATAGACATCTCTGTTGTTACCCTTGATGGTCCTCATTTGGAAAATGCATAAATGCTGTGCTGAGAATGAGCCAAACACAGGGGCTGAGGTGTAGGGACGGCCTGCTAATTGGAATGCTGATCTGGGTGCACTTGGAAGCCCAGATGGGCTTGGCCAACATTTCTACCAAAGAGCCCCCACAGCCAAGGAGAATGATGGCACACTCCAGAGTCAGGGGGCAGCAAGAAATACAGTCAGAATGTCACCCTGACATTTCACCAAAAAGCCTCCTGTCTTAAAAAATATTCATATAAATGTGTACTCTATTCCATATAATATGCATACTTTAGTAAAAATCATTTCCACTGCCTTCTCTGAAATCTGAGGTTGTAGGAAGAAATACACGTTTATCCTGTAACTTTGAGTGCCATCCTTCATGCACATCTGTGTATTGCAGTTGAGATGCACTACCACCTAAAGGTGTTCTCTGTAGGAACTGGAGATTTTCCAGCCAAGCAGAGCCCTTTGACTATTACATTGAAATGCCCTTGAAATACATGCCATTTTTTTTTTCAGCATGGATGCATGTGTGTGAATAGTCATCAGTGGTAGGATTTCTTTCCTCCTTGGGTCTCCTACAGATCTAGCTCAAGACCAGGCACTTGCAGGACATTTACAAAATTTTGTAAATCTTGTGCAAATTTTTTAAAAAGGACTCTTCCAGTCATTCAGCAGCACATTGGGTGTCTCCTCTGTCTCAGCTTTCCATCTAGTGCTGGAGATACTCAAAGTATAAGACACAGTCCTGTCCTCTAGTCTATAGGTTGATGAAAGAGAGGGGCATGGAGTGAAATAGTGGATAAACAGTTCCACAGAGTGGGATAGAGAGATGACCCTCATACAAAGAGGTCAGCTCATTTTCAGATTTGTAGGGCTTTTTAAGACAAGTCCAGTGGTACTTCTAGGTGGAACAAGCCCCTCTCAGGGTGCACTGCCTAATATAGCTTAGAATTACAGAATTTCAGGGTGGTCAAGCCCTTAAAATCATCCAGTCCAAGTCCGTTTAGAGCTGTAGAGCCTTAGGTAGCCTGCTGAGTGGTCCTCTGGGCCCACCTCTTCCCTGAACCACCAGTCTCATGTCTGGACAGCTCTGACTTTGAGAAAGTTATTCTACAATCTGTCCTTGACTCTCTCCCTGCTGGCCCTCCATTCGACACAGGTCAGGCCTGCTCTCCCTTGTGTAGGGCTGCTTTTCAGACATTAGAACATCGAGCTCAGGTGCTTCTGAGGTCCTTCTGGTCCAATGGTCCCAGTTCCTTCAACCATGCATTCAAATAGACAGACTTGAAGGAAGTAGGACTTCCAGTGACACACACATTGTAACAGTCTTCCTATTACATCTTCAATGATGTCTTGAAAGAGGACTCCAGCATTTGCTTAACCATTCAAAGTCATGGTGACGGGGAAGGTGGATGTCTCATTACCATTGAGGGACAGTCCATTATTTGCTTGACAAATGTCCTGCCACAAAGCTCCCCTCTGTAGTGACCTGATATCTGCTTCCTCCCTCTTCTTCTTTTGGTCCAGGGGTCACTGACTAAATGCCTCCTTTACTAACACTGCCTCACCAAATCCCAGAATCCCCCAAACTTCAGTATGCAGGGTACTCTTGGAAGATTGGGAGTCCTATACTTCATGCAGATGAATTTATAATCCCTGTAAGTAGTCAGTTTAGGAAATTCTTTGAATTTGGAGGGGTCACAAGCTAGAAAAACCATCTGAGGCAACAACTAGCACTTCTCGTGTTAATCAAGTTTCATCATGTGTTAAGGTGGGGAATGTTGGCTGTGTAGAGACAGGTGACTCACTTGAGAAGGATCACTGGCTGCCCACTGACTGTTCTTCAAACCCAGAGCTTGGGGTGGTCCTGGATTAATAATCACCTCTCACAACTACCTCCATTTAACTCATCACTACTTCCAGTAGACTGCTGAAATGCCCCTCAAGTCCTCTGCAACAGCCCCTGGCCCCATGCCACCTGTGGCAACCAAGTCTGCCCCACTCCCCCAGGGACGATGGAGCGGCCACCTGACCTGCTTCTCTGTTTCCTCTGATCCTCCCTGCAGTCTGCAGCCAGAGAGCTTCAGGCCCCATCACAGCAGTCCACTGCTCAAGAACCTCCCCTTGCTCCTCACTTTGCTCTTAAAGTGAAGTCCAAACTTCTCAGCATGGCTGTCAGTGACCACCATTATCTGCCCCAAACTGACTCTTACATCTCATCTCTCTCATGCCCCATTGAAAATTCTAAATTCTACCCCCACACACTGGATTTCTATTCCTTAAATGTTGTCTTCTTTTTCTTGACTTTGCCCAAGCTGAGCCTCTACATGGGATGTTTTTCTTTTAGGCCAGGGAACTGTCCTATAGCTTTGAAGATCCAGATCAAACATAACTTGAATGTGAAGCCATCCTTGAGTTCTGCAGACAGCCCATCTCCCTGGGGTCCCAGAACACTATACCCCCCTCATTTCTGCTATCATTCAGTTTTGTTGTGCTTTTATATGCCTATGAGCTGCTCCAGGGCAGAGACTGTGTCTGATTCATATCTGCATCCTTCCTGCCTAACCCCGTGCTCAATGAATGTTTGATGAATGACTACAGGAAAGAATGTTCATCATTGGAAAATTGCTCAGCAGAGCTCTGTACATCAGTATGGCCAAGAGATGTTTTCATCAAATGTGGTTCCTTAGTGTCAGTACTTAACACTGTCCTGATTCATCCTGAAGCACAGGAAATTAGGAAGAGCTTGCAGCAGTTGGAAGAAAGATTTTTTTTTAGTTAAACAGAAAATCAGGGTATGAGATTGAACATGAAGATATGCAAATACCAATCTTCTTTGTAGGAGAACCTGGGAGAATCGCACTAGATTATTTTGAAATTAATTCAGCCTGAATGTCAGTGGAATTTAATGCAGCCCTCAGGAGAGTAAATAATGCAGACTGTGAAGCCAGAAAGGAGATCTTAAATGCACCAGTAAAAGCTCCTTTCAGCCGACTTCTGTATAGAACATTTTAGTTGGTAGGGTCCCCACGTAATTTGCAAAGATTAAAACCTGTTGCAAGAAAATCAGCCTTAGCACATGACTTTAATCATTTAAGAGGCTCCCAGATTCCTCTTGCTTTGTCAACAGTCACTACTAACCAGTGAAGGCTTGGGGACAGATTCCAAGTCACTTGATAAATATTGATCATTTTGCATTAAATAAAAATTCCACATACATTAATTCTTAAATATTAAGTGAGAGGAGTTGCTCTGGGTTTGCAAGTTAGGGATTTAAAAATATTATTTCCAGTTTCCCTTGGTAGAAGAATCAAAGATGTGACTGTCAAAATGCTCTGGGAGATTTTTAGATATATGTTTACATGGCTGACAGCTGCCCAGTCCCAAGGACTCCACATGCCCACATGACCTGCTTTGGTGGTCCCTGTGCCCCTTCAAGCAGGGACTGTGTGGGGCTGTCTGTTCAAGGCCAGGCAAGAACATGAGGGAAAGAAGGAGCTGGATTTGAGGTGTCTTTGCCTTGAGGATGCCCATTTTAGGGGCATGTTCCTTTCTCTGCCTCAGTCAGGGATGGACAGATGAGGGCCTGCCAGACACACTTAGGCATCTGGATCTGGAGCTAGAGATGAGTGACGTCAGCCTGAGGCCTTGGGGCATGTGTGGAGGCTGTCTGTCTGAGAGAGGGTTGGAAAGGAGGTGGACGTGCCTGTGAGCAGGGGCTTGAGATGTCAAAGCAGCTGGGTTTGGAGTCAGGAGCCCGCTTGAACTGCAGCTCCACCACTCTCAGCCAGGTGATCCTGGCCAGGTGACTGAATCTTGTTTTGTCACTGTGAGATGGAGTTGCTCTGCTTACTAACACTGACCTGCCTGGGGCTGGACCCAGTGAGGCTGGGGATCTGCACACAGATGGAGCTCTGTTTCCTTGGTGATTCTGGAGCTCCTCAGAGGAGCGAGGCCTCTGAAGGGGCTTAGTTCAGTTCAAGAACACTCATATCCGGGGGACACAGACTTCCCCGGGTGGCAGGGGCCTGCCTGGACCATGACCTCCAGGGGCTGTTCCAGGGCCGCCTGGGTCCTCTCCCGGTGGGCTGCAGCAGCGGGCTCGTCCGCTAGAGGACTCCCCGCCACGCCTGTCAACCCGTCTGGCCCACACCACCAAATGCTGGGCTCCTCGGGTCAGCCTCAGACCCTGTCCTGAGATGAGATCTTGGTGACCAGGCAGGGCCACGAGGATCCCAGGGTCACAGAGGGAAGGAGGGAGGGAATGGCTAAATTTTCAAACTATATTTCAGCCCCCTGCTAACTCATCTTCCTGCCTCTCTCCCCCTTCTAGAATCTACCCTTCCCATTCAGCTCCACCATCCATGCCACAGAGGCTTTCAAAAGCCCAGACCTAAACGCATCAGTCCCCTGCCTCACATTTTCACTCCCACAGGACCAGGTCCAGCTCCTGAGGCCACTGTGACCCGGCCCAGATGCCCTTCTAGGCTCACGTCCAGCTACTCCGTGCTGTGTGCCCAGAATGCAGCCACACCGGACTCTCTGAAGCTCCCTGAGCATGGCCTGGGTTTGATGCCTCACAGCTTTTCACATGCTGCTCCCTCTCCCTGGAATGTGCCACTTCCACATGGAACAGGCCTGTACACATCCTTCAAGGCCCAGTGTAAGTCTATCTCTTGGGAAAAGCCAAGAGCCCTTCTCCAACCTACCACCACCACCCCCTCCTGTGTTATTTCATTCACAGTCCCCAGCAGGAGGCTGAACTCAGGGGCTCAGCAGGCCTGGCTGAAGGCAGCAGAGAGCAGCCTGAGGTGAGCCTCAGCACAGGGCCTCCAGGTGGTATGATCTCCGTTTCACCCCAGCCCCCCTCACCTCCAGGGGGCCGATGTGTCCGTTTCTCTGTTGCCTCCAGCCTGCAGGCCTAGTTTGCATCTAGCCTGAGCTGGGAAACAACAGTCACTTCACCACCAAGCACACATCCAGCCTTCCTCCCTGACCACACACTTCCAGGTCCTTCTCTGCCTCTCAGTTTAAAGGGGGCAGAGGGGTTATGTAGCCCTGTCCTGTGTCACTCTAGGTGAGAAACATGGCAAGGAAAAGTGACTACAGCTTCTGCTGGGCCGAGTATGGGGTCAGCAGAGGCTGCAGCTGGGGCACCTGGTACTTCAGTGCATGGAAAGGAGGCAGAGGAAGACATGCCCCTATTCTTAATCCACAACCCTGACCCTGACCTTCTCCCTGGTGGCCACTGCCAACCTACTCCAAGGATTAGAAGTAAAAGAGAGAATTTGAAATAGTTCATGAATAATAACCAACATGGACACCCTGTGTCTCAGTTTCCTCATCTATAAGTTCAGGGTAAATGGTACCTACATACAGTTGTTATGAGGATTAAATGAACTAAAATATACCAAGTGCTTAGGAAGTATGGCACACAGGAAGCACTGTTTGAAAAGACAGCTATTCTAACTGTAAAGGGACAGACCTTTATAGTTCATAACATATAGCCAAGGTCACATGGACAGAGAGGGGTAGGGGCAGGAGCTACCAGTCCCCATGCACCATTCCCTTGCATCGAACCCCACACATTCTCCAGGTCCAGCCAGGACTCAGTTCATCCTCTACCCACCTCAGAAGGGCTCCCATTTGGCTCCCTGTACTGCTCCCCAACATCTGTTTTCCTCGGCTCACAAAGCCCTTAGTCTGGCTCTTGCTTCTGCTCTCCAAACAGCTCCCAAATCTATGACCTTGTGTTATACTTGTCTCTTAGCATTGACCTTCACTACCCATTTAGGACCCAACTCACATACCTACCCAGGTCGAAGGTGCCCGTGCCCTTAGAACATGATGTAGCTGGAACTTCCCTTACTGCCCACAACAGGGGAGGCAACAGGACAGCTCCTTCCAGTGCCCACCAGCTGCCTCCCAGGGGCAGCTTGTCGGGAGCTGGAGTCAGGGCCTCTGCTTCTCAGTCCCTCGAACAGACATTCCCTTCCTGATGTCATCCCTGGAAGCATCCACCACATGAGCCCTCAGCAGCTCCAGAGCCCCATGGTCCCCCTCACCTCCTGTTGACACTTTCCCTGTGCCATCTGGGAGGTGAGTGTCCCTATCTATGGAGGAAACTGATCCTGACTTAGTGGATTCTGTGGGATCTGGGCTGAGGCTCTCTTCAAAGCTGGGTCACAGGGGGCCATCTCCAGCTGGGCATCTTGATCCTTGGGCATCATTTTATAACTGGGCCAGTGAAGAGCAGGAAGTCATGTATGGGCCTTGGAATTGATGCAGACTTAATAAAAAGCATATTCTACTGTCACTAAATGTGTGGCCTGCTCTCCACAAAATGGGCCCAAGACACTGTCCTTGAGGACCTCGTCCACTAGAGTGACCCCACAGTTGGAGGAATGCAGAGGGGGTTACAGATCAGACGGCCCTGCACTGTCATACCTGGGAGGCTGGGGCTTCACTGCATGAGAAAGGGCTTGTATAGAAGAAATGCAAGGCTATAAAGTCACAGAGACCCAAGTTTAAATCCAAGCTGTGCTCCTTACTGTGTGACTTTGGGCAGGTGACTACCTGCTCTGAACCTCAGTTTCCTTATAGCAAAAAATTAAATAAATGATAATAAAAATACAACAATAATAACAATCTCCTTAGGGCCAATATCAGGAGTCAATGAGCTAGCAAATGTCTGTTGGCACTTAATAGGTGCTCAGTGAATCCTGAGAGTTGGCCTGGAGTCACAGCATCCTATCACCACAGCGTCCCTCCCCTCCTCTCCTCCCATGCTCTCCCTGGCCTCTGCGGCCTCTCTCCCCATTTTTCTCTGCCGTTGCTCTTCCTGGGGGCTCTGAGGCTGTTACCTGAGAGAACTGCCAGTGAAGCTTCATTCTCTTGGCTTTTGCATAACTGCACTCAATGAGCCGTGGCCGACTGTTGACATCCACCAGGCACCGGTTGTCATCATCATCAACTGTGGGGCTCAGGACACCCACGTGGATCTGCTGAGTGCTTGTGTAGTACACGTTCTGGGCATGGAGAAGGGCGAGGTTCAATGTTAGTGACCAGAGAGCTGGCAAAGAGATCACAATCCATCGTTCTTCAAATTATTTTCTATTGCAGTGGACAAGAAGCAGCCCTTTTACATGATGATCCAGTATAGTATCTGGCCCACGTGTGTAGCTGATAACAAAACTTTGCCTTACCATCTGTAATGCATTCTAGTTTTATTCTGTTCTTTAATTGGAAAGCATTGGTCATAACCTTTTTTTTTTTTTTTGGTCATAACCTTTTAAATATATTTCACCACTCACAGTTTAAAAAGCATTGCCTTGAATCCATTACTTGCAGGCTTGCTAATTTACTCCCTCCATAAATATTGTACAAGATTCTGTGCTTGAGAAAAAGAGCCAAAGACCTAGGCCATGCATTGGGGAGGTCAGAGTCTTGTGGGATGGGAGATAGGTAACACATAATTTCCAACCATACTGTGACTCTGTAGAGCAGTTTGATAAACTTTTACTTAAAGGGCCAGATGGCAAATATTTTTGGCTCTGCAGTGTGTTGGGAGGTACCCAAGACCACCCTCAGTTTCCATGATTCACTAGGACTTAAAGGAATCAGCAAAAGTTGTGCTCACAGCTATGATTTATTACAGCAAAGGATACAGATCTAATCTGCAAAGGGAAGAAGCACGTGGGGCAGAGTCGGGGAAACCAGGCCCAAGCTCCCAAGGGGCCCCTCCCAGTGGTCACACAGGACGCACTTCATTCTCCCAGAAAGGAGTTGAGACAGTATGTGAGAAGTGCCGTCTATTGGGGAAGCTCTTATACACTCAGCTGGGTTTTTATTGGGAGCTGGTCACATAGGCAGCCTCTGCCCAATGTATACCAAAGTTCCAGAACCCCAGAAGGAGAACAGGTGTTCGTATTTTGGAAAAAACAGGAAACCATAAAATTTGTATAATCAGGTTAGGTGCAATTGTGGGAATGGTGGGAACCCTCCTAAAATCCAAGTTCCCAGATGCCAGTCAAGGGCTAACCTTGTAAATGGGTCTTTCAGGGGAAAGCAGTCAGGCGTGGTGTGTTAACTCTTTTCTTCACAGAGGGCTATACAGTCTGAAAACTCAACTCTGCCACTGTAGCATGAACAAAGCCATAGGCAGTACTTAAATGAATGGCTGCATCCCACTAATCCATTATTTACAAAAACAGGGGCTATCCCATGGGCTGTAGTTTGCTGGCCCTGGTCTAGAGGAAAGCCACATGATCCTTGGCCTTCAAAGTTTTCAGTCATATCTGCAGCCTCAAGCAGTGGTTCCCAGCAAGGGCTCTGAGAGGGTAGCCATGGGTTCTGTATGCTCTTTTCTTCATTTTACTGAAGAAATGATTAATTACCATGGGGCAAACTGAGATAGCACATTTCTTCGCTTTAAGTTAGACTTCAGGGTGGGCCCTCTTCTTACCTTGATCTATTCAAAAGTTCTCCCTGGTAAACATTTTTGATTAATTGCAAATAATAAAATGAAGTATTCCTTGTTTTAGTCATAGAGGACAGTTGACAAGGACTTTGTTAACATGGGTGCAGGGCTTATATAAATGGGACCACAGGGTGAGAAGGACAGTGCAGGTGAGGAGGGGAACTAAGGCATGGGCCTTTGGGGGCATGTTCTGCCTGACCCTAGGAAGTCCAGGGATGGGGTGGAGAGGCAGGTAGGGTCACCCTTCAGAGATAAGAACCTCAGGCCAGTGTATCAGTCAAGACTCAACAAGAAATAGACGGCACCCTGAAGGTAGAGAAATCTGAGGAGGGATAATAAGGCACAATTCTCAATGGTGTGGGTAGGGAGGATGTAGGGGAACCACAGGGATAGTACAGTTCCCTGCACAGTGACATGGAGCTGTTAGCATTCCTAGGCCTAAAGCGATGCAAGGACAGAGCAATTATGAGAACCTGTAAGATAAAAGTCACGTGGAGAGGGTTCACTCATGAGAAAGGCTCAGGGGGAGGGGTTCAGGGGTAATGACTAGGGATCCAGCCCATTGACAGACCCCCGCCGGAAGCCAGGGATCAGGGGAGCCCGCTGACACACCCACAAGTCAGCCTCCCAGGGTAGAAGGAAAAGGCTGGAGAACAGGTCTAGAGAGACAAGTGGAAGGTACTCATTCCAGTTAGGATCTTCTCTCTAAGGTGATCTTACGGTTATCAGGTTTGGTGAGTCCTTGGAAACAGACATTAAACCACTGAGGTGGTTGCTTCTTCGTATTGCAGAGGTGAAGGATCATAGCAACCAAAGTTCTGAGCAGAGGCCAAATGTAGAACTCCTGGGTTCCCTGTGGAAACGCGACCAGAACACAGAGGCAAGGGGAGCCCATTCACCACCCGAACTGGGTAAGAGGTGGGCTGCTCATTGGAACCCTGAGCCCATCCGCTGTGTGGCCTGGAGTTGAGGGTGAATTTACTGACCAGTAGGGTTTAGGAAATTAAGTAGATGCTGTTAGGCATCTCACTCATTCATCTAAGAACAAATAATCTCTAAGTTGCAATACAGAGATGAGAAAGCCACGGTCCTTTCTGGAAGATCCAACAGCCAAATTGAGGAAACTAACATCAGGAAATGATGGCCTTAATCACACGAATATGAGATCAGTTTTTGCTTCCTCCACTCGCCTGACTCTTGCTACTCTGAAAATAGAAATGAAAATTCATCACCTCCAGAAAGCCTTGCCTGAGTACGCAAAAGTGTGTGGCCTCAGCCTGCTATCGGAGCCTCTGTCCAAAAGGCACGTAGTTGTTTATGCCATTGGGTTTAATGCCCCATGCTCTCTCCTCAGAACAAAGTGTATCTCTTAGTCACCTTGCATGCCAGGTGCCAGATTTCCGGAGGCTCAGGAGTGTGGGCTGTCAGACAAGGACAGCCAGGCAGCCAGTTACTGCCTCCCTTTCCTTCATCCCTGTAATCAGAGCCTGACTCTCGTCTCCGGGGCAGGCTCCCCGGACACAAGCGGCCGCCCAGGTAATAGCTGGAATCAGTTTTATCCACTTAGCTGCTCTGAAGTGCTTGGGGGAGATGCTCTGAGAGACATATGTGCACTTACTATCTGGCACAGCTGTCATCAGAGCCGCTTATTGCTTCAGAGTCTGGGAAAATCATAATAGGGACAGACAGTTGTTTTGTTATTTAAAAGGCAACCAACAAAGTACATCTCAAGTGGCATCACCACAGCGCCAGCAGATCACAGAGATGCGGCAAAGCTGATTCTCTCAAGTTGTCACTTGGACACCTCAGAAGCCCAGCCAGTGGTGGATTCAATCAATAAGTGTCCCGAACACAAGAGAGGGGAAGCAGTTTTGTACAAGATGCTCCCCACCTTAATGTCTGCAGGCCCAGCAAGTACAGCTATGCTTTCTGAATGGTTTAAGTAAGAAATGACTTAGAACTGTGGTTCTCAAAGTGGGGGCAGTTTTGCCAACTGGGGGATATTTGGCAATGATATTTTTGGTTGTACTGATGGGATGGGGGTGGGGCAGGCTGCTCCTGGCATCTAGTGGGCAGAGGCTGGAGATGTGGCTCATCATCCTATAGGACAAGCCTCCAGAGCAAAGAATTAGCCCACCCCGAATGCCTAGAGTGCTACTGCTGAGAAGCCATGCCTTAGACTGCTAGTAATGCAGGCAGAACTGGTGTTAGCTCCTACTGAGTGCCAGACAGGAAGGGGTCTGCAGGCTCTATCCCACAGACTCCTAATGACAGCTGTGTGAGGTGCTGCTATTACTCCCATCTTGTAGATGAGGAAACTGAGGTAGAGAGGAATGAAGCAACTTGTCCAGAGTCATACAAATTGCTGGAGAACAGTAGCTGAGATTTAAACTGAGGCAGTTTGGCTCCAGCTGCCCCTGTGACCCCTCACCTCACTCTGGTCACTCCAGCTCCAGTGGCCAGGCTGGACAGGGAGGCTGGCTTAGGAAGCTAGGAAGCTTCCACTGTGATCCATTGGAGCCATAGGGGGGCCTGGACCAAGGGAGTAGCAGAGGACTTGAGGGGCCTCTACTAAGGCCTATGATCCCACCTGGCATAAAGTGCTGAGATAGCAGTATCTGTCCTGCAACTCCCAGGGGCAAAGGGCTGGCTGTTCGCCTGTCTGTGGATGCTTTACACACCCCTGGGGCACGGAAAAGACATCCCGACTGCTCAGCTCCTCCTCAGCTGCAAGGGACTGGTTCAGCTCATTCCCCAGGCAACTCCACACAACCCAGCAGGGCTACAAACCCATCTCAGGCATTTCACTCTGACTCTTGCAACAGAAAGAGAAAAATGACTGTCAAGGCAAAGCAGCAAACACACCTGGGTCCCAAGTGTCACACCAGTGGCATTTTCCTCTCTCTCAGGCCAGGGGAAGAAGTAATGACTCATGGCTGAGCTGGACAGACAGCCAGCTCACAGCACCTCTAGGGACACACTGCTGCCCTCAGGGCCACAAAGCCAAGCCAGGCAAAGACGTCCAGGGCTGGAGGTTCCCCATGTTCCATCACTTCATCTCCAGGTCAAGCAAGGACCCCTACCCTGCAGGATGTGGGCAGACCCCCTGTGGGGGTGCTCAGCACCCCTTCCCCACCTGGCAGGCAGAGGTGGGAACCTGCCTCTGTCAGATACTGGGGTATGGCCTTCCTCAGGGCCCCCCCTCCACATTATAACACATCACCTCACTGACAGCACTGGTCCCTGGGAGTGGGGCCACCTCAGGCAGAGAAGTGGGTGAGAAAACAAACATGTTTTGTGCAGCTGTATGCCAGGCCCTCTGCTAGGTACTTTCCATACCTGTGGTAATCTGCCGGTTGTATGGCAGGGGGAAACTGAGGCTAAGAGAGTTTGGAAAACCTGCCAGGCAGCACAGATGGGCAGCTGCTCTCACCTCCCTGCCACGGGGGAGGTTCCAGGGAAGGCTGAGATCTTGGCAGTTCAGGGCCTTCACCGATTCCCAGGGAGAGAAGCCCTGGGGGTCCTCCCCAGCCCTCAGCAGGACCTCCCAGAGCAGAGGCTGAGAGGAAAGACTCATCGGATGGGCAGAGGGAGAGGGGAGGAAGGCCTCCCAGGCAAATCAGGAAAGTAGAGCAAAATGGGTCGGTTAAATTACTTAATAATACATTTTCAAGGTACAACAGAAGTACTAGCTCTCTTGGAAATGACGGGCATGTGGAGTTGGAGCAGCCTTATCTCCTTCATAGAGTGGTGCTTCCTTGGCAACACTGCTGGCCTACTGAGTGGGTGCCCTTGAGGAATGAGTATCTTAGAGACATTGGGGCACACCCTCTAGGAGATGGGGTGGCAGTGGTGGTATTTGGTTAACAGCTTCCTGGTGAGTGGTGAGGTGGAAGAAGTGGGCAGCCATATTGGGACACCCTTTACAAGAGGTTCTAGAACTTACCACAGGGAGAAAACAACTTTATTTTCAGGGTGTTTTCATGGGACAAGTGACCAGGATGAACCAGGGTTCTTTTGGTCATTTCTTTGGCTACTTGGAGGGGATGTGTCCCCTAGAGGATTGCGGTAGCCTAACAAAGAATGAAGAGCCCAGCTTTTTGCAGGGGTTGGGGTCACGGGGGCAGTGACACATTTTAGGGGTCAAAAATCACACATAATCATGAGATAACAAAGGGTTAAAATGGGGGTGTATGGGAGTCTTGCCAATGGGTTTCAGCCCCAGGCAAGTTCACTATGACTTCAATGTGACCAAAGAAATGACAGTGAAACATTCTTGGGGTAAAAGGGTTATACCCAACTTTATTTCCATGGTGGCAGGTCAATCACTAAAATTCCATTCACTCAGAGCGAGTCTGCATGCAGCAAGCCGGTCTCAGCCTCTGGGCCTCTCGGCCTGCACAGCCGTTCTCTGGCTCTGTCCTTAGTGCTGCCACCACTCCAGCCTCTGCTCTGCTCTCCTGCAGCCCTGCAGCTGTGTCACTGTGTCACCCAGAGCACTGGGCAGGGCTCTTTATACAGGGTCAATAACAATACATTGCCCACACATGTGTAGTGAGCTAGCCAACCAGGACCAGGTGAGAATCCTGGCATCAGGAACCTTTATTTTATCCACAGTGGGAAAAATGGAAGCGCCTATGGCCAGGATCCTCACCTGACTCTAAACTACTTGATGATGTAACTGGTCTGCTGCTAAGCAACAGCTTCCACATCCACCCACAGGCAATGAGCTATTATTATTATTATTCTTTTATTTTTATTTTTATTTTTTTTCCCATGCAAGAGATTTTATTATCTGAAAGAGAAAATGGCTGCCCCCAGAGAGAGGGAGCAGCTGGCAATGAGCTATTATTGACTGAGTCATTCTATAAAGAGCTTCTTCGCCCAGTGCTCTGGGTGGAGGCAGAGATGAAGGAGAATTACAGACCAGCAGATTGTTGGATGCAGATGTAATTCTAGTGCTTGACCTATTGCCAGGAGAATAAATTCAGTAATAAATGCTTTTACCCAAAGAATGTTCCATTGTCACTCTTTAGTCTCACTGAATCCATAGTGAACTTGGCTGGGGATGAAACCCACTGGCAAGACAAGGGTGCTGGCAAAGATCATCGAAGGGAGAGCCAACAGGTGGGCTGGACCACTGCAAGGGCGTGGGCTTCTTGGAGGAGGGGATGTGCACTGTGCTTTGGTAGAAAAGAAACCTCTGTGATCAAATGAAATGGGGGAGGATAGGGGACTCAGAAGGACACATTCCTAAACGCAATCAAGCTAAAGCTGTGCTTGCGACCTTGGCTACATGTTAGAATCACCTGGGGGAACTTTAAAAACTAAATCACAGTTGTAGCAGGTGGAGCTGAGGCAGGGGAATTTATTTCCAGGTGATTCCAATGTGCAGCCAAGGTTGGAAACCAGCTGTATAAGGAGACTTTGGGCAGCCTATGGAGGAATGTAGGGACAGCATCTATGACTGCCCAGCTTCCAAGCCTCCCTCTCCTCAGGTGGCGAGCTGGATCCCTGTCTGTAGGGCATCATTTGTAAGATGCTGAGGAGGGTGCTCAAGAGGTCAGAGGCATCAATTCTCAGGACTCCAGTGCTCAGAGTGTGGTTGCAGCAACTGCCTGGGAACTTGTCAGATATGCACATTCTGAGCCCAACCCATGACCTTCTGAATCAGAAATTCTGAAAGGAGGTCCAGGAATCTGTGTTTAACAAGCCCTCCAGGTAAGTCTGATGTATGTGGACATTTGAGAACCTCAGGACTAGGAGCAAGGTGGCCTGGTGGGATAGGGAGGAAACGGACTTCCAAGTCAGGTCTCCGCTCTGCAGCTCTCCCTTACTTCCCAGCTGGGTAGCCACTCTGAGCTTCAGTTTCCTGACCTGTAAAGTGCAGTTGTGAGGGTTAAAACATTGGTAGCCTCTCATCTGGCCACAGGGCCTGCAGAGCAGGGTGAAGGCGGGCAAGGTTGGAGGCCTCCAGAAGCGGGTGTGAAGGGAGCCCTCGGGGGCAGAGGGGAGGGACTGCTGGTCCAGCTGCCCTGCTCCCCCCCTCATCTTGTGACGCCTGCCTGGAGGCTGCCTGGCCAGCCCAGTGGGGAAAGATTCACAGAAACAACAGGCAGGGTGAGAGCATGGTTGGGGGAAGAAGGAGCAGAGACTTGTTTTATTAAATTGCAACTTAGAGTAGTCACGGTAACATCTGAAACGTGTGCTAGAAACGGGCTCTTTGTCCTCTTTACGGAGAATGAGCTGCTGGCCTCCTTGCAGACAGAGTGGGCTGATTTAAGGTTTGGTTTATTGGTCATTAACCCTTGATACAGAGGTTAGTTATTGTGCTGAGGGCCGCAGGGCACTGATGTTAAATCAGGAATGAAGGGGAGTCATTGAAGAAATGATCTTATGCTCACTACCAGAGAACCAGGTACATATAAGGAATGAGAACATTTATAAACATTCTGTTTGCTGTAACTGTGAAGCAGAATAGATGTGGAAAGCAAGGTCCCAGGCTCAGTGCTCTCCACTGTGGGCCCCTTTTCCTGGTGGAGGAGGAACAGGCGAGGCTAAGCATATGAACCCCTCAGGTTTGGGGGCATAGGTTTGTAACTGGCACTCAGCTCATTGTTTAATTCAGCAAACACTCCTCTCTGCCTACCTACCGGGGAGCATGGGGAACATGACCTACCTGCGCCCAGGAGCCTGGTGGGGAGACAGCCATGTTGAAATGGGTGAAGGGAATAGCCTCACAGCCAGGCTTAGAGCAGACCAAGAGCAGGTCACAGTGCTGGGCTCCAGGGCTACAGTGACAGCCTCTTTTGGGGCTGGTCTGTGAGTGAAGAGTTGCAAGAACAGCCTGGGAGGAGAGTGGTTTTCTCAGGTAATTGACAAGGATACCAGACCTCTGGCAGAGCAGACAGGATGAGCAAAGTCACAGAGGCTTGGCACTACATTGCCATTTTAGGGAAAGCATGTGCCTACCTGGGTGGGGAGGTGAGACTGGAAAGTGGCTTGGGAGCTAAAGACTTTGGACAGCCTTCATGTTTCATTCAGGCCTGGCGCCCCCAGCACAGGTGTCAGCCCTCTCTCTACTACTGCCTGCAAGGTTGTTTGCAGCCTGGCCAACCCGATCAGCAACCCTGGTCTCTCCCCTTGCTCTGTCTTCTCTTCCTGCATCATTGTGAGTTTTCTGTGGCCTCTGGGCCCAGTGTTTCCCTTGACAGGTGTCACCCTGGCTTCCTGTGTGGAAAGTGAGGGTTTAGCAGGGGAGAATTACCAGTGAGAGAACAGACAAACCAGAGAAGAGAGCTGCAGGATTCCTGATGCTGAGTTTTGTTTGCTTGCTTGTAATAGCATCTCGCCTCACCCTGGCCCTAACAGTAAGAAAGACTCACAGTCTGGCTAGAGTATCCCACTGACTTGGCCCAGAAATTGATTCCAGGATGGACCTGTGCCCCAGTCTGGCCTAGTATAGTCCTCCTTGGGATTTTCTACTTGTGGGATCATGAGCTCAGCTCTGATCATGAAGGCTCTGAGCTCAGCTACTTGCTACCTTCCTCAGGTAAGTCAGGGAAGCCACTTCCCCTCCTTGGCATTAGGAAAGACTAAAGTTACAGGTGAAGGGAACTGGAGCCAAAATGAGTAGGGGGGTGCTGGGGGTAGGGGACGTGGTATATGAGAGAGAAGAGGGAGAGAAGTAGAAGAGGAAGAAGAAGAGAGGACAGGAGAAGGGAAGGGAAATGAAGAGGAGAGAAAAGAATTTGACAAGCTTCATTCTAGCCTCTGGATCCAGCCTTGCCTGAAGCTAGAGCCAAACATGAACTTGTCAATTACATAAGATAAATTTTCTTTTTTCATTTAAGTTGGCTTGAGTTGGGTCTCTGTCACCTGCAGCCAAGAGCCTAGATTCATACAGAACATACAGGAGACATTTCCGGAACCAAAAGAGATGAAGCAAAAGGACCACCAAATCATATAGGCCAGTGGTCCTTAGCTACAGGGCAAATGTATATAGTGTGTGCATATAGTGCATTCATTCATTGTAATAAAGGAAGTCACTTGCTTTAATAATAAAGAGTAAAATTTGTGAATGTCTGACTTTTTTTTTTTTACAATAAAAAGAAATATCCTCATTCATCTGCATGCCAGTATGCTTTCTTCAGTGGGAAAAGCTAGTGAGCCTGGAAGTAAGTAAGCTCCTGGGAGTGGGCTGAGTATCTGAACATTAGCCATCATGTGGATGTAAGTGGAGAAGTTGAGAACTGCAGAGGAAGCCCAAGTGATGGGGAAGTAAGATCATCATGGTCCAGGATTAGACAAGAACAGGGGCCCTGGACTTGGGATCTCTGGCTGAGCTCTCTTTTTCTGCAGCCTCCTTTGTCTGTCTCTAGAGAATAGTGCTTGCCACCTGCCCCAGCCTAGGGCCTGGCTCATCCAGAATCTGCTGCTGCCCCTCCTTCATTCCTCCTGCTCTCTGCCTGTATTCCAGACCAGCCCTGCTGCCTGAGACAGGTGCCTGCCTAGACGGCTCTCTCCAGCAGAGTGCTCCGGCACAGACGGGCGCCGTGAACGAAGGCCACCTCAGGCAGAAACACGCTGTCAGGGGTAGATCATAGGGGACGCCCAATCAGTAGTGATGTCCAGGGTCAGGGATGAGGTCCCAGCAGCAGAAAAACTGCATTTGTCATGGAGAAGAAGGATGTGCACAGGATGTGTGCTGTCAGAACAAGATGAGAGGGTGCACAGCCCAGGCCTGGGGCGGGAAGCTGTGGAGGGGCAGGGGAGGTGTCACTGTCTTTGACCCACAATGTCTAACAACGTCCAAATCTCCTCTGAGAATGGCTCTGGCGAGGGGTGGGTCCCAAATAGGCTGTATTCTGTGACTCTACTGCCTGCCCATTGGTGAGAGTGGGGCCGTTAAGGGACCAAGAAGGCTTTCTCCTCTGAGGAATTTAAACCATGAAATGGAGAGACACAGAGATGAGGCAGCCCTGTAGCTAAAACACATTTAGTTTGAGAAGATCCGTGAACTTTTACTGTTGAGGCCCCTGGAGCTGTTGCAATTCCTGCCTTTCCCAGTCAACTCCCCCTTTGAGGCTATAAAGTGAAGCACCCCAGATTTCTCTAATGGCAGCCACCGTTTGTTTTTAGCTTATACTACCCAAATTTGTTTTAGTTGTTGTGG
This sequence comes from Manis pentadactyla, assembly GCF_030020395.1. Taxonomy (NCBI): domain Eukaryota; kingdom Metazoa; phylum Chordata; class Mammalia; order Pholidota; family Manidae; genus Manis; species Manis pentadactyla. The sequence goes on from NC_080027.1 coordinate 51,361,322, forward strand.
ATTATTATCCCCTCCCCTCAAATGAACAAATACAGTTCACGTGTTCATCAGGAAGTTGTGTCTTCAAGGAATCTCAAACACCTGCTGACTGCTGGGTCCCACTGTGTCCCTATTTTGGAAGTTACTACTCAATGCCCTTCATAGCTGTGTCAGCTTGTCTGCCACAAGCTGTGTCTACTCACTGACGAGCTTCTCGGAAGGAGCACATCATGTGCGCTGAGGAAACATGCCCTGGCCTTCCTCTTCTCCAAAACACCACTGCTGTCAACTCTGCATGAGCTTGTGACTATCAGTGCATGCTCCTTGACTCCTCTAACAGATCAGTCCTCTGCCCTGCCCCGTGAAGCCCCTCCTGGGTCCCTCCACACAACCCACTGAGCTATTATACATCCTGCATTGTTAGTGTCAGACTTGGCCATGGTCTTTAGTGAATGTGAGTGGGAGACACGTCTGTCATTTCCGATCAGAAGCTCTAAGAGCAGTCATGTGCTCTACCACATTTCTTTTTACACCTGGCCATTGGGCTGGCAGCATCCCAGATCAGGGCTGCTGCTTTGGCCCCAGAAAAAGGTGGGATGACACAGAGCTGAAGCTGAACCACAAAGACCATGGAGCATGAGCAAGAAGTAAGCATTTCTTGTTGGAAGCCACTGTGATTTGGGGATCATCAGCCTAAGTTGTATGGTAAAGAAGTCAACAGATGAGAGGTGCTGCCAAACCCTAAAATATGGGACAGTGAATTTGTGGCCAGCAAGTGGGTGGCGAGCAGCCAGCCCTAGAGGCTGGAAAGATGGTGACCTCTTTTATGTGGTGGTGAAACATTTGGTAAAACTGTTGCCTGCAATGACGTGGTCGACTGATAACATGGTAAGTGAAATTGTGCTTTAGATGAAAAGCACGTCTTTGTTGCTATCAGCTGCTTTTGACAAGGCACTGCGAAAGGGAGATAAGGTCAGAAAAGGCTTGGACATGCAGTAGGACTGAGAAATGTTTGTTATTGTAAGCCCTTGGATCTTGAAGTCATCTACTACTGGAGCATAACGAAGCCTGATCTGACACAGCCATTTTGCTATGTTCCCTCACCAAATAATCACACCAAAATAGAATCACAAAATGTGATACATGCTCTTAAGGAAAAGTATAAGGGACTTGCAGACTATATACCCAGAGGACTTGAGCTGGTGGAGGGAGGGGAAGGATGTTGATTCAAGAAAGACAGACTATGGATACCAACTGCCTAATTCAATTCCCCAGTCTTACTGTTCATCCGCTGTGTGACTATAGACAATGTACTTGCCCATTCATTCTTTCAATGTACTCATCTGTAAAAGCAGGAGATAAAGAGGGCAGGCACCCTGCTTGTCTTGCTCGTTGTTATAGCTCTATTATCCACCCCACTGCTTGACATGTAACATGCACTCAAAACATATAAGGACTGTGTTCATAAGCTATTCAAGGAACACTGAACTCCAGCTCAGAAACCCATCCAGGCTCCCTCCCTGGTGCTTGTTTCTATCCCTTACTCTAAGATTCTAAGCTTCTCTTTTCTCAGTTTTGGACCAGGACCTTGGACAACACCCTCCATATAGCCTTGTGGATGAATAGTTTGGATAGAATAGAATTCTTCCTCTAGGACAAGATTCTCAATATTTGCCCCCAAGACACAGTCTTCCAGGACAAACCCTTATCTGGCCCCCATGAACCCTGAGGAGGCTCAATCCCTTGCTGGCATACCACAGCTGCTATCCTGCACTGTATTAAGAAGAACTTAGAATGTTCCTGGGGGTGGGGCGGGCAAGAGAGAGTTAGTTTAATGGAGATTTTTTACAGATATCAATGGCAATCTGGACTCACCAGCAATCTCAGTGATGAGGAAGATGCAGGCAAGAGTACGGTAATAATGCCTCAGCTTAGGATCCAGCAGAGAGAAGTTAGCCTAGAAAAATGGACTTGATGTGGATGAAATATTGGTGCCTGGTTTTAATTTACAAATATAAACCTGTTTCACCTGCTCCAACACCATCTTCACCTCCATCTCCCTTTTCTCTGGGAAGAGTATAACATGCTTTACTGGGAAAAGAATGGTCCAGCTCATGTCTTTACTGGACGTTACCTGGTCCAGATAGCAATGCCGATGGAATCCACTAGGACAGAGGAAGTATCAGGAAGCGGAAGCCATTCTCGTGGGGACTCCTTTGCTTGCCAGACCACAGGATAGGGGTGCAATAAATATTTCTGGATGAATGACTGAACAAAATGAATGAGTGAATGAATGAAATAATGCAGGGTGAATGTTGATAGGGCATTGTGATATGTTATAAAAATGGCTACCGATTTTCCCATCCTTTCGCACAAGCCACTTTGCAATGTGACCTTGTAACTCCTCCTTTTAAAGGTGTGGTTTGTTTCTCTGCCCTTTGAGGTGGGGCTTGGCCGTGAAGCTTACTTTGTCCAGTGATAAATATCCACGGCAAACGTGACATCACAGAGACCTGAAAAACACTCATGTAGTGGCACTTGCCCTCTCTTGCTGCTCTTAGAAGCCCCTGTCACTGTGGTCATGGGAAGAAGCCTGGGCTACCCTGCTGGGTCTTTTGAAAATGCCTATCAAACCCCTAGTATCTTTCAAGGTCAGTTGTTCCTACCCAAAGGGACTTCCTCTGTCCCTACCAAACATGGCTTTTCCTGGAGGATACTGCCACTTCTGTGTGCTTTGAGTCTGCTGATTCTCCCATCAGCTGACCCTCCCCTCTCCCCACAGCATCCCTTCTACATCTCAGCCCCCATGCCAGTGTGAAAAATCTCCTCCTTAGGCATCAGACATCAGACACCAACATGCTCTGTCCACTTTGTTCTTCTCATACAAATGCTTCCCAGGCAGTCCACTGTGACCTCTGTATCCCACTGGGCAGTACTTAAGAGTCTCAGACAATGAGTGACCCAGCCTGCACAATGGCCCGATTCCAGGGAGGGCCACTTGCACTCCACTCCAGCCACCCACACCCCGATCCTAGCTCTTAGTGCCCGGCACACGATGCCCCTGAAATCTTATCCTCCCTCATCCCACTTTCACCCAACTACCTATTAATCTCCATTACTCACTCCTACGTCCTGCAGGCCTGCTTATCAGCCTAAGTGAGACCCTAAGAATAATCACCCTTTTTTCTTTCTTTCATGCTTTCATCTTCCTCCTGGCCTTTCCATGTCCCTAGACAGGCTGCACCCAAATTCCTTCAATTGCTCCCTTGCCAGCACTTCAAGTCTTTAATTCCTTATTCTTTCTGTCTTTGATACCCTGTAAACCTTACTTCTGCAACCTCATTTGCCTTCTACACACCCTTTTTCCTGGATGCTGGGCTCTACTCAAGAAAAATCATGGCACTGGGCAATTTAGACCCACCACAATCTCACAGTCTTCAACTTCAACTGTGCCCCTCCACATCACCCAGAATTCCTTCTTTGAGGGGTGGCTCAGCCTCAGAGTCACTTCCTCTGAGCAGGGTTTTTAAATCTTCTCTATTCTCAAGCATAATCTGATCCCTCGTGCTTCATTTGTTGACAACCTGCAAACTTGTTCCTCTTAAACCTCCCTGCATTCTGCCCTTGGACCTCAGATGAAGAAATTCCCCTCCTTGGAAATACTCCGTTGGCCTTGGACCCCACCCTGCCTGTGCTTGCTCATTCCCACCCCCAGGACCTAGCTTCCTTCTCTCCCCATACTTCAGACCTCTTTCTTCGCTGACTTCCCTCCCTCAGCCTTAAAACATGCTCCATTATTGTTTTCCTTAAAAAACAATTTGGAATATATACCTCTTCTCAGCCTTACACCCCTTCTAGTAGCCAACCCCCTTTCTCTCCACCCCTTCATGGCACACTCTGGGAGGAGGAGTCCATGCTCACTGGCCCCTTGCCCTCACTCATTCCCCTGGATGGAGGCCCTCCTGCTACCATGTCCTCCCCGACATTCCATGACCGCTACATACATCGTAGGCATGAAACACTCCTGTGGAGTCCACGGTCCTCATTTCCCAGGGACAGGTGCCAGGGCAGGCCTTGCCCCCCTAGGAGCCCCCAGAAGGATTGAGAAGGTGAATCCTGGCTCATTCTATTTTGTAATCATCACTTAAAAGGCTTTCATTTTCTATGAATTTGGCCATTTCTTTATTCAACCCCTATTTGTTAAGTACCGATAATGCCCCAGGCAAAGGTGACTGAGTGACTTCTGAGCAGCTCAGGATATTCTGAGAAGCTAAAGATACTGCAGAGATGAAAATGTGTTCTGTAGCCCAGTTCTGTATGAATTAAGGCCAGCAAGTCCTGCAGAAAAATGTTATGAAATTTTCCTTTTAAGTGCGTCCTTCACCCAAGTCAACCTCCACTCCCACACGTGTTCCTGCATTTAATAGTGTATTTTTGAGCAAGAAAAAAATAAAGCTGTTTGGTGATTGATTTAGAGGGCCCAGCTCGGCTGAAATTCCCACTGTATTAATACAGTGCTAACCTCAAGGACTCCACTGACGCACTGTGCTGGCAGGGCTAACCTGCAGCAGTGAACAGATTTCAGACGAAGCTTCTGGGACAAAGGAAGGGTGGTGACAATGGAGTTAGTTGGGAAAATAAAATATGAGAATCCATTTATGCCCATGATATAGTCTGAATACATCTACTTAGGAACTTCCTTGAAACAGACAAGTATATCCTTAAGCTGCCTTGACATAAACACCATTCAGAGGTCCACCAGCAATGGATTCGCCACCCAAACTCTAGAGCCTGTTTCTCATGCTCCTTCTTGGTAATGTTCTCAGCTATGGGTGGTACCACTCCTCTAGGGCATCTGTGGAAATATATGGGGATGTGCTGGTCCCATAAGAACACCACCGCTGGGCAGGTGCCAGGGATGCCAAGCATCCTGCACTGAGTAGAACAGTGCCCCACAATGAAGAACCGCCCCGCCCAAGACGCCAGTGACACTCTACTGAGAAACAGTAGCAAGGAACAGTGAATGACACAGCCCACTTCTTGGGGGCCTGCACTTTGTGCAAAGGGCAGCAGAGCACTCAAACTACAGGGAAACCTCCCTGCTTCCTGCTCCAAATGGATGAACGGCAAAGGGCTTTTGTTGGGGAAAACATTACTTAAGTCACTCAGGAGCAGTCTCTCTCCTGAGCTGGAATGCTTGTAACTTACACTCTTGTCACTGGCTTGCTCTTATCCTGGGCACTTGCAGATGCAGTTCTTCAAGACCATCTCGAGTGGCAGAGTGAGTTTCTTCTGTAACTGGTGGGGGTGGTGTCAGTCAATGCAGTCCTGCCAATAGGAGAAGCCCTGGGGTCTGGGGAGTCTCTTGCCTGAGGGTTCAGTCAAATGGGAAGGCAGTCCTCCTCTGTGTGCCAGCAAGCCTTGGTGGCTGGAGAGGCCCTGATGAAAGGAGATGTGCCCCACTTCTGCCCAACCTTGGTCCTCATCAAGTAAAATGACCTGGATGTGGCTTCCATCCAGTGGAGGAGGGCACATCTCTCAAGCTCCCCTCCTTAGATTTCCATGAAAAGTCACTAGGTCTAAAATAAGAGGTATAGATAAAGCCAAATCTTTCTCAACTAATAGTAACTAATACTACTAATAAAAATGATAGCAATCACAATATATTGATGGAGGACTTAGTGTGTACCAGCTGAAGTACTGAGCACCCTGTGTAGTTTTCCATTTAATTCTCACAAAACCTTTGTCGTATGGATGGCTATACCTCTATCTTACAGAAGATAAGCTTCGACCCTAGGATTTGGCTTAAGGTTAAGTGCCAAAGCCAGTGTGGCTGGGCAGGCTGCTAGGTCTTTGTTAGGAAGATGGCCTTCATTTACTCAAGAATCCACCAATTTAATGAATAGGTCCATTTCCTAACCAGAGGTGCACCGAGCGCCTACTCTGTCAGACGGTGTGCTAGGCGCCAGGGATATGCTGGAGAACGAAGCACAGTGCCTGCCTTCAAGGATCTGAGGAACTGCTGGTGGAGAGAGACCACAAATGAGTAAAGAAATTCATTATAACTGCCAACTGTGGTTATAATTATATTAATATGTATAGTACAAGAGCTGTGATGGAATCAGGAAAAGTGTAGAGATTTGAGAATAATAAGCGACAGTAGCAGTCAGGAAGGATGGCCCTGGGGAGGTGGCCTTTGGCCGACACCTGAAGGTTGGGAAGAGGGGAGAAGTGGGGCATCTGGATCTGACACTCTGGCCCTAGAATGCTGAGGCTAGATGTCTTCCTATGCGGAGATGGCTGCCCCAATTCCTCGGGGAAAGGGGGAGCTCTGAGAAAGAGGTACCTGTGAACAGTCCTCACGAGCAGAGAGAGGGCTGACCACCTGCAATGTGACCTCGCCCAGTGTTGGCTGGGTAGTATTTTCAAGTCTCCCATAGCCCAGTCTCAGGAACTTGCCCAAGTCCTTACAGGAAGTTTTCCGTTAGCTCCTAAGAGCAGTCCTGGTGCTTGGTTAAATCAGCTCCTCTGTCCCCTTTCCTGTCAATGCAGCCCTGGCTCTCCCAGCGAGGGTGCTCTGCACATCTCCTAGGTGCCAGGCCTTCATCACTCCACATCCTGATGGCTTGTTGTCCCATCTCTGTCCAGATAACTTCTCGAGAGCAGAGGTCCCATATTTAATGAAACCAGGGAGGCAGTCCTGAGTCATGGCTCCAAGTGTGGGCTTGGCAGTTAGGCAAACAGGTGCTACCACTTGGTGATTTGTGACCCTGAACAAGTTACTAAGTGCCTTGACTCCCAGTTTTCTCCCCTGTACGAATGGCTAACAGCAGTACCCGCTTCCCAGGGCTGTTGGGCCTTAACGGGGATTATGCCCACAAAGCACAGAAGATGCCTAGCAACATCATACATGTAATGCTGTTAGTATCATCTTTAGGCAAACTAGCAAGTTCTCAAAAAATGTTAAGAGATTTCCCCAATTAGAACAAGAAACCAGCACCCCTGAGCCCAGTTCTATACCAGACTTGGTGTGAGGTATATACGGGTCTATTGCTACATATAAATCTCAGCACCCGGCCCATTCTACTGATCAGGGAGCTAGGGCTCAGGGGGTGCAGCGGCTTGTCAGAGTGCACACAACCAAGTCCAAGACGGGCCTACATTTAGCTCCTCTGATGCTGGTTCAGTGAGATGTCCCCCAGGCTAGGGGCCTGAGAGGCAACGCTCTCCAGAGAGTGCAGGGGAAGGCGGGAAGTCCAGCCTCTCGCGGGGACTGAGGGGGAGCCATTTTCCTTACCGCGGACCCACTGTGGTGCTGCTAATGACAGCTTCTTCCCAGCCTGTGGGGGTTTGATGAAAGGCATGCAAAACTCACTGTTTACCACTCTGATTGTGGAGTTTGGATATGAAGTGAAGAACATGTCATGTGGAATGAATTATAAATCAAGCGGTTCCTTTTTTTTAGCACTGAAGCTCTGGGAGCAGCCCAGGATTCACCATCACTCAGTGAAGGAGAAGGCTGCCCCTGTGCCACCAACATCTGTGTGCCTCACGTACCCGTCCTCTCCCTCCCTGTGGGCCTGTACCCTGACACCGAGCTGACGCAGTGGGGCCCCGGCTCTGCTCCGTGTGCAACTACCACTACTGGAAAGGAAGTAGCAGGGGGTGCTTTCCAAAGCAGGGTAGGAACCGGCTGGGCGCTCATCTCGCCCACAGTGGGGACTAGCTCTGGGCTGATATGAACAGGCTGGTCCACCGTCTGTGATGGAGAAGGAGTGCCATGACGGTCCCCTGGGCTGTGCCCTGCCCTGTGGAGCCAGCCAGAGCCTAAGGGAACACCCAGTGCTGGGAGGGGAAGCTGCCCTGGTGGTCAGCCTGCTCCACCCGCCTCCAGCCCCTGCTTGACCTGGGAGACGATGCTCTTGGGTTGGACGTAATTACACATGTTCTAAGCTCTGTGGGCTGCATCCACCACTCACTAAGGATGGACACTTGGGCACACCTTTACATCTTTGAACCAGCATCTTTCAGTGGGAGTCAGGTGGCAATGTGGTTTCAGGATGAAATGAATTGACATATGGAAGGGTCATATATATACATATGAGTATATATACACTCAGCTTTATATGTATATATAAACACATATACACAGTATTATATAATGTATATTAGTAAATAAAAAATAATAATATAACAGGTTATAGTTAAGTGGCATTTACTATGAACTACGTTTTGTTTTAAGTTACAGATAATTGAGGTAAAGAGAAATGAAGTTTCCTGTCACAGAGAGCTGGGATTCACTCACAGGTAGCCCCCATAGGGGCCCAGCCCAAGCTAGTTCCTGGCCTTTCAGCAGGCTGGATTAATCAAACAATTCATTCACTCATCACTTACTGAGGAGCAAACACACAGAGGCGTGAGCTCCTGAACTGTGGGACACAGGCAGGGTACATTAGGCACCTGATGTCCATGGCTGCCTGATGGGCTGCAAGGATGAAGGGAGCCACTCCAGTCCTGGGGGCCCTGGGTCAGGGGCGAGTGCAGGAGGTCAGCTCTACCCATTCCAGCCTCGAGTGTTCCCCTTGTTCATGCCTGGTGAGGCTGCTCTTGGGTGTGACATAGTAATACCCACCAGCATGTTTTAGGCACTGGGCTAGGTGTCACATACAGGCCATCAGAGCCCTCACCATAATTCAGCCGGAGGCATCACTCACTCTGTATCCTACAGGAATGATGGCCCCTGGAATTGTGCGAGGCTACAGCTCAGAGGCCAGTAAATAAAGAGATCTAAACAACCCGACCTAGATTAGGCCCCGGGTAATGCAGAGCTGCAGGTGAAAGGGAAGGTTCAGGACTGGTTGAGGCTTCCCTCCAACTGCGACCCAGTCAGGGCCCTGCACAATCATTCATCAGCTGGCACCTGAGCCATACGACCCCACACAAGGAGTCCTGGACAACGCGATTTAATCACATCAGTGCCAAGAAGTAAAGTCAGGAAAGTTTTTCAAGACCTTTCACCCACTCAGTGCATGGCATTCTGATTTATTTACAGATAAAAATAATGGGGAAATCTCTCAGAGGTCACAGAGAAGTGGCTGGTGTTTTAAATTCTTGGCCCACAAAGTAAAATGTTTTCAATTGTCTCTGAGACAACTGAAAGATCTGGACGTTCCAGCACAATCCATGAAGCCTCTAAGGTTCCATGCCAGGCAGGGGAGGAATGAGGGCTTCATTATGACCCCGTGTGGGTCTGGTGGTTTCTAGAGAATGATTAATAGGCAGAGCAATAAGCAAGTTTTTCATTCATTAGTCTCTCTTTGTATGTATGTATAGCCGAGCAAAACTTTCAAAAAGAAATTCCAAATATTTCCAAAAAGCAAAGGCTCCGAAGTCCATCTACAATTCCATACTTTTCTTTCTCTTATTCAACATACTACCTGATCTAACACAGAATCTGTCACGGGGTAAAAATGGAATACTTCTTTCAATGCAACTCTAATCTTTATACCTTGAGTCAAAAAGCACTTCCTGAAGCATAAACATGGCAGCTTCAGTACTTCAAAAACTTTAGAAGGGATTAAAGTCCCTTTTATCTTCCTTCTACAGGCCAGAATTTAGCTTCCCATAGGACAAGCCTGTATCTTTTCTGTCTTTTTTTCCACCTGTGTCTTTTACAATGTTGAAGACTTATGCAGAAGGAATGGGCGAAGTCCCCCGGGTCCTGTCTTGTCCGGTGTCTCCTTCAAGGCGCTAATGAGAAGGTGGTTTGGAGCACTGGGTTGCAAGTCGGTTGCATGTTATGAACTGTAATTATCTAAGTGCTTGCCTTCCTCTCCAGAGTGGGACTCCTCCCGGTCAGTGACCTGGGCACAGCAGCCTTTGCCTCCTGCAATTCTTGGCAAAAGATAATGCTCAATGCATATTTCAGGAATGAGCCAATGAATGAATGAATGAATGAGTACATGAGTGAGTGATTGACTAAATAGAGAGTCTGAGGGGAGACCCTATTGTATTTTTACCAGCAGAAGAAATTTTCCAGGCTGTTACTCTAATTAGGGCTAATATTGTCAGTTATTTTGAGGATAGCTTGAAATTTGCTGCTAATTTAAATAAAATGGTTACGTTTACTCATTAACCAATTAGTATGCATCCCAGCAGCTTCACCTCACTAATTTGATTAGTTACACTATGCTTTCTCCTACCCAGGGCCTTCTCTGAGAGCTGGGAATATCACAATTATGTCAGAGTGAAATTTTTAAACATGTAAACAGAATCTCTCAAAGAGTGTAAGCCCAGATGTGAACCCAGCCCCTCTTTCTAGCTCAAGGAGTCTTTAGGCTCTGCTGGGCCACGCTAAAGTTGCTCTACTATACCATCCCTATCAGTGACCAAATTTGTTCTTCAAGAGAAATGAAACTTTCCAATATATGAGGACTTCCTGAAAGACAACCTATTATATGTTTGATGAATGAATGTGACACTGGAGGAGAAACTGGAAGTCAAAATAGAGCCATCCTTCCTAGACCTGTGTTTGCCAGTAACTTTCAGTGTGACCTCAAGCAAGTCAGTTCAATCCCCAGATGCTATTTTCCTGTTTCTTTACTTCTTGGAGGTGGAATTGCTTTAGAAAATATCTACGTTTGGTTGACAGAGACAAGGACTCCCGGGCAGGCAGAAAACCCTAACTTCCCATGTCCTCTGTAGTTAGGCAGGGTCATGTGACCAGCCCTGGTAAATCACAGGAGAGGAAGTGATGTGAGGCATGTTTTGTCTGAGGCATGAAGGTCAGATTCCTGGTCATACTCTTCGCCGTTGGGGGTGATGTGGGTTGAATTGTGTACCTCACAGATTTGTATGTTGAAGTTCTAACCCCTCAGTCCCTCAGATGGTGACCTTATTTGGAAATAGGGTCACTGCAGATGTGATTAGTTGAGGTTGAGGTCATCCTGGAGTAGGGTGGCCCCTAATCCAATATGCCTGGCATCCACATAAAAAGGGGGAATTTGGGCACAGACACACACACAAGGAGGACACCGTATGCAGCTGGAGTTACACTGGCACAAGCCAAGGATCTACCAGACACCGGAAGAGAGACCTGGAACAGATCCGTTCCTGGCACCTATAGAGGGAGCATGACCCTGCTGACACCCTGGCCCTAGACTGCCAGCCTCTGGAACTGTGGGACAATACCTTTCTGTGGTTCATCCCCTGGTCTTTGGTCCTTTGTTATGGCTGCCCTAGGAAATAGTACAGGGTAGAGGCTACATGGTTAGACTGTGAATCCACAAGGGTACCTGAGTCACTGGTGGCCTGGAGAGTCACTCCACTTTGAGCCAACTTTATGAAAACAGTTCAGAGAAATGTCTAAAACCTAAGGCAAAAGGGAAGGGGAGGTGGTATATCCTTTCAATATCATATTGGGGCATTGTCTAACAAGCCCACCCAGGAGTAGGTAATTTTCCAAGGAATGTGTTTATGTTTGACTTCTGATTAGGACCCAGACACTATGAAGTTACATGCTAACTTCTAAATTTCTGCCCAGGTAGAAAAGATCTACATTTTAGGCTACATTAAAGGCTACATTTTATTTCCCAGTAGAACATTAACCACTTTTATGTCTAATCTTGCAATGTTATTTTAATATTCATTTTTAGACAATGTCTACAGATACTAAATTCCTCAAATGTTCTCAGTACCTGCTTAACCACCTTACTCGTTCCCTTACTGATGAGTTCAGTGAGTTTTTGTCATGTGTTCATTTTAATTTGTCTAAGAGTCATGTTTTACTTTTTGAATTGACAAAAAAAAAACTTATTTGGTTAATGTCAGTAAGGTTTGGAGATTATTTATTACCTGATTGATATAGATTCTTTCTTAAAACCCAAATGCAAAAACTTAGAAACCAGGAAGAAGGACACAATGAAGGGTGGTGACTCTCAAGGTTGGAGGGATGAGACGGGCTGGCCTGCGGACTGGCCTTACCCTCCTTCCTCCCTCACCGTCCTCGGCAGTGGCCGGCTGAAATCCAAGGCATGCAGCTCAACTGCGGCCACCTACGTAATCTTAAGAGAGAAAAGGATTTAAGCCCTGGATGTGGAGAAGGCTTGAGGACTGGAAAATATAGAACAGTCTGTCTCTAGAACGAGAATGGAAATTTAATCAGGGCAGTGACTTTTATCTGGTTTGTCACTATCTCCCAGGATCAGGAACACTACCTGGGACATGGTGGATTCTCACCAATTTAAGAAAGAAAGCAATGGATTAAAATGTCATAGAATCCAAGGGTGGGAGGGGCCTCAGGGATTTCTTGGCTTAAGCATCTGCATGATATGGAAACCCTTCCGAAAGCCCTGGAGCTCACCTAACTTGCCTTGACATCTTTGACAATGGAGAGGTCACTATTGCCTGAGCCGATGGCTGGAAGAGTATTCAATCAAAAATCTATTTTTCTAATTTTGGAAGTTTTCATGTCCTGTTTAAATCTGCTCTTGTCCAGGCTAAATAATTCCCATTCAAGGACATGATCTTGAGTTTCTTTACCAATCTGGTAATAATAATAGCCAATATTTAGCAAGCAATAACTGTGTACCAGGCTTGTTGTCTAAATGCTTTATGCACATCAATTTATTTAATTCTTATGATGACCCTGTAAGGTAGGTACTACTGTAATCTCTATGAGGCACAAAGAAGTATGACACCTCCCCGAGGAACCTGATTAGTAAGTCGTATGGCTGTGATTTGAATCCAGGTAGTCTGGTTCTTGACCACTATATATTGCTTCATCATTTGCCTTTCAACACTTTCAGGCTTCCCATCAACTGTGATGCTCAGGTAAGAAGATGCAAGGTTTCATAGCAGAGGCCAGGATGACTGTTACCTTGGGCTGGTCTCCTTTCTCCAGACAACAGTGTGAGGGGCCACATCCCTCACCTGGAGCTGTGCGGTGTACAACCTGTACAACTGTATATGGCAGCCCCATGTGTCTTTATGTGAACTTCCCTGGTCTCTGCTTGACTTCTGCGATCATGGGAACAAGAGAGATTTTGCTGAGAGCTGCCAATAGGAGGGAAAATATCCCTGGAAGTGCATTGAGAATCTCATTTGGACCAAGTCTGAGAGATTCAGAGAATCCTTGGGGCCTGTATCTGTCCACTGTCCCTCTTCTGAGATATGCCGTGACCTCATACTTAGGCACAACTCTGAGTTCCTCTTTTTCTAACCCCCTCCATAAGCCAATGAAGTTCTTAAAGGCTGGTAGATTCTTTTGGGAAGACTGGCCAGCCAGAAGACCTGCCTCCTCAAACATTGCTTATCCCCTGCTCTAGTGTCCATCCCCAGGGTCTGTCCAAGGGCATACAGCCCATCTCCATGAGGATCCCATCTTCTCCGGCTCTCCTAGCTCACTGGGAAGGCCAGATTCAACAAATTCTTGCCACAGCAGAATCCTGCACTTCCTGGTTCTGGGAAATATGTCTGATCTAAGGCTGGTCTCAAGCTTCCTTACCTCTGAGCATTGACAGCTGTACACCTCAGCTGTGCACCTGGTGGGAGAGGGCAACTGGGCCTCAATGTCCCCCATACAGCACAGTTACATGTGGGTTCTATGGCTTTGGGGAATGAGGAGGGGGACCCAAGTCTTAATGATTTGCTGCAGCTCCACATCAAGAAGCTGATTTACAAGCATCAAGGAAAGGCAGCTCTCAGCATTCCTGGTGAGCACAGAATAAACACATAGCTTCCCAGGCCAAAGGAATTTCAGAACAAAAGAATTCAAAGTAAGCAGATTGTCAGAGCTGGCAGAGGTGAGCCTGGAAATGGCCAGTTCAGCTTCTTCATATGCAGATAAGAAGACAGGCCTTGAAACAAATCAATGGTGCTAGAGCTCAGAACTCTGATTTACCCTTGGGTAGAGGTTTTGGACCAGAGGAGGAATGAGGAAGCCCACTGGGATGATGGGCTTGATCTGGGTGGTGCCCGTAAGGCACATGTGGAAATTAACTGAGTTATGCACTTAAAATGTGTGTACTTTAGTGTAAAATTGTACCTTAATAAAAGGGTAAAACAAAATGAAGGCCCAGAGAGGGAAAAATGACATTGCAAATGAATGGCAAGACGAAGCGTAGGACTCAGGCTTCCTGGGGCCCCATTCACTGCCCTATCCATTCCTCCACTGCATTTTTGCTGCTATAGCAACTCAGTGATGCTCCAATAGCCAGTGGGTTTGGACCAGGGCAAGAACCCATGGCATATGGTACAGGGTACATGAGATACAGGGAAGGCAGTCCAGTGAGGATTGGGGCTAAACCTTGAGGGTATTTAAACTGAGCAATGTTTAATGAGAAGTTAGAGTAGCAATAGTATATTGTAGCAATACTTATAGCTAACATTTATTGAATACTTATGACATGGCAGGCACTATTTTAAATACTTTACATGTATTAAATGACACAACAGCCTTTATGGTAGGTACTATCATTAATCCTCATTTTACAGATAAGAAAATAGACCCAGATTAAAAATCTGCCAACATTTCACAACGAGAGCACGTCAAAGCTGATATTTGGACTCAGGCAATCTGAGTCCAGAATCCATGCTTTCCAGCACAACACAGACGGCCCTTATTAAATCATCGGCTGCTGATAAAAGGGCAGCCTCTGCTCAAACTGACTCCTACCATCCCACAGAGGAAACACCCAACATTTGTCCAGCTGTTCAGATCAGCACCAACCCTGGAGATTTCCACAGAGATTTGTTAAAAGCACCTTCACCCATTGTTTCCTAGGTCATCAGTACTAAAAAGCAGAGAGGGCATTTACAAAAAGCCCAAACTACTTGTGACTTGGCTGCCTCGGCTGCACTCAAGAACAATGTGGAGGGTTCTGAGCTGAATCAGGTGCCCAGCTATATTAATCATCAGAGAAATTAAAATTAAAACCACTCTGTGATACCACGATACACCCATCACCATGTCTATAATTTAAAAAGACAGAAAATACCAAATGCTATCAAGATATGGAACAACTAGAACTTTAATATATGGCTGGTGGGAATCAAACTGATACGACTAATTTGGAAAATGGTTTGACAGTATATTAGTTGGCTCTGGCTCCCATAACTAAATGCCACAGACTGGATGCCTTAAACAACAGAAATTTATTCTCACATAGTTCTGGAAGCTGGAAAGACCAAGATGAAGGTGCTAGTTTCTGGTTAGAGCCTTTTTCCTAGCCTGCTAACAACTGCCTTCTTGCTGTGTCCTGACGTGGCAGAGAGACAATGATACACACACATACACACATACAAGGTTTTCTCATAAGGACACTAATCTTATTGGATCAGGGCTCTACCTTTATGACCTTATTTAACCTTAACCTTAATTTCTTCCTTATAGTCAAGATTACTGCTTCAACATGAATTTTTGGGTGACAGTTCAGTCCATAGCTTTCTGCCCCTGGCTCCCCCACCCACCAAATTCATGTCCTTCCCCCATGCAAAATACATTTATCCTATCCCAACAGCCCCAGAAGTCTTAGCTTATTCTGGCATCAACTCCAAAGCCTAAAGTCCAAATATCATCTAAATATCATCTAAATCAGATATGCGTGAGACTCGAGGCATGATTCATCCTGAGGCAAAATTTCTCTCCAGCTAAGAACCTGTGAAATCAGACAAGTTAATGTGCAAAATACAATGGTGGGACAGGCATAAGATAGTCAAAAGGGAGAAATTAGACAAAAGGGAGAAACTGGACAGAATCCAAGAAGTCCAGCAGCCTCCCTGTCTCTTTAGTTCAAACTGGCAGTGTCTCTGTGGGCAAAGTCCCACTCTGTTCATGGCTTCTGCTGCTGAGATGGCTGATTAAGCCCATGAGTCCCACCCATGATCTCCTGATCTAGAGGCTGTTCAGTCACACTCTCAGTGGACCTTTCAGAACAAGCTTTCTCATTTTTTGTAATATGGATTGGCTGGGACTTTTCCAAATCTCCAAGTTATGGTTAAATGAGGTCATAAAGGGAGGGCCCTGATCTGATAAGATTAATGCCTTTTTAGGAAGAGACACCATAGAGCTCTCATGTTCTCTCTCTGCCATGTGAGGACATAGCAGAAAGGCGACCCCCTGCAAGCTAGAAAGGGAGCTCTCACCAAAAACCAAATCAGCTGGTACTTTGATCTTGGACTTGCAGCCTCCAGAACCGTGAGAAAAATACATTTCTGTTGTTGAAGCCACCCGGCCTGTGGCACTGTGTTATGACAACCCTGGCAGATGAATATAGGCAGTGTCTCCTCAGAGTGAACATATGTCAACCTTATGCCTCAGCAATTTAACTCATAGATATAAATACAAAAGAAACGAGTGTGTATGTGCACCAAAAGACAGGAGCAAGATTGTTCATAGCAGCAGTATTTGTAATTCTCCCAAAGGGGCAATAGCCCTCAGGGTCCTCAGCAGTAGAATATATAGTGAACCTGGTACAGTCATAAAGTGGAATACTATTACTTAGTAATAAAAATGAATAAATTACAACTACTTGTAACAGCACGGATGAACTTTATAAATGTAATGATGACAGAAAAACAAATGTGAGAAAGCATGTGCTCTATGATCCTCTCTATGTAAAATTCAAAATCAGGTAATAATGTTCTTTGTCTTGATCTAGGCACTGGTGACATGAGTGCGCTTGCTCTGATAATTCATTACTCTGTATACTTATAATTTGTCTATTTTCTGTATACATGCTATATGCCAATAAAAAGCTTACATAAAAATAGTCACCCATGAAAAATGTCACACCCTTGTAATAATGAAGAATGAGTTGCTCTACTTGTGGTGTGGGCTACTGTGACCTGCAACCACTCTGTGGATCACAGCAGCTCTGCTTACAGAAACAGGGTGGTGGGGATACAGTGGGCAACTGCCGGGAAGTCTCAGCACAGCACTTCAGGTGACACACACATCATGATATCCTTCAGTTGTGTGTTTGGGGGCGGGGTGTAACAACTTTTTTAAACAATGAATTATAATTGCACAAATATACATCTCTTCTATACTAAAATATCTTTTAAAAATCATTATCTACTTTTGGAGGTAAGATAAGTGAACTCTGTAACCAATGTCAAGTCAGAACAGGTCAGTCGATGGCATTCTTGGTCAATGGTTGTCCATTGTATTTTGTTATATAATAATATAATAAATTATACCTCTTGCCTATGTCTGGGCATCCTCTTTGGATATTGGAAGCCTACGCTATGAATGGGAAAAAATTTTTTTTTTAATTTTATTTTGGTATCATTAATCTACAATTACATGAAGGACATTATGTTTATTAGGCTCCCCCCTTCACCAAGTCCCCCCCACATCCCCATTCACAGTCACTGTCCATCAACATAGTAAGATGCTGTAAAATCATTACTTGTCTTCTCTGAGTTGCACAGCCCTCCCCGTGCCCCACACACACTATACATGCTAATTGTAATGCCCCCTTTCTTTTTTTCCTGCCCTTATCCCTCCCTTCCCACCCGTCCTCCCCAGTCCCTTTCCCTTTGGTAACTATTAGTCCTGAATGGGAAAATTTTTAAGGCTAATTTATTTTCCTGGAGGTTGCCCTTCATTCTCCACCAGTAGAAGGTTGTAAGAGCTAGGAAGGGTTGCACAGCTATAAATTTTGGCCCCAGCTGTGATCTACTAAAGGGCAGAGGCTGAAGGGCATGAAATGGCACTTTGAAAGGACTCCAAGATGTCAGAGAGCTTGAGGGAACCCTGGGGTTTCCCTCCCGCTAGGGAAGGGCCTGGCTGCCTGAACCAGGAGTGTGATTCACTATAGTCTCCCCAAAGGAGGCAGGCGTCCCTCTTCAGAAATGTATCTCCTTCCTCACTCCCCACCCCAGAGGATCCTGGCATCCCAGCTCCTTCTCCCTTGGTCTTCTTCCAGGGAAGGGAGGTGTGACTCCCCTCTTGTGCTCATGAGGATCTTTCCTAACGAGAAGTCTCTGAGGCCTTGGGCCCAGAGTAGCCATGGCAGAGTCTAGCTACCCTTCCGCACAGCAGACACACATGTGCACACCCCCAGAAGAGGGAGCTCTCAGGGACTCACCTGGGGCGTCATCCCATGGCAGATGTACACGATGGGGATGTTCTCTGTGTCTGGACCCTGATCGAGACACAAATCAGTCTTCAGAGAGTTCTGCAGCTGGACACCAGAGAGGAGGCAGCCACACCAAAAGAAAGGAGCAGAGAAACAAATGCATTAAATCAGGAGGAACCAGCACTCCACTGAGACAGGCCTCATTTCCATAATCAACCCAAGGCCCCTTGAATGCTATGGAAACCCAAGCAGCAGCCTTTGCTTTGCATAACGGGGCTGTGGGAAGAGCACACTCCTTTGCAGGAGAAACATTTGCATGTTGTTAAACAGCAAACTGGGTTTGGGAGTTGAGGCAGTCTAGGTAAAAATCACAGATACACACACATGCACACACACAAGACAGAGCTAGCGTTCTCACCCTCCATTTCCACAGGGGTGGCACAGCGGCCTTCAAGGGCCCCTGAGTAAATCCTTTGCTCTTGAGGACTGTGGGAATTGGGCAAAATGTTAGCTGCTTACAGGCCTGAGACATCCTCAGTATGTGCCCTGCAGATCCAGCAGTGGCTGGCTAGGCCCCAGTGGTGGCCCAGCTGATGAGGGTTCTCCGGAGAGGGAGGTCTAGTGGGTGAATAAGAGAGGAGCAGGAGAGGACAGAGGTATCCCTTACCCTCACCTACAGGCACATGGCAGCCGACAGAACCAGTGTCTGGGTAGCGTGAACTACTGGCTTACTGTCTAAGCCAATATTTAGTGTCCCCTTCTGGCATAAGCCAGAAGCAGCTAGAGTCCACATGGACCTGCTCACCAACCACAGCTGATGGGCATGACCATGATGGGCACCAACCTGCAGTTTAGAATGCATTAATAATTCTCTTCCTTATCCCCTCTCTCCTCCACACGCCTCTTTTTAGAATGTGACCATCTCATCATTCTCTTACTCTGTCCTAGGAATCTAGATGAGGGACCCAGAGACTGGGGTCAGTGGGTGGTGGCTGCGAGAATTGTGAGGCCATTTTGACTGGGTGTGAGAGATCTGCTGAGCCCTGTACGAGCAGAGAAATCCAGCTGCGATCAAGGGGGAGGCGAAGCATGAGGCAGGTCGTCTTGGAGACAGGATGGATCATCCTGCCCCTGCTACACTTTGGTGGCTTCCCAGCGCCAGTGCCTGTGTCTGGCTCTGCTTTACTTCCTGTGTCCGTGAGAGACTTTGTGGTATCTTTACCCATCTTTACTTGAGCTATCTTAAAAAGCTCTTCCTAGCAATTGAAGTGCTCTGTTTGGAACAGGACACGGAAATTAGAATTCAGGGAAGACTAGGGCAATGGACTACAGGTAGGTCATCTATCTGGAGAGGCCAGAAGCAGACGTGGCTGAGCTGTGGTAGTCCCGACAACTTGTGGCACTGAACCCAGTTAGGGTGAGTGAAATGGAACAGAAAAACAGAGGCACAAAAAGTTAAATTCTTTTTTCTTGAGCTTCCTTTCCTCTACGGGGTGATAGCAGCTCCCCCCAAACTTGCAGGTTATAGATTCTGAAGAAATATGAATGTGTATCAACTTCCTAGGCAGGGACCCTGGAAGCATCCATGTAGCAAGTCCTCTTTTATAACCAGCTGCTTGGCTTGCTTGTATGTGAAGCATACGGAAACCCACTCTGGGCTCCTCCTGCAGGCCACAGAGGGCCGGGTGTCACATTAGTGAGACCTGTGAGCTGCTGCTGTCACAGGAGAGAGGCCCAGAAGTCCCTCGTGTCAGACTGGCTTTCTGCTAGGTTCTCAAAGCTGGCCTCTGGGCGGGGTCTGGGTGTTTCCTTGTGGTAAGTCCTCCCTTGCTCTCTGTCCTCCCTCCCCTGTTCAGCAGGCGGTCTACTGACATGGGTGGGAGAGACAGGCAAGGATGGGACCCTGGCTCCAGCTGTGTGATCCTGGACAAAGAACACAACTCATGTCGTTTTCTTCTCTCTAAAACAGGGACAATAATAGTGCCTACCCCACAGGCTGTCAGGAGCATTAAGGGAAACAATACCTACAAGTGCTTAGCACAGGGGCCTGGCAAACAGCAAGTGTGCAGTAATCGTTGGCTGCTGTTACTACCGTTACAACCTTCCTAAAGCCATTCAGGGAAACTAGCTTCTGGGGCCTCCTCTTTGCCTGACCCATTCCTCCTCTGGTTCCCAGCTCTCTGGCAGTCTGGAGGCCTTTCCAAGTCCAGGTGTGAGGCCGCCGCTCCATGCTCCCCAGCACCTCCGTTTCTCCTGTTGCAGCACTGAGTGTCCTGTCCTCCTGTTCTTCCTCCCTTGCCTGTCTCCTCTCCCCTGTTAGTCACCAGACTAGGGCTCAGTCTTTCTCGCTGTGTATGACACAGGCTAGCCCTGGCACACAGCAGACAGTAAGTACATGTGGAATGAATGAATGAAGATAATGAACAAATGAACGACATCATAGCTGGACAGACAACAGAGCTGGAGTCTGTCCCCAAAGTCCAAGCTCTTTCCATCACGCAAGTGACGACAATCCTAAGATGCTGAAAGACACCCCATGAAATGGTATGACTATAACCTTCAAGGTTTTGCAAATTGTCAAGGTTACACAGCAAGTAAATGGCAAAGCTAATGTTCAGAAGCTGGGCTTATCTGTTTCCAGATACTGCTGTATCTCTGTTGTCAGCACCAGAGCTGGGATTAACCCCAAGACCGTCTCCCAGACATGGAGCTCGGTGATCCAGGGAAGCCCATGCCCACCCAATGGGTCCACAGGCCCTTCTGCCTGCTCGAGTCATTAATGGGACCTATTTGTGGATTAATGGGCTGGGTTATAGACTTGACCCACATTGCACTGACTCCTAGGAGGTTATTTGCCCTGAGCAATGTAGTATGGGCATAAGTTGGAACCGGAAAAGAAAAAAGAAACTCTGCCTCTGAGAAGGCATCTAATGTTTCCATTTCAGAACAAAAATAATCATCAGGAAGAACAATGGAGCCCCAGCAAATCCTCTTACTCTTGTGGCTGCTTCCTATGGTGCCCATCTTCACCCTATTGCCCCCATTAAGAGTTCATTACTCTCCTTGACAAGCAAGTATGTCGCTGCTCATGTCAGAGGCCAGCCTGTGGAGGAGGGAGGCAGGAGGTGGGAGGGGTGGCTGCCTGGGCACCGAGCAGTGGCTGGCAGATGAGTATGCAGGGGTCAGAGACCTCTGCCAGCCCCAGGGATGGCTAACACAGCTCGTCCCTTTGGAGTGATGAGTGGGTGGCTTTTCAGCACATCAGTGTGAAAACATCCCCAACTATGGATTCAGTCAGATCAGATCACAACCCTGTACATGCCACTGACTGGCATTCAATCAACCAAAGGTTTCTGGCTATGTGGTAAACCTGCTATATGTGTTTGTAAGATGAGACCCTTTTGCTCAGAAGACAAGAATGCCTTTGGCCAAGACCCAGAACTAGAACAGCTGCACGCACACACCTCCACTCTTACTGCCTTCCCTGCCTCTGATGGAGTTTGGCAAAATTAGTCAGCTACAGCAGAAAACCTGGTAAGAACAGGAATCCAGAAGCTTGCCCTGGCTCACAGGTTTGTGGCCAGTGGTTTCTCAGGAGCCACCATAGCATAACTATCCTTTCTGGGTTGGGCCCAACAATGGCTGAGCAGTGCACACAACTTGCCGTGGGCAGTGTGTGGGGACACAGGGAGCAGTGTGTCCTCGGGATGGTTCTGGGGAGGCAGACAGGGCTCACGGGCCCCTTATAGTCTGTGTGTTTCCAGGGGGACAGCAGGGTCTGGAGCCTCAGGTAATTAATTGCTGGTTAGCACCAGCTGAGGAGTTTTTCTGACATCCAAATGACACCAGCCTGAGAGGTGGAGAGGCAAGTGGCCACTGGGCAGTTCTCTCAGGACATGCCAACCATGCCATAGGGACTCTTGGGAGGATAGGGCCCTCTCCTATAGGCTGGCCCCCTGAACCACAGAGGCCTGGTTGGGGGAGGGAGGTCCCTGGATCTGCACACTGTCTCCTTGAGAATCCTAGGCTGTTAGAGCTGGGAGACTCCCGGAGAGCATGGAGGCTGGTCCTTAGCAAGACTTCTTCCCTTCCCAGGCAGACGCTGCACCCGTTATGTATCTAAGAGGAGGCCTTGAATTCAGACCATAATATCAAAGGGAGAGGCCTAGTTTTCCCTTCAAATTTCATCCTGGAACATCAGAAAGGTCTTAGGGGACAGTCTCCAAAGGGAGGAATCGGGACGATAGCAGAAGCTGATTTTTAGACAGTTTTGCTGTTGTGAACATGGGCAAGTCACTCTGCCTCTCTGTGCCCACCCTGTACCATGGCTGGAGGTAAGTGAGGTAGTTTCAAGGGCTTAACTGTCTATAGAAAAATGCTATGTGTTCAGTAAGCAAAAACCAGGTGAGATATCAAAAATCTACCAGGTGTCACTTAAAACATCTTGAGTTGTTGGTGCTGAGAATATTGGGAGAATGGGAGAATTTATTATGTTCAGAGTATTTTAACCTCAGAAAATCACCAAGGAATATAAGATATGTAAGATATTTATGCACCTCAGGCCCTCTTGCTTGCAAGCAGCAGCTGATTGTTAAGCTGTCTTGTGATCTTAACCAAATTGCAGGTTTATGCTCCATTAAGTGGAATATGCAGGTCTGGGGCTAGAACTGAATTTCTTAGGACTCGAAAGGAGAGACTAAACACCTCTCTCAAGCGAGTAGAGAGATTCAGGCTATGAAGGCAGAGGCTGCGTCTCGTCTGCTGGTCCAGCACAAGCCCCACGTGGGAAAGCGATGGGCTCTTTCTCATTCTGACTCTGTGCATCCCTGTGGCCCTGGTCTCCGTGGCTGAATGAAACCCTGAGGCTGTGGCTCCTTACCAAGCCATAGGCAATGATGTCTGCGTACATCCTCATCTCTGGGTACACGCTGACCAGGTACCACCGGAAGGTTTTGCACCGCAGCTGTTTTCTCAGGGCCTTCCTTGCAGTGATGTCCCCAATGTCAATCCCTGAGTCCTGCACAAGGAGGCAAACGCAGACATGCAGCCACCACTGGGCACAGTTTACCGCCAAACCTCCCCAACGAGGATTCTGGGAGACTGTCTAGTGAAGGGACAAGGTGGGAACTTAACTCATGTATTTCCCCACGTGAGTCTTAACCCCATAACCACCCTATTTGGGCTCTAAAACATGAGGTCAGCATTGATGGGGACTGTCATCAAAGGCTGTTAAAAATAAATGAAAATCTGGGTGTAGGTGAAAGAAATGGGAAGAATACAGTCGGAGTAAGGTTTCCCTGCCTCAAGATACAAGATGAGAGATTCTGAGCCCGGGAGTAAGAGGGGGAGGGAAGGGGAAAGAGCTGATGGTGGAATAATGCTAATTCCAATACTATATGTATGTAGAGTGTCCCATTTAAACCTATTCAACTCCTTATTTTACAGATGAGGAGTTGAGACAAAGGAGATGTTCCGTGACCTCTTTGGGAACTTGTCCAGAGGCCCACAGCTAATAAATGGTGGAGCTGAGATTCAAATGCAGTCAACCTGGGCCTGCAGTTAGCATTTGAAGCTTACCCTTCATATCCAGAAGAGCCTGGCTTTGTGCCTCCTAAGACCAAGCCCATGTGGAAGAAGCAGACTGTCTCTTTAAGCTTGGGGGCGTGACCCAAAGAGTACTTGCGTCCCTCACTTCCTGGGTATATCAGAGAGGTGGTCTGTGAGCTGTTGGGGCTCAGCAGGCAAGAAGTAGTAATGGAGACACGGATGCATCCTTGAGTGAGAGAGAGAGAAGCCCCTATGCTTCTTGTAGTCCTAGAGCAGAGCCGAGTGCTGAGTCCCTGGGCGTGCACACTAGCTGCTGAACAGGGCACAGAATCAGCTGAGAAAGAGCTGATGTCACAGCGGAGGATGGTGAAGGTGTCCCTCCAGCTGGGGATTAGATTGAGACAGGGTGACATCTCAGAGGATGGCACTATGGAGCCAGGGACCTGATAGAGCACTTGGTATCTCATAAGACAGCAGCCCAGAGCAGGGAGAGGCAGATGAGGAAGTACGGCTCCCTCGCACTGGCAAAGGGGTCCATGTGTGGCTGCGTCAGACCCCTGGTTCCATCATCAGCTCCAGGGATCAAGGGATTAGGAAGATAATGAAATGGATAGAGTTTAAGTCTGAAACGTCTCTGAAAAACTCACAAAAAATGACTGCTGCAAGTATCTGGGCATAAGCAGAATAAGTTTTTGACATTAGACAATGGAAGTTATAACAAAATGTAGACATAGAAGAAATACATTTATTTTGCCCCCCAGAGCTCAGGTCATATAACAACTGGAACCTGCCAGAACCTGAAGGTTTAAGTTCCAGATTCCTCAGGTGAAATTTCAGAAAGGACCTACTTTTTGAGTACTAACTGGTGATTGCATCTATGATTTGTCTGCTCCCTGGCTCCTGCATGTGGCCCTCCCAGCAACTGCTATTTGGCCTTTCTCTGTTGGGCCCTGGATCTGTTATGATCAGGAAACATGTTCAACTTATCTCTGTGCCCCCAGCCTACCACTGCACCTGAACTGTGTTGATGTGACCAAATTGAGAAAATATTTATGAAGTGGGGAACACAGCAACTGACAATAAATGTAACCTACTCACTCCCCAAGCCCCACCCCAAAGGATCTGTTAAGTACTAACCTTTTATATTTCTCTGCCCTTTATACCATAAGCAACTTGCTGGGGCCTAGGCCTCCCTCCTTCATGTTATCATTGCCTTTATATGATGACAAATTGCCACTGTGTCTCAGCTTTTAAGGGGAGGCAGGAGAAGAATCTGTCTCCGGAAGGCCTCTGTTCTAAAATTCTGGGTCTGCGTGGGAAAACTTTCTACACTCAGGATCAAGGGAGAGTTTGTCTCTCTCTTCCTGACCTAATTGAAGGTAA
Source organism: Manis pentadactyla (assembly GCF_030020395.1). Lineage (NCBI taxonomy): Eukaryota > Metazoa > Chordata > Mammalia > Pholidota > Manidae > Manis > Manis pentadactyla. The sequence goes on from NC_080027.1 coordinate 51,386,314, forward strand.
AGGAGATATAATTCATCAGGGGTCCATCACTACATCCACTTCGAGGAGACTCAAGAACCAGAGCTTTGCTCAGCTGTATTTCTGGATATCATGTCCCTTTCCTTTTCCTGTTTATTAGAACGGACTTTTGCCTTTCCATTGCAATGGCTCAGCACCACCAGACTATGTGTTACTGCACACTGTACCAACTCCTTCTTCAGAGCAGAGGGCAGAAACTTAGAAAGAAGAAAATGTTCCAGAGGTTGCCTTGGCCCTTATTATTAGACAACAATAAATGTAACTTCCGTCTTTGCTGAATATTTAGTGTAGTGGGTTGAATAGTGTCCCTGCAAAATTTGTGTCCACTCAGAACTTCCGAATGTGACCTTATTTGGAAATAAGGTCTTTGCAGATATAATTAATTAGAGATCTCAAGATGAAATCATTCTGGATTTAGGATGAGCCCGAAATCAGATGACTGGTATCTTTGTAAGTAAAAAAAGAGGAATGTTTGGGCATCTGGCCTCCAGAACTGTGAGAGAATAAATTTCTGTTGTTTAAAGCCATCCAGTTTGGGGAATTTGTTATAGTAGCCCTAGGAAATGAATACACTTAGCCTCACAAAATACTCTCCAGTATTCTGCCTGTGTGTGCAGCCACACACGCAGTTCCTTGTATCCAAACCCAGAGAAGGGTTGTCGCCTGAGTACCATGGGGAGCCATCCCTGGCACTCAGCCTATCTTTGGGTGAGAAGAAGCAGGGGCAGGTCTAGAATTCCTGGTATAAGACAATACTGATGCTTTGCTGCAGGTTGACTTTGTTTGCTGATAAACAAACTGATTTTCAATTAAAGTAGAAGGATGCAACAGCTGGAGGCCTGTCTGGTCTTCCAGAAGCTTGGGGCTCAATGTGGTAAAGGAGCAGGTGAGGTAGCTGGCTCTGCGCGGTGCACAGCATGGGGAAGACTCAGCCTAGAAGGCAGGGAGGAAGGATGTGTGCCCAGCAAGGGCATTGTAAAGCTGGGGTGCGAGTGTGGAGGGCAAGAGCAGTAACATCAACAGCCAGAGTTAACCCTTATCCAGTGCTTTCTGTTGCCAAGCACTGATCAAAGTCATTACATATATTCATTTCTTTAATTCTCAAGGCAGTCACAGGCAGGGTTGAAGGGTTCCAGCTCTACAGTAGCAGCTGGATGCTGCAGAAGCAATGGTAAGTAAATAGGTAACAGGGGTAGCTGTGACTCAGCGGAAGGTATTGGGGCCGCCACGTCAAGGGCAGCTGGGAAAACTTGAGGAAACAGAGGGCATGCAGCATCCACACTTCTCCCTCTTCTTTCCATTTCAGCTCGTCTCTACTGGGTGCCTAGTATGTGTCAGGTGCTGTCCAAGCAGTGTGTATACAAGTAGGAAGAAGACACAGACTTTGCCTGAGAGTTGGAGTCTGGAAGATCTAGACAAGAAAACTGACTCTCTGCACACAGTGTGAAGCATGGAGGGAAACAGAGTGTGGAGGGGGGACAAGGGAGGGGCCTTAGTCCATCTCCTGGTGTGCGGCAGCCAGGATGGTGGGGTGACTAGTCAAGGAAGGCTTCTAGAGTAGGGGACACTAAAAGATGATTCTGGAAAGATGAGAGGATTAGCTAAAATAGTATTACCAAACTTGGCCTCCCCGAACCAACACCTAGAGAACGTTTACAGATTCTGGCACCACTACTCCCTTACTCATCAAATCTCTGAGGATAAGACCCTGAATCAGTATTTTTTAAAGGTTCTCCAAGTGATTCAAGGGATGCCACTGGGCTGCAGATCTGTTTTTCAGAGCTGCGGACTAAAGGGAGAAAGGGATTATACACACTGCCAGCAGAGCCATTTGTTAATAAGCATTAGTGAGGTTTTACTGAGCTCTGACCCCATGCCCCACCTTGTGTGAGGTACAGTGAAGTGAACGTGAGTAACACAATCTGTCCTCCAGGAGCCCGTGGTCTAGTGAAGTGCTCCTCAGGTCCCAGTTCCCCTTCCAAGCCAGCTAGGTCGTGATCTCTGGGGCCGGAGCCCAGCCGATTACAAAGTTCAGCTAGATTTGAGAGCACTGGTCTGATGAGAAAGATAGACAGACAGACAGACAGACAGACTGACTGACTTCTACACAACCCAACACATTTTTACAGGGCGCTGATGCAGTGACAAAGACCTGCATGCCAAGGGGGCATTTCCCCAAATGGGGCTGGCTTCCTGGAGGAGGGGCCACCAAAGCTGAGTGTGGAAGGACGGAGAGGAGCTGGTAAGAGTGAAGCCTGTGGAAGAAGTGGGGGGGAGGAATTCCCAGGAGAGGACAAACTGAGCAACGACCCAGAGGTGAGAAACAGAGGGGCAGGGACAGGGAGCTACGCGTGGTTCCCACAGTCCACACAGTCTGCGGAGACTCCAAAACCAGGATGGGGGGAGGTGGGCTGGAGAAGAGGGAAAAGGAGAAAACCTTAGATTCATCTAACACTGACTGTGTGCCTGTTTTCATGCACAGGGGAAAGTCATTTAAAGATTTTAAGTAGGGCAATGACATGATCACTTTGAGGTTTTATTTTTTAATTTTTTAAAGATAACTTTGGGTAAAATGTAGGATAGATTTGAGGAGCATAAGACTTGAGCCAGGGGAACCAGTTACAGGCTGTTGTAGAGGGAGGCACAGGCCTGAACTGAGCAATGAGAGGAGGTAGGAACAGAAAGGAGGGCTCGGCAGGGACTGGGAATGGGCCTTGAGAGAGGACAGGTGCTCACTTTCAAGCTTGTATGTCTGAGCAGATGGTGATATTATGAACCGAGATGGAGAATAAGAACAGAAACAGGTTTTGGGGGAAAAAGAGACACTCAGTCTCGGTCAGATTCAGTGTAAAGTGCATGTGGGAACACCCAGGAGATGTCCCGCTGTAATTCAGTCTGAGGCTAAAGGCAGAAGTCAGGGTAAGAGATGTTAAGCAGGAAGCTGTCAATGCAGAGGCGGCAGAAGAACCCGAGGGCAGTTGGGGTTGCTCGGGGAGACGGTGTATAATGCGAGCATGGGCCAAGGATGCATCCCGGGGGACACTTCAGCACTCAGTGGGACTAAGAGTTGCCCACAGGACTCAGAAGCAATTGGAGAGAGATGAGAATATTCCGGGTGTGGAATCAGGGAGAGAGGGAGTACAGAGTTTCAAGGAAAAGGAGGGATTCTGTAGGTTAAAATGTCCATTGCTGTAGGCAGTTAGGAGGCCCACGATAACTTCATCAAAAGCAGCTTTGTTTTAATATTGGGATGTGACTTGAGAAGTGAATGGAGGTGAAAAAATACCAAGTCTTTCCAGAGGTCTGATAAGAAGTAGAAAAGAAAGTTTGGGCACAAAGAGAACAGGGGTTCAAGAGACAGGTCTTTAGGAAGCACACTGATTCCTTCCTACTCGGTCTGAGGCTCTGTCCTGGGCACTTCCACCTCTCATCTTCCCTTGGTCAGTTTGCTTTGGTCCGCCTCCCGCCCACTTCACTTGGCTTGAACTACCCCTCCTAATGAGTCACAGACAGACACTGAGTTTCATCATCTTCCAATTCTTTTTCTCACTCAGTTCTCTACCATTTATTGAATTTGCTGTCAATTTCAATATCTGGCAGCTGCAGTGGGGGTAGAGGACTAGAAGGTTTGCAGCTTTGGTGTACAGAGAGAAGAGGGCAGGAGTGTGGACAAGACCCCAGGGCTTTCGCAGAGTCCTGGGATCTACAATGCCTCTGGGTGAGCTTCTGGGGAGTTTCCAAGTGTTCTTAACACTGTGCCTTCAGAGGACACTCACAGCGGGGCTCGGAATCCTGCCCAGAATACAGTGATCCAACACCCACGGCCGTAGATGCATCCAGAAGGCACTGCGGTTTCCCTAGAGACACTCCCACGGTCAAGGGCACAGTCCTGGCGCTGGCTCACCGGGTGGCCTTGGCCTGGCTGGTGCCCCTTGGCTCCTCATTCTTCTCCCCGATGAAGAAACTTCACTGGCTGTGGGAGTACACTACCCCATCCACCCCCTCCCCATGGCGGTGGTGGCTGGGGGATTGCCTAAAAGATCCTGCCCACAGCCCAGCCGACTTTCTCAATTACTCAGCCAGAGCAATGTGAGCTTGGTGGAGAGATCAGGAAATAAGAATGGAATCAGGGAATGGAAACTTTAAGTAAAGATCAATCATTTCCCTACTAGCAAGAGAGAGTGGAGGCTTTCTAAAGGACTCTCAAGGGGAAGCTGTAGCCTTGGGAGGAAAGAAGAAGGTCATCAGTCAAGAGCTGTCTCATATAGAATGCAGCATAAAGCGATGATCTCCAGCCAGACCGGCTGTTAGGCAGGTTGCGATCCTGTGGTCGGCATCTGTTGGGTTTTCCCAAATCAGTGGTCCAAGGTCATTTCCATACAACACAGGGCAAGACTGAACAAATCTACTAGAGAAACATTTCTTTCTCTCTGGCACTTCTTAAGCATCGATGACTAAAGGGATAGAGGACAGTGGCACGCAATGATAAGGCTCTCTGTGGATGGGTGCATTGTGGTAGGTGAAGGTTAGATGCAGCCATAGAATGTCCAGAATAGTTCCTTGCTCCTCCTGAGGGTCCCTGTGGGAGTGTATTCCTTCCCATCCATCTGCCTCAAGAAATCCCAAAGGATATGGACGTTCCTTATTGCTCCGGTCAAAAGGTCAAGGGAGAAGTCTGAATCTAATCTACAGGGAGTTTAATGTGCACTCTGTGAATGCTGGTAATTTCTGGTATATTTGCAATCCAGGAGCAGAGAAGCTGAGGACCTGGGAGCATGAAGTAACCTTGAAGCCTCCTGGTCCAAGTTTCTCATTTCGAAAGAGGACACTGAAATCTGGAAAGAAGCCATTCTTCAAGCATGCCGACCAGAGACAGGGGTGGGGATAGGACATGGCTTAGTGCCTCATAGCCCCCTTCTTCCATAGGTAGAGCTTTGCGGTTGAGTCCATAGTAGCCTGGCTAACAAGACTCTAGTTGATCCATGGCAGGAAGGGTTTAGTCCCATATTTGTTTTAATTTCTTTGCTTTTTCCCACCAAATCCCAAGAAACCCAACCCCACAGGCCTCCATACCTCTTGGGGTATGTTCCATGCCATGTAGACATGGCTTTTAAATTCATCCATCCACACTTCAGCCACGCGGAGGGCATTCCTGCGGACGTGGGCTGTGAGGTCCTCAGTGTAGGGCTTGTGGGCTCTCTCAATGTGGGCAATCCGAGAGCAGGGCAGGACTTCCACACTCCCGCCACACTGCCACACCTGCAAAAGACACAGAGCCACTCATCAGCACCCAGACCCAACTTTGAGCCTCTAAATCATATCACAGGTGACCACTCAAAATGAACATGGACAGATTTAGCTCTCTTCTCCTTGTCTCTCAGAACACTGTCTGCAAAGGGAGTGAGCTCCACCTTATTTCTATTCCTATAGCAGGAAGGAAGATTATTGAGTCATTAACTTGTGTCTTTTCTTATTGCTGTGGACTTACTAGCAAAGAATTAATGCACTTTCTCTCCCCCTTCCATCCCCACCACAGAAGACACTAAATGTCTTGCGACCATAAACCTCAGTTCTCCTTGCCACTGGGGAAGAAGCTATCAACACCCCTGATGATGGTCTCTGCAGCAGTGCCTGACATGGAGGGACAGGCAGAGATGTCATCTAAACATGGTCTGGACACAGGTTAGTGATCACCACAGGGAGAGAAAGAGATGCCTTCTTGCTCCGTCTTTTCCAGGCCCTGAGTTCTGATAGACCCCAAGGCGGGAGGAGGCTGCAAAGAAGAGGGATGACACAAAACTTTTCACGACCCTGTGAACTGGATACAATTTGATTTTGAAAAATAAAGAAAACTGACCTTGTATTCTTAGTGTCAAGGGACAGTGTCTTGGAGCCCTTACCACAATCATTCCAGCCACACTGAAGGTTCAATGTGGCTGGAATGTGCACCTCCCTCTGTACTTTGAAGCCTTTGCCCATTCCATCTGTAATTTTAGACTGCCCTCTCCACTCCTTCTCCAGTTGAAAAAATATTCTCTCTCAAGATCTTGGCTACATGGCCCCTCGCTGTGGGGCCTCTGCTTACTTCTTGGGCACAGAGTCAATTGCTCCGTCTTCTGGCCTCAAAGCTCTTGATATCACAGCGTACCCATAGGGTCAGGCCCGTTCCCTCACTGTGGTCCTGGAGGACGGAACTACCATATCTCATTAATTTCTCATCTCCAGCACCTAACACAAGGCCTAGTACACAGAGGTACTGTGTAAATACTTGTTGGATAAATATGTCAGTGATTGATGTTTAATCAGTCAATCAACCAATACATGGTTGATATAATAAATGTGGGATGAATCTGAGATACTGGTCAGATCTGATGAATATCTGGCACACAATCAGGACTCGATTGGTCTCGGCTATTACTATGCACATTAGATACAGAAGAATTTTCAGAACTCCTGGGAAGTCGTTCTTATTATTTCCAGTTCCAAATGAGGAAACTGGGACTAAAGGCTGCCCCTTGCCGAAGACCACACAGCTGGTACCGGAGACAAAGGGATGTGTCTGACCCCCATGGGAGTTCAGTGCTCACCCCGGGACTATGCATTGAAAGGAGTTCCCACCCCCAAAGGTGGCCTGGGCATCAGAAGAAGCCTAAGGCTGTGCCCCTTCATTTCTGTGACCTACACATTCTGGGAATCGTGATGATTTCCAATTCACTTTGCTCAGATTTTCAATGAAAGCCTGTGAATATGTTATTGACCACACACAGAGTCAGGATAATTATTCTTTTTGCAACTGGAACAGAAGCTATTACTTGACATATTTCAGCAACATGACACAGAACATGATTCGTAACAAAGCTCTTTTATGACGAGACCTGTTTCTCAGTCAGTCGGTTCACCACTTCACCTTAGAGTGGGCACCTCTGCCGTGGTTCTGATCAGAAGGGTGCCCTCAGGCTCACAGTTCAAGGAGCCGTGTGAACTCACTCCTTTGTTCTTGAATCCAGTTTCTTCCCCATCCTGCAGCCACGGCCCTGTCCAGACCGCTGCCATGTCTCATCTGGACTCTGCATAGCCTCCAAACCCCTTTCCCTCATGCCGTCCTCCTCCGCTCTCTCCTCCACCCAGCAGCCAGTGACTCTTGAAGGTGTAAATTGGATGATGTCTCCCTTGCCCTGTGCCCTCCCCAGCACAGCCCTGGAAGCCGCTGGGCCTGCTACCTGTCCACCTGTGCTTGCTTCCTGACATACTCTGTGCAGCAGCCACCCTGATACCTGCTTCCTCCAGCTGGTTTTCCTCTCATGGCTGGGCTTCTGCACATGCACCTACACACCCATCCCTCTCTCACTTCTCCCCACTCCTTCTCGGGGTGCCAGTTCAGCATCATGTCACCGTATCCCCTTCAGCTAGGTTAGCCTGTCACATTCTGTGGTCCCTGCCCTCTCTTTCCTCATCACAGAACTTCTGTAATTGCTTGTTCAACTATTTCCTTCCTGCTTTCAAAATGTTCTCAGGCTCTTCGCCAGATTCTCCATTAGGTAAGTGCTGAATGGTGCTCTGAACAGATCACAGGTTTCCAGCCAAGGTGCGGTGGTTGCACAGTACACAGTGCTTTAAAGCTCAGCTTTGGAGCCAGTGAGAGCTGGATTCAAACTGTTTGCCTCTGTCACCTGCTGCAGCACCTTTGGTAGGTTGCTTCTCCTCCCAAGCCTCAATTTTATCCAGCAGAAGGGGATGGGGTGCAGATATGTGTTCAACCCTGTGCCTGCCTCTGTGTCAACACTGTATGGATGGAAGTGAGGGAGGTAGGGACAGGACTTCTGGGTTAATTCTGGCTCTGCCATGTGGTGACTTTGGGCCACTTAACCTCTTGTCTATGAAATGTGCATGGCAGTGGTTTCTGCACAGGGCTGTGGGCTCGGGAAGCCCCTGTCATAATACTGGGACACTATAAGCTCTCAGTCTAAGCACATTATTATTTTACATTAGCCATTATAATTGCTGCTGTTTGGTTCCTGCTAACATCTACATTCAGGGAACAAACGACTGCGGAGGACTCATGTATCTGGCTGAAGACCAGCAGACAGCAGACAGGCTGCCTTCCAGAGAGCCCAGCCCAGAGGGGAGGGGCAACAGGAGGCCCCTCCATAGAGGCTGTGGGAGCACTTGAGAGCCCAGAGGTCATGCCCACTCCCCTCTATTCAGTGGCAAGGAACTCATGTATGGGAAGGGTGGTGGCATCTGCCTTGGACACAGCTGCTGGGTTCCTGGAAGCTTCTAGGCGCTGGAGCAGAGGACACAGATTTGGTGTGTTTACCCCCCAACTTCTGGACCCAGCCCTGTGACACTGAAATTCATAAGAGAAAGCCTGTGCTCTCTGATCCTTGGGTGATGAGTGGCTCCACTGACCAACGCCTGACACAGAAAGATCCCTGAAAGTCCCTACCTGCAGCTGATTTCAGAGACCCCCTCATGGCAGACAAAGGATGGGAAAGATCACTGGCAATGAAGCATCATGAAACTTCCAAGGGGGCTCAGATGGAACAGGGGATGAAGAAGTAAGGGAAAAGGAGCCGGGCATGGGACACGTCGCAGCTGGCACGCTGTAGCAAGGCCCAACTCAGATGGAGGCTGTAGCCAGGAAGGACTGTGCCAGAAAAGCAGAGCCCCTGGATGGAGGGTAGGTGTGGCACAGAATGATGGCTTCACATGGTCAGTTCCAGGGGGCGGGACTGCCGAGAGGAGGGAATGCAGCAGAGGAGGGCACAAAAGGGGAGGCTCAGAAATGAAGGCCAAGGGTCAGTAACCAAGAAGGCAGGTAAAGTCACAGAGCACAGGAAGCAATTACCAAGATGCAGAACTTAATTTTTATATAGGGTGCACGTGACCTCATCTTACCACAAGTGAGGCATGTGCTGAGTCTTACAGGAACTGGGGATACCTGACACATGTCAGCCCTAAGCTAGATCTTGTGGCATCTGGATGGACATTGAGCAATGTATTTCCTGACCACACCCAAGTTCCTTCCTGTCTTTGTGCCTTTGTACCTGCTATTCCATCTTTTTGAAATAATTTTCCCCAACATGCTATCCAGCTCAAATATTACCTTCTTTGACCCACTTGGTCTAAAGTAGATCCCCTCTAGATATTTCAGTGACCTGCCCTTTTTCTTAATAACGCTATTCATTATACTTCTATTCATGTATTTATTCTTTCAATGTCTGTTCCCCCTGCCTCTGCCCCCTGCTAGAGTATAAGCTCCAGGAAGGCAAGGATCATACTGTATACACCAGGCATTTAGTAGGCATTTGAACGAGTGATTCGAGAGTCAGTCTAAGTATAGACTGGAGGTTTTGACTCACTCAGCTGGAACCCTAATAAAGGCCATAAACATAAAGTGTGGCTAGATTTTACTGAATACAGTGACTTCCTTCAAACGCAAGCAGTTTTTCAGTAGAGCTCTAACATTTAAGTGCACACTGCTGTAACTAAGAAAGTCACTTTGGCTGCAGAGCTTAAATTAACATCATAAAACCCAGGAAGTGATCAAATGAGCACGGTGGATAGCAGGCAGGCAGCTTCGTCTTGTGGAACGATGAACTCGGTGTAGAGAAAGCCCCCCACCTTGCCAATGCTTGCATACACCCCCAGAGGAGTCACTGGGGATGATACCCTAGGAGGTTTAAATGAGATGCTGTACATAAAGTTCCCACTAGTAAAGACAGGTGCATAGTAGGTTCTTAGGGAAGGTCTGGTTCCTTTCCCTTCTCAGGACTGGGAGCTGCTGGCACAAGGTCAGGGTCAGAAGACCTGAGTTCAGATTCTATGTTTGTTACTTCCATAAACAAGTCTGTTTCCCTCGCAAGCCTCAGCTTCTCCCAGCTGCCTAATGTTGGAGCTGGACTCAGTGATGCCGTAGATCCCTTCCACTTCCTGCATTCTGGGGTTCCAAGTTTTTTTGCCAGTACCTCAAATGATGCTCAGTATTTGAGACCCAACTGACAGAGTTGGAATTTGGCAGTTGTAAAACAGGGAGACACTGGAGGAAAGGCAGCGGGATACAGTTTGACCATTTCTCCCACTCAGAGACTGGTGATCACTCTGCAGCTTATGGTGGGAAAACCAAGTGACACTCCTGCAGTACATCCATTTGCATGTTTATGTCCCCCTGAAGCCCTATGTGGAGAAGGATTCTGAAGCTCTGACTCTTTCTGGGAAGCATTCTCTGGGCTCAGTGTTAAAGCATGCCACAATTCATTAGCAATGTTTACTGCAGGGACGGCATGGGTGGTGGTGGCACCTCAGCCTTGTACTTCATAGCCACATATCACAGGACCTCATATCCTATCCAGCTTTTATCTTCTTAAGACTTTTAATGAGCTCCCTGCTCTTGGCAAAATGTTAACCACTTTTCGTTTGACCCAGAAAGCTTCCTTCCTGCTCTCCATCCATCCAAAGCCAGCATGACCCAGTTCCTCCAAACTCCTGAAACACAGGATTTGTACCACTCCTGTGGTCCTTGTTTCTTGGCTCATGTTGTTAATTATTTTTTTATGTGTAGCAGTCTTGCCTAACTTGGCTGTGAAATGCTGAGGCAAGAGAAGGAAGCCAACCCAGGCAGACAGTGGAGGGGGGCAGGGCGGAAGACGAGAAGGATGGAGGCTGAGGCCTGAGAACAGCTGGTGGAAGACCAGAAATGCAGGCAAACGAAGACACTGACTAGGGCTGGGCAGGGCCTCATTCTTGGGCATCCTTCCATTTTGCACCCAGGGGAACTTCACTCATTTTGCCCTGGTCCTGCCTCTGCATGGGAATAAGAAGGGCAGGGAAGGCAAGCCAAGAAAAAAGCCAGGAGCTATCAGCAAGCTGGGGGCCAAGGGCATGGGGTGGGGGTGGGGGGCATGATGTAAAATGTGGAGTCAACCTCCCTCTGAAATGCCTCTCATTCCCACTCTTCCAACCTCTGCTTTCCAGAGAAAGCTCACATTCCTTAACATGATCTGCAAGACCTCTGAGAATGGTTCCCTTATTCACTGCAGCTTCGTCTTTCACTCTCTACTGGCCAGTTCCACCAACTTCTCTTAGTTCGTGGGGCAGACTTAGGATTTGTGTTCTTGGATTTCTACCCTTCACCCCATCCCATTCCCTTTACAGGACTCTGCCCCCCCCTCCTGCCCCCATTCATTGATTTGCCTGAAAGTTCCTATCTACTTTCTCTGGCTGCCCTAAATTTGATTAAATGTCTCTACTTTGCACTCCCATCTCACATGTACTTCCTCTTGCACAGAGCTTAAAATAGCTGTGTGTGTGCAAAATGCATTGTACAGTTTAGGGACACATTATACAAGGAACAACTGCTTACCTACCACCCCACCTAAGAAACAGGGCACAGGCAGTAACTTAGAAATGTCTATATGCTTCTTACTCCCCAAGGTAACCCATTACCCTGAATTTTGTCCTGGTCATCAACCTAAACTACCTGTTTAGTTTTACCTGGCTTTGAATGCTGTATAAATGGAAGCGTATTGTCTGCATTCTGCACCTTGCTTCTTGCTTCATTTATTTTCATCACCATGGTGTTCCATTGTATAAAATACAGCAGTTTATTTATGTTTTCTCTTGATGGTCAACAGCATGCTTGTTTCCAGTAAATTAATAGCACTCCTCAGAACATATTTATATGGGTCTCTTGGTGTCCAGGAGCAGGCATGTCTCTGTGTACTGACATCTCAGTGGAATTTCTGAGGCACAGGTTATATACATATTCACTATTCCTAGGGAAAATGAAACTTATCCACCACAAGTATACCAAGTTCCGCTCCCACCAGCACAGATGAGCACTCATGTTGCTCCACAATCTTGCCAATATTTGGCATTGTCTAACTTTTTAATTCTTGCCAATCCAATGGCTGTGAAGTTCACTCCCACTGTATTTTTTCCTTGCAACTCCCTGATTACCAGTGTGATGGAGCTTTTTCCCTGTTTATGGGCCCCCGATGCCAGACTGTGAGCAGACCCTTGGCCACCTGGCTCTCGTTATGAGATCTCTGGGGCCTCAGCAGGCCTGGCACTGATAGGTGCACGATAAATACTTATTGCATAAATGAAGGATCAAGAGTTGGGCCTTGGTTCTGAATTATCCCCAGTGTACTCACTTGGTGCTCTCCCAGGTTTCTAAGGGCAGATATTTCATTACTTTAAAGTATAAGGAAACATTTTTAAAGCCTGACAATACTTATTCTTCCATTAGACCCCACAGAAAAACGCTCCCTGGAGATACAGTTTCCCAAGCTTTCTTCTTGCAATAAACACTGCCAAAGAGTCGCTGGACAGAATTGCTGCTTGGAAAAAAAAATGATGCTTTTTCTTGGAAGGTGTCCCTGAAAGGGTTTGATTTTGGGTCAGCCCTAAGAAGCACTTGAAGTGGTTTCTCTGTTTGAAAGAGATTTTTCATAACTATCAGAAAGCAGCAGGAGGATTCATCTGGCAGAATTCCAAGGTGAGACCAGCTGAGCTGGAATGTCTGGAAGCTTTTCATGAAGAAAAAGTTAAAAGGCTGTTTTGCAGGGACTTGAGACTTGCTGAAATAGTGGCTTATCTACAGGAAACCCGGGGCAGCGATGGTGCAGAGCTCAGCACACAAGCCCATCACATCCAGGGGACCCAGCTCCTCCTCAGTGCTCCCAGTGCTTTGCCTATAAAGACTGGGGCCACGGGAGTTCATTTCCTCGTGGGAAATTCCATGAGCATCACTTTGCAAGTATGTGGTCATTGAGATTAGATGGCATCTTTTCACGGTTCCAACTGAGAGCTGATTCATGGTTACCTCAAATCCCGTATCAGCCAACAGGCCTGATTGATACTGTCTGAACTCAGGCTAGGTTGGGCTCAAGACAAAAAGGAAGAAGTCAGGCCCGAACATACTGGGGTTGGGGAAGCTGAGTCAGGAGTAGGGTGGCCGACTCCTATTGCTCCTTTAATACCTGTGTCTCCTGTACATCTCTCAGCCTTGCTTATAGTCTAGGCCACATGAACAGCTCAGGCCAATGAAATGAGAGGAAACTATAGCTGTCTGGCCAATGTGGGTAAACATCCAGTATGGGAAGCCCATGAGCACATTAAGTCCTTTCTCTGCAAATCAGCTGGATGTTTGAGCCAGGATGACCTTGACATTCAAAGACAGGGAATCCACAAGAGAAGCAATGTGAGTCTCTCTTGGTCACTTCTTGGAGAACAGCTCCCCAGGAGAGTCTCGCACCCTTCATGGGACTGTGATGTGAACAGGAAATACACTTGTCCTGGGTTAGTCCCCCAGGGCTTTGGGGCTGCTATTGCAGCCTATAATCATTTCCCTGATTAATATAAGCTGCCAATGTGTAAAGAGGTAAGGTGATTGGAGAGGCTGAGGCCCTGTAGTACCGGGAACTAGGGGTTCAGTCTATTGGGTTGGACTTTGTAGCAGAGGGTTTGAGGCATACGGAGAGATTGTCTGGAAGGTGACAGCTTCACATATCCAGGTGATGAGCCCCTTCAGAGCAGGACCCCACTAGAGGCTGAGGATACAGACAGTAGGAGTCCCAGGGGGTGAAAGAGGGAGCTGTCAGGAGTCAGCATGGTGTTAACTCCCCTGCAAAGAAGGTTTCAGGTGAGAGTCTGGTTCAAGTTCAGAGGTCAGAATACCTAAGGGAGAAGCCAGCAGGGTAGAAGAGGAAAAGCCAGGACTTTGAGATCATGCATGGCTCAGGGTTTCTGACAACTACAGACAGCAGCCCCGAGGCAGGTGCACCAATCCTAGGGTGAGCCAGGGGAGGCCAGGGCTGCAGCCACACCTCCAGCACTGGTCAGGTAATGCAGTGTAGACAGGGCTGACCCTCACAGCTTCCCACTGCATGAGGCTGGGAAGGCTGGGAAGGCTGACTATTGCCAGTCCAGGCATTTCTATAGAACCCAAACTATAGAAGCCCCAAGCTCTGAGGCAGCAGAACAATGCACCCTTGAACAACATAGGGGTTAGAGGTCTGATCCCCCAAACAGTTGAAAATCCAACTATAACTTTTCACTCCCTCAAAACTTAACTAATAGTAGCCTGCTGTTGACCAGAAAACATAAAGTCAATTAACACACATTTTGTGCATGTATTACATGCTGTATTCTTACAATAAAGTAAGCTAGAGGAAAGAAAACATTTTTTTTTCAAATTATCACAAGTCTCCAGAAAATTGTCCAACATATTTATTGAAAAAAAATCCACATATAAGTGGACCCATACAGTTCAAAACTGTTGTTCAGTGGTCAACTGAATTGGTTTTGACCAAGCTCCAAATCAGGGTCCCATTGACACATGTGCTGTCTACTCTAATCGTGTCTGTTTTGAGCTAAGATCTCTGGCCCCATTACCATCACTGATGCTGCCAAGGAATAATAATGTGCTTGAATGTAGCAGGGACTCCAGAGCAATTTTCTGAAATCCAAATAAACACCTTCCCACCCCTAGTTTGAGAGTCATTTTTGTCAGATAACTTATCCCATCCATTTAACTCGGGAGTGTTCAGAGCCCTCTCTGGTGGGTTAAGTCCCTTTGAATTGCTGTGAGCGCCTTCTCCTTGTGGACATATTCAGAAAAGCTGGCTCTATTCAGCTGCTATTCAAAGCTGATCCCTGGACTATGTTTAATTTATACTTTCCTATATGAAGATGAACCACTTACTCATTTAAAGTGTTTCCTTTTTTATGTCTTTAATCAGTGGCTGTTTCTTTCCTCTCTCAGAAGCTTAATTTAATCAGAAACAAATTCCACACATATGAATGGCTCATTAGCATGTCCCAATCAAATTTAGACTGACTGTCCATACCAGAGGCCCATCAAAAGGGCAACACTTTAAGGATATCTCTTTGGATCAATGTCCAAAGAGGATTACCCATGAAAAGTCAGGAGGGTCCTTTCTGAAATGCAGGGCAACCAGGACTCACTGGAGGGAAGCACAGTGCAGGCCACCTGACAGGTGACAGGTAACCCATGTGTCACTGAGACAGCATAGGTGGGGAAGTTCAGCAGTTTGGCAGACCCTGGGCATAGACGTTAGAGGAATTTATGTGTCTGGCTCAAGCATTACTTGCATTCAGCTGAGTTGGACCCCCAAGGTTATCACTCAGATGAGAAAAAATGAATCTGAGATGCTGAACATCCTCCCACTCAGAAAATGATATTTGTTCCAAGGAGCTTTCCTCTTACTCTATTGGAATTCAGATTAAGAAAGCCAGTGTGCTGGGTCTTCACTTGAAGAGATTTGCCCTTCTCATACACATCAGGATGAATTGTCAGATTGGGTATCATCTTTGAGAGGCACCTATAGCAAACTCACACTAGAAATGGGGATTTGTGCAAGAGAGCAGTATGGTAGCATGGCACGCCTGAGGAGGACCAATAGATTATTCCATCTAACTTCCTGGGTGAGCAAACTGAGGGTCAAGGTCACATGATAATCTAGAAGCAAAGTAGGAAAAGTGTTCAAGACTTCTGCCTCTTGGGAGGTAGGAGGTCACTGTGGTTCAGAGCACAGGCTCTGGGGTTAGACAGTCCCGGTGTGAAATCCTGCATTTCCCATTTGCTGGACTGGTGACTTCAGGCCTTCTAACATTCAGTTTTCTTTGTCTGTGAAATGGAGACAAGTGACGCTGCAAAAATAGTTATTGTGAGACTTAAGTAAGGTTGCAGGGAGGTTTGTTTTCAACATTTAGCTCAAATTTAGAGCCCACCAGGTAGTAGGTATAATTATTATCACTGCAAGACTCCACTGATGATAAGATTCACCATTGCTATAATTAGAGCTTTTTAGGGCAGGAGGAAACACTACATTCCTCTGAGCTCAAGATTTATATATTCAACTACCTACATGTCACGTCTATTTGTGTGTCTCAGGCATCACAAGCTTACCTTGTCCAAAACCAAGTTCTTGATTTCCTTCCCTGCCTCCCCTTTGGTCCCCTGGTCTTCCCCTTCATCCACCTAACAGCCCAACCCTAAAACCTAAATAACAGTAATTTATCCATAATTGTGTCCTGTCCCTCCTCCACCATATCCAATAAAACATCAGCAAATGCAGTCAGTTCTATCTCCTAAATATAGCTTAAATTCAATCAATCTCTCTCAATCTGCACAGCCAACATCCTGGTCCAAGCCATCAGTATCTTTGTGTGGGCAACTCTATTAACTGCCTCCTAACAAGTCTCTTTGATTCAACCCTTGTTGCTCTCTAATCTATCGCTGAAAATTATAAAGCAGATCATGTCCCTTTTCTGCTTTAATTCAGCAATAATGTATTGAGCTCTTACTAGGAGCCAGACCTATTGTATGATATGTGAATTTTGTCACTGAACAAAAATATACAAAATCCCTGACTTTCTGAAACTTAAGCTCTGTGTTTTCTATTGTAACCCTTACTATGGGCTGAATTTTGTCCCAAATTTGTCCTCTGAAGCTCAATTCCCCCCCATGCAACGGTATTGGAGATAAACCTTTTAAGGAGGTGATTAAGTTAAATGAAGTCAGAAGTGGGGGCCCTGATCAGACATAACTGTCATCCTTATAAGAAGAAGAGACACCAGAGCTCCCTCTCCACTGTGAGGACACAGCCAGAAGGTAATATTCTGAAGTAAGGAAGAGAGCTCTCACCAGAACCAGACCATGCTAGCACTCTGATCTCGGACCTGTGAGAAAATAAATTTCTGTTGTTTTAAGTCCCCCAGTCTATGGAATTTTGTTATGGCAGCTGGAATTAACAAACACAGCACTTACTGCAATTAGTAACTATACATCTATTCTTTGTCCACTTTTATCAGCTGTCTGTCTCATTATACCATTGGCTTCAAGAAGGAAGGGGCTGTGTTTACTTTTTAAACATTGAATGCCCAATGTTAAACATTGCACACCCGACGTCACATATGGCAGGCATCTAACAAATGATATCAGATGAATGAACTGCATTAAATGTACACATAAAATTGTAAGTTGAATAACCACATGTCCTGGGTGTCCCATGACGACATTGGTTTAGACCTGTTGTTCTGGTGTAATTGTTTAATTGTTGACATCATTCCCTTTCATTCTCAAAGGGCTCTGGTTTGGACAATAAGTTGTAAGTTATTTATATATTTATTTATATATGCCAAATTTTTAAGGCACAACCTGATGGAGGAAACATTAGAATCCAAGATAAGTGTCTGTCTTGAAATCAATACTAACATTTTCTCTCCCCTACTCCATGATTTCTTTACATAACCAGGGCAGTGAAAAGTACACAAGTCATCAAGACCCTCACTCACTGCTGAGCAGCACAGCAGTAGGTGTGAGGAATGAAGTGGGGCGCACCCAGTCAGTGGCCCACCGCCTGCCAGGCACTGCACCAGGCAGGGGGAGGGACCAGCTGTCCTTAGACTTCCCCAAACCAGATGGACGGCACAGACGTAGAGAGAGACCCAGCACCTAGAGGAAATGTTGTTCCCTGGGGTAGGTTACACCAGGGATTAACCCTTTATTTTCAGGACTGACTTTATGTTCAGGTAAGGCTTGCTTGATAGAAAACCTTGTGCGTAGGGGCAATTTCTGTGAACAGTCCCCATAAGCCCTGGGAAAACTTCCTCAGCGGGGTCCTGCCTCTTGCATCACCTCACAAAGTAAACAGCACCTGTCGTAGGAGTAGATGTCTCTGAATTCCCTTTCTGCAATTGCAGATATATGAATATTATGTCTTGGCAAAAGAAAACTACAACAGTGTCTGCATGGAGAGGAGGAGGAAGGGTGGGAGAGCAGGAGGAAGAGGAGCCCATGCTCACTGTCTTTCTTTCTTTTTTATTGGAATATAGTTGATATACAATATTATATTGGCTTCAGATGTGCAACATAGTGACTTGATAATTATATACATGACTAAATGCTTGCATGGTAAGCATGGTCACCCCCTGTTACCAAGATAGTTCAATAGTACTGGTAATATTCTCTCTGTTGTCCTTCCATTCCCCACTTTCTATCTGTTGCTCTGGGGAACTGACTCTGGCCCTGCCCGTGGTCCCTTCCTGGGAGATCAGAACCATGACGTCCTGGCGGCAAAGCAGCTACCTTCCCGGATCTGATACAAAGCAGTAGGCCGATTCGCTAAAGCAAAACAAAACATCAAAAAGAAAAAGAAAAGGACACACAGAGAGAGAGGGAATGACTCTCTGGAGCTTTACCATACATCGCTGGCTCCCAGGGTTTTTTCTCTTTTTTCTCCAAATCAGGAAATTAAACATCAATACATTACTATTACCTAATCCAAAGCTTTTAATCAAATGTCATTAATTGTGTCAATAATGGCTTTTAGAGCTATCTTCCTCCTTAGTCCCAATTTTTTAAGAAGGTAAGAATTTCCTTCAGTTTGACTCTCAAAATCCTTTATCAATTGTTACCTCTTCATTGTTTTAATCTTATTTTTCTATGGCTCCCTCACTGAACACAATTAAAAAAACATAAGCATGGAGACCCTTCCAGAGTAAAATTGTCCATGGGGGTTCTCCCTCTTCTGCTCCCCACCATTTCTAGCTAATTGCTTCATTATGTACTTTTTTAATTGCTTTGTTCTTTAGGGATTAATTTTGTACTTATCTTTACTAGCCATAAAACTTTTACAACGTACTGTTAAACTGCGTCTGTTTGGAGGCTGGTTTGTAATTGCAAGAGTCACTCCATAACTGGGGTGCTAAAGATTATGCACTATGGCAAAGGAGCTCTCCTCTCAGTGTTTTCAGATGCCCTCTGGCAGCTGGGTATGGTGGAATAATTGGTTCTGGGCTGCTTAGGGTGCCAAACTTCCCTCGTATATGAGGCTCACAAGTGAGGAAGACCCAGGGGGCCACACCTAGTGACACACATTCCAGCAGAGCAGGGTGACCTATAGCTGACCACCTAGAAGGAAATGAAAATTCCGGCCATCCCCTCATGGCCAAGTCCATACTTCCCTGGGGGCCCTGGCTCTTGGCTTCTACTACAAGCAGGCACTAGAGGTCACCTTCTCCCACCATTCATGGTCACATAAAACCTCTTAACTCCCTGGCTCCTGTCCATCTCCATCCACCCCTGCTTAGGCCTTGGAAATCTATCTCCTATCGCCACCCCTCACCTCTACCTGCCCCCTCAAAAGACCTTTTCCAGCTGCATCCATATGCCTCTGTATCCATAAGCCCTTCCTCTGCTTGAACTTTCATTTTACAAGGTGGGCATTTAGAGGTTTTGCATCAGACAACTGTGTTCAAATCCAAGCTCCACCACCCTGTCTCTGTGGGGCCTGGGTAAATGTCTCAGCCTTGCTGAGCCTTGGTGTTCTCATCGGTAAAATGGGGATAAAAATGCTAGTCCTTCATGGTTCTGGGGTGCAGTAAATGACTTATCACATGAAAGTCACTAGGATGTAAGCTCTATTAGGGCACAACCTAGCCTATCCTGTTCATCACATTATAACCAGTGCTCAGCACGGTGTCTAGTATTATGTAAACACCCTAAGCACAAAGTAAATGTTTGCTAGATGGTAGCGATTATTGTTAGTATTCATCTTAGCTTGGCTGTTATACTCCTGAAATGAAGCCTTCCGCTGACATCTGTGATTTTCCACCAATCCAGTACATATCTTTCTAGTCAACTATTCTCTGTAACTATGGGCACCCCCTGCCCCCCTACCCTCCTCCACATTTCCTATGCCCATACTTAAATCTAAAATCTATTCTCAGTTCACTTTTACCCTCACTGGGCTCCTCCATCCTCTTGCCTTCAGAGGACCCACAGAGGACAACTGATACCTTGGTCTCATCTCCATGATTTTTCTCTGCCCTTAGTTTTGTAGTTCTGGCTTCCTGCTCAAGGAAGATTCCAGGAATTGCATTCTTCTGTTCCCCATTGACAAGTGCATACACAGGCATCAGAGTAAATGCTCACTGCATGGGTGAATAGATGGATTACATTGTTATTCCATCACCAAACTTGCCATATTTCCCCCTCCAAGCAGCTCTCTGTCCAAACACCCTTGCCTTCATCAATGGCACATTCAAGTCTCCCATTTGGGCTTTAAATTTCAATGCCATCTTTGGTGAACCTTTAATAACTAACTCATTTATAAGAACCAGGAAAGGCTAGGTCTTGACTTCCAATGATCACTCAAGCTATTATTAGCATCCAAAATAGTGCTAGTGTAACACATGGACAATGTTTGGTAAAACTTTGAGTCACTTAGGAAGGACAAAACCTTGAAATTTACAATCTATGTTTGGTGCTTGAAGTCTTTGGCTTCAGAAGACCACATAGATGAATACTGATTCCACTGTATAGCTCTCAGCCTTCTATAGGCTTTACTGCATAACAGTGGCTGAAGGACAATCCAAAGTAGATTCCAATTCATGACAAAATGACGCAGAACAGCTCGCTGCCCCCCAGCATGTGAAGTCACACACTCACACACACAGAGGGATGTATTATTCCAAGCTCTCAGACTCTTCTGAACTCTAGCTTCAGCTGGCTAGAACCAATCACAACATTTAGAAGTAACCAGAGACTGAAATCCAATTTAAGGTGTTTAATTTTCTCTGTCTCCAGGGATGGGAGGTAAGAGACTGTGCCTGCAGCTTTTCTATGAGATGCTGCAGCTGGTGGTTTCCTGAGACATTTTCCGCGGAGTGGGAATGCTGGTGCCCACACTCTTTCTTACTGTGCTGCCACAGACCGGCTGATTTACCGGAAACTGTGGTAGCCAGGTTTTTAATGATCTTCCTTGTAGCTGAGTGGGAACAGCCATGATGCTGGCAGCGAGCTGAGGTTACTCAGATCCCTCCGCTCAAGGCCTCTGAGGACAGCCACAGAGTTTACATGTGTGTCGGTACACAGCAGGCTTGAAAGCACACGTTGACCTGCCTGGACCTCTTTCACTGGTAATTGTAGCAAAGTCTCTAGCCCTTTAACCATAGGAGCATTTTGTAAAAGTTTTGAACAGTGGTGATGCCTCTTCTAGGAAGTTACTACAGACCCTTCTTTGCTTCCTCTTCCTCCTCTGAGTCTCGGGCTCCCTGAACCCAGATTTCTGACTCCCCATCTGTTTCTGGCTCCTCTCATGTGGCAGCTCCTCAGTCTACCTCTTTTCTGCTCTCTGGACTCTGGCTGTCTACTCAGCCCTTGTCTTTGTCACCCCGAGTTTTGAAGTTTCCCGGGACCTCTGTGAAGCCCCTGTGGTGGTGTCTAACCCAGGCCCCATTTCCCACTAGGGATTTGGGCTGAATCATCAAACACTGAAACTGTACGTGATGGTTTTCCAAAGCAATGCAGGCCCAGGCTAGTCCCTGAAATTAAGCTTTATGCCGTTGATGATTTTAAGCCCTCAAGGCAGTGGTAGATAAGCAACATGACACAGTGATAAGGCATGAGCTTTGAAACCACTCAGGCTGGTTCTCATCTTGAGCTATTTGGGGAGGTATCTTATCCTGCTATCTAAAGGTTCCTAATTTACAGAATAAGGATAACAACATGGACCTCATAGGTCTCACATAAAGTTAATAAGATAATAAACACAAAGAGATGGGGCAATAGCATATAATAAACAGAAGTCCCTACTTTCATTATTATTACTATTATTACTATCATCATCTTCCAGACTTGTGGCCAGTACTGCTGTGAGTTGTAGAGCACGTTATCTGCTTTATGAAATAAACTTCTTCTACTGCCCAAGAGCTTATGTCACTAAATCCAATCTTAGACATTCCAGACCCAGGAAATCCAATACTGGTAAACCATGGAAACGTGTGTTTGAGCTTAGCGCGAGGTCCTCCACGATAGGTGCACTTTCTCCCCTTTGCTTGAGTCACTGATGAAAATGTTGGCCAAGCCAGGATGAGCAAAGAGCCCACAAAGACTTCTTGTGAAGTGCCAGAGACCAGCTGTCTTCCCCATCTGAGGACTCCTCCCTGTCTGTCTCTGATCCTCTATTTTAGCCTCATGTCCTGTTACAGATCTAGTTCCCAACCTTAGGGGTCAGCCACAGTCATGCCGTTTGTCAGCTGTGACTCTACCATGTCACCCCAATTCTCTGGAATGCTCATCATCCTTATCTGTGCTCTTGGAACACACACTCGTTCCTGGGGACCCAGCCTAAATCACCTGCGAAGCCCCCGTCTAGTTCCACGGGTAGAGGTCACTGCCTCCTGGGTGCTGCTGCAGTGCATAATGGGTAGTTCACCCCCGCCATGCTGACCTCAGCGACTGTGCTTTACTTAGAGCTTTAATCCAAATCACATCCACCGTGATGAATTTTCAACTAGAAAATATATATGGAGTAAATGTCACTAAGGCAGTTTAATCCTCTTGGTCAATTTTCTATATAGTATAATTTTATTTTATTTTATATGAATTTTCTGGGTTTGTTTCACCAGAATTAATTTCATCGGGGTTAATTTTTTTTGCATTGATAGTATAGCTAAGATATGATTTATCCTTCAGTACTATTTTCTTTTTTACCCACATCATATTTTATAGTTAGGGCCTCCACCAGTGTTTTTTTCTGGTCATGATTTCAACCAAGTTTAGTTTTCCTGAATCAAATTATATAAATTTGTCAATATTTCTTTATTTAATTAATTTTTTCATTTTTAAAATTTTTACTGTGTTCATTGTTCATTTTTATTTAACCCTTTAGTTTGTGTTGATTATCTTTACTATTACTCATGGTTTGGAAAAAGAATAATGGTCTTCCATTTTTGTTTTTAAAAAATATTCTAGGAACAGCTCAAGAGAACATGTGACTGGGTTTTCTGGGTTATGGACTTTGTATGACTGCCATTGGTGGATCAAGGAACACAGAAGCCCTTGACATCAAAATGGAGGGGGGCGGTCCAAGCATTCTGTTCAAGCTCATGACATTTCCTATAAATCCTCTATTGTACTAGACCTAGACGATGGTAAGGTAGTTGTCTGTCCAGCTAGATGGAGAGCCAGTCAAAGGCCAACTCTTTCATTTACCTCTAGTTTCCCAGAATCTGGTGGGTGGTTTGAAGAATGAATGAATGAATACATAAATCAATGAACACACAAGGGAGATTGAGAGAAATTTTGCCAGATTTCTTATGAATGCCACTATATTATGCCTACTTATGGAAGGCATAATGGCTTCTGAAGCCATTCTCCTGGGTTCAAATCTCACCTTCACCATTTACCAGTCATGTGACCCTGGGCAACTTACATCACTTCTCTGTTCTTCAGTATATCACCTGTAAGTGAGAATAATCATGCTACCTGTATCATAGGGTTGCTGCAAAGATTAAGGAAGTTAATACATGGAAAGCACTTAGGACAGTAGCTCACATAAAATTACTGCTACATCACAATTAACTGTTAGTGTTAGTCATAAATCTCATCCATCTTTCTAGTGATACCAAGAGGTGATCATGTTCATTTCCTATTATAAGGAGCCCATTATTCCATTAGGCATCCCTTCCTTTTTTTTTTAATGGTTCTAATATTTGTTTCTTAAATTAAACTGATAACTACATTCATTAGAGCTCCCCCACTGCCACCCCAAAACATGATAGCTCTGATCTTCTGAGACATATAGAATATATTCTCTTGTATTTGACTGGCCTTAAAATTATAAACCTGTTTACTGAGCACATAGTAGGTTCCAAATCTGATAGTGGGTAAGTTTTTCTATGACTAAACTCTGAAAGGAAGAAGGGTACATTTGCTTATACCAAAAAAAAAAAAAAAGCCTTTGCATGGAAAAAACAGAACCAGAAGCAAAATCAAAAGACAAGTAACAAAACGGGGAGAAAATATTTGCAATATATGTGGTAGGCAAAGTATTACCATTTCTGATGTGTAAAGAAATTCTAAAAATAGAGAAAAGACCAACAATCCTTTTGAAAATGGGCCAAAGATATAAAATGCTCACAGAAAAAGAAATGCAAATGGCCTTAATCATATGAAAGGCTCTTAATAAGAGAAATGCAAATTAAAACTACTCTGGAAGCCATTCTCATCTGACAGATTGACAAATATCCAAATATTCCACAACTCTCTTGGTGGGAATAGTGCTACCATTTCTGGAGGGATATTTGACTATATCCAGCAAAATTACACATGCATTTGCCCTTTGACCTCACAATTCCACTTTCAGGAATTCAAATAATAGCTAGTGAAAACATGAGGAATGAATGCACAAGGCTATAAATCATAGCAGTATGCCCTCAAAAGGAAACTGGTAGAATAAACTATGGGACATTCATGCACTGGAGTACTACACAGCTATGAAAAAACAATGAGGAATAAACTATATACTATTAAAAATAATTTTCAGAAAAAAATACATAAAGCTAAAAAAACAAGGTAATGAAAAGTGTAAATGGTAACTTACCATTTATCTAAGAAAGATTACATCTATATTCACATACATATTTCCTTATATTTTTTGAAGTGTAAAGTAAAAGAAATAAAGAAATATTTATGTTAGAGGTAGTAAGAACACAGGATGAAAGGGACAGTGATAGAAGATAGAGTTTTTTGAATATACTTGTTTTTGTAGATTTGACTTTAGAATTATGTAAATATTTTCATAATTATAAAAAGTTACATATAAAAAATTCTTAAAAATCAAAAGCAAATGAAATAAATGAACCTGTTTATTAGGTTGGTAGGATAATCACACAAAGAGGAGCTATTCCAAATGACTTCAAATCACAGTAATTCGTATATCTCTAGTGGAATATAAACTACAAAAAGAAATGCAAAAAAATTTTAATTGTTTCTAGTAATCATATTGTTGGTGATAGTGTTATCATGAGTATTCTGAGAGAGTAAAATACATACTAGGGAATAAAATACATAATTTTGTAATTATGCTGGTGTCATTAAAGGCCACAACTTTTAGTGTAGAAGAAGGGAAATGTAGATATAAGATTGATAAGGTTAAGTAAAACCCCTACAGTCCTACATTTGAAAATGAGAGATCATCATGAGTGCCTGGAGTATTTTATCTCTGCAAAAATAACAAACATTTCTAGTTCTGACTGCTGAAAAGACCTAGAAGCATGAACAAACCCGGTAGCAATAAGTACCTCTAGTGCCCAGATTGTGATTTTTAAATACCATTTCTCACTAACAGAAAGCCGGCTCCTTAAGGAAATGAGGTCTGGAGCAGGAAATGTATACATGAACCTGGAACGCCCCTAAATGGCAGGGAAGCCATTAAAGAGGCAAAAGGGCTCAGGAACTAATGTCAATTGTCTCCTAACGGCCAAAGGTGGAAAACTTTTGACTCAGTAAGGATATTAAATGTAATGAATTGAAATACATCAAAAATATTTAAACCTATAAATTCATAATAATACTGAAAAAGCTAATTGGTCCCCTTTGGAAGATGGTAGAGAATCAATTCATTATTTTGAAAGCTATTATAGAATTATTTATTCTGACTTTTCCAAAAGAATCTTATTGTATTTTCAAGCAACCAAAGAATGGGTGGTGATAAATATCTCTTTATAAAAGCTAATAAATGAGGAATGAAATAAAAATATCACCCTTTTGCAGCCCCTAATGAGTTATTTGATCTAAGCAACATTTAGCAAAGACAGCTAGCATCACAAATGAGGAGACAACTAGACATATACCTCATATGGAAGTATACAAATATTGCCCATGAAATATTCTTGCTGTAAAATTGAACATACATCTCTAGATTGAACTCCCAATTTAAAAGATATATATTGGGCAGGACCTGTTAAATGACATCAGGGGAATGCCATCAGGAAAATCTAGACTGTGGGAGTCTCCACAGGACAAATCACCTGCTCTCTTTAAAAATAAGGCAGGGGGGAAAAAGCAGATGGAGAGAGAAATTCAATAATTAATAGACAGTTGAAAGACACAACCAAGTGGATCTCAAGGCAAACAAATTTTAAAATAAAACAAAGTTATGAGAAAATTAAGGAAATCTGAACACTGTTTGAATATTTGATGGTATTATGGAATTCTTTTCAACACTTTTAGAACTGAAAATAGTATTGTGGTCATATTTTTTAACAAGGTCTTATTTACTTTAGATGCATATTGAAATATTTTTTGATGATCTGATGTCTGGGATTTGCCTCAAAATAACTGCAGTTAGGGGAGGATTGGGTAGGGGTAGAGATTAAAACCAAATTGTGTGTTGACATGGTTAAAACTGGGTGATGGATGCAAGGGAATTTATTATACTATTTTATTTTTGCATATGTTTGAGATTTTCCATAATAAGTATTTTTTTTAAATCCCATTTATGATAAAGTATTTGGAATATGGAGCTCAATACCTTAGATTTTATATTACTTACTGAAAAGGACTTTTAAACCCAGGTTCTAAATCCCCTTCCTATATGAGGAAACACGTCATGTATAAGTCTTGGTCTGATGGAAACTGAAAGGAGGCATATATTACTTGCCCGTGTTCCCCAGAAGCTAAGGCATAGGCGTATAACCTAGGTTTAGCCATCCACATGCTCACTCTCAGGACTCTGAATCTTGATGAATGTCAAGAAGACCCAAGCAATGGTGCCCAGTATTCACTGGCAGGATCACCTAGAAGTGGCAGTGGGGTCAGTCCTGAATGGACTGTTCTTAACCACTTGGCTTTGGGTGTGGTTCTCATGGTCTAGTCTCTCTCTTGGTTTCTATTTGTTTTCTAAATCTGATTCTCTAGACTTCTTGTTAATTCTTTGAGATGTCCAACAGCCTTCCAATAAATTCCTATTCTGTTAGCCTGAGAGAGTTTTCTTTGCTTACAGTCTGGATTCCTGAGTGTTATCTGAATAAAAAGTTCAGTATAAAGCATGTTTAAAAAACTAAAGTACTATATAAACTGCATGGTAGTGTATTTATGCAACATGTATATCTACATGTATAACAGATATGATCATATATTTTGTATACAGAGCTTTTATAGTTTACAAAATACTTGGATAGCTTTCTTTCTATCTTTATTGTAAAATAATGATTATAATAATGAGATAATGAAGCATAAGAGTGAAATAACTTTTTTAGCTAACATAAATATTTTTAATCCCATAACACTATTAGGATAATAATATCTGGCTTGCCTATAGCACTTGGTTGCTATGTGCATTAAATAGGATAATTGTAAGTAGAGAACCTTGAAAATATATATGAAAGGCACTTGCCATTGTTATTTAGTTGATAGAGAAGCCACAGATGGACCTCGTCCAGGGACTAAGGAATTCTTGATACCTGGTGACTATGCAGTTTGTGAAGTCTACTCTGTCCCTACCTTCTTTGCTTCCTTCATCCCACATTCCCAGTGGAATAGCCACTGGCATTTTCCCAGGCCATGGAGAGATACTAGACTCTCT
The DNA here is from genome assembly GCF_030020395.1 of Manis pentadactyla. Classification (NCBI taxonomy): domain Eukaryota; kingdom Metazoa; phylum Chordata; class Mammalia; order Pholidota; family Manidae; genus Manis; species Manis pentadactyla. The sequence continues at coordinate 51,413,733 of NC_080027.1, forward strand.
GTGGCTGAGAAAGAAGACTTATGAGACAGGATGAAACTGGTAGACCAAAACAATAGAGGATGCCATGGATTTAGAATAAAGTCATAAGAGGTACTGAGGTACTGAGAATTCTCAAATGCAAATTTCTGCCTTATTATGTTATTCAGTAAGGATACCCAGATAAGAAGGACCTTAAATGATTTGTTGGTGACACCAAAGCCAAAAAGTGGAGCTTGTCAGTTGTCCTTCCTTCTGTCCTAGATGTTGCTCAGCTACAGAGGCAGAAAGGACAGAATCATTCAGAGGGAGAGATTCTACACCAGACTTTATGATAAGGCTAATCAGCAGCAGTTAAGAGGCAAGGCTGGCACTAGGGCCTGAGTAATATGGGTGACAAGGACTTGGTGACTTGTGGATATGTCCAAGTGGAGGTCCAACAGAGAGCCGTGTCTGAGAGCCTCTCACGTCTGTGATGTGTTCCAAAGAGTTCAATCCAGGCAGGAGCCACATACAGGTAGGGCCCGGTGGAGAGGAGAGGTCGCCCTCATCTCCTGCCTGCCTGGACCCCACGGGAAGGGCATGGGCACAGTTGTGGCATTCTAATCTATGGTTCCCATTCCAGAAAGGTGGAGACAGCTGCTATTCATATTGAAGAACTGAATATCAAGAAATAATTAGGAGGCTAGGCTTCCAGATCAGTTTTCTTAATGTCAATTCCATATAACTGAGGAGTTGCCTCTTTCAATACCAGAAAATTGACGTTTTACATTTTCCAAAGAAACCTTTAAATATGTGTATGTCCTTTTTGTCTTATTTTACAGAGTACACAGAATACAATTTAGGCTTTTCCATATGACTCAGGACTGTTACTAAGTTCATCATGACTGTGTGGTTCTGTGCTATGCTGTGAACACAAGGATCTGCCTTAACGTTGGGCAGAAAGAGGTCCAAGCTGCTGCGCTTTTGGTCACTTCATATGTATTCTTCACTCTATATTCAAATAATTTGCATAGGTTTGGAATATTTTGTTCCTTGTAAGTTTAGCATTGCTTGATGGTGAAACCATCTAGTCCTAGTTTCTGAATGGTGAGACTATATTAAACTATTGATTTTCGCTGTTTAATCCGTCAAGCTTTTAATTTCCATGTTTGCATTTCTCATGTTTGAAATTCTATTTTTATCCAACTATGACTGATCTTTTTAATGGTTTCTTGCTTCTTATTCACATTTTCAATCTCTTATTTATGTAAATATAGTATGCAACTCATTTTATATCCTGTGTCTGAAGACCCGATGCCTGAAGACCTTGTAGAGGAGAGCTGGCAGTTCCGGGCTTTCCTGGCGTTTGCTCTCGGTGCGTCTCTCACCTTTGCCTGCTGTGATTCTTCAAAAATGCGAACTCACATTCCTTGGAACCCTAGCTATGGGGAGTTTTGTGGCCTGGGTTAAATAGGACTTTCCCCAGAGAGGATTTGTAGACATTTTTTGTAGATATTTAAGAACTTCCAAAAACTCTAAGTTAAATTCTACCTTTGAAATTTTCTGGACCATGAAGTATTTTAAGTTATAAATCCAAGGGAGGGAATCACAGAGGAGAATTTTTCCTATCTTCCTGGCACGAGGTTTAGAGAGGCCATCTTCACCCGACCACTGCAGGTGGGGATGGGAGTATTTCTAGCTCATCTTTATGCTAAGAAAATTGGCCTTTGGAGTCCAATTTACAGGGGGTGAGAGAGGGTATTTTGTTAAGCTCTTCATCTTGGGCAAGTCTTAGTCTTTGTATTCTATACACTGTACTATATGCCGTTGAGAAATGTAAGCTTAAGCTCATCAGGTTCTTCAAGTACAACAGACTCAGGCTTATTAAAGGTTCCTACTTTCACTTAGGTTTTGGTCTCAATATTAATTTTCCTGGGCTGTTACAATAAAACACCACAAACTGCATCACCTAAAACAACAGACATTTATTCTCTCAGTTCTGGAGGCTTCGAGTCTGAAATCAGGTGTGGACAGGGCCATGTTCGCGCCAGCACCTCTAGGGGAAGGTCCTTCCTTGCCTCATCCAGCTTCTGGCGGCCCCCGGGGTTCCTTAGCTTGTGACATCATAACTCCAATGCTGCCCACATCCTCACCGGGTCAATATTCCAGCTGTGTCTATCTCTAAATTTTCCTTCTCATAGAGAAGTAAGATCATATTTGCAGGTACGGGGCTTAGAACTGCGACGTATTTTTGAAGGGACCACACGACGTCTTAACAATTTCTTAATTCCTTGCCAGCTCTTGAATGCTTTCTGATATATTCTAGCATTTTTATAGCCATCACCTATACAGTCTTTCTGTTTCCCATTCAGTGTCAGCTCTTATTTCTCTCTCTCACTTTGCTTACCTACAGCAACTGCCTTCTTTTTCCTACTGAGCTGTGGACTTAGAAATCAGGAAAAAAAGGCTTATTACAATTGCATGTAAAATAAGAATGAGGCTTTAAGTGGGGACTCAGCAGACATAACTGTAAATAAAGTAGAAGGAAATTACTATATGGACATTAACATACTTTCTGGGGGTGCTCAAAGGATTTTTATCCCTGGACCACTGTGGCATATTTATCTAGGCTTTTGAGTCATGAAGATCTGTGAGTGAGTCTTTTCTCTACCTCTCTTAAGTTGTGTGACCTTCAGACCATACCTAAGCTGTTACTTCTACAATTTCTTTATCTGACTAAAAGGGATATTATAATAACAGCTACCTTTTAGGGTGTTTTGTAAATGCCAGATAAGTAAAGTGCCAGGTCCAGGTTTTGCAAACAATTCTTCCTGTGTTCCAAATGGGTTCAGGATTTTGAATATTTGCCTCTGAATAAATGAGGTGAGTGAAGCAATGTCTCTCATTTTTACTTACAATCCTGAGATGTTAACTCAGAAAATATGAAAGAAAAACACTAATAACTACATAAAATGTGAATTTTAGAGGTGGTCAGTGGTTCTGTATCCCTTTAAGGGGGGATTGGAATTCAAATTAATTAGCCTTTCCTCTCTGTTCTTAGCTCTGCCAGCCAACAGGTTGTTAGGTCCTTGCTTTCAAAGCCACCTGTGCTTAAATGCCAATGACCCTTCATGTCTGTTAAGTGGGAGGGAAGACAGAGAGGGGAAAGGAAAAGCCAGGTAACATTTTATACTGCGTCTTACACCCTGAACACAAAACCACCCAAATATGCTTAGTGAGTATTCGAAAGCCTCACCCAGGCCCATATGCTCCAGAACAGCTTTGTAATCTAGGCAAGGAAAAGCCAGAAATCACCACCTTGCTGTGATTGACTCGCATACATGTTGGAAGCAGAGTTCACAAATCTAATCCCTTTCTCTGTTCCCGGACATTTTTACCCAGAGAACACAAGTGACTAGAGGCGGGCCTGCCCGCTCTGCCAATTCCTGGCAGCAGCTCTTAGTGAAAAATATTATGTTTGTGGGCAAGCATTTATCCAGGAGCGGCACTGGAATAAGATGGCAAGGACGCAAATGGTGAATAAATGACTGGTGTAGGGAGAGCTGGAGAAATGAGGGTGATTATATAGGCGCTGTCCTCTATGAATATATTGGCTTCTCAATAAGCCTGTGCATTCTGACTGCCTCCAAAGCAATTTCTCGGGGTTTCTGTGAATACAGGTGTCTGGAAGCGTTTTCTAAGCTTGGCTTCAGACAAGCTGCTCCTGCTGCTAGCCCTCAAAGCTCAGTATTAAGTCTGGGTGACAAGTCAGGCCCACACAGTGCCTACCAGGCCATGGTAGGTGCTGTGAGATGCCCACTGGAAGTGGTCAGTCTCCCTTCAGGACAGGATGAGGGCTGTCTAGGGTCAGCTGATTGCCCACTGGGGTGGGAGGGTTATGGAAGTTAAGAGCTGAGAGGAGGTTATATCAAGCTGGAGTCCTTGAGTAGGAGCCAAATATTAGGAACTGGAGATGCCAAATACAGATGCTAAGACCAAAGGGACAAAAGAAGGAACTCCAGTCCTAGGAACCAGCCAAATGCGGGGGTGGTAGCATGGAGGGCTGGCAGTGAGGAGGGGCACCTAGGGTGACCGCCATGAACACCAGCGGGTACAAGGTCCAGTCCTCTCCAAGGGCTGGTGAGCGAGCAGGACGTGGGTGTGGCAGGCTGCTTAGAAATCCGCATGGAGAGGGCAGTGGGGACCATTGTGGGGACGGACCACAGCTTGAATGTCAGGTTTTTCATGAGCATGGGACCACAACCTGGACAGAGGGGTGAGCTTCTTTCCTTCATTGTATCTGCTATCACCTTCCTGCCTACCACCTGGGGACCTAAGCAGTCCCTCAGACACAGGGGAAGGGTTCATTTTTGAGTTATCTTTCATAGTTCCAGGGAAATTAAATGGTGCCTGTTGTGGATCCATGCCACAGGTTGATAGCTGCAAAGGGTTCTGTAATTTGGGGCAGGATGGTGGCTACCCCTGGAGAATGGTGTGAGGCATAAAGGGGCCTGAGGTCTGCCCAGCACATGGTCAGAAACCAGCATGGAGGGAACCTGGCTGTGTTTTGCCAGTGAGGAGGAACAGCCCTGTTATGCCCATGTGTTTGTTTCCCCGTAGCCCTTTATTGACAAAGTTTCTATGTAAGTTCTGTGGGCCATTGTGGAGAAGAGAGAGAGTATCAGAGTGAGAAACCCAAGGGGAGGTGACTTTGAGGGGACACGACCCTGAGGGCACTCCTGTCCGGCTCCCTTTGAAGCCTAGAGTCTCCTCCTGGAGCATACCTCTGCTCATCTCTGAGAAGCATATGTTTGGTGTTAGCAAAGAGGTTGTTCTCTTGTGTTGGGAGCTCAACTCTCCCATGTCCTCACCCTCTGCCAGCAATTTCTGGAGTCCTTTTCTTCCTGCAAATCCTATAGGTCCCATCCTGTGTGTCTATCCCATCCTCATCAGCCCTGATCACACACAAATGGACCCTGACTAGGGCCAGGACATTCAGAATCATAACCCTCAACCTTGAGCCCATTTCTCCACCCCTTAGACTCATTCACCCTTTGGGGAGCTGAGCCAAGCCCTACGGGTGAGAAACCCTGCTCACCCTGATCCCAAGCTCGACATTCTCCCCTCCGTAGACCTCCATGCCTTCGTCCAGTAAGCCGATCTCCTGGAAGTACTGCCGGTCCACAATGAAGCAGCCGATGAGGGCAGGGCTCCTGCAGGGGTGTGGGGAGATGGGCCAGCAGTTAATAGAGGGGCTGTCTCATGGGGGCTGCCAGAGGAGTAGGAGCAGGGGTGCCTTCTTCTACCAGGAGGATCTGGTCCTCTCCCTTTGTTGCCAGAGCTGGTGTGTGCCTCTTTCCCCAAGGGACCCTCCCAGGTCTACCTTCCCCAGCTACTCCAAGGAGGCTGTTTCATCAGGGCAGTGCAGACAGCTCCTGTACTGGGACCAGCTATCATTTCTGGTGGTGGTTGCATATGTCTTAACCCAGAGAAGTAGTGCTCAGCCTGCCCATCTAGATGGAATGTCTGTATCTTAGCTGCTCTGACCCCTGAACTCTGAACTGCTGACCCAATCTCTCTTTCTACCTGCACATCCATGCCAACTTTCCCACCCTTCCCCAACTTGGATTCTGCATGCCAATCTTGGTGCATTTGGAAAGATTCGCTGGGGCTTGGGATAGCATGATAAATGATTTGGATTTTATCTGTAGGTTGTCAGTGAGGAATTTTAAGCAGACAGCAGTATGAGCAGATCTGCGTTTTTAACGAGAATACTCAGGCAGCTGTGTGGTGACTTATTGGAGGAGACTGGGTGGAAATTGAGGAATCCAGCTGGGAAGCTTGTTGCTCTATCCAGGTGAGAAATGGTGAGACCTGGACAAGAGTATCAGGAGGGAAGGGATTGTTTGAAGGTAGAAAACCAGCAGAACTTAGACACAGGTGAACTATGAATGTAGGAAAGAGGGAGAAATCTGGATGTCAGCTGGCTTGACTGATGATGGGGTGGGGCTACTCATCAATATGGGGTACGGAGGACCAGCTGGTTTCAGAAGGGAAAAGCATTCCTTACTGTAAAACTGATCATAAGGTGTCTGTGGGACTCTAGGGGGAGATATCCAACAGGTAGGGCTTAGTACATGGTCTGGGTCTGGAACTTAGCAGAGGTCTTAGCTGGTGACCTAAGACCTGGTTTCACATCAACAACTAGTATGTCCAGGAGCTGGAAGGCCTTCCCTTAGTGAGAGTGGGAGCATGGGCTGACAGGCTATGTGCGGACACCAGCAGGACTTTGTAAGTGATTCACATTAGGTGAGTCAGCATGAGCACATGTGCGCTGCCTCTCTGCCTTACACAAATGACTTAAATTGTTCCACTGCACACTGTTAACATTTCTAGCCCTACCATAGCATCTCATCAGCTGGTGACTGAAGGATTTAGAGAGGAAGAGAAAGTGAAGGAGAAGTGAAGAATCCTCAGTGATGAGAAAACTGTCAGTCACTTGCAAATGGACCCAGCTTTGAAACTGGCACCCCATCAAGGTACAGCATCAGTTATTCTGCAGGCCATTTCTCTAGAAAATGTGGATGCAGGAGGCTGCTCAGGCAGTGACTGGAGCCCTGGAGTCCCTGCCCTGCTTCCTTTTGAATCACAGTATTTTATCCTGGATGGCCTCACCTTCCATAGACCACAGGCATCGAGGATATTCCACCTATCTCAATGCACTGCTCCAAAAGCACGCTGAGCTCTGGCTCTGGTGGGGGATGCTTGACCCCAGCCTTGGAGGTATGTACTAAGGGAAAAATCCGTTCTTGGCTGTGTGTCTCTGAGAGAAGCTCCCTAGTCAATCTGAGCACCTGATTCTGTTATTTATGAAACAGAATCAACTATAACCTCAGAAGGATTAAGTTAAAAAATATAAAGCACTTGAAAAACTCTTTGAGATAGATGATACTCAAAAGATCAGTTAAAGATATGCACTTGCACACTGAAGAAGCCCAGAGATACCCTGTCTAAATGTGGCGAAAAAGAGCATGGAGGGTGCTCCAGGACATACAGGAAGGGGCCTCTCCCACCCGGCGAGACCCAGTCAAGGGAAGAACAGAATCCAAAGCAGTTACACTGGGATTGGCACAGGCCACCCTGGGCAGTCTATTACTTATTATCCAGCTGGGGTATTAAGTAGATCTAATCAGCTGAAAGTGTTATTGATTTTTACCTCATCTCATTCTCCAAAAGATAAGAAATAGCTTATAAGAAAATGCAAAATACATTAAGGTCCAAAATACATAAATATCTGAAAAGACCAAATGTTCACAACAAATTGGGGGCCAGTTAGAATGTATGTGGAGGTTTAGGTCCTCCTTCATGGTTCTTAAAGTAGACTCACAAAATTTACTTTGAGCTTCCTGGTGTCCAAGGTGAAAAATGAACATACATAATCTTAGAAGTAAGATTTACAGTTCCTATGTGGAAATCTCATATAAATTCTTCAGGGGTAGTGAGGCTTTCTTTGACTACCAGGCAGTATGAAGGAAATTTCTCATGTCAGTCTTCTTCAGGTGGACACTTTAGTATGTAGTGAACAACCATCTCAAAGGCATCCCTTTAGAATGAAATAGGAGATATCTCTGAGCTCTTTTTAGATCTTAAATCATGTATGGACAAAGCACTAAAGCACAGCTCCAAAGAAATAGAAGACAGATTTGTAAAACCCACAATTTTCTGTGGGGCTGTCTTCATCTAGGGATAAAGCCAGGAGTGTTCTTCCAAAAATATTTGATAAAAATTAGGTGATGGAAATTTGAGGCTGAGATAATATCTCTGTCAAGAACCTAGAACACAGGTTTACTAAGACGAGGCTGACACATTGAGAGATGAGCAGAAGCAGCTAATAACAGTACAGTCTTCTTTAAGAATGCCCATTGCTTGATGGCCTACTTCCCTCTAATAGCAACCAACAGACATGGGGGCAGAATTCAGCTGCACTGGTTCTCAGCTCACCAGTGCGTGAGCAGGGGTGGCAACCAGGAGTGGGACCTCACTAACCTGGCCTTGGATCCACTGCCCAGAGCCTCTGGCAGCCATTCGCTTCTGTCATTCTTACCTTCCTCATCTTATAAAACAGGGAGGACACACGAGCTGTCACCAAGTTATGGTGAGGAGCAAATGAGAACGTGTGTAAAAGGCCCTCACACACAGGGCCCTCTAAACAAATATTTAACAACACAAAATTGTGGCAGAAGCCTAACAGATAGGTAACACAGACAACCACAGGAAAGCTAGGTGGAGTTCTCTTCCATTCTGTTTTAAATAGGAAAACAGATTTTTCTTCTAGCAAGAAAAAAATGTGATCTTAGATAATAATCACCTACTTTCAATTTAATTTTTTATAATCTTTCTCCTTTATGTAAATACAAAGCAACATCAGTTTCTAATCTCTTCTTTCACTTCAGGAACTGTCCCCTAGGCTACCTTCTGGTGCCATCTGTGTATTTAATGGGCAGGACTTTGCAGAGAGCATAAAGGCACCTGATCTGTGATTAACCAGATAGAAATAAGGGCTGGTGGGAATGGCTATTTCAGGATTCCTGACACATAAAACAGAGGCTGCACAGGAGTGTCATTCAGTGTCTGTGAAGGTAGCAGCAAAGACTGTCAGAGTCTGGGATCCTTGAAACACACCTAACAGAATCAGGTGCTCAGACTGACTAGGGAACTTCGCTCAGAGACATATTTCCACAAAAGTGGAGCCACTTTTGTCTGAGTCAAACAGCGTCAGCTTAAACATCAGTAAGGGACACAAGGTGCCGGGGGGTCAGGCCTTGCCTCTCTGCCCCTCCAGCCTCACTGCCTGGGGGGCCCTCACAGTCCGCCTTCCAGTCCATCCGGACCTCCTCTGTGTCCTTGAACTCACTCTGCTCCTCGGACTATGGGTGCCCTGCTCCAACTTTGCAATTTCTTACGTGCTCTTAAAAACAAGTGCAAATGCTACAGTCTGAAAAGGATTCTGCCCACTTTCCACCAGCATGGTGGAATAACTCGTTATTCCAATTATTTTGTCTGTCTTCACTAGATTCCAGGCTTTGCGGAGGCAGGAACTGACTCTTATTCCCTCTGGATTCCCAGCACCCAGCACAGGTAATGGCACCCAGCAGGTGTCCCATAGTGATGTGTTGAAATGAGTGACTTTGAGTCTCTGAATGCATTCTGGGTGCCATGGCTGCAGAAGGGGTCATCAGAGCCTGTAAGTAGTGATGGAAGATCATTTTCAATTCCTCTCCACCACCTCCTGCCCCCCGTCCCATAGTGGGGCTGCAGTTTGAGGAAGAAGGGTTGGGCTGAGAGGGGAGTCCCTGACTGGAAGAAAAGGCAGACTCGTGGGTAAGGATGCATTACCTGATCGGGGCCGTGGAGTTCTCCAGCTTCCACCAGGCCTTGGGGGGGTTTAGGTAGCGGCACCACAGCTCCCAGTCAAAGCCCTGGGCAGCCAGCGGGTACTCTTCTATCTCAAAGTTGTCATATTTGATGTTGTCAAAGGATGGCGAGATGATCCGCTTCCGGTTCTCCTTTATGCGTGTGAGTACAGGTTCAGCCCTGAGCAGGAGGGAGGGAGAGAGGGGTAACTGCTTCCAACACAGATACATACCAGATGGGCAACTCCTAAAGCTCCTTCCCCTGCAGAAACAGGGAAAACCACCAGGCCACCTCCCCCGGGGAGTGCTGCTCTGCCTCCTGGGAGAAGCACCTGTTCAACCTCCATCCCCCGCACTTGTGGGTTCTCAAGAGGCCTGACCACTCCTTCAGCATATCCTGGGCTGAGTTGAGAGATTCTCAGTGCCTTAGACCCTTGTGTCTGCTTGCTTTCCCTCTTTCCACTGGAAAAAAAAAAATCAAGACTTAAGAACCAAGAAAGGAACAGATCTGAGCTTCCATGGCAGGCTTTCAACTTGGGCTTTGTTCAAGTGATCAACAAGGAGGCAAAGGAGATGAGGATGGCAGAGATGAAGAGTGTGACCGAACTTACTTCTACCGGGCATTCAGGGCTGCTTTGATCCTTCCAGACATGCCATCCCCACCCTGTGCAGTCCCCGTGGCCCAAGGAGTGCCAGGGGTGAGGCTTCTGGGGAGCCAGGAGGCCCACAGGGGTGAGTAGTGTTTGCAGGCAGGAATGATGAGTTTTTTGTTAATAATGTATTTGCTGCATAATTGTTTATTCAAATCAGCTTGAAAAAGTAAGTGTCCCTCTCCTCTCCTGGCCATAAATCCAGTGAAAATGCTTTTTAAATAGTTACAAATGGCAAGCAGGGACTTCAACTATAAAAAATGGCTGTGTTGCAGCCTTAAATTGAGCCTGTTATAAAAAAGCATGCCCAAATCCAGTCCTGCTGTGTGCTTGCCTTGCTGCTCCCTGCTGCTAAAAGGCCCTCCTCACCCCACACCAGGGAGGCAGAGGAGGCACCCGGGGCCCGGGATGAGTAGGAGGACAGGACACTCAGCGACCCCCAGCAGCTGGGCCTCTATGCCCAGGCTCTCTGCAAAGCCACGCAGAGCAGACTATAGCATGCCCTCCGGCCTGGAGACATGTCCCCATCCCTGCTTGGCGGTAGCCACTGAGGCCTTGTGTCTGTTCTCTACTCCACCCAGCATCCCTGACCAGAGAAAGAAAGGTTTTCTAAGACCTAGTTCACCAGCACAAAGAATGTGAGATTCTGTGCTACCTCTGGCCTGACATCTGCAGAAGCCCAGGGCCCCTCAAAAATATCAAGTCAACTGGGGTTGGTTAATGATTGTGCACTGAGTCCCCTATACAAAATTTTATTGTTGTTAACAACCATTTGATCAATAAATATGAGAGATGCCCTCTCAAAAAAAAAGAATTCCCAATCTGCCTGTGGAAGGAAATAGAAATTCTACAAGTGTTTCCCAGAACAATGACAAAGCAAACATCTAGAATTTTTTTTTTAACTTTAGTAAACTAAAGTCTCATCAAAAAAAAAAAAAGTAACATCACAGAAAAAATGTGAGTTAACTGTTCTGGATTCTGGAATAAAAGTAAAAGACACTTTAGGCTACAACATTATTGCAACGCATGAACACTGACTTGAAAGGTTCAGGGAAGAAAATGAACAGTGATAAAAAAAATTTTGGAGGTAATTGGGGAAATATGAATATGGACTGGATATCAGATTCATGAAAAAATTGTTAATTTTTGAATTTGAAATATTATTGTGGCTCTGTAAGAGAATGTCCTCATTTTTAGGAAATACATCTTTAAGAAAAAAAAAGAACATCAAGCCACCATTGCTCCCTCTGCCCACTTGGTCTTGGCTCTGTCTGCATGACTGCTTCTGGCTCAAGTCTGGTCCCGTTCCCCTGCCCTTAACTTGGTTGGCCTGCTCAGCTTTGCCTTTAGCATTTACCCCTCTCCTAGATTATGTCTCCTAGAGGACCGTGCTTGCTGGAGTCACACCTGATGTCACCCTTTAGACACTGTGCGCTGACGTGTTGATGACCCTGACTCTACCCAACCTGAGGGCCAGCCCTGTTGCTTAGATCACCCACACACCCAGACCTCACCTGCCCCCAGAATTCTCTCCTTTCCCCACCACGACTGGGATCCCAGCATGCTTTGCATCCAGCTGGGCCAGACCCCCCGGGTCACACTGGGAGTCATCCTCCTCTCCTGGTGGGCACTTACCAGCCCACATTGAACTCCACATGGGCATCAAAGAGAGCCACTACGGGGGCAGTGGCTGCCCTCCAGCCGCTGACCCTGGAGCGGATGAGGCCTTCCTGCTTGCTGTGTCGCACGACTTTGATGAAGCCCGGCTTCTGGCCATTCACCTTGTCCACATACTCTGTCAGCTTCTCCTTCAGTTCCTCTGTGAGGGAGAAAATGCATGGTTAGCCAAATCAAGACATTTACGCTTTGAGGGTGAAGTGAGCCTCAGAGGGAGAGTAGAGGGTCCATTCTCCTCCCCAGGTCTTAGTGCTCCCCAGGATGGCCAGTGCAGCTCAACTTTGAAGGGGAAAATGGTGGCAAAAACATTTATTGAGCTCAGCAAGTTGTGCAGGGTTGCATGCCTCACACATACTGTCTGTTTAATCTTCATGACAAGCCCATGGGAAAATGGGGCTCATAGGGTTTATCAAATTTTCTAATGCCACATAGCTTGTGAGTGGCACAGTCTGCTTTAGGGCTGGATCTAATGACTTCAAAAGCCATGCTCTTCCCATTAGCTCAGCCTCCTTCCCCAGTGCCTCCCACCAGTCCTCCCCTGATCCCTAAGGGAAGCTCCACTTGGACCCACTCCTGCCTGGATCCCCATCTTCCCAGGAAGTGGATGGTCGGGAGTCGTGCTGTGTGAGTTCTCAGCCTTGGTCTATTGCCCAGCTAAGCCTCTAACTCCCCTGTTTCTTCCTAACTGGACACAGGGCCTGTGGCAACAGACAGGGCTTCAGCTGTAGCCCCTCAGCTCTCAGCTAGGCTGGGCATAGCAGCCACATTCACTGTGTTTTCCACAGCAGCTCAGGCAACAGCCTGTGAGGGCCCCTCCTCCAGATAAATGATCTGAGTGGGCCACATTCTCCCACCTGCAGCCATAGCACTTCCCCGGGGCTTGATTTCCATGCTTTGCCTCTTTTCTCCAGGACCCGCCCCTTCCATCACCCATCCTCCCATCTTCTCACACCCAGGCCCTGGGTCAGACCCCTGAGCCTTGCTCTTCTCAGAGGGTGGTAGGAGCTCCATGTCCCTTGGCACCCAGTCTGGGCTTGACCAGTCCACTAAGCATGAGAAAGCCACGCAGTCCACTAAGTGTGAGAAAAGGGCATGAGGCACGTGGCAGGCGTGCCCATGGCAGCGGCACAGTGTGATAGAACGAGGACAGCACTTGGAGTCAGCACCACTGCACTTTAAGTCTGGTTTCCGTGTATTAGCATCACGATCCTGGGCCTGTTACCAAACTAGCTGTTGATGTCCATGAAGATGTTCAATGGGTAGATGTATTTTGCATGTGGGAAGGACATGGATTTTGGGGAGCCAAAGGGTGGGCTGTTATGGGTTGACCTGTGTCCCCCAAAAGATATGCTAACATCTAAGTTCCAGTACCTCGGATATGCCTTATTCAGAAATAGAGTCTTTGCAGATTTAACCAAGTGAAGGTCACTAGGCACTAAGCCAACATGACTAGTGTTCCTATAAAAGGAGGAAATTTGGACACAGAGACAGACGCACAGAAGGCAGACACGTGAGGAGACATAAATAGAAGATGGCCATCTACAAGCCAAGGGACATGTGACAATACCAGGAGGTAGGGGAGAGGCCTGGAGCAGATCTTCCTACCACCTTCAGAGGGAGCATGGCCCAGCTGACACCTGATTTTGAACTCCAGAACTGTGAGACAATAAGTTTTTATTGTTCTAGGCCATTCAGTCCATGGCGCTTTGTTACATTAGTCCTGGGAAACTAATATGGTTGTTAAAGGATAAATGGGATTAATGTGTGGAAAGGTCATAATACACTGATGCTCAAAAAAAGAAAAAAAGCTCCCTTCTGTCCTTCCCTCCATCCTTCCTCATGTTTTCTGTTACCATGGGAGTTGTAAAAGAAGTGAGGGCTGACCATCCCTAGAAACCTACGTCTGGCTGACAAAACATTCTTTGGTCCAGGACCACCTCCTCATGCTCTGCCCTGCTCCTAGTTAGACATCTGCAGCAGCCAGGCCATGGGGGCCAAGCCGGAAGTACAAACATGTGAGGGGCCTCATGCCCAGGGAAGACAACAGAGCACGGTGGCCATGGCCAGAAATGGCATGCTCTTCTGCAGACACTGACTTTTCACAATGATGCTGACCTAACAAATAGGTCTGGATGGATGGGTAGAACATGGTCCCTAGGCTGCTTTTTGCATCCCAGCTTAACTTATCATCAAGGTGAGGAAACTGGGCATCTGATACTGGAGAGCTACTAACTTGCTCTGTGACTCTGGGCAAGTCCCTATGGATTCCAAAGACCCCAGAGTTAGTTGGACAGGATTTTAAAGTTTGCTTTGAACCAATCACCCATCTAAAGCATGCATCCCTTCTGTCTATCCTGATGAGTGATCGCCCAGCCCCTGCACTGACTGGGAGCTCTATGCAGTCCATTCCTTATTAGGCCACTCCAACTATTAGGTGTTCTTTTTTCTTTTGCTCTCTAAATGCTAGAGTCTCTCAACCTTCCACTTACTGATCCAATACTTAGTTTGGGGCCATAGAGGGCAGATCAAATCCCTCTTCCACATGATGACCATTTAGAGTTGAAAAGCACCCTTCAGCCCTTGCTGAGGATTTCTCTAGGTCAAGTGTCTTCAGTTCCTCCTTCTATTTCCTCATATCTCGTGAGGTTAAGCTCTTTTGTCACGTTGAACCTTTAAGTATATTATTTTTCCTCTGATTCTTTTAAGTTACTCACCCAGAAATTGGCCTAATGCTTCTGGTACAAATTGGGCTAAAGAGAATAGAGGGGACAAATCACCTCCCTTATTCTAGCATCTATGCCTCTATTCACATAGTTAAAGGTCACATTTACTTTGCCTACTTTTAACTCAAATTGAGCTTACTGGAAATACCTACAGGTTCTTTTTGGCATGGTGCTGCTAAGTCAGGCCTCCTTCACCCCTCTTCTCCATGGACACATGTGTGTGTGTGTGCATGTGCATATACACTCTCTGAGCCAAAATAGAGGATCTTATGTTTAAAGATTGATGCTGCTTTCCCGAAATCAAAATGTTTTTACCGCTGATTCTGTTATCCAGGGTCTTTGTGATCTAGCCCTTGCAACTTTGCAGCTCTTGCAGCCCTTGCAGCTCCTACACAAGTGATGAGCACATGCGCTTTGTTGTCATTCAAGTTATCCTTTTAAACAGTGTGACCCTTGTCCAGAGCGAGGGTCGGTGGGTCCTGTCAGGCATTCTCATTCCAGCCTAGAGAAAATTCAGCTGACTTTTGGGCTGCCACTAGCATGCTGTATATCTCACTATAGCTGATGACAATGACATCGTGCTCTCCAATCACCCAGCTGTCTGGGAGGTCTGGGGATGCCACTGTGTCACAAATGTCAGGAAGTCAGCCATAGAGTGGCACAACTCAACGTGCCCCACACTTACAAGGACTCCGAGCATGGTTGCCAAGAGGCCTCTTAAAACATTTACTCTTTCATCACTTGGAAGGTCCATCTTTCATATATTCCTTTTGAAAATTATAAGTAGGGCTCATAAAGTCTGATATTTGGGCTTTTGATGGTAGTTGAGTGCTGAGTGAACAGAATTTGGTATGTGAACTGGGCTGGCACCAAATTACCTCCATCTACCTGCTTTCAAAAGGACATTCCTCTCCTCCCCACCCCTCAGGTGAGAATCACTTCCTATGGGGACCACTGTTCCTGAGGTTAGTGATGGGACAGGGCTGTGGATGATTGCCACCACATGATCCCCAGGAATCTTCTCTGAATTCACGTCCTTGTGCAGCTACCCACACTGCATTTGGGCATGTGACATGCCCATGTGACAACAGGACCAGCATGTGACAACAGGAGCAGCAGTGAGGACCCTCTGCAAGTTCCAGGCTGAGGCCCTCAGCAGTCTTGCAGCTCTGCTTTCATTCCTTGCTACCTTAAGGAACGAAGCCTGAGCCAGCCTCCTTGAGGATGAGAGGCCCAGGGAGGCCCACTGAGGTTCCAGACATGTGAGTGAGGCCATTTTGGATCCTCCAGCCAGCAGATGATTGCAAACCCAGTGGGGAGCCCAGCTGTCACCTCAGAGAGCAGAGACCAGCTGCCCTTATTGCAGAACTGTGGTCCCAGCCCTTAATGCAGAACTGTGAGCTGATGAATGGTTGCTGCTTTAAAGCAACTAACCTCTGGGGTGGTTTGTTATACATGAACGCTAACAGAACAGGATCTCTTGTTCTGGTATAGGGTTAAAATAAGACCGTGCACTTCTGATGCACAGGAAATGAAGCCAGACACAGAAGAACCAGCTTAGAAGGTGGCAGCAAGAGATGAAAAGGCTTTGATTCTTGGAGGAGCTGCTTCTCCCTTCATACTTCTGAGCTCTGTTGATAGTGAATCAGAATAAAGGTTTCTGATGGACCAGCTAGGGAAAAATTTCATTCTCAGCCAGCTACATTGCAAACACTGGCTACTGATTAAAAGAGAGGATTCCCTTACCCATACCCAAATGACTGCCATAAAAATTTTTTAAAAACCTGAAAGACCCTGGATAACACTAGCTTAATCTTTGCAAAGTGTCTTTGCCTAATTAGGTTTTCATGTTTTCCTTCAACCTTTGCCACTTGTCAAAGAGAAAGAACTATCTCAAAAGTAATTTTTCATTTGCTAGCAAACTGTTGTCTAAGATACTGCCTGTATTTCATAAATATCTATAAATATACTTTATAACTTAGCTCAAAAATCATATGAAGAACCTGTGTTTTCTTTATACCTAAACCCAAACACATAACCTATCATATTTACCTTTTTGCTAAGGCTGCCAGGAGGCTCAGAGACAAATATAATGACTAATCACAGGGTTATGTCAGTGTTTTTGCTTTTCTACCTTTGCTAAAGTTTTGATCTTCAAGTTCTAGTCTAAAAGCTACATTGCCTGTTGCCTTTTCTTTCCTACACAATCTGCCTTTAATTATTTTTTGAAATATCTATAAATAATTTTTAATCAAGAGTCTTGGTAGAGCAAGACAGAGTATACTGTGGAAAGAAATGTAAGCCTGTATTTCATGTTTGTTTTAATGTCTTAGGGAAGGAGGAGGTAGGGAGTCTTCTCTATGTGACTTTGCCAGATTTAGAATCAATGGTAGAGCTGTCGATGGCCAGCATTGACAGAGAAGTACAATTTGCACCCCGCATGCAGCCAGGTGTCCCCCTGCTAGTGCTGCTCCTCCAGCCCACTCCTGCAGTTCATAAATTCCCACTCAGCCAGCATCTGAACGGCCTCTGAGAATCAGCACTCCTGGAAGCTGTGCTGGTGAAACCCCATTTGCCTCTTGGGAGGTGACAGGCAAACAGAGCCCTTCCTTCCTTCCCTATCAATGCCCCTGGACACTCCCATAAAAAGCAGTCAGCTCCACTGGGTCATCCCGAAAGAAATAAAATGTAGGCTGAGCAGGATGAGCAGGAGATGTCCGGTACCAATAGGTATTAATCTGATTTAATGCTTAACGAGATACTCTTTATCTCCTGCATAAAGGAAAACAAAGGATCAGGAAACTGACAACCTATGGAGCTTCCCTGTTCCAGAGAAAGCTGCGCCAGCATCCCTGGGAAAGGGCCTGCCCAGGCTTGCTGCGGAGCCCCTCAGATGATCCTTTTCCCTGTCTGCTCTAGGTCTGGGGGAAGTAGGAGTGAAGGGAGGGGCCACCCATTCATTCATTCCACAGATACTGAACGCTCACTATGTGCTAGGAACTGACCTAGCTGTTGTGGCAAGAGGTGTGAACAACACAGTCCTTACTAGCTTTCATTCTACTGGATGTTTACAAGGCATGGATGTACTCCCTTGGGAGAGAGGGAGAGGGAAAGGGGGAGACAGGGCGAGAGAAGAAAGGGAGAGTGCCTGGTTCATTTGGGGGGAAGATGGAGGGGCTGAAGCTCCAAGCTAGCCCTATTCCTTTCCTGTAGCCTAGTTCTGTTCCTTTCCTATAGCCCAGTGGTTCTTAACTGGGGGGTGATTTTGCCACACTCCCAGCCTAATTTGACAATGTCTTGAGACAGCTTTGGTTGTTACACCCTGGGAGGGTGCTCTCAGGCACGGGTGCTGCTAAATACTCTGGAACGCCCAGAACAGCCCTCCACAAGAAAGAACTATCCATTTCAAAATGTCCATAGTGACTTTGTGAAACCTTGCATAGCTCTTAATGATGGAGACCCCACCGTGGAAATCTGAGCATGTACTATGGCAGAGCTTTTAAACTGGCAACTCCAGGGCTGCATCTGTTCAGCGATGTGTTTCTTTGGCTGGCAAAGTGTTCCTATTTGGTGAGAACTGGCTGGAGCTGAGTAGGAGCTGCCCCTGTAGAAGGCATCTAACAGGCGCAACAGGCTGCCAGCTTCACAGGAGCGCCATCTGCGCAGTAGCACGCAGCCCACGCTCAGAAGGCCCTGTCCGCCGTTTACTGCTCCTGACTGACGGTGCCCTGCCGGTGTTCCCTGGCACTCAGCTTCCCACACACACTGCTGGTGCCCTCCTCTCTGCCCGAGGGCTTTCCCTCGCCACGGTAGTGTGCTCAGCCTGTGTGGGGGTAAGCCGGAGTGCTGGGGAGTTACCGTCCACTGACAGCCAATTGGGGCAGGAGTTGGGGGATGAATACCCATGTTATGGACTGAATTGTGCCCACCCACCCCACCAAATTCACATGTCTAAGTCCTAATCCCCAGTACCTCAGGATGAGGCCTTATTTAGAAATAGGATCGCTGCAGATGTAGTTAGCTAAGATAAGGTCAGAGGAGTTGGAGGTGAGCCCTAATCCACTATGGCTGGTGTCCTTCCAGGGAGAGGGTCATATAAAGACAGACACACAAGGAGAATGTTCTGTGACAACAAAGGTACAGATTGGAGTGATGCATCTCCACACCAACCTGCACTGAAGACAGCTGGTGAACCATAGAGGACAGAGGAGAGGTGTGGAACAGATTTGCCATTACAGCCCTATGGCACCTTCACCTTGGACTCCTGGTTTCCAGAACTTGAGACTGGTTTATATCACCCACTTGGTGGTGCCTCTATACTGAACATATCCCAGCTTCCTTACCCCTCCGGGGGACAGAGCTGAGGCAGGTTGTACACAGTCTCCAGGTGGTTCCCAGCTGGACTGGGCCTAGGCTCACAGCGGTACCTTATCTGTCATGCCCCCAGCATTAACTTTCTTCTCTGCCTTGTCTCACGGCCCCAGTCCTATTCCTTCACCACTGTTCCCTGGGGACATTGACCAGACAACTGACTGGGCCTCAACCCCCATCTCAGGGTCAGCTGCTGGGAGAACCCAGACTAAGAAGTCATATGTTCCCCAAGTCACTATGGGCTCACCAGTTAATTCACTCTTGCCTGGCCCTTGAAAGCATGTGAATTTCCAACCCTTGACCCATGTAGATGATGCATGTGTCTGTGTGTGTGTGTGTGTGTGATAACTTAAGTCTCTTTACCCCTGCATTTCTACATTAACTAGCTAATGTTTAATAAAGAAATAATAATAATAAAAATGATGTGTTAGGTATTATTCTAAGAACTTTATATGTATTGCCTCATTTAAGCCTTTTGAAAAATCCTATAATGTAGTTAATACTATTATCCTATTTTGAAGATGAAGCTGTTAAGATACAATGTGACCCAGGTAATAAGTGGGGGAGTCAGGATTTAAATCCCACTGAACTGTGTCTAGAGTCCATACTCTTTGCCTCTACACTATGTCCTGCCTCTCTGGGATAATAAGCTGGCCTGCATAAGAATCAGCTTGTTACAAACACAGGTTCCAGGCACACCCCCACACAGAGTCTGATTCAGTAGATCTGGGATGGGGCCGGAAACTGAATTCATGTATGGAGACTCTGAATTTCCTCATGAGATACTGATGTGCAGCCAAGCCTGGCAGCAACTTAAAAAATGAAGACTGGCTTTGTCACAGGGTGGAAAAAGGAACCTCCTCTGAATATGTGTGGTTCCAGCCCTTAACAGGAGGTCTCAGACTCCATCTGAAAAAGGCTTCTCCAAAAGGCTGCCTGGGGAGAGTTTTCCCTTCATTCTCCCAAACCCATGGGCTCTGCCTGCTGCCTTCAGGTGTAGACCTCACTTTCCAACTGGTGTTCACTTTTCTGCGTGGCCATCTTCATCTTCAGATGCTTTGGATGTCCCTGTAGCTCTCCAGCTGCCCTCTGCCTAGGGCACAGGCTTTTGTCTCGCCTGCCCACCCCCAGAGTATCCCTGTCCTCCTTCCTAACTCAGTCTCATCCCCCAGATCCCAGACTAGATTAGAGTTGCCACCTGCTCCCTCCAGTTGCCTGGGAGGGGAGTGTGAACCCCGCCTGAGAAGTGCTAATAATTGCTAGTTTCCAGTGGTGCTAATTTAAAGATTAAAAACACAGCACATTTCTGTTTATTTCTGTAAGAGAACAGTAGCTGGTCTTCCTCAGATCAGATTAACTGGCTTTCCTCTAAAGCCATTTAGGGCCATGGAAACACAAATGATGTGTCAACACACTTTAAAAGAGAGATTATTCATTAGGATGCAATGGTCGTCAAACCTAGCTGGTCACCACTCACTGAGGGGCTGAAAAGTAATATAGATGACACCCTATGCCCACCCCCTGAAGAATCTGGAGGGGGGCTCTGGGCTCAAGCCTGATACATATGGGGAGGCAGGCTCGGACAGCTGGGATCTCAGAAGAACAGACCAGCCTGACCCCCAAGGCCCGGGGCAGCCTTGTTTTTGTTCATTCGTCTCCCTTTAAGATCACTCCAGACATGCTTTCATATCCTGGGAAGTTTACAAATGCCTTCCATGAGGTTCATTCTTCTGTCCAATACACTTAACAGCTGCACTGCTGTCCAGCTCTTTTAATAGCCGCCCTTCTTCAAAGTCAATTGGTACTGAAGTAGGTTGGAATGGCCTTAAATGGCTCTCCTCATTCAGGACTTGGGGAAAGGCTCCACCTAGGAGCCCCACGGATGGCATACAAAATACGCCTACAGGTCCAGGCACACTGTCACAATCTTCCTGGGAAGCTCCAAGCATCAATTCAGTCTTAGTAAGTTATAGAAAGCCACCAAATTAACACCTAAAAGACCCAGCCACCTCTTTCTGAGTTTCTTCTTTCTTATCATAGGCAGGCATTAGTGACCAACAAAACCCACAAGAAATATGCACTCCTCACTTAGTGGGGTTACCAAAACCAGGCTCTCAACATACACTAACACTCTCTTTCCCAAAGATCCTGTGTCCTGCAACAAGATAGTCAGAACTGGTTTCTGAAGATGACTGTGGCAGATGAGGTTCAAGTGATCCCCTGGCTAGTCAGGGATGTGCGGGCGCCAATCAGCACTTAACTCTCTCTCTGTCTCAACAATAACAACAACGAACAAAAACCTAATTTATAACATTTTCCAGTGTCTGTGGTGCAAATACCAGCACCATAGCTGATTTCAAGCTACTACCCTGATGCCGCTGACTCTGACTGGAGGAGAGACGTGCAGAGTTGGCAATGGGTATGCAAGGTCATGGGCGATGAGCCTGGTCAGCCCCAGTACAGGACCCAATGCCCAGGGCGTGAAGGCTGCAGCTCCGGGGACATTTCCGCCACTTACTGTGTCATGGGCACTATGCTCACAGCTTTTCATCTATCCACCCCATTCAGCAATTATATACTAAATACATATGAAGTCTTATACAGTATTCTACATTCTTAAGTTATTGAAATCTCACTGTAAACAATGGCATTAAAGCTAATGCTTATGTACTGAGTGCTCACCCGATGCCTGTGCTAAACCTGTGTCATATATTGCTCATTCAATACTCTGAATGACTATGATGCTACTCAACATAGGTTGTACAGTTATCCCCATTCCACAGAATAGGCAATCAGAGCACAGAGAGGTGGGGGGATTTGCTTGGTGTCACAGAGCTAGAAGGAGGTAGGGTTGGGCTGCAGACCTGGGCACCTTGGCTCAGGTCCATGTTCTTAATCCCACACATGGTTATCTTCAAATGACAGAGGAGAAAACTCAAGATCAGACTTTAAATGGCATACCTGAAAGTGCACAGATGGTAAGGAATGAGCAGGGCTGCAAACTCAGATCAGCTATTGGATGCTGTGCCCCACAGCCTACCAAGGGCGCCATGTGTCTCAGGCCTCACAGCACTCTATGATCACTGGTTCAGTTCAGGAAGAAAGCATCCAGTTTTTACAACTTTATATTCTTAGAACCCAAGGGAAGGAGTTAGACTGTCAAACTCAGCTTCCTTTTGGCTGGAGGGCTGACAGAGGATTCACACAAAAATCTAATTTCTCTGGGATAAAAATCCCTGAGCAAGCAAGACCAAGAAATGAGGGAAGAGGGCCTAGGTTTGGTTGGGTGAGGGTTTCCTACAGTACCTATTACTCACCTTCGGGATTCACTGTATAATTGTCCCTAGGAAATCCAATAAGAGGCCAAGGACAAAAGACTGCCTGAACAAACCTGGGTGTTGACCATGGTCTGCCTGGGGTACATGTCCATGTGCCTGTACCCTTCAGCTCCAGGCAGGGGCTTCTGAATGCTCACACCCTCTTGCTCCTCACACCCCCAGACTTGCCCAAGAGAAACCTGGCAATCAGCACAGCCAGGAAGAGAATCCAGCCTCCAGGGCCAGAGCTCCAGGCTGTCTATTCCACCAACTCTCTATTGGTCTACTGTGAATAATTCAGAAAATGAAAGTGAGAATAATGGACTGATAGACATTGTTGTCTTTACAGGCTAAATGACCTTGGAAAAAGGCCAGTTTGCCTTTGCACTCCCTGAGGCTGTGTGAGGAGGAAACCCTGGTAATGGGAGGTGGTGGGGAAGCAGCCCAAATGCTGTGCCTTCACTTAAAGGGCGTAAAATACTCCTGCTACTCTGATGCTTTTTAGCTAGAATCTGATGGTTAATTAATGTCATCTGTGTCCAGGCAGAGTGGAGTGGACACTGTTCCAGGTCCAGCCCCTCCAGCTCAGAAGCACTGGGCAGGGCCTCCCTGTGAGCTTCCAGGGAGGGCAAGACCAAGAACTTGAAGCCTTGAGAAATGCTGGCAGATAACCCTTCACAGTGGGTTAAATTCCAGCTGGAGGCAAGCTCCATTGGTGTCCCATCGCACAAAGGGATTCCAGGAGGGCCAGGAATGTGCAGGCACCTGGGAAGGTCCAGTTGCTGCTGGCAGTTAAGCCAGAGGCCAACTGGAATTTTGGTGCTAACTTTTTTGTGTGTAAGACTTGGAGAGTTTAGAGTGCTACCCAGCTCAGAAACTTGATGATCCAAAAGTCCTGTGACTGAGAGCCCAGGAATTTTTGATTATGAGCCCAAAATTTCAAGATTTTTGAGATCCCTGAAGTCCCTGAGTCTCAGATACTAACTCCTATGATCCTGAGATCCTCTGACTCCAGGTTTACATAAACGTCAGAGGAACAGAACAGCTCCCACCCCACACCTCTGTTGCTGTTGCTGTTGGCCTATGGGGTTGAAAGTCCTGGTCTCTGCTTGCTTCTCAGCCTCTTCTCTAGGACTCTGTGCTCAAGTCACATTCCCAAACATGCCAAGCTCTATGATGCCACAGTGCCTTTGCACTAACTGCTCCCTTTGCCTGGAACTTTCTTCCTGCCCCATTTGACCCAGCTCAGGCCCTTTTGGAAGCTTTGCTTCACCTGAAGCTCTCCAACTGGAGGAAAGGCTAGGGGAAGGAAGGGAGCTTTCTTCTCTTTGCAACACAGAAACAGGATGCCAGAAACACTGATGTGCTCCAGGCAACCAGTGAGGGCTGACTGAAGGCCTCGAGGTCTAAGTCCTGCCAATGAAGACCAATTGTCCTCTGTGGAAAGAACTAAGGCTCCCACAGGCTTCAAGTCAGCTCTGCACTTCTGCAAATCACCGCCGCTAAGACTGTGTGACAGGTAGCCTCCACCTGGCTGATTCATGACTCAGGAGACCTGGTAGGCTTTGCACACATATTTACACCCTGGCCCACTGCTTGTGCATGTCAGCTCAGGAGGTTTGATGCTCTTTTTCTCATCTCACAGAATGCCTTTAGACAATCTATTCTCAAAGGCACGGATTCTATGAATGGGTGGGCAACAAGGCACAACCCAAGTGCTCTGCTCTTGGCCCTTGTGTCTTTATTTTTTATTGAAAGATGTCACATAGAGCAGAATGGGCAGGGCCTCAGGGCAGAGACAGACCTCAATTTAATTCCAGACTAACCATTTATCAGCTGTGTGACTTTGGGCATGGGACTTAACATCTCTGAGCTTCAGTTTCCTCATCTTTGAGATGGGAATTATGTCATCTTCCTCTTTGGGCTGCTGTAGAGTAATATAAGATAATGCATGGCATGTTTTAAGTGCTTAATAAGTGGTGCTATTATTTGTTCATTAGTCTGAACTCCCTTGTTCCCTTCCAGTCTTTCAAAAGTAGGTGCCTAGGCCAGGAAGAGGCTCTCCTGCATTTTTGGGAAAGCCAGGTCTATAGCAAATTGCCGTGCTTTTTCCCTAAGCACAAGACACTGTTCTCCTCGTGGGCACTCACCATCTGGCTACTCCATATTCAGTCCAACCCCCTTCCCATCCTAACTTGTAATCCATCTACTTAGCAACCTCTTACATGGGGAATCCTATGTGCAAGGACTCCTAAGAACTTTGTTTTTATGAAGTCACTTAACCCATAGGAACTCTGTTAGGTAAGTTCTACTAATGACCCATTTTACATATGAGGAAACAGAGGTACAAAGAGGTTAAGTAACTTGTCTAAGTTCAAATATTTAGCAAATAGTAGAGCCAACATTCCAAGTTCGGCAGTTTGACCCTAGAATCCATGTTCTTAACACATTTCCCACTTAGGGACTAACAGTGAAAGGATGCATTCAACAACATGTACCCAGTCTCTGGGCTAGGCACTGCAGCATGTCCCATCACCTTCACTCTGAGAGTTAAAGCAGATGAAAAGATAAGGAAGCCTGCGTTACCTCTGTTCTCCTCCACAGCAACCGCATGAGGCAGGGACCTATTAAAATGCTCTCTTGGGCCCATTTTATAAGTGAGCAAAATGAAACTAGGAAGAGGGGGCCAAGTATTCCTACACCAATTACCAGCAGTCACTGTTGACGGCTGCTCCTGGGGCATGTTAGTTCTCACACATCCAGCCTGGTCTGTGCATGGCAGAGAAGGCCCCAGTGAAGAGATACAGATGTGGGCAATGGGTGGTCAGCCCTGCACACCTCCATGGTAAGGCCAGAGGTGTGGCAGGGTACTCACTGCTCTGCTACACGGTCCTGGCTTGGGGCACGCACTGGCATGGCACATGGAAGGGATACTGTAGGTGTTTGGTTGTTTGAATAAACAACAAATACGTTTACAAGAATGAATGAATATCTCTGCTCAATGTTTTCTAATGATCAAGATTTAAACTCCTCCAGGAAGACTTTGGGACTCTTTTTTTCAGTTTCCTCTGCCCTCTGGCCCTATCTCCCTAGTCACACTGGTTTATTGAGTGTCCCACTGGACTGGGACCTCCTTAGAGAGAGAGATGTTGTCTTCCTCATCCCTGTCTCCATAGAGTCCGTCTAGAGCCTGATATTTCGTGGAGGGTTGTTGGCTAGCTGGCTAGTACCTGGAACAGAAGCCAGACTAAGGTGTGAGGATCTTCTTGAAAATACCCAGGAAGACCCAGTGGTTAAGCCTCACAACTAGGGGATTAAAAAGTCACTCTTTTATCTGGAACCTACTTTCTGAGCTCCCAGCGCTGACACAGTTTCTGACACATGGTGGGCACAGGGCTCACTGGGTTTGCTTCATACACATCATCTCGCTCAGTCCTATGCAATCCCTCAAATTAAATAGTACTGTGGAAGGACACACAGCCTTAGCAATACCCCGACTCCCTCCTGAAGTTATGCAGCTCATGAACAGCAGGGCCCAGACTTAGTCCCAGAAGTGTGAGGCAGGTCAGGAGATAGGCTTTGCTATCTGCCTTCCTCAAGGTCACTGTTGACCTCCCTTGGGACCCTGCATGTTCAGTCCCCATGAGGGTAAATGAAATAATGATGAAAAATGTGTCGTCCTTTCCCTAAGCAGCCCTCCTTCGGTGCACTGGGCTTTCTGCCAGCATCTGCTGCTTCTTTGGGCTCAGCTGAGGCCCAGCAGGCCACACTCCCTCAGCAACCCCACTCTGGACCATGGCATCTGGCAACATGTTACAGCTAACATTTCTTGGGTGTTGTACATAAGCACCAGGCACTGCCTTAGGGCCTTCACATGACTCACCACACTAAGCCCTCACCCCCACCTAGGAGGAAGGGACTCTTAGGATCTCCCACTTTCTAGCTGAGAGAGCATGCCCAACATCACACTGCTAGTGGCAAAGCCTGGATCCAGTCACATCTGTCTGACGTGAGCCCAGTGCCAGTACCCAGTCTTCTGGCATAAGGACTTTCACGGAGCCCGTTGGACATGGTGGACACTGGCTCAAGGGAGAGACATCATGTTGCCCGAGCATTCACTCACTCAACAAGTATAACTGAGCATCTTCTCTGTGCCAGCTACTGCTCAAGAGGGGCTTAGTTCTGAGGGTAAGCAGGCTCCTTTCCCTAGTGGAGAGAAGAGCAATACATAGATGCCTAAGTGGATGTGTACTCTGATGTCAGGCAGTGAATTTTTGCCATATGGAAAAAGAGTGGCAGACAGGGATGAGTGAGGGGCCCAGCAGCTGCCATCTCTTGGCAGGGGTAACACCAGCCCCAGAGGAGCTATATCTATGCAATATGGAGAAGCTGCTGGCATTTGGGACCCCAGAGACATAGTTGTGGATTTCAGCAGTAACCATAGCAAAGGACTAGGCATGTGGCCAGGCCTAAGCAAGGGTTGAGGTTCAGGAAATAGCCCTGGGCTGAAAAGTGAAGCAAGGCATTCATTCGCTTGGCAGGGCACTTCCAGGCAACCGGAACAGGCAGCTCCCTGGAAGGCAGGGCTGCCCCCCATGCACCCCTCCCATGCGGGCTCAACCTGTACATGCACAGCCTCAGCCATGAAATTGAGCAGAGCTGGCACCAGAGAATGGGGAAGGCCAGCACTGTCCCCCAAGGCAAAACATTTTCTATCATGTTTCAGGTTCTAGTGGGCCTGGGAGAGGCTGGGATTGAGGGAGATTTAAATCCAGGCTTGGTCTCTGGGTGGGCCGTTGCCTAACTCCTGGGCACAGAGCTATCTGATAAAATTCACAAACTGCTCCAGTCTGCTAAGGCCTGCACTGGATCCCAAGTGTAGAAAAAACAATCAGCTGCTGGAAGCACTGATTTCTTTGTTTTTAAGTTTAGCACCTCCCACTAAAGAGATGCCCTAGCCAGCATCTCAGCATGGACTGCTAACAACATTGACTGATTCCTGGCCTCCAACCCAGGCCACGTGGGCCTTCCTGTCTACCCTGCCAGTGCATTCCTCTTCCTTTAAGGCTATCAAAGGCAGAGCCGTGGAGCCGAGAGATGCTACCACAGAGCAGGATGTGGATAATACCGGTGCACTAGCTGCTGGCAGGAGGCTCCAGGACATGGAGCTGAACAACTTTGCCCAGGAGCTGCCCTCTAAAATCTGCAGCTGTCACAGCTAGCAGGCTACTGGCATATTTTTGCCAGGCCTTTTGGAATTATTGATTTTTTTAGATCCCTGTTTCAGCTTCATGTATCATCATATTCCTCTAGTGAGACTTACTTCAGAAAACCGAAGAAATAGTACTTCCCTAATAGACATGCCCCAAATATTGAAAACACATTGTCCTTCTCTCCATCTCATTTCCTCACTCATGTGTTCCTCCCATTCATGTGTTCAACTGGCAGATGAGTACCTAGCATGCAGCAGGCCTGGTGCTCAGTGCCAGGTGTGTGGAATAAGTCAGAGTTCTACTGTCATGAAGCTCATGATGTAGAAGAAAGAAATAATTAAACAAATCATTTTAGTGTATTGAAATATGCCCTAAAAGTGGTTGTCATAAGGTGCTCTGATAATACAGTGCAGGATGGGACAAGCTTCATAAGATGATATTTGAGTTTATCTCAAATGAATGGACAAGGGGGCTTTGCTAAGAAGGATAAAGTGGACAGGAAAAGTGTCCCAGGTAGAAAAAACTAGCAAGCACAAAGGCTGAGAAGTGAATGTGCATGATGTGTTTGGAAAGGGGTAAGTAGCAGGCATGTTGAGTGTGGATTATGGCCGGGCGTGGGGCTGCAGATTATATGAGGGATGAGGACGCTGGATCTATGAGTGGTGGGCAGACTGCAAGGGGCCTTGGAGGCTGGGCCAAAGGATATTTAGGAAGTCATAGGAAGCTTTATTTGGAGTCCTCCCACCTAAAGGTCTCTGAGAGATGGCTTGAAATGTCAGCAAGTCCCTTTCATCAATTTGTTAATTAAAAAATGCACTGTAGCAGCAAAAGGGACTGCCCCATTCCAGAAATGCCCAATTAATACACTTCATGGGTTCCTCATCAAGCTCCAAGCCTCCATCAGGCATATCCTGGGTCTCTAACAAGGCTGGGACCACTGATTGAGCCAGAAAGACATGGAGGGATGTGATGAGAGATGGCACAGAGAGGCTGGGTCTGGCCCCTGCCTGGACCAGTTAAGCCCTTTGTGCACGCAAGCCCACTTTGTCTGGCATGTGACAGGTTCCTCATGCCCCCACAACACCTGCGGTTAAATCAGCCAGGCCTGATGCCCTCTCCATGGAACAACTTATGGGTGTGAGGCCAGCCCCAAGTAGGACCTGACATGGCATTCAGTTCTCCAAGAGAGCTCAGCACACAGAATCAGCCCTGTAGCATCAGCCTACATTGGTCTCCAGATTCAGAATTGGGCTTTTTGTCATCTTTCTTGACTCCTTCATTCAGTCCTTCACTGAAAACATGTCACGGTGTCAGACAGCTTCTCCAGACAAGATTCAGTCCCTGCCAGCAGTGACCTGGCAGTGTCCCAAGAGTCAGAATGTCAGGTGTGGGTGGAGTCTCCACGCCGTCCTGACTGGATTATGTAGCTGCCAGCCACAGGCGCTACAGCAGGAAGCCTGGCCACTGTGAGGTGATTATTTCTGACCAGAAGTGGAGGAGCAGCCCCAGGGGAGGCAGAAAGATGGGAAGGAGAAAAGGGAACTTAGCTGAGCACCTACTAGGTGCTTCTTCCCCACAATCTCATTTAATTTTCACAATGACTGTAGAGATGAACAAAGTGGGATCCAGAGATGAAGAGGAAGGCAAGGAGGCAATTTCAGGAACCTCCGAGAGCACTGGGTCTCCCGTCAGAGGCAAGAGCTGACTGGATGTATCCCCACACTGGGGGGTGGGGAAGGAACCTGGAAAACAGCTTCTTAGCAGGTATCTTCCTACAGAGTAGAGGGAACAATACCAAAGAAAAGGAGATGAAAGGAGGAGGGAGGCTGCACAGGCTGACAGGAACAGAGGGAACCAAACTCTTAGTAAGGAGAGACAATATGAAGGAAGAAGAGAAGGTTCTAGAACACTGGGGAAATGTGAAGGGAAAGTTACACCTCCTGGGAGCAAAGCATGTTGACCCTAACCCTGACACAAACGTCAGCCAACCACAGAGACTCCCGAGTACCGGTGGGCCCAGGACAGCCTCCTTCCCTTGTGGGGGCACAGCCAGGTTGGGGATGCTGCCCTCCTGGGGTGGGCACAGCCTCACCAGCCACAGCCACTTCCCTCGCTGCCAACCCACCAGGGGCTGAGTGACACTTTAATTGCTTTTTTTCCCACTGACTTTGAAAGAGCAAAGAACTGGTGGGGCTTCAGCTGTGTCTGCTGACAGTGTTCACAAGCAGGGTTTGCCTTTCTTGATTCTGGCTTGGGATCCACAAAAGCTGAATCAAGCAGGGCAACATTTCATGAGGACAGGAGGAGGGAATTTGCTCAGGGATTAAGTGATGGCAGAGGAGGAATCTGTGAACTGGTTACTATGGAGAGCAGCAGGGATGGTGGAGAAAGAACACATGTGTAGGAGGTGACCATGAGTCAGATGAGGAAACTATTAAGGTGGGAGCCGAAAACAAGACTTCTCTCCTTAGAAGTCTACGCAGCGAAGGGGACAGCATGGGCACCGGGCAAAGCAAACTTCAGGCTGGCTGCCAGGTGCAGGGCAACCCCATGGGGATAGAAAGGTTTGCCTGTGGCTTTTTTGGGGAATGGTTCTGCTGGGCGGGAAGGATTAACACCTGCCTGGCATCACCTAACCCAAGGGTGCAAGTTTTTGGTGCGGCCAAGGGGCAGAAGAACAGAGGCGACAGCTCTGTTTGTTTAATTGGCCTGCCGCTAGTGCTCTGACTGGATGGAGTGAGAGGGAGACTGTTTCTGGCCGAAGGGAGGCAAACAGAGATGGCCTTGGCTGTCCAGGTGCTAAAGGGAGGGCCTCATTCCATTCAAAGCAGGATGTCTAACAACTTGCTGAGCTAACAGTTGGCTTCCCCATAGCTGGAGGGAATGATGCCACGGTTATTTACCCTTTGTGCAACTTGGAGATTACAGAGAGTCTGATGAAACGCAGGTCTTTTCCCCTGAGAAAATGCAGATGCACAAGTGCAAACATACACACGCATATGTGCAAACACAGACACTTTTGGCCTATTTCCGGGGGGTTAGGAAGTCCCTGTGTTCTTCTACACCTCTATGGGCTCTGATGAAAACCCCTTCTTTCCTCATCCCTGGGCCTTTGCAACTGTACTTCTTGCCTCAAAGATCTCCTAACCTTGGCAGGTTAACTCCTTGGGTTTGGTTTCTTCTTGAAGATCAAAACTTCATAAAAGCTTTCCCCGACCACCTCATCAGCTCACACCCCCAGTCTACCCCCATCCATCCCTACATAACCTATCACCTATGCTGTCTTTTTTTTTTGCAAGTAGTTTTAACTATCTAATAATGGTATTAATCCCTATTTGGTCTGCAACTAAAATGTAGGACCTATATAGGCTTGGTCCTTTTCTCTTCTGATTTCTGGTGCTGAAACAGTACGTGATACATGGGAGAGGAGCAATAAATATTTTTAGAAAAAACCAAACCTTTTGCTATCCTGGGCTTATCAGTTGCTATCAAACATGAAGGATTGGTGATGTGGAGTGCCGGGGAAAATGTCCATATTTTCTCAGAGTGCTGGTTAAAGAGAGGCAGTCCAGGTCTATCCAAAGCCTGTGCTTCAGTGGACAGATTTCAAAGAGTATATGGGAGAGAAAACTGTGATCTGGTGGATTACAGGCTTTGGAAGGAGGTCCTCTGAACCGGAATTCTGCTTACGGTGATCCCGATCATCAAGGATCCCAGACAGGGAGATCATGGGAGGAAACTCAGCAAATGCAACCCTGGGGAACTCTTGAGGGAGCTCATATTTTTAAACAGTCATGCAGAGAAAACACAAAGGAGATTCAAAATTGCAGTTGATTGGGATCTGTAAGAACAGAATTAAGGAAGATGAGTGAGAAGGGGCCTGTGACATATTGTACAAGATGCCGGTGAGAAAGTGTAGCTCCTCAGCTTCCGCTCTGCTGTCACCTCTACACCCATGAGAATAATGCTTGATTTAAAGGGAACAGGAAGGAAATTAATATTTATTAAATAACTGCTATGTTCCAGCTCTAAAGTGCTCCACACATTTATAGGCATTATTGAACCTTCAAAACAACTCTGAGAGGAGCTATTGGTATTTGTGTCTTACAGATGAGAAAACTGAGGTGTTAAGCAGTGTCTAACATTGCATACTTAATAAGCAGCAGAGGCTGGTTACAAACCTGTACATGTCTATCCCCAAAGTGAGCTCCTTCCCACCCACTGCATTCTCTCTCCACATCTTAGAGGTCATGGATGGACCCTGACCTTGGCACTGCCACCTCGGGCTAGCTGGCCGGAGCTCACTGGGCAGCCGGCTGAAGTGGATGGGGGAGCTAATACATCAGCCCAGGAAATACTGACTGTGGACTGGCAGGCACTTGCTTCAACTAGCTCATTTACTCCTCACAAGCTTATAGAGAAGCACATTTGAAGTTATTCTTCCCATTTAAAAAATGAGAAAACAGAAGCACAGAGGCATCAGCTTATAAATGCCAGAATCACGATTTGAACCTTGGCAGTCAGGCTCTGGTGCTGGTCTACTAGCCAATCTGCTAAAAATGGATGTAAAGAGACTGGGTGACTATTCTCAGGGAAGGCCAGCTTCAGGCTGAGAAGTTCATGCCTCAGGGCAGAGACTCTGGAGATTATATCACTGAACTGACATGGAACAGAAAGGAGCTAGAAAAGCAGATGAACACATGGGTTTCACTAAAGACAAGGAAAAGGATGATTCCCATTACAGGCAATGGGATTTAATACCAAGCATAGAAAGATGTCTTTTGTAAGAGTCAGAAAGATGTCCCAGGCACATAAAACCAACATGTAAAAATGTCCTGCAAATGGAGGGAGTATGGCGCTTAAGACTGGCTGAGCCCCTGCTGCCACTGAGAGGCTGCTGGTGTGGAGTGGAGTGAGATGTTGTGTGTGTGCATGTGTATGTGGGGGGGCAAACCCTGAAGAAGGGGCCCTGGAAGGCATGCTTAAGAGATTTGTCTTTATCCAAAAAGCAAGGAGCAAGATTGGAAAGGGGTGGGTTTTGAGTACCCATGTCCCGATGAAGTGATTCAAGAGCCCAACAATGGTTTTATTAGAACAAATCAGTAAATCAATTACATTTCTTTCCTTAACAGGCTTATTAATGCTGCAGGTCAGGAAAACATGTAAATAATAATAATAGTGACAACAACAATAATATAACAAAAATGATTACAAGTAGTAACAGCACAAATTTTTGAGAGTGTGTAATATAATGGTTAAATGGTCAGATTTTTGGAGCCAGTATCAGAAGAGTTTGAATCCCATTTACCCACTTAATTTGTGTGTGAATTTGGGCTATTCTACTTTACTGGACATGTACTCTAAGTTGTAAAATGGTAATAATAAAATAAAAATGACCTTACAGAGTTGTGAGGTTTAAGAGTTAACTCATAAAAAGTTTTTTAGAAGAATATCTGACATGTACTTAGTACTCAGTGTTACCTATTATTATTACTGTAAATAACACTTATTGAGCATTTACTATGCATTAAGTACATGGCAATAAAAGTTTTACATATGTTGTCTATTCCACATAATGACTGTGGTGGTTTTATAAGGGGCCTTTGATATTCCTAAGAAATGGAGCCCAATACCTTTTCCCTTGAGTGTGCACTGTACTTAGTAATCTGCTCTTAATGAATAAAATATGGCAGAAGTAGAGGGGTGCCATTTCTATGGCTAGGTCACGAGAAACATCATAGCTTGGTCCTTCTCTTGGATCACTTATTCTTGGAGAAGCCAGCTGCCATGCCATGAGGAAAGATCCATGCAGATTTTCCAGCCCCAGTCAAGCCTTCAGTTGATAGCAGCCCCAGCCAACATTGTGACTAAAGCCTCATCATCCAGAACCACTGAGCTAAGGTGCTTCTGAATTCCTGATTCTCAAAGATAATGTGCAATAAGTGTTGTTTTAACCTGATAAATTTGGAGTAATTCATTACATAGCAATGGATAACTGATACAATGATCATTAGACAATGTCTCACTTCATATCCTCTAACCGGCTGTAAACTTAGAATGTAAATAGGTAATCAGGAAGAGTAATAAACCAGAGAGTACATGCGTATCTAAAAAGGCATCTGCCACTCAATTCCAGCTGATTGTTTCTAAGTATTTTTCAAGAGAAGCCAGTAATTTGGATATTTTGGCAAGAAACATCCTGACTTTTAATAAAAATTCAAATTAAAAAAAATACTGAGCAGAACAAATAAAACATTTGTCAGAAAGTCACCATCTTGAAACATCTGGACTGCATACTTGAAAAAGTTGTACTGGATACTTATATAAGCAAGGAAATAGTCATTAATTGAATTACTATGTCCAAAGGGATTCATCTGTGGCTCAACATCAACATGAAGGGGGTTTCTAGCAGCAAGCAAAAAGCTGTCTTTAGTTCCATCCTAGATATATTTTTTTCTTGATGACTTAGATAAGGATAGAGAAGGTATATTCATCAAAATCTGTGACTGATAAGGTGGTGGAGAAGCGGCAATAGATCCAAAAAAACTTTAAAACTTTAACAAGAGGGAATGATGGGTCAAATCTAACAAGACGGAATTTGACAGACATAAAATTGGAGGCTGTGTACCTGTGTCCCAAATGCAGCACAAGACAGGAAATGGTAACCAAAATGTGTATGTTGGTTCTGAAGCAGTTCATATAGAAAAGGATAGAAGTTGAAGTGAGATATGCCCACTGGTTTCAGAGGGGGTAGAGTGGGTGGAAGGTCCCAGAAGCAGATAGGAGGAAGAAAATGGACCAGGCGGTACCTAGGGTAGGTATGGCATGAATCCCAAGGCAGCAGGTTTCAGCCAGCAACAGCTGAGATTCAAACAGAGATCCTTTAGCAGAGAGTATGGCATACCCTCCTGGACTGGGGCTAGGGGCTTGGTCACATGGAAGAAGCAAGCATTCAATTACAAATGCCAGCATGTAATAAACACATTGGAATCACCACTGTCATCTTCCCTCTTATTCCACAAACTTGCTTAATTAAGATGTGATGAGGAAGGGAGGAAGGGACAGACCCATAACAATGGGTACTTGGAAGCACCCTGGGGACTCACTGTATTTGGTACCTGGGTAGGGTTCTTAGCCTTCAGCCTCAGATCCAATTTCCATTTTTAAATATGCTTTTCACTCCTGGCTTTGACGTCACTCAAAAAATCTGTGCCTGTCATCAAGCTAATCCTGATTTGACTGGGATTGACTCAATGGTCATGGAATAGGGATTCAGCTCTTATTCTGTCTCTTGCTAGTTCCTGTTTATTGGAACCATGTGGTGAATATACACTACTGAGTTTCTGATCTAAAGAGCTTTAAACTTCCCCAAACTAGGAACAGAATTTGCTCCAGTGCCTGGGGTACAGCTACATGGCCCCTCTCTTTAAAGGCTGAAGGTAGGCTGGGGCACATACGCAGGCTCTTCTTGGGTACAGGACACAGGGAGGCAGTACTGAGCTGAGGCCAGAGGGGACGGCTGGAGTCTCCTCAGGGAGGATGCAAAATGCCAGCTTTATGATGTCATGTAGTAGGGAGATATGGAATAGTTTTGAACAGGGGCATAATGTGACAAGAGCTTTCCTTTGGCAAGGTCCCTCCATCAGTGAGGTGTATTCTGGGAACTGGGAAGACAAATGAAGAGGCGCTGCACATGTCGTGGAGGTGACAAGGCCATTTACAGCTTTCCCAGGACTTAAGCTCCGTCTTCACATTTTGCTTGTTGGACTCCTGATTTTAAGTCTCTGAAAGTCCTCCCCATTTATACCACTCTCCAAAGACTAGGCTGGATGCCCCTGAAGCCCTGGTGTTTCCTGCTCCTTTCCCCTACTAGATAATAAGCTCCTTAAGGGCCGTGCCCACAGCATATTCAGTTACAGCTTCCATGCCCAGCACTGAACTCAGCATAAAGAATGTGGTCCAGAAAGACTTTTTGAAATGAAGAATGAATGGTCCACTCCTGTCTCTAGGAGGGGACTGCATGAAGCCCTCCCACACCAGATGAATTCTTACTATGGCTTCTATCAAAACACTCAAGACACCATTGGCAGAATTGGAGAACTGCCTACATTCCCCCAGTTTAACACCTTCCCCCTGTCCCTCCCCTGCCCCTCTCCCCGACCACACATATACCCTTAAATTGCTGAAATGAATTTTGTGGGAAATAAACAGCAGCAGATTGGTCTGACTTTCTAAAAGGATCTCTGTCTGACCCACTGCAGGTCTCCAAAGCCCTCACAGTCAGGGAAAAGTGTGCTTCTGGATCCTTTGTGACCAGAAGAGAATCAGGAAGCCATGATGTGTTTGACTAGATTGCAGGCTTGGGAGCTGTGAGTACAGAAATTTCATCTCCTTTCCTAAATGAAAGACAATAAACACACAAATTCAGATCAACCTCCTGAATGCAGCAAATATATGTGTTCTCTCATGCTTCTGCAGGGGAGCAAAGTGAGGGTTTAAGCTATTGTGTGGCTTCAGTTCTGATGTGTTCCCTGCAGGGTGGGCTGCTGGGTGGCTTGGCCAAGGTGGCCAGCTCCCAGGCCCCGTCCTAGAGGCTCAGCCCCAGTCCTAATTGTGCTGCCTCCTGCAGGAGGTGGCTGAGCGGGGACCACTTCAGGCCCCCTGGAGGAATTAGATTTCTTTCCCCCACATCTGTGAAATGTAAGCAACACATCTCTTTCAATAAAACTTAAACCTTTCAAGGCGCCTCTCCTCCCTGAGTTGCCGACTTCAGGCTCCCCTTTGACATTCTGGGCATAAAACACATCTAAAAACAAGAATACTGGTGTTCCTCTACTAGGGAATAGCCCTTTCTGTTGTTGTGATCAAACATTTCACTTTTCTGTGTTTAATATTGTTAGGCAGGAAAACAGGTATGAGCAGGGTAGAAAGAAAATAAGGCCAGTAAACCCACTAGAAGGGACTCAAAGAGTTAACCAGTTAAAAATAAAAAGCTCAAAGGCCAGTAACAACTTGGCCTAAAAGTTTGAATACTCCCCAGATTAAGAAAAGTATCTCAGCATAGCCTATGTTTTCACTGTGTCAGTTAGAACATATCATTGTAAGATTTACTTTAGCACCTGCTAAAAGGCCCAGCTTATTCAGAAAGAATTCTATCTTAAAGCTAAGATTGCATTTTACTCAAATGGACAGTGGCTCAGCCCACATTGGAGGCAAGGCAGACAGTCTTAATTAATATGCTTCCAGACAGAAGCTGATAGCCTGGAAAGGATCAAAGCAGTATATTTCTTGGGTTAAGCTAAAAAAAGAAACTTAATGTCCTATCAAAGATGAACATTCTGGGACAGTTTGGCTGGTCTGCACCTGGACCTTTGTCACTTTTCTGAAAATCCTAAACCTCCTATAAAACCCCAGACCCTAAACCTTTCAGTGCGCTCCTCTCTCTGAGGTCGCCCGCTCTAAGTGCATTACTTTAACTTTTTCCCAATCTTCCAGTGCTCCTCTCTCTAAGGCTGCCCACACTTTGTAAGTGTGTAGATTTCTCTTTCAATAAAACTTAAACCTTTCAAGGCGCCTCTCCTCCCTGAGTTGCCCGCTGTACTTTTTCTCTCTTTAAGTAACTTTAAATAAAACTTTTACTCTGCTTCATTACTGTGTCTCTGCCCTTTAATTCTTTGTTGCAGCAGGGACAAGAACCGAGGAAAATACACAATGCTTCTCCCAACAATATTAACATTAACAGTGAACAAGAGAAGGGCCAGGTTGCTTTGTATATAGTAGAAAAAGTATATTGGCCAAACTTTTATTGAAACCTACTATGTGCCAGGCACTGTCCTAAGGACTGAAGAGATGCAGTCTATGGTCTCCAGCCAGGGAGACAAATATGACAACAGATAAATAGGCTCCATTCTAAACATGAGTGTTACAATAGAGATGAGTACCAACTGCTCAGGGAAATCCCAACAAGCAACTCTCAGTGGCAGTAAGGAGGTCTTTACAGAAGAGGTGGCATCTCAGCTGGGCTTTAAGGGATGAAGAGAAGTTTGCTAGGTGGACTAAGATGAGAACATCCTTCTGGTTAGAGGAATAGCATATACCAGAGCTGGAAGGTATGAAATGGGCATATAGAGTGAGTAAATTAAAAGCAATCACAGGTGGCTGGCACAGATTTCTCCATGTAAAGGAGAATTAGGCTGAAAGGCTGGAAAGCAAATAGTCAGGCAACCGAAGAATCCCACAATCTCGGTTTATTTTCTATCACCTTGGGAGCACTCCCCTTCAGTGTGTTTACAGAACATAGATTGCCTTTAAATGATCCAGCCTGGTGGAATTAGATTTCTTTCCCCCACGTCTGTGAAATGTAAGCAACACATTCAATATTCTGAGAAAAAATAACTATTGTCATCAGGGGCGTAGGCATGTTTTAATCTATGATGACAGCTTGTCTTGAATCATAAACCACTTGTATCTTATTGAACCAGGCTTTGATGGTGGGCGGCCTCCTCTGATCAGCTGCTGTGCTGAGCAGAACTTTGCAGTAACAGAGAAATAATGAGCTCCTTTTGCCAAGGTGCCCAGGGGTCTCTACCCAGTGCGTGGAGTTACATGATGTCACGGACACCAGCCACTGCTCTTGCGGTGAAGGATTTCACATGGCATTATCTCAGGGCCTAGGTCCTCTTCAAGGAGAGTGCCAGCATCCCAAAAACTCTTAGGGGAACTAATCTCAGACTTTTTCCTAGCCTGAAATGTGACGTCCTGCTCAACTGCCTTGCAGCTGCAGGCAGCAACAGAGGCTGCGGGAGGAAATGGGAAGATGGGATCGCTCCTTGTAGAGCACTGGCATCCAACAGGCAGCTTCAGGGGACCTTAGGAGCCCTGGGCAGGGTGAATTGCTTGTTTCTCTTTGGAGTTAGCACAGCTCTGGGAGGTGGGTGTGTCTCTCTTCCCTGCCCCAGGCAAAGGAAATTGAGCCTCAGCACCAGAAAGGAAGGGTGGTCTTTTAGAAAGAACCATGCTCCCCTTGGGGGCAGAAGGGGTGATAATGCTCCAAATTTGGGTGCAGGAATGACAGAACACAGACCGGGCATGAAGCAGGCACCTGGACAGTGGAGGGGAATGCAGAAAGCCGAGTACAACTTTTAATCACCTTGAACCTGAAATATCCTTCTCAGACTGTCCCCATAGAAAGGGCCGTAAGGAGTCAGCTTAACCAATCCTTCACCGTTGGGTGAATCCCAGATGCAGTATTTCTGATACGCAGTTCCTGCTTGGCATGATTATCTCCTGTCATGGGGATCTCAGTCCCTCACACAGCAGCTCCTTCTCCAGATGGATGGCTCTGGCTGAGATAAAGTGTTTACCCCAGTAGAGAAGAAATCTACTTTACAGTCACTTGTACCCTCAGTCCCAAATTTTGCCCTGGTGAGCTCTGCAACAAGGCAGCCTTCTGGTGAAGCAGCTTTGGACATTCCAGTTTTCTACCGGAAGCTAAATAGTACTGTCTTTCAACCACCCTCACGTCTTGAGACGTCAGATCACATTTTCCTCCCTTGGAAATCCCTCCCCTAAAAGACTCTACCCTGTGTTTTAATCCAGGGCTCCTCCTTCCCTGTCTTCTGCCAAGGAGGAGAAAGGCTTTGATCCAGGCTGGTGCCCAGCATCTGGAGCAGAAAGCGTGCCCAGCAGATAGCAGCCTGTCTCACTCTGAGTGTCCTGGTGGTGGCTTCTCCGCTGTGCCATAGGCTCTGCTGACTGCTGTGCCCACCCTCACCTTGGCAAGTGCAGGTGAGAGTGCTGAAGCTCTGTGGTCTGGTGGGCAAGACGCTCTCAGGTTGCCAAAGAGGGCAAGATTGCTCCCCAACCTTTAGTCCAGTTGCTGCAGATGCTAGAGAGAGACCCCGTCCTATTGCCAGCAGCTGTACCTACTGCACACCAGAAGGGTCGGGGACTTCTGTCCCTGACTCTTGGTGGCCCCTCACTCAGGGAATGGTGTGTAGTATGCAGGATCCAGGAAACATTCAGGGTCACTTCCAGGCAGCCTGGCTGGTCCAGAGACACCAGGAAGATAATAACGAATACCCTGCCACTTGCCTGATGGTGGAGGAGAGCACTCCTATTTCTTCCCCACAGGACAGGTTTTTTCTTCTGGAAAAGAGTGAGTGTCAAGAGGAGCGCATATATGCACTACAAGGAGCAAGTTCTGCTCCAGGAAATGGGGATGGCATCAATCACTGGATTGCCTTGGGGAACGCTTAGCTTCAGTGCCCATGCCTCTGCCAGCACCATCCATCTGCAGATGGGTAAGACAGGACAGCTATATTGGTGGACCCAGTTCCACTGCTTTTGTTCTTGTACCCTCCCTGGGGAAAAGCTGATGCCCATGAACTACGGGAAGGCAGGAGGGACAGGAATAGGAGCTGAAACACTCAAAGTCTGGCATGAGCCCTGGGCCCTAAAGGAGTCAAGAAGTACCACAGGAGTGAATAAAACATTCAGTATTAGAGACTTAAGGAGAGTCCCACCCTGTGGAACCATGGCTCCACCCAAACTCAACCCAATTCTTCTCAAACTCTACTGTCCACAACCATATTCTCATTCAAGTGATCTCTAATCTCAACCCAATCTGACTTCACCTTGACCTTTATCTCCCCTTGACCCCAACTATCCCCTCCACCCCCACCTCTGCCCAGACCCTGGCCACACCCTGGCGACTCCACCAGCCGTGACTTCACCACCAGCCTGGCCTCAGCGTGAACATGCCCCAGCCACGCCTAATCCAGCTCTCTGCACCCCCGACTCTACTCGGAGACAAGGTCTGTTTCAGAGGGCAGAGGGTGGAAGGGTCCCACCTATATATAACAGGGAACAGACTCAAAGCCACAGAACTGCTCTGCCGTGCTGCTTCTCCTACCCTCACATCAGTACACTTCCTGTATCCCAGGCTCCTTCTTGTTCCTTAGAGAAGTTTGTGTGAGAAAAAGCCTGACTGGGTTACCCGCTGCTTTTGTGGTCTCTGGGGCGCAGGTGCACACGCTGGCTGTCTGCAGCTTCCCATCTGCTCTGTGCTGGGAATGGAGGCGGTGTGTGGGGTGAAGGTGGTCAGGGCCAGGCGGGTATAGGTGACTACCTCTCCTTCCTTTCCTTTGTTGTGGTTTTCTAGGCTATAATGGAGACGTGGGAGGATATCATGGCATCACTGTTCAAAAACCATTTGGTTTTGTTACAGCTGTTTAAGTTGTTCTTAAGACAAAACTAAGACTATGGTATCTCCGCAGCCAGAGAACAGTTAAACAGTCTTTTCAAAGTGAATTTGAAAAGGTTAGACTTTGAACATGAAGAGGTGTTCACTGTCTGGGGATGGGGGACAGTGTACACGATGCCTTGTTTGGGGCTTCCCCCCCTCTCCAGCCACTCAGCATGGCATTTCAGGATCTAGAGCTGAGAGGCCACGTGGAAGCAAGAGGGCTCTTTGTTAGGGGTCATGTCTCCCAGGTTTGCAGAACAGGAAGGGATAATATTTTCTCCTTAGGAAAATTAGAGAGAAGCAATGAATGAAGACTGCAAGTGGAAGCCCTCTGAGGGCCCCCTTTACCTGATCTATGAGCTGGAAAATGTCTTCAGTGCCTAGGATCTATCAGAGCAGAAACAGAAAGCTAACATTTCTTGAGTGAAAAAAGGTCAAGATTAATCAACTAGTGGTAGATAAGAGTTCTATTTGGCATATGACTTTTACCTAAGTGGGTGTGTGTCTCTTTCAGCCTGTGGCTGTGACAGCTGCATATCTGTCTTTCTCTGTGCAACCAGCTTTACTTGTGCACTAGTCCTAACCTGCTTTTTAGCGCCTTCTATGTGGGGCTCTATAATGAGCAGGGCATCAACAGTCCTGCTGGACCAAAGCCTAGTATCTCAATTAGAGATTTCCAAGTCTCAATGAGCCATGAGTAGATAAACATTTCCCCATAGTATGTGTCCCCACTGAGACCTTCTTATTGTAAATAACTGTGTAACTCATGTTGTCATTTTAATAAAAATTGTACCTATAGAGAAATGGATAAGTCATTAAATTTTAAAATAATAGCCATTATTTACTGAGCACCTACTAAGGACTAATAAGCATTGAGGCTGGATTAGCAGCTGCCAGGTTTATTGTAAAAAAACTCTCCTTCATTAAGTAGGAGGATAATCATCATCTCTGCAGCTCCCACAATGTTTGTTGGTAATGACTGGGCTCAGCAATTTCACATTTTCCATGTTGGCATCTGGGGACAACTACCAAACTGCAGGTAAAGATAGAAATATTCTGTCTCTCCAGGGCTAATGTTTTGTATAAGCATACTAAGAGACAGTAAACATCAAAAAACACTGGTATTTCCAGCCCCACTTCTGTTTCCAAGGTCACTTAAAGAAATTGCCCAATATCTAGATGCTATGTCAACCATGGTGAAAGGCAGGGATGCTTCCACATGTCACTGTAGTGCAATAAAGGGCATAGGTCTCAAATGTCATAAAATTTGAGGCAGGGTACCAAAATAATTTCAGAACATGGGTAAAGCCATATTCTAGAGTGACAACCATCAAAACAAATATGAAAATCAGGATTTATGGAGGATGCCCAAGGCAAAGGCCAGCAAAAGAGAAAGGATCTGAGAGTTCTCAAACATGGTGTGGGGCCATCTCCTTGGCCAACGGGTGCTCCCATTGTTCCCTGTTGGAAAGCTGAGGGCCTTATCCCCGTGGGTGCGGGTCTTTATAAGGGTAAGCCCAGGAGAAGTCTTATCCATGGGGAATCTGTACTGAGGTGAGGGTCCTGGGCCCAGGTTGGACTGGAGAAAGACTCCCAGTCAGAGTTAAGGGAGAAAGCAAGCTCAGTGCCAAGATGTTGACCCTACATGGACGTAAGCCAACAGAATCCCAGCCCAAGAACTGAGAACAGGTTAGGATTCTACATATGTAATGGGTAGAGGCAAGACGCTCAGGCCAAGACTGTGAAGGAAAGGAGTGGCAGAGGGTGGCAGTGTGTGGGGCTGGCTGTGGACCTCAGGGGATGGCACCCAGCGAGCACTGATCCCCACTTTGAATTGTGTGGCTTTTGACAGATCAAGCAAAGGGCTGAAGCTGAATAGCTGAAAACATCCTCCACTCAGATCAGCAAATTGTCCCTTAAGGAAAAAGACCAGGCAACTTCTGCAATGAAGAGGCAATTAGGGAAGCTGCCTTCCCCCGAGAGAGTCGCCACCCCTGAGACATAACCTGTGCCCTTCAGTGCACACATCTCTGCTCTGCAGAACTGGAGATAAATAGCAAAGGCTACTGGGCTTCAGCTCCATTTATTATTATTCAGAAATAGCACTGCAGCACTTTCTCCAAGTCAGCTGCACGATGTAGCCAGCCAATGCTGCAAGATGATTTACGAGACCAGAGAGGAGATATTCCCCATGACCACTATTATCCAGACCCAGTCAGAAGGCACTGCGGGGCAAGGGAAGCATATAGCTTTATGTGGCCGCTGAAATAAATTGAAGAGAAGGGCAAAGTGGAAGAAGGAACATATGCAAACAGAGGTTTACTCAGCTCAAGTAAAAGGCGCTGAATCCCCCAGGAATGTGAGCAGTATGAATGGAAAGTTGTAAGCCATAGTGGGCCCTAGAGAAGAGAGCCGGAGGTGAGGGAAGAAATTTCGGCTGCCCCTTAGATGCACTGAGTGGAAGCCCCGCCCTCAGCCATTCCCAGCTTGAACAAGTGTGTCCCAGCTGTCCTGTGGGAAACACCGTGTCTCCTGCAAACAAAGGCTAATCACACCCTTGAACTCCATCAGAGCAATTAGAAGTTAAACTCTCAGCTGCCCTGCCTAATGAGAGTTATGTCCGGAAGCATTGTCAACAAGGACAATATGTGCACCAAGCCATTCCCCACTGATCTGTGCCCCAGGAGGTAGACCTGGGTGCAAAGCATCAGTGGCACCCTTACCCTAACAGCAGGAGATCAGAGGAGAGGGTCCGTCAGCATCTCCATGCAGAGTCCCCTCAGACACCAAAGGTTAGCTCCTACCAGCAGCCCTTCAGCTTTATCCAGTTCCCTTATGTCTTCTGTTCCTTCGGGGCAGGGCTGGAGGGATCCCAGCTGTTCCCAGCCTCAAGGGCTTGCACTGTCCCTTGTGGATTCCCTACACCCTGCTCCCACCTCTGTAAATAATCTCTATTATTTAACTCTTCTTGAATTAGCCAATTTGAGAGTGCCACCTACTTCCTGCCAGAACCCTGCCATCTGATCCCAAAGTCAGGGGACCAAAGTTCTGTACGGAGAAGAGAATGATGGAGAAGTGAGTTCAGAGAGAACTTAGAAAAACCCTAACTCCCATTTTTATCTTCATTATACTCAAATCATAAAGACTGCAAATGAAATAAAGAAACCATCAGTGGTATTTTAAATGAGTGGGATCTTAAATGAGTAATCACTGGCACTGTATAATTAATTTCCATTTACCAACCTTTGTTCACTAAAACATTTTCCAGACTTCTCTCCCCTGTGGTTTTCAAGGACACACATGAAAGTGTATTTTGCTTAGCTGCAGAGAATGTGCACACAGAGCAGCATTTTCTCCTGTCTGGAGTTCCTGTGAAATGATCACTATCTTTCTAATTTTATAGCACAGCACTGGTGGCTCCTGCCTCCTGCCTTAGCATCGTTCCAGAAACGCAGCAGCAAGGGGGGGGTTTCTGGTGCAAAGGCCTGAGCAGGCCTTAGTTAATCTGGGTTGTTTGTCCTCATGGAGATGGCATTTCTCAAGCCCTCACCAACACATACAGAAGGGATGCAGCTGGCCCCCTCCCTCCTCCAGGACAGCTTCCCACCAGGATGTGCTGGAAATGGAAGAGCCCTTGGTTTGCCTCTGTCTATTCCTCCCAAAAAGAGCCTGCCTGTGGTTGAGGACTTGGGCTTTTTCTTTTTCCCCGCTCTGTTGCCTTCTCTCCCTTTTTCTTGTCCCAACTTCCAAGTCGCTCCCTGTTTTTCTGCCGTCTACCCACGGAGGGTGCCTCGAATGTCCTTGAAGTGAAATCCCTGTAACAGAGAGAAAGCTTACAGAAATAAACTCTCCCTTAGCTGAATTTCATGGAAGACATCTTTATGTGTTTTTAGTTCCAACTGAGTCTAGCACAGCTTTGGGCTCATACAAGGAACTCAGTTCATTCTGAGACACTGATATATAGGGTGACCAGCCATGCTGGTTTGCTCAGAAGGGCCCCAGTTTAGCACAGAGAGTCCTGAAGTCCCAGGCACATGGGAGCACTGGTCCCCATTCTCTAGCGACTTCTTATCCACTTGGCCTGGTGTTGCTTCCACATCTCACACATCTTGGCAGTCTTAGATCAGGTTCTCTAAAAGCAGAGCCTGAGATGGGGATTCTTGAGGAAGTAGTTTAACTGATGGCAGGCTCTTGAGTAATTCTTGTAAGGGAGTGAAGGAAGCAGGCTGAGGGCAGGGGAGGCGGCTGGGCAAAGATCTGAGCTCAGCTGAAGTCTAGGCTCAGTCTGCTCCACAGGGAGCTCTGGGGTATGCATGGCACCCCAGTTATCCCCCCTTCAGGC
This sequence comes from Manis pentadactyla, assembly GCF_030020395.1. Lineage (NCBI taxonomy): Eukaryota > Metazoa > Chordata > Mammalia > Pholidota > Manidae > Manis > Manis pentadactyla. Next base: position 51,458,643 of record NC_080027.1, read on the forward strand.
AAGGGGTGGGTTTTTATACACCCCTATCCATCTAGCAATCAGGCGCTAGTTCTGGGCCATCCATAGAAGAGAGGCATAATCTCCCAGGCATTTCTGGGTGAGGCAGCTTTCAACAGAGAGGGCAATTTCAAGAAGGGTGCAGCCCTGAGTTGCTGGCCACCAGCACTCACAGCACCCGGGGAACACTTGGACTGACTGGTAAAGGGAATCTCATTGGGGCATCAATAGCATTTTCAACTGACAAGGCTCCAGTCTGGCATCTGGGGTGCCCTCCACACCTGTGCTAGTCAAGCTGCAGCTTCCTTCCCACTTCTCCAGGGATACCCAGCCCTTACAAGTGTGGTTCTACCTCAGTTTTCTGCTCTGTATTCTTAGAACTTACCCGAGGTCTTTCTTGGCTAGGGCCTGATCCCTACTAGAATTTGCCAATGTTTCTCAGACACTGTACTTTAGCCTTGGTATCCCAGACCTGGCTGGGATTGTGCTTCAAAACTGTTCAAGCTGTACATCTCTGGTGCCTAACCCAGCCTGATTAAGTCTACCATTGTCGCAACTTCCTGCAGGTGCTCTCTCCGTTAGATAGACCCATGGACAGAGACACAGATGCAATGGAGTTCCAGGTCTCAAGGCACTGCAGGCTCTGCCTACAGGCAGCAGGTCAACCTCATGGGGCAGGAGATGCTCTAACCCTGCTCTTGCTTGGCCTGGGCCTGGATGATAGCTTCAACCTGCTGCAGAGGCTCCAGCATGACTTGCAGGTTGGCCTATGAAGATTTAGACAGTCAATATTACAGGCTTTTGGAAACACAATTTTTAAAAGTATTCAAAACATATGCCTCATGGGCCTTGTGGCAGATCCTGTGGATGTACCACCCATAACCTTGGGGCCTCATCTTTTCAAAGTACTCCTCTCTCTGACGCCACATCTAATCGCCAGAACTTTTGCCCAAGGGCTTTGTTCAGAGTCACAGAAGACTGTTCTGCCCCCACACATGGAGGGCTGAAGTGCTAGAAATTAATTCCCTGAGAGCAGCCCTGAACCAATGACCAAAAGGAGCTGGTATATAAATATCCTAGCTCCCTCACCTCTCAGGGGTGGCCACTCCAAGGCATGGGTTTTATACCAGTTTCCAAAAAAGTTTCCCTGTAGGTTCACACTCTATCTGCCTGCAGTGGTGCTTGACCGGACAACATATTCTCACTGAATGCTTCCTTTCCTTATCTTAACTTTAATGCTATTGGTCTACCTTGAACTTCCTAAATAAACTGCTTGCTGTTGAATCCATGTCTCAGGGTCTGCTTCTGGGGTAATAGCCTCTCCAAGGCAAAGCTGGAGAGCCTGGGCCAGACCTGCCATGCGTAGCTGAGGCCCTCTGTAGTTGCCACTAAATCCTGCACCCTGTGGTCAGGATCCCTCTGGGAGATCTTTCCACGCCAGCCCCTCCTGCACTGAGTGGCCCTGGAGAAGGAAGTGGTAGACTGGCCAAACATCCTTCCAGAGTTGCAGATGCCCCATTAGGATTCAGAGGCACTCTCCACTGTCTCTAGAGGCCATTTGATCCTGGGAGGTGATTTTAATCAGGGATTTGATCATCCTATACATGGTTCTTTCTTACACTCATTCTTTCCGGGCTCCCTCAGGTCCCTTAACAACATTAGACTGCAATTTCAGGTTTATGTAATTTGGTGGTTAATGCACCTTACTACTAGCCCAGAACAACTGAGGTGACCTGCTGAGATGCCAGCTTCACACCAGAGGCACCCCTTCCCAGAATGTCCTACTCTGGGTGTGAGGCTGAGCACAGAGACCTAATGGTGACTACTCCAAGGGTTCAGGCCCTTGCAGTGTGGACCTGAGTATTCTGCCACTCTTCAAGGGAATGATTAATCCAGCTCTGCTACCAAGCCAGGTCACCTGGTCCCAACCTCCTCCTTGAGCCTGGGCACCATCCTGCTCAGCAGCACCTATCTGTCCATGTGGCACTTGAGATCTCCCCTTACATGTCTCAAAGGCATCTCATGTTCATCACGTCCAGCACTTAACTCTGATCTCACTCCCCAAACCTGTTCTCCCTCCACTTAGCTCAGTAAATGGCACTATCATTCACCCCATCACTCAAGCCTGAAATCTGGGACTCATCTTCAGTTCTTTCCTTTCCTTCCCCTTACATTCAATCACCAGCAAATCCAAATACATCTCAAATCCACCCTCTTCTCTATCTCTACAACCACCAAACTACCATCATTTCTTGCCTGAAGTATTGCAATAGTCTCTCATATGATTTATCTGCTCCCATTCATACCCATATCCAAACTTCACTACAGACTAGAAAGAGAGCTCCTCCAAAAACATCAGTCAAATCACACCTCTCCCCCATTTAAAACTCACCAATTTTGCCCATTGCACTGAGAGTAATATTCTGCAGGGTCCTACATGACCAGTATCCTGCCTAATTCTTCAACATCATCTCAAGCTATCCACCCCTTACCCCTTCCTTACCACCCTGCAGCCATATCTGCCTTCTTGTGATTCTGAGGACATGCCAGGCTCTCTACCACCTCAGGGTCTTTGCATATGCTGTTCCCTCTGCCTAGAACACTTTTCCATAGTTCTTTGTGTGGCTAACTCCTTTTCATCCTTTAGTGCTCCATTCAGAGGGGCTGTCTCTAATTGTCTAACATGAAGCATGTTCCTCTCCTACACTGGACTTATTTCACATCATCTTGTTTATGTATTTTATGGTATTTATTACACTCTGTAATCATTTGATTTGTTTCTTGTCTATCTCCCACACCAGACTGTGAGCTCTGTGAGGGCAGGACCATGCCATTCTCATATTCCCAGTGATTAGCATGGTGGTCTGTACACTGTAGCTATATAAGTGTTCTTTTGCTGCATAACAAAATACCACACATTCAGCAGCTTAAAACAACACAATTTATTATCTCACAGTTTCTGTAGATCATAAGTACAGGTGTGGCATGGCTGGATTCTACCTCAGGGTTTCACTGGCTGAAATCAAGGGGTTAGCCAGCACTGTAGCTCTTATCTGGGCTTCAGGGTCCTCTTCCAGCCCTACTGGTTTTTTGCACAATTTATTTCCTTACAGTTGTAGGATTGAAGTCCCTGTCTTCCTGCTAGCTGTCAGCTAGGGTCACTCTCAGCAATGAGTGGCCACCTGCAGTTCCCTGCCACGTGGGCCCCCAGGCAGGTCACAACATGGATGTGTGCTTTTTTCAGGCCTCCAGAGTACATCTCTGTGACTGCCTTTTCTGCAACGAGCCAGAGGAACTGCTTTGAAAGGCTCATATGATTAGATCAGGCCCACCCAACTGATCAGGGACCTCAATCACAACAGCAAAGTCCCTTCATAGCAGTACCCAGATCAGGGTTTGATTGACTAACTAGAAGAAGTGAGTATATGCCAGGGGCCAGGAATCTTGGGGTGCTATCTTGGAATTCTGCCTACACAGTGATCAATAAATACTGGCTGAATGAAAAATATGGATCTCCTAGCCACCTATTTATATAAGCAGCTTATCCAACGTCACATGGGTCCATCTCTGAATACAAGGCAGGCAGTTAAAAAAAAAAAAGCCTAGTGGGTAGTTCAAGAAAGGAGAAGAGGGACACACTGAACTTAGAGGTGAGTAATGTGGGCTCAGGCTTCAGCTAGGCAACCATCTCTGCCATCATCTTTCAGGGAGAACTTTGGTGACTCACTGCTTCCTCTGACCCTCAATTTCTTCATCTCTAAAATGGGCATAAAATACCTATGTCATGAAATGGAAAAGACAAAATCCATCCATCTATCCACCCCACACCCACACATGCATCCACCCATCTATCCATTCACCCCCTCCCCAACCCAGCATTACATCACCTACCCACCCACCCATCCATCTGCCCACTTACCCATCCATTTCTCCCTCCATCCCTCTCTCTCTCTCTCTCTCTCTCTCTCTCTCTTCCATCCCTCTCCCTTCATGGCATAATAATGGAACTGGGAAGTGGGAAGACGGGATTTATTTTTCTCACCATGCAGAGTTTGGGCATTCAGTGAGCAATGACTTCCCCTGCAGGTGGACTGACGTGTCGTAGGAATGTAGAGGACATAGATCTAGAGGGCAGCAGGTGGGCACCTAAGACTATGGGGACTCATTCTGGAAGGATTAAACCACAGCCTTGAATGTTCTTTTCAGAGAAAATACAATCACTTCAGGCAATACCTCAGCCTCATGCCTGAGCAGTCCGGGTCAGGAACACTCAGCAAACAACTTTGTTTTCTTTGATTCTCCACATTAGTTCTCACGTTTAAGCCAAATGAAATTTGACAACACAGACAAGCTTGCAGACACATTCAGTACCCGGGACTTGGCCAGAAACCTGTTTCAACATGGAGGAAATGTTCCTTTCTTCAGTGTCTAAGCACTGTAGAGCAGATGGGGGGAGTCAGTGCTGCCATGGGGTGGCCTAGCATTTAAATCTGCCCTGTGTTACTACAATTTTCTGTTGCATGAGTGTCAACTGGTGACAGGCTAATTCTTTCCCACTGTCTGGGTAGAGAACCTTCTCTCCACCTCCTGATCTCATCAGCAGGATCCCTCCCTCAGTCCCGTTCTGAGACCTGGCAGGGGCACTCTGCCCAGGCATGTGGGGAGGCTTACCCCTTACCATGAACCCTGCTGGAGATACTCTTTTAAATTTCCATTTGGCTGAGACCCATGTAAATTCTGAGTCCTGATCTAATTTCCAATTCATTTCTGTCACCCCATCAAATTCACTGGGTGAGGAAGGGTTTACAGATTGGGTTTGTAAAGTTCCAACTCACACTTCTTTCCCCAGATGAAAGAAACATAAGGCCTAGCATTTTTTTCCTGGATCTCACTGAGCTTTGAAATGCTGTGGTTACTCACTCCTAGGTGGCAACCACCACATCACCAATCACTGGGAGCACAAACACGACCATCCCTCAGCCTTGCAGGAAACAGGCAGTGCAAGAAATGGAGGTAATGCAGGGGAAGATGGTCAGGCAAGCAGGTGAGCCACGCACATTCAAATCATAGCCACCTAAACCTGAGTGAGCCCACTGAAGGCCTGAGCTCCTGCTTCTCTCCCTTGCCCTGTCCGCAGCTCCTGTCCCTGGGGTCGGACTGACCCACTGCTCTAAGTGACTCTCACAGCATCTCCCTCCTCTGCAGCCTGGTCAGTTTCCAGCACACTGGTCATACTCCTCCCCCGTGATGGCCTGGCCCAGGGTGCCTGATGCAAGGTGCTGCCAAGGTTTCCAAGGACAAAATCCACACCATGATTGCATGACCATGTGCTTTTCTGAAAGGACTGCTCAGCCCAGTAGGGGCCTCCTTGAGTTGGTGGAACTGAACCGACTGGTGACATTCTCATACTGTGTATGCAGTGCAGGGAAACTGGACAAAGGAGTAGCTAATGTCTCCTGTCTGGACAGGCTGCTTTCTGAGATGTGAAAAACCAGCAGCAAGAGAGGAACAAGGGACAAGAGAGAGAAATTTTTACCAATGGTATCTGAGATAAATAGAGAAACAGAGGAGATTCTATTTCTCAAACTGAGTGTCAGTATGCTGGAGACTGCATATAGGCAGACCAGGACCATATCTGGCTTGCTCATGTGACTTTTTCAGCCCACCAAAAATAAATGTGTGATTGCCAAACTTGAGAAAGGTCAGCAGGTCTTGCAGGCTAGCTACAGGCTGGAGCCAGCACTGGCTGCTTCTCCTGGCTGAGCTTGGGCTCATTCTCTTGTTCACCATAGTCTCCACCACTCCTCATTGACTCACCTCTGTCACTCACATTATTTATCTAGCCCTGGTAGTTAACAGAGTTTAGAAGCACTGAATATAGTGCCAACATTAAGTGTTCAGGCTCTGCAGCCAGAGACAACTTGGGTTCAAATGCTGGCTTGGCCATTTCCAGCAGTGTAACCTGTAGCTTTTCTGAGTGTCAGCGTTCTCATCTATGAAATGAGCATTATAATGTAATACCTACCTCATTTGGTTGTTCTTAGGGATAAATGAAGTACACATCAAAGATGCTGAGAAACAAATGCCAGCTCTTGTTAGTATTTGCTTAGCTTAAGAAAATGTCAGTCTGTGGGTGGGGTGTGATATGCACGGGAAAGATATTTATTCTGATGATAGAAATCCTAATTAGCTCTGTGCTCAGACAAATACTGTCCAAGGAAGGGGGATGATGCCTTCCTTCATGACTCTGCAAATTCCCCATACCTATTTCTTTTTCTCCATTTTCATTCAGTCATCAGATACACTGAGTCCTCACAGGGCACAACGCACTGGATGAGGCCTTGTGGGGAAGAGAAGAAGGAATCAAAGAAACCTCCTTTCAGGGCTAAGTTACTGCTTTCAGTTTCCTCATCTATTAGATGGGGAGAAATCCTGGACCAATTAAAGAAGACAGTGTGTGAAAGTGCCCAGCACAGTGCCTGGAACACAACAGATGCCCAGTAAGTGATCATTCTGACTCCTTCCATAAGTCTAATTAGAAAGACACAAAAACAAAGGTAGATTCTGCCTTTTCCTCCACTCTCATAGCCATATCCAATCCATATTCAACCCCCAAGGCCCAGCTCATCTGCCAGCTCTGCCTGGAAGCCCTCCCAGAATGACGGGGACCTCCCCCTGGTCTCCCCCACACTCCCTCCCACACCTGTGGCTGGTGTACTTACCACTTTACGTTGTGCGTAACACTGTTGGTTTGTGGTTTATCATCTTTACTAGGCTGTGAGCTCTCTGGGAACAGAAACTGTTTCCCATCATCCTTGGGTCACTGGTACTGAGTGTGATGCCTGACACTTGAGAACACACACTGTGAACATTTGTTAAATGAATGAGTGAAGCACTAGAGCAGGGTTACTCTCTGGCTCAGCCTTTAACTAGGTGTGTGACATTGGGCAACTCACTTAACCTCTCTGGGTCTCAGTTTTCCTCCAGTAAAACAAGGAGCTTGGGCTAGATTTTAGGGTTCTCTGCTTCAAGTTGCTCAGTGCTCTATAAGGGGAAGCCATCTTGGTGGGAGAGGGAGCCACAGAGTGAACCAGGTTACCCATCCCAGTGGGAGGTCAGGTGCTCAGTGGAGAACTACTCAAGTCAGGGGAAGGCCCCTGGAAGTATGCTGAACCAAAAGAGGCACATATCTTGGTACCCAGGCCCTGCCCACCTTGGTTAGACTAAAATCAATGCCCTGCGCCAGCAGTACAGGAGGGGCCAAGAGCCAGCCATGGGCTGTCTAGTAAAAGTAGCCTTCCATTACTGGTTGCTTGAAAGAATTCTTCCTGCTCACTAACCTGATGTTCTGTGATTTCTTTCTATTCAAGAGCCTCTCTATGTACAACTCTACTTATTTATGTCTTAAGTTCCTGAAATATGAGCTTCTAAAAACAGCTAGAAATATGGCATCTCATTTCAATGTCTACAGCAGAGCAAGGCTGCAGGGTCTATGCACCTGCCGTCATCCCCAGACTAGCACCCATCAGGGGCAGAACCACATCTGGTTCACCACGGCCTCCCCAGTGAGGAGCTTGAAACCACTGCTCAGTTTGTGAAATGCCTGCCTGAGAACGGCTATAGGAGAAGACAGGTCCTTGTGGGCCTGAGCAGACAGAGAAGGCAGTCCCTGACATTAAAAAAAATGGGGCTATTCCCCAATTTAGGGCCCCTGAGAGTAAATTAGGGCCCTGGTGAAAGAACAGATTTCTGCTGTTATGCAACATGGGTGTTCCATGTCAGTGTTTGGACCCTTGGGTCCCAGTCATTTGTACTGGCTTCCCCCACCCATGGCACTGTCTCCAACACCACCCTCCACCCTGACATCAAACCCTGGGGCATTGGTCTCCCAGGAGCTAAGAAAGCTAAGGTGCAGGACAGAGCTGGGGGGCAGCTGGGATGGCCACCAGCTCCAACTGTTGTCCACACGCTCCTCCTTTTGCTAAGCGCTCAGACCCTGGAGCTGCGGGAGAGCACCTGGGTCACTGCATGGTTTGGGGCAGCCTTTCAGGAAGTCAAGCCCCCGAGAAGACATCCATGCTCTAAAAATTTAGTATCAGTAGGAAGTATTTGATAGATTTTGAGTGGTTTTGAGTATCTGGGAAAGCAGAGGGAGGACCTCAGCTAACCAGCTGCGACAGGTGTTCAGTTGTACTTACATGGTCGGCACCAGTTTGTCTTTTGAAGCTGCTGAGCAAGACAGGCTGAGGGCCAAGCATGGACAGGGAGACCGCTCCTGCTGGCTACACTGTGGGCCGAGGCAGTGGGCCCCTGGCCTTTTCCAGGGACAGCTTGACTCCCAGCTGCAGGCAGCAGGGCCCCTCACCTAAGGGCAGGAGACTCCTCTCCTGATTTCCTCCCCTAGTCTGCTCAACCCTCCAGCTCCAGGAATTTCCCCTTTGACAGCTGGCCACACAGCTGGCCACTGGAAGAGGGCCTTTTTGTATGTGGTTCCTGCCGGCTTGGTTAATCAAACACTGGTCAGCTTGGCTAGTCTGTAAAGCACAATGGCCCAGACTCGCTTGGTGCAGACTGCTTACAGGGAGCTCCTGAGCTAAGGAGAAGGTAGGCCATCTGCTCTCCCAGGGGCTGTTCTTGGTTTACAGAGAAGTACGTTGGGGAGTTCCTGATTCCCTAAGTCAGTTTCCTTGCTCAGTAAAAGGGCCAAGACCAGTGATATGCTATCTACCCTACTGCCAGACTCAGGCAAGCTCAGCTGTGTGGCATGCTGGGACCTCAGCAGATGGCTGGTGAGGACAGAGAAGAGGCTGACAACCTGCGAGACTAGAGCTAATTCACAAAGAGGCAGTGGGACATGCACACCCAGGCTTCACTCAGGGTGCTCATTTCAGGGGCAGGGCCTTTCAGTGGGAGGCCCCAGCCCCCAGGATGTGGGAGGGCAGGTGGATCAGACCAAGGGAGCAGAGCCCCAGCCTGGTGGCATGGCGATCAAGGTCCAGCCTTTCAAGGAGGAGGGTTAGCCAGGGCCAGGTGGGGAGTGACAACCCACCTGAGCGGGTGAGGGCTCCATGTCAGGAGGTATTTGTACCTGTGGATTGGTGGAGAAAAGAGGTAGAAGGGCCAAGCATAGCACTAGCTCAGAGAAGGTTGAGGAAAGCTGGGGTTTGGAAGGCAGCAGATACGGAGAACACACCAGGCTGCAGCAGCTCTGTTAAGGCCATGCTGCGCAGTGGGGAAGATGCGACTGCTGCTCTTTTCTGCAGCAGTCAGTGCTGCCTGGGCTGTATGCACATGGGCACTACAGAAAGGCTCTCCCTCTGGGACACCATCCACTCCCCACCCCCCATTAGAAAAAGGCACTTCAGAGGCAGACTTTTGACAGGTGCCTAGTTTAATGAATGGAAAGCGCAGGCTAGGTTTAGTCCTCCAATGTACCCCTTGTCTGGGTGCCCTGATGAAAGGCACAACCTACAGAACCATGTGTGATTGCCCTGAGAGGTCAGCTCAGAGACTGACACAACTGAATCGGTCAGAGATATTAAGTTGATTCCCTTCCACCCTCCAGTAACTGGCTGCAGTAGCTCCCAACCCTAGGATCAGGGTTTGAGCTGGCAGGCAAGAGTGCGTACCTGCAGCAGTCAGGCGCTCAAGAGTCATACAAGCCGTTTTCTTCGGAGTGTGCTGCTGCACAATACCTGAGGACGTGGATCTGTGGCCTGGCCAAGAGCAACTCTCTGGGGAAGAACGATGTGGCAGGTACAGGCAGCCCCCAGCAGCAGGGAGCCACAGCGAAAGCCTCCAGGACTCCTGCAGAATTCATCCCAGGCTGCCCTCCATCCTGACATTGCTGGGTACCCACTGCTGGTCTAATGGGTGGGCCACCCTGGTCACAATGGTGAAAGGCATAGGGGTGGGAGGGGACAAGAAGCCTCTGGCTGAGTGGGCTGACAGCCCATGTGCCTTGGCTGTATAAACACCTTTAAGCTGCCTGAGTCTTGGTTGTAATTAGATTAGCTGTATGGGATTCTTTAAGCTCCATAAAGCACAATACTGTTGGACCATTCTTTTCCTCTGCCTTTTTAAAATTTTTGCAATTATTCCAGCTGCATGAAAAGCTGTTGGTATTTTTACAGCCTGGAACGAGTATCTCTTGTGTAGGACAGCATCTTTGAAACATTAAACAATGATTAGGCAGCCTCTGGGCCAAGGGATGATGGGGGCTTTGCAGGCGGTGGAGGGGGACCCAGCAGCTGGCGACAAGCAATCTGGGAGCTCTGATTCGATTTCATCACTACACTGTGATTTTCTGACCAACAATTAAAAATAACAATGACTCACAGTTGCACAGTTACTTGTAGTTTATCAGGATTGTGAAGGTGGCTCCAGGTAGTGGGGAAGAGGCTTTGTTAGTGGGACTTGCACACCACTACTCACAGAAGCACACACAAGCCCAGTGCTACGCACTGAGGCTATGTACCCCAAATTCATATGTTCAAGTCCCACCCCCCAACATGACAGTATCTGGGGCCTTTGGGAGGTTATTAGGGTTCAGTGAGTCAGGAGTGTGGAGCTCCCTGATGGGAGCAGTGCCCTAGGAGGAAGAGACACCAGAGCTTGTGCTCTGTCCACGCACATGCACCCAGGAACGGCCATGTGAGGACATAGCAAGAATGGGGCCATCTCCCCGGAAGATGACTGGTTAGCCAGAGACGGGTAAGATTCCTCAAGGGAGGAACAACCTAAGACAGGCACAGTCGCAGGGGGGCCATCAGGTGAGAAATTGGGGACAGAGGGGAGGCTTAGAACCTCACCCCCCTGCTGTTTTGAGAGAAATCTTCTGCATCTGTGGATGTTTTGTTGCCGTTGTCTAGCTTGGATTAACACATAGTCTACAGGCACACACCTGATCATCTACATTTCCCCTCTTACAGCACTAAATTATGTTTTCTACCTTTATCTTCATCTACCTACCACTTCAGCATTTTATTTAAAATAATAATAATAATAATAATAAGGGAGAAATGTGGGTTCACATATAAATCAAGTATAAAAATCAAACGAATAATCATATCTGACTTGATTGTTTATAGTTCATGATGCATGATCAAAACTGAAAATTTCTGTGATATGACTGCCCTTGCACTGTTCACCATGTAAGAACTTATTCACTATGTAAGACCTTGTTCTCCATGTAAGAACTTGTTTGTTATGCTTCAGAAGATTGGAGACTGTTGAGATATAGGCTTGGGGTTGATTAATGACTGTGCATTGAGTCCCCTATACAGAATTTTATTGTGGTTAACAACCATTTGATCAATAAATATGAGAGATGCCCTCTCAAAAAAAAAAAAAAAAAAAAAAGAATGGGGCCATCTACAAGCCAGGGAACAGGCTCTCATCAGACACTGAATCTGCTAGCACTTGACCTTCGACTTACAGCTTCTGGAACATGGGAAATAAATATCTGTTGCCAAAGTCCCCCAGTCTATGGTATTTTGTTACAGTAGCCCAAACATGCTAAGACACCAGGCACAAACATGCTCACACACGCTGGTTATACATGCTCATGCTGCCAAAATGCACACTCACAGGTTCACATCCACTTACAGGCACATTGCTCACACTCTCTCTCACATACACACACACAGGCATTACAATTGCTCTCCTTTGCAAAGGAAATTGGAAGCTGCCTAAAGCGTGGCTGGCAACTCTTTAATTTCTTCTCAACCCTGACATAAGCCTAGAAGTCTCTGGGCAGCAAGTCTCTCCTTACTGAACCCAAAGCTCCAGCTGAAGAGACCTCCCCACCTTCTTTCAAAGTTTCTTCTTTGTTGACCCTTTTGCTAAACCTCTCTTTCTCCAGAGGGAACAGAGGAAAGAGAATGAAGATAAAATTTGAATAAGACCTTTGGAGTCACAGACCCATGATGCCTGGCAGGCAGCCTTGTTCAGTGGCCAAGGGTGTCAGCTCTGAAACCACGTAACCTGGGTTCAACTCCCACCTTTGTGTGACTTGGGCTAAGTTCCATAACTCTTCTGTGCCTGTTTCCCTGTCATATAAAGTCGTACTGATAACAGTTCTTTCCACCAACATAGAACACTGATAGATTTCTATGACATCTGGGAATAATAGTCTCTGGCACATACTAGAAGCGCCCATTGAGCTGGGTGGTCTGATTAGAACTGTCTGCCTGGGAGTCACTCTAGTTGGAGGCTCTGGCCTGGAGAAGTGGGGGTCCAACCATAGCCTGGGCAGAGGTAGCCTACTGGGTGGCGGTCTAGTGAGGGGGCTGGAAGGCAGCCTGAGGAACCCCTCACTGCCACACCTGTAGGCCGCCCTGCACTGAAGTAGACCCAGAACCGGTGCTCAAGAGAATCATGGCAGAGGCTGACTATGTGTTAAAGTACTTGGCACAAAGTCTGTTGCCATCAAAACCCTGTTGAGGAACTGAATGAATGCATGAGTGAATGAATGAATGAATGAATGAATGAGGTGAATAAATAAGTAAGTGAATGCCAAGAATCGAAGACAGAGATGACTATCAGCTGCAAATCCTGGTGCTTCCCTCCCCCTGGAGGTCTAGAAAGGTTGAATCACTCAGTCCAAGCTAAAAACATTGGCCCATTGGGATTCACTGAAGAGCATGTAATTAAACTCAGGGGCTCAGAGCTGTGTTCCCACAATTTCCTTGAGCTAACAAGGAAGAGGAGCCAGGGAGGGGCAGCACTGCATCAGAGCTGCAGGGCAAACGGGCATGGCTGCCACTGTCAGGAATGCCTGGGGAGGTCCGGTGACAGGGGAGGGAGGGAGCTCAGGGCTGACCACATGACTGTGCATAGGACCTGAGTTCTGGCCAGGGTGACAGCAAGAGAGGCTTCCCATCTTGCTCTGCATCCAGCCACCTTTCATGTCACCTCCCTGGCATGCAGCAGGGTGGTCCCAAAGTCCCCACCCCAGAAAGAAACACCCCACCCAGCAGTGCCTGTTGCCTGAGGCTAGTTCCAGGGGAGCTTAAGTGCCTGCTGTCCCAGGCTCCTCACCTGCAGTACAGATGGGGGACAATAATAGGGCATGTCCCAGAGAATGTCCCACAGCAGCAGAACGCTCTGGGAAGCTTATTAAAATGCAAACTCCAAGCCTTTCCCCAGACCTACAGAATCAAAATTCATTCATTTTTTAATTGAATCAATATTCATTGAACAACCTGCAAGTATCAGGCACTATTCTAGCACCTCAAGATACGGCAGTGAACAAAACAAATGTCCTTGTCTTCATGGAACATAAAAACTGATGGAGGGAAAATGTACAAATAAACAAGGGAGAGGCACCAAGAAAGTAAAGAATATCAGATAGTGCTATAGAGAAAAAAAAGTGAGGAAGGATGAGGAGTGACGGGAGTAAGGGCTGCCACTGCAAACATTTGAACAAAGGCCCGAAGAGGCAAAGGAACAAGATGTGCAGATGTCGGGGGTAAGAGCATTCCATGTGGAGGGGGCAGCAAGTGCAAGTGTCCTGAGGCAAGAATGTGCCTGGTATGAATCTTCATAGTTTTAATCAAGCTCAAGTCCTAAAGTGTGAGACCACTTCAGCAGAGTGACAGCATCCTCCATGAGAACTAGCCCCCAAGAGAGTGGCACTTGTTTAGAAAATTACTATGGAGGCAGAGAACAGGGACTTGGACCCTTACACAAGGACCATCTACAGAGCCTTCAGCCCTTGGCTTCTGAGGGAGAGAGCTAAAGGTTGGATGAAGACAGAAGGTGGTGACTGACTCCCCCGTTCCCGTGTATGCAGACACACGGATTGACCCCAAAGCACTGGTGCGTGTGGAGGAGGGGCTTGGGGGAGATGAGGCGCCGCACACCAAACCTATGACAATGGCTGGGGAAGACATTCTGAAAGCTTGGGCTTCTGCTTCATTTAGTTTTAAACACCAGTGCCCATCCCATCAAGCGTTATCTCACTCAAGCCTCTGGACAATCCCTGAGGTAGGAATTATACATCCCAATTTTATAGATAAAGAAAATAGGGTTCACGGAGGTTAAGAACACACAGCTTGGAAAAGGCTAGAAAGAGCTGGAACTGGAAAGCTGGCCTGATGCCAAATTCCACACTCGGGGCACCTGAGGACCCTGCTGCAGGAAGGGGAGAAAAGCAAGAGCTGCCTTCAGGCACTGGCTGCGCTCAGCTATCACAACTGCTGTTGCTGTTATTTTTATTACTGTCATTTTACTCACCTTCAGGGCACCCTTCACACCTTGCAGCTTGCTTGGCACTTTCCCTCCATTACCTCTTGTATTCTCTGTGACTGTGGGGCAGACGGGACAGGGCAGGGCCTGATGTCCCCACACAGCACGTAAGAAACCAAAGCAAAAGAATCACAGCCAGGAAGCAGCAGAACTGAGACTGGACGCTGGGTCTGTTATATTTCATCCACTTTGCATATTTATTTGCACGACTCCCTGATGTCAGGGGCTAGATCTGATCCATCATTTCCCTTCATGCCCTTGGCCCATGCTAGATTCTCTGTAAATGTTTGTTGAACTGAGCTGAGTTGGCTTGAGTGAAATCAATGAAAGTCTTGTGCTGAGTGAGACAATGCAAAGAGATGATCCCAGATGGAGCCGGCCTGGGGTAGAGCCTTAACTGCCTACCCTGAAGTCAGGACGGGCTGGTCTGGAGGGCGCTTCAGCCCTCTGCTCAGGCTGGAGGTGACTCACTCCCTCCAAGAGCCACATCTTGTGTTTTTTCCCCCCTCTTAAGAGCTCAGCTCACGCTGGTCTCAGGAGCCCATTACTGGTCACCTCCCTGTCCCATTCCACATAGGGACACTCTAGGCAGCACCAGATCCCTCCCTACCACACCTCCACCCAGGGTTCTGCAAGCTACAGGATACTGGGGCTGAGGTCTACTGCTCTGCTCACCTCCGGCACCCATCGCCCCACCCTTCATCTCCTCCCGCTATCTCCCTGTTTACCCATCTGCTCGTCCCGAGTGGGAGAAAGAGGAGCCCTTCCTTCCCAGAGCCAACCCTGCTTTCTGGGCCTTGAATTGCGCCCTCTCCTCCCTCCACGGAGGCCCTGCTCCACAGCTTGGCTTCACAGGGCTCTGGGGCCCCTCCCCAGACCGATTCAACCACCAGAGCTAAGGCATGGCCCCCAGATTTCTTAAAAGCTCTCCAAGCAATTCTAATGTGCAGTCAGGGTCTCTACAACAATCTGCCTTTCAACAAAAGAGAGAAATAACAGTATGATACAATACAATAAAATACAACTGAATAACATAGGCCAGAATATAATAGAAAATACCAGAGTGCTTTGCACATTGTAAGGGTAACTATTATTTCTTAAAAGTTTCATTTCAGTCGTATGTGGGTGTGTATGAGTGTGAGCCAGCATGTCATCCTGGGTCATGATGTAAATATATACTCTGGCTGGATCTGGTGGTTTAAACTTTTTTTATATGTAGAAAACATTGCCCCAGTTTCTGCCTTAGCTCCTGATACTCCTTATAGTCAAAATCCCTGACAGAAAAATCTACCTCCCTGCCTGCTTTACGTCTTCATCTGGCTCAGACCGCATCCCCACCACTTTACTAAAGCTTCTCACTGAGGTTTCCAAGATCCTTCCAAATCCAGCAGCTTCTTCCCAGGTTCATGTCCTTCCACTGTCTGTGGGTTCACTCACATAGATGACTCGCATTCCTCAAGTTCTCTCTGCCCGCAGTCTGTCATCACCCAGATCCTCCTGGCCATTCCTTCTCTGCCTCTCCCCAGCTCACCCTATTCCTCCTGACTCCTAAAGGTCTTACACTCAGTATTCTGTCAAGCTTGTAATGTTGGTCCTCCCCTCTGCTTTTTGTACTTTCTCCTCCCAGTCAATGGTCTCGATTACCCTGTGCACAAGGTTCCAATGCACAGAGCCATTATTTCCTCTCTTGAGCTCCAGTTGAGTGGCTGGCCAGCCATGTGGCAGTCTCCAGAAATGGAGACAGGGGCTGGGGAGGGGAACACTGACAGTGCTCAACTCACAGTCACACACCTGACCACGCTGGGCAGGTGAGACAAACAAGGGAGGATTGACATGCCCTGTGAGAGAGTGAGGAGCTAAGCCTTGGAGGCTGAGGGATGTTTCTACGGTCACTCATCCACAGTGGAGAGGGTCCCAGACCCCATGACTTAGACTTCAGTCCAGAATCCTTTCCCTTCACACCACACACTGGAACTCCACATGTGCAAACATGAAGCTAAATCTCATTCGTTAAACCAGAGGCTGTCAGCCAGAGCTGTGCAGCAGGCTCATTAAAAAGAGGTGCTTTAGAAGACAGAGACGGCCAGATTCCACTTCCAAATGACTGAACTTGTCGTCTGGGACAGACTTTTGTTTGCTTGTCTTAGCTTTATATTTTGAAGTAATGACAGTGCACAGAAACATACAAGGAGGTCCTATGCTCCCTTCACCCAGCCTCCCCCAATGTTAACACCTAACACAACTACAGTACAATACCAAAATGAGGACATTGATGTTGCTATAATCCACAGCTAGTTCAGATCATGACAGTAAGACACGCACTCATCAGGGTGTGTGCATATAGTTAGTTCTGTGCAATTTGTTACTTGTAGCTTTGTCTAACTACCACCATAGTCAAGATACTTAGCTGCACCGTTATCACAATACTATCTAGAGCTTTGGGTTTGAAAGCTGCCAATCCCTGAAGAACCACTGCCTCCCTTTCCTGGGAATTTACCATCATTCCCTGAGTCACCCCGGCTTGAGAAGGAGTCCTCATTCACCAGCCCTCCTTTGGCCCACCTGCCCATGGCCTATAGATGCTTCCTTCATCATATCTCTCAGGCCCATGTGTTGCCCTCCATCCACCACCCACACCAGGCCCTTTGATTTCTTAACTGTTTTTCTTCAATTGCCTTCTTATTGAGCCCCTTCTTCAAGATGCCCTTTTCAACCAAGTCATAAACCACAGCCAAATCTCCCCACTGCCCAGTTCTGCATCATTCCTCTCCCCAAAAACTTTCAGTGTCCATTGCCACTTAGCAAATAAAGCCCAAACTCTTTACATTCAAATATTAAATTTGAAATCCTCTATATCTGGCTCACTTTCCTTACCTAAATTGCTTAAACTCAGTATCAGCTTTACTCCTTTTTTCCACACAGGTTAAAGACAAAGTGGCATCCTTAAGGTCACGATCAGGCTCTCACCATGGGGAAGAAATGAAAGGCTCCACGATTTCCTTCTCCCTAGTGCTTCATTCTTGTCTCTTTTTTGTGGTGTGAGGAAGTGTAGAGGAATGGGGCCTGGGATGCCTCTTGCCTGGGGGAAGGCCTCTCACCCTTGGAAGGCTGGCTCTTCCGGTCCTTGTCTCCTTACAGTGTAAGAGGGCAGGGGGCCAGAGGCCTGGGTGGAGCAAGGCAGGTGCATGGACGGGCTGGCCAGGATGGTCTGCTGTTAGCCATGGGGCAGGAGCCTTCTTAGGCATCATTCCTTGGACCCAAGCAGGGTGATGGCAGGTAGCTGCTTAAGCGCAGGCCCTGGGCCCTCTCTACCTCCCTCGCCAGAGACAACCCTCTCCAGGATTATGCTGCCCATCTGTGCTGTCCTCTGGTGTGTTTCCCACCCTTCACATCCACGGGACAATGAGGGTCAGGGGATTCATAAGCACAGCCCTTCAGAAAGCTCTATGGCCCCCTTCACAGCACTGCTCCCACACTTTCCACTACATGATAATAAAATGAAAAAGAAATTTGCTTATTGAGATTATGTATTTTTCAATTATCTGATGTGCTTCAGTTTTAATTGATAACAAAACGCAAATTGCCCATCTGAACTTCTCATTAACAGCAACTAATTCCCTGGGAAATTCACTATCTGACACCAGAGAAAGCGCCAAAGACAACACAAGCCCAGTGACTCTACACTCCCATGGCCTGGCCCTCAATCTGTTCAAATCGGGCACTATCCAAAGCCCATCCGGGTGGTCCTGTCAAGAGCACTGGTTTTTAAATGCTTCAGTGCGTGGTCTCTAAGTTTGGAGAATATTATGGGCTGGCATATGTGGCAGGAATCAGAGACTACAGAGTATGCACCAAGGGAAAAAGTAGCTGGTAGTGGCTAGACAAGGGGAGATAGTGATGTGAGGGCTTCAGTGTGTGTTTGCAGGCCACCTGGGGCTTTGCCAGGGCCGGATGGAGCAAGGAGCAGGGGATCCAGCAAAGAGGCTAGGCTGTGAGCAGTGCTGTTGCTGGGTTACAGCCCCCTTTATTCCCAACCATCAACACCACTACAACTTCAATCCACACCTTGGCCATCATCACTACTACTGCTAAGACAATACCAACAGTTTTCCAGAAGAGGCCAAGGAACACTATCGAATTAAATGGTGCTTCCCAGGAGAAGTTCACTGTGTGCCTGGTGGGGGTGAAGGGCAGAGCTATACACCTCATCAAACTGCACTAGGACATGGCAGCTGAGAGTGGTCAGCCAGCAGGGAATGGCTTGGGGACCAGGCCCCTCTGGGATGCGGAGATGGCGCACCAATAGGGTGTATCTTCCAGAGCAGTGACCAACATCCCCTGACAGGAACAGCCATGGAGAGCCTAGGGTACCAAGAACCCACAGCAGAGGCAGAGCCCGCCGCTCAGCTGTCAGGCATGGGGCAGTGTGCTGGGCGTAGGGGCGTGGACACTCACCAGTACTGCTGTTGTCATCCACCAGGATGATCTCCTTGAGCAGGTGCGGAGGTGTGCGCTGGATGGCTGAGTGGATGGAGCGCAGCAGCACCGAGAGGGCTTCATTGACGAAGATGAACACGATGCTCACCTCCGGCAGGCTGTCAGGGAATGAGAGGTTGCGGCACCTGGAAAGAACAGTCAGCCTCTTAGACGTGTCAGTGACTCGGCTGGTCACCCCAGGTGCTGGCCCTCCCCAGGTCTTGGTTCCAGCTTGGCTGGAGGGCTCAGGAATCCAGATCCTTCCCAGGATTGCTTCTTTGATACACTTCAGACAAGCCCTAAGTGTGCAGTGGATGGGTTCACAACCATTGAAACCGGTTTGCTTGGCAATGGAGCCTGAATGTGTCAAAGACTATCCCAGCTGAACAGTCCTACCATGAGTGCCTAGCAGGGCCTGAACCCAGCAGGTGGTCCCTGAGTGTCTACTGCAGAAAGGACTCAACATTTCTAAACTCAACAGGATGGAAAATGCAACCAAAGGAAAGGCTTAGTTTTTCCAAAATGGCAGTTAACACCTAGAGGAGGCCGACACCTTACATGATCTGTCTCAGGAGAGAACTGAGTCTCCTTCCAGAGACTTCTACTCCAGGGATCCACTCCTCACTCAGAAGGCAAACTGCCCGGGGCCTCTCCTACCTCTCATTCATCACAGATTCCAGCCCCAGAAGTAGTCTCAACATGAATGAGGGATGGAAAGATAAAGCCAGTCTCATCTCACAGATGAGGACACTAAGGCTCAGAGGCTGAGGCCCCACCATGAGTCAGATGCCGAGACAAAACCCCAACTGTGGTCTTCTGACATCTACACCAGGGTTCATCCCACAGGCAGAAATGGTTGTGGGAGAGACTGCCTCTAACTGTCCCATTTCCCCCTAGCTCTGCTGAAACCCTGAAGCCATTTGGAGGTCTCTTACCCAAAGGACACGAGGCAAAACCATAAAAGTCCACATGCCATTCCCCATAGGAAAAGCTGCACATAAAAACAGACCCCATAAATAAGAAGTGCCATGGTTCCCAAGGACAAACTCCCCTGTCAAAGTGTCAGCACCACTCTGATGATTCCTACCCCTGCAGACATGCATTTGTGGGCAAGAAACCACCCCTGGTTCCCTGCACCGGCCAAAACCGAACGCTGGTCCAGAAGACTCTGAGCTACCATCTTCAGGATAGTGGAATAAAGGATGAGCAGCAATTATAGGCCTTGGACTCAGAGAGGCCCTGGGCTCAGAGGGGAGGCTGCCCACACCCACCACCAGCCACTAGAGTGATGGCCACACTGCATTGCTCCAAAGTGGGAGGTACAGCCAGGTTAGAACATGCCATAATGAGCATTAATAGCACAGAACTTCTGTGCACCAGCAATTAAAGTGCTGCAGGATAGGAAGGGGCCTGCTCTTCCTTAATGAGGAAGGCTACAGGATAACCAGCACTGAGCAATTTGGAGAAATCTCCATGGGGCCCAGGCTTAAGAGCAAGAGATTAATAAACTAAAATCACTGTCTCTATGGTTACCAGAAATTTACAGAAACTTCTCCCATTCTATTTCCAGCTCTCCTTTTCTCTCACCAGAGAGAGGTGGAGGAAGGGAAAGAGCTGAGCCTTTTCCCAAATCCGCTTCATACTTAAAATTTTAATAAAACCGTCAGGTTAACGGATTGGTGCAGATGTCATTCATTCTTGTACTTAATGGAATAAATATTTACTGAGCTTCTTCAGTGATCCAGGCAATGTTGTCAGCACTGAGGGTACAGCAGGACATGGACCAAGTACCTGACGTTGTGGCACTCACACTTTGCCAGGGGAAACAGGCCCACACGGAAGCCCATAAACGGTACAATACCACGTGAGTGTGAGGTGAAAGGTAACACAGAACCCCTAAGGGGACAGCGGGCTGCCTTGGGGGCTGTTCTGGAAGGAGGGGGCAGGAGAGGGTTCTGTGAGGAGAGAGATGACCAGTCACTAAAATGGTATGAAAAAGCCAAGGCCCCATGGGGCTGAGGTTCCGAGGCAACTATGCTGTGCCTGGAAAAGAGGCCATGGAGGGAACCGGCTCATTTAACTGCAGTGAAGGGATGAAGAGGGTGGGGAGGCAGAGGGAGGCACTTTAATGAAGGAGAAGGACAGAATGACCCCTATGTTCATCAGACCCTTCCCAAAATTTTTTGTTGTTGTGCATATGATTTTTATAACAGCATTTAAAAGGTCTGTGGCTAACAAATATTCCTCCGGCTAGTGCTTATTTACAGCTACCAAGACCAGCAGCTGGCCTTTCCTGAAGCATGAAAACTGACGGAAATATTAACACACAACCTACCTGCTAATTGCAGTTTTAAAATAATACTGTATATGGTCAGGCTGCTAGAACATGAACTTTATTTTTTCTTTTATAAAAATATAATGAACGGCTCCCAATAAGGTCAATATAACAGTGCACGTTCACTGCTCTTCCCACTACCTCCACCACTGCGACCCTCACTGTTAGCCTGTCTCTGGTGATCGCCTCAGAGTGCTCAGCGCCACACTAACCAGAGTTCCAGGCGCTTCGTAGGTGTTTTCCAGAGTTAGGGGTTAATAGCCCTCCTCTCCTCACTTCTCTTCTTAATTTTGAACATAACCACTCCTCAGCCTTCAAGCAGACCACGTTTAATTCCTCCCAGTAACGCCCATGCCCATCCTAATGGACCGGGGCCGTTTCCTGCTGGCCGTTTTCCAAGCAGAATGCAAATGTTGTATTCCTTTTACAGCTAAATTCTGTGGATCACTATTTTCATATGAAAAACAATTTTGAACATAAGGTATTCATATGCAAACCCTCTTCAATATAACAAAAGATCATATTTGTATGTGTTTGTTATCTGTCTCCCTCTACTATAATGAAACTCTCTGAGAACAGGAACTTTATTTTACTACTATGCTTTCTCCTAACCTTATGCCAGGGTCTGGCACATAGTAGGTTTTTGGAATGGATTAAACAAAGCTAACAGGTTTATTAATTTTATATAAGGTTGACATTTTCATGCATGCCACAGAGCTCAGAATGTTCCCTCCTCCCTCTTTCGAAGGAAAGGCAGGTCCTCTCCCCAGTGGCGGGTCCTTTTCCATCCTCCCTCCCTGAATTTAGGGCCCCAGTTCCTCACCATCAGTCTCCAGCAGTTCTCAGCTTCTTTACACCATAATTAAGTGATCCCTCCCGGCCAAACATCCTGACCTCCTTACATCCTTCCTGCCTTGCCTTCTCTCCTGGGAGCTGCTCAAGGCCCTGCAGCACTCGCCACACCCCCTGCGATGGCCTCTCTCCACAGGGTGTCCTCCCTCACCCTCCAGTTTTTCCACACCTAACCTAAATGTTGGTCTGAGTGAGCAGAGGGTGGGCAGGAAAAGAAAGACCAGGTGGGGTAATTTTTAGAAAAAGAATGGGGATGAAGCCACCGTGGTGCCAGTCTGAGCTCTGCCCTGACTTGCTGCATGACCACACACGCAAACCATTTTACCTCTTTCTAAGTCTTGTCATAAAATGAGGGGGTAGGAGGGGGGGTGCAGGCAGAGGGCAGGAGAAATGATGGGTTAGATGTCTTTGCTCTAGAAAATTTGGGATCTTCTGTCTCATATGTGGTAAACAGAAGACACTTCATTAAACAAATAGTTTGCAAACTTGCCTCCCTCCCAACCAGCACCTGAGCACCACCAAAATACCTCAAGGAACATCCCTTACTGCCATTGGGATTAAACAGGGTGATCAAACGTCCTGGTTTGCCCAGGACTCTCCCTGTTTCAGCACCAAAAATCCCAAGCAAAGAGGCACAGTTGGTCACCCTAGACCACAGCTTCGTCAAGGTGGGGACAGATGTTGCTTACGGCTTCATGCCCACTGCCCAGCACAGAGCCTGGCAAATAGCAGGCATTAGTCAGCATCCATCAAATAAGCTGAAAGTCTTCCAAAGTCCTCAAAACACACACGCCAACACACTGCATCATGGTTCATATCTCCATCTCAACACTGAAGCACAACCTGCATTGCTGGAGGGAGGAGGCAAAAAGGATATTGGGCAAGATGCACACATTCCAGATGGTCACACTCACTGACATCACTGCTGGACACTGAACTCTGGCCAGAAGCTGCCTGCCATGCAGCCCAAGGCCTTCAGAAGTAGTACACGTCCAATAGCTGCTATGAAAGATGATTGTTCCAGACTCAAGCCCAGCGTGTGCTCGAGAGTCCGGCCACACGCTTTGCCCAGCAGTCAGCATGGGCCTCACCTGAGGGCTTTGCCTCTCATATTCACAGTGCTGAGATGTTCCCCCCGAGCTGGTGTATCCTCCAGGGACTGCCCAGCACCCTCTGCTCACTGAGCCAGCCCTCCCCTCCTGCTCTGGGGGTCTGCCTCTGACCCTGCCTTCTCTGCTTCACTCTCCAGAGAAGGGCCAGAGGACTAGGGTTGGAGCAGCTGCACAGGTGTAGCTGGCCCTTCCCTATTTGTGCTTCCTGAGGAAGCCTGCCTGTATGAGACTCACCCCTTTCACATTTTGAGAAGAGGCATATTATCCTGTAAAACTAAGCCATAAAAGTTCCCTCTTTTACTTTTATTCTTGTTCAAAGTCAAGCCATTTTCCACTAGAGATAAAAACAAGGTGTTTCTGAGAGCCGAGTACTATGGCTGTCTAATAAGCTGGAATTGATGGCCGTGATACACTCTCCTTTATTGATCTCTGCATGCAGAAGGTGATGCAGGGATGGGGTGGCCACACAGGAGCCCCTCGGCAGACCTCTCTGACACTGCTCTGAGCTGCTTATGGGGCAAGTTTGTACCATGAGCTTCAGTGCCATGATTCCCTGTAAAAGGCAAGAAGCAATGTCACACTAAGTCAGGACAACCCAGGCTCCCGGCCACCAAGTACCACCCAGGGCAGCAGCCAGATGCTTCCATATTGGATCATGCTATGAGATGTATGGATAGTTTTCCTTGTTTTTTCCCCCATTTTATTCCTTTTAACAATCCTGTAAGATAAACATTTTATCCCCATTTTATAGATGAGGGAAATAGAGCTAATTAGTAACTTATTTTCCGGGGCAGAAAGCTGGGCTCCTTTGTCTCCAAAGCCTGTACTCATAATCACTGCTAAACCAGGGCCTGCACCTTCTGGCCCAGGCCCACCCAGATGCTGCTGGTGAGACCCTAGTGTTAGGACAATGCGGAGGCCTGGTGTGTAGGGCAAAAGGGACGGCCCTCCAGGCTGCCAACACTGGTGAAGGATGTAGAGGATATAGTTATGTCTAGCAGGAAGATGTGGACAAATATGGCAAAACACCACTGGGCACCTGCAGTCTCAATTGTCTTCTGTTGCATTGCTTCCATTGAGAGAAACAATCCCAGTGACTCTTCATGCAAATTATTATAAATTTTAACAGAGCATTAAACCAAGCACAGAGCCTTTCTAGCCTTCTTGGGACCCTGTGCAGCAGGTTGCACACTGAATTAGTTTGCTAATGCTAAGATTGCTGCTGTAACTTGGTGGCTGAAACAACACAAATTTATTGCCTTACCAGTCTAGAGGTCAGAAGTCTGACTCAGGTTTCACTGGACTGAAATAAGGTGTTGGCAGAGTTGCGTGCTTTCTGGAGGTTAAGGTGATGATCTGTTTCCTTGCCTTTCCCTGTATCTGAAACCTGCCCACATTCCTTGGCTTACAGCTCTTTTTCATCTTCGAAGCCAGCAATGGCTGGCCAAGTCCTTCTCATGTTGCCATGTCTCTGGCTTGGGCAATTCTGCCTCTCTCTCCCACTCTAAAGTGCCCTTGTGATTACACTGGGCCCATATAGATAATCCAGGATAACCTCCTTATTTTAAATTCATCTGATTAGCAACTTTAATTCCATCTGCAACCTTAATTTTCCTTTGCCATGTACCATACCACATTAACAGTGTCCAGGGATTAGGTAATGGACATCCTTGGGAGGCCATTATTTTTCCTACCAAACACACCCTATTGGCCCCAAAGTTTAGAGATCTCAGATGTGTGTCTAGAGTCTGTACCATGAAGGTCCTACTGCCCTCCAGTCCACACACCCAAACCCAAGGCCTCACCTGTGCTGGTGGCAGCAAACAGCCACAGCCACCTTGGATGGACCCAACCTGCTCCCAGGGGCACTAAGATCCTGGCTCCAGGCTGCATTCTCTCTCTGTATATAATCCCATCCTGCTTCTTTCTACTTGGATATTCATAGCATCTCTCCATCCCAGGACCCACAGCACCTTTGGAGGTATGTGTGTGGATCTGTCCCAGTTGTTCCCACTTGGAACTGCAGAAAGTAGTCTAATCCCCTTTACCAACCCTTCATGCCTCAGCCCCAGCTGTAGCCCACCATTCAATATGACAGCCAGTCCCCCCTAACCCATGGGAGTCAGAGACATGGACCTCAGGGGATGCTGGAGGGAAAAGTGGTGTCAATGCATTACTGAGGACCTGCGAGCAAGAGGCAGGAAGCAGCACCTGCCAGAGGCTCTGCCCTGAGCCACCCTGGAGGTAGGCTGCAGAACCGCTATGACTACGTGGAAGCCTAGAAGCTTGAGCCTAGAGACCCCTTCTCCTACCCATACCCAAATGCCTGCTAGGTTAGGTCTCATCTCTAATGCTATCCCCTGGCCCCTGTTTGGAAGTAACCACCACTGCCCGCAGACAAGGAGTTCACGCACTGCTTCTGTGGGACCAGTGGGCACTCATGTCCCCCTGCCTGACCCGCTGTCGTGACCTTCTTGCCCTGAGCTGGTAAGTGCACGGCAGTCCTCCTCCTCCTCCTTCCCCACAGTTACACCCATCTTCTCAGTACCCACCCCTCCATCCCCCTTCTCACCCTGCAGGCAAATGACTTCTCACACCCTCATTTTTCAAAAAATTGATGCTTACTTTACACAGACTACCATGCGCAGATCTTAAGGGTATAGCTGGATGAGTTTTGACCCATGTAGTCCACACCCCAATAAGACCTATTTTTTTCCTTTTGCTCTTTTTGCCCCTGGTAGGTTACTTTGCAGCCTACTGATCAAGAGGAGGGTGGATGCTGGGAGGCAGGAGGAAGCACACAGAGGAAGCACAGAAACATTTGGAGCTTGTATCTGGGGATGGGAGGGATGGAGCAAAGTCCAGCCAGGCTGAATGCAGCTTTTCTCCCCTTCCAACCCTGGAAACAAGAAGGCAAACCCCAGACCCGGCAAAGGCCCCTCGTGGGGTGGGGTCCAGGAGGTGAGCAGAGGAGACCACCAGGGCTCTGTTTGGGCCTTCCCACCTGGCTGGCCAAGGGGCCTGCTCTGCTCATTATAACAATGCAGGGAGGATGAATGACATTTAGATTTCACCAAAGCTAAATGTCCTGGCACCCAGAGGAATTTGCCTTCTCTCTGCACAGCCCAAAGAGCCCAGATGAGGCTAATGTACTTCTGGTTCCTGTGTCCTTCCTTTCCCAGTGGAGGGCTATCAAAATTAGTAAAGTGAGGCTCCTTGCAGACACCACTCCCTAGGTCTTGTTCCCTGCCCAAGAGGCCACAGAAGGACAGGGCTCCTGCGGCTGACCAAGAGCAGCCCTGACTTACTAGATGCTGCAAGGAGAACTCCACCCCCAGGAGCCCAGGAGATATCAGCAAGTTTGCTGGTCACTGGCCTTGCTCCCCACCCTGCCCTCACCTTCCACTCTGGAGCCCCACTGCAGTATAAGCCCCTCAAGGATTCTCTGCTGATGCTTTACTGGGTGCCTGCCACATACTTGGTGCTCAAGAAATGCTTGCTGCATGAATAAATTAATGAAGCCTGGCAACCAGCTGGATAAACATTTTTCCTTTGGTTATGTCTTATCCTGTGTACAAGGCTCTGAGTACATTATGGTCCTCTCTTAGCCAGATGACAAGGTGGGTCACATCACATCTTTCAGCACCAAGAAAGGAGACAAAATAAAGGAGAGGGCCGAGGTGATGGAAGGGAGGGTGGGCAGGATTTAGAATACCAACTTCTAGTCCAGGAGTGAAGCCAAGCATAACGTCAGGGTTAGAACTTGGAAGAGCAAAGCCAAGAATATAAAGACCAAAGTGCGGAATCCAAGGATGCCTCGAGAGGCAGAAATCCCCAAGGGCAAAGAGGAGGTAACTGGAGGAAGAGGCACAGGGGCTAGGACTGGAGCAAGGTCCACCAGGCATGATTCTGGGGGAGCCTGTCCTCAGCATGGGCTTCCTCTCCAGGTGCTACCCTGCCTCCACCCACCTTGCTTCAAAGCCCAACAGTATCTATAGCCAAGGCATCACGCTCCACCTTGATAATGGGTTTGATGTTCATGAAAACAATCTTTCCAACACTTTCCTAGTCCAGACAAACAGACCGGCTCAGTACACATACTGTTAAAGCAGGTCCCCATTCCCATTAGAGTGAGGTTAACTGACCCCTCAAGGCAGTAAAGCACAATGGGGTTTACAAGCACATATTCTACTGCCAGACTGCTTGGATGCAAACCTCAGTTCTGCCTCCAATGATCTTGGGCACATTATAAAATCTCTGTGCCTCAGTTTCCTCTCTGTAAAATGAAGACTAACAATAATACTGTGAAATAATAAGAAATATATGTATGTCAGTCTCCAGCCCTGGTTTCTGCTAAATATTTGGCCTTTGACCCCCATTCCTGACACAGACATCCTAAAACCTTTGTAATTTCCTGAGGGAAGGGAGCATCTGACCCAGAGCTCCTAGGTCCCTTTGGATTTCCTGGGTAACAGGAGCATCTTTTGATCTAATGAGGTGTTGAGAGCTGGTTACCAGAAAAACCAAGCCATGATTAGAAGCTTGGAACTTTCAGCTGTACTCCCCATCTTCTGGAGAGAGGAGAGGGCCTGGAAATGACTTAATGATCAATCACACCTACATGATGAAGCTTCCCTAAAAATCCCTAAAGCATGTGGTTCAAAGAGCTTCCTCTGAAAATGTTCTTCCTTCAGAGCATGCTTGGAGGAAGCCCTGTCCTTCTGAGAAAGCCTACATGGCCTCTGTCCCCTCCACTCTCCAACTTCCTATTTCTCTCCCACTGAAGTAGGGAGGGACAGTGACAGGGCGCCTCTCCCAGTGAAGGGTGAAGAGGCCCCAGCGCTGATGGGCTCTCAGCAAGCCTTGTGCAGTCAGAGCAAACCCACCTGCAGGCTACCGACATAGGCCAGGATTTGGCAACTGGACACACGGGTTTGATCTCATGGCTACTTATCCAACTGTATGACCTCAGGTATAACACTTACTCCTGCTCCTCAGTTTCCTTGACTCTGAATGGAAAGAATGGCCAGGTCCTTCCCTACCTTCACTGCAGGTTGGTGTGGTCCCAACATCAAGCCCAGGGTAAATAGCACTCATTGTTATAGCCATGTGACAGGCTAAGAGCCACCCTCCCCTTGGCATTCTTCTTATTTCCCCTTTAATTTGGAACGAACATGCAGCAAGTTGGGCCTGTGTTTTGTACCAGTTCTGGTCACAAAGTCTGCAGCTCCTGCACTGGCCAAGGTCATGGACAAGGTCACTGCAGGAGTCGTGGGGACCCAACTCCTCTAAGGACCCTTTCTCCAGAGCCCTTAGGTTCTGCTCACATCAGATCTACTTCTCCCCCAGCCCAGTCATAGTCTCTGTAGCTCTCTCAGAGGGCTGAGACCCTGTGGTTTAGTTGAAGTTACCACCAGGACCTTCCCAGAATCCAGCTTTATCTCAGCACCTGTCCCACTGCCACCACCTCTCACCTGCATATGCAAAAGCCTCCTATCTGGTCTCTGCTTCCACCCAGGCCTCTTCAGTTTATTCTCAGTACAGCAGCTAGAGGGGCCTTTGAAAATGACAATCAGAACATTTTAATAATCTGCACAAGCTCTTCTCATAGATCACCACCTCATGGAGTAAAAGCCACACACCTTGCAGCAGCTGACAAGCCCTTCTTCAATTCTCAGCCTCAGCTACACAGTGGAATCACCTGAGTGTTAAATAATATGAACACTGAGTGCACCCTCTAGAAACTTTTTTCTAATTGGTCTTCCATGGGGCCCTGGCATCAGGATTATTTTAAAGTGCCATGCTGAGCCAAATGCACAGCCAAGTTTGAGAACCACTGACTTACTTGATCATCTTCCCGTTGCCCCTCTTACCTCACCTCCAACTACTGCCTTCTTGCTTACTCTGTTCTAGCCACAGGGTCTCCCTTCTTCCTCAAACACGCCAACCACACTTCTACCTTAGGACCTTTGCACCTGCTGGTCCCTCTGCCTAGAAAGTTTTCCCCTAGGTATTCACATGGCTTGCCTCCTCTCATCTCCACTGAATCTTTGTTCAAATGTCACCTTCTTAATAAGGCCACCTCTGACCACCTTGTTAAAAAGCAACCCCTCCTCCTGTTCCAGGCAGTCCCTATCTCCCTCTCTCACTTTATATTTCTCCATAGCATTTGCCAGCATCTAAGGGGCTATATATTTGACATCCTTTTTTATTATCTATTCCTGTACCTAGAATGCAAGCTTTGTGAGGGCAAGGATTCCTGTCTGTTTTGTTCACTGCTCTCTGTGCCTAGGCTGCGACTGCACATAATAGAGGCTCAATAACTACCCTTAAATGAGTATATACTCTTCTCTCCCCTTGTAGATCCTCAGCTGCTCTTTACTCCCTAGAGCCCCACCAGGTTCTCCCTGGGCCAGAAAAAGCCCATACCCAATTAAAGCGCAAACAGCAGGTGATCAATAAATGTCTATGGAACTGAACTGAACTCTCCTCCCTAAAGGAACATGGCTTCCAAACCCAGCAGCAAGATCTTCCCTGGAAACTCCAGATATAAACTCGGTGTGGTTTTCAGCTTTAAGAAAATGGTAAAATAAGGAGAAAGGGGAAAATGAGGTGTGGGGGGAGCTCACAAAAGTTAATGAGATTTTTCTCAGCTGTGGTACGTGCCCACATTTTTAATAATTAGGAGGAATAAAAATTGTAACCAAACCTTAAAGGAACATCTTATGTAACAAAGAGAAGTCAAGACAGACTTCTCTGTCAGGTGTAATGACTTGTTAGCCCTGGAAGATGGATGTACTTTAAAATACTAATTTACAGAAAAAAATTGTTCATAAAAATGCAACTAATTGGGTTAAAATGACTTATTAACAGGAATGCCAGATGATTCCAGTGCCCTTAAGGAGTAAATTAGGTTATTAATCTTCAAAATCTCTAATTGAAGAAAGCTTTCCTCCTGCTTAGCAGATGGAGAAACCGAGGCTGAGGAAGGGGCAGGAGCAGAGTTGCCCAGTGCAGGAGGAGTCCAGATGCCCAGTCCCAACTCCATCCCCAGCACGGTGGTGATCCCATCTTCCCCCAGGCAGGTCAGGTCAACAAGGGCCCAGTCCCAAACTCTGCTCACCCACTGGGTCTGAGGTCAGGCAGGGGCCGGTCAAGGGGCAGGCGGTCACTGAGGTAGGCGTTGTAGCCGTAGTACTGGAACTGCTTCAGGGCCACGCGCCGGCCTTCAGGGCTGAGCTCCTGGCCCCAGTGTGCAAACAGAGAGGAGTCTGTGAAGGGCTCAGCCTCTGCCTCCTCAGGCTTGGCAGGAGCCTCTGGAGAAAGAAGGGACAAGGAGACAGCAAGTCAAGGTATACCCCTGCATATGCCATGACAACCCCTTTCCCTCCCTCACCATCACCTTGGGTAAAATAATATTACCCTCATCTTTAGGGACAAGGGGAGGGCAGAGGGGAATCTTCATGCTTCCTCAAATGTATTTATCCATTCATACCTCCATTCATCCACCAACAACTACTAGGCACAGGGGATATAGAAATAAACCTGAAAAGGTCTGTTAAGAAGCTGATGTATGTGACCTTGATGCCCCATGGCTTCAAGTCTGAACTCCTTCCTTTCCTTCCAGGGATTCTAGCCCCTGGACTTTGGCTTCTCTTTCCCCAGAATGCACCCCTACTCCCTGTCAGTTCTGAGCGCACCCCACACCAGGTCCCCCAGACAGGGGCCTGCTCCCCTGCCCAGTTCTTGCCAGCCCACCTCCTTCTCCACTGTCTGGTCCTGCCCTGGGTTGCCTGGACCCACCAAGTGACATATACTGGCTACGAGAACCCCCAGCCAGACTGTCCCCTGCTGCTTCCAGACACTGCCCACCAGAATAGGAATCGTGGCACAGGGGCCAGCCAAACCATCCCTAGCCCCCATGTGCTCTGGGCACTGCCCACTGGACCCCTGGCAGACTGTGTAGGGGCAGTCCCACACCAGCTCAAGAAGAGCTCATGGTTTTCCTGGAACTTTCCAAGACAATGGAGCGGACATTATTACCTGTAAGAGCAGACGGTTTAGATTCACACAGACATGGATTCAAATAAATACCTGCTGCACCATTCCTTGGCTACATGACCACAAGCAAAGATTTAATCTCTCTTTGCCTCAATTTCCCCACCTTTAATGAGGGGTAACAATGACCCTCTGCCTACCCCTGGAATCTCTGACAATTACATAAAATAATGTACATAAAGCATACAGACCAGCATATTTCTCAGAATAAGTACACAATAAATGGTAACTAGAGTTTATTCCCTTCCTAACAAGGGAAGCCTAGCAGATCATTTAAATCTCTTTTATAGGGGTAACAGGTAGGTCCTGCCAGGATGTAGGCTGATGGGTCAGGACTTTGAAATTCCTTTCCAAAGACAGACAGCCAAGTAAACCATTAGAGGCCAGAAATCAGAGAAACTGGACAGAGATGCTAAGCCTAAGCCTACTGGATGGCGCCTTCCACACTCATAAACATTAAGTAAGAGAGGGAGCCAGGAGCCTGGAATGTGACAGAGACCAGGAGGAAAGAGAAGCAGGTTAGGGGCAGGAGAGGCAGGCAGGGGTCACTCGCCAATGTCCCCTCAGCTGTCCGTGTAGAGCCAGTGTGTGGATGGCACACCCAGGCTAGGTAACTTATAGGTACAGGCTAGAGTCAGGAACAGGGCTAATTTCCAGGGTCTTCAGGGTTGAGGAGCTCAGAGCTACAGACCAGAGCTCTATCACTTCCACTTGGAGAACTCTTCTAAGAGCCAGTCTGGGAGAGGGGAGGCCTTCCAATACCTAGGACCCTCCTTAGCAAAGAAGAGGTGCTTCCAGGGAAGAAGCCCCCATCTCATCATATGGCGCACCAAGGCTGTCATGGGGAGAAGACTTTCATAGCTGCCTGCAAATGAGAGAACCCCTGCTTCTTAAAACAGAGTGAGCTTGTTCTTGCAGATACCTTAGTAAGAGAGATGACAAAGATGTGTCAGTGGAGTTGGGACTCCCAGGGGCTGCTGCACGTGCATGAGGCACATCTCCTCTCCCAACCACGTCCTTGGGACGTACCCCAAACTGCAGAATGATGTAGTTCTCGGGATAGCTAACACCTGCTGGGTGATCACCATGAGTCGGGCTCTGCCGTACACATTTTTCCCCCATCAACTCCTCTTACCCTGTGAGGTAGGAACTGGTATCAGCCCCATGTTACAGGTAATGATGTTGAGAGGACAAGAAACTTCCCCTGCTAGCTCAGAAGGAACCGTGGTAACTGAGATTTGATCTTGAGAAGTCTGTCTCCCAAGGCAGTGGTCCTACCCACTACACTACCTGGCAATGGGCTGGGTTACACATCAAATCCAAAGACACACATGGCAAATCATCATGGTTACCAATTTTCCATAGAGACACAGAAGGCAACTCAGGTATAGTAAACAGATTAGGGCATATTAAGGTGCGAATTATGCATGTACTTCTATGACAAACCAAGAGTCTTTAGTTCTGTGGTGGTTGCTCAAAGCACCATCCCAGGACTCAGGGTGCACTGTTGTTCCCCACTAGCCGTATTTGAAGGGAAGCCAGGGCTTGCATGATCTTGAAGGTCCTTGTTATCTCTAAAAGATGTATGACTCATTCATTTGGAATGGGGAGTAGTAAAAATCTAGATCAGTTAACCAACTGAATCATATCATATTTAGCAGAAATGGAGTTTTACTGCTCTCACATACCTAAATGGATATTATCAAGTGAAATGAGATCAGTTAATGAAAAAATTATGATTCATAATTAGGCCTGTGTTGCATAAAAGTGTATTACAAACATTTTACAGTCCTGGGTTCCACTACATGCTCCTGCATTTTTACACACCATGGCTATGGACCACAGTGAACTTGCAAGCAGTGAGTCCTGAATGGGCTTTAATTCCCACCCAGAGCCAAGCACTGTGTGGGCTGATGTCTTTACCCGAGGTTGTCTCTGTCGGGCTCATGGGTGGGGACCCCATGAGGGCAGGCGGACATCTGACCCTGCTGCACTCCCAGCATTCTGCTCCCACCTAGCAGTGCACTGTTCTTACAAGGGGCTCAATACATCATTTAAAAATAAATCAGTTAATAAGCGCCCCATAGTGGTTAGTTATTAGACATGAAGAAACCAAAGATGAAAAGGTTAATGACTAATCCAAGGTGACCAAGTTTGTCAGGGGCACTGAAGAAAGGTCTGGCTTCCTCCAAACCCCATGTTCTTTCCTCCACATCACAAGGGCAGACTGTGGTCTGAGGGCCAAATCTGGCTCACTACCAATTTCGTAAATAACACTTTACTGGAACAGTCTCATCTATTTGCTTATGTATTACCCAGTGCTGCTTTACAGCTATGAAGGCAGAGTTGAGTAGGTGCAACAGAGACCTTGCAGAGCCTGTGAAGTCGAAAATACTATCTGGCCCTTTAAGAAGAAGTGTGCCTGCCCTGCCTTACATTTGACATCCAAAGGATTGGTAACCAGCACTGGCTGTTAGAGTCAGAATCCCGGGGTTTATATTAAAGATCTACCACTGAATATTTAGCCTAGCTTATCTGCCCCTTCGTCCATCATTGGGAAAATGGAGCTGATAATAATCATACCTTCTTCATAGAATATTTGTATGCAGTCAATAAGATGGCCCACATATGGAACTTAGCACAGTGCCAGTCACATAATAGTTAGCTGCTAAGGACCCATGAAGCCCCACAGCCCCACCGGGGCACTTCTCCACCAGTACCTCTTGAGTTCAGATAGGGAGGATGAATGGCCCTGCTGGAGGCCCCCGGGTCTGAAGATGTTGCTTCTGTCTAGCTCCCAGATGAAAGGTCTCCATGGGCCCTGTGTGTGCTATCTGGTGAGAGGGGCTTTCAGTGTTCCTGCAGTCTTTTCTCCCCAGGACCCTGACAAGCACTAGGGCTGGGTGAGGGATGGGTGGAATGACAGCATCCAAACTCTGGCTCTGTTCTGAACTGGCTGAGTTCACTGAGTCCTGCTGGGTCTCACCATGAATGAGCTCTCCCCTGGGAAGCTCTCAGGCCCCTGCAAATACACTTCTTTTGAGTCAGGCCCTCAGCTGGTCAGGTGTGCCCAAGAAAGTCTGAATCCCCAGCAGGGGGCCACAACCCAAGTCTGCTCCTGTGAGGCACTGTGTCCCTGGGTGAGAGACGTCCATGGGTCTGGCCCTTTACCAGCGAGCCCACCCCAGGCACTTCCCTGAGGCCTCTTGCCTGCCACTCTAAAACGTCAAAAATGGTTCTCCTTTGCTCACAACCATGATGTCTTCCAAGAGCCATCTTGTCAATCATGCACACATGTTCTACGAAAAAGGGACTGTATTATCAACTCCATTTTCCAGATAAGAAACTGAGGTACAGAGAAGCTAGACTAAGGTAAATGGTAGCTCTGAAGTATAAACCCCAGGATCCTGGTAGAAAGCCCCCACCCCTCTCCCAGGGCTCCTTGGTAAACCTCATCTCCGAGGATTACCTGGCATCTCTCCTGAGCATCCAGAACAGGGCTGTGGACAGAGGAATTGCCCTGAAAATACAGGAGAGGGAAATCAAGGAAGGAGGCAGGGAGGGAGGGCTGTTTCTAGCCTCTCGGCCTTTCTCCTCTCTCCTGGAAGGACTCAGAATGGGAGGGAGCACATGAAGCCACCCAGCATCCCTCCTCCCAGGAACCCAGGTGCAAGGGCAGTGAGGTGGTTAGACCCCGAGTCTCCAGAAAACTGACCTATAATGCCTTCAGGGGGTGGCCAGCCCAAACCATGGATTCCCCAAGAGGCGGGCCACATGTCCCTTCCTTCCCTAAAGCTCCAGCTTTGTGGCTGCCCAGCCTTCCCCCAGTTCAGTCTCCAAGGTGCGTGCTACAAAAATCCTTGCCAATAAACACATGGAGGGTTCCCCTGAGAGGACACTAAGTGCCCCACCCTCTGAAGAGAAAAGGCACATTTGATAGGTCTGGGCATAGCACAGCCTGACACTAATAAGAAAAGAGGTTGTCATATTTCTTATCCCTGACATCTCTCAGAGAAACCCATTTTCCCTCTGTGGGTGCCCCATCTCTGAGGGGCCCAGGGCGCAGCCATTCCTGCTCATTCCCAGAATTCCCTTCCAGGCCAGGTCCTGGGAGCTGCTGCTATGCCAGCTTGATCCAGAGGAGCTCCCCATGGCTGAACTTCCCTCATTACTAGGCCTCGGGAGTCACTGTCAGCTCCCCAAGGGAGGTAACTCCTTTTATGGATCAGCAAATATTCAAGCAAGTTTATTCAGCACCGTGCCTATTGCTAGGTACGGGAAATGTAAAGATTACTCAGACCTGGTGCCATCCACATGCAGCATTCAGTCTAGGGGAAAAAGTGGATATACAGAAAATGCCATCAATGCTCAGATCCAGGGTGTATAAAATGCCATCAGGCTAGTAAAGAGGGTGGGGGGACATGCAGGGAAGGCAGGGACCTTAAGTTAGACATGAAGAATAAGTGAGATTCTTAAGCTCACTCCCAGGGGCAGCACAAACAGGCACAAAGATGTAAAAGCAGGAGAGAGTGTGGTGTGGGGCTCAAGGCTCTAGATAGATGATTACACAGAGTGGAATTTCCACTAGAGAACAAGAACCAGAGCCTCCAGGGCCTCAGCAGACCTGGGATGGCCAGTGAATGGGGAAGGAAGAAGCACAGTGCAAACTGCAAGTCTGAAAGGCTGGGGTTGGCCGTGTCACTGGGAAATGGTTTATGAACCCACAGTGACATATGCCAAAGCCCCAGTGTAAAGCATCACTAAAGGCCCTGTCCAAAGGGGTAAGGGGCACTATCTGAGGTCCCATGAGGAGCAAACTGCAAGCCAATCTTGGGTGTTTACTTAAAACCTTTGCCCCTGGAGCTGATCCCCTGGCACATTGTGCCCCAATCCACCATCAGGCGGTGAGGCCAGGCCATCACAGTGGCCCTGTGGAGTAGCTTCTATCATTCCCATCACAGATAAGAGGAAACTGCAGCTCAGAGACATCAAAGGACTTGAGGGCACATACCCTCCTGAACACAGTTCCACGTCCTGGGCCAAGACACTGGCTTGCGACTGGGGAAAATGCAGGCCCCAGGAGGCTACCCAGCTGGGCATTGGTTCACAGCAGCCGCTGAACTACTGAAATACTTCCACAGCACTGGTAAACAGCTGCTACCCAGAGCCTCTCTAGGTGGCCTTGTTACCCCAGTTGATCTGGCCCTTTTCTTGGAATGCTCCACATCCTTCCACCAGCCAGCAACTAAAAGGCCTATGCCTGGCCAGGAGCCCCAGGACCCTCCTCCACACTGTGGCTGCCATTCATGCAAACTGGTTAGTGCCTGTGCTTTGCTAGTTATATGTATGTTGACTGTCATTTGCTTGAACCCTTCCTAGGAGGCCCCCGTGAATAAGAATTACAGGTTTCTGGAGACGTTTCACTCAGATCATTTGTTTCCCCATGTTAATGCCCAGTTTTCATTGTCCATGACCTGTTTTCCAGAAAGTTCTGCCAGTGATCACATGGGGGACTGGTAAATGCCACAGTGAGATGCCTCAGAGATGTCCACAGTGGCTGACCTGAAGCCCACTAATGAGAGTGGAGAATTACACACACATGTCCTGACGGCCTCCATGCTAATTCATGGAGACAGGAGGGAAGTGGGACAGAAAACAGCCTGTGAAGCTTACAGCAATCAATGCAACAATAGCCACAGTTGTGAGCATCGTGCAGGGCACACCAGCCAGGACGAGGAGCACATGTGGAGACTCTGCTGAGGCTTCTGAGGTTCCTGAAGCCACCGATGCTGAAGGCAGGAAGAACACCTGCGGGAGGGTGCCTCCTTTGTGAGCTGGCCAGAGAGGGCTCACCCTGCTGCTCTGGCTCCGAGGGCTTGGCGGTGCTGAGACTGCACAATAGAGTGGAAAGGAAATGGGTTTGGAGTAAAACGGACATTGCAATGCTGCCCAGCCCCACCCACTCCTGACTGTCTGCCCTCTTCGGGACCTCATTCCTAGAGATCCCTATCTTTTGAGGCTGAGCCATTTTGCCAGCTCCTGCCATTTATTTTTGTGGAAACTCTGAGGTGCTGGCAGCTTCTTGAAGGAGCTGCAGGAGAGGGCATAGACCAGACCTCTTCCTAAGCAAGATCTCAGCTCCTCTGATTTTCAGATGAATCCCAGAATAGCAATAGAAGAGGTCATTGCCCAGTTGGAGCTGGAGGCCAAAGTGGCTCCCACCTTGGGGTCAGGCAGCAGCTGGTCAGGCCTGGCCAAGGGGGCAGACAGAGCTGCCTGGGTTTTGGCTCACGTTGCCAAGGACCCCAGCCTGCTGCCCAGAAGTGGCAGCTCTGCTTCTGGTCCCTTGGTTTGGGCACCTTCAGGAATATCTTCCCAGGAAAGTGGTAGAACCTTCTTGCTTCTTGGGGTTTTACTCAGTTTATTCTATGTCCCTCTTTCGGGGAGAGCTAGGTGTTGAGGGTGGGTTGGAGGGAGGCCTAACTTCTGCCCTGCAGCCAGACCTACAGCCACTACCAGTTTGTTTCTGCCCTCAGGCCACCTCAGGCTGAAGCTTTGGGTGTTTGGTGAGGAGACCTAGAACCCAGTGAGGAGGAGGTGGGGAGAAAGTGCAAGAGGCAGGCCTATGTCTCGGGTACCTGCCTGCCCTGGACAACGGGGCCTGTGACTGAAGTTTATAGACAGTCCTGTCTCCTGGTCCTCTCCATGGAGAGTCACTGTGAAGTCAGCTGTTTGAATGGTGAAGGCTAAGCATTAAATAATGGAGCAAGCATTGCTGAAGAAGAATTCTTAAAGGATATTTCCTTTTCTTCCACTCCTTTTTTTTTTAATAGCTTTATTGGGGTTTAATTTACATACCATAAAATTCACTCATTTCAAATGTACAATTTAATTATTTTTAGAAAACTTTTCTTCCACTTTTGAGATGCGTGTTGCATATTTATTTGGGGTTAAAAAGAAAGGAGGTAATTTAATAGCCAGAAACATACATTTCTATTGCCTTTCAGTAAACTACTACCCACTGGCTTCCTGCAAGTGAGAAGTCCCTATGACTTGCACTAAAAAGCCTGGGGCACAAGCCTCCCCTGACAAGCCCAGGCTGAGTCTGCATTAGAACCCAGTCATGAAAGTACTGGGGTGAGGCTGGATTCACACCACACAGGGAGGGATTCCATGCCAAATGGCGGGCCAGCCCTGGCTGCCTTCAGCTATAACTCTGCTGGGTCGCCTCCACAGCCTGGCATGTGTGTCTTCTCCCCCTCCTCCTTCTCCGACACCCAGCACTGAGGTGCAAAGCCCAGCCCCTGCTGGTCCTAGTCAAAGTGAGGCACTGTGAGCCCGAGAGAAGCAGGCAGCCTGAGCAGCAGAAAGCCTCAGCCAGCCCTCACCTCCAGCAATGAGCAAACTCCATGCTTGCTGGGCCCTGTTTCTCTTCTGTATGATGGACCCAGCATTTGGGTTTTATTTGAGAGCAAAAGGAAGACTTAGCACATCATCACGATACTATTTTC
Organism: Manis pentadactyla; assembly: GCF_030020395.1. Taxonomy (NCBI): domain Eukaryota; kingdom Metazoa; phylum Chordata; class Mammalia; order Pholidota; family Manidae; genus Manis; species Manis pentadactyla. The sequence goes on from NC_080027.1 coordinate 51,497,234, forward strand.
ATACCCTGCAAAGCAAGCCACTATGCCTCTGGGTGGGCTCTGAAGGGAAATTTTCAGGTTTTTAAACACCATTTGATGTGCTAAGATCCCTAATAATAAGGAAGCAAAATATTCTGTTGAGTACCGGGTCTCCCTCTCCTCTGCTTCTAGAGGTGCATTAGAACATGAGCTAAAAGAGCTTTTGACAGCAGCCTCCACAATTAGGCTTTCTCTTTCAGGAATGCTCAGAACTGCCAAAAGATGTGGACTCTGACAGGGAAGGGCTTGGAGCTAATCAGAAGAAGGGAGCCCTGATGGTCTCAGCTCCAACACCATCAAAGTCCTCTGCACAATGACTTGATTCATCGCAGCAAACGCAAATCCGAGAGTGCTTCCTCTATTTGAAGAATGTTGTGGAGGGGATGAGAGACAAGGTCAGGCCAGGGCCTGTACTGCAAAGGGCAGCCTCCTGCAGGTGCTCTGGAGTCAGCTCTGCCCTTGACCAGGTGTATGACCTTTGTCAAGCTCTTGAACCTCTTTGAACCTCAGCTTGTTCATCTGTTTAATGGGCATAATAATATCTACCTCTAGCTCACTGCAAAGACTATATGAGATGGTGAACATCAGTAAAATCTTAACAAACTATCAGATGCCTGGGAAGTAGACTAGTTTTCCTGTTGCTACTGACACAAATGACCATAAATTTAGTGGCTTAAGACAACAAAAATATATTAGCTTACAGTTCTGGAGGTCAGAAGTCTGACAGAGCCTCTCTAAGATAAATCAACATTTGGCAGGGCTGCATTCCTTTCTGTATGTTCTAGAAGAGCATCTGTTTCCTTGGATCCTTGAATCCTTGTGTCTTCCCTTCTAGCTTCTAGAGGCTGCCTGCATCCCTTGGCTCATGGCCCTCTTACTCCATGGCTAATGCCAACAACAGTGGGTTGAGTCATGTGGCATCATTTGACTTCCTCTTCTGATTCCCTCTTCCATTTCTAAGGACCTTGTGATTATACTACACCCACCTGGATAACCCAGAATACTCTCCCTATTGTAAGGTCAGCTGATTAACAACCTAATTCCACCTGCAACCTCAATTACCCATTACCATGTTAGGTACCTGTGGGGAAAATGGAAGTGCCTATGGCCACGATACTCATCTGTCCCTAAACTACTTGATGATGTAAGTGGCCTACTGCTAGGCTACTGCTTCCACACCCTTAGCCAATAAGCTATTATTAACTGAGTCACAATATAAAGAGCTCCACCCAGTGCTCTGGGCAGAGGTAGAGATGGAGGTGGATTATGGACCTGTGGACTGCTGGATGCAGACATGAGTCTAGACTTGACCTACTGCTAAGAGAATAAAGCTGAGTATAAGCCCTTTTACCCCCAAGAATGTTCCATGGTCATTTCTTGGTCTTACTGAATCCATAGTGAACTTGCCCAGGGCTGAAACCCCCAGGCAAGACAGTAACATTCACAGGTTCCAGAGACTAGGATGTGCGCATATTTTGGGGGCCATTATTCTGTCTATCCGAGTAAGAGTTTGATCCTTATGGCTTTGCCATCTATAAAAAGGAGATTCTAATACTTTGCTCTCAGAGTTGTAGTGAAGCAAAGGAACAACAGCTAACATTTGTTGAGAGCTGACCACATGCCAGCATTGCATTCAGCACAGCAACTCCTAGCCCTGGTACTCCACTGAGGCCTCAAGGTGGGTGTGTCCAGTGCCATCAGGGCAGAATGCCAGCAGGTTCTCCAAAGGAGCAGTTGTGCATAAGGGGAGCAGGTGGTCATGGGCTGTGGAGGGGCCTCATCCTTGACCTTGAAGCCACCTTGGCCCTGCCTGCCTCAGATGCCAGCTAATGAACACCAAAGGGGAGCCCCAGACAGTGCAAGGCAGGTACTATGGCAATCGCCCTCCTGCCTCTTTGGCCCTTCCCCATTAGCCCTGATTAAACGATTACAGTTTCCAACAGCTCCTGACCATTGGCCCTGCCTCCTAGTGCTGTGCTTTGAACTGAGGGTCAGCATTTGGCAACCCAAAACTCTGGCTTTCCAAACTCTCTGAAGCTGCAGTTCTATCATTTTGGAGGATTTCTTATTTTGAGCATCTGATGAAAACTGTAACCACTTCCCAGAAAAATGCACATTAGCACATCCACAGAACAATCTGCCTTCGGTTGCGTAGGAGTCCTGAGCAGGGGTATGATGTAGGGGTTGGCAAACTTGTTTCTGTAAAGGACCAAAGTAAATATGTTAGGCTTGAGGGTCACGTGGTCTCAGTCCTAACTACTCAACTCTACTGTTGGATGGTGAAAGCAACCGACAATAGGTAAATGAATGGGTGGGGCTGTGTTCCAAGAAAACTATTAAAAAAGCAGGCAGCAGGTCAAGTTTGGCCCATGAGCTGTGGCTTGCTGGCCCCAGGGGTTAGCGGTAGCACAGACTGGATCCTCACTGCTCCGCCTGCTAGATGGACGAGCCTTAAGTGCTCTGTGCCTCAGTTTCCTCACTTGTAAATGATAACAATACCTTCCTCATACTGTTTGAATGGAGAATGTGGGAGTGAATCTATGTCAAACACTTAGAACAGGGCCTGGCACCTAGGAAGCACTGAAAATGTGAGCTAAGATCTGTCTGCTCCCATGAGCCACTGCCCCCAGGACGCGGGCTTTAATACACCTCTCTGCCTACATCCGTTAAGGACCCACTCTGAGTCCCTGGTATCAGCCTCATGAGACACAACCCTCATCCACCAAGTTGGGGCCATAGGAGGCCTAATTCAGCCCTGGCAAGGAAGGACAAATGACAGTTATGATTCTAGATGTGCAGGTACATGTGAACAGGACCTGGGCAAGGCTTAGGGAATGCAGCTCCAGCCAGGTGGGCTCAGATTTGGGAAGGGTTGCAAGCCCTAGCAAGGAACTAGAGAATGAGTCGGGGGTCTAGGGAGAAGCACAGTTTTCTGTGTCTGAGCTGTCCTGGCAGGCAACAAATAGGAATTTGTCTGTTCCTGCATGACAGCTTCTTGCAGCCAGACAAATCCCACTCCTGCTCCAGTACTCGACTGGACTGTGTCCTCCCCGGCCCGCACAGGGTGGGTTCTGGCCTGGGTGTGGCTACGCTGGTGGCTGAGACAGCCAGAGCTCAGCGTGTGCACAAACTCATGAAAATAGAAATGGACTTAATTAGGAATTATGCAGAATGAAAGCTTCAATTAAAGGTCCAAATTTTCCAAGCCAACTATATAAACAACATGTGAAAAACTCACTTTGGGGAGTGACAAATGTATATATCTTAGGAGCCAGGATTTATAGGTACCATTATGTGCTACTTTAAAACAGCCTTTTAAACCTAGAATTCTGCCTAGGAGATATAATGAACTCTGAAGCACATACCATCATTTTTTTTTCCCCGAGAGCTGACAGCCTAGAGCTGAGCACCAAGACTTCTAAATATACACCTCACTGTTCACACATAAAACACAGTGCTACCACACATCAATTTCTTGGAATGAACTGGCTGGCCGACCCTGTTGATGTTAAAAGGGCACAGTTCTCCTGTCACAGAAGCACAGATGGGAACAGCTGGGATGGGCAGGGAGAAGGAAATGTGGCCCTTTGCAACAGGGCAGCCTGCAGCCTTGACCAACATCAGACGCCTGCAAGACCTGCACGTCCTGGGCGCTGGGATGGGCTGCACTGGGGTTGCTTTGGGAAACCTGCAGCATGAAGTGAGCTGGGAAGAGCATGTGTACCTTTCCTCTGTAATATTACTCTACTCCTTTCTCTCCAGCCTCAGCCTCTCTGGGAAGCCTGCCTGATTCTAGCGTCCTTCCTCTGGTCTTAAAGGAGCAGCTACGTGCTATATGCAGCGGCCCCAACAACAGCCAGCATCTGACTTACCCAGAGGGCTTGTTACATCATAGCTCATCACTTGGCACCACCTTCCAGAGCTTTAGCAGGTCTGGGGTGGGACCTCAGAATGTGCATTTCTAGCAAATTCCCAGGAGGTGCTGAGACTGTCAGCTGGGGCCTCACTCTGAGAACCAAGCTGTAGGGCTGACTGGAGTCACAGGCCTCCTTTAGTCTGGCAGCTCATTCATTCCATGAGGGACAAGTCCCTCCCTCTCTGTAAGTCTCAGCGTTCTCCTGGGTAAACACAAGGAGGTGGATTGAGATGATCTCTAAGGTCTTACATGTCCTACGATGCTGTGACTCCAGGGTGGTTCAGATCACAGATTCTGGTTCACACAGGGACTGCTCGCTTTCTTGGGAGCAGTATGTCCAATGGAGCCCTTATACCTCTAGTTCAACCTCTTTTACTTTATTTAAATAAACTAAGGTCCTGAGAGGCTAAATGACTTGCCTGAGGTCACACAGCTAGGTCGCAGCTAATGCTTGGACCAGGAAAGTAGGCAGAGCCCTTGAATGCCCTCATTCCACGCTCAGTGCTCCTTCCATCACCCGTTAGGTTTCTTGTAAAGTGACTCTAGGAAAACACAACCTGCTCGACCAAGCATTTCCAGTACCTCAGAGGCAGCCAAACTCCAGAGCCTGAGCCCTGGGAAAACCAGCAAATCCTCCCAGAGACCTCTCACCAATGCTGGTGCTGTATCTAGATCTACAGAAGCACCTCTAACCTATATGTCAGGCTGGCAGGGAGGTAAGAGGTGCTCTGCAGGTGTGGAAGGGGTGGATATTAATCACAAGATCTGGAGATTATTAACCAGGCCCCCAGAGGACAGCAGAGTTCCTGTTTTGCTCAGTTATCACCAGCTGTGTCCTCATACACAGGCACACACACAGCTACATGTGCACATGTGCGTGTGCAGACACACACACACACACAGTCACAGAAGGTCACAGCAGCCCACAAAGACTTATCCTAAAAACAGATTACTCTAATACCAAGTGGCTGCTCACCACATATAGCAAGACCATTAAAAATGCATCATTTCAAAAACAAATGAAGAATACTTGTAAAAACAAACTTGCAAGAAGAAATACTATGGGCTCCACTCTGTTTAAATAGACCCACCTCCAAATCTTTAAGTGCAATTTACAGTTGAGAGAGATAAACAGGATCCAGGGCACTGGTGGGTTTCAGCCAGCAAGCAGGCTCCTGGGTGCCAGAGCTGTGGAGGTCCCAGTGGCTGTCCGCTCACTGGGCATCCTTTTATTACTATCCTCACTCATCAATTGCCCAGCTCTGGCAGCCAAGGCTGTATTTTGGTGAAGAGAAGTGGATTTGTCCGAAAAAAAGTTAACATACAGGCCCTCCCAACTTCAGGCACCTGCAGGACCCAGAAAGGCTTTGAATCCATGTCAAAGAAGCCATCAAAGGAAATAGGCCATTTTCAAACAAAATCCATTTCTCAAGCATGACAATAAAAATATTTATCACATGAAAGATGTACAAACCTTTATGATGTCTCCATCCCCTATACTATGAATGCAGCACATGCCTGGTAGAAGGTGTGCAAAAAAGCTGTCATGCTCATGACTTTGATAGGGGAAAAATTAGTCCTTTTCATCTGGCAAATTTTTAATTTGCCAACCTGTTTGTGCTGCATGGACACAGGAGGCAGAAGAAGGAGGGCCTAGTGTTCAGCCAGACAAAATGAGCAAAAGCTTTGAACAAAGAAACTCCATGTCCAGGGCACAGTGAATAGGTGTCCCATGCTTATCTGTGTCTGTCAGCCACAGGCTGTGGAACGCTTCCATACTCACCCCTCAGGCACAGGGTCAGATGAGGCCATTTCAGTGGGTCTTAGCATTATCCTTAGGGTCTGACCTTTCTTCAAGGACCTCCATAATCATAAGTATTTGCTCTACATATGGATTTTCAAAGTGCATGATAAAGCCTGTTCCTATGCCCAGAAAGGATTATGTTGAGGCAAGCCAGACCTCCTGGGAGACCCAGGCTTCCCAAGCTTGGATCTGAGGATGAGAGCTCTGCTCAGAGACCCTGTGGTCCTGAGGTTCCACGTCTATGCCATGCCTCAAGGTTGGGGGGTGACCAGAGAGGGCACTCAGATACACAGCCTCTCGTGGGCCCATCAGCATGTCTTTTTCTTTAGGAAGGAGATGCACCTGGTGCTAATATCCTTTCCTCTGGGCGGGTGGCTCAGGCAGAAGCTCCCTGGCAGGTCCTGGCATGCCAAAAAAGACACACTGGATTGCTTTACCTTCTCTAGTTACCCACAGAAAGGCAATAATTAAACACCATGCCCTTGAAGTTATGAATGAAAGTGAATCAACTGATAAGTGTTAAGATGCAGCTATGCAGAGACAGCCTAGCCTGACAGTAAAAATGATCTCTGAGTTACACTGCCAGAGTTTGGAACTTGGCTTCACCACTCGCTAGCTGCACAAGTCATTTAACCTTTCTGTGCCTTGGTTTCCTAATGTGGAAAATTGAAGCTAATCATAACATCTGTTTTCTTGTGAGGTGACCCTATGGATTGAAAGGATTAACAACAGTCTCTCACATTCTATGTACTTTTGTTACCGGTGTTCAGTGCAAGGGATAAAATTCAGAACAGAAACAGGGGAGTTTTTGAGGCAGCTGCTTATTGCTTCCACATCTTCCCCAGCAGTGTCAGGTTCGCAGGGTAACTCAGAGCCCAGGGCTCCTCTACCCTCCCTAAGAGGACAGAGGACCCAGAGCTCCCTGGTACTCTGGGACGAGGGGCCTTGGGATGCCCAAGGGAAGTCTGCTTCTGCTCCCCGTTCTCTGCCCCATTCCTGCTAAGGCCAGGGAAGCCACATGGGGGTGGGAGCACCCAGTGCCACAGTGTGGGGACCTTGGCATCCAGGCTGATCCCCCCTGAGCTGGGAAGTTGTGTGGGCGGGTGGTGACTTTTCCTGCCAGGCTGGTCTGTCACACTGCACAGTCCAGGGCAAAGGAACAGAGATCCCCACCCAAAAGGGCAGTCAGTCTGCAGGAAGACACCAAGGATACCTCATAGCTTGGGCACTGATCTTCCAGGTTGCCCTCAGCACCTGAGGCTCATGAGCCAGTAGCCATGGCATCTTGGCAATCCTAGAAACCAAGGCAATGCAGAATGCGAGGCTGGGAGGCTCAGCTCTGTCAGGGTGCTGAGTGTGGTCTCCACCAACGAGACAGGGCTAGAGGTGACAAGCCTCTTCACTCAAGGGAATAATCAACACAGACCACCATGTGCACCCACATCACTAGCCTTGTACAAGACATACCACAGTCAGCTCCCCAGCCCATGGACTTGGGCAAGGTCAGCCCCGTGTTGACCTCCTCCCCTCCTACTGGGACATGTGTAGGAGGAATGTTAGTGCTGGATGTGTGCAGGGCGCTGGGCTCTCTCAAGGGGAGGAGATCCCCCTACCCAGCAGTTCTGCCCTCCTGAGCTCTCGTCTCTCTGCACTGCTCACCACACACTGCTCAGCACAGCGGGTTAGAAGGCTCCCAAGTGCAGATGTGAGGCAAAGTGAGAGTCTGAAAGAACCCCAGGAACCATTCATCTTGACCAGCTCTTGGCTTCTTTTGACCAAAACCCACAGTAAGAAACCTATTTCACATGACATCTAGTACACACACACAGACACACATGAGGGACATCACAATTTGCAAAGCAATCTTTAGCCTTACCACGTCTAACTCTGGTATCTGCTATTTTATTTTCCAATATTATGTTAAGAAGGAATGCTGGTCGTGACCTAGGAAATTGAGTCAATGACCTACTAAGGGGTGTGACCCCCAATTTGACAAACACTGATCTAAATCAACAGATTGCAACCTTTTATAAATCAATGCCCCCTTTTCATAAATGTTAAAATCCCTACTCTCTGAGGTCCCTCTTTCCCCTTTTAGCAGGTGGTTCTAGTTCAGTCTGTACATATTAGGATTCTGCATAGGGAATCCTTTAAAGAAAGAGTCAATGGCTGAAGAAAATGACTTTAAGCTAGTGAGTTCCTGTGTCTCACTTACCTCGGGGAGAGACTAAGGGCAAGTCATGGGCTCCAGAAAGGTTCATAGCCTTGCTCATGAGGATAAGCAGAAGCCAAGTTGGGGCAGAAACACAGAGGAGATGGGATGGGTGCTGGGACCCGGTAGGACATTCCCAAGGTCTTCAAACTCTTTCAAAAAATGCCAAACCGTGAGGACACAGACACAGACCAATGAAAGACCCCAATTCCTTGGCTTTGGGTTAGATTTCTGGGAGACTCAGTGTGGGAAAATGTCTTACCCACTGGGAGTCAGAAGTCCTGCTGAAGAGCTATGTGTGCCTTTGATTCATCAGAGATGGGAAGTAAGTTGATCATCTCTAAACAGGGGCAGTGGTTTGGAGGACAGCATCTTCCTCATCTGGGGTTCAGGAGGCAGGAGACCCTTGTGGGGAGAGAAGACAGGCAGTGTGTGGGCCCACTGGCCATGTCTGCCACGTGTGTCCATGGGGGGGCAGGGGGAGGGCTCTGCTGGTCTTCCCCTAAATGCAGAAGCCAATGCCGAGCATCCAGCCCATGGCTGTGCAGTACCCACTACATCAGGTGCTGCTGACCCAGCACCACCACCTGATAATCAGAACACCCCAGGACTGCTGAGTGTGGCTGCAGCTGCTGCCCTCTGCTCCTTCACAGCACCTTTGCGGACCCGAGCCAGGAGAGGCAAAATGACAGAGGCTCTTCTCGGGGCTCTCAGCAAGATCCCCTGAACACAACAGAGGCGCTTGTGCCAACCTGATGTCCGGATGGAGGCATTCAGTGTCCTGGAACAAGACCAGGTCCCAGCCATAAATGTCCCCGAGGGTTGGAGCCAGCCCAGGAGACACACCCACACACACTCATGCGCACGTGATGCACAGACACCATCCTTGAGGCTACGGCCTGCCCTGCATTCCCAGCCCTGGCAGCACATCGATGCCAACTGGGGAACAAAACAACAGAAATACTGATGCCCAGGCCCTAACCAAGATTGACAGAATCAGAGTCTCTGGAGGTGGGGTTCAAACATCTGTTTTGTTTCATTTTTTTATCTCCCCAGGTGATTCCAACATGCAGCTGAGATTTCGAAACACTGGGTTGGGGAAATAGTTTCTAAATTTCAGTGTGTATATAAGAATCCACCTGTAAAGTTGGGTAAAAATACAGATTCACCCCCAGATTCCAGAGCAGAAGATCTGAGACAGGTTAATTAATAATAAGACACAAGAAATAGGCTCTTCCCTAATCAACAGAATTCATGTCAATTCAAGCCATCACAAATTTCAAATAACATAGCAACCTTTGATGTTTTAGTCCCTGAACAAATATTGTAATCTCTTTACATACCATAAATGTTTTATTGGACAAATACTATGCCTTCTCTCAGATGTAGCAGTGTATCATTACCCTCTTTCAAACAGCCTTTTGTAAGATTAATAACTGATGACTGCAAGTCCTATTTTCCTCATCTGAGTATCATGATGCCTCATTTTCCCAATCTCAACTTCAAAATACCCTTTTTCCCAGAAGGCAAAAAATGATGAACAGCTCTTTGATATACTTATGGAAAAGAAAAGGAGGCCTTTTGAGGGTCTGGGCTGTGGTGGCCCCAGTCCTGGGCTAGGGAGCACAGTCCTCCTCAATCTTCCTCCTTCCTGCCATGCAGCTCCTGCAAGGGGCCAAGTCTCATTTTAAGAATGAGTCTTTGTACCACAAACTCTTCAGGTGTTTCTGATGCCATGTTCCCCAGAACACAGTTTGAGAAATACAGCAGCTGAAGCTGGGCTGCAGGGAGGTTGCTGGGGAGTAAAAACAAGGCCAGGTAGGGGGACAGAGGATCTCACAGGCTCTCACTGAGCCCTACTTCCCTGACTCACCTGTAGGCAGGATTCTTGGGCCTGGGGGCCTTTTCCAATAGGACCCCAGAGATCAAAGTGTACCTCTCCACTCCAAGAACCCCGGCCTAGTGAGCACAGCCACCACTGTGTGTGTGTGTGTGTGTGTGTGTGTGTGTGTGTGTGTGTGTGTGTGTGTGTGTGTGTGTGTGTGTGTGTGTGTGTGTGTGTTAGATTCTGCAGGTGTTGGTGATAGGGAAAGGTTTCGAGCCCCTGCAGGAGGGATACAGAGGTGAGGCCAGCAGGCTCTCTGCCTTCAGCAACTTCACATTCTGGTATGAGATGAACAGGCAAACAGGTGTATTGCCAACATATCACTGTCCCATGTTGAGCTGGCAGGCTGGCTGGACAGACAGATGGTCATACAGCTGCAGCCAGGGATCGGTAAGGACAGCATGTCTGGCACTAACTGCTGCCTTTTGAGATGGGGCCTGCAGGACGCAGAGCTCTTGACATCTCTGTGACTAAGCCAGCTCTGAGGATATTATTTTTTGGATTCCAGAGTCAGCAAATGCAGTATGAGTTGCTATAAACACAAAGGAGCCAGTCCGCTCTCTTCCCTATGTGAATATCTCAGACAGTGCAGAGCTAAGGAAAGCTCCAAAGCCCGGTCCCAGACTATTCCCAGGACTTCACAGAGGGAGGGATGAAAGGCAGCATGACAGCACTGAAAACCTGCCCCTCAGTGTAAGTGGCTGGACACCTCAAGGCAACATGCAGGCCTCACTGTATCCATCTGCTGGCTTCCCCTTCACCAACAACCTGGGCTTTTCCTTGGGAGCCCAGGGAGGCCCTTGAAAGTGGCAGTACTTCCTCACCACTTGGCCCTCACAGCCCTGGTCCCACACACCACTCAGCCATCATTAGCATCCAGTTCATGTGGGAGCACAGCAAAGTGGCCAAGAGCACGGGCTCTGAATTTAAGAGACCAGGTTAGACTCCCAGATCCACCACTTACAACCTGAGTGACTGAGCAAGTTCCTGAATTTCTCTCACCACCTTGGTTTCCTTGGCTATAGACAGGGTTAAAAAGAATATCTACAACCTAAGAGTTGGAACAAGTATATTAAATATTTCATGAAAAGTGCTTCCAATGTCTGGGACATGGAAAGCGTGCAGTCAGTCTTAGCTAGTAGAGGTATTAGTAAAAGCACTGCTGCTATGTGGAGTGGTGGTAGCATAGAATACAGCCAGACCAAGGGCTAAGAAGTCAAATTCCTGGGCCCAAGTCCCTGCTCTGCCCCATACTACCCGCATGACCTTCCACTCCTAGCTTTTGTAAGCCTCGGCATCATCATCTCTGGGATGGAGATGATAATTACACTTGCCCAGCTGCCACAAAGGGTTGGCCTGTGAGCTGACCACTGTGTTTGTGCCAGTTTGATTATCAGCACATGTAAAATAGTGACTGCCTGCCTCTCAGCCTGGTGCAGGAGGGGCGCCTCTGACTATCCCTCAGCACAGCTAAGGGAACAGCAGCCCATTGCAGCAGTAAGTTCCCCAGCCCAACACTATCTGGGGGATCTCGTTCTACAGACAACCAAGGAATTCAAAGACCCATTCAGGCTCATCTAAGAGCTCAGCTCAGTTCACTGGTGGTGCTGGGAGGAATGCCCCAGAGGGAAGGAAGCCTGCCCCAACCCTGAATGTGTTACCACGGTTGCATTTCTTGCAGAGTCCAGGACCAATCCCTGAGGAGGGAACAGGGTTGGGCAAGGCCCAGCTGAAAGGCCCTGTCCTTTGAGGAGAGGCCCTGCTCCCCTGGCCCCTCATTCATTCCTTCTGTAAACTCGTCTGTGTCTCAGTGGCCGGCTGCTGCCTTGCTCTCGGTTTGCTCCATGGGGTCCACCTGGTGCTCCTCAGGTGCACTGGGGGCTCTCTGAGGGCGAAGACTGCATTGTTCAACTGTAGACCCCCAGCATCACGTGGCCTAAGGCTGGTGACACAGAGTCAGTCAGATTCACAGATAGGTGGGTATGTGTTGGTTGTTTGGGAGAGAGGGTACACTCCCTGGGGGCATTTCCAGCTTCCTCTCGCAGCCTTTCCAAAGGGGGCTGAGGGCTCAGATGGGTGCCAGAAGAGGGCCTTGCTCTTGGCAGTGAAATAAGGAAACCCCCTGCCTATCTTCCACTGGGCTGTCAGAGGGGACAGAGGGCAGCTTATAGTAGAGCCAGTGACACGGGTAGTGACATAAATCCCAAGCAAGCTGTTCTTTGCTGTGGCTCCCCGGCTTTCTTGCAAATACCCCTGTCCTTTCATTTTATTGAATAAGCCAGCTCTGCCATGGGATTTTGAGCTTAACTGAGATGATGTTTACAGTAGCATAGTTCATAGTATAGAGCATGGCATGTGACAGGAGGAACTTGTAGAACTGTACTAAAGAAGGAAACTGAGGCTCAGAGAAGTTCAGCAACCCGTCAGGGGTTACCCAGCAAGAAAATAAGGTAGGAGGAGCCAAACTCTGCGATACTTTTCTTTTGGCACTACTTGACCCATGGGCTCATTGGCCTCATGGGCTCTTGCCCAGCTCTGGCCCTGACTGGATGATGGACAAGTAAAACAGCTTTGTAGCCTGCCTCTCTTCATCAGCAGCACATGTTCAGGGGGCACGAAGGGCCTAGCCGAGAGTCCCTGGAAAGTGAAGGGGATGTGGCTGAACGACAAGGAGAACAGTGGCCTCAGCAGAAAGACACTTCCAGGAAGTAATTTGTGCTTTATCTGGGGTTTACTTGCAAGATAAGCAGGTTTCTTTATAGAGTGTGCAGCCGGGAATAGTGGCTGATCTATCTCACACTAGGAACAACCAACTGCACCCAAATCTGATGGGAGGACAGGAGCTCTGTTGTGTGGACATAGGCCATGTTTCTCACTGCTCTGCACTGCCTGAGGCACAGACAGAGATCTGCAGGGTCCCGTGCCAATGCCCAGCTGTCACTGTGGCTCAGGGCAGGCCCCGAGCAGAAAGGTAAGAAGGGTTCCATGCGAGGGGCAGTGCACGGAGGCAACCTTCCCCTCACTCACTCTTGTCAGATGTGTGTCTTGGGGCTGCCCTTCCCTGCCCCCAGTAAATCCAACTGAAGTCAATTCAAGGTGGGTTTACTGAAAATGAGGAAAGGCAGAGAATACACTAAAACATTAGCAGTTATTTCTGGATTGTTCGATTATTAGTTCTATAAGAAAACAATAATAAATGACACTTTCAGTTATTATTGAGCAGCTACTGAATGCACAGAGTGGAGCAAAGATGCACACTCTTGTAATGGAGTTGCTGGAGTGATAAAAAACAAGGATTAAAGTCTGTAATTGATTTCAGCTATGCTATTTTTATAAACACAACAATTATGTGCCAGACAGTGTCTAAGTACTTTCATGTTCATTATATACCATCTCATCTTCTAAAAAAAAAAACCCTTTTACAGACAAGGAGACCAAAACTCTGAGAACTATCTTAGAAAAGATGATGCAGTAAGTAGGGAGCAGGTGCCTTCTGTGTCACCCACCTCGCCTTACCTTATTAGGCCCCAACTGCCCCTGATACAACCTGCAAACCCACCTGGCCCCAAACAAGTCTCTCTCAACCCATCTTTGGGACACACAGGTCCAGAAAATTCATGAAACTATACAGAACACTATTTAATAAAATTAAGTAGAACTCAAGAGGGCTACTGTCACTAATTTGACTATCTCAGTGCAAAATAGTCTGAGGCAAGAGCTTGGTTGAGTGAAAATGTATTTATTGAGCAATCAAATGAAAGCGCTCTGGGTCCAGAATATACTCATACTTTACATGACTTACTTTATAAATACAAACCCAGTCTTAGTCAAAGGTTTGAAATGAAAGATTTGCCTTTCAATGCAGAATCTGCATTTCAACATAAAAGTGTCTTAGTCATTCACCAGGAATGCAAAATCTGATTAATGCTGTATACTTGGCAGTTAGAAAGCCTGAGGATTCCAGAAGGCTCATTTCAGGCCTGAAGGTGGCAGCGTGCACAGACAGTGCAAAGAGAAATATGTGCACATCACTTTCAGCATGCCATCTCTAAAGAAAGTCTCCAGGGACAGTGGCATCAGGGCTGTCACTTTGAAAAGCTGAAGTGTGTATGCCTGTACAGAGAGAGGAGCAAATTCAGTCCCAAGCCATTAACTTTGTTTTGCTAACTGAGCACTTATTACCTGTTGAGCACCTGGTACAGTGGCTATAACAGTGAACTTGCCAGGCAAGTCTGCCGCACAGAGCTCACATTCTATTGATGGAGACAGACATGAAGCAAAATAACCAAGAAAGCAGGTCATTGCAGATTGTGACAATTGTTGTGAAGGGAATAAATTCAGTGGCATAAAAGAAAGCTGAAGGGGAAGCACTGCTTAGATAGAACACAGGACACACTGAGGACACATTTGAGCTGGTACCTGAAAGATGAGAGTGAGCCAGCCACAGGGCAAAGGGCACAGGAAGCATGAAAGTCTTGTGGCAGAAAGAACTTAGGGGGTCCTAAGAACTGAAATGAGACCAGCATGACCAGACACTGGGGCAGGGTCACACAGGACCCGGTAAGCCATGGTAAGGAGTGTGGTTCTTGTTCTAACAGCAAGGGGAAAACTTTGAAGGGCTTAGCAATGGAGCAACATAATTTGATTAACATATTAAAAAGTCCATTCTAGTCCCAGAACGGATGGGAGGAGGTTAGTGAGGAACTGAGTAGTCCAGGCAGGAAGTAACTTGGATGAGGTTAGTAGTTGGGAGACAGACAGAAGCAGCTAGATTTTTGTTGTTATTATTCATTATCATCATTTTGGGTTTATTTGCAGCTATAAAAGTTTATTATTTCTATAGTGTGTTTCAATTTTTTTTTATTAAGGTATCATTGATATACACTCTTATGAAGGTTTCACAAGAAAAACAATGTGGTTATTACATTCACCCTTATTATCAAGTCTCCCCTATACCCCACTGAATTGAAGTCACTGTCCATCAGTGTAGTAATATGCCACAGAGTCCCTATTTGTCTTCTCTGAGCTACACTGTCTTCCCTGTGACCCCACACACACCATGTGCACCAATCAGATACCCCACAATCCCCTTGTCCCTCCCTCCCCACCCTTCCCCCATCCCTCCCCTTTGGTAACCACTAGTCCCTTCTTGGAGTCTGTAAGTCTGCTGCTATTTTGTTCCTTCAGTTTTGCAGAAGTAGCTAGATTTAAGTTCCATTTTGGATGTAAAAACGCCAGGCTTTAAAGTTAAGTAAAGGTGGGTTCATTCATTCAACAAACATTGAAGATCAAGAAATATTCCCAAACATAGGACAAGCTGCTAGAGCAGAGCCGAAGCTTCAGAGTCCTTAAATTCACCATGGACTTTACATAAATACAGTGATCCACTTTCCTGGGGAAAGATGTCACACTCATTCAACAAACAAATATAAAGGGACTACTAAATACCATGTACATTTCAATATGTAGATTTCAACTTTCTCCCATTTCAATTGTATCACAGCAAAGAGAATAACCAAACAAGATCTTTTTTCTTTTTCTCACAATTCTACTTTGTGTTACTTGCTCCCTGTATAATACAACTCATTATCATATTATAGTCACTGCATCTCAAATAGCTGATAATTATCATATTTCTAGAGCCTGTTAACATCCACTTTCCACAGTGATATCCTTCTAAATCTCCACGTGAGCCATTTATTTCATTTTTTTATGAAGATCATAGGTAGGTGCTCAGTGGAAAACACTCATTAACCTCATTAAAACAGCAGGGTGAGAAGCTGAGAGCATGGCTCCTGACATCCTAAGGTTTTAGACTTGCAGCTCCCAACACACCAAACTGAGTTTTGTTCCTTTTGTCATAATGAATGTTAAAATCCAAAAGCATACTTTCAAACGAAGTCTTTAAAACCTAGCCAGAAGTTCCTGGATCCTGTTGCTGATGCTCAGCATGGCACTTAACATTATTGCTAGTCAACCCTGAGAGGAGCCATGTGGACACTTGTACTTGCCCAACAGTTATTTATTGTATTTTCAGAAGCTGCCAGCCTTGGGCAGAGGGACATTAGAAAATTGGGAAAGTGCCAGTCTGGGTCTCCCAGCCCCAACAGCCTTCCCACGGGGAGGTGCAAGGGAAACAAGCCCCCAGTGGCCTCCTGGACATCACGGTCATAGTCCTCATTCTGCCGCAGGAGCATCTTGATTCCATACAATTCCAAGCCATGCAGACCCTGAGTCTACTGCCTACATAAGGGGGAAGAGGCACCAAATCCAGGACCAGAGCCGGGGTGCCATGGTCTTCATGACCCAGCTCATTGCCTAAGCTTGAGACTTCCCTTCCTGTACAGAGAGATGCTCATAATGATAGAAACAAGGACACAGAGAACTTGGAAGTGTTTTCTCTGTTCAGCCTTCCCTTTTTGTCCCCCGGAGGCTACGATCTCTCAACATACTAGCTCGGAATCATATTTTCCCTTCTGATCTGCCAGCCCGGTCCATGGAAATCAGAAAACAATTAGTTCAGTCCTCCACCAAACCAGCTGGTAACCTCTACTCAGCGCCGTGGTGCTCACAAGTAGAAAGGTTCTCACAATAAAAGGTCATCTAAATAATAGCTTAGAGAGGCGGCCCCTCAGAGTCATGTCCCCCTGGGGTTCCAGACCCTTCCCCTTATAATAGCTTACTTATTTGGCCCTGGAACTGTTCAGACCAGGGATAAATGTTTCTGTATTTCTTCTGTGTTTTCTTCTGTGGTTATTCAGGAATACTTAGAGCCAGGGAGTGTGATTCCTCTTGGGTGAACGGAGCTAATTGGACACATTCAGAAGGGAGAAATTTCTCCCATAGTCTATAAAATTAAAGGCAATAACTAAGCAAATAAGACATGTTTCCCATGACTCTGGAGCTGTTATGGCATCTTCCTTTATTGGCTCATAAAGCAGCGCCCACATTCTTGCCCTGCTATCGACAGCTCCAGTGACATGGCTGAGCTATCAGCCACTAATTGGAGTGTCCTTTTTTTCGGAGACACTTTCTGAAGGAATCAGATTTCCAGCCCCCTGCCGTCTCTTTCAGGAGCCATTGTTCAGAGACACTTAGACATTTGAGATGGCTATTTCACAGCAACTCTGGCATGGTGTGACGGGTGCAAGAGGGAGGCAGGCTCGTGAAGATGCCTATGTAACAAGAATGCTACACTGGGAATTTTCACTAAGGCAATGAATACCAGAGGCCCAAGTGAGTTCTCAGACAGACAGGTGCTTGGAACTTCAAAGCAGCTTATTGGAAATTGATTAGCAATTCACCCAGATTGAGAGGATAATGGCCTAGATTTTTAAAGATTAAGGAGAGGGTCTGTGAAAAGGATTCTGAGTTGGGGTCTCCCCGGAGCGGAGGGGTTGATGACCTTCCTCCCACCCCAAGCGTAGTGGAAGAGGCTTCGCTGGAACCACCTACAGAACTGATAGGTGTTGCCCCAAACTGGGGGCCACAGGAGTCTGTGGCTGACTCAGGCCTGAGAAAGCTAAAGGAGCTACTAAATCCCCTGCGATGGCAGGACAAGGGCACAAACATGGAACCCAGGGTGGGAATGTCAGCAGCTGTCATTTTAACAAACGGGTGCCCAAGAAGGCAGCCTGCCTGGGAAGGGGATCCTTCGATAAGCTGTGGTGGGGTCAGCAGCACAGGAGGGTTGGGAGTAGCCGTTAAAGCTGAGTTACAGTTACCTGACCCAGTAGGGGACTCCCCAGAAAACCCATAAACATTATAATGGGTCATCAACCATGCCTTCCAGGCCAGAAGGCACAGAGCCGTCTTGTGGCAGGATCAGCCAGGTGAGAGCCATCCTGCCTTCAGCACCTCCCCTCTCCTCCCTTCCAGAATGGCGAGAAAACACAGTTAGCCAAGAGGGAAGGAGGAGCGTGGAAAGAGAAGCTGCCCTGCTTGGATTGGTAGAGCCTTTGGAGAAGAATTAATGTCAAATCAAGCCTGAAGTTTTGCCAATTACATAGTAGTGGGCCCGCTTAATGACTGAACTGAGACTGTGTTTTAGTTTAAATTAATCATATGACTTATTCTTGCCCCTTAATGGAAAAGAAAGCCCTAGTCTTGCCTGAATTTTCACCCCATAGAAGGGAAAGACTTAAATCCGTTGAGTATATTTGAAAATACAGTGATATAAAAAAAATAAAGATGCTTCCATAATTATACCTAGGGGTCCTGTTTGTTCAAAGTACTGGATACACCAAGTCAGAGCAGCAAGGGAGGGCCTCCTTTGATCATCCACGATTGATGGTTATTCTGCCAGGAAGTCCTACAATTAGGAATAGATTCCTCTGGGACATTAAGCTCTATCTAAAATGAAAGCTTCAGTCCCATTGGGTCTTGATATTTTCCTCACTGTTGAGGGAGTGCTTTATGCTCTCAGCAAAACAAATCTGTACTTGGGGTTATTTGTCTCAATTTGCAAAGACAACGTGCAGATATATAGAAGATCCTAAAAGATTCCAAAAAGAATGGAACAGGTTGTATATAAAGGAGCAAAAAATTTGGATGGCAGCAGATATCAAAAGCAACACTGGAAGTTAGAAATCAGTGAACCAGCACCTTCAAAATTCTAAGGAAAATTGGTTCTCAACTTAGAGTTCTGAAGGCAGCTAACCTTTTAATCAAACATGAGTGCATAAGAAAGACATTTTCAGATATGCAATAGTTCTTTCCTAGAGCCTCTTTCTTGGGAAGCTACCTGAAGACATGCTCCCATGTAAAGGGAATAAACCAAGAAGGGGGACGTCATGGGCTTAACACAGGGGACCCAGCTCGGGGGCACAGATGAGTAACTCCCCAAAATGAAGGCACCCTGAAGCCTCAGACGGCAGCACTGAGACCAGCCTGGAGCAAACAGCTCCCACTGGAGCAGAAGGGTCGAGCCCTCTAAAACGGATTATATGCTCTCTGCAAACATCTGGAAAATAATATTAATTGTGTAAAGCAGGTTTGATAGAATACATCGGAAAAAGTCAAAGCTAAATACTTATGTAATTATTTTTTATAAGAAGAGCAAATATTAATATTAATGTGTCTGGTATTTGCCTGTTTGCCCTCATATCCATTTTTTTGCGCTTCTCTGACCTGTTCTGTATCACTGGAATTAGGGAGGTAGAGGGCGACTGACTCTTGCAGGCTGCATTTCTCAGGTAGCTTCTATCTGCATTTGGCCAACGGTAGGCACCGAAGGGAGATGGAGGGCAGGAGGAAAGGAGAAGCCAGGGTGTTTCTTCCCCTTGCTGTCTGCCTCTTGGGGCACCTCTACAGAGATGTGACCTACTCCATGGCTTGGTCTCCTCTTGGCTTTGCCTTCTGCTGTCAGCCCTGCATCCTCAGCTGCAGAAAGACTGCCCATGCCTTTCAGCCTCAGGGTAGTAGCTTCCTGCTATTGCAAATTTCTGGTTGCCTCAACTTCCCATTTGGCTTTCCAGTTCTTCCATTACCTCTGCAGCCAATAACTTAAATTCATTCCTTTCTACTTAAAATGCTTAAGTGATTTTTTTTCCAAACCAGACACTGAGTCAACAAGGAAAAACAGAAGCTTACATCATGGAAGTCTACTTAATAGTGAGAAATCCTTTCACCATATAGAATGTAAACAACACTGTCTATTGTTTTTACACAAAGTATGAGGTCTTGGGGAGAGGAAGTATGTATTCAGGAGAGACAGAAGGTATAAGAAAGCCCACCCCTCATCTACTATAACAGGAATTTGGTATATAATGCCTAATATTAGTGAATCAGTCAGTAGTGGTATAAGCATGTAATTTACAAATACAGTGGCAATTATGAGAAGAAACAGGTGAAAGGGTTAAGCAAAGCCCCTGTGGGGGTCAAGGCTGGGAAGACGACTCCAGTGAAGTACAGAACCATTTTACTTTATTACAGGTACTGCTGAGGTTTTTAACTATGTAAATAATTACTTTGATAAAATTCAAAAATAAATTTTAAAGTAATGATTCATTCCAGTGATTTGCTGAGAGATAACACTAAACTCACTAACTCATAGTTTGCAAAGCTCACCTACTGCCCCATGTAAAAAAGTTAGGACTTTTATGTATCTATGGTCTTTGGCCTCATCCTTACTACCTACCACACCCTGAAGGTGCTGGCAGGTGGACCAATGTTTTCTTCTGCAAATCCACCTCTGTGAAGCCTCATCTAGTGGGAGCCAGGCCAGAAATGGGAACTCATATGAAACAGCTGTGTTTCACATCACTGTTTGTAAATTCAAGTTGCATTGTGAAAAGGTGCTCACCTTCCCAGGCAGGAGTGAGGAAGAAAGGAAGGGAAGAGGAGGATGGAGCAAAGCTGCTGTCCCCAACTCCCCCCAGGGAGGCTGGGGAAGAGATGGGAGACAGCAAAGCCACCTCTTGAGTTTTCAGATTAAATACTGCTCATTTTTACCTTCCTTTTCTTGGGTTTCAACTTCCTTTTATTCAATGACCTTCAGCCTGAAACATAACCTCCTAGAATAAGTCAGAGTGGTGGCCACAAGTAAGGAAGTGAAGGCCTCACTCCCGCATGCCATAACTCACCCCAGTCTCTGTTATTTTTTCTTGCTCTTATCATTCCAGGTTTTAGTTTACCCCTCTGACAATGATCCAGGATATTCTTGTCTGTTCCTTTTTAGTTGTTTGTCCACCTTCCATTGGCCCAATGGTCTGTATTAGTTCCTGGTAGTGATTTCTCATCTCTCATGCTTCCTTTGCAACTGCAATTGTCTATGAAGCACATGATGAATTTATTGAACGTTCTGCTTCTAGTCTCTGGCAAGAGGCTCTGGGTAGTCTCTGGTCACTACCTGGTCCCAGTGCTGGTTCTGTGATCTGACTGTGGAATGCAATGGCTGCCATTCCCACTGAGGCTTAATGACAGCAGGACAGTGACAGTGGCAGCTGGCTTCAGCCCTCTAGAATCTTCCCTGACTCTCCAGCCGAGTCTCTCATCCTATATCAGTACTTCCCACAGCATGCTCTGCAGAACCTTCATTCTGTGCAGTTATGAAATACTGTGAGATGGAAAATTCCATGGTCAGATAACTAAGGAAAATACTGGTTAATATTGGTTAAAGGAAAAAGATTCCTGACTCAGAATTTCTTGGGTCTTTTATGTACACTGAGAACTTCCAAGAATGAAACTTAATGACATTATTAGGCAAAATCAGTGACAGGGGAGCCTTCCTTTGAGTGACACAACACAGGACTGATATCCCACAGAACTGGCTTTGGGAAATGCTTTCATTGATAATCTTCTCCAAGTTCCAAAGTACTGATCTTTCAATCTAATGGGATTGGTTCAAATGGCTCCCAGTGGCATACCCCAATGGGATCACAGTGGCAGGCTCTCCATGGGTCTGGACAGCTACACATAGAAGCAGCTACAGATAGAACTAAGCTCAGGACCAAGGAAGTGGTCAAGCCACCCAAATCAGCCCCCTTTACCTGGCAAGGTAAGTCTTTGCCAAGTTCCCCGGAGAGGAGACAGTTTGTGCCAGCCCTCACCCCAGCTACAGCATAGTACGAAGTTCCCTACACACCACATCCCCCCCAACTCTCTGCCTTCACTTGTGCTGTTGCCCCTTCTCAAGCACAGACCCTTCCTTCTCTACTGTCTTAGTTTAGGTTCACCCAAGAGCCAACTCTGGGACAAGCATTTGAGTGTGAGTTGGAGGCAAAGAAAATCCTGGTAAGGGAGAAAAGTGAGGCAAGGAAGGGAAGGTAGCCAATAAAGAATGTTATCCCCCCAGCACTGTGGGCAATTAGGGCTGTATCCTGCTGGGGAAACTCAGTGTAGATCACACACCTCAGAGTTAGCTGCCCCTCGGGGTGAGGGATCTGAAGTATTTATACACCATCTCCGGTCAGTCGTTGGTGAAGGTGGCTGTGGGGCTTGGGCCTTGATTCCCTAGCACTCTGGCCAGCAGAGTGTCCACCTCAGCAAAGTGAACAGCAGTAGGAAGAGAAAACACCCAGACAAAGAACTGTGGGTGCTGCTGGCTGGAAGCCATGCTGGTGTGCACTGAAGGAGAAGGGTGAGGGGATGTGGGCATCTGCTGCACCTGGCCAGGACATGTTTACCCCTCCTACTCTAGGAGGCCCTTTCAAGGCAGGGGCCTTGTTTGTTTTATCACAGCTGTACCCCAGTGCATTGCTCAGGGCAGGCCTCCTAAGTATTTGTTGAATGAAGGGATCCTTCTAAGCATAGCTTAAATACCTTTCTTTGAATTATCCACCCCATTCCCCAGAATCAATCACCCCCACCTAATTCCCCATAGTTCCCATGCTCGCCTCTAACCACACTCAGTGTAATTGTCAATGTTCTTGTCTGTTTTCCCTATTGAGCTCTGGCTTCTTGTGCAGAAGGACTCTTGTGTCCCTAGGGCCCAGGCCCACGGTGGGTACTTACCATGCATTTTCTGAACTGGACAGAATGGAATTGACTCCCCATGAGGGCCTTTGGTATGGAGAACCCAGGGTGAAAAGAGCAGTGTGCCATGAAGGGTGGGGGACACTTGGCCCCAGCCTGGCTGCTGCGAAGTCCACGTGCAGCCAGATTATGCCTTTGGGCCAGATGGAGCCCCTGCCACCCTCCCGAGCTGTGCTGGTGCCTGAGGCTCCAGCCTGCTCACAGGGCCCCATTATTAAAGTTCTCCATCATGGTCCACAGCTCCCAGAGCCAGTGGGCAAGGAACAAGAGGACTCTGCCCAGAAGGCCTGGTTTGGATTGCTCAGCAATGAGGAGAAGTGCACATGCGCTGGGAGAATGAGGGGATGACCTCTTTGGGCCCAGTGAAAAAGGAGGTTCATCTTCCCCCAAAGGAAGGAACCCAAACCCTTATGTTTACACAGAAGCCACGAGGACCAGCCTGGACTCTCATTGGCAGAGCAGTTCATTTTCCCCTTGGAGGTCTTTGGCCTGTCCCAGTGGGAATTCAGAAACATGGGGGTGCACATTCCAGACCCACCAACATTTCCTCAAAGTTAACAAGATTAAAAACAAACTAGTACCCCAGACACACAAGGTGATGAGCCTGTACATTGGCCCAAACACCAGACCCTCGGCTGCTTTCTGGAATTAATTAAAAGCAAACTTCCATTCACCACTCATGCATTGTCAGAGGAGATGAAGATAAAAATCCTCTGAGGTCAGATACACAGGGCTTGTCCTGCCTGCTGCATATCTATCCCTTGCTACTCAAAAAAATATGACCTGTGGACTAGCAGTATGAGCATCACCTTGGAGCTTGTTAGAAATGCTCATCAGACTCTTAAAACATAATCTGCATTTTAATAAACATGCACACTAAAATCTGAGCAGCCCGTGCACAGATTCACTCCTTTCGCTCAAAGTTCTATTCTTTAACCATAGAAGTTTATAGATTTGCTAGTCTGAATCTTGACTCCTTCCCCATTGGTCCAATCTTGTGCCCACCATTGTGCCTAAGAGGACGGCATGCCTCCTTGTCTCTTCTCTTGTGACTTGCTTTGCCCAGAGTGCCCTCCTTTCCCCAGTTCCATTCATAGCTGGGTTAAATTATCCCCTAAAATCCAGCTTCTGGGAAGCTGCCCCAGCCCTCTGGGCTGTGAGAGGCCCTCCTCCACCTGCCCATCCACCCCACCCTCAGTCCCAGCTCAGGCTTTGTCAGACTGCACAGGTAGATTACTTCTCTGTCTCCCCATCACACCAGGAGCTATATGGTTACCTTTATACAACCAGCTGCTAGCAAGACACTTAAGACCTCTTGGTTAAAGAGAACAGAATGTCCATTGGACATTTTCCTGAGGTTAAAATTGTCTGGTCATTCCGGAGAAGCCTATGGCCGGATGGATCTGGGAATGTGCCCACAGCCCACTCCTGGTCGGTCACACAGAGCTCCTGAGAATGAAGGCCTGCAGAGGCCTCCAGAAAGGTCACTGTCCCAACCACAAGGCCGTTTTAGAACACACCATTTTCCTCTCAATTGAGTCAAGACTCTGAAAGGCACTAAAGCCAGGCCTTAGTGACACTAATGAGCTGCAGGAGGGCAAGATGATGGGGGTGCACCTTCAAGATCCACCAACATTTCCTCAATAAATAATGAGCTCAATATCCATGGCGAGTCAGTATTTAGGCTCCTTCCCAGGAATGTTTGGAGGGATGATTAATGTGGCTCTGTAAGAGGAGCCCTGACCTGCATGTGGGCAGAGGCAGGTTGAAATGAAAACCCAGAGCGAAGCAGCCATCACTGGACAGTCTGGGTCCAAAGTGTAACCCTCCCTCAGCCCAAGAAAATAGCATCTACTCTGTGCCAGGGACAATCCATGCATTTTCTCATTTCATCTTCCCAAGAGCTCAGTGAGATAGATAGCTATTATTATTTGCACTTTACATATAAGGAACCAGAAGCTCAGGGTAGTTAAAAGAAAAACGTTGTCTGAAGTCATGGAGCAGCTGGGTGCTGGAGTCTGGATGGCCATCTGAGCCTGACCATCTCTAAGGACACTTCCTCAAAATTCAGCAGGTTTCGGTTGACCACTGGGAACATAGGCTAATTCTGAGCAATTTGTTTCACTTCAAAAATACCTAAGTAAAATGCTAATAAAGTGCCTCGGGGTCACTCTGCTGCCTTCAAATGATGGAATGAACACAACACAGCATGCACATCATGGGCTTTCAAGAACAAGAATCCGAGGGATTAGAAGGACAGCCCCTCAGTAGCCCTGGCAAAGGTGAGGAGGGCGGCTGGGACTAGACCCAGGAGCGGTGGGGAGAAACTAAGCAGCTATGTGGGGCCCTGGGAGCACCACTCAGCACAAGACCTCGAGCACAGCACCCAACATTTCCAAGCCTCAGTGTCCTCATCAGTGAAATATAATTGTTATGCTAATCCTGAGGTGAGGCTGTCATAGGATAACATAGGGCTAACAAATGCTTGTTATGTTAAGGCCAAAAACAGAATCCCTGCTAGGGAGAGAAGTCTTTGGAAACCAACTTGATGAGTGCTGGGTGGAAGGTGAACACATACAGCCTCCCCTGAAGACCGGGGTGCCAGCTGGGGCCCAGGTGACACAGCAGGGGACGAACTGGGAGCTTGCTCCTAAAAAGAGAAGGGAGGACAGGAATGCTAGGCCAGCAGGATGAGGTGAGCCTGGGATGAAGTGTGAGTGGTGAACCTCCATGAGGGAAAGTGACCACGGATATTCTAAGGCTTCTAGTCCAATGAAAGCTGCTGCCCTACTAAATCTTCTTTGGGAAGGCCCACTATGTACCTGAACCCTTTGTGAATTCTCTTTGAGGAACACACTGGCTATGCACATAGTGAGCACATCTCACAGGTGGCCCACAGGAAGACAGGAACCCAGAAGGGAGAGGTGGCTTTGAGTCCCTGGGAGTGAGCAGGAATCTCCAAGGAGGACTCAGCACTTCCAGAGGCTATGGAATTATCTGGAATGATTTGCAGGTCCCTGAGAAACAAGTGAGCCCCTGCTGACTCCTGGTCACATTTGTCAGATGCCCTAATTATCCCAGGTGCCATTCACCTCCCACCCTTTTTGCCTTTTTTTTCCCTTCTGTTTTCATTTCCTGAAAATTCTGTGCTTGTCACAGGCCCTCTGAAAGTCAGAAATTCATTCCCCATTGAGTCTACCTGCATCACAGGAAAGAAAAACGAAAAGAATATTGGGAGTTTTTATGAGATGAAGAGTATGCAAATTCCAAGGTCCTTGGGTACCACAGCACACTGGGGCTCCAGGCAAGAAGGGACAGAGCTGAGGAACTGATCTGAGAGTTAAGTAACTCCAAGTGGGGTTTCTTCATCATCATCCTCTTCCTTTTTTATTTTTAATAATTCATAGTACCAGACAGGTTGACAACTTATTGAAAATGGTTCCTCACCTGGAAAGTGCTGACTACTTACAGTGTACCATCCTTATTACACTGACACTGACATTTAACACTCAATAAATCTCCACTCCCTCCATGGACATGTTCCTGACAGCCGAGAGGAGTCCCTGCCTTTTCTCTGCACTTCAGCATGGTTTTGGTTTCAGGGACCCCTGCTCTGCAACAAGGTCCCTCAAATTCAAGGCAACTCTGAGTGGGAAGAGCAATCCTGGGATGCTTTTGTCCAAGTTGATGGCCCCCCTTCCAACCCAGCCAAGCGACCGCTGCCTCCGCCCTCCGCTGACAGTGGCAGCAAGCTGGATGAGAGCTGAGTAGGTCAATGAGAGAAGAAAGGAATGTGCCTGCCACGCCCCACCACGTGATCTGTATGGCAGCCGAGGCCCCTCCCAGCCCAGCCTTCTCCCACCACCACCCTCCTCCCTAGAGGATGAACAGCCATCATCCCCCAATAATTCGCATGCCCCCCAAACTTCTGGGCCTTTGCTTATATGATTCCCTCTGCCCTTATTGTCTGAACACCCCTCAAGTACAAGTACAAGCCTCTGTGCGTACCCCATATTGCCTTCCCACAGAAGAACACAGTTTTCTAGCCTGTGCCCTACAGAACCACACGCAGACTATACACAGTTCCACTCGGCACCACTGTCTGTTACTCCATGTGATTTTCCAGGGCAGGGGCTGGTCTTACTCATTTCAGTACCTGACCTACCAAAGGCCTAGAATCAAACTGTATATGATGATCATACAAATGAATGACTGAATGAGCATGCCACTTTTTGCCAACCCTCTCCCCCTTCTTCCTGCTCTCTCCTTATTACCTGTATCTGGCAATTCTACAGGCTCTGACCTCTGGGGTGTTGCTAATTCCCATAGATTAAGGCAGCAATATTTGGGTTTCTGAAGTTGGGAAAATCTGTCTTTATGGTTCTTCCCTGAAGCTTGTCAATTACATGGCTCCCTTAGAGTCTTACCTTCCTTATCAGTCAAGTGGGATAATAATATATATATACCCCATTAGCTTGTTGGAAGGATCAAATGAGGCAGTACATGTAAGCACCTATATAGCCCCTGCTGCCCAGGAACACACAGGAGTCATTACTTGTGATTCCCTGTCCTGGGAGGAAAGTAGAGTCACTCATCCTGTCTGGCTCAGGTGGTATGACTTTAGGCAGGCCTGGTGCCCCAAAGGCCTGGGGTATAGAAACACCCAGGGCCAAGCCAGTCTGGACTGGCAGAAAGCCAGCACAGTAGCCTGTTTGTAGAGAAATACAAGACTCTCTCCCTTCCAAGCATGTGAAGCAAGATGAAGGTGTAGAGTGTATGTTAGTCCCCAATTTGTAACTAGAGCATCATGCAGCTGAGTTCTGCTCCAAAGCCTAAAAACATTTCTTCTCTGCAGGGTTTCAAGTTTCTCCTTGTTGCTAGGAGTAGCTTATGCTAATCACTGGCTCAGCAAATGTCACACAAAAAAACCCTCTTGGGCTGTGCAAGGACAACAGAGCTCGGCCTCTGGGGCTCTCATTCCAGCCCTTCAGCTGCATGTTGGGAAGGAGGTGTCAGGAGCTTGCAGGTCCCTTAGGCCACAGAAGGGTAGGCAGGGCAGACTGTGGGCAGTGGGGCTCCCAAAGCTCTGCTGCAGGAGTTCATCAGTGACTGGGCAGCTGCCCTGGGGCAGATGCCCTCTGGGCACACAGTTTCTGCCCTGCACTGAGTCACTCGGGGCCTGGAGTTGGCATGAAAGGCGCCCCAAAGGCCTCAAGAACATGGAATTTCTTTCCTTGAATCAAGATCTTTGTTCATTCCAGACTTCTGAAAGAATACTGTCTGCATTTCCCCAAGGGCAGAGAGAAGAACCAGGCAATACATGACAATAAAATGGGGAAAATGTAATATATATACAAAACCCATTCATGCATTCACAGAATTTTAAGCATCAGAAGGGTGAGCGCTGACTTGGTCCAGTCCTGCTCCCAAAGCAGCAATCCCTGATGGAGGCCCTGAGTAGAGGTCCTTGGCCTCTGTTTCTCCTCCTTTCTTCTCGTGATGGGGAGCTCCTGCCTCTCTTCTCTGGGCACGGCCAATTATTAGAAACTCTTTCCTTACAATGAGGCCGAACTGCCTCCCTTGTATACCCTGGATACCAGCACTGTCAGACAGAAATAGAATGCAAGCCACATATGTGATTTTTAAATTTTCTAGTAGCCACATTAAAAATAGCAAAAGAAAGAAGTAGTATTAATTTCAATAATATATTTTATTTAACCCAACATGCCTAAAATATCACTTTAATATATAATCAACATAAAATGACTAAATGAGATATTTTGCATTATTGTTTCCATTTGAATCTTCAGATTGGTTGTACATTTCATGCTTAGTGCACATTGCAGATTGGCTAGTGCTATTGCAATGGCCACAGGTGGCTGCTCGCTGCTGGACAGGAGAGGGCTGCTTGAGACAGCTTGCTAGCCGCTCTCCAGTCCCCCCTCACACATGGCTGCCACCCCAGCTCACCATCCCCAGTTCTTTCCATTCTTCTTCAACCTTTTCTTTTGTTTCCCTGAACTCCTCTAGGTTATGTTTTTATTCACAGTAAATAACAAATACTGTTACTCTTCCCTATCTTTTTAACCATTCACCATTCCTCCTCTTACGAAAGTTTCCCTTCACAATATTATTGTAAAAACAGTTTATATTTCATCAGTATCATTTAGCTTCAGGAAATGCTAATACAAATTATGCCCAGGCAGTAGCTACCTGTTTCAATCCATTGAAAATCCTCATTCATCCATTCAGCCTTTCAACTGTCTTGGCTACAAATCAAAATTATTTTTCTCTCCTCTCATTCAAGCCTCTGCATAGTTTTCCCTCAGCAGCTGAGCTTCAAGGTCTTCACACACACTGGTCACTACTAAAGACAGAGCAAATCCAGATCATCACACAATATCTGATACAGGGTCAGGCAAAAGCTATAGCTATGACCAGAGCTGGCCACCCCATCGAGCACCTCTGCAAGCAGGGCCTCTGTCTGCTGTCTACTGCACACCAGGCTCATGTTTCCAATGGAAAGAGAGAGGCAGCCAAGAGCTGAACCCTGAATTCCATGAATATTGCCTTCCCCAGTGCCCAAAGGATACTGCAGAAGCACAGGGGCACAAAGAATAAGGTGCTGAAAATCGCCATGGTCTCTCTGACATCTAGGCTTGGGGAGCAGAGTATCTTGATGGTTATGAGCCCAGGGCCTGTGATCAGCTGGGCATGGGTAGTAGCTCCAAGCCTTACTACCTGTGACAACGTACAAGTTAGTTATCCTCTCTAAATCTCAGGATCCTTGTCTCTAAGATAGGGATAACTGTACCCATTTTATAGGGTATATTAGCTACTTATTGCTGCTGTAATGAATTACCAGAAATTTGTTTGGGTAAAAAAAAAGTGATTAAAATGAAACCAACTTATTATCTTATGCTTCTAGAAGTCAAAAAACCTGAAATGGGTCTCACTGGGCTAATAGCAAGGTGTCAGCAGGGCTGTATTCCTCCTGGACATACTAGAAGGGAATCAAGTTTCTTGTCTTTTCCAAGTTCTATGAGCTGTCCACATTTCTTGACTCATGATCCCTCCCTCCATCCTCAGAGTCAGCGATGGTGGGTTGAGTCCTTCTCACACTGAATCACTGACTCCCCTGCATCTGTCTTTCACTTATAAAGACCCTTGGGTCATACTGGGCCCATCCAGATAATCCAGGGTCATCTCATCTCAAGGTCAGCTTCTTAGCAAACTTAATTCCCCCTCGCCCTGTAATAGACCATATTCACAAATTCTGGGGAGAAGGAAGTGGACCTCTTTGAGGGCCATCATTCCTCCTACCAAACCGGGTTAATTGGAGGACTCAGTGAGCAATACCTGGCACAGCATAAATCCTCTACAGCTGTTGGAGGTGTTGTATTTGGCCTCAAATTTTTATGTGAACTCCTAGCCCTAGGTAGCACAGTAAAGCCAGTTTGGCCCATTCTATCCAGGCTTCTTTTCTCTTGGACCCAACTGAGGTCCTTCTAAGGGTGAGAGGGTCACTTCCAAGTGGGAGATAGCTCTGGACCCAGCTCACCACACAGATTCCTAAAAGGCCATGCTCCCCAGAGAGGAGTCAAAGGTAAGGACCAAAGAGAGCCCACCCTAAGAGGCAAGAGTGTTAACCTCTTTGCTCTTCACTGGGAAACCACTGTAGCCCCAAGGTCCAAACATGCCCTTACCCTTGACCTATGTTGGTGCTTCCCCTTGGAGATGTAAAGAAAGACAAGAAGGGAGCTTGGTCTGCCCTAGAAATGAAGTGGCAGAGTACAGAGTATTATCTGGGCAAAGTGAAGTATGTCCTAAACTTAGAAAGAGGGTGACTTGGTAATAATAATAGTAGTAGAAGCATAAGCTAACATTTATTGTGCACTTACTATGTGCCAAGCCCTAAGAGTAAAGCTGTATGGATTTTATTTTATTTAACCCCACAGCAGTATAAATTTGGGAGCATTATTATGAGTGAAATGAACAGCCCTTCATACATGGGTAGGAATAGCCTGCTGTTAGCCAGCAGATGAGTAAGAGATGTGGGATCCCTGAAGTTCTGTCCTTCAACTTGGATGGGGTCTCAAGGATACAGCGCTGGAAAGCTGAAATGCAGAAAGCTGAAATCTATTCATCTCAGCTGAAATTCACTGAGACAGCACTGCACGAGATGTGGGACAAAGGTCTTTCATGAGGTAGCAAATATCCACTTGTTACCCGCCTCTGTCCATGTAGCCCACTTGAATTTGTAATCCCCATGGCAGGTCTCTGCCTGGAGAGAAGATGTCATCAGTTCCATCCAGGTTAGCAAGGTAGAACTTGCGAGTTAGACCTGGTTTTAATACCTGCTCTTCTATGCAGACATGGACGACTTGGGGAGTTATTAATTTTTCTGTGCTTCAGACTTCTCATTTGTAAGATGACAGTGAGAGTAATAATAGCAAACATTTATATAGGTGTTTACCAAGTGCCAGGCCCTGTTGGATGAACATTACCTGTATTAACGGTTATTCCTTATAACAACACTATGAGGTAGATATTGTTATCCTATTTTACAGATAGGAAACTGAGGCACACAAAATCTATATTAAGCCACCTGCTCAAGGTCACAGAGCCCAAGATGGTCAGATCTGGGCTTTGAACATGGTCTGGCTCCAGCCTCAGGGGTCCCAGCCACTAATCTGTTCTGCCTCAGAACATGGCTCACCTCAGGGCAGTTGGGAATTAAATAAGGTATCTGTGTAACATGTATGCCTAATGCTCACATAGGCTTCATGCCTGGTATAATAAATATTAAATGTCTGAAGGTGTTAACAAATGGATGGGGCTTCCATGATAGAGCACCTTGGCATGGCCCAGGCACCTGCAGGGATAGGGGCTGTTGCTTCCAGGACGCTGGTGGTTGGCCAGAGTGAAAGGGAGTGCAAGCCTCTGGGGACCACCTCTGGCTGTGTGTCAGGGACAGTGATGCCTGGAATGTCCTTCCCAGCGGGCGCAGCCAAGAAGACTGGGAATGCCTTTGACTTGTGGTGTCTCCAAATCGTGCTGCATTGGCAACTAGTTCCCCCAAAGGAAACTGAGACACCGCAACATGGACTGTTGGAGAGTCTGTCTGGTATATCCAAAATTGGATTACACAACCCAGCAGCATTATCACTCTGGCAGAGCCACACTCGCCAGGCCGGAAAGCCCAGTCCCTAAAGGTGGGCTCTGGCAGATATTGGGGGCATAGGTGGCAAAGGGGCAGAGGCTAGGTGTCCAATGAGGCAGGAGGAGCACCCACCAAAGCCAGACCTGGGAGCCCAGCAGGTGTCCAGAGAGAGGCAGTCACCCCTGGTCCATCTCACTTGTCTCCTTGACCCACATGGGGACATTACCACCAGGGAGGTCAGAAGCCAGGCCTATGATGCCAGGAGGCTCTCCAGGAGATGTCCTGGCCATACAACAGTGCCTCACCTGTCATCGCAGGAGCTCCGTGGTAGCTACTTAGATATAAGACATATCCTAGGAATCACTTGCAAGAGTCAGATGGCACAAAAAGACTCCCTAGCACCAAACAGCTACGAGCAGTGACATTTATAGGCATGAGCACCTTCCAGGATTCTTTCCCGGGCTCAGAGCACCAATCTACTCACCGAATGCAAAGAACAATTAGTCCTGCCAGATGGGCGATGTATTGAAAACCCTCTCCTAGGGCATAACCAATTAAAGCCTGGGTTTTAAAAGCCCACTGATTCGCTCAAAGGAGCAAACTGCGGGCTCTTCCTGCTGAGCCATTTCTCTGCATTTCCCAAAGCAGATCTAAAGCCTCCCGATGGACTTGGTTTTCATACAGCTATGTGCAGAGTCTGCTGATAATCTCTATGATTCAAAGCACTTGCTGGGCATTTTCTGATTCATATTCATTTAATCATCCAACACAATTTCACTTTACCCTTTCACCCTGGAATCTGTGCCCTGGGAAGGCTGACAGCAGAGTGCTGGGGCAGCAGATTGGATGAAACCATTTCTACTGGCACAGTCTACAGCACAGCCATGGAAGAAGCTGGAAGGGGACCTCTAAGGCACTTGCTCTCCTCCGCAAGCAAGGCCATCATCGACAGCCACACTGAGCCCAAGGAACAAAGCCTGCCCATTACAGGCAATTCAAATTGATGGAATCAGTAATGAAAAGCTCATCTCTCACAGAAGGAAAAAGTACCTAGGATCCATTTAGCATTGACTCAAAATTTGATTTTTAAATTCCAAAATGAATAATGTGTGATGAGTTTTATTGGCTCAACCAGAATTAATGAGTTAAAGGAAATCTAAGGCCCTTCAGGGTAGGAGAAAATCACTCCAAATTGCATCCTGTAACACAGGCATCAGGTGTGTCCAGACCAAGCATTTTGTCCCAACATATTTGCATGGATGTCCTGCCAGCTTAGTGACCAGCAATGGGCACACAGGAAGGAGCGGACACCAGGTACTGTCTGCTGGGTCACTTTCCTACTAATCCCACCATTTCCCAGGGGGCATCTCTGGTACCTGGCAGCTGCTGGTTTAGAACCAACACCAAAGGTTCCATAGAAGCCAAGAGTGCTGCTAACAGAGGTAACGACTAGCTTGAGCCAGCAACACGCAGACACACACACAGGAATGAGTCTGTTTTCCTCAGTTTCCCAGGTGAAGCCCATGCCCACGGCTTTCCAGTGTTTGGGGCCTTGACAGGGTGGCTTTCCCATAACCAGTCAGATCTTTTTATTTGGCTTCTCTTAACAGCCTAAGGTCAGAGACCACTCAAGAAATGAGGCAGGAGGAACATCTCATTCATTAAAACCCTGTGGTTTTGTGCACAGTTTAACATGGCTGCATAACTTGGCAAGTAGCTCAACCTCTGGAAGCCTCAGCTTTCTCATCTGTAAAGGGGATAATATTAGCCACCTTGAAGAATCGTTAGAATTAGGAATAATGGAAGCTTCTAGAACAGTTTCTAGCATACAGTAGCGCTCAGTAAATGGTTGTTGGCTACAAAATGGAAATGATGATAGCTCTATCTCAAGGTTTTTTTTGAAAGAAAGCACATGAGGAACACCCATCACTGGGCTTCTCAACTGATAACCACAGGATGAGCAGGAATTTACTCCCTTTCCTTCTCCGAAGTGCTCTCATCCCAGCATGTGGCAGCAGATGGGAGGCCATATCCAAGGGTTCAGAACCTTAGGTTCAGATCCTTGGAGGTGATGGGGGTGGAATGCGGGCCATGCACATAACAACTGAGCACATACCTGACACACAGGAAATGCTTAATACATGTTTACAATGAGTGTGTTTTTTTCCATGCCACCAAAGAAATTCTCGGACCCTCTAATCGTGTGCTCGGTACGTCTGGTGACCAGCCCCCATCCTGAGGTGACCTACACTTTCCAAAAGTCGTCTCTTTTTTTTATTTTTTATTTTTTATTAAGGTATGATTGATACACACTCTTATGAAGGTTTCACATAAAAAAACAATGTGGTTACTACATTTACCTATATTATCAAGTCCCCACCCATACCCCAATGCAGTCACTGTCCATCAGTGCAGCAAGATGCCACAGATCCACTACGTGCCTTCTCTGTGCTACACTGTTCTCCCCGTGATCCCCCACACCATGTGTACTAAACATAATACCCCTCAATCCCCTTCTCCCTCCCTCCCCACCCACCCTCCCACACCCCTCCCCTTTGGTAACCACTAGTCCCTTCTTGGAGTCTCAGAATCTGCTGCTATTTTGTTCCTTCAGTTTTGCTTCATTGTTATACTCCACAAATGGGGGAAATCATTTGGCATTTGTCTTTCTCCACCTGGCTTATTTCACTGAGCATAATGTCCTCCAGCTCCATCCCTGTTGTTGCAAATAGTAGAATTTGTTTCTTTCTTTGGCCAAATAGTATTCCATTGTGTATATGTACCATATCTTCTTTATCCATTCACCTACTGATGGACACTTAGGTTGCTTCCATATCTTGGCTATTGTAAAAAGTGCTGCAATAAACATAGGGGTGCATATGTCTTTTTGAATCTGAGTAGTTGTATTCTTTGGGTAAACTCCAAGAAGTGGGATTCCCGGGTCAAATGGTATTTCTATTTTTAGTTTTTTGAGGAACCTCCATATTGCTTTCCACAATGGTTGAACTACCTTACATTCCCACCAGCAGTATAGGAGGGTTCCCCTTTCTCCGCAACCTCACCAGCATTTGTTGTTCTTAGTCTTTTCGATGCTGGCCATCTTTCTGATGTGAGGTGATATGTCATTGTGGTTTTAATTTGCATTTCCCTGATGATTAGTGATGTTGAGCATCTTCTCATGTGTCTGTTGGCCATCTGAATCTCTTCTTTGGAGAACTGTCTCTTCATATCCTCTGCCCATTTTTTAACAGGTTATTTGCTTTTTGGTTGTTGAGGCGTGTAAGTTCTTTATATATTTTGGATGTTAACCCCTTGTCGGATATGTCATTTACAACTATATGCTTCCATACTATAGAATGCCTCTTTGTTCTGTTGATGGTGTCCTTTGCTGTACAGAAACTTTTTAGTTTGATGTAGTCCCATGCATTCATTTTTGCTTTTGTTTCCCTTGCTCAAGGAGATGCATTCAGGAAGAAGTTGCTCATGCTTATAGTCAGGAGATGTTTGTCTATGTTGTCTTCTAAGAGTTTTATGGTTTCATGACCTACATTCAAGTCGTTGATCCATTTTGAGTTTACTTTTGTGTATGGGGTTAAACAATAATCCAGTTTCATTCTCTTGCATGTAGCTGTCCAGTTTTGCCAACACCAGCTGTTGAAGAGGCTGTCATTTCCCCATGGTATATCTATCCATTGCCCCTTTATCGCATATTAATTGACCATGTATGGTTGGGTTTATATCATGGCTCTCTAGTCCGTTCCATTGATCTATGGGTCTGTTCTTGTGCCAGTACCAAATTGTCTTGATTATTGCAACTTTGTAGTAGAGCTTGAAGTTGGGGAGAGTAATGCCCCCAGCTTTATTCTTCCTTCTCAGAATTGCTTTGGTTATTCAAGGTTTTTTGTGGTTCCATATAAATTTTAGAACGATTTTCTCTAGTTCACTGAAGAATGCTATTGGTATTTTGATAGGAATTGCATTGAATCTATAGATTGCTTTAAGCAGGATGACTATTTTGACAATATTAATTCTTCCTATCCATGAGCACGGGATGTGTTTCCATTTATTGGTATCTTCTTCTTCTCTTAAGAGTGTCCTGTAGTTTTCAGGGTATAGGTCTTTCACTTCCTTGGTTAGGTTTATTCCTAGGTATTTTATTCTTTTTGATGCAATTGTGAATGGAATTGTTTTTGTGATTTCTCTCTCTGTTAGTTCATTGTTAGTGTACAGGAATGCCACAGATTCCTGTGTATTAATTTTGTACCCTGCAACTTTGCTGAATTCAGATGCTAGATCTAATAGTTTGGGAGTGGATTCTTTAGGGTTTTATATGTACAATATCATGTCATCTGCAAACAGGGACAGTTTAACTTCTTCCTTGCCAATCTGGATGCCTTTTATTTCTTTGTGTTGTCTGATTGCCATGGCTAGGACCTCCAGTACTATGTTGAATAGAAGTGGGGAAAGTGGGCATCCTTGTCTTGTTCTCGATCTTAAAGGAAAAGCTTTCAGCTTCTCGCTGTTAAGTATGATGTTGGCTGTGGGTTTGTCATATATGGCCTTTATTATGTTGAGGTACTTGCTCTCTATACCCATTTTGTTGAGCATGTTTATCATGAGTGGATGTTTAATTTTGTCAAATGCTTTTTCAGCATCTATGGAGATGATCATGTGGTTTTTGTCCTTCCAAAAGTCGTCTCTTTAACTTAACAAAATACACCTTTATAGCTCACATTGCTTAGGAAATTCCAAGGTTTTGGGGAGCTTTGTACCAAGAATTGGGACTAAGACCAAATATATATTTCTTATGATAAATTGTGTCACAATGTTAATTCCATCAATAAGAGGATGGAAAAGGAATAAAGTATGAAGAGTAGAATCTGAAAATAGGAAAATGACATTCAAATTCCCAGCAGAAAACTTACCATGTTAACAGACAACATAAACTAGCAGACACTTGAGCCGGGAAAGTGGGTCACTTCCCCAGTACCTCGAGTCCAGGATGCCAAGTGACCTAGAGAGTCTGTTTCCCCCCATCTGCACTTATCACTGGCTACCTGTCCAAGAATGATGACTGACTCCAAGGGGCCATGCCCAGGACCACCATACCCAAGACCACTGGAGGCACTCTGCAAAGCTCAGCTCAAGCTCACCACCTCCCCCACAGCATCAGCCACCATCCAGACCTGACTGGGTCATGTGGACGTTGCCTTCAGACCGAGCTGGATGCAGAGTCATGCCTCACAAATTGTCAGTTTCCCTCTCCCCCACATCTGCTACAGCCACATTTCTACACAGTGGCGGCCTTTCTTGTTTTTAATTCCGCACAGGATCAAGTTGATTTGACAGCAGTTCCTCTTCTGTTCTGCCAGTACCCACACTCATATTGGGGCATTCCCACTGTGGTCAAGTCAGAGAGATGAATCCAGACCATGGCACCACTATTCAAAGCTGGTCTAAGACTAATGTTCTCATTGGAAGAGAAGTATTTTAACTTTACAACCCCAACCATGATCATCGGGAATGTCACAAATCAGATGCCCGTTTCCACCAAAGGAAAATGCAATAACATGGAGTTATAAGCCAATCATGCACTCCACTCTGTGGTTTGAGCATATGAATGTAGAAGCCCAGTATGAATCTTCAAGAGCACCTTGGTTTTGCCAAAGGAATGGGGAGGATGAGTGTCTCAATAAACTCTGAAATTACATCTTAAATAAAAAATGTGACCCAGCCCCAGAGACAGGAATGGAAAGGTATTAGAAACTAGGTCAGCAATTTCATTAGCAACTTTGAGTTCTGAGCTAAGGGCTTAGATTTGGGGTTTGGAGCCTCAGATTTCCAGCTCCGATACCTGATGTCCACCCAAAAAAATAATATGAACAGCAGCATTTTCCAAAGTGTGGACAGGAAGGGAAGTTTACACAAAATGAAACATTTCTTTACTGAAGTATTTCTCAGAGCCTGGCCTATGCTAATGATGAATGTGAATCTCCAAGAGAGGATTTGCAAACTTCAGCTAAATGAATCTAACATTTAGAGAGGGATGACTTATAGGACTAGGGTCCCATAGGCCATACATCAAGAACCACACTCAGGGAACCAAGGAACCTGGAAAAGCAGGGATCTGGGCCCTCCGGAGAGAACCAAATGAGCTCTGTGCTTAAGCCTCCATATTCATCTATTTGTTAGGACAAAGGAACAAGCAGAATCTAAGAAGAAGTATAGTTATGGCAGAAAATCAGGTGCAACAGCCTCCATCAAACTGGACATACACAGATAATACCAGAGACCAAGTAATGGCACCTGAGTACAAAGGACTGGTGCCCCAAAGCACCAGCGCAAAGACTAAATAGCGAAATATAAGGCCTGGCAGGAATGATCCATAACATCCTTGAGAATCCCGGAGTTAGGATCATGATGGTTATCCAAGACATAGAAAAGGTTCCCAGAGGCACCTTAATACTGGAAACTTCTAGGGACAAGCCAGGACAGAGAGGGTGCAATTTATAGAAGATAGTCACTAAGAAACGAGCATGTGCTTCTCTCAAGCCAGCCCTTCACCTATCCTAAGACCCCCCCAACTTGACTACATGCAAGAAGCTTTGCAAAGTGTACCATTCTTTCATTACATCTTCTTAATCCTAAGAGGCATGTGCTATCAGGATCCTTGTTTCACAGTTGAAGCTCAGGAAGGTCAAGTAACTCGTCTAAGGACACATAGCAAAGAATAAGAGCAGGGAGCTCATTATATTTGTTGAATGAATGAACAAATATGGATAAAGGGTCTTTGCAAATGCTTTTTGTAATTTTAAAGGGTTGGTTTAGAATATGGCAACAGAATTTTGATGACCTGCTGATCTTGCTTGATTACCAGAAAGTCATCCCTTGCTTGGAAAATGGCATGTCCCTCCTGTGTGAGTAATCCACCACAAAAGCCTGGAATCTCCCTGTCCCTCAGCAACATTCCAGATGGCACCATACTGCAAACTGGGTCTAATTACAGGGCGAGTCAAGTCCTGCCTCATTCACATGAGCCCATCCAGCAGTTCCTATGTTTAGCCACAAGCCCAAACTTACCCAACAGTAGATTGCCATGGACCATGCTAGGAAAACAAAACAGGATACTGTCTTTATGCAGGAAGGGATTTCCTCTTCCATCAGTTATACTTTTCTAAACAGGCAGCTCACTATCTTGTAGTGGATTCT
Source organism: Manis pentadactyla (assembly GCF_030020395.1). Lineage (NCBI taxonomy): Eukaryota > Metazoa > Chordata > Mammalia > Pholidota > Manidae > Manis > Manis pentadactyla. The sequence goes on from NC_080027.1 coordinate 51,535,915, forward strand.
GATAGTTGCTGCAGAGGACTAGATGAAGGGTTATTCTAAAGAGGGTGAGAAAATGGAAAGACTGTACCAGGGGGAATGGTGGGCCCTGCAGAATGACCTGGAGGAGACACTGAGCTCCCTTATGCAGGTCCCATACTATTCTGATCCCATCTGCCTCGCTCCCACTGCAGTGGTTTACACTCTCACCAACTGGCCTGGATCTCTGCAATGGCCTCCTAGCTAGTCAAACCATTTTTATGCATTTCTCCTCAGCCACTGCAGTCCATCAGCCACAGTAGCCAAAGTAAACTTTTAAAAACTTAAATCACATTACTTCCTCACTTAAAACTCAACAATGGTTTCCCCTTCTCACTTATTATAACACCCATTTGTCACCCTGGTCTACAAGGGCCTCACTGCTCCTGCTCACCCCAGCCTTCCTCTTTCACTATGCTCCGGCCGCACTAGCCTTCCTTCTTCCAGGCTCATTCTCATGGCAAGGACCTTTGCCCTTGCTGTCCCCTCAGTAAGGGATGGCTGTGACCCTAGGACCAGACCCTTCTTGTCATCCAAGTCTCTGCCACAGAGGGGCGTTCCCCAGCCACCCAATATCAGCACCCTCAACTGCTCCCTTGCCAGTCATGCAAAGTTGTTACTTTCAATTTTGTTTTATTTATAGCACTTGCCATTACTTGAAATGATCTTGCTTATCTACTGCTGTCTCCCTTCCCCAACACATACACACATTAGAATAAAGCTCCATGAGAGCATACACATGGCCTGCCTTGTTCACCCACACCTCCAGCACCTGGAACAGGGTTTGGCACAAAAGAGCTGAATAGTCCATTTTTGCTGGCTGAAAGAATATCGCAGAGCATTCTAGTATGAGTTAAATGAGATGATGATACAGTAAGAATTTTGCAGAAGATTTGGCACATCGTAAGCACCCAAAATACACTATTTGTAATAATAATTCTCTTATGTGACATGATCAGGATCCAGTTCATTAGTTCATCAAAAACATCAGGGAAAGCAGGGATCACTAAAATTATACATACATACTATACAACCACTAACACTATTTCAATTTAAAACATTTCTTTCTAACCCTTTGCTGTAGAGCCAAGACCTCTACTCCAGGTTGGAGTCCTACATCTGTTTTTTCCCTTTTTTGATGGCTCATACCCTCTATATATTATCTGTGGTTTTCAGATTTGGCTTCAGACTGGAGAAAGAACTTAAACTCACATATGAAACAATCAGAGTACAAAATTCCTCTAGGATCATGCACCTATTTCTCCTAATCTCTGTCCATGGGCCCTTGTAAGATAAATTCTAGCCGAAATAAGCAGGCAAAGAGAGGCAACAAAGGGCCAGGTAATTTATTTAAATACCCCCGAGTGAGGTTCCGTGGCCTTCTTGCCAGAGGCCAGAGAAGTCACGCCTGGTTAGGGAGGTGGGGCGCTTATAAGGGATTAGGAGGGGGAGGCGTGGGCAAACTATCTTAGGGGTGTTGAGAGGTATGATTGGCTAAAGGTGACATAATAGTCAACTAGAAACTTTTTTCCTTCAAGAGGGAGGAGGCTGACATCCGGGTCTTAGTTGGCACATGAGAAGGATGGAATTCAGGGAGAGCTGTCCCCTTTCCATATAAGGCACGGACTTTGGGGTCTGGTCTGTTCTCCCCCTATGGCATCTCTCTGTTCTGTTTGCATGTCCTTGTTTTTCCTTTCTCCAGCCTAACAACCCTGTCCATAACTAATCTGATAGCCTTCATTGCTATTGATTGACTTGAATCATGTCATTCAATGCATACAACTTGGTTTTCATAAGAAACAACTCTTTACACCCACATTTCACTGGGTCCCTTAATATTTAATATATTATGCTATTGTGAGTACAATAGCAAGTTCAGGCAGCATAAGAAGAGCTGGTAGCAAACACAGCTCTCTGACCCTTGATAAGCATTCACCCCAATGCTGGGGGCAGACGCTCAGAGGAGCACTAGGGGTGCCCTGTGTGCTGGGAGTGCGCAGCAGGCTGTGGCCCTCAGGCACTGGGTTCTACAGAAGGAAGAGAATGGAGAACATTTGTGAATTCCTGAGTTGTTTAAATAGAGATGGATTAAGAGGGATCCTCCTGTAGCAGTGACACTTAATGGTAGTAATTATAAGATTAAATGGGTATGGGTAAAATTGTAACATTTCCAGATTATCTCGCCTGGGTTTAGTGCATTTGCATATCCTCAGGAGTGGAGAGAAGTTCATCTCCATGTCAATGGGTAATTACCTGGGCAACCAAGGGCGTGTCTGAACCTGAGAGTTTAAGGGGAGGGGCTGGCTTGCTTGCTTGCTTCCTGCTTCCTTCTGGAGCAAGGGAGAGAGAAGGCACTGGACTGCAGTTTGTAAGCATTAAACAGGTTTTAAACTTTATTTCTCCCTTTGACTGATTATGGTTTTTAGAGGTATTTTGCCCCAGGATTTCCTTTCCCTGGACTTACAATGGGGATACGCCACAATGTTTTCTCTGATAGACTGTTATATCCCTCTTAACAATCTCCCATATCTTTCACATTTTGATGTCATAAATAATATTTTACAAAAACAGGGAGTAGATTGTGATTTACTGAGTCAAAGGATCCTGCTGACAGCAACCATTTCTAGAGCTCCTGCTCTATGCCAGCAGTTGACACACATGCTACCTCTTGTCCTCATGGTCACTCTGCAAGGCAGGTGCTATGATGCCTAACTTATGACTGTATGATTGTGACCACCTATGAGGTCCAAAATTTAGGCCCAGGTCTGTCTCTATACTACATTCCCACCTCTGGCCCATAAAGCCACAAAATGTAGTCAGCATCTCCATGAGCTGGCAGGGTGTGAAGTCTATGAGCTATCAGCATGACTAAATCCTCACTTATGTCACTGTCCCACCCTCTGTTTTACAGGTTCATTAGAAATAAAGCCTTTCTTCCCCAGCTCTAGTCTCCCTCACTGCCCTCCCACCCTGCTGTAGCGGGTTACCTTCCTCCCTCACCTGTGGGCTCAGGACCCCATCCTGGGTCAGAGGCAGCTTCGCCTGCATATGCCTCCTAAGGCTATGCCTGCATCTGTCTCTGTCTCTCCTCCCTCCTGGGGGCTGCCCTCCTGGACTGTGGACTCCTTGCTGTGCTCTCTGCTGTCTGAATTCCCTTGGCCCACCCTGAACTCATCTGGGATTCTGCACCATTCCAGCCCTGACCACCAGGAACTCCAGCCTCACCCTTCAAGAAGCATGAGCCCCCACATATCCTGTGGTCACCCTATCACAGTTCCCACAGCCATGCTTTGTATTCTGGTGACCCAAGCTCTGGTCTGACCCAGAGCCCCAACTGTGTCCCACAGAAGACCAGACCTCTGCTACCCCAATATAGCACTGACCCAGCAGACGGAATTGTTGGGACGGAGGGTTCACGGGGTTTGGGCAATGTGCATGGGAAGAGGCACTCTGACACCAAATAGCAGTGAAGTCCTGGTGATGGCTGCAGACAGATGGTTCCCTCCCAGTGACGGCAGCAGTTAGCTCCCAACAGCCTCCAAACCCAAAGGGCTCAGTGGCTCCAATTATCCAAGAGATTAAGACTCCAACCTAGAGAGACAGCGACAGAAAAAGGATCAAGAGAAAGGGAGCAAAAGCCAAAAGAAGGGCCAGGCATTGCTGAAACTTGGTATCTACACAACATTTGTTCTCATCTCACTCTCTTCTACAAAGACCTAATTGGCAACCGCAAATAGGATCTCAAAGATGGTGATAAGAAAGTTACAGGGCTACAGGAGAGAAAAACCACAGTGCAGGTTCTGGAAAGGTGGAAATTAAACAGAGGCATTCACTATGGAGAGCTTGTGAGAGGCTGGCCTCCCAGGAGCCCCTGACACAGGTGAATACACATGGGTTTCAAACCCTAGAGTCACCACTCCTGCTTTGTGTGGTTTTAGGTATGTGTCTTAACCTCTCCAAGGCTTCATTTCCTCACATGCAAGACGATGCTAGTAACCTCTGCCTCGTACATGGTTCAGGCTTTAAATGAGCGATTGCAAGCTGAAAATCTAGCCCAGTGGCAATGTCTGGAGACAGTTTTAGCTGTCACATGTGGCAGGGGTGGAGGGCAGCACACTACTGGCATCAGTGAGTAGAAGCCAGAAGCCAGGGATGCTGGTAAACACAAGCAATCATCCCAGAATGAACAGGACAAGCCCCTGCCCCACCCCTGCCCCCACCCCGGGGCAAAGAACACTCCCACCCCAAATGTCAACAGCACCGAGATTGAGGGACTTTTCCAAAGTCCAGTACAAGGCAGGGGGAATGAGCAAGCATTCCGCAAACCAGCCTGTGCCCCCTCCCCTTCCAGACAGTGCATCTCATCAGGTAAGGACCAGGGACCTCCCGTTCTTACATTCCCCGTACAGACAGAGGAGGTAAAGCACCGAGCATGGCATGCAGCTCCCTTGTACCTGGTCATTGCTTCCCTCTCTGCTCTTCCCTCTGAACCACGCCTAGCCTGTGGCCAGGCACAGAGCAGGGATGCACCAAGGACAGATTTGTTAGCTGAGTGGCACAGAGGCTTCTGTACCACACTGACCTCGGCTGGGAAACTGGACAGAAAAGCAGCTCCATGGAGGCCGGACCTGGGTGGCACCACGAGAAGGACCCACTCTCCCGTTTCCATCTGCAGAGACTAAAAAGCGACCGACTGGGCTTAGAGTGTATGATTTCTCCCACACTTAATAAGAATCCTATATTCAAAGGACATAAATTAGAATTCATTCTTTCACTCAATGACTCAACGAACATTGGTCTCGTACTCTAGTATGCACAACACTCTAATGGTCCATGTTAGAAAAATTCAGTGTCTTTATTTTTTCAGCCCTGTAACTATTTAACCAATGGGAAAGAATAAGTAACCAAGGGAAGGAGATGCTTAAATCTCACAGAATCTTGGATCTGACCAGCCTCATTTTAAATGGTGAAAATACCCACTTGATAGAGTGGTAAAAGCTGATATTATTCTATTATTCCCTCTCTTTATTAAGGCATCAGAGATGATTCATTGAGTTTCTGAAACACAGTCTTTTTTTAAACGTTACTCTTCCATGGACAAAGTATTCCAAGACACAATCTGCCTGTACTATATAATAATGTGTCTTCCACAGAGGCAGCCCAAAGTGAAGCCATTTACTACTGCTCATTCCTAAATTCAATAAGGCTTGAATATAGGAAAGAACACAGGGAAAAATGCTTTGAGAACTGGAAGGCCCAGTATGAATTTTGGCCCCTAATATCAGTATTAGCCATCATAATTTCCAGATTCCTAGGGCATGGAACACGTGAGGTTTTGCTCTGTGTTTCTGGATCGTGGACTCCAAGCTGCTAGGATGCCTGCCCCTTTTTGGCCCTTACTGACTCTCTAGTTTGGACAGGGCAGAACTGAATGAATGCAGCCCTGGTAGGCCTGCAGTCTTGTTTCTGAGGTCTTCTCCCTCACTCCCTGCCTTGCTCCCCCCATACTCTCTAGATCCTTGCCAGATCCTCTGTGGGGGCCCCAAATCAGGAGGCTCTCAGCTGGAAGGGGCCAAGAGAAGCTTTGCATTTGCCAAATGCCTGTCTGATCCAAAGCAGGAAATCAGCAAGAATGCACCTATGGTTCCGAGTGTGGAGCCTGTCTGAAGATGAACTGCCCTCCCCTGAGCTCGGCTCAGCACCTCATAAAGCCAGGCTCAGACTACATAAATACCATGTCTCTCTACGGCACAGGATTTATGTGCTACTGGGGCCCCTTGCAAACAAGCTTAAACTAACAGTACCTGACTCTCCTCCCTTCTGTGAACTGACACGGCTCCAAAGTCTGGGTAAAAGGCCCCTGTGTTTGCCTGGGGTGTTCCCAGGTCATCCCACTGGGTGAGCAGGTAGGCACAAGCACGTGTGGCCTTTGAGAGGCCTTGGTCCCTGGCCCCTCTGGGGAAGAACTGCTCAGGAGCACAGGCAGGGGGCCTCTGACATGCTCCGTTGGCTTCTGTGTAAAGAAAAACAAGTAGAGAGAGCCAGGAAGGGAAGGAGGAAGGCAAGTCATTTATGAGAACAGCCTGAGCAGAGGAACCAGATGTGGCTGGTGTCAGCAGCAGGGACAGCCTGCTATATAATTCATCCATTGTGGTTCTGTTTATGTGTCTGTTCTTAAGGTTAATCATCTGTTTGGTCGAGGCCTTCTCTGATCACTTCTGTTAGCACAGGAACAGGATGCTTGGTACGAGATGCAAACGTTGTCATCTGGCAGACACAGAATTTGCTAAATTATCCTTCCAGCTGCAGATAAGTTGTGACATTTGTAATAAGTTGCCAGTCATAAGGGGCGCAGCATAGCCTCAGAAATGCACAGCTGAATTTTCCATCAGCTTCAATCCTTAACTAACTCTCTCGGAAGGAAGTGCACTTTAAAGCCCAAGAGGCAAAACCTTTGAGATGGAAACATGGCCACTTACACCTGAACCTCTGGCCTCATCCATGAGCATCCTACTGGTACTTCCAGGCTAAAGGAAGATACAGACACATAAACAACTGACATATTAAAGTGTTATAAATACTATTATCCAGACATGCACTAAGTGTCATGAGAACATCATTAAGGAGCAAAGGTTATAGGAAATGCTATATTGAGGAGATGACATCTGAAGAGGGCTTAAAGAACAAATGGGGTTTACTAGATCAATACAGGAAAAGGATATTACAGGTTCAGTAAACAATGTGAGTAACAGTAGGGCTGATGCACCAGTATGGGCAAACCAGTCATTTGCAGCCATGTCTGCTGCCATTAGTCACAGGCTGGTTGTGAGATACCATGAATGTCAATCCCAAGTAAAATGGGAAGACAAGGATGCTTAGGGAATGGTGGTGAGTTACCAACTCCTTGAACGCTTAATCTCTGCTAAGGATGGCACATAGGTGTCATGCATGCCAATGCTTACCACTCCTGTGCCCACATCAGACATTGGTAATCAATCATAGCACTCTTGCCTGATTCACCCAGAAACAATCTCATGATCCTGCTCAGCACAGAGCTCTAGGTAATCACTGCAAATGAGAGGAGTTGGCATCTTCCTGGGTTGTACATTACAGCTTCCACTGTCTCACCACCTCCTCCCTCATAAATGCCATGTAGTCTGGCTTTAGTCACTGACATGCGGTTGAAAGTGTTCTCTCTAAAATTTCCGTTACCTTTCTCCTCACAGATTCAAAAGTCCTCCTTCTGATTAAATACCACACTCCCTCCCTCCTGGGAACTCTTCCTTCCTCCTCTGTGAATCCTCCTCCATGAATCCCTTCCCAGACCACACTTTTGCTTCCACAGAGAGAGGTAAGTACCTCCTCTCCCTCCTTCCTCTGGCGTCTTCACATTCTGTTACACTCCCTTCCCACTGTTTCAGATCAGGCACTTCTCCACACTGAGTGCCCCAGCCCAGGCCTCACTGATATAACCTGTGTCAGACAAGTTGGCCATCCAGTCTCACCCACACTGAGAGGGACACATCCTCCCACTGAGGCATCCTCATCAGTGCAGGTGGGCAGTTTATAAAGCCCGGTTCAGCTTTTGAGGGTAAAATTATGGATTACTGATGCCTCCTGCAGGAACTTGCAATGCCCAGAACCATCTAATTGAGTTAGTGTCCTTGGGAGCTTCTGTGATTAAAGACCCAGCTGAGCAAGAGGGTAGAAGCTACTCGCTGAAATATAGTTTAGGGTTTATCAGTTGCAAACGATCTATGTCCCTAAGCTCTAGCACACAGAACTCTCACAAGTGAATATAAAATATATACCAGCAACAAACACACACACACACACACACACACACACACACACACACACCACTATGTGGATTTACAGTAGATCCCTGGGATCTACACTATTTATGCCACCATAAAATATCTAATATCTAATATGGGTTCAGAACAGACATGGCTTTTTTTTTGCCTGCTGTGAAATGGCTTTAGACCCAGGATGGTCAAGTGTGGATGTCGAACCCTCTGTCTAAATCCCGTACACATGACTATTTCCCCAGATAGCTACAGCAATGATGGAAAAGCATCGATGATTATTGGTCAATGAATGGTTCTGGCATTTGGAGTAGGAGGCAACTCCCCAGAGTGCTCACAGTCAGAATGCCTGTCTCAGTCTCAGGCTTCGTGGCAAAGGGCCGGCCATGCATCAGCTGGCACTATTGATTCCTGTCATTGCTATTTTCCGGTAGAAAGTGGGGCATTTGTCTTAGACTAATTAAAAATGAACTAAGAGAAAGAACTGTGTTGTTAGAAAAATGAAGACATGTGAAGAAATGCTCAAGACCATGCTGCTTCCAGATACTGAGTGGACAAAGATACTAGTCAGTGGGCAAGAAAGATACTAGGGAGACCAGTGTGGCAGGAAAGAAAGGCAGGCCAGGCTGGTATTCTGGCAGGTACACTGTGCTGTCCTTGGAGACGGCTAACTACAGAGGAGGATGGGGAGCCGGTCATGCTAAATTGCCTGCTGGTCCTCTGTCAGACAGTCAGACAGTCCTACATCCCTTCCCAGGCCACACTTTTGCTTCTATACTAGATGCCCCAGATCAAGAAAAGTGCAGGATAAAACCCTCCTGGGATGCTTCCAATGGAAAGGGCACCTGTGAGAAGCTCTCCCTGGCAGAGCTGACTGCCACACAGTGGGAACTGGAAAACAGGGACAAACAGAGGGAAGAGCGACCTGTGGCTCAGGGCTGGCAGCCTTGGCATTGTGATTCAGAAGCACACTGTGTTCCGTGGAGAACGAGTGAGGAGATAAATGAATTTTTCCATTATCGACAATTTCTACTTTAAGTCTCTAAAACAAAAGATGTCATTAGAATAAACCTTTATAAAAGACTTAATTTAAACCAGGAATATTTAATTCTCATACTACCCCACCAAAGAAGATACATTTCCCCATTTTATAAACAAGGAAGCTGAGTCTCAGAGAAAAAACCTCAACTGAGAGAGTCTCCCAACAATGAGCCCCAATGCTTTCCTTTTTTTTTCCCTCTTCTTTTCCTTTCTCTTCCTTCTACTATTCATCCTCTGCTTCAACTTCTTTCCCCCTTCCCCACCACTTTTTAGTTTCTTATATTTATACAAACTTTATATGCACAAAGGTTAAAGGATGAACTACTTCCATTTTATGAAAACATCCTCAAGACATTGGGAATCAATCATAGCACTGTTGCCAGATTCACCCAGAAACAACCTCATGATCCTGCTCATAGCAGAGCTACTGGGGTCTCCTGCTCCATGCAAGCTCCCAACATTTCCTGCTCTCCTGAGGCAACTGCTTTCAACTCTGAGCTTGTTGTCTTGGTATTTACTGCCTATCTCTACATAGCATGGTTATATTACTTCTTTCCCCTTTTTTATTTTTCAGTTTTAAGTATTATCTATTGACCTTTCACTAATAAAAGATAAAGGTTTTAACTTTCACAAACATATTCTGACTTCCCTTTCCATCCACCTCCAGCTGTGCACTTCTGAAATGACTTTATTCCATACCCACACTTAATAGTTCAGGTGGGTATAGAATTCCAAATTAGAAACCATTTTCCCTCAGGAATGTTAACATCATTGTTCTATTCCCTTCTAGCTTACAACATTGTGTCTGAGTAATCTGAGGCCACTATGATTCTTAATCCTTTGTTTTTCTCTGTGTAGGGGGGCTTACGGGACCTCCACTTAGTCACACAGTATTCTGAAAATTCCCTTCATATATGACTTGATATGGGTTTATTTTCATTCATTATAAGAAGCACTCAGTGGGCCCTTTCAATCCTGAAATGCTTCAGTTTTGGAAATTTTTCTTATTTCTTTGATGATTTTCTCCCTTCTTGTTTGTCCCTTCTCTTTCTGAAACACTTACTCTTTTGGATGTTGGACTTCTAGGGCCAATGTTCTTAATTACCTTGACTTTTCTCTTACTTTACATCTCTTCTTGTTTTATTTTGTCTCTCCTTTCTAACAGATAATCTCAATTTTAGTTTCCAATAAGTTCTCTGAGTGTTTCCTCTTTGCTAACATGTTGTTAATTTCCAAGGGCTCTGATTGTGACCTTGCTTTTCTTAAAAGGATGTTCTTCCTGAATGCATTTTCTACTCCTATCTCTCTGAGGATACTTAATACTTCTAAAATTTCATTTCCCTGGATTGTCTGTTTCTCTAGGTTGCTTTTTCTCATTTGTTTGTTTTATGTCTGTCTTTCATTTGTTTCTCTGCCATTCATTTTGGGTGTCTGGTCATCCTTGACCATCTCCTCTTCTATTAGGACAGGGCACTAAAAGGTTCATGGGGGACTTTGTGACTATAGATCTCACAGTAGTCTGGCTGGGACATTTTTAGGGAAAACACCCATTATCAATATCTTTAGGTATTTTTTTTAAAGGTTGATCAGGTTCCTTAGAGAAGAATCTTTTTATCACCTGACTAGAGTATAAAACTCTGGCTGTCCCTATTCTAAGAACCATGTAGAAGATGATGTCTGGAGAGCTCTCCATATTCAGTATAAAACAGGCTTTCACTTAATCTTGCTCTGCAAGATGTCCTTCAGCCCAAAACCTCTGTTTTACTCTCCTGAAAGAATAAATTTCCAGTCTCTTCTCGAAGTTGTGGTGGGGGGCAGCATTTATTTATCTGACTCCATGGAATAAAAGAGGAGCCTTTCTAACTACTACTTTTTTTTTGTATCATTAATCTACAATTACATGAGCGTCATTGTGGTTACTAGATTCCCCCCATCAACAAGTCCCCACCACATACCCCATTACAGTCACTGTCCATCAGCATAGTAAGATGCTGTAGAATCACAATCTAACTACTTCTTAAATGGACTTTCAACCAATCCTCCTGCTGTCAGCCCTGATCCCAACTACACTTTCAACAGTAGATGCTAGTAATGCAGGGGTGGTGGGGGCATAGATTACAAGGACACTTCTAAGGTAGTGCCTCCTGGGAAGGGGCTACAAATTAAATCATAATAGGACTGATGAATCAAAGGATAGCAAAGGTGTGTTTGAGGGACCTAAGGTTCAAAGGAGGAGGTTAGTTTGTAGGCTAGTGAGAACGCTGACCAGAAGATTGTGATACAGAAGAAAAGATTTCAAATTTGAAATACTGCACATGAATCAGGACCAAATGACCAGGAGTTTCCAGTAAGAGGAGCCAGAGATGAATCTCTTCGGATACCTCTACCCTCTGGCCACCCAGACACCCAGACATCTTTCCTTAGCTTTCATGTCACATGTAGACTCCCTGAGGATGGTTAAAAATAACCAGAGATTTTAAAAGCGAAATCAACATAGAATTCATAAAATGCAAACTCAGTTGATGCTCAGGGCACAGAGTTCTGATCTTTCCCCAAGCAGGCTCCAAGCTCCCAGGATCCCATTCCTTAACACTTCCAGCTTCCACACCCTGAGCCTCCTTTATCATCTGCAAGTATCATAAGCACTTCATGGACTGCCCACAATGCGTCCTCTATCTGCTACGACTGCCTAAGCTTTCTTTAATTGGACAGAAAGCCCTTTCTGTTCCACCTAGAGATCAATAGTATAAATGCCAGTTTCCCTGAGAGGGTGGACCCTCTGGGGTTGCTAATGTTTGAAAGGAGCATCGGCTTTACATTTGGACTGGCAGGGTTTAAATCCTGGTTTTGCATTTGCCTCTATCTGTGTGACCGTGGCAAATTACTTAGCTTCTTTCAGCTTCAATTTCTACACTTGTAAAATGTAAAGACATTCACTTCATAGCATTTTTCTGACGATTACATGTATAATTGAGAAATACCTAATACCATACCTGGCATGCAGTGGACAGTCAATAGTAGTATAAGTAGTAGTAATTAACGGTAGTAGTAACAGTAACTAATGATGATGTTGTTGCACACACACACACACACACACACACACACACACACACACACAACACCTTTCTGATTCTACTAGCTTCTCTATATGCTAGATCTTTACTTCTATCTGCCTTAATACACCATCAGCAGAACAACTGCATGTCCTACACAGCAGCTACACTCATTCCCTGGTGTAACTATAGGCATGACCTAAATTAACTGTAATTTCTCTAAAAATATTGTTTGGTTTTTAAATAAGAATATTAATTGAATTTTAGTTCACAGAATTGATAAGGTAAATTACTGATCCATTTTCTAGATCTTGAAGTCTCAGAGAATTTTTAAGTTGCTGATCAGTAATGCCTACTGGCAAAGTATAGTATGGCAACCTAGTTCTCTTAAACACTGAGAGGCGGACAACTGCTAGGATCAATGTCCTACACACTGTAAGCAAATTGGACCTCTAAGTATGGAAGAACACATTATCTTAGCAAGAGTAAAGTGAAGAAAACACTAAGAGAAGCAAAAGATGTAATCAAGCAAATTTCTAGAGAGTCCTGACACACTTGCAAAAATACCCAGGGATGTTGTAGAATAGCAGTCCATGCTAAACTTTTCTCTTAGCAAACATTTCAACTCAATCTATTAGAGATTATTTTCCATTTTTGCAATGGAATCAATAATAAAATAGGATCAAAATTTACTCTGCAGTCAACTTATAGCACACATCTCTTTGGTTAAGCAAGGGATATGTACATTTCTCCATGGCAGCTTTAAAACATGTAAAGTCAACTCCATGCCAGTTCTAAGAACATACATTCTCATATACTGCTACACAAGGGGTTGCTGTTCCTTTAAGGTTTTCATTCAAAAATTTCAAACCTATGAAAACTTAAAGAGTAGCACAATGAAATCTATATAGCCTTCACCTAGATTCATCAATTGTTAACATCTTACCACATATAGGCATGTGTTCACGCTTGCTCAGTCTCCCCACAACCCCTTTCTGTCTGTATCATTCCACCACTAAATACATCATCTGGTACCACTTAAATACCAGACATTCTTATATATTGATAACATGATCATACCCAAGAAGTTTACCATTGATAGAACACACTATTATTTAATATATGTATGCTATATTCAAATTTTCCCAATTATCCAAGTAATGTTCCTTATAGTTCTTTGTTTTTTGAATTCATGACAGAGATCAAGCATTTTATTTGATTGTCTTATCTTTTTGGTCTCCTTCAACTTAGAACAGTCACTCTACAAACACACACACACACCCTTTTTTCCTCTCAAAACATGACAGTTTCAGAGTCTATGCTGTTAGATTTGAAGGATATATTACAATATGAATGCATCTGATTAATTTCTCTATTTTATTCAGGTCAAAGATTTTTGGCAAGAATACTACCTGAGAGATGTTGTATCCTTCCAATTTTACTCCACCAAAAACCATATTTGTCTCATTACTGGTAATGCTAAGTATTGATTAAGGGGGTGTCTATTATATTTTTCCATTGTAAAATTACTTTGTTCCTTTGTAATCAATAAGTAATGTGTGGGGTATTTCTTGAGGATGTGTGAATATCTGCTCCCCTAGATTGTTGTTTTTTAATCACTGCAATTACTATGACTCCTCCCTAACAGATTTTAGCAGTAATGGGAGGACAGAGGCATAGTCTTCATTCACTCCACCATCTCTGTACATCTCATTTGGCACTGGTTAATGAGAATGAAGCCTTTGGCACTTTTTTCCTATAGATGCACTTACAGGATAGAACTCCATTTAAAAAATGCATTACACCAAAGCACAGTGAAAGCAATTATGAACATCACTTACTCTGGCATTACTTCATCACTGTAGATACTCTTAGATGCAATGCAAGGGTGATTTTGACTATCCTGAAAGAGGAAACTGGTCTGCAAAGGCAGAGACTCAGAGAGCTTCAGTGGCTCCCAAGAACTACTCCACACCATCCAAACACTGTCTCCTGGCACTCAAGGCCCTACAGGATCTGGCCACACCTTTCATCCTACCTCCCATGATTCCCACTCATGTCCCACTGAACTGAGCTTCCTTCTTACGTATGCCCCCATGCTTCTCCTTTGCTTACTCTCATTCCTTCGTCTTGAATTACAAACCTTACTTATCTTGGAAAGTCAAGGCCAAATTTTTGCTCTTCCACCAGCATTGCTTGAAAAAGTCACCTCTCCCTTGTCTGAGTTCTCTTAGTCTGTGACAGTTAATTAGGGCACCTGGCATATGTTATTGGGCTGTGTGTGTCTCATCTCCCCTTAAGGCTGAAATCAGGGCTGTGGTATCTGAATGGTACACTGAGCATGTGTTCCAAATATCAACAAAGTTTGAGTAACAATACATTTTTGAAAAAATTTAATATCTAAAAATAAAATTTAAGCCTTTAAGTAGTTATCATGAGAAAAATTAGAACTGGCTGGTGTTCCTCATAAATATTATAATTTATTTTTATTTTGAATTCATATCGGAGAGAAAGGAAGCACTACAATATTTAGGACCTGTATATCTTAATCTAGCCCCACCTGAAAACTCTGAGAACAGAATTCGTGTTATTTCTTCCCTAGCCCCAGGCCTAGCACAATGTATACATGGTAACTGCTCAATAAGTCAGTACTGGGTAAGCGAGAGAAAACTGGGAGTCCCACCAGTTTGTTCTTGCTCCTTTGAAAATGGAATGACTTCCCCCCATTCTGCCACCCCCTCACCCGGAACACATCTCATCAGAAGAGGCCTAGGCACTCTGTGGCTAACCACGCCAGAGAGCAAAAACTGGCAATGGACCTTTGGCCAGAGGCTTGTATATTTGAATTCAAGATCTTCATTGGCCTGTTGTTAGCACAAAGACTACCCTATCCTCTGAAAAATGGGACACCCTGTTCCTGATGTCATTTGGTGGGGGCAATCTCACCTCTTACTATGCTTGGGGCCACCCCAGCACCACTCAGAAGGTATAGTCATGTAAGACACAGCCCAGGTGGTCATGTCCTCTGGGAAGCCTCCTGAGGGCAAGGCCTACTAGCACATCCCTCGGGTTCTTAGTTACAGCATCTGAACCCTCCAGATCCCTCACTGTAGCCCTGTGAGTACCAACCAAGTGCCTAGCCTATGCCAGCAGTGGCAAGGAAAATTCAACATGTGGGCAGACCCAGCTCAAAGGAGCATTACAACCATGTCACAGAGATGATACTGATCCATCTGAGGCATCCAAGAATAAAAAAGGCAGTGTGGGATCAAGGGCTTTGGAAAATGCCCACACTGGAAAAATCACCTTTAAAGGCAGGCAGCTTTCTGCCCAGCACTAAAGTGCAAGAAGCACTTTAACATCTGTTGTCTAGGTATGCTCTCCCAGAGGCCCTGTGAGATGGGCAAGTAAGAAGCATTAAATATGAAACACGGCACTAAAAGCCCTCTGCTCTGTGTCTCTTCTTTGATGAAGTCTCACCAGGTTCTTGCCTTTCCTCAGGTCACTCTGCAAACCTTCTGTAGGCGCAACTAATCGCCAGGCCTTAAACCAGGCATTGGGGATACAGAAAGACCCTTCGAGCACTAACTATGTACAAGGCATTTATCCATTTAGTAACGCATCTTCTGGATCTGACTGCTGGGTTCAGTGCAAGAAATACAGAGTTGAAAGTGCCTGCCCACAGGGAGTACTCCAGCTGTCGTCACACCATCTAGTGGGACCTGTTCACCCACCTGTCTATTTTTCTGGGCTGTGATCTCTTTCAGAAAAGGGCACCTCTGTGACTCCTAGGCAAATCTCAGGGAACATTACAACATAATTTTAAAGAGACTTCTGTGACTGTGGGCAATCCCAGAAAAGCTGTCTGTGGCCCCTACACACCCCCTACATACCTACACACTGCCACAGCCCTATCAGTGAGGATGGCACCCAGACAGCTCAGCTCAGTGCAGTCCCTACAGTCACAGTGACACTTTCCTCTTGGGTGCATGTGCAGCTGGCCTCACCTTCCACTTGACCCCTGCCACAGACACAGGGTCAGGCAGGTGATGGGAAGGAGGGATAGGCTACAGCTGAGGGCTATTCTCCTGGGAATTCTGAAAACAGGCTGCCCTCCTCTTGGACTGAATGAGGTTTCCCACTGGGACTGACACTGAAATGTCCAAGGAGCACATTCAGGGACCAAATCCTGAAATCCCCGCCAAGGACTCTGCTGAAGACCAGAAGGACCAACTGCCCAGTTTCACATAGCGGGGGCTCCTCAAAGCCACCCCTGCCACCAGACCTTAGTCTCAAACCTTACAAACTGGCCTGCATAAAGCTCCATCCTGAGGTCACTCAGTCCCCTGCAGCCACCACTTAAGCACAGCTGAACCAGTCCCTGTAGCGGATAGAGCAGAACTCCACACACGTGATCCCCAGAGCAGCCCCCCCCAGCCCCAATCCTGGGGAGATTTTGCTAATGTACTGGTTCTTCTCTTCCTCTAAGTCACACACCCCTTGGAAAATCTGAGAAAAGGGTTTGACCATCTTCCCACAAAATGCATAAATACAAACACACACCTACATATTTATACATATATATGTATACATATATACACTCACATATAATACATACATATGTATATGTAGGTTTGCATGTATATACATATACACACAGACATCCCCATAAATTTTACATATTCACTGCTTCCTTAAAGCCTGTCCATGAGGTCCAGGTTAGGAGTCCTTATTTTTAAATCTTCCCAGGAATCTAGCAACCCTGGGTTCTTAGCAACCTCCCTTATTAAAGTCATCAAAGAAGAAGTCAGTTTTCCATCTGAAACCTCCTGCCTATGTGGGTCAGGGCTGAGCCCCATCTCCTGGGCGGTAGTAAAGGGTTAATCCAGCCCTAGGTCAGAGTGGCGTGTAACCTAACACAGTGCGGAGGATTGTCTGCCTCCTGGTCAGGCACTCCTGATCCCGCCTCACAGCTGTCAGGCTCTGTCTGGCCCAGACCTGCCAGCAGGGCAGGCTGTGCTCCTTTGTGGGAGAAGCTCACGGCACCTTGACATTCACAGGCATTCTCTCTGGGTTTCACTTAGAGATGGAGGCAGAGCCTGAATACCATGGGATTCCTCATTCCAAGAGCAGACAGGAATTTGAGACAAGAGATGTGGAGTGTGGCTCTGGAAGACGGCACTAGCATGTAAACCCACACAGGTTCCCAGGGGTTCTTCCTGAGCCCCGTGCAGTGACAGCAAATTAGCCACTTCCTTAGGATGGCTCAGCCCAGCTCAGACCTTATCCATAATTTAAGTAACAGATTCTTCATCCCAATTGGCAGTTTGTGCGGGGACTGTGTCTGGAAGGTGCTGTGGAGCCCCTGAGGTCTCAACAAAGCCCTAGAATGAAGCTAACTCCTCCTGTCAGTCAGGAGGACGTGTGTGTGTGTGTGTGTGTGTGTGTGTGTGTGTGTGTGTGTGTGTGTTTATATATCACAGGCATTAAAACAGAAAGACAAGGATAGTAAGTATGGATGGGCCTTTGTGGAGATTTCCCAGAAGACAGACCCCAGAACAGTAGGCACCCTTGTAGACCTCTGGACCATCAAAAGACCCTGGAGAAGTAAACAGCAGCCTCATGGGGGAGAAGACTATGCACTTTGGAATCAATAGACATGCGGACTTGAGTTCAGATCTAGATTCCAGCACCTACTCCCTGGTCAATCTTATGCCTCTGAGCCTCAGTTTCCTCTTCTGCAATATGGGAATCAGAAGCTCCCTCATAGGGTTGGGAGCAATAAATATGAGGACTGAAGAAAAGGAGTTAACATCATGCACAGCAAGTTGCAGAGGGCTGACACCCTGCCAGATGTTTTCCATCCCTTGCTCCCTTCTAAGCAACTCCTGATGAAATCACCTGAGCAAAAAAAATCTGACTCCGGCTTTTCAAGCTCTCCACAGTCTACTTCTTTCAAAGACATGGTGCTCCCACATGCTAAGACAGGCCAGTGACTGGCACATCTCAGAGAGGACTTGGGTGATGAAATGACATTCCATTCCCTAGAACACTAAGCCGCCTCCCACCTCTGCATCCCCAGGGCACTTTGTCTTCCCTGCCAAGCTTCAAGCTCCTGCTTTTCAAATAATCTAATCTGTTTTGTTCAAGACAAGGGACAGAGGGTTTTACAGAATGGGAAGTCAGTTTATTTCCTGGGATGTTCACACAGGTCAGAGTAAAACCGTTTGTCTCCAGTGACACTTCTCTGGGCCTGCGCACAAGGCACGTGATTTATGTTTTGTAGAGTTTTAAAGGTTGTTGCTGTTTTGTTGTAAATGTGTGTCCAGGCAGTTATAGGGTCCTGTTTGACCGATTCTGATGGGACTTCTAGAAGGAAAGCAACAGGCTTGAGTGGGTCACAGTTGTAAAATGGGGTAAACAGCCAGTGGACAGCCCAGACCCTGAACCACAGACACACCGAAGGCTAAGAGGCCACTGGAGTAATGGGGGCCCTCTCCCTGTGAGTTCCTTGTGATCAAAGAGGCGGGGATCAGAATAAGAAAGGGATTTTCTTAAAAACATCCTCACTTAAAGAGAATTTTGGACCCAAAGCCACCCAATGGTTCCTACCTTACAGATGAGGAAACTGAGGCTCAGAGACATGAAGTTGCTTCTCTAAGGTCATGCAGCAAGTAAGTGTTGGAGCCTGGATTTGACCTAGGGCTAGGCTGCTGAAACTCCAGGGAGCACATCTGCAGTTGCCTGCCCAGGCTGACCCTTTGGGGAAATGGCCTCTGACTCATGGCCCAAAGTTCTCCGCATGGGGTGGTGGGGTGGCAGATCCTCAGTTCTTCTTGTGGCAGCATCCTGAAACCGTCCCCTAGGGAGGAGAACCCTGGGCACTGTCTTTGCAGTGACAATGGGTAGCAGGCCTCCCTCATCCCGAGGGTCACCAGTCCTGGCATTTCTGAGTATGGATAATGAGCATGAATGACACAGATAACCTACTCTCTAAATGTAAGGTTTCCCATTTCTC
Source organism: Manis pentadactyla (assembly GCF_030020395.1). Lineage (NCBI taxonomy): Eukaryota > Metazoa > Chordata > Mammalia > Pholidota > Manidae > Manis > Manis pentadactyla. Next base: position 51,554,850 of record NC_080027.1, read on the forward strand.
ATTGCTTGTCACTAAGTTAGCAATGGCTATGTATCCTCAGAATATGTAACCAGGTCAAGCCACTGGTTCTATGCACCCCTTCTACTTTTGCCCTATAAATGGTAAACTTGAGGAAGCTGTCAGAAATTCTAAGACTTCCACCTTGAGCCTGAGTTCTGACCCATCTCTCCCAGCTGCTCCCATCCTGACCATAGTACAGGGACTGGAGGACACAAGGGAGGCTGACAGGCCATGACAGCCAAGACTGAGTGGCCACAGAGGCAGCAGCAACTGCCACAGCAGGTTGGAGCCCAGAGCCCAGGGGGACCCCAGGAGTGAGAGCAACCCAAAGATCAGATCAGGAGACAAAGGGGGACTGGTTGTTCATGGAAGAGCCAAGACACAAGAAATGCAAAAAGAAGCTTGAACCCAGAAAATAATTTAGCCCTGAGGAAAGGCAGATCATCCTAAGGAGAGTGGCTACCATTTACTGAGGGCCTCCTCTGCACCAAACACATGCTGTCTAATGAGAGGAATTATAGAGCAGTAAGTGCCGTGGCTAGATCCAGATCCTGGGTTCAAGCTCCTAATCTGCCACTTGCTAGCTGTGGGACTTTGAGCAAGTCACTGCACCATTAGGTGGCTCAGGTGTCCCACCTATAAACTAAGAAGAGCAATGTTGTCCCTCCTAGGTTATCACAAGGATGAAATAGGTCATCCTCACAAAATGTTTGGGACAGGGCACAGCACATGAGAAGCACTCAGTGAGTGGGTGTAAGCTGTTACTATGAACCTTCACGGAAGCCTGAGAGATCAGAGTTAAACTGCCATTTTACAGACAAATAAACTGGGATTCAGGAAGGTTTGGTTATACCTGAGGTCACACCCCTGAAAGTGGCAAAGGCAGATTTGGACCTCAGTCTCTGTCTGCCCCTAAGTCCCCTGCCTCTCAGACTCAGTGAGTAAAGCCAACAAAGCACCTGCTCATTGAGCTGACGTTCAAAAAACCATCAAACACCTGCACAGACAGTGACCATCTCAGATGACAGCAAGTGCTACTTGGAGGAGTGAGGCAGAGTGAGGCAGGTGGAGAGGGCCAGGGGCACCTGAAGGAAGGTGGACAGGGAAGGCCTCTCCAACAAGATAAAACCTGAAGAGGAGGGGGAGAGCCACGTGGCTACCAGGAAGGAGAGCATTCCAGCCACACAGACGGCAGGTGCAGAGATCCCTGGAGCAGGGTGCTCGTGCCCTGCATGACGGAAGTGCGGAGAGAGGCCTGGTGGCTGGGGCACAGTGTGAGGGAAGAGTGGGAGCAGAGGCACCTTCCCTCAGCAGAAGGCCCGAAGCTCCTTTCCAGCCCAGAGCCCCAGCCAGGCATGTGGAAATGGGGATGGGGACACAGAGGGGCTTCTGGGAGGAATGGCACCGGCTGGCAGATGCTTAGAGGCTCGAGAAGCAGGGCCAGAGTCACCAGGGGATGAAGACAGGGCCAGGCCCCTGAAGGGCTGAGCAGGCCAGGGAAGTGCACAGGTAGAAGGGGCTGGGGCCTGAGTCTGGTCGGGGATGGCAGCGAGATGGACCCTCCCCACAGCCTCCTTCTAGCCCCCACTCAGCCCAGGGTGGCCCCAGAGCTGTTAAATGGACCCGACTGCAAGGAAGAAAGGGCAGAGCCAGGGAGCCAAGCCATTCTCTACGATGTAAAACACTGAAAAGCAAATGCCTTATACCCTGAAAAGTCAAGCAGTTTCCCCCAAGGAACCCCAGCCCTGGACTGTCAGAGCAAAAGGCGCCTGGACGTAAATTCTTAGTGCTGCACTAAGTGGCCTTAGAAAAGTCAGCTGACCCCTCTGAGTCTCCATTTCCTATCAGTAATAAGGCCCACTCTGCAGTGTTGTGGGGGCTGGGCGAGACTGAGAACCCAGCACACACTGGCACACAGTAGGCCCCTGGTAACAGGAGGTGCAGCATACAGATGTGCTAAAGCCGAGAGACACCCCGAGGCCACGGCTGATGCTGACTGACCAAGCTACAGCACGTGGACAAGGTCAGCTCTGTAAAACAGGCCACATGGAGTCTGTGGTCCAGGGGCAACCTGACAGCCCCAGGGAGACTCAAGTGCAGCCTCCAGCCACCTGAACCTACTGGGACTGCCAACACTGTGAGCACAAAAATATCTTTTCATTGCTATGTGAGAATGCATTTCCATATCCTGGAAGAAATAAAAAGGGGGGAAAAGAGGGTGTATAGAAACATATACCCTATACACCCATATATGCACACATATAGACATATTCTAATTAATTAAAATGAATATCTGTAGTTAATTATCTTCAAATAGCTAATGGACAGCAGATTCTCACCTACAACTTTGGAATCCCTGGTCTGGGACTGCACAGATCTGGCCTGTCCTAAACAATACTTAAAAACAACCAGCCTTCCCTTTTTTATCACCGTGGGAAAGACTGGCTACCTGCATGAGGTTTGGCAGTAACAGAAATCCTGCTGCAACCCTCAGTCCCAGTGCCTGCCCCTGACAGAAACACCTAGGGTCCCTTCTTCTCACCTCTTCTGATTCTTGCCTCCAGCCCCTGAGCTTCAAAACCTTCTCAGAAGAAGGTCTGACACTTTTCTGACCAAGGTGAGAACTAGATAACCCTCCAAAATGAGCCTAAAGAAAGGAATCTGCACTTGTGCATTATTACCAGCTTCAGCTAAAGCGGGGATGTAAGGCATCCTGGGAGAAGCAGGCTTCTCCATGCCCAGGGCCTACCCTGGCCTGATAAATGGCTCTGCTCTGAAGGCTGTGTCATCCAGCAATCCCCAACATGGCAGAGCCCCAAAGACACCGGCAGAAGGGTGTCCTCCTCAGACACAAAGCCAGGCTATGGAGAACTTTCAGGAGCCATGGGATGCCGGGTTGACTTTGGGCTTGGCTGCACAAGACCCCGCCTATCCCGAAGCTGGGAGCACTCACAACCAGCCAAAAGCCTTTTCTCTGCCTTGAGCCCCATACAGACACCAACTGCACTTCATGGCTGAAAAAGCCAGTGACAGGTAAGTAGTGTTTGTTATTTAACTAAATTGTAGAGGAGATGATGCATGAATGAGAAAATTCTAACACAACTGTGGATCACTTCTGACAGCTTCGATTATGGTTTTGTTTAGCTAAGTACTTGTGCATTCTAACGAACTCTTTTATGGAATTATTAATTGAATCTGGGATTTCCAGGGCTTTTCCATGCTCTGAATCCTTCCCAATAGAGACCATGTGTCGTTAGGTACTTTAATTGCAAAGGTTGGTTTTCCACTCAAAAAATCCTGGGGCTAATGCCTAGAACAAACTAGATCCCAGCGTCTAAACCAAAACAGAGAGAGTAGCTCTTGGTCTTCCCATGAAGTTGAACCTACAGAGAAGCAACTTTCTAAAGACAGAGGGACATAGCATAAGATGGATTTAGGGGCATGGGATCTGTAGCTTTTCATTAGGAAAGGGTTCATGTTGAGAAATGAATCAAAACAAGTAGATCAATGGCCCAGCAGCCAAGCATAGTCATTTGGGACAGCTCAGGCTTCCACTGGAGGGGCAAAAGGGACTCTTCCAGGCCAGGAACCCCCTCCTGCTTCTTGCAAAGAGCCATATGGGCAGAGTCTGATCCTGGTCTTCTCTTCACTCCCCATCTTCTCCTAGGGGGATCTCTCGTGGTTTGTCCCACCACCACCATCACCACCACATTCCATGCACTTCCATTTCCATGTGGCTCAGCCCCATCCCTCCCTGTCCATAGGAGAAACCATAGGAAGGAGAGGTGGTAACTCACCCACCAAGGAGTGATCAGGAGAATCTGGAGGCTCCAGCTCTGTGGGACCATCTGCAGCCTGAACACCCAGTCAGCCCTGCTCCCCCACCTAGAGGCACATACAGCTTGTGGGTGAGGATGGGCCCTGAGCACTGTGCAAGTGGAGACCACTGCCCCCAGTGCCTGCCAGGCATGGGCTTTCATATCCAGGGAATGAGCCTGGGGCAGGCCTGCTGGCCAAGGACCTACAGGAGCCACCAAAGGCAGCATCCAAGAGCAAAGGGCATCAAGGACTGACAGCAGCACACCACACTGTCCTGTGCTTCCTCCCCCATGGTGGCCCCCTGGAGCGAGCCCCTGAGCCAGCATTCTTGGGGCTGTTTTAACCAACACTCCTGCAGCTCTAGGAACTGTCTGTCCAGGCTCAGAGGGAGTACTCTTAGGATCCACACCCCTGGACAAGGGAAGGAAGTGGAATGGGGCAAAGGGGACGCTGAGCTGCAGGGCAGTCCCAACAGAAGCCTGAGCTGACTGCTGGGAGCTGTCTGGGGGTGCTGTCACTGAGTGGGCTGCCATGGCCCAGGCACAGTGGACACCCCCACTCCTGAGCCAGAAGCTCTCTAAAGGGTAATGCACTAGCAAACTAAAAAATTCCAAACTGGAGAGAAAGTCTGTCCTGCGCTATGACAACTTTCAGGTCCAGCGGCACCTGCTGGGCTCCTCAGCCATCCTCTGGATACTGGCTGGACTCGCTCCTCATGCCCTGGCTCTTTGGTCCTCATCCATGGCTCCCTCAGTCCCTTCCGAATGACTGAGTCTCCACGCCTCACAGGGAAGGCAAAAGGGATGCTCCAAGAGGCCACGGGGAGTTCTGATTGCATCAGAGAAGAAATGCCAGACAGGACAGCCACTGTTGTGAGCTTCTACTTTACGCTGATCTGTCCAAGCCTCATTCACAATGAGAAAATGCCTGAGATGGCTCCAGTGGACAGAATCCAAAGAATTCCTCAAAGCCATTTTCATCCTAAGCATAATTTACACAAGAATTGCAGTGGCTTCTGACAGCAGCTTAAGGGAAGGGAACCAAGTGGCTCAGACAAGCCCTTTGGAAGGACCAACCAGTGCCTCCTCAACCAGGGAAGCCCAGACATGTCCCCATGGGGTCCCAAGGCACCCACTGCCGCCTAGGCAGTTGCACCTGCTTCTGCAGTACTGATTTCCCTACAGGGACTTCTCCACCATAGCCCCTATTACAGGGATCCAAGGACCAGCTGATCTGAGAGCCCACCATCAAGAACACTTTCACGAGGTCCCAGAGAAAGCAAGAACATATGAGCAGGGATACAGGTGGTTCAAAAGTAGGGAAAACCCTAGAGCCACATCAGCCACCCCTGCGGAGAGATGGCTGTTCAGCACCTGACATGAGAAGGAAAGCCCCAGGCCTCCTGTCTCACAAGAGTCCTCCCTCTGAGGGGCTCCTGTCCCACTGCCTCTTGTCCCCATTCCAGAGAATAATCACCAGATGAGACACACATCCATTGCTGCTTGCAAACTCCATGCTACACATCCAAGAGATGGCTGCCCATCCCTGAAGCCCTCAGAGGCAATCTGAGTCCCCACCATTCTTTCAATACTGTTTCCTATGGCCAGCATACGTAGATGAGGACAGGGTGGAGCCAGCCTTAAGGGTCTTTCCATCAGAGGGCATAGGGATGGCAGCTTCCCCTGATTTTCTGTAGTTGCTTTTGATCCAAAGTCCAACACGCAGCACAGACAACAGCATGCCCACAGAAATGTGCAACCCTGTCCCAGCTCCCCACCACTGCTGGACTCAAGAAGCAAATAGCAGAGCTCCTGACTGGTCCTTACCACATTCTAAGCTCCTCAGGACCACAGGAGTGTGCTAGAATCCTGATACAAGCCACAACTCTGCACTTTATCCGGATGTTGAAAAACAAAAACAAAACAGATAGTCCACTACATTCCTGGAAGCCTGTCTCAGGATGCTGGCTCCTCGTCTACTGACACGGGGCCCTTGGCACACAGCAAGCAGCACACAACCTGCCCATGGTGTTGAGGGCCCTGGAGGCACATGAGCCACATGGGTGGCAGGGCTTAGATTCATTTCCTACCCAAAGCTGGGTTCGACACCCACCCCACGCTCATGCTGGGATTCCAGGGGAGCTGTCAGATCCTAACTTCCTTGTTGGGCAGACAAGATTAAAGTAGGAGATGGAGCTCAGGGCCATCCACCAACTGTCCAGGCAGAGGCTCTCTATAAACTGCTTCCCAAGAGAGTAGCAATTTGTTCCCTCTTTCTTACACAAGCCCTCTCATTATACCTACAAGGTAAATTCCATCCGAGCGAAGGTCCACAGGCACTACTTCCAGGGCCAGGAGGTCTGCCTTCTGGATTCGGTGTTGCCACGAGCATACTTTAGGAACTTGTGGAAGTCAGTTACCTTCCCGTGAATAACAATAATCTTAAGAGCTCCTAGTCCCCCTTCCTCTGTATACATCCTTTATGCAAAACCCTATGAGGCAGGTCTTATTATCAACCCCATTTTATAGATGAGGAAACTGAAGCTCGTAGAATTTAAGTAAGTTGCCCCAAGTACAGAGGTGGTGGGACACTGGAGGTCTCCAAACCAAGCAATCTGGTTTCTAGCTAACGCCTTTCACTGTCTTATATAATACCTTCCTGGGGAAGTTGGATGGCTGTAAGCAGGATGCATGGCTGTAAGCAGTGATAGCACTGGCTGATACAAGCAGAAAAGGAATTAATGAAAAGGACATTGGGCAGCTCATGGAACTGCCAGGATAGCTAGAGAACTAGGCTCTTCGTTATGTCACTAAGCACATCACCCCAAGTCTTGCTACAGGAGAGGACCACCTCCCAGCACTGCCATCACTGGGGACATGGGGCAGCACTGCCCACAGCAGCCACCAGGCCCCAAGAACAAGACGCTCCTTGCACTCCAGTCAGTGCTAATTAGGCACAAGCTCCTGACTCAAAGCCTAACTTTGAGTCACATCTATTGATGTAGGCCAAGCCAGGGACCTGCATCTAAACAAGGGAGGCCAGGAAGTCACTTCTTTAGCAAAAGGCTGTTCCAGCTAGTCTCTGCACCCACCAAGACTCAAAAAGAGGGAATTCCCTAAACATAAGTGGGTTCAGATGCTGGGTGGTCCAAAATGACAAATATTCAACAAATGAGGAAATGGGACTAGGAATTCTTTAAGGTTCTTTTCAGCAGCTGAGCCCATTGAAGTTCACAGGCACATTGTGTGGAGTGCATTATAATTCCCATCTACTAGCTCCATCCTCTCTATAAAAACACTAGGTGCAGCCACTCACTGTCAGTGCCTTGCCATGCCCCCTCCCTTGTGGCCAGTGGGAGAGTACTTACAGTAACACTGGGCTTGAGCACGTAACTGGCTGTGGCCAGCGGGACATTATATGAACTATATCCTAGCAGGAGCTGTGGGAGGCATTACATAGAAGACTCTTGTGGGTTTTTTCTCTTCCAGGACAACAGCAAGTCCCATGCCTGGGAATGGGTTGCAGAGCTCCAGCAACCACACCAACTCACACATTAATATGAGCAAGAAATAAATGTTTCATGCTCTAAGTCACCATGATTTGGAAGATTTGGAAGGCTGGGGTTGTTTGTTACAACAAAACTGTTTGATACATACATATTGGGAATCACTCCACACCACTGCCTACTAAAAAGAATGCATAAATAGATAGGACCCAGTCTCTGCCTTCATGGCACTTACCTGCGACACTCTCGGGTCATAGCTGACACAGAGAGTGGAAATATGTCAAGGGATAAACACAAGCCCAAGGGAGCACTATGAAAGGAGACAGAGATTCTGCCTGGGGCTTTTAGGAAGGGTTTCCAAGAGTGTGAAACTTGAACTGGATCTTGAAGGTTAAGGGCAGTGTCATCAGAAATGGCTGAAGAGGAGACAGGAGGGAATTCTATACAGAGGAAACAATATGCAAAAGCAGGGGTACAAAAGAAAAAAAACATACATATACAAGAATATACTCTGGTGTTGCTGGAGGATAGACAAGTGAGGAGGGTGGTGGGAAAAACAGCCAAATGCAGAAGCAGATTTCAAGCTGCCCAGGATGCCATGCCAACAGGTTTCAACCTCATCCTCAGGACAATGGGAATGACCAAAAGCTCCCAGCAGATCTGTATTTTGGAACTATCACCCTAGAAGGGGTAGAGTGGGGGATGAGTGGGAAGCAGAGAACCCAGTGAGTAAGATGACTGTTAGATTAGAACCAGTGCCAGATAATAAGGTACTGAGCTGAAACACTGATAATGAGAACAGAAAAGTTCACAAAACATTTCAGAAGTGAAATCGGTAAGAGTTGGTTAGATGAGCAAGGAGCCAGGAAAGAATGGGAGATGGCACAGAATGTTATGGTATAGATTTGACCCCTAAATGACAGCGAATATTTTATGGTTATGGGAGAGGTAGACAGGGAAAAGGCTTGGGCAAAGCTGGTGATTTGGTGTTGAACACACCACATCTGAGCTGTCTCTGGGACAGGCCCATGAAGGTTCCTGGTGGCAGATGGAAGAAATTCCTACCTGCCTGGAGCAGGGCTTGGGGAAAACTCCAGAAAAAGTGCTGACATTTGTATTAAGAGCACTAGGCCTTCACATAAAGTTACAGGATGTTGGAAAGAAGAGAATGATGGTATTCTCCCCAGAGGAGCAAGTGTATATAAAGTCAGAAAGGCAAGGGGTAATCACGGAAGATCAAGCAACTGAAGGTGGCTGAGGGAAGAGAAGTCAATATGTGGTGTCTTCCCTCTGTGACATTTCCCCACCATCCATGGGACTGCTCATAGGTTGATCATTTCTATGGGTGAGGGAATGTTTCTGTGACAGTGACACAGTATGGCTTTCTGAATAAATTTGCAGACTTTAAAAAGTGAACTCCTGGGATCCTTGATGTTCCTTTATAAACTCAACGGTTGATCCATTTCTGGCATTTAAGGGTACTTCCTTCTCTTGCCCCTCTGCTATGAAAACCAGAATATGTCTAGTTATTCACAGAAGTAATAAATGACATATCATTCTTCCTTATGAAAATACAGTGTATTTGTTAGGGTTGACAGGTTCGGCTGCAATAACACCCAAAATATCAGTGGCTTACACAACAACAAAGGTGCACTTCTCACTCATGCTGCATAGCCACCAAGGGTCAACCAGGAGCCCTGCTCCTGTGACATCACTGTCTCCTCATCCTGGGATCCAGGCTGATGGAGAACCTGAACCGTGGATCCTCGTGTTTGTGGCAGAGAGGAAAGAGAACAAGGTGAAGCACACACTGACTCTTCAGTGACACATGTCACTTCTGCTCACATTTCCTTGAGCAAAATAAGTTATATGGCCAAGCCTGGCATCCAGGCACAGTGGGGAAGCATAACTGCCCCAGAGGAGGGCACCCGGTCTCACTGGGCAGCAGCAGAGTCTATGACATACCCCACGCTAAGCGGGCACGCTTCTTCAACGTCTGTGGCAGTGTTTTACCGAGAGTATGGCAGTTCTCATTCAATGTGGACACCTCTTCCAGGAAGGGGTTCAACACAGGGATTATATTTTCCCACTTAGAAATGCATCTCTTCAAGCCTTGGCACCAGATTTCCAGTGATCTTAACATTCCCAGTCAGGAAATATTTCAAGTTTACATCTGTACTCTCTGCACTGTGGTCTTTGTAAATGTTTTAATTACCTTGGAGATGCCCCCCTCAACCCTGGACTAAGGATGGAGCCAAGAATCATCTGCTGCTTCTTCTACTATGGCTTCTGTCTGCATAAAGAAAAGGTAAACTGGCACAGAGCCCGTATCCGAGGCATTTTTACATCAAATATCACTCATTGGTCTGCTACTGGGCTGGGGGGTTTCTTGTTATGACTACAGATAATTTTTTTGCCTTTCAAGTCTCTAGCTTAATGCAGTCATCTCATTCCAGTACAGAACAGAGACAATAATTATTTTTCCTATGTGGCTCTACAATTAACAGATTTTTCCTAAGTAAATGCCCATTAGAACTTCATTCAACAGAACCATAAACTGATACCACAAAGCTTTAACTCCAGCACCATGGTTCACCAAGGAGAGGTTCCAGGGCCTGAGCAGTAGCTCATGAGATATTTTAGCTCCGACGTATATATATATATATATATATATATATATATATATATATATGTATATTTATTTATTTATTTATTTATTTATTTTTACACTTAAGTCTAAAGATATTTATGAAACCACATTTCGTTTTCTCTGTTCTATTTTCTCAAACAGATCTTTCTGGGAAGAACAAATTCCTGCCTCTCAGTCTTACATGAGCCCATCAAGCCAGGTGTCTGCAATGGGCTCTTTCCTATTTCCTGCCTGATGAACATCAATTACTCTCTATTTGCTCTAACTGTGGGTGGTAAGAGCCTGTCAAACTCAGACACCCTAGCTAAAGACAGCCTGCAGAGTCCCTGTTGTTGCCACTAACTAAACCACTGACAGAGGCTTTATATTTCCTGGGCATTTCCTATATGCCACACACTTGATAAAGCACTTTGCATGGTTGTCTCATTTAACCCTCACCATAACCCTGTCAGGTAGGTCCTATGATTTCCCCATTTTACAGAGGAGGGAACTGAGATTTAGACAAGGTGAAGGAAAGACTGTAGAGAAAAGGTGGCATATGAATCCCATCTTAGAGGGTAATGAGAACTAGCCAGGAGTTTAAGGAGAAGAAGGCCACCCAACCAAGCTGAGCAGCATGGGTAGAAACATGGCAATGCAGTAACTGTATGACTGGGGAAGAGTGCAGGCCAGGATGCTGGAGCACATGGTACGAAGGGGGAATTGCCTAAAAATAAAGGGGAGGCTAGCCAGGGCCAAATTGTGAAGGGATTCAATGTTATGCAGAAGAGTATGGGTCTCTGACTTCAGGGGCAAGTTAAAAAGGAGGGAAGTGGGCTGGTGTAAACAAGGGAAGGTGAGGACCGTGGTAAGCTGGAAGGCACACTCCCTTCTGATGTGAAGGCTTTCAGATTCTTTTTTGTGTGGGCTCAATTTGGCCCTTAGGGTATCAGCTTGCAAACTCTCCTGGTAGTGAGAAACTGATAAGGGAATTTATTAGGGAATGACATGCCAGTGTCTCTTATTTTGGAGGAGCTCCTTCTGACAAGAGTGTGGATGACAGGCTCTGCAGGACAAGACTAAGGACAAGAAAACCACTGGGGAGGAAAATGTAGGAAAGCAGCAAGAGATGCTGGGACCTGGGACCTGGGTGATGGCAACGGGTAGAAAAAGTAATGGATCTGAATAAGAAATACTAAGGAGGAAGAAACTGGCAGGACTTGAATGCAAACAGGCTGCGTGGGGAGGAAACATATAGAGGTGTCAAAGATAATGCTCAGGTTTCTGGTGCAGACCATGTGGCAAAGATTGTTGATAAATCCAGGCAGTGGGGGAGCAAAAGAGAGGAAGTCATTTCAGACAAGCAGATGGAGAAAGCTGAGATATTTCTGCCACCACCAGAGGCCCACACGGTTGGAATAGGTCTTGGCCAAGACTCCTTGCTGAATGACTGATGGTCCCACCCAAGCTGTACTTTTCTGCCGCTGCAGAGGACAGCCTCTGCCACATTACCAAAAGCTCCAGGAGGTCTTAAGACTGGTGCCTGCCCCCAGGCTGCCCCAGAACCTCCACTGAAGCATAGGGTCACCAGATACCAGGCGTGATGGTGAATTTTATGTGTGAATTTGACTAGGCCATGAGGTACCTAGATAATTCATCAAGGTATGATGAATTATTCTGGGTATGTCTGTGAGGGTGGTTTTAAATGAGATTAATACCTGCTGTGGGAAGCAGATCGCCATTGCCAAGGTGGGTGGCCCTCATTCAATCTGCTGAAAGCCTGGATAGGATGAAATGGTTGACCTTCCCACAGATTATAGGGAACTCCTCCCGCCTAACTGAGCTGGGACATCAGTCTTATCCAGCCTTTGGACTGGAACTGAAACCTGGACTCAGCTTGGGTCTCAAGCCTGCCTGTTTTTGGGCTGGAACTACACCATCAGCTCTCCTGGACCTCCAGCTTGCAGACTGGATCTTGGGACTTCTCAGCCTCCATCATCATGTGAGCTGATTGCTTCTCATAAATCTTTACATACATACATACTTACATACTTATATACACACAAACGTGTGTGTGTGTGTGTGTGTGTGTGTGTGTGTGTGTGTAACACACATTTTGTTGGTTCTGTTTCTCTGGAGAGCCTACACCAGGTCAGGAAGGAATCAGACCAGCATCCTGCCCCCTTGTCCTCAGAGCTGACTCGGCCAGCCAAGGCTGAACTGACAGTCTTCTGTGTCTCAATGAGACCAGTTCTCTCCTGTAGGTGGAAAGGGCCCCTTGGCCAGAAGAATGTAAAACAACAACAGGAGGAGGGAGTCCCCCATTTACTGAGCACCTCTGTAAGCCAGTCACACTGCTTTTCATAGCTAATTTATTTAAACCTCACAACAGGTCCAATATATAGGCGTAAGTATCCTCACTTCACAGACAGAAAAACTGAGGCCTGGGGCTTTGACCGAGGTCACACAGTTAGCTCAGGTGAAAATGTAATCAGTCCCACTGCAGAGCCTGAGTCTCAGCACTGCCTCCACTGCCTCCCTGGCCAAGTGTCTCCTCTAAGGACAGAAGAACCACCCCCAGCAGAGAGAGGATGTGTTTGATCACATCAGGGTGTGCAGGGCAGGCTCAAGGCCCACAGGTGCTGGCCCTTCAGGGACAGTGAGCAGAGGGCGTGAGCTCCTTGGGGGATACGATGTGACATGCAGAAGACCTACCAGCCCAGGCACTACCGAGTCACTCCACCTGGGGCTCCTCGGGGAAGCAGCTGCTCTGCAAGGGGCCCAGGCCTGCCTTAGCTCTCAGTAGCTCTGTGGTCCTGGGGACCCTGGCACCAGGATGTATGTCCCAGAACTGGCTAGGTACGCAGGGCACAGAGTCACCAGCTTTGCCCCAGTTCGTGCTGAGCAAATCCATCTGTGTCACGCACAAGGGGGTTGCAGATGCAGACAGTGAACTGCAACAGGTTTACCTGTCCTGACAATACATGATCTGCACGTGTCTTTAAGTGTGGCTGTGTCTGTGTCTGCATGTGAGAGAGGGAGTGTGTGTGTGTGAGAGAGAGTGCGTGTATATGTGTGTGGGTGTATACAAGAGAGTGTGTGGGAGAGAGTGTATGTACGTGTATGTGCTTAAGAAAGACTGCCTGTAGATGTGTGTGTGACTGGCCCTTCAGGGACAGTGAGCAGAGGGCATGAGCTCCTTGGGGGATGCGACATGACATGCAGAAGACCTACCCAGCCCAGGCACTACCGAGTCACTCCACCTGGGGCTCCTCGGGGAAGCCCTGCCTGTGTATGAGTGGCTATGTGCACGAGCCCACCTGGGGCTCCTGGGGCTCCCTGCCTATGTATGAGTGGCTATGTGCATGTAGCTCTCCTTGGTTTTCACACTCAATATGGATCCTTCTGCAGAAACATTCCTGAACTTTCCAAAAGTTCTTCTGAATGCAGTTCTCAGCAGTGTAGGACTCGTGGGGAGGGCAGCTGGGAGAAGGCTCAGGTACCTCAGATCTACCTGGCCCCACATGAGCAGCTTTGCCTGGGGCCAAGGCCATCACTACTCCCCAGCGCGGAGAGCCAGGCCTTCCACCCCTGCTCCTGGCACAGACTCACTCACAGGGCAGCCAGAGAGGAGAAGAGTGGAGAGAGCAAATTCCAGTCCTCAAATGCTCAGCAAGGGGAATTAGCTCCTGTCACTGTTAACATACGCTCAATAACTTATGGCAGTTTTAAAATGAAGTAGACAAATGCCTGGCTCTCCACGGTGAACAAGGAGGCAATCCTCTTCCCTGGACCACTGCAGGGCCCTGTGTCTGCCTCAAGGCAAGGACTCTGTCAGCAATATTGAGGCAATGTTAACTGAGCCCAAATCCAAACACCGCTCTGAGTAGATGCACTCAACATGCAAATGGGCAATACAGGCCCATCTGCTTTGTTATCTAGGGTGACTTTTCCAGTTAACCCTTCTGGAAGCCAATCTGCTTAAAATAGGTGTTCTGTGGGCATCCTACTGAGGAAGAGGAGGGGCAGACAACTGACCACCCAGCTGGGGAGCACTCCCAGGTCGCATAGAGCCAGGATTTAGGACAGAGCTCCAGACCACCGTCCCCTGCTGCCTACCACCTGGACTGCATCACCTGTGGGGTGCTGCGGGGTACTGCAGGGTGCACAGACCCAAGGCCATGCTGGTGCGCTGGGCCGGCGGATGGAGCACCAGAACGCTCATCATCAGCACCCTGACTTAGTCCATCAGGTGCTGGCTGCAGGCTCAGCCTGGAGCCGTCAGCTCCCGGTTCCTGGTGAAGGTCCTAGGGAGATTCTGGTGTTGGAGCAAGCAGAGCCAGGGAAGTGAGGCCAAGGGGGAGACCCGAAAAACACTTCTGCTGCCTGACGGAGGTGAGGGCAGAGACAAGACACTCACTGAGGACAGCACCTTGACACCTATGTCCTCTGCCAGCTGGGTGTGCTCTGAGAACATGTCTTGGGCCATGTAAACCCTTGCTTGCAGCCTTCTTTGTACCTCTCATGCCTCCTGAGCACAGCAGTGGGTCAAAAAGAGAAAAAACACATATGGATTTACCTTGAATATGTTTAAGCCCACAGTTGCCTTCAGCAAAGACCAGGGAGGTTAGAAGGCAGTCCTGGTATCTCACAGACTACTGAGTCATCACAGTGTATGGACTTTGAGAAAATCCTGCAGGAAGTCCATCCAGAAGGCTCTGAGAGTCCTGCCTAGCATCACAGACATGTGGGAGAGGCTTGGAAATCTTGCCAACTGCCCAGTGCTGCTGCACCTCCTCATCCCTCCCTAGCCCTCAGTGCCCTGCAGGAAGAGGCTCCAGCGAGCCTGAGCCTGCCTGCGTGCTAGCTACAGGCACACGTCCACAGCCCTGCTGCTTACGCTCTGCACCCCCTCCCAAGATTCTGCTCTCCAAGCTTCTCTCCAGGCTCTGTGCTCAGGAGGGAGGCTCCTGCCGATGGCATCACCCAACCTCACTTGGCAGGGCTCAACCAACAGGAGGCGGCAGCAGGTCAGAGGGTAGGGAGAGAGTGGTCAGGTGACTCCTCTCCTCCTGCAGTACTTCCGGCTGCATCTCTGGCAGCAGCCATACCACCCCCGCCATGACTACAGCTCCCACCAGGCAGCCTCACTTCCAAGGCCCAGGCTCTTCCCACTCTGGACACCTCACCATGCCTTACTGGACCTTTAACTCTGTCCTTTCCTCTTCATTAAGACCTCTTCATGTGAACTGTTGGGGTAAGTCCTACTTCATGCCAGGTCCCTTCTGATAGGTACAAATGTGTATGTGTCAATATGTACGGATGCATATGCACGTGAGTGTGGGTGGGTACCGGCAGGCTACATACACATTCAGCGGCATGACACATGCACATGACACAGATTTTCTCTGAATTTCCAAGGCTGACAGAAGGAAGCCATCTTTCAGCATCCGTCTCTACATACCAGCATACTCTACTTGCTGATGCCATTTTGAAGTGTTTAGTCTAGGTCTCTCTCTGACCCCATAGCTCAATAGTAAACTCCTTGGGGACAAGGAAAGAAGCAGGGAAAGGGAAACAGTAGGGAGGAGGAACAGAGGGAAGAGGAGAGAGCAGCAGAAGAAAAAGATGACTACTGTTCATTGAGTACTTGCAATGGGCCATTTCTCTATTCTAAAAACCTGGTAGATAATCAGTCTCATTTTATAAGTAGGAAACCCAAGCTCAGAGGGTTTGAGCAACAATTCCAAAGCCACACAGCTAATGAGCAGTGGAGAGACATTCAACCTTTGAGGAGTGAGGGTCCTGGCCTTTCCCAGTCCACTATGCTCTTTGTCTCCCCCACCAGGAGCTCAATTACAGCAACACAGTAGGTGTTCAATCAGTGCTTGTAAAACTGAACTGAAGTTGAGAAGGAAATTCAACAGCATGCTTAAATCCAGAGAAAAAGCTCACCAGCCATGAAGCAAGCCAAACTGGCTTTGAGCTCTGATCACCCTGAACAACACAATGGATAGTGTCTGTGGCTGCAGTCCCACAGAAAACATGGGAGGGCTTTCCACTTGGCTGCTTTAAGCCCAGCCCTCAGTCAAAACCAGGGGTGTCATTAAGTTGTAGGACATGGACTTTCTGATGGTCCTATACATGGTTGAGAATTGGGGCATCAGAGGCCTGAACTGCTAACACCTCCCTCAGCAAAGCCAGGACAGGAATTCAACAGCAGATACTTTACACTCTGTATCGCTGATGGAAACTGAAATGCTAGTGACTGAGTAGATGGCAATGAGGGTGTTTAATAATTGCAATAATAAGTATAAAAATAATACTAATAACTAGACTTATCCTTTGGAAGATCAGTTGGCTCAAAGTTTGGGGCCTAAGCTGGGCAGGGACATACCCACCATAGTGGGTATCATATCATACCCATATATCACCCGACATATCACCCTTGTGCCCTGTCTACCCCCTGCTAGGCCCCAGCCCTTAGGTAATTTCCAGGCCCCTTAAAATATTGCAGCTGTCTGACCTCAGAGGTACTTGCCTATCTTGCCAAAGCTGGCAAGAGCTCCTGTTGAGCTGCCTCCAGGAACAACTCCATCCCCACAGCAACCCTATGAGAGGTGTATCACTACCTGCAGTGTACAGGAGAGAAAATGAGGCACAGCCATCTTGCCAGCAGTCACACAGCCACAAGTGATGGAGCAAGATTCAAACCCGGGTCTGCCTTGATCCAAATCTTGCCATCTTTGTCACACCCAAAGATGTCACGGCCCTCCAGTTCCATTCAAAGGCCACAGTGCTCTCTAGCCTCAAAGCCGAGTCTCTTCTGACAGGCACAAATGTGTGTGTGTCTCTGTGTGTGGACCTCCCTGAGGAGCCCCCACGTGCAAGGCCACAGTCACTCAGAGGCCGACACCAGTAACATCTCCGGATCAGCAGAGCCAGGCTCCCACAGCGTCGAGTCAGGGCTCACTACAGGCACCCCTATCTCTCCACATTGCCGGCTCTCCACAACAGCTATTTATAAATCTCATCTGTACAAACAGAACAGCATATTCTGGCTTTTTTCCTGCACTTTAAATAACCAAGTTATAGATGAAAGAAACAGAATGGAAATGGTATCCAATCATGGGCTTTCCCTGGCACATGTCTCTGTGTCCAGTAATTTCTCCTGGTGCCATTTCAAATAGACCCTCTGTGCCTCATTATCTCCTGCTCTCCTTTGTGCTCCTAAATAAAGGCAATGTGGGCACACAGCCAGGGCTTGCTTTCTACCCACCTGGCAGAGGGGGCAGGAAGGAACCAGTCACTCTCCCTGGCACCTCAGGAAATGAGAGTACAAAGATCTGACATAGATCAGGCCTTTACCGTGTGCCACACTACATGTCGTCTCATTTAGTCCCCACACTATTACCACTATACTACAGGTAAGGACACTGAGGCTTAGAGAGATCAAGCAGGTTGCCCAGCTTTCCAGCTTTTCCCAGAGCTGCAACATGATAAAACCAAGACTTGAACTGGCTGTGCACAGCTGAACCAGGCCCTTGACCACAGCTAGTCAGCACTAACAAATGCCAGTGGTGACCCCTATAACCAAGGCAGGGTCTCCCAAGGGAGGCTGATGTTCAAACAGGCAGAAGATGACTATAGGATCTCTCAGGGCTCTCTGCAACCCAAACCTACAAGAATTTGAGCCCATAACAGTGTAATATGAAAGTTGGGGAGAGCTACTGACCACCTATTTGGTCTCATCTTTATTTTGAATAATAGTTTTCAATTATTCACTCAGTCAGTCATTCAACAAACATTTGCTGAATACCTACTGCATGCTGAGACCCTGTGCTGGATTCTGCTGATGTAAAGGTAAACATGACACAAAATTATCTTCAAGATACAAGCAGTGAGACAGACAAGAAGGTGGTCACTGAGCCAAAGCTCAATAACCACTGAGGGGTAGGACTATCCCAGTGTAAGACATTGGGTTGTCATGTCTGCATGACTTGAAAACTCCCATCTTTTTGCCACTCCACCTTCTTTAACACTAATACTTCCCTTGCTTTAATTAGCAGACAAATTTAGAACCTGTGCAATAGAACCTGTGCAATCCTTGCTGGCTTCTTGATGTGTTCTTTATGCTGTGTTTACAAATGCAACTGCAGACACAAATTACTCCTGCCACCTGTCCTGTGAGATGTGCTGGTGGCCTTTAGATGTTGAATTCTGTTGATGTTCCTTATGCAGCACTAGTGCATAATGAGTCTGCTCATATCTTCTCCAGTGTGGAGGGAAAAGAATTCAATGCAGTAGAGACAATGTGGGTTTGGAAGCCAACAGACCTGGTTCAGGTCCTGGCTCTGCCACTGTCTTCTCAGTGACCCTAGGCAATGCTATTAACCTCTCTGGTCCCACACTTACTTATCTTTGAATTAAGAAAATTGGACAAGGAGCTCCATCAGGTCCCTTCTACAGTCTCATAGGGTAGCTAGATTCCTGTCCATACACACACATAGTCATTCATGGGTTGGTCCAAGCAAGCTAGTCTTTCAATCTACATTTCTCTCCTAACTATACTTTTAAGGAGCCTGTCCAGTCAAAGACCTGAATTACCAAGACCTTGGGCTAGATTGAATATGTGGAAAAGATTATCAGCAGTAATAATAATAAAAGCTTTCATTTATTGGGTTCCAGACACTTAAAATACATTACCTCTTTAAACTTGATTCAAAACTCAGTGACATAGGTACTATTATTATCTTTATTTTAGAGAGGTGGATGAGACTGGTTAGCAACATTCCTAAGATCACACAGCTAATAGATACCAGGCCAGGCCACCCAGCCAGGTCTGTCTGCTCCACGGCGCAAGTACTAAGCCACACAGGCATCCTGCTTCCCAAGGGAGGTGAGGCAGGCTCTGGCCTGGCAGGAGTAGGCGAGGGGGAACAGAGCTGACTTCCTTCCCTAATCTTTCATCATCACTAGAGGTCAGACTGGACGCTGATGTTCTTGCCTCTGCTAATTCCTCCCTTCATTACATCAGGTTCTTTCCCTATAGCTCTTTAGTTGAGAAAGCCAGCCAAGACCTTCAGCAGCTCCAGATCTCAGAAATGAAAAATGAGACAAAGAAAAAAGTCCCCTGGTCCCTGCGGGCTACTTTGATAGATCCCAACTGGCGTGACCCTCCAGAGAGAAGGCTTGCACAGTGTGGCAATGGGGATAAGCCAAATGATGGCCACTTCACATAAGGTGGTCACAGATATGGCTTCTTCCACCACTACTGTGGCTTATTCATTCTTTCTTTGGAAAAACAAGGAGTGTCGCATCACCAAGTGGTGCTTCAAGGCAAAAATTGCATTTCAGGAAAGAACAGGGCTTGGCTGAAGCCAGTCAGCACCATTATCTAGCCTCTTATTTAATTTCCTTGAATGTACGCGATGCTCAAGCTCCCTGGATGTGTTCGGCCTGTCTCGCGCAGTTACATTTTACTCTCCACAGTGAAGGCTTACTATGGGTCGGGCATTGTTCTAAGTACTCTATCAATATTAACTCAGCCAGTCCCCATACCACCACCACGGGATGGGTGCTGCTGTTAGTTCTATTCCAGAGATGAGGAAATTGAAGCACAGAAAGGTCACATCACTTGTCCAAGGCCAAGCTAATAAAAGAGCAGATGTATGATCTGACCCAGGCAGTCCAGTGGCACAGTCTGTATTTTTAACCATTGTGTTACCCTACCATGCATTTGCTAGGGTTCAGTTCAATATACAAATAAAAGCAAATATATTGTTGTAACTTTTTAACACTTTTAAGAAGGATTCCCAAGTCAGAAGGAAAAAAAAATCTTTTATCTGTGTTTCTTAGGCATTCAGAAAATGTGGTCACTGGTAGACAGGAGATTACATTTTATAAAGAGAAAAGATTCCGTAGGTCTGCATGGTGTCTAGACACGTTGCTGAGGACAAAGGATTTGTCCATGTGTCTCTAGGCTGCTCAGGGAAAAGGAGCTTGAGTGCAGGTGACAGCTCCCAGTGATGAGACAGAAATAGCCCATCTGTGGGAGAGAGCCGACCACCAGGCTGGTTGGGGAAAAGGAAACAGCTTATAAAGCAGTGCTGTCCAAACCCTAGTCCTTGGACGTCTTGCACCAGAACCACTTCAGGGTTTTATTAAAAATGCAGATTCAGGACCTCACCCCAGACCCATGAATCAAAATCTCTGGGGAGGAAGGCTGGGAGGATGTACAACCCCAAATCAGAATGTCTAACAAGCTCCTGGGCATTCTGATGATGGGAAGTTTGACATCCTCTGCCATGAAATCTGATGGCTCTATTTGCCATAAGTCCCTGTGCACATGGTCCCTGGGGAAAACGCCTTGTCCACTGGGATGAACTGTGACTTATAGCCTAGCCCCAGACACATGACCGAGGTTAATCTGGTGCTAATATAAGGCAATCACAAAAAACATGACAGCTACCAATCACTGAGCATTTACTACAGGCCAGACACTGGGCTGAGTGCTTTAACAATCATATTTATGCTCATTCTTGTCACAGCCCCATGCTGTAGTTAGGATCAATCTTGTTTCCTTGGCAGTGAAATTAAGGCTGGGGAGTCTGGGTGACTAGCTCAGGGCTACAGAAAATGCAAGTAGCAGAGATGGAATTCAAACCCTGACCACTTGGGCTCTGGGCCCAAGATCAGTGCTGCAAGCAGCCTGCCTGCTGCCATCATCCCCCAAGCCAAGGCCGGGGCTGGGAAGGCCACTCAGTGAGGGATGTCTGTGTCCTTTACACAGAAAGAGCTGGAGCACAGCTGTTCTTCTGGCTGCATGTTCATTTCAGTTGGTCCCCCAGGGGCCTCTGTCCCCTGATTCTGACACCGGCTCTGTCAGGCCTGAGCCAGCAGGGTGGGAGAGATGAGGATGTCACCAGCTTCTCCTAGAATCAGCAACCAGGTAAACACGTTTTTTCTGGGAACAGCTCTGGGGCCACAGAGCCTGCGGGGGGCTCCTCCTGGGAGCTCAGAGGAGTTCCATGAGCGCTTTCCATATGGCATCTTCCATCCCCTTGTGCGGATGGAATGGCATCCAGCTGACCTAAGTGGGCCCCTCACTTATGAGATGTGTGCCTCGGGCAGGCTGCTCACCCTCTCAGCAAATCTGCAGATGCTGACACTAAGGGAGCCTCACTGGGTCTCTGGAAGCATTAAAGGAGACACCACGTGGAAAGCACTGGCCCTGGCTGCACACCTGTCCCTGCTTCCTCCTGCCGTTGCCTTCTTTAGGTTCTCGAGTATCGTCCCACCTGGACAGCACTGCCAGCTCTCTGCCCCCAGCCCTCAGGTCAGAGGTTTTAATAAACGGTGGGCCTGCCTTCGCTGGCAGGGGTAGCCCATGCCCTCTCCCTCCCACCACCAGAGCTCTGGGGGCCCCATCCTCCAAGGTCCCTCAGCCCCAGGATGTAGGCTTCCCAAGAGCAGGGCCTTAACTGTCTTATTCTCTCTATATCCTCAGGTAAGAAGCATGCAGGGCAGGGAGCAGGCACTCAATCGTGCTGAATGAATGAATTCACTTGTTTAACAGGCCCTGAGCACCTGCTCTATGCAGGGCCCAGTGCTGAGGACAAACCTATCTGGAGCATGTGGCTCTGCCCTCAGGTCTGACACCTTAGGCTCCCTCTCAAGGGCTCCTTTTGCCTTGAAGTGTGGCTGTGTCAGTGGTGGAGCCATGCTCCTCTCCTCCTTGCTCCTGCCTTCACATGAGGAAGGGAGACAAGGCATAAGTCTCCCAGAGAGAGATGCTCAGACCACTCCCTCCTTCTGGAACTTTCCATGTAAGCCTAGAGCTGGAATCAAGCCCAGAGGCCTCTCCTGAGCAGTGAGCAGGCAGCTGTCCTGTGAGCAGAGATCCTGGCCACTCCTCCAGGGAGCTGTCCTGACACGTTCTCACTGCTCACACCGCCTGCAGGAAAATCCACAGCAAGGCCCATGGAGACAACGGCCAGAGCCGAAGAAGCCTCTCGCCCTCCCCTTAGAAGGCCCCTCGAGGACCCAGCTTCAACAGTGAAAATGCCAACCAGCTATGACACTGCACTGCTGGGAACACAGAGAGAAGCTGGTCACAGGGAAAGCTGTGGAAGCTTCCAGCCCTGCTGGCCCCCGACCAATGAACTAATGGATCCATCTTAACCATTTAAATTTATTTACTGATCATTAAAGATTTTGCCCAAAGTCTGGAAAAAAAGCCATGTCTAGATCTTCAGAAACCAAACAAAATGAAACCTTAGCACCAAAGTATTGGGAGATACTGCCAAACGGAGATCCATCGGAAATGAAGAAGAAAAGTCTAAGAGACTCTAAAGGAAACTGGAATTTGCTTTGCACCAATGTGATGCATGGCTGTGAGGCTGCACCTGGCAGATGAAGGGCACCTGTATGCCCAGTACCAACTGCAGGGGGATGGTGGAAAAGGGCGCTGGCCCAGCGAGCAGAGAGCCAGGGGGTCACTTGCAGCCCGGACCCTCCCAAGCTGGGTAACCCTGGACAAGGTCTTAATCTCTCTGGGTTTGTTTCTTCTCTGAAAACTGAAGGCATTGGATTAGATTATTCTAAACATGTTTTGTGGTTCTAAAACCTCTTTCTCACCTCTATGTCAATGTTCCAAAGACAGAGATAGTCAGTTCTGCCTCTTCAGCATGTCATCTTCTCCAAGGCTTAGATGGTGTCCTTGTAACCTTGGTGAAGGGCCCTGGGAGGTGCAGGCTAATTGTTTCTCAGCCTCGTTGCTATGGAAACTTGCTACTACATCCCTGGTGCTGGGACAGTGGCTCGCCTAGAGCTCCTGGGTGGCTTGGGTTTGTTCTGTCCACCTGTACTGTTGACTACTTATGTGTTTTGCCAATGATGGTGATGTTGTCTACTCAGACTCTGAATTGTCAGAGGAGTAAAATGGGTTAGAAAACCCTCCCAGCCTATGTGAACCCCCTATAAAATGCACCAGATTTGCTAAAAGATTTGTACAATTTTATGATTCTCTTTTCAACAGTGGTAGTCACTTTGGGAAACAGAAACGTGATCATTTAGAGACGCTACCTTGCTCCTGATAAGACAGGGGCAAACACAGGCTTTCTTGCTTGCCCCACACCCCAGTGAGGGCAGCAGAGACTAATGGGGTGACACTGGGATGCCAGTGTCTCCTGCTTTCATGCTCTGCACCTACAAGCTCCTTCACCCTCCCTCCTGAAGCAGAGGCAGCCTGCTACCTCCTGAGGAATTGCCTACATTTCCACACAGGCTTCAGACTCAGGCTCATCCCCACTCGTCCATCTCTTTCATCCTCTTGGTCACCAAGTCCTCCGGGACCTCCACCTCCATTGTCACCATTGTCACCTACTTCCTCTCGTAGCCTCTCTCCCCTGCTCTCTTCCACTTGCCCCCAGTTGAGCTCCCTGCCTTCAGTCTTGCCATTACCAGGCCATTCTCCACCAGACTGACCATTAAACCACAGACCTCACTGTGACATGCCCTACTGACCTAACTCTTCTATGCCTCTCCAAGGCTTGCAGGATCAAGTCTTAATCCATTAGCCCAGCAAATTAGCCTTTCCTGAGCTGGCACACACCCTTACCCCACCACTGTGGAAACAGCTCTTCACCTGGCTCAAAACCTGACTTGTGGAGCCTTCCTCCACTCTCTCCATCCTACCAGAGAGAGCAAGTCGTGGCTTCCCCTGTGCTACCATAGCAACGTGGCCTTCCCTCCCATAGCTCTCCTCCTTCCATGGTGTCTGCATATTTCCTTATATATCTGTCTCCCCTCTAGACCATGAGATCTTTGTGGACAGGGACCCCTTCCCAGTTATCCCAGAAAAGAGTACAGTGCAACCATACACTTGAGCATTCCTCAGTGAATGAATGAATGAATACTTGAAAGAAGAAGCTGCCACATGCTACTTGCTTTTTCACACGCCAGAGAACAACCCCTACCACACCCTAGTTATAGAAAGCAATCAAGCCAAGCTCAAATAAGAAGGGGCTGGGTATTGAGAGACAGTGTGGAGTAAAGAGGTTAAGAGTTAAGTTGCTTGGGTTCATATCCTACCTCTACCAGTTTCTAGCTGTATGACCTTGGCCAACTTTCTTCACCTCTCTGAGCATGGGGCATGGTGCAGGAGAAAGGGGGCTTAGTGGGGACTATGGGCCCCCCTGCAGTTGGGAGGTGGTCATGGGGAGGGCTGTACAACACAGGGAAGACTAGTAGTGATTCTACAACATCTTAGTACACTGATGGACAGTGACTGTAATGGGTATGTGGGGGGAACTTGGTGATGGGGGGAGTCTAGTAAACATAATGTTCCTTATGTAAGTGTAGATTAATGATATCAAAATAAAAATTAAAAAAAAACACAGATGGGTGGTTTATAAACAATAGAAACTTATTGCTCACAGTTATGGAGACAGAAAGTCCAAGACCAAGATGCCAGCTGGTCATGTTCTGGTCAGGGCCCTCCTCCTGGTTCACAGCCAGCACCTTCTCTCTGTGCTCTCACAAGGTAGAGAGGACTAGGGATTTCCCCAGAGCTTTTTCCATAAGGGCACTAATTGCATTCATGAGGGCCCCACCCATGACCTAATCTCCTCCTGAAGGCCCCACTTCCCAATACCATCATCTGCGGGGTTAGGACTTGAACATTCAGACCAGAGCAGCTACCCTGTCCCCACTGCCCGCACTAAGGGCCTGGTGCTGCACAGGGCAGTCATGACAAGTGTTGCTGGAATCTTTCCTGCCTGGGGGAGTAGAGTGCAGCAGGCCAGGGCAATGCAGTGTGGCATGGGGAAGGGCCTGGCATCAGCCTTCAGCACATGGAGCGAGGAGGCCCAGCCTCAGCTCCTCCCCAGCTGCCCACTGACCAGGCATTAATGCCATCCCTCCCTAGGGCCCAGGCTTGTGCACCTGTAAAGTGGGGGGCTGGGTGAGATCACTGACTCCTCCATCCCGTGGCCGCAGGAGGTGACCTGGGTCTCAAATGCGGGAGAGTGCAACATTGTTTCCATCTCCTTCCCCAGGTGCTCCAACCTCATGGCTTCTGGGAACACAGACAGGAAAAGCCTCTGTTAAATGACTTTTCCTTTCTCCAGGTCCAAGCCAAAAGACCTGGAATAATAAAAATCCAGCCCAGTCTTATGTCATGATTGTCCCCAAACCTAATAAAAGTTGAAGCCTTGGTCCCCTTGGAATGGTGAGCGTGATTCTCCCAGTCAGCGCTGAAGGCCTTTAGGCTTCCGTACTCCCTCCAAAGGCAAAAAGCAGGTGGCAAACAGGCCTAATCAGGACACCAAGACAGCCATGGATGTGGGAGCCTATCTCTGATCAGGAAGGTCTGAATTAGCCTAGCTCTCAACTGTCAGCCTCAGTGACACGAGGCCCATCGTAATGGACACAGAGGGAGCCCAACCTCCAGTACAGGTGAGGAGAGGGCGATGTTCTCTGTAAGCCAGGAGTGCTGGGTCTGCTGACTTATTTCCAGATACACATCTTCCCTATTATTAATAATGAAGCACTTGGCTATCTTTTAAGGTCTTCCTCTGTGCCAGGCACTACTCTTAAGTGCTTTGCTTCAGTAAGTCATATAATCATGTGTTTATTCAACCAAAATCTCAGTAAGAATTCAGCATATGCCATAAGCTGTGCTCGTCACTGAGGCATAGCATGAAGCCAAACAGCCATGGTTGCTGCATTCAGGGAGCCAACAATCTAGGACTAGGGTTCTCAGACTCAGGTGTGCATCCAGTGAGACTCACCTGGCGTGTTAACTCTGGGCCACACTCCCAAGCAGGGATCAATTTTTCTCAAGCACCTCACCCCTAGTTCATACTTTGTGAAACACTGGTCTGGTGCTATGGGAGAAGCCCATTACTATGCTCATGTTACAGATGGAGACACTGACGTTCTAAGACACAGATGTTGAGTAATGCTCTAGATCACACGGCTCATGGGTGACAAAGCTTGGATAGGATCAATCACTCTGTCTGATGTCACAGTGCATTCTTAATCATTACTCTATCCTGCCTCTCCAAACTTTACTCAAAGAATTACATGAACAGAGTATCAAATCATTTCATTGTTGTGTAATTTTTATGACTACCTAACTTCATCAGGTGGACAGTATTACTATCATTCCCATTTCACAGATGTGAAAATGGAGCTCAGGGGGTTAAAGCAACTTGCTCAAGGTCACATGGCTGGCAGACCCCAGAGCCAAGATTTAGATCTGGTCTGCCCCACTGCAAACCTTATGCTCTTTCCAAGACTCCACTCTACTTCTTCTGAAAATCCTTTTATAAGGGTAAAGAGCAATCAGATGGAAAAGCAGTAACTACAACCAGCCATGGACAAAAGGGAAGGAAAAAACAGCAGATAACTATGCTAGCAGTCAGGACTTGGGGGAGAGGAGCTCCTTCCCCCACGGTCTCTGGGGGTGTCAACAGGCACAGAACCCGAGTCACCTGTGCACCATGGAGCCTGACCCTTGGACTAGGAAATTCTCACCTGTGTGTACACACGCAGCCACATGAACATATACCTGCCACCATACGCATGGCATGTGTGCAGGCCACATTCAGATATTCAAGTACACACACAGTATATCTGAGGCCACACTTCTTGAAAACCCAGCTCCTTGGGAACAACCTTGGGACAGGCAGTCCCTCTGCCACCTCACCGAGCAGTCACCACAGGATTAAACAGTCCCTGCTGGAAAGTGTTTTCCAGTCAAAAGAGGTTTTAGCAGCAAGAGTGCATGTGTGACTGTCAGTTCCCCACACGGGGATTGGCCAGGCCAGGGGAAAGGATAGCAGGCTGAGGCGGGCTGCCTGGGGCATGACATTTGTAATGATGTGTCTAAGCTGCCTATAGGGCTATGGCGCCCAAAACAAGGCACTGAGTCTTTTTGTTACCACATGACAAGGCCCTCTGTGCAAAGCAGCAACTTACCTGCAAGGAAGGGGGATGCACATCACAGCACCCTAGGAAAGCATAGAGATAACTTCCTCAGAAGCCAGGACACCCTAGGGAAGGCCCCAGCTGCCAGGCCTCCTCTCCCCAGCCTCTCCATTGGGCTGCCAGTGTGGTCTCCGTTGCCAGGCATCTTTGACCCATACTGAGCCCTGACACCCTTGAGAAGCTTTACGAGCCCAAAGGGAGCCCATTGCTGAGCTGCCCCTGGGCCACAGCATATTGGAAGATGGGGTGCACAGGGAGGAGGCCCAGCCACACCCACCTGCTTGGGGAACAACAGTTCTGTCATGTCCACGTCAACACGGCTGGACGTGAGAGTCACCGAGGCTCCCTCTTTCCAGCTCCCTCAGGCGCCAGGACCTGCTGCTTCTGCCTCTTTATTCCCAACCGGGTCTGTCCTCCTCTCTCTGTCTCAACTGACAGAGCACAGACCAGCCAGGCACCTGTGAATGCTCCTTCCAACTCTGCCTCATCTTTTGGGCTTCTGCATTTGTATCTGCATTGTCCAATTTTAGCAAGAACCCTGCCAAATCAGGTTAGCCAGGTCTCCGCATTTGATATCTGATTGTCCTCGATATCTCATCAGGGTCCTCATCCCCCACAAGCAGCCAGGTGATGCCTGATCACCCTGGCCTGTCTTCAGCAGACATACTGTTAGGTCAGTTTAACCAGAATCCCCTTACCCTGATGTCTCCTCTTAGTAATTTTCTATCCACCGACCCCCACCGGGCTCCTTGGCTATAAATTCCCACTCGTCTTGTTGTGTTTGGAATTGAGCCCAGTTCTATAGAGAGATGTCCTTTCCCCCATTTCAATAGTCCTGAATAAAATATGCTTCTACCACTTTAACTACTGGTTTTATTTTTACCTAACCACACCCATCCTACTGCCGTCGGCCTTAAAGGGTTATCTTTTGCCTGTACTGCTAATGAGAACCTCCTAGCATTCACCATCTCAGAGCCTACATTTCTCTATAGTTGTCCAACACAACCATAAATCCAGCCACTGAAATGCTTTAAAAGGTAAGATGGCTCCCATTCCCTACTGGATAAACCCCAAATCTTGACTTGGCCTTCAAGGCCCTTCACAACCTAGGACCAGCCAATCTGCCTGAACTTATTTACGGCCCCACTTTCCCAGACACCCTGACCTCTAACCATACAAATGCATCTGTTCCCCAAACAGCCTACGGTATCTACTGCAGTAATGTCCTCGCTGTCCTGATTTCTGGCCAGGTCTTCATCCCTCCATCATATAAATTCCTGGAGGGTCAGGCACAGAGCAGCATTCCGTGAGATTTCAGAGCAGACAGGTAGGTGAGTGGATGGATGGATGGATGGATGGATGGATGGATGGATGGATGGATGGATGGATGGGTTGGTGGAAGAGGAGTCTATTTTTGGCTCTTGTAATTTTCATCTAATGCCTCCATGGGAGGCAAATGGCCCAACCAGACATTTTCAAATACAAAGGTAGCTTGGCCTCTACTTTTACAAAGTTGATAGGAAAGATGAGAGTAATAATACCTACACTGTAGTGGTATTGCAAGGATTAAAGAGAAGGTACAGAAGGCATTTAGCCCTGTTCCTGACATGCAGTAGACGCCCAGTGAACCAGTCACTGCTGCTGCAATGGGCTCCCTTCAACATGCAGGGCCCAGGTTCCCCCGCCTTTCCAAGCTCTGGGTAAGATGGGCCTTTCCTGAAGCCTGGAGTGAAGGCTTGCAGCAGCCACAAAGGAGTACTTGGCCTACTTGACGCAATTTTAGACTCAGGCAAGATCCCAGACAGTAAGTGATACAAAGAGCACTCAAAGCCAGCTGCAAACAATGAGGCCCGGGGGCAGGGTAATGGGGTCGCTCTCCCCAGCAGGGGCTGCTCAGCCTGAAGGCCCAGGGCTCTCACCCATCCACTGGCAGAGCCCACAGCTCAGGCCTCTGCAAACTGCCAGGCATGCCTCCTCATCCTCCACAAAGGCAGGCAACCCCTGTCCTACTGGGCAGCAGGGAAGCCCCTCCACAATACCCACTTGGAAAAACATAAAGAGTTCAGGCAAAGGTGCTCCAGATACATGAAGATCTAATTGTCCTCTCTAGCCCCTGCTGCCATGATTTTTTAGGGTCCTTACAGTCTCCCAGTATCCATATACTGTCCTCTAGCCCATCTTCTACACTGCAGCCAGGGCAAGCAGTATAGACACTGATCTGATTCTATCCCTCCTGAGGATACAATCCATTTGTCAGAGGCTCCCTACTGCCCTGCAGAGAAAGCCCAAATGCCTTGGAATGGCATTCAAGGCCCTTCACAGTCCTCCCAGCCTCTCATCCTGCCCCACATGTTCTGTCTGCCAGTCCTGGGATATGACAGAGTCAGTCACACCTGCAGGCATCTGCGTGTGCTCTTCCCTCCGCTTGGAACATCCCAGAGTTGATCAGTGAGGAGGTGACTGAGCCAAGCGTTTTCTTCTGACTTGAGTTCTACATTCCTTGGGTGAAAAGGGCTTGGAGATTCCAGAGCAGTCCACTGCTACTGGACTTCTTTCATTTCTCATGTCCTGGTTTCTCTGAATTAGCACTCATTAC
Organism: Manis pentadactyla; assembly: GCF_030020395.1. Lineage (NCBI taxonomy): Eukaryota > Metazoa > Chordata > Mammalia > Pholidota > Manidae > Manis > Manis pentadactyla. Next base: position 51,584,394 of record NC_080027.1, read on the forward strand.
AAATCACTGTGTGTCACTGTGAGTACCTAGTCAGTGGTTAACCAAATAAAGCCAGTATAGGTTGCAATCTGCATCACCAAGGGTTTTAATGCTCAGCTGCCAAAGAGAATACTAGCTGGCATTCCCAGTTAACTTGCCTTGCCCTTAGTCCCTGTGCACTGCATGGCACACTCTCATGGAACTACAGAGGTAAGGGTCCAGAGAGTGAGGCAGGCCCTGGCATCCCAGGCCACAAAGAAGCACCATGCTAGTGCCCACTGAGAAGGCACCAAGAGCTAAGATGAAAATCTAACACAAAGATGCTTGCTTCTGCCAGCCCCTGGGCCCAGCCACTGGGCCCACAAAACCTCTCCACAGCCTCCACTCTCTTGACTTCTGGACCTCCTGGGACTCCTGAGCCATGGACCTCCCCATCTGTTAGGAGGAAGGCCTCTGAAGGCCTCCTGGCCATGTGCACAAAACTGTCACTCCCCTCCATCAATAACGACTCTGCCCATCCAAACAAGTTTTGAACCACAATAAGTGTCAGACACCCAAGAGTAAATACATATACAACATATCCCTTTTCCCAGCTCAACAAACTCTACTTTTGCATGCTAAAAGTCTCTCCAAGGCAGTACGTATAAATTCAATAAATAGATCTCTATGACCAAAGCAGATTTAACACAAATACCAAATTGCTTTTGCTGGTCGCAGTAAATTTTTTTCTGGTAGACAATAGATGCTTTATCTATATCCTCACACACACTAAGCCCTTCGTATTAGCTGTTGTGGCAGACTGTCAGAACACCCACAGTATTGCTGGGCACATGACTACTCAGAAAAAAGACTACAATTCCCAGCTTCCCTTAAAGCTAGGTGTAACCTTGGACAATAGGATGTAGGAGGAAGTGTTATATGTAACTTCCAGGAATTATCCTTAAAAAGAAAGTATGGCCCTTTTCCTCCTTTCTTTTTCCAGCAGAACAAGCTGAACACTGGAAAAATTGGTAGATGCAAATGCCATGAGTCACCCAGGTGACTGCCCATTTCCTGGACTAGAACAAGAACTTTTTAAAAAAGAAAAACACATTTAAAAAAAAAAAAAACACTTTTTTAAAAAAAAAAACATATTTACAAACACATTCACTAAAAAGAACGAAAAGGAAAAAGCAGCCAGCAGGGCCTCTGGAGGCCATGACTTGAATGGCTCATGTTGAAGATGATTTGCAGCAAGCTAGAAAGAGCCCAAACCCCTGATACTGGAGTAGCCAGACTAGCCCAGCCTGTTTAACTCAGACTTCCTGAGTGTGAAAGAGAAAGATATTTCTATCCTGTGTAAGCAACTGTTATACTGGGTTCTCTGTCAACTCACTGCTGGACATAATTCTAACTGATATGGCAGGTGACCTAAAAAGGCTTGGTTTGCTTTACTAGGCATCTTCTTCTGCATCAGCGCCACACATCCCGGCCCTTCTGTCCCACACGCTTGGGCTTCTTTAAGTGGAGTTAGCCAGGGAAGAGGAAGGTTCATATAATGCAGGATCAGAGGCCACTACAAAGGCAGGATTTGAAACAGGACAGGATCATGGGGCCAGCCCTGAGGAGCAGGGAATCAACCGGCTTTACAGAGTTACAAGCCAATGTGTCCCATAGGAAAGACACAGAAGCAAGGAGAGCTCAGCTTTCAGCCCTGGGAGGAGTACCAGGAGTTCCCCCAGCCCAGGAGGGAACACACAGTACACTGTCTAGACCACAGGACAGTTCCTAAATCTCCTTGGGCTCCAGCCTGCTGGATGAGCAGGATGATGGTACCTGTGCCCCCAGGGCCAACATGCTCAGGGCCTCTCAGAGGAGGACACAGGGGACCTCAAGGTAGCCCCACCCTCACAGCTTCCCAAAGGACACATTGATTTTGGCACTCTGCTGATGGGGAACTTTGACCAACCTCTGTGCCATGGGAGGCCCAGAAATGAGCTATCCCTGAGCGACTTTTTTTGTCCCACCCTCACACAGCCTTTCTGAAAGCCCTTCTCTGGCTCTTTCTCTTTCATTTCTTTTCTCTCCTGGCCACCTGCCTCTCTGATTGGTCATAATTTAGAAATAAAGCATTTCAAAAGTTTCCCCAGATTCTCAGATTCCATGTGCATGAGATTCCTCGTGAGATGAGGCAGAGAAGAACCACGGCAGTCTCGTGTACCTGGGAGTGAATGGTCTCGGGAAGCAGTGCTCAACAGAACTTTCTGTGACAGAAATGTTCTACACCTGCACTGAGCAAGACAGCAACCACCAGCCACAGGCGGCTTCTGAGCACTTGAAATGTGGCTGGTGCAACTGAGGAGCTGAATTTTCAATTTTATTAAATTCCACTTAAATTTCAATAGTCACATGTGGCTACTAGCTGCCTTCTTGAACACTGCGGGTCTAGAAGAGTCAGACACTCATACAGAGGTCGTCATGTAGATTCAATTGTTATGAATTGTGATAAGCACCATGGATGGTGTGAACAGCGTATAGTGAGGGTGTATAATCAGGGCATTAAACCTGTCTTGGGGGCAAAGGAACATTTCTCTGAAGCAATCAGATTTTAGTGGGTGATCCAACCATAAGCATAAAAACAAAATTCTATATGGGAAAAGAAAAAAGCCTGAGAAGAAAGAAACCAAAAATATTTTACAAATGCTTTATAATGAGTTCATTTTATTTATATAGAGAAGAATAAACTTTTTCTTTAAGTAGGTCAGCTCAACACTACATCATTTTCTGCTGAAGAAAAGTAAACTAAATAAAGTTGCTGTCTATTTATATGTGGGCCAAACCTGATTGTTTTTTCTTATGCAATGAGGTCTATCAGATAACAAAGTGTTCCCCACCCTGGAAAAAAAAGGGGGACAAGCTGGCTTCAGGGCCACAGCCTCAGCCTGTCATCGTCAAAGCCGAACGCCTTGTCTCCCACTCTAGAGCCACTAGGGCCTGATGTCATCCCTGAGGCCAGGGAGCATACAGAGTCCCAAAGTCCAGAAATTTCCAGGACCTTTGACCTCTTTAGGCTTCCTGAGAAAGGAAAGTGTAGTGACCTTCCCCGGGAGGCCATTACAGCTCAAACCCCTAGTGAGGACAGAACAAGCTGAACACTTTGGAAAAACTGGTAGATACAAATGCCATGAGTCACCCAGGTGACTGCCCATTTCCTGGACTAGAATAAGAACTTCTTAAAAAGAAAACGACATATTTACGAATGCATTCACTAAAAAGAAGGAAAAGGAAAAAGCAGCCAGCAGGCCCTCTGGAGGCTCACATCTTCTCCCAGGAGGCAGAAGTCAGGCCTCTGTCCTCTGGCAGGGCTTTCTGGGCAGTGAGCTGTGTCATGTGAGAGTGTGGCACTCACCTCACTCACCTGCAAGGACCAGACTGTGGCAAGGGCCCTAAGGCCCAGAGAAAGTTAGCCATCCCCACTCTGGCCCCCAAATCTCTTTGCTCAGACATTCACAGTAGCAGTCAACATGTGGCATGCATGTTATATTTATGCTTCCATTACCTCAGAGAGGCCAGAAGCTTCCTGAGGACAGGGGCCATTTCCATCCATCCCAGCATCCTCATGCCTGGCTCAGGGCCTAGCGAAGAGCAGGTGTGAGAAAGTGACCCCTGAATGAATGAATGAACACAGCATATTGGCAGCAGAGTGTTCAAATCCCAGCCCAATGCCTACTGGCTGTGAGACCTTGGACAAGCTTGAAGAACCTCAGAGCTGGAATTAAATATGAGGAAGCATTTTAAGCCCAGCCTGGAGCCTGGCTCCCACTAAAGGCTTGATAGGTAGAGGTTGCTGTGGGCAGAAATGGAGGGAGATAAGACCCTGCTAAACACAGAGCAATTCCAGAGAGCCCTCAGACTGACTTAAACAACTTGCTTTTGGCCAGAGGCTGGACCCAACATTCTAGCTTCATACAGTTCTGTTGGCTTTTCTCCAGGAAGACAAGAGCCTCCTTGATCAAATAACCACATACCAGCATCTCCAGCCCCAGCCCCGACTCCCTGTCCTTGGTGCCCCGCCCACATTCCTGAGCCACTCCAGACTGAGACCAGCAGTTTGTCCAGGAGCTACAGCTTCCCATCCAATGGGCCTTCAGGGCCGATAGGTTGCTGCAGCCACCCGCAGCAAACCTGAAGCCCGGTACAACTCCCCGCACCTGGTTCACCCCCATCATAGCCTGGGGTTTTGCCTGCTTGTATCAGTTTCATCTGGACCAGTAGTTCCCAAGCTGTTGACTCAGGACCCAAAGCATCAGCATCATCTGAGAATCGGCTAGATAGGCACATATTTGGGCCCCACCCCAACTCAACACCTATGGAACCTCAAACTCTGGGAAGCGGGGCCCAGAAATCTGCATTTTAACAAGAAGGTGCTCTGATGGATTCTCAAGCTTGGGAGCCACCCTGAAATTCTGCCTGGTTGTCCTCTCTTTATCACACCTCTTCCCATCCCCAGATTGGGGTCTTCTTCTTATGCCCCAACAGGGTGTGCCCTGAGGTCCCTAGCAGACCTGCCTGCCTGCTTCCTGGATTTCCGGCTGACCCCATTCCTGTACACTTTGCCTTCCTGACCCAGCGCCCAGGGCTGAGTATGACCGGCATCTAGATGCTGCCTCTCTAAAGCCCACCTACCTAGCCACAGGGCCCAGATGGAGCCAGGGCCTCTGCCATACGCTCCCTGTCTGCCCCTCCAAGACCCCACAGGCCAGGGAGAATCCTCAGAGGGTTCGGAGGGACAGTCCAGGGGTGGGAAATGCCTTTGAAACTCACTGGCAGGAGATAGGGGAGAGACCATGGAAGCAGAGGGGAGGTACGTGGAGGACCAGGGAGCAGCAAGCTCCCCACCCCTTCCCCAGAGTGCCTGATCGCCCACCAGAAGGCCCTGCTTACATCTGCCCCTCCTGCGCCCTCGTACCCAGTTCTCCTTTTAAGTTGCACTTTCTGCTAAGCTGCAATCGTTCACTGCTGGGTGCCAAGGATGCCTGCCACATCCCTGATTGCAAGTCCACAAATGTGGCCCAGAAATCCATTTAATGCCTAGAAAATACATAGGCACATCCCTAAGGGAGAGCTGGAGAATTTGCCACACCAGACACAGCCACGTCCCAGCCTGCCTGCCTGACTCTTGTGTAATTATACATTGATTACCGCTATACCTCTGCACTGCTGGTTCCAGCTCTGCATTTTGTAACTACAAAAGGGTCTGCTGGGTAGGGGCCAGTGGAATCCATCTCTACTGAGTGGAGTCCACTGGGTCACCACCCCTCCACTTACACCACCACTTCCTGCCTCAGCTCAGGTTCAGTTCTCTGCTCCCCGCAGCACCCCAGCTGGAAACAGCTACGCGCTGTCTGTTTCAGCAGTATGTCTAGAGCTGCAGCTTGTGGCCACCCCAGCAGTTCTCAGTCCTGCCCTATACCCTGCCTTACATATCTGCCCCCCATGCTTGCTCCGCTCTGCCCCAACCTGCAGCTTCAGCCCTGCCTTTTCTGGGTTCTGGAAGAAGTACGATCACCATGAGGAGAGGGGCTATGGGGTGGGGTGGGGGAGTCTACACTGAGGAAGATACACACAGGTAGCCTCAAGGGTACCATACTCTGAAACATCTCAGGAAGCACCTTGAATCTGTGTCCATTGTCTTCCAATGTGCCTTCCATGAAAGACAGAATTTGTACCTGTTAGCAAATGTTATGTGAACAACAGGGGGTTGAGAGAGCAAGGCTTCTGTGATGAAATTCATCTGAGATGCTCTAGCAGGAAACCAGGCTTTCTTACCATAAGGTGGCATAGTGCCTTGAGTGTGGTTAATGTATGTAGGTCATTCCCAAAGAAAGATCTTCAAATGTATCTATCCACAGACCTCTATTCCAGGCATGGAACTACTATTCCACGGAGCACACTTTGGGACCTGGAAGCTTCCCACTAGCTGTGTTGTGAGAAGAGTGGCTGGTTTCCTCACATGGCTTATCCATACCCATCTCTGGCCCAGATGCCCTGTGTATGGAAGGTGTTAATGCAGAGGCAAGAATAGCCAGAACTGAAGCCTGCAGGGCCCTACTGCAGACAGTGTTTGTCTGACCCAGACTCCCCCGGGCAGGTGGGCAAGGGGCCTGGAAGAAGCAGGCAGAGAGGAGTGAGCAACAGGGACTGGTCCTAAGTAATCCATGACCCCTGAACCTACTCTTACAGGCATCTTCCTAGGCTCTCTGAAATCATGGTTGCTTGAATACCTACCAACAACCCAGTGATGTACACAGTAGCCCCCCACCGTTATTCACAAGAGATTCCCACAGTGGGTGCCTGAACCCGTGGATAGTACCAAACCCTATATATATTATGTTTTTTCCTGTACATGTGTACCTATGATGAAGTTGAACTTAAAAATTAGTCACCATAAGAGATTAACAACAACAACATAGTAAAATAGAACAAGTATAACAGTCTAACCGTAATGATACTTGTGAATATGGTCTCTCACTCTCTGTCAAAGTATCTCACGGTACTGTACTCACCCTCTCCTGCTTGTGATGATGTGAGATGATAAAGTGCCTATTTGATGAGATGAAGTGAGGGGGATGACATAGGTATTGTGACAGGTTAGGCGACTGCTGACCTTTTGAAGAGTCGTCAGAAGAAGGATCATCTGCTTCTGGACCTCAGTTGGCTGAGGGTCACTGAAACCGCAGAAGTGAACCCATGGATGAGGGGAGATTACTGTACATCATGGCTGCCATTTTACAGATGTGGAAACCAAAACTCAAAGATGCTTAGAAACCAGCAGGACTAGAGCTAAGACTCCGAATGATGAGTCCTGCTAGAGACCCTGAAGGGAGCCCTGGCTTCCTGGGGAAGGGCAAAAGGCAGAGCTGACTGACTACACCCGGTCCAGCCCTGCCCACCTCCACCAGCCATGCCATTCAAAATGCCAAGGACCTGTTCCCTCTCCAGCAGTCAACAGGCTGCAGGGGCCTCTTTTAGCAGATCTAACTCATGAGCACTTTCCTGACAAGGTATAAACATCTGCCATGAACAGGGTTCTTATCTTCCCCAACCCTGGCTTAATCCATGCCCCAGTGCTTTAGAAGAGTCCAACTGTGATAGCATCACCCAGGAGTGGCCATGTGTCATAGGTGAAAACATGGAACTAGTGCATGTCCCCTGCGATAAAGCTTTCCTGGGCTCTGACTTAAACCTGCCCTGTTTGTGTTGGGGAAATTCAATTATTCTCTGCAAAGTAATTTCCTGCACCTCCTAATTTCCAACAGATGTAGCTCCGTGCCTGGCAAAAACATTCAGGGGTAGCTTCTGTACCTCCAAACACATTCAAGCACACCTGTCCCAACCTCCCCAAGGCTCAGAAGCCCTGCAAGGAAGAGAGAGAGAGGATGCTTTTGGTGCTGGAGGGAGGAGCTCACACGCCCTGTGCATACTCAGAGCAGCTCCAAGGACAAGCAGCCATTTGCTGCATTGGCCCAATCTGTCCACAAACTTTCATTCAGCAACCACTATGTGTGAAAGATTTCAGAAGCTTCCCTGGTCAACAAATTGTGGCTGTCTTGGGGGTCTTTATTTACAAGTGAAAGGAATGGAGTGAGCATCAGCTTCATGACACAGCTTTAGTTCATTGAGTGTTCACTACAGGTCTAGGAGGTGGGCAATAGAATCCCATTTTCTAGAGGGGAGACTGAAGCTCAAATTACTCATAAAAGGTCTCCAGAGCCATGTGAATCTGTCACCAGGAGACACCTCCTGCCTTCTTACCATGCTGCCTTCCTGGGCTTTGAAATATTTAAAAGCACCAGACAGCCTTATTTAGGATAACTTCCATAGTCAGTCATGTTCAGAACAGAACAGAGCACCAGCTAATGATGGTGGCATCTAGAACAAAGTGGGGGCCCTTGCTGGCTGTCAGGGGGCCAGGGATCCCCATAGTACAGGTTTGCCTGGTGATGGGAGCCCCTGAATTACAAAGCCCCTGCTCTAGACTCTCATCTGCTAAGCATTGAACACTCATGGGCAAAGGGAAGATTCCCTCCCTTTCCTATCTAAAACCCAAGTTTCCCCCACCTCCTCCCCCTCTTCCTCTCTCACAGGGCTTATCACTGCTGATGCTGCATCACATCTCTGTGTGTCTACTTCTCTAGAGTCTATTAAGGCCAGCATGGGAGGGACAGTTCGACTGTCATTCTGGCTCACATAGCATGTATAGGGCTAGCACAGGCCTGGTGAAGAGGGCTCCCAATAACTATTTGTTGGATGGATAAATGAACAGGAGCCCAATGTGGTTGAAAAAGATACCAGAGGGCACTTGGCTACCTAAATGAGACACATCTCCTGCCCTGGATGAATTCACAGCTCTGTGAGAGCTTCCTAGTGAACGACCAGACCCATTTCAATTATCTTTAATGAGTCCTGGAGAATAGAAGTCAAAAAGATTGGCATCAAGTATCCTGTAGCTCCAGTTTCTAAATAGAGTAAAGAATTAGATTCTAGACTGCAAAACTGTGGTGGCACCTATGAATGATTCTAGGAGAATTGCACCAAGGATGACTGAGCCCTAGGAGCTCAGATGGCCTGCTGTACTGGGTTGAATACTATCCCCCCAAATTCATATCCAACCAGAATTTCAGAATGTGACCTTATTTGGACATAGGGTCTTTGCAGATGTAATTAGTTAAGATGAGATCATACTGGATTAGGGTGGGCCCTAAATCTAATAGGACTAGTGTCCTAAGAAGAGACTGGCAGGGAAGAATGCCAGGTGATGACAGAGGCAGAGATGGGGTGACAGCATCTGTAAGTCAAGGAATAACAGGATTGTGGACACACACCAGCAGCAACGAGGAAGCCATCTTCAGAGGGAGCATGGCCCTACTGACACCTTGATTTTGGACTTTTAGCCTCCAGAACTAGGGGAGAATAAATCTCTATTGTTTTAAGCCACTTATTCTGTGGTACTTAGTTATGATGACCCTAAGAAAATAATACACCCACCAATTGCACATCCTGTCAGATTTACCTCATTTCCTTCACAGAATCTCTAGGGCAGTAGTGAAGGCTTCCTGCAAGGCATGCCTTCCTTGGCCAGAGCCTCCTCAGATGGAAGGACAGGCCATGGTCAGATGGAACAGCCTGGTTAGGGAGGTACCGCTGCTGTACCGAGTAGACTCTTTCTCAAAGAGATGAACTCTTCTCCAGAGAATTCCAGCATATAAACAGGAAAAGCTAAGGTCTGGGAGAATACAAAGCAGGATCACTAATATGGTACTCTTTCTCTCATTTCCTTGTAGTCCTATAACCTAAATTAGACATAAGCCAACAACAGAAATAAGCAGACTATCAGTGCCAAGTTCAAGGATAAAGCAAATCAATCACATGGGACTAAAAGTTGACAGGACCTAAAAGATCACCTTGTGCAAACACTGAAGGGTTTAAAGGAAACTGGGACCTAGAGAAGGGAGTGGCACTGGTTGCCCATGGACATGCAGTGAAGTAGAGGCAGAGATGAGCCCAGGATTCTTGCTTTCATGCAGTTGGGGTAAATGTGAGGAGCAAAGGTGAATCTCCACTGCATGGTGAAGAAGTCACCATCAAGGCTAAGCAGGTTGTATGTGCAGGTGGTATGACTCTAGAACACACCGTTCACATTGTTCTTTGTCCCTACAGTTGTACAGTACACACCCTGCACCCCGTACAGGGCACCCTGACAATTGCCTGGATTGCTACCTATAGGGACTGCAAAAATGTCACTGGAGTACATCAGCAACATGGTACCAGTTAACTGAGGTTTCCATGGGCAGTTACGGAATAGAGAGAACAAGAAAAAGTGAGTCAGTATCACTTTTGTAAAAGCTAGTGCCCTTGAGTAAAAACACTCTTAGTGAGCTCACTACATCTGCGGAGTATTTCTGCAGTGTGCATGTGGAAGTTGCACCATGCAGCTGCAAACCGGGCCACCAGCCTTGCACGATGGCAGCTGCCAGCTGCTTGAATTTGTCAGCAGCAGTCAACTGAAGTTCCAAAAGGAGTAAAGCAGAACATAGCACTGTTTGTAGGGAACAAAGTTTATGACATGTCAATGTAAGCTACCGTTATCTTTAGCACATATGAGTGACTAACACTATCAAGTTATGAGTGACAGAAAAGTGTGCAGTAAACTACAGTCCCAAATAAGTGCAAAGGTTATGTTCAGTGCATGTTAGCCTAAAGAACCTAAAGAAAAAGGCATACAGGTTCTATTACTAGAAAATCCAATACTCCCTAGTCCCAACAAATATTTCAGGAATATTAGATAGAAGAGGTTACATCATTAGCCTGCCTGGGAGGCCAACAGATCTTGGTAAAGCCCTGATGGCAGGTTTTCTTTCTTTCCTGACAATCCCAGGATGCTGACACTGGTTGGCCCTTGGAGACTGTCCAGCCTAGCTATTATCATACCATGTCAAGGGGCCCCAGCATGCCACAGGATGCCTCCAGGGCCCTGCAAACAGAAGAACCCCGGAGCCTCAGTCTTTCTAACCAGAAAGACTGCCATCTTTTCTGTTTTATTCTTGGAGCTCTATGTCAGATTTCATTTTTTAAAGGGTTGTGTTGGTTTTCTCAAATAGAATGATTCTTGCTCTCCCTGGAGCCCTCATGACTGATAGCATGGACCCTTTCACCAGAGAGCTTGGGCTCAGCTCTTATCTCTGCCACTTACTAGCTGTGTGACTTTGGAGAAGTTACTTAACTGCCCGTGCCTCCATCTCCTCATCTGAAATGCGGAGATGAGAACAGTATCTACCGCATAGTGTTGTGAGGGGTACATGAGCTAGTCCTTACAAGAGTAGAACAACAGGTGGCCTGTGCTGAGCACTTGGTGATGTTTTGCATTCTCATTATACAGAAGAGGAATATGCCCCAGACAGGCAAAACAATGCATTCAAAGTTGCCCGGATTAGAGTCTGGGTCCCTGACTACAAGGTGCCCTCACAGCCCCCCGCCAGCTCCAATTACCAGCCAACCTCAAGAAGAGTGTGCTCCTGGTCATCCCAACTGGTTCTGTGCATCCACTGAGTTCCACATTCCCCAGCTTGAAGTAGAAGCTGAATATTTATCAAACTCAATGAAAACTGAATTCAGCTGTAAGTATTTTTGAGCTATTTGAATTGTTCTCAAAGGGGGCCTGGATGCTTGAGTTGAAGGCAGCAGAGGTAGGGATGGATGGATGGGGTCCTTGACCACCACGACCTGGCCAGTGACAGCCAGTGCCTCCCCATCTTGTCGGACAAGCTCCCCATGCAGGCAAACTTACTCGGTCACAAAATATTTACAAAATACCATATTCCCTGGATCCTTAGATGTTCATTTCTTTTTCATATTTCAGTGTTTCTGAAATGGTAACAAATCTTACAATCAATGCACACTTTTAATGTGATAGTGTTTCTTCTTTTTCCTCTGAAAAACTATTATTAAATCAATGGTGAGTCTTATAATTGGTGGCATGCTAAAGTAGAAAAAAGACCATATCTTGTAATTGATGCAATGGGACCCTCAATTTGCTCTAGGAAAAGACAAGTGAGGAAAGAATGGCTAAGTCCTACTGTGGAGTATCTGCAAATGCCCAGCTGGTGCGCTTCTGGGCGGATGCAGCCCTGTCCCTGTGGGTGGAGCCTGGGTATGCCCCAGGCCTGAGGGAAGTTGGGCAGGAATGGCTGTGCGTCATGCCTGGAGCCACACAGCATTTCCTACCTTTTTCCACAAACAGCAGAGATGGCAAGTAAGGCCTGGGCTAAGAGTTTCCTGGCCTGGAGCCCCAGCAGCTCACAGGCTGCCGGACTGACCCAGCTTCCCTGGCAGAAAAGCACACTGCGGGTGAAGGGTAAGTAGCAATGAGGGTGGAGAGCTTGGCTCAACGGGACTGACTTCATGGAGAAAATCATCTGCACTGCAGAAATTACTGCCACCCCCACTCTCTGTCCCCAGGGTCAAGTCCAGCGCCAGCTCCCATGTCTGTGTTTGGAACATCCTCCATGCCTTGCCAGAGCGGCTGTGAGGCACAGCGATTGGAGCGCAGTCTGCCCGGGTTTGAACCCCGGCACTACCACTTACTAAAAGGCATCACTCTGTGCAGCTGCCTCCCTGTCTGGAAAAGGGGCACCTCCCTCAGAGGCGGTGCTGGGCAGTAAAGGAGTTATAATAGTTAAAATGCCAGGAATGTGGCCTAGCACCTAGCAAGTCCTATTTAAGTGCTGGTTTAGAGATTTGCTATTTGCCTGGTAAAATCCTATTCACCCTTTGAAAATTCAACCAAGTCACCTCCAAGAAGCCTTCTCAGACTACCCCCACCACCACCACCCTCACGTTCTCCTCCAGCTGCCTCTGTTTCTTGGACATTCATGTGGAGCGGGGATCTTCTGGGAGAGGGTGCTGGTCTCCCCACCTATTGTCTGTATCACACTGGAACTGTCTGTTTATTCTGCTTGTTGGTGGTGAGAGCTTCATACAGGCAGGGGCTGAGCCTGGATCATCTCTGTGCCCCAGTACTTAGAACAGGACCTGGAATCAATACACCCTCATGACTGTTCACAGCATGGAGAGGAATGGGGTGGGAGGGAATGAAATGGAGCAGCGTGGCATGGGACCCGAAGGGATGAATGGAATGGGACAGTTGTGACAAGATCTCTTCACATCACAACAGGGACACTTGCCCGAGGCATATTCAGGAAGAAACAATCACCTTGATGTGGAAGGCAATTCCCCAGTTGGTGCCAATGTCTTTTAGGCTGGGATAAGCAGGTTTCCCTGGGGATGTCAGACCAATGCAAGCCCTCTGGGTCCTGCCTATGGGAGACGCCTCCCTCAGAGCCAGCAGAGAGCTCAGCTCTCTGAACCTGCCTTCAGGTTGCAGGCTCCATGGCAGGTGTGGCGGTCCCATAATGGAGGCCGGCTCACCACGCAGGGCACTGGCCCTAGCCAAGCAGCTGTTAGCAGCTCTGCTTGACTGCCCACTTAGTGAGTGCTGATGGGGATTCCAAAATTCCTGCCAGGCCTTTCTTAGGGGATCTCTTTTCTAGCTTTGTCACTGGGAGAAAGGTGTTGTTGGCATAACATGCCACAACTGTGCCACTGGGGAGCTGGCAAAGCTTACATCCCAGCTGTCCTGCAGAGGCCCCTTGGCTGACACTTCTGTCACACAAAACTCATTTTGTTTAACCTTCCTTTCCATTATGGCATTTTAACGAAGAAGTCACTTAAGACCTGCAGTGAAAAATACATTTTTCTAGAACAATGCATAACCCAAATACCATTTGCCTTTTCTTACCAATTCTTGGTTCATTCATCATCTTTATTAAAAATCCATGAAGAAACATCAGCCTCAGAAACTGCGGGGTGCCTTTTTCAGAGAAGTGAGGAAGAAAGGGCAGGAAAAAGAAGGGAAATCTGGACTCCATGTGAGCACAGTCACCTTCTCTTAATAAGCAGCGCAAGAGAGGACCTTTCCTCATACTCCACCTGCAGCCCCATCCAGGCAACTCCTTTTCTGAGATCATAAACCAAAACTTCTACAAATGAAGTGCCATTATGTAGAAAAAGGAATCACATAGTTCCTGATTCAAATCCCTGCCCTGGATATGAAAGCCAGTTGACCTGTGACAAGTTTCTTAAGCATTCTGACCCTTGGTTTCCCAATCTGCAAAATGGATATAATACTACCTACTTCACAGGATGGTGGTGAGGGTTAAATGACAAAGCAAATGTGAAAACACTTAGCAGAGTCAGGCAGGAGCAGATGTCCAGTAGAGACGGGTTCCTTCATAAAGTGATCCCTAAAGTTCACAGCCGAGGGAAGCCTTGCTGTTCCAGCCTGGCAGGAGGAGTGCAGGAGTTGATAAACTTCAGTTCAGAACTGTGCCCTAGGGTCTTCCCCAGAGCCTTCCAGGGGTCACGGGTGTGGTCTGCCCAAACAAGGCACTGCCTCCGGGAATCCTGGGCTCCTGTGAGCAGAGGAGTGCATGGCTGCTGGGCAGAGCCAACAGGGGGAGCCGTCTACGTGGAAGAGGGAAGTCAGAGTAGAAGAGGGGAAGGGGCAATAATGAACTGCCACTTCTGCCCCCCATCACAGTTCACTGCACCATAAATCCTCGGGAGGGCACCTTATTATTGCCTCCATGTCCCGATGAGGAAGCCGTGGCTCACAGGGGTGAAGGGACCGATCTGTGGTCTCGCAGCAAATAAGTGCGGGGTAGGGCTCTGGCCAGGCCAACTGAGTCCCCCCATAGGCCACACTCTTGACCCCTCCTTTTTCATAAAGGATGGGGACAGCTCCCCCAGATGCTGAGTCTTCTAGTGAGCAGAACTGGAGCCTCAGAAGTTGTCCTAGAAGCACCTCCCAGCACCACCATCCTTGCCAAGCTGACCTCCATCCCCCACCAGCCCCAAGGCACACAGCAGATTTCAAAGCTCCCCACATGGCCCCATATCAACTTCTACAAATAGCAAAATAAGTCAGTAGATAAGCAAACAATGTATTATTTATTATGAAATTCCACAGGGAAGAAGAATCAACCACATAGTAAGCTCATGGAAATACTAATACCACGCCTTTAATCCCCATTTTAATAGTGAGCACCTCGAGGCTGAGGAAAGCTTTTTGACCTGGCTCAAGTGGAGGAAAGTGGCAAAATAAAGTTGATCTCAGGTCTGCCTAGCTGGGGCCTAGGCCTTCTCCTCACATTACCCTGGCTGAAGCTCTGTTTGGTCCCCTGCAGTCCCCTGCTGTCCTCAAGTCCATAGACGAAGACGTGGGAATTCTGTATGCTGGTTCTCTCCCTGCAGTCCCCAACTTGCCATCTTCTCCCTGACACTTTCTGCTTAGGCCTCCCTGCTGAAAACAAGACCCTCCAGCCTAGGAGCTGCCTCCCTGACCCTCACCCCACCCAGTGAGGTGCCCTCGGGGAGCCCCTCAGTTCTCAGGTGAACATCCCAACCTGTCCTCCTCAAGTGAGCAGGTGCCTGTTGATCTCTCGCCTCCCTAGGTCTGGAGACTTGGCTCTTGCTGCCTTTGCTCCCACGGTGCAGCTTCAGCTCAGCCTGCAGTCTGTTCTTTCCAGAAGCTTGGTTCCAAGAGTCTAAATAGGGTGCCTTGGGAGGGGACCAGCCGGGTGCTGGGAGGACAGGCCCTGCTGCCTTTGGCTGCATCAGTGAAGAGCCTCTGGACAGCTGCCAGCCGGCAGCCCTGCCACGCAGGCCCCAAGCAGCTCTTAACTTGGGAATCTGAACATTTAAGCTGAGAAAGAATTTAAATGCATAGAATCAACTGACACAGAATGTCTTCTCTGTGTAGGCAGTGGCCTAGGCATACCTGGAGATATTATCTCACTTGACTATCACTCCATCCCATTTTACAAGGGAAGAAACTGAGGCTGGAATGTTTACATAGTTTATAGTTATGGGCAGAGGGCCACACAGCTGGCAAGTGGGATACCCAGGCCTTCCAGTGCCAAGTCCAGCATTCCCTCTGCATAGCCCTGCCCCCTAGCACCACACTTTTGTGGAAACTATTCTGAGAAATCAAAGCAACTCTTTCCTATCCAGAACTATAAATATCCAGAGACAGGGAGATGAGATGAGAAAACAGACATCCTTTCCCAGGATATGGGAGCAAATTCTTGCAAAGCTCCCAAAAGCATTTTGAGTTCTGAAAGCAAGAAACTGTCAGGACAGGGGAAAAAAGAAAAAGAAAGAAAGAAAGGGCAGAGTGCAAAAGGTGAAGGGTTAAGCTGACCTGACACTGGAAGCATCGTGGCTTACACCAGTGCCCTAAAACCAGCAGCCACCTCCTGCATGCTGACTGTGAGTGAGCCATGGGCTTGTTAACACTTAAAACAGCCCTATGAGGTAGGTACTAACGTTATCCCCTTTTTAGAGTTGTAGAAACTTGAGCACAGAGAAGTGAAATAATTTGCTCAAGGTCACAGAGCTTGTAAGCTTTAACCCCAGGATGTGTGGCTCCAGTGCCCAAGTTTGTGTCCACTGTGCTATTCAGCCTCCAGCTGAACAGCCCAGCTTAGGAGGCAGCATGCCTCACTGTAGGCCAGGACCCTGTTCTAGGTCCTAAGAGGACAGGCCTATTCCTGGGAGTCTACACTCTGCTGTCAACTCCAACTGGAAACCCAAATCCAGCCCTGTATTCCCAAATCCCCAGGACTGCAGGCAAGCCCTTGGAGGAGCCTAACTAGAGGAAATATATAACAGCTCCACCACTGAGGTCCCTGGGGTCTTCTCTTCCGCATCCCCCTTCTGTCCTTCCCCGTGGCCTCATGCATTTCCTCTGCCTTGTTTGCAGGTTGGAAAATTCATTTGTCTCCAATGCAAACCTGAAAACTGTCACTGCTCATAAGAGTGATGGCAATGCAGATAGCCCCCCCACCCCCCCACGCCCCCAGGACAACTTGCTAATGGAGTTGCTTGGAATTTAATGCCCATTTTTCTATGGAAACCATGCTAACCCAAGGAGCAGTCTCCAGCCAGCTGATCCACACAGCACATCTACCCAGAAAGGACTCAGCCAGCATTTACTCTAGTCTGCACCATCCAATACAGTAAGCACTAGCCACATGTGGTTAAAGTTAAATATGTTAATTAAAATTAAATAAGTCATACTAGCCACATTTAAAGTATTCATAAGTAGCACGTGGCTACTAGGTACCATATTGAGCCAAGCAGATCTAGAATATTTCCATCATCCCAGAAAGTTTGATTGGACAGCCTTGGTCTAGACCCTAGCCCCAAATTCTAACGCTGCCTAAGACAATAAATTCCTTCAGATGTTAAACTTGGAGTGCCAGAGACACAGCATCCCTCCTAATGGAAATCATGGTAAACTGCAGGCAACAGACAGGAGGGCTTTGGAATCACACAGCTGTCAGTCTGCTGCAGCTCTAACACTTCCTAACTATATTGTTAGACTCTCTGTGACTCAGTTTCCTCACCTGGAGTATGGGAACAATGCCCTCTTCACAAGGATCAAGTGAGACGGTGTTCA
The DNA here is from genome assembly GCF_030020395.1 of Manis pentadactyla. Taxonomy (NCBI): domain Eukaryota; kingdom Metazoa; phylum Chordata; class Mammalia; order Pholidota; family Manidae; genus Manis; species Manis pentadactyla. The sequence continues at coordinate 51,601,432 of NC_080027.1, forward strand.
GCATGCTCAGTGCTCCCTCTGCCCATTCCTAATGCTACCTGCTACCAGACAGTGGCCAGGGACCCAGCTCTAAGCAATCATGAATGACTGCCACACTCTGGAGGTTGAAATGGGGCTCCTAGTTGCACAGAGGCAGTGGTGGGGAGGCAGGAAGCTGGTAGGCTTGTGGCCTCCGCAGTCTTCCCTGTTCTTCTCTCATCATCGCTTGTCATTTCAGTCCCTGTGTTAGGATGATCTATGGCCACTTTGAAATCAGCAACCATGAGGGTAAGTACCCCAGTCGCAGGCATTGGTAGGGAAAGGGCAGGAGGAAGAGAGGGCCAGACATCCCACAAAGAGGCCCCGGGAATAGGAGAGAAGCCCTCAAGCCACTTGAGAATTCATCCATTCATTCAATAAACAATTACTGAGTATGTTAGGACTTCCTACTCGGCATGGAGGAGATAAGCTGTGTAAGACATGGTGCCACATTCAAAGTCTCCACAAACCAGTGGATGAGACCAACAGAAAATGCACAAGGCTCTAGTGTGGTAAGGGCTCTGATCCTGGGCCTCAGGAGCTTAGACAACAAGACGGTGAGTAAACAGATCTTAGGAATGGCAAGTAAGAAAGGTTTGGGAGGCTTCCAAGAGGTGGTGCTTGCACTATGTCTTCAAAGACAAAGTGTGGAGAAACACCCCAGCAAAGGAAAGTGTAGGAACAAAGATACATGGGGCCTGAATACTTGATGTCCCTACATCAGGCGGCGCCACAGAGCCAGGGCCTTCCCGGGAGGTGAGGGGATATGAAGGTGGAGGGAGCAGCCCATATATTTTCTCATTCTGCCACACACCCACACTACGGTGGCTGAGAGGAGCAGAAGCCGAGCCAAACGGCAGTCACGTTTAAAACTGCTGTTCAGACTTGGCCCACTTCATGGCTGCTCACATTCCAAGAGGGAGCCTGTTGTCATTGTAAAGAATGTTCTTAAGTTAGGGATCATTTATACATTAAAAAATAAAAATATATACAGAGTATGAGCTTGTTTAGATCATGAATAATACAAATGCTAACAGATGGGTTAGCACTCATTTTCTTAAAAGGTCAGATAGGAAAATAATTTAGGCTTGGCAGGACATACAATCTCCCTCCCAACTACTCGACTCTGTAGCTATAGCATAAAAACAGCCATAAACAATACATAAGTGACTGAGAGTGGCTGTGTTCCAAGAAAACTTTATTTACGAACATAGGCAGTAGGTGAGATTTGGCCCCTAAAGCTGACTCCTGCTATAAAGAACATCCTCGGGCCCAGCAGGGAAAAATGAATAAGAATTGTAGATATTAGTATTGTGGTGACGTTAATTTTCCTGAGTGTGATAAGTATACTGTGGTTCTGCAGGTGAACGTCTTTATTCTTAGGAGATACATGCTGAAGTAGGTAGAGGGCACAGAGCCTATAACTAATTCTTGAGTGGTTCAGGGAGATCATGTGTATAAAGAGATCAGGCAAACGTGGCAAAATGTTAAGAATGGTGAACCCAGGGAAGGGTATACAGATGTTCCTTGTACTAACATGGCAACTTCTTTGTAAGTTTGAAATCTTGGAGTTTTGGAGGAAAAATAGCCACTTGAGCCACTTCAGAGGAACAAAAGGTCTCCACGAACAGACATTCTGTTTCAGGACCCACCAGAGCGCTCCACTGGACCCAGCCCTTCCGCGGGCGGGTGCAGATGCCCTTGGTCGCCTAGCTCGCCTTTCTTGAGTTCTGCACTATGAGAAAAGTCATTTGAATGCTAAAATGAGTGCAGGTTCCTGGCTCCTTTTCAAACTCCCTTTTAGTCTGGATTCTTGTTCTCTTCACCCAGCAGCCTGCAGATCCGTTTCCTTTTGACACTGGGCCTCAAAGGCCATGGAGAAACAAGCTCCTTGGAACACCAGGAGCATTCCCTGTCCTGGGATTTCCCCCAGAAGACAGACTCCAGAACAGCCGCTGAGGAAAGGAGGTCATTAGCGGTCTCTGAGCAAGGACCACCTGGGGCCTGCAGGGGCTTAGTGTGACACTTTCCGCTAAGCCAGGAGCCGCTGACACTGTTAAAAAGGTTGGCAGCAGTACTTTCCCAAGTAACCCAGATCTGAATCTCCACTGATTCCACTGCAGAGTGATTGCCTAATTCTTGACTTACTAGTAATCAATACCATGAAAAATACTAACACCTCCATTAAAGTAGGCACCCATTGATTTCCATTAGGAAGGTGGAGTTTGGAGGCCCAGTATCTCAAAAAGCTTCAGTTTGGATATTTCATCTGTCAAGCAGTACCATTAAATACAAGGCATACAATTCCTGGAAGATGGTGAGCAGAGATGAACACCTCCAGGCCCCCCACTCCCCGCAGAGCATGGCCTTGAAGCAAGGTCAGTCCCTAAGGCTCCCTGGGCCTCTCTGGGCCCTCAACCCAGTCAGCCCCACCAGGGGATGCCCATCACTGACTCTGTAAGCTAGCTCAGGCCCATATCCTCTTCTGGAGAAGAAAAAGGGAAGCAGAAGTCCTCCATAAGGGATACATGTCATTGCTTGGGTATCGGGGCCCTGAAAGACTTGGTAAGACTTTCTGAACATTCTTCAGGAGCTAGGATCCAGAGATCTTAAAGGGTCTTTCCATCTCCAAGATGATGTCCTGTGGAAATAAGCACCTTGTATGTCTTCCATCATTCCCCCACAAATACCCTTGGTAGTAGACTTCATTTATTTGCAATTATGCACTGCCCTCATCCTTGTCTATAAAAGAATTACTACCTCCCTCCCCTTACTTTGTGATTTACAAACCTCCCTCCCCCGGGGTGCAGGTTCTGCCACATGACTTGTTTTAGCCAATGAAATGTGAGCAGACATGAAGTAGGCCAAGTCTGAGTACAAGTTTTAAATGTGACTTCAATTTGTCTCAGCCTCTTGCTTCTCAGCTACAATAAGCTGGGCATGTCACGGAATGAGAAAGTATATGGAGCAGAACCACAGCCAATGTACAGCTTGCATGCAACACAAGAACAAAATAAACCTTAGTTTCATAAGCCACTAAGACTTGGGCTTGGAGGCTGTTTGTCACATGGCCAAACTTAGCAACAGTTGGCTAAGCAACCTCCAATACAGGAACAGCAAGTGAGCTGCTTTGCATCTGTATCCTATGGCTCCTATCCATCACCTAGCAAAGCCTAGGTCTGGTTCATCTTCACTCTGACTCATTTTCCATCCATTTACACCTGAGGCTCCTTAAGGAGTGATCTTCCCAGCAGCTCCCTTCATTCATGACTCATTCGTGCCAGTGACTCCAGTTTGGAGAGGGAAAAACAGGCCTAATATTTCAGCAACCCCCCTGGGGATCTCAGAACAAATATTACCCCCTTTCCCTTTCCTGAAGACGCTCCACACCAAAGCAGCCAGATACTCATGTTTAAGACAGGGAGGGAGCTCGACACAGGACAGACACTGAGCTGGCTGTCAGGAATGCTGGACTCTAGCACAGGTGAGGTCTCTAGGCCATGTTACCCCTTAAGCCATGAGTCTCCAAGGGCCTGGCTGACACAGGCAAGACTCTCCCCATCTGAACTGCTAGTGGTTTTCTTTCCTTTTGTTTTTGTTTTTTTCTTCTTTTTGGATCAGAGGTTTTCAAACCCAGCCCTGGGCTCCTCACAGAGGTCTCAGCAGACAGCTGAGTTGAGAAGAAGCCTATGGCCAGTGGACCCTCATCTCCTGCTCCAGCCAGACCAGTTCTGCTTTGATCTGTTGAACGAATTAAGTTTCCAAATAAGATTCTGTCTGGCCAGGAATTCTATGAAAAATGCATTTCAAAACCACTGAACTGGTGATCTCTGAATGCTTTTCCAGCACTGATGCGCTCTGAGCCTCCCCAACCCCTGACTCTTTGTTCATCTCTGGTCCTCCGCTTCCTTGTCACTGTAGTCAAGGATTTACTAACACCCAGGGCACAGCCAGTGATGACTGACAAGTGAGAATATAGTGAGGAAGATTCAGAACAACTCCACCAAGAACTCTAGAACAGATGCATCTAGTTCTGCAAGGCAGAGAAATAATCAGTTCAGGGAGGCCACTATGGAAGCAAGTACATGGTTTTAGTTTTCTAAGCCAGGTTTATCTTCTGCATCAAGTGTCTGGGTGAGACCACTGCTGGCCCCAACCTCAACATCCCAACTGGAAAAGAATTCTTTGGAGTGAGATTCATACTTTTAGGTCACCTCATATGGCCACAATATCTAGCATGAGATTTCACATGTTAGACTGAGTCTGTCACAGACCACTCTGGCCCACGTGCCTTGGAAACCGTCTCAGGCTGTAGAGCTTTGTTGGGGTATGTGTTGATCAGAATTCTCTGATTCTCATCCCAAACTGCCCTCTGACACACCCTTTCTGTATCTCTCACATTATCTCTGAATTCTTTTAAGAAACTCTAGTCTCAGAGAATGTATAGGCCATGGGGTCTCGACACAAGGGAGGGAGAGTCTCTTGGTTTGCCAAAGCCCCTCTGGCAGAGCCACATTCTGAGCCTAGGGGAAAGGGGTTGAGTCGTAACATTCAGACCCTGACTAGACCAAGGGCCACTTGTCATCTGCCGGGGCATACTGGGCTTCCTGAAGTCACTGGACAGCGCCCCATGTGACGAGGACCCATCCTCCCGGCCATCACGGAGCACGGGACAAGGAGTGACCCGCAGCAGCAGGGCAGAAGCAGCGGTGACTGTGACCTGCATTCCAACTGCTGGTCAGGAGGCAAGAAGGCAGTGGCAGGAAGCAGGGACCATGAAACAGGGCCTGAGGCTGCTGCGGCAGCCACAGGAAGTTTACTGGAACAGAGAGAAGCTGGCCCATGGAAACAGGAAATGCCCAGAAAAGAGAGAAACTCTGGTTCAGGGAGATTTATGTAAGAGGGATGTGAGCAGAGCTGCTGCTCAGGAAGTGAGGGCCTGCTTGATGGGAAATGCAGCTTGGATTTTCCCAGCTAGAAAAATACACAGAAATGGCCCAGATTCCTCTGTGAGCAGAGTTGATACGAGTGAGCTCAGCCAGGCTGAGCCAAAATAAAGGTGAGCTCGGAACTGCACCTGGAAGAGAGACCCATCTCATGGGTCAGTATTTCCCCAAAGGCTTTAGCACCACACCAGCTGTGCGCATGGCAGGAGATTTAATGTGTCCGACTGAGTCTGTCATGGACCACCCTGGCAGTCCCCTAATCTGTCTCCTACCTCCTTTCTTGTCCCTAGTCCCTCTGTTCTCCACACTGCAGCCACAGCACCTTCTTCACATTGCAGATTTGTATTGTCTCCTCCCTTTTGACACAGCCTGGCTGGCCTGGCATTGCCCACATCTGCTGACCTCTCCTTGCAGCTCAGCCCACTGGGCCTTGGGGGATCTTCCCCTGCCCACAATCCCAGCCTCATCTGGCCTCCTTTCCCTCACTCCCTAGGTCCCTTGCACACACACTCTTTTCCTCCTTGGGGACTCTGCCCTCTGCCTAGAAAGTTTTTTTCCTTATGATTCACCCAACCAACAATTTCTTTTCCTTTCACGCTCCACCTAAACCCCAAACAAAGCTTTCCCTGCCCCCTCAAGTTCAGGAAGTCTCTCCCCGTCAGGAAGTCTCTTGCCCTCATTCCTCTCACCATACTCGTTTTCCACCTTGATTGTACTGCTTGCAATGAGTGCTGACCCAGCCCCTCTCAGGCCGCAGACTGTGGTGAGCAGCACAAGAAAGGGCTGGCCTGGGTTCCCCAGCACACCCTCAGCACTGGCACTGTACTTGGTGCACTCAGGGCTCAATAAACTGTTGTTGGACAGTTGAATGAATGCATGATTTACTCTCCTGTAAAGAGATAGTCTCCAAATTGCCCCCTGCCCCCACATCTACCCTCTAGCCATATTAAACCCATACCACCATACTGAAAACATGAAGACATGAGTTAACATTTACTGTTTCTCATGTGACTCAGCTCTTCCTAGGTCATCTCACTGAACCCTCACAGCAGCCTAATGAGTTAAATATTATGATTTCCATATGACAAATGAGAAAACTGAGGTTTAAAACACATTTAGTTTCTTGCCCATAAAGCACATGGCGAGCAGGGTCAAGATTTGAACCCGGCCAGCTGGTCCTTGGCCCATGTGTTTAGCCACCACGTACAGGGCAACTTTAGGACACAGAAAGCAAAGGTTCCAAGAGCAGGTGTTTGGAGAATCAACTCCTGACTCTGCAATGGAAGAAGGAAACCAATGGATCTGCCATACTTCTCCTCAGCATGTTGGGAAATGAGGTTATTTGGTGATAAATGTAGCTCTTCAAGAGTAGTGCCACTCTCTGAGCCCCAAGGCTCCAGTCCTCTCCATGACTAGGTCAGACCAGAGTCAGAGGACATGCCCAGTGACTGCTCCATTCCTCTGGTGAGGGGCGCCTGCCCCTGGCAGTTAGAATGTGCTGTGGAGCGTGGGGTGCTGTGCAATTTTTGGATCAACCATGTCCCTAGGGCCCCCTGCAATGGGTGCTGCAAAGTGCTGGCTTTGATAACCTCTTGTCAATTAGCCGTGTCTCAGGCCAAACATAATATCTTGACAAAGAGTGTTTTAATTCAGTTCAAATAGACTTCCTCCACAGAGCCCATAATATAAAATGAGGTTATTTAATCTAGAAAGAAAATCCAGTGACCTGGAAAAAAAAAAGGTGTGTGTCAAAGTGACTCTTTTGTTCACCTGCATCTCCATAAGCTCTTAATCTGCAGGTAACAGTGTCTGCCTGGGCTGCAGACTATGAAGGTATTTGTTCACTCCAGGGTCCCTGCCCTGTCCCTCTGTTCTGGGATGACATGGTGAGCTATATGCCAGTGATGGAGGCCATGACCCCCTTATTGACTAGGAATTCTTTGAGAAATACTTTGCAAATACAGATTTCTGGCTCCATCCCTGGAGATTCTGATCCAGCAGACCTGAGGTGGCCCCAGGCATCTGTATTTCCCCATGTAAGCAGGGCTGTGGGTCAGCAGGACACCAGCAAGTAGTAGGGTGGGTGCTGTTGTCAGGCAGCGTCTTGCAGGAATCCAGGCTCAGTCACTCCTTCCCATGGGATCCTAGACTAGGTAACATCTAAGCCTCCGTTTCCTTATGTAGAAAAGGAGTACACAGTATGTGGCCTGCTTGCCCCTTGGGAGGCTCTGAGGAGTCAAGGGAAATGACACGGTAGAATAATAAATTAGCTAACACTTTACTCACTACTGCCCATGTGCCAGGCACCAGATGAAGCACTTTGCTTGCATAACTGTTTCATAAACATCATATAGGAGAGTTAACTACTGTTACCTCTGTTTTAAAGATGAGTGAACAGAGGCACAGAGAGGCTAGGTGGCTTGCCCAAAGTTGCCAAGTGTGGGCTGTGAGCTCCGCTGTGAATCCAAGGCTCGGCTCCTCTCCAGCCCCACCCGTGAAACCTGGCGAGGCCTGCATGTGTGAGGCAGTGGTTCTGGGCTCAGCTTTCCTGCCCCTCAGCCCCTGACAGCATCAGGAGGGAAGGCTGAGCCCCAGGGATGGGAGGGACAGGAGGAGCCTCGAACATTAAACATGACTGGCCAGTGCCCTTCTGCAGGAGAACAAGGAACAGATGGCCCTTACCTCCCCGCCAGCTATCAGGGGGCAGAAGCATGCTCCCGTCTCTGCTGACCAGGGAGAAGGAAAACACGACGGCAGTAACAACCCCAACTGGGGCACAGGTTGCCATTAGGAATAGCCAAGGCCAGAAGCCAAAAGTATTGATAAGAATTCTTAAAACAACAGTCCCTAAATATGTACGTTTGACAGAGAAGATGCTGCCATAGAGAACCAACTTTATGCAAAACATTTTGAGCTGTCATTTCTTTGCACCTCCACAGTAGCCCCATGAAGCAGGGCTTCTTCTTGACCCATTCTACAAGTGACAAACCTGGATCTCAAAGATACTAATTAAGGCGTCCCAAGCAAGCAATGGATGCTGGGTCTCATTCACATGGGCCCAGCTCCAAACCCTGCCCTTCCTGTCCCACAGCGTCCCCCAGAGAGTACTTTGCATCCTGTAAGGTGGGCTGATGCCAAGGCAGAGGCTCACCCCTCACATGTGTGTCCTGGAAATGCCCTGCACACAGCTTTAGATACCAAAGATGAAACTCCATGGGACATGTGGGAATGCACTATGCTATGGTGGGGGTGCCCACCGTGAATGTTGGTCAGGCCACGATGAAAAGTTAATGATCACTTAGTGCCAGGAACTTGCTCAAAGATGACATTACTAAAGCTTCATACCCACCAGACCAGACTGTTTTATTATCCCATTTTACAGATGCAGAGCCTGAAGCTCAGTGAAGGGGAAGGGAAAGAAGGGGGTGGGAGAGCTCTTCAAGGCTGCACATCCCCAGCAACCTTGCCTGCCTGGGAAGACAGGCTCAGCTGGGTCAGCGCAAGGCTGGTGGAGAACAAGGAGCCACTGTGAACAAATCTCCAGATTCTGAGGGGAAAATGAGATGTTTTGAGGACAGATTTTCTCTCCACCAAGGGCTCTGTGTGCCTGAAGGGGATGTCCTATTTTCTATCTTGTATCCTTGTCATTGTCTCAGTAAGCCCATTGGGAAGATGCCCATGCATGAATGTCAACAGTGACTTCGTGAAGCTGAGCTCAATCCTTCATGTGCCAGGAGGCTGGGGTGTGGGCCCCACTGCTTGAGGCTCTGTCCTGGGGCTTTCTGCACACCACAGCACTTGAGGCTCACAAGAACATTAAAGGTTGGTTTGGTCTATCAAGATTCTCAGTTTAGAAGAAAAAGCTCAGGGACACTAGGCTGCCTGCCCAAGTCTCCCAGCTAGTCCCAGGTGGAGCTGGGCTTCAAACCCAGGCCCCAGAGCCTGAGCTTTCCTTATGACACCACAGTGTCTTTCAGTAGCAATGAGCATGTAAGCCAACTGGTTGTTGTGGATATGGCTCCCCGCCCCACCCATGGGAGAGGAAGGGCATCACTCATCACGTGACAAGTTCCATCAGCACTTGGGGGGCAGGGAGGCCACCTTTCCCACCCATTGTCTGCGATGCTAGTCAAGGAAATGGTCTCCTTGTGGGAAAACTGCCAGTGGGTCAGACCAAAAAAACCTGGGCCTGCATCTTACAGAAGGGGCCAGAGAAAGCAAAAGGCTTCTGAAGGCTGCAAATGCACCCTTGATCCTGCTAAGGCCAGAAAGCTGGTCAAATCTGCTCTCTGAGACTAGGAGGGTAGAGATCCTAAAGGCTAGGCACCCAGTGGGTAGGCCTCCCCTTTGCTCTGGGCTTAGAGACTAATTTGGATAGACAGCCCTGACCTTTTGTATAATCCTGCATTACTTTATAAGTATCAAAACATATAACCCTCCCTCAATACCTAACCACGCCTATATTCTGGCTATGCTGCAGGATAGCAAATCCTCCCAGAGGAGGCAGCAGACCTGGCTCTGGCGCGACCTTTCATCTACTTAAAGGAACCCAGAGCATCACGACCACCAGGATGGCACATGAGGTTTATTTAGGTCCAAAGTCTGCTTCATGTCATGAAAAGGATACCCACCAGCACTGATCACTTTCCAAGATGGCTAAAGGGAAGCCAAGAACATTCTGGGAGCTGATGTTAAAAGGGAATTCCTTCTGCAGAATGACCAGGAGAGCCACACAAAACAGACGGAAACAATTCAATCTTTCCCCCAGCAAAGGAGTCGAGTTAGGAAAGCAAGGACGAGCAGAAGCATTAGGATAAACTACTCTGAGTGCTGGTGCAGGCTTGCTGCTCAACACTCCTGGGAGCCTAAGGAATTGTTTGCTCCATCCTGGCAGGCCCAAAGCATGCAAATTAATAGCCAGGATTTATCATGAGGTGTTTTTCACTGGTATTTTTGGACCAGGTTTCTTTAAGTATTTGGGTTCATCTATCTAGAATGTGTCCAGTCCAGTTACTGCTCATAACACATCATAAATCCAATATTTAAGAGAGGTTTATTTAAGCCAGCCTTGTGTCCAGGTTCCAAACTCATTACCATGAACAATTAATTCCTGGCAGAGCATCAGAGGGTGGGAGCCAATACACTGGATCTGTGAGCTGCTGACGGCCACTCACAGTCTCTATGGGGGGACCCCCAAGGCACCTTTTCCCTGTTCCAGAGCCACTTGCCATCCCTGGATCTACCTCTGCTTTTAGGTGGCCACACCTTTGCTCAAGTGGTTCCTTCCTCCTGGCATGCCCTCCCTCCCCCACATCTTTGCCTTCCAAAATTCTAAATAATTTTGAAGACTCAGTTCAAAGGTTTGTTCCACAAAGGCTTTTCCTGACCATCCAAGGCAAGACTCTCCCTCTTGTCTCTCCAGCCTACACAGGGGTAAGTGAAGAGGTTGTGAATTCGCAGACCCTGGGCCCAGCCCCTTCTCCTTCTTGAGCCTCAGTTTCCCCATCTGGGTAAGGTGGCCTCAAAGTTCCATTTAGGCAAAAGCTGGCTTCGGTCCTCATGCCTTGGAATCATGCCCTATGTTACCTTCTACATGAGGCCATGAGTTCCTCGGGTTGTACTCTGCTCCATCCACCCTCACGTTCTCCCCAGCACAGTGTGCCTGGCAAACGGCAGATGCTAAAAAACAGCAGAAAGGAGAAAGGAGAAGGGGAAGGTAGAGAGGAAGGGAAGAAGGGAAGATAAGCCACTCAGCTCAGCAAGGGGTGCCATTCATCACTCTTTTAGAGAAACACGTATCATTATGGTCCCTCCTTGTGGTTTCAGGCTCAAATATTAAACATAACATCCATGCTTATTGAGGGCTCACAATGTGCCTCTCACAACACTGGAGGGGATGACCTGATCCCCACTTCACAGAAGAGAAGATTGTGGTTCAGAGCGATGCAGCAACCAACCCAGGGCCACCTGGAAAGAGACAGAGCCAGAGTTTAAGGTTCTTCTACTAAACCACCTGGCTATATATTTTTCCACTTTTTTCCAGAAGGCAAAGCAGTGTGACACATATGAAAGCTACGCAGGTAAGAGTACGTGCCTCCCTTGTCTAGCCAGCTGATTCTCCATGGCAACTGCAGGTTGCTGGGCCCTGATTCTGGGACAGGGTCTTTGGTCAGGCCCCCCCATCGCTGCTCACCAGGCTGCGGCTCCACACAGAGCCTCATCCTGGCTTCATAGACTGAGTTTGGAATAATTTAAAGAAAAATCTAAATGACAGAGCATCATATCATTCCAATTAATTTCCCCAAAGAGACCAGCCACAAGGTGTTGTTTTAACCAGATGTAGTGAGAACAGAGGACAGTGGGGTGGGGGGTGGGAGGGAGGAATTACAAATATTTGTTGAAATGTTCATCTACTATATGCAGGCACATGTTCTATGTCCTACAAGGCACTCTATACATGCCACCTTCATATAAGTCTCACAGTGATCATATGAGGAGTGATTACTATCCCATTTTACAAATTAAGAAATTAGGCTCCAAGAGGTTAAATACTTTGACTAAGGTCACACAGCTAGAAGGATGTGGAGCTAGGATTCCACTCCAGGCCTGCCCAACTCGGAAGCTCAAGCTGGGGGCTAGGCCTGTTCCCTCATGATCACATGGTACTAATGAGGTCAGGCCTCTGGGTGTATGGCCCACATTATCTGAGAATGAGAATGTTCTTTGTAAACTGAAACCAAATCTTGAAGTTTTTTTTTTTTTTTGCTTTTGTACAGAGAAAAATCTCTCTCCTTTGACCATGACCCAAGCTGTAGCTGTCACAGTATGAATGCTATGACATTAGCTCCAGGGATGGAACAAGGTGGGGTGGTTGGCTGAGGGCAGGCCTTCACCATGCAAGTCAGGGCAAGGCCCTAGGGCTGCCCCACCCGCCCTGGCTGGGTGTTACCAGTGTGCCTTCTATAGACAGAAACCAAACCTCCAACTTCAGCGGTTGTCCAACTACCTCTGCTGCCTTTCAGAATGTCAGACTGTCACCCTGATGCAACACTACGTATCAACAGCACTGATTGAATGTGTGGCCTGAACTCAGTTTCCTCATCTAAAATGGGGATAATGATACTTACCTGACAGGTTCGTGGTGGGAATTAAATAAAATAATGTGTGTGCCATGCTCAGCCAGTGCCTGGCCCATACCAAGGGCTCAGTAATGTTAGCCATTATTCTGATTGTTATCATCACCTTTCAGCAGAGCATCAGAGGGTGGGAGCCAGGCCCTCGTGAAAACCGCCATGGAAACCACTGAACCACGCACTGCTCCAGGTCACAGAATGGAGCCTGGCCACAGCAGGGACAGCTCTGCTCACCCAGCCTTGCTCCTGGGTCAGTACTCTCTGAACTTTCCATGACCACTATCTGGAAACTGCCTAGCATATTGGGAGCCGAGTGATTACCTAGTGTCAGAAAAGGAGCCCATTTGCACACCTCAGAAGTGTAAAGACCCTGCCCCTTCTGGCTTCTGTTTAATTAGAGACAGCGTCCCTGGTAAGGGATCTGTGCCCACTCTCTCCCCTGCAGTCCAGGACGCCTACATGAAGCCCACAGAATCCTGGGCTCTAGACCCAGGAGCTAGCAGGTTTGGATGATTAGGGGACGGGTCCTAGGAAGGATAGAACCTTTGATCTTAGTGGAAAGGGGAGGCAGACAAGCTCCCGGCTGGCCCCTTTGAGGGAAAGAGTATTTTTGTCAGGAAGATTCCTGGTTTGGGACATGCACAAGTAGAAGTGAGAAGACAGGGACTGGGTAAGGTGGTGTGGCCATGGCTTCCAAGAAGCAGGAAACTACCCTATATGACAAGAGGAAAGGCTGTGGCAAACAGGGAAGAGAAGGAGCAAGCAAGACCTCAACCCCAAGACACGACCTTTTCCGTGGCCTTTCCCATATTCCCCGAAGTGCAGGTGCTGTGAAGCCCACACGTGGGACTGCCTGAGGGAATGGTCTTTTCACCGGCATTGAATTGGGACAAAGCAGAGACCACAAGTACATAGGCCACTGCCAGACATGGAGGGGACGCTGAGAAGGGCCCCAGAGTGTGCTGAAGTCCTGGAGAGACCGGTTACGTCCCTGGTCCATGGGATCAGAGCCGGGAGGGGGTGAGCCAAGAGAACCCTAGCAGCCATCGGGTTTGCACAAGGACTCAGGGCAGACCCTCCTGATGGTCACTGGCTAGAAGACTGATGCCCAGGAGGAGGGACTGAAAAAGAGTAAGAAGGAAAAAATTAAACTCGATAAGCCAAGTGATCTCCTCGCTTTCTCCTTGTGACTGATCGCCAGAACACTCTTTCCAAGTGAGAGAACACTGGCCCAGTGTACTGCTTTCCTGCAGGTAGAAAGAACTCTAATTAAAAAGTAAATTGCAGCTTGAGTACACCTGGTAATGTGTGCAATGGCCTTGAGCCAATTAAGGTTTCCCTTTTATCCTTTCCTTTGCCAGCATAGATTTATTGCTTGGCTTTTAAAGAAAGAAGAAAGGGAAAGAGCAACAAGATGTTTTAGGAAGAGACACTACCTCCCAGAGTCGGGAGGTATGGGGGAGTCGGGGCCCTGTGTGGCAGGAGGCCTGGGCCTCCTGTGTCAGGACAAATGGGCACTGCAGGTGTTTGCCAGCTGCCGCCTTCCTCTGGGATTCCTGCTACATAAGCAAAGGCAGCGGCAGGAAGAGAAAGGCAAGTGCCAACCAGTCCTTCCCTACCAGCTGTTTCCTAAAAGCAGTCTCTGGACGCTCCAGGCCTAAGACCGAAAGGGCTATGTCAACAGCAGAGACCTTGGGGCTTGGACCGACTGGCTCCCTGGTGATCCAAAGGGGATGGGGTGGCCTCTCTGCACTTGGGCCTCAGGAAGGAAGGAGGTGAAGGCAGCGCTGCTGGACAGCTGGGGCAGGGGCGGGCCACTTCTGGAGCTGCACCGAGCCAGGAGGGCAGCCTGAGTCTCCTGGTCAGCAGCATCCCAGCAGACACGCCGAACCGCTGGGAACTGGCTGTGGACAGACACCATCCCAGTGGGGTAAAAATGAGAGTCCAGGCATTTGTCTGGCCAGGGGGTGGTGAGGACAGAGGAGGGGTAATGTTCTACTGCCAGGGCACAAGGTCATCTCTCAGGAGCCTGAGCCTGCTGGGCCATGCTGGTATGCCCACAGTGGTATCTAGTGAGTGCTGAGCCAAGGCCCAGTGGCCACCATCTCTCAGGCTTGACCAAAGCTTGGAGGCAGCAGACAGCAGGTTACTCAGCCAGGCTATATGGCTTGCTTATTACAAACAGTGACTTCTAAACTCGTTTTAGTCATGTCAATGTGTGTCCAAATGAAGTCCTATGTGAACACCAATATATAACAGAGAGAGCAGAGCTGCTCTGGTGGAAGTGGGGGTTTAAATGGAGGTCTCTATCCCTACCCATCAGGTCCACGGCCTCCTGATCACTGCCAAGGGCATAATCAGAAACCACAAAGATCAGACAGGGGCTTCAGAACTGACACTCAGAACTCCGGTGGGGAGGGGCAGTAAGTGCAGATGTGATGAAGATTAATTGATAATCTGTGCCTTTCTAAATAAACTATTAAGTCCATTCCTGTGTACTTGAGGCCATGCCGATAGATGATTTTATAAATCAATGTGCTGAGCCCTAGAATGCTTAAGAACTAATTTCTACATTTTAACTCTCTTTTGTTTAAGAGAGTTCTGGGAGCACAGGGGGTGGGTGGTGGTCGAGATGCAGCTTTAACACGCCACCTCTGTACCCAGCCTATAGCTGAGCTGTGACTCAGGAACCACCTGTCAAATGGCTTCATGGGACCTGAGAACTCAAGAAGACACCCCTCAAACCTCAGTGTGGTGGCTTTCCTATAGTCATGACAGGAAGGCCAGAACGGAGCAAGTTTAGATTCTGCATCACTCAACTCTGGACAAGAAAGCCAAAGGGGATGAACGGATAGATGGATGGATGGACACAAGACAGATAGAAGACATCTCTGTGAAACTAAAGGCCTCTATTCTACAATCAGATTAATGCTGGCTTTACCACCAGCTTACCTTGCGACCTTCGGCATGTCACATTCTGAGTTTTGGTCCGTGCTCCCAAGATGCAACCCCCATTGTGAAAGTACCTTTGCGGGCCCAGGGCAAAGGTACTCTTCTCTGTTACTCATCCTAAAGGCTGACTGAGGAAGGCACGGGCCTGTTCCTTCTCCACCCTGAGGCTTAACTCTAGGTTCTCCTTATCAAAGGCTTTCATTAAACAATCCCTAAGACATTAACCCCTAAATATCCAGGCTTTCTCATGCCTCTGCACCTCTGCCTAAGCTGTTCCCTCAACTTGGAACCCCTCTCTTCACCATTCTGCTCCTGAACTCTTGCTCATTTTCAAGTTCAAATGCCCACAGTTCTTACGGCCAAGAAGTTCAGCCACTGCAGGTTACAGATTAATGAGACCTCTCCAGGAATAATATGCAAAATAGTTTATACTGGAATAGGATGAGCACCACCCAAATAGAACACCCAGCCAATCCAAACAGATGCTCATCAAGTCGGCCCATAGGGCCAGACTGGCATGTTCCAGGAGCTGTCAGCCCTGCCTCCACCTATCACCCCACATCATGGCTGTCTCTCCCCCTGGCTTACTGTGCACCTAACTCACTCCTGGGCTCAGCAAGGATGAAGGCAGAGAACAAACAACTCTCTACCCGCTGATAAGCATCTCCATGAGCAGGTCTATGACTGCAGGACCAGGGGTTATTTCCACCCCAGCCTGGCCCAAGCAACTGCACTGGGACTTCTGTAACCTTTACCCTCCTCCACCATGGGGCGTCCTAGTGAAAGGATGCCAAAGACTGCATCTTCCTCCACAGTGCCCCCGTGAAGCCTACTTTGCAGCACCCTGTGGCCCTTGGAGAGAGGGATACAGTGTGTGTATCAGTGAGAAAATGTATGTGCTGCATGAGTTGTGTCTGTCTAGTGTCTCAAGAGAAGAAGGTTTGCTGAGCTCCAGCTGTGGCAACTGGAAAGGCCTCATCTTTCCTAAGTTGCTCAAAAACACAGGGCAGAAGTGCCCAGAGGCCTAAGGGGCATGGCAGAGCTGGGGTATGGGGACAGCGGCACAGCCCACACCAGTGCTGGAGGACTTGGCAGAGGGCAGAGGGGGAAACCAGGGCAAGAGGCAGGAGCCAGGCAGGCCTGGCTTCCTGGCTGTTCCCTGGGTTCAGAGAACTGCTGAGTCCCACTGGCTCTCTGATGTAACAAATTAATATTTTTGTTAGGTACAAAGGGGCCCTAAATGGAGCCAGGTGCTAGTCATATGCAATTCCTGCCTTATTGGGATGCCTGCCAGGATTTTCTGCTGTTATCCTGCACCTGTAATCACTGCTGACCTCTCTGCTACTTTGGGTCTGAACACTGATCCAAGTGGAAGAAGAGCAGCTGAGACCCCAGCTGAGCTGCCACCCACCCATTTGTCCCCTCCCACTGTCCACACTCACAGCCCTGCTGCAAGCCCAGGTCATCTACGCTAGTCAGGCAGAGCAAGGCTGCAGAAGGGGGCAGCTCCTTACTAATTCAACAGGGGCTGCTACCTGGGTGCTCCAGCTGCCCCTGCCAGCTAGGCTTGCAGAGAAAGAGGAAGTCTCATAGAGAGACCTAAAAAGAATGCATGTGTCTGTTTCATATTCAGCAGGAGAGAAGCATCTAAGCTGGCTGGGGGCTTGTGCTTATTCCCAAAGGGGCTGCCACCCTCCTCTATAAGCTAGGAGCTCTGTGCTTCAGGACTGACTCGAGTGCCTACAGGGGCTGATAGGCCACCAGGTGGCAGGCATCCAGGTAAATGAGATATCCTGAAGAGGACCAAGTCCTTGCCCTCATGACAGCTACAAGTCTATTGGAGGAGAAAGACAACAAATGAGCAGATGTATCAAGTAATCTCAGCTGGTTATATGTGCACAAAGAGCAACAAAGCAGAGGCAACAGCAAAGAGGTGAGTGGCTGTCAGAGCACACCTTCTGGAGGTAAGGTCTGGGCAAGGGGCTGAATGAAGACAGGAGGAGCAGTGCAAAAAACCAGTCTAGGCAGAGGCACTGAGGCAGGAACGCAGCTGGTGTGTTTGAGAAATAGCACAAGGCCAACCCGGCTGGAGCAGAATGAGGCTTGCAATAGTGGCGAAAGAGGAGGGCAGAGCCAGATAGCAAGGAGCCTTTGCCCTGGGACTTCAGTGCTACCTGGTGGGGACTACATGTCCAGCCACTATTTCACTTGCCTGGGCCACTGGAATGTGAGCAGAAGTGATATACACCAGTTTGAAGTGAAGCTTTAAGATCCATTATGATATTCAGACATTATTGCTCCCTCAGCCTGGATCTTAGAGTGAAGACGTGTGAAGCAGGGCTGATATTCAATGTGAATGGAAGATAGACCTTTGGGGTTGAGAGCATTGGAGATGTTACCACAGTATAACCTAGCAGAAACTCACTAAAGAGCTTTGTGAGCCCCATTAAAGGAATTTGTTTTTCATATAATGAGTAACCACTACAGGGCTTTGAGAAGAATGTCCTGATCTGATCAAATTTTTAAAAGACTACTCTGGCTGCTGAATGAGAACAGACTTGCTATCAGCTGTGCTCCCCTCCCTAGTCACATAGCATTTCCATTGCCACAGGCTCCCTGAAGATGGGCCACCCTGGGCCTTCAGTGGGGAGGGTGTAAGATACCCCTGAACCATCTTCCTCATGTTATTTTAGATCCCAAACTGGAAGGCACTGGCCGCTCTTTAAGTCCAGCCTTGGGAAGGAAGTTCGTTTGCTCTTTTGCGGAAGCCATGAAGGCCAGCAGAAATAGGATGTTTTCCAGCTATCTACTGAGAAGTTGCATTCAATTTGTCACTATATGAGGGGATTTTTCCACAGTATCACAGATCCAAGCATGAAATTTCAGTCTCCTGCTCATTTACTGGTCAGGGAAGATAAAGCCAATTCTGCCCCTGCTCCTTCATTCTTCACAAGACCATCTCTTGGCTTCTCTCCCCTTGCACCTGGTCCTTCTGGATGCTTGTCCTCTTGTGCACATCTCAGATCCCCTAATAGGTGATGATCTATTCAATGCCTCCTTCTGTTCCCAAATATCTCACACAGTGCCAATAGCAGGTGCTCAGTTAGCATATTTTGAATGAATGAATAAATGCATATTACCAGAATCCATAGGTGAAAATAAAATGCAGAGGACAAAAAGGTTGTTAGCTCTGGTTCTGGCTGAAAAGTACATGAAAGCTGGACTTAATCAATAAATGGAAAAGTCTGTAGCTACTACATTCCTCCCTACCTGGACCAGCAAAGGACACATTTACATCCCATTTCCCAAAGGTACAACATCAAAGATCAGAGGAGGTCCTGTGAGATGTCACTCATGCAAATGCAGACCTTGAGAAGGGCACACACATCAAGACAATTCCAGTGCCCTGACCACACCACATATGTAACCAGAGAAAATGCTGAAATCTTTCACCCCTTTAGTAAATCAAAAACCAAACCAGTGATGTACACACTTATCAGCCAATGGTCATTAAACCTTCACAGCGTGCCCGGCATTAGCTGCACCATGAGGGAGAGAGGAAGCTGGCCAAGATATGGCCCTGTCAGCAAGTGATCTCAACACTGATATCAGACCCAAATAAGTGAATTTTTTGTCCTGGGCAAGTTAACAGCTCTCCACAAAATGAAAGCCTATAAGGTCACCCTTAGTGAAACAGAAGTGACGCATATTCTTGCAAGTGCATAAGAATTCAGAAAGAAATGGCATCATGAGCTAGCTGCCTAGGGACACTTCAAGTTTTGAAGAGTGTTGGCCAGGCAGAGAGGAGAAAATAGGACATGCAGAGAGGAGCAAAAAGGGGAAGGAGGAGAAGTGGCTCCTGAATTCCAGGGACTTGGTTCCAAAGGCAAGAGAAGTGGCCAGAGGCAAAAAAAAAATTGAAGCAAACTGTCCTGCCAACAACTGGGGACAGGATGGTCAAGGATAGACACTGTGCTGTGCCAGGAGAGGCCCGGAAGTTATTTGTAGGGGAAAAAAAAAATACAGGCACAAGGGGACAGTTTGTATTTTACAGTCTTAAAAAAGTAAATCAAAGGAAACAGGAACCCTGGAGACCTCAGATTACCAAAGGATAGCAACTGGATAGGAGACACCATAAGGGAGACCAGTTCCTGTTCTCCAGGGCATTTCAAGTGGCCACATTACCACCAGTAAATGTGGTGGGTGCTTAGAGGAGCACATCTGAACAGGTAAGGACAGGAAGGGAAGCCTTTAGTAAAACACTCATAGGGCCATTTGTTCCCTGAGATTCTTGGGACTGTGGAATACAAAAATGCAAAACCCATATGCCAGAGTGCAACTTACTCCTGTTATTCAGCAATATCTACAAGCACATATACACATAAAGCACTTCGGCTGTAGACTGAAGTATGATGGTTTTCTTCAGAAAAAGTGCTTGTATGATGGGCTGTGAGCTGAACTAGCCATTTTTCTCATGGAGCACTGCTTTTACTTGAAAGAACTGACAGACCATAATTATTCAAAGTTGGGAATCTGGCAAGGCTTTTCTCAAAAATGAAAGAAGTGAGCTAGTCAATTAAAGGAAAATAACTGATAGTATTTTACCCAATGATAACGTGCAAGCTCATAAGCAAAAATTAGAACTTTGGAGACTTGCATCCACCACCATGAGCATGACACTCTCAATACTTATGACTTCTTATGGTTACCAATGGTAATATTAATGAAAGTAATTTCTGTTACTGTACAATAAAATGTATAAACATTTAGAAGATCTGCATAACACAGGGAGCATATCTTTTCCAAATGAACAGTACAAAGTGTTGCAAAACCATGCTTGGGTAAAAGATAAGTACATAAGTTCAAGATAGACCAGTGGATTTTAATGTAACAGAATACAAAAAGCTTATTGACATGGTTTTAGATTCCACATTGCAACTAGCCTCTAAAAACTTACCACCTATTCCAGTTTTGGTGTAGTATCAAGGAAGAATATCCACAATTATCTGAAAATGTTATTAAAATTCTCTTCCATTTTCCATCTATATATCCATGTGAAGAAGAACATTTTTCATATACTTCAGCCAAAATAACACATTGCAATAGACTGAATGAGAATCCAGTTTTCTTCTATGAAGTCAGACATTAAAGAGATTTGTGAAAATATAAAACCATGCCACTCTTCCCAACAAAGTAGCTTTCTTTTTGGAAACTAGCTCTTTTTCATTAAAGAAAAAAGGTTATTTATGTTGATGTATAATTGAGTTTATTATTGTCATTGGTAAATAAATTAATAAATAATTATTTTGCAATTTTCTTAGTTTAATGTGGTAAACATTGACGAATATAACCTACATGAGCAAAAAGCTCTTTCAGGTCCTTGGTAATTTTTAAGAGTGTAAAGGAGTCCTACAATCAAACATTTGAGAATAGGTTCAAACAATTGTTAGACATTAGGGAATTCTACTTGCTCACAGCCCAGCATCGATAAAACTCAAACTTGGCCTCTGAATCCCAATGAAAAACTCCTCCTTATTGACAAGCAACTGCCAACAGGAACATTTTGCTTGGGCTGTAAATAGTCAGGGCAAGGTTGATAAAATAATTTGTTTCAGGGTTGATATTTAGCTGGTATACACTGGTTCCACCATACCAGTTATTAAAATACTGAACTTAAAAATCTTACTGTTTGGTAAAAAGCCACTGCCCCCTGCCACTTGAAATACATATGTTCCCCACATCCCCTCACTGCCCATTATCCTGGCCCCTTACCCAGGGCTCCAACCCTTTACCAAGAACCAGCAACTAAACAGTCACTGCATCTCACAGCAGGGGACCCCCAGCCACCTGCCTTAGCACTATAGCAGGATCTGTTCTGACAGGACACTGCTAAATGCCATATCAGTTGTTCATATTTTTGAATATTAACCTTCCTTGGCTCACTCTTTCAAGGATGAGAATACTTGGAGGCAACTTGAGACTTGAAGGGGACAACTTTTCAGAGGGAGGGAAACTGGCTGGAAACACCAGGAAGCCCGGGTCACTACGTCAGGGAGACAGACCCCATAAGCAAAGGAGGCTTGCCTCTAAAGAATGATTTACACACCGAATCAATGAGAGCTGCAAGACGCAGCTGTGAGACTTCTGACTTCTCTGTGAGATGGAAATGAGCCACCACCACATCTAAGCACAAATCTAGGAAGGAGCATCCTGTAGTTCAGCCCGCTCTTTGAGTAGGACTCCAGACCCAGCTTTGCAGGGTTGCCCACTGTCAAGCAGGGGAAAAACCCTCAAGTGGGAAAAGCTGAGATTGATGCCTAGAATCTAATGTCCTTCAAATTCTGTCTCAGAAGTGACATCCTAGTGGAGTAAGACCAGTCATCACCATCAAAGCCAGAGTATAGCAAGGAAAATTAATGAACATTTCTCCCCTTTGATGTCCCCTGGTAGGTGGTCAAAGTGAAAGAGGAGGGAGAAGCTCATGGCTGGTACAGGCAAGGTGACGTCACCCCCACTCCCATTTCGAAGACTTAAGCAAGAGGACCTCTCTATGATCCCCAAAGTTAATATGAACCCAAAATGCAGAAACCTGAGGTGAAAGAGAGGGAGAGAAGGAGAAAGGAAGCCTTTCCTCTAATTCACTGAGTGGCATGTCTCCATTAATTACTGTTATAGGCATTTCACAGATCTACATTTTCTTTTCTAACCTCCACATCTTTAAACACACAGGTCTACCTTGAGGCTCCTGAACCTTTCCTCAACCTTTTAGAATTGAAATCCAACCCATCTTTCAGGGATCAGTTCAGATACCTCTTTCTTCCATGAAAACTTCCCAAAACCTGCTCACACATCTGCTCAGCCGGAAGTGAGCCCATCCTCTGCTGACCTTCCATCACACATTCTCATCATTCCCTTTCTTATGGCCTTGCAGCCCTCTGTCCAGGTCTTCACCCACATATTGGCCTATGAATTTGCAGGCAGGGACTACATCTCCCTGTCATATCCCTCTGGATACCCCGCATAGAATCTGGCATTGCCTGTTAACTACATCAATGGCCGCATGGATGGAGATAGGAGGATGGAAGGAGCAGTGGTATAATGCTCTGCCTTGATTCTTGCCAGGGGAGTCCATTCTTACCTCTGCCTACTAGTTAAGAATTTTCTCCCTGGATCACAAAGATGCTGGGTTCAGCAATATCCTTTTTCCCTTATCATTCAGTATCCTGACCAACCCCATCTTCTTCCCCCAAATCTGGTGGACGAGGACTCAGGGATGCCATGAAGCAAGAGGTGATTTGTCTAGGTCAGCTCTGGGACCCAGGGAAAATTTTAGATTTCTCTGTCCAAAGATACTGCAAACACCCTACACATACAGGTAAGTGGGATCCATCTCAGCACCAAGCCCCAGCTCTAGGATTTATTGAAAGTGACTTGTGATTTGTACTTTGTCACTTTCCCTTTTGATGAGAACAGATGTTATTTGTTTCTAACTCCCAGACACCTGGACCTAGAAAAATTCCCAATGCCCCCTTAATTACCATCGAGCAAGCAGTGCCCATTAGAACTCTCTACCTGCAAGGCCTGTTTCTGCCCAGCCCTGAGGAAGCAGGATCAATGATATAGGTTAGCAGAGCGATCGCAGTCGGCATGGGAGGGGTGCAGCAAGTCTATTCTGGGGATAACTGCATGCATGGAATCCCCAGGCATGGGATCACCTTCCCAACTGATAGAAGCAAATGAAGTGACTCTGAATCCCTGGATAAAGGGATGAAGTGTTTGGACCTCGATGTTTAGCTGCATGCCCCTCCCCTGAGGGTCCCTATAGGAGGAGAGGGAGAGAGGGCCTTCAATCATCCTGCAGTTTGAGTCTCCTGCCAGGGACCAGTGAGGAGAGGGGAAGAGGTGGTCAAATCCAGCGTTTTTCCAGGAGAGAAGCACATTTATGAAACCCAAAGATCCTCTTTACTCCTCTGAATAAACAAGGTCTGGAGCTCCTAAACAGAACAAGCAATACCCTTTGCCAAAGATTGTGAATACCCACATTCCAAGGGATCTTCACATTTAGCCATGTTGCTAAAAAAACAACTCCCAAATAAGCCCCAAAAGGAAAACACTGTACCACGGCTCCCCCTTTGCTGCTGAACAAACTGTTAGCTCTACACTCATAGGAACTTCATCGAAGAGGGGTTTTTTTGTCTTCAAGCCTTAAACAGCTGATTTGTACAAGACCCACAGCCTTGCTGAATGCTAATGACAGCCCAACCCCAGCTGGGGGAGTGACACAGTTTGTCCATCACTCCCAGCACAGCCACGCAGCACCGCCACCCAGCACCACATAAGCCAGGAGCTTCAAAGGCCTGATCCCGAGTTGGCTGCTCACAAAAATTCCCAACAACCTAATCTCAGATCCACAGCCTAACTGGTGCATGGCAGGGCACAGGAACACCCATGTGCTACAGAACTATGTGACCCAGGAAGGCAGAGACCACGTGGCCACAGGAGCACACACTGTGTCCACAGCCACAGAACTTGATCCAGCCATCAGAGGAGAACGAGACAGAGTATCAAGAACCCAGATCCAAGGTCACCCAGGCTGGGTCCTGCTTGTGGCTCTGATGCTTGCTGGCTTTGTGATTTATGCTAAGGTAATTCTTAAATATGTAGCAACCATAGAGCCTGCTCACGCAGTAGAGATGGCTGTGTGTCCATAAAGTCCATTTCCTTTTCCTCCTGGGCAGCCAGCTAGACTACATTTCCCAACTTCCCTTGCAGTTAGGAGAATTCCCTCACCACACAACTGAGTTCCTGCCATTAAAACATGGTGGGGTATTATGTGCTCCACTTCCAGTCCTGGCCCATGAACACCTCCCCTGAGATTCTCCATGCTCTCCATCTTCCTGTGTCTGCTGGCTGCATGCAGAGGGTCCAGTAGAAGGCCTAAAGGCCCAAACCTGTACCCTTAGATGGAAGGAAGACTGCCAGCTCGCCAGGAACTTCTACACTGGTCACTGGGTAAGTGACTATACATTTTTGTGGTTTAAAGCCACTGAGGTTTGGAAGTTAGAACTGCAGTTAACTTTTCTTACTCTATCAAGTATATACCAGTAGGATATCCCCTACCCCCAGCCCACTTACTTCTGACACCTCCATTTCCTCACTGGTGAAACAGGAATGTCACTGTCTGCTCAACAAGTTACTATGGCGATTGACAGAGATCACATATGAAAAGCATCTAGCACAGTATGTGGCTCATGGTGGACTGAATTGGACAGACCTCACTGGGTTCCTTCTTATCCATGCTTCTCAGGCTCTTCCTTTGTAACTGGAAATTGTTCCAAACACTCCCTTTCTATTTTATAGGCAAGTGGTGAGGGAGGCCTTGACAGCCTGAATTTTATCTTCCTCCCTTACATTTTTCAACCACAGTCATTCTGTTCACAAGGAAAGCAGTAGGTACTGCTGCCATTTTAAAACAACTTGATAGAATGCTCCCTTCTGGGTGAATGGTGGGGAGGGAGGGGGAGGAGTCAAAAGAGGCTGAGACAGAGACAGAAGCGAATGCTTTCAGTGCTGGATAGAAATACAATGAGCCCAGCCATATAGATAGGCCCCTATATACTTTGAAGGGACCAAAATATACCAGTAACAAGGTTTGAGGCCCTGAGAACACATCTATAATCCTAAAAGCCAACACCCAGCTGTGGTTAGATGCTACAAGGACTTAAGGATTCTAGTTTTGATGTAAAACATTTGTCAAAGGTTCAGATTCTGTTGTCACACCATATGCAGTCAATTCTTTTCCCACCTGTGCTATGTGACCCTGGACACATTATTTAATGTTTGTGCACCTCAGTTTTAATACCAGAAAAGGGGAGTAAAAAAGTATCTATGTCAGACTGTTCCTGTGAAGATAAAATGAGACAATTCAAATATAATACCTGGCACATAACAAATACTCAATAAATATTAGCTATGCATGTCTATTTAGCACAGATCAGTTTTCAACCAGTTAAAGAGACTCCTATTTCTTTAAGCGAGTCCCTAGAAACACTGTCAAATGTCTCCAGAAGACATTTTTCTATTTAATGACTCTAAAGAGACAGAAAAGCTTTAATCAATTCCCGGAAGGAAAAGGCTAAGAAATTACATGCACAGTTACAAAAAAAAAAATCAAAGATGTTTCCCACACATTGTCCAGCAGACAAAAACATATTGATATGCTGTTCCTGCAAGGAAATGGACTGAGTTTTCTAGATAATCCTGAACCATTCATCTTTCTCACTATTATTCTCCACTTTCTGGGGCCAAAAAGTACCTCCAGCCAAACAAGGGGTTCCTTCCCCCAGGTTCCTACCAAGTTCCCAGGAGGAAGCATGCTTCCTCACCTTATGGACACACAACACATATTCTGCATCTGGCACAAGCTCAAAAAAACATTAAATTCAGAAAAAGGGTATATACCACAATGCCTTCTTAGGAAACCAGAAACAGTGGGGAACAGTGGGAACATCAGTCATGTAAAAATTCCACCACTCATCAAAGCACATTTGGGGGCCCCAGTTCTTTGAAATACCAAAGGCAGGACAGGGGCTGACTTCCAAGGGAATCTGGGACCCATCTTGGAAATATTTAAACATAGCTCCAAAGTTTAAAGAGAAGGCATGGTACTCTGTGAACTTAAGTCATTTCCTTCTTGAGGATCCTGGTTACCTTTCTTGTAGATAAAACGTCTGGAGTCAGACTAGGACAGAAGTTATACAAGCTTTCTTTTAAATCTGTCTGCTGCAGCCCCCTCTAGGCAGGACATACAGTATCCATTTCTCAATGGTTCCAACTGCTCTCTTTTATATTATAACAAGGCCTTATCACCCATTTAAGTTACCTGCCTGGCATTTGAGTTTGTGGCCCCTGACCTGGAGGGCCTAAAGGGATGCTTCCAACTTTGCCAGTTCATGAGTCTAAAATATCTATGATATGAAAAGTCCACACCAAATCCCTTCCTCAGCTATCCAAATTTGTGACAGGCACCACAAAGCTCGGCTGTCCTCCTCTGGAAACAGACTGTGGCTAACAAAATAGCCGGAAGGTATGCAAGGGATTTTGTTCCCTTTTCTCTGCATGTAACATCTCAAAATACTAAGAGAGTATTTATGTAGCTAGTCCATGCCTGATTATTTTTCTACAATCTCCAGAGGCTACTATGAGTGATTTTCACCATCTAACAATGTCCAGCCTTCCCAAATGTACCTTCAAGTTCCATGGATAGGATTTCAAAGATGAGCTCCATGCTCACTGGAACATCGTTCCCTCATGGTACCTGCAGCTTTTCAAAGAACTGGTCCTCATGTTTGGAATATTAGGAGTGGTAGAATTTTAAATGAAGGACGCTTTTCTATTGCTTCTCAGCTGCTCTCTGCTTAGCTAGGGGACAAACACAGTAAATACTCATTTTTGGAATTGAAGGCAGTTTTCACTCTGCACCAGACTATGTGTATGTCTGTCTGTATGTGAGAGAGAGGAGAAATCACTGTTCTTCCAAAAGGATTGTCAGATGCAGATGGCCACAGTACATTGGCATCCACAATTCCTCTCCAGAGGGATCTCACTCCAGAAATGTCTTAAAGGCTGAAAGGCTCTCTTCTATCCACCAAAGTTGGAAAACCACTAGCCTAAGTCAGTTCTTAACATTAATAACCCCATGCAATTTTTAAACAGTTTTACTGATATGTAATTCACATACCTTTCCATTGGCCCACTTAAAGGGTACAATTCAATGTTTTTTAGTATATTCAGAGTTGTGTCTATATATCACCACAGTCTAATTTCAGAACATTTTCATCATTCCCAAAAGAAGCCCTGTACTCATTAGTAGTCATTCCCCATCTTCCACCCTAACACCCATTCTCAGTTCTTGGTGAACACTAGTCTACTTTCTGTGTCTACAGATTTGCCTATTCACATAAATCAAATAATATGATATTCAGTCTTTTGCACCTGATTTCTTTACTTAGTATAGTATTGTCAAGGTTCATCCACACTGCTGCATGTATCAGTATTTCATTCCCTTTTATGGCTGAACAATATTCCATTGCATAGATACACTATATTTTGTTTATCTATTCATCAGTTGATGGTCATTTGGGTTGTTTCCGTTTTTTGCCTATTATGAATAATACTGCCATAAACATTTATGTATGAAGTTTTCATGTGGACATGTGTTTTCAATTATCTTGGATATATACCTAGGAGCGAAATTACTAGATCACATAGGATGTCATGTTTAAAATTTAAAGAACTTTCAAACTGTTTCCAAGTGATCGCACTTCACATTCCCACCAGTAATGTATGAGGATTCCAACTCCTCCACATACTCACCAACACTCATCATTATCCATCTCTTTGATTAAAACTAACCTAGAGGGTGTGAAGTCATATCTCACTATGGTTTTGATTTTTGCATTTCCTGAATAGATAATGATGTTAGCATCTTTTCATGTGCTTATCCAACATTTGTATATCTTCTTTGTAGAAATGTCTATTCAGACAATTTGCCCATTTTTAATTGTGTTGTTTACCACATTTTATTACTGAGTTATAAATTTTCATATATTCTGAATATTAATCCCTCAACAGATAAATGATTTCCAATATTTTCTCCAATTCTGCTGTTTATCATTTCAGTCACTTGGTAGTGCCTTTTGATGCATGAAAGCTTTTAATGTTGATGAAGTTCAATTTATCTATTTTTTCATTTATCACTTGGGCATTTGGTGTCATATCTAAGGAGCCTTTGCCTGACCCAAGGTCACAAAGATTTATGACTGTTTCGTTCTAATAATATTATAGTTTTTGCTCTTACATTTAGGTCTATGATCCATTTTGAATTCATTTTTGTGCATGGACTGAGGTAAAGGTATAACTTGTAATTTCCTTTTGATTTCTCCTTTGATCCCTTGATTATTTCAGAGTGTGTTGTTTAATTTCCACATACTTGTGAATTCTCCAGATTTCCTTCTCTTATTGATTCCTCACTCCATTCCATGTGGTCAGAAAAATGTACTTTGGATGAGTTCAATCATGATAAATTTATTTAGTCTTGTTGTATGGCTTAGTATTTGATCTCTTGTGGAGAATGTTCCACATGTGCTTGAGAAAACCATCTATTCTGCTTTTATTGAATAGAGTAGTTTATAGATATGTTAGGTCTTGTTGGTTTATAGCTTTGTTCAAATATTCTGTAACCTGATTGTACTTCTGCCCAATTGTTCGTTATTTGAAGGAGGCATTAATGTCTCCAACTGTCATTGTTGAATATTGTCCATTTCTCCTTTCAATTTCCATTTTCGTGCCATGTATTTTGGAGCTTTGCTATTAGGTACAAATGTGTTTATAATTGCTACATATTCTTGATGGATTGTCCCTTTTATTATTATACAATGTCCCTCTTTATCTGTATTAACATTTTTAAAGCCTATTTTGTCTGATATTAATATAGCCACTCCAGCTTTCTTAAGGTCGTCTTCTTCCATCCTTTTCCTCTCAGATGACTTGTATCTTTGAATCCAAAGTATTCCAAAGACTCCCTTAGACCGTGTATAATTGCATCTTGTGTTTTCATCCAGTCTGCCAATCTCTACATTTTGAGTGGACACTTTCATCCATTCACATTTAATATTAAGGATATAGTTGGTTTCTATCTGCAGTTTTGCTTTTTGTTTTCTGTACGTCTCATCTGTTTCTCTGTTCTGCTATTCCTCCTTTACTGCTTTCTTATGCATATTTTCTTTTATAACATTTTAATTTCTTTAATGATTTTTCACTATATTTTTTTAGTTATTTTCTTAGTGGCAAATCTAGACCTTAAATTATACATCCAAGTCCCTTAATTCTGGTGAAAAATAGAAACATTACTTCTATTTAGCTCTAGTCCCTCTTCTCCATTTTTGTGTCTCCTTTGTGCTATAAGAGATTTAGATTTTCTTAAGTGCTTTGCCATTCCATGTATGTGCTTACAACTTCTATTTTTTAAAATAATTTTCAATAGTTGTGTCTGTTTCACAGAGGAGAGGATCCACAGAACTCCTCACACTGCCATCCCAGAAGCGCTTCTCCTAACCCCATGTGATTTGCACTGAGAAAAGAATCATTTAAAGAACAGCTGGCTCCATTTTCCAGTGTTCTGTTTACTTCATTGTGACCATATTTTCTAAGCTAAAAATAAGGGGCATGTGATCTGGAAAGAGCTTTGTACTATGTCCAGGTACAAGAGTCAATATAGGCAGTTAAGCTTTGGAAATACTAGAGTTTATAATACATTTAGATGGCTTTTGGGGACAACAGACCAGAATATTTGAAATTGGGTTGCTCCAGAAAACCTGTGGATGTATAGTTACTAAAGCTCTGGTTCTTCAAAAAGAACCAGAAGGGATTCCTGGCTGATACAAAGTCTCCTTTGAAAGGGAACAGTTCTAAGCTGTATCTTCCCATCAGCCATCTCAATTTGTGTTTGGTGCTCCTCCAGACAATCAATGAATTCTAATAGGAATTTGACCTGGAGAGCACTAGGCTCTAAACAAACCCCCCTTAACAGCCAAGACTAAACCTGGCCACGTAACACCCAGTCTCCAAAGGCTGGTAGGCTGCTCCACTTTGATTCTGAAGCAGTCACCACCTCAGCATTCAGAATCGATGGAGTTTTTTCTCTTAGGCAACTTGGGAATTTCTCAACTGAAGCCTAGGTATACGGGTGTAGGCAAGGGGAAGGTGGCCTGGCAAAGGGAGGGGATGGAAATAGGACTGTCTCAGAGACTTCATTCCAAATGTTCCTGAAATCAGACTCTGAAGTCACAAGAGAAATCTGGTTTTGAAATGATAGACAGCCCAAATCCCCTCTGCCATCAGGGTAACACAACCTCCCTGGAAATATGTATCAGCCTGATTGCCTGAGATTGTGTGCAAACTAAATATTTATTATCTTCATGTGTCATAAATACCGTATTTTTAAAACCCTTTTTCTGTCCTTAAAAAGATGTGTGGCTTTTATTGGTTCCACTGCTACTGGAGATGCCTGGCCAGTTGGGGACTGCAAGGACTATGGGCCACAGACCTCCAGACTGGGGGAAAGTGGGGCAGAATGTACGACAGCCAGAGTTATTTGAAAGCATAGTAAGTTTATTATCTATAGATTGAATAAATGTATCTTATTCATGTATGTGTAACTATTTTTCAAAGATGTGCATTGGTTTGATTTAACAAGTTAAAAATCCATTTAAAAGCATTGTTGAATTTCTGACCATTCATCACGTGTGGTCTCCACTGGCGACACCATGCTGACCGTGCCATACACTGGGCTGGATCTCAGTTTACAAATCAGTGAAGTGAAGCAGGCTTACTATTCAGGTGACCCCTCACTGAGCCCACACTGCTGGGAAGGGGTGACAAGCAATTGGCTTCTAGTCTTAGATACTCAGGGCAGATAATACTTGGTCCTCAATAATCTGCAACATCACACCACTGAGTGGCAGCACCAGGACTGGAGCCAAGTTTGTCTGACTCTAAACCTCAGCACCTTCTCAGCGGATCAGAAGGCCACATTTGGAACCAGAACCCAGAGCACCATTGCACAGCTTCCAGAAGCTTTCTGGATTTTGCTCCTGTTTTCTCAAACTGACAAAACCAAAAGGCCTGGGCTCCCAAGGCAAAAAGAAAGAGATAAGGAATTTGGGAAGCTTTTCTGCCCCAGGGAAGAATCGGCCTCAATGACAGTTTGGTATTAACTAGCTCAGCCATGCAGGGAAGCATAATTAGTTTCCCAGCCCCGGGTTTCATTCCAATGGTCCCCCACACCCCAAGGGCTATACAATCTGTTTGAAATGAAAAGAAAAATCAAATCACTGCTTTCCTGGGCTGACCCATGGGGCTATTGCTCCTGGCTGTGGGCAAAAGGTGAGGCAGCCATCTGTCTATTGAGGTAAAAAAGAATGAAATAGTCATTTTTAAATGACATTTTCAATTGTTCCCCTATGTCTGCTATACCCTCTTCTACCCTACTGCTTAAATGACTCCTTTCAAATTGAAAATCAGGGAGTAATAGTAAAAGAAAAATCACAGTAATCTGTGGCTCCTGCTAACAGGCTGCTCTGTCCCAGCAGAGAGTTAGAGAAGAGATTTCTTCCCACACCCATTTCTTGGACCTGATGTCTGGGGAGAGTAGGAGAGGCTGTGGTGGGCCATAATGAGGGGCCTGCAGGTCCCAGCCCAGACCTGCACCCATGGAGGGTGATTCCCGGCTGGCCACCAGGGAACCTGCTTCAGGCCGCCCAGACCCCAGCTCTGTTCCCATGCCATCTCCTGCGCATAGCGCTCAAGGAAATCCAGCAGGGCAGGAAGGAAAAACCCTCTCCTGACTCCAGAGTTGCCCCCTCTTAGGGGCCCTGCCACCTTTTCCCTAAGTGTGAAACAGCCAGTCCCAACTCACACTGTCACTCTGAGGACACCTCAGGATGGTGGGATTCATTCTGGGGTTCCCACAGGCCTCAACGCAGACAGGAGGCCAAGTCACTGCCACCTGGCTAGGAAGCCAAAGGCCAGGTTTCCCTTGGCTCTGTGGGCCCTGAGGAACTCTTTATCTTTTTCTTGGGAATTAAGCTATGTTTTCTCCTTCCTACTGAATCTCCAGGTATCCACTTAAATGACCTCCCCTTGGTCCCTCCCTGTGAAGCACAGCCTCCCTATTTAGCCTTTTTCTGGCATTATTCTCTGCTTCTGGTTTATTTTTCCCCTTCCAGACCCACAAGATTGCTTTCATTGGAAAGTGACCACAAGTGACAGCTTTATTAAAATAAAGACACCGAGGGTCCCCTTAAGGCTTCAGGCTTCTCTCAACAACTGATTCCTGGATCTCCGTGCAGGAAAGCACATTTTATACATACACACTTACACGCCCCACTGAGCTGCAGCTTCCCTTTGATTAAACCTGGGAAGTCTTGTAAGCTATGAGGTGCCATGAGGGAGACGCCAGGAGCGAGTGATTTCCTGTCCCTGACCAAGAAGGAGGATGCAGCTTGAGACAGCCTTGTGGGTACTAGCCACCCCTGAGTCTGGAGGGATGAGAACCAGCTCTTTAGTCCCCTGGCTTCCCTTCCAGACACCTTTGAGGCCAGAGACCTGGATATGAATCCTCTCACTAAAAAACTACATAGTTTTAGGTAGGCCTGCTTATTTATTCATTCAGTCACTCAACAAATTCCTTCTTAGCCCCAACAACATGTTTGTTGCTGTGTGAAACTGGAAAATGGAAAAGACAAGACCCTGTCTTCACCCTCAAGAAACCCACAGTGTAAAGGCAAAAGCAGATTACCAGTTCCAGCACAGTATAGCTTTTTCATCTGTAAAATGGGGCTAATGTTATCATAGACTTATTTTAAGGATTAAATAATATAAAGTGGATTAAACAGGGCCTGTCAAACATCTAGTCAGTGCCTGATAAATGTCAATTTTCTCTCTTTTCCTCTCCTTGATGTAAAATCTCTGCCCCTCCTTCATTCACACCACCTCTGGGATTTGAAAATCTGGGAAGAAGGATGCTCCCTTCCCAAACAGATGCATCACCATGAGCTGCAGGCTCACTTGGAACCCACGTCAAGTTTTGTGCTATGTCCCAGGAGTGAAGGTGACCCCAGCAATAGGGTGCAAGACCCAATGACCCAGACAGGTTAGGAAGGGGGGACTGAGGGGCACCTCCGGCCTCATCCCCTCAGACCCCGTCTAAGGAAATCTGCCCATCTGAAAATCTACCCAGCCCTTATCCCTTAGGCATCTGACTTCATCTGAAAATAGACAACTAAGGATTTGCCTTCCTACTGCAGGAGTTTCTTCTGAGGTTGAGGGGAAGTAAGTAGTTACAGAGGGAAATTTTCCAGGCCTGATTCAGGGCCCCATCCTAGTCTCCAGAGCCTGGGGGTGGGGGACCTTCAGGGCAGTCACCAAGTCACACTGGGCCATGGATCCCTTAGCAGTTTGAGGGTGAGGATGCTGACGTTGCCTCTGCTCTAGCAGCTCTGGGTCTACGATCCTTCAGACTAGAGCCCTCACAGACAAAGCTCACCCTTCCTCACTAATATAAGAGGAAAGCAAGGAGGACTGTATTGAGCTGCACAACACAGCCCTGTAAGTTTCAAATATTGACCAGGGTGAAATAAGACATTTAATTTTTGATTTAGAAAAATCAATGTATATTTTCTATACTTTTCAAGTAATTACACACTCAAAAATACTTATGCCTACTTTGCTAAAAACAATTAGATGTGGCTGAAAAACACTCAAAATTTACAACTATATAGTTTTAGGTAAATAATTATTTTTATTGTTTTGTTAAGGCAATTACCTCCCTACTAATAACTGACTAAAATAACCCCAGCTAATCAAGAAATGGTTTATTGCCCAGGAAGTTTTATAATGATTTACTATAGTTCTTTCTAGTAAAAAGGCAAAACCATCCCTTAGTCTTCTGCTGTCACTAGAAAGGAATCTTCTTCAGAAGGACTTAAATAGTTAGATGTTTTTTTAAATGTATATCTTCCCAACAAGAAACTACATCTCTCTCTAAGTTGTAAAGAATGCATGTCAAATTATATCATGCAACAAGATGCACATTTTGTAAAGGAGGAAGAAAGAAAAGATCAAATTGAATCTTCCTGACAATTGTCTTAAATCTCACCTTCCTGCCTGCAATTGAAATTATAAGTCACGTTGCTTTGAGTTAAATCAAATTCACCCCATCAAGAAGACAGGTGGCTGCAACCAATTCTGTTGAAAGGTTGAAACACAAGAACACCCAAATCTCTTCTCAAGGAGACTCTTCCTCCACCAGGGATTTAGGGAAATGGGATTCTGGCCAGGTACCTGGACACCTTGAATAACTCCCCCACCAGCCAAACTTTCAACAAACACAGCACATTCCTGACAAGTTCTGCTGCCCACTGCAATAAAAAGTGGGTTCTACAAACAAGTATTTCTCTACAAACAGGGGCATGTCCCAGGCTTAGAAATTCAGAGCAGTAGTCAAGTCAAACTGACACACTCCAACATGTCTCAGCTGAAAAGGATAATTAGCATTAGCCTAATCTCATTTCTGACCATCTCAGGCTGGATTTCACCGAGCAATTCTTAATACACACATCATGCCTAATTGCACTGAAATAGGGTTCAAATCTGACATACCAGGTGTTCCAACCAGAAAATAGACTCCTGGACATATTTTCTATGCCAGCTCCAAGATGGAAAGAGAGTAGAAATGAAGGAAGGGGGGCACAGAAGGCTGAAGAAGAGAACGTGTTTCCCACCGTGCTCCCGTGCCCACCACGTGATCGGCAGAACCGGGTGTGCTGTGGGTGGGTGGGGAGGGGGGTATTTTTCTGCACATCACTTCATTTAATCAGCACAACAATCCTGCAGTATTTAAGGAGTAATTGTCCTCATTTCTATAGTTGGGGAAACTGAAGCATGAGGAAGCAAAGAGACTTGCCCAACATCACCCCACCTGTAAATGGCACTGCTGATTTCCAATCACTGCCTACTCACCTGCACACTCTCTTTACCACACAAACCGAGAGACTTAGGTTTTCCTCTTCAAGGTAGCGCCTCTTCAAGGTAACTGTTGGTTTTACTTAATATCTGAACTTGCCCTCTCCTCATCTTCCCTACTCCACTCCTCTAAATCCTCCTTGTTCTTCAAAGATGTGTCATAAGTCCCAATAAGTCCGTGATGTCTACTCTGACAAGGCACTCTTCTAGAATTCCATTTTAACCCACATTACTAGTTAGCGTGCAAAAGATCCTCAACTATTTCTTGTGCTGTCTTTCCAGCCTGATTATGAGCTTTTTAAAGAAAAAGAGCATGTCCTATATATTTTCTCATCTCTTGCCATGCCTGGCACAGTGTCAAGACCACTAAGGTGCTCAGGAGGCTGCCACAGAAAAGCCTGGACTGATGCCTCTAAAAGCTAGGCTCCTCTGCTCACCCCTTCCAGTGGATCCCCATTCCTCCCACAGTGACCTCCAAGGCCTGCACAAGCTGCTCCTCAACTGGCCCCTCTCTGACCTCACCTCCCATCCCTTCATCCCATGATCACTCTGCTCTGGCCACCCTAGCCACCCCACTGTTTCTCTAACATATCAGGCACATTCCTGCCTCAGGGCCTTTGCACTGGCTATTCCTTCCACTTAGAACTCTCTCCCCCTAGACACAATTCCCATCGAACTTTCTTCAAGTCTTTGCTTGGAAGAAAGCCCCTGATAACCTCATTTTATATGCATCCCCTTCATATCTTTGTTCTGCTGATACAACCCCAGTACTTAGTAGGTGCTCAATAAGTGCTGGTTGGAGGGAGGAAGGGGAGAATCTGAGCATGTGACCAACAGAAGACAGCAGTACCTCCCAGGACACTGTCAAACTCCCAGCCACGTAGAGAACAGGAACTTGGAAACAGGTCTGCAGTTTCTCCAGCCATTCCATAGGCCGCCCCCACCAGACCCCAGTAAAGTTTCAGCCTTGGAGTCCATCTCCTACCTCTGTCCACAGAGTTTAGGGCCCACCATTATATATACTTTGCCCAAATATTCCATTTCCTCAATGAAATGGGAAGTTTCCGGCAAACCTGGGCATGTGTCTGCTGTTTTGTGTGCACCAGTCCCCTCTATGGTCCCCAACCTGATCCCATGCCCTGAGCTTGGAGGACCCTCCCATAAAGCTTTGGTCTGAACGAGTGGGGGAGACGGTCCTGGCTACACTAAGCCCCGTCCCAGGTAACGCGACTCTGCTGGCCCCAGAGAGACACTCCTGGAGTCTCGGTGCTCCAGGGCGCTCAGTTCCAGTCAGCTCCTGGCACAGGCATCCTCCCATGTCTCCAAAGGAGACTAGCAAAACAGTCACCCAGTAACCCATCCAGGGCCTCGCTACTCTCACGAATGGGTCTTCCTGTCTCATCCACAATGCCTCTGCTAAGAGAAAGGAATGAACCCCTTTTCTGTACATCAGCATCAGGGGAGCAGAAAAACAAGAGAGTCGCTAGACCTAGACCCTTACGAAGGGGCTTCACAGAGGTAATGGGGCTTTATCTCTTACTAACTGCATAACCTTGGACAAGCTAACTACAGCCTCCGAGCCTTGATTTTCCCACCTGTAAAATGGGGTCAACAGCATCATCGCACAGGGTTGCTCACATGTAACACATGTAAAGTATTTAACATGTAACAGGTGCTCAACAAATATTCATTTTCTTCCTCTTCCTGTCTCTACCGCAGACAAATTCAGACCTGTTTCTACAACCCTTCCTCACTGGTTCTTTTTTCCAATTTTTGAATCATTGATAAAAACTTTTTTTATCCACTTTCCACTTGATTTGCCTTCTAATATAAATCCCTAGATTCTAATAAACTATTTTTTAAAAGCCTGACCCAATTACAGACTTGGAGTGTCAATGTCATAATTCCTGTATGTCATACTTTCCTTTATACACATTCTTTTAGAAAATAGAGCAGCCAGGGGATCAGTTTATTATTAAACCGAGATTGAGAAGTGGAAGAAACCAAAGAACTGGAAGAAACCAAAATGTTAAAAGACTCACTTCTTCAACCCTGTGAACTGAGAGGCAGGTCTGAAGCCTCTCCCACATCCCTCCCAGTCCTCCACGGCTGCTTCTCTCCCATCAGGGCACTACGATGGTGAGTAATTAGACAAAGGCTGTCCCATCCGTCCAGATCCTCTGAGGCAGCAGCCACAGAAACACCAAAGCATCAGCACTGCAATAAAGAGGACCAGACCCTCCCCCACTCCCACCCCTGCTCTGGGACCAAGTGCAGAGCCAAATAAATCCGTACCAGCAGATCAAGAAGGATCTTCCACATGGATAACAAAAATGTCACCAGCATAAACAGGAAGAGAGATTAGTTCAATAAAGGAATAAAGTCACATTTGCACGTCGCAAGTAAGATTTTTGCTTACTTTTAACTTCCCAGCATATAACTCACAAGGTTATTAATACAGACTCCTACTGTTTTGGGCAAATAAACAGCTGCTGATGTTTTGTGCCCACACCACTTTATTAGAGCTTTCCTTTACAGCAATTGTTTCTTCCTTTCCAAATCCAGAGAGGCTCAGACAGCTAAAAAACAGAGCATGCCAAGGCAGAACGAATAACAAAGGAGAGGAGGCAGCCTGTGTGGGTGGGGAGAATGGGGCAGGGGCTGCTGGGACCCTCACTGTCCTCTTTATAACTTCTCAACAAAGTCAGTGTTCAAGAGCAGAAGACATAGATACGGTGTGACCAAGAGGGTTATTTCTGCCCTGATGCTAGGCATTATCATGAAACAAAATTTACCAGTGTGATATGAGGGTGACCAACCATCCAGGTTTGCCCAGGGTTGAGGGACCTCCTTGGACCCAGGAATTTCAGTTTTAAAACAGGGAAATCCTGAGCAAATGGGATGAACTGGTAACTCCAGCTGACACATCACAACAACAGTGCTCAGGAAAGCAATCAGCACAGCACCTGGCACACCGTAGGGGCTCAAAAGTTGCATGTGGAATCAGCATGAGCTCTAGCCTGGAGCTCGCACACTCTGCTGCAAGGACAAGCTTCTGGGGGCTAACAGTGATCTGGGCAGAGCCACAGTGATCCAAGAGAAAGAGCTCCCCCAGCCTTGTGGCAGTACCTACTCACCCTTCCCAAGCAAGGCCTCCTTCTGGTACCCTCGCCTGGAGGGTCCTCGTTACACGAGGACAGACCAAGCCATTTGGCTGGCTCTCTCTCCCATCAGTCTCCCCCTTCACGTGAGGCCCCTGAGCTCACATTCAAACACAGTCTTCCATAAAATAACTTCCCAGGCCTCTCTGAGATTTTCTTTTTTTTCTCTTCTGTAGAGAGCACAGATATCAGAGGCAGTTTCCCTTCTTAGCTTCACCACCTGTCAGCTCCGTGACCTTGCACAAACTCTCAAAGTCTCTATGCCTCAATGCTCTCACCTCAAAAACTCTCACTCTTGAAATTGTGAAGATAAGAAGCTATCACGTATGGACGGCAACTGTCAGTCCTTGACACACAGTAGTTTTCTCCCATTCCCTCTGATACAACCAGTTTTCAATTCTTTATAGGCCTGTTGCTCTTAAAATAAATCAAAGGTCTGGCTAGGATTCTCATTTTTCACTTCATAGCTTCAAATCTCTCCTTAGCTTTCTTAGTCTTACATTCTTTGGCTCAAGCAATTTTGGTTCTGTTCTCCTATGTCCCCAGATGCAACTAGCATGACACTTCCTAGCCCAAGTTTCAAATCCTGTCCTGCCCGGGGCTCTAAATTGCCTTCCAACTCCTCCCAGATCTCAGCAGTCTTTAATTCTAAGTTCCCAGGGCACAGACATGGACAGGCAAGTCACACCAGTGAAGCCAAACAAGGAACCAGAGTTTCAGATGCAGCACCCAACAGTCTTAAAACAGGGTGTTCTACTCAAGAGTCTTAAACTCTGGACCTTAGTGGAATAAACCCATTCATGCCAAAAGGTCAATCCCAAGCCCCCTGTTCAGGAATCTTTTTTCTTTGTTCTCGTCTGTCCTTAGGAGACAGATGCAGATGCTACTTCTCTGGCATCTGCCACTTCCCAAACGCCACACTTGTGAACTCTTGAATGACAGTGCTGCCAAAACATAGCCTGGTGAAGCATGTCTGCCAGCATCAATACTATTTCAGCAGTGGCACACAGGAAGCCTGCCAGTGTCTCACCAGGGCTGGACACTTGGGGCTTTCAGCTCATCTAAGGACAGCTTCGTCACCCCCAAAAGCAAATCTTCATGAAACTGGAATTGAATGTCAGCAGTGCCAGAGAACTACATCTCAGAACTGTGCTGGGATGATCTGGTCCTAACACAGTTTAATCCATAATTGTATAGCCAGAAACACTACCAAAGCATTAATGTTCATATAATCAGGAATCCTCTAGCTTAAAGTTCTAGTTGGCTGCACTCAGCTAGGTCCATAGGAGAACATAGACCCACACAAAAGATTCCAGAAGAGCAGTGGTTCCCAATCACCACCACAACATGTTGTATGTTAGGAAAGTTGCACGGTAATTTGTTATTAACAA
The DNA here is from genome assembly GCF_030020395.1 of Manis pentadactyla. Classification (NCBI taxonomy): domain Eukaryota; kingdom Metazoa; phylum Chordata; class Mammalia; order Pholidota; family Manidae; genus Manis; species Manis pentadactyla. Next base: position 51,640,617 of record NC_080027.1, read on the forward strand.
TAATTTAAGAACCAAAGTATATGAACAATTAAGTTTAACTAATAAATTGAAGGGATTTCAAAGTAAGCACACAGTCTTGCATACTAATATGCTCTCCTGAGTAGGAGAAAAAGGGATGGAGTAAGAATGAATGCAACGTGGTGGGACGTGCAGCCTCCCGGCCCTGGGCATATGCCTGCACGAGAAGGCATGCGTGAGAGAAAAAGGAAAGCATCAAGAACTCTTGCGCCCTAGCACTGCTTTGTGGAATTGAGCTGCCCAAAGGCAAAGTGAGATTTGATAAGATGGCAGTTGTAAGCATCATGGACTATTCCAATCTCCAAAAGCCAAATTCAAGAACCTCCAGCCCTAGAGAGACATTCAAGGCCAGCATAAAAAGCACAGTGCACCAATTCACTGAATCTGGACCATCAGCGAACAGCCTAACCAGCTCTACCCCTTGCTCTCTACCACAGCGCCCACCCCACCCTGAAGAGGCCTTCTGCCTCTCCAGCTTCATGCATAATCCTCTTTACCACCTCACTGCCTTCTGGCTACATTCATCACTCATATTCAGCTCAGTGTTTCACCCAAAAGACCTCTGTGCAACACCACCTCTAGCTGAACTGCCTTTATACACTTCTCCTCAGGACAGCCGGGTTGTCCTGGCCTCCTGGATAGGATCCACGCAGTAAAACAGAGTGACAATCCTCAAGAGACCCTCAAGCCCCAAATCAAGGCAACAGCCCCCACAGCCCTCCAAGTTAAGTGAAGTCAGGAATCCTATTGGATGTTAGTAGAGATGTTCCAATAACCTTGTGTGGGGCTCTGAATCCCGTAAGTACCCAGAGAAAAGCAGCCCAGCCTAACCCAAGTGTCTGAAGTTGACCTTTGAGGCCCTTATAAGCCAGAAAACCAGACTGCCTCTGTGACATTTCATTCTGAATTCTCCTTGAGCTTCTACATCAACCTACTTATCAAGGGCAAATAACAATTTATGTCAAGTGAGTGGGAAAGAATGTGAAATTCATTTATTTTACAGCCTGCATACTTCTAGATAAAAATGAAAATTCTTTGGCCATAAGAAAAAGTTGTATTCTTTGGCAAGGTTTTTTCTACTCCATGAAGATGTGATCCTGGGCTCTTAATAAAGATAACTGGGCTCAACCTCTAAATTTTACTATTGAAGTCTCTCAAAATATTAATCACTGTTACTAATATAATTTCACATGCCACAGTTCATTCCAAAGGACAAATAGCTTTACTGTTTAAATGACACCCTTTCCTCAAATAAACTCTAAGCATTCAGCAAACATCACATCCTCTTCTTTACAACCCTGCCAAGTGAGGGATCAGATGAGAAGGACATCAGCCAATTCCAAGTGACATCCAAAAGCTATGGGAGACCAAAAAAAATCTCCCAAAGTCTAGGCCTAGTACATTTCCTCATTTTTAGAGTGACACATTATTTGTAATTAGTGAGAAAACTGTTCTTACTGACCCAATGTACATTAATATGCACATAATAAACATTCAGGAAACAAAAAGCAGGTAATAATCCATTTCCCCCATTGTTGGGATGATCTTGACTCAAGTAAGATAATGGATTTAGAAAATAGTCATATAATATAATATATTATTAATCATGGTATTCAGAAGAGTAAATAGATGTTATAAGAACACCACCCAGGAATTCAATTTCCTTTTAGATTTGTTTACGCTATTGAATTCTTTATGCTACCATCATCCCTCATGAAATACAACAGTCTGATCTTTCTTTTTCTCCCAAAACAGTGATTTTCAATCTTTTTTTAAAAAAAGCAGAGTCTTTCCAAATATGAAATATTTCACAGAACACCGAAGAAGATGGAGGAGCTGTGCCAAGTGCAAGGAGGTCAGAGGGTGGGTGCATAAGGGTCCAGGAGAACTCACTTGACGCTTTTATTTTTCAGGTTCCAGATCGTATCTTCTAGAAGCTTGAGTTTCCCGGGGACACAGTCTGAAACCACTGTCCTAAGGCATCTATGTAAATCAAAACTTGTGTACATAATGTAGAATACAAGCATAATATACATTTCATTCATTCATTTGTTATTATGTAAATTAAACATATAAAATACATAAATCACAAACACTAATATCCCAATAGAAAAACTGACAAAGGACACCAATACAAGGTGAAAGTAAACTCGGGGGCTCAGGGATGATACTAAGGTCTGTAGTAATCCAATTATAAACCAAAAGAATAGAACACTGGACAACGATCACATTTGCCCAGAAATGGTTGAATGATTAACACCCAATGCTGGCCAAGCTCCATGAAACCAGCACAATAATACATTACTAGTGGCTGTATAGAAAGATTTTCCTTTTGAAAAGCAATCTTTCATAAAAATGTTCCCACTCTTTGAGTCAGTAATAATCCCACTTCTGGAAATACATCCTTAAAAATAATTCATAAGAAGAACATAGTGAGGTGAAGATGTGACCTACATTAATATAATAGAAGAGATGTTCAATAATAGGGAAGTAGTTAAATCAGTCATGGTCTGTTAGTGATGGAATATTATACAGTTGTTAAAAATACAGTAAAAGTTCTCTTTAAAAACCCTCCACTTAATCACCTCTCCAGATGAAGCATGCTCTCATTCCCCTGTAAAATGAGCCCCAGGCTACCCTTATCCTTCTGTGTCAGCTTTTTCTCTCTTGCACCCACTCATATCTCCTGCTAACAACTGAATTGTATGCTTAACAACAGTCCACTGGGTTTCTTCCCAAATGTACTGCAATAACTTGTCATTGTAACACCATAATTAAATTATGTATTATATAAACCAATGGGATATGACTGCTAAAACGATGAGAGTTGTTGTTTCTAAGAAAATTAATTTATAATGCTCTGGAAGGACTTTATAAAGACTTTAAACAGCAGCCAAATTACATGTGAACAAAATAGCTGAAAAGACCAAAGTCATAAAAATTTAGGCTACTACATTGCAATTGCTTCATAAGCATCTTCCAGTTCTCAATGAATTTTAAAGAAAACAGAACGAGAAATCAGACTTTGTCAACAGCACATTATGGGAGCAGTTTATGCATGGAAGATGAGAAGAAAAACAATTGGCAGACCCAGCTCAAAGACAAAGGCTTGTTTGGCCTTACACCAAAAGACTGGCAAATAAATGTATATTTTGAACAGTATTAAAATAAAATATTTAGTGCATGTATGTAATGTTCTATTTTACTCTCTGCTTTAAACACTTTCTCGATTGACTAACTTTAACCAAGACTGTGTTGAATAAGGGAGATTCTATCATCCTTTAAAAACAAGGCCACTGTGACAGGAGGAAGGAGTGTCTCAATTCACCATTGCACCCAGAGTCACCTCCCCAGTATGGTACCTGGCACATATTAGGTCTCCAATAAGTAAGTGCTGGATCAATAAACCATGCAGCAAACAAGAAAAAATGCTTCTATCAAAAAGCAACTGAAAAAAGCAGAAGTCATGTATTGAACCATGACTACACCTTCATTTTTAAATATGGAGGCAGGTGGACCAAGCTAGAAGGGAATGCCCAAAATACCAAATAGTTGTTATTAGAATAGAGTGGACTAGAGGCAATTCCATACACTTTAAAATGTTTTATTTAATACTGGCACATTATTTTACAGATTCAAAAAGATGCTAACCAGGAAAAAGGGAGAGCTATATTTTTCCTAGTGGACTTCCAAAGTAAGGCATGAATCAATGTTTCCATTTCCCAGCTTCTTAACACTTAGGTCTCCCCTGGGACACTCTCTTCTCCATCCCCTCACCACCTCCAGCAATCCCATCTTTCTCCTCCTAAGAGCAAATCTGTCCAAACACTTATTTTGTGTTTCCAGCTCATTCAGATGTCATTTTTAAAATCTGGAGTTACCCACCCTCTCCTTTACCATCTATGTGTTAAAAAAAAAATTTTTTCTCAAAACTGCAATTTATATTCCCAAGAGATTCCCAAACACCATCTAATTAAATCATTCAATCAGAAAACAAATTAAAATGAAATATCACAGTAACCTCCAAAAGGAAAATAAACTTTTCAGTCATGACTAGAACAGACCTCGAGGGTGATGCTCCAAAGCCTTTTCTAATTGCAGGTCCTATGGAACATCCTGCAGAACATTTTGTGACATTTGCAGCTTCCTGAACAAATTTCCTTCCAAAGCAAAGAGGAGCCTGAGCAAGGCTCCAAAGCAAAACATACTAGCTGTAGAACGGAAACGCTTTCATTAATGACTAACCAGTGCAATGGGCTGTCTGTACTGTGTATTCATTCACTCATCCACTCACCCATTCAACACCTACTCTCCATGGATTTTCCAGGAAATGTCCTGGGTATTCCACAAACACTTTTTTAAATGAATGTAACCTCTGCCTCTCAGCATGAAACAAAATAAAATCCACAACTTCCTGAGTTGATATATAGGAGAGTCTCCAAATGGGATGGAAGGCTACGACTCCATCATCCCTCAGCCATCCTCTGAGGACTCTCACTGGGACATCCATTCCCACCATAAAGCAACACCAGGGACCTCTGTCTCCCTTGCCATTCACAAGCCCTCTTAAGAGACAGTATGCTATGTGGTTAAGGACACAGACTCTGAAGCAGCATTAGCTGGGTTTAAATCCCTGCGCTACCACATGGTGGCGTGACTCTAGACAAATCGTACAACCTCTCCACCTGTAAAATGGCTCTAGTATTACCTGCCTCATAGGGTTACAAGGACTAAATAAGTGATTATACATAAAGCATTTAGAATAGTGCCTGGCACATAAGAGGTGCTATATAATTTTTAGCTGTTGCTATTATTCCCTTAATCACACTCAGCTCAGCAGGGTAAACTGGATGCTCAAAAGGCTCTACTGACTCTGACTTGGGGAAACTTGACAGTGGAATACACATATACAGTCTATCTCATCAAGTGTGAGAGTCTGATCTTGTCCTTTCCACCCTCTGCCTTGAAAGAACTGCACTTAGCTACTCCCAAACTCTGTAGGCCCCTCACCTAAATAAGGTAAATCCCTAAATTTACTTTAAATTCCCCAAATTGTAGTTCAAGGATGGCTCCAGCACCACTAGGGGAGCTGTCACTAGCAATCACTACCCCATCTTGGCATAACCAAGTAACCTGGGGCCCCCCACCTGCTGGGGGTCCAGTCTCCCCCAGGTCACTGACCCTTCCCCAACTCCTACAGGATGTGGCTTCTGCCTTTCTGTCCTGAGAAAGGAGTTTCTGATTATCCACAGGAGTCATATAATATGGTCTCACAGATACACAAGAGAACTGGACCAACACGTTTTAAGGGACCGGCTGCCTCTTTTTTTCCCACCTCTCTGTTTTTGAAAGTTCCAACCACTGCATAAGGTTTCCTGGGAACAAAATCACAAAGGCTCCTTTCAACTTTAACATTGCTCATTTTCATGTACAGCTTTGTAAATCATGTGATAGGGACACACTCAACATGATGGTGGCCATTCTGTGATGAGCTCATGGGTTAACAATGTCTCCTCAAAGCAGTACCTTGCCCCCCAACTAGACTGTAAGGCACAAGAGAATCATTTTCCAGAAACATATACACACACAGAATCTGTGAATGAAAATCTCTCAAAATCTGTAGGCAAACTGGAAATGTCAAAGTAAGGGATAAGGCCTTGTGCCTCTCTGGGAACATTCTGAATCACCCTAGGGGAATCATTGTACTTCTATTGCTGATTAACTGTCAATCCAGACCCATAGGATGGAAAAAGTAATAAACAGCAACAAGAGGACCATCAGATAGATAAATTGGTCTGGCAAGCCCAGTGCGGGGTTGAGTGGCATAGACAGGTATGAAGGAGAAGCTGTCAATGGTCTCCTTTTCTGCAGAGGTGTCCTGGAGCCATGCACTTGTTTTGAGGACATTAATCAGGAACTCAATGGATATGTACACCTCTCCTGCACTCACCTGAACCTCCTCTGGGAGGGAACTATTCTGCACGTGTGGGAAACAGACCAAATGTAGACAGAGCTGCCCATAACCTGGCAGGGACAGCAGGTGCAAGGGTTGGAGCCAGACACCCACGTGTAAACACGAGTGCTCCTGCAAAAGAAAGCTTTCTGTTCAACCCGATATTTGCCAAGGTCTGCCTGGTACTGGACCCAGAGCTTGGCTGGCCTACTAGGTGTCCAGGTGAATGAAGCTTCCTGCCTTTAAGAGACTCACATGCCTGGTAGAAAGCAGGGGGAGAAGGGAGGCGAAGAACAGAGAAGTGCGAACGTGAGAGACGCACGTATATGGTGTGTGTGCACTCTCAGCTCCCCTGCCTGTGACTCCCGGAGCTCTCCATCCCCTGCCTCTGACAGCTCATCAGACGGGGGTCGCCCTGGAGAGCGCCCAGTACCCTATCCTCCCCTTGGCCTGGAGCGCAACCGGCGTTGTTTTAGACTCCAGACCCAACCCGCGCAGGTCGGTCTGCTCCGCCCCAGCCGCTCCCTGGGCCTGGCAGTGGACCTGCCGAAGGGAACGGCCTTCACCCGGCCGCGAGCGTCCCCGCTGTTTAGGCGCAGCCCTAGAAGGGTTCTCCCCGTCCTGGGCGGAAGAGCCACCGCAGTGTACAGAGCTCCAGACTCCGGGGCTTCTTCCCCGAATCAACGCCCACTCCAAGAGAAGGTGTTGGACTCTCTGGTGTGGTGGGGGTGGGAACCGCAATATGTTTAAGCATCACCACTAGCCTCAGATCCCCGTGCGTTTCCAACCGCCTACCGACCGCGCACAGCAGGGCTGAGGCCCCGGCTCTTCCCGCAGCCGGTGGGTTCCAAACGCCAACAGCTGGGGCCACACGGGCATCTCGCCCTGAGCCTTTACAGTGGCCAAATGAGCTCGATGGCCAGCGCGAGCGCATTCTTGTACACACACGAACATTCACACGTACACACACTCTGAACAGAACCTGTGTGCGATCCGGAGAGCCCGCGATCAACCAGCCGCGGAGTCACAAGCACATTTGGACACGTGCGCAGCGCGCCCCCACACCGCCAGCGAGCTGCACACACCCACACGTGTGCCCTGTAGAAGAGCGCACGGCCTCAGACACTGAGGATCCCCAACTCAGGCAAAAGCGGACACGCAGCCCCCAAGCGACTGCGGCCTCAGCGCCCCACAGTAGCTCGATAGGTGCGCACTAGCCCCAGCGCACCCCGCGCGGCGCTGGGCACTCCCGGGCCTTGTGAGCAGCCCAAGTTTTCCGGGGCGCCCTACCTTGGATATGCTGCTTAATGACATTCTCCAGGTGGTCCAGCCGTTCAATAATCTTCAGGGTGTCCCCTTTGTCTTCCTCCAGCTTCTTCTCGGGCGCTGGCTCCTGCCCCCGCACATACACGCTAGCGATGTAGTTGGTGACCCAGCCCACGTAGAGCAGACATATGATGTTGGTCATGCCGCTCAGAATCACGCAAGTGGACACCAAAGTTTTGGTCTTCCTGGTGCACACCATTCTGGGCTCCCTCCTCCATATAGAGCTCCCAGGGAACCCTCCTCGCCGCGCGCCCCGGACTCCCCCGCGCTCACACCCCCTATCAAGCCAAGGGCCGCTTGGCGCCCGAGCACCTGGGTCCGGAGGTTCCCCAAAGCCGGGTCTGCTGCCCGTGAAGCTGCTGTACCCAAGTTTGAGCTCCCGCCGCTGGCCACTCGGGGAGAGATCTTGACAAAGGAAATGAGGTGGATTTTGTTTCCAAATTAAAAACCTCCGAGCCCTTCTTGGAGCGGTCACGGGTGTCCGGCAGCTGCGCGCCGGAATACGTGCGTCTGGGAAACTTTGCCACAGCCCGGGTCCGTGGCCGCGCCGCTTCCCATCGCCAGGAACCGGTTGCCTTGGCAGTCCGACCGGCCCGCGCTGCTATAAGGACGGCGGTGGCGGCGGGGAGAGCCGCGGAGCACGGCGGCCCGGCCCCCTCCGAGCGACAAGAGCCACCACCAATCGCGCTCCGGCTCTGGAGAGGGGCTGGTGCTGGGCGGCTGCGGACCAACAGGGAGGGCAGGCGGGGCGGAGTCCGACCCCCGGGCCCCACCTGCTGGCCGCCCCTGCCTCCCGCCCTCCAGGGACGCGCCTGAGCCTCCCCCGACGCCCGCGCTGGCCGCCCCAGACCTGAAGCTTCCAGAGAGGGCGCGCCGCCAGTCCCAGTCCCTAGATGGGCAGATTTCATCTCTTAGGGGAGTTCCACCTCCAACTCTCGCGCAGGAACCTCCTGTCTTTGGGGGTTTGCGCGGTTCAGCGCCCCTCACTCCTCGCGGCCGCGGGGCTTCTTTGGTTCCACCAACCGACCCCTGGACCCTTTTCCTGGTTGCCAGGGCGCAGAGAGGCCAAGGAAGCATGGGCTGGATCGTCTGCCCGGTCTTGCCTTTGGTCAAGCCTCATGGGCATCCACTTCTTCCTTGGCCTCACTTCAACCTCCGCCCTGTTAGACGCGCTGTCTGCCGGCCACCTGGATGTCTCCAGACTTGGCAACTGTCAAAGAGCAAACCCTCCTAGGAATCTCCTAGAAGATCTTGGAGCACCACCACCATACCCCTCGAAGATTTTTGCCTGGTCTAGGGTGTTTTTTTTCTTTTATAGCCTGTGCAGTTCCCAAAACAAAGCTGTCCTGTAACCCCAGTCCAGTTGTCATCCATGTGGGACAGAGTTCATCTCAGGGTACGAGGAAACCCTGCCCAGAAATATCCCCGGTGTGTGTCGGGGGTGGGGTGGGGGAGTGGAGCGAGAGGCGATTAAGCTCTCTGCGAACTATAAAGTTCCTCTGCATGCTGTTTGTGACTGATATTAGGGAGAACTGCGACTGACATGACAGCAAAGGAACATGCCTAGACTCCAACCCTTGGCACTATTTTGTTATTAGAGCAAATCCCTTTCTGTTGAACTCACTTCTTGTCAGCACCTGACTAGAATTCCTTTAAACAAAGACTTTAAAACACAGATGTCTATCCTCTTCTCCATCTAGGGGTACATTTCCCTGGCCTGCAAAGTCAGGGAGGCAGCCTGCTGCATGCCCACCTCCTGTACCAGCACCCCGGCAGCAGTGGGAGAGTAGGCAAGGTGCTCCCTCAGGTGATGTCTTCTGAATTCAAAGAACTGACCCCAAAAAGGGGGAGGGCTCAAAGCCAAGCAAGGGGCACTTTCTGGCCATCAGCCAGCGGGGCCCTTCGACTAGTGCTTTGCTTATAGAAAATCCCCAAAGATGCTGTGAAAATAGACACCATGTAGTGACATGGGAAGATTTCTCTTTACCCATAGCTGGAAGTGAGTTGGGGAAAGAATAGAGGGGGACCATCTAAATGAGAGGAGAGAACATGCACTATTTTTGAAAAAAAAAATCAAGGTAAAGAAATCTGCATCCAGGTGGAAAGAAAACATGCCTCTCCCTTTCTTCTCCTCTGGAAGTATGACCATCTAATCCATGAAGGATGTGGACTTTCTGCTGGTTGGATGGATTTACAGGCTCTGGCCTTGAGTATTGCTCACAGTAAGGTCTAATTTTTCCTTCTGTTCTATACCCTCTCCCAGGAGGAGCCCTAGAAGTTCAGCTCTTCCCAGGATTTTCCTGAACCACCACAGGGCTAGACAGACAGGAAACAATACTCATTTTTCACATTCTTAATGGGGAAAAAAAATGATGTTCAAGGAGAAAACAAAGTAGATTACATCACCTTAAATTGTTGTCCAGATGATCCTCTAAGATAGTTTGTAAGTGTGGAGGGGATGAATGAAACAAAAGAAAAAATGCAGAACGGGTTTTCCTCTCTGAAAGGTCACAGGGTCAAGTTGTCCAGTTCAAACACTTTTCAGTGGAAGTGCAGCCGGATTCCACAACTCTAATCCCAGACCAACCACTTACTAGTTACGTGAACTTGGACAAGTTTCAAAATGTTACTAATTCTCAATTTCCCCACATGTCAAACGTGAACAATACCTGCTGAAGTACTGGTTGTGAAGACTAAATGAGAGAATGCCCCAGAAAGCACTCTAATTTGTGCAGGGCACAGAGTGGGTGCTCAGGATCAGGTGAGCTTCCTTCCAGGCCGGAGCTCAACTCTGTGAACTCCAACCTACTGTTTCTCCACAAACCAGTAATCAGGGCTCTTTAGCTCAATGAAAGCTAATAGGAACTAAAGCTCCAAGCAGCCAGGTGCTCATCTTGCCTAGCTAGGCTCCGGTACATTAGCTCTCTGTTCATAACATCTCTCTTTACCATCAGTACTGCAGTGATCTGCATAGGGTGATAGGATGTTCAAAATGGGAACATTTTGTTTCATTTTTGCCCCCAGTACCTTCAAATTTCTACTTACAACTCCCAGCTCCTTGTTATAAAAGAGTGAACTGGAAGGGAGCACAAAGACTTTACCACAAAGATTTTATGGTCACAGGGCTAGAAAGAGTTAGCCCCCATGTAAGCCCTCCTATATATAATATCTGGGTAGAGATTCATATCTTTGGCCTTCAGTTCAATTACATTCAATCCAGCAAGTAATTCTTGAGACCCTGAGGCTTTGTCTGAAGGACCAGTTGCCTTGGGCTCTGCCTGCTTTACTCCAGACAAGTACGTACAATCTGAGTCTCATAATATCAATATGGGACTCTTTTCTGAGTCTGGAAAGCTGCTAAAAATCATCCTTGTATAGAAGGATGTTTCTGGTTCTCAAGTTAGGTCATTTATCTAATTACTAAATATTTTCTCACTGTTATTTTAAATAAACCCCTCATCAGAGGATAACTGGGAACTTCATTAGATAATGGATGTGAGCAGGCCTAGCAGAGACTCCAGTATAATGCATTTCTTTACACTTAATGCCTAGCATTTGAACCTGGTGTACTTCCACTCAAAGGAAAGTGAGTACCTTAAAGAATCTACAAAAAGGGCTATAGATGTTTAAAAGAGTCTCCTTAAAATTAGCACAATGTTGGATTTCACCCATCTTTTGTAGTGGATAGGCAGCTGCCTTCTTCTTATGACTTGAAAGGGAGCTAAGTAGGACTTCTTATCCACAAGTACAGCCACACTGTCATCCCACCAATATTAACCTTCATTCGGAATATCTTTGATACCAGGGTTGGAAAAGCCAGTCACTGATGGAGTTTAACTACCAGCTGATTACATTCTAAGTAGGGTATCCTGACCTGGAAGTTAAAAAGGATGAGTGGACCAATGTTGGCCAATGGCAGGAGTCCACTCATCAGAGAGGGATGTCAGTGATCATCTATACCCACCAGATGGCAGCACCATGCAAAGCCTTGGGGACTGAAATTTGGGGACCCCAAGGGAAAAGTGGGCCCTGAAGGTGGAAAGCCTCAATCCCTGACCTGGATGTGTGGTAAGTGGGATTGCCAGGTCCCACAGAAAATGGATTTTAGGGGCTTCCAGCAGGGATGGATGCAAGATTCAGAGACAAAGGCTGTGGACAACATTAGGTCCAAAATTGGATTCTGCCAACCCACGGACTGAGACGTCATTGTTGGAAAAGCCATACTTTGGAAAGGTGGGAAAGTGGACAAAGAGAGGAATGTTCAGTTTAGCACCTACATTGTGTCAGGCCTAGTGTTTTTCATATGTCGTCTCTTGAGTACAGACTAGGGAGCCAAACAGCTGGTTCATATTCCAGCCCTGCCGTTTACTAGCTGTGTGATCTTGGGCAAATTACTTAGCCTGTCTGTGCCTTCAGCTATAAAATAAGAATAATAATAATAGTCATCATCACCTCACAGAGATGTTGTGAGAATTAGATAAATTCATGTATATCAAGCACATTAAGTCACTCCAATTATTATACTATAAATACAAGCATATATATAAATAATGTAAATATAAGTATTAACTATTCTCACCATTACTCTCTGAGCACCAAAGTATCTGAAAAGTAAGTGAAAAGAGAGATGACAAGCCACCAGAGGGAACTGTCCTCTAAAGAGGAGAAAAGGATCCTTGAAATGGACTCTTGGCTCCTCTTTTGTTTTATTGAAGGGCCCAGAGCAACTCCTAGATGAATTGCAGGGAAGATGCTGACAGAAATCCTGCAACTAGACCCACTTAGCCATCTGTCCACTTACTCATCCACTAAACATTTCAGAGTGCCTGCTCTGTGCTAGGTCCAGGGCTAGGTCTGGTAATGCAGAGATGATTCACAGACCTGCACTGCCACTGTCAAAGAGACACTGCTTAGTGGAGGCCAACAAATACACTCTGTAACACAATCTGGTAAACTCTAATCTGATACACTCTAATCTCACATCATCATATTAATATGAAAGATTAGGGCACCAGCAGTTGACGGTGGCACCAAATTCCTCCCCAATAAGTAGTTATGCAACTTCTAAAGGGCTTCATTTCCATTCAATCATTAAACAGTTCTACTGTGTGGGCGTTTGCCAATTCAGACCTAGAGGAAAATATTTGCAAGATATTTAATAGACTTGATATTAAATCTGGATATCAATCAATAAGGGTTGATATCCAGAAAATATAAAGTATTCATAAAAGTCAATAAGATAGGCAAAAATATCCAAATGGAAAAATGGGCCAAGAATATGAACAAGCAGTTAACTAAAGAAAAGGTATATATATTCAACAAATACACGAGAGGATGCTTAATCTTGTTAAAAATCAGGAAATTCATTTTAAAATACCATATCTCACCTATCATACTGACAGATTTAATGTGATAATTTTAAAGTATAAAAGAGAATATAAGAGAAATAAGTACTCACATATCCTGCTGCTGAAAGTATAATTGCTACAGTCACTTTGGAATGCAGCTAGGCAGTGATAATGTTAAAATTTAAAAATGCACATATCTTACGATCTTGTACTCAAAGTGTGGTCTGTGGACCAGTGGCACCAGCATAAGTTGGGTGCTTATTATAAATGCAGAATGTTAGACCCATCTCATATCTCCTAAATCAGAACATGCATTTTAACAAAATTCCCAGATGAGTCATATATACAGTAAAATCTGAAAATCAAAACACGTGGAACTGTAACTACAGGCTTTCTTTAGAATAACCACAATTAAGGGTAGTAGCCAACTTTTGAACATTCTCCAGGTTTATCTGTAATGTCTGAAATTTTACATGAATGTTTTTCAATGTAATACTTCTGAAATTCAATTATATTTTTTTATTTAAAAACTGATTTTTTTGGTTGTGTTGAAATCTGCTTCACAACAGATAGATTGCTCCTCTGCTTTGTGACCTGAGCTAGTCTTGTAAGTACTCTTGGCAATTTTCTCATCTGTAAGATAGGGATACCTATTGTACTTAGCAAACAAATGGCCAGGCCAGACTTGCACAATGGTAGGCTTTGAGCACATCACACCAAACACAACTCAACCTTTGATGTTCATAGTGATAATTCTTCATCCCAGGAAAATTGTCTTCCTTCATGGTTTATGGTCACATGGAAAAGAACAATACTGTAGGAGGAAGATTTTTGTCAAGTGAAACAAACAGACACACACATACACACACACACACACACACACACACATACACACACACACACAGAGTTCTTGAGCTCCTTATGCTAGTTTATGTGTTTGCTATTGAAAAAATAAAAGGAATCAAGGTACATAAACGCTTTTACCATGCAATGAAGGCAGGAATGTATCAACCATCACCTCTTTCTTTTGCTCACCCAGAGCCATTTTTTAGTTTTGTGTATTATACATATATAACATTTTTATAGAGTTGTCTGCTAGTGGAGATGCAATAAAAGATTTTACAAAGGTTTTGACTTCCTGTTCTTTAAAAGGACGCTCAGGAAGTAACAGAACATAGTGGTTACACACATGTAACCAGACAGACTTTGAATTCTAGATCTTTCTTTTACTAGTTCTGTGAATCTAGACAAGTTACTTAAGTTCTTGTATATCAATGTCCTTATTAGGAGAACTTAATATGTAGCCCATAAGGTCACTGTGGAGATTAAATGAAATACTTGTAAAGCTTCCTACTAAGTCTGTGGTAAGCATTCAACAAATGTTAATTTTAATAGTACTTAACACTTTTATTTAAATAAGTCATGGTAGTTCATTTCCAGTCCATAATTATACATATTAGGTAGCATATATTCAGAAACCAGACCCTTCTGTAGCCCAGGGACTAAACATATATTGTTAATGTTTTATTACTTAGAGATGAATATTGGTTTTCTGTATAATTTATGTAAGTAGAACCATGTAGAACTACAAGAACAGTAATGTGTCCTGTTAGACCACCTATATCTAGGGCAGGTATGGTATGAGAGTATGTTCAATCCTCAGAGCTCTGCCCACACATATCATATCTTGATCTTCACAACAACCGCGTTAGGTAAGTTATCATTATACCCATTTTACAGGTGAGGGAACTGTATCTAAGGTCAAACATTAATGAGTAAAGGTAATAGAGGTGTTCTAAATCCAAGTCCAGTATTCTTTCCATAAACCACATCCCTCCTGGGTATCTGTTAAGGGATATCTATCATCAGTGAAGGAAATACTGTCTAAGACTCAAGAGTAAGACACTTCTTGTAAGTACTTGCATCTGTAAAGAGGATTGCTGAAAACAGAAATGCTTCCAAACCCTAACTGGATGTTCACCCCTGAGCAAGGAAAAGAGTTATTAAATTTCCTCTTTGCAAAGGAGGGAATCTGGTTGGTTAAGTGCAGAAAAGGAAAGTCACATTTACTGAACAGAAGTAGAGTCACAGATTTCCTTATAACCATAAAAGGCACTTCCATGAAAACTTGTGTGGGCTTCAAAAAGGCAGGAAGAAAAGCAGGAATGTTGAAATGCCCCTATTCTTAGGAAAATCCCTTTGAGCTGCCCTGATTTCTGGTTTTAAGAACAAAAACTCCTTCAGCTACTTCATAGCACAGAGCCCTCCTTCCCAAAGTCTCAGAGAAATAGCACTGGACCTGTTTGAGGGACTGTTGGTGCTAGTCAGGGATAAGGAGAAGTAACCTTTTCAGGGTTGGCATATGATGGTCTGGAGCTCTTAAGTATGTTCTGGGCTCTGCTGCCAGCCAGATGGTAAATTAAATATTCAGCAGACACATAACCTTGTCACAACAGTGAGGTGACTGGCTTGTTCAGAACAGAGTGATTTTTGTAGAAAGCCCAAATTGTAAGTGACAAGAAGCAGCTGGGAGATAGTCAACAATCTGCTTCCTATGACAGAACCAGAGACCAGAGATGGGGACAGCTTGCATTTGCAGCAGGCCCAAAGTCCCTCTTCAGAGAACTTGAAATGTGTCATCAAGGACTTCTATATACTTAGTTCCACGACAAATGCAGATGCACAAAAGTACAAAGTGCTCAGATGGATGACTCCTGATATAACAGCCCCAGCAAGTGCCAATGGATAGGCTGATGTGGCAGAATGTACGTACAAATATCACTATGATTACTTTCCCGGCAGAGTCTAAATGCAAAGTGTATCTAGGTATTAGCTTGTAATTCTCCACTGTGCATGGGTGCCCATATCTAGGCATTTGCTTGCATGATGAGGGAGCTGACAGACTCCAAAATAGAGTTCTCAGGACCCTGTGTCCCCAAGTAACTTGACAGATGTGGCAAATTCCTTGCCATCTCTCCCTAACTTCATCGCAAGGCCTCCAGCAACTGCTGAATAGTAGGTTCAGCATCTTGAGGTTGTGTCATTCATAAAGTTAATTTCTGTAAGCCTTAACAGGTAACATTCTTATTTGTAATGCTGTACTCTGAAACCAAAATACAAAAGTGAAGATTCATTTATTTCCCAATAATTCATAAAAAAAAGTTCTCACTTCCACTAACTTTTCAACCATGATAATCATCTCCAAAATATCTGTCAATAATAGCACTAATGATTATAATGTAGTTAATATCCAATGACATTTCTCAAGAGTCATCTTATTTAACTTTTCAGTAGCTTTTGATGTGAACTTTGTTTTCTATAAATATTTAATTTCCTTGGCTTCCAGAACAACACTCTCCTGGATTTCCTTTTGCCTCTCCCCATTGCCAACCTATCCTTTTTTACCCGACCATTAAATGTTGTAGCCCCTCAAGATTCCATCCAAGCCTCTCTCCTCTTCTTTCTTTGTTCTCTCTAGCCTCACCAATTTCATCTACACTTAAACTATCAATTACTCTCTAGAGACAGATGATGATTCTAGCCAGGTCTTTCCTCCAAGCTCTAGACCAGTATATCCAATTGCCCACTAACACCTCTCTGAGAAGCATCCCAAGGTCAAAATGGCAAAACAAAATTCATCAGCATCCCTCCTCCCTACCTTCAGAGATCTGGTCCTCTCTCAATGTTCCCCATTTCAGTGAATGACAGCACCATTCAGCTGTGCAAACCAGAAGCCCAGAAGTTATCCTCAATAATTCCCTCTCCTTTGCTCCTCACACCCAATCCAAGACCAAATGAAATTGCTTTTAACTACTAATTATGCCACAAATCCTTCCATCTCTCTCCAGGTCTTCTACCATGACCTTAACCAAACAGGCTTCACCTCCCACCTGGATTTCTAACTGATGAACAACCTTAGTCTATTGGCTCCAAGAGGGCAGAGATGGGTCTCTGAATTTTACTCACAATAATATCCTCAAAGCCTATCACAGTACTGCATAAGTATTTTAATGAATAATAAGTAAATTATTAACTAAATAAGTAAATTAATGAATAATATTTTTGCTTAAATTTTGTATTATCTAATAGTGTCAGAGAACAATAAATCCAACATATAAGAATCTCCGGATAATTGAAACTCAATTTCTTTATTGTTCCCTTTTATTTCAGTCCATTAGGATAAGAATTTTCCTAACATATACTAACATGTCTTCCTTCTTTATTGTTTCTGAAAAAAGTCAACTGTCCTTATTCTCAACTGATGATTATATACATAAACAAGTCCAAATATATGCCAATTTATTATAATTAGTAAGGTACTTTAACAAATTGCCAGATATATGACCAATAAACAAAAATTAATTGCTTTTCCACACTCCAAAACACAATTTGAAAACAATGAAAAAAATTACAGTTATCATAGCAACAAAATTACACCTAAAACTCAAGCTAACAAAAGCTGTGCAAGAGACATCACTGCTCCAACAGTCATACTTCCAGTGGTCCTGGTTCCCGGCCAGAATGTCATCACTGAGTAAAAAGACGAGAGGCAGAGTGGCCTCTCTGACCACCTAATTATCTCCCACTGGAGATGTTTTTCCTAATGGGACTTCGAGATGGAATTCAAACGTCTCAAGTAACTCAGTGGGGGCTGAGAGTCCCAGATAGTTGGAGGACCCAATACGGGGTCTAAGCCTTACAGAACCCAGGCCGGGGGGCCCTCTCCCCACTTGTCAGACAATATTTTTTTCCTACATCAGCCTCCTAGATCTTCACCAAAGAACATTGTTTTAGCTGCTTATTATACCAACAACAAAAAAAATCAGTCACCCGAAGACGGAGGAATCATGCATGGGCCTTTCATCCGCCCAGCTCCCTGGCTGTGCTGCGAACCACCCAAGCAACACTGTGCAAGGTCCAGTATCATCAGCCTCGGAAATTAGGGATTGAGTCTGAATGGCCCAGAATAGGGGCGCTGGAGGGCATCCGTCCAAGACTGGAGAATAGTGAATCTAAACCCCAACAGAGCAGGACACTTCCCACATTAGACCTAGGCTGCCGCCCACCAGGAGGGAGTGATGGAACCATGCTCACAGCTGGAAACACCTTCAGTCCAGGCACTGAGGGATCACTTTCACCCTGTGCTTCTCTGAGGAAGTTCCAAGCCGCTGTGACTTTTCTAAACCCCTTAAAGACTGCAGTAGTCTAGAAAACAGTCCAACCCAGCTTCTGAAGAAGGCCCATGACTGTCATGGCTGCTTACTCATCCTGCCTCAGCTTGTGTTTACTGAAGAGAGGCCAGGGGCTTTGACTAAGCTTCAATCCCTCTGCCCTAGCCACCCTAGGGTGCTCCCCCTCACTCAATGGGGGACATGGAGCTGACTTGGGAGACTGGAGTGGGAACTGAGCTCCAGGCTTGGAATCATTCCACTGACAACTGGACAGTTCACATGTGCTGCCGGGAATGGGAAGCCATCTTTTTCCCCTCTTTTTAAAGAGAAGTTATTTAACATCATACTTTGTTGTTGACTGAAATCACTAAATTTATCAAATATGAGGTTAAAATGGGAGGATGTCATTGAGTAGGCCTATTTGCCTTTCCATTGAATAATCCCAACCTGCTGAGCTATTTCAGTTTACTTACTTCAATATTTTTAATGTGTGCCTTTGCTTAGAACCAAGCTGCCACTTATCACAATTGCCACAGCTTTTTTCCAACTGTACTCCCAAATTCTTTCTAAAATTATTACCCTCAATCTGCTATAAATTGGAAAAACGAACAGCTAAATTATTGGAGTTGGATGTAAATGAGGAAAAAAAGGTTTTGAGCAAGGGGCTGAGAGACTCTCCTATGAATAAAGTATTCAGTGGTTTGACACATTCATTGGTCCACTTACTTCCTGCTTCTCAACTTCCTATCACTGTTTCAACAGCCTGCACTCCTGGCCTCACCAATCCATTCCTCACAAAGCAGCCAGCATGATTTCCTAAAAATGCAAAATTGATTCTGTCACACACACCATCCATCCCTCCCCACTTAGAACCCTTCAGTGGCTTCTCATTGCCTTCTCATGAAGCCCAGGCTGCCTGATGGGCATTCAAAGCCCTGCCAGATCTGCCTTCTCCACCCTCCCCTGCCACCACTTCTAGGCCACTCTCAACCTCACCGCATCACCCCATCTCATCTTACAGGTTCATCTTAACCCCTTCCTCTAGAAAGCTTCCCTGACCCTCTGAACAAAGTCATGCACAGAACATTGGCCTATGGCCCCATCTGCTTCCCCATCTAAACATTGAGCTTGAAATCATAACTGCATAATGGCAGCATAGATTTGTAGCTCCACCATTTACTAGCTGGGTTACCTTGGGAAAATTACTTACCTTCCCTAGGCCTCAGTTTTTTTATCTGCAAAATGGAGACAATTATTGCAACTACCTCTTAACCTCATAATGAGGATTGAGATGATACATATGGAACTATTAGCACAATAAATCTGATTACTATTTTTTTATTATCTGTCTTCCTCATTGGAACATAAACCTGGCGAGGCCAGGAACCATGCCTGTCTTCTGTTTACCATGCACAACACTGAACACAGAATCTGGAACATAGCTATTCAATTATATGCTGAATACTTGCTGAATGAATAAATGAATGAGTGTTGATTTCCTGCCAAAGAACTTGTACAGGGTCTCCCGTTTCAAACTTGAACACGTTTCTATTCTTCCACAGTGTCCATCGACCTGCAGCACCACCAGCCTCTTCAGCTTCACTCTGCTGCACCTTAACAGCTTGTCTGATAAAAGTCTCTTTCCCTCCTCTCCCTTCATCAAATCCTCCCTTCCAGACCGGGGTCCTCCCTCTTCCAGGAAGCTTTCCTGTGCCCACTGTTCAGGTCTTCTTGGAACTGCTACTCGGCGTCACTCGTTCTGTTCTCAGCCATTCTCCAGCTGCTTTCCAGGGTAACCTCTCTTCCAGTTAAGAGGCAGTGGCCTTGAAGGGAAGCTCTGCTCTGCTTCTCCTTTTGTGCCCCATCTCAGCCCCAGCCCCTGGTACAGGTCTCTCTGCCTCCTGCTCCTCCTAAGAGCCATTCCTTTTGATAATATTCCCTCAAAAATTACATCCACGCAGTGTTTACCTCTGAGTTCCTGAGCTTCACCACGCCTCACTTAAGGTATTGACTTTTCAATTCATGATAAATTATTCAGCAGCTCATTTTCAGCCAAACTCCTCTTCAGGGCCCGTTTTTGAGTCACCATCTCGGGGCAGCCTGTAAGTCTAATGACGTGTTTACAATTCATGCCCTGCCAGACGTAAAAGCAGCGCAGCACACTCAGGGATGATGAAGTGCTGCTTGGAATTCTCAGCTGAGGGAAGGGCCCAGCAAGAATGCCGCTCTCTTGTTTATACAGAACAAAGATCTCTGTCTCCACTACTCCACTACAAAGGATCCGTGTGCAGCTGGTGGCTGAGAGGTGCTGGCTCAAAGGCAGGGTTTTCACCGGAACTTTCCAAGCCCACGCCTGAGGTGCAGCCCAGCAGCCGATGGGCACAGTCAAATCTGTTTCCAGTCAACCCTAGGCTTGAGCATTTTCAGTCTCTGCGCCACCATGTTGATGTTGTTGGGGGGGAAAAAAGAAAGGAAAGGAAAATAATGAAGAAACCGTAAATCCTCTGTGATCTGGGGATCTGGGAAAGCAAGCAAACAGGAAGTAACAACACAAAGGCTTACCTTCAGGAAAGGGCTTTTAATGTAGCGTCCTCTCATCCTGCTCAAAGGACCACTACCAGCCTGTCCCAGCCCTTCCTGTCTAAGGACCTTGCCCACACAGCTCCCTTCCTTCTGGATGCTTCTAGGCCTGCACTCCAGCTCCCCTCTTCTCCATGTTAGCCCCAGGCCTCCCCGGCTCCCAGCTGGAGACCCTGTTTACACCACAGCCTCTTACCTCTGTCTCAGACCTCAGGTCATGATTACAGACAGATTTGGGGCCATCACGTGCACTGAGGCGTAATTTACATGGCTGGTATGGGGGGAAGAGGGCTGTGGGGACTCTACCATTGAGAGTCATAAGAAGGGGAGGAGGCTCCCCATTGTCTTAGTTGCTGACATCTATAACTTCATCTTCTTTATAATTACTTGATCAGTAAAGCTCCATCCTAAGGGTTTATTCTAATGACCACCTTCTAGAGATTGACCCCGAGAAGACCAGAACCAAAGGGCGCACATCATGAAACAAGGGACCGGACTTCCTTGGATCCTAACGAAACTGAGCTGAGGTTCCTGTGGCACCATAGAAGGGCTTGAAAAGAAGCAAAACAATAACAAAACAAATAAAAAAAAAGGAAGACCGTGTGTGCAATAGCCAGAGGAAAAAAGTAAAATTAGTCGACATGATGGCCACTTTTACTTTGCCACGAAATCCCATCTTCCCTCCTCGCTCCTCTCTTTCACTTAACACTGAAAGGATACAAAGCCTGGGAGTACAGGACACTGTACCAGAGGCACCCACACCCTCTTCCTGGAGAAACCCTCAAGCTTGCAGGGGAATTCTGCCACCCTGATTCTCCCAACACTCTCAGCCCCACTTCTGGCAACACTGGTTGAACAAGGGGTGGCAGCTCTTGGCTAGAGGTTAGCCCAATCAGGTTCTCTCTCCCGGGAATTTGTGATTGAGACACAAAAGGCTAAATCTATTAGCAGCGGGGAGTAAAGAAGGGCAGAGGTGCAGATGCTATAGACAAGATCACCATTTTAGGGTAACCATGACTGGCCCTGTGCAAGTAGATAAGTAAACAGAGAAGCCAGTTGCACAGAAAGGAAGGAAGGAGAAATGTGGAAAGAAAGTGGGACAGAAGGGGGAGAGGAGGAGAGAGAATGGGGAGACAGAGAACTTCTACACCTGCATTTCATGAGATCCCAGAATCCTAACTGAGCTAGTTGAGCTACTATGCATGGGTGTCCTTACCACCCAAAGGTACCTGACTTACAAAGACCTAGAATCCACACCTTCAAGTTACTCAGAAGCTTACTAAAGAAAAACTTCACCCAGAAATGCAAGGAGAAGTAACTGATATTCAGTGAGCCCCCACTACATACCAGAGCATAGTAAACTACGGATTAGAACACACTAGTTCTAATCTAAATAATCCAACAAGATTGACACATTTACAACTGCTCTACAGCTAAGGAAACTGATTATCCCAAAGCTTAAGTAACCAGTATCAGGTCCCATAACCAGAAAGTAGCGGAGCCTGGTTGTGAACCTACTGGGGCTGTTGAAAAACCCATGTTCCCCCAGCCTCCGCACTCCTCTCTGGTGTGAAAGGATATATGGCCATCTGCTCCGGCATCATCAAGAAACTAATGAGGCTCACATCAGTGAAGCTTCCAAATAAATGAAGCACACCCTTCAAGGGGAAAAAGAGGTTTTATTTTTCAAACATGTTAGTTGAAAATCCTAAATATATGTGACATTTTCCTGCCCACTTAAACTGATCACTCACTGAGCACAATTCAACATTTTCCTGATTAGTTCATTTATTCAAAAATAAGTGGAGGACCTCCTATTTGCCTGTTAATATTCAAAGAACTAAGGATGCAAAGTTGCATAAAACAAGATATCTGTCCTCAAGGAGTTCCTAGTCTGGTAGGGAGATGTAAAAATAATGTTCATAATCATAACCACAAGCATGGTAGCTAACATTTACGGTTAGCTAGTACTTAATTTGCATTACCTTAATCCTCAGAATAAATCTATTCAGGAGATATTACTATTGCTATTATTTTTATCATCACCATCATTTTGCAGCAGAAGGAACTGAGATTCAGAGAGTCCAAGTAATTTATAGCTGCTAAATGTTGAAGCAAGGCAGAACCTGAGCTGTTAGCACTACACTACCTGGTTTCTTCAAAGGTAAAAACAAAAAAGTACAAGCAATATGATCAGGACAAACTAAAGTCAATCACTGGCTAGTGATCCTAATGGAAAAATGCTCATATGAGAAAGAGCAGGATTGCACTAGGTGGGCAAAGGAGAGCGTCCACACAGAGAAGAGCATATTTTAAAGCACAGAAATGGGAAGAAGCATTAGGAACCAAGAGAGCTCAAACAGGTTCGTGTATTTGGAGCACAAGCATGAAAAAAATGAAGGACAGGGGAGAAAGTGGAGAGAAATAAGGGTAGAAATACAGGAAGGGCCCAGATTTGGGGCAAGATCCTATTATGCCTAACTTTCCCAGAGGAAATTAGGAGGCAGAGAAGGAGTTCAGTGGTGGGAAAATATTTGAATTTTTAGAGGCAAGAAAGATGATTCAGACTGCAGTGTGGATGATGCAATCTGAAGAGTTAGTGGTTCTAAAGGGTGGAGGGCAGGAAAGAGGGGATATTGCCCATCTAGGTATATGCAGAAATTGTGTGTGTGTGTGTGTGTGTGTGTTTGGGAGGTGGTCACACTGAATGACTGAGAATGCAGCACTTTAATGCCCCAAAACCTTAGCCATCCTGCTGTATGTGTGACAGGCCTCCTGCCCAATGAGAGAATGAGAGTCATGCCCCAAATGCCCAGTGAGAAACCCTAGAAGAAGAGAAACTTGGAGTCATTGTAGATCTCCTTTCCTTCACCATCCCCCACCTGCCTCTGAACACATACGTAGTCTGAAAGGCCTGTGTCTTCCACTGTTTCTCTACCTCTAAGCAGGCAGATTCTCACCCTCCTTCTTTCAACTATGTGCTGTTTCCTTTGGATTCCTGGCACCTAACAGTGAGCTTGGAACAGAGTGGGTGATAGCTAATGTTTGCTGAACCCAGTGGAACTGCTTAATCCTGTGGGATGAATGTTCCCTGTATAGCGCCCTTGACTTGAGTGAAATCAATTGCCCCTCTCACTTGTGATCTTGACAGGAGTATTTATCCTCAGCAAAGTTGGTGATTTCTGCTTGGTTTCCTCACCACATTAGGAACACCACGTTTCATCATCAGTTGCTGTTCTCTTCAAAAACTCTTTATAATGCCCAGCATCCCCTGGGTAATCAGAGCAAATACAATGTCTTTACTGCATCTATTTGTTACTTGGAATGCATGGCAGGCCTTCATGGAAAATTTCCTCAAGGAACACATTTCTTTTCAGAATGAGTCTTTGTCTACATTTAACTCGTGAGTCACCATTCTCTGTGTCTGTCTCACTCTGTCTCTGTCTCTGCCTCTCTCATATATACACACACACACTCACTCACTGTGATAGTCAGTGGTGGTGTCCACCCAATATTTTCACTAGGAAATCCTGCTGGGTAGATGGTAGGATTGTACTTCTTGGCCCCTCTGTGTTGGGAACAGCTGTGTGACTTGTTTTAGCCCATGGGACCTGGGAAGAAATGCTATGTGTCACTTTCAAATCAGAGTATTTAATTGTCAGTGTAACAGTCTTCAGAGTTGTTGCTTTTTTTCTGCCATGGCAACCAGCAATGTTCATAATGGTGGACATTCTGTCTGCATGGGTGCTGGAGTGAGGACCTATGGACTGAGCCCAAGCCCATCTATGGCAGACATATAACATGCACGAGCAAAATCCTTGTTATAACAGCTGATGAACTGTGTTTTACTGCATATAACTTAGCCTATCCTCACAAATACACACACACTTACACTTTAATTAGAGCAACTCTGTATTTATCTGTTTCACATATTAGATGTCTGCATAACATTTTGTTTTATAAACACGTCTAAGGGCTAAAAAGAAATTTGAAAGCCATTAGTTTATTTAATTTCCGAGGACCCTTCCAATCAGAAATCTATGATGCTATAAAGGTTTTTCCAAAACTCCAGCTGTCTTCCCTACCTTCTTTACATTATTTTGACTCGACTTCATTTCCATTAGCTTCTATCAATGTGATAGGTCCATCCTACAGAGATTTAATTTCCAATATGTCAATTTTTGAATCTCAAAATGGTGACCCACTTTTTCTTCATCACACATACCTTCACTTATCGCAGCCATCAAAACAGACTTATCTGTCAAAGCTGACAGCTCCACTCTGACAAGGTGAGACTTCTGGCAAGCTGTCTGCACACTGTCTTTGTTTCCATGAGACACAACTGAAAATAGGTACCCTCACTTAAGGGTCACAGTTAGTCTGAGTGTTTTAGTCAACTAGTATCCCCTGCTGTGCCTGGTCAGAGCTCTGTGCAAAGATTTCCAGTAACCTTACTGATAGTTTATTTGAAAAATGGTGGGTACATGTAAAATCAATGTTTCTTTGATTATCTGGTGACTCTGGAACCTCCTTGTTTCAAGACCCACCTAGACCAGAAGAGGCTTTGATTGCTGTGGATGGCTTAAATGATACCAACTAGAATCTGGAAGATAGATTTAATCACCAATCTAATAATCTCCCCAATTCAGTTGGTCTGGAGTGATGGTTTAGAATCCATGTTTTTAATAAGGTGACTCTAATGCATGTAGTCACAGAACCACAATTTAAGAAATTTTAGACTTATTCATTAAGCTTTTTTTAATCCTAGGAGTCTGTGGTTAATTTCAAATTGCAGAAATGCAAGTGATTCAAAATGTTAAGCTTAAAGTACTAAGAGAAAGCACTGGTCATTTTTATATATTCCTTCCTTGGCAGAGGGACCAAAGGATGGAAATGAAGGAGCTAGGATTTCCCTCTGCCAGTAATGGTTCTATAGGAGACTGGAGGGAGGGTCTCTTACCTAATGGCCCCAGTGATGCCAAAGCAGAGCCCAGAGCTGGTGAGGAGCTACAGTGGATGAACCAAGAACACAAAAGGATTTCCAAACCAAGGTGAGGGAGGAGTCTAAAGCAGGTTCTGAAAGTAAAGCAAAAGGGCAGGGAAATGAGAAGGTAGACATACAAGTGACAGATCTAGGCAGTTGGCTGAAGGAGAGATCTGAGTGAGTCCTAGGGATAGACCCAGTGGCCTGGTGTCCTTGTAGGGGACTAAGGCAAGGCAACAGGGAAGGCCAGGCAGAGTGATCCCTGAAGTAAAGATAAAGGGTTCCTAGGAATTAGATCCAATTAAAATTGGGTTGGGCTTCCATCCAAGGTGGGTAGTAGTGGAAAGAGTCAGAGGATGAGCATAATCCATGGCCCAGGGTTACAAGCATTGAGACCAATAAACCTGGTTGTTAAAGGGTTGACGTGATGGGGCTAGAAATGGGAGACAAAGCTAAACATTTGGGTAGCTAGTAGAAGCCAGAATGGAGTGGAGAGTAAAACGCCAGAGCAAGAGTGAAGAGACAGGTGAAAGCCAGTTGCCCTGCTTGCGGTTATGCGACTAGTATCTCACTCTTACTGGCTCCATGTGGCAGGAGTGGTGGACTAATTTGAACATAAATAAGGCAGGCACCGACCCGACCCCACTGGATCACAGAGAGGATGGGGCCGTGTACCCAAGACTTGCTTTTAGAACCAGAATGCAGCCAAAGTCTATTCATCCAGTCTGGCAATGAAACAAAGCCGAGGTGCCAGCTGCCAAATGTATCGCCGAGGAACTGGGGTAGATATTTGGGATTTCTGGGACTGCACAACTTTCTAAGCTCATGTTTTGCAAACAAATACAGCTTAATAGGGAGACAAAAAGCAGGGCAGCATTCTCCTCTTCTCCATCTTCTTTTTCCTCCCATTATAGACCGCTCTTGCTGAAACAATGGGCCATGGCCCAGTGATTCCACTGAGGCTATGTTAATTGCTTCTCATCACAAATTTGGGCAAATCCTTCCCCAATTAAAAATTCTTTGCGCTCAAGGAGAAAATAATTTAGGGCTCATTACAGTTTTATTTTTAAATCAGTTAATAGAATGTGGTAGATAATGGAGGGAGAAGGCAGAACTGGGCTAGAAGATGGGAAAATTGATTCTAATCCCAATACATTTACAAACCATGTGACTTTAGGCAAATTGCTCCATCTCCTTAGGCCTTTGTTTCCTTGTTTGTAAATAAAAGGTTATTGAACTTGATGGCTTCTAGATGTCTTTTCCACTCAGACATTCTCTGATGTCCATGATTTGATAAACCCAGACTGCACTTCCTTCTTACCTAATGAGAAGAATTAGAAAATGAATTGGCTCACCTTGCACAAATGGGGCCTTAATTGTTGGATGAAATGTGAAAACTAAAAGGCTATGCAAATGGAAGGGGTGCTGTCATTTACTACCTGCTCTTTGGACTAGGTTTTTTCTAATACATATTTCTCTAGTGCCTCCACTGTACTCACATTGCTGTATGAGGCCTTGTAGGAGTAATTTAAGAAATGAAAGCTCTGGAAGAGTTCACAGTCCCAAGGAGGGACTAAGCAGTAATGAGCCAGGTTGTCCAGTTCCTACTCTGGTCTGAGGCACTAAGAGACCAGATTCTGCTGAAAATGGGTGAGGAGCCTCCTGCTACAGACCACAGTTCAGTGAGCTGAGTCCCAGAGCCTGGAGTTAACTACCCAAAGAGAGGTATCCTTCAGCTGGCAGAATCCTTGTGCAGGTAGGTGTTCCCATCTCAGACCCATAGCTCTCCTGCCACAGCTCCTACCTGCTGGGTAGTCTTTGCAGGTTCCTTCTTCATTATCCAGGATCTCTACAGATGTACAACCCATTGCAGCTGGGATTTGGGAAAAACAGCGGCCTTGGGCACACCCAGGGATAATCCCTGAAGGTGTCTGGCTGTTGGGGCGAATGCCTTTGGTTTCCCGGTGGAGATTTCATTTCCTTGGGGAGTTAAGTCTTCCAGGCTGCCGAAAGCACCTGCCTCAAGCAAAGAACTGAGGTTGGAGAGGCCACTCTTTCTCAAAGAAAAAGGTTCTAGACTCTCCTCACTTGCTTAAAGAGTTTAAGACATTCAGTCCAGTCACTCTACAAATAAGCTCATTAAAAAAAAAAAGATGAAAATATGGCACAAAGTTCTTCATCTCCCTCCCCATTAGCCTCAAATTCTCTCTATAGCTCTTCACAGGTTCAGAAAAGTAGAATAAAATATCCCTCTAATTATTTAAATCTTATTTCTTACTTGTGCTTTTTTTCCTATACTAATCCTAATGTAAAAGGAGGGAAAAATGCTACAGGCATAGAAAAGTGTTCACTATGGCAATATCAATAAAAATTATGTAAGCTAGAATTCTGATTAAAGATGGCAGTTTAGTAGCATGTGTTTATTTCCTCTTCATTCTGTGCTTCCACTATTATTATAGAAAGCTTAATTCTTAAAATCCATATAGAGTATGGGAAAGGGAATATCAGCATAGGAGATTTCAACAAATTTTTATAAAACTGAAAATACCTGGGGGAATACTTACTAATTTGGAGAGTAAAGGGAGCCAGAAGAGAAGCATCAACAAGAACCAATTTGTTCCATAATACCCTGGAAAGGCTAAGAATTCAGTGTAGCCAGAACAACTAGATCAAGGTACCTAGTACCCAACCCACTCACTTCTTCCCCAGGCACAAGATCTGAGTTTACTTTTCTGGCAAAATTAACAAGAAAAATTCAGGGTTCAGAGAAACCTCAGAGGTGGAGGGAAGGAGTACTGATGAAGAGGTTAGTTGAAAGTCTATGAAATTAAGCAATGGGACCAAGTCCTCCTTTGTACCCACTGTCCAGGACCCTACAAGCAGAATTCTTGTAGTCAGGCACCCCCTTAGGTGGCCTTTAGAGGTCTCTTGTCTGGCATTTGGGGGGAACCAGTAAAATGATTAATACCTGCCAGGTATCTTGAAATGAAGCCCATCCACTGAAAAGCACCACCACTACCACCTGTTCCCACACACATTCTTACTCAGACTTGGTCACATTTTTATGTCTTACTCTTGAATATGAACAGACAACCAAGGCTTACCAAATAATTTAAATAAAAATTCTAACATGAAAGTGAGAAATCAAAACAAACAGAAAAAAAACCCTTACTTAACAGAGATAATGCAAGACAGCAGAAAAGATTTTCCCCAAATTCTTATCTTTGGATATATATTTAAAAAACACATACATTGACCAATAGGAAACTAAGATAGAAAACACTCAGAGACTAACAAAGAGCTCTTGGAAATTAGCATTTATGATTGCCAAAATTAAAAAATTGAATAGAATGCGTGGAAAATAAAATCTGAAGGAAAATAGGACCAATGGGGAGGAAAAAAAGATTTAATAGAAGATAATCCAAGAACTCTATCATAAAATTCTAGGAGCTGTAGAAATAAAGAAAAGATTATTAGAGGGAGATAGTAAAAAGAGGGTATTGTTACTCTCAAAGATATCTCCAGATTGAGAGATTCACAGGCTAACTAGCACAATAAATGAAAAAAGAGCCACACTAAAAGTGCATGAAAATGAAATTTCAGGAACCAGAAGATAGAAAATTATAAGATATTCTAAAATGAAAAAAAAAAAATCACACAAAAAAGTAAGAATTACAATTGCTTCAGACTTTTCCTTAGCCATACTGGATGGCAGAATACTATGGGCCAAGGTCTTCAAAATTCTATTGGAAACCTTTTTAACTTAAAATTTCACACATAGTCAAATTAGCTACTAAATTTAACAGTGGGACAAAGATATTTCAGGTATTTCATGACCCAAAACTTAACTATATTTACTAAGAAGCTACTTGAAGATATGCTCCAGCAAAAAGAGGGAGTGAACCAAAAAAGATGATGACATAGAAAACAGTAGCAATGGATACAATTTAGGAAAATGGTGTTGGGAGACCCCAGGGTAACAAATGTATAACTTCCCAGTATCACAAAGGACTCTAGGAGAGTCACCTCTATAAAAAGGAGGAAGGACTCCAAATAATATTTTTAAAAATAGAGCATTTGGAAAACATTAAGATCACATGAATAATGAAATACACATATATTTTTTAATTAAGTGATTATAAATTTGAAGATTAGTAAACTAATGTAGAGACAAAATGGAATCATAGTACTATATCAGATTCTTTGAAAACCAATATTTACATAGTCATAATGATATAAAACTGACTTACTTATTATATAAAAATTATGATATAATTTTATTGAGAAAGTGGAAAATAGGAAATTGAGAAGTAGAATAAAAATGCTAAAGTCTTTCCTACCATAGCAGAAAGCCAATAGATAATGTCAGAAATAAATAAATGAATGAATACATTAATTAATTAACAGCAGTGGAGGCAAATTATTTTGAAATATGGAATTATGTATAAAAATGAAAGCCAATTAATTAAAGAAGAGGTTATTTTACATAGTGGGGCTGGCTGAGGTGAAAAGCCATGGGACAGAGGTACCAGGGATTGAATTTACCATCTCACCTTATACAATTAGGAACTATAAACTCAGATCCAAAAGGCTCACAGAGAATAAACATTTTTTAAATGCAACAGTCCACTTAATAAGCAACTGCTGAAAACTGTTGATAAAAAGAAATTCTCATAGATAGCCAGAGGAAAAAAACACATTAAGTACAGAGAAACAAAGAATGACAGAAGATTTCATGTCAGGAACTGTATGAAGCAGAAGACAATAATGCTGCCAACCAGATTTTTATGCCTAGCAAAAGTATAGTCATACCTCAATTTATTGTGCTTCATTTTATTGCATTTTGAAGATATTACTTTTTTTTTTTGATCAAGGTGTTTTATATTCCAATTTAAAGTTTCTGGATTTCATCTTTTCTCATTGTGGGAAATGTTCAATTAGTGAATTAATTTTTATTTTTAATTTATATTTAACATACAATATTAGTTTCAGGTTTATAGCATAGTGATTTGACAATTAAATGCATTAAGAAATGTTTGTCATGATAAATGTACTTACCACACACTACCACACACAGTTATTACAGTATTATTGACTATATTCTCTCTGTTGTACTTTTCATCCCCATGACTTTCTTATAGCTAGAGGTTTGTACCTCTTAATCTCCTTTACCTATTTTGCCTGTCCCTCACCACCCTCCCCTCTGGCAACAACCGGTTTCTTCTCTGTATTTATGAGTCTGTTTCTATTGTTTGTGTGTTTGTTAATTTGTTTACTTTTTAGATTCCACATACGAATTGAAGGTTTGTGGTAACCGTGCATTGAGCAGGTCTTATTGGTTCCATTTTTCCAATAAGCTGATAGCATTTGCTCAGTTCATGTCTCTGTGTTACATTTTGCTAATTTTCACAATATTTCAAACTTTTTCTTCATTGCTGTATTTGTTATGGTGATCTGTGATCAATGATCAATGATCTTTGATGTTCCTATTGTAATTGTTTTGGGGTGCCACAAACACGCCCATATAAGACAATGAACTTCATTGCTCAATGTTGTGTGTGTTCTGACTGCTCCACCAACCAGCCATTTCTCCATGTCTCTCCTTCTCGGGCCTCCCCATTCCAAGATACAACATTATTGAAATTAGACTGATTAATAACCCTGCAATGACCTCTAAGCATTCAAGTGAAAGAGAGAGTCACACGTCTCTCACTTTCAATCAAAAGCTAGAAATGATTAAGCTAAGTGAGGAAGGCGTGTCGAAAGCTGAGGCAGGCCAAAGGCTAGACCTCCTGCACCAGGGAGCCAAGTTGTGAATGCAAAGGAAAAGCTCCTGAAGAAATGAAAGTGCCACTCGAGTGAACACACAAATGATAAGAAAGTGAAACAGCCTTATTGCTGATGGAGAAAGTTATAGTGATCTGAATAGAAGATCAAACCAACCAACAGTCCCTTAAGCAAAAGCCTAATCCAGAATAAAGCCCTGTCTTCAAATCAGTGAAAGCTGGGCTAGGTAAGGAAGCTGCAGAAGAACAGCTTGAATCTCAGCAGTTTTTTAGGCATAATCCTACTGCAACTTTTAAATAGACTACAGTATAGCGTAAACATAACTTTTATATGCACTGGGAAACCAAAGAATTCGTTTGACTTGCTTTATTGTGATAATCACTTTATTGTGGTGGTCTGGAACTGAACCTGCAAGATCTCCAAACTATGCCTGCATCTTTCAAAAATGAAAGTGAAATAAACACCTTTTTAGACAAACAACATCTGAGAAAATGTATTACCAGCAAAGGGGCACTGTAAGAAATTCTAAAGGAAATTCTTCAAGCAGACTGAACATAATACTTTATGGCAATTTGGACCCACACTAAGGAATCAATAGTGCCAATAATTTAAAAATATGTGGACTAGTATAAAAGACATTTTTCCATTATTTAATCTCTTTAAAATAAAATTGGCTATTGAAAACAAACATAATACCAGTGTCCCATGGGATTTCTAACATATGTAGAAGTAAAACATGATGACAATAATACAAAGAATGAGAAGAGGGTCTCACCCTATACGTAAAGTGGTATATTATGTGAAGGTAGACTATGATAAGTAAAAGCTATGTATTTCAAACTTTAGAGCAACAAATAGCAAAACAAAGCAGAGATACAGCTAATAAGTCAACAAACAGAACAAATGGAAGCATAAAAAGAATCTAGAAAAAGAGAAAAAGAAGGAATGAAAAACAGATAGGAAAATAGAAAATAAATAGCAATATATAGATTTAAATACAGCCATATTGATAATTACATTCAGTGTAAACAATCTAAACACTTCAAATAAAAACAGCCAGAGTAAATTAAAAAAACAATCAATTTTATATTACCAATAAGAAATCCACTTAAAAAATATAGACACAAGGAAGCTAAGAGCAAAGAGATATACCATGAAAGCACTAATCACAACACAGTTGGAATGGCTATACTAATAAAACAACTTCTGGGCAAGAAATATTGCAGGATAAAGAGGCGTATTTCTAATGATAAATAGGTCAGTCCATCAAGAGGACATAACAGACCTAAATGTGTTTTAATAACAGCCTCAAAAAAAATGAAGTTAAAACTGATAGACCTGAAAGGAGATTTAGACAAATCCACAATTGTACTAGAATATTTCAACAGCTTTACACAATTGAAGATCTCTAAGGATACAGAAAACATGAATGGATTGAACCTAAATGATACATATGGAACATTCCAATCAACAATAGCAGAATACACATTCTTTACAAGTACACACATAACATTTACCAAAAATGACTATATTCTGGACCATAAAAAGTCTATAAAATAAAAGGGGTTGAAACTATATAAAATGTGTTTTCTGATCACAATGGAGTTCAACTAGAAATTATAAACATTGAGATATCTGGAAAAAACCAAATGTTTGGAAATTAACAACCTGCTTATAAATAACTCACTTGACAAGAAATTAAAGGGAAATTAGAAAATATTTTGAATATAATAGAAATAAAAACACAAAATCCTAAAAATTATGGGATAGATGTAAAGAAAAGCTTAGATATGTTTAGAGGAAATTTCATAGAAGGAATGTCTGATTAGCAAAAGCAGCAGATGCTCACCACACCTTCGCTCTGTTCTACCACCTCCTTAATCTTCCATTCCATCTCTCCCCATCTCTTCAGGCTAAATGTTTCCAAAGCATGGGTACAAAAGTGCTGTCTCTAACAACACAAGTATCAACACAATATATCCTCTTCAACATGTTGTAATTGCATTGCTGTAAAAGAAACATCCTATAGACCTGGCCTCCCTATAGCTTTGCATACACACCCCCTCGTGCCCGACCCTCATCCCGCAAAATGCACACACACACAGCTAGGGCTGAATTGAACTAGTGATGACCTGACCCCAACGCAGCCAATATGTTAGTTGTCTAGAAGTTTGACTTTGTGTGACCTTGCATCAGGAGATGACTGGGACTGAACGTATTCTACCTTGAGAACTTGATTTAAAGCACAAGACTGCTAACAGTGGGTGGCG
Organism: Manis pentadactyla; assembly: GCF_030020395.1. NCBI lineage: Eukaryota > Metazoa > Chordata > Mammalia > Pholidota > Manidae > Manis > Manis pentadactyla. The sequence continues at coordinate 51,674,054 of NC_080027.1, forward strand.
AGAAGGTCCCATAAATTGAAAACATTGGCTACCATTTGCAAGTTGATGAGTAAAAGGAGGAAGCTGTTCTGCAGAGAAAGGGAAATGGAGCTGACAAGAAGCAGCGGGGAAAGAGGAGCCTGTGGCCAAGGAGAGGGAAATGGAGGTAGTAGACAGCTACTCTTGTTCCTCTCCATCTCCCCTGATGCTCAGCTGTACTTGATTTCATGTTCTTTGATTTTGTAAGAGCCCTGTATCTTTGCAATAAACACTATTTTTTACTTGAGTAACTCTGAATGAGTTTTGTTTCCTTGTAACTAAAGGAGCCATAACTTGAGAAATTTCATGTGCCTTTTTAATTGTCTCCCAATACTGCATAGTAACCTCTTTAAGGGTAAGAAGTGAATTTGATTTCATCTGTATAACACAGTTCATAGTAACATCACTGAATCTACAAATATTGATAAGGTTAATAATGAATGAACTCATTAATCTGATTACTGACACCCCAGAATAGCAAATTGCTTGTTTTCTCTGCTCTATATTAATCCCTTTGTGCAACACTTTTCCTTTACTCCCTGTGGCGCTGGTGAACTGTGAAACCCAGGCTCCCACCCCTCACCCACTGAAACAGGCCTGTGGTCTGCGATGTAGGTCATTCAGGTTCTCGCACATAGGATTTTGAATCTAAGTCACAATGGTGGTTCCCCAAAGAAAGGTTGATTCTCCTTTTTTCTGCAGTTGAGAACCCTGGAGATAACCTAGTTCCTGGCTTTTCAGGGATCTGATCATTCAGCCTTTTCTTCAATCCGAGGGACGTTCACAATTCTTCCAATAATGGCTCTTTTCTTGTTTAAGTAGTCAAAGTCCATTTCTATTATTTTCAGCCTAAGACTCATCTCTGACATAGCTTGGTTCCCAGGGAAGTCAGTTGCTTGTCTGGTCCACATAGAATAACGGGAAAAATTCTTTCTTTCTGAAAAGAGAGTCTATCTTCAAAGCATACTATCACTGAAACAAATAAAATATTTATTGATCACTAGCCCCACTGCTATATTTTGTAATAGTTTCCAATCCAACCTTCTGGGCTGAGTTTTATGCAAGAGGCATTGGTTCTGTCAGTTGTTTATATGCAACCTCATCGTCACCTTCTAAGGCTGTCTGTGAGTGAAAGAGCCATGAACATGAATCTTTAAAGGGGTTATATGTATTTGGGAACCCAGGGAACAAAGGCTAACTTCATTTAGCCAAGTAAATAACTTTTCTACAATATAAAACAGACTTCACTCCTTGGTATGACGAGTGTGTGCTCAACCCACAAGGCACCTCCCCAGCTGTGCCCCAGTTTCTGATGATGGACCTCCTCTGGCCCTTTGGCTCAGCATCCATCCTTAGAGAGAAGCCACACTTAAGGTGTTGGCTCTGATTCTCCAAAGACCTTGAGTCCCAAGGCAGTTTTCCCCTCTAAACATGGCTTACTCATTATTCTGTTTTACTGAAGTGCTTAGAATGAGAGCTTTTGGGAAGTGCTCTGTACAATTATATAAATGAATAGGCACATTTATTTGAAATGTTTTCAGATTTCTTAGAAAGAAATCCTATGTTCTTTCCCCAACACTAATTTCTTAAGTGGGTAACAGCCTTGGGGGATATCCTTGCCCAATCCAGAGACCTGCATTTCCAAGGCAATCTAAAGCCCAGTCAGTAGGTATTCATTCATTTTTCAAATCATTGGGCACCTAGAGCATGCCTGGCACTCTACTGAGAGCTGAGCATATGGTGGTGAAGAAAACAGACATCGCCCTGCCTTCAAGAAGAACACAGTGTAGTGGAGGAAAGAGAAATAAATACGTAAATAAACTAAAAAATAACCATACATGAGTGATTGGTGCTATGAAAAAATTAACAGGAAATAACAATAGATAATAATAGGAGAGAATCTTCTTAGATGGAAGAGGGCAGGAGAGGTTCTCTGGGCCCTGAAGGATAAGGAGTAAGAGGTACAGGAACCAAATACATGGAATAGCACACAGGAGGCCTGGGGCAGGTAAAGTTTCATGTGTTCAAGGAACCAAGTGGAGCAGGTAAAGGGTGGAGTGACATAAGGTGGGAGAGGCAGAGATTTGGGGTCGTGTAAGAAGTTTGGATTTTATGTTAAATGTAATGAAAATATAGCCACTTTGGGAACCAGCTTGGCAGTTTCTTTTAAAGTTAAACATAGCTTTGCCTTACAGCCTAGCAATTCTGCTACTAAGTTTCTACCAAAAAATAAATGAAAACATGCATCTACATAAAGACTTGTACATGAATGATCACAGCAGTATTGTTCATAGTGGCCCAAGACTGGGAACAATTCAATGGCCCATCAATAAGAGCATGGATAAATAAACTATTGCATGCCCGTACAACAGAATACTGCTAGGCAAGGGAAAAAGAACTACTCATATAAGACCAAATTCATTCTGGGTGGTGGCTACTTGGATGTTTATAATGAAAAAAACTCCCTGAACAGACTAAGATCTGCACATTTTATTCTATGTGAATTATAGCTCAGTATAAAGCAAGAATCAAATGTGACTTGATTTGTTCTTAACAGATTCCACCGATCACTTTGTGAATATAAATTTGAAAGGCACTAAAGAACAAGCTGGGTGCCCATGAAAGGCGTTACTGCAGCAGTTTAGGAGAGAGGTACTAAAGACTGACTAGTGAGGGAAAAGGGGGGCAGATACACAGACTTTAGATGAGGAGGCAAAAAGACAGGAATTTTTTACTTTTAAAAGGTGAAGAAATATAAGGCAATGCCTACCTTTTTGGCTTGAGCAAATGTGTGGCCAGTCTTGCAATTTACTGAAATGGGCATCTCCATAATCACCACACCTTGCGTTTGGATCAGTCCTTGTATCCACCCTCTGATGAGAGGCTGGAGGAGAGATCTAACCAGTCCACAGCCCAGCTTCTGGGGTTCAGCCTTGTCTCCCCTGAGTTCCACATTCAGATTCATCACGTATGTACCGCCACTTACATAACCATCTGTAACTCTGGGGGAAAATATGTTCCCAGCCCAGACCAAATAACCTTTGAAGCCAAAATCAGTCAAAGGGAAAAATAAAGTGGGAGAAACCTATTTATTGCATACAAGCAATCTTCTACTTCTGCTCGCCCATGTCTCTTAGAACCCAGCTGCAAAAAGACTCCAAAAATACTTCTCTGGTCCAGGTGTGTGCTTGCTCCCCACCCCTTTTGTAATCACCTATTGATATGGAGATGGACTACTTTTCTCCACCCCTTGGAAACACCTATTGATATGGAGATGCACTAAGACCAGGTGAGAAATTCTGGAAATATTGAAATTTTACTCACACTAACATGTGCCCATATTGCTCATGTGGTTCCCTAGTTCATGGAATTGGGCTATCACCACCTAGAACCCCCTCCCCAGACCCATGCTCCAGTAAAATGGAGACCTCGGACTAGTGGCTGGAGGCCCACTGCCTACCAACCAACTGCCTCCTGCCAATCCTTCCCACCTCAGGTCATTCTCTGCTTCTCATATTACTAGCTCTAAGGGAGAAGATATTGTAATCTGTCTAGTCAGAACCTGACAATTCATGCATCATGTTTTACTAATGGGCATTGGAGTCCAGGTGCTTACCTAGTTTTTGAAGATGGTATTTTGTTTCCCACTTGGCCATTGTTTCTTGAGGGTACATCCCTTGGTTAAGAGTCTAGTGGAAAGAAGGGTCAGCACCCAGGCATTCCTGTCATGTCTTCATAATAGAATCCAAATCTTACTTTGAACCCTAAGCCATGCAACAGTCTCCCAGGATTCCTGATTAACATTCATCCTAAATTCTCCATTAATTAGTCCCACTCTCTTAATGGAATCTCCAAACCTTCATGCTATAACATTACTGTTATGGATTAAATTTGTCCCCCAAAAAGATATGCTGACATCCTAACCCCAGAATATACCTCAGATTATTTGGAAATAGGGTCATTGCAGATGTAATTAGTTGCGATAAGGTCATCCTGGGGTAGGGTGGTCTCTTAACCCAATATGATGAGAGTCCTTGTAAGTAGGGCAGAGAGACACAGATTCAGACACATGAAGGAAGAGTGCCATGTGAAGAAAGGTGCTGGGATGGAAGTGCCATAGCTACAAGCCAGCGAGCACCAGGGACTGCTGGCCACCAACCAGAAGCCACAAAGAGGCAAGGAAGGATTCCACCTTCAGGTTTCAGGGGAAGCATGGCCCTGCAAGCACACTGACTTTGCACCTCTAGCCTCCAGAGCCATGAGGCAATAAACTTCGGTCATTTTAAGTCACTCAGGTTGTGGTACCTTGTTATTACAGCAGCCTAAAAAGAAGTGCAATTACTGCCATCAGTCTGGTCCCCGCAGACACCTGCTTTCCTGCCAGTCCAAGGGACTGAAACTATCTGCCCAGACTTCCTGCTCCCTTTTTGGTGGCTGGGCATCCTTCCAAGTGCTAGGTCTCCCTGTCCTGCTTTAGGAAACCAGCTATGGCTCAGCTCCATGCTATGTCAGCTAGCCAAACACAAATTTGCTGTCATTTTTACAGAGTCAACACAACCCAGTCTTAGCTGCAGGAGGACCTGTTTGACATAGTGACTAGAGTGACTGTCCAACTGTGGGAACACTGAGTGCTCCAGCTAGTCCCGGAGGAAAATGCCTCTTTCATTACTAGCAATGCAAGACAGGTTCTAAAAGGGACCAGGGAAACCTAACCAAAGAAGTGAAAGACCTATACCCTGAAAACTACAAGACACTCTTGAGACAAATTAAAGAAGGTACTAATAAATGGAAATTCATCTGATGTTCTTGGGTAGGAACAATTAATATTGTCAAAATGGCCATCCTGCCTAAAGCAATCTACAGATTCAATGCAATCCCTATCAAAATACCAACAGCATTCTTCAACAAACAGGAACAAATAGTTCTAAAATTCATATGAAACCACAGAAGACTCCAAATAGCCTAAACAATCCTAAGAAGGAAGAATAAAGTGGAGGGGGTGGGGATCACGCTCCCCAACTTCGAGCTCTACAGAGCTGTAGTAATCAAGACAACTTGGTACTGGCACAAGAACAGACCCATAGACCAATGGAACAGACTAGAGAGCCCAAATATAAGCCCACACATATATGGACAATTAATATATGATAAAGGAGCCATGGATATACAATGGGGAAAGGACAGCCTCTTCAACAGATGGTGCTGGCAAAACTGGACAGCTACATGTAAGAGAATGAAACTGGATTACTGTCTAACTCCATACACAAAAGTAAACTCAAAATGGATCAAAGACCTGAATGTAAGTCATGAAACCATAAAACTCTTAGAACAAAACATTGACAAAACTCTCTTGAACATAAACATGAGAAACTTCCTCATGAACGTATCTCCCCAGGCAAGGGAAACAAAAGCAAAAATGAACAAGTGGGACTATATCAAACTAAAAAGCTTCTGTACAGCAAAGGACACCATCAGTAGAACAAAAGGGCATCCTACAGTATGGGAGAATATATTCATAAATGACATATCTGATGAAGAGTTGACATCCAAAATATATAAAGAGCTCACGTGCCTCAACAACCAAAAAGCAAATAACCTGATTAAAAAATGAGCAGAGGAGCTGAACAGACACTTCTCCAAAGAAATTCAGATGGCCAACAGGCACACGAAAAGATCCTCCATGTTGCTAATCATCAGAGAAATGCAAATTAAAACCACAATAAGACATCACCCCACACCAGTTAGTATGGCCAACATCCAAAAGACAAGCAACAACAAATGTTGGTGAGAATGTGGAGAAAGGGGAACGGTCCTACACTGCTGGTGGGAATGTAAATTAGTTCAACCATTGTGGAAAGCAGTATGGAGGTTCCTCAAAAAACTCAAAATAGAAATACCATTTGACCCAGGAATTCCACTTCTAGGAATTTACCCTAAGAATGCAGGAGCCCAGTTTGAAAAAGACATATGCACCCCTATGTTTATCAGAGCACTATTTACAATAGCCAAGACATGGAAGCAACCTAAGTGTCCATCAGTAGATGAATGGATAAAGAAGATGTGGTACATATACACAATGGAATATTATTCAACCCTAAGAAGAAAACAAATCCTACCATATGCAACAACATGGATGGAGCTAGAAGGTATTATGCTCAGTGAAATAAGCCAGGCAGAGAAAGACAAGTACCAAATAACTTCACTCATCTGTGGAGTATAAGAACAAAGCAAAAACTAAAGGAACAAAACAGCCACAGACTCACAGAACCCAAGAAGGGACTAACAGTTACCAAAGGGAAAGGGACTGGGGAGGGTGGGTAGGAAGGGAGGGATAAGAGGATTAAGAGATATTATGATTAGCACACATAATATGGGTGGGGGGGCACGGGGAAGGCAGTGTAGCACAGAGAAGACAAGTAGTGACTCTATAGCATCTTACTACGCTGATGAACAGTGACTGTAATGGGGTATGTGGTGGGGACTTGATAATAGGGGGAATGTAGTTTGCTCATGTGAAATCTGAGCATAAGACTGTATATTAATGATACCTTAATAAATTTTAAAGAAGAAATAAATAAAAGGGACCAGGAAGGGTTCTGCAGTGACCCAGGGAAGCTAGGGCCCTTATGTGCTGTGGTGTTTTGCATGAAGCTGATGGTGGGCATAGAATGAGGCAAGCAGGGATCAACCAATAACAGGAGGAAGAGTGAGGGATGTGCCAGTTCAGTGGAGGTGGAGGGAGCGACTGCACTAGCCAAAGTGGTTGTGGAGCTTATGGTCCACACTGGAGCAAGAGACAGAAAAAGGAGCTTAGGGGTCACTATCTCCTTCAACATGCAGAAGAAAACAGAAAAGCCCCATAAAGTATCAGGTACAGTGCTACATCTTGGTGCCAGAGATGTGTTGGTTGAGGTTGGATCCAAGTAGGGCTGGGAGGAGCATGATTCAGGGGTTGATCTCCCAGGAAGAGGGCTTCAAGGACTAGGCAGAGGGCTCCAGCCAAGAGGGAGAGCCATGAGAGGACACCAGATTGTGGGTGGAGTCCATACAGTGCGAAGCAGAAGGCAAAGAATTCTTTGATTTGGATGCTGCACAGATACCCACAGCTGGCCTGGGCTCATGACGTTCTGGGTCTGCTTCATTCCACAAATATTTATTGAACCTTTACTGTGTTCAAGTCCAATTCATGCTAGGAATACAAAAGGAACGCAATACAGATTCTTCCCTAGAGAAGCCTTGTCTAGCCAGGAAAACAGATCCATCGGCAAGTAATTACAATGCAGTATGATAAATGGTAAATCGCGAGAGGAACAAAGTACTGCGGGAATGCAGAAAAGAGGGACACACTCTGCCTGGGGGACTCAGGGTGGCAGAAAATATATTGCATTAGTTTCATGGTGACCTAGATAAATCATAAAATAAAAGGAGAAGGAGAATTTTATTATGACCTCATACTCAGTGTCCTCAACCCCGTAGTCCAGTCTTCATTTCATTCTTTCTGTCTCCTGTCTCCTTTGAATTACTGAGTTCAAATGAAGAATAATCATATGTCAGAATTTTTCATCACTGTTTCATTAAAATATTAATGCTTGATCAAAGTTCAGTAGATTTCTAGGCATAAAATCTTCCTTCCTTGGAAGGGTTAAACTGGATTTCTACTCTTCCAGCATGCAGAGCATTTATTCTGATGCTGAGCCAAGGCATGCTAATCACATCCCACAACATAAATCAGAGCTCTTTGGCTTCCCAGCCCCTCGTGGGGATTAACTTCATTTCCCATCTTTGGGTTTTTGAGAAACTCTTACATCCTTCCGATTAATTCTACTTCTTCCTTAAATTAGCAGGCATGGTTCTGTCACTCGCAACTAAATAATCCCTGAATAAGGCAGAAACTAAGGTTAAGAGAAGATCATTGCCAGAATCAAGGTGGAAATTGCTCTAACTTACAGAGTTAATTTAAAAAGAAGCTTTTAGTTTCTATCTTCCCCTGGCTTGGGCATGCAAATATCTACCCAAAAGAGCTAACGACCTTACTGTTCAGTATTTATTTTCTGAGGTGCCAAATTCATGCTAATTTATTTGCTTCCTTCCCCTATTCCAGACCTGTTTTCTAGAACTGTTCTGCAATGAAAACCCCAAGAATACAATAGTGTTAAGAGTAGGGTGCTGTGTCCTAGAAAAGCCTAAGTGGGACAAAGACAGACCCCTAGAAACTCAGCATTGTGGAGCTTATGGCTTTCCATGTGCTACATACAGACAAGACAACAAGGAGCTGGACTCCAACTCAGGCTCAGACACGGAACAGGGGCCTCAGAACAGGGGCACATTCCTCTGCCCTGAGGCAGATGTCTAAGGATGCCAGGACCCTGACACTGGAGTAGAAGCCTTCTCCTCAGACCGCCCAGCTGCTCAAGGGGATATGCCAGGGGACGATGCCAGAACCTGAGACAACTCAGGGCAGTCTGTTGGCAAAATGAAAGAAAGTCCAGTTTAATTTCTTCTCACAATTGGACAAATAACTGAAAAATCCAATATGAAGCACAAGAAAGAAACAAGAAAAATTATTATCTTTGAAAAATTATTTATCTCAAGAGACAGACTAAATTTTTAGAAACATCTTGAGGTTTAAATAAGTTAAAAGAAGACCTGGTCTCTGTAAGGCAGACCAAAAATACCACAAATGCAAACCAGGCTAAGATAAAACCTGGGATGCAATGAAGAAATTCTTAAAGACATAATAGAACCCAAATTAAAATGGCAAAAACAATCACATCACCCTAAATGGCACAGATTAGCAAAATTGGCACACCAAAAAAAAAAAATCTAATCTGTGATACTTGGGAAATGTCCAAGATTAAAGATAAGGGAAAAGGAGATGAGAATGTTAAGAAGAGATGATAACCATGGAAGAAGACTGAACATCAAATCATGCTTGGTACCCAGAGCAAGATGCTAATCCTGATCCAGCACCTTTGAGAGCATTCCAGTGTATGGGACCATCCTTAAGGCCTGGCCCCCACACTGCAGAGAGCCCTGTGTTGGGCCTCCACTGGTCATGCCCCTCTTCCATGGAGCAGAGTCCATGGGGCATAGAGGATGAGCCCACCCTCTGCTTGTCCCACACCCTGCACCCACACTGTGCTCTGCGCACCCTGAATTAAATTCTTTTGCCAGCAGCTTGAGTCTGCTTTCCAGATTTAAGCAGGCCTCTTCTTGGGACCCATTCTCCAAAGGTTAGACCACTCCAATAGTGTGTGCAGCCCCAGGCTTGAGGGTGATCAAGAACTAACTGCTTGTAGGGCTTCCAGGGATTAGACAGGCAATCTCAGACATCTACCACATGCCTGTGATGGTCCATGCAGAGCCAGGAGTGGGAAAGGTAAGAGGCAGATGAGCCTGGGGGCCCTGGGTCAGCAATCCCCACAATTCTGTTCTCAGAACTCAGAGGAGAATGAGGATTCCAATATCAAACCAGCCTTTCAGGTGCTTATAAAGGTATTTGTGCAGGTAGGAGGATAGAATATATTTTATTTAACAGTGTATTAGCATGATTTATAACTCTTAAATATTTAAGTATATGATATGTGGTCCTCCATCTGTGCTCTTACCCTGGCCCCAAGGTTCAGAGGGGAGGCAGGACTTGCCAGTCGCATTACTGTACTTGATGACAGCTCCTTCAGGTCACCTATATTAAGAAATGCAACCTTTCAGCACTGTCCAAAGGGCAGTAGCCAGCTTCTCCCATGGAAAGGGAGAAAAGACTTTCTGGCAGGGTGCTTTGCAACAGTTAGGACCAGGAACTGGATCCAACACCAACCCCTGACAGCGCCCTGTTTCCCTTTGGGATTTCAGCCTGTGAGGACAGAAGGGCCTGTAGCCAAATACCACGCCTTGACTTGCTGCAGAGGTGGTGGCCAGAGGGGCCCCTTCCACTGCCGCACGCTGGACGGTAGACCCACTCCTGCTTTCTGCTGACAAGATTCCATTGCTTAATTCCCAGATTTTGTGGTGCCTTGCCAGTGGCATTTCGCTCATAGCCTCCCTGCTCTGCCATAGCAAAATCCACTTGCTCATGCCTGGGGATTCTAGGAGCTCAAACCCAAGGGCCCTTGGAAGGAACTCGTACCCTAGAGCTGCTGCTGCCTATGGTGACACTGTGAGGGGCCGGCCCTGAAGTCACACCAGGAGCCAGGGAGGGGTATGGACTGGACTCCTGGACTTGGTGCTGTTAGTCACATGTGGGTACTTGTGATGGTTAACTGAATGTGTCACCTTGGCAAGGCTGTGGTGCCCAAATGTTTGGTCAAACACCAGCCTAGATATGGCTGTGAAGGTATTTTTTTAGTTGTGACCAACATTTAAATCAATCCATTTTATGCCGAAGTAGATTAGCCTCCATAGTGTGGGTGGACCTTATTCAATCAGCTGAAGGCCTTAAGAGTGAAGACTGAGATTTCCTAAAGAAGGAATTCTCCTTAAGAATGTAACAGAAACCCTGCCTGAGTTCCAGCCTGCTGCTTTGCAGAATTCAGACTATAGCTGCAATTATCAGCTCTTTACCACACTCTCCGGCCTGCAGGCTTGCCCCACAGATTCTGACTTGCCAGTCCCTACAGTCTGTGAACCAATTCCTTAAAATACATACCCACCCCCTCTGTGTGTGTGTGCCTATCTGTCTGCTACTGTGCACAGCTCTGACGAATAGTCAAGCACCGCCTTCTGGGAATGGGCTGGGGGTGTTATTTGTACCTAAACCTGTACAATGTGCAACTTGCTTGTCCAAGATATACTCAAGTCAGATTTAAGCAGCTGACCAAGTCAAGACCATTCTCCAGGCCCACTAAGCCCCAGTGATGTAGGAACTGGATCGCAAACTGGCATAAGGCCAGGCAGGCAGAGGGAGTCAGGGAGAGAGGCTGTAGTCTGCTGCTCATAGCCACCTCCTGCTCAGCTCACTTGTTCTAGACACCCTGGCCACAGGGCATGGGGGAGCAGGCCAACTCCAGAAGTCACCCTCTGATAGGGAGGGAACTTCCACTGCGCCAGCCCAGGCTCCCAGGGCTGTGGGCCTGGGCAGGGCTGGGCCTGACGGGCTGGTTATATTCCTCCACAGGGCAGCTGGGGAGGCCTGGAGACAGTGAGCCCACAGGGCTAGATTCCCAATGGCTTCCCAGTGGCATCCACACATGCCGAGCTGAGCCCAGGGGCAGCTTAGCCCAGAATCACTGCTCTGTGGGTGATGACAAAAAGAGCTGCAGTCAGAATAATGTTGTGACCTCTGACAATTCTGAGACTTGGTTTTCTTATCTGGAGAGTGGGGCTAATGATATCTCAGCACAACACAACAAGAATTCAAAAGAGTAACATTTGTATGAAAGCACCAGAGACACTGCTCATGTCTACTAAATGTCAGTGTCCTTCCTCTTCTCCCAGGTAGGAAGGAAGAGACATCATCACCACAAAGGGGAAGGGAGCAGGCTCTGGGGCCCTCTGTGAACCCTGCATCTTCTTCTGTAAAGTGAGATCTCCTCTCCCCACTGATTATTGTGAGGACCCACCGAGACACTTCACAGAGTACGCCTTCAGTAAATGCTAAAAAAAGAAAGTTGTGTGATCCTTGCTCTTCAGGAGAAAACAGAAACAACTGTAGTGTGTTCAATTTTCTCTTATAACATTGCAGAACAAGAGAAGCAAATAGCAGTGGTATGATTTGCAAGGTGGAGCTGGCTCTGCTCTGGAAAGCTGAGTCTGGGCAATGTGAGTGTTGGTCCCGGCTGAAGCCTTCAGTTTAAAATAGAGCACCTGTCACCCAGGCTTATTAATCCAAGGCAGTGAGTGGACATGCCCAATGACAGACATAGCCCTGTGTGCAGACCTCAAGGGCCTGAGGCTGATTCCCAAAGCACTGTCCATCCAGAGGATGGAGCCAGCCTGGCCTGTCCATTCTCCAGGCTGGAAAGGGAGGTCTGCGGCCCTGGACAGATGGCTCTGACCACTTTTATGTTGCTCAGCCTAGGAGGAAGTGCACATTCTCTTTCCTGTCTTCAACAGTTTTGGGAATCCTCCTGGTTTTGAATATGCAGTGTGGAGAGAGGGGCAATTTTTAAGCACATCTGCCTCCTAAGGAATGTGGGTCCTGTTCAATGACAATTCCTTCTAGATATTCAGGGTGGCCAGGAGCTAAACTAGAGAAGAGAGACTAGTTATTACAGAAAGCAAAAAGGGAAGAGAAAAAATGGGAAGCAATGTTCCCAGCTGAGAAATGATGTGAAACTTATTTAATTTATCCAAATCATTAGCAAAGTCTTCTAGATGCACAACTCCATGTATGAGTTCATGTGTGTACAAATTTAGAAAAAAGATGAGTTTCACGTCTGAGTAAACGTGGTGTGGCCATGCAGTCACATGGGATTACAGAAAGATGGAAATCAGATTCATCCCTGAATTGCTCTCAGGATTCCAAGGACAGCATGCCTGGAGTTGGTCACACTAGGCTTCCTGTACCCTCTAGCTGCTTGCTTTCTTGTAACAAAGAGCAGCATTTTGAGCTGATCTTGACTTCTATACCCTTACAAAGTAACCAGCAGCCCAAGATGTTCTTAGAATTATCTGTGTTCCTTCCCTTGCTTCTCCAGCCAATCCCGCCACATCAAACACTCCCAGGCCCTGCTATGGGGTGTACAGCTTAGTATTTCTCCCGGGCTAGCCATTTCTCACTTTATTTGAATCCTGGTTTCAAATTAACCATATTATTAAAGTCCTCAAGCCTGCAAAGTTGACAGTAACAGTGAACAGGTATTGAATATCCAGTGTATGGCAGACACACTGCTGGGCTTTTTACACAGACTGTCCCACTTCATTCTAACAGCAACCCTCTCCAGTAGGTGCTATGATTGTTATTATTCCAATTTCACAGATAAGGAACCTGATGAAGTTCAGATTATACTAATGTGTCTTAATCACTTACTTGGCATCAGACCACATACTTTCACTTTAGTCATTCCTTTTTTTTCCCCTGAAAAGTCATTTATTGAATACTCATTGTGTATGCCAACATGGTAAATATTGTTATTCTTATAATAAACCAAGCTGAAGGTGGTGAGTTGAAATTGTCCAGGGTTACTCAGTCCACAGTGGATCCTCATGATTGTGCCTATGGACTGGGTGTATGAGGAACTCTGTGTTACAAGCCAGTCAGGGACCCATTAGGATTTCAACCCTATGAAAGATTTCTGGAATGTGACACAAACAACACTGATAAAAGATGTATAAATAGACCAGGCAGCAAGAAAGTCAGGGGCTTCCCAAGCTTAGCGTATTCAGTTTCAAGAGAATATAGGAATCATTCCATTTCCAGGTGCAATTAAGTTTCTTTTTTCAGAGGTCATTATCATGTACCAAACTCAAGGCCAGATTTCACTCTTCCTGTCACCAATCACTGTCCAGCCCCAGTCCATGTTGGCATTTGTTCATCTTTACCCCATGATCATGGAAGATCAAGAACCCACTGGAGCTGGAGCTCTCAGAACCCATCTGAGGTCAGGGGAAAGAGCTCGGAAACCTGGGACTTAGAAATGCCTGACTGATCAAGCCACCAGCTGCCCAGAGGCAGAGCTGTACATGGTAGAGCCCGGGCCAGGTGGGAGGGGAGGCAGCAGTGATCAACCACACAGAGCGAGGGTTCACTCTGCCACAGAGGCTGGCCTAAAAGGGGTGGCAGAATGAGCTAGAACAGTGTCTCAAGGAGGGCAGCTCTCTGCGGCTGTGCAGAGCTTTCCATATGCAAGAGGCAGCCATTTGGGGGGCAACACCTGGCCAACAATATGATTCATCACAAGGTCTGGGCAGGGGCTTGTGACATGGCCAGCCCTCTGTCTGGCAGGGAGGGACAGCCACCCTGTCACACATTTCAGGACCACTTCAAGGTGCTGAAGGATGCGTGGTGCTGTAACCCCAGATGCTGCAGGGCTGGTCATTTTACCACAGGCTTCTGCCTTGCTGTGTCAGCCCACAAATACCTGAGCTCAGAAGTCCCAAAGACAGCCACTGAGGACTGAGTTTATATATACTAGACCCTATGCCACCTGCTTCACATACATTCTCTTATTAAAATCCAGCATGGTCCAAAGAGAATGCTTTCACTGGCCACCATTTATCAATGATGAGAAAATAGTAATTCAGAGGTTCCAAGCCCCATGAATGAAGTCATGGACCTCATCAGCGGCAGAGCCAGGATTGGAACCAGATATATCTGGTTCCAATCCTGGCTCTGCCTATAAATATTTATCTAGAAGTGGTTTAGCCTCTTTCTGATTTTCATTTCCACCCTGTCACCTTCCAAATCACCCTAAATATAGGAAAGCATTCCTCCCTTAACACCTTGACTTAGGTGCTGGAAATTTCTTCTCTGCTTCTCTTTACAGCATCTTTAAGCTGTATTTTTCTGGCACAGCGCTCCTGCTCTCAAAGACCAGCTCTCCCAATCAGAGCCAGTAAAGTACAGCTTACTTACCTGTTTGCCTAAGGTCAGATGTTTCTCAGACTCAAACAACTAGTTTTATGTGCAATTTCTGGTGTCCCCCATGGCTTGAGTATGAGGGAAACAAGGAAGACAAGGGGACCTTTTAGTGGGGGCACAGCTTCTCTGCTCTGCAGTCTGCTTGGTGCAGGATCCAAAAGGCACTCAGTCCCCCCAGTTCTGGCCCTGGCTTCATCTCCAGCCAGGATCTGACTCTGCATGTGAGGCCCCAGGAGTGAGGAGACCCCTGGCAAAGTGCTCTTCCAGACATTTCTGAAGAGCAAATATGGGGTGTTTTCCCAAGGTGAGCCCTGGATAGCTGATTCACACTGAGGTAAATTGGGGAAACTGTCCCGCTGTGTGAAAGGAAAATGAAGCCAGGGGCCTGAGGGTTAGGGAGGCGGTGGTGGAAGCTCTCAGAACACGGCCCTCCCCAGGTAGACTTCTGCTGTAAGAGCACCATCAGTATGACTGGATTTAGTATTCGTCGTCAGAAATGGGCAATAATGAGTCCCTTCCCTTCGCAGGAGGGCAGCTGTCACACTGGCATTGATAGGCGTTTCTATTAGAACATTGCACTGCTAATAAGCATGTCCCCAGATATGTCACTTACAGCTATCTGAGCTCAGGGGAAAGAGCTCAGAAACCTGGGGCTTAGAGATGCCTGACTTAGTAGAGCCACCAACTGCCCAGAGGCAGAGCCTAGCCTCTCAGAGTGGCCTGCAGAAGCCCAAGAGCAAAGGATCACAGTGGATTCTGAGATCTTTTTGGAGAAACTGCTGTTCAGGGTGTAAGATGATTCAAAGCCAGAAAAGAAAGGAGCAGAAGAGGAAAGTTCTGTTGTTGGGACTTGGGACAAAGAAGCAATCTTTATGATGCATAACTAATGTTGCTATCATTTTTGTCCTAAACCAGTGGAGAGCTATTTTTTTTTTCCACACAGACTACTGATGGTGGTATATGTTTCTGGACAGCATTTTTTCCCATTCAAAATGAAAATAGCTTTCCTGAATCCTTTGGAGGAAAATCTGTATGTTCTTATTATTATGCAGAAAATGTTAGTGGGAGAACTGTGCTTTTAACCATTGGAAAAATGTGACCCCTGGACATATTTGAAAAGGAACAGACAGAGCCTTTGAGATTTTCATGCCTTAGAATTGTTTAGGGCTCTAGAGCTCACATGGTCCATTCACTGCATTTTCTCAAGAGAGACTCTGACCGGTCTGCTGCTCTCATGGTGGCTGGGGAAACAGATCTCAGAGAGGCCACACATCTTAACCACCATCATCAGAGAACATGCAGCAGCGGTGGAGCATGGTGGCTCCATCTGAGCTGCCACCGCACAGCAACACTTCCAAAGGGTCAGTCGTGTGTCCGACATTGTGCCAAATAACAGGAATCAGGATGAATAAAGTGCCCTTCTCCTGACCCTGCCTCTTACCTCCCATCTTTGCCCCCAGAGCTGAGTACCCCTCTCTCACATTTAAAGCATATTCTTGTCTATGCCTATTCCTGTAACAGAGGGGGAGCCATCAAACCGGAAATTGCACTACAGTGAACAACGTCCAAGGATGTCCAATTGCAGGGCTCCCTGGATCCCCCCACTCCACACGGTGCCCCTCCAGCGGCCCCAGACTCAGCAGGACCGGCCCCTCTGGCAGTGTCCTCCCTTCCCCTACCTTCTTGGCTCACTTTCTCTTCTGAGAATTCCCCCATAATTCAACTAGTTTGAGGAAATAATAACAACTACTACTAATAATAGCAGCAGTTGTTGAGCAGTGGGAGTAGTAGAAAGAGGACGAGACCATTTAAAAAATAGATCCCAGCCAAAGCAGGCAGGCAATGGGCTGACTGTGCCTCTCTCTGTCTCTGTCTCTGTCTCTCTGTCTCTCTATACATCTACCCATCTTTATTTCTCTCTCTCTCTCTCTTCTCATCAACCAGTAGTTTCTGGATCATTAACATTCTGGATCACATTAGGTTAGAAAAGCATTTTCAGACAATTAGAAGTCAAAGCTATGGGTCTGATGGGTCCAGCCCCAGAATGAATTAAGCACACTTCCTCACCACATCTTGGGTGATCAGTTCTCTAAATGACTTAATTAAAGCTTGTGACATTGGAGACTATGTTCTGAGAGGTCCCTCTCCACTTACAGCCATGCTAAGCTATAAGTCACAGTGAAGTCGCCTGGTGACCCTAGCTTGTGGGGGTCTGGAGTCATCTAGAATTAAGTTTTTGTCCAGACTCCATTTATTAGTTGTGTGACTTTAAAACAAGTTATTCAACTTAATTCTTCTCTGTCTTGGTTTCCTCATCTGCGTGATGGGAAAAGACAGCCCTGATAAGTCAGAAACTGTGTAGAGTCTGGGATCTTGCACTAACAAGTTAGCCTGTTTTGCATTTTACTTAAAGAAAAATCCAAGCAGTTCTGCATGACCAACTTTCCTTTACTCTTTAGCCACACTGGCCTCCTTTAGACTGTAGAATGTGTCTGATTTCTCCTGCCTCAGAGCCTTTGGTCATATTGGTCCCTGAGAGTCCATGCAGGAGACAGGCAGTGGGTTAGGGAAGGTTTTAGAGTCTTGGGGCTGGAGAAGCTTGAGAGGAGCTCTTTGGAGAGGGTGCTCTGTGCCATCAGTGCAGTCAGAGGTTTAGCTGGGACACAAATGGGCCCCCTCCAGAGGCCAGAAGATGGGTCCAATAGGCCTGGATTGGAAACTTACCTGGGCCTGGATGGAAGACAAACGTGGAGAAGTTATGTCTGGCCTTTCTGCACACTTGCCATGTCTGATCATCCTTGTTCTTGAAACTCTCCCTTCTGGCTGTCCCTTGGAGGGCCAGAAGGCTCCCTCAGAGTCTTCTTTAGTATCAGTTGGCAACAGTAGTAACCTGCTCCTCGTGTACCCATTCTGGGCTCTTTTCTCATCCCTGGGTCACTTTCCGCAAAACAGAGTGAGAGAGTTGGTGTTAAAAGCACTATGTCTGAAGCCCCACTTCCTGGAGTTGAAAGGGGGGCTGTCCCTACTCCTAGATGTGGTCTCAGACAATTGCCTTATAAGCTCCATAGCTGAGCTTTAGAATCTTCTTGTGCAAAACAGAGACAGTCAGGTTGTCTGAAGAACTGAGATGCAGCAGGCACTTAGCTGGCAGCTAGGGGACAATATTGGGTCCTGATACTGTCTGTGTGTTCTGCACTCGCCTGTCTCAGCCCCTTTATCTATCCTCTCTGTGCACCTGAACCTGGTGGACAGGGCTGGAAGGCTGCCGTCGGCATGGGGAGGGGCAGAGCTGGAAGGGAGAGGAAGAGGAGAAAAAGCTGGGGGCCAAGGCTGCCCCTGACAGAGGAAGCACCCTTCTGAGGGTGGTGGCACCAAGGAGATGCTGAGGCAGCATGGCAGCAGGGAGTGGTGCGCCCCCCTGACTGCCCCCCTGCCCGCCCCTGCTGCTCTTTGCCCGTATCCCTCAGCCCCCAGGGGGCTCCACGGCTTGGCTGACCTGGGCTGCCCAGTTTCCTGATGGGGAAGATGGAGGGGCTCTTAACAATGCTGCTCAGAGTGGAAAAACTGGGCCTGTGGAGAGAGGTGAAAAGAGCAGGAGTTATTTAGTTGGAGAGCAGGCAGCCAAGGAGAGATTTAATAACAGTCTTCGAGGATCTGAAGGGTTATTATATAGAAATTGGTGACCGTCTGGCCCCTCTCAGCTCAGAGCATGAGGCCAAAGGGAATGAGTTTATACTCTGGAGGAGAAGATGCTCAGGTTAGGAAAAAAGAAAACAGTCTTCCTGTCAGGGTGGAAATGGGGTGTTAAAGGAGCCAGAGGGGCCCTTGAGGCAGCGTGATGCCCGCAGGATGAACCTCCTGAGCTCACAGGGACACGGGGCTCCAGGAGCAGAACCAGCGGGCAGGGACGTCAAATGTCTTTCCTGGTTGATGCAGTGACAAGCTCCCCCCACCCCCATCTCCCAAGCCCCACCCCTTTTCCCCCACCCCAAACAAAATCCTAGGAATTGTGTGGAGAAGAATACATTGCCCTACTGAGAGTGGGATGGCTGGGGGCCATGCAGGTGCTCCCCTTGTCTGATAATAAAAAGGGGCACATTCCCAGTGCCACACAAATGCACCAGAGGCTCACGAGCGGCCCCTATGCCTCCTCTCAGAGATGCGCTTCCTCTGTTTATGAGAAAATGGCTTTTCTGTCTGGAATATGTGATGACTAAGTCAGCGGCAGGTGGCTGGAGCAGGTCCCCTCAGCACTTTCATTCAAAAGACATTTATGGAGTCCGTGGACTATGCTCAAATGTGACAGGACTAGCAGCTTCATGAAAGAGAGCAGTTACATTCACAGTGAAAGTCACAGAGAGCTGGGGTTCTAATCCAGTTCACGATCCTCTCACAAAAGGAGGTGGTGGCAGAGAAGAGCTGGCCTGTGTCTTTCTCAGAGCTATAATCACCCATGTTACCTAATATTTAGCCCTTACACTCTGCTAGACCAGGTGTTTGCATAAATTGCATCACGTTTAATGTTCATGACATCACACTGAGGCTGCTGTTATTAGCTCCCTGGCAAGATAATAGTATCAACCTTACAGGATTGTTGCAAATGAAACAAAATAGTACATCTGGCTCCTCACAAGTACCAGGTAAATATTAATATTATCACTGCTGCTGCTGTTAAAGAGACTAAATGGTCTGTCCCAGTTTACACAGCTTAAAAGGCAAAGCCAGCCATATGGAATCCTAAAGTCTATGACTTTTCTGTCCACTCACCACATGTGGAGGCACCACACATAGCAAGTGAAAGTATAGGTTCTGGGGAATAGAAAGACAGATCTAGCTTTGAATTCCAGCCCTGCCAGTTACCAGCTCTGTGACCTTGGGCAAGCCATTTTGCCTTTCTGAACTTTAGTTTGCAAATCTGTAAATGGGGATACTAGGACCCACCTCTGTGGTCATTTTAAGGATTAGGTGATATAAGACTGAACCCTCTTGGTAAGTGTTTAAGGCATTTAATTATTATTTCTCTCATCAGCCGTTAAAAGGGCAGGCAAGGCATCACCCACCAACAAGCACTCTACCCCAGCGAGGATGAGAAGCACTGCTGCGGGCTCCGGTCACCTGGAGACCCCTCCTAACACATGCTTATATATTGTCAAGGGCCAGCTGGTACGGTAGTGGCAGATTTTACCAAAGAGTATATGTTTCTCTTTCCTTAAACCCACAAATACTGAAAGAAAATCCCTAAGTGTCCTGGACACTTTAAGAACTCCAGGTAGATCAACAAGTGTTTCAGAGGTTTCAGCTCTAATGTGACAGAGCAACCCACACAGTCCCTTGGCACTGTTGCTATTTTTTAAGCCAGAGGTGGGCTTTAATGCTGCAACCTGCACACAGAGAGCAGAGGGAAGCGCCTGGCATTTCTATGAGCTCCGCACACCCATTTGTGCTTGACATGTGCCTGCATCTAGAAACCAGGAGAGAGAGACCAGGTCAAGAGTCAGAAATGCATGGGGTGGGCTCAAAGACTTGGGCTGCTACTACAAGAAATAGACTGGCTCCCATTTTCTTTCACCTAAGTTGCTCCACTGACACCCCTTCTTTGAGTCAGATTTTATTTTTTAATTCTATAGTTGTTTCTGGGGGTAAACACCAATGACCCATTAATTGAGACCTTGCAATAAATACCATCTTTTCTTGCAAATGGTAGATCTGTTGCCTGGTGAGACCCTAAGTACAAAGCAGAATCCCCTCAGGAGCAGGGTGGCTTGACCCTGGCCAGAAACCCAGTGGCCAGCCAGTGTTCTAACAGCACTTACATAGCGTTTACCATGTTCCTAGCACTGTTTGAAGTGTTTGGTGTATAGTTACTCATTTAATCCTCACAACAACCCTGTGAGGTTGGTAATAATACCATTTTCATTATACCTATGGGAAAACTGAGGCAGAGAGAGGATAATAACTAGCCTAAGATCAAAGGCTGGTAATCTGCTGAGCCAGGATTTGAACATGAGCTTGCAGCCCCAGATTCTCTGCTCTTGACCTCTGAGCTGTATTCAGGCTTCTCCTTTTGTACATGAGCAGGAGCCTATGACTGAGACCTTAGAGCCCCTAAAGGAAACTGAAGCAGCACCTGGGGATGAGAGGCTGGGAGGAGATGGGAGTGAGCATTACATTAGGAACTGAGCACTAGAATTGGCGCTTTCCTTTTTATGTTCTTTTTATAGTGATGGGGTATGCGTTGGGGGGGAGACTGGTTGGTTGGTCGGTTATCATTTGCTAGTTTCATCCCTCAAAAGGAGTATTTATTCCTAAATTCAAGTCTAAGTAAGGAATTCAGTGTGATGTTTCAGCCAGCTGGCAGGCTAGCAGGCATCCCGTAGACCTGGGGTCAGTGACAGCAGAGGCAGGACAAGACCATGTGTATCAGGTGTGTAGAGGCTGGGGAGCTGTGAGGATCCATGTGGTCCTGTCAGGGGTGAGAGGCTGTGTCTGGCCAGAGGTGACCACCACTAGGCTCCTGTCAGAGCAAGTGCCTCTGCGGCAACCTCCCCCCGTGTAGCCATGGTGACCCAGGGATTCACATGACTGGATGTTTTCAGAGGAGAGCTCAGAAGGAAGGTGGAGGGGAAAGCAGGCAGGGGAAAGGGATGTGAAAAGAGTGGGTGACTCTAGGTGGTGTGGGTCAGGGACATTCCGGGCAGAGACCCCAGATACTCTGACATCCAGCGGGCTGTGATCTTGGCTCAGTCCATCTAGAATCCTGTCTGAAAGACCCTTGGCCACCCAAAGGTCCAAGTTCAATTCCAAGAGCACTGTGGGCATCCATGGAAGTTCCCCAAAGTTTCCCCTAGGCCCATGGAAACTATGTTAACTGCAGCTAAGCCTCTTATTCTTTGGTGACCTCGCCCCACTACTTAAGAAACCAAGCTTAATCCAGCTCACTTAGCTCTCGGCTCACTAGAGGAAGGACAACAGGGCTTTTGTCGTTGTTTGATGGAGCCCACATTGGGCTTTTCGGCAGGACCATTTCTAGGTACAGCACTGTGTCACCGAGGTCTGGGGACGGACGGCCTCTGCTCCCCACGCAGATTAAACATGCCTGGTGCCAGTTTTCGCAAAGGTACAGAGTCAGGAGAGAGCTGAGCAAGGAGAAGGCAGCCTTTGTACTGGGCCCTGGGGGAAGTGGTACCATGTGGGCACTTCCTGGTCAGATCCCGCACAAACCCAAAATACCAGCTGGGGTGGGCAGGTGCATTCCAGCCCAGGCCTGGAGGAGGGAACCTTCACAGTCAGACAGTTCCCAGAGTATTTTCTGGTTGCTCTGTGCATGCGTACTATCTTCCCCTACCACCCCCAACATATCCTTGAGCTTTTAAAGAACGTTGTCATAAGAGATGATATTTTAAACATTTATCTCAAAAAGTACCAATTAGTCACACTGACTGATGGCTTCGCTAATGACTGGGAGAGCTAGCTGGCGTGTTAGTGAACTAGGTGATTCATCATCTCTACTCATCACATACTCTTGAAAAGAAGCAGGAGAGTCTGCGAGGGAGGAGGACAAGAATTAGATTCCATGCGCCAGCTCTGCGCCCAGCCCATTGCCCACGCCACCTGCTTACTCTGCACAGCCCCGTGAGAGGGAGCTGTGGCAGTTGGAGGGGAAAGGGTCTATGCAGAGCCCTGCTGTTCCTGCAGAGGCCTTCTTGGGAGATTTGGGTCACCTTGGCAAATTCTCCCTGTCCCAAGCCCTGGCATCCTTAACCTTACAGGCTCAGGAAACTCATCAGGTCAGACAAAGAGTAGCCCCATTTCTTGGGGACAGACTCATGGGAACCGAGCTTAAGAGCAGATGCTAACATGGCCATGGGATTGAGAAGCACACCCATCACATGGACCTGAGCCATGCATCATTTCTTTATGGGAATAATTTACCAAATCATCCACAAATGGCTAAATGATGAGTGTGGAATCAGAGGGGGTGGCCAATGGGGGATCCTCTGTAGTGCTCAGCGGACTGTAATTCCAGTTCATCTATTGAGTCTCAGCTCAGGAGTACCCTCTATGGGGAGCCGCCCTGGCCCCACCTCTGACTCTAACACCAAGGCTGGGCCAGGCACACCCCCTCTGCACCCCCAGAGCACACAGACCTATTGCAGCCCTGACTGTACTTCATAGCCACGCTCAGCAGTCTGCCCGCTCTGCTCTGGATCATGCTCCTCTGAGGTACCTAGGGTATATTTTCCTATGGTGTGTCTCCCTCACCTGCTGTACAGAGGGTGCTCAGAAAATGTTTACTGAAGATGTAAAATATATAAATCTTTGGCCAGGACTCCCTCCTCACTGGGCAAAGCTGCTAACTTCCAGTTCTTTCTTCTATAGCTGTGTGCTGATGATGTCATTCTGCTGTTTGTTGTCCATATACTGCTGGGAGTTTATTTTCTACTAGCAAAACTATCATCATGCACAAGGTTGACCTGCCCACGATTATACCCAGACTATCTCACAAAGGTTTGTGTATCCCGTCCCACAGTCCCACAGGATCTCCTAGATCACTCCACCCATCACTTCTGGTGTATGTGTGGAGGTTAGTATTTAGTCTTTAGATTTCAACCAAAACATCCAATGATAGGACAGTGGTTAAATAAGCCATACCTCTTTACAAGGGAATATTGTACAGCTAACACAATAATAACATGAAGTAGTTTTAATAAACCAGAGGAATGCTTATTCTACGATACTATGGGAAAAAGAAGTAGGTTAAAAATTTGTGTACATTGTGTGATTTTTAACTATGTGAATAAAGGGCAAAAACAAAATACTGGAAGAGATAAACCATTAAAAGTAGGTACTTCTGTTTCTCCCTTTTTCTTTTTGCTTTCCTGTGCTTTCCAATCTATGATAAGTATTATGTTGCTTTTACAGTTAAGCAAAACAATAAACCTTAAGGAAAATTTTCATGAGTAGAACATTTTCCATTTCTCTAAAAATATATTGCTATTTAATTATGTATCCTCCGATCAACTTTTTTTTGCAGGTCTTAGAGAAATTGGATTAAAAAAAGGTCTCCACCCTCCGGCATCCCAGCCAGGATGGCCCACGTGTCTTGGCCTGGAGTTGAACTCCCCTCCCTTAGCTTTTCTCCCTTCCCCATCACCTTCTTCTGACCCCAGATGCCTTCCCAGAACACCCCTAGTTAACACTCACTGCAATCCTATTGTCCATTGGGAATGTGTAAAGATGGAAAAATACATATGCTGTTTCCATTGAAGGACCAGGTAGTTGCTGGCATGACTTCCATTCTTTCCAATAATTATATGATGCTTTAACCAAATCTCTCCTATATAGCATTTTTAAAATTTTGGTTTCATTTTTATTGAGGTGAGACTCACATAATATAAAATTAACCATTTGAAAGTGAACAACATTGTATAACTGTGACCTCTATCTAGTTCTATAACATTTTTGTCACCCCAACAGGAGACCCTACACTGATAAAACACTTGCTCCCCATTCCCCTCTTCTCCTCCCCACTCCCAGCCCTTGGCAAACACTAATCTGCCCTTGTCTCTGTGGATTTACCTGTTCTGGGTTTTTCATATGAACTAAATCATGCAATATGTGACCTTTTGAATCTGGCTTCCTATACTTAGCATATTCTTTTCGAGGTTCATCCACATGACATGTATTAGTACTTTATTCCTTTTTGTGGCCAAATAATGCTCTGCTGTATGGATCTACCACCTTTTGTTTATCTACTCATCCATTGATGGGCATTTGGGCTATTCCACCTTTTGGCTATTATGAATAGGGCTGCTATGAGCATGTGTGTACCAGTACTTGATTCCCATATAGCATTGATGAGTTCATTTTTCAGGGTAGATATTGGCACTCACCATTAAAAGGCTTCCATCTGTGGACCCACACATCTAGGAATCAACCTCTCTGGGTTCCGAACCAGGACAAAGTCTCAGCAAGTTAGCAAGACTGAGAGGGTCTCAGATCAGAAATAGCCAGCCATGACAGGTATTAGATCATAGGTGGATTCCAGGGACAAATTATCAAGAGAAAGGGGGGCATGACAGAAAAGGAGTAATTGCACCTAACTATTTCTGGGACTTTCATTTAATTAAGCAAGATGACAGCAACAGAATTAGCCACATCCTACCTTCCCATGTTACTTGTTATTTTTGCCTGAGAGTAGATTCCATTGTATCTCTCTAGCACCTCATGGTGTAGCTCTGGCCAAGCCCCCAGACATATTCAGGGACAGAGCCCCACAAAACTCAGCCAACCATTGGCTCCCAGATGCTCCCACTGGCTCACCAGCTAACCTCTCCAAGCCCTCAGAGAATGGCTTTGTCCAAGCAAAGAGGGAGAGCAAGACATCATCCCAAATATATTGACCCAAACTTACTTGCATTGCCTGGCCATCCCAGGCAGCCAGGTACAAATTGGGGAAAAGAGCTCAGAGAGGGCATTGAGTATAATGGTTAGCAGCCCAGACTCTGGAGCCGGATGCTGCCAGCTGGCAGGTGAACCCTGGCTCCACTGCTCACCAGCTGTATGATCTTGTGCAAGTCACAACCATTCTGAGCCTCTGTTTCCCAAAAGCCAAATTGCCGATTGTGAAAAGTACCAACTTCATCCACTGCCATATAAATTAAAGAGAAAGTAGCACACTTTAGTGTATGAGCTCAGTAAATGTCAGCTAGGATTGTACTAGGAACAAAGAACAGTTCTGGGATTATAGCCCTTCCCAGGCAATTCGCAAAAGCCCCTGGTCCCCTATGCCAGGAAGGCCCTGAGGTTGATGTAAGTCTCGTAGTCTAACTGAGGCAACCACTTCCGCAGCCTTGCTTCCATGCAGGCTCCAAGCCCCCACTCAGCTGTGGCTGATGCCAGCAAACCCATGGAGCCATCCCTTCTTCGGGGACACAGACTGCCTCAGGCTTCACCTGGCCACCAGCAGCATCTGAAACGCAGCCTCAGACACCAAGCAGAGCACAGAGCCAACACTGGGACAACTCCTGCAGGAGATGGGGCAAGGGGCTGATTCATTCTTTTGGCTTTCTATCTCCTTTTTAAGGAATGTAATTTGCATTTTTTTCTAGTGAGTACATTTAAAGATATTGAGCTAATGACAGATCAAACGTGAATACAGCAAAAATTAATGCAGTAACAAGTAAACTCTGGGAAACACTGATTCCAGTCTGAGGTAACTTTGAGCCTGAGACTGTGATTTACACAATGTCCCCTTGATGTCACTGGATTTCTTTAACTCAATGCTATATTGACTGAACAGTTTTTTCCTTATCTTTACTCACTGTACTTAGCCAGGTGCTATGTTAAGTGCTGAAAGATAAAAGGTAAAGAAGAAATGACCTTTGTCCTTATAACCCGTGGAGGAGGCAGGCATGCCTACTGATAGCAAAAGGATGGGAGCAGCCAGCCGGGATTCCCTTAGATGTTTGTGTCAGTGGTACATCTGGGCTGGGCTGGGCTTAAAGGCCCCTGAAATATCTGCACTCTGAGCTGATGAGACTCCACCAAGGTGACTGGTCTTAATGGATGCAGTGGGATAGGCGCCTTGCAGTGTGCTGGTGTACTGTCACCATTGCAATGTATGTATGTGTGACGATATCATGGCAAGTGCAGTGGGCCTAACACATTATGACCTTAGTGTTACAGGGTGGTGGTGGTATGCGATGAAGATCTCAGTTGTTAAAAAAAAAAATTTGTGGCATGGAGTTGTGTTGGTGCCAAGTCCCGTTTGGTCGTGTGGCAACATTCTTGTCATGTGCTATTCTAGTTGTGTCACAGTGTGATTGTGCCAGCATGCCAGGATGGCACAGGGCCATGATGATTTTGCTGTGTTCTGGCTTTGTGAGCTCGCAATGTGAAGTGGTGGTGAGATGTGTGTGACACTGCCTTTCTCACTAGAGGGGTTGCCATCTGGTTTGAGACCAGAAATTCTTTCCATTGGAGCACCTGAGACACTGCTACCCTGCTCTGTTCCTTTTCCTGCAAAACCCCAAAGAGGGCTCCGAACACCAAACACCGCAGCACACGTCCCTCCTCGGGCATAAGGGCCCTTTGTGAAGGAGACCTGGGAGGCCTAATCACTATGATCTCAGCTTTGTCTCACCAAGACAATGTGCATCAGCAGGTGTGCAGAGAGAAGCAAAGAAGAGAGACAGGGGTTATGTTACACTTGAGATTCAGAGAACCCAAAATTGCCAGCAGATATTCCCTATGAAAGAGAAACACAATCTGGGGGAAACAGTCATAAATGGCAGGGGCCATGTAGGCTTGGGTTTGTGAGCACAAAGTCACAGAGCGCTGGGCAGCGTGGGCTCTTATGAACTCTTTGAACTAACAAGAACTCCTGGCCAGGACAAAGGCCTGCACTGAATAGAAATTACTGGGAATAGAATCTAATTTATGCAGGACAAGGGGTTAGGAGAAAAGGAAAGAAAATTTCCTGATAAAGCTGGGAGAGGGTAACTGAGCCAGAAGATGTTAGAATAGATAAGCCATACATGTGAACACTTTGTACTAACAATAGAATAGTGAACTCTATAGAGTTCTGAAGCCAGGAAAATGATCCTGGCCCACCCTCCCCTCCAAAGTGAGGAGGAGCATTCATGCCCTTTAAACACAAATAACAAAAAAAGAATTGTGTTTGAATCCCACACAAAGTTAAAGAAAAAAGGAGAATAGTGAGCAGAATTATGTCCCCATAGATAGTAACGTATGTCAGAGATAAAGACCCACCATGCAGAGAGGAAGACAGAGAAAAACCCTAGGCACAGACAGTGGCCCTGGTGAGATCTATCAAAGCTTTTATAAGAAATAATGCCAGTCTTACAAAAACTCTTTTAGAAAATAGAGGAGGAAGGAACACTTCCAAACTAATTTAATAAAACCAGAATTACCTTGGTACCCAAACCTTATGAAGACACAAGACATTAGACCAATATCCCCCATGAATATAGATATAAAACTCTTGAAAATATATTGCAACTAAGATAAAAAGGATAAAACTTCATGACCAACTAAAGTTTATCTCAGGAATTCAAGGTTGGCTTAACTTTCAAAAAGCAATTAATGTAACCATATTAACAACAAAAAAGAGAAAAATATATGATCATTTCAGTAAGTGCAGAAAAATCCTTTCATGAAATTTAATACAGATTCATAATTAAGAAAGCCTCTCAGCAAACTAGAAGTAGAAGAGGAATTTCCCAATCTCTGTGTTAGTATAGGTCCTCTGAGAAACAGGCACCAAGACGGGAATAGACATGCAAGAGATTTATTAAAGGAAGTGCTTGTAAGAGGAAATGAGGAGAAGCCTGGAAGAAGACAAGAGACTTGTCAGAACATGATCCAAATCTGACCCCTGGAAGTTTGTACCTTTGACCACCTTCACCCCTCTTCACCCCCAACTCCCACTGCCACCAATCTGTTCTCTGTATCTAAAAGCTTGGTTTTTGGTTTTGTTTTTACTTGTAGACTCTATATATAAGTGAGATCATAAGATATTTGTCTTTCTGTTTCTTACTTACTACATAATGCCTTCAAGGTCCATTCATGTTGTCACAAATGGCAAGAATTTCCTTTTTATGGCTTAATAATATTCCTGTGTGTGTGTATGTGTGTATGTCACATTTTCTTTATTTATTCATCTGTCCGTCTATGGACACTTGGGTTGCTTCCATGTCTTGGCTATTGTAAATACTGTTGCAGTGAACACAAGGGTGCGTACATCTTTTTGAGTTAGTGTTTCCATTTCCTCTGGAAAATTCCAAAAGTGGAATTGCTGTTTCTTATAAAGTTTAGCATACACTTAGCTTATGAACCAACTATTACACTTCCAGGTATTCACCAAAATGAAACCACATGCCCACAGAAACAGTTGTGCAAAAATATTTAAAGCACCTTTATTCTTTACCACCATTAACAGATGAATGCATAAACTGTGTTTATCTAATATGGAATACTACTTAGAAATTAAAAGGAGCACCTTACTGATAACACTCAAGAACATGTATGAATCTCAAAACATATTAAGTACACGAAGTCAAAATACAAAGTACATACAGTATGATTTATTTATATGATGTTTGAGAAGGGCAAAACCAAACTGTGGTGATAGATATTAGAACATTCTTACCTCTGGGGTTGGGTAGGAAGTTGTCTGAAAAGGCAGAAGAAAAATCTTTCTAAAGTGATGGAATTGTTTTCCTGTCTTGATTAGTGTTTTGTTGCATAAGTATATAAATTTATTAAAATCATCAAACTACCCATAATGATTTTTTAGTAAATTATAACTTGAAAAAGATTTAAGTTAGAAAAAAATAAAATGAATATATCACCCAGAATTTAATTATTTGAAGAAAAGAACATAACAATAACAATTTTTAAAAATTAGATAACATAATTGAGGAAAATGGTTGGTGGGGGTGTGGGGGGCCCATATACATAGAATTAGAAGTGACAAGGAGGAAATAACCATCAAAACTGAGCATTTTTTAAGTGATAAGAATCTACTCTATATAATTCCTTGCCATCAAATTTGGAAAAGCAGATGAAGTGGATAATTTTCTAGACAAATATAACTAGTTAAAATTAAGCCTAGTGGAGACAGAAAGTCTAAACACATAAAATACCATAGAAGAAATAAAGGAAGTAGAAAAAGAGCTTTCCTTCAAAAGTGTACCAGGTCCAGATTGTTTCCCTATTTCTACAAGTTATCTTATGAAGTGAGTATTAACACCAATCTCAGACATCAATCTCAATCTCAACATCAATTAATGAAAATGAGTGCATTAATGGAAAAAAACTACGGACCAGTATCACTTATAAATATCAATATAAATACTAAATAATTAGCAACAGTCTCCAAAAGCACATTAAAATATTCATCATGATCAAGTAGAGTGGATTCAATGTTAGAATCCATGAATGTTACCCATCACATTACTAGAGCAAAGAATTATATAAAGTATATGTCCACAAAACTCAAAGTAATCAATAGAAAACTACTACAAACAAAAGAATTTAGTAAAGTAGCCTAATGAATAAATACGCAAAAATCAATTCTTCATATATACAAAAAAATTAATTTATATTGAAAGAGAAAACTCCCTTTGTGAAAGCCAAATAAGATCAAATACCTAAGCATAAGTTTAACAAGAAATATCCAAAATCTTTATGAAGAAAATCTATAAAACCGTTCAAAAACACACAAAAATAACCTTGCATAAATGGAAAAAATATACCATATTCTTGGATAGGAATACTCAGTATCAAAGATTTCAGGTCTCCCTGAGTTAATTCATAAAATTCAGTTTACTGTAATTCATAAATTTAATAGAATCCAAAATAATAATGACTAAGTTTCTTTCTGGAGCTAGATAAATGATTATAAAATCAGTTTGGAAGAATAGATAAGCAAAATAGGCAAGAGGGGAAAAGCCTGAAAAAAGAAAGAAAGAAAGAGAGAGAGAGAAGAAAGGGATGGAAAAGGAGAGAAGAAAGAGAAGCAAGAAAGGGAGAGCCTTGCCAGGTAATTAAAACGTATTATAACGGCTCCAGTTGAAAGAATGTGGTGGTGTTACACGCATAGACCAGTGAAACAAAATAGAAAATTCTGAAGGAGATCCAATTGTATTTGGAAATTTGGCATACTATAAAGGAAGAATCTCAAATTAGTGGAGGAAATAATTGGTCTTTTTAATCAAAGGCATGGAACTAACCGAATAGCCATATGTAAAAAGATAAAATCGTATTCATTCCCCACACCGTATACCAAGGTAAATGCCAAGTAGATAAGAAAGTTAAATGTATTAAATGAATTCATACAAGTATAGAAAAACAAGTCTGAACTATTTTACAATCCAGGAGTGAGGGGGAACTTTCCTACCTCTGACTCAATGCCTAGAAGCCATAGGGAATAGATTAATAAATTTCATTACATAAAAATAGGAGAAAAATTTTGAATCTTACATAGCAAAAACAAACCAACTAAAACACCACATGGAAAGCAAAGAGACAAATAACTAATGAGGAAATTTCTCAACTTTTACCATAGATAAAGAATTAATATTTCCACTATTTAAAGAACTTTAAAAAGAAAGAATGAAAGACCAATAATCCTATAAAGAAAAAAAAGGCCAGGGATATGTACTAACAACTCACAAAAAACAATAAAAATGCCCCTTATCTATATGGAAAGATCTTGATTGTGCACATAATAAGAAAAGGCCAAATTAAAAATAAACTAATACAACATTTTTCACCTACCATAATGGGCAAAAATCCATAAGATTTTCAAATACTCTTTTCGCCAAGCTTTGAGAAAACAGGCACTCACATTATTGCTGGAAGGAATGCGAACAGGTACAAATCCTTTGGCAGGGAATTTAGCAATATCTAGGAAAATAACCTACACACTCTGATCCCTTAACCCAGGAAGTCTACTTCTAGAAATCTGCCCTGAAGAAATAACAAAATATACAAATATTCATCAACAAGGAATCAGAATATCTCTGTATTACTACAGTATGACCTCCAGAATATAATGCTGAGTGAAAAAAAAAGGTCGACTAAGGTATATATAATAAGTATAGTCAGCTACCATATATCTAAGAGAATGTATTTATATACATATATATGTATGTATGTATACATGTGTGTAAATACATATGTATGAAGTATATATTCATGTGTGGTTTTGCTTATATAAAAACTATGGAAGTATAAACCATGAAATAAATAAAATTGTTGGCTAAAAGGAAAGGAGAAAGAAGGGACGTGAGTTTGAGATAGAAGTTGGACTTCTCTAAATAACACCTCATTTTAAAAATTTGACTTTAGAACCATGAAAATGTTTTAGATGAGTATAAATAATGATAAGACAGAATGAAAGAGGTAATGCCTAAAATAAAAGGCAAAATTTAAAAAATGAACCTGACTGCCTTAAGTTGATAGCTTAATGATACAGAGGTATATTCTTTTAAATGGTTTGAAAATACAGTAATTCAATTCTATATCTCTAGTAGTATATACCTAAGAACTGCAAAAATAATAATAATCACTAATTGTATTTTTGGTATATAATAGGGTAAAGCAAACAAGCAGTTATGCTATGGATATTAAGAACCAAGATTTTTAACATAATAAGCTAAGATTCAAAATAAAATCAAAGAAGTTAAGCAAAACCCGGTAATCCTATCCTAACTTTGAATTGAAAATCAGCATAAACTCATAATGTATTTTGACTTTAAAAAATATTTCCATTTGCAAATGTGGACATCTTTGCTTTCCAGAAAACAAGAGACCTCTCCACAATGACTGGGGTCATGGTTGTGTCAGAACTTAGGAAATAACTTAGGAAAGAGATTCCACTCACTGGCTAGAGATGCAAAAATCTGAGCACCACAGAGAATAATACCAGCAATGGATTGAAACATTTGGTGTATGTTTTGATTCATGAGTTCCTAATGAGATTCTGAAACAAAAAATCTCATTGGTTCCCTCTGGAGGATGTAAGGGAACCAAGACACTATTCTATGCCAGTAAGTATAGGGAAAAAATTAAGCATTTAACCTGTTTTCTTGATTAAACTGTATCATAAGTTAAACAAATAGTTGATGAGGAAACAATTTTCTCTATGGAAATAAATAGTCCATGTCATAAATGAGGAAGGAATGATAGAATTACCATTTTGCAAAGTCAAAATTACCATTTTGCAAACCCCCCAGTGAAATCATGGATCTGGGCAATGTTTATCAATGGCTGTTACATAACAACAAGAGGCCACCAGTTGTTACGCACCAGCTGATGGAACCACTTAACAATACCTACAATGTAGTCTGGCAAAAAAATAGATGAGTCTGGATCAGAACAAGTCACTAGGTCTAGATGCTATTTTATAGGAAATACAGGGGACAAAGGAGCAAGGTAGATGACACCACAACAATGCAGTCCTATCTAGAAATAAGAAATGATGTGGTGTCTTCAACAAATTAATTGCAAGGGGAAAAAAATTAAGTCAGGGGAATCAATAAATTGAAGAGACTAAGTGAAATATCAACCACTTAGTAATGTGTGAATCTTTTAAGTTTAGATCCTGCTTCAACTGGGAAAAAAAAGAAGGCTATTATGGAAATTTGAACACTGTCTAGATATTTGATGATATTAACAACTTGTTAATTTTTTCATGCAAATAATGATGTTAAGATTATTATTTTTTAAAGTTCTTATCTTTCAGAAAGGCATACACAGATATTTTCAGGTGAAATGATATGATTTGGGGGTATGTTTTAAATATTCTAGCAGGGGGAATATATATGAAACAAAAGTGGCCTTGAGTTTATTTTGTAGCTGGGTGATAGATACATGAGGGTTCATTGTACTATTCTGTCTAATTTTCTAATTTTTGAATTTGCTATAAAAAATTTTTAATGCAAGAAGTTCATAGAATGGGAAATCATTCTACTTCAGTGAAGTAGGCCTTTTGAAAGGACAGAACTGAGCAGGAAAATCCATTCACTGCAGATAATTCACCCAAAATGTTATCTTTTCCTTTTTTACTTTGGGCAGCCTTAGTTTTTCTCTTGATTGGCTCTTGAACAAATGTTCCATGCCATTTGTGGCATGCCAATAAAACTCTCCATCTGGAGAGGCTGCCAACCCTTGACACCAGATACTGGCAGCCCAGGCCATCATCCAGGCTAAAACAGCTTTTCCCAAAAGCTGGTCTAGGGCATTCTGCCAACCCATAATCAGGTGGTGGGCACCCTGGGTCATGTCCAACAACATACCTTGGATATTCAGGTAACTCAGTCATGTCTCCCTCCAAGAAGTCCTCTCTGACCTATCCTGTCCACGGAGATCTCTCCTCTAGGTTTTAAGAATTTCCTTTTCACCCAAAATTCCCTGCCTGTAATATCTACCTTGCCTCTGTTTCTTCAGGCCTGTGTCTTTCAAAATCACACATACACATACACTAGGAGTATCTTACAAGAATGGGCACCAGTGCTCACTTTGGGAGCTCTTACACTAAAATTGGAATAATACAGAAAAGTTTAACATGACCCCATGCAAGGGTGACATGCAAACTTGAGAAGCATTCCATATTTAAAATAAAATAAAATAAAAAAAGAAAAGGCCCCTATACCTATTGCCTGTTGTGTCAGGCACTGCTCAGCCCTGTGCAATCAAACCTCACAATGACCCTGAGAAGAGGTATTACTATCCCGTTTTATAGATGGGGAAACGGAGGCAGAAGGTCTGAGTAACTTAACCAAAGCCACACAGCTTGTAAATGGTAGAGCTGGGGTTTAAATCTAGGTGTATCTGCTTGAAAAGCGTGTTTATTTAGCCACTACACTGAATTGCCTTCTTTAGCAGTGAAGTGGCTATTCAGTCAGGGTCTGCTGGGAGATTCATGTATCTGAGCAATTCAGGCATCCTGCCCCACATCTCCCCTTTACCATGTTTGTTATGTCCCAGTGTTGGATGTCAAGTCTGCTCCACATAGTAGAGGGGCTGAAGGATACATTCCACTGGACCTGGAAGCATCTGAAAGGAGGCCACTGCTGAGCAAACCATATTCCCCCCAGAGTGTGGACAGGATGTGGAGTCTATAAATAATCATAAGAGTGTGAAGAGATTCTCTCCCCTGGGGCTCCCTTTGCAAAAGGTTGATGGTAATTGATGAGGCTACAGGGACATGCCAATCCTTCTGCTCTTAGAACCAGGTGTGGTTATTTACAGAAATGTCACTTTCCTAGCCCTCCCTCCCCATCTCTGCAAGAGGCTCAGAAATCTGCAAACATCAATTTACTGCTGCCCCAGGGTTCAAGGCAATGAGCCACCTGTACAGCCCGCTGCCTACAAACCAGGCTCAGCTCCTGTCCTGGCTGAGAGTTGCTTCCTCTTTGGATGTTTAGACAGAGAGAGAGAAAGATCACAGATTTGCTCTTTTTTGAAGCAGAGAGAGGTCAAGTGATCTCCCTGGAACCATATCCCAAACCACTAAGTCATTAAAATCTGGAGTTCCCACATTGTCCGGCTCACAGTGGGGCAATAAACAGACTACTGGACCAGAAATCCAAAGTGTGGATACTGACCCAGATGGGCCAGCTGTTCGCAGTCAGTGTTTGAGTTCCAGTTTCCGTATCTGTAAGACGGAGGCTGGGCTGCTGTCACATGCCAGATACAAAATGTTTTTTAAAAGAATAAATTGAGTGATGGAGTGAATGCTTTGTATTGTGTGAGAGATCATCATGGTTATTGTAGCTATTACAATGCGGTCCTGTAAGCCACTGTTAGGAGGGCCCATGGTAGGTCTCAGAAAATACTTCCTAACTGTACTGCCAGCACTCCTGTGGCATTGATGGTTGGTGGCAAGAACAAAGATGAAAAGCAGCATATAAGTTTGATTTCTCAGGACATCTGAATAATGGGTGAAGGCTATTTTGTTATAACAAGGTTTACACACACCACACCCCCACAAAATCAGTTTCACAACTAAATAAAACACTTTTGAGAATCAGAGGGCAGAGTTATGTTTCAAGGTTGCTCAAGCTTGTTTGAGGTTCTATCCAGAATTATTGGACCTCAGCCAGTAACAGGTAGAAAATTGTCATGTACCTTCCATGCTGAGGATGTCCAAGCTGACTAGTGCAGAGAGGCCAAAGGGAGTAACAGACCTAAAGCACCAAGACACCTCAGCCAGATACTCTGGCTTCTTCTGGGGGCTCCACATTGCACCTCTGCCACAGTGCCCTCAGGCAGTAGCTCTCCTGGGTGCTACCCAGCCCTGTGCAGCTCCCACGGATGACCTCTCTCAGCTCTATAAATGGGAAACTTGACCTATATAAATCAGAGATGGGATTTGAATACAGGTCCATTTACTTCCAAAAGACTATAGCATCCTCCCAAGTCTATAGTTAGTTTCTATCACAGAGGAGACCAGTTAGAGTCAACAGTAATTTACGTGCGAAAGGAATTCTATCTTATTCCCTTTTGTCAAACATCGCCTTCAGCCACTGTAGCTCCAGGGAAAAGGGTGTACCCAGCCTGGGGCGAACCCCCTATGAAACCAGTGAAACCAAAATAAGTCAAGAGAGAGTGTAGGTTGGGGGAAACCATTTTTTTATTGCTCACAGCTTGCTCAAATTTGCTGGATAGGCCTAGGACCATCCATCTCCTCCAGCCACTGCTTGCACTCTGCCCGCATGGCCCGCTCTCTACTTCTGCCCATCCCTTCTGGGAGGAACTCCATTGGCGGGTCCTTGGTGACTGGCAGACAGCCGACCAATTACATACCAGAAAGAGAGGGGAGGAGAAAATGGCCGTTTTCCTCTCCACCCCTTGGCCCAGATGGATCGGAGGCTCTGCAATGGTAAACACCTATTGATATGTAAATGAACTAAGGTTAGGCAGGAGATTCTGGGAACTCTGCAATTTACCCCACAGCCACCCATAACTATCTTGCTTCCATTGTGCAGGATTGTACTTGGAAAAAGCCCTAAAGCTGTCCTAGTCTAAAGGGACTATCAGGCTGGACTGACCAGTGTTGTTCTCGTCTTAATTAGGAAGAGAGCCTTTTATCTTTCCTTCCCAGCCCAAGGAAAAAATCAATTGAAAACATGTACAAAAAAACAACTTAATTTTATTTCTTTCCTTATGAGGAGATGTTTTACATGAAGTTCTGCTTGCATGATCTTGTTTTAAGAAGAAACATAAACAATGATTTTTACAAGCCATTATATGGGTAATATTCATGAGCACATTTTTATTTAAGTGCCAAAATTTATGCTGACTGATTTACATGGATTACCTCAAATGATTATACAGTCTGTACAAGATTCTTTATCCCTATTTTACAAATGAGGGTTGCGGGTTTAAGGTAATTTACCCAAGATCACACAATAGAGAGGCAGCTTTGACTCAAAGCCCAGGTATTCCAAACTAAAGCCCCTGAGGAACCTGAAGCTCCACCCTGGTTATATAGGATTTAGGTTTTGTTCTACAAAACATATTCAATATCTTTTTAAAAAATCCTTTCATAGATAAACAAAAGTGGTATATCCACACAATGGAATATTCCTCAGCCATTAAAAGGAATGAGGCATGATATGTATTACAACACAGATGAACCTTGAAGACATTATGCTAAGTGAAATAAGCCAGACACAGAAAGACAAATATTGTATAATTCCACTTATATGAACTAATTGGAATGGGTAAATTCATAGAGATGGAAAGTGAGATTCAGATTAACAGGGCCCAAACGAGGGGACAATGGAGATTATTCCTTAATGTGTATAGACTTTCCGTTTAGGGTGATGAAAATATTTTGGAAATAAATCGTGAATGTAATTAATACCTCTGAATTGCACACTTAAAAATAGTTAAAATTGCTAATTTTATGTTATATATATATTTCCATTATGTTTAAGAAAATCCCTTTTCTGCTTAATTAAAATTGGTTTCTGTTGTTTACAACTAAGAGCCTACCTGACCCACCATCTAAGAAGTAATTTATGTTCTAAGTCACAACAGTAATGAACAGCCCAAATTACCTAGAAAAATATAAAAACCAAACATATAAATAAAAGCTAGAGAGTAAACAAAAGTTTGCCAAAGTACAGAGTAGATTTAGGGATTCTTTTGCACAAATTATCAAAGGGGACCCATGCAGGAGGGAGTTTGAATTTTGGAAGAATCCAGGGGAAAATTTTTAACTGTGTCCCTTTCAATTCTAAATAGAAAAACATATCAAAGACAGATACTTGATTATAGGTCTTCTGTCATGCACTACAATGAATTCAATAACAATTCCAAATGGTGCACCAGGAAGCCATGGTGTCATGGGGTCAGTCCATCATGGACAGGGTGAGATCTGGCCAGATTTCCTGGAAAAGGATGATCATTATAGAGCCCGTGATTCCTTGGGAGTAGGAGCTGAAACTCAGGATGAAAACATAGAAGATCTCAAGTCAACCAACAGTCCTTACCACTGTAGCCTAGTTGCTGAATTCTCTGTCCTTGGTGCTGGGCTTAAAAAAGTAAAACCATTTTAGTTGCTATTGTAGCTCTGCCATATCATCCTAAACCCTCCCTCCTAACTGTCTCAGTATCTCTAACTCCTCTCCATTTCCAAGACACTGACCAAGTTTAAGTATCATCTCTTGCCTGGACCAGGGCAATAGGTTCCTAACTGGTCTCATTCATTCATCAAATATCTATTGAGTACTAATTATGTGATAGACACTATTCTAGACCTCGGGGGAAAGTAGTAAACAAGAGAGACAAGACCACTGGCCCTCAAGGAGCTAACATTCCTATGAACTCCAGAATCTAGTATTACTCCTTTATAGTCCATTGTCCAAGTTAGCCAAGAGAGGAAGCTTTCAAAATCACAGATCTGATCATGGCCTACCCCAACTGGAAATCCTCCATGGTTCCTCCCTCCCAAGGATGAAGTTCAAGCTCCATGGTCCAGAAACCCTTCCAAACTTAGACCCACCAAGCCATGCAGCCTCATCTGCACCTTCTCCCTAGCCCAGCTCCCCATTTATGGTGAAAAAAGCTTGGAACAAACAGCAGCAAGCATCACTTGATGCACCCAGACATTATGAGCAGGAGGATCATCAGTGTGCCCAGCTGCATCCTTTGACATTCTTCAGAAAAGGATGTGTACAGTGGGTCAACAGAGGGCTCCGCCCCTTGTTCTCCATTTCTAGGGAGCAAATATGAAAGTGTTTTTGCCCCAAGAAGAGGGGAAAGAATAAACATTTAAGACTCAGGTACCAAGGGGTGCAGGCTGAAGTGTCAGATGTACAGAGAGGACTGCTGGGAGATGCCAACCATCTAGCACCTGGAGACCCTGTGAGCCAATCCATAGGAAACTGAATTCAGGCACAGTTAACTCTGACTGAGGAGACTTTTCCAGGTGTCATGAAAACACAGCCTCTTCTGGGATCAGAGACACACCCATCCGAGCTTACCCCCATTGCCACGCACCCCAGAGAAAGCCCCTAGTGTCATTTTTCAATTCCATCCTTTCTAGCCACACCCCCATCATAGCACATGCCCTGTCTGAGGGCCCAGACACACCAAACTCTTCATTCCCCAAGTATGCCAGACACTCTGATGTCTCTGTGCCTTTACCCATGTGCTTCCCAGTGCCCATGGCATTTTTTCCCCTATCTGGGGAATTCTTGCCACAATGTCAGAGAGAGCACCTCACAAAAGGAGGTGGTTCTATATAATTGTTCAAAGGCTGACTTCTCTCTACTGAAACCTGTGATCACCCCCAGACATATATATACGTTTTCATACATTGGGCAGAATTAAATCCCCTCCCAAAGAGTCCTGCTAAACTTTCCTTATTACAATCTATTTCTCTACACACTGTTGTCTCCCCACCAAATTATGAGCTCCTCAAATGAAGGTACCATGCCTACCATCTACATATTCTGCCTGCCACAGAGTAGGTAATCAGAGAATGTTTGTGGAAGACATCAGATTGGTATGGAGACACCAGGCATTTTTCAGCCACAGAGCCTGAGCACATGTTCTTCCCATCATTCCCAAATGACTGGCTCCTTCTTACTCTACAAATCTCAGCTTAAATTTCACCTTCTCATTAACCAATATAAAATAAGTTATTTTACACATGGCACCCTATTATTTTTCTCCATAGAGTTTTTCATAATTTATAATTGCATGTTCATCATCTATTTCTCCTACCTTGCTGTAAACTCCATAATACATAGATTTGCATCTATTTGTTTCACCACTGTGTGATACAGTGGTGAGTAGAGGGGGAGGGTGAAAGTGGTTTAATCTGTAACCAGTTTTTAAGAAGGAAGCCCATCTAGCCCAGAAAAAAGTTTAATGAGCAATTCTTGCTCCCCACAAAGCTCTGCACCACTCCTACCCCTACAGCAGTAATTCTCTACCTAGCTGCACAGAATTACCTGGACAGTTTTAAACATTCCTGACACCTGGGTCCCATCACTAGGCATTCTGATTCAATTATAAGGAGTATTGCCAGGATATGGTGAGGCTCAGCTGCTGCCCAGGTGATCCTAATGTATAGCCATGGCTGGGAGTCTCTGCCCTACAATGGGGCTTGCACTCCCAGATTTTTAATGTCCTCATGGGAATATGACTCCAGATCTGTCACCTGAGATCCTTCTTTACCTGACTGGGAGAAGAAGCCCACAGTGCCACTGGCCACTTGAACACCAGCACCTGAGCTCCCTAGAGCCGGTAACATGTGAGATGTGGTAATTTCTGATACCCAACCAAAAGGCTCTCAGTGAGCAGATGGAATTGAGTGGACAGCTTGCTTGTTGCAAAGAGGAGCTAAAGCAGTTATTCCCTTGGGAATGGCTAACAAAGCAGTAGAGCTCTCCGGCCAGGACTCGGCTTGTTCTGCCTCATGAGTTATATTCTCCCTCTGGCTACCCTGCCTTAGGGCACCTGGCCCAAACAGCTTTCCCAGTGGACAGCTCTCCAGCCAGGACCTTCCTGGTCCTGCCAGTAAGAAGTGGGCAAGTCTTGTGGTTTATTCTGAATAAAGTGCTCTTTGTTTCAGAATAAACATTTTTGAGTGAAGGAAAGTTGTCATCTGCTCTAAGTTTAGGAAGATAGCTCTGACAGTGGGGTTTTAATTAGTAGTATATCTTCCAGTCCACAAACTTTTACTGCATTTCTTCTCCATACCAAATTACTAGGGGAAGGAATTTTTTTTTTTTAAGAGTAAGATCAACTCCTCCTCTCCATGAGCAAGTGGGGGGAATAGGCTGGTAAATAGATTATTGTAGACAAAGGTGAAAAATGTGAAGCCAGGAATGTTCCCAAAATATTATGGGAGGCCAGGAGGCAATTCCTGAACTGAGTCACAGAGGATGGCTGGGAGTTGATCAGGTGGAGGAAGACTTCTGAGGCAGAGGGATCAATGTGAACAAAGCTAGCTGAATAAAGATGAGGAACAGCATGACAGACAAGAAGCTACATGGAGAGGAGGAAGAATTACACTGTTGTGCAGCATAGTGTGTGGGGAAAGGAGTCAAATAGCAAACACTTATACAGTGCTTACTATGTGGCCAGCACGTTTCTAAGAGTGCACGTGCGTGTGTGTGTGTGTGTGTGTGTGTGTGTGTACATTTATTTAATTGATTGATTTACTTACTTGATTCTCATAGCAACCTAATGAGATAAGATTATCACCCCCATTTTACAGATGAGAAAATCAGGTCACAGGCAATATAAGTAACTACCCCATATCACACAGCAAGTGGCAGAGCCAGAATTCATACCCAGGCAGGCTGGATCTGGAGCCTATGCTCTTAACTGCCATGCTCCACTACCCCTTGTGATGAATTATTGGAGTAAGCTTAAAGAGATGGGATGTTATCATGTAACAAAGGGAGCCACTGAGAATTTTATATTACAGACTGGGACCTTTCCATTCATATAAAGACCAAATTGAGATGGAAGGTTTGAGGGCACGAATAGCCGTTGGGAGATTGGTAGTAGAGCAGGGGAAAGAAAAGTCTTAATCAGGGCCATTGTAATAAAATCATGGAAAGGAGAAATGGACTTCAGAAAAATGATGGCATTTGAATTAGTGGGACTTCGTGATTTATTAGAATTGGGTGCATAGGTGGAGTTAAGAATACCACCCAGAGTTCTAATTTAGATGGAAAACAGAGTATGGGGGAGAGATAATAGTCGGATTTGGACATGCTGACTTACAGGTGTCTGTGGGTACCCAGTGGGGACGGAGGATAGGCAGTTGGATGCATGACATCCACAATGGCAGAGTGGCCAACAGCTTGGCGGGGGTGGAGGGGCATAAGGGTGAATGCTACCATAGATCCCATTGCCTGCCTCTCTCTAGTCCTCTGTGTACCTCTCCATAAAATGGGTTATTGGTATCTATCATTCATCAAACTCTCCAGGGTCTGAAATATTCATATTTGACTGACATTTGGTTATTTCTCTATAAGCAAGCAAAGTTAGATTTTCACTTATCAAACTCTATTTATTATTCTAATTTAATTTCTCTGCAACC
Source organism: Manis pentadactyla (assembly GCF_030020395.1). Taxonomy (NCBI): domain Eukaryota; kingdom Metazoa; phylum Chordata; class Mammalia; order Pholidota; family Manidae; genus Manis; species Manis pentadactyla. Next base: position 51,715,696 of record NC_080027.1, read on the forward strand.
AGAGTGAGAGCTTTTTTAAATGTAAAGCCATTTTGATCTGAAACACACAATTGCTTCAAACCATCATGACAGGCCAATTTAGAAATGCAAGTGGCTGAGAGCATAACTTCCAGGGTCATTTCTGAGAGCTGAAACTCATTCCAGTGGTTTGAGGCCTTTGAGGAAGTTTGCTGAAGTAGTGAAACACCTTTGACTGCTGCTATAGATTCAGGTCAGGACAACTTAGCCAGAGAAATAGCTCCAGAATACCATCTACCTCCTGGTGTTCTAACTTTCCCCATCTCAGTTGAAGACAGAAAAGTGGCTCCTCTGATTGCAAGAGAACAGCTCCATTCCCAAAGCCTATCCCAAGGACTCCTTCTTCCTTCAGAGTCAGACTCCAATTAGCTCAGCCACTCTATCTCATCTCTGTCCCTCACCCTGTTCATCCCCACTCGTCATACCAGGAACACAAATCAACATTAATCATGTCATTCAAGCCATGCTATCTCACCTTGTACCACAAAACTCTGTCACTGGTTCAGTCTGACATCTCCCTCATCCATCTTTACTTTTAAACAGATGTATGAAATCTCAATGTGGTAGAAAGAGATAATTTTTGGGTGAATGTTGTAATGATCACTAGTTTTCTATGCACTACCATGAGTAACCACTCGCTTTCCAATTCTGTAGGGAGTAGCAAAGTGCCCAGCTAACAGACTGCAGGAGCCCCAAGTGGCCAGGGTTGCTAGGAGACCACTTTCAAGAGGGATCACCCCACTGAGAGTGAACACCTTTGCCCTGTCTCTTCTCATGCTGGCATGTTGACCTGACTGTGGGAGCTCCTCAGCCCTAGCAAATGACCTCCAGACTTGTATACAAGTCAGATGACAATCTGATAATGTGTTTAAGCCACTGTATTTGAGTTTCAGTTCTGTTACTAGCAGCTCTGTCACTATGATTTTCCCCGAGACTGGAGAATAAGGAGAATGGCCTTCCCCAACCATGGAGATGTTTCTTTGGGAACAGCCACTAGAGCATCTCATCGCAGTAAACATCACTGTGTCCATCTTCCACCCTAAATGGTGGTTCTTCAAAGGCAAACAATCTGACTTATTCACAGTTATGTAGCAGCACCCAGCATAGACCTGGTGCAAGGCAAGAAATTTTCAAATGTATATGAAATGTACCCCCTGCCCCCACACTGGGGTCTAGTGTTAATGACTGAATCCTGGGAATTGGCTAATTGATATAGCTATGCACCATCAGCCTATATGTAAGTTGCCAGTATCTTAATCAAAATGCAAAATACACCAGGCTCCATTGTCTCCATGCAGTGGTAGTTGAACTGATGCGCCACTGGGGAAGAATAAACCCTTCCTGGGCATTGAAATATTCCATCATAGTTTGTCACTCAACAAAAAAGCACTATACTTATTGAGGATCTTCCAGCCCTTGGTAATTAATCTTAGTATCTGCTCTGTGAGTTAAATGTCTTCATTGCCCTATGCTACTGGTGAGAAGCCTGAGGCCCAGAAGGTGAAATGACTTGGCCAAGGTCACGTACCATTCCATGGGAAGGCAGGGATCTGAACCCAGTCCTGCCCACCCACTTGCTTCAATATCTGCTGCCTTTCTTCTTAACAGCAGTTTAGAACTGAGGCTGAGATGTTCTTGATTCCAAAAGAGAAAATAAGATGCACTGAAGGAGGCCTATGCTTCCTACCCTATGATCTCTAAGCTGCTCCAGCTACAAATGGAGAAGCAGGGATGGGAAGGGAGAAGAGCCATGAGCCACTGGTAGTCTAAAGCCCCAAATTTCCTCCTAAGACCTGAAAACATGCGCAATTGCCTAAATTAAAATCAATATGCTGCTTGTCTGGAAGAATGCACAATTGTTTTTGAAGCTGGGTATATTATGTTCTAAATGTTTAATCTGGCAGAAGCCATAAAAGACGAGTTCCAGGCCATTTGGAGCTTATATTGCGAAAAAGATGGTCTGGGAGGCAGCTAAAACCAAAAAAATGATAGCAATCCCAGCAGAGTGGCACAGACAAATTGATCTGGTTCTAGCATGGATGCTAGGCAGCAATTTGGGGTGAAAGATACTCCTTCATTGACAGGAGAAGGGCAGTAATAAGAGCAAATGGTCAGCCATCAGATCTTGCTTTCTAATGCTTGGGGAGGCTTCCCTGAGATGGCAAAAAAAATCAATGTGGCTAAGGCAGACGTGTTGATTCGTGGCACCAGACAGTCAAGAAAGGCAATCCTACCCTCCAGATGTTAATAGGTGACCATTTAGCATACCCAGGCATAATGCACTGCCTGCCCAAGGGGGCAAATCCTCCCAATCTGAAACTTGCTGCTAAAATAAACATATGAATAGTCCCAGCAAGGAATCCTCCCATTGAAGGCTTCCCAATCCAGGGAAAAGTAGAGCTTGGTGGTTAAACGCTTAGGGCTTACATGTTAGAGAGCTGTAGATTGGAATCCTAGCTTTTCTACCTACTCGGTACATGCTACTTTGTAACCTGTTTAGGCCTCTATTTCCTCATCTATCCTGCTCCTCATAGCAATAGGCAAAATACTGGCCTACCAGCAGTACAGAGAAAATTAAGTGAGGTAACTGGCACAGTCTCGGGTATACAGTATGTGTTGAATTCATGTTAGCTGTTAATATTAAGGCTCTCAGCATACAAAAGAACATGGACCAGGTAGAGCAGTATTTGCCTGGGAAGGTCACTACCTAGCTCTTCTTTCTGTACTGCATTAGGTACATTCTTGTCAATGGACAGAGTGTGGCCTTAGGGTTCATAGCAGGGCAGAGCTTGAGCCTTGAAAGAAGCTCACTAAAGTGTACCCAGAGTTTACCAGATTGAACCCTCTTTCTAGAAATATCCTCAAGGCACAAGGACCATCACAGAGTGTACCCTTATTACATACCAGGCACTGGGTCAAGCACTTTACAGCTTGTTCACACTGATTTCTTACCAGTCTGCGAGCAAATTGAGGCACAGAGAGGGAGAGAAATTTGCCCACAGTCACACAGGAATCTTGGAAACCACAGTTTTTCCAAATTTGTATTTCTAAATCCAGTATTCTTTCCACTGCATCACAGCTGTACCTTTATTTATAGAAGCAAAAATAAGATTGCTAAGGAAATGTTTGACTTAATTAAGAAAGCCAACAGTTTTTAAGAGTCTACACAATTATTTTAATTTAACCTATCTGTCTGCAGAAACTTACTGCATTAATTACAAATACTGTTACCTGTTCATTTAAATAATAAGTATGCCAAATTGTTACTTGTAATACTATGTTATGCCAATAGTGTGCATCACCTAGTTTTTCACTAAGAGATAGCACAGTGTAGTAGAAAATACAGGGGCTTTGAGGTCAGAGAAGTGAGTTCAAATCCTGACTCTACTGTGCACCAGTTCTGTGGCCTTGGATAAGCTCCTTAACTTCACTGAATCTTCATTTCCTTATATGTAAAGGCAGTTATTAATACCAATTTTAGGGCTACTGGAAAGTTTAAATGAGATAATTTATATATCACCTACTATGTTACTAGCAAGTACTAAATAATGGGGAGCTATCATTATTTCTAGGAAATAACTACACTTCTTTAAAATACCCTCCAATTCAGAAGTATTATTATTATTCAAATAAGCAAGTTTAAGTCAATACAGCAGTCTGAGAAGCCAGTAATTTCACTTCTAAGAATCCAGCCAAAGGAAATGTTCACATCTATGGAGAAAGATGTGTTTATAATGATAATAATTACAGAATTGCTTATAATAGTGGGAAATGGAAAATAACATATATCTATCAAAAAAGGAATGGTTAAATAAATCATGATTTATCTATAACAGGGCAAACTCTTTCTGTAAAGAGCCAGATAGTAAATATTTTTTAGCTTTTATGGGCCATGCAGCCTATGTTATCAGTACTTGGCTCTGCTGTTGTAGCCTAGATCAATAGACAATATGTAAAATATTGGACATGTCTAAAAACAAGCAAACAAAACTTTACTTCAAAAAACAGATGGAAGGCCACATTTGGCCTCACAGTTTGCTAACCCCTGACATATATGTCTGAATACTATGCAATCATTAAAAACATAAAGTCAGCCTGTGTGTATTTAGACAGAAAGGTATCCATAAGGCCTCCTACTAATCATAAAAAAAGATAAACAATTCAATAAAAATGGGGGAAAGAATATGAACAGGCAATTCATAAAAGAGGAAATCCAAATGGCCAGTTTGAAAAGTGGCCCCACTGTGTAACTAATTAACTTTTCCAAATACAAACTAAAGCAAGAAGATCTTGTTTTCACTCATCAGATCTGCAAAAATTAAAACACTGGCAAAATCAAGTGTCGATGGTACTGTAGAGAAAAAGTTCTCTCTGATGCTGTTGTAAGAAATCTAAATGAGGACAGTGGCTTTGGAAGGTTCTTTGGCAGAGTCTATTAAAACTGTAAACGTGTGCACATCTTACGACCCAGCATTTCCTCTGCTCTGTCTTTACCCCAGGGAACCACTTTCAATGCGAGCAAGATTAGATAAGGAAACTAATTGAGGCTTTATAATAGCAAGGCATTTAAAATGTCCTTAAGGTCCACTGATAATGGAATGGACAATATAATGCAATACATTCATGTGACAGAATGCAATCCAGCAGCTAAAAGGGATAAAACAAATCCATGTTCATAAGTATAGATAGATCTCAGAAATATAATGCCAAGTTTCAGAACAATCCTTTACAGTATGAAACAGTTTACCTGAAAATATGGACACAAACAATAAAAAACACTCTACATCTATTACAGGTACATGTATATACATGCAAAGGTATTTAAGAAACGATCTGAAAGGATATATGCTAAACTCAAACAGCAGTTATCTTGAGGGAGAGGGGAGAAGACCAGGATGAGAAATGGTAGCCTTTAGTTTTACTGATAATGTGCCAACTTTTTAAAAAGAATTCGCCTATGTATTATTCTATAATTAATATAAATTTAACAAAAAAGATGTTTGTGATATATTAAACAACCCAGTTAGAAAACCACATATATTGTATGATGGTATTTTTTAAATTATTATATATTGTTTTTGTGTGTATGTTTGTCTATCTGGAAAGGTATATACCAAATAGTTAACAGGATTTACAATTATGGAATGGGAATTGAGGTCTGGGGAAGGATAATATATCAGCCTGCTCAGGTGCCATAACAAAATAAGGCTGAGTAGCTTAAACAATAGAGGTTTATTTTCACAGTTCTGGAGGCTGGAAAGTCCAAGTTCTAGGTGCTGGCAAATTTAGCTTCTGGTGAGAACTCTTTTCCTGGCTTGTATGTGGCTGTCTTCTTTCTGTGCCCTCACATGGCCTTTCTCCCTTCAGTGTGTGTGCTCAGGAGGCAAGAGGAGCAAGCTCAAAGGACGCTAATCCTATCTGATCAGTGCCCCATCCTTACAACCTCATTTTAGCCTTAATTAACCTTGGACGTCCATCTCCAAATACAGCTACACTAGCGGTTGGGGCTTCAACATATGAATTTTGAGGAAACAGAAACATTTAGTCCTTAACAGCTGTTTTCCTTCTATTATGAGAAAGCATGTGGTGTAGAAACCATAGCACAACTGGTATGGCTAGGCTCCAGCCCCAGCTGTACCCCTTCAAAGCTGCATGACCATGGCAAGGTCACCCTGTCTCTTCATCAGTATAATAATGTGGTCGAACATGGCATTCACTACATACCAGGTACTCTGGCAAATTCCTTATATATAAATACTACCTTGTTTAACCTCACTTCAGCACTATGAGGTATGCTCATAGTTCTGATTAAGAGATGAGGAAACTGAGGTGCACAGAGGTTCAGTGAGTTACCCAAGTCACAGTGCTACCAAGTGGCAAAGCTGGCTCCAGACACCACATTCTCAAGCCATAACCAGTACTCTAAGTGTAAGTTATTGCTATTTGCACTTGACATAATATATACAAATATGTATATTTTATAGTCCTTTTTTACTTTTATAGCTTAGAACACATATGTATATATATAAAGACATACAAACATATATATATATATATGCAGTTTCCTACTGCTACTGTAACAAATGCCAACAAACTTAATTTTTTTTTTTAATAATTATTTTTTATTGAAGGGTAGTTGACGCACAGTATTACATTACATTAGTTTCAAGTGTACAACACAGTGGTAGAACATTTATATACATAATTCTAGGTTCCAGCTATCACCCTACCAAGCTGTTACAATATCTTGACTATATTCCTTATGCTATACATTACATCCCGGTTACTTATTTATTTTACCATTGGAAGTCTGTCCTTTTTTTTTTTTTTTTTTTTTCTTTTTTGTGAGGGCATCTCTCATATTTATTGATCAAATAGTTGTTAACGACAATAAAATTCTGTATAGGGGAGTCAATGCTCAATGCACAATCATTAATCCACCCCAAGCCTAATTTTCGTCAGTCTCCAATCTTCTGAGGTATAACAAACAAGTTCTTACATGTAGAACAAATTCTTACATAATGAATAAGTTACATAGTGAACAGTACAAGGGCAGTCATCACAGAAACTTTCGGTTTTGCTCATGCATTATGAACTCTAAACAGTCAGTTCAAATATGAATACTCATTTGGTTTTTATACTTGATTTATATGTGGATACCACATTTCTCTCTTTATTATTATTATTTTTAATAAAATGCTGAAGTGGTAGGTAGATACAAGATAAAGGTAGAAAACATAGTTTAGTGTTGTAAGAGAGCAAATGTAGATGATCAGGTGTGTGCCTGTAGACTGTGTGTTAATCCAAGCTAGACCAGGGCAATAAAACATCCACGTATGCAGAAGATTTCTCTCAGAACAGGGGGGGTGAGGTTCTAAGCCTCACCTCTGTTGATCCCCAATTTCTCACCTGATGGCCCCCCTGCGACTGTGCCTGTCTTAGGTTGTTCTTCCCTTGAGGAATCTTACCCGTCTCTGGCTAACCAGTCATCTTCCGGGGCCATACAGGGAAATGTGAAGTTGGTAAGTGAGAGGGAAGCCTTATTGTTTGAAATGGTTAGCTTTTTACTTCTTTGCATATTTATGCCCTGTGGCTTCTATGCCCAGCATTTGTCTTGAGGTATCTTTACCACTTGGAGGAGTTATGATACTCGGTAAATTTGATATGAGGCACGAATTCTATTTAAGGGTTGTAATTAGGAAGGAAGAAGAAAAGCTATAGAAGTAGCAGTCGGAAGAAAACATGGGAAGATTGATTATTTCTTTGACATATCTTCTTGTAGAGTAACTTCAGCATATATAGGTTTTAAGCTACTACTTAAATTGCGCACACACATTAACATAATAGGAGTATAGTTACATAACCAAAGCATATCTGTAATTACCAGCCATCTCCAGTGAAACCAAGAAAACCAGTTAGGCACCTTAGGCATTTGTGAAAACTTATCTATGATATGGTGGATATTGTCCAACTGAACTTGAACAGTCTGAGAGAAATCAGACAAATTAAAACAACCCATTCCTGGGGACTGTTCACATGCCATATGTTCTTTTAACAGTAAATAGTCTGTAGTTGTAAGATTTTGGAGCGCTACAATTTGCACTTCTCCAAATTCTTGGTTGAGTTCCAACAGTATAGATCCAGTCCAATTTGTTGTTTTACTGTATGCACAGGCCAGCTTAGATATCTCCTTCCTCATTCCCATGGCAAGTCCAGGAACTGGTGGGATGAGTGCATCTACAGCTGTAGCAGTGCGTGGATCTTTGTTGGGGTTTTTTGATGATCATCTTCTGGCATGAGTCTTCCAGAGAGTGCAGATGTTGGAAGTTCCTTTTCATATCGTATCTTAGTTCATTTTTGGGGTAGCCCAATTAGGCTTTGATCCTCTGTATAAACACAAACAGACCCTTTGCCTACACTTTTATATGCCCTTTACACCCTTGTGTAGAACTCGTTGGAGGTTACCACACAGGAACTGCCCTTTTTTTTTTTTTTTTGCTTTGTTTTTGGTATCACTAATCTACACTTACATGACGAATATTATGTTTACTAGGCTCTCCCCTATACCAGGTCTCCCCTATAAACCCCTTTACAGTCACTGTCCATCAGCATAGCAAAATGTTGTAGAATCACTACTTGCCTTCTCTGTGTTGTACAGCCCTCCCTTTTCTCCTACCCCCCCATGCCTGTTAATCTTAATACTCCCCTACTTCTCCCCCCCCTTATCCCTCCCTACCCACCCATCCTCCCCAGTCCCTTTCCCTTTGGTACCTGTTAGTCCATTCTTGAGTTCTGTGATTCTGCTGCTGTTTTGTTCCTTCAGTTTTTCCTTTGTTCTTATATTCCACAGATGAGTGAAATCATTTTGTATTTCTCTTTCTCTGCTTGGCTTGTTTCACTGAGCATAATACCCTCCAGCTCCATCCATGTTGCTGCAAATGATTGGATTTGCCCTTTTCTTATGGCTGAGTAGTATTCCATTGTGTATATGTACCACATCTTCTTTATCCATTCATCTATTGATGGACATTTAGGTTGCTTCCAATTCTTGGCTATTGTAAATAGTGCTGCAATAAACATAGGGGTGCATCTGTCTTTCTCAAACTTGATTGCTGCGTTCTTAGGGTAAATTCCTAGGAGTGGAATTCCTGGGTCAAATGGTAAGTCTGTTTTCAGCATTTTGATGTACCTCCATACTGCTTTCCACAATGGTTGAACGAGTTTACATTCCCACCAGCAGTGTAGGAGGGTTCCCCTTTCTCCACAGCCTTGCCAACATTTGTTGTTGTTTGTCTTTTGGATGGCAGCCATCCTTACTGGTGTGAGGTGATACCTCATTGTAGTTTTAATTTGCATTTCTCTGATAATTAGCGATGTGGAGCATCTTTTCATGTGTCTGTTGGCCATCTGTATTTCTTTTTTGGAGAACTGTCTGTTCAGTTCCTCTGCCCATTTTTTAATTGGGTTATTTGTTTTTTGTTTGTTGAGGCGTGTGAGCTCCTTATATATTCTGGACGTCAAGCCTTTATCGGATGTGTCATTTTCAAATATATTCTCCCATACTGTAGGGATCCTTCTTGTTCTATTGATGGTGTCTTTTGCTGTACAGAAGCTTTTCAGCTTAATATAGTCTCACTTACTCATTTTTGCTGTTGTTTTCCTTGCCCGGGGAGATATGTTCAAGAAGAGGTCACTCATGTTTATGTCTAAGAGGTTTTTGCCTATGTTTTCTTCCAAGAGTTTAATGGTTTCATGGCTTACATTCAGGTCTTTGATCCATTTTGAGTTTACTTTTGTATATGGGGTTAGACAATGGTCCAGTTTCATTCTCCTACATGTAGCTGTCCAGTTTTGCCAGCACCACCTGTCGAAGAGACTGTCATTTCGCCATTGTATGTCCATGGCTCCTTTATCAAATATTAATTGACCATATATGTCTGGGTTAATGTCTGGATTCTCTAGTCTGTTCCATTGGTCTGTGGCTCTGCTCTTGTGCCAGTACCAAATTGTCTTGATTACTATGGCTTTATAGTAGAGCTTGAAGTTGGGGAGTGAGATGCCCCCTACTTTATTCTTCTTTCTCAGGATTGCTTTAGCTATTCGGGGTCTTTGGTGTTTCCATATGAATTTTTGAATTATTTGTTCCAGTTCATTGAAGAATGTTGCTGGTAGTTTCATAGGGATTGCATCGAATCTGTATATTGCTTTGGGCAGGATGGCCATTTTGACGATATTAATTCTTCCTAGCCACGAGCATGGGATGCGTTTCCATCTGTTAGTGTCCCCTTTAATTTCTTTTAAGAGTGACTTGTAGTTTTCAGAATATAAGTCTTTCACTTCTTTGGTTAGGGTTATTCCTAGGTATTTTATTTTTTTTGATGCAATTGTGAATGGAGTTGTTTTCCTGATTTCTCTTTCTGTTGGTTCATTGTTGGTATATAGGAAAGCCACAGATCTCTGGGTGTTGATTTTGTACCCTGCAACTTTGCTGTATTCCGATATCAGTTCTAGTAGTTTTGGGGTGGAGTCTTTAGGGTTTTTTATGTACAGTATCATGTCATCTGCAAATAGTGACAGTTTAACTTCTTCTTTACCAATCAGGATTCTTTGTATTTCTTTATTTTGTCTGATTGCCGTGGCTAGGACCTCCAGTACTATGTTAAATAACAGTGGAGAGAGTGGGCATCCCTGTCTAGTTCCCGATCTCAGAGGAAATGCTTTCAGCTTCTCGCTTTTCAATATAATGTTGGCTGTGGGTTTGTCATAGATGGCCTTTATTATGTTGAGGTACTTGCCCTCTATTCCCATTTTGCTGAGAGTTTTTAACATGAATGGATGTTGAACTTTGTCAAATGCTTTTTCAGCATCTATGGAGATGATCATGTGGTTTTTGTCTTTCTTTTTGTTGATGTGGTGGATGATGTTGATGGACTTTCGAATGTTGTACCATCCTTGCATCCCTGGGATGAATCCCACTTGGTCATGGTGTATGATCCTTTTGATGTATTTTTGAATTCGGTTTGCTAATATTTTGTTGAGTATTTTTGCATCTACGTTCATCAGGGATATTGGTCTGTAGTTTTCTTTTTTGGTGGGGTCTTTGCCTGGTTTTGGTATTAGGGTGATGTTAGCTTCATAGAATGAGTTTGGGAGTATCCCCTCCTCCTCTATTTTTTGGAAAACTTTAAGGAGAATGGGTATTATGTCTTCCCTGTAAGTCTGATAAAATTCCGCGGTAAATCCATCTGGCCCGGGGGTTTTGTTCTTTGGTAGTTTTTTGATTACCGCTTCAATTTCGTTGCTGGTAATTGGTCTGTTTAGATTTTCTGTTTCTTCGTGGGTCAATCTTGGAAGGTTGTATTTTTCTAGGAAGTTGTCCATTTCTCCTAGGTTTCCCAGCTTGTTAGCATATAGGTTTTCATAGTATTCTCCAATAATTCTTTGCATTTCCGTGGGGTCCGTCGTGATTTTTCCTTTCTCGTTTCTGATACTGTTGATTTGTGTTGACTCTCTTTTCTTCTTAATAAGTCTGGCTAGAGGCTTATCTATTTTGTTTATTTTCTCGAAGAACCAGCTCTTGGTTTCATTGATTTTTGCTATTGTTTTATTCTTCTCAATTTTATTTATTTCTTCTCTGATCTTTATTATGTCCCTCCTTCTGCTGACCTTAGGCCTCATCTGTTCTTTTTCCAATTTCGATAATTGTGACATTAGACCATTCATTTGGGATTGCTCTTCCTTTTTTAAATATGCTTGGATTGCTATATACTTTCCTCTTAAGACTGCTTTTGCTGTGTCCCACAGAAGTTGGGGCTTAGTGTTGTTGTTGTCATTTGTTTCCATATATTGCTGGATCTCCATTTTGATTTGGTCATTGATCCATTGATTATTTAGGAGCGTGTTGTTAAGACTCCATGTGTTTGTGAGCCTCTTTGCTTTCTTTGTACAGTTTATTTCTAGTTTTATGCCTTTGTGGTCTGAAAAGTTGGTTGGTAGGATTTCAGTCTTTTGGAATTTTCTGAGGCTCTTTTTGTGGCCTAGTATGTGGTCTATTCTGGAGAATGTTCCATGTGCACTTGAGAAGAATGTATATCCCACTGCTTTTGGATGTAGAGTTCTATAGATGTCTATTAGGTCCATCTGCTCTACTGTGTTGTTCAGTGCTTCCGTGTCCTTACTTATTTTCTGCCCAGTGGATCTATCCTTTGGGGTGAGTGGTGTGTTGAAGTCTCCTAGAATGAATGCATTGCAGTCTATATCCCCCTTTAGTTCTGTTAGTGTTTGTTTCACATATGCTGGTGCTCCTGTGTTGGGTGCTTATATATTTAGAATGGTTATATCCTCTTGTTTGACTGAGCCCTTTATCATTATGTAGTGTCCTTCTTTATCTCTTGTTACTTTCTTTGTTTTGAAGTCTATTTTGTCTGATATTAGTACTGCAACCCCTGCTTTCTTCTCACTGTTGTTTGCTTGAAATATGTTTTTCCATCCCTTGACTTTTAGTCTGTACATGTCTTTGGGTTTGAGGTGAGTTTCTTGTAAGCAGCATATAGATGGGTCTTGCTTTTTTATCCGTTCTGTTACTCTGTGTCTTTTGATTGGTGCATTCAACCCATTAACATTTAGGGTGACTATTGAAAGATATGTACTTATTGCCATTGCAGGCTTTAAATTCTTGGTTACCAAAGGTTCAAGGTTAGCCTCTTTAGTATCTTACTGCCTAACTTAGCTCACTTATTGAGCTTTTATATACACTGTCTGGAGATTCTTTTCTTCTCTCCCTTCTTGTTCCTCCTCCTCGATTCTTCATATGTTGGGTGTTTTGTGCTGTGCCCTTTCTAGGAGTGCTCCCATCTAGAGCAGTCCCTGTAAGATGTTCTGTAGAGGTGGTTTGTGGAAAGCAAATTCCCTCAGCTTTTGTTTGTCTGGGAATTGTTTAATCCCACCGTCATATTTGAATGATAGTCGTGCTGGATACAGTATCCTTGGTTCAAGGCCCTTCTGTTTCATTGTATTAAATATATCATGCCATTCTCTTCTGGCCTGTAGGGTTTCTGTTGAGAAATCTGACGTTAGCCTGATGGGTTTCCCTTTATAGGTGACCTTTTTCTCTCTAGCTGCCTTTAACACTCTTTCCTTGTCCTTGATCTTTGCCATTTTAATTATTATGTGTCTTGGTGTTGCCCTTCTTGGATCCTTTCTGTTGGGGGTTCTGTGTATTTCCGTGGTCTGTTCGATTACTTCCTCCCCCAGTGTGGGGAAGTTTTCAGCAATTATTTCTTCTAAGATACTTTCCATCTCTTTTCCTCTCTCTTCTTCTTCTGGGACCCCTATAATACGGATATTGTTCCTTTTAGATTGGTCACACAGTTCTCTTAATATTGTTTCATTCCTGGAGATCCTTTTGTCTCTCTCTATGTCAGCTTCTATGCGTTCCTGTTCTCTGATTTCAATTCCATCAATGGCCTCTTGCATTCTATCCATTCTGCTTATAAACCCTTCCAGAGTTTGTTTCATTTCTGCGATCTCCTTTCTGGCATCTGTGATCTCCTTCTGGACTTCATCCCATTTCTCTTGCGTATTTCTCTGCATCTCTGTCAGCATGTTTATGATTCTTATTTTGAATTCTTTTTCAGGGAGACTGGTTAGGTCTGTCTCCTTCTCTGGTGTTGTCTCTGTGATCTTTGTCTGCCTGTAGCTTTGCCTTTTCATGGTGATAGGAATAGTCTGCACAACTGGGACGAGTGACGGCTGGAAGGACTTCCTTTCTTGTTGGTTTGTGGCCCTCCTCTCCTGGGAGAACAGCGGCCTCTAGTGGCTTGTGCTGCGCAGCTGCGCGCAGACAGGGTTTCTGCTTCCTGCCCGGCTGCTATGGAGTTAATCTCCGCTGTTGCTGTGGACGTGGCCTGGCTCGGGCAGCTACTCCAAAATGGTGGAGTCGCGTTGGAGCAGGAGTGGCTGGGAGGCTATTTATCTCCGTAAGGGGCCTCCCTGCTCCCTGCAGCCCAGGGGTTAGGGTGCCCAGAGATCCCGGATTCCCTACCTCTGGATTAAGTGACCCACCCTGCCCCTTTAAGACTTCCAAAAAGCACCCACCAAAACAAAACAATGCCCACCAAAAAAAAAAGAGAAAAAAAAATTTTTAATTAAAAAAAAAAAAAAGTTTTTAATTAAAAAAAAAAAAAAAGGTGGTCGTTCGTTTTTCTTTATTCTCCGGTGCCAGCCTCAGGCCTCTGCTCACCGGTCTTTCTGCCCTGTTTCCCTAGTATTGGGGTCCCTATCCCTTTAAGACTTCCAAAAAGTGCTCGCCAAAACAAAACAGCAAAAAAGCAAAAAAAAAATGGTCGCGCGCTTTTCTTATGTCCTCTGGCGCCCAGCCTCCAGTGCCTGCTCACTGTTCTTGCTGCCCTGTTTTCCTAGTATCGAGCGCCCTGCACTCTGGCCCGGATGGCTGGGGCTGGGTGTTCGGCTGTCCTTGGCTCCGTCTCCCTCCCGCTCTGCCTGCTCTTCTCCCGCCGGGAGCTGGGGGGAGGGGCGCTCGGCTCCCGCGGGGCCGGGGCTTGTATCTTACCCCCTTCGCGAGGCGCTGGGTTCTCTCAGGTGCGGATGTGGTCTGGATGTTGTTCTGTGTCCTCTGGTCTTTATTCTAGGAAGGGTTGTCTTTGTTATATTTTCATAGATATATGTTGTTTTGGGAGGAGATTTCCGCTGCTCTACTCACGCCGCCATCTTCCGCCCCTCCTCTTAATATTTTTTTAAAAACAATAAAAATGTATTTTCTACAGTATGGAGGTCAGAGGTCTAAAACGAAGGTGGTGGCAGGACTGTGGTCCTCCTGGAGGCTCTAGAGGAGAATCTGCTGCCTTGCCCCTTCCAGCTTCTAGAGGCTGCCTGCATTCCTGACTCATGGCCTCTTTTTACATCTTCCAAGGCATCATTCCAGCCTGTTACCACATCTTTTTTTCTGACTCTGACTCCTCCTACATCCCTCCTGTAAAGACTGTTACTACATTGGACCCACCCAGATAATCTCCCTTCCTCAAGATCCTTACATTAATCATATCTGCCAAGTCTCTTTTCATGTAAGGTAACATATTCACAGGCTCCTAGAATCAGGATATAGTCATCTTTCAGGACATATACATGACATCATAAATATACACATAACACACACACATACATAAACACACATATAAAATTTAATAGAGGAAATGTGATATTTCACCCATGTTATACATACATAATGTATACTGATTAACAGCTCATTTGCCTTCATAGCACACTTGACATAAAGTATATTTCCATAGATATACGTTTTTCAGTGGAAGAAAGCTGAGCTCAGGAAAAGGGAATCTGGCTGAGCCTCTTGCCCAGATGAGGGGCCCAGGGAGGTCAGGTCTCATGCCTGCCCATATGGTTGGCAATCACTAATGTAGCCCAGCACGGCAGGTTAGGAAAAAGGTGGTGATTTATTGGACACACAAGTCTCTTGGGTCCGTAGCCCTGCAGATATTCAATTTGGGACAACGGGACAATTTGAAGAGCCCACCTCCACCAGTGGGTCAGGAAAACAGGTCTGGGTAGAATCAAAGGGCTCCTTTGTCCAGAGTGGCCTCAGGGCTGGGTGTGCATCAGTTCTGACACAGCTCTGGCACCTCCTTGCTCAAGCTTTGGCAACATCTCCTCAAATAGCTTTGCACTAACCAACCTAAGCACTAAATCTTCTGCTCCAGGAAAGAAGAGAGCCTTGTGGTTTCCTTGAAAAATCCTTGCATCTGGTGTGTGGTTGTAAAAGCCTCAGTGGTGCCACTAAGTTGATTCTGTTTCTTCTTGAAAACACTCCCCACACGATTTCATGCATTTTAATTTCCAATCAGTGATGCTTTGTCAGGGTAACCATGGTGCTGCTGAGTGACAAGTCTCAGCGGCTGCTGTATGGACCCTTAATTACCTCCCAGTTGAGTCTGTTTCAAGAGAATCTATAGTTCTGAGTTATATGTGCCCTCTACACACAGCCGCTCCTGCTGTGTCGCCCAGCCTACCCAGCTCCTGCTGTGTGTGAGCCCCAATGGGATGTTCCTCTGCTTTGACTTTTGGTCACTGCAAGACACTTCCAATAGTTGAAGAGAGAAATGCGGTAGCTTGGTAAATGCAATCAGCTCACAATCTATCACTCCAGCTACACTGAGCAGGTGAACGTGGGCCACAACAGGACAGCATACGGTGAAAGTCAGAGGCCAGAGAAGCCAGTTTCCCTGTCACTGGTCAAGAGAGAGGCTGGTGACCCCCAAGTGCCATATGGGAAGTGAGCCTTGAGTAGATCGATACAATGTGCCTGTCACCACATCCTGAGAAAGCCACTTCCACCCACTGAGTTTCCTTATCAGACCAGTTTATGAGGCTAACACCCTAATCCTAACAACTAACATCCCTTGCATTTCACTTGCATAGTCACTTGCATTTATTACAAATCATCATTAAGATTTCTTCCAGCTCAGAGAGTTTACAACATGTTATTGAGGTAACTCTGAGTTATGCATGCATAGGAAAAAATGAACCTAAAAAATTATTCAAACTGAAGTTTGCACAACTGACAATTTCAGGATTGGTCAAGAATGTGATTGTTTAAACAAATCTTCCGTTCCTTCATTCTTACACAAATCTTTAAAAGGAAATGGGTGTTGAAACCTGACAAACAGTATATTCTATCTGGAGTCAACTTGGAATTTCTGTCTTGTAAGACATAACATACCTCTTGATACTATAAGCCGTGTGTTTTTTTCTTCCTCATTTTAACTATGATTTATATCCCTCAAATGTAACAAAGTTTAACAGGGCCTAGGATGTAGCAGCATAGAAAAGAAAAGGAAGGGCATAGAAAAGAAAAGGAAGGGCTATGTACTCAGAAAAGAAAAATAGGCAAAGGGGGAAAAATTAGTGAGAAAGTTGGATGTCTTGATCTTGGTGATGGTTACCTGAGAGTATTAAAAGGTTAGCATGGGATTTAGAGAGAAATGATCTATCCCAACATCTGCATTATCAACTGCTTGACCTGGGTCACTTAGGTAATACCTCTGACTGTGTTTCCTCATTTGAAATTTAGGGGTAACATCTATCTCATATATAGTCTCTGGTACAGTGCCTGAGATATAGTAGTTGTTCAATAGATATGTCTCTTTTTTTCTTTAAATGAGGTACATACAAAAAATGCCCATATCTTAGTGTACAGCTTGATGACTTTTTTATGTCCTGCTGTCTGTCTACTGTGTTAAAGCAGGGTAAGTTTTCAAGCAACCACAGAGAAAAGGGTGTTGGATGTGACCATAAAATCTGCAAGTGAGTATTATAAAAGATTATGACAAATAAAATTTGAGTTAGTTAATCATAAAACTAGCTTTAGTTGTTTCAACATTTAACTGAACATTTATGAGTATATTAACCTCGGGAGAGAGTCCAAACTTGTAAGCCTATCCTGAAATTTGGCCTTGAAAACCAGACCAAGATTCTATTTTTTCCCCAAAATGTGCAGAGGTCTTTAATACCTCCCATAAGTCTGTTTCTCATTCTCCACACCTTTTTCCGATAAACATCAAGGGGTCAGGCTGTGCCTTTCAGAGTCCTGACAGCCTGGAGAGCTGGGGGTATCACAGGGTAGGGGAAGAAGGAATTCTGCAGTGACTCGTGACTGGGCGGTATCATCCCCAGGAGGGTGCCAGAGGTGGGAGAAGCGGGGTATCTGTGGCTGGTGGTCATGGTTTATTTCATGGCATCATCCACACCTGTACCACTGCAGGATTCCCAGTACTGCAAAGAATGACCCTACTCTCCATGACACTACTCTGTCTCAGGTACTGTCAAAAATTGTTACATTTGATGAATATAGAGCATTGTTAAAATGAGAAAGCAAAAAAAAAAATCTCATTCAAATAGCTTGTAGTGTCAAGAGGTATGCCATTTCTCACAAGATAGGCATTCCGAATGGACTCTAGATGAAGGTTTCTTAACCTCCGCACTATTGACATTTTGAGCCAGATGCTTCTTTGTCAGAATTACTAAGTGGAGTAGCTTGAATCCCTCAATCCCAACCCCCTTCCCTAGCTAAGTCCTACTCAGCCTTTAGGTTTCCCTTTCAATATCGTTTCCTATGAGGGGTCTTCCCAGCCTCCCTGAAGTCTGGATGACGTATCTCCTCAGATCTGCTCTATGTTTCCCCTCTGAGCGTTATGTTGCAATGGTCTGTTTACTTAGATGGTGCAGCAGAGGACTTACATAACGTTCTGACCCACAGTCTATTCTATTTGTTGCTTTACCAGGTAATTCCTCATTTGCTGCTTTTGTCCCTTACAGGATCTTTGCCAAACTGTCATCAAGCCTCTATCTTCACACCTTCAATAATGGAGAATGTGCTATTTTTTAAGACCTCCATCTTACTGCTGAGGAGTTGGAAGTATGACCTGAGAATAACTCCACTCTTTCTTATAATCTCTTCCTGGCCCTGGCTTTACCCCTGGGGGCCTCCACTTTCAGTATGACAGGTAGGTATAAGCAACATAGAACTGTTTAACATTTTCAGCCAAGCTGAGCTCTGCTAACCACCCAGTGTCTTCTGACTTCATATCTCCTTGGCCAGTCAGCTGTGCTTTCTCAGGGAATACAGACTCTTAAGCTGACCAACAAGAAAGGCAAACCACAGGGGAGATGAATAAATGGCTCCCGGGCCCAGCCTTGGAGGTTGGGACTGGATCTGTATCCCTGCTCAGTGAGGTGCAGAGAATCAGCTCTGCACCACGTGGAACCGGAGCCCTCTGCTCCTGCCTGGGCATTATGAGTGCTCTGATGTACCAAGTGGTAGAAAACTGCATATGCCGTTGGGAAGTCCAAAATGTGTGTGCCAAGCTCAAACCCGGTGACCTGCCCACTGCAGGTGTTACAGACTGAATGCTTGTGTCCGCTCCTCCCCCGCGAGTTTGTATGGGGAAGCCCTAAACCCCAACATGCTGCTGTTTGGAAATGGAGCCTTTGGGAGGGGAATATGAGGTCATGAGGATGGAGCCCTGTGTTGGGAGCCGTGACCTTTTAAGAAGAGGAAGAGGAGCGATATTTGCAGCACGCACTGAGGAAAGGCCACGCGAGCACACGGTGAGAAGGCTGCCATCTGCAAGCTAGGAAGGGAGCTCTCAACAGGAACTACACCGGCCAGCACCTCGATCATGGACGTCCAGCCTCCAGAACTGAGAGAAATAAATTCCTGCTGCTTAAGTCACCCAGTCAGTGGTATTTGTCATGGCACCTGAGCAGACTGAGACAGCAGGCAGCCCAGAGAGGACTCAGATGGACAAAGTGAAGAGGCAAAGTGAAGAGGCGCACCTCGAGGCCCGCCTCGCTCAGGTTTCATCAGCCCACCCCCAGAATGCCCAGCTGCTCAAGGAAACACAGCAGCATGCCAGGCTCTTCGCTTGTCCTGACGCCAACTTCACAGCCCCAGCAGGGCACCCCAGACATCCCCAGTTAACTCTGCATCTGGCCAGCAGCACCTTACTACATTAGATAAGACTTCAGGGTCTCTCAGAGAAGAAAAGTTTATCTTCCCCAGGGCCTTCTGTCTCCATTCTCACTCCCTCTAAACCATTCCCCACGCTGCCAACAGGGTCTTTCTAGAACACAAATCTGATCTTGTTACTCCCCTGCTGACACTCTCTTGACTGCCCACTACCTTTAGATAATCCAAACTCCTTTATCAAACTCCTTTGTACTGCCTCAACCTCTTCCTGGGGGTCCTGGATGGCCACTTACCACATGTACCCTATATTACATGTCCCCCATATCTGGAGGGTCCCCAAAGGTCCACGCTTCCTAGTACTGCTGTACCCTTGCCTGTGTCAATCTCTCTAATGGGAACAACCCTCCTCCACCCCATCCTCATCACCTGGGACAATCCTTACTGGTCCTTTAAGAATCAGCTCCTCCCCTCTGAGAAGTAGTCTGTGACCTGCCCACCCCCCAAAACCCCCAAGATGAATAAATTGCCTCTCCTCTATATTCCCACAGTTCATATGTTCACTCCTAACATAAACAACACTCCACAAACTTCTGTATCTGCCTTTTAATGACCTGCCCACCCCCCAAAACCCCCAAGATGAATAAATTGCCTCTCCTCTATATTCCCACAGTTCATATGTTCACTCCTAACATAAACAACACTCCACAAACTTCTGTATCTGCCTTTTAATCTGCTCATTTCTCCCCCTCACCTATAGCCAGAACAATGATTAGTCTTAATTTGTACCCCTCCTACTCAGTGCGAGCCTGAAACATAGTAGGTGCCCAATATATGGTTTTTGAATGAATGAATGAGTGGCCTGTGGTGACTGAGATAATGAATAATCTCACCATTGTGACAATTCCTGCACCCTGAGTGTAGATCATGATCTGATTAACACTATGTTAACCTTTCTTGAATATCCTCTTCCAAATCACAGTTAAGTTTCCAAATCCATGAACCATAGCCCAAGATCACACTGTCCAATATGGTGACTGCTAGCCAAATGTGGTGTTTAAGTTATATTAAAATTAGGGAAGTTAAAATCTTAGTTCCTCAGTCTCACTAGCCATTAATGGCTATCATATTGGTCAGTGCAGATATAGAACATTTCTATCATTACAGGAAGTTCTGTTAAACAATACGAGTCTAGGACAAGGCACATACATTGGGGATACAAAGCAAAGACTACATATGCCTTTGCCTTGTGGGAGAGCTAAATGTAACCCAATTGATTCTGGCTCCTCAGAAATCAGCCAAGCATTGCTGCCTTACCTTTGGTTCTGAATATTCATTTTTGTGTGTATGCAAATTATTTCTCAGTTATGATAAAGTAAACAATCATTTTAAAATTTCTTGCTCTTTAAAATTATCCCCCTTTTTTTTTCACAATTGCCATACGGCTCACTGATTTACAAGGGTGTTAAGAGACTTAATTAATGTTTGTTTGAAGCTTTGCCTGTCAAGGTTGTTATTAGAGGATCCACGGAGATTCTTCTGGTAGCAAAAAGTTTTGTGGAAAATCCTAAGCTTATTCAAATGAAGGCACACAGACAATGGGAAGAATTCTCTAATCAGGTTTGATTTATCACTTAACTTTATCAGCTATTATCAGCTATTTATTGAGTATGTACTGTGTGTTTGGCAGTGAATGGTAGGAGGAAAATGTGGTTCCCCCTGGAGCCTTGTCATTACTTCCTAGTAATGGAATCCCCAGCATCCATCAAAATTGCTTTCACTGGGAGTGAAGTTATAGGGAAATGAGATGGAGATGTGGGGGGCACTGGCAGGTGGCTCAGACTGTCTCTCCTGGATGGGATCACCAGAGCCCTGTTATTAGCTATGTGGGTCCAGAACTGAATTATGCCCATATACCTAAAGGGGATGGGTCATCATCATCATCAGTTATCATAATAATAACCACTAACACTTGGATAGTACAACTATGTGCCAGGCACTGCTCTAAGTCATAAGTTTTATATATATATATATATATATATATATATATATATATGACTTTTTAATCAATTACTTGCCATGTGTGACAGCATTTCCCAGTGACCCAACACTAGTGTTTGCATCTGTTCCAGAAGCCGGGTACCTTGGGAGCGAGCTTCAGAAGTCCTGAGATTCCTTGATGGGTATTGACTGCTGTAGTGGACATCCATGGGCTATGTAGCACCCCACCTCACCCTACCCAATATGCCCTAGGGTAGCTTCTGAGCTCTGAGTTCATTTCTCCACATTCTAGGCATACTTGATTAGTCCTGGGGGGACACCTGACCCAAATGGGCCATAAGTCTCCTCCCCAGTATATGTGCCTGAGACAGGAGAAAGGACAGTGAGTCCCTCTCCAGTGGTAGAGGCTATAAGGTAAAAGAAGCTATATTTAGGGAAAATGTGCAGCACTTGGGAGAAACAGGGAAAGTCCTAGCCATGTTCAAGCTCCTGGTTCCCTGGTGTCCTGAGTCCAACCTCATCTCTCATCCTCCTATCAGGATATGATGTTCATCTCTTCCTTGGATTCCAGGCCAATAAATTTCGCTTTTGATTGCAGTTATTCAAGTTGAATTTCTTTCACTTGCAACCAAAAGAGTTTTGATTAACACAGTTGCCCTCAGAATAGAGTCCAAGCCCCTTAGTACAGAGCAAAGACCCCACCTGACCTGGGCCCCATCTTGCTCACCAGTGTCATCTCCTGCCCTTCTCCTCCCAGTGCTTAGAACACACCATGCTCACTCTCTCCTCAGCACTTTCTCGCATAACTGTGTATTTTCAGCCCAACTCAGAGTTCCATGGTGATAGAGGTTGTATCTGTTTTGCTCACTTCTTTATTCCCAGGGACTAGCAAAATATCTATTACACATTTGGTGCCCAATAAATATTTGTGGAGTGAATTCACAACATCACACATCAATGGAAACTGAATAGTCCTGAAGAACTTTCCACCCAACCACACTGAGCACCAGGGAAACATCCTTGCCTGCAACAGGAGCACTTCTCTCGGTCTAGAAGACTCGTCTGACTTCCAAACTGTCTTCCCTGGGCAATGCAGGCACTTGGTGATGAATCTGGCCATGAGAGTCTCCCCTGCATGCCCACTGCAGACCAGCCTTCTCTATTAGCAAATCTTCAAGCATTGACCCGCCATGAGGTTTCAGCTACAGCCAAGGTAATGCACATGAAAATGTGAGATTCTCCAGCTTGACTGAGGCTTGATAGACTTGGTCCTCCTACATTCCTTTTTACTGACTGCCTTTTACTAACTGCCCATTTTATGAACTTATGGGACATTTCTATAGCATGCTGATCTCATTCTGTGGCATTTGTATTCTTCCTAATTTCACTCATAGAAGGTAATCTTGACTTAAAGCTCTGGGGGTTTCCATGCCTGTTGTCACCCCTTGTTGGACTCCCCGCCATTGAGGTAACTACACCAGCCCCCTGGCTGGCCACCCACCTCAGTGCAGCAATGCAAACCAGGGCAGCTGGAGAACAGTGTTCCTGGGGATTCCTCTTTTCTTCTTCAGCATTTAAATCCATGCACACCCCTTGTACCGTTGACCCCTCTCTACTCTCTCTGCACCTCAGAGGAGACACAAAGAAAGGAAGGAAAGGTTACAAAGAAGAGAAAGTGCTCAAATCTCTCCTATTCTCTCCCCAGCTCCAGTGCTGTCTTTCCCCGGGGTCCCACCCCCACCTTGTCCCCACAGCCCTCCTTAAGCAGGTTCACACCTGGCCCCAGCCTGAACTCCAGGGCCCTGCTCTGGCAGCAGAGTCCCTGGCTTTGCAGCTGACAGTTTGGAGCCTGGACTGGCTGCCAGGTGCTCCACCTCTCATTACTTTCCTCACTGCAATTCATTTCCCTGTGATTGAGACAATTAGGATGCTAACAAATGGCTGGCCCAGCCCTGCTTGGCAGTTACATAACCACAAACATGTGGGCACTGCCCCCATAGGACATGAGTGAGCTGCTAATGAGGAGGGTTAATTACGAAGCAAGGATCATCCCAGAACAGCCCCTTACCACATCTCACCATTGCTGGACAGAGTCCAGGCATCAGAGCTTTGGCTACAAGGACTGAAACAGTGGCCCTTTGGAGGGAGAATAGTCGAACCCTGTTTATGGGGGCAGAAAGGGGTGGCGGAGTCATAGCTTTTAAATATGTCCTGTCCCTGAGAAGCTTGTGGGATAATTCCCCAAAACCACCCCAACAGCGGAAGAATCACAGGCTCTGGACCCTTTGGCCTACTTGCTGTACCTTACCTTCTTATGTCCCCCTGAATGACTCATGGCTTTGAGTCCCTACCTCTGTTTCCTGCTTCAAGACACTGAAACACATCCTAGGTCTTTGAGGTTGTTCAATTTTTCCACACCTCTCACAAGTGGTACTAGTGAGCTAACCAGCCACATTGATAAATATAGGATAAAACAAAGTAAGGGAAGCCCCGTCCCAAGGCATCTGCGGACTCCTAACCAGATCCTCTTCAACAAGCCGTGTATGTTCCTCCTGAAAGTATTCCCTTTCACACCTTTCTAGAAAAACCTAGGCAAGAGCAGCTTCTTTGACACATGACTTTCTCCTTCAAGCTGCCACAAGTTGTGTCAAGCATCCTTCTGACATCACAAATGGGAATACAAGTCCCAACATCAGAGGTTGAAAGAATTAGGAGAAAATCTTTATTCTGAGTGTGAGATAAGTTGGGCATGTGCCTCAGAGTTAAGGCTACAAACAATATGAATTGATTGGAAGTCTACTTTGTGATGGGGAGCAATTCTAACTGCAAGAATCTGTCTGAATCTTATCTCCAATTCGCATTTCTTGAGACTTTTCTTGTGTCTTGTAGATAGTAAAAGTTGCTTCTTCTGTTAATTTTTGTCCACTGTTTTTTCACACGTGGACAAAATGACACTAATTTCTATACAAATTTCTACCTCTTTGTTATCCTCTAAAATGATTCCACCCTCCAATGTGTTCACTATACTTTTGAATGAATGACATACCCATACAGTATTTTCAGATTTATTATCATAAGGCTGTGTCTACTTTCTTCAAATGCCAAAAAATGTGCTTTTCTAAAGTACTACAAATTGATCTATCAGCAGGAACCTAATGGTCCCACAGATATCCCTCTCACTCCTCATATTCAGTTTATAATATGGACTTATTAGTTCCTTCTCCCACAAGGATATGAACTCTGGCTTTTCAAGAAAACATTTTCATATTTAAGTTATCTATAACCCAAACCTTTCTGTTGGCAGAAAGTTCAATCTATATAAAACAATTTTAAGGGATAAGGACCAGCAAGTCATAGTGCATGGTAGGAAATGGCAGAGAATGAGGCTATGGGGTAAGCAGAGGCCAAATAAAGGAGGCTGAAAGATCTGTACCCTATCTTGTATACAAGAGCAATACTTAACATTATTCTGTAGACAAATGGTGATACTGTTCGGATGCACACTGCCAAAAGCATACCAGGATTTACACACAATTCCCTGGCGACTAGCTATAAATCCCTCCTTCCACTCCCATCAAGAAGCACCTTACCATGAAAGTGATTTACGGTAATGTTATTGTAGGAATACAGATGTATCCACTAGAATATTCAAACAGATAAATCATTCACAATCTTCACGACTTCAACTTTTATTACTAATAAGCTTCTGACAATGTGCAGAAATTTTGCTTTGTTTACTGACATATTCTTCAAATACCTACCATAATAACTGACACATAGGTATTCAACATTCAATAAATATTTGCTGAATGAATGGATGGATGAATGTACCTTACAACTAATATGACAAACCAATGTGTTACAACACCAGAGGATGAGAACCACTGTAGCTAGAAAGCACACTGCCACTGAAGGCTTTTAAGTAAAGGGTTGACAGGATCAGATGCATGTTTTTGAAAGATCCCTCAGACTGCTGTGTGAAGGATGGACAAGAGAGGAAGAGCCCAGCAGCAGGGGGACCCATTAGGAGGCTGGTGCAGTGACGCATGGGAGAAATGATGAGTTCCTGAACCATGACGGTGGTGATGGGGCTGGAGAGGAAGGAAGGAATGGATTCAAGAAATATTTAATAAAATAAAAAGAACTTCTTTCCCCTCATGTCTTTGAACAGGATCAATTATGTAGGCCAGAATCAAGGACCAGGAATGTTCATCATAGTGACAAAGCCCAGCTGCCATTATATGTAGGCAGAGTAGGAAGTCACCTCCATATTATAATGTCACGAACGCTTGGAGAAGCTGAAATCCAAAAATATCTATGCCACCCACTGCCTGAAATTACACCATTAAAGCAGTATTCTTTGGTTTTAATCCTTGCCTCTCCAGATGGCTTTAAAACATGTTAATATACTTGAGAAGGGGGAAAGAACATTTATTGAGTGAAAACAATATACAAGTAACTCTGCATGTACATATTGAATCCTCACAATGACCTAGAAGTTTCAAGGGGAAACTGAAGCTCAGAGAGACACAGGTAAGCTGGGACTTGAACTGAGATCTTTGTAATTTCTTTTCTTCCTGAGTGAATTCTGACTGATACCACCATCATTATTGTCATATAAGAGTAGTGGGCCTAAAGGAAGAGGAAGTGGTGGAGGCTCTGAGAGGTGCATATGGTCCAGACAAGTAGAACAAGTTCATGGATAATAAACATGTTCAACTTCACAACTTTCCCTAAGACTACCCTTTAGTGCAGGCCTGGATCAGGAAGCAGCCAGCAATAATCAGAGCCAGACAGACTAGGTCTGGGATTCTGAGCATTCTCCTTCTCATAAGCTGTGAGTTATCAGATCACAGCAAAAACTCCCAGTGCAAGGTCCCTGTAGTGTTGAAATAATGACTAAACACAGATCAGGGAGCTGAAAATGAGACAGGAAGAGTAATTTCCTCCATACTTTACAGAATAATGGGCAGAAACTAGCTGGCCCTGCCCCCAGGAAGAATACTCCACACATTTAGAAATTTACTTTTCTTTGGCAGATCTCCTTATTTTATTAATTCTATCTTGTTCCTCTCCTCCAGAACTCAATAACTCTCCTACATCTGGGCACTCATCAAGTCCCTCTTCATAGGTCCAAGAATTTTGTTGTCTTCCCATTTTGTCACCTGGACACTTACAATATCTCATAGAGCTGGATTGTAATATCTCACTTCAGTAGGGGCTGCCAAGTAGGTCAGCAAATGTTGTCTATGATATTGTCAAACCTAAAATTAAGTGAATTTCAGTGTATTGATATGAAGATGCATCCTAGCTTAACGTTTATAACTTTGAAAGCTGTGTATTAAGTTTATTATATGAAGGCATACCATGGGAAGAAGCGAGAAGGGAGAAGTTAAGCTGAGAATAGGAAGGACCAAGGTTAGAAAGTGGTAAGAGAGTAGGCAGGACTGATACCACCACATTATTGTCATGTAAGAGTAGTGGGCCTAAGGGAAGAGGAAGTGGTGGAGGCTCTAGAGGTGGACCAGAGCTGAGTATCCTGAGGGGGAGCAGAGTGAGAGCTGGGTCAGTCAAACCATGGGTCAGTTACCAGGGCTGAGTGCCAGTGGGAGACCAGCGTGCTTCAGACCCTCAGCTGATTAGGTTTGGCAGCCCACTCAGAAGGGAGATTTCAGAGCTCTAATTCATGCTAAACAAACTTTCGAGACACTGATTAATAAACTAAATACTGAGCCATTAATTTTTAAAGAAAAATATGAGTGATAATTGGTGTAGAACTCAGGACTTCCCCAGGACAGTGCCAAAGATAAACTGACAGTGTCTTGGTCTCTGGCTTTCAGTTTTTCTGGATCCTTTGAAATATTTCCTCCTGTGAGCAATACCAAACACATCCTACATGGCAGTGAAGCTGGGTAGGTTAAAGCCTTTTAGCCTTCATATTCTAGAAAAGCCTTCCTGAGACTACCCTGAATTCTCACAGTAGTTACACCCATCCATTCTTTCCTTCATTCAATTAATATTTATCAATGCCTACCATATGCCCATCAATGTGGTTGCAGTGGTTTTAACTGGTAAATGAATGAAGCATGGCCTCAGTGCTTGTGAAACTTACAATAGTATGGGAAGACAGGCTCCCCAAATGGAAACAAACAAAATCACTACATGAAGGGGCATGAAGACACAGGATGTTGCAAGAAAGGATAACGGAGGACCTCCTTAGATATGGATAGGTTAGAAACATGACTTTTAACCTGAGACCTGAAGATGTCAACCTTACAAAAAAAAAAGGTGGTGAATGTGGGGTGGGGGCCAACACGCCAGGCAAAGGTAAGGCATGTTCAAAGACTCTGAGCTGAGTAATAATTTGGTGTGAAAGATGACTAGTATTACTGGAATATAATGAGCAAGGGGGGAACATTGTATGAGACGAAGGTGGAGAAAAACTGGGGACAGATCATGAAGAGCCTTGTGTGCTATGATAAAGAGTTTTAATTTTATTTGAAGTGAAATGGGAGTCATGGGAGAATTTTAAGAAGTAGGGCATTGTGATATTAATCAAGTATTTAAAAAATCACCCTGGTTGCTATGTGAAGAATTCACTGTGGCTTAGATGAGGGAAGTGTCAGTCTAAATGGAGGGAAGTAAACAAAATTAGAGACATTTAGGAAGGAAATTTGCAGACTTACTGATGGGTTGGATGTGGAAGAGGAAGAAAAGATAAGAATGACTTTTAGGTTTCCAGTAGGTGGTGGGTCAAAGAGCTAAGAGAAAGACAAATGATCTTCTGGGAAAGGTGTTTCCTACTGAGGGGCTTCCAAAATTGTGGAGGCAAGCCCCTGTGTATTACTTGAGATTCTCCCCAAAGAATCTCTGTATCTGTTAAAAATCAACTTAAAAAGGATGGAGGGAGAAAATAGATGGTGGCATGAGAAGAGAGGCAGAAAATTTATTGCAAAATCATATGAAACATGAAAATGCAGCAACTACAACTAATCCTGAAAGAGTGACCCGAAGACTGCAGAACAGACTGCCTACATCTGGGGAAAAGAAGACCTCACAGAAAAAGGTTAAGTAGCAAAGCCATGATCCGGTGAGATCCAAACCCTCCCCCTACCACAGCCCATAGGCAGGAGGAAGAGAAATGTAGTGGAGAGGAACAGAAGCCCAGGACTGCTGAACACCCAGCCCTGGAGATCTGCTCTAGGAACATGAACCCACATTGTATGGTGATCTGGAGATTAGTGGGGTTGGAAAACAAAGATGGGTGGAATACTTGGAGAGACTGAGATTCAAGCCACTCGTGGAGAAAAGATATGACTACCAGCCCCCCAGGACAAAAGGAAGCTAGGCAGTTTGAAGAACTTCCCAGCATTGAGAGGGGCACTAAAGGGGCAAAGATTAGACAGAGCTCTCTGCTCTGGAGGAAGGGCAGGTGGACAAAACAATCCTGGCATGCTCAGGCCAGAAGGTTAGGAACTCTCAGGAGCTTCAGATACTCCACCCACCCTGCTGGCAATGCAGCCCCGAGACCCCCACTGAGGTAGCAGGCTGATGCTCCCTCCTCCTGGCAAGCACCAGTCCCACTCACTTACTGCCCCTACCATTGCTCCAGGCCAGCAAGACAGTGGCCCTGCCCACAGCAGCTACACAGGCATACCACAGAGACTCCTCCCTGTGCACGCTGCCCACCGAACCTGGCAGTGGAGGTAGGCATTACAGCTGGGAAGGCAGGAAACCCTCCCAGCCAAGCTTTCCTCCTACCAGGTGACAATTCTACTTGCCCGTGACCCTACCATTGCTGCAGGCATATGGCAGTGCCAGAGAGTAGAGCTTCCAGGCACTACAGGACACTACCTACACAAAGTTATTATTACATAGAAAGCATTAAAGAATGAAGCGGCAAAGGAATTTGGTCCAAACAAAATTACAAGAAAAAAAATGCCAGAAAGAGGTCTTAGTGAATCTGAAATCACCAATCTTTTTGATAAAGATTTCAAAATAAAAGTTATAAACATGTTCACAGAGCTACGAAAAATGTTCAAGATCTCAGGGAGGAATTCAACAAAGAGACAGAGATTTTGAAAAATACACTATCTAAAATGAAACATATAATGGAGGGATTTAAAAGTAGATTAAATGAAGTAGAGGAGATGGTAAATGAAATAGAAATTAGAGAACAGGAAAACAAAGAAGCTGAGGCACAAAGAGAATAAAGGATCTTTAGGAATGAAAGAATAATAAGAGCTGTGCAACCAATTCAAATGGAACAATGTTTGCATTTATAGGGGTTCCAGAAGAAGAAGAAAAGAGAGACAAAGGGATAGAAAGTCTCTGAGGAAATAATTGCTGAAAACTTCCCCAATCTAGGGAAGGAGATAATCTCTCAGGTCATGGAAATGCAGAGATTTTCCAAAAAAAGGAACCATAGGAATACAATACCAAGACATATAATAATTAAAATTCCAAAGATCAAGAACAAGGACAGAGTATTAAAAGCAGCCAGAGAAAGAAAAAATATCACTTATAAAGGAAAGCCTATCATGCTATCAGCAGACTTCTCAGCAGAAATCTTACAGGCCAGAAGGGAGTGGCATGATATATTTAATGCAATGAAACAGAAGGGCCCAAAACCAAGAATACTCTATGCAGCATGATTATCATTTAAATTTGAAGCAGGGATTAAACAATTTCCAGATAAGCAAAATTTGAGGGAATTCACCACCCACAAACTGTCTCTACAGTGTATCTTAAAGGGACTGCTCTAGAAGGAAGTACTCCTAATGCTAAATAGCTGTCATCAGAGAAAATAAAACCACAGTAAAGAAAGTAGACCAATTAATTACTAAGCAAATACAAAATTAAATCAACTACTCACAAAGTTAGTCAAAGGATACACGAAGAGTACAGAATTAGGTGTATATATACACCTAATATATAAAGAGTGGAGGAGGAAGAAGAAGAAGAAGGAGAAAAAAAAAGAACCTTTAGATTGTGTTTGAAATAACATATTAAGCGAATTAAGATAGACTGTTGGATAGTAAGGAAGCTACCCTTGAACCTTTGGTAACCACCAATCTAAGTTCTGCAATGGCAATAAGAACATACCTATCGATAATCACACAAAATGTAAATGGACTGAATGCACCAATCAAAAGACATAGAGTCACTGAATGGATAAAAAACAAGAACCATCTATATGCTGCCTACAAGAGACTCATTTCAAACCCAAAGACATACACTGACTAAAAGTGAAGGGATGGAAAAAGACATTTCATGCAAATAGGGGTAAAAAAGCAGGAATAGCAGGACTTACATCAAACAAAATAGATTTCAAAACAAAGAAACTAACAAGAGACAAAGAAGGACATTATAAAATGATAAAGGGGTCAGTCCAACAAGAGGATATAACCATTATAAATATCTATGCATTCAATATAGGAGCACCTAAATATGTGAAACAAATACTAACAGAATTAAAGGGGAAAACAGAGTGCAATGCACTCATTTTAGGAGACTTCAACACACCACTCACTCCAAAAGACATCAACCATACAGAAAATAAGTAAGGAGACAGAGGCACTGAACAACACATTAAAATAGATGGCCCCAGCAGACAGCTACAGAACAATCCACTCAAAAGCAGCAAAATAAACATTATTCTTAAGTGTACATGGAATGTTATCCAGAATAGATCACATACTAGGCCCCCAAAAGAGCCTCAGTAAATTCAAAAAGATTCAAATTGTGCAAACCATCTCCTCAGACTATAAAAGTATGGAACTAGAAGTAAATTATGCAAAGAAAACAAAAATCCCACAAACACATGGAGGCTTAAAAACATGCTCCTAAATAATGAGTGACCAAATAATCAGTGACCAAATTAAAATAGAGATCAAGCAATATATGGAGACAAATGAAAACAAACCGAAAACCTGTGGGACACAGTGGATGCAGTTCTAAGAGGAAAGTACATTGCAAAACAGGCTTGCCTTAGGAAAGAAGAACAATCCCAAATGAACAGTCTAAACTCACAATTAATGAAACTAGAAAAAGAACAAATAAGGCCCAAAGTCAGTAGGGGGAGGGATATAATAAAGATCAGAGAAGAAATAAATAATATTGAGAAGAATAAAACAACAGAAAGAATCAATGAAACCAGTATCTGGTTCTTTGAGAAAATAAACAAAATAGATAGACCCCTGGCCAGACTTATCAAAGAAAAAAAGAGTGTCTACACACATAAACAGAATCAGAAATGAGAAAAGAAAAAAATCACTACAGATGCCATGGAAATACAAAGAATTATTAGAGAATATTATGAAAAAGTATATGCCAACAAATTGGATAACCTAGAAGAAATTGACAACTTTCTAGAAAAATACAACCTCCCAAGGCTGACCCAGGAAGAAACAGAAAATCTGAACAGACCAATTACCAGCAATGAAATCGAGTTGGTAATCAAAAAACAACCTAAGAACAAAACCCCTGGACCAGATGGCTCCATGGCTGAATTTTATCAAAGAAGACCTAATATCCATCCTCCTTAAAGTTTTCCAAAAAATAGACGATGGTAGAATATTTCCAAACTCATTCTGAAGCCAGCATCACTCTAATACCAAAACCAGACAAAGGCACCACAAAAAAGAAAATTACAGACCAATATCCCTGATGAACATAGATGCAAAAATACTCAACAAAATATTAGCAAACTGAATTAAATAAGACATCAAAAAGATCATCCATTATGACCAAGTGGGATTTATTCCAGGGATGCAAGGATGGTACAATATCTGAAAATCAATCAACATCATACACCACTTCAGTGAAAAGGACAAAATCACATGATCATTTCAATAGATGGTGAAAAAGCACTTGACAAAATTCAACACCCACTCATGATAAATATTCTAAACAAAATGGGCACTGAGGGTAAGTACCTCAACATAATAAAGGCTATATATGACAAACCCACAGCCAACATCATACTTAACAAAAAGCTGAAAGCTTTTCCACTAAGATCAGGAACAAGACAAGGATGCCCACTCTCACCAGTTTTATTCAACATAGTACTGGAGATCCTAGCCATGGCAATCAGACAACACAAAGAAATAAAAAGCATCCAGATTGGTAAGGAAGAAGTTAAATTGTCACTGTTTGCAGAAGGCATGATATTGTACATAGAAAACCTTGAAGAATCCACCTGAAAACTACTAGAACTAATAACTGAATTCAGCAAAGTTGCAGGATACAAAATTAATACACAGAAATCTGTGGCATTCCTATATACTAACAATGAACTAGAAGAAAGAGAAATCAGGAAAACAATTCCATATACAATTGCATCGAAAAGAATAAAATGCCTAGGAATAAACCTAACCGAGGAGGTAAAATAGACCTATACCCTGAAAACTACAAGACACTCATGAGAGAATTAAAGAAGACATCAATAAATGGAAATACATTCTATGCTCATGGATAGAAAGAATTAATATTGTCAAAATGGCCATCCTGCCTAAAGCAATCTATAGATTCAAAGCAATCAATCCCTATCAAAATACCAATGGTATTCTTCAACAAACTATAGCAAATAGTTTCAAAATTCATATGGAACCACAAAAGACCCCAAATAGCCAAAGCAATCCCGAGAAGGAAGAATAAAGCTGGGGAGAATTATGCTCCCTAACTTCAAGCTCTACTATAAAACCACAGAAATCAAAACAATTTGGTACTGGAACAAGAACAGACCCATAGACCAATGGAACAGACTAGAGAGTCCAGATACACACCCACACATATATGGCCAATTAATATACGATAAAGAAGCCATAGATACACAATGGGGAAAAGACAGCCTCTTCAACAAATGGTGTTGGCAAAACTGGACAGCTGCTTGTAAAAGAATGAAACTGAACTACTGTCTAACTCCATACACAAAAGTAAACTCAAAATGGATTCAAAGACCTGAATCTAAGTCATGAAACCATAAAACTCTCAGAAGAAAATAAAGGCAAAAATCTCTTGCATATAAACACGAGCAACTTTTCCTGAACACATCTCTTTGGGCAAGGGAAACAAAATAAAAAAATGAACTGGGACTACATCAAACTACAAAGCATCTGTACAGCAAAGGACACCACCAGCAGAACAAAATGGCATCCTACAATATGGGAGAATATATTCATAAATGACTTATCCAATAAGGAGTTAAGTTCCAAAATATTTAAAGAACTCACATGCCTCAACACCCAAAAAAACCCAATTAAAAAATGGGAAGAGGATCTGAACAGACACTTCTCCAAAAAAGAAATTCAAATGGCCAACAGGAACATGTAAAGGTGCTCCACCTTGCTAATAATCAGGGAAATGCAAATTTAAACCACAATGAGATATCACCTCACACCAGTTAGGATGGCCAACACCCAAAAGACAAGAAACAACAAATGGTGGCAAGGATGCATAGAAAGAGGAACCCTCCTACACTGTTGCTGAGAATGTAAATTAATTCAACCATTGTGGAAAGCAACATGGAGGTTCCTCAAAAAACTAAAAAAATAGAAATACCATTTGACCCAGAAATTCCACTCTTAGGAATCTGTCCAAAGAAAACAAGATCCCTGATTCAAAAAGACATACGCACCCCTATGTTTAACGTAGCACTGTTTACAATAGCCAAGATATGGAAGCAACCTAAGTATCCATCAGTAGATGAATGGATAAAGAAGAAGTGGAACATATACACAATGGAATATTATTCAGCCATAAAAGAAAACAAATCCCACCATTTACAACAACATGGATGGAGCTAGAGGGTATTATGCTCAGTGAAATAAGATGGAGAAAGACAAGTACCAAATTATTTCCCTCATTTGTGGAGTATAACAACAAAGCAAAACTGAAGGAACAAAACAGCAGGAGACTCACAGACTCCAAAAAGGAACTAGCAGTTACCAAAGGGAAGAGGTGGGGAGGGGGGGGTGGGGAAGGAGGGAGAAGGGGTTTAAGGGGCACTATAATTAGCAATCACAATAAAGGTAGGTCACAGGGAAGGCATACGGCAAGAACACAAGTAATGACTCTATAGCATCTTACTGTGCTGATGGACAGTGATTGCAGTGGGGTGGAGGTGACTTGATAACATATGTGAATGTTGAATCCACAAGTTTGCTCATGTGAAACCTTCATAAGAGTGTATATTAATGATACTTTAATAAATAAATAAATTTTTAAAAATTAAAAAAGGATAAACAAAGTAGGTGGCAATCATGAGCCTCCTAAAAATGCTTCAGCTCAAACAGCAGTGTGAAGGACCAACTCCCTCCCATTAACCTCCTTAGCATGGTGGAGCAATGCCGCATGTTTTTAATTCACCTTCTCAATTAAATCATAATATTAAGGTCACTCTTTAGAAACTCAGACACATTATTAAATCCTGTCCACTTATCATTATTATTGTGACTGTTAAAACTTTATTGATGTCCCTGGAGCCCTTTTGAATGAACAGCAAATTCAGAGATAATTAAATATTATCTTTATGAAAATCAATTTTGCTATTCAAGAGCTAGAATTGACTAAATTAACCACAAAGAACAATTTTCAATATTTTTTTTTTACTTAGCCACCAGTTATTGTTTACCTACTTTGTGCCAAGCACTATTAAATCTTCACAATTGCTCCATGAAGTAGGTATCATTGTTCTCACTTGAAGCCTGATAAAACAGAGGCCCACAGAGGATGTGACTGGGCCAAAGTAATGAGCAGTGATTGTCATTACTGTGCCTTGGACACAATAGTCCTGCTTTCTTTCAGTATCCTCTGCTGAATGTGCTTCTATTTGTGATTTCCTTGGAGTTATCAGCATCATTGTGCATAAATGACATCTTCATAAGCATCGAGAAAAAAGAAGCCATATGCCAGGGATCCAAATTCAAGTGCCTACTGGACCCAGGCAGATGCTGTTAATTAGTGAACAGGCCTGATAGAAGGAAAAATAGGGATTCATAGGGACTGTGGCATACTGGGGAACACATGCCCTTTCCAAGGAGGGCAGCCGCCCCTTCCCATCCTCGCATAAGTGCTACTGCTGGGAATGTGGCCCATGTGACCAGACCCTCTGCATTATCAAGGAAGGAAGAAATCCAGATTTCTGTGTGAGCTCTTTCAAGGTTTAGAAATCTGCAACAAAATGAATATTCTTAAGAGTACTGTGTGTGCCAAGAGCATGCCAGCCTAACAAAATGGATATGTGGGCAGAATCCAGCATACAGGCTGTCGACTTCAACCTCTATGGAAGCATTATTTATGATCCAGAACTTTGAACAATCTTAATATCCAGTGATGTGAGTTGGCTGTGATGTCTGTGATGCAGTCACTTGACTGAATTTTTAAAGCCTTAAATAGTCAGCAGTATGAAGACAAGTGTAGCACACTAAAAATTTCTTAGGATAAACAGCAGAGTAACGTGATTCTGCTATGGCATTAAATTTAAAAAACAAACTAAGAAATAATACTCAGTCAAGTATATTATATCATGAACTGGGGGGCAGTTACAAAAGTGAACATGTGAAAAATCATCAAGCTGTATAGATATGAGCACTTCACATCATGAATGTCATACCTCAATAAAAAAATGAATGATGCCTGGGCTATGACTACTATTCTGTACATTTTTGCATGAATATTGACAAAAATGTCAAGGAAACATGGGCAAACAAAACAATTTGATTGTACTGGTTTTGGGATAATGGAAGACTCTTTTTGCCTTTTCCTAATGTTGATTTCTATTACTGTTACTGTAATACAGTATTTCTTTTTGGGGGAAAATTCCTCAAAATAAATTATCTAACGAAGGTAAGAGTAGAACATAGCTTATTTAAAATAAATCCATAAGGAACTACCTTCCCAGTTCAGTGCAGATTGAGAGCCCCCAAAAGAAACTGCACTATTTACTATTTGATCTGGGCCATTTTCAACCCCTTCCCAACTATCTATATTGAGGCCTCCACCTGCTGCCTTATCTCCATCCCTGAGCAGGTCACAAGGAAAGCTGGAAACCCCAACCCCACAAAGGAACTCGAAGACATGATGCTGCCTGCCCACAGTCCTACTATTGGAAAGCCTCCAGCAAACCAGAGACATGTCTGTGCTCACTGAGCTACCACTCTCCCCCACCCCCTGTGTCATTCAGGATAATTTCTGCTGCAAGCAACAGAAAATCCAACCAAATGTCTTAACTATTGGAGAAAGTTCATTTCCAGGTAGAGTGGGATACAGAGGACTACAATCAACAAATTCAGTGATATCAGCAAGGGCTCAGGTTCTTTCCATATCTCTGCCTTCCCATGCTGTCCCCTCCCATCTTGTAGTGGTAGCAGTCAGAGATACAAGTAGCCAGAGAGATAGCAATCAGAGAACAAGTTCTTTGTTCACATCCAGCAAAGGAGGGATGTTTCCTTTTGTGGCTCTCTCTTTAAGAGGGAATAAATTTTTTCCTCAAAATCCCCCATTGGATTTCTCCTCAATCTCAGAATCAGGCAGGATTGAGTCACATGACCATTTAAAAATTAATCTCCCAGAAAATAGGGTGATGAAATTATCATGGACAACTTAAACTAATCATCTGGATTAGGGCTAATGTGGGCTGTCAGCCCCAATGTCCTTGATACTCCATGATCAGTTTTACCTCCTAATAACTATCTTAAATATGTCCACCTCACTGGTTTCTGAGTTACCATAATCTCTTGCCTGGACTGCATCAAAAGCCTCCTAATTTATCAATCTACAAGTTCCTGTTGGGAAGGACTATCATTGCACACCCAGGTCAAGCAAGAAGCCAGAGAGTTAAGTCAATCTGACTAATAAAATGTAGGAAGTTGTGGTCAGGATAGAGAGAGAAAATGAATTATAAATGGAAGGAAACTTAATTTTGGTGCTGAACTGAGCTTCTTTGCATGTGGCCCTCCACCATGATTAGACCACATGGTATACCTTGGCTTATATATGGGTTATAATGTGATTCACAGGACTAAATGTATTTAGTAATCAGCAAGTTTTTCCTGGAAACGCCAAGTTTAAATCTCACAAAGAACTACCTGCCAAGGCAAAAAAAACAAGAAAAATATTCATTCATCCAATATATTTTTGAATGCTTAGTCTATCCAAAGCAATGTGCTCACTCTGGATATACAAAGGTGAATAAGACTGACATAGTTTGCTGTCTTGGAGCTAATACTATAGTAGGGAAAGCAGTCATTAAAACAACTAATTACAGTCTAATTATTTAATTACAGTTTTGACAAATGTTACTAGTAGAGAAATACAGGAGATTGAGACCATATTGATGGTCTGAGGTGAGAGGTATAAAATCAGAAAATGCTTTCCCCAAGGAAATGACATTTAAACTGGGTGGAGTTTAGCCCAGAGAAAAGGTAAGGGATGTGTATTCAAGGCAGAGAACACTGTACAAACACCCTAAGGCAGAATGAAAGGGGAAACGACTAAAAGCTAGTGTGTGTGTAATACAGAGTATAAAGAGAATAGTACAGGATGAGCTGGGGAGAGCAGGGACAGGAGGGAACTGTAAGCAGGGCTAGGCCAGCTGGACCCTCTGCACTAGAGGTTTAAGCAAGTGACATGATCAGATACCACAAGCAATTGGGAAGAGACCATCAGAAACAGAGAATAAATAAGCTGTTTCCAGAATCTGAGAGAAGGAAGGGCACACTTAGCAGTACATAAAGCTCTAATATGGCTTGTTTGTGTCTAATTCACTCTCCTAGCAGCTGTCACATCAGTCACCATAAAGCCACAGATCTCAGTGAATGGCATAGTGTTCCCTTTCCAGTGCCCGTGGGTCTGATATGGCCCTTTTACAAGCTGGAGATGCTCTTAGATGGCTGGGAAAAGGGTCTCCCTCTTGCCCTGGCCCTGTGGCCAGCCTCCTTTTTACCCCAAGATTCTGCATTCCAAACAGGAGCTCTGTTTATTCCTCCAGTCACTGGGCTGTGCAGAGGGGTTAATTTGCCTGTTAATTTTCCACCTGAGGTAATATGCACAATAAAGCTCAAATGAGAAGCAGGACATAGACACTATCTCCAGCTGAGAAATCAATTCATACTTTAAATTACTCTGGGTGAACTGCAGTCATCACTGGGTTCCTTTTTCCATCCATCCTGATTTGCAGAACATTGTCCTCATGGACTGTGCAGTCCCAAGAGTGCCCCGGGAAGCTCACTGCTGCTCCTCAGTGACACACTAATGGCCCGTGAGCAGGAGCACCTGAAGTGACAGCAGCGTAGCCAGGGAGGCAGGCAGCCCCACTGCACAGCGGGGGCGGTGAGGCCTGCCAGCTGTGTGCTACTGCTCAGTGGTAGCTTCAGCGTCAGCCAGCCTGAGGTCAGGCAGCCTAAGAGCTGGGGTCCGGAGGCCACTCCCCTACCCCCATCGCCTGATACCTCAGCTGATTAATTGCCTGAATCATTCATCCATTTCACAAACATATACATGAATGTCAGAACCTCTGCTTAGTTCAGAGGAGAGAAAAAGATGAAAAAGATCCCCATGTACCTTAACACTAGAGATTAGAGAAAAAAAATCATATAATCTGGGTATAATTTAATAGATATGTGACCAAAGACCAGTTATATAACGTCTCTGTGCTCGAGGTTCCTCACCTGTAAAATGGAGACACTATTTCTGCAAGTAGTCATAAGGGTGCCTGTATATAAATAAAACTGAATTCCCATGCACTTCTTGTCCCAGCACATAGAACAGCTGCACGGATAGTCAGCAGATGTGGAGATTTTAGTTGGGATGGTCTCACATGAAATACAAACCATGTGAAAAGGCTACGTATTACATGATTCCATTTATATGAAATATGCAGAATAAAAATCCACAGAGACATAAAGTGGTTGCCAGGGGCAGGAGGGAGGGAGTGATGAGGTGTAACCAGACAGGTACAGCGTTTCTTTTGGGGGTGATGGAAATGTTCTGGAGTTAGGTGGTGGTGATGGCAGTACAACTCTCTGAATATACTAAAAACCACTCAATCGTGTTCTTTTTTTTTTTTTTTTTTTTTTGCCGTAGAAAGTATTATTTTATTAATGCCAAAAACAAAAATGCAAACAATGACTTTTGTCAGGTCAATTTTGGACAGCAACATAATCTCTTCCTTTTTTGACAAACGAAGATTTTTTTATATGAATAAAACATAACTGTGTCAAAATTATACCTGTTAAAAAAAAAGGTTTATTGACTGAATCAGTGAAATTTAATCAAAAGCGACCCAAGCTGGGGAGCATAAAACGGTTTTGCCCGATTCCTTCTTAGTGTTTTAGGGTGTAAAAACGCAGTTTGTACAACTGCTGTTCCTACTGAATGCATTTGACATCTCAGCAAAAGTTCTCTTCTCAGAATTCATAATAAAGATGGGAAATACGGAAAAGATTTAGTATGGAAAATTTTTTTTTTCTCTCTTCATTATTATTATTTTTAATAAAATGCTGAAGTGGTAGGTAGATACAAGATTAAGGTAGAAAACATAGTTTAGTGTTGTAAGAGAGCAAATGTAGA
Source organism: Manis pentadactyla (assembly GCF_030020395.1). Taxonomy (NCBI): domain Eukaryota; kingdom Metazoa; phylum Chordata; class Mammalia; order Pholidota; family Manidae; genus Manis; species Manis pentadactyla. Next base: position 51,755,282 of record NC_080027.1, read on the forward strand.
TGATCAGGTGTGTGCCTGTAGACTATGTGTTAATCCAAGCTAGACCAGGGCAATAAAACATCCACGTATGCAGAAGATTTCTCTCAGAACAGGGGGGGTGAGGTTCTAAGCCTCACCTCTGTTGATCCCCAATTTCTCACCTGATGGCCCCCCTGCGACTGTGCCTGTCTTAGGTTGTTCCTCCCTTGAGGAATCTTACCCGTCTCTGGCTAACCAGTCATCTTCCGGGGCCATACAGGGAAATGTGAAGTTGGTAAGTGAGAGGGAAGCCTTATTGTTTGAAAAGGTTAGCTTTTTACTTCTTTGCATATTTATGCCCTGTGGCTTCTATGCCCAGCATTTGTCTTGAGGTGTCTTTACCACTTGGAGGAGTTATGATACTCGGTAAATTTGATATGAGGCACGAATTCTATTTAAGGGTTGTAATTAGGAAGGAAGAAGAAAAGCTATAGAAGTAGCAGGTGGAAGAAAACATGGGAAGATTGATTATTTCTTTGACATATCTTCTTGTAGAGTAACTTCAGCATATATAGGTTTTAAGCTACTACTTAAATTGCGCACACACATTAACATAATAGGAGTATAGTTACATAACCAAAGCATACCTGTAATTACCAGCCATCTCCAGTGAAACCAAGAAAACCAGTTAGGCACCTTAGGCATTTGTGAAAACTTATCTATGATATGGTGGATATTGTCCAACTGAACTTGAACAGTCTGAGAGAAATCAGACAAATTAAAACAACCCATTCCTGGGGACTGTTCACATGCCATATGTTCTTTTAACAGTAAATAGTCTGTAGTTGTAAGAGTTTGGAGCGCTACAATTTGCACTTCTCCAAATTCTTGGTTGAGTTCCAACAGTATAGATCCAGTCAAATTTGTTGTTTTACTGTATGCACAGGCCAGCTTAGATATCTCCTTCCTCATTCCCATGGCAAGTCCAGGAACTGGTGGGATGAGTGCATCTACAGCTGTAGCAGTGCGTGGATCTTTGTTGGGGTTTTTTGATGATCATCTTCTGGCATGAGTCTTCCCGAGAGTGCTGATGTTGGAAGTTCTTTTTCATATCGTATCTTAGTTCATTTTCGGGGTAGCCCAATTAGGCTTTGATCCTCTGTATAAACACAAACAGACCCTTTGCCTACACTTTAATATGCCCTTTATACCCTTGTGTAGAACTCGTTGGAGGTTACCACACAGGAACTGCCCTTTTTTTTTTTTTTTGCTTTGTTTTTGGTATCACTAATCTACACTTACATGATGAATATTATGTTTACTAGGCTCTCCCCTATACCAGGTCTCCCCTATAAACCCCTTTACAGTCACTGTCCATCAGCATAGCAAAATGTTGTAGAATCACTACTTGCCTTCTCTGTGTTGTACAGCCCTCCCTTTTCTCCTACCCCCCCCATGCATGTTAATCTTAATACCCCCCTACTTCTCCCCCCCTTATCCCTCCCTACCCACCCATCCTCCCCAGTCCCTTTCCCTTTGGTACCTGTTAGTCCATTCTTGAGTTCTGTGATTCTGCTGCTGTTTTGTTCCTTCAGTTTTTCCTTTGTTCTTATATTCCACAGATGAGTGAAATCATTTGGTATTTCTCTTTCTCCGCTTGGCTTGTTTCACTGAGCATAATACCCTCCAGCTCCATCCATGTTGCTGCAAATGATTGGATTTGCCCTTTTCTTATGGCTGAGTAGTATTCCATTGTGTATATGTACCACATCTTCTTTATCCATCAATCATGTTCTTTAAAGGGATGAAGTATGTGAATTATCTCTCAATAAAGCTAATATTTTAAATCTGTGTATATGTGTCATGTGACATATATTAAAATTTACTTTGGAGATATCTCTGGAGGAGATACAAGCAATATGAATCAAGATGATGTAGACAGAAAACAAACCGTGGATTTGAACATGAGCGCAGAGCAAGATGCCAGGAGTAGCAGTGGGGCTTGCAGGTGTTAATACGCAATTGTGGGGCTCCTCACATAGGCAGCCCATCTCAAACTGGACCGTCCACCTTTCAAAGGTCAGTAGCCACTTGTGGCTAATGGCCATCATATTGGACAGCAGTTTTAGGAAGAAGATCGAAAAGGAGGGACGAATGGAAAGAAACAACCACTAACGGAAACCTCCTTCGAGGCGGCTGTGCTCTGTAACGCTGCCTGTTCCACCCCACTAAAGCCCTGTGGGACACGGGGCTCTAGCGCCATTTTGACATATGAGCAAGCTGAAGCTTAGAGTGGTTAATTAAGCAAGCTTAACGAAAAGGGTGCTTTGTCTTTAAATTAAGCAAGAAGGTGCCTGAAGATAGGGGACAGCTAAGACAAAAAAAGAGAAAAGATGATAGACAGAGGAAGGCCCCAGAGGATATATGTGAGGGTCACTTAGGAAGGACAAAATCCCACAGGATAGATGTATTTTTACGTGGCATGGCAGAGGTGTGGAATTAATTTCACCTGGTGGAATTCTCCCATCCCAGAACCATCAGAACCATAAGGGTGGGTAAATCAGCAGCTGGGGTCAACTTGAACATGAGCATCAACAAAAATGTGTCCCCACACAGTGGAGGCTCCCATCCCAGCTGCAAGAGTTTGTCATGATGACAGAAAGCACATGTCCCTCTCTCAGCATGTCCCAGCTGCCTTCTTCCCCACCCTTACTGGCACCCCCACTGCCCACCCCGACAGGAACACCACCGGCCTCTTTCTCTCACCTCTCCAGTCCCTCCCTTTCTCCTTGACTTTGCATCACCTGGTTCCTGCTCCCCACGAGTCTTTATTTCCAGGCCTCTTTCCTCTCTGTCTTCATAAATAATCCAGGAGGGGCACTTCCAGTGCCACCTTTCCATGGGCTAAGTAAAGTAGGTGACTCCGAGACAATCTCCTCCCCAAACCCGTCATCAGATCAGGAAACTGGGGGAAGGGCACATGGTGTCCCCTCCTGCCCCTGCAGCACTGTCCCTTCAGACTGGAACAGACGTGTCTTGTGTACCCACTCAGCAGGCTCCCTGACTTGCAGAGAATACTGCTCTTCCCCAACTTCTTAAGAAGTATTTTTACAACCTGAAGAATAGGAAGGATGGAATTAAGCAAAATTCTAAATTAGCATCCAGCTCACAATACACCCAGTCAGTCTTAAGTTAGGTGGTTTCACCTGGTAAAAAGGTCCTGGGTTTTTAGGTGTTCAGACCTGACTTTGAGTCCCAACTACCACTTCCTGGCTTTGTGGATTTAGGCAAGTTCCTTAACACTCTTTCCTCCACCCCAAAAAGCTTGATCGCCTCATTATCTTGCCAAGGGTTTCAGCCCTGGGCAAGTTCACTACAGATTCAATGAGACCAAAAAGTGACAATGGAATGATCTTGGGGCGAGATGCTTTCTACCCAATTTTATTCCCACAGTGGCAGGTCAGTCACTAGAATCCCATTCACTCAGACGGAGTCTGCATGCAGCAAGCCATTCTGCCTCTGGGCCTCTCTGTCCTCTGTGCTACCACCACTCCAGTCTGCTCTCCTGCAGCCTTGCAGCCATGCCACCATGTTGCCCAGAGTACAATGAGTCAGTAATGTATTGCCACTGCGTGTGCAGTGAACAGGCCAACCAGGGCCAGATGAGAATCGTGACTATAGGAACCTTCACCTTATCCACACTCCACCCCTCCAGGATTCTCACCCCTCAATCTATGTGCCCTCAATCATCTGCAACGGTCTCTGTCTGAGGAAGCTGGAACATTGTAACCAAATTCCATAATAACAATGTAGGCTACAACAATATACAAATAACAAAAATTACAACGAATTATAATAACCCTCAAGCCTGAGGAGATCCATTGCCACCAAGTGGTCATCCTGGCTGTATTCAAACCGATTCTACTTAAACGAGTTAACCAAAAGGACCATGAGCGGGTCTTACAATATCCACCTTCTCAGCCTCTCCAGCAGAAAGTCTTGCAGACACACAGACCGATCTTATTGCTTTGCTTCTGGCTTCTGCTTCAGCCTCAGCAGCCAGAACTTCTGTTCCCGTCTCAGTTGTTGCCACAGCTCCAGTAAGATTCTATTTGACTTCCTATCCAATTTCTTTCTGTCTGCTCCTGCCTTTATCAAATCAACCCACATCTGGGTCCTCATGACCTTCATGCGGCCTTTCAAATTCTTTCTTTGAGTAGCAGACCGTATTTCCTTTTGTGCTTTCATTGCTTGAGCCTGAGGATAGGAGCAGAGCATGGAGTCTCCACGACCTGGGGAGGGGGCTGCACCTCTCCTGGAGGAACCTACAGTTGCAGAGTCTTTATTTTCTTCTGGGCTTTCTACCAGCTTTCAACTGGGTGGGGTTTCAACCCAGGAGGGGCTGATGCCTCCCGCCCTGGCAGGGCCTCCACCCAACCTGTTCATCAAACCTCCGCTCCTCCATTTCTGGGGCTGACGGCTCCATTACATCCTTCACCTGCCCCATGGCACCTGCAGCCTGCACTCTCGGGCTTCTTCTTCTCGGGCCACTGCTCCTCTCGTGCTGCTTCCTGCCACGACATCCTTTACCATTTCCACAGCGCCTCGTAGGGACATCACTTGAGTCATGAACAAATTTTTTACCTCTTCAACGGCACCTCACAGCTCACGGACTCGTGCTGCTCTTCCCGTGCTTCCTGCAGGAGGGCGTCTTTCTCCCTTACAGTCTTTCTCAATATCGTGGGAAGAAAACTCCCCACCGTTCCCGCAGCCTTACGGGCAGTTCTGTTTCTCTAAGGAATTCCCTGTTTTGCTGAGAGCCAACTTTACTGCCTCAGGTGTTGCCTCCTCCCCTTCCCAGTCTCAGGGTGGGGCCCAATCCTCTAGGAGGCAGGCCACGTCAGACCACAGGTCCACTGGGGGACACTCGAGTGTCTCCCCATCCACAGATGCAGCCCACTCAAACAGTCCTCCCGTGAGGGCAGCCTGTTCTTTTCCTTGGTCAACAATAAATCCTGCCAATGTCACCAATTGTCTTGCCAATGGGTTTCAGCCCTGGGCAAGTTCACTATGGATTCAATGAGACCAAAGAAATGACAGTGGAACATTCTCAGGGTGAAAGGGTTATACCCAACTTTATTCCCATGGTGGCAGGTCAGTCACTAGAATCCCATCCACGCAGAGCGAGTCTGCATGCAGCAAGCCGGTCTCTGCCTCTGGGCCTCTCTGCCCAGCAGCCTTCTCAGTCTCTGTCCTCGGCACTGCCACCACTGCAGCCCCTGCTCTCCTGCAGCCTGTGGCCGTGCTACCGTGTCACCCAGAGCACTGGGCAGAGCTCTTTACATAGTCAGTAACAACATATTGCCCACACGTGTGTAGTGAGCTAGCCAACCAGGGCCAGGTGAGAATCGTGACCATAAGTATCTTCACTTTATCCACACTCATCTTGTAAAAATTAAACATTTTTTAAAGAATGGAGAGATTTTAAAAAACTGGCTTGGCCAGTTGCAGTAACAATTAAAAGATGTAAAATGTACCAAAGGAACAGCTCTTTAGGTTCTCGTGGCTATTCTTTTTCTTCATTCCTTTCTTTGGGTTTCAACATTATCAGGCCAACTCCTCAGGCCAGTGTAGACAGGGAGTTCTGGCTTGGCTGGACTCACCACCCTGTGCATCACCCTGGCTCTCCCCATGGACCAACATACCACTTGACACCCAAGCTGAGCCAAAGTGATGCCAGCTTTTTCCATGCTTTGCACCTTCTGTCTACAGGGCCAAAAGAGCCCACCCCAATCCTGAGTATGCAAATAGGATAGCCTCCTGAAATTGCCTCTATCTATTAATGAAGTCTTGCTTAGTTTTGCAGCTCCAGCATTAAAACTCCTATTAGTCACACATGAGAATCCTCCCTGGGGGCCGTGCTGGGAAGGGGACAGGAGGAGGAAGTTGGAGCTGCAATGATTGTGTGGTTCAGCAAACCCAGACACTCAGTTCTCTATACTCAGCAGCAAAAGAAGTGCTTAGAACACAGCTGGCTCTCAAAAAAAGAAAAAGAAAAGAAAGGGAAAAGTTGGATAAGTAAATAAATGGCACTCCATAAAATGGTATATTCAAACACAAACAGATGTGAGAGAATATAGAAGGTTCAGGAAACCACATGTGATTTGGTCTTGCAGAAAGGAAAGGTGTAAGAGAGATAGTAGGGTCCAAATAACAAAGTTGGGCAAGTCTGCACCCTTACCCGAAGGCAGACTCAGACTGAGGTCTGTCACCCAGACCCTAGATTCCTCCCTCCCTTGCCAAGGTCTGCACTCCAGTCCCCCACTTTTCCCATGACCTGCTGTAGTTGGTTTTCCTCTCCCTTCTGCTGCTCATCCTTTGCCTTCATGGGATGTCATCACAAGATCTGTGTGGCTTTATTAACAATAGCTGACAGCCAGAGACATTCCAGTTGTCCATAACAGATGAATGAATAAACAAATTGTGGTATAGCCATACAATGGGAGAATTAACTGATATACACAAAAGCGTGAAGGAATTTCAAAAATATTAGGTTGAGCAATGGAAACTAGAGAAGAAATAATCATCAAACTGCTAAAATTTTTAAAAAGTCAGTTTAGATTCTATACACAGCAAAATATCTTCCAAAACTACAAGCATAATTACCACATTTTTAAACTAATAAAAACTAATTAATTTGCCAGAAATCTTAATGGAAAGTTTCAAAACTTAAACTAAATGATAATAAATACCTGACAGCAAAACCAGTGGGAATCAGCTAAAACTATGCTTAGAGTAAAATTATACCCATAAAATGCACATAGTAGAAAGAAGAAAATTTGATTAATCTAAGCATCCACCTCAAGAGTTGAGGAAAACAATCAAATTAAACAAAACAAAACAAAAAAAGGAGAAGGAATAAAATAAGATGGTAAATAAAGAACAGAGAAGATCAACAAAGCCAAAAGTTAGTTCTTTCAAAAGACTAAATCCCTGTCAAACTAAGAAATAAACAGAGAAAACACAAATGATACATGCATAAATAAATGAGCATCACTACAGATTCTGTAGCTATTAAAAATATAACTACCGTAACTCACCCAAAATGATGTGGATCATTCAAATAGTACTATAACTGTTACAGAAAATGAATTTGTAATTTATAATTTTAAAATTCCCTGAAACCTCCAGGTCCAGATAGTTTCATTAGAGAATATACCAAACACTTGAAGAACATTTAACAACAATTCTACACAATATCTTCTAGAAGAAAGAGAAGAGGAGGGAATACTTTCCAATTCTTTTTAAGAATCTGAGATAACTCTGATGCCAAAACTAGACAAAGATAGTACAAAAAAAGAAAACAACAAGCAAGTATACAAACACAGATATAAACAAATACAGATGTGCATTTTATTATTAACAGAATATTAGGAGAAAATTTGACATTATATAAAAAGAAGCATACACCATGATCAAACAGAGTTCATTCCAAGGATGCAAAACTGTTCAGTACTCAAATATCAGTCAGCGTGACCAACCATATTTACTGGAGGCCAAGGAAGAAAAATCACATGATCATAACTGAAAGCTTGTGACAAAATTCAGTGTCATTTATAATACAAACTCTCAAAAAAATTAGGAATAGAGGGGAATTTCCTCAGCTTAATAAAAAAACATGCAATACCATTTCTACTAGATGGTGAAAGACTTAAGGCTTCCTTCCTAAGACTGAGAAGAAGGCAAGGATGTCCACTTTCACCATTCTTTAAAATAAAGAACAAACGCTTTGTTGAGGCACAATTGATATACATACTTGATGTATACAGCTTGATAAATTTGGAAATAAGTATACATCCAGGAATCTATGCCATAAACATATTCAAAACCTTCAAGTTTCCTAATGTCCCCTTATTTTTTTGCAACAAGAACACTTCACATAAGATCTACTCCCTTAGCATATGTTTAAGAATACAATACAGTTTTGTTAGCTGTAGTCACTATACTAAAGTAGGTCTCTAGGTCTTATTTATCTGGTATAACTACAACATTGTGCCCTTTGTACCCTTTGACTAATACCTCCCTGATTCCCCTTGCCCCCAGTCCCTGGCAACCACCATTCTACTCTCTGCATCTGTGAATTTGACTGTTTTCTATTCCTCATACAAGTGGTATCATGTAGTATTTATCCTGTGTCTAACTTGTTTCACTTAGCATAATGTCCTCCAGGTTCATCCATGTTGTTGCAAATAGGAGGATGTTGTTCTTTTTTAAAAGGCTAAATAATATTCATTTACATGTATTTTCTTACCACATTTTCTTTATCCATTCATCCACTGATGGGCATTTAGGTTCCATTTCTTGGCTATTGTGAATAATTCTGAGATGACCATGGGAGTACAGATATCTCTTTAGATCCAATTGCAATTCCTTGGATATATATACCCAAAAGTGAGATTGCTGGATGATCTGTTATTCTCTTTTTAATTTTTTAAGGACCTCTGCTGTTCTGCATGGTAGCTGCATGACTTTACATTCCTACCAACAGTACATAGTGGTTTGCTTCTCTCCACATCCTCACAACGCTTGTTATCTCCTGTCTTGTTGATAACAGCTATCCTAACAGGTATGAGATGATACATCATTGTGGTTTTGATCTGCATTTCCTTCATGGCTGGTGATGTTGAATATCTTTTCATATACTTTTGTATGTATTGTCTATGCCATTTGTATGTTGTTTTGGAGAAATGTCCATTCAGTTTCCACATTTTTAAAATAGGTTATTTCTTTTTCTGCTATTGAGTTGCAGAAGTTCCTTATTTTGGATATTAACCCTTTCCAAATATATACTTTGCAAGTATTTTCTCCCATTCCATAGGTTGCTTTTTCATTTTGTTGATGGTTTCTTTTGCTGTACAGAGCTTTTTAGTTTGATGTAGTACCACTTGTTTATTTTTGTTTTTCTTGCTTGTGTTTTGCTGTCATAAACAAAAAACTGTTGTTAAAGCCAATGTCAAGAAACTTTTTCCCATATTTCTTCTAGGAGTTTTATGATTTCAGGTCTTTAACCCATTTTGAGTTGATCTTTTTTATGTATGGCATAAGAGCCCAGTTTCATTCTTTTGCATATGCATAGCCAATTTTCCTCAAGAACATTTATTGAAAAGACTATCCCTTCCCTGTTGTGTATTCTTGGCACCTTTTTCTAAGATCAGTTGACTGTACATGTGTGTATTTATTTCTGGGCTCTCTACTCTGTCCCATTGGTCCGTATGACTATGCCAGTATCATACTATTTTGACTACTATAGCCTTGTATTATATTTTGAAATCAGAACAATGCTTCCAGTTTTGTTCTTCTTGCTCAAAATTACTTTGGCTATTCAGGGTCTTTTGTGGTTCCATACTAATTTAAGGATTTTTTTTTGTTTCTGTAAAGTATGCCATTGAGATTTTGATAGGGATTGCATTGAATCTGTAGATCACTTTGGGTAGTATAGACATTTTAACAATATTAAGTCTTCCAATCCATAAATACAGTATGTCTTTCCATTTATTTGTATCTTTTTTATTTCTTTCATCAGTCCTTTATAGTTTTCAGTGTGCAAGTCTTTCACCTCCTTGGTTAAATTTGTTCCGAAGTATTTTATTCTTTTTCATGCTATTATAAATGGTATGGTTTTCTTAATTTCTTTTTTGGATAGTTCATCATTAATGTATAGAAACAACCTATTTTTGTTAATGTGCTTACTTAACCAAGACTTTATTATTCTATATAACATGCATTGCACAATACATGACACCAGTAATTCAGACTTTGGTGCTATTAGACAGGTCAAATTCCCTACAGCCAGAAAGGAGAGAGAATGGCAGAACCTAACAAGAACTCCTATCAAATAGACACAACAGCTTCCAACTTATCAATCTGGCCAAGGTAAGAAAATGGGGAGTGAGTTCACAGTGTAAATCTGCCATCCTCCTGGGATGCAGCAGTATGGTGTTTCTGGTTTTTGTTTTCTTTGTTCCCACAGTCCATGCCAACCCACATGGGTGTCCTTTTCCTCTCCTAAAACCCATGTCAAGCAAATAGTGTCATTCTCCCCTGTGCTACAGCACATACCTTTCTTGGAGTATCTATCTCTTTGCATCTGACACCAGACCTCAAACGTCTCACTTGTGTATCTGCACCCATTCCATCACTTAAGTGTGCCTCTCACCTGTGCTTTAGCCTCTACCCGCTTATGTTTGTCTATAGTCTGTGTGTCTCTAGTCCATCTAGACAACCAGGGTTTTCACTTGCTGCTCCTCCAACCCCTGTGTAAACTCATGTGTTTCCTTGCCCTGTGCCTGAAGCCTTGTGCACCTCTAGCATCTCCAAATTCTGTGCCCCACATGATTGTTGCTCACCTATTATAGGACATCTTGACTCCTTCTAGGTTTTGCCCAATACTAATAAATCTGCTTTATATATGTTCCTAGTAGTTTTTATGTGGATGTATGTTTTCACAACAGCTGGGAAAATACACTGAGGCACAATTGCTGCACTATGGTGGCACTGTGCTTAGTTTTACAAGACTCTGGCAAGATACCTTCTCATTTGTATTCCCATCAGCAATGAATTAGATTTCTTTTTGTCTTACATCCAGCAGTTGGGATTGTCAGTTTTGGGTATTTGGCCATTCTAATAGATGGGTAGGGTATCTCTCTGGTGTTTTAATTTGCTTTACTTTAATGCACAATGCATATTGTTTTCCAGTAATTCCCTCCTGTTGAGCAATTTATACATGGTTATTTCCCTTTTATATATTATTTGGTAAGGTGTCTACTCATATGGGCTATTTATTTTAATTTGGGGAATTTGCTTTCTTATTGCAGAGTTTTACTAGTTCTCTGAATATTTTGTATGAAAATCTTTCTTCAGATATATGCTTTGAAAATAAATTCTCCTGGTCAGAGGCCTGTCTTTCCATTCTTTGAACATTGTCTTTCACGGAACGGACTTTTCAAATATAATAATGTTCACATTATCCACTTTTTTTCTTTCACTGTTGTATGTGCACAGGTCTATCCACTGGCTCTATTTTGTTCTATTTACCTATGTGTCTGCTTAAAAATAATCATGTTCTCTTGGTTATTGTAGTTTTATAATAAACCTTGAAATTGGGAAATATGAATTCATTGACTTGTTCATCATCAGTATTGTCTAGACTACTCAATGTTTAAAACAAGTTTGTTGATATCTACAAAATAGCTTGCTGAGATTTTTATTGGAATTGCACTGGACCTTTAAATCAATTAAAGAAGAATTGACATCTTAATAATATTATGCCTTTTGATCATGAACAAATATATCTCAATTGACTTATTTTTCTTTCATTGCTTTCAGGAGTGTTTCACACTTTTAAAAAATATGTATTCCATTTTTTAAAACTTAAAAAGAGTTCACTCATTTCTTTTATCGCTTACCCCCTACTATTGCAACTACCTGTATCTGTTCTCTGTGTCTATGAGTTTGTTGGGGGTTGTTGTTAGATTCCACATATAAAAGAAATTATACAAAATCTGTCTGGCTCATTTTAGTTAGTATAATGCCCTAGAGGTTCATCCATGTTGCAAATGGCAAGACTTCATTCATTTTTATGGCTTCATGATATTCTATTTGTGGGAAAAAATACATATATATATATATATATATATATATATATATATATATATAGCTCACATTTTCTTTATCAATTCAGCTGTTGCTGGACACTTAGGTGGTTTCCATGTTCTGGCTATTGTAAATAATGCTGCAATGAACATGGGGGTGCATATATGTTTTTGAATTAGTGTTTGCATTTTCTTTGGATAAATACCCAGATGTGGAATTGCTGGATCATATGGTAGTTCTATTTTTAATTTTTGAGAAATATCTATATTGTTTCCCATAGTAGTTGCATTAACTTATCTTCTCACTAACAGTGCACAAAGATTCCCTCTTCTCCACATCCTCACCAAAACTTACCTCTTGTCTTTTCTTTGACAGCCATTCCCACAGGTGTGAGGTGGTATCTCATTGTATTTCCCTGATGGTAAATGATGTTGAGCATCTTTTCATGTGTCTGTTGACCATCTGTATGTCTTCTTTGGAAAAATATTTATTCAGATCCTCTGCCCATTTTTTAATAAATTTTTTTTTTTTGCTATTGAGTTATATGAGTTATTTGTATATTTTAGATATTAGCCTTTTATCAGACATATGCTTTGTATTTATTTTCTCCCTTCAGTGGTTTGTCTTTTCATTTTGTTGATGGTTTCCTTTGCTGGACAGAAACTTTTTGGTTTGACATAGTCCCAATTACTTATTTTTTTCTTTTGTTGTTTTGGTTTTGGTGTCAGATTCAAAAAAATCATCACCAAGACCTGTGTCAAGGAACTTACCATCTATGTTTTCTTCTAGAGTTTTATGTTTCAGTTCTTACGTTCAAGTCTTTAATCTACTTAGAATTAATGGTATAAGACAGTGGTTCAGTTTATTTTTGTATGTGGTTGTCCAATTTTCCCAAGACCATTTATTGAAGAGAAGAATGTCCTTTCCCTCTATGTAGTCTTGGCTCCTTTATCGTAAATTTATTGACTGTATATGTGTGGTTTTATATCTAGGCTCTCTATTTTGTTCCATTGATCTATGCATCTGTTTTTATACCAATACAATTCTGTTTTAATTACTATAGCTTTGTAGTATAGTTTGCAATCAGGCAGCATGATGCCTCTGCTTTGTTCTTTCTCAAGATTCTTTTGACTATTGGGAGTCTCTTGCACTTCCATACAAATGTTTTGGATTGTTTGTTCTATTTCTGGGAAAAATACCATTGGAAATTTGGTAGGGATTGCACTAAATCTGCGTATTGCTTTGGGTAAAATGGACAGTTTAACAATATTAATTCCTCCAATCCATGAGCATGGAATATCTTTCCATTTATTTGCGTCTTCTTCAATTTTTTTCATTAATGTCTTGTAGTTTTCAGTATACAGGTCTTTCACCGCTTTGGTTAAATTTATTCCTAGGCAATGTTTTTCATGCAATTGTAAATGGAACTGTTTTCTTAATTTTTCTTTCTGTTGGTTCACTATTAGTGTAAAGAATACAGACATTCAGTGTTTTCTGTTTTGTAGTTCCCTTTATTCCAGCTCCACTGAGAAATAATTGGCATACATCACTGTGTAAGTCCAAGGCATATGGCATAATGGTATGATTTACATATATTGTGACATGATTACCACAGTAGTTCTAGTTAGCATCCATCATCTCATATAGATACAATGAAAAGAAAAGAAAGACAAATTTCTCCTTATGATGAGATCTCTTAGGATCTTTCTTAACAGCTCTCCTATATATCACAGTGTTAGCTATAGTGCTGACTATAGTCATCATGTTCTACACTACATCTCTAGTACTTACTTATAACTGTAAGTTCGTGCCTTTTGATTACTTTCCTCCAATTCCTCCTCCCCTACCCACTGCCTCTCATAACCACAAATCTGTTCTCTTTTTCTACGAGTTTGGTGTTTGTTTTGTAATTTCTTTCTTCCTCTCTTTCTTTTCCTCACTTGTGATTTAATGTTTTTATATATATTTGATGTTTTTGTTTGGTGTTTTATATATATATGTATATGTATATATAATATGTATATACATATACATATATAAATACATACATAATATGTACAAGCATATATATAATATGTATATAGTGATATACTTTGGTTCTTTTCTCTTTGCCTTTTTTATTACTATAGTTTTTTCTTTGTGTTTACCAAGAGGCTTGCATAAAACCTCTTATACTTGTAACAGTCTATTTTAAACTGATAACAATTTAGTCACATACAAAACCTTAGTCACTTTAGTCACTTTCAAATCTTTATCACAAACAGAAAGTCCACATTTTTACTCCTCACCTGCACACACGTTCTTATTAACATAAGAAATTACTTCTTTTATACTGTGTATTCGTTAACAAGTTTTTATGATTGTAAATAATTGTGACACTTTTGCTTTTTAACTTTTATCCTGGGGTTCAAAGTGATTTACACACCAACATTACAGCATTACATTACTCTGTGTTTGTCTGTATGTTTACCTTTACCAGTGAGATTTATACTTGCATATGTTTTCCATTGCTCTTTAGCATATTTCCATTTGAACTTAAAGAACGCCCTTTCTCACTTCTTGTAAGGCAGGTATAGTGGTAATGAATTCCTTCAGTTTTATCTGTCAGGAAAATATCTTAGTTCTCCTGGATTTTGAAAGGACAGTTTTGGCAGGCATAGTATTCTTGGTTGGCCAGGTTTTTCTCTTTCAGCACTTTGTATTTTTCTGCTCTTTATTATGGTCTTTTTAACAATCATGCTGGAGCAACTGGATATCCATAGGCAAAAAAAAAGAGCCTTCACCTAAATTTCACAGCTTATTCAGAAAATAACTCCAAATGGATCACAAATTTAAAAGTAAAATGTAAAACCATAAAACTTTTAGAATAAAACACAGGAGAAAATCTTCAGGACCTATATTTTTCTAAAATTATTTTAGTTTTTCAGTTTTACATTTTATTGAGTAACTGGAAGAATACTGTAAAATGGTCATTACCTCCATTCTGTGCTCCAATTTTCATGAGATAATGTCCTTTGTAGCCCACCCTAACTGCAAACATACCAGAAAGGAAATTCTGAAAAACTGTATTTCAGGCTAGCCAAATTAACACATTAAAAACCATACATACAGATATATAAACATATGGGAAAAACATGTATGTTGACACCATACAATCCCTCACCATACCACACATCATGCAAAAAAGAGTCAATTCTGAATGCATTGTATATGTGAATGTAAAGAGCATAGCAATAAATCATCTAGAAGAGAACATACAGAAATATCTGCATGACCTTGAGATTGCCAAATATCCCTTAAATAGGACACAAAAAACAGTAATCACAATGAAAAAGAATAATTTACATATATTAAATTTTGGAAATTCCACTTGTGAAAAGACAAGACATAGACTGGGAGATTTATGGATATAAAAGCAAACCTCAGCTGGTAAGATATATTTGTAATATGTACAAGTGACCTACAAAGAACTGTTTCAAGGATACATAGAGAATGTCTTTAAAAATGAGAAAAAGACAGGCAAGTATGCAAATAGGAAAGGAAGATTTTCAAATCACCAATAAACATATGAAAAGATGTTCTTCATGAAAGTGTCAGTTAAAACCACAGTTAAAAACCAAGGGCTACACAATAAAATGGCTAAAGTGTAAAAGAGTACCAGTACCAAAAGTTGTCAAGGAAATGGAGCAACTGGAGCTTTCAGATCCCACTGCAAGAAGTAGAAATGTGTACAACCAGGGGAGAAAGCTGTTAGGCAGTGTCCATGAAAGTTAAATGCATTCATAACTCATGATTTAATAATTTCAGCAAAGGTAGGAACAATCTAAATGTCCATATCATAATAAAATGGATCAATAATAGCAGTATATCATTATCATAGAATATAGCAATGAAAATGAATGAACTCTTGCTATACACAACATCATTATTGAATCTCACAACAAACTGAATGAAAGAAGCAAGGCACAAAGAATATTGGGTGATTCTATTTATACATTTATAGGGTCCAAAACAGGTATTAACATCTATGATGTTAAATTCGAAGTTATATTTATTTTTAAGAGAGTGGGAATAATGACTAGAAGGTGGCATTGAGTGTCGTCAAGGATATTGCTAATGTCCTATTTGTTGACCTGGTTAGTGATTACTTGGGTGTGTTCTTTGGTGAAAATTTACTGAACTCACTTGAAAATTAAGTGCTTTTCTGTATAAATGTTTCCTTTCAACAAGAATTTTTATTAGAAAGTTAAATTTGAAATGGTGATGGTCAGCAAATACTAGACACAAAAAGGCCAGAAACTTTTTAGATATAGATTGCCCCAGGGAGGCCAGGAAATACCAACCACACAGGGGACCAGATGCTTGGAAGTGAGGAGCTTCTCAAGAATGAGTGCCGGGAACCAAGAGCAGGTGGACTGGGAGGGAATGCCAAGGCACTAGACAAAGAAGAGGTGGAGTAGAAGATCCTTAAAATTCAGTGGCTGAAATAGGACATCAGAAGCTGAAAAGCACTTTAAAATGAAGGAGGTGGTGGTGCCCAGGTGAGCATTTGAGAGAGACATTAGAGAGCAGTGGGATGATCTGAAATAAGACTTGTTATAACCATTTATCCCAGTAATTTTCTAGTCTTTCTGTGCAGTACTTCTTGGCTCCCAACTGATACAGGTCACCTTGGAATCCTAGGCTATAGAATTTAACTTCTGCCAGTTCCCAAAGGATTTCAACGCAGGAGGGAGAAGGGAGTTCACACTGTGATATATACTAAATATTCAAAACCACCCCTCTCTGTCTCCTCCTTGGTCTTTGAAAAACCAAGAATGTTTATAATACAATAATGAAATAAAAATAAAGTCATTCATCAAAAACCCTGTATTTATTTTCTTTATGTCTGAAGGTTGTTAAATCCTAATTATCCTGAACTATTTTCATACTGCTGAGCAGCTTCCACTTACGAAGTCAGTAATTAATATTCAATTTGCCTAGAGCTTTCAGATTTGCATGTTAATTATTGATTTCTTAATCACCAGGATGGATATTTGAGAGCTTTAGAGAACACTGACATTTCCATAAATGTTTCAGTGATCATTTCTGTAGATTGGGGTTTTTAAGAAAATATTTTGTAATCATTCACTTTCAGATTTCCTCTCCACCTGCAGATCTGATTCTTTTTGTGAGGCATCTGCTCAAGCTTTGCATTGCTGTTATTGATAGAATGACAAGTACGACTCTGGAAAGGGACAGTGTTCTCCTTTAGTGTCTCACCCTGACCACCCCTCTACCAGCGTCATCCCTCCAGGAGGGGCAGAGTGAGGAACACCAGCCGAGAAGAGGCAGATGAAGCTGGGACGAGTCTGGCTAGACGCTGGGGATGTGACCTGGCCTTAATGGTTGGTTTAGTCAAGATATCTTGATTATCCAAAGCACAGAACTCAAAGAAACTCTAGTTGGGAGACCGAGAAAAATGATGGGAGGACGTTCTAATGGCAGGTGATAGTGATGCTGACATGCAGGAAGCAGCAACATCAGCTGCAGCCATTCCGTTCTTCCACAGCAGAACCCAGTCAGTCACGGGAGGACCCAAGGGACAGGTCTACTCATTTCCCAGGGGAAAGGAACTGACATGACAAGACCTGAACATGTTCTTATGAACTTACTCACTGGGCTGGTGCTCAGATCAGAGTCCCAGCCTAAGCTGGAGCCTGAATGTCTTCTTACCACAGTCATCCCACAGCTAGAGTCAGGGAAGCCATAAACACACACACACACACACACACGAGTCATTATTATGGGGCAGCTGAAGGAGTATTTCATGAATTAAAGAACTGGAGAAAAGACCCATATGCCAAGTCCATCCAAACCATGCTTGAATCAGTCAGGAGGAGACTAGTCAAGAGCCAGGGAAAGATGTGCTTGGCCAAATGATGGGACAAATGGAGTGGAAGAAAAAGGCATTGCAGTGATGTTAGAGGTTGGATAACAAACAGGTAGCAATGGAGGAGGTCGGATATAGAGTGGGGCAGTTTAGAAATGAGTCTTGAAAATATAACTGCTAAATCTTTCTACTTGCTGCTTGACACCCTACTGCCCAAACAGTAAACAGGCCTCAACATAAAAGGCTGTTTTAGAGGCTAGATGGGTGTTAAGAGGGTTGGGAAAGGAAATTCTCTGGCTTCAGTGCTCACCAGTAAGCATTCACCCTGGAATAGCAGTTCTGCAACAGGTGACTAATGAACTCCACCAAGAGCAGGCTGATAATGCTACAAATTTCATTCCTGCTGTCTGGATTGGCTAATAAATGGAGAGGGCCTAATTCCACAGAAGGAGCTATAAAAGGAATTTGTCTTGACAGAAAGCTACTGGAAAATTCCAGGCTACTAATTTATGCTGACCACTATATTGATGCTATTTAGTGAGTTGATCCAAAGAGGATATTTCCCAGCAAGGAATTTAACCAATAGAATAGCATAACATATCAATGGCCTATATATCTTTAAGCATCCAAAAGGACCTTAATGTGGTTTCAGTAGATCGACTGACCATTCTTCCACCATACAAGATTATAGGATTTTGGAAACTTAATTAAAGGTATTTTTTAAACTACTCAGGGTGGTAAACATGAATCCACTGTTTAAGCAACTTTAAGCAACATTTCAAACTGGGAGCATCATGCCTGCCGTTATCCCAAGATATTAAATAACTCAAGAGGAAGCCAGATGCGTGGCAATGTGTACACCCATCATTGCCTTTATATTCTACTCCATTCCTTTCCTGAAACATTTCTGCCCCCTATTGAGCTTTTAGCCTGGCCTCCAAGTGGCCCAACACAGCTTGATGTAGCCGTCACTTTAAGATGACTCACCCAATGCTCAATCTTGACCTTCTTCTCACTTGCCTGCAGTGGTAGACCATATTAATAACTCAAATTCTGCATCCTTTCTGGATCCATTCCCTTTCATTGTAACTAAATAGACAAAGAATATTCCCATGTCCACCCCCTCTCTGTCCCCACCCTGGGGTCTGTCATGGACTTGTTTTGCCAAAATGAATGTGAGTAGGCAAGAGTGAACAAATGTTTGCAGAGTGCATTTTTGGTCTTGGCTAAGAGTCAAGGATCTTCAGGATCTCTGACATGTTTTGAATCTCTATCTCAGGAGCATAAGAAAATCCAAGTGTTCTCCCAAACTTCTTGGGGCCGAAGGGTTCTGCAAGGTCCTCTCTGCTCTTGATTCCCATATCTTATTTTCCCACTCAGCACTATAACAGCATGGGAATTACCAAAAAGCTGCTATCCCCTGGATTCCATTGACTCTCAGATCCCCGGTATTTTCCAGAGGTTCCAGACCCTTCATATGCAATGAGCCAACACTGGGAGCTGTTTCTCAGTGACACTCACCTGCACACACTCTTCTCCTTCATTCCCAACTCGTTTCTCTCTTCAAATGCAGAGATTTTTCTTTTTCTTCTGTGAGTAGAAATAGGGAGAAAAGGGAAACAGCTAGCCTAGTGTTCTTTCAAGCCGATTTCTTATGTCAAGATAACTCATTTTGTTCTTGTTTTTCTTTCCAATTCTGCTATGGCCTCCCTTCCTGGAAGGCCAACGTCCAGTTTGAACGGTGGGAAGGGCAACAGAATGAACAAGGGAACGAGGCAACAGTGCCACAGGCAGAAACTGATTATTATTCCATTTGTTCACTTGCATATCGAACAAGTATGGGCCAAATCACAGACAGATTCAGGCAAATAGACAAATCGCCTCAATTACCAAACCAGAAATAGGAGCTCAGAAGCACTATCAAGTCACTGGACACCAAAGTAGGCTACAGCAATTGGTAGAAGCCCCATGCCATAGAGACATCAAGAAAAAAAGCCAAGTTATAGAAGATAAAATAGGAAGATCTATGCCATGGCATGTGTGTTGGACTCAAGGAAGGGCAAATGGAGATGCGCTTATTGTGGGTGTGCAAGATCAGGCTAGATGGATGATGCTGTAACTCCCTGATTCAACGTGCTCATGCCTCAGCTGCACTGTGATCACATTTTCTCGGTCTTAATGCAGCTGTGTTCATAAATCACTGCCTAACAATCCTGAGGAGTATGAAAAGATCTGCTTTTCTCCCCCAGATGGGATAAACCAGCCCTCACTGACTTTTTAGTTTTGCACAGTCACATATCTTAGGAATGCTTTGGTCATATGATTATAGGTACAAATATTGCTATCAAACCACCTTTATCTGTTACAAGTTCCCTCCCTGAACAGTGATTTACCCTTTAATACAACTGCTCTGATAGGGACGAGATCTTTTTGTTCCTTCTTCTCTCATCCATCCC
Source organism: Manis pentadactyla (assembly GCF_030020395.1). Classification (NCBI taxonomy): domain Eukaryota; kingdom Metazoa; phylum Chordata; class Mammalia; order Pholidota; family Manidae; genus Manis; species Manis pentadactyla. The sequence goes on from NC_080027.1 coordinate 51,775,220, forward strand.
TGTTACCCCAGGACCAGCCTAGCATAGGGCCTGGCACAGGTTACACTTCAGGAATATGTAGTGGTGGTGAAACACCCTTGAAAGTAATTGCCATACTGCTGATCCTAGTCCAAACATCTGGTTAGTGATACCCTCCTGTTGGCCTTTACGCCTTACTCTGACCATGAACTAAACCTCCTGTGTACTCACATCATGCTAGTATTGACCTGGACTTGCTCACCCATGAGTTTCAAAACCCTAGAAGAAATATCTGGAAAAGAGTAAAAGGAAAGTATTGGAGTAAGTCCAGCCTGAACACCAGACAGAGACAAACTGTGGAAGAATAAACATCCTCCATCTAAAAAATGATGTGCCAGCATTCTGAGGCAAGCGTGAGGGAGCTGTCTGGGTCAAGGATGATCATTATTTCTGCTGTCTGGACCACTGGAGACGGAATCCATGACCCCAGTGCATCTTTTCCATCTTGGATATATATTATTCTATGAATTTTTGATGTTTCAATCTGTGTGCTTTGGGGAGAATAGTGGTGATTACAAAAGAGTACTTCCCAATCTTCTGGGTGTGAGGTAGATGGCTGGCTTCCGGGCCTGTCCGCAGCAGGGAGCGTAAAGCTAGCTGTGAGCCGATCTTACACAGGCCACTTCTGAAAGGCAGACTAAATCCTGTCAAGACAGGAAGAGGTTGTTGCCAGTGTCTTTAGGTGCTCTATTTCATACAATGTGGAGTGGTTATTTGGGATTAAAAGAAAAATTGAATCTGTATCAAAAAGAGGTTTGTGATTCCTTACCTTCCTGACAAATGTGTTATTAGTGCCTTTGCAAAGGGGCCTTACCTGTCTGTCAGAATATACTTTGTTTTCATTTTGTGTGAAATCCTCTTTTACTTCTGAAGACACATCTGTGGAATAAAATGAATGATTCTAACAGGCATTTCTCAGGGGGAAGCATGAGCCTTTACCCAGCCCATCCTGGCCTGTGAACAGCACCATTTTTTTGTTGAAATGCAGTCATGGCCCTGTGTGCTTTCAAAACAGAACCCCATGGATTTCCTTCATTTCTAAGGTCTCTACTGCAGCTGTCATTCACATGTTATTTAAGAGATTCCTTTCTGAACATTCTCCCTCATTTTTCAAGAAGTAAGTACTTTTCATTTAAGGTGGGCGGGGTGGGTGGGGGTGTTGGGAGGGTGCATTGCAGCTCTGTGACTGTGAGCCCCCACCGAGTTAAGATCCCCAGGACAAGGGTTCTCTCCTGTTTCCTAACATGCTCCGAGTTAGCAGTGCATCATCCTCTGGAATGAGTCACCCAATCTTCAGGCTACCATCTCTTGCACTTGGTGAAAACTTTGAAATGTGGTGCCAAGAGCCAGCTCTAGCATAGTGGTGGTTCCTATCTAGAGCTTTCGATTTACTGACCATTTGTACATTCTCTATCTCTTTTGAGCCTTTTAACAATCTTAGGAGGTAGTTGTTTGCTCACTTTCCAGATCAGAAAATAAAGGTTTGAGGAGGCTAAGGGTCTTCCCAGAATCAAAGAACTCTACAAATGGTCTAACCCTGCTCTCCTATCCCAGGCTTCTTCCACTGCCAAATAAAAGCAATTATCAATGAGACCAAAAGTTATGGGACTGAGGCCTGTACCAGGTATACACTGGGCTTGCCCGCAGTTTCCTAGGTGGCTCAAACATGCAGGCAGGGCTGAGAACAGCTGTGTTCCCCCATACAAGCCTCCTCTACATGCCGGCCCTTTGCTCAGGGATGAGAATGGAAGTAATGACTTTTCACATAGGAAGAGGCGGGGGGTCGTGCATATGTGTGTGGGGGTGTTGAAGGGAGGGAGCAGGTGGAAGTGCCTAATCTGCATATGCACCTCAGGAACTCCAAGAAGTCAGGGTACCTGGGGTCCTCCTTCCTTTAAGGGTCTGGGCTCACTGAGAGAAATGGCGGAAGGGTTTCAGGGAAAGGTGGTCAGATCATAGCCACAATTTAAGACTGTCTTTGTATATTGTACATTTATTTTATTTCAGAGTTTCTCAAACTCTGTGCCATTAACAGCTGAGACCAGATAAGTTTGGATAATGGTAATTTTACTTTGTTTTGTAGGATGTTTGGCAGCATCCCTGGCCTCAACCCATTAATGCCAGTAGCAACCCCTTTCCCCACTGCTGTGAGAGCTAAAAATCTCTCCAGATATTCCCAAATGTCTCCAGGGGAACAAAATCATCCATCCTCAGTTCACAACTACTGCTTTATTTCATTGTATTTAATGTACACTCACCTATCTCCCCTTAACTGTGGGCACTTGCTAGCAGGGACTCTGCGAAACACACCTCTACAATCCTCATACCTGGTAGCACACCACAGAGACCTTTCATCTCACAGCGGCCAGTTAAATTGACCTTCATTCCCAGGAGTAATCGTCCAGGAGTTTGTGCTTCACAGTCCTGGTCCCTTGGCCATAGTTTACTAGACAGGAAGTGGATTCTTAATTTGAACTCCACCAATCAGATTCTCTCTCCTGTTGGTACTGAGACTGGTAGACTATGTCAGCATGGGCTGGTCTTTGCATGGATGAGTTGAGAGTGTAAGCAACCTAGCACATGAACTGAGATGCAGAGAAAAACATTTTTCCAAGAAATAAGAATGAAACAGATGCTAAAACAGAGACTAGGGACAAGATGAAAGCACCCCTGGGCTCATGATGGTTTTTGCTTGATGTTTTTCCAATCCCTTCCGGAGGCCTGGCTGCATTCCTACCCTTGGGCTCTAGGAAACATCCCTCCTCTTTATGGTAGACTCTTTTTTCGCACATAAAATAAGTTTGATTGAATTTTGATACTTGTAACCAAAGAAACTTTACTAATACATGAGCCCTGGTACTGGGTAGATATTCACAAATCTTGTCTAATTAATTGACTAATTAATTAATAGGCCACAGCCAAAAACAGGAGGCAGAGAGAACAGAAGGATGCCACAAAAACACCACCAGGGACCTGGGGGCCACTGGGATGGAGATGGCTCATCCCTCTAGCAATGCGCAGCCCAGCCTGGAAGCAGAGGCGGATCCAGACACTGGGGGAGAAGGAGTTCAGTGGCAGAGTGAGATGTGCCATAATAAAACCTGTTAGGGTGTTGACAAGAATTCAGTCCTCTGAGTCTTTCCAAGCTGGGCCCAGCCTGGGGCAATAGGGCTCTAACTGGCCTGCAAAGAATCTAATTATTCACTCAGCCACAGCTGCTGCTCCTAAAGCATTTCAAGGCAACTCCCAGTTCTCGGTCATCCACACCATAATGCAGTTTTGTTCCCAGCTCTCCAAGGGTATCCTGGAATGAGCTAAGATCCTCCTAGATGTGGGTCTGCAGCAGACTGGAATTTGAGGAAAGCCCTGCCGGCTCACGCCTGGGCACACCAAGATGGCATTATGTTCTAAAAGACAAACGGCACATAGGGCGAGGACCAGGCAAAGGTCCCATGTGACTCCAAGGGCAGGCAAACACGTCCCGGCATTAGGCCAGACAGGACAGGCACAGAAGGTCCCTGGTCTCCTGAAAGATGAGCAGATGGGTCTGGATGAGGCAGCTAATTCTGGTTATAACCGGGAGGGCTCTGCATTGCTGAGTAACAGCACTACTGATTAGGGCATCACCTAAGTGAAGCCAAAGCCACAATGGCTGACATATGAAAAGGTGCTCAACATTCCTAATCATTAGGAAATGGAATTCAAAACCACAGCCATTAGGATGACTACTGTCATAAAAAAGGGAAAATAAGAAGTGTTGTCAAATATGTGGAGAACTTGGAACTCTCACACGGTTGGTGGGAATGTAAAATGATGCAGTCACATGGAAAACACTGTGGCAGTTTCTCAAAAAAATTTTTTAAAAAGAATTACCATGTGATTCAGCAATTCCACTTCTGGGTATATACCCAAAAGAAGTGAAAGCAGAGTCTTAGATATTTATAAACCCATATTCATTGCAGCATTATTCATGATAGCCAAAATGTGGAAACCACCCAAATGTCTATGGCAGATGAATTGATAAACAAATGTGGCATATAGACACGATGGAATATCATTCTGCCTTTAAAAGGAATGAAATCTTGGTGTATATTACATTATGAATCAACCTTGAGGACATTATGCTAAGTAAAATAAGCCAGTCACAGAAAGACAAATGCTATATGATTCTTCTTATGTAAGGTACCTAGAGTAATGAAATTCACAGAGTCAGAAATGGTAGTTGCCCGGAGCTGGGGGGAGAAGGTAATGGAGAGCTGCTGTTTAATGGGTACAGTCTCAGCTTTGCAAGATGAAAGGGGCTCTGGAGATGGGTTGTACGACAATGTGAATGCACTGACACTGCTGAACTGTGCACTCAGAATGGCTAAGACGATAAATGTTATGCTATGTATCTTTACTACAATTTTTAAAAAAACAAGCACAATGGCAGACAGCGTCATCAACACACCAAGCCTAGAGGACGGAGACAACCCACCTTTGCTCACAGAGCAGAGGGCTCCTTGTGAATGGCTCATAACATAAGGCAAACAACTGCCAGCTCAGAGTTTCAGGCAAGAGACTTCTCTGCGTGGGTCATTTCCCTTGGACAATGTTTCCCTGTAAAACACCCAAGGCATCTGCACAACATGTTTCTGTGTCCATTCTTGCTAGTCCATCACACCATCTGGAGCTTTCTAGGGAAGCCAGGATGCAAGGGCAACCCAAAGAGGGTACATGATCCTCATCTTGTAGGTATAGGCTATCTCTGTCACCAGAGAGTCACAGAAGTCGGGGTGGCAGAGCAGAGCAGAGCTGGGTGAGAGAACTTGGGCGCTGACAGAGCTAGCGCCCAAGGGATGGAACCAAGGCACATGCTGCCATTGCTGTATATTGAGGAGATAAACTTTGGCTGTGAAAGCAACCTTTGGTGGCTTGAAAGAGTAACCTATAGGAAAATGGATGGTCAGGAAGAAAACACTTCCCCAGCCTACCCAGGCTGGTGGGCAGCCGGCAGAATAAATCATCACCCAGGGCCTCACTGAACCCTAGACAGGAGGATCCCTCTAGGAATTAAGTTGGTTAATTCCTCCTCTGCACAGCCTTCCTGGCACACCCCTACAAGTGTGAGCCACTCCTTCTTGAGGATCTCAGCACCTCCAAATGCCCTCCTAATTCAGATTTGGTTTGTTCCTCCACAGGCCCTCCCAGACACAGGGGTGACAAGCAGAAAGCCCCACACAGGTTTACTGAAGGAGCAGACTGGTGTGGGACACAGCTCCTGACAGCGAGGATGTGCCGTGGGCGTTTCTGCCCCCTGCCCCCAACCACTACAAAGGGGATTACTTAGGCTAACCCCGGAGAAAGCACAAGAGCCTACAGCGCAATTTTGAAATAAGAATTTCTAGTGTGGCAGGTGATCTATAAAACGCGGCACCTTTAGTCCCAGCATCAAACCCTAGGGAACCAACCACTGAGCCATGCGTGGCACAGGAAGTCCCCAGCTTCTAAAAGCACTATGTCCCCTGCCTTTCTTTATTTATTCAGTGGTACATTCCACAATATTAATTGAGTAAGAGTGTGGCAGATTTGGGGCTAAATGCTAGGAAACCAAAGTAGAGAAGGTTCTCCTGTCATGGAGCTTACATTCTTAGGCAGAGGCAATTTTTCCTCTGAAATGTAACTGAGTGTGGGGCAACTGAAAGATGCCCAGCACCTTTACACAGGGGGCTCACAATCCCGTTCAGGTCTTTAACTAATAAAACCAAATCTGTGCCCTTTATAAAGAGGGTTAGAGCAGGACCATGCTCTAAGCATCAAGGCTTCCTGGTACTAAAAACATGAAGATTCCATTCTCTAACTCAAGGGTCTGTCTTTTCAAGAAAGCATCCTAGGAGCCCACCCTAGGCAGGAAAATTAAGTCTTCAATCCTGGTCCACAAAGAAGCTGGCCTTCTTCTAAGACCAATCACAGTAAGGCCATTATGTCACATTGGCTCAAAGCAATGACTTTTAGAGTCAAATGGCTTAATCCCACCAGTTACTGACTGTGTGAACTTGACCTTCTCAGTTTCCCCATGTGTAAAATGTAGATAATAATCTCATCCTCCCAGAGTTTCTAAGTTGAAACATTGAAAGAGGTCCTGTATTTAAAGCAGTTGCACCAAGCCTAGCATATGAGATTCTCAGAGAAGTTCAGGGGTTCCCTCTCCTCCCTTGGGCTGAATCTCCCTTCTCCCACCCCGTGGCCTAAGACCCCACGTGCTCTTCTAAAGCCTCCTTCCCCTATGTAGTACCAGGGCAGTATTCATTTCACCCAGTCTCCCATCTCTCATTTCTGTCCCCAGATAATCACCAAGACCTGAAGTATCCTGAGTCCCCATCACTCACCTGTAGACCCCACATCTAGGGAAGAATCACCCAGGAGAGGACTCAGGTGGTGTGGAACTCACGCAAGGGAATACTGAGGGTAAGGGGACACTCAGAGACCCCCAGGAACAGAGTTGCCCATGTCCCAAGCACAGCAGGACAGCTCCTCAGCAATGAAGCAATCACTTGAAATCTCACCAACAAGCTAAAGTAATCAATTTCGGCTGAATTCGCCCTCTGCCATCCTCCGTCTGCCAAACCAGCACTCACGGGTGGATGAGTTGCCTGTTTGTACAGTAGTGCCTCCCAGTTTTATTACAAATTAAACATGCACACATGATAAACAAACAATAGACATCTCTAGAGCAAATATACAGCTTTCAGACCCCTCATAAATTCTTCAAGAGGAGCTCTTTGCAGTTTATAGCCTCAATACAATTTTGAGTGAGTTACAGCCCCAGGTGGGGTGTCAGGAAGTAGACTGCTCATTTAGGGGGGTTATAGAGAGCCTCTCTGCTCTCCCATGTTGCTGCAGACTTGTGCAGGCTTGGAGTGTGGCCAAGTCCAGCCCCACACTGGCCCACCCTCACCTCTCCATGCCTTTTGATTTCTTATAAGAATTTCTTTCTCTAACAAGCTCAGAATTCACCCCTGCTCACCAAATACCAAAAATCTGGGACTAGGGAAATCATATCCATGTACCCACCCTTCTCTTCTTAAAGTCTGATGTGGGGAGACCAAGGTCCCAGAGCAGCTGAGAAACTTACCAGTAAGCGGTAGAAAGACTAGACACAGCTGTGCTGACTCCCAGTTCAGTGCTCTTCTGAGCACGCTGTGGGCTCCAGGAATCTGACTTATATCAAAGGGCTTCTAAATGCTTGGACCACTCAAAACTCTGGATGATTAAGTGCTATAAAGGGTAGGAAATCAGAGAAAGGAACCAAAGGGTAGGAGTGGGAGATAGAGTCAGAACACCAAACACAAAATCAGGAGCCACATGGAAGGAGCAGCACGGGACCCGTGCACGGCCCGAATCTCATTCCTGAGGGAGGACAGCGGAGACACACAGTCATGCAGAGCCAGTGACAAGCAGAGAGGCGGACGAGGAGCAAGGATTTCTAGGACTGAACCTGGGAACAAGTTTGCACTTAGAACATTCCTCTCTTCCACGGAATGGGATTAATGCCTTTGTAGAATCTCACCTCACACCAACCCTTTGTTCTGAGCCTTAGAGTAAGTCAATAGGGGCACCATTCAAGGAGGTCCTAGACCAAGTGGGAGATTTCCATCTCAGGAGATGCTAGGAGAATGTCCTATCTCCATAGCAAATGCCTTCTTGGGGTCTCTTACAGGTTTCATGTGACCCTGACAAGGGTGGTCTCTAAAAGAGGTAGGTGCTTGGGTATTAGCTCTTGCTCTGCATATTCAGATGAGAAAACTGAGGCTCCTAGAGGCCAGCTACTGAAAATGACACAGCTGGTAACCAAAGGGCTCCTTATTTTACTCTGGCCCTCAGATTCCCCTTCCAGAGCTCTTCCACCCCACCACACCTCCTCCTAAACTACCTCCCAGCTATTCAAGCCAGCTCCACGGCATTCCTGCCTGCTCAAACAGCGTTACAGGTGACAATGGCTTTTCATTAAACTTTACTTTTTGAGAATGTTGTCAGGGTCATGATAACCCTGGAGAGCATCATCAAAACTCTGGAAGATCTCTCTCTCTAACTATCATATGCATAGAGCCTGGGGAGGGTAAGAGAATGCAGACGGGGGTAGAGAGCCATGGGTCAAGGTGAGCTAGCGTGGTTTCCATACATTGTGGTTCCCTCGGCCGTACCCCCACTTCTTGTGGGATTCTCTCTTGTGGAGGGTAGGGAGTGACATGATAACTCCTTTTCTTCTCCTTGTCCTTTCCCTGGGTATCCCCATTTAACTCTACACAGCTAAGACTATCATTCCTGAAGGAAATAATCTGTAGTAGTGAAAAAAGCAAAAAGAAAGAAAAGGTTCTAAATGTCCAACAAGAGAAAAAGAGTAAAGAAAATCATGTATTCATTTGCTAGAATAATACATAGTCATTATAAGTGATATTTATAAAGTATATCACGGGTGAATGTGTAGTCTATGAAGTTTTCAGTGGAGAATGTTCACAGCTATATGAGAACTGGGAACAGAGAACTCTGTGAGGAAAAAGGCTAGATAGAAATGTAACTAAAATAAATCATGGATTGTCTGAATAGTAAGACAATAAGACATAGTCATGAACTGAATGTTTGTATCCTGCACACATACCCCCGCAGCCCCACACGCACACAGACACACACAAATTCCTCTGCTAAGATCCTAAGCCCCAGGTGATGGTATTAGGAGGTGGGGCCTTTGGAAGGTGACAAGGGCATGTGGGTGGAGTCTTCAGGAACGGGATTAGTACCCTTAAAAAAAGAGAACCAGGAAACTCCCTCACCTCTTTGGCCATGCGAGGACACAGCAAGACAGGCATCCATGAGCAAGGAAGTGTGCTCTCATCAGACACCAACTCACCTGATACCTTGATCTTGGACTTCCTTGTTTCCAGAACTATGAGAAATAAGTGTCTGCTGCTCAAGTCACTCAGTCTCTCAGATTTCGTTTTACCAACCCCATCATGTTTTCTTCTCTACTTTGTTTCTCTAGTTTCAATTTTTGAATAACAAATATGAATTTTATAATAGAAAAAAGTAAACTTCAGTTTTTTAATTGCCTTTCCAAATGGTGCCAAATTTTCAGAAAAATAGAGTGTAGTGGCTAAGAAGGGCTCCAACAGACTTGTCAAATCCCACCCAAGGTTAATTGTGCCTTGTTTTATCCCTCCGTGTCTCCATTTCTCATCCCTCTGTGCCACCACCTCCTCTTTTGTACAGTTTGAATAAAAATAATACCTATTCTACGTTGTCCCTGTGATGATTACACGGGATCAAGCATGAAGAGCACTTGGCACAACCCCTGGCACATGACAAGTGTGCTCCATGTTCCTGGTGATCATTCCCATCGGTCTTGCTGCTGTCGCCAAGTCCAGTGCAGGAGCTAGAGGTCAAGAGTGCATACAGGACTGAAAACAGCCTGGCTACCCCTTCTGGTGGACTGGACCCCAAGGATACTACATGAAGACAGCAGTGCTAGAAGGAGCTTTGACCTTTCCATTCTTAAAGAGCCCCTGGCTGGTCTGCAGTGAAAAGAAGTTGCTGTGCAAGGTCATTGGTTAGCCAAGCTGCCATTCTCTTGACTGTGAGTTTTTCCTGGCTCTAGACCCTCTCAGGACAGGATTGCATTTTTGAAATGGGGGGTGGGGGGCTCTCTGTATAAATTTTTCTGAGGAGAAAGACTCCTAGATTGTTTTCTAGACTTGTACATGTTCTTTTGATTGGAACCTAAATTCTTACACTGAAAGGAATATTCCTACTGCTGAAAGCATTCATCAATAAATGATGAGAGATTAGACAGGACAACAATAGAATTCCAAATAGCAATTGAGTTTCTCTGAAGCAAATGACTATTTTGTGTCCAGGAAGTTCTGTTAGCTTCTTGGCATTGAAGCTATGTGACTGGGAAAATAACAGTAATTTTTCCAAAGTGACAGATTTCCTTAGAATAAATGAACGGATTCCTTTTATCCAGTTCTTTCAAATCCCCTCTGAGCAGATTCTAGCCCATCACATCTCTGGTCTGAGAACTGTATTGTGCATTCACAGGCAGTCTTGGATCACTACGTGCATGGAAGTACCCTATGGGAAAGACCCCCCTTGCTGCTCACAAACCTTGAGTATGAAACTGGCATCCAGAATGAAGATGAAATCAGAGGATTTCTACCAATAATGCATCTTAGCAATACCCGTGGACCTATGAGACTTAAAGTTACTGTTGGCAAGATATGTTGATGATATATTGTCAGTTTAAAATAACTCAATCCACTGAGCCCAGTGTTTTCTGCCATTTTCTAAAGCTTAATGATGAGAGGATCAGTCCTAATTAGTATGCCTTCCTTCAGAGGAATCAGGACACTTTGTGCTTATGTCCATCAATGTCACTCTAACCCATCATTAGGCTGATCAAGACCCAGGGGAAAACAGAGGAAGCTCAGTAACAGAAAAAAGAGGCCTGGGCATATCAAACCCCTATTTTGTTTCCATGTAGCAGTGTCTCCTGATACATACCCCAAGGCTTTCACCCATCTCCGGTGCCGGTGGAATAAATGTTTATAAAGAGTAGGACCCGTTTTACGGAGTGCAGGTTTTAATGAGTATAGGGATGTGTGTACCACCAATTTATCCTCTGTCTTTTGGTAATAAAATTTGACTGCATCTGAAGGAGATTTTCATAGTTCTATAAAGAAAGGCAGCTTATAGCATAAAAGGCTTATAGTTTTTCAGGGAAAAAAGAAAAATTGAAGCTGGAAGTGGTTAAAAACAAAACAAAAAACAATAAAACCTTCCCATACAGCTTACAGGAAATGAACTATCCTAAACACGCCCATGGTCTTTGAGACTTGCCACAGGAAATGCTCCTAATATTTGATGATTCCATTTCCACAATGACTGGCACATTTCAGAAGCGAATGCCTTTCTTCTGGATTTCTTTCCTGCATCACCATTATTATTGCCATAATTGTTAGGTTAGGCACCAGTTTTAGCTAAAGCAACAAATTATCAAAAATTCACAACCTTCAAGGCTCTCCCTAAGTCTTCAGTACACCTATACTGGATCTTATGTTATCATTGTTGCATTTTTATTTCTGTCAGAGTAGGACTCTTCAGAGATCTGAAAAACTCTCCATCGCTGTGAACAGAAAAGCATTCCCAAGCTCTATAGATTTCCCCCAAACAAGTAAAAATAATATTACCTGGGGAATTCAGAACCCCGTGTTGCTTTTGCCTTAACTAACATGAAGATTTCATTCTACATTGCCTTCAACCTTCCCTCTGGCTGTGAGAAGTTTTACCGTACTGGAGTGGAGATATGGATGCAATGGGTGGTGGGCTCTCAGTAATGTGGACCGTCCAACAGAGGCCGAGGTACTGTGTGGGGCATACTGTGAGCTCCTGGAGCTAGGAAATGAAGCTTCCTTGTTCTCTATCCTTCAGCACCTAGTGTAGGATCCTTGAGTGCTTGTTGAATCTAGCTAGCTCAACTGAATAAGAGGGTTCCAACTAAAGCAACCAGATAGTACAAGACTCAGGGTCTGATAGTTGATTCTGCACTGACTTAGCCAATATGAGGCCATTGATGGTGTGTTGGGTTGGGGAAAGAAGGTGTTGATGGAGCAGTGAAATGGAAGAACTTGGTATTAGGGGAGATGCACACAGACAGGTGATGACAATTTTAGTGATCCGTCCATTCCCAGCAGAACTTCAGCCAGTAACTTGGGAGGGGGTGGTTCAAGAAGATTTCAGTTCCTCTCCACCACCATCCAGCAGGGAGGGAAACACTGAACTGAGTGTAAGTCCCAACCACAGAGACAAAGTTTAGGTTGGGCCCCAGTCACAGAAAAAGAATATGATATAAGGCATGATGGCCAGGGAACTACAGAGCAGAAGTTGACACAAATGCCCAGCCCAGCAAAGTCTAATACTGAGTCAGGAAGGACCAGCACTGGGCAGCCCCTCAAACAAACAGAGGACATCCTTACAACTCAAACCTCAAGTCTGGGAGTGTGACTTAACTCCTAGACCCCCAGGGGTGGGTGTCAGGCTACTAATGTCCTAGCTATGCAACAGCCATGTCCTTGTGAGGAATGGTTAGGGGATTTATGAGGCCCTGGACCTGACCAACCCCCAAGACACAAGCAGAGAAAAATCTTCAGCTCTTCCCTGACCAGTTTCTACTGAAATTTCAAATACGTGGTAGTTTAGGCTCAAACTGGACCAAAAAAGTACATTCTGACAAAATAGTTATTAAAAGATGATCTTGGCCTGATTTTGTCCATTATTTGAAGGAAAAGAGCAGGTGGTACAGCATCTTTTTCTAGGTAGCAATTCTAAGTTCTTGATTTTTTTAAGTGTCTGGCACAAGGTTTGGGAAGGTTGGTGAATAGGCTGGACATGCCTTGCTTTGAGGAATCTTTCTTGGTGTCAGCTAAGCTCCCTTGGTGTAACCAGGCAACTAGATGATTTTTATCAAGACTGCAGAAGCAGGAGAGCTGGCCAAGTTCTATAAATCAGTGCTCTGAGAAAGGTGTGTCGGTGGCTTCTGGTAGCTGGCGAGAAGAGGGAAGAAAAATACCACTCACAATGATCACAGCACACAGAGTAGGAGAAAAAGAGGACAGAGGTCCTGATGGGAAGAGGAGAAGAGGCTTTTTCATTCAAGATCCAAGGTGCCCAGGGATTAATATGGATGTGCCTCTTGTGGGCAAATGGAGTGTAAAAAAGGACAGATTCTCTACCCTTCTCTCCTCCCACCAGCATCCAAATCTAAGTTGTGTTTTTAGTATGATCTACACCCATTGTATCAGTCACTTCAATCAGAAAAAAAGACTCCTCCAGGTTTTCCAAATAGGGGAGGTTTTCATATAGGGAATTAGACACATACACAACCACCAGAAGGGCTTAAGGAGCAAAGATCAAGGTAGCAACTGCTAGAGTTCATAAAATGGAGAAGTGACCAGAGCAGGGAAGTGGTTGCCAACAATCTCTGGGGCTCACAGCTCAAAGCAAGTGACATGGGTGTTAGCCTGGAGGTGCTGCAAGCCTCAGGAATTTCAGAGAAGTTGGTCTCAGCTGCCTGCAGCAGGTGGTTCATAGGAACTCATTTGGAAGCTTCTGCAAACCTCACCTTAGCCCCTTCCCACCTCCCGTGATTGTGCCAGAAAATGAAGGCTTCTCATGCTTCCCTCTCAGCTTTCACAAGAGTTTACTGAATCTACTCCAGAAACATCCTGGACTGGAATTCTGGGAAATGTGCTTGCAGACTTCTCTGTAATGATGATGTAATGATAAAGGTAATGGAGAGGCAGACAGAGAAGATGTGGCGTTAACAGCAGACAGTCTGGCACACCCACTGAGAATGGAGGTTTTGCCAGTATTTTTATCCTTCGCATGTACTTGTAGATTTGAAGTGTGCTATTGAATCACTTTTGAATCTATCTCCTTCCACAGACTTGCACTGGGTGCTTGAGAAATGGGAGAGAATGTTAACTTGTTTATTCACTCATTACCTGGAATATTTGCTAAGTCGTACTATGTGCCAGGTGCTGGGCATACACTGGTGAACATGACAGACAAGGCTCTGCCCTCAGACTTTAATAAGATGCAAGACAGTACTAAAGTGAACAAACAGAACAATGAAATTTCTTTTTCCTAAGAACTTTATTGGGCACTACTAAGATCTTTTTATGAAATAAAGTCCTAAGCAACTGACAGACTCACATGCAACTTCATCATCCTCTCCTTTCCTTCAGAGCCATGCTTCTTGCTGCCTCAAATACCATGTTATAACTTGTCAAGTCACTGAGTCACACATAGTTCTTTGTGGCACCACCCCAGCTTCTTGCTTTCAAACTAGAAGGCTTTGTCCTGCACACCAGCATGCATCTACAGGATTAATCACCCCCCAGAACCAGTGTTAAGTCAATAAAGATGTGGTAAGTGTTACTGTGAGCTAACAAGCACTCTGCAAGACACCTGGGACTGGTCATTGTGGAACACACAGTCCCTGAACCTTGGGGCAGCAGACCTGTCCACAGTGGCAGTGCCAGGGGCCATTGCTGTAATGGCATAATGCCCAGAGCTCTGTGAAAACCATCGTGGGACAGCTAGAGAAGCCAAGCAATCAGCTGGGCCTTGGAGGAGAGAGAAGAGTTTGACAGGTGGTCAAGAAGGGAGGGGAAGGAATGATATGCACCAAGGCCCGGAGTCAGGATGGTGAGAAGTTTGGGTTGGCTGAAACATGAAAATGAAAGACTGGAGAAGTAGTACAGAAAAAGATGGCAAAGATCCAAACGAGAGCAGTGATGCTGAAGGTAAAGAGGGAGAAAAGAATGAAGAGACACTTCTGAGGTTGCATAGTCAGTTCTTTGCAACCAAAAGACATCAGCAGAGGGGCGAGGAGGAGCACGTAGGAGGGCTCTCAGGTGTTCACCCCGGAGGACTGAGAAGGTGGGAGCTCCACTAACCAGATGGAGTCCTAGCAGGAAGCACAGGTGAGCAGTGAGGTTTCAGCTCAATCTGGCATGTGTGGAATTTGATGTGGGGAGCCTCCAGGCCAAGATGGGTTCCCAGACAAAGACGTGTTCAATGTGTGTCTCTGTTGGAGCCCTGGGGACCATGCTGCTGAAGTGCACATCCTTCTGTCTGCTAAGTAACCATGTCCGGTAGCCAGTCAGTCCTACAGATGTGTCTGGACTGGGCAGAGGGTTTGAGCAGGCATCTTCATGAATGTGCTTGCTGGAGTCACAGGGTGGAAAGAGTCACTGGGGTGACTTTCGACACAGCTCTTCCCCATACCCACCTCATCTTTCTATTGTATTCATATCTTTCTTCCTTTCTTCTCTTCCTGCTTTTCCCTTGCAGCTCCCAGTGAATGCTTGATGAATCCTGGCTCAGTGAATAGGCTAAACCCTCCACTTAGAAGGCAAGCCCTAGCTTTTATCTTCCTCTGTGGGTCTGAGTTTGCTAGAATCAGAGTAATATTAGCACAGTTTGTTTGGATTAGCATGAAGACTTCTAATACGCTCTTTGCAATATTCCAATTTTAATAACTTTAATAATTACTGCTTCCTTTTTCTAATTAAGAGTTTAGAGACAGAGACCTTGGAGATGGACCAAAACAGTGGCATTTTTGGTACTGTGGAGAATGGGAAGAAATGTTTGTGTAGCAGAATCAACGTTCAGAGCCAGCTAAGAAGTACTTGGACTTCAGTTCTGGGAGCAATTATTGTGCCCCACTGTGGACAAGGGCCCGAATGCTGGAGATAGAGATGCAGCAGGCGATTCCTCCATCTTTTCTGCTGTCCAACTAGGGTGCCCCAGGTTGCACTCTGACAACAATAACATAAATTCCGTCACAATATCTTTCTGGAAATGTGCCTAACAGTCCTTAGAGCTTAGGAGAAATCCAGACCACCTTGGCACTCTGTCACAGTTTCAACTTTGGGGCAGGGCACTGGGGGGCCAAGCAGAAGTTCCCATTGGGGAGTCGCCTTCAAACCACAAAAGCTACTTCCTGTCCTCAGCTCCAGGAGCAGCTGTGCATTTTAGGGTGTGTCTTCCCTGCTGGAAGCTAACCTGAAGGATCCAGACACACCCTCAGGACCCTCAGGCTAACTTTTTCCCATTTCCTGGCACTGCAAGGGTGTGGAAGCCACCACAAAGGGAAGCTCCATTCTCTGGGAGCCTTGGCTGAGGAGAAGGCAAGAGCTGAGCCTGTTGTCAAAGTGCCGCTCCTTTGGAGAGCCGGCTGTAGCTCAGAGCAGTGGTGGGGGGGTCTTCTGCTCCCACTTCAACCCAGACCAGACCAGTCATTACACAGTAAGTCTTTGTGCTTGAAGCCCAGCTCTGCAATGAGCTTCTCTTCAAGCTGAGCAGCTGTTATTTTGAACTCTCATGTACAGGGTTGTGTTGTACCCTTTTCCCTCAGTCACACTGCAACCCCTCTTCTAACAAACTCAATCTTTAGTGATTTCAAGGGGCTTTGCCTTTCCCAGGAAGACCCTCCAAAGGATTCCCCTGCCACCCTCTAAGAAATGCCAGCTTCAGGGAGTCAAAAGTGGCCTTTTACATCCTTCCCACTGAAGAAGAGAAAAAAAATGCACATATTCAATCTCCAGTGGGCGACCCACTGGTAAGGACTCCAAATCCCAGAGATACACTTGATGCTACCTCTGCCTCAAAAAACAGTGGTTTTTGGAGGAATCAGACACAGGCAATAATACTTTTATAAGATAGGATAGAATAAGATTAAAGATGGTGGTGTGAGAGGAGAGACAGAGGCTTCCTCCTAAAACTGGATACAATTAGAAAATATAGTTGGCGCAACTAATCCTGAGAGAGCAACAGGAAAGAGGATGGTGTCAGACTGCACACACCTGCAGAAAAGAGCAGACCTCACTGAACGGGGTAATGTACCAGAGCTGTGGCTCTGCGGGACCCGAGCCCTTCCCCCACTCCAGTTCACGGTGGGAGGAAGAGAAACAGAGCAGGGAGGGAGTGGCGGTCTGGGACTGCTGAGTACCTAGCTCCGGAGATCTGCTCTGGGAGCACAAACAAACATTTCATGGTGCTTTCATGAGACTCGCAAGACTACCCGGTTGGAAAGTTAATACAGGCAGAATTCCTGGAGAGACTGAGATTCCAGCCACTTGTGGAAAGCAGGGATCCATATCCAGCTGCTCTGGGACAAAAGCTTATACCTGTGTGCTCGGCCCACTGGCTCAGGCAGTGGAGACAGGCACAGCAGCCGGGAGGTGGGGAACAGCTCTTTCCTCCCCCTAGGCACCAGTACCACTCCCCTGTGACCCCCAACATTGCTTCACGGGCTGAGAAGCTCCAGAGTAGAGCTTCTGGACACTAGAGGGTGCCATATACAAATATGGTCCAAAGGAACCTAGTCCAGAGTAAAATTAATATAACTCCGGAGAAAGATTTAAATGACATGGACCTTATGACTCTTCCAGAAAGGGAGTTCAAAATAAAAACCATCAACATGCTAATGGAGGTATGGAAAGATAGCCAAGAACTCAGGAATGAATTCAGGTCAGAGAGCCTATCGTTAAAGAACACGATGGAGGATCTTAAAAGCAGGTTGGATACAGTGGAGGAGACGGTAAATGAAATAGAAATTAAAGAAGAGAAATACAGAGAAGCTGAAGCACACAGAGAAAAAAGGATCTCTAAGAATGAAAGAATACTGAGAGAACTGTGTGACCAATCCAAATGGAACAATATTCACATTATAGGGATACCAGAAGAAGAAGAAGAGAGAGAAAGGGATAGAAAGTGTCTTTGAGGAGGTAGTTGCTGAAAACTTCCCCAATCTGGGGAAGGACATAGTCTGTCAGGCCATGGAGATCCACAGATCCCCCAACACAAGGGACCCAAGGAAGACAACACCAAGACACATAGTAATTAAAATGGGAAAGATCAAGGATAAGGACAGACTGTTAAAAGCAGCCAGAGGCAGAAATAAGATCACATACAAAGGAAAGCCCATCAGACTAACATCAGACTTCTCAGCAGAAACCTTACAGGCCAGAAGGGAGTGGCATGATGTATTAAACGCCATGAAGCAGAAGGGCCTGGAACCAAGATTACTTTATCTGGCAAGATTATCATTTAAATTTGAAGGAGGGATTAAACAATTTCCAGATAAGCAAAAGCTGTGAGAATTTACCTCCCACAAACCATCTCTACAGTCTATTTTGGAGGGACTGCTGTAGATGGAAGTGTTCCTAAGGTTTAATAGCTGTCACCAGAGGTAATAAAACCACAGTAAAGAAAGTAGAACAGCTAATTACTAAGCAAATGCAAAATTAAAATAACTATCCCTGAAGTTAATCAAGGGATAGACAAAGAATACAGAATATGATACCTAATATATAAAGAATGGAGGAGGAAGAAAAAGGAGGAGGAAAAAAAAAGAACCTTTAATTGTGTTTGTAACAGCATATTAAGTTAGTTAAGTTATACTCTTAGATAGTAAGGAAATTAACCTTGAACCTTTGGTAACCACGAATCTAAAGCCTGCAATGGCAATAAGTACATACCTATTGATAATCACCCTAAATGTAAATGGACTGAATCTACAAATCAAAAGATATAGACTCACTGAATGGATAAAAAAAAAAGACCCATCTATATGCTGCCTGCAAGAGACTCACTTTAAACCCAAAGACATACACAGACTAAAAGTGAAGGGATGGAAAAAAGATATTTCATGCAACTAACAGAGATAAAAAAGCAGGAGTTGTAATACTCGTATCAGACAAAATAGACTTCAAAACATAGAAAGTAACAAGAGACAAAGAAGGACATTATGTAATGATAAAGGGGTCAATCCAACAAGAGGATATAACCATTATAAATATCTATGTTCCCAACATAGGAGCACCCACATATGTGAAACAAATACTAACAGAATTAAAAGGGTAAATAGAATGCAATGCATTCATTCTAGGAAACTTCAACACTCCACTCACTCTGAAGGACAGATCAACCAGACAGAAGATAAGTAAGGAGACAGAGGCACGGAATAACACAATAGAACAGATGGACCTAACAGATATCTATAGAACTCTACACCCAAAAGCAACAGAATACACATTCTTCTCAAGTGCACATGGAACATTTTCAAGAATAGATCATATACTAGGCCACAAAAAGAGCTTCAGTAAATTCAAAAATATTGAAATTGTACCAACCAGTTTCTCAGATCACAAAGCTATGAAATAGAAATAAATTATGCAAAGAAAATGAAAAATCCCACAAACACATGGAGGCTTCACAACATGCTCCTAAATAACCAACGGATCAATGACCAAATAAAAACAGAGATCAAGCAATATATGGAGACAAATGACAACAATAATTCATCACTGCAAAATCTGTGGGACACGGCAAAGGCTGTGCTAAGAGGAAAGTATATTGCAATACAGGCCTACCTCAAGAAAGAACAACAATCCCATATAAGCAGTCTAAACTCACAATTAATGATACTAGAAAAAGAACAATAAATGAGGCCCAAAGACAGTAGAAGGAGGGACATAATAAAGATAAGAGCAGAAATAAATAAAATTGAGAAGAATAAAACAATAGAATCAATGAAAGCAAGAGCTGGTTCTTCAAGAAAATAAACAAAATAGATAAACCCCTAGCGAGACTTATCAAGAAAAAAAGAGAGTCTACACACATCAACAGAATCAGAAATGAGAAAGGAAAAATCACTACGGACACCACAGAAATACAAAGAATTATTAGAGAATACTATGAAAAATTATATGCTAACAAACTGGATAACTTAGAAGAAATGGACAACTTTCTAGAAAAATACAACCTTCCAAGGCTGACCAAGGAAGAAACAGAAAATCTGAACAGACAAACAACCAGCAATGAAATTGAACTGGTAATCAAAAACCTACCTAAGAACAAAACTCCTGGACCAGATGGCTTCACCGCTGAATCCTATCAAACATTTTTGTTCTCCTTAAAGTTTTCCAATTCTCCTTAAAGTTTTCCAAAAAATAGAAGAGGAGGGAATACTTCCAAACTCATTCTATGAGTCCAACCTCACTCTAATACCAAAACCAGGCAAAGACACCACAAAAAAAGAAAATTACACAGCAATATCCCTGATGAACATAGATGCAAAAATACTCAACAAAATATTAGCAAACCAAATTCAAAAATACATCAAAAAGATCATCCATCATGATCAAGTTGGATTTATGCCAGGGATGCAAGGATGGCACAACATTCAAAAATCCATCAACATCATCCACCACATCAACAAAAAGAATGACAAAAACAATGTAATCATCTCCATAGATTCTGAAAAAGCATTTGACAAAATTCAACATCCATTCATGATAAAAACTCTCAACAAAATGGGTATAGAGGGCAAGTACCTCAACATAATAAAGGCCATATATGCAAACCTACAGCCAACATTATACTTAACAGTGAGAAGCTGAAAGCTTTTCCTTTAAGATCAGGAACAAGACAAGGTTGCCCACTCTCCCCACTTCTATTCAACATAGTACTGGAGGTCCTAGCCACAGCAATCAGACAACACAAAGAAATAAAAGGCATCCAGATTGGATGAAGTTAAACTGTCCCTGTTTGCAGATGACATGATATTGCACATAAAAAACCCTAAAGAATCCACTCCAAAACTACTAGATCTAATATCTGAATTCAGCAAAGTTGCAGTATACAAAATTAATAAACAGAAATCTGGGGCAT
Source organism: Manis pentadactyla (assembly GCF_030020395.1). Taxonomy (NCBI): domain Eukaryota; kingdom Metazoa; phylum Chordata; class Mammalia; order Pholidota; family Manidae; genus Manis; species Manis pentadactyla. Next base: position 51,795,512 of record NC_080027.1, read on the forward strand.
TCCTATACACTAACAATGAACTAGCAGAGAGAGAAATCAGGAGAACAATTCCATTCACAACTACATAAAAAAGAATAAAATACCTAGAAATAAACCAAACCAAGGAAGTGAAAGAGCTATACTCTGAAAACTACAAGACATTCATGAGAGAAATGAAAGAAGATACCAATAAATGGAAACACATCCCATGTTCTTGGATAGGAAGAATTAATATTGTCAAAAAGGCCATCCTGCCTAAAGCAATCTATAGATTCAATGCAATTCCTATCAAAATACCAACAGCAATCTTCAACAAACTAGAGAAAATCATCCTAAAATTCATATGGAACCACAAAAGACCTCAAATAGTCAAAGCAATCCTGAGAAGGAAGAATAAAGCAGGGGTAATTACGCTCCCCAACTTCAAGCTCTACTACAAAGCCACAGTAATCAAGACAATTTGGTACTGGAACAAGAACAGACCCATAGACCAATGGAACAGACTAGAGAGCCCTGATATAAACCCAAGCATATATGGTCAATTAATATATGATAAAGGAGCCATGGACATACAATGGGGAAATGACAGCCTCTTCAACAGATGGTGTTGGCAAAACTGGACAGCTACATGCAAGAGAATGAAACTGGATTATTGTTTAACCCCATACAAAAAGTAAACTCGAAATGGATTAAAAACTTGAATGTAAGTCATGAAACCATAAAACTCTTAGAAGACAACATAGGCAAACATCTCCTGAATATAAGCATGAGCAAATTCTTCCTGAACCCATCTCCTCGAGAAAGGGAAACAAAAGCAAAAATGAACTCATGGGACTACAGCAAACTAAAAAGTTTTTGTACGGCAAAGGACATCATCAACAAAACAAAAAGGCATCCTACAGTATGGGAGAATATATTTGTAAATGACATATCCGACAAGGGGTTAACATCCAAAATATATAAAGAACTTACACACCTCAACACCCAAAAAAGCAAATAACCCGAATAACAAATGGGCAGAGGATATGAAGAGACAGTTCTCCAAAGAAGAAATTCAGATGGCCAACAGACACATGAAAAGATGCTCCACATCACTAATCATCAGTGAAATGCAAATTAAAATCACAATGAGATATCACCTCACACCAGTAAGGATGGCCTTTATCGAAAAGACTAAGAACAACAAATGCTGGTGAGGATGCGGAGAAAGGGGAACCCTCCTACACTGCTGGTGGGAATGTAAACTAGTTCAACCACTGTGGAAAGCAATATGGAGGTTCCTCAAAAAACTAAAAATAGAAATACCATTTGACCCCGGAATCCCACTTCTTGGAATATAGCCAATGAATACAACTTCTCAGATTCAAAAAGACTTATTTACCCCTATGTTAATCGCAGAACTTTTTACAATAGCCAAGATATGGAAGCAACCTAAGTGTCCATCTGTAGATGAATGGATAAAGAAGATGTGGTACATATATACAATGGAATACTATTCTGCCATAAGAAAGAAACAAATCCTACCATTTGCAACAACGTGGATGGACTTAGAGGGTATTATGCTCAGTGAAATAAGCCAAGTGGAGAAAGACAAGTGCCAAATGATTTCCCTCATTTGTGGAGTATAACAATGAAGCAAAACTGAAGGAACAAAATGGCAGCAGACTCAGAGACTCCAAGAATGAACTAGTGGTTACCAAAGGGGAGGGGTGTGGCAGGGCAGATGGGGAGGGAGGGAGAAGGGGACTGAGGGGTATTATGTTTAGTACACATGGGGTGGGGGATCATGGGGAGAACAGTGTATCACCGAGAAGGGACATAGTGGATCTCTGGCAACTTGCTGCACTGATGGACAGTGACTGTATTGGGGTATGGGTGGGGACTTGATAATATGGGTAAATGTAGTAACCACATTGTTTTTTCATGTGAAACCTTCATAAGAGTGTATATCAATCAAACCTTAATAAAAAAATTTTTTTAATTAAAAAAAAAAATAGGATAGACTAAGTACCAAATATAACTTCAAAAAGGTCCCCATTCATTCTGACTTGGTGAATTGGGGAGAGTTCCATAGAGGACCTATTTGATCTAGTTCTTAGAGGATAAGTATGTACAGATTGATAATAAGGGAAATGATATTCCAGGACGGGAGTGCAGAATGAGCCAGCCAGGGAAGCTCAAAAAATCAAGTTTTACTTAAAGAACAATGAGGGATCTGGTAGTGATAAAGAGCAGGGTTTACTTCTACCAGGCTGGATGGACCTGAAGCTGAAACGTGTGATGGCATTCAACCACAAGGCCTTGAGTGCAGTGGTGAGGACTTGGGTCTTTATTCTGGAGGGGTTGGAAAAGCACCATGGCAGGTTTGCCCAGAGAGGAGTGATCTAATCCTTCCTCAGATGACTGAGCTTTAGGAGGATCACTGCTCATCCATGTGAAGGATGGAGAAAACAAAAGGCCAGCAGCCCGGAAGTTATTGCTACCTGCCCAGAAATGAGAGAGAAAGGGCAACAGAAAGCAGGGGAGATGGTACAGAGAGAATCAGTAGGCTTCTGCCACTGACTAGCTGAGGTACCACTGTCTGACTATATGTTTGATCTCCCTCACCAGAGTGCAAGCCCCTTGAGGGCAGGAACCATGCTGTGGGGTAAATGGAAGTTTTCACCCAAAATGTCTAGAATTTCCTGCCCAGCCTTAGTCCATTTAAATACCAATGAATGTTTACCATAGCAGAACCTCCTGTCCTTCTGGGGCAAGGGGTGGAGAGGAAATGGCCATTCTCTCCTCCTCTCTGTTCCTGGTACCTAATTGGTCTCTCCCTCACCAGTCACCAAGAACCCACCCATGGAGTTCCTGCAGGAAGGGGAGGGCAGGGGGTTAGCGTGCAAGCTGGAGAGGATGGACAGAGCCAGGCCTGGCTAGCAAACTTGAGCAAGCTGTGAGCAATAAAAACTCTTTCTCCCAACTGGCCCTTCCTCTCATCCTCCTTCGGTTTCACCAGACTCACAGGGAACTTGTCCCATGAGGGGAACCTCCTTTCTCCCAGAGCTACACTTGCCTTATTCATCTTTGTGGCCTTAGTGTTTAACACACGGGGCTCTCATTGTAGTAGACGTCTTAACCTGCTAGCCATATGTAGATGTGGATAAAGTGAAGGTTCTTATGGGCAGGATTCTCACCTGACCCTGGTCGGCTTGCTCACTACACATGTGTGGGCAATACATTGCTATTGACTCTATATAAAGAGCTCCGCCCAGTGCTCTGGGCAACATGATGGTAGGGTCACATGGCTGCATGGCTGCAAGAGAGCAGAGACTGGAGTGGTGGCAGCACTGAGGACAGAGACTGAGACGGCTGCCGGGGCAGGGAGTCCCAGAGGCAGACCAGCTTGCTGCATGCAGACTGGCTCTGAGTGGACGGGATTCTAGTGATTGACCTGCCACCATGGGAATAAAGTCAGGTATAAACCCTTTCACCCCAAAAATGTTCCATTGTCATTCCTCAGTCCCATTGAATCCATAGTGAACTTGCCCAGGGCTGAAACCCATTGGCAAGACAGTGGGCTTCAAAGGAGTCTGGAAATCCCCTAAAAATTCTACGCAGAATTTTGTGTCTGTGCATATGTGCACCTTTCTGTTGAAGAGGTCTACAGCTTTTATCACACCCTCAATAGACCCTAGGACTGACCTGGAGAATTTGGAGCATATGTTCCCTGGAAGAAGGAGGCTCTGACTTCCAAAACAAAAAACACATGCAATCTATTGGTGTGGAGGGGGGTAAGATACACACATAGGAAAAAGAACCTACATAAAAATGGATAAAGAAGCGAATGTTTAGCGCGAGGTGATTTATTTAGAAAAAGGGGAAGGAGGCTGTAGGAATTCAGAGAAAAGAGCTACTGCTGTGTGATGAAGCCCAGAAACAAAGGGACCTGAACGAGGGGATGAAGGCAAGGAATTAGCACACTACACCCAACCCCCACTTTCACATTTAACTTCATTCCTCTTCCTGTAACAACTAGGGAACACTAACTGTGGGCCGATACAAGACCAAGTGATTTTATATATATGTTATCTATTAATCCTCATGACTATATATAAGGAAGAAATTATTATTTTCATTTCATGAATGAAAACTGAAGCTCAGAAAGAGGAAAAACTTTCCTAGGAGGCACAGCTATTAAGTGGCTGAGCCAGAACTAAAACCCAGTTCTGTCTGAGTCCAAAGACTAAATTCTTTTCACACCACACAGTGTTCTTAAAAAACTATTAGAACAGTGTGGATAAGTCTCACAAACTCTTTTTTCACTCATACAGCATAATAACTGATTCATTCTTCTGAAACACACTTTTTCATACAGTATAATGTGGTCATCTTTCCATGTATGTACATATGTTTACTTCATCATCTTAGATTAATGCCTATTATTCCATAGTACAGAGGAACTATTATTTATTTAACCAGCACTCTGTTGATGGCATTTAGGCCATTTTCACTTTTTCACTACCACAACAAATACTGCGGTTAACATCACTTAAATTTTGATAATCCTGTAAAATTATCCTCCACAAAGATTATACGAATTTACACTTCTCAGAAATACAAATATTTCCATTGCTTCTAGAAAGCCATCAATCAGCTCCACTTCAAACTTTCTAGGAGGAAAGAGGTTCACAATGAAAGTTTCAGGTTCAGAATGGGAGTGCCTATTCTTGCTGGGCTTGGATTTATTTCCTGTGTCTTGCAACATGCACACTGGAGCCCAGTCCTTATCACTCTTTCTCAGCCCAGGTGTCTGGACACCGCCCAGCAGCCAGCAATTCAGACCTGTCCTCAGTGCTCTAGGCACTTGGCTTTCATGGCCATCAGGATCAGCAGTGCTCATCAGCCCCCAAGCCTGTCTCTGGAGGTCCTGTAAAGGAGCCTCCCTAAGTGAGCACAGAGCCAGTGACCATCTCTAATTCCCACAGAACAGTCATTCTGTCTGTCTGATGGGCTTCTGTCCTGGTCCCTGGCTTTCCCTTCAGTTTAGCACTTGGGATGCAGCCCAACTAGCTCGGACTCTGCCTTCTTCTCCTTGCTCCTCTCTGCCCTTCCTCCCAATCCTGCTTCCTCTGCTCAGCCACGTATTAGTCCCAGCATTTCCCCAACAGATGGCCATGCTGGGAATCTTGAGATGTCCACTGACTTCTCGTTGCTGTAACTGTGTCTTGGACTGGATCAGAATTCACCTCATCCTCTAGAGAAGGGGATTGATGTCCTCTAGAATTAGAGAATTAACAACTCTGACTTTTAACATAGTTACCTAGGCATCCAACTGCTGTGCTAACCTCCCTCCTGCAATGCCAGGGCCTCACCTCTCATTTCATTTATTCATTCAGTAAACATTCATTATATGCTATGCACATTTTCTACCAAACTACAAAACTCCTGAAATAACTTACATACACATCAAGCTCTACATTTCTATTATAATATGGATGGAAGGTGTTTGAATTATTACTGTAGATTGGATATAGTTCAGTCTTTTTTCTGGAAGAGCTACACTCCTAGACAGTGGCCATCATTGTTCTCTATTCCATCTCATTGACATTGTATAATAATAGCAACATGTACCAAATACTCACCAAGTGTTGGTCCAAGAAGTGTGCATGTGTTAATAATCCTCACCACAACAACCTTACAAGAGAAGTATTGTTGTTATTCCCATTTTATAGTTAAAGATCTGAGGCTAAATAAATTACCCATGTTCACCCAGGCTGTAACTGACAGAGCCAGTATACAAACCCAGGCATTCAACACCAGAGCTTCCGCTCTTAACCATTATGGTGTCCTACATTTCCATAGTGGTTTTCTGTATCAGATCATTGGGTAGAAGCCCAAGAAATTAATCCATGGCAGCTTTGGAGAAGCCTGAAAGAAGAAGGGTCCAGGACCTATAATGAGATCAACAGCTCTGGTCTCTGGCAATGGTACCACTTAGCAGGCCTAGGGATCTATAGGCAGTGGGCACCATTGTGGCTAACAGTCCAATGATGTGATGAGAGAGAGTCGGAGGCCAGTGCTGAGGACACAGAGCTCAGTTCTGCCCTGCTGCCAGGCATCTTGCTGATGAGAAGTGACCATTCAGCCTTACTCTTCTTTTAACCCTGGTCATCTCCAAGTTTCTCTGCATGGTGGATAAGCGTTCACTGTGGGAACTAAGAGCAAGGACTCTGGGGTCAGACTGTCTGGATCCATACTGCATCCTAGCTATTCTACAAATCATAGATGTGTGATCTTGAGATAAGTTACTGAACATATCTATACCTCAATATTCAGGCGTATAAAATAGTGGAATTAATAGTATCTGTCTTAGTGAGTTGTGGAGTTTATATGATGGGATGCATATATTTTTTAAATACCAGTAAATGTGAACTATTTTAATATCATCTCAAGGTCTGGCTGATCACTTTGGAGCAGCTGAAACAGTGCACATAAAACCACAACAAAAAGATTTGTTTTTGTACATGTGCTGTAAAGGGTGCGTTCAGAGTGGGGAAGGTGATGGTAGGCAGCAATTTGAGTGGAAATAACTACCAGTTTGCTGGGACTATGGTAGCTAAGCCACACAGATGGGGAGGCTTTCGGTACAGAAAGGTAGTGGCTCCAGTTCAGGAGGCTGCAAGTCCAAGATCAAGTGTCAGCAGGGCTGGTTTCTTTTGTGGACCATGAAGGGAGGATCTGCTCCAGGCGTCTCATTGGCACAGATGACCATCTTCTATCCGTGCTGTTCTATTTATCATCTACAATACCGTCTCCCCTCTATGTCATGTCTCTGTGTCTAAATTCCACCTTTTCATAGGGATGCCACTCTTATTGTATTAGGGGCACTTAAATGCCATCATTTTAACTTGATTACCCCTGAAAAGGCCCCTGTCTAAATGAGGTCATGTGCTGAGGTAATAAGAGCTAGGATTTCAACATATGACTTTTCAGGTAATACAATTCAACCCATAATAATGACTAGAAATAAAGGTTTATTTTTGTGCAGCTGCCATGTGTTGAACACATCACAAACTCTGACTCTTTTTAAAAGCCACAGCAAACTTTCAGGTATCTGCTAAGATAATCGAGATTCAGAGTTACAGTGACTCACCCATAAACAGCTAGTCATCATGAGCCAAGATTTGAATCAGGACCATCCAGCCCCAAGCCATTAAATGCCATATAACACTGTCCTTTTCAGTTGGTACCTAAGGAGCAGTGACTCGGGACCATTTCCATTCAGGTGCGAGGGCTTGTCTAATCTCTGTGCCCGCCTCTGTAATTCCTCTGCATGGGAGGAGGGTTAGTTCTGTTCACATACCAATCCATGGGATCTCCAGAAAAATCATAGACTAGCAAAGCAGGAAGGAACCTCTGATGTCAACCAGTCCATGCCCTGCTCTGCAGAAGAAGAATGAGTTACATGCACAAGGTCACAGAGGAAGAGAGGAATAGTCTTGCATCTGCTCTCTCTACCCAACACTACCTTTACTGGAAGAAATTCTCAACTGTGCTAGTTAATCTAATTTATTTAGCAAATTGCTTAACAGATTAAGCCAATTATACAAAATCATGAGATTAATTATTTTTAATCAAATGCAGTCTGACACAGTGTGAAATAGCCAAGGGTAGGTCTGTCATGCAAACATCCTGCAGCCTTAATTGCCAAATGGCTGGAATGATGGCCAACCCCTCACATTTATCACAAGAAGCATTAAACTTCCTACATAACTTATTTTCTATACCAACACTTTTAACAGTAAGAAATAGGGAAAAGGTAATCTGTTCTTGTCACAGGAAGTGTTATATAAAAAAGGAGAAACATATCAAATTTTCATATCCATTCTCCAGACTATAAATATGGTGTTCCTCCATAATAGCATCTGTCTTCTCACAATCCCCAGCTTTGGGGCACAACCACCTGGCTGGCATCTGGGCAAATGTCCACTGCCATGTGGCTTTCTCTGACCCAGATTACCATCCAAGTTTCTCAAGAGCATTAATCAGGCAAGATGACAACAGAATTGAGGCAGCAACACGATTGAAAGGCTAGTAATGATAGGTGAGATTACATGAAAAGAGCCAACAATCTAAGAGTCTAACAATCTACACCCAACTCTGCCTCTTAGAAACAGGATAACCTTGGGCAGATAACTTCAGCCTTCTAAAACTCAATTTCCCAACCTTTAAATGCCTACATCACAGGTTGTAAGGATCAAAGAAGACAATAGTTGAGAAAATGCACAGCACAGCAGCTGGCAAATGGTAGGGACTTAAATACTTTTTTTAATTGTAAGTGTATGGTAAGTAATTTTCTTCCCTCTAAAACTGATCTAGGGGTAATGTGTGTTCCTTCCCTTATTTGTACACAAATAAGAATGGAATTGAGTATCATAGGGCCAATCTTTGTTCCAATGCTGCCACCTGCTGCTAGACAGCCAAATTCCATGCTGTTATTTCAAAGGGATGCACTGGCATACGTGGTGGATTAAACGGGATGCACACAGACAAATCCCTCCTCAGCACACTTCCCCCAATCTCCACCCTTCAGATGCGGGTCATGAGCACACCTGACTTATCTGATCCTGGAGTTACAGCCTAATTTCTTTGGCAGGAGGGATTTTTCAGACAGAGGATGACTTTCCTAGCAGGTCATGTTTTCCAGCATTGGGAACATGAGGACAACTGGGCCGAACTGCTCCAGAAGTCAAAAATCAGTATGCAGCCAACAGACATATTTCACTGAAACTACATATTGTTGGCCCACACTGGTTTATTGTAATAAAATTCAAATCACCTGCTAATGCTTACATTTCAGTTTTCGCTTTAAAATATAGATATTCAGATTGTTGAAAAATCTAAAGCTGCGGCGACACGTGACTCACATGCCTCCATGACAGCAAGTAGCTGGAGCTGAGTAGCAAATACCCCTGTAGCCTGGGCAGGCCTTCTCCAGTTTGACACTACCAGTCACCTCTGGGTCTTCCATTTGGCCTGCCTTACTTAGTAAGGTTATCTTGCTGACCCCTGACCCTGGCTCTACACAATTGTTGTCTCCCTAAATCTCAACCACAAAGTCTTGCAGGGACTAGAATGGCTAAATAGAGTAGGGTTGACTTACATCTTCAAGTAATACTAATAATTAGTAATTACCAAGCACCTACTCTGTATCAGGCACAACGAAGAGCATTTTGACTCTAACTTTTGACCTCAAAGATATTTCATCCTGGTGTACTTTCAGATCTTATATCTTTGCTCCATGCATGGCTTTGTTCACTGGGCCAAGAAATAGAAAATCGCTAACACAACCAATTCTTAATAAATATGACTTGCAGAAATAATCTATACAAAGCAAAACTCATAATGGCAAGTGCTTCAAACAGTAAAACTTATTATTGACTTTTAAATGACCCCCCCAAAAAAGCATTTCTTCTAGGTATTATGGAAAACAGCAAAATTTGAACTCAAACTTTTATGTTAAAAAAATAGAATCTTCACAATGTTTTGATCTAATCATTTGACCCAGAATAATTGTACTTGCTACAAACAATGACCAAAGAAAAAACTCACAATAGCAAAAATTACAGTCAGTAAAGCTACATAGGAAAAAAATGCTAATTAGTTGATTGTCAAAAAATGTATATGGAAAAAAATGACCTTAATAAGAAAAATTTGGTTAAATACAGTGTTTAATTGGAAAAAAGAATTAAATGTTTTTAGAAAATGTTAAATTATGTTGGTTTACTAACTGCCCTTCCCCTCCCAAAACTACAGAAAACCCACATTAGCAATCTAACATGTGTCTGTCCACATATTTCTCTATATTATATAATCTCACATCATCATATTCATATTGGCCAAGGTTTTTGATTGATTGTCATATGAAAATTGAATCATATTATATATATTTCCTGGCATCTTGTTTTTCTCACTTAACAATATCTTACAGAAATCCTTTCAAAGCAGAATAGGTTTATTTGCATAAAGAAAGTCCATGAGCAGGATTGCTAGGTTGAAGGAAAGATACATTTTTCTTTTTAAAAGAAGTTTCCCGACTACTTTCCAAAGAACTAGAATAGCTCACATTTCCCTTGGCAAAACATGCAAGTAGCTCTTTATATCCCACCAGCAGTTGGCATTTCTGCTTCTTTCCAGCAGTCTGGAAGAGGTAATGATGAATCTCATTATTACTTTAATTTGCATTTCTCTAATTTCTAGTGGATTTGGGCAGCTTTTCATATGTTTTCTGGTAACTGGGTTTGCTTTTCCACAAAATGCCTGTTTATATGTCTTGGCCATTTTTATTGGATAGTATGTCATTTGCTTGCCATTTGTAAGAGTTCTTGTTATATTTTTATTACAAATCTTATACCTGTCATATGCATTATTTTTTTTTTCCAAATCAGTCCTTTGTCTATTGGCTTTATCTATAACATCTTTGCCATATGAGCGTTATGAATGTTTACATAGTTAAACATGATTAAACTTCCAGTATACAGGTCCTCCCTCATTATTCCCAATCCTTAGAAAATCTAGGAATATAGTCTCCTAGATGATGTTGCAAGTTATTATTAGTTTTTACACTTAGTTTTTATATCTATCTTTAATTTAGTTTAGACTATACATAAGATAGGGTCCATGCTTTTGTCCCAAATGGATAGCTGGTTTGCCAGGACCATTCAATAGAATGCAACCTTTTTCCACTGAACTAAACTACTGACTTTCTAATATAGGAGATGCTTATAGACTCCAGGATCTTTTTCCAGGGTCTCTATTCTATTTTCTTTCCAGCCCTAGTCTACATGTCACTGCTCTATACTATATCCTTAAGATTAACTAAAGCTAAATCTATATATGCAAATCATTTTGACCGACTTAATTAAAAAGATTAGTCAATTGCAGAAATTAGATTTTTACAAAGTTTAAGTTACTCTAATTTTTACTTAAAATAGGTATCTTGACATAAGTGGAATCAGCAATAATGTATTCATGCTTGGTAAACTCTTGGGGAATTTTAATTCTCTTTAACTAACAAACAGACTCCTTGTATCCTTCATCCTAAAACTGGTTTTTGACCAGCACCAGTAATTTCTGTGGAAGAAAGCAAAACTCTCTTTATCTGAGACTATGAATGTTATTTAATTCTTGAAAGTGGTATTCAAATTAACATGAGACTTCATTCAGTTTAATAAAACACTACCTAATTAGGAAGAAGCTTTACTATTATCTCTGGGGGTATATTAATATCATTAAAATAACATATGGTTGAGAAAGTTGTATGTACATTTATAATTTTGTTCCCTTCTGAATACGAAAAACTATTTAATTAAGATTATTACTATCTTTAAACCTTTTTCTCAAAGGAAATGTTCTTCATTCTAAGCTACATATCTTCTTTGGAAAAAAATATATTTTAAAAGAAATTCTGAAATTCTACAAGAACATAGGCTCTGTTTGTATCCAAAAGAGAACTCCTTTCCTCCAACCCTTCTCATATTTCTATAGTACAATACCAATCAGGATTGCTTGCATGTGATGTTTTCTTTCTCTATCGGTGACAGCTTTTTAACAATTTTTTTTTTGATGAGTAAACTGGAGAGAGAAACTAATCCTCTACATATTTCAGGCAAAAAGAAAGAAAGAAAGAAGAGAGTGTAGGGCTTGGCAGGAGAGTGCAGACAAGTCCACTCTCTCAACTTAAATATGGACTCAGATAATTGCTCATCAGTCCATTTTTCTTTGTCTTCACACAAACACCCTCTCTGCCTTCATGGTCGATATACTTCCATTTGTCCCTTGCCCTTCTGTTTCCCTTCCATCTCAGAGTTCCACTTTCTGACTTTCTTGTTCTGTGTGTAATATGATCTCTGCTGAAACTGTTCTTCCAAAGGCCATCTTCCCTATTATGAGTTGCATTGTGTTCCTACAAAATTCGTATGTTGAGGTCCTAACCCCCAGTTCCTCAGTACTTGATCTCATTTGGAAGTACAGCTCCTGCACACATTATTAGTTAAGGTGAAGTCAATCTGGAGTCAGGGGACCCCCTAATCCAATATAACTGGTGTCCTTATAAAAAGGGTAAAGTTGGAGGCAGACACAGGAAGAACATCATGTGATGACAGAGGTAGAGACTGGGTGTTGCATCTACATGCGGAGGAACGTCAAGACTGCCAGCAAACCACCAAAGCTAGGGGCGATGCATGGAGCAGATTCTTCCTCAAAGTTCTAAAGGAAGCAAGCATGCTGACACCTTGACCTTGGACTGCCAGCCTCCAGAACTGTGAGACAATACATTTTTGTCATTTAAGCCACCCAGTCTGTGGTACTTTGTTATGGAAGCACTAGCAAATGAATATATTCCCCTTCATATAATATATATATAATATATTCTAAATTTAATGGTATTTTCTCTATGTCCAACCACATTAATTTCTCACTTCAACTGATAAGAGTGGTCACCAAGTGAAACTCTCTCCTAAACTGCAAAACTATAGTCTGCTGATCTTCTGTTCTTCTTATCTTCTTCTCTGACTTCTCCTCCATCCTCTAAAAACGTCATTACCCAAGTTTCTAGCCATAATCATTTCCATTACTAGTGGTAATAAATATTTTAAATAACTAGCTTTTACTGAGCATATGCCAGGCATCATTCTAAATATATTACATATATCATCATATTTAATCTTCACATCCCCTCTGAGAAAAATGCTATTTTCTATCCCATTTTATAGATAAGAAAACTGAGGCCTAAAGAGGTTAAGTAACTTGCCTGAGGTCACATGAAGAGTATGTGGCAGAGCCAGGATTCAAATTCAGGTTTGTCTGACTCCAGGGCACAGAATCACTTTCACACTACCTCTCCCTCTTTCTCCATAGAGAAATCTCCTCTGAAATCTTATGGAATTTCACTGCTTTGTTTTCTCCTCCATTAAGTTGGTCCTCTATTCTATACCTCCAGAGCCATTTTCCTCCCATACTCCAAGCCTGAATTTCCACCTCAAACTCCTCTTGTCTAAAACTGAGTTCCTCCCATTTCCTTCCAAATATGTTCAACCTTCTGTACCCACTGTTGGCTCTGTCATCTCCTCGGCTGCCCATGCTTAGATACTTCATAGCGTTTTCAGTTCGTGTCTGTCCCCTACCCCTGGCCCACCTTGGCTTTCAGCATGCCCTCCTCACTAAGCCTCATCGTTCTAGCTTTTGATTGAGAGACATATGACTCTTCCTGTCACTTGAACACTAAGAGGCCATTGTAGGGTTGCTATTTGGCTTAATTTCGATATTGTTGCATCTCAGGGAATAGGGAGGCCCAAGGAGAGAGACAGAGGTGGCAGAAGAGCCAGTCAGTGGAGCAGTCAAAACACACATATTTATCAATTAAATACACCATCTTACATGGGCATGGTTTAAGGTTCCCCAAAACAATTACAGTAGTAACATTAAAGATTGTGCTCACAGATCACCATAACAAATATAATAATAATGAAAAAGTTTGAAAGATTGTATTTCTAAGACATAACACAGAGACACAAAGTGAGCAAATGCTTTTGGAAAAATGGCACCAAGAGACTCACTGGACACAAGGTCACCACAAACCTTCAATTTGTAAACAAAACAATAGCTGTGAAGTGCAGTAAAGCAAAGCACAATAAAACGAGGTATGCCTGTATTCGTCTGCATGTCTTACATTCCTCACCAGACTATGAGTTCCCGGAGGGCGGGCGGGACTGTGATTCATCTTAGAACTTACCACAGCACTTAACAGAGTATCTAGTATATGGTAGGTATTCAGTAAGTATTGATTGGCTTGATTTGTAATGTCTCTAAGTAAATTATTGTGTTAGACTGTTTGAAATTCACAGAGCTCAAAGCAGTTAAACTTTGAAAGTAGATTCAAATCACCAAAATCACCAGGATGCCTGGCTCACCTGGGACTCATTCTGATCCAGTCCCAGCTTGTCATTATACACAACAACCTGCTTTTTGTCCCTGAGGAGCACTCCAGGCTAAACTAACCCACTGGCACCAAAACCCTTTTCTCCTCATTCCCACCACACCCTGGAAGGCCTGAACATGTCATTATTCTTCATCATGTCTCAGACTCCAAAATGCTAGGTAGATGGCTAAACTCCTTTGCAGTGATAACAAGGTACCTGGTACTGAAGTACTTTGAACTTGGTAGGTCCCATTTACCTTGTTGTTAAGAGCATTCCCAGGCCAGAGGCCACCCTTAGGAGGCTCCAGCATGTCCCTGAAGCCAGGCTGTTCAACAAGTCTGTGGGAAAGATTGGAGAGAAACTTCAAAGTCTTTCAGTCCTAAGCTAGGGGAACGCAGGTGACCATTCACCTGATTGCACAGCCAGAGGGGATCTCAGGGCCTGTTGAGGAACAAGTGTTGCCCTTTTCCCCATAGATTTGAGATTCCCAGTGTGGCAGTTAGGTGGATGGCAAGATTTCCAGGCAAGAAGGAAGGCCTTCTGGTCTTTGGAAAAACAGGTTGTGACATCCTTACAAAGCAATGTCTCCATGTGTTTCCAGAGTTCCAAGATACTAAAGCTTGGGGCCAGTGTACAATTTAAAAAAGTCCTGTGCTCAGAAATGCTTCTTCCTCCCCACAAGTGAGGTCTTCTTTTTTGGGGATAAACACCTTCCCTTGGATCTTAATACAAGCAGACCCCAGATAGGCTCACACCTCCACTTGTGCTCAGACATATTTGGTCCTTAAGTGGAAGGCAGCTTATCTCCAGGTGGGACCTATTATACTGGTGAGTTTTTCTATGATGTTGTGTGGTTTGGGGGAGAGACAGGGTAGTGCACTTTAGTGCACAATTTCTTCAGCACATAATAGACACTTGGTAAACACTATGCATCTGAATGAATGAATGTGCTTATGAAAAGGGGGAAACAGCAGGGAGGAGAGAGAGGTGGAGAGGAGAGCTGGTAAAAGAGAGAGGAAAAGGGACCCAAGAAAATACAGGTGAGTGTAGAGGAGAGACAAAAGACAGGAGTAAGAGAAAAAAGGAAAAGAGAGAGGGGTGAAAGAAAAATTGGGGCAGAGAAGCTGATAAGAAATCTGAGGAATACAAATGAATGCCCCAGCCAAGGCACTGTCACCTCTACTCCAGCAAACATGACTTTAAATACAGAGAACAACTGATGAGAGAGTAGTTTTGGCTTTATGTACAAATCTCTCTGTTGAAAATGTGTGGCAAGTATGGGCTCAAGTTTTGCTCCAAAATAAACCAAGTGCAAAAGATTATAGCTGCGTATCTAATATACTTGAGAGTAAATTATGTATTGAAACTCAAAAAGACAGGTGCTCACACTCTATTTGAAAGCCTGGCATCTATCATTGCCTGATGGGAAGGTATTTGATTTGGATAAAACCTCCCAGCGCACATCAAATAGAAGTGATATTTTGGGAGCACTTAAAACTCTAGTGTTGGTTTTTACTAACAGTTTGTAGTAACAATAAAAATGCCAGCATTTTAATGTCAACTAAAAAAATGAGCAAAATACAATATAATAGTCTGATAACACTATGTAATAAAAGAAAATGTTAGAAGCAAATACTTCCAAAGTACTACACTTTTAAACAAAAGGATAGTTACTGATTTTTTTTCCTACTCATGAGTTTTCCAAATTTTCCAAGTCAATATGTTTCATTGTCATGACACACAAATGAAGCTGTATTTAAGAATGAGGGTCTCTAAGCTGTATTTTCAAGTGGGAAAAAAAAACCCATGAGAATAGTATACTACCATTTCTATGAAATATATTCATTTTATAGTCTATGACTGGACAAAAACACAAGGAATTAATAACAAGTTTCATCTAGGCAGGTAACTAAGGGATGAAGAATAGGAGTGAGAGGAAGAATTGCTTTCCCTGCATGTCCTTTTATAGCATTTGAATATTTTTCACGTACATGCATGACTTCCATTAACTGAGATACAATAAAATGCTCTGCTAAAAGGCCATGCAAGTGCAGACCCCAGCAGGTCTGCCATCTCCCCAGCACAGGGGAGGGCTATCCCTGCCCTAGAAGGAGGCCTCTGGACAGCCAGAGAAACAGCCAGGGGTTGGCTCTCCTGTGACTTCCCCACCATCTCCCCACACCCCACCTCACAGCTGACCCTCCCCGATCTTAGACCACCAAGTGTTGCAGTGTATGACCTTCCTAAACTGGCCCTCACACCAGGGTTAGTGAGCTGCAGGCCATTCTGCACTGGAACTTTCCTTTGTCCAGACTGAATAAACATCAGGCCATTCTCTCGGGATCAACTTTCTTCTTAAAGGAAAAAGAAAGCAATACCTAGGAGAAAGCCTGACTTTCATTCAAAAACATGGGTGCAATCTTAAGCCTATTAACTTCATACCTCTTTTGCCCTCTCCTTTGCTGTTTTATCTACTGTGGTTCCACATGCCTATACCAATCCAGGGGGCAGTTTGTGGGGGATGATACAGCTTTGTCAAAAGAAAAGCTATCCCTATATGCTACTGAGGAAGCACATGCCTGCAAAATAACAGAGAGCCCTAAGATGTAACTGTATGACACAGGGAAGAGGGGCCTCAGAGAGCAAAGCGTTACTCTTTTTTTGGCTGACATGCTGGTCAAGAAACCCTGCAGAACCGAAAGAGTGTCTCAATGCTACTGCTCAGTGTTTGTGTCACATACATAACCAAGTACCTCCATCAAAACTGTTCTTTACTGATCATTACCTTTTATTTTTTCATATACCTAAGGAATCAAAGGCTACCTGTATGAGTGGAGATGCAGGTCAATCAGAATGACTGCAGAGGAATAGGAAAGACCCACAACTTTACTTTAAATGAGGTGTGATAACTGAAGTCATTATCAAATTTTTGGAAGTTAATAGCATTGTCAGAGAGTTGCTTCCAAATTGTATGAAGAGCCAAAAACATCTGACAATTTAATATATCCTACAAATTAAAGGACCTTAAATCAGTTTTCTAGTAAGCTCAGAAAAGGAACATTTGTGCATGCCTCTAAATTTTCTTATCATTTATGAATGCAAACTGAAAAAATATTGTATATTATGGGAAACATAAAAACAATATCTTAAAACAACAAATAACTTTCGAACAAATTACACCATATACTATGATTTCCTATTTTCACATTTGTCAAAAGTACTTCTAAAATGTTGTAGTAGCATGACTTCATTATAACACATGAACAATGTAAAACCTTATTTAAGATTTTGAATTACCAAACAATGAGCTTTGAACCTTAAAAATAATATTTGGAATAACATGTTTTACTGCTTAAACAATAGCAAAAATAAGTAGGTGATATGCTCAACAATTTATGCAACCATCTATTTGTCCAAAATGCTCATATTTCTAATTACATAATGTCTTAGAATAAGCATAGTATACAGTTCAATAGCTAGGGATCAAACTCTAAGTTTTGTTTAAATAAGTGTTTCTCATGTGGTATGGAAACCTAAACATAGGCTACCTACAAGACATCCAAACTTTTGGGGAAAAAAATTAAAATACAGTCATCTTTACATTTGCAAAAAATCTCTTTAAATCATCAGTGAACACTTTTTTATTATTCACTTAACTGTTTCCTAGAAATTAACAGTCACAGTGAAGATAATAACATTTTAGGTAACCTTTTTTTTTCTGGAAAGGTGGACAAACTAATATCTCTGTTTCCTATTCTTACTAAAAATGGAGGTCAGCTGATGTTGCCTTATCTATATTTGCTGGGAACTCAGTGTTACTATCACGAGAAATTGCTGCTCCCCCACTTCCCCAGCTCATTTTCTCCAACTTACAACAAAAAACTGCTAAAATTCAACATTATGTATGTATGTGTGTAGGCGTGTGTATCGTGCTAAGATTTCTTATTTTCTAAATACAAAATAGCACAAACATAAAAACCGAAAAATTCTGCTTTGAAAATTTGGATTAGCTCATATTCCTGGGTAATTTCTAGGTGTAAACACTTCGCTTTGTTTTGTTTTTTATTTTCACCAAAGGCTCTTTAGAAATACTAGTATCATTCTGGCTTGTTTAAAAAAAGGATAAATTCAGTATTGTCTGAATATGTTTTAGCTACTCTGTTTTCTGCAGCCTGAGCAAACACATCTTTCCCTCTGGCTATAATCATGAAGGACTGTAGTCATTATATGTGCGTCTTCATCATCACCTTCTGTAAAGCTCAGTCTTCAGTACATTTTTAGGAGTCACATGAACTCCATCATTAGCATCCAGCGTGTTACAAAATACACCCACAGCCCCTTTTAGCCAAGACCTGCTTTTCCAGTCAAACTCAAATCTAGAGGCTGTTCGTCCAAGTCTACTTTTTCTCTGAAGAGTAAAGAAGTAGCTACAGCTGAGAAACTAAAAACTCTGACTGGCTTTCTCTTCAGTGCCCACATGACTTGATTCTCTTAAAAGATCTTAAGTATCTTGAACTGTTTCTCCACTTAACGATCTCCGCGGAATCGCGAAATAGTGACTCCTTTCCCCACTTCCAGCCCTGATATGTTTGGAAGTTGCTGAGGACAAATAACTACAGTGTCTGCTGCGACTGACTTCAAGGGACAAGTTTCAGTTTCTTTAAAAAAAAAAAAAAAAGGCTTTGAGTTAGAGAAATCTCTTGGCTGTGATCAAAACTGCTGCCCACTTTTTCAGGACTCGAAGTGCCTGATGGAGAAGCCTTCTTATCTTTCAGGTTCTCCACCCAAAATTCATCTTCTGAGTTACATGCTTTCAATTCCAGCACAGATGCACCGGATGACAAAGGAAGCTCTATGCTATGAGGACAGCTGTTTATTACAGGGACGGCAACTCCTAACACCAGGCCAACAATGGCTTCCTTGTGTGCCTCTTTCTGCTTTTTGGAATCTTCTAGGATCCTATCATCAAAGCAGGAAGAAGCAGTCTTAAGACCTTCATTGTAACTATCTCTGGAAGTACTGGCTACCCGGTGTTCCCTGTCTTCATCTTGACAGGCCAACACATATAAATACTTACCCAGGCCTCTTGCCTTGTCTCAGTTTCACTTTTCTGGGCAGAGAAGAGTTCCTGTAACATCTTTAATAAGTTGTTCTTGACTGACTTTTTAAATGTGTTTTTCTCTTCTTCTGTCCTTTCTTGTCAATATTTGACAAGAATAAAGGTAAAAAAGAAAAGGTTTGGTTCTGATAAATGTCATCTTCCATTGGTTTGATATTGCCTAGACCTTTTTTTGTCATGTTTAGAATGTTTGTTTTTAGGAGTCTTTTTTTCTTTTTACAAGGCAAGGCATTGGAAATGTTTGAAATATTTTTCAAAGTATTTAGGTGTGCTCAACAGAATTTCATATCTTCATTTTCCTTATACAACTGATGATCCATGGAAGACTTCTATTTTTGTTTTCTCTCACCATCACTGAGGAGGTCAAAAGCTGGGGACTGGAATCCCTGAAGACTTGCTCACTCTCATGCTTGCACTTGTCCTTTGGAACCTTCTATTTCTTAGTCTATTTTCTAGCTTTAGCTTTTCTTTGATGATGAATTTTCTTTTATAGCCATCAGAGTTTTCAAGCTGGTATTCATCTGGTTTGAATAAGACAAATAACAGTAGGCTCCATTCATGCATATAATAAAGATCTAAGTCACCACTATATGCACACAGATCTGCATTAGGTCCTATCTATGTCATACCTCAAGAAGGTTCATTGAAGAAGGGGAAATACAGGTCCTTGAAAGAAAAAAAATCAAGCCACTATATATGAACAAGTACGTAATAAGTGGTCAGACTGAAGGTGGTTATATCTAAAAGTAACTCTGTAATATTGTTTTAGCAGTGCTACCTATAATACATATTACAATACTTCGATTGAAATGCTAGTAATATTGGATATGTCTAGCAACACTCTAAGATAATTCAGCTGTAACTGGTAGTGACTTCATGCACTTTAGGCAGAAATGGTTGCTTTCCTAATTATGTGCTTCCCAAATAAAGCACAGGCTATGATTTAATTTTTAAGCAGAAAAAAAAAAAGCTTCTATTGCCAGCTTGCCAAGTTAGTGAATTTTAAAGAAGAGAATGTTTCTGTTTGATAAAGTGACTGAAGTTGTGAGTGATGTTTTGGGTAAGAAAAGGAGAAAATCAGTGATAAAACTTCACCTAGGGAGCATGAATCTAGGAGAAAAGCCCCTTTAAAACCACAGACACATCAAATCACCAAAAATTAAAGGTGCTGATTTACAATAACAGCTGTATCCATTTAAGAACATATCATAAAGCCAACAAAGCCATGTTCTGCTGGTAAGGTGCTAGTAAATGTCTAGGTAAATTTCCCCCTAAGAACTGCACAGTATCCACAATAGTAATTTACTCTTACATAGTGTGTTCCTGCTTTCAAAATGCTTTCACAACCCATACCAATAAATGAAAAAGGATGCTATGTGGTGTGCCAGATGTCACTGTAATGTAAATTGAGGGGGAAAATGTCTGGACCATTAGGCAGAGGTTGCAGGCAGGATAGCTGTTTCTTTCGCACCTTGCATTATATGAAGATAAACCCCAGAGTAGGAAGCAGCGTTCCAATCAAAGCAAAATCAAATAAGGCTGTCAAGACCAACTGAAACACAAGGCGAGAAAATCACACTGGGTATGTGACTCAAATGTCTACCCACTGCTCTACACAATAACAGGGAAGGAATAAAAATAGACCACAAGTCTGGATTCCACTGGTTAATTTAAACTGCTTGTCATCTCATTCTTAAATGTGCCACTCTGACTGATGAGGGTTGGCAGCAAGTAAATAGAGCATGGTTTTTAGAAAGGACCTAGAGAGATAAAGCTGTGCTCCAACATACTCACGAAACCACATGGCACCTTTCCATACAAAGCTAAACAGAATTGATCCCACAAACCAAAATAAAATAAAACAAAACTAATCTGTGAAGTGGGCTAAGGCAGCCTCCGTCCTTTAGGGGTGTTCCCTTGTCTACTTCCCTCTATTTACAATTTTTTAGTGCTCTACACACCTGAACCCTAACATTCATAGTCCTCAACCCCCCATGCTTAGGCCTTGGAAACAGGAAATACATCTTCAGGGTCAATCAGTTGAGGTCAGATATTCTTAACCAGAATTTAACACATAGAATCAGATGTCTGGAAATGACCTTACAAGTCATTTCTCACCCCTGCATCAATTCTCCCATAATAATCCCTCCACATGGAATCCAGCCTGAGTAAATAAATACCTCCCCTGATTGTAAATTAAGGTCTCCTGGGGCAGCCTATTCCAATTCTGGACTGTTCTAATCATTAAAAGGATCTCAGTCATGCTAGCCAAAATTAGCTCCCTTCAGTTTCTCCTCACTTGGGAAACAGAAGACAAGTCCTTTCTCCTCCTGGCAGCCTTTCCCTTTGTTTGAAGGCAGCTGTCACCTACCCACTGAGTACTATGTTCCTGCAGTTCAAATATGCCCAACTGCTCCTCCTATGACATGATTTATAGCTTCCTAACCAACTTGTTCAACTTCTCTTGGACATGTTGCTGTTCAATGAAGTCCCTCTAAAAAAAAGTGTCACCCACAATGGAATACAATATTGCAGGAATGACCTAAATATGGGAAGAATGCCTTTGTCTACTGTTAAAAGAATTGCAGGCGCCAAGGATCATATGAGTAAGAGAAGGGTTTCTGTTGTTATCAGACTTCTTTTCTTGGGGTTGGGGAAATAGGAGGTAGGCTAGAAGGATGAGAAGAGAATCACCCTGGTTTTCATTCCGTGATTCTGGAGTTAAATTTTAAAAACACAAATGAGCATCAGCTATGTGCAAAGCTCTCTGCTAGGGCCTTTTGAAGAAACAAATAAGATACAGTGTTGAAAGGGTCCCTCATACTATGTCCCTTTCTCCTTCACACAAATCAAAATTACACCAGATGTTTTATTAAAGTAGGCTGTGTCAGTCATCCAAGTTAGGGCACCTGGTTGAGGACAGAAGACCCTCAGGAAGATGAGCGTCATCTGCCCCCAGCACAGCTGTTAACACCTCTTCCCTAGAGCCCTTGAAGTATTTCATCATTGGTCCCACTGACACCCCCACCACACCAGCTTGGCTCCTGTGTACTCTGCCCCCTCTTCCCAGTCTGAGAGCTCTCCCTACTTCTCCAACACAGCCTCTCCTCCTTCCTCTGCCCAGATCCCCAGATACTGCACATCTATAGTATCCATTCTCCCGGCCCCCACGTGTGCTTCTCCAGTCCCTGCTGACTGGGAGCTCCTGAGCCCAGGGCTTGTCTGTGTACCATGGAACCCCAGCACTTTGTGTTATTTGCCTAGTAACTGCTGACAAAGGGATGGGGGGTTTGCAGCCACCATCCTGTGATTAAGGATACATACACTGAGGCTGTTCAGCTCTAGTAGACTGACTTTCATAGAATCAAGAACTGAAAACTTTCCATCATTCATTCCACAGATGATAAAATGAGAGAAGTCCAGAAAGTTGACTGACCCATTTGAGGTTACAGAGGGCCCCTAGTGGTAGAGCGTGGACTGCCTTCATTCCCAGCTCAGTGCCCCTTCTGCTGGAGGAGGTTTTTAAAATCGGAATACTTTCTATATGTATTTGAAGAATTGGCCGGAGAGCGGATGTCACTCTACCTCTTCCTCTTAATATTTGAATAAAGATTTCGAAGTTTCCTAAATGTCTAAACGCCCACCACACTTAGTATAGAAAATACGCCCCTTCAAAGCTAACTTCCTACCAAAAAGCTGTGGGTCTCCCAGGTCCTCGGCAGAGGTCGGGGAACCGCAGCTCCGCCCCAGAACAAGGGGACAGCGGCACTCGGGCACAGTTGGGTGGGACACCGGAGGCCCGTCCTCTCGGAGAGAAAAGAGCGCACTCGCTCCCGAAAGATCTTCAGGGTTTGGGCGGCAGCCCGGGCACGCGAGGGGCGGGGAGGAGGCCTCGGCTCCGGTCTTCGGACCCACCGCCCAGCGGGACCTGGCAGCGCCCGCCGCCCGGGGCAGCGAGCCTCAGCTCCGGGGCTACGCACCCTCTCCCCGTGCAGTCCTGCTCTTCCACCGATTCTCGTCCTGGCTGCCCTTCCTCCCACCTGCAGTCCGCTCTCTCCTAGCGTTGCCCCTCACTGCACAGACACACCGCCCTTGCCTCCCTCCCCTCCAGCTTCCAGACCCTGCGGAGACAGGGGCAGAGAGCACCACCCTTCGTGCGCTGACCGACAGGAAGTCCAATTCTGCCCTTAAAGTTCTTGGTTTGAGCCTCGTATAGTTACTAGTATTGTGCCCATTTTACAGATTGGGAGACTGAGGCACAGGGTGGTTTAAAAGCTTACCGTCAATGAATACAACAAAGTGGTATATCCGTACAACAGAATGCTATTGAGCAATAAAAAGAACAAACTACTGATACACTCCATAACATGAATGAACCTGAAAAACAGCATGCTAAGTGAAAGAAGCCAGACACAAAAGAAAATACACTCACTAATCCCATTTATATGAAATTCCAGAAAAGGAAAATCAATAGTAACAGAAAGCAGAGGAGTGGTTGCCTGGGGCCACAGATGGGGCAGGAAGGAACTTTTTAGGCCATGAAAGTGTCCAAAAATGTTATTATTATGGTGGTTGCACAACTATGTGTATTTACCCAAATTCATCAAGCTGTGCACTTAAAATGAGTAGTTTTTGTGGTATGTTAAATGTACCTCAAAACACTGCAAAAAAAAAAAATGTATGAGGGAAGAAGGACAAAAGAGTACCCTGGATAACACCAAGAATGAATAGAGAGGAAATAGGAAAGGCGGAAAGGCTGAGTCAGAGAGGGGTGAGAACTAGGAAAGGTATGGCACCAAAGCCAAGTGGACAGACTAGTGCCTGGTGCTTTGTAGGTGCCAAATAAATTCTTGTTAAATGAGCTATGTCCAGAGGAAAGAAGTGGTCAGCGTACCACAGCGAGGTCCTGGAGGATGAGAATTCTAAAGAGGCCCCTGGGAGTTAAGCTGGAACCAGGAGAAGCAATCTCAAGAGGAAAAGTCCACTGATTTTCTGAGCTTCAGTGTTCTGAAGGTTTCCGGGGAGAGAAACGCAGGGCCGTGGGGTGCTGGCAGCAGATCACCTGTCCTAGAGTTCAGTTAAACATAAAACAGTTGTAAACAAAACCAGTGATATATTGAGCTTATTTATGATTTTCCGACCAAAACTATGATGGTTTACAAAATTCATCATAGTTTTAAAATGATTTAAAATGCTTATTTATTAGGGTTCAATTATATAAGATTATTTTGAAATTTTTAAAATACTGCTGGATCAATGGCTTGAAAAGTAGTTGATGATCTTTCCCATGTTCTGGTTTTTGGGGGTACATGCTCAAGGCCCTAGAAGAGTGACAATTACAGAAGTTGTATCCTCTGCAGTGTGAATTTTCAGACACTGGTTATGATTAGTAGTGTCTGTGATACTCCTCAAAGCCAGCCCCCAGGGTAGCCTTTCCAAACCTCATGCTCTGGTTTGTAGGACCAGTCACAATGACAGATGGAAAAAGGTGTGGTCATAAGTTAAATAAGTTAAAGGCTGGTGGGCTGATTAATGGTCTCAGCATGAAGCTTTGAGTCTCTAACCCTGACAGGTCATTAGCTCCCAGAAAATGTCCAGCCTCTGGAGGTCCATGGTTACTATTATAAACTAATAAGTACATGAAAACATAAAACAGAGCAAATGGCCTTTTTATGTGCTGGAGATATTTTAAAACTAAGCTGCATATTTCCATAAATTCAGAGTCCGTTTGTAGCATAAATCCTCCCTTAGCTTTCACAAAGCAGGAGCAGAAACCATTAGAAGAGCCATACTTCACCATTAATGTTGCATTAAATTTTAACCATTGCAGTCATGGTTCAGGAGATATTTTCATTATAATCCAGTATTTTCAGGACCTTGCAACATAACCTAATTCAATATTCTCTTTTAACAAATTGATTGTATTCATACTGGTTTCTGACTCAATGGATATGAATGCCTTAGATTTGATAAATCTTAATCAGTCCTTAAGGTTATTTAAATGTTAGAAAAGATAAAATTGTCAGATGCAAAGCAATATATATTATATGGGGAAAGTATTAAGCCCCTGCAGGAAGGGACATTGCTCAGCCACTGTTTCATTGTTATTAAGTACAATATGTTCCAATGAAAAATACATACAGCATCACAATAAACAGGTAGTATGGAAAAAAAGGAAGCCAAAAGCTTATGACTACTGGAATCATTGTCTATTTCCTTAATTTCTAGTCTACATCTTCCTAAAAAAAAAAATGTGAATTGGCTAGCAAAAAAGGACAATTGCAGTAATGGTGAAAAGAATCAAGGGGGAAAATGGCAGACTCCAGCTATTTCAACAATAGGAGCCACATGAGTCCCTGGGAGGGACTAGGGATCTGGATTCTTTAGTGCTGAGGCCCAGACTGACAGAAACTTGATAACCTGACAGAGCTGTCTCAGAGAAGCTCCAGGAAAACAAACTATTAAATTGTGGAAACCTCTTAATGTTGAATCATGTCACATTCTCTTTGACCATTGGACTGCGGCTCCTTAGTGACACTTTGCTATGAACTGAATTGTGTTCCCCCTTAACCTGTGAAACCCTAACCTCCATTGTGACTGCCTCTGGGTAGGAACTTTAGGAGGTAATTAAGGTTAAATGAGGTAACAAGGATGGTGCCTCACCCTAAGGACTGTGGCCTTATAAGAAGAGAGATCTTTCTCTCTCTTTCTCCCCCCACCTATTCTCTCTCACCTTGCTATGTAAGGACATAGCAAGAAAACAGCTATTTGCAAGCCAGGAAGAGGGCTCTCACCAGAACCTCACCACACTGGCACCCTGGTCTTGGACTTCCAGCTTCCAGAACTGTGAAAAAATTAATTTCCGTTATTTAAGCCACCCTGTCAATGGGATGGCTGCCCAAGCTGACTAATACACACTTTGACAAAACCCACACTTGTCACCCTTGGGAATGAGAAAGCAGTATGCAGTCAGTCAGTTAGGAAAACTAGGTCTGATCCTCAGTCTGTATCTCCTTCCCTGACTTGTCAGTGTAGAAGACAGCAGGATCTAATCAGGTATTTCTACCTGTCCTATAAACTACAAAATAAATAATTTTTAAAAATTAATAAATTTGACTCTTCCTCAGTGTCATGTAGTAAAGTCACAGGTTTACTTTAACAAAGCTGTATGGTAAGTCTATTCATGTCAGTCTTCTTTTTAACAAGTTTGGGGAACAAAAGCATCTACATAGATATCCCTAAATGGGAGACTGATTATTTAAATTATGTTGTTTTGATTACATAACTATGAACTCTTGTTTTAGGTAATTTTGAAAAAATATTATAACATAATATTAAGTAAAAAGAATTAAAATAAGAAAGACATACTCCAATTATATGATTTTAAAAAAAACTATAATGGCAACTTAAAAATCAAAATAGTAGTACTGGGTGGCTGGAATATGAGTCACTTTTTCTGAAATGTTTCTAGATGTTCTTTTTTATTATTTACAAATCTTGAAATAAATTCAAAAGCACCTATGGTTATCTTCTGTGGAGAACAGTCTTCTATTTACCAAACTAACTATGCCTTTTGTTAGTCATTGAAGATGCCAATTGTGATTAAGTTTCATTTTATTGAAAGCACTGCCATTTTAAATACATAGAGTCAAAAATGACTAAATTCAAACAACCAAATGTTTCAATTTTAATGAGATCTGAAAGCTTTAATTTAACTAAATATCTTCAAAAGGCAAGGTCAAATGAACATTGTGGTGATGAGATATATTCAACTCACTGTAAATGTCATGAGTGTCTAGTGTTTCAACATGAAAATAAGATGGTGTTCTTAGAAAAAGGAAAGCATTCAACTCCCAACAAATCTGGATCCTGATCACTAAGTACAAGTGAATAGCAAAGACCTCGAACCATTTATTCATTCATTTAGTCAATTGACATTTGCTAATCACTTTATAGGGTTAAGATTTAAGGCACAGGCTTTGGAGCCAGACTGCTGGTTTTAAATCTCTACTCCATTGCTTACTGGGGTTGGGATCCTGTGTATTCGTCAAGATAAATTAGGTTTGTAATGGTGTCTCAGTTTGTTTGGGCTGTTCTAACAAAAACACCATAGACTGGGTGGCTTATAAACAACAAACATTTATCTTTCACAGTTCTGAAGACTGGGCAGTCCATGATCACGCACAGGCAGATTCAGTGCCTGGTGAGAGCCTGCTTCCTGGATCCTAGATGTGCATCTGGCTGTGTCCTGCCATGGCCGAAAGGTGAGGGAGCAATCTGAGGTTACTTTTATAAGGGTAATAATCCCGTTCATGAGAGCTCTGCCCTCATGACCTAATCACCTCCCCAGAGCCGCATGTCTGAATGCCATCACACTGCGGGGGAGGTTTCAACATGTGAATCTGAGGGTAAGGAGCTGCAAATTTCAGTCTGTAGTATGTGGTAACAGATCAAAACTGAAAGCTCAGTGACTTAAAACATTTCTCACTCATGCTACATTTCTGTTGTGAGGGAAAAAGAGCTGTGCTACCCAGAGCCACTCAGTCATCCGGGGTGATGGAGGCTCTAGCATTTTGTAGCTATGTATGCACTCCAGCTTTTTGAGCACCGGAGAGTCTCATACCAACAGTTTAATGCTTCAGCAGAGAAGGACCCATGGCACAGAAGTGACACATACCAATTCTACTCATAGCTTATTGAGCCTCACCACTCACAAGGCCATCTAATTGCAAGAGGATAGGAAAATGAATCTTCCTCATGCTTAGAAAGAAAGGAGGCCCAGGGAAAGATGAGTACTAAAAGCCTCTATGACATCTTGGGCAAATTACTTAACCTCCTTGTGGCTCCCTTTCTTCATCTATAGTATGAAGATAAAAAAATTGTCTAGTTTATACTGTTATTGTGCAGGATTAAGTTAATATACATTAAGTACTTTGATACTCAATGAATGGTATTTTTATTATGCACCAGTCATTGTGCTAAGCGTAGTCATTGCATTAAGCACAAACAGATGAGTTAGACAGCTCTCTCCACCCATGGAGTCCACATTCTAGAGGAGAATGGAGATATATAAATAATAGTTTCACAGGAAACCTGATTAGTACCACTCTGGAAAATTGTTGTTGTTCTGAATCCTCCAGTAATGCAGAAAAACAAAGCAGCATAGGAAGGTGGGACACAGGCTGTGGAATCAGCCAATTCTTGATTTAACTTGGCTTTGCCACTTATAGGCTGTGACTTAGACAAGTGGCTAAACCTCTCTAAGCCTCAGTATCCTTCTCTATAAAAACAGGAGCTTAAAAACATTCAACTGTAGTTAGTTATGAGGATGAAAGTTGAAGCAGGTGGCATAATGTGGATAGGAGCTATTTTTAAATATGTTTTTAAACATTCTTGACAGAAATTATTTCTACTGTCCATTTCAAGTGAATAAATATCCCCAGAGTTCCTATGTGCCTACCCATACTCACTGAGAAATATAATGTTAGCTAACTTGTCTTTTTCAGGTCATACCAGTTTAAAGCAAAAAGTAAAAAATTAAAATAAACAAAACAAACTAACACCTACATAGTCCAGTACCACAAAAAGATAGTTGGTATTTTGCTTTAATGTGAATTCCTAATGAATAAATATCTATATACTTTTCTGATATCTAATATCTAATAATTCCTAGTATCTTATAGTCAGTAAATACATAATTAAAGCTTACAACATAGCTATAAATTAATAATTAACCTTATTGAAATATTTGCAATGAAATTAGATTAGGTTTTCCTAAGCCACTAGCCTTAGCACGACGCTATAAACACCAGGAAAACCAAGAGCATAGGAGGATCTTGAGCCTAGAGTTTCTCCCTACCTAGTCCATTTGGGTTCTTATCCATCTGCTCATATCTGAGTGCTCTACCCCAGCCTCTGAAAACCACCCAAACCCCCACAGCTGCTTTAACCTGACGTCTGTGGCCACCTCCTCCACCGCACAGTGCTGCTCTGCAGCAGAATCCTAGGCTTTTGGTTGAGGCTTAGCTACTGAAGTCACCACCCCTACCCTACCCATGTGCCTAATCTGGAGAGATCCTCAGGCTTCTTCCTGTCTGTAGACCCAGAAATCTGATGTGTCCCAAAACGTTTATCTGCTTCTGTGCCTCTCCAGTGTCAGTCAATTTTACAGTCCCTCCTTTCCTGAGAGGCAGCACGGTGGACCTTCCAGAGGAGGTGAACTCCCATGTATCTGGCTAGGGTGAGGATGTGTCTTCCTCAGTGGCTGACCAGGCCCACAACCACCCAGTCACAAGACACTTTCTGCTTCCTTCCTGCTCTGGCAAGGTTTCTCAGTGGAACTTGAGAGGTAGAGAACACGTGTGTGACACAGAGTGTGTGTGTGTGTGTGTGTGTTCTAATTTAGGGCAGTGTCTAGTCCTATTTCTCAGTATATATTTATGTTCATCTAAAACATTGTGAACTCATGTTTCTGATTAAAGTTTTCCCTTTTGGAACACACAACTTGATTTTTTTAATTATTCTTATTTTATGTATCCATCCAAGAGAGATTTATTCCTGCCAATGCAGTGACAGTGTATGATGGCTTTTGTTGAATGTCTACTGGCGTAGACAAATGTGGAACAACTAATACCATATCTATTTAAATACAATTATGTTAAGTGCTGAAAAGACGGGAAACAAGTTCCTAAGAGATGGTATGACAAGGCACTTGATTTCATCCAAAGAGGGAGAAAGGTTTTCTGGAGGCTGAGCTGATTGAGCTGAACTCTGCAGGGTAAATAGAAAATAACTGGGCAAAGGAAGTGTGGCCAGGTGGGGGTGGGAAACACCATAGGAGGGAGCATTCCAGGAAGTTGAAACAGGGGCAAAGGCCCTAGCCAAGGAAGAGCTGACTCCTCGGGAACTGAAAGACTGTGGCTGAAGGGCAAAGATCTAGGAGGAGAGTCCCCACGAGGAAGCAGGTGAGCAGGCAGGGGCCGGATCATGAGGAGCCTTGCTGGTCATGTTGACTTAGGTCTTTTACCTTATGAACTATGGGAAGTATTGAAGATTGTAAGCAAAAAAGTTGCATGATTCTTTTTAAGAAGATTATACTAACTTCTATGTGGAAAAGGTATTGGAGGGAGGGAGTAGAATTAAGAAGCTGTCTCATTAGTCCTAACTGACAGATGATAGTGGGTTAGCCTGCCTTGTGGCAGTACAGATGGAGAAAACTGGACAGTTTTGAGATATATTTGTGGGGTAGAATTGACAAACAACTAAGGTCTGAAAATTTAAATTAGTAAATATGAATTTGAGTTTAAAAAGGGAAAAGTCTTAATAAGGTACAGGAAATTCCCTATTTAGAAAGGGTGGCAGAATTTACTTTGAGACAGTAACATTTATGCAGAGACAAGGTCAGACTTTATGCTTAAAACCTAACATTCTGTGCTGTTACAGATACAATATATCTTTATATATATAAACTTTGTTTATCTTTATAATATATAACTTTATATATTATATGTTATATATAAATGTAAACATTTATAGATTACATATTTAATACATATTCATATATATCCATATTATATTTATGAAAATATGTGGACTCAAAATGTGCCTTTGAGACCCGTGAAGAACTCTGAGATGTTTGGGTCCTATTCCTGTTGAACATTGAGCTGCATAGATAGGCCTTCTCAGCTTGGTTGGTTTGCGTGGGATATAATGGATGTAGTTAGAGAATTACATAATTTAAGTTGTAACTACATATTTAACGCTACTTTGTTTCTTCTTATTCCTGAGAGAGGAAGGACTTACAACAACTGAAACCATAGGTTTTCAGTGAAAGACAGGCACAGATACAGGAGCAGGAGAGAAAGGTCTCTAGCATCTTCATTTCCTTCAACCTTCTAGAATCAAATGCATTCCTGATGCTTGAGAAAGTCTGAATAGTGAAATATGAGTTGTGGCCATCTTTTACTTCTGGGGAGGTGCCATTGGATCGTGAAGAAAATGCCAGGCTAGGAGTTTAGAAATAGTATTTCTAACTCCAGTTCTAGACCTGGCTTCCTGGATTGCCTAGAGTAAATTACCTGACTCTCTGAGCCTCGGTTTTTCAGCAGTAGAATTTGGATTCAATTACATCTGGGATCCCAATAATATTCAATTCTGTGGTTCAAATAGAGAATATGAAAATTCCTACCTAACATTTCACAGACACAATTTCTCTAACCATTCATTAGTTCATCTGACAAATGAGAACCTACTAGGTGCCAAGTATTGTTGTAGGCATCAGGCACACAGCAGTGAACAGAAACAAACATTCTCATGGCATTTACATTCTAGCATCCCTGGTGGCTCTACACAAACCTGGGCCATTCAGAATCTCATCTTTAATAAACAGTTAACAGAAGGTTTTTGATTTCTGGTTTTTTGTTTGCTGGTTGGTTTGCACTAATAAAAAGCTGTTCTTTCAGTACTTATTCCAGGCATTATCTCCTCCAGGAAACTATTCCTTTGGAAACTCAAGTTGGGCTAAATAGTTCCTTCTTGTGTAAGTTATAGCATTTCATGCTCTGATTTATTCATAAATTGTGTGTAAGAAAATAATAGAATACACACACATATGCACACACACATTTGCTTTATTAAAAAAGAAAAATTAAAATTTACTAACATTTTACATGTAGTTTTACATCAGCACTCCCACTAGGCATGCATATCTGATAGCCTCCTGGTGCATACTGTACCCGGGTTACTTGAATAGGACCTTCCACAGCAAAGAGGGGGGTCACTGAGGGTTCAGTGAGGTAGATTTACAGATTTCATTATCTGGTTTTAACTAACTTGCCCTCACAAAATAGAAAAGTGGCTTTAAGAGATTCCTACAAAAACAACAGTTGGAATATAACACCAAAGATATTGAATACTTACATGGCATTTGCCACACAACAGGTACTGTTCAAAGTGCTTTGTCTCTATTAATTCATTTAATCCTCACAAAAATCCTGTGAGGAAGGCACTGTTTTATTCCCGATGTAAACAGGAGGAAACTTAGGCACAGAGTTCAAATAAGTTGCCAGTGAAGGGCAGAGCTTCAACTCAGTGTGGGCAGTCAGTCTCTAGTCCATTCTCCTAACTACAGTGTGATACCCAATGTAAGCATGAAGAACTGAGACAATTACGGAGCGAAACTTCTCCTGGCATCACACCTCAGTCAGACATTTTATCAAGCTAAAAGTCTGACCAGTCTGACAGCCAAACAAATTTTTATGAAACCATCAAGAAGATATTTGAAATAATGGGTTTGCATTCACTGTCCTTAATGAGGAAATTTGCCTTTAGTTACTTGTTTTTTATGTCCTAGGATATTAGCCAGTAATCGTAGGCTGTGTATTGAATCTATAAACAAGTTAATCAACACATATATTAATGGTTTATTAAATAATTACCAGGTCAAAAATACTTGGAGACCACTGCCCTGAAGATTAGTATTAACACTTAGCTAAACAACTTTTCTATAAAGGTTCCAGAAGTTTATACTCCAAATTGGTTATTGTAGTTACTTTCTGGGAAATGAGATTGTGTACATGAAATAGTTTTAAGATAAAATATCCATTTAACTACCTCTAGACTTCAAACAACCATGAAATATTTTGTAAGGAAATTTTAAAGAACAAAGTTTATTTCTATTGGTCTTTACTACTAACTCCAAAATGCCTAACTTCTTAGCAAGGCATTTAGGATCTTCCCTGATGTTTATGACCCTCTTCTCCAGCTCTTAAAATGCTCCTGTTGCTTTTGCTTTCCCTAAATCTCTTCTTACTGGAGTCTCTATTGGGTTGTCAGCACTCAGTTCAGTCTTTGGCCATTGCAGTAGGTGTGTGACCCTGAGTGGGCCAGTCATACATAAAGGAGCCCCTTTTCCTTGCTGTAACACATTTTTCCAGTCATCTGAGGCTCAAATGGTATGTCCTGCACAACCAGTTTCCCTACACATTCAAGACTTTACACATCTATTGTATCTTTTTAACATAGTTGTTTCAATTATGGATATGGCTGCCACATGTGATCGTACAAGCCATGTAATGAACACAGATGCCCAACTATGGGCAAATGGAAGCTGAAGTCTAGCCCAGGTATGGCTCACCAAGCTTTGCAGCCTGGAGTGCCTTTTCCCAATTGACACAAAGGCTGGCACTGATCTAACTAGATTGTAAGCTCCCTAAGAGCTGAGAACATTCTTGGTCATCTCTCTGGCATAGTTCCTGGCAGCATGCATCGTCAGAAGACTCAATAACTATCTGTTGAGTGAATTTCAGAGTACATTTTCAGACATAAAACTCTTACATGCTCCATCATTTTTTATCTATTTTATTCAATTATGCAAGAAATCAGTCAGTGCACTGACTTTACACTCTCTTAAGCATTTACCACAATGTCAAACACCTTAAGGATATTTAGTGAAGATTAATTTATTATGATATATGACCCTTGCTCATTTTCCATTCATTTCATCACATTTCCTTATTGTTTTCATCATCTCTTTTCTAAGTTTTACCTATTGTATTTTATATTCTAAAGAGCCTTGTATGATTGTAGTGCTCACACACATAATAAATTTTGAAGTTTTTGTAGTTAAATCAGAGGAGACATTGAGTCTGGCTAAGAATTTATGATTCCTAATGAACAACAGTACCATATACACAGCAGGAATCCAACAAATGTTGATTATTGACAAAAATCGTGATGATCATTGAGGTTAAAAATCGATACTCTGCCCATAGAGAGGTAAATGAGATAATAATTGAAGTTGCTTAAATTTTTTAAATTAAAAAACGACCTAATTCTGTGCAGGAAGAAAATTCTATAAACAACTAATATCTAGGTGTTGATTTCAAGTTTTTCTACCAGAAGACTCATGTAAACTAATGAGAAGATGTCCTTTACTCACTTGTGCTGATCTGTGAAAGGCCCTGATAGACAAGTTTATAAGCTATAGAAGCTACAGAATTTTCTATTCAATCTACAGAAGCTAACAAGGCTTCATCTGTGGTGAAAGACTCTGAAGTCAGACTGATGGCATTTGAATTCTAGCTCCATCATTTATTAGCCCTGTGATCTTGGCAAATTACTGAACTCATCTAGTTTCTTTCTGTAAAATGGGAATAATAATTTTACTTAACTCAGAAGTTGCCCTGAGGAATAATAAGATACTGTGTATAAAATATGTAACACAGGACCTGGATGATAGTAAATACTCAACACAAATTTGTGATTGTTGTTACAGATAATAAAGAACTTAAGAAACAAAGCAGACAGTAAAAGACCATAAATTTTCAAATATTGGGCATCTACAACATGCCAGTCATCATGTTGGTCAATTTTTATACTTTATTTTCTTAATTAGTTGTTTTAAAATTATGTAAGACACACATGCTCCCCTCCCCTGTAAAAGAATTAAAAGAACACAGCATGATTTGATGTGAAAGTGAAAAATAAAAGATCCCAGCTAACATTTGACATTGAGATTGAGCAACCTCTATTCCAGGGATTCAGAGATAACACTATAAACTTTCTTTTGGTAAGGTAGGATCATGTGCTGGTAGAGATTTTTATGACTATAATAGCATATATACATAACGTCCATCTTTTAGTACGCAAAGGCACTACATACTATCCCATGACTTGCTTATTTTTTTCATTTATTATATTTTGGTTTTCTTTCTGTATCACTTTTTAAACATAAATCTTTCATTTCAGAATAATTCCGCATTTATAGAAAGTTGTAGTATGAACTCACATGAAATATATTAAATGAAATATGTAATATTAACATATTATATAACCAAAGTACATGTGTCAAAAATAAGAAATTAATACTGGTACTTTTTTTAACCTGGTTTTTATTCAGATATCACTAGTTTTTCCACTACTGTCCTTTTTCTGTTCTAGGATCCAAACCAGTATACCATGCTGCAGTAGGTCCACATCAGTTTTTACTTTTCTACCTCACTCTGTCTCAACAACAGCATAGTATTGTATAGTGCAGATGTACCACAATTTACATAATCCTACTGACAGATTTTCATATTGCTTTTAGCCTTTGCTTATTACAAACAATACTGTAATGAATATCATTATGTGTATATCTTTGCTCATTTGTGCTGTATGATAATTTTTAGCAATAGAATTGCAGGGTAACAAGATGTGTACACTTTGAGTATAAATTTGATATACATATTGCCATATTGCCTTCAATGAAGTTTATACTAATTCATATGCTGCAAAATGTAAATTAGTTCTTATTTCTCTATAAGTCTTGCTAATCTGAGAGTGGGAATGGCATTTTGGTTTTTTCATTTGCAGTTCTTTAATGATGAGTAAAGCAGAGACTCTTTTCAGATGTTTATTGGCAATTTGTAGTTCATTTTTTATGAAGTGCCAATTTATCTCCTTGAAGTGTTCCTCTCCTGAGTTGTTCATCTTTTCCTTTTTGTTTATAAGAGCTCTTTTATATTAAGGAAATTAGCCATTTGTCATATTTGTTGCAAATGATCCTCCATGATATTTTGTCTTTTGATTTCGTTTACATTAATATTTTGCTATACAAAATTTAAAAAATTTTAATCACCGTCTTTCCCTTTATATTTCTGGGTTTATTTTTTGTTCCATGACAATATTCTTATTATAAAATATTTGCCTCTGTATACATTATTTCTAATCCTCACAATTCTGTCAAGTAGTTATTGCGACAAACCTCTTGATATTCTCCAGGAATGTTGAGATCTCTTCAAACACCAAATTTGTAAATATTACATTACTGCAAAGATCTTATGAAATCATTTCAAAAGATTAACACCATGACTCCAACTTTATTTTATTGGATTCCTCCTTATTTTTGAGGACTTACAAAATTGTTTGTAGAAACCTAGAGAAAGCTAGTATGAATCATGGACAATTCATCTTTGGTTGCCTTAAACTCTGATATTTGTGTCTCCTTTGATAGATTTCCCAAGACATTTTCTGTTGACGTGAGTCTTTTTTTATGCTGTTTGAATACACTGACTTATAACCCTTTTTCTTCTATGAACTTATTCAGCTCAGAAAGAGGTAAGCATTTCTGTGGCAATGATTTTTTTGTTTATGTCAATAGAAAATGCCATATCAGGTCCTTGAGCCAATCTTTCTTTGAGGTCAAAGTAGGTTGAAGGCTCTGCTAATGTCCTCACTCTATTGCTTCATAAAAACATTTGTACATGTTCCTAGGTTTCTCCTGGATTAAATTCTTGAGCATGATGTTTCTTGTTCTTCTCTTCAGAGTTAGTCATCTTTTCAATGTCTGCTAGATTTTCTACTCAGTTAATGGCTTTTATCCCCTGGTGGTAGAAGTTCTCACTGAAATAGTATTCCAAATTGTTTTTTCTTGTTTCCTGATTGATGATGTCATTTTTAACCCAAATATAAGCCATTGACTAATGTCACATCCCACTCTCTAACTTAACCAAAGAGCCCATCTCGTGGCTAAGATCCATCACTTCATTAATTTGTTCAATCTCATTGCTAATAGTTGAATTTCTTTTCAGAGCCATTTTCAAAGAAGGAAATTTTAAGCAATTTCATGGATAGATACTACTAAGTGGAGTAGGAAAATGAAACTGTATCAAAGTTTAGTTGCTGGGTGATTAACAAGATTTATTTATTAACCAAATGACTAGCTTATTTACTCACTTATTCAACAAATATTTTAAAGCATCTACTGTACACCAGGCATTGTTATAGGCTGCATGGTCCCTCATGGAGTTCAGTCTAGTGCTGGGATCATTATAGCCAGTATATATTGATTGCTTAATGCACTCCAGACAGTGTGCAGCATTTTTCAAAGGCTGTATATCAATTTTCCTCACTTGTAAGTTGGAGATAATAGTAATTATGTGTGAAGCTGTTGATAGAATCGAATAAAATAATATATGTATAACAAGGCTGGATACACACACACATACACAGAGTCAGATATATACATACACACATATATGTATATATAATAAACATTCAACCAATCTTAACTGTTATAGCTTTGGTATTATTATGATTTTCTTTATTATTTAATATAACCTTATAAAGTGGGGCTATTATTATCCTCATTTTACAGATAAGAAAACTTAAGAGATCTATCCAAGGAAGGCCATACAGTTAATAATAACAGAAGTAGGATTCAAATTGAGGTTCAGCGTATTTCTTTACCACTCAGCTATATAGTCTCCTATATGCTGGCTAGTATATAAAGTTCAAACTTCCTCTTTAGCTACATGTCATGGACTTTTCCAGTTAAAACTGCAAATGTTAAATTGGTAAATGCCATTTATTCTACTTATTACTTCCATTTTCTTGTTGAGAAAAAGAGGTTTAGAGAGGTCTTACATAGAAAAAGCGTCAGAGCTTAGATCTCAAAACAGTCTGGCTCCAAAGCTACAAACACTGAACAAAAGATTTTATTTTTAACCTTATTAAAACATAGTCATGGTGACAATTTCTATTCACATTTATGAAATATGCTTAATATTATTACTATAGTTATAGTGGTGAACATCATTATCAGCTCTTGACTGTACAATGACTTTGACTATATGGCTTCTTAAAAATAGTTAAAAATATAGAAATGTTTAACAAAGGATCTTGAAATACTTTAAAAAAGAAAAGAAATCCCTTAAGTATCACCATGAGCATTTTAAATATACTTTTTATTTTGGAGAAATTATAGATTTGCAAAAAAGTTGTTAAGATACAACAGAGAATCCACAGGTTCCCTTCCCAACTTCCTCCATGGTCAACATCTTACGTTACCGTCATCCATTTATCAAAACTAAGCAACTGACATGGAAGCATTATTAGTGACGAAACTACAGAGTTTATTTGGACTTTACCAGTTTTACCATTGATGTTCTTTTTCTGTTCCAGGATCCAACCCAGGGCACCACATTGCATTCAGTTGTCACGTCTCAACAGTCTCCTCTGGTCTGTGACAGTTTCTCAGGCTTTCATTGCTTTCCTTGAGCTTAACTGCCTTGAGTGATACTAGCCAGATATCCTGTAGGATGTCCCTCAATCTAGGTTTCTCCGATTTATTTTTCATGTTTTTATTGGAGTTATACTGTGAACATTTTTAAATGAAGGAAAAGAGAAAAACAATCCAAAAAAATCTTTATGGAAAGGCAACAAATCTCTGACCTACTCAGGTGGGGAGAATTGACAGAGCATATGTTGCAGGAGGAAGGTAGAGGAGGCTTGAAAGCTAAACGTTGTGTTTAGGTCAAGTTAAATTTGTGATGTTTTGAGTCATCAGAAGGGTAGATGGATGTATGAGTTTGGAGCCCATTGGAGAGGTCAGGGCTAGAGATATAAAATCCATATATAAAATAAATAAGCCCATATGCATGTAATATCAGTAATTTAACTTACTAGGAAGTCTATTTGTTCATTTATTTATTAATCAATTCATACATTTATCACTACTTCCCAAATATTTATTGCATACCTACCACCTATCAGACTCTAGTACAGTCATGCCAGTAACCTCTAAAGAGAAGAGTATGCAATCGAAGAAGGTGGATTCATGAGAAAACAGTATTAGAACTTTTAAAGAATATTTATTTTTATCTAAAAACAGAAGAAAAAAATTAAGTCTAACAAATACTTAGTAAATTGATACTGGCATCCCACTATTAATGAATGGAAAGTGTGAGTTATGCAATGTGGAGAACAATCCAGGGATTTCTTTATTTTCTTTCCTTTTAATATATTGTGATTTATTCCAGTTTATGTGTGCTGGGTTAAGTAGATTTACCAATTAGATTATTATTTTATTAAAATAACTCTCACTAAAATCAAAGTAGTTAAAAAAGATTTTTGGAAAGAAAATATAACTTGGAAATAGTAATACAAGGAAAAACAGAAGAAGTGATGGTAGAGATGACACATCTACTTCCAGCATGAGTGCTACATAAGCCATCTTGTTAAGCAGTGGGCAGATCAGAGATTTGGAAATATTTCCATGATGTGATTTTGGTGTAAAAATGACTTATGTGCGCTACTCAAGGCTGGGACTAAGGTGAGGCAAGAGAGGCATTCCCCTTGGGCACAAAATTTAAGAGGGCACCCAAAACTTAGTTTTTGCAACACTTAAAAAAGTCGAAAGTCATTTTTAAAAAGTCCAAATTAATGCAAAAATCTATGATGAACAAGATGTTAAAATTTTAAAGACAAGATTCGTACCACAAAAAACATCTTATACATGTACGCTAAAACTTGAAGACATAATTTTCCAACCTATTAAAAAATCTTTCAAGCAATGTAGTCCAAAGAGTTTTGAATCCATTTGTTAAAAATACAAAAATGCAACATCTTCTGGCTGACATCAGGGAAGAAAGCTACCAGTTGAATTTCAAATACTTCTCAGGTTTGGTAGATGGAAGTGATAAAAACGGATACTTGGCATTAGTAAGAGCAGCTATGGATACACTTCTTCAGTTAAGGTCTACATATCTTTTCTGAGTTTTTTTTTCTTTTTCAGCTTATGGCAGCCATTAAAACAAAGTACAGAAATAACCTGAATCAGACAATTTAATAACTGTTACATAAAGTATTTTAAAGATTTTTAAAACCACTGAAACCTAGTTAATCATATTGCTTTCATTAAATATTTTTAGTTAGAGTAACAAGGATTTTTATACCAATAATATAAAAAAAAACTCTTACAGTTACTTTACATATTTATTTCATCTATCTTATCCTTTTTACATTTTAAAACTGTTTATGTCTTACACAGCAGGACGTGTATATAACTTATGACATAAATATGTAGGTGTCTTTTGTGGAGGGTAGGGCGGGTAACTGAGAAAGCAATCGAAGTTTGGAGAGTGCAGGTACAGGTAATGCTGCAGGTGTTGGGAACAGGGTAGAATTGTTATCTCAGCATGCTGTGAAGTTACTGAACCCATGGGGTGTCTTCATCAAAGACACCCCACCGAATCTTTTAATAATGGAAGGTTTAGGAATGAGTGGGATTTGGAAAAACAATTATTGGAATATTTGTTCAGTATGCAGTAGAGCACAATGCTTACTGCCAGAGAAGAAATAAATCTAAAAACATTTTAATAAAGGATCATAGGTTCAAACTGCAGCCCTATCCTCTGAAGCTACCTCAGTAGGAGACTTGAACCTGCTGGAGAACAAGTTCCCTTAAACGGGGCAGGAGAGTGCCGCTCTAATGGATGGTGCGTGTGTGGAGAATTGGGACACCATTTCTTTGAGGAAAGGGCTGTTGCCCGCCCCTAGTAGGAGACGGGCCTGGAGGCCACCGCAAGCCGGGACACTCAGAGGGGTGGGGAGAGGGGACAACTGGCTGGGACCGCGTCTGAGGGCTGAGGCCGAGAGGAAGCCCGTGGAGCTCTCTTCCGGGAAGAGGCCAGCGGTATGTGAAAAGGGGACGAGGTTCGGGCGCTTTTCTAACGGCAAGGGACAACATCACAGGTGGTAGGATCAGGTAACGGGCTTTAGGCTGAGTCTCGCTGGTGGGCAGGAGTCCGAAGAGCCCAAGAAGCCATGGAGTACTCTGAGGCCTGGTCTTCTCCCTGCCGACAGAGGGCATCCCGAGATGGACGCTCCGGAATCCCTCTAACAAAAAGCATTTGCTCGGCTGCTCAACCAATTTTGTACATCCTGAGGCTGAATAAGAGCTGAGGTAATTAGACGTAACAGCTGCCTGGGAACCTGGAACACCCGGCTGGGAGTCCGACGCCCCGAATTCTCGCGAGAGCGGCCGCCGCCATTTTTCCATTGATTGCAGCGCGCTGGGGGAGGGGCCGACGGCGGCGGCGGCGGCGGAGCCGCGGGTCGGTTTCTGCGCGTTGGTGTCTCAGGCCCAGGGCGAGGCCTCCGCGGTTGCCGGAGAGCAGGTAGCGGAGAGGATGACTGCCGCTGCCATTCTCTCGTGAGGTAGAGAGCCACCACCATCCTCCTCCTCTCCCGCAGGGTGGAGAGGAGCTTCCAGAGCCTGAGCGATGGTGCCCGGCGAGGAGAACCAACTGGTCCCGAAAGAGGTGAGGGGCCAGCGGAGGCGGCTAGGCCCAAGGCCTGCGGCCGCTCAAGGCAACGCAGGCTCGCCCGGAGGCCGGCTGCGGGCCCAACTCGGGTGCCGGCTCGGCTGTGGGGAGGGAGGAGGTGTAGTGGTGTGGGCTGTGTGGTGGGTGCGGCGAGCAGCTGGGAGACCCGCCTGGGTCTAGGGGGCCGGGGAACGGAGACCTCCCCGCTCGGCTTAGTGGGGCTGGGCAAATAAAGGAGCGGACTGGAAGAATCAGGCCCTGCTTCGGGGGAGAAGGTGGCCTTTGTAAGTACTTATTTAACATGTCGAGCCTAGATAATTTCAAAGAAAAAATTCTCGAACAGTTGGTAATGGGCACCACAGGGTGACGGTGCTGCTTCTGGTTTTGACAGTAGCCGAGGGTAGCTTTCAGGGCTTGTGAAATCTACACCCAACTTGAGATCTGTCGGAGGACAGAGTTAACTGTTCGGACTTTCTCAAACTCCTCTTACTTGATAGCACTATTGGCCTGCTCAAGTGGGGCCTACCGAAGATCGTTGAAAAGTAGTAAATGTGACTTTCATGTAAAGGTAAGAGATACCTAAACATTGCCATATGGAGAGCTGAACTACTTTTTGGAGTTGGGTTGTGTTTGCCGTTTGGAGGACTTCTTAAATTCTTAAACCCAAGTGATATGACAAGCCTTCACTTCTTGGCTTCTCATGAATAGTAGTAGAAGATTAATGGTAGAATCCAGTACAGGCCAGTAAATTTCAATATATTAATAGTATCCCTGTTGGCTTTATAAATATCTTAAGCATATCCAAACGTGTATTTTTAACTGGTTGATCATGCTTTAGATTTTTATTTCTCATATACCTTAAATAGAGGCCAGAGTCTGGTTGAAATGAGCTGTGTAGAATCTTGATATTTATGAGTGATGTTTATTAAAAATTCTTAATTTTCTTCCTCTTTGTAGCAGTTTCTTGCTATTTCAGAAAGCTCTGACACTGCAAATGTGACATTGTTATGTATCTATGATAAAATATTTTTCCAATTTTATCAGGTAAAGTTTTGCAAGGACAGTTTTTAAAAAACTCAGTTATGGTGTCAGTATTTATTCATCAAGCATTATTAACTCTGTGCAAAGTAGATTACAGATGAATTAGAGTCTACTCCTAAAGGGAACACTAGTAATACTCACTGAGTTCCAATTAGGGTCTACGTACTTTACTAGGTAAGTAAGTAGATCTTATGCAAGGATGGAAGTGATAGTGCTATAAGAAAGATATAAACATGCATTTTCTTTTAGAGCTACATATTGCTGGTTTTCACGGTTATAAAAAACAGTTATACTTCCTTACTTTTTTGACCATTAGAGAAACATGCTATAGGTGGAACTCTGTTTAAGAAGCCTCAACATCAGATTTCTTTCCC
The DNA here is from genome assembly GCF_030020395.1 of Manis pentadactyla. Lineage (NCBI taxonomy): Eukaryota > Metazoa > Chordata > Mammalia > Pholidota > Manidae > Manis > Manis pentadactyla. Next base: position 51,838,074 of record NC_080027.1, read on the forward strand.
TAATAATTTGATGTATAGAAAATATGATATAGATACACAGTTTCACAGGAACATATCTGTTGTGTAAAAACTGATAATGTAATACTGCTTTTACTTTTGGATTTTAAGATTCAGTGTTTCTCTCTCTTTTAAGACTAACTCTCTTACCTGAGGCTTCAAGCAATCTCAACTTTTTTTTCTTCTTCTACTTTTTCTGTAGATGCCTTTTTTCCCCCTCTTTCTGTTCCCTAGACTCATCTTTAGGATTTTCTTTTTCCCTGACTCTCTTCATAATTCCTGGAAGCATGACAGTACTCTCAAATCTGAAGACTCACTTGAAGTCATTGCCTTTTTTAGCTAGCCAACTAGTTCTTTTTTTAATCGCCGTATTCCTATTCTTTTTTTTTTCTTGCTTGCTTGCTTTTCCTGAATTTTTTGATGCATTGATACTTAAAGAAAAAAACCCCACCATTCTTTGATTTTAGTAATACTATACTTTTCTGTTCTTGTTTTCTACCTATTTGTCCTGTCTGCTCTCTCATTTAGTCAGTGCCTTTTTCTTCTTTGCTGTGATCTTAATTATCACTTTTTTTGGTCTTCGTCATCCTCTGCCTAGTCTTTTTAGAATCATACAGTGCTAAAGCTGAGAGAAAGTATAGTGGTCATCTAGTAACTTAAACCCCTTCACTTTACAGATAAGGAAATTAGAGCTAAATGATTGAAAGAGACTTGTTCAGGGTCGCATGAGTAAATGACAGAGCTAGGACTAGAACTCAATCCCCTGCCACTGTTCCTTGATTATACTCTTATTTTATAGACCCCTCCATGTAACATAGAGGCTCAATAAAGATTGTTTGTAGCTCTCTAAGTACATTTACTATGTGAAAATAATTGCAAAATTAAAACATTTTTTGCTTCTGTTATAACGGCTTATTGTCAACAATCCAGAGGATTTTTTTTTTTTTTTTTTAAGGACTTTTGTATAGGGAATCTCTAACCCCTACTAGATTTAGATCTTGGTTAGGTGTGTAGTACAAGAAGTTAGCAAACTGCAACCCATGGGCCAAATCCAGCCTTCAGTCTTGTCTTCATATGGCCTATGAGTTAAGAATGACTTTCACATTTTCAAATTGTTGACAAAAATAAAAAGAATAATAATATTGTGTGACACATGAAAATAAGTGAAATCCAGATTTTGGTATTCTTAAAATTTTATTGGGACATAGGAATATAGCCATACCCACTTATCTACTCTGCTCTGTGGTTACAGCAGAGTTCAGTAATTGCTACAGGTGGTGTATACAGGGTAGATGAAATTACTTAGCTTGTATTCAAGGCCTAGTGCAGTTGATTCTGGCCACAATCTACCTTTTCTGGTTGTCTCTTCTTCCATGAAACAAGTTTTTAATGCAGCCAAACAGGTTTCTCTCTAATTTGCTTTTTACTTCTATTTGTGCTATTTTCTTTTTCCTACTTTCCTGCACCAGTTCAGAACTTTGATACACATTTTTCTGTAAGTACCTCAAATCTTCTTTATTTTTAAAAGCCTTTTTTGACCATTTTAACTTTGGAATTTCTCCTCCTTAGAAGATCTTTATACATGAATCAAATTCATTTGACAATAAAGAGTGCTTTGTGACATCTGTTATAGTCTGAGACTGTAATGTAGTTCCTCAGCAGTGCTATGTATATTTTATATATTATAGGAATAGGCCAGTATCCTTCCTGGAGCAGATTTTAAATAATAATCATTGAGGTGGTCACAGGATTGTAAGGAAACTTAGAATTCTAACTGATTATCCCCTCCTTGGATGTTTTCCCCCACATCCTTGGCAAACTGTTTTTGCTTAAATACCTTCATGACTAATCTCTGATAGCACCGTTGTCTTAGAAGAGATCTTTTATTTTAAGTTTTTGAGTTGAGGGAAATCTAGATTTCTATAGCTGCCGTCTTTTGGTAGTTGCCTTTGGACAGTAGAGAAATGTTAATTCATTTTTCATAGGATAATGTTTTCTCATTGTTGAGGATGGGGGAGGGAAGCAGGAGGGCCATCCCTTTCTATTCTACAGTCTGAGCATTCTCAGTTCTTTTAACTTTTTCAGTTGCTGTCTTTTAGACATAATCCAGCATTTTTAGTACTCCTAAGTTGTACCTAGAGAAGAGCAAAGAGAGTATGTATGGTTCATTGTGGTTAACAACAAAGCTTTTCACATCCTTTTTTTCACTCTGCTATGTGTGTTTGAAATGTTGTATATTGATAATTGGCTTTCAGGTCTCTTGCTTTTCATATAATTCTAATTTTTATTTATTGTTCTGTTGTTTTTATTTAATTTCCTTACAAGGGGTTGTGACATTAGTATTTATTGAGTTCTACTGTGCATATTACTGTACTCTACCATAAGGGGAAAACTTAGAAGTATAAAGAATTCATTCTTCAAGTATCTTATAATTCATGATAAGGTACATATTTACTAATGCTTTTAAAATAATGCATTCACTGTAGTGCTTAAAGTAGTGTCCAAAGAGTATAAAAATGTAGAGAAGTGGAAAAATGAAAGAAAATGAGTAAGAGCATGTAATCATATTGCAGTGAATTTTTTCCTGCCTCTCTTTTCCATGCAATAAACACTATGCCTATCTCAACTAATGAGGATGATAGTAATAATCAACATTTATTGAGCTTTATGTCAGATACTGTTATATGTGCTATGTGTGTAGGAACTCATTTGAGCTTCACAATGATCTCACACTACATAAGGGCCATTGATATTGAGAGCTCTCAAAACATTAGCACAGCTTGCTTTTCATCTCTGTTGTCTGTTTTTTTTTTAAATAAAGTCCATCAGTATCTATTACATAACATGTCAAGTGAATATTCTTTTAATATTATTTCTCCTAATTAAATTACCTGAGGAAATGTGTTGCGGTGGTTATTCTTGTTTTTGGTGGTTCTTTCAAAATTAGCCTTTTTTCTTAAACTTGGGGTGCTGATTCTCCTTTACCAATAAGAGGCAAGTATGTCACAGTGTAGCACAGAGAAGACAAGTAGGGACTCTGTGGCATCTTACTGCACTGACGAGACAGTGACTGCAATAGGTTATTGGGGGGGACTCGATAATAAGGCTGAATGTAGTAACCACATTGTTTTTCTTGTGAAACCTTCATAAGATTGTGTATCAATGATAACTTAATAAAAAAAAGAGGCAAGTATGTCAAGTAACACTCATTAGTGGTTTACATAAATCAGAGTGTTTAATAAAAATCATTAGTTAAGTATTTCAGATATTATTGGAAATGCTCATTTAATAAAGTGAAAAGGCCTGAATGCAGATTGTATATGGTTCCACTTTGTCAAGGAAAAAGAACAATTTAAGTTTATATGCATTGAAAAATTAGAAGGAGCACTCTAAATTATTAACAATTGCTGTTTCTGGAGAGCTGGATTATTGGACTACATTTAGTTTTTTCTAACATATTTCAACAATGACCATGTATGTCACTAAAAATAGAAATTTAGATAATCTGTAGTTTTTGAGTTAGTTACTTATATAGTGTTATATTGCCATTTTTTATGCTCATGCATTTTATTTTCCCCCAGTCTTTCTGATCTGTGTATTAGCTACAGAGTAATCTGATTCACTTGTATGGCTTCAATCTTCTATTGAAATGTACACATTTATATTTCTAGCCCTTCCTCTCTTCTAGATTCAAATATTCACTTGCATGTTAGGTATCTCTACTTGGTTGTTACTCTAGGATCTGCAAATTAAATATGGGTAATAGTAAGCTCATTTCTCTTCTCTCCCTCTTCTCATATCATACTCTCCATGTAATTCTCTGTATTCTCTTGTTCAGTTAATGTCATTACCACTTATTTGCTTAAGTTAGGATATTTTTTAACTCCTTTTTCCTTTTCTTTACATGTAGTTAGTTTATCACTTAGGAAATACTTCTTATACCCTTACCTTTCACTCCATTGCTCTATTTTCTCATTCAGATATAGTCTTCTAAATGGTCTTTCTGCTTCTAGGCTCTTCTCTTACTTAGCCATCCTTCCCACAAGCTGCCAGAGTTACTTTAAAACAGATGAAATTATGACTTAACTGCTTTAAAGTTTATAGTTATTACCCTCTAATTGCAAATTGAGTAATAGGTACTATTTATAAGCACTGTGTGCCAGACACAATGCTAAATAATTTACATACATTATCTCATTTAATTCCTATAGCAGTCCTTTAAGGCAGCTATTATTTTTTATTATCTATTTTGTAGATGAAGAAAGTAAGGCTTAAGGAGGTTAAGTGCCTTGTTCAAAGTTGTATAGCTTTTTGATTTTAAGATAGTGTGGGCTTAACCAGCAAGAAAGTTCTTCATTATCTAGCCTCAATTAATTTTTTTAAATTTAATTTTTCTCTGAGTCATATGTCACATATTTTAAGTAGTTGAATAGCTCTGTAGGACTATTTACAAACATAGTAGTTCTGTGCTAATTCTCGTTGGGGTTTCCAGAGGAAACTACTTTCAACTCATTCTTTTGATGTCTATCTCTTTATCTTAAAATGGCATACTTAAATTTAAAGTGTTCCTTCTTGATGTTTCAGTTTAAGGGATTATCTACTGACTTTCCACAGTGGAAGATATGGATATGGTTTACCACTATCCCCAACCACACACAGACACACTGATCCCGCCCATTCCTCCTAATATTGGCATGCTGCAAGCTGTTTGAATACATCAGTATTCAAAGTTTATACTGATGTGACTATTATTATTGAGCCATGTAGTTTGTATGATTATTTCCCTTTCCTATACATCATTTTGTTTTCCCTGAGTTAATTTTTTTTTTTTAATTTGGTTTTGCTTAGTTTTTAGTCTATCATTAATTTAGCCAAGTAGTTCTCAAGCAGGGGCAACCCGTGGACATTTGGCCACGTTTGGTGGGTGGAGAGAGGGCAGGGAGTGTGCTACTGATACCTAGTAAGGGGGAGCCCTCCCTGCTGCCACTCATCCTACAGTGCACAGGACAGCCTCTCGCAACAAAGAATTATGTGGCCCAAAATGTCAATAGTGGCACTGTTAAGAAACCCTGATTTAGTAAAAATTCTTTCTGAAGTGTATAAATCTCCTCATATTATGTTCAGACCTACCCATTTTTTTGTTTGAATTTGATTGAATTGCAACTGTTTTAGATTTGCCTTTACTGTTATCTTCATGATTCCTCTCAGGTCTCTCTTTGTATTGGAGCTCCTGGTTTTGTATCTGATGTTTTTATCTTTCTTTGCTTGCTTTTCTTCCCATTTTGGAAGGGTATTTTCAATAGCTTTCTGGATGGGATGTAATTTTTTCAAGACCTCATTTAATTCTGAAAATGTTGTTTCTACCTTCTTGTATAGTTTGGGCAGAGAATTGTTGATCAGAAATAATTTTCTCTCAGAATTTTGAAAACATTGCTCCATTTTCCTCTTTTTTCAGCATTGCTGTTGAGACGTGAGATGCCTGGAAGATTTTTTTCCACTATTTTGACTTCTTTTTTCCTTTCTGGAAGTTTGGAGAATCTTTTTCCTTAGAGTTATGAAATTTTATGTTATATGTCATGGTGTAAGTCTGTTTTTATCCATTTCTGCTGGGTTTAGGATAGTCTCACTCAATCTGGAATTTATCTCATCAGTTCTGGAAATTTCCTTAAATAATTTCTTTGATTTCCTCTCCTTTGTTTTCTCTATTCCCTCTCTTGAATTCCTATGAGTTAGTTATTGGGTCTCCTGGGTTTCTCTAACTTTCTTGTCTGTTTTCATCTATTTTCCATTTCTTTTTCTTTACCTCCCTACTTTCTGGGAGATTTTTCTCAACTTTATCTTCCAATTCTTACATGAAGGTCTTTTTTCTGCTTCCATATTTATAATTTCTAAGCACTTAATTTCTGAAAACATTTTTAATGCTGTTTTTGTTTTATAGATGCAGTGTCTTCTTTTATCTTTCTTGAGAAATTATTGGTAGTTTCCTTCTCTGCATATTCGTTTTTCCAAATTTCCTTTTTCTGTTTGTTTACTTGGGGCTTTGTCTTTCATATTAGATGCTTTCCTTGGATGTGTGGTGATCCTTAGAAGGCAATGTTCATCTTTAAAAAGCTGAGTGGAAACTGCCAGTGGGTGACGATGGTTTTTCCCGTAGGGTGCCCCGTAGGGTGACATATCTGGGTAATTTCCTTGTAGACTCCCAGTAATACATCTTTTCTCTTCTGCTGAACTGATTTCCTAGAAAAGATTTCTGATCTTTTGCCTGGCAAGAGCAGTAGGAAACGGGGATGTGGGTTTCATCATTAAGCATGCAGATACACTTTCTTTTAATTTTCCAGTTTTCAGTGCAGCATCCTTCAGATTCATTTGAGTCTGGCATCTTCTAGTCCAGAGACACCCTGTTTTATGTTCTCAGTGTGTGTTTATTCTTTTGCTAGGAAGGGTCGGAGTAGAAACGGGGTTCTGGGATTCTAACCGTTCCTAAGCAGACTTCCGTCTGCTCTCCGGTTTGGACTCCACTCTGACTTCCAGTGTTTGAAACTGCCAATTCCTGAGCCTTTTAGATTATTTTTTCCTTAAAAAATATATTTTTTTAATGGAAGAGTTGCAAAAAGAATACAGAGTTCCTGTATACCCTTCACCAAGCTTCTTCTTATGTTAACATCTTATTTAACCGTAGAATACTTAAAAATAATAAATTAACCTTAGTATAGTACTGTTACCAACACTACAGAATTTATTCAGATTTTATTAGTTTTTCCACTAGTGGCCTTTTTATTCCAAGGTCCAAATTTAGGATCCCACATTGCATTTAGTTGTCATGTCTCCTTTGTTTCCTTTTATCTGTGACAATTCTCAGTTTTAACTTCTCTTTCATGACCTTGACACTTTTGAATAATACTGGTAAATTACTTTGTAGAGCTGTCTGTTTGGAGTGGATTGAGGTTATGCATGCAAGAGAAGGCTATCACAGGCATGATGTGTCCTCAGTGCAACATATGGAGGAGGTGGGAAAACATAATGGTGATATGTATTACTTGTGATGTTGATTTGATCACTTGGGTGAGGTGGTGTCTACTGGGTTTCTCCACTGTGAAGTTACTTTTTCCTCTTTAATGATTACTTAATAGTTGGAGACCATGCAGATACCTGTTCCTGCTTAAACATCAGCTCACTAATTTTAACATCCATCTATGGATCTGATCTTATTACTATTGCATTCTAATAGTGATTTTCTATTTCCCTCATTATTTCTACACTTACCAATTGGAATTCTTTTGTGAGGAAGGGCTGTTGTTCATATTTATTGGATAAATGAAAATGAATAATAGTTGTTAAATATGCTAGTCGTTACAGTTACAGTTCTGATTTATGACTTGTCAGCTAAATATCTTTATGTGTATAGGACAAATCCTAAATGATTGATTCGACATTTTTTTTAATATCATATATTGTTGATGTAAAAGTACTGATCTAATTGCTTTGAGAACTGGAACATGTAACAAAGTACAAATATTAAAAACAAATTTCTGGGCCTAATGAGATCCTGAGAAAAATCAGTTTAGTATGTATAGATGTTTGTTAAAATATCCAACTAGTTTACCAAATTATTGGTTTATGAAATTCAATGTGAAGTATTATTTTAAAACAGGATCCATATTAAGGATAGTTTGTTTCTGAGAGAACTCTATATGTTTGATAATTCTGATTTCCTGTAACTCTAGAGTAGAATTAATTGACATGGATGGAAGAGATTTATACTGGTTATGCTTTAGATTTGATGTAGTATAGCTAACTGCTATAAGACTTGCAAAATCTTTCAAATATTAACATAGCATGCTTGTATTAAATAAACATAGTAGCTTTCCAGTAGAGAAAAATTAAGGGCTGGTAAGTAACATGATTAAGAAAAAAGGTCTAGAATTTTAATCTTTCTGTATATAGTAAATCGATACCTTTGGTAAGATTACAGGTTTAACTTGAAGAAAACCATGAACCTCATTTATGACTAAAGTGAAATATTCTAGTATAAATAACCAAAGCATTGTAGTTTGACAGTAAACACCTTTCTTGTTTCAGATGATACTTCCTGTTTTTATTTAATCATAAATACTTAATGATTATACTTTAATTTTTCTTAGTGTAGATTTCCATAGCTCTGATGCAGTAGAATTCATTCATGCAGTTAAGCATTGAGTTAGGAGCTGCCAGGATCCAGAGATTCAAAGATGAATAAGGAACCTGACCCAGTTCTAGATGCTAGTCTGGTCTAATGGAAGAGACAGACAGGGTAAGGAGACAAATGTATAACATGGAAACAAAGTGGGAACATAGAAGAGGGAGCCACTAGCTTTATCTAGGGGATTGTGTGAGAACATAGTATTTGATCTAGTCAAAAAGGATGACTTGATTGCCAGGTAGAGAGGGAGGTAAAATAAGAGCTTTTAGTTAAAGGAATAGCATTTAAGGCACTAACGATTGTACCACATTTTAGAAAGAGCCTGGGGTTAAGTGAGAGAAGATAGTTCAGGCAGGTTATGTCTTAAAATTCTCAAGGCTTTGTATGCTTATAAGGAGTTGAGATTTTTATTGTATAGATATTAGGTGGCCAGAAATATTTTTCTTTTCCTCAGAAAAAAATTTATAGATTTGTTTATAATTGTTACAAAGCTTAATTGCTAAAAGTTGTTCCCTGATGTTTTTTATTTTCATGAATGCTTTATGTCCCTGCATTAATGTGAAAAGTTTACACTTAAATAAGAATGGGGAGGGAGGAACTTGTTAATATTCTCACTTTTCTTTTGCGATTATCTAATTAGGTACTTCTTTTGTTTAAGAATGAAATGTTTGCCATGATAATGCTTTTTTTTTTAATTTTTTTTATTTTGGTATCATTAATCTAAAATTACATGAAGGACATTATGTTTACTAGGCTCCCCCCTTCACCAAGTCCCTCACACATACCCCTTCACAGTCACTGTCCATCAGCATAGTAAGATGCTGTAAAATCACTACTTGTCTTCTCTGTGTGGCACAGCCCTCCCCGTGCCCCCCCACACTATACTTGCTATTCATAATACCCCCTCTCTTTTTCCCCACCCTTATCCCTCCCTTCCCACCCATCCTCCCCAGTCCCTTTCCCTTTGGTAACTATTAGTCCATTCTTGGGTTCTGTGATTCTGCTGCTGTTTTGTTCCTTCAGTTTTCCTTTGTTCTTATACTCCACATATGAGTGAAATCATTTGGTACTTGTCTTTCTCCGCCTGACTTATTTCACTGAGGATAATATTCCCTCTAGCTCCATCCATGTTGTTGCAAATGGTAGGATCTATTTTTTTCTTATAGCTGAGTACTATTCCATTGTGTATATGTACCACATCTTCTTTATCCATTCATCTACTGATGGACATTTAGGTTGCTTCCATATCTTGGCTATTGTAAATAGTGCAGCAATAAACATAGGGGTGCATCTGTCTTTTTCAAACTGGAGTGCTGCATTCTTAGGGTAAATTCCTAGAAGTGGAATTCCTGGGTCAAATGGTATTTCTATTTTGAGGAACCTACATACTGCTTTCCACAATGGTTGAACTAATTTACATTCCCACCAGCAGTGTAGGAGGGTTCCCCTTTCTCCACAACCTCGCCAACATTTGTTGTTTGTCTTTTGGATGTTGGCCATCCTAACTGGTGTGAAGTGATATCTCATTGTGGTTTTAATTTGCATTTCTCTGATGATTAGCTATGTGGAGCATCTTTGCATGTGCCTGTTGGCCATCTGAATTTCTTCTTTGGAGAAGTGTTTGTTCAGCTCCTCTGCCCATTTTTTAATTGGCTTATTTGCTTTTTGTTCGTTGAGGTGTGAGAGTTCTTTATATAATTTGGATGTCAACCCCGTATCAGATATGTCATCTATGAATGTATTCTCCCATACTGTAGGATGTCTTTTTGTTCTACTGGTGGTATCCTTTGCTGTACAGAGCTTTTTAGTTTGATATAGTCCCACTTGTTCATTTTTGCTTTTGTTTCCCTTGCCCAGGGAGATATGTTCATAAAGAAGTTGCTGATGTTTATGTCCAATAGATTTTTGCCTGTATTTTTTTCTAAGAGTTTTATGGTTTCATGACTTACATTCAGGTCTCTGATCCATTTCGAATTTACTTTTGTGTATGGGGTTAGACAGTGATCCAGTTTCGTTCTCTTACATGTAGCTGTCCAGTTTTGCCAACACCAACTGTTGAAGAGGCTGTCATTTCCCCATTGTATATCCATGGCTCCTTTATCTTATATCAGTTGACCATATATGCTTGAGTTTATATCTGAACTCTTTCTGTTCCACTGGTCTATGGGTCTGTTCTTGTGCCAGTACCAAATTGTCTTGATTACTGTGGCTTTGTAGTAGAACTTGAAGTCAGGGAGCATAATTCTGCCTGCTTTATTCTTCCTTCTCAGGATTGCTTTGGCTATTCGGGGTCTTTTGTCATTCCATATGAATTTTGGAACTATTTGCTCTAGTTCATTGAAGAATGCTGTAGGTATTTTGATAGGGATTGCATTGAATCTGTAGATTGCTTTAGGCAGGATGGCCATTTTGACGATATTAATTCTTCCTAGCCAAGAGCATGGGATGAATTTCCATTTATTAGTGTCCTCTTTAATTTCTCCTAAGAGTGTCCTGTAGTTTTCAGGGTATAGGTCTTTCACTTCCTTGGTTAGATTTATTCCTAGGTATTTTATTCTTTTTGATGCAATTGTGAATGGAATTGTTTTCCTGATTTCTCTTTCTGCTAGTTCATCGTTAATGTATAGGAATGCAACAGATTTCTGTGCATTAATTTTGTATCCCACAACTTTGCTGAATTCAGATATTAGATCTAGTAGTTTTGAGGTGGATTCTTTAGGGTTTTTTATGTACAATATCATGTCATCTGCAAACAGGGACAGTTTGACTTCTTTCTTGCCTATCTGGATGCCTTTATTTCTTTGTGTTGTCTGAGTGCCGTGGCTAGGACCTCCAGAACTGTGTTGAATAAAAGTGGGAAGAGTGGGCATCCTTGTCTCATTCCCGATCTTAAAGGAATAGCTTTCAGCTTCTCGCTGTTAAGTATAATGTTGGCTGTGGGTTTGTCATATATGGCCTTTATTATGTTGAGGTACTTGCCCTCTATACCCATTTTGTTGAGAGTTTATATCATGAATGGATATTGAGTTTTGTCAAATGCTTTTTCAGCATCTATGGAGATGATCATGTGGTTTTTGTGCTTCTTTTTGTTGATGTAGTGGATGATGTTGATGGATTTTTTTGAATGTTGTATTGTCCTTGCATCCCTGGGATGAATCCCACTTGATCATGATGGATGATCTTTTTGATGTATTTTTGAATTTGGTTTGCTAATATTTTGTTGAGTATTTTTGCATCTATGTTCATCGGGGATATTGGTCTGTAATTTTCTTTTTTTGTGGTGTCTTTGCCTGGTTTTGGTATTGCTTTGTTTTTTTTAACCATTCTAGTAAGTATGTGGTGATATCTCTCCCTGGTTTTAATTTGCATTTCTCTAATGACTGATGATGTAGAGCATCTTTTCATGTGCTTAAGGTTTTTTATTAAGTTTGATCTTAAAAAGCATACTTTATGTAAATATTATATGTTTAAAGTTTTGCTAGGTCCTGATAGGAGAGATAGAAGAGTACCTATTCTCAAGGAGTTTATGATTTCCACAGGGAGAACTGATGATGTGTTAGATGAAAGGGGCTATAATTTTGGTAGGCCCTTTGAGAAACGGGTTCACATAGTAGCTGGTCTGGTGGAAAGTTCAGTGGTTTGAGAATTAGGAAACTTAGTGTGACTTTGCCTTAGTCGCCTAAGCTTTCTGAGTCTTCCTTTTTGTCTTTTTTCAAATGAAGGACCAGATAAGGTTTAAAATTTGTCTCTTAATTATAAGCCTGTGTAAACTCTATAGTAGTAGGCTTTTTTAGTAGTATGTTCTTAAACTCTGTGAGAAGGCCATACAATCAGAAAACAAAAGTTCTTTGCAGGTTTTTCCTGTCTGATGAAATTCCTATTACCCCAAAAGAGATACTCTTGAAATTTTAAATATTATAAATTATAACAAATTTTCTAATAGTCAGTGATTGCATTTTTCTTAGATCTATTATAAGGATTGTAACTGACAGTTCTATAACAATACCTTTTGTATGATATTTTATTATTATTATTTATAGGGAATTTTCAAGTTATTCTTTCTTGATCTTCAGAAAAAACGCTTTGTAGACCCTGAAATTGAGAGCTAAGTGACTTACATAGGATTACACAGCTAGAAGAAAAGTAGCCATCTTGACTTGAGGGTTCTAATTTACCCTCTGTAGTACTTTGCTCTTTGCACATAGGCCACTCCAGTAGAGAATAAACAGTCTTTAAATAGTTCTTTATTCCTTAACAGTTTTCTCAATTGTATAATTTTATGTTGAGTATTATAATAATGTAATATTTTTACATTAAAATTATTATAGATGTTCTAAATAAAAATCATGGTACTTAATAAAAAACCTCAATAAGCTTCTTTGATTTAGTAATAATGCAGTAGAACATTCAAGACCTGTAAACAGCTCAGTTGTATCACAAGCTGAGTCACTGCTTGTCAACAGCAACTTACAGAAGAAAATTCAGCTGTAATAAAAAAATAAAGATAACAGGAATAGTAAAGGACATGTTTCTCCTCCTGAGAGTAGTTTGTTTGGTTTCTAAGTTTAGATGCCTACAGTATATTATTAGTGGGTTACCCATTACCAATAGTAGAACAACTATTAAAAGGAATAAGGTAGAAGTGGATAGAGTGTCAGGATAGAAGTGAGAGGAAAATCAATGTCATTATAATTTTAATGTCATAAATATGTCAACATTCTAAAGTCATCAGAAAGCCTGTATTTTTTAGATGTTTTCATATGTGATCTGGGCAAGTCACTTCAGGTTGCTGAATTTTTTAATTCATCTGTAAAATAAGGAACTTGATCTGATGTCCAAAGGTCCATCTAGCTTTAAATATTATAATTCTTTGTCATGTGTCGTGAGTCATCTGGCTGATTGTTTCTTAACTGTCAAGTGAAACATGTTGAGCATAGTTATTGAAAAGTATTTTTTTAATATTCTAAAGCCTTACAAATTAGTTTACTACAAATGGATTGACGGCTTCATTTGTTATTTATTACAACTAAAAATAAGTTACATAATCAAAAGAGGTTTATATTTTTAGCTTTATAATTAATATATAGTTCTAGGAGCTTCTTTTATGGGTATTTTAGAAGAAAATGGAATACAGTTGTCTGAGGGACACCCTAATACTATACTACTAAGGATAGGTATGAAAATATTTAATTTTAGAAAATTTTAAAATCATCCTGAATCTAAGTCACACTATTATACTTTATCACTTGAATGTGCTGTGTAATTTGAAAACATGTCATATATTGGTAGTTGATGTTATAGCATGTTGTATATTAGTTTAAATTTTAAAGTCCTTATTTTGATATACTGAACAAGTACCTGTTAATGATATACATTACTTTATCAGAGAATTTGTATTTCATAAAGTAGAAAGTACTTATAATATTTTTATGCTTTGAACCAAGCTTTTAGAAGAGGTAAAAAGTCATCTTTTAGAAAATTCCTGTATGAAGATTTGAATTTAGAAAGTAGGCTGAAGCAGGTCATGATTACTATTCCTTTAAATAGTAAAACTCTTGCACTAAAAAAATTTCAAATTTTAAATTCAGTTTGGAAATTTTTCAAACATTCACAATACATTTTTAGATATTTACTTAAGTTTTTTTTATTAAAGTATTATTAATATACACTCTTAAGAAGGTTTCACATGAAAAAACAATGTGGTTACTACATTTACCCATATTATCAAGTCCCTACCCATAACCCCATTGCAGTCACTGTCCATCAGTGTAGTAAGATGCCACAGATTTGCTATTTGCCTTCTCTGTGCTACACTGTCTTCCCCATGACCCCTCACACCATGTGTACTAAACATAATACCCCTCAATTCCCTTCACCCTCCCTCCCCACCCACCCTCCCACACCCTTCCCCTTTGGTAACCACTAGTCTTTTCTTGAAGTCTGTGAGTCTGCTGCTGTTTTGTTCCTTCAGTTTTGCTTTGTTGTTATACTCTACAGATGAGGGAAGTCATTTGGCACTTGTCTTTCTCTGCCTGGCTTATTTCACTGAGCATAATATCCTCCAGCTCCATCCATGTTGTTGCAAATGGTAGGATTTCTTTCTTTCTTATGGCTGAATAGTATTCCATTGTGTATATGTACCACATCTTCTTTATCCATTCATCTACCAATGGACTACTTAGGTTGCTTCCATATCTTGGCTATTGTAAAAAGTGCTGCAATAAACATAGGGGTGCATATGTCTTTTTGAATCTGAGAACTTGTATTCTTTGGGTAAATTCCAAGGAGTGGGATTCCGGGGTTAAATGGTATTTCTATTTTTATTTTTTTGAGAAACCTCCATATTGCTTTCTACAGTGGTTGAACTAGCTTACATTTCCACCAGCAGTGTAGGAGGGTTCCCCTTTCTCTGCATCCTCACCAGCATTTGTTCTTAGTCTTTTTGATGCTGGCTGTCCTTACTGGTGTGAGGTGATATCTCATTGTGGTTTTAATTTGCATTTCCCTGATAATTAGTGATGTGGAGCATCTTTTCATGTGTCTGTTGGCCATCTGAATTTCTTCTTTGGAGAATTGTGTCTTCATATCCTCCACGATATTTACTTAAATTTTCAGAGCACATTTTTTACTTCCAAAAACAAAAGCAGTAACATATTATAAAATTATTTTCCTGAATTAATGTATTTTGTTTAGAGAATTCCTAAAGGGCTTAGACTTTCTATTTCTGTGGTTTATTTTCAGTAGTAAAGATTGTAAAGTAGCCATTTTCATGCAGCTAAGCGGAAGCATGCATAAGATCTGCTTATGCTTTTTCCTGTCCACTTATTTGTGGTTTTTGTTTGTGTTCATATTAAATCATTTTGGTTTTCTGAGTATTTATATATTTTTAGCCAATATGCTCAAATTTTTGGACATAAATACTAACAAGAGGAACTAAATTCTAATTTTTTAAAAACTCATACAAATCCTAGATATACCAAATGAATTATTTTTGAGAAATTTATGCCTGAAACTAAATATTATATGTGTATAATTTGACAATGATGAAAAGGCTTTGGTTAAGAGAGATGAGGAAAAGATGGCGACATGAGAAGTGAGGCAGAAACCTCCTCCCAAAACTACATATAACATGAAAATACAGCAAATACAAGTATTCCTGAAAGAGTGACCCAAAGACTGCAGAACAGACTGCCTACATCTGGGGAAAAAAGAAAACCTCATGGAAAAGGGTAAACTGGCAAGGCCATGATCCGGCAGGACCCAGGCCCTCCCCTGACCCTAACTCACTGGTGGGAGGAAGAAAAATGGAGCAGGGAGGGGGTAGAAGATTGGGACAGCTAAATACTCACCCCTGAAGATCTGTTCCAGGAAGCAAGAACCCACATTACATGGGGCTCTGGAGACTAGTGGCATTGGAAAATAGAGACAGGCAGAATACTCAGAGAGACTGTGATTTCAGCCACTTGTGGAGAACAGGTAACCACAACAGGCCGCTTCAGGACAAAAGAAAGGCGGGCGCATTGAAAGACTGCCCAACAGCAAGAGGGCTGCTAAACAGGTAAGGATTACAGAGAGCTTGCTGCTCAGGAGAAAGGACAGGTGGACAAAATTTTCACGGCACACTCAGCTCAGCCTGTTGGGAACTTTAAGGAGCTTCACACACTCCATCCCTGCAGCTGGCAACGCAGTGCCAAGGCCCCCATGTGATACGCAGGCTGCCACTCCCTCCTCCTGGCAGGCACTGGTTCTGCACACCGGTGCCTGAGCCATCACACCAGGCCAGCCGGAGGGTAGCTCCTGCCTACAGAGCTACATGAACATAGCACAGAGGCTACTCACTGCACACTCGGCCCACTGGGCCTGGCAGTGGAGGCAGGCCATATAGCTGGGAAGCAGGAGAGAGCTCTTTCCTCCCAGCAGGCGCCGGTTCCATTCACCTGTGACCCCCGCCATAGCTACAGGTGCTGGGAAATACCGGAGAGTAGAGTTTCTTGGCATTAGAGGGTGCTCCCTACACAAAGTTTTATTCCATACGAATAACTAAAAAAATGAAACGGCAAAAAAATTTTGTACAACCAGAAAATACAGCAGAAGATGCCAGAAAGAAGGATAAGTGAAACTGAACTCACAGATCTTCTTGATAAAGATTTCAAAATAAAAATCAAGGGTGGAGCCAACATGGCGGCATGAGTAGGACAGTGGGAATCTCCTCCCAAAAACATATATACTTTTGAAAATACAACAAACACAACTAGCCCTAAAAGAGAGACCAGAAGACGCAGGACAGTGGCCAGACTGCAGCTACACCAGCGAGAACCCAGCGACTGGTGAAAGGGGTAAGATACAAGTCCCTGCCCGGCGGGACCCGAGCGCCCCTCCCCCCAGCTCCTGGCGGGAGAAGAGCAGGCAGAGCGGGAGGGAGACGGAGCCCAGGACTGCCGAACACCCAGCCCCAGCCACCCCCACCAGAGCACAGACACAGTGTGTGGGCGGAGGGCCCTGGATACTGGGGGAACAGGGCAGTAAGACCTCTGAGCGGGTGCCGAAGCTGATGCCCCTGTGACAAAGAAAAGCGGAGGCTTTTTGAAAGTCTTAAAGGGACAGGGACTTAACAGCTTGACGGAAACAACCCAGGTCACAGTACAGCAGCTGGAAATTACAGGGAAAACCGGGCGGCGCACTAACCCCCTGGGCAACAGCTCTGAGACCCCTCACGGAGGTAAACAGTCAAGCAGCCCCACCATCCATTACCCCACCGGGCGCTGCGAAAGCAGAGAAGCAGCCTGAGACAAATTCCGCCCACAGAAAGGGAAATTTCTCCCTTCCGGCCAGGCAAGACACAAAGACCCACTCTACACGCAATTACCCAACACAAGCCACTAGGGGTCGCAGTTGTCCCAGTAAAGAAAGGCCAGTAGCAAGTGAAAATTTTGGCCCTCCCAGCTGACAGTCAATAGCACCTGTCAACATGAAAAGGCAAAAAAATATGATCCAGACAAGACTAACCCAGACAGCTTCGGCATCTGCTACATCTTCCCCTGAGAAGGAATCTGGGGAGATAGATTTAACCAGTCTTCCTGAAAAAGAATTCAAAACAAAAGTCATAACCATGCTGATGGACTTGCAGAGAAATATGCAAGAACTAAGGAAGGAGAATTCAGAAATAAAACAAGTTCTGGAAGGACTTCAAAACAGAATGGATGAGATGCAAGAGACCATTAATGGACTAGAAAACAGAGAAGAGGAACGCAGAGAAGCTGATGCAGAGAGAGATAAAAGGATCTCCAGGAATGAAAGAATTTTAAGAGAGCTGAGTGACGAAACGAAAAGGAACAATATAAGAATTATAGGCTATTCCAGAAGAAGAAGAGAGAAAAGGGGATAGAAAATGTCTTTGAAGGAATAATTGCTGAAAATTTCCCCAAACTAGGGGAAGAAATGGCCTCTCAGACCACAGAGGTACACAGAACTCCCATGCCAAGGGATCCAAGGAGGGCAACACCAAGACACATAATAATTAAAATGGCAAAGATCAAAGACAAGGACAAAGTATTAAAGGCAGCCAGAGAGAAAAAAAAGGTTACCTACAAAGGAAAACCCATCAGGCTATCATCAGACTTCTCAACAGAAACCCTACAGGCCAGAAGAGAATGGCATGATATACTTAATGCAATGAAACAGAAGGGCCTCGAACCAAGACTACTGTATCCAGCACGAATATCATTTAAATATGAAGGAGGGATTAAACAATTCCCAGACAAGCAAAAGTTGAGGGAATTTGCCTCCCACAAACCACCTCTACAGGGCATCCTACAGGGACTGCTCTAGATGGGAGCACTCCTAAAAAGAGCACAAAACAAAACACACAACATATGAAGAAGGGAGGAGGAGGAACAAGAAGGGAGAGAAATAAAGAATCATCAGACTGTGTTTATAATAGCTCAACAAGCGAGTTAAGTTAGACAGTGAGATAGTAAAGAAGCTAACCCTAAACCTTTGGTAACCACAAACTTAAAGCCTACAATGGCAATAAATTCATACCTTTCAATAATCACCCTAACTGTAAATGGACTGAATGCACCAATCAAAAGACACAGAGTAATAGAATGGATAAAAAAGCAAGATCCATCCATATGCTGCTTACAAGAGACTCACCTCAAACCCAAAGACGCGCACAGACTTAAAGTCAAGGGATGGAAAAAGATATTTCAAGCAAACAACAGAGAGAAGAAAGCAGGTGTTGCAATTCTGGTATCAGACAAAACAGACTTCAAAATAAAGAAAGTAACAAAAGACAAAATAGGACATTACATAATGATAAAGGGCTCAGTCCATCAAGAGGATATAACCATTATAAATATATATGCACCCAATACAGGAGCACCAACATATGTGAAACAAATACTAACAGAACTAAAGGAGGAAACAGAATGCAATGCATTCATTTTGGGAGACTTCAACACACCACTCACTCCAAAGGACAGATCCACCAGACAGAAAATAAGTAAGGACACAGAGGCACTAAACAACACACTAGAACAGATGGACTTAATAGACATCTATAGAACTCTACATCCAAAAGCAACAGGATACACATTCTTCTCAAGTGCACATGGAACATTCTCCAGAATAGACCACATACTAGGCCACAAAAAGAGCCTCAGTAAATTCCAAAAGATTGAAACCCTACCAACCAACTTTTCAGACCACAAAGGCATTAAACTAGAAATAAACTGTTCAAAGAAAGCAAAAAGACTCACAAACACATGGAGGCTAAACAACACGCTCCTAAATAATCAATGGATCAATGACCAAATCAAAATGGAGATCCAGCAATATATGAAAACAAATGACAACAACAACACTAAGCCCCAACTTCTGTGGGACACAGCTAAAGCAGTCTTAAGAGGAAAGTATATAGCAATCCAAGCATATTTAAAAAAGGAAGAGCAATCCCAAATGAACGGTCCAATGTCACAATTATCGAAATTGGAAAAAGAAGAACAAATGAGGCCTAAGGTCAGCAGAAGGAGGGACATAATAAAGATCAGAGAAGAAATAAATAAAATTGAGAAGAATAAAACAATAGAAAAAATCAATGAAACCAAGAGCTGGTTCTTCGAGAAAATAAACAAAATAGATAAGCCTCTAGCCAGACTTATTAAGAGGAAAAGAGAGTCAACACAAATCAACAGTATCAGAAATGAGAAAGGAAAAATCACGACGGACCCCGCAGAAATACAAAGAATTATTAGAGACTACTATGAAAACCTGTATGCTAACAAGCTGGGAAACCTAGGAGAAATGGACAACTTCCTAGAAAAATACAACCTTCCAAGACTGACCCAAAAAGAAACAGAAAATCTAAACAGACCAATTACCAGCAACGAAATTGAAGCGGTAATCAAAAAACTACCAAAGAACAAAATCCCCGGGCCAGATGGATTTACCTCAGAATTTTATCAGACATACAAGGAAGACATAATACCCATTCTCCTTAAAGTTTTCCAAGAAATAGAAGAGGAGGGGATACTCCCAAACTCATTCTATGAAGCTAACATCACCCTAATACCAAAACCAGGCAAAGACACCACCAAAAAAGAAAACTACAGACCAATATCCCTGATGAACGTAGACGCAAAAATACTCAAAAAAATTTTAGCAAACTGAATTCAAAAATACATCAAAACCATCGTACACACCATGACCAAGTGGGAATCATCCCAGGGATTCAAGGATGGCACAACATTCGAAAGTCCATCAATATCATCCACCACATCAACAAAAAGAAAGACAAAAACCACATGATCATCTCCATAGATGCTGAAAAAGCATTTGACAAAGTTCAACATCCATTCATGATAAAAACTCTCAGCAAAATGGGAATAGAGGGCAAGTACCTCAACATAATAAAGGCCATCTATGATAAACCCACAGCCAACATTATATTGCACAGCGAGAAGCTGAAAGCATTTCCTCTGAAATCGGGAACTAGACAGGGATGCCCACTCTCCCCACTGTTATTTAATATAGTACTGGAGGTCCTAGCCACGGCAATCAGACAAAACAAAAAAATACAAGGAATCCAGATTGGCAAAGAAGAAGTCAAACTGTCACTATTTGTAGATGACATGATACTGTACATAAAAAACCCTAAAGACTCCACCCCAAAACTAATAGAACTGATACCGGAATACAGCAAAGTTGCAGGATACAAAATCAACACCCAGAAATCTGTGGCTTTCCTATATACCAACAATGAACCAACAGAAAGAGAAATCAGGAAAACAACTCCATTCACAATTGCATCAAAAAAAATAAAATACCTAGGAATAAACCTAACCAAAGAAGTGAAAGACTTATACTCTGAAAACTACAAGTCACTGTTAAGAGAAATTAAAGGGGACACTAACAGATGGAAACTCATCCCATGCTCGTGGCTAGGAAGAATTAATATCATCAAAATGGCCATCCTGCCCAAAGCAATATACAGATTTGATGCAATCCCTATGAAACTACCAGCAACATTCTTCAATGAACTGGAACAAATAATTCAAAAATTCATATGGAAACACCAAAGACCCCGAATAGCCAAAGCAATCCTGAGAAAGAAGAATAAAGTAGGGGGGATCTCACTCCCCAACTTCAAGCTCTACTATAAAGCCATAGTAATCAAGACAATTTGGTACTGGCACAAGAGCAGAGCCACAGACCAATGGAACAGACTAGAGAATCCAGACATTAACCCAGACATATATGGTCAATTAATATTTGATAAAGGAGCCATGGACATACAATGGCGAAATGACAGTCTCTTCAACAGATGGTGCTGCCAAAACTGGACAGCTACATGTAGGAGAATGAAACTGGACCATTGTCTAACCCCATATACAAAAGTAAACTCCAAATGGATCAAAGACCTGAATGTAAGTCACGAAACCATTAAACTCTTGGAAGAAAACATAGGCACAAACCTCTTAGACATAAACATGAGTGACCTCTTCTTGAACATATCTCCCCGGGCAAGGAAAACAACAGCAAAAATGAACAAGTGGGACTATATTAAACTGAAAAGCTTCTGTACAGCAAAAGACACCATCAATAGAACAAAAAGGAACCCTACAGTATGGGAGAATATATTTGAAAATGACACATCCGATAAAGGCTTGACGTCCAGAATATATAAAGAGCTCACACGCCTCAACAAACAAAAAACAAATAACCCAATTAAAAAATGGGCAGAGGAACTGAACAGACAGTTCTCCAAAAAAGAAATACAGATGGCCAACAGACACATGAAAAGATGCTCCACGTCGCTAATTATCAGAGAAATGCAAATTAAAACTACAATGAGGTATCACCTCACACCAGTAAGGATGGCTGCCATCCAAAAGACAAACAACAACAAATGTTGGCGAGGCTGTGGAGAAAGGGGAACCCTCCTACACTGCTGGTGGGAATGTAAACTTGTTCAACCATTGTGGAAAGCAGTGTGGAGGTACATCAAAATGCTCAAAACAGACATACCATTTGGCCCTGGAATTGCACTCCTAGGAATTTACCCTAAGAATGCAGCAATCAAGTATGAGAAAGACCAATGTACCCCTATGTTTATCGCAGCACTATTTACAATAGCCAAGAATTGGAAGCAACCTAAATGTCCATCTATAGATGAATGGATAAAGAAGATGTGGTACATATACACAATGGAATACTACTCAGCCATAAGAAAAGGGCAAATCCAACCATTTGCAGCAACATGGATGGAGCTGGAGGGTATTATGCTCAGTGAAACAAGCCAAGCAGAGAAAGAGAAATACCAAATGATTTCACTCATTTGTGGAATATAAGAACAAAGGAAAAACTGAAGGAACAAAACAGCAACAGAATCACAGAACTCAAGAATGGACTAACAGGTACCAAAGGGAAAGGGACTGGGGAGGATGGGTGGGTAGGGAGGGATAAGGGGGGGCAGAAAAAGAGGGGTATTAAGATTAGCATCCATAGCGGGGTGGGAGAAAGGGGAGGGCTGTACAACACAGAGAAGACAAGTAGTGATTCTACAACAGTTTGCTACGCTGATGGACAGTGACTGTAAAGGAGTATATAGGGGGTCCTGGTATAGGGGAGAGCCTAGTAAACAAAGTATTGTCATGTAAGTGTAGATTAATGATTAAAAAAAAAAAGAAAAAGCAGTTCCTGTGTGGTGACCTCCAATGAGTTCTACACAATGATATAAAGGGCATATAAAAGTGTAGGCAAAGGGTCTGTTTGTGTTTATACAGAGGATCAAAGCATAATTTGGCTACCCCGAAAATGAACTAAGATACGATATGAAAAAGAACTTCCAACATCAGCACTCTCAGGAAGACTCATGACAGAAGATGATCAGCAAAAAAGAAAACCCCAACAAAGATCCACACACGGCCACAGGTGTAGATGCACTCATCCCACCAGTTCCTGGACTTGCCATGGGAATGATGAAGGAGATATCTAAGCTGGCCTGTGCATACAGTAAAACAACAAATTGGACTGGATCTATACTGTTGGAACTCAACCAAGAATTAGGAGAAGTGCAAATTGTAGCACTCCAAAATCTTACAACCACAGACTATTTATTGTTAAAAGAACATATGGGATGTGAACAGTCCCCAGGAATGGGTTGTTTTAATTTATCTGAATTCTCTCAGACTGTTTAAGTTCAGTTGGACAATATCCACCATATCATAGATAAGTTTTCACAAATGCCTAAGGTGCCTAACTGGTTTTCTTGGTTTCACTGGGGATGGCTGGTAATTACAGGTATGTTTTGGTTAGGTAACTATATTCCTATCATGTTAATGTGTGTGCACAATTTAATTAGTAGTTTAAAACCTATCCATGCTGAAGTTACTCTACAAGAAGATATGTCAAAGAAATAATCAATCTTCCCAGGTTTTCTTCCGCCTGCTACTTCTATAGCTTTTCTTCTTCCTACCTAATCACAACCTTTAAATAGAACTCGTGCCACATGTCGAATTTACCGAGTATCATAATTCTTCCAAGTGGTAAAGACACCTCAACACAAATGCTGGGCATAGAAGCCACAGGGCATAAATATGCAAAGAAGTAAAAAGCTAACCTTTTCAAACAGTAAGGCTTCTCTCTCACTTACCAACTTAACATTTCCCTGTATGGCCCCGGAAGATGACTGGTTAGCCAGAGACGGATAAGATTCCTCAAGGGAGGAACAACCTAAGACAGGCACAGTCGCAGGGGGCCATCTGGTGAGAAAATGGAGAGCAGCAGAGGTGAGGCTTAGAACCTCCCCCCTCATGTTCTGAGAGAAATCTTCTGCATACATGGATGTTTATTGCCCTCGTCTAGCTCGGATTAACACATAGTCTACAGGCACACACCTGATCATCTACATTTGCTCTCTTACAACACTAAACTCTGTTTTCTACTTTTGTCTCGTATCTACCTACCACTTCAGCATTTTATTAAAAATAATAATAATAGAGAAATGTGGTATCCACATATAAATCAAGTTTAAAAATCAAATGAATATTCATATTTGAACTGACTGTTTATAGTTCATAATGCATGAACAAAACCGAAAGCTTCTGTGATGACTGCCCTTGCACTGTTCACCATGTAACTTATTCACTATGTAAGAATTTGTAGCCCGGAGGCGGAGCCAACATGGCGGCGTGAGTAGGACAGTGGGAATCTCCTCCCAAAAACATATATACTTTTGAAAATACAACAAACACAACTAGCCCTAAAAGAGAGACCAGAAGACGCAGGACAGTGGCCAGACTGCAGCTACACCAGCGAGAACCCAGCGCCTCGCGAAGGGGGTAAGATACAAGCCCCGGCCCCGCGGGACGCGAGCGCCCCTCCCCCCAGCTCCCGGGGGGAGAACAATAGGCAGAGCGGGAGGGAGACGGAGCCCAGGACTGCCGAACACCCAGCCCCAGCCATCCGGGCCAGAGCGCAGACACAGTATATGCCCAGGGGGCCCTGGATACTGGGAGAACAGGGGGTAGACCTCAGAGCGGGTGCTGAAGCTGATGCCCCTGTGACAAAGAAAAGCGGGGCTTTTTTGAAAGTCTTAAAGGGACAGGGACTTAACAGCTTGACGGAAACAACCCAGGTCACAGTACAGCAGCTGGAAATTACAGGGAAAACCGGGTGCACTAACCCCCTGGGCAACAGCTCTGAGACCCCTCACGGAGGCAAACAGTCAAGCAGCCCCCCCATCCATCACCCCACCGGGCGCTGCGAAAGCAGAGAAGCAGCCTGAGACAAATTCCGCCCACAGGAAGGGAAATTTCTCCCTTCCGGCCAGGCAAGACACAAAGACCCACTCTACACGCAATTACCCAACACAAGCCACTAGGGGTCGCAGTTGCCCCAGTAAAGAAAGGCCAGTAGTAAGTGAAAATTTTGGCCCTCCCAGCTGACAGTCAATAGCACCTGTCAACATGAAAAGGCAAAAAAATATGATTCAGACAAGACTAACCCAGACAGCTTCGGCATCTGCTACATCTTCCCCTGAGAAGGAATCTGGGGAGATAGATTTAGCCAGTCTACCTGAAAAAGAATTCAAAACAAAAGTCATAACCATGCTGATGGACTTGCAGAGAAATATGCAAGAACTAAGGAAGGAGAATTCAGAAATAAAACAAGCTCTGGAAGGACTTCAAAACAGAATGGACGAGATGCAAGAGACCATTAATGGACTAGAAAACAGAGAACAGGAACGCAGAGAAGCTGATGCAGAGAGAGATAAAAGGATCTCCAGGAATGAAAGAATTTTAAGAGAGCTGAGTGATCAATATAAAAGAAATAATTTAAGAATCATAGGCATTCCAGAAGAAGTAGAGAGAGAAAAGGGGATAGAAAATGTCTTTGAAGAAATAATTGCTGAAAATTTCCCCAAACTAGGGGAAGAAATGGCCTCTCAGACCACAGAGGTACACAGAACTCCCATGACAAGGGATCCAAGGAGGGCAACACCAAGACACATAATAATTAAAATGGCAAAGATCAAAGACAAGGACAAAGTATTACAAGCAGCCAGAGAGAAAAAAAAGGTTACCTACAAAGGAAAACCCATCAGGCTATCATCAGACTTCTCAACAGAAACCCTACAGGCCAGAAGAGAATGGCATGATATACTTAATGCAATGAAACAGAAGGGCCTCGAACCAAGACTACTGTATCCAGCACGAATATCATTTAAATATGAAGGAGGGATTAAACAATTCCCAGACAAGC
The DNA here is from genome assembly GCF_030020395.1 of Manis pentadactyla. Classification (NCBI taxonomy): domain Eukaryota; kingdom Metazoa; phylum Chordata; class Mammalia; order Pholidota; family Manidae; genus Manis; species Manis pentadactyla. The sequence continues at coordinate 51,863,515 of NC_080027.1, forward strand.
AAAAGTTGAGGGAATTTGCCTCCCACAAACCACCTCTACAGGGCATCCTACAGGGACTGCTCTAGATGGGAGCACTCCTAAAAAGAGCACACAACAAAACACCCAACATATGAAGAAGGGAGGAGGAGGAATAAGAAGGGAGAGAAATAAAGAATCATCAGATTGTGTTTATAATAGCTCAACAAGCGAGTTAAGTTAGACAGTAAGACAGTAAAGAAGCTAACCCTAAACCTTTGGTAACCACAAACTTAAAGCCTGCAATGGCAATAAATTCATACCTTTCAATAATCACCCTAAATGTAAATGGACTGAATGCACCAATCAAAAGACACAGAGTAATAGAATGGATAAAAAAGCAAGATCCATCCATATGCTGCTTACAAGAGACTCACCTCAAACCCAAAGACGCGCACAGACTTAAAGTCAAGGGATGGAAAAAGATATTTCAAGCAAACAACAGAGAGAAGAAAGCAGGTGTTGCAATTCTGGTATCAGACAAAACAGACTTCAAAATAAAGAAAGTAAAAAAAGACAAAGAAGGACATTACATAATGATAAAGGGCTCAGTCCATCAAGAGGATATAACCATTATAAATATATATGCACCCAATACAGGAGCACCAACATACCTGAAACAAATATTAACAGAACTAAAGGAGGAAATAGAATGCAATGCATTCATTCTAGGAGACTTCAACACACCACTCACTCCAAAGGACAGATCCACCAGACAGAAAATAAGTAAGGACACAGAGGCACTGAACAACACACTAGAACAGATGGACCTAATAGACATCTACAGAACTCTACATCCAAAAGCAACAGGATACACGTTCTTCTCAAGTGCACATGGAACATTCTCCAGAATAGACCACATACTAGGACACAAAAAGAGCCTCAGTAAATTCCAAAAGATTGAAATCCTACCAACCAACTTTTCAGACCACAAAGGCATTAAACTAGAAATAAACTGTTCAAAGAAAGCAAAAAGGCTCACAAACACATGGAGGCTAAACAACACGCTCCTAAATAATCAATGGATCAATGACCAAATCAAAATGGAGATCCAGCAATATATGGAAACAAATGACAACAACAACACTAAGCCCCAACTTCTGTGGGACGCAGCAAAAGCAGTCTTAAGAGGAAAGTATATAGCACTCCAAGCATATTTAAAAAAGGAAGAGCAATCCCAAATGAACGGTCTAATGTCACAACTATCAAAATTGGAAAAAGAAGAACAAATGAGGCCTAAGGTCAGCAGAAGGAGGGACATAATAAAGATCAGAGAAGAAATAAATAAAATTGAGAAGAATAAAACAATAGCAAAAATCAATGAAACCAAGAGCTGGTTCTTCGAGAAAATAAACAAAATAGATAAGCCTCTAGCCAGACTTATTAAGAGGAAAAGAGAGTCAACACAAATCAACAGTATCAGAAATGAGAAAGGAAAAATCACAACAGATCCCGCAGAAATACAAAGAATTATTAGAGACTACTATGAAAACCTATATGCTAACAAGCTGGGAAACCTAGGAGAAATGGACAACTTCCTAGAAAAATACAACCTTCCAAGACTGACCCAAAAAGAAACAGAAAATCTAAACAGACCAATTACCAGCAACGAAATTGAAGCGGTAATCAAAAAACTACCAAAGAACAAAACCCCCGGGCCAGATGGATTTACCTCGGAATTTTATCAGACATACAGGGAAGACATAATACCCATTCTCCTTAAAGTTTTCCAAGAAATAGAAGAGGAGGGGATACTCCCAAACTCATTCTATGAAGCTAACATCACCCTAATACCAAAACCAGGCAAAGACACCACCAAAAAAGAAAACTATAGACCAATATCCCTGATGAACGTAGACGCAAAAATACTCAACAAAATTTTAGCAAACCGAATTCAAAAATACATCAAAACCATCGTACACCATGACCAAGTGGGATTCATCCCAGGGATGCAAGGATGGCACAACATTCGAAAGTCCATCAATATCATCCACCACATCAACAAAAAGAAAGACAAAAACCACATGATCATCTCCATAGATGCTGAAAAAGCATTTGACAAAGTTCAACATCCATTCATGATAAAAACTCTCAGCAAAATGGGAATAGAGGGCAAGTACCTCAACATAATAAAGGCCATCTATGAAAAACCCACAGCCAACATTATATTGAATAGCGAGAAGCTGAAAGCATTTCCTCTGAAATCGGGAACTAGACAGGGATGCCCACTCTCCCCACTGTTATTTAACATTGTACTAGAGGTCCTAGCCACGGCAATCAGACAAAACAAAAAAATACAAGGAATCCAGATTGGCAAAGAAGAAGTCAAACTGTCACTATTTGCAGATGACATGATACTGTACATAAAAAACCCTAAAGACTCCACCCCAGAACTACTAGAACTGATATCGGAATACAGCAAAGTTGCAGGATACAAAATCAACACACAGAAATCTGTGGCTTTCCTATATACCAACAATGAACCAACAGAAAGAGAAATCAGGAAAACAACTCCATTCACAATTGCATCAAAAAAAATAAAATACCTAGGAATAAACCTAACCAAAGAAGTGAAAGACTTATATTCTGAAAACTACAAGTCACTCTTAAAAGAAATTAAAGGGGACACTAACAGATGGAAACGCATCCCATGCTCATGGCTAGGAAGAATTAATATCGTCAAAATGGCCATCCTGCCCAAAGCAATATACAGATTTGATGCAATCCCTATGAAACTACCAGCAACATTCTTCAATGAACTGGATCAAATAATTCAAAAATTCATATGGAACCACCAAAGACCCCGAATAGCCAAAGCAATCCTGAGAAAGAAGAATAAAGTAGGGGGGATCTCACTCCCCAACTTCAAGCTCTATTATAAAGCCATAGTAATCAAGACAATTTGGTACTGGCACAAGAACAGAGCCACAGACCAATGGAACAGACTAGAGAATCCAGACATTAACTCAGACATATATGGTCAATTAATATTTGATAAAGGAGCCATGGACATACAATGGCGAAATGACAGTCTCTTCAACAGATGGTGCTGGCAAAACTGGACAGCTACATGTAGGAGAATGAAACTGGACCATCGTCTAACCCCATATACAAAAGTAAACTCAAAATGGATCAAAGACCTGAATGTAAGTCATGAAACCATTAAACTCTTGGAAGAAAACATAGGCACAAACCTCTTAGACATAAACATGAGTGACCTCTTCTTGAACATATCTCCCCGGGCAAGGAAAACAACAGCAAAAATGAACAAGTGGGACTATATTAAGCTGAAAAGCTTCTGTACAGCAAAAGACACCATCAATAGAACAAAAAGAAACCCTACAGTATGGGAGAATATCTTTGAAAATGACACATCCGATAAAGGCTTGACGTCCAGAATATATAAAGAGCTCACACGCCTCAACAAACAAAAAACAAATAACCCAATTAAAAAATGGGCAAAGGAACTGAACAGACGGTTCTCCAAAAAAGAAATACAGATGGCCAACAGACACATGAAAAGATGCTCCACATCGCTAATTATCAGAGAAATGCAAATTAAAACTACAATGAGGTATCACCTCACACCAGTAAGGATGGCTGCCATCCAAAAGACAAACAACAACAAATGTTGGCGAGGCTGTGGAGAAAGGGGAACCCTCCTACACTGCTGGTGGGAATGTAAACTTGTTCAACCATTGTGGAAAGCAGTATGGAGGTACATCAAAATGCTCAAAACAGACTTACCATTTGACCCAGGAATTGCACTCCTAGGAATTTACCCTAAGAATGCAGCAATCAAGTATGAGAAAGATCAGTGCACCCCTATGTTTATCGCAGCACTATTTACAATAGCCAAGAATTGGAAGCAACCTAAATGTCCATCGATAGATGAATGGATAAAGAAGATGTGGTACATATACACAATGGAATACTACTCAGCCATAAGAAAAGGGCAAATCCAACCATTTGCAGCAACATGGATGGAGCTGGAGGGTATTTTGCTCAGTGAAACAAGCCAAGCAGAGAAAGAGAAATACCAAATGATTTCACTCATCTGTGGAATATAAGAACAAAGGAAAAACTGAAGGAACAAAACAGCAGCAGAATCACAGAACTCAAGAATGGACTAACAGGTACCAAAGGGAAAGGGACTGGGGAGGATGGGTGGGTAGGGAGGGATAAGGGGGGGAGAAGTAGGGGGGTATTAAGATTAGCATCCATAGCGGGGTGGGAGAAAGGGGAGGGCTGTACAACACAGAGAAGACAAGTAGTGATTCTACAACAGGTTGCTACGCTGATGGACAGTGACTGTAAAGGAGTATATAGGGGGGACCTGGTATAGGGGAGAGCCTAGTAAACAAAGTATTCGTAAGTATTCGTCATGTAAATGTAGATTAATGATTAAAAAAAAAAAAATGCAGTTCCTATGTGGTGACCTCTAATGAGTTCTACACAATAATATAAAGGACATATAAAAGTGTAGGCAAAGGGTCTGTTTGTGTTTATACAGAGGATCAAAGCCTAATTTGGCTACCCCGAAAATGAACTAAGAAACGATATGAAAGAGAACTTCCAACATCAGCACTCTCGGGAAGACTCATGCCAGAAGATGATCATCAAAAAACCCCAACAAAGATCCACACACTGCTACAGCTGTAGATGCACTCATCCCACCAGCTCCTGGACTTGCCATGGGAATGAAGGAGATATCTAAGCTGGCCTGTGCATACAGTAAAACAACAAATTTGACTGGATCTATACTGTTGGAACTCAACCAAGAATTAGGAGAAGTGCAAATTGTAGCGCTCCAAAATCTTACAACTACAGACTATTTACTGTTAAAAGAACATATGGGATGTGAACAGTGCCCAGGAATGGGTTGTTTTAATTTGTCTGATTTTTCTCAAACTATTCAAATTCAGTTAGATAATAACCATCATATCATTGATAAGTTTTCACAAATGCCTAGGGTGCCTAACTGGTTTTCTTGGTTTCACTGGAGATGGCTGGTAATTACAGGTATGCTTTGGTTACGTAACTATACTCCTATTATGTTAATGTGTGTGCGCAATTTAAGTAGTAGCTTAAAATATATACATGCTGAAGTTACTCTACAAGAAGATATGTCAAAGAAATAATCAATCTTCCCATGTTTTCTCCCGCCTGCTACTTCTATAGCTTTTCTTCTTCCTTCCTAATTACAACGAATTCTTAAATAGAATTCGTGCCTCATATCAAATTTACCGAGTATCATAACTCCTCCAAGTGGTAAAGATACCTCAAGACAAATGCTGGGCATAGAAGCCACAGGGCATAAATATGCAAAGAAATAAAAAGCTAACCATTTCAAACAATAAGGCTTCTCTCTCACTTACCAACTTAACATTTCCCTGTGTGGCCCCGGAAGATGACTGGTTAGCCAGAGACGGGTAAGATTCCTCAAGGGAGGAACAACCTAAGACAGGCACAGTCGCTGGGGGGTCATCAGGTGAGAAATTGGGGATCAACAGAGGTGAGGCTTAGAACCTCACCCCCCCTGTACTGAGAGAAATCTTCTGCATATGTGGATGTTTTATTGCCCTTGTCTAGCTTGGATTAACACATAGTCTACAGGCACACACCTGATCATCTACATTTGCTCTCTTACAACACTAAACTATGTTTTCTACCTTTATGTTGTATCTACCTACCACTTCAGCATCTTATTAAAAATAATAAAGAGAGAAATGTGGTATCCACATATAAATCAAGTATAAAAATCAAATGTGTATTCATATTTGAACTGACTGTTTATAGTTCATAATGCATGAGCAAAACCAAAAGTTTCTGTGATGACTGCCCTTGTACTGTTCACCATGTAACTTATTCACTATGTAAGAATTTGTTCTCCATGTAAGAACTTGTTCGTTATGCTTCAGAAGATTGGAGACTGACGAAAATTAGGCTTGGGGTGGATTAATGATTGTGCATTGAGCATTGACTCCCCTATACAGAATTTTATTGTTGTTAACAACCATTTGATCAATAAAAATGAGAGATGCCCTAACAACAACAACCAAGAAAAAGTACACACTTCCAATTGTAAAATAAATAAGCAACCGGGATGTAATGTATAGCATAAGGAATATAGTCAAAATATTGTAACAACTTGGTATGGTGATAGCTGGTACTTAGAATTATCATGTATATAAATGTTGAATCACTGTGTTGTACACCTGAAACTAATGTAATGTAATACTGTGTGTCAACTACCCTTCAATAAAAAATAATTATCTAAAAAAAAAAAAAAAAAAAAAAAAAAGAATTTGTACTCCATGTAAGAATTTGTTCGTTATGCATCAGAAGATTGGAGACTGACGAAAATTAGGCTTGGGGTGGATTAATGATTGTGCATTGAGTATTGACCCCCCTATACAGAAATTTATTGTTGTTAACAACTATTTGATCAGTAAATATGAGAGATGCCCTCACACACACACACAAAAATATATATATATATATAAACACACTTCCAATTGTAAAATAAATAAGTAACTGGGATGTAATGTATAGCATAAGGAATATAGTCAAAATATTGTAACAACTTGGTATGGTGATAGCTGGTACCTAGAATTATCATGTATATAAATGTTGAATCACTGTGTTGTACACCTGAAACTAATGTAATGTAATACTGTGTGTCAACTACCCTTCAATAAAAAATAAAAAATCATAAACATGCTCATGCAGCTACAGAAAAATATTCAAGATCTCAGGGAGGACTTCCATTATTAATTTCTTGCTTGGCCCATGAATTAGTGTGTTTCTTAATTTTGTAATTATGTGTGGATTTTCTAGTTATCTTTTATAACAATATTTAATTCAGTAGCATTATAGTGAGAAAGTAATCTATATATCAGTCTTTTAGAATTTGCTGAGACTTGCTTTATATAAAGTCTAATATTAGACTAGTTTTTATAAACACTGTGTGTACTTTGAAAGAATATGCATTTTGCAGCTGTCAGTATAGTTTTTTCATATATCTATTAGCTCAGGCTTCTTAATTTTGATGTCTGTTTCTTCTGTATCTTTGTTGATTTTTTAAAAATTTGTCAGGTAACAGATGTGTGTTAAAATCTCACACGATTTATTTATTTTTCATTATACTATCAGTTTTTGCTTGTATATTTCAGAGCTATCATTTGATATATTCAGACGTTTAGGGCCATCACATTCAGAATGTCCCCCATCTTAAGATCCCTAAATGAATCACATCTGTAGTCTTTGCCATAGAAAGTAAGATTTATAAGCTCTTGGGATTAGGACCTGATATCTTTAGGGACCATATTTCAGCCTACTCTGTTATTGCTATTTCTTTTTCTTTTCTCTCTTGGCTGCGTTAGGTTTAAATTATTTTTTCATTCCATTCTAATTGCTCTTTGACTTTGGAAGTTATATACTATTTATATTCTTATAGTGTAAGTATATTTCTAATTTAATATGGACAGCTACCAAAATTTAAATTAATTTAATTTCCTCCTGGATAATGTAAGCATCTCAGAGTGCTTTAATTCTAATAAAATCCTCACTTATATGGCATAGTTTTTATATATAACTGTCTTTTCTTTTTCTAAACACATGTTTAGTTTATGCACGTATTTATCACTTCTTTGCTCTTCACTTTTAAAAAATTTTTGGTAATGTATATGTAACATACAGTTTACCATTTTAACCATTTTTACATGTACAGTTCAGGCATTAAATACATTCATATTGTGCAGACATCGCCAGAACAACATCTCCATATTTTCCCCCTTAGCCGTAGCCCCTACCAGCCACAATTCTATTTTCTCTTTGTGAATTTGACTTCTCTAGTACCTTTTGTAAGTAGAATCATACAATATTTGTCCTTTTCTGTCTGGTTTCTTTCCTTTACTATAAATGTCTTTAGTATTAAACCCATGTTGTTGTATATACTTGAATTTCATTACTTTTTAAGGCCGAACGATATTCCATTGTGTTGTGTGTATATGTCACATTTTGTTTACCATTTCATCTGGCAGTAAGCATTTGGGTTGTTTTCTACCTTTTGGCTTTTGTGGATGATGCTGCCACACAGCTGAAACCTATACTATTTTCCAGTGGCTGCATCATTTTACATTCTCACCAGCAGTGCACAAAGTACTCCAGTTTCAACACATCCTCTCCAACATTTGTTGTTTTCAAGGGGGAGGGCGGGGTTGTTTGTTTATTTGTTAGTTATTGATTTTGGTCTTTTGTAATAGCCATCCTATGGGTGTGAAATGGTGTCTCGTTGTGTTTTTTATTTGCATGTCCCTAATTATTGGTGATGATAAACATCTTTTCATGTGCTTGTTGGCCATTCATGTATCTTATTTCAAGAAATGTCTATTCAAGTCCTTTGCACATTTTTTAACCAGGGTATTTGGCTTTTTTTTAATGTTAAGTTGTTAGAATTCTTTATATATCCTGGATATTAATCCTATGATTTGTAGATATTGGCCTCCATTTCATGGATTGCCTTTTTCTCTTATACTTTGGTGAACAAAAGTTTTGGATTTAGATGAAATCCAATTTATCTGTTGTTGTGGTTGTCATCTGCTCTTGGTATCACCGAGAGAGCATTGCCAGATCCAGTGTCATGAAGCTTTTCTCCTGTGTCTTCTTCTAAAAGTTTTATAGTTTTAGCTTTCACATTTAGGTCTTTGATCTATTTTGAGTTAATTTTTTTAATTTTTATTTTCAAACAAAATTAATTTTGTAATTAAAAATCTGTTTTGAGTACATTTCTTTTTGTATCACACTCCTTTGTCAAAGAAAAAATATTTTGGGACTAAAGTTTAAACACCGAATTAAAATTTTAATGCCCATGAGGGGTAGAGGTGAGGATAAGACTCAAGGCTCAGGACGAGGAAAATGGTAGGGTTTTTTTGAAGTTGTAATATGAATTGCCTCTAAAATAAACAAATTTTCTCCATGCTCTGATAAGCTGGCAATATATGAGCTGACTGTTTTTAGGCATTGTATGTACTTTGAGCTGGCAATATTTTTTCCAGAAAATTGTCGTTATGGTGGACATGATTGTGGCACCACATGATTATGGTGCTACAGTAGTTTAGAAGAAATCAGATATGCTTCACTGTCATCAGGGTAGGTGGGTAGAGCAGAATTCATTACCTTCCCTCTAGGATCACTTTTCTTTCTGTCTATAGCTTTTTTTGAGAGGTTATTGTGAAATATAATTTCCCATAATATAAACAGGAAGACAGAAGTGGAAACAGCCTTTTTTCATGTCTTTTCAGTTACATACTGACAGCATCTGATCCCTGAAGCTTTTGTAGCCACCTGCAATGATGATGGGTACCAGCATATGGGTGCAAGGGTCTAGGAGTTAACCTGCCTCAAGTGGGTGCTGCTTACTTGGAGTGTCTCCTGTGGTCACAGTCATATGTTGACTGGGATTCTAGACTTCAGAAAAGATTCTTAGACAGGAAAGCATTAAATACTTCGGCATTAGAACTGCTGAAGAAGAAGGAGAATAACTTTTTAAAGGTTTTTTTTCACCAAGCATCTGTGTTGTCATAAAAATCTGTTTTTGTACCCCTTGAAGACATTTTTGCTGTATATAGCCGTCTGGGTCTGGGTCTTAACTTAATTTTTTTCAGAACATTGGAGGTATGCTCCATTCTTCTGTCTTTCATTTCTGCTGTTAAGAAATCAATGGTCAGTCTAAATGTTTTTTTATTTTAAAGTAATCTCATTTCTCTGTCTCTATTTAAACTCTTTTTATTTACTTTGCTTGAGGTTTGTTGGATTTCTTGAAACTGATTTGGTGTACTTCATCAGTTCTTGAAAGTTCTTTGGCATTATCTATTTAAATATTAAATATTCCCTCTACTTCCATTTTCTCTCTCTTTCCTCCTGGATATATATTAGATCTTCTTACTGTATCCTTCATGTTTCATTTTAATGTCCTTATATTTTACATCTCAGTGTCACTAAAAGTTTAGTAAATTTAATTCTACTGTGGAGTTAATTCTTTTTTCAAATATTTTTAATACACTTTTAAGCTTGGTATTTTAAAGTTTATTATTTTTAGGTATTTTATAAAAGAATATTTATTATATTCTTCCAGGAATTCTGCTTGGTACTTTTAAGCCCTGTTAATTGCTATCATCTACTCCTAATTTCAAGACTCTTATTTCTGGAAGCATATTAAACATACTTATTTTATATGTGACTGATAGGTCCAATATTGAAGCCTTTATGTATGTCATCTGCTGTGTTTACTCTTTGCTGACTCTCACTCATGGTGCCTTTTTTCTTACGTATTCACTGATTTAAAAAAATAGAGCAATTCATTTTTCTTGTAATTATGAAAATACTGTAAGGTGGGTTCTTCCATAAAAATATGTTTCTGCAAATGACCTGGAAGCATTATTATTGTAGAATCATTTTTTTTTCTTTTTTACAAATGAACTTTTTATTTGGAATAAGTTTGGATTTACAGAAAAGTTGCAAAGATAGTACAAAGTCTCTATATACCCCTCACTAGATTTCACTTTCCCTTCATGTTATCATCTTACATTACTTCTTGGTTTCTTTTTTTTTTTATTTTTTTTTGGTATCATTGATCTACAGTTACATGAGGAACATTATGTTTACTAGACTTCCCCCTTCACCAATTCCCCCCCACAAACCCCATTACAGTCACTGTCCATCAGCATAGTAAGATGCTATAGAGTCACTACTTGTCTTCTCTGTGTTGCATACCCCTCCCTGTGCCTCCCCCCACATTATACATGCTAATCTTAATGTCCCGTTTCTTCCCCCCCCAATCCCTCCCTTCCCACCCATCCTCCCCAGTCCCTTTTCCTTTGGTAACTGATAGTCCATTCTTGGGTTCTGTGATTCTGCTGCTATTCTTTTACTTCAGTTTTTTCTCTGTACTCATACTGCACATATGAGTGAAATCATTTGGTACTTGTCTTTCTCTGTCTGGCTTATTTCACTGAGCATAATACCCTCTAGCTCCATCCATGTTGTTGCAAATGGTAGGATTTGTTTTTTTCTTATGGCTGAATAATATTCCATTATGTATATGTACCACATCTTCTTTATCCATTCATCTACTGATAGACACTTAGGTTGCTTCCATTTGTAAAATCATTTTTAATGTAATTCTTGGCCTAGGGTTTTCATACCACCCAGACAATATGAATTGGGGCTACAAATCAGCTGAAGGCCAGCTTGCAGGTACACATTCTTAAGAGTACTACTCCCACACCACATCCCATCCCCACTCAGTTCCAAGGTTTAAAACAGGCAATCCTCTTTTAGTCTCTATGAAAGAGAGGTGGAAGAGTAGTATACTACTACTAGTAAGTAGGGCTTATTTTTTAAATTAAGTATTTTATTTTGAGATAACTGTAGATTCATCCGTGTTGTGGGAATAAAAGAGACCTCCTGTACTCAGTTTCCCTAGATATGGTGACATCTTATAAAACTATAGTACAGTATCACAACGAAGATACTGATGTTCATGTAATCAAAATACATAACATTTTCATCTCCACAAAGACCTCTCATGGTGCTCTTTTATAACCACACCCACTTCCCTTCCACTCCCAGCCCCTCTTTAACCCCTGACAATCACTAAACTTTCTCCATTTCTGTACTTGGTCATTTCGTAAATGTTGTATAAATGCCATTTTACTGTATACAACTTTCTGGACTTCTTTTTTTAAACAATATGTAGTTGTAGGTTCATCTAGGTTGTATAAGTATTGACAGTTTGTTCCTTTTAATTGCTTAGTAGTATCAATGGTATAGATGAATCACAGTTTGTTTAGCCATTTAGGAAAAACCTGTATCATTTGCAGTTGAAGGACACCTGTATCATTTGCAATTTTTGGCTGTAATGAATAAAAATGCTGTAAAAATTCATGTATAGGTTTTTGTGTGAACATTCATTTCTCTGCAATAAATGTTGAAGGATGCAGTTGCATATGTGGTTTTTTAAGAAATGACCAAACTTTTTTAGAGTAGATTTACCATTTTATATTCCCACCGGAAAGTAAGGGAGATCCAGTTTGTCTACATCCTTACCAGTGTTTGGTGTTTATCACTGTTTTTAATTTTAGCCATTCTGATAGGTATGTGGTAATATCTAACTGTGTTTTTCATTTACATTTCACTAATGTCTAGTGATGCTGACCATCTTTTCTTGTGCATATTTGTCATCCATTTATGCTCCTTGTTGTAATGTCTCATTTTTGCTTGTGTTCTAAGTTTATTGCTTTTTTATTGTTAGGTTTTCAGAGTTCTTTATGTGTACTAGTCCTTTCTGAATTATGTGGTTTGAAATATTTTCTCCCATTCTGTAGCTTGTTTTTCATCCTTAACAGGGTCTTTGCAAATTTTGATAACCTTTCAATTTTGATGAAATCCAGTTTGTCAGTTTTGTCCTCTTATATATTATGCTTTTGATACCAAGTCTGAGAATTTTGCCTAGCCTTAGCTTGGAAGATTTTCTCCTGTGTGTTTTCCTTAAAGTTTTATAGTTTTATGTTTTTCATTTACGTTTACAATCCACATTCAGTTGATTTTTGTATACTGTGAGAGCCTTAGGTCCAACGTTATATTTTTGCCTGTGGATTTCTAGTTAGTTGTTCTAGCACCATTTGTTGAAAAGACTATCTTTCCTGCATTGACTTGCTTTTGTACCTAGTCTGAATTAAGTTAGATATATTTATGTGGATCTCTATTATGTTCTGTTGTTGTATATGTCTTTCCCTCTACCAGTACCACACAGTCGTGATTCCTGTAGCTATGTAAGTCTTGAAATTGGGTAGACTAAATCCTACCACTTTATCCTTTTTAGTTATTGTAGTTCTTTGCCTTTCCATATAAATTTTAGAGTAATCTTGTCTATATCTTCACAAAATTTGCTGAGATTTTGACAGGATTTGCTTTAAAGCTGTATCTCTATTTGGGAAGATTTGACATCTTCACTATGTTAAATCTTCCAATTTAGGCATGCATTATGTCTCTCCATTTATATTTAGGTCTCCCATTGTAAGCACAGAACACATTCTATGTGATTTAGTTGTCTTAAATTTGTTGAAATTTGTTTTAGGGCCCAGAATGTGGTCTTTTGGAGATATATATGTATGTCCCATGTGCATCAGAAGAGAATGTATATCTGTCCTCATCACTTGGAATATTTTATAAATGTTGATTAGATCCTGCTGGTTGATAGTATTATTGGGTTTTTCTGTGTTCTTCCTGATTTTCTGTGTAGTTGTTCTAGCGATTGTTGAGAGACAGGTGTTAGAATCTCCTAACTATAATTGTAGGTTTATTTAATTCTTTCAGTTTTATTAGTTTTGGCTTCATTTTGTAGCTCTGTTGATTGGTTCATGCACATTTAGGATTGCTATATCTTCTTGGTGGACAGACCCTTTTATCATTATGTAATGTTCCTGTCTCTGATAATTTTCTTTGTTCTGAAGTCTACTTTATTTGATTAATTAAAAAAATTAACTCCTGCTTTCTTTTGATTAATGATTACATGACATTTTTTTCATCCTTTTACTGTCATATAAAATATTTTACATAAACTATATATATTTTATAAAAATTTATTTAAAAAATATATATATCACATATTTGACATGTGTATATATGTATTGAGTTTTTAGAGACAGAAAAAACTTGGGTCATGTTTTTTATCTACTCTGCCAGTATCTGTCTTTGAATTGCTCTATTTAGGCCACTTATATTTAATGTAATAATATTTTAGCACTTAAGTCTGCCATTTTATTTTGTGTTTCTGTTTGTTCTGTTTTTCATTTTTTCTGTTCTTGCCTTTCTGTGCATTATTTAAACATTTTTAAAAATTCCATTTCGAAGCCACAGGGCATAAATCTGCAAAGAAGTAAAATGCTAACCTTTTCAAACAATATGGCTTCTCTCTCCCTTACCAACTTTACATCTCCCTGTATGGCCCCAGAAGATGACTGGTTAGCCAGAGATGGGTAAGATTCCTCAAGGGAGGAACAACCTAAGACAGGCACAGTCGCAGGGGGGCCATCAGGTGAGAAATTGGGGATCAACAGAGGTGAGGCTTAGAACCTCTCCCCCTCTGTTTTGAGAGAAATCTTCTGCATCCATGGATGTTTTATTGCCCTTGTCTAGCTTGGATTAACACATAGTCTACAGGCACACACCTGATCATCTACATTTGCTCTCTTACAACACTAAACTAAGTTTTCTACCTTTATCTTAAAACTACCTACCACTTCAGCATTTTATTAAAAATAATAATAATAATAATAAAGGGAGAAATGTGGGATCCACATATAAATCAAGTATAAAAATCAAACGAATATTCATATTTGACCTGATTGTTTATGGTTCATAATGCATGATCAAAACCGAAAGTTTCTGTGATGACTGCCCTTGCACTGTTCACCATGTAAGAACTTATTCACTATGTAAGAATTTGTTCACCATGTAAGAACTTGTTCATTATACTTTAGAAGATTGGAGACTGTTGAGAATTAGGCTTGGGGTTGATTAATGATTGTGCATTGAGTCCCCTATACAGAATTTTATTGTTGTTAACAACCATTTGATCAATAAATATAAGATATGCCCTCTCAAAAAAAAAAATGGTTAAGATGGCAAATTTTGTTATGTTTTTACCAAAATAAAAAAGTTACAAATACAAAAAAAAAAAAAATTCCATTTTGATTTATTTGTAGTGATTTTGAATATATTCTTATATGGTGGCTCTGTAGTATTTCTTCTGGGTATTATATATGCTAATTTATCACAATCTACTGGTGCCATTTACCAAGTCAGTTGAAATGCAGAAACCTCACTTCCTTTTATGTTCCATTACCTCTCCTGTTTATAATTGTGTTAAATATTTCCTCTGCATAACATTTATAACCACATCAAGCAGTCTTCATTTTTACTTCAGCTATCAAATATTTAATAAAACTCAGGAGGAAGGGAACATATTTTGCATGCTGTGTTCTTCCCTCCTGATGCTCTCAGGTCCCCTGATATCATTTCCTTTTTTTTAGAGAACTTTTGTTAGTCATTCCTTTAGAGTAATTTTACTGGAGACAAATTCTTTTAGTTTTTCTTCATTTGAGAATGACTTGAATCCTGATTGATTACAAAAGCAACTACTGATCATTCCTGACAGACATTTTTGGAGGATTCTGGGTTAGCTTTTATTTTCTGTAAGCTCCTGAAAAATATTGTGCAACTTCCCTCTGGCCTCCATGGTTTGATAAGAATATTGTCTTCAATTTTTTTTTTGTCATTTTTTCCTTCCTATTTCTCATTTGTGGTGGTTTCTATTGTCACACTAAGTTCATTAATCTTTGTTCAGTGGTCCCTAATCTTTTGATCCCATACATTGTGTATTTCATATCAGGTATTGTGCTTTTCATCTCTAGAAATTTAAGTTTGATCTTTTTTATATCTTCTATGTTTTTCCTTAACATACTCTCCTCTAAATTCTTAAATTACAGAATATAGTTCTGAACCTTTATATATCCTTGTCTACTAATTGTATCATCTATGTCATTTCTGGGTTGGTTCTGCTTTTTTTGCATGTCTGTTTATTTTCTATTAGGTGCTAAACATTGTGATTTTTACTTTGAAGGAGGGCTGGGCATTTTTTTATTCCCATAAATGTTCTTAAGCTTTGTTCTCAGATGCAGTTAATTTACTTGTAAACAGTTTGATCCTTTTGAGGCTTGCTTTTAAACTTTGTAAGATTGAACCAGAGTAGCATTTAGACTGGGCCTAATTTGGCCCCACAACTGAGTTAATACTCTCCTGAGTACTGTTATCTGATGCCTTGTGCATTCTGAGTTTTTGTTTCACTCTGGATGGTAGGAACTGTAGTGAGCTCCAGGGTTCTTTCCTGTGTTCTTTCCCCTGCCTCAGATAGTTTCTTAACTTGCATAGGCTGATGCCTACTCAGCTAAATACTCAAGAACTACTGTGCAGGTATTTTGAGCTTGCCGTATGCATAGGCTTTCTTCTCTCCACTATTCTGCTCTGTAAATTCTAGCTAAATTGGCCCCTTTGACTCTCAACCTTCTCTCTTCAACTCAGGGAGATTGCTGAACTCTACCTGGGTGTGGATAAAGTGAAGGTTCCTATGGCCAGGATACTCACCTGGCCCTGGTCAGCTAGCTCACCACACACATGTGGGCAATACCTTGTTATTGACTCTATATAAAGAGCTCCGCCCAGTACTCTGGGTGACACTGTGGTATAGCCGCAGGGCTGCAGGAGAGCAGACACTGGAGTGGTGGCAGCGCCGACAAAAGAGACTGAGACAGCTGCGGAGGCAGAGACATGGAGGATGATAGACCTGCAGACTGTTGGATGCAGATGTAATTCTAGTGCTCAACCTATCGCAGGGAGAACAAGCCGTTTACTTTCCATTGTCATTCTTTGGTCTCATTGAGTCCATAGTGAACTTGCCTGGAGCTGAGAGCCATTAACAAGACAATTGGCGACAGTCCTCAGGATTCATTGTTGACCAAGGAAAAGAACAGGTTGCCCTCATGGGAGGACTGTTTGAGTGGGCTGCATCTGTGGATGGGGAGACACTCGAGTGTCCCCCAGTGGACCTGTGGTCTGACGGGCCTGCCTCCTAGAGGATTGGGCCCCACCCTGAGACTGGGAAGGGGAGGAGGCAACACCTGAGGCAGTAAAGTTGGCCCTCAGCAATATAGGGAATTCCTTAGAGAAACAGAGTGCCCATTGCCCATGAAGCTGCGGAAATGTTGGGGAGTTTTCTTCCCACGATATTGAGAAAGGCTGTAAGGGAGAAAGACGCCCTCCTGCAGGAAGCACGAGAAGAGCAGCACGAGTCCGTGAGCTGTGAGGTGCCGTTGAGGAGGTAAAAAATTTGTTCATGACTGAAGTGATGTCCCTACGAGGCGCTGTGGAAATGTTAAAGGATGTCGTGGCAGGAAGCAGCATGAGAGGAGCAGTGGCCCGAGAAGAAGAAGCCTGAGAGTGCAGGCTGCAGGTGCCATGGGGCAGGTGAAGGATGTAATGGAGCCATCAGCCCCAGAAATGGAGGAGCGGAGGTTTGATGAACAGGTTGGGTGGAGGCCCTGCCAGGGCAGGAGGCATCAGCCCCTACTGGGTTGAAACCCCACCCAGTTGAAAGCTGGTGGAAAGCCCAGAAGAAAATAAAGACTCTGCAACTGTGGGTTCCTCCAGGAGAGGTGCAGCCCCCTCCCCAGGTCGTGGAGATTCCATGCTCTGCTTCTATCCTCAGGCTCAAGCAATGAAAACACAAAAGGAAAATTCGGTCTGCTACTTGAAGGAAAAATTTAAAGGGCCCCCATATCTGGGCTGATTTGATAAAGGCAGGAGCAGACAGAAAGAAATTGGATAGGAAGTCAAATAGAATCTTACTGGAGCTGTGGCAACAACTGAGACCGGAACAGAAGTTCCGGCTGCTGAGGATGAAGCAGAAGCCAGAAATAAAGCATTAAGATCGGTCTGTGTGTCTGCAAGACTTTCTGCTGGAGACGCTGAGAAGGTGGATATTGTAAGACCCGCTCGTGGTTCTTTTGGTTAACTCGTTTAAGTAGAATCGGTTTGAATACAGCCAGGATGACCACTTGGTGGCAATGTGTCATCTCAGGCTTGAGGGTCATTATAATTTGTTCTAGTTTTTGTTATCTGTATATTGTTGTAGCCTCTGTTATTGTTACAGAATTTGGCCACTGTGTTCTAGTTTCCTTGCACAGGGACCATTGCAGAAGATTGAGGGCACATAGATTGAGAGGTGAGAATCCTGGAGGGGTGGAGTGTGGACAAAGTGAAGGCTTCTGTGGCCAGAATTCTCACTTGGCACTGGTTGGCTAGCTCACTACACACGTGTGGGCAATATGCTGCTATTAACTCTATATAAAGAGCTTCGCCCAGTACTCTGGGTGACACAGTGGCACGGCTGCAGGGCTGCAGGAGAGCAGAGACTGGAGTGGTGGCAGCGCTGAGGAAAGAGATTGAGACTGCTGCAGAGGCAGAGACAAAGAGGATTACAGACCTGCAGACTGCTGATGCAGACATAATTCTAGTGCTGGACCTATCGCCAGGTAACAAACCCTTTCAGCCCAAGAACTGTTCTGTTCCATTGTCATTCTTTGGTCCCATTGAATCCGTAGTGAACTTGCCAGCTCTGAGACCCACTGGCAAGACATTGGGTTCTCCTTCCCTGCACTGAAGTCTGAAAGGTCTTACCTTGTTTGTTTCTGCTTTCACAGGGATTGCAGAATTGTGTCACCTGCTTTTTAATAACATTTGGGAACTACGGTTTCATATATTTCATCTAGTTTTTTTAATTTAAGGTGGGGAGGGTAAATCCAGTCTGCTATTTCATCTTGGCTCATATGGAAGTTTATTTAGACAGTAAACAAGTAAAATAGAAATAAATTCATCAGGTGACTATGTAAGTGCTCTGGAGAAACCTGAAGCAAGGTAGGGAGATGAAGAATACCAAAACGATCGTAATTTTGAATAGGATGGTGAGAAAAAGACTATATTGAAAATTTGACTATTCCAGTTACCTTTTGCTGTATAACAGACTGCCCCCAAACCTAGTAACTTTTGATCAAGTCTGGGCTGGAATAACTTGTTTCTGCTCTGCTGAGCATCATCTGGGACAGCTGAAAGGCAGGGGGGCTGAAATCATCTGAATGCTTCCTCACATATGTGGTGGTTGATGCTGGTTGCCTGCTGGGATCTCATTTGGGCTATAGCTAGAACATCTACACGTGACCTTGCCATGTGGCTGCTTGGCTACCATATAGCACAGTGGCCAGGTTTCCAGGGCAGGCATCTGAGAAAGAGCCAGGAGGAAGTCATAATGCCTTATTAACCCAGCCTTGTAACACATTTTGTGTATCACAGAAGACACTAAGGCTGGCCCATATTAAAGGCACTGGAATTAAACTCCTGTTCTTGCTAGGAGATATGTCAAAGAATTTTTAAGGCTGCTACAGTGATATTTGAGCAAAGAAGGTGAGGACATCCAGGAGAAAAGCATTCCAGGTATTGTACATGCAAAGGCTCCAGGGCTGGTGGATGCCTGATAGTTTAGATTCGGTTATTCACTGCAGTTTTCTCAGCACCTAAACCAATGTTTCACAGATAATTACACGTCAGTTCCTATTTGTGGAAGAGAGAGATGGCATTTGGCACCAAGTATGAAAAATCCTAAAAATGAGTACATAACCTTTGATCTAGTAATGCTTTAGGAATTTATCTTCAGGAAAATAATTGTACAAATAAGCAAGCTGTAGTGAAAATTTAGAAGTATCTGAATGCCTATTATTATTGATTAGTTAAATTATGGTCTGTCTGTATAATAGAACACTGCAGTTTTAACAATGTTTTGGCACAGAAAGATGAATGAGTGTTGAGGGACAAGGAGCAGAATTCAAATAGTGATGTACAGATGATCTTTTTTGGTTAATAATCTCTATAACAGATGCATTGAATAGAAAGATATAGAATGTGTATCAAATTATTAATAATTGCTGTGGGGTTTATTTTAGAGTTGCTTGTCAAAAACTGTGCACTGCTATTATAATAGAAATGTTTCTATTATAAAAGCAGATAGTATAAATTTTTTTTTAACCAATGTAGAATAGTATCCCCGTTACTACAAGTGATAAAAAGCACCTTATCCATTAGTCTCTTTTTTCTTAGAGACAGTGAAGGAAAACAATCTACATAAAAAAATGTGGAATGATCTAAAACCAAGAGTTTTCAAGAGCTTAGCTCTTGACTATAGGTTATCTTTATTTCCTTTTAACATTTCTGTATTTTCTTAATTGCTAAGATAAGCTTGTTTCATAATAAGGAAAAGATTTATATTAAGAGAAAATAACTGTAAGGGGTAAAGTTAAGCAGCCTTAGTTTGAGAATATTTATCATGTGAAAAATCCAAATTTGTAAACCAGCAAAATCAGGGATTTTTAAATTTCCATGCAGAGCTCCTTTAAAGGACTCAAAATATTATGTGATGGAAGGCAGATATTGTGTGATCTCATTTGCGGAATCTAAAAATTCTGAACTCATAGAAACAGAATAGCTTGATGGTTGCCATAGTTAGGAGGTGGGGTGGGGGAAATAGGTGAAGGTGGTCACAAGGTATAAACTTACCGTTATAAGATAAATAAGTTCTGGGGTTGTAATGTACAGCACGGAGACTATAGTTAATAATATTGTATTGTGTATCTCGAAGTTGCTAAGACAGTAGATCTTAAAAGGTCTCATTATAAGGAAAAAAATTTGTAGCTATGTGAGATGATGGATGTTTACTAAAATTGTTGTGGTAACCATTTTCCAGTATATTCATGTATCACATCTTTATGTTGCACACCTTAAACTCTTATGATATTATATGTTAATTATATCCCAATAAAACTGGGAAAAGTATTGTGGAACTTTAGAACTTTAATTTATACACAATTCTTAAGCTTACCATTCTTCATTAAAATGTGATTGTTTTTCGTGTTAGTATTATTCTTTATTACTATAGCGAGATTTTCAGTAACCTTGCAAGAGTAATTGAAGCCTAAGATACAAAATGTAATTTATAAATCAAATCTTAGATGGTGTAATAATACTTTAATTAATACATATTTTATTGCAAAATGTCCGTAGGTTAATTGTTCTCAGTACACTGTCTTACCTCTTTATTTTAAAGAAATAATTGTAATTCATTTTGTTCTTGTATACCATAGGATGTGTTTTGGAGATGCAGACAAAATATCTTTGATGAAATGAAGAAGAAATTTTTACAGGTAGACTGCTGATGTTATTGCTTTAGTGTGATAATCAGCAGAGCAAATAACAGCATGTTAGTATTTTTACTTAATAACAAGGCATGTCTTGTTTTATGCGTGTTGGCTTATTTATTTCTACCCAGTTGTAATAAATGAAAGTCAACTTAAATGAACGTGTGGATGACAGTCCCTTGTTTTAAACAAGTGAATGAGGGGGAAAACTGATGTAAAAACTGCCAAACTCTTTGTTTTGGTTTTTGGGTATGGTAGTTGTTTTTTTTTGTTGTTGTTGTTGTTTTTTTGTAGATAATTATTTTTTATTGAAGGGTAGTTGACACACAGTATTACATTACATTAGTTTCAGGTGTATAATACAGTGATTCAACATTTATATACATGATAATTCTAGGTACCAGCTATCACCATACCAAGTTTTTACCATATTTTGACTATATTCCTTATGCTATACATTACATCCCGGTTACTTATTTATTGTACAATTGGAAGTGTGTACTTTTTTGTTGTTGTTGTGAGGGCATCTCTCATATTTATTGATCAAATGGTTGTTAACGACAATAAAATTCTGTATAGGGAAGTCAATGCTCAATGCACAATCATTAATCCACCCCAAGCCTAATTTTCGTCAGTCTCCAATCTTCTGAAGCATAACTAACAAGTTCTTACATGGAGAACAAACTCTTACATATTGAATAAGTTACATGGTGAACAGTACAAGGGCAGTCATCACAGAAACTTTTGGTTTTGCTCATGCATTATGAACTATAAACAGTCAGTTCAAATATGAATACTCATTTGATTTTTATACTTGATTTATATGTGGATACCACATTTCTCTCCTTATTATTATTATTTTTAATAAAATGCTGAAGTGGTAGGTAGATACAAGATAAAGGTAGAAAACATAGTTTAGTGTTGTAAGAGAGCAAATGTAGATGATCAGGTGTGTGCCTGTAGACTATGTGTTAATTGAAGCTAGACAAGGGCAATAAAACATCCACGTATGCAGAAGATTTCTCTCAGAACAGGGGGGGTGAGGTTCTAAGCCTCACCTCTGTTGATCCCCAATTTCTCACCTGATGGACCCCTGTGACTGCCTGTCTTAGGTTGTTCCTCCCTTGAGGAATCTTACCCGTCTCTGGCTAACCAGTCATCTTCCGGGGCCATACAGGGAAATGTTAAGTTGGTAAGTGAGAGAGAAGCCTTACTGTTTGAAAAGGTTAGCTTTTTACTTCTTTGCATATTTATGCCCTGTGGCTTCTATGCCCAGCATTTGTCTTGAGGTGTCTTTACCACTTGGAAGAATTATGATACTCGGTAAATTCGATATGAGGCACGAATTCTATTTAAGGGTTGTAATTAGGAAGGAAGAAGAAAAGCTATAGAAGTAGCAGTCGGAAGAAAACATGGGAAGATTGATTATTTCTTTGACATATCTTCTTGTAGAGTAACTTCAGCATGTATAGGTTTTAAACTACCAATTAAATTGCGCACACACATTAACATAATAGGAGTATAGTTACATAACCAAAGCATATCTGTAATTACCAGCCATCTCCAGTGAAACCAAGAAAACCAGTTAGGCACCTTAGGCATATGTGAAAACTTATCTGTGATATGGTGGATATTGTCCAACTGAACTTAAACAGTCTGAGAGAAATCAGACAAATTAAAACAACCCATTCCTGGGGACTGTTCACATCCCATATGTTCTTTTAACAGTAAATAGTCTGTAGTTGTAAGATTTTGGAGTGCTACAATTTGCACTTCTCCTAATTCTTGGTTGACTTCCAACAGTATAGATCCAGTCCAATTTGTTGTTTTACTGTATGCACAGGCCAGCTTAGATATCTCCTTCTTCATTCCCATGGCAAGTCCAGGAACTGGTGAGATGAGTGCATCTACAGCTGTAGCAGTGCGTGGATCTTTGTTGGGGTTTTTTGATGATCATCTTCTGGCATGAGTCTTCCAGAGAGTGCTGATGTTGGAAGTTCTTTTTCATATCGTATCTTAGTTCATTTTCAGGGTAGCCCAATTAGGCTTTGATCCTCTGTATAAACACAAACATACCCTTTGCCTACACTTTTATATGCCCTTTATACCCTTGTGTAGAACTCATTGGAGGTTACCACACAGGAACTGCCTTTCCTTTTTTTTTTGGTGTCATTAATCTACACTTACATGATGAATATTATGTTTACTAGGCTCTCCCCTATACCAGGTCCCCCCTGTAAACCCCATTACAGTCACTGTCCATTAGCATAGCAAATGTTGTAGAATCACTACTTGCCTTCTCTGTGTTGTACAGCCTTCCCCTTTCTCCCACCCCCCCATGCATGTTAATCTTAATACCCCCCTTCTTCTCCCCCCGCTTATCCTTCCCTACCCATCCATCCTCCCCAGTCCCTTTACCTTTGGTACCTGTTAGTCCATTCTTGAGTTCTGTGATTCTGCTGCTGTTTTGTTCCTTCAGTTTTTCCTTTGTTCATATATTCCACAGATGAGTGAAATCATTTGGTATTTCTCTTTCTCCGCTTGGCTTGTTTCACTGAGCATAATACCCTCCAGCTCCATCCATGTTGCTGCAAATGGTTGGATTTGCCCTTTTCTTATGGCTGAGTAGTATTCCATTGTGTATATGTACCACATCTTCTTTATCCATTCATCTATCGATGGACATTAGGTTGCTTCCAATTCTTGGCTATTGTAAATAGTGCTGCGATAAACATAGGGGTGCATTGGTCTTTCTCATACTTGATTGCTGCATTCTTAGGGTAAATTCCTAGGAGTGCAATTCCTGGGTCAAATGGTAAGTCTGTTTTGAGCATTTTGATGTACCTCCATATGGCTTTCCACAATGGTTGAACTAATTCACATTCCCACCAGCAGTGTAGGAGGGTTCCCCTTTCTCCACAGCCTTGCCAACATTTGTTGTTGTTTGTCTTTTGGATGGCAGCCATCCTTACTGGTGTGAGGTGATACCTCATTGTAGTTTTAATTTGCATTTCTCTGATAATTAGCGATGTGGAGCATCTTCTCATGTGTCTGTTGGCCATCTGTATTTCTGTTTTGGAGAACTGTTCAGTTCCTCTGCCCATTTTTTAATTATTTGTTTTTTGTTTGTTGAGGCGTGTGAGCTCTTTATATATTCTGGACATCAAGCCTTTATCGGATCTGTCATTTTCAAAGATATTCTCCCATACTGTAGGGATCCTTTTTGTTCTATTGATGGTGTCTTTTGCTGTACAGAAGCTTTTCAGCTTAATATAGTCCCACTTGTTCATTTTTGCTGTTGTTTTACTTGCCCGGGGAGATATGTTCAAGAAGAGGTCACTCATGTTTATGTCTAAGAGGTTTGTGCCTATGTTTTCTTCCAAGAGTTTAATGGTTTCATGACTTACATTCAGGTCTTTGATCCATTTTGAATTTACTTTTGTATATGGGGTTAGACAATGGTCCAGTTTCATTCTCCTACATGTAGCTGTCCAGTTTTGCCAGCACCATCTGTTGAAGAGACTGTCAGTTTGCCATTGTATGTCCATGGCTCCTTTATCAAATATTAATTGACCATATATGTCTGGGTTAATGTCTGGATTCTCTAGTCTGTTCCATTGGTCTGTGGCTCTATTCTTGTGCCAGTACCAAATTGTCTTGATTACTATGGCTTTATAGTAGAGCTTGAAGTTGGGGAGTGAGATGCCCCTACTTTATTCTTCTTTCTCAGGATTGCTTTGGCTATTCGGGGTCTTTGGTGTTTCCATATGAATTTTTGAATTATTTGTTCCAGTTCATTGAAGAATGTTGCTGGTAGTTTCATAGGGATTGCATCAAATCTGTATATTGCTTTGGGCAGGATGGCCATTTTGACGATATTAATTCTTCCTAGCTACGAGCATGGGATGAGTTTCCATCTGTTAGTGTCCCCTTTAATTTCTCTTAAGAGTGACTTGTAGTTTTCAGAGTATAAGTCTTTCACTTCTTTGGTTAGGTTTATTCCTAGGTATTTTATTTTTTTTGATGCAGTTGTGAATGGAGTTGTTTTCCTGATTTCTCTTTCTGTTGGTTCATTGTTGGTATATAGGAAAGCCACAGATTTCTGGGTGTTGATTTTGTATCCTGCAACTTTGCTGTATTCCGGTATCAGTTCTATTAGTTTTGGGGTGGATTCTTTAGGGTTTTTTATGTACAGTATCATGTCATCTGCAAATAGTGACAGTTTAACTTCTTCTTTACCAATCCAGATTCCTTGTATTTCTTTGTTTTGTCTGATTGCCGTGGCTAGGACCTCCAGTACTATGTTAAATAACAGTGGAGAGAGTGGGCATCCCTGTCTAGTTCCCGATCTCAGAGGAAATGCTTTCAGCTTCTCGCTGTTCAATATAATGTTGGCTGTGGGTTTATCATAGATGGCCTTTATTATGTTGAGGTACTTGCCCTCTATTCCCATTTTGCTGAGAGTTTTTAACATGAATGGATGTTGAACTTTGTCAAATGCTTTTTCAGCATCTATGGAGATGATCATGTGGTTTTTGTCTTTCTTTTTGTTGATGTGGTGGATGATGTTGATGGACTTTCGAATGTTGTACCATCCTTGCATCCCTGGGATGAATCCCACTTGGTCATGGTGTATGATCCTTTTGATGTATTTTTGAATTCGGTTTGCTAATATTTTGTTGAGTATTTTTGCATCTACGTTCATCAGGGATATTGGTCTGTAGTTTTCTTTTTTGGTGGGGTCTTTGCCTGGTTTTGGTATTAGGGTGATGTTAGCTTCATAGAATGAGTTTGGGAGTATCCCCTCCTCCTCTATTTTTTGGAAAACTTTAAGGAGAATGGGTATTATGTCTTCCCTGTAAGTCTGATAAAATTCTGAGGTAAATCCTTCTGGCCCAGGGGTTTTGTTCTTTGGTAGTTTTTTGATTACCGCTTCAATTTCGTTGCTGGTAATTGGTCTGTTTAGATTTTCTGTTTCTTTTTGGGTCAGTCTTGGAAGGTTGTATTTTTCTAGGAAGTTGTCCATTTCTCCTAGGTTTCCCAGCTTGTTAGCATACAGGTTTTCATAGTAGTCTCTAATAATTCTTTGTATTTCTGCGGGGTCCGTCGTGATTTTTCCTTTCTCATTTCTGATACTGTTGATTTGTGTTGACTCTCTTTTCCTCTTAATAAGTCTGGCTAGAGGCTTATCTATTTTGTTTATTTTCTCGAAGAACCAGCTCTTGATTTCATTGATTTTTTTCTATTGTTTTATTCTTCTCAATTTTATTTATTTTTTCTCTGATCTTTATTATGTCCCTCCTTCTGCTGACCTTAGGCCTCATCTGTTCTTCTTTTTCCAATTTCGATAATTGTGACATTAGACCACTCATTTGGGATTGTTCTTCCTTTTTTAAATATGCTTGGATTGCTATATACTTTCCTCTTAAGACTGCTTTTGCTGCGTCCCACAGAAGTTGGGGCTTAGTGTTGTTGTTTTCATTGGTTTCCATATATTGCTGGATCTCCATTTTGATTTGGTCATTGATCCATTGATTATTTAGGAGCGTGTTGTTTAGCCTCTATGTGTTTTTGAGCCTTTTTGCTTTCTTTGTACAGTTTATTTCTAATTTTATGCCTTTGTGGTCTGAGAAGTTGGTTGGTAGGATTTCAATCTTTTGGAATTTTCTGAGGCTCTTTTTGTGGCCTAGTATGTGGTCTATTCTGGAGAATGTTCCATGTGCACTTGAGAAGAATGTATATTCTGTTGCTTTTGGATGTAGAGTTCTATAGATGTCTATTAGGTCCATCTGCTCTACTGTGTTGTTCAGTGCTTCCGTGTCCTTACTTATTTTCTGCCCGGTGGATGTATCCTTTGGGGTGAGTGGTGTGTTGAAGTCTCCTAGAATGAATGCATTGCATTCTATTTCCCTCTTTAGTTCTGTTAGTATTTGTTTCACATATGCTGGGGCTCCTGTGTTAGGTGCATATATATTTAGAATGGTTATATCCTCTTGTTGGACTGAGCCCTTTATCATTATGTAGTGTCCTTCTTTATCTCTTGTTACTTTCTTTGTTTTGAAGTCTATTTTGTCTGATATTAGTACTGCAACCCCTGCTTTCTTCTCGCTGTTGTTTGCCTGAAATATGTTTTTCCATCCCTTGACTTTTAGTCTGTACATGTCTTTGGGTTTGAGGTGAGTTTCTTGTAAGCAGCATATAGATGGGTCTTGCTTTTTTATCCATTCTATTACTCTGTGTCTTTTGATTGGTGCATTCAGTCCATTAACATTTAGGGTGACTATTGAATGATATGTACTTATTGCCATTGCAGGCTTTAAATTCGTGGTTACCAAAGGTTCAAGGTTAGCCTCTTTAGTATCTTACTGCCTAACTTAGCTCGCTTATTGAGCTGTTATATACACTGTCTGGAGATTCTTTTCTTCTCTCCTTATTCCTCCTCCTCGATTCTTCATATGTTGGGTGTTTTGTTCTGTGCTCTTTCTAGGAGCGCTCCCATCTAGAACAGTCCCTGTAAGATTTCCTGTAGTGGTGATTTGTGGGAAGCAAATTCCCTCAGCTTTTGTTTGTCTGGGAATTGTTTAATCCCACCGTCATATTTGAATGATAGTCGTGCTGGATACAGTATCCTTGGTTCAAGGCCCTTCTGTTTCATTGCATTAAATATATCATGCCATTCTCTTCTGGCCTGTAAGGTTTCTGTCGAGAAGTCTGATGTTAGCCTGATAGGTTTTCCTTTATAGGTGACCTTTTTCTCTCTAGCTGCCTTTAAAACTCTTTCCTTGTCTCCTTGATCTTTGCCATTTTAATTATTATGTGTCTTGGTGTTGTCTTCCTTGGATCCTTTCTGTTGGGGGTTCTTTGTATTTCCGTGGTCTGTTCAATTATTTCCTCCCCCAGTTTGGGGAAGTTTTCAGCAATTATTTCTTCCAAGATACTTTCCATCCCTTTTCCTCTCTCTTCTTCTTCTGGTACCCCTATAATACAGATATTGTTCCTTTTGGATTGGTCACACAATTCTCTTAACATTGTTTCATTCCTGTAGATCCTTTTATCTCTCTCTATGTCAGCTTCTATGCGTTCCTGTTCTCTGGTTTCAATTCCATCAATGGCCTCTTGCATCCTATCCATTCTGCTTATAAACCCTTCCAGAGTTTGTTTCATTTATGTGATCTCCTTTCTGGCATCTGTGATCTCCCTCCGGACTTCATCCCATTTCTCTTGCGTATTTCTCTGCATCTCTGTCAGCATGTTTATGATTCTTATTTTGAAGTATTTGTCAGAAAGACTGGTTAGTTCTGTCTCCTTACCTGGTGTTGTCTCTGTGATCTTTGTCTGCCTGTAGCTTTGCCTTTTCATGGTGATAGGAATAGTTTGTAGAGCTGGGACAAGTGATGGCTGGAAGAACTTCCCTTCTTGTTGGTTTGTGGCCCTCCTCTCCTGGGAGAACAGCGACCTCTAGTGGCTTGTGCTGGGTAGCTGCACGCAGACAGGGCTTCTGCTTCCTGCCTGGCTGCTATGGAGTTTATCTCCGCTGTTGCTGTGGGCGTGGCCTAGCTTGGGCAGCTACTCCAAAATGGTGGAGTCCCGTTGGAGGGGGAGCGGCCTGGAGGCTATTTATCTCCGTAAGGGGCCTCCGAGCTCCCTGCAGCCCAGGGGATTAGGGTGCCCAGAGATCCCCGGATTCCCTACCTCTGGATTAAGTGTCCCGCCCTGCCCCTTTAAGACTTCCAAAAAGCACCCGCCAAAACAAAACGACGACCACAAAAAAAAAAAAAAAAATTTTTTTTTAATTAAAAAAATAAAAATATAAATAAAAAATGGCCGCTCGTTTTTCTTTATTCTCTGGCGCCAGTCTCAGGCATCTGCTCACTGGTCTTGCTGCCCTGTTTCCCTAGTATTGGGGTCCCTATCCCTTTAAGACTTCCAAAAAGTGCTCGCCAAAACAAAACAGCAAAAAAAAAAAAAAATGGCCGCTTGCTTTTCTTATGTCCTCCGGCACCAGGTCTCAGTACCCGCTCACTGTTCTTGCTGCCCTGTTTCCCTAGTATCCAGGGCCTCCCACACACGCACTGTGTCTTCGCTCTGGTCCGGATGGCTGGGGCTGGGTGTTCGGCAGCCCTGGGCTCCGTCTCCCTCCCGCTCTGCCTGCTCTTCTCCCTCCGGGAGCTGGGGGGAGGGGCGCTCGGGTCCCGCGCGGCCGGGGCTTGTATCTTACCCCCTTTACAAGGCACTGGGTTCTCGCAGGTGTGGATGTGGTCTGGATGGTGTCCTGTGTCTTCTGGTCTTTATTCTAGGAAGAGTTATCTTTGTTATATTTTCATAGATATATGTGGTTTTGGGAGGAGATTTCCGCTGCTCAACTCACGCCACCATCTTGGCTCCAGACCTCTAGTTGTTTATTTTTTCCAATATTTTTTATTTTCTGAAATATTAATAGTGCTAGGATTAAATAATCTAATAATTTAGAGAGTGAAAACCCAAAAACCTTATTTGAATAAGTAAAACTATTACATTCCTGACAGCCTGTATGGATTATAAACCTAAATTTTGCTCTGATGTGGTATCCCATTCTAATCTTCACTTAATACCTCATTCTTCCTTATGTCCCTTTAGCTCTTAAGTTTTTTTCTTCAAGGTTCTTCCTTTAATCTCTTCTCTCCTCTCCAAGTGATCTGTGGCAAGAGACTACTTAGAAAAAGATCATACATCAAGAGTTTGCTAGGAGGTTGGGAAAGGAGGTCTGCTGGAATGGAGTGGAGGAAGAATCTTAAAAATAAAATAATCTTTTAATTCATAGAAGTTAGGACACCCGTAATTGTCACTTATTAAAGTAAAAGTGCACAGTCTGAGTGCAGCTGATACATTTAGTAAATTTCAGTCAGCAAAAATATTCACACCGTCAATTTAATTCTTTTTAATCTCTGGCACTATACTAACCAGGGTAACGTGCTAAGGCGTAATTTCTTAGTTCATAGCCACTCTAATACCAAGACATAGAAAAAGTGGATTTTAAAGTTTGCAACCATAGATTATTTGTAATAACATTGAAAGGAAGAAAATCTTGAGAGAAAAATGGGTTGACATTAAGTTCAGTGTAAAGAAATTCCTTTGTAATGTTTCTAAATTCTTTACATTAATTTTTTTCTTAGAAAAATGTGAATCTTTATAACTTGGAATTTTGTTTGCTCTTGTTTTCTACATGCTAATGCCATCATGAATATATACCATCAATTATATGCCTTGTTCTGTGCTTTTTAATAAGAAACACCTGGAAGTATTTTTTTTATAAGATAAAAATTGTGATGTTAACTTCAGAAAACTCAAGTTTGACTTAGAACTATTAGGAACGACAAGAAAAAAGGACAAGATACTTTAAGAGACAAACATGCCTTCAGTGGGTTCTGAGATTCTTTAGACAGAAGAACTATGTTGACCTCTTCTAGATGTTCCTAGCAACGAGCCTATCTTTGGAAGAAAAATATGTTTTCAATGTTTTTATCCTAATATATTTTACCTTTTGAATAGGACGTGGTTTTATTCTTATTTTGCTTTGCTTTTTCAAGGATTCTTCCTTCAGGCTTTGTTAGAAAAATCTAACTTTGTTTCTACAGTGAGTATAGACAAACAGAACACATTCTTAGTATATATAGTATCAATATAACTGTTGCTTACCTCCCTGTATTTTCCCAAGTGTAATGTTGTTATGAATTGTCCATAAAGTAAGTAGCTTCAGTTTTATATTTTACACCTTTTTTTGTAATTCGTTAAATTTTTCTTCTAAGAACTCTGTGCCCCTCTACTAGTTCACATAAGATATATTAAATGTTTCCCAAGTTAACATACTTTATGCTTTTCTCAAACTTTGCACCTACTCTCTCTTACCTGTTTTTTCTTATTCATCATTAAACTTTTGACTCAAAAATTGTTCTCCCTTCCCTAAATTATGATGTATCCTCCAGACACCTTACCTTAATGTTGGGTCTAGTACTTAAATGGACACCCTCCCCACTACTACCAACACCACGTCCTTGCCAATGAGTGCTTACATGAGATTAAATTTAGTTAGGTGTGGTTTTGTTTTATATTGCTCTCCAAAGCCAACCCCAAAACTCAGTGGCTTGAAACAATGATTAATTTGTTTGCTCACAATTCTTTGGGAAGCATTCTGGGCAAAGGCTCAGCTAGTAGTTTTTCTGTTCCGGGTAGTATCACCTACGATCATTAGTTGGCTGCATTTGGCTGGTGACTGGCTTTGGATGGAATGTCCAAAAAGGCATTTCTCACTTATCAGGCACCCCAGTGCACAATGTGACCACTTTCGCTCTTTGTGGATTGTTGGGTATTCCTCACAACATGGTGGTCCCAGAGTAACTGGATTTTTTTGTGGTGACTGGCTTCCAAGAGGTGCAAAAGCAGAAGCTGCTGATTTCTTAAGGTCCCACCTTAAATCATACAGTGTCATTTCTGTCACATTCTGTTGGTCCTAGCTGCTCACAAGGCCAGCTCAGATTCATGGGAAGAGGAAAAAGAAAGGAGAGAAGTAAGCTAAGAAGTTTTGGTCATCTTTAACTTACCTCAGGATGCTGCTGCTTTTTTCTTTGGGCATAAGTAGGATTAATCAGAGGTAGAGCCCCAAATAATAAGAAAGATAGCTACCCTACTTTCCCAATTCTAAGAAATACCTTTTTACATTTAAATATTCTGTGTATCTGCATGTTTAATATAATATTATAGAGGTTTTTTCTTATAAAGCTGTTGCAAAATTATTGGAACACCTTACTGATAATATCTGAGAACTGAAAAAATAATTTTCTCTTATCAGTTCCCAAATTGGGGGTGGAAGGGAAGAGAGAGATTTCACCTCAGTGTGATTAGTGATATCAATAGTGATATCAAAATTTAGATTTAGTCCATGGATGATAGCCATATATTAGATTAAGTTAGAAATTTAAAAAGGGGCCGGAAGGTTGGGTATAAAGTTAAAGGATTTACAAGTGAATTAGAGCTTAAAGGAAGAGTACAGCTTCTGTTTGTTTAAATTATCGTAGAAATGAATTCAAGAGTAAAATGTCATTAGCCCAGAAATTCTGCTTATAGGAATTTTAAGGAAACAGAAAAATGTGTAAATTTTATGTAGGTTTTCATTACAGAGTTATTTCTAAAGCATAATTAAGTCTAGCCTAAGAGTCAGTGAAATGGAGTTGTTAGAGCACATTATTATTAATCCATGTAATTAAATACTATTCAACTGTTAAAATGAGTTAGAAAAAGTTGGACAGGGAAAGATTACATGATATGTTTGTAGGTCAAGAAAGAAGTTACAAAACAGCATCTATATTCTAACCCAATATTTGTGTTTTTAAAAGTGTGTGTGTGTATGTGTAGGAAAATATTTGGAAGGATATAGACCAAATAACAGTTATCTGTGTGTAATGGAATTACAGATGATTTCTACTTTTCCTTTATATTCTTCCTATTTAAAAAGAAAAAAGAGGGCAAATTACTTATATGCAATGCATGGAAAAGAATGCTCTTGTCATTAAAAAGAATAAAAGAGACAGCTGAGATTTAATTTTGTATTTATTATATTATATTTACTCTTTGGATGAGATTCCTTTGAGGATAATTGTCCCCACACTTTTGGGTAGAAGGAGAGAAAGCTGGAATGCCTGTATCTTGTGCATATATGTATATATGCACATACATACATTGTGGAAAGAACCAGGAACTGCTTATGCCTGGCCATATGATGTTACTACATCACCTTTCTTGTGTATACTGCTATGTCAGCACTTCTGATTTCTGAATTTTTTGGTAGAGTCATCTATCTCAGACCATCATCTCCAACCTGTCTGAAGCTTTAAAGTCTGGCCACTATAGTATTTTTACCTGAAAAACTTGAATCTACCTCTGAAGTAATGCTACTAAAACTAAAATTGCATCTTTTGTAGTTGAAATTTAGTTTGCATTGCTCATTCTCTTATAATAAATCAGAGTTTAAAAATGGTCCACTTTATGTTTCTCAGTTTGGGATTAAAATGTCTAGAACAATCCATTACATATTAATATAACACCTAAAGTTTATAGATAATGTTTTTTTTTCCTTTCTGAAAAATGTATTATCTTTTATTATCTTGGGTATATTCTATAGAAATGTATTTTCCTTTTCACTTTTAAATGTTTTTATTTAGTAAACATTTTGATGTATCTGAAATGCAGTGTTAGTCAATCTGTTTTATAAACATTATACTTCTTTTATAGCAGGTTGTTTCTGTTCTAAATGAATTGGACTAACCTTAATTTAAATAATCTCTTATAAACCCCAAATAGTATGTGGTAGAAACAAATTGTAATTGTAATACCCCACCAAACAAAAAATCCTGTGGCTATCCTATCCTCAGTACTAGTTAGTGATAATAATTCTAATACAAAAATGGCTAATTTAGAAGCAATAAAAGATTGGAGTTAGTATTATTGTAAAAAAGAGGAAAGAAATAAATTGTGGTATGTAGCACCAGTTTGTACAGTTCATATTTCTGAAAAGCCTACTATGGTGAGATGGTATGGTGAGAGGTCCCCCAAATAAATGAATGCTGCAGTTAACTTAGAGGGAAAGCAAGAGATTATATGATCAGATTTATATATTAAATACTATTCTGGACTGGAAAAAGTTAAGACTGGAAGAAGGTAAACTTCTCAGGAAGCTATTGCCATTATCTTGGTGTAATAAGATTCTAGAATAGAAAGGAACAAAGCAGGCAGGAGTAAAGAGAAAGGGGATAGTTCAAGATATCCAGAAAGTAGAAGTGATAGAATTTGGTGATTTTATTAGGTGAGGAGATGAGGAAGATGCTCAACTATCTGGTTTCAGTAGCTGGTAGAATGATGACACCCTTCATTGAATTGGGCATTACAGAAGGACAGTAAGAACTCCCACTGATGTTGCTGAAGCCTACTGACTCTATGGAAAGTGGAAAAGAAAAACTGTCCTTCAACAGCTTTGAGGAAGGGTGTAGCTTTTTTTAGAATGTCTCCTTTAAAAACTTTTGTGTTGATAATTAATGAGTTTTGCACCAGATGAAAAAGAAGGAAGGAGCATTGTGACCCTTAACTCCCTTCTACATTGTAATTGGAAGTTTTTTTCCTTGCTTTTCCTTCTCCTTCTGCTGGCTGGTTTGTTTGGATAAGCCTGTCAGTTCCCACCACATTGATGATGGGGCTTTTGGTCATCTGGTATATAGGTACAGCAGTGTAAAGGTCAGAAAGGCCTGGTTGCCTATGGCCCTTAGTTAGGGTTTTGCAATCTTGAACAATTGTCACTGCATTTCTACACAGTCCGTTTCTTTAGGAAACCCAGAAATGTTTGACTTAACTGCTAGCATAGTAATGACACAATTTAAAGAATCAGAATTTATTATTTTCAGTCAAAAATTACTCAGGTATATTGTCATCATGGCTTGTTGACCATTGATTTACAACCTTGAAAGGCAAAAGCAAATATCCACAGAGTGACTCTTGATTCTTAAATATGTCCAGTTTTTCTAAAGCAAACATATATGTTACTTTATATAATTGACATATCCTTTAGAGTGTGTTTCAGGCATAACAAAACAGTAATACTAGCACAGAAAAAATTTTGCAGGATTTTTAAACTTTTAGTCATAGAAAATATGGCTAACTATAATTGTTGCATTTTCCTTTTAAAATAAATAAGTTTCTTTTTTTGTTTCTGTTTTTTCATTTCAGATAGACAATGCTGCTGAAGAACCTAGAGTCTTATGTATAATACAAGATACTACTAATTCAAAGACAGTAAATGAACGGATCACTTTAAACTTACCGGCCTCTACTCCTCTCAGAAAGCTCTTTGAAGATGTGGCCAACAAAGTAGGCTACATAAATGGAACCTTTGATTTGGTGTGGGGAAATGGAATCAGTACTGCTGATATGGTAAAACCCTAGACTTAAAGCATCTCTTTTAAGTTGCTAATAATATTATAGTCATTATTGTTGTTATTAATGAGTGTATTCAATCCTTAATATATTAAATGAGTATATTAAATCCCTCTTTAATAGCATAAGCAAAACTATAAAAACTACATTAAGAACCCACATTCAACTCAATTATTAGATCCCTTTTTGTCCCTTAGCATTTATTTTGGATTCAACATTTACTTATCCTAAAGTTTACATGATGTCATTTTGTTAGTTTTTTTATTCATGTAAGATGACTATTATAATATTGTATCAACTAAAGAAAATTTTCCATTTACTGAATGAAATGATATTTGTTAATAGTTTTAAATGAAAAAGACATATAATCACATGTATTTTATAATCTGATATTTGGGAAAGAAAAAATATTGATGGAAAGAGGAATGGAAGGATGTATACCCAATATTAACAGATTATGTACCAGATAGAATGGTAGGAACCTGATCAAGAAGTTTGGTGGTACCATGACTACTTCTTCAAGGATTTCACTGTCCATTTGTAGAGACAGATGTATCAATAGATAATTACACTAACATGATGAGTTTACTATGAGTGAAAAGAGGAGGGATTAATCAGTTTTGCATGGCAGAGGAGCAAAGGAGACTATTAAATTGGATCTCATCTGTACTATTAGAGTAGTCAAAATAGTCTTGTTTCCTGTCTCTCAGTCCAAATTCACACTGCATACTGCTGTTAGATTAGATTATCTTCAGTCATTTTCAATCATAATATTCATGTCACCTTCCAGTTCAGGAACCTTAAATGACTGCTCACTGCCCATTAATTAAAAATCAGATTCTCTGGGTTAGCATTCAAGACAAGTTTATAATTACTCCTTTAAGTCTTTGTAATCTTTACTCGCAGATGGTGGACTAATGTATTTTCTTAACTCAAATGTCCATAGTTTTCCATCTCCATGCTTTTGCTTATATTGCCTCTTTCTGTCCTGTGCCATTTGCTGCCCTTAAGTGTACCAGGTAAATACATCTAATGGCAAATGAAATTGAATGTGTATCCCTGTGGTATTTGATGGGCATAATTTTAATTGGCTCCATAAGAGAATCAGTTTGATGTTTTGATATGTGTTTGATATTGCGTGATTTGCCTTTAAAATTCATGGTATTTTCTTTCTATTCTGTAATATATTTGTGGTTTTCTTTAAGTATAGAACTGTGTTTTAAATTAATCAACTTTTCCCCTCTGAAACTGATCAGTAACATTGGTAGTCCAAAAAGATATAAAAAGAGAAACAGTATTTAATCTGAAATCAGGTAGTTGCACGTTATATCACCATGGAAGTTCTAGTGTTGCCTTTCTTTATTATGGCATCATTAATATACAGTCACATGAGCAACATTGTGGTTACTAGATCCCCCCCATTATCAAGTCCCCCCCACATACCCCATTACAGTCACTGTCCATCAGCATAGTAAGATGCTATAGAGCCACTACTTGTCTTTGTGCTATACAGCTTTCCCCTTACCCTCCCCCACCCTCATTATGTGTGCTAGTCATGTTGCCACTTAACCCCCTTATCCCTCCCTTACTCCACACCCTTCCCAGTCCCTTTCCCTTTGGTAACTGTTAGTCCATTCTTGGGTTCTGTGAGTCTGCTGCTGTTTTGTTCCTTCAGTTTTTGCTTTGTTGTTATACTCCACAGATGAGTGAAATCATTTGATACTTGTCTTTCTCCATCTGGCTTATTTCACTGAGCATAATACCCTCTAGCTCCATCTGTGTTGTTGCAAATGGTAGGATTTGTTTTCTTCTTATGACTGAATAATATTCCATTGTGTATATGTACCACATATTCTTTATCCATTCATCTACTGATAGACACTTACTTCCATTTCTTGGCTATTGTAAATAGTGCTGCAATAAACAAAGGGGTGCATATGTCTTTTTGAATCTGGGATCCTGCATTCTTAGGGTAAATTCCTAGGAGTGGAATTCCTGGGTCAAATGGTATTTCTATTTGTAATTTTTTGAGGAACCTCTATACTGCTTTCCACAATGGTTGAACTAATTTACATTCCCACCAGCAGTGTAGGAGGGTTCCCCTTTCTCCACATCCTTGCTAGCATTTATTGTTGTTTGTCTTTTGGA
This sequence comes from Manis pentadactyla, assembly GCF_030020395.1. Taxonomy (NCBI): domain Eukaryota; kingdom Metazoa; phylum Chordata; class Mammalia; order Pholidota; family Manidae; genus Manis; species Manis pentadactyla. The sequence continues at coordinate 51,900,498 of NC_080027.1, forward strand.
TGTTGGCCATCCTAACTGGTATGAGGTGATATCTCATTGTGGTTTTAATTTGTATTTCTCTGATGATTAGCGATGTGGAGCATCTTTGCATGTGCCTGTTGGCCATCTGAATTTCTTGTTTGGAGAAGTGTCTGTTCAGATCCTCTGACTATTTTTTAGTCAGATTATTTGTTTTTTGTTTGTTGAGGTATGTGAGCTCTTTATATATTTTAGATGTCAACATCTTATTGGATATGTCATTTATGAATATATTCTCCCATACTGTCAGATGCATTTTTGTTCTACTGGTGGTATCCTTTGCTGTGCAGAAGCTTTTTAGTTTGATATAGTCCCGCATAGTCATTTTTGCTCTTGTTTCCCTAGCCCGGGGAGATATGTTCATGAAAAAGTTGCTCATGTTTATATTCAAGAGAGTTTTGCCTATGTTTTCTTTTAAGAGTTTTATGGTTTCATGACTTACATTCAGGTCTTTGATCCATTTTGAGTTTACTTTTGTGTATGGAGTTAGACAGTAATCCAGTTTCATTCTCTTACATGTAGCTGTCCAGTTTTGCCAACACCAGCTGTTGAAGAGGCTGTCATTTCCCTATTGTATATTCATGGCTAGTGTTGCCTTTTTTTAAAGGATAGTTCTCTACTATATTATATATTTACCCAAGTCCTGTTTATCTTTTACTTTTAAGAAGCCTTACTTAATGTTTCCTTATGCCACTTTAAAAGTAATCTTTCTCTTTGTCTTCTGTTGCACTTTTTCTTCTACAATGCCATTTATCATTGTGTCCTTTTATTGTGGTGATCATTCATTTATGTCACTCCATTTGGTAGAATCTAAGTATCTTTTTGCCTAGAACCTCATAGTATTTTTTATCCTCCACAGATACTCCTGTTATACACTCAAAAAGTATGTGCTAAATTAACATCCGCAGTAGTTTCAATTAGCTCTGTGTCAGGACTGCCTATTTCTCTTTCTTCAATTATGACTGTTCTCAGTTCTGAATCTCTGTATTTCTTTTTTGGGGTTACTATACATTTCTATTAAGTATACTGCCACCTGCTTACTGTACAATGCTGCATGAATGCTTCTTTGAAAACCTAACCCATTTAGCAACCTACTTACCTTGTATACACAGAAACGTTTATGAAGGTAAAACACCTATATATGTATGTTTTCTAGCTATATCATCTGATTATTTATATCCTGCCAGAGAATGTAAAGATATCTTTCCTTCTTCCATATGGGTTCTCTTAGTTTCAGATTTTCTATGTCCTGTTTTTCTCTGATTTCTAGATGTAAGCCAAGAGAGATAATGTAAGTTTATTATTTTATTTACTTAACATTTATTTTGCACTTACTCTGTGCCTTGTATTTGTCTGATACTAGGCTTTATACAAGTATAACCTCATGTAATCCTTACAACTATACTATGAGGTAGGTGCTGTTTATAGCCTCATATGAGTGAGGATACTGAGTCATGGGGAAGTGAAGTAACTTACCCGAAGTCACACAAACAGCAGTTGGCAGAATCTCTTACAGTTAATGTTTTTTGTCTTCAATGCCTATACTTTTATATGTTAACTTCCTAAAAATAAAGGCATTTCCATAAAATAATTCCTTCTGAGGAGACATTCTTCATGTCTTGAAACATTAAGATTTCTTAATGTAACAAAACAGTTTTAAAACAAAGGAATAAGATGTTCATTTCATCCTTCATTTTTCTCAGCAGTAGAGTGTAGGTGAGTAGTGCTTGGGGCATGCAGAGCTCCACCGCTCATCCACCAGCTAGAGTGTATCAGAATGACAAGGCTTGAAATTGCAATGCCAGAGAAAAGAGTTAGGTAAAGACCAAATATCTTAGATGTTTAATTTTCAAAGAAGTGATCATCTCCATCCCCCTGGAATCCTCTGGATACTGGTAGTGGACTTGGAATAGGTATCATTTATGGGACAAACTTTTCCTTAAGGGGTGTTTCTGAAGGTGCACATTTTGTTATATTACATGATTATTTTGGTTGGGTTGCTTATTGTGTGCTTAACTAGGAATTCTTATACGTATATTAAAAGGTCTTTTTACAGGTTTCCATTATGTAAAATTATCTTTAGTTAATTTTCATGAAGATCCATTAATACTATATCGTATATTTTGAAGAACATAGAAACACAAATGTTCATAATTCTTTCTGTGTGTGTGTGTGTGTGTGCAGTATTTGTCATTACATCTTAACCTTTACCTTTTCTTTTTTAGTTTTTTAGATGTTGGGAAATGTGAACATCTGGGATACCTGTCAGTATATGTACTGTCACTGGGCTTAGCATCCCAATTCATGAGTATATGAATTAATTCCAAGTCTAGATTACCAGAATCTTTATTTAAAACACTGTTTGAGCCCAGTAATTGTAGAGATGTGTCTATTTACATATTTCTTATATTTTATTATTACAGGTAATATTTCTCAATCTGAGACATTTTATTTTATTCTTGTAGGTTCCATTGGATCATACCAGTGACAAGTCTCTTCTTGATGCTAATTTTGAGCCAGGAAAGAAGAACTTTCTGCATTTGACAGATAAAGATGGTGAACAGCCTCAGATACTACTGGTAAATTATTTAGAAAGCCCTATATTCATAATTTTGGAGCACTGTCATCTATTGCTTAGGAAGCAGTTTTCCAAAGGAAGGAGGAAAGATATGATTTATGATTTATGTATAATAAATTATTTCCTTTATGTTTATTATAAATGTATGTTAACAGGGTTAATACTGGGCACCATAACCCTGTTTGTGTATATAATCTGTTGTCACTCAGGGAATGTGGCTTGCTGTCTTTAAGACCACTACCATGATAGAAATGAAGGTCAGTCAGGAAAAGTTAAAACACTACAAAGCACTCCCACTGTATTTCAGTGGCCTCTCCTTTGTTTAAGTATTCACTTGGTTGCTGTAAGTCTTTGGTAGTTATGCTCAGATTTTTTGGTATTTTGTGGGAGGGACAGACCCCCAGAATTCTCTACTGTGCCATTTTTCACTCCCAGTTTTTCCCCTCACCCTTTTTTTGGTTTGGAATGACTAGCTTACCAGTTATATGCTTTATTTGTACTATATTAGTGTTTGCCCTAATTCATATTTCAGTAGGCTTTCCTGTCTGGTCCAGTGGCCTTGGAGATCATCTACTCCAGTAACTTCCAATTTGAGGGGCATTCCTTTAAAAAAAACTGAAAAAACTTGGTCTGATTTACCTTTCTGTTTTATAAACTGAGGAAAATAAGGTTCACAGAGTTTGGATATTTTTCAGAATCCTTCTATTCAGTGAAACTTTATTCAGGAAAAGTTCTTCTGTGTGGTGCTTTTCATTTAGAAGTCTCTTGTGAGTTAGAATGCTTCTCTGAACAGTAGACAATAATTAAACACAGGAAATCCACACTGAAGCAATATCAAAATACGTTGTTCTCTGACGTTCCTTAATCTTATTATTTATATTTTTATGATATGGGAAGATTTTGATAGTTGGGTGACATTGAAATCTAAATTAGCTATTAATTAGGTAACTCTGGATATACAGTTTGGGAATTGATGTTTTAAAATCCACAGTGATTACTCTTAAGCTCTATCTTAATTGTTTATGCTTATTTTATATCCTTTATCCTTTCTGACATCTTCCTCATTGATCGGATGTTTCCTTTTGGAAACAGGAGGAATCTATCCATTTCATCCAACACCTGCTAGAACTACTTGTTAAGGATGTAAAAATGAATGATAGATTCCCTCATCAAGGAGTTGACAATAGTACTTTTAATTTATTAGTACCAAAAATCTCCTTCTCTCAGTAGTAAACAAAGTTTGAAAGAGAATTAAAGAAAACTGAGAAAGTAACAACTTTGGAAGGAGATATGAACACCTCCCTAGTCTTTTATATTGGGCATCTTTCAAATATTTCTACAGGATATGGTGAGGGTTTACATTCCTTTGAATGTCTTGGTGGTGACAGTAATTGTAATGCCTCAGCATTTTTTTTTTTCATTGCCACAGCAATTAGTATGTCTTTTTTCATTGTTTTAACAACATTTGCTATTCAGTAAATAATTGGTTATGCTGCATTTCAGGAGGATTCCAGTGCTGGGGATGACAGTGTCCATGACAGATTTATAGGTCCACTTCCAAGAGAAGGTTCTGTGGGCTCTACCAGTGATTATGTCAGCCAAAGCTACTCTTACTCATCTATTTTGAATAAATCAGAAACTGGTAAGATTTATTATTATTAAGGTTGTTGTATTTTCATAAAATCATAGAGCAGTAGACCCAGAGTAACCCTTAAAATCTCAAGCGTAATCCCCTCATTTTTTGGATTAGAAAATTGAGACCCAGAACAAGATCACTAAAGCAGAAGTCTGAACAACAGCATGATTTTCCTTTCCCTCCATTCATTATTGCTTTTACTGTTTTGTTTCGGCCACTGTTTAATAAATACAGCAAAAAAAATTGAATATTTTATTTTGAAGGAAGACTTAATTTTGATAATTTTCCAGTTTGAATTTAATCTTAAATTTTTCAAGTTGACTTCCCCTGAAAAGGAGCGTCTCTGTTACCTACTTTTGGATTAGAATACTCTGGGAGATACTTCTATTTTGAAGCAGATGGGCCAGGCTTATTTTATTAGACCTACTGTGTTATCTTTCAGTTAATCATATGTTTGAAGTTAATCATATAATTTTAAAAGTCCTATTAACTTTTTTTCAGAACATTATTAAACCTAGATTTTTGAAATTTTTCAATATATTGCGTGAAATTGCTTTATTTATACAAAGGTTTATTTATATATGATTGACTAATTGCCTAAAAATATAATCTAGGTACTTTTACATATCCTTTTATCTTACAACCAATCTTCACAGTAGATAGTATTATTCATACTAAAAGAAAAACAGGTTCAGAGAGGCTTTTTATTGCACACCTAGTTAATGCTAGGTATGACTTCAGAATCTTTACTCTTAGAACTTCAAAACAGATGAGTTTAAATACTACATGTAAAAATCTAGTACAAAAAGAAAACTATAGTGTTAAATTGCAAATTTTGTTTTAATGTGATCTGTAATCTTCCATATACTATTATTTTGTAATTAAATTAAAATATAGAATAATTGCCTCGTGGCTAATCATTTGTGTAGCCTTGATGGTGTATTTGTTCTGGAAAGGGCAGTAAAAGCTGGTCATGGTTGGTACTTTGGATCATTGATATCAGCAGAATTTTTTGCAGCAAATTTACCAGGAATAAAAAATACAAAATTATTTTCTATTTCAGATAATAGATAATAAAGTTTTTTATTACATCTCACATTTTTATTTCTTTAAAAATCATTTGGGTATATTTGTTAAAAAATACAGGTTCCAAGACATTATTTCCCAAAGTACTGATGAAGCTCTTCTGGAGTAGGCTGGATAAGAATTAAGATTCTTAAATACTTGCTTTGTATTCTGACAACCAATTCAGTCCTTTGTGTAGGAGTATTCATAGAACTCCTGCTTTATGCTATGTATTTATATAGCTTTCTGATACCTGTAAATTCCTAGACTAGAACTTTACTTTTAAAAAATGTTCTTTCTCTGATTATAAAAATGTAATACATGCTCATTTTCATACTCTAAAATGAAGAAAGTGAAAATCACCGACAGTACTAACACAAATGACTTTTAGTGATTTTGCTTATTTTTCTCATCTTTCCTCCATATATGTGCTTGTAAGAAAATCAGAGGAATCATGTTGCAAGCATATTTTTAATCAATATTTTTTGCTTAATACTATATTTCAATGCTATTAGTTTTTTAATTTAGGGTTTTAAATGGCTGAAAAAGTAGTTTTATTGTATGGTTTAGATATTTAGTTATTATTGATATCATGATTAACTTTCATGTACATACATTTTTATTTTTATCTCTAGTTATTTCCTTAGGGTAAGTTCTCCAAAATTGAATTACTAACTTGACATTTATTTTAAAAAACTTTAGAGGCCTTTGATATACATTGCCCTGTAATCACAGTCTTCATTCCTAATTATTGTTCCTTACATACCTTTCTATTCAACTCCTTTTCCCTGTCTATACATTTTCCTCCAGTGTTCTGGGGGTTCCTCTGTTCTTTCCCTATCTGACTTCTTTATAATCACTCTGTATACTGCCTTTCTGAATTAAAATAGTCTATCAAAGGAGTTGTGGTTCAAAAATTTTGTTAGTGACTACTGAATTTTTATTTTCCTTAAGAAATTATTATAAATCTTAGCACTATGTAAAAATGTTTTCATTGAGAAATGCTTTCATGATTTCAGCTCAGACTCTAGGATCACACTTCTCCATAAAGCAGTAGGCTTGGGGTCTATTTACACATTACTTCTTGTCTCTATTGCCAACCAACTCTTTCTAGTAGCCAACCACTGTTGATAGGAGATGGTTGGTGGCGGTGGTGGGTGGGGACAGGGCTGTCGTGTGTGTGAATTTTGAGGAATAAAGAATGGTTGAAGACTTATGTAGAATGTAGACTCACAGGTGACTAGAAACTATGTGACTGAGATGTTTCATCATTAAATCCATGATATCTGTCCTTGACCAGTTTCTTTAACAATTATTTTACCAATTCCAGGATTTGGCCTGTTTGATTTCTACTTCATTACCTATTGGTTCTGTTCAGGATTTCTTTCTGAAGAGTCTGTTAATTCAGTAGCATTTTTACTAGTCTCACTAAAATCTTCATACATGTAGAAAGTAGTACACTTTTGTGAGACACTGTTCATTCTGTGTAAATATGGTACTGAATCAAGTACAAAAGACCATATGGATTTCTGTGTGATTTTTATCACTAATCAACATAGAGTGATGGCAAAATTGTTATTAAACCTCCTTCTCCTGCCACCTTTTTTTAAGCCCAAAGAAAGGAAACAAGATCACAAATAAATGATACATGATTTGTTTACAGGTACACAAAGGACAATAGCAGTATTCATTTAGCTTTTAAGGCTACAGGCAGAGTGGTTGTCCCTGTCTGTTGAGGAATGGGAGGAGAAGATGGAGAAAAAGGCAAATCCCAGACAGCTTCAGCTGAGCAGCAGCAAAACTGTCTTGGTCTCCTGCCAAAGTGCCATTTGTGGGGAAGAGTCTGTTTATATGAACTAAGAATGAAATAATACTTCTCATTGTTAATAATCAGACCAGATACCATACAAATTTGTGTCACTTATAAGTCATATGCACTGCCCCCATATGTGCACCTGCTGCAGGGCTAAGTAGTGGGATAGAAAGATAAATCAGATTTGACCAGTCTGATGGGGAAGGCATATATAAATAAGTAGGTCATTACAAAACAGTGAGATAAAGGCACTGATACAGATTAAAGACCCAGTGCTCTGAGAACAACTCAGGTGGAGGGTGGTTATGAATTGAAGCAGTTTATAATAATGTAACAATGTAGAGTGCAATGTATAAACACAGTGTTCTTAAAGATGAAAGGCAGTAGAAATCAAAGTGTGAACCTTAGTCTGGAATGAAAGGTGGGTACCTATAGGTGTGGATAGTGTGGAATCTACTCCTGTTTTTCACAGCTGATTAAGGTTCATCATGTGTATTTGTTGGTCCTTTCATCATCTTCTTTGTCAATTTAGTTATCCTCAGAGCCTACCATCTCTGAAGACATTTTTCATAGTTGTTGGGGAATTGAAAAAGTATTTTGAAAAATTTCAGTGAATACCTTTGGCATCTGTTGAGAAAAATTTTAAGTTTTTTTGTGTGTGTCTTGTATGGGGGGGATTTTAGCCCTGGGCAAGTTCACTCTGAATTTGGTGAGATTGAATAACAACTGAAAGTTGGTGATTAAAGGGTTTATAACAAGCTTTTGTCTCATGATGGCAGGTCTAGTGGTAGAATCACGTCTAGTGGTAGAATCACATCTGCGTCTGCCAAGTTTGCAGTCATCACCGTGTCTGCCTCCAGGCCTCTCCTCCACCTAACTCTCAGGGCAAGAGCGCCAGGTGGAGCTCCTTATATAGCAACACTGACAACTATGGCTCACTGCCAGCAGGTGTGCAAGCATGCACCTGTGAGCAGTGCACATGTGTAATGGGCAAATAGATTAGGGTCAGGTGAGGATCCTGGACATTTTCCTTACATTTTGAAACAACCAAATCATTCAGTATTGAGTGGGAATAAGTAAGTTTGATTACTAAGCAAAAATATTCACATTTTGCTCAAATAAAATGATGTGTGTACATGTATCTCATAAATTGGGCCTGAAGTTTGCTTCAAAAGAGAAGTTCCAAAAATGTTCTCAACAGTGGTAGCCATATCCAATTAGATATATAAAACTAAGTGCTTTTAATCTTTCACTTGAATTTTTAATTCATATAAATGTCTCCTTTCCCTCTCCCCCTCACTTCCTCTGTTCTTTCCCTATCTGACTTCTTTATAATCACTCTGTATAGTGGACTGATTTGTAAAAGCTCATACTTTATAGGCTTGTTAAAATAGAAGTCACTCTTGAGTTTTTTTGTAATGAATTTATCTCACGTTATTAATTCTTCATGGATATTGGTTCTAGGGCCTGATGACAGGGGTAACTGGTTCAGTTCAGTCTTCCAATATTGGATGTGTATGTTATTTAAAGTGAATATGTTTGTACTTCTCCATTTTAATCCACAACTTTTAGATTTGGGGAACAAAGATTATTTTTATGCCAGTTAAACATACTATATTACGTAGATCCCTCTTCAAATTTTATTAAATATATATATCCATAGATATATCCATGTGTATCTCTGGACATATAAACAACACGTCCTTTTTCTGAGAAACAAGCTTTACATAGTACACATATTAGAAAAAGGATCTTTCTTAGGCATTATTTAAAAAATTGAAATAATTTCCAACTGAGTAACTTTAACCTGTCAATTTTTATTGGAAATAAATTCTTAGGTTTTTATTTTATTTTTTAATGTAAAAATATTGATCTATGTATTTTTGTTTTTTCTTTTTAAAGGATATGTGGGATTAGTAAACCAAGCAATGACTTGCTACTTGAATAGCCTTTTGCAAACACTTTTTATGACTCCTGAATTTAGGAATGCATTATATAAGTGAGTATTCAAAAAAGTTCTATAAATAAAAATGACTTAAGAATGAAAATACAGTTTTTAACAAAATATAATAAATCTTCTTGCACTTAACTTGTAAGATTTGGGGCACTTCTCACTTCATAAGACACAACTTCTTACATAGTATTTACAAAAAGGATCTTAATGAGAGATTGGCATATAAAAAAATTATTGGGGAGTGAGAATTAGAAGTACATAGACAACAAAGGATAAAATTAATAAGATTTACATTTGGAATAAATTGTTGTATTTAAGCTTCCCTCACAGTTTTAACACCCTTAAGAAGAAATATGTCATCTGCTTTTTGAGATATTCTGAATATGTAAACCATATTTTTTCCCCTTCTCTATTTAAGAAACAAAGTTGTCTTTTTAAAGTTATAAACTTTGTTTCTAATTAAGATAATGCAACTGTCCTGTGTTTGTGTATGTGTGCCCTTGTGTATATGTTTCTAGAAAACTGTATGTACATCAGGTCCTTTAAAATGCTGTGTGAAGGAAGTTCATATTTAAATAAACTCTGAAAGTCAGAGTTTTACTTTTAGGAGTATTCTGTTATAATACACTTAATATACCCTTGCTTTGTATATTTTCTTTAAGGTATATGTAACTTTTATTTTTTAAGACATTTTAAAGTACAAACTAACTGATTTTTTCCCCTTTTTTGTGTTACTATTGAATAACATCTTGAAATTACTATAAATATGTATTTGAAGTATTTTTGAGACTTTAATACTAGTCGTATTGCTCAAACAACATTAAATTACATATTATATTCATGTGTAAGCTTATCATCTGAATTTGCTTGTAAAGATTGACATGTTTTTTTATTTAGCAAGTATTTGTTTACCTAGTAGTATTTATAGGTGCTTAGTAATAGAGATGGAGTTAAAAATAAGGTCTTTGTTCTTGAGTAATATACAGGTAGCTCCACAGTAGCAATATGTATGTGTATGAAATCGTTTAAATAACATTTAAGGACAACTAAATTCCATGAGAATTTAGAGAAGTGAGATTAATGAAACTTGGAGAGGGGGCTTAGCATAGAAAATAGAACTTGAGGTAAGTATGAACTAGGTGTGGTTTGGCCAGATTGAGAAGAAAGAAAGTGCATTGCAGACAGGAGGTCTTCCAGGAGCAAAAGTAAGTAATAGGAACTGCTACCAAAATGTTAGTTATTACTAGTGTGTATCAGATGCTGTTTGGAGTACTTTACATTGTAGACTCATTTAAATTGTATGGCAACTCTATGACTTAGGTGCCCTTATTATCCACATTTTACAAAGGAGGTAACCAAATGCACAGACAGGTTAAATACTTTGCCAGAGGCCACAATGTTAGAAGTAACACACCCAGTAGATGCCAGAATCCATTACTCTATTCTGCCTGTATTATAGCTGATGTCAGTAAGTATGTCACAGGGGCCTCCAGAATATCAGCATAACTGGAGTTTTTGTCAGAGTCCTGAAAGATGATGTTAACAGGTGGATGGATTCTAGAGCCTAACGGTAAAACTGGAACAAACTGAATAGTCATGATAATGTCCTGCTTTGGCGAGTAGGGCATAGGAATGGGGATCCTGGGAGCTTTATTAACCATGAATTCTAATATCCTGAAAGTGGTCTATAAATTTATAGCACTGTGGAGAAGAATAAGAGCATATACAGGACTATCCATTCAGCAAACACATGCTGGATACTTAACTGTGTGCTAAGCACTCTTTTAGGCACAGGGATTATAGGATTTACAGTGAATAAGACAAGAGTCCCTCTCTTAGACCTTTGATAGGTCAGCCTCTATAAATAAGCTCATCTCATACACTGTCGAATGCCATGAAGAAAATAAAGCAGGGCAATGTGGAAAGAGTACCTTTCAGGAGGTGGGGTGGTAGTGAGGATGGGCATCTCTGAGGAATTATCTTCTGAATAGGCTTCACAGGAGCCAGGTCTGTGAAGATCTGGAGGAAGAATATTCAAGGCAGAAAAAATTTCAAAGGCCTTAAAAGGACAAAAGAAATCCATTGTGACTGGAACCCAATGAGTGAGGAGGGGGAGTGAGACATACTGTTAAAGAGGAAGGCCCCAAATGCCTTAATGTGAGAATAGAGTGCTGTTTACTGCAGGTGGAGAAACAAAGCCTGAAAGCCAGATGCTGTTCCATAACGCAGAACTAAGAAAGGAATGGTTCCTTGAAAAGGGTAGACCTTGCTAGACTACAGACAGGGTAGCACCATCATGAAAGGCTAGAGTTCTGTTTGTTTATTTTCTTCATTCATTGTATAATAGCCAACAGAGAATCTACCACTTTAGATTTAGAGGCAAGTAATGTGTAAAATACAGTGTTTTATATAGTACAGTGTGCAGGATTAATTTGAAAGATAAGGAGCCCTGAAGGAATCTGTTGTAAACCAGGCATGGATAAATGAGGGTCAGAATGCAGATGGTGGCAGTGATTCTGATATTTCATATTGAAAACTGGTATGACTTAGTGACAAATTTTATTTAGAAGTAAAGGAAAGGGGAGAATCAAATATGGCACCAAAGTTTCTTACTTTTAGGTGACTGCAGTAACAGCAAGTAATAGCAAGATTTAAAACTTAAAAGTATTTGTACCAAGAGTAAAGGACAGGTGAGAATTCAGTTTTATATTACAGTCGTTTCTCCCCAATAGTGAATTTCCTTTTCAGGAAAGTTAAGTGTAAGTCCCTTCTGTTGAGGAGCATAAGAATAAAAGAGGGCCAGGATTATAACAGATGTCAGATAATTAATGGAGGTGTTTGCAAGGAAGCTTTGAGAAGAAAAAAGTGAAAGATACTCTACTGACATGTGCGAAGCAGAAGAGAGCTCCAGTGCGTAAAATGAGGGTCAGGATCACAGAGCTGCCACATCTAAGCCCTATGCAAAGCACTGAACGCTTTAGCAGAGGGCTCTGCCACAAGAAGACAAGCCTTTTAGTTCATTTGTAAACTGCAGCAGAGGAATATTAATGTCCCAGCCTCCTTTTGGTACTAAAAATCTACTAAGGAAGTAGAAAGTAATAATAATCTTATTTCCAGTTCAAGATATAGAAAATCATTAAAATTATCCTACTTTAATATTTTGTCTTTGGCATTTTATTGAATATAAAATTATTTTAAGGACTTTTGTGGATTCACTACCAACTTTACTCCCCTAGGCTTATTTTTCCCATGTGATCTTAAGCTCTTTAGTTACAAATTTGGTTGATACTGAGACAGTCCCTGTAGCTACGGCTAGACTGGTGTTTATCCAGTTTGTGAGGGTAAAAATCTTATCTGGGTTAATTTATTACTTTAAGACTTCATTATGGAAAATTTCAGATATCTTAAAAAATAGTGAAGTAGTGTAAAGAATACCTCTGTATCCATCACCCAGCTTTGAACATTATCAACTAATGATCAGTCTTTTTTACTTAAAACCCCCCAACTCTGATTACTTGGAAGCATATTCCCATCAGATTGTCTGGAAATTTTATCTCAGGTCAGTGCTAATTTTTCCCTGATTGCCTCATAATTTTTTTTACAACAATCTGTTCAAATCAGAATCCAAACAAGACCCAAGAATTGAAATTGATTAGCAAGACTCCATCTATTTCATGTATTTTTAATTCTCTTGTATCTTTTTCCTCCTTGTAATTTGTTCCTTGAAAATATATATATTGAAAACAGATGTCATTTGTCCTTCCTATTGTTTTCCACAGTTTGGGTTTTGGTGGTTGAATGCCAGTGTCATTTAATACTATTCTGTTTCCCATATTTGGGGGAAATTAGGAATAAGAACAAGAGTCTTGATCAGGTTCAAGTTCAGTGATTAGTTTTAAATGAGCTTTGCCTTGTATTTGTGTTGCCTTCTTGTGACTTGTTAAAGTCTAAATTTCTTCTGAATTTATGAATTGGAGAGACTGTTTCATTAGATATTAAGAGCTTCAATTAGTATCCAAATTCTGTATAGCCCCCAGAGTTAAGATCTTAACATTTTTATGATGTTAATATTAATTATGCTTTAAAGAATACAAATATTTTGTAAATAATTTCAAACATTTCATTCCAATAGGTGGGAATTTGAAGAATCTGAAGAAGATCCAGTGACAAGTATCCCATACCAACTTCAAAGGCTTTTTGTTTTGTTACAAACCAGCAAAAAAAGAGCAATTGAAACCACAGATGTTACACGGAGCTTTGGATGGGATAGTAGTGAGGGTACTAATTCACTTGTAATGATAAATATTTAAACTATCTACTAATGATAAATATTTCTGGTGTTCAAAGGAATTCTGGGAGACAATATTGTAAACTAATAACAGATATTAACAACTTAGTTAACTTTACCTTCAGTCAAACCTTTTCATTGCTTTTTGCTGGAACTTAAAAATAACTTAAAATTTAAGCTCTGAGGGATAAATTGATAAGTTAAATTTTTCTCGTAAAAAAGTTGGTTATACTCTATATACTTAAAGTTTTGTAAGTTTTGTTTTTTTCTTAACATATTTAACTCTACAGTGAAAAGATAAAATTGCAATTATAACACTATAAAGCATGTATTATTTATAAAATGCTAAGAGCTGTTTATTTTTTTCTTAGGATTCCTTTTCATGACTATAATGTGTATTTGTGTTCTTTTTAAATTTATTTTGTGCATTATTTTGTGCAGGTTTTTTCATGTTTCTGACAGTTTGTTTTTAAACTTTTTGTTTTAACAAATTAATGATTCATTACACTAAATTTACTGCTATTTATTAAATTTTCTCTTAAACTAGCTTGGCAGCAGCATGATGTACAAGAACTATGCAGAGTCATGTTTGATGCTTTGGAACAGAAATGGAAACAAACAGAACAGGTACATCTCTCAGGTTGATAGGGGAATGTTTTATAATAAATAATTAATTACCTAAATTTTATTGGACTATTTTAAAACTTCAGTGTTAGTCCAGTTGTTAAAGTGTTGAATGAGGAACTGAAAGTTCTAGGTTTTCATTTGGCTATTCCTGAGTCAAGATCCTCATTAAACCACTCTACACCTCAGTTTCCTCATCTTTAAAATCAGGAAGTTGAGCTCTGTGGTCTAGGTGGTTCCTTTTTAGCCAAAAACTATGTAATTCATACCTATATATACGTGTGTGTGTGTGTGATTCTTTCAGGTGAATTTTGAACAGTACTTTCAGATATTTACTAAGCAAATTGTATGTCTTACGATCTGTAGCACATTATAAAGTATGTTCATCAAGCATTACCTTTGTTTTGACTAATGAGTATAATACATGCTTTTAACATTTAAGATCCTTGTTAATCTGACCCTCTTCTTATCCAGTTGGAAAGAGTAAGATGTCAGAAATGGGGAGAACATTAGATTAGTTCATTGTGGGATGAGGAATAAGAACTGGATGGGCCTTAGGACTCAGTATAGGAAAGAGTTTTCTCTGGCTGTAGTGATAGAGGATCATAGGGCTAAAAAAGGGGAAGAATTTGAAAGATAGCCTGGAGGGTCTGCTGTCTGATTGAAATTGTTATGATAGCTTTAACCAGAGTTGTTTAAACTATGGATTGTGATGCATTCAGAGTTATGAAGTCAGTTTAGTGATTCTATATCAGCACTTAGAAAAAAATGGAATAGAACTGAAAAATGTAAGAAAGCATCACAGAAATAAGGGTATTGCTTTATGCAAATTTTGTTACAGGTATAGGTACTTGTTTGCAATGTAAATTATTTTCTTACTGTGCGTTGCTGTCAAAACTGTTTGAAAAACACTGGTTTGAACCACTTAGAAATGATGCAGAAATCATAGTCAAATATGACTAGAGCAGGTAAATAAAGAAGGCTTCATTAATAAATAGCAGTGTAGACAGTGATGGTGGACCCTGGTTTGAAGGCTTTTAAGTCCTAGAAGTTTGAAGAGATGTAAATGTAAATTTATGAAAGAGGAACCGTAGTACACTTTCCTTCTTGCCTGTTCTTAAGAAATAGTGAAAAAATTGTTTACTTCATTTAGTCGTCTAGTTTCTGTACATAGTCCTGTGGAATTGTATTTTGTACTTTATGTTTATGGTATTAGGGACTGTTTCTTCTTCATACATCTGAAGTTCCCCTTGGCCTGCTTACATCTCAGTGGGTCAGCACTTCCATTAAAATCAACTGGAGCATTCCTACTGAGTTCCCAAATTTTAGTCTAAGAATCTTGAAGCAAGACATTCACATTCACATGAGGGTCCTTAGGGGGTTACATGCCTTCTTTGGGCTGGAAAAGCCCCAGTTAACTAGGTTTGGGACTAAGTGAGAGGTCCTTTCTTTTAGGTGAGAATATTTTGAGGGAGATGATGTTTAAGATTTTTTTTTCTAATTTCTACACATTAAAAAAAAAATCACAGTACAATACCCTTAAACTTGTTTTATGTATATTACTGAAAGTTAAAAAGTTTTATTTGCATCTTGAATTAGTAGATAGAATTTTCGAAATCAGAATATATTACTGGGAGAGGGATACTATACATATGTAAAGCTATAAAAACAGCTAGTTATTTAACTGTGTAATTGTCAAAATGCCTAACTTGATAAATTAGGATGTATTTTCATCCTAATGAAAGGATAATATGAGGCTTAATAGTATAATAAGTTGGTAACTGATTTCAACAAAATGTATCAGCATGGTTTTTAGTGATAGGAAAATTGAAACAGTTAATGTTTTGCACATTGATTGCTAAAATTGTTAACCTAATTTCATTGATCTTCAGTTGATTTTTGTAGAGCTTTTTTTATTTTTTTATAAATACATTTTTTGTAGAGCTTTTTTTAAAATAGAATTGTAGATAAAGCTTTCTACAACTTCAACGGTAAGAATGAATATCCTTTTGAAACTCATTTTTAAAAGCTTGAATTATTGTGTTTTCATATATTTTAAAAATGATTTTTAAGGAACACTTTTTAAAATTAAATGTTCTTACTTTTAGGCTGATCTTATAAATGAACTATATCAAGGCAAGCTGAAGGACTACGTGAGATGTCTGGAATGTGGCTATGAGGGCTGGAGAATCGACACATATCTTGATATTCCATTGGTCATCCGACCTTATGGGTCCAGCCAAGCATTTGCTAGTGTGGTGTGTACCTTTCAGCTGACTGCTTGTGTATCCATACACAGAATACATAATAGCACAGTGGTATAATCTATTGTAAGGTAAGTATCATCCTAGATACACCTTCTTGGGTTGTTAGTAATTCCTGCATTTAAACTAGCAAGATCTAGAAGATTTTTGACCCTTTAGTGAGTCCTAATAGTGCATGTATGAGAGGGAAAATGAATGCAAATATACTGCCTCATGGCTCAGTATTTTATTCTTTCTGGTAGATGACTAGATTATTTCATCTTATTCTTTTTCTACCTCTAAACAGTATTTTATAAATGCTATTTTCATAACCATTTTTTTGCATTGGAAAATACTTTTTGTTTTGGAGGCATTGTTCTATATACTTTTAAAACTGGAAAAGTAACCTCTGATTTTTTATGATAAACAGAGGTCATATTTTTTAAAGGAGCACTCCTATTCTAAATTTAGTTTAAAAACTATGCATTGTATAAGCTTAGTATTTTGGAGACTATGACAGACAGACAGACAGATACACACACACACACACACACAAATATATAAAATCAGTTTGATTATTTATATACTGGGTGTCTAACTGGGAGATTAAGATTTTCTTATTCCTCCTCTTGTTACCCATTTAAGCTTTTTTATAATTTTACTATGGTATTTCATTGTGTTTACTTATACAAAAGGAGGGCCATGGAAGGAGTTAAGTTGATATTTAAAGTTTAAAATGTCCAGAAACATTTATTGTGAATCTATTATGAGCCAGGGGAAACTGAGAGTTTAACTAAAACATCTGAAAATGTAATTTTCCATCTTGATGTTGTTTTGGGTCTTATCTATGCTGTTACCAAGCTGATGGTGGCTTGTAGCTAAAATCAGTGTTTTTAAAGCTAGTCCCTATGTTATCATCTAAAAGTAGTGCTTTAAGTATAGTTTAGACCTCTGGCCTCTAGAACAATTGATTCCCTTTGCTTTTCTCTCCTGTTTTTATATGGCTATCAGGAAGTAATCAACATGAAGTTATGGAATCAGTCAGAGGGATTCCAAAGTAGAAGACCTTATCTGAATAGTGGAAGATCCAAGTCTCCTTTCCCTACTATTTTTTAGTCAGTTCCCTGAATAGATTTGAAAAAATTTTTTACATGTTTAATATGCCCTTTGTAAACTGTCATTCTAGCTATATGCAGTTGGCCTTGGTTTGAGTGGCTAATTTTGTTTTTCATTTTTTGTTTTTACCTTTATTTTGTCAGTTTAAAGTGGAAAGGACATAGTGAAAAATTATTGAAAAATTATTAACATTTGTCTTTCATTGACTTATTTCCTAACTCATTTTTAAATATTGGCACTTCTTTAGCAGAATATTTGGTAGTCCCAAGTGGTAAAGACTACTTTTTCTACTTAGTTTATGAAAGTTTTTTCACATATACATTCAGTTTAGTTTCTTATATATTAATTGAATATTGAGGAAGCTAGTTTATTTGTGTTGTTATGTTAGAATCTTACATTTGAATATTCAGCAAGTATAATTGCTTAGCTAAATCTTTGTCATTATTTTTTTACCTGCTGAATTGCCACCACTCTCATAAATGCACGGTAGGCATAGCACTGGAGCAGTTTGGAAGTTTTTTGGAGAAGTGAAAAAAACACATTTATAAAATGGAATCTCCAAAGGTAGTATCCTCCATTGATACACAGGTGGTGGTGGTAGGGTGGTGTGATTCAGTGGGAATTGAAAGTTACAGCAATGAAGCAGTATGTGAGCAAGTTTATAACACACATGCGCTGATAGGGCTTGCAGAAGGGAACTTAAAACTTCCTAGACTTTGCTGGAATCTTTTGTGGGAAATTATAGCAGGTGAACTACCCAAGATAGGAGTTCTAAGGAAGATACTGCCTTCAGAGAACTTTACTTAGAGGTAAGTGATTTTCCATCGTTTTTTCTGAGTTCAAAATCTATAATTTACACATCTTAATCCACAGAAAACATCACACAGCATCTAAAGTTAGTTTTATATCACTGTTGCCATTGTGTATTTTGTTAATTCTACATGTTTTGAAAAGGATTTATTACAAATGTGGATTGTCAAGTTCTAGTTAAAACAAGCATTATAAAATATCTTATTCAGATTATACATAATATTTGGCTTTAATTTGAATTGAACTCATTTAAAATTTATTTTCCTGCTATTATTAGTGGACTCTGGTATTTTTGTTTTAACTGGGTATACACACACACATGAATACATGAAAATACACACATACACACATGTACGTACATACACACACAACATTGATGGTTATACATTCTGTTTATTGTACAATTCAGTGAGCCACAATATTATAGATATGTGTATATAGTAAAGTTAACACCTGATGTTTAATTTCAAACAATTAAGTGTGAAGTTATGTTAAAAATTCATGTTTTTTTTTACACCTTCATCTGAAACATCCAGTTTCTAGAGTTGTTTCATCTCTGGAGATAATAATATTTAAGATTAAAATATGAATGGAATTAGCACTTAGCTAACTTTTCATTTAACATCTATAATCAATTTTTAATCATTTTTAGCATGATTAATAGCACACTTTTTTTAATGAGTGCTGTGGATCACAATTTTTAAAAAGCTTTTCATCATAATATTTTCTTTATTGAATTACATTTTAGTTATTACAACTGATATTTATTAAATTTCTGGTCTTCATCTTAGCTGGCCAAGTAGGGAGTGGGAATCAGTATTTAAAGGCTCTTCTACCACTCTCTCTCTCTCCCATACTGATTTCTGTTCAACACTAGTCTCCAACGGAATTTAATAGAAGTTTTGGAGAATGCTTCTTTGATTAGGTAAATTTGGGCAACTGTGTAATTATAATCTTCTTTGGGCAGTTTACAATGCATATTTCATGTTAAATAAGCTGTGGGGACTCCTGTTGTAGAGAAGTTCGTGTCACTGTGTTTAACCTAGCATTTTCTTTCTGTGCGGGACATAGTTAATATTTCAAGGGACACTAGGATTCTGAGGAACATATTTTGGGAAGCTCTGCATTAAATTAAGGTGACTTGAAGGATGGCTCTGCTTTGTTACATTAACATTTATGTCCTTTGGATTTTGAGGGGGAGTGAGAGTACTAAACTATGTGTTATAATTTCCCATTATTTTACATGCTTTGTTATTAATCCTGAAAAATTAGTAACAGGTGAAAATTGCTTGTATTAGTCTTTTAAAAATCTCATTCTTAATAATTGATTAATTAGAACCTTTTATTTTCACTGATTAGAGCTGTCCATATAAAAAACAATCTCACTGAATTTCATAATCAAAGAAATCTTGACTCTGCTATTGCCAAGCATATTCAAGGATGTATTATTACAAAGAGATAGTACTAAATACATTCTAATGATACATGGGAAATAGAATTTTTATTGGCTAATTATGAAGTCATATTTCATAAATTAAGCAAAAAGTGGCATGGCCTTATTTGATGCTAACCAAGGAAGAGCTTTTCGATTTAACAGTAAAATTTTAGACACTATCTTTTTATGGGTTTCTTTTGTCATAAAACATATTTTATTGAGTTGACTACTCTGTGGCAGGCACTGTTCTAGGCCATTTTCTGATAGGATAGTTTTATTCTATTATTGGGTAAGTTATTTAAATATCTGTTTATTATGACAAAATGTGTTCAAAAGTCTGAAATTGGGTTTAGTTATATAATTCCATATAGTGTTTTGTAAAGATCAGGTTATGTAAAAGTTTTGTTCCCTAAGCAAAGTTTAATGATTATTTTAAAGTTTTGAATGGAAAATTGTTAAATTCATAAGTGTTTCAAGTGTTTAGTGTATACAAGGTTATATCGTAAGTTCTGCCCTGATTTAATGGGTAATTTGGACATTTTTATCTGGCTGGCTTGGCCACATAACTCATTTGTATGGTGGAGTGGTCCAAATTTGTAAGCATTACATAAAGAAAAATGTCTTCCACAGACTCTACCCTCATTTTTTCAGGAATTTGTATGGTTGGACATAGTGGGAACCAGTTTAAAAAGTGGGGACTTCTGCTCTCAGGAAGATGGAGTAAATGTACATTGCCCTAGTCCTCCTGCTAAAACAACTGAAAATCTTGAACATTATGTATAAAATAAACATAAGAAGACTCTGAAAGGTGGAGAAAAGTCATAAAGACTAGGGACCTCAGGACTCAAGGAATGACATAGGGTGAGTTCCCTGGGTTTTCTTTTTGCCTAATATCCCAAACTTGGAGCTGAAGAAGCTGGCAGCCTGAAACAGCAACAGGCACAGACTAAAAAGCCTGCTTTTTTTAGCCACAAGCCCAAAAAGGGGACAGCCTAGTAAGGCAGAAAACTTTTACATAACTGCTCTGCTCTAGCTAAACATTACAGAAATACTGTGGCCCAACTCATGCCTTCCAAGGCTGCATAGGGAGCCTAGACTTCCACCCTCATGCAGCTCTAACAAGCCTCTCCAAAGCCCCTGCGTGGTTTCAGAGAAGGCTGAGTAGGATGCCAGGAGTTTCATACCTGCTGGGCAGTAACAGACATCTCCACTACCCTCCTCTTATTCCCCTAGTTTGCTGTCATTAGACACCCTGGGGTGAAGCTGGCCTTTTACCCCCACCTAACATTAAGGAGATACTCCTTTCCCTCTCCACTGAAGTGGTGTCAGAAGAGGCCTAATTGAGAGTCAGGACATTTCTCATCTCTGAGTGGTAAGGAGGCTAGCCCCCTCCCATCTGTGGTGTCAGTGGAGGCCGCAAGGGGAATAGTAATGAAATATACCTTCCCCTCACTGCCTAGGTGATACAGCAGAGGCCTACCGAACAGCCAGGATAAATGCCCTTGCCCAGAAGTAATAAGGAGCTCCTCCTCACCTCGGTGTCAACAACGGCCAAGTGGGAAATCTAGTCTTCTACTCCCACCTGGCAGTAAGGAGCAGGGGGCCTTTTCTCCAGCTGGAGCAGTTGCAGAGGAAGCCAACCAAAATAGAAGATTTAAGTAAGGTCCAGAATCTCATAACGTAATTCCCAAATGTCCAGGTTTCAATAAAAAAAATCACTCTACATCCTAAGAATCGGGAAAAATCTCATTTTGAATGAAAGGAGAGAGAATCAATAGATGCCAACACGGAAATGACAGATGTTCAAATTATCTGACAAATATTTTAAAGTAGCCATCATAGAAATATTTCAGTGAGAGATCGCAAACCCACTGGAAACAAATAGAAAATAGAAAGTTTCAGGGAAGAAATAACAGATAATAACGAAATAAATGGGAATTTAGAACTGAAAAATTCAATAATCAAAATTAAAAACTTGATGGATAGGTTCAGCTGCAGAATGGAAGAGATAGTGGAAAGAATCAGTGAACTTGAAGAAAGAACAATAGAAATTGCCCAGTCTAAACAGCAGAGAGAAAATAGACTGTGGAAAATAAAAAATGTCCACAGGACCTGCAGGACTATAATAAAAGATCTAACTTTTGTGTCATTGGCTTCCTGGAAAGAAAGGAAAAAGAAGGCAGGGCTGAAAGAATACTTGAAAAAATAAACGAAGAAATTTTTTAATAATGGCTGAAAATCCTCAAATTTGGCCAAAACATAAACTTTATAGATCCAAGAAGCTGAGCAAATCCCAAACAGGGTAAGCCTAAATCATTATACATAAGTCCAATTATAGTCAAATTTCTGAAAAACTAAAGGCAAAGAAAATACCTTGAAAACATGAGTAAGGAGAGGCACCTTTTCTTACAGGCTAAAATCACTCTTATATCTCATAAGCAGATTTATTATAAAAAACTGTGGAAGCCAGAAGGAAGCTGCATACTTTTCAAGTATTGAAAGGAAAGAAATGTCAACTAAAGTCTCAACAGCCAATGAAAATAGTCTTTAGGAATGAAGGGGAAATCAAGACATTCTTGGATGAGGAAACACTAAAGAGAATTTGTCACCAGAAAACCTATCTTTAAAAAATACCTAATAAAATGCTCTAAACTGAAAAAGGAAATGATAAAAGGAAGACCTCCTGGAATATTAGAAATAAAGGAAGAAAATGTAAGCTAAAAATTTGGGTAAATACAATAGGCTTTCCTTCTCCCGAGTTTTCTAAATTATGTTTGATGGGCTCAACCAGATTTATTACAAATGGGAGAGGATAAAAAACCATAAAGGGAGGTATAGTTTCTATGTGCACTTGAACTGGTGAAAGGATGGCACCAGTAAATAAGTATGTGTATTTAATATACTTAGAGAAATCACTGAAAAAGATGATACTCCAAAACACTACAGATAAATCAAAATAGAATTTTTAAAAAATGTTTGGGAAAGTAAGAGAAGAAAAAAAAAACTAAATATAAATGGTCTAAGTCTACCAACTAATAGGCAGAGATCAACATACAGATTTTAAAAATATGACCCAATAGCAGATAGCATGCTATCTACAAATAATCCCTTCAAATGTATTAGTATACACAGGCTGAAAGTAAAGGGATAGAAAATGATATATCAATGTAAATACTAAGCGAAATGAGGAATGGTTATACTAATATCAAATAAAGTAGACTTCAGAGCAAAGAAAATTACTAGAGACAGAGTCATTTTATAATAATAAAAGGGCCAATTCATCAAGACAGCAATCCTAAGTGTGTATGTACCAAAGAACAGAGCTACAAAACATGAAGCAAATTGTCCAAAATGAAAGGAGAAATTGTCAAATCTACAGTTATAGTTGGGGGACTTCAAAATCCCTCTCAATAGTTAGTAGGTAGAAGAACCTCTAGGCAGAAAATTAACAATGATGTAGAACTCAACACCTTCAACCAATAGGATCTAATAGACATAAAATGCTCCACTCAACAAGAGCAGAATACATATCCTTTTCAAATCCCTGTGGACTATATACCAGGATACAGCATACTCTGGACCACAAAACAAATGTCAGCAAATTTTAAAAGAATTAAAATTAGAGTGTTCTTCCCAAATACAATGGAATCTAATTAGAAATCAGTAACAAAAGGAAACCAGAAAATTGCCAAATGTTTGAAAAATAAACAACACACTTCTAATAATCCCTGAATCAATGAGGAAGTCTCAAGGGAAATAAAATTAATTTGAACTGAATGAAAATGAAAATATATGAAAAATTGTGAGGCATATCTGAAGCAATACTGAGAGGAATCTTAAGAGTATTAAATGCTGACCTTTAGTAAAATGTTTACATTAGTGAAAAGAGGAAGTTTTGAGTCAATAAGCTCCACCTATCCTGGAAAAAGAAAAGTTAAAGAAATCCATAGCAAGCAGAACAAAGGTCATAATAAAGAAGAAAGCAGAAATCAGTGAAATTGAAAACAGAAAAATAGAGAAAATCAATAAAACAGCTAATTCTTTGAAAAGATCAATAGAGTTGACAAACCTATAGCAGGGCTGGCAGGTAAAACAAAAAAGGCAAAAATTTCTAATATTAGGAATGAAAAGAATACCACTACAGATCTTACATATTCAAAAGGAGAGTAAGGCACTACAGTGAAACAACTCTGCACACACACATTTTTTATTATTTGGATGAAATGAACCAATACCTTAAAAAGTACAAACTACAACTCATTCAGTATGAATTAAATAATTTGAATAACCCTATAACTGTTAAGGTATTAAATTCATAATTAAAAATCCCTCAGAAAGGAAATCTCTAAATTGGGGTGGTTTCACTGGAGAAGTATACCAAACATTTTAGAACAACAAAAACCAGTTAGACATAATCTCTTCCAAAAGGTAGAAATTGAGGGAAATCTTTCCTAATTTATTCTACGAAGCTAGTTTTTCTTATTCTGATGCTAAACCAAACATAGTTAAAAGAGAAAAAAACCTATGATGAAGCCAATATCATTAGTGCAAATAGATGGGGAAATCCTTACCAAAATATTAGCAGATAGAATTAAATAATATATAAAAAGAGTTACATGCCATGACCAAGTAGAGTTCATTTCAGGAAAGCTGGCCAGTATTAAAAATCAATCAGTATAATCTGCCATGTTAATTTGCAAAAGAAGAAAATTCACATGATTATATCAGTTGACTCAGAAAAAGCATTTGTCAAAATTCAGTATCCACTCATGATGAAAACTCAGAAAAGTAGGAATAGAAGGTAATTTTATCAAATTGATAAAGAACGTATTCAAAAAACCTACAGCTAATATAATACTTCATGGTGAGAGACTGAGTGCTTTCCCCTTACAATGTCAAGCTTGCATAGGCCAGGATGTCTGCTCTCACCAGTCTTATTTAATATAGTATCAGAAGTTCTAGCCACACAGTAAGACAAGAAGAGGAAATAAAAAGCATACCAATTAAAAGAAAAACAAAAATATCCCCCACCCCTTTTAGGATAACATGATTTTTATGTAGAAAATCCCAAGGCATCTACAAAAAAAATCCCCACAAAAATACTAGAACTAGTAAGTGAGTTTATCAAGATAACAGGATATTAGGTAAATATACAAAAATGAATTGTTTTGCAGAATACTAGCAAAGAACATGTGGAAAGTGAAATTCAAAATAAAATACTATTTACAAATGTGAGAAAAAAAGCTTTAGGTGTAAATGGAACAAAATAATTACTAGGTCTATATGTTGGAATCTGCAAATTGTGAGAAGAGTACCTAAATTAAGTGTGGAGAGGTATACCATGTTCATTGATTGGAAGGTTCAATATACTAAACATGTCAATTCTTCCCAAGATTATATAGTTTTAATGCATTTTCTTTCAAAATCTGGCAAGATTTTAAAGTGATACACAGAAGCTTTTTCTAAAGTTCATGTAGCAACTAAAATAGCTAGAATTGTTAAAAGAATTTTGGAGAAGAAAAAGTGGGAGAAAAAAGTCTGCCTGATTTCAAGACTTACTGTATAACACAGTAATTAAGACTGTGGTATTGGTGGACAAATAGCCAGACAGAATAGAAAACCCAGAAATAATAGATCCACACAAATGTGCCAAACTAATTTTTGAGAGAGGCACAAAAGCGACTCAATAGAGGAAGGATGGTCTTTTCAACAAATGGTGGTGGAACAATTGGGCATCCATATCCACAAAAGTGAACCTCTACTTAACCTCATACCTTGTACAAAAATTAACTCAAGATGGACAATAGACTTAAACATAAAATGTAAAGTATAAACTTATAGGTAAAAAGTCCATAGGGAAAAAAAATTTCCAGATCTAGGATTTGATACCAAAAGCACAACCCCCAAAGGGATAAATTGGATCTCATCAAAATTTTAAAAAATAAAAACACTATTTGCAAGCCTATGTGAAGAAGATAAGAAAAGCTACAGACAGGGAGGACATATTTGCAAACAACATATCTGACAAAGGACTAACTACTGTCTAGAATATATAAAGTCTCAAAACACAATAAAAAAAAACATGTAGTCTGTAGACAGTTGGTAAAAGACATAACATTTCATTGAAGAGGATATCCACATATCAGGTAAATGCAGGAAAAAAATGTTCCACATCACTAGGGAAATACAAACCCAAGTCACAGTGAAGACATCACTCTCTACCTACAGAAGGGCTAAAATAAAAAAATACCAGTAGCACAAAAAAAGGCTGGCAACAATATGGAGAAAATCACTCATCCATTCTTGGGAATGTAAAATGTCACAGGCAGTTTCTTATGAAACTGAGACATACAATTATCCTGAACCTCCAGCAATTGTACTCTGAGTTATTTATCCCAGAGAAATGAAAACTTTGTAAACTGTTTTTGCTTATATCAAAACCTATATATGAATGTTCATAGTGTCTTTATTTTTAATATCCTCAAACTGGAATCAGGCCAGAGGTCCTTAAACAAATGAATGGTTTGGCAAATGGTGCTTTAGACAAACCATAGAATACTACTCAGCAATAAAAAGGAACAAACTATTGATACATACAAGAATCTGAATTTTCAGGGAATTATGCTCAGTGAAAAAAGCCTAGCCCAAAAGGTTATATATGATGTAATTCCATTTATATGACATTTTTGATATATGACAAAATTTTAGAAGTTGAGGACAGACTAATCATTGCCAGAACTTTAGATTTGGTAAGGTTGGGGAAGAATGGGTAGGTGGTTACTATTCAAGAGCAACATGATGGATCCTTATGGTGTAGGAACTGTTCGCAGTCTCTTGACTGTGGTGATTTAAACATGAAGGTATATAGATGATAAAATTGTATAGAACTTAATATCCACACATAGACAAGTACTTTAAAATTGGAAAAATCTGAATAAGATAACTGGATTGTATCAATGTCAATATCCTGGTTGTATTATTTATTATACTATAATTTTGCAAAACATTACCTTTAGGGGAAACAGGGCAAAGTGTACAAGGGGCTTTATATTTTTTCTTGTAATCGTATGTGAATCTACAAATATCTCAAATTTAGAATTAGAAAAAGTGGATGGCTTAGGTAAAAGTATCTAGGGCTCTTTTCCTACTTAAAAATCAAAACAAAATAAAGCTTAAGGTGTACATCCTGGGAGAGACAGTTGAGTATATCTGTGGGAAGATATGTCACTACATAGCAATAGTGCAGAATTGCTAAGTACATCAAAATCAGTTAGGAAATTGTTGTCATTGGTGGTTCTGACTCAACTTCATTTGTCCAGTCTCCAAAATAAAATAACATATTTTGGCATCCATTTCTCCACTCAAAATAGACATTGAATAATAAAGAATTTTATATATAGGTTAAGGATAAAAGAAATGAGAGGATTTGTAAGCAGTACCATTCTTTGGTTATATCTTTTGATTGTACTGTTCCTAGGTTTTCTTCATTATAAAATTGTGATAACCACTATTTTTTTATTTGGAGAACTAAGGATATAAGAACTTTATGTTCTACTTTGAGCCCTGAAAGTTACAGTTGAAAAAAATATGCAGTTACATTTTTATAATATGTGAGGAGATGTAAGCTCTAGAAAGTAAAATTATCATCACTCTGGACTTATGAAAAACAGTCGTAGTCATCCCAAGGCTAATGTGGAAAATCTAAAGAAGATAGTTGGATTATATCAATGTCACAAATAATTTAACATCCTTAAGAGGACAGTTCAAGGTAAGTAGTATATTTGTATTAATAATGGTAGAATGTTTACAGTATTTTCTATTTTTATGATCCTTAACTTTTTTAATATGTAAAATAGAGTGTGGCATGATCTTTAGTTATCTGATGCATCACATTAAATGAAAATAAATATATATAATTACATTAGCCCATAATTTACATAATTCATTTGAATAAATGGGTGAATTGAAGCTCATTTTTATAACTGATTAATCTTATTTATAATTATCCTGGTGACAGCTTGGTAAAAAGTGAATAAAAGAGCTGTAGAAAATTAATACAGCTTAACTGATTGCTGAGTCTGAATGATAATGGTGGCTGGCTGAATCTGCATATTTCCATACATCCTCCAAAAAAAACATAGACTAAAAGGAACACAAATGAAACGCAACTAATCCATACCTGCTGTATAAACTAGGAGTCAGAAGGCCATGAACTTCAAATTACCTGAGTATCAAAATAATCACTAAGTTCCAATAGAGCTTCTGCTGTTATGGAGTATGGATTGGGAAGCTTTAGAGACTCTATGAAGCAGAGGAGAGGGGATTGAAGGATTTAAACAAAACAAAGACACCCTCAAAGAGAAAGTACAGCAGTGTGTGCCAAACAGTGAACACAGAATGGGACTTGATAGGTTATAGCACCAGCTACAGGCAAGTAGTTTTAGAATGAGCAGAATTAGAAGCAGCAGCCTTAGAGGGATTTTGTTTCTGAAGGAGGAATACATGGGAAAGGCCTATTTATAATTATAAATAAAGATAAAGATAAATAAAGTGTAATGCCTCTGAGTCATAGGGAAGAGAAAAAAAAAGAGAAAAATTAAGGGTCCTGTAATAAAATGCAAGAAATTACCAGTTTCTCTCCCATTATCCATTGAAGAAACTGCACTTGACCAAGTTGACAAAAGAAGGTACTCTTCAGACTAAAGAATTCTGTCCACAAAATGACTAAGGTGAAAAATACAACTTACTCAGTACCACTGTTAGAAGAAAACAGAAAATATGTATTAAAGCACTTCCCCTGATGAACCTTCCCACTGCCCCACCCCCTAGAAAAAGAAAATAACCACAAAGTAAAATATAACACAGTACTCTAAACTACATATTCTCAACAAAACAAAACCTGGTGTCCAGCAATTTAAGAAGAGAAATGGATAAAAAAATAAGAAACGCAATGTGAGTTGATTAAACTCGGGAAATAAATTGAAGATGATGACAAAATTATGTTAGAAATGAAAAGTAAATTATAAAACGCTCAAAAGAGAGCAGAATGGAATAAATACCTATGAAGAAATTGAATGAAAATGAGACACAGAAGGAAAAAGATCTGAGAGGAAATAAAGGAAGACCAACAAAGAAGGTTCAACATAATTGGGGTCTGTGAAGAATAAACACAGCACAGTGGAACAAAATTATAAACTGTAATCCAGGAAAACTTTCTGGGAAAAGGGAAATATCTACTTTTTGAAGGCCCTACCATGTACCTGAAAAAATTGACCTGGAACAACCAACTTCAAGACATTTTAGCAAGCTATCTAAGGATAAATTGGGCTGTTGTCATATTTTTTAAGAGAACAGCATGCAATTCACAGCAACAGAATAGTAATTTCAAGAAAAGAAAGTACAGGCCAAGGATTTGATTCCAGCTAGGTTTTCCTTCAATTGTGGTATTCAAAAATCAATTTTTGAACATGGAAGAATGTATTGAATATTGTATTCATGAGCCCTACCTGAGTTTTTTAGAGGATGAGCTCCATCCAACCAAGAGGTCACTTCAGCAAAAGGACTGTGGACGTTTAATATATTGTAAAATTATGAACTAAATAAAACAAGATTGGGGACATGGGTAGAAAAATAGCATGAAATGTTAGACAAAGTACAAAGAATGTCACTCTGAAAAAAAAGGAGAAAGGGGAGAATAAGGGAAAATAGAATATGATCATAGACTGTTGAATAGGTAGGAGACAAAGGATGACATTTAAAACTGGCAGACCAGACACTAAAAGATTGAAGAAGGAAAAGGAAGAAAGTTAGGATTAAGGGCACTAGCAAAAGTATAAATACTATAGAACAAAATTATTAACCTTCCTAAGTACCAAAAGAAAAATTTTTTAATAGCAAAGAATATCACATAAAGGAACACAGCAAATTTTACTTAGTATAGTAATTAAATGTAGTGACTCAATGAAACAAAACATCATCATACCAAACATAAATGGGCTTAAATTGCCTATTAAAAGAAAAAGTTTAAGGTTGGCTCATAAACGTTAAAATTTGGTTCAAGCAAAAATCCATTAGTGGATGCTCAGTTAAGGGTGGAAAGTTTGTTAAGGCTCAGGATTTTTGCATGGCTCTCAAGTGTCTCCTTACAGATTGTTAATTAGCTGTAAGGGGGAAAAAAAGGATTATAGTGGAGAAACTGGATAACACCTTGACCAGGTGATTAAAATTTATATTCCTAATAAGGAGGTCAGGGACATCATGGCCTGTGACTGATAGCTTTAGAAGGACAGCACATTATTACTTTAGTAGTCTAGTAAGGAATATGTAACCTAAACCTAATCATAAGGAACATCAGACAAACCCAAATTACAGACATTTTATAAAATAACACCTCTTCAAAAAATAGTAATGTCATGAAAGAAAGGCTTTAGAACTGTTCCAGAAAAAATGAGTTTGAAGAGACAGCCAGGTGCAATCTGATTCTGGATTCAATTCTTACTGGGTGGAGAGAAAAGCACTATTAGGATTAGGACATTATTAGGATAATTGATAAAATTGGAATTACAGACTAACAGAAATACTTTATCAATATTAAATTTTCCTGAGTTTGATAACTTGTTTATGTAAGAATATCTTTTACTTAGAAAGTCACATTGAAGTATTTAGAGGAAAATCATGATGGTAGAGGCTGCTTTCAAATGTTCAGAAATACGCACAACGATGTACAGATGGGAGAATGATAAAGGTAGCAAAATGTTAGAAGTTGGTGAGTTTGAGTAAAGAGTTTATGGGAACTTCATGTTCTTTACACTGTTTTCTGAGTTAAAACAAAATAAAACAACTCTAGCTATGAATTATATAAGCCAGAGACCTATACAAACAGTTTAGTAAAGTAGAATTTGAGTTACGTAATTTTCTCACTGCCCATCTGCTCTGATTATTTTTTAGATACTGAATGTTTTTCAAGTTCAGTTTCCATTTGGAAAGCTCAGCACATTCCATAACAGTCTATGTTAAGCTGTAGATGTGATTTCTCTTAAGTATAGAATTGGTTTTTAATCTACCTTTATCATTCTCCCATCCGCACATCATTATGTATTTTTCTGAACATTTGAAAGACTTACACATCATGCTTTTCCTCTTAATACTTCAATGTGACTTTTTAAGAACTAAAAATATTCTTACATAAACAACAGTTATCAAACTCAGGAAAATTTCATCCTTTTCTCTTATGTTTTTACAAGATTTGCCCTTTTCATGCTTAAAAGATGCTTGAGAAAAAAATCATTTTCCAAATGTGTCCTTTCCTGTGACCTCCTGTAAAGTACTTAGTCACATGGAAAAAAACCCCAGCTATTTGGTTCCATCCACCCCTTGGTGCTTCCTCGTATCTGAGAGAAGAAAATATGAGATAGATGAGGTTAGAAGCATTTTGAATATCGCTCCATATTTTTTATCTTATTCCAAAATGAGCTATATCAAACAATACATGGGTAGTAGTTTTAGAAGCTTTGCCAGCTATTTTACAACTAAGTCCATTTTGCCATATCAGGCTTCTTTATTTAATTTTTGAGTAACAGCTTGTTCTATGACAGATAAAAGAAAAACAGTTGAAAATGTTGTTTTAATGATTCCATTTCTTTTTCTTTCTGTTTAATAAATATTGCCAGTAGCTCTGCTTAAACTATGTGTGAAGAAAAGAGATGACATCAAATCAAAGTTGAGATTATGCAATCTAAGCTTACATGCTGTATTAACTAAAATTTATTTTTTTGTGAAATATCAGTGATTAAAAATTAAAATAGAAATTAATAAGTTTATGCCCACTGGTTCTTCAACACTATTCATACTAAGTTTCTTGCTTCTATCTTAAGGCTGTAAAGAGAACTAAATGGTTCCACTAGGTGAACAATCCAGGAGCTCTCATACATTTTCAAATGGAGTGGTATCTGACAAACAGTGAGAAAGTTGCACAGTGTTTTTCAGACCTTACAACTAATACAGTGGTGGATTACTGACTGACTTAAATATATCAATTAAGGATGATTATTAGATTTTTTAATGTATGGGTAATGTGGATTCTTCAGAGTGCTGTGTTATATTCTATACGGTTAAAAATGTCTCCTTTTACAAGAACATTGAAATGATACATGTAACTGCTTTTCTAAGAAGTATGGAATTGGTTTTTAATCTAAAGACTGAGGATTTTTGTTAGATAATTTAGCCAAATGTCAAAATGTAAAGTCAGTACAAATTAGGTAGAATTGACTAACTCTAATGTGCAATACTAGGAAAGGCAATACTAAGAAGTACTAGGAAATACTGCTCATGCAAAATGAAGTCTTTTTTTTTTTCTTACTCAGTTTTTATGATAATACTATTTTGCTATTGTTATTTTTTTCCTTTTTGCACTTTGAGTTACTAACTTTCTAGCCATTCTACTTATAAATATTTTGGTAATAGTATTTGTATATTCACAGCTTTGTCATTAACATTATAATATTTTAAGTAATTATAAAACAATTATTTTTTCTAACTAGGAAGAAGCATTACATGCATTTATTCAGCCAGAGATCCTGGATGGCCCAAATCAGTATTTTTGTGAACGTTGTAAAAAGAAGTGTGATGCACGAAAGGTAGATGCCTTGTAGAAATTAACACTTAATTATCTGAGATAATATTCAAGTATTCAATAGGTCCCTCTTTTTTTAGGGTCTTCGGTTTTTGCATTTCCCTTATTTGCTGACCTTACAATTAAAAAGATTCGATTTTGATTATACAACCATGCACAGGATTAAATTGAATGATCGGATGACATTTCCTGAGGAGCTAGATATGAGTACATTTATTGATGTTGAAGATGAGGTAAAACATTAATTTTTTTCTTGTTATTTTTTTCATTAATCCATTTTGGTCTGTCATGTGTTTAAAAGAGCTACTATTTGGGGTATCTGAACACTGATGTTTAAACTGTCTTCTTGATAGAAGCTTTTTCTTATTTTCTAAGGCCAATTCTACAAAAAGAAATAGCTTTGTATAAGCTTTAATTGTCCAACATAAATTGTATTTCACATGTCTTGTTTGACCAGAATAACATGATGATATTTGAAAACACAAAGGATATAAAATTCAAATTATTTCTTAAATTTGAGTGATGTTTTTCTTTGTTATTGAAACCAGTCTAGAGGTAGGCTGTACTTGTTTTTCTGGTACATAGGCAGCACAGAACAAATATATATGAGTGAATGAACAGGCATACATGGTAGTATGGCCTTAATTTCTTGTATTTGTTTCAGTGTCTTTTTTAAGGATTAAGGTTTCTGGGTTATTCTCATTAAAGTTTGTCAACTTTTAAATTGTCTAGGTTGGAAAGTTAGAAATTAAAAGCATTTTGTGTTTTCCTTTTTTAATAAGTTTTTTTAAAATTAAAACTATTTAAATAGTTTGAGAATGGAACTTTGAAGGACGTAGATAATGCTCATCAATTTCTTCCACTTACTGACCTCCCTGGATTTCCTGGTTCCTCTGTCCTTATCCAGTACAGCATTCATAATGCCCCAGTCTCTTTTTTTTAGAAACTGTCTTGATTCATTATGGGGAATATTTATAATTACTTAATATAGTTATTACAGTGTGGTAAATCATTTTTAGTCTCAAAACTGCCATGAGGCATTTTTCTGATAGGAACTGATCACTATTTATAAAAATGCCTTTTCTCAGAAGCTTAAAAATAATTTAAAACATTCAGCAAGTTTTATTTAGTGCTCTTGAATACTAAGAGGTATTGTGTGATGGGAGAGCCTCTCTTGCCATGTCTATAAAATGAGGATAACTGCTTTTTACAGCTTTTAAAGAAGAGAGTACCTTACAATAAAGTAGATATTCACTGAAAGGTAACTATGACCAGATAACATTTTGAAAGATTTAATTTAAAGTACTATGTCAAGTATTGTGTTTAAGCTAGGAAATCTACTCAAAGCATACCAAACTCAAAGGGGACGAAATCTTTATAGAATTACCACTCAGAGATCAGTATGAGATTAGTCTTCTGTATATTCCTAATGTATTTCTTGTAAAGGGATATCTTTTCCAAGGAAATCTTCCAAAACTTAAAGGTTTCTGAAGTTCTAAGTATACTTCTTGGGAGAAGAGATGTTTCAGCTTAGTTAAAGGAGTTTCAGAAATTATCTCTTTGGATATAGGGTAGAGATCTGAAGTTGGTTTTCACCTCCATTTTTCCTTGAACTAGACTTACTTGAGGGATGAAGACTGTATGTTAAATGTAGTCCCTACAACAAAGTTCTCGGCCAAAAGGTGGTGCTCATTGTATATTGCTTGGTTAATTCAAGAACTTTCTGTGCAGTGCCTTTACATATCAAGAGCCTACGTCTTACAGAAGAATTCTCTAACTATTTAAATAAAACATTTTTAGGTATGTATATAATACTACACTAAAGGAAAAGGGGGAAAGAATTGTTTGGGGATTCCTAAGAGGTAGATGTCTTCAAATTAAATTATTATGAAAGATTTTAAATCATAACATGGAAAAGTATGATTTTTTGTTGTTGCGTTTCCACCTCCTGTACAGAAGAGTATAAAATTCCTAAGGATAAATACAATGTCTTGTGTTACTTTAATTGTCTGTAATACCATAGCATAGTGATAAACCAAATTGAACTTTTTGTTCAAGAAAAGAGATGATATTCTTTTGGGATTTGAAAACAAAAGCTCATTTTTAGCACTAAATTCTCTGTTTTTACATGTTTTGGTGAAAGATGTTGATTTTATATTTTACTTTGCAACTATAAATACATAAATGGGGTTTAATAGAATTCTGAATCACTCATGTTAAATTAGAATTTTAAGGAAGTTAATAGAAATGCCTTTAAATTATACTTCTGTTTAATTTTATTTAAGGTCTCACTTTTTAAGAGAAAATAGATTTACTTTAAGTATTTTTATTAACAATATCTTAAATTATGTGAAAAAGTTAGCATACAGGTAAAAAGTTTTACTGAGTATATATTTTACCTTTTATTTAGCTTATAATTGTAAGATAATTATTTTTTATTAAGAAATCTCCTCAGACTGAAAGTTGCACTGACAGTGGAGCAGAAAATGAAGGCAGTTGTCACAGTGATCAAATGAGCAATGATTTCTCCAATGATGATGGTGTTGATGAAGGGATCTGCCTTGAAAGTAACAGTGGAACTGAGAAGAATTCAAAATCTGGACTTGAAAAGGTACGTTTTATAGTTTGTGGGTTTTAGTTAACAGAGAATAAAGTGGTCTCTGAGCTGCCATGTAATTCTATAGCTGTTGTGACCGATAAAGTTCTCTTTAAAAGAAGTTCAATTTTTGAAAGACTTTATCTAAGATACTATTCTTTATGCATATATATGACTATACTTAAACTAGCAAAGGCAACCTATAGGTGGGAGCATTAACTTCTGGGAGGCCGAACTGTACCTATGTAAGCAAGCTGTGTTGTGGTATGGAAAGGTTGCCTAGTAGTCAGGAAACCATTTCTGCCTTGAAAGTTGCTACAAGCCTGTTAGTCGTACATCATATCAAAGTTTTCTTATATAATAAAATGCAAGTATTAGACTGGATCTGTTGGCTTAACAAATTCTGGCTATGGAACCCTTTTTGAAAAAATTAATAATAGAACTGATCTTTTGAGGTAAGAGAAAACCAAAACCCTCAGTCCTTCTCCCCTCCCCCATGACAGCCCTTAAGACACTTCAAAAAATAATAAAGTTCCATGGATTATAATTTGAAGGGTATAAGACTTGGTAATGTCTAAGATGTCATCTTTCTTGTCACAGTGTCAGTGATCTTTAAGATTACATCAAACTGTTTCTTTCATATTCATATAATCTGCTTTATCTAGGGGGAGAATTACAGATCGTATGTCTTGAATATGGTATAAATAATCCCTAGTGCAAAGACTGATCACTAGCTCAAGTTTTATTAAATAATATAGAGCTTTTCATGGAGTTTCACTTGCATAAATCTATTTTTGGATGAAGACCATTATTTTTACCACCATCATCACTACCCTATATCTTTTTAAATTATCTTCTTTCAGGCAGGCAGATGATCATGACTTGCTATATAATGAATAATGTAATGAGTACATTATAACTTAGTTTATACTAAGTTCAACATTGCATTCAAGCAAGGGTTGGAAAACTGTGGCTCAAGAGCCAAATCCAGCCCCCTTACCTGTTTTCCTACCTAGACAATTTTATCTATTTTTTTTCCATCTTAATACACTAGGTAGAACTTCCCATAGTGTTGAATATGAGTGATAAGAGGACATCTTGCCTTGTTCCCAGTCTCAGGAGGAAAATGTGCAGTTTGTCACCATTAAGTGTGGTGTCGGCTCTAGGTTTTTTTGTTGTTGTTGTTATTTTGTTATCATTAATCTACAATTACATGAAGAACATTATCTTTACTAGGCTCTCCCCTTCACCAAGTCCCCCCACACACACCCCATTACAGTCAGTGTCCATCAGCGTAGTGAGATGTTGTAGAATCACTACTTGTCTTCTCTGTGTTGCACAGCCCTCCCAATTCCCCCTGCCACATTATACATGCTAATCGTAATACCCCCTTTCTTCTTCCCCACCTTTATCCCTCCCTTCCCTCCCATTCTCTCCAGTCCCTTTTCCTTTGGTAACTGTTAGTCCATTCTTGGGTTCTGTGATTCTGCTGCTGTTTTGTTCCTTCAGTTTTTCTTTGTTCTTATACTCCACATATGAGTGAAATCATTTGATATTTGTCTTTTCTCTGCTTGTCTTATTTCACTGAGCATAATACCCTCTAGCTCCGTCCATGTTGTTGCAAATGGTAGAATTTGTTTTCTTCTTATGGCTGAATAATACTCCATCGTGTATATGTACCACATCTTCTTTATGCATTCATCTACTGATGGACACTTAGGTTGCTTCCATTGCTTGGCTATTGTAAATAGTGCTGCGATGTTAGCCATCTGAATTTCTTCTTTGAATTCCTGTCTGCTCAGCTCCTCTGCCCATTTTTTAATTGGATTATTTGCTTTTTGTTTGTTGAGGTGCGTGAGCTCTTTATATATTTTAGATGTCAAGCCTTTATCAGATCTGTCATTTATGAATATATTCTCCCATACTGTAGGGTAACTTTGTTCTATTAATGGTGTCCTTTGCTGTACAGAAGCTTTTCAGCTTGATGTAGTCCCACTTGTTCATTTTTGCTTTTGTTTTCCTTGCCCGGGGAGATATGTTCATGAAGAAGTTGCTCATGTTTATGTCCAAGAGATTTTTGATTATGTT
This sequence comes from Manis pentadactyla, assembly GCF_030020395.1. Lineage (NCBI taxonomy): Eukaryota > Metazoa > Chordata > Mammalia > Pholidota > Manidae > Manis > Manis pentadactyla. Next base: position 51,937,393 of record NC_080027.1, read on the forward strand.
TCTTTCTAAGAGTTTTATGGTTTCATGACTTACATTCAGGTCTTTGATCCATTTCTAATTTACTTTTGTCTATGGGGTTAGACAGTGATCTAGTTTCATTCTCTTACATGTAGCTGTCCAGTTTTGCCAGCACCATCTGTTGAAGAGGCTGTCATTTCCCCATTGTATGTCCATGGCTCCTTTATCGAATATTAATTGACCATATATGTTTGGGTTAATGTCTGGAGTCTCTATTCTGTTCCACTGGTCTGTGGCTCTGTTCTTGTGCCAGTACCAAATTGTCTTGATTACTGTGTCTTTGTAGTAGAGCTTGAAGTTGGGGAATGAGATCCCCCCTACTTTATTTCTTCCTTCTTAGGATTGCTTTGGCTATTCGGGGTCTTTGGTGTTTCCATATGAATTTTTGAACTATTTGTTCCAGTTCGTTGAAGGATGTTGTTGGTAATTTGATAGGGATTGCATCAAATCTGTATATTGCTTTGGGCAGGATGGCCATTTTGATGATATTAATTCTTCCTAGCCAAGATCATGGGATGAGTTTCCATTTGCTAGTGTCCTCTTTAATTTCTCTTAAGAGTGTCTTGTAGTTTTCAGGGTATAGGTCTCTCACTTCTTTGGTTAGGTTTATTCCTAGGTATTTTGTTCTTTTTGATGTAATTGTGAATGGAATTGTTTTCCTGATTTCTCTTTCTATTAGTTCATTGTTAGCGTATAGGAAAGCCACAGATTTCTGTGTGTTAATTTTGTATCCTGCAACTTTGCTGTATTCCGATATCAGTTTTAGTAGTTTTGGAGTTGAGTCTTTAGGGTTTTTTGTGTACAATATCATGTCATCTGCAAATAGTGACAGTTTGACTTCTTCTTTACCAATCTGGATTGGTTGTATTTCTTTGTTTTGTCTAATTGCCATAACTAGGACCTCCAGTACTATGTTGAATAACAGTGGGGAGAGTGGGCATCCCTGTCTTGTACCCGATCTCAGAGGAAAAGCTTTCAGCTTCTCGCTGTTCACTATGATGTTGGCTGTGGGCTTATCATATATGGCCTTTATTACGTTGAGGTACTTGCCCTGTATACCCATTTTGCTGAGAGTTTTTATCATGAATGGATGTTGAATTTTGTTGAATGCTTTTTCAGCATCTATGGAGATGATCATGTGGTTTTTGTCTCTCTTTTTGTTTATGTGATGGATGATTTTGATGGATTTTCTAGTGTTGTACCATCCTTGCATCCCTGGAATGAATCCCACTTGGTCATAGTGTATGATCCTTTTGATGTATTTTTGAATTTGGTTTGCTAATATTTTGTTGAGTATTTTTGCATCTATGTTCATCAGGGCTATTGGTCTGTAGTTTTCTTTTTTGGTGGGGTCTTTGCCTGGCTTTGGTATTAGGTTGATGTTGGCTTCATAGAATGAGATTGGGAGTATTCCCTCCTCTTCTATTTTTTGGAAAACTTTAAGGAGAATGGGTATTATATCTTCTCTGTATGTCTGATAAAATTCCGAGGTAAATCCATCTGGCCCAGGGGTTTTGTTCTTGGGTAGTTTTTTGATTACCACTTCAATTTCTTTGCTCGTAATTGGTCTGTTTAGATTTTCTGTTTCTTTTTGGGTCAGTCTTGGAAGGTTGTATTTTTCTAGGAAGTTGTCCATTTCTTCTAGGTTTTCCAGCTTGTTAGCATATAGGTTTTCATAGTAGTCTCTAATAATTCTTTGTATTTCTGTGGGGTCCATCATGATGTTTCCTTTCTCGTTTCTGATTCTGTTGATGTGTGTTGATTCTCTTTTTCCCTTAATAAGTCTGGCTAGAGGCATATCTATTTTGTTTATTTTCTCAAAGAACCAGCTCTTGGTTTTATTGATTTTTTCTATTGTTTTATTCTTCTCAATTTTATTTATTTATTTTCTGATCTTTATTATGTCCCTCCTTCTGCTGACTTTAGACCTCATTTGTTCTTTTTCCAATTTTGATAATTGTGACATTAGACTATTTGTTTCGGATTGTTCTTCCTTCTTTAAATATGCCTGGATTGGTATATGCTTTCCTCTTAAGACTCCTTTTACTGCGTCCCACAGAAGTTGGGGCTTTGTATTGTTGTCATTTGTTTCCATATATTGCTTGATCTCTATTTTCATTTGGTCATTGATCCATTGATTATTTAGGAGCATGTTGTTAAGCCTCCGTGTGTTTGTGGGCCTTTTTGCTTTCTTTGTACAATTTAGTTCTACTTTTATTCCTTTGTGGTCTGAAAAGTTGGTTGGTAGAATTTCAATCTTTCTGAATTTACTGACGCTCTTTTTGTGGCCTAGTATGTGGTCTATTCTTGAAAATGTTCCGTGTGCACTTGAGAAGAATGTGTATCCTGTTGCTTTTGGATGTAGAGTTCTATAGATGTCTATTAGGTCCATCTGTTCTAATGTGTTGTTCAGTGCCTCTGTGTCCTTACTTATTTTCTGTCTGGTGGATCTGTCCTTTGGAGTGAGTGGTGTGTTGAAGTCTCCTAAAATGAATGCTTTGCATTCTATTTCCTCCTTTAGTTCTGTTAGTATTTGTTTCACATATGCTGGTGCTCCTGTGTTGGGTGCATATATGTTTATACTGGTTATATCCTCTTGTTGGACTGAGCCCTTTATCATTATGTAATGTCCTTCTTTATCTCTTGTTACTTTCTTTGTTTTGAAGTCTATTTTGTCTGATACTAGTACTGCAACACCTGCTTTTTCTCCCTGTTGTTTGCATTGAATATCTTTTTCCATCCCTTCACTTTTAGTCTCTGCACTTTAGTCTTTGGGTTTGAGGTGGGTCTCTTGTAAGCAGCATATAGATGGGTCTTGCTTTTTTATCCATTCTACTGCTCTGTATCTTTTGATTGGTGCATTCAGTCCATTTTCATTTAGGGTGATTACTGAAAGATATGTACTTATTGCCATTGCAGGCTTTAGATTCGTGGTTACCAAAGGTTCAAGGTTAGCTTCCTTAGGATCTTACTGTCTACCTTAACTCACTTATTGAGCTGTTATAGACACTTTCTGGAGATTCTCCCTACAATGCACCATAGCAGTACTTCACCCAGTGCACTGCTCCAGTGCTCCCTGTACTACACTGCTCCTGGACTCCCTCCGTCACACTGCCCCAGTGCTTCCTCCACTGCACTGCTGTAGTACCTCACCCCGTGCACTGCTGCAGAGCTCCCACTACTGCTGTGTGCCAGTCCTCCCTCCCATGCATTCGTCCATTCCTTTCTACATGGCTCTCCAGTGTTGCTTCCAAGGCACAGTCCCGGTGTCCCTCCTCCATTCTTTATATGTTGGGTGTTTTATTCTGTGCTCTTTTGTGTTTCCTTTAACTGCTTTTGTGGGTAGTTGATTTTATTTTTTGTCTTTAGTTAGTATTTGGTTGGTCTGCTTTCTTTGCTGTGATTTTATTTTCTCGGGTGGCATCTGTTTAGCCTTAGGAGTGCTCCCATCTAGAGCATTCCCTCTAAAATACCCTGTAGAGGTTCTTTGTGGGAGGCAAATTCCCTCAACTTTTGCTTGTCTGGGAATTGTTTAATCCCTCCTTCATATTTAAATGATAATCGTGCTAGATACAGTATCCTTGGTTCAAGGCCCTTCTGTTTCATTGCATTAAATATATCATGCCATTCTCTTCTGGCCTGTAAGGTTTCTGTTGAGAAGTCTGATGATAGCCTGATGGGTTTTCCTTTGTAGGTGACCTTTTTCCTCTCTCTAGTTGCCTTTAAAACTCTGTCCTTGTCCTTGATCTTTGCCATTTTAATTATTATGTGTCTTGGTGTTATCCTCGTTGGGTCCCTTCTGTTGGGAGTTCTGTGTACTTCCGTGGTCTGCGCAATTATTTCCTCCCCCAGGTTGGGGACGTTTTCAGCAATTATTTCTTCAAAGACACATTCTATCCCTTTTTCTCTCTTCTTCTTCTTCTGGTACCCCTATAATGCAGATATTGTTCCTTTTGGATTGGTCACACAGTTCTCTTAATATTGTTTCATTCCTTGAGATTCTTTTATCACTCTCTGCATCAGCTTCTATGCATTCCTGTTCTCTGGTTTCTGTTCCATCAATGGCCTCTTGCATCTTATCCATTCTGCTTATAAATCCTTCCAGAGATTGTTTCATTTCTGTGATCTCCTTCCGGACTTCATCCCTTAGCTCTTGCATATTTCTCTGCAGCTCGATCAGCATGGTTATGACCTTTATTTTGAATTCTTTTTCAGGGAAATTGGTTAGGTCTATCTTCCCAGATTCCTTCTCAGGGGAGGATGTCTGGGTTAGTCTGGTTTGTATCAAATTCTTCTGCTTTTTCATGGTGATAGAGGTAGTTGTGGGGAGCTGGCGCATGTGTTGGCTGGGAGAACATCCCTTTTTGCTGGTTTGTAGCCTTCCTTTCCTGGGACAACGGCAACCCCTAGCAGCTTGTGCTGGGCAGCTGCGCGCAGATGGGGTCTCTGATTCTTGCCCGGCCGCTGTGGAGTTAAGCTCTGCGGTTGCTGTGGGCGTGGCCGGCCTCAGGCTGCTGCTTCACTGTGGCGGAGTGGCATCAGAGGGGAAACGTGTGGGAGGCTGTTTATCTCCATGAGGGGCCTCCGAGCTGTGCCTCCACCCAGGGGTTTAGGGCGCCCGGAGTTCCCTGGGATTCTCAGCCGCTGGACTAAGTGTCCCAGGATGCTTCTGTCCAGCTGTGGGGTCCCTGTCCCTTTAAGTCTTCCAAAAGCACTTGCTTTTCACAGGGACGCCAGCTGCAGGGACCCACTCGCAGGTTTTACTGTCCTGTTTCCCTAGTATCCAGCACCCCACGCACTGTGTGTCTGTGCTCTGGTGCGGATGGCTAGGACTGGTTATTTAGCAGTCCTGGGCTCCCTCTCCCTCCCTGCTCCGACTCCTCTCCTCCCACCGGGAGCTGGGGTGAGGGGCACTCAGTTCCCGCCAGGCCATGGCTTGTATCTTACTCCCTTCGCGAGGCGCTGGGTTCTCACAGGTGTAGATGTATCCTGGCTGTTGTCCTGTATCTTCTGGTCTCTCTCTTAGGGATAGTTGTATTTGTTGTATTTTCAAAAATATATATGGTCTTGGGAGGAGATTTCTCCTGCTCTACTCACGCCACCATCTTGGCTCCGCCTGGCTCTAGGTTTTTTAGTAGATGTTTTTTATTGAGGTTCCCCTCTTCCTAGTTTGTTGAGAATTTTTATCATGAATGGTAACTGGATTTTGTTGAATGCTTTTCTGACTCAACTGATAAGATAGTGAAATTCTTCTTCTTTAGCCTGGATTTCATAGATTGATTTTCTAATGTTGAACCAGCTTTGTGTACCTACAAGATGTCAGATCAAAAGATCACCATATCACAGATATTACACAAATATATTAACAGATGTTCCGAATCATTATACCCCCCACCTGTCTTGTAAAGGAAATAAGATCTCCTTTTAATTAAAAAAATAGTGTTATTTGGAATCTCTTGATCTTAACTGTAGATATCAGAACAATCTTGTATTTATCACTTGCTTTGAAAATTTTGGAATATTATTTTCTTTTTACATAAATAAATTTGTTTCATATATGCATAGTTCCAAAGGCTTTAGCATAATTAAAATGTGAAGGCATACACTGAATGAAACTTATGAAACTTGTGATATATAAAATTATGTGGTGATTTTAATTATCTTAGAGGAAAGTTGACCTACAAAATATATAGGACAACTAACATGTTACTTCACTAAGGATTAATAGAGTATAGGAAATATATAAATAATGGTTTTGTGTTTTTCCTCTTCTCTGAATTACTTTTATTTTTCCCCCTTAGAATTCCTTGATCTATGAGCTCTTCTCCGTCATGGTTCATTCAGGGAGTGCTGCTGGTGGTCATTATTATGCTTGCATAAAGTCATTCAGTGATGAACAGTGGTATAGCTTCAATGATCAACATGTCAGCAGGGTAAGGAGGGGTTTCTTAAGATTATTATTCTGAAAGACAGAAATAGGGATGTTTTCAGTCAATAGCAGTGTTTATTAAAAATGGGTGATAGTCTGGCTAGTATGACTAAGACTGTCTAAGACACATACCAAATCAGTCTTTTGTTTTTGCTTGCAGTAAATTTTCTGCTTTGTTTATTGTTTTTACTTGTCTGTTTTGTTTCTGTTTGGGGCTTGCTGAGTTTTTCCAGAGATAAACTTCTTATTTTCCTCTTGCCCTGCGCCTTCATGTGGGCTGCCTATTTAGGGCACTAGAACTGATTGGCCAGTGCAGCCCCTGAGTATGATTAAATTCTGTGAATCAGTATCTGTGGTATCTTTTGGTATCTCATTTAACTCTGAGACTAAAAATTGGGCTACATATTTCCATAAAGGTAGTGGTGTTAAAGGTTTCACAAAAAAGTAAATAATGTAACAACTTTTTAGATAACACAAGAGGACATTAAGAAAACACATGGTGGGTCTTCAGGAAGCAGAGGATATTACTCCAGTGCTTTTGCAAGGTAAATGACTTCCTAATTTTAGTGTTTATAAATTAGAATTAATTATAGCCTCTGAACATTTTTTACCATTAAAAAGATTTAACCCAGGGTTTGGCAAACTATAATCCATGAGCTAAATCCATCCTGCCTCCAGTTTTTGGAAATAAAGCTTTATTAGAACACAGCCATACTCATTTGTTTAAATATTGTGTGTTGATCTTTTCCCAGCACAAGAGCAGAGTTAAGTTGTGTCACAGACCATATGTCCCACAAAGCCTCAGAGTTTCACTGTGTGGTCCATTCCAGAAAAAAATTTACTGACTCCCAACCTAACTATAATAATCATTCTAGGACAGAAGTTTTTTGAGGACTTTATTCTGCTACCAAGAAGAGATATGAAATCTTCTCATAATAGTGTCAGTAAAAGCAAAGTCAATTTTTCCTTTTTTCTGGAATATTTTAAATTTGATCCTGTGTCAAGAGCAGTTACATGGTTTTCTAGTTGTTTGAAACAAAAAAATACTACGTTAAAGAAGTATTTGATGCTAGGAAATGGGATCTTTATAATCTACTTTTTGTCCCCATTTTCTTTTTTTTTGTATTTCTTCTAGCTCTACAAATGCATATATGCTGATATATAGACTGAAGGATTCAGCAAGAAATGCAAGTATGTTAACATAGTTATTTGGTTTTAATCTGTGTTGTAAATTAATTTCTTTTGCAAGTTTTGTAAAGCTAGATAACCACTTTTAAATGATAAGACAGTTAAGTGTTCTTATGCCTGGAAGAATTAACTATAAAGACTGTTATGAGATACTATCAGTGGTAAAAACACTTAGAAAAAAGTTCAACTATTTTGTAATAGACTAAGAGACAAAACTTATACTACATTAAATAAATCAAATATTTATTTGCAGTAAGATTGTACTATATACAGTTCAATTCGGTGATGATAACCCCCAGTCCTATATAGCAGTCATAACTCACCAGCTGCATGTCCTAGTGCAAGTTATTTAACTTTTCTATGTCTTAATTTCCACATCTATAAATTGGAAATAATTATAGTATTTATAAAGTGGTTGTAAAAAATTAAATGGGATAACATTTTGAGCATTTAGCATTATGTCTAGTGCATAGTAAAAACTCAAATTTTGCTATTACTGCTTTTTTTCTATTGTAAGTATTTTGGGTATGTTAGTATCTAAATGCTTTGAACAGGGACCCTACATGAAGAAAACTTCTGACTTAGACCATGCTAGAAATGACCTTAAGAACTAGTTAGATGTCATTGCTTATTTGCTTAAAAAGCAGTTTTATGAGTCTAGTATATATCCTTTATTATATTTTAATTTTTAATGAGTTTCCACAATAATCTTGTATATAAAGAATATGGGTTTGTCTTTTTGTTATGTAATTATTGCTTTAAGAATTATAGTGCAGTCCTTGTTTTTCCTTACTGATTCTGACTCTGACTGAAGCAGTATTGCAGACAGAGGGTGTGTGTGTGTGTGTGTGTGTGTGTGTGTGTACACATACATATATACATCATACATACATACCCAGGTGATGTGTTTGCTCATGTTCTTTTCAAAATTTATTCAATTACTGTTTGACTTCAGCATAGTTCCTTTGTTTAGTAACTACAGTACTTTGAGTAAATCTCTTTTAAGTAATATGTTTTTGTTTACATTTTTGTAATCCCTCATTAGATTGTGAATTCAGTTGGTACAAGACTTAGGACTTACTCATCTCTTCACCAATGATATAGTCCAGGATGTGTTATATTGAGATACTCAATAATTTACTGTGGAATTAATGTGGGAAAAAAATTATAAGTCATTTCAACAGAGATTTCAAAGTAGATGTAATGGTTCTTATTTTATAAATAAATACACTATACCCCAAATAGAAGATTGTCCAAGGCTACCTAGAGACAGAGCCAGGATTGTAGTTTGTATGTCCTCTGTTCCACCTGGCAATTCAGATATTTCCATTAGTACAATAACTCAGCTTTGCTTTATCCAGCCTCTCCACTTTAGTTTTCTGGTGAAGCACCAGAGAGCGCTGCATGTATGATATGGAATACTTTTTAAATTAAAGCTTATTTCTAAAAACAGTGGATGTTTACCCTCCACTAAGGGATATTTTTTTATATATTAATTTTTCTCCCTATTTAATGTCTAATAATCACTGTCTTTATTAAACAATGTCATAATTTCACATTGTCTTTTAATACTTTGAGTTATATATGAAGTTCTTTGATTAGAAAGCAGCTAAAAGACTACTTTGAGAACAAAGAAAATTATTTTAGTGAATAATAATAAACAAATTAAAAGCATTTGCAGTAGTAGCAACAGAATTTGTTTATTTCTGACATTTTATTATATCCCAGGTAACTATGGTATAGGTGCTATTAATAAACTGAAGAATCCAAGACCTAAAGAATTAAACTTGTCCAAGATCACACAATTTTTTGATGATAGCATGATTTGAAATCAGAAATTATTATATTTCCAAGTGTCAGAGGGGCTTTTTAATTCTAGAAATCTTAATCTACATACCAGTGTTGTCCTGGAGCCAAATTAATCTATTATGCATAAATCTATGGCTTTTTAAAATGTGAGACCTAACCACATGTCATTATCAACTACCTCTTCACCCTTGTCTGGAAAAAGCTCATATTCTAAGTTGAAAGATTAATGTAATGAAGATATATTTTATTAAGACTATAGTAGAAGTTTATGAAATGTAGTAGAACAAAATTTAATAAAGGAAGCTCGATTTCAGTGGCACTGTCTTATCCTGTTTTTATTATTAATAGAATTTCTAGAAGTAGATGAATATCCAGAACATATTAAAAACTTGGTGCACAGAGAGAGAGAATTGGAAGAACAAGAAAAGAGGCAACGAGAAATTGAGCGTAATACATGCAAGGTTAGATTTTATGATTTTATTTTTAATTAAAAAGTGTTTATTGAAATTTGCTTATGTGAAATTCTCATAACTAACTCATTAGAGATTCTGTAGACAATTGTGTTTATAATCATTAAGCAATGTAACCACTATATTGTTGAAGTGAGATATTTTATTTTATGAATAAAACAAACATGTAGTGCTAATAGTGTCAGTGAGGTTACAATGAGGTAAATGTCACATTTTGCTTAAGAGGAATAAATTGATAAAAACTTTCTGCGTATAAGTTGAGTACATTTGTCAACTATATTCCATTTTTTAAAAAAAAGAAAAAATTGAGTAAAATTTATTGAGCTTCAAGCAAATTCATGTTTTTTAATATAATTCTGTTAAGGAAATTACTTAAGAATAGTCACAAGTACTATAAAAATTTCAACCACAAGGACATTCATCACAGTATTTTCTAAAATAGGAAAAAATTGGAAATAATCCAAATGTATCAGTAGAGGAAAGATTATATAAATGATACATGCTTATAAAGAAACATACAGTTGTTAAAATTAATGTTTTTAAATTTTTTTGAGACATATCACTGTCAATTGAGAAAAATAGACATGACAGAATGATCCCAATTATGTTTTCTTAAAATTGTATTTTGACTATTAGAAAAAAATGCTGTCTACAGAAGAAATAAACTTTAAGTCATCATGATCTGCTGAGTTAATGATATTTTACATTTTCTAGATAAAATTATTCTGTTTACATCCTGTGAAACAAGTAATGATGGAAAATAAATTGGAGGTTCATAAGGATAAGACATTAAAGGAAGCAGTAGAAATGGCTTATAAGGTATGTTTAATTACACTGTTGGCATTTGATTATTGATATTTCAGATAACAGTATTGACATATTTTCCAATGTCTTTATTATAGTCCATAGTAACACAAGTAGTTGCCATAATTTTGGTAGCCTATTTAAATCATGTATCTCTTAACAGAGTTATTATACCTCTATTTTGGAACATGCTCAGTTCATTTTTAAGAAGTTTCTCATTTTAAAAGCCAGTTAACCTTTCTCTAGAATTAAGAATTAGAGTTAGAAGCAAAAAAGTTTATTTATTCTTTATGTTCATTTAGCAGATACTTACTGAACACCTATCAGATGAGGCATCAGGGGCACCAGGGGAGAACAGGACCTACTCACTGCCCTCATGGAGTTCCCAGGCCTCTGGGGAAAAACAGACAGAAATATTTTAAACATCAAAATTTTGTTGTTTAGATGCTATAAATAAATAAATCTGTAGTATATTGCCATTACTTGTCCTGAGATTTTAACCATGAGGAGACAGCTATGCAAAAGTTGGGGAAGAATATTTTAAGTAGAGGTAACAGTACGTGTAAAAACTGAGGTAAGGAAGTACATGCCATGATCAAGAACATGGGGCATTATGTTTAGGTTTTCTTGAATGAGAATAAAATGAAATTAGAGACTTTGTAACAATAGAAGTTTTCATTTTATTCTAAGAAATACAAAGGGAAGCATTTTTTAGCTAGATTGTTCTTAATGTCATCTGTGATATTTGACAAATTAATTTTTTGCCCTTTTCATTTAAGCATTAACATCATTTGTCTGAACTTAAACAGTCATTACCCTGAAAAAAATTGCATGCTACATCATTTCATTTATAATTGCATATAGAACCAATGAGAGAACTAAAAATAGTCTACAAGATAGCTGACATTGTTTCTCAGTATGACCTAGCACAACCTACACCAGATTGTGCTGCATCACACTCTTATTAAAAAACTAATTCTACAAACAAATCTGAAATTCTGTATTGGGTGCCTGGAAATATACATTTTAAACAAGTACCTAAGGTGATTTTTAGGCATACTGAAGTTTGAGAGCCACTTTGTATTATGTACCTGGTGCTTCATAGCATTTATCGGTATTGAAAAGTTGTGTTTGATTGTGTGACTATTTTAAGTAATGTCACTGTCCCTCACTAAACTCTGAGTACTTAAAAGGGAAAAAAGTATTCAGGTTTTGCTTATGATTGCATTTGTAGTACTTTTGCCTAGTATTATAGGAGAGTCAAATTGGATGGTTATGTGAATGAATAAATGAATGAACAAACAATAAAAATGGATGGATGACTCTAGAGTCACCTCATTAAAGTAAAAATCTTTTAAACAGTGGTGGACTGCAAGCTTTCATCTTTGCAAAATAATAGTGAAATCAAATTAGACTAAAATGGAAAAACTACTATATAGTTTTATGCAGTAAGGTCAGTCACCAATAACAGTAAAAGTGGTTTATATTCCATCATTTTTAAAAAATTTTTTATTAAGGTATGATTGATATACACTCTTACGAAGGTTTCACATGAAAAAACAATGTAGTTCCTACATTTACCCATATTATCAAGTCCCCACCCATACCCCAATGCAGTCACTGTCCATCAGTGCAGCAAGTTGCCAGAGATCCACTATGTCCCTTCTCTGTGATACACTGTTCTCCCCGTGATCCCCCACCCCATGTGTACTAAACATAATACCCCTCAGTCCCCTTCTCCCTCCCTCCCCACCCACCCTCCCACATCCCTCCACCTTGGTAACCACTAGTTCATTATTGGAGTCTCTGAGTCTGCTGCCATTTTGTTCCTTCAGTTTTGCCTCATTGTTATACTCCATAAATGAGGGGAATCATTTGGCATTTGTCTTTCTCCACCTGGCTTATTTCACTGAGCATAATGTCCTCCAGCTCCATCCATATTGTTGGCAAATGGTAGGATTTGTTTCTTTCTTACTGTGTATATGTACCACATCTTCTTTATCCATTCATCTACAGATGGACACTTAGGTTGCTTCCATATCTTGGCTATTGTAAAAAGTGCTGCGATGAACACAGGGGTGCATATGTCTATTTGAATCTGAGAAGTTGTATTCTATGGGTATATTCCAAGGAGTGGGATTCCGGGGTCACATGGCATTTCTATTTTTAGTTTTTTGAGGAACCTCCACATTGCTTTCCACAATGGTTGAACTAGCTTACATTTCCACCAGCAGTGTAGGAGGGTTCCCCTTTCTCCACATCCTCACCAACATTTGTTGTTCTTAGTCTTTTTAATGCTGGCCATCCTTACTGGTGTGAGGTGATATCTCATTGTGGTTCTAATCTTCATTTCTCTGATGATTAGTGATGTGGAGCATCTTTTCATGTGTCTGTTGGCCATCTGAATTTCTTCTTTGGAGAACCATCTCTTCATATCCTCTGTGCATTTGTTAATCGGGTTATTTGCTTTTTGGGTGTTGAGGTGTGTAAGTTCTGTATATATTTTGGATGTTAACCCCTTGTCAGATATGTCATTTACAAATATATTCTCCCATACTGTAGGATGCTTTTTGTTTTGTTGGTGATGTCATTTGATGTACAGAAACTTTTTAGTTTGATGTAGTCCCATGAGTTCATTTTTGCTTTTGTTTCCCTTTCTCGAGGAGATGGGTTCAGGAAGAAGTTGCTCATGCTTATATTCAGGAGATGTTTGCCTATGTTGTCTTCTAGGGGTTTTATTGTTTCATGACTTACATTCAAGTCTTTAATCCATTTTGAGTTTACTTTTGTGTATGGGGTTAAACAATAATCCAGTTTCATTCTCTTGCATGTAGCTGTCCAGTTTTGCCAACACCAGCTGTTGAAGAGGTGTCATTTCCCCATTGTATGTCCATGGCTCCTTTATCATATATTAATTGACCATATATGGTTGGGGTTATATCAGGGCTCCCTAGTCTATTTCATTGGTCTATGGGTCTGTTCTTGTGCCAGTACCAAATTGTCTTGATTACTGTGGCTTTGTAGTAGAGCTTGAAGTTTGGGAGCGTAATCCCCCCTGCTTTATTCTTCCTTCTCAGGATTGCTTTGACTATTCGAGGTTTTTGTGGTTCCATATGAATTTTAGGACGATTTTCTCTAGTTCATTGAAGAATGCTGTTGGTATTTTGATAGGAATTGCATTGAATCTATAGATTGCTTTAGGCAGGATGGCCATTTTGACAATATTAATTCTTCCTATCCATGAGCATAGGATGTGTTTCCATTTATTGGTATCTTCTTTCATTTCTCTCATGAGTGTCTTGTAGTTTTCAGAGTATAGCTCTTTCACTTCCTTGGTTAGGTTTATTCCTAGGCATTTTATTCTTTTTGATGTAATTGTGAATGGAATTGTTTTCCTGATTTCTCTCTCTGCTAGTTCATTGCTGGTGTATAGGAATGCCACAGATTTCTGTGTATTAATTTTGTATCCTGCAACTTTGCTGAATTCAGATATTAGATCTAGTAGTTTTGGAGTGGAGTCTTTAGGGTTTTATATGTACAGTATCATGTCATCTGCAAACAGGGACAGTTTAACTTCTTCCTTGCCAATCTGGATGCCTTTTATTTCTTTGTGTTGTCTGATTGTCATGGCTAGGACCTCCAGTACTCTGTTGAATAGAAGTGGGGAGAGTGGGCATCCTTGTCTTGTACCTGATCTTAAAGGAAAAGCTTTCAGCTTCTCGCTGTTAAGTATAATGTTGACTGTGGGTTTGTCATATATGGCCTTTATTATGTTGACATACTTGCCCACTATACCCATTTTGTTGAGAGTTTTTATCATGAATGGATGTTGAATTTTGTCAAATGCTTTTTCAGCATCTATGGAGATGATTATAATGGTTTTTTTGTCCTTCTTTTTGTTGATGTGTTGAATGATATTGATGGATTTTTGAATGTTGTACCATCCTTGCATCCCTGGCATAAATCCAACTTGATCATGTTGGGTGATCTTTTTGATGTGTTTTTGAATTAGGTCTGCTAATATTTTGTTGAGTATTTTTGCATCTGTGTTCATCAGGGATATTGCTGTGTAATTTTCTTTTTTTGTGGTGTCTTTTCCTGGTTTTGGTATTAGAGTGATGCTGGTCTCATAGAATGAATTTGGAAGTATTCCCTCCTCTTCTATTTTTTGGAAAACTTTAAGGAGAATGGGTATTAGGTCTTCACTAAATGTTTGATAAAATTCAGCAGTGAAGCCATCTGGTCCAGGAGTTTTGTTCTTAGGTAGGTTTTTGATTACCAGTTCAATTTCATTGCTGGTAATTGGTCTGTTCAGATTTTCTGTTTCTTCCTTGGTCAGCCTTGCAAGGTTGTATTTTTCTAGAAAGTTGTCCATTTTTTCTAGGTTATCCAGTTTATTAGCATATAATTTTTCATAGTATTCTCTAATAATTCTTTGTATTTCTGTGATGTCCGTAGTGATTTTTCCTTTCTCATTTCTGATTCTGTTTATGTGTGTAGGCTCTCTTTCTTTCTTGATAAGTCTGGCTAGGGGTTTGTCTATTTTGTTTATTTTCTTGAAGAACCAGCTCTTGCTTTCATTGATTCTTTCTATTGTTTTATTCTTCTCAATTTAATTTATTTATGCTCTAATCTTTATTATGTCCTGCCTTCTACGGACTTTGGGCCTCATTTGTTGTTCTTTTTCTAGTTTCATTAATTGTGAGCTTAGACTGCTTATATGGGATTGTTGTTCTTTCTTGAGGTAGGCATGTACTGCAATATACTTTCCTCTTAGCACAGCCTTGGCTGCATCCCACAGATTTTGCGGTGTTGAATTATTGTTGTCATTTGTCTCCATGTATTGCTTGATCTCTGTTTTTATTTGGTCATTGATCCATTGGTTATTTAGGAGCATGTTGTGATGCCTCCATGTGTTTGTTGGATTTTTCATTTTCTTTGTGTAATTTATTTCTAGTTTCATAGCTTTGTGATCTGAGAAACTGGTTGGTACAATTTCAATATTTTTGAATTTACTGAGGCTCTTTTTGTGGCCTAGTATATGATCTATTCTTGAAAATGTTCCATGTGTACTTGAGAAGAATGTGTATTCTGTTGCTTTTGGGTGTAGAGTTCTGTAGATGTCTGTTAGGTCCATCTGTTCTATTGTGTTGTTCAGTGCCTCTGTCTCCTTACTTATCTTCTGTCTGGTTGATCTGTCCTTCAGAGTGAGTGGAGTGTTGAAGTCTCCTAGAATGAGTGCATTGCATTCTATTTCCCCTTTTAATTCAGTTAGTATTTGTTTCACATATGTGGGTGCTCCTGTGTTGGGAGCATAGATATTTATAATGTTATATCTTCTTGTTGGATTGACCCCTTTATCATTATGTAATGTCCTTCTTTGTCTCTTGTTACTTTCTGTGTTTTGAAGTCTATTTTGTGTGATACAAGTACTGCAACTCCTGCTTTTTTCTCTCTGTTAGTTGCATAAAATATCTTTTTCCATCCCTTCACTTTTAGTCTGTGTATGTCTTTGGGTTTAAAGTGAGTCTCTTGCAGGCAGCATATAGATGGGTCTTGTTTTTTTATCCATTCAGTGAGTCTATATCTTTTGATTGGTACATTCAGTCCATTTACATTTAGGGTGATTATCGATAGGGATGTACTTATTGCCATTCTGGCTTTAGATTCAAGGTTAATTTCCTTACTATCTAAGAGTCTAACTTAACTCATTTAATATGCTGTTACAAACACAATCTAAAGGTTCTTTTTTTTTTCTTCTCCTTTTTCTTCCTCCTCCATTCGTTATATATTAGGTATCATATTCTGTATTCTTTGTCTATCCCTTGATTGACTTTAGGAATAGTTAATTTAATTTTGCATTTGCTTAGTAATTAGTTATTCTACTTTCTTTACTGTGGTTTTATTTCCTCTGGTGACAGCTATTAAACCTTAGGAACACTTCCATCTATAGCAGTTCCTCCAAAATAGACTGTAGAGATGGTTTGTGGGAGGTTAGTTCTCTCAGCTTTTGCTTATCTGGAAATGTTTAATCCCTCCTTCAAATTTAAATGATAATCTTGCCAGATAAAGTAATCTTGGTTCCAGGCCCTTCTGCTTCATTGCTTAAACACATCATGCCACTCCCTTCTGGCCTGTAAGGTTTCTGCTGAGAAGTCTGATGTTAGCCTGATGGGCTTTCCTTTTTATGTGATCTTATTTCTCTCTCTGACTGCTTTTAATAGTCTGTCCTTATCCTTGATCTTTGCCAATTTTATTACTATATGTCTTGGTGTTGTCTTCCTTGGGTCCCTTGTGTTGGGAGATCTGTGGATCTCCATGGCCTGAGAGACTATCTCCTTCCCCAGACTGGGGAAGTTTTCAGCAACTACCTCCTCAAAGACACTTTCTATCCCTTTCTCTTTCTCTTCTTCTTCTGGTATCCCTATAATGCGAATATTGTTCCACTTGGATTGGTCACACAGTTCTCTCAATATTCTTTCATTCTTAGAGATCCTTTTTTCTCTCTGTGCTTCAGCTTCTCTGTATTCCTCTTCTTTAGTTTCTATTTCATTTATCGTCTCCTCCACTGTATCCAACCTGCTTTTAATACCTTCCATTGTGTTCTTTAGCGATTGGATCTCTGTCCTGAATTCATTCCTGTGTTCTTGGATATTTTTCCGTACCTCCATTAGCATGTTGATGATTTTTATTTTGAACTCCCTTTCGGGAAGAGTCGTAAAGTCCATATCATTTAAATCTTTCTCCAGAGTTATATTAATTTTACTCTGGACCAGGTTCCTTTGGCGTTTCATGTTTGTATATGGCGCCCTCTAGTGTCCTGAAGCTCTACTCTGGAACTGCTCAGCCCCTAAAGCAATGTCGGGTTGTAGGGGAGAGATGTTGGTGCCTGGGGGTAGGAAAGCACTGTTCCCCGCTTCCCCGCTGCTGTGCATGTCTCCACTGCCTTAACCAGTGGGCCGAGCACACAGGTATAAGTTTTTGTCCCAGAGCAGCCGGATATGGATCCCTGCTTTCCACAAGGAGCTGGAATCTCAGTCTCTCCAGGAATTCTGCCTGTATTAGCTTTCCAACCCAGTAATCATGCGAGTATCATGAAAGCACCATGAAATGTAGGTTTGTGCTCCCAGAGCAGATCTCCGGAGCTAGGTATTCAGCAGTCCCAGGCCTTCCACTCCCTCCCTGCTCCATTTCTCTTCCTCCCGCCGGTGAGCTGGGGTGGGGGAAGGGCTCGGGTTCCGCCTGGCCACAGCTTTAGTACATCACCTTGTTCCGTGAAGTCTGCTCTTTTCTCCAGGTGTATGCAGTCTAGCGCTGTCCACTTTCCTATTGCTCTCTCAGGATTAGTTGCACCAACTATATTTTCTAATTGTATACAGTTTTAAGAGGAAGCTTCTGTCTCTCCTCTCATGCCGCCAGCTTTAATCCAATCTCTATTCCATCACTTTTTAATAGAGGAAGAAAAAGATACTATCTTGAAAATATGAAGTAAAAGTTCACAAATATAAAGGGTCAAACAGAAGTGAGACCTGAAGCAATCCTATGTTCCAGAAATAGAGCCTCCATCTCTGGGGATGAGTTGGGGGTGAATAGAGGTCATTGGGGATATGTACCAAGTCTACACATTTTTCTTTAACGTACCTTAAATCACAAACCTTAAATAAGTATTAAATACTCCTAACTTTTAACTTTGAAGTCTTAGAGTTTGATGTGAATTATAAATACATGGATTTTACTGTTTGTGAAGGCCTGCTAGCTGTGCAATTACACATCAGACTATAATACTATTTTTTTTTCCCCTTGGGGGTTGTTTTCTTTTAGATGATGGATTTAGAAGAAGTAATACCCATGGATTGCTGTCGCCTTGTTAAATATGATGAGTTTCATGATTATCTTGAACGATCATATGAAGGAGAAGAAGATACGCCAATGGGACTTTTACTAGGTGGAGTCAAGTCAACATACATGTTTGATCTGCTGTTGGAGACAAGAAAATCTGATCAAGTTTTCCAGTCTTATAAACCTGGAGGTAAGGAACTTTATAATATTTTGAGTTGTACTAGAGTTAAAATTTTCATAGGAAGGTTTTTTGTTTATAAAAATCAGTTTAATTTCCTATTTTTTCTATGTTCTTAAAGGTTAGAATAATTTTTTGGGAAATGGTCAGCAACAAGCTTAGAATTTAGTTCTAGATTACTTTCAAAGAGCTATATATACAAGATTTAAAAAATACAACAGCAAAACTTCCAGCTTATAGTCTTCAGTGGGATTTTTCTCCTCTAGTACTGAATCATCCCTCATTTTTTCTGTCTCCCTTCATCTTCTCGCTCGCTCCCTCCCTCATTGTCCTTCTTTCTTTCTCTCTCCCTCTGTTGTTGTCTTCATCCTAGCTTCCTTGTATCAGTCGTTAATTAGAATTCAGATTATGTTCTCTACTTTAATTCCTAAAAATTGAACTTACAAAACCTTCTATGCTTTCAAATTCTGTTCCTCTGTGGATCCTATACAGATCCCCTTTTTTAAATAAAGGATTCTCTTTCTGAAGTGGATTAAGAATGGTTTTCTTTCAGGGCTGCCTCCTGTCAGTCTCTGCCCTGTATATAAAGAGTACCTTTGGAACATTTCCTTGCAGATTATTTTTGAGCTAGATAGCAAAAATTATGATTAAATCATAAGTCAGCAATAAAACTGCTTCTTTAAAAGAGAACTCTAAATGTGAGTGTGGATTGTAAAATTTATAAATAATCTCCTTATTCATTAATAATCAAGACTTTAGGAAATAGATTATTTTGTCAGATTTAGTTTAACAACATGAGGGGAAAACTGAGGCTCGATTTATATTATACATAATAGTTTAAAACAGTTAAACTAGAAAATATCTACTAAATGTAGTATTTAAAGATCATGTATTTTTCTAATGACTAAAAGTTCAGTTATATATATATAATCTCCTTAAAACAGAAGATGAGATTAAATTATAATATGAAGAATTTAAATGAAAAAACAAATGTAAACAAAACAGTTTATCTGTAGAATTTTCCATAGGACATAGAGAATTTTTTTTGAGAAAAAGAAGTCTCTGATTATGAACAAGGTCTTGAATAGTTAAATGAAGTTTGTTCAAAAGTAAGTAGGATTGCTATGACCCCTTTACTATTTGTTTGCATTCTCTAGCTATTTATATTTATTTAGTGCTGTGGTTTTGGTCTGTATTTTGGAACTTTGGAAATATATTTCTAATATGCTTGATAAATTGACAGTGGTATTATTTTTACAAGGAAACAAAGTATTTCTAAAAATCACATTGACTTTCATTTAGAAAATCACTTTTCTAAAGAGATCTAGAACTTTTTTATCAGTCTAATTTCGATTTCTTTATGTATGTAGTGTGATAAATTGTGAAAGAGAAGTTTTAACATACATGTATAACATGCATCCACCATCTTGATAATTTTAAAAATGTCTTTGCCATCTATTAGAAACACATTAAGAATGCATTGCTTATGTGAAATATATTTTAAAAATAAACCTCCATGTAATGTTTTTGTGTTTTTTAAATGTGACAGAAGTGATGGTGAAAGTTCATGTTGTTGATCTAAAGACAGAATCTGTAGCTTCTCCTATCACTGTCCGTGCTTACTTAAATCAAACAGTTACAGAATTCAAACAACTTATTTCAAAGGTAAGTTATAAAATTGGTCAGTAAATGTTTATGACTGCCTGCTTTGTATAAGTACTCTATGATAATTATGAGTAAGACATAGGAACTAATTTTTACCTCAAGGAGCCAATATTTATAGCCAGGAGGCAACTATGGTCAGGGGAGAAGGATGCCTCAAATAGAAGAAGCAGATTGACCCAAAGCATGAAGGTAAGGAAGTATGTAGCAAGTGCACATAGCACTGACATATATGTTTGGCTGGATCATGGAAATACATGCCTAGAAATAAAACTTCAATTTATCTAATAGAGGGTTTTAAAATAGTAAACACAAAAGTTTGGACTGTATTTGATGTAAGTAATAGGAAGTTATTTGTTTTCCTAAGTGCAGCAGTGTTATGATAAGAACTCTACTGTAGAACAGCAAACTGGCAACACTATACTCGTGTTACAGAGGAACTGAGGGAGGACTCAGGAATGTAGATGAGGAGGTTGTTGAAATAATTCAGGTGAAGGCATGTGTCTACTAATGAAAGAAGGTGTGGTTTGTAAGGTGATTATATAAGTAGAATCTGTAGGACTTATGATTGATAAATATCGGGGTAAGGCAGAAGCACAGATAATCTGAGGAGTTTCAAACTTGGGTAGCCAGAAAGGTTAGTGATTTATTAATAGAAACAGGGGAGAGTAAGGTCTAGGAGCAGAATTAATGGGGAAAGTGATGAAATAAGTATTGACCAAATTGTGTGAGTTAGTAACAAAGAATGTAGGCTCACTTCGAATTTTTGAGCTAGAAAAATACAATGAAAACATTCAAATTTCCTTGGACAAAACAACTAGTCTACTCTAGAGGAATGGTGGTTAATCCATCAGGAGTTGTGCACTCTATAGAACACTGAGCACACAAATGTAAGCAGAATTTTGCAAGGTTCCTAAACCCCAGGTTAAGATCCCTTGAGGCAGTGGAAATTGTTCAGTAAACAAGTCAAGCAGTTGTGCCCAGTTTCCTGTTACTCATGTTATGGGGGTTTTATCTTTGTTTCATTTGGGTTTTTTTATTGCTTATTTCAACAGGCTTATAGTGAACATTAATAAAACAAATGCTCTGTGAAAAAAATTGTGAAGTATTATATAAAATTGACTCTTAATTATTAATGATTTCTAACACTTTTGCCAAAGTAATAATTGGAGGAAAAAAATTATACTGTGAAGTCACATTTTATGATTAAATTGCTCATGAAAAGGTTACATTAGTATAATGTCTCTGTGTTACAGTTTAACCTAGAGTATAAAGACTGACATAGAATACAGAAGAGACACAGCACATTCCCTGCCCTAGTAATTTTATTGGGGAAAAATAATGTCTGGAAAATAAAGGCAGTCACAAAACATTGTATGAAGAAATACAGTGTTTAACGTCTGACTAGACTAAACTGTGAAAGAATTAGTTATCATTAGTTGTGCTGAAAACAAAAAAAATGGGTTTTCAAATGTGAATTATTTTTATCTACTCAGTTAATGTGAAGTTCATAAAATGACAACAAAATTAAGGACATGGAATTTAAGATTAACTTTAAATTTTACCTACTAATTTAATTTCATTTTACACAGAAGAAAATTGATTTTGTAAAAGTACCAACAACTATTCACAGAATACAACAGAACCTGTGAAAAGTCAACAAGTTAAACAGATGTTGGTTTGACAGCTGATGCTCTCAAAGAGTCAATAATTCAATTTCTTTGGAACCAAATCACCTCATTTACATGGCAAGTTTGAGAGGAAAAGAATTTTTTGTAAAAAATTGTTACCTTTGAAACAGTTTCAGAGCATACATTTATAAGTAATATTTTGTTTTCCTGATTTTTACAGCATATTTGTAGTGGGAATGATTTTTCCCACGAAGTCTTTAAAAATGGGTAAACCTCTACTACGGTTATTTATCTCTTACTACTTGTTTGCTGTTTTTAAGAACTCAGCAGTGCTTTATTGTCCTATATTTCTAAGTCAAACAGAATTATTCTTGAAATTACTATTTTTATTAAATTGCTTTCTTTATAGGCCATCTACTTACCTGCTGAAACAATGAGAATTGTGCTGGAACGCTGCTACAATGATTTGCGTCTTCTCACTGTGCCCAGTAAAACCCTAAAAACTGAAGGTTTTTTTAGAAGTAATAAGGTATTTCTTTTATTTTTTCATTACTATTTTCTATGTTGGTTATAGTAAATGAAATTACATTCAATATTATAAGCCTGGCTGCTAGAGCTATCCACCATCTGTCTGTAAGTTACCTTTTAAATTCTCATATCCTCTCAGTAATTACTTTCCTTTGTAGTCAGGTCACATCAGCCTTCTTTCTGACCTTTGGGTCCATCTTGCTTGTTCTCCTCCATGCCTTGTTCATGCGCTGCACCCACCTGCAGTGTTCTTCCCTCTCTCCCTACATTTTTTTTCAAACCCCAAATTAGTCCTGACTCTTTGGAGGAGCCTTCATGACTATTTCTATCCCCAATGACTATATCCTCTGAATTTTGTTCATTCTTGAGCTTCTTCTATAAAGCAGTACTTCTTGGTGACCCAACATTATTCCCTTTGCCTATATATTTTTCTCTGTTAGAAAGTAGTAAGTTCATGTTGATATTTGTTTCATTTCTTGATGTGTTCCATCATTTATTATTTTTCCTGTTTGTTCCTAATGCCACTGTTTTTATTCTGGGTAAAATGTATCCAAAATCTTCCTTGTTTTTCTGTCTTTTACCACCTTTTCCAGTCTCATTCATCTTAGTTCAGTCTAGTCTTTTATCTCATTTAACCTTTTTTAATATTGTTTTATTAATCCTAATGTGTAATTTTTATTCACCCTCTACCTTCTACTACATTTCTGTGGTGGTTGTGTATGTAACATTAAAATCTCTTACCCAATCTAATACTCTCTTAGGGTAAGGAATGGGATATTTTTAAAGGTTAGTTGATAGTCCTGATTTATAACATTTATTAAATGACAATAGTATCTTTTTAAGCAAAACTCAAAATGCTATTTATAACTGCCAAATTTATGTATGCATTTCACTTTTTAAAATCTTACTATGGAAAATTTCACACATATACAGAAGTAGGCTAGTGTAATGAACCCCTGTGTACTCATCACCCAGCTTCTCCAATCACCAGTTCTTGTTTCATCTATATTTAACCACCTACTTCCCCCAGGTTGTTTGAAAAATACCCAAGCATATTATTTCATCTGTAAATAATCTGAATGTATATCTCTAAAAGATGGGAATGCCTTTTAATAACATAACTACAGTTACATTATTACGCCTGAAGTTTTAACAAAAATGCCTTAATATCAACCAATATCTATCTAGTCAGTGTTTAGATTTTCCTGATTATCTTATAAAAATTTTTCCAATAGGATCTGTTTGTTCAAATCAGGATCTAAATAAAGTCCATAATATATTTCTTAAGTTTGTTTTAATCTAAGGATTCCTCTATGTGTGTGTGTGTGTGTTCCTTGCTATTTATTTGCCATAGAATCAAATCATCTATTAGCTCTTTTTCTATAATCTGGATTTTGATGTTGCATTCCCAAGATGTCTTTATTCATGTTCCTCTGTATATATTCATGCTAAGCTTTGTTTTCCTAAAGAGCAAGATGTGGAAAGCAAAAATTTTCTGAAAGTGGACAACCCAATAAACAAGATATCTGCATGCATGTGTGTGTATGTCCCATCTGTCTTAGCAGTTCTATGGCTAATTACGAAGGTATATGGACATAATACTCATTTTATCTTGCCTCTAAAAACAGTGCATGTGTCCTTTAGAAACAGCATCATACCAAATTTTATAACTTACTGTGTACTATCTTGTTGATGTGACACTATTCCTGTGATGAATGAGAATGCCCCTGAAATTAATGATGCAATATAACTCTTTGACTTACTGTTTAGGTATTTGTTGAAAGTTCTGAGACTTTAGATTACCAGATGGCCTTTACAGACTCTCATTTATGGAAACTCCTGGATCGGCATGCAAACACGATCAGATTGTTTGTTTTGTTACCTGAACAATCCCCAGGATCTTACTCCAAAAGGACAACATACCAGAAAGCTGATGGCGATTCTGGCAATGTGGACGATGACTGTGAGAGGGTTAAAGGACCTGTGGGGAGCCTGAAGTCTGTGGAAGCTATTCTGGAAGAAAGCACTGAAAAACTCAAAAGCTTGTCGCTGCAGCAGCAGCAGGATGGAGATAATGGGGATAGCAGCAAAAGTACTGAGACAAGTGACTTTGAAAACATTGAATCACCTCTGAATGAGAGGGATTCTTCATCAGTGGATAATAGAGAACTTGAGCAGCATATTCAGACTTCTGATCCTGAAAATTTTCAGTCTGAAGAACGATCAGACTCAGATGTGAATAATGACAGGAGCACAAGTTCAGTGGACAGCGATATTCTGAGCTCCAGCCATAGCAGTGACACTTTGTGCAATGCAGATAATGCCCAAGTCCCTCTGCCTAATGGGCTTGACTCTCATAGCATCACAAGTAGTAGAAGAACTAAAGCAAATGAAGGGAAAAAAGAGACTTGGGATACAGCAGAAGAAGACTCTGGAACTGATAGTGAATATGATGAGAGTGGCAAGAGCAGGGGAGAAATACAGTACATGTATTTCAAAGCAGAACCTTATGCTGCAGATGAAGGTTCAGGGGAAGGACACAAATGTATGTACTTAAAAAGGCCTCTTGAAGCAGCATCAATTTTTTTTCTTGGTTTATTTAGATTTTTAGTTAAGAAAAGTCAGCTAAGAGTTAGGTGCTTCATTCTAAGACCACTAAAACTTCCTGGCTTATAAGATGGTTCTCTGTTGCCTTTGCTGTTATTTTTGATGCAGTTATAAGGAGACCTATGCAACATATTAGACCTATGACAGTAATGATGTCATAGTGGGGAGAGAAATAAAAAAAGAAGAAAGGAAATAAAAATAAGAATTTTTTAAAGAGGAAAGAATTATGATAAAAATACTAAGTAAAAAATTAAGAAATAATTTAAAAGTTAATAATATGCAAAGAAAAAAGGGGACAGGCCACAGACACTTTAGAAAACTTGATGTTAAATGCCCAGGAAAATTTTATTTGTGCATCCCCTCCCTTTCCTCCATCCCTCAGTACAAACAACTCCTTTCCCACACTCCATAAACAAGTCAGTAATCAACTGGGCAAGTCAGAGAAAAGGAAGGGGCTTTTAGTTTTTAAAGTTGATACTTTGAAGTAAGCTCCAGGCAAGGTATAACCTAGGAGTTCCAAATTACATCATCTCAGAAAGACAGAAGAGATCTCTGTCTGGGCATTTGGCAGAAGCAACAGCAAGACACAACAACATTAAAATAATAAAACAACTCTTAAAAATATCAGACTAAAACCAGCCAAAGAATTAGCAGGACAACCAAGTTCAATATATAAAATCTTGAGCATAGGTGGGAAATAGCTGAAAAACTAAATCGTTTGCATTAGTCTTCAACAAGGTAAATATTACCCCTTATATTTTTATATTTTAGTTTTCACACTTGTTCTCACTTGAAACTTCTCTGAAATTAATAAAGCAAACATTGATATCCTCATTTGACTGATAAGAAAACAAGCTGATAAGGGATGAATGGCTGGTCCAGAAGTCTCTCTCTCTCTATCTATTCAGTAGTGGAACCATTATTAGAATATAAGGCTTCTAATTGGATGTACTTGGTCCTGTTACCTTTGTAACAGTAGGAACACTACCATTCTTCATCCATCCACTCACTCATTCACCCAAATA
Source organism: Manis pentadactyla (assembly GCF_030020395.1). NCBI lineage: Eukaryota > Metazoa > Chordata > Mammalia > Pholidota > Manidae > Manis > Manis pentadactyla. Next base: position 51,963,081 of record NC_080027.1, read on the forward strand.
ATATTCCCTGAATCCATACTTAGATACCAGGCCCTGTGTAGAAGTTGAAGTGGAGATGACTAAGCTGCAGCCTTATGCTTCATCTAGTTGGGGGAAGGTAAACAAACAACCACTATAAAAGTTAACTGCTATGATGCTTGTAGTCTTGAAACTTGGTACTTTAAAAAGAAGTTGTAGAAATTATGAAATCAGTAGTAAAAATACATTTGTGTTTTTAACTATTTGGGTCCAGGTGACATCCATACATATATCTTGCAGAAACTCAAGTGGGAAAGTGCATTTTGATGGGCCAAAATGCAGACAGAGAAACTCTAATAATGCTTTAAATGTCTGTGGAATTCTTACCTCATAAGGTTCATTAACTTATTACCACATTTAGTTCTCAATAGCTGTGTGAAATTGACAGACACTTGTCACTGTGAAGAAACTTGCTCAACCAAGTTACAATATTTGCCCAAGGTCACACAGTTAGTAGGTCACACTCATTACTGGGCTCAAATACATGTATCTGATTATAAGCCTAGTGTACATTCCTCACCCCATAACTGCTACCAGTGCTCCTTACTTTCGTATATTGTAAAAGAAAGATAGGCAGTGGCTACTCTGCTTACTTCCCATCCTCAACCTTTCAAGGGAATGGAGAAATTAAAAGTATCTCCTCTTTAAGAAAAGGTTAGGTATTTAAGTGATTTGTTTTAGAATGCTGTGCTGAAACTTGACTGTATGAGTCTCAACCTGAAGAAGTATTCAGTGGGAATACTTAGAATTTCAGAATCTCATTGCTATCTTAGAATGGTTAATGAAATATTTAAAAGGAGGTGACTTTTTGGGAAATTCCTAGTGGGCTAATTTTCTAGCATTCATTGAAATCATAAACATGGTGACAAAGAGAAACCATTTACTACAATTTATTTAGGCTTTCAGAAGCCATTGAAAAGAAAGTGAAAACACTGGGAAAATGCCTTTTCCTCTTTAGAAAACTGACTTAGAGATGGGGGTAGGGTTCATAGACAGCAGCCAATTTTCAGGAGTCTGTAAGTGCAAGACATCACAGGTCATCAGTGACTTGAAAGTAGGTGCCTGGGAAACGTAGATGTTGAGTTCTAAAGAACAATGAAATGGCAAGGTTTAATAAGTAAAGAATGTGATATCTGAAGAGTGACATTCTATTTACAGTATAGGCAATTCATTAGGTAATAACTGAACTACACTTTAATAGTGGTCCTTATCCATTACAATCCAGGAATTGTTCCAGGGAATATAGGCATTTCTCTGAAAATATTGTTCCAATGTGACCTAAAAATGGTAGTGCATTTGCACTGAAATTTCTTTGTACAATTGTGATTATCATCTTATTGAAGAAATACATAAAAGAAAGAAAAAGAAAGACCCTAAAGATATTTCGAAGTTGTACTATAAAGAAACTGAACTCTTCAGTTTGAAGAGGTAGATGGGAAAGATGGTATGATGGTAATCTCTATAACTATAAAATAATTATACCCAGTCAGTTAAGCTAATACATTTTGCAGGGCTATGTTAAACATTTTACATGTTTTGACCCAAAAACATTATGAAATAAAAATACCATTATTTACATATTGTAGTAGAGGTAATTGAAGTATAGAGAAGTCAAAAATCACAAATCTAGTAGACAAGGAGGAACCAAAAATTTATTCAGGCCAGGCCATTCAACTCCAGAACACCATATTGGACCATGTCAGTAACCAACAAACATTTGTGTCTTCCTGTGATATAATATTACTCTGAGTTATAAGAGAAATGCAGTGATAGTTTGTATTTGACTAATGCTTTAGAATTCACTACATTTGTCATGACAATAATCAGTGAAGCAGGTGTAATAATCCCATGAGAAAACTGAGGCCCAGAGAGATTTGATGACCTACCTATTGCCATTTATCAGACTACAGTGGCAAAACTGAAATTTAGCCATAGGGTTCTGATTTCTAATCAAGTAATTATTTCATTACACCATCTCTCAAGAAATTTAGTACCTTGCAGATAATATAAACAGAAGCTTGTTTGCCAAAGGCTAGATCATTAACATTTAGGGGCTCTCCTTAAGGATTTTAGAAATGGACATTTCAAACAAATTAAAAGGAATGCTGCCTCAAAAAGTGCATATAATTAAAAAGTTCATCACACTGATTTTATATTTTCTTCTCATTTGTACTTGCCATATTTTCTATAGTGAACCTGTATCTTATAACCAGGAAAACAGTAAATGATCATTAATTTATTTGAAAAAATCTACTCAAAAAAATTCCTCAACCCTAGTTGGTGTGACCCTAGAATGTAACCAGGTGTGTTTTCAGATCTCATCCTTGACCTCTGATGTAAATTTTGCAGAAAACCATAGCTTACCCTAAAGAGAATCTTGGGGCTGCAGAGGGACTGGGGACCTGAGGCAGCGTAGCAGGTCATGTGTTCTGCACTGCTTTGTACTAGACAAAGAGAAAAATTCGAAGATTTTCCTCTTTACTAGAATATGACAACTAAGTAAATAGAAATATTCCAGAAGTATGCTTATGAGTGGCTTATAAAATAAAGGAGAAGAGTTTAAAATAATAAGCATTAGAAAAAATAAAACTCATCAAAGATAATCCTATTACAATGTCAAGAGAGCTTAAATTGAAGCTTGGAAGAGGTGATAGTTTCTAATCCATGTAGATACTGTTCCTAGCACAGTCCAACACATGATAAAACAGACATCTTCATATGCTAGTCTTGACATTTTTTTCTAGCAGAAATCCCAGAATTAGATGTACTGTTTTTGAAGCAATTACTATATAATGACTGTACTAAAGCATGATAAATATATTACCTCACTGAATTCACACTGAGGTAGGCACCATTATGTTCATTTTTCAAATGAAGAAATGGATGTACAGAGGCTTAATGGCTTATTCCTTGTCATATAGCTAGTAAGGAAGCAGAAGAGGCAGGGTCAGAACCCAGCTGGAATCCATACTATTACTGTGTAGAACTAGAAATTTGTGCATTTAAAAAGAATTCCTGGAAGTTTAGATCCAAATTTAGCAGCGAAAATAAATAAATAAACACTTAAATATCAGAACATTTAAAGCTGTCAGATTATACCTGTCATATACTCACTGTCCATGTTTTGATGCAATATTGTACATTAGCTAAGAGGCAGTAACTGAAAAGGGGTGCTTTTTCCTGTTTGCAGTATATTAAAAAGTATATGATCTGTCTTCTTTAAGAAGTTTTCTTTTGCATTTTTATTTGTTGTTTTTTTTTCTCTTTGTGTTTAGGGTTGATGGTGCATGTTGATAAAAGAATTACTCTGGCTGCTTTCAAACAACATTTAGAGCCCTTTGTTGGAGTTTTGTCCTCTCACTTCAAAGTCTTTCGAGTGTATGCCAGCAATCAAGAGTTTGAGAGCGTCCGACTTAATGAGACACTTTCATCATTTTCTGATGACAATAAGGTTGATAAAATTTTGAATAATAATAACTTGTTTTAAGTTATTTGAGAACATTTACACTGTTTCCTACTAAGGTGAATTAGATACCCTAAAAGGGTCTTCTTTTTTTTTTATGTTTCGTGATTATTTGTTTTATGTTGTTTTCTTCCTTCATTCATCTAACAAACATTTGTTAAATGTTAACTATGTATCAATTACTGTTGTAGGTGCTGGGGAATCAGGTAAAAGATACACCTGTTCTCAAAGAGTTCATAATCTAGAGAATTTTGGAAGACAAAACTGAACAATGGAGTAAGAATGGGTTGTTTGTTCTTCTGGGACAGTGCATCTAAAAAAACTGTTTTTAATTTGTAGATTACAATTAGACTGGGGAGAGCACTTAAAAAAGGAGAATACAGAGTTAAAGTGTACCAGCTTCTAGTCAATGAACAAGAGGTAAGTAATACATTTGCGAGCAATATAAGGTCACTTTGGGTAGTTATCAAAAATACACAGTGCAGAGGTTTTATTACTGGTTGTTTCTTTTATCCCTTTAAAGCAGAGGTCAGCAAACTTTTTCTAGGAAGTGTTTTAGTTTTTCAGGCCATACTGCCTCTGTTGTAACTACTCATTCTGCCTCTGTAGCACAAAAGCAGACATACACAATACATAAACCAGTGGGAGTGGCTATATCCCAATAAAATATTTATAAAACACACAGATGAATGTGGCCCTCAGACCATATTTTGTTGTCCCTGTGATGTAAAGTGTTGCTGCAAATGGTGGAGTGAAGCAGAAATTTCCTGCTTTTAAAAGAACTTGCTTGTGCTTGTTTTCTGGGAATGATCATATAATGCTGCAAGTAGATAGCAGTTTACCTATAGAGTATATAGGTACTTCCTATGTTCAGAGAGTCATTTTATTATTTAATTAGCATTTATCTAGTGTTTACCATGTGCTCTAAGTGCTTGCAAATACTAACTTTTTTAATCCTCATCAATTAACTGTAAGTACTATTTATTCCATTTTATAGATGAAGAAACTGAGGCAACAGAGACGTTAAGTAACTTGCCCACGGTCATACAACTTCTAAATGGTGGATTAAGGAACTAAACAAGTTATGTTTTCAGGGGAATAATCAATAAAATGTCTTAGTTCCTGTGATATAAAAGGCTCTGGCAAATACCCAGAAGAATAAGGCAAAGACCCTATTATCAGGATGTTTATAAAATCTTATTGAGGACCTAGACAAATATGAAAAGCAAATAGCAAATACAGTAGTACTCCCTTATCCACAGAGGATGTGTTCCAAGACCCCTGGTGGATTCTTGAAACTGGATAGTATCAAACCCTATATATGCACTTTGTTTTTTCCTGTACATACATACCTATGATCAAGTTTAATTCAGGCACAGTGATACATCAACAACAGTAAATAATAATAAAATAGAACAATGATAACAATATACTGTAATAAAAGCTAAGTGAATGTGATAGCTCTCAGAATATCATTATACTGTACTCACCCTTCTTGTGATGATGTGACACAATAAAATGCCTAGTGGTGAGATGAAGCGAGGCAAATGATGTAGGCACAGTGACAGTGTTTGGCTGCTATTGACCTGACAATAGGTCAAAAGGAGAATCATCTGCTTCTGAACTGCAGTTGATTGTGGTAACTGAAACCACAGATAAGGGGCGACTACTGTAAAGGGATAAATTTTGCATAAAATGACTTCATTCATTCAAAAAATATTTTATCAGGCAACCATCATCTCTCTTATTTGCAACTCATTACAGTCATTTTGACTCATGTTGCTAATAATTTGGGGGTTTGTGGACACTATGTCTCTTTTGAGACAATGAATGTATTTGAAGAATTAGCATTTCCCTCATTTTAGCCCATAAAAATTATTCTTTTTACTTTTAAAAATGTGATAATTTTATTATTAGAAGGAAAATATGTATGTGTTATTTAATCTTCACAGTGACTCTGAGAAAGTCACTATCCCCAGGTTACAGATAAGAAAACTGAGGCACAGAAATGTTAAGGAAACTTGTCCAAGATAGCAGTTAGTAAGTAGTGGAACGAAGATTTGAACCTAGGAAGACAGACTCCTAAACACAGGCCCCTAATTGTTACACTATAAAGTACAAATAAAATGTCTTGTTAATTTTTATTTTAATGTATAATGCAGTTCTCTAATGGGTTATATTTATATTCCTAGCCATGCAAGTTCCTGCTAGATGCTGTGTTTGCTAAAGGAATGACTGTACGGCAATCAAAGGAGGAATTAATTCCTCAACTCAGGGAGCAGTGTGGTTTAGAGCTCAGTATTGACAGGTACAGTAAAGTTACAGTCATCAGAAATTTGAAGGAAAACTATGTAGTCAATTGTGTGGATTGGTATGATTCTCTAGAACTAGAAGAAAATTCCTGTACTCTTCAGAATTTTAGTACTACAGATTAATAGACCTAAACCAAAGTATTAGAATTTGAACTTCCTCTGTAGGTCACTAAATTTGAAGTCTTGGGAACATTGCATTTTATTTTCCCCCTATTTTAATGAATAACGATTTGACTTTTGTATTTAAACAGAGTTGATTTTTTCTTGATGTCTGATTCATGTCATTTTTTCTTAAGAATTTCAAATTACAGTAGTTTAAAATGTCTTATCAAATTTGTAGGTTTCGTCTAAGGAAAAAAACATGGAAGAATCCTGGCACTGTCTTTCTGGATTATCATATTTATGAAGAAGATATTAATATATCCAGCAACTGGGAGGTTTTCCTTGAAGTTCTTGATGGTATTGTCAATATTTTTATGGGGAAATATCAGTTAGAAATGCTCTAGAACTAGTAGAAGCCTATAAAATTTTATCATATAATAAGTTTCTTCTTTCTCTTCTCTGGGTCCCATTTGCCTTTTAAATATTTATTTACCTTTAAGAATATTAATTCTTCCTTACAGGGAAGTTGGAATATCAAAGTTGTATTTTTAGTATTTCTTACAGGAATATTTTTTACCTGTAATTTACATTTCCTTTTTTTTACGGTTTATTTTGTTTGGGGGATTTGGTATTGATAATTTCATTAGATTTTGAAAACAATGACTGTATTAGTTTCTGAGGCTGTCCTAACAAAGTACTACAAGCTGGGTGGCTTAAACAACAGAAATTTATTGTCTAACAGTTTTGGAGGCTAGGAATGTGAATCAGAGTGTAGGAGGATTGATTCCTTCTGAGTGCTGTGAGGGAGAATGCTCAGTGCCACTCTCCTACCTTGTGGCGGTTTGCTGGCAACCTTTGCTGTTCCTTGGCTTCATCCTGATCTTTGTCTTTGTCTTCACATGATGGTCTCCCTGTGGGCTTGTTTGTCTGTGTCCAAATTAACCCATATTTAAGGACAATAGTCATTTAAGATTGGGACACATCCTAATGACCTCATAGTAACTTTATTGCCACTGTAAGGACCCTGTTTCCAAATACGGTCTTGTTCTGAGGTACTAGGGTTAGAACCTCAAGATGTCTTTTGAGGAGTGGGGGAACAGGGACACAATTTAACTCATAACAGTGACCTAGAAGAGCACTTGTGTTTGTCATACCTTCTGGTTTTAATGATCAATTGGTACATTTACAGGGTTTTTTTGTTCCTTTGTTTTTGTTTTCCAGAGGAGGTAGTAGGAGAGAAGTTGGCTTTGGAGAGATTGTATCAAGGGAAATAATGAGTTCTGTGACTTTACTGTTGCCTAGAAAGATCTTTATTTTTATGTTTTGCCATTGAAATTAAAATATCATAAATTCTGGATATTGCTATAGAATATTATGATAGTTTTCATACAACTCAGTAATACTAATACCTCACCTGTTTTAGACTATTCCAGGTCTAATTTGGTTTAAATTTCAGTGGTCGAAACTCTTGATTAATCGACAAGTTAACTGAGGAGACAAGGAACAACCAGCACATTATACACATAGTGTGTAGGCAGGCGCTCTAGACTGTGACTCTACTGGGGGTGTGGGGCTGCAGGGAGTGATCACTGTGTAGGTAGGCCAGGAAGAGGCCATGAGGGACATAGAAGTCACCCTGCTAGGAAGGATTGGGTATGTATCAGTGGAGGTGGATTAGCCCGAAAATGTTACTGTTTGGCAGGTACCTGAATAAGTATCATTTCAGTGTATATTTTAGCATCAAAACAACTAGTTGAGAAATAGGTCATGTGATTAAATCCAAGAAACATTATATTGACTTATAATTTGCTAGACACTGCTAATTCCTGGTGCTACATAAATGAGTAAGAAACAGTGATTGCATTCAAGATGCACACAAGTCTGTGGAAGAACCAGCACTCCAAACCTGTAATTCCAAAATGAGAGGTACTAAGGACCAAATAGGAACAATATACTCTTGTGTACACCACAGAGATAGATGACAGTTGACCTGGATTTTGAACGTTCAGTAAGTTTGGGAGTAAATGAAAAGCTTGAGTGAAACAAGAAGATAAAATGAAGATGATTTGATTATGATTTTAGATTGTGTGGTAGTAGCCAACAGAGAAGCAAAGATTGGAGATCCAGAGAAGAGAGTACTTGCTAAGAGTATTTAACAGGAGGCAGCAGGGAGTAGAATTAAGAGATACTGGAGGAAGGAGAGCTTGCTTGCAAAAAGAGTTAGTAATTATCTTCTGAGGCTAGGGGAGAGACAGTAAATATCCCACTCTCAAAAACTCCTTGGGATAATTGTTTTATTTTATGCCCCCTTTTAAGAATTACACTTGAAGTAAATTTTTTGTTTAGTTATACAATATAGGAAAAGTCAAATTATGAACCTCTAGAGAAAATAAAATGATGACCTGATCTTGCCTATTCATAGGGGTGGAGAAGATGAAATCCATGTCACAGCTTGCAGTTTTGTCAAGACGGTGGAGGCCTTCAGAGATGAAGTTGGATCCCTTCCAGGAGGTTGTGTTGGAGAGCAGTAGTGTTGATGAGTTGCGAGAGAAGGTAACTTCACTTTAACCAAAATGAGCTATAAACATTTTTCTCTATGTTGCATAATAGCCTAGGAAGAAAGTGCCAAACACTGATTCAACAACCTTTCTTTCTTTGTCACTCCTGTGACACCGTGTGTCACACACATTGTTTCTTTAGGCTCCTGAAACTTTGAAACATTATATTGGCTTCTGGCCATCCAGAAGTGGACCCTTACTTTTCTGTTACTTGGACTTAGTTTGTCCCCTGAGTAGTTAAGGTTAGTTAGAAATTATTAAGAGTAAATTGCTATGTGTATTAAAAAACCCAAATGAGATAGAATTGAATAAAGAATCTAGATGAAATTCCATTTGCATTTGGGATTTTAAAGGTGGGAATTCTAAGGATCTTTGGAGAAAGGGTGAATTATTCATAAGTAGTATGAGGACAGTTGGCATTTTGGAAAAAATTTTTATTATCTGTACTCCACTTCGAACACAAAAATAAATATCTCAATATATTAAGATTGTACCTTAAAAACAATAAAATGATAAATGTACTAGCTAAAAATACTGAAAATATTTTTATAATCCTGGAGAAAGAAAAATACTTGTAAGCTTAATACAGAAGCTAGATAGAGACCACATAAAATTTAAATCTGCCCAGCCTCCCCTGCAGAAAAATTTTTGTAAAACAACCCATAAACAGAGCTGTAAAACAAGAAACAGATGAAACATGATGTCCATAATTTATAAGGAGCTACTGTATTAATGAGAAAAAGATGAACAATCTAATTTAAAATAGACAAAACATGAATAGACAATTTAACAAAGAAGAAATGCAAGTTAAAACAGTAACAGCTTTTTTCGCCTCATAATAGAAAATCAGTAAACACCAAGAGTTATAAAGGTTTGGGGAAAAGAGGCAGTATCATGCATCTTTGATTAAGTAGTTAAATTGACAATATTTTCGGGGTTCAGTTTGGCATTATTTAGCAACATTTCAGAAGTGTAATTCCACATCTAAAGAAATATTTGCAGACATCTGCAAGGATATTCATGAAGCCATATAGTGTGGCATGTAACTGGGAAAAAATTTAAAATAGGCTCAATGTCCATCAATAGGAAATAAAATAGTATATTGTTCAGCCATCAAAGAGAATGAAGTCACTCTGCATCCTGTTCTTTATATGTAGAGGCTCTGTAAAACTGTTATATAGAGATACTTCATAAATACAATTTTATATTTTAAAAATGTGTATGTAGTTTATGTATGCATAGGAAGAGGCATGGAAGGAATCTACTAAACTGGTATTTCTGGGACATAGCATTTTTAGGATGGACAGAGAAGAGAATTCTACTTTCTGCCTTTTTTTCTAATTTTTTGTATCAAACATTTATTACTTTTAAAAAATCAAGTTATTTCTCTGTGAAGCAAAAAGATAACTCTTCTAAGCAAATTAATTTTTGAAATGAATTCATACAAGATGTTTCCTTTTACAGCTTTGTGAAATCAGCGGGGTTCCTTTGGAAGACATTGAATTTGCCAAGGTAAACTCATGAAAATGTTTTCATCTGCCTACTAGTGCTCCATAGACATGGCAAATGACACGATTTATTCATTCACTCTTTTTTCCTTAGGGTAGAGGAACTTTTCCCTGTGATATTTCTGTCCTTGATATTCAACAGGATTTGGACTGGAATCCTAAAGTTTCTACCCTAAATGTCTGGCCTCTTTATATCTGTGATGATGGTGCAGTCATATTTTATAGGTAACCTTCACAGTGTTTTTGTTATTTTTAGTGATAAAATATTTTTGTTGTACCTAATATATTCTTTTCTATAAATACCTCCACTGCTGTTATGCCTTAGAGTAGTCGTGACCAGCAGAGATATGAGAGCCACACATTACATTTTGAAATTTTCTAGGAGCCACATTAAGAAGAGTAGAACAGGTGAAATTAATTTAAAAAGTATTTTTAACCCAGTATGTCCAAAATATTATCAGTATAACATGTAGTCAATATAGTTATGAGGTATTTTACATTCTTTCTCTTGTAGTACATCTTACTTAGAAATATTATGTGTATGTTAAACTCCCAGCACATCTCAGTTTGGATCAGGTATCCTTCAAGAGTTCAGCAGACATCTGTGGCTGGTGGCTATTGTATTACCGTGTTGGGCAACACATATTTGGAGGAAAAAGAATAGTCATTGGAGCCTGGCAGATATGATTTCAGATTCAGCTTTATTATTTACAGTTCCTCATCTGTAAAATGGTGACAATGATCTCAACCTTGCAGAATTTTATGAGAATTAGAGCTATTGCATTTTTTTAAAAAGTGGCACAGTGCCTGTTATAAAGTTCAATAAATGATACTATTGTTATAATAATATGGAAAGTATTCTATGCCATTTTTGGGAGTGGATGCTATGTTAATATAATAAACACTTAGAAATCTAGGGTATGTTTAGTATTGAGATTATTTAACTTAATCGGTGACAATTAGATTTCACTTTCTCATTGAGGAGCATTATAGCATTCAAACATGGAGACAGATGGTTATAGTGATCTAATACGTAATATTTCAAATGTAGGGATAAAACAGAAGAATTAATGGAGTTGACAGATGAGCAAAGAAATGAACTGATGAAAAAAGAAAGCAGTCGACTCCAGAAGACAGGACATCGTGTGACTTACTCACCTCGGAAAGAGAAAGCACTAAAAATATATCTGGATGGAGCACCAAATAAAGATCTGACTCAAGACTGACTCTGCTAGTGTAGCATTTTCCCTGGGGGATTTTTGGTTTTAATTAGACGGTTCACTGCTACTGTGTAGTGCCATTATGGCCGGACATGGTTAGGGGTAACCTGGTGACACCAGCACTGATTGGACTGCCCTTCACCAATCAGAAGCTCAGTGCCCAGTGGGCCACTGTTTGGACATGGAATCATGTTGTGCACTATAGTCAAATGTACTGTAATGTGAAAAGGGATGTGCAAAAAAAAAACAAAAAAAATAAAAAAGCAAAACCTACTACCAGAAAAGGGGAAAGAGGGATGAGTAAACTTCTTTTACTGCAGACAAATGTGCACATAGTTGCTAGTAAGACTAGCCTCAAGCAGGATGCTCATAGCTTAATAATAAAAGCTGTGCAAAGGCCATGAATGAATGAATTTTCTGTTCATTTCACTGATACACACATTACCTCATTGACAATTCGGAAGTAAATGCAACGTGTGTTGACTCTTGGAAAGCAGCAAAAACAGGAGCTGAAGAAATTCTTAGAACCAGCTGTAACCTAGTAAAGAATTGTTAAATTGTGTTTTCATTTTGTTTCATTTTTTGCTAAGTATTAAAACATTATTCTGGAACATCAGTATGTTTCCCTTAGACCGCTCCCAGCAGGTGGCAGCTCACATCGCTGCAATATTGTAATTATAACTGACTGTGCGTAAGTTATGGATGTAGAGAATACGTTTCACTCGTTCATTCAGCATGTAAATAAAATCGATCCTATTGAGTTATCATAACTAAAGTTCAACTATTTCCCATGGTTATTATTTTCACATATCATTCATGATGTACATTTGTGTACATTGGGAGGTGTAGCAGTCTATGTAAATGTAATCCTCAGTGAGGTTCCTCAGTGCTGGGTCCCATACGATTGTATTTGCCCTTGTTAATGAGGTTTTCTTGTTCAGTGGCTTCAGGTTTTTTTCTTTGTACATTTACTTTTGAAGATTTACTTCAAGTTTGAATCTTCTAGAACCTTTGTTAAGTCCCACTTTAATTTTTGGAGTTAATTTGTAGTCATATGTAGTTTAACTTTGGGGAAACGTCTTAATATTGTATTGAACAAACTTGCTAGTAAGTAAGGTCCTGGCACAGGCTGATTCAGTCAACATGATTTCATTGCAAAGTCTATTAGAATCAGCAAGTTTTTGCTTTGCTAAATATGACTATTCAATGAACACAATTCTACGTAAATTTTGAAAATGCCGTCTAATTTATAAAAATCAGTAAAAAGGTTTTGGTAAAACTTTTTCATGCCAGATGCTGTTTACAACAATGAACATGCCAATAAAACATTTGTTCATTCTGTTGTGTTATTTTAGTCATTAAACTTTTGTGGAAGAATCTGGGTTAAGAATAGATTTGTTTTCTTTGTAACATTTTGTAATGTGTATTGAATAATTCCCATTTCTATGATAAGGTATGTTTAAAGTTTTCATAAGAGATGTAAAGATGTTAATACTTAACTATGGAGGATACTGTCAGTATTTCAAAATCAGATTTTTACCCTTTTTCCTTTTAAGAAAGATATAATTAGTAAATAGTATTAGAAGATGTTGGCTCTGAAGTTTGGATATAATAATTGAAAAATTCATAATGTCTTTAAGGTCTCTTGGAGTCAGGAGAAAGGCTTTTCTAAGGTATTTTTCTGGCTAATTTTTATTCCATGAAAACTAGCTTTTTGCTAAATTTGATTGAAATGCTGTTCTAAGTTTGCATTAGTGGAATTGGTGTTCTCAAGATGAAAAACTTGGAAGCATTTGTGGTGATTTGTCCTTCAGATAGATCACTTGGATGTTCTGATGTAATGTGACAGCTTTTTGGTTGTACTTTCTTGGAATAATAGGGGTTAATAAATCAGGTTTCTGCTTTCAAGGACTGACTGTGGAGCAGAAGAGGCTGATTTGTAAACCGAATGGGCTTTGGGACTCACTTTGGTTTAATGTTTCTATAAGACTAAATAGGTAACATTCTTACACCTCCTCATTCTGTGCCTTCTGCCGTGTTTGTGTGTGTGTATGTGTGTGTGTGGCTTCTAACTGCAGGCATATTACAAATACCAAGAGTAAAGAAAATATATTTCACATAGTAAAGATAAATCGAAAGCTTCTTGTTTTTCAGTGCCTGGTAGAGTGAAAACACAATGTTGCACTTTATAATTTCTGTAAAGGTTGTGGTGAACTTCAAAGTGGATTTTTGGCAGAAACAGTACTTTATAGGATGGTGATTAATGTGTGTCAGCCTCCCTCAGATTCAGAGAATCAAGTGAGTGCCTGTAAGCCAAGAGGCAGAGCACTGTGTGGATCAAATGTTCCAAGCCCAGAGGCAATGGAACCTGCTGATCACTTACCTGCTGAATCTCCTGAGGCTGACAGAGGCCAGATGCAATAAATCATGACCCTGCTTCTCACAGGTCACACCAAGGTTTTGAAGAGCTTTTACAGTGCAGCACATGGGTTGTGTCAATCAGACATGCCCTGTGAGAACCAAGTACTACATTCTGAGATAAGTGCCAAAAGCAAGGGTACTTTCTGGCCAAAGAAGCAAAAGTTAGAGTTTCAGGACCACATTGTGCTTAGCGGATCTGTACATCCACTTGTCAAACTAAGGAAGTATAAGTAAGAGAGTAGTCATGATCAGATGAAAGTAGCTAGTGAGGGAGCCCCACACTGGAGTGTTTGATGATCTCTCAGAATGTGAAGTATTGGAAATTCTGGGAAAATGGGGATGGGGCAGTGTGGGGAGGGGGGCCTGTGAACGTATGCCTCGACTGGAAGGTAGTCAAGTAGCTGTTGGTTGACAGGCTACCCTGTTAGAAAATTGTGGCACATCTCTAGGCCAGAAGAGGAGAACTACAGACTTACAGCTTGGTCCAAGCCAAATGAGTGCCCAGCATCAGGGCACTGCAGTGTTGTTAGTAAATGTGGAAGTGACCTGTGAATGTATGGAATACAATAAAATTTGTTATTCTGGTTCATTTGCTAGTTCCTCTTCGATTGGCTACTATAGTTCTCCCTCTGAATTTCGTCCTTTTCTGCATCAACACTCTAACCAACATTTTTTAACTTGTGCTTTACAGGTTGTAGTCTACATGGCATAGAAGATAATCTGAAGTAGCAAATTTTTTGTTCAGTAAATAAAACTTCCATCTAAACAATTCTGTGTAATTTTTGAAAAACCAGTATTTTGTTCACTATCCATCAAAAGCCTTATAAGGCCATACATCCTTAAATCCAATGTAAAATTGTGTGAATGTACAGCTTCCTAGGGGGCTATTAAAATGTTTTCTCAGGTTAGCAAAGAAGTTCATGACCCAAATAAAATAGCCACCTGTGCTTGGCAGACATGAAATCAAGGTACCCCTTCAGTGTTGTTCATGTGGTAAGGAGGAGCATTACATGATCATTTAGTTATTTTCAATAACTAATTTTCAAAACTGGCTTTCAGAAACCAAAATACTTGACAAAATCAAGAGTGCATTAAAACGTATGACCATTTAGAAACAAATTCCCCAACCGCTAGGGACTAAGCTGGGGGTGCAAAACAGCATTGAGAGGAATGCTCTGCCCCCTCCTGGTGACAGCAGTGCTGCATCCTCCCCTCACCAGCTAATCTGTAAGAAGCTGGTCTGATTGGTCAGTCTGAGAATTCAGTAGGAATTCAGCTATAGTGGACCCTATAGACTTGCCTGAAAAGTGGGGACAACGGTCACCCCTCTGCTACCTTTGCTCCCACCCTGTCCCTTCCCCCAGTACAGAGGGCACTCAGTGTTCAATCTCTCTAATAATGTTTAAGTGACTTGTTTAAGGAGCATCAACTTGTTGAGATACAAATAGCAGTGGTTCTGTTTTTCTAGTAACCATGCCCTGTGTTCTTATCAAATGCAGTTTCTCACTGGAAGTGGGCTCTGATGAAGTGGAGCAGGATGATATACCTGCATATAAATTTAATCTGAGGTACCCCTGCCTCCCTGGCATCTAATACAGGGCCTGACAAATAGGTGCTCAAAATTTTTGTTGAAGTAATTTTCAGCCTCTTGTCCAAACACTGAAATTTACCTTGTCTTCCAGCCACTGTGAAGTACTTGCAGTTACCACGGTATACTGTCCCTCTTGCCTCCCTCTGTCCTGGCCCAGAATGCCCTTCCTTGTTTCTTCTAGTGTCCTGATAAACTCCTGTTATCTTTCAGACCAGTTCCCACGCCAGCGCTCCCAAGCCAACTGATCCTTTGTGTTGCCCATGACACTGTCCTGATGTTGAGTGGACACTTGGCTTTGTAAGGGTGCTGGATTTAGTGTTTCTCCCTCATTAGGCTGTGATGCTTTCAAGATAGGGGCCTTGTCTGGATCAACTTGGCACCCCCAGAGCATATCACAGCACCTGGTTTTGAGGAGGCTCCTAGTAAATATCTGCTCAGTGATAAGGAGGTAGAGTGGTCCTGAGGATTTCTGACACCAAATAGAGAACAGCTCTATAATCTTAAAATTATTAGTATATCCTGAGCATACAGCACTAGATACTGTTTTTGTTCAATTTCTAACTTTATCATTTAGTGAGCCTCCATTTCGTCATGAGTTAAATGAGGTAGCTTTATTATTATAGTTCCTGAAGAACTTACATATTATGACCCAGAACTGCATTTGATTAAAGAAGGTTTCCAAGAAAAGTCATATGCATTCCATTTACTTTTTCAGAAGAGTATTGATACTCTTGAGACTAATTCCCAATAAAAATGGTTAACAATTCCAAAAAATTTGGATGCTAAAAGAAGTGTGCTTCAGTTGTCCGGAAAATTTACTTACATGGAAGAGTATTTTGGGGTTTTGTGGGGTTTTTTTGACAGTGCAAGTCATTTCCATTTTTTATTTCTGGCCTGAAAGGGTTTTATATTTATTCAAATCCGAAAGGAAAAATGACATCCAAGAACTACAAAACAGTAGTTTAAGTGATTTATGCTTGATTTCTAAATGCCACGTATGTGTTTATACATAATTTAAAACTTAAAGCATGCTTATACAGTCATATGAAATTTTAAATCTCAATAACTCTGGATGAATACATGATGGAAAGAGTCCATGGCATCTGAAAATACCATTTGTGTAACAACATACTGTCCAGTGCTCTCAGTTTGAATATTACAACCATATTTCATAGAGCCTTGCTTGGTTTGATTTTCTCCATGTGGTTGATCATGGTCTTCAGTTGCTGGTTAGTAATTTTGCAAATTTCATTTATAATCCTAGCCTTACAATGACTTAAGTACTGTTTCTGGCAAATTAACATACATTATGCTCCAATCATGCAACTTCAAAGTTGCTGACATTAACTAATTGTCATAGTGGGGCAGTGTCAACAATATTTGTTGACATCAGGATGATTGCTATCATCTATACTGGGAGAATGCTGCTTTTTCTAACAGTGGAAGTTTAATCTTACAAGGATATGTGAACTAGTTTGACCTTAATTCCAGACATGCCTCAAAAAAGGAAAGTTCCCATCCTTCCTCGTTTTAGAGGGTACTTTTGGTAACAAGGCTGATGGCGAGGAGTGGGGAGAGCACTGGGTGAAATCCTGCTCTGGTCTTCACTGGCTGTGTGACTTGGGCAAGCAGCTGGATGTCTCTGAGCCTCAAGAGATCCTAACAGTGCCCCCCCATCACTAGCTATGGTTAAAAGCCTGTCTGTAGATTTGAAACTGCTGCCCTGGCACAGAGGTAGAAGCTGAGTAGCACTGCCTGAAAGGCTGAATGCATGTGACACAGTGAGGCAAACATTTCACCTGCCGCAGCTGAAGGCACAGCTTGCCTATGCCCAGGGGAAGCGCTGCCTGAAAAATCAATGTTACATTTTGCCAGGTTTATGTTTGCAAAGCAGGCCACTCTTCTCCACATGTGAGTCAACATTTCCCTATAACCTGTCATGGGGAAATTCTGGGTCCTTTTCTATCCCCAGCCCTTCAACAATTCTCCAGGCCATATAGAACAAAATGAAAGGTGCCATTTGCCAACTAGCAAAGGCAAAGAAGCCAATAATTTGGCCCAGTTTAGCAGCCCTGTTCTGCCTTCACCCCAACACCCAGCACCCACACACACCTGTCTTTCCCCGGGCACAGTCTGGGGAAGCTGGACCAATGCACAGCACCTCATTCCACTTCAAGCCAAGGGGAAAATGAACTGGGAAGAGGCTGTGGGAAAAAGCCCGGTGAGCCCACACCTAGAGGACACAGCTGGGGAAATAAATTAGCTATTTCTATTACATGTCTGCCTGAAGGACAGCTCTGGGTCTAAATCTCTTCTCCCTCCGGCAGCTCAGAGGCAGCACCCGGCTCCCCAAGTGCCATTTCCATAGACAGGCTCCTCTCCAGGTTCTCCAGCTCCTGACGCACCTCCTCGATGAAGCCACCATCTACATACTCCTCGGGGACCTCTCTGGGTACCAGGCTCTCTTCTTCTTCCATGCGGCTCCCAATGAAGGCTGGCTTGCACACGTACACCAGGCTGTGGCTGGGGAGAGGGGCTGTGGCTCAGCAGGGCAGTGCCTCCCCGCTGGTCAAAGCCCACCTCTCAGCATGAGGGAGCTGGGCTTGAAGCCCCGGCCTAAAGCAAAGGCCATGCCTTTGCCTCTGTCCACCTTCGAAACACCTCCTGTAACATCTCTTCAATAGCCTTAACTTCCTGTCAACATCTTACTGAGGGAGGGCCACTTCCGGAGAAGATGCTTGAGGGGCAGCTCCCTGCTCCAGCTGCAGGTCTGTCTGCCTGTGACTAACTCTCTCAGGCTCAGCATCCTAGAGGAAGGCCTTGAGGACACCAGGGTCTGAAAGTCTACAGCAACAAGGTGCCCCTCCAGCCCCCTGCCCATCTGAGTCCCCGGGCAAGAGGCACCCCTGACAGCGAGCAGGAGCTGAACTGCCTTGTCTGCTGGGCCTCTGGGGAGCCCTGGGCCTGGAAGTCCAGGGTGGGTGGTTCTGCCTGTCCGCCCAGCAACCTGGATTCTGCAGGAACAGAAGGTTGGAGAGCAGCTGCTGAGAGGTCCAGTGAGACGTGCACTGAGAAACTGGTCACGGCTCAGCTCTGATGCTTCGGTCTTGGCAGCTTCTGATACCACTGGCCGTGCCCTCCCATGCGGCGGCCCATTCTCTTGGCTTGCCCCTACCTGTCTGACTGTGCCTTCTCAGTCACCTCTGCCAGCTCTGTCTCTGCTTGTCCTTCATTGTGACGGGTGTGGGTTCCCTCCTCAGCCCTCAGCTTTTCTCCCCCCAACTCCCTCTCCCCAGATCCATCCACTCAGGAGGCTTAACCACGATCCTGGGGCTCTTAAGGAAGCCCAAGCCACCCCTTCTCCTGAGCCCCAGGCCTGCAGATTTGGCTGCTGTTGAAACCTCCTCTGGAAGACCCATGGACCCCTCAAGTTTAACCTATCCTAAACTAAATCCACATCTCTACTCCTGCTCCTGAGTCTCCACGGGGGTAGCATGTTGTCTGCTCTCTGCCCCGGTAGGGAGAGCAGGTGGGACCTCACCTGTGAGGCTGGCAGAGAAGGCCACTGGCACATGGGCATCGGTCCAAAGCTCCATCAGGCTCCAGCTCCCAGGTGATAAGGTCCAGAAGCCGGCTGGCAGGGTCATGGCAGAGCTCCCCCTCCACCGGAAGGGGTGTGCACACAGGGAACAAGAGGCCTGGAGCCAGATGAGAGGCACGCCTGCTCACTCCTGCATGCCCAGCATCAAGTAGGCAGGCACCAGGGGAGGGAGAAGCGACAGGGTGCAGCCTCCCGCCTTCAACCCTCAACCCAAAAGTGGAAGTTAGGATTGAAGAGGTGCAATTAGAAGAAACAAAATGGCCGCATGCGCTCAGGAGAAAACAGGCCAGGAGGGCTGGAGTATGTAGGGAGGACTGCCTGGAAGAGGCAGGCTTGTGCTGGGTTTTGAGGCCACAGGTCTAGAGGGATTAAGAGTGCAAGAAAGGTGTTCAAGGCTGGAGCACAGCACCAACAAAGGCCTTGGGATTGGGCTTGGTAGGAAAGGTTGGGACAGTGAGATTCCCAAATGGGCCGAAGTGAGTGTAGAGAAAAGGGTAAGAATAGGGTAGAGGGGATGGAAAGAGGCTACTCAAATCCCACCTACCCTGGGCTCACACACCTTGAAGAAATGTGACTTTTCTAGGCATTGACAGGGAAAAAGAGAGAGAGAGAAATGGTCTTCCACTCCAGATTGGGACCCCTACTCAGGCAGAGGCTGCAGGGCTGGGTCACACACTAAGTGAGCGTTTGGGAACCTACCCGGGATGTGGGGCCCTGAAAAGGTGTGGCTGGCATGGGCAGGGCCTCAGGAGACCCAAGACAGTGCAGCTTGGGACAAGGCTTGCCCTGTCCCCAGAGGGGACCCCACGCACCTCTCTGGAAGGCACAGCACAGCCCGGGCCGGCAGTCCCTCTGGTTGTCGCAGATGGTCCCGTTGCCGCCTTTGATGGCCGTCTTGCTGCAGTGACCCCAAACACACAGCTGATCCCCACAGCACTCACTGTCACGGGTGCAGAGCTGGAGAGAGGTGGGAAAGCCCAACAGCCTCTGGTCATGGCCCTGGGAGAGCCTTGCGCCCAGCCCAGAAAGCCGGGAGATACTGCAGCTGGGCTAACCCACGGCCCCATTAGAGAGAGGAAGAAACCAAGGTCAAGGTCTCCGTGGCTTTTGGTACAAGTCAAGAGGGTGGACATAGGAGCTGGGCTGGTGAGGACATGAGGGGTCAGAACACTGGAAAAATGGCACCAGGGAGAGTCATGTACCTGAGTCTTCCTACACAGCTTGAGATTTTGCAAGGATGGTAGCGTGTTTTTTCAGTACCCCCTGCCCCCCCAGACTTGTGCCGTATTTCCTTTTTTTAGGTCTCTAAGGTCAGGAAGGAAGGTGATTTACAAGGAGGAAGGAGACCAGCAACAGTGTGATTCTGGTATCTAATTAATCAGGGCCCAAAGCCCAGAAGGCCAGGCGGCTGCAGCAGGTGTGTGGGTGCCATGGCCTGGAGTCGCCCAGGGAAGGCAACTAGAGATGGCACTGAGCAGGCCGGCCGGGACAGCGGCAGCTGCCCAACCTCGGGGGGCACCCATCAGGCAAGCAAGAAGCCCTGTATTTTCCAAACTAGTTATCATGTTGTGTTATAATCTTAAGGTAAAAGGACAAAAAAGTCTATGAGCCTATAAAGCTAAGTCCAAGGCATGTGTTGGGTGGAGGGAGAGTCTCTGCCCCCCTGGCTTCAGGCTTCTCCATGCGTCTCCATCAGGGAAGTTCCCCGGCTGCCTCCTGGCCCTCCTTCTGCCCTGTCTGATTGGGCAGAGGAGGAGGAAGACCTGGGGGGTGGGTTGCAGGCTGGGAAGGAGAGGCTGTCCTTTCCCTGCCCCCGGGGACTGTAGCGATGTCTGCTGGGACAGGTCTTCCCCAGGGGAAGGGAGAGGAGTAGAACCTCCTCCTCTTCCCTCCCTCTCCCATCTGTCATCCTGAGGCAGGGATGGGACCAGAACTCTGTGGTGGGCAGGGGTGGCGGCAGGCCTGCAGACGGCTCCCTAGGCACTCCGGAGGTCAGCCCCATCCAAGTGTGAACGAAAAGGCTTCTGGGGAGCCCAGCCTCATGACAACTGTGGGCCTGGCCTTCTCCCAGAGGCCCCCTCTGCTGGGACCTAGCCCCCGGCCCCAGTGCAGTCACGGACGCCTCTGGGCACACTCACTGTCTGCTGTTCCCGGCACGGCTGGCAGGTGTACTCGAAGCTGGCAAACTGGCAGTACCTGGCGGGCCCACAGTCCTCATCAATGATGCACTCCTGGGGGGCGGTGCACAGCTTCATCAGTGAAAGGCAGGTCAGCAGTCCACAGTGCCCGCAAGGGCAAAGCCCCACCTTATCACTGCCCTTACCCCACAGGCTCGGGCAGTCAGGCCGCCCCCACTCCCCTCCTGCCCCAGCCCCAGCCCCAGCTCTTCAACATCCACGCTGCCACAGGGTGGGCCTGCCTGGGCTTCTGCCCTCCAGGATGCCACACCCGTCCACACAATCCCGGCTGCGTGCCGCCCTCCCCCTCACACACCCGGGCAGGGAGCAGACTCGGGGGCATTCTTCAACTCAAGCAGATGGATTTAATAGAAAGAACTAATGAGTTCCAGGCCCCAGGCGGCTGCACGGGAGGGGCTGGAGTCCAGGCCCAACCGGGGCCCTGCCGACTGGGAAAGGGCTGCAGCCACAGCGAGCCCTCCCCAGGGTCCCTGATCGGGTCTGGGACTGCCGGGCAAAGGCAGCCCAGCTTCCCAGGGAGAGGAGGGGACCGGCTGGCACCGGGCCTGCCAGCCCAGGTGCCCTCTCAAGGCCAGCCCCGCCTGGAGGGTGGGAGGGAAGGAAGGGAGTCTACCGAGCACCGAGGCCCCGAGGCCCCGAGGCCCGCAAGAGGGAGGCCGCCGGGGGGCTGTGTCGGCTCCAGGGCTTGCTGCCGGGCCCAGGCCCAGGGGAAGCAGGGCAGGAGGAGCGGGAGGCCACGACGAGACCAAGCACCGAGGAGACCTGACAGGCGCCGGCGCAGGCAGGCTCCGCCACCTGCTCTACCTGCGACTCCTCCCAGCAGGGGGCGGGGGGGGAGATTACTTTCCCCATGTTGCTAGCCTAAGAATGGAAGATCTGAGAGGCCAAGGGGACCCCCAAGTAGCTCAGCTAATGTGGGGTCAGGGGACTCTCTCCCACACCGGCCCTCAGGCAGGGGCCGAGGGCTCCGATGGGCTTTCAGGGACAAGCGGATGGGAAAGATCCCCCTGAGGCGGGTACACTGGAGCCCTAGCAAACCTTCCAGAAGGGTCTGGGGAAGAGAAGGACCTGCCTTCCCCTTTCACCAGGCTGTGCTCCACCCTGAAAGAATGAGGAGGCAGATCAGTAAGCCCACAGGCCCTGGCCTAAGTGGCTGGTGATGGTCCCCACCTCTGCTCTGAACTGAGTGCAGATGGGTACGGACAGGGAGTCTGCCAGCAGGGCTTCTAGGGACCCTGGAAGCAAGAGCACGTGTGTAGGCCTGGGAGGCAGCAGGGAGTCCCTGGCCAGGTAGCCTGGGGAATGGGGCTCTGTCACTGGGAGGTGGCTGCTCTCCCTGGTCCAGCTCTAGGTGACCTCTGGCCAACACCACAGCCCAACACTGCACTGGGCACATGGTCCAGAGCAGCTGTCAGCTCAGCCTCTGCACAGTGCCATTGCAATGCCAGCTCTGGCGCCGATGCCCAGCCTGTCTCACTGGTCCACTGGACACCATCTTCCCTCAGCCCCTCTGAAGGATGACAGGGAACAGGCCAACCTGGAGACAGTGGTACACATCACCACCATGCACCAGGTCCTGTGCTCACCAGGGGCTCCAGGAGAGACAAGGGCTGACACCCAGAATAACTGAAGAGCAACTCAAGTCTTCACTGTGACTTCTTTTAAAGTTCCAAAGGACAGCGCACTGCCTGACAGACGTCCTGAAGAAGGGCCTGAAATCGCTCTTCTCAGTGTCCTCTCAGAGTTCCGCTCATTTCAGCCCTCCCGTGCAGCTCTGCCCACGGTTCCGATCACCACAGCAAGCGGGGCAGCTCAGCAGGGGGAGCTCTCCCTCCCAAAAGGAGAGGTCCGTGTCTGGTTCCAGTCCAGCAGCCCTCGAAGGTCAGCATACTACCAGCACTGTTTCTACGGTACAAGCTGAGGCTCAGACTGGGTGGAGGGGCTGCCCAAGTTAGGGGATGAGCTGGGGGCTGGGCACTAGGTCTGTCTGACACCACTGTGGCTTGAGAAATCCATGGGCTGTGAGTAAGCCAGGAGACACACCTCGTCTCAGCCACCACACGCCCCAAGACACAGTCAGTTCAGCCAGTTCAGCTGCAAGGGCCCTGATGCTTCTTCCAGAACAGCAGGAGAATGGGCTGGGAGGGCCTGTAGGCATCAAGGCCCTTCTCCGAATCTGGCCAGATTTTGAGGCACTGCGATACAAATGTGAATATGAGAAGGCCCTTGCCCTCAAGAATTTACAATTCAATGGAAAACAACAAAGGAAAAGGCAACCCACTGGAGAAGAGACGAAGGACTGAGCAGACAATTCACAACAGAAACTTGTCTTGCCTCTCCTATGGAAAAAGATGTACTCCCTCACAAATACAAGAAAATGCAATTTAAAGGAGTAGGATGCCATGTTTTCACTTAAAATGGAAACAGTTACAAAGGTTGATATCTGTGGGAGGCAGAATACTACTCCCCCCACCCCCACCTGCAAAAAGGTTCTACTCCTTGGAACCTGCTGAGTGGTCACATTGCACTGCAGAGGGAAATTAAGGTCACAGGTGGAATTAAGGTTGCTAATGGGCTGACCTGATGATTTAAGGAGAGAGTCCTGGATTATCCAGGTGCACCCAATGCAATAAGGGCTTCGGAAGTGGAAAAGGGGGCAGAAGACTCTGTGTTAGAGTGATACGGCATGGGGAGGGGTCCAGAGTCATCCAGACTCCATGCTTTGGGCATGGAAGGGGGCCACGGGCCAAGGCACAGACCCTCTCCTAGAGCCTGCAGGGGTACAGCCCTGCCGACACTTTGATTTCAGCCCAGTGAGACTGTGTCAGACTTCTGGCCTCCAAAACGGTAAGACAATACATTTGTGTTGTTTTAAAACCACTAAACTTATAAGAAGTTGTTACAGCAGCAATAGAAAATGAATATAATATCCAATGTTGGCAGTGATTTGTGGAAATGGGCATTGTTAGATGATTTGGTGGTAATTAAAAGTGAACTGGATATTTTTGTAGGCAATTATCAGCATTTATCAAAAATTTAAGTGCATATGTCATTTGACTCAGTAATTTCCCTTCTAGGTGATTATCCTCAGGGACATTTGTCTGCATGTGCTCCTGTCTGAGTACAGGGACGCTTACTTAAAGTTACGTTGTTACATTATCTGTAGTCCAGAAATAACAGAAGTGCCCCAAAGAGGGGGTTGATTAAAGTATTGTATTATGCAGTCATTTCACAGGGAAACACCACCAAGCAGACATTTTTAAAAATGATGTAGTTCTTTGCTTTGTGATGTTTCCAAACATTAGTAAGGAAACATACATATTCCATTAACTTGGCTTATTTCCCAAGAATCCTGTAGACTTGGAATTTTCATTACATGCTTCCTCTTGCAGATCTTTAATTAAAAAAATATGAGCTAAGACCCTCCCAGCACCAATCCTGCCAAGGCCCTGCTATTTACAACTCTTCTCGAATAGAGCACATTCACCCTTAGGGATATCTTCCTTTCCCTCACCTGACTCCTGCTCCCGACAACACACTCCCTGCAGAACGACAGTGAAGCAATTAATTTGTTTTCTAGATACAGAAATATGTTTGGTATGGAACCTCACCAAACTACTTTTGAAAAGGCTCAATATACTAAAGCTCCTGGTTTCCTTTGCTGACATGTTTTCGCTCTCTGCCAGAGCTCTGGGGGCTTGGTTCGGCATGACTTCCCGGAGAAAGCTGGGCGCTTTTTGTCTAATAGTCTGCCAGCCCGTTGGTTACAGATGTGCATTCCCAGCAGCCCCAGAAATGCTCTTTAAGAGCAGTGATCATACTGGAAACTTTGGAACTCCATGGTGAGAAGCCCAAGAGGCTAGAAGGCACAAACTTTGAGTCCCAGTTTTGCCACTTAATAGCTGTGTGATCTTGGGCTACAGATTGAAAGCGAGCAGAACAGGCCTGCCTCACCAGCTGTTGTACTGAGCTAGTGCTCTGTGAATGGTGCCATAGCAACAGAAAGCATGGGTCCTACACCCACCCTATGCCTGACTCCCGTTGGGGCCCCAACAGACAGAAGGGCAAGTCTAAACAGCAGGGGCGATGTCTCCACCAGCCACGCTCCATCTCTCTGCCTGTCAGCACTTGGGGGTTTCACATCCAGTTCTGACTTACCTCTCTCTAGGGTGTTGGGTGGGTGGGCAGGGGCCAGTATAATCAGGAGGAATACAGTTCCCGAGGCAGAGAGGCGTCTCGCTGTGTGAACACCAGACATTCCATTCGATAAGGCTGTTAGCTTTGGGTGTTTCCTGAGGATCCCTTTATAGTGGTGGGCAGGGTCCCCTTTCCTGGTGTTACAGGCCTGGGGAACAGGTCAGCTCTCCCACCTTAAACAGAACTGAGTGGGAGGGGAGAGCACGGGTTGGAGCCCCCCAACTACACCCAGGCCTGGAGCTGAGAAATGCAGATTTTATTCTTTTCAGCTTACCTGTGTTCAAGGGTTATATTCACATTTGGGCCAATATTTAA
Source organism: Manis pentadactyla (assembly GCF_030020395.1). Taxonomy (NCBI): domain Eukaryota; kingdom Metazoa; phylum Chordata; class Mammalia; order Pholidota; family Manidae; genus Manis; species Manis pentadactyla. Next base: position 51,988,585 of record NC_080027.1, read on the forward strand.
AGGGGCCTCAGCACCTAGCTGGGCACAGGATGGCTGAGGTGGTGAGCTCTGAAGGTAGAGGCCTATGAAGTGAGAGAGGCTTGGCTGAATGGCCATGGAGGTTCCGAGATTGGGGTACCTTTTAGACCATTAGGACAGGAAGAGAGACTCTGTGCTACCCCCAAGGCAAACTTAAAGACCCACAGCAGTACAGAATGTGGGGGTTACTGGGGCCCCACGGAGCAGGGGCGGTGAGCCACCTCACCCCTCAGAGCCCACAACAGCAGACTATGGCCTCCTGGCACTGAGCCCTGGGGAGACGGGGCCACTCGGACCCACCACTCAGCACAACTTCTCTTTCATCCCCTCGACATGGATCTTATTCCTATTTCACAGATGTGGAAACTGGGACTAAAGCTTAAGGATCTGCCCAGTCACTCAGCTCAGAGGTGGAGGCAGAAGTCTGAACCAGTCATCTGACCCTAAGGAAAGGTTCTTTGCATTTCCTGGGAAGATCGGTGTTTTCCTGTCCCTTCTGCACTCAGCAGAGCCTGCCTGGGGCAGGGCTCCAGGTCCCCTGCATCCCTGGAGACAGAAGGCAGAAACTCAGGGCCAAGGCCACGAACCCTGGGCGTCTGAGCCTCAGTGTTCCTTATGACTGGCTTCAGTGGCTCTCCCCCAGTACTGGCCACTCCCTGTCTGTCCTCGCTTCTCCCTCCCATCCTGACAAGCAGCCTAGAGGCTGGCCACCAGATCCGAAGCCATTCAGAGGCCCGTCTTTGTTGTCCCGAGGAGGGAGCTATATTTAGAAAGCCCTGGCCAGAGGCCTGTGGCACTCCACTCAGAAGCCTGCGGGAGGGGGGCCGCAGAAACACATCATAGAGTTGGCAGGCCTAGAAGTGGCCCTGGTGCTTCGACACTATCATGAAATAGTGGAAAATGGCAAAGGAGCCATTCTGTGTCTTTGATTTTCCTGTTCAGAGTTTATCAGAGGAGGGCAGCTCCAAAGAGGTGGAAACCCAAAGTAGTAGTTAGAAAACGGCAGGCAAGCCCTGTGAGCTTTCCCAGCATCTGTGTGGGGGTGAGTGGGGTGCAGCTTCCCTGTGGCCCCTCTGCTGCCACCCTTCACTTCTCACTCTAGCCAGGAGCACTTTGCCTACAATTCCCAGGAATCCCAGACTTCCTCTTGCATTGTTCTTGTGAGGCCCAAAGGAGGGGGCCCCCTGGTGCACCCCTCTCGGGCCAGGGCTATCCACAGTGTCGTCTCAAGCCCAAGGCTCCGGAAAGAACATCTTCAGGAGAGGGGATGAGGGGTCATGAAATGGAGGCCCAGGGGACCCCCCACCTTAACTTGCTCAGCCTCAGAGCTCTGTACCCTGCAGCTGGACGGGAAGGCGGCAGCCAACATTCAGAGCACCGACTACATGTCTGCGCCCGCTTGGGCTTTAGTCTGCTCTCTCTGATCCTCACAGCCACCCTGTGAGGTCAGCCACCTACTACAGATGCCGGCATGTGCTTGGTGCACAGTTGCCATTCATTAAAGAATAAAGAAAAAAATAGATGAATCAGTGAACTGTTGATCCATCTCCATTTTGAGGATAAGGAAACTGAGGCTCAGAGCCCAAGGTCACTGATGGAGTTTGAAAAGCTGAACCTCATCAGACCTGTGAGCCGAGGCTGGCTCTTTCCACTGCCTGCTGCTGCCTCCAGATGCCCAGTTATGGGTTGAGGCAACAGGGTCACTGCAGATTAATTAAGATGAGGTCACTAGTGTGGACCCTCACCCAGTATGCCCGATGTCCTTGTAAAAAGGGGAAATTCAGATGCAGAGACAGACCGGCATGGGGGGGAACACGATGTGAAGCCACAGCGAGAGGACGGCCACCCGCAAGCCAGGGACAGAGACCGGCACATATCCCTCCCTCCCTCAAACTCTCAGGAGGAGCCGACTCCACGGATGCCCTGGTTTGGACTTCCAACCTCCGGAATGGTGACACAGTACATCGAGCCGCCCAGTTTGTGGGGCTCAGTTACAGCGGCTGTAGGACGACAGGTCTCTGTCCCGACCCTCCCACAGCCCATGTCTCCTCTGTTCTGGATCTTCCTCCACATCCAGCCTCTGTTCCTGAGCATCAGTGTCTCCTGGGAGAGAAGATGGATGGGGAGGCCCATGGGAGGCACTGGCACCTTCTGAAGGATGTTGAACCCCAGGAACCAGAACAGGGTTTCCTGGCTGAGCCCCTCCTCAGCCAGAAAGTTCTATGCTCTGGCACCCCAGGGACACACTCTGGTTACTCAAGGTTTGGGGGTATAGCCATTCCCTGGCCCCATGTGTGGGGTGGTGCTGGTCCCTGAGTGCCCTTGAATGAGCAGAGGGCAGTCTGTGGGGAAAACAAATGTCCCTCCTGGATGTGGGGCTCTTCCACAACCCCTGGCCCCATGTGCAGAGCTGGTCCTACAGAGAAGAGCAGACTTTGGGGACCAACTGTCCTGGTTTGCCCAGGAGGACTGGGGGGCCTCCTGCGATGCAAGCCTGGTGCCAACACCAGAAATTCCTGAGCACAGCAGGAGAGCCGGTCACTGAAGGGAAAATGCTCCCGCCTTCTCTCAGCCCAGCCGCTGCATTCACATTCACCACACTGGCTAATTCCTTTGTTCCTTCCACCCTTTCAAGGCCATGTAGCACCACGTGTGCCCAGGGCAGCAGGACAGTGAGATAGGCTTTAGGGTTCACTTACAGACTGGGTGATCCTGGGCTGATCACTGCCTCTCTGTGCCTCAGTTTCTGTATCTGTAAAAGGGGGAACCTCAAGAGTTGTTGCAATTGACTAAAAGAGATCATATGTGCACCCTTGGATGAGTGCCTGGTTCCCAGGACATCCCCCGGAGGTGCACCGGTATCTGCACTGCTTACCTCCCAGTAGGGGCTCAACAGTTGGCCTTGGAGAGGCTGGGGAGCCTGAGCGTGAACTTGGGCCAGTGGGTCTCACTCTATTAATGAATATCATTTCTTCTAAAAAGGCTCAGAATGCCAGGTCAGTCAGGGCTTCTGACCCCTCACCACGAGACAACCCCTGGTTCACCCTGGAGCTGTCTGCTCAGGGGGAAGACAGGAGGGAGGAAGATAGTGCCAGAACTACGGGGCCCAGGCCTGGCCATCTGACCAAGGAGGACAAGCAGGTGTGCGCGGGGCAAGGAAAAACAACTGCGTTTCACTCACCCCTGGGTGCTTAGGCATCAGCATCTCGTCCTCACTGTCTTCCAAAATGAGCAAGAGAAGCCCCATTTTATAGGCAAGGAAACCGAGGCAGAGAGATGAAGTCACTTACGAAGGTCATGGGTAGGAAGTGGCAGGGCCAGCACTCAAGCCCACCCCAGTGGTCTGGAGGTAAGGTGGACCCTGGGGAAAGGCAGGCTCTGGGCCCAGTGTGGTGGGGGGTGGGGCAGGAAGTTGCTTTGGCGCAAGGCAGCTGAAGGGTTAGGAAGGGTGCTGAGCAGGAGGAAGCCTCCCCTTCATTTTAAGGGATTTCCAAGTCAGGTTTCCCCTCAGAGTCCTTTTTTGACCTTAAAATGAGGCCAATCACAGGAACCTGCCTCCTCACAGGGGGTGTCCCCAGCCCCTCCCGTTTGCTGTCAGCCAGCTCAGGGCTGGTAAGGCCCCAAACCTCAAGCATTCTGGCCTGACCCACGATGCAGAGATTGCCCCATGGAAAAAGCCAGGCAGGAGCCCAGAGCTGATCCAGCTATTATCCTGAAGCCCCAGTGTCTGCAAGAGCCTGGGCCTCCTGGGGCTGCGCCTGCCAATCCTTTCTTCCTGTCACACAGCCAGAACGGAGGACAATGCATCCCCCAGCTAAGCTCAGCACAGCAGGGGTCCAGCCCTCTGGTGCCTGGATCATTCCGGGGAAAATAGTCCTGGAGTTCCCTTTCTCCTCCTGTCCCTCCCCCCAAGCATGCAGCCTCTACATCTGGGCCCCTCAGGGAGCCTCGCAGCCCCCCACCGCCCTGGGTAATCAGGATGGACAAGAAGGGTGTTCCAGACAAAAGCTTGCTCCCTTCTACAGGGATCCTTCTAGCTGCCAGGCCACAGGCCCAGCTGGCCCCACACTCACAAAACTTCCTGACACATTCTTTTAGCTGGAGTAACATTTCCTCTGGAGAACTCAGACCGTATGTAATTCCAAAGGAAACATCTTTATCTGCCCGAGTCCTCTCTCACCAGATGTGTGCCATCTCCCCCTCGGTTGGGAGCAGTGAAGGGAGCCCTCGGCACCCTCTCTCCCCACAAGGTTCCCGGGGTCCGTGGGCTTGCCAGACGGTGGGGCCCTCCTGGATCTGACCTTCACCAAGCACACAGTCAGTGCTCCACCTGCAGAGGCCTGCTGTTCAAGTCATCAGGAGCCTCGCAGGAACTGCGGGTCCAAAGCACCAACATTCTGGCACCTGGCCCTGCAGCACCTCCAGGTCTCCCAGTATGAGGAAAGGTCCCAGTCCTGACCCCCCAGTGTCTCCTTGTTCAGGGTTACATTAAGACCATTAAGTTTTGGGACCTCACGGTAGGACTGCCAGAATTTAGCAGGATGCTCAGTGAAATTCAAATTTCAGGTAAACAAGTAATATTTTTGTATAGTAGACCACAATTATTGCATGGGACAGACATATACTAACATTTATTTATGAATTTTATTTATTATACAGGGCATCTTGTGTTTTGTCTGCCAGCCCTATCAACAGGGGAAGATAGAACAGGTGTGTTTCTTGGAAGAGAGAGAGTAGGTTGGCCTTGGACAGGAAAAGGACAAGAGGAGGGGCTAGTGACCACATAGGGGGGGTGGCGTGGCCTCAAAGACCATGAAGAGAAGCCAAGAAGGACATCCAGGAGCCTGCTTTTGACCTTGGAGCCTTGGCTAGGAGGAGACCACCCCAAAGCTTATATGGCGTTTCCTGTATGCTAAGAGTCATCCTACATCCTAAGCACTGATTCATGCCATCTTCACACAAGTGCATTGGAGAGGTACTATTCTTTTCTATTTTACAGAAGAGGAAACTGAGGCACAGAAAACTTAAGTAACTTAGCCAAAGTCACACAGATGGTGAGCAGGGGACCTGGGATGTGAACCCAGACCCACTGGCCCCCACACCAGGTCAGACAGCAAACGGGGGCGAGGATCCAGAAGCCTGCCCCTGCCGTCCCAAAGGGCCTCGCCCTTCCCAGCTAGCGCTGCCTCTGCCCACAGCATTGCCACGTGGGGTACAAAGAGCAGCAGAAGAAGTAGGGGCAGAATTCCCCATACCAGGGAAGGTAAAATCACACAGGGAGCCCTCAACTTCCCCGGCTGCTCAGTTTCTCCCATCCACTGGGGGACACAGCTGTCCACCCATGTTGGGGAACTGGGAGGCCAGGCCAGGACGGGGCCTCAGCAGGAGCCGCCCTCTCGGTATTGCTATTTCTGTGCAGGACCCACAGGCCTCGTGGCTGCTGCCCCCCTCATAGTGCCCACAGTCCATGGACGCAGCACAGGAGTGTCCTTGCCCTGGTCAATCTGAAGTCCCATGTGTGACTCTAGGACAAATGTTTCCAGTACTGGGCAGAGAGCCAGATTCTTGCCAAGTTCCCAGGAACTGAATCCGGACTGGATCCCAGGAGAAGGCGCTGAGTGCCACAGAGAAACAAAGCAGGCTTCACTCCTTTCCAACTCCACGCGCCTGAGAGGGCTCTGTTTTTGCCCTGCTCCCGCTAGGGGCTCAGACTCATCACAAGAGTGGGACTGGAGGCAGTGGGGCCTTGGCTGCCCTCACAAGGTCCCCACCTTCTCCAATGAGGTCACACCTCATTCTGGGCACAATTGTGGCAGCAAACAGGCTGGTCTCCAGTGACCAGCCTCTCTCTCTCTCCATGAGGCTCCCCACTGCAGCCCAAATTATCTTCCTGAAACACAACCTGATTACTTCCCTAATCATAACTGTTGGGAAAGCTGCCCCAGCAGAGAGGCCCTTGAGAAGGCGGAGGCTGGATTAACTCAAGCAACACCTAATGGAAGGGGACAGGCTGCCCTCCAGCCCTGGCAACAGCCAGACTGCATCACGGACACTGGCATAATAAAATTATGTGAAAACCGGCTGTACCCCCAGTGAGCTGGGAGAGGGGCCTTGGGGTTCCTTCACTGGGAAGCTCTCTGCCCTGGCTGCAGCAGGCAGCGCCTGGGACCCATGGGCTGCCCTCAACAATAGTGACGTCCCGTGGCTTGAATTCTCACTCACCCAGGAATGTTCACGCAACCAGGCTGGCTCCCCAGGACTTTGACAACAGATGGGGGCTGTCCTGTATGGGGTCCCAACATTCCTGCCAGTGGAAAGAGATGCTCCTCATTCCTGCAAATGAATAACCTGGCTCTTTGGTTCACGCATCAGTGAGGTATGATTTCGTTAGCAAGAGGGCCAAGAGTGCCCAGTGTCTGGATCCCCTGGCTCGGGTGTCCTGGATTCCAGCGTACTCACTCAGCTTGGGAGTCCTCTGAGCCCTTCGCCCTGAGGACACTCTACTCTGCCGCTCACTGTTTTTCTCACCAATCATGACCTGGAGCCCAAACTCTGCATGGCCTACAGAGCCCTTCACAGTCAGTTGCTGATCCGCTTTCCAGTCTGGTTTCCTGACAACCCCCTTCCCCAAGACCCAGTCTTGGTCCCTGCTTCTAGGATGCCTTCCCTGATCCATCTTTAAAGAGCAACACAAATATCTCCTCTTCAATGCCGCTCTCCCTGACTCTCCCCACTGGGCAGCTGGCGCCTGTCTACCGGATGCCCCAGCCTTCCCTACCCACCTCAGTAAAAGGCAGGTGTATGATTGGGCTCAAAGGACCAACTAGTGTTTATAGACTTCTGGAGACTCGCACTGTGAAAGCCAAGACTCAGACTGAGGAAAGCTCTTCGGCGGGGTGACCCTCTCCAGCAGCGCTCAACATGGCTGCCTGTGGCTGCCTGGGCCCAGGTATCCCCAGGCAACCCAAGATGGGCAACGCCCCAGTCCCAAAGGCCCCTAAGACCTTGACCTAACTCACTGGCCTCTTCTCACCCAGAGCAAATACAGCATCTTTGGAAAAAGGAAACAGGAGGAACTGGAAGAGCAGAGCACCTGCCACCTGACTGTCCTGTCCCCACCCTAGGAGAGTGCTAGGCTGCAGGGACTCACTGAAAAGAACTGAGGTAGAGGGGGTAACTTTCAAGTCCAGGTCGCCAGGGGCAATATAGCTGCCACTCAGCACTTTCCCCCTGCAGACGCTTGCCCTCTGAACCAAGCCTCCATGTTGGGAGGAAGCCCAGGCTGTGTGGACAGCTGGCAGCACCAGTTGAGGTTCCAAGCAACAGCCAGAAGCATGAGTGCAAACAGCCCCTAGATGATTCTGGCCTTAGCCGCTGAGTCACCCCCTGGCTTCAAGTCTGAGCTCTCACATTGTGGAGCAAAGTATCCTCCCTGTACCTTGTCCAGTTCCTAACCCTTAATGCATAAGCAGAATAAACAGCTGTTTTACACCACTGAGTTTTGGGGTAACAGAAAACCAGACCCAGTGCACCCCAAACTTGCCCTTCGCCTTTCCCATCTTCCTGCCTGGCACTTAGAAGGTGATGATCTCATGGCTCAGCAAGCATTGCCAATGCCTATGCCTGGGCCCGCCCACTTCCCTGCAGGGAGGCTGACAGGAAGCCTGGCAAGTTGTGCCCCTCCGGATGCTCAGGCAGCCATTTAGACCGAGGAGGTGCACTCCACATCCACCTGCTGGTCGCCGTATGCTTGGTGGCTGTTTCATGAACTTCTTCATCTCTACTTTGCTCCCCTCTGGACTTGGCCACTCTCCAACCAAGGAGTTTTGACACCATTTTCGCTGGCTGGACAGCTCTCCTCACTATTCAGGAGTCCAGCAAAGCTAGCATTTCTATGGCCTGAGAGGTTTTTTCTATAAATTATCAATCCTTGATTTTGAGTCTCCTGGGCTGGCTGCTGGAGGTGCCCCGCCTGTGGTCCTGGTTGGTCTCTGAACAAAAAGCCAACCCCCCAATTCTAGCCTTGACCCCTGGTGCTGGGAGGAAGGTCGACGGTGAGGGTCTTTATGTTTTCTTTTAAAATAAATGTTCTGGACAATGAATGGTGGTGTGAGACGCTACATCTGGCGAGCCACGGTGGGCCCTGCAGGACTGTGCTGTCTGAGGAGCCAGGGGCACTCCTTGCCCAGTGTCAGGGCCTGGAGGGGGACACAAGAAGAGATGCATTCTGGAAATCATGAGCAGTTGTCCTAGGGGAGAGCACGGGCTCTCCCAGGGAGAGAGGGATCTGGGGTATTGCCAGGTCTCCTAGGAGGAGTATCTATGAGAAGGCAGGTCTGGTTCTTGTTTCTCACAAGTTTTTTGGCCCTGGTCTGAAGGGCTACACCTGCTTTACCCCTTCCAGCCTCTCATGCACAAGCTCAGCCACTTCGGGTAAATCTCCATTACCTTCCTCTTCCTCCTTTTCTGGCTTAGGGCTGAAAGAGCTGTCTGGCTCGCATCTTCATCTGTACTCCGCATCCCCCACCTCCGTCTTGCCAGGCCTTGGCCACTTGGTGCAACCACATGTACCAGAATCAGAGCCCCGCTGGTTGCCAGCATCTGCCTCCAGCCTTGGAGGACAGCAGAGCCACTGCCATGACAGTGGTGTCCTGGGCCTTTACACATCTGTGACTAGTGCAGACCATGGCCAGGGCCTCAGGTCACAGGCCGGGATGATGCCCTCATGCAAGCATGACGGGCAGGGCCTTGTGGGGTGGCCACAGCCTTATGTCTCCACACTCAGAAATCTTCTTTTCGGGCACTAAGGAAATCACCTCACTTCAATCAAGGAACCTAATAGGATTAAACATGATCACATTCACATCACTTACATGCACCCACTAAGCCTGGCAATGTTCACATGGTTAGTTGTGTGATTATTCTTTAGCAGGAAAGAATAATCCAGACGAAGAGTGGAAACAGGCAGGTTTCAGGGATAGCATACAATATCTGTTTATGCTTTTTAGTGATTACAAGGACCAAAGTAGGTTCTGAAAGGGTTCTTTTTGGTTCCATTCAGGACCGTCCTTCTGTCCTAGGGATGGATGGAGTTTCTGCATATTTACTTATTTGGATTCTGGTTTGCACTTTCCATGTGAGTCAGTGAGCTGACTCAGCCTGTCCCCATCCCTTCACATTGCTTTTCCTTTGTCTTCGGAGGAAAGTAATAAATGTGTCATGTCCCTGCTTAGTCGTAGCACCTGGAGATGGTGCCTGTACAAGATCTAGTTCCTCAGAGGAAGGTATTCTGAGACTCAGTCCCTAGGCACCCATGCTGGAGAGAAGGGTGGGTGATGAAGACGACATCGCCTTCTTCTGTTTGTCCATCCCAAAAGCTCAGAGCTGGAGTCTCCACAGGAGCAGGTGAACCTCCTCTGAGGGAGAACAGGCCCCAGGGGTGCACATGTCAGCCCTCCTGACTTGTTGATAATCTCCAACTGGACGTCTTGTCTGCATCCTCAACCTGAGAACTGGGTGAAACATGCCTTCAAGGGAGAAGGTCAGGACGCACTGCAGGAGTCCGCTGAGGCTGCCAGGCTGTAGCAAAGACCTCGGGCCTTCTCGAGCGGGGCTGACCCCTGCTGGAGTCCTGAGCCATGGGAGCCATCAGACAAGCTTCCCATCTGAGCCATGGAGGTGTCAAAGGGCAGATCTGGGACCGCCAGACACTCCTACATCCCTAATGCCAGCATGTTCCAGAGCCCCCATGGTGCTGGGGATGAGAATATGTTCAAACTTCAGTTGCCTGCAAAGGGTCTTCACAGTTCTTAGGATTCAAACCACCTGAATGGAATCTGGCATTACCCAGGCTGGGGTTCAAGTCCGGTCTACAGTGGTGGGGACCCCACTCCAGCGGATGCAAGGATAGACCACCTTCCAGAAACTCCTCTCTGCCTGAAAGGCCGTGTCTAGATCTGAGGAACTGCGAGGCCCAGTGTGGGCACTGGCCACTGACCTTTTCTGGAACAGCAGGTCTTAACCTTTGCTGTGCCGTGGACTCCTATGGCAGTTAAATGAAGCCTGGGGAACCCTGCTCAAAATAATGCAATTTAGATGAATAAAGGCAAACACACAAGAGTACAAGGAAAAATGATTGCACTGAAATGCTGTTATCAAAATATTTTGGAATACAGTGTTTTACGGGCTTCTTTACTAACACACTGAATAGTAACATTTACTGGCAGGTGTGACAACGGCCTTGATTTCTAAGCACTGGTGAGTATAATGCTAGTTCAAGACATCTGCAACAGTGGTGAGAGGATATGAAGCCATCTGTGATTCCTGCTGGTAACAAGGGTACTCCAGATAACACCCTGCTTTGCTGCCTACGTTCAGGATGGAAGGAAGTGCCACTTTAACAGAGAAAACAAAGGCACACTTCTTCTGCGGCATTTTAATGCATATCCAAGATGAAGGACCGCTGCTTTAGTGCCTCCAATCTATGACCCTCTTTTAAAAACACATCTCAAAGAATTCTTTCAACTTCCTTTGAAAAAAATAGGAAAAGAAGAAAATTTAAAGCAATATAACACAAAACAAGCACAGAGTTGTTCCCCCCTCAGCCCCCAGCAGAAAATAGTCACTTCCCCAGGCCACTGCCAGGCTGGGGGGTGGGAGAGCCAGCCTGGCATTCACCCTGGGCCAAACCCCCATCCTGGCCTCTTTCCCACCCTTTGCAGTTACCTCTCTCCTCCCAACACTGCTCAGAAAGTTTTACTACAGGGAGGACTGGAGAAGGGGCTTGTGGAATTGTTCAATCTTTCAAGTTGAACCATTTATGTTAATGAGCCTAGAAAAAGTCTTCATGTATTTCAGGTCTGGAAAACATATGCTTTGGCCTCATTTTGCTCACAAGTGGGCACGGCTCAGTTTGTTTCACCATGGTGGGAAGGCAGGGGATGCAGAAAGCCACAGCTGTGCGCAGGGGCACAGAGAAGGTGGGCTGGGCACACCTAGGCGTCCTGCCCCAGCGCTGCCCGCTGAGGCGCTGGCACCGAGAAATCCACACATGCCACTGGGTCTGTGCCAGCCCCACCAGCTCAGACCCAGGCCCCAGGCTATAAACCGGACCTACTCCCTGGACTGTGAGCTACCTAATTCCGCCTCCTTCCTCGATTCTCCTTGCCAGGCAAGCCCAGGCAAGTCACTTAACATCGCCAGGCCACACCTTCCTCATCTGCAGAATGGGAATGCTAAAACCTTACCAATTCTGTTGCCAGAAAGATTAAGGTGATAAGTGTGTCCACATGTCATGGCATGTGCCAGACATTCAATTACTATTAGTGACCTTCACACCCGACCTTTGTAAGGTAAGGTAATGTATGGAAGAAAGGGTCTGGGCTTTGGAGTAGAGACTTATTTCCAGATCCCAACTCTGCCACTTAGTAGCTGTATGGTCTTGGCAAGTCACTCTGTGGTGCCTTTTCTTTTCTTTAAAATGCAGCTAGTGCCCGTTTTTGGTGGGTTTGGTAAGAGTTAAATAAAAGAGCTTATATGACATGGTCACATAGCATCTGGCACATAGTAGGTGCTCAATGAATATTAGTTCTCTATCCTTCCTCTCACCCTCCAAATGCAAGTAAAGCTGTCAGGGGAACAGAGCAGCTCTGCCAGGGCAGACACTGAGTATGACTACAGGCCCTTGGTTTGGCCTCTGGCTCCAGGGCATGTGTTCTTTCCAGGGAAGGAGGGCCTGGTAGGGAAAGGAAGACCCCAGAAACAATGGGAAAAGCAAAAGGGTGCTGGCTGGGAAGCGTGTGCATGTGGAGCTGGCCTAACTCCTGCTTCCGGGTCTTTAGAAGAATGGGGTCTGCCGGCCTCCCCCTGGCACCCCCCTGGCACCCCTGGTGGGGCCACATGCCCTCCTCCATCTTCTAGCCAGCACGTTTCCCACCCTGACCACTAACCCACGAGACAGTGTGCTCTCTCTGCCTTTTGTACCTGCTTCCCCTTCGGGGAGGCCCTGAATTATGAGACTATGGAAAATTCATGCTGTTTCCCTGTAGCTGTATGTTCCACAACACATCACTGAAATGTGTCAATGGCCAACTTTTTCAGATTTGGGCGCATGCCACCCACTTAAAACGCTCCTCTCCTGTGGTACAGCATGCTTCTCGCCCTTGGCAGTGAGTCTCACACCTGATCGGTGGCGAGAGCAAAAGAGAGTGGGGAGAGATTCTGGTTTCCTAACCACCCTCCTCTGACATCCTCTCCTGGGGATCCCAACAGGTTCTGCCATCCCTGGGAGGGAAAGATCCTAGCATTTATTGCCACACAGTTGTCCTTTTATGATTTCGGTTTTTCATTCTGGGCCTTGGGGTGGGGAGAGGGGCCTTACTGACAAGTTAAGAGGAATGTAACTGGGTGGTGGAAGGTTCCTGATAACTTCTTCAAAAGCACCCAGAATGATGGCTGCAAACTTCCATGCTTTTTCTCCCAGAAATATCTGGGTTCATACTACAATTCTGCCATTCAACCATCTTCCACAACTTTGAGAACTTAACTTCTCTAAACTCCAGTGTTCTCATCTGTAAAATAATACCTACTTTTCAGTATTATAAGGATTAAAAAATAAAACATGTAAAAAATACTTGGTATGTGGCCCAACAAACAGTAGGTGTTCAATAATAAAGGCAAGAAAACCACAGAAGGGGTCACTTTTCAAGCAAATAAAACTCATCTACATACCTGCAGTCTTTGCTGAATCTTATCTTTAAGGATTTCTGCTTCAGTTTATATTCCCCAGTTTACTCCCTTGTCATACAGCTTTCATCCATAAAATTTGTTCATCCAACAGTAGCCACTGACCCCTTGCCAATTCAGAGGTGAGCACGACCACACCCCTGCCTTCCCAGGGCCCAAGGCTTCTAGACACTTCTAGCCATCGCTTAGGAACTTCTCATTTTGCTCCCTGGGAGGAGAACCTTCTCCATCAATCTTCACCATCTTCCTCAGCATTAGGCAGACCTTCTTCCCTGTTCCTAATCTTATGAGATGTCACAAAAACGGTGGCACCTAGACTCTGCTTTCTGAACAGGAAACTGCAGGTCCACAGTGTACTAAAAACTGAACTGGACATGAGGGGCCAACTCCAACAGCTGCGTGATTTGTAGAAAATTATGCACACCCCATCTGTGTTTTCTTATCTGTAAAATGAGAGGTTTAGTCTGGAGCAGGGAAGAGAAAGGGATTTCAAGTATAATGCTTTTCCACTTAATTATCAGGAGCTGCTTGAAATGTGTTGTCTCAAGTTCTGAGGCTCTTCGGGGCTCATTGGGAAGTAACTGCAATTGATTAGTCATGTCTGCCATAGGCTTGCCACTGGGAGGGATGGCAGCGTACATGTGCCGCACATTTTCATCTCAGGTTTACAGGAGCTCAAAGGACCCTGAGAATTCTGCCACTCTGACTCAGTGAAATATTGCTTTACCTTATCTTTGGCATGAGGCCTGTGTTCACACACAACAGCATCTTTGCCTGTTTGGTCTAGCACCTTCGCCACCATCACCTGAGCAACTTTCTCTCTTACTGTGTTTCCAAGAACAAGAACCTTACAACAAAATTAACATATTTACTGATTTATCACACTCACATTACTGCTTCCTGCCCCTGGGTCCAGGAAAATAGGTCAGAAAGGTAACTTTACATTTACTGAGCCTCTGTTAAGTGCCAGATACTTTCCATACGTTGTCTCTAATTTCTAAAACACCTGTGGAGCAGTCACTAACTCCTGCTTTCACAGAGCAGGAACCAGCACTCGGGGCAGCGAGGGAAGCTGCCCTGGGAGCAGGGATTCCACCCTGTAGCACTTCAGACTCCAATCTCACTCCACTGAACTCCCCTAAAATGTGCGCAAGTGACCTGTTTATTCCTTTGCTTCCAGGAGAAGGAGGTGAAAAATGAAACAGACAGCAGGTCTAGACAGAGCAATGAGATCTGGGCAAACACTTAGATGACTCAATCCCCATCTGTCACTTTTCCTCCAGTCTGTGGGGACGGGACCAGGAGACATTCCCGCTGATCCAGGAGGTGGGTTCAGGTCGTTCGGTCTGGGGCGTGACTGTGACTTCCCTGAGAACATTAGGAACGATACTCCGTGTCCCAAACCCCCATCCTGACCTAGTTTTCCTTCCACTGGCCTCGCTTCGGACCCCAGAGGAGGGAGGGCATGACCATGGCCTCTCTGGGCACTGTCCTCTGTGCTTCCTCCCAGGAAGCCCTCCCGACCACCAGTGGGAATTTAAAAACCACCATCATCACCACAAAACCCTCTCCCCAGAGGCCTGAGTCCCCACCTGAGCCCCCAGGAAAGTGGGAGGCCCCCGAAGGCTCTGGGATTCTTCCAGAAGACCATGTGGGGGGACCTCATAAAGGAGAGTGTGGAGGGAACACAGATTTCTGACAGTCAAGAAATCACATCTTTGGATCCTACGGATGAATCACCAAGGTGCAGCCTGGGCCTGCGGACCCCCAGCCTATGGGCAGTTTTCAGCATGTTGGCTGGAGGCTGGGGCGCAGTGGGAACCTCTGGTTAGTGGCGTCCCTGACACTTACAGGACACCCCCTGAGGCTCTCGCTGCCAGACTGCAGAGGCAACCGCTGGGACAGGGTTGGGAAGGCACTGCCTCGACCAAGGGCAGCAGAGCCCAGGGACTCTTGTACAGCCCTTTAGCTCAAACTAGGCAATAAGTGCACTAGTGCCCACAGTCATGAAAACCAAGAGGTAACAAACGTCCCAACCTCTTGCTCCACTGGTGACAATTTGCAGCAGTGCAGCCGCTGCGGGAACCAGTATGGCAGTTTCTCAAAAATTTAAAAACAATATTATAATATGATCCAGCAATTCCATTTCTGGGTATATACCCAAAAGAATAGAAATCAGGGACTCAGAGATATAGTTGCACACCCATGCTCACAGTATTATTCACAGTAGCCAAGAGGTGGAAACTACCCAACTATCCACTGACAGATGAATGGAAAACAAAATGTGATATATACATACAGTGAAATATCATGCAGCCTTGAAAAGGCAGGGACAACATAGGTGAACCTTGAGGACGTTATGCTAAGTGAAATAGGCATCACATAATGACCAGTACTCTGTGATTTCATTCATAAGCAGTCAAATTCATAGAGGCAGAAAGTAGAAGGGTGGTTGCCAGGGGCTAAAGGGAGGAAGGCGGTGGGGAGTCATTATTTAATATGTATAGTATTTCAGTCCTACAAGATGCGATGATGAATTCTAGAAATCAGTTGCACAACAATGTGAATGCACTTAGTACTGAAGCATATACTTAAAAATGGTTGGGGTGGTAAATTTTGTTATACATATTTTACCACAATTTTTTTAAATGTTCTAATAAGAAAATGGGTTTTGGGAGTTCTGGACTCAGTAAGACCTAAGTGATTTGTTTCTTTCTTTGAGTACTGGCTCTGCCACCTAGCTCTGTTTGACTTCTCTGAGCATCAGGCATGTCATCCCTAGATTACAGCCAATAGGCATCTGCCCTGTATGGCTGCCTCGCAGATCACGTGAGAGGAAGCTGGTGGCCAGACCCCAAGCACAGTGCCTGGCACACAGCCTAGAACAGTGGTTCCCACCTCCACCATCATCTGTTACTGTTGTCATTACGGTCATTACTGAGCACTCAGTCACACTGGGTTGGTCTGAACTGTTACCAGGATTTACCCTGAAAATGAGAAACAGGTGGATCTGGAGGGGGGTGATTAATCTGGCCACTTCCTGTGTCATAGTGACTAAATGAGGGAACACTGGGGAATGTGGTAGTCCTTGGTGTTATTTTAAAAATAAAACAGAATGGACTAAAGAGCTTCATGTATTTTTCCAAATGATGCCAAAGGGCAAGTCCACATATCTTATAGCCAGGATGCAAAGGCCCGTTATGTCCACAATGAATGTTGTCCAGGAAGGATCTCCAGGTCCCAAGAGCAGTGGACAGCCACACAGCTGCACGGGGGATGCTCTTCAGTCCCTGACATGCTCAGACTACTCAGAAACCACAGAAACTGGCTTGTCTTGCTGCTGACACCATCAGCTTAATGAGATTTCAAGTTCAGTCAGTGTCACCTATCTGTCCTGCCCTCTGGCACCAGGCAAAGGCAGAATGTTGCATTTCTGAGTAGAAGTTTCCCCATTCCAGGCCCTGAAGCCAGGCATTTTTCTGGGCACAAGGGACTCAGCAGTTTTAAACTTGAACTTCAGCGGATGAAGCAAAACTTTGTTCCCACCAATGTCTCTGCAGTCCAAGTCATGTCATTCTGGCTCTTTCTTCTGGAGATTGCGTGGAGCCTCTCCATACGTTATGAATACAGTACAAAGCACGTTAAAACATTTCAGATGCAGAATATGTTTATAACTCGGCATGCATTTCTAATTCCTTGGCTGGGCTCTCAAAACCCTCCATGATCTAATTCCTGCCTCTCCCCCCTCATCTGCTGCTCCTCCAAACACACATCCAGCTCTGGCATTCTAAACTATGTAGCAGTCCTCAAACATGTTCTTATTTCCACATGCCTCCTTGACTTTGCACAAAGCATGCTTCTGCAAGGAACACTCTTGCTTCCTTCTTGAGAATTCCTAGATATCATTCAAAATACAGCTTAACTGTCACCTTTTCTAGGAAGCTGCCTGAAGTGTGAAGGGTCTGAAACATTACTTGCAAAGTGACAAGCCTTCCAAAGTTTCATGGATGCCAGCAGAAGACATGAGACTCCTGGGTCAGAGACAAAGGACTTAATTGCTGATAGCACAGAAGCAGCATAAGCTTTGTGTTTGGGAAAGTCCCCCAAGTTCCATGGGGCAATGTGGAGGGGCCCAGGTAGATGCTGTGAGTGCAAGGTGGGTGCATCACAGCTGAGGAATGTCAAGCTTAGAGAACCCAAATCTTTTACAACAGACTGCAATCAAACCTGCCCTCTGTCAAGGAGAAAGAGCTATCTCTGTCTCCCAAGGCTCCTTGCTGTACAAACATCCTTAAAAAGATAGTCTGGAATTAGTCACTCTGCTTTTAAAGTGAACAGAAATACCAGAGATCATGAAGGATTGTCTCCCAACAGACTTCCCTGACTACCTGATCTGGTGCCTGCATAATGTTCCCACCAGGCCCCATATAACCTCAACCTTAGGAAATATGAATCCACATTGTAATGATCTGTTTATTTTTTTGGTTCATCACCAGCCTGTGTGCTTTCTGATGTTAGGGACTGTCTTTTACCTTTATCTGCCAGACACACAGTAAAGCATTCAATGAATGTGTAAATAAATGGATGAGTTGAATAATAATACTGGGAATTTTGATAGCCATGGTTTTGGGGTAATCAACAACAAATGCCTGATATTTACTGATTTCTGCATTCTAGGTGCTTTTTTTAACCTGAATTATTTTATCCTCATGACAGCACCTTATGGAGGGTACTTTTATTAACTCCATGGTACATATGGAGAAACTAAGGCTCAGAGCAGTTAAGGAATTCAAAGTCACATGGCTCATAAGCAATCTGAGCTGCACTTTGAACTGGACTGGCCTGTGCCCAAGCCCTTAGCCACCCATGGACATGCTCCTCCTACCAGGAGGCTGCTTAGCATTTATTTGGGGGTATCTGTAGAGGTGGAAGGAGAAGGAAGGAGGGGATGCCTGTCTTTTTGTGTTTACAGGGGTGGAGGCAGTAGCCTTCATGTCACCGTCACCTACTGCCTGGCGTGGCTCACAGCCCATCAGCCACCTCACATGGGCACCGAGAGCTCCCATAGTTCCCACTGGAACTTCACACCTTCTAATCTGCCCCACATTGGGCAGGTGGTGTTTGGTCTTGGGAACAGCCTGGAATGCAAAACTGACCTTTCTCTCTGGAAAAGGGAGGAGGGGATGAGATAAATCTATGGAGCATTCTGTTACAACTGACATTTTCAAACAGTCATTCCCCTTCACCTTATTCATAATCAAAGAAATACAAACATAAAGATATAGATGGAGAAATCACCCACTGTGACACCCACTGTAGGTAAGCGTCGGTGAACTACAGTCTCAGGAATTGCTGCTAAGAGTATAAACTTAGTACCCGTTCTCAAGGAAAATTGGGCAGTATCTCTCAAAATCTTAGATATGCACACCCTTTGACATATTTATTTAATTTCTAGGATTTACATAATGAAAACACTTGCAAAAGTGTTTTAAAATATAGGTAGATGTTCATAGCAAAATTACAAATAACTCACAAGCTCTTTTTAAAACACCCAAAAATATAGAAATCTATAAAGGAAAAATCTCTGTAAATTTCAATTCCTCTGGTGATATCTATTAATGATTTAGTACACATTATTTGGCCAGGCTTTTATGCATAGTTTTTCTTTCTTATGAGATATTTTTATATATTGATAGATAAAGTATATTGTATAAATTAAGCAAAACTGAAGGAACAAAATAGCAGCAGACTCAGAGACTCCAAGAATGAACTAGTGGTTACCAAAGGGGAGGGGTGTGGGAGGGCGGGTGGGGAGGGAGGGAGAAGGGGATTGAGGGATTTTATGTTTAGTACACATGGTGTGGGGGATCACGGGGAGAACAGTGTATCACAGAGAAGGGACATAGTGGATCTGTGGCATCTTGCTGCACTGATGGACAGTGACTGCATTGGGGTATAGGTGGGGACTTGATAATATGGGTAAATGTAGTAACCACATTGTTTTTTCATGTGAAACCTTCAATAAGAGTGTACATCAATCATACCTTAACAAAAATTTAAAAAATAAAAATAAATAAGACTAACTAAATAAATAAAGTGTATTGTATATATACTCTGCAAAGGAGAGGTTTTATCCCCTTTACATTTTATTGAAGGCATCCTTTTATAACAACTTATATGAACCCTATATGAGACTCATTTATTAACTTCATAGTATTCTGATTTTGGATGTGGAATCATGTACAGTTAATTAATTCCTTCTTGAAGATTCTTAGGCTGAGGAGAATAGAATTTAATATAAACCAGGATACAGCTCAAAAGAAATGTTTACTCCTTAACAACTTGCTCCCGAACATCAGCTTTATTTGGGATTGTGTATCCATTTCCCAGAGTAATCCAGAGCTCTTCAATTTTCCCTATCATTTTTTCCTGGTGGATTAAGGCAAAAATGAGGGCCTTCTACTTGGCCAGATATCACATTAAGTCAAAATATGTATCTAGAAACACACATGTACCCACACATCTGGTTACAGGGCCAGGGAGCCGTGCATTCACATGAGACCGTGTCATCACTCACAGCCACAAGCTGCTCTTTTCTGCAGAACCCGGTACACATTCTTCCAACTGCGGCCGCCCTGGAACTTGTCAGCACTTGACTACCACGTACGCTTGCCATTCATTATGGCCCATGCTTCTTTCAGTTTGTACCCCGACCAGCATGCAGGACTCCCAAGCACTAGAATGGCAGGGTGAGTCAGCCTTGTGGCCAGAGCACAGCGCTTCTGGCAAACGCTGTTCCTCGGTGGAGGAGGCAGGGCGCCAGAGGACTTAGCCCAAGGCTGCAGACATCAAAGGAAAGAGCCTGTGGAGTTCTCAGCCATATCCTCAGCTCCTAGGCAAAGTCTTTCTTTTTGCAATAGATATCTGGGAACCAGGGGAGAAGCCACTTAAAACCCAGTTTTACTTTTCAGAAATAATGAGCCTTAGGTAAAAAGTTTTTCTACACCTTGCCTTCTAGATTCTCAGCCAGTTTTGTTCATGGGGGATTATTTGCCCCATTTGATACATGAAGAAACTGAATCACAGAGGACAGAGCTTGTAAGGGTCAGGGCTGGGTTTGAACCCAGGCCAGCCTCACAACTCCTTGGGATTTCTTCATTCTGCCTGGAGCCAAGCAGACAAGGAAGGGCTGCCTTTTTGGGCACTTGGCCATCTAGCCTCACTCTGCCCAGCACGACTCTCCAGGAGACAAGCCTTGGGGACTGGCTGACTTCCCAGCCCTTTCTGTTGAAATAAACCCCCGATTATTTGTCATCATGGTGCCCTCTGCAATTCCACTAAATTGATAAGGGCAACTCCAGCTTCAAAAATCAGGGCATCAGGAGCGAACAAAGCCAGCACCCCACCTATGTTTACGTGTTGGGGCCAAGGCGGAACCTGACCCTAACAGAGCTCATTCAACACCTTTCTCCTCCCACACTCCCCATGGGGCTCGCAGAGCTCTGAGGTGACTCATGCTTACAGTTCAACAGGAAACAAACATGAATTTTCAACAATTTCAGCCACAGTTTGTCAGCCCACTTCTCCCAGACTTCACACAAATATCAAACAGAGAAAACATTAGATTTCACACTTGGGGAGAATTCCATTGTCACTGTCCACAGTCCACTGTCTCCAGTGAAAAAGGCACCATCGGCACTGATCATTCCCTGAGACAAAGCAGTCAGTGGGTTCCTCCACTTGCTACTATCTGCTTTGACGTAGGGAAATTTGCCTGGGGTCTCACAAGTCTCGAGCAATATCCTGGAGTCAGTTGGACGTGACTGAACCTGTGGGTTCAAACTAGGCATGTTCAGCTGAATCAACAAACAAACCTCCTCTTTATATCATATTCTAATGTGAAAACAGAAAAAACAACAAATACACACTGTGCTCAGCTTTGTAGCTGTGAGCTGCATTTTAATTTGAGGACATGTCCCTTCAAAATGGTGCCTTGGCTAATTGGGCCAGATTCTTCATATTTGGGGACACAGGTCTATAAATAAGAGCTTCCAATTTATGCATAATGGCTTGTCCACTTTCCTCCTAACCCCCTGCACAAAAGCGGCTCCACATCAGTCAGCCTGCCCACTGGCCCAGGAAGGGGCTGAGGGCTCAGCACAAAAGACTCACAGGAGGGTGTCAGACCACATTGCCATCGCCGTGGCGCTCAGGCGGAACAACAAGCAGCAATGTCTTTTTTCCCCTTTCACATCTGATTGTGAAAAGAGATCAGTGCCTCACACAGACTGTGCTAACATCTCGAGACAGGGATATAATGTTACTGTCTGTAATTTTCCAGGGGCCTCGTCTGGTTACCATACATATTAAGACATGCACCACCATTTGAAGAAAGGAAAATATGGGGTGCTTGGTGCTTATTTTTAATTTAATTCATCTGGGAATTTTAAATCCTGAAAACTTAGCCCATGCTTACAGTATTTTAAGGTTTAAATGGCACACAATTTTATCTCTTTCAATGGCAAACCACCCTTTACCACTTAAGAGAAAGTTTTTTCAGTGTGTAATGCATTTAAAAAATCATTACATTACAAAAAAAAATTATGGTACCTTAGAAATCATTACATTACATTATGGAATGGGACAGTGGTGACAATGTTTGACCTCTTGTATTCCTTTGAAGGCAATCTCACCTTTCCTCAGCCCTACTCGGTAAAAGGAGCCCATGTCTCTGTAAAGGTGACACTAGAGCCCCAGCTCAATGGTGTTGGGGGGATGGTGACCCAGGAATAGCGGAGTTCGGGGGCACCTGAAACTAGATCTTGCGTCTCTGACTCTTGGCAAGCACACCGACCACAAGCAAGGCTCTGTGTAAGGTGCACCTGCCACCATTCCTGCACATGACACCCATTTCACAGGCGGCTTAAAAATTCTCCAAAGAATTCTCTAAAGACCCACAGGACTTGCCATCACTGGCCAGTCAAGCATCAGATGTCCCGTGCCTCTTTTCTAGCCTGTCAAATTGGAGTATATTCTCACAGAGAAAACTATTGAGTTAATATCACATGGGTCTGAGCAGGAATCGAGAAAAACTTGGTGAGTCTCTACCTTCTGGGATTTTTGGATCTCTCTCCCCCCTACATGCTCGCACAGCGGTCCAGATTACACACTGCCCAAGAGTGTGCACATATGTGCTCCTCGCATGATACACAGATGAGACAGCATGGGCAGGCGTGGAGATTCAGGGCACAGACACACATGGGCACAAGGCCATGCACACTTGGGAAAGATGGCAAACAAACTCACTGGCTGCAGTATGCAAGTAGAGGCAGCTGCTCCCTGACCTACACATGCTCTGGGCACCTTTGAGGTCTTGTCTCTCACCCACTCCCCATTCTCAGATCCTCAGGTTCTCCCACCAGAGGCTCAAAGCCAGACACAGTCACCTCACTTGCAGGGCAAAGGCGGTGGCAAAGGATTTCATTGTAGGCCACATGTGCGCCTGGGCCTCTAGCAGCTTCATGAGAGCTGCTCCCTCCTGCCCACAGTGTGAAGTCTGGGTAGCCCTTGGCAGGCTAAACAAAGGCATGTGTGCCCTGGGGTGTGAGCATGGGGAGATGATGACTCACGTGGCTCCTTCTGCCTTCTTCATCTCCCACAGACGTGATGACTGTCTGTGAAAAGACCATGTGTCCAGTCTGGTTGTTGGTGATCTGTGGTAGGAAAGTTCATGAACACAAAATAGAAGGAATTCTGGGAAAATCCCACAAACTGTTCTTCCCCCCACCCCCTAACAGTTTTCTGAAGCAGGAGCATCTGTCAAGAAAGACAGACTGTCCACTCCCCCTTTCTTTCTCAGTTCTACTAGCTGCCGTCAGACGGACAGCTTCCCCTCTGTGCTGCCATAGAGACACAGCAGAGCCCACCTCACAGGGCTGCTATGCAGACGGACGAGGCACTCTGTGCAAAACACTCAGCACAAACCTGTCATCTAGCAAATGCTCAGCATTAGCTATTTTTATCGTTCTTGGGTCTCATCACTGGAAACTCAACATCAACTTTCTTTTAAAAATCTATAGGTCTGGGTGTCTAACCAAACATCTTTCATAAGAAGCAAGCAGGTTTATTAGCTACAGCTGTCCCCTTCCTGATAATGGTGAATTGTTTCATTAAGAAAGTGCTTCAGCTTAGGTGCTTAACTGTTTAATCATGAAACTTGGGCCCAATATTCCAGAATATCCTCTAGATGGGGAAATGTCAGGCCAAACTTAATGAGAGACATGGCCGAACATTCCTGTCTCTGATTCTGTAGCCAGGAGCAGGTACCTTGCAGCTGAGCCTTAGAATCTTGACATGGAACTCAGCCCATTCCTGCATCATCAGAGGCCATGGCTAATGTTTGGTTTGGTGATAAAGAACAGGAAGGCCCCTGGCCCAGGAGTTGGGAGGCCCAACAACCGTGTAACAAGTAACATAGAACAAGTCATTTCTCTTTTCTGAGTCACAATTTTCTAACTTCTAGGCCATCACAGGAACCTACAGTCAGAACAAACTGGAAACTCTCAGCCTAATTGAGGAGGTAAGAATCATGTCTTCATCAACATACTTTAAAATGTTTATGTAAATAATTCCTCTCCTCAGCAAAAAAAGGATGTCTTCTTCCTCTATGCCAGATTTTTTACAGGATTACCCAATGTTGTCATTTTTAAAAAATTCTATGGTACTCTATGTATAGGTTGCAGGACTTCTCAGAGCCTTTATTATACTAATGT
This sequence comes from Manis pentadactyla, assembly GCF_030020395.1. NCBI lineage: Eukaryota > Metazoa > Chordata > Mammalia > Pholidota > Manidae > Manis > Manis pentadactyla. The sequence goes on from NC_080027.1 coordinate 52,012,119, forward strand.
GCATTGTTGTTATCTCTAGGAGGAGAAATGTATACAATGTTTTCCAAATACGTCTCACCACCACTGAGCCCCTCTTTCATGGTGGGGCAGGTGTTCCATGGAGCCCACTTGAGAGTTAATGCTCTGTGCTGATAACATAAGTTTACTATGATAACAAGAGTAATAAGAACAGCTTGCTGTGGCATAGAACTTTATAATTTATAAGGAACTCTCATATATAATTTATTTGGCCCTCATGACACTGTTACATTGACGTTGATATCCCTATATCATAACTATGGATAGCAAGGGATCAAAAATTTAAATAATTTTTAAAAATCACACTAGTTAAGGCAGACTTACTCTTGGGTAGTCTAATATCTATAAGGAGCAACTTCAAGAAGCAGCTGAACCTGTTGGCTAATTACTGTCAAAAAGGATGATGACCTAATGTTGGTTTTGACAAGAATAAAATAATCACTTTGGGAGACATTCTCCAGTCTTCAGATGAGCAATGCTGAAGGCTTCTGTTCAGCAGGTAACTCATTCATTTGTCTGGAGAGGCGCACTCTGAGGCTGGGCCCACCAGAAAGCAGTGGGCGAAGAGCTACACAAAGACTACTTGATGGTCAAGACAATGGCCCTTAAAAATTGATGCCTTTATGCTCTAACACAGAAACACTATTGTGTCAACCAAGTCATTACCTGGGCACTTGAACAAAAGTAAACTTCTGTGAAAGCCATCAGAACCTTGCATACAGGAGTTGAGATGAAAACATCAAACTTCTTGATGTTCATAATAGAATGTCAACTCTACAGCCTCTAACAATGATCCTGAGTATCTGCACAGCAGACTTTCTTCAAGAGAACATAGGCTTCCATGGTTTGCTCTCAAAGTCCTGCCAAAGTCACACTGGAGGGCAGGTGAGGAAGAACAGGCTTCACCAAGGGCAGGCTAATGTGATGTTTCTCTAGATCTGCTATTTTTTCTTACTCAAGTCATATCGGTAATGATCTTGCTTGCTTCTCATGCAAGATATTAGACCCGGAGACACTTAGACAGGTGGCAGGTTGGAAGAAACTCTACTGTAGAAGTTTGAATGGATAACCAGCAAATGAATGAATGTTTAATCTTGTGGCACTGGAGGCATCCCCTTCTAAAGACAGAGTATATCACATTTAAGTTCCTCTTAAGGCAACAGTGAAGATCTTTTCCCACAACGTGGACTCTATTTCAACTCTCTACTGAAACATATATAAAAAACTATGAGATAAATTTCCCAAATTCAATTCTGGGAAAGTATCTCTCTAGATACTTGTTTGCTTCCTTTCTTCAAATGATAAAAATTTCTGACCATTCCTTTGCAACTGAACTGGCAGGAAGCCTGGAGTTGAATTTATTTCTTAAATACAAAAGCAATTTAGGTTTTTGATACATATCTCTTCCCTTTAAATAGCTCCCTCACTTCCTCTGGGATTTAATCTGTATTTTACCATCCTCATTTATATTTTTTGTTTTTGTATTAAATACATAAACAAAAGCTTAGTTCCCTGATGGGATCTGGTGCTAGAGAAAGGAAGATGTGCTGGCCATGACCTCCCTTACCTTGTGAATTTCTCGATGCACATGGATGGTATTATTTCCAACCTTGGTTTCTGTGTTGGTCGCATTATGATAGCTGGAAGGTAAGTTCGCCATGTTCACTTCTGATGATGTTTTAGCAGCAGCTTCTTCTGCCTCCATCTATGAAACCAATGAATGTGATAAGAGAAATTGTTTTCTCTTGATACAAATAAATGTTCATTAGAAAAAAAGAACCTCTCTTTTCCTCTTCTGCAATTACAAATAACAGTGGTAACAACAGGAACCATTAATTGAATACCCACCAAGATAGGACATTGTACTAAATGTTTTACATATATTATAGCCTTAAATCTCACAAGTCCCCCAGGAAGTGGGTGTTAAGGTACCCATTTTGTAAATGGGGAACCTGAGTCTCAGGGAGACTAGATAACTTCCCAATACTCTCAGTGAAGGGTGGATTTGAGCAGGTTTCTGTTCAACAGTCTTAGCCCTGAACAAATGCTCTTGGGGCCCACTCATCTCCCTGTGGTCCAAGCATTCAATTCCCTTAGTGCAGGTGCCTCGTTAGCGCAGTAGGTAGCGCGTCAGTCTCAATTCCCTTAGTTGCCAATAACCAAATCTGTCTCTCTCTGAGAGCATTCTCTGGCTGCAGAGGAGTGCTTAGTCTACACAGGCTCAAGTGCTAGGGAGTTGAAACCCCAGCAACAATCTCCACTCAGTCTAGGACAGGCTATGGGGGTAAGCACCCCAGCTCCCTCTCCCCTCTGTCTGTGGAGACAGTCCCTCTCCGCAGACCCCCAGTGGGACTGAGTCCCGGGTGCCCCTTGCAGTAACCTGCTCATTGCCTTTCTTCTCTTCCATCTCACTTTGTACTTCCTCCCAGTGCTTCTGGGATCACTTCCCAAATCAATTATTTCCTCCCAAGCTCATGTTGCAGGGTCTGATTGGGAGTGAGAGGGGCATTTAGAAGGAGCTATTTTGCCAGGAAATGTTTAGGTAAAGGTGGAAAAAGCAGAGAGAAGATATCATGTTTTGAAGAGTCTGCTAACAAAATGGAGCAGAAATGAACAGACCTAAGACAGGAAACAGGATGGGCAAGAAAAGGATTTTTTAATTTTTTTTTAAGTGAAAGATCCTGGCATGTTTAGTGATAGAAAAGATACAGCTGAAAAAGAGTAGAAGGCTGAAGATGTTAGCAAGGCTATACACAGAAGGAGAGGGGAATATTTTTAAAATTCCCATTGGAATCTGAATCCTCCAGTCTCTGGCTTTCAAATAATGGACAAGTTACCAAATCTAGAGTTTGCCTTTGGCTGAGAAGATAGCCATTTTTTAAAACCTTCTCCCTCCCAACCAGTGGTTATTTCAACAGAATGAGCTAACAGTTCTTTATGGCATCATGAACTAAAATGTACAGTTTACAGTGGAAATTTCAACCACAATCATTACTGCCACTAGCAAGAAAACTTAAGCCTGAAGCAAAAGGAACTGTTTCACAGAGGAGGAATGTGGATGTTATTAAAAATGGCATTTACAGTTGGTTGAATCTGTGTGTATGTTAAAGGAGCATATTAGGAAAAATGGGAGAGATAAGTCTAGGCTTGGTATTGGGTTCTGCTCAGAAATAGGTGAGGTGGTAAGAACATTCATAGGCCAGTTACAGATGTGGCTCTAAGTAGGGAGAGGGAGTGGCAGAGAGTGGTTTTATCCTCAAAATACATCAATAATGTGTAGAATGATAAGACAGGAAAATAGGAACAGCCTAGATTGAACCATTTGAAGATTTGCTTCCCCCAATAATGGCCCTACAAGTAAAGTTAACTTCATCTTTCCCCTTAAGAATAATCAACAGCTTGAGTCAGCTGGAATATTTAAAATGTCAGGATGTTATTTGGAAGCAGATTCATGATGCAACTATGTAAACAATTAATGCATCTGGCCTAGTCCTTTCTGGTTCTTACCCAGGACAAAAATTAAATATCAACTATCCTGTGTTTATGAGATTTAAGGGGCTTTCTGGCAGTCTCTTTAACAAACTAATGTTAATAGCCACAGCCTATTGAGAATCTATTATTTATCAGGCACTGGTGGCTCTTTGTTATGTATTTATACTAGTACTATTAATTTGATGACAGCAATTGCCATAATTTATTGAGAACCAACAAATCTCCCATAATCCTTACAACTACTTCATGACGGGATGACATACCAATTTTACTTAGCTCCATTTAGACAGATAACTTGCTGTACTTGTATCCTCTCCTTTAAATCTCCCCTTATCCCTAAGGGGTGTGGACCCTTCCTCCATTTCAGAGCCTGGATCCCACCACTGGTTAGTGGTGGAGCTGGGATCAGAAGAAGGAAGGTTGGTCTCCAGGTCCTGTTCTCCTACCACACAGGTGCTCAGCCTCTCTCAACATTTTCCCACTGCCCCTGAGGACACTCTTTGGGAAACCATCACTGACCGGGGTAGAGGTGGCCAACATCTCCCCCGGGGGCAAATTTCAACAAGCCCCTATTTACAACTCAAGTAGAGTCATGTCTGGAGGAAGGAACCTGGAGCCTGGCAGAGTCAACAGAGACCTCTCCCATGGCCGCTGAAGGCCTGCCTGGCCCCCAGCTGCTCTGATCAATGAAAAGATTGAAGAGGCTCCTATTGTTCCAGGAGCTGCCATCAGAGGACCACGGTGCATGGGCAAGTTCACACACATAGAAACGTGGATGGGACCTCTTCAGTCTCAGTGGGAATCTGTAATGCAGGAGGGAAAGTCCTGGAACCCAGATAAGGAAGGCAGATAGATGACTTGCTCTGGAACCAGAATGATCAATTCCATTTGAAGATACAGAGTCAAGAGATGCTAGAACCTATCTGACTCCTGGCCACCTGTAATTGTTCCATGTCATGCTCCTTTGCTTTCACAGGAAACAGAACATCCATGGGTTTTGGACTCTGGTCTGTCCAGTCATGTTCAGTACAGCTGCCCATACAAATGCCTCCAAATCCAGTGTCCCCCTCATTGCATACTCCATCAACCTGACTGTTAGGGGAATGAAGGGGAAATATCCCCAAACTACACCGGGCAGGGGAGATTGCAAACTCTCCCAGAGCTAACATTTAAGGCTTTACCCAACTGGAGTGTGAAGAAGCAGGGTTATGGACATGACTGCCCCACCAGCCTGGACATCTAGTCTGTCACTCCTTTGCTAAAATGGCTAGCTTGTCTCCAAAGACAGGCTGTAGCCAGAGTTGGGCCCAACTGTGCCCATGCCTACCACCCCAGGCACCAGGGACAGCTCCCCACACCTGGACTAGGAGGGTTGGCCTGCTGCACCTCCTGTCCAGGCAGCCGTGGCAGTGCTTGAGCGCCCACCAGAGAGGATGCCATCCTGAGTGTCCAGACCTCAGTGGTTCATGCAAGAGGCCAGGCAAAATCCTTCCAAGGCATCAGTTATCTGATACTAACATAACAGCTGCTATATATTTGCCCACCTATTACCAGGTGCTCATATGTATCATGGATGTAATTCTCACAGGAAACTGAGGTACAAGATGTGAAGGGATATACCCAATGTCACCCCACCAATGAATGGCAGAGGAGGATCTTGAACCCAGGACTAACTCCAAAGCACTTCTGGGGTGGAGATGGGGTTGCCTTTTGCATCGCCCCTTCTCTTCTCACCCACCATCGTCTAACAATTTACTGCTGGGATATGGGATTTTGAGTTTCCTTCTCTGACCCACATGGTATTTGGGGAAAACCCGGGCAGATTATCAGCAAAGTTTAGGGTTCTTTGTCCCACATGGCATCTTTAATGTGTCTTGGAAAGATGACACAGGCTCAGAGTCCAACGAACAAGCTAGGACTTGAGAGCCTAGAGCGTCCTCAGCCTCTGCAAATCCACAGGCTGGAATACCAGGGGCCTCGCAAGCATCCGCTTACAACACAGAGGCGGTGGGGGTGGGTAGCAAATGCACAATTGAAGACAGTTTCAGGGTGGTGACCGGCAGCCTGCAGGCAGGTGGTAACCCCGGCTGCCCATGGGTGGGTCCTGCCAGAGGCTCTCTCTCAGCGAACAGGCTTAGATCCAGATCTTTTGGCAGGAAGGCAGAATGAGGTGGGAGTTGAGATCACCCTGAGCTGCCTCCAGATCACTCGAATCTGCCGCAGGGCCTTCCCAGCCCCTTCGCGGGCCCAAGGGCCCTGGCCACCGCTGGGAGCACTGCTGCCCCCAGACCCCGCTGCCCCCGGCCCGAGCTTCCTGGGGCCCGCGCCCTCCGGACGCACCCACCTCTTCCACCGCGCTGCGCAGTTTGTGCTGCGTGTCCTCCATCAGCTCTTCAACCTCGCGGAACATCTCGTTGAGCGTGGCCTCCTCCTGTGGGTAGCTGAGAACCCGGCCGGGCTCGATGGGAGCCGAAGTTGCTGTGGGAGCCGGCGCGGGGGCCGTGGGGACAGCCGCTGCCAGCAGCAGGCACAGCAGGGTGCCGCCGAGCCGCCCCATCTCCGCTCTGCGCCGCCGCGCCGCCGCCGCCTGTGCCCGGAACCCGGTCAGAGGCGTTTTGACTAACCCCCTCGCCAACCCCGCCGCCGCGTCCCGTCCCGCGCCAGGCACTCCTCCCCGCACCGACCCCCAGATGCGAGCAAACTGAGCCCCTCCGGACTCAGCTCCCCGGGAGGGAGGCGCCCCACACCCGCTCCAGCCTCGCGTCCTCGCGCCCTGGTCCCTTCCGTACTCCGACCCTCATCCCAGTGCACAGACTGTGCTCGGCCCCAGCCCCCAGAGATGGCCCCCTCCCCGGAGCAACGCAACCCGCCAAGAGCGCTCCCGCTCACCCCGGCTACGCGCGGGGTTCCTGCTTCTCCGCGACCAGGTCGGAGCGCAGCTCCGGGGCCGCGACCCCACTCCCACCGCAACCCCATCCCAGCCGCATCTGGAGTGGCAGAGCGCGGGGCAGCACCCTCCCCTCGCGGTCGAATCGAGCGCCGCCGCCCCTCACCCACTCAGGCAAAACCGAGCAGAGCCATCCACCATCCCCGCCGCCGCCCCTCACTCACCCCCGCTGGACTGAGCTGTGCTCCGGACTGGACTCGCCAGGCCTCACCAACAGGCCGCTGCGGGGCTGCGGGAGCTGGAGCGGTGCGGTGGGCCGGCCGCGGGTGCGCGAGCGCTGCGGGGATGCGGCAGCGCTGGTACCCGAGCGAGCCCGCAGCGCCCCGCCCGCCAGGCCCCCGCCCCGCGGGAGGGGCGGCGGCCCAGCCCAATGCCATTGGCCGCCTGGGCCCCGGCGACCTCACGCCCCAGGCCTGCCTCCTCTGCCTCCGCGATCACACTGATGAGGCCGCCCCTTCTGCCTCCGCGGCATCCTAGTCCATTGTCTTCTCTGGCCTGGATTCTGGGAACAGTTTAGGGGAGACGGGAAAGGTGTTATTCCTGCGTCCCACCTTGTCCCTTCCAAGCCTCACTCTACACAGCATGCAGGATAAAATCTCAGCCCCTCAGCCTGGCGTCCAACGTCCTTCACAGGCTGGCCTTAATGGGGCTGCCATGGTTGACGCCGCGGTACTCCGGCCGAGAAGACCCACTTGCAGCTCCTGGCCGAGGTGATGAGAATCAGCAAGCTTCCTGAAGGCTGCATGGCGGAGTGGTCAAGACCAGACACCCGCAGCCAGACTGCCTGGTGTGTGAATCCCAGCTCTGCTCCTTAATCCCTCACCAATCTGGCCACGTTACTGGGTTTGGCAGCGCTTCAGTTAGCTCAAATGCAACTTGGAGGTTATACTAGGAAGAGGATCTTCTAGTGTACCAGCATGACGTATGCAGGGAAGTGTGGGCACCTTATGTTAAGTGGGGACATCATAATGGGAACAGAAATTCGTCCTATCCATCGCAGTCTCCCCACTGCCTAGAACAGGGGAGGGGAGAACACTCCCTATTTTTTAACATTTAAAAAAAATATGTGAGTGCCCAGAACAAAGAGTACTCACATATTTTTTAACAGACAAGGGTTTTCTCAAACGTCCTTCTCTTTTCTTCCTATTACTCCTGTCTGGACAGTCCTCCCTCTTCCCATTGGCCTGGCTCACTCCTCCCCATCCTTCAAGACTCAGAGTCCTGCCCGAGCTCTCTCCCTCCCATTTCCATCTCCCTTCTAGTTTCCCCTGGCACCACATGCTTCCCCTACTGAGTTCCTCTCATCATGGCCCGTGTCCCCCCCGCGGGGGCAGAGGCAGACTTGCTCACCTTTGCATCCCCAGGGCTGCAGCCATAATACACTCTTGGTCCCTGAGAAATGCATGGGCTCATCATTCTAACAATAGCTCCTGTTATTTCTATGGAGTGATACCATTACCTTTCCGTTAGCTCTCTGGGGTGACTAAGCCCAGGCGAGGAACCAGGAGCTGACTCTCAGGACACACTGCCTTGCTGCTTCAGGCACGTGCACTAGGAAGAAAGTAAACCCAAAGCTGCTGCTGGGAGGCACGTTTTGGGGCCCAGCCAAGAGTTGCTGTGGTTCAGATTTACAGAGCATACCATGCTCTTTCAGTCCTCCACAGAGCTGTTTAAAAGACTAGAAATCTCCCCAAATAAGATGTGTTTTCTGCCTTACATCTTTTGCCATGAGTGGAGGTCCTGACTTGCAGACTGAGCTTTGAAAAAAAAAATTGTTGAGCTGCCCCAACTGTCAGGTAAAAGGCTACATGTTTTCTTATTTGGGGTCTAATTTTTGCATTCCTAAAGGTAAGGATTTATGGATAGTTCCATTATGAAGTGAAACTTCAAAAAAAGAAAGAAAGAAAAAGAGGGAAAGAAGGAAGGAAAGTAAGAGATAAGAAAATCTACAGGCCTCAGAATTTAAGTGCCTTCCCTGCCCCACTTCTTGTCAGTCCCACCAGCAGCCTGAGGTATTCCCAGACAGGGAGGAAAGGCACTGGGGTCGGCTGCAGAGACGGGCTCTGAACAGATCCACCCAGCCTGGGCTCCAGGAAGCTTGGGGATAGGGGTGAGGGAAGCTGTGGGTTTGCAGCCTGAGTTGTGAAAGGGTCACAGTCTTGATGGCCACCTGGTCATTGTGAGCTGAGGGGCCCAGGGGCACACAGAGCGTGCGGAGCTGTCCAGATCAATCATCTTTAGGGTAAGGAACAGTCTAGAATTCCACAGTTCCCATTACATTTCTAGTCTAAGCTCTCTATCAATTAACATTTGTTTTTTCTTTTTGTGGTATTGGAAACACTCTGGAATTATTTAAAACTGACTTCTCACATTTTCTATATGAGGAACCTCCAGAGGCATAAACGGGGCTCCCCTTTCATGGTTGAGGATGCGGCAGCAGTAACCTGCTGGAAATTACTCAGGGAGTGAGCTCCTGAAACCCATGACCCTGTGCCTCAGGACACTGCATGAACGTGGTCATTGTTACAATAGCAGAAAGGTGAACACCCCTCAATGTTTTTCAGCAGGAGGATGAATAAACTGGGATTTCTACAAACAGTAGAAGAGAGCAGTTAAAGTAATGAACAATATTTCTAGGCAACAACAAGGATAAATCACAAAAGAAAATGTGGAATGGAAAAGGCAATTTGCAAAATGATATGTACAGAATACCATCTGTGCATATTTGAAAAACACAGAACAACAGCTTGTATTGTTTATGGATGCTGTAGATATAGTAGAAAATATGTTTTTTTAAGTAGAAAAAAACATATATAGTAAAAAAATGTCTAGGCTGCCACGGAGGTGGAAGGCAAGGGAAGAGATGGGAACTATCTTTAGTCATATTTATAACATTCTGTATCTTTTAGAAGGAGAGTGTACCTGCGTGAAGAAGTTCCGAAGCAAACGTGTCCAAATATTCACATCTATTTAGTCATCATAGTTGATTAAGTATATGTGGGTATATGGGTGTGTCTGTTGCATTATTTTCTGAATCCTTGAAATAGTTTGTTAATAAGTTGAAACCAAAAAAAAAAAAAAAAACAAAAGGAAACTCCCCCCACTCCCACCCTACCACCCACAACAACATGAAACAATATCCTCTAGGGCCAAACAGACTTGTCTTGCATGTGTTTTTGACAGAAATGCTCACCTCCGCGGGGCCCGGCAGTGGCCTCCATTACTGTGAGGTGACAAGGGCTGGGAGATCCCCACCAGGCTGGCTTGGAGGGGCATTTCTCTTCATAAAAGGTGCTTCTGTCTGCTTGACTGGCTAGGAGCTCCTCCTGGGGTGGATGGAAGGAGCTGGGTCATGGGTCTGAGCAGTGGGCAGGGCTTACCTGTCAGGAGGGAACCCCAGATATCCAGAACTCAGAGGCACTCAAGTCTGCAGAGGTTAACTGTTATGCACTGATTTCTAAAACTTTTAACCATCCATAATAATTAATTAGACTAGGGGAGGATTTATTACACATTTCTCTTTTTTTTCTTTACCTTCTATTATAAGTAAGCTATACTGAACACAACTTGAAAACAAATGTAAAGGTTAGCTCAGAGATAATGTTATCTGCAGGACTATTTAGTATCTGTTTTCCTTGCTAGAATGCAGGCCAGGTGAGACTGCATGGGACGCCTGTCCCCACAACCATCTGCCAGCCAGGGCTTCTGCTCAGGGCTGGGGCCCCTGCCCTCCAGGAATTTGCAGTATATGAAGAAACTGAGAAGTAGGTGGATAATGCCACGGCCGTAGAATGGAGGAAAAGACAAAGAGAAGCTGATTCTTTTCAGAATGTCCTTGGGGGGGGTGTCCATCATTGGCCCAATTAACTCAGGTGGGAGTGGGATGGCCTACTTCCCTACCCTTTGATTGGAGCAGGGACAAACACCTGTCTAAAGCTTGGCCCAGCAGACTCTTTCTCAGATTTTGAGGCTGGGGACACCATTCATCTGCTTAAGGACAAAAGCCAGCACGGAGAGAGAGATTCAGAGACAGACAGATTGAAAGAGAGGGACATTTAAAAGCAGAGAGTCTATGAGCCTACGAGCGGAGGTGACCAGCAGGAAGAGAGTGGCGGCTGCCTCCCATGGCCTTCAGGGGCTTGGTCTTTTGTGAGTCTGCCTGAGCCCCAGCTGCTCTTACACTCTGGGAGATGTTTTTGGACTCTTCTCATATGCTTCCCTTCTTATTAGAGCTACATTTAGTGACTTTTTGCTACTGGCTACCAAACTCCAAACTGCCTTAAATGCTTGGGGTGGGGCTTCCTATATTTTAATAAGGCAATCCTCTTCAAGGAAAAGGAGGTTTCTACTCCTCTCTCAGACCCATGTATTAGAAACAGAGGGCCAACACATCTTGCAGGACAAGGCCATGTCAGCCGTGCTCCCCTTTGCGGCCTGCCCCCTGACCCACAGTGCCAGCTACTGATTTCATCGAGGCCTCCCAGGTCCTGCCTGTAACTTGTGATTGTTCTGAAGAAATTGGTGCCAAGATTTTTCAGGATGGAAATTCCATCTGTCTTTGGAAAGAGTGGTCACATGGATTCAGGGTTTCCATGAGTAACAGCCACTGAATATCCAAAACATACATTTAATTTGCCAAGTTTCCGTGGGTGGGTGAACAAAAGAGACTCAGAGGACCGTGTCCCTGACCATCGCCCATGGAATGCAGCAGCGCCGGGAGCTGAGCCCCAAGCCCGGCTGTGGCTGTTTTATTCAGCAGGTGGATTCGCGCGCTCTGTGTGTCCCCGAGTATGCGTCTGAAGTGGAAGATGACTAGAGAGCAAGAGGATTTGGGCGGAGACAGTGCCCAAAGAGAAAAGCAAAGAACTGATGTTATTAGGCAACTCTGGAGGAAGAATATCTAGAAACGTGTTACTACCCAATCCTTACCAGTGCTTGGGGGCAGATGACATATTTATTTCTTCTTTGGAGCAAATTTGAGTATAGGCTACATGACAGAGCCGCCTGTGAAGCTCGCTAAACAACACGGTTCCCTGGATGCCCTTTGGAGTCACTGGTTCTGTAGGTATGAGATGGGGCACTGCAGGCTGCATTCTGGAATAGTCCTGGCCAGGATTCTGTCATCATCAGGCCTCACCCAAAGGCTGTGCTCCCAACCCTCACTCCCTCCCCTCACCTGAGGGATGGCTTGGTCAGGCCCAGCAGGCCTGGCTTTCCCAGGGCTGTGCTTGGAAGCTGCAGGAGTAGTGGAAAGAAGGCTAGAGAGTCCTGGGTTTGGGGTCTAGCTTGGACCCTAAATGCCATGTTCTGAATATCCCAGGATTCTCTTGTTTTGGGGCACATAAGTCCCCAAACCAAGTGCTATTGGCCCAGGACTACTGTCACTAAGATGATAGTCTGGGAAGTTCCCAAGGAATTTGTTTGTGAATCTGAGATTCAGTCCTACATTCCAGTCACCTTCACTGCCATTACCTCCAAGATAATTGTGCTGTCTTGAAGATAATGAGCCAAGTTTTAATCTCAACAGCCTGGCAGGGTGTTTCCAGTTAAGTGGGGGTGTCTGTTGTTAGTTTCTACTACATTAAGATCCTCACTGGTCAGCAGTAAAAAAAAGAATGAATTGCTTATACACATGACAACTTGGGTGCATCTCAAATGCATTATGCTAAGGGACAGAAGCCACACTCAAAAGACTATATTGACTCCATTTATAGGATGTTCTAGAATGAGCAGAACAATAGGGACTACAAGCAGATTCTTGGTTGCCAGAGGCTGGGGTGGGGGAGAGAGGTTGATTACAAATGGGCATGGGGACACTTGGGGGAGTCTGTATCTTGATTGTGGTGGTAGGCAGTGGACATTGATTTACATATGTCAAAACTTATAGAACTGTACCCTGAAAAGACTAAACTTCTTTTTTTTTTTTTTTTTTTTTTTTATTGAAGGGTAGTTGACAACAGCATTGCATTACATTAGTTTCAGGTGTACAACACAGCGACTCAACATTTATATACATGATAATTCTAGGTACCAGCTATCACCATACCAAGTTGTTACAATATTTTGACTATATTCCTTATGCTATACATTACATCCCGGTTACTTATTTATTTTACAATTGGAAGTGTGTTTATATATATATATATATATATATATATATATATATATATATATATATATATATATATAGTGAGGGCATCTCTCTGTATAGGGGGGTCGATACTCAGTGCACAATCATTAATCCACCCCAAGCCCAATTTTCATCAGTCTCCAATCTTCTGATGCATAACGAACAAATTCTTACATAGTGAATAAGTTACATGGTGAACAGTGCAAGGGCAGTCATCACAGAAGCTTTCGGTTTTGCTCATGCATTATGAACTATAAACAGTCAGTTCAAATATGAATACTCATTTGATTTTTAAACTTGATTTATATGTGGATACCACATTTCTCTATTATTATTATTTTTAATAAAATGCTGAAGTGGTAGGTAGATACGAGATAAAGGTAGGAAACAGAGTTTAGTGTTGTAAGAGAGCAAATGTAGATGATCAGGTGTGTGCCTGTAGACTATGTGTTAATCCGCGCTAGACGAGGGCAATAAACATCCATGTATGCAGAAGATTTCTCTCAGAACATGAGGGGGGAGGTTCTAAGCCTCACCTCTGCTGCTCCCCATTTTCTCACCAGATGGTCCCCTGCGACTGTGCCTGTCTTAGGTTGTTCCTCCCTTGAGGAATCTTACCCGTCTCTGGCTAACCAGTCATCTTCCGGGGCCATACAGGGAAATGTGAAGTTGGTAAGTGAGAGAGAAGCCTTATCGTTTGAAAAGGTTAGCTTTTTACTTCTTTGCATATTTATGCCCTGTGGCTTCTATGCCCAGCATTTGTCTTGAGGTGTCTTTACCACTTGGAAGAATTATGATACTCGGTAAATTCGACATGTGGCACGAGTTCTATTTAAAGGTTGTGATTAGGTAGGAAGAAGAAAAGCTACAGAAGTAGCAGGCAGAAGAAAACCTGGGAAGATTGATTATTTCTTTGACATATCTTCTTGTAGAGTAACTTCAGCATGGATAGGTTTTAAACGACTAATTAAATAGTGCACACACATTAACATAATAGGAATATAGTTACCTAACCAAAGCATACCTGTAATTACCAGCCATCTCCAGTGAAACCAAGAAAACCAGTTAGGCACCTTAGGCATTTGTGAAAACTTATCTATGATATGGTGGATATTGTCCGACTGAACTTAAACAGTCTGAGAGAATTCAGATAAACTAGAACACCCCATTCCTGGGGACTGTTCATATCCCATATGTTCTTTTAACGATAAATAGTCTGTGGTTGTAAGATTTTGGAGTGCTACAATTTGCACTTCTCCTAATTCTTGGTTGAGTTCCAACAGTATAGATCCAGTCCAATTTTTGTTTTACTGCATGCACAGGCCAGCTTAGATATCTCCTTCATCTTTCCCATGGCAAGTTCAGGAACTGGTGGGATGAGTGCATCTACACCTGTGACAGTGTGTGGATCTTTGTTGAAGTTTTTTTTTTTTTTTTTTTTTTTTTTTTTCCTGATCATCTTCTGTCATGAGTCTTCCCGAGAGTGCTGATGTTGGAAGTTCTTTTTCATATCGTATCTTAGTTCATTTTCGGGGTAGCCAAATTAGGCTTTGATCCTCTGTATAAACACAAACAGACCCTTTGCCTACACTTTTATATGTCCTTTATATCATTGTGTAGAACTCATTAGAGGTCACCACATAGGAACTGCATTTTTTTTTTTTAATCATTAACCTACACTTACATGACGAATACTTTGTTTACTAGGCTCTCCCCTATACCAGGTCCCCCCTATATACTCCTTTACAGTCACTGTCCATCAGCGTAGCAACCTGTTGTAGAATCACTACTTGTCTTCTCTGTGTTGTACAGCCCTCCCCTTTCTCCCACCCCGCTATGGATGCTAATCTTAATACCCCCCTACTTCTCCCCCCCTTATCCCTCCCTACCCACCCATCCTCCCCAGTCCCTTTCCCTTTGGTACCTGTTAGTCCATTCTTGAGTTCTGTGATTCTGCTGCTGTTTTGTTCCTTCAGTTTTTCCTTTGTTCTTATATTCCACAGATGAGTGAAATCATTTGGTATTTCTCTTTCTCCGCTTGGCTTGTTTCACTGAGCAAAATACCCTCCAGCTCCATCCATGTTGCTGCAAATGGTTGGATTTGCCCTTTTCTTATGGCTGAGTAGTATTCCATTGTGTATATGTACCACATCTTCTTTATCCATTCATCTATCGATGGACATTTAGGTTGCTTCCAATTCTTGGCTATTGTAAATAGTGCTGCAATAAACATAGGGGTGCACTGGTCTTTCTCATACTTGATTGCTGCATTCTTAGGGTAAATTCCTAGGAGTGCGATTCCTGGGTCAAATGGTAAGTCTATTTTGAGCATTTTGATGTACCTCCATACTGCTTTCCACAATGGTTGAACAAGTTTACATTCCCACCAGCAGTGTAGGAGGGTTCCCCTTTCTCCACAGCCTCGCCAACATTTGTTGTTCTCTGTCTTTTGGATGGCAGCCATCCTTACTGGTGTGAGGTGATACCTCATTGTAGTTTTAATTTGCATTTCTCTGATAATTAGCGATGTGGAGCATCTTTTCATGTGTCTGTTGGCCATCTGTATTTCTTTTTTGGAGAACCGTCTGTTCAGTTCCTTTGCCCATTTTTTAATTGGGTTATTTGTTTTTTGTTTGTTGAGGCGTGTGAGCTCTTTATATATTCTGGACGTCAAGCCTTTATCAGATGTGTCATTTTCAAAGATATTCTCCCATACTGTAGGGTTCCTTTTTGTTCTATTGATGGTGTCTTTTGCTGTACAGAAGCTTTTCAGCTTAATATAGTCCCACTTGTTCATTTTTGCTGTTGTTTTCCTTGCCCGGGGAGATATGTTCAAGAAGAGGTCACTCATGTTTATGTCTAAGAGGTTTTTGCCTATGTTTTCTTCCAAGAGTTTAATGGTTTCGTGACTTACATTCAGGTCTTTGATCCATTTGGAGTTTACTTTTGTATATGGGGTTAGACGATGGTCCAGTTTCATTCTCCTACATGTAGCTGTCCAGTTTTGCCAGCACCATCTGTTGAAGAGACTGTCATTTCGCCATTGTATGTCCATGGCTCTTTTATCAAATATTAATTGACCATATATGTCTGAGTTAATGTCTGGATTGTCTAGTCTGTTCCATTGGTCTGTGGCTCTGTTCTTGTGCCAGTACCAAATTGTCTTGATTACTATGGCTTTATAATAGAGCTTGAAGTTGGGGAGTGAGATCCCCCCTACTTTATTCTTCTTTCTCAGGATTGCTTTGGCTATTCGGGGTCTTTGGTGGTTCCATATGAATTTTTGAATTATTTGTTCCAGTTCGTTGAAGAATGTTGCTGGTAGTTTCATAGGGATTGCATCAAATCTGTATATTGCTTTGGGCAGGATGGCCATTTTGACGATATTAATTCTTCCTAGCCATGAGCATGGGATGCGTTTCCATCTGTTAGTGTCCCCTTTAATTTCTTTTAAGAGTGACTTGTAGTTTTCAGAATATAAGTCTTTCACTTCTTTGGTTAGGTTTATTCCTAGGTATTTTATTTTTTTTGATGCAATTGTGAATGGAGTTGTTTTCCTGATTTCTCTCTCTGTTGGTTCATTGTTGGTATATAGGAAAGCCACAGATTTCTGTGTGTTGATTTTGTATCCTGCAACTTTGCTGTATTCCGATATCAGTTCTAGTAGTTCTGGGGTGGAGTCTTTAGGGTTTTTTATGTACAGTATCATGTCATCTGCAAATAGTGACAGTTTGACTTCTTCTTTGCCAATCTGGATTCCTTGTATTTTTTTGTTTTGTCTGATTGCCGTGGCTAGGACCTCTAGTACAATGTTAAATAACAGTGGGGAGAGTGGGCATCCCTGTCTAGTTCCCGATCTCAGCGGAAATGCTTTCAGCTTCTCGCTATTCAATATAATGTTGGCTGTGGGTTTTTCATAGATGGCCTTTATTATGTTGAGGTACTTGCCCTCTATTCCCATTTTGCTGAGAGTTTTTATCATGAATGGATGTTGAACTTTGTCAAATGCTTTTTCAGCATCTATGGAGATGATCATGTGGTTTTTGTCTTTCTTTTTGTTGATGTGGTGGATGATATTGATGGACTTTCGAATGTTGTGCCATCCTTGCATCCCTGGGATGAATCCCACTTGGTCATGGTGTACGATGGTTTTGATGTATTTTTGAATTCGGTTTGCTAAAATTTTGTTGAGTATTTTTGCGTCTACGTTCATCAGGGATATTGGTCTGTAGTTTTCTTTTTTGGTGGTGTCTTTGCCTGGTTTTGGTATTAGGGTGATGTTAGCTTCATAGAATGAGTTTGGGAGTATCCCCTCCTCTTCTATTTCTTGGAAAACTTTAAGGAGAATGGGTATTATGTCTTCCCTGTATGTCTGATAAAATTCCGAGGTAAATCCATCTGGCCCGGGGGTTTTGTTCTTTGGTAGTTTTTTGATTACCGCTTCAATTTCGTTGCTGGTAATTGGTCTGTTTAGATTTTCTGTTTCTTTTTGGGTCAGTCTTGGAAGGTTGTATTTTTCTAGGAAGTTGTCCATTTCTCCTAGGTTTCCCAGCTTGTTAGCATATAGGTTTTCATAGTAGTCTCTAATAATTCTTTGTATTTCTGCGGGATCTGTTGTGATTTTTCCTTTCTCATTTCTGATACTGTTGATTTGTGTTGACTCTCTTTTCCTCTTAATAAGTCTGGCTAGAGGCTTATCTATTTTGTTTATTTTCTCGAAGAACCAGCTCTTGGTTTCATTGATTTTTGCTATTGTTTTATTCTTCTCAATTTTATTTATTCCTTCTCTGATCTTTATTATGTCCCTCCTTCTGCTGACCTTAGGCCTCATTTGTTCTTCTTTTTCCAATTTTGATAGTTGTGACATTAGACCGTTCATTTGGGATTGCTCTTCCTTTTTTAAATATGCTTGGAGTGCTATATACTTTCCTCTTAAGACTGCTTTTGCTGCGTCCCACAGAAGTTGGGGCTTAGTGTTGTTGTTGTCATTTGTTTCCATATATTGCTGGATCTCCATTTTGATTTGGTCATTGATCCATTGATTATTTAGGAGCGTGTTGTTTAGCCTCCATGTGTTTGTGAGCCTTTTTGCTTTCTTTGAACAGTTTATTTCTAGTTTAATGCCTTTGTGGTCTGAAAAGTTGGTTGGTAGGATTTCAATCTTTTGGAATTTACTGAGGCTCTTTTTGTGTCCTAGTATGTGGTCTATTCTGGAGAAAGTTCCATGTGCACTTGAGAAGAATGTGTATCCTGTTGCTTTTGGATGTAGAGTTCTGTAGATGTCTATTAGGTCCATCTGTTCTAGTGTGTTGTTCAGTGCCTCTGTGTCCTTACTTATTTTCTGTCTGGTGGATCTGTCCTTTGGAGTGAGTGGTGTGTTGAAGTCTCCTAGAATGAATGCATTGCATTCTATTTCCTCCTTTAGTTCTGTTAATATTTGTTTCAGGTATGTTGGTGCTCCTGTATTGGGTGCATATATATTTATAATGGTTATATCCTCTTGATGGACTGAGCCCTTTATCATTATGTAATGTCCTTCTTTGTCTTTTGTCACTTTCTTTATTTTGAAGTCTGTTTTGTCTGATACCAGAATTGCAACACCTGCTTTCTTCTCTCTGTTGTTTGCTTGAAATATCTTTTTCCATCCCTTGACTTTAAGTCTGTGCGCGTCTTTGGGTTTGAGGTGAGTCTCTTGTAAGCAGCATATGGATGGATCTTGCTTTTTTATCCATTCTATTACTCTGTGTCTTTTGATTGGTGCATTCAGTCCATTTACATTTAGGGTGATTATTGAAAGGTATGAATTTATTGCCATTGCAGGCTTTAAGTTTGTGGTTACCAAAGGTTTAGGGTTAGCTTCTTTACTGTCTTACTGTCTAACTTAACTCGCTTGTTGAGCTATTATAAACACAATCTGATGATTCTTTATTTCTCTCCCTTCTTATTCCTCCTCCTCCCTTCTTCATATGTTGGGTGTTTTGTTGTGTGCTCTTTTTAGGAGTGCTCCCATCTAGAGCAGTCCCTGTAGGATGCCCTGTAGAGGTGGTTTGTGGGAGGCAAATTCCCTCAACTTTTGCTTGTCTGGGAATTGTTTAATCCCTCCTTCATATTTAAATGATATTCGTGCTGGATACAGTAGTCTTGGTTCGAGGCCCTTCTGTTTCATTGCATTAAGTATATCATGCCATTCTCCTCTGGCCTGTAGGGTTTCTGTTGAGAAGTCTGATGATAGCCTGATGGGTTTTCCTTTGTAGGTAACCTTTTTTTTCTCTCTGGCTGCTTGTAATACTTTGTCCTTGTCTTTGATCTTTGCCATTTTAATTATTATGTGTCTTGGTGTTGCCCTCCTTGGATCCCTTGTCATGGGAGTTCTGTGTACCTCTGTGGTCTGAGAGGCCATTTCTTCCCCTAGTTTGGGGAAATTTTCAGCAATTATTTCTTCAAAGACATTTTCTATCCCCTTTTCTCTCTCTACTTCTTCTGGAATACCTATGATTCTTATATTATTCCTTTTATATTGATCACTCAGCTCTCTTAAAATTCTTTCATTCCTGGAGATCCTTTTATCTCTCTCTGCATCAGCTTCTCTGCGTTCCTGTTCTCTGTTTTCTAGTCCATTAATGGTCTCTTGCATCTCGTCCATTCTGTTTTGAAGTCCTTCCAGAGCTTGTTTTATTTCTGAATTCTCCTTCCTTAGTTCTTGCATATTTCTCTGCAAGTCCATCAGCATGGTTATGACTTTTGTTTTGAATTCTTTTTCAGGTAGACTGGCTAAATCTATCTCCCCAGATTCCTTCTCAGGGGAAGATGTAGCAGATGCCGAAGCTGTCTGGGTTAGTCTTGTCTGGATCATATTTTTTTGCCTTTTCATGTTGACAGGTGCTATTGACTGTCAGCTGGGAGGGCCAAAATTTTCACTTGCTACTGGCCTTTCTTTACTGGGGCAACTACGACCCCTAGTGGCTTGTGTTGGGTAATTGCGTGTAGAGTGGGTCTTTGTGTCTTGCCTGGCCGGAAGGGAGAAATTTCCCTTTCTGTGGGCGGAATTTGTCTCAGGCTGCTTCTCTGCTTTCGCAGCGCCCGGTGGGGTGATGGATGGGGGGGCTGCTTGACTGTTTGCCTCCGTGAGGGGTCTCAGAGCTGTTGCCCAGGGGGTTAGTGCACCCGGTTTTCCCTGTAATTTCCTGCTGCTGTACTGTGACCTGGGTTGTTTCCGTCAAGCTGTTAAGTCCCTGTCCCTTTAAGACTTTCAAAAAGCCCCCGCTTTTCTTTGTCACAGGGGCATCAGCTTCAGCACCCGCTCAGAGGTCTTACTCCCTGTTCCCCCAGTATCCAGGGCCCCCTGGGCACGTACTGTGTCTGCACTCTGGCCCGGATGGCTGGGGCTGGGTGTTCGGCAGTCCTGGGCTCCGTCTCCCTCCCGCTCTGCCTATTGTTCTCCCGCCGGGAGCTGGGGGGAGGGGCGCTCGGGTCCCACCGGGCCGGGGCTTGTATCTTACCCCTTTCACCAGTCGCTGGGTTCTCGCTGGTGTAGCTGCAGTCTGGCCACTGTCCTGCGTCTTCTGGTCTCTCTTTTAGGGCTAGTTGTGTTTGTTGTATTTTCAAAAGTATATATGTTTTTGGGAGGAGATTCCCACTGTCCTACTCACGCCGCCATGTTGGCTCCGCCTAAGACTGAACTTCTTATATGTAATTGATACCCAGATTAAAAGACAATGGGCTGGGGTGAGGGAAGAGGTGAGTTAGCTTGCCCAAGGTCAGAGCCAGGGATTCAAACAGGTTGTGTTGAACTCCTGCATCCAGACTTTGATGTTCTGCAATGCAACCGCTCACAAAGCGCAGGTGGAAGGGGCACTTCCAGAAATGGTGTTGTGTCGGTGCTCAGGAGTCAGACAAAGGAGTCAGCATCAGGGACACCACATCGTTGGGAGAGGAGCTGTGTTCTAGTCATAGTTTTGATACCTTCTAGATTTATAACTTTGGGTAAGCTAATTTATCTATCTAAAATCTTGGTTTCTCATCTTTTAAATAATTTCTCCTTTGTTAAAAGAGAGCAATGAAAGCTGTCAGAAATAAGTCCCTGTTGGGAGGCACTAATGTCATTGTAAGCGGCAGCGCCAGCCCTGTTACTCTCCCGCCAGCTAACTGGGCCAAGCCTCTCTACCTCTCCGTGCCCTCCTTTCCATCTATAAAAGGAAGACAGCAACTATATCTACATCATCGACTGCTGTGTGTCTTACAGGCAAGAGTTCCTTAAGGCACTTAGCAGAATGCCTGGTGCACGGTAAGCATCAATGAGCATTTGCTCTTCTTATATTATCATCCTCAACGTCATGATGAAGCTGAACCAACGACGTCCTTGCAAGGTGAGCAGGAACAGATTCCCTTTGTGTGTGCTTGGCTGGGGCTCAAGGGAAGGCAGGGTGAGAGCAGGGTCCATGGCAACCTTGCTTGGACCACGAAGGGCGATGGGCGTTTTGGTGCAGACAGCTCTTCTGTTTACACAGGCCGGCCTTTTATCTGCCTTGATGCACAGTGCCGTCAGGATGGCTGGGTCAGAAGTTCACGCAGTGAACACACTCCCCATCCACACGTAGGTCCTGTTGCCGAGGCTCTCACATTTTAGACCCCTTTTCTTTTCTCACTCAGGATCTGCACATCCCTTCCTGCAATACAGTTTCCATCTAGCCTCTGCTGCAACGTGAACAAGATTCAAATGAAGGGTCATTCAAAGTCCCAATGTTAATGAGGGAAGGACTCAAATGCTTGGAGCAATTTGTACAGATACTGTGCAAATTGCGTCTACTCATTTTTATTCCTCTGTTACTATCACACTCTCTCTGTTCCTTCTCAGTCTGAAGCAGACACCTGGAGTGGGTCTGCTTGCTTAGTATGTCTGCAGGATGATAGCCCCTTACTGGTTTGACAGTGCTGTGTGGAAATTCACCCGTGGGCACTGAGGCTGGCCAGCTCTGCCAGGCAGCACACACCATCACCCCTCATGGTTCTGGCTGAAGGCTCTCGGACATCAGCAACATCAGAATCTCCTGGGGACAGGGTGAGTGGGACTAAGTACAAGCTCCTGGGAGGGGCCCTGGACCTTTGCCTCTCTAGCTAATTCCTAGGTGAACCTAATCCTCTCAGCTCAGGGGCCAAACCTCTGGAACCTCTGTTCATGACTGTTGGGGGAGGTAACAAACTGCAGCAGTGATCAGAAGATGACAACAGAGTTGCTGGCAGCCACTCCCGCCAAGTAAGAGGAAGGGCCGACTGTAGATCAAATCAAAAGGAAAATTGGGGGTTTTTCCCAAGCTTGACAGTTAACCATCTGCCAGCAGCTTCCACCAAACATTCTTAATTGGGCTCAAACTACAGGACCGAGAAAGAAGGTAATGGTAAAAGATCTGTTCAAAAAATGAACAACCGATGAGGGGCCAGAAACCAGGTGGACAAAGATGAATACCAGAACATAACTGGTATTCAAAGGGCAGAGCTAAAAATACCCTGCGGAGTGTGCCACTCAAGGTGAGGAGAGGTCAGAGCAGCGAGACAGTAAAAAGTGAGCCGCTTAGGCGTGGGCGTGCTATCTGTCGCGGGCGGGGGCAAGCAGAGGGGCCCAAGTCTGTAAAGGGGATATGGCTGCCTGAGAGCAGCCTGCTTTTATGAGCTGGTGCCTAAATAAATCCTACCATGGGCAGCTGATGGTTAAAGGAAACAGGCAGGAATCAACAATTCTCTAAAGAGTTAGGTGAGCAGAGGTGTTGTGTTTTTAAGAAACATATTTGATAAAACTATGAGATACTATCAAAAGAACCAGACAACTCTGTCATTCATTCATTCATTCCACAGACACTTACTGGGTACTTAGGCTGTTCTAGGCACTGGGAATACAGATGACAAAACAGCAAAACCTCTGTTTTTATAGAGTTTACATCCCACAGGATAGAGAGAGCTCCAAATACACACACACACACAGAGATCACATTTTATATTTATATAGTAGCTGGTGATCAAAGCTACAAAGAAAATAAAGCAGAAGAGGACTGAGAAGGATGGGGAGTTGCTGTGTTACATGTGTGTTGGAGAGACTTCTCTTGTCGGGTGGCATTTGAGCAGATGTTAAGAAATGAGGAATGGTGTCTGATAAGGGTCTAGTATCCAGAAGAACCCTTAGAACTCAACAACAAAAAGGTGAACAATCCAATTTAAAAAATGGACAAAGCAACCCCCTTCCTGCTACAGTCCTATCACAGGACCACTCTCTAGCAAAAAAAAAAAAAAAATGGACAAAGCACTTGGCAGACATTTCTCCCCAAAAGATACACAAACGGCAACAAGCACAAGAAAAGATGCTCAGCAGCTTATACCTTACACTGAACACCGTTAGTCATGGGAGAAATGCCTATCAAACCACTTCACACCCACTGGGATGGCTGTCATTTAAAACATGGCAGTAAGAGCCCGTGAGCATGTGCATGGGGCCAGAAGGCAGCCCTCCCTGTGAGATCCACCGCACCCGCTGTCTTCCGAATGCCGGCCTGTGCTCCGCACCCACCGCCAGCAGCCCCAGACCCGCGGCTGAGGTGCTTCCCAGCCACCTGCACTCTCTGCTGGGCCAGTTTTTTGGGAGCCACCTGAAAGAGAGGCCCACCTCCTCAGCAGCTCAGGGGGAGAGTGGGGGGTAGGAGGGTCAGCCGAAGCAGCCATGGGTGACTTGCTGGCTCCCCAGAGGTCAGGTCCATGGCTCCTGCTGGCCTCTGGTGTGTCAGACTCTTATTTCAAGCACAAGCACCCACTCCTGTTTTCACTTCCTGATGCTGTGCTCAGCATTGTTCCTTGTTTTGTAATCTTCATCACCCCTGCTGGACCACAAGCATCTTGGGGGCAGGCGCCTCATCTTACCATTCAGCCCGCTGTGCAGGAGGGCACACCTCAACAGGCAGTGTCCTCCCTGAAGGGCCAAGAATTGGTTCTTGGGGAACAAAAATATGTTTATGTATAAAGCACAGATGTATATAGAGTATGTAAACAGATACATAGCCTAGTGTGGTAGTACAATTTCATGGGGGTTGGGGGAGGTTAGAAAACATTGCCTGAAATGGCTTGAGGGGATGGATACAAATAAAATGAAAAAGCCTGAAAAACCTTGGAACAGTTAAATGCATCAGAATCTCATCTTGAGAAGGGATCGTAAATCCTGCTCCTAGGGCTGTTGTGAGGCTTTAATGAGGTAACAGGTGTCCCGCCTTGGGGATGTGGCACACGGCAGACACACACCAATTGTAAGATTTCTTCCACTTGATGCTCTGGTTGCCTGAGAGTAGACCCTCCCGGAACCTGGCCATTCCCAGTTCCTCTGGCCACTCCATCAGTCGCCTACCTGTGCCCCTGCCCATTGGGTGCTACAGGCACAGGTAAAGTGTCCGTCATTTGGGTTCAGTGGGCCCCTGTCATTCACAGGTGAGGTGGGTCCACACTCCGCCAAGGACTGCAGCCCTGTTCCCACCAGTGACCACATAGGCTGGGCCACAGGGAGTCCAAGCAGCCCCTTTCTAGAGCCCTTCACCCCTGCTGGCTGGCCGTCCCTCCTCTACCTCCAGCTCCGCACTAGCCAGGAGACAGTCTCTGAGCAGAGCGCTCTCAAGAGGGCTCCTGCAATTGAAAAGACAGATAGTGACAAGTGCTGGAGAGGATGGCAAGAAATGGGAACCCGCTGGCACTGCTGGTGGGAATGTAAAATGGTGCAGGCACCTTAGAACATCTGCTAGTTCCTCAAACGGTTCTACATGGAGTTAGCATGTGACCCAGTAATTCCACTCCTGCATATGCATGGACCCAAGAGAAATGAAAACCTGTCCACACAAAAGCTTGTACATGAATGTTCCTAGTAGTATTACACAAAATAGCAGAAATGTAGGAACAACCCAAATATCCATCAACTGATGCACAGACAACATGTGGTATATCCATAAACGCAGAGACTATTTGGCAATAAAAAGAAATTAAGTCTTGATACGTGCCACAACATGGAAATCATTACACTAAATAAAACATTATGCTAATGTTCGTACTAAGTGAAGGAAGTCCTGTGTGGTTCCTTTTATATATAATGATTGGAAGAGGCAAATCCATAGCGACAGAAAATAGATTAGCGGTTGCCTGGGCTGGGGGTGGGGTGGAGGCCGCAGGCTGGGGAGAAATGGTGCGGGATCACTAATGGATATGGGGTTTCTTTTTAGGATAATGAAAATGTTCTAAAACTCTGCTGATGCTTGTACAACTCTGTACATAGTCTAAAACCATTGATTTTTATACTTTAATTGGAGGAATTGTATGGTATGTGAATGATATCTCAAAAAAGCTGTTACAAAAATAAAAAGAGGGCTCATGGGCAGCTGCCTTCCTGGTCTCTAGAAACCTAAGTTTGTTCTTGTGGGTGGGCTTCAAGTCAGACCGTGGCTGACCTCTTGGCAGGCTGGCCCACACCTCCACAGCGGTTCAGTGAGGTTAATGGAAATTGTTTGGGGGCATCTGCTCCTTCTTTGAGAGCCACATCCTTGCCTCCTGAGAAGAGCAGATCCCAGGAAGCTACGTTTGTTCTGTATGACCTGCCTCTCTGCCATAGCAGATGGGGTCGGGGCAGGCAGCCAGCCCCAACAGGCCACATGTATTCTTTCTCTGGAATTCAACACTGGAGCCCAAGGGCCTCCTGCCTGTGTCTGGACTGCCACCTGTGAACTCAGAAGCAGGTTTTCCACACATGCATGGACTCACAGAAAGCCAGTCAGCGGGGAAAAAAGAGCAAACCGCTTACATGTAGAGCAGAGACCAGACCAGAGACAGCACCTACTTCTCACTGCAGGGTCTTCTGGAGATGCTTCCCTGCATTTGTGGGGGGCCATAAGGCACCCCACTCCCTTATAATAAATTCTCCTTTTTTGCCTAAATAGTTCAAATAGATTTGTTACTTATAGATAGAGTCCCAGCTAACATAGAGAGAAAGGCTTTGGAGACTTTCAAAATTTGCATTCCTAGCTCTGCTTAACTAAGGGAAAAGTGCTATGCAAACTAGGATGTGAGGTGGGTAAGAGGGGTGGTTCCCAGGCCTTCCAAATACTGACTTTGAGAGGCAGGGCTGGGTGAGTATTATGGTGGCCCCCTGATGCATCAAATACAAAGCCCAAGCTGTTCATAAATAAGAACTAGGAAGGACACAAAAATTTCTTTTAAAAGTCACTTCTATGGGGCATTTAAAAGGACATTTGTATACCTTTGGACACACCAGTCCCCATTCCCAAGAATCTACTGTTCAGAAATGCCCACATCATTGTGAAAAGGTATATGAACAAGCTTGTTCATTATAGCTTTGTTTCTACCCATGTAAGTGTCTGGGTTCTGGAGTCAAAATGTTTCAATCCTGAGTCTGCCACTTCACAGTGGCATCACCTCAAGTAAATGATCAGCCACTTATCCTCCACTTCCTCATCTATAATAGAGCCAACCACATGGATTTGGGCTCTTTGCAAAGATTAAATGAATATAATCCACATGAAAGCTTTCTCATAGTCCCTGGCCCATAGTCAGTGCTCAATAAATCTTAGCTCTCATTATCATTACTAGCAGAGAAAGAGTGGCAATGGAAATTTCCAGCAATAAGGAGATGATTTACTGAATTACGGCACATCCTTATTGTTCAAGGCACGTGAGAGCAGGGAGCTTGTCTGATCCCTATGGTAACACCCAGCTCAGTGCCTGGCACATAGTGGCCACTCAGGGAGTATGTGAAGGATGAATGGCATGCAGAATGAAAGAAGCTGCTCACAGTGTGTTAATATGGAAAGATTGTAGAAAAATATGTACAACATGATTCCCCTTTTGAAGGGGAAAAAAGATACACAGTCTATATAAGGAGAATGTGTTAATTACACAACCACAAGTAAAACATGGGAGGCATACCAAACCATTAATGGTTCTGATGGAGAGGCTTATGGTGTTTACTTTTTTATTGTAGCTCACCTCATATTATAGTTATTTAAGCGCTTGTCTTGGCCTGTCTATCTGATGAACTCTACTGACTTAACTTACTCATCCCTCTTGCCCACTCACCTAACATTTATTCTGGGCTTAGTAGAGTTTAGTAAATTGACACTGGATTGAATTGCTAAGTATTGCTTCCCCTGTCCCCACCCACACTATGATCAGCACTTATTCAAGATCACACAGCTCCTCTTCAATGTTCTCATTTTAAATCTAAGTCCTGAAATTTTATATTAAATATGCTATCGACTTGTCTATTCTGTACCCCTCAGGACCTAATGCAGAGTGATCTTTAGTAGGTGGGTAGAAAATATTAGCTAAATGGATGATCTGAACAATGAAAAGGCCGCAGGAGCCCACCACTGTTTGAGGTCTGCCTTTGCCTGGAGGTTTACTCTTCTCAGTGGCAGGAGAGACCCACAGATCCCTGTGTGCTAGAAGCCCTCCTCCTCTCAAGACATCTCTCAAGGCTTTCTGCATAGTGGACTGTGGAATTGGTATTAACATGAACAGAATATTCATTTCTTGTCTCAGAAGCCAAATGTATCTATTTGTGTATTTGTGTGACCTGTGCTTATTCATTCAGTGAAGATGGAAAGGCACACAATGTCCCAGCTGTTGGGCCTGGCTCCGACGATGACAGAAAAATGAAGAAGGCAGGGTCCTGTTCTTAAGGGACAGAGTCTCTTGCTCTCAACTTCTCCTTTTTATCAGCTTGAGCACCAATCCCTAGCAGCCTTCTGCTTTTTAAAAAAGGTTTCCCCAAATGACAACAACAACACTAAGCACCAACTTCTGTGGGACGCAGCAAAAGCAGTCTTAAGAGGAAAGTATATAGCACTCCAAGCATATTTAAAAAAGGAAGAGCAATCCCAAATGAACGGTCTAATGTCACAACTATCGAAATTGGAAAAAGAAGAACAAATGAGGCCTAAGGTCAGCAGAAGGAGGGACATAATAAAGATCAGAGAAGAAATAAATAAAATTGAGAAGAATAAAACAATAGCAAAAATCAATGAAACCAAGAGCTGGTTCTTCGAGAAAATAAACAAAATAGATAAGCCTCTAGCCAGACTTATTAAGAGGAAAAGAGAGTCAACACAAATCAACAGTATCAGAAATGAGAAAGGAAAAATCACAACAGATCCCGCAGAAATACAAAGAATTATTAGAGACTACTATGAAAACCTATATGCTAACAAGCTGGGAAACCTAGGAGAAATGGACAACTTCCTAGAAAAATACAACCTTCCAAGACTGACCCAAAAAGAAACAGAAAATCTAAACAGACCAATTACCAGCAACGAAATTGAAGCGGTAATCAAAAAACTACCAAAGAACAAAACCCCCGGGCCAGATGGATTTACCTCGGAATTTTATCAGACATACAGGGAAGACATAATACCCATTCTCCTTAAAGTTTTCCAAGAAATAGAAGAGGAGGGGATACTCCCAAACTCATTCTATGAAGCTAACATCACCCTAATACCAAAACCAGGCAAAGACACCACCAAAAAAGAAAACTATAGACCAATATCCCTGATGAACGTAGACGCAAAAATACTCAACAAAATCTTAGCAAACCGAATTCAAAAATACATCAAAACCATCGTACACCATGACCAAGTGGGATTCATCCCAGGGATGCAAGGATGGCACAACATTCGAAAGTCCATCAATATCATCCACCACATCAACAAAAAGAAAGACAAAAACCACATGATCATCTCCATAGATGCTGAAAAAGCATTTGACAAAGTTCAACATCCATTCATGATAAAAACTCTCAGCAAAATGGGAATAGAGGGCAAGTACCTCAACATAATAAAGGCCATCTATGAAAAACCCACAGCCAACATTATATTGAATAGCGAGAAGCTGAAAGCATTTCCTCTGAGATCGGGAACTAGACAGGGATGCCCACTCTCTCCACTGTTATTTAACATAGTACTAGAGGTCCTAGCCACGGCAATCAGACAAAACAAAAAAATACAAGGAATCCAGATTGGCAAAGAAGAAGTCAAACTGTCACTATTTGCAGATGACATGATACTGTACATAAAAAACCCTAAAGACTCCACCCCAGAACTACTAGAACTGATATCGGAATACAGCAAAGTTGCAGGATACAAAATCAACACACAGAAATCTGTGGCTTTCCTATATACCAACAATGAACCAACAGAAAGAGAAATCAGGAAAACAACTCCATTCACAATTGCATCAAAAAAAATAAAATACCTAGGAATAAACCTAACCAAAGAAGTGAAAGACTTATATTCTGAAAACTACAAGTCACTCTTAAAAGAAATTAAAGGGGACACTAACAGATGGAAACGCATCCCATGCTCATGGCTAGGAAGAATTAATATCGTCAAAATGGCCATCCTGCCCAAAGCAATATACAGATTTGATGCAATCCCTATGAAACTACCAGCAACATTCTTCAATGAACTGGATCAAATAATTCAAAAATTCATATGGAACCACCAAAGACCCCGAATAGCCAAAGCAATCCTGAGAAAGAAGAATAAAGTAGGGGGGATCTCACTCCCCAACTTCAAGCTCTATTATAAAGCCATAGTAATCAAGACAATTTGGTACTGGCACAAGAACAGAGCCACAGACCAATGGAACAGACTAGAGAATCCAGACGTTAACTCAGACATATATGGTCAATTAATATTTGATAAAGGAGCCATGGACATACAATGGCGAAATGACAGTCTCTTCAACAGATGGTGCTGGCAAAACTGGACAGCTACATGTAGGAGAATGAAACTGGACCATCGTCTAACCCCATATACAAAAGTAAACTCAAAATGGATCAAAGACCTGAATGTAAGTCATGAAACCATTAAACTCTTGGAAGAAAACATAGGCACAAACCTCTTAGACATAAACATGAGTGACCTCTTCTTGAACATATCTCCCCGGGCAAGGAAAACAACAGCAAAAATGAACAAGTGGGACTATATTAAGCTGAAAAGCTTCTGTACAGCAAAAGACACCATCAATAGAACAAAAAGAAACCCTACAGTATGGGAGAATATCTTTGAAAATGACACATCCGATAAAGGCTTGACGTCCAGAATATATAAAGAGCTCACACGCCTCAACAAACAAAAAACAAATAACCCAATTAAAAAATGGGCAAAGGAACTGAACAGACGGTTCTCCAAAAAAGAAATACAGATGGCCAACAGACACATGAAAAGATGCTCCACATCGCTAATTATCAGAGAAATGCAAATTAAAACTACAATGAGGTATCACCTCACACCAGTAAGGATGGCTGCCATCCAAAAGACAAACAACAACAAATGTTGGCGAGGCTGTGGAGAAAGGGGAACCCTCCTACACTGCTGGTGGGAATGTAAACTTGTTCAACCATTGTGGAAAGCAGTATGGAGGTACATCAAAATGCTCAAAACAGACTTACCATTTGACCCAGGAATTGCACTCCTAGGAATTTACCCTAAGAATGCAGCAATCAAGTATGAGAAAGATCAGTGCACCCCTATGTTTATCGCAGCACTATTTACAATAGCCAAGAATTGGAAGCAACCTAAATGTCCATCGATAGATGAATGGATAAAGAAGATGTGGTACATATACACAATGGAATACTACTCAGCCATAAGAAAAGGGCAAATCCAACCATTTGCAGCAACATGGATGGAGCTGGAGGGTATTTTGCTCAGTGAAACAAGCCAAGCAGAGAAAGAGAAATACCAAATGATTTCACTCATCTGTGGAATATAAGAACAAAGGAAAAACTGAAGGAACAAAACAGCAGCAGAATCACAGAACTCAAGAATGGACTAACAGGTACCAAAGGGAAAGGGACTGGGGAGGATGGGTGGGTAGGGAGGGATAAGGGGGGGAGAAGTAGGGGGGTATTAAGATTAGCATCCATAGCGGGGTGGGAGAAAGGGGAGGGCTGTACAACACAGAGAAGACAAGTAGTGATTCTACAACAGGTTGCTACGCTGATGGACAGTGACTGTAAAGGAGTATATAGGGGGGACCTGGTATAGGGGAGAGCCTAGTAAACAAAGTATTCGTAAGTATTCGTCATGTAAGTGTAGATTAATGATTAAAAAAAAAAAAAAATGCAGTTCCTATGTGGTGACCTCTAATGAGTTCTACACAATAATATAAAGGACATATAAAAGTGTAGGCAAAGGGTCTGTTTGTGTTTATACAGAGGATCAAAGCCTAATTTGGCTACCCCGAAAATGAACTAAGAAACGATATGAAAGAGAACTTCCAACATCAGCACTCTCGGGAAGACTCATGCCAGAAGATGATCATCAAAAAACCCCAACAAAGATCCACGCACTGCTACAGCTGTAGATGCACTCATCCCACCAGCTCCTGGACTTGCCATGGGAATGAAGGAGATATCTAAGCTGGCCTGTGCATACAGTAAAACAACAAATTTGACTGGATCTATACTGTTGGAACTCAACCAAGAATTAGGAGAAGTGCAAATTGTAGCGCTCCAAAATCTTACAACTACAGACTATTTACTGTTAAAAGAACATATGGGATGTGAACAGTGCCCAGGAATGGGTTGTTTTAATTTGTCTGATTTTTCTCAAACTATTCAAATTCAGTTAGATAATAACCATCATATCATTGATAAGTTTTCACAAATGCCTAGGGTGCCTAACTGGTTTTCTTGGTTTCACTGGAGATGGCTGGTAATTACAGGTATGCTTTGGTTATGTAACTATACTCCTATTATGTTAATGTGTGTGCGCAATTTAAGTAGTAGCTTAAAATATATACATGCTGAAGTTACTCTACAAGAAGATATGTCAAAGAAATAATCAATCTTCCCATGTTTTCTCCCGCCTGCTACTTCTATAGCTTTTCTTCTTCCTTCCTAATTACAACGAATTCTTAAATAGAATTCGTGCCTCATATCAAATTTACCGAGTATCATAACTCCTCCAAGTGGTAAAGATACCTCAAGACAAATGCTGGGCATAGAAGCCACAGGGCATAAATATGCAAAGAAATAAAAAGCTAACCATTTCAAACAATAAGGCTTCTCTCTCACTTACCAACTTAACATTTCCCTGTGTGGCCCCGGAAGATGACTGGTTAGCCAGAGACGGGTAAGATTCCTCAAGGGAGGAACAACCTAAGACAGGCACAGTCGCTGGGGGGTCATCAGGTGAGAAATTGGGGATCAACAGAGGTGAGGCTTAGAACCTCACCCCCCCTGTTCTGAGAGAAATCTTCTGCATATGTGGATGTTTTATTGCCCTTGTCTAGCTTGGATTAACACATAGTCTACAGGCACACACCTGATCATCTACATTTGCTCTCTTACAACACTAAACTATGTTTTCTACCTTTATGTTGTATCTACCTACCACCTCAGCATCTTATTAAAAATAATAAAGAGAGAAATGTGGTATCCACATATAAATCAAGTATAAAAATCAAATGTGTATTCATATTTGAACTGACTGTTTATAGTTCATAATGCATGAGCAAAACCAAAAGTTTCTGTGATGACTGCCCTTGTGCTGTTCACCATGTAACTTATTCACTATGTAAGAATTTGTTCTCCATGTAAGAACTTGTTCGTTATGCTTCAGAAGATTGGAGACTGACGAAAATTAGGCTTGGGGTGGATTAATGATTGTGCATTGAGCATTGACTCCCCTATACAGAATTTTATTGTTGTTAACAACCATTTGATCAATAAAAATGAGAGATGCCCTAACAACAACAAAAAAAAAAAAAAAAAAAAAAAAAAAAAGAATGAACTAGTGGTTACCAAAGGGGAGGGGTGTGGGAGGGCAGGTGGGACAGGAAGGAGAAGGGGATTGAAGGGTATTATGTTTAGTACACATGGTGTGGGGGTTCACGGGGAGCACAGCGAAGGCACATAGTGAATCTGTGGCATCTTACTACACTGATGGACAGTGGCTGCATTGGGGTATGGGCGGGGACTTGATTATATGGGTAAATGTAGTAACCACACTGTTTTTTCATTTGAAACCTTCATAAGAGTGTTTATCAATCATACCTTAATAAAAAAAAAAAAAAAAAAAAAAAAAAAAAAAAAAAAAAAAGGTTTCCCACCCAGACTAGAAGAAACTCAACTCTACTCCAGTGTGTTGAACTGTCAGAGGCATCCTGCATGCTAGTCTTTCATTTTATTGTTTTTTATTGACACCAGTCCTCTGTGTCTTGTTGCCTCTGTCTTGGTTTCCTCCCACATCCTCTGAGTACCTATGTACCGTTCCTAATTGTCAGGGGCAGTGTCCACAGTCCTCCAGGAAATGCAGGCTTGACCTGACAGAGCTGGGTGGAACTGTTGTACCCTCCTGTCATTCTGTCCTGGGTTGTCACCACAATTTGGAGAGAATCTGGACATAAGTCAGAGAATATCAAAAATGTTTTTTTTCCCTCAGTGGAAACACCTACCTTTTGGGACTTAGATTTAAAACAAAAATATTTAAAACTAGCTGTATGATACTGAACGAGTCATTTCTCCTTCGTGACTGTTTACTCTCCTATGAAATAAGGCAGTGGGACCAGATGGATAGTTTTCAAATTATGCTCCAGAAAACTATTCCCTGGGAAGAGATTGTTCCAACCCCACATCTGCAACTAGAGCAGCCATAATTTAAATACTTTTCTCCCTCATTTTACATATTTTACATATTTGTTTAGTGTAAGGACTTTTTTTTCTCTCTCCTTTTTCCTCCTAATATAAAATCCTGGAGCTAAAACTAAAAAGAAAAAAAACCCCTCACTGCTAAATAATCTGTAACATCCTTCTGGCTGTCATGTTCACACACATGTGCACCTGTGTGCTATTGGCTTAACGTGTGTGCATACCTCTTGTCTGTGTTAGGTGTGCACGAGGACCTCTGCGCCCAGAATTACTTGGTGGAGAACTGGCAATGAGTCTGTAGTCTGCTTGACTTTGAAGCGCTCACTCAAAGATGACCACTTTTCATAGCAGCATTCCTAAGTGTGAATAACCTTTGGCAGCTAAAGCATAGTAAGAAATTCAACCTCTGGTGCAGGGAAAACCTGTTTTTCCAAATGCCGGAATGTTTCAGATGCACTGTGACCAGACGGTACTGGGAATTGAAGGGGTGTGGGAACAGCGCCACCTTGTGCTTCTCGCGGTCACTTTCTTGAGCAGGGCTGGCTGGTCCCAGAGGTAAGAGCAAGCCCCTTAAGGATTATGCTTCCGGAACTGGGGATTCTCAGTTTTCTGGGAAGGGACCCCGGCGGCTCTCTGTGAGCAGAGCCTAGGTTTGAGCCCAGGTCCCTTCCGGGCAGCAGGCCCAGCTGCCTGACTCAGGA
This sequence comes from Manis pentadactyla, assembly GCF_030020395.1. Taxonomy (NCBI): domain Eukaryota; kingdom Metazoa; phylum Chordata; class Mammalia; order Pholidota; family Manidae; genus Manis; species Manis pentadactyla. The sequence goes on from NC_080027.1 coordinate 52,046,090, forward strand.
GCCCTTCATTGAAAGCCGCCACACTGCTGAGGCTTACCGGAAGCTGACGCCGTTGCTGTGCCCCAGCGGGCCTAGACCAGCGGTCGGGTCTAACCAGGTGGGCCTGGGAGATCTCTGAGAGCCCCCGTCAGTCAGCAGTGCCCAGTCCCTGCTTCCTCCTAGGAAGCTTGTACAGCCTGCACTTTTCAAGGTTCCCAGGAGATGGCGCCAAAGTACTGCCGAGAACGGTCTGGCGTGACTGGCTTCCTCTGGGCACCTGGACTCCCTCTGCAGGGCCAGGGCAGGCCTTCGGTTTCTGGTGGTGTAACCAGACACCTGCTGTCCCACAACCATGGGGCCGCAGGACCGCTGTTGATGAAGGCCAGGAAGGTGCCGCTATTACTCTTCCCCCTGGTCAGTGGGAGTGGGCTCTGTGTGCCTCTTTGAACCCCAGCCTCTGCCCAGGGCATGACACCGACTGTGTGGGAAATGGGGTGCAGGATGCCATGCAAGGACTGTGCACGTCCTATGCTGGGATTTCCCATCATCACAATGACTTCAGTGTACCAGGCTGAGAGGCTGGGAGCTGGCAGAGAACTTGGGCATCATTAAGAGCTGGTATGCCTGGAATGGGCTATAAATGTATTGTGACATTGGCCCTCAGGGTCCTAACCCTTGGGATGGCTGCATGGAACCAAGAGCGGTGTACCCCTTGAGCCAATTGCCCCTGGCAACAAGCAGCCTCTTTTATTGTACAGTTGTTGTTTTCTATGCAGATATCCTCTGATTATTGAAAGTTTGCATAAGGCCACTTCACTTAGCACCTATTTTTGCTAACTAAAAGAAAGATTCTTAACTCTTAGCACACTGCCTTCCACTTGTGTGGTTGTTGCAAGATAATGCAGAAATGGCACCCAGCAGACCTAGGATCAAACCCTGACTTTGCCACTTACTAGTTTTGTGGCCATGGAGAGGTCACTTAGCCTCTGTCAGTCACTGTTCTCTCATCTATGTATTGGGGTAACATTGCCCTGCTCCAGCGATTGTTGGGAGGATTAAATGAAGTAGAGCAGATGAGTCACCGGATGCAGAGACTGGCACACAGTTTTATGGCCTGACCGTCCCACATCCCAACTTCATCTTCTTGCATCGACTCATCCATAAGCCCTTATCACTGCGTGGCATACCTGTGTCAGATTTCATGGCCCATTCAAAGGGAGCTCAAGGTTTGATTCTAGAAGGAGATTGTAATCTAGGTGGGAGGAGAGAGATGTGCCACGAAGCAACCTGAAAACAATTCTTAAGCAATACACAGGGCAGCGCACCATCCGGTGATACAGGGCCCAACAGGAGAGGCCTTCTGTGGGGCAGGAGGCTTATGTGAGAAGACCTGTGAGGAAGGGGTGAATAGAAGGGGTCCAGAAGGCAGCACAGAGTGTGGACTGGCACAGCTGATGGCAGGGAGGTGGCAGTGGAGAATGGTGTGGCAGAGGGACAGCAGAAGCAAAGAGTCCCAGAGGCAGGTATGGGAGTGGCCTGAGCTGACGCACAGTGAGGGGCAGCTGAGCCAAGATTTTCATGAAGGGGCCATCCATGAGGGTTTGCTAAGAAAATCACTGAGCTCTTGAAGCCGGGCTGAGCTGTTTGAGTGTGATGAAGCAGGCGATTGCCAGGCAGATGGAGTGAGCTGCGGAGCAGGCAGATTGTGCTGGCAGCTCCAGCAGAGGCTCTGTGAGCGAGTCCTGCAGTCACGGTGATCAGCAGACAGGTGTGACATCAGGGGCCTCTTAGCAAGAGCTGTTAACATACTGTGAGTTCCAATGGCTGGATCCCAACCCAGTAACCAGAAATGGCACTCAGCTGGCCTGTCCAACTAGTCCACAGTGACTGAGAGTGGGCAGTGGATGGGCACTGAGAGGAAACAGGGTGGAGGAAATGCATTTACAGCATATCAAAATCTGAGCCCCAGGTCCTCATTCAGTTAAGGAATAGAACAGGCTGAAACTGAGACTGGAGGTAGGAATGAGAAGAGTAGGAAGGTATCTACAGAGAGGACTGGGTGTCTGAGAAGCAGGGCTAGGCGCAAATTCATCACGCAGAAATGCACAGCCCCATGTGCACATGCCTGTATACACACACACATGCACAAGTACACATGCATAACCCCCCAATTTACATATGCATACTAATTACCCCTGGGGCCCTAAGGGAACATGCATATGCACATGTATGCAGGGGCATGTACATGCATAAATCAACACACATGTATATACACATGTTTTCCCCCACCCTGACTTCTCCTTCCAAGGCTGGAGCTGGGGCTGGAGTTGGTTTTACAGCAACCAAGCCAGAAATCATGTATCCTGCCTGGGCACTGAAACCATTTCTGATGGAGGCTTCTCTGGGCTTTGCTTGTAAACACTATTTATTTTGGAAAGCAGCTTCTCTGTTTACATATAAAAAGTTGGGACATGCAGCACTGGATTTCCCTGATCTGACATTGACCTAGAAAGATGTGCTGGCAGGCACAGCAAATGCATTGCCCCACTGTGCTAGCAGGCCACAAGTGAGTTTCCCTCTTGGCTTTGCTTTCAGAGGCTAAGATGCCAGTGAGGGTGCGCAGTGCAGCCTCTCCTCTGGAGCAGCACTCTCCCTGAAAAACTGGGGAAGCTGAGCCCACATTTGGGGGCTTCCTTCAGGCCTCGTGCTCATGGCCTTGAAGAGCAGCTGGCAGAGGGAGTCAGAGCAGCTGGGGAGGAGGCTGTCTGGAGAGGCAGCCTGTCACAGGATCTGGTGACAGAGGCCAGCTTGCAGAAAGTAATGAGCTCCAGCACATGCAGAGCAGGGATGGGGCCCAGCTATGGAGGTCCCTAGAGTGGTCATCAGCAACTTCAGCTCTGGGTGAGGTTTGAAGCAGGCTTCTGTCCCTTGGAGGTGGACAGGCTCCCAGGAAGCAGAGCTGCCAGGCCCAGCTGCAGAAGGTCACAGTCTGCTACAGGCCTGCAGGGGCCCTGGGGACTAGTTGTGTAGCATAGGAACAGAAGCAGAGAGCAGGGTCTCAGGCAGGAGCCCTGTATCCTGGTGGGAACATGAGCGTCCATGGTCTCCTTGGGGGCTCTGGGCTGTGGTCTGTTCAGAATCAAAGGAGACTTAAGAAGCAATCTACAATCCACTGCCCCCACGGAGCCACAGAATTCCTTGGAATCCTTCACCTGAGCAGGTGACTGAATTCTGTGCCTGTTAGGACCAGAGTTACATTTCACCCACCTTCCTCATAGGCTTTCATGAGGATGAAATGAGCTCAGAAATGAAGCCTGCCCAGCTGGGGCTGGTGACACAATAGTGCTCAATAAATCTGAGATCAAATCCCAGCTTCTCCGCTCACTAGCTGTGTATCCTGGGCAGGCTACTCATCTGTAGGATGCAGATAATAATAAAATGTACCTCATAGAACTGTTGGGGATTAAATGAGTTAATATAGAGAAAGCACTTTGAATAGTGCCTGGCATTTAATAAGCATGATTACTGCTTACTATGATATTAAATGTTATTCTTAATAATTTATTCATGTATTCATTCACTTCTTCATTCCACAAGTGCCTGTGTCAGACACTGAAAATACAGCAGAGAGCAATAGCCAATAAACCCTGTGGGAGGTGGAATCATGGCCCTCCAAAGACGTCCTGCAGAACCGGTAATCGTGGTGTTACATAGCAATGGGGAGTTAAGGATGCTGATCAGCTGACTGGATGATAGGGCGATTATCTTGGATTAGCCCGGTGGCCCAGGGGAATCACGAGGGTCCTCCTACAGAGAAGAGAGAGACAGGAGAGTCTGAATCAGAGAAGACGCGTGATCATGCAGCAGCCATTAGAGTGGTGTGCCTGGGCTTTGAAGATGGACAAGGATATGAGCTAAGGAGTCGGGGTGCCTCTGGAAGCTGGGAAAGGAAAGAAAACAGATTCTCCCCTGGAGCTTCCAGAAAAGACTGCGGCTCTGCCCCAGATTTTAGCCCAGTGAGACGTCTGACATCCAGAACTATAGGTCAGACAACAATTGTTTTAAGCCACTAAGTTTGTGGGAATTCGTTACAGCAGCAATAGCACTGAGCATGAACCCTTCATCATGGAGCTTACATTCTGATAGGAGACACAAGGAATAAGGAAATAAATACCTGTTGTGTAGGCTGGGTTTTCCCTTCCCTTCGCATGGGGTGGTGAGCCAGGCTGCTGAGCACAGATGAGGCAGTGGGGAGCAGGGGGCAGGACAGGCTGGCCAGAGCCTGTCAGCTGTACCCCCAGCTATGAGCCCCCACCCAGCTCCTCATGCCCCTTCATGGGCACATGGCTGGAGGGCCATCTGGGTGCTTCTAGCTCTGGTCTGACATAGGCTATGGTTCACAGGCCCCCGAGCAGGGTGGGGCTGGTGTGCTGTGTTTGGTCCAGGAGTGGATAGGTCCTGCTGCCAGAATTTGGGGCACTTAGCATGCCCCACCTGAGGCCTGCCAGTGGGGAGATGAGAACATGTGATTTGTCAAAGCGAGTCAGGAGCGAATGCCAAGACCAGGCAGCTGCACCTGTGAAAGTCTCTCCAGGTTTCTGTCATGACAAGCTCTTGATTCAGCATAATAAGGAGCACTGAATATGGGCTCGAGGTAGTTTTCACTGTGAACATCCTTGCTGCCGATATCTTTGCTGCAAGCAGTTTTGCTGCATAACTGCTTGGCCGTAAGGCAAGTTTGCCATGAAAGATAAAATCAGTGGTTGAGAGTTTGGTGTCATTTCTCCATTGACTAAGTTCCATTTTTATATTCAGTGGTCCCCCGTTATCTGAGATTTCAGTTACTCCAGTCAACCACAGTCTGGAAGCAGAGGATCCTCCTTCTGACGAATCATCAGAAGGCCAATGGTCACCTAGCTCTACGTCATGCCTGCATCATCCCCTCACTTCAGCTCATCACGGCATTTTATCGCCTCACATCCTCACAAGAAGGGTGAGTGCTATATAATGAGATATTTTGAGAGAGAGAGAGACCACTTCACATAACTTTCAACACAGTCTTGTTATAGTTGTTCTATTTCATTATTAGTTATTGTTTTTAATCTCTTATTGTGCCTAATTTATAAATTAAACTTTATTGTAGGTATGTATATATAGTAAAAAACATGGTATACAGTGGGTTTGGCATCATCCGTGGTTTTAGGCACCCACTGGAGATCTTAGAACAGGAGGGGAGACTATATAACCCTTAGCTGGCCCTCATAATGGTCTGAACAGTGACAAGAGGAGGTAGTGGTCTTAAAATAGTGGAAGATAACTGCACATATCAACTTAATAGAAAATACAGGGATAAAACTTCCTCTAAGTGTGGAATAAGAGTGTAGAGCCAGATCGCATACTATAGTATACTAGAAAATGATAGTATCTCAGTTACAATGATAAGGCTCATTGCAAATGTATTACAGCATTATTATTTCTTTCACATTTCCCATAGCACTTTGGAACGTTTACCAATGAACATGCAACAATATGCCAGGACATGGAACAATATGCCAAGAATGAACAACAGTGTTAGAAGCCTTTCCCAGCACAATACAAATCTCAGTTATGAATATACATCCCAGTATTTGGAAACTGATCTCTCTGTTAATGACAGAAGGAATAATAAATTTTATTAATTTTTTTCAGGTTTCATTATGTCTTTTTTAATGCCCTCCTTTTATTTTTCATTATTTTCTTTTAAGGCAAAATTGCCTTATGCCCAGTTAGTGATGAAGCCAAAATATTTTTGGTGAAAATGCTTGTGGCAAAGATGCTTATGGAAAATACCAGACACACCAAAAAGTCCTCCAATTAAGAATCCATAAAACACCACCTGGGCTTAGCTTTTTTCTTGCCCAGCTGCTTACCAAAGCCTTCCTCTTTCATCTACAAGGCCTTTCATAGGCAGGTCTGAACCCGGAGAGCTGCCTTAGGAGATGGCTCAGGCCTGGGTTGGAGTCTGCCTTCTCAGCCCCTCCCTAATTAAATGACTGAAATCTGTGCTCCATCCCTGAACTTATACTGAGCAGGGCCAGAAGGTCTTGGGAAGCTGCAGCCTACCACCAAGTGGGGTCTGCTACTCAGAGTGCAGCTCAGCTCATAGACTTTGAATAGATGGCAGCTTATGGTCAGAAAGTCGGATTGTGCACTGTTCAAAGGGCATCCTCTCCATGGGTAGATGCACATTAATTTACATGAGAGCACAGTAGATGGCACAGAGACTTGGGGTCTCCAGATAGGTAGCTGGGGAGGCCATCTTTGATCTAAATCCACAATAGTATGCAGGTCTGTTCATAAACCCCACACATATGTACATTCTGCCCCCTGCATTCCAATGGCCCTTTGCCATCTTGCCTCCTGATGCCCTTGAATGCCTGATTTCCAGGCCCCTGAGACTGAACCTGACATCGTTACCTCCTCTGGGGGGAGTGCTGAGGGTGGGAGAGAGTGACACGCAAGATGTGTGTGCTCCTGGCCACAGGAGTGCCTGGTGGTGTGTAAACATGGAGTCAGGGCTGCTGCACACCAGCAGAGCTGTTTAGGTTATGGAGAGATACACCAACTTGACCTTTCCTTTTTAATGTGAGGACGGGACTTCTTTTCCTAATTTGCAAGAAGGTGCCATGTGGGCCAGCAAGGCCCTGCCCTGGCTCACTGATATGCAGGCTTTGTAGCTACCATCTCCATGGCGAGGTATTGCCCTCCATTCCCTGGGCAAAATTTCAGTTTTTTAGTAGCTACAGCCCTATTTGCAGAGTCAGCCTTGACCTGGGCCCTGACTCTTACTCATCTCAATTTCTTAATCCTCGGGCTGGACCTGACTTGTGCCCCTGCCTGGTGTCCACTACCCGTGAGCTCCCTGACAACAGCCTACAGTCTACCTGCTCTTCAGAGTTCAGAGTCCTCAGCCGGGACAAAGGCAGTGTCAATATGGTTACAGTGGAGTGGAGACTTGAGCTGAGAAGACACTCCTGAAACCAGACCTAGGGAAGGAGTGGAGCGTAAACTGGGCAGCCTTTCTGGAGGGCAATTTGGCAATGTGGATGCATGTCCTCTGACACAGGGATCCCACTTTAGGGAATTGGTGCTTAAGAGAAAATCAAGGATGTGCACACACACAGGTGTTGCCAAAAGACGTTAGTTGAAGCATTGTTTGTGTAGCAACAGTGGGAAATAAGCTAAACTTCCATGAGGAGAAGAAGATCAAATATTTGAAACTTGGACAATAACTTATTTTTAAAAACTAACAGTAGCTTTTAAAGTTATGAGAGATATTAATATCCCCTCCAATTTGGAAACATTACTACTAAAATAAAATTACTAAATAGGCCATTCCTGTTTAGACACAATCTTTAATATGTGTCTTAGTTTGGGTTTCTCCCAAATATCACCTGAGACCAAAATGTGAAAGTGGTAGGTGGAAAACCCCGCTGGAGTGCCAGAAACAGCAAGCATGGATGGGTGTGGTGAGGCACCAATAAAATCTGTTGTGGTATGTCTCCATATTTTGTGTATTTTTCTTTCATCTTGTTCTTTTCTTTAACAATCAAACCTACAGGTGGCAAACCAATCCAGAGGGTGTACATTTGAAGATGAAGATTTCCCATGTTTCTCATCTTTGTCACGGTTTGATGATCATGACATCAACACGTCTACATTTCTCTCTGTACTGGTTTTTATGAAATGGTTAAGTGCCAAATGCAGTCTCTAGGTAAGTGCAAAAAGAATAGCAGTGGCCAACACTTAAAAACGCATATTACGGGTCAGGCTTACTTCAGCCTCATAGCAATGCTGTGGGGTAGATATTATTACTGTTCCTGCTAGTTTACAGATAAACAGAGGCCCAGAGAGGCTAACCAATTTGCTGAGGGCACACAGCCATTAGGCAGCAAAGCCCAGCAGTCCCAGTGCTTGCTCCCATCAGCCTGCTGGGTAGGGCCCATGCGAATGCCCATGTGACTGTAGAAATGGTCTCTCAGCTGACTGGGGAAAGCCTGAATGTGACAGATGAAGGGGAGTTGAGGGCTGTCAGCATTAATGTACAAAAATGTAGATTTTTCACATTTGAATAGATCAACACCTTTCTCTTGGTACAAAAGGGTTCGTGGCTGTAGCAGGTAGAAATTTCAGTCTATGAACTCAGCTGGGCTAGAAACACACATTTCATAATGTCTATTGCCTACAATGAGTTTTCTTTTAAGACACATATCACTGAATGAAGAAATTAATCTCAGCCATTACAGGGGTGGCCATGACCCTCTTCCTAGGGGCTAGGAAGGTGTTAAGGGCCATATTTTTGGGCAGAGGGTGGTGAGGCGGTGGGAGGGTGTCCACACCAGAAGGATTCATTGCCCTTTGTTACCAGGTCATCTGTACACACCGACTCCCCAATCCTGATCCCTGACTCTGTGGCCCGCTGGCTCTCTGGCAGTTACCCCAGGCCTTCTCAGAGGCAGGAGCTTCTCCCCAACACCCCTGGCCATGCTGAAAGCAAAGGCCCGGATTCCCTCTGCTTTCTGAGATCCACCCCTGCCCATATTACCACTGCATCACGGCCCACCCCTCACCCCGCCTGAAGGGACTCTTCCAGGTGGAGGGAGGGGGAAAGGAGTGCAGTAGCCCCCACTCGGGGAACCACCTCAGCTCTGGCCCTAGCCCCCTCCATCTCTCCCTTCTCCCATCAAGAAGTCTTTTCATTTTCATCTTATTTATTTACTTTTGCTTTCAAGGGTGAGAAAAACAGCTCTGTCTAGAAACTACCTCCCAGTCTGGTGTATCATCCATCCCATCTTCCTCCCTGTTTCCACTCTTTTGGCTGTCCATTGCTGCATGACAAACTACCCCATAACTAGGGATATAAAATAGACATTTTGGTCTAGCATTGCCTGATAAAATACAGTGGATGTTTTATCATTACTACTATAAATATTTTATCTTGAAATGTTAAAAACTCAAAATTTATCTTTACTATACAGATTAAAATTTAATCCCAGTTAAACTTGAATTTTAGGTAAGCTGTATATAATAAAACCACGCAATATTTGGGGCACACTTACAGTATAAAATTATTTGCTGTTGCTCTGAAGTTAAAGTTAACTGGAAGTCTCCCTCCCACCCCCACCCCCACCACCCTAAGTCTAGCAACCCTACTTGGTCATGGTTCTGTGGGTCAGGAATTTGGGTAGGGTCTGGTAGGGCTGAAGGGTATCTTTCCACAGGGGGTCTTCCTGAACGTGTCTGGCTGGTGCTTGGTGCTCTGTGGATTTGTGCTCTCTCTTCACACGAAGCCACATCCTCCTGGGCTTTTCCACACAGTTAAGGGTGCTCAAGAACGGTAGCCTTGGGGTAGTCAGGCTTCTTACATGGAGGCTCTGGGGCATTGTTCTGAGAACCGGGATCTTGGGCCTGGCAACTGGCACAACATCACTTCTGCCTTGTTCTATTGTTCAGGCAATCATAAAACCCACCAGGCTTCAACAGGAGGGCACTGGGTCAGGCCCATGTCTTAATGGGAGCAGTGGCAAAGAATCTGTGGTCCTCTTTAGCACACCCACTAGGAAGGAATAGATTTTCTGCTACCCCAAAGTTGGAATATTGTCTATGTTTCTCTCTTAGATTACTCTTTCCTGACGCAATGATAACAGCTCAGTTCAGCTGCTGTCTGATTGGGTGAAGGGTCCTTAGAGAAAAAGGGCATTCAGACAGGTAGGGGAACCTCAGTTAGCATTTCAATATGTCATTTCACTATGCAACCAAAGAACTGATAGGGTCATATAATTGATATTGACAGTCCCTGACTTACCATGGTTCAACTTATGATTTTTTGACTATACAGTGGTGCAAAAACAATACATATTCAGCAGAAACCATACTTTGAATTTTGAATTTTTATCTCCTGTGCTAGCACTGTGCAATGCTCTCTTAAGGTCTTAGGCTGTGACAGGAGCCACAGCTCCCAGTTAGCCATGCAGTCATGAGGGTAAACAACTGATACACTTACAACCATGCTGTATTTCACTTTCAATACAGAATTCAATAAATTAAATGAGACAGTCTACACTTTAGTATAAGACAGGCTTTGTGTTAGATGACTTGGCCCAATTGTAGGCTAAGTGTTCTGAGCACACTTAAGATAAACTAGGCTAAGGTATGATGTTCATTCAGTAAGTGAGTCGTTTTAGGTACAGTTTTGACTTAGGATTCGTTTTTTGGGATGTAACCCCATTGTAAGTTGAGGAAGATCTGTAGTGATTCAGAAAGATATTTATAAACTTTTGTGTGGAAAATTAAGGATTACAAAAATATATTTATTGTGTGATAAAAAAATTAATATATGAATATTGGGTAGCTGTATGCAGAAATATTAGCAGTGGTTTATCTGTAAAAGATGTGGTTCTGATACATTTGAATCTTTCTACTTAGATGAGTGTTTGATATTTTGTGAAATGAGTATGTGTCACTTCTATTTAGGGAAAAAGAGGTTATCATAAAAATACAAAATCCACTGTCCTCTGAATTATTAACCAGTTCGTTCTTTGTACAAATTCTATTGAGCAACTAGCACACACTAATTATTGTTTTGGTCACCGGAGATTCTGCATGAACAAGCCAGACAAGGTTTTCCCTAGAGCTTTTGGACAGAGCATGACCCCACCACCAACTTGACTTTGGACTTCTGCCCTTCAGAACTTCAGAGAATACATTTCTGTTGTTCTAAGTCACCCAGGTTGTGAAAATTTGTTATGGCAACCTCGGGGGACTAAATACAACCCCTTTATTCCTTGAATCTTATTAACCAATGATGTAGATTTCCACTTTAGAAATAGGAAGTCTAATTGTCCCCACTTTACAGATGGGGAAACAGACTCTGAGAAGAACAGTAGCTTGTCCCAGACTCCATAGAGTGTGGCTCCATAGCAGAGCCTGGATGCAATCCCTGCTCTCTCTCTCTCTCCCCAAGTTTAGGCTTTCCCCATGATGCCATGGCTTGTACACCTGGGTTTCCAGCAGTTTCTATAATCTTATGCATCTATTTCTAAGGTCTTTGCTTCCTTTCCTGACTGTCACCCTACAGTGACAAAAACCAGCCCTCTTGGCTAATGAGGAAGGGCTTCTTGCACTAGGCCTGTTCTATTCCTGCACGTCTGACAGACTGATGAGGCCAGGCTGTGATGAGTGGGACTCAAACAGCTGTTTCCAGCTGTGCTCATGGCCATTTATTCTGCAGTTGCTGATAGGCACTCTGCACCATTTTGTTGGGGCCAGAGTGTAGCATTCACGCAAGAAACAACAGTCTCTCCTCCAGCCAGGAAAGGAGGGACCTGCCACGGCTTTCCTTTCATTAAACTTATTTTTTTCCCAGATTTTAAAATGAATACAGACTTTTTGAAAAAAGAATCAGAAAAGATAGTGGACAAAGAAAAAAACAGAAATTACATAGCTGCCAGTTTACTATTGATAAGTGACCAGAAGGAAAAAAACACATATACATTTGGTTATGCTGTGTATATATAGACACATATTTTTTTCACCTGTGTTTAAAAACAAGCATTTATATGTAGGCTCTTCTTATTATTGGAGAAATATGGCCATAAAAATAACTTTGTATTCTACCCTTGTCACTTGCATTTCCCCAGGTCACTCAAAATTCTTTGTAAATACAATTTTCAGTGGTTACATACTATTCTATCAGGTGGAACACCACTTATTGATCATTTATTATCTATTACTAAGCATTAGGTTGTTTCTAGCTTTTCATTAACTTAAAAAAGGATGCTGTTATGAACATACTTGACATAAGTCTCTATGTACAATTCTCAATATGTCTTGGTCATGAGATTATTGGGTCCAAGTTCATAAATCATAACATTTTTACTGCTTTATTGAGGTATAATTTACATAACATAAAATCACTCATTGTAAGTATATTATTCAATAATTTTTAATAAATTTATATAGTCATGCAATCATCCCCACAGTCCAGTTTTAGAACATTTTTATCACACCAAAATAATTCCTCATGTTTATTTGCCATCAGACTCATTCCCACTCCAGTCCTAGACAATCACTGATCTATTTTCTGTCTCTATAGATTGGCCTTTCCTGGACATTTCACATAAACAGAATTACACAGTGTGTCTTCTTTGCAGTGTGGTTTCTTTCACTGAGGATACTGTTTTGTGGTCCAGTGTGGTAGCATGAATCAGGACTCTGTTCCTTTTCATGGCTGCACAGTATCTCAGTGTAAGGATATACCACCCTTTGTTTATCCAGTCACCTGTCTATGGAAATTTGGATTGTTTCCACTTTTACCTACTAAGAATAATACTGCCATGAGTATTTGCCTACAAGTCTTTGTGTGGATGAGTTTTCATTTCTCTTGGGTAGATACCTAGGAGTGTATCATATGGTAAGTTTATATTAACTTTTTAAGAAACTGCCGAGTAGATCACAGGAAGATGGCGGTGTGAGCAGTTCAGAGGAAATCTCCTCCCCAAAACATATATAGTTATGAAAATACAATAAATACAACTATTCCTAAAAGAGACACCAGTGGATGCAGTACAACAGCCAGGATACATCTACATCTGCAAGAACTCAACATCACACGAAGGGAGTAAGATACAAGCCACGGCCAGGCAGGACCTGAACCTTCCCCCACCCCAAAACCCGGTGGGAAGAAAGCAGTCAGAATGGGGAGGGAGTGAAAGTCCAGGACTGCTAAACAACCAGCTGTAGAAATCCACACCCGGAATGCAGACACAAGGTGCACGGGGTGCTGGATATTAGAGAAATGGAAAAGCAAAACCTATGGGCAGGTCCCCGCAACCGGCGCCCCTGAGACAAAAGAAAAGCGAGTGCTTTCTGCAAGTCTTAAAGAGACTGGGACCCCACAGCTGGGCGAAGTTGTCCTGGCAGCTGGGAATACCGGGGAAACTTAGGTGCCCTAAATGGAGGCAGTGCAGCTCTGAAGCCCCTCAAAGGACTAGGCAGCCTGCCAGTCGTTCCTCCAACTGGCGTGGACCCTGACACACGGGCCCAGTAGCAGGAGAGTGGGAGCGCGTGCTAGAAGAAACTAAGAGCAGATCCGTGCACCGCAGGGCTAGCCCGCAGCAGCACGACCGAACAGCACGGGTGCGGCTCGCGCGCACCAGTGGCAGTGAAGCCAGAGCCCGGTAGAAGTCTGCACAGAAAAGCTCCACACGCACCAGCAGTGGAGCCAGAGGGACCAGACGCACTCCCAGGAGCCGACCAGAATCCCAGCCCAACACACAGCCGCCCAGGCCAGACCCAAAGGCCGCTGCTGTCACACAGCTGCCCGGCAGGGTCACCGCTAGCATGGAGGAGCGCACCTGGTGTGCCTGCCACTCCCCACAGGGCTCCGCGCTGCTCTGACGGAGACCCCACCCACAGCAGCTTAGGAGATTAACCCAGTGGCTGCTCCAGGAGTGCAGGTAGCCGTCACAGGCAGCGGAGCAAGGCAAGGCATCCAGCAAGCAGGAAAGGACTTTCTTCTCCAGCTGACACACCCGCAACCTGCCTACAGCCACCACTATCACCATGAAAAGGCAAAAAAATTTAGTCCAGTCCAAGATAGTTACACCTGAGAAAGGATCTGCAGAGGCAGACCTAACCAGTCTCCCTGAAAAAGAATTCAAAATAAAAATCATAAACATGCTGACAGAGCTGCAGAGAAATATGCAAGAGCTAAGGGATGAAGTCCGGAGGGAGATTACAGACATCCAGAGGGAGATCACAGATGTCCATAGGGAGATTACAGAAGTGAAACAAACTCTGGAAGGATTTATAAGCAGAATGGATAAGATGCAAGAGGCCATTGATGGAACAGAAACCAGAAAACAGGAACGCATAGAAGCTGATGCAGAGAGAGATAAAAGGATCTTCAGGAATGAAACAATATTAAGAGAACTGTGCGACCAATCCAAAAGGAACAATATCTGCATTATAGGGGTACCAGAGGAATGAGAGAGAGAAAAAGGGATAGAAAGTGTCTTTGAAGAAATAATTGCTGAGAACTTCCCCAAACTGGGGGAGGAAATAGTTGCTCAGACTACGGAGGCACACAGAACTCCCAAGAGATGGGATCCAAAGAGGTCAACACCAAGACACATAATAATTAAAATGGCAAAGATCAAGGACAGGGACAGAGTATTAAAGGCAGCCAGAGAGCGTAAAAAGGTCACCTACAAAGGAAAACCCATCAGGCTATCATTAGACTTCTCAACAGAAACCTTACAGGCCAGAAGAGAATGGTATGATATATTTAATGCAATGAAACAGAAGGGCCTTGAACCAAGGATACTGTATCCAGCACGATTATCATTTAAATATGAAGGAGGGATTAAACAATTCCCAGACAAGCAAAAGTCAAGGGAATTTGCCTCCCACAAACCACCTCTACAGGGTATCTTAGAGGGACTGCTCTAGATGGGAGCACTCCTAAAAAGAGCACAGAACAAAACACCCAACATATGAAGAATGGAGGAGGAGGAAAAAGAAGGGAAAGAAATAATCATCAGACTGTGTTTATAACAGCTCAATAAGCGAGTGAGGTCAGACAGTAAGGTAGTAAACAAGCTAAACTTGAACCTTTGGTAACCACAAATCTAAAGCCTGCAATGGCAATAAGTACATATCTTTCAATAATCACCCTAAATGTAAATGGACTGAATGCACCAATCAAAAGACACAGAGTAATACAATGCATAAAAAAGCAAGACCCATCTATATGCTGCTTACAAGAGACTCACCTCAAACCCAAAGACATGCACAGATTAAAAGTCAAGGGTTGGAGAAAGATATTTCATGCAAACAACAGAGAGAAAAAAGCAGGTGTTGCAATACTAGTGTCAGACAAAATAGACCTCAAAATAAAGAAAGTAACAAGAGATAAAGAAGGACATTACATAATGATAAAGGGCTCAGTCCAACAAGAGGATATAACCATTGTAAACATATATGCACCCAATACAGGAGCACCAATGTATGTAAAACAAATACTAACAGAATTAAATGAGGAAATAGAATGCAATGCATTCATTTTGGGAGACTTTAACACACCACTTACCCCAAAGGACAGATCCACCAGACAGAAAATAAGTAAGGACACAGAGAAACTGAACAACATGCTAGAACAGATGGAACTAATAGACATCTATAGAACTCTACATCCAAAAGCAACAGGATACACATTCTTCTCAAGTGCACATGGAACATTCTCCAGAATAGACCACATACTAGGCCACAAAAAGAACCTCAGTAAATTCCAAAAGACTGAAATCCTACCAGCCAAATTTTCAGACCACAAAGGTATAAAACTAGAAATAAATTCTACAAAGAAAGCAAGAAGGCTCACAAACATATAGAGGCTTAACAACATGCTCCTAAATAATCAGTTGATCAACGACCAAATTAAAATGGAGATCCAGCAATATATGGAAACAAATGACAATAACACAAAGCCCCAACTTCTGTGGGACGCAGCAAAAGCAGTCTTAAGATGAAAGTATATAGCAATCCAGGCATATTTAAAGAAGGAAGAACAATCCCAAATGAATAGTCTGTCACAATTATCGAAATTGGAAAAAGAAGAACAAATGAGGCCTAAGGTCAGCAGACGGAGGACATAATAAAGATCAGAGAAGAAATAAATAAAATTGAGAAGAATAAAACAATAGAAAATATCAATGAAACCAAGAGATGGTTCTTCGAGAAAATAAACAAAATAGATAAGCCTCTAGCCAGACTTATTAAGAGAAAAAGAGAGTCAACACACATCAACAGAATTAGAAACAAGAAAGGAAAAATCATGACGGACCCCACAGAAATACAAAGAATTATTAGAGAATACTATGAAAACCTATATGCTAACAAGCTGGAAAACCTAGGAGAAATGGACAACTTCTTAGAAAAATACAACCTTCCAAGACTCACCCAGAAAGAAACAGAAAATCTAAACAGACCAATTACCAGCAACGAAATTGAATCGGTAATCAAAAAACTACCCAAGAACAAAACCCCCAGGCCAGATGGATTTACCTCGGAATTTTATCAAACATACAGAGAAGACATAACACCCATTCTCCTTAAAGTTTTCCAAGAAATAGAAGAGGAGGGAATACTCCCAAACTCATTCTATGAAGCCAACATCACCCTAATACCAAAGCCAGGCAAAGACCCCACCAAAAAAGAAAACTACAGACCAATATCCCTGATGAATGTAGATGCAAAAATACTCAACAAAATATTAGCAAACCGAATTCAAAAATACATCAAGAGGATCATACACCATGACCAAGTGGGATTCATCCCGGAGATGCAAGGATGGTACAACATTCAAAAATCCATCAACATCATCCACCACATCAGCAAAAAGAAGGACAAAAACCACATGATCGTCTCCATAGATGCTGAAAAAGCATTCGACAAAATTCAACATCCATTCATGATAAAAACTCTCGACAAAATGGGCATAGAGGGCAAGTACCTCGACATAATTAAGGCCATATATGATAAACTCACAGCTAACATCATACTGAACAGCGAGAGGCCGAAAGCTTTTCCTCTGAGATCGGGAACAAGACAGGGATGCCCACTCTCCCCACTGTTATTCAACGTGGTACTGGAGGCCCTAGCCACGGCAATCAGACAAAACAAAGAAATACAAGGAATCCAGATTGGTAAAGAAGAAGTCAAATCGTCACTATTTGCAGATGACATGATATTGTACATAAAAAACCCTAAAGACTCCACTGCAAAACTACTAGAACTAATATTGGAATTCAGCAAAGTTGCAGGATACAAAATTAACACACAGAAATCTGTAGCTTTCCTATACACTAACAATGAAGTAATAGAAAGAGAAATCAGGAAAACAATTCCATTCACAATAGCATCAAAAAGAATAAAATACCTAGGAATAAACCTAACCAAGGAAGTGAAAGACCTATACCCTGAAAACTACAAGACACTCTAAAGAGAAATTAAAGAGGTCACTAACAAATGGAAACTCATCCCATGCTCGTGGCTAGGAAGAATTAATATCGTCAAAATGGCCATCCTGCCCAAAGCAATATACAGATTCGATGCATTCCCTATCAAATTACCAACAACATTCTTCAATGAACTGGAACAAATAGTTCAAAAATTCATATGGAGACACCAAAGACCCCGAATAGCCAAAGCAATCCTGAGAAGGAAGAATAAAGTGGGTGTATCTCACTCCCCAACTTCAAGCTGTACTACAAAGCCACAGTAATCAAGACAGTTTGGTACTAGCACAAGAACAGAGCCACAGACCAGTGGAACAGAATAGAGACTCCAGACATTAACCCAAACATATATGGCCAATTAATATTTGATAAAGGAGCCATGGACATACAATGGGGAAATGACAGTCTCTTCAACAGATGGTGCTGGCAAAACTGGACAGTTACATGTAAGGGAATGAAACTGGATCGCTGTCTAACCCCATACACAAAAGTAAACTCCAAATGGATCAAAGACCTGAATGTAAGTCATGAAACCATAAAACTCTTAGAAAAAAACTAGGCAAAAATCTCTTGGACATAAACATGAGTGACCTCTTCTTGAACATATCTCCCCGGGCAAGGGAAACAAAGGCAAAAATGAACAAGTGGGACTATATCAAGCTAAAAAGCTTCTGTGCAGCAAAGGACACCATCAATAGAACAAAAAGGTATCCTACAGCATGGGAGAACATATTCATAAATAACAGATCTGATAAAGGCTTGACATCCAAAATATATAAAGAGCTCACACACCTCAACAAACAAAAAGCAAATAATCCAATTAAAAAATGGGCAGAGGACCTGAATAGACAGTTCTCTAAAAGAAGAAATTCAGATGGCCAACAGGCATATGAAAAGATGCTCCATATCGCTAATCATCAGAGAAATGCATATTAAAACCACAATGAGATATCACCTCACAGCAGTAAGGATCGCCATCATCAAAAAGACAAACAACAACAAATGTTGGCGAGGTTGTGGAGAAAGGGGAACCCTCCTACACTGCTGGTGGGAATGTAAATTAGTTCAACCATTGTGGAAAGCAGTATGTAGGTTCCTCAAAATAGAAATACCATTTGACCCAGGAATTCCACTTCTAGGAATTTACCCTAAGAATGCAGCACTCCAGTTTGAAAAAGACAGATGCACCCCTATGTTTATTGCTGCACTATTTACAATAGCCAAGATATGGAAGCAACCTAAATGTCCATCAGTAGATGAATGGATAAAGAAGACGTGGTACCTATACACAATGGAATATTACGCAGCCATAAGAAAAAAACAGATCCTACCATTTGCAACAACATGGATGGAGCTAGAGGGTATTATGCTCAGTGAAATAAGCCAAGCGGAGAAGGACAAGTACCAAATGATTTCTCTCATATGTGGAGTATAAGAACAAAGAAAAACTGAAGGAACAAAACAGCAGGAGAATCACAGAACCCAAGAATGGACTAATAGTTACCAAAGAGAAAGGGACTGGGGACGATGGGTGGGAAGGGAGGGATAAGGGCAGGGAAAAAGAAAGGGGGCATTACGATTAGCATGTATAGTGCGTGGGGGGACACGGGGAGGGCTGCGCAACACAGAGAAGACAAGTAGTGATTTTACAGCATCTTACTATGCAGATGGACAGTGACTGTGAAGGGGTATGTGGGGGGGACTTGGCAAAGGGGGGAACCTAGTAAACATAATGTTCTGTCTGTAATTGTAGATTAATGATACCAAAATAAAAATAATAATAATTAAAAAATAATAAAAAAAAGAAACTGCCAAATTGTTCTTCAAAGTGGCTGTACCATTTTACATTTCCCACCAGCAATGTATGAAGGTCATAATTTTTTCACATCCTTGCCAATACTTGTCATTTTCATTATAGCCATTCTAATAGGTATGTGTTGGCATCTCTGTGGTTTGAATTCACGATTTCCTAATGACTAATGATGTTGAACATATCTTCATGTGCCAGTGGCCATTTGTGTATTTTCTTTGGAAAAACATATAGTCAAATCTTTTGCTAATTTTTTACTTGGGTTGTTTATCTTCTTACTGTTCCTTATGTATTCTGGAAACAAGTACTTTACCAGATATATGACTTTCAAATCTTTCCTCACAGTCTGGGGTTTGTCATTCATGTTTTTTAAATGGTATTTGTTGAAGAGCAAAAGGTTTTAATTTTAATAAAGTCCAATTTTTCTTTTTTTGGATCATCCTTTTTGGTGACTTGTCTAAGGAAGCTTTGCCTAACATAAGGTCACAAAGATTTTTTCCTGTTTTCTCTATAAATTTTTTTAATATAATTTGAAAATGATTCTTATTTTTTCATTCTGAATATAATCCATGGTAATATAAAAAAATAGAAAATATAGATGAAGAAAAAAGGAAGACAATACAGATCACTCATAGTCTCACTGTCCAGAGATAAGACATTGTTAATGTTTTGTTACGTATGTCTGTACTGGTTATCTATTGCTGCATAACAAATTATCCCCAAAACATAACAGCTTGAAACAATACACATTTATTATCTAAAAGTGTCTGCAGATCAGGAACCTGGGAGCATGTTTCTGGGTGCCTTTTTCTCCGGATCACTTACAAGGCTGCAGTCTGTGTGAGCGGGGCAGTAGTCCTATCAAGGGAGGGATGTGCTTCCAAGCTCACTCATGTGGCTGTTGATTGAGGACATCATCTCCTTGCCACATGGGTCTCTCCCTAGGGCGACATGGCAGCTGGCTTCCCTGAAACCATGAGATGGAGAAAGGGTGCCCAAACAGAAGCCACAGTCTTTTTGTAGCCTATTCTTGAAAGTGACATTCCATCATTTTGTTCCCTGTTCTATTCATAGGGGTGAGTCACGCCTGCTGTGACTAATTTTTTAGGTCCAGCTTACTCTCAAGGGGAGAGGATTACACAAGTGTATAAATACTAGGAGTATTTCACACTTTACAAAGTATGAAATACTAGGATCCTTGAGGGCCATTTTATACAGCTGGCACAGTGTCCTCCTTGTTTGTTTTCCATTTTTGTTACCAGTGAGTTGGTGCCTTTACCTATAGAACATCAGCTGCAGGGACCCTTTTCTAGATTCTGGGTTCTATTCGGTCAGAATCTCCATGCATAGGAACTGCCTCTTCCTGTAAGTCTATCTTTTAAAGACTCTGCAGCTCATTCTAATGGGGGATAAGGTTGAGAGTAACTGCCAAATATAAACATAAGTGGATCTTCTTTCTCCTGTGAATTATACTTGTGCATATTGCTTAGGAGTGTGTTTCCCACTCAAACAGTCTTGAACACAAATGTGGACTAAGTTCCCATTTGTGTGGGGCCACCAATTCTGTTCTACTCTTTGAGGAGCTGTGTTTGAGGGTCGCTTTCCAGGCAGAGCCCCAGAAACAGGACCCGGCCATCCTGACCTTCCCTTCTGGGGATTTTGGAGGAGCCAAGTGGGTGGCAGAGGCTGCTGGCCCCTGAGTTTGGCCCCAGGACGTTCTGACATCAATCCATCAGTCCAGAGGACACTTTAGATGCAAGTCTTCTGGTGTGGGACTTTATGAGAACAGGAGTCCCTGGCTGTGAAATTGCTGGCATTTCATGATGTGAGAAAAGATTTACAAGCTCCGTGCTGTGCTGGGTTCTAAATCCAGGCCCAGCAGTTACACAAGCAAGCCTGCGAGGAAGGCAGAATGTGAGGAGGTGGCCCGTGGGGGACAGGGGAAACCACCACCCCACTGTGCCTGGGGCCCGCAGCCCTAGCCATGCACCCAGCAGAGCTTAGTTCAGGGTTCCTTCAGCCATATCCGCCTCCTGGGGAGAAGCCCCTCAGCAGTCAGTGGTGAGCAGTGTTATGTGAGATTGTGGACTCAGAATGGAAGGAATTTTTCAAAGGTCTCCACCTCATGTTCCCTTGACACCTTGCCTGCCAAGAGGCCATTCTGCTTCTGCTTGATACTCACCCCAACCCTCCAGGCCAAAGGAGGCACCTGGAACACACTCCTATGATACAACTCCCTATTTAATTTTTTTTGCATAACCCTACCTTTACTTAATATATATATTTAGATATTTTTGTTGTTTGTCTTCCCCATGAAGATGTAAGCAATCTGCCAGCAGGAACCTTGTCTATCTGGCATTCAAATCATTGCTGGTCCTCAGTACGTATATGTTGACAGAGTAAATGGAAGAATGGATATTTGAATACTTCCAGGGGTGGGGAACTCACCACCTCACAGGCCAGCCTATCCTGTATCTGGACGACTCTTGACTGCCGCCCTTCCTCAGCTTGCTGCCACCTACCTCCATCTGTCCTTCCTCATCGTCCTCACTTGTAGGGCCCCTCTGAACAGGCCCACTCCTCCTCCCCCTTGGAACTGTCCAGAGATTTGAAAAGAGTGGCCACCCACAAGCTTTCCAAGAAGAATGTCACCAGTCCTTTTGGCTGCCTGTCACATATCAGTGCCATCCTAGTCATCTCCTCTGAAGGGCTCTAGTAGGTCACTGTCCTCAATAAATTAGGTTCAGTCTTTTGGGACCCTTACCAATCTTGGCGGTTTGCAGACCTTGAGACCCTTCTCTCCCAGCGAAGTTTAGATTGCTTCTTCACACTCAGCGTTTTTAGGCAGGAAGAGAGTTGGTGGATTTAACTGAGTACGGATGCTTTTAACCAGTCCTTACTCGGCTCCTTTGCCCAAATTTTCCAGTGAAAAGCAGCGAAAAGTAAAAGCACCCAGATTTGGGGGCCAAGTGTCTCTACTGGCTTTGCCCCCCTCCCCTGACCCACTTTTAGGACCAAGGTGAGCGGTATGGACCTGAGGGCTGAGGGCATTGTGTGGTCCAGCCCCCAGAGGAGAGGGCAGCACTCCCTGGGGGAGGGGGAGGGAAGCGAGGGGCTCAGCCCACTAGGGGATGCTACCAGCATCTGAGGTGAAGGGGAAATAGTATTTGAAATGGACATATAATATCCTCATTGTTCTCACAACTTAATCTACAAGTCAAAGTTCAATACAGTTTTCTTGACTGGTTGGGAGGGAAAATGAAGGGCGCCAGTGTCACTCCCTGGGGAATGAGCTGATAAAGGTCGGGACTCTGCACCCGCTCAGCTCCCCCTGGCCCGGGAGAGCCTCGCCACCGATGTTCAGCCTGGCACGTGGGTCCTGAACAGCCTTTCTCCAGTTGGCAAGAGGCCCTTTTGGTCCCCGGTGCAGGACCCGAAGTGTACACCAAGGATGAGTCCCACTCTGTCTCCTTGGCGGGGCACTCTGGGGAGCTCAGGAGGGAACAGAGTAGGGGGGCTTGATCAGCCAGCCGGTGCCCAGGTGGGCATCTGGCTCACATCAGCCTCTGCTCTGGCCTGGGCCCCAGGTAGTCCCCAGTTGAAGATGGGCCTGAGGCCTGAGAAGTGGGTGGGTAAGTGAAGTGCATAAAATTTCTGGATACCACTTTGGAGGTGACAAGAGGGGAGGGAGGAGCAAGGGTCCTTAGCGCCACTGCTTGGAAATAATGTCACCCATCCACACATCCCTGGCTCATGCAGTGTGCGTGTGTCCTGGCTACCGCAGCCAGGCACTGGGTGGGCTCCTTCTCTCATCCCGCCCTCTTCCAGCAGCCCACCTCCTTCTCTAAGGAATTTGTGCAAATTTCTAAATAATGCATTCAACAATAAAAACTAGGTCTGTTCTGGCAGGGAAGCCACTGGATTTGGGGAGTGAATGAGAGCCCTTTCTACCACCAGTCAACCCCCTGACCTTCAGAATTCCTTCCACCTGCTGCCCACCTGGTCCTCAACTGGCAGGGCCCAAGCAGTGGGGAGGCAAAATTTAATTTAGAAATTGTTTACTACTAGTACTACTGTTAGTACTACTGTTGGGGCCCACATCAGACACTCAGTTGACATGCTTGTGAACCAGGGCCCACCAGTTCATAAGCTCTTACTCATTTCTGAGTCCCAGTCTAGGCACAAATCTCTCGGTGCATCAGCCTCCTCACTTCTAACATGGGTGGTGACAGGATGATTAACCCTGGGAGGCTCATAGCAGCCACTGTTGTGTAAACAATGAGTGGTTCATAGTGTTCTGATGGCCTAACACTGTGCTAGCAGGTCTGTGACACTGGGCTTGTGAAACCTGAGCCTCAAAAGGCGACGAAGATGGGAGCATATTGTGCCTGCTGCCCGGAGCTTGGGGGAGCACAGCCAGTGCACGTTGTGTACCCTGGCTTTGCAGCTCCTAGTGGCTCTCACTCTGGCCAAGGTCAGCATTTATTGCTGGTAACATTTATCACTTTAACTGTGGCACTGAGGGCTCCAGCGCCTCCCTCCTCTGGTCTGTTCAGTCGGATCCGAGGCAAGAGGAAAGAGATGCACAGCTTGGCTTGTGTAACCTGAGGGGTGCAGCGGGAGCCTCCGCACAGGTGTCTGAGCACGTGGACTTTGGCTCCAGCGGCTCCAGTGCCGGCTTGGCCATGAGCGGCCACGTGCGCTTGGAGCTGACTTTCTAATCTTGCTAAGACTTATCCCCCATCTCTAAATTGGAGATTAAAGGTACCTACCACACAGGATGTGGTTCAACTGAACTGTATGTAAACGGCACACAGAGCGTAGAGCTTGGCACAGACTGTGTGCTTGGCCAGTGGGACTGCCCTTCCTTCTGTGAGTCCTTCCTGGTGTGGGCTGCCCTGGCCAGTCCAGAGGGAGCTGTCCTCTCTGCAGTCCTGGGCTCCACAGCGGGGCCACTTCTCATACTTTCCTTGCCCACTTGTTGATTGGACTACCAGAACCTTCTACCTTTTTTGGTGCCAGAGGGAACAGGGGCTCCTCAGGGCTCCCTTTCCGCACAAACCTTATGAGACCACAGACCTAACCTCCCATAACGTACCTCAGGTCATATACTGATCACTGCTTGGAAGTAACTGCCCTGGAGTTCCAGGCTCTCCCCAGCTTCTCTTTCTATATTTGTACACACCCAGTCTCTGCTCACTGATAAACAATTGCAAGAACACTCAGCTCTTACTCTAGGCAGCCACATCTCAGTTAGACATGGGACCCTTTGATCATTTGCCCAGAGGGACCATTTTGAAAATAGGTCACATGTTTGCAAGGCCACAGGACCTTTCTGACCACCCCTTCCCCAGCTCCTCCACTGTGTGCGCAAGTGCGCACACATGAGTACACACCCACACACATGCGCATATATTCCCCTGCTCTTCAGCCCATAAAATTCCAAACTCTAGTTGCTCCATCTCTGAACTTATATCTTGTTGCTCTTGTTTGCCTAGATTTGGCTTCATTTATTCTGCAGGTTTTTTGGGTAAATTGTCTTTGATCCTTTTGAAAGTAAACATAAATAAATCCATGTAGAAGTTCTCTAAAACATTAACTTGTGTTGCACAGTTAACAAGTTTCTGTGCTGGCCTCAGAATCAAATTTTTCTGGCAATCTCTGTTTCTTGAAGAGTTTCTGGACATTACTATTGGTTAAAATACACTTGTCACCATTTGCAGTTATTTGTGTTGATCAGAATTCCTCAATATTATGCAGTCAATACAAGACACAGAAATAAGTCAGATGAAGAGGACTGACTACAGCTGAGTAGCAAGTCTCTGATTTTGTTTTTTGTGTGTTTATCAAGTAGCCTTCTTGTTCACATAGTCTGTGTCATAGATCAACTTATTACTATAATAAGTGAATGTATTATAGAGTATGAGCCGTATCAAATTTATGAAATTCATTTATACAAATTCTTTTAAAGAATACTTCCTTAGTTGTACATTGCCTGTGGAGGCTAAGCACTGTAATAAACAACCCTCAAATTTCAATGTCTTAATGTATGTCAAAATACAATGTGAGCCAGCAGGGAGACTGTTACACTGTTATTCGGGTCCCTGACTTTTCCCCCTGTGGCTCCACCTGCCTCCAGGTGCTTGGAGTCCTCTTCACTCAGCTCATGGATGAGAAAAGTGGGGGGCCTGTGTACAGGGGTTTCGTGGCCATGCTGCTAAGTGGGTTTGGGGGCTATGGGCCAGGCCTACAGGTGGTGCCCACGCTTCTGCTTACATCCTGTTGGCTGGAACTCAGTTGCATGGTCATCGCACCTGAATGCAAGGAAGGGAAGTGTGTTTCCCACACAAAGAGAAGATGAATATTGCTGAGGAGTGGCAGTTTCTGCTATCAATATACAACCTCACCCAAGTGCAGTTTCCCAAGAGCCTGTAGTAGACAGAAGGATGGCCTCCCAAAGATGAACCTGTGCATGTGTTCCCTCACATGCCAAAGAGACTGTGCAGATGTGATTAAGTCAAGAATGTTGAAATGGGGAGATCTCCCTGGGTAATCTGGTGGCTTTGAAGATGGAGGAAAAGGCTACAGGCTGCAGAATGTGGGAAGGCTCTAGAAGCTGGAAAAGGCAAGGGGACGGATGCTGCCCTGGAGCCTCTAGAAGAAAGCAGCCCTGAGGATGCCTTGATTTTAGCCCAGTGAGGTACCCATACTGATTTTCTGATCTTTGGGACTGTAAGATAATATATTTGTGCTCTTTTAAGCCACTAAGCTTGTGGCAATTTGTTACAGGGCCATAGGAAATGAATGCAGATCCCTACTTTGTATACCTAGCCATGCCTGATCCACTGTAGGTTCACAGTATGGAGGTCTATGGATTGCAAAGCAAACCTATGAAATCATCAGGGAAGGTGGGGCTGTGTCCTAAAGGCTGGGAGAGTGTTGTCATGGAGCCAAGGTATGGGAGGAGGCTGGGCTTCCAAGAAGGGGGAGCCATGTGCAGTGGTGGCCTGGAAGCAGCAGATGACAAATATGTCTATTCCCTTCCTCAGGGCTCTTTGAGCCAGGCATGCGGGGGTGGGGTGGTTTCTCACGAAGACAGGGTAGTGTCAGGGGAGCCAAAGGTCCATTCTGGGGAGGAAGCTGAGGGGAATGGGAGTGAAAGGCTTGCCAAGAGGAAGTGTGGAAGGGGTGGTGGTGATGAGTTCAGGCTCTGAAGTTAGACTTCTAGGGCTCAAAGTCCAACCGCATTTCCCTTACTGTTATCTGTACATAACCTTAGGTGTTTATCATTGCTGTGTAATAAATTACCCCAAAACCTAGTGGTGTAAAACAATCATTGCATTCTGCACTGCACAGGTCACAGTGGGGACAGCTTACAATTTCTAGGCCTCAAGGGGGAAGATTGGAAGGATAGGATGACTCAACAGCTGGGTGCTAGAATCATCTGGAGTCTGATACAGCTGCTGTCAGCTGGGCCCTCAGCAGGAGTTGTCATCTGGAACAACCACATGTATCTTCTCTGTGTGTCCTGGAATTCCTCACTGCATGGCAACCTTCCGTGGAAGGTCAGGACTTCAAAGGCAAATGTCTAGTTCATAAAGTAGAACCTGTAGCTCCTTTTATGATCAAGGTTCAGAAGTCATACAGCATCACTTCTCCTGTACTCTGTTAATTTACAATCTAATCATAAGCCTGTCCATATTCAAGAGTGGAATTAGATTCAGCCTCTTGATGGGGCAGTGGCCAGGTTCTAGTAGAGCATATCACAGCAGATATTGTTGCAGCCATCTTTGGAAAATACAGTTTGCTACATTTGGCAGTTTCTACTCTCTGAGATTTGTTTCCTCAGCAGGAAGATTATGGTGATAACTGTGACACTTTCATCTGGGTTAACACCTCTAAAGCTTTTGGCACACTGCCTGGCACATGGTAATATCAAAAGTACCCTAAGACAGCAGAGACCAGGCCTGTTCTTTCTCATGATTGAATCCATAGTGCCTCACCCAGTGCCTGGCATGTGAAAGAGCCTGATTGGCCAGACTGGGGATTGTCTGCCAGTGTATCAGTTCGCTGTTTTTATGTAACAAACGATCCCAAAATTTAGTAGTTTAAGATAACAGCCATTTTATTTGCAAGTTATTCTGTGGGTCAGCAATTGAGGCTGGGCTCAGCTCAGTGGTCTTCCTGGGGCCTTCCTGGGGGTCATTCGTGTGGCTGCAGTCCTGGGCAGTTAACTAAGTTTGGGTGATCCACGATGGCTTTACTCACACACCTGGCAGTTAGTGCTGGCTGTCAGTTTGCTTGCTACATGGCCTTTCTAGAAGGCTAGCTTGGGTCCATGTGCATCATGGTCTCAGGGTTCTAGCCACAGCCAGCCAAGCAAACCATAGTTCACAAGTGCTTCTAAAGCCTCTGTTTGTGTCTCTTTTGCTAATATCCCATTGGCAGGGCAGGTCACATGGCTGAGCCTGGATTCAAGGAATGGAGAAATAAATTCCACCTCTTGATGGGAAGGGCAGCAAAGTCACACTGCTAAGTGTATGGGCTAGGACAAATTACTGCAGCTATCTTTGCAAATGATCTACCATAAGCAATACTGAGAAGAAGCAGAACAGAGTGTGGAAGGGGGCTGGAGGCTCAAATAGCATGTGGGAGGGGGCAGGGAGAAGTGCTGAGCACACATGACAGTTAGTCTACACATGAAAGACACTGTTGTCACCAAGGAGACTGCTTCCTGTTCTGCCTTAAACTACAGGGAAACATCTTCTCACACAACAGAGCACACAGAGGCTGGGCACACTCCAGCTTGGCTGAAATGCTCAACAAGATCATCTGTCTCAGGTCCTGTCCATATATTCTCTGCCCTCCTCAGTAATGGCATTGACCTTTGGGCTCATAGTATGGCTGCAGCAATTCCCAGAGTCACATTCAGGCACGTGCAGAGAGAAAAGCAGAAACCTTTCTCAGAATCCAGTCCAGCAGTTTTCCCCTTTGAGCTCCTTGGCCAGGATCGGCCCAAGAGGGTGGGATTACCATGGCTGGCCATATTAGTTTCCTAGGGCTGTTGCAACAAAGTACCCCTCACTGGCTTCAAGCAACAGAAACGTATTGCCTTACAGTTCTGGAGAATCGAAGTCTGAAATTAAGGTGTCAGGAGGGACATGCTCCCTTTGAACTCTGTAGGGTAATCTTCCCATGCCTCTTCCTAGCTTCTGGTACTTTGTGAAATCCTTGGCATTCCTTTGCCTATAAAAACATCACTCCAATCCTTGTCTTCACACAGCCGTCTTCTTTCAGTGTCATCACGTTGTCTTCCTTCTGTGCATGTCTGTCTTCCCAAATTCCCCCTATTTACAAGGACCCAGCAAATACTGGGTTATGGGCTATCTGAATGACTTCGTTTTAGCTTGATCATCCCTGTAAAGATCCTCTTTCCAAATAAAGTTACATTTGAGATATTAGGGGTTAGGATGTCACATATTTTTGGGAGGGACTTCAACCATAATGTTAGCTTAGAAGATTAATCATCTGAAATAGAACTGAGGTTGGGAGTAAGCCACTGTGACCCCTACAGCCTTCAAAATGACATGATGACAAAATGAATGAATGAGTGAATGAACCAACACGGTACGTGGAACCTCGATGGAGTCAAGTGATAGCCTTGTGGTGAGGGTTGGAGCGTACTTTTAGCCCTACAACTCATTGAAGATATTTGGGCGCTGTGCCTTCTACGTATGACAGATTGTTGATCACGGTTATGATTTATCTCTGGCTGCGTCTTTAGTCAGGAACGCAACCCCTCGAGGAGAGCAAATGCTGTTCCTCTGGGAAATTCTGACAAACCACATTATGACACGGTTTCCAGGAATGCATCATGGTGAAAAAGTCCAGGCTGCTTATACAGACACTCAGCAGGTAGCCAGGGGCACCGTCTCCACCCCCAAACCGCGTTCACCAGGGCAACGGCAGGATTTCAGCTGGCTGCCTAGCAACGCTGCCTCTGTCTCTCCCCCCGCCCCCCACCCGTCGCCCCTCCGCTGGGCAGGGCCTTTGGGGAGCTATCTCTCCCATTTAAAGCCGCTTTCCGCGGGTAGGACACTGGATTTCACTGGTGGAGGGCGAGAGCACTCCTGGAGACGCCGCTCCCAAAGCTTCCTGAAGTTGCCTTTTGGCTTTAGAATATGTTTGTGCTACCCTGTCCCCAAACACCACGCACTTGGCAGCCAAACCGTTGACAGTCCTGAGCAATAATGCCAGATTAGGGGTTGCCAGCACCGTAGAGTAGGCACTCAATTGCTTACCTGTGTTCTTTTGAGAAGGTGGGGGACCGGGTGGAGTTAGGGTTTCAGAGTACTCCCGGGAGGGTCAGAGTTCAAAAGCTCCTCCTCACAGCCTGCTAATTAGAAACTCAAGCCAGTGAATCCTTTAAAAATGTACATCTATCTCCATAGAGAGCTAGCAGTCACTTTTTATTGTAAATTTTTTCCCCTTTAAGAAGGACTGGTTTTTGACTAGCGGAAAGGGGAGAGCAATGGAGGCTGAGATATCGATTTATAGTCTGGACCCTTTAAGGAGGTCAGATCCCTGTGAAAGTGGCTCTCCACGGGAGGGCTGCTGAGTGTAGAGAAAAAGTGCACAGAAATGGAAGGAGAAGGATGCCAGAAGTCATTGCATTCTGCCCAGCCTAGGGGCATAGGAGGCCACTGGCCTTCGGTTGCCCATGGCTGCCATTGCCAGCCAGAAAGAGTGATTTCTTTTTCTCTGCTACCAGCACCTGCCCTTGGACTTGTGCCCTCTCCTAGGTAATGGGCTACCATCCACCTGGTTCCCAGGCTACCCCAGAGAAAATCTTCCCTTATCCTTAGTCCCTCCTGTCAACAGGTCATGACTATTCTACCTCCTCAGTGCTGCTCAGATCTTTCTCTTCCTCTCCATCTCCATGACCCATGTTAGTTCAGACCTTTGTACCCTCCTCCTCCCTCTGCCTGTAATTCATCCTCCATTCTGCTCATCTCATCACAGCACTCTTCTGCAGGACATCTTAGGTTTGCCCCCACCAGTCTCCTCTGTCTTGTTCATGGCCCTGCGGGCTGACCAGTGTGCACCTTGACAATAGCTTTGCTTGGCTTCTGGCTGCTGGCTTCTGGTTGGTTTGGGCCAATGGGGAGGACCAGCAGGAATTCAAAAGGGGGAGAGCGAGATTGGTGTCTCCTTGCCCTGGCTCCCGCACTGTGAAGTCACCACAGCCAGAGGCCACAGCTCCTCTCAAGGTGACCTTCACCTGATTTTCTCAGCAACTGCTCCCTCCCCTGCCCCTTCCTACCTAACCACCCTGATGTTACTGCTCTAGGTATAGTATTATACCTCGTCATTTTACTACATGCTGCCCAAACCTCAGTAGGTAAACCCTTCATTAACACTCCTCAAATGGCCCTCATTTGAGGGTGCCATTCCTTTCTGCTGGGTCTTGGACAGATTCAGTTCTCCTATCACACCCTCAAAGGTTCCTACCAGTTTTAAAATGAAATACAAATTGATGATCTTGGGATTCACAGTCCTTCATCATCCAGCCCCCTTTTACCTTTCCAGCCTGGTTCTTGCCTCTGGCCCTCACTTACTCTAGAATCCAGTGATAAGGAGTCATCCACATTTACCCTCAGACATCTGCACCTCTGAGCACACTGCTCCTTATGTCTGAGCTGCCTCTCTCTTCCTGGGTCTTGGGAACACTTGGCTGTCTTTTAAGGCCTAATGCTAAGGTATTAAAGGCCAAACACAGTACCTTGTATATGGTAAACTCTCAGAAATTATATGATGAATGAATAAATGTGAATTTTTGAGCTATTCACACTTTCTTCCAGGTCCAATGTCGTGCAAAGGCATGTTTATGGATACAAGGACTTGACACTGAAGGAAAAGGATTTCATGCTGATAGAAACCCCAGGCACTATAAAGTCTTCTTCTTAAAGTTTTGGGGATGAGTGGCAAGGAGGAAGTGAGGAGGCTTCTAATCACAAATTGACACCAGGCTGTATAACCCCAATCAGAGCTTGGGCAGGACAATGGTGTGTTCCCCAGCAGGCCATTTCTGATGATCCCTGGATGAATCACCACAGAAAAAATAGAGGGAAGGTGCTCTAGACTGCCAGACATGTAATCAGTAGGAAAATCTTTCCCTTCTGGGTGTTCTCATTCAAGAAATAATCCCCTGCTCTGTGAGCTTCCTCAGGTGAACATAGGGGAGGGGCAGGAGTGGTGGGGTGGAATGGAAGGGAGGGGAACAGAGTCGTTGCAGCTCAGCTCTTTGGGGAGGATACCTGGACCCAGGGCAGCAGGGCCTGCTAGATGGAGAAGGGGGCCAGAGGCCTGGGATGCTTTGAGGTGGGACAACTAACAGAGGAGTTCTCCAATCTTCCTTTACTTGGGTCTGACTGCTGAAGAAAAAATTTTCTAGAAAACACATAAAAAACTGCTGAGTGGTTCCCTGTGGGAAAGAGAGGCTAAGGAAGAGAATTTCGCTCTGTCATTTTATACCTTTCTAAATAAATAGAATGCAGAGGTGTTATTTTTTCTAAATGCCAAAGTGGTTTATCTCATCAGTGGGATTTTGTACCAATTGGTCTTTACTTTTATTCCATATTACAAAAAAAACTAATGAGCATTATTTAAAATCAGTGCAGCCTATGGTATTTCTTAGACAGCCCTTTGGTCTTACACACCATAGAAATGTCCCAGAATTTCTATGCTGGAATCTAAATTTCCTCACCTACCTGGAAGTAGTGCAAAATTTTAAGTCAGATTTGTTCCTGATTTCTAGTATAGAAAATATATTCAAAATTTTTGTGTCTAGTAACAACATTCACTGTTTCCTTTCCTTTCCCAGAGTACCCTCTTGGGTGCTTGGGATAGTAATATATTAATTTTTTTAAGGAATCTGAAAAGGCCCATAAGTGAGACAGGGAGAGAAACAAAAGCACACATAGACTGACCTCCCGCCAGAAGTTCTTAATGAAGCATCTTTCTGAGATCAGCAATTTTGAACCTGGGTTCCCATCCCTCAGCACAGCTGCTATAGTTGCATTACAGAGAGAGAATACGTGGTACAACCACTGGGAAAACCATTTGTTGTTATCTAGTAAAGTTGAAGACATGAATATTCTATGACCCAGAAATTCCACTTCTAGATATAAGCCCTGGAGAAATACATGCATATTTGTACCAGAATATACATACTAAGTATGCTTATGGTGGTATTTGATTATCATAATAGTCAAAACCTGGAAACAACCCAAATGATCATCAGCAGTAACATGGATAAATAAACACGGTATATGCATGCAGTGGAATATTTTACAGCCATGAAAATGAACGCACCACAGCTACACACAACAACATGGGTGGATCTCAGAAACATAACAGCAAAAGAAGCTAGATACCCAAAAAACCCCAAACATGATCTTATTCATATAAAGCTCAAAACAAGCAAAATAAAACTATTATCTTTAAGGATGCAAAGTTAGGTGATAAAACTAAAAGACAAGGCAATAGTAAAAGTCTAGGGTCAAGGGAGAGTATCATTAGATAGGAATACACAAGAGGTTCCAGAGTGCTGGCAATGTTTCATTTCTTGGTGTGAATGATGAGTACATGAGTGTTTACATTACAGTTATTTATTAGAATGTATAGTGCTCTATACATTTTTCTCTATGTGTTTTCATCATTAAAAAATGGAATCAGAAGACAGCCTTCTTTTAGGAGGAGATGGGTGAAGGTCTCACCCTCTGAAGCTCTCTGCTTCAGAATCCATCATCATGGTCCAGGAGAGGGACATTCCTACTAGATCCTCATGTCCCCATCTTGCTCCTGGATTACCCACCCCTGGAAAGCAGTCCCAAGGCCTCCTGCACTGGAAGAAACTATCTCATCCTTGACTAAGCCTTCCTGAGTCACCCCTGGTTGCATCTTCTGGGCCCTTGCATTCTCAAGGATGTTTTTGAGTTTGCTCTGTGGGAAGACAGTCTGTAATGAATTTCCCAGAATGGAAACTAATCAGGGATCAAAATAGTTGTGCCAGATTACTGGTGTGCCTCACAGCTCAGAAGTAGCCCTGATATGCCTGGGCCTGGGCTGGCGCCTAGCATGCATGTCTCATGTCTGATTTCCTCCTCCTCCTCCTCATACTTCCCCCTCTACTCAGTCACTGGTGTGCATGCCAGCTCTCTGAGTGAGACAGGAAGGTTGCATTTAGCCCAAGCACCTTTTCACCAAGATCATTTCAGAGCCTTTGGAGTGTTTGTTTCCACAGCACTTGACAGACAGCCTGGCAAAAAGGGGGGCTCAGTGACGGCTGGTATTAGGTAACCCTTTGCACCCTGAGGCTGGGACTGAGAAGGCCACTGCCCCCTGAGAGAACCTGGAGTGAGTCATCTCTGGAGCCCTCATGAGCTTTGTTCAAGCACATGAGTCCCCTTGGTTGGGGCCTGGGGAATGTTGAGGTGACAGTTGGAAGGATCTTAGTCTCTGGGATGCAGGCCACCTGATAACTTGCTATGCAAATAGAAGCCTAGACATCCCTCCACCTTTCCCTCTTTTGTACCCCGCAAGGCAGGGTCATAAACCCTGCCCTCAGTTCCTTCTCTAAGGATTTGTAGAGGTTGATCAAACCACTCAAGGTGGCCACGTCTGCCAGTGGATGTTGGTGGCCTGCAGAAGATTTTCAGCAATGGAACCCTTGGTAGATTCAGCCCTGTCCAGGGTGTGCATTACAGGCAATGGAAACAGAAGAACAAAGACATGGGAAGGTAAAAAGGCATGGAGGGCTTGGTTGCTGCCCCCTTTGCCCACTCCCTTGCCTGAAGTTGCCTCTTCTTCCCTGTGGCCTCAGAAGTCAGTGCTCTCTGGGCCTGTGGATACAAAAACTGAGGTCAGATCAGCGGCCCTCCTTTCAGATGAAGCTGGTGAGCTCCTGGCACACAACACATTTGGCGATACTCGAGCTTGGACAAAACTCAGAGCAGCCTATGCAGGCTACAGTAAAAGGGAAGGATGGAGGGACAGGCAGAAGTCAGGAAGGAGCCTCTATCACAGACAGCAAAAAGAAGCCTCAGTTTGTGGTGCAATGAAATCACCGTATATGGCTCGGGAGGAAATTCTCTACAAGGAGCTGCATGCAACTAGGTCATCAAGTAATTGCAAAAATATGCAGCCAAATGGAGGCGCCTCTGCAGAGACTGTGTCTCCAAGGGCTAAATAAACTTTAGGAAACCATAAGGACTCAGAGCTTCATGCCCCAGAGGATGGGGAGCAAGAGATGCTCCCTTGGCCTCCTGCTCAGACTCCCTCCTCCTTCCTGCCCTCTCCCCACTGGGGTGGCTCTGAGTCTGAGCAGCACCCCTGTTCCCTGTTGTTGAGATGGGGCAGGGCCTCAGAGGTTGCCTGAGATGCATACTGGTGACTAATGCAGTGCTTGAACAGGAAACAGACTGGAAAGGGCTTAGGAGGAGCTATAAATAGCCCATGTCCTAAAAAAATTCTAACTTGGGAAGAAATGGAATTAAGACACTGGGAGGAGATCAAGATCACGGGTTCTAGGCAAGCCTAGGACTTCTGGGAAATGAGCTTTTCTCCCAGATGGAGCTCCGTCTGCCTTTGTAGGAGTCAGTTTCACCAAGTATACCTTTCTGCCCTGAGA
The DNA here is from genome assembly GCF_030020395.1 of Manis pentadactyla. Classification (NCBI taxonomy): domain Eukaryota; kingdom Metazoa; phylum Chordata; class Mammalia; order Pholidota; family Manidae; genus Manis; species Manis pentadactyla. The sequence goes on from NC_080027.1 coordinate 52,080,624, forward strand.
TTGACCAGCTAGCCCAGCCTACCTGCCAGTATGATACCCTGAGTTGTTTGTGGTTCTGGGGATCAAACTTTGTAGGGATCGCATAAGGGCACATGTGTGTATCTGTGTGTGTGTGCATGTAATAGGAGTCATGGAGGCTTAGGGCTCAAGGACTATGGATGGACTCATAGAATGGTGGAGAACTGTCAGGAATATCCCTGCAGCTTGCCTCAGTTTCCCCCCTCCCACAAGGCTACAGCAGTCATCTCCCATACTGAGCCGAGTGGGGAAGGGGAGAGTAAGGTAGCAACACCACCTTGGAATAAATGGTGGGTCAGCAGACTGGGGTTCTAAAACCAGCCAAGAACCTCATTTGATGAAGAACTTGGAGTAAACACTCAAATTCACTAAGACTGTTTGCTTTTCTATAAGATTGGGAGATTGGTCTGGTTCAGTGGACTTAAAATCCTTTTATTTTTTTCAAAGCTGCATAACATTTCTCCAAAGGACATCACAAAAGAGACCAGGACTGCCCTGGTTAAGGTGGGGACCTCACACTTACACACACCCACTCCCCACAGGGTAGCTGCTGAGAAACCACCAGGGAACCCCAGTACTTCACAGAGCATCATTTGAAACCACAAAACTAGAACCCTTGGCAAGTGTGGCTGATTACCCAAAAGCTACTCCTCACGGTCCCTTTCTTGGGAAGTTAAAATAATGAAAAGTAATATGGAGCAATGGAGATTTAACTAAAAATGTCAGTTAAAACAGAGGAGGGATTTATATCTCGCAACCCCCAGCAAACTTTTAATATCCTCATTGGACACTGGAATAGGCTGATTGCCAAAAGAGCCACAATTCTCTACCCTCCCGCTGCCACATCCGCTGTAATGTGACGTTGTAGTCCCTCTCACCGACGGGCAGAACTGCTTTCCCCACCCTTTGAATATGTGCTAGCCTTGAGATTTGTTTTGAACAGTATTTAGTGTAAGTGATAGTGCGCCAGTTACCAGCTTAGGCCTTAAGCTGTGTTCTGCTCTGTTAAATTCCCGCTACTGCCAGGAGAATCGCCTCAGTTAGCCCACTGGAGATTGACGGATCACATAGACAGAGCTGAGTTGTCCAAGCTGGGCCACCCCAGACCAGCCAGTCCCTAGCCAACCTCCCAATGGACCAAAGGCACATAAGCAAATAAACTCATGAGAAATAAAATGTGGCGATTGTTTGCAGCATACGTTTTGAGGTGGCTGATCTCTGTTCCAGCTATGTATTGCTGAGTAACAAAACTTAGTGGCTTAAAACAATTTTTTATATACTAATTTATTATGATCTCCCATGGGTTTAGTGCACTAGTCTCAGTTGGGCAACTCCCTCTTGGGGTCTTTAATATGATTATAGTTCCCATTTTAAATGGGAAGTCCCCTCAGAAGCAAGATGCTGCTGCCCACCTGGGAATAAGTATCCTTGGCAAATGCCAGAGACTCTTCCTGTCAACCATGCCCACTTGCCTGGGAGCCCCCGCCAGGTCTCCAGCCAGCCAGTCAACTCCCCTGAGGGTCCCTGAATGCCTTGTGACTGAACCTAGCAGGTCATGGCAGGAAGCTGTGGATGCCTCCTGTGCTGACTTGGGCTTGGGCACCAACATCCTGTCTGCCCTGTTTCCGATTGAGGGGCAAACTGGACTGGTTTTTTAATTACATTCTTACCCCAGGGAACCTGGGGGGAGAGATGGCCTCCTCAAACTCCCTCAGCAACCATCAGAAGAGGGAGGAGTCCCAGGGAGCTGGGAGCAGGAAAGAGCTGAAAGTCCAGTTGAAAGTCCAGAATAATTCCTTCCTGGCTGAGGTAAGGTCCAGCAATGTGCCTCCTGTAATGGGGAGCTACCCTGAGCGTCTGTGCTCACAGGAGGGCCAGTGCCTCCGGCAGGGCCCTCCCCATGCCCACAGCTACTCTCTCTGCACAGACACGCCCTGTCCTACCCAGCCATGGGGAGGTGGGGATGATCTTTGAACAACACCCTACAACCCAACAGAAGAAAGGGAACGCCGTCCACTGTAAGACATGCATGTAAAAGAATATTTGAAATGAAAAAAAAATTTTCCAGGGTTCCACCCCTGTGTTCTAGGAGAGGTTTTCTATTTTTGTTTTTATAATGTTTAACCAGATTATACTCTTCAGCTCCTCTCTCTGATGCCTCCTTTGATCTTTAGCTGAGCGCCTCTCACAGAGGGACTACAGAGGCCATGGGGTTGCTACGGCTTTTCTGTCCCCATCATAAAGGGCAGGGCTCAGGATTCTCTCCTACACCCACCAGGCCTCAAAAAGCCATACCTCCCCCATCAGAGGAGACCCTCAGCTCTGAAAGTCTGCCCTCTCTGTCCTCCTCTCCCCTTTTCTCCCCTTCAAGGGCAAACAAGAGCACCCAGAAGGACTGCTGTACTGGGGCTTCTAGACTCACAGGACCCCAGGATGCGGATGGATGCTGTGAAAGGGAGGGAGCAGTCAGGCCTGGAGCACCCAGTGCCACCAGCCTCCCTTTGCTCTCCCTGCCACCGCCCACTTCCTCCCCGGCCCTCTCTGCTCCCTCCCTTCCCTCCCCTTACCCCGGCCTCCTCTCCCTTCTGTAACAGGACAAGCTACAGGTGCTGGGCCTAGACTCCACAGTCACGGAAAGATAAAGCTTGACTCACAGTTCTCTCACAAGTGTTGATCAGATGAATCATTTCAGCTCCCTGAGCCTGATCCTCATCCCAAAACAGAAAAGATGATGGCACTTTGGTGAGGATGAAATGGGTTCATATCTTTTAAGCACTTAGCCCAGGGCCTGACACATAACAGGTACCTAATGAATGTTAACTGGTGCTCATCTGCACCAGGTAAGCACCTACCACACATCAGGGGCAAGGTGAAGATGCTTAAGCAAGCCTCTGTTGCAATCTTTCCATAAGATGTTGCAACGATTCATTTCCATAAAAGCTGTAAAGAAACAGAAAGAGCTTCCACTGCCAGGTTTTTGGGGACTAGATTTTAAGGGCTTCTGCACACTTAAAACACAGAGCGGCCTGGTGGCTGAATGAAAAGTCAAAACCAGATCTTGTGGCAAAGTATGCCTTCATTCAGGCTACTCAGCTAATTGGTTTGCTTAAAATTCAGCATTCCTCCAGGGAGAAGCCATCTCTAAAATGGGAGGAGGTTATGTGTCTGATGTGCTGGCTCTTTGGTCTGTGGAAGGCAGCAGGCCCAGAGCCCTGTGCAGGCATCTGCTGTCCCTCACAGCCACCACTGTGGGGTCGTCATAGGGTCCCAGGAAATGCCTGTCTGCCTAGAAAGGCTTAGGCTGGGTGGTGTAGTAGTTTCACTCAGCATGCCAGCTCTGATTTTGGGGGCTGCCTAGAGTGCAAGGTTGAGAAGAAGCTGAGAGTTCCAGGTTGGGAGGCCCTGCTGCGGTGCACTGTCTGTCACGGTGGGATCAGGAGGCTGGAGCTTGTTTGCCATCCCTGGGTTAGCCAAACCTTGGCAGCCTGCTTTTATTTACTGTTGGCTCCGCTCTGCCCACGCCCAGTGAGAGCTTTCTCAGGCTTAGACTCTGCCCTGGAGATTCCTTCTGGGATGATGCTCTGGGCTTTACTGCCACATCCTGCACAAAAGGAAACCTGTCTAGATGAGGAGCTTTACCTGATTCTTGAATTAGATGACTCCGTACCATGAAAATGAGAATTGCTCTCAGTATACACCTGAAATGCATCAATACATAATGAAATGCTTATGAAAATCTCAATAAGGATTTTCCTAGGCCTTTACAAGCTGATTCTAAAATTGATATGGAAAAGAGAAGGCTAAAGAATAGCCTAAATGATTCTGAAGAAGAACAAGGAGGAGAGCCTGACCCAGCTGGCTATTAGGACCTATTGTAAAGCCATTGACATAAAGGAATTAGTGCAAGAATGGGCAAATAGACCAATAGGATAGACCACAGAGCCCAGAAATAAAACCACGTGTATCTGAATACCTGATATATAACACAAGTGGCATTAATAGGGAAAGGATAAGCCATTCAATAAATAGTGTGGGTAATCAATTATCCACATAGAAAGTCAACATTTGAGATAGAATGCAAAAAGAAGAAAAAAGTAGAATGTAAGGCTTTTGGAAGAGAATGTGTTTATGACATTGGGGTAAGGAACCATTTTTTAAAGAAGAGAATAACAACAAACCCACAGACGACAAAGGAAACCATAAATCTGCCTAATTTAAGATTAAAACTTTTGTTCAAGAAAAGACACAATAAACCAAGTAAAAAGACTAGTCACAGACTATTTCCACAATACACAATGACTCCTACAAACAAGGAAAAGGCTACCAGTAGAATAATGAGCAAAGGGTATAGATTGGAAATTCACAAATGACACCCAAATGTCCAATGAACATAAGAAGCTTCACCTCCATGGGAATTGGGGAAATGCAAACTAAAATCACAGTGACGTATCACTGAATCCTGGTCAGATTGGCAAGTCTTTTAAAGTCTGATGGAACCAACTATGGATTGCAGTGGTGCATGTTAGGTAAAACCGCACTGATGAGAGTAAATTGGCACAGTCACTTTGGAGAGCAATGTGTTATTATCTAGTGAAGTTGAAAATGAATATTCCTTATGATCCAGCCATACCAATTCTAGAAATATAGGAAAAACTGTCTTACATGTACACAAGGAGACATACACAAGTATGTTTTTGTGATTTCAATTGCAGCAAAGAAAATGCCTATCAATGGGGGTATGAGCAAATAAAATGTGTTATATTCACTCAGTGGAGTGCTATTTAACAGTCAAAACAAATTAGCATAACCATGACTAAATCTAAAACATCGACACGGATAACTCTCAAAAACATTTTAAGGGGAAAAACAAATTATAATTTAATACATATAGTATGAGTCTATGTTGAGTTAATGGGTTTAAAATTATGAAAACAGTTTAAAAAATCCTTTAGAAACTATGTAGTAAAAGTGTAAAAACATATTAGAATGATGAACACCAAATTCACAAGGAAAAGGAATGGATCCCTCTGGGGTACAGAGCATGCATGAACTGTCATGTTTGTGTTTCCAAAAAAAGAAAAAAAATATCTAAAGCAAATATGGCAAAATGACAAGATTGGTTAAAGCTGTATGGTAGGTACCAGGGTGTTTGGTATGCTATACTTCATTTCCTTCCTTATGTCTGAAATAGAAGAAAAATCCACAGGTCTAGAATCACTCAGTTTCCCCCAATTTCATGGTAAATGGCTTGGGAGAGCAAAGGGCAAAGATGTTTTTGCCCTTATGTTGATATCCAACAGTTTTCCTAGAGATTATGCCTTTCTTAACACGCTTCTCCCCAGTAACATGCAATGATGTCACAGTCATCAATTCAGCACCAGCCAAGTGCAGTACATTGAGGAAACAAAATAATTAAAGTCAGTCCTTCCCCAACATAGAAGCGTGTAAGCTCTTAGAGGAGACACATGGGTAAATGATTATACCATGACACGTGCTAAAACTGAGGTGTCTTTTAAGATGTTTAGGGTAACAGCAGGAATGACCAGTTTTTTCTGCCAAGTATGTGGGTACAGAGAAAGCAGAGTTGGGCCTTGAAGGTTGAATAAGAGTTTGCAAGACAGAGTATGAGGAGAGTATGGCATAAGGAAAGCAAACAAGGCATGGGAGTGCCTGTCATATGATGGGGTTGGAGAGCAGCATGCAGACTGGACACATGTTTCAGAAAGATCCTCTTGGCAGCGGTGGGAAGACCAAACAAAGGCAGAGAAACTGGATAGGAAGCTACTGCCAGTGGTTGAATAAGAACTGATGAAAACCCAAACTACAACAGTGATTTGGGTTATAGTTTCCTGAAAAACTGCAAATTAGCTGTGGGGAGGGACAATGGCTTAATGGGGCTTTGTTTATTGTACCCACAACATCTACAGCTGTACTCTGCATGTGATAGGAGCTCAATGATTGCGATGACAGGAGGGAGCCAGGGCGGAAGGAAGCAGGCAGGCAGGCAGTCCCACAGGCCTACTCCCTCCTTCTACAGATAAGAAAACTGAGAGCTGGAGATGAAGAGTTATGTTTCCAAGGATGAGCTCAGCTGGAAGCTTACTGTCTCTCTCTAAAGCAACAAAGAGCCCTGCAGACACCCTGCTAACAACTTTGTGAGCACACAGACTTTTAAAGACAAAGGCTCAACAGGTGAAGTTTCAGGGAAGTTCTGTTACAATGAATTTTACCATAAAGCTGTGTTTCTCCTAAGGAAGTGCTTTCTCTTTCCCTCAGGAAAAAAAGGAGTTCCTTTAAAAAAAAACGAATTGTCTGAGATGAATAATACAAAACAATAACCCTTCACCTGGCCTCGGTCCAAATAACAGGCTCTATTCAGGTTGCTATGAAAACACCTGATTGCCGGCTGTTGGCACTGTGGGCAGGGCAAGCTAGCAGTTGTAGAAACTTCACACATCTTTTGTTCTGCCACCAAGCAGTAATTGGTTCTCCACCCCAACATAGTAAACTTCCAGTCACCTGAACAAAATTCACCTATGTTAACAGACTGCATGCAAAGCAAAACATCCTGCAAAGTGCATGCAGGTGTGCATATCTTGGCACACATCCTCTCTGTGTTGCCCTTGTTTCTGAGACCCTACTCTGGTCCAAGGCTCTATCTCCTGTGGGTCTGGCTTCATCACATGTTTAATCAGCACCTCGATACTTCAGTGTCTCCCTTTCACCTGGTTCTTTCAGCATCTAAACATGCTCAAGGCTTTCAGCTGAAAAATGAAAATACCAGAAACCACCCTCTGTTCTGCCTCTTCCCACACTGTGTCCCCTCCCCTTCCAGTCACATGAGGATCTGCAAGTAATCATCTACAGCCACTGTGCCCCCCGACCTCACCTATTTCCCTCTTGGCCAACCCAGGGAGTCTATGCTTAATACTCAGCTGTATATGAAGCAAGGAGGGAAGGAAGGAGGATAGAGGCTGAAATTCACTGTCTAATTACTAGGTACCAAGCAACATTCTAAGGATTTTACATGAAATCCTGACAATATCACTGTGATGTAAGTGCTATTATTATTTACATCTTATAGATGAGGAAAGGTGGCACTGAGAAGTTGAATATTTGCCCCAACTCCCATCAAACCAGGATTTGATCCAGAGTCTGGACATTCTTAAACCTGGTACCCAGAAAAAGGTACCTTGAAGGAAAAAATACACAAGAAAACGTCATGGACCTGTCCTATTCGTTCATTTGTTCATTCATTATTTAATCCTTACTCGGGCCTACCAAGGCAGAGCAATCAAGACATAAATCTGTCATTAAAATGCTCAGAATCCAAAGAGGGATGCAGGCCAGTAATGTGGTGTGAAAAGAGCTCTGGGGAGTTGGAGGGTGAGTTGTTGGGGAGGCACAGAGGGGGCAGCGGCCTCGCTTAGAGCAGTGCTTCCCAAACTCCACTACACATGGAAGTACCTGAGATCTGTAAAAGCTACCGATGCCTAGCTCCCACCCTCAGACGCTATGATTTAATAGGCACTGGGAGTTCTAAAGCTCCCTAGGTGATTCTAAAGTTCAGCAAAATTTGGGAAACATTGGCTTAAAGGATAATGAGTAGGCAGTTTGGTTTGCAAGTAACACAAAACCCAACTCAAATTGCTTTATGCAAAGAAAATGATGGGGGAGGGACTGAATTGGCTTATAGTTGAAAAAAATATGAGACAAAAGGTATGTGGCTTTGGGTAGGGTTTGATCTCAAAGGATGTCACCAGGGTAAGGTTTTCCTCTTTCTCAGTGATGGCCCCATTCTCAGGCTCAGCAACACCAGATTGGCCTCTGTACCTTCTTTCTCCATGTCCAGTGCAAAGGAGAGTTCTGATTGCCTCCCAGCATAAACGAAAACCCAGAATTGCATGTCATTGGCTCTGACTTGGCTATGGACCAATTACAAGGTGGAGACTGCTGACTGGCTCAGTCGGTCATGTGTCCCGCCTCTGGGGCAGGCATTGGAGGCAACTTGCTTCAGGAGCCAGTGTAGAGAGTGGAGGGTTTGGGGCAGGTCCTAGCATGTTCTGGGGGCTGAGGATGAGGAGCTAATCAGGGAGACTATGACAGGGCTAGGGTAGAGAGTTTAACTTACTTGCCCAAAGACAGAGGTATTTAAATAGAGGAAAAACACGATCCCATTTGTATTTTGAGACTATAAATCTGACAGTTATGGAAAGGATATATGTGAATAAAAAGAAAGGTTCTTATAGTTGTTGAGAGGTGCTGGGGACCTGAGCTAAGACAGTGGCAAAAGGGTGGATGGATGGGAGGAGCTCAAGATGTTTCTGAACTATATTGACAGGGTTTGTTGCCCAGCTGGAAAATAGGATTTAGGAAACAGAAGAACCACAGATGACTAAATTCTAGTCTGGGAAACTGGGTTGTTGGTATACTATTAGTGAGATTAAAAATATAGATCATTGAATGGTCTTAAGTTTGAATAGGAGGAATGTGAGATGTATCGAGGACATCTATGAAGTCCCATAGGCAGATGCACATATGGATCTGGCATTCAGGAGAGAGCTGGAAGTGCCCTGTGTCCATATGATAGCTGAAGCAGGGACAATAGATGTGATCACCCAGGGAAAGATGTGGAGGGATGAGAGCAGAAAGAGCACTTACCCACACGGGGACTGAGATGGAGTGACCAGAGAGACAGGACAAGTGGTGTTTTGGAATCAAAGGCAAGAGGGTTTCAAGAAGGGGAGTAGTTCACAGCATCAGATGGTACAGAAAAACATTAAGGAGGATGAAGGCTTGGAATAGAATGTGGATTTGACAACTGGGAGGGCCCTGTTACCCTAACAAGAGCCAGCTTATAGGGTTTAGGGTGAGTGAGCCCAGAGCATGCGGACCGGCCAAGCATGGAGTGATCACCATCAAGTTTGATGATGGGACTTTTAGGGCAGTGGCTCAAGGAGACGTGCCTAATCATTTTTATGTGCTTGTTTAGTAATTTTTTGATTTTGTTTCCTTTTTTAGAGTTTGACTTAGTTTGATGAGAGAGGTTTGAATAAGCTGTCAGGAAAAAACTAAAAAACTAAAAGAGAAAGGCTAAAGAGAAAGTGATTTTCCATAGAGATTAAAAACAGATTAGTAGTTGCCGGAGTGAATGAAGAGTGACAGCCTACAGGGTGTGGGGTTTCCTTTTGGGGTGATGAAAAGGCTGGAACTAGACAGTGGTGATAGCTGCACAATACTGTGAATTTATTATATGGCACTGAGTTTCACACTTTGAAATGAATTTTTTGTTATGTGCATTTTAACACACACGCTCACACATACTTATTTTTTATAATACCATGCTTGGATTTTACATGGATCATTTCATTTAATCCTTAGAACAATCTTATGTTGATTTTTTAGCAACCTTATTATCCCCATTTTACACAAGAGAAAACTGAGATTCAGAGAGATTAAGTGATCCAAAGCCACACAGATAGATTTGAGATGCCAGCCTAAGGTGATTTCACTACAAAGTGCAAATGTTAATGCCTCTCTCAGATTGCCTCCTTAGCTACATGATTTCATAGGCATATATATTGACAGTGTGAATAGATCCATATCCACCAAGGCACTGATACTTCAAATTTCTGGGTGATGAGATTATATTTTTTTATATTCCTCTTTTTGATTGGGTACAGCTTTAATGTAAAAAGGAAAAAGTCAATTTTTAATACAGGGAAGAAAAAAGATTTTAGAGGTACACCCTTTCTGGGAAGGAGATGTTACAGGTGTGTCAGAAATACCTGGAGTGGGTGTGAAACTTCACAGGGACACAGGCGAGACTGTTTGCAGAATGCGGGAGGAGCAGGAACCAAGTCAATAAGGAGGCTTGTCAAGGTGATGACCTAGAGCATGACTGAAAGGGAGTGACCATCTTCACTGCGTGGAAAGGAAGTGGGAGGGCCCTGTGGGGGGCACCAGCAGGTGTGAAGCCCTGAGGCCAGGAGCCATCAGGGAAGGATGGGGAGACACAGGCTGGAGCTGATGGGGTGATGTTCCACGTCATCCCTTTCCTGGTCCTCACTCTGCCCCTTTTCCGGGTCTCGCTCCCCCTATTCTGCCTGAATGAACCATGCAACAAAAGTTTGCTTTGCTCCATGCTGTCCGTGGGGCAGCCACAACTTTGTTCTAAAATACTTCCCTCGGGCCTCAGGAAACTAGAAAACCTCGAGGGCTGGCCTCTCACGCATTCTTAGAAGGCCGCTGTGGCCATGCCCTCCCACTTTGTCTTGGGATCCTGTGACTCTTGGGCACAAACCCAGAGCAGCTCTCACTCAATCGCTTCTTTGATTTTTCTCCCAGTTGGACTGTTAGGGATTGTTGGCCAGTGGGAAGGTGCCGAGTGGTGAGCTGTGCAGAGAAACAACCATTGCATTTCTTTCTGCAAGAAGTCATATTCCGTTTCAGGCCTGCCTGTAGAGAGAGAGATCAGACCCTTTCAGATGAGACATGGCCCAAACCAGTTTTCCTAACATGCAACTTGCCAGATGACACAGCAGGTCTACAATTTATTCCCTCCTGACAGTGCTTTTACATCTTTTGGGGTATGTTCATTTTTTTCTGCCATGTCTTTGGCATCTTAAACATTTCAAATCATTATGTCTAAGAGTCATTTCTATTTCTAACAAGCGTACATCACATTTGCAGTATTTTTATAATTAATGGCATATATGTTTCTGGTAAGTTTCAGAGTGTGTAAGTGAGAAGAGCTTAGGCACAAGGGTGAGACAGACCGTGGTTTGAGTCTTAGCTCTGCCAGTTATTAGAATACAGTATTAAACCTCCTTGATTTGGGTTTCTCCAAGTTAATCTAAGTTGGTTAATTTTGTGTGTCAACTTGACTGGCCACAGGATGCCCAGATATTTGGTTAAACATTATTCCTGGGTATGTCTTTAAGGGTGTTTCTGGATGTGATTAGCTTAGCGTTTGAATCAGTAGACTAAATAAAGCAGAATGCCTTGCGCAGTGTGGGTGAACCCTCCAATCTTTAAAAGCCTGAACAGAGAAAGGCAGAAGAAGGGAAAGCTCCCCCTCAGCCTGACGGCTCAGGCGGACACTGGTCTTTTGCCCTTGGAACTGGGACTCTCACCTCTGGCTGCCCCGGTTCTCAGGCCTTCAGACTTGCAGACTGGACCCATACCACTGGCTTTCCTGGGCCTCGAGCTCACAGATGGTAGATCGTAGGGCTTGTTAGCTTCCATAATAATGTGCAAGTCCTCATAATAACTATATCTCTCTATTTCTATGTATCTCCTACTGGTTCTACTTCTCTGGAACCCTGACTAATCCACAAAGTATAAAATGGGGCTAATCTTAATCAGTCATTCTCAGCAATAATCCTATATGGATACTGTGAAAAATGATAATGTATTATGGGCCCATCATAGGCCCAAGAGAAGTGGCAGTTTTATTTACCTATTGTATCAGAGTTTGATCAGGGAGCAGGACCATTCATGTGCGACGGAATAAGGGATTTTTATAGGGTCAGAGTTCACACTGTGCGGTGGGAGCTGGTGAAGAGGTTTGTGGAAAGCAGCCACCTTGGTGTCTGTTGGAGGGCCTGAAGTTGCATTGGTCAGCAGGGTTGGCAGCTGAGAAGAAAATGTGGATGTGAAGTGGGAGAAATCAAGAGCAAACTGGAAATTGGACAACCTGCTTGCTCAAGATGAAGGAGGGGTACCTGCCTTAGCTTATCCCCAGCCCCCTGGCAGCTGCCTCACACCAACAACATGGGTGCCCAGCCACGGTGCCTGACACCCTACACTGACATTCCAAGTGTGCAGCCTGCTGTCATTTCCACCTTCCTAATGTCCCTTGTGGCCAGTTCTTACTTGGAACCATCCAGAAAACGATGTTCTGGAAAACCCATTTCTAGCTAAGCATAAAACACCACACTTACACATGGGGAGAAAGCCACTAATATTTAATCGGGATCAACAATTCACTGTTATGTATGTCATCTCACTTGGCCTGTGCTCTGGTTGTACAAAGTAAGGGTTATTTCTGCTGACAGGCTTGCTCACACTGCTAGGAGGAGCAGAGGCTGGGACCCGGGTTGTTGGAGCCATCACTTTCCACCAGATCCAGACCTGTGAGCCTGGTTTGTGCTGTCCTATTCAGGGCCTCCAGGCCCATCATGGTGATACTCTGGGAATACCCTTGTGACCCCATCCATCTGACAAGGGGAGGAACGGCCCTTTCTGAACTGATGAGAGGCTTGGCTGCACCACGCAGGCCCTTCCATCTCAGCTGCATCTGGGAGAAACATTTGAAGAGAGAAGTGGTTGGCCAGGAATTTAGTTTTAATTAAAATGTATTTATCCACTACAAAATGCATGGAATTTAGAGAAAAACTTACTGGGGGGTGGTGTCTGGGTGGCATATAGAAGGGAACAATAGGGAAGGAGGTCAGGATGACATGACTTTCGAGAGGTTAAAAAGCATAAATTCCTTCTTCAAGTTCATATGGTTCCGGGTCTGTGGCCACGGTCCAGGCCCATTAGAAAAACAGTGGGTGGGTAGTATAAACACCTTGCTTTTTAGATTATTTGTTTTTAAATAGTTTTCTCTTCTATTTCTCTCACAAACATTTACTGACACTTCCCATGTGCTGGGTTCTGTTTAAGCAACACACACTGAGGGTACAACATTGAACACCACACTATTGCTCATCTCAAGGAGTTGAAGGTTGGGGTCTCAGATGGGCTGACCCTAGTGTCTTAGGATAGGTTTCCCCAGAGGCAGACCTTGGGATACGAATTTGAGTGCGAGCAATTTATTTGAGAAGTAATCTGGTGGGATGGAGTGTGACAGGGAAGTGACAGGAGGGAAGCAGGTAAAGGGTGTGTTATTGAGCAGGTTGCTGCTATGGCATCTGGGGCTCAATCCTGCTGGGGATCTCTGGGTCAGAGACAGAGGTAAACCACAGATCTCCAAGATACCCCACCTGAGGCATGGGGCATCTCGGGTTTGGATCCACCAACTCTTTCCCACTTTTGTTTGCAGGTTGCTCCAGTGGTGTTAAATCTCCAACACCACAGGCCTGCTCTGGGCATTAGCTGAGCTTGCTGCTGAGGCTGGAGAGGACTGCAGGCAGAGAGGGGCTCGTAACAGGAAGCCACTGGCATCTGTGGAAACCAGCAGCATCTGCCATACTTATTCAGCCTACAGCCATGGAGCCCCCTTCTTGCTTCCTAATCATACTCAACTTTCATTCAAATGTCCAGCTCTCCATCATGCAGCCCATGTGTCTCAGGGAAAGCTGAGCCCACTGCAGCTCTAGGAGAGGCCCCTGCCTGGCATGGCCAATCAGCACGTTCCAGTCCTCTGACTATGGATGGCATGGGTTCAAGTGGGCATATGACCCAATCCAATCAGAGTGGATCTCAGGACTCCTGCTTGGAATGCTTGGTCAGCAATGTTCTCTCTGGGATAAGGTAGCTTATGGCAACAAGTGCTGTCGGCACTGTACATTGAGGAAAACCAGCCTGAAGACTCAGCTAACACAGAGGCAGGCAGGGCCTAGGGAACTGCAGAGAAAGGTAGCTGGAGCTTCTCCTTTGGACTCTTCAGTCACAGGAGTCTCTTTCTCTCCTCTTGTAGTCAGTTCTCCTCCTTTGCACATGGAGCACATTTATTGGTAGCTCTGACTTCCATGGAAAGGAGAGCTTCTCTCCTATCTGCACACTGGTCCTGAGGAAGAAATCTGCTTGGACCATATGGTGACCGATCACCACTGGGGCTTTGTGCTTGGCTAGGCCTGGGGTCTGTGCTCCATCTTGTAGCCAGGAGGGCATAAAGAACACAGGCTCAGGAGTCAGCCAGTCAGATTCACCCTCCCAGATAAGGGTTCCTGGGAGACCTTGGGCAAGTGACTTCACTTCTCCAAGACTCCATTTTCCCATCTATAAGGTGTAGATTTATCATTATATCCGCTTCAAACCGTGGCTGAGAGATACACAGGTTTAGTGCTGAGAGTGGCTATGTCCCTGTCCTAGAGTCACTCACAATAATGTCTCTTATAGACTCTAGTTCTCTATATCCTTATAATATCAGTCCCCAATTTATTATATTCAAAACCTGTGTATATTATTTACTATGTACTGGGCATTGTTCTATGCACCTATTTCCCTATTTCTATGCCTATATGATTCCCTATTACAGGTGAGGAACTTGCTGCCTGGAGAGTTAAGTCACTTGCCCAAGGTCATATAGTTAATAAACGTTAAATCCAGCAGAGCTGGGATTCTAACTCAGGCATCCTGATCCTGACTTCACAGGCTGTGCTACTACCTGGCTATACTGCACTGCACATATTTGTGGGGTGGCTATATGATGAATGATGGATATGAAGATGAGTGAGCGCCCTCCATGGGCTAGAATAGAGAAGTGTATCCCCGTCCTTGTTTCTATCCAGCTGCTCTGTGTATGTGTGCGTGCGTGTATGTGTGCGTGCGTGCGTGCGTGTGTGTGTGTGTGTGTGTGTGTGGCTGCCTCCCCAGCTCCATTCAATTACAGCAGTGTGTCCTAGAATGGGCTCCAGGTGTGCATGAACAGGAGTCTGCCTGGGCTCAGGTGTGGCCCAGCCCACCACGAGAGAGCAATGGGTTTGGCGACATTGTTTAGTTTCTTGTGTCTCTAGGAATCAGAATTATGTCCTTGGATTTCACAGTCGGCTTTGAGTATATAGAAATACATACTCCCCGGGCTATTTGGGGCTGAGGCTAAACTACTGTCTCGGGAAAATCCACTGAAAGGCCTGATGAGTTCCTAGTGACCTTGAAAACTTTTATATGTTTTATTTATGCAAAAAATAGTACATTCTGAGGCCTATCAGGATGATTACAGGCTAGAACAATGCTCCAGCGGTCTTGCTTCTCATATACTCCCGAGTCTGTTTGGGGGAGGTACAAATGTTTCCACTTTCTGGCTTACAAAGTCTTTCTCCGGAGAGAGCTCCCAAGGTGGCCTGGGCCCAGTCAGCCTTTCTCATCATTTAACAAGGATTCTCAACTCTGTATAGATATTAGCCTTCCTCTTCCTTTTGAAAGCCCAAAGCCCCTTCTTAGCAAGTTGGGGAGGATGCTGGTGAGACCCACACTCACTGTTTTGCTTCTTTCTGGAACCTATGCACATGAGAAGAGGTCTGAGGGCATGGACCCTTTTTTATTTGGATGGGGAGGCACAGATTGTAGTTCTTTTCCCTGCCATTCAAATCCTGTGAGAATCCCCTTGGCTTCTCTACAGAAAATCTCCAAATTGAGAATCCACACAGTTCAACTCTAACCTTTCTTGAAGCAAATTGCTAGGCTGGAAATAAAAAGAAGCCAACCTAACACCCCCACAGCCCTCTTAGAACACCATCAGGTGGATAACCAATGATGATGGAGATCGCCAGCTGGACTCTTTCCTGGGGAGGCGTGCATGGTGCCGTTGAGACCCACTGCTTCCAGTACAAGATGGAGATATTTTTAGAGATGAATCTGGGCCTTCCTTCTCTCCCTCCTTCTAATGCTAATGTGGCCATCTGCATCTCCCAGACAACCTTCACAAGCACACATTCACCATCCTAGAAAAGTGGGCTGAGGAAGAGATTGTTATTAAATATAGAATACAGAGCCATGGCATAAGGAGGTTGAGTTTGCCTGGCATGCAGAGAGTGAAGCAAGGGTGTTGGAGATCTGGAACCCACTCCCATGCTCTGTGACACAAGTGCCTTCCCTTCTCTGGGTCTCCACTTATTTTTTAATTCTTTAATCTTAGATAATATTTTCTCTAAGGTCTGCTCTAATATTGCATGATTTTCTTTGAGGAGCTTAGTTGTGTAAACTCTTGGACACAGAGGCCAGTGGGATATCCCATAGTTACTGCTTGGTCCAGAGGAGGGGGATTTGTGATCTCCTCTCCTCATTCCTCTCCTCCCCCAAGGGAGCTGGCCAGCAAGGTGGCTAGTGTGGTGGTGGAGAGGGGTCCCAAGGCCTATCTCCTTCCATGCAATTAGCCCCCATCGTTCCCCTGCTTGGATTGTCCTACTTCCAAGGAAAAGCTGACCTCTCATCCCTCAGGCCCACCTGGCAAGGATCTTTCTTACCTGAGCCCCCTGAGTTAAAAAGGTTGGATGGAGGAGAAGAGGCATGGATCCTAGGAACACATTGGTAAGTTTTAGATTTTGAGCTATTAGAACTTCCATGCTGAGCAGTGCTAGCTCTGTAAAACTTGACTGGCCCACAGTGTTCCTGAAGTAGTGTTAAGATTGTTTAATTTGGAGAATTAACAAATTGTGCTATGGATAAGGTGATAGGAATCATAAAAAATAAAAATAATAGAGAATACAGCTCTCATAGCACCATGTACTTCTGATTATTTAGCGGTTCCACTATAAGCTACATGAACCTAGGACTTCATCTAGCTCACAGTTGCATTTGTGAAATGAATGAATAATTCTGTTTCCATCTCCATCCTCAACATGAGTATCTCAGGCTCAGGTCAGAAGCAAGAGGCCTTGTGTCCTGTGAGGTCTTGTGCTGGGGGTAGAGGTAATGCTGTTTCCTGAATCTCCTCTCTGTCACAGGTTTCCCATATTTCTCTGTAAATAAGGTAAGGCCATGCCAGTCTCATCTCCTGTCCCTGACAGTGCCCAGCTCAGCAGAATATTTGGGCAGGTCCGGCCCCAGAGCAGTTCCTTCAGGGACAGACCTGGCCTGTCCAGAGCACTAGAGATATTGGCAGGGCTGTAAAGGCCCCAGTTCACAGTGGTTAGGCATGCAGATTCTAGAATCTGAGTTCAGGGCTCAAATCCAGACTGATACTAAGTAACCATATATCCTCGACAAGTTACTTTACCTCACTGAATCTCAGTTTCTACATCTGTACAAGGGGATGGTAATAAAAATGTGTATCTTACAGGGCTATTGTTAGGATTAGATGTGATAATGTGCACTGAATACTCCATCAACTGGTATCACAGGCAGAGTTCCACCACAGCAGAGATTTGCCCCTCTGAGAGTCACTGGTGAATTTGCACACTGAACAGGGAGGGCTGAACGTTCATCTGCAGGAAGCTGAGTGAACTCTGAAGATGCTAAGACAGTGGTCAGGTAAGACAATATTTGGGAAAACCCAAAAGGCCTAGAGTAGGATCACGTGGTAAGGAACAGAAATTACAAAATAAATCCCAGTTTGATAGGGGTAAATGGCTCTGTTTGTATTTGCCTGGCCTGGGAGCATAGTCTCTAGAGGGTGGTCTGGTGCTGTGGAAATTCCAGCAGCCCAGAACCACAGTACTGTTTTCGCATTACCCAAGCCTGCCTATTCTCCTCTGCCTGGGTTGGCTCAGTTCCAAGAACATTTATTGGTGCCTAAATTGGGCCAAGCCTGTGATAGGCCCTGGGCTCCAGAGATAAGTAAGACATGGCTCCTGCCATGGGATCCCTGTTTCATGGTCTCTGCTGCCAGGACAGTCTGCACAAGGTGTTTGCAGGATTTACACTTTACAAAGCTGCTTCTCATTCGTTACTAGGCCACACACTGTTCACACTGCATTTTCTGTCAGTGGTGCTCTCTGGAGCCAGTGGGAAATGGGCAACCTGATAGGGTAGGCAGAGCGGGTATTAAGGTAGCTGTTTAACAGCGAAGAGAAGGGATGTGCAGGTGATTTGACTAAGGTAACATAGGTGGGGTGGTCTGCGTCATCACCGCTCTTCCCACCAGCTTTATTCGAAGCAAGGCCAATCTAGGTGAGAAGAAGAACCTATGTAGCTAGCAGGTCATTTGCTGAAGCCCAGAGTGATCAAGGAGCTAAGGAAGGAGGGAGGTCTGCGGTCAGGACAGGAAGTGCAATGCTGCTCCCTCATGTCCAAAAGGGGACGCTGAGGCTTGCTTTCTAGCTGCCTGGGCCAAAGAGCTTGAGGCCCAGCCTTTGCATCTCTGTTGACACCAGGATACCAGCTCCGGGGTTTTCACCAGCAGCACCGCCCCGCCCCGCCCCATTGGCCCTCCGCTGGTCTCAGACGTGCGCTGGTCTAGGTAGAAGCGCCCAGCAGCTCCCTGTGCTCGGGGCCTGGCTACAGCCCACGTGCGCCCGCGGCAGCCGCGCTGACAGCTGGCCCCAGAGGGGCGGGGCGGGCCGGGAGCGGAGGTGGGCTCCGCGCAGCGCTGCCATTGGCCCCCGGTCTCGCGCCGGGGGCGGGGCCGCGCCCCCAGCTTCACTGTCATTGGTCGCGGTGCCGCTGGGGGCGGATCCCGGTCCCGCGGGCCGCGCCGAGCAGAACTGCAGAAGAACGCTGGGCTAAGCCAGCGCTGGGCTGCCTAGCTCGCTCCCGGCAACCGCAGGCTGCCCGCGGGTCCCGACTGCTAAGCCCGCGGCCTCAGGCGAAGGCAGGAGCTGACCAAGGCTCCGCGGCCGGCGCGGCTCTTGGTAAGGCGTATGGGGGAAGGAGGCGCTCCGGGGAGGGCGGACGGAGACCGTGGCAGCTGAGCCTGGACTCTGGGTTTGGCTCGCGCCGGGGAGGGTCAGGTGCGGCTACAGCATCTTCCGCCTCAAACTCACCTGCCGGCCGCGGGGCAAGCAGGTGGAGCTTTCTGGGGAGTATGGGGCTGCCCGTATCGGTCTCTAAATCGATTAGAACGCAATGAAAGCCTCCAAACGGTACCCCGAACTACTTCATATTCCGACTCCCCCAGCACCCAAAACCTGCAATTCTAAGCCTAGAAAATCTTCAATGCGTCAACAAAGAGTGGGCGCTGCGCGCCCGCAGTACCGCCCGCCACCGGCGCAGATCATCCCCAAACTTTGCTTCCCAGGATTTGGGCTCTTCACCGCTCACGTTCTTTCCCGGCTCTTCACTGGGCGCTTCCCCACCCCGTCCCGGTTCCTCTCCCTCCTTAATAACAGGAAGTTAAGTCGGGCCAAATCTCAGTGGCCTGGCCGCCAGAGGGCTGGGACAGGGTCTGGGGACGTGGCGGGGCCGGTGGGGTCGCCGCGCTGTTCTCTCAATGTCGCGCGACCCCCAGCAGCCCGCTCTCACCCCAGGCCCAGGAGCACCATGGTCAGGGTGTCCCCGGCGCCCATCTTGCCCAACTGGCCCTGGGGAGAAGTGGGATCTTGCCCACAGCCTGTGCTGCCCCTGACCTTAGCTTCCAGGCCAGAACAGGTGGGGTTAACTTTATCCTAGGCCAGCCTCGCGGCAGAGCTAGGAAGAGCTTTTGCTGGATGGGGAAGAGGCGTGTTGAAACCAGAGTAAACGTGTCTCCTTCCATATTGTATATTCTGAAGCCTGGGTTCTAATGACTAAAGAGCTTTTATTTGGAAGCAAATGGGGCCCTGAGAGGCCTGTGGCTGTCCGAGGACCCTCTTGCTGTCAGTCTTACCTGCTCACTACAGTCTTCTGTGGTTTCCATGAAGGCTGAAGTCACTAACCATCCCCCTTCTGGGCAGGCCCCACAGGAAGAAAGCCAGCCGGGGTTGACCCTCCAACGTTTGTGTGCCTGGGTGCCCTGGCACCTGGGCCAGCTCTGTTCTGTCCCCTTCCCAGGGGAAGCGGACCCAACAAGTGGGCCTCAAGTCTCCAGAGTAGCCCCACCCTATGTTCTGGAGACTAATTGCAGTAAGAATGAGCCTTCAGGCAGAGAGAAGGTAGATTTATTAAGTGCCTACTGGGAACAGATCCTGCTGTGTGGCACTTCTGTGTCTGATTTCACAGTTACTTTCCAAAAATTCAGAGGGTTTTGCCCTCCTCATTTTAGAGCCGGGGAAATGCTCAGGTACGGTAAGTGCCCAAGGTCACACAGAAGTGGCTGAGCCAGGATTTGAGCCAGGTTCTGCCATACTAGGCCCAGTGCTTTTTCTGCGGCTCTCGCTGTGCAAAGTGGTGTGCTGTACTGCAGAACCATGGCTCTACTGTGTGCTGACTCCTGGCCTTTGAAAAGATCCTGTCCAAAGATTCAGGGGATGCTTCTTTGGCAAAACACTTGAACCGACGCAGATTAGCCCGGGTTGTTTAACCTGCAGATGGCTGGCCCACCCTGTCCTCCAGCCAAAGATGATGGCTGGTGCTGGTCATGCTGTGATGGGAGGGAATGACTGCTGGTGTTTCCGCTGCTTTTTGGGGTGGGGGGAGGGGAGCCTGCCTCTGCCATTGACTTGGTCTCATCTCTTAAGAGTTGGCTTCTGAGATGGTCTAGGAAGACTGTTAGCAGAAATAACCCCCTACCTTAGATCTGATTCTAGGTTGGTTTTTTTTTCTGGGGGTGGGGCGAGGTGTTGAGCTGTACTAGTTATGGTTGTAAGGTGATTGAGATCCACCGTGTGAGTGCATTTTTATAAAACATTTTATTGCTTTTATCCTTGCCTCTTTCCTTCCTAACCAAGGCTCTGGCTTACTGCTCATCCTTTTCTTCTAAAGGAAAATAATGATTAGCCTAATACCAACCAGTTACACTTCAGTTATAAATCAGCTTCAGGACCAAGGCTGGTGTTAGCTGTGGTCACTGGAGTCTCATTCACAGGAGCTGCAAGGAGCAGAGGAGAAGCTAGGTAATTCCCTTCTGCCTGTGATTGGAGCGTGTCTCTGTTCTTTCTGCCTGTGTCCCTATCCCCATCTGGGTGTGCCTCCCAGTTATGGACCTGCCCCTGTCACTCCCCACTACTGAAGGGTAGAGGTCCTGCCTTCTTGATGGAGAGCCTTGACTCTGGTGGGAGGAGTGGGGTATGGGTGCAATAACATTTGGGCTGAACATTGCTAATCTCAGAGGCCCTTCTAGGGCTAAGAGTCTCTGTTGTTTAAAAAGCCAGGAAAGAGAATACTGTTCATCATGCTGGGACTTTTCATTCTCTATATCATTAGATTCCCACATTAGCCATCTCAAGAAGTAGGTGGGATTATCCGCATTTTACAGATGAGGACCCTGTGACTCAGAAAGGCTAAAACTTGCCCGCATCACGCAGCTAGTAAATAACCAAGCTAGGATTCTGGCCTCAGTTTGTATGGGTGAGGCCTATGTGGTGAACTAAATACCGAGAGAAGCAGGAAACCTTGTGGCCATTCTCTGAACTCTGGAGGCCTGATGTATGCAGCTCCCCTGCCGTTCTTACTTTACCCCACCTTGCTTGTGATTATTTGTGAACATGTCTTCCCACCTTGCTCTGAAATGTCATTTAACACACTCATAAAACTTGAATTTATTTTCTGGCTCTCACAAATCCTCCTTGTGCTTTGCTCTATATTTCCTTAGCCTTTTATACCAGTTTTCATTAGGATATCTTATCAGGATGTATTACAATCCTGTATTGAAAAATATCATGAACATTTTCAAACACAAAAATAGAATAGTATAGTGAGCCCCATATACTCATCATCCAGCTTTAACAAGTCATCAAGATTATGCCAGGCTGGTTTCATCTCTTTTTTCTTCCCTTCTTTCTTTCTGATGTATTTTAAAGCAAATCTCTGACATTATGTTGTTTTGCCCCTCTATAACCCAGGAAAACACTATTTCAAAAGGAGCGTTCTCTTTCATAACTGCACTGCCATAATCGCATGAACCAGAATCAGCAGTAATTCTTTGGTCTCATCTGCCCATATTCAGATCTCCATGATTATCCCAGAAATAACCTTCATAGGTTTGTCCAAATCAGAATCTACAGTCTGCATTTGGTTGTTAGTCCTTTTATGCCTGTTTTGATCTGCCTCCCTTTTTAAACCAGGCATTACCTCCCCCACTGGGTAGCAAGCCCTTTGAGACTGCAGCCTGCTTCTGTGTCATGCTCTGTCCCCAGTGCTGTGTCTGGGATGGGCCAGAGGCTTGCTGAGTCTGTCCGATTGTGTTGTAGCCACTCAGGAAGTGCATTTTGAATGAATGAACCCAGTCTGTGGGTTCATGTGACTGCCCGTGCCTGTGTTTAGATAAGAGGTTTTTAAAAAAAAGATGACTTGCTCGCATTTGGAGGTTTCCTCAGTGAGAGTCAGTCTGTAAACATCCTGAAATAATTGGAGAACTATTTGCTGTTCTCACCCCAGGGACTCTGGTTTGTGATAGGGAACCCAGATAGGCACCTTTGTGCCCTGATCAGCAACTGGTCTTCTCAGATCACATGTGGGGCTGACACGGTCTGAGGTCATTTTTGACTGAGCTTTGAATTCCATCTTATTCAGCCACAGGGATTACCACTCTATGACCCAGACACTTGGCATTTGGGCTGCATAGAGAAGAGCTGCACACACCTCTCTAGGGCAGCACCTTCTCCCCTGGGCCTTCAGAAGCCTTCAGGAGACAGGCCTCTAATCTGTCTCATGCCCCGGCCGAGTTGTGGAGCCTTTCTCAGATCCTTGTTCATCTGCAGCTGGTGGTTTGTGACAGAAAACGAACACTTATGATCTTTCGGTGTCTTGTCTAAATTTGTGGGGAAGAGATAGTGTCACTACTGGAACCTTTGTGGGTTTCCTGGTGGAGAAGACAGAGACTCCGGAGGGAAGGAAAAGCTGTGTTCACTCCCCTTGGCAATGCACTTCACGCCTGGATTCCTCCTTGCGTATCAAGGTCTGACCCACCCAGCAAACAGCCTTCAAAATGAAGTGTTTTTCTTCTTCTCCAACTCCTGCTCCTCCTCATCTCCACACAGACAACCTTTTCTACAAGGCAGACTATAACAAAATTTTAAGTCTCTCTCTCTCTCTCTTTTTTTTTTTTTGCGGGGTATTACTGAGACATTTTAGCTTAACCCCCTACTGGTGTTTTTGTCTGACATCAAGTCTTTCTCTCTGGCAGCCTAGAGTTGGTATTTTTTCCTTTTTGCCCTTTAGTAATTTTCTCAGTATTTTCCTAAAATTGTTACAGTAAAAATATTTTATTATTCTCATGGAAAGCTCAAATATTTGTTTTTTTTTCTCTTAAAAAAGACAACTTCCTTCAACTGATTTGGAAGGCTAGACAAAAATATACATGCATTTGGTACAGCTTTATGTATGGATAAGGTCATTCAGCCATTGGGATTTTGATACTTATTTCATTTATTTTATGACTATTATTATTATTATTATTTTTTTTTTATGACATTATTTTGAAGAACATACCTGGACTTTCTGACAGTAGAAAATAAAGCCGGGACTTAGGAGAAGGGATGCTATGAAACCCATGCAGTTTCCGATTCTACTTCTTTCCCATTCTACTCTCCTTTCCCTTCTAATGTTTGGCTCTTGATATGGATTTTTTTATGCAGGGAAGTTGAGATATCAGAGGAAAACGGAATGATGGAGTGTGATGAGGCAGGGCAGGCAGGGCAGAGTTTCAGGCTCTGATGTTCTGTGTGTCCTCTTGGGAAAGTACCTGATAAACAGCCTGCCTGTCTCACCTTGGAGGACCCTGACCCCTCCCTCCACCATTTTCCATTTTCCTCTCTACATCCTCCCCAGAGGTAGAAAACATGGCTGGTCTGTGCTGATAAGGCCCCTCCTTTCTAAACCACTGATCATCTGGTCTCAGAAATTCAGAGCTGACAGGGGTGATAGGAGACGTGGGCCCGCTGGTCACAAACAAACCTTCATTGCAGGGTAGGGTCACCATGGAGTCTGATTTTTGGGATGCTTTCCTCCTCTGTCAGTTGTTGAGGAGAGTCCATCCCCATGTCCCAGGTGAAGACGTTTTTGTGAATGCCAGGCACGGTATATCTTAAATGCAGTTGCTCTATACCCATCCATGCATCTACGTATTTACTACAGTTCATCATGGGAAAATCTGCCCTGTCTCCACGGTGGCGGGCAGGGAGCTGTGTGTGTGGATAGTGCTGGGGTTTATAGGTTGGGAGTTTTGGTGAGCTCCTTCGTTGCTCTAGTGTCCACCTGCCTCTGCATCCCCCAACTCCAGGGGTCAGGCTCATCTCCCTGCCTCCTCCAAACCCTAAATCCCACCTCCCACTGGCTGTCTAGATATACTGCAGCATTGCGTTCCTTCCAAGACTTGGTTAGATTTCTCTTGGGGAAATACAGGGGTAAAGGCAGATCTAAGGATAGAGACTTGTTCCCCGCTGGTTTGGGGCTCAGGTTTTTCTGCTTCCTGGCAGCGAGGGATGCACAGGCAAATGTCTTTCCTGCTGACAGCAAGAGGAGGGTGGCAGGGAGTTGGATGGTAGCCTGTGGTCCCTGAGCTGCCACAACAGCAGGTTTATGGGACGTCTGCAGGCTTGAGCTTCTGACACACCCAGAACAGAAGCCCAGCTATGCCAGAGACAGGAGTGGGAGTCTAGGAACATCCTGTTCTGGCCTTGCCACTGTAGTATCAATGTGTTAAGATATGGAAACTACTTCTTTGCAGAATCTCAGGGTTTAATTGGAGCCAGGAGCCAGGAGAATAAGATGTAGGGGACGATGAAGTGCCTGGAAAACAGTCACTTGGACCTTTTGGTCACTAAAGAGAGTTACTCCCTGGAGCCGAGTGGGTGCTGGGGGCCTGCCACAGCTGTTCAACCCAGGGAGCAGAACAGGGTGTGTGGAGGTTCAAGGTACTGTGCATAGAGTTCACGATTGGATTGCTATAAAGTCAGGGCACTGATGGCTCCATGTATCAGAACAGCAGAGCTTTTCATAACCTGGGGCAAAGGTGATAAGAGTCAAGAGTTCCTTGCTTGGAGGAGGGAGGAGTCTGATAGTCGCTAAAAGGGAAAATAGAGGAATTAACAGGGGATCCAGGAAACCTCTTTCTAGACTTCAGGGAGAGGATTCAGTCCATCTCTTTCCTTAGGGAATGTTGTGTCCGGCTTGTGCAACTGGTTGAGGCCCTGGGGAGTATGGAGTCCATGCTAGGAGAGGTTCTCAGCCATCTGCCTGCTTGAGCACCGTAGTGCTGTAAAGGGAGGATTAGGCTCCTGATGAAGTCCAGGCTTGCTGCAACTAGGGAACCCAGGGCTTCCTGCTTGGTCTTGGTTTCCATCTCCAGCTTGGGTGTGTCTTGTACCTGATATCTTAGACACTTAAAAATGACTCACCCACGGCAACACATACGAGATAATGGTACTCACTCCCCCCGACCACATGCATGCAGAGATGATGGTACTCACCCTCCACCTCCACCACATGTGAGGGGTACTCACCCTCAAACACATGCATCAGTGATGGTACTCACCCCTCACATGCAGAGATGATGGTACCCACCCGCACACACATGCCGAGATGATGATACTCACCTTCCACCTCCACCACATGGGGGAGGGTACTCACCCTCGAACACATGCGTCAATGACGGTACTCACCCCACCCACACACATGGATAATGATTATCACTCTCTGCCACAGATACATGGATGCATGGTAACACATTCGCTGAGTACAAAGGGAATCCAATGAACAGTCTCTCCTCTTTGCATCCTCCAGTCCTCAGTTCTTTTCCTCAGTGGCATCTGCTATCCTCAGTCTCCTATGGATCTTTCTAGATGGAGTCTAGGCATGTATTTGTACCTGTTTTCCCCCTTACTCTTCTTCAGACCTTCTGGGAAACAACCAGGATATGAAGTGACAGGACCCACAGGGGTGCAAAGACACAGCAGTTATTTTGAATTGGCCAAGCTTAACCATTGCTCCTCACATCCTACTTTGCCTCCTCTCTCCTTGAGGAACATTCATGTGTTCGATGAGTGGGTGTAGAGGGTCTAGGCACTGAGAATAAACCTCAGGGGCATGTTCTGGATGCAGATGGTATAGGCATTAACAAACAAACATGCTAAGACATGGGTTCGAATCCTAGCCATGTGGCTTTGGCACATCAATGAACCCTAATATTTTAGTCTTTAAAAGGGAGGTAATTACACCTGTCTCAATGGATTGATGTAGAGATGATTTAAAAATATTTGTGAAGTGACCTGCCTAGGTAGGCACTCAAAAATGTCAGGTTTTTTTCCACTTCTAAGGAGTGACCCATTTTTTAGAGATGATGGATGACACTGGCATGGAATCTTCTGGATAGCTTCCTGGAAATCCTCTTAATGGGTTCCTGAGCTTTTATTTCGCTATAGAAGGCAGCTAGTTCCCCACTTTCTACTGAGTTGAGCTCCCCCCCCCCCACCTCTTTCTGTTCGTGGAGAGCAGAGTTGCCATCCTTCCCAGCCTCTCAGCACCACCTCCTCTGTTCCTCCCCCACCCCTTCCTCCCATTCCTGCCCCCATTGGTGAGCAGAGTGCTGCTGGCCACCTGGACAGGGCTCTGGGGTGTTTATGTTGTAATCTCTTCCAAAGCTCCTAGCAGATGTCTGTTTATTGCTGAAACTTCATCTTTATCTTCAGCATGGAAGCAGAGAGAGGCTATTTTTAAAGATCTTCAACTGGCATGTCTGCACAATACAGCCTAGATTGCCTCCAAGTTCCATTCTTCCTCACTCCTGCTCTCCACCCATTTTGAAACCCTTGAGATCCAGGCTAAGAGACATTATATGACCTGATTTTAGAGCAGCAATTAATTGAGCCTACAGTTGTAGTCTTAAAAAGGTAGGTCAGGGAAGCAAAGGCAACCGGCTGTCTTTTTCTGGGCTGGGACAGATGGCATGAATGAGAATAGCATTTCTGTGTCTGTGGGAATCAGTACCTTCCCCCATTTACATCTACCTGTGGTGGGAGAGGCCTGCCCCCTGCATGCTGCCTGCTGATTGGCTGGGAGACCTTTAGGGTTTCCTTTCTCTTTGCATTCGGGTGGGGCTCATGGTGAGAAGGGAGTGGAACTAGTGTAGTTTCAAATAATACTGACCTCCTGGGAAGGAGGGAGAGCCAAAGGCCGTGAGTCATAGAACCTTGGGATGTCAGGTTGGAAGGACCCTCAAGGGCCAACCAGTTCTCACTCTTGCCACCTTGTTTTTACCTATAGGGAAACTGAGGCTCAGAGGATTCTTGATACTGAGCAGAGGCCAGGAAGGTTCAGTTCCTTGCTCAAAGTCACCAAGCCAGGTCAGGGTTAAGTCTGTTCTCCAATCACCATGCCTGCCA
The DNA here is from genome assembly GCF_030020395.1 of Manis pentadactyla. Classification (NCBI taxonomy): domain Eukaryota; kingdom Metazoa; phylum Chordata; class Mammalia; order Pholidota; family Manidae; genus Manis; species Manis pentadactyla. The sequence goes on from NC_080027.1 coordinate 52,107,647, forward strand.
GGCTTGATCTCGGTGGTCAGTCCTGGGCAGCTTAACTTGCAGGTGGCCTTCCCTTTTGAAGGACAGAGCCTCAGTGCCCCTCCACCTTACCAACAGCTCCGGCATTGTTTACATTTAGGATATATACACTTGTGCAGTGGCTTGCTTGATCGCTTGGTGCAACATCTTTCCTTATCAAAAACATCTTCCCTGGAGCCTTGGGTCCTAAAATTCCCATCTTTGTTTTTAGCTCTTGTCTCCAGAGGGACTTTGTTAAAAATACAGAATTTAACTAGGTATGACAGCATGCTGACAAAGATTAGTTATCTCTGTTTAGCTGTTAGCTGAGCCCTGAACCTTGAAAAAACGGGGGATGAATCAGCTGGGAAGAGGTGGAGGAGGGCTTCAGATAGGACCATAAATAGAGTACCATCAGGGCAGGCATGGAGCTCCATGGCCAAGGCTCCTTAGCTCAGAGTGCAGCCCTCATCGAACACAAGGAGGGAGGCAGGTTAGGCAAGCTTTGCATGCCTGCACCTCAGTAGAGTATGGAATGTGCTTTGGAGAGGCACACATTATGAGGGAACTGGGGAAGGCTCCCTGGAGGAGGTGGCACTTGGTGGTTGAGATAATTCTTGGCAAATAGGATTTCCATAGGCAGAGATGGGCAGAGGTATAGCACAAAGAGATGTGCAAAAGTGAGGGCATGTTTGGGTGCCACGTGATGGCAATGTAGAGGCTGCCCAGGGAAGCTGTGGAAGCAAGGCTGGAGTCAGGCCAGTTCAGCGTGCTGGGGGTGGGGGCTGGGCTTTTGTTAGAATCATTTCTGCAGGTGTCAGAAGCTCACAGAGCATTTAGACCATCATCTGAAATAACTGATTCTCCTCATTTTGTGGTTTCAGAAATGCCTGAATATCCCCTGCAGGCATGAGTTCCTGGGTTTCTGGTGAACACTCTGAGTTTACTTCCCCAGTGGAGGAGGAAGCTTGGGAATGCTAGCAGGGCTGGGGGCTGGGCCTGAAGCCGGGAGACATCCTGGCCATGGGGTGGGGACAGAAGCCGGGCTCAGCTTCTGCTAGCTTCAGAGTTAACTGGCAGGTGGGAGGCATGGCAACCCGGTGTGCTTGCGGCTTTGACATTTGAGCAGGGCTGCTCGCACCTGCTCTCTGCCTTAGATGTCTCAGAAACGCCCTTGCTGTATGTGATGGAATAAATTGTTTCTGTGTGCAGAAAATGGCATGAGTTTGTGCCCGTGGAAGCTATTGATGGAGGTGGGGTGTGGTCCTGAAACAGCTTCTGCCTTTCTTTGTTCTCCCAGCATCAGTGCTGCCAATGTGAGACCCATTTAGTTCACTGATTGATCAATTGATTGCTCAGTTCATTCATTCAGCCAACCAAGACTTCTGGAGTTTCCTCTATCTGAAGCATATTGTCACAGACTGATCAGTGGTTTGCAGAGTTTCTGTAAAACCTTGGGCAAGCCACTTATTTTCTCTGAGCCTCAGTTATCTCTTCTGTGAGATGGGAATGATAATACTTATCTCCCAGGATGGCTATGAGGATAAATGGGGTGCATAGCACATCTGTTTTGGTGCCTGGCACATAGTAGGCACTTTGGTGGCCTTTCTACTCTGCACCTGTTCCCAAATTGGCCCACAGGAGTCACAGAGTACAGACGTGGGCAGGATTCCTCTTTGCCTCAGGCCTCCCATTCTGTACTTTTCCCTAAGTGGCTTTTACCCTTAAGTAGTGGTGACTCTTTAAGAAAATGGCTCAGTCAGAGCGCTGAGGTATGCGATGAAGGAAGGAGGGACGCCTTTCTCTTTTTGGTGAGGTCTTCTCAATCCTTCTCCCCATCTGCTTATGACTTATTTTTCCCTTTCCAAACTCCATTTTCTTCTCAGTCCCACTAGTTCTGTTCTTGCCCTTATTATTTCATCAGCACAAATCAGAAAAAACTGCCCTCTGTTTCCTTAAGAGAAAACAGGAACTCTCTTCACAAATTTCATCTTTCTCATCTTTTTGAATATGATTGTACTCATGGTTGAAATAGGTGAGAGCTGACAGTAAATGAGAGGAAGCAGGTGGGAGTCATTTTTACTTAAATTGGTCATTTTCTATTTTTCAAAGCATGTGAATTGTGATAGGTACAATAATAATGAAAAATCCCACAGGAACAGTAGGGCTTTCCCAATGGTGCTTGATTTCTCCCGGGTGGTGGTTCATCCCGGGCTCACACACTGGAGGTGACCAGTCCCCTTTCTGGACAGTTCCTTTGACTTCCTATAGCACCTGCCCTTTGGGCCAAGTTCTTCCACCTTAAAGCCACAGAGTCTAATGTCTTTTCCATATCACAGCTCTTCACATTTTTTAAATCTATGATACCACTGATCAGAAGATGTACCATTATTTCACGTACCTTCAAGAGAGAAAAACTGCTTCCAAGTAAACTGGAACAGTGCTTTCCTATCACTTAAGGTTCTCCAGCTATCATTCTTTTAGACTTTAGCCATAAATTTATATTCCATGTCAGCTGCATGTAAATAAAAAGGAAAGTAAATTGGTTAGGGCATTTCTCAAACTTATTCACTGTCAGAAAACTCCTCCAAATCATTTTTTGCCTCCGAGTCATCACTGTGGGGTTTTAAGTTTTTTGACCTGTTATTAGGTTCTGGGTAAGTGGTGATGTAGTTCTTAGTCTCTATTGTCTCTGGAACTTATTTTCTGCTGCAGATACCCTTTCTGTAAGTTTTGATGATGCTGTTCCTTTGAGCTTATCGGAATGTGGCGATGGAGGGTTTTCATCAACAACCAGGACTCACCTTCCTTCCCCCAGTGGTCCTTAAATGCTTGGGCTCCTGCAGTGCTGAAGGTTGCAGTTGTCCAGATATGTCACCGGGAATAACAGATTTCCACATGACAGTGAAAATGAGGCAGTGGTAACCATGCAGCAGCTGTACCCTGGCCTGGAGAGGCTGTTAGGTGTTTGGGGATTCTAAGATAGATTCTGCTTTCAGACAATTTATTGTTGAAAAAAAAAAGTGTGTCTTTTAATTCGTGAAATATCATATTTAAAAACAGCCTCCCTGTTCTCTCCTGAATCGTCTTCCAGATTAACAACTCATGATGTGGGTTCAGGTCTTTTTGCCTTCCCTGTAGTTCTCTTCTGAAAAATTCTAGTTCGTCCATATTCCAGCACTGAGGGTGGTGCCCAGACCATATCTGGTAATCATGGTATGGTGTGGCCACAGCAGAGGAAGGAACTATCACCTCCCCAGTTCAGGCCATTCTCCTCTTCATGCAGCCCAAGATTGCATCAGCTCTTCTGGTGGCTGCATCATACCAGTGACTCACTGACATCACCACTGAGCAGATCTTCTTAACATGTGGTGTTGCTAAGCTGCATCATCTCCCTGTCCGAAACATGTGTGACTTTAGAATTTAAAAGCAGAGCCTACTACTCTGTTCCTATCTGACTCAGAATAACCATTCCTATTAAATTTCAACTTGTTAAATTCAGGACGACCCTGTTCCCTTGAGCTCTTTCAGGATCCTATTTAAGTATATGTTCCATAGCATCACCCAAGCCACTGATCAAATGCTCACCAGGAGAAAGCCTTCTGGCACCGTGTGACAGACGTCTCCTCCAGGGACATCAAATCCTTCATCAGCCTACTTAGAGAATGGTAGCCCAAGCTGGCCCGTGCCTAAGTCTCTGCTTTCACTTTCCTGACCTCTGGCCAGGTGCTTTCTTGAGTCTAGATATGCTAAGTCTGTTGCGGTTCTGCAGCTATCATCAAGTTGCCTGTCGCAGACAGAAGTGAACCCTCCTTGACGTCACATGTTCTGCTTCCAGAGTGTTCTCCAAGCCCGCTTCCAGGTGTCCCAGGCTGCCCCGCAGAGATGCAGTGCGCAGTTCAGCAGTCGCATCTGCTAGAGTTCCCAGTGCTCGGGCCAGGGGACTCAAAGTCACTGAAAGTATCTAAATATCCTTTTATAAAAAAAAGTACCTCCCCTAGCCCCCCTCAGCTCCATCCTCATCTCAGCGATAGATCTTTACTTTGCAGTCTGAAGCTAGCCTTTCTGAGAGGGGGCCATGATGTGCCCAGAGTGGAAGCTGAGGTCCAGTTTCCTTGTGCCCCTTTATGCTTCTGGATCTCTTGGCTTAAGGCAACCCCCCCCTCACACCCCCAAACCTTCCTGCCCTCCACCCTCTGTTGTGCAGCCTCCTTCAGCTGACACTCTGGGATAGGCTCTGCGTCACTGTCTCAGGGTTTTCTGGGTTATGCATCCTTCTTCCGGTAATGGGACGTGGGTTTTTTAACAACTGACCTTGTTAAGGGTTCCCTGTGCAACTGCATGGCTTCTGTTCTGTAACACTTACATAGCAGTTACCATGTACCAAGCTCGGTGTTAGGGCTTTGTAAATATTAACTCATTTAATTCTGTGTCAACCCCATGACTGTGATGTTGTCATTATCTCCACTGACCAATGAGAAAGTCAAGGTGCAACGGGGTTAACTGACTTGCTCAAGATGTCATAGCTCACAAGGGGAAGGGGGGCATCTAGAATCGAGTCAATCTGCCCCCAGGGGCCAGCTCTCAACTATTATGGTGAGCTGCATGCTTCCTAAAAGTCCCCTCGCTCCCGTCCCCCTGCTCCCCCTCCTTCTCCCCTCTCTCCCGCTCTCTCTCCCTTCCCTCCCCCACAGCTGCACAGACAGAATTGCATTTCAGAGTCTGAATCATTAACTTCCTCAGTCTTAGGTCTTAGAGCCCTTCTGCTCTCCCAGCCATCTGAAGTCTGTGTTCTTGAGTATTGGGCACCAACTTCCCCTTCTGGGTCTCTCACAAATTTCAGAGGAAATGATTGCTTTTCCTCTACAGTTCCTGTGTCCTCCTGGCCACTAACCCACTCTGCCACTGTCGTGGATATTAGGTTAGTCCTGTTGCTATGGACACTTCCTCTTTCTTCTGGAAGGCGAAATGACCTGGAGGCCAGTCAGAGCTTCTGGCCAGTGGGGTCCCCTTTTCTTCACCACCAACCATCAGAGCTCTTCTCTGGCTTCCCTGAGATCCGGATCAGTGACCTGCCCAGTGGAGTTCACAGTGACGTTAGCTTCGTACCCCAGTTCTTCTCTTGTCACACGTATGTTCTCCAAAATATTTCCCTCTCTCTGTTTCACAGGCATTTCACACAGATGCACAGCTCTTTTGTCATGTAGAGTTAGCTGCTCTATCTCCCAGCCCTATTCCAATCTCATTTCTTTAAAAGGTAAAAGCTGGGCACAGAGAAGTGTGTAGAGTCTGCTATCAGTTGTGCAAAGAAAAGGAAACATGTTTGTGTTTGCATGTATGAACATAAACATCCTCAGGGATGAGACACAGGCAACTAATACCAGTGGTTACCTGGTTCAGAGGGGGGTCAGCCTAGGTAGGTAAGTGGGAGGGACACGTTTGCCATAGACTGTTGTGCTTTCTGATTTTTGTACCCTGTGAATGTGTTTCCTATTCACAATTTTTTAAAACCTTAAATAATATGGGAATCCTGATGGGTGGACTATGGGAAGATGGTGACTCCCCTACTTGAGTCAGCATTCTGCCTCCCCCTACCACATGGGCTAGTCAGCTGGGCCAGTCACTGCCCACTTGCCTTGTGGTGGGGACACAAGGAGACCCTCCTCTGCAGCCTGGCAGGGCACAGCACAAAGAGGATCCCCTCCCTCCTCCCTGGCACCCATCTCTCCGAAGCCCAGCAGTAATTTGAGATTTTGCCACCCTTTGTTGTAATCTCAGTTTACTTAGAGCCAGTGCTCAACAGGTGCACCTGGGCCTCAAGTGTTGGTTTTCTGCTATGAATCACCTAAAACATACACCATGGCTTTCTCCCCCTGTTGAGCTTCCAGTATTTGAGGAAAATTGAAACACTTGGAATATCTGGGTTTGCCTTCAAGAACTGTGTACTTTCCTTTTCCAGACCTGCAGGATTTTACAGATCATTTCTTTTCCCATCATACACATCTGCCCAGCCCAGAGGAGCATGATTAGAATGGAGTCTGATGCCCTTTGAGCTATGGCTGGGTTTGCAGATAACCAAGGCCGGAGCAGCCCCAAAGAAAAAATTCAGGACATTAGGAGAAGCCAGTCCCAGTACCTGTAATTGAGGAAGTGACCTGAATGGGAAATGGACTTGTTTGCCTGGGGAAGTTAATGGAGAAACATACATTGAGCACTAACTGTGTACCCTAGGCCCTGTGCAGTGGAGATGACATTAAGGTTATGGCCCAGCATCTCTTTCCAAAGCAGTCACAGTATACTTGGGAAAAGAAGACATATGCTTTAAAAAAAATTAAATAACGGGAGATTTTGGTAACAGTTCAACTCAGTCACAGAAGGCAAGTCACAAGGTAGCTCATGACTAATTTCTGTATGACTTGTGGAGACATCAGTGGGTGTGGGGGGTGTTTTTTAGGGGCTGGAGAGGGCCTGGAAAGCTTCCTGGATGAGGTGGGGAGGAAGAGGAGGAGGAGGCTGCATTTGATCTGGATCTTGAAGGATAGGTGAAGTGCAGATGGTTAAGTGGGAGGAAGAAGACAGCATCTCTAGTGGGCGTCTAAGGCCAGAAGGAATGAGAGATGGCCTGGTTTTGAAGGTGGGTAGCGGAAGATGAGGCTGTGCAGATGAATTTGGGAAAGATGCAGACAGCTTTCACTATGGCAGAGAGAAAGATTGTGTGTGTGCATAAGTTCCCAACAGGGATGGAGGATGAGAACCCAGGCTCTCATGGGCAATGCTGTTGTAAATCCTAGGGAGAAGGGCAAGAAAGGTTGTCCTCCAGGCATTTTAATCTGGGCATCTAGCTTGTCCTCCGGGAATGTCCTCAGGACCAGAGAGGGAGGACAGACTCATGCTTGCCTTTCCCCCACTGTTATTCTGTTTGGACATTTTCTTCTTAGGCATTTAAATGTCTATTCATTCGTACATTTAGCAGGTATTTGCGAGTTTTTACACTGTGCCAGAAACTGCTCTGGGTGCTGTGGTTACAGCAGGGAAAAAAATAAAAAGGGTAAAATCTCTTGCCACATGGAGTTTGTATTCTAGGAGGAAAGACAAACAATAAATAATTAAGTTGAATGTGTGAGGCTGGGTGATGAGAGGTGGGTGATGGACACAAAGCTGAGAAGCTGGGCAGAGGTGTGGGAATGGTTGGAGGGGGGGCTGTAATTTTTTTTTTTTTAGACTTTATTCTTTTTTTTTTTTATTTTGGTATCATTAATCTACAATTACAGAAAGAACATTATGTTTACTAGGTTCCGCCCTTCACCAAGTCCCCCCCACATACCCCTTCACAGTCAGGAGGACTGTAATTTTAAATAGGGTGGTCAGGAAAGGCCTCACTGACTCGCCCTGGTGCTCAGACTTGTAAGCCAGCAAGTGAGAGGTCTGGGCCAAAGGGAAGGAGGCCAGGCCAGATGCTGTATGAATCTCAAGTCCCCAGTTGATCTTCTTCAACCTGTTGGGGTTTGCAGCTCTAGGCAGCAGGGAGCCTGTGAGTGTTCTTGAGCAGAGGAATACCATGTATGGAAAGATGTCCCTAGTAGCTTTGTAGAAGGTGGAATATAGGGGGCTAAGGCAGAGGCTGGTGGACACCTGAGCCGCAGAAGGAGATGGCCAAGGCCTGAACAGTCCATGAGGTTGACACTTTCTACCAAGATACAGTGGGGCAGAGCTAGGGAGCAGGAGCAGTGTGCAGGGGTGAGGGTGAGAGTGGATACTGGCAGGAGGGGAATGATGGCAGAGCTTAGGTTGGGGAGTGTAGACAAGCCATGGACTAAAGGTCTTAGTGGGGCTTGGGGGTTGGTTAAACATTCTTGCTGTGACTTTTCTTTCATTATTTTGGTATAGTATAGCTTAAGAATGTGGGCTCTGGGTTTGAATCCTGACTGACTGACCTTGGGCAGTTACTTAACCTGCTGTGCCTCAAGCTCTGCATCTGTAAAATGGGGATAAAATAGTACTTACCTTATGGACTTTTTTTTTTTTAGAGGAAGTAGGTTACTAAATGTCAAATGCTTAGAACAGTACCTGGCATATAGTAAGTACCTAATATTAGCTTGTTGACTATCTGTCTCTCTCTCTCCATATTGTGTTAGTAAAAATGATGTGTTGAACATATTCTTCCTGTTGTCCTAAAACTAAGTGAAATGAAGAAAATGTTACTTTTAAGGATTAAGTGAGATAATACATGTAATGGATTTAGCTTAGTGGCAGATGAATACTAGTTTAAAATTACTAGTACCACCAAATATTATCATGAAGAAAATGATTTTCTAATGGAAATCCTTTGTAAAGTCATCTGATTCAACCATTATTTATTGAGCCTACAGTATGCCAGGTGCTGCAATACATATATTATCTCATTTCATCTTTGTAATGATTGCCCAAGAAAAGTACTATTAACCACATCTTATAGATGAGGAAGCTGGGCTCAGAGAGGCTAAGATTTGCCCAAGGTCACACAGCCATCTCCATAGCAGAACCAGGGTTTGAAAGTTTTTCCCTCTGACATTGAACTACCTTTCATAATAAAAACAATTATTCCTTAACTGTCATGTTATGCAAATATACACTGGCATATCATTTCTAATATCAATCTTCCTTAGAATTTGGTGTTCACATGAAGCCTGGTGAGTGCAGAGGTATATAGCCAGCTTCTAGGACAGACCAGGGCAGTGTCAGAGGGGAACCTTGAGCCACAGTCAGAGCTTCCCCTGGGTAGGAGAGGAGGTGAGTGAGTCAGTGCTCACCCTCAGTGACTCATCTCTGCCTTTCAGCCACACAAAGTCTGTCTGAGACCTGTCTTGGTTGACCCAGCTTCTGGTGTACTGGAATAAAAGAGCCTGGTGGGTTCAAATCCAGGCTCTACCACTTACCAGCCTCATAAGGCCAAACAGGAGTGAATTTCTTCATGCCTCAGTTTTGTCATCTGTGAACTCATTCATACATAGGGCTTTTAGGAGAATTAAATGAGATGGGCCATGTAAATACTTAGAACTGCCTGGCCTATAGCAAGCACTCAGAGAGAGTGAATACTATGCTAAGAATTATTATACATAGTAGTAGTATTATAGAAGCCTCCCCTGACCTTTGAGGCCAGAATGAAATGTCCCATCCTATGTGCACAGTCCCTCCAGTAGCACATTTTGTTTTGCCTGATATAAATGTGGGTGTAGCTCTCTCCCTCACCAGACTGGGAGTGCTTAAGAACAGGGAATAGGTCTCTATGTTTTCTTTAAATCCTTGGAGACTTGTGCCTTGTCCTGGAAGGGGTTGAAAGACATTTGCCAAATAAAATGAATTCCTAGTACTCTGTTTCCCTTGCAGCCACATGTTCTGACCCGAAGACCCCTCCTGCCAGGATTATGGAAGATGTCTGATATTTCTAAGGGTTTTCCATGCATGTTCACATTCATGTTTCACTCAGTCTTCACAGTTGTCTTGTGTGATCACTGGTTATTTTCCCCACTTAATAGCTAAGGAGACTGAGGCTCCACCGAGTTCAGTAATTTTTATTTTTTTATTATTTTTTATTTTGGTATCATTAATCTACAATTACATGAGCAACACTATGGTTACTAGACTCCCCCCATCATCAAGTCCCCCCAACATACCCCATTACAGTCACTGTCCATCAGCATAGTAAGATGCTATAGAATCACTACTTGTCTTCTCTGCATTGTACAGCCCTCCCCGTGCTCTCCCCCTATATTATGTGTGCTAATCGTAATGCCCCTTTCCCCCCTTGTTCCTCCCTTCCCTCCCATCCTCCCCAGCCTCTTTCCCTTTGGTAACTGTTAGTCCATTCTTGGGTTCTGTGATTCTGCTGCTGTTTTGTTCTTCAGTTTTTTTCTTTGTTCTTATACTCCACATATGAGTGAAATCATCTGATACTTGTCTTTTTCTGCCTGGCTTATTTCACTGAGCATAATACCCTCTAGCTCCATCCATGTTGTTGCAAATGGTAGGATTTGTTTTCTTCTTATGGCTGAATAATATTCCATTGTGTATATGTGCCACATCTTCTTTATCCATTCATCTACTGATGGACACTTAGGTTGCTTCCATTTCTTGGCTATTGTAAATAGTGCTGCGATAAACATAGGGGTGCATATGCCTTTTTCAAACTGGGCTCCTGCATTCTTAGGGTAAATTCCTAGGAGTGTAATTCCTTGGTCAAATGATATTTCTATTTTTAGTTTTTTGAGGAACCTCCATACTGCTTTCCACAATGGTTGAAATAATTTACATTCCCACCAGCAGTGTAGGAGGGTTCCCCTTTCTCCACATCCTCGCCAACATTTGTTGTTGTTTGTCTTTTCGATGGTGGCCGTCCTTACTAGTGTGAGGTGATATCTCATTGTGATTTTAATTTGCATTTCTCTGATGATTAGTGGATGTGGAGCATCTTTTCATGTGCCTGTTGGCCATCTGAATTTCTTCTTTGGAGAAGTGTCTGTTCAGATCCTCTGCCCATTTTTTAATTGGCTTATTTACTTTTTGTTTGTTGAGGTGCATGAGCTCTTTATATATTTTGGATGTCAACCCCTTATCCGATATGTCATTTATGAATATATTCTCCCATACTCTAGGATGTCTTTTTGTTCTATTGATGATGTCCTTTGCTGTACAGAAGCTTTTCAGCTTGATATAGTCCCACTTGTTCATTTTTGCTTTTGTTTCCCTTGCCCAGGGAGATATGTTCATGAAGAAGTTGCTCATGTTTATGTCCAAGAGATTTTTGCCTATGTTTTTTTCTAAGAGTTTTATGGTTTCATAACTTACATTCAGGTCTTTGATCCATTTTGAATTTACTTTTGTGTATGGAGTCAGACAATAATCCAGTTTCATACTCTTGCATTTAGCTGTCCAGTTTTGCCAACAGCAGCTGTTGAAGAGGGTGTCATTTCCCCATTGTATGTCCATGGCTCCTTTATCAAATATTAATTGACCATATATATTTAGGTTAATATCTGGACTCTCTATTCTATTCCACTGGTCTGTGGGTCTGTTCTTGTGCCAGTACCAAATTGTCTTGATTACTGTGGCTTTGTAGTAGAGCTTGAAGTTGGGAAGCGAGATCCCCCTGGCTTTATTCTTCCTTCTCAGTATTACTTTGGCTATTTGGGGTCTTTTGCGGTTCCATATGAATTTTAGAACTATTTGTTCCAGTTCTTTGAAGAATGCTGTTGGTATTTTGATAGGGATTGCATTGAACAAGTTCAGTAATTTACCCACAGACTCATTTGTGGAAAGTAATGAAACATCCCAGGAAGCCTTGGCCTGGAGGCTCACACCAACCATCCCCCCAGCCTCCATCACTCCCTTGTGCCCTTCTCCTGAAGAGGGTTGGGAGGAGACCAAAAGGCCTTTATACAGTTCTGCCTTTATCTTCCTCCCCGCTCTAGGTCCTGTTACTTCCAAAAAAGCACATGATGGTGGGCCTGAGCTGAGCCACTGATCAAAGATGCTTAAATTATCTCCACTCCCATGTTCCCTTCTCCAGGTGTCCAAGCCTGGGCTGGAGCTGTGCCCTGGGCTTGGTGGGGAGTGGAGACAATGGGGAGGGCACTGCAGCTTTAAACATTTGGAGCAGTGTCTGAGCACACACATGCCCTGGGGGAGCCTGCAGTTGGAGGCCAGGAGGCTGGTATCAGGCTTCTCCCAACAAGGAGGGGTCGGCTCAAGGTACAGGGCCTAGAACATGTCCAGGGAGGAGAGGCACTGCTGGGGGGCTCAAGCAGAGACTGTTGTGGGGGTGGGGGCACTTCCTTACTAGGAGGCAAACAGGCAAATGATCCTTCCAGCAAATGTGGGACTAAACCTAGGGCTCCAGGACTGACTTTAATCTACACTTATCACACTTCAGAGCTGTTCCTTAAATGGAAGAATCTTGTTTTGCTAAACTCAATATTGGGTCATTACGAAAGTACCTACAATGTCCCAGCAGGTATGGGGAATACAAAGACCAGTGAGATAGGGAACTGCCATGAGGAGCTCATGTCCCATGGCCTCCTTTTTACCTGTTCTCCCTCCTGGGAACCTTGAGTGCCAGGGTGGCAGTGGTGACACTTATGTGCCTATGGCAGCATTTAGCTCCTGACGTCCCAGAGCTTAGGCAGAGCAATGCACACCTGGACTGGCAGAACACATCTGCCCATCGTATTGGGTTCTAGGCCTGCTGTGGGGAGAGGGGGTGGTTGGGCCTCCACAGTTGTGGCTCTTGGTTCCCTTCATGATTGTTGTGTGACCAAAGGAGTAGACACAGGTACACGCTGGGGTGTGGGCGAGAAAGATCGGGGTAGAATGGCCCCAAGATAATGGCTCAGGCAGCCCATCCCTCACTCAGGCCAGACCCCGTTTCTGTCTTCACCCAGCCTGGCAGTCTCTGCTGCCCTTCTCCAGCCACCTGCCTGGGTCATCCTTGCTTCCAGCTCTTTGCTTCAGAGTGTTTCTCTTCTTTTCCTTTGCCTTTCTCCATCCTCACTCTCAAAGGCCTAGATTTAGGCCCACCTACTTCTGAAAGCCTTGCTAAACTCTCTCAGCCAAAACTCCCCCTTCTTCCTCCATATGCCACCTGCAGGAGAGCCAGCAGCCCCCGGCTCAGCAGTTACATGTTATGTAATGTGTTTGGAGCACCTACTAGACAGCATGCAGCAGAGCAGAGACTAGGACTTAGGAGTCTGGCTGGCTTGGGTGTATGTTCTAGCTCCGATTCTTCTGAGCTGCGTGACTCTGGGTAGGTGCTTTGATATCTCTGAGTCTCAGTTTCCTCACCTTAGCTTGAAGATATAGTGCCCAGATAAGGATCTGGTGAAATCATCTACTCAAAGCACTTAGCACACAGTGCCTGGCTCATGGTAAATGGTTAACATGTGGCAGCCTTTATTATTCTTTGACATGTTATCTTATGTAATCTACACCCTAGCTTTATAAGGTAGACATCGTCCTCCAAATCGGAGCAAATGAACCTCGGTGCTGAAATGACCTGCCCAAGGTCTCAGGATATGTAGGCAGTGAGGCTAGCATTCAAGCTCAAGTGCTGGCTGGCCTCAGGAAGTACTGCTTCCCAAGTTCAGGCCTTTATTTCCTATGCTTTTTGGTATTCTTCATATTCCACACCAGGACATTCAGCAAATGCTTATTGAATGATCATTCCTGGCTGGCTTATAGGGAACCACGTTAGTGTGGGCAGGCAGTGGGACCCTTTGAGCATTCCCTACCCTTCCATGTTTCTAGCTGATCCAGCTTGCCCATGGATCCCTGCCAGTGTACTGCATACCACTCCAACACCAGGCAGTGCCACGCAGCATGCACCTCTTCACACCCAGCCAGAGAGTGTGAAACCTGACCATACCCACAGGGAAGTCAGCAAGTTCCTCTTTATTTATTTTTAAGTAGCAGACCATAAAACTATGAAAAAAGAAAAGTAAGGTAAATACCTGCCTGGATAATCCTCTGTGCCTGGGGCAGCCACTGCCTGAACCCAGCTGCTACAAAGCCAAGAGAAAAGCAGTTAGCTGGCAAGTGGGCTCTGGGTGGTGTGTGGTGTTGAGAAGTGTGCGTCCTGTGTGCGTCAGCAGGTGAGGCCTCTTGGGAATGACTTATTGAACCTCTTCACATGCATAGGTTCAGCCCGTGCCCTGCCAAGGGCTGGTTTTCTTGACATTATTGCTGTCTGGATGATTTTCACATTATTTCATATTGTGGTTTCCAGTTTTTCTCCAGCAAACATAGGAAGCTACCTCTTTCTTCTCCGCGGTCTTCTGTTGTATCAGCTGATGTTGGTACCTGCATAGTCCTCACCACACTGGTTGTTTAGGCTCTGCCTGTGCAGACCCTGGTGTTGGGCTCTTGGGGACCTGTGGAAGGAGGCAGCTATGTGTGCCAATTTGTGTGTCCACTCCACAGCTAATGCTGTAGAAGATGGGGAGGCGATCAGTGTGTTTGGGTTCTTTGTTTTTGCTGCCGGGGTGCAATTTTGATTTTTGTTTCTGTTTCTCTAAAATTCTTTAAAACACATCTGAAGGTGGAGCTTCTTTTCCTGGAGGGAATTGAGAGGATGCTGTAAGGCCTGAATGTACAGAAATAGACCATCTTTGGGTGCAGGCCTAGAAGGTGGCGAGAAAATGAGACATTGCTTAGCGCAGTGCTATGTTTCAGGCACTGGAGTTGTATGTTAGGCAGAAGATCTTGGGAAAGGTAACAAAAAAAGAAAAAGAAAAACAAAACACAAAACCTAAAAATCTCTCCATGGGATTCTGATACACATATTCTGGCCAAAACCAACAAATACATGTCGTCTCATAAACATTTAAGCTCTTAGAGATTAAAATAACTAATGTCCAGAGAAGGACACTTGTCCAACGACACAGTGTGGGTATTCAAGATGCCGCTTATCCTGTCAACACCTGAAGGCAGCCCCTTCCCCTGGGTGGCTGTGTCTGGGTGGGGGTGGAGGGCCAATTGTAGATGAGGGGGCAGTGGCACATTTCCATCTCCTTTGGGTGGGTCTGAGCACAGGTGTGTGGCATCAGAAGTGCCTGTGTGAGGATGAGGCCCCAGGCTCAGGGGTCAGAGTGTGCGGACGAGGCAGCACGAAAGGTGGACGAGGCATCAGGCTGTCACAGCGTGACCATGGAAAATTAGGCCTTGTGCTCTCTGAGCCTCAGATTCCTCAGCTGGAAAATGGGTTGGGTGAGCATCCACCTCCTAGGGCTGTGCTGAAGGATTATACCAGTGAAAGAGCCTGACATAATTTTAAGGGCTCAGACAGGTCATTTCTCTTTTCTGACTCACCCTCCTTCCTCTTCCACAAATAATTATTTCAAGTAGCTGCCTGTGTTTTTTTCTGCACCTCTGTGAAGTCAGTGCAAAATTGGCTTCAGTCTCCTTCTTTCTCTTCTTCCCTTTCCTAATGTTCATGGCAGGGGGCACCCACATCAGAGCCTGGGTTCCCAGCCAGGGACCATGGGACTGGGCTGTTCACTTTTGTGGTTCCAGCATGTCCCTCTCCCAGGAAGGGCATTGGTCCAGGGGCTTGCAGCAGCCTCCTCTCCTTTGAGTTTGTAGACACACCTTGCTGCACATGTTTGCTTTTCCCTGGCTGCCTGGGTCTCACTAAGAGCATGCAGCTGGCTTTTCTTCCTGGGTGGGATTCTGTGATTATAAAGCAGCCAGTTGTTGAATGCTGTTGTTACTTAGACCTCTTTTGGTTTCAAGTGATAGGACCCCAACTTGAATGGGCTTAACCCAAAATGGAATACCATGGAAGGTTCTAGGGGAGGCTCAAGTCTCAAAAGAGGTGCTGCAGAATTCAGCTCCAAGAAGAGAATAGATGACCTCTAGCATCCCCAGACCATCATCCACTACTTGGTGGGCTGTGGCTGCAGGCAACTCCCAGCTGACTCCACATAGCCTTCCATCCATCCCAAGAGGACCAGGCCTTCTCCAGGTTATCCAGATAGGAACTTGGCCCAACTTGGAGCACATGGATACCCTTTGTACCCAAGAATGTGGCCAAGGAGGGAAGATACCCTGATGAGCCTATTGAGTTCTATGCCCACTTTTGTGGCTGCAGAGTGGAGGATGGGGTGTATTTTGTATGAGAACAAAAAGAAAAGGATGCTAGTAATACTAATAATTAAGAAAAATACCAACCCACTTTTATAGAGTGCTTCTTTTGTACCAGACATTATTCTAAGGCTTTTGCCTACATAACTCATTTCATCTTCACACTCAATCCCATCTTACATGCCTTCAAGAAGCTCAGGCACAGAAAGGTTAAGCAAGGTTACTTAACTAGCCAAGAGGAGAGCTGGGATTGAACCCAAGCAGAGGACTCCAGATGTGCTCTTAACCACCCACTCTAATGCCGACGGTAATAACAGATGTCAACTCCAAGCTCTTTGAACTACACACTGGACTTTGTCTTTTACAGCATTATCTCATTTCATCTTCAGAACAGCCCCATGGAGTAGGTACTAACATTATTCCCATTTTTAGATAAGAAACTGAGGCTCACAAAGATAATGTGACTTGCACAGGGCCACCTAACTAAAGTGACAGAGCTGCAGTAGGAATCCAGGTTTTCCTGATTCTAGGGCTTGAGCTCGTGCCCACTTTGCTGGGCAGCCATTGCAATTCAGAGGCTTCTCTTGCTCTATCAGATGCTTGCCTGGCAATCGGATGACGAGCAGATCTGGGTCAGCATCTGAGCCTTCATCCTTTGTGCAGGCGCTTGGGTGTGGCGGCCTCTGCTTGGCTCATGCTGCTGAGGGGCCAGCCTTGTGGCTCTGAACTGGTCTGCATGTGTGTCACACTAACTCACACCAAAGGGCTCCTGAAGAAACCTTTAGTGCCCCTAAGCTTTGCATTTCTTCACCTCTCCATTCAGCAAATATTGCTGGAGTGCCTAGGGGGTGCCATGCCCTGTCCCAAGTGCTTGGGGTCCCTCACTGAAGACCCTGATCCTATGGAGCTAGGCTCAGAGAACAGTAGAGAGGAAGGTCCCCTGAGTTCCTCTCATGTCCCTTGGGACCCATGAGGCCGCTCTAGCTCACAGGGAACATGTCTTGTACCACCCAAGTCAGGTCCACAGGTGCCTGGAGACTTCATACATCTTTGCTTAGGACTGACATGGTGGCAAGTCCAAGAGGAAACATTGTTTTCTCATTCTGATTGATTAAAAAGGGAAACATAGTGTCAGGGAGCAAACATGGGCAGGGACCCAGACCAGCTCGACCCCGAGTCTGGGAGGCTGTGGTCCGTGCTAACGAGTCCCCAGGTGAGGCCCTTGGCTATGCCTTGCCTCAGTTTCACCTTCTGTGGTGGGGCTGCACTACCTGCCTCATGGGGGTACTGGGAGGATTCTCTGAGACAGCTCTGCTAACCCCTGTTGCAGTCCCTACACATCAGCTAATCCCTCGTCTTCCTTTTAACAACTGATTAGCTTCATAGGTGCATCTAAAAGTTTAGGCCCTTGGAGGGGACAGATAGATGGGATCCTTGGTGAGGAAATCACCACTTAGGCCAAGCTTCTTATTCTAGAGATGAGAAACCTGAAGCCACACAGAATGAGGGGAGGTGCTGAGCCCTAGGACCTTCTGGTATAGCAGAGTTAAGGGGAGCTCAAAGCCTGTTTGGCTATTGTTCAGACAGGGTCCAAGCTGGTTGGGGAGTGGCTGGATCACTGTGTGCCCAGACCTGTGTGGGAATCAGACCAGTGGGCAGCCCTTGTAGACTGGTCCAGAAATACCCACCTGCATCGTACCATGCAGATGACCGAAGCAGGACATCAGAGAGCCCCCCGTTTCCTGCTGTTGGCCTTGGCCACATCCCAAGCTGTGTAGGGGATTCTGCTCCTCAGGTCTGGGAAGCATGGGAAGGTCCTTGGTTCTCAAACCTGTTTAGACTAATGGTGGAATTCTGCACCAGGATGCTCAGCTTCCCTCCATACCCCCCACCGCACGTACATATATAAACACTGTACCCAGGGGCTTCCCTTGAGAAGCAGGGGGCAGATAAGTAGGAACCTCCAGCCTCTCTGAGCCTAAAGTCAGGCTGATAGAATGTGGGTGATGCGGGCCAGCCTGTTTGTCAGCCGTCAGGGGCTGGAGAGGTGGGGCTTGGTAATGATGATGATGACAGGGGTAATTGCAGCCTCTGCCAGGTGGCTGCCCTCAGACCTTGCCAGGCTGCTCAGGGTGTGTGGGCCCATCACAACTATGCCAGGACACCTCTCACCTCACCATGGTGGGAAAGCCCTCGAGTGCTGGGTCAGCCGGGCCTGGACATGAATCCTGCCATGCCATGGGGCCCTGGCAAGTGCCATCTACACTCAAGTCTCTGTTCTGTCAGTGTGGGGTCACTGAGACAAAGCCTTTCTGCTCTCTAACAGTGCTTGTTCCATGCGTGGCCAGTGCTCAGAAAATAGTAGTTTCTCTCCTGAGAATTCTGAACAATGAGTCCCAATTCACTGGCTCTAAATGCAGCTCTTTGTATACTAGAGAGAATACCTGTGTTTATGGTGGACGAGAAGACCCACTGCCGTGCTGAGCAAAGTGAGCATACAACACGAAGAATAGGTATTGCTCCTCATAGATCTCAAATTTCCCATCTGTTAATTTTTGCCCCCCTTGAGGCTACACCTTAAAAATTGGAACAGTGAAAGTAAATCCTTAGTAGTTTTGACACTTTGGGCTGTTTTTCAAACAGGTATAGAGGCATTTTCTACAAGAGCAGTAGTAAACAAATTATTTGGGTGGTCACTGGAAGCCAAAATATTAATTCATTTAGGAAACTCAGCCATGATCCGGTGGTCCACTTTTTAGCTGCCTGGTTTATTTAGTCTTCTGGACTTTTCCAGCTTAAGAAATACATCACGTTTCACATTGGTGACTTGTTTCCTGGTTTTTGCACCAGCTTGATTTACTTTCATCATATCCTAAGCTTAGAAATTCTGGCATTTTCTGTTTCTACTAAAGCAAATAGTAAAGCATAATTTTTTGGAGCTGTCTTACTTTCTCTGCATTTTGCAGAGCAGTGTGAGGAGCCCTGAGGGTGCCCAGGCAGTAGGGCTTCATCTCGCAGTTCCTTTCTTCTCATGCAAAATGTGGAGCACACAGAATTTCTCCGTCCATTTCCTCTTGTTAGGTAAAGTGTTACTATGGGGCAAAGGGCACAAACACATGGGGCCTCTTGGCAGGGAGATACGAGGCTGTAATTTAAGATAACGTAACTGACATTCATTGTCGGGCTCTTGTTTAAAGGAACATGGCAACCCGTGCATGGTTCGTCCTAGAAGGAGATGACTTCTGTCACTGCAGTGCCTAAGAATCAGGTAGGTCACAGTGATGGATCTCTTTTATGCCACTGAATTGATCTTGGGGGGGCCGGCTTCAGGCTTGGAAGGTGTCGGGGCGTTTGTACTCTTTCTTTAAGCCCAAGTGAATGTGACCTTCTTTGAAGAAACAATTGTTGGGGAAAGCCTGCATTTCCCCCTTCAGCCCTTTGTCTTTGCCTACAACTTCCAATGTTGCCCAGCCCTGCCATGCTCTCAGAGGAGGGAGGGAGGGAGGCAG
Organism: Manis pentadactyla; assembly: GCF_030020395.1. Classification (NCBI taxonomy): domain Eukaryota; kingdom Metazoa; phylum Chordata; class Mammalia; order Pholidota; family Manidae; genus Manis; species Manis pentadactyla. The sequence goes on from NC_080027.1 coordinate 52,126,765, forward strand.
GGATTGAGATGGACATTTGTTTGGGGACATGAAAGTCCTGCTTAACTCAGTGGCCTTTGATGGATGGAATCTCTGCAGCTTCTTCCCCTTGGTAAGACCAGCAGCTCGGCTGTCCTGACAGCAGTCCAGCTCTGATGATGTTTCAGTCTCTTGCTAGCCCAGATTTGTGTCAAGGCAGGAATCTGGCTAGGCAGCTCTGTAGGCAGTGACTTCTAAGCACTGGAGACAATTCATCCAAGATTTGGAAATGTGATTGCAGCATCTTCTTCTGCTTGGGTCCCATTCTGCGGAGAACAGACCAGTTTCCATCTTTCTATAGATCAGCAGCTGCATGAAGTTGTAGGGTCTGGAAGGCTTGGGGTAGGCAGAAATCAGCATGACCTGTTTTGACATAGTCACCCTCACGAACTATTGTAGGAGCCTTCTCACTGCTCTCCTGGCCCCCCTCTGTGTCCCCAGCTCTGTCCTCTGCAATGCCACCAGACCTTCTTCCAGGACGCGTCTGACTACCACTCTCCTGTTGACCTTCAGTGCCTGCTCCTGTCAGACCTCAGCCTTGTTTTCTGCCTCTGCTCTCTGGCCTGGCTCCAGTCCCACAACTCCTGGAACAGATTTCCACATCTGGGACATGCTGTTCCCTTAAGAAGCTTCCCCCACATCCCCAGGCGAAGCTGGTGCCTCCCCCTCCTCTACACTCCCATTGCACTTTGTTCAGACCTCAGATACGTCACTGGCTGAGTTTTGGTCTGTTCACTCATCTGTCTCACCCACCAGCCTTGAGGGGGAGGACCTGGCCTCCAACCTTCCTGTTTGAGCACCATCTCAAGAGGCACAGTTCTGGGCATGTGGCAGGGGCTCCGCAGCTGTTCATTGACCTAAGGAGTTCAAACCCTGAGGTTTCTTCAGGGTTTGTGGGTCATGATGCTCTGTCACAGTGTCTCATGGGAGACTCGCTCCCTGGGCGGGGTGGTCATATCATCCTCACTTACTCTGCAGACATGGAGATTGAGGGCTGAGCAGTCAGCTAACTGGCCCCAGGCTGTAGCTAGTAAGAACCAGGACAAATGCGTCCTGGGCCAGTCCGGTTCCTGTAAATACCAAATTTTATAATTAGAGCCCGAGAGATTATTTAGCACAAACCCCTTGTTACCAGATAAGGAAACTGAGGCTTGGCCTGAAGATACTTTCCCAAGGTTGCCTAACTAACTGGTGCCAAATGGAGAATCAGGATGTGGGCACTGGACTTCCAGTCTAGCATTCTTCCACTCCCCGCACCCCGCTCCTCTTTGCATTCACCGGCATTCATAAATGCCACCATTCTGCATTTATAGGAGGGTGGAGAACTTCCAGAATGCCCTGAGTTAGAGGGAACATAAAGATAAATAAAAACTGGCTCTGCCTCCAGGAGCTTCCCGGAGTATGAGCCAGGATGGCCTGGTGGAGGGAGGAAGGAGGGAGAGGGAGAGAGGAGAGCATCAGGGCCCAGCCCAAGGCTGGAACAGGGGTGCAGGCCCAGAGGAGGGGCAGCAGGTGGGCATGTCTGGGCACTTAGAGGCTGGCCTGGTACTCACCGAGGACCTCTGGGCTGAAGAGCCCATGTTGAGATCCTGACCAGCAGGATGAGAAGGGGTTGACTGGACCAAGAGGAAGCTGGTGCACTCATTCTGATTTGCAGTGTCTGGGCAAAGAGGTCCTGATCAGCCAGTCTGCTGTGGCCTGAGAATCCCTCTCTTTCCTGGAGAAACACAGAATGTAGAGTGAGTCCACAGAGGAGGGTTGGGCAATGGACAGTGAATTCTGCCATTGTCTGAAATGTGTATGGGGAAGGAAGTGTGGGCATTTCTGGCTTGCTCATTGCTATGGCGCTCCAATGAATTTTTGTTTTGTTTCTGACTGACCACACTTCCAGCTGGTCCTTTTCTCCTCCTCTCAATCTTTGGGCTTTACTGGGTCTCTCACTCAGTCCAGGTTTGATACAGGATAGGTAGGTCTTGGTTACTTTTTCCATTTTTTATTCTGCTCCTTCTTGCAACTTCTTGGACCTACAGACTGGGAGATTGGGATTGATCACAGGCTCCATCTCCCCTGGAAGGTTAAAATATACACTTGGCCCAAATTACAGGGAATATGATGTTTGCCAGAAAGGTACCTGGGATTAGTTCCCAAAATATGACCAGGTAATAAGCTTCTCTAGAGCTGGGGAAGTATGCAGAGTTATATCATTATTATTTACATATTAAGTTTACATTGCACTTTACATTTTATAAAGATTATTTCATCATCATAATGAAAACAGGAGAATTTACTCCCATTTTACAGATGAGAAATTTTTACCCTGCTCAAGGGCTGAACTGGGGACACAGCCCAAGCTTCGTGTTTATGAATTCCATGATCTTTCTACTTTACTAAGCTCCAACCATATGCAAATTCCCAGAAGGCCTAGGACATCAAAAGAACTGGATAAATATTTGTTGAATGAGTGAACTTTGGCTGTTTTTTCTGGGGGGGAGGGGAGAGGGACTCTTAACTGTAAATGGATCCTCTTTGGCAGCAAAGGAAACACTACTCTGTGAAGTACTTGAATTTCTCACCACGATAAGGAACTGCTGAGTTCCCTTCTTACCCGGCCTCACCTCCGGGAACTGGGTCACACAAACTGAATAAATAATTCCTTGAATCTCTCACTGAGAGCTTCCTCCTCCTGATGCCAAGTTGATCTGTCCAACATCGATCTTCGAAAGGTCCTGGCAGGGGCAGATCCTATTATTTGTTGTCATAAACCTTCAAATGGCCCATCCAACTGCCCACGAGGAGTACTCTTGGCCTAATCAGGTCAGACTACCAGCAGGTTAACTCGAGCTGCTCCTCTTCCTCACCAACCTCCTCTAGGGCAAGAAAGAGGGATCACTGTGGGTTATGTTAGATATTTAGCTTTCTATAGGGACAGGAAGGTTCACCTTTCCCTTCTTACTGACTTCTGAACTTCCCAAGATTGGCTGGAGGAAGCAGCAGATTGTGTTGGGTTGGGAAGAAATACAGGGGTTGGGGGTCAGTTATCAAAATATCTGTGGGGCCTGCTCTTTCCCTTAGTGACACTTGGGTCATTTTTCCTAGAGTTTGCAGGGGATCCAGTGACCTAACTAGGTCTTGACATCAACAGAGTGGATGAAAAGAGTGGTCTCAGACAAGGCCGACATTCTAGTGCTGGTTGTTCACAGCTTAGCTGCGAGGCCTGCCCCCAGATTTCTTTGTAGGAAAATAAGAAATCAACTTTCCTGGTCCCCAGGTATCTTATTAAGGAAATAAGGGAGGTGTACAGGGTTGGGCAGCATCTTGAAGGAGCCTCCCAGACCTCCGTGGTTCCCAGTGCTTTGCCGGGCTCCCACATGAGCGCCGTGGCCTCCCCCAGGTCACTTCCCTACGTGGCTGGAGCTCGCCTCTGTAGGCACTTTCCTCCTGGCCTTTGTAGCTTTGTCGCCTTCCCCTGCCCCACCCTGCGATATGCCTGAGTAGGTAACACTTGTCTGTTGCTGCCCAGGTCTCCTGCCAAGCAGGATGGGGAAAGTCTAATGGTTTGAAAGAGCCCTAGGGACCTAGGGAGTATAGGTTGGTAGAGGAGGGGAGGGGGAAATCCCTGGGTGAAAGAAGCCGGCCCAGATGATTAGGGAGGGACCTTGGGGACATCCAAGCTCTTGGGGGCATAAGGTTCCTGGACTCCATAGAGCTGTTTGCCCACAGGTAGTAGATGTATTCTTAAGAATATGTCCCCAGGTTTTTCCTCTTCTCCAGCCAGGCTCTGTGGTCAGCAGTGACCAGACACACTGGAGCAGTAAAGCTCAGAGTGTTGGTAGAAGGCTTCTCAGTGGCAGCTAAGAGACATCGCAGACAGACAACCAACACAAGAAGGGGGAGGGCTGGGGAAGGTGGATTTATCTCTAAGATTTATGATCTTAGAGCATTAAAGCTGGGAAGAATTTACAGATCTAATCCTTCTATTTTATTGGTAAAGAAACTGAGGCCAGAAACATGAATTAACCAGATCCATAAAGCAAGCTAGTGGTAGAACTAGGATTCCCCAGCGCTGGGGGTCATAAACATCATATGAAGCGGCTCACTCCCTAGAGCCATGCTGTGCCCTTGTCTGGACTCAGCCAGCACACTTTCTACTTCTCTCTTTGACCCTGAGCTTCACTGCCTAAGGTATTAGCAGAGCCCCACTGCTGCCTCCTCACTGGTTGTCAAGGACTGATAAAACCTGGGCGCAATGTCCTGGAGAGGTAGAGGGTCCTTCTCATGTGTGGGCTGTTTGACCTGGATTTAGTCACAACACTGTTGAGTCAGCATCATTCTGTTTTATGGTGTGTCTTGGGGTGAAAGATTAATTCAGGACAGGAAATGAAAGCTGTGAGAGCCCAGCCCCAGCAGCAGGAACCTCTTATGGTTTTGTCATTGAGATAAAAATCACCTTTGTTGCTAAGCAGGCCTTGTTCTGAGAATCTCAAACTAAGGCCATGGATTGAGTGCAGCCTGCACCATCTCTTGTTCTGAGAGAGAAGTGGGTTTGGGTTAGAGGCTAGCCACCCCATCACTATACTGATGGCACGTGAACCAGAACAGAAGCCATTCACTTTTCCCATAGGACTCTGTTTGGCTCGAAATTTCCTACTGAGCTCAAGGAAACGTACCTTAAGATCTTTCTACTGGGCAGGCACTGAGTTTATATATATTGCCTTGTTTGTTCCTTGCAGCAGCCCTCTGAGAGGTGGGCATGGCCATTTGTCATATTGAGGAGACAACTGAGGCAGACAACACAGGTTAGATAACTTGCCCATTCCCACAAGGGCCAGAGCTCAGACGCAGGGTATCTGACTCCGAAGGCTTTTCTTGTTCTTATTCCACATGGCTTCTCGTTGCACAGAGATTGGTTAGCTGGGACTACTTGGGCCAGGCATTGACCGAGACATCAAGCATTTATTATGGGACTTCCAATGGCCAAGCCCTGGGCCTGGTTGTGGGTATGCAAAGGTGAGGAAGACCTGTCCCTTTATTCCCAGGAGCTCGTGACCAGGCCTGGGGGCAGGACACATGTATTACAGAGTCACAGCCACCATTCTAAACATCATCATCATAGAGAGACACACCAAATGCTCTGGAAGCACCAGGAAGAGAGTATCAAACAGGGAACACAGCACCACCAGGTACTGTGGGACTCAGTATTGAAGGATGAATAGATTGCCAAGCCGAGCCAGGAGGCAGAGGGTTTTCCAAGTAAAAGATGTAGTGATACTTCCAAGAACCAAATGCAACTTTTTTGTAAGGAGGAATTATGTGCATGTTTTCTTCTTAGCCAAGGGAAAAGGAATGGAACTTTCTGTTGAGAGAGAAGCTGGAGGAGAGGGAGGGGCCTTGGAACCAAACTGTTAAGAGCTTTGTAAAGCCCTAATTTTGTGAGTATTGTTGAAAGAAACATCAGTAGGGACCAGCAAATATTCCCCAGATATGAATTCTCCAGGCATTGGAAGGACTTTCCCTGAAATGTACAAGGGGTTCATTTTTGGACAGTTTGTGTCCATTTTCTACATTTTGTGTCTCATTCACCAGTGGAGGTATTTATTGATGGTGCCAAGGCTTTGGGGTGGGACGGGCCAAGCTGACAGTTCATATTTAAAATGTCTTAGATTCCTCTTGCCAAATAAGCTGATAGCTAACACCCTTGTGAGTTCATGTGCAGCCTGTCCCTCCAGGGACTGGTGTGCATTCCAGACAGGGCCACATAATAGTTCTATAGGAGCCGGGGGTGTAGGGTGAGAAGGCTACTTAAAAATGAAGGCCAATGCAAATACATAGCTGTATTTAAGGATGATATTTACAAGGCAGAAAGTATCTGGGAAGTGAATCATTTGCCATCAGGATAAGCCAGAATCTTTACAAGTATCAACTCTTTAGAGTGGAAGGAGCAATGGTAAAGAGAGCTTGTTCTCCAGGAACTCATCTCTCCTCGTTGATGAGTTCCTTGCTGAGGTTTGCCCCAGCAAAGCCTTTGGGAAACAGCTGTGAGCCTGACTCGTCCTTTGTGGAGAGGAGGGGAGCAAAGAACCAGAGAGTAATTGGAGGCAGTCTTCTTGGTTTCATATCCCCCATCTTTTGCAAGCCCTGGGTGTCATTTCTTAATGACAAAAGAGAAAATCCTTTCTGGGACAATTGCTGCTTATTTTAGTGGATGTGTTTTTTGGAACATCAGCCCGAACACCAAGAGAGGAGTCCAGCATCTTGATTCAGCCGACCCGAAATTGTTAGGTTGGGATGGTGGAGGCTGGCTCCCTGTCTAACCACCACAGAAAATTCTCCAGCTCAGTCACACCTTCCATGGACTCTCCTCTGGAGCTGCTGTCCGAGGGTAGGGGGGTGGCTCACTGAAGGGCATTTTGACCACTAAATGGGGAGTGGTCAAGGCAGTCACTGGTTGTGGGGTGCTTATCCCAGCAACTCTGAGCTCACAGGAGCACAGCCTTTGAGGGACACCTGGAGAGTCAGGCATCCTTCCCAGAGCTCTCTGCCTCCCACACACGTCCGCATGGCCCTTACTGTCAGCTTCATGGCCTTAATCAATGGTGAAGTACAACCTGTCAAGCCAATAATGACCTCAAAAGTCAGCTCAGCAGTTGAGTGTACCTTAGGGACTGGTTATTCCCTGACTTATCACAGAGACCTTTCCGAATTTCTGCTGGGAGACCTTAACTGGTTTTATAGAGCTTTGGGAATATAGTTCCCAGGAGGTTGCACAATAAGGAAGTGGCTTAAACTGCCTTTCTCACTTCTTCTCAGATATTTGAACTGCCTCCTGTTAGCAGATTTGACACGGCAGAGATGCCCTCAGGCGGGTCCTCCTGAAGTGAAGACATTCTTTCTCAGTGCTGTCTCACATAGTCAGTCTCTGGCCTGCTCTCTGTCCCTAGGTGGCATCTGAGAACTGTTAAGCTGTGTTCATTCACATTGCCTAGCACATGGTAATCAATACCTGTGGGATGAATATATGAATAAATAAACAACCAGGAGGTAAATTTTCCGACAGAACAAAGCGTCTGGGCCTGAGGGGCCTGAGAGCTGTCTGTGATCCAGCACCTTCCAGGAAGGATCCCTTCAGTCCTTGGCACAAAGGGAGTTACAGGTCTCCCATCTCCAAGGCGGGGCCTGGAGGGAGGGCCAGATGATCTCTGATCCACATCCAGAAGTTCCCTCACTCAAGACTGTAAGTCCCATTTTCAGACTTAAACAACCTAAAACAATAAAATGCTGGTCTCAGCGGAAGCAGGGTAGAGTCCATTCTGCTGGCTACCCCAGCTTGCCCAGCCCCCCACTACTTGGCTGAATGTCCTGGGCTTGGACATGTCTCCCATGAACCTCCTGATGGGTGTCCTTGTTTTGTCATGCTGCTTCCCTTCTGCGCAGGGGACTTCACCCTTAAATCACAGCCCCAGCTTCCCAAGTAGGTTGGCATGTCAGTAGGCTTTGAACAGCCCACTGGGCTTTTCTGACTCAGGCAGGGCTCACCTGCCCATTGCAGGTGCACACACCTGCTCATAAAGACTGAATGCAGTTTACAGGCCCTTGTGTAGAGATTGGGGTGTGGGCATGGCTGCTGGACTGCTGGCTGGCTGGCTGGCTTAATGGAAGGAGTGAGCAAGCAATCTCCCCTTCCCCTGCCACGGGCACACCCACACAGAGGCCAGCCAACTGCTGTGATCTAGTGAGGTATTAATTATATTGCTAATATCATTAATGACAATATAAACAATACAACATGTAATTGCATATCTAAAAATTGATCCTGAAATTAAAGGTCTATAATTCAAATAAAAATTTTGGGAAATCTTTTAAGTAAACTTTAAAAGTAGTACCATGTGTGCTACTCCATTCCTCCTGAAACAGATTTTTGCTGGTAAACATCCATTCATTCAACAAACTCATACTGCCTGCCTTTGGGAGTACACACCACACTGGCACTGGAATTACTAAGATAAAACTCAATAGTCAAAAAGGGAAATAATACAAAAAGTTGAATTATTCACATCTTTAAATAGTGATTGAATGCCAATGGTACTAAGGCCTCAGCTGAGTACTCTGGGAAAGAGAAAAGAAACAAAAGACACTGGCCTTTTCCTTAAGAAGTTATACATTAGTTGTCCAGACAAAATTGATGTCCAAAAAAGGAGTAGGGGTCAAGGCTAAATGAAGTGCCAAATAGTCTGGCTATGCCCTATGTGACTCCTGTGTTACCACTGTCTGTCCCCCACCAGATGGTACCTTCTCAGAAGCCAGGACACAGAGTGCCTAGTGAGGTCCTGGTACAGGGAGGTTCTCAGTAAGTGGAATGAATGGAATTGAATGGGGTTAGTGATTCCCAAATCTGGCTGGTCCACAGAATTCCCTGAGGAATTGAAACATTTTTCTCCTTGGACCTCAGGCTGCAGAAATTCTGGTAGGCTCTGGAAGCTGTATTTTTGGACACATCCTGGTGAATCTCCCATAGAGCCAGGTTTGGTGGCCTTTGGCAGGGACCACAGGAGTTAGAAGAATGCACGGGAAAGAAAAGTCGGTGAGGGGTGGGGAAGCTTTGTACCTGAAAACCCAGCTCATCCCTTAAGATCCAGCTTGGTGCCATTTCTTCAGTGAATTCCCCTCCAGGCTGTTGGTCACTCCACCTCCTGTCTCTGTATCCACATGTCTTGGTACTGGCCTCTACTGTGGCTTTTGCCAATAATTGTTATTTATTCCAAAAAAGTTTCTAATTGAAGTATCAATGACACAATATTATATTAGTTTCAGGTGATTCAACCATCGTGATTAAGACCGTAGTGATTCACTATTTATATACATTACTAAATGCTCACCAGGCTAAGTGTAGTTACCATCTCTCACCATACAAAGTTATTACAGTATTATTGAGTATATTCCCTATGTTGTACCTTTCATCCCTGTGACTTACTTATTTTATAACTGGAACTTTGTACCTCTTCATCTCCTTCACCTGTTTTGCCTATCTCCCCACCTACCTCCCCTCTGGCAACCACCAGTTTGTTCTCTGTGTTAATAAGTCTGTTTCTGGCTTTGTTTTTCTATGTTTATTGCAGCATTATTTACAACAGCCAAGTTATAGAAGCAACCTAATTATCCACCAATAGATGAATGGATAAAGATGATGTGGTATATATATATGCCATTTGTGAGAACCTAGATGGACCTGAGGGCATTATGCTATGTGAAATAAGACAGAGAAAGACAAATACTACATGATTTCACTTACATATGAATTTAAAAAACAAAACAAATAAAAAAATACCAACAACTGTTATTTAAATGTGACTCCATGAATAGACTGTGATGCTCCTATGGGAGACAGTGCATGTAGGTTTTCAGTTAGTCCTATGGGCCTGACTGTGCTTCAGAGGATGGGTAAGACTTGAGCAGGGGTGGGAGGGGGAAGACAGAGACACAGCCACAGGGGAGCCCTAATGCCATGGGAACTGAGCCTAACAAGGAAATGGGGGTTGCATGGGGGATGCTGATGAGCCCATCCGGGGAGCTGGAACTTACCCAGTGGAGTGTAGGGCACCCTGAGGATGTTATGAATGGGGCAGAGGTGGTGGGGGCAAGGTGGGAAGGGGAAGACAGGAGGAGGAGACTAGTCAGGAGGCTCCTGTGTGATTCTGCTGGTGGTTAGAGACAGAGCAAACACAACTCAAGCTACCACAGGGCCCCTGAGTTGTGTGGCTGCTCTTGATTACATCTTACCAACAAGCAGTGATTACTAAGTATCTCCATTTTCAGAGTCACAGGTGCCAGGCCTGGGGCACGAGGGAGCCCAGCGGCAGGGAGGTGGGCAGACCCCCAAGTAGACCAGTGCAATAGGATGTATGAAACCATCGTTGGGAGCCCACAGGGTACAGTGTGGGAAGAGGGGGTGAGGGGAGGCCAGGTAAGACTTCAAAGAAGGACAGTGCATCCAAGAGCACTGCTCAGCCCGGAGTCATTGCGTCTCATTCTCATGTAGCCCAGTGGGGTCAGGACTGTTATTATCCCCACTCCGTGGATGAGTAAACTGAGGTTCAAAGAGATTAGGTAACTTACCCAGGCTCACAAAACTAGTAAGTGGTGGGTCAGGTTTGTAACCAGTCTGCCTGACTCCAGAGTCCAAACTGGGCCCCCTGATACTCTGCTGTTTTTGATGGTTTAGCTTCAAAGCTGCTGGGATTTCACCAAGTGAACAGGGTCTAGAGGGGTATTCTAGATGGAAGGACCAAAGTAAGCAAAGGCACAGGAGGGAGGCATGGAAGAGTATGGTTTATCGGGGAACTGCAGATGGCTCAGTGAGTCTAGAGTACAAAGGGTCAGGGGCCACAGTCGGGCGGGTTGGAGAGCAGGCATGGGTGAGGCATGGAGGTGTTTTTCTGTTACTTCACTAAGAGGTTTGGTCTTCACCCTCAGGACTGTTGGGATGCTGCTGAAGGCTTTGAAACAGGAACGGAGCCCGACCGACGTGCACTTCTGATGTAAATATCTCTGACAGCAGCTTGAGAAATAGGCTGGTGTATTGGAGGGAGGTGACCTGGAAGCAGGAATCCATTTGTGAGATTTTGAGAGTTCAGGTGAGAGCAGGGAGGACAGACGGGGCAGTGGATGGGGCTATTGAGGAGGCAGGACTTGGTGACTGGCCGCTCCGAGAGGTGAGGGAAAGGGAGCAGAGGAGGGGACCCCAAGGTTTTGGCTCCACGGCCTGCATGCGGATGGCGCTGTTCACGGAGGTTGGGAAGTGGGGGAGGAACAGGTTGCTGGGGGAGGTAAACTGACCACATGTGGGATCTCTGTAAGAGAGTCTGGGGAAATGAGTAATTGGCCTTGACACACGGGCCTGGAGTGTAGTAGGGAGGTCCACGTGAGAGGGGTAGCTTGGAAGTCATCAGGACACAGATATTGGCTGAACTACAGGAGTGCTCAAGTCCTTGAGAAGGAAAGGAGGGTGAACCTTGGGAGAGCAAAGTTTCAGAGCATTTAGAGAGAGACAAGTCTGTGAAGACTGAAAATGAGAGAGACTGTGAGCAGGATAAGATCTGATCAGGGTGACTGGATTTAGTGATGACCTTAGTGATGCATGGGGTGGGCTACATGCCTGAGTGGGAATGAGACTGTGGTGGACTGAAGGGTGAGTGTAGGTGCGGCAGGGAACACTGCCCGGAAACCTAGGTGGTGAAGGGAAGGGGGAAAAGTGCCCATTTTGTTTTCTCTGGTAAAGCAAATAGAGATTTAACTATGGCTGAATTTGTGCACATTTTTCAGGCTGACTCCCTGTTGATAAGTTCACACGTCAGAATAAAACAAGAAACTTCTGTTGGGCAATGAATTTTTGGGGGGGATGGTGGTTGAAAAATGTGGTCACATGGCACGAGTCTTCCAAAAGTCTTCCAAAGACTCTGTGAGACGCAGCTGGTCTGGTCTGCGTGCCTCTTGGGGCAGGGACCGCTCTGGGGTCAGCCCTGGTTCCTGGGCGAGGTGCTGTGCGCAGAAGGAGCAGACATTGCCAGAAATCCTTTTCAAGTTCACTTTGTCGTGACTTCTGTGCTTTCTTCCCAGCATCCCTCTCTGTCCTCTAGACTAATTAGGAGTCAAGTCCCTGAGGCCTAATTCCAGCAAGTCAGGAGATGTAGTGCCATCCGGACACAAAGGATCATCTGGGGAATGACTTTAAGGGTGTGCTGGGCAAAGACGCAGTGGAAAATATGCTTTCAGCTGCCCCATCTCAGCATAAGGTAGACTAAGGGAAGAGGAGCTGCCCTCCCCACCTATGTGACAATATACCAATTTCTGCCTTGATCTGGCTGGGGTCGCCTTGAGCTCGAGGTGGTGGGAGTACGGCAGAAGACACTTAATGAGCACATTGGTGAGCCCACGCCATGAGAGGCGCCTTCATTTAATTCTCATGGGGACTCTGTGTTTTTTATGACTTGCTCAAGGGAGTGCTCAGTGACTCAGAGTCCGTGTCGTTCCCACCACACCACATCTGCTTCTAGGGACTCGGGAGCTGAGGGCTCAGGGCAGTTATTGAAACCAAGGAAATGACTAGCTGAGCTGTCCTGTTCTCCTGTCTTTTTCCATTTTCAAACAAGGAAGGGATATAGATTTTCAACTTAGGGTATATATGTATAAGTGTGTGAGTGCTTATATAGAGGGGTAGACAGGCTCATTTCTGGGGGTCAAGCAACTTTCCCAGAAGGAGGTCTTAATGGAAGGTATAAAATGACAGACTGGTTGTTTTGGAAGTCAGCCTCCCACACTGGTCATAGTGAAAGGGATGTTAATTCCCATGTGATCAACCTTCTTACTGGGAGGGAATGCTTGTTGACACGGGCCAAATTGGGCATACCCACCACTCTGTGGTTTACCTACTGTTGCTTCCCGCCTAATAGATAGAGCCGTAATTGCCTACACGTTCTTCAAGTTTTCTTCTCACATATGTGAAGTCCAAATGTTTCTGTTCACAGAGGGCTTTCCCCCAAGTGGGCACCCAGGGGGCCTGGCTCCTTCCTTCTCATGGCTTCACCACCTTCCACATGTGGTCTCTAAGGCTGCTGTGATCTGGCAGAAGCAGAAGGAGCACAGACATCACCGTGGGAGGTTCTTAGGGGTCAGTGGTAGAAGTTGTCTGCATCACTGCTGCTCACAATCCATTACCTAGAACTGGTCATGTGGGCTCACACGGCTACAAGAAAGTCCCAGGAGGAAGGAGTGATGTTTCTGACGAACAGCTAACCTCTGACATACTCACCAAGGCTTGATAGCCACATCTCAGCTGAATGTTTATTGCCATATTAGCCCTGCCTTTATCTGATACCGCATTTGAGGTCTCATTCCTACAGACCCTAGCATTTTTGAGTATCAAGAATTAAAGGGTCTAGACCAGAGCCCATATCCCTGATGTGGTGTGTAAGGCAGCACTTGTATACTTTTGGCTCCATCCACTTTGTGGGGGAGGGATATAGTGTGGAGGTTAAGGATGTGGGCTCTGAACTGTGGTTATGGAGCTTCAAGTCACAGGTTCATGACCTCTGGCCATGTGTTCTAGGGCAACTTGCTAGCGTGTCTAATTTTTTGAAAAGTGGGAATATAATAGTATCTAACAATGCCTTGGTTTGTTACAATGATTAACTTCTTTAATACATATAAAGCTTTTAACACATTGCCCAAGACTTCATAGATGCTCATTAAATGCCAACAATTATGTTCCCAAGAATGGAACATCCATTCATTCCTCTAGCACATACTATATAGAGAAGGTCTTCTGCTAGGATCTGGAAGTAGGGGAGTAAAAAATTAATTTCAGCACAGAATAACTTATTGTAGTTGAGGTAAGTACAAGATACTATGGGAGGGATCCAATCCATTTTGGGAAGGGGTCAGGGTTAGGGAGGTGGAGAGTGTCTAGGGGAGAGGGGCCTTGAAGGATAACTAAGAGTTAGTGGAGCAAGGATTTGCTTACATCCACATGCCCTGCTTAACAGCAGTACATATGGTATACAAATATCAGACTTGTTTTTTTTTTTAAATGGAGAAGATTCTTTGCCTTACAACAGAATTCTCCAATATCAAAAGGATTCATACCCAGTGTTGCTGCAACTGATGTTAGCCAATGGAAAATATGCCAAGCCCTGGCTGTGATAGACAGGTCTCATCTAATTGCCCAGCCATTGTTTATATTCATTTGAGCCTGATAGCATGTCCAACTGATCTGAGCTGGTCTGGACCTGTTCTCAGGGAGCTTTTAGGGAATCTGTACGTTGCAGGGAGGAATCCTCCCAGCTTTCAAGGAACCGCAGTCTGCTGGCACCACTGCACGGGAACCGTGGGAACATAGGAGTGTCCTCCCCGGGCGATGTACAGTAGGCCCTGGGAGCTCAGACACCACACTGGTGCACAGCCATCCCTGGAGTGTTGAAAGGGACTCCACAGGTGCCAAGAAGGGAAAAGGGATCAGTAGTGGTTGCCTGGGGAAGGCAGAACAAGAGATAAAATTAGGAACTTGGCAGCACCGAGCTTCCATGAGCTTCCTGAGGTCAAATCAGATTTGGAAGAAGAGAAACCTAGATAACTTAAAAAAAAAAAAAAAAGGTTAAAAAATATTTCATTGAGCCAAATAGAACAGAATTAAATTCTTTCGTTAGCCTAATGATTTAATTCAAAGGTATTTTAGAAAATTAACTTCACTGTTTACTAGGTCACAAATTCTTACTCTGGCCTTGCACAGCTGCTACTGTTGGGTTGTGATGGCTGGTGGGTGGGTTTTTTGGTATGCATTTTATTTTTTTGTTTTTTATTGTGGGAAAATGTGCATAACATAAAATTTAGCATTTCAATCATTTTTAAGTATGGAGTCAGTGGCATTAAGAGCCTTCCTTTTCACCATCATCTATTTCTGGAAGTTGTTTGTCATCCCAAACTAAAAGTTTGTACACTTTACAAAATAATTTCCCATTCCCCTCTTCCTCCAGTCCCTGGTAAACATCCTTCTGCTCCCTGTCTCTATGAATTTGCTTATTCTAGATACCTCCCACTATTAATTTTGAGATAGGCTAGCCTCCTAGAAATTGGAATTTAGAGTTCATAGTTTTCCTGGGCACTCAACATGTGATCATAATGGTTTAGGACATATGTAGAATAGCCTGCCCAGCTTTTACCGGTAAGATGGGTTCCGTGTAAATGTTGAGATGTATGTTATTTTGTCACCTACTGGCCCATGACTGGGTATGCAGGTTCCCTCCTTGTGAGTTCACTGGCAAGGGGTCCTGCGAGCTCAGCAGAGGTGGGGTCAAAGGCATTATCTTCCCCATTCCCCAGCACAGCTCCTTGGCAAGGGGCCTGCCACCCTGGACTTGGGGGGGAGGGGCAGGGGGCCTGGGGCCCAGAGAGCAGAGGGGCGAGAGGAATGCACCTTGAGGGCCTGTCCATCGCCTGCTAGGACGTAAGCCGGTTCATCAAGTTAGCACCGTATCAGGGCTTCTGCAGGGTGGCCCTTACTTTTCTGGAGAAAAAAAGCACTACTCATTTGGTGGAGCCCACAGGGCTGAGCACCTGCTGGCCTGAGGAAGATAAGATACTGAAGTTCACTTCCTATTGCCAAGACTGACTGTCTAGTCAGGAAGAGGCGACTCCTGAGCTCGGAATGTGTATACAGGGTGGAGTTATAAAGGCTGTGCATGCTCCTGGTAGGAACTTGGGGGAACACAGACAAAGACAAAGCTAAAAATAAAAACCATCTGAAATAGCGTCACACAGACATACCCACCGGCCACGTTTGGCTTGTTTCCCTTCTCCTACAGATTGTTACTTTATGGAGTTGATCTTATTGACTACTTGATCATAGTCTGCTCTTCTCACTCTGCATGAGGGTGTAAGTATTTCCCCATGGGTTAAATGTTTTTGTAAATATTGTTTTTAAAGGACTGCCTAATACTTTATTGTTGGTTGCACCATAACTTATGAAATCATGCCCTGTTCACATTCATAGACTCTTGGAACCTGAAATAACTTGAGACTATAGAATTGGACCCATTTAATGTACACAGTGACTTCAGAAAAGGCAGGCCATATTATTTCTGTCTACATGATTCTTACTGATCAGTGACTCCGGGTGTGGATTTTGAAGTGAGATGTAACTGGGCGCATTTCACAGCATCCCCACTCACTACCTTTATGAATGTGTCTTTTCTTTTGCCAAACAAGAATGGTTAAAATGAGCTCATGGATGTAGAGGGCCTGGGGCAGGGTCTGGCACACTGTGAGCAGTTGAGCAGCATGGCTATCAGTGTCCTCACATAGACAGTGAGAGGGAGTCTCCTCAGGTCCAGAGTTCTATCCACCTCAAAGGCTTTGCATATCCTAGAAGATCCTTGAAGAGAGGCTTACTAATATAAGCAGAGGTGTGGAACACAGGGTAGAAACCCTTTGCAAAAATATATAATATATGTGTGTGTATGTGTGTACACACATGCATATATACAGTGCACACATACAGATACACACTCATACATACATGCATTCAAATACACAACACACACACACACACAATAGGAACCACATATGGCAAACTTACACTTGCATTATGGAACAGTGAGAGGGGCAAGTTCTGGGATGACCTCTTTTTCTTTTTCCCAAGGCCCTTCTTACACAGTAGAAACAGAGAAAGAAAATCACCCCACCCCAGAGACTTGTTGTGAGGACTTCATGGCATAGAGCAGAGGAAAGCCTTGCCTATTGTGGGCTTCTGCTGATGTTGGCCTCCTTCCTGGCACTGAATGGTCAGCACACCTCTGACTCACTGCGGGTGGGGGTCACTGTGGATCTATTACTGTGAGTGGTTCCAAAGGAAAGGGATGGAGGTGAGCAAGTGGGAATGTGTGAGTTCACTTTGAAAGAGTGAAGAGAGGGTGGGGGCCAGAAGGGCAAGAGCCAAAGGACCTTGGGCTGTAATAGAGGCGCAGCATAGAAGGCCAGTGGACCTGGAGCCTCTTTTCCTGAGCTCCCTGCCCTGGGGCAGTGTAGACAAGGGGCAATATCGAGGCCCTTCCTGTAGGCTGCAAATTCATTTGGGCTTCCACAGTATGTCTCTTGGCTGTGTTTTCATTAGCTTTTCCTAATAGGGCTCCAGATGGCATGGCTTCTGTCTGCATGGGAAGGGCTTTGACTTCCTGTGGGTGAGCTCAAGGGCTGAAACCAGGAACAGAGAGAAACTTGGAGAGACAGGATTGACCTTCCTGGGGAACAACTGAGAAGACTTGGTCTCCCTGAGGCTCTCTCCAGCCAGAGGAGGCGAGGGTGGAGCAGGCTGCCCAGGAGTCTCTGTGCTCTCCTTGTGGGGAGGTGACAAAGAAGGGCTGGGACCCCTGGCCGGAAGGAGATTGCAAGGAGGACAAGGAACCCGTTTCAGTCCCTTCCCGACCCTGGGAGTTGCCCTTTTGGTTCAAGCTTGTTGCATTGTAGATGGAAAGCCAGGCCTTCCTGGGCCAGGTGAGAAGATGATGTCTGTCGGCATCACCTGTGAAGAGGTGCGCTGCTGGCGCTGAGCTCTGCAGAGATGCAGTGCGTGCAGCAGGCACTTCCCACTGCTGAGGCCCTGACTGGCTCTTGGCTCATCTCTGGCGTTGGGTCCAGGTGGCCACGACTGCAGGTCTCCTATGCGTGAGGTGTGGAGCTGGGGCGTTTCGTCCTTCTGCCCACCCTATGAGTGCACGGGCATGGACACCCTCATTTCATGACTGAGGAAACTGGCCTTATCTGGCAGCCCCTTGGTGAGGTAAATCTGGGAGACAGGAAGTTTGAATGAGGACCTTGGCAGTGTCAGTGGCAAGAGGCTATAGTTTTAGATCGCATTTACCTTGAAACATATCTTGTTTGTGAATCTTGAGGTGGACTGAAGGCTGAGCTTTTCTCCTGGGCCAAACTGCTGCTTTGTAGGAAGGTTCTGCCCAGTGTGCCTCCAGCCCTCCTTAAATTTCTGTAGAACTCCATCACTTACCCCCTGCCTTATAACACTGTTTGATGCCATCTGGCAGGTGATGAGGCCCAGGGAAGGCAGAAGGTGGGGCAGTCCTAAATGTGAGTGCACCGGCAGCTCGGGCCAGGCTCCTTCTCTCATTCTGAGAGTTATTCAGGGGCTCTGCTTTAAACCTTGGGCTTGTCTCCCAGACTCCATGGGCTGAGCCCATTACTAATGCTGCTGCCGTCAATCTGAGGCCCTGTGTTTTAATTTGCAGAAGCCAGAGGCACGGAGAGGAATTGCTTTGTGACTCATAAAGTTGCATAGGCAGAACCACAAATAAGGGACTCTAGTTGGCAAAAACCAAATTGCTTCAAGGCTATTCTTGGAAACTAAAGCATCACATCTTGTTTCTTCCCAGAAAAGCAGAAACCTTTCATATTTCTGGGTAGTTGGTTTATTTATATTTCATATCAAACTCCAAAAAAGCAATAGCTGGGAGGCAGCTGTCAAGGAAGACTTCAACAAGAGTCATTACCTGGGATCCTCTGATTTAACTAATCTTTAACCTTTTTTGGGGGAAGGAGAATGGAGTCCCCCAAAAGTATCATATTCCAGGTTCTGCAAGAAAAGGCTTGAAGCTGGGACTCAGACTCACAGAGTTCTTCTGAGTTAGCCTTTCTCGTTCATTAGTGAAACTACCTTCCTCCATGTATGTTCTCAGCTCATTAGCTAAGCTTCCTTATATGAGGTTTCCCACTTCCTATAAGAAGAACTTAAAATTCAGAAGCTGAGTTGTCCAAGGCTACACAGCTAGGAAGTGGATTTGAACCCAGATCTTCTGAATTGAAAGCTCATGACCTCTAGTTTCAAGTGTATATAATGCCATGACCTGGGAAGCTAGTCTCAGTGGTCTTCAGTAATGTACCTTTTTCTCTTCCTTTTGTTTTCGTGACACTTGGGCTATTTGAAGAAGAATGATGAGTGCTGACTGTCACGTGGCTGCCAGGTGCTGAATATGTCACATACACGATCAGATTGATACCTTACAACCCTAGGATGTGAGTGGTGCTATTCCCATGTTACAGGTTGAGAGAGATAACATGTGTAGGATCATACAACTAGCAAGTGTGTGAGACCAGATTCACATCCAGTTTTGCCAGACTCTAAATATTCTGATGTTCTTCTGTGATGAGACCTACCCTGCATGGGTGTTAGTCATTTTTAAAGTCTTTGACTTCAATTGGAAAGTTGATTTTAAAGGTCGAGACTACACGCTTTAGATCCAGGGAGGCAGGTCTGAGCCTGGTACAGGCTGCTGGGGTCTGGCCCAGAGCTGGCAGTGCTTATCTCCTCCTGTCTAGCCATCTCCCTCCACCTCCCTTATCTCACTCCTGATAAGAGCTAGTTCCCGGAGAGCCCACACCCACCCAGTGCCCTCAGCACCACTTTTGGCTCTTTCCACTGGAACTCTAAGATTAAGTTCATTTTTCTTTTTGGGGAGGAGGAGAGGCAGCTGGGTTTGGGAGGAGACCGGTTCATCCAGTTTGTAAATTATTCCTGGGAGTCAGGTCTGGCCTGATACCTCAACTCACCATTTAGAGTTGGCAACTTGGAGAACTGATTTACCAAACTGTTTTCCAAACTGGTGCATTCCCCAGATACAGATCTGCCCTATGTGACAGATGCAGCAGCACATGTTTCCCTGTCTACCAAGTGCCTCCCAGGGCCAGACTTGGCCACTCTCCCACACATGTATCTTGCCCTTCACTGCAACCCTGCAAGGTGCAGGTTATCATCTGTCTCTTACAAAAGAAGACACTGAGGCTCAGAGCTTATGTGGCTTATGTGAAGCATGTGGGCAACCAGGGGCCAAGCTGAGCTTTGGACTCAGGCTCCAATAGCCCCACAGCCTGTGGTTTTCTCTGCATCACCAGCACCAGCTCATGCTCAGAAACGACTGCAGGATACCAGTCAGTTCAAGTAAGTGTCAGTCAGCTACTGCATCCTTTGTTCAATGCAGGGCACAGAAGTGGTTCCAAGATAGGGAAAGACTGAGGATATTAATACACTCTGAAAAGCAAACGAACCTTGCTCTCTGTTTATGCTTTCTGGGTGGCAAGTCTTCCCCATGGGAGAAGGTTGAAGCACAGCAGGAGGCAGTGTTTATTTGAGTGATGCCAAAGGGACACTGTGGGCATTAAAGGAGCCGAGAGAGCATCTGTGAGGGAATGCATCTCTTACTAGCACCAGACAAAACACAGAGCCAGCTTTCCAGGTTTGTTGAATTTGTTGAGATGCAGGGACCAGAGCAGCCAGGTAAGTTCTTTTGGAGGACAGAAGCCTACTGAAGAGTGGAACTTTGCTAGGCCTGGAGCAGGGAATGTGCTAGTCTCTCTTCAACTAAGCATGGTGCCAGGCATGTTGGAAGCTCTCCGGGAAGGGAGAGGAAAGGGTCCTGTACTGTTGCCAGTGTACCCTCGCCCATCAGTATCTGGGTGTCTGGTGTATGGAGAGTGTGTCTGCCCCTTACAGTGGGCGCCCAGCCAGGCTGCCATGTGGCATTTATATGTGCTTTTCTTCTTCCCTTGCTCTCCTAGCTGCTTTCCTCTTTGTCACCTGGGCAGCCCCTTAGCTGCCTCTTTCTCCAGTCCACCCCTGCCATTTTCCCAAAGAACTGCTGCTCTGTCTCCTATATACCCCATGGCTTACTGGAGAAGCCAGATGCCCTCCACTATCTGCCTTGGATGCCTCCACCACACCTAGTCATGAGTCCTGAACTCCCAACCTTGAACTTGCTGACATTCTGCAGCTGTATTGGCTCTTTCTCGACTCATGCCTTTGTATGGGGTTTCCTTTGCCTGGAAGGTTCACTTCCCAGTCTTCTAATGAAATCCACTTTGTCCCTGAAATTGCAGCATTTTGGCATTTCTCTCTCCTGGTTCCTCAGGACTCTTCTAGGCTCTGTTGGATACCCCCTGCACTGAGCTTCCAGGCATTGTGTTCATATTCTATAAGAGCTTGCCTGCTGTCTTCCTTATGGACCCATCTTCCTCATAAGGCCCCATCTCTGTATCCCCAGCACCTAGGGTCATGCATCACTTTTGTTAAGGCACCAGTAATTGTTGCTAAATGAATGAGTAAAGGATTAAGGAAGAAGATAAACACCATTCTCTGCTTTTATTATTATAAGGCCAGCCTGCAGTTCAAGTGCACCCACAATAGCATTTCCATCTGCAGAGTGGGAAGCCTCCCAGCCTGAGGGCTTTATCTCTGTGTTTGCTGACCTTGCCAGGCCTGTCTCGGGGAGCTTGGTATGCTATATCCTCTTGTTTAGAGACCCTGTCAAGCCCTCCTGATGGCTGGGCTTGCCCCAGCTCTTCCATGCTTGTGTGCACAAGAGGTGGATTCTGGAAAAATAGTGAGTGCTTTGGAAAATGAGCTCTCATTTATTTTTGTTCCTATGAAACTGAAATGACTCTTATAAGAAATGCCTGAGGTTAGAGTGGTGCAGAGAGAAAGGAGGATGGCCAAAACCCAAGCAAGCTTTTTGTGATGTAAATGAACACCCATCACATTTTTCCTTCCATCAACTTGAGCACTTGTTCCAAAGAGTGCTCAGCTTGGGCTTACAAAGCTCAGACTCCTTTTGCACATCAGGAGGAGAGCCATGTGTCTCTCTGCTGTGCTGTATGTCTGACTCAGGTCGATGTTGTGCTTCTAGCAAACACCAGGGATAGAGAGCAGTCTGGAGAAGTTGCTGTTTGTCATCTCTGCAGGGGAAAGAGCTGCCCTCTGAGACCAAGGAAGGGAGACTAAAGCTTGATGTCTAAGGGTAGATGGGATAGTCATGAAGTCGAGTGTGGTATGCACTTTGAAATTTCACCTGTGCATGATGTCAGGTGGCTAGGTTACATTAATATTAGTCAACCAACTTGCAGCACCAAGAATTATAGCTTTTCAATGGTGCTAAATCTAGTGTGCTTTTTTTGGTTTTCTTTTTTCCCGTTTAACTATTATTTCCAGAACTGTCTGGTTCATAGCAAAATTGACCAGGTAATGTTGACATGAGCCAGGGTATATCTGGGGCAATCTGCAGTGCTTTTCAGCTAGCGAGAGGAGTGGGGTATTGAGAAGAGAAGGAGGCTGCCAGCAGGCAGCATTGCCAGATTAGAAGGTATGGTTGTACATTTTCTATACTTTATTTATATTCAGTATTAAGAATTGTGTTTAGTATCTTAAAGGAATTTTATTTTTACCTCTCAGCGCCCCCCCCCCCCCCGCCCTCATTGTCACAGAGCTGATCTCTGCCTCTATCTCCCTTTGCAGATGTGACATTTCTGGGGGTACTTCATGGTGTTCTTCTCCATCCCTTCCACACTGCTGCTTCACACAGCTCCTAAAACATGGGAGAAAATGAGGATGAAAAGCAGACCCAGGCCGGGCAGGTTTTTGAGAATTTTGTCCAGGCTTCCACGTGCAAAGGTACCCTCCAGGCCTTCAGCATCCTCACACGACACCTGGGCCTCGACCCTTTGGACCACAGAAACTTTTATTCCAAGCTCAAGTCCAAGGTGACCACCTGGAAGGCCAAAGCCCTGTGGTACAAACTGGACAAGCGTGGGTCCCACAAGGAATACAAACGAGGGAAGTCTTGTGTGAACACCAAGGTAAGGGGAGCCCTGTGTAGGTGTCTCTTACCCTGAGGGGTGTGCGTGGACCTGTTGGGAGGTTAGAACGCTGTTGCCATTATGTCTAAGGTTCTTAATAGGCATGAGTATGTTTTATTGTTTTGCTCAGCTGAAGGTTTCCTTTGTCTAAATGTGCACAGCTTATCGGGATTGGGAGTTTCCATCTTATCATGGCCTCAGCTACTCTTCTTGTGCCTCTCCAAGGAAGAGAAAATAAAGGCACGCATGACATTATCCTACTTTTACTACTAGTACCACTGCCACTACTACTTCCAGTAGCTATTTTGGAGGCAGCTTCTGGAAGCTGGGCATTTCATGCACATGTTCTCATACCCACAGTAGGCCTTTGGGTCATGTAAGAGGTATGGAAGCTGAGAAGCCAGTTATCTTGCCCAAGGTCATACAACAAGAAGGCAGCGTTGGTCTGTGTGATTCTAGGGTTGCAACCCTAATTCTGTGGAGAGGCAGAATTAGAGAGCTGTGTTCCCCTGGGAGCAAACATTTTATAATGATCCTTTGGCCTTAATTGGCTAAGAGGTAAGTCCTTGGTCCTTACTGCCTTTTCCTCCTCCCTCTCTCTGTCTCTTCTTTCTCACACCTCCTCATTCTCCACCTCACTACTCTCTTTTAGGACTCATTTCTCTGCTCAGGATCACATTTGCAGTTAACCCCCCACAGTTCCCCTTTGGCCACCGGCACTATTGGTGAACATGGGGCTGACCGGTACATCACATCTCTGATATCTCTGCAATGCCCATCACCAGATGGGCAGCCAGAAGTCAAGACTTCAAGGCCGGCTCATGGGAGCTCTCAGCCCTGGGCACTTGTCCAAGCTGTTTTGTTTAGGTTAAAATTGAACATACTGTATTTAGACCTCACAGGAGGTAGCTCAGCCAGAGCCCCTGGAATTCCAGTCGGTGCCAATACCAGACAAGAGGATTGAACTCTCCATGGCAATCAGGACTGTTGTGTTTTTGTTTTGGTGATGAGAAGCTGTTGAATCCACCATGGGATACAGCTGCCTTCCCTTGCCCCAGGGGACACAGCTGCCAAGCACAGTACTGTTGTAGGCAGAAATTTCCATCAGGCAAAAACAGACAACTTCAACCCGGGGCAGACCAGTCATCCAGGTAGTGCCTTCCCATAACCTGCCAAGCTTCAGCCTTAGGCAGAGGAGATGGAAGTAGGAAAGAAGAAGAGGGAGGGAATGGGATGGGGACAGTATCTGAGGTGCCACCCCCTCTGAGTACCTCCCTTCCAGTTGTAACTTCCATGATTCATAGTTCACTGGGCAGCTTTTCAGATGCAGAGGAGAGGGAAGCTTTCAGCTTCCAAAGCACCACCCTTTTTGGTGATCGCATATGGTGGCTTTCTTTTAAAAAGGTCGCATAGAAGTTGGGTGGTGGGGTAGCAGTAAGTTTTTCTCAGGAAAGGTTTTCAGAGGCCTTATTTTATTAGGAAATGCAATTGCCCCAGAAACCCAACAGTTCCTAGCTATTTAGGGGAACCTCTTGGTGATCTGAAGACAGACCTTCAGAGGGAGTGAATTAGCAGGGGCACAGAATGGAGGGCTGACTACCGTGAAAATGCTCTTTCAAAAATCACTCACCAGTGGCCTAGCCCATCTGGCTAGCCCCTATTTTATAAGTGTTGGTAGCTAGAAATAGAAGAGTCCCTGTGGCGGACAGGCCATCACTGGTGCCTGAGATACAGAGGGGAAGAACTAACGACCTAGTGATGCTCGTGGAGAGTGTCTCTTGCCCATGAACTTTATACCTTTCTTAGAAGGAGGAACAAAGACATTTCAAAGGTGTCGTAGCCTGTCTCATAAAAACTACTTAGATCCAGAACAGTAAAAGATAGTTTTGAAAGTATACTTTTAAGTACAGTGTGACTGTGTTAGGCCACTTTTGCTCCACATTTCAGAAACCCAACTCAAACTAACCTAAACACAAATCATTAACTTGTATAAACAAGAAGGTCCACTCGAAGCCTTTTCCATCCTCTCTCCTTCGATCTGTCTCGGAGATGTTTTGCTCTCTGTTAGCTCATTCTTTCCTCCTGCAGACAAATTTTTTCTATGTTGGTAGCCTCTAGTTCATATCTTTATATTTCCATTGCCCAAAAGGCTAGAATCTTTCTCTTCCTGATCAATATTGGAAAAAAATCTCAGGGAGTGATTCCGATTGGCGTTCCCTGGGCCAGTGATTGCCACCAAAGCAAGGGGACTGTCTGCTGTCATTGGCAGCACTTCCAAGTGGCACATGATTGATATAAGGGAGGAGCAGGTCCCCAAGGCTATGGATGTGCAAGACAGATAAAAAGCAGGTGTGCTCTCCAGTGACTTCAGTCATATTCTGGTCATGGTACAGGCCCTCCGCATATTGGATTTATGTGGGTGGTTGATGCCCAGCTCTGAGAGCCTAGGGCTTGTACTCCTGTTGTGAATTAAGCAAAGCACAGAACACAGGTCCATACACTTTCCCAACATGAGCAGATGCTGTCTTGCATCTACCTTGATTAGCTCTCCTTCAGTGTAGTAGTTTTCACTGAGCATTAGCCAAATAAGAAATGCTGAGCATTTGTGTGCATGTGGCTGATCATTAATGCTCAGTCACATAACACAGGTGTTCCAGGTTCCAGGCATATAGCCAAGCTCCTGGTTAGCCACAGGTAGAGTGGGAATAAGTGAAAATTCAGCCGGACTCCCACCTTTGCTTTGATGTGGATACATCTCAGCACCACTTGGAGTAGATCTGGGTTTTTGCATTTCATGAGCATTTCCCAGGCCCTGCCTGAGGCACCGTGCTGAGCTGCTCTATTCCTGCTGACAGTGAGTGTGTGGGCTGTTGGTCACGGTGCGGGGAGATTGGATCTGTTCAGAGAAGAAAGGCCTCTGGAGGAGGTGTCAGGGGATAGGGAGATGGACCTGCAAGGTCACTAGGGCAGTGGCTTAGGTGTTAGTTATGTAATCTAAATTGGGATCATGGTTTATTATTGATTGTTATTTATGAGGGGTTTGTCAGGCACCTAGTAATTCTTTCCCTGGGTGTGTTCTGTTTGGGTAAAGAGTGAACCAACAATCAAGCAAATTAACTCCTTCAGGATCAGTATTGGCTCTACGTTAGGATAGTGCCTGGATCAGATGTCACATCCAGCTATATAATGTTCCTGAGGAAAACAGCCCAGCAGAAAATGCACTACATAGTGTGGCTTGGGAACTGTCATCATCATAAAATCATGGAGTCTGGTCTTTATTTTGTATGTACTGAATGGTAGAAGGAACTTGAGAGAATGTTGTGTACAATCTCTGCGTTTGACAGGTGGTATACGGGGGCCCAAGAAGCTGAAGCTACTTATCGGAAGCTAGTGGGTAGCATTGCCAGGATTTGGACTTTATTGATTTGTCTGTACAAATATTTTTTTGTTCATTCGGTAGGTATTTCCATAACCCTACACCTTATTTGACAGGGCAGATGCTTTGAAAGATGAGTAAGTGGTACTCTCTTAAGCTTTCTGTAGAGGGGAAATGTAATTATTTCTGTATTTATTAGCTCATTTAATCATTCATGAAGTAAATAATTATTGAACAGGTACTGTGTGCACAGAACACTTGTCTATGCACCTAATCAGCCACTTAACAGTTCTGTGATTTGGGGCAAATTACTTAAATCTCTGATCCTCAGTAGTGTTCTCTATAAAGTAAGGATAATAATGTACCTCCTTCACGGAGTTACTATAAGGATTAAATAAGGTAATCTTTCTAAAGTGTTTAGAATGCCTGGTACATAGTAAGTGATCAGCAAATGTTTAGCCATTATTATCATTAATATCCTAAGTGCTATGAGAGAGGTATGTACACTGTTCGGCAGGGATATAGAAAGGCAGGCAACTAAGCATGACTGCGGTAGTCTGGGAATGTTTCCTGGAAGAGGGGTATGATTTGGGGCTTCACAGATGAGTGGGCATTTACCTTGCCGAACCAAGGGAACATAAGGCAGAGAGATATATTCCAGGAAGAGTTATGCTGCTTATGTGGTGGGAAAGAACATGTGTGTGAGGAGTGGAAAGAGGGGAGCAGGTGAGAGTCAGAGAGCAGAATGGATGGGTACAGGAGAGACCAGAGAGAAAGGCCTCCTGGGGCCAGGCTGTGAATAGAGGATCCCATAGTCAAACAGAGGCCCTGGAGGACTATTGAGAATGCACCCCCGATTCCCAGTTCAGGGTCCTTACTACCGCCCTCCGTGGGGTTGCTCAGTAAATACAGATAACCAATGCAGACCAGAAGACCATTTGTACATCATTAACATACAACAGGCTGTAGGAAATGACTCCAGACTCTTTTGTCACCAGCAGAAATGGGACCAGCCTATGTAATGAAAACTCTTGGATTATTCTGTGAGAAGGAAATGTTTGTATGATCATTGCATCAAGCCAGGTCACCCCATACCTTTTGCTCCTGAATGTGACCTTGCCTATCTTTGCCTCTGCAGTGACTACCCAGTGGTGGGTAGGCCAGGCTTGGGTAATATCTGTGACTCAACTCATCAAGGGGTTCCCAAGCTCATAAGCAGAGCACAGTATGAGGCTGGAGGCAGGGAGGCAGGGTCGGGGAGGTAAAGCTGGGAGCAGAAGGCTGCTATCTTCTAGTCTAGATAAGACTATCTGAAATTCCAGACCTCTGAAATCACCTGCCAGGGCCCTGGGAGCCAGGCTATGCTGAGCAAGCTGAGGCATGTCAAGTACTGCTTTGCTTAAGACAGTTGAAGACATGACCACAGAACACAGGAGGATCTCTGGGGTGTGAGATAATGTGCTCGTGAAACAAGAGCTTAGATGATCTCTGGACTTGTCTCCTGAACTGACGGTGGGCCCCTGGCACTGCCACGTTAGATGAGTTTTCAAGCCTGGAATCACCAGTTGGGGTGTGTTCATGACTATAGCTGTCACCACGACTCCACATGGCGTTCATGGGGTTAGCACAAGTGTGTGCTTTGACCATTACATATGAGCTGGGGCAAATTCAGTTTCCAACAGTTTTAAACTGAGATGAAAAAGCTCTCTTTTTTGGCTGTCTTCACAGGAAGTAGCTAATCTGGTATCACCATGGTTCCTTTTTATAAATACACTGATAAAGACTGCTTTGTCTTTTTAAGAAAAAAATATTTCATTTTCTTTAATTAAAAAAGGAATGTATTCTCATGATAAAAAAAAAAAAATTCAAGCGGGACCAGAAAATATACTGTGACAAGGAGCACCTTTTCCCCAGGCCCCCACGTGCCTTCCTTTAGGGGCAACCGCTGTACCATTTCCCAGAGGCTCTACCTGAAAGTCCGCACTGAGTATGCAGATGCATGTGGAGAGTCCCCTCCCTTATTTTTTAATGGCAAATTGATCTTACATATTTGTTGCCCACCTTGCTGTTTTCATTCAAAAATATGTATCTTGGAGATTGTTACACATCAGTATATGGGTCTTTAACACTTCTTTATTTTCATGGCTTTTTATGACTTCCACTTTATGGCTTTTTCACAATTCATTTAACTGCTTAGATTTTTTTCCCATTTATTGCTGGAAAAATCAGTGCTGCAGTACACTTCCTCATATATACTTTGTGTGCACATGAAAGGATACCTGGAGGATAGATGGTGAGAATTTCTGAGTCAATGGGTATGTGTGCTGCGTTGACAGTGTTGTACGCATTGTCATGTTCTCTCCCCCCTGGAGGGTCTTCAGTGGACAACCAGTGGGGCAGGAGCCTGCCAAGAAGAGCCTTTCTTTGGAAGAGAGCTACCTGATGGGATGCTGCCTACTTGAATTTCGTTTCCTTGGCCTTGCTGAGTGGGCACTGGGAAGGAAACCCTCTGAGTCCTGGAGTCTGGGCTGGGTGACCTTGGTGGGGGGGAGGCACTGAGTGAAGAGGCCTCCAGGAGCAATAAGGCAGGGATTGCTACAGCCTCCGCCACAGCCCCAGCCCCAGCCCCAGCCACAACAATTTAATCACCGTAATGAACACCCAGTATTTGCATAGGCACTGTCTTGTAGTTACTGGGCCACCCAGGGTTGTACAAGGCCTTAGGGAATCTTTGTCCAGGATGATCCAAGTAAATGTGCCACACGGAGCAGGGCAAAAGGAAACTGTGAAGCAGTTTCATGCTCTGCTTCACAGACTGGAAGGAATCCCCTGGCTTTCTTCTTTTCTGCTCATTGAAGACACTTGCTCTGCTTTGCTTTTCTTCATGAAAAAAACATCTTGGAGATGAGTATATTCCATGGCAAGGAACTTTTCCACTTGGTATGAATATATCTGTTTACCTCCTACTTAGCTGGGTGGGGTATCAGGGTACCAGCCTCCTGCCACAGGGCAGGTCCCAGACTACTTGCTGGCCTTGCACTCAGGTTATTCACCCCCTGAATGAGAAAGGAGTGCACTCAGCTGCAAGGAACTGAAAACCTAACTGCAGAGACATAAACAAATAGGGGTTTATTTTTAACCACACATCAAGAGAGAGAAGGAGGCTGGAGGGTCAGCGATATATTCTCTGTGATTCTTTAGGCCAGTGCTGTCCAATAGAGATATAATTGCAAGCCACATAGGTAATTTTAAGTTTTCTAGTAGCAACATTTAAAAAAATACAAAGAAATGGTACAATTGATTTTAATATATTTTATTTAATCTAATATGTCTATAATATTATAATTTCAACAGGTAGTAAATATAAAAAATTACTATTGAGATATTTTACTTTTTAAAAATTAAGTCCCTGAAATCCTGAGTATACTTTGTAGCTCATCTCAGTTTAGACTAGTCATATTTCCATGTTCAGTAGCTACATGTGACTAGTGTCTGTCAAATTGTATAATGTAGCTCTAGGTTCTCCCTCATACTTGTTACCTTATAATACAAGACGGCTGCTGCAGTTCTAGTTGTCACATCTGCTTTCAGGATAAGAAGAAGGCAGAAGAGGCTGCTCTAGCTGTGTACATTATCCTATCACCTAGGCAAAAGGGTACATAGAAACTCCATTATAATATAAGCTCATGAGGATGGGGTGGGCAGGAGTTTTAGTCTGTATGTTCTTTGCTGAATCTCTAGAATAATAGCTGACAAATAGTAGGTATTTTTCGAAGTTCGAGTTCTTCAAAGCAGATGGTTAGAAGGTGTTTGGAGTGCAAAATGTTCATTAGCAATCAACACCTGTGAAAGGAATGGGGGAGGAAGCTGGATTGGGCAAAAGTCAAAATGTGTGCAAGAGAACCAAATGCCTGCAGATTCAAGCAACTGAGTCTTTTCCTACTTAGCTTTTCAGCAAATGAGTTTTGCAAGAGACAAGGGTGGGAGGCCACACACAGATCTCAGTTGTTATAAGACAGTCAGTTGTGATCTACCAGTTCTGTATGTGTTTAACTTTTATATGAATACAAATACTGTGCTTTATAACATATATAGTAACAGAAATGTATACTTAAAGGCAGTAAGTTGTAAATACAATAGTATATACATATATTCTTGTATGTATTATAATAAAATTATATTACATAAAAAACTATTCATCTTAAACTTCTGTGCAGCTTCTTGGGAAGGAAACCCAGGTATGCCCTAACTTCAGAACCTTCAGCTGTTTGTAACATTGGGTACTGTCACCTGGCACACTCCCCACCTTCTTATGTGCCGTTGTCTTAAAAGATGTAAATACAGGGTAACAAGCTGTCACCAAAGGTTTGTCCATGGGAATTCAGCAGTGGGAAGATATTTTTTCTTAGATCCTTTCTCCAGGCAAGAGCTATCTAAATCTGAGGAAAATACCTGAGAAAATTCCTTTATGCCCAAATCTGTAAAATAGTCCAGAGAAGTCTCCTTTACCCCTGCACCCACGGCACTAGCACGCTGATGCTTACTCTGCAGCTGGCGATTGCTCTAAGAAAGCCATATCTTCAGTTTAGTCTTTTTCCCTGCATTCCTCATGTTCTTCAAAATTGTGGTAAAATATGTATGTAACACAAATTTTGCCATTATAACCATGTTTAAGTGTATAATTCAGTGGTACCGATTACATTCACAATGTTATATAACCATCACCATTTTCTATTTCCAACATTTTTCATTACCCCAAATAGTAACCCTCTACCCGTTACGTAATAACTCCCCATCCCCCTTCCTGCCTCTACAGATTTTCCAATTCTAGGTATATCATACAAGAGGAATCAAATAACATTTATCTTCTTTTGTCTAGCTTTCACTTAATGTAATGTTTTTAAGATTCACCCAAGTGGTAGCAGGTTTTAGAACTTCATTCTCTTTTTTCCCCTCAATTTTAATTAACACAATTTATCAAAAGTATTATTTCAACATGTAAATACTATGAAAGCTATGAAAAAGAGTTTTATATTTTTGTACTAAGCTTTCAAAATCCAGTGTGTATTTTACTCTGACAGCACATCTCAGTTTGAAGGCTACATTTTAATCAGAAATACTAATCTGTATTTAAATCTCATAAAATTTACAGTTGAAAAAGTACATTTACATATGCAAGTTATCCCAATCATACTTGAAAGTTTCCTAATCACTGAATTGAGTATGAGTTTTTTAAATTATGGTAAAATATGCATTAACAACATATACCATCTTAGCCATTTCAGTGGCATTAAGTTCATTCACACTATTGTGCAGCCATCACACCACCCACTTCTAGAACTTTTCTCTTCATCCCAAACTATACCCATTAGACAAAAACTCCCCATTCTTCCCTCCCCGTGGCCCCTGCAACCACCTCTCTACTTTCTGTCTCTGTGAATTTAATTGTGCCGGTACCTCATGTAAGCGGAATCATACAGTATTGGCCATTACTGACTGGCTTATTTCATGTCGCACAAGGTTCTTGTGCTGTAACGTGCTTTGGACTCTCCTTCTTCGTCAAAGCTGAATAATACCCCACTGTATGTATATATGCCACATTGTGTCTATCCATTCATTCATTGATGGACATTTGGGTTGTTTCCACCTTTTGGCTATTGTGAATAATCCTGCAGTGAACCTTGATGTACAAGTATCAGTCCGAGTTCTTGTTTTCAGTTCTTTGGGAGGATATACCTAGGAGTATATGTTGAATAATATGGCAATTTTTTAAGTAACAACCAAAGTGTTTCCACTTTTATTTTTGAAACTGTTATCCCTGAGTTGACAATTATTAATTCATTCAAGAAATCATGTCGAGTGTCTCCTACATGCTAGGTAACAGGAGTTAGCAATAAAGAGAATAGATAAGACTCTGCTCTCTTGTAGTTTACATTTTTCTCAGTGAGGGACAGACAATAAGCAAATGTGTGTGGCCTGAGTGTGTGGGCGTGGGTGTGCAGTAGTGGCAAGTGCTAGGGAGAGCATAAAGAGAAAAGAAAGCAAGGGAAGGGAGATGCAGGTGCCCTGAGCCGAGATGCGCTGCTGTTTTCTATAGGATGTGATGGGAAGGCTTCTCTGAGATGGGCAGAGAACTAAAGGAAGTGAGAACATGAGCATGTGGGTCTTAGAGAAAAGAGAATTCTAGACAAAGGGAGCAACAGCAGGTACAGAACAGCTGACAAGCGAATATGCTCAGTGTGTTATTGAAACAGCACGAAGATTGATGAGGCTGGAAGGGGCTAGGCCAGGAGTGGTAAGAGATGGGTCCAGGAAGGGATTGGGGAGCCCAGCCACGTGGGACTTGAAACCTTTGGAAGGACTTTGCCTTTTACTCTGAATGGGATACAAAGCCACAGGAGGCTTTTGAGTGAGAGTCACAAGATCTGACTTCCACATGGAAGAAATTGTGAAATCTTAGTGATGTTGAAAGTGAAGATAGACTGGAGTCTCTCCCATCTGTGAATAGCAACTGTCTTAGGCCTAAGGAATTTATTGTATTCTGTGCTCATCATTGTCTCAGAGGAGCTGTTTGGTCTTTCGCCATAGACCAGCAGATTAGGGACAGGCCAGAACCAGCCTTGTTGCCCCAGTTGGGGCAGACCTAGCCATTCTCATTTAAAGTCATCTTGGAAAGAAAAAAAATCCACATAACACTACACAAGGAGTCTATTCATTAATTTATTCATTCACTCACTCATTTAGTGGCTGCTAAATGCCAGCTTATGCTGGGCACCAGAGAGAAGGGTGCAGGCAGCAGAGAACAGGAACACAGAAGACAGTTTTCTCATACTGTCCCCAGGACCCTGTGTTGTGGGTGTTGTGATAGAGCTGGGGGAGGGGAGTTGATTCTAGACAGGGTGTCAGGGAGGTGACATTTAAGTGAGATCTCCAGGTGAGAAGCTGCCAGCCCTGCAAAGAGCTGGTTATTCAGAGAGGACAGCAAGTGCAAAGGCCCTTCAATGGGAAAGCTCCTGGCCAGCTGGAAGAAGCAGCCAGAAAGCCAGGAGGGTGCTGGAGTGAAGTCAGAGAAAGGGACAGTGGTATGAGACGAGGTTGGTCGTGGGCAGACCAGACGGGAGGCCACTCACTATAGGCCTTTCATGTAGTCCATTGTAGCAACTTTAGGTTTTATCCGAGGAACTTTCTTTGACTACCAGCACCACTGCTTACTAAGTATGTGACCTTGCCTCTTGGAGCTTCTGTTTCTTCATCTATGAAATGGGAATAATGATAATTAATAGTTAATACCTTGTTGGGCTGAGGTGCAAGCTACATGTGAAATGCACAGGATCTGCTAATTATCTGCTTCTTCTTGAAACTATCCTACTGATTTCTGACACAGCTTTTCCTGACCCACTATTTAAAGTCATCTTTGTGCTCTTTCTCCTTTTCCCTACTAAGTACTGGGTGTCCTTCAAGGGCTTGTCTCTGATTCCTTCGGCTTCTGCTGGTTGTGCTTTCTCAGGGGAAATCTCAGTTACACTCAACTGTCACCACCGCCTGAAGAAGACTCCTACATGTGTATCTGTGGCCCTTACCTCCCTGAGCCTCACAACACCACTTAGGTACCTTATGACATCTTCAGGAGGCCCCCTGGGGGACTTAAACCATTCACCATATTCTTTCTGAAACATGTTTTTTTCACTCTGTTACTTCAAATCCTGAAAGCTCAAAACCCTACAATCACCTTGGTTCCCATCCGCTTCCCACCCCACACACCTAATCAATTATGGGGGCTGCCACACTTTCCTTTCTAGTTTTATTCACATCTGCCCCTTCCTCTCCACTCCTGGCACCCGACAGTGGTCGAAGCAGTGATCTCTCACCCAGTCCCTGGCCTCTTTCCTGCCTTGCCTCCCCTGCGGCCCTGCCACCGAGCCCCGCAGAGTCATCCTGCCACATTCTGACTGGCTCTTTGCTCCAAGGTGCAGCTCGGGGGGCCTGTGCATTGCAGCTCCACCTCCAGCCTGGCCTGTGCCCTGTCTGGTCCTCCTGCCTCCTACTTCATCAACCTTGCATTCCAGAACTCCCTTCTCACATGCTCCATCCTAACCACACCGCTCTGCTCGCCCTTGGCCTCTTCCCCATCGGGCCCCTGGCCAGCGTTCCAGCGCTCCCAATGCCCAACCTACTGAACAGCCTCTCCTTGGAAGCCCTCTGCCTTTGCAGCTCCAGCAGCTTCTGCCTCCCACCGCCCCCTCAGCAACCCGTTCCCAGGGCCGCCCCTGTGAGTCTGTCACTTAAGCTCTCATCTGAAATGTGCCTGTCTAACCACAACTCTAAGCTGCCACTTCTCTCTCTGTGTCACCCTTGTGCCAACCCAGGTTTTCATCCTTAACCAACTCCTCCCTTTTCTGCCAAGCCGGCAGCAGAACCTTCCCTGGCCTTCATTTTCTTGCTCATCCTGGAGCCCGTGTTGTTTTTGCAGTCATGTTCAGCAGCCTCTTGATGCCCTGACTTCGGGCTGGCACCCCCTTAAGAGACGTAACTAACTGTCCTATCCTCGAGGGCTGCCAGCAGTCATGGAGAAAGTATCAGGGCCTGACGGGATGGTCTCAGTACCAAGTTATAACTCACTGTGGAGCACCTTGGCACTGCCAGGACAGCCCTTTAAGAATGTTTAGCCAGTTTTCTAAGTTGTTCCCAGCCTTTATCTCCCTCTCCACCCTTCAGCTCCTTCGCTTTAGTCAGCCATCCTACTTCTCAGGAAACCTGATATTCAGTGGTGTTTCTTTTTCCCTTTCAACCAAATTCCTGGGGAAGATAAGTGCTGTACTCCTTGCTCTCGTGGCTTCACCTCCCTCTTATTC
This sequence comes from Manis pentadactyla, assembly GCF_030020395.1. Taxonomy (NCBI): domain Eukaryota; kingdom Metazoa; phylum Chordata; class Mammalia; order Pholidota; family Manidae; genus Manis; species Manis pentadactyla. Next base: position 52,161,187 of record NC_080027.1, read on the forward strand.
CCAACCCACTGCAAACTGGCTTCATTCCCACTGCACCAGTAGTAGAAATGCTTTTTTTCAGGGGCACCAGGGGCCTCAAAGTCCACTTGGCCTCTTTGAGACATGGTAGGTTGGTCTCAAAGTAGGTCACCATCTCCTTGACGCTCTTCTCCTTAGGCGCCTAGGGTGTAGCCATGAGCCCTGGTCCTTGAGGGAGGGAGAGTATAGGCTATGAAAGAATTATAAACCTGAGTATTAACAGGTCTAAGACCAGTGTTTTCAAATTTTCTTGGCAGGAGAATTTTCCTTTAAGAGCGCCCCACTGGCGTTTTTGCTGCTGCTGCTGAACTCAGCGACAGGTGTGAGTGGCATGGATTTACGATCCCTTCTAGTATGGCAGGAGCCTCTTGTATTTTTCCCTTTCCAATTTACTCTGAGGCTCCAGATCATACTGAATGGCTTGCTGTTCCCTAGAAGTTAATGATGCATAACAATGGTATAAAGCTTCCTGCTTATAAAGCAGTTTTGCATCCCATGTCTCATTTGATTCACACAACAGCTCTGTGAGGTAATAAGGGCGGGCGTCATCATCTCCACTTTATAGAAGAGGAAACTAAGACTTAATTGGGTTAAATGGCTTACCTAGAAAGTCAGAAGGATAAATGGAAGAGTGCGAGAATTTTCAAAACCAGACTTTAGTATTCAGTCGGTTGACCTTTTTTTGAGGACTTCAGTGTGAACAGTGACTGTCAGAACGATATGAAATCCATGGTACTGCCACACGATTGTTCAACACTAAGTTTTGGATGTTAAGGACATAGAGGGGCTCAGACATTAGTCTTACCTTTAGTTTTAAAAGAAATCCTGTCTGAAAGTATTTAAGTTGGACAACAGCATTACTTCATATTTGTGAATTTACAATTTTAGAACTTCACATCTGAGTGTTTGCTTATTAGAGGTTTTCAGCTAATGTCCTGGTACCATGAAGCTCTTTTGATGAATATAGTAGTTTGAAATTTGGGGTTAAGTATGGCATTTGCAGCCTTACATCAGCTTCAACATTTAACTTTGTTTTGTTTACACAGAATTAAAATAGGGAGTTTCAACTAAAATAGTTTATAACAGCTTGCTTTGCAAGCTCTATAATTATAACAATCCAGAAACTTAAACATGTAGTAGAAAGATGTGTCTTACTTGCTTTAATATTCAAACCAAAAATTTCTCATCTATAAAATAAAGGTAGTATTACCTACTTAAAAAGGTTGTAAGTAGGAAATAAGTTAGCTTAGTAGAGAGCCTGTAACATTGTAAACATTTAGTAAATGGTAGCTATTATTATTTCATCTATAGGTTTAAGGAAAGAGTTGAGAATTGTTCCCCATGCTGGGGATTCAAAGCAGTGCTGGCATGGGTTTTTGTTTTATTTTAGTTTTTGGCAGTCGCATTTTTTTTTCCTTTATTTTTTCAGAGCAGTTTTAGGTTCATGGCAAAACTGGGGGAAAGGTACCAACATTTCCTACATACACTGCCCCACACATGCGTAGCCTCCCTAGTTACCAACATCCCACACCAGAGTGGCACACTTGCTACAATTGATGAACCTACATTGACACACCATTATTATCCAAAGTCCATAGTTTACCTTAGGGTTCTGTCTTGCTGTTGTACATTCTGTGGGTTTGGACAAATGTATAGGGTCATGTATCCATCATTATGGTATCATAGAGAGTATTTTCACTGCCCTAAAATTCCTCTGTGCTCTGCCTGTTCATCACTTTCCCTACCTACCCCATCCCTATCTCCCCCCAACTCCTGGCAACCGCTGATCTTTTTACTCTCTCCATAGTTTTTCTGACATTCTTTTTCAGAATGTCATGTATTTAGAATCATATCGTAGGTGGCCTTTACGGATTGTCTTCTTTCACTTAATAATGTGCATTTAAGGTCGCTTCCTATTTTCTCATGCCTTGGTAGCCATTTCTTTTTAGGTCTGACTCTTGGTTACTTCCAACTTTTGTCAATTATGAATAAAACTGCTATAAATATCCCTGTGCAGATTTTTATGTAGACATAAGTTTTCAACTAATTTGGGCAAATACCAAGGAGCCTGAGTGCTGGATCACATAGTAAAAGTGTGTTTAGTTTTTTTAAGAGACTGCTAAACCGTTGTCCAAGGTGGCTGTATGAATTTGCATTTCCACCCACAGTGAATGAGAACTCCTGTTGCTCCACATCTTTGTCAGCATTTGGTGTTGTCAGTGTTCCAGATTTTGGCCATTCTAATGGGCCTATAGTGGTATCTCCTCATTTTAATTTGCATTTCCTTGATATATGAGAAGCATCTTTTCATGTGTTTATTTGCTTCCTGTAGTGGCATGAAGTTTTTAAATCTTCGGGTGCTGTGACCTTAGATGGGGAAAAAAATCTTTGTTTTTCACTAATCTCTAACTAAAGTGTAGCCCTTTCCTCCAAGCCTGAATGTAGGCAGCAACCTGCCTTAGGAGTGTCTGTGACTCTGTCACCAATAGAAATCACAGATATTTATTTTCATTTATTCTCTGAGCCATTGCAGCTCCAGCTCTGGTTTACACTTACACTATTTGGAAATTACATAAAGTATTAGACCTGCAGCTAGATCTTACCATTTACTATATTATTTGGTATATTAAATGTGTTAACATTTTGTAGTATTCATTTAAATAAATACTATTCTGAGAAAGTGTCCACAGGTTTCACCAGGTTGCCAGACTGACCCATGGCATAAAATGGTTAAAGACCTCTGGTCTGATAAAACCCAGCTGGGAACCAGGGGTCAAGAACTGTGTGGGGCCTGCCTGTGGGTGGCAGTGGGGCCTGCTGGGTAGAGCCTGGGGGGAATGGGTCAAATCTCTGCCCTTCTACTTACTAGCTTGTGACCCTGGGCCAATCACGTTAGTGGCTTGGGTCCAGTTTCGTCATCTGTAAAACAGCAACATTAAAACATACCTTATCAGCTTTAACACTCATAAAAAATAATTTCTAACACATAGAAAGTCCTCAAAAGTGTAAAACCCTCTTTCCCTGCGTCCCTACTCTGTTCTGTCTCCTCTTATGTGATTTGAGAGGTGTTAGTAGGTGGCCTCTTTAAGGTTTCTCCCTTAAATGTGTTGTGATCCTGCCTCTTCCTTTTAATTAAGACCAAACCAGGTGGTCCATTGTTCAAGTCAGCTGGTGTCTCAAGGCTCCATGGGACTGCCAGACTCCTTCCCTGGAGCAGCAGTGAGAACCAGAGGCTCTCAGACCTTTCCTGGCCCTTCCGCTGTCCACCTTGGCTTTTCCTGGCTTACCTCCAGGCTGAGCTCATGGGTTGGGAATGCATAGGCTGTTCTCTTGCTCTCTGGGGTGCTTGTGATAGGGCCTTTGGCGTAGCATGTTCTGAGAGCAGTGCCTACACTTAGAGTCTGGAACAGCTGATAGCAGACCTGGGAAACTCATTAATCATTGTCCTCAGGGGCTCTGTGGACCCACATCTACTCTTTCTGCCTCGCCATCTGTTGTTTCAAGCCAGCTGTTCTTAGGTGGAAAAATGTAGCCCATTGTTGTCTTAGTGAGAAGGTGCTAAAGTACAGGAAGTTAGGAGTATGGAGGCAAAGTGGCTATGTGCCATCATGAAACCTAATCCTGCTCCTTTTTTGTTTTTCTTAATTAAGTTCTGAATCCAAAAAGGCTTTGTGGTCACTGGGTTCGAATGACATGGATTGTGGTTTTGTATTTCCGTTGTTTAACTCTCCTGGGCCTTGGAACTGTATTCTATTCCAACTTAATTTTCAGAGTAGGTGAAAATGTATGATGTTCAGCACCATGGGCATCTATTGGGATACGGGAGGGGAGGACTATTATCCATACTCTGCATGGCCTCCTCCCTGTCCCAGCCCAGACACAGAGCCTCCACTGCAGCTCAGAGCCTAGATGCTACCCACCTGTCCTCCACATGGGTCTGCAAGAGGATTGAGCATTACGGAGCAAATGTTTCTGAGAGTGAACTGAGCCAGGAGGGGTTGATGGTGTGTTTTGTGTCATCAGTATCACTGGTAGGAGGCTGGCTGGGGGTTACTGGGTTAGAGGGACCTTCTTGCCCCAGGATTTTGGCGAGTTAGGTATGTCCCTAAATCTCTGAGGAATCCACTGAGATCAACTACCCTTAAGGCTCTCACATGTGCATGCCAGCAAGTGAGACAGTGGTGTGGGTGTGGGACTGTGCCTGAGACATGGTTTTGGGATCATACCAGTCTGGTTTTGCATCTCACTTAGAGCTGTGCAACCTTCAACATGTTATTCAACCTCTCTGTGCTTCAATGTCCTCTATTGTAAAATGACGAAGAGAATTGTATCCAGCTAATAGGTGATTGTGAGACCTGAGTAAACTAGCATGCAGAAAGCACTTAGGACAGTGGTTGACACAGTAAGGTTATGACCTTGGGGGGCTTTTTATCTGTTGGCTGCCTCCCTGTGCTGTGAGCTGCTCCTTGTTCACCCTGGTCATGTCTGTGTCCCCGGGGAGGCCGTCACTGCAGCCCTAACCGTCAGGGCATACTTGGTGCCCAGCCACTTCTCTGCAGTTCCAGCCCAGGAGAGGTAAACTGGGGAAAGGGCCAGTTTCCAGTCTTTCCACACGACACGTAATTCCTGAGTGTCCTACCCTGTTGTCTGACCCAGAGGATGTCTGACATTCGGGTTTTGTGATGAAATGTCTAGGCTCGCTGAGAGGTTTCACAAATAGATTTCACACGTTGTGTTAAACCAAGCCTACCCTGGCCTTCCTGCAGTTCTACTAATGTGAGAATGAGCTTGGGGGAATGACTTCAGGGCTCCCTCACTTCGAGCTGCTGGGGTAGGTGGGGTGGAGTTGAATTTGGTTGTTAATAGCAACAGTGGTAACTAACCCATATCACCCAATAACTAACTCAGACTGGGATTCCCCATCAGGCCTCAGGGGGTGAGGTTATGCTGATCACCCAGCATCCAGATGCTGAGAATCTCTCCAGGTAGCTGTCCCTCTGAATCTCTGCTTTAGGAGCTTGTGTAGCAGGAGGAGGGGAAGCAAGGCTTCGTATGACCTAAAAGATCTAAAAAGGCTGATGGGTAAAGGAAGGGTTCCTCACTTGCAGCCCCCTTAGTCTCCTCCTGTTTACGTGAGGTGCTCATAAAGGGCTCAGGGCAATGATTAGGTTTCATTCAACACACACACTCTTTCAGGTCTTGGCAGTGTTCTAGATGCTGGAGAAAAAGCAGTGAGTGCTCAACAAATGGTCGCTGCTAGAATAAAAACTTCTACTATTATTTAGTGCTAGAGGGAATAGTGAAGAAATATTCCACACTTTAACAGTTCTAGAGCACTTTCCCACACAGAAAACCTTCCTTGCCTGCATCCTTTCTTGTTCTAGCCCCTCATGCTTCCTTCCAGTCCAGATGAGACACAGTCATCTCTGAGCCATCCCCTGCTGGGTGGGCTGGGGCTGGAATCCCAGCCTTCTGGCAGCTCTCTGCTGTGTGTACATGTTTCTGGTACCATTCCCTGGATGAGCAAGCTGAGGCTGCAGGAGCACTTCCGTTCCTAGTTCAGGTCAGCTCTCGTTCGCAGTGTTCTCTGGCTGCACTGCACTGCTCAGCTCTCCCTGGGGACTCAGCGAGAACACCCAAGCTCATACACAGGGTGTGAAAAAGGAGAAGTGCTAGGACCTCTGGAGGCCTGCAGGGAACCAGGGTGACACCCTACACCCTGGCATGCTTCCTCTAAACTGCTTCAGATCGAACCACATCCCGCCTGCAGTCATGTTTCCAAAATACCAGCGAAGGCTTTGAAATTCTACACCTGCTTCAGCATATTCTGTGCCTTCCAGGCACATAGTAGGTGCTTAGCAAAGGAGTCCTAAAACTAGGTGTGTCCAGTTGCTCTGACTTCCCTGGCTCCAGGTGCTGATAGTGGTTGCTTTTCTTCCTCACGTGGGGAGATGGAAGCTCGCTTGCTAGCTGCAGGGGAAAGCTATCTTTTACGGAATTAACTGGGGCCTGCACTTTTGCTAGAAACTGTGGGAAGCTGTGGAAAGCTCTTCAGTGCTTCAGAAGTGGGTTGTGAAAAACAAACAAGACCTTGCCTAGGCAGGGATGAGGCAGAGGTTAGACATGCTTTTTTTTTTTTTTTGGCTTAGTTGAATAACTAGAAGGAACTCTGTAAGTGGGCTTTAGTTCCTTTGAAAGAGATCAATAAGCTTGTCTAAAGTATAATTGCTCTCTGTGTTAAGAGTAACTTTAGTAATAATGACTATGATTTGTACAAAACTTTATAATTTATAAAGACTTTTCCACATGCACTCTGTGTAAGTATTGTGTATAACCTTCCTCTTTAAAGTTAATATATTAATCTCTCTCGGTGTGTGTCTCTGTCTCCATCTCTCTCTCTTCATTCTACCTGTTATATAGTGAAAAGAGCACAGGTTGGCTTTCAGTCTCTGGGCCTCAATTCACCCACCTGCAAAATGAGGATGACAGCTCCTATTAGGAAATACTGTGCAAAGGAATGTGCGTCTCATGGTGCAGGTGCCCGTGGGCATGTGGAGAGCGGGAGCTGGGCAGACTCTAAGAGCACCAGGCAGTTCAGGGGGGCCAGCATAGGTGATGGGTATCCCAGATGTCAGCTAAGGGGAGACTCACTTCTGGAGCCACCAGCTGAGAGGGTGGGCCACAAGACTCACACACTGGAACCAGGCAGGCTGGTTCAGGGACACATGGGCAACCAGGCTATGTACCCAGGCTGCCCTTTAAGCCTGCCTCTCAAGGAGATCTGATGGGTGCCTGGGCTACCACTGTGCTAAGGCACATTAGCTGGAGTCTCAGAGCCGTGAGTGGCGTTGCTCCCTAGAGGATCTGAGAGAGCTGTGATGCAGGCAGCACCAGGTCTCGCAGAGCAAGGGTGGGCGGCACTTCCCTGCTGTGCTGAGGCAAGCCCTGCACCCACCTGCATCAGCTCCAGCCGGCCCCTCTGTGCTCGCTGCCCCTGTGCAGGTCTGCCCCTCCCCTTGTCCCTTTCTGTTTGCTCTCTGTCGTCTTCCTGGCCCATTTGCCTTTCCTGAATCTTCTCTCCTCTCTTCAAGCCTGTGGAGCTGTTTGCTTTTTAATTGTAAAGGTTTTTTTGTTTCTTGTTCCTTTTATAAAACATTGATTAGTTAACTGATTTCATTAAGTTTTCTTCTTTAAATAATGAGTGAAGCAACCTGGCCTTGGCCTCTCCATCTGTACAATAGGGAGAGTAATGCTCCTCTCAGGGCAGGAGCTTCCAATGAGGGAATAAGTGAAGCCCAGAGGCAGCAAGCCCCCAGCCCTTCCAGTTGAGTTACCCCAAACATGTGTTGATTGTTGCTAGGTGGTCCCAGGCGAGGGGCCTTCGTTGTTCTGGATCTGACTTGAGACTGACTCAGACACTGTAGTTTTGAGAGCTCTGTTTCAGTGGTTACTTGGGCTGGAATCAGCCCTGTGTCAGCACCTGCAGGTGACTTCGGGCGTATCCCCATTGCAGACGAGTTGTCTGTGGCTGTCTTAGTCCTCGCTACTGTGCCTCGCTTTGCTGGAGTCTGGTGGCTACCTCTCTGAAAGCCATCAGTAACTCCCTGTGGTCTGCCTGGGTGGGCTTCCGGGATGCCCTCCCATGGGCTTTCTCCCTCTAGTTTCCTCTCCCTCTCTCCTTACCAGGTACATTTCTTCACTCCCCACTTGTCCCATCCCTCCCGTGGGGTAGGTGGGTTGTTGAGGGCAGAGGCAGTTCTCGGAGGGGAAAGGAAGAACTTACACCACCAGCATCCATGGCAGTTGTCTGTTATGTCCTCTGACAATATGCTCAGTGCTGCCCTTTGCTCCTCCTTCTCCACCTAGTCATAAAGGTGGGTGAGCCCCTTCTCTCTCCCTCTAGGGCTCCACTGTTCAATAAGGGAGCCACTAGCCAATGGCCAGGGCAGTGGAAATGTGGTACATCCAAACTGAGGTGTGGTATAAATATAAAATAAACACCTGATTTAGCAGACTTACGAAGAAAAAGATTGTACAAAGTGTGAGAAGAAGATTGTATTTATATCATTGGTACTTTTTATATCGATACGTTGAAATAATGTTTTGGTTACATTAAATAAAATATTTAAATTTACCTTTGTTTTTCAGCTTTTCAAAAAAAAGTGGCTGCTGGAAAATTAAAAATTACATATGTAGTTCATGTTATATTTCTATTTCAGTCTTAACTGGTGGCAATTTTGTCCCCCAAAGGACATTTGGCAGTAGAAACATTTCAGATCGTCAGTGTTCAGGGGAAAGGGGGCTGCTACTGACATCTCGTTGGTAAAGGTCAAGGACGCAGCTAAACATCCTGCAATCTGCAGGATTACCCAACAAAAAATGACCCGGAGTACCAAAGTTGAGAAACTGCTCTACTAGGCATTTTCGCTTTGGGCAATGGAGTCTTCTCCTAAGGTTAGTGACTTCAGATTAAAGGGCCTAGGGCCTGGGAGAAAGAGCATAATGGCCAGCGTCAGATACCTGCAACCATAAGCAATGTTACTTAACATTCCAGAACCTCAATTTCCTCATGGGTAAAATTGCCAAATAATACCTACTTTATAGATTTCTAGTTAGGATTAAACGAGATTGTCATGTCCCAGACCTGATATGTAGTCGACCTCCACTAAATAGAGATTACTATTAATGTTACTCAGTTGGCTCTCTGGATAACTGTTGGGATTTCTAGATGTCTTCTGGATTCTCTGTGAGTGCCTGACCCTCAGCAAGTTGGAAACTAAATTTGCAATCTTGTTCTTTCTCTCCCTTCCCACTCCCTAAATTTATTCTTTTTTCTGACTTTCAATCTGAGTTCACAGTGGCACCACCCTCCCACTCTTGAGAATTGGAGTCAGTTTCACTTCCTCGTTCCAAATTTCTAATCTCAACCTTAATGCAATAAGCGTATTTTATCCAGCCCTCCTTTCTAGTCCCACCTAGTGGGACCTCTGCACTCTGCCAATTAGTGGCTTCCTTCTAGGTCCCTGCCTCCTCTCTTTCCCAGTTCCTCTGTTTGCTCAGGAGCCTTCAGTGTCTCATTTTTGCTAAAGTGGGCGTACGTGTGGGTGGGAAATGTGACCTATCCATGTCTAGTTCCCTAGCACCCAGTATGATGCCTAGAAAAAAAAGGTGTTCATTGAGTGTTTTTGTAATTAATGCATGAACAAATGAATGATAAATATCTTTTTCTCTGTGGCTTGTGGGTAGGATCAGGTACTACAGGGAGCTAGCATAGTGTTTTCCAAATGCCTTATTTTTCTTTTAATAGTTCAGCAGAACTTAAGCCACGTCCTCACCTACCTTACCACTCCACCCCACCCCCACCCCATGTTTGAGCTGGGGAAGTTGTTTGTTCTGTCCGGGGGCTTACAGCAGTTCCTTCCCTCCAGGGTGGAGGCCATGGTGCAAATACACCTGCATCCCAGAAGGCCTGCCTTCCAGACGAGGACTTCCCCAGCCAGACTGAGGAGAGCCGCCACAGCCACTCCTCTGGGCTAGGCTCCCTCACCGCCAGAGTGCAGGAGACCCTAGGTGCCTGGGCATGCCTTCCTCTTGTGAGCAGAAAGAGTTCTCAAGCAGCTCCCAGCAGGCTTTGAGGAGAAGCTTTCCAGAAATGTGCCCTTAAAGATGCTCTGAGAAAACAAAAGGTGTTCCTTGGCAGGTTATAATCACGGGCAGGCAGAATGGTGTAGGATTGGAGTCTCCTGATGTCTAGACACTGTGATCTAGTCAAAATTTTGAAAACATTATTTTGATTACAAGCCACTTCGTAGTGTAAAGTAACCCACTTGGAAGTTATCAAGAACTTCTGAGCAAGTTTGCTCACCTGTGGTGTGGCAGAGGCAAGTGGATTCAGAGCTACATGCACTGGTGCGAATGGGTTCTCTGGCCTGGGAGGCCTGTGTGAGATGCTAGAAGAAACTCTCCTTTCTCCTGTTACCTGCAAGGCTTTAAAAGCTCGTCTGCTGGGGAAGGCATCTATATGTAAATTCTTTGAGGTTTGTCTTCGTGGGCTGATGATCCTCAACTGGATTTGGGACTTCCTGTACATCCATCTTCTGTGGGTTGGGTACTGGACGTGTATCCTAACCCCAGAATATGGATCAAGGTACAATGATCAAACGGATTTACCCTCGGGAAACTTCAGAATTTGCTAACTGACCTCTAATTGACTTTGTGATGTCTGAAGTTATGTCCCCTGCCAAGCCGAACTATTTCATTGGTAAAATATGAGAAAACTCCCACCTTTATGCAACTTTGATTCCTTTCCTTCTCCCCAAAACTTATGCTGCAAAGCAAATTGTTTAACAAACAGGCTTGCATTTATTTGACAATGTATCTTCCTTCTGTTTTTGAAGAGTCCAAAGGCTCATCGCTGCCCATCAGCATTTCTACAGATAATCTGTAGCCGCAGATAATCTGTGTTCACTCTAAATTGATATAATCCCAGGCAAAATTAAGCAAGCCTGGTGGTTAATAGCTTGGGGCCCAGGTTGGACAGGTTTGGATTTGAAACTAGCTCTGCCTCTTAGCAGGTAAGCGTCTTCGGGCAGTGGGGACCTTAGCTTCAGTTTGTCCTCAGAAATAGGGAGATAAAACAGTTCCTATCCCATGACTTCATTTCGGCCTCATTTAATAAGATACTATGTAGAAACCCCCAGGACAGTGTCTCAGTAAATATTGGCTATGATATTTCAGTTAGTCTCTGTGTGCAACCTGATTTAGGGTAAAGGTATGACTTGATTTTATTCATTAATTTCATTTGGTGGCATACCTCCTGTGGGTCAGGAAGTCTTCTGGCCCCTAGGGATGCAGCATGAATACGAAGGGCAAGATGCCTGCTTTGCTGGGGCTTATATCCTAGGGGGAGAGACACACGGTGAACTAGTTAACAATAAAAAAGAGAGTTGGGTTGTGATAAGCACTGTGCAGAAAATAAACAGGGAAATGTGATAAAGTGTACAGGGTGGGGCCAGGAAAGTGGCTCTGAGGAATGTGATGTGTCAGTTGAGACCTGGATGGTGAGAAGAAGCCACTGCTCAGAGATCTGGGGGCAGGGTGTCCCAGGGAAGCAAGAGCGGTGAGGGAAATCCATCAGACTTCAGGAGATACTGAACATGGCCTCTGGGCACTCATGAAACCTTCTTGGGCCCCTAAGGTAGAGGGGTGAGGGAGAAGGAGGCCTCAGACAGGATGACCTAAGCAAGCAGTTGGCAAAAAGTCTAAAATATTTACTATCTGGCCCTTTACAGAAAAAGTGTGCTGACCCCTGATCCAAAGTCCCTTCCAGGTCAGACAGTCCAAGCACCTGTGAGCACAGGGGCACAGGGCAGCTGCTGAGGGCAGCAGCCTGTTAGCCTCCTGTGTGCTCAGGCTCCAGCTGCGGCTCCTCACCCCCTGAAGATGCCCTGTGCCCCAAGGAATGCAAATCATTCCCAACCTTTGAACTGGTGAAATCATTCACAGCTTCCATATCCCAGGATGGGCAGGACCACCAGCTTTTAGAGGCCGAAATGCTGCTTTCACTTCTAGGACTTGTGTTCAGGAAGAAGGGAGGCAGGAGAGAAGCATCCATCATTGCCACCACCATTCATTGAACGCTCACCACATGCTCTACTAGGCTCTTTTATGAACAAGTCTGCAGTTTATTGCCTCTATCCACATAACAACCCTGGTTGGTAGGAACTACCCTTATTCCTCTTTTATTGGGGAGGAAACTGAGGTCAAGTAACTTGAATGTAATAAGCTGTTGTGCTCAAGTTCACAGTTGGTAAATGGCCTGCCTGCTTCAGAAGCTGGGCCCCTCACCTCACCACCACATGTACTCTTTCTTGCTGGTCTTCCTTTGAGGGCTGGTGAGTCTTTACCTGTGTGCATGCTTGAATTAATTCATCTTAGACCCCTAAACTGTATTCACACAGCACCTGCTTATGGGGCTAAAGGCCCCATGAGAGGAGAAGGCAAAGAACTTCAGCCTATTTGTAATAGTGTATTCTTATGGTGTGTTCTTACCTGCCGTGCCCTTCTTGGGGAACTTGGAGAATCCAGGGCTCTTGGTGGAGGGGTTAGATGGTCTGGATATGGCTGTGGAGTGGTGGGGATGGCCTTGAGCTTCTTGGGCCTTCAGCCCAGATCTGGGCTGGCTGTAGGAATAGCTGCTGGGCTCAGGTAAATAGTCTCTCCCTTGCTGGCTTCAGAGCAATAAAAGTCAGTGAACATGGAGGGAACGCCTGGGCTTTTCTCATGTAGATCCATTACCAGGCCCACGGTGGCCTTTCTGTAGAGATCAGCCCAGTGCAAGGCTGCTGTCTGCTGAGAGGGTCAGTCAGCCTTGCCTGTGACCCTGGGTGGTCATGGGATGAGGTGGCCCCGGTGGAGGAGTCAGAGTACCCACAAGGGAGAGAAAAGGGCCAGGAAGGGATATAATAGGGGCCCTATTACTTTGGGAAAGGTGGTAGAAAGGGCGATGTTGAAGAAAGAGCCCAATGCTGGAGTCATAAGAACCTGGTAGTGGCTTGTGGCAATGCCATTTATTAGTCATGTGATCTTAGGCAAGTGTGGTGTGGTAGATACGAGTTTGTGCTTTGGAGCTAGAGGCCTGGGTCTGAATGCCAACTCTTCCTAACTATGACATGATCTTGGGCATTCTACTTAGCCATTCTGTGCCTTGGTTCCTAATCTTTGGACTGTTGTGAAGTTTGAATGAGTTAATCCATGTGAAGCACTTAGATCGGTGCTTGACACAGAGTTCAACAACTGCTAGCTCTATTAAGTCATGTCACTTCTGAGGCTCAATTTTTTCAACTATAAACTGAAAAGTAATGTCAGTTTCACAACGGAAACAAGTTAGTATACTTGAAGCATCTGCTGCAGGTCTGGAATATATAAGATAATGAGGGGATGCTTGTCTTGACCTCAGGTGGCTCCCAGTTATGGCACCTGTTGAGCAGAAATGTTTGCCATTGGGCAGATTGACAGCTGCTGGTCGCAGCCCTGGCTGACTTTTCTGGGCTGGCAAAGTGCAGGTTGGCAGATGCTTAGCCCGTGTCCCGCCTTTCTCACTGGATTAAGTTACCCATGATATCAGCCCCTCCAGAAGTCACAAAGTCCTGGCTCGGAAAGGGTGTCCTGCCATTGCTGTAGTTTTCCTGCTGGATCCTGCCAGTGCCTGCTGCTCTTCCATCCACCTCACCAGCTTGGCTCCCAGAGGGCACTGGTCCACCCGAGTCGGGCTGAGTACACTCACTGAGTACTTTCCCTGTGCCAGGCCAGCTGTGTGGCATGCAAAGTACCCATATATCTAGGTATTTGGGTCACAGGAGGTCAGATAGACAGACTTCAAAAGTAATTAAACTTCACCAAGAAAGGGAGCAATAGAGGGCTGTATGGATTCCCTGTCTCCTGCTTCCCTCCCATGCCTACCTGAGGGGGTCTCTCTGGTGCAGGGACTGAAGCCTTCGGAGCTGGGTGCCTGGCTTTGAGTCCTGGCTCTACTTCTCAACGGGTACAGCCGTGAAGCTGGTGTTGGGTATGAGTTGTGAATAAAGTGCTGGGAGAGCTGGCTGTTATCATGAACATGTGGGGACTCCTAAGAATGAACTTGCAGGTTTTAGAAGCGTTACTAAAAAGAAAAGGAGAAAGCAATAAAAATGAATTAGTGTATCTATTTCTGGATGCTAGATTGTTTGTGTATCTTAGCTCTGCTTTTTTCCCCACATATGGGTTATAACTGGCCTGAGATGTTTTTAGCTTTGAATGTATCTGGCCTCAGCCCATCCCAGAAGGCTCCTTCCCCTGTTCCTACTAAAGGAATGTGAGATTCCTCCACACCCTTTTTTGGGGTCTAGGAAGGGCTGTGACTTCTGCTTTCCAGAGGGAGAAAGGGAGCCAAGGCAGCCAGCTAGAAGCCTCCTTGCCGACAGCAGCACATGCCAGGGTGCCAAAACCAGGGCCCAGGGGACAAAGCCTCACAGGATTGACTGGAAGAAAGACCACTGATGCTGCGAAAACCGATGGTACAAGAAACAAAATGTACTGTGACTTGTCACATCAGATGATATGTTTAAGATATGTGCATTTCACTGCATGTAAATTTTATCCTAAAAAATAAAAGAACTTGAACAAATTTTAAACTCTAGTTAATGACATCCATCCTCAAGGATTTGAGAGGAAATGTACTGATTCTGCAGTTTAGTTGAGGTACACAAACAAGGCGAATTGATGAATGGGTGGAGGGATGGCTAGATGCACAGGTATGTGGTAAAGCAAGGAGAGTAAAATCTCATCATAGCATCTAGGTGGGGGGTATGTGGGTGTTCACTGAAATTATTTCAACTTTCCTGTAAATTTGGAAACTTTTATAATAAAATAGCACAAGAAGTATTGTAGAGCTACTAGATTGCAAAAAGAAAAAAGCTCACAATGGAAAAATATACAAATAGATACTGGAAATAAATACAAACATTTAAGATGCTATTTTGAAAGTTGGATGTTAATATTAAGAAAAATAAAGCTAGTCCTATATATTTTCTGCAATAGATTCCTTTTTTTTGTGTTGGAAAATAGCAATATATATATGTACATACACACATGGAATATTTACATATCAATAAATATAAATATATACATATATAATACACATATAAATATATATACTATACATACACATATAAATATTTATTTATTTTAGGGGAAGAATATTCTAGGCAGAGGGCAAAGCAAGTGACAAAGCCTTGTGTGTGCTTGGTGAGGCCATTATGGCTGGAGTGAAGAGAAGGAGGGGAGAGTGGTGGGAGCTGAAGACAGGGAAATTGGAGGGTCAAGTCATGTAGGCCCTCAAGACCATGGCAAGCTCCTAATTTGAGTTCTGCGTGCCACAGGAAGACATCAGAGGTTATGGATTGGGAGTGACATGAACTGACGTTAGGAAGCCCACTCAGCTGCTGGGGGAGGATCTGTAAGCAGACAAGGTGAAAGCAGGGACAACAGGCAGGAGCCTTCATCGCAGGTCGGGGGGGGGGGGATGGCGGCAGCTTGGAGGTGAAAACTGGTCAGATTCTGGATCTATTCTGAAGGCAGAGTCAACAGGATTTATTGGCAGATTGACTGTGAGATTAGAGAGAAAGAATCCAGGTTGATTCCAGATATTTGGTCCCAATAGCTGGAAAGGTTTCCATGCATTCACATGGACATGCATTTCCGGAGATGGCATTGACTGGCAGAGGAGCAGGTTTGGGGAAGGTGATCAAAAGTTTGACTGTGGCTCTAGTACATATGAGTTGCTCATTAGAGCATCTGGGGATGTCAGCAGGCGGTTGATTCTGAATCTGGGGGTTTCTGGGTTGGGGATAATTTTGAGCATCATCAGCATGTAGATGGTATTTAAAGCCACAGAAGTAGAGGAAGTAAAATAAAGGTCAAGAAGGGAAGAGCACCAAGACTGACCTGGGTCACTCCCAAGTGTAGATGTCAGGAAGATGAGGGGAGTCAGCAAAGGAGCCTGAGCATCTGTGATCAGTGCAGAGGGAGAAGATTCTGGGAGTGGATCAACCGTTTCAAATGTTGCTGAGACTGGTTTCTCTGCTTTCAGTTTCTTTTCTCTCTTCTTACCATCTTTGCTTTACTCTGGAACCAACTAGCATTTTCATTCCACTCCAAACCCATGAGAGCAGAAGGGGGAAAGGTGTCCAGACCCTTTGGTCTGACATCCCAGCCTCCTCACGACCTGGCTCCCACTCCCATACCCTCTCCTCCTGGTGTCCTCTGCTCCCCTCCTTAACACCTCACTCACTTCACTTCAGCCTGGCCTCCCCACTCCCTCCAGTCCACCTCCTTCTTTTTCAGCCTGGACCCTGGCCTGCCATTTCTTCTGTCTGCAGTTGCTCAGACTCAGTTCTCCACTCAAGGACCATCTCCTGCAGGACCCATTCTTGACTGAAGTCACCAATCTGTTCCTCCAACAAATTTCTCCAGTAGTTGCAGGCAGTCCCAAACAATCTAGCATCCAGGGCCTCTGTTTTTCTTCTTTAGTCCCCAACCAGAGTCTCTTGAGGTTTGGGAACATGAGCCTTCTTTTGCATCCTCTACAACCTCACAGAGCACTCAACAGTCCTTACAGCTCTTAGGTGATGAGGGAACATACTAATACCCTGCCACATGACACCCCCAAGGAAACCTAGAAGAGTTAATATAGGACTGTGATTTCAAGCACAGACTCTGGGGTCAGAGGTTGGTTCTCACCCTAGTTCTGTGACTATGGTCAAGTTGTTTAACCTTCCCAAATTACACGTTTCTCATCTGCCAAACAGCAATGCATGTGCCTAACTCAGGGTTATTGTAGGAATAAAATGAGATTCATTTCTTACAAGGGGCTTAGTGCAGTTCTAGCATGTTATAAGCGGGCAAGCAGTGAGAGCTCTCATATTTCTTATTGCTATTATGAGTACTATTTTTACTATTGCTTTTCCTTACACAGGGTATGCAGGCACCAACAGAGGTGGGATGGAGTTGGCACTATGGTTTATACACTTTGACACCTAAAATGAGAAGAGTCGTGGGCTCACTAGCTGCTGGTTTCTCCCACTTGTGAGGGGCTGGGCTGGGGGCAGCACACACACCTGGACTTGAGAGAACTATTGCCCTAGGTGGGAGGTACCATGAAGTACAAACAGCACCCAAAGGCAGCCTTGAGGGTTGTACTTACAACTTCCAAACCAGGGGTCCCTTATAAGGCCAAGGGGCAGAATGTGTGCAAATGAAACTGACCCCAAAAACCCAGACCATGGGGTCACTGGTTACAGTTGCTCCTGGAGGAGGAGAGCCCTAGCTTAGGCTGGAAGGAAGACAGGGAGGAATGGAATGTTTCTCAAAGGAATTCCTATTATTTTTTTGAGAGCAAGCAGGGAGAACAGGATATCTTTTTCCATTTCCTTTCTCTGAATTTCTGAGGTTAGTAAGTGGTGTTAATTGTTACTCAGGAATAACTGGGTGTGACCCAGATACAGGAGAACTGGACCTGGGCTGGGCCATGTCAAGTCAAATGAGAGTGTCCCTTGAAGTCCCTGTGAGGAGCCCCTGTCTGGCCACTCACCGGCAAAGACATCTCCGTGGCTAGAACCTTAGGAGGCTGCATCTCTTCTGAGCACCCTCATGCTGCCACGCAGGGTGGGGCTGTGAGGCCACACCCCCAGCACAAGTCCCCCACGTGAGCATGGAGGTGGCGCCTTGGATTTGAAAGCTCACCATCCTGTGACTCTGAAGCAAGCTGTTTTTACTCATGGTAACCCAGTAAACAGTCAGGGCCTTCCTGCCTGGGGTTAGATAAGAGGCTCAGTCTTAAGAGTCAGTGAGGCTGGGAAGCCACAGCAGGAAGTGTGGTGGCATGTCCCTGGAACCAGAGTGTTACCCGCAGGGAGCTGGCCTGCGGGTCCACACGCCGGGAGGGCTGCTGCTCCCATGGAGATAGCACCCTACATGCCCTTGCTTCCTGTGGCCCGCTCAGCAGAGGTATCAGGAAAGGCTTGCACTGTGCCTGCCCAAGCCCCACTGCTGTGGCACCTGCCAGAGTGGCTTCCTTGGCCTTGCATGGGCTTAGCTCTGTCCTGCCTGTCAACTTCCACCCCGGGAAGCACAGGAAGCTCCGTCCAGACATGGGCTTCAGCCTTCCATGCACCTAAACTGCTCAGTGCAGGGAATCTCACTTCATCCTGACCATACCCCCGAGGTCAGGCTTTACTGTCAGAAGAGCAGTTCAGAGCACAGACCTTGAACCCATACGGCTTGGGTTTGGCTTCAAACTTGACGACTTACTCAAATCATCCTTGTAACGACCTTGGAGAAATTTCCCTCTTTGCCTCCATTTCTTAGCTCAAAAATGAGGATAGTAAGGGCAGCTGGAGCAAGTTCCTTAACTTTCCTGTGCCTCAGTTTCCTCATTTACAAAGTAGAGCTGATGATGATGATGGCCCTTTCTTCACAGGGCAGTAGGAAAGGGGAAATAGCACGATGAGGACAGTGCCTGACAAGTAGAAAATGCTGGGTGCCACACTGTTCGGATATGATGATCATCCTTTTCAGTGGGGTGCAGAACCCTGGCTGGAAAGTGAGGGCAGCCTGCTGCCTCCAAGAGCTGCCTTTCTGCCCCCCACCTCACTGCAGTGTCTGCACACTGGACTCCCAAAGCAATTGGAGGCAGAATTCGGAAGCGGAAAGCAAGTCTCCTGACTGCCAGCTCCTGGCTTAGCCCCGGGTCCTCTTGGCAGCTCTCTCTGGGGCCTGAATCCCTTTTGCATTCTTGGCACAGTCCCAGCACATCCACCCACTTGTGGGTTGGAAGATGCACCAAGTCACCAAGAATAGGGTCATGCCTGAGGGCTCCTCCAGGATGGCACAGCCCTGTGCCTTGACTGTGAGTCCCCTTGTCCCCTCTTCCCACCCCTTGATAAATAACTGATTTTTTCTTGTGGTGTTTGTCTCTGTCCATGAACACGGAGGCCGAAGCACTGCCAAGTTTGTCTATACAATGGACTTCCTGCTGGTGTTGGGTCTGCCCCGCTCCCTACTGTGTAATAAATTTATGTCGCCTGAGTACACAGATCTGCTGATGTACGTGACGCTGGTGGCCTTGGCAGACCCCAGCTCCCCCAGCCTGGGTGGGAAATACAGACATAAACCCCAGCTGATGTGAACTAACATCCCAGTTATGGAGGGAGAGCCAGAACTGGGTGGGCGGTGAGGGTGTAGGAAGTTCATTCATCCATCAACTGTTTATTGAGGCCTCCAGTGTGCCAGGCCCTATACTGAGCAGAGGACAGGGACAGCTTTTAAGGAGCTCTCACACTGGCCTGGGAATCAGATGAGATAATTACAGCATGTGGAGCTTAGTTCTGGGGTAGCACTAAGGACAGAGCCTGTGGGAGGCATATATAGTCTAACTGGGGGCTCAAGGAAGGCCTTAGAGCTGAGTTTTAATGAAAATTTTTCTTTCCTTGGCAGTAAGTCCTCAGCAGTGAGAGCCTGGATGGATCTGAGAAATGTGGAGAGTTCCTTTGCGTTGAGTTATCACGACCCTTTCGTCGCTGCTCTGTTTGCACCACAGACAACATCCAGAGTGTTGACTGTGGGCATGCTGGGGAAGCCCTCTTCTCTCCTGCTCTCTGTCCAGTCTCATAGCAGCTACGGTTTTCAGCCTCTCGTCAGAACTCCGAGTTCCCATGTTAATCATAACAAGCACGTTCCGAGAGGAACTGGCCTGGCCCCTGCCAACGAGCCTTCTCTCCTGTCTTGATAACATCTGCACCAAATTTTCTCCCTTTATATAAGTAGGCCTGTTGATATTTGCTTTGACTTTAAATTTTGGTATGACTGGTGTCTCTGAAATTTCAGGCCTGAAGTATGTGCTGGGGCCCAAGGTGGTGGGAAACTGAGCTTTTGGTGACAGAATTGCAGGTTTAGCTGGGAGGGTCAGAAACAGTATGTCTGCTACTGTTTTCACAATACCCGCACAGCAGCCCCCTAGCTGATGGGAAAGGGATCTCCGGCCTTGCCCTGCGAGTGGCGCTGGCTCAGGCCTGCTGGATGGAAGGATGTAGGAGGGCTTCCCTCCTTCGCTTCTGCCCTTCCTCTCTCCACATCCTCCCACCCTCGCACCATCCCTGGCCCTAGAGTGACAGAATTCAGCAAACAGGAAAAGATGCACTTAACTACAAAGAAATGCAGTGAATCCAGGCTTAACCCCAAGCCAACCTCGGAGTGCTGGGGTTTGGAGTCTTGCTTTGAGATGCCTGTTACGGTCTGGCGATGTCCAAGCTGGAGGAACTGTTTGGAGCATGAGATAAAGAGAGGAGCTGGGCTTGGGGATGGTGGTTTTCTCCAGGCAGCTCCAACGAGAAAGGAAACAAAAGCATCTGCGCACTAGTTCCCCGACATCTCTGGAGTGACTTGTATCTCAGTGGTGACTTCATTTCCCCCAATGGGGTTTCCACAAACTCTTTGGAAGATTCCAACCAGTAAGCCACACTGATTGTGGTGTGGGAGCTTCTGATATGCTTATTTACGCTTCCCCTTTGGGACCCTGGAGGCCCGCATGAGTGATAACTGAATGACAGAATATTTGCTAGGGGAAGGGGAATGCATTTTTTAAAGATAAGGTTTCATCCTGTGTGCGAGGGAGGTTGCCAGATGCCTCTGCTGTGGAGCAGTGAGGTGTGCTTATGGATTCCCTTCCCTGTCGCCTCACCGAGGTAGCCCCAGTTACTTGGGGCCCCCGGGGGTCTCTTGTCTCTTGGAGGTGCTTCAGGGACTGCCTGAGAGCAGGGTAGGGGGGCCGTACAGGGGTGCTTCTCACTCTCCACCAGAATGCCACTTTTCCCACTGTTTTCAGATGGTGTTGGTGTGCCTCATAAGATTTTGTTGATAGAAGGGCTTTTGCCCAGTGTAACTAGTTAAGTCATTATGTGTCTTTCCTTCTCTTCTAACAGGCTACAGCTTCCCTTGGGAAGACCCTTCCTTGTGTTATTCGAAAACACAGTGTCCCTTGAGACCTAGTGTGGGACTTGTACAGAATCCTGTTTTGCCACCTCTGCCCACCAGGCCCCCGTGCCTACAGGACTAAGGACATTCTCCTTCACTTGGCATTTAAGACTGTCAGCATGTGCCTCCAGACTAACCCTCATCTTTTTTCTATCCTTCTCTTCCCTCACCACCCAGTACACTTTTCTCCAACCACCTTGAACTTCTTTCTCCTTCTCTTTGAATGGGTGATTCCCTCTGCCGAAATGTTCTTTCTTCTTTTTATTCCTGGCAAACCAGAAGTAGTGTAGCATGGTAGGCTCCAGAGTGAGACCATCTGGTCCTCTCCCATTCAATCTGTGACACTGTGGGCCAATTACTTAACTGCTTTGTGTCTCAGATTTTCCCATCTGTAAAGTGGAGTGTTACTAGTTCCTTCCCCTTAGACTTGTCGTGAGGTTTACAAACTAAAACACATAAAGTACTTAAACCAGTGCCTGGCACATAGTGAGTGCTCAGCAAATGTAGGTGATGATGGTAGTGGCGGTGGTAGTGATGATGATTTTTTTAAAAGACCTTCTCTTTTTCTGTGAAGTCTTTTCCAGCTTACCAGGCAGGGTTATCTTTTCCTCTTCTTGGCTCCAAACAGAACTAACCACATACGGTTCTAGTTATTTATTTCACAAGTTGTCTTTTACCACTAGAAGAAGGGTTCTAGGAGAGTTCCAGAGTTCCTAGAGACCTAGAAGAGACTAGGTCTCTGCAATAAGAATAACAATGTCTGTACTAGTGTGTGCCAAAGTTGGTACCATACACTTTTTCCCCGTACAAGTATTTTATTAAAATGGAATTCACATACAGTAATACTCACACTTTTAAAGTATACAGTTCAGTGATTTAAATATATTCACAAAGTTGTGTAACCACCACTGTCTAATTCTAGTATATTTTTTCCCCGCAAAAAGAAGTCCAGGACCCATTAACAGTCACTCCCTAATCTCCTCTCCCCCATTCCCTTGCAATATCTCATCTGCTTTCTGTCTCTATGGACTTACCTATTCTGGATATTTCATATAAATGGAGTCATAAAATAGGTGCTCTTTTGTGTCTGGTTTCTTTTGCTTAGCATAATCTCTTCAAGGTTCATCCATGTATCAGTACTTCATTCCTTTTAATGGCTGGGTAATATTCCATTGTATGGACATGCTACATTTTGTTTATTCTTCAACTGACAGACATTTAGGTCGTTTCTAATTTTTGGATATTGTGAATAATGCGGTCATGAGTACTCATATACACATTTCTGTGTGGACATATGCTTTCATTTCTTTTGAATATATACCTAGGAGTGGAATTACTGGGTCATATGGTAACTCTGTTTAAGCTTTTGATGAGCTGCCATCATGTTCCAAAGCAACTGCACCATTTTACGTTCCCACCAGCAATGTATGAGGGGTCCAGTTTCTCTACATCCTCACCAATACTACTCTTTTTGCTTCTGGTCATCTTAGTGTATGAGTGCTTTCATTGTGGCTTTGATTGCATTTCTTTGATGACCAGTGAAGTTGAACATCTTTTCATGTGTTTATTGTCTATTTGTATATCTTCTTTGAAGAAATGTCTATTCATATCATCTGCCCATTCCAATAGGGTTGCTTTTTAATGTTGAGTTGTAAAATCATGTCTAAGAAAACACTGACCAATTCAAGATCACAAAGATGCACCACAAGCTTTTTAAAAGCAATCTTATTTTCAATAACCCTGCAAGGAAAGAGTAGTAGACCCATTTCACAGATAAGGAAATGAAGAGGTCAAATGCTAAAGCTGGTGCTTAAGCCCAGTTCAGTCTGACTCTGAACCACACATGTATCTTATTGTGCCTCCCCTGAAGTCCATTTACCTCTGCATCCCTCAGAGGGCTTGGCAGAGTGCCTGGTGTGTGGTAGGCCCACAAGTAATACACATTGGATAGATGAATGTCAGGTTCTAACAGGGGCTTGGTTTGCACATGCTGGTTGATTTGGGTGGATGAAGGTTTGCTCCTTGGTTACACTGCTGACTAGGGTTTGTGTCTACACCACTAGAGGTCACTGAGTGTCTCTCTCCTCTCTCACCTCTGCAGTGTCTCATCATTGGGGGTGGACCATGTGGTTTGCGCACTGCTATTGAACTTGCCTACCTAGGGGCCAAGGTGGTCCTAGTGGAGAAGAGGGACACCTTCTCCCGGAACAATGTGCTGCACCTCTGGCCTTTCACTATCCATGACCTGCGGGGCCTGGGAGCCAAGAAGTTCTATGGGAAGTTCTGTGCTGGCTCCATCGACCACATCAGTGAGTGGAACCAATGGTGGCACCCCATGCGGGAAGGGATCTGATCCTGGGTGGAGCACATCTGGCCACATCAAGGAGTCCCCAGGGTATTCCATCTGCACGTTCCCCAGGGCTCCACACAGTCAGATGGGCCTGTTTTGTCTCTTGTGCCAGACCTTGTTCTGTGCCTCACTAGGCTGTAAGCACCGTGAGGTCAGGGACTCTGGCACATCTTGTTCACCAGAATATCTCTAGGGCATGAAAGAATGCTTAACACATAGTAGATGTTCAATAAGCTTCTACTGAATGAATGAATGAAATATGGAACACAGAGACAGAGGTAAGTAACATAGTCTGCATTCTCAGAGAACTCACCGAGATTTTTGTCAACAACAAACTGCTTTAATAGAGTTGTCAGACTTGCTAGAGGAGTTCAGAAGAGGGAGCCACATAAAACCATTAAATGAGCCAGATCGTCAAGGGCCTCTTAGGCAAAGGAGTTTGGACATTGTTTTGCCAATTCTGGAGACCGTGGCAGGACAGAGGTCATTCCTTTAAAACAGAGGAATAGCCCAGTTAAATGGTCCTGTACCAAGTTTCCCTGAGCTTTAAAAAGAGAAAAGACAGTGTGATGGGGGTTCATCCAGAGAAGGAGGGGAAATAGAGAAATGGATTTCAGGTGCTGGGCCATCCCTGCATGCTTAAGTAGGGCGAGGTGAGCGCTGAGGCCCTTCTGCTCTGATGTTACTCAAGTCTGGGTCTCTTGAGACAGGATCTGTGCAGACATGTTTTAGAACAGCAGCCTCCCTCTGCATGCTTTGTAGGGAGGAGGTCTTTAGCCATTTTTTATATAGCAATTGTGATCCAGAAAAGTCAGGGAGGTTAATACTGTGGGTAGAGTTCAAGGGTTTGAATAGATTTGGGTCCAAAATCTGTCTTGTCCATTTACTCTGTGACTTGGGTCAAATTCCTTTCCTTCTTTGTCTTGAGTAGATGTGATTAATACCTGCCTGCCAGAAATTGCTTAGGATTAAATGAGGTTAAGTTTGTAATGCACTTATCACCAGGCCTGGGACATAGTAGATACTCAGGAAATGCTTTGCATGCAGTGGTGTTCTGTGAGCAAGAAGCCGCCCATGTTTCTGCACACCAGGTCCCCAGACTTCAGACTTTAGATCTGCAGGCTCTCAGTCAGAGGGTAGGACGGGAGCCCTGAAAGCCATGTTCTCATGAGGACAAGAACTGATGAGAAAAGGGTGTGGGGTTGGGGTAGGAATGAATGGAATAATCAGCCACATAGGATGTAATTAGTCAGATACAGGAGAATTTACCAGCAGTGACCACAGAATTTATTCCCACTCTGCGATGAGAAAATTCCAGGAGTCCATTGGAAAAAATTTGCATTTTCCCTGTAAGTTGTAGTGTCAATTTTCAGGATATTCCCTACCACCTACAGAAGATTGTATATTGGTTACTAATTTAGAATGACAACATTAAGCACCACCTTCTCATCAAGCCCTCCTGAGAGCCAGAGCAGGGCACCAGGAGTCCTCTTGAGGGCCCCAGTCCTTTTGACAGCTATTGGGCTGCCCTCCAAGCCAGACCCTCTTTGCACCATTGAGGGGCTCCCATTTAACCCCCACTTCTTGGAAATATCCCAGTGTGCAGAAACACCGGCAGGACTCGGGAACTGAGATTTCAGCATTCACTGTGATTCGGTGTTTCTTGTTAAGGGCAGTTCCAGCACCTGTGAGGAGGGGAGCAGGGAGAATTTATTGAGCATCTACTATGTGCTGGAACCAAGTGGACTAGGACCCAGAAACCATGAGAGACCTGGCCTTCACCAAGGCCTATTTCTAGGCAGGGGGTGGACTGGATTCTGTAAGCCCCAGCTGATTGGCTTCCTTTCAGACCACCCACAGTCTCCAGCCCCAGCTGTGTCCTGGTCCTCAGCATTGCTCAGCATCTCTCCTTGTCCTGTGTCAGCATCCTCCTGCAGTTCCCACCGCAGCTATTCTAAACCTCCACCACAGCCTCCTCATTCGGAGCAGATGGTCTCCCTCCTGTGCTCTGGGGAGGAGAGGCCATGCAGGCACTGCCTGTCCCAGCCCCTTTCCTCTTCCTGCACTCACCTCCACCCGAGGGCATTCCTGCCTGCCACCCCAGCAGAGGCAGAGCTGGCCACCTCCTCTCCACTCCAGTTGCTCCTGTTCCCCTCCTTCCTTCCCTACTTTCCACCTCCCCCAGCATTAGTTTTCCTGCTTCTTACCTCACTCGGCCCCTCTAACCCCCTGGCTTTCCTTTTGAGGAGATGTAACTTTGTCTGTCTTTTCCATTCATGCCTCCTTCCATTGCAGTCTGATTTATTCCCCACTACCCTGAGAAAGAGATTTTCACCAGTCTCCAGAAGCTTCCTAACTCCCAGTGCCTTGGCCTCTTGTAGTCTTCATAATCCTTAATCTATCTGTGGGATTTGGTATTCTGGCTTCCAGGACTGTAGCTCAGGCCCTGTTCTGCCATTCTGCTGCCCCCCAGCCACCATGCCCTACCCCATTCTGTTTCTCTGTGTTTTCTCTATTAAAGGGTAAGTTCCATATCTCCTATGCCTAACATAGCATCTGGCATATTGTAGATGCTCAATAAATGTCAAATAAACAATACCCACTAAATACAGAGGGACCTATAGAAAATTTCAAACTTCTCACTGTGCAGAACAATATTTGGAGACATATCCATTTGTGCTGAATGGCAGGGAACAAAATAGAGAAACATTCATGGGGGAGTTTAGGTGAGTGTCTAGCACAATGGAGAACCATGAGCCCAGCTTTGTGGAGATAATTTCCCACTCCACCCCTCACCCTGAATGGCTAAGAGCTTAGTCCTAGCCCCCCCCAAAATGAACCATGTGATCACTGACTTGACTTATATTCCTACACTCTCTCTCTCTGCTTCTTTTTCCATCTTTACCTTATTAAACCCACAGCCCAGGTCAGGAAGCAGGGAGGAAAGAGAAAGCCTCCATCCTTATAGAATTATCTGATAGCTAGAGCACAGTCTTGGAATCAGACAGATTTGGGTCCACATTCTAGTTTTGCTACTGTGTGACCTTAAGCAAGTCACTTAGCTCACTGAACCTCAATTTCTCATCTCTATCATGAAAGTAATTACCCCACAGGACCACTGTAAGGGTTAAATGAGAAATCACAGAGTGCTTGGCACATAATTAGTGCTCAGTAGTGATCCTTGTTAGTACATTGCTATGCTTAGAGGTCAAAGAGCAGTGGTTACATAGTACTCCCTATACAGGAGGCACTCTGGCACTGCTATGACAGCTCATCTCATTTCCCCTTCCTTTCTAACAGGTATTCGTCAGTTGCAGCTCATCCTATTCAAGGTGGCCCTGATATTGGGAGTTGAAATCCATGTAAATGTGGAGTTTGTGAAGGTTCTAGAGCCTCCTGAAGATCAAGAAAATCAAAGTACAGTAAATTGCCTTTCATATCTAGAAATCATATAGTTCAAAAGGAAAGTCACATTTGCAGCTCTCAGAGCATTGTTATGTAAGAGTCATTCTTATTGACAGCTGTTTGGAATAATTCCATCCGAGGATATTTCCTTTTTTTGAGCATTGCTGTCACTTAACATTTGCTCTCAGCTCCCAGAGCATTCATTATTAAAGCCATAAAGCCTGTAATTTGGTTTACCTGTCAGTAGGAGACAACACTTCAACAAATGATAGTAAGTAGGATAGAAAGCATTGGTTTGATTGTTTGATGAAGTTCATTTATGCTCTTCAGGTGTGTGTTAAGAACACACATAGATATGTGGATACCTATACTATAGTTTGTACCCATATGATATTTTAAAATCCAGTGAAGAAAGTGATGCTTAGAGAGCAAATATGAAATAAATGTTCAATATACTATAGGGTAAATAATATGTTTAAGCTTTATTGAAGTATAATTTACAAACCATAAAATTCACCTATTATGGATATGTCTTATTTAGCAATGTTTCCCTTTTTCCTTTTAGTGTGTTTATGTAAATTCTGATCTTTTCCACATACCATGATCAGTTTGTTCATGATGCCTCTGCATCTTAATTATTACCAAAATCTCCCACTGCCTGGGCCGGGCTTTCAGTTTGGAGCCACCTGTTGGAGACTTCATAATTCCATGTGCAGGTTACAACTCTGCTTTCTCTTGTTCTCTGTCCAGAATATTTGCATTAGCTGGCTTTTGTAGCAGGATAGTATCTGTTACTTAACTTTCAGAGATTTCAGTATTCTTTCAGTGGATCTTAAATCTCAATTATGAGTAACCAGCAAGGTTTCACCTGAAAATGTTTTCATTAAAGGCTGTATACTGTAAACTAGTTTCTTTATACTCTGCTCTTCCTTTGGCAGTGGAAGGGCGTGCACTGAGGAATAAAGGGCAATTTGAAGAGAACATGGTAGAATACCATGTTGAGAAAAATAAGGTGCAAGTGACACTGATTTGAGAATCATTGAGGATCAACTCCCAACCTTTATAGAAAACAGTAAAACCAGGCATGGAGTTGGTGCTGCTGGTTTACCGTGTCCGGGACTGAATGGATACGAAAGGCAGAAGGACTCCAGATCAGAGGGTGATTTAGGGCAGATCTGGGTCTTTCCTCTGGAGGCTGTGTCCGGGGTGCCTGTACCTAGAGAGTTGGCATTGCCCATTTCTCATGGCCAGCACAGACTGGGTATAATCACTCTCCCCTTTCAGCTTTCTCTGTCAACTCATCTCATTCTCCTGTCCTGGCAGAAGTTGGCTGGCGAGCAGAATTTCTCCCTGCAGACCACTCTCTATCAGAGTTTGAGTTCGATGTCATCATTGGTGCTGATGGCCGCAGGAACACACTGGAAGGTGAAGGCTCTTGTTTTGGGGGCTGATCAGGAAGGGAGCCCAGGAGTGGGAGGGGGCTTGCCAGGTGTGACCACCTGCTTGGGATCCTCTGGATAAATAAAGCAATTTTAATGTAAACTACTGCAAACTATGCGTATCCCTTGAAATCATTGTACTAAATTAGTTGCAAGTTAGAATTTCATCTATTCCTTATACATTCGTTGAATGTGGACAATGTGCTAATCACTGAGACTGGAGTAAAATCTCCATCCCACAGGAATTCAATCTCATAACGCTACTTTTCCATAGGAAAAAAAAAAAGAAAAATGTTAACCCAGTAGTTTTAATCATATAAGATCAAAGTGTATGGGGGGGCCTTCCTGAATATACCCAGCAACAATGCCTAAGAAATCCTTAAAAGGCCAAGTTCTGTGATTGCCTTTGGGAAGATCACTTTACCCTTTGGCTGCAGTAGCCTAACCAGGATAATTGGTCCTATAGATTTTAGAAAAGGATAAAGTCCCATTGACTTAGAATGGCCTCTGGTGGTGTTTCCTCCTCAGGTACAGAGTTCAGCATTTCCGCCTACCCCTGTTCCCTCAAGATCCAGAATTCTAATTTCACTGGCCTGTGGGGCAGCTGAAAATAGCTACCTCAGTAATTTTTTTCACACCAATCCATGAGAAAGACCTACTTTTCCCCTTTGCCTCATGCAGGGTTCAGAAGGAAAGAATTCCGTGGGAAGCTGGCCATTGCGATCACTGCCAACTTCATAAACAGAAACAGCACAGCTGAGGCCAAGGTGGAAGAGATCAGCGGCGTGGCTTTCATCTTCAATCAGAAATTTTTTCAGGACCTTAAAGAAGAAACAGGTGGGCCCTTCACCTTTCTCTGTGCTACCTAAGGTGTGGAGAGGAGAACGCTGGCTTTTCCTGTTCTTGGGACTGGGAGACTCACCCTGATACAGTGGAAGCCCAGATTTCTCCTTAGGATAATAACGGGCAAGATTCCTTCAGATTCAAGAGGGATTCTTGAGGGAAAGTTCTGGATGTTGTACATGAAAATGGATAACAAATTATTTACTCAGTAGACATTGACTGAGTGCCCATTATGTGTTAGTACTCAATATCATGGGATACACAGTTAAGGTTGACACAGTCCCCTCTGGAAATGGCTTCATGTCCAGTAAGAAACACCTGGATAAACCATCCCAATGCAGGGCTGTCGGTCTGGGCCTAAGGTCAGCATGAGATTTAGGAAACCCTCTGCGGAGGGAGCTAGTAACCTATGGATAGTCTTTAAAGAAGTGTAGGGGCTTTTGTGCAGCGTGGCAGCTGCCCTTCCCCATGGGGGATACCCAGGGATGCCTAGGGAGCATGAAGCTCACCCAAGGGCATCCGTTGTCCCCCAGCTGTGGGCCTTGGGCAAGGAAGGTATTCATTCGTTTACTAAAAAATATTTATGGAATGCCTAATATATGCCAGATGTTGTTCAAGGTCCTGAGGAAGATCATTGAGCAAAACAAACAAAACTCCTCTCTTGGAGCTTATATTTTATGGGGGGAGGCTGCCAGTAAACAACTAGCATGTCAGGTGGGTGTAAGGTTGGTGCAGAAAAATCCAGCAGGGTGAGGGGAAAGAGGGATGAAATGCCTGCTCCCAGTTAAGGAAATTCCAGATTTTTTTCCTTTCTTTTTAAACTGATTTAAAACTATATATATTTCTCCTTGAAGACACAGTGTAACAACAATGCTAAATAAAATCTTTATACTAAAAATAAATCATCACACCTGGCATCACCTAACCCAGGAATAGTCCTCATTTTCATGCACTCCTTTTCAGTAATTTTCCACCTGCATTCTCATGTTTTCCATGGCTCTACCTCTCACCATAGTGTCAGTAGTCTTTGATATTATGCTTTCCTCATGCAGCATTGCATTTTAAATATTGCCCATATTGCAGCCTACTCCTCCTGGCAGTCGGTTTTGTAGGCTGCAGAATAGTCATTAAGTGGCTATATCATCACTGCCTAGCATTTAACCCATGGGTTGTCCAAAACTATAGCTGGCCACACATTTCTGTATTCCCTTCAAGCTAAGAATGGTTTTAATATCTGTGAATGGTTGAAGAAAAACCAAAAGGAGACTGTTTTGTGACAGATTGAAGGTTATAGGTAACTCAAATTTCAGTCTCCATAAATGTAGGTTGCTTGAATATAGTCACGCCCATTTGTTTATATAGTTGCCTGTGGCTGTTCCACCATATGGCCCACAAAGCCTGAACTGTTTACTCTCTGTCCTTTTACAGGAAAAGTTTGCTGACCTCAGATTTAGACTTTCAGTTATTTACTGGTACAGATAAAACTTCTTCTGTTGGATGATGTCTTTAAGATAGTTTCCTAGGAATGAGATTCGTTATTGGGCCAGACTCTGCCTCTTGCTGGCCACACTGTTAAGTACCTATTGCATGACCCTCTGAGGTCCCTGTGGTTGCATTATTTTATTTAAAAAAGAATTTCCTTCCAGCAAATTATATCATTTTGAATGCTTTAAGAATTCTCCAACCCTCCTTTCCCTTCAAAACCCAGGAAAATAAATATCTAACTAAAACACCCAATGTAAATTATGATAGGATATTGAGTGTGTTTTTCCAAATGTTTCAATGAACTTTCTTTAAACTTCACTGTGGCTGTCACCTTTAGCCATTGCTTCACAACAGTGTCCTCACACAGAGACAGCAATGAATTTCCTCTGATTCCCTGGGGGGCCCTCTGCGTTGATGGCTGTTTCCTATTTAATGGTAATAAAGGGGTTCCTGTAGTTGCCCAACATGCCTCTGTGTTAACTACTAAGCTGCCACGTGTCTGTTCCTTTCTCTTCAAAGAAGCTAAGCCAGTGATTGTCAAACTTGAGCATGACTCATTATCAACTGTAGGGCTTGTTAAAGCCCTGATTGCTGGCCCTACCCCCAGAGTTTGTAATCTAATAGATGCAGGGTGGGGCCCTGACTTTTGTATTTCTAGTAAGTTCTCAGGTGTGGCTGATGCTTTTGGCAAGGCAGAACCTGAGAATCACTTTGAGAACCACTGGGCTAAGCTACCACCTCACACCATTGTTTTAAATGCAGAAACCTAGCCTATAAAGTCTTTTGCAATTGGTAGAAAATGGAGAAAGGTTCAATCCAGCCCGCTAACCTGAGTTGTTCCTCCAGGGCACCTGGGTTTTCACACACAGCAGGGAATGATAGAAACATCGCTTAGGATAGTCTTTGGAGTTGCATCTCTGGCTACGCGGAAGGTACAGTGGATGGGACTTGGACTCAGGCTGGGCTTCAAATCCTGGCTCTATCATTGCTTAGCCACTGTGGTGTAGACAGCACTTTGCCTTCCTTAGTGCTTATTCAGCTTTAACTTGGAAATATTGGTTCGTAGTCCCTAAGAACTTTGAGTTTTAAGAGAAATAGTGCCTCAATCATATTGTATTATATAAATGTATCAAATAGACATGTTGTACACTTTAGGCTTCCGTAAAGTTATATGTTAAGTATATCTCAATTTTTAGAAAACACAGTGTCTCTGGGAGACTATAAAAGCTAGCTGTGTTAACTTGGGCAAATTCTAGCACTTGGTTTTATCTTTTCCAGGCCTGTATGCCTCAAAAACTTGTCTAGCATGAGTGTTCTTCAAGTAAATAATGCAATCTGTAATGAGACAAATTAGAGCTCCTGGCATACAGCTGGTACTGATGAAGTAATACTAAATCCATGAATGCTTCTCTTTTCAGGGATTGATCTTGAGAACATTGTTTACTACAAAGACTGCACCCATTATTTTGTCATGACTGCCAAGAAGCAGAGCCTGCTTGACAAAGGTGTCATCATTAACGTACGTATCTCTTGGTTGTGATGTCCTCTTTCCCTTTGTAACCTGGGCTGCTGTGTGTGGGAGGAGATGTCGTCTGGCCAGAGAATGAACGAGGGGGGAAGAGGGAAGGGATACTGGTCAACACTTCCCTTCTCCTGGGTGTTGGGTGAATGTTGGATGAAGGACTCCATACCAGTATACACAGAGGGTTCTGCAGGGCCCTGGGGTAGGGGTAGGGTGGGGGCTGAGACCTTACCCCCCCATGCATCAATGTAGGTCTTTACCCCAAGAGATCAGCTGAGTCTCTTCCTTCCCCAAGTCTTATTCAGCCCTGCCCCCTTTGCCAGGAGGTACACATCATTTGGGGGCAGATGGGAGCGCCTTGGCCTAGTGGGGAACAGAGCCACTCTCACTTGTGAATTTCATGCTGTGGCCCCCTTGTCCTGATGGGGGGAAAGCTCTATTTTCACAGTCGAAAAGACTCAAGTTGAATCTTGGCTTTGCCACATATTAACTCAGGGCTGTGACTAAGCTGCTTAGCCTTTCTAAACCTCAGCCTTCTTGTCTACAAAACAGGAATAATAATTTCTGTCTGAAAGGGTTGTCAGAGGAGTAAATTAGAAAATGTATACAGAGCACCCCGCACAGTGCCTGTGCATAGTGGGTTTGCATTTTCCCTCCAGACCTTCTTGCCTGGTTTGGACACCTGCTTTTTGGTCCTGCTGGCTTCCTGGCCTCTGCTTCCTGCCTTTGCATATCCATGCTTACACAAAGAGCAGGGTTGGAAGGGGAAGCATGTAGAGCGGTGAGTCCTGGGCTGGAAGCTTCTTTGGTGGGGTTTTCAGTTCTCCTAGAGCCCCTGTTCATGCCACCACTGCTGCTGTAGCCTCAAGATAAGGACTGTGTAGTCCAAGGTCAGCCTGCTCTCTGGGTTCGGCCTGTAACCCGGGCAGCTCGGTGACCATTCATTGCCACTTGTCAGAGAAGAATGTGCCTACTCCTTGCCAGCCTACGCTGGCAGCCCGCCGGGCAGCATTAGTAACCCAGCCCTCCCCTGGGCCTCCTCCACATCGGCTCAGGTCTTTGCTGAGAGCCTGAGTTGCCAGACAGGAGGCTGAGGCTGGGAATGGGGGTGGGGGCAGGGGTTGGATGAAGCTGACTGAGCACAGCCAGCAGGTGTGTGAGCAGTGGGCTTCCACATCTGGTGCCCCACTGCTGACCCGGTCTGGGGAGGTGAGGCCATGTCTCCTTTGTCCTTCTGCTCCACAGGTGTCCCTCCTGACGTTGGCTCCTGTGTCAGATAGCAAAGGACTGTCTGGGGCCTCGGGGTGCGGGTGCAGTGGGCGCCTTTGCGGAGGAGGGGCTAGGGAGCCTTTGTCCACCCACCCTGGGGAGTCAGGCAGTTTGACTTGGGTTTCCTGTGTCACTGGCTGAGTACTCTGGCCTCTGGGACACTAAGGTTCCGTCAGGTCATTCCAGAGCATTGGTCCAGGCAGCAGCATGGTGCTCGTGGTGACTGGATTCCTTGGCAGTTGTCCAAGATCCTCCATACTCCCTTAGGCTCTCTGTCAGGGCACAGGTGGATAAGAATGCCTGGCTCTGTCCCAGCATGACTGTGTTAGGGCTGGGAGCAGATCCAGGCCCGTGGTTGTCCTTATCAAGGCCACCTTCTCCCTCAGAGACTCCAAGAGCATCTTCTGAGCTAATGCTGAGGGGCCTCTATGAATAAGACATTAACTCCTGCCTAGAAATGTGGAGGCCACAGGCTGGGCATGAGAAAACTGGACACTCATTTGGTTCAGGAGGTGTGGTCTGAGGTTCCAGGTACCCAGCCAAGTTTTATAGCATTTGCATAAGCTGGGAGCTGACCCATCTACCCTGAGCCACTTAAATTAATAGTCTTCTCTTGTTCTCAGAGCAATAGAAAGTCCTCTCTCTATTTCTCTCCCTGTATGGCATATTCCCAGAGGCACACAAAAGGTGCTGAGTAAATGTTTGTTGAATGACTGACTCACCTGCTTCCCCATCTATTCCTGCTGACTCCTGGGCTTCTTTCTATAGCTACTGAAGGAAGAGCAAAGTTTCTCCTGAAGACAGTAGGCCCCTGGGCTCCCAGCTATGTCCATCTTGATCTCCTCCACCAGGAGAGGGGCTCATCCCCAGGACCCTGCTGGCCCACACATTTGCAGGCTGGGATTCCTGGACATAACAGGCTAGGTCTCACCATAGTGGGAGGGAGCTTGGTTGCCGGGCATGTGAGATGGATGCACATCACAGCTGGTCCCCCTTCTCTGAGACACTAGACAGGCATTGCCTGACACTCTCATTTGATCTATGGCCTCTTTCCAGCTCAGCTCTTGGGGTAACTGTTCTTTCTTTCAGATTCTTCACCCTTCATTCGTTTCCTCTCTACTGCCTCACCCCTCTTCAACACCATAAACCTGTGGGAAACAGAGCCCAAATTCATTCCCTGCCTTTATCTTAACTTAGAACTCCCTCCCAGGCCTGCCCACTTTACTTAGAGCCCTGTTCTCACTTTTTTCTCACCCCTTCCCTATGGTTCTGCTTCTGCCATCCACCTACGCACCTAGGACCTCCTCCCAGCAGCCCTGGGCCAGGTGGGCTGTTGCCCGCGCTCACCTGTCACCAGGCCCATGTCAGGGGTACTCATCACGTGCTTTTCATGGCCTCCCCATTCACTCTTCCTGTCTCACCTCCACCCCCTCAAGGGAAGAAAGTGGTCATGTACTGTAGGAACAGGTCTGAGAAAGGAAAGCAAGTAACAGGAGCTCCAGGCCTGGATGCCCTCTTGGACCAAAGCTAGGTGTGATTTGGGTGACGTCACTTGGATGTAAAAATATTGAAATTTCTAGAACAAGGTATTTGAAATCATGGCCACTGGGAAATTGACACAGTAGGTCACTCTGTTTGTAGATGGGGCTGTGCCTTCTGAAACATTTGTAAATGTTCTTGCTGGTGCTTTGGGTGGGTCCAGGATGCACCTCACCATGTGCCATGTTTTGTGTCCTAATGAATTACTGGGGACAGGAATTCCCATTCATTGAGTACCTCCCACGTTGCAGGTATTAGGCTGGAGATTTTATATATATGGTCTCATTCAGTCCTCACACTACTCTGGGAAGTAGATTTTATCATTACCAATTTACAAATAAGAACTCAGCAATCACTTGCTCAAATTTATTCAGTCAGTAAATAACAGACAGACATGGAATTTGACCTCTTGTTCTTGAAAACCCCAAGCCTGTGTTGGTCTTATGTACGAGTCCCTGCCCTTCGCTCTTCAATGGAAAGATAACCAATTAGTTCCTTTAGCCACGTGATGGGCAGATTTGACTCTGGGAGACAGTCCTACAGCTCACTGCCAGTGCCCCTCCAGGATGGGTGTCCTAGTTCTCTAATCTCAGGGCTCTCCACTCCCAGCAGGGAAATGTAACAACTAACACTTTAAGAGCAAAGCAGGGGCCCCAAGCAGAAAGAGACCCGTCCTCAGGTCTGTCAAGAAAAGGGGTAACTTATTCTGGAGAGAATATTCCAGTTATGCAAAGCACACACTTCTTTTCTGGTCTTATTTGACCACCAAACACAACATATTTGGACCACGTCAGCTTTGCTTAGTCCGTTTGTTATAAAACCACTCCTACTCATTTGC
Organism: Manis pentadactyla; assembly: GCF_030020395.1. Classification (NCBI taxonomy): domain Eukaryota; kingdom Metazoa; phylum Chordata; class Mammalia; order Pholidota; family Manidae; genus Manis; species Manis pentadactyla. The sequence goes on from NC_080027.1 coordinate 52,196,463, forward strand.
TCTTTTGTCTTTTTAATTTTACCGCAAGTTATCACAAGAACTAGCCATATGAAATATGCTTCTATATTTGCTGAAAGTCCATGACTGAACACACTGTTCATTACAACACAATGCTCTCTGTCGAAATCCCTACGTGAGAGAGTTCTTTTAGAATTTACTGCCAGGAAAAAATTGCCTCCCTTAAGGAATTTCTATGCTTCCTCCTTTCTGATAAGGAGAGCCTTGGTAATATATCACATTTCCCTTTTGCCTCGGATGCCAGGAAGCTCAAAGCCAAATCTGATGCTTAATCACTCTGTTAACCCCCACAGATAGCTGATTTGGTTCCTCTTTACTCCCTTGGCCCTCATGTTCTATCTCTGTTTTGATTAGCGTCACTGTACAAACCCATTCCAAGGCCTTTTGCAGAGAAGTGAACACCAGTACTTGCCTTCTAGAGAGGCAGGTCACTGCACTGTGTTCTTGTTCATCCCCCCAGGACTACATCGACACCGAGATGCTGCTGTGTGCAGAGAACGTGAACCAGGAAAACCTGCTTTCCTATGCCCGTGAAGCTGCAGATTTTGCCACCAATTACCAGCTACCAGCTTTAGACTTCGCCATGAACCATTACGGGCAGCCTGATGTGGCCATGTTCGACTTCACCTCTATGTACGCCTCAGAGAATGCGGCGTTGGTGCGCGAGCGTCAGTCACACCAGCTGCTCGTGGCCCTGGTGGGAGACAGTTTGCTTGAGGTACCGCCTGCCCTTGGAACCTCTTACTCCTGCAGGAAGACAGATCCCCGCTTTGATGGTTTGCCTGGCAGTGTCTGCTGTCATGCAGCTGGGGAAAGGCAGGCTCCCAGCCAGTTGGCACTCTGCTGTGCGTATCCTGGCCTCAGAGCCTTCCCTGCCACTACATACAGAGGAGCCTGCTATACCTTTCTCTTCTGCTTTTGTGTTCTTCTGGGCTGACTTTTTTGTTGAAGTAAAAAATTAGTCAGCTCTGGCCTAGACTCCACAGGCCGTTTTTCTCGGAGCATGTAGACAGCCTGTCAGCTGGGCTGAGGCTTCTTCCTTTTCATGTGGATAGTTCTCTGTGGCCTTTCACCATGGAGGTCATGTAAGATACAAGAGAAGTGTGTGGGCCTCAAAATCCATGGCTTCCCTGCTCCGGTTTCTTCCCAGAAAATCTGCAAATGCAAAGATCCTTAGTTTAAAAGAGTACTTTCAGAAAGGGTTCATTTTTATCCTTGAAATAAGCACTATTCAAGAAATGTTTATATATTTATCCCAGGTAAGAGTCAAATTCCAAACCATGCTTGGGTGCCCGTGAGCAGTGGAGTCAGAACTTCACTCGGTGAATCAGTTCTGGCTCAGCGCTGTGTGTGGACTGCAACCCTACCCCCACTCTGTCCCGGTCGCCCTTCTCTGTTTTCTCTCTCAGTGCTCCCCTCCATCTCCCATCAGACTCCTTCATTTCCCACCAACATGCCTTTGCCCACCCTCTTCCAGAATGGATGACTCTCAGAATCCTATCCATTCTTTAGTGTCAGTATAAATGCAGCTCTTTTATGGGGCATTCCCTGATCTCCATCTTCCTTCCCCAGCACCGGAATCTGCCTCGACCCGAAGCAGTTTTGCTGGCCCATGTGTCATAGTGCCCTTTACATATGCCTTTGGGCTGCATCTGTTTGTGTTTGTGGGGACCCTAGTGCCACCGCTGTTACCCCCAGTGCTTCCCAGGGGCCGGGCAGTCACCAAGTGCTGGATAGCAGGCTGGGAGTCATGGGAATCAACCACAATTTGGCGTGTTTCCTTTTGCAGCCATTCTGGCCCATGGGCACAGGCTGTGCCCGCGGCTTCCTGGCGGCCTTTGACACGGCATGGATGGTGAAGAGCTGGGACCAGGGCACTGCTCCCCTGGAACTGCTGGCTGAAAGGTGAGTACTGACAGCAGGGCTCCTCGCTCCGGGCAGGGCCGGTTCAAGAGCTCAGGTGGGAGATGGAGCAAGGCTGGCCGTCTGTTGGCTCCTGGATTAACCTGGAGCCTTTGTTCCCTCTCATCTGCCTTCTCACATGTGACCTGATTTGGCCATCAAGGTCCCCAAGGAAGCTTTCTCCGTCATGATCTACCTCTCAGTGGCTTTCTCTGGGGACCAGGACCTTAGGCTGGATCCCAAAGATAAATCTTCATCTGGAGGACCCTGAAATTGGGGTTCTTGGTGTAGCTTAGTCACCCAGGAGCCAGAAGAGGTTTAGGAGAAGATCCCTTTGCAGGGCTGAGTGCCCTGCCCTGTTGGGGGCTGAGTTCTCTGACCTCCCAGGGCTCTTCTGCTCCTAAGACCCTGGGCTTCCTCCCAGACCCCTGCTGCTGGCCACGTGGCTGTGACAGCTGATGGACTGGGAGAAGTCAGGGCTGGCAGGTGGGACAGCCCCCTGCTGGTCTTGAGTGCGGAGGCCTGTGGTCATGGGGACAGGCCACGGGAGGCAGAGTGGCTACCTGGCTGCCAGCTCTGCGTCCCTGCTCGGCCCGGCCTCCCTCCTCTTCTCAGCCCCTTGGGCCCTTGCCTACTTGGCAACCCTGAGCACCACCAGGCCGGGCACGGCAGGGAAGGCTTACACAGACATGTCTAAGTCGCCCGTGAGAGCAGGGGATGGGGGTGGAGGACAGAGGCCTGAGGCTACAAGTGCAGCCCCTCTGACCCTGGGCTCTGCCTCCCACCAGAGAAAGTCTCTACCGGCTGTTACCTCAGACAACCCCGGAGAATATCCACAAGAACTTTGAGCAGTACACACTGGACCCAGGGACGCGGTACCCAAATCTCAACTCAAACTGTGTCAGGCCACATCAGGTAAGTCCTTCCCTGGGGCCCCATGTCGGTCACTCTGCACCAAGTGGGGACAGGGAAGGGGCACATAAAATCTTGGCACATCCCTGGAACCACAGCCACCACTGCTTCTTAGCCCAAAGGTGGGACCGATTCCTCTCCTTAGGAGAGCCAGAAAAGGGAAACAGAGTCAGCATCTCTCTAGCTCACAGGAGAGAAATAGAACACATATTGGTATGTATCACATATGTACCTATATTTACATATGTTTATTTGTCACCATGCATATATGTTGATAAGCATACCTCCCTTAAATAACCTACTTAGCCAGATATGAAGTCTTTTCCATCCATGATCCTAGAGTCTATTTTTTTCTCGTTGACTCAGAACCACTCAACCCCCACCATTTTAATCAATAGCACAAAAAATGCTGTGAATTTTCAAAATTAGCTGATTACATGTATCCACACTGAAGTTCCCTGACACGTGAGTGGGTAACTGAGATCTTTCTTCTGTGTCTCAGTTCACTGGGACTCCCTTGCTGATGGTCAGGCCTTCCAGTGATAGAGAAAAAGGGTGGTTGACATTGGAGAGAGGGTGGATTGCATCCAGCAGCCTGCTGGGGTTTGGGGAAAAAACTGGTAGGCAGCTCTGTGGTCTGTCTTGCTCATAGGTGAAGCATTTGTACATCACTAAGGAGCTGCCCCAGTGCCCTCTCGAGAGGCTGGGCTCAGTGCGCAGATCTGTTGGCCTCTCCAGGCGGGGTAAGTGGCCCCCCTGGGATCCTGGCCAGACTGCGGGGAGGGCCTGCTGGGTGGCCATGGGGGCACAGGGCCTGTAGTCTGCCTGGCTCTGCTCCAGTGACCTGTGTGACCTGTGCCAAGCACCTCTCCTCTGTGCATCAGTTTCCTCATCTGTAAAACCAGGACACCACTACCTACCATAGAATGCTTGTAAAGGAGTTAGGAGCTGAGTGATTAGCACATAAGGTGAACTGTGGAATTGCTTTGCCTGGACTTGCTATTTTTTCCTGATGTTTCCGGTATGGGAGTCTTGTCTCCCCAGCTATGTAAGCTCCACGTGCTCTGCTCTTTTCTTGGTGGAGGGAAGGGACGATTAGATGAGAAATTCCCCAGCACCCATTGGCTTTGCTGAGGTCACCATCCTGCACAAAGCCGCTCTGGCTTCCCCTGCCGCCCAGCCCTCGTGTCCTCCCTGCTGTGGGGTGCACAGCTTCATCATCTACTCCCCACTTTCCTCCACACAGCACAGGCCCCAGTGGTAATAAACCGTTTTATACAAACGTGGTAGTTTTCTAGATTCTTTGCCATGGCACAGTCCTTTCTGTTTTCCTGGAATGCCTGCATCTGTCTGATAAATTCCTAGACACTCTTCAAGAAGCAGCTCAAATGTGACGCCTCCATGACTCTGTCTTTGGCAAGCACTCCTGCCCTGGCAGACTCGGGCCAAGCCACTCACATGCTCGCTGGCACCCTGCTTCTCCACCATTGCATCACCATGTCATCGTCCCCTGCTTCCATGCGCATCCTCCCACTACATGAGATGTTGGCATCCATTCTCTCCTCTGTGTTCCTCGCCTCTAACTGGCCAGGCCAGGGGGCCTTAGAGGCTCTACTGCAGGGGAGCATGCTTCTGGTCCCAGCGTCCTGCCCCCCACCATGCTCTTGACAGGGCCTCTCAGAAGCTGCGTCCGTGCCAATGGCCCCTTGCCTTGGTGCTGTTCCTCCTAGTCACCAGCCATGGTAGCAGTCGGAGGGGGTCCCCAGGGGAGCTGCTGAGATCCCCAGAGCACTTCACTAATGACTCTCTCCCCTTACTCAGAATCAGACATTCGGCCTAGCAAGCTCTTGACTTGGTGCCAGCAGCAGACTGAGGGCTACCAGCACGTCAACGTCACTGACCTGACCACATCCTGGCAGAGTGGCCTGGCCCTTTGTGCCATCATCCATCGCTTCCGGCCTGAACTAATGTGAGTCTGAGGCCCAGGCTGGAGCCGCCAAGCCCTTCACAGTCCACGGGGACCCTGGTGACAAGGGAAACCAGGGCTCTTCTGCTAGATGCAGAACCTTGGTTCAAAATTTCTATTTACATATTTTCAATTTGTTTTTTCTTAATTATGTTCTTTTCCTTTTGCACTGATTTCTCTGCCAGCAACTTGTTTAGTCTGTGTTCCTGATAGGTGAGGAGCAAAAGTGGCTTGGGCCCAGTGATGTCACTCGTCCCTCACGCCCCCTCCGTCATCACACTTGGGAAATTTGAGCATTCACACCTTGGAGCTCTACCCTCAAGAGGGGAATTATGGGAAAGAGCTAATTCTGTGGACCAGTCTGAGGTCCAAAAGAATTAGATTTCAGACCCAGATCGATGAGCTGTGTGCCATTTGACAAACCACTTATCTTTTTGGAGTTTGTGTCTTCATGTATAAGTTGGGAATAATGACAGGGTCATTAGGAAGATTGGATTATGTTTGTGGAAACACTTTGTGAAGTCAAAAGCACAGTCCAGGTATTGACACCGTATTTGAATCAACTGCAGTGTGACCTCACACCCATGAGCAAGTTCACCCAAAAGACTGAAAAGAAACCTCCTAAAGGGTATCATTTGATAACTTTAGGAAGTGAGGCTGCCAGGAGAAGGGGACAGGGGGCTCACTTGTCACTGTGTGTGTTTTATATATAACTTAATTCTTTTTTTACAAGAAGCCCATATTACATGTATAATTAAAAGGAAAAGAACATAAGGGAGCTACTTAAAAGTAAAGTAGCTCATGGATTTTCCAAAGAAGTAGAAATCATTGCCTGATTGTTTCAGCCCAGGCCCCATGACATTATCATGGCCCAAACCTGATTTGGTCCCACCTTGAGTAAGGACAGGGTTAGCGTCTTCTTCCAGGTGTAGGGTTGGGAGAGGGGCTGGGAGTGATTGGGAGCAGGGGCTGGGGTCAGTGCTCCTTCATCCTCCTCCCTACCCCCACCGTCACCTGCCGGAGTGACACCCATAATGGGTAAGTTTGCTCATCTCTTCACAGCGCTGTCTCCTGTCCCTGAACTTCACCTTGTTTGATTCTATAGCAACTTTGATTCTTTAAACGAAGATGACACCGTGGAGAACAACCAGCTGGCATTTGATGTGGCCGAGCGTGAGTTTGGCATCCCCCCAGTGATCACAGGCAAAGAGATGGCATCAGCCCAGGGGCCAGACAAACTCAGCATGGCCATGTACCTGTCCAGATTCTACGAGCTCTTCCGGGGCACCCCGCTGAGGCCTGTGGGTAAGGACCTGCCCTTGGGTGAGGCCTTGCTTACCCTAGAGCCATCTCTGCCAGGTGCCTGCATCTGGCTTCTCTTCATACTGTTGTCGTCTGTTATGGGCCTGACCCATGCCTTTCCTTTGACTTTGAGGCCAAAGAGGGGTGGAGCACCCACTCAGAACCATGTGTAGAAGTGTGTCTCTGTGGCAGGTGCCACGTGAGGCTGAGGGTCTGCCCCACTCCATCCCTGGGAGGTCACTGATAGAGCTACATCAGCCCCCTACCCAGGCCACTTACATCTTTAGTTGGGGGGACAGAACTGTTCTGGAAGGACCTGCTGAGCCCTGGGGTAGTGTTGGCAGAATCCCAGTCTCAGTCATCCTTTCACTTCCTAACAGATTCTTGGGGCAGAAACTATGGACAAAGCTCTGACCTCAGCATGGCCAAATCATCCATTTACAATAACTATCTCAACCTCACGTTTCCAAGGAAAAGGACTCCACGTGTAAGTTTCAGCCTGGTGTTTGTTTAATTTCTCTCTGCACTTGGATGGGGCAAAGGGAAGGGAGAATGTCATGCTCTTGATCTGTTCATGCTGAGAAATTACACAGATCAAGTGCTCCCTGAAGACATGAGTAAAACTCAGTTCAGTACCTGACTATTTTGGGAAGTTGCCTCTGGCACCATGTAGCTGGCTTAGGTGACTTAAAAATGGTTATAGGAGGCTTGGGAGGCCCCTGAGAGTTCATGCTGGTGAGTATTTTTAGGAGGGAATCAGATTAGCTCTGCCCCCTAAGTGGGGAGGAAGAGACCATTTCTCGCTTTGTTAAGCAGTTTAGATCAGGAGCACAATGGCCATTAGTGGCAGAGGTGTATGACGGTGCTGCGTTTGCACATTGTCCCATTAATTTTTTTTTACCCGTTCAGCAAATATTTATTGGGCCCTACTGTAAGCCAAGTTTAGGGATGAATTTTTTGTTTGTTTTAGATGAAGGGAGCAAATACACCAAGGTGAATAATATATAGCCCTTGCCTTTGAGGTGCTCAGACCCTAAAAAATAGGTTTCCGGAGTTTCCCAACTTACGGCACCCTGAGAGTCTCAGTAGTTTTTTCTATGCTCCTGATTGAAAGAAATACCTTACAGTTCTGTTGATTAAGTAGTTAAGTCCAAATAAAGTGCTATTTTGCAAGGTATGTGACAGACTTCACCATGTTTCCCTAAAAAATTAAAAATACCCTGCTGCTCCTCTGTGACCTCACTATGGTGCCACAGGGTGCCTTGGTATGCATTTTGGGAAGTACAGGCTTAATGAGAAATTATAATTTATTTGAATGATGGCATCTCCATGGATGTTATAATACAAATGATCTTGCTTAATGTGCTCATTTTTACCTATTAAAAAATGGAGGCCCAGAGATGGCAAGGTCACAACTACTCGCATAGAGCTTGCCTTCCCTCCAGGGCGGCAGGGCAGCTCACCCCTCACCCAGCAAAGGGCTGCAGGCTTCTGCATGTGTCTTGGTCTCTTGAGATTGCCAAGAATCTCTTAACTCCTGGCCAGTCATGCTATGTCCTGCCAGCCTCTCTGCCCATGACGAGGGTGGGTCTGCATGGCCTCCTTTCCCTCGGCTGTGTGAGGAGTGGTCACTTTTCCCACTGAGGTCTGTACTCCCTGGAATGTTGCAACGGTCATGCCAACCCCAGGAGCTGGGTATGTAACGCTCTGCCATGCCTTGTCTTCAGGAAGGAGTAGGGTAGTGAGTCCGTGGCTAGAAACGAAGATGGGCAGGTTTTCAGCAGGGAGCTAAATGGCTGAGCTGCACCCAGCCTCTGTCCCCTTCTGCTCACCAAGCTGCCTCACTCAGAGGTTCTGTTTGAGGCTTGGGTTGCCCCACTGAGCCTAAGCCATCTCCCAGAAACCAGCCATAGGCTTGTTCCACCCCAGCACCGCCAGTTTTTCTGAAACCAAGGATCCCTGCTTTGGGCTTTCCATCCCAAACAAGCCAGGGCAGCCTTTCTGGAAGCTCTCTGAGCCAAAAATTTATGACCTTTCTACATTCATCCAGCTTTTCCCACCACTTAGCCCACACTGGGGACAGCAGAGGAAACTGGAGACGAATGTTTAAACTTTTCGCTCACCACACCTCTGTTTACAGAGTGACCGAATTGAAACAGGCTGGCCAGCTGGGTCAGGAGGTAGGAATGGTCAGAAGTCGGCAGTCAGGGGGCCAGCCAGGCCCTCCAGGGCTGCTGGGTTCTCGCTCCACTTTCCTCTAGGAAATGCAGTGCGAGTGGGTGGGCTCTGCCTGCCCAGCCCTGCCACACTGTGAGCCATGTCCAGGCAGCCCATCTCGAGAAGTAGAGAGATTAGGTCATTGAAGTGCCTGGCATAGATATTATTTGTCCTTCTCTTTTTCCTCAAACTAACTGAATACTTGCTTTGGGTGGCTTGGTGAGTCAGTAAGCCCCTGGGTCGCCTTCTGCCTTGGTCATCACTGAGGTACTGCAGCACATTGTCCATCTCTCGGTGCCAGCATGGTGATCAGACCACACACAAAGGTCCTTCTCCCTACTTGACCATGTGTCTTCTTGTCGTATCTAGGTACCTTTTTGAATTGAGAGACCCATTTGCAATGCCCTTTGGTCTTAATGTTTCTTATAAGCAAAGAGCACTGAGTCTATTCCAGTTTCCCCTGAGATGGGTATGGGGGACCTGTCTGCACAGGAGACTCTGAAAACTGCACACACATACACACACACACACAGGCTCCACCACAGTTACACCCAGGCGATGTCAGTGCAATTAGACACACAACCCTCAGTGCCCAAGCTCGTGTGTCCCTGTGGATGAGAGATGCAGGCTCGGCCATGCTTGGTATGGTAATTCTGCACTATAGCACACACAGTGTCTGTACAGACAGGTGTGTTGGTATTCGACCTCTCCCCCTTCCCTGATCCCTCCCTGCCCCTCACTACCCCCTCCCTAACTCCAGAGGAGCATCTTGACATAGGACTTGAGCAGCCCACATTTGTTCACACTGCAGCATCTCAGTCTGAAAGAGGGTTCATTACTTTTTTTTTGCTGAGCCAGTCTTACAAATCTTTCTCCCTCCTGGTTTTCACTGTTGATGTTACAAAATTCTCTCATCCCTAATTCTGATAACATCCCAATCCCTACAAGACTCATCAACTTCAGGCAAAATAAAGTAAAAACCTTGTCCTTCACCAGTGACCTAGTTTACTTTTAGAGAGAATAACTTTCTCATCCATCTGCCAAAGGGTTGTCCCTCTTGTGAGTGGTAATAACCCCTGGGGTTGATTTATTAGCCTGAAGACTGAATGGCCCACACCTGGAAAAAGAAGACGGGCTTGAGGACTGTATTTCCCCCTTAAAAAGCCCTTGTTCTGCTTCAGCAGATCTGCCTCTGATCCTGGTCAGCTTCTAAAAGCCTCATGGCTTGGGATAACTCCTGGGATCCAGAGACCTTGTCATCATGTACCACAGGTGACATGTGGACATACACCTGTGGTCTCTGTCTTCTTGTGTGTGCTGTCTTAGACCTGCCACACAGGGGCAATGGCTGGATTCACGGCCACTGCAGTTCTCATACATGACAGTCACCCTCAGGGTATCTGACCCTTGTTTTCCCCTTCTGAGCCCCCTCCTTAGGGGACAAAAACAACACCAAAGTGATGACTTGTTCGTGAAAAGCCCATCCCAGAAGCCAGGATATTTACCCCACTCAGCTGATTCGGACCCAGGTCCTCCTCCAGTACCAGTCCCTGGTGGGGTAGAGTTCACGAAGCATGACTCATGTTGGGGTCCCAGCTCTTCTCTCCTTGACCCCCCCTGCACAAACACTGTCCTGAGAGCCAGGGGCATTAGGTAAAGAAGTGCTTCCTCTGCCCACCCACTCATGCATTAGGTATTCACCCAGTACCCATTTTGTGCTGAGCCCTCCTCTGGGTGCTGGGGTAGTATGTGAACAAGGCAAGCAAGGACCCTGCCCAAGTGTGCTGACTTTCTAATGGACCCTCCTAAGTTCCTCTCACTCAGCCTCTGTCACAGAACCCCCACCCAGCAACCGAAGCTCCCTGCCAGGTTTCTACTACTTCTCAACTCAGAGATTTGAAGAAAGTTTAGGAGAGGCAAGAGTACTAGATTCCACTGCAGCCCCTCTGGCACCTGTGGTTTGTAGGCTGATCTCTCTCCTGTCCTCTGTACAACTGCAGCCTAGAATTCTGAGCTGATTTGCAGAATGGGAACACACTTTGCAGCCAGGCACACAAATACATATTTAGGGCTGCTGGGGATTCAGCACATGTGTGAACCTCACAGAAAGTTCCTTTGCTTCTCTGAAAAATGATTATAATAAAAACATTGCATTGCATTGCAGTCAAGACATGAACAAATGCACCTTGCAGGTCTGAGCACCTTCTCTGGCACATGGAAAGGGCTCCATAAATGATCACTCCTGCCCTTTAGGGATACTGATTAAATGAAAGTGTTTATTTTCTGAAAAGATGAACGAAACTAGCTGGATTGAACACATGGGTCTGCACTGCAACCATGGTTGATGTAGTGCTTTCAGTGCACAAAGCAGTTTCATGTGTATCTCATGTGTTCCTCATTTTCCCCATTAAGGAAGGTGGTGAATGTATTCTCATCTCAATTTTAGAGATTTGAACCTTGGATGTGCAGAGATTAAATTGCAATATCACATAGGTAGCGAATATAAAAGTCCGAATTAGAATTCATATTTTCTAATTCAGTTAACTAGCATTAACCTAAGTAACAATGGCTAACACTTATTAGCATTTTATGTTATAAGAAGTGTTTTGAATATATGATTTCATTAATCCTTACAATTTATGAGCTAGGAAGTATCTTACAGCTATAATAGCTATATAAGTATTCTTATAACAGCTTTATAAGTGTTCTCTTATAGCTATAATATAGGGGAGCAAACTGAAGTCAGAACTTAGTGAATTTTCCTAAGGTCACACAGACAGGAACTTGAACCCGTGACTTCTTATTGCTCTGCCATTGAAGAAAAGAGCTATCTTGCCAGTGTAACTGCCATCTTTCTAAATGTCACGGCTGCCTCCCTACTCAGCCAGGCCATTGCCTATAATAACGAATTTCTCTTCCTATGACCCAGATTTAAATTTCTCCAGGGTTAGGCTACACTAACTAATTAAATATAAAGTTTGTTTGTGTTGGGCTAAAATCACATTAAGCCATGAAATATGGGAACATGGTTATTTTGTGCTGATCAAATAAGTGATCAGATTTTGTCTTTGATTTTTTTTTAATGGAGACACCAATTAGTTTAATAAATGTCTTTTGTTATATAGAACCTTTCAAATCACTGGAAAATCATTCTAAGAAAGTGTTCTTAGGGTGAAAGGCAGAACAAAATTAATAGGAAAAGAAAGTAAGTTATTTGTTTATTCTCATGTTCTCTGCATGGGCACAATTAGTATTTCCTTCCTCCTTGTATCCCATTCTTTGTAGAACAAAATAGAGTCCAAGGAAATAGGTATGCTGAGGCAATTTTAGCTGCCAGAATAGAGAGGTATAGATAAGAAAAAATGAGATATATCTGTGGGTTTGAGTTTTCTTCACCTTTTTGTTTTAACCTAGTTCTTAGTTGAGAATCAGTGCTTCCAAGACAAATCCATAAGGAATGGTAAAGACCTTCTGAGTATGTATGTTGCTGACCTTTCCATGTAGACTGCAGTTGATTGTCCTGAGGTCAGGCCGAATCAGAGGAGCTGCAGTTGTCCCACCCACTTCCTGTATTTCCCCCCGAAGGATTGGATTCCTCTCAGGTGCTGCTGTGGGGCATGTCCCCCAGGAATGCTCCTTACGAGCCTGTGGCTAACAGACAAGCCTGTGCAGTCTCTGATATTGGAGTAGTCAAATTCAGGCTGTTAAATGCAAAAAAGAGTAAGATACGTTGCTCTTTGAGGGAAAAGCCAAGTCCTCCTTTAAGGTGGAAACAGGCAAAAAAACAACAACAGAAAACCCTAAAATTATGCATGAAGTGTTCTTGTTGGGTAGGACATCCTGTTCTCTCAGACTCCAGTCTCCCTGCTGCCGGCCAGAGCAGCTTTCATAGGCTGTGGAACTGGGGCCTAGACAGCCTGTGCTTCTGAGACCCAACATTGTTGCAAATAAGGTCATCTGTTTCTCTTGGTGTTTGCCCAAGCATTTGGGTTGAAATCATTTCCATTCACAGAATAATGATTTATTAGAAGCTGAGAAAATGTTGAGGGGAAGGTGGGGCCCTTTGATCTGTTGTTTTGTGCTGCCTGGGTAAGGGAATGGTCAAATTTTTGAACAAACATCAGTGACTAAACTGTGGTTTATCTTGTCCTTAAAAATATAAAAGGTGCTGGTAAATATGGGGAAGAGATGGGGTGATGGGAAGTGAAAGAGCTGGGAAGCAATTGGAAGCAAGTGGGTACATGGTAGACTGTGTGCTGGGGCTGTGGTAGTTACTGCTGTAACCGATCAGCCAGGAGGTGAAAGAACCCCCCTGTGACTGGACAAGGGTCAGCTGTATGGGGCGGTTGGGCTCTACTTCTGGGTTTGAGGGAAGAGAGGGGCCAGCAGCCCTTCCTACTGCATCCAAGGTGGAAAAGAGTCTGGGACTTACCTGGGCCTGCTGTGGAGGGCCCCTCTGAGGGTATAGGAGGCTCCCAGCAGGAGGGATACCTGGATGGTGGGGATGGCTCCATAATCCTCCTGGGGCGGGCCATTTGGAGAAGACCCCGGCTGGAACTGGTGGTAGGGCTCTAGGTAATGTTTCCCTAAGCATCTTTGCTGTGAGCATTTTTACCACAAAACTAATTGGCCATAAAGCAATTTTACCATAAAATATAAAAGCATGAAAAATTAAAAGTCACTTTGATTAGAAAGGACATAATGAAACATGAAAATGAATAACAAAATTAAAAAGAGTTTATTATGAAATACAAAATATTTGAATACATTCAAAATGTATAGTGTAGATTCATGGCTATGCTATACAAGTAACCGATTTTGTCTTGTGGGTTATACCTCAGCACTTGTCTTCAAAGTCTTTCATTCATAATACTCTTTTTTTTTTTGCTTGTTCATTTGTGTCCTTCTTTATTATTGCACTTTTTCTTTTATTTTTTTTGCTAAAATTTCTTCCTTCATTAAGAGAGGTCTCAGTTTCCAAATTCTAGGATGCATATTTGTAACTGAGCTTTGTGTTGCATTGTGAAAACCTTCTACGCTGTCATTTGTTCTTGACATATTGGCATGTGTCTATTGATAGACATTGCAAAGTTCTATGGGAAATGTGGGTTCAAAACTCTGTACCACTGTACAGACCATTATGAGAGCTAAATTTATATAATATAAAAATGGGAGTACTATGTCAGTGGGGAAATAAAACCAAACTTTCAACCAGTTATGTTTTTCTTTCATGGCAAAATTACCTTATAGCCAATTAGTTATACAGTGAAAATGTTTGCAGCAAAAAGTACTTGCAGTAAAAATGTTTATACAAAGGTGCCTACAGAGAAAATACCAGACATGGGTGGGTTGGGAGGTCTAACCTTGGTGTCAAGGATAGGCGTACCTAGCTGGATGCAGAGGAGATATTAAATCCAGCCCACCACGTCCATCCCAGCGCACAGCACCAACCCCACCTGTGCAGTCCCCCGCCTTCCCTTGAGGCGACAAGCCTAACAATGGGTGTGCCCTTTGGTGGTCCTTAACAGAGTTGGTTCAATGGACTTGGGTAGAGCAAGGTTCTCCAGACTTAAATATTCCAATTCAGGCAGCAGAGAGTAGACTGCAAGAGTTATTGGTAGGGCAACCATATCATTATTGTCTAAACCAAGATACTTTTGAGAGTGAAAAGAGGCACAGTGAATAATCATGCAAAAAAAACCCCCAGCAAATCAAACTGTTTTGGACAAACTGGGCTCTATGGTCCTCTTAGTTTCCAGACCATATCTGAGGCTTCTTTGAAGTAAATAAAATATCATTTGCTGGTGGCTACAAGGGTGACTGAATGGCAAATGTAATTCTCCATCAAATCCCTGGGCCGCTGATTCAAGCCCTGAGAATCGCTGCCTGCAGGTGAGCAGTGCCTCCTCCTTGTGCGAGGTAGGACCAGTGTGGCCACACGGTGAGGGGCATCAGCAGGCTTGCCTGTGACTGCCCTGAGCCCAAGACCACATTGTCAATGAGACAGTCCCTGCCCTGCCCACGTCACAGGGATTCTTTGTGCTTTGGGATGTTTCCACGTGACCTTTTGGGATGTGATTCCCACCCCCTTCTGATGGAACCGCTGGCTGCCTCCACTATGCTGAGCAGAAGTCTGTGATAGCATTTGTCATGGTGCAGCGTGATTGACGTCTGCCTGTCTCCTGGGCTGGCAGCTGCCTGGGGGCAGGGCTGTATCCCCAGTGCTGGCTCAGGGCTCTTTGTGCTCTGCAGCCCTCAATGGCCTGAGCTCACCATGCTTTCTTGGCTGTTGCAGGTGGACAACCAAACCGAAGAGAATGACATGAACAAACGGAGACGGAAAGGCTTCCACAACCTGGATGAGGTTCGTGTGTGCAGTGTCAATTTAAACCAAGGCCCATTGCCTGCCAGCCAGCGGCCACAGGCCTGCCTGACGATGACAGCAGTGCTGGCCCTTCCCTCTTTCCTCCTTCCTGAACCACTCGTGTTCAAGCCTGGTTTGATGGAAAAAGTTGGTTCTGGTCCTCTCTCTACTACTAAGTATCTGTGTAACCTTGGAAAACATAACCTCCCAGGGTACAGCTCACATCTGTAAAGTACAGACCATACATTGGAAATGTATGAAACTGCAGGATTTTTGAAGATTTCACAGGACATGTAACATGCCGAGCACCTATGTTAATCAGTATTTAATCACTTTTCATAGGAGGTAGTAAAGAGGCACCAGCAGCCCCACTTTTCTCCCAGCCGCAATTTTTTTCTACCTTTTATGTTTTGTGCACCCTCTTTAAAATGAATGTCCCAGCGCCACAAGCACCACCTTCTGGTGAAGGAAGAAAATTACAGGCTACTTTCTCAAACAATCATGACTCTCTTCTGCTACTGAAAAACTGGTAAGCAGAAGAAGAGAGTACCACTTTCTGCTTCCCCAGGCAGCTCTTTAAAGTGACCTGAGACATATACTTCCTTTGTAGAAGCTGGTCTAATCCCAGAAAAGCAAGCGTAATTCCTGTCAGGGAGCTGTAAGGTGCCGGCTTTACCTTCCTTACTGGCTGATGTCAAAATTATGACATAGAGGCACGTGAGAGAGTTCATATAACACATTGATTCCTGAGTTATAGGACTTAGAAAAGACTTCTATCTTACATGGTTGCAGAGCTATTATTGTATATTTTTGTGACATCATTTTCCTTGTCTAGACTTGCTTCATGTAGAAACCTTGGCCAGGGTCAGGATGCTGGTTCTCACAACAGTGAACTTTATAACAAATAGAGCCACGAGGCCCACCTCAGGGAGTTGGGGGGCTGCCTATTGCTCCCCTCATCTTCTGGGGGGGCCAAAGAAGCATTGATAAGGGTAACTGGAGTTCAGTTCACATCTTAAAGCATGCATAAACAAATTATCCAATGAGCTCAAGCAACCCTTGTCTGAACCTTTTCCAGATCTTCTTTGGGTGGTCCCTTTAAGGGCTATTACCTCCCCATCCTTTGGCTCTTTTTGAGCAAGAAGCCAGCGAATAGGGAGAAATTGAGAGGAGGAAGCAGAGGCTGATCACCAGGGCAGTGGTGACGTTTCATTTCCCCAGCTGGGGGTGTGGGCTCCCGCCTTAAGTGCGGGTGATTTGCTCCTGCCTCTTCCCAAGAAGCTTCCCTCTGATACGTTTTGTGTCAGGTAGAGGTCTTCTCCTGCCTTTCACCCATGGCTTATTTGAAAGGTGTCTGTGCTATTTTTGTTGAAGGCAGCACAGGAGTTAGAGTATGGGAAGAAATCTGGTTTGCACCTGCCCCTTCTGAGAGAGCTCTGGACCATTGTTGGAACCAGCAATTTTGCTTAAAGTCAGATTTAACCAAGCAGTAATTCTGTCTAAATTATAGCTCCTTGAAGTGTGGGCCAAACCAACAGCATTGCCTGGCAGCTGGTTAGAAATGCAAAGTCTCAGGGCCCACCCTGACTACCAAATCTGCATTTGCTTTTGAAGGAGGCCCTCTGGGATTCATGTGCACACCAACATCTGAGAAGTACTGATCTGCATGACCCACTGCCCAGTTGACTTTGGCCTTGTATGAACAGTGACACCCTGTAAACTCATCCCCCTTTGCACTCAAGCCAGTGATGTTCAGAGTTATATTTCCCACTTTGAAATGGGGAATGACTCTCTGGTTTGTGTTTTTCCAACAGTTAAGAGTAGCTATACAAAGTTTCCCATGGACTACTATTCTTAGGGAATCTTTTAAAAAATGTTGGCTCTAACTTGCTTCTTCCCATGAATTTCTTCTAAGTGAAGATACCTTTGTTGTCTTGAGAATGTGGGAGACTCATTGTCTCCTCGGGGAAGCACTGCCCACCTGACATGACTGTCATTTATACTTCTGAGACACATGGGAGCAGATCCTGTGCTAAGGGGGAACAGACATTCAATGAACACTGGTAATTTTCTAAGTTTTGGTTTTAGCACATGAGCCAAAGAAATCTTACATAGAACTCCATTCTATGAAACAGCATAACCAAGTGACCTCAGCCAGCATCTCAACTGGCTTGTCACGTCAGCCTGATATAAAGCAATAAAGGCACTTCACCTCTGTGGCATCCTTCTTCAAAATCTGCAACCCTGGTGTAATAATGAGAAAACATCAGAGCAACCAGTTGAGGGACTTTGTACAAAATAGCTAACCAGTCCCCTTCAAAACTGTCAAGGTCACAAAAGGTAAAGAAAGTTGGAGAAGCTGTTACAGATGGGAGGTGACAGAGGAGTCGTGATGACTAAATGCAATGTGGGGTCCTGGATTACACCTACAAGGACATAAGTGGGAAAACTGGTGTAATCCCAATCAAGTCTATAGTTTAGTCAATAGTACAGTGCCAGTATTAATGTCTTCGTTTTGGTAACAGTCCCATGATTATTCCAGATGTTACCATTAGGTGCAGCTGGGTGAGAGGTATACAGGAATGATCTGTACTATCTTTTTAACTTTTCTGTATATCTAAGATTATTTCAGAATTAAAATCTTGTTTAAAAGAAAGCAGCAACAGAGCAAGACTGGTTAAGTAAGTTGGGAAATGTGAGTCACAATTCACATTCTGTCCAGCACCCAAGCCTGGGTGCACGTACGTGCCCACCCGGGAAGGCGAGTCCTTCCTGTGAACATTATCTCCACTGGGCATCACCTGCTTCTTCTGCCTCACTTTCTCAGGCCAAGGAAGGCATCCCTGTTCAGGAAACTAGCCCCATGTCCTGGGTACCCAGGCCACCTCCTGATATCAGGGTTCCAGGATCCCACAGCCAGTGCACTGATTTGGCTTTCTGCAGCTTGCAGCCTTTCCCAGCCGGAGCGTGGGCTCCAACCAAGAAGGCAGTGGCAGTAAAGAAGGCAGAAACCAGAACAAAGTCAAGTCGATGGCAAGTCAGCTGCTGGCAAAGTTTGAGGAGAACTCTCGGAACCCGTCAGTCCTGAAGCAGGTGAGTCCTGTCAAATGCTTACTGGACCTGCCTTCCTGCTGAGCAGAACCCACTGACAGGCCAGCAGAAATGTTCAGGATAGTGACAGATTTCAGCTATGCCAGCCAGGCCTGGCCCAGGTGAACTGGAGTTTCTCCTAGACCAGGAATAAGACTTTTCTAATAGGGGCCAGACAGCAAAATATTTCAGGTTTTGGGGGCCACTGGATGTCACAGCCACCCAACTGTGCTATTGCCACCTGAAAGCAGCCATAGACGATACAGAAACAAATGTGTGTGACTGCGTGCCGGGAAAACTTTATTTACAAAAACAGGCAGCAGGCTGGATTTATCCTGGGGGCTGTAGTTTGCTGATGCTGGTTCTGCATCGGAGAGGAAGCCCCTCCCTGATTTGGTTTTGCTTTGCACCGTGATTTTGTTGGCAGTCATCTTTGACATGGTACAGCTTGAGGGGGATTTAGAGATGTTGGCTGCCGGGGACTCTAAGTCCCGGTGAGAGACCCGTCCAAACCAGAGGAAACTGAGTCACGGGTCTTCACCCCATGTGGGCCTACAGTAATGGGGACCCAGCTGCCAGGTGTTCTCTGGCTCCCCCTCTCCCGCTTCCCTCCGGTCAGGCCGCAGGACTGTGGAGTGACCAGGGTCCGTGTGGGGCTGTGGGTCAGGCCGCAGACTGAGCTGACTTCCCGCAGACTCAGGTTCGGGGCCTCTGCCACATGGGTCAGCTTACTCCTCTGAATTCCTCTGGGATGTCACGGTCACTGTACAGACGGGATGAGGGCTTAGTTTTTCTTTGGAGAACACCTGTCACATGACAGAATTAGGGTCCTCTCAGGAGGAAGACAGACCCTTGCTCAATTAGGTTTAGAAGCCATTGCAGATGTCTTTCTGGTCTTGATGCAGACCATGCCCCTCCTGGAAAAACTGACCTTCCCCAGGAAGCTAGATTTCATAAGGGGGCCATTTTCCTGACATTCACAATTCTCTGAATTTTCCCTCATTTGCCCCTCCGGGAAGCTTGGCCTCTTGCAGTCCCCAAGTGTTGATGAGTATTTTTTTTCACCAGAAGGACTGTGGAATTCCCATCATCTAGTGGGCAGGAAGCTTTCACATTTGCAGGAGGACTCTGGGGCTGGCTACCCTGCCTGGCATGGGCCCTGGCTGTGCCCCAGGTTTGAGCCCAAAGTAAGACCCCCCTGGGATTCACCTGTTGTCCAAGAGGGAACCCTGGGACTCTTTGTTCCCATGGACAGCAAGCCAGGGACCCAGCTTCTTAGCTGGGTGCTGCCTGGAGGAGCTCAGCCCAGTGCTCTCTCTGTTCCTGCAATCTCTCCCTGCCTCTTTGCCTCTCCCCTCCCTGAGCATCTCAGTCTAACTCGCCTCTTCCTTCATGTTTCCTGCGGCTGCTTCTTTGGATTCCCACCACCTCCCAGGAACGCTGTGTCTCAGGGATAAGTAAGCCTGTCCTGTGCTCCTCCTCCAGCCCTCCGGTTAACTGGCGCTGCCCCAAGCTGGAGGGGCCCACACCCAGCCTGTCACCTCTGAAAAGGCAGGTAGGGCTCTTTCCAGTGGATGCTGTCTTGGAGCCAGAGGGGACGTTGATCTGGGGTGGGGGTTGGGGGCTCAGTGGTCCTCCCTGTACCCCAAGTAGGGCTGACTGTAGATTCTCTGGGAAGGCAGACACAGCTTGAGGCCCACCCTATAGGTAAGAATAACCACATATGCAGCATCTTGGAACAAATGCAGGCAGGACTGTCAATGGGCCAGCGGCCATGCTCCTGCTGCTTTATTTGCCTGAGGAAAAATGGACCGACCATGTGGGGTATTTGGTGTGAGACCCCTGGGTCGCTTAGCCTTATTTGCAGACCACTTGAGTAGGCTGATTTCTAAATCTATGGAAAAGTGGCTGTGATGGTGGAATGGGCTCAGGTGACTGATTGGTTGCACGCCTTTGAAGGGGTGAGGCTGGGGTTGGTGAAGAGCTCCCCTGGTGCCCGAGTAGATGAGGACCTGCCCAGGGCCATGGACTGAGGCTTTTCCCAGCTAGAACCTCTGGGTTTGGAATGTGAACGCAATCACTGTTACTGACCATACCACTCAAAAATGTGTCTGGTCAGCATTAGGAATCCTGTGTTGCTCCTGGGTGGTGGAAATTGAATGAGGTTGATGTGGATAAACTCCAGTGATTTTATGCCTCTGTGTAAGAGTCACTTAGAGAGCTTTTTAAAAGTATCAATATCTGGTGCCCACCTCTGGACCAATTAAATCAGAATATTTGGGGGTTGGGCCCAGACTTGGATGGTTGTTTTTAAACTACCTGGGTGACTTCAGTGTACAGCTAGGATGGAGACCAGGGTTGTACAGGTTTTGACGAGGTGGGTCTGGGTGATTAACAACCTGTGGCTGTTAATGAGAAGGTCAGGTGCTTCTGCTGCAGGTAGTAGAAAGTCACCCCCTGAGGTTAGTTTGGAATCTGACTCAAGGTGGCACTAGTGTGCCCATTGTCCCTGGTCCTTGTGGGGGTCTGTGAAAGGGCCACAGTTGGGAAGGAGGCTTGATTTTCCTTTTCTCCCAGTTCCCCTCGGTGGTTGTGACGGGGCATGTGCTCCGAGAGCTAAAGCAAGTGTCTGCTGGCAGCGAGTGCCCGAGCAGGCCCTGGAGAGCCAGAGCCAAGTCTGACCTGCAGCTGGGGGGGCCGGACCATCCGGCTGCCATGCCTCCTGCCTGCCAGGGAGCGCTGGCCCTCTCTGGGGTGCTGCGGCGGCTGCAGCAAGTGGAGGACAAGATTCTCCAGGTGACGCCTCACCCTCTGCCCTTCCTCTGCCTGTGTCTGGGGTGCCTTCCTCTCCCCTTCTGCCCGGGGGTATCCTTCTCTCGCTGTTCCCTCCCTGTCTTCCTTCCCCCCTGTGTGGTGTGAGAGACAAGCCCAGCTGACTGCCTCCCTGCCTCTCCTGGAGGTCGCCATTGCAGTCTCTGTCACTCTCTTTTTTTCTTTCTCCTTTCTTGCCTTGACTGCAGAAGAAGGCTGAGAATTTGGCCAACAGGGAATTTCACAAAAAGAACATTAAGGAGAAGGCGGCTCACCTTGCCTCGATGTTTGGACACGGGGATTTCCCGCAGGTAAACAAGGGGCTTTCAGAGCCCCAGGAACCCGGATGTTAGACATCCAGCCAGGTGACCACAAATGAGTGTCTGGAGCTTCCTTTCCCCCTTGTTTGCCTTTTATGACATGAAGAACTATTCACTTTTCAAGCCACTAAACAATCTGGCTGATGTCTAAAAAAAGACCCAAATGAGAAGATTCAAAATAAGTAGATAAATCATGACAAAGAGAAAACCAAGGTAGTAAAGTAGGCTCAAGTCCAAGGAAAATGTTACTGAACAGAAACACATGCTGTTAGATCCTGGAAGCTTCTGAATAGGCTCTGAGCTTCCTAAGGGTCAACACAAAGAGGAAAGCTGGTCAGTTACAGGAGTCACCTCCCAGTGCCTTCCAGGTAAAAGCTAACCAGCTGATCATGACATTTTAAGGACAGTGGAGAAACCTCCCTGTGGCCCTGATCAGGGGGCCCTGAATGATGGCAGCAACCACATGCCATACCTGGTGCACTATTTTCCCAAAAGGCAGCATCAGCCAGGAAGGATGGCTTTGCCTTATAATAGGAAGCAAGCCCCCTCCAGGCCAAGTACTTATTTAGAAACTTGCTGAAAAGGAGAGTGTGTGCTTGCAAGGAGATGAAGGAATTGATGATGAGGCCCCGCTGTGCCTGTGTTTCTGCGGTATTCCCTTGCTTGCAGCGAGCCTGGCCTCTGGAACGTGTCCTCTGCTGCTTTCACTCCGTCTCCTCCAGACCTCCATCCCCGGCTACTTGGTGGAGTCATTAGCACAGGAAAGGTGCTTTGCAGTTTGTTCATTTTAGGGATTCCATGCGATTACAGAGGCCCCTCATGTGGTCTCCTGCCCAGAGTAGCCCAGGGTTCTCCTTTCCCAAGCTGGCAGCGGCTACTTCATACCAAGCTCCAGAGTGAGGGCTTCCAGAGTGAGTGCTGGTGTCTGAGGCAGACATAGGAAGCAATAGGATGGGTGCGCTCCAGCTATTTTCGTGTGATGAGGGAGCCAGAATAGTTGTAGTGGGATATAGTTAACCAGGAGCCGGACAGCCCTGCTGGACTCCAAAGACAGAGGCTTCTTTTTGTCCTGAGATGCAGGCCTGGCTGCTGGATGACTGTCCCTTCCTCGAATGCATAGGCATGGGGCTGCATTGCCAAGGCGAGCATCTCTGTGTGTTTCCCCAGGGATAATCACAGTTCCTCTGTTTCTGTTCTGTGCAGAATAAGCTGCCCTCTAAAGGCCTGTCTCATACCCATCCTCCGTCTTCTCCTTCCTGCCTTCCATCTCCTGATGCAGCTGCTAATTCCTCTCCATCAACTGTTGACTCTGTTTCTCCTGCCAGAAAGGTAGCTGTCCTGAATAATCCACTTCCCCTATTCCCTGCATGTTCTGAGATGTTCTCATGCTCTGCTTCACCTACACAGACAAACATCTGGAGCTTGACTTGGCTGGGATGGAAACTTGTAAGATACTTTATAACAGTCTTGGACTCAGTTTTGTTTTTGTATTGGAGCAAGCAACACCCACAAACTGTTGAACAGCGCTTGTTCATCTGGCAGACTTTACCTGAGGACCCACCATATGCCAGCCTCTGTGCCAGATGCTGAGAAAACCAACAGGAGGCCATGCAGTCCTCTCACTACAGTTCAGATGGCAAACAGCTTATTAGCATAGAAATAAGTAACATTTGACCATATAAAATTGCCAATATTTGGCTGTTTCTTGACCTAACAACACAGCAGTTTCACCTAATATAATACTCTCCATTAATTCTGTGAGAGGTTAAAAGGGCCAGGTTATGGTAACCTAGAGGCGAGAAGCCTGGGAAAGATTCACAGAGGAGGTGATATGGGAGCCAAGTAGAAGGCTCTGTGGGAGGAGGTAGGGGAAGAGTGTTTGAGAAAGGGCCTAGCACGTGCAAAGGAAGGCAGACAGGACCGACATGAATGGAAAGACAGAATTCTGGTGCATGTTAATTTGGGAGGCAGGGTAGAGGTTACTTGCTATCGTGAGAAAGGTCACTGGCATTACCCTTGACAGGACGATGAGGGCCAAGGGCCCCTGGGCACAGACAGGCAGGGGCTGCTGCTCTTGGCTGGGCAGCGGGCCCACACCTGCTTCTCTGCCTCCTGGCCCATCCTTGGCTAGCGCTGGTCAAGGCCCTCTCTTTCTCTGCTTCTCTTTCGTCCTCAGGGAGGCCCAGCTTGGTCACTGCCATCTCAGAGTTGAGGGCAGAGTTCAGGCAAGAAAAGCCACCACACTTCCCAAGTTCCCCAACTTTGTTTCCAGGAGGTATTAGTTCTCTAGTGATGGCAAGGGGTGACCTTCCCCGGTGCATGCTGGGCCACCAGAGTCTGACAGACACTTCTTGTCAGTGGGCATATCTCCTGTCACGTCATCACATACTCCGTTGAGGCCCCTGGCTGCTTCTCCACTGGGCTCTTCAAGCAGCTTTACACCAGCATCACTCATTTAGCCAATGACTGAATATTCATTCATTCAACAAATATTTATTGAATGATAGCTCTGTGTCAGGCATTTCAGGCTCCTGAGATATGCATCCATGATCAGGAGTTACATTGCTGCCCTGATGAGGCTTGTATCCTTGTAGGGGGAAATAAACAATCAACAATAATATGATATATAAGTAAATTATATACTATATGAGAAGATAAGATGATACTTCCTATGGAATACTTAGAGTGGGGACCAGGGACCTGGCATGCTGGGGAAAGGTAGCAATTTTATATGGGGTGGCAGGGAGATTCTTCCTGGGACAGAGAATTAAGCAGGAGCAGAGCCACAGATAGAAAAACAAAGGTGCAGGGAGGAGACTTGTGCTCAGGGCTCCTGTTACCAGCCCAGAGGCTGTGTCCATGTAGAACCCCACCACACCCAGGCATCAGGAGGACTGCAAAGGGGGTTTGCTTTGGGACAGCCAATCCCAGGTCTACTGGCCCCCACCTCTGCAGCTCTGTTCTTTGTTTTTCCTAGGGTGTGGCAGAACAATCACCCCATTTTCTCTTATCCCATCTCCCGAGCCAGCCTTGGCCATCAGGTGATGGTGTAATCAGGCTATTTTCACAGCGTCTGGCTTATTAATTACAGGCTGATGTGCCTTTCACAGTCTGCCTGGGAATGACTGGGGAGTCCTTGGGAAAGTCCACCCTGGGGCTCCGAGCAAGTCACTCACCCTCTCTGTACCTTAGTTTCTCCATTTGTAAAAAGGATTCTGGGTGGATTAGACACTCACAGATCTCACTTTCAAGTCATGTAGGCAGTAGGGATGGAGTGGTAAATTTCCAGTGTCAAGCAGTCTTGGAAAGAATATTGCCAGCCACACAGGCCCCCTCCAACTTACCTCCCTCTCCCGTACCCCACGCCACCATTGATTCAACTCTGGGTTTTGCACTTCAGAATTGGGCAGAGTGACAGCCTCCTGTGAAGAGAATTGGCTGCCCCTCAAAATAGATGGCAGTCTGGTGGAGCTCAGGGAGCCTGTACCTTGTGGGGAGGCTGGGGCCCTGGAGCTTCTTCCCAGCAGATTATGGGCTGCCCTGATGGCCCTGTGACCCAAGTTTGCCTCAGTCTGGAGAGCCAGAAGAAGGAAAATGCGTTTGGAATTGATGCATCGTCCTTGGGCACCTCCTGGCAGGCAGCATATCTGTCTTCCCGTGTAGAGCCCTACATCCCAGTTCTGAGGATCCAGGCATAATCACCTCCTCATGAGAACAGAACTAGCCAAACTTGTCACCAGGAACACATTACAGAGAGGCAAGCTTGGGCCCCCAGTTATGAGAGATGTAGCCAGGGCTCTGCCTTCAGACCACACTTGCCTGCCCTTTCAGATTGACGGTTTATCACAGTGATGCTGCTGGGGTTCCCTACAGGTACAGGGAATCTTAAGACCCTCTCATTTGGGGCCCAGATTCTTCCCAGAGTCTTGTCTTTCAAGGCCTGGGACTATGGGATCACATCCAGTCTTCTCTCCCCCTAGCACCAGTGACTCATTCATGCCATCAAACCAGCCCTCCTATGGTGGTGTCAGCCCCTTAGCCACCATCAGTCAGCCTTTTTTTTAAGCAGGGAGGCCACTGCTGATTTGGCCTCTGGCATGACTCCTAGCCATTTGCCAATGCTGGTGAGCTCTTGCAAGAACAAGATGGCTGCATGTTTGTACAGCTGAGCAAGAGAGACAGCCTCACTGGGCAGGGGTGGAGAGACTGTGGTTTAGTCCTGGGTCAGAAGAGTACAAATGTACATTGCAAAATGAGCTTTCCCTGTCCTTGGGGGTGTTTGTTTTAAAACTGGATTTGCAGAGTTTACTCTAGAGATTTGCATATTAGAGGGAAGCTGGGTGAGTCTTAGCTGGGCAATGTGCCTTTGTTTCATCTTATACAAGGATAGATCTCAAGACCACTTCCAACCTCATTGCCCTCTCTGTGCCAGAGATAGACAGCCCTTTGGAGGTATCCTGCATGCATCCCAACCTGGAGAATTTTAATTTTCAGAGTGCTGGTGTGTCTCAGGGAGGCAGGGTGCTATATGGAGAATAATATGGACTTGGAATCACACTTGGGTTCAGAGGACAAATTACTGTGTGACCTTGGGCAAGTTAGTAGACCTCTCGACCTTAGTTTCCTAACCTATAGAATATACATAGAGATGACAGCAGCTACTCCTGAGGGTGACTGGAATAATGCAATGGCCTATGTCATGTGAAAATGCCTGAAGTATCCAGTAAATGTGCCCCTTCCCCAGTGAAGAGAATTCCAGAAGAAAGATCATCTACCTAAGATACATGTTGATTCCCCTCTTTCTATAGGCAAAGTCACCTTCAGGTTTCCATTGGCCATCCCAGTTGCTTAGGAGTAGTGAGGCCTTAGGTGAGTTACAGCCTCCCTGAACTCAGCTGCCCCATCTGCGAGGGGGTTATATCACAAGGTCACAAGGGTTGAACACCCATGACCAGCAGCACAGGTAGGTACAAGCAGGGGTGCCCACAGGGAGGTCACAGCCCCAAAGGCCGGCCTGTGTATCAGCTCTGAGGGTGTCATTTCTGGGCCCCCTCAAACAAGGCAGTTTGATCTTCACCCTCCCTTTCCCTTGCCCTGAGCTTTTAGCTGAGGACTCAGCCCGTGGCCTATCCTCGAACGTTTCTCATCCTCTGAGGACTCCTCAGCGAGGAATGGCTTTGCTCAGGTGGCCCAGGAGGCCTCCTCTGGCTCTGCCTGTTGAAACCTCCCCCTCCCATTAGCCCTCAGCTCCAAGGCTGGGAAACTCTACTCTCATCCCGGCCTGACCCGGGTGGGCTTCCTGATGCTCATGGCGGGCCAGGTGGCCACAGGTGGCCCAGCTCTGTGGAGAAACACGCTCTGGACACCTGGTGTTCTTGGCTGCATTCCAGGACCAAGGCGGGGAGTTACCATTGTTTGGACACAAATGAGCATGGGAGCCTGCTTCCTCCCTCATTGAGAGCATCCGCCCTATGCCAGGAAGGCAGAGATGAGTAAGACAGGGTTGGGACATCAGGGAGTGCAAACCTGAGGCGAGATAAGCCAGCTCAGATCTGGCAGGGTGAGAAAGGCACTAACGTCCACACAGAGATTGCCATATTCTGAGCTGAGAGGGACAGGACTGCCTCTTTGGAGGTCCAGCCCCATCTTCTGCAGCCTCTGGTGATGGTGCTTGTGACAACAGTTATGTCAGCATGTTTGAATCTGGGTTGACTCAGTGGAGAGAAGCCAGTGCCCATCCTGGGTGGGCCATATTGTTCTTACTTGAGCTGAGGAGGAAACCCAACAACCAAGAGTTCCAACCAGTTTGAAGACCATCTAAGAAAAGAGAAAAGAATTTCCAGGACAGGAAATGTGTAGCTGTACCAACAACGGCAATGCTTTGGGCTCTTTTAACTATCTGCCAGGTGGCTCCTGGGAGCCCAGCACCCTGCGAGGTCTGGCCTAGATTCTTCGGTGACTCTTTTTTGCAGCACTGTGAGGATGGTGGTGGTCTCCCCATTTCACAGATTAGGAAGTTATGAGGCTCACAGAAGGGCAGTGGTGTATGTGAGGTTAATCTAATATAGTAAGAGATGAGGGACTGCCTGAAATGTCTGACCATTCTAGCTCGTTCTAATTAATTAGCTGAAAAATTATTAGAATTCAAAAGGGAAAAAAGGTAGTGAGAAATGCCCCAGTTCTTCAAAATTAAAATATTGAAAGATACATAAGGGCTGCAAAAGCGATCCTGTGACCCTCTAAAATGACCAAGTCTTAAAAAAACTAGTGACTGGGACGTGATCATTTTTGGTCAAATCTTTGCATTTGGACCAACTATTCTCAGCCAGATTGTAAGCTCTTCTCTTGACCAGCCCTCCCAAGGAGCATATATGGCTTACCTTTCAGGGCATGAAGCTCCTTTCTGAGAACCTCTGGATCTTACTCTGAGGTCAATACCAGGATGAGTTTTCTGGAATTTTCTCCATGAGTTGAAGATCTCTTTCTTTCTTACAAGAGCCTGGTAGTTCCCCCCCATCAGCTAGTGCATTGCCACTTAAAGTCTGGTCCACGGGCAGGTACTGGACTGTGACCCAATGAGCACAGCAGCTGAGGGTAAACATTAGGCAGTTGTAGAATAATTTGACATTATCACATCTCCAGTGTGTGGTCATAATCCTAATAATTCATTTGTATTGTATCTGTGAGTATCAGACCACAGTGGATTAGCAACTGAAATAAGAAAAAGCAAATCCTGGTGGTCATTCACCACTGATAGTTCAAGGAGCACTGAGCTGGCACAGATCTGGTTGGTCGTATTCTCACTGCCCTGGAGCCAGTAAAGCGTCCTGTTGCTAGGGAGCAGGTCACCCATGATCTCCAGGGCAATGTTTGCCTCCGTGAGGATCTTTGGAGTGGGCTTCAGAGACCACCTCTTATCCCTTCAGACAAGTTCTTCACCTCCTTGTCTCCCTGTAACTTTCTCTCCGGAAATCCCAGTCCACCTCTTGGTACTGGCCAGTGGTGATTCTGGGATGGTTTCCATCACGTTGGAAAGGGCATGTGGGAGACCCAGTACTGCTCTCCTTAGTATTGCCCTGCTCTTGCTTCATTACACTTAAGAAAGCTGCTGTCCCAGGGTGAGAATCTTGTGGCAACTGGGAGAAAGGAGTCTTTTTGGTCTATAATGAAAGACCAGGTGTGCTGTGCATCCTGGATCCCCTGGCCAGGTGACCTGCTCAGCGCCCTGTGCTGGTAACGCAACTGAGCAAGCCCTCACCCTCACAGATGTGTTTTAGCAACATGCTCTGGCAATTGTATAGCCCTCTGCTTGTTTCTGTAATTGCGCCTAAGTTAGGATTGCACAGAAGCTCAGCAGCACCCATTACTTACTAGCTAAGTAGTTAATAAGATCTCATTAGGGACTTGCATTTAAAACCCAGAAAGCACTATCTTGCTCTCTGATAACTCAAGGGAGGTAGTAATTGCATGGGGGTATCATGGCATCACCATGGTGCCTTTCTGGGAGAGCACCAAAGAGCCAGTTCACACACTGGGCCAGTGGAGGATGTCACGTGAGGGCAGCATGGGCCAGGCGGTAATTCTGACCTCCTGTGCCTTCCCTCCCTCTTTATTTTGATGTTAACCCAGGAAGTACTTGGTATTCTACAACCCCTATCTACGGGGCCTATGTTGAGAGTCCAAGGAGGGGATGGAACATCAGGCCAATAAGGACTAATTGTCCTGAATCAATGCACCTGAACCTTTCTTGGAAGCCGGAACCAAGTTTCTTGGCATTGTGAAATCCTGAAAACAGCAGAGGACGTGCTTGGAAGCAGAATCCTAATCACTCTCACAGTCCTCACTGGGCCAGCTTGGGAGGCTAGGGTGGAATAGGGTTGGGGGCTGAGTGGTCTGGCTGCTGCTGCTGCTGGGAACAGGCAGGCTTTGTAAAGTCTGAGGAGGTCCCACCTGTGTGGGTCACAGGGTCAGGTTCCCAGCAGGCCTGCCGCCACATACTCTGCAGTCACCAAGAGTGCCGCACATGGTCTGCAGTGACTGTCCCGAAGTCACTGTTAGTGTTGGAGCTCCCTTCCTGAGGAAGGGAGTGTCTTTTGGGTCTTGTCATTCTCCCCGTCTGCTTGGCACCCCTTTTTTCCTTCTTCCTCCCCTGCAGTGCCTATGTATTTGCTGGAGCCCAGTGAGTTGGCCTTGGGTTCTGAGGATGGGCACTGCTGCCCAGGGTTAGGAAGCGGTGGGAGCCTGCTGCCATTTGCTTCGCTGTTCCCTGGACATCCTGCTTTGTATTTGAGGCTTTCACAGCAGATTAGATGTGGCCTCCCAAGAGTAGTGTTGGGTTTAGTTTGAGAGCATTTCTCTTCCCACACACCCAAATCACTGCTGTTTGTTACTGTGATGGGTGTCAAAGTGTGCCTTCAACCAAAATTGCTGCTCTCTGGCCACATCTGCCAGAAGCTGGATTCAGTGGCTGGAGAGGAGCCCCCCTCCCACCTCTCTCCGGGTCTTGGGACCAGGAAAAGTGTTCACAGGATCTCATACTGTGCATATTTGCTGCCTTGAAGAGGAGCCTGTAATATTTCCTAGTGGGCTTTTGGTGCTGCTGGGAAAAGGGGTAGCAAGTTGGGTTTACTGGATGTGTATGTGTGATTGCACCTTGTGTGCTTGGCTGTCAGCTCCCAACATTCTCCAGCTCCGTGGCACAGTGGGGCCCCAGGCTCTCTCATAGGTGGGCATGGGCCATCCTGTCTTCAGGAGCACAGGTACCCACAACCCACCAGGGCCAACGTGGAGCTGACCTGCCCAGCTTGGGGACTTCTGGGCACTGCTCCCTGGTGCCTACAGGGGAGCTCCCCATTGTGCACCCTCCTCCTGCCCAGTATGGACTGGTTCACTCCATTCAAGTCACTGCTTTTGCTGACAAGGTGGTCTATGGTCCTGGCCTAGAGGGACTCAGTTCATATGTAGCCATTGCTCTCTGGGGACATGGCTGCTGCAAGGCAAGGTGGGGCCTGCTGATTACAGAGGAGGCAGGGAGGGAGGAGTCAGTTCATCTAGGCCAGGTCCTGCCAAGTGCAGGACACTGACATGCGTTCACTTGCTTCTTACCGCAAATCCATGCAGCAGACCCTTTTATCCCCATTTTGCTAAACGAGGAGCCTGAGCTCTGAAGTCGAGAGCTTTGTGCCCAGTCTTGGAACTGGTTCTCGGTGGAGCAGGCTCCTAGCCCTTCCTCCAGGTCTGTGCAGCCCACTGCCCGCTGAGAAGCATGCAGCCCTCTCAAGAAGACCGGTCTTGCGGCAGGGCAGCTGCAGTTCAGCTGTCAAGATTGGTTCCTTAGTGTGAAGGTGCCTGGGCTGGGGGTCAGGAGACCTAAATAGAGTCCTGAATCATAATTATTTTCTAAATGAATCCTCTCTCCAGGATTCATTTACCCTATCTGTAAACTGAGAAGCTCGATGAACTCCTGAATGCATCCCTAAATTTACGCCATCTCTGAACTGAGAAACTTGATACATCCCCGAAGGATGTAGTTTTACAAGTCACCTGACTCACCCAGGCCACAGGGCTCCATTTCTTTCCCTTTCTCCATCTCCAGAGTGCCCCCTGCCTGCTCCAGGCTGGTTTTGCCTCTCCTGGGACACTGGATGTTCTTTGCATGTGGGTGTGGGGGCCTCTCCCACATCCAGCCTGCTTGTGTTTTCCTTCTTGGTGCTAACTGGCTTCTACCTTTGTCTCCATCTCCTCTGCCTCTGCTCTTGGATAGCTGACGGTAGGGAAGGTATCCAGTGGAATAGGGGCTGCAGCTGAAGTCCTGGTCAATCTGTACATGAATGATCACAGGCCTAATAAGGCCCAGGCCACCTCTCCAGACCTGGTAAGGATGTACACCCCTCAGCCTTCACCCTCAGACCCTGGCTTCGGCTCCTAGGGAGGTCACATGGGAGAGGAGGTCCAGGCCCACCCAAGGCTCCCCTTCTAGTGGAACAGAGCAGAGGGTAGAGGAAAGCTGCATTTCCTTACAGACAAACCTCACTTGGCTCCCTTGTGAGTCATTTCACAAGGCAGAGAATCTTCCCTACTGTGTGTGGGGCTCTGGCGGACTCAGTGAAAAGGCCATGAGAGGCCATCCATACAGTCACATGTTGCTTATTGTCAATGTTTAGTGCCCAATCTGAGTAGCCCTTTTCACTGGATTGAAAATTCGGTAGGGGAGAACACACCCCTTTGCTTTGCATTCTCCCTTTCTCCAAATGAGGCCACTCACAGCCATCACTGATTTGAATTGGCAATTCGAATTGTTTTCCTTTTGCACCTTCCCTTGGAATCACCCGCTCTCCCCTGCCCTGGCGCTTACCCTTCACTCTGTGTTTAGGATTTGATTGGCAGTAGGATGTAGCCCCTCCCTTTTCTGCAGTTCTCTTGAACAGCTCTGATGCCACACGCTTTACTTGCCTGATCCAAATCACTGCAGGGGGACAAGGATGTATAAAACATTCTTTCAGTGACCTCACTGTAGATCCAGGCAACACTTAGCCCCTAGTACCGAGTCCTGGGACAGTCACTGAGCAGGCCTGTTTGTGAGGGATGCCCACTCTGTCAGACCAGGAGCCCTCATTCCCACTGCAAAACCAGAGTAGCCAGCATGGAAGGACCCCGGCCCCGGTCCCCTTGTTGCTGGCTGGCCTTCTGGAGTGGCGTGAACAGCAGCCCCTGCAGGGTGAGGGTGTCTGCAGGGAGCAAGTCTCCCACCCCCACTCCTAGCTGTAGTGCGTGCAGTGACATGAGCAGCAGAGAGAAGCCCGCGAGGTCTCCATGATTCAGGCTGGAATCTAAACTCCCAGGTCTCCATCTGAGGTGTTAGTGGTAGTCAATGGCAGCCCTAACACACTGCCGTGCTTTCCCAATGCCCTGTGTCCCCAGGAATCTCTGCGAAAGGCCTTTCCCCTGAACCTGGGTGGCAGCGACACCTGTTCCTTCTGTAAGAAGCGTGTGTATGTGATGGAGCGTCTGAGTGCAGAGGGTCACTTCTTCCACCGAGAGTGCTTCCGCTGCAACGTCTGTGCCAGCACCCTGCGCCTGGCTGCCTACGCCTTCGACGTTGATGAAGGTAACCCCAAGGGGCCAGGGACAGCACTGGGCCCTGGCCGGGGATCCTGTCCTGCTAGAGGCTCTGGGCTGCTCAACACTTCCTGGGGCATATGGTGTCTTCAGAAAGCTGTTCAGGGAGCAGGAGGGCCTGTTAGGCTGCCTGTGGTGGGCAGGGGTCACTGAGGGAAGAGGAGGCTGGGGTACCTGGGGTGCCCCAGCATGGGTGAGCAGCGACAGTGTGCTGAGAGCTTTCTACACATTCAGTCTCACCACCTCCCAATCCCCCATGTGGTGGAGAAAAAATTAAACCTGCTAACCTAGTAACATGCTGGATACCACATCTGGCATGTAATAAGGGTTCAATAAATGATGGCATACTAATGTTATGATTTACGAAGTGTGTTTTATAAGAATAACCATAATAGCAGCATCCCCTCTGATAAGTGGCCCACCAGAGGCCATTAATGAAGGAATCACAGTCATTGGAATGAGCGATTATTTTCTATTTTCAGCACTTGGTCTTACACTGTCATACGATGTGAGGCAGGGTAGCACGCTGTTCATACTGCCAAACCCTCAAATCGTGGCTGTACCCCTACCAGCCAAGTAACCTCAGTCCCATCACCTCACCTCTGGGTCTCTATTTCCTTGTCTGTAAAATGAGAATATTAATAGTTCTTAGCTCATAAGGTTGTTGTGAGCTTGTTGACATGAATTAATTCATGGAACTACTTAGAAAAGTGTCTGGTATCCTACATAAGTGTTACCTATTCTGATCATTATTATTGTCACTATTGTTATACTATGGTAGCAGTGAGGAAAGAAGGCTTTTCTGGAAAGCACCCAATGGTCCTGGCTAGTGGCCTTCACCTGGGTCCTTTCTTCCCCTTCACTGCTGCCATCTGTTTTGAGCCTTTCCCACCCCCAGGGGTCCCAGAAAGGAAGAGCAACTAGAAATGGTACTGATCCTCAAAGCTGTCCATTTTACTGCCTGGCAACTGGCCTTGGGAAGAGACTTGGCGTCGGTGTGATTTGGGGATTATCTGAGGGTTTCATCCCCATCCCTGGGAGCACGCCTGCTGCTGCAACCTGCCTCTAGGCCAGCAAGGCATCCTGCTGCCATTTCTTTAGGCAGGTGACAGAAAACACTTCCCAAGTTTGAGCCATCTTGGGCTTATCCCCCTCGTTGGCATTTTCTGACTTAGAGAGTGGCAGGCACTTGGCTTGTGTCTGCTCTGGCTCTGGTTTACAGGAGAAAAACCTGTGTGTGCGTGTGTTTCTTTTTAGGCAAGTTTTTCTGCAAATCTCATTTCATTCACTGTAAAACCAATAGTCAGCAACGGAAGAGACGGGCAGAGTTGAAGCAACAGAGAGAGGTATGTTTTATCTTTACAGTGCTGGTGGGTGCCACAGCAAAGGCTCCTGGGTAGGAGGTTTTCAAGGGCCCCTCCAGGTTATGGCCCTGGAGGGATTGAGACTCACAGATGAAGAAGAGAGTCAGTACTCTGTGGCGTTTGCCTCAGGCTGTTGAGCCAGCCTCTGGGTTTGTTCCATTCTAGAGACAGCTCCTGGGAGAGTGGCTGTGCTGACTTCTAGTGAAAAGCCCAGAAGAGCTTTCCATGTGCCAGGGAGGGGACTGCAGCTCAGATACGCAAAAGCTACATGCTCCCCCATGCCTGGGTTCCATGTGCCCACAGGACACTGTTTGCAGGAACGCCTATAAGTCCTTTCCCCAGGCTCTTAGATGTCAGCAAAGTGACCGGCCTGCTGAATGTGTGGCCAGCTTGTGATAGCGCCCCCTCTGGCCGCTCTTAGCAAATACCTTTTCTATGGCTTGATTGAGCCCCCACCACCAGCAAACACTCACAACTTACCGACTTTTTTCTGGTTGCACAAGTATTATAGGTTTAATGTAGAAAAACAGGTAAGTAAATGAAAGTACAGTTGACCCTGAACAACCCAGGGGTTAGGAACGCTGACCCCTGCACATTTTTAAATCTGCATATAACTTTTGACTCCCAAAATCTTACACCACTAATAGCTACTGTTACTACTGTTACCACCACTACTAATAGCTTCTAGTACCACTGTTGACCGGAAGCCTTACTAAAAACATAAACAGTCGATTAGCACATTTTGTATGTTGTATGTCTTATATTCTATATTCTTAGAATAAAGCAAGCTAGATAAAAGAAAATGCTTTTTTTCAAATTGTTGTAAATCTCCAAAAACTTTCCAGTATATTTGTTGAAAAGGATCCACATGTTAGTGGACCCGTGCAGTTCAAACCTGTGTTGTCAAGGGTCAACTGTATAAAGAAGGAATGTTAAATAACCCATTGGCACTCTACCCTGAGAAAACCATAATTAACATTTTGTAGCGTTTCCTTCCAGACTTCTTTATATGTGAATGTATTTTAACTCAGCTAGAATCGTATTGCCAGTTTTATATCCTTTTTTCCCTAACAGTATGTCAAGAACAGTTTCCCATGATATTAAAAATTCTTTTGGAGCATAATTTTTGATGCCTGTGAAAGACAGGTGATAATTTAATGAATCCCGTATTGTAGGATGTTTATGTTTTGTTTTTTTTTGTGAGGGCATCTCTCATATTTATTGATCAAATGGTTGTTAACGACAATAAAATTCTGTATAGGGGAGTCAATGCTCAATGCACAATCATTAATACACCCCAAGCCTAATTTTCGTCAGTCTCCAATCTTCTGAGGCATAACAAACAAGTTCTTACATGTAGAACAAATTCTTACATAATGAATAAGTTACATAGTGAACAGTACAAGGGCAGTCATCACAGAAACTTTCAGTTTTGCTCATGCATTATGAACTCTAAACAGTTCAAATATGAATACTCATTTGGTTTTTATACTTGATTTATATGTGGATACCACATTTCTCTCTTTATTATTATTATTTTTAATAAAATGCTGAAGTGGTAGGTAGATACAAGATAAAGGTAGAAAACATAGTTTAGTGTTGTAAGAGAGCAAATGTAGATGATCAGTGTGTGCCTGTAGACTATGTGTTAATCCAAGCTAGACCAGGGCAATAAAACATCCACGTATGCAGAAGATTTCTCTCAGAACAGGGGGGGTGAGGTTCTAAGCCTCACCTCTGTTGATCCCCAATTTCTCACCTGATGGCCCCCCTGCGACTGTGCCCGTCTTAGGTTGTTCCTCCCTTGAGGAATCTTACCCGTCTCTGGCTAACCAGTCATCTTCCGGGGCCATACAGGGAAATGTGAAGTTGGTAAGTGAGAGGGAAGCCTTATTGTTTGAAAAGGTTAGCTTTTTACTTCTTTGCATATTTATGCCCTGTGGCTTCTATGCCCAGCATTTGTCTTGAGGTATCTTTACCACTTGGAAGAATTATGATACTCGGTAAATTTGATATGAGGCACGAATTTTATTTAAGGGTTGTAATTAGGAAGGAAGAAGAAAAGCTATAGAAGTAGCAGGTGGAAGAAAACATGGGAAGATTGATTATTTCTTTGACATATCTTCTTGTAGAGTAACTTCAGCATATATAGGTTTTAAGCTACTACTTAAATTGTGCACACACATTAACATAATAGGAGTATAGTTACATAACCAAAGCATATCTGTAATTACCAGCCATCTCCAGTGAAACCAAGAAAACCAGTTAGGCACCTTAGGCATTTGTGAAAACTTATCTATAATATGGTGGATATCGTCCAACTGAACTTGAACAGTCTGAGAGAAATCAGACAAATTAAAACAACCCATTCCTGGGGACTGTTCACATGCCATATGTTCTTTTAACAGTAAATAGTCTGTAGTTGTAAGACTTTGGAGCACTACAATTTGCACTTCTCCAAATTCTTGGTTGAGTTCCAACAGTATAGATCCAGTCAAATTTGTTGTTTTACTGTATGCACAGGCCAGCTTAGATATCTCCTTCCTCATTCCCATGGCAAGTCCAGGAACTGGTGGAATGAGTGCATCTATAGCTGTAGCAGTGCGTGGATCTTTGTTGGGGTTTTTTGATGATCATCTTCTGGCATGAGTCTTCCAGAGAGTGCTGATGTTGGAAGTTCTTTTTCATATCGTATCTTAGTTCATTTTCGGGGTAGCCCAATTAGGCTTTGATCCTCTGTATAAACACAAACAGACCCTTTGCCTACACTTTTATATGCCCTTTATACCCTTGTGTAGAACTCGTTGGAGGTTACCACACAGGAACTGCCCTTTTTTTTTTTTTTTTTTGCTTTGTTTTTGGTATCACTAATCTACACTTACATGACGAATATTATGTTTACTAGGCTCTCCCCTATACCAGGTCTCCCCTATAAACCCCTTTACAGTCACTGTCCATCAGCATAGCAAAATGTTGTAGAATCACTACTTGCCTTCTCTGTGTTGTACAGCCCTCCCTTTTCTCCTACCCCCCATGCATGTTAATCTTAATACCCCCCTACTTCTCCCCCCCCTTATCCCTCCCTACTCACCCATCCTCCCCAGTCCCTTTCCCTTTGGTACCTGTTAGTCCATTCTTGAGTTCTGTGATTCTGCTGCTGTTTTGTTCCTTCAGTTTTTCCTTTGTTCTTATATTCCACAGATAAGTGAAATCATTTGGTATTTCTCTTTCTCTGCTTGGCTTGTTTCACTGAGCATAATACCCTCCAGCTCCATCCATGTTGCTGCAAATGGTTGGATTTGCCCTTTTCTTATGGCTGAGTAGTATTCCATTGTGTATATGTACCACATCTTCTTTATCCATTCATCTATCGATGGACATTTAGGTTGCTTCCAATTCTTGGCTATTGTAAATAGTGCTGCAATAAACATAGGGGTGCATCTGTCTTTCTCAGACTGGATTGCTGCATTCTTAGGGTAAATTCCTAGGAGTGCAATTCCTGGGTCAAATGGTAAGTCTGTTTTGAGCATTTTGATGTACCTCCATACTGCTTTCCACAATGGTTGAACTAATTTACATTCCCACCAGCAGTGTAGGAGGGTTCCCCTTTCTCCACAGCCTCGCCAACATTTGTTGTTGTTTGTCTTTTGGATGGCAGCCATCCTTACTGGTGTGAGGTGATACCTCATTGTAGTTTTAATTTGCATTTCTCTGATAAT
This sequence comes from Manis pentadactyla, assembly GCF_030020395.1. Classification (NCBI taxonomy): domain Eukaryota; kingdom Metazoa; phylum Chordata; class Mammalia; order Pholidota; family Manidae; genus Manis; species Manis pentadactyla. The sequence continues at coordinate 52,233,566 of NC_080027.1, forward strand.
TAGCGATGTGGAGCATCTTTTCATGTGTCTGTTGGCCATCTGTATTTCTTTTTTGGAGAACTGTCTGTTCAGTTCCTCTGCCCATTTTTTAATTGGGTTATTTGTTTTTGTTTGTTGAGGCGTGTGAGCTCCTTATATATTCTGGACGTCAAGCCTTTATCGGATGTGTCATTTTCAAATATATTCTCCCATACTGTAGGGATCCTTCTTGTTCTATTGATGGTGTCTTTTGCTGTACAGAAGCTTTTCAGCTTAATATAGTCCCACTTACTCATTTTTGCTGTTGTTTTCCTTGCCCGGGGAGATATGTTCAAGAAGAGGTCACTCATGTTTATGTCTAAGAGGTTTTTGCCTATGTTTTCTTCCAAGAGTTTAATGGTTTCATGGCTTACATTCAGGTCTTTGATCCATTTTGAGTTTACTTTTGTATATGGGGTTAGACAATGGTCCAGTTTCATTCTCCTACATGTAGCTGTCCAGTTTTGCCAGCACCACCTGTTGAAGAGACTGTCATTTCGCCATTGTATGTCCATGGCTCCTTTATCAAATATTAATTGACCATATATGTCTGGATTAATGTCTGGATTCTCTAGTCTGTTCCATTGGTCTGTGGCTCTGCTCTTGTGCCAGTACCAAATTGTCTTGATTACTATGGCTTTATAGTAGAGCTTGAAGTTGGGGAGTGAGATCCCCCCTACTTTATTCTTCTTTCTCAGGATTGCTTTGGCTATTCGGGGTCTTTGGTGTTTCCATATGAATTTTTGAATTATTTGTTCCAGTTCATTGAAGAATGTTGCTGGTAGTTTCATAGGGATTGCATCAAATCTGTATATTGCTTTGGGCAGGATGGCCATTTTAATGATATTAATTCTTCCTAGCCACGAGCATGGAATGAGTTTCCATCTGTTAAGTGTCCCCTTTAATTTCTCTTAAGAGTGACTTGTAGTTTTCAGAGTATAAGTCTTTCACTTCTTTGGTTAGGTTTATTCCTAGGTATTTTATTTTTTTTGATGCAATTGTGAATGGAGTTGTTTTCCTGATTTCTCTTTCTGTTGGTTCATTGTTAGTGTATAGGAAAGCCACAGATTTCTGTGTGTTGATTTTGTATCCTGCAACTTTGCTGTATTCCGATATCAGTTCTAGTAGTTTTGGGGTGGAGTCTTTAGGGTTTTTTATGTACAGTATCATGTCATCTGCAAATAGTGACAGTTTAACTTCTTCTTTACCAATCTGGATTCCTTGTATTTCTTTGTTTTGTCTGATTGCCGTGGCTAGGACCTCCAGTACTATGTTAAATAACAGTGGAGAGAGTGGGCATCCCTGTCTAGTGCCCGATCTCAGAGGAAATGCTTTCAGCTTCTCGCTGTTCAATATAATGTTGGCTGTGGGTTTATCATAGATGGCCTTTATTATGTTGAGGTACTTGCCCTCTATTCCCATTTTGCTGAGAGTTTTTAACATGAATGGATGTTGAACTTTGTCAAATGGTTTTTCAGCATCTATGGAGATGATCATGTGGTTTTTGTCTTTCTTTTTGTTGATGTGGTGGATGATGTTGATGGACTTTCGAATGTTGTACCATCCTTGCATCCCTGGGATGAATCCCACTTGGTCATGGTGTATGATCCTTTTGATGTATTTTTGAATTCGGTTTGCTAATATTTTGTTGAGTATTTTTGCATCTACGTTCATCAGGGATATTGGTCTGTAGTTTTCTTTTTTGGTGGGGTCTTTGCCTGGTTTTGGTATTAGGGTGATGTTAGCTTCATAGAATGAGTTTGGGAGTATCCCCTCCTCCTCTATTTTTTGGAAAACTTTAAGGAGAATGGGTATTATGTCTTCCCTGTATGTCTGATAAAATTCCGAGGTAAATCCATCTGGTCCAGGGGTTTTGTTCTTTGGTAGTTTTTTGATTACCGCTTCAATTTCGTTGCTGGTAATTGGTCTGTTTAGATTTTCTGTTTCTTCCTGGGTCAATCTTGGAAGGTTATATTTTTCTAGGAAGTTGTCCATTTCTCCTAGGTTTCCCAGCTTGTTAGCATATAGGTTTTCATAGTATTCTCCAATAATTCTTTGCATTTCCGTGGGGTCCGTCGTGATTTTTCCTTTCTCGTTTCTGATACTGTTGATTTGTGTTGACTCTTTTTTCTTCTTAATAAGTCTGGCTAGAGGCCTATCTATTTTGTTTATTTTCTCAAAGAACCAGCTCTTGGTTTCATTGATTTTTGCTATTGTTTTATTCTTCTCAATTTTATTTATTTCTTCTCTGATCTTTATTATGTCCCTCCTTCTGCTGACCTTAGGCCTCATCTGTTCTTCTTTTTCCAATTTCGATAATTGTGACATTAGACCATTCATTTGGGATTGCTCTTCCTTTTTAAAATATGCTTGGATTGCTATATACTTTCCTCTTAAGACTGCTTTTGCTGTGTCCCACAGAAGTTGGGGCTTAGTGTTGTTGTTGTCATTTGTTTCCATATATTGCTGGATCTCCATTTTGATTTGGTCATTGATCCATTGATTATTTAGGAGCGTGTTGTTAAGCCTCCATGTGTTTGTGAGCCTCTTTGCTTTCTTTGTACAGTTTATTTCTAGTTTTATGCCTTTGTGGTCTGAAAAGTTGGTTGGTAGGATTTCAGTCTTTTGGAATTTTCTGAGGCTCTTTTTGTGGCCTAGTATGTGGTCTATTCTGGAGAATGTTCCATGTGCACTTGAGAAGAATGTATATCCCGCTGCTTTTGGATGTAGAGTTCTATAGATGTCTATTAGGTCCATCTGCTCTACTGTGTTGTTCAGTGCTTCCGTGTCCTTACTTATTTTCTGCCCAATGGATCTATCCTTTGGGGTGAGTGGTGTGTTGAAGTCTCCTAGAATGAATGCATTGCAGTCTATATCCCCCTTTAGTTCTGTTAGTATTTGTTTCACATATGCTGGTGCTCCTGTGTTGGGTGCATATATATTTAGAATGGTTATATCCTCTTGTTTGACTGAGCCCTTTATCATTATGTAGTGTCCTTCTTTATCTCTTGTTACTTTCTTTGTTTTGAAGTCTATTTTGTCTGATATTAGTACTGCAACCCCTGCTTTCTTCTCACTGTTGTTTGCTTGAAATATGTTTTTCCATCCCTTGACTTTTAGTCTGTACATATCTTTGGGTTTGAGGTGAGTTTCTTGTAAGCAGAATAGATGGGTCTTGCTTTTTTATCCATTCTGTTACTCTGTGTCTTTTGATTGGTGCATTCAACCTATTAATATTTAGGGTGACTATTGAAAGATATGTACTTATTGCCATTGCAGGCTTTAAATTCGTGGTTACCAAAGGTTCAAGGTTAGCCTCTTTAGTATCTTACTGCCTAACTTAGCTCACTTATTGAGCTGTTATATACACTGTCTGGAGATTCTTTTCTTCTCTCCCTTCTTGTTCCTCCTCCTCAATTCTTCATATGTTGGGTGTTTTGTGCTGTGCTCTTTCTAGGAGTGCTCCCATCTAGAGCAGTCCCTGTAAGATGTTCTGTAGAGGTGGTTTGTGGAAAGCAAATTCCCTCGGCTTTTGTTTGTCTGGGAATTGTTTAATCCCACCGTCATATTTGAATGATAGTCGTGCTGGATACAGTATCCTTGGTTCAAGGCCCTTCTGTTTCATTGTATTAAATATATCATGCCATTCTCTTCTGGCCTGTAGGGTTTCTGTTGAGAAATCTGACGTTAGCCTGATGGGTTTCCCTTTATAGGTGACCTTTTTCTCTCTAGCTGCCTTTTACACTCTTTCCTTGTCCTTGATCTTTGCCATTTTAATTATTATGTGTCTTGGTGTTGCCCTTCTTGGATCCTTTCTGTTGGGGGTTCTGTGTATTTCCGTGGTCTGTTCGATTACTTCCTCCCCCAGTGTGGGGAAGTTTTCAGCAATTATTTCTTCTAAGATACTTTCCATCTCTTTTCCTCTCTCTTCTTCTTCTGGGACCCCTATAATACGGATATTGTTCCTTTTGGATTGGTCACACAGTTCTCTTAATATTGTTTCATTCCTGGAGATCCTTTTGTCTCTCTCTATGTCAGCTTCTATGCGTTCCTGTTCTCTGATTTCAATTCCATCAATGGCCTCTTGCATTCTATCCATTCTGCTTATAAACCCTTCCAGAGTTTGTTTCATTTCTGCGATCTCCTTTCTGGCATCTGTGATCTCCTTCCGGACTTCATCCCATTTCTCTTGCGTATTTCTCTGCATCTCTGTCAGCATGTTTATGATTCTTATTTTGAATTCTTTGTCAGGAAGACTGGTTAGGTCTGTCTCCTTCTCTGGTGTTGTCTCTGTGATCTTTGTCTGCCTGTAGCTTTGCCTTTTCATGGTGGTAGGAATAGTCTGCAGAACTGGGACGAGTGACGGCTGGAAGGACTTCCTTTCTTGTTGGTTTGTGGCCCTCCTCTCCTGGGAGAACAGCGACCTCTAGTGGCTTGTGCTGCGCAGCTGCGCGCAGACAGGGTTCCTGCTTCCTGCCCGGCTGCTATGGAGTTAATCTCCGCTGTTGCTGTGGGCGTGTCCTGGCTCGGGCAGCTACTCCAAAATGGTGGAGTCGCGTTGGAGCAGGAGCGGCTGGGAGGCTATTTATCTCGGTAAGGGGCCTCCCTGCTCCCTGCAGCCCAGGGGTTAGGGTGCCCAGAGATCCCGGATTCCCTACCTCTGGATTAAGTGAGCCGCCCTGCCCCTTTAAGACTTCCAAAAAGCACCCGCCAAAACAAAACAACGCCCACCAAAAAAAAAAAAGAAAAAAAAATTTTTTTTTAATTAAAAAAAAAAAAAAGGTGGTCGTTCATTTTTCTTTATTCTCCGGTGCCAGCCTCAGGCCTCTGCTCACCGGTCTTTCTGCCCTGTTTCCCTCGTATTGGGGTCCCTATCCCTTTAAGACTTCCAAAAAGCGCTCGCCAAAACAAAACAGCAAAAAAGCAAAAAAAAAATGGTCGCGCGCTTTTCTTATGTCCTCTGTCGCCCAGCCTCCAGTGCCCGCTCACTGTTCTTGCTGCCCTGTTTACCTAGTATCGAGCACCCTGCACTCTGGCCTGGATGGCTGGGGCTGGGTGTTCGGCAGTCCTGGGCTCCGTCTCCCTCCCGCTCTGCCTGCTCTTCTCCCGCCGGGAGCTGGGGGGAGGGGCGCTCGGCTCCCGCGGGGCCGGGGCTTGTATCTTACCCCCTTCGCGAGGCGCTGGGTTCTCTCAGGTGCGGATGTGGTCTGGATATTGTCCTGTGTCCTCTGGTCTTTATTCTAGGAAGGGTTGTCTTTGTTATATTTTCATAGATATATGTTGTTTTGGGAGGAGATTTCCGCTGCTCTACTCATGCCGCCATCTTCCGCCCCTCCGGATGTTTATGTTTAATTTTTTTAATCTTATAAATATTTTTACAAGAAATACCATTGTCTGCACATCTTTATCCATATTTCAAATCATTTCCTTGGGATAGATTTTATAAATGGGGTTGCTGAGTCAAAGGGCATGTGTGTTTTGAAAACGAGTGGACCCTATGGCCAATCTAACCCCAGGAAAGTCATGCCCATAGTCAGCCCCCTTCAGCAGTGCATGGGGCTGGGATTATTTGGGAGGGCTACTGGCAAAGCGCAGGGCCTGCCACGTTCACCTTCTGTTGTCTCTCTTCGTCTGTTTGATGGTCCTCAGTGAGAGTTGTGGAGTAAATGCCTTACCTTTATGTCTTTCTCAGGTGGAGGGTATGTGGAAGGAGCAAGAAGCCCTTCTGCGAGACAGTCCTGCGGAAAGTTCTTGTGCAGCCGCAGCCATCAGCACGCCCGAAGGCAGCCCCCCAGGTATCACCGATTCCTTCTTTAGGAAGGCGCTAAGTTGGCCTCTCAGGCTGCCCGGGGCCCTGCTTCACATTCCCCGGAGCCTGCTTAACTGGATTCAGGGACTCCTGCGTGCCACCATCCAGCATATCAGGGACAATGCTTACAACTACTGCTACACTTACGAGCTCCTGAGCCTCGGACTGCCCCTCCTCTGGGTGTTGTCCGAGGTCCTGGCTTCCATGTACCGGGAGTCCCAGGAGTCCCTCGAGAGCCTCTGCAACTGGGTGCTCAGGTGCTTCCCGGTCAAGCTCCGTTGAGGTGCCGGCCACCCCACAGTGCCTTAACATTTCCACTTCAGAGGCGGTGTGTTTGTAGTTAGCCCGGGCACTGGCCAGGGAGCCCAGCATTCTTTAACCATTTAGCTCAAAACCAAAGAGTCCCATTGGCCGCCTGCGGCTGGCCGCCTCAGGGTGAGCATCTGCTCACGGTGCTGAGGCCAGACACCATGAAGGATGTTTTTTTATAGCTTTGTACTTCTTTTATACCAAAGCGAGCCATATTTCTAGGTTTACATTTCATTTTTTAACTTTTAATATGCCATTAGAGAAAGCATTTTTTTCTATGAATGTCAATTTTTCTAAACCCAAGTTGAAGTTTGTAAGTGGTATTACAGAGCCCTTCCACACTGCAGGCAGTTGTAACAGTCACTGTCTGCAATGTTAATGATCTGGGTTTCTTATCAACAAAAGTGAATGTGCCATCTTTGGACCAATGCCTTTGAATTATGTACCCAGATGCTACTTGTCAACAGGGGGCAATTTATGGCAACATGAAGCATAATCATTTCAGAAGGAAAGAGGAGAAGGGCAGGTTTAAACAGCAGAATTAAACCCACAAATGCACAGGTCAATGTGTAGTTCACTATTATCTGTGCTCCCTTGTGTTGATATAAAAGAGTAGCTTATAGGTTTTTTCCCCTATTCCAAATCCCAACCAAATGACATGGAACCCTGAGGTTTCAAGTAGATTGCTTTAAACACACACTTTCGCTTCCCACTAGTGAGCAGTGCAGTGAAAGCCCATTGGCACCTGACCATGCAGAGCTCTGCCAAGCTAAGGCAGTGCTGCAGAGGAGCTGTATCTGCTGCTGGCACTGACGAGGAGCTATGACCTGGGGGCTTCCCATCAGGGCCCTGCCCAGGCTGCAGTCTGAACCAAGACCGTTTAAAGTCCATAATGCTCAGCCTTTGCAGTAGGGGGAACTGCCATCCCACGTCATGGCTTTTGGGATGGAGGGCATTTGTTAGCCCCTCAGGGTATTTATTTCTGGGAAGTGTGGCCTGCCCAGTGAGCATTGCTTGCAGATGTTCTGGCTGCTTAGCTACTCGGCCGCCATGCATATTTGGTCAAAACAGTCAGAAACCATTTATTTTCACACTGTCCTAGCAAAGGAATGTATCTGACCTTCAGGGAAAAGCTCTTTTGTGTCTTGATTGGCAGGGGAGGATGGCAATGGAAGCTGTTTATTGACTGATATAAAAGAAATATACCTTATTAGGGCCACAGCAGGTACTGGGCCTGCCTGTATCCCTCCCCTGGGCACCGGGGGAGGCCTCAGCTCTCTCCACTCCACCTTGCTTGGACATGCACAGCTGCTGGGTCTGGTTGAACAAAGGAGAGGCTGATAGAATAAGAGAGCACTCTTCTGTGCTCGACGTATCTGGAGTCACCACCCTGGAGATAGCTCTATGCACCTGTCCCTCTAAAGATCCCCTATGAATTAAGTAAGAGTGGAGCCTGGTGTGGGTTATGAGCCAGAGCCCTTGAGGGCTTTGAGATGACAAATTTCTATAGAGCAGGAGGAAGGGGGAAGGTGTTTTTATAAGCACTTCCCTGAAGTCTTTGGGTAAAACCAGGGCATCGCTGTAGGCAATTCTGTGGGAGCTGGCGCCTCTTACCTTGTTGGGACTGTTCTGTCTGATGACTTGCATTGTGTTTTTCCACATTTTTGTTGGGATTTTAATGTTCAGCATGGTCGGAGGAGCCCTTGCTTCATTTTGTGTCTGAGCATAGAAAGCAAATTGTCAAGGTTATGATGTGAACACTTACACAGTCTTGTCATTGTCATTATCATCAGCTCAGGGTAGGCTGAGATGCTTTGTGGAATGCTCCATGAAGCCAGAATTAGCACCTCTGAGAATGTCACAAATGGCCATAAGAGACTGGTTTGAATTACTCTGGTGAGACAGGGTGTGCCTGTCAGAAGCCTGAGATGTTTGTTATGTTCTGAGACTTTGAACCTTTCTGGTGGGCAGCACCAAAACACATGGGTGGATCCCAGGGCACAGATGCCTCTGAACCTTCAGAACATATTCAATAATGAATACGAGACACTAGAGTAAAGTGAGGGCAGACAGGATATCGAGGGGCAGGAAGTCATGAGGGCGCGGGTGGCCCTGGGTGGAGAACAGTAGAGTGGTGCTTGCAAACTGCCCTGGTCATGCAGATGAGGAGCTGGTCACCACCAGAAAGGTTCAGCTCTCCTAAGCCAGCAGTGATCTGTGGAAGGGAAGTTTCCCTTTTTTAATGGTTGCCTTATTTTCAACTCCTGTGCCTTCTGGGTTTGTCAGTCATTTTCCTTTTTTCCCCAACTAAACTCTCTTTTCTGTCTCTCTCTTTCCAACCTTACACTGTGGCCATCAGTTCATTTCAGCCTTCCAGTGCTACACCCACTTCTTGGCTGACACACTCCTGCTCTGAGGTGACTGGTTTTCTTGCCAATTTTCAGAGTGGTACTGACCCCTAACCTGCTTTCTGCACCCCGTGCTCCCCGCCGTGATACTGATTGTACTAACTGCGCGTGTCTTGCATACTAACGGATTTAGTCAGTCGTATGGTCTAGTAACAGCGTCGGTCAGTGTTCAGCTTGAAAGCCATTTCCAATTCCACTTACCTCTGAGCCGGCCGCCCCGTCCACACCGGGTGCATGCCCCGCCTCCCGTCCGTTCCCTTGCGGCCTACATGCATGCTTTTACAGTTGCACTTAGAAAGCCACGTGCTTTCCTGGGAGGGTTACCCTGACCGTGAGGCAGCACCATCCAGAGGGTTCTGTCACCTTTGAAAAGAACTCTTGTCTAGCAGCCTCTGAAAGAGCACACAAAATACAAACGTTTTTCTTAAATTGGTTCTAATACAAAGATTATTGATGCTATTGGTTAAAACCATAGGTGGTTCTTTTTAGAGGGATTTAAAAAAAATAGCTCTCAGCCTTCATCACAAGCTTGACCCATGCTCCATATGGGTATATACACGTTCTGTATTTTGAACACATAATCGCAATTTTCCTAACAAATCCTCCCTCTACTGCAGCCTGTATTTCAGATCCAAGGCTTTTGCTCTGGCTCTTCTTATCTCTCTTGGCTAATAAAGCCCTATGTGATGCAGAAGCTTCAGCAACCGTAGTCATCAGCATAGGCTGGAGATGGCTTTGAGATCTGACTCACTTCAGCCCCAGGCTTGGGTTAGTCAGTTTCAGTGCCCCTGCTCAAAACACATTTTCCTGCTCACTTATTACCTGGAGCAGTAGAACATTCAAAGTGCTCTTAAAGAGAAGCACCACACTAAGTGTGGTGGAGCTGCTAGAGGCTCGGCCTTGTAGTCTAAGGCTGCAGCTGGTGCCTGTTCTGCATGAGGCCCAGAGCCCTGCTGACCTCTCCACCTGCCTGCACAGCCCTGCATGCTGCACTGCTCGTTGCACTGGTGCAGATCCCAGCCAGTATGAAGTCATTGCTCTTGTCTTATCTTCTCTTGCAGAGTCTCCCTCCCTTTATAAAATGTCAACCAAAGAGGGCTCTCCTCCCCTCTCAGCCTCCTTTATAGCAAGCCTCCTCCTCTATCTCAACATAATGCATGTTTGTGACATTTGGTAGTCATTTACAGTGCCACACGGAACCCTGTATTTTGCACACAGCAAACAATGTTTAACTTTATTTATGGTATTTGATGCTGTAAATGAAAATAAATATGGTTCTTTATAAAGCTCATCGTTTCCTCTCTTCTTTGCCATGGAAGCTGCTCAAACCTCAAAAACGGGTTGGTTTAGGGGGTCCATCTTCCCTAAACTGCTGGCGGGACTTGCATTTGTGGTTACCTGGGACTCTATGGGGCTATGCTGGGCACTCTGAATGGAAATATTACCCAGGGGTAATATTTGGAAAATGTTACCAGTGCTCCTGGGCTGGGCTTTGTGGTTGCTTTCTTGAAAAACTCATGGTACTTTTCTGCTCTAGATGCTGGGCATAGCTGGGTGAGGGTCAGTGTCAGCTCAGGTGTTAGGAACAGACTATCTTAACAGTCACTTGAACCCATTTTTCCCCACACATCCAAGCCATGCACCTGTAGGAAAGCTTTCCTATAAAACTTGCACTAATTCAGCTTCCTATGTAACAAAGGTTGCTCTCGCAAATTTTATGCTGGTCCATATGAGTGATGGGTGAAAGGTAAGGAGGAAGGCCTGGACACTGGTTGCAGGTTGGCAGTGAACATGGCAAGTTTGCTCATCCAGATGGAGTGCCATTTGTGATCCTAAGAGACCTCCCTTGCCCCCACAGCCTAAGGTTGGTCGCTCAGCATCATATGCTACAAGGCTCTGCCCATAGGGCCACTCCAATGGTAGCACCCAAGGTAGGCTCTGGCCCAACTCCAAGCTGGCTTTAAGGAATGCTTTTGGAGTTTCACATGACTAGTCTGGGCAGTGCCAAAGAAATCTGGTCTTCAGCCTCTCTATGGCGGGATGCCCACCACTGCCAGGCTGGTTGTAGCTGGGCTTCTGACATTGGTATGAATTCATCTGTGAACTTCATGAGGGCCCTTGTACCCCCAAAGGGGCATCTCTGGGGCCCTGGGCCTCTAGACCCAATTGCTAGTGCCTCAAGCTGTCTTCAGAGCCACCTGGGGTCATGACCAAGAGTCTGTACTCTACCAGGCGAGACACTCTTTCCCTTCCATGGAACGAAGAGTGTTAGGAACTGAGGTCAGAAGCTGGGTTGGGCAAGTGACTAATTCTTTTATTCAGTCATCTCTTCAAGTATTTGCTTCAGGAGTGCCCACCATGCTCTAGGCATATTCTAGATCCTAGGGATGTAGCAGTGAACCGCACAAAGCCCCTGCCCCTCTCCGAATCTTGGAATGTATGTATCCCAGGGTTGTGGACTACACTTGATTTGTTTTACTTATTTGTGCATGCATTTACTTGCTTATCTTTTCATGCATTCGTTTGTTTACTCAGCTAATATTGACTGATCATCTGTGGTATGCTGGGAATATAGCAGGGAATGAAACAGACAAAAGTCTCCACTTTTATGGAGCTTGTAGTTGGTTTTGACTTTTTTATTTGAAGTTGGTTTAAAGCAACATTTTCCAAAATGTAGCAATGGAACACTAGCTCCAAGAGGTGCTTTGTGAATAAAGGATTCCATAGTCACAAAGTTTGAGAGATGTTTTAAACTACTCATGCTAGTCCTCCCAAATCTTGGAGATCCACAAGATCCCTTAGCATTTTGAAGTCTCAGAGGAGTCCTCCAGGAAAGAAGCATAATTAACTTTGTTTTGTTGGACTTTCTTATATATATTTGAAGGGTTTTTTTTGTTTAGGGGGAGTTTTTTGTTTTGTATATTTTATTCTATGTATACATTTGGTAGAATATTCCTTAATCCAGAAACTCTTGATTAAAGCCTTAAAATAAAATAATAGAATTAAAATATTAAATAGAATTAAGTATTGATTAGGTCATGGGGTAGTAACTAAGCTTTAAAACCTCTGATGGAAAAATTTCCATAGGAAAAACATGACACAAATCTGGTTATATACATTTTTTAAACTGAATGTACAACCATAAAATTAAAAATATTCAATAGGCAGGCAGACTGGAGGAAAACCTGAATTAAATGCAATAACAAAGAAGTTCATTCCTAAGGCATTTAAAAAGTTCTTGCAAAGAAGGTGTTCCCAAGCACCTTGCACAGTGTAGGTGATCAGATATTATTTGTTAATTAAAGATCCAATGATAAATGGGCAAAGGCTATGAACAGACAGTTCACACTCAAACGCTGAAAAGGAAAAGGAAACATTTACAAAAATTTTTTCTTGGCTCTCAAAGGAATGTAAATTATATTGTACCTGCTGACTTAGTAAAGAAAAAAGTAGATTATAAGAAAAAATATTAACTTAATCACTAATATTGAGTAAAAGTAAATAGGGACAATCTTTTCTGGAAAGCAATATGGCAACATTATTAAGACCCATAAAAGGGCTCTGACCTCTTGGCCCAGAAATCCTACCCCAGGGAAGTGATCCTAAAGAAATAATTCAGCCCAAGAAACAAATATCCATGCATCCTGAATATTAAGTGGAGTAAATGGGTCAAGTAGAGTGTGTGGGCTGTTCTTTATTTCTGTTAACTCATTCACTTTTACATTTTTTCCTTTAATCCCTTAAATAAGTAAAATAAGTGACTGCTGACCGGGACCAGCTGTTACAGATTGAGCACAATCTCTGTGCTAGGCACAGGGCAAGCACTTTATGTACGGTACCCCATTAGCTTTTCACATCCTCGTGGCAACCATGAACTCAGCACTGCCATAAAGGAGTTCTCTGATAGCAGGGAGGTGATCTAGAGCAATATCTTCAACTATAAAGGAACAGAGTCACACGGCCCAGGCCAACAGTCAGACTGCTGCTTTCAGGAGAGCCTTGGCACATGGGAAGGCCCTATACTTAGCTCAAGACCCAGCAACTTCATACTGACTCAGTGGCACTGGTAAGTCCCTTCTGTGAACTGGGCTGACGATGCCTCTGGCACAGGGCTTTGGGAAGTTAGAATCAGCTGGTATGTCCAATATGGCGTTCAGAGAGTTCTTGCTGAGTGCTTGATAGCACTTTCCTGGTTTTGTGCTGCAGGGAACACCTTAAGGGAAACTTTCTTTAGGCACCCTAGGTCAGCCGGGGCTCAGAGTGCCTGATGGGCCTTTAGGCTGGGGCTAAACACAGGTCTCAGTTCACGCTGGGTTTGTGCCATCTATTTTTTTCTCTTTCTGATCCCCTATCCCTCTTAAAGGGATCTGGTCACTTCCCTTCAGACCCCAGCCTCAGAAATAAAGCCCCCGTTTCCCCAGCCACCTGCCAACAGGACTTCAGATCTGCTTTTGTGAGTGCCTGGGTCTCAGCAAAGAGGGGCTGGACTCCACATTCATTAAGACGCCTACTGAAAGCGTCCAACTTAGACATCCTCCTCCAACTCCTGGTCTTCCCCTGAAGCGGACTCTACCCTTGGCCTTTTTAGTTGCTAGAAATGGCAATTCCATACTTCTTGTTGCTCAACTCCAAGCCTTGGAGTCATTCTTGACTCTTCTTTCTCTTGGCCCCACATCCAATCCATTGGTGAATTCCCAGTACAGCCAGACTCTGTCCACTTCTTACCACCTCTGTGCTAATATCCTGGCCTCTGCCACTGTCCTCTCTTTGGGGGTTATTGCAGTGGCCTCCTAAGAGATCTCCCTGATTCTACCTTGCTCTACTCAACCTATTTTCAACACAACGGTTGGAGCCGTCCTTTCTGGACTTAAGTCAGATCCCTCCCCTGCTCAGAATCTCCAGTGACTCCCCAGCTCACTCAGAGTAAAAGCCAAAGGCATTCCTTGGGCTCAGATGCCTCCGTATGGTCTGGTGCCTGCTGCTCTGACCTGCTCTTCCATTCTCTCTCACACTGTGTCTCAGCCTCACTGGCCTCCTTGAACACCAGGCATGCTCTGCCTCAGAACCTTTGCTCTGGACATTCCCTCTGCCAAGAACACCCTTCCTTAGTATCCTTCTGGCTGACCCTGCCCTTTGTTCAAACCTTTGTTCCCATGCCTGCCTCCCAGTGGGGTCTACTTTTAATTCTACAAGCTGCACCCCCACCTCTCCTGATCCCCCTTACTCTACTAGACAGCATTTATTGCCTCCAACCAACTTATGTAAATCCACTTATTGATTATGTGTATTGTTGGTGTTTCCCCATCGCTAGAACATAAGCTTCTCAAGGGCAGGGGTCTTTGTTTCTTTTGAGTACGCCTATAACCCCATAGGGAAGAACAGCGCTTGGCATTCAATGACCCTTGATAAATATTTGTAGGATAAATAAAGGCCCTGCGTCCCTGTCAGGACCTCGGGCTGGGGAATCCTGCAGCTGTCTCAGGCCGGGAAGGTCTTGTCGGTGTCAGTTCGTGGCTCAGGAGGGAGGACCCGTAAGAGAGTGACTTTGGAGCGTGTATCCTGCTGCCTCCGCAGAGACCGCTGATGGATTGGAAGGACGGAGTGTTGATTTTGCTTCCATTTTGCTTCCCAAGGGGTATGATCTTCACATACCATCCCTCACAGAACGGAGTGGCCCCTGGGACTTGTGGAGGGGCCCTGTCAGGAGGTGGGCCTGAGGTTGGCAGTAGAGAGCAGTTCCAGGGGGATCCCCTCAGGCACCAAGGCCCAGGCCATGGGGTCACACACAGCCTGGCTCATGCCTGGGGTCCTGACACAGGCACCCTGGTGGCAGCCTGGAGACAAGAGGTAGGGTGGGAATGCCCCACCCACCACAGTCTGGGCTGGAGTGGAGCTAAGGCCCCCACCCTGTAGCAAGTGGTTGGCTCCGCTTGCTTTTGACCTCCTGACTCTAGACGTCCAGCAAGTGCTTATAACTGAGACCAGGCAGCTGGGGAACCAGGGAGCAGGTGTGACCCCCTGCCCAGACAAGGAAGAAGACTCCTCCATCTTGGGGAACTTGGAAGTGCCTAGAAGATCAGATCTCCTTTCCTCCCACCCTCAACCCACCCCGGGGCCAGCTAGGTTGGGGTAGGTCCCCTTGCTGGGGAGTGCACAGGAAAGTGCAAACGGGCAAACGTCCAGGATACTAAGTCTGGAGGGGCCTCCCCACCCTACATCAGGGACTTGCAGCCACACCTACCACTTCCTCTGCCTTGTGGCAGCAGTGAGCAAAGGTCAGCACAGCCCTGGGACACTGATTCTCTAGCCAGGCGGCATGTGCAGAGGAAGGGGCTACTGGCCAAGGCTATTTCGCTTCCTGCTTCTCTGGTTGCTGTTGGGTCTCCTTCCCACAAACTTAAAGAGTTCTGCACTCCACAACCTCATTCAGAGAAACTTGGGTGTAGGGCCTGGCTGTGGCCAAAGCTGGTGGCTCCAAGCTGGCCCAACACAGTGGGCAGGAGAAGGAGGGACAAAAGAGTCAGGGTCCAAGGGCTGAGGTCCCAAGGAGAAAAAGCCAGCTTCCTTGCTGCTTGGGGGCCCTCCGAGCTGTTGGCAGATCCGCGGACCCCAACCCCTCTGGCCCTGATGGAAGAGAGGCTGCCCCTCCAGCAGCTCATGCCAGGTTGTGGGCCCATCAGCAACTGGCGTTTCCCTGCTGTCTGGCCTTTGTCCAGGCAGAGGATTCTGCTGAGACTTGAGGGAGGGGCCCACACTGGGCAAGGCTGAGCGCCCCCTCTGGTTGGCTCTTAGTAGGAGTTGGTCTCTGCCCTGAGGCTACTGCTGGGGCCAGGCAGGGTTCTGCAAGTAAGGCCATCTGCCCTGCTTCAGGGCAGCTGAGAGAGGCCTGTGCATCCACACATCTGCACACAGGCAGGCCCATGCACCTAGCCTGGGGATGCCTGAAAAGAGTGTGGCAGGGCGGGGTGGCCACACCCTATAGTAGAGGATGGCTCCGAGGCCCAGGGCTGCCTGTCAATTCCCTCACCCAGTGAAGACCCCTGGAAACTGGCTTTCCTCGTATGACACCCTGTGGCGTCACTCTCAGGAGCCCCCAGATGGCAGCTCTGCTATCTTTAGGCATCTGTACCCTAATCTTTTAAAGGGACATGCATTGCAAAAGGCCATGGTACTGGCATAGATAAACGTCCCCCCAGTTGGGCCAACCCCTGGGTGTAGGTGGAGGGAATGCCTGACACAGGCGCCTTCCCAGGACCCTCCCCATCCCACTGGGGGCTTGTCAGTGTTCCCCAGTTGTCACATTCCAAGAGGGTGGGGAGAGTTCTTTATGCTTAGTGTCCTGGACATTTGCCTGTTTGCTCTCGGATGCTCTCCCTGCCCTTCCCCTGCTCTGCTCTGTATTACAGAGGTGTGTTCCCTTTACCTGAGGTAGATTTCCCAGGCTCCTTTGCAACTGGTTTCCTGTTAGGTTAGACCATTGGGATGCACTGTGGGACAGAGGAAGGCAATGGGTATTCCTCCCATCTCTCTGGACTGCAGACATTGGCTCCGTCTTCTTGGTGGTACCCACTCCTAACGGTTGGCCTTGGCCTCTGGACTCCCATTGTCCCTCTTGCCAGTGGCTTCCTGCCATTGTTCGTCTCTGGGTTGCTGCACGATCTCCATTTAGCTTTTCAGCTTATCCAACACCATCATTATTAGTTTCCTGTATTAACTTTCCTGTTGAATTCTCTGTCTTGGGTTCTGTTTTCCTGACTGGATCCTGATAAACTCAGTTTCCTTGCTTTTTTTAAACCTTTGCCTTCAGACAGAAAAGTAGGCAATACAGCAAGGGACTTATTTCACTGCCAGAGCCAGAACAGTCTCTGGCAGTTAGGAGCTGTGTGACCTTGGACAAGGGAGATCATGCTCCTGAATTCCAGTTTCGTCATCTATAAAAGGGGCTTAATACCAATACCTAGGAGAATGTATTGCTTTGTTGTGGTCAGGAGAGGGCTTCAGGACTCGGCTGCTGGGGGTGCTGTGTGAACCTAGATGTATCCCTGAACACTGCCTGGCTCTGCCCCTGGAGTCTCATCTTTCACCAGAGCAGATGTCTGGCCAGAGCACCAAGAGGAGACTGAGATAACCAGCTCCGAGCAGACCTGCTTCCCTCCAGGAGGGCAGGGGCAGCTGCCCTGGGAGGTGCTGGATCGCTCTTGCCACCCCCATGGCCTTCCTCCCCTGGCAGCCTCCCATGCCACTGGAGTCCTGGAGTCGCCCGTGAGCACAGATGGCTCCAGGCCAAGTCCAGGACAGAGAGCAGCTGGGCCTGAGGGTGCACAGGTGAGTGCACCCCAGTCCCTCCCCTGGGGCCGGCCAGGCATGGCTGTTCTGTGCCCCAGCGGCGGCTGATCCAGCCGGCTCACTGGGTGGCTCTGGCTGAGTTGTTCTCCGGACTCTGTATTCTTCCATGTATGCCGTGAGCGTGACCATACTGTCCTTTCAGGATGTCGGATGCTGGAGATGATGAACCAACTGCTGAACAGGCTCATGGACGCTCGCTAAGGCGCTGGTCCTGCCTCTCCTATGGCCTTTAGGTCACTGCCCTTACTAGTACTAGCGCCACTACCGCTACCACTCCTGGTCCGTATCGGGGGGCAGGAGTCCTCAGGGGAGTGAAGAGAGGTGTCTGGAAGGAGGAGCTTGAGTGGAGAAACTTCATCCTGGGGCAGCACTGAGCCCCAGAGACCCTGCTGTAGCCTGTGGCCCACCCTTCAGGGGCAGAAGGAGCAGGGTGTCCTCCTTTGGGGCTCTTTCCTTGGGCAAGGTGGTGACCAGAGAAAGGATGAGCTTCTTTCCACAAAGTCTCCACGCCCCAGCACGCCCCCGGCCCCACCCCGCTGACATCTGAGCTCCCCTATGAGAGATCTGGCCCTGACCTTGCGTCCTGAGGGATCATCAGTCAGCCGGGGCCCCACCCGTCCAGAAGCCCAGGGGGCCAGCCTGAGCCCTTACCCTGTCCCATCCCTCAGCCCTGATGGCAAAGTAAAAACTCCGTGGGAGGAGGGAGGAGAAAAGCAGGCCCCTGGGGTGCTCCTTGTAGGTTTGGGCTGGTGTCTAAGGTGAAGGGGCCATGGACCTGGTGCCACCACAGCCTGGCACAGCTCGCCTCCACCCCGTTCTGCCTGACTGCTGCCGACTCCCTCACTCCTCCCTCGGTGCGCATGCTCTGCTGTGAGGTCTGCTCGGGGTGGTCCCAGCTGCCTTCCCCCTGGCCCCCTTCCCTCTCCTCGGGTCCCCCAGTCGGCCTCCCACTCGGCAGCCACAGCAATCTTTCTATGAGGCAAACTGGATAATGCCAGTCCCCAGCCTCCAACTCGCCAGTGGTTGCTCATGGAGTGAAATCCTCTCTTTGCCTTGTCATTCAAAACCCTTTCTGCTTTGAAGTCAATGCAGCCATTTCCCACTGGTTCTGTCTAAGTGCCCCTGCCCTCCAGCCACATGGACTTCTTCTCTGGCCCCGCGCAACTGGCAGTGCTTTCCCACCTTGCTTGTGCTCACAGAGGCCCAGCCACTGACCTCTCCCTTCTCTGTTCAAATCCTACTCAGCCCCAAGCCCCATTAAAATGGTGCCTTTGCCCAACAGTGTGTATTGCCTGGAACTCAGATCTCCCTCCCCTTCTACCTCACCTTGGCCTCACTCTTAGGTGGCCTACTTTATAACACAGACATCTGTGAACATGCTGTATCTCTCCCATGGCACAGAAAGAGGTTCTTGAAGGCAGAGCATGGCTGATTCATCTCCAAGTCCCCAGCCCAGGCCTGAATCAGAGGAGAGTGAAGTAGCATCTGTTGACTATATAGGTATTTGTGCATTCAGTTTACAGGTACATACACCTGTACTCAGGTATAAGCCAGGTATAGAGTTGGGTAATTCCAGGTAATAAGCCTCCCAATTTCAGTGGCTTGCAGCATCTGCTTTTCTGGTTTTAGGGTCCATGGTTTGCTGGGTGGCTTTGCTTCAGGCCTCAGGTCTAAGCATCACTGGGGCTCCTGTGGGATTGGTCAGGCCAGGCTCCAGGCCATAGGTTGGCTGCAGATCTGTTCCTTGTACCCACAGTCAGGGACCTAGGCTGGTGGGGCTGTCACCATCTGGGTCAAGTTCTTCTCATGGCAAACTAGCAAAAGTTTCAGTGCACTGGCCAAACAGCAAGACCACTTAAGGCCACTGCTCATGTCACATCCCCTAATTTTCATTGGTCAAAACAAGTTTCCCAGCCAAGCCTCACATCAGTTGGGTAGGAAAGCATACCCCACTTCCACCAGTGGGAAGGACTATAGGGTTATAGGACAAAGCACAACTCCGTAGGGAGGGAGCAAAAACTGGGGACAGATTCCAGCCCAAACTCCCAGAATAAAGGCCACACACACTGGCATCCATTCATGGTTCTGTCCTACTCACAACATACAGACTGATCTACATCCTCTGATGAAATATATGGCTGTGTGCCAGTGTCTTAAGCTCTCTGTGCACCTGTTTTCTCAGCAGCAAAATGGGGAAAATAATACTTTTCTTAGAAGGTTGTATGAGGTTTAATAGACTCAGTGTATGTTAAACAATTCTCAGTAAAAGTGCTCAATAAAAGTAAGCCACTGCTGTTATTATCATTGCTACTATTACACAGCTAAGCATCCACTTATAACATCTACTCCCTATATGCCTCCCGTCCACCGCCACACCAGTACAGAATATGCATATTTGTAAACACAAGCAGGCAGATGACTGCACCAGGGATTGCAAACTCTCTCCCCCATTGGCCGCATCTGCCTATAGAAATGTTTTGTTTGACCAGTATAGTATTTTAAAGCATGAAGTATTTCACATAAAAATACAAATTTCTTGAGCATCTTCACAGATGGTAAATATAGATAGGAAGTAGATAACATCTCCCAAAAAGCGTGGGGTGAAAAGGGGAGAGGGCCCAGGTGGAAGTGTGAAGAACTCAGCACTTAGGGCTTGGGTAGAACACTGGCTGGCTGAGATGGATCAGTCAGAGAGGCAGGGAGAGAACGTGTCCCAGGAGCAGGGAGGGGTGAGGGAGGAAGGGCTGCACGAGGACCCCAAAGCCCTGGGCATTTTGCTGGGGGCAGCTTGGGAGTAGAGGAGGCGTAGGCAAGATCATAGGGGATTGAGGAAGGAGTGATGGAAGATAATGAAATGGAGAACGTGAGTGTTGCAGACTCTTCCAAGCGGATTGGCTGCAAAGGGGGAAGAAGGGTTGGCTAGGGGCCAAGGGTAGTAATTGGGATTAAAACCATTTTCTTAAACCAGGAAAGGCTTCAACATAGGCAAATACTGATGGAAGAGACCTAATAGACAAAGAAATCAATGACACAGGAAGAAGAGATAATGGCCCTTGGACTGGGCCAGGGTAGGGAACTGTGTAAGCTGTCAGCCTTAGAAAGGAGAAAGAACACCTGCCCTGCTGTGACTGAAGAGGGGGTCCCCAGCTGGTTAGTGGCCAAGATGGAGCTGGGGCTCAGTTTGCTTGTTTTGTTCATTGGTTGTCTTATCCAACATGTATTTATTGAGCATCTACTCTTTACTAGGCACAATTCTTAGCAAGAAACAGAAATAGACAAAAATCACTGCTTACATTCTGATCATGGGAGAAAGATGATAAAATAAATGAGAAGAGTGTATAGTTTATTAGAAGGTGAGATGCATATGAATAAAATAAAGGGAAATGGCGAGCACTGGGGGGCATAATTTGCTATTTAAATAGGATGTTCAGGGTAGGCCACTGAGAAGGCAACATTTGACCAAAGGCTTGAAGGCAGGGAGAGAGTGAACCCAGTATGGAGCTCTCTGGGGAAAGCGCTCCTAGGAGGAGGCAAGAGAGGCAGAGGCGCAAGGAGCTGAGATGGGGCCTGCTGAGTGCTGGAGGGACCGCCAGGTGGTCACGTGGTCAGCGTGGAGACAGTAGTGGGAGATGAGGTCACAGGGGCTGTGGGAGGACAGTGAGTGATCTGGTTTATATTTTAATGGAGTCCTTTGGGCAGCTATGCTGAAAATAGACTGAGGGGTGGGGCATGGCAAGAGGGAGAGCTGGGAGACCAGTAGAGGCTGTTAATATAATCCAGGCAAGAGCTGATGGTGGCTGGGCCCAGGGTGGTAGCAGAAGAGGTGGTGACAGGTGCCTGGACTCCTGACGCATTCTGAAGGGAGAGCCAGCAGGATATGCTAGTAGCTTGGGTGAAGAACGAAAACAAGAGAAGTCACAGATGCCACTGTTACCAGCAGAAAGTATTGTATTTCCCTGATTCTTGTCTTCTTGAAGGAAACAAGTCAATCCAGAGACAGACTTAGGACAGTTTGAAACAGCAGGAGTGTATTAAGCAAAGCATAAGTGCACTCTGAGAGCAGGCAGTCTGGAAACCAGCAGCAGCTGGGTTATTAGGGTTAGGAGTGACTTTTAAAATGATGGTAAGTCCCTCCCATGTCCTATGTCATTTAATTGACATATTGATTGACAGTTTCAGGTTATATAACCTCAGGGCACAGCCGCCTGCCTGTAAGTACCTACGGGAAACCCAAGGTCGGGGAGGCAACGCTGCAATGTAAATTCATTACAGTTAGTGTATAATGAATCTTGAAGTAATTCTGGGCCACCTTTTGGGTCTTAGTATGCAGGGGCCAACCCAAGTTAGTAGCCTGGGAGCCCTGTTGGGCTTTTGACATCTTAAACAGGAGGGTTTGGGGGTGTGTTCTGCCAACTGGCATCAGGGGTAGGTGTAATGGGGAGGATCTTGTTCAGGCCAGGGCAGGACCTACTCAGGTCTGCTTAGCTTTAGCTTGCACAACTGGAGGGTCAAAGTTGCCCTTCACCACAATGGGAGAGGCTGTGGGTGCCCAGGGTTGAGGAGAGACAAAGGTGAGGAGTTCCATTTGGACACGAGTTTGCTGTATCCACCAGATATCCACGTGGAATGCCAGTTAGCAGTGTTGTAGAGAAGTCTAGCCTTAGGGGAAATGTCCAGAATGGAGCTATAAATGTGAGAGTCATGTCTCCTGGGTTATTTAAAGCCCGAGACTGGCTTAGATCATCAAGGCTGTGAGTATAGATGAGAAGAGGTTCAAAGACTGAGCCCTGAGGCCTTCCAGCCTTATCAAGTCTGGGGGAAAAGGCGGAACCAGAGAAGGCAACAGAGAGGAGCCAGTCCTGAGGAGGAGAGAGCCGTGCGGTGGTGTCCTGGAGGCTGGGAGGAGAGCTGTTTCTAGAAGGAAGGAATGAGCAGCTGGGTCAAATGCCGCTGGTGTGGCAAGATGAGAACTGAGCAGTTTCCACTGGGTTTATCAGCATGTTGGACAATTGCAATTGTGACAACAGCCGTTTAGAGGCTGGTGGGCCCGGGGTGGGCCCTCTGAACATTCAGGACCCTCCTTTGGAATTAAATGGGATGACATGTGAGTTTGTTCTCCACACATGAGAGCTGTGCTCTAAATGCTGGGGCACCTGGTGGGCTCTGCGGTGGGAATCCTGCAGCGGCACAGAGGGCCAGAAGGTCAGTGTTGGAGTGTGGGAGTAGACCTGAGGCCTGCTGCCCTTCCCCACAACAGCCTGCCCCCTGCCGCTGGAGGAACGGTGCCCTGCTGAGGGGCACTCCCCCATTCATTCCACCATCTCTCTAGACCCTCTTCTCTTTCTCAGCAGATGAGCCGACCTCCCCCAAGAAACCCAAGAGTGTCCCAGAACCAGATCCCGGTGATGTGGAATGTGGAGCAACCCCTCCCTTGCCCTCCGAGTGGACCTCAGTGAGGATCAGCCCTGGGGAGGACGTGGTGGGGCAGGATGTGACAGCCGTGTGTGTCTTGGTCACCAGCAGCGACAGCAGGTACCCCCAGGCTGCCGCAGGGTCCCCCTGCCCCACTCAAGTTAGCGGAAGTAGCGAAGGCAAACACACCTGTGCATCTGACTGCGCTGTCCACAGGTGGTCCTCTCTTCTGGCTGAGTTGGAGCCAGAGACTCAAGCAGCCGCTCTTGCTGCTCTTCTGCATGTGGCATTTATAACCACCCACATGTGGGACTCTTGGCTAATGAGGTCCTCAACTCACATCCAGAAATCCGTGTCCTTATATCCCCATCTCCAGGGAGACCTGCCGTTGGTAGTGCTCACAGTGCACACCCAGCCTCCAGGGGAGCACAGTGTGGGTGCAGCAGGACCCCGGGGAAAGAGGCGGGCTGGACTGATGGAGAGTAAACATATCTATTCACTAACATGTCACTGCCTGCAGGTTGTGTGCGCTCCCCTGCCCCCCGGGGAGGGCGCTGTCCCCACTGCCTAGGACAGCCCGCTTCCACTTCTCTGCCACTTGAGTTCCTGCCGGGTTAAAGCCCAGGTTAATACTGACCCTCCCACCCCCACCCCAACCTGGTAGTCTTTTCTGTTCCCCCATCCAGTCCCATAGGAGGTAAACAGTATTTAAATGCCCAGAGTTTTAGGATCAGCTCCCTAATGAAAGCCCATTTTACCCCAGACAGTTTAGGAGTCAGGCTTAGGGCCGGGTGAGGTGGGAGGCCCAGCCTTCACACAAACACTTCAGCTGGTTCTCCTGCTCAGATCCCCGCCTGCCTGTTTGCTAAGGCTGCCGCACAGAACCACCCACTGGGTGGCTTGGACAACAGAGACCGATTTCCTCGCAGTCCTGGCGGCTGGGTGTCAGCAGGGCTCCTTCCTCCTGAGGGCTGTGAGGGAGGATCCATTCCAGGTCCCTCTCCTCAGCTGCTAGGCGGCTGTCTTCATGTTCACATGGCTTTTCCTTCTGTGCCTGTGTCCAAATTCCCTCTTTTTTTACGGATACAGTCATGTTAGATTAAGGCCCACCCTAATGGTCTCATTTTAACTTAATTACCTCTTAAAGACCCTCTGTCTAAATGCAGTCACATTCTGACATACCAGAGGTTAGGACTTGGTGTGAATTTGGGGGGACCTGGTTCAGCCTATAACAAAGCCTGAGGCTGGGCAGTGGGCACCGAGCCCCAGGGTCTGCTGGGCAGTGATGGGCAGTAGTGGCGCAGGGCTCCTCGTTCACCCCCATCTTCTTCCTCCTCCCAGCTCCGATGCAGAGTCAGAAGGCGGTGGCCGCCAACCCTGCAGTGCAGGGCCCTGTGAGGAGAGACGCTGGCAGCCGGAACCCCCGCACCTACTGAAGCCCGTCTCCCCACACAGCTCCCTCAGGGGAGCCCTGACAGGGGTGGTCTCTCCACAGTGCCTGGAGGAACCCAGAGCTGTGCATGGTGAGCAGAAAGCCTGCCTGGGCAGGAGACATGGGGAGGGAGCAGAGTGTTTCCAGCCAGTTTTTCCTCATGAGGGACCAGGTGACAGTAGGGAGAGCCCTTCGGCTCAGAGGCCATGGGGCTGGGACCTTTGGAGGCTGAAGTACAAGTGGGGATTAGGGCACTGGACCCAGGCCCAGCCTCCTTCTCCATGAACAGCTTTGGAATCTCAAGTGGGAAGGTGGCAGAGAGGTCTGGCCGGCTGCTGTGTGTCACAGGCAGGCAGAGATAAGGGGGTCCAAGGACCCTCTTGCCTGTAGCAGTCTTCTCTATGAATATCTCCCCTGGGGCCCCTCTGGCATTCCACAGCCCACAGGGAAGGGAGGTGGGCTCAGCTGCTGTTGGAGCATGGGCAGCCCTGGGCAGCTGTTTCCCTGGGCCACCTGGGAGCCCCACAGGGCCATTGCCAAGGGCTTGTGGAATGTGCTAAAACTGTACCTACACAGTAATCAATTCACTTTTACTGAGTACCTGTAATAGCCAGGGCTTTTTCCATACATGGCCCCTTTCATTCCTAAGACAAATCTGGGAGTTCCATGAAGCCCATTTGACAGAAAAGCACACAGGCTGGTGTGTTTTCTAAGGCCTCACAGCTAGTGAGCAGTGTGGCCCTCTGCTGGGTGCCTTTACTCCCTAAGCAGTCATCTTTAGTAGCCCAGCTTGTCTTAATAAAGTAACCCTGAGTTGAGTGTTTTAATTCAGTCAGCAGCAACTTGTGACCTCCTGGTGGCAAGAACCAGGCTAACAGGAACCTGCCACCATCAGGACCAAAAGCCTAGGCTAGGCTGCCTTGGGGAGAGCTGGGGTTCAACTTGTCCTGCACTTCCCTCTGGTGGTTGAGGGTAGAATTTCCGCCGGAACCTGGGACTGTTCTCCCAAGTGAATGGTTTCCCTGAAGACCAGGGCTGGCGCCAGAATCCTGGAAACTCTGAATCTACCCTCCCATGTGAGCCTTTTTTCAAAAAGGACAAATTGTCATAAAATCACAGTTTGCTAAGTGCTATTTGTACTGCCGTACAGAAATGCTTCGCACATGTGGTGAACAGATGGCTGGTCTGCCTCTGTCTGTTTACCGCTTGGTCTAGGCAGGGCCCTCCTCTCCCTGGTCTCTAGCCTCCTCATTTATAGATACAAAGCCTGCTACGTTTTAACCCTTCCTTGCATTTCTCCTCTCTCCTTAACTGCCTGGCAATTTTAGCCAACTTATAAGAAAGACATAAAACGAAATTGTGTGTGTGTGTGTGTGTGTGTGTGTGTGTGTGTGTGTGTGTGTGTGTGTGTGAAAGGTAAAGATAAAACCTCAGATCAGAGTTAACAAACCACTTCAGGAGGCATAGACCCCCCCAGAGAGGCAGACCATAATCCTAAACACTTGCTCCAGAGGAATCATAAATTTGATTCTGAGTTTTCTGGCAGCCAGAGTTAAAAAAGGAACACAGACAATTATTATTCTCATTGTTCACCAGCAAAAAGTATGTTGGTTTCTAGCAGGTTTTGGATCTGGTACCACTTTTCCTAATGCTTCACTCTATAGAAAATTTCCAGCTCTTGTCAAGTAGATGATACTGAGAGGTCTATTAGATCATGTCTTTAACAATGGCTGTGCAGAAAATGCAGCCATTTTTCCTGAGGCTTTTTCAGGCAGCATCCCTTGCTGGCAGGTGAGGGCGTGACAACAAAACATGACTCAGCAAGAGCAGTTCTCCCAGGTGATAGGGTTGGGTCAAGAGAACAAGGCAGTGTGGCCAAAGCATTTTATTTCTGACAGTCCAGCTTCATTCCAGAATAAATACAGAGTAGACACAGAAGTGGATAGACCCCCCTGGCTTTCCAATAATCTTCTATTGATTCTGTTTTCCTCCATCAAGGTTTTGATCCTTGCTAGGCGGACCACATTATAAGGTTAAAATGTCTGGCAGACTCTAAGCTGTGTGTTTTGTGTTGCTGGTTATGGTGAGTCCATCACCTTAACTCAGGGTTGACATCATGTTATGGTGCTTCACTAATCATAATTTTTACCTGGATAAATGATTCAGAGCTGAGCTGAGAGAGTGCAGGACAAGACCAGGAATTGCTTTAAAAAGACTCCTGGTTTGTACACTCCTGTTCATAGCATTATTCACAATCATCAAAAGGAGCAACAGTCCAAAGGTCCATCAGCAGGTGAATGCATAAACAAATTGTGCTATATCCATACAACAGAATGTTATTCAACCTTAACAAGGAATGAAATTATGATACACACTATAACATGGATGAACCTTGAAGTCATTATGCTCAGTGAAATAAGCCAAACACAAAAGGACAAGTATTATATGATTCCACTTCTATGAGGTGCCTAGAATAATCAAAGTCATAGAGACAGAAAGCAGAAGAGTGGTTGCCCAGGGGTGGGGAGAATGGGGAGTGATCGATTAATGGGCACAGAGTTTCAGTTTGGGTTAAGGAAAAGGTTCTGGAGATGGATGGTACTGACAGTGGTGAAACTGTAAATGTACTTAATGCCACTGCACTCTACACTGAAAAATGGTTGAAATGGTCATTTTTATGTTATGTATATTTTACTGTATATAACATTATTATATATTATATATTACATATCTCTGAATAGGAAACAGTAATATTCCCCTGAAACACCTAGTTCCGTAGTTCTTAAAAATCTTGCTTGAAAGACAGATTTCTAGGTTCAGAGACTCAGATTCAGTGGGTCTAGAATGGGGCCAAGTATCTGCATTTCATATAAGCGCTCCAACTGCTTCTGTGCAGAAAGGCCATGTCCTATACTTTGGGAACCGTAGAAGAGCAGTACCAAGGGGGTGTGCCTGGATGAATTAGTTGTAAAACGCACGCCTGAGCAACTGAAAGAATCAGGCTAGTGCATTGGGTTCCTGGATATAAACCTATCAGAGTGAGGAGGGCAATCTGCCCTTCAGTTATTCTGGTTTAAAAAACTGGTATTGATCCTTTTTTCCTGGCAATAATTTGATAGCAGGATGGTCCATTGACTAGGGAGGACAGTACTAGTTTGTAACAATAAAATCATACCAACACCATATGGCAAAATACTTAGCCTCTTACTCCTTCTGCAGTGGGTCATACACTAAGGTATCCAAAAGTGCTCTCTTAAAATAAATATAAATCAAATATAAACTAAAAAGAACCAGACTTGTTTTATGCTGTTCAAAATTACTAGATCAAATCATTATTACCCACCCTACTGTTCCTATTGGGGTAAAAATTGTGCCCTATAAACACCAATGAGGGAAAATCTCTCATGAATGTTAGCTATTTCTAGTATGTTCCATCCCACAAAATTAAAAGCAGAGGGGAAGCAATAACAGCTTTAAACAACCTTCCATGTTTCCTGAGCAATTTCTCCATTAGATGATGAGGAGGTTGTAGTTGTGCTTGAGGCCTGCTTGCTCCTTGTGCAGAACATCCAGCCGGAAAACCCCAGCCTGTACTTGGTGAGAGAAAATGGCCCTAAACTGTGGATGGTTCATCCTGTAATTGGGAGATGGGGAGACCGTGCCCTGCACCATCCACACAGGCTCCCCCTGAAACCCAGGGACCTGGCTATGACAGCAGGCCTGTGGGGCTTGGCACCTACCAGACAGAGTATGCTCAGAGCGTCCCTAAATGGGGTAAGGGAGGGAGTGGTCCCAAGAGTCCAAGTAGCCAAAGGATCTTGTCCTGAGGAAATCAAGCCCTTAAGTGGGGCTGACAGCTGCACTCCACAGCCCAGCTGGTATGAGCTGGCATCCACCTCTGAGCACCCACAAGGGTGGAACCTGGGACTTTCTACAGAGAGACAGAGGGCTGGGCCGCCAGGGCCTTGGCTTCTGAGGACCACATTCAAGCCTTCCCTCCCCCATTCTCCCACACCTACATCACCCCTGTGGGCTTCTTTCCTCCCACACCTCCTCATCTCCTCCGTGTGGGTATTCAGGCATGCATTACTCCCATCCTTTCTCTGGGCTATGATGGAACCACCACAGGGACATGGAGCCTGAGGCCGAATCTAAGGGCCTAGTGTGGGCATGGGGTACATTTGCATCCCAGTGCCCACCCTCATGCCCTACATGGTCAAGACCCACTTTCTTCTGCATGTGATGTTCATTTTGCTCAGCTAATTCTCAGGGCTCAGCTGGGGACTGGGTCTTCAGTCCACAATCCACAGTTCCCAAAGGTTTGGGGGGACTCTGAGGGGAAAGGTCAGAGAGCGTAGAGCTTTCTATAGCTTCCAGACTTCAGTGAGAGCAGCTCTGGTTTACCTATTACGTGTATGGGATATTGATGTGAGGCTTCAGTTTTGAAGAACTACTCTGCTAAAAACAAGTGTGTGTGCATACATGCATGTATAGGCACGTATATACACATATGTGCATATATATACATACATGCAGGTATATGCTTATTAATAAGGCGTGAGTTAAACTGATGGATAATTTGAGGCATCTTAAAGGGACAGTGCCTGTCTCCTTAGTAGGGTTTCAATAAAGATTTAATGAAGGAAGGAAGGAAAGTCGGAGGTGTGTGTTGTAGGGGCAGGGAGGTGTGGTCTCAGGAAAGAAAGGGGCTCAGTCGATTACAATCATTAGTCTATTAACTTTTGTTAAATCGGTGAAAATGTATTTATTTTGGTAAACAGAAGAAAAATTCCCTATTTATTCTGCACATTTGACAGATTCTTCTTCCCTCCCCATCTTCCCTGCCCCTTCCTTTTTTCTACCACAGCTCTGCAACGGGCCAATGGCTTCCAGTCTCCAACTCCCAGCAAATACCAGAGCTGGAGAAGAAAATTCCAGTCGAGTGAGTCATGAGCTCTGTGGGGGTGGGAGTGGGCAGTGTTTTCTGGTTAATTCTCAGGGGCAGCTGTTCTCATTCCTTGCATATCCTCTCTGACCTGGCCGTCTGGATATGAGGGGCAAGGAAAGAAATGTAAGGTTGACTGTTTCTGCTGCTGACTGGGGGAAGCATTTTCCAAAGCATTTGGGACCCTCCCTTCCCCCCCACCCCCCTACTGTGGAATCATGGAGCCTTGGAGCTCTGTACCTGGAAAGGGCCTCAGCAATCTGGCTCCAAGTTTTTAGAAACACAGATGATGAAACTGAGGCTCTATACGTTTTGACTCTGTCCACTGGAGTTGGGCGAAAGACATCAGTCTGATGACCTCCTGCCCCACTCCCATACCCCCGCCCACCCCCCCACTCCCACACACCAGTAAAGAAAGCCCACTCCCAGGAGCAGAGCTGGGTGATAACTAGGGCTGCTGCCGACGCCAGAGCAGCAGGCTCCCACTAGGGGGCGCAGTGACCACGTGCACAGTTGCACAGCATCCCAAGGTTGGCAGTGTTGCTGGAGCTGCAAAAGTTAACAGAACAGGGATTCCCTCCCTGATCCTGAGGTAGGTACAGGGACTCATCCGATTCCAAGTCCATCGCTGCCCCCACATTCCCCCCCTGGACCTCGCTTTAGAAGAGGTGGACCCAGGAAAGCATTGGGTTAGTTAGACAAGGGTTTCTAAATAAACCATTGTTGCAGTTGGAAGAGAACGCTGGTTTAGTTGACTCCCTCTTTCTGAGTCAATGCTGACTCCTGACCAGTGAGTCATTCTCCTGGCAGCTCCCCCAGATTTAAGGCGCCCCCCCTCACTCGGGTCAGGTTGGGACAATGGTGCCTCTGGAGAAGGCTGAGGGCTGCACACCTGGGCAGGCCACTTCACCTGAGGACAGCCTATAATGACTCTTGAATCACCTTGCAGTCCCAGGCAGTGAGAAGGAGGGGAAGGAGGGAGTTAACATTTACCGAAGGCCTGGGCCAGGCCTTTCTACACATCACCTCATTAACTCTCCTGCCCAGCCTCTCCCCAAGTCTCAGGAACTCTGCTTCTCTGGGTGGGTCTGTCTGGGTGCAGATTCCACTCAATGCTTCCAGCCAACTTTACTGAGTATCCCCAGTGCAAGGGGCTCAGCTGTGCCTCCACAAGTTCCCAGTCTGAGGTGAGAGCAGGAGGTCTGGTGGGGGCCCATCACAGCAGGATTGAGGATGCTGGAGGAGGCACAGAAGAGAGGGGGGCTGCTAACTGGAGGCATGGTTTCTGGGGTGGGGCTGGGAACCTCAACTGTGTCTCGTTATCCTAGGACAATCAGGTGTTGATTCTCAAGTGCATTTAAAAGTTGGTTTGAGAATAGGTCTTGAGTTCAAATCATTTCTATGGACTTACTACCTAGCCTGGGCCTGGCCCAGAAGAAGCACCCAGTCCTTGATGAGTGAATGAAGGAACGAATGAATGAACAAACGAATGAACCAGGAGCAGGCTGGACTCGAGTGCAGGAACAATTGAAGCAAATAGGTTCAGCCTGTGCAGGCTGCCGCCCCTAGAGGGCACTCCGAGACTTTGGGAAGGTTTGCGTGTTGCCTCAGCTCCAAACTGCGGGAAGCTGCACCCTGGAGCCCCAGTCTTTGTGAAAAATCCCCGGATCCATCTGTTTGGCCATCTTCATTTTTCCCAAGAGGAAGCCCCAGTGGGCAAGGCTGGTCCTGTAGCAGGAGCAGCACTTGGTGCACCATCTCTGTGCACTTGCTGCCCCATCAAGTCTGGATGTGGTTCTAGTCCCAGGTGGGAGGACACTGGGGGCTGTGCGGCTGCCCTTATCACCTGCTCCAAACTGACTATAATCACCAGAATGATCTTTTGGATCAAGGGGAAAGGTCACCATTGCCAGAGGGCCAGAGAAGAGGCAGCCGAGTCAGAGTGGGCAGGGAGGCTGTAATCCAGGTCCTGGTCTGCCCAAAGCCCCCTTTGCATAAAGACTGAAGGGCCGGCAGCACTACGACTGAGGCCCCTGGAGAGGGCAGGGAAGCCCTGGCTGGACCATGCCAAGGTTTCAAGGAAAACAAGAAAGGGCCAGCAGATTTGGTGAATGACGGGTTCCTGGGTCCACGGGTAAAGAAATCCTGGCCGGGGTGGGTATGCAGCCCCTGGAACAGGTCAGCAATTCAGCAGTGTCTTTACTGGACACCTCTGTGTGCCTGGGGGAAGGGAATGAAAGGGAACTAATATTTAGCTGGCATGTAGCATTTCCTTTGCACCCTGACTGGCACCTCTTTATCTCATTTTAACCCTCAGACTTCCCATGGAGCAGGACACACTTCCCTTAGGAAACTGAGGGTTTAAGTATCTATCGTGCTCAGTGTCAGGGAGCTGGTGTGGGTGTGGATGTGAAGGATGCGGGTCTCCAGGCTCCGTTTTGCCCTCCTCTTAGGGAACCCAGGGACATCCCCCACATCAGGCAGGTGAGATTTCTGTCACCTCTCAGCTCTTGCCCTCCCCAGCCACAGCATGAACGATGGGTGTTTCGTTTCACCCTCTCCTCAAGCCTTCACCAAGTTCTCCTGAAAATGGCGTGTGAAGAACATGTGTGGGAACTAGCTGGGGTGGGAGTGGGACTAGAGAGGAGAGGAAGGGGAATCGGCTCCGGTCATGGCCTTTTGCACCCCAAAGCTCTCCTGTTGGTCTTGGCTCTGAAGGTGCCCCTGGCTCCGTGTCAGGAGCTTTCCAGAGAGCTCCTTGGGGGAACGAAAAGGCAGTCTGTGGAGCTGAGGGGACTTTGGGACTGTTCAGGAGCTTGACTCAGAAGGGGGCAGAGGAGAATGAGGGGGCAAGGAAGAGGAGGACAAGGAATCTGGCAGGAATTTGGCAAGCCGAGGACAGGAAGCAAAGCAACAACTGACTCACAGCTTTTTCCTTTTTAGGTTCGAACCATCTAATTGTGGGCTGGATGGGGGTTTGGGTGATAGGCGGGCCAGTCGCCTCTCCCACGTCAGCTTCTGGCAGCTTCTTCCTGCCACCCTCAGATTGCTCCCCAGTCACCTTTCCCTGGGAAGCGTTCAGGAGGGCTTCGCTTTGGGAGCTTACTGGCTGCATGCGTGTGGTGGTTGTCTTTTCAGAGCCTGGGTCCAGGACATGGGCTCTCCCAGGTTTGCATTTGTATATGAGGAAAGCAGGGCAGAATAATGAAAAAAAAAAACCTGCAGCATTCCCCTTTGCACACACGGGTCTTGAAGAAACTCTTCTCGGGGTGGGACTGGGGTTTGGCCTGGTCTGGGTGGGTCCCAGAGCAGGAGCCTCTCCTTCAAAGCTTTGGGGAAACTGAGGATGGGTGCATATGTTGATTTAGGAAGTGAGCTAAAATCTGAAGGCTGGATACCTTGGAGGGAAATTGGAATGGGTCAACTGAGTGGGCAGAAGCAGGGAGTCTGACAAGAGTGGGTAGGTAGAGACTTTGGTCCTGAGATGTCTCTGGGGAGCAGCCTTTCTAGGCTGGGAGGGCACAGAGTGAACAACTCTGAAAGAGAGCATGGCATTTTCTGAATCCCGCTGAAAACAGATTACTGAAATGGTCCAACATGGAAATAAAATGCTTGAGATTTTAGGCTTAAGGTTACTAGGAGTTGTGTGGATGCACGTGTGTGTATTCTCTCATGAGAGAGATTGAGAATGAGATTGCTCTTGCAGGCTACACCTGTCAGAATTCTACTGAAACTCAACTAATTGATTTCAGCTCCCACAGTTCAGAATTAGGCTCGCCCTCCAGGCCCTGGGCACACTCCTTTCTCATGTCGCTCTGAGCGCGTACACTGCATCTCGTTTGTTCCCGGACCAACAGGGGCTTGGCACAGACCCCACTCCATATGCTTCTGGTGATTTGATTCTCATTATGACCTCCGTCAATCTCATCTGAGAGCCCGTTTATTAGCAGTGCCTGCCTGTTCTGTCCGTGCCCACAGCTAATGGCCCACCTTCATGTGGGCAGAGGCCTCAGATGGTTTATTGACTAAGTGATTTAACACAGCCCCAGCCCCCAAACACAATGGCTTTCAGAGTAACTTTAGAGGTACATGTCCCTTTCCAAGAAACACCCTGGAGACTCGCCATCCCACTTCTCAGGAACATTCTCACGAGTGAGACACAGTGGCTCTCAGGCTTTTCACCCCTGCACCTCAGGAGCCTGCCACTCCTACGCCCCTTCCTCTAAGTCCCAAGCTGTGGGCACCAGGGCCTCTGAATCAGTCTCTGATTATCTTCCTCCCACTGACTCTATAGAGTTGGAGCTTCATTTAAAACCTCCTCTTTTCATGAAAAAATAAGGCAATGACAGCCCTGTAATGGACAGTGTGTTCTTTCCATGGTAGATTTGACGCCAGTGAGTAACAAAAGAACTATGTCGCCTCCAAAGGAACCTTCTCCTCTTTGTCCTTCCTCATCGTCTTCTCCTTCATCTTCCCTGCCATCTTCTTCAGCTAGTGTCCCAGGGAATGCTCGGGATGGTTCCTCTCAGCCCCAGGTAAGTACCCCTTGAGGCCCTGTGCAAGAGTTAGGAAGGTGAGCTTCATATGCTCCGTCTACTTCCACACTCAATTCTGGATTCTTAGCACTGTTAGGTTACCCCAAGTGCAAAGCCAGGGCCAAAGAAATGCTCTGTTAAGAGTCTACCTGGGCCTCCCTTACTGGTCCTGCTCTTTCTCAGCCAGCCTCGAGGGCACAGTCCTGCACTCAGCAAACTTTCTGGGCAGGACTGTGGGGTGCAGAGCTGCCAGGACATATGCTCTGTCCTTGAGGACCTTGCAGCTGAAGGCGGGCAGACCCAGAAGTGACGGTGCCTTTGGTAGCACCTGAGAACCTTGAAAGCTGCATTTCCCATGAATAGAAAATGACATAGCTGAGATATGAGGGGTTGGACTCCTTCCTTCAATCTGAGCTTATCAAGCCGCTACTACCT
Organism: Manis pentadactyla; assembly: GCF_030020395.1. Lineage (NCBI taxonomy): Eukaryota > Metazoa > Chordata > Mammalia > Pholidota > Manidae > Manis > Manis pentadactyla. The sequence continues at coordinate 52,267,215 of NC_080027.1, forward strand.
GCTAGCCCATGTTCTGGGATCTAGGAAGGCAAAAAAGGTGCATGCCCTTGTTAAACTCCTGTCCCATGGCCTGCCTCTTGGGCACCAGAGCTCTTGCCAGGGCGCAGCCACTCCTCCTGGAGTTTACCCATGTCCTTCCTTTGCCAGCATCCAAGTTCCTACATGCTAGAAATGGATACTTTCTCAATGTGTGAGGCATGAGTCAGGTTTAGAAGGGTCATTGAAAGGTCCTAAAGGCCATCCTTCTGCCACCACACCAGAAAGGTAACTTCTCTTCTTACTTAATAGTCTCCCAGGAAGAAGCTCTGGTTTATTGGTTGAAGGAACAGACCTCTGGATGGAATGTGCCCCTTAGAAGGCACTGTGGCCAAGCCAGCCACAGGATATCTGTTGTCCCCACAGAGGCCAAGCCAGCCCTGCCTCACTGGCCCTGGGATTTATCAGTGCTTTTGCTTTCCCATCTGGCCTCCTACCCAGCTAATCCAAGACCCAGAAAAGCCTTTGATCAGTGTTGATACAGGGACTCCAGGCAGATTCCCAGGCAGCCACTTAGGATGAAGAGCAGCCCTTTGAAATCATCCTAGGCAGAATTCTTTTTGACTTTGGGTCGAAGATCTAGAGAGAGAAGGGAGGGGCTCTGGACATTTGCCTTCCCCATATGAATACATGCTGGGGGTTTCTAAACAGCTGCTGTGTTTTGCTCATTCCCTCTAGGTGACAGCCCACAACCTGCCCTCCCAGGTCTCCAGGGGCCGTTTCAGCCCTGCCACTCCCATCTTTCTGAGGCGAGCCCGAGCCCAAGGAGCACCCAGGGAAATCCCTCTGTTCCTGCCTCAGAGCCAGGTGCTGGAGCGGGCAGAGTACTGCCTCGTGAGCCCCAGTGAGGATGGCCTTGCCAGCCCTGAGCCACTCAGCCCTGCAGAGATGGCTTCTGATGGGGGTCAGGAAGCAGAGTCTCCTCTTGCGGATAACAGAAGCATCCACAGAGACCCACGCCCCAGGGGAGGGAAGGACGGGTGCTTGCCAGACCAAGCACTGTCTCCCAGGGCTGGAGGGGACCCAGGAGAGGGGAGTCCCAGGCCCAGGGGGGTGGAGGAGGCTGGGTCAGAGTGGGCCGAGGGGAAGAAGTCAGGCTTAAAGAAGGTAGTCCTCACACAGGAGCAGAAGACCTGGTTGCTGAATTGGAATGATTCCAACCCTGAGAGTTTACGCCTGGAAGCTGGGGTGCAACCTCCCCCAAAAAGTGCTGAGAATGGTAGAAGAGGCCATGTGCTGAAACCAGTACACCCTCTGCTGCTCCCTCGGTCCATGAAGGAGCCAGTGCCGGCCCAGAGTAGGGCTCAGGAGAAGACAGGAACCGCAGCTGAACAGGCTCCAGAGGAGCGAAGCATGGCTCCACCCAAGTCCCCGCCCAAGTCCCCACTGCGCCTCATAGCGAACGCCATCCGAAGGTCCCTAGAACCCCTCCTCCCCACCTCCCCAGGTGGGAAGAAAGCCTGGGCCAAGCCAGATTCAAAGCCTCTGCCCACCTGCCAGCCACAAGCTTGCACTCGCTTTTGCGGCCTTGGGAAGCCCAGTTCCATCAAAGACTGGGACCAGAGGTCCCCAGGGAAAGACATGGCAAACAGGGCCTCAGCCTTCTTCTCCCTGGGCCCCCAGACTGCCAGGGCCTCCCAGCCCTCAGACCTTAGCCCTCCTGACCCTGCCCTCCACACCTATAGTTTGCCTAACCGGCCATCCAAGATGTTTCCTGCCCTTGTGTCCCCTCCCCGCCACAAGATCGAAGATGTTCCCACACTCCTTGAGAAAGTGAGTTTGCAAGAGACCTCGGATACTTCCTGGGTTCCCAAAAGAAGAATGTCATTCTTTTCTTCCCTGAGACTCAAAGACAAGTCTTTTGAGAGTTTCCTACAAGAATCTAGACAAAAAAAAGATCTCCAGGATCTTGTCATCACCCCTGAGGGGAAGGGTCTGCCCGTGGACAATGCCCAGGCCCTGGAGAAGCTGGTGCAGCCTCTCAGTCTCACCTGCCTCGGGCAGAGGATCCATCCTCCTTCTCTTGAGCGAGACATGAGTAAGTGAGTCTTTCCTACCAAATGTACAGTTCAGGTGGGGCAGTTCATTTTCCCTATTAGGTTAATAAACAGATATCTTTCACTTTGTTTTGCTTCTCAGATTAAGTTCTGAGAAAAGTATGAAAACTTGACTTTGACAATTTTGAAAAAATATGAAAAAATTAAATTTAAAATTCTGTTATAGGTTTTGAAAGAGACAACCATAATTTGCCACCTTCCCGCTCACTGCCCATATGTGAGCATTTTTTTTACAAAGTTGTGCAAACAACTTTGGATCTTTTCAAAATCAACATTGTACTACAGGTATTGTGCCAGTTACCACATAGTCTGCATAACTGTGATTTAATGGCTGTAGAATATTATATCTAGTGGAGATATTATCATTGAATGAACTGTTTTTTTACTGTTTAACTTATAGATATATATACATATATAAATTACATTTATGAATATATTTCTATATTATATATGGTATTGAATGTTTTTATGTAGATAGATTTTTCTTTCCTTTGAATAATTTTTTTAGGATAGGTTCCAAGAAATGGGATTACTGCATTAAAGATGTGAATATTTTTAAGTTTCCTAATTTACACTGACAAATTATTTTTTAACAGTATGGGTAAAGGAGACATAGAATCTCTTTGTATTAATTCTTACAACTACATGTTGTAAATTTCAATTAAAACAAGCTAAAGGTACCCATTTTCCACTGCTAATATATGAGAGTATCTTTTTTAACACACATCACCTGTATTATATTTTTTCAATGTTGCTATCTTACTGTAAAAAAGTATTAAACTTGTATTTTTTTATTATTAGCTTGAACACATTTATATATATCTGGTTGCCAATTGAACCTCAGACTTTTTATATTTAAATATGATCATAATTTTTTTCCAAGTTTAATTTTATTATTTTATGTATTTAAATGCAAAAGAAAAAAATTTTCTTTGGTATCATTAATATACACTTACATGAACAACATTGTGGTTACTAAATTCCCCCCATTATCAAGTCCCCACCACATACCTCATTACAGTCACTGTCCATCAGTGTAGTAAGATACTATAGAATCACTACTTGTCTTCTCTGTGCTATACTGCCTTCCCCGAGCCGCCCCCAACATTATGTGTACTAATCGTAATGCCCGTTTTTCCCCCTTATCCCTCCCTTCCCACCCATCCTCCCCAGTCCCTTTCCCTTTGGTACCTGTTAGTCTATTCTTGAGTTCTGTGATTCTGCTGCTGTTTTGTTCCTTCAGTTTTTTCTTTGTTCTTATACTCCACAGATGAGTGAAATCATTTGATACTTGTCTTTCTCCACCTGGCTTATTTCACTGAGCATAATACCCTCTAGTTTCATCCATGTTGTTGCAAATGGTACGATTTGTTTTCTTCTTATGACTGAATAATATTCCATTGTGTATATGTACCACATCTTCTTCCATTCATCTACTGGTGGACACTTAGGTTGCTTCCATATCTTGGCTATTGTAAATAGTGCTGCGATAAACATAGGGGTGCATATGTCTTTTTCAAACTGGGCTCCTGCATTCTTAGGGTAAATTCCTAGAAGTGGAATTCCTAGGTCAAATGGTGTTTCTATTCTGAGTTTTTTGAGGAACCTCCATACTGCTTTCCACAATGGTTGAACTAATTTGCATTCCCACCAGCAGTGTAGGAGGGTTCCCCTTTCTCCACAACCTCACCAACATTTGTTGTTTGTCTTTTGGTTGGTGGTGATCCTTACTGGTGTGAGGTGATATCTCATTGTGGTTTTAATTTGCATTTCTCTGATGATTAGCAGATGTGGAGCATCTTTTCATGTGCCTGTTGGCCATTGATCATAATTTTTTAAATTGTAAAATTAATGTATCAAAGAATTCAGAATACTCCAACAATATGGAACTATCTAAAATAAAATGCCATCTATTCTCCCACTCCCTTTTCTCCTCACCAGAGTTTTGGGAAATATTCTTAGAGACAATTTAGTGAGACACTCACGTGATTTCTTTTCTGTTGCTGATATTTGTTTGATTGCTTTAAACTGGTACTACTACCCCTATTGTTGCTCACCTTTGCTTTTTTCTTTTTTAACCTTAACAAGAGACTATTTTCAGCCAAGCTCAGGATAAACACAGGCAGGCTAGAGTGTAACTTTACCCTTTATATCACATGGTAAACTTTAAAGTGTTCTTTTTATATATATATATAGATAGATTATACATTTACATGGTTTCAAATAAAAGGGTATAAAAGGCCCAAAATGATTAGTGCTATCTCCCTTCCCTGTCCCTAAGCCATCCAGACCATATCCCTAATGACAGATATTGTTATCAGTTTCTTAGGCAATCTTTCAGACAGAATTTATGCATACAAGAGCAAATGTGCATATTATATTCTTTCTTTTTTACACGAAGGTAATATGCTAGCATATTGTATACACTCTTCATTGTACTTTGAATTTTATTTTGGAAATCATTCTGTACTAGCACATAAAGGGCTTTCTCCTTTGTTTTATAGCTGCACAGTAGTCCATTGTTTAGATGTACCATAATTTATGTAGCCAGTCCCCTATGATGGAAAGTTTATTTCAAATATTTTGGTATTGCAAGCAGTGCTACAATAATTAACTGAGAGCTTAGGTGTGATTTTTATCTGTAGGATAAATTCTGCAAAGTGGAAATGTTGGGACAGAGGCATATAAACTGGAATTTTGATAGATACTGCAACATTGTCCTTCTTCAAAGGACAGCAAAGTTGTTTCTACATTTGCTCTAACCAGTGTGTTACCCAACTTATTATTTCTTTTAATCTTTACTAATCTGACAGGTGATCAAGTATCTTGTCATATGTTAAAGAGCCATTTGTATTTCCTCTTCTGTGAACTATTGTTTTTGTCCTTTATTCAGTTTTCTGTGGGGTTGGTGGGTTTTACTTGGTATATAGGGACTCTTAATTAAAAGAGAAATTTAGCCCTATTTTGTGATGTGACTCACAAATACTTTTTCCAGTTTCTTGTTTGTGTTTAACTTTGTTTATGGTGGGTTTTGTTATATAATTTTATTTTTAAATAGTAATTATAAGCAGTTTTTTATTTTATGGCTTCAGTGCTTTATATAATACTTCAGGAAAAGCTTCTTCCAAGTTTATATAAGAAATTTTTCTTACAGTTTCTTTCAGTCCTTTTTTTGTTGTGGTTTAAATCGTTTTACATTTAAGTATTTATATCAAGAAATTATCATTTGTGATAAAAAATGTGAGCTTTTCTTTAAGCTGTCTCCCTAGTTATGCTAAAATTATTTAGCAAATGATCCATCTTCTCTCACGTGAGATGACATCTCTATTATATCTTTATTATATATCACCTGTATGAACTGATATCCATACTATCTATCATATTCTATTGAGTTGTCTGTTACATATCAGTACCATATTGTTTTAATTATTTTACTTTAAAATTTTACTGTTTTTTAAATTGACATATTTTAATATTAGATAGGAAGAGTATTCCATTATTGATCTGTTAAAAATTTCCTGGCTCTTCTTGCTTGTTTGATATTCTATATGAACTTAGCATCAGCTTGTCTTTGTAAAAAAAATCCTGTGAGTATCCAGTTTACAAATAACTTGACAAGAATTTACCATCTTGTGATTTACCTTTCCATTTGTTCATTCTATGTGTGAGAGACCCTCCAGAATATTCTAAACTTTGTATCAGATAGATCTTGCATATTTTAAGTTTTTTACCAGATTTGTTAGTTTTGGTGGCTCTTGTAAATAAAATCTCTTTCATTTTATCTTCCTGATATTGCTTATATATATGTAGTGTATTGATTTCTCTATAGTAACTGCACCCATCCATTTTACTGAATTCTCTTTGCCTGTAAAGGTTTTCATTGGCTTCTCCAGGGTCCTCCCAAAATATATAATCATAACGTCTGCAAATAATGATCAATTTTATCTCTTGTTTTTAAGTTGTATACGTTTATTTTGTTTCCTTAGTTTCTTTGTTTCCAGAATTTCTAGAACAATATAAAATGAAAGTAGTAATAATGCTTTCCTTATTATATGCCTAACTTAATGAGAATGCATCTCATTGATGAGAATGTTTTCCCATATAAGCATGATCCTGGCTTCTGGGTTAACCCAGATATATTTAATCATTTTAAGAAAATAGCCATCTACTCCTGTTTTATCCAAAGTATTTTAAATTATGAATGGGTGTTAAATTTTATCAAATGTCATTTCAGCATCTTTTGAGATGACTATATGAATTTTTTCTCCATAGTTTAATATTATGAATTATGTAATAGTGTCTCTGATAACGAACCATCCTTATATTGCTGAAGCAAATACCACTTGGTCATGATGTCTTGTTATTTTAATATACTTTTCTGTTCGGTTTGCTAATATTTATTTAAGATTTTTACATCAGATTCATAGGTAAGATTGGCCTTTAGTTCATTCATGTCACATTTATATGATTTCTATATGTTCTGATTACAATAAGTTGGGGTAAATGTGTTTTCCTGATTTACTTACCATGGAGAGCTGCATTCATTTTATATTCATTAGGAAATGGTTGACTTTCTTGGGATGGAACAGAATGAGCATGTAGGGAATGGAATTACGTTAAGGCTGACCGTGTCTGGAAATATGCCTGGGCCCATTTCACAGAGCTTTGTGTTTCTCTCAGGTATTCTTGAGTTAGTATCCTAAAAATGTAAAGATTTTACCTACTATCGGATTAGGCCCCTTAATTTTATTTTATTTCCCGGCCTCTGCCTGGCCCACAAAACACACACACACAACACACACACACACACACACACACACACACACACACACACACACACAGATACATCTTGCTGCCTCTCATTTAGCTTGTGGGTGCACACTTGCAACCAGTATTCGTATTGAAAGGAAGAAACCTTCAAAATGTATTCAAATAGAAATACATTGAATTTATATCACTTGAATAAGAGCCCGTTGAAATTTTTCTTCTTTTTACAGCACAACTTACTGGTAACTTCATGGTATATATAAACTTCTCAGAGTCTTTAACTTACTTATGGTCATAAACTAATTTCAAGCACTTATTAGTGCCAATTTATACAAACAGTTTTGATGCTAATTATTATTCTTGTGTATAAGGTGCCCTGGGCACCTCTCCTTCTAATTTTTGTATAAAACTTTTTACTGCAGTATAAAATGCATGCAGTAAAGTACATAAATATTAAGTACGTACATAAATATTAAGTACACAGCTGATGAATTTGGGCAAAGTACACACTTGTGTAATCACCTCTGAGTTCAAGATATGGAACATCATCAGCACTCAGAAGCTTCCCTCCTGCCTCCTCTCAAATACACTTTGCCCAACGAAAGTGCTTACCATCTGACTTCTATCATCTTGATCAGGTTTGCAATTTTTTGACTATAAAAAGTGAATCATTCAGTATTGTGGTAGGCAGATTCTAAGAGGGCCCCACCCTTCCTGCCCCTGCTTGTGCCTGCCCTGTTTGGGGTATGGTGAGCATATGAATATGACGGATCTCACTCCTGTGATGAGGTTAGGGGATTTCTCAAATGCAGTTAAGCTCCAAATTAATTGGCTTTGAGTTAATTGAAAGAGAGATTATCCTGGGTAGGCTAATGTACTTGGGTGAGCCCTTAAGGACTGGGCTTCCTGAAATTCAAAGTATGAGAAATACATGTCCTGCTAGCTTCGAAGAAGTAAACTGTCATATGTTTGAGGGCCTGACACAAGGCCTCTAGGAGCTAAGATCAGCCTCCAGCTGATAACCAGAGAGAAAATGGGCCCTGTATCTTACAACCACTAGGAACTGAGTTCTGCCAAGAACCTAAAAAAGCTGGAAGAGAACTCTGAGCTGCAGATGAGACCCCAGCCCAGCAGACACCTTGCGAGATGCTGAGCACAGGACCCGGTTGAACCATGCCTGCACTTCTGACCTATACAACTGTGAGATAATAAGTGGGTGTTACTGTAGCTGCTAAATTTGTGTTCATTGCTTCCACAACAATAGAAAACTAATGCAAGTATGCACACTTTCATGCCTGGCTTCTTTGTTAAACATTGGAGGGGGCATTTCTCCATACTGCTGGGTGCAGCAGGGTTCATTCTTTTCCATTGCTACATTTTATTCCCTTGTATGATACGCCACAATTTACTTATGCATTCTGATGCTGGGCACTTAGATTGTGTTTTCCAGTATTTTTATTGTGAATAATGTGGCTTTGAGCACACATACTTTACACATTGTTTCTATTGGATATTGTCAAAGATAAACAAAGCCATTTGAAGTGGTAAGGACAGATTTTAATTAGCAGTATACATTACAGTAGGGAAGAGAGTCCAGCATGAACTGAACCCACCTTTTGTTTTTACAGAGGTAGCTGGGTGTTTTACTGAGAGATTGAGGGAGGAGGGAGGGAGCAGAGCCTCACTAGAGTCAGGGAAGTGGAAAATTACAAAGGGTTGGTCAGTGTAAGTGCTGATGAGGCCACCTGTGTTTGTTAGCCGGCAGTTATTGAAATTAGGATTCTATCCTTTCAGAGACTCTGCGACAGAGACCTTCTCAGTCCTGGTGATTACATTTTAAAGGATTGGCTTTCAAGCCCTTGAGAAGGATACCCCTGAATGGTAGTAGATACATAAACATCTCGATGGAACAGAGGGAAGATTCTCATTTGTAAGCCTTTTTAAATAAAAGCTCCAAGACAGAGTGGTCAGGGCCTAACCACAGCTATTGGCTAGAACAAACAGTAAATTCTTTTGTCAGTCTTGAATTTTCTCAGGCAGGTGCTTTAAGGAGGGCTAGGGTCATCCTGGGGTTGTGACCTTGAGCTGGTAGAAACTATGTACTGTTTAAGTCTTTTAAGATGAGAAGAAGTAGGTGGGTTAAATTACATTTACACTGAGCCTACAGATTTTATGGGCCAAGGCTAAGACCTTGTCAGGAAGGAGGCTCAGAGGAGCGTGGCTAGAGTTTGTTCAAAGAGAGAAATCTTTGTCAGTCAATACTTGGGAATGGAACTGATAAGTCATAGGGTAGGCCTGTATAGTTTCCTTTAGTAGGTACTGTCAAACAGTTTCCCAAAGTGGTTTTGCCAATTTATATACATTCCAGCAGGAAATAAGAGTTCCTCTTGACCCACATCCTTGCCAATGTTGATAGTCTCAGTTTTGTTTTCGTTTGTTGATGCCCCGTGTTCATGGAAGTGTAGTGGTATCTCATTGTGGTTCCAATTTGAGTTTACCCAACAATGATGTTGCACTGCTTCCCACATGCTGATTTAGAAATTCCCTTGTATGAAATTTCTATTCAAGTCTCTTGCCCATACTTTTATTAGCCCTTTCCCTATTGATTTGTAATCTCTGTAGATTCTGAGTATATGTCTCCTGTCAGATGTATGGATGGTAAATATCTTCTCCCACTCTTTTGCTCACTTTTTCACTCTCAAGGTGTCTTTTGATAAACAGGAGTACTTCTTTTAGTGAAGCTAAATGCATCAATATTTTCCTTTATTATTGTTGAGTTTTGTATCCTGTTTATGAAACTTCATAAAGATGTTCTATGCTAACCTTCTAGAACTGCATTGTCCAAAATGATAGCCATTATTTTACACTCGAGATATGACTAATATTGTGAGGAACTGAATTATTAATTTCATTCAATGTTAATGAATTTAGACTTAAAAACTGAAACAGTGTAAAATGTTTGTCTACTAAACACAACTTTTTGTTTTTGGAAGAATTACATTTTAGTTAACTTAAAATTTTATCATTAGTACAGATACTCTATAAATATAAAATATGCACCAGATTCTGAAGACTTAGTATGAATCAAATCATGCAAAATATCTCAATAACTTACATTGATTACATATTGAAATGATACTGTTTTTAAAATTTGTGGCTAAATAACATATGTGATTAAGACTAATTTCATCAATTTCTTTTCATGTTTTTTAATGTGGCTACTGTAAAATTTTAAATTACATCTATAGCTCATATTATATTTCTATTGGACAACACTGTTATAGAAGCCTCATAATTTTACCTTTCACAAATAAATCTTCAACCAAACTGGAAAGATTTTAGTGTATTCTGTGAGGTACAGTGAAGGTTTATTTTTTTTCTATGTTGTTATCCAATCATTTCATTTATTAAAAAGGCTATCTTTCCCCCCACCCACTTCATTGCAGTGACACTCTTGTCATAAGTTAAGCAGGTCTGTTTTTGGAACTTCAGTTCCACTGGTTGGTTTGTCTGCTTAACACTTGTGTCACACTGTTTACTCATTATGTGGTTTTATAATAAATCTTCATAGTCTAGAGTAAATCCTCTGATCTGTTCTTCTTCCAGTATGTCTTGGCTATCATTGGCCTTTCAAATTTCCATGTGACTTACAGAGTCAATTCATCAATTTCCACAGAAAAATATTTTCTGGACATTTGTTTCAGATTAATTGAATATAAATGTAATCTAAATTTGGATAGAATTAACGTCTTTGCAGTATTGAATCTTCAAATCCATGAAAATGATCCATCCCTTCAATTTCTGTCCTTGTTTTGCTCTTGTAGAGATCTTGCACAGTTTTCATTAGATATAGTCACGAATATTTGATTGTTTGGGTGCAGTTATAAACTATACAGTTTATAATTTATTTTAGAGATTGTTTTAGGATTATTTTAGAGATATTTGATAGCTGTAGAACATTGAGTCTTCCCATCTAAGAATACAAAATAGTCCTTTATCTAGCCAGAATTCATAAAAATTCTGGATATAAATCCTTTACCAGATAGGTTTTTGCAAGTATTTCCTTCCAGCTGGTGGGTTGCCTTTTCATTTTCATCACTGCATCTTCCAAAGAGCAGAAGCTGTTAATTTGGTGAAGTCATATTTATTAATATTTTTCTTTTGTAATTTGAGTTATATTTAAGAAATCTTTGCTCAACTGAAAGTCTCTAAGGATTCACCCAGAAGTTTTATAGTTTTTAGTTTTCAGGCTTAGATCTATAATCCAATACTAATTAATTTTTGTGATGAATGAAAGTTAAGTTTTTTGGCCAAAGACATACAATTGTCATCATCACTTGTTAAAAAGACTATCTTCCCCCACTGAGTTATTTTGGCACCTTTATAGTAATCAATTGACTATAAATGTGTGAGTTTATCCCTGTATAGTCTAATCTGTCCCCTTGATCTGTATATTTATCCTGACACCAATAGCATGCTCTTTTGATTACACTTGACCCTTGAACAATGCTGGGGGGTAGGGGTGCCAACTCCCTGCACAGTTGAAAATCCACAAATAACTTTTGACTCCCCCAAAATTTAACTACTAATAGCCCACTGTTGATCGGAAGCCATATTGATAACATAAACAGTCGGTTAACACATATTTTGTATGTTATGTATATTATATGCTTTCTTAAAGTAACCTAGAGAAGCTAAAGAAAAGAAAATGTTTTTCCAAATAGCCACAAATCTCCAGAAAGTTTTTCAATATATTTATTGAAAAAAATCCACATATAAATAGACCATGTAGTTAAAAGGTCAACTGGACTGTAGCTTTAAAGTAAGTATTGAGAACAGGTAGTGAGAATCCTCTAATTTTGTTATTAAAAATTATTTTGTCTATTGTAGGTCTTTTGTATTTCCATAAAAATTTTATAATTGGCTTGTCAATTCCTACCAAATAAGCCTGCTAGAATTTTGAATGGAATTGTTTTTGATCTAAAATCAATTTGGGAAGAATTGATACCTACTGAGTCTTTCAATCCATGAAAATGGAATCTCCCTCAATTTATGTAGGTTTTTCTTTAATTTCTCTTAGAAAGGTTTTTTGGTTTCCAGTGCATAGGTCCTATGCATATTTTATTAATGTTTCCCTTAAGTATTTCCTTTTCCTGTTGCTATTATAAATGGAATGGGTTTCTTAATTTTGATTTTCAGTTGCTCATTGTTAATATATAGGAACGCAATTGACTTTTTATATTGTCCTTGCTAAACTCACTTATTTTTCTGGTAGCTTTTTTTGTGGGATTTTCTACATAGATGATCATGTTGTCTGCAAATAAAGACAATTTGACATCTTCTTTTCCAGTTGGTATAGTTCATTTAATTTTCTTATCGTGCTGCCTAGGACCTCCCATACAATGAAAGCTAAATGGAAGTGGTAACAGTGAACTTCATGGTCTTTTTCCCTCATATCAGAGGGATTATATTTCACCACTGAATATACTGTTCGCTATAATTTTTTGGAGATACTCTTTATTAGGTTAATGAAGTTCCCTTCCATTCCTAATTTACTATGAATTTTTGTCATGAATAATGATAAATCAAACGCATTTTCTACATCTGTTGAGATAATCATCAACTACTTTCTCTGTTTCTGTATCCCTATAGCTCCTTCTGACATTCCAGTCAAATGTATATTTGGCCACTTGATATTATCCCACAGATCACTGAGGTTCTGTTCATTCCTTCAGTCTTTTTTTCTCTGTGTTTAATTTTGGATAGTTTCTATTGCTATTGTTGACTGAATATTTCAGTAATATTTCACTGAATATTTTCCTCTGCAGTATTTAATCAACTACTAAGCTGATCCAGTGAAATTTTCATTTCAGATTTTGTATTTTTCATCTTCATGGGTTCCATTTGGTTCTTTTAAAAATATTCTTTACGTCCTCACTTTGTTCATGTTTTCTTTCTAAAGCCTTGTCTGCTAATTCTGTGGTTTCTGAGTCTGCTTGTATTGATTGATTTTTCTCTTGATTATCAGACTCACTGTCCTGCTTCTTTAGCATTTCCAGTAATTCCGACTGGTTGTTAGATGTACCTGTTACATTGTAGAGTGTCTAGCTTTTGTTCCTTCATTAAAAAAAAAAAAGTTAAATAAGCAGGAAAGAATGTTTGGCAGGCAGTGAAGTAACTTGCAGATCAACTTTGTTTCTTTCAAGGCTTGTTATTAAACTTATTCAGGTGAGCCAATAATAACATTTACTCTGGGCAAATTGATCCCCATTACTAAGGTATAACTCTTCTGGGATCTCTCCTCTAATATCCCCAGTGTTTGTTCTGCCCTAACTGGGTGGAACTTGAACACTTCCCAGTCCTGTAAAGGTTTTAGGGATTATTTAGCCTATAACTTCCCAGCAGTTACTTGCCCAGCTTCATGAACTTTCTATGCATCTATGGTTTACTATTAAGCAATAGACTCAAGAGAACTTCTATGCTTATTTCTGAAGGTCTTTTTCTGCAGAGCTCCCTCCTCTCCAGTTCTCTCCCCCACATATTCCAGCTGCCTCAGACTCTAATCTCTGTCTTTTTAATTCAATGAATCTGCTATGCTCTGTTTAGGTGATTTTAGGTTTTACCTTTTCTTCTGTCTCACTTTCATCAACAGTCTGCACTGCCTATTGTCACATGTCTGAAAACAGCTGCTTCATGTATTTTGTCCTGACTTCCAGTGTTTTGTGATGAGATGTCAGTCCCAGAATTAGTCACTCCATCATAGCTAGAGTGGAACAATGCAGCCAAGATTTTTAAACTTTGCAAATGAAAAGTTAATTCCTAGCATGGATGGTTCTATGATGGAGGAAAGTAAAGGGGCAAGATTCAGAAGCCACTATATAACATTATATAATAACATTGCCAGAAATGTAAGTACTACATTATATTTGGGGACATTTTCTCCTCAATTTCAAAATGAATTTCAATGGAAATGTTACATTTAATTTTGAGAGTCAGAAAAAAATCTCAATTTTTGGTTATTATATTTCTTCCATAAAAGAAAGGTTATTTGGGCAGTTTTATGAATCTTGCACATGGTTAATTTGGATCAATGGTAATGTTTAAGCAGTTGCTGCTGCTACTAACCGTGATGACAAATTTATTTAAGTACCCCAGTGAGCTGGGCACTGTGGCAGGCTTTTTTTTTTCTGCCCTTATCCCTCCATTCCCACCCATCCTCTCCAGTCCCTTTCCCTTTGGTAACTGTTAGTCCATTCATGGATTCTGTGATTCTGCTGCTGTTTTGTTCCTTCAGTTTTTCTTTGTTCTTATACTCCACAGATGAGTGAAATCATTTGGTATTTGTCTTTCTCTGCCTGGCTTATTTCACTGAGCATAATACTCTGTAGCTCCATCCATGTTGTTGCAAATGGTAGGATTTGTTTTCTTCTTATGGCTGAATAATATTCCATTGTGTATCCACATCTTCTTTATCCATTCATCTACTGATGGAACTGATGGACATTTAGGTTGCTTCCATTTCTTGGCTATTGTAAATAGTGCTGCAATAAACATAGGGGTGCATCTGTCTTTTTCAAACTGGAGTGCTGCATTCTTAGGGTAAATTCCTAGAAGTGGAATTCCTGGGTCAAATGGTATTTCTATTTTGAGCATTTTGAGGAACCTCCATACTGCTTTCCACAATGGTTGAACTAATTTACATTCCCACCAACAGTGTAGGAGGGTTCCCCTTTCTCCACAACCTCGCCAACATTTGTTGTTGTTTGTCTTTTGGATGGTAGCAACCCTTACTGGTGTGAGGTGATATCTCATTGTGGTTTTAATTTGCATTTCTCTGATGACAATTGATGTGGAGCATCTTTTCATGTGTCTGTTGGCCATCTGAATTTCTTCTTTAGAGAACTGTCTATTCAGCTCCTCTACCCATTTTTTAATTGGATTATTTGCTTTTTGTTTGTTGAGGTGTGTGAACTCTTTATATATTTTGGATGTCAAGCCTTTATCGGATCTGTCATTTATGAATATATTCTCCCATACTGTAGGATACTTTTTTGTTCTATTGATGGTGTCCTTTGCTGTACAGAAGCTTTTCAGCTTGATATAGTCCCACTTGTTCATTTTTGCTTTTGTTTCCCTTTCCCGGGGAGATATGTTCAAGAAGAGGTCACTCATGTTTATGTCCAAGAGATTTTTGCCTATGTTTTTTTCTAAGAGTTTTATGGTTTCATGACTTACATTCAAGTCTTTGATCCATTTCAAATTTACTTTTGTGTATGGGTTAGACAATGATCCAGTTTCATTCTCTTATACGTAGCTGTCCAGTTTTGCCAGCTCCATCTATTGAAGAGACTGTCATTTCCCCATTGTATGTCCATGGCTCCTTTATCATATATTAATTGACCATATATGTTTGGGTTAATGTTTGGAGTCTCTATTCTGTTCCACTGGTCTGTGGGTCTGTTCTTGTGCCAGTACCAAATTGTTTTGATTACTATGGCTTTGTAGTAGAGCTTGAAGTTGGGGAGTGAGATCCCCCCCACTTTATTCTTCCTACTCAGGATTGCTTTGGCTATTCGGGGTCTTTGGTGGTTCCATATGAATTTTTGAACTATTTGTTCCAGTTCATTGAAGAATGCTGTTGGTAATTTGATAGGGATTGCATTGAATCTGTATATTACTTTGGGCAGGATGGCCATTTTGACGATATTAATTCTCCCTAGCCAGGAGCATGGGATGAGTTTCCATTTGTTAGTGTCCTCTTTAATTTCTCTTAAGAGTGTCTTGTAGTTTTCAGGGTATAGGTCTTTCACTTCCTTGGTTAGGTTTATTCCTAGGTATTTTATTCTTTTTGATGCTATTGTGAATGGAATTGTTTTCCTGATTTCTCTTTCTATTAGTTCATTGTTATTGTATAGGAAAGCCACAGATTTCTCTGTGTTAATTTTGTATCCTGCAACTTTGCTGAATTCCGATATTAGTTCTAGTAGTTTTGGAGTGGAGTCTTTAGGGTTGTTTATGTACAATATCATGTCATCTGCAAATAGTGACAGTTTAACTTCTTCTTTACCAATCTGGATTCCTTGTATTTCTTTGTTTTGTCTCATTGCCATGGCTAGGACCTCCAGTACTATGTTGAATAACAGTGGGGAGGGTGGGCATCCCTGTCTTGTTCTGATCTCAGAGGAAAAGCTTTCAGCTTCTCGCTGTTCAGTATGATGTTCGCTGTGGGCTTATCATATATGGCCTTTATTATGTTGAGGTACTTGCCCTCTATACCCATTTTGTTGAGGGTTTTTATCATGAATGGATGTTGAATTTTGTCGAATGCTTTTTCAGCATCTATGGAGATGATCGTGTGGTTTTTGTCCTTCTTTTTGTTTATGTGGTGGATGATGTTGATGGATTTTCGAATGTTGTACCATCCTTGCATGTCTGGGATGAATCCCACTTGGTCATGGTATATGATCCTTTTGATGTATTTTTGAATTCGGTTTGCTAATATTTTGTTGAGTATTTTTGCATCTACGTTCATCAGGGATATTGGTCTGTAGTTTTCTTTTTTGGTGGGGTCTTTGCCTGGTTTTGGTATAAGGGTGATGTTGGCTTCATAGAATGAGTTTGGGAGTATTCCCTCCTCTTCTATTTTTTGGAAAACTGTAAGGAGAATGGGTATTATATCTTCTCTGTATGTCTGATAAAATTCCGAGGTAAATCCATCTGTCCCGGGGGTTTTGCTCTTGGATAGTTTTTTGATTGCCGCTTCAGTTTCGTTGCTGGTAATTGGTCTGTTTAGATTTTTCTGTTTCTTTCTGGGTCAGTCTTAGAGTGTTGTGTTTTTCTAGGAAGTTGTCCATTTCTCCTAGGTTTTCCAGCTTGTTAGCATATAGGTTTTCATAGTATTCTCTAATAATTCTTTGTATTTCTGCGGGGTCCATCATGATTTTTCCTTTCTCATTTCTGATTCTGTTGATGTGTGTTGATTCTCTTTTTCTCCTAATAAGTCTGGCTAGAGGCTTATCTATTTTGTTTATTTTCTCGAAGAACCAGCTCTTGGTTTCATTGATTTTTTTCTATTGTTTTATTCTTCTCAATTTTATTTATTTCTTCTCTGATCTTTATTATGTCCCTCCTGCTGACCTTAGGCCTCATTTGTTCTTCTTTTTCCAATTTTGATAATTGTGACATTAGACTATTCATTTGGGATTGTTCTTCCTTCTTTAAATGCCTGGATTGCTATATACTTTCCTCTTAAGACTGCTTTCGCTGCGTCCCACAGAAGTTGGGGCTTTGTGTTGTTGTTGTCATTTGTTTCCATATATTGCTGGATCTCCATTTTAATTTGGTTGTTGATCCATTGATTATTTAGGAGCATGTTGTTAAGCCTCCATGTGTTTGTGAGCCTTTTTGCTTTCTTTGTACAATTTATTTCTAGTTTTATACCTTTGTGGTCTGAAAAGTTGGTTAGTAGAATTTCAATCTTTTGGAATTTACTGAGGTTCTTTTTGTGGCCTAGTATGTGGTCTATTCTGGAGAATGTTCCATGTGCACTTGAGAAGAATGTGTATCCTGTTGATTTTGGATGTAGAGTTCTATAGATGTCTATTAGGTCCATCTGTTCTAGTGTGTTGTTCAGTGCCTCTGTGTCCTTACTTATTTTCTGTCTGGTGGATCTGTCCTTTGGGGTGAGTGGTGTGTTAAAGTCTCCCATAATGAATGCATTGCTTTCTATTTCCTCCTTTTATTCTGTTAGTGTTTGTTTCACATATGTTGGTGCTCCTGTATTGGGTGCATATATTATATGTTTATAATGGTTATATCCTCTTGTTAGACTGAGCCCTTTATCATTATGTAGTGTCCTTCTTTATCTCTTGTTACTTTCTTTGTTTTGAAGTCTATTTTGTCTGATACTAGTATTGCAACACCTGCTTTTTTCTCCCTATTGTTTGCATGGAATATCTTTTTCCATCCCTTAACTTTTAGTCTGTGCATGTCTTTGGGTTTGAGGTGAGTCTCTTGTAAGCAGCATGTAGATGGGTCTTGCTTTTTTATCCATTCTATTACTCTGTGTCTTTTGATTGGTGCATTCAGTCTATTTACATTTAGAGTGATTATTGAAAGATATGTACTTATTGCCATTGCAGGCTTTAAGTTTGTGGTTACCAAAGGTTCAAGGTTAGCTTCTTTACTATCTTATTGTCTAACTTAACTCACTTATTGAGCTATTATAAACACTGTCTGATGATTCTTTATTTCTCTCCCTTCTTATTACTCCTCCTCTATTCTTCATATGTTGGGTGTTTTGTTCTGTGCACTTTTTAGGAGTGCTCCCATCTAGAGCTGTCCCTCTAAGATACCCTGTAGAGGTGGTTTGTGGGAGGCAAATTCCCTCAACTTTTGCTTGTCTGGGAATTATTTAATCCCTCCTTCATATTTAAATGATAATCGTGTTGGATACAGTATCCTTGGTTCAAGGCCCTTCTGTTTCATTGTATTAAATATATCATGCCATTCTCTTCTGGCCTGTAGGGTTTCTGTTGAGAAATCTGACGTTAGCCTGATGGGTTTTTCCTTTGTAGGTGACCTTTTTTCTCTCTCTGGCTGCCTTTAATACTCTGTCCTTGTCCTTGATCTTCGCCGTTTTAATTATTATGTGTCTTGGTGTTGTCCTCTTTGGGTTCCTTCTTTTTTTTTTTTTTTTTTTTCTTAAATAGACAAATGTTTCATTTTTATTGCCCTTCTCTGTGATGACAAATGGCTGTCAGGGTTTTTTTTTTTTTTTTTTTTTTTTAATAATTATTTTTTATTGAAGGGTAGTTGACACACAGTATTACATTACATGAGTTTCAAGTGTACAACACAGTGGTAGAACATTTATATACATAATTCTAGGTTCCAACTATCACCCTACCAGGCTGTTACAATTTCTTGACTATATTCCTTATGCTATACATTACATCCCGGTTACTAATTTATTTTACCATTGGAAGTCTGTCCTTTTTTTTTTTTTTTTTTGTGAGGGCATCTCTCATATTTATTGATCAAATGGTTGTTAACGACAATAAAATTCTGTATAGGGGAGTCAATGCTCAATGCACAATCATTATTCCACCCCAAGCCTAATCTTCATCAGTCTCCAATCTTCTGAGGCATAACAAACAAGTTCTTACATGGAGAACAAATTCTTACATAATGAATAAGTTACATAGTGAACAGTACAAGGGCAGTCATCACAGAAACTTTCAGTTTTGCTCATGCATTATGAACTATAAACAGTCAGTTCAAATATGAATACTGATTTGGTTTTTATACTTGATTTATATGTGGATACCACATTTCTCTCTTTATTATTATTATTTTTAATAAAATGTTGAAGTGATAGGTAGATACAAGATAAAGGTAGAAAACATAGTTTAGTGTTGTAAGAGAGCACATGTAGATGATCAGGTGTGTGCCTGTAGACTATGTGTTAATCCAAGCTAGACCAGGGCAATAAAACATCCACGTATGCAGAAGATTTCTCTCAGAACGGGGGGGTGAGGTTCTAAGCCTCACCTCTGTTGATCCCCAATTTCTCACCTGATGGCCCCCCTGCGACTGTGCCTGTCTTAGGTTGTTCCTCCCTTGAGGAATCTTACCCGTCTCTGGCTAACCAGTCAT
Organism: Manis pentadactyla; assembly: GCF_030020395.1. Lineage (NCBI taxonomy): Eukaryota > Metazoa > Chordata > Mammalia > Pholidota > Manidae > Manis > Manis pentadactyla. The sequence goes on from NC_080027.1 coordinate 52,286,732, forward strand.
CTTCCGGGGCCATACAGGGAAATGTGAAGTCGGTAAGTGAGAGAGAAGCCTTATTGTTTGAAAAAGTTAGCTTTTTACTTCTTTGCATATTTATGCCCTGTGGCTTCTATGCCCAGCATTTGTCTTGAGGTATCTTTACCACTTGGAAGAATTATGATACTCGGTAAATTTGATATGAGGCACGAATTCTATTTAAGGGTTGTAATTAGGAAGGATGGGTTCCTTCTTTTGGGAGTTCTTTGTGCTTCCGTGGTCTGAGGAACTATTTCCTCCCCCAATTTGGGGAAGTTTCAGCAATTATTTCTTCAAAGACACTTTCTATCCCTTTTTCTTTCTCTTCTTCTTCTGGTACCCCTATAATGTGGATATTGTTCCTTTTGGATTGGTCACACAGTTCTCTTAATATTGTTTCATTTCTGGAGATCCTTTTACCTCTCTCTGCATCAGCTTCTATGCATTCCTGTTCTCTGGTTTCTATTCCATTAATTGCCTCTTGCATCCTGTCCATTCTGCTTTTAAGTCCTTCCAGAGATTGTTTTATTTCTATAGTCTCCCTCTGTACTTGCTCCTTTAGCTCTTGCATCAGCATGTTTATGATTTTTATTTTGAATTCTTTTTCAGGGAGACTGGTTAGGTCTATCTCTGCAGGTCCTCTGTCAGGGTTGTCTGGACTATTTTGGACTGGACTAAATTCTTCTGCCTTTTCATGGTGATAGCAGTGGCTGTAGGCAGGTTGTGGGTGTGTCAGCTGGGAGAAGAAAGTCCTTTCTAAGTGTGCCGGGATGACTTTGTCTAGCTGTGGGGTCTCTTTAAGACTTGCATAAAGCATTCCCTTTTCTTTTCCCTTAGGGGCACCGGTTGTGGGGACCTGCCCGCAGGTTTTGCTTTTCCATTTCTCTAATATCCAGCACCACATGCACCGTGTGTGTGCGCTCTGGGTGCAGATTTCTAGAGCTGGTTGTTTAGCAGTCCTGGGCTTTCACTCCCTCCCTGTTCCAACTCCTTTCTTCCCGTCGGGTTCTGGGGTAGTGGGGTATTCAGGTCCCACTGGGCCGCAGCTTGTATCTTACCCCCTTCGTGTGATGTAGAGTTCTCGCAGATGTAGATGTAGCCTGGCTGTTGTACTGTATCCACTGGTGTCTCTTTTAGGAGTAGTTGTATTTATTGTATTTTCATAAATACATATGTTTTAGGAGGAGATTGCCACTGAATTACTCATGCCGCCATCTTGGCTCTGCCCTGTAGCAGCTTTTGATACTGATTATCTTTACTCTTCCACCACAGTTCTACAGGTTAGAAGTCCTGGTCCCCACAAACTGAGGGAGTAAGGTTAGTTACTCAAGGTCATACACTAATTGAATACTCACTGACTAAATTACTTATGGTAATTTAGTGGCTTGAAGCAGTCTCATCTCACCACTAGCAATGCCTCCTTCCATTATTATACTGCTCTGATTCTGTCTTCACCTGAACTTTCCCATCTGGCAAATTAAAGTGGAAAACAGTTAACTCCCTCCCCAGAGAGGCTGTGTTATTATATAGATGTTTTGCATTATTTTGCTTTGAATAACAGTATATGTAAATGTGCTCCTGGAAAAAATTACCTTTATTTTTTAAAACTTGGCCTCTCCCACTGGGGTGAATAGTTGAAAATTATGGGGAGGAAAAGTCAGTCTGGGGAGAATGTCAGTCAGCTTGGAATTGCTTCTCCTTCTTCCTCCTCTCCCAACACATACTTCTATTCAGTATCAGCTGCCACAGCAGAGGAAAGACTGGTAAATTTTCTGTCATGGAGTACTAGCTCGTTCTGATGTTCAGTGTCCAGAGTGGGTTAATCCAGATATTAGTCATTAACTCTGCATCAGGTTGATATGTAGGGCAGACGTTCTTGCTGAGAAGAATAAAAGCCTCTTGTGGCACCTAGAAGACTTTATCACACATGGTCCCTGGCCAGATCACAAAGAGATTCTAGTGAACATGGGCTCTTGGCTGTCTTGAACCATCTACCTCTTGTTCAGAGGTTGGCATATCTCCTCAACTTCAACTCTCCTGGGGGCCCTGCATTGCTGAGCCCTCCCTATCTTAAACTGCCTTTCCTGGCATTTGAATCATCACTTCGATGATGTGATAATATCTTCAAGTTGGGAAAATAAAAGTGGCATTTGTTTAGCCATAATTAATGAAATATTTATGTTGCATGAGACTATGTGATAAAACCTTAGGCTTAGAGTCCTTTTGCTTCTGATTACATTTGGGATTTTTTTTTTCTATGACCAGACATTCTGACGCCAGCTCTTTTACACTGAGCAGATGTCATGTAGTAAAAATGGGTGCCAGATGCTGTGAGCCACAGAAGGGCGATTTGTTTAAGAGCTGGCTCTGACTTTTTTGCATTCAATTACTCTGCAGAAGGAACCTTACACAAGCATTTAGGTAGCTCAGCTAACTATAGACATGCATTTTAATAACAGATTTCATCTCTGAATGCATTCTAAGCAACACACCATATAAATGGTGTTTAAAGAATTAATTGATTTCTGTATAATACCTTTTTTTTTTAATATGAAAAGAGAAGTGCAAAGCTCTTGGCAGGGACTCAGAAATGTAATTAACGTGGAGGGCCAAATTTTCGGTTGCCCTTAGGTACTGCCTCCTCATGCTCCCAGCAGGTGCACTGAGGGGAGGGGCAGTGAGGGTAAGAGGAGAGGAGGGGGAGGCAGCTTTGGGTCATGAAGCAGGAGAAGTTAGGAGTGCAGTGAGTTCTTCTGTTCTCTTTTCAGGTCCTAAGCACATCCCCATCAGAGCGCAGGTGACAGGGGCTGCCTCTGCCACCTCTTCGGCCAGCTCCTCTGCAGATGAAGAATTTCATACCCAGCCTTCCTTGCGGTCAAAGGTAACAAGACTTGACAAACCAAAGAAAACTTGGCTTGTGGGGATCGTTTACCACTCAGATTTTAGACCCAATATGGGCTCCAGCTGTGGTGGTTTCATTAGGGGATCACATTCAACTGCAGCTGACAGCAACCGTTCCTTTACCTGGAACACCCCAAGAATTCGCTCTTTTTTTTTTTTTTTTTAATTTTTAGAAGCTTGCCTTTACCAAAATCTCAAGTTGGGGGAAAAACTAGACATATTTACTTTAACTTATTTGGGGACAGCAGTTCCTTAAAGTAGATTTCACATGTGGCCCAACAAGCAAACCATCGAAAAAATTACAACAAGCATAAGAGTATTTTCCTGAGGGAAGCACAGCTTCATTTAAGAAGCACTAGAGGCAGATTGCATGGAAAATGTTATGTTTATTCTAATCAGAAATACTAAATGAACTGTGCAGTTGGATCTAGGCCTGGATACTTCAAGAATCCCTATTGTGGAAGGGACAATCGGTGTCCTGGCTGCGGAGAGGGCAGTTACTCGGCTTAACAAACGTTAGTATTTCTGGAGAACACTTTAAATAACTCTCATGCCCATAGATTGTAAAACACAAACATGGTTGTATGTTTTTAAGTGTGTCTGTATGTCACATACGCAGAGACATGTGTCCCACAAGCAGGTCTCGCTATTGTTTGCTTTATCCACTGAGCCGCAGCATTTTTCCTGGGCCCCGGGGGCTGAATGGCTGGACTGAAAATGCTTCCTGGAAAGACAGAGAAGCAGTTCACTGCTCTGGCAGTGTTTATTTCTTGGATCAGTGAGGATCTAAAGAGTAAGGGAGAGAACCACATTTATTTACTTAAACTCAACTTTTCCGTATCTGGCATTAGGAGCCTTGGCGTCTCAAGTCACTAGGGGTTCCAGCTTCCCATGGGCCCAGCTTAGAGCAAGTCAGGAGAGGACTGAGAACATGGCATGACTCTATGTGTGTGTGTGTATGTGTGTGTATGTGAGAGAGAGAGAGAGAGAAAGAAAGAATATGTATGGATTCTTAATTTCTAACTGTTGTGCATTTTTTATTAGTTCACTCAACACAAATGAGTTCATGTTGTGTGTCATGTTGATTTCTGGGGTTTCCCTACAGCCCCTCTCATCTCTTCAAGTGACCCTAAGTTAATTATGTGTCCAAATGAATACATACATTCATCAGCCACTCAAACACTCACAGAGAATAAAAGAATGGAGTTCCCCAAACGCATTGAAATAGCAAGACCATGATGTCTAGGGCAAGCCTTGCAATAAGCTGCCTTCCTCCTGATGGCCCAGGACAGACCCAGTCATGCCTGAAACTTGCAGTTTGGAGAGGGCTTCCTGCTTTCCTGAGCTTCTGACGTGGCCACTCTCACAGGCAGGGAAGCTGGCCAGAGGGTTACATTTTTAAGATTTCCCATGGGCTCACCCTGCAGGAATAAGGGGAGGTTCCCCCTAACCCCCGGCTTCTTTATCTCTTCTGTCCTATACAGGTGTGTCCACAGCCATGTGGCACAGAGCCCATGTCAGCTCAAATGACCTTTGCACAGGGAACTGGAGACAGACTGTGCATACTCCACCTCTTCCCTTTGCTTTTGGCCCTCCCTTCCCCCTCTCCCCCCAAACCCCTGCCTGCACCTGCAAGCCTGGGACAGCAGCTTGTCTGGGGCCCTGCCAGCCTCCTCTCTTTCTTTGTCCTTTATCTTTCTCTTCCTTAACCCTTTTTTCTTTCTTCTCTGTGTTGTCATCACCATCATTGAGGATATAAGAACCGTTTTTAGCAAATCATAAGGCTCTATGAGCATGTTAATAAATCACCTTTCTTTTCTACATCAACATCTTTTAATAAAAGGCAATAAATTTCTTTCCTCTTCCAGGTTCTCTTTTGCTGACTTGTAATAAAGCAGGAGGGGTTTGGTAGCTTTGCTGCTGGGAAGAGCTAAGGCAGTGCAATGCTATTGAGGCATCCTCCCTTGAAATTTCATTAAACGATCTTTATTTAGGGGGAACTGGCATTTCTGTAAGGCAGACAGCCTGATGTGCCTGCACAGTGTTTGGCACAGGAAAGGTAGTAGAGACTGGATGGAAATGTGGATGCTGGGGTCAGGCTCCCTGAGTTTACTTCTGGCTCTACCAACTACTAACGAAGTCATCTTGGGCAAGTTATTTAACTTACCTGCTTCGATTGCCTTATCTGTAAATAAGTGTAATTTGAGGAATAAATGAGTGAAATAACCAGTACCGTGGCTGGCACATTGCACTCAATAATAAGCACTGGGATTTATTACGTAGGTTAGTATAATGGAAGCTCAAGAAATAACCTGTTAAATAAATGAGCTGAGTCTCTATATCGATTAAGTTATACATGCTCTGTATAGCAACTACCAGTGATCTCCATCAGGCCACTCCCCTCTAGCCTTTCCAGAAAGTTCTTGCCTGCCTACTAGAGGGATACTCCCATCCAGTTGGCCCGGAACTTCTCTTCAGAGTGGTGACTGTCAACCTGAAATTGTCCTCTGGAGGTAGAGATGATATGATAATGGAATAAGTTTGAGTTCTGAGAACCTAAAATTTCCTTCCAAGGATAAAAGAAGATCTGTAGTATTCTAGATCCTAAGGATAATTCTAGAAAAATGGCATTTTATCATTGGGTTAAATGTTTTCACTGATAATCTGTAGACATTCTGAAATCTAAACATTGGATGCTTTCCTAAGGAAAATAATGGTTTCTCCATCCATACCCATGAAGTCTGTGACAGAATGACCAGGATCCGTGAAGCCCTGGAAACACACATACTTTCCAGACACAATCTCTGACATTAGTTATGGATCTGGATCCCTCTGGCAGTATCTGGGATAGCCCTCTTAGATCTAGTCTCCAGTTGTAGATTTATGTTCCCTTTAATGGTCAAACATTTAGTTCAATGACAGCTATCAAATGCCCAGGAACCAGGCTAGCTGTAACAATTTTTTAATTCTATATTTGTTTCTGCCACCATTAAAAAGAAATCTCTAGCATATTCTAATCCTTATCCTAATATGTAAAAAGTTGATATGTATGCTCAGAGAAGACTAACTCCTAGTAAATACAGCCCAATTTGAACATTTATTTTGTATATACACATAGGACATACATTTATGTATACAGGCATACCTTGGAGATATTGTGGGTTCAATTTCAAACCACCACAATAAAGCAAATCTTGCAATAAAGTGGGCCAAATAATTTTTTTGGTTCCTTAGTGCATATAAAAGTTATGTTTATGCTATATTGTATTAAGTGTGCAATAGCATTATGTCTAAAAAACTAAGGTACATACCTTAATTAGAAAATGCTTGATTGCTAAAAATGCTGCCCATCATGTGAGCTTTCAATGAGTCATAAACATTTTGCTTACGGAGGGTCTTGCTTTGATGTAGAGGGCTGCTGACTGATCAGGGTAGTGGTTGCTGAAGGTTTGGGGTGGATGTGGCAATTTCTTAAAGTAAGACAACAATGAAGTTTGCTGCAGTGATTAACTCTTCCTTCCAAGAACAATTTCTTTGTGCATGTGATGCTATTTGACATTTTACATACAGTACTTCTTTCAAAATTGGAGTCAATCTTCCCAATCCCTGCCACTGCTTTATCAACTACATTTATATAATATTGTAAATCCTTTGTTGTCGGTTAAACAATCTTCACCAGCAATGGATTCTATCTCAAGAAACCACACTTTCTTTCCCCATCCATAAAAAGCAACTCCTCATCCATTAAAGTTTTACCATGAGACTTCAACAATTCAGTAATATCATCAGGCTATACTTCTAATTCTGGTTCTCTTACGATTTCCACCACATCTGTACTTATTTCCTCCACTGAAGTCTTAAACCTCTCAAACTCTTCCATGAGGGTTGGAATCAACTTCTTCCAAACTCCTGTTAATGTTGGTATTTTGACCTCTTTCCATGAATTATGCATGTTCTTACTGGATCTAAAATGGTGAATCCTTTCCAGAAGTTTTTCAATTGACTTGCCTAAATCCATCAGAGGAATCACTATGTAGGGCACCTATAGCCTTACAAAATACATATCTTAAATAGTAAAACTTGAAAATCAAAATGTCTCCTTGATCCATAGGCTGAAGAATGGATGATTTGTTAGCAGACAGGAAAACAGCATTCATATCCTTGTCCACCTCCAGTAATGCTCTTGGGTGACCAGGTGCATTGTCAATGAGCAGTCATACTTTGAAAGTAATATTTTTTCCTGTGTAGTAGGTCTCAACAGTGGGCTTCAAATATTCAGTAACCATGTTGTAAACAAATGTGCTATCATGCAGGCTTTGTTATTCTATTTCTAGAGTACAGGCAGAATAGATTTAGCATAATTCTTAAGGGCTCTAGGATTTTTGGACTGGTAAGTGAGCACGGGACCCAATGCTCAACCATTATTCTCTGCTGCTTCTCTAAACAGAAGTGTCTCCTAAGCTTTCCGACATGTGGAGCTGGTCCCACCACTACTTCTCCTTTTTCTAAAAGTATCTAAAACCTTGAAGATCCAGACATCTATTTTAAATGCATTCTTTTTGAATGCTCTGTATTTTACAAGCTCAGGCACACACAAAAGCCAGTGACACAAATAATGTATTTGTTCAAGCAAAGTGAAATAGAATGGGAAGCAATCTTATGCCTGCCTCAAGCCAAGAGACACTTTTATTTGAATTATTTAGATACATTCTTCTATTTCTGGGTCTAATCAGGCAATGTAGACCCAAGCTGAAGGACTACTTAAAATTTTAAACTAGCTTTCATGTAATATAATGTGTGTGTGTGTGTCTGTCTGTCCCAGGCTCATCATCCCTGGGCCTCATTGTAACACCTGTGTAGAGAATAATTCTTGTGTTATTCTTTCCCTCAACTGAACGAAGTTAATGCTTTATAAAGTCACTTTTACCTACAAACCGATGTGTACGCCTCCCCATACACAGATACACCCACACACATACACAGATGTGTACCAGTATCCCAATCTGGCACATACTAGCCACATATAGCTATTTAAATTCATTAAAATGAAATAAAATTTAAAATTCAATTTCTTATTCATGCTAGTCTCATTTCAGATGTCCAATAGCCATATGTGGCTAGTGGCTTCCATATTTTAGACAGCACGGATATAGAACATTTACATCATTGCAGACAGTTCTATGGGATGTCATTGTTCTAGAAGCTAAGCAGTGATTTGGTTGGAGAGGACAAAAGCCTGTGACAGTATTTTACAAATTTCAACCCCATTTTTCTCAGACACATTTTTTCTTTTCTATTGGTTTTCTAGGAGAGGAAGACACTTAGAAGAAGAAGGAAGCTGGAAAAAGCAACAAAACAGTTGGTTAAGCAAGAAGAACTGAAAAGACTTCATAAAGCTCAGGTCAGAAAACAAACTCGGGTGCATGGTCCTAGGGTCTGGAATCTTGGGAATCTGTATTTGAATGCCCTTTGGAAGTCCATATTATTTTGGGGAAGGCAGGCTAGAGAAAGGCAGTCTCTTTTCCCTGAATGGCCAGGTTTGTGGCCATTTTTAAGGCCCTGACTCGATGCCTGATGTGGCTCTGGGGTTTAGAGAGCTCAGGAGCTGGCCCACCCCTTGCTGCCTTTTCATCCACAGATGTGTCCTACAAAGTGATCCTGGAATGACAACTAATGCATGGCCTTGGGAGCCATTCCAGGCCCTTAAATGCCACATAGCAGTGGCCTTAGTTTTTCCTCTGATTGGACACAACCTTCCCCTGACTTCCTGACAGTGTCTTTGCTAAACTGACAACTTTTAGGGGCTGTCTCTATTCCAAGGTTAGTTGAAGACATAAGTATCCAGCATTTCAATATAGACTTTCTGGCTTAATTGTTAAGTCCAAACATTTCTGCCCATGTTGATCTGCCCACCTGTAACAGTCAGGCAAAATGAAGAGGGAAGTCAAAGCATTCTCCATCTCCTTAAGGACCCCAGACTTAGCCTTGAAAAGCAGCCAGATTTCAGGACAAAAGGACTTAGAATTAACTCACACTAATCCAGTGTCCCCTTGCATCTCCTGCTGTAGTTTTTGCCTTTTTTGACCATGTGGTCCTGTAATTGTGTCTGACAAGAAGGAAGTCATTTAATCCAAACTCTCACCTTTCACAGTGATTGATATGGGAGCCCCCCCTCTTTCACCGAGTAATTCCTGTAATCCCCCCCATCCACTCTCAACTTCGGAAACAGGTTTTCTTGAAACATTTCAGCCTTTCTTTCTGGGAATAAGATACATCTTAATGAGATGGATTGGCAAACTCAGCTATTTCCCCTCCTCATAGTTTCTCTCCAGATAGTAGGTGTGATCAGAGAAGAATTACAGTGGCTTTTGGAGTCCCACTCTGCTAGTGCTCATAGCAGTCATTTTTAAGCTTTAAGATTTTCATCCTTAGTTTCTAAAGAATGGCCAGTCTTTATTAGTCTGCTCAGGCTGCTATAACAACATAACACAGATTACATGGCTTAAACAGTAAGAATTTTTTTTCTCACAAATCTGGAGACTGGAAGTTCAAGATCAAGGCTTTCAGGAATGGTTTCTAGTATAGCCTCTCTTCCTGGCTTGTCGACAACTGCTTTCTTGCTGTGTCCTCAAAATGCATTTTTTTTCTGTGTGCAGGCAAAGAAAGAGAGAGCTCTGGTGTTCTTATAAGGATACCAGTCCAAGGGGATAAGGGCCCCGCTCTTATGACCTCATTTAACCTTAGTTACTTCCTTAAAGGCCCTGTACCCACCTACAGTTACATTGCAGGTTGGGGCTCCAACATATGAATGTGTAGTGGACACAATTACATCCATAACAACCACATAGCCAAACTTGTACAACTATTGATAATAAAGTCATTTAAATGTTTCTCTCCCATTAGCAATTCTCCTATCAAGAGATTTATTCATAAATATGTAATTGTCTTAGAAAGAGAGAAAGAGAGGAAGAGGGCATGAAATTGCAGTAGTTTTATATAGAATGCCCATCTATCTCAGGTGTTAGGTTAGGCACTGGGGCTTAAATACTCTTAGTTGGGACAAGAAGAGCCAGGTGGCTGCTTAGGCCCCACTGCTGCTCAAATCTCTTCCCAGGGTTGGAGGTTCTTCAGTAACTGTATTCTGAATCCAGGGGAGACTTAGAAGATGCGGCGTTAAGCAGGAAGCGTGACTGAGCTGGAGGAAGGTAGAGGAGGAACAGTGCATGCATTCTACCTGCCCAGACAGCTGCAGGTTCCTTTAACATCCCTGTTCTGCAGGTGCCAAGTCTGTTCTGCCAAGAGAGGTGCCTTTTGGCAGCATTATGTTTGAAAATAGAGAAAATTAATGGGAATCAAAATTCCTATATACATTTCCACTAATTGTCCTTCCTAATATATACAACGGAGAAATAGCTAGTAAGGAAAATAAACATGTAAATGCAAACCCAGCCATGATGCCAAACCTTAATAAGGTGCTGATGGTGAACCTAAGGAGGGGGTGAGATTGTCCCTTAGTGGCATAAATGCCCTGTGTCTTAGCTTAACAATCTAGTAGCAAAGCCACTGTACACTTCCACTGTAAAGGGTCCCTGGACATTGGCTCCATGGTGCAATGAAAGAATAGGTACAGTTGGTAACTGAGGACAGGAGCTGGACAAACCGAGAAAGGAACATCAAGCCCAGGTCTCCTGCTCCAGACCAACTTCTCAGGAAGTATCTGCTGGTTCTTCTTGGGAAAATGGAATGTGAGCATGCTCTGGGCCTGCCCTCAGAGCGCCTGTCCTACTGTGAGTAGTGGCTGCAGCTCCAGCATATGTCATGACCACAGTCAGAGGCTGAGTCTCGAAGGAGTCCAGGAACCATGAGACCCGGCCACCTAGCCCAGCAGCCTCTGCCTGAGAGCACTCTGTGTGATCGGCCAGGCCCAAGGGAGCTGTGTTCATTTCTACCTGGGGGGGCAGACTGAGCTTACACAAAGACTTCTCACTTAATGTTTTCACACTAAAGAAGGAAAACATCAGATCTATTGTAGCGGGAATTCAGAGGTCTTTACCCATTAATCAAGGAGGGACCCCATGAAGGACAGGACCCTTCCTCTTGGAAACTGAGTGGCAGAAATAATCCCCTTGTGTAACTCTGCACATCAAGAGTCCCTCCATAACATACAATCCTGACATTTCAGGCCATCCAGAGGCAGCTGCAGGAGGTGGAGGAGCAGCAGAGGGCTTCAGAGATCCAGGGCGTAAGACTGGAGAAGGCACTGAGAGGAGAAGCAGGTAGGCATCCCACTGGATCTGGTGCAGTAGGCTTGGGTCCATGTCTGTGGTCTGGGAATAGTTCTGGTCTAACCATCTGGGCAAAACTGGATCACCCACCTGGAACAGTCAACACAGACATGCAGTGTTAATCAACAACTGCTTCACACTTTCAGAGTCAAACTGGTGTCCGGTTTGCAATCCCTAGGGTATTGGTCACTTGTGGGCCTTGTCACAGGGTTTCTGGTCTACCCAGTGTCTCTTCTGCAATTGTGAATGTTCTTTGCAATTCAGGGGTTAAGATAAATTCAGGAAAAATATTTGGGCATTCAGACAACATTGGTAGTGCTTCAAAGCCTGGACTTGGAGTCAAAGTCCTGGTTTCTCTCTTTACTAGCTATATGACCCTGAGTCAGTCACATTCAAAACCTTTATGAGCTTTCACTTTCTTCTCAAAAATGGGGACAATAGTGGTTTCCTACTTTATAAAGCTGATATGAGGATTAAAGCAGAAAAAAATATATGTATTTAATATATATGCACATAAAGAAATTAAATTAGTACATTGCCTTAGCACAAGGCAGAGCAATAAATGGCACTATTCCACTGATAGCTTTAGATTCTTACATGCAAAAAGAATTCATCTGCTGAAGACCTCTCACTTGTTAGACATGAGACAGCCTTTGAGTAGTTGAAAGGTTAATGGTCCATTGAGGACACACACATGTAAATAAATAAACCATGATACAGGAGAGGAACAAGCATTAGGGTGGAAAGGGAACAGAATCATGAGGTTCCTAACTGGTCCTGGGAGAGGGGGAGGTTAGGCTAATCCCTGGGAAGAGGTGGTCTATTAAAATGAGAACCAGAGCAGGAATAGGAGTTAAGGAGGGGAGGTTGTTCTGGCAGAGGGAACAGCACCTGTGTAGGTGAAATGTGAAACCGATGTGAAATGCCTTAATGAATGAAGCACCAGCAAAGGGATGACATGAAGAAATTGACAGTTTTTGGAAACCACCCAGCAGTCGTGTGGCTAGTGAATTGGAGCGGCCCTTAGAGCTAACATGGGGAGGTACTGTTCCTTTAGTTTTCTGAAATGTCTTCAGCCTTCTGTAGTTTGGGTATAAAGTGTGAAAAAACCAGACACTGAAAACACATGTTTGTGTGCAATCATGTAAACAACATGTTACTTGTTAAACAACATAGTGAAGGGTAGGGTTTCAATTCTCTCAGAAGTTTAGTCATTGGAGAGCCATGATACTAGCAGAAGCAGCCCAGATTGTGTGAAGGCCTGAAGCTTAAAGTCATGCACACGAAGCTGTGAGGGCCACTCCCAGGGCCTTGCTGCATATCAGGGAAATGTTGGAATCTGACTTTCATCCCTCTGTGCCTCAGTTTCCTTGTTTTTAAAGTGGGTGTGATAATCATACCTGTTCCTTGGGTTTGTGATAAGGACTGGCTAAAACAACTTATGTAGAAGCCCTTGCTTAGCATAGGATAGATGATTAACAAATATTTGTTCCTTTTCTTACTAACATACACTCTACATTTCCTTGTGAGGATGACCCAAATCCACCCATCAGAAGGAGACTTCATTACAGAAATGGTAACTGGTTTTTGATACTTGGAATAAGATTCACTGACTCTCTCGACAGTGGTTGCTGGGACTTTCAGTGCAATGAACTGCCCTTGTCTGATGTTTGGTCACATTCCCAATCAAGAAGGCTCTGATAATTGTCTTTAGGAATCCACTGATTTCAGTGAGAGCCTTTAGAAATGAAAGGGATTAACCAGCAAAGCTAGAGCATGTTTCAGATTGTTCGGGTGGCAGCATAGTGGAGTGGGGTAAGCAGAGAAGTATAGGCATCAGAGAGCCCCATGTTGAAGTTTCATTACCATTAGGCTGTGTGGTCCTGGAAGAATCACTAAACCTCTCTGGCCTCAGATTCCTTATATAAAAAATTGAGCTACTAATCCTCACATTACAACATAATTCTAAAAACTATGGATATTGGTGGGCAAAGTGTCTCCCAGAGTGTCTACATTGTAGGCATTCCATAAATACTACCTGATATATTTTATGAAATATTATTAAATATCCACACACATACACTTTTAAAGAACTGACTGCCTAATCTTTACTGCTCGAAGTTTAAACTCTAGAACCTAAATTTTTAAAGCTTCTGAAAATCTCCCTCACTCCCTCACCTAATGCAAAAGGTTATTTTTAAATCAGCCAAAGAAACCTAGCCCCAGCTTGTGGTGTTTTCAAAGGTGTGTTAACCCAGCCAGAAGATGGATTCCATTCATTGCCTTTATATCCTTGGTAATTTAATTCCCCTGTTAAGTTTATGTGCCTTTTTTTCTTTGATTGTCCTTGGGCGGGTGACAGATGCAGATCAACAAGGGGCTGGAGACTGAAAGAGTCAACTTACGGAGACTGGCCCCAAAGGAAAGCAAGTGGAAGACTTGCAAGCCAGGCATCAAAATTAAAACACTCTAACTTGTAATAACATTTGTGCAATAATAATATTCCTTTGCAGTTTAATATTCTATTCAGCCCCTTTAAGAGATTGCCCTGGTGCTTAATGAATGACCAATGCTTATTAGGTTAAGTTGTGTTTGAGCTGGCCTGTGCTGCTCTGGTTCAAGTGATTTAATGGGAATTATTTAATAGGTATTATTAGGATAATTAGAAAATGATCACAGTTAGGCAATAATATTGAGCTATAAAGGTTGTGAATAACCAAATTTAGAGACAGGCCTGAAAACATGAGTAGTCTGCGACAGTTATGCAAGTCTCCTCTAATAATTATGTGAGCCAGCCTGAAAGGGTTCCTTTGTTCCTAGGAGTTATTCATTAGGCGGGCATTGAATTAGAGGAACATGCGGGGGTGCAGGACGGAGGGCAATGATGGCTGATGAGCAAAATGAGGCTTTGATGAGCTCCTAATTGTCGTGACAACAATTCCTGCTTTCTTTTTTTCCAACAGTCAGAAATAAGCTCCCCCACTCCCAGTAAGGGTTCTTCCCCATTCTGTCAAGGAAAGGGAAACAGAAAAAGGAAAATCCAACAATCCACTGCAGATGACAAGTCATTATATTGTTGGGGGCGGAGAGGGGGCACAGTTATGGATGGATGCCCTTGACCAAAGGAATGGATTCCCCTGGTGGTCCTAGCTGCCCAGAGTAAAGGGCCAGGATGAGCAGAGGCCTGATTGCCCTTGGCCTGACGCTCTATGAGAAGGCCAACCAGAGTTTTGCCAGCCAGTTAGACTCCTCTTGGTCAAGGTACAGTTTCCTACCTACTGCTTTGTTGGTTGTCAATATGGCAGTCAGTGTTATGTGCCAGGGCCATGGAATTCTCCAATTTATCAAGAGATGGACTTTCAAATTCAGATGGTATCAATGACAGCATCTGTGTTTTCTTTCATACCTGAAGACAAATGAAATCTGATGAAAACGGAGAACAGCTTCCAGAGAGAAAAGATTTGTTCCCGGGGGAGGTGTATGGGAATTATTCCTCCCTCACAGATTTGCCAAATTTTGGGGAAGGTTTACCAGCTGGTTGTCTGCATTGAGCTTCCTGATTTTTTAATTTTAGAGACAGATGGCCTCTTCACAAAAATAGAAAGGTTTACAAGAAATAGCAGGATGTTTGAAACTGCCAGCAGGTGGCAGCAGGAACACACATTGTGAAAAGGAAAGTGCAATGAAAACCTAGACAGGAAGAGGGAAGTAGTTTGGCTTATACTATGTGGTTTTTATCTTGACTGCTGCAAAGAAACAGAAGGAATAATACTTTCCTGTAACAGAGAGGGGTCCTAAAAAGAACATAGATGCTACAATCAGAAACTCCTGCGTTTGTGTCCCAGTGCCATTCATAGGGAATGCCCAGGAATAACAAGACTCCAAAGCTGATGGTTAAGCAAACAAGGAACTTGGAGGGGTTTGCCACCGCTCTGTGCAGAAAGAAAACAGTAAAATTCAGAGTATCAGAGCAAGGGAAATTTTTATCCATAGCAAACAGCAAGAACAGCAGCATGGTACAAGTTGCCCTGTGCCCAAGTGCCATAATGTGATCTGATAGGCCCCGATGGCAGCTGTGCACAGTGGACTGTGCCACAACTGAGAAACTCAGGGCAGGGATCTCAGTAGCTTTTATAGCAAGCAGGAAACAGGCCAGTCTCCTTTCCCAGGAAGCAAGTAATTATACAATAGCCCTGCTATGGTATCCTGACCTACTTCATAGCTTGTCTATTTAGCTGGTTGGAGGAATGACTCAGGCTCAGAAGGTAGTTAGGCTTTGCAGTTTGGTGCACTCATCAAAGTTGCACAGAGATGCTCAATGTCTGTGGCCACACTCAACAGATATTTATATATTCACCTCTTTTTCCAGCCTCAGTGGCTCCTTGGTGGGTTAGTAGCCTTGTAACAGAGATAGGCCTAGTGAGGACAAGACTAAGATTCCATCCCTGAAGAAGCCTTGAATTGTCTCTTTTGAATGGATTCCAGAGTCATTGAGGCCTCAAAGTATGTGCCCTAGGTCATTGATTTGCACAAAAAAAATCACCATGACAGCAGCAAGAAATACTTGTTATATCACAAGTTAGTATATATAAATATATAATTAAATAAAATGTTTCAAGAAATAATACTGAATATTTTGCTACATATAAAAGACTGGCACTTTCTATTCTGTCTTATTTGTAATGCTTGTTATGACCTATAAAATTAATTTTGCAATGCTTCTGTTTAAAAAACACTGTCATGGCGGTTTTACCTGGAAAAATACTTAAAAGTAAATAACCAAATGGCTGCCAAGGGTACAAAATCCATTTCCTTAGAAATATAGAGCAGCAGAACAGTGAACTAGATACCATAAAATCCTGTTCATTACAATAAGCATATTTTTAAAAACATTGCTAGGCTCTCGAATGAAATAAATCTCTCAGGGCCAAGAAGGAGAAGGAAGAGAAGAAGAAAGGTGTATGCTAGGAAGGAAAAAAGCACAAAAACAGAACTCCTAGATTACCTTGGGGATAAATATCAGTGGTTTTAGATTCTAAATCTTGAGACTAACAACAAGTAGGAGATCTAGCCTTGAGATTCCCATAGTAAGCCAGGCCTTTAGCACCCCCAAAACAAGTATAGCTCCTCTATGAAAGAAACCGTTCCTCAGTTTAGACTCTCAGGATTCAGACAGATTAAATTCAATAAACTTATGAGTTTATAACATTGACAACAACTACAATAATAATAAATCAGCCAAAACAGAAGGAAGTGAGCCACTAAGTATGAGAGTCAGCAAAAACAACAAATTTAAAAGGCCAAGAACTTCAATTATATTAGCTATTAAATATAGAATATACTATGTCTATGTGTAAAACACAGAAATATGAAAATGAACAAGCAGGAAAACACTATAACAGTGAATAGGCAACAAATACTACCTTAATCTTCCTCAACCATAACCTTACATAACCATAGTTAAAATTAGCATAATGAGCTCTCTGCTGTGATGTACTAAGAAAGACATCATCACTTATGCAGCATCTCAGCCACAAATGCTTAACTTGAATTTGACCATAAAGATACAATCAGAAAAATCGATATTGAGAGACAATCTGCAAAATAACTAACAAATATCAATGTCATAAAAAAGGGGGGAGTGAATCTAGAGAACTATTCTAGATGAAAGGAATCTAAAGAAACACAACTAAATAGAGTGTTTAATTCTTTAGGTTTAAACTTTTCAAATAAAAACTTGAGGGAAAATTGACCAAGGAGTTTTTTAAATAATAAAATACATGGAGAGTCCAGAAATGAAAAGTATATTTTTTGAAAGTAAAAAGTCTGTGAATGTGCTAAACAGTAGCTTGAACAGGATACAACTGAAGAGAGAATTAATGAATTGGACAATATAGCTGAAGAAATCAACCATAATGCAGCAGATATAGAAGGAGATGGAAAATACAAACAAGTAGTTTGTAGACATAGAAAATAGAATAAGAAGGTCTGGTATATGTTCAGTTGGGTCCCTGAAGGAGAGAATAGAGAAAATTAAGGTTGGGTATTATTTGAAAAGATAACAGCTGACATACGATGGAAAAGCATTTAGAACAGCATTTAAAGAAGGGTAAATATCCATCCTCCTTAAAGTATTCCAAAAAGTAGAAGAGGAGGGAATACTTCCAAACTCATTCTATGAGGCCAGCATCACTCAAATACCAAAACCAGACAAAGACACCACAGAAAATTACAGACCAATATCTCTGATGAATATAGATGCAAAACTCCTCAACAAAATATTAGCAAACAAAATTCAGAAATACATCAAAAATATCATCCATCATGACCAAGTGGGATTTATTCCAGGGTTGCAAGGATGATACAATATTTGAAAACAAGACAAGGATGCCCACTCTTCCCACTTTTATTCAACATATACTGGAGGTCCTAGCCATGGCAATCAGTCAACACAAAGAAATAAAAGGCATCTCAATCCGAAAGGAAGAAGTTAAACTGTCACTATTTGCAGATGACATGATATTGTACATAAAAACCCTAAAGAATCTACCCCAAAGCTACTAGAACTAATAACTGAATTCAGGAAAGTTATAGGATACAATTATATTTAAAAAGCAGATAAAATAGCCTTTAATACCAAAACCATGATTAGGAATAAACAGGTCACTACATAATTTTTAAATGATCAACTCACCAAGAAGATATGATAGTTTTAAATGTGTATATATTGACTATAATGGACTCAATATACATGAAACAAAAAAAAAGATAAAGCTGTAGGGAGAAATTTCTACTCTCAATGGCAGGAGATTTTAATATATATCTCAAGTAATGATAGTCAAGCAGACAAAACATTAGTATGAACTTGAACAGTGCAACTAATAACCTAATTTAGTGGACATTTATAAAACCCTGTATCCCCAAAAT
This sequence comes from Manis pentadactyla, assembly GCF_030020395.1. Classification (NCBI taxonomy): domain Eukaryota; kingdom Metazoa; phylum Chordata; class Mammalia; order Pholidota; family Manidae; genus Manis; species Manis pentadactyla. Next base: position 52,304,857 of record NC_080027.1, read on the forward strand.
AGGAACCATATATTCTTCTCAAGTTCATGTGGTGATTTACAAAAATTGATCATATTGGTTCATAAAGTAAATCTCATAGAATCTGCATTATACAGAATAATTCTATATTACAATGCAATTAACTTAATCAAAAGGAAAAAATCAAATGGATTTTTTTTTGAAATACACTAAATATGAAAAAACAGTAGGTCACAACTCATGGGGTGCAGTGAAAGTGGTGCTTGGAGGTATTGCCTTCAATACTTTTATTAGAGAAGAAGACAGGCTGAAAATTAATGAACTAAGTTTCCCACTTAAATTAGTAAAAGAATAAAATAAATCTAAAAATAGAATGCAATAAATATATGAGCAGAAGTAAATGAAATAGAGAATAAAGATAAAATAGATGACAAGTCAAATGTTCGTTCTTTGAAAAGACCAATAAAAGATTAGAGACAATCTTCTTAAATTGATCTAAAAAATAAAATAGAAGACAGAAATAAATAAATTAGGAATTAAAACAGCAGACATAACCACAGATTTAGCAAAATTCAACAAGACAAAAGAATATAATGAACATTTAATTCAATTAATTTTAAATTTTGGCAACCGGAGGGTGATTTAACAAGCACCGTATTAACAAATTAAACAGGAAAATCATATGGTCTTTTCAATAGAAGAGGAAAATGTCATTTAACAAAATTCAACACTCACTTGGAATAAAAACTTGTAGCAAAAAAGAAGTAGAACCGGAGAGAACGTTCTTAATTGGAAGGCTGTCTTTCAAAACCCTGCAGCAAACATCTTTGTTGAATGGTAAAAATTAGAAGCATCTCTTTAAAAATCAGTAATAAGAGAAGGACACCTACCATCACCTCTTCTGTTCAACATTGTACAGGAGACCTTAGCCAGTATGGTAAGACAAGGGAAAAAATGGCATAAGATTTGGAAAGGAAGAAACAAATTTCTGTTTTCAGCTGATAGAATTATCCACATGGAAAACCTAAAAGAATGTACAAATAAATTGTTAAAAATAAAAAGAACCTTTATGGCAGCGATTTGGTGTAAGATCAAAACAGAGCAATTACATTTTTATATCTCAGCATCAAAAAGTTAGAAAATGAAATAACAAAGAAATTATCACTGATATTAGCTAAAAAATAGTGTACCTAGGAGTAAATCTAAGAAAAAGTGTGTACAACCTTTATGAAACCAATTTAAACACTTCACTGAAAGCCATCAAAGACCCAAACTTAATCTCACACATGAAAACTTGATATTAGCTTGCAATAGCTTTGCAGATCACAGGAAATAAGTGATTCTGGAACAACTGGATAGTCATACAGGAAAATATGAAATTGAGCCTAGCCTATCTCACACCATACAAGCATCAATTTCATGAATATTAAAGATTTTAATATGAAAAAAATGAAACTTGAAATGTGAAGAAGAATCTTTTTGACCTCAAGTTGGTAGCGTATAGACACTATAAAGGAAAAGATAAGCCACTAATTCAAGAAATATATTTGCAACAAATATAACCAAAAAGAATCAGTATTCCCAAATATGTAAAGAACTCTTACCATCAAGAAGAATAGACAAGGAGCTTGATATAAAAATAGGTAAATAATATAAATATACATTTCACAGAAAAATACTTATTAGTAATAAGGAAAATTCAACTTAAGACTAAATGAGAAAGTATTTTAAATTACTAAATTATCAAAACTTTTAAAATCTAATACTATTTGGCAACATTGAAAAACTAGGGGAGCTCTTATTCGATGTTAGTGGGAGTGTAAACAGTCTCAGCTCTTTTGAAAACAGTTTGGCTTTATGCTGTAAAGTGGACGATTTGCATCCCCTACTACTCAATATTTCATTCTTAAGTGTACACCAGAGAAGTTCTTGCCCAAGTGGGCCAGAAGACATAGGCAAGAATGTTCATAGCAGGAGCATCCATAATAAGAAAACATGAACATCTATATACTCATCAACAGGAAAATGGATGAATTGTAGTATATTTCAAGATCTCCCAAAGTGGTTTTGACTACTGAGGAAAGGAAGACTTTAAAAGATGAACTAACTGTAGGCTGTAAAATTGCAAATTATTCCATTGAGAAAAGAAAATTGAATGGAATGATTCAGCTCAACCTGTGTTAGTTGACTAGGGCCGATAGAAGTCAGTGTGGCTGCGCAAGGAACTCTCATGGCCCAGATTTTAGGACACATAAGAAAGATGGGAAAAGGGAATTGTAATGCAGGATAAATGTCTGGCTAGAACCTGTGGGTATAATGCAGCAAAGCGGCAGACTGAAAAAACAACAACAAAGATACTCTAAAGACAGCAAAATAGTGCCTTTAAAGCTGTTTCTTTTGGATTGAGAACAAGGGAAAGGAGAGGCCCAGTGCTGAGGCAGATGGTGTAATGTTACATGATGAGAAAAGGCAGGATTTTCAGCTCTCAGCTTTTCTGTTTTCTTTATCAAGGGAAATGGTCCTCAACCTAGAAATGTTAAACAAATATCTAGTAGAGGAGACTGAATCTAGATGAGAAATCGAGGTGAGAAAAATGGGAGAGCAATGAATTCAGGTTTCCAAGCTGGGACAAAAGACAATATATTGAGTAGTGTCTTGCATGTGGCATCAGTCAGACACTGTTAAATGGACCAAATTAATCTCCTGGTGTTGATAACTTGTAGATAAAACCTCAGGCTTTGGAAAGTCATAGAGAATTCCACAATCAAAAGTCTTAAGATGAGTACATTTTCTATTTTTCACATGGGAAAGAAACCTCAATTCTGAATCTTGTGAAAATTCTAGAAAGGATGATTAAAGAACTTGTGAATATTTAGAAAGCAATTGAGATTACTAGGAACCATTGGTGTTTACTGAGAAGCTCTGAAAAACAAGTGTCATTTCCTTTTCTGGGTGAAGTTGCAAGGTTTGTAGTGCCAGTGACAGAGCAGATCTTGTGAAGCTTGATTTCAGGAAATTATTTTGGTATCAAAGTCTCCTGTAACAGCCTCATGGACAACATATAGGAATGTGGGCTGGATGACTGGGTGCATTTAGTCTGTAGAACAACCTCACCCAAAGGCTGAGAAATGTCCCTAATAATGGACCAGATGGCTCTGTTCTTGGTCCGTTCCATGTGATATTTTGTTTTTCAATATTGCACAAAGGTACAGGATACCCATTTATTAATTATGCAGAATCCCAAAGCTAGGAGACATGTGTCAACTGGCTGAAATATTCGAAAGATTTCTCCACCATGGAAAATAAACAGGATGATATTTAAAAGGATGCATATAAAGTCTTGAATTAGGTTTAAAAGAGGATCAGTTGTATAAATAGAACATTAAGTCTCCATACTTAACCACCACTGGTGTGGAATGACCAGATTCATTTACACATTAATAAGAACCCAGTAAAGACACAGCTGCTAAAAAGACTTCTGTAATCCCTGGGCTCAGGGTGAAGGTGCAGGAGGATCTCTACTCTGAACTGTTGATACTGTGTGTGATTCTGGACTCTCAAGGAGTATCCTGAAACATTAGAGGGCAAGCCGAGGTGGGCAGCCCTCTTGGGACAAATGATTAATAACCTGGAGGTGCTAACTCTGGGAAAAGAATACTTCAGTGGATCATGAGATCTGTCTTTCAATATGTGGATGTCTTTTGTGTAAAATATGTACTCATGTGTTCTCTATTTTCCTCCAAAGGGCAAAATTGGACTTAGTAGCTAGCAGCCAAACAAAGGCCAAAAGAAAGAAGTTTCCAATACTTAGAGAACGCAGCCCTGTGGTGGGCGAGGTCTGCCATCACAAGGAGAGATATGGTAGAGGCTGGAGTGGGAGGGAGGTACAGGGAGTCCCCGTGGCTGAAATGACCTTTAAGGGTTGCTCCAACTCATATATTGCATGATTTGAATCATGACCATTAACATTTATTGAGTTTATATTGTGTGCCGGGGCTGGGTTAAGGTCTGTGTGTACACAATCCCACTGCATCTTTGTAACAGATAAGAAGACTGGGGCTCAGGGAGGTTATAAGCATTCAGGCCAATCCAGGAGTAGGTAGAAGAGTGGAGTTTGATCCCAAATCTGAGTTGAAAGTACATGCTTGTAACTCCTATATTATGTATGATCTCCAGTCTGTGTACTTCATGCCTTCATTCAACAACTAGCACCTAGGTGCTGTGCTCTTCACCTCCTTCTCTCCCTGGAAAACTCTTATTCATGCATTTGGACTGAAGTCACCTGCTGTCTTCTCTCTGAGGCCTCTCTCCACTTACTGCACACAGGATTAATTGCTTCCCTTCTGTGTTGCCATAGCAAAAGGTGCGTTGTACTCTGCTTGGCTATGTGGTGTTGGTTTTCCCCAGTTTCTTGAGGAGCTGGAACTAATGCTTATACATCCTTGTCCTTGGGGCCATAAGTAATGCTTAGCGAGTGTTGGTTCTCTGCATGCTTATAAGTTAATTCGTTTGGTCATTCATGCAAGAAACCTAAGGGAGAATAACATCTTGCTTATTTCCCTCCCTCCTCTCCCCACATTTAATCTTTCCTGTATAAAACTCTACATATAATTCTCCTATGAACCACTTATGTTCTACAGCATAAAATACAAGTGCCTTAACGTGACATTCAGAGGTTACTATGGTGGGATCCTCACACACTCCCAGGCCTCATCATGCACCTCTCCACACCCTGAGTCCTTCGCCATCTCTCTCTCCACCACCTTCTGTCCTCTCCTCTGTCTTTACTCACATTGCTCCCTCTTCTTAGAAATGTCCTCTTTCAGCCTCATTGTTTCCTCTCAGAGTGTTATCCATTCTTCAACATCCCAGTTCAAATGCCACCTCCCTTGGGGAAGCCCAACTTCACACCCTGAGCAGGAAAACCCTCCCTTCTCTGTTTTCCCAGAGTGCATTTCTGCTGCTTTGTTGTGGCAACAGTTTTCTAATGTGCTATTTTATTCTAGCTCTTTAGATCCATCTAACCCAAAAGATTATCTAACAAAACCCTTTTTGGCAGGCACTATGTCTTGTTATCTCCAAATTTCTCATTGTATGTAGCATTATCTATCACTGCATTCCCCAGGACCTAAGGCAGTACCCAATAAACTGGTGTTGATGGATGGATGGATGGATGGATGGATGGATAGATGACTAATTTCATCAGCAATAAAGATCTGCATTATAGGACCAGTTTGCTATAATTGTGGGCATTGCATATAAATCTCTCTGGACCCCAGTTTACTTATCAACAAGAAGGTGGTCATAAAGCCCAGGAGAAAAGGGAACTCATTTTATGGATGACTTGCTATGTACAGGGCACTGTGCTAGGGGCATTATTTACCCCACATAAGTATGAGAAGGAGGGAAGGAGTGAGGAGGAGACAGTGGTATACAGTGAAAAGTGTGGGTTTAGGATAAAGCTCACTTGAGTTCAAGCCCTGACTCTGCCACTTACTAACTGTGAGCTTGGCAAAGTCACTTTAATCTTTAAAATTCTGTTTCCTCAGCTATTAAGTGGTGATAATAAGGGAACCTATGGGAGAGTTTGTTGAGAGGATTGAATGAAATGCTGCACATATAAGGCACATTGTCCTTTGGCACAGAATCACTGTGTAATAAACAACAGCGCATCATTATTGTCATATTCCCTGTGTCTTATTGTTCAGTATAATCAAGGAAGAAGCAGAGGCTCTGAGAGGTTAAGCAGCTTGCCCAGGATCATGCATGTCTTCTGTCTGCACTGTTTTCCCCTCTGCCTGTGGGGCCCTCCAGGATAAATCCTTCTAGTGAGCTTTGTGATGCAGCCTGTGTCCTAACTTCAGGGTGAGACACTGGCAAGCTAACTCCATGTTGCTACTTCTCAGATATGCCCAGATTTTCACATTTAATTATCTAAACATTTAGCTTCTAACATTGACTATCTAAAAGCAGTGTCAATTTTCTCATGGTTATTCTTCTGTTTCATAGGGGTCATAATCTAAGTTATAAGAATGTATGAGTGTAACTTTCTCCCTGTGAGACTGAAAGCTAATAACATTTTCCCCCATCATTTGGCTTTATTTGTGCAAAAAATCAAAATGCCAGTCACCATTCCTCTATGACCAAATGCTCTATGAGCCTCTCTCCCCACGAAGGGAGCCACAGCCCATCTAGGCACTCAGTAGTCATTTGATTTGGGGGAAGAAAAGGAGAAGGAGGAGATAGTAACCAGCAGAGTTACTAGGGTTTTCTCTGTGGGGGATGTGGTACACAGACTACAGAAATTTTGCAGAGGACATACAGTAGGCAGGGGAAGTTTCATGTATGGCAGGACACTATCAAGGTTACGTGACCCTTGGAGCTGAAATATTCATGCTCTACATGTCCAAGAGACTGCCTCCAGAGTATACACAGGTGGGTTTTATTTGTTATACCCACGACCTCAAGGCATCCACAGGCCAGCAGGGGGCTGCCACCTGCTGCGCCCTGTTCAATACAGACATGGCCCACTAACGTAGCTCCTATGCAGTTTGATCACAGGGAGAGAAACGCCAGTCTAACGCATTTGCTGTTGATTTCTTAAGCAGATTCAGGCACACAGGATGAAGCACAGCTTTTGCAGGAATGGTTTAAGCTCGTTCTGGAGAAGAATAAATTAATGCGATATGAGTCGGAGCTACTGATCACGTAAGTTAAGGCAACACAGAAAACAGTGAGTCCAAAAAGCAGCAAAGGGGGCGGAAGTGGGGTAGCTCACCCCCCTGGTTGAAGTCCCAGGAATTTTCGCCCTGTGCATACAGAATTGTGATTGAGGCAAATTGATACTTGGTGTCTTGCATATCATGCTGGCATTAGTGCAGAGAATCTTCTGTTGTCTGTTCTCTCTGCTGAGTCCTATGATGGAAATAGACTTCAAGTAATGTGCCTGGAGCTGGAGGGCATTTGTATAAAGTATTTTCCACCCGTTTCTGTCCCCCAGACCACAGGGGACCCACCTGCAGTCACACACCAGAGGTGGGGAAGCGTGTGGCTGGCCTCTGCGTGTGAACTCTGGGAGAAGCTTGGTGAGAGCTGCCTGGCCACTTCTTGGGGCTTCATGAATTGAAGGACTGAGATGTTTCTGTCCTTTCTAACTGAGAGGTTACAGCCTGATGGGACACCAGAAAGTAAAGACGGGTCTCACCACACTCAAAAAAATTGGCAGGTTATTATATACCTGTCACCATTCTAGAGGGAAAGAAAGGAACATTTAATATAAACCAACTAAGCATTTGGGTGCACACGTTGTACTGGGTGCTTTCACTTATGCCATCTTGTTTATTGTCACCCCAACTCTGGGAAGTAATTCTGGAGGTCTTTGAGGGGGTCTAATTCAATTCCTCTTCCTGCCTGGGTTTTGAATCAGGTGAGAAATAAGACAACCAAATCAATAGATGCAACATCAAAATATTGCCTTTCTTACCAATAGTAGCTAGCGTGATTAAATATGAGAGTACAGGTGGGCTTGCTAACTGTATTAGTTTCTTAGGGCTGGAATAACAAATCACCACACCCTGGGTGGCTCTCCACAACATAAATGTGTTCTCTCATAGTTCTGGTAGACAGAAGTCTGAAATCCAGGCATTAGGAAGGCCGTACTCCCTCCGAAGGTGCTAGGGGGGAAATCCTTCCTTGCCTCCTTCAGCTTCCGGTGACCCCAGGCATCCATGGCTTGTGGCCAGATCACCCAGTCACGGCCTCTGACTTCACATGGCCTTTTCTTTGTGTCTGAGTCTCAACTGGGGGCTATTTTGCCCCCCAGGGGATAATCAACAATGTCTGGAAATGTTTGGGGTTGTCACAACTAGGAGGTGCTACTGGTATCTAGTGAACAGAGGCCAAAGGAGCTAGTGAATACTATATAATGCACTGGATAACCCTCACCCCCACCAACAAAGAATTATCCAGCCTAAAATGTCAGTAGTGTCAACACTGAGAAATCTTGCCCTAGACCTATGGCAAGACTCAGAGTAATCAGGCAGGCTGACTCCAGGAGAGAAAGGATACGAACTGAGTTTGCCTAGTCTATTTTTCCCAAATTTACCTCCCGTGGGGTGAGAGTGAGTAAGAGTGGGATGGGGAGGAAGCCAGAAGTCATACTCACTGAGCTCTGCTGGCATGGGAGGAAAGACCAGGAAAGGGGAACAAGGGGTCATCTGTGGTGATTATTTTTTCTACCACTATTTTTTAAATTGATATACATGCTGAGAGTCAGAGCAATTAAGTTATTTGTCCAAATCCACCTGATTACAAAGCCCTTTTACACAACCATACCATCTGCCTTAAGACCAGACCTGAATTACAATGTTCTTTCAGCAAAAATGTATCTAGCATATTCTTTGCCAGGAACTGTGCTGGGTACTATGGAAAAGAGAATGAATAAGGCTGCATTTCTGTCTTCCAGGATCTTGTGGTTTCAGACATGCAAACCCATAACACAGTGGTGATAAGAAAACACAGCAAGAGCCCCTAAAAGGTTCATAGAAGGAGCAGACAGTGCATAGACTACCTGCAAGAATCAGGTGCTGGTGGCCACCGCTGTGCTCCCTGACTGTGCTTCCCTAGTTGGTACACTGTCAGAGGGGTCCTCCTCCTCCAAGAGAGGCCAAAAGAAGAACCCAGTCCTGGGAGCAAGACAAAGACAGGAGCTCTGTTAAAGAATAGGTTTTAGTTTGGAGAAAGACCTGGTTGAACATGGAGAAACATCTTAGATCGGTGTGTTGATTTGGGTCCTTCAGAAAAGCAGGGCAGAGTTAGAATTATAAGAGCTGTATTGGGAAAAGGGGCAAAGGGAGTGGGAGTAGGAGAGAAACCTTCAGACCCACTGCAGCCCTGATACCTGTGAAAGGAGAGGGGATGGGAAGCAGGAGCCGCAGACTGTAGTGCAGGCCCAAGGAAATCTCATCCAGGCCACAGGAGGCACCAGAGCAAAGACTGGCCATCAAAGGAGTCCAAAGTGGGGCAGGGATGGCCCAGCTCCAGTATCACTGCTGTGCTCACTCAGGGTAGGAGTTCCCCAGGGACAGCGTGGCTTCAGCGCAACACTGAAGTGGATTCTGCAGCAGCAGTCAGCTCACTGCACTCCTTCCAGAAAGTTCTCTCTTAAAGAAAGTTCTAAGTGGCCACTTCCATTGGTACCAGAGTGGGCCAAGAGAAGTTCTGTGTCCATAACAAAAGGCAGAATATTGAAGAAGGCAGGGACCTTGGCCCAAGTAGTAGCAGAAGTGGTAAAATAATGGCAATGACAGGGCACAGCAAAGTACACAGCAGACTGCAGGTGAGGCCAGAAGGGAAGGCGCCCATGCCCACCCAGGGACCTATTCTCAGCCCTCACCCTCCTCAGTGGCTCTGTAACAGTGAACACGGTTGGCTGCTCCTCTCTCCAAACTTTCCTCTCTTGGTTTCACTGATGCTGCATTTCTTGTTCTATCCATCCAACCTCTTGATTTCTTCTTCCCTGACTCCACCTCTTTTGTTTGGCTTCTAAATGTAGACATTGCCCAGCTCTTGTCTTCAAACCTTGTCTTTCTCTATAGTCTCCCTTTTAGGGATCACATAACCAGCTATCCCCTGTGACCCCTCCCACATCTGTTCATGGTCCTCATTCATCCTGAGAACTCCAGACTTGCAATCACAAAGCTGTGGGGAACTTGCATATCACCACATGGCCTGGCAGGTGGGGAGTTTACACACACTCTGGGGTGTGAATGGGGTGCCCCCAGGCCCTGAAAGGCCACAAAGGTCCAAACTGAACTTCACTGAGAACTCACTGCACTTGCTGACTTGGCCGGTCCTGGCAGTGGGCTCTCCACTTGACTCAACTCTTCAACTTGACTGCAAAGCATCCCTGTCTCTTCTCCCCACGTCTACAGCCAGATGGACAGGTGGATGCGTTTACTGCCTCCACCTGGACGGAATGTCTCACTCCTGTGTCTTCCATGTTTCCTTGTTTCCCACCATCAGAGATTTGGGAGTTGCAAGAGGTGATCTTGAAGTCACATCGCCCCTCAAAGAGAGAAGAGTATCAGATTTTCATTACTTCTCCCAGGACTATTCTAGTCATTTCTTCATGACCCATCCCTCAAGGATGGTCTGATGGCCTCCCAAGAGATCACATCACAACTTTTCAGTCACTCCCCAGCATCTCTCAAGTTCAGCATATCTCAGCCTTTTTTCTAGGAAGTTTTAGTGACCCCAGAAACAGCAAAACTTTCAATTTAGAGATAGTACAAGACCCCAGTTTTTATAAGGAAAAAAGAATACAGTAGCTATAGTCAGTGGGCTTCTCAGTCAATGTTTCTATACAGATCTCCAGTGTTAGTACTAAGTTTGAACATCTGCTCCTCCTCAGGGCCCAAGAACTAGAATTAGAAGATCATCAAAGCCGACTGGAGCAGAAACTGAGAGAGAAAATGCTCAAGGAGGGTGAGTATGGTGATATGTGCTGTGCCCTTGCTTTTTTCGGAAGAAGATGCTTGAGCAGAACACACTGCAGATCTCAAAGGGAAGTGCCCTTCTGTCTGGTGCCACCTGCCTGGGAGTCAGGAGGGAACACAGAGCCAGCCTTCTTTCTGCCCACCACTGGCACCACAAGTCCCTTTTAGCTTTGTTCACCTGGGCTATGAGAGCAGCATTTTGCTCCATTCCATGTGCTCATAGAACAGTCATTCATTACTGAGCCATTCATTCAGTGAACAAATATTTATTGAGATTCTAGTGTGGGGCCCAGCATATGGAGAAGAGCTATGGTCTCAATGGGGAGACCAAAACGCAGACCAGTAATTACAGTGCAAGGAGGTGCGGGCCATGAGGCTAGAGGAGGGTGGGCCTAGTTCTGCGAGGCACAGGAGATGGTGAGGGAAGCATCCTATTCAGCATGCGCTGGGCCAGGGCATCATGTGTGAGAAAATGATTTTACCATGAAGGAGGGGGAGTTGAAATAAACTCACCTGACACATTATACTGTTTTACGCATTCATTGGCTCCAGCCCACTAGGCACATTCACTCTGTTTTGTTCCTGTTTGTGGGACCAGGTATGTGCCTGCTTTCCTACACTTAGAGCCAGGTCTAAAAGAACAAATTAAGTAATTTCTTTATACCTCATGGAAGGAACATTGCATCTACCTATAGGGTTGCCTGGCACAGGGCAAGCCCTTAGCAAATATCCGATGTCATTGTCATGATCATATTTACTTAGGTATTTTGTCCTCACTTTATAGATTAGAAAACTGGGTTTCTGGGAACGTAAAAAGCATGCTCAAGGTAAACGATGGGGCTCAGATACAGGAACAGACCACCACAGACTTAGGGTCTCCTGTTCTTTTCCACATAGTAGTGATTTGTGGACTGTTTCTCTACAGCAACAGAATTATATTTCCAACAAAATCTTTATAGAGCTACACTATATAGAAGAAATAAAAGTGGTGTACATCATCTTGTGTTTGTTGGAAGGGGCTCAGATGAGTCCATTGATGATAAACCAAAATTGAGAGAGGAATTTTTTATTTTTCTATGATAATCGAATAAGCATCAATACTGGAGTATACCTAAATTAACAAACCGTAGTATATAACTAATATCTGATTTACACATGTAATAAAAATCTTAATTTGCTCTGCTTCAGGATGGTAAAAAAATATCACCAAAGACTCCATGGCCACCTTTGAATCTTTTTTAAAAATCTTATCAAGAGTGATGGTCATACATTTTCTCATTCCTCTCAGGTATACAAAAAATATTTTTTTCATTTTGTCATCTTCATTTTGTCTGTACCTGAACTTATCTTCCACAATAGCTTCATCCCACTAGTTAGCAAGAAAAAAAAAAGGAACTTTATTTATCCCTCTCTGATTAACTTAGTCTGATGCAACACTTTTAAACAGTCCCTGTAGGAAATGCTCAGTCCCTCTGGGATGAAAATTTTCCATGTTGCAGACGCCCGCCCCTTCCTTCCGCTGCCAGGCGGCAGAGAGAGGCCAGTAGGTGTGGCTTCGAGGCATCAGGAATCTGTACTGGTTGTGCTGATTCTTGAGTCTCCACACAGCTTTCTCCAGCCACAGGGTGCCACTCTCTCTGCTAGAAGTTGCAGCTAAGTGTGGCTGGCGTGCCCGCAGCCCAGCCATTCTCTCAGCACGTTTGGAGTCTGGTGGCATTCTTTGTCTCACTCAGCCTCACCTCGGCACAGCCCTCCTTCAGCTGGGCCAGTCTCCACTGTGGGGCCACCTCACTCCTCACCCCGAGGGAGCCACATGCTAGGTCCACTGGCCAGCTACCTTTGGCAGCTCTGGGGCAGGTGGGCACTTTGAGGCCCTGCCCCTGCCACACACAATAGGTAGCAATCTGGGGGACCACACTGACGACTCTTCTCTGCCCAAGCATGAAGCACTGTCCCCTGTTTGTCCACAGGGTCCCCTTCAAGCCTGCTTCCTCCCAGAGTTCTGAATAAGGGAAAGGGGAAGAATCCTGCAGCTCCCCTAGTGTCCCCATCAAGTGATGTGACATTTCTTGCTCCCCTGGGGGGCTTCCAAGGCCCAGAATGGAGAGACTGGAGTATGGAGCTCTTCTTCCCTGCTTCTCCTGCCTCTCTCTTCTCCCTCCCATAAAACATGGGGCACAAAGGGAATGTACTTCTTGATCTCCCTTTTGTCATTTGTACCTCCTTCCTGACCCTGTCCTCACAACCAAGCCTGACACGAGAAACTGTGTCACCTTCTCTACTCCAGGACGGGGCTCACTGCCTCATCCCCAGCCTGCAAATGGAAGGGGCTAAACAAATGTACAAAGTCCTCTCCCAAGGCAATCACCTGGTTGACAGGACTTACATCTGCCTTTAAAATTCTATTTTGAGCATCAGGAAGTCATTACTACCTGTTTCTTATTCTTTCCCTTCCTTTTATAACAATTTAAATCTCCCCCAGGCAATCGGATGCCTCAGGCCAATTGGGAAGAAGGTCATGTTCTCAGAAGGCAAAGGGGAAAGGCATGACCACAGCCCGGAAGCATCGTCCTACTGGCCAACCATAGGCTCATTTTGCTTCTGCCTGGTCTATTCAAAGGGCTGCGATTTGTCATTAATTACAAATGGAAGGAGGATTCTCATCATTGAACTAGTAGCCAGTGTCATCGACGATTACTTAGAAACTTTTCTCACAGACGGCTTTGCTATAGCTTGGACATGCTTAGGGAAGTCCGGCTTTTTGTTGTTCTGTTGGTTTCTTTTTTGACGGGAGGGGAAAGGTTGGAGGACTGGGTGGGGCTTGGCTGGTATTAACTTCTTCTCACAAAGAGATTTTCCCCTATGTCTTCATGTGTATTCTCAAGATGAAAACTGAGCTGACTACCACACAAAGCACCCGCCTTTCTTATCTGTGCCTTGGAGGGCAGTTCCCTGGTGTTAAATTCATTTCCTTGTTTTCTTCATGGAAATTAAAAGGCAGAACAAGTCCAGAACAATCAAGAATGCCCATGCTAAGAGCTTTCCTGGAGCCAAATCTTACCTGAGGTCCAATGTTTTTCTTTTTTTTTCTTTAGAGAGCCAGAAAGATGAGAACGATCTGAATGAGGAGCGAGAAATACTCACTGAGATGATGCAAGTGATTGAGCAAAGGGACAGACTCGTGGAGTCCTTGGAGGAGAAGCGCATCAAAGAACAGGCTGAAGACCAGCACTTTGAAAGCTTCATGTTCCCCAGGGGCTGTCAGCTGAGCAGGACGTGAGCACGCTCGGGGGCCCTTGCCCTCAAAGCAAGTCGACGACGGGCCCAGGCCAAGCACACCTCACACACTCAAGTCATGTTTTCTTCTCCAGGATTTCTTGTACCTGGAACTGAAGTTATACCTACTGCAATATAGGTTTTAAAAAACTAAAATTCTCTCATATGTACTACAGCTGCCCAAGATCCCTCCAGAGATTATAACGAAGAAAACACAGTAACAACAAAAATACAAAGACTCTTGAAATTGGCAATCAACTTCAGCAGTTCTCTCAGACTGGAGGTGACCTTGGCAAATAACAGCATTGTTTCCCCTAGGAAGTGACACAGAGATGGACTTCCCTGTTGCTTTTATAAATTATCTTCCCAATTCATTGAGTTACACATCTTAAGATTTTTAAGAAGCTGCCTTTTCATTAATATATCCATATTTGCCTTTTTTGCATGGAAGACCGGTTTCCAAATGTCAGAAAGAAGCAGCCGCAGTGTAAAGATTAGGTTAATATTTAAATTGTGTTTCCAGAGTAAGAGGAGAAACCTTGAGATTACTGATTACCTAAAACAAATAACTCATATAGCAGGTGTTAATTCAATCCAGGGCAAATTTAATTTGCCAGGTGTATTTATAAGCCTTAATATAATAAACATAAGCAATGAGAGTTTAGTAGAACATTTGAGCCTTAATTTTATTAAAAAAAAGAAGAGAGGAAAAAGGAAAGAAAACTTCAACTTTATGCCAGCAGGATTGTTAGTGTTCACCAAATAGTGTTGGCTTAGGAAAGCTTTTTATTCTCAGAGTGCTCTCCTCATTGCCCCGGGAACATAGTGAATACATTTTTAGGAAAGGAATAATTTTAAAGCTTTTTTTTTTTAAATAACTGTTGGTAATGGCAAAAATGACAGTCTTTCATTTGTTGATTAAATATTGGTGAGGTAGGTGCCATTACTGAAAGGAACACTAGTGATTCAAGACGAGGAATGCTTCTCAGTGGTGGCATAGAGACCAAGCAGAGAAGTGTCTCCAGCCCTCTCTCCAGGGCTTGCCCAGGATGACCCGGGACAAGGCCAGATCCACTTCGGACTTCAAGGTGGAGCTGAGTGCAATGACCCCATTTTCCAAATCCCAAATTGGGTCGTGGGTTTTTTAATAACATTTTCAATGTGAAAAGAAAGCTAGGAGATGGAGTGTGTGCACTGACAAGGGATTCCTGGGATATTTTGACCGTTCATATGGGAACCAAAGAACATATTTTAAATGGTGATCTGTTGTCGTAAAGTATGTGATTGCTTTCCCTCAATAGGATTCTTTGAAGATTCAGCCTGTCATTGACAAAAGACACACTGAAGGACTCTTTGTGTAAGTTTGGCCTCTCTCATTTCTGCAAGTGTTTAAATGTATGGCTGGACAAAAGGTGCTTTGCAGCAGTTGACTCTGACTGGAGATCAAACTTTTCTCAATATAAGTTGCCCCATGACCCACTTTTGAGATGCTGTCTGTGCACACCAATCTGGCCAGCTGACAAGCCGGAAATCAGAAGTGTAACTGGATTTCCCAAGTCAGCCAGCATTTTGAGTAGTTTAAAACACAACCTTTCCATAGAATACCAAGTTCTGAAGGTTTTAGTTTTTGCTTTAACTTACTTCTTCCCTCCCTCCCTCCCTCCCTCCCTCCCTTTCCTTCCTTCCTTCCTTCCTTCCTTCCTTCCTTCCTTCCTTCCTTCCTTCCTTCCTTCCTTCCTTCCTTCCTTCCTTCCTTCCTTCCTTCCTTCCTTCTCTTTCTTTCTGCTATTTTTTTAAGAATCAGGCAAGCCTTCTAGGGCCTGAATTCTAATATTAGGGAATATGTGCAGCCATCTATCAACACTGTGTTACTTGTGACTACTTATCTGTATTTATTTATATATTTGGTAGAAATTACTAATATGATTTCCTTATAATTCTGGTTTTCTCATGTTATAATTTGGAGAAGAGCTATTAGTATTAAATTATTGGTATATAAGCTATTTAATATACAAATAACCTAGATGTTTGGGGCAGTAAGTTGTATAATATTAAATATATATGGAGATAGTCAAAATAATATTTTCAGCTAGCAGGCATTTAGAAGTAAGATTACAGATACACTAGAATGTAAACTCATTTTAAGAAAGATATATAACTTCAGTTTTCATTCTAGAATATTTAGAAGTTAGTCTTGCCTGTCAGTTACATAAAAGTATGCTATTTGATGCTTGCATACATTTAACAAATAATGCCCAACTGTGTAGTGTCTGCATTGTTATTATGTAAAATAATTAATTGCCACTTATTTTAATTTGTTCTATTTTTATCTAAAAGGAATATTTTCCCAAGAGGGCCAAGAAAGGTGGTTTTTGGCCCTGCTATTCTGTTAATAGATGAGAGAAGCAGTTTGTTCACATTTTCTTCCAAAGACCAAAGACTATGTTCTGTGGTTTAAGACAGAGTATTATCTGGCTAAGTTAAAACATAAACCTCATATTTAACAGCCCTCTGCCTACACCGGCTTTCAGTTTCCTTTGACATAAAAACCATGTCAATTAACATTTCCAAAAGGACACAAATGTTGAAGCTGTTAAACTATTTCGAATGATTCCATTCTTTATTTACAGTAGGGAATGTTCTGTGTCCTTCACAATGTAAAATATTGTACATTTTGAAGACAGTTTTTTCCTGCAATATGAGTAGGAGTATGATGGAAATGGAGAGCTTCCACTGGTCCATAAGGGACATTTGTGATCAAGGCTGAACAATTTAGAACTCTGAAAGAGGCATGGAGCCCCAGTCTCGGGTGAAATTTCAGTGCCAGTTTCACACAGCTTCTCAGTTAAACCAAAGGGTTCATAAGAATTAAAAGTTCAGAATTTTACATAGGTTGGACTGAGAGGACAGTCCTAAGCTTGCGCTCCCAGACTATTCATTTATTGATCTGTTTGTTTAACAAACATTCTGTGAATGCCTGTGGGGTTTTGCAGCCCTGCACAGGCGCTGGCATACAACAAGAATAGTAGTCCTCCACACCACCCACAAATAAATACAAAGAGAAACAAGTGCCACTCTCAAATAAATACAAAATAAATAACTGTTTTTATTATAAGCATCAGCCTATTCTACTCACATTTATCTATCTCAAGTAAAAAGATTTATAACCCCAACTGCTGTAGTTTCTTTGGCAATAAAAGTTCTTGTTTCTAAAATTGTGAAAAATAATATCAGGTTGTACTGTTTCATTTATACCTTGACTTTGGCAGTGGTAGGCTGCTAGGACTCAATCAATGCTGAGATGCAGCATGTTAATTGCAGCTGAGAACCGAAGTGGCAGGTGTCTCAACTCTGAGGAGCTGCGATGAAATTGATGTTTTCTGCATTCTGGAGGCAAATGACAATTCTGCAATGTTTTCTTCCCAGGAAGCAGATTTACAGACTTCACCTACCAAACTGGAAATGGCAGCATGTCCCACTCAGGTGGCTGATCAGAGAACTGCCTCAGCAGGGCAGGGGTGGCAGGGGGCCGCTGGGGCTGCCCCATGAATCATTGAATGTGAAGAGCGCACATGTAGGAGTTTATTGTAATAAGAAGGTTCACGTACAGGGGAGCGTGTACTGTTTCACCTACTGTTTATCTTCTATCCTCACTGCTGAGTAGCTTGTAAAAGATTAATTTGCTCCAACAATTGGGAACTATTCACATGGATTGAAATGTGTTACATGTGCACTCCTATAAATGCTGAAATGAACCAAAAATAAATGGGTTTCTGTTGAAGGGATCAAAACATTTTCATGTGGGCTTGGTCTGGCACCTCTGAGGGCAGCATCTATTTCATTTCTTTCTTTTCAGTGAAAGGACCTGGGCAAAGCTTTGATTTCGTGATTTTTGTGTGGGAGTTTGTAAATTAACATGGATGCTTTATTCCCCCTGGGGCACCTGGAAGGACTTACCTGACCAGTAAATTGGATTCAAAGGTGGGGAGGAGCCAAGAAGGCTCAGGTCAGGTGTATTCTCTCAACAAAGAAAGCTATTCTCAGAGCTGGGCAGGGCGAGAGACGGGGTCTATCCCACTTCTCCACTTCTACCTCCCCATTTCTCTCAACCTGCTTGCCTGGTGCAGCTGGGTTTTGTGTTTCATTCACTCAACAAGAATGCTCCAGTCTTCACAGAACTGGTTTCTTCCTTCAACTCATGCTCCTTCAGGACCAAGGTTTTGTTTGTTGCATTTTTTGTTTGTTGTTTTCTGGGAACCCCCTGCACACACAAATTTATGAAATGTGAGCACATAATACACCAGAATTGCCACAGCAGGCTCATCAAGTGGTCCACCCCCAATGCCTCACGCTAAGTTCCCCATTGTTTGAAAGCTTTTGTCCGCTGAAGGAATATTTGAAATGATCTGTTTTTCCATTGAATATTAACAAAGAGTAAACGTGATTGCAGACGAGAGCTCTGGTTTTGCTAGCGCTTACTGTGGAGGGAAAAGCGCCAGGGGAAGGCCAGCCCCGTTTTCCTTGGCCTCGTGGTGGGGCTCATCTGCCCTCCTCCCAGCCACAGACGCTCAGCCTTCAGTTGATGCATCACCATCCCGCAGCCTCCAGGTCACACTGGGTAATTTCTTGCTCATTCCCTCTCCTAGCTCATTTCTAGAAATAAAAAAGCAAAACCAGTGCTGTCTGGCTCTCCTGAGGAGCCCTCAGACCCTGATAATGGTGACGGATACTGTGAACTCAGCTGGCCTCACCTGCCAGGTGTTGTAAAGAGCCTTGGAAGCGCACTCTTCCCTTTCATCCTGAAAGCAAAACCCTTCAGGTAAACACTTCTATTCTGAGATGATAAGGCTGAGATGCAGAGGCTCAGGACCCTACCTGGTGGTGGCACAGGTACATAGTGAGAAGGGCCAGGCCCAGATGGCCACTCTTGGGCCTGGGCCCCCTGCCACCTCACTGTATATCCCCACCCTCTGTTCCCACCCAGCCTCGCACCTAGTGTGTACCTGTTCCTTCCTTTGCTAGATCAGTTCCCATTACCACCTAGGGAAGATCTGGACTAGAAGCCAAAGCTGCCACTTTGAAGTGTTTCCTTCTGTACTCCATCTATGTATACTCAAACATGGACATGATCATTTAGAACAGTTAAATTACCTAGCCTTTGCCACCCCTCACAAAAATATACATGATACACTAGGAAGATGCCTCCGTTTATCTTCAGTGATCACATATCCCTGACACACTGTGTGGATAAAATGAGTGTTCCTGTAGCCAGGATTCTCACCTGGCCATGGTTGACTAGCTCACTGCACACCTGTGGGCAATACATGGCTGTTGACTCTATAAAAAGAGCTCCGCCCAGTGCTCTGCACATGACATGATGGCAGGGCTGCAAGGCTGCAGGAGAGCAGAGGCTGGAGTGGTGGCAGCACTGAGGACAGAGGCCCGGAGGACAGCTGTGTGGGATGACTGTGCAGAGAGGCCCGAGGATGGCTGTGCAGGACAGCTGTGGGGACAGAAGGGCTCAGAGGACGGCTGTGTGGGATGGCTGTGAGGACAGAGGGGCCCAGAGGCAGAGACGGGCTTGCTGCATGCAGACTCACTCTGAGTGAATGGGATTTTAGTGAGTGACCTGCCACCTGGAAATAAAGTTGGGTATAACCCTTTCACCCCAAGAACATTTTGCTGTCATTTTCTTTGGTCACACTGAATCCATAGTGAACTTGCCCAGGGCTGAAACCCATTGGCAAGACACACTGCCATAGACCCCCAGAGGAATTTTTTGCTCCAAATTGAGAAGCATGCACTACATAATCAAATCCTCAGCCCACAGGGTAGGGAATGAAGAGCACAGGGCTGAAGGGAAGGAACAGGAAGGGGACAGAGCATTTTGGGAACCAGCTGAGAGTAACCTGGCATTTGCAGGCCCTTCGGGAGACTGCGCAAAGAGGGGGAGGAGCAGGGACAGGAGTCCCTGGAAATAGCGCTCATGGCTTTCTGCGAAACTAACCTGATACTGGGACAGCCGGTCCAATATACCCCTGTGACCCATGAATTCTCCTTTTTCATTCCCAAAATAACAGAAAATGTTTCCATAAGAATCTGGGGGCATATGGGTTTGTGTAAATAGTCCCTAAACCATAAGTGTGGGATTTGAAAACAAATCAATAACTCAAGAAAAAGCCAGCAAGTATAATCATTGTAAACACAGTAACCCGAGCTAAGAGTCACTGATTCAGGGCTCTGACTCCAGCTCTGCCATTGCTCCCTGGATGACACTGAACAACTCAGTTGTGTCTCACTGTCTTCATCTGTGAAATGGGGCTGATCCTCTCTCTCTCTCCCTCCCTCCCTCACAGGTTCCACTCAAGAGTCAGGCTGCTGCATGTAGGCTCCAAGTGTAAATTGGGAATGGCTAGGAAGTAAGTCTGTGGCTAGAACGGCCATGCGGATTCTCAGACTGGTCAAATCCCAACAGCAGAAACAGAAAACAGCACTTCAAATCTCAGTGGACCAGGTAAGAATGGGTAGTTTCCACAAAAGGAGATAGAAACAGTAAACTGGGCCAGGAAATGCACTTTGCAGAGCACTGTCACTGCCCCTTTGGGACTGTCTCTCCGAAATGGCCCCTGCTGACCCAGTGCCCAGGCCCTGGTGGGCCTGTGGGCCAGTGGTTCCTCAAGTGCACCCTGAAGACGCCACCTGACCCTGGTGATTGGGTTCCATGTGATATTTCTGACTTCCTTTCTAGGAGGAAGCATCTAAAGCACAAAGAGCCTTACTGTCTTTCCCAGCAAAGATGGGAGCAGAGACTTTTGCCTCTCCAGGCCACACAAGTCTGGAGATGGATGTGGAAGGAAGGTAGTTTACAACCATGACAACCTGCTCCTCCCATCACACTGGCCTGGGAAGGGGTAGGGGAGGCCTGTGACAGGCACACACCCAGGCATAATCACTGGGACCCCAGGTTTCTGCCTGGCTAGGTCTGAAGTGACTGACAGGTGCTCCTTTCCCCTTCCCAAGCTTTGCCCCTGATGCTCCTCCCCTGGAGTGTTCTCCAGTCCTCTGCTGGATGACCAGGGAGTACTGATTTTTAGAACTCCACCTCTACATGTGGTTGGCACTCACCTATCATGCTCATGTGAGGAAATCCCCCTACTAATGTCCACAGGTCATCACTAGACTCCATAGATAAGCAGGTCACCTGTCTCAAAGAACTATGGACACATCTCCCCAGCGGTGGATCACAGGCCATTTGAATGACCTCATCCTGTGTGGTCCTCAGATACACCTGCACCCCCAGTCCACTGTGTCATGAACCAAGGCTGAGGTCTTCCACCTTCCCCTGATGCCTTGCTTGCCCACTGAGAGAAGCTCTTGCTTCCCCATCCCCACCAATGCCACCTGGGCTGCCTCAGTCCAGGCAAATAGGACCCTTGAAGGACATGCTCACCGGCAGCCTGGCCTTCAACAGCCACTGCTAATACCTAGAGTTGCCAAGAGGGATGTGCAACGAAAATTCTCACTTAAGACTCTCTCCAGAGCCGTTTAGCTCGCACACATTCTTCTCAAGAGCACACGTTGCTTTCAGTGACCAAAGAGGTCCCCCAGAGGCTCTGGCTGGCCTCTCTCCACCACCACCCCATCCCATCCCGTGCTGCTTTGTGGTCAGACAACCTCTTATCATTGATTGGGTTCCAGATCCTTTGTAAAACCCTCTTCATGCTGTGCAGGGGCCTTCCCTTTTCTCCCTTAGATGGTGTAGTATTTTGATAGGGCAGCCATAACCACAAACTGGGTGGCTTAAAAGCAACAGAGATTTATTCTCTCACAGTTCTGAAGGCTAGAAGTCCAAACTGAAGGTGTCTGCTGGACAATGCTTCCTCCCAAGCTTCTGGGGGGAATATTTGCTTGTTTTTCCAGGCATTCCTTGGCTTATGGCAGCAAAACTCCATGGCCATCCTCTTCCTGTGTGTCTCCCCATCATCTTTCCTCTGTACACGTCTGTGTTTAGTTTTTCTCTTCTAAGGATGTGGGTTCTACTAGATTAGGTGCCCAATCAACTCCAGTGTGCCTGGCATACTATTTTAACATAACTAATTACATCTGCAATGGCCTTATTACCAAGCAAGGCCACATTCTGAGGTTCTGGCGGTTAGGATCTCAACATATCTTTTTTAGGGGACACATTTCAACCCATAACAAATGGTATTCCCTTTTGGGAAATGTGAAACTTTCCCCAACAAAAGCCTCTTCCATTCTGAGTTTTACCTTGATTTGATTTGAGATGTTTGGTTTACCTCTCTCCTGGTCTTTAACGTATACAACAAAAAACAGTACTACAGCAAAATCAAAAGAAAACAATGCAAGATAAGTTGCCTTAAATATGACATATACAGATCATACATGCAATTGGTGAAATGTGTCTGACAGGAGCACACAGACTCCAATTTCTCTCCATAATTTTAGTGCTGTAGTTACTCATTTACTCTTCTTTTAATGGTTACCCTGGAGGTTACAACATGATTCCGTGATTTATCAAAGTCCAGTATAAATTGTTACTTTTACTTCTTCCCAGTGGAGTTAAAACATTTAACTCCACTTACGCACATCCCAACTGAAACACTTTGTGTATTTTAATTTGATTTATATATTTTTAAACCCTATCAGACATTATTGTTTTTATCTTCTGTAGTTGATACTCTTTTGAATTCACCCATATATTTACTATTTTATTCTTTCTTCCTCTTTTTTAATTTGTCCTCAAGCCTTCATCTGGGAAAATTTTCCTTCTGTCATACACTTTGTATTTCCTTCTCTTTGGGTCTGCTATTAACAATTTTTCTCAGTTGTGCTTTTTAATAAAAATGCCTTTATTTTCTCTCTGTCTTCTAGAGTGGACTCTTTTGGAGTCCTGAACCAAAACAAGGGGGCTGCTCCCTGCAGACCCTTGTTTGGTGGCACTTGAACTTTTGTCTACCCATCCTTGTGAACACAACTGCCCTCCTCAACCTCTCAGCTTCTCAGCTGCCCCTTCTGAAATTGGTAAATGCCCGGGGTGGGGGGAAAGTAGTCCCAAGTGATGGGCTCACCTCTCTGGGGTTCCTTTTTCTCCAAGGTCTTGGCCCTGTAAGTTTTGTTAGCTTTCCAGTGCTCTCAAGCAGATTTACTTTATTGTCCCACTTTTCCAGTAGTTCTCAGTAGGAAGCTTGGCTTGTATTACACAGCCTGATGGTCCGACAAGCTAAATATCCTTGTCCCATCTATTTGTTAAGGATATTCCTGGAAGCTGTTATATTACACTTGCTTACATCCTATTGGCCAAATTTTAGTCATGTGACTGTACCTAGTTGGAAAATACAGTCTTTATCCTGAGGGACCATGATCCTAGCTGAAGACTGTGGGTTTTATGGATATGTGGGAGCACAGATTCTAGGAGCTATCACATTAGTCCCTCAGTTATTGGCTATATAATCTGAAGCAAGTTATAATCTCTCTGAGTTTCTAGTCACTCATTTGTAAGATGGTGGTAATATGATTTATGGATCTCAAATGAGATACTAATAACCCACATTTATTGAGCTAAGACTTGTTATGTGCAGGGCACTGAGCTGAAAAGTTTACACCAACTCTCCTGTTCCTTCCAACAACCTTATGAGGTAAATGATCATTTGTTCTCATTACGATGAGGCACAAAGAGGCTGGAAAACTTACAGAAGATGATACAGACATTTGGCTGCAGAACAGAGATTTGAACCCCAGACCTTCATCAGTCCATGACCCTGCCTTGTAAATCACAAATTCCTTTCTGTCAGAATTGTTGAGGGAAGATAAGAGGACTAGGATAGGACAATGCTGGGTGGCTGAGAGCAATGCATGTTTACCTAGAAAAACTCATCTCCTAAGGGCAGGTCTGGGGATAGAAATTACTTAGTTTAGACCTATGGATTTTTTAGTTAAGTGGACCACCTAGGGCATTGAAGAAGGAGACCCTATAGATAAAAGGACCCCACAGAGCATGTAGCCCCATGGCTTTGTTTTATAAATTAATCATTTTGTGATACATTTATAAATTTTTCTTGAAGAACAATATATACCCAGAAAATTGCTCATATTATTAAGTTTATGTTCCATGAATTTTCAAAGTGAATACACCTGTAACCAGCACCCAGATCAAGAAACAGAACATTACCAGCTCCAGTAGCCTCCCTCATACCTTCCCACCCTCCCACCTGTTCCAATCTCTACCCCTTCCAAAGCTAATCATTACTCTGACTTCTAACATAAGAGACTGGTTTTCCGTTTTTGAACTGTACGTGAATAAGACGATAGAGTATAAGCTCTTTTGTGTCTGATTTTTTCACTCAACATTACATTGTCAGATACATTCCCATTGTTCATTCTCATTACTTACATAATATTCCATTGTGTGATTATCACAATATATTTATTGATTCAACTCTTAATAGGCATTTGAATGGCATTGCCATGAACTTTCTAAACATGTATCACAGTGCACAAATATATTTATTTCTGTTGGGCATAATCTAGACTGGAATTATTGATCATGAAGTATGTGTGGTGTTCAGGTTTACAGGTACTGTCTTGGCTTTACATTATTGATGATGGGAATGAGAGCACAGAAAGGGCAGAGATTCATTTAAGGTCACCCAGCTAACCGAGCCAGGACTGGAACCTGGGTTTATTCTCTCCCAGTTCAGTAGATCTAGGTCTAGATTTCAAGGAGAAACTGGCCTAAAGATTCAGTCTCACAGTAACACACATTGAATTCATGAGCTGTCCTTATTGTCTAACCCTTGAGTAAGAGGAGACCAATGACCAAGCATGAGAAGGGCAGCTGATCAGTGGGACCTTAACTGTAAATACCAATTTAGGTTGGAGGGAGCTGGGACAGGTTCTTCCCTGCACCTTATCAAAAACCAGTGTGAAGTGTTTGTCTCTGAGGAAGCAAGATTTAGATTCAGTCTACTTCAGTGCTAGACCCTGTACAAGGTGCTTTCTCCTATATTATCTCATTGACTCGTCTGAACAAAAGCTAGATCAATTAATATCTGTAAGGACTGTAAAAGCATAATATCAGGAGAGAGCATATAACCTCTTAGCAAACTGGAACAATTTAGAAGAGTGCTTTTAAGATGTTCTATGGTAAAGGACCAATCCATCCTAACCCAATATTTTTGTAAAATATACTAAAAAAAATGAATTATCAGAAAAATAAAATGAAAAGACTTTCAAAATCTAAGTTCCAATTTTTATTACTAGATTAAACAAGTAGAAAATTGTGATGTTAAACTGCTACAAAAATTTCTAAACAATCAATCTCTATTTGTATCACTGAAGACCAATGACAAACAGTTTGCAGATCAGTATGGGCTTTCAGACTACACTTTTGAGTAGCACTGGTTTATAATTCACACTCATTTCCCTTTGGCCTTTCAAGAGACACTGCTAACTACCTTAGAGGCAGAAAGGTTTGGAAATAAGACGTGCATAATATTGAGACCCTGGAAACCATTCACACCCATACAGATTACTGTTTACATTAACAGGAATTTATCATTACTTCGTTTTTATCAGCAGCATAATTTAAGCAATTCCAAAAACCTCTCACACAGATAAAAGTTACAAATAACTTCGTTGTTCCTTTTAAGACTTTCCCCCAAATCTTATTGGAATGAACATAAAACCCTTAAACTTTTTCAATAGATAGCATTACAAAGATTCTTTTCTGAGACTTTTTGAAAGACTTGCCTTTTGTCCACCCATCCTAAGCTATTATATTACAATCCCTAACCAAAGTTATCAAGTACCACCTTATTGAAAGACCTGCCTTAAACCAGATTCCAAACCTTATAAATATCCCCGCTTTGCCCTCCCTTGGTCCAAGATGCTACTTAAACTCTGCCAAGGCAGAACTCTCCTTACCACGGTGTGCAATAAACTCAGCTTTGCCTTCTCCATGACTTATTTTGCTGGTATTTTCTGGGAGTCAGCATTCAACAATCATGACTTTGTTTCCTTTTAGCCTTGCTCAGTTGCTTTCAAACTTCAGTGTGCATGGAAGTTACTGAAGAAGTTTGAAATGCAAAAGTATGCATGAGCAATTTAAGAGATCCTCGGGGATAATTTTGATCATGCCGTATTTAGGACCTAAGCCCTGCATACAGATGGCAACAATTGGTGAAGAAAAGAGAACCATGGGATGGTAGAGATAGAAGTGACTTTAGGGGCCCAAACACCAGAGCGTGGATCAGCTACATCAATCACTTGGTGTCGTCCCTGTTAAAAAAATACTCATCTCTTGGTTTCACCTGAAATGTATTGAACTAAAATTTCTGTGAATGCATGTTTGATATGAACTTTCTAAGGGATTGAGATGCACAATTGTGTTTGAGAACCACCGTTCAGTTCCACCACTTCATTTTGTAGATGAAGAAGTAGGAACTCAGAAGAGGGAGTAAACTTGGGCACGATCACATAGCTATTGAGCATGTGTCTCATGATTCCCAGGGCTGGAGATCCGATTTTGGAGATTTCCTTATGTATCCCATATCCGGAACAGGAACAATGAGTGATGCAATCAAAACACTATTCTGTTTTGGCCTCTCAACATCTCTTTAAGATACGTCAGGGGGTGGTGGTTGTAATCTTCCTCTGCTCCTGGATGAAAATTCTAGCAGTCTTCACTACTTCTCTGCTTTCTGTTTGGTAAGAGGCACCAGCCGAAGTATAATTTTTTAAAAAGGTAAAATTGTAACTCTTTCTCAAAGATGAAATGAACACATATTCTGCTGAGAATCTATTGACTGTCTTGTTTTTTAAAATTTTGTTGCAGGAATTCCTTGTCAGTTTGCTGGTTAGCTCAAATAAAGACAGATGGGTTGCTAAAAGGCTTTAGGAACCTATCCTGGTAAGGAAGCACAGCAGGCCCTCCGGGGAACTGCAAGTGGGCAGTGGGAAGAGAGTCAAGGTCCAGGGAGCCAGTCCCCAGGCTTTCCATTACTCAAGCCACATGACTTCTTAAGCACACTTCTGTGCACTATTCTTTTGTTTCTTTACTCATCAGCATGCATGTAGCTAAAACAGACACCCCAGTCTTGAGTCATCCCTAAGTCCTCAACTTCTGACAAAAGTCTGGAGCTTAGTGCAGATTCTTGACTGAGACTATCTGATTGGCTGCTCTCCAGTAAAGCATTAGCTTCCCTTGGGTCAGGTGATCATCCGGCATCAATCAGCTGTCGCTACTTCGAGGAAACACAATTACTAAGGGGCTTGTGAGTGTGTGTGTGTGGAGAGAAAGAGAAACAGCCAGCAGAGCAGGAGAACTTTGCGTGGGCAAGCACAATAAAACGTGCCTTTTAAATCATTTCCAGCAAGAGAGACCTTGAATTATTGGGGTTTGTGCCATTCCCATTATGCCAAGTGAGTGTGTTTGTCACTGTTGCCTTCAACTTAGGATAAATTTGGGGATAGGGCGATTCATAGGGGCCCATGGTTGTACCTTCCCATTCCCATTTCTACCAAAATTTGGGATTCTCCTTTGCACAAGCCTTTGAGCTGCTAGAAATTGGGGGGGTCTGTAAGAATAAAACACCTCGGCCCTGCATTCATGAACTTCAAACTTGTCAGTCTTGGATGGAGATGAAGAGGAAGTTGACAGTCATGGATAAGTACGTGACTAGTTGGATGTGGCCAATTGGTGGTGACGGGACACATTTTGGTTCACTCTTATTCGTTCTTCCTGCAGCTGGCTCACTCTCATGGGCACAAGCCATGGGCCTAGTAACTGTAATAACAGGCAGAAATGCAGGGAAAGAGCGAGCTCCTCACTAAGCAGCTGGGGGAAGAACCTGGGAGCACAGGAGCAGGTGGGTTCGGTTCTATTCAGCAATCACTACACTCTCCCTCCCCCGCATTCTGTGCCAGAATCTGCGCTGGGTGTTAACACCGGGGGAAACGAGGCTTCCAGGATGAGGGGTCACACACACACAAGCAGGTAAGGTTGCACGCCCCGTAAGGGGCCGATCTGGGGCACCCTCCCCGCTCCGGACGACCGAGGGGCGCGGGGCGCAGGCCTGGCCGGGGAGCGCGCAGCTCCTTCCAGAGCGGAGGGCGGCGCGAGGGAGGGAGAGAGGGAAGGGAAAGGCGAGCGTGAGCTGCCTCGAATGCCTGGAATAATTCCGCTTCCGTTTGGAAAGCCGCAGCCTCAGTCCCGCCGCGCCTGCCGCGTCCGCCAGCGCCAGCTCCGCGTCCGATCAGCCTGCGGCTGCCCGCTCCGCCGCCATGGCCACCTCCCCGCAGAAGTCGCCCGCTGTCCCCAAGTCCCCCACTCCCAAGTCGCCCCCGTCAAGGAAGAAAGACGACTCCTTCTTGGGAAAACTCGGAGGGACCCTGGCCCGGAGGAAGAAAGCCAAGGAGGGTGAGTGCGGCCGGGCAGAAGAGCGCCAGGGGCCAGGGGGGCAAAGGGGCCGGGGCGCCCAGGACCGGGGCGGGAGCGCGCCGCGGGTGCCCGGCGCGGTAGGGACGCGCGGCGGCGCGTGCGCGCGCTTCCTGGCACGGGGGTGAGGGGAGGCCGGGGCCCTGCGCGCCCCGCGGTCATCGCCGCCCCCACAGGTGCTGGCCGCCCGGGGGCTGCTCGCCGGGCCGGCGGCGCCCGAGTGGGCCAGTGCGGCCTGGGGCCAGACGACGCCCGCGCTGGGCCGGGGGCCGACCGCCAGCCCCGGCGGCGGCGCCCTCCTGCAGGCCCAAGTCCCCGCCCTCCCCGCGCCCGAAGGCTGGCATTTCCCAAGTTTCTGCTGAAACTTTTCTCGAGCCGTCACTCTCACTCTTTGCCTTCATTGGTCTTTAAAATCGGGTCGTTTCCTAGACGTGCTGAAGTCAAATACAGCGTTGGCCTCTTCGGATCTTTTGTCCACCCCCCAGGGCCCGGGAGGGCTCAGTTAATGAGTAGTTCAACATCAAACGTGTGGAAAAGCTGGCTTTCCTAGCGGACCCACCATGTAATAAATGATGAACTCTCACCCATGAAAGAACCTGGATTTGACTCACACTAGCATCTCGTGCTGTGACCCTTCTGTGAACTCAGGAGTTGAGGGCGCTTGGAAAAACCATTTCCTTCTTCCCACCAACGTGAATTAAGGCGACCTTATTATTTTCCAGGACGGTTTGCGTGTAAACTATTTTGTCTCATGGGCAGAGTTCGCATCTTGGTTTTCTTTTTGAAAAATAGGGTGACAGTTCTGAAGAAGCATTGGTGATAGATGTGTAGATAGAAATTGCTTGGTTAATTTTGTTTTTCCCTGTAGACTGCTCTCTGGTTTGGGAATCACCGTTTTTTGAAGGCTGCGATGCTGAGATGTAAAGTCAGTTTCATGTTACTGAGTTAAAGCATAAAAAAGAACTCCAGGGTTGAGAATAATCAAACTTGTCACAAAGAGCTAGACTTCTGTTCTCCATATTTAAGTGAGAAGCAACAAAACACATCCTCAAAAATATTTCCCCCCAGTTTGGTTATTTTGGTCAACTGTTTGGTTGGTTATTTTGAGTTGTGTACACTTTGTAGCAAACCATGAAATTCTGGCTTGGAAAGACTTTTTCTGAACTACCCCTCTTTTTCTGACTCTATTCCTGATATGGGCTCTCTAGCTCAAGACTGGCAACTCAGAATTTCGGAAGCTCATGACCTACCAGGCATGCTCACCCCACCCCAACTCTTCAGGAAAGTTTACCTTGTTTTAACAGTAAAAAGTCTGTCTATATTACTACTATTCTGTTCATGGAGCCAAGAGAACACATCTGATGGTGGCTCTCCCGTCTTTTCAAGTGGACTAGTCTGTTTCCTGGAGTCTTCCCTTCACCAGTCCAAACATCCTCTGTTCCTGTAGCTGGGCTTCGTAGACACGGGTTTGTGGCCTAGCTCTTCAGTTTTGGTCAGGGCGCCTGCTGGAGACAGTCAGTTTAGTTGGGATTTTGAAAACAACAGAGTGGAGGGACTGCTTATTGAGTGATGGGAGTGGTTAAGGGAACCCAGAAGGTATGACAAGGCAACAAGGAGCTAGTAATGGAGGGAAGTGGTTACCACCCCTAAACCTGAAGGGACAACGGGAGCAAGCTGGAACCCCCTAAGAGTTGGAGCTGTGGCAGTGGGCTGCCAGACAGGAGCAGTCGCTATAAAGGGACATAGCCACTGTCAGAAATGTGGACATTGGCACAAGAGGTAACTCTGCATGTTCTTTCTCTCTTCTTGCCTTTAAATCTCTTGCCGGTGCTTCCCGTTGGTTGGACCCAGTGGGAAGTCACCAGGCAGGGGATTGGGGTGATGTCATCTGTAAGACCCTTAGGGCACAGAGCAGGGCAGAGAATAGAGCGTGGTCAGGAGTGGGGCGAAAGGAAGAGTCACCGTCAGACCCTCTTAAAGCAAGCTGCCCGGAAGTCAGCGCAGGTCAGTAGTCTTCCAGGCCAGCCGGTCCAGGTTAGATCAGGACTGTTGCCAACTTGGTTCTAGTGTGGACACCATGTTCTATTTAATGCAGCCAAGGCTGCTTTTCTTTATTCTATCAGCTACATCACACCGTTACCTCTCCCTGAGCTTGCTCTCAGCTTACGCAAAGACAGTTTTATGTCTTTTTTGTGTTTGCTCCTGAATCATTCCCTTCTCTGTCTCAGATTTACTTAATTGGGTTTTTGAAACCAAATGCAAGGTCATGTTTTTATCCTTGTTATACTTTACTGTTAAGTCCTGATTCTGTCATTCGGCCTCTTAGCTAATCCAGGGGATACAGTGAATGAGATGAAGAGCGCATGCTCCTTCTAAAGGGGCCGGCCGTCACCCAGCTCCAGCTGCTTGCGCTGCTCGTGGAGGTCCCATGCAGTCAAAGAAGGCAGTGGGGCTGGTCTGAGGTGACCTGCGCGTGGTGAAGGTGTGCTGAGTCTCAGGATTTTCCTGTCAACAGCCTACTAACCACCACTTCAGTGACAGTAAGGCTTGAGCTTGCTCTGGATCCTGTGTAGACTCACAGCTCTGCTTGGCAGAAGCTGCCTTGTTCCGCTTCCCCTTCATGTTCTAGAATCTCCCATTCTTCATGATTCCTCAAGATCACTGATGTTGGTCGATCCACAAATTCTCAGTGCTTTGGAAAGAATTCTCGTGGGCCCCAGGACTACCATTCATTCGATACCTGTTGTGTCCCCCTGTATGTAGTGCACAAAGATTGGAAAGATGTAATACATGTTAGAATATTTAGGTCAATAATTTCGTGGAAAAAATATGTCTAAGAATACCTACTATTGTATCATACAATGACTATAGGAATGTACTCATAATACATTAAAACTAATAATCACTCCTGTGATTTCATAAGGAAAAATAGCATTAGAGAGGCAAAGGAGAATAGAGGTTAAAAGCGTGGTGTTTGGGACCAGCCCATTGGGTATGATTTCTTGTCTGGCCTTTTATTTATTGCTATATGATCTTTAAAATTTGAAATAGTCTTTTCATTATGGACAGAAGATTACACAGGTTCTGCAAATAGTCTAGTGGTCTGTGACTATATGAAGCCCATGTAGCCCTACATTGGTCCCTTTGGAAATTAGGGATCTTTCCTTGCAAGTCAGATACTCCTGTTTCCCAAGTGTCCCTTTTCAGCATTTTAAAGTATCTGGGCCCACTCCCATGCGTTGTAGCTAAATGGCTTTTGTTTTTCTTTGTGGATCTCTTTTGGGTTTCCAGTCCCCCTTTATGCTATACATGGCCCTCCTGTGTAGGTTCTTAGACTGGCCTTTCAGAGCCCACTTGCCAAAGTGCCACTTTCTGTCTTTCTCCAGATGTGTTCTCAAGACTTACTCTTTCCAGGAGCACCAACTTGACTTGTGTCTGCCAGCTGAAGGTGCCCTGCATTAGGTCAGCAGCAACGGTTTCCCCTATCACTTACCTGTTTAGTATCCCTCAGAGTTTTACATTTTGTCCAGTGCCCAAGGTGTTCAATAGGGCTTTGATTTAATAATCTTATAGTAATACCAGGACTTGCCACTTTGGTTTTCATTGGCTGTCCAGTGCAGCTGGGGAAAATCCCCAAACTCTGCAACAGATTCATGGTTTCTAGACCAAGCAGAACCCTCAGCCCTGCTGAGCAGTCCTCTTCTTTCCTCATCAGCTCACATTCTCATTTTCCAGATTTCTTCCTCAAACGCTCACCACTCAAGCTCTTCCCAGACCTGGAGATAGAAAACTGAGTGCCAGGTGTGAACTTGTTCAATTTCGCTCCAAGCCCTCATGTCTGCACCTCTCCCTTCATGTTCCTCTCCTGCCTCAGCCACTCCCATGGTGGTCCCTTCTCCCCTTGCTCATGAGGCCCTTCGTTTCTGCTGCTTTCCCAATGTGGCATAGCCAGATGCCCTTATTCTTATATCCTCAGTCTTTTTCATGCTGCTCTGTCCCTCAAGCAGTCTTTAAATATGCTTGAGTCTTTGCCATTTGAAGAAAATCTCCTGATACTGGTTTCCCCTTAAGCTACTCACCAGAGGTCTTGGAAGAGGTGTTCTGTACTGGCTTTCTTATCTCCTAGTCACTTCCTGGCCCACTATTTCCATCCTTTCACCAATTATTTGAGTGCCAACCATGGCAGGGAAAAAAGAGACAAAAATTCCTGCCTTCCTGGAGCTAACCTTCTAGTACAGGAGACAGATAGTAAACAAGACAAATTGGTAAAACTTGTGTATTGTATTAGAATGGTGGTAAGTACTGTAGAGCAAAATAAAGTAGGAAAAGGGATGATGCAGGGTTGTGGGATGAGGGATGGTTGGCAATTTTAAACAGGGGCCTAGAGAAGGCCTTACTGAGAAGGTAATTTGAATAAAAACCTGATGGAAGTGAGGGGGTGAGCCATATGTTTATTTTGGTGAAGAACATGTCAGGTGGAGGGAATGGCAAATTCAAATGCCCTGAGGCAGGAGTGAGTGTGATGTGTTGAGGATCAGCAAGGAGGTCCCTGTGAGTGGAGGAGAGAGCAAGCACAATCGTGGAGGCAGCGAGGTCTTGGGGGTAACTAGAGTGAGGGTGGGGCCAGTTTGTGTAGGGCCTTGGAGGCTGTTTTAAGAGTGAGAGGGGAAGGTTCTGGAGGGTTTTGTGCAGAATAATAACATGACCACACTTGGATGGTGTTAAGTGACCAAGGGGGCAGGCATGGAAGCAGGGAGATGGGTTAGGAGGCTACTGTAATGATCCAGGTAAGAGATGGTGGTGATCTGAGCTGAGTGGTAGCAGTGGAGGGGGTGAGCATCAAATTCTGGGCATAGTTTGAAGATACAGCAGGTAGGATTTAGAGAAAGATTGGATGGAAGATGAGAGAGTAGGCTCAAGGTGACTCGAGGATTTTTGGTTTGAACAACTGCAAAGGTGGAACTGATTTGAACTGAGATGGAGAATTCTGCATGAAGAGCTGGTTTTGGGAGAAAGAGCAGGACCTCAGTTTTAGACATATTTAGTCAGAGGCACTACTGGACTTCGCAGTGGCGATGCTGAGCTCCCAGTTGGTTCTAGGAGTTTAGTTCAGGGGAGGGGTCAGGCTGGAGATACATCAGTGTGTAGGTGTATTTAAAACCATCAGACCTGATGGAATCATTAAGGAAGGAAGCATGGATAGAAAGTAGGAGAGGTCCAAAGACTGAAACCAAAGGCATTCTGACATTTAGAAGTTGGGAGATGAGGAAGATCCAGTGAGAGAGACTGAAAAGGAATGGCAAATGTGATAGGAGGAAAACCAGGAGAGCGTAGAGCCCTGGAAGCCGGCCGGAGAATCCATTCTGTCCCCACTACTTCTTCACTGGCTGAGGTCTCCACAGCCCACCATCTCCTTTTAGGTCCTGTTCCCTCTTGGGCTCTTGGTGGTATTTGACATTGTTCAACTTGCTCTTTTCCTTAAAATTATCTCCTCCCTTGACCTTAGCTGCACTGAATTTGTTCCCTGCATCTCTAACTATTCTTTTTCAGGCTTTAAAAAAAATCTGTTTACCCCCTTAGTGGCATTTCCAGGGTTCTCATTTCCACTGCTTTGCCCTGTTTTTTTATTCCCCCTCTCATAGATTATCTCACTCATGCTTGTGGCTTCGTGACCATCTATCCATTGAAGATTCCCAAATCCATATCTCAAATCTAGATCCTTTGTAGCCCAGATAACATCTTTCCACTGTATCCTGGCTGTATCACAGGATCCTCAAACGCAACGTGCTCTCGATGGACGTACTATTTATCCCTCTTGCCTGCATCAGCTTCTACTCTTCCACCATCCCACCAGCTGCCTGAGGTTGAAATGTTGCAATCGTCCACTATTTCAGAGTCAGCCACTTTTTCTTCAGGAGTGGATAGTATATATTGAAGACTTTGCTGGCCCTCCAGCCTCTACTTAGCTCTTCCTTTGTTGCCATAGATGATAGATAAATGAACAAGCGTGGGTGTGTTCCAGAAACACTTTAGTTATGGTCACTGAAATGTGAATTTCACATTATTTTCATGTATCATAAAATATTCTTGTTCTTTTATTCTTTGTCAGCCATTTAAAAATGTGAAAACCATTCTTATCACTCAGGCTGAACAAAAACAATGGCAGGTTGGATATGGCCTGTGGGCAGTAGCTGCCCGCCCGCTGCTCCATGTCATCCCCGGGTCCAGTCGCCTCTCACAAAAGTCCTGCTGATTCTCCCTTCTAAACATCACTGCCTAAATTCGGGCCTCCTAAGTGCTCTGTGTTCTTTGAGATTGCTCGTTTGTTTTAAAAAATCTTTGCAGCTTTATTTTCTGCCTGAAATATTGCAGTATCCATTCCACTAGTCTCCCTACCTCTGCTCCTTTTTTATTTTTGCTCAACGCCTCCCTTCATGCTTTTGTCAGTATGTCATTTTTTAAATGCAAATTTAATGTC
The DNA here is from genome assembly GCF_030020395.1 of Manis pentadactyla. NCBI lineage: Eukaryota > Metazoa > Chordata > Mammalia > Pholidota > Manidae > Manis > Manis pentadactyla. The sequence goes on from NC_080027.1 coordinate 52,339,520, forward strand.
TCTCCAGGACAACTTCACCACATGACGGTCAAGACCTTCACAGCGGCTCCGTACTTTGTCTCCTCTTTTGGCTCATCTTTATTTCCCTTTCAAGAATACTCCATTTTAACCACACCAAATCCCTCTTTATTCCCCCAAACACATCATGTTCTTTCATATGTTTTAGCCTTTATGCATGCGGTTTTATATTTCTGGGAATGACCTTCTTCCTTTCTCTACAACAAACTCCTATTTAATCATTAAGACCCAAGTGAGATAACCCCTTCTGCTTAATATTTCTGTAGCTCCCCAGCAAGGCGCAAGATGCCTCCTTCTCTGTGGTGCCATACCACCTTGGTCCATACCTCCGTTGTCGCGTGGGCCACACTGCATTGTAGCCATTTGTGGGTGCGCATGGCACATACTATGGTGAAAGCCCTCCTCCTGTGGCCTTCCAGCCTAGTGTAGTGTTTAACACATCATGATATTGGAATGTCCATGGAATGAATTTCCTCATATTTATTTACCTTGGTGAATTTAGCCTGCCCTTAACTGGTTGTGTAGTCTTGGCCAAGTGTCTTCCCCTTTGCCCATTTTTAACATCAGGGAATTAGGCTAAATAACCTCTTAGGGCTTGTGTGGCTCTGGTATTCTGTGATTTCTGAGCTCTCATTTCACCAGGCTTCTCTCAAATTCAGTTTTATTGTCTGTATAGAGTGGTCTGGGAATGACATCATCACAAAGACCTCTTTCTTTCCTCCACTAATAAAGGCATCTCTGTGTCGGGAGGAGGAGATGGAAAGCAGGATACTTGGACCCCAGCCCAAGGACACCTCCATATTAGGAATCAGTCTCCTTGTCTCATGGAATATCTCTATTTGGTTAACAAGCACAGTTCATAATTATGCTTAAGCCATTAGTACATGAGAAGAGATGAAATCCTCATGTATACATTTGTAAGCATCTAAAAATCACTACTCAATGTCATGGGAAAAAAATACACTGGATAAAACTCTACAAGTAAAGTTTCAATAATAAAAGACTTTTAAAGATAAAATTAAAATAAGACACTTTCTAAAAGAGGACAAACCTTTCTGTTAAGTTCTCAATATGTTCTACAGCCTGAAATAAGAAATCCAAATGAGGGCTTTGCCCGAGCCCCTGGTACAAGGAGGATGCATCCGGCCTGGGCCCTGGACTTCTTCCTTCCCTTTTGTTTTCCCTGGAGACTTCAGGAGGGCCAGCGTTGTGTGTGTGCTGGGATACTTTCGTATCCCAGATGCCAGGCTAGCCCCAGGTACTCAACAGGTGCTCTGCAAAATGGTTCTTAACTGTCTGTACCATCAGTGGACATCTTATTCCTAGAGGGTGTCCCTAGGTCACTTCAAAGTCTGCTCTAACCTGGGATGACTCTCTGGTGCCCTGATTCCATCCAGGCCTCAACTTCTGGCTCTGTGTGTGTGTGTCTGTCCTATAAAACTGCGTCCTACCGCCTTCCAGGAATCTCTTCACCATTTGTGGGAAGACATTATCACTTAGCGGTTATTTAACAAACACACAAAGGCCCCTGAGACCAGAGGTTTGGTCCTTGAGCCTGTGGGCCCTGATGGTTGTAGCCCTGGCAGGAAGCCTGCAAGGAGGCCTTCTGGTCAAGGGTGCTAAGGATCCTGGCTGTCAAGGCCAGCATCTTTTGTTCTCATCCAAAAAAACATGCTTTGCAGAAGTGGGTTGCACTCATTCATGTTAAAGTGCTTAAATGAAGGAGGACTGAGGTAAAACAGCCCATTTGCAAGATGTGGGGGAGATGAGAGAAATGTGCAGGTCGAAACTCTGCAGGAGAGATTTGGAATTCCTTGTGCCCATCTCAGTGCAAAACCAAGGTAATCTGAAAAGGAGCCCGACAGGGCCACTGTCATTACTGCGCAGCAGGAGAGCTCCATCACTCACTTTATCCACTTCCGTCCACCAACAAAAAGAACCCACTGCAAGGAGAGAATGGCTCGCTGTGGTCCCCGGCTTTGCTTCATTGTAGCTGAACAGACATCTGTTCATTGTAGCTGCTTCATTTCTGCTCAGGCCTAGGACAAATGCTTGCACTGTGTGTGGATCACTATAGGGATCACTTAAAATCTGGTTCTACCAGCATCTCCTAAGTGGAAATTCTGTTTTCTATGAACATAGCAGCCTGCCACTGCCTTAGAAAAACCAACTTTATAACTAGTGGCATTGTCTTCCCTTCACACCAGCCTTAGGGAAATGTTAGGCCATAGAAGAAGAAGCCGTGAACTTAATCATTTTAAACGGCAATATTCTTAACTACTGCACACTCTCTTGGGGGAAAGAAGAATGAGCCAAATCACTTAGCATCTGACTTTTTTTTAATACAAGTTTTTTTTCTTCCACAGTATAAAAATAACCCATGCTTATGGGTTTATGGGAAAATAGAGAAAATCAGAGTTCTAACTCCCAAAGGCAGCCACTATTAGAATTTTGATTTACTTCTTCCTATCCTTTTTCTTCATTATAACTTGCTTATAATTGTGAATATACTCTGTATATATTACGTAGATAAAAATTCTATATCTGTTTTCATTTATAATGTAACTGTATTTCATGTTTTTATAAATCTTACTAAACATACTTTTTATAGGTGTAAAAATATTCCATTGAGTGATCATGCTATTGTTTACCATTTTTTTCGGTCTGCTTCTTTTTTTTTTTCTAGCTCTTTTAAAAACTCTTTTAAAAATTCAGAATAATTTCCTTGGGTGGATCCCCAGAAGTGCAATTGTAGGCTCAAAGGCTGACAATTTTCTTGCTTAACTTTGATAGTTTATAACTGATCACCAAGCAGAAATTCCTGCTTTTGGGTGTGGGTGGTCTTCCTGGCAGGCTGTTTATAAGTTAAACTAACATTGTTAGGCTGAAAATTTCTGTTTGCTCCTGACTAGGTGACTTTAGGACCAGGTCACCTAAAGGGTGGGGAGGGATGCATGGGAATGTGAGGGGTCTGGGGAGTGCAGGTTTACATCCTGGTCAATGACATGTCCAAAGTAAACTTTCATCTGGCAGGTCTTTATTTCAGAACATTCTCTTAGTCCATCCTTCCTTCCATCAATATATGGCTATATCACCCCCCAGAGCCTGTTTGTACTTCTGATAGCCCAAGGGTGGCTGCCTTGGGCATAGCCATCCTTGAAGTTCCCCTGATAGTCACAGCCACCACCTCTGTCCTGCAGAGTTCTCACCCCTCCCAAGTGAGACCTGTGGAAGATGGTCAGATTCTCTTGATCACTTCCTGCCTACCTCCCAACTTCTGGATTCTTGGACTAGCTCCGCAGTTTGGTAACCACAGGCAAAGGGAAGGTAGTCACAAGGCAGTAGGCTAAGTGCTAAGGTGGACAAATTTAGGTTCACATGGCTGAGGACCCCTGCGGAGACACAGTACTTTCAAGCTGGGCCCTGAAGCCAGAGTAAAGATCCCCGAAGGCTGACAAGAGACGGGGCAGGATTTGGGAACCTTCTGAGTTCCAGTTGGAGTTTGACAGAGCGGAAGGGCCGATGCCTCAGGGGCTCCATTCTCTCAGCCTGCCTCAGGAGCCAGTAGTCAGCTGTCATCTCATCATCTCCTGAGAAGGAATCTGAGCCAGCTGCATCATGCAGTTAGCACACCCATTGCCCCAGGGAGGATTTCTGGGGAGTCACTCACGGAGGCAGACGCCCTCCCTGGGAGTGAGGTGTCCCGGGCATTTATTTCATCGTTGAGTCATACCCCGTTCCCTTTACTCATTGCCTTATCTCTTTTAAAATCCAGAGGCAACTCTCCTCTTGTGTGCTGTGAGAAACTCAGCTGTCACTGGGAGCTGTGGAGGGTGCTCTTCCTGAGCAGCAGCTCATCTCCTAGGGATGCTGGGGGAGCTGTAAAGGGGCAAGGCTGTTGGTCTTGTTCCTGCTCCTTTGCTGACATGGACCCAGGTCAGAGGCCCCTGATTACACCAAGGGGCTCAGTGGATAAGGCTCTGCACTTGCTTCTTTCCAGGATATGTTCATCAGTAGAATCATTAATCTGCTAATTGCAGTACTACATTGACTTTTCAAATTAAAAAAGAAAATAATTCCTAAAGCAGTTGTTGTCTTGGCCAACATGGCTTTGGCTGTAGGGCATGCTGGGAGCCCCATGGAGAGGCAAAATGAGAGGGGAATTCAGGCCATGGGTCTGCAGCCTCAGTCACCAGGGGGCAGGGCACTCCAGCTCTGTTGAGGCAGGTGCTGAGGTGGCACGCTGCGGAGGTCCGGCCATCTGGTCGGATCCTGAGTTCTGAGTCAGGGAGGCTCTTCCGAGTCCAAGGTGGAGTCTCAGATTCCAGGTCCTGGGAACAGAAGCTGGAGGAACTTGGCGGGCAAGTCAGGACCTTCGCTGAATAGATGAGGGGCAGGGGCAGGCTACAGTCCCAGTGTGGACTGAGGAATCACTGGCCCCACAGAGTGGAGTTAAGTGCGTAAACTGCAGTGCTCACATAGGAATCCCATCTCGCCTCACTCATCTGCACCACAGACTCGGAAATAAACTTCCCCCATAAGGCTGAGCTATCCCTGGGTCCTAGAGCTGGTGGGGCAGCCTGCAGATGACAGGTAGTTAATAATGACAGCTGGGAGAAGGGCAGCAGAAACCCCCCGTTTTAATACTGTTCGCAAAACACAGAAGGAGGGTAACATAATTCCATTTGAAAGCAACTTGAGATACAGGGAACTCCCAATACAGCCCTTTGCAAGGAGTAGAAACTGCCTCTTGAGTGAGGGTTGCAAGGAGGGCAATCCTCTCTTGGTGGGCTCAGTAGCCCCTCCAGCACCTGTCCAAGTGCCTAGAGAACAGAACAATCCCTTCTCCTACTTTTCCTCCATGTCTGTCATTATGGTAAATTACAAGACTCCTGTGATGACTGTGGAGAGGCAGATTGATTTGTTCCTTCTGATTGTGCTGAACTTAGCTGGGGTGATGGGCACCCAGATTTCACACCTTGTAATGGCCCTGCCAGGGGTGGATATTAGCACAATTGGGACCTGACACTTCAATAAATCTGAGACAGTCTGCCTCGGGGATCAAAGTTCAGAATTGCTTAAATTGGTGTTGGAGCAGGTGGGAAACAGGAGTCCAGGGCAATGAATTAGATAGATAGTAATTGTCATTCAATTTGTAAGGCCTGAATGTCAGCTTTTCGAATGATATGACATCAATTTAAGTGATTTGAGTTCCCAGCTACCTAGCCCATTCAGTATTACTGATTCTGGGAAGTGTGATTCCTGGTCTAGCTTATGTTCTTGTGTGAAAGAAAAAGCCATAACCTAACCCTGCTTGTATTTCTGGGGCTGAACAGCTGTTTGTGGATGGCTGGTGTCATTGGGTTATCAGTTTTCATGGGAGTGTGGATGACAATTTCATCTCCTACCTGGATGTGCTGGTAACTCCCCAAGCTGCACTTCCAGCCATGACCTCTGACCTAAGCTTCAGACTCATCAGCATGTGTGTGTTACAGTGTTGTCACTTGCGCACAGAGATGAACCTGAATTTTAGCATAGGGCACATTGTTCCCAAGGCTTCTGATGAAGTGGGCATGTGCTCTGCTTTCCGAAGGCAGCTCAAGTCCAGAGCAGAGGCGGTCAAAGGGGAGGAGTGGGCACTTCGTTTTTTTTAAATACTGCAACTTTATTGAGATACAACCCACCCATTTAAATGATATAATTCAGTGATTTTTAGCATATTCATAGTTGTACAACTATTGATACAGTCAATTTTAGAACATTTCATCTCCTCCAAAGGAAATCCCGATCCCATTAGTCATCACTCCCCTTCCTCCCTAGTCCCTTGCCCCCCAAGTAACCACTAATCTATATTCTATATCTGTAGATTTGCCTGTTTTGGACATTTTGTATAAATGGAATCATGCAAAATGTGGTCTGTGACTGGCTTTTTTCACTTCATATAGTGTTTTCAAGGTTCATCCATGTGGTAGCATGGACCAGCACTTCTTTCCTTGTTATGACTGAAAAATATTCTATATATGGATATACCACATTTTGTTTATCCGCTCATCAGTTGATAGGTATGTAGATTGTCGTCATTTTTTGGCTATTATGCATAATGTGGCTATCAATTTTTACATACATATGTGTGGACATGCTTTCCTTTCAGGTATATGCCTAGTGTGGCTTTGCTGGACTGTATGGTAACTAACCCCATGCTGAACATTTTGAAGAATGGCTGGTGTGTTTCCCAAAGGGACTGCACCATTGTACATCCCCACCGGCACTGTGTGAGAGATCCAGTGTCTCCACATCCTCACCAACGATTGTTATTATCTTTCTTTTTAATTATAGCCATCCCAGTGTGGGTGATGTGCATCTCACCCATGGTTCTCATTTGCATTTCCCTGATGGCTAATGATGTTGAGCATCTTTATATGCTTTTTGGCCATTTGTAGAGCTTGGGTAGTGTTTTTTTAAATTCCAAAATGCTCAGTGCATGTCTCCTTAAGTCCCAAGTGTGAAGAGAGCTCTGGCTGCTAACAAGAAAGGTGCATGCCGAGGAAGTCTCATATTCCCATTTTTTTTTCAATGTTGGCTGGGAGCGCCCAAGACTTGCTCCATCTTGTACTAGGTGCATTTCAGCTTGCAGAATGATTGTATTCCTAAAATATTTCCTGTTAAGCAAATTGTCATAATCCTGTTATGCCACTGGCTTTCATTATTAAATTGGAAATTGCTTGGCTGGAATATAATCTTAGCCCCAAACTGTATTTTTTTTTAAGTCATATCAGGAAAGTACAAAGATCTAAAATTTTTACATTTAAGTGAAATGTGGAAATTCTTGATGATATACCATTATTTTTAATTGTATTAACAACAATGATAATGACATTAGCGCACCAGGGGCAAGCACATATGTAGTGCTATCATGGACCTGGTGATGCAGATGATGCTTTACATGTATTAATTTATTTGATCTTCTTAACAATCCTACAAAATAGATATTATTAGCATCTTTGCCCCTTTACAGATGAGGAAAGTGAAGGACAGGACAGAGAGACCGGTAACTTGCCAGAGGTCAAGGCTAATGTACTAGTTAAGGTAACACTAGCTGTTGTAATAGATAAGCCCCAATTCTCAGCATAATAACAGTTTATTTCTTGCTTATAGCAGAACCCAGTGGCAATGTTCTTGATTGGCTTGCCTTCCAGGTGGTCATTCAGGGGTCCAGACCCCTTTCATCTCATGGCTCTGCCTTCTTCCAGGCTCTTTGAGTCCCTGCCAGTCAGCAAGTGCATGTGAAAGACCAGGACTGCAGTGGAAGGTGTTACTGGCCCGGGCAGAGACATGATGCATCTCACCTCTGCCCACTTGCCACCACCCAGAACTCAGTTACATGGTCACACCTAAGTACAAGAGAGGCCAAGAAAGATAGTTTAGTTGTGTACCTAGAGGGGGACAAAGTGAGTTTTGGCAACACATGCATCTTGTGCTTTACTAGCAAATGGAGGACATTGAGTTTGAACCTGGGCTGCCTGTCTCCAGTGACTTGCTCCTAACTAGCACCTTCTACCACCTCACTGTGAACAATAGCTCAACACCAGAGAAAAATATGGAGAGTTGCACCAGTTTTTACTCACTTTTCTTCCCACCTCTGTTTGGTTGCCTAGATTCTGTGCCTGGGACTTCTGCTGAAATCACTGTCTTTCAGAAAAGAGTAGCAATGAGAACTAATATTAATTGAGTGCTTGCTCTGTGCCAGGCACTGCTCTGTGCATCTCACATGTTGGTTCATTGAATTCTCATGATAACCCATGAGATAGAGAATTATTCTCCCCATTTTCGAGGTGAGAAAGCTAAGGCAAAGAGAGCTTGGTTCCATGTCCAAGGCTGTATAAGTAAGTGGGGTGTCTATGGGCTTTCGATGCCCTCCCACAAAACTCCTGAGCTGGACAGGGGTTGAAGGGAAGAGGAGAGACAGGTAAGTCCAAAGCCACCGAAGGCGCAATTCAAAACCCAGCAACAACCTTGTTTGGATCCTGCTACAAACAAATCAGCTTGTACTGGTCCTTCAAGAGACAAGCGGGAAAATGTAAACATTCCCTGGAGATTTGATGACATTAAGGAATCATTATTAACTTGTAGGGTGTGAGAATGGTGATATTAACCAAGGAAAAGGTTCCTATTTTCCAGATACAGAAATGTTTATGGATGACATGATAAAATCTCTAGGATTTGCCTCAAATAATGCAGTTGTGAGAGTTGAGGTATACATAGATGGACAAAAAATGGCCACGATTTGCTCATTTTTAGAGATTGATGATGGATACCTGGAGGGTTGCTGTACTAGTCTCGCACTTTGGCTTATATTTGAAATTGTCCATGGTAATAAAAAAAGACTTTAATGAATTAGTCCTTAATGAATGAACTTTCTGTAGCCCCTCTTGATGTTAAATGAAATGATGGGCATGGGCTCAGACCACAGAACATGTTTACTGAAGAAGAGCTGAGCAGAGCAGCCCGGAATGTTTTCTCAAGCAGTTCCTCAGAGACTCTGGGAGCCATGGGCCAATTTTTGAATTCTGATTCTGAGAGACTCCTGGAGGCAGGGTTTAGTGCCCAGAGATGCAAGCTCCTGAAGATGAGCCCTGGGGCTTCCAAAATGCAGAAGCACAGGCTTCCTGGGTGGGGGAAGATTGGCCAAGTGGTCTCAGCACTGGCCAGTGGTACCATCTGTGACAGATATCCTGCTGGAAGATACGGCACTGCCCCCGGCCCCAGCTGCACTTTAATTAAACAGTGAAAATCCATCAAAGACTCAACCTCCTTAGCTGGATGGTTCTTCTGAGTCCCGGGTGAAGCCAGCTCTTGGCTGGCTGTGGGCCAGGAGAAAGGTGGGCTGCAGGCCCTCCCAAGTCCCTGCCTAAAATCAACAGCCAGCGCTTTGCAGCCTGGCTTCTGACCTGATGCAAATTAAGCCTGGCATTTGGAGATGGTATTAAATGTCTTAAATCAATATTCTCAAGGCAGGATCAGAACAATTAAAAATCCTGATTTCCTCCTCAGGTCATTGGAGTACATATGAATGTACATTTCTCAGTTCACTTTTAAAACTCAGCAGGTCGAGAAAGGTGGGGGGCTTGGTGATGTTCTGAGCATAGTGTATTCCATCCTCAGCATCCCTTCCTATTTTTTTTACATGTATTCTATTTTTACATTTACATTTATGGGCTTTCATATATGATGTCACATTTAATCCCTACAGTAACCCCAGAAATTCTTGTCATCCTCATTTTACAGATGAGGAAGCAGAGACCCAGAGAGGTGAAGTGACTTGTTGAAGGTCTCTCAGCAACTCAGTGGTAGAGCAAGGATTTGAATCAGGTTCTTCATACTGCAGTCCAGTGCTTTGCCCATGATAACACAGTTGGCTTCTCCCCATTGGGTTTGTTTCATTCATCAATGATAATTATTAATGATGATGAATAAGCACTTAACAATAGTAACTGTTTAAGAAGTTAGTTTCTGTGGTCTTAAAAGCTATTGGCAGTTTTTCTAGTTTGTCATTTGTTCAACAAACGTCTTTTGAAAGGTAGTCTGGTAGGAAGGTTTCTGGGCCATAGAGCCCACCAGACTACCTGTGCCCCCCCCCCCACTGGCTGGGACCTGGGACAAGTTCTTCCCTCTGAGCCCCAGCTTTCTCATCTGCAAAGTGGGATGTTACTAGTAGCCACCTTACAGGGTTGTCGTGAAGATGATAGGAGTTGGATTGTGCAGAGTATTGACAGCAGGGCCTAGCCTTCAGGGGGCATGCCATAAATTGAGCCCCTGGAAGACACTGTCAGGACCCTAGAGAAAGAGCTGTGTCTTTACTTACAGGACTTACCTCTTGTGTTTAGCCAGTTGATATTATGGCTTCTGTTTTTATTAAACTAGCTAAAAATGTTTCTGGTAAAAAATTCTAAGAAGCCAGCAATAAACTGAAAAGGACCCCTTTATACTTTCCCACTTCCAGGCTTTAGAGATCATAGTGTATCCTATAATAATAAGGATAGGGTGTAATAAGATAATAATAGTGTAGTGTCAGAAATGCTCTGTTGTGTCAGCATGTATACTTGTTTTTACTCAGTGAGTACCACTGTAGAGGGTGTTCAACAGTTTTTACTTTTCCACTGACCTATTCATCTCAAATATCCTTCATATACGGATGTACCTCATTTTGTAAACAATTTTATGCATTGCCTGGATGTGCCATAAATTTAACCAGCTCCCTCTCAATGGACATTTAAATTTCTTGCAGTGTTTGGCTACTCCAAACAATGGTGAATTAAAGATGCTTGCAAACAAAATCATTCTATAACTGATCATCTGTCCAATACATTGTTAGAGGTAGACTTGCTGAGTCAAAAATTGGTTAGGTTTGAATTTTGTTGGTTATTCCCAAGTTGCTTTGCAAAAAAGAAATATGAGGGAAGAAAAACACCTACTCAAACTTTAAAACTCTTTTATTTCTTGTTAAGAATTCAGTCTTGAAAAGAGGGGGTAGAAATGAAAAGATACCCTGATCTCTAATTTTATTGGAAATGCTTTTCATTGGCCACAAATGTTTAGACATGAAATTCTCAGGCTCCTGTCCTCAGCCCTTGGTACAGACAGAATGTTCTGGATTTACAGGCAAAATCCTGTGTGTTCTTAACTGTCTCTCCATTCCAGGCCCCCTTCCCCTGTTCTCTGAAGGAAGTGCTTTTGTTTCAGAATAAATATTTAGAGATTTCACACTTTTCTGGAATGGGCGCTCTTTGCTGCTGAGAGCCCTGATTTCTCACTGTAGGAGAAAATCACAGGAGTGCATCCCCAAGCAGATGTTTAAAGCCAGTGTCTTGCTCTGTGTTCCACAAGCCCAGAGTGGGCCTCTCTGCCTCCTTGAATTTCTCCAGGCCCGGAAACAGCTGGGTCCCACCAGCGTCCTTCCTTCTGCCCCAAGTCCCTTTGGCAGAGAGAGGATAGGACTTGTTAACAGACTGATTTCCTTTTAGGGCTGACTGCTTCACCAGCCCCCAGCCAACTGGGAGCAGAAAACCGAATGACGAAGATAATAAATTGCATCCAGGGGCCATGGCAAGGAGGGGGAGAGGAATGACTCATGAGCCCCTACATCCTCCTGCTACATTCCAAGAGCTGCCTTCCTTAGGGCTTAAATCATTCCCTAAGAGCAACACCCTGACCAGGCTGAGGAGGAAGGCCAGCTGCTGTTTGCTGGCCTGTTGGGTGAGGGGGCCCCAGGGAGGGCCCTGGCTGGAAAGAAGTCCTGGATTGTCCTTTGTGCCTGGTCTTTTTAGTGGGCTGGTGATTTTGGCTCCCCTAGGAGTCAGACACTGTGTTTCTGCTCTTCAGGAGCTTGCAGTCAGCCTCTAGGGCCCCTTGTCGTCCTGTGTGTGGCCCTGGAGGGAGACAGACTTGTCAGCCTCGTGACCCTGGGCAAATCACTTCATTTCTCTGGACCTCAGTTTTCCCTCCTACCAAATGGCAGTGAAGAGAACTTAGTACCAATCTCTAGGGTTAATAATTAATGAGCTACTTTGTGTCAAGGACTTAGCTTGGAACCTGGCACACATAACACAGTTTATATTACTTGCTATTATTACTACTACTTCTACCATATCTCTTGACCCATTTTACAAATAAAACCTTGGGAAATGTGATCTGGCTGGGGCTCTCACCCCTGCCCATGATTTTCAATAATAATTTATATAGAGTGAACATTTATATAGAGCTTCCTGTGTTCCAGGGCCTTGTGCATGCTCACTCATGTAATCCTGCCAGACCCTGTGAGTAGCTATATGATAGGTTCTATGATCATCCCCATTTTATGCATGAATAAACTGAGGCACAGGGAGATTGAGTAGCCCATAGCTAGTCAGTGATAGAGCCAGGATTCAGCCTGGGTTGTCAGCTGTAGGAGCTATTTTCTTCATCACTGCATCATCCTGCCTCTAAGCATATGTTTGTACATTTCTGTAGGAAGTTTTTCTAAAGATAGAGCAGTCAGGTGGTGTTTATTTTCCTATTTTTCCTTGCATTTAAAAAAATGTTGATTTTTCTTATTATAGCAATATAATATTATAAAAATATTTGGAAAATTTAGAAGAAGAAAGTATTTACCTCTAGTGCTACCACCTAGAGCAATCGTCTAGATAAAGGATCAGTTCTTTTCCCTTTCCAGTCCTTCATGGACTGTCACGTCCTCCTGTGTGTGACTGTTGTATAGTTGGTATAACCTATAACTGTCCATTCCTGTTTGACGGCACTCAGGCTGGCCTGTACCCTTTTCACCTGCACAATGCTGTGAACAGGTGTTGGGAGAGCACAGCAAGAGCAAATTGCTAATAGTTTCTAAATGCATACTGTAAAATTATTTTCTTATCTTGTCGTGATAGGTAACAGTTCACAGACTGGTGCTGGTCTGTGAATCACACTCTGAGTAACACTGACCTAGGCAAACACCGTTTACGTTTTGGTATACTTATTTCCAGTATTTTCTTGGTTTTTTAAATTTTGTCTGTTTTTTTTTCTCACTACATTTCCCATTACCGTGTTACTGTAAATAATTCTTGAATATAATCTTCAATGACTATAATAAGATTGTTCCATCTGGAAGATGTACCATAGATTACCAACCTGTTCCCTCTTTCATGGAGTTCGGTATATGTCTAGTTTTTTGCCATGATAAAAATAGGGTAAACTGTTTTAGTATGATTATTTTTCCATAGTTGATATTATTTCCATAGGGTAGGTTTCCAAGATGGAATTACTGGGTCAAACAATATGAAACCTTTTAAATTTCTTGATAGATGTTACCAAATTGCTTCCTAAAGGGGATGTACCAGTACATGCTCCTTGCGGTCATCAATGAGAATAACTTTTTAACTATTTCCTTTTTTGCATTCGTTATTATAATTTCATTAGTGGAACAGTCTTGTTTTCAATTTCTTTGGCTACTGGTGAGGTTGAACATGTTCCATGCCTGTAGCCATTTATATTTCCTCTTTTGCTTTATACTCATTTGGGCACTAGAATAAAATTTCATTACTTTGAACAGATCTCAAACTTCTTTAGATTGGAAGCCAAGTAAACCCATACATGACGTCTGTACATACGGTATCTGCATTGTTTAGGTCTTCCCTTTTTCTCTGTGGCCAGAGTTGGGGATGTTTTTATATGACCTTGATGGTCCTGGATCTTTAGAAAAACCCATCTGAGTTCATACCAAATATTATACATCGATAATGTAGCAAGTATATGAGACTGTTATGGTCTGAATGTTTGTGTCTTCCTCAAATTCATATGTTGAAATCCTCACCCCCAAGTACTGGTGTTGGTTGCTGGGGCCTTTGAGAGATGATCTGAGGGACATTAGTGCCTTTATAAAAGAGGCTCCAGAGACAACTCTTGCCCCCTTCTGCCCTGTGAGGATGCAGGTCCGCAGGGAGATGGCTATGAAGCAGAAAGTGGGCTCTTGCCAGACACATCCACACTGGTGCCTTGATCTTGGACTTCCTGGCCTCCAGAACTGCGAGAAATACATTTCTGTTATTTGTAAGTCACCACCCAGCCTGTGGTATTCTGTTACAGCAGTTCGAATGAACTAAGACAGGGACTTTTCTTGAGTATTTCTGGTTGTTTGCTCAGCTATATTTTTTCTTTTTCTTTTCCTCTCTCTTTTTTTTCCTTCACTTTTACACAATTTGGCCTAGTTTGTAAGTATTTCATGACAGCTTGGATTAATCAGTTTTTGAAATGACTGGTCCAGTGGAATTTCTGACATTTTTTTGTTAATTATGGGGAAAGCAAGAAGAACTTTTGCAATCTGGATGATTTTAGGAAATTCTAGATGCCTGAACACAAAAATGTAACCATATTCCTGTGTGCTTTGCTAGTAGTTTGGGTAAAGTGAGGCTTGAGGCAGACTGGCCTGGAGTCTGGCCCTGCATGTTGACGTGTATTTCCTTTAATGGGATTTATTGAAAGTTTGTTTGCTTTTTAATAACAGTAGGAGATATTTGTTAATAAGAAAGTGATTTCTTAGATTGCCCCAAAGTGCACCCTTTCAAAGTGTATGCTGGTGGCGGAGGGCGGCGGCAGTGGGGGACCACGGTATTCCCCTGCAGTTGATTCTCACCTTAGCAAGCCTTGGCTCCCCTCCCTGGATCAGGAGATATTTTTAAGCAATGGAAAAAACATAACTGGAGCCTATAGTGACCTTACAGGCAAGTAATTGTAACTAGCTAAAAGATGTGGATATTAAGGGAATTTAGAGTGAAAGTTTATCTCATTTTATATTTAGGAAAGCTATTAATAAGTGTCCACAAGAAAAGTACACTGTGTTCAAATTAGTTTGGAAAAAGCTAGTTAAAGGAGCTTTTTCTGCTCTTAAGGCTTAGTTTGTTCTCTGAATTTGCAAAGCAGCAGCAAAGTGAGATATGGTATGTAGATTTTCTGAAACTTTTTTTGCCCGTGGAATCCAGTTTTTCAAGAAGTTCCTACTAACCTCTTGGAAAATAATGTTTTTCAGCAGACAACAGACAGTGAAAAATGCTGGAGCCAGCCCAGCTTCTGTGGCACTGATGTTGACAGTTGTTGTGAATCTTAAGCTAGGAATTGTTATACTAAAGTATAGAATTGTCTGTGAAATGGGAGTGATAGCCCCTACATTATAAGGGTTGGGTTTTGAAATACAGTTGTTCCCCACCAATTCTCCTTTATATCTGGTGGTAGACTAGTACCTTTGGGGAGCAGTAGGATTGGGAAACCATGATCACAGGTCAAGTTTTAATGGCACTAAAAGGGTCTCTTCCTTTTACTAAAGTAGAACAATCAAAACAGCCCAGTAACTGAAGACCTTTTGTACAACTTAGGTGAGAAGGGTAATATTGCACAGTAATTAAGGGGAGTAGCAGCACAGGGATATGACCACCTGTGTCAAATCCAGACTGCCCCTTAATTAGTTGTGTGACTTTGGGCAGTTGTGTGACTGATGGGCAGCAACCCATCATCATTTTCAAGTTCCCCAACTACAGAGTAAGGATAATAATTTCACTCGCTATGGTTGATGCAGGGATTAAAAGTGCACATCAAGTGCTCAGAACTTCATGCATCAGACGAGGTCCTGGAGGAACAGTTGGCCCAGTCTGGAGTAACTGCAGAGTAGTAACAGGGATCTCTGCAAAGGTGGGCGTGGGGCAAAAGGGAACAGTGACAGTGAAGCACCCCAGGGCTGACAAGAGCAGGGGCAGTGACTACTCTCAGATCTTAAGGGGCAAAGGGGTGGAGTATTGACCAGCAGCTGGGAAGAAAGCTATGGCAGTCAGAGAAGAGCAAAATGGTCACTACCAACTCTTGCCAGGGAGGGAGCCAGAGAATAAGCAATCTGACCTCATTCAGTGGCCACACCCAACCATAGTGAAGTGTGGATGCACTGAAGTGACAGATGGATAGCTCAAAAGGCAAGGGTGGAAAGCAGTATGGAGGTTCCTCAAAAAGCTCAAAATAGAAATACCATTTGATCCAGGAATTCCACTCCTAGGAATTTACCCTACAAATGCAGCAGCCCAGTTTGAAAAAGACGGATGCACCCCAATGTTTATCACAGCACTATTTACAATAGCCAAGAAATGAAAGCAACCTAAGTGTCCATCAGTAGATGAATGGATAAAGAAGATATGGTACATGTACACAATGGAAAATTATTCAGCCATAAGAAGAAAACAAATCCTACCATTTGCAACATGGATGGAGCTAGAGGGTATTATGCTCAGTGAAATAAGCCAGGCAGAGAAAGACGAGTACCAAATGATTTCACTCTTATGTGGAGTATAAGAACAAAGGAAAAACTGAAGGAACAAAACAGCAGCAGAATCACAGAACCCAAGAATAGACTAACAGTTACCAAAGGGAAAGGGACTGGGGAGGATGGGTAGGAAGGGAGGGAGAAGGGGGGGAGAAGAAAGGGGCCTTACGATTAGCATGTATAATGTGGCGGGGGTACGGGGAGGGCTGTGCAACACAGAGAAGACAAGTAGTGATTTTACAGCATCTTACTACGCTGATGGACAGTGACTAATGGAGTATGTGGTGGGGGACTTGGTGAAGGGGGGAGTCTAGTAAACATAATGTTCCTCATGTAATTGTAGATTAATGATACCAAAAAAAAAAAAGGCAAGGGCTTAGTACATGTTAACTAATTTTGATGGGTGCTGTGCAGTTAACTCCCATTTTTTCCCCTGGGTCATAAGAAATTCTACAGGGTTGCCCTTGCTTGCTATCTGGGAAACTTTTGGAAAATTGAAAATTGCTTAACCACTTTGGGCTTCAGCCTCCCACTCTCTCTACAAAGGAGATACTACTGGTACCTTTCCCATGACATGAGAGAATGAGCTCATGCATGTCAGGCACATAGAACAGTGCCTGGCATGTAACAAGCTATCAGCGTGGACCAATGAGCTATTTCCCTTCCTCACCACTTCATAGAAATGTCTACATATAAGTTCTGCTTTGCTGCAGGTAATATGCACATATACGTAAAAAAAGGAGCTTTTATTTTCCTCCTGGGTCTGGCATTCTATCTGAAAGTTGAATACCTACTGTTTGTGACACGTTGTCGAGTCTTGATTCTGAGCCTCCACTCAGTCCCAGAAACCCGGATACATTTTTCTGATGCTTTTCTGTGATGTACTTGGCACAGCTGAGAACGTATTTCTCAATCCCCCTCTAAAACCCATGGTTTGCTCTGCCCGAGAAATCTTCGTGCTAAAGCACAGGTCATCAACCCCGCTAGCACATGTGTCTGCTGCCTCCCTCCCTCCCCACAGAGGCCAGTGTGGGGCAGCTGTGAACTCTGCCCACTTTCCTGTTTCCTTTGTCTCCCTCTTCTCTGAGACTTCCTTGTGAAAGCTCTGCTCCATTCTGCCTTCCCCGCCCTGCCACCCCTCCTCTGCCATTTCTATTCATCATAATGGCGGGAGGAGGGGAACCAGTAGTTTTGCCATGAGGACCCTGAGTCCTTGGTTTTGAGGTCACCGGGATGGGGAGCTGGTGATTAGTCCCTTACCAGTTGGTGAAGCACTACGTGACCTTCACAGGGGCCAATTCCAGAGGCCCTTGCAGACTGATGATAGAAGCCCCGTTGCCTTGCCATGCCAGCCAGTGCTCTGCACATTTCTGCTGTGCCTGAAGGACGCTGATGTGGGGGTCCCAGACCTTATCAGCCAAATAACCTGAAATATCTGTTCAACATTTATGTACTGGGATGAGGAGAAACTGATATTTATGTAAATCTAGTGAATTTGTTTCTTATTTGTTTTTTACATCTTTTCTTGATAAACTATTTTTTTTAATTGAAGTATTATTGATACACAATCTTATATTGGTTTCAAGTATACAGCACAGTTTGGTTCAGCAGTCATCCATGCCATTAAATCCTCACCCCCACTAGTGCAGTTACAATACGGGAAGATGTTACAGAATCATTGACTATACTCTCCATGCTGCACTTCTATCCCTGTGACCAGTTTATGACTGAGAATTTTTGTGCCCCTTTATCCCCTCACCCTCCCTATAAGCTTGTTTCTTTAGATACAAAATAAGGATTCTATGTGACTTTCTGAACTAAGCAATGCCTCGGAAAATGCAATAAGAGAATTAAAATTTAGGTCGACTATATTGCTTGTTCACACTAAATAGCTCTAATGTCTAGGGCTAGTTTGGTTTCAAAATTTCAGCAGACCTGGACCTGCTGGCATCAGGTTCCTGCCAGCCAGCTGATTCTGGTGTTGGTGGCGTGGCCTCTAGTTACACCTTGCGACTTGTACCTTGGCAGTGCAACCATGTTCGTCCAAAATAGCTTTCAGAGAGGACCATGCCTTTCTTATACCTTCCCACCAAGTGCACTATTTTCTTTGACAGAAGTGGGACCAAATTAGGCTTCACCAGTTATGGAAGAAACAGTATGTGGAGACTAAGTTAAGTGGTACCATATTTCCAATTTATTCCAGGGATGTTTTAGCATTGCTTATAAGCTTGCACCCAGGCAGCTGCCCAGCTGGCTCACTATTTAATATGGCTTTTTTTTTTTTTTTAATCATTAGGAAATGCTTAAGTAGGAGACTATACAAGACCTTCCTTAGGGCCTCTGCGTAGTATGTTTATGCATTTGTTCAGCAAACACTGGCTATTATTCCACTCTGGATTACCACTGGGTCTTGGGGTTACAGGTTTCAGCAAGATGTTCTGGGGCATCAGTGACTGGGGGTGATGGGCTCATGATTTTGGGAGAACAGCCCATTTGGTGCAGGGATGTTGCTTCAGCAGAGCCCGGTCCCTTGGGGGTGCCAGTGAGGGTGTCGGAGCCCCAGAGAAAGGGTCCCATCCTAAAGGGATTCAAGGGTGCGCTCATTCTGGGTAGGGCCAGGAGGTGGGAAGAGGGAATGCCCTTCGTGCTGGAGCCCAGTCCAAGAACGTGAAGCTGCTGGCAGTGGGAATTGCTTTTGCATCCTAAATGTGGTGCAGTGGGACCATCCCTTCATGGGCACAGGATGGCAGCTGGCCAGGGCCTTGTGTCAGTGATTAGGTGGGGACTGGAGAGGCTGCTGGGAGTGGAAAGTGCATGCTGAATTTGGCTCTGTTGGGGCAGAGCAGGTGGCTCTGCTTGCTTCCAGCTATGGAGGTGGGTCATCAGGGGCCCTGGCATGTGGCAGGGCCCAGAGCCCTTTTGTTTCTGCGCCTGGCACTTGAACCTGGCCATTCTCATCTCTCCTGGAACTTAATGAGCCATTGTCTGAAGTCACTGAGGAAGGCCTGGGAGAAGACCTTGTAATATAATTGACATGGTTCTCCCATAGTCCACATGGGAGCAGTAATGAAAATCTCTCATCTGTGCCTAGTTTTATAGTTTACAAAGGGAGGAATTCAGACTGTGTCAACTACCAGCTGGGTGTCTATGTCCAAACCACTTATATCTTCTTAGCCTCAGTTTCCTCAGTTACAACACAAAGATAATGAGTCACTGCCTTGCCCATCCAATGAGTTTTTCATTCAGAAGAATGAAGGAAGAAACAGGAGGCATAATGGGACACACATAAAACTGGAGCTGGGACAGGCCTCGAAGAAAGTCCAAGAATAAAATTTTTTTACTTGATCAGCAGGTGAGATGGTAAAAAAGGATGTTCTCTTCTCCAGGTTGCCTAAAATTGCCTAGTATACCTTTTGGTGGACATCAAAAGTGCTTTCTTGAATTAAAATCATATTATGATTAGTTTTTCCCTGATTATAATAGTAACACATGTGACATCACAGGTGGATTGCATGACCTGCCAGTTTCTTCCAGTCACTGGCGTACCTCTGACGTACAGCACATTTGGTTCCGGACCACCACGGTAAAGTGAATAGCACAATAAAGCAAGTCAAATGAATTTTTTTAGTCTCCCAGGGCATATAAAGTTATGTTTATACTGTCCTGTAGTCTATTAAGTGTACAGTAGCATTATATTTGAAAAAACAATGTACATACCTTAATTAAAAAATAGTTTGCTAGAAAATGCTAATCACCTACACTTTTAGCAAGTCATAAGCACTGATCACAGATCACCAAAATAAATACCATAATAATGGAAAAGTTTGAAATACTGTGAGAATTACCAAACTGTGACCTACAGACACAAAATGAGAAAACTCTGTTGGAACAAGAGCACCAGCAGATGAGCTTCATGCAGGGTCGCCTCAAACCTTCTCTTTATAAAGAACAATGTATCTGGGAAGTTCAGCAAAGCCAAGCACAGTGAAACGTGTGTGCTTGTGTAAGGACGGTCTCCTTCAGGTAATTGTGACTCTCAATAAGTATGAAGGGCTCACCCAGTCCGAAATCAGACTATCAGTGTCCCTCCCACGTCCGTGCTCCTCCCCACCTTGCCCAGCCTGCCCCACGGCCTGGGCACCTGTGGGAGGTGTCTCCCGTTCTCTGCTCCCTCCTCCTGTTTCTCTTATCTTCTGCTGGGGCAGGAAGGGATAGGATAGGAAGGGACAAAGGTCTTCCAGTTTTAGTGCCACTGTTACAGCACTTTCCCGATTACTGTTGTCTTGCCGGCTCATTGCTGGTGCCCCAACGTGGCACTTCAAAGGCCCTACAGGGAATTTTTAAAGAGTTCCCCAACGTGGTCAGCTTGGTTGGGATTTCAGTCTCTGGAATCTGTGATGCAGTGGCCTCCCTGTCACACATAAAATAATGGCCTCCAGGCTGCTATTGCTATTGCCCATAGAAAACAGTGACATTTAAATTTCCCACAAATGACAGCAAAACAGAAAATTCTGATGTTGAAAATGTGTATATCTGATTATTAGACTATGAAAAGAACAATTCCTTTGCAGGTTAGAACCATCTTTTTTTCTTTTTTAAGGCTTATGTCTGAAACCTCCTACCCTGGATGTCTTCAGGAAAATAGTGTACAAGTTGTTTTCTACTGAGGGAGGTATAGGTAGGATTGATCCTAGCGAAAGGCCATAGAAATACAGATTGTTATTATTTGGAGTTGAAGCATGGAAGAGATAAACTAGGAAGGGGTATTTTTTAATGTTGCATTTAGACCCTGCTTAGTGAGTTAAAAATTCTTTCTAGTCAGCTTTTCAACTTGTTTCTAAAATCAGGAAACTGTAAATTTTCACTGTTGGGGTTGGGAGCAGAGAGGATTGCTTAAGCTCCAGTTATAGTCACAGTCCCCCATTTTTTTCTCTTGGTCGCTGCTCGTACCCTCCCAGGTGTTCCCAGCCACCCCAGTGACTACCACAGAGGGAAGCAGTTTGACATGCTCAGGGCCTGGGAATGGTAGGCTCTGCCTGCCTCACCCAGAGTATGCAGCTCTCAGCCCACTGGAAGGCCCTTAGCATGTGGGCGATGCTTATGCCAAGGGCACAGAGCTCTGAAGGAAGGCTTTGTGGTGCAGATGTGCTATGTGGTTGGGGGCCTTTTTGGCACCTATGCCACTTGGCACAGACAGGGTCTTCCTGCTACCCAGTCTCCGATGCCATCCACTGCTGCATCAAGTCTTCCTAGAACTCAGGCTGCTTTGCTGCTCAAGAACCTGCCATAACTCCCCATCCTTTTAAAAGGTATAGATTCCTGAGACCAGCTTTTAAGGCCTCCGGAGTCTGGCTCTAACTTGACTTGATCTTCCCCTGCTTCCTCATGTGCACTTCCTGCTGTCTTCCACTCATGCCCTGCTCATACCAGGGTGGGTGCCTTTGCTATGCACTCCCCCGTCCTCCCCTGCCACCTGGCCCTGCGCTACTGTGGCCCCCATTGTGTTCTCACATGCCTGGCCCCGCAGCCCTTCCTGTCATAGCGGTGAACCCTAGATCATGAGCCTCTTGGTGCCTAGGATTGTTTCATGTTTTGGACTGGTTTCCTTGACTTGATTAGGAATTCCCGGTTTGCAGTGACCATGACCTCGCCTTGTCTCATAGCCCTTCCAGCCAAGCACACAGACCATACTCGGTTATGCTTGCTGATTGATTGGACATGGCAGCCTGGTCATCAGGCCTGTATCAGTGTTTCCCTGAGCAGGGGACCCAGTGTTTTGATCCCTGTTCCTCCCTGTGGGACTGTGGGGAGCTTGAGGACTGACTTCTTGAGGGGCTGGGGTACAGAATATGTCCAGTGTTGAAATCCCAGCAGGCTAGCTTTGTGAACTTAGCCATATTGCTTCATTTCCTTACATAAATTAGATTTGCTTGTTTAATAAATATGTATTGAGTGCCTACTATATGCTAAGCCCTATTTTAGGAGTTGGGGTTATTTAGGGACTAGGATAGAGATAATGAGGGAAACCAGCTATATGGCGATCTTGGAGATGAATGTTCCAGAAAGAGGGGTCAGCAGGTGCAGCCACCGAAGTTCAAGGAACTGAAAGGAGGCTCACATGGCTGAAGCATGGGGGTTGAGGGGAGGCTGGTGAGAGATAGGGCTGGGAGTTAGGCCAAAGCTAGATTCCACAGGGCTTCACAGGGCCTCACAGGGCCATCACAAAGCTGTGAGTTTTTCCCAAGGACATATGGGAAGTCATTAGAGGATTTTAGCAGATATGTGACATGATCTAGTTTATTAACAGTGCCTGTTTCAGTCAACATTAACTACTATTAACTTAGATAATGTATGTGAGGTGCCTAGTGGCATGCCTGGTATGCAGTAGGTGCTTAATAAGCAGTAATGATTATTTTCATGTTTTGGAGACAGAGTGGTTATCTCCTATAGTTTGACTTTAAAGGGTGAATTTTGTGATAAGGTGAATAATGACACCCGCAGTCCATGTCCTAACCCACGGAGCCTGTAAGTGTGTAACCTTAGACAGGAAGGGAGAATTGAAGTTGCAAATGGATTAAGGCTGCTAATCAGCTGACCTTAAAAGAGGGAGAGTAGCCTGGATTATCCACGTGGGTCCAATGTAATCACAGGGTCCTTAGAAGTGAAGAGGGAGACATGACCATAGAAGAAAGTCAGGAGGATGCAGCATTACTTGTTTTGGGGATGATGTAAGGAGCCACAAACCAAGAAATACAGATGGTCGCTAGAAACCAGAAAGACAAGGAAATGGATGCTCTGCTAGAGCCTCTAGAAGGGAATGCAGCCCTGCCGACATCTTGATTTAGCCCAGTGTGACTCATTTTGACTTCTGACCACCAGAACTGTGTGATAATACATTTGTATTATTTTAAGCCACTAAGAGTTTGGTTATTTGTTACAGTAAGAAACAGTAAGACTTTGCAGCAGTAAGAAACAAATAGAAGGGTTTTGCACTAGATATTCTAAACCCCAGTTTAGTGTACTCCGTCCTGACCTATGACCCATGAATTTTTAAGTCCTAGTTTACTTCACTGCGTTGATTGGTGCCTCCTGTGTGCCAGGCTATGTAAGACATCGCCTGTACTGTTGGGGAGTTGACCGGCTAGGAGACTTGAGGGTGTTTTCCACAACCTCTAGGGGTACCAAATTTCATATGTACCTCTAGGTGACATATAGTGGCCCCTCAAATCTGTTGATAAAAACAGTCCTTTTCTTCAATCCGGGAAAGCAGGAGAAGCTACAGAGCTCATGGTCAGAGATTGTGTGCTCAGCCCAGTACCCTCCAGCTGGGGGACCTGGGAACACGGACTGCAGGGAGCTGTGGGCTGGCCTTGGGCCCTGCCACGGTCCCTCCATCTGCCCTCCCTGGGCCTCAGGACCAGGCCTACAGGCTGCCTCCATGAAGCACCCAGCCTGCTCCTCCCCTGGCAGGGGCTCTGGGCCAGCCTGCTCTATCATTTGGGCTACACTTACTTTTTACTAGCCATTAGATCCTGTCTGTGGAGGCAGCAGACAGGGAGCTCCTGGAGGCAGGCCCAGACCAGGCACACATTTAGGGGCTCAGCAATGCACATGGTTTGATTGGTTGGAACTGGATACTAAGGGTTCCCATGCAAGGGCTTTTGCTTATCCTTTTAGGGAAGTTCATTCCCTTTGGTTGCCTCTCCTCCTCCTTTTGGAGACATTGCTAGAAAATCTTAGCAACAGGGCCCAGTGCCTGCACTGGTCCATCCTTCACACGGCAGCTGCCAGTACATTTGCTCCAAAATGCAGCTCCGGCCTAGTCCCTCCTCCTACCCATCCTGTCTATAGCTGTGGTTTCAAATGTTAAAAAGAAAAAAGTCAGTACAGAACCTTCTTTTTCAATGAAACTTCAGTATATAAAACAGAAAGTCAGGAGACAATATAGAGTCATCATTAAGCATCTGGACTCTGGCATCATTAAGATCTGATTCAAATCCAGAGTCTGCCTTATATATAACCTCAGACAAGTTGTCTCACTGCTCTGGGCCTCACTTTCCTTACCTGTAAAATGGGAGTGCTGAGAGACCTATTTCATGGGATCATTGTGGAGATCAAATATGATAAGGTATGTAAAGTTCATAGCAGAGTGCCTGGCCTAGGATAGATACTAAATAAATGTTGGCTATTATTCCTAGAGTATAAATTAGTTTCTTAGTTCTCATTTATCACATATAATTAATAATAAAACTCATCAGGGACAACAGGTTGGCTATTTGGAAGAACATAGAAATTTTAAAATTGTATTTTTTCAGTTATTAGATGCACAGGGAAATGTGAAAATAGTACAGAGTTCCCAGATGCCCTGTACCTAGTTTCTTCTCTTATTAACATCTTCCATTAGTTACACTTTATGAACGAAGATCAATATATAATCATTCACTGAAGTCTGTACTTTTTCAGATTTCTTTAGTTTTTACTTAGTAGAGCCCTTTTTCTGTTCCAGGAATCCATCCAGGATAGCATATTATATTTCGTTGTCACATCTCCCCAGGTTCCTTTTGGCTGTGACAAGTTCTTAAGACTTAATTGTGTTTTTAATGACCTTGTCAATTTTCAGGAGTCTTAGTGTTTTAGAAATGTGCTAGTCTCTAAGAAAAGACTCTAAGATCTAGTTTAACTTAGGTATTTTGTAGGCTGCCCCTCAATTGGAACTTGTCTGATGTTTTTCTCCTGGTTAGAGTCGAGTTGGACACAGAAATTTGAAGTTGGGGGATGGGTGGCTACTAGTTTTCTCTTGGCCACAGCATCCATGACATCAGAGTCAAATGTCTGTGGGAAGCCTCAGGCACAGTTTGGAAAACCACAGTGGAGAAGATGAAGTCCATACTTCATGTAGTCCATGAGGTCCTTCTCAGTCTGACCTGGCCATTTCACCAGCCCCCTGGCCCTGCTGTGGACACACCCTCTCTTCTCCACATGCCCCCAGTAGGCCTGGGCTCTGGGGCATACTGATCCTCTGCCTGGGGTGTCTTCCCTTCTTTCTTTGCTGTTTTAATTCCTGATCTCTAAGAAAAGACTCTGAAGTTCACCTTAACTTTTTTTTGTTTTTAACCTCTTCCCTGATGCCTTTTCCACGTTCCCTAGGGAGATTGGCACTGTCCCCAGGGTGCCCCCAAAACTTGGCACATCTCTTTTTGTATTGTCCTTCTTGGGTCACAACTCTGCCTCTTCCTCTAGTCTGGAAGCTTTTTGAGAGCAGGGACTGAACCATAATCCTGTCTGTATACTTCATGCCCAACATGAGCTGGGCACACAGTAGGTGCTGAAGAGATGCTTAGTGAAAGACTCTGACATTAGAGAGAGGTGCTCTTTCTGAACCTGCCTTACCACAGAGCATGTTGGCTTTGTCCTAAAAATGTGGGGTACGCCAGTGGGTGATGGATGCCAGTGACAAACCCTTGGGTGGATCTTATAAAGCTGCTTTTTGCTGCCCCAAAGCAGTGTGAGAACGTGGTGTGAACAATGAAAGGGCCACCAGGGGGCTCCAGGAAGCAGTTTGCCAGCTCAGCCAGAGAGGAGGGCTCAGGGGTGGTTTCTACAGCAAGCCTTGGGTCCAGCAAAATCCACAAAGTGTGTCAAAAGAGAATTCTGTTTTGCTACTGATGTGCCAGGCTCTGTAGCAAGGACAGGATGTACCAGCCTAGTCTGAAAACATGTGTGGGCCCCGGACAGATTCTTTCCCCAAGAGGTCTCTGTCGGTAGAAATCCAGACAAAAGAAACCAATAGCCAAGAAATAATATTTGCAGGAGCAAATGATCTTGTTATAGCTGAGAGCAGACCTTCACTTCATCCAGATTTCCCAATTTCTGCTTCCACTTCAGCATTAATAATCTCCTTGGGTCAGAAACTCAGAATGGATATTCCTAAAGCCAAAACTATCACTGAGAAGTTGGAGCCAAAATATCAGGGCTTTTAAAAAAATTCTATGAGGAAGGGGAAAAAAATAGCTGAGTTATATTGAGATAATGAAGCTTGAATTAGAAATTTCTTTCTGGGGTCAATAACATCTATTATTTTGTTTTTGTGGTTGATGTTAGTGACAGTAATAATAACAACAGGTCTCATGTATTGGGCACCTACTGTGTGCCAGGCATTGGGATGGAGATGTCTGCCCCTGCCAGGCATTTGCCTTTGAATGTCCAGGGTGAATCAGACCAGCATATTCCCTGCCCATTCTGCTGCAGAGATATTATATACTCATTTCATAGATGAGGAAAGTGAAGCTCAGGCATGTTAAGTGACTTCATCAAGGCTGAAAGTGAAATCTGGTTTGGTTTAAAGACCTGAACTCTTGTCACCTGCCCAAACACATCCCTGAAGATCTGAATTAGTTGCCAATCATAAAACATTGTGCCCAGGGGACAGGAAGAGGTAATCACACAGGACAGAAATGTGCAGGCGTTACAAGTCATCCATCATTAATAATAATGATAACAGGAGTGATTTTATCTTACTGTTGTGGGCCATGAGCATCCTAGCATTCATGATAGACAAATAAAAATACATAGGGCTATCTGCCTGAATTTAATGATGTTTGTATTCAAAAGACTTGTATAGTCTATTTTAAAAGCAAAGTTGAGGTGGATCCTCTAAACTCAATACCTCCTAAGAGACAGACTCTTCTTTCTAAGGGTTTTGACCCAGCCATGCATGATCCTCCCACATCCCTCCTCTGTTTGGGCCCCTCAAGTACCACTGTGGTTAGGTAAGTTGCCACCAGGCAGGCTCCAAGAAGCCACCTTCCACTGGAGGCTCCCTGTGCTGAAGGCTCTTGCCTCCATTTCTGAGGATGAACCTGCTAAATGGTAGAGTCCAGAATCAAACGTGGACATCCCTCTCACCCCCAGCTGAAGGGCATTAATCATCTCTGGACAGCTTTCTTAAACAGGAGAGTGTGTGTAACCAGAAAGCCAGGCAGTTTCTGCACAAAATCGTGACTGAAGGAGGAGGTGCAAAAACCTCTTGGACTTTTGTCCCATGTGATAAGCCTAAGCCCTTCTAGAAGCTGCCAAGGTTCTCAGGACCGGTGTGCGCCGTGCCCTTGGCCTGGCTCTGGGGCTCTGCAGGCTACATGGCAGCCTTGCCCAGCACATCCTCGGCAAGTTCACTTCGCCACGCCCCAACTCACCCTGAACAGCATGGAGCTATTAATTATTTTTCTTTGTCAAACCTTTGTCAGAAACTTCATCCCAAAAGTAGTGGTTTATTTTCCCTTTGGCAGCATTTGTGACTCTAGTAAATAAGAGGTAATTACACTCCATTTTTAAAATTAAAACAGTAAAACAGTAAAAGCTAGAGATGCCAATGAGGAGTTATTTACATTTTACAGCAGCTTATTTCCTTAGTCAAGATTCAGCAGACTTAGTTTGCTATGCTCATGCAGACTCTGAGGTTTGAGTGACTTAAATTGTTGCATTTTTATTTTAAGAGGCCTGAAACTCCTCTTTTGCTTTAAGTTAGCGTTAAATAATGCTTCAGATTCTTTTGTATTTTAGCACCTCTGGAGGAATTTAAGGCTCTAAAACTGCAGTTAAAATGTGAACACTAAGGAGTTGCTAGATGAAATGATGAAAAGTATCAGCGTTTGGAGAGGTTTTTATTGCTTCCTGTTCTTTGTACGTGCATAATGCTCCGATTTGGCAGAGCCGGGAGGTGTTCTCATGTTGTGGCTGCCGAGAATTAATTTTTTCCTTTTTTTTGCTTCTGTACTCTGTGCTTGGAAAGTGAAAATATATCCAAAAGAAGTCTTACAAACATTTGATCTTATTTTCTGTAGAAGTGAGAGGAATTATGAGAAGTCATTTTAAAATTGGGAGTTAGAGTCTCAATGTCCTTTGGCCAGCGGGGCTGTCTGGGGTGCAAGTTCTGCAGAGCGTGGGCCCCCTTCATGGGTGCTGAGGGGCCCGGCTTTAGCGGGCCTGGTGGAAGTTGGTGAAGCTTTGCTACATGAAAGCTTTGGGGAGAAGACATCTCCCTGTTGTGTCTAAGGAACAGGTACCACAGGTTAAAGGGTTGTGTTCTTTTCAGGGTGAAGACTAGACATGGGAACCCACCTGGGCACTGGTAGGCTGGCCTGACTCCCTGCTTTCCCCCACCCCCCCCACCCCCCACCCCCACGATGAAGTGAGGTACTGAGGGCAGTGGGGCAGTGCTGAGGACCTGGGGACTTGGGGACAGAGTTTGCTTCTGATGAGATGCTGGCACAGCTCACACAGATGGGCACTGGGAATCTGTGAATACTCCCCAAAGACACATGGGGCCCATGGGAACAAAGATAGAATGAGAAACTTGAAACTCAGATTCCACCATGGCAGAGGGGTAAGAGAATCAAGTTGTGTGCACTGTGTGTTAATTTTTCTCATACAGGTTTTCCATTTCTGTATATCGTGAGAAAAAGCCATATTCTAACAATCCTGCATTGAAGACATTCCAGCCACTGTGACTGTTAAGTGGCATTGCCTTCCCCCATCCCCAGCCCCAGATGTGCCGTGATAACCAGGCAGTCCTCCCTGACGTCACCAGTGCTTAAATTTATTTGGAGGGATGAGGCCGATGAGAAACCACAGCCAGTGTTTACTCTCAAGGGGAAACAGGCTTTACATCATCTGGACCTAA
This sequence comes from Manis pentadactyla, assembly GCF_030020395.1. Classification (NCBI taxonomy): domain Eukaryota; kingdom Metazoa; phylum Chordata; class Mammalia; order Pholidota; family Manidae; genus Manis; species Manis pentadactyla. Next base: position 52,368,049 of record NC_080027.1, read on the forward strand.
GACATTTTCTGGACTGCAGTATATATTATCAGGATCTTAATTTGAGGCATAGATGTTAGAATAATTACATTTTGAAATGTGGTAGTAAAATTCAGCTAAATGAACATGATCTGTCAATAATTCAAGCTTTATTTGCTCTGATATCAAAGGGACATCTTTTATCCCATCAGCTCAATTTTCTTGCCCCATCAGCCAAGGAAGGAGTGGGTGGAGGGTGATTTAGCATTTTGCTGATAATAATACTTTTCCAGCCCAATTTAATTTTTTTTTTCCTTCAAGAAGCAGCCTTGTAATTGATTTTTTTAGTCTCTGAAATCCACAGGAATCCTGCACAGTTCCCTGGAACTTTGTGAAAAGGCACATGGCCTTTCCCACTTAGCTGTTGGCACTAATCTATGCATGCCTTATTAGAGGCAGAAAGTTTGAAAACTTAAGAGAACTGTTTATAATCTCCATTTGTTTCCCCTTTCAACATCTTAATGCCACAGTGAACTGGCCATTTTGGCAAAGAGGGCTAAAGAGGAATGATTGAAGGGAATTTTCCCCCTTGGTGAAACTGATTGACTAGCCTAAGTGACTAGCTTTAGAAGAATTTTCATCTGTAGAATAATTTTGGCCATTATGAACATAAATGCCTTTGTCACCCTTTAGCAGGCAGATGGAGCATGTGTTTCACATTATTAATTTGAGGCAGCATGGGGCTGGTTGAAACAACTTTTAAGAAAGCCTCAGAGGCTGCACGGCCCCATCTTGTTTCCAGTCCCACTGCAGAAGGCAGTCTTAGAATTGTCCAGGGTTGTAGTACAGCCCCTTCTGGTGGGGATGCTGTGTGACATGGGCCTTGCCAAAAACTAATGGATCATTTACAGGAAACAAGTTAAAGCAGAGGATGAGTCAGTAGACTTCAAAGCTAACTCATTTCCACAGAACTTAAATAATGAATTCCAAAAACTGAAGATTTCACAGACAGTTTATAAGGCCCTGTGCAGCTGGAACCTCTGCCTGACTTTGAGGCAGGGTCCCTACTGCTTCAGGAAGGAAGAGGAGATGAGGAGGGAAGAAGGAAAGAAAGAGAGGAAAAAGGGGAAGGGAAGGAATGGAAAAGAAAGAAGGGAAGGATCTTGGGAAGAAACGGAGAGGAAAAAGGGTGGATGTGCTGGAGGAAGGGAGAGAAGGAGGGCAAAGATGGGGGGGCAGAGGATGAGGGGTGGTCAGAAGGTGGGGCCAGTTTTGCACAAAGCTGTTTTGCATGGCAGGTATCCTGGTAATCTGTCATGTGGGTCTGTTTAGTGGATTACTGAAGTCAAAATAAAATTGTGTATCTTTGAAATGCCACTGAGTCATTTATGAGCTCCTAGACAAGGGGCTTAAGGAGTTTTATTTTGGAACTACTTATATAACAGAGAACTGAGAAAACTGAGGGCTGTTTCACAATATAAGCACAGGGCAAAGGTCTCACTTTGAGGAAATTACTATATTGTTGAAATAGATTGATTAGGGAGATTTATGCATATTACAAAAACTCTTAGATCCAATGATTTCACTTTTAGGAGATTATTCTTAAATAATTGGACAACGGTATAAACCTTACATAGTAACAGCTTTATTCATAGTTGGGAACACCATGAAATAAACTATATGTTTGATAAGAAGAAATAGGTTAAATATATTGTGGTATAATATATACTGTAATGTTATTTAAAATATAGTACAGGTCTATATTATTGACATGGAATGACTTTCACAGCATATTAATAAAACTTTTTCAAAGAGTGTGTATACATATTTCTGTATATCTGTAAAAATATTTATGTTGATATTTGCACTGAACAAAGTCTGGACATGTATGCCCAAAGGGTTAACAGTGATTAAATCTGGAAAGTAGGGTTTCAAGTGATTTTAATTTTTCTGTCTGCATTTTCTAATTTATTTGCTGCAGTGAATATGTATTACTTGCCTGATATAAAAAACAATTGGTAGGAGAGGAAGATTTTTTACTCTGAGAGAGGATTTATTTAAGCATTTTTTTCCACAGAGAATGGCCGGAGTTTTAAAAAGTTTGTGTTTACAGAGCTCCTCCCAATCTTGGGAGGGGAAAAAAACCTTCTCAAATGTCAAAACCCTGCTTGTAGATCTTTTTGCTTCAAGGGTCCCTTGGTGCCAAGTCTTCCTTCTCGCTTACAGCCCGATCAGAGTCTTGTCCGAAGGCTGAGCTGGCGGATACCCTTCCAGCTGGGCAGCGCCTGGGGGGCTGGGGGAAGGCAGCCAGGCACCTCTGGCCAGGTGGCCCCCTTTCCTGGGGACCAGAGACCCCAATGCTGCCGGGTTCTAAAGGGCAGTGACGGTGGGCCTCCCAAGACCAGCTCGGGTATTTTTAAAAGATTTGGAGTGGGAGGGGAGGAGAAATAATTTATTTGAAAGGAAAAAACCCCGAAGTGCAAGTCATTGGAAGGTTCCTGCTGGCACACCCCTCTGGGCCCTGGGGAAAAACCAGGAGCTGTGTTCAGGCTCCACTCTCAGAACCTCTGGAGGAAATCAGCATGGGCCCAGTGAGAGTCCAGGGTGGGGGGAGGGTCGCCTACCTGGGCCCCTGGCTGGGTGGCGGGGGTTCTGTCCCCTTGGTGTGGGCTTGGTGAGGGTGTCCCAGCAGGCCTGACCACAGGCCTCTGAGGTCTGCTCTTCCGTCTGCTTGGGGGCCGATGTGACCTCTGGGACCAGCTTCCCATTTTTGTCTTGTGTTCTTTATGTTGGATCCAGCTGGTCTGGTCCCTGGGGCACGGTGGGTGTGGGAGGAGGACAAAGACTGTTGGGATTCTTTAGCTGGTGGGTTGTTGGTCTGGAGCAGAGCCGAGCTGCTCAGCCATCCCTACCACAGCCTCCCCTGCCCCCCGTTCATGGCTGGGACAGAAGCTCCAGTTCTGACTTGATTTGGAGCCAGAGTGATGATTGCTTACTTGTCTTCAAGGCAACTGGACCTCATTGGAGCCAAATTTAAACTTCATCCTGCCACCCACTGGCTTCGTGATCCAGGCAGATCACTTAACTTTCCTGAGCCTCAATCTCCCCATCTGTAAAATTTCAGCTCGGGGGGATTGAAGACTAAATGCTGTAGCATAGGAAAGTGCTTTAAACGGTGCCTTGCAAGCTCAAAAATAATAATGATTATTATTACTGCTGTGATAACTGGCATTCAGTGAAGAATACATTGTGCCAGGCACTCTTATAAACACTTTATATGTAGTAATTTATTTCCTCACAATGGCAGCTAGGTACTAAAAAATGCTAACTACAGATGAGGAAATTGAACCATGGAGAGACTGAGTAACTTGCCCAAGTTAGTAAGTGAATTAGTGAAGTTACCAGCCAGTGACAAAGGAGTTTTTTTTTAAAATAGTGGTCAAATACAGATAATATAAAATTTACCATCTTAACCATGTTTGGGTGTACAGTTCAGTAGTGTTCAGTGCATTCACATTGCTGTGCACCCAATCTCCAGAACTCTTTCATCTTGCCAAACAGACTCTGTGCCCATTAAACAACTCCCCATTAACCCTCTCCCCATGCCCTGGGAACCATCATTCTACTTTCTGTCCCTATGAATTTGACTACTCTAAGTAGAATCTTGTATTTGTCATTTTGTGACTGGATTATTTCACTTAGCATAATGTCCTCGAGGTTTATCCATGCTGTAACATGTGTCAGAATTTACTTCTTTTTTAAGGCTAGGTAATATTCCATTGTGTGTATATGAGCCACATATTGTTTATCCATTCATCTGTCAATGGACACTTAGGTTGCTTCCAACTTTTGGCTATTGTGAATAATGTTGTTACGAACATAGATGTATTTCTTCAAGTCCCTGCTTTCACTTCTTTTGGGTAAAAACACAGAAATGGAATTGCTGGATCTTATGAAAACTCTATTTTTTGAAGAACTGTTGTACTATTTTCTGTAGCTGCTGTACTATTTTACATTCCCACCAGCAGTGCAGAAGTGTTGCAATTTCTCTATACCCTTTCCAACAACTTGTTTTCTTAATAGGAGCCATCCCAAGGGGTGAGAGATGGTATCTTACTGTGGTTTTGATTTGCATTTCCCTAATAATTAGTGACTTAAGCGTCTTTTCATTGGGCACTTTTATGGGCCACTTGTGTATCTTCGTTGGAGATATGTCTGCTCAAGGCCTTTGCCCATTTTCAGTCAGGTTGTGTGTGGGTTTTTTTTATTGTTGAATTGTAGGGGTTCTTTATATATTCTGGATATCAACCCCTTATCAGTTGTACAATTTGCAAATATTTTGTCCCATTCTATGGTTTGGCTTTTCACTCTGGTGATTGTGTCCTTTGATGTGCAGAATTTTTAAATTTTGACATAGCCCAATTTATCTATATTTGCTTTTGTTGCCTGTGCTTTTGGTGTCATACCCAACCAAGGATTTGGTGTCAAATCCCTCTTTGGGAGGGATTTGTAGTTGAGATAAGATGGGGAAGAAGCAGATTCTACGCAATTTATGTGGGAAGTAAGACATGAGGACAGAAGCCACCACTCTGCATGTTGTTGAGCAGTGCAGGGACTTAATAAAAAAAGATGAAAAAGTATAACTAAGGGCAGGCAATTTGGGATAGGATCCCAGCCCAAAATTGAGAGAAAAAGCTTACAAATACTGTATTACCAGACACTGTTTGAGGCAGAGAAGAGAAAGGGTCCTAAAGGGCTAAATGCCAGAGAGGCCAAATAAGAATAAAAAATAAAGAGAAGATGGGGAAATGGTGTGCCTTTGGCAATCTAGGTGTTGAGAGGAGGTGGTGTTCATTAGAGAATAGATGGTTGGGTTGAAATTGGAGCACTGAAGTTAATAACTTCTCCTGATTGGGGAAAGGGAAGGTCTACTGATTGAGGTAAAATGGATTTTGCAACAGTAGAGGAGGAAAAGCAGGACAGGAAGCAAGCTGAGGCTGCTCATTAAGGGGGCCGGGGGCTTGCAGAAATCCAAGGAAATGACTGCAGAGCTAAATTCTTAGTCCCTTTCAGCCTTCCCTGTGAGGGGTTCAGTAACCAGGAATCAGGCTCAGCAGGAGTAGGCAAGGAAACAGGAGGGATGAGAGCCCTAAAGAGCAGGCAAAGAAATATCTGAAACCTAGGCACATCCCATAGTTTATGTTAGTCATTTTAAAAATGGGAAGACATGTGCCTTGGCAGGAAACTACTGGCCACAGTGGCTGCTACAAACCTGAAAGGCGAGGAAAGTCTAAATGTCTGAGGCAAGCACACTGAAAACAGCAGCAGGATTACCTGAGACAGTTCCCCCAGCTGGGGGGAAGGTCAGCCAGAAAGGATACTGTGCTGGGAGCTGAGAGCCCTGGTCAGACTGGCTTCGCTGAGAGTTTACTCTGCACTGGTGGTTCCACATGTCTTCTTCTGGAAAACAAAGGCCTTGGCTAGTTGATCTTAGGTTCAGAGAAGCAAAGGGTCTTACTCAGATGATCTCAAGTAATGGGGAATTATTTTAAGGATTCACATTGACAAGAACTCTGAAAGGCAGAAAAGTCAGACCACAGGCTGAGCAGCCACCATGTGCAACTGGACCTAAAGAAAGGTCCACATGAAGGTTGCTCAGAACTTAAGGCAGCAGGAAAGTCCTTGGAGGTAGAAGTTTCTAGATTTTCAGCCTGATAGGCCACCACTAAAGTGACTCTGTTCTGTCTCTTGCTATGGGATGCTTTCCTGACCCCTCCACCCCAGATCTTTTCTGTCCATCTTTTTTTGCTTTTGCTTATCCAGCATTCCTGCTTGAAGTAAGGATTGTTCTGTGGGCTTAGATCTGGAACCCAGGGCTTGTTCTTAGTGGATGATGAGGATGATAATAATAACTAACATTTATTCAATGCCTACTGTGTGCCAGGCACTACTATTCTAAGCACTTTACATCTTAAATCACTTAATCTTCTTACCAATCTTATAGGGTAACAACCATCATTACTCCCAGGTTATAAATGGAAAAAACTGAGGCCCAGGAAAGCAATTTGCGCACAGTCACATAGCTGTTGAGTAGCATAACCCATGTTCAGGCCCAGGTGGTCAACTCCAGTGCTGTGCTCTTTACACCACTCACTGCCCCCAGCAAAGATGGAAGGAGTTAGCTGCCAGAGGTCTTAAATTCTTGTTTCCATCAATGGTCACCCAAGCAACTAGAGGCCATCTGTTTATATCAACCTTTTTAGGACTTCCTTTTTTGTGTGTTTTTATATCTGTACCAACATTAAGAGAGCATTTTCCTGAAATTTGTATGTGTTTTATCTGGATGGACTAAGGCATTTTCCATTATGGATTGCTTGACATGGGACAGGTAAGGAGGTAAACTGGCAAGAGGGGCAACTGGGGATATGACCCAACTACAATGAGTGGTACAGATGAGGACAAGCAAGCATGATAAAGTGAGGTTATAGACATCTAAGCTATAAATAGAAATGGCTACATTATATCCTGTTAGGAAATCTAGTCAAAGACATGGGGCTAGAATTTAGGTTGAGGTAGTGGTGGTGGCCACTAAGCCATGAGAATGAATAATCTTTCCTAGGCAGAGTATACAAGCTGTTGACTCCAACTACCTTTATCCAATTCTTTCTCTGTGAGTCTAAGTATCAGATGAATTCCAATGACAGATTTTATTTTCCCTCTAATCTGCCTTTTAAAATCTTCTGCCTTTGTAGTAATTGCAGAATGGTTTTGCTGAAATGGACTTCACATGGTCTTAGGATATCCACAGGGAATATTGCAACTGCCCACCTGGTGGTGTCTAACTGCCCAGGCCATGCGTTGTGGAAAGGCTAGTGCTATCGTGAGGGCAGTTACAAATCAAGCTCTCGTTGACAGTGGCTCTAGTTGTGGTGCTTTTAGTCACTTACGCACTTTGGTAGGAAGCAGTGGCTTAAATTCTTGAATTGGAATTGTACACGTATAGTTTGTATACTCCTTTCCTTAATCCACAAAATAAAAGAAAAAAACCCCAAATACTGAGGCTGATCAGATCTTTTTCTGGTTATATTCTTTTGGAGCTAAATTACCTAAGCTCTAGAAATGTTGGAAAAGTCAGGCCTGGAGCATTCTTGATGGAGTAGTTCATGATCTATGGATACAATTCAGAGGCTTACCAGGTGGGTGTATAAACCAGATGCTGATGCTTTAACCTAATTTCTCCTTGGTATTTGAAGGGCATTCCATCCAGGTAAGGGCTTTGCCTCACAATTGTCATCTTCAGTGTACAATTGAAATGTTTTGCAGTGTTCTCCCATTTAGGATTCTTATTCTTGGTTTGGTTTGGTGTTTTAAGCTTAAAATTGTTCCATATTTACCTTTCTATCTATGGAGCAACTCACATGATTACTTACAATTTTTAATAACTTCGTAGACTCCCACAGAGCTGATATTCCCAATTTAACCTGTTTTCCTATGGTTGGAAATTTAAACTGATTTAATTTTTGTTCTTAGTAACACATTGTTGGATTTGTGCACATTGCTTACTCTTCTTCCTATTGCTCTCTCTTTTTCTTTGGTTATTTCCTTGGGATATAGTTCCAAAGAAGATTAAGGATGAAAAGGTTTTATAGCTCTTGTCCCGTATTGTCAGACAGCCTACAGAAACATTGGAGTAATTCACGTTGCCCCAGCAATGGTTGAGTATGCTTGTTCGCAAAAGCACAGCCATTCTTGTTTTTATCATTGCCTCTTATATTGCTTTCATATAGATGTAGCTATTTTGATTCATTATTTTTTTAATTATTAGTGAGATTGAACATCTTCCCATGTGTTGGTTTATGCCATACATTGCCCAGGGTGCAGAATGCATTTCTGTGAAGTGGCTGGCACGGGTTGCCACTTATTAATATTCCTTCTCTCTCCCTTTTTTCTGTTCCCACATTAGCCATTTGTCAAGTGGGGTTTCATTATTGCTGACAATATATGTTTATATCATAATGTCATTCCTTTTAGATTGTAAATATTTATCCATGATTTATCATAATTTGTCATAATTCAAAACTTTCTTTTGCCCCCTTTGTATTTGTTCTGTTACATTTTATAAAGGAAACTTTAAGTAGACTTTAAAATACATGAATCCACCTTCTTTCAGCCTTATAATACTGTTTTGTACAATAGTCATGAATTTATCTCTCTGCTACAGCTGGGATAAAGGCATGATTTTTTTAATGCTCTCTGTGTTTAATTAGTTCATTAACCAATTTGGAAAGTATTATATTTGGTGAGTTATGGATATAATCTACATTTCTGCATAGCAGATTGTTCTACCAGCATTTATTAAATGGTGATTCCTTCATCCATTATTATGATTCTTAGTTTTGTTTCCTTTGCTGTATCCTAAGGACTTATAAGTGTTTAAATCCATCTCTGAAATCATTATTTTATTAGAGTCTTTGTCCTGGCTTTGATCCAGCAAAATTCAGTTTTGATGAAGATCACTTTATAATATATCCTGAAATTTGATTATTACATCCTCCTCCAATCTTCTTTGGTATTATTGTGTATTTATTTTTCCTTATTAATTTTGCAAGTGGTTTATTACATTCTAGAGCATTCTAGCAGGAATTAAATTGTTCTTATGTTAATCCATTTTTTGTTTTATGGACTCATGTCACTGATACTTTAAATTTTCTAAGTCAGGAGCAAAGGACATAACTTAGTTTATTTAGATATTCTTTTATTTTTCCCATTGTGATTTTATAGTTTTTACTTCACTGTGTATCTTATTTATCAAGATATATAAGTTCTCAAGTATTTTATTTTTTCAGCTTCAGGAATATCACCATTTTTCACAGCCTCTTCCACTTCATATCATTGGAATGCATTTAGGTAAGCTTACAGTTTCTATTTACTCTATTGTATCATCTGCAAAAGAAGTGATATTTCTATTTCCACCTTTCCTGTATGTTTTCTGTATTTCTTTTTCATATTATCCTGCAATATTTTCTAATATTACTTCCAGCAGCAGTGCTGAGAGGGGCATTGAAGGCTTCTGCCTGTGCTTGCAAAGTGGTCTCTAGGGGACTGTGCTATTCCCTATGGCAGCAGTTAGCCCTTTGTGGCTATTTACATGTCAATAAATTAAAAGTTAAACAAAGTAAAAAAAATTCAGTTTCTCAGCCACATTCGCCACATCTTAGTGTTGAGTAGCTACATCTGACCAGTTGCTACTACACTCAACAGTGCGGAAATAGATAACCCATCATTGCAGAAAGTGCTTAATGGGCAGCACTAATCTAGGACTGCCTCTTGGAGAATAATATTGAAACTCACATCTAAATCTATCATCTTCTTTATCTTAAGAAATACATTTCCTCTTCCTATTTTAGAGGTCTTATAAAGCATTAATGTTCAATGTTAATGATGGCTTTCTCAGCATCCACCAAAATCATTCTTAGATTTAAAAACAGATTTTTGTCTATCAATGTGTTGAACTGTACTAATATCTCCTCATTGAGTGCTAGGTCTGTCTTTGTAGAATAGCTTATACTTGTTTGTCTTTGAAACATTTTCCTTTTGTCTGTAGAATATTATTTATGATGTACTAAACTATGTTCTTATATGAGTTAGTCCAATAATTCTCTCTCCCCACCCCCAGCCCCATGTTTGCCCTTACTCGGCATTTTAGATTAAGATCTTGCTTTCTAATGTGAGTTAGAGAATATACAATCTTGTCTGTATTTTGAATCTTTTTTGTAATAGTATTTGAAAATTTGGAGATGTTCTCCTGAGAATCCATTAGGGGCTTCTTTTAGAAATGTATGGAGGGTTCAGAACTTTCCCTAATAGTTCCGGTGACATGAGTCTATTCGTGTTTATAATTTTTTATTCGATGTAATTATTTCAGCAAGCTATTGAATGTAAAACGTCTGTAAAACACTAGGCAAAATGCTGGACAACAAGGCGACCATAATATTAGCCATTGAAAAGAATGAGGATTTTCATCTCCCCTCTTCATTGGATTCTTCCAGGCTCCCCTCCCCCCACACTGTGCTCCCTCACTTGAATCACCAGATCAGTCTTGTCATCCCCCCAATCCCATACCTTGACCTCATTACCTCTTCCCACCTTGGCGTTTCTCTTGCAGAAAATGCTCTTTTCTTCTTTACCTCTCACTCCTCCCTGAGGACCCACCAAAATTCCTATCTTTGTGGTTTCTCTCTTCTTGCATCTTAATGTATTCCTTTGGCAAATAATGATTCACAGCCTTGTCATATTCTCTAATTATCTTCTGTGTTATTATGTACATCTCTTATGTCTACTATCCCTGTAGGGGTGGGAGTGGAGGGATATTTCAGGTCTTCTTTTTTTTTGTTTAGCAAACAGAGTCCACTATATAGTGCCAAGTATGTGGTAGACATTAAGCGATACTTATTGAATAAGTGCGTCAATAAATGAATGATTCTTACTTCATTTCCAGGCAAAGCCAGTAAAATCTGTGGCTAAGGGAAGGTTTTATTAGCTTTAGTAAGTGAATATAACCTATTTGGAGAAAAAGACCAGGACCATACTCATCTTCCAAGTTTGTTACTTAGCCACTCATTCCCATTCACTCAATAGGTAACTACATGCTAGGTGTGGGTGACACAGGATTAAACAGAATCAACATAGTCCCTGGCCTCATGGTGTTTATAGTCTAGGAGAAGAAATTGCTATTAAACAAGTAAACCAACAAATAAATAGTCACAACTTGTACTAAGTGCTATAAAGGAAGGAGAAGGATATGGACACTTAGCCTGGCCGGTTGGGCAGGGCCTCCATCACATTAGGAATTGACATTTAAGCTAAGTGCTGAAGGATCATTAATTACCCAAGTAAAGACAAGTCAAGAAACCAGGCAGAGGTTACAGCATGTGCAAAGGTCCTAAGGTGTAAAAGAGCTTAAGGCCAGTATGTGACTGGATCATGGCAAATAAGGGGGAAATTGACATGGGTAAGGCAGGTCACCAGAGGGCACTTAGGGTCCAGGGTTGGGTATTTGGGTTTTAAGCAATCTGATGTACATTTTAAGAGATTTTTCTAAGCCAAATTTTATGCCTAGTATTACTCCAAGCAATATACATATGTTATCTAACATTGAGAAGATCCATATAACTTAGGTACTTGTAATATGCCCATTTTCCAGTTGAAGAGCCCAAGGCCCAGAGATGTTAAGCAACTAGCCTGGGGTCGTATAGTATGTTTGCAAAGGGGCCAGTGTTATGAGCAGGTAGTGTTGAGCCTCCTGAGCCCTGACCACTGAGAGGCCTTGCCACAGGGTCACATGGCCACTGGGCAGCTGGTGGAGTTGGGCAGTGGAGCAGGCAGGTAAATTAAGGGGCTCTTTTGACAGTACGGGTAGAGTTCACAGCTCCAGGGATGCTGTGTAATTGGACAGAAATCCATATTCTGGGGTGGGGTGAGGAGAAAGAAAAGGCAACATGATATATGGGAATAAATATATGTGATTTACTTAGACTTCTTAAAAAGGCTTTGAAGTCTCATTTCAAGGAATGTAGAATTTAGAAAAGAAACCAAGTAACCAGCAAAAGCTCAGCATGAGAAGGAAATAAAAAAAATAGGGTCAGGAATGAAGTGCAAATCTGACTAATAAAACAAGCTTTTTTGTTTAATTGATACAGTGGAAAGAAGGAAAATCAGAAGGAAGGAAATTTTGTAAAAGAAATGTGTCATTTGTATGGACTACTACTTATAACTCCTTGCTAAATTAGCTAACCAAGCTGAAACAGATAGCTGCTTAAACAGAGTGAGATAATGAAAGCTGTCAGCCATTTATTACCATGAAATCTGGTAGATCTGCTACCGGCTTTGGGGCCCCCCGTTCTACTCGGCCCCTCTCCCTTCCCTGCCTATTCAAGTCTGACCAGTCTTTATGGTCCTGTTCAAATCCCCTCCTATTATAGAAAAATAAAACCGTTAACGTGAATACATGGGTACGTTGGCCCTAATCAGCAGTTACCAGCAGGGCAGCTGACCTTGCAGTCATGGAAGCAGAAGTTACATTATGTTCCACCTTTTCTGTTGTAGAGAGTAGTGTGGGTGTAATCTACTTGAGAAATGTTTTCTACCACACAGATGTATTTTTAAAGTTTGGGAGCACAAAGACATAAAAGTGATGGGGAAACTTTTATCTTGTGGACTACCAAGTGGGTTGAATAAAGATCAAGTGCAGCATCTGTGAGAGAATTTGGGTTGTAAGCTTTTGGGTAAAAACCTCAAGTTGAGCTACCATGTCACTAACTTTCATTCTCTTGAGAAAAGCTGAGTGACAGCCGTTAGAAGTAAACTAGCATGTGAGGTAACCTGCTGTGGGTTCCGGAGAGCAGGACTGTGTCCAGCCTAGGTGGGTGCCCTGGGGGCTTGTACAGTGACAAGGACAGGAAAAGGTAGAACTCCAATTGTGGTGGCCAGTTCCCACCTCAGCCTGTCCTCTCTAAACTGCCCTCATCCTGGGAGAAGACTCCCCAGCTGTGAAAATTTAACCGCCCCCCCCCTCCTCTGCCATCCCCCAACAGAACTCCCATCCATCCTATAGGACTCCCTGAGAAGATGAGCAGCAACCCCTTAAATGGTACCAAGTGCTTGGTGTAAGGGGATTGGGCGGTGGAACAATGGTGGAAGGTGAGCACAGAAGTTGGCCAGAGATGGAATCCCAAGCCGTGTGCATCAGGCATTGCCAGATTACAAGTCTTAGAAAGCAGTCTTCTTTCATATGTCAGGGTGGGGCCACTCCAGTTCCTTCCATATAGAGGCTCTCATGTGAAAGGAAGGAAGGAAAGAAAACTAAGCAGAAGGCAGAAGAGGAGACACAGGATGGATAACTAGCTGCTAACTCGAGGCCGTTCAGTCATTCTTTCACACAATCCTGCATGCGCTTGACATTACGGAGCCAGGACAGAGCAGGGTCCTGAGAACTGAGATGACCACGGCCTTATTTCAAGGTGCCTTCTTTGGATAGTCAGCCACAGTTCCCAGATAGCAGTATCTCTATATGGGATACGCAGTTCATGGCATAGCATCTGGCACATATTTGGTGCTTAGCAAACCTTGGCTGTCATCGTATCACCATAACCATAATCATTACGAGTCTCTGAGATCTTTGAGGACAGATGAGTTGCTCATGCATCTTGGAATCCCTGGGTTGGCAAAGCATCTAGTGCACAGGTCAAACTCTGCAAACGTATGTTGATACATCGACTAACTGAATGAACACATTTTTGAGCACTTACTCCATGCAGGCACCTTTAAGAGGCTTGAAGAAAGCTTCTGAGACTCACCTTTATCCTAAAATGAGATGGGGCATAAATAAATAGTGTTATAAGTTGAAAAGGCAATACAGAGGTAGCATTTGCAAAGTACCAAGTGAATAAAAACAGAAGGAACTGCAGGAATTTGGGGGAGGAATAATTCTGTGGGTTGGTCAGGAGAGTGTGACATGTATTAATGCAGAATCTAATCAGATTCAGTTTTAAAAGAAGGACTAACCTGTTAACCCTTGTGCAGTGGGAATGGAGAGAATAAACCACTCCCCAAGGCATGAGTTTGCCAACACCCTCATGCAGTTGCGTGCTGGCAGGTATTTAACAACCAGCTCTCCAGGAAAAAAAAAGTCTGTATGTCAATGCATATTAAGTCTAAATTTTACTGTTGTGTAGGATCTGTAGCACATAATTCACAAATAATAATAAAATGTCTAGCACTCTTTCTTGTAAATTTCCTGAACCAATCAACTCTCACAGAATTGTTGCTGATTTTTGTCGAGCTGTTGTATCCATAGTTAACCTGTGATTGTAATTCAACCATGATTTGACTAGTTGACTCTCATCCCAATTCACTCTTTCCCAGTACATGTGTTGTCCCTAAATCTGATATGTAATCTGCTAAATTATTTCTCACCCTTGTGCACATTAAACTGAACTTCTTTCAGCCTTAGCACTCACTATGTCAGACATTACTCATTTACCAAGGGCATGAACACCTTTGCTTAATCAGATAGTAGTTTTCAAATACTAGGCAAATATTTTCCTTTTTTAAAAAATACTATTCACAATGTAATGACTACAGACATGACTCACTTTTAAGTTAGTCTGCATTATTCACATTTCCTCCATCACTTCCTTAATTCTAGGTAATCAGCCAAACAAAACAAGCCCTGACTTGTATGCTGCTTTCCAAGGTGTAAATACCCCCACGTTGGCCAATTTTGTGATATCCTTGAATGTGGAACTGGGGAGACATACAATAGCACACCATTATATAGTATTATACTCTATAGCTACTGTAAGTGTAAATAATCTCAAGAGTATAGATAACAAAATCAGTGATGAGTTTTGAGCATTTATTACCTATGATTTTAAACATAATTTATTTAATTATAGGTTTTATCTTTAAAATTTTTAATACTGGCTGTTTTTAACGACCAACTCATTGAATTCCTGAAAAATTACTACTGGAGAGCTGAGAGGAGCCTGCTCCCACAAACCTATTGCCTCCTTTCTAATGAGGGTGGCAACCTCCTCATTGGGTGGGGAGCTCTGCTTTTCTTCACCTCTCTACTCCCACTAAAAAATGAGCACAGAGGCTCATTTCTTCTCTGAATCTGATACCCAGCATGATGTGGGATTTGACATAGACCATGTCTAAATTAAGTTACCCCAATAGTGATGTTGAACATTGTCCCTACAACTTTACATTTCACACTTATTTCCATTGTATCATTCTCTAAAGAACAAGAAAAAAGGATCTTCTATGGCCCTGACAGAGGATGGTTGTAAACAGAGCAATTGGCTGTCAAATTAGTTACCCTCAAGTGTTATTCAGAAACTCCCTCCTGATGCCTCCTGAGAAACCCAGTTCTGCCTGGCAGGTTGAAGGAGTTTGGAACCTTCTTGTCTCTCAGCTTTGCCCAAGACCCAAGAGACACAATTCCTAATATCCAAAGCACAAACGTTTATCAGCAAAGCACTTTTATTGAGAAACTTGCCCGTGGTTCCACCCTCAGCCTTATTTTCCTTTCTTAAGCAACATCCCTTTCACACAGATGTGGAAAGACTGCAGAGTTGGAGGCGGGTATAACCTGTCTGCCCTGCTCCCCAGCTGACTCACAGCAGTTTATTTTTGCCCTAGTTGGTAAGCAGCTGCCCCCATCCCTCCAGTGCCTCCCTCCGTGTGCAGGCAGCCCTGCCCCTCCTACAGTCCGGGGCAGCAGGCACTTAGACCTACTCCCACATCTGCCTGGACAGTACTTGGATGTAGCCCATCGTTAAGTATTTTGACTGTCACTCCTGCCTGGGTCTTCCCAATCCCAGGGTTTGAGCCACAAAATACCCTGTGTGCTCAGCACCCACCTCCAATTCCAAGCCAGAAGACACAGGCCACCTCGTGGCTGTGGGACTCATTGTTTTTCAAACTAGTGTTTTTAATAGAGATCTCAGCACCTTAGAATCAGGCAAGGTGTTCAGAAATCAAGGCCACTTCTCTGATGTGTCTGCCCAGCATTTCCAGCCCTTGGCTGGTTCCCAGGTGGCTTCACTAATTTCCCCCTCATCCCAGTCCTTTAAAACCCCATGTGCTCTCACCTACCCTGACCACACCCCGACTCCCTGTCCCATGCTAAGCCTTACCATTTCCTATCAGACCTTGCAAATGCTGATGCTCTGCCTGGCTAGGCCTTACGTGCCAACGTCCAAATTTCCCTGAGGCTGATGCCACCCCATGCCTCACCTCATTCTTTACCAACTGGCGACTCCTGTTATTGTACTCGTGTCATTAGTGCTTAGTCACCGTGGCTTCCTTGCCTGTGGGGACTTTCTCTCATCTTCTGATGTGGGTTCCGAACCTGATCGCTTGTCCGAATCCAGCAGTAGTTGGAAATTCCCAACTTCCCCTGTCCTGCCTACAGCCCTGGTCCTCAGAGGTAAAGGTACTAGTTTACATTGGGGTTTCCTGTCCGTTTGACCAAAATCATAAAAGAGATGGAACCTATTTCTCCTAAGGGAAGGGGCCCTACAAAGGAGCTTCAGTGTGATCAATATCCTATTATAGAATCGAAATAAAATCTTTTTTTTTTGCAGGCAACACAGAATTTTTCCTACTTTGCTTTAGGTCATGAAATTACTACTACAATTGAGTAATGATTAAATCATGGGGTTTTTTTTTCTCATTTTAATTCTTGTCTATTGCTTGAAAAACATTGCTCACAGGTGTTTAAAAATTAAGATTAAAAGTGTATTCCAATAAAAGGCCAATTAGTCAGCCTGGTTCAGCACCTCTTTTTAAACATAATGTACATGTTTAGGATAGGAATGTTTTCTAGATGTCATTTCATGAGATAAATGGGTTGGGAAATGAAGAGAGTATAAGTAGATATGAATGTCACTTTATCTAATCGAAGATGAATGCTGAATTTTGGGAGCTGTAGTAGAATTGAGTCCTGGTTTGAGCTTGCCTTGAAAGAGATTTATGATCACGGGATATGAAGCTTTGTCTCCCAAGGGCTTGCCTGCTGGCCATTAACTCCTTCAACTCAGCATCTGTCCAGAAGAGGCAGTTTTCAAGGTGGATAGAAGGAGGAGGAAGGCTGTTGCAGATTGACAAGTCAGCACAACAAAGCAACTGCTTCATCCGGGCCTCTGGGCTTGGAAGTGGTTTGACAAAGCAAGAGCCTTATTCGATCCTGTGTGTATTATGCCAACTCGCCTTCCCTTGGGCTTTCAGGTCTTCTTTTTCTGTTTTTGTCATCGAGATTTTCCAGAATGTTTTTTTAAAGGGGAAAAAAGTAGTTCTAGCACAGCTGGTTGTAAACATTATTGTTGAAGCTGGCATAGCCCTTGTATTTGAGCTTGTTTTCTATGTTGACCTCTGAAAACCCTTTTCCTGGAAACTGACTGCTTAGGTCTGATCTGTAGTTACACAAAGGAGGAGATCAGGGCTAGAAAGGAGGGCACTGTTATGGCCACAATACCGGAAGAAGCATCCCTGATGGAACACTGAAAGGCATGGTTTAAAATATTGAAAGATGAGTTAAATTGAATTGTTTTGATGCTTGCTGGGGAAAGATAGAGTTCTGAATGGAGGACCTGAAGAATAAAATGGACTTGAACTCCTAGGCCAAATGCTGAATTCCTTCTGCAGGTGGAAATGCTGCACCTTACAAGGGAGGCTGAGTTGCATTTTTGTGATGACCTTACTCACTTGAAACTTTCCCGGAATCTCTTATCATTAGTTCCCCACCCAAACGATGAAAAACACCATCTGATTTCTAGTTTTCCCATCTCTTATTTGAGTTAGCAACTTTCCTGAATACCAGATGGCCAGAAAATGTGTAAGCCCAAATAAAAGCAAAGCCTAGGCTTTACGGCATCTTCCCTGGTGTCAGTTGCCCTTTAAAATTAAAATTATGTAAATGATGCCTTGGCTTTAAGTAGGAGAATAAGAAATGAAGGGAACAACCCCAGCACTTCAGAGTATTTTAGTTTGGGTTGTATGTAGGGTTTTTTGTTTTGTTTTTGTTTCTTTGAGCTTTTAATGTTTCCTTTTAAAGAGAAAGAAGAGGCATTTGGTAGAAGCATTTTGCTAGTTGCTTATTAACGAAGCTTGTGCAGGTTGACACCGGCAGCCAGCCTAGAACACTGGGGCTGGCAGAGACCTTAGAGGTCCTTGTTTTAATTGACTTAAAGAGGGAGGAAAAGATTCAGGAGTAGAAAAGCAGAGGAGGGCCTGGCCTTGCTGGGTTTGGCATCTTTCTTACCTCAAGGAGTTAAAAGTCTGGGGCTGAGCATGATCAACCAGATGGTCTTTAACAGTAACATGGTTCATATTGTTTAGATTATCCTGTTGCAAGCACCGTGCCTCGTTTACCTTTTATGGAATAAAGTGTGGAAAATTGACCACAGATGTAAGTAACCAAGAATGATGGGGAAGCTGTTGTTACCAGTCCTCCTCTTTTCTCTGCAACACGCCTGATCCCGCAGATAAAAATAAAGAGAGAAACGGGAGGCAGGCCGAGAAATAGTTTGCCTTACCTCAATGGCTCAGATCTTAGTGCCTTTAGCTCTCTGCTGTACGTTTTCATAAATCCACGGTTTGTCTCAAGACTCATGTTCAGGCTACCTCTCAAAATCTGATTTTCCAAGTGCCCTCCAGTTAAAATATCATACCATGTGAGCAGTTTTCCAGCCTGTTTAGAAAGACAGAGGGGCAAGGCCAGCATACTGACATGGAGCGATTTTCAGCCCCCTGTTCCCTGCAGGAGAGCACTGTGTGGCATTTTGCAGCCTGAGGACCGCGGTACGTTCTGCATTCCCGTTGCTTTGATTGCTATCTCAGCTGCAGGCTGGGCCAGAGTAATTAGAATAATTAGAACTAGGCCCTAGTTATTCTTGAGAATGTATTTCTGAATTTGACAAAGGAGTTGCCTATGCAGAATGGGCCCGGGGTAGCAAGGAGCTTGTTGAGACAGGCCAAGCTTTCCTTACGGCATGCTTTTTAGGATTATAAAGGCATTTATGCCTTTTTAAACCCTCAGAGGAATATTTTGCAACCGAAGTAATAAACTTGGCTTTATGAAGTCCCTTTGTTTCCACTCCCTCTTCTCCCCTTCCTCGTTTCTGTGCACAGCTGCCAGGGCCACGTGGACCTTCGCCTCTCACCCTTCTCTGGGGCCCTGGCTGCCTCTTCCTGGGGCTATACCCACAGTTAGGTGACTGGACTTCTGTGTGCAGGTCTGCTGGATGCAGTGAGGGCCAAACTACCTGCTCGGACAGCAGTGGGCTTCTCCAGGCCTCTGGGGAATGGCTGCCACTTCCCAGTCTGGTCTCTGGGCTGCCTTCCCTTTCTTGGTGGCCCAACTCGAGGGGGGCTCACTCCTCTGCTCACTGTGCTGTCTTTTCATTCCCATCCAGCTCAGCTCCCCTATCTCCTGCCAGGCCCCTCTACTAATCCCTCCTACCATGCTCTCTCTCGAGTCCTGGCGTTACTGTTAAGAATTCCCCCAACATCAGACACCCTTAACCCATTCCTCACATGCTTGCCAGGAAACCTGGGCCGGCAGGACACTGCTTTCCTCCCAAGATCCCTAGTTTTCCATACACACTTGCAGTTCACTGTCCTCCAGGACCCCTTTGAAATCTCTCTTACTTTTTAGCGGAGGTGCCAGATTAGCCGGCTCCTCTCTGTTAGAAACCCCTGGATGCTTCTTCGAGCTCACTGAGCACTTTGGACTTGGAGTTGTCACGCATGTCCTCCTTCCTCCCTGGTGAACTCAGTTGCCTCCTACTGATTTGTCCACCAGCCACATAGTTCCACTGTCTTCTCTGATTCCATGGCTGTTCCATCCACTCCACCCCATGACTTTGCCCCCCTGCTCATGTCGGCAACCATGAGCACTTGCCCTCTGAACCCCCCACCCTGAGCACAGCATTCCACTTCACCATCGGCCTCCAGCAGCACCATCAGCTCCCGACCCTCTGTGCCCCCACGTGCTCAGTCCTCTCCCACCCCAGCCTGCTTGACTGTAGTTATTTCAGCCACATTCACCAGCATCTTCAGTTTCCCCTACCCCTGCCCCAACTCCTTTTCTTTCAACTGAGCAATGCCTAGCCAAAATCAACTCACAAGGCCCTCATTCCTGAGCCTGCCACAGGCCTGTTAAGAGCTGCTAGAGATAATCATCTAATCTAAGTGATTGGGACAAAACCCTGGCTTCTAACATTACCCAACCCTCAGTGCCACCCCTGTCCCTTCTCCTCAGCTCCTTAGCTTCCCTCTTTGACCAAATATCTTGAAAACTCATCTGTAGCACCGCTTTTTCACTTCTGCCATCATCAAACTGTAGTCTGACTTCTGCTCCCATTGAAATTGCTCTGGCCAAGGTTACCTGTGACCTCCCAATTTCCAAGTCTTCTTTCTTCATCTCTCATGATCCCAACTGTCTGCTCCTTGGAGGGCTCCTCTCCCTCCGCTGGGACAGTGTCTCTCTGAACACTTGCTCCATTGCCCCCCTCTGACTCTCCCCTTTCTTCCTGCTTCCTAAGAATTATTACTCCCTTGTTTCCCATCCTCTGCCCCCATTCCTCTCACTCTAGCCAAGACCCTAGTCCTGCCTCATGGGAAGAAGCCAGGAGGGTTGGCCATACCAAAAGCCATTTCTGAAAACATCCTTCTCATTCAACACAGATGGGATGTAAAACACCCCTTATGACTGATGGTGTTTAGCAGCCTGCCTCTGAGATGATAGGCATGAGTCACAGGGCTGAAAGTGTTCATTTTGGTGGTAATAGCAAGTGTGGGTGCCTGTGGGCTCTGGGTGGCCAAGCCCATGACATTAGCAGAGGGTTTGAACTGCTGTGTTGGATGTGTAAATTCTCATAGGCTGTCAGGGATGATAAATGAGCAGTCCTAGCACCTGGAGAGCAGTTGCCGTTTCAAAAGCTGGGGGTGCTATGGAAACAGTATAAGGCTTGGCAGTAGACAAATTTTGAATCCCACTCTCCTCCTACCACTAGTGTGACCTTGGGCAATTGACTTCTCTCCTAGTTGTCTGGTTGTATCTCAGCGTTTTCATTTCAAAACAGATAACATTATTTTCCTCTCCTAGGCATTAGGCATAATATACATATTAGGAAGACATTATTATTTGTAAATATAATTCAGTAGGATGATTGAGCTAATACAGTGATATTCTCTTGGACTAACTATAAGCCAGGCAACTTACCAAAAATTACCTAACAACCTTTTTACGGCATCAGCATAAAGAGTCAAGGAGAGAATGAGTAGAACTGTTCCCTGCTCTCAGACTGGTTGAAATAATGCACAGTGCAATCGGAGTCCATTCAGTAACAATCTCTCATCCAGGTTTCATTGATGTTGGGTAGCAGGAGTTCTGGAGATGGAAGGATGGATGTGGGCTCAAATAGATGGAACAAGTGCCCTGACAGAACCTTTGGCTGTCCGGAATAGAGGTGCCATGTTAGCATAAAGTGAGTAATGAATGATACAGGCATCTGTTAAAGTTGGGTGGGGGAATTAAGATTGATTCCAGAGGCCCCACAGAGCCATTGAATATTTTGAGTGAGAATGTGATGGAAACAATGAAAACAGTCTTTGGGAAGATTAGGTTAACTTTCTTATATATAAGACATTTTCGACGGGGAGGATGGGGTCAGGGAGGACATTGGACAGACTTGTAGAACCAGAAGCTGATTGAGGAAGTGCAGGGTTAGGTTAGAGGGGAAAAGAAGGAAATGCAAACTATTTCAAAAGAAAAAAGCTGTTAAAAGTATTAGTGACAATCTTCATATTGGGGATGTGTGATTTCCAACACTGTCGAACAATAATTCAGTTCTCACTGGATACCGACAAGATGTCCTACAATGTAACTCACTTCTGACACTGTCTACCCGCAGACAGCGTCAGATCCTGAATGTTAAGGGCTCAGTCTTTCAAGACTGTCCCACTCTTCCCTCACCACCAGAGGAGAAACTTTTGTAGAATTTGACATTGCTGCAACATCTGAGCTGGTGATCAATGTGCTCGTACTTTGTATTCTTTGTTATTTCAATGTTTTCTAGTAATTTATTGTATATTGCAAAGTATCAGTCTTCAGTGATTTGGAAATTGAATAAAACAAACAGGTCCTTCTCTTCAGATTATCTGAGAAGCACTGTCCTACCTAGGAATGAAAAAGGTATAGGAAGAAAGGTATATGGGAAGGAAAAGGTGAGCTTTAGAGAGGATATCCTCTCCCCTCCTCTGCCAGGCAAAATCCTATTCATTCTCAAAGCTCAACTCTGGGTCCTTACCTCCCTCCAAACTCCCAACCTCACCAGAGGTTAATTAGTCCTCATGTTGGCTCTGTCCCATGGACATATTTCTGTTGCTGACTATCATGGCACAGTATGAACGGGCTGTCATGGTGGCATCCTCCACTAGACTCTGTGCTCTGCTTGGAAACCAATGGCATTTTCATCTCTATATCCAAAATGCCCTGTATGCAGTAGGTGCTCAGTAAAACTTTGTTCTGTTGAACTGAACAGCAGACTTTTAGGGTGGATGTAGAAATGATGATATCTGGGCGAAGACAGAGCATCAAAGCCATGCTTGGTATATGACTCCTTTGAGAAGGAGGAGGCCACTCATCTGTTGTGAGTGGGATGTGTGGAGAAGACATGGAAGCGGAAGCACAGATAGAGTCAGTCTGTGCTGAGGCAGAGAACGAGGAATAGACGGCATCATGGTCTGTGCTTCACACGCATTCTTTGACCTTGTACCTCTGCTGAAACATTCATCATAGTTTCTTCATCAATATCCAATCATCCAATATACTTCAAACCTTCTCATTCATTAGTTTACTTATCTGTTCAACAAATACCCACTAAGGGCCTACTTTGTGTCCATCTTTGTGCTTCAGACTTGACTTAACACTGTCCCTAATCGTGAGCACCCTTTCAAGGTAGATAGCACTATCTCCTTTTTATAGAAGGGGCTCAGGAAGTTCAAGATATTTGCCCAAATTATGGCAACAAGTCAGTTGCAGAATCAGATTTTGAACCCAATGCTTGAATCCCTTCTGCCTCACCCAGTGTCACCAGGTTAGTGCTCAAAAATGTTTGTTGGCTCAATTCCAGGTAAACTTGGACCAGGATGGGAAGAACGGAGGAAGAGGCAGTTCAGGGTTAGTTGGCTTGGTCAGTTCAGAGGAAGACTGAGGAACATAGCCCGGGTTAGGGCAGGTACTGGGGAGCCTAGAGAGGCTTTTGTCTGGGAGGGCCTCATGACCAGGAAAGAGAGGCTGTTGAGACTGTGTTTAGGGAGAATGGACCCATTTGAGGATGTGGCAGAGGAGATCCTGCTAGTTCTGATCCCAGGTGTGCTTTATGAACGATAACTTTGGGATCCCTATCCTGATTTCTGAGCTGAATGTATCCTCATATACTCTTCTTTCTCAGGACATGAGGATGAGTGGGGAATCGGACCACTCTTTGGCCAGTGGTTCTGCTCACCCATCTGCAGGTCTACATTGCAGGGAAGATGGAAGGAGGGCCCCGCTGTCTCTGTAGGGGTGAACCTTTGGTTCAGACATTCACTGTGTTTACCAGTGACCCATTGTTGCTTATGGACTTGACTCTTTTGATTCAGTCCTCATGCTTCCAATTTAGAATGTGGTTGATACATGATTGAATTAACCACCATTGGAGGCATGAAGCAGAGGTCTGGCCTAATGCACCCATCACCCCCTTCTTCAGGAATGAAGATGCCTAGAGGCCCAGCTGAAGGGAGGCCGTGCTTTAGACCTTGTTGGGGTCTCTAACCCAAGACGAGCCAACGCACATCATTACGTTCAGTCAGCTCTCTCACAGTTTTCCAAAGGCCTTACCCTCACCTATCATTCCTACCTGTGTCGGCCCATGCTGCTTCTTGCTTCTCACTTCCTGTCATTCTCCTCTTGCTTTCTCTGCCCTAGGTCGGCTGGCCTAATTGTTCCCTCACACACCAAATAAATTTCCATCTCAAAGCCTTTTCACTTTCTGTTTCCTCTTCCTGAAGTTTCCTTCTTCCACATATTTTCATATACAGCTCTTTCACTCTACTCAATTCTCTGCACAAATACTCTCTTCCTCCCAGGCCCGTGACCACCTATTTAAAAATAGCACTTCCTGTTTCCCTTTATCCCATTACCCTGCTCTGTTTTCCCTTATAACTTATCATTGCTGGCATAACATATGTATTTGCTTGCCTGTTCATTGTCTCTCCCCTTCACTAGAATATAAACTCCCTGTGAGCAGTTTATCTTGTTCACTGCTGTATCCCCAGAGCACTTTGAACGATTCTTAACATATTGTATGTGTTCCATTAATATTTGCTGAATGAGTGAATGACCAATCACCAGCTTCTCTCTCAGGAATCTGAACTAAAGACACAGTGGCTTTCTTGGTTTGTGATAGGTTCTGGCCCGGTGCGGTCCATCAGGCTTGCGGCTGACAGCCATGTTCATCACATGTGAGCACAGGAAGCTGGTCACCATCAAAAGAAGCTGAGGGGAGAGAGGATGTTGCCACCTGGGGGCTTTTCTCCTTCCCTTGTGACCTGACCGTAATTACATTTGTTTTGCCCATTGACTTGTCTGAGTATCTGTGTTGGTTTTCTCTTACTGCCTGACAAATTATCACAACTTTAGCAACTTAAAACAACACCCATTTGTTAATCTCGTGCTTCTCCAGGTCAGAAGTCCGGATGGGCTAGGTTGTCTGCTCAAGGTTTCACAAGACTGAAATCAAGGTATTGGTGGGACTGGCCTCTTCTGTGGAGGTCCTAGCAAAGAATTCACTTCCAAGCTCATTCAGCTTGTTGGCAATCTTGAATTCCTTGCAGTTGTAGGACTGCAAGGACCTCTTCCCTTGCTGGCTTTTGACAGGGACTGCTCTTAGCTCCAAGAGGCCACTCTCACCACCTTACCATGTAGTTCCCTCCATGTCAGTCAGCAACAGAGAGCCTCCCACGTAACCAGTCCCTTCCACACACTCTCTGACTTCCTCTTCTGCTACCAGCAAGAGAAAACTCTAGCTTTTCCAGGGCTCTTGTGATTAGGTCATCTAATCATGGGCTAATCTCCCATTGATTAACTCAAAATCAACTAACCAGTAACCTGAATTAAATGTGCAAAATCCCTTTTGCCTTGTAACCCAACATTATCAGGGCATAATATCTCATCATATTCACAGTTCTAACATTAGGATAGAAAATCTTGAGGGACCATTTTAAGGTTCTGCCACAGAATTTATTTTTTTAATCTCCTTTAATTAATTAGTTTGGGGAGGGTAGTGGTGGAAGTCGGGAGTCTATTGCTTGCAGCTAAAGAGCAATGACCATAATCCATAGAGGCCTGGCCTTGAGGAGTGGAGGTGGGGGGCTGCAGTTATAAACTTTGTCTTCCTGACCTCTGCAAAATTGTGGTTCTTTATTTTTCCTCTGAAATAGAGTTTAGACTACAGAGATGTAAAAGATTATACTGTCATACTTAAGATGCCGAAAATAATGAAAATAGCCCCTTGCCTCTAGACTCTCTGGTAGAAAACTTTTTTTTTTTAACTGCTTTTCCTTGCAGATCACTCTCCAAGTGAGATCACTGGTGATCCTGAGCCTTTTCCCATGACTTAATTGATGAGGAGAGGACTGCCCAGCTAAATCTAACAGAATACATTCGGGGGTACTTGGCTTGAAGCTCCAGGCTCTTGTTGAAATGAGTGGTTTTGGTTAATCCACACCATGAAGCTGAAAAGTTATTATATATGGTATATTTTCATCCTGAGATATTATCAAGAAATTCCACATAGATAGGAATAAACTATAGTTTGGGAATAAAAGAAAAATCCAAGTATATACTCTGTTTCCTACAGATGTAAATCAGAGAAAGTTTCAAAGCCTTTTGTGACTCAGAGATCACCAACCAAATCTGCTGAGGGAGGCAGGATGAAACAAAATGGTTACAATTTTAGGATTTTTTTCTGCCCTCTGCTCTTAGCTCTTCCTTTTGCCTGATGTAACATAATTTTCAAGAACACTGTGGGAAATCTAAGACCGGGATTTGCTATCCAGTTCACTGCCTAGCTTCAAAAAATGTATAGTAGTAGTTGAGTGTCAAAACACAGCATGTGGTAAATTGGGAGGAATTGAGAGGGGAAGCTTACCTTGTTGGAGAACTGCCAGCAGGTTGAAGGACTGTGAGGTTATAGAATCAAAGAGGCTCAATTGGAAGGGGCCTCACCCCTTGTATCCTAGTGCAACCCTTATTTGATGCATGGACCAACTCAACTCCATGGCAGGGAGACAGGAGGTCATAGCTCTGCTTGATCCTACTCTTCAGAGTAAGAAGAAGTAAGAAGGCAGCAGGGAGGGTGAATGAAGACCAGGAGTCCCAGAGCTGGGGGAGTACCTGATGCTGCTGTGAGGGGACCTGGCACTTTTGAGCCTCAGTGTTGTTTGGAGATCATGATGCCTGGTGGGTGGGGGTTGTTATGGAGTTAAATAAGAGGCACACGGAAGCTTTGTAATCCATTGAGCGGAAGTTGTTGTATTAGTATTAATAATAGGAAGACATTGAGACTCTCACCTAGGATGGTGTATGGTCAGTGTCAGAACAGGTACTCAGAGCCCAAGACAGGTATTGGAACTGTAGGGGAAAACAGTGTGTTTTCAAGGTCAATAAATACATAAACTAAGAGCTTGAAGTGCTTTTAAAACAGAAGAAGGGACAGCCCCTGTGCAAGACAGGAGCCTCAGGCCCAAGACAGAAAGCCCCTAGGAAGCTCTCTCCAGGTGTTCTGCTCCCAAGTGGTATGGACTTGGCAGAATTAAAATCCAGGTGACTTACGGGAACATGCAGTGTGGGTAAGAGGTGGGTCAGTAGAAAGAGAAGGCATTGCAAGGTACTCCAGACAGTCCATGAGCCAAAGTTCAAGGGCCAAGAAGAAATAAATCTCCACTAACAAAGGTGTGGAGGGCCAGGAATGGGCAGCTGAAATGATTTATCACCCAGTGCTTTCAATGAGTGAACCGATTTTTAGGACTAATGATGCTCAGCCCAGAGTATTTTAAGGCATTATATAGTCTCTGGAACATTCTGGTTGTCCCTGAAGAAAGAAGCCACTGGCTCTTGCCACCAGGTAAACCTTGAGGCATTTTGAGACTTTAGCCCTGGCTTGGGGCAAGAGAAAAGAGCTAAGGGTAGAGTAGAACCAAAATGAGAAATTCAGGCTTCCAGAATAGCATGAGCAGCTGGAGTGCAGCGCCTGCAGGTCTGCCTGAGGTGGAGCAGTCGTGCAGTCAGTGGGTGGGATTGGGAGAGCCTATCCTCCGAGGAAGGGGCGGGCAGAGTTGTCAGGTGGGCTGAGGTCTAGGGAGGGCTCTGCCTTGATAAAAAACTAAATTTTTAACCAGAGCCAACTTAGTGATGGGGCCTTAAGAAAACTCTCTCTGAAATTGTATGTATAGTTGTTCCCTGAGGCAGCCTGGATGCTGGGCGTATTGGTCAGGGTTCCTGCACACTGAAATCGTGTAACTTGCATGCAGTTAACTAAAGGGTTTATTTAAAAGTGAGCTAAGTATACCCTGGGGCCAGTAGCCGGTGGGAGCTGTAACCACTCCTGGCCTAAGTGGTGACTGAATTCCAGAGACAGAAAAAGTGGTATGAGGGGGACCACCCAACAGACAGAGCCTGTGACCTTTGGTCATGGTGACTCCATGGCAAGGGACTCAGGAAATACCCTATGCTGCTTTCTCTCTCCAGGTCTTCTTGGGGCACTACCCATTGATCTAACTCACGCTGAGGGCAGAAGGCAAACGTTCTCTTTAATGCGGCCACTCCGGGGCAGGCAGCAGGGTGGGGCTGAAGAGATGGATCTGGAGGGGCAAACGATGGGCTCTGCAACATAACTAATTCTGGATCCTTTTTTCTGGTGGACTGACCCCACCGCCCTCTACCTGCCCTCCTCAGGCTGGGCTCAGGACTCCGGTGAGATGAGTCTCAGGCTAAAACTTGCTGTCGGTTAGACTTGACAGAAGCTAAGACCAGAGGACCCAGCACTGCACCTTTAAAATAACAGCTTGCTCCATACATCCAGGGGCCATATGTCCTCAATTCAACAGGACAGTTTCAATTTCAAATATTCTGTCCCAGTTTGTCTATAAGAGTACTGGCACTTGTCAGATCACATGTTCTAATTTTTGATTCAGAAAATATGGTCACTGTATCCCTATACCACAACAAATGCCAGATAGTTTAAAGAGCTAATTTTTTCTAATGGTATTCTTATCCCAGTTGTTGAGAAAAGACAATATTCTGACTATTGAAGCAACTGAAGAAATTATCAGTGACAAGTTTGATGGGTATAATTATATTAAAAAACTTTTTTTTATGTATTAAGGAAACCAACAAAACTAAAAGGTAAAAAGAGAAGCAACAGATTGGGGAAATAGTTGTAATAAAAATAACAGCTAAAAACTTAAAACCAGATACTTTGGAGTAGTTTTATTTAAATCTTATAGGGCACAATCAAGACTTGATTAGCTAGATGGTCAAAGGATATGAGTAGATAATTCATACAAGAGAAACATTCACTGTAAACAAATCCCAGGGAGGTAATTTAATAAACTTAAAACAACCATGAGTTACCATATCACACCTATTACATCATCAAAAATAAGTAATGCTATAAAATATAAATGGGCGGGGGTTTGTGGAAATAGACATACTCATACATTGCTGAAGGCATTATGAGTTGTTGTTTTTTTCCCTTCTAAAGAGCAGTGTGATGATATATATAAAATAGGTCACAAAAGCAATCATCCACTCTGACCTAACAATTCCACTTTTTGAAATAATCCCAAGGAATAACATTAATATATATATATACATATATATATATATTTAGTTTTACGTACACTGAAACAATCCAAATTACCAACAATTATGTGAAGACTTAAATATAATAGTCTAGGATAAATAATATCATTAAAATATCAAATATGTTCACTTTGTAAATATGAGGGAAGATAAATATTTTAATGTTAAGTGACAATGAAACTATGGCAGTAATGATTTTGGTCATGTGAAAAGCTAGTTTTGTCTGATTATAAGAATCAAATAAAAATATAAATTTTGCAGTTCGGTTTCCTATTGTGAAAGTATATTTTCTGGCTGATTGTTTCATTATTGTGGTTTTAAACATTCTAAATGTAGCCAGGTTTTCCATAAAAATAGAAAAGTAAGAACAGGTACATAGATTAAGTCTTGGGGGTGAATGCTGGTTGCTTCTTTAGATAGATCTCCAAGCAAGATGGGTGGGTAGCAGCTTCCAGGAGGGCCTTGTATTCTTCAGCGGAGGAACCCTCTGCTCTCTCTTCTCTTGCTCCTAAATGTGACCCACCAATACCAGGCACCTGGTCCTACAGTGGTGAAGCTCCTTCTGTGTGTTATTCCCATCCTCGAATGCAGCAATTTGTACTCAACCGTGAAATCGCTTCAGGTCCATCCATGTAAGGATCAATCTAGATATCCTCCAGTTCATGGAAAATCTGATACAATCTCTAGTGGGTTGTTTTTTTGTTTTTGTTTTTGGTATTTTTAAAGCTTTAATGCTAACCTGTTAAAGGAGCAGGGGAGGGGAGAGAGTTCATAGGACAAATGTGAAACTTGCAAATATCTTACCCCATATCCTTCCTATAAACAAGCAGCCAGTGTGTAGCCAGTTCTTCCGTCTGTGGGATTCCCAGCACGGAAAGAGGGACCAGAGCACACTGCTGAGCCCCAAGCCCTACAGCGTCCCGTCTGTTGGGGTGCACTGACTTCTGGGAAATCAGGGTCCCACTGGTATGAGGGCTCATCAGGGCAGTGCCTCCCATAAACTTGTAAGTACCATATGCAGACCCTTTGAGAGTGTTTTGAAATTCCACATTTCATTTTCTGAGTGACCTAGAGCAAAACATTGACACCTGAATTTTCGTAGCAGAGGAAAACAGAGAGGAAGCCAAAAACAGTTTATGTGGCTGCTCTGAGTTCAGTCCTAACTCTGAGTAGAGTATGTGAAAGTAGAGTATACATAAGCCATATATATTATGAAAATTTATAAATGGCAAAATAAGAAAAAAGATAGAACCCTCCTGTAGGGTTCCAGTTACCCATCAAAAACACCACTCCTGGTTGTCTGGACATGAGCACAAATTTTTAAGTCAGGAGGACCACTGTTCCGATCCCTAACTGCTGCCTTGCTGCCTCTCTTCCTCTTACTGAAAATGTTAATGACAATATCTACCATTTGGGTGTTGTGAGTTAATCTTAAAATTGTGTAGAGCACATAAATATATGGCACAAAATAAATCTCCAGTAAGCAGTAGTTCCCCTTTCCTTCCCTCACCTAATAGGATGTCTTGCATATGTGAGGTGCTCCAGTTATCATGTATATACTTTATGATTGGGTCACACATGCAGGGCTGCAGTCTGACTCACCTACCACACAACAGAGAGAAACACAGAGTGTGATTTGTGTTGGTCATACTGGGGCCTGGCCAGTCACCAACAGTGGAAGGGGGAGGCAGGGAGAGATGGGACTTGGGTCTGCCTCTTCCTCAGAGATAGGATTGTACTCAGATTTCTAGCCCATATGCTAAATGTAAAGATGCAGTCTGGCTGGCACAGGGTACAGAAATCTTTGTCCCAGAAAAATCAATAACAGCAAAAAAGGGTCCAAAATGACAGTAGGATAGCCCAGTGGACAGACCAAACATAGCAAGAGGAAGCCAGGGGAATAACGCTCAGACATGCAGAAGGGCAAGTGGCAGCGTGGGGAAAGCCTGGTGCTTTACCACAGATACTGGACAGAGGTACAGACAGGGGTTTGATGCAGTGCCAAGCAGATTCTTGGATGGGGATTTGTCAACAGGGACCAAGATATAAGGTCAACAATAAAAACCTGGATAATGGACTGGGACTGTGGCCAGTGCTGGAAAGATGCACTATATTGTGATCAGATGATGATGCCTTTGAGTCCAAGACAGACTCAGGTTGAGTTGGATTCTAGAAACTCAGGCAGAACTGAGTTAAGAGTGGTCCAGTGGTCCCAGCCTTGGGCATGGGATGGGATGGGATGCAGAAACTGAGAGCTAGGGTGGTCTGGACATTGTCTCTCTTTCAAGGTTAAAATTTGTTGCCTCTTGGCTAAAATTTGGACTCTATCCCAAGTTCTTCAGGGGTGACATGAAAAGTTCTCCTTCTCTGCTTCCCTCTTTTTTGTCTCCCCGGCTTATCCAAATCAATGTGGGGTAGCATTGGTCAAGAAGCTCTGTCAGGACTTTGTGAGAGAAGAGAACTGTATGTAATGGCAAATTGTATTCAGCATAATGTTATAGTTGCTTTAATTTGGGTTAGTCATGATGTTTAATTTGTTTTGAATCTCAGTAAAGTGGTTTTTATGTTTAGCAAAAGGGGCATTGATTTGAAAGGGTCATGCAGCACCATTTACAGCCCCCTGTTCTAAGCAGCCTCCCTGGCTTTTGGTTGACTGGCTTCCTCACTAACATACTGTTGCTCTTTTCCTCAGGACCACAGATTATAGTTCCACATTATGTCCCTTCCTCTCATTATGTTATACTTTCCAACTAGACCAGTAGCTCTCTCTGGGGGTGATTCCCCCACTCCCACCCCAGGGGACATTAGACAATGTCTGGACACATTTTTAGTTGTCATGACTTGGTGGGGGGGCAGATGCTCTTGGCATTTAGTAAATAGAGGCCAGGGATTCCACTAACCACTACAAATGCACAAGACAGCCCCTAACAACTGAGATTTACCCGGTCCAAAACATCAGTTAGTGCCTCTGTTGAGGAAATCTGGGCTAGACTATAAGCATATTATGAGCTGACGTGATTTCTTAAGGTTCTGGAAAAATAATCATCACTAACAATTAACATTTATCAAACTCTTACTGTGTGACAGGCATTGTTCCAAACACTTTCTGCATATTAACTCAGTCTTTTTAAAAGATTATTGTCTTCCCATTTTACAGAGGGGAAACCTGAAAGTTAAGTAATTTACCCAAGATCACACAGCTAGTAACTGGTGAAGCCACTCATTAGTAATAAGTATAGCATAATAATAGCAAATCGAATTTTATCTGTGTTAAGCCAAGGGCTTTTATACATATTGACTCATTTTATCTTTGCCAAGATCCCATGGACTAGATGTTCTATGTTACCCATTTTGGATATACAGAAACTAGGCCTCGGTGAGCCTTGTCTCAAGTTTATGAATTTGTATATTTTTAAAATTAGTATCTGTACCCCCACCCCAGCATTGTACTATAATCCTAAGAATGCAAGGACCTTGCTGCTCTCTTGCTCCCTAGAGTGACCCCACTATTCAGCTTGCAGTCTGGCAATGGCGCCCACTCTGAAAGTGATTAAGGGATAAGGGAATGAAGTGGCAGGCTGTTACATGCCTATGGATGGACCTGTTAAGATGGAGCTGTGACCTGGCAATTGGATCATGTTTTCTCTGCCCTGGTGTTTTCCTATGATTCCTTGCCTCTTCTGGACCTCAAAGCTGCCCCGTGAAAGGATTTGGTCCCTATCACCACATAGAGTCAAAAAGTGGTGGGGATGGGTTGAGAGCATGTGCTCTCTGGCCTCCCCTGGGCCTTGTCAAAACACACAGGAGCATCTGATTGTTTAGCATCTGAAGAAAATCATGGCCATGTTAAACCCCAGGTTTCTGAGCACCTTGCAAGTATTTCCAACCTACTTTTGAAGGAGGGATGGGCTTTCTTGTGGCTGGCTGCTCATGTCCCTACCTAATGAAATTTGATGACACATGATGCTAGGTAGAGATACTTTTTTTTCCTTCTGATATCTGGATATTTTCAGAACTTGGATAATTTTATCCTATTTACATCAAACATGCAGGTAACTCAAGACTTTTATATCTGTATTATTTCTGGGGATGTGTAATATGATTATGAATGACAGTAATTGACATTACACGCTTTAATTAAATTTCCTTCTCTGTGAATCAAAACCTTTTAGCCCAGTCCTGCAGTGCTATTTCTAGACTTCTCTTTTGCATACTGTGATACATTAGGCAGCAGGTATGACATAAATTTACTTTTATAAATTCTGCCTTCCATAGATTAAATGAGATAATGTGTGCAAGGTCAACTTAATGCCAGCCAAATAATGATTATTAATTAAAAACTGTTAGCTGCATTTGCATACTTTGTGTCTTTTAGGTGTTGGCTATTTGAAGCATATGGTGCTTTTTAGATGATAATCAAAAACCTGATGGTTATGAAAAGGCCCTGTTTTCAAATGTTCATAGGTAGCATAGTAATTACATCCCAGGATTGCTCCTTCTAGGCCTTTCAGGTGGTCTGGAGGGCCATAGAATATTACCCTTTTCCAAAAGAGAAAGGCACCCCAGATAGCCTCCTTTTACCCACTCCTAAACAACAAAATCACCAGTCACCTGGAGCTGCCCACCTGCTGGAGAGGATTGAAAGGAGGGTCCAGGTCGATTCCTCGAGCCTCACTCCCCTGCCTTCCTTTGGGTGCACAAAGCACCCTGCCTTGGAAAATGTACCTGCAGGTGTCTGATGCTCATGGGCTTTCGAGCTTCCTTGAGCATCTGTGCAGCACTGTCTCCCCACGTGATCTGCACATTGGTCTTTGGGGTCAGATGAAGCAGAAATTAAGAATCCCCTGACTGACTGGCCTTGGTGCCTCCTTCCAACCCAGAGCTTTTCCCTAGGGCTGACTCTCAGTAAGGCCATCTTCGTCCCCTTGCTTAGGTTTTCCACACCCCTGAGGCAGAGTGATTCTGGCACAGAATCCTATGGATCTGGAGGACGACCACCATGGTGGGCATCCCCGCTACATCCCCCAAGATCTGGCGCCCTGGGAACCTGCCGTCTCTGCAGGAGATCTCCACTGGGGCACAGGTGAACTGGTCCCCGCGTCTGAGGAATCTGTTGAGCCCAATGCCGGTGCTGGCTCACCTGCCTGCTTCATCTGCAAGTGAAGCAGGTGCATCGTACCAGGGCCTGCCACCACCCCCACTCTGACCCCGCCACAAGGCCAGCCCAAAGGGCCACAATAGCAGATATTCAAATACAAAGTTTTCTTCTTGTCCTTAACACATGCCTAAGATTTTAAGTTCATGCCTAGAAATGTTTATTTAGATACCCTCATGTCTTCACCTTCTAACTACGTGTCTAGGTTATCTCTCCGAAAGGACACAGGTTCCCCTAACAACTGAGAAAAGACATGAGGGCACAGCATGGCCTCTTTGTGCCCAGGGCTGCCTGGGATCACCCAGCTGTACCTATCACTTGCCTTTGTCAAAAGAGATGCTTATGGCCTTAAGTCTGTGGGTAGACTAAGAAATTTCAGATTCCCCCAGATGAGACTTGTATCTCAGTGGCCTTCAGCAGTTGACCCCTTGAAAATACCCAGCCCAGCCTCCACCCCTGCCCAACTCTGACAGGTAACTTGAGGTGTGTACCCAGACTGAGCAGAAACAAGCAGGCACTCCAGGTTTCCAGTTGCCAAGAGGCAAAATCCTGCTTTGCCGTAGGTCTATGAGTCTCATGTGGCATCATATTAAATTATATAGGCAGCCACTTGTTCTCAACTGACGCACTGAGCTGAGAAGTGTATCGAGCAGCCAGCATTCTCCTCAGAAAACAGTTGAAGATCTCCTACAGCCTCACAGACCTCCAGAGCTCTGAAAACTGGCCTAAAAAGCAGGGGGTGTGGGCTACAGTGGGGAGAGGTCAGCTCTGGGCAGAAGATACCATGATTGTGGCTGAAATCCTAGACCATGGGCTGTGGGGCACTTTGCTTTAAAGGTAGGTCAGACCTGGACAAAGGTGGACATGGTATGATGGGGGCCATCCTCTATTGGGGGTGCTCTGGCCAGTTCTTGGCTCATCTCTGGTGTTTGGGCTTCTGAGATGGGGTTGCCCCCTCCTCTTACCTCTGAAGATTTGTTATGTCAACCTGCCCTGCATTAGCCTTGATCTGTTGTTAGAGACAGCTATGGAGGGATGGTGTTTGCATGTAGGATGTTTGGGGGTGGGGGGTGGGGGAAGATATGAGGATGAACAAAGAAATAAAGGGGTGAATGTCTTTTGAAAGGAAAGCTCTGCCTAATTTTACTCCTTGCTGTCCTCTGTTCCTACATAATGGTAAATCTCAGCATTCATTCTGGAAGCGTAGAAAGCAGCTTTTCGCCTCTGTGAGCTATTAGCCTGCTAAATGCTTTTCCTAAGACCTAACAGCAAGCTGTCCTCCACAACTCGAGCAGAGAGGGTATTGTAATTCTCATTAATGACAGTAATATGAACAGGACAAATATTTTACTTTAAAAGCTCATAATCAGTAATGCCTAATGGGCCTTTGCAATTCCCCCAAAGAGTTTGGAATAAAAAGGTTAAGACAGGACCCGAAATGGGTTTGATTGATGTGCATGCAAGTTCTCAGCATGACTTTCCACTCATTTTCTACCCAGATTAAACTTGGTTAGACGACTCACATGTTTAGGTTTATAGCTGGGCTGAAATTCCTCCCTATGGATTTTGAGGGGTTAAAGGTTACATCACTTTGGGCTCCTTGATCTTAATTAACGGCAGTTAATTAAGAGGTAAAAAGGGTAGCCATCAGCAACGTTCAGCCATGTGGGAGTCCAGGGGATGGCCATGGGGAGTGAGTCTTCTTGGCTCCCTGAAGATGTTAGGGGGCCTTGGCTCCTCCCTGGAGTTAGCAGCATCCGCATCACAGATTAACAGTCCCCTCCCAGCTGACGAATGTATAAACCCCAAATTCACTCCCGCACACACCCCCTCGGAAGGCATTTGCGTGGAAGGTCCCAGTTCCAGTGTACAGCAACTCCGGAGGAAAGCAGGAGATGTTGTGAGATCCAGAGGCTGTAACTGACCCTGGGACGCCTCAGCAGAGCTGATGTTTGCCCTTTGCTTCACTGAAGCAGTGGGGGGGGGGGCAGACACAGAGGGAGGAAAAGTGCTGAGGGGGGCCTGGGGGGCAGCTGCGGGGCCTTTCTTTGTTGTTTCGCTTACCTCTCTGTGGACCACATTGATGAATACTTTCCCCAATATTTATTAGCTCTTTATATATATTTTTTCTTTATATAAATTGCCACTTACTGTGTTTTATTAACTTTCCTTAGGGGCTTTGATAGACTGTTATTATGGATTTTTATAATGAAATCATTATATATTAAGCATACTAATTATGCTTGCTGCATTAGTTGCATTTTCTCTTTCCAGACTGGGGCTTATTTAGTTGCATGCCCTGATCTGCATCCTTATTTTGCAGAACAAGCCTATAGTTTCCTTCTGCTCCATATATCCAGAATCTAGTTCCCTAGGTACTATGAAACAAGCAAGACTAAAAACTACTTACTGTAGAAAACTTCTCACACATACAAAAGTAGAAAGAATAGTGTAGTGCATCCCCAATAAACCCATCGCCCACTTCCATGATGATTAATCCACGGTCAGTCTTGTTCCGTTTATACCTCCCAGCTGACTCTCAGCCCCTGCTGGGAGAGTCTTTTGCAGTGACTCTCAAATAGACTGTATCCTTATATGTATTGCAGCTCTATCTCTTAAAGACAAGAATTCTTTTTAAAAACAGTTTATCACACAAAGACCAAAATGTAATAATTCCTTAACATCTTCAGCTAATCAGCCTCATAATTTTGATTGTTTCTTTTATTTATTCTTTTTACAGTGTGTTGGACTCAAGGTTGAAAATAAGGCTCATGCTTTGCAACTGGTCGTATTCACTCAGATATCTTTCATTCTTTGAAAGATGCTTATGTAAGAGACCTACAGAGATTCCCACGGTCTAGATTTTGCTGGATGGATGTTGATGATGTCAGTTCAGATATTCTTCTGACCCCTGCATTTCCTGAAAATTGGGAGGTAGATCCAGGGCTGTTGATGGTGTGTCTCTTTGGTGGAAGGGGAGGTGTTACGTCTGGTTGTCTCTCGTGTGAGGAGCCATTGGTGGCCCTTGTCTGGATACATTCATTCATTAGGGGTTTCCAAATGATGATATTCTAATCATTTGTTCCTTCATCATTCATTAGCTGCAGTTTTTTACAGGGTACACTTTCCCTCATTATTTGGTCAGTCATAGGTACATTTTGATTTCAAAAGATAGGATAAAGGTTAGGTTTTTTTTCACCTTTATTTGCCAGTTTTCAAAGTAAGTGGGTTTCCTAGCATCCTCCAGAGGTGACCTGTGGAGAGGAGTTGTGTTTTGTTTTTCTAGTATCATTATTAACTTATGGATTTAAATATATTTGATGCACTTCAATCCATTTCAATTATTATCTTTAGTGATGCTCATATATTTCTGTCTTGGGCCAGTGGAAGCCTCTTTGATCCAATCCCACCTCATAGAATTCAGGAGTTACTTGGTTTCTGGCAGTAAGATGTTCCAAGCCCATCTGGCATATTTTCTGCCTCAGATCTAGAATCAGCCATTTCTCCAAGGAGCCCCGATTCCGTTCAGTGAAATGACATTATTAGTTAGAGGCCACAATCCGGGTGCTGTGGGCATTGAGCACTGTCTTTTCCCACTTCTGAAAATTCGTCCAAACTACGAACACTCTAAGCAGCACCACTGCCCATTAGAACCACCACAGCCATCCCCCTCACTGCCGTCACCATACAACCTTCACCTTCCCTCAAATACTCAACTTCCAGACTCTTTAACACCCATAAAATATTCCTTCCCCAACCTGCCTAGGGACCTTCACCATGCCACTTGCTCCAAAATGTTCTGCCTTGTAAAGTGTGTTATGGGCCTTTCACTGTCCTGTCTCTTTTAATCTGTTTGAACCCCAAGACAAGGAGATAGATCATAATTTAGATCATACTTTCTTCAAGCCTCCTCCAACTTTGTTTTTGAGCTCTGTTAGCTTGCCAAAGTCATTCTTGTTTCATTAGGTCACCTCTGAGCAGTCCCTCCATCTCTCCCAGAGCTTATACCCATTACTAGGCACACACTGGGAAAAGGTGTGGGGTGGGGGGAGGCTGGACTAACAGACACAAGTGCTAACTAAGGCATGTCCTGTTGTGCTGGGCATTTTGTGTATGACATTACATCATCTAAGCTTCATTGCAAACCTGTGAGCTAAGTATTATGATTCCATTTTAGAGGCAAAAGAAAGTTAAATAAGAGAGAGAGCTGGGATTAATCGGTGGTCTACCTTTCTCCAAAGCTCTGGCCAGCTCGGACTGCCTGGTATGTCCCAGGAAGACTTCTGCTTAGATAGATCCACTAGGGAACCTTTCCCTAGCCATCCAGCACACTTGTGAACTTGTTTTTCTTATCCATCAGTGACTTCCCATTGCTTTCAGGATTAAATCCGCACTCTGGATGTTCTGGCCTTCGGCTTACCTCTCTAATTCTCCATAGACACATTCTTCTCCAGCACTCTTCCCGAAAATGTGCCTGTTCTCATGTCTCCAGTTCTCCTTCTGTATGTCTTGCTCCCTCTTCAGCTGGTGAACCCCTACTTCTCCTTTAAGAAGCAAATGAAGCACCTCCTTTGAGAAGCCCTTCCTGATTGCCACTTCCAGATGAGTTAAGTGATACCCCTTTAGCTCCTGCAGGGTACTCTCTAGGGCTAGGTTTTATTCATCCCTTTGACGCCAGGACCCAGCACAGTGCCTGGCCCAGCAAGTTTGCTCAGCAATGCTGTTGAACGCACATTTGAACAAATGAACGAGTGAATGGTACAGCTATCTCCACTTGCTCATATAGGTAGGTATTGTATTATCTTCTTTGAAATAATAGTCTTTACAGTTTCTTGTGGCCTCTATCGCTCTGTGCTGCTGTTGTGCATGTTTATCTTTGTTCATCAGTTAAATTATGCTCTGGACCTGGAAAACACAACCACAATGAGGCTCCCAATGCATTGCCTTGCACACGGTTGAGACTCAATAATTATCCGTAGAATTGAATCAAATGGAAGGTTGTATGAAAGGAAGCCACTGTGGAAGCGGCAGGCATGCAATCAGCAGAACGCCAGACAGTTAAAGCATCTCCGATTTACTACAATTTCTTTTAATAGGTTCTCTGTACAGATGTGCTGTCAGCATGGATTGTTGGTTTAGAAAAAAGCCAGGGAACTACAGTGGCTGTTGTGACACACAACAACTGGTGATGACCCATGGATGTCCATTTTGGGGCAGGACTTAGTCATTAAAGCTGAGAAGGTCTAAATGATAAAAATACTTCCAACCAAATGTCTTGAACCTGCACACTCAGAACCAGCACACATATGCCCTCTCTGCTCCCTTCTTCTCTGCTTCCAGTGCCTTCTCCTCTGAAAGCCCAGACTCACCCAAGATGGGTGTCTGTCTCCGATGAGGGAGGTGGAGCTGTCTATTTGGCCAGAAGGGAGGATGGCTCAGGGACCTGTGCTGCCCTGCTCTTTATTCATTTGGGAAATACTCATTGGGCTCTCATTGTGAGGCAGGCACAGGCAATGCAGGTGGGCAAGGCTCAGTCCTTTGGAGCACTCAAAATAGTACATGAGGTCAGTGTTTTTCAGACATGCCCATGGGTGCAGAATTACAAATGGTGGTGAGATAGAAGAAGGGAGATCTGGCCACGAAAGGGTCTGGTGCTGCCTTCCCTATAAAGCCCTCCCTGGTCCCTTCTGGCAGTACAAGGCTGGCCTGGTGCTCCCCTGGCACCATGCCTGTATCGGACTTCAGCCCACTGAGCTTCTGGGTATATATGACTGTGAGCTCATGAATGAGGGCAAAGGGTCTTCCCTAGAATAGCGTGTGGCCTGCAGCAGGTGCTGAGTCAGTGTTTTAAGGGTGGGAGGGAGGGAATGAGCACATTTTACAAGACCCCATTCCATCAGATGAATGAGTCATAGACTGTCCTTAGCACTGTGATCACACGAGTGTGATGATGAACCAGCTCCAAAACTTCAGCTCTTCAGGCAGAAGAGGAAGGCACATCATCTCCCGGGGGACTGGAGAGGATGGAGAATGATGGAAACCCTCGGCACAGGGCATGGCCTGTGGAGGGAGCTCAGCACAGGTTACAAACCCCTCTGCTGCTCCTAGAAGATTCCTCGGGGTGGTCTCATGCTCTGATGGAAGCACCCTGCCCACCCAACATCCCCTGGCATCCTTTCAGAGGACACCTGAGGCAGGCCAGGGGCAGGACTCACATCCTGCTCTTCTCTGAACCTGCCATATGGGCATGTCAGAGGCAAGACGAAGGACAACATGTTTATTTTGAAGAGCTCTGGTTTGTGTCATAATAGGAGACAGAATTTTGCTGCCATCCATTCTTGTTTGCTTCTTCCTTGGAGAAGAAGAATATGTTCCCCTCTGATCTGTTGCTAAAAGTATACTCTGTTAACTCCCACCTGCTCTCCTGGGGGAAAGGAGGGAGGTCCCTGGCCATGAATCACTGGGGAGCATAGGAGATGTGTTCGCACTGCATATCACACCCCGCTGCCAGCCACTTCTTGTTTCAGCCCTGCTGTGGTAGACTGTTTGGCCATCAGTGGGGTCCCACTTTAATCTGGCATCTCCACTTTTCTGTCCCAGGACTCTGGCTTCTGAACCTGCACCCAGTGCAGCCTGGGAGTGCAGAAGTAGTTCCCTGGGGTGACCTCTGCTAATGGGGAAGTCTTCTTGAGATAGTCTACACAGTTCTGCAGAGCCTCCAGAAGGTCTGCACCTTAGCTTCCCACAGGCAGCCTGCTCAGTAATACATGCCCCCTTCCTTGGCTCATCACACGTCTCCCTGTCCCTCTCCTTGCCCTTCACTCCTTGCCCTGGGATTTCCTCCCACTTTCAAGCAACTCCAAGACACTGAGGAAAGGAGATGGCTGGTAGAATGATCTTCTAAGGAACTTCTCAGGAAAGTCTCATAAGCTTTCTGAACTCGAGCTTCCTCACCCATGAAAGAAAGCATAGCCTGTGCCCGGCTCTCACACAGGGCTGTGCACCTAGTTCCCCACAGGCGCCATGCTCTACTCTCACTGCTTCCGCTCCCTGAGCGCCCGCTCACCCTTCGTAGCTGGTGAGTGACTCAACCTTCAGATTCAGCCACCTCCCCCAACGATTGGAAACCACCTAAATGCCCAACAGTTACAGAATAGTTAATTCATGCATGTGTGAGCCCTTAATAGAGATTGAGGATGCCATTTAAAGTGATGTTTTTGATGGCATAAGGAAAGACAATGGGGTTATGTGAATGATCCCTTCTTATACTCTGCTTATACTGTGTATAAGCAGTATACATAAAAGCAAGCTATAGAATTACATGTACCATGCCTGTGTGTGTGTGTATGTGTGTAAAACATAGAAAAGCTGGTAAACTATGTTAACAGGGTTTATCTCTGAGCAGTAGGATTATTTTTTTAGTTTTTTAAAACATATTTTCAAAGTTCTCTTAAGTTTTTTTATAGCAAGAAATAAATCAACCCATTATTTAAAACAAACAAAAATACTGCTCAAATATCACCTCCTTTTAACGTGTCCTCACAGAGGCTGAGCCTGCTTTAAAGTGACCAGACGACCTATAGGGCTTAGCATATGCAAGATTATTCCCCATTAAACTTTCTCCTGGATTTACTTGGGAATGCAGAAGTGACCGTGCT
The DNA here is from genome assembly GCF_030020395.1 of Manis pentadactyla. NCBI lineage: Eukaryota > Metazoa > Chordata > Mammalia > Pholidota > Manidae > Manis > Manis pentadactyla. The sequence continues at coordinate 52,409,297 of NC_080027.1, forward strand.
CTGGACAGTTTCATATAAAAATATAAAAGTTGTTATGGAAAACTGGGACAACATAGGGCAGTGTTCGGGATGTGAACTCTGGAGCCAGCTGGCCTGGGATCAGTGTGGGTTCTACTTTCTAGCTGGGTGGCCTTGGTCAGTTCGTAACTTCTCTGGGCCTCATTTTCCTCATCTGTACCTACTCAGTGGATTGTTGGGAAGGTGAAATGCGTTAATATATGTTACAAAAGGAAAAAGTGCCACCTGTTCGTTCCTGGCACAGAGAAGCAGAGTATAAGCACAGGTTCTGTCATCATCGTCGTCATTGTTCATTGAGAAAGCATCTCCACAAACTGCTTCTTCAGGATAAAGCACTGACTGACCTTTAGACAAGTCCAATATTAGTGTGCACCAGTGAATCGATCCAGACAGAACACAAGGATGCAATGTTCATTAACGGGCCACACGTAGAGCTCGTTTCTGCAGAAGCTACCACTTGGGAATTCAAGTGGACTAGTAAGGGATGTGGTACTTTTTAAGCAGCATTGAGCTGCTGCAAAAATAAATGACTGGCTGTTCAGGATTAATAAATAAGAAGGACATAGATACTCTTTGTAGTCAAAGAGCTACAGAGAATGAAATGAGAAAAGGAAAATTGACTCAGGAGATACACAAAGATGAAAGCAAGTCATCTTTCAAAGGCTGCACCGGGTCCTGGGGCCCTACTGGCCCTCCAGTGGCCTCAGCAGCTCCCACACACTCCTCTGCCCCTCCCCCAACACTCTCAGGACTTGGGTCAGAGCTGTGTGAGGACCTTTTCCTATTATACTGCAGTTTGTGTATGAGTTTCCCCTCTGCCCTCAGCTAAGCATCCTCTGAGCACTTATTGTTTATCTTGTGCCTGGCATTGTGCTGGGCTCTGAGAACACTCCAGATAACTGCCCTTCAGGAACCCGCTGATCAAAGAGGGGAGTAATTATTTATCTTTGATTTCATAGCTCCTGGCCCAGCCCCTGGCAGCAGAGATGCCCATATGTGTTTACAAACAAGAGATAAACAGTGCCTGCCCACCCTGGCTGTCCTGGGTCTCTCACTGTACCCATACTTCCATGTAATTGGCCAGCCCACCAGATCAAGTTCTGTGGTCTCCCTGAGGCTGTTACAGGTGCTCAGGGCACAGGGACATACACATGCACACACATGCACGCACAATGACCTGGCATTTTCCTTTATAAACTCCCAGATGGCACATCCATACCACTTTCAGCTTATGTAGGAGAAGACTTTTAAAACCAAAGGAATGATATGGTTCTTAATCTAAAGACATAATGGGATGTGGCATGGCAAAAGATAAAGAGGAGTAATGTACTGTTTCCCTGGACTCTCTGTGCCTGTGCAGTGTTTAAATTCTCTTGGCTTCCTTGAGACCCCACCAATGTTTCAGTTCAGATTGTTTGCACTGCCTGAAGCCAGCCAATGGTGTGTCCATCTCCACCTGTGCTTACCAGCAATCAAAGGGCAGCTGAACCATGTGCCTGGCTGAACAATGAATAAATGTCCAGCGGCAGAGATATCTCCTCTCACAGTGCCTATTCAAAATCCTCCTAAAAATCCTACTAGTATGATAACACAAGAAAAGGAAATAAAAGGTATACAGATGACGTGTCTGTTCCCATCTCTTTCCCATTGTGTAGTTGGGTTGTTTGTTTTCTTATTGTTCAGTTTCTAAAGTTCTTTGTATATTTTACATATAAATCTTTTATCCAGTATGTGTTTTGCAAATACTTACTCCCAGGCTTATCTTTTCATTCTCTTAATATCTTTTGTAGAATAGAAATGTTAGTGAAGTCCAGCTTATTAATTTTTCTCTCATGGTTGCCCTTTTGGTTTTGAATGTGAAAACTCTTTGCTAAACTCTATGTCACCTAGATTTTCTCCTAGGTTTTTTTCCTAGATATTTCATAGTATTGTGTTTTAAATTTTAGGTCTGTGATCATTTTGAGTTAAGTTTTGTGGAAAGTGTATGGGCTGTGTCAAGATTCATTTTTTTGCATATAGATGTCCAGTTGTTCTAGGACCATTTGTTGCTAAGACTATCCTGTCTGCATTGAATTGCCTTTGTGGCTTGTGAAAGATCAGTTGACTGTATAGCCAAGGCTGTGCTAAGAGGAAAGTATATTGCAATACAGGCCTACCTCAGGAAAGAAGAACAACCCCATATAAGCAGTATAAACTCACAATTAATGAAACTAGAAAAAGAAGAACAAATGAGGCCCAAAGTCAGTAGAAGGAGGAACATAATAAAGATTAGAGCAGAAATAAATAAAATCGAGAAGAATAAAACAATAGAAAGAATCAATGAAAGAGCTGGTTCTTCTAGAAAATAAACAAAATAGATAAACCCCTAGTGAGACTTACCAAGAAAAAAAGAGAGACTACACACACAAGCAGAATCAGAAATGAGAAAGGAAAAATCACTACAGACACCACCAAAATACAAATAATTATTAGAGAATACTATGAAAAATTATATGCTAACAAACTGGATAACCTAGAAGAAATGGACAACTTTCTAGAAAAATACAACCTTCCAAGGCTGACCAAGGAAGAAACAGAAAATCTGAAGAGACCAATTACCAGCAACAAAATTGAACTGGTAATCAAAAAACTACCTAAGAACAAAGCACCTGGACCAGATGGCTTCACCACTGAATTTTATCAAACATTTAGCGAAGACCTAATACCCATCCTCCTTAAAGTTTTCCAAAGAGTAAGAGAGAATACTTCCAAACTCATTCTCTGAGGCCAGCATCACTCTAATACCAAAACCAGGCAAAGACACCACAAAAAAAGAAAACTATGGACCATCCCTGATGAACATAGATGCAAAAGTACTCAACAAAATATTAGCAAAGCGAATTCAAAAATACATCAAAAAGATCATCCATCATGATCAAGTAGGATTTATTCCAGGTATACAAGGATGGTACAACATTTGAAAATCCATCAACATCATCCACCACATCAACAAAAAGAAGGACAAAAACCACATGATCATCTCCATAGATGCTGAAAAAGCATTTGACAAAATTCAACATCTATTTGTGATTAAAAACTCTCAACAAAATGGGTATAGAGGGCAAGTACCTCAACATAATAAAGGCCATATATGACAAACCCACAGCCAACATTATACTTAACAGCGAGAAGCTGAAAGCTTTTCCTTTAAGATCGGGAACAAGACAAGGATGCCCACTCTCCCACTTCTATTCAATATAGTACCAGAGATCCTAGCCACGGCAATCAGACAACACAAAGAAATAAAAGGCATCCAGACTAGCAAGGAAGAAGTTAAACTGTCCCTGTTTGCAGATGACATGATATTGTACATAAAAATCCCTAAAGAATCCACTCCAAAACTACTAGATCTAATATCTGAATTCAGCAAAGTTGCAGGATACAAAATCAATACACAGAAATCTGTGGCATTCCTATACACTAACAATGAACTAGCAGAGAGAGAAATCAGGAAAACAATTCCATTCACAGTTGCATCAAAAAGAATAAAATACCTAGGAATAAACCTAACCAAGGAAGTGAAAGACCTATACCCTGAAAACTACAAGACACTCTTAATAGAAATTAAAGAAGATACCAATAAATGGAAACTCATCCCATGCTCATGGGTAGGAAGAATCAATATTGTCAAAATGGCTATCCTGCCTAAAGCAATCTATAGATTCAATGCAATTCCTATCAAAATACCAACAGCATTCTTCAACAAACTAGAGGAAATCATTCTAAAATTCATATAGAACCACAAAAGACTTCGAATAGCCAAAGTAATTCTGAGAAGGAAGAATAAAGCTGGGAGCATTACCCTCCCCAACTTCAAGCTCTACTACAAAGCCACAGTAATCAAGACAATTTGGTACTGACACAAGCACAGACTCATAGACCAATGGACAGACTAGAGAGCCCTGATATAAAACCAACAATATATGGTCAATTAATATACGATAAAGGAGCTATGGATATACAAAGGGGAAATGACAACCTCTTCAACAGCTGGTGTTGGCAAAACTGGACAGCTACATGCAAGAGAATGAAACTGGATTATTGTTTAATCCCATACACAAAAGTAAACTCGAAATGGATTAAAGACTTGAATATAAGTCATGAAACCATAAAACTCTTAGAAGGCAACATAGGCAAACATCTCCTGAATATAAGCATGAGCAATTTCTTCCTGAACGCATCTCCTCAAGCAAGGGAAACAAAAGCAAAAATGAACTCATGGGACTACATCAAAGTAAAAAGTTTCTGTACAGCAAAGGACACCATCAACAGAACAAAAAGGCATCCTACAGTATGGGAGAATATATTTGTAAATGACATATCTGACAAGAGGTCAACATCCAAATTATATAAAGAACTTACATGCCTCAACACCCAAAAAGAAAATAACACAATTAACAAATGGGCAGAGGATATGAAGAGACAGTTCTCCAAAGAAGAAATTCAGATGGCCAACAGACCCATGAAAAGATGCTCCACATCACTAATCATCAAGGAAATGCAAATTAAAACCACAATGAGATATCATCTCACAACAGTAAGGATGGCCAGCATTGAAAAGACTAAGAACAACAAATGCTGGCGAGGATGCAGAGGAAGGGGAACCCTCCTACACTGCTGGTGAGAATGTAAGCTATTGCAACCATTGTGGAAAGCAATATGGAGGTTCCTCATAAAACTAAAAATAGAAATACCATTTGACCCAGGAATCCCACTCCTTGGAGTTTACCCAAAGAATACAACTTCTCAGGTTCAAAAAAGGCATATGCACCCCTATGTTTATCACAGCAGTTTTTACAATAGCCGAGATATGGAAGCAACTTAAGTGTCCATCAGTAGATGAATGGGTAAAGAAGATGTGGTACATATACACAATGGAATACTATTCGGCCACAAGAAAGAAACAAATCCTACCATTTATAAGAACATGGATGGAGCTGGAGGACATTATGCTCAGTGGAATAAGCCAGGTGGAGAAAGACAAATGCCAAATGATTTCCCTCATTTGTAGAGTATAACAATGAAGCAAAACTGAAGGAACCAAATAGCAGCAGACTCAGAGACTCCAAGAATGAACTAGTGGTTACCAAAGCGGAGGGGTGTGGGAGGGCGAGTGGGGAGGGAGGGAGAAGGGGATTGAGGGGTATTATGTTTAATACACATAGTGTGGGGGATCGCAGGGATAACAGTGTAGCACAGAGAAGGCACATAGTGGATCTGTGTCATCTTACTACACTGATGGACAGTGACTGCATTGGGGTATGAGTGGGGACTTGATAATATGGGTAAATGTAGTAACCACATTGTTTCATATGAAACCTTCATAGAGTGTATATCAATTTTACCTTAATAAAAAAGATCAGTTGACTGTATGTATGTGGGTCTGTGTTTTTGAGTTCTGTATTCTGTTTCATTGATCTATGTGTCTATTCTTTTGCCAATACCACACTGTCTCAGTTACTACTGTCAGTTTATAGTAGTCTTAAAGTCTGGTAGTGTCAGTCCTCCAATGTTGTCATTCTTCTTCAATCTTGTGTTGGCTTCTCTGGGTCTTTGGCCTTTTTGTGTAAGCTTTAAAATCAGTTTGTTGATACCCACAGAATATCTTGCTGTGAATTTGAGTGGGATTATGTGGAATCTACAGATGAAGTTGAGAAGAAGAATTGATACTATAACAATACTATTTTCTAATCCATGAACACTGAATGGCTCTTCATCCAAATTTTCTTTGATTTCTTTCAGCATAATGTTGTAATTTTCTACATAGCAATCCTGTACATAGTTTGTTAGATTTATACTCAGGTATTGCGTTTTTGGTGTTATTATAAATAATATTTTTTATTTCAAATTCCAAATTCCAAATTAATATAAGTGAATTTCAAATCATTCGTTGTTGGCATATAGGAAAGCTATTGATGTTCATATATTTACCTTGCATCCTACAACCTTACTATAATTGCTTGTTAGTTCTAAGAATCTGTAGTTTTTGTTCCATTTTGTTTTCATCAGTTCTTTGGGATTTTCTCCATAGACAGTCATGTCATCTACAAACAAAGGTGGTTTTATATCTTCCTTCCCAGTCTGTATACCTTTTATTTCCTTTTCTCGTGTTATCTATCATACTACTAGGATTTTTAGGATGTTTTTAAATAGGCATAGTGCAAGGAGACATCTTTGCCTTGTTCCCTGTCTTAGGGGAAAGGCATCCAGTTTTTCACCATTAAGTATGATGTTTGCTGCAGTTTTTGATAGATGTTCTTTCAGCTTGATTTTTCACAAGAGAGAAGAATTGTTGGGACTCACTGCCCAGACAGTGGTCAAGCTAGTTCTCCCTAGTCACCAGTCTCTGGCCACCAAGAACTTCTGTGGGGACCCTGCGCCATTTAGAAATTAAGGACGCTTTAGTAGTTTTCAAAAGAACCAGAAATTAAACATCTAGTCCTGAAAAGGATCTAGAACAGCCTCATGGGGACCCACGTGCACTGAAGGAGAAGGAACATTCTGGCTGGTCTCTTGCCCTCCCTTGGTATGGTTTGTTTGCTTGTGTTTGTCTATAGACACATGGAGTGCTGGGGAACAGATGAATTCATAACCCTTGACACTCTGGGACCCACCTACTTATTTGCCCCTCTGTTCCTTACCCCCATTTCTCCTGAAGGCCCCCTACCGTCCCAGGGCTCGGACATAGTCCCTACTGTCTCAGCACCTATCCTATTTTTCCATACCTTGCTGTTTATACAAAAGGTGCCTTTTGTGTGGCACCTGTGTTGAATGAAATTTACGTTCTTCAAAATCTAGCTCAAATGTCTCCCTTTCTGAGTGTCCTTCCCAGTCTTCCCCATCTGATGTTAGCTTCATTCTACCTGAGCTCTTACAGCCCTGTAGTTACATATCCTTCACATTGTGTTTATGTACCTCTTTCAACACCTGTGAGCAGACTGAGGCAGACCCATGTCAAATCCCCAAACCCATATTCCCAATGCTTCAGAGAAGGTGCCCAGTAATGTTTAATAGTTGAATGTATAAAATAACTGGCCTTGCATAAATAGACCCTCTCATACTTTCAGAAATCTCTGTGCATTCTTCTCTCCATACTTGTTTTTCCTGTGGTATTCTTTGTGTCCCTGTATATAATTCTGGAGTGTAAGAGATACCTATAGCTATTGTTTCTCATGGAAAATAGGAAAGAAAAATTATCATTTGTTGCAGACCTACTCTATTCATCCATCAACTTTATAATCCTGGTGTCCCCTGTATCAGTTGAGTTCAGGCTCCATGCCCCAGAAAATGCAAATTCAGCTGGCTTTAACAATAAGGGAATTTATTATATCTCTTGTAACAGGACATATAAAGCTAGGGTGGCTCCAGGGATGCTGACTTAACAGTATAAACAAGAACCCCTTTCTTTTCTTCTCTGCCAACCTTAGCATATTTTGTTTCTTCTTTGTGCTAAGACTAGTTTACCTCATGGCTACAAAATGGCTGCAGTAAAGCCAAGCATAGCATCATGATATAATAATGATTAAAGGAAAGATAACTTCTCTTCCTTGATCCTCTCTTTAAAATGGAGGACAACTTTTCTTAGAAAATTCCAGAAATTTCCTCTCAAAGCTCATTGTATCATATGACTAAAGGGATTGAGATTACCATGATTAGTTTAAACCAATTAGGATCTCACCTAGAGGCATATGAAAGAGGGGTGCATGCTGGAACAAAATGTGGAAAGAAGGAAAAGAGTAAAATAAATATTCGCCAGGAAACTAGCTGTGTCAGCCACACAGTTGTGGTAGAGAGAATTGTTTTATACCGAATTTTAGGGAGGTTAAGTCACTTTCATAATGTCCCACAGCTGATAAAAATAGCAGTAGGATTCAGATCCAGCTCTAACTCCAAAGCCCATCCATGTACTTTTTTCTGCTGCACAGCTGGACCCAGAGTCAGCCTGCATTTCCCGGAAAAGCCAAAGCCCCCTTTCTTGTGGTGAGCACGTCAGGGGTTGAGGTAATCACCCTGCTTTCCCAAGCCCGACCTTCAGCTGGGCATTTAATCTGTTTATTAAGTTATGACTAATGGCACTGCGAGACACCGAGGGCTGCACACTCAGACCTAGTTTTAGATTGTTAGAGGAGATTCAAGGGATAAACATCATATTCAGATTCTCTGCTGAGGAAATTCAATTGCAGCTCTTTCTCCTTCAGAGTGCAGGGATTGGCGAGGGGCTTCTGCTGGGTCCTGCTCTGGTTTAATAGAAATGAAACCTCCAAAGCAGGAGAGCTGTTTTGGGAAAACAGCCACTAATGCGGCCCCACGGGGCGGGGGCCAGGCCTGAACTGGGCAGTTTGCATATTCACTTTTACAAACAGTTGGCTCAGAGTCAGCAGTTAATGGGATGGGAATGATGTTCCTGTACCAAATCATTTCCTGAAAAAAACATTTCCAATTGCAAACATATCTCAGCCTTTCTTCTCTGGTTTGTTATGTCTCTGTGAGTGAATTAAATAGGCAGGGCAGAGGGGAATGTTTCTGACTGGGGATTTCTCATCTGAAAACATTTTAACAATGATCTACCTGTACAAAGAGAGCCTGTTCAGACCCACCTTTAGGAGTCCTGGCTGCAAATATTGCATTTCTATTTTAGAGATGTAAATACCTCTATATTCACATACTGGCTCTGGCTGTGCGACAGTCTTGGGACAGATGCTTCTTTTCTGTCCTTACACGATGTGAACACATACATGTGCACACACATGTACACATGGGGTCAAGCCAAAATGTACCTTTATGTTTTCCTAAAGGTGAACTGGAATTCTTACATCCTAGACACTGCTTTAGCAAATTCTCCTTCAACTCCCAAGCTGTGCAGTTAAAGGTCTTAACAATTCAACTATTCATTTATTCAACAAATAGCTCTTGAGTGCTTATTATGCATAAGGTATTGTTTTAAGTAGTAATAGTCATAGCATTCTAGCACATAGTTCTTACCAGGCATCAGGCACTCTTCTAACCGCTTTACATAATTAGCTCATTCAGCCTTTTCAACAAGCCAAGGAGGTGAGTAATATTATCACTCCCTTTTTACAGATGGGAAAACTGAGGTGTAAGTGGTTAATGAACTCGCCCAAGGCCACATAGTGAGTGGGGGAATCCTGGATTTGATCTAGGCAGTCCGCTTCCTCTTTGGGGATCTAATAGTGAACAAAAAAGTGGCAGTCTTCCTGCAGCTTACTTTCTGGCCAGGGGAGATAGGTAACAGATGTATGAATGATAATTATTTCAGATCATGATGAATGCTATGAAAAAATAAAACATGGGAGGAAGACAGGGACCAATCACTGGGGTTTTATTCTGAGTATGATGGGAAAGCTTCAGGTGGACGAATGTATGATCCTATTTACATCCTTACATATCATCCTAACTGTGATATAGGTGGCAAATGCTTCAGAAAGCAGTAGACCAGTTAGAAGGTGGTCTGGTCATCCAGGTGAAAGACAAAGGCAGCCCAAAGCAGGATGGTAGTGGTGGACATGGTGAGAAGTGGCTGGAATTGGGCCCTGGTTTGGGGGTAAAGCCCACAAAAATTGCTAATGTAGTGGATGGAAAAGGTAAGGAAAAAGGAGAAGGGTGATTCCTCAGATTTTGGCTTAAACCATAAGTGTATCAGTGGTGGTGCCATTTACCGAAGGAGATAAGAATAGGGGAAGGGCAGGTCTTGTTTTAGTGCTTGCTGGTGGGGGTAAGTGTATTGAAAGTCATGAGTTGTGTTTTGGGTATGTAAATGTGAGATCTCTATTAATAGACCTAAGAGGAGACATGGAGTAAGCCTGGAGCTTGGGATCAGACTAGGGCTGGTGATTTAAATGTGGACCTCATCAGCATTTGGATATAAGGGGACACCATCCAACCGAATTTCCTGTGATGGTGAAAATCTGCCTCTCTGCTGTCTGGTATGGTAGCCATCAGCTACAGGTGGGCCATCGAACACTTGAAATGTGATAGGTACAACTAAGAAATTGTTTTTTTTAATTCATTTAAATTTTAATAGCCACGTATGGCTAATGACTAGCATATTGGACTGCACAGACCTGGGGCACAAAATAGAGAAGGTCCTGGGCAGGAGCTATTTTCTTCAGTGGCCAGTAAGCCCAGCCTTGCACCCACAGTAAGTGTGACTGTATTCCCATTGCTTCCTAAGTAATGGAAATTGTGCCTCTTTGTGAGAAACAACCTGGAAAAGAAAGCAAACTGCTATCCTAGGAGGAATATTAAAAGAAATTACAGAAGTCTAAGGAAGGAATTGTTCTTCACTAGAAAGCAAATGCAATCCTATACTTACAGAATCCTTTAAGCATTGAAAGTGTCACCTAATTGTTTCAGTTATGTTTTATGGGGAGAATTATAGAGAGCAGTGGGTGTCTTTGACTTTGGAGATTCAAGACGGTGACTGTTATCCACCACATGAATGTCAAGAGCCCACGGCGATGGGACTAAATACCAGCTTCATAATGCAAGTTGTGTGTCTTTAGGGTAGAGCTGTTTCACTCTCTTTGTTAGGCAATCTCATTCCCGTCCAACTGCAACCATCAGTGAGTTTGTTAATATGAAAGAACTCTTTGTAAGCAGCTGCCCTGTGCTTGAGAGTTCTTGCAAGAATAAACTGCCAATTGGTGAGGCCCGAGTCAATAAAAATATAAGATGGGACATTGCAGCTGCCATACTAGCTCTTTGAGAACCTTTTGGTGACCAATGCCTCCAGAGAAAATGGTCTTTCTGTGCTCAATTGTGAAAAGTAATTATCCTAACTGGAATTGAATAGAGGTAAGGGAATTTTAAGTCACTGCTTTTAGGAGGGGTATGTAAGGTTAGCACTCAGCAAGTGTCCATCACACAACTCGTTTTTGAGACAGGAATATTTTTTTATTATGAACCAAGACTTCATATGGGGGGTGGGGGGTAGAAGAGAGCAGGCTGGAAGTCTTTAGTGGTCACTGACCCCTTTTTGTTTTTCTTAAGCAAAGTGGAATTGTAGGTTTCTGGGATTGGAAAGCTGTAAAAGAACTTCCTGGTCATCCAGTCGACATCTTTATGTGCAGCTGAAGAAATGGGCTTAGGGAAGTGAGGTTCTTCTGAGAGCTGAAGGGGCTGGGCCACAGCCAAGGGAAGAGGCCAAACTGAAGCGTTCACAGCCCCAGCTGGGGTGGGGTGAAGGAGGAAGGGAGGATAATCAGAAAAATACTCAGGGAAACCAGATCAGCAGAGGAGTTGGAGGAGGGTTGAGCCAAGGCTGGAAATGGTGTGCAGCACAAATGTGGTCTCAGCATGGAGACCTTGTTCACCAGGCAGCAAGCCCTTGAGGGAGGGGGCAGGCAGGAGGCAAAAGACAGACTTCAGACGTCAGGGCCCATCTTGCTCCATTTAGTTCCAAGGTCGTTCGTGAGAGGGGGCAAAGACGTCCCTATCACCCCAGGGAACCCAAGTGAGGTGACAGAAGTGATGAGATGATGGGGACAGTTCCGTCCTTTTGGCAAGGAGAGGCAGGGAATCCACTGCAGACTCAGTAACAGTTGCCACCTAGCAGTGGTTTTGTTTTGTGTTCCACCTCTGTCGTCAGTGGGGTGCGCTGTAACCTGTGCTTCCATTTTGTTGCAGTATCCGAGCTTCAGGAGGAGGGCATGAACGCCATCAACCTACCCCTCAGCCCCATCCCCTTCGAGCTGGACCCTGAGGACACGATGCTGGGTAACTGGGACTCTTGTTCTCTGGCTTAGCCTAATGTTGTCAAGTGGAACCCCACTGACTTCCTTTTCTTTTTCAAGAGGAGAATGAAGTGCGAACAATGGTGGATCCAAACTCACGCAGTGACCCCAAGCTGCAAGAACTGATGAAGGTGAGAAAAAATTACAAGGGGCTCCAGGTGCCTCCTGGCCTCAACAGGCATCTCTGGACCTCCTGTTCTGTGCAGGCACCACATGAGCCACTGCCGAGAGAATGAAAAGTCAGGGTGGGCTGTGTCCTCAGGCAGCTCATGGTCCAGTAGGTGGACATCTAAATTTAACAAAGTAGAATGGGACAAATGCCCAAAGAATGGCATTGGTCACAAGTGTCAGAGAAGTTAGTGCAAATAAGCTCACATTTGCCAGGCTCTTAGTGTTGGCATGTTCCCTTCACTGCTCTTCTCAAGACCCTCAGAAACACCGTGGGCAATAGGATCTAGCATCATCCCCATTTTACAGATGAGGAAAGTGAGTCTTAGAAAAGCCAAGTAGTTTATGGTCACAGCTGCACAGAGGAGGTGGAATTCCATCCAAAATAAATGAGATTAAATGAAATATTATATACTTGGCACAGGGGCTGGCAGGTGGTCACCCCTTAAAAGAGTTCATTTTATCCCCGTTCAGATTTCCCATCCTGTGTTTTTCTTCAACTTTACCAAGCTGCACTTAAAATGAGACAGAAAGGCACTGGATGCCCAAGTGATTCATTCAGAATACAGATCCAAATACATCATTTTCCTTCCTGCTCAAAACCTGTGTGTAGTTTCCTATCAACTGCAGGCTGAAGCCCACACTACCTAATCCTCAGTTTTAGAGGCAGAAAATCAGAGGCTCAGAGCAAGTAACTAGCTGGTCACAGACAGATTCATATAGATCACAGGGGTCCACACATCAGTTAGTGTAATGCTGAGCTTTCACCCCCAGTTTAAAGCTTGTACCTTTGCCTGGTAGAGAGCCACACACAGCCAGACCTGTGTGAATGGTGCCTGCCCTTAGCTTAAGAAAAGGTAGGGGCCAGAAGATGTGAGCAGGGACAGTGGGGTCACCAGCACGAGAAGGGCTTACACGTGAAAATTAACAGGGCCGCTGGGGCTCACAGTCACAGCTAGTTGTCCACATGCTGGGTTATGTGGATAGTCCTGCTGCTGTCAAAACCTGATGCTCGTTTAGATTTTAATAGTCTGGGATAAGAAAGCTAGTGATAAGAAAGTAGCCCGTGACTCTTCTCTTATTCCCTCTCTGTAGGTATTAATTGACTGGATTAATGATGTGTTGGTTGGAGAAAGAATCATTGTGAAAGACCTAGCTGAAGATTTATATGATGGACAAGTCCTACAGAAGCTTTTTGGTATGTAAGCTTTTTGAACGTTGCCTGGATGTCTTTAAAATGCAAGTGGATGGATCACCTACTCCCAGTTAGAAGGCGCTGTTCTCAGTCACCGCAGTGCACCTGCAGTGTGGTGTGAACATGTAGCATGTGAGAAAGCAGACCGGCAGGACCTTTAGGTGTCTTCTTAGAATCTGTTTATGTGAATAAATTACAAGGAAAGTCTCAATGACCAGATGGGGCTCCTCCCTGAGTAGAGGGTCATCCCCTAGGTAGATGAAAAGATTCCACAGTATGGTGGAAAATGTGTCTCACCCTCTACAGAAAAGCATATACTTGTGGCCTCAAGTAGGTATACTCACGTGTGCATGGAGGTGTGTATGTGTTTGCATTTCTCAGTCACCTACAGTGTGTGTATAGCCATGAGTACGTGTCTCTGTGGTCTGCGGACCTGTGTGTGCCCCTCTGTGCAGCCCTCTCTCCGCTGGGTACAAGTATGTGTCCCTGTGACACTTGGCCGATTTGAGGCTGTAGGTGTGCTGCCTCTGGAAAGGTATGTATCCCTGTTCACAGCTGTTCATGGGAAAATGTGAGGCCATGGGGTAGAGAAAGAATCCAGGGGTGATCTTAGTGCTGAAAGGACAAACTGGTTTGAATGACTTCGCACTTTGCCTCACTGTTCTGCATGTCCCTTGTTCCTGCCCCCTCAGCACCTCACCCCAGGCTCATCCACTTTCCTAAAGATCTTTCCTCCCCTCTTCCTCGTCACTCCTCCAAGGCCCATCCCTTTATGCTCAAGATGCTCTCCTGCATCCAGCCTTCCTGCCATTTTCACTTGTCTGAACTACTGAAAAAACTCTGAACCCACCTTTGCCTCCCGTCTCACCTCCTCCAACCCATGCCCCACGCATGTCACAGAGGAACCTTTTCAAATCGCAAGTCTGATCTTGCCAGTACTTGCTCTCCACTACCTGTGGGACAGAGCCCAGGCCCGCCGTTCACACTCCGCTCAAACATTTCATCATCTGACCCCGAGCTGTCTTTTCAGCTTCACCTCCGGCTGCTCACATACATGGCTGGTGCCGTGTAAAGTTCTAGGAATAGCGCTGACACCCCATGAGTGCCCAGAAACTGCTTTCACCATTTTCTCTGGTGGTTTCGTTATTTCTCTGAATGCCATGCTCCATGATTACATATGTCATGCACATTAACACCTCTGTACTTTTGCCCATGCTGTTTATTCCTTCTGCTCTGAGGTTCTTCCTCTGTCCTCAAGGCAAATCACTATTTCGATCCTTCCAATCTCTAGAATCAATTCAATGTATCTGCTGTCATGCTTGCATGTGACAACACAGTCACATGTAGACGCAACAGTCCTGCAGTCTTCAATGTTCTCTCAGGTACAGACACACATACACACAAGGGACATGCAGGCCTTTATGGTAAGACATTCCATGTTGTTTGTAGCTGTTTGTATGGATGTATGTGGGCTTCTCAAGGGCAAAAACCATGTCTTCATTTATCCATCTGTTATTTATCCAGTCTTCTCCAGGACAAGCAGTTTGCCTAGCACTTAGTTGATGTATACTGAATGAATGAATAATATAAAATCTAGTAATTTCCAGGAAGCTAAACTGATTTGGTACTCAAACATCAGTGTTAATGAGTAACAATATTTAAAGGCTTATAAATGCAAATGAACACAGAGAGGAAAAGAAAAAGCTTTGGCACATGTAGATGTAGAAGAGCCTGGAGCCTCACTGAGCGTCTCTCAGTCACTGTAGCTTTTAACACCTCAGCAAATTCCCAGCCAGGATCTCAAGCTATCTTGAAATGTTCTACGCTGGGCTTTCAAAACAAGGGTGGAACATGGCCAGGAAGCGATCTTGTCTCTGGGAACCACCGGAGAACTAACCAGCATCACACCAGTCCTCAGTGCCTGGCTCGAGGATACAGGCAGATCCCACTGGTTCAGATCTCCACCTCTGTGTGCAAAAGGCAATGCTGCTTTGTCACCTCAAGCTTAGACTCTTTGTGGATCTCAGGCTGCACAAGCACATTCAAAAGCTACAGGCGGGCTACCCAGGTGGAAAGAACCAGTTTGTAATTGAAAATATGCATCAGGAGCCCCTGGGAGGGATCAGTCTGGAGATAGAGTTTTGCGTGACCCCTCTGACCTTTAGTTACGCTCTGGCTATTTTTCTGCCTGCCTTCTTTCCTGACTGAGCTTCTCAAAAGCATGTTTGGCACTCACTGTGTCTGCTTCCCCTTCACTAATCATTCCCTTCCCAGGCACAGGCTGGGCACCACTCCACGTTTCCTTCCAAGGGCACCAATGCAAATTCTGTCTCCTCTTACTCTGTGGCACTTGTCATCACGGAACCTCTCCTCCCCCGCTCCCAGCCTGGTGCTCCCTGTGATCTCATGTTTTCCTGGGACCTTCCACCTCTTCCACCTCTGACACCTACTTCTCCGTCTTCATACACTCTTCCTGTAACGGTTGGGATGTCTCAATCTTCCATGCTTGGCCCTCCTCTTTTTCTTTCATGTCTTCCCCCTGGATATGACAACTACTCCTACAGTTTTAGCCATTAACTATATGATACAGATTTGAGAGCAGTTATCTCCAGAACAGCTTTCTCTGAAGCGATATAAGGCATGTCTTTCCAACATGCCTACCTGGATGTCACACCCTGTAACCAACCTGCCCCACAAATCCATTCTTTTTTCCACTTTGATGAATGATTTTATGACCCCTTAGCCAGCTGCTCAGATTAGAAACCTAGGAGTCATTCTGGATTGCTCCCCTGTCCCTCATAGTCTGTTAGTCACCAATTCTGACAACTGTAATCCCATATATAATGCATCAACCCATCCCATCCCAATCAGGTAGTATGCATGGGGCACTGAGAAAAGCGCCTGGCTCCCTAGGTGCTAGGTCAGTGCGCTTTCACCACTGCCCGCCAGCCCCACCCCCACGAAGCCACCTTAGCTCAGAATCTCATCATTTTTCTTAGCTTCTCTGGCTCCCAAATCCTTTTCTCTGTTATGCTGCTTCCTGCTCTGGTAGCGCTCTGAAGGTCTTCCAGATGTTCATTGTAGTTCACTATTTGTCCTCACACTTAAACACACCCATAGGCCATTTGTCAGTGTTCCTTTATTTTGTATGTTGAGCTACCTTTAGACTCAGCAGCAGTCCAGGGAGAGTACAGAGTGTTCCTGTCTCCCTTTGCCCAGCTTCCTCTAGTGTTGACATCTTACCCGAAGGACAAGTATCAAAACTAAGAAATCAACCTCTGTACAATGCTTACTGAAATTACAGAATTTAGATATTGTCAGTTCTAGGATCTAACCCAGGACTCCAGCTTGCGTTCAGTTCTCATGTCTCCTTGGTCCTCTCCAGTCTGTGACGTCTTTCCTGACCTTGGCACATTTGAAGAGGACTGATTTGTTATTTTGTAGAATGGCCACCAATTTGGGTCTGTCTGATGTTTTCTCATGATTAGATAGGATTATGGTTATACATTTTAGGGAGGAATAACACGGAAGTGATGTGTCCTTGGTATGTCATGTCAGGGAGTACCTGATGTTAATGTGTCTTATCCTTGGTGATGTTGACCTTGGATCCGGTGATGCCTGCCAGATTTATTCACTGTAAAGTTACTGTTTTTCTCTTTGTGCATAAAGGGAGATACTTTATGCAAATACCTTATTTATCCTTAAACCATCTCATTTATTACTGTGGTGTTCTAGAGGTTTTCTGTTTTCCTTATTCCATGTTTATTCATTGGAATTCTTAGGAAAAGTCCCTTGTCCCCATTTATATCAGTTTGGACACAAGGATACTTATTTTATACGTTAGCTTATAATCCAATACTATCATCATCCTTCTTTTGCTAACATAACTCTAGCCTTGACCCCTGGGAGCTCCTTCAGGTCAGCTCATGGACACTTCCACATGCCGCCCATACTTTTTTTTCTCTTAGCGCTTCCTTACTTTATGGCTTCATAAGATGCTTCAGGCTCACCTTATATTTTGCTTACTCTGGCCCTGAAATCGACCACTTCTCCAAGAAACCCTGATTTCTTTTGTTACAGAATGGTATTTATATGGTCATATTAGTGAGAGTTTTCAACTTGAGAGCTTTTATCTGTACGTCAGTATGGTACTATTACCTGGTGGTACTAAGATAAATCAGGTATGATCACTTCCAGAAATTTAGCTTCATACTGTACTGGGGCTGGGCAAGGAAAGTAAGAGGGGGCCAAGTTTGGGGTTAGTAAACCAATTATGAAACACTGGCACTTAGAAGAAGACAGAAATGACATGGGGACCTCCAGGAGTCCAGATACACTGAGTCACAAGCTTGGATATGACTCTGGAATCCAAGAAGCTGTGTTGATGTTGTGGAGCAAGGACTTAGAACCTAGAAATGAACAAGCCGCTGAGGGGGGCGCTCTTGGTGACAGGTTGTGTTTTTTTCATTGTCAGGGTGGACACAAGTAGTGAGCATCCCTGAGGTGACAAGCAGACTTGGCTGTAAAGCACCGGCTGGGTGTTATCTGATCACGAGTTCTGGGAGAGGAGCGTCTTACCTGGTTCTCCTTTGTGTGGCCAGATGCCACTTGCTCAGCAGCAGTATCTGGTCTGCTGATCTTTCTCAGAGCCTAGGCACATCTGGAAGGTTCTCCTGGCACAGCCTCTGCCCAGTCCTCCTTTCTGAGCTGCCTAACCCCACTGCCACTCTTCTCTGGGTCTTCCCTCTTGCCCTGGCTACAGATCTGAGTTTAGGTTTTCCTGAAAGCAGATACTGAGACAAGGACTTGCGTGGAAGACTTTTAGATGGGAGGAGGTCTTAGGAAGTACAAATAATCACAAGGGGAAGAGACAAATGCCACCTATGAAGGGTGCATTAATAAGGAAGGCAGTTCTGTTTGCAACCAGGGCTCAGTCCCAGAGGGAGGGAGAGGGGGGCTCTGAAAAACCAGCTGACAACACATCTCAGAATTAGAGTTTCCAGGACAGGGAAGCAGGGGCATTTATCTGACAGCTCCCGACACCATGTGGTTGAAGATTGCTTGTGCAGGAATTTTAAAATTCAAGGTTGGACTTCTGGTAGAGGTAGAGAGGGCCTCAGGGCCAGAGAGAGAGAGCCGTCAGGGTGCTAGGAGCTGCTCCTCATGACCCTAGCTGTTTCTCTGTACCACTGGTATCGCTGCCAGAGAAAAATCAGATGCTGGACGCTCGGGCCTCTTCATGATGTCTGCCCAGTCCTTCCACACTTCAGACCAAAAGCTTCTCAACTCCCAGTATGAACAAGTAGTTACTCTTTACTCTAGGCCAAAAAGTTGCCTTATTTTTAATCCCAGGAATAGCTACTTCTATCATTTCCTTTGAGCATGGACCACATGCAAGTTTGCTTATAATGTGTTTTATTTGATTGATTATTGTTTTTGAACATGTGCTGGGAAGAGGAGAGACCTATTTTGAGGGACAAAAGTCATAGACTTTTCCTTCTGGTTTTCATAATGTATATGTGTAAAACAGAGTATCTTTTTCAGGTGTGAGACCAAGAAGGGTCCCTTGGGTATAAGGATTCTACAGGAGGTTTTTGTTTGTTTGCTTTGGTGTGTATATCTTTTCCCCTGATAGACCCAAAAGAGTACCTCTTTCACTGACCTTAGTCTATTCCATTTGATTTGCTGTACTTTAACTTCTTAGTTAAGGGATATAAAAGTAAATATGTCACAGTGCTGCCTTAAAGTAACTCACTACCTGATAATACAGTGGGTGTGGGATGCCAAGTAGGAGTTTAGGAGAAGTATCATGAGAGAGGGCGCTTACTGAATGGGGCCTTATGAAAATAACATTCTAGTCAGCACAACAAAATGTCACTGATAAGCTCATTGGTTTCATTGTGAGTGGACAAAGTGTGGTGTTGTGTGGTAGAGACAGGGAGAGTGTGGGTTGATGATCATTAGAATTGGTTGAGTGGGATGTGTGACTAACAGAGAAAATGAGACCCAGCATCCAGATCTTGGTTTCCTAACACTGTTCTCCAATAATAGAAAAATCATAGGAGAATTGGAGAACCAATAGAAACTGGAAAATTGGCAGACTCTAGGACCAGAGCAGGGTATAGAGAAGGATGAGCCTAGAGCATCTTACAATGCCAAAAATAGGTGCTGAGGAAAATATATCTGTGGGGAAACATGTTGAAAGTGTTCAGGCCCAACCTATAATAGCTCACAGTGGCTAATGGAAGAATTTGGGGAAAATGAATAACAGTAGTACTGGATTAAAAACCCAAAGTCTAAAATAAGTACCCTTAAGTCAATATTGGTATAAATAAATGAGGGAAAGGAGCAATTCCAAATAATTTATATAGTTGCAACCCCTTCAAGGAGGTAGGTTAAACCCCCACCCCTTGAGTGGACTGCATTCCAATGATTAGGGTATAGAGTGGAGGAAGGTAAGTAGATTTAGTGGAGAAACATGGTACGGACACGTTGCCGGCAGTAAGTCATGTTGACAGCATGTACCCTCCATGTGATGTGATGTAAAGGGCACTTCATCTCTGTAGTCTTCCTCCCCCAAAACCCAATCTAATCATGAGAAAAACACAGGCCTGTCAAGGTCATGAAAACTTAGGAAAGTCTGAAACAGTGTCACAGAACAGAGGAGACAGGGAACAAGAGGTAAAACTGGGTTCGGGATATGCAGGAACTGTCTGAACTACCATTTCAGCTTTTCTATGAATCTAAAATCCATTCCAAAATGAAAAATGTATTTAAAAAGAAAGAAGATGAGCCTGCGTCAGAGAGGACCTTGAGCTAAGAATTTTAAACTACGTTCAGTGGGTAGTGGTAACTGCTATGAGCAAAGTGACATATCAGAAATGGAGCTTTAAGAAGATGACATTGCTTAGAGAAACTCCAGCAAAACATTTATTTGCAAGATAATGATGGTGTCAAACTAGAGGAATGACAGTATACATGGGGAAAAACTTTGAGAGAACCTCTTGACGTAGGTAATGAGCAGCTAAGGAAACCAGGCTGACTCTAAGGGGTGGGTGTTCAATGGATTCCATGATCCCCAGTGGGAGCAGCATCTTGAAGGGTTTGATCAAATTGGTTTTAGGCTGAAGTAGCAGCTATGCTAAGATTGAAAGAGGAATGAAGAGAAAGAAGATCTGAGGCCCAATCTTGGTTCTACTACTAAAGCATTTCTCTGCACCTCAGATCACTTCTGTAAAATTAGGAAGACAGCCTATAGATCCTTAGGGCTGAGCTGTCCATTATAATATCCTTTAACCACATGTAGCTATTAAAATAAATTTATTTACTTAGTCACATCAGTTATATTTCAGGTGCTCAATAACCAAATGGGTCTAGTGGATACCATATTGGATAAGGTAGAAGTGAACATTTCTGTCATAGAAGTTCCTTTGGACAGCAGTACTCCAAGGTGTCCCTGCTGTAGTAGTCTTTGATGCTAGGATGGTTGAAGATAATGTTTACTGCTATTCTTAAACTGGAGAAGGCATTTCTGGTCTCTGAAAAGCTCAAACTGGTTGAAAATATTTTGTCATTAGTTTATTTATAAGTATTAGAGATGTTCTGTAAGTAAAAACCAGGGTACAGAGTTGTGCATACATTATGTCAGTGTGTGTGTGTTAAGGGATACATCTAATGTTTGAGTATGTAGAGAGCAGAATATATCTAGAAGTAGTCATGAAAAACGTTCTCTCTAGAATGGGACTACGGAAGTTGGGACTGTAAGGAGAAAATAGAACTTAATTTTCACATCTTGAACTTTTACCATGCTTATATACTATCATATAAAAGGAAGTAAAGTACATAAATTTGAGTAGCAAAACTGAATCTATCAGATGTCAAACAGCAATTGATACATTTCAATGGTTATTCTAAGTTTTATATAATGGTCTTTCAACAGTGAACATATTAAATAGTGAAATATCAAAGACATGGTATTAGGAACAAGTCAGAGATGATAGCTGTCACCACCACTATAAGTGTTTTAGACATAATGCAACAAAACAAGAAATAAATTTTTGCATCCAATATCATAGCTAACTAGATGTTCAAAAAAATCTCTTGGTACTGCACACTTTAAAAATCTGGATAAGCCTTTAAAAATATATTTTAGTATTGCGTGGCTAAATTGGTGTGGAAGTAAAGAAAATTATTCTGATGCCAAAACAACAAGAAAGGGTAAATCCAGTAAGATAAGTGTAAATTTCCAATAGCCTTTAGCTTGAGGTTTAATGGGTCACACATGCAACATCAGGAGACAAAGCCTTCCTGGAGCAGGAAAGGGGATCAGATCAGAGACCCTTCAATAAAGCCAGGGTCTCTAAAGGGCAGCACTTTCAGTGGATAAGCTAGAAAATCTTGCCCAACAGAAAGGTAGTAAGGATAAATGTCACAACCTTGGATATGAGTGGAACAGAAAAAACAATGTCTGCACTTGATAATTCCTTATTGAATGTCTGTACTCACACAGATTTAGGGCTAGGATTCACATGGCTTTGAAAGGTCCAAATTGAAAATGTAGTTAAAAGTTGTCCCAGGTCACCAGTGCTCCCTGTGGGAAAAGCAAATATGTCCTTTTAGAGGAATGAACTTTAAATCCAGGCCACAAAGAACTCCCAGAGAAAAAATTCCAAGGAAAATGAGCTCAAAACCAGAAATCATCAAACACATGGGAAGCAAGCTACCATGAGCATCAACAGAAACTGTAGATTCCCTCAAATGCTACAGATATTAGCAACTGGAATATAAAATATGTTCACTATGTCAAAAGGTTTTAATAGATGATGAAAGAAGTATCAAAATTGGACAGGTAGATGTGAACCAAACAGAAGTTACAGAAATGAAAAAATAAGTAAAATGAAATTAGAAAACTCAATGGATTAGACACAGATGAAGGAATTGGTGAACTGAAAGATGGCAGTGAAGAAATTATCCAGAATGTACTATAGAGAGACAAGGTGTGGAAAGTAATAGAACTAAAAGAGATTATTCTAAGAACATCCAACACAGGGCTAATTGGAATTCTAGCAAGAGAAAAGAAAGAGAATGGAGCATAAGCAATATTTATAGATGTACTAAAAAAGAATTTTGTACATTTGATGAAAGATCTGAATTCTCAGATTCAAGAAGCTTAGGAAACCCTAAACAGGAAAAATAACAAGGAATCTATACCTACACCCTTCATACCTTCAAACCTGAGAACACTGAAGACAAAAAAGTGACTAAGAGGAGAGAGAAAAGATTACCTACAAAGGAACAAGAAACTGAAAGCTGTCTTTCATCTGAAACAGTAACTAAAAGATATTGAAGTGAAATCTTCAAAGTGTAGAAAAATTTGTTGACGTATATGTTTATATCCAGCAAAAAACCTGTTTTAAAGGCAAAACTGAAGGTATGTTAAACAAACATAAACTAAGAGGGTTTACTACCAGTAGACCCTCCTTAAAAGGAATTTCAAAAGGGTGTACTCTGGGAAGAAGGAAAATGAACCCCAAGGAAAGATCTTAAATACAACAAAAAATGATGAACAGTGATCACCATGGTGGTAGATTGAAGCAATGACTGAATGAATATAAATCACAATAAAGTCTCATTAGTTAATTTTAAAAAGATAGAATCCTAGACAGTTTTTTAGCACTGAAGTCAGAGTGTGATTGGAGACAAAGTATATATTAAGGTTCTGTTATGTTAAATTTTATCTACATGATAAATTTTCTAGGGTAGACTCTAAAATAATTAGAGTGTATATTAGTAATGGGGAGAAAATGAAATGAGAGGGAATGGGAACATCAATCCAAAAGAACGCAAGGATGATGAGGGATAAAAAAAAATCAGAAAAGCAGAAAAACAGAATGTTCAAAATAAGTTGGTAGATGTGAATCCAACTATATTGATAAGCCAAATACAAATTGACTTTGTCAATTTAAAAGACAAAGGTTGTTAGACTAGATAACAAAATGAAGTCTTGCTATATGCTATTTACAAGAGACAGTCTTAATATATGAGGACACAGAAAGGTTGAAAGAAAAAGAGTGCAAATAATTATATATACTAATTTGTAAAAAGTTGGGGTAACTAACCTCAAACAAAATAGACTTTTAAGACAGAAAGCATTACTACAGAGAGCCTCTACATAGTGATGAGACTAGAGTCACTAAGAAAATACAGACTGTTTAAACCTAAATACATTTTTGTGCAAATATATAAAAATATAAGTGACAGAATTACAGAAAGAACTTGACAAGCCTGCCATCACATATTTTTAATATATTTCTCTTAGAAACATTTTTTTAAAAGTTCATAAGAATAGAGAAGTTTTTGACAATGCCATTAACCAGCCATACCCCAAAACTGGAGTATTTTCATTCTTTTCAGCTGATAGAGAACACTTACAAAACTTGGCTATGTCCATAAAGTAATCTCAACAAATTATTGTACAAACCGAAGTCCCTGACCATGATGCAATAAAGAAGATCTTTTTAACTCCATATATTTGGAAATGCAAATAGAGTAATTCAGGAATCATATTGGAAAGATTATTTTATGTATTCTAATTCTTTGAAGGGTGGTTACATTAATATAATATGATATCTATGGCAACTGTATTCATTAGAACATCTCAGTTTATTCAGTCATTGAGTGAGTTTATTCTGCCCTGTCTTGATACTTCAGAACTTTTTTAATACCATTTCATTGTTTTCAAAAAACAATCTCTCCAAAAGCATATTTGATGCTAACTTCAAAAACTGAAAGATTAAAAAAATAATCCTGTTTCAAAATCATGCGTGCTACTTTATAACAAGTTAAACTAACAATGAACAATTTGCAAAACTATGGAAACAGTATCCTGGAGGAATAAAATTTCAGCAATACAAAATTTTCAGAGAGCTAGCTGCAATTAGCCTACTGAAGAGAAAGGGAGGAAAACCAGGAGTCTTGAGAAAGAAATTATCTTTAAATCCTTATTAACACTCAGTGAAATGCTTATTTAGCTACAGGAATATATGAGTAGATCTTTTAAATTTTAAGGGTTGAATATTTTAGAAACAAAATAGGGGGCAGAAATAGCAGAAGAGGTTCTCAAATCTTTTTTAAAATGTCATAAAATTGAAATAAGTGACCTAAGCTTACAAGACAGAGGTAACCATGTTTTATCTTATTTGCATACCCAGGGAATGGTAAATTGTTCTACTTCGGGGATAGATAAGCAGACCGATCCCAGAAGGCTGGAGGTGCTATGAGACCAAAGAAAGAGGCTGGCAAGTCCATCTCGTATATAAGTTTATTGAGTGTAACTTACCTACAAAAGCTTGTCCTGAGCAACTGCAGGATGCTTAGATCTCAGTACTGCTTTGTGTTTAGGGAGGCTAACTTATATAGACAAGGAGAAAGGGTCTCTGTACAGGGGGGCCATGTTTGTGTTTAGCCAAAGCAGGGACTGATGTATTGACCTTATCTATGGAATGTTCTCTATTAGTAGCACATAAAGGATGTGGGGAGGGGGAGGTGAGTCAGTCAGTGGTCACCACGACAAATTTGTCAGGATGGCGTTACTCTTGCTCACAGACAGACTCGAACAAATAAGAATAAGGGGATTTGGTGAAATGACTCTATTCAAGAAGAAAATCTGTAAGGCAACAGCTGTTTCTCTTTTTTATCAGCAATAATCAGTTGGTAATACACAAATTCACAAAAACATTTATTGCGACTTTATTACAAATAGGAAAAGTGTGAGATATAACCTGATTATCTATTGGAGAATGGCTGAATAAGTTGTACCTGTAATATATTATCACTATAACTCATTCTTTTTTAATTGCATATGTACTGACAGATACTCATGATATATGCTTAAGTGAGACATATCATACAGAGAAATAGAGACTAAAAAGACAGATGGATAAAACTAAGAGCTGGTTCTCCAAAAAGATAAACAAAATTGACAAACCTTTAGCTAGACTCACCAAAACAGAGAAGAGACTCAAATAAATAGTCAGAAATGAGAGAGAAGACATTACAACTAATACCGCAGAAACACGAAAAATCATGAGAGATTACTATGAACAATTATATGCCACCAAATTGGACAACCTAAAAGAAATGGATAAATTCCTGGAGACATACAACTTGCCAAGACTGAGTCACAAAGAAATAGAGAATCTAAATAAGCAGTTACTAGTAAGGAGAAGAATTCACCAGTGAAGCCATCTGGTCATAGTCTTTCATTTATTGGGAACTTTTTGATTACTGATTCAAACAATTAAAGAATAATTCCAATCTTTCTCAAACTGTGCCCAAAGATAGAAGAGAAGGGAATACTACCAAACTCATTTTACTCATTATCCTGATACCAAAACCAGACAAGGATGCCACACAAAAAAATTACAGCAATATCCCTGATGAATATAGATACAAAAATCCTCAACAAATTATTAGCAAAATAAATTCAACACTACATTAAAAGAATCATACATCATGATCAAATGAGATTTATCCCAGGAAATGCAAGGATGGATCAGAATCCAAAAATCAATCAATGTGATATACCATATTAACAAAATGAAGGATAAAAAACATAGTTATGTTCAGAGATGCAGAAAAAGCATTTGACAAAATTCAACATCCATTTATGATAAAAATTGTCAACGAAGTGGGAATAGAGGGAACATACCTCAACATAATAAAGGCCTAACATGACAAGCCTTTGGCTAACATCATACTCTATGGAGAAAAGCTAAAAGCTTTTCATCTAAGATTGGGAACAACGCAAGGATGCCCACTCTAGCCACTTTTATTTAACATAGTATTGGGAGTCCTATCCAGAGAAATTAGGCAATAAAGTCTTCCAAATGAAAAGAAGGAAGACTGTTACTATTTATAGATGGCATTGCATATAGAAAACCCTTAATACTCCACCAAAAACTGTTAGAATAAACAAATTCAGTAAAGTTACAGGATACAAAATCAATATACAAAAATCCATTGTATTTCTATACACTAATAATGAACTATCAAAAAGAGAAATTAAGAAAAAAAATTCCACTTACAATCTCATCAAAAGGAATAAAATTGGAATAAATTTAACCAAAGAGTGAAAGACCTATACATTGAAAACTAAAAGATGCTGGTGAAAGAAACTGAAGAAGACACAAATAAATGGAAAGATACTCCATGCTCATCGACTGGGAGCATATTAAAATGTCTATTTACCCAAGGAAATCTACAGATTCAATGCAATCTCCATGAAAATTCCAATTGCAGTTTTCACAGAAATAATCCTAAAATTTGTGTGGAACCGCAGAAGACCCTGAGTAGCCAAAGCAATCTTAAAAAAGAACAACAAAGCTAGATGGCATCAGGCTCCCTGATTTCAAACATTAGTTCAAAACTATAGTATTCATTACCCAAAGAATACAACTTCTCAGATTGAAAAAGCACTTTTTACAATAGCCTATGTTTATCACAGCACTTTTTACAATAGCCAAGATATGGAAACAACCTAAGTGTCCATCAGTAGATGAATGGATAAAGAAGATGTGGTACATATACACAATGGAATACTATTCGGCCATAAGACAGAAACAAATCCTACAGTTTGCAACAACATGGATGGAGCTGGAGGACATTATGCTCAGTGAAATAAGCCAGGCAGAGAAAGACAAATGCCAAATGATTTCCCTCATTTGTGGGGTATAACAATGAAGCATAACTGAAGGAACAAAATGGCAGCAGACTCAGAGACTCCAAGAATGAACTAGTGGTTACCAAACGGGAGGGGTGTGGGAGGGCAGGTGGGGAGGGAGGGAGAAGGGGACTGAGGGGTATTATGTTTAGTACATATGGTGTGGGGGGGTCACAGGGAGAACAGTGTAGCACAGAGAAGGCACATAGTGGATCTGTGGCATCTTGCTGCACTGATGGACAGTGAGTGCATTGGGGTGTGGGTGGGGACTTGATAATATGGGTAAATGTAGTAACCACATTGTTTTTTCATGTGAAACCTTCATAAGAGTGTATATCAATCATACCTTAATAAAAAAATTTAAACAAAAAGCTATAGTATTCAGAACAATATGGTATGGGCAGACATAGAGATCAATGGAACAGAATCAAGAGCCCACAAATAAAGCCACACATATATCATCAATTAACTGATGACAAAAGAGCCAAGAACATAGTTTCTTCAATAAATGGTTGTGGGAAAACTGGACAGCTCCATGCAGAAGAATTAAACTGGACTGTTGTCTTATACCACACACAAAAACTAACTAAAAAGGGATTAAAGACTTGAACATAGACCTGAAATCATAAAACTCCCAAAGAAAACTAAGCAGTAAGCTCCTTGACATTGGCTTGGCAATGACTTTTTTTTTTTATTTGACACCAAAAAAAAAGGCAACAAAAGCAAAAATAAACAAATTGGGACTACATAAAACTAAAAAGCATCTACACAGCAAAGGCAACCATCAACAAAATGAAAAAACAACTTCTGATTGAAAAAAAATATTTGCAGATCATATCTGATATCCAAATATATAAAGAATTCATGCAACAAATATAAAAAAAAAACAGTCTGACCAAAAAATGGGCAAAGGACCTGAATAGACATTTTTCCAAAGAAGACATACTCATGATCAACAGGTACATGAAAAGGTGCTCAGTATCGCTAATCATCGGAGAAGTGCAAATCAAAACAACAGTGAGGTATCTCACACCTATTAAAATGGCTATTATCAAAAAAAAATATCAAGTGTTGGCAAGGATGTAGAGAAAAGGGAACCCTCCTACACTCTTGGTGGAAATGTGAATTTGTTCAGCCACTATGGAAAACAGTATGAAGGTTCCTCAAAATAATCAAAAATAGAACTACCATATGATCCAGCAATTCCACTTCTGGGTATTTATCCAAAGAAAACAAAAACACTAACTCAAAAAGAATATGCACCCCTATGTTCATTGCAACATTATTTACAATAGCCAAGATATGGAAACAATCTAAGTGTTCATGGATGGATGAATGGATAAAGAATTTGTGCGGAATGTGTGTGTGTGTGTATACACAATGAATATTATTTGGCTCAAAAAACAAATGAAATCTTGCCATTTGCAACAAAGTGGATAAACCTCTTGAGGGCATTATATTATACTGAGTGAAGTAAGTTAAAGACAAATACCATATGATCTCACTTATGTGTGAAATCTAAAACAAAAAAAACCCACCTAAGCTCATAGATACAGAGATCTGATAAGGGTATCCAGAGGCAGTTGGATGGGGGTAGGAAAAAATGTGTGAAAAGGTACAAAAACAAAGAAAGAATGAGTTATATCCATATATATTGATGTAGAAACATAATCATGATATATGAGTAGAAAGAAAAGTAGCAGAAAAATATATACACTGTAATTGCACTTTCATTATCAGAGAGAAATTTGTGTATTATAAAGAGATACACCCAAAACTCTTAATAAGGGTTACTTCAAGATATTCTCTCTACTCAAATCCCATAATACCAAAGTCAATGCCTAAAGTACAACATCCAACAACAATAATTAAAGGCAAAAAAATAAACCCAAAGCATAATAACTGAAACAGAGAAAAGTAAAGTAGAATTATTTTCTAAGAAATTAGTGATGCAAAATAAATAAAGCCATAAGTCTTCTCCTTAATAAGCAGTGCCAGATGGTTAGAAAAAAAACATTATTTTACATTTTAGGAAGAGGGCATTATAACTTTAGTATCATAGACTACTTAAAAATATTGCTGGAGACAGAAAAAACAATAAATGTTCCAGTAGATAATATGTAAAATCCAATTTTTAAAAAAATGACAGACACAAGAATATCCAAGGGAGAAGACAGTCTCTTCAATAAATGGTGTTGGGTAAACTAGACAAGTATGTGCACATGAATGAAGCTGGATCACTTTCTTAAACCATATACAAAAATAAACTCAAATGGATTGAAGGCTTAAGACTTGAAACCATAAAACTCCTAAGGAAAAGCATAGGCAGTAAACTCTTGGACATTTGCCTTGGCAATATTTTTTTGCATCTCTCTCACCAGGCAAGGGCAACGAAAGCAAAAATAAACAAATGAGACTCTACCCAACTAAAAAGCTTTTACACAGGGAAGAAAACCATCAACAAAGTGAAAAGGCAGCCTACTGAATGGGAGAAGATATTGAAAAATATATATCTGGTAAGGGATTAATATTCAAAATATGTAAAGAACTCATACAACTCAAGAACAGAAAAACAAAAATCTGATTAAAAAATAGGCAGAGGGATGTCAGGGATTCTCAAGATGGCAGCGTGAGTAGGGTGGCTGAAATCTCCCAAAACCATATATACTTTGAAAATACAGCGAATACAACTATTCCTAAAAGAGTGACCAGAAGATACAGTACACCAGCCAGGTTACATCTACATCCATGAGAACTCAACATCTCATGAAGAGGATAACATACAAAGCCGTGACCCAGCAGGACCCAAGCACTCCCCCCACCCCAGCTCACTGGTGGGATGAAAAGAATCGGAGTGGGGAGGGAGTGGAAGCACAGACTACTAAACAACCAGAACTTCAGGTGCCCTAATCCACTGGGTGGCAATGCAGCACCAAAGTCCCTCATGGTGATAGGCAGCCTGCCGTTCATCCCCCCCTCCCCCATGCCAGCACTGCAAGTGAACCAGCTGATCCCCATTTCTGCGGAGCAGCTGGGGAGCAGCCCCACCCACAGCAACCACACAGAGGCTTCTCCCAGTGTGCAGCTAACCAGGCCAGACCCAGAGGCTGCCCCCTGCCGGACAGCGGAGACCAGTGCAGTCTGGAAAGCACAAAGGGGCTTTATTCTCACAGCAAACATGCGCTGCTTGCCTGAAACCCCCACCAGTGCCGTAGGCCATCCCGAGGGCCGCCTGCCCACTTTAGATCAGGGGATTAACCCGGAGGCTGCCCCCTGCACATGGCTGACCAGCACAGGCAGAGGAAGCCAGTACGGAGTCCAGAAAGCACATAGGAGCTCTGTTCTTGCAACGAACACATGCTGATCACCTACAAACACCACCAGTGCCTGAGGCCATCCTGAGGACCGCCCCATTCATGGCAGCTCAGGGGATCAACCCAGAGGCTGCCCCTGTGCACAGCCAACCAGCACAGGTAGAGGAAGCTGGCACACAGTCCAGAAAGCATGTAGGAGCTCTGTTCTCATGGCAAACATGTGCTGATCGCCTGCAACCACCACCAATGCCCCAGGCCATCACAAGGGTCACCCCACCCACAGCAGCTCAGGGGATCAGCCCAGAGGCTGCTCCCTGTGTACGGTTGGCCAGCACAGCAGGGGAGACCAGTGTGGAGTCCTGAAAGGATGAAGTGACACCATTCTCAAGGGAGAACACATGCGCTCGCGTGCGACCCTTGCCAGTGCCCTAGGTTATCCAGAGTACCACCCCGCCCACAGTAGCTCACGGGATCAACCAGAGGCTGCTCCCTGTGTGCAGTTGTCTGGCACAGGCAGCAGAGATGGGCAAGGTGACCAGCAAGCAGGAAGGGACTTTGTTCTCCCAGCTGACACATGCACCACTAGCTGGCGATCACTTCCATCACCAAGAAAAGGCAAAAGAACATTGTTCAGTCCAAAATCCCTCAAACCCCAGAGAGGGCCTGGTGAGACCGAAATCACCAATCTTCCTAAAAAAGAATTCAAAATAAAAGTCATAAGCATGCTGATGGATCTATAGAGAAATATGCAAGACCTAAGGGATGAATTCCGGAGGAGGATAACAGAAATGAAACAAACAATGGAAGGATTTATGAGCAGACTTGATGAGGTGCAAGAGACCCTTAAAGGAATAGAAATCAGAGAACAGCAATACAGAGAAGCCGAGGCAGAGAGAGATAAAAGGATCTCTAGGAATGAAAGAATATTAAGAGAACTGTGTGACCAATCCAAACAGAACAATATTCACATTATAGGGGTACCAGAAGAAGAAGAAGAGAGAAAAAGGGATAGAAAGTGTCTTTGAAGAAATAATTGCTGAAAACTTCCCCAAGCTGGGGAAGGAAATACTTTCTTGGACCATGGAAATCCATAGATCTCCCCACACAAGGGAACCAAGGAGGACAACACCAAGACATATAATAATTAAAATTGTAAAAATCAAAGACAAGGACAGAGTATTAAAAGCAGCCAGAGAGAGAAAAAAGATCACCTACAAAGGAAAGCTCATCAGGCTATCATCAGAATTCTCAGCAGAAACCTTACAGGCCAGAAGAGAATGGCATGATATATTTAATGCAATGAAACAGAAGGGCCTCGAACCAAGAATACTGTATCCAGCACGATTATCATTATCATTTAAATTTGAAGGAGGGATTAAACAATTCCCAGATAAGCACAAGTTGAGGGAATTTACCTCCCACAAACCATCTCTAAAGTGGATTTTAAAGGGACTGCTCAAAAAAATGAACAAGTGGGACTATATTAAGCTGAAAAGCTTCTGTATAGCAAAATACACCATCAATAGAACAAAAGGAACCCTACAGTATGGGAGAATATATTTGAAAATGACACATCCAATAAAGGCTTGACGTCCAGAATATATAAAGAGCTCACATGCCTCAACAAACAAAAAACAAATAACCCAATTAACAAATGGGCAGAGGAACTGAACAGACAGTTCTCCAAAAAAGAAAAACAGATGGCCAACAGACACATGAAAAGATGTTCCACATCACTAATTATCAGAGAAATGCAAATTAAAACTACAATGAGGTACACCTCACACCAGTAAGGATAGCTGCCATCCAGAAGACAAACAACAACAAATGTTGGCGAGGCTGTGGAGAAAGGGGAACCCTCCTACACTGCTGTGGGAATGTAAATTAGTTCAACCATTGTGGAAAGCAGTATGGAGGTACATCAAAATGCTCAAAACAGACTTACCATTTGACCCAGGAATTGCACTCCTAGGAATTTACCCTAAGAATGCAGCAATCAAGTTTGAGAAAGACCAGTGCACCCCTATGTTTATCGCAGCACTATTTACAATAGCCAAGAATTGGAAGCAACCTAAATGTCCATCGATAGATGAATGGATAAAGAAGATGTGGTACATATACACAATAGAATACTACTCAGCCATAAGAAATGGGCAAATCCTACCATTTGCAGCAACATGGATGGAGCTGGAGGGTATTATGCCCAGTGAAACAAGCCATGCGGAGAAAGAGAAATACCAAATGATTTCACTCATCTGTGGAATATAAGAACAAAGGAAAAACTGAAGGAACAAAACAGCAACAGAATCACAGAACTCAAGAATGGACTAACAGGTACCAAAGGGAAAGTGACTGGGGAGGATGGGTGGGTAGGGAGGGATAAGGCGGGGGAGAAGAAGGGGGGTATTAAGATTAGCATGCATGGGGGGTAGGAGAAAAGGGAGGGCTGTACAACACAGAGAAGGCAAGGAGTGATTCTACAACATTTTGCTATGCTGATGGACAGTGACTGTAAAGGGGTTTATAGGGGGGACCTGGAATAGGGGAGAGCCTAGTAAACATAATATTCGTCATGTAAGTGTAGATTAATGATACCAAAAAAAAAAAAAAGGCAGTTCCTGTGTGGTGACCTCCAATGAGTTCTACATAAAGGTATAAAGGGCATATAAAAGTGTAGGCAAAGGGTCTGTGTTTATACAGAGGATCAAAGCCTAATTTGGCTACCCCGAAAATGAACTAAGATACGATATGAAAAAGAACTTCCAATATCAGCACTCTCTGGAAGACTCATGCCAGAAGATGATCATCAAAAAACCCCAACAAAGATCCACGCACTGCTACAGCTGTAGATGCACTCATCCCACCAGCTCCTGGACTTGCCATGGGAATGAAGAAGGAGATATCTAAGCTGGCCTGTGCATACAGTAAAACAACAAATTTGACTGGATCTATACTGTTGGAAGTTAACCAAGAATTAGGAGAAGTGCAAATTGTAGTGCTCCAAAGTCTTACAACTACAGACTATTTACTGTTAAAAGAACATATGGGATGTGAACAGTCCCCAGGAATGGGTTGTTTTAATTTGTCTGATTTCTCTCAGACTGTTCAAGTTCAGTTGGACAATATCCATCATATTATCGATAACTTGTCACAAATGCCTAAGGTACCTAACTGGTTTTCTTGGTTTCACTGGAGATGGCTGGTAATTACAGGTATGCTTTGGTTATGTAACTATACTCCTATTATGTTAATGTGTGTGGGCAATTTAATTAGTAGTTTAAAACCTATACATGCTGAAGTTACTCTACAAGAAGATATGTCAAAGAAATAATCAATCTTCCCATGTTTTCTTCTTCCTGCTACTTCTATAGCTTTTCTTCTTCCTTCCTAATTACAACCCTTAAATAGAATTCGTGCCTCATATCAAATTTACCGAGTATCATAATTCTTCCAAGTGGTAAAGATACCTCAAGACAAATGCTGGGCATAGAAGCCGCAGGGCATTAATATGCAAAGAAGTAAAAAGCTAACCTTTTCAAAGAATATTTCTTCTCTCTCACTTACCAACTTTACATTTCCCTGCATGGCCCTGGAAGATGACTGGTTAGCCAGAGACGGTTAGCCAGAGCCAAGATTCCTCAAGGGAAGAACAACCTAAGACAGGCACAGTTGCAGGGGGGCCATCAGGTGAGAAATTGGGGATCAACAGAGGTGAGGCTTAGAACCTCACCCCCCCTGTTCTGAGAGAAATCTTCTGCATGCATATGTGGATGTTTTATTTCCCTTGTCTAGCTTGGATTAACACATAGTCTACAGGCACACACCTCATCATCTACATTTTCTCTCTTACAACACTAAACTACGTTTTCTACCTTTATCTTGTATCTACCTACCACTTCAGCATTTTATTAAAAATAATAATAATAAAGGGAGAAATGTGGTATCCACATATAAACCAAGTATAAAAATCAAATGAGTATTCAAATTTGAACTGACTGTTTGTAGTTCATAATGCATGAGCAAAACCGAAAGTTTCTGTGATGACTGCCCTTGTACTGTTCACCATGTAACTTATTCACTATGTAAGTATTTGTTCTCCATGTAAGAACTTGTTCGTTATGCTTCAGAAGATTGGAGACTGACGAAAATTAGGCTTGGGGTGGATTAATGATTGTGCATTGAGCATTGACTCCCCTATACAGAATTTTATTGTTGTTAACAACCATTTGATCAATAAATATGAGAGATGCCCTCACACACACAAAAAAAAGAAGATATGTCAAAGAAATAATCAATCTTCCCATGTTTTCTTCCACCTGCTACTTCTATAGCTTTTCTTCTTCCTTCCTAATTACAACCCTTAAATAGAATTCATGCCTCATATCAAATTTACCGAATATCATAATTCTTCCAAGTGGTAAAGATACCTCAAGACAAATACTGGGCATAGAAGCCACAGGGCATAAATATGCAAAGAAGTAAAAAGCTAACCTTTTCAAACAATAAGGCTTCTCTCTCACTTACCAACTTTACATTTCCCTGTATGGCCCCGGAAGATGACTGGTTAGCCAGAGACGGGTAAGATTCCTCAAGGGAGGAACAACCTAAGACAGGCAGAGTCGCAGGGGGGCCATCAGGTGAGAAATTGGGGATCAACAGAGGTGAGGCTTAGAACCTCACCCCTCCTGTTCTGAGAGAAATCTTCTGCATACGTAGATGTTTTATTGCCCTTGTCTAGCTTGGATTAACACATAGTCTAGAGGCACACACCTCATCATCTACATTTTCTCTCTTACAACACTAAACTATGTTTTCTACCTTTATCTTGTATCTACCTACCACTTCAGCATTTTATTAAAAATGATAATAATAAAGAGAGAAATGTGGTATCCACATATAAATCAAGTATAAAAATCAAATGAGTATTCATATTTGAACTGTTTATAGTTCATAATGCATGAGCAAAACCAAAAGTTTCCGTGATGACTGCCCTTGTACTGTTCACCATGTAACTTATTCACTATGTAAGAATTTGTTCTCCGTGTAAGAACTTGTTCTTTATGCTTCAGAAGATTGGAGACTGACGAAAATTAGGCTTGGGGTGGATTAATGATTGTGCATTGAGCATTGACTCCTCTATACAGAATTTTATTGTTGTTAACAACCATTTGATCAATAAATATGAGAGATGCCCTCACAACAACAACAACAAAAAAAGTACACACTTCCAATTGTAAAATAAATAAGTAACTGGGATGTAATGTATAGCATAAGGAATATAGTCAAAATATTGTAACAACTTGGTATGGTGATAGCTGGTACCTAGAATTATCATGTATATAAATGTTGAATCACTGTGTTGTACACCTGAAACTAATGTAATATAATACTGTGTGTCAACTACCCTTCAATAAAAAATAATTATCTACAAAAAAAATAAATAAATAAAGGGACTGCTCAATATGGAAGTGCTCCTAAGGCTAAACAGATGTTACCAGAGAAACTAAAACCACAGCAAAGAAAATAGACCAACCAAATACTAACGAAATGCAAAATAAAACCAGCTATCCATAAAATCAGTCAAGGGAAACACAAAAGAGTACAGACTAAAACACCTAACATATAAAGAGTGGAGGAGGAAGAAAAAGAAGGGAGAGAAATAAAGAATTATCAGAATGTGTTTATAATAGTGTAATAAGTAAGTTAAGTTAGACAGTTAGAAAGTAAGGAAGCTACCCTTGAACCTTTGACCACAAATCTAAAGCCTGCAATGGCAGTAAGTTCGTATGTTTCAATAATCACCCTAAATGTAAATGGACTGAATGCTCCAATCAAAAGACACAGAGTAATAGAATGAATGAAAAAGCAAGACCCATCTATATGCTGCTTACAAGAGACTCACCTCAAACCCAAAGACATGCAAAGACTAAAAGTCAAGGGATGGAAAAAAGATATTTTATGCAAACAACAGGGAGAAAAAGCAGGTGTTGCAGTACTTGTATCAGACAAAATAGACTTCAAAACAAAGAAAGTAACAGGAGATAGAGAAGTACATTACATAATGATAAAAGGGTCAGTTCAACAAGAGAATATAACCATTATAAATACCTATGCACCCAACAGAGGAGCACCTACATATCTGAAACAAATATTAACAGAATTAAAGGAGGTAATAGAATGCAATGCATTTATTTTAGGAGACTTCAACACACTACTCACTCCAAAGGACAGATCACCAGACAGAAAATAAGTAAGGGCACAGAGGCACTGTTAGAACAGACGGACCTAACAGACATCTACAGAACTCTAAACCCGAAAGCACAAGGATACACATTCTTCTCAAGTGCACATGGAAAATTTTCCAGAATAGACCCCATACTAGGCCACAAAAAGAGCATCAGTGAATTAAAAAAGATTGAAATTCTACCAACCAACTTCTCAGATCACAAAGGTATAAAACTAGAAATAAATTGTACAAAGAAAACAAAAAGACTCACAAACACATGGAGGCTTAACAACGTGCTCCTAAATAATCAATGGATCAATGACCAAATTAAAACAGAGATTAAGCAATATATGGAGACAAATGACAACAAGAGTACTAAGCCCCAACTTCTGTGGGACGTGGTGAAAGCATGTCTAAGAGGAAAGTATATAGCAATCCAGGCCTATTTAAAGAAGGAAGAACAATCCCAAATGAATAGTCTAAAGTCACAGTTATTGAAACTGGAAAAGAAGAACAAATGAGGTCCAAAGTCAGCAGAAGGAGGGACATAATAAAGATCAGAGAATAAATAAATAAAATTGAGAAGAATAAAAAATAGAAAAAATTAATGAAATGAAGAGGTGGATCTTTGAGAAAATAAACAAAATAGATAAACCCATAGCCAGACTTATTAAGAGAAAATGAGAATCTACACACATAAGCAGAATCAGAAATAAGAAAGAAAAAAATCACAATGGACACAACAGAAATATAAGGAGTTATTAGAGAATACTATTAAAATCTATATGCTAGCAAACTGGATAACCTAGAAGAAATGGACAACTTTCTAGAAAAATACAACCTTCCAAGACTGACCAAGGAAGAAACAGAAAATCTAAACAGACCAATTACCAGCAACAAAATTGAATCGGTAATCAAAAACCTACCCAAGAACAAAACTTCCGGGCCAGATGGATTCACTGCTGAATTTTATCAGACAAATAGAGAAGACATAATACCCATTTCTCCTTAAAGTTTTCCAAAAAATAGAAGAGGAGAGAATACTCCCAAACTTATTCTATAAAGCCAGCATCACCCTAGAACCAAAACCAGGCAAAGACATCACAAAAAAAGGAAACTACAGACCAATATCCCTGATGAACATAGATGCAAAAATACTCAACAAAATATTAGCAATCCAAATTCAAAAATACATTTAGAGGATCATACACCATGATCAAGTGGGATTCGTATCAGGAATGCAAGGATGGTACAACATTCAAAAATCCATCAACATCATCCACCACATCAACAATAAGGACAAAAACCACATGATCATCTCCATAGATGCTGAAAAAGCATTTGACAAAATTCAACATCTATTCGTGATTAAAAACTCTCAACAAAATGGGTATAGAGGGCAAGTGCCTCAACATGATAAAGGCCATATATGACAAACCCACAGCCAACATCATACTTAACAGTGAGAAGCTGAAAGCTTTTTCTTTAAGATCAGGAACAAGACAAGGATGCGCACTGTCCCACTTCTATTCAACATAGTACCGGAGGTCCTACCCACAGCAATCAGAAAACACAAAGAAATAAACAGCACCCAGATTGGTAAGAAAGAAGTCAAACTATCACTATTTGCAGATGACATGATATTGTACATAACAAACCCTAAAGAATCCACTCCAAAACTACTATAACTAATATCTGAATTCAGCAAAGTTGCAGGATACAAAATCAATACACAGAATTCTGTTGTATTCTTATACACTAATGATGAACTAGCAGAAAGAGAAATCAGGAAAACAATTCCATTCACAATTACATCAAAAAGAATAAAATACCTAGGAATAAACCTAACCAAGGAAGTGAAAGACCTATACCCTGAAAACTACAAGAGACTCTTAAGAGAAATTTAAGAGGACACTAACAAGTAGAAATTCATCCCATGCTCTTGGGTAGGAAAAATTAATATTGTCAAAATGGCCACCCTGCCTAAAGCAATCTATAGATTCAATGCAATCCCTATCAAAATACCAACAGCATTCTTCAACGAACTGGAACAAATAGTTCTAAAATTCATATGGAACCACAAAAGACCCCGAATAGCCAAAGCAATACTGAGAAGGAAGAGTAAAGCAGAGGGGATCTTGCTTCCTAACTTCAAGCTCTACTACAAAGCCATAATAATCAAGACAAATGGTTCTGGCACAAGAACAGACACACAGACCAGTGGAACAGAATAGAGAATCCAGATTTTAACCCAAACATATATGGTCAATTAATATATGATAAAGGAGCCATGGGTATACAATGGGGAAATGACAGACTCTTCAACAGCTAGTGTTGGCAAAACTGGACAGCTACATTTAAGAGAATGAAACTGGATTATTGTTTAACCCCATACACAAAAGTGAACTCAAAATGGATCAAAGACCTAAATGTAAGTCATGAAACCATAAAACTCTTAGAAAAAAACATAGGCAAAAATCTCTTGGACATAAACATGAGCAACTTCTTCATGAACATATCTCCCTGGACAAGGGAAACAAAAGCAAAATGAACAAGTGGGACTATGTCAAACTAAAAAGCTTCTGTACAGCAAAGGACACAATCAGTAGAACAAAAAGACATCTTACAGTATGGGAGAATATGTTCATAAATGATATATCTGATAAGGGGTTGCCATCCAAATTATATGAAGAGCTCATGCACCTCAACAAACAAAAAGCAAATAATCCAATTAAAAAATGGGCAGAGGAGCTGAACAGACACTTCTCCAAAGAAGAAATTCAGATGGCCAACAGGCACATGAAAAGATGCTCCACATCGCTAATCATCAGAGAAATGCGAATTAAAACCACAATAAGAGACGTGGAGCCAAGATGGCGGCGTGAGTAGAGCAGCGGAAATCTCCTCCCAAAACCACATATATTTTTGAAAATACAACAAAGACAGCTCTTCCTAAAAGAGAGACCAGAAGATACAGGACAACATCCAGACTACATCCACACCTGCGAGAACCCAGCGCCTCATGAAGGGGGTAAGATACAAGCCCTGGCCTGGGAGGATCTGAGCGCCCCACACCCCAGCTCTGGGCGGGAGGAGAGGAGTCGGAGCGGGGAGGGAGAGGGAGCCCAGGACTGCTAAATAGCCAGCCCTAGCCATGTGCACCAGAGCACAGACACAGTGCATGAGTGGGGTCCTGGATACTAGGGAAACAGGACAGTAAGACCTGTGAGTGGGTCTGTGCAGCCGGCACCCCAGGGACAAAGAAAAGCGAGTGCTTTTTGGAAGTCTTAAAGGGACAGGGACCCCACAGCTGGACGGAAGTGTCCCGGGACACTTAGTCCAGCAGCAGGGAACTCCAGGCACGCTAAACTCCTGGATAGCAGGGCAGCTTAGAGGCCCCTCACGGAGATAAACAGCCTCTCTGCTGTTCCCCCTCCAACACGGCTCCACCATATCGGAGCAGCAGCCCGAGCCAGGCCACACCCACAGCAACGGTGGAGATAAACTCCACAGTGGCCAGGCAAGAATCAGAAGCCCCGTCTGCGTGCAGCTGCCCAGAACAAGCCACTAGAGGTCGCTGTTCTCCTAGGAGAGGAGGGCCACAAACCAACAAGAGGGGACGTTCCTCCAGCCGTCACTCATGCCAGCTCTGCAAACTATATCGCCATGAAAAGGCAAAATTTGAGGCAAAGATTACAGAGACAACACCTGAGAAGGAGACAGACCTAACCAGTCTTCCTGAAAAAGAATTCAAAATAAAAATCATAAACATGCTGATGGAGATGCAGAGAAATATACAAGAGCAAAGGGATGAAGTCTGCAGGGAGATTACAGACATCTGGAGGTAGATTACAGATGTCCGGAAGGAGATTACAGAAGTGATATAAATTCTGGAAGGATTTATAAGCAGAATGGATAAGATGCAAGAGGCCATTGATGGAATAGAAACCAGAGAACAGGAACACATAGAAGCTGACACAGAGAGAGATAAAAGGATCTCCAGGAATGAAACAATATTAAGAGAACTGTGTGACCAATCCAAAAGGAACAATATCCGTATTACAGGGGTACCAGAAGAAGAAGAGAGAGAAAAAGGGATAGAAAGTGTCTTTGAAGAAATAATTGCTGAAAATGTCCCCAACCTGGGGGAGGAAATAATCGAACAGACCACAGAAATACACAGAACTCCCAAAAGAAAGGACCCAAGGAGGACAACACCAGGACACATATTAATTAAAATGGCAAAGATCAAGGACAAGGACAGAGTTTTAAAGGCAGCTAGAGAGAAAAAGGTCACCTATAAAGGAAAACCCATCAGGCTATCATCAGACTTCTCAACAGAAACCTTACAGGCCAGAAGAGAATGGCATGATATATTTAATGCAATGAAACAGAAGGGCCTTGAACCAAGGATACTGTATCCAGCATGATTACCATTTAAATATGAAGGAGGGATTAAACAATTCCCAGACAAGCAAAAGTTGAGGGAATTTGCCTCCCACAAACCACCTCTACAGGGTATTCTAGAGGGACTATTCTAGATGGGAGCACTCCTAAGACTAAACAGATGTCACCAGAGAAAATAAAATCACAGCAAAGAAAGCAGACCAACCAAATACTAACTAAAGGCAAAAAATTAAATCAGCTACCCACTAAAAGCAGTTAAAGGAAAACACGAAAGAGCACAGAATAAAACAACCAACATATAAAGAATGGAGGAGGAGGAATAAGAAGGGAGAGAAGAAAAGAATCTCCAGACAGTGTATATAACAGCTCAATAAGCGAGCTAAGTTAGGCAGAAAGATACTAAAGAAGCTAACCTTGAACCTTTGGTAACCATGAATCCAAAGCCTGCAATGGCAATAAGTACATATCTTTCAATAGTCACCCTAAATGTAAATGGACTGAATGCACCAATCAAAAGACACAGAGTAACAGAATGGATAAAAAAGCAAGACCCATCTATATGCTGCTTACAAGAAACTCACCTCAAACCCAAAGACATGCACAGACTAAAAGTCAAGGGATGGAAAAACATATTTCAGGCAAACAACAGAAAGAAGAAAGCAGGGGTAGCAGTACTAGTATCAGACAAAATAGACTTCAAAACAAATAAAGTAACAAGAGATAAAGATGGACATTACATAATGATAAAGCGCTCAGTCCAACAAGAGGATATAACCATTCTAGATATATATGCACCCAACACAGGAGCACCAGCATATGTGAAACAAATACTAACAGAACTAAAGGGGGAAATAGAATGCAATGCATTCATTTTAGGAGACTTCAACACACCACTCACCCCAAAGGATAGATCCACTGGACAGAAAATAAGTAAGGACACGGAGGCACTGAACAACACACTAGAACAGATGGACCTAATAGACATCTATAGAACTCTACATCCAGAAGCAACAGGATATACATTCTTCTCAAGTGCACATGGAACATTCTCCAGAATAGACCACATACTAGGTCACAAAAAGAGCCTCAGTAAATTCCAAAAGATTGAAATTCTACCAACCAACTTTTCAGACCACAAAGGTATAAAACTAGAAATAAATTGTACAAAGAAAGCAAAAAGGCTCACAAATACATGGAGGCTTAACAGCATGCTCCTAAATAATCAATGGATCAATGAACAAATTAAAATAGAGATCAAGGAATATATGGAAACAAATGACAACAACAACACAAAACCCCAACTGCTGTGGGACGCAGCGAAAGCAGTCTTAAGAGGAAAGTATATAGCGATCCAGGCACACTTAAAGAAGGAAGAACAGTCCCAAATGAATAGTCTAACATCACAATTATCGAAACTGGAAAAAGAAGAACAAATGAGGCCTAAAGTCAGCAGAAGGAGGGACATAATAAAGATCAGAGAATAAATAAATAAAATTGAGAAGAATAAAACAATAGAAAAAAATCAATGAAAGCAAGAGCTGGTTCTTTGAGAAAATAAACAAAATAGATAAGCCTCTAGCCAAACTTATTAAGAGAAAAAGAGAATCAACACACATCAACAGAATCAGAAATGAGAATGGAAAAATCATGACAGACTCCACAGAAATACAAAGATTTATTAAAGACTACTATGAAAACCTATATGCTAACAAGCTGGAAAACCTAGAAGAAATGGACAACTTCCTAGAAAAATACAACCTTCCGAGACTGACCAAGGAAGAAACACAAAAGTTAAACAAACCAATTATGAGCAAAGAAATTGAAATGGTAATCAAAAAACTACCCAAGAACAAAACCCCTGGGCCAGACGGATTTACCTCGCAATTTTATCAGACATACAGGGAAGACATAATACCCATTCTCCTTAAAGTTTTCCAAAAAAATAGAAGAGGAGGGAATACTCCCAAACTCATTCTATGAAGCCAACATCACCAAAACAAGGCAAAGACCCCACCAAAAAAGAAAATTACAGACCAATATCCCTGATGAATGTAGATGCAAAAATACTCAATAAAATATTAACAAACTGAATTCAAAAATATATCAAAAGGATCATACACCATGACCAAGTGGGATTCATCCCAGGGATGCAAGGATGGTACAACATTCGAAAATCCATCAACATCACCACATCAACAAAAAGGACAAAAACCACATGATCATCTCCACAGATGCTGAAAAAGTATTTGACAAAATTCAACATCCATTCATGATAAAAACTCTCAGCAAAATGGGAATAGAGGGCAAGTACCTCAACATAATAAAGGCCATATATGATAAACCCACAGCCAACATCATACTGAACAGCAAGAAGCTAAAAGCTTTTCCTCTGCGATTGGGAACAAGACAGGGATACCCACTCTCCCCACTGTTATTCAACATAGTACTGGAGGTCCTAGCCACAGCAATTAGACAAAACAAAGAAATACAAGGAATCCAGATTGGTAAAGAAGAAGTCAAACTGTCACTATTTGCAGATGACATGATATTATACATCAGAAACCCTAAAGACTTCACTCCAAAACTACTAGAACTGATATCGGAATACAGCAAAGTTGCAGGATACAAAATTAACACACAGAAATCTGTGACTTTCCTATACACTAACAATTGACCAATAGAAAGAGAAATCAGGAAAACAACTCCATTCACAATTGCATCAAAAAGAATAAAATACCTAGGAATAAACCTAACCAAGGAAGTGAAAGACCTATACCCTGAAAACTACAAGTCACTCTTAAGAGAAATTAAAGGGGACACTAACAGATGGAAACTCATCCCATGCTCTCTGCTAGGAAGAATTAATATCGTCAAAATGGCCATCCTGCCCAAAGCAATATACAGATTTGATGCAATCCCTATCAAATTACCAACAGCATTCTTCAATGAACTGGAACAAATAGTTCAAAAATTTATATGGAACCACCAAAGACCCCGAATAGCCAAAGCAATCCTGAGAAGGAAGAATAAAGTAGGGGGGATCTCACTCCCCAACTTCAAGCTCTACTACAAAGCCATAGTAATCAAGACAATTTGGTACTGGCACAAGAACAGAGCCACAGACCAGTGGAACAGATTAGAGTCTCCAGACATTAACCCAAACATATATGGTCAATTAATATTTGATAAAGGAGCCATGGACATACAATGGCGAAATGACAGTCTCTTCAACAGATGGTGCTGGCAAAACTGGGCAGCTACATGTAAGAGAATGAAACTGGATCGCTGTCTAACCCCATATACAAAAGTAAATTTGAAATGGATCAAAGACCTGAATGTAAGTCATGAAACCATGAAACTCTTAGAAAAAACATAGGCAAAAATCTCTTAGACATAAACATG
Source organism: Manis pentadactyla (assembly GCF_030020395.1). Taxonomy (NCBI): domain Eukaryota; kingdom Metazoa; phylum Chordata; class Mammalia; order Pholidota; family Manidae; genus Manis; species Manis pentadactyla. The sequence continues at coordinate 52,453,539 of NC_080027.1, forward strand.
AGTGACCTCTTCTTGAACATATCTCCCCGGGCAAGGAAAACAACAGCAAAAATGAACAAGTGGGACTATATTAAGCTGAAAAGCTTCTGTACAGCAAAAGACACCATCAATAGAACAAAAAGGATCCCTACAGTATGGGAGAATATATTTATAAATGACCAGTCCGATAAAGGCTTGACATCCAAAATATATAAAGAGCTCACCCACCTCAACAAACAAAAAACAAATAATCCAATTAAAAAATGGGCAGAGGAACTGAACGGACAGTTCTCCAAAAAAGAAATTCAGATGGCCAACAGACACATGAAAAGATGCTCCACATCGCTAGTTATCAGAGAAATGCAAATTAAAACCACAATGAGATATCACCTCACACCAGTTAGGATGGCCAGTATCAAAAAGACTAAGAACAACAAATGCTGGAGAGGATACGGGGAAAGGGGAACCCTCCTACACTGCTGGTGGGAATGTAAATTAGTTCAACCATTGTGGAAAGCAGTATGGAGGTTCCTCAAAATGCTCAAAGTAGACTTACCATTTGACCCAGGAATTCCACTCCTAGGAATTTACCCTAAGAATGCAGGAGCCCAGTTTCAAAAAGACATATGCACCCCTATGTTTATCACAGTATTATTTACAATAGCCAAGAGATGGAAGCAGCCTAAGTGTCCATCAGTAGATGAATGGATAAATAAGATGTGGTACATATACACAATGGAATATTTTTCAGCCATAAGAAGAAAATAAATCCTGCCATTTGCAACAACATGGATGGAGCTAGAGGGTATTATGCTCAGTGAAATAAGCCAGGTGGAGAAAGACAAGTATCAAATGATTTCACTCATCTGTGGAGTATAAGAACAAAGCAAAAACTGAAGGAACAAAACAGCAGCAGACTCCCAGAACCCAAGAATGGACTAACAGTTACCAAAGGGAAAGGGGCTGGGGACGATGGGTGGGAAGAGAGGGAGAAGGGGAAAAGGGGGCATTACGATTAGCACACATAAAGTTGGGGGTGGTGGGTGCATGGGGAGGGCAGTATACAGAGAAGACAAGCAGTGATTCTGTAGCATCTTACTATGCTGATGGACAGTGACTGTAATGGGGTATGTGGTGGGGACTTGATAATGAGGGGAGTCTAGTAACCATATGTTGCTCATGTAATTATATGTTAATGATACCAAAATTTAAAAATAAAACATAAAAAAAAATTAAAATAAAATAAAATAAAAAATTAGGCAGAGGACCTAAATAGGCATTTCTCAAAAGAAAATATGTAGTGGGCCAACAGATGCATGAACAGATGTCCAGCATCACTAATCATCAGGGATATATGAATCTAAACCACAATGAGATCACCTCACACCTGTCAGAATGGCTATTATTAAAAAGGCAGGAAATAACAAGTTGGCAAGGAAGTGGGGAAAAAAGGGAACTTTCACACACTGTTGATGGGAGTATAAACTGGTGCAGCATCTATGGAAAACAGTATGGAGTTTCCCCAAAAAACTAGGAATAGAAATATAATATGATCCAGCAATTCCTCTTCCAGATATTTATCCAAAGAAAACAACCGCTAATTCTAAAAGATATATACTCAAAAAACGTATGTACTCCTATGTTTATCACAGCATTATTTATAATAGCCAAGGTATGGAAACAACTTAAGTATCCATCAATAGATGAATGAATAAAGAGGTATCTTATATGTATATATAGACACATACATACATATATACACACACATGATGGAATATTAGCCATAGAAAAGAATGAAATCTTGACATTTACAACAGCATGGATGGACCTAGAGAGTATTATGCTAAGTGAAATAGGTCAGAAAAAGAGAAATACCATATGATTTCACTTATATGTGGAATCTGCACAAAACAAAATAGAAACAACTCATAAATACAGAGAACTGGTAATTACTAGCGGGGAGGCATGAAGGATGGGCAAAATTGGTGATGGGGATTAAAAGATAGAAACTTACAGTTATAAAATAAATGATTCATGGGGATATAAAGTACAGCATAGGGAATATAGTCAATAATACTGTAATAACTGTAGATGGTAATTAGACTTACAGTAATTATTTCATGATGTATGTAAAGGTTAAGTCACTATGTTGTATACCTGAAATTCATATAATATTGTATGTCAACTAGATTTCAACTAGAAAAGAGAGAAAATAGACAACAGTGCAAAAAAAAAATTGACCTAGAAAACAGACTCAGAGACCTAAGCTATTCACTCTAAGAAGTCCTATGTCAGATGGCTACAAATATGAAAGTTCACAATGATGTGATTACAACAGGGCTACCAAAAAAGTAATTCTCATGCTGCCAGTCCCCTCCCCACCTCTCCAGCCCATTCCCAAAATACTGGTCACTAATCTTTCCCAGCAGTCTTTTCCTCTAAGCCAAGATAAGGCTTCAGAAGCTTCCTTAGCCCAGCACTTTAGGCAGCCTTGACCAAACTATTGAGATTGTAACTGCGGTGTGAGAGAAACACAAATGTCATTTCTACCTTAGGAGAGGACCCAAGATAAGAATTCACAGTCTAGAGGATGCAAAGAAATGGGAACCCTCCTACACTGTTGGTGGGAATGAAAATTGGTGCAACCGCTGTGGAAAGCAATATGGAGGTTCCTTAAAAACCTAAAAATGGAAATATCATTTGACCCAGTAATTCCAATCCTAGGAATTTACCTGAAGAAAACAAGGTCCCAGATTCAAAAAGACTTATGCATCCCTATGTTTATTGCCGCACTATTTACAACAGCCAAGATATGGAAGCAACCAAAGTGTCCATCAATAGATGAATGGATGAAGAAGATGTGGTATATATACACAATGGAATATTATTCAGACATAAAAAGAAAAGAAATCCTCCCATTTGCAAAAACATGGATGGACACAAAGGGTATTATGCTCAATGAAATAAGCCAGGTGGAGAAAAAGACAAATACCAAGTGATTTCACTTATTGTGGAGTATAAAAACAAAGCAAAACAAAAGGAACAAAATAGCAGTAGACTCATAGACACCGGTTGGTTGGGGTGGGGGGATGGAGAAGGGGATTAAAGGGCGCAATAATTCACAGTCACAATATAGGTTGGTCACGGGGACAGTAGTAGAGCACAGAGAACACAGTTAATGATTCTGTAACATCTTACTACTTTGATGGACAGTGACCACACTGGAGGGGTGAAGACTGGATAATATAGGTAAATGTTGAACCACTGTGTTGTATGTTGTATATTTGAAACCAACATAAGATTGTGCATCGATAACACTTTAATAAAAAAAAACATAGCCTAAAAATGGAAAAGGCACAGGGTTTCTCCAAGGTTTAACATTCAAGATGAAGACATTTAGATAGAAGCTTATTAAATCCCTGGACTTTAGAAATAAAGAATGATGGCTTCAAGCAACTAAAGAAAAGAGAAAAATAACATTCAGACTATGACAGATAAGAATAGCTTGTGATCATCTATCAAGTTTCAGAAAAGAGTTCTTAAATCCACAGAACCTGCAGAAATTCTCTTGTGGGTAACTTCATCTTCAAAGAATTATACATTTGGCTTGGATAAGCTACAACTACTGAAAAATAAAATAATGTAAACAATAGGGGTACCATTAATGTAAAGTTTAATTTGTATGTTCGCCATTAAAAAATAAGGAGAAAAGACATTTTAAACATGTTTCAGAATGTCCATTGTGTCAATCTGAGTGAGCTGTGGAGAGTGGATTAGGTGAATCCAGTAGCAGACATTTCCCAGTAGAGAATCCAAAGACGTTCTCTTTAATAGATAAAAATATATATTTAGACTAATAAAATGATTAGGCTGTATTTTGCCTTTAAGCGTTAAGGGGTTATGCCATTGCATACATGAGCCATTGACTTTAAAACGCACCATTATGTAAGTAACATGCAAAAAGAGAAAAAACATTTCCATTAAACCACTACCCAAAACTTTCTTATTACTAAGAGTCTTTATTTCCTACTTTTTGAAAGTGCTCTTGTAGGTTTATTGAGACATGGAAATGACTACACTGTGAAAAGCTATGACCAAATGCACACACACAGAATCAGTGATAACTTTCAGTCTTCCACCTGGCTGGCAATTGTAGGGTGCCATCAATTTGAAGACACGATCTGATTTCGGTGTTAAAATGTGAAGGAAAAAAAAAAAACTCTGTGTCTTAGAATCCATGAAACAGGACACACCAAATAAGTTACCTTCCAAGTGGGTTTAAAAGGAAAGAAGTTGCTTAAAATAGATAAATATGATTCAACATGACACATATTCTACTATAGGAACTCCCAAAACCCCTTGAATGAGGACTTGAGCACCGCCCAGGGCAGCAGAGGCAGCCTTGCAGGCAGGACACAGAGATGTCCTTGGAGAAGGCAGAACTGAAGAGGGGAACCCCAGAATGATGCAAAGGACTTCAAATATGACAGGCTGGGTTAAATATCCCACTTCGTGGCCCTGCAATCTTATAACCTGGAGATTCAAGATAAAACCGCAAGGCTTTCACAGTACTGGTACCCCAGTGGCATTATCAGATAAGGAGCGGAGAGCAGTGTCCCCCACAGAGTAGGTGTTCAGTGTATATTTGTTGAGCGAGTCAATGTGTGGGTACACATGCATGTGTGTGAATGAGTGTGTGTGTTGTCTGTGGCCGAAAATAACAGCTGTTTTCTTGTCCCTTGTCACCCCAGAGAAACTTGAGAGCGAGAAGCTGAACGTTGCTGAAGTCACCCAGTCCGAGATCGCTCAGAAGCAAAAGCTGCAGACTGTCCTGGAGAAGATCAACGAAACCCTGAAACTTCCTCCCAGGAGCATCAAGTGGAATGTGGACTGTGAGTTTTACAAAGAAACACGGAACTGCTAACTGACACCTGTGGTCCCCACAGTGGGTTTTCCCAAGAAGCCATCCAGGAAGCTGGCAGGCCCCGGGTGGGTACAAACCCATGTATCTTTGAGCAAGATGTACCCTTCCTTAGAAAAGGAACTTAACCATTCACATCACTGGGAAAAATAACAAAATGCTAAAATCCAGTACGCCATTTTTGTAAAAGGCTCTTTGTAGAAAGCTCATGTGAGATTGGGAGGGAAGGAAACTTTTACTGAGCTATTTCTGAATCTCAGAACAATCTTTTGAGAAAGCTGTTGTCTTTCAGAGGCTTGGGGAGGTAGAGATCCCTCCATTCAGGCAGCTGAGAAGCAGGGGAGCAAAGCCTATGCCCTTCTCTCATCCCCTGTTTTCCAGAAGGAGCCAAGATCTGGCTGTGATTAAACACTGGAATAATTTAAATTAACAGCTAGCATAGCTCAAGGATCTCAGGAAGTATAAACTGTTCATTATTTTGCTGCCTTCAGGGATGGAAGTCTAATAGGAACATAATGAGTCCATATGAGAATCCACATAAAGTCAGCAGATTGGGTGAATCCAGTAGCAACAACGTATTTCCCATAGGGAGTCCAGAGTTGTTTGGTTCTTTGTAATGGATAAAAAGGTGCATTTAGATTAATGAAATTATTTAGATCGTGTTCTTCATCTTTGCTTTAAGTATCAAAGGGTTAAGTACTATTCCTCATTGTATCCAATTTATACAATTGAAAATGAACACCTGCCCCCGCCCACCACAAAAAAAAACCCCAAAACACCTTTCCAACTTAGGAAAGAAAAAGGAATCTTCACCTCTCAACTTAGAGACCCCACAGCTGCCAGTAGCAATCTCTTCAACAGGTTTCTAATGTTCCACACTGGAGGTGAGACACCATGTGCATCCTTCAGCATAATTAGGTCTTTGCTGTCACAGCTGCTAAGCTGCAGCGCATGGTGCCCAGAACAGAGCATCCTGTGCCAGCCAGAGGGAGACCGCTGAGGCAGGAGGAGGGAGGCTGTGACTCTGGGCCCTAGTCCCGGGTCCCAGGAATACTAATCGTGTTTGGGGACGGGGTGGGGGGGAGGGAAGGGGTTGATTGCTAGCTTGGGAAATGTATGTGCATTTCAGAAATCCACAGCAGTCATAAGCATTGAAGTGCTCTAATGAAGACCCCTGCTTAGTTTTGTTTGAAGCTGTTTCTCACTCCTTTGAATTACGACTACTTCCACATGCCCCTCCAAGCAAAACAAAACAAAACGCCTTTTAACTTACCAGGGTACCCAATTTGGGGAAGACTGAGATAGAAGAATGGAATTTTTTAAAGCCACCACAGGACCACTGTCCTCAGTGTCTTTGAATGATGGGCTTGGTTCTTGTTTACTTTTATGTCCCATAGAGAAATGCCTATGAGTAAAATGATCCAGCACATTCCCACTCTCATCTGGCTTTTCATTGTTTGCCCACAGCTGTCCATATTGATGCATATTTTTACTTGCTGAAGTCATATACAGTTTTATTTTGTCTTAATATTATATCATACATATTTTCTATATTCCCATGTGTTCTTCATAGTTACCATTTTTGATAGCTGCTTCTATTTCATGGGGTATTTATTTTCATGGTGCACTTATATTTCATCAGATATTAATAGCTAATATTAGCTTATTGCTAATATCAGATAATGCCAAGCTGAATGTCTTAGATTGTGTCTCCTTTTGCTTCTCTTGAATTATTCCTATGAGATAGATTTCTAGAACAGAGTTGAATTACTAGATCAGAGGGAACAATTATCTTGGGGGCCAGCTCCCTGTCATGCCTCAGGGCTTCAAGAAATGCTGGGCCCATTTACAAGGCAGTGGTTTCTTCCATAAGGAATGTGGCAGGCACAGCTCCTAGGGGGAAATTCCCTCCCTCCTCTCTTACCTTCCCTGTTTCTGAGGACATAGTGTTGTCCTTCTACTTGGGATAAAGGTGACAGGGACCGGGAGTTACCAAGGCCCTTGATCTAGGGCTTTATGGAGTTTTTTTAAAATTCAGTTTTCCTTATTAAAAAATTAGAAAGCAAAGATAAAAGAAATTCAAATATTAACCTCTAACATATTTATGCTTACTGTAGGCATTGTACTAGGCACTTCACATATTTTGATCTTTGTAATCCTCAGTCAGCTGAGGTAACAATTTTGTTATCCCCATTTTACAGATGAGAAAGTCAAAATCAAGAGAGGTTAACAAACAATGAATGTAGTTTAATGAGGGCATGGATATTTGTCTCCTCACTATTCTATCCCCAGAGCCTGCAAGAGTGACTGGCACATAAAAAGCACAGTATTTGCTAAAGGAATGTCATTATCCAAGGTCACATGAGTTGTGAGAGGTGGAGACAAGACAGACCCAAAAAGCATGGCTGCAGAGTATACGCACTAAGCCTACACACATTGCCCCCATCAACATCCCCCAGAGATGGGCGCTGTCAATTTTATGGTGATTCCTTCAAGTCGAATATGTATATATTACAACTGTTGTATATCATAAATATGCATACAGTTTTTACAAAGATGAAATCAGTCTGTATATGTTGTGTAGAAGATGTGTATCTTCACAGATCACTAAATATCTTCTATATGTCACTTTTAATACTATGTAATATGACAGTGTTTAGACACAATTTAACTAATAATGGATTTTAAGATTGTTTTCCATTTTTTTCACTAATATCAGTATAGGCTGATGAGTTCTCTTTGCTCATAGCCATAATTACTTCCTTAGGATAAATACCTAGGAGTGCTATTTTAGGGCCAAAGGGTATGTACATTTTTAAGGTCATAATACATATTGCCAAATTGCCTCCAAAAAAATTATACCAACTTATATTTCTACCATAATTTGTGTCTGGATGACTATTTCTAACCCAGCAGCTCCTTTGAAACAGCTTCCCAGCCCTGGAGTGACAGTCTTGGCACAGGGGCTGCTGTGCCCACCTTATCCAGTGGCGTTTTGGCTTTGCTCTGGTTCTGCACGCTCCCATCCTGACATGGGTGCAGAAGTAAAGTGGCCCAAATGCCATCTAGTAGCAGGAAGAAGATTCCCACAGATGTGCTGAGAGATGGCAATGAGGAGGGTACCCAAATATGCAAGTTGTTAGAATTTTTCTTAACTGGAAAGATGACATGTATTTATTCTAAAGAAAATTTTGAAACAGGAAACTATCATATCTGTTTGCATTTTTTTAAATACTCCCTTCCAATTCTTGGCCAAAACTACCTGCTTGTGTATGTGTGCATATATGTGCATACATGTTTTACATGTGTATATATCCATATATATACATATTTACAATGTTTCTATTGTTTAACATCATATTATTAATATTTATAGCTACCTTGTCTTAAAAATGATTTTTCAGTCCATGGAAACTATTCTGTTATGTGGATATACCATAATTTATTAAGGCAGTGACTATTAAACCATGCTTGGCCATACCTAGGGACTTGCAAGGAAAATCTCAGGCATCACTGAGGAGAGGAGAAGCAGCCATGAGTGGGCTGCAGTTAGGACTCAGAGACCAGAGCAGTTGTAGTTTTTCATCGATTTTGCCTAATGGCTTTTAAATGAAGGGTTTCTCTGCTTACTAAAAAAAATTTTGAAAAACGCTCATCTAAATCATCCTCTTGCTATCGGACATAGTGTTTTCCAGATTTTTTCAATGATATCACACATTAACATCTCTGTGCATGTAGCGTGTATGTGTATGAGAGAGAAACTGTGTGATTCTTTCAAAAAAAATTCCCAGGAGGACAGAGCACTCAACGACAGAGTCTGACGTCTGTATGGCGTTTACGACATAGCTCTCTGTGGCCTACCAAGACAGCAGAGATGACAGACAATGTCACCTGTGTGTAAGAACTGCCATTTTGATCACAACTTTTCTAGCCTTATGTTTTGTCACTAAAAGGAGTGGTAGCCAGTGTCCTTAAAACCCTCAGTGACTGGAGGGACAGTGACTAGTGGCAGCTTTGCAGTTCTGATCAGCAGACCCAGATTTTGCCTCCGTCTGGCAGTGAGCATGTCAGTAGGTCAGTCCCATGCCAGGACCCTTTTTTGAATCTGTAACTGTGAATGAAACTTTTCCAGTGCCCCCCAAAGCCCAGAACTGAAACTTATTCTGGAAGGCCGAGTTTGGGGCAGATAATCCACTCTTTGATGGTGTTATTGGAGGTTTTCAGGAGAAAACCTTCTTTGAAGTAGTGGTGATAACAAGAAACTTTAATGCATTCCCAAGGAATGTCTGGGTCATTTCCTGTTCTTGGTGATTTCTCAAAGCTTCTGTGAAAGCAGACTCATCGATCCTGGAGCAGACGAAATCACACCTTATTGATGACCCAGTTCGTGCCAAGTACACAAAATGGGCATTTTTTGTTGTTTCCTTAAATGCCCCTGTAATGAAGAGCCATGAGGCTGGTAGGACCATGAAAGCAGCTAAAGTATCTGGCAACTCTTCCCTTTTATGAGAAAGAAAGGGAAGAAAAGCTGACATGGCTGAACTGCCTAGGTGCCAGGCATTTTCTCGTAAGTTATAACAAAAAATATCACCCATTCCTAGGCACCTGCTCCATGCCGGAAGCCTTGCCTATATTATTGCTGGAAATTCTTACAGCCTACATTTGTGTGTAGGCACTGTTCTCTGCACGGTGACAGCGACCAGATTGAGGCTCAGAGGTCCTGAGCGGCCTGCCCGAGCTCACACAGCAGTGAATCAAAGGTCAAGTTGTCAGGCCGGAAGTCAAGCTCCAGGCCGCCTGACCGTGTATGCCCCCTGTCATATCACAGGTTTTTTTTCTCCTCTCATCTACTGAGAAAACTACAACCCAAGAATTATCAGGCTTTCTCTAATGTAAATGGCTTAACATCCAACACATTGCTCAGGAGTTACAGAAGCCAGCCAGGCCCTCAACATCCCTTCCAGCTTTTCCACAAGGGGCATTGCCCACCCTGACCATACACAGTACCCGAGAGCAGCAAAGCCCTTTGGATGTCTTTTCACTCCTTCCCCAGAGATCTGAAAGCCTTAAACAAAGGAAGGCACCCAGTGTTCCTGCCCTCAGTGCCTACTCATTGAGAGCCCGCTTTGGGTAGAGCCTTGGGACAAGGGTAGTGGGGGAAACCCAAAGAGTTCACAGTCAGGTGGGAAGGGGAGGGGACAGAGCAGATGTGCTCATGGTTATTGGAGTGAGTGAGAACACCGGGGTGGTGAAGGGCTGTTTAGAACTCAGAATTCTGCAGTTGTCAGCATCCCCGTGGGACCTTGGATTAGAGGCAGAGGAATTACTCTCCTGAATGCATCTGGGGAAGACTGTCAGCTCATGGAAGCCAGGAACTGGGTCTTTTGTCCCCAGAGCCTCCCTGGCATGGTGCCTGCCCAGAGGAGAGGGTGGAGTCAATATTTGCTGAGCTAATGCCCTGTCAGCAGGGGAGTGGAATGAGATCTCATTGGAGGGGGTCAAAGAGCCCCAACAGTCCAGTAAGAGGTGAGGTTGGACCGAGGCTGGGCTGAGGGCATTGGAAACCTGTCTGCAAACGCCTTCTCCGTCCTTGTCCTCCAAACCCAGCAGTCACGCAATCCAAGGAGCAGCTCCATGGGTCATGGCCAAGAGTGAGGAGGCCCCAGGTGAGGCCTGGGATGATGTCCCCTGATCCTTAGGAGTAGGATAAAAGGGGCCTGGGCTTTGGCATTGCTACATTTTGAATATCTGCTTACATCTGCCTAAAACCCAGCAGGAGATTCTCTAACTTTTAAACCACCTTTTATTTCAGCTGTTCATGCCAAGAGCCTGGTTGCCATCTTGCATCTGCTGGTTGCTCTGTCCCAGTATTTCCGGGCACCAATCCGACTCCCAGACCACGTTTCCATCCAAGTGGTTGTGGTCCAGGTAAGACAGATAGCACTACAAACAACTGTGCCCTTAAAGAGGCACAGAGGCTGAGTTCCTACGAGAGCTAAGGCACCCTGGGCAGCTTGTTAAAAGGACAGCAAATGAACGCTGAGTGTCTTTGGCGGTGCTCTGTCAGGAGGCATGTGAGTGAGCTTTAGATGCATGTAGGTTTATCCCTGATATGTGTGCAAAGGGTGGGAGAGCGTGTACTTGTGTGTGAGATAGCCTCGTGCTGGGTGTGTGCCTGGGGTTTACATTTTCATCAGGGGTATCTGTGTAGTGTGTATTTGAGGGAATGTTGTGTGTTTATGAGGTGTGCACAGTAAGATCAGGAGAGAAGATGAATCCGTGTTTACATGTGTGTGTGAGTGCACACACGCATACCCTGCAAGCCATGAAGAATCATTTTTTCATTAAACAAATGATGCATAGGCCTGGGGAAGAAACAGTTGCCATGGGCATGTGAAGGCATATGTGTGTATGGTTTTGAGAGACCCTGACTGGCCTGTACTAGGGGCACCACCGGTTTCCACCTGCCCAGAGAAGCACAGCTGGGATCTCAAGTCAGATTTTCCAGATTGTTGGATGGAATTTCCATCCACATGTGGCTCTACAATTTCCACAGTGAGAGTGTGCTCTCTCCTGTGACTTTCTCACTCTGTTTGTAACCCCATTAGATAACTCAAATTAAATTTTATTTTCCAACTTTATGCCCATTTAGTAAAAGGTCATCGTTTTGTTTACTTGTTTCTGTATTTTTCCAAATAAACATGCTGTAAGAGCAATCTCCCCTAATGAATAAGCTCCCTGGTTAGCCAGAGTTCTGGAAGACAGAACAATATGGCAGCTCCACTGTCCGCTGCTAAGGAAGAGCCCAGAGGGCTGGCAGACTTTGCTGGACCTGGCCAGACCAGGTACCTGGACAAGAGGTCTTTAAGCTGAGCTTTCAAGAATCAGATGTTGATGTGGGGTGCTCCTTGGTTAGTTGCTCAGTTATGCCCTAATGAAAAAACATTTCTTCTACACCGTGTACTTAACTTGCTCAACTTTAAGGGGGCATAATAGGAATCTGACACCTTGATCCTGCCTGCCGGGAGACAGGATGACACATAAGCACCGGAGAGGGCTATCAGAAATCCCTAGTCAGTGTGACTGTGTGTGGTTCAGACACTAAGTGCAGCTGACTGAAAGCAACTAATTGGCCTCATTAACCAAGCACTCAGCTGTGTCAAGCATGGTGCTAAGCATTTTACATCTGCTATGGGTATATGGCCAGCCCAGAGCATCCTCGTACAAGCATCTTCCTAGTAAATCCAGGCCATCTCTATGGTGTTATTTTTACCAATCAATAATGCGTGAATCATTTCATTATATGCTTTAAAACTGTTCATGATTGACGATTTGAGGAGAGGGGGAGGCTCTCTTTTGAAACAGTGGTCACTGCAAGCCCGAGTCTCATGCCTCACTTTGAGGTCAGTTAGAGACCATCGGAGGGCTGCTGTTGGTTTAATTTCTCCTATAGGCAGTTTTGTTAACATGAGGGAAGAAATAGGGCATGTTACATAAAATGGCATCGCTGCATGTCAGGTTTTATGGGGTAGTTTGCTTTATCAAGTTAAACAGGCACAGAAGCAGGGCTCCAAGCTGACTGTAAGTCACGAACTGAAAGAGAAAAAGAGCTCTTTAAGGAACTAATAATGGATGGAGGTGCTTCAGGATGCTGTGTGAGGGGTTATTTAACCCAGATTTCTTTTCCATTTGGTATGAAAGCATTTAATTCTGCATGAGGTTGAAGATAAGGCTTATGTTTCTGAATGGCCTCACAAGGCAAGAACAGATTCCATTAGCCACATGTAAAATTTTACACATGTTGAAGCTGAATTTAGAAAAGGTCCTGATTTATCCTCACTGGATCCCTTTAAATGCTATCTTTACTTCTTTCCTTTTCTTCCTCTTTTGCTTTGATACTCCATTCTTCTCAGTCTAATCCAGATATACTCTTGGCCTTTATCCTGCTGTAAAAGTATGTTCTGTAAAAGTACGTTACAGGAACACTCGTTTCTGTGGTCACTGTGAATGTAAAGAGAAGGTTCTAGAAGTATTGGCAGGAGGGCCAAGAAGGCAGGTTTCAGCTGATGCATTACGGCTTGGCATCTCCTTCTTGACATCATCTCAGCCTCCGTGGAAGATGAATTTGCCCTGACAACTGCTTGCCATGCCCAGACTGTATCCAGTAGCTGACTGTACAGGGACGTGATAAAATGAATCTCCCTCCTCCCCCCCATCAGGTGGTCTTCTGGAGCCTAACACTCCTTCATTGGCTCCCATGCCCCACAGTGAGGTTTAACCTCCAAACAACACTCAACTGGATCTCCAGTAATGAATGGCAGCCACTGTCCCTCTGAAGAGCCTCCTGAAACACGTTTGTGCTCTCCTGACTCTGCCTTTCTGCTTAGGCCATTCCTCCCACTGGAATGGTTTCTGTGTCCACACAAATCCGGTGTGTCCCTTAAATTGCAGCTCAAGGACCCTCCTCCCCTTGGGAGGGTTCCCTGACTGTCCTGGCTCTAACGGCCTGCCCCTGTCCTGAACCCAGCATGTCCTCCCTGCACGGGGCTGCCACATAATTGATTACCCATGGCACTTTGGAGAGTGGAAGGGGATCCCACTATACAAATTGAGCTGGGACATCAGGCATAAACCGAAACTGTGTGGGGGAAACCATTCTCGCATACCTGGTTCATCTGCATTGTACTCAAGGTCGAGACTGTGTCATATATTCCATAGGACTTGCTCTAAGTCCAGCACATAGAAGGCACTGATCAATGAAATAAAGGAGAGACAGTGACTTGATGGGTGGAGGCGGACAGAAGGGTGGATGGGTGGATGGGCCTTCAAAGTGCTTACCTCTTTCTCAGAGAGCAAGCTAGTTACCTGAGGACTCCACTGCTTACATAAAAGCTTCCCTATTTAGCCATTTAAAACAAAACAAAACTCTCCCTCTGTTTGAATTCCCCAAGTTGGCCTCTATTCTTCCACCCTGGCCCCCTAGTTAAATGTGTCCACTGCTTCTTTCTGTGGCCCCAGCTGGAGGGTAGACACACCCTGGCCTTCGTTTCCATTTGGTTTACTGTGCATTACTCCAGGAGGCAAACAGTTGCTTCCAGCAGAATGTCTTCCAATAAAGAAAGAAAAGATTCACCATCCAGAAAACAGCCAACTTGTTTGGAATAAACACTAATTTCACTTAGTGCGAATGGTGCAGCCCAGTCCCCGGAAATCAGGGGCCTCATGTCACTTCTACCAGTGCCTCGTCTCTGGAGTCATGTCTTAAACACCAGAAATTGTCTTGATATCAGGAATGCTAATCAGTTTTTTGTATTTTTCTAAAGCATATTTTTCTCTCCTCCTCCCAACCCTTCTTCCCACCCCCGTTTCAGAAACGAGAAGGAATCCTCCAGTCCCGGCAAATCCAAGAGGAAATAACTGGTAACACAGAGTATGTCAACACCATTGTTGCCAGCGAGTCTGTAATGGAACACAGATGTTGCTCCGAAACTCATCCATTTGCTGATATTTAGTTTTCATTTATTGGGATTGCAAGAGGGATTAGACTTCAGCCAATGATTATAGTTTAGCCTTTTCCCTGCATTCAAAACATGCCTCTCAATGCTTAAGGTACAAACTTGGGTGGGGAAATGGGCAGAGGGAATTAGCAGTGATTGAAAAATTCTAATTTTGTGACACTCCAGGAAAAAGTGTGCCCAAAAAAGCCAACCAGCATGAAATCGTCATGCCATGAACATGAGGCTGAATTTAAATTGTTCACCTTCAGCAGGATGTTTTTCTTCTTTCTCTGAATCTGATTTCTTTGGCTACATGCCATGACCCAAAAAGTCCCGCTCTACCTTAGAGTGGTGAGTTGGGGTTGTTTTTGTTTTTTTACTTTAAGAAACTGGAATATCAGGATGTGTCATAGATTTGCCACAGGGGAAAGTTTTGTTCTTTAGCAGAGAGAGCAGGACAGTGAGTCTGGGTTTGAGATCACTGGGCAGGCCTGAGCCCTGGCCACACATAAAGCTGGGCAAAATTCATAGGCAGCATCCCCAGCTCCCCGCTTTCCTCTGTGTTGTCTTGAACAGAAAGAGTAAAGTGGAGAGAGCAGGAGTCTCTAAGCCAGCCTGACTTGAGTTCAAATCCAGCCTCTGACGCTTACTCACCAATGAGGCCCTTAACCTCTCTCACCTCAGTTCCTTCACCTCTGGAATGGGGAGCGTTTTCCTGACCAGAGGGGTTGTGAGAATTCAATGTGGTAACAGATGGCATGGTAACAGAAGATCCTCGTGTCCCCAGGCTCTTCACTGCTCTTTCCTGGCTGTTCCCCATCACAGCTGACCCACACCTTCCAATCTCTAGAAACTTGCTCCCTGGTCCCAGCTGTGGCTGAAAGGGGAGCAGCCTGTCTGGACCACACTGCACATGTGCTTTAAAAAGGGCATTTCAGGCCCAGGGTCGGGCAGAGATGTGGAGCATCCCTTCCCAAGATGGCCAGTCTATGGCCTGCAGAGGCCCATCAAGCAGCTCCCACATCACTCCAGGCACTAGGCTTGGCAGCCAACGGGGTACCCGGTCTACGAGGCACACTGATTCTTGGCCATGGTTCTGTGAGGGGCGGAGGTGTGCTGCCCAGGCTCAGGCCTGCTGGGAAAGGAGAAGGCCCTGCCACCCTGCCCCATTTGCTGGGCTTGTCTGACCCACTATTTCACCTTCGGGAAAAGAGGAAGACATAGCTGAGAGGAGCGTGGCCTGTGACAAACTCCCAAGTCAGGGAACGTGGAGTTTCAGTTAGAGGAGCAATCTCAGCGGCAGGCTGTGCTTTCTAGGGTCTCTCTGCCATTCTGCCACACAGACACAGGTGCGAACTCTTAATCATGACAACACAGTACTGCTTATGAAGCACTTATTCATCATAAACACACGAAGCAATGATTACACCTCCTAAAAACCTCGCTGCCCAAAGGAGAAGGAGACTATGCTTGGTCTACCCACCAGTTAACTCCAACCTCATTGGTCTTTCCACTACACCACCCGCTGGTCATCACTGGCGAGGTGATAGATGCACAGTTGGAATAAACCAGTAAAATAAGAAACAGAAGTACATTGAGAAAAAAAATGAACTGAGCATTTACTGTATATTAGGAATTATGCTAAAATCTTCCCACATATTAAATCATTTAATGCTCACAACATCCAGCTGAGGTGTTTACATTATCCTCATTTTAGAGAAGAAAGACTTAGAGCCCAGAGAGGCTTGGTAGCTTGCCCACAGTCACACAGCAAGCAAACGGCTCTGTGAGATTTAAACCTAAATAGTCCATCTCTGACACTTGTGCT
Organism: Manis pentadactyla; assembly: GCF_030020395.1. NCBI lineage: Eukaryota > Metazoa > Chordata > Mammalia > Pholidota > Manidae > Manis > Manis pentadactyla. The sequence continues at coordinate 52,469,764 of NC_080027.1, forward strand.
CTTAGTACTTTGCTGTTTCAGTGCTATGAGTATGGTTCCAGTTCCTACCCTAAGAAAACCTGTCCTGGGTCAATGTCAGGCACGGCTTGGTGGATGTCACAGATGGACAGGAGAAAAACAAACCAACCAGATGCCCACAGCAGCCTAAGCAGTGAAATTCCACTTTGGTGTGATGCTTTAGCTCTGCTCTTAAAACGTAGTGGGGAATCTGGAACCCCCAAGTCCAATATTCTTTCTCAGCTGTAAGCAATACTGAGATTTCATTTAAGGCAAGAAATAGTCCTTTAAGCATTGCTTATATGAGGCTTTGTGCAAACACCAGTGTATCTGTATAGAAGAGGGGAAAAGTAGGGGGTAATGTGGTAAAGACCACCAATAATTAGAGACAGTGCAGGAATAAAATGTCCAGGAAGGAATAGCTGGGGGCTCTTTAGCTGAGGATGAGAGAAGGGTCACAGTTTTCTCCTTTTCCTGCAGGGCTCTTTCTGGAAGGCATGGTGAGTTGCAGAAGATTGTCGTCTGGTGCTGGTGGCTGCCACGGGGGTCTAGTTAATTCTGCAGCAGCTGGAACAGGCACTCAGCTTGCTTCCTGCATGTGTCTGCACCAGTCTGGTGACAGGGCCCCTTGGTAGGGAGGGTGAGCTCACTGGTGGGAAGAGGAAAACTAATACACAGCCGCACAACTGTGGCTAGCTTGTAAGTAACCTGACCATTGACATTGCTGGGTTTCTGGATGGGGCCTGGGCATTTGCAGGGCAGTGTTGCTTTAAGCGTACTGTGGAAGTAAAAGAAGAGGTGGATTTGTTTATAAAGTCTGTGAATGTCAGAGATCTCAGTGAGCTTTCTGGCAGTCTGAGCTTACTCACCAGTGCAAGAGCAGGAAAGTCAGGCTCCATGACCGTGCACCTTCCCAGCCCCACGTTCCTCTTGGAGACACCTCATTCCCTGCCTCAGATCCCTCCACTATTTCACCTCTCCGTTCAGGGAATATGGAGCTGCAGCAAGGAAAAGCCCTGCAGGGGACATGACTTTCCTGTTTTCTGTAATCCTGCATTCATTGTGGACAGTATTTGTAAATATTCTAATAATGCTAATCACAACTCAGATCAGTGTATGTTTTAGAGCACATGCACATAGTCTTTCAGCCTCACAACACCTGGAGGAGATTTATTTTTTCAGATGGCATTTTACAGAAGAGGAAACTGAGGCACAAAAGGTTGAAGTGACTAGATCACTCAAGAGCAGGAAGGAGCCCACGTTCTCTCCTGCAGCTCCCCAGCTCCCACACCCCTATCCATGCACTCTACTAGGATGTTTGTCTTGGGCATCCTGGGTTTAAAAATCAGGGGGTGAAGTGCTTTGATATTTGGATAACATGCTTCCTCCAAAAAGCTTCTGAAACTCTTTAGGACCATGACTAAATTATGTAACAGAATTTAAATTGCCAAGAGAAATTACCCAAGTTGAACTGCCTGACAGCACCCCCACAACCCCAGCCCAAAAGAGAAACCTTGTAGAAGGTGGGGACACACACATACAGAAAAAGATCCTAAGGCAAGAATCAACCTCACATCTGTGCCCCAAACCCAGCTTTTAGAGTTCCCAGCAGTCTCATACCAAAAGAATTCCTGTCTATAACTGACCATGTGGCCTTTTGAGGCTTGTGGCCAGGACATGGGATGGGTTTCCCCACCAGGAATCAGCCCTGTGCTCCACTTTGCATTTTCCTCTTTTTCAGAACGTGATGCCTTTGACACCTTGTTCGACCATGCGCCAGACAAGCTCAATGTGGTGAAAAAGGTGGGGAACAGGTGCCTGGGTGGGAGGGAGAGAGAGAGGGGAGCAAGCTGTAGCAAAACATTAGGAAAACCCCTCTCTGCAGCTTGCAAGCTTCCTGAAACTGGTATCATCATCAGATCTCGGCAAACTCAGGGCTTTGCTGCTCAAAATCCATTTTGCCTATATTCTCACTGGATACATTATCCAGTCCCTTCCTTCTCCCAGCAAGATGACAGTGCCTCTTGGGTTCTAAGGCTATGAACACCCTGCCTTCCCACCTGCACTGAGCCCCCAGCCACCCCTGTCTTCTCACTCAGATCTCCCTCTCTCTTCTTGGGCACAGGCAGGGACTGGAAGGAGGGACCCAATGGGGTCATTTCTTCTCTGGCCACCTGGCCCTAGCTTAGGACATTCCACCCATCATTCTGCCCTCTCAGGACTCCCTGCTCCTCTCACAGTCCTGATACTGGCTATTTGAACCACAGGCTACAAATTCTGGGGGCTGCCCTCTCCTGTGAACTTGAGGGGCTTTGCAGAAGAGCTCCACAGGCTGCTCATCCTCACTTAGCACAGTGGACCCGGGCCCAGCACCCTTGGCTGGATCTCATCCTGTGATACTGCACCAGTCCTTGTCCTCATGGTAGAGTCACAGAGGCAGCCACCAGGGTCAGCACTGATGAGAATCTCCATCTCAATGCCTGGCTTGTGCCTCTTTTTTTAGACCCTCATCACTTTCGTGAACAAGCACCTGAATAAACTGAACCTGGAGGTCACAGAACTGGAAACCCAGGTGGGTGACAGCCCTGTGCTCAGAGTGGGGGCAAGGCCCTGCTGCTGCTCTAAATGCCCCATCCCTGAATTGGTAGGAGGGATTCCCACACTGACCCAGGAGGGAGAGGATTCTATTCTCTGCTCAGAAGGATAAACTGCATGGAATTTCTCTCCATTTTTTCCAATTTTTTATTTTTTGAAATAGCAAGAATATTATCATGAATACCCATTCATTCTTCACCTATATATACCAATTGTTAATGTTTGGCCACATTCTGCTTTTTTTTCTCTATCTCTAACTACTTCAGTATACATCTTTTAAGAACAAGGACATACTCTGAGCTAATCGCAATCCAGTGATCAAAGCCAGGCAGTTTTAGTATCAGTACAGTATGATAATCTGTTTAGGTTGAACCACATGCAAATGCTGATCTTTGGCTACTTTTGACAGTATCATATGGCTCAAAGAAACACAGTTGACCTAATATTCTCACATGCTGCATTTAGCTACCATGCCTCTTTAGTAGACTTTTTAATGTAGAACAAATCCTCAGTCTCTCTTTGCATGACAATGACAGTTTTGAAGAGTGCAGGCCATTCAATCATAGAATGTCCCTCAGTTTTTCTGCCCATGATTAGATCCAGGTTATGTGTTTTCATTAGCAATACTGCCTAAAGAATGCTGTGTTCTTCTCAGCACTTCATCCAGTAGACCCATTACTGGTGATAACTTTGATCACTTCATTAAGTTGTTGTCCACCAGATTCCCTACTGTAAAGCTCTCCCCTCCATTATAATAACTCTCAGTTTTAAGACCGTGTGAGGTATTCTGTTTTCCGTCCCCTCTCATCTGTGATGAATTTCTAAAGCGTGGTTTTCTTCTTTGGTGCACGTGGGCACCTCCTATTATTTTTAAAGGCAGTTCCCACCCAGGGGTGTCACTGAGCTCTGAGTGTCTGGACTCTGGAGTGAGCCTCGTCTACTTTTTTGGGAGACAGGAAATATGGAAAAGGGATGTTTCCCCAAGAGGACTAGCTGGAGCTCTGGAACTTCCAGTTCAGTGTTCATGGGAAGGGTGTGCTACGAAAGGGAGGCCCTGCCAAGCTCGTGTGGTGACCATCTGTGGATTTGTGGTACTCAGGCCTGTGACTCCCTGACCCAAATCCAGGATCCTCCAGGAGTTGAATGATTGGATTTAAAAAAAATTCTCAGCACATTCTAGCCACAGCCATATTGAGGCCCAGTTGACTTGTTCCCTGGGGAGGGACACAGACGCTGGGGTCTGCTCTCCCGTTGTCCACCCCGGGGTGGCCTGGAGAAGTCGTGCTCAGGCCCTTCCTGCCTGAGTCAAAGGCCGGATGGATGGAAGCAACAAGGCAGCTGCTCCAAGGTCAAGTCCATGCTCAGGGTCACATGCCTGTGAGGAAGGCTGAGCCACAGGCACACCAGCCAGTCCCCCAGCAGAGCTGAGACTCTGCACCCAACCCATATTCCAAGTATTTCCATCTAGTTTTAAGTTTCCTAAGATGATTCCAAGAACTTTGGCCTCTTGCAAATGCTAGCAACTTTGCTTATGTCCACAAATATTTGGCGACCCCACCTCCATTGAAAGGTTCCAGAATATCAGATATACATCTGACGTCTTATGTTTTTGCTCATGCCGTCTTCCATACCTGGCACTCCTACTCCACCCAAATTCCCCTCATCCCATAGGCCCCCACTGCCTGTCTGAACTGCTCGGCCCACACTCCCCTTGCCCTCCCTTGAGCAGAAGACCTGCAATCTCTCTGCTTAGCCTCAGAGCCTGTTGTCCCTCAAAACAAGTTCCCAACTGGTCTATCCTCTGTCATCCTTGATGGAAGAGACAAGGTTCTAAGCTTCTTGCCATGATCCTCAGCACACAGCTGGGCTTTGCCAACCAGAGCCAGTAAATTGTATCCTGCTTGCTCTGTTTTCCCAAATAGCAACAATAGTTAATATTTATTAAGTGTTGACTACATGCCAAGCAATGTTCTAAGCATTTTACACATGCGAATTAGTTTATGACAGTGCTATGAAATAGATACTATACTATTATTGTTTCCATTTGACAGATGAGAAAAATAAGTCACAGAAAAATTGGGTAACCTGCTGAAGTCAAACAGCTAGTAAGTAGGAGAGCTGGAGGCCTAGCTCCAGAACCCACATTCGTAACAGCTACACTATGCTGCCTCTCAAGCAATAATCAAGTGAAAGGTGAGAAAGGAGAATTCCAGGCCTGTGTAACATGAATTCTGTCTCTGCTCATAAAGCAAAAATCACCCTAGCTGGCTCATGCCATTGGCCTGGGACATCTCCTTTCCCTCCTCCCTCTCCCCCGCCTTAGCTAACTCCTGCTCAGCCCACTCAGGCAGTGCCTTCAGGGGAGTGACCTTTGTCTGTCTCACACAGTCCAGCGTGCTCCCCTCCATCAGAGCAGCTGCTGCATTTTCCCCACTGGACTGTGAGCTACTTGAGGGCAGGGGCCACACCTGACCCACTTCTGTGGTCCCCTTGCCAGATCAGGGCTTGGTACATGGTCACTGCTCAGTAAATGCTGGAAGATGGTATGTGGTCAATGCTCAATAAATGCTGGAAGAGCGAAATCAGGCCCATGGGCTTGTGGCTCCTGTGCTGGATAAGACAGATAAGGGGCTCCTGCCTTGGGCCACTGCCCCTGCCCCTGTCAACAGCCTGCCTGGGGATGTAGCCTTTGGTGGGAGTCAATGTGGAAGCTGATGAGCCCCCTGGATGGGGGATGAGTCCCTGGCTGGGCTGCTCAGGGACTCAGTGCCTTCACCTGGCTCTCCCCTCCAGTTTGCAGATGGGGTATACCTGGTGTTGCTCATGGGACTCCTGGAGGGCTATTTTGTGCCCCTGCACAGCTTCTTCCTGACCCCGGACAGCTTTGAACAGAAGGTAAGAAGCTGAGGTGTCACAGGAGGCCCTCAGCCCACGTACCTTAACCCATCTGCCCACACCTGCTTGAAGCCATTCAGGAAAACGGCAGTGGCTCCCGATCTTCATCTGCCTGGCGTCTTCAGCGATTGGATGTGGGGCTCATTCTGATGAGCAGCTGAGCTGGGAAGGCGCTACCTGCAGCTCACTGAGCATCCTGAACAGCTTCTCTTCCTTTTGCAGTTTGGCCCTGGGTCTCTAGCCATTTGCTCTTGCTGGGGGCCACAGCCCCACCTCCTCTCTCCCCAGAGGTGCCAGGGAAAGTGGCTGCAAGGCTGGTCAGACCTGAGGCCCACACTCAGCCTAGGTCTGATGCCTCTCATGGGCATCAAAACCTGCCTGCTAGACAAGGGACACTTAGTCCAGAGCAGAAACCCTTCTCCGCCTTCTGCACACATCTTACCATCTGATCCTTTCAACTGTGTGCACTGATGTCCTGAATTTAAAAGTCCTGGTAGTTGACATAGGAACATAGTAGGACAAGAAGAGGATTCCTTACTTTACCAGGAGCATATCGCCAAGCAAATTGGGACCAGCTAGCTTACACTCCACATGAGATGCCCATTATGGTAGCCTGGTTTCTGCTTCAAATTAGGGCCTCATTTTAGGTTGGCCTCTGCCCCTCTGGCTATAGTGCTGGCTCCTCCACTTCCCAGGGAAGGTCCAGAAGCCCCACGGGCCTAGGAATGAGTGTGCAATGACACAGGCACTGTATTTCTCTTTCCAGGTCTTGAATGTCTCCTTTGCCTTTGAGCTCATGCAAGATGGAGGTTTAGAAAAGCCAAAACCACGGCCAGAAGGTACTTTGCTTTTCCCTGAGTTTGTGACAAGACTTTGGGACCCTGACTCCCTGCACAAAAGTGTCCAGGGCACAGGGAAAAGCTCATGTTTGATACCAGAAGGAAGAGTTTCTTTTCTGAAGCCTTCTGTGCCATTTGCATGGGAAGGTGAGACAGAGCTCAGCTGCCCACCCCTGGAGAGCTTCTGTGAGCTGCCAGTCACAGTGCTGTGGGAGGAGAAAGAATCTGCAATCCCAGGCATGGGATGTGGCTCAGAGCAGAGGAGCAGGAACTGCCCTGCATCCAGTGTCTTCTGTCCCTGGACAGAGTGTTGACCTGCCAGAGACCTGAATCCCAGCTCGGCAAGGGCACGAGGCAGGGTCACCACAGGCAGCTCTGCTCTGGTCACAGTTACCTGTCCTGTCCTTTGTGTGCTCCAGCTCTGCCCAAGGACGAGGCCTGATGTGTCAGGTTGGGTTGCAAATGTAAGACTGAGAAAAAATGCAAAAGGAACAAAATGCTCCAGTAGTCTCCTTGCTGTATGTGTTTATTTTCTGCCACTTAAATTGAAATACTCCATTTTACCAGCACTCGTGGGGCAGCACTGTTTTGCAGATAATTTCCTGTTTACATCACACTGGAACATTAAGAATGCCGTTCATGGGCCCTGTTGCCAGTTGTTGAAAGGCCAGTGGACAAGTAGAGATTGCATGCTCTCAGCTCCCATTACTGCTTCTCCAACCCAACCTGCACATAAAAGGGGTTGTTCACTGACTCTAGTGGACCTGAGAGCCCATAAATCATGATATGCCAAGAGAGGTGTCTCTGACCTCAAGGCACTTGCAGCCACCCAGGGAGGGAAAAAAGTTAACCCAGTCACCAAACCACGTGACAGTCATGACAACTGCCAGAAACAACTACGGGGTGGTAAGAATTGAGGAGGTGATACCACCTCTAGGTGAGGGACAGTTTGATGGAGGTGGTGACAGTTGGGCTAAACTTCAAGGATCAGGTAGGGATTTTGTATTTGGAGATTAGGATGGAAGCGTGAGCATCCCAAACAGGATAATGATGTGAGTAAAAGTCCCAACCAAGGAATGGGGAGGGCAGGGAAGGCTCAATTTGTGAGACAACAGAGCAAGTGGCCAGGTCCGTGACAGCCCTGGGTCCAGTCCCCGCCCCACCAGCTGTGTCTCCTTGGGCAACTTATCTCTGAGCCTGTTTTTCATGTCTATAAAAATGTAACTCCTGAAGACAGGCCCATTATAGGATTTACGTGATGGCATCTGATGCACAGCCCCTGGCACCTAACCATGAATGTACACAGTTACTGGTTGGGATATTAAGAGCGTGAATCAAATAATGGCTGGTGAGGATGAAGCAACCTGGTTGTTAGGCCCTGGAGGGAAATAATGCCAAGGCAGAAAGTTTGGACTTTAGGCAGTGGGAATCATGGAAGGTCCTTGAGTAGGCAAGCAGTGTGATCCGCTCTGTCCGATCATTTGGAAGGCAGTGTGAAGGACAGATATTTAGATGTGGGGAACCATCAGTGGCACTGGGAAACCCGGAAGGAAAAGCAAGCTGGGGTGGGGACATGAAGAGGTCAGCTTTGGAAACTCGAGGTTGATATCTAGGTATTGACCAAGCAGAACAAGTTTGGGGAAAAGATCAGCGCTGTGGTTATATAATTGGAAGTCTTCCGTTTTTTGGAAGCCAAACAACAGGAAAGAATGTAGAGAAAAGAAAAGGGTTTGGGACAGTATCTCATGGGGATGCTTTACCTATGAAGCTGGAGGAGAAGGCAGGAAAACCAGAGAGATGTGGCTTATAAAGCTATTGGTTGGGTCCCCATCTCACCACCCCTTCCAGACCTTGCTGTCAGTGCTAGCCAACAAGAGCCAGTCCCTCATCGGCATTTATTATCACCTTGTCCTAAGCACCTAGTCACTGCTGAAGGAAGACCTCTTGCAAGGCTGGTGTCTTTCCAGGGCTCTCTCCCCTCCCAGCCACTCTACCCATCCATATGCCATTAGGAATGGACTCTGAGTGTCCTGTGGCCAGATGATGAGCACCCTGCTTCTGGGTATGAGAGGAGAGGAGGAGAGTTCTGGCCAGCATCTCTACTTCTGTCTTCTTGAACTGGTTAGTATGAAACTTCCTGGTTACAAATTGGAAGTACTCCTTGTGATACTTCAGTTTTCAGGCTTTTATTTCCCTCAAGACGAAGTTTTTCTCAGTATCAATCTATAGGACTACTGCAGCATATAGACATTTCTTGTGTAATTATCAAGCCACCTAATATGAAACTTCCTGACCAGTGTGAATGGAAAAACACATCTGTTTTATTTGCTGTTACACCGGGCATCATGCCCATGCTGAAAATTTCCAGTGCGTAAAGGGGAACTGAAGTTGTGTTTTGTGAAATTGTGCTTTGTGAGAGGTATACCCCAGCATTCTCTCTGGTTTCTATGCTTCTACTCGGAAAGTGAGATTCAATAGTAAATGCTGCAGACTTTACAAAAGGTACCAATGTAGGTAATTCTTTGAGGATATTTCAAAATTAAATTGACTTGTGGTGACAGCATTTTTCATGGCAAATGTTTTTAAGGTCAGGAAAATGCATTCTCTGCTGTGCAACCCTCAAAGCTCTGTTGTACCTTGAAATCCCCTGGGTTTGCATCTCAGATGACTTTTACTGCCCAGACTTCATAACCTTTTGGTCCTCCAGCTAGTGTAAGCCAAGTGTTAACTTCAAGGTTGTGGCCAATGGAGCAGTTGAAATACTGACATGAAGCTGGTGGCTTTTTATTTAGGACATTATACCATGTGTCTTCAAATGCACGTGCCGACCCTGTTATCATCATTCAGATAGACTCATGAATGAAATGGTTAAGACCCCAGCATAACAGGCAGATGGGGATTCAGAAGCACTCTGGTACTAGGCAGGAATGAAACCTGTAGGACAGCCAGGAGGCTGATAGAATATCTAAAACTCAAGGAGTCAAATAGTTGGGACCAGACTACTCCAAGCAATGCTAAAAATCTAGGCAGGTTCTGGCATCTTAATTCCAGGTGATCTGTTCATTCGCGGAAGGACTTGCTAGTGGCGGGAAATACAGGAAATGGCTCAGCTTTCCCTCCCCGTTCTCTCAGGAGATAGGGTACAGACTGGACAGTGGCAAAAATCTAAAACCCTGATAAATCAAGTATTAGCAAGGGTGTGAAACAACAGAAATTGCTGGTGTGAATGTAAATTGATACAACCATTTTAGAAAATAGTTTATCTTAACCTAGTATAGCTGAAGATTAGTAACACCTTCTGTGGTAGGCGGAATGAAGCCCCCCCCACCATCCCATACATAGAAAAAGGGACTTTGCAGATGTGATTAAGTTGGGGAATCTAGAAATGGGGAGGTAATCTTGGATTATCTGGGTGGTTCCAAGTCATCACAGGGAAGAGGGAAACAGAAAACTCAGAGTGATGCAGCATGAAAAGACCCAACCGGCCACTGCTGGCTCTGAAGAAGGAAAGGGGCCATGAGCCAACAAATGTGGGCAGTCTCTGGAAGCCAGAAAAGGCATGAATACTGATTCTCCCTCTGGAGTTTCCTGAAGAGATCAAAGCCCTGATAATACCTTGATTTTATTTCAGTAAAATCCACTTTAACCTTGAGAACTGTAAGATGATAGATTTGGGTTGTTTTAAGCCACCAAATTTGTGATAATTTATTACGGCCACAGTAAGAAACCAATACACCCTATGACTCAGTAATTCTACTCAGAGGTGTGCACATCCATGTACCAGGAGATTAGTCCAAGAATACCCATGATAACCTGAGCTGGGGTGTACATCCCAGTAGACAAGCTAAAGAGGAGTATATTTATACCGCTGATTAACATACAACAACAAAACAGAATGAACTGAGATATCAAGGGAGGGAATTCCAGTTACTGCAACATGAAGAGGTCAGGAATTACCCTCTGCAAGAAGGCAAGGATAAAGCTGGATAAGATGATCAAGAACAACCGTTTCAAGGCACTGAAAACTTACCGTAAGTAGACAACAAATTGAGAAGCATTTATTCTTGAAAAACTCTGGAATTATAGTTGGATAATTATAGTTACACCTCGATAAAACAATAAATTATGCCCCAGTAAAATTGTTAAGAAATGAATGGCTTTTACAATAGCATGGATGAATCAAACGATTTTGAGGGAAAAAAGATAGTATATGCTTCCATTTATATCAACCATGAAAACAGACAAAATAAAACCTGCTGTTTAAAGGTTCATACTGCTGCTGGTGGAACTGAGAAGAGCAAGGAAGTAGTCACCGTAAAAGTCAGGACTCTCGTTATGAGGGAGAGAGAGAGGGGGCGTCTCAAGGGTGATGACCATGTTCTACTTTGACATGTGTGGTAGTTACACGGCAGTTCTCTTCCAAGTATGTAAAGCTGCACGCATATGTTGCATGTAATTTACTGGGCATTTGTCATATTTAAATTTGTTTTACTATGTAAAGAAAAGAGCAAAATCACCAAATAGGACAGCAGAGCCTCTTTGAAACCATGGACTAATAAACTATGTGATTAGCCATCTCCATATGGCCCATCTCCAAAGGATGGATCCTGCCCCAGGGGGACAGGGAGCCGACAGGAAAGCAAGGCAGAAACTGAGGATGAGCTGGAGCCATTGGGGGTGGGATGGGGCTGGAACATGAACTCTGGAGGGCCGGGCTCACCCTGCAGAGCTGGCTTGTGGCCGCCCAGCTTATTCCAGCCCCTGCCACCTGGTGGCACTGAACCACCAGGGGTTTCCCCCCACCGCCACACCTGGTCAGGGAAGGGACCTCAGCAACTGCCTCAGACTGGGTGGCACCAATGGGGCCATGGCCACACAGGGCCATGTCCCTTTCTGTATGTAAAGACTGAGTTTCTGCTGTTAAGAGAGTTCCCCCCCTCCTTTGACTTCTGCATCAAATAGAGCTGTTAGCTCATTTTGGCTGGTCCTCTAATGAATGGGAAGGGTCACTTATGATTACCACCAGCTGAGAGAAGCAATCATTGAGCCTTTTCTCCTTGGCCAGAGGCTGTTTTCTCCCTAAAGTGCCTTTGGGTCTCATCTGTCTCCTCCATGGCCCCAGCCAGCCAGCCAACCTCTGGTTGTCTCTAACCAGGAGCCCCACCATCCTATCTGCTCCCCGAGAAGGGCCCTGGGCCAGCACACAGAGGCTATCAGAGCAGACCAAGTTGCTAATCACACAGTTTATTAGTCCATGGTTTCAAAGAGGCTCTGATTATATAGCATGGAGTCACAGTTCATTTCCAGACACCCAAAACCCCTCTCGTGGCTGAGAGAGTGCACCTACTGGCCTGCCTGGAACTACCTGTGTGGCCATTGGCTTTCTTGATAAGGACAGACAGTAAACCATATTCTAGCTGCAGTCCACCCTCTTTGCTGAGCCCACCTGGTGGTGATGGCCTATAGGAAGATTGAACTCAGATTTCCCAAGGAGTAAGGCTTAGTCTATGTGAATGGCAGCCCCTGGAGTTGTGCAGTACACAGACTACACAACTGTACATAACAGCTGTGCTAGCAGGCAAAGATGGGAAAGTGGGAAGGAAACTATCACTTAGGGAACTTTTAATGTCTTCTAGGTGTTTTTCATAAAACCCGGTTTACTAGTGAAAAAACTGATTCAGAGAAGTGAAATGACTTTAACCCGGCTACATGGCCATAGTGAAGATGGGTTTGAAACCTTAGTAGGCACTAAAATTAAATAAAACGTCCAGTTTTAAATATTCTCCCATATTAAATCGCTTCTTTTTCTAGCAACCTCAGAACTCACCTGTCTTTAAAAGAGATCCTCAACCCTCCATCCTTGTCTGTCCTTCATCAAGCCCCCAGTTCCTCCTCTGTGCCTGTAACCACTGCCTCCACTTCTCACCTGCCATTCTGTTGTTAACACCTCTCCTCCACCTGCCCATGGCCTTGCTCACTCCCAGGACACCAGCTGGGGCAGTGTCCCTTGGGGATTCTTTCCAGCTGTGAGCCTCCTCACCCTCTTAGGAGCACATAACTGTTGGCCACCCCCTCTTTCTTCCTTGGCTCACAGGGCACTGGACAATCATTCATTCATTTATCTATTAATGTCTTTTGAGTTCTATCCATGCCAGGTACTGGACCAGGCATTGCAGCAAATAAGACTGGCTCTCTGGTCAAGTTGCTCTCAATCCAGGCAGAGGCAGATTTCATCAGATAAGCACACAAATCACTGGTTCAGAACTGGAGCGAGCACTATGAAGGAAGAGCAGGGGGCTCTGAGGACAAAGAGAAGAGCACTGCCCCCCAGCCAGGTGTCAGGAAGGCTTCCCTAAGGAGGCAGTGCTTTGAGCTGAGGAGTGTGGGAAGATCAGGAGTCAACTATTTGGGAAGAATCATCTAGATGTTGCAACAGCATGTACAGAGGCTGAGATGATGGGGGAATGCAGCCGCTTGGGAGGTGATAGAAGGAAGCCGGTGTGACCAGTACAAAGTGAATGAGGGGAAGTGTGGCATGAAAGGCAGGCCTGGGTCAGGTTATGCCTTGCACAGCCATGATTTAGGATTTTGGACCTTACCTTACCTTAAGTGAAATGGTTGTATGGCCATACTAGTTGTGAGCTGCACAACTCCAAGGGGCACCATTATTGTTGTGGTTTATGGTACTGATGCCCTGGAGTTGCGCAGTGCACATCCCAGGGGCTGAATAGTCTGCCTACAGTGGGTAGAATGGATTGGAGAGGACACAAGTCTTTGAGGAGCCCAGTTAGGAGCCTGTTGCAGTTGCCCAGGGCTGCCGCACTTTGCCCTGCACACTCCCTCCCTGGTGAGCTCACCTTTGTCCTTCTGCCTGCCTAGTAATACCTCCCTGGGGTAACTTCCTAATCTTTGGCTTGAGCAGAATTTAATAAACAGTGAACACCAAGCAGTCAGGGGAGGATAGGAATCAGCCCTCAGGGCATAGGACCCCAGCTGGCAGAGGGTGATTCGGCATGAGCAGGGCCAGGCAATGGGGCTGAGACCCTGGGCAGAGCCTGTAGGCAGAAGCTCAGATAGGTGTGTGGACCAAGATGGAGCAGAAAGGGAGGCTGAGCTCCAAGGCTCTTACATGGTCCCTAGTCAATCAGCAAGAGAGCTTGGCATGGAGTCTGTGCCCAGCTAGACTGGAGCAGTGTTGGTCTGAGACTGGGATAAGGCCTTGGGGTGGGTCTGGCGGGTGGGGAGGAGCCCTAAGGAGGTTCCCCAGCCCTGGGCCCCCGGTGGTGGCCCAGTTGGTGTTAATCTTTGTCGTGCTGGTGTCCAAGACTTGAGCAATCCTGGCTATGGCCGCCACACCTGCAGGAGTCCCAAGGCTAAGGCCTGGGAGCCCCAGCCCAGCCTGGCTGAGCCACTGGCCTCCTGCTCTGCCTGGTCTTGAAGGATCCCTGCTCCTGTTCACCAGGGCATTGCTAGTCTGACATCTTCCCCAATCCCTTCTTTCCCAGCGGCCCAGTGTGATCTCTCCAAGTTTTGAATCAGAGCATTTACTGTTTTCTCTTACATCATTTACCTCATCGGACCTTCTGCACAGTTGGGTTTTTTTAAGTCATTCTTACTGTGAAAAATGCATGTATACAGAAAAGTACCTAAAACATAAATGTACAGGTTAGTGAAATAGTATCCAGCAAGCCAAGCTACATATAACCAGCACTCAGCTCAAGGAAGAGAGTGACCCCAGCTCTCAGGAGTTCCCTCCACCTGCCCTTTCTGAGCACAGTCCTCAATGTCTTCCCTAAATATAACCACTCCTCTGACTTCCATAGTCATCAGGCTTTTGCTTTTCCTTTCTTCCCCACCCTTTTCCTAATAATTTTTTCCCTAAGTATGCATTCCTACGGAGTAGGCAGGTTCCCTTTTTTATTTGTTTACTCCAGTTCTTCAAAGAAGGGCTCTCCAAGGGAGGAGTGCAGGGAGGGGCCCTTGTTTGGGGAAGGAATGGGTGGAGAAGCGGGCAGAGAAGTGACCAGCAAATAGGCGGGAAAGAGGACATGGCTGTAGAAGAGCTCAAGAACCAACGGCAGAATTGTCCTGATCATACGGTCCAACTCCCAGCCTCCAAGCCAGCTGCCTCGCTGTGCCCTTGCTCCAAAGCCATCTGTCCCCTGACGACACCTGTGTGCTGAGTACTCCCTGTCAGGTGGGCTCCCGGCCCTCTGGGGCCCTCCCGTAGGGGAGCAGCAGCTTAGTCCTGACCATCTGGTCCCCCTTAGTCGCCCTAGGCCCTCCCCTCCCTTCCACCACTCATGCCTGGCTGTGGTGGAAACTGAAGGCAGAGGGAGAGGGGCCCCAGAGGCAGGTGAGACTCGGGGGACAGTCAGGGTCAGGGTGCCTAGGCCTGGCACCGGCTGTTTCCAGCTAAGCCTGCATGCTCTGGGATCTGCCTCATTTTAGTCAGCAGTGAGGAACGCTCCCTCCTCCTGCCACACCTCTGCCCCTCCCTGGCCCCTGCCCTGAGTTCTTGCTGCCTACGCTGCCCCCCCTTCAACACCCTCCTGCCCTTGGTCAGCTTATGGGAACTGTTCTTCTCTCCCAGCAGGACAGGGAGCTGTTCAGGAGCTGTCTTGTGGGTGAGGGGGCACACAGGTGGACAGTGGAAGGAGGGGGATGACAGATGCCAACTTTGGCCCAGTTGCCCCACTGAAGCAATGTGTTTGTCTTCTATGCAGACATCGTCAACTGTGACCTGAAGTCTACACTGCGAGTGCTGTATAACCTCTTTACCAAGTACCGGAACGCGGAGTGAGGAGCAGCCTGGGCCGTCCTCCCGCCCCCCGAACCTGCTCATTCCCGCCTCCTGCTCTGTGCTCTCCCACGAGTCCAGCTACAACCCAGCGACAGTGGGAATGGAAATTAGGAAGGAAATGATCAGCAACTCAGTGGGCTGACCCAGCAATGGCCTGGACAGGTTGTCCCCATCCGGGTGCTAGATTCAGATTTAGTGTGATTTGGGAACCAGCTTAGGCAAAAGAGACTCTCCACAGAAGAAGAAAATAAAGATTATAGTTACCACTTTGTGGGTGTAAACTGTACTGGGCACCACACTAAGTGCTCTGATATACTCATTAACACTCATGATTCCCATTGCAGCAGGTATTACAATCTCCTTTTACAGATGAGGAAACTGAGTCTCAGAGAGGTTAAGTGGCTTGCCAGAAGCAGCATTTTTTTCCTTTGAACTAATTTGTTAATAACTAGCCCATTACATTCTTCACGCATTCTTTGGGTGTGTCTGTGTGCGTGTGCATGTGCACGTGAGCCCTCAAAGCAGACAGGAGCCCACTGATCTCACCACCGTGCAGGCTAGGTGAGGGCTCATGATTCACACTGAAATTGGCAAATCAAATTTAACCCAATTAGCAGTATTTGTGTAGCAGGAGTCATGTCCCTCTACTCCCTTGTACAAATGAAAATTACTCTTAATTCCTTCAGATTTGCAGTAACCCCATACTCTGGTTTCCGGGTAACGTTTGGGAAGGATTCTGTTTAAAATTAATGGAGTGGCACATTTTGCAGCTTTTTGCTTGATTGCATGTAATGGAAGTGCCCTATATTTTCCTGCAAAATAAGTACTCGATTCATTATCATTAGACAACTGTACAATGTACCCAGGCACCACAGAGAGCTGGGCACAGGCCCATGTGAGCATGGCTTGGGAAGCGGAGCTCTTCAACAGCGACCTTTGAACTTTAAAGAAAGGAACTCCGTTTTGCCTTCTAATTGATCATTTAGACCATTCCTGGCTAAGTCTGCCCAAATGCAATTACTGGTTAATTCAGGCACGGAAAAATATAAGTCATTTAGACCCAAGCCGAGCGTTTTCCTTGCATGAGTTACTTGTGGGCTGATGCTTACTTGTATCCCCTCCATGTGATCCCATCTTCGTCCCAGGCTGCCGGGTCCTGGAGGAATAAGAAAGGGGTTGAATTGGGGTTGGCCAGGGGGAGCAAGCAGGATGGGAAATAGTTGTACACATAACACAGAGGAGAACACCCTCAGAACAGAGGGATGGGGCTGGTGGCAACGCTTGCATCCTTAAACTGACCAAGGCCTTGGGTAAATAATCACTTGTACTGATATTCTGTCTTCATTATAGAATTTTCCAAAATATACCAGATGGACACCAGCCTGTGTACCGCCTCCAGAAGTCTGGCCAGCTCTGTCATTACGTTAGGCCACTGCACAAAGCCCAGCTCTAAGGAATTCGTTTTGATCTCTCGCTACACCACCCAGAGTTAGACCTCCCGTACTGTCCAAAACATTTCCTTCCCACGTCTACTCATTTCTTACTCTATGGTCTATCTGCAGTAACTCAGGACCCTTAAATTTTAGATATACTACATATTCACTGGATATTTTGCTCTAAGAAAGAATGGTTACTCAGCGTAATGAGCATTTAAGATACAAAGGCAACGTACTCTCTTGTCAATTTATGTAAGAGACTACCGTTTGTTTTACATATAAATAAAAATACTACATTTTTCATTAGGAAACACTGAATAGTATAATATTTCTCTTGTCTGTTGGCTCTCTTTTAAATTCCTGATAGAAAATCAAGATAGAGCTTTGCTGTGTCTGCTTGAGCAATACTAAAGCAGGGTGAACAACAGGAATGCATTCACTTAAACATGCTCTGCTGTACGAATTTTGTCTCCTTTTTTGTCTTTTTTTCTTGCTATATTGAAGCTGCAACTGTACAGTGTACAAATGGGCTTATTAAGAACACACCATTTGCATTTTACATATACATGGCATGAAAACACATCAGAACACTTGGAAGGTTTTTTAATAACAGGTCTAATCTACCATAGAATTTTATTTCCAGAGTGAAGTCTTTGCCTCCATCCAGAAGCCTAGGTCCTACGCCTGCTTTTATAACCCTATCATCTCATTTAGAGGTTTTCCTTTAGATTCTGGAATCTCCTGCTTAATACATGACCATGTTTTTGAAGGAGAAAAAAGGCATCAAAACAATAAATAAACCGAACTTCGCCCTTGTCTCTTTAAAAAATGAAACTAGAAACAAGAATCAAGCAAGTTTCTGTGGACTCACTGGGTGTTGTTTTTTCTTTTCTCCTCTTTTCTAACTTTAAATTGATATTTTTAAATCATTAATATATAAAGTACAAAATTCGAAAAGCATAAAAGGGTATCTTTATGATAGTGAAAAAAAAAAAAACGATATCTTCTTCCCTCCCTTCCTCCAGCAGCCCAAGGGAACTATTTTGATCCATTTTATAAATTTATTTCCAGAGACACTCCAGCCATATAAAGCATGAACATACATATAAAATCTTTTTTGTTTTTACATAAATAGCATGTTACATATGCTATCATGCACATTGCTTTTTTCACTTAATGTTATATCTTGGAAATTGTTTTATACTGGTATTAAACCTTTTTACATTTTGACATGAGAAAATGAGTACTTTATAAATTCAAATACACATCTCTGGTCTCTGTCAGCTAGGAAATGAAAGCCCTCTCAAAGGAGGTAATGCTGCCAGACAGGGATTTCAGAAGTTGAGGCTGCGACCTTCTGGGTTAGTGGACAGGAGTCGTGTTCCCAGAGATATCTTCCTGTGCCCTGAACAGAATCGTTTTTTAAAGGCCTCCTTTGCATTATTGTGGTAAATGGCATATGGTTTAAGCTCCCATTTGTACATAGTACTAGGGCTACTAAACTGTAATTGACTAAGAAAG
This sequence comes from Manis pentadactyla, assembly GCF_030020395.1. Classification (NCBI taxonomy): domain Eukaryota; kingdom Metazoa; phylum Chordata; class Mammalia; order Pholidota; family Manidae; genus Manis; species Manis pentadactyla. The sequence continues at coordinate 52,487,850 of NC_080027.1, forward strand.
TACTAAAGGTTGCAAAGTACCCTACAGTATTTATTCTGCTACAAGCCCAGGCACCATGCAATGCTCCTCCATCTGAAGGCTCTGACTTCAGATGTGCTGCACAGAGGTGGCTTTCCAAAACCTGGGAGAAGGACTCTTTATCAGCACATCATCAGTGTTGCCTCAAGTTGGTTATGATTTGCAATTTTTACTCTTGGTGCTTTTTAATTATGAATTACTATTAGCTTTATTATTTATCAGTTTATTTTGTTGTGGGTCACATGGTTAGCTCTATAGAGTATACTGAAGCTTATTTGCATCAACAGTATTCTGGGGCTGTAATTTTCCAGTAGCAAGATCTAAGACATGTATACATTGTGACGCAAATATGAATCATCTGTACTCCAGTGCTATAGAAAATATATACATAAGCCACTCCCCCCAAATTATCACTAATTTAATTTTCCACTAGAAAATGAGACTAAATGGAGTTGGTAGGCTGAGCAGTTTTGCTCTAAGTATGGACGATCAAAAATAATTTGAGATCCACTGCCTCTTAACACAGCCCCACCCCAGGAACCCTGCCTACATCAAACATCCTAGATAATGCAGAAGGGATATGTCCTGAGATTTTCACTAATGCTACTATTATATGTAGTCTCCCCCCATAAAACTCATTTAGGTCTATTGGAAAATCCGAGAGAACTGCTGTGAACACTGAGAACAAGAGAACCGCAGTGAGAGGCAAGTGCCGGGAGTAGGGGAACTCGCCCGCCAGCTTCCCAGCACTTGCAGATTCAGGGCTCAACAAAGACAAGGCAGTATGTGTAAGTTGCTCCCTGTCATAACTATAAAGATTATATGTGCAAGCAACAAGTTCAACTGTTCTTTCCTCTTTTCACTGAAAAATACAAACCCAGCCTAGCGCCCAGATTTGCTCATGCCCCCTGCTTCATTACAGTGGTGATGATCGCACATGTATGTGCGGATGTGTTCACGGTGACAGCCAGGCCACCGTGATGGTGCCCGGAGTGGGATCAACAGCCCCGCATGAACCCTGATGACCTTGGGAATTTCAGGCTTCCCAGGTTGGAAGCCACCAGTGAAGCATCTCTTGAAGTACATTCTGCAAGATGTCAATAGATGTCAGGTGGGGGAAAAGAATGTCACATTCAAATAAGTTTGGGAAATGTGAGGCTGAAGAAAATTAAACTCACTTTTTACAGCTTTGGTTTTATTTTTTGCTTTATGCTTTCTCACTGGAGCCCATCTCAGTTTCCTACTCTAACTCATATCAGGACTCTAAAGGGAGGCAGAATAGGGCAGGTCTCCCAATTGTGTTTAACTAAGGGACCTGTTTGCCCCCTGATTACAGGGTGGGTACTCTGTGGGACTCATCCATTCATTTAGCCATCTGGCTGCAAGAATCAACAAGTATGTGCTGGGCGTCTATGATGTGTTAGGCATTACTCCATCCAGTGGCAAGGGAGCTCGCGAGCAGACTCAGTCTAATGGAGATGCATGCCAAATAACCACAAATCAGTGCAACTAATTGTGATGATGACAATGGAGAGGTACAAAAACTATGAAAGGGGTCTCAGATTCTGAGATCAAGAGAAAGAGGTCTCTCTCAAAGTGACAGTTTAAAGTAATAGGTACTCCAGCAAAGAGCTTGCTGTTCAAGGGAACGGCAGAGGTGAGCATCACCTACCAGAAGACCTGGTTCCCTAGAGGAACTGGCAGAAACCCAGGTGGCTAGAATACACGGAGAGGTAGGAGGAAGAGGTATCAGAGGATTACAGGTTTTATCATAGGAAAAATGGGAAGCGATGTATGTACAGAAGCCTTCTGGCCACTGTGTGGGAAAGGGGAAAGCTGTGGCAGTAATACGAAGGTCTGAGACGGCCCTTCCATCTGTATACCATGGTCATGGCTGGAGAGCCAAGGAGATGAGGACAGGAGACCAATTCTCTGCCCACCCTGCCCCCAAATCTGCTCTCAAGCAGAAGCCGGGAGCCTCATTGTGCTTAGGAAAGCCCAAGGCAGTCCTAGTACTCAGCGTCCCTGGGACCGCTGGCAGGGCTGGAGTTCCTAGGCCATCCCCAACCTCGTCATGTTTTGGTCCTCTGGGAAGAGTGAGAAGAACCAGAAGACTGGAAGAGGCCACATATGAGGAGCAAAGGAAAGAAGAAGACTACCAGCCAGAAGGTTGAGCTCTGGGGACCAGTCCTTCCAACCGTCTCACCACCAAGCTCTTCTGCTGTTCTATCCCTATGTGGATTCAGTGGGCAGAACAGGAATGCTGGCATCGAGCCTGCGGACAGGGCAAGGTATAGGCTTCCTGGAAGTGGAATAATTCCATCTTCCCAATTCATATTAATCAGCATGAACTTTTGTTGTCATCATGCCTACCACACTACAGAAAATCTAACTTAAACTTCACAGCAAGTATCTTGGGAAATATCTTTCATAGGAAGGTATTATTTTCACTGGGAGTTTTGAAATACCAGAAATATCCCTGGAAACCCCTGCCTGGGAGCTCGTCAGTTGGAAACCAGTCCAGTGGGTGCCTGTCCCAAATGCTGCTCCTTTTTAGCAGGTTCCCATGGCCTGAGCAGAGTCCGTATTTTTGCCTCGACTCCTCTGGGCCTTCTGCACACGTGGGCAGTACCTTTGATGTTGGTATTTAAAAGGGCACTTAGGAAATTCTGAGAAGCCCAATGATAAAGATAAATGATGTTTTATCAGTGAAACAGACTTTTCATTTCTTGTTATCGATTTTCATGTTTTCACATCTTCAGATGCAATTTGTTAGCCCAGGGTGGCATTCCAAGACACACAAACGTCATTAAGGCAACGGCTTTAAAGAGTGCCATGTTTTATTGAGGTGGACAGGACAATAGGCATATGTAATCAGTTACACATTTGCTTGGTGTGGGACCCAGGGTTGGGACCACATGACTCTCAAAGCTTATATGTCTTCCGGGAAAACCTGACAGTGGCCCCACAACCTGCGCATGGAAACACAGTGCCTACCTTTGGCAAACACAGCTCCTGGAAGCCTTTTCCACTTAAGCTTCAGAGGTTACCCCATTTTTCCTTATTTGTCATGATATTGGAAATAATTCTCATGGAACTCGGGACATCTGGCTTAAATGATGGTAACCAGTAAGCATGTGCTAAGCTAGGTTTCTGGGGCCAGGGTTGCCTTGTCTCTTCCACACTCTGCGTCGCTGACTGGTGCAGTGTACCCGGGGTGCTGTGCCTTTTCTGTGTAGTGCCTGAGCCTGTACTTCCTGCACTGTTCATTCTCCCAGCTATAGCCTAGTATCTCCCACAATGTCCTACCCTCCCCAGCACAGGAACTGCATGCTTTCCAGATCTATGACCAAATCTGTCATTGCCTGTGAGAGACCAAGCTCACCAGCAAGCACCCTAATCAGAGTATCTGCTGGATTTGTTTATAAAATTTACCCATCCATGTGTCTTCATTTATGGACTAAATAGCTTTCTGACCTGCATGCCTTCAGTGTGATTTGCCAGGAAGATACAGAGCTTTCCCTCCTGTGCTTATCATGACGATCCCCACCCACAAGAAGTGTTCTCACTCATGGCAGCTTGGGCCTGCTCTGGCATTGACGAATGGGACACTGAACACTAGGGGACAAGAAGAATCCCAGTCAACTCCCTGGGCAGGGCCCCAAACTGGGCATGATCAGAATGCAAATATTTGTAGAATGCTTATGGGTTCAGCCCCACTGTATGCATAAAATGGCATCAGAAGGTGCAAGGTCTTTTCCCAAATGGATTCTTCCAGCCTAATGGAAATGACAGATAGGGCTTATTTGAAATAATTCAGTGACATGATGAAATAGTACCAAATACCTTTGAGGGTCCCTAGATTCTCCCAGAAAATACCTGAGCACTAGCTACCACATAATTTTTAGGGACATTTGCCATCAGGATCAGCAACTTCAAGTTCCACAAAGATTTTGTGCTTTAGAAACCACTCAGCTCACTGCAAAGCCAAATGGAGTCTTAGGGCTATTTTTCTAAAGTCTTACTTGTTGCTGGGAAAACACTGTCTTTATTCCATAGATTCCAAATGGCCGGCAAGGATCCCAAAGTCCAGCCTGGGCTTCACTGCCAACTGTTTTGACTCTGCCCTCACATTCAAAGCTCCTTTGCCTCTCCAAATCATCTTTGGTCATCCCCACTGGTACACACATCTGCTCTTGCTCCCTAGCATGCAGTTGCTGCAAAGCATCAAGAATGGACACACACCAGCTACTCAGTCATCCTTCAGTTGCCTGTGGGCATGCCCTATGTGCCTCCTTCCACTTTCTCCTCATTCTCCAAGAAATCAAAGCCACTGGCTTCATGTTCTTGCCGTACCATCTCAGTGTACCCTTTCTGCCTCTCACTTCTTCCTGCCTCAATTCCCAGGCAAGCCTTTCTTCTCCCTGCTCCTCCAGAACCAGATGCCTTGTGCTCCTGCAAACTCAACCTTCCCTGCTTGTGTCTTGAGTTTCTTTCTAAACAATGCAGATTTCTAGGATGAGAGGCATTTGCATTTGCGCCTGTCCTCCTGAAATTCCATCTTGTCCTTTTTCACTTTTTCCTTAAGTCTCTCCCCTAGAGGTATGCAAATGTATGATGAACCCATTTCCTCCTATCTCCTTTCCTTTGTGAACCCCTGAAATCTACCACTAGCTTTCTAGAAGTTCACTTTGCTGCCTTGAGTGGTCAGCTTTCCATCCACCAGGCTAGCCCTGACCCGTTTCCCTTGTTCTGCAGATGCATCTAACTTTGGTGTCCACTGCCTCTTTCCAGGAACTCAGCTGCCAGCATTTCAGAGACACTACATTCTCCTGCTTCTCTGCCACCTTCTGGCTGCTGCTGTGTTTGTTCCTAGGTGGGCTCCTCTCTCCCCTGCCCCTAGAGGTGAACACTCCCTGGAGGCATCTGCCATCGTGGCTTCCCTGGCTTCCACTACAGCCTGCTCTCCCCTCAGCCCAACATCTCACCCCTCCAGTTGGATATTCCAGCTTCACAGCACCTCCTCTTGGATGGGCTACCCCAAGCCCAACTTGGCACCTGCTAAACTGGATTGCCCTCCTCCCCATACATGCTCCTTCCTCAGATGGCTCCTCCAGAGGAGAAAAGGGAGGTCTCCTCCCCAAGCATGCTTGCTCTCAGAGGCACGAAGGAGGTCTGAGTTTTCTGGCCACCACCCACTCCCCCCTCCACCACAGCCAGTCAGGTCTCTTGATTACTCCATCATGAACCCCCTGACGGCATTGATTTCCCTCTTCTTCAGGCCTCATCCTCTCATGCCAGGGTATCAGTGGCTGCTTAACTAGTGTCCCGTTGGCCTAATCCATCCTGCACATATTCTCTGCTTACATTTCTTGGAATACAACTCAGATAATCTCACACCTTTCTCAAAACCAACAGTGGTGCTTATTCAGCACTTACGGTGTGCACTTAATACACATAACTTCATTTAATCATCTCAACAATGCTGAGGTAGATACTATTTTCATCCTCATTATTCACATGCTTCATAAGTAACAGAGCTGGACTTTGAGCCCCAAGTAGCCTGCCTCCAGAACTCAGGTTCTAACTCTTAGACTTAGTATGTCTTCCTCAGAACCTTTAGTGGCTGCCACTGTCCATGGATCAGGATCCCTTTACCTGCTCAAGGCCTTCAGAATCCAGCTCTATGCTGCCTGACCGATCACTAGGTCTTTCCATCCAGACAGACAGGTCTGTTTGCCAGAGAACCTTTGCTTCCTGCCAGCAGCTGTCCTTTGCCTTAGTTTTAAATGAAACAGCCAGGCCCTGACTGATACGGGTGTCATTCATATACATACTCATTATTTGCTCAATAGATTTAAACGCTGCCTATGGTGCCAGACACTGTGCTAGGTACAGGAGAATACCACAGAGAACAAAACAGACATGTCCTAGTCTCCATGTGTGTATGTTCTAGTGACTTCCAAGCCCTGCTGCTTTCCTTTGACCCCCTATTCTGACCCTACATGAAACTGGGCTACATCTCTTCCCATGCTTCTGCTTGGTCCTGACCTCCTCCAACCATGGTTCCTGCTAGATCTTACTAATCCCATTGTCCCTGGCATCAGCCCCCCCTTTGGTTGTGCCATATATATCCATGCTTTGCCAAACCTAAGAGTGTTGTCTAGAGGACAGATTCTCCTTAGGAAAGCTCAGCTCTAAATCCCTTTCTGTTCAGGAAGCTGTGATTCAGTGATGAGCTCCAGTTGTAAAGTAGAGACTTCAAACTCTTGTCAGACTCCAACCATGTGCCATGCATAGGGCTGGCTCCTACAGACCTCTCAGCAACCTCTCAGGTCAATGTGATTGTTATTCCTATTTTACAGAAGGAAAAACAGAGGTTTAAAGAGGTTTACCAGCTGCAACTCAACCCCAGCTCTGTCTGATTCTGAAGCCTTCATTCTCTTCACAATTCCCTGCTGCTTCCTGTTGCTATAATCCTGACTACCTAGGCCACACGGGCTACAGATGGGGGTAAAGAGCAAGGTCAATGGGGTCTGACTCTAACCATGGATTACTGTTCCTCTTAGCATCCTAAGTTTCTGTGTGTCCTCCTGACTTTATGTAGTTATCTAGTTATTTGGTTAGCGGGGGAAGTGGTAGAGATTTCCTTAACTGGCTGCAAGTTTACTGAAACTGGATGAAGGTTTAACAAAACTCCAGTGATATCCTTTTGAGGGTAGGTTCTGTGTCTTTTCCTGCCAAATACTGGGTTATTTGGGAGACTCGGGGAAGAGGCACAGGTGTGAATACCTGAGGGAGCCTCACATTCTCTCCAGCAGGGAAGTGGCCTTTTACCTGGAGTGGGGATCTGGAGGTTTTCAGCTTTGAGCAGAAAGCAGGAGACGGGCTAAGCAACAGCATGTGGCTGCAGGGAATGTAAGGGCCTGGGGACGAGGGTCGCCACCCCCTGCTGTGCCAGGAGCAGCAGCCAGCGCTGCTGAGGCCCCACAGATGAGGCTCCCTCAGGCTGCACACGGGGAGGAGTGGGGAGGAGGGTACCAGCAGGCAGGGCTGAGCCCAGGCAGTAAGCAAGGCTGGAGATGGGGGCAGGCGAGACCATTCACCGAGGGAGGGGACCAGATCGGCCTTTTGAGCCCCACTGATGAACTGCCGTACAGAGTGGGGTCAAGGCAGAAGCTTAGGCCTGTGAGCTGGACAAGAGGGCTAGGGGAGAGGGCGCGCCCATCAGAGTGCCCAGGTGCTCCGGCTTGACTCTGGGGCTTTAACAACCAAACTTCTCTGCAGCTGCTGAGCTGCTGTCTACCTGTGAACCCCACCTCCTCCCTCTCCAACTCCCCTTCCCTGCCCCCGCCTACAGTCAGGGCTGGCTTCTGCATCGGTGGCTGGGAACATCAGTGGACCCAGCTGTGGGAACTGAAGAAACGTGACGGCAGCAGTCCTGGCTCCCAGTCCCAGCCCAGCATGGCCCTGCCCAGAGCACACAGCTCCACTGGCATGGTCTGTGCCCAGGGGTGAACGACTCCACCTAAAGTCTCTTCTTCCTCCATTCGTGACCCAAGGTTACTTATACTGGCCTCTGCATAAATGCCGTTTGAAAAGTTAAAGATGCCACACTGATGTGTATTTATAATAACTCTATGCAATGTTTCAAAATGGGTGACCAGGAGTGAAGAGGAAGCAAGCCAAACACAGCAACCATCTTCCTTAGATATTCCCCATGTGTCGGCAAGTCCAGGAAAGATGCAGGAAGAGGGCACAGGTACATTTTCTAGGTACATCCAGAACCTCTGGAAACTTCCATTTAAAGCAAAGGACCTGGGTTCAAGCCCTAACATTTGCTAGGTGTGTGTTATCGGGCAAGTCACTTTACCTCTGTGAGACTTCATTCTTTGTAGTGAGATGTAAGAGGGGCTTGAGCCAGAAGGTATTGCCTTCCTGCCTCACCCTCTTCAGACCTCCCTTCTGAAGCTGCATTCCACCTGGGATAGGAACCATCCCAGGCGGAGCAGGACCGCTCTATGACCCAGTGCTCCAAGGGTAGCTGTGGGTGTTTGGTGAAGCCGAAAGCCCCAGGGGCAGATCTAAGTTCCTCCTGCTGTTGTTATTCCTGTAAGACAGAAAAGCAGCATGCTGCCTCTGCCCCTCAATACCTACGGCAAACTTTACTAGTCCATCCAGCAGCTTCCCCCTTAGACTGACCAGGGACAATGCAGTGGAGTGGTTTGGGGGGCGTGGGGTGCAGGGCAGGATCGTAGAGAGGAAAGCTATTTGGCTGTGCAGTGCCGCAATGAGTTCACAGCCTAGGATACCAACATAAGACTCCAAATAAGTGCCCGAATGTTAATCACCAGCCCTGTTTGTGTCAGATGCTGGCTCCTGGGCCAATTAGCTGCAGCAGGGGGTTGGAACAGGAGGCAGAATCTTTAAGAAGCTAACAGAGACGCTCAAGAGAAGGAAAAACTACTAGAAGAAAGCATGTTGTTCTGCTCAGGCAGAACTATTGTTCTCTTCTAGAAAAGACACTACCCTAGGCTCTGAAGGTAGTACCACACTACAGGAGAGAAAAGCAAACAAATCCAGAGAGGTCAGATGGTGTGGCCAAAACACCACCACTCTAGGCTGGCTCCAGCTTCTGTGCTGCTCCCTTTGGGCAGATGACAAGGTTTCCAAACAGGACACTTCACCCAACCAACCTCACAGAGGCCACAGACCCTACAGCTAGAGGGTGGCCTGTCGTGAGGCCCAGGGAGCCCTGCAGTCAGGTTCTAAGCACTGAGAAGCAGCCGCAATGAAATCCAGAAGGCTCTTTAGAGACGCCTGAAATTTGGGAATAATCCCACTTAGTCATAAATGGCTCAAATTCTTCAGCTTTTGTCTGCAAAATTTCTGGCCACACCAGGCAGAGGGCAAATATTCATGAACAGACACTGACTCTCCTCTGCTGGGGAAGGCCAGGCTAGGCCAGCACAGACACTGAGAAACTGCAGGCCAAATCTCTCCAGAAAAGTCGAGAAGTCGGAAGGGCTTTCGCTATGGATGCTATGGCGCCCACCCAGACCCCTTTCAGGACCCAGGAATTCATTGCCCCCCTCCCTACAGCAGCCTCCCACTCTGCCATCTGCCTCAGCCAAGGAGGCTACTGGGGCCAAGTCAACACGCCCTCCCCTGGGGACCCAGTGACTAGTCCATGTGGGCGTAAAGGCCAGTACCTTGCTTCCATCCAGGGTGTCTTGGAAGGGCGGTCCCAGCCTCAAGCTCCCGGTGGGTGTTGAGGCAGCTCTTGCAGCATCTTGGCAGTCCAGCTTCTCTCCCTGCCCTGCAGCTCCCTCACAGCTGTTGGTCCTGTGATCCATGCTCCCAGCAGGTGTATCTCGTTCCCTTGCAGGTGTTACTGCACACACCACCCTGCATGCCTTGTGCTGGCAAACCTCCCTTTCAGAGCCTGTTGCCCAGGAACCCGTCTTGCAGCAGCTTGGAATGGAGAGAAGGCTTCATGGGGTCCAGGGGCTCCCAGCCCTAAGAAATAATGCCATCCAGCCCCACTGTGCCACAGGTGGAAAGAGCCAGCCCAAGGTCACAAAGCTGTTTGGAGGCAAGCTGGCCTTAGGGGCATTTGACCCCATTGCCCTCCATTTTTGTGGGATGAGATCTTGCCAATGGGTTTCAGCCCCAGGCAAGTTCACAATGGATTCAGTGTGACCAAAGAAAATGACAGTAGAATATTCCTGGGGTGAAAGGGTTTTACCCAACTTTATTTCCACTGTGGCAGGTCAGTCACTAAAATACCGTTCACTCAGAGCAAGTCTGCATGCAGCAAGCCAGTCTCTGCCTTGGGGCCCCTCTGTCCGCACAGCCATCCTCTGGGCCTCTCTGCCTGCACAGCCGTCCCACATAGCCATCCTCTCGGTCTCTCTGCACAGTTTTCCCACACAGCCGTCTTCTGGGCCTCTGTCCTCAGCACTGCCTCCACTCCAGCCTCTGCTCTGCTCTCCTACAGCCTTGTAGCCCTGCCACCGTGTCGCTCCCAGAGCACTGGGTGGAGCTCTTTATATAGAGTCAACAGCCATGTATTGCCCACAGGTGTGCAGTGAGCTAGTCAACCAGGGCCAGGTGAGAATCCTGGCCACAGGAACTTTCATTTTATCCACAGATGATATTAAAATTGCTGACATGTTTGAATATCTACTTTATATATCATCATTTCTCCAGTCTTCACAGCAGCCTGTGAGGGAGGTATGAGGAGCTTCACATCTTACAGGTGTGATAAATGAGTTGCCCAAGGGAACACAGCTTGGAAGCGCTGGAGGCAAATTCCCACCCAGGCCTGCGTGACTCCCAAGTGTATTCTTTGCACTAACCACATTGCCTCAAACTCTTTTGGGAAATAGCGGTCTTAGGATTGTTTATGACACACATGAGACCTATGTGACTCCTGTCCCCTGCTACTGCTTGGTAAGGATCTGCAGGAGGCCCTCGGGAAGAGGCACACAGGCCTCAGCAGGCCCCGGCAGGCCTCGGCAGGCCCTGGCCCAAATACGTCCTTCTACAGATAACTTCCCACTCATCCCTCAGGGTAGCCTGTCGGGCCAGCATTCCAGCCCAGGAATGCCAGAGGTTGTAGAGTCAGGATTTAGACAAATGCCCTACCACTCCCTACGGATGTCCCCAAAGGTGACAGAAATGTGTCCTATTCACACTCTACACACTAGAATGAGTCAGAATTGCTGTGACTCAAGACATGGCTCGGGAGGCAGTAGGAGCTTTCCAGGAAGAAGTGCAATGGGGGAGATGTGAGGCTGAATGCCTCATGATCTACCAGCCAGGAGAGACGAGGAGCAGGTGAGAAAGGAAAATGGGCAGAAAACCAGGAGGGCAGCCCCATGGGTCCCTGTGGGCCCCCCTGAACTGCTTCTGAGCATGCCCACCACCCCGGGGCGCCTCGGGCCCTGAGGCTTCCACCTGCAAAGTTCGGGCTGCTTCAGGCCCTGTGCCCTCAGGGGTACCCTCAGTGCCCCAGTGACATATGCTACTCATACCTACTGGCTCAGGCCTAAGAGGCTGTGGATCTGAGCAGTGGCCTGTAGCCACTCACCCAAAACACCTGAGTTTCTGCCTCAGTTTCCTTGTCTGGCACTCTTATTTCCAAAAGGAATGATTGCTAATCATGCCAGCCTGCTTCACTGAAGTAATGCCTGTCCTTGGCTCCTTCTCCAGGGACAGGGCTAGGAGACATCAGTATTGGTGCACCAAAACCTGGCCACGGGCGTGTTCCTCCTTGAAGGGATAGAGTTCCCAGAACTCGGCATTTGCTGAGGATAGCAGAGGTCTGGGGATCAGGAGGCCGGCCATGGAGAGTGAGCAGAGGGGGTGGCTCCATGTGGCTTCTGAAACTCAGACAAGATTTAGATGGGGTGGACCTGGGAAGAGACAATCCCATAGGCAAACATGGTGTCCAATATCAAACATCAGGCAGATGGGGGTGGTATGGCCACCTACCGAAATAGTGACCAGGAGCTTAGCAGATTCGAAGCTTCAGGGAATTCCCTAGAGTTCAGGGCTGAGCCCTAGGCCAGAAAAGACCTCAAGGGCTGGGCTCTGACCCCTAAGCTGAAGGGCTGAACCACATTTGGGTCAGCAATGATAGCCCTGGAGAAGGTGGGGCCCGCTGAGCAAAAAAGGAGGGTCTTGCAAGTAGTGACTCTGTAGCATCTTACTACACTGATGGACAGTGACTGCAATGGGGTTTCGGGGGGACTTGATAATATGGGTGAATGTAGTAACCACATTGTTTTTCATGTGAAACCTTCATGAGAGTATGTATCAATGATACCTTAATAAAAAATTTAAAAAGGAGGGTCTTGACCTAAGGGTATTCATGCATTCAGAAACATTTTCCTGAGAAAAGCTAAGAGTAATCAGTCCCCAAGAAGTGACCCAGTGGTGTGCCCCAGGAATATGTGCAGGAGACAAACTTCAAAGGTGCTCAGTCTTGGACAAAAGCGTCCAGGGTGGGGAGCAGGTCTGGCCAGGAAGCACTATGAAGTGCATCATCAGACCAGCACTCATGATATCCTATCCACATTCAAAAGCCAACTCCACCCCTAAGTTGCTGAGAGACTTTGGGCCAGTCACTTCACCCCTCTCAAGTGAGTCAAGTGCAGGACCTGGATGAACAACTCAAGAGTGAGAGAGATTAATGGGCAGACTGTTAATAAGAGTTTAATGAAGGGATTATTTGCAAAGATGGGGGCAGGGCTGCAGGAAGCAATGAGGGATGATAAAGCGCTGAAGACTAGCAGCCCTGGGCACCACTCCCGGGGGAGGAGAAGGGGCCTCTCACAGGGCCCAGTGAAATCTACAGCCACAAGAAAGGGCCTGGGACAGGAGCCATGACTTTCAGGGGAGGAGCCTACTCAGTGCTGCCCAACTGCAGACAGGCAGAAGGGAAACTGGAGTGGACCTCCTTCTCCAAGGGCCCTCCTCCTCCTGCCGGTGCCTCTCAGCAGGAAGCTGGAGGTCAGGGGAACTCTGTGGCTGCAGCCCCCTGGGGGGAAAGAAGGGGGGCAAACAGCCTATCCAGCGTACCCTCTCAGAATACAGTTACTCATCTTAAACACGAAGAAGAAATATCTGTCCTGCCTACCTCCAAAGAGGCTTTGAGGTTCATGCAGGAGGTTCCAGCTCCAGGGAGGTGAATTGGGTGACCTCAGAAGCCCCGTTCAGCTGTCAGAGCCTAGAATTCTCTAGGAATTCTCAGCAAATAAAATCACTAGAAACAAGGACTGAACAGCATGGAGAATATAGCCAACCACCATGTTGTATACTTGAAACCAATATAAATAAGATTGTATGTCAATGACTCTTCAATTAAAAAAATTAAAAAATAAAGGACTGAGCAGGACAGCTGCAGTGAAGGCACACAGTCAGGAGGCTCAGTGGAGTCCTTTGGAGACACAGCACAGTTCAATCTTGAGTTTGCATTAAAGTGATCGCAGCAGTTGGACCCAACTTCCTTAGGAGACAATGGGTATACGGGAAAGGCATGGTTAAAAGGCCCAGGTTCAAATTCTGGCTTTGCCCCCTTATTAGCTGTGTAAGGAAAGGTACTAAATCCTTATGTCTTACTAGCCTGAACTAAAAATGGGAATAAAATCTCACAGCCTCATTATAAGGATTAAATTCAAGGAAACAATGTGTCACAGTGCCTGGCACACAATATGTTCTCATTAAAGAGGAACTCTTTCCTTTCCTTTCTTAGGGACACAGGACATAGAAGGAAATGACACAGACTTAGTGAGAAATGGTAAAATAAAAGTGAAAAAGCAAGCAAGCTTGGTATGTTGCAAGAGATGGGCTGCTAGAAGGACAAAAACCACATGATCATCTCCATAGATACTGAAAAAGCATTTGACAAAATTCAACATCCATTCATGATAAAAACTCTCAACAAAATGGGTATAGAGGGCAAGTACCTCAACATAATAAAGGCCATATATGATAAACCCACAGCCAACATCATACTTAACAGCGAGAAGCAGAAGGCTTTTCCCATAAGATTGGGAACAAGACAAGGATGCCCACTCTCCCCACTTCTATTCAGCGTAGTACTGGAGGTCCTAGCCACGACAATCAGACAACACAAAGAAATAAAAGGTGTCCAGATTGGCAAGGAAGAAGTCAAACTGTCCCTGTTGGCAGATGACAGTACATTGTACATAACAAACCCTAAAGAATCCACTCCAAAACTACTAGAATATCGGAATTCAGCAAAGTTGCAGGAAACAAAATTAATACACAGAAATCTGTTGCATTCCTATACACTAACAATGAACTAGCAGAAAGAGAAATCAGAAAAACAATTCCATTCACAATTGCATATCAAAAAGAATAAAATACTTAGGAATAAACCTAACTGAGGAAGTGAAAGACCTATACCCTGAAAACTACAAGACACTCTTAAGAGAAATTAAAGAGGACACTAATAAATTGAAATTCATCCCATACTCTTGGGTAGGAAGAATTAATATTGTCAAAATGGCCATCCTGACTAACGCAATCTATAGATTCAATGCAATCCCTATCAAAATACCGACAGCATTCTTCAACGAACTGGAACAAATAGTTCTAAAATTCATATGGAACCACAAAAGACCCCAAATAGCCAAGCAATACTGAGAAGGAAGAATAAAGCAGGGGGTATCTCACTTCCCAACTTCAAGCTGTACTACAAAGCCACAGTAATCAAGACAATTTGGTACTGGCACAAGAACAGAGCCACAGACCAGTGGAACAGAATAGAGAGTCCAGGTATTGACCCAAGCTATATGGTCAATTAATATATGATAAAGGAGCCATGGGTATACAATGGGGAAATGACAGCATCTTCAACAGCTGGTGTTGGCAAAACTGGACAGGTACATGTAAAAGAATGAAACTGGATTACTGCCTAACTCCACACACAAAAGTAAACTCAAAATGGATCAAAGACCTGAATGTAAGTCATGAAACCATAAAGCTCTTAGAAGAAAACATAGGCAAAACTCTCTTGGACATAAACATGAGCAACTTCTTCATGAACATATCTCCCTGGGCAAGGGAAACAAAAGCAAAAATGAACAAGTGGAACTATATCAAACTAAAAAGCTTCTGTACAGCAAAGGACACAATCAGTAGAACAAAAAGACATCTTACAGTATAGGAGAATATATTCATAAATGACATATCCAATAAGGGGTTGACATCCAAAATATATTAAGAGCTCAGGCACCTCAACAAACAAAAAGCAAATAAGCCAATTAAAAAATGGGCTTAGGAGCTGAATAGACACTTCTCCAAAGAAGAGATTCAGGTGGCCAACAGGCACATGAAAAGATCCCTAATCATCAGAGAAGTGCAAATTAAAACCACAATGAGATATCACCTCACACCAGTTAGGATGGCTACCATCCAAAAGACAAACAACAACAAATGTTGGTGAGGATGTGGAGAAAGGGGAATCCTCCTACACTGCTGGTGGGAATGTAAGCTAGTTCAACCATTGTGGAAAGCAGTGTGGAGGTTCCTCAAAAAGCTCAAAATAGAAATACCATTTGACCCAGGAATTCCACTCCTAGGAATTTACCCTAAGAATGCAGTAGCCCAGTTTCAAAAAGACAGATGCACCCGTACGTTTATCACAGCACTATTTATAATAGGCAAGAAATGGAATCACCTAAGTGTCTATCAGTAGATGAATGGATAAAGAAGAGGTGGTACGTATGCACAATGGAATATTATTCAGCTGTAAGAAGAAAACAAATCCTACCATTTGCAACAACGTGGATGGAGCTAGAGGGTATTATGCTCAGTGAAATAAGCCAGGCAGAGAAAGACAAGTATCAAATGATTTCACTCATCTGTGGAGTATAAGAACAAAGCAAAAACTGAAGGAACAAAACAGCAGCAGACTCACAGAACCCAAGAAGGGACTAACAGTTACCAAAGGGAAAGGGACTAGGGAGGATGGGTGGGAAGGGAGGGATAAGGCGAAAAAGGGGATTACTATTAGCAAATACAATCTAGGGCAGAGGGGCACAGGGAAGATAAGTAGTGATTGTGTAACATCTTACTACGCTGATAGACAGTGACTGCAATGGGGTATGTGGTAGGAACTTGATAATGGGGGAGTCTAGTAACCATAATGTTGCTCATATAATTGTATATTGATGATACCAAAATAAAAAAAAGATGGGCTGCTTACAAAACCAGTCCCCCTAAAAGAGTGCTGGGAATGGTCTGAAAGAACCCCCAAAATGCTGTCAAACAAGTAACATGAGACTATAGAGTGAACCAGTGGGAATGTCCAGGGATGACTCAGCCTCAGGGCAGAACAGGACTGTCCATTATCCAAAGCATGTACCAGCTAAAGCCCCAGGTCTGCCTGGCAGCTGGCTTATCAGTCTCAGTGGACATGTACTGCTTCAAGGGGCATTCAATGGCTTCCAGGGGCAGGCGTACAGGACAAACCCTTGAGCATGTGCTGTCCTCTGGATGAGGGTCCAGTTCCTCATCAGTTGTATGAGGAACGTGAATTGGGTCTCGAGGAAAAGCCCTGCACACAGCCTGCAGTTCCGGATTCAGTTCCAGCCCTACCGCGAGTTGCAGCTTCTCCTTGGGTCTCTTCTTGTCTGCAGAATAAGAGTGACAATAATCTCTGCTCACAGAATTGAGCACACAGAACATGGAAAAGCATGTGCCCCCCAGGGCGCAGGGTGATCAAACAGGAGTGCCGCGTGCTGGCTGCTCTCCCTGAGGTAGCTGCTACATGGTGTGGAAGCCACAGTAGGGGATTGACTCTTCCCAGTACACACGCAGAGCAGGGAGAACTCTTTGCAGCACTGGGGCAGGGGAGAGCACACACTGACTGGGGTTGAGAACACAGACGTCAGGCCCCAAAACTCTGAGTGCCAAGGTCATGGGGAGAGAAGTGATTTGGGGATATAGGGTGGCACTCCAGGGCAGGCCCATTAGAATGAAGTGACTGCCGTGGTAGCTAATTCATCGGGCAGTGCTGATGGCAGTGAACCACTGCAGATGCTGTGAATTCCCTGCAGGTCCATGGAAGGTGCATCCCAGTGAAACTCAGCAGTGGGGTCCAAGGCTTGGGATGCCAGCTAGGAGAGGAATCCTGCCTGAGTCAGGGCAGACCTATCTCCCCCTGCCACTCTTAGACCTGCCCCTGCTCATGGTGCACTGGGTCCAGGACAAACAAGGCCCAGTTCTCATTGAAGACTGTGGGACCAGTCCTTTTCCAGGGAAGTCTTCTGTTATCTTTACAAGAGTTCCGGGTATTGTTGATCAGGGGAGCTGATCCCATAGTCTCTGTGCAGGCTTGCTGATCGACTTCTCAGGAGAGGCCAAAGAAGCTCCCTGTTTCCTGGATCTTTGTCCCAAAAAATGACACCTTAGGTAGGTGGGTTCCTCCGGGTATGCTTCCTGAAATGTCAGCCCCCAGCCCCTTGCCAGCACTCAGTAATCATTCACACTGTTTCCTCCATGGGCTGCACTACCGTCCACACCCAGGAAGCTTGAAGTTCATGGTCTAATAGTTGTGCCCAGCCCATTGGACAACTCCTGCTGGAAGCAGCCTGGCCCCAGTGCCCTGGATAGCACCAAGGGCCCAGACCCTGGCACATCATAAAGGAGAGAAGACCGAGCACCCCGCCCAGGAGCCCCAGACTCACCCCGTCACAGGGGCAGCCTGGGTCTTCCTCTGTGGGCTCCTCACGCCACGCCCAGGCCGCATCCCTCCTATGCCAGCTGTTTGGACCCAGTTGACAAGGGTGACAGCTCTTCCTGCTGTTTCTGAGCATCACAGCTGCTCCAGATGCTGGGCCGGGCTCTAGGGATCCCACAGGGCCTAAGACAATCCTTGTCTCAAAATGGTCATTCTGGGATCTATAAATAGGTCTGGGTGGAACGGAAAGCACAGCGAAGGGGTAAGTGTTGAAAGAAGAAGTTGGGTCATGAAGGACCTTGAATGTGAAGCTGAAGGACTGTCTTTATCCTGTATTCAGGAGCCATAGAGGGTCTCTGAGGTTCCCTGAGCAGGGAAGTGTTGAGATCAGATGTGACCACACGAAGAGAAGGAGAGGGGCCCTGTCTCCTCCCCGAAGGCACAGCTCCCAGGCCACCAGGGGGTGCATGCCGGCTCCTTCTGACAAGAGTCCAGGTGCCAGGCTGGCTCTGTCCTTGCTCTCCTGCTCACTTTGTCCCCAGACTCCTTACTCTTCTTGCCAGCATGCTCAGGGGATTTAGACGGTTTTGTGGAAGGCCGGCGTCTCCCAGATTTCACAATGCGAAATAAATGTTAGAGCACTGGCTTGGAGACAAGCAGGTTGGGTTTGAGAACCAAATTTCCTTTATGAAGGAACTTGAGCAGCTCATGACCCTTCTCTGAGCTGGGTTCTGTTTCTGCAAAACAACTTTGCCCTTTGTCGTGAGTGTACAATGAGATCATGTGTGCCAAGGAGCAAGTGTATGACCTGGGGACCCAGCAAGTGGTCAGTTAAGGCATACTGAATGTGAACCTGACTAGCTGGAGCCTCTGCAAGAGGAAGCCCAGCCAGGTCCAGCCCAGGGAAAAAGTTCCCTGACTGGGAGAATTCCAGGGATCACCAGTGAGACCATATCAGGCAGCGCTTTGACCCCTTAGCTGCCCCCAGGGGCTGCACTCCAAGGGTTTATAGGCTATTAATAGTTCAGGGCAGCAGGGCTGCAGGCCACTGTTCAAAGCACTCCTCTCCTCCCCTCTGCTTTCAACTCTGCAGCTCTTTAGAACCTCTTAGAGTTGTGCTATTTGGGAAAATGGTAGGGGAGAGGGCATGAAACCTTTCCAAGAGAAGGCCACTGCCCTCCCAAATTGTTTCCAGCAAAGGTCTATGTATTTCACCTCTCTGTTTTTAGTGAGGTAAATGAAAGCCCTCCTTTCCTGCTCTTTGTTTTGGGTTTTTCTTTAGAGTAACTGCCTATTTATAGGAGTTCACATTGTCACACACTTTGACATTTTCTCATTTAATCCCTGTCCGGAGGTAGGGCCTACTTTTATCCCCATTTTGCAGGTAAGAAAATTGAGGTTATCATTTGTGGGGTCTAACAATGAAGTGAAACTGAAGAAGCAAAACTCAGACTCAGAAGACTCCAAGAAGAAGAAGCAAAGCAGCAGACTCAGAGACTCCAAGAAGGGACTAGCAGTTACCAAAGGGGAGGGGTGGGGAGGGAGGGAGAAGGGGATTGAGTGGTACTATGTTCAGTTCACATGGTGTGGGGGATCACGGGGAGAACAGTGTAGCACAGAGAAGGCACATAGTGGATCTGTGGCATCTTGCTGCACTGATGGACAGTGACTGCAATGGGGTATGGGTGGGGACTTGATAATATGGTGAATATAGTAACCACATTGTTTTTCATGTGAAACCTTCATAAGAGTGTATATCAATAATAGCTTCATAAAAAAAAAAAAGAAAACTGAGGTTATGAGTGCTTATGGGATTCAGCCAGAGCTGCAGGGCTGGCAGTGGAACTCCAAGCAAGCATCAAACTCAATCTCTGCCTCCTGTGCTCTCCCCACACTGCCTCCTATCTCCCTAAGGACCTCCCTCCCCTGGCTTTGCAGAGTTCCCTGCAAAGAGTGCAGAAGCACAGAAGTCCAGTTTCGAAAAGCCACATTTCCCATACAAGCAGGAACCCCTCCTACAATATTCCTGGCAGATGGGCATCCTGCTTCCCAGAAGGGGAAGTGAGGGGAACCAGCAGTAAAATCTGTGAAGAAGTGTATCATCTGGGTTGTCTTCACCTACAAGAGAGCATAAGTTCCAGCTTCCCTGGCCTACACCATAAGGAAAATTCAGCTACCCAAGAATTCCAGGGCTGGTTAATTCAGTGGCTCCAGGATGTCCTCAAAGACCAAGGTTCTTTCAGGAATTTGGGTCTGCCATCCTTAGGGGCCAGTGTTCCTACACATGGACTTGAGATGGCTGCCTTCATTCCAGGCTTCACAAACAGCCTCAAATATAGCCCGTGGAAAAGGGACAGTGTTTCCCCTCCCCAACCCCCCCATGTGTCTTCTTCTTCCTCTTTTTTAAAGCAAAACCTTTCCTGGCATCATTTAGTGACATTGCCTCATGTCTCCTTGGTCAGGACTGAGCCTCATGGCCACCCTTCAACCAAACACAAACAAAGAGAATGAGATCACCAGAATGACTGGCCTGAAACAGTGAGAACTGATTAGACCTCTCTGAGTCACAGAGAAGACATCTGGAGCCTTAAATATGACCAGCATCTGTCAGCAAGAAAAGGGGGAGAACCCTTTCGGGGAAGCTGACCAATACCTCTGATCCTGATAGATGCTATTTTTCTGATTTACAGGTGACAAAAATTGAGATTAGGAAGAACTAAATGATTTGAATCCTTGTCTTTTGGATGTTACCCAGCATCTCACTCACATCTATAATCCCAAGAGCATCTAGAACAATGCTTTACATGCAGATGGTGCTCAACCAACCAGTTCAATTTAATTCAGCAAACATTTAGGGGTCGCCACAGAGTCTGTAAGGTGCTAGGAATATAGACATGAGCAAGGCAGAGTGTCTACCCTGAGCTTATAATGTGGTATCTTTTGGTCATTATTAATATTATTCTCATTATTATCAACTGACATTTACTAAGCACACATAATGTGCAGGGCATTTGAAAATAAATAATGTTCACGTCAAGGTTCAGAATAATTTTTATATACCATTTGGCAAACAAGAAAGTGATACAAAGGGACATGAAGTAACTTGCCCAAAGTCTCATGACTCGCGAGTGTCAGACCCAAGAACAAACTCAGGTCCACCTAATGCAGAGTCAACCCTCTTTCTGTCAGTCATGTTGTCTGTGCCTCTCATGCTGCTGAATGTTCTAGTTTACCAAGAAAAAAACATATAATGTTAAGCCAGTATGTGGATATGTAGGTCTCAAAGTTACTGTCATAAGACCAATTTTTGTTTGTCTCTCATCTTTTTTGCTGGACTCAGTGGGGATTACCCTCCCCCTCCCAAGAGATGCAAAGTTGGACAGTTGCATCATTTTCTTCTGGTTCTTAATGCCTCACATTAAGTTTCCAACAAAATAATTCAAAGATTAAGAAGTCTCCCCTCGAATCCCACTCCTTGGAATTTACCCAAAGAATACAACTTCTCAGATTCAAAAAGACATGTGCACCCCTATGTTTATCACAGAACTTTTTACAATAGCCAAGATATGGAAGCAACCTAAGTGTCCATCAGTAGATGAATGGATAAAGAAGATGTGGTACATATACATGATGGAATACTACTCAGCCATAAGAAGAACAGAAATCCTACCATTTGCAACAACATGGATGGAACTGGAGGACATTATGCTCAGTGAAATAAGCCAGGCAGAGAAAAACAAATGCCAAATGATTTCCCTCATTTGCAGAGTATAACAATGAAGCAAAACTGAAGGAACAAAATAGCAGCAGACTCAGAGACTCCAAGAAGGAACTAGAGGTTACCAAAGGGGAGGGGTGGGGAGGGTGGGTGGGGAGGGAGGGAGAAGGGGACTGAGGGGTATTATGTTCAGTACACACGGTGTGGGGGATCATGGGGAGAACAGTGTATCACAGAGAAGTGACATAGTGGATCTCTGGCATCTTGCTACACTGATGGACAGTGACTGCATTGGGGTGTGGGTGGGGACTTGATAATATGGGTAAATGTAGTAACCACATTGTTTTTTCATGTAAAACCTTCATAAGAGTGTATATCAATCATACCTTGATAAAAAAAAAACAGATCCGCATAAAAAAAAGTCTCCCCTCCTTCAGCAGAGACTTATGCCAGAAAGCACCCACAGTCAGGGAAGTGGGACATTCTTTCTCTCTTTGTTTTTCAGAGAATGAATTTTCCTCAGGTCAGAAGCACTGGCAAGTCTTTTCTGGAATCCAGCGGTTCCTCCATTTTGAGTGTCTGGCCTTTGTTACCATCAGCCTCTGGTACCTCTGGAGCTGCCCCAGGATGAGCTGAAGCACATGCTCTAAGAAGCCACAGATGAAAATGCAAGTGACTGGTTGGCCAGCTTTGCTCAAAATTATCCTCCTTGACATGGCCTGTGGTTTAGAATCCCACTAGCTCCGCCATGAGTCCGTGCTCCTCCATGCCGACACAAGCTGCTGGATGTTGCTGAGGGGTACTCTGCCCAGTCCATCTCCTTCTATGGGCTGAGGAGGCTTGTGTCCCTAAAAGTCACCTGGAGCCTTAAATATGACCAGCATCTGTCAGCAAGAAAATGGATGTCTGCTGCCATCCTCCTGGGAGCCCTGAATCTGGGGGATTGGCAGTGAGCCACCCATCTGGGTGTCGGGGAAGTGGGACATTTATTTTCTCTTCACAGAAACTCGATAAACATCCCTCCCTAAATCCCGAACTATAGTCATACTACAGGTCTCCCAGTGCCCTGGGCCATTATGTCTGGAACCTGGATGCCTTAGGCCCCACATGTACTTCTATGTTGAAGACACCCAGGAAGATTTCTCCTCTCCCTTAGGACCGAAGAGCAATGGGCAGCTTCTCAGAACACTCCAGCCTCTGTGCTAATTGCTGAATGTTCTTCTCCTTAAATAAGTGCTTTCTGGGGAAATTGAGTCACTAACCTCCCAGTGGGCTCCCAGGTCCCACAAGGTCTGCAGAGGTCGGGCTTAGGTGAACAGGGCCCAGCTTCTGTCACTTTTCCCAAGTACTCTCTCCACCTGCCTCTGCCTGCTCCCACCTGGGCCTATTTCCTCCCTTTTGTTCACCTTAGGGTTTTGGGGGTTTTTTTGGTCCCAGTCTCTTTTCTTAGACTCCAGATCAGGCCTTTTTGCTTAGGGCCAGTGTTATAGCATAGACAGAACAAGCAGAGGCCTGAGATTCAGGCGACAGCCAGGTTCAAATCCACATACTTCTACTTACCAGCGGTGAGTCCTGCAGTAAGACACTCTGTCTTCCTGAGACCCACTTTTCTATTCAGTAAAATAGGGATAATAGTTCCTACTTCACAGTGCCATTGTATTTCTTGGAGATTGTTTCATAATACAGTGCCATAGTGGATAAAATGAGATCTTCCATGTAGGGAGCCTGGTACATAGGCTGGTTACTGTCAGATACACAACCCATGTTAGTCAATGCCACGCCATGTAGCCACCTAATGGTGCTCAGTATAGGTTTCCTGAATTAACCTGAAATAAACATGATCCAGATTTTCTGGACTTCACTAGAAGGGTTTTTTTCTACCATCCCTTCTCAGTAAAAAAAAGAAAAAATCAGAAGCTTGAAAGTTGAGGAGGGACTGGAGAGAGGGAAATGAAGTAAGCCGGATGCTAGAAGCCCGGATTGCCTTTGGCTCAGTCTAGATTTGAGGGAAACCTGGAGTTACTGCGATTTCATCACAGCAGCTGGTCCAAGATAAATCTGCCAGAACTGCTCAGAGGCCAGATCTGGATTGCAGTGATAGCTGGGGCCTACTGAGAAGCAAGGAGAAACTATTTATCTGACATTTTTTCAAGCTCAACCAAGAATTTTCTTTGGCTCAAGATGCTGTTGGGACCGGTTTTCATTTGCATGGAGCTCATTTGAGGATCCGAGCCTCTGACAGCAGAGACTTCTTAGAAAGACTTCCATTTGCCTGCCTCCTTTCCACGTGTGCCTTTCTCATGATTCAGAAATAATTATTCATCCAGGAAGGCTAAACCTTGGGTCTTTTTGTGCTTGGATTGTGCCAGAACCTCACATATAGTTCTCTCTGATTCCAGTCCACACACAGCCTGTGCAGACCTGGACATCAGCAAAGATGGCCACCAAGGAATATTCTGCCTTCCCTCCAAATTGGCAGCCTTCATCTAATTGAACCCATGTTAGCTAACGTGGCACATTTTAATACATTTCACTGTTTCAAGCTGTGGCAGCAAATGAGGGTGTGAATCTTCTTAACAGCTGCTTCTAGAGTGGCTGTCTAGATAGAATCTCTGCATCCTTGACTCTCTGGTACCAACCAAAGGAAAACTTGTCCACTTATTATATATCTTGGAGGCATTTTAAGACAGTCATATCTGGATTAAAATGCCACCATTTTTGTAATATTATTATGTAGACTCCCATTTGTCAAATCAGTAGCATTTTGGGAGTGGTATGAATATCTTAGGAATAGAATAGAAAACAATCCAGAATGTATCTAATCAGATCAGCATTATCTGCTTCCAAATAGTCACCTTATTCCAGTAATACTGCCCGAAGCCACCTTGGGTGCCTGTTATACGTCTTTGGCTTATCATTCTTAAATGTGGAAGCTAAGCACAAGACTGGTCTTTGCTGCATTGTTATCATGGCCAAAAATGAGAAACAAATGTTCATGATGGGGAATGGGCTGAATCAATTATGATACATCCAGTCAATGGAATATCATATAATCATTAAAAAAGAGAATGATGCGGCAAGAATGAACAAGTGTTGTTATGAAACAATCTCCAAGAAATACAATTAAATCTGGAAATATGCAAGGTCCCGGTCAGATTGGTTATCTCTGGGAGGAGAACTAGTAGCAAACAGGCAGAGGAAGGAAGATGTTTGACTTTCATAATTTTTTCAAACTTTGAATTTTGTACCTTGTATTACCCATATACACAATGATAAAATGATTGCTTTTTTTTTAAGTTCAGTCTAGTTCGGAAAAAGATGTTTGCAGTAGCTACATAATTCAAACAATTATAACCACAAGAGCTCTTACTTGCTGAGCAGTCAGTTTGTATCAGCCTCTGTGTTAGAGCTACCTACACTTCGCTTCTAATTTTCTCCTCACAGCAATCCTTTGTAGATTTTACCATCTTCATTTTAGAACCAATGACTCTGTGACTCGAAGAGTTTAGAAAAGTTGCCTGAGGTTACACAACCTGTAAAAGGCTAAACTAAGGGGTTCAAACCTGGGAAAGCTAACCTTCTCCTCTGGCCTCCGGGGGCCTCCTCCAATCAGGTGCTCAGGGAGAGAGCATCTCCATCCTCGCTCCATCGCTAGGGCCTTGTGGAGTGTGCGGCACATAAGAGGTGGCTTATATGTACTGAATGAAACAGCACAACAGTGCTGAGCTAGACTCAGCCAGTAATCCCCTAAAAGGGATTTTACACATGTTCCAGCATCTTGGAATTGCAGGATATCATCCCACTGAGATTACTTGGAAGACAGCACCCTTCATTTAAATGGCCGTACTCTGCTGTGATGTTAGTCACATTATTTATAGTCACACACATCACAGAGCCTAGTTACTTCCAAATGTCTTTCTGGTGGAACATAATCTCACAACAGGGAGACCCATGGAATGTAGTTTCCATTAGGCTACCTATAAAAATAACTGTTTTTCAGATCATCTGAATAAATAAATATTTCTCTTCTATCTTCTGTTTTTCTTCATGATTGTTGGAAAGGTCCAATAAGGTTGGCCATTCATTTCAGGGTGAATTTGGGACCCGAACAGTTAACCAACTGGCTAATTTGGCTTCCTTGCTGCCTCAGCCTAGTTGATGAATGGAATGTTCATGAGGTTGCTTGGCAGGCATCCACATTCGTATGGGAACATTGCAGCAGTGAGAGCTTGGGGACACTAAGAGGCAAATGTGTGGGAGTCGTGGGGCAAACAGCAAATGATCCAAACTCTCAGAAAAATTCACAGAGCACTAGTGGCCCAAGGATGCCTTGCAGAGGACCAGCAAAATCTCCGCCCTTGCACAAATCCAGGACAGAGACAGGAATCAGCACGGTCCAGTTCTTTCCTACAGCTGCCCGGATCTTGGACTGTACGGGCTGCTTCTAGCACTGCTGCCAATGTGAGTTCATGAAAAGAGAATCCTCAAGGAGCCCCACTTCCTCAGTGATCTTTATACTCCTTCTTCTTTCTCTCCTCCTCAAGAAAATGACTTTAGAGGAATTGCCCAACGCCCTTTTCCTTTCTGTTTCCCCACCCCTTTCTCTGTCCTTCCCTGGGGAACAGGACTCAAACCCAGTGTGTTTTCATTGACCTCAGGAGCTTCCTGGTATGGTTCAGGAATCACTGTAGAGAGCAGGTGGGCTCACTAGAATTCTTTACCTCAACTCCCTCCCACTTGTAGAAAAAGCTACATCTGATCCATGGTGATGGTGGGATTGGGATTTTCCATTTAATACTAGAAACCTTGACGTTCACGTTTCCCCCCAAAGAGCAGCTCATTAGAAAATATCTCTTCACCACACAAAAAAGAAGCTCAAGCCCAGATCTATCCAACCAGAGATTTCTGTGTACCCCAAACACACTTCTGTGTGTACCCCAAACATCTCTTGTGCCAATCATGCTGAGAAAAGCCTCCCCACCCCCTGCTCTGAGGCGGGAGCCCCAGAGAGTGATTTTTCCTTCCCTTGGGTAGTGCTGGTACCAGGGCGTGGTAGGCACTTGAGAAGAGTTATTGAGGTAACTTGGGTTAAGAACAGACTATGTTTTAGCCTAGTGCCGTTAAACTAGGATATGGAGGGAACAGAGACATTAGGAGCTATGGAGTTTGTTTTTCTCCTTCTGTTTCACCTTATCCCCAAGTGTTTGCAAAAAAGCACCTTTTTATTCTATCTCCAAAGGCTAAGACATAAACCCGTAGGCCACTGGCTTTGTTAGTAAGGCCCTACATAATTTATGTCCCTGCAGGCAAAACTAGCAGTCTCTCCCAAGGCCAGCTGGCCAGGCCAAGACCCAACAAGGAAGGGACCAAGGGGGCAAAAACAGTAGTTTCTAGAGAGGAAACAGCATCCTGGCTTTCTTGTACCAAGACCTTAGAAGCTTCTAGGACCAGAATGAAAAAACTAAAGGGACTAAGATGGCATAGAAGTGACATTAATGAACTAGAGTGATGCAATCATCTGCCCAGCCCACAGGCCACCTTCCAGAGAAGCTGCATTCCTTTGGCCACAGAAACAGCCCTTGGCTACAGGGCTATCCAAACATATGCCCCACTCCCCACCGCCAGGCTAATGATCAGAAGCGGACATCTGACCCAGACTGAACAAATCAGATTCTTGGGATCCAGGGAGGCTGGATGTTCCAGTTAGTTACTTAAATCAAAGAGTTGTAATTTGGCAGCAAAAGGATAGCCATTTTTTGTCCTGTAGATAGAGAAACCTGAAAGCCTTCTTAGAGAGAAGGAGGGGAGTAAACTGAGTGGGTGTACAGAGATAGAGAGAGAGACCACATAGGGCGAGATAGTCCCTGAAACACCCTGACCCTAAGGCATCTTCGCTCAGACCCAGGCCCAGGCCCAAATCTTTGGATTCTGTAAAACCGGTCTATTCTTATAATAATGCCTTCTCCCCTCATTTTCTTGGATTAAGCTAATATGAGTAGGTTTCTGTTACATATGATCAAAAGAACATTGGCTAAGAAGCAAAGGAAGGACCACAGGCCAAGGTAGGAACATAGGGAGTTCAGATAAGATTTGTAAAGTTGTCTACCTGGGCCCCAGGGTGGGGCTGCACATGTCCTCCCCCTCAGTCAGCCTGTCCCCCTCAGTGAACCCTGAAGAGCGTGTTGTTGCTCTTCTCATACAACTGAGTCATACGTAATTTTTCTTACCAAGTTCCAAGCAACATAACAGTATATAGAATAAACACAGAAGTCCCTCATCTTAACTCACCCAATTGCATGTCCTTCATCCAAGATAACCCTTGCTCACACCATATTTTATGCAATCTAAAATGCCGTCGATTTTAAGACACACCCATTTGGGAGATGTGAAAAGATGAAATCAGATACAGTAGTGTGTTGGGTATCTTTCCAAATATTTTTCTCATCAGTCCATACATTTGAAGATTTTTGTATGGTTGTTCATTTTTAATAGTTAAAAGTTAATTTAAAAGTTAATGAAATAATGAAAGTTAATTTGATGGTTAGTTTTTAATATTAATAATTTAATATTAAAATGTAAATAATACTAATCAACTCAACCTAAGCACATTGTACTGCAACTGCCTTTTCTTGGAGCATTTTCCTTTTCAGGAAAAGATTTTGTTCCATCCCCAGCTGTATCTCAAGTGCTAGAGCAGCACCTGGCAGGGAGCAGGATTCAATAAGAAAGGCTCAACTAACAAATGGCCAGCATCCTTTGTTCTAATGCCTACTTGGTCTTCAACAGTATTTATTCAGCCTTTGGGTTATTTCCCCTTTGTTTACCTTGATAAATAATACTGCAGTGAACGACCTGGCTCCCTTGTGTTTATAAAAACAGTTATCATCATTGAGTGCTCACTAAGTTACAGATGCTAATATAAATACATTACATGCATTAACCTATTTAATCTTCACAACAGCCCTCTGAGGTTGGTGCTATCATTATCATTCCCATTTTTCAGATGACAAAATTGAGAAACAAAAGAGGTTAAGTCAGCAGGGACTAAGTTAACAGGAGAGGATTTAGACCTCAGGCTACCTTACTCCAAAAGCCAGATTCAAATCCTTCAGATCCTTTGTTTGGGTGGATATCTTGAAATCAATTTGTTTTGTCTTGAGAAAGAACATTTCACTCCAAAAACGCTCCATCAATTTAATTCACTCTATCATTGTGTGAGAGCACCTGCTTCCCAACACTCTTGTCAATAATGGGTGTTATCAATTTTTAAATCGTTTAAAAATATAGGTAAAAGATAATCTTTTATTTTTTAATTTAATTTGTATTTATTTGCCTACTGGGACATTGAGCTTTATTCCACTGATTATTGGCCATTTGTATTTTTTGCTTTGAATTGCCTGCTCATTTTCTTAGTACATTTTTTCTACTGGGTTCTTGGTCTTTTAGCTATTAGTTTCAGGCACCCTGAAAATATTATTTAAAATGTGACAAAAATCTCACCTGGGTTGTTTTTTTGATATGATATATTTTGTCAGTCAAATTTTTAAAAATTTGATAAAATCAAATTCATCAGTTTCTTTCTACGTATGGCTTCTGAGTTTTGTTTCCTTTCCCACTCACAATAAACTGTTCTATTTTTTCTTCTAACACTTTATTTTTATGTTTAACTCCATATTCCATCTGGAACCTATTTTGGGATGTAACTTGGACTCTAACTTTCTAAGTGGAAAGCCCCATGTTGCTAACACTATTCTTTGATGTGCTATGTTTATCATATATTAAAATTCCATAAATACAAGAATGTTTCTAGACTTTATGCTACATTTCATTGTCTTAATGGGCTATTCATGAGCCATCAAATTTATGTAAAGCACAAAGGTACTTTACATAATTACATTCGGTACATGATTAATGTTCATTTTCTCCTTCATTGTCTTCTTAACTTTCCTATATTCTTTTCTTTTCCACAGTTTCAATCTACAAATTCATGCTTATGTTACCTTTTATCTACTTAGAATTTTTCACCCTGAATTTTAGGGTATATATCTGTCTACCTTTCTCTCTAATGAAGTGAGATGATATGGTTGCTTGGTAAATCATTTTTATAGCTTTATAGTTATATGTAACATAGCTTCCTTCCATCCCATCAAAACAGCCCATCTCTCCCCATTGACCAGAATAAGAAACAAATGAATTTCTTCAGTTCGTTTGTTAGGGTTCCTGGAAATGAAGTCACTCACAAATCTGCTTGTCAATCATTCTACTGTTAGCCAGATCTGAGGTTTTGAGAAAGGAGCCAGAGAGACAACCTGCTGTCATGACTGTATGACTATATGGGTTGGGTCAGATGGCATCATTCAGTGTCCCCCTTGGCTGTGTGGCCTGCCACAAAGTCCCACAGGTCTCCTCACCACCCCCAGGCTCACTGATTCTCACAGAAGTGATTCATATCCCACCCCCATCCCCTGTCATAGTGCTGTCTCTTTGAATAAAGGCAACTCTTCCGTCACCATATTCCAGTCCAGTGCCAGTCTCCATGGTGCCAATGACACTATGAGGTCCTTCTCCAGTAATGATAGTGATCTCAGATTTGTTCTGCAAGTTACCCATTTTCCATACATCAGTGTTTTCGTATTTGGTGCCATAATAATCTAGTCCCGATTGCAATTGTTCGTCTCTAACACAGTGGCATCTGGTTAAGAGCAGGGCCCCAGCAGCCAGTCAGCTGCATCTGAACCCAGCTGCCTCCTCAACCTGCTCTGCAACCTCAAGCTTCTATCTCAGTTTCCTCACTTGTAAAATGTGGGTGATGATGATAACATGCTCATCTTATGGAGCTGTTGTGACACTGAATGAATTAATTGTAAAGTACTTAGAAGAGTGCCTGACACATGACAAAACTCTGGAAGTGTTTGCTAAAATAAGTAAAATGACCCATAAAGCCTTTTCTACAGTTTTATTAATCTCCCTGTGTCATTCCATTGTTCTACATAAAAATTGGTTTGTTATTTATGTTTTTCTCCTTAAATATTTGTGCAAACATATTCTTTAAATATATCAACAAGGCTTAGAACATAAATTTTTTTCAATTTTCCATAGATGGCCTGCAGATTTTTTGAGATTGATAATCTCATAGAAATAATAGTAATAAAAACAATAATGAAATTTATGAGGCTTGTATGAAGAAAATTTTTTAATTCTCCTGAAGGAAATAAAAGATTTGCCAGAGTCGGTAGGAAGACTCAATAATCCTAAAGATATTACCCCTGAGTTAATTTGTAAATTAACTCAATAAAAATGCCAGTAAGTTTTTCAGAACTAAATAAGGTGATTCTAAAGTTTATATGAAAGACAAAACAAATATATCCTTGAAAACTCTAAGAAAGAAGAAAAATGAAGTGGAAATTATGCTTAGCAGATTTAAAACTTTTTAATAAAGCCTCATGTGGTCTTGGAACATGCTTTTATATAAGATCAGAAGGCTAATGTCCCTAGAATAAAAAACATCCAGATGTAGACAAGAAGACTAAATCCAATAAAAAAAATAAAAAAGGATATGAAAAATTCACAGAAAAAATGTATAAGGGGCTCATAAAACATGAGAAGATAGATGCTCAACTTTATTCATAGTAAAAGAAATGCACACAAGAACTTACCCATCAGACTAGTGAAAATCCAAAAGATTTTGGTATGGTGTATTCTAGTGCTTTGAGGAAACATGTATTTTCATACATTACTATTAGGAGTTTTAATTCGTACAGCCCATATAGAGGACAAACTGCCAATAATCAGAATGCAAATGGATACAACCTTTGAACCAGAAATTCATTCTTAGAGATTTGTCCTATACTTAACCACATGCAAGATGTCTGATAGACAGGGTTATTCATTACAACATTGTTGACATTAATCAAAGATTAGAATGTCAATAAAGTAAGAATTAAATATACTGTAATTATTTATACAATGGGAAACTGTTCAGCTGTAAAAACACATGAAAAACGTCTTTATGGATTAACATGAAAAGATCACCGAGATACATTGTTAAGTGAAGAGCAAGAAGCAGAAAAATATTTATGTTGCCCCTTATGTAAAAAGAGGAGAAGAAAAAATGATTATGTGGGCTTGCATGTGCATAAAAATTCAATGAACACATTGTTAAGAAACTGGTTAACACGGGATGTAATGTATAGCATAAGGAATATAGTCAAAATATTGTAACAACTTGGTATGGTGATAGCTGGTACTTAGAATTATCATGTATATAAATGTTGAATCACTGTGTTGTACACCTGAAACTAATGTAATGTAATACTGTGTGTCAACTACCCTTCAATAAAAAATAATTATCTAGAAAAAAAAAAAAAAAAAAAAAAAAAAGAAACTGGTTAACAGCGGTTACCCATTGTGGGAACTGAACAAACATAGGAATGAAGTCAGGAGAAGATTGTTTTAGAATTCCTGCTGTTTGACCCTTGGGAATGTATTCAATATCAAAAAGTTAAACAGAAAATTGTATTTAAAAATGGAAGCTGAATAGATTGAGTTATAAGATGAAGGCACATTTCCTTTTATCAACACAAAAACAGAGAGACAATTAGAAATTCTAAAATGGAAATAAACAAATGAAAGCTATACAAGCAAGTCCTGGTCCAAACTGAAAGCAAACTAAAATTCATCCTGATTTCTATAAATGGTATGCTATACACAAAGTGAATCCAATTTAACCTTGTTGCTTGGGACAGTATTATTCAGGACCCATTTATCCTCTAAGTCCCCAACTGCTGTACAGTAATCTTACCCTTACTCTTTTTCTCACAAGAATCTAGTATGTTCTATATACCTAAGGGAGGCAGCATAGTTAAATGGAAAGAACAAGTAGACCTAATGAAAATCAGCTCTCTTATATTCTGGTTCCTGAGCTCCACTTCCCTTCTCTGGACCCTGAGATTCTATTACCTTCCTAAAAGGAGATTCAATGAGGCACCCCATGTAGAGTCCCCTGCAAATAGTCAGCACCCAATAAATGGTGATTATGATTGTTAGTTTACAACACCTATCCTCATCTGCCTGGATTCTACTCCTCTTTTCCTTGGTTTTTTCATTCTCTGTTCCCATTACCCAACCACCATTTCCTTTAATTACAGACAATAACTTCATGCATACCCTTCTCCTACCTCCATTTAAGTACTTATTTTTTAATTTCAAATTACTGAAGGCTGAAAGTCTCAATAAATTGCCACTAATCAGTATTCAAAAATAAAACATGTGCTTATCTGAAAAATATATATCCTATACATAGAGAGATAGATATTTAATAGTTAACATCATAAGAAATAAAGAGAAATCTTCATACCCTAGTAATGAAGAGGAAATTGAAAATAAAAACAATAAATATGGGAACTGACTTTTGAAGGTCCTCAAGGAAGGGAAGGGATTTGGGTTTCAACACTCATATAAGGACAGAAAAGTCCCTTATAATGCTAGGAGTTAGAAATGAGGTATCAGTTTCTAGGGGGGAAAATACTACCCATCATCATGCAAGGATCATAAGAAAGTTTGTCAGTCTTTTCTTAGGCTTTGGATTGAAAAAAAAAGAAAAGTCTCTCTTGACAATTCAAAAATGTGGACTCATACCATACATAGTTTTGGACTCCAAATTCCCATTATCTTTGTGATCTGAGGGCACTGAAGATGTCCAATGTTTGCCAAAAATTATTTTATATATTTTGTGAGCTCATCTTCCTTGGGTTTTTATCTGTGGGAATACTATGCAGCTGAGAAATTAACATAATCTGGTAGAAGGAAACACAAATCTACCCTGGAGGGACATGCCCTCAACACAGGATTCTGTCAGAAAAAAAAAAAACAAAAACCCATTGAAGATGAGCTCACAATAAAAAATAACAATGTTAAATATTTGAAAGCATAATTCACCATGAATGAATAGTATGCACCAAACAGAACATGATGTAATCACCAAGAATCTAGATACAGTCTGCATCCATAAAATTAAAATTTCTAATGCTCTTAAAGATGAGAACTTCCACTACTGGCCAACATGGGGTAAAAAAAATTGATTTGCCCTCCCATCTGAAACAACAACAGAAAAGGGCAAAATATAAGACAGAATGGTGTTCAGACATTGGACATTAGGCAGTTTTGGAGAGGGACACCAGAGAGACAGGGAATATAGAAGGTGAGCCCCAAAACTGCTGCAGATTCCTACTTAGAGGGAATTTCAACATAGCAACATGGGAAGAGAGAATCAAGGCAGAGGCTTGCAGTCTCCTCAAGTTGAGAAGAGAGGGCTGGGAGACAGGGAGGCTGTCTACAGCTTATAGGACAGAGGACCAGAGAAGAAAAAAACATAGCAGGGAAGAACTCCAGAGATCATTAGAACCTCTTGAATTTTCAGCTGAGTCAAAGCATGCTTATGAGGAAACTACCCAGGATGGAGAAAGAATCAACCAAAAGAACAGAGGGGATGAGCCCCAAAGCCCACATAGAGCCAGGAATAGTTCAATTTCCTGCCAGCCAGCATGAAGACCCTCATAATTAAGGTTATTGAATAGAATATTTAGAAAGATGTCATCTCATTAATGATAGGAAGATTTAGAATAAAAAATATTGCCATGGATAAAAAGGGAGATTTAATAATAAATAAAAGGGTCAATTTATAACAAGGAAATAATCCTTGACTTAAGGAGATATAGCTAAAAGCTTAGGGAAACCAAGGTAGCTAGCATTTGCAGTACAAGAGAAGATTGAATATCACAGAAAGAAAACTCCAGGGATCTGTAGAAGGTCCCCTTGAATTTTCACTTGAGTGTGGTAAGCACATATGTGTGAGGAAACTAGCCAAGGCTGGAGAGAAAACCATCCAAAATATGTAGAAGTAACAGTGCCTAGTGCTTACACAAACCTAGTCTCTGTGCCTGTTCCTACCAGCCAGACTAGGAAACCTTTACAATTCTCTGAATGTGAGGTGGAAGACTCTTGTCTCAATAGTGGGGAATAATTGGCCTCTACTATGCACTGCTTCTGCTTTGCCTAATAAATCTTAACAGCAAAACTTAAAAAGATCGAACTGTTTCAAGCATCTTAACTGTGTCCTAGAACAAATGGTAAGAACAAAAATATCCAGCACCAATTAAGGAAAAATTTACAATGTCTGGAATCCAATCAAAAATTCCCAGATATTAAAAAAAGGAGGAAAACAAGACCCATAATGAGAAATAAGTAAATTTAAACCAAACCAGAACTGATACAGATTTTGGAATCAGCAAATATAGTCATTAAAATGGTTACTATAACCATACTTCTCATGCTAAAAATAAAAAGTTGGGTGGAGATATGGAAGATAAAAAAGAACAAAATAATACTTCTACAGAAGACAAATACAGTGAGTGAAATAGAAAATAGAGTGACTGAATAGAATTAGTGACAAATTAGATTTTGCAGAAGAAAAAGTTAGTGAATCTGAAGAACAATAGAAACTATCTCCCTGCCCTGAAAAAAAAGAAACAGAGAAAGAAAAGAGTTTTTTCAGTGAGTACAGCATCAGTGACCTATGGTTAACTTCAACTGGAGTCCCTTAAGGAAAGGAAATATGGAAGCAGAAAAATTATTTAAAGAAATAAAGGCTATAATTTTTCAAAATCTGATGAAAAGTAAAAGCCCTCAGAATCAAGAATCTCAGCAAACTCCAAGCACAAGAAATAGGAAGAAAATTTTACCATGATATCAAATTGTTAAAAAGAGATAAAAATGATAAAAGTAAAAATTTAGAAGCAGCCAGATATTTGCTTTAAAAAACTGAAACAAAACAGTATGTAACATATATGGGAACAAAGATAACTTGCCAGAAACAATGCAGGCAAGAACACAACATGTAACATCTTTGAAATGCTAAAACTAAATAAAGTGGCAGCCTAGAATTCTATACTCAGCAAACCAACAGAAAATCTTTGAAAAATGAAAATGAAATCTATATTTTTCAGATATTCAAAAGCTGAAAGAATTATCCACCAGCAGACCTATGCTATAAGAAATATTTTTTTAAATCCTTCAGGCAGAATCAGAGATATCAGATAAAAATATGGATCTACACATAAAGGAAGAAAAAGTACTACAAATGCTGACTATGTACATACATATATAAGATTTTTCTCTTACATAAATGCCTGTAAAGGTAACTGACTCCTTAAATAAAAACAGTAACTATTTAATGTGAGTCTTGTAACATATATAAAAGTTAAAATATATGTCAAGAGTAGCACACCGTTTAGAAGGAAAGAAATGGAAGCACACTATTAAAAAGTTCTTATACCATGTTTGAAGGTGGTATAATATTACTTGAAGGTAAAATATGATCAGTTAAAGATGTATATTATAACCCAAATAAAACTCCTGAAATAATAAAAAGAAAGAGTTTAGCTAATATAACACAGGAGATACAAATGAAATTTTTAAAATTCAATTAATCCAAAAGAGGTTAGAAAAGAGGGGAAGGAACAAATAGGAAAAGGAACCAAGTATGGGGAAAAAGGAAGATGATAGATTTAAACCTAAACATGTCAGTAATCATATTAAATGTAAATGGTCTCATAGCCCTAATTAAGAGGCAAAAATTATCAGGCTGGATAAAAAAAGCAAGGCCCAATGATATACTGCCTATAATACACTCACTTCAAATACAAAGAGATATTTAAGTTAAAAATAAAAAGGTAGAAAAATTACACTATGCAAACACTAACTCAAGACAGTTGGAATGGCTATTATCAGAGTAGATCTCAGGCCAATTAATATTTTCAGGAATAAATAAGGCCACCTTTTAGTGGTTGCTTTAGGGTTACAATATATATGACTAACTCTTCATAGCCTCATTAGAATAAATATGGAACCATATCAAGTAAAATGTAGATGTTTTACAACTATATACTTCCCTTTACTCTCCCATTTCTTACTTAAAATTGTCATATGTATTACATCTAGATACATGGAGAACCTTACCAGACAATTTTACAATATTTTATTTCAACAGTCAGACATCTCTTAAGAACTTAAGAAAAATCATCTATATACTGAAATATTTATCACTTTTGTTAACTCTTCTTTCATTACTGAAGTTCAAAGCTCCCTCTGATACCATTTACCTGTAAGCTGAAGAACTTTCTTTAATATTTCTTTACAATAAGGTCTGCTGGTGAGAAATCAGCTGTCTTAGTTTTCCTTCATATGAGATCTTATTTCACCTTCACTCTCAATGAATATTTTTACTGGATACAGACTTCTGGATTGAAATTTTCTTTCTTTAAATATTTCATTCTGCTTTTTTTTTAACCTCCAGATTTTCTGATAAGAAACCCACAGTCTTAAAAATCATTACATGCAATACGTCATTTTTCTCTGGCTTCTTTAAAGATTTTTTTCTTTTTCTTTGGTTTCAGAAGTCTCGCTATGATGTTTATATGGTAATGTTTTTTAGTTAATCCTGTATGAAATTCAGTGACCTTGAAATACAAATTTATGTTTTTCACCAAATTTAAGTAGTTTTCATCATTTCTTCAAACACTTTTCTGAATCCATCTTTCTCCTTCCTGTATGCAACTCCAATTATACAAATATTAGACTTTTTGATATTATCCTACAGGTGCCTGAAGCTCTGCTCATTTTTCGTCAATCTTTTTTCTCTTTGTTTTTCAAGTTGGGTAATTTCTTTTGCTCTACTTTCACATTCACTGATTCTTTCCTCTGTCATTTCCATCCTGTTATTCAGCTGATCAAGTGAATTTTTGACTTCAGATATTGCATTTTTTAGTTTTAAACTTTCCAAGTGGTCCTTCTTATAGATTCTATTTCTCTGTCTGAGACTTTTATCTTTCTGTTCATTTCAAGAATCTTTATCTAATGGAGCATAGTTATAATAGCTACTTAAAGTTATTGATAATCCCAATATCTGGATCACTTTGGGATTAGCATCTGTATTTGTCTTTTCTCTTGAGAATTAATCACATTTTCCTGGAGTTTTGTATGTGAGTAATCTTGGATTATATCTTGGATAATTTGAATATTGTACTGTGAAACTCTGGGTTCTGTTAAAATCCCCTGTAGAAGGTTGATTTTGGCAGTAAATCTGGTGAGATTCAGACTATAAATTCAGTTTCATCTTTTGTGGACTATTGTTCTAATGTCAGCTGAATTCTTAAAGCCTTTGCTATATTATATCGGGCTTGCCCCATGTATGCACCACCCACAAATTAGTCTTACACTTGGGCTGTGAATTATATTCTAGTTCAGCTCGTAAATCCTATGCTGTGCTTGTTTGGGTGTGTCTCATGCAGGCCCAGCTACAGGATAAACCCAGGATTGTGTTGGATCATACACACAGTTAGGGGATTCCCTTCTCTAGCTCTTGCCTCTTCAGGGTTTCCGCCACACTTTCCAGATCCCAAGGTCTATATTTCCTGACTCCTTTGACTAGAAATTCAGATTTTTCGCTGAGTTTCAGCCTCCTTTGCTTTCATGCTATTTCACGTGATTGAGGCCACGCCCACAGTGAAATGATGAGATAAAGGGTTTCCCCAGACGCTCAGACTACAGGGACCTTTTATTCTCATCCCTCTGGCCTGAGAGATGAATTTTTTCCTGAGATCTTAAGTGCCTGTTCCTCTGCCACCACCACTACAGCAAAATGTTCCCTCTGAGTTTTTGCTGTCCATACCTGTTATAGTTCTACAAGTGGGACCACCCTTAGGTTAAAGCTAAATTATCATAATTCTATTGAAATTATGTCAAGTCACATAAGAATACAGAAAACTCTGCAATTCATTTTATCAGCAAACATGTTTATAACCATATTGGTTAAAGATAGTACAAAACAAAGAATATCCTGCTCACCCATTTAAAAAGAAAAATTCCAAACAAAGCAAATAAAATGTAACAATATGTAAAATAATAGTACAATATGATTAATTAGGGTTTATTTTAGAGAGACAAGGATGGTAGGAAAGCAAGAGCTTGATCAACATAATCCATTACTTTAAAAAAATCAAAGGAGAAAAACTGTATCAGCATTCAGCATTATCAAGATATTTAAGGCTGATAAACATTAAGCATAGCTGGAAGGGAAAGAGATATCTTCTGATTATCTTTTAAGTCCTTGAAAATTCTAGTTGTACATGAATCATTTCATTTGTCCTTTTTATTTACATAAACCAATACATTTCTCTTTTTTCCTTAAGCTAGCTTGAGTTGGAATGCTGTCACTTGCAAATTGAGAGTACATACTAATAAAAATA
This sequence comes from Manis pentadactyla, assembly GCF_030020395.1. Taxonomy (NCBI): domain Eukaryota; kingdom Metazoa; phylum Chordata; class Mammalia; order Pholidota; family Manidae; genus Manis; species Manis pentadactyla. The sequence goes on from NC_080027.1 coordinate 52,526,107, forward strand.
TCAACAGATATTTATCCAGGGAGCAACAGATTATTCAATAAGGCAATCACAAATAAAATAAATACTTTAAAGTCAATAGAGTACCTTCATACATTGCTGGTGAAGTTGTAAAATAGTGTAGCTGCTTTGCAAAGCAGTGGCAGTTTTGCAAAACATAAAATCACCATTCAACTGAAATATTCCACTCCTACATATCTACCCAAGAGAAATAAAAATATGTCCATATGAAGACTCAATGTAAATGTTCATAGTAGCATTATTCATAATAGTCCAAAACCAAAAGCAACCTAAGTGTCCATCATTGATGAATGAATAGACAAAATGTAGTATAAATATACAGTGGAATACTATTCAGCAGTAAAAAGAAATTACTAACACATGCTACATCATAGATGAACCTTGAAAAATATGCTAAATGACAGGAAGTCAGACACAAGAAACTATGTATTATATGCTTTCATTTATATGAATTGTCCAAAAAATTTATATAGAAAGTAGATCAGTATTCACTTGGGGTTGGGGATGGCAAATGGGATTAACTGTAAATGGGCATAAAGATCTTACGGAGTAAGGAAAATACTCTTAAACTATTTTATGGTGATAGTTGTACCACTTAGTAATGTTATTAAAAATCATTGAAATGCACACTTGAAATGGGTGAATTCTAGGTTACTATAAAATTTACTTCAATAAAGCTGCTAAAAACTTAAAAATAAAGCTGATAGGTTTCTAATATTTGAAGAATAATCAAGAAAAACATATGACAGAAGAATACATTCCACTCACAACTATTGAAAATTCAGGAATAATATGATAATATGATAAGAAATGTTTGGGACTTAAAGGACTCTACAAAATTCTACTAAGAAATATTAATTATTGAATAAGTAGAGCAAGATATCTCATCTTTTAAAAGTAAATTTCACCATCATAAATTTTTCCTAACCTTACACACTAAATTCAATCTATTAACAATCAAAATCCCAGCAGGATTATTTTTAAGAGAAGAAATTTGAAAAAATGATTCTTAGCTTCATCTAAAATTATAAACATACGAAAAGAGCCAGAAAAATCCTTTAAATGAAGAACAAGAGTTTGGAACATGTCCTACAATACATTACTATCATAAAGTTACAATCCTTAAAACAGTACAATAGAATCGGTAGATACATGAATGGAACAGAATTAAAAGTTAGTAAATTAGCAAATAAATATGCAAATTTCATATATTATAAATCAAATTCCAGAACAAAGGGAGAAATATAGAATATTCAATACATGGTGTTTGGACTGGTGTCAAGTCATTTGGAAAAACATTAAGCGTGATTCTGACCTCACTTCATATGCCAAAATAAAATCCAGATGGATGCTATTTTGATCATAGCTGAGTGGATAGGTCTTTTCTAAGCATTTCAAAAAGGTTAGTATCTATAGAGAAAGAGGCGATAAACTGTATTGCATTTTAGCTAATGGCATCTGAGACCTCTGTATCAGGCACCTTTCTAAGCATTTTACAAGTAATACATTTAGTCCAAACAACAACCCTATGATGTAGGTACTAGTGGTAGCTCCACAAACTGACCTATTTTATATATGATGTTATAGTCTCTTCTTAGTCTCAGCTGTCTGCTGGACTCTCAGCCATTTGCTCTGCTAAACTCACCACTTCAGCCAAAGGACTTCATGCAGGGCCTGGTGGTTCTGCTGCCTAGGCTGCCCAGCCACTTACCTGGAGTCTCTGACTCCTCCCACAACCTCCAGACTCAGATGAAATGCCACTCCACAGGGAATGGGATTTGACTGCCTGCAGCTGCCAAAGGCTGACAGGCAAACCAGAAGTGAGCAAAGTTAACTCCAAGTGAGGCAAATGTTGACCGGTAAAAGACAGGAAGCAGGAAGATAAAAATCCCTTTCGTCCTCCTACCCATTGACCCAGTGGGTTCTGAGACCCAGGTTGTCATTCAGTCTATGGCGTCATCTTGCATGTGTGACAACTCACCATTGAGCAACTGGTTATGTATTTGTAACTGTCATGGGACAGTGGTGAGGGTAGCAAGGCATTACTTTGCATTGCCTCCCATACTTTTCTGCCTCACTTTTCATTTTGCTCATTCTTGCTACCCTGGGATACCTATACTTTTCACCTAAAGCACTGGCACTTAATCCTTGTCCTCGTCTGTTTATTAGGGAATCTGGAATAGAACACCTTTTTGTTTCTGATGAGAAAACTAACTCACAAAGAGGTAACCTGCCAAACACCATCCAGCCAGTTATTTATGAAGCTTGACTTTGAACTCAAGGAAATTCATTAATCTTATACAGTATAACTGTAAAAACTAAACCAACAGCATAGATCATCCTTACTGTTGACCTATGGAACACCATTTTGGAGGTTGGGAATAAGACAAGACTTATCCACTATCATCACTCCATTCAGGACTATAGTGGAAATCTTAGACTATGTATTATGATAAGCCAGAAAAAAAAAGAAACTGACTGATATTATTCACAGGTATTATGATTATAACAGAAAAACATTTTCATCCACACAGTAAATTATTACAATAAATTTGAAAAAAATGTTACTGAACACAAGGGCAATATACAAACCTCAATTAATTTTTATGTATCAGCAACAAAACACAAAAACATAAATAATGCTTTTACTAGCATAAAAAATACCCAGGAATAAATTTTACAGAAAATGTGCAGGACACTGTCAAAACTATAAAACATGATCAAGAGAAATTCATGAGCATTACTCCAAAATGAAGATACATTTCATACCAAAGAATTGTATGACTCACAATTATAATGATGTCATTTTTTTCTCAAATGTATTTATAGATTTAGCACAATATTGAAGTTCTAAAATTTTTTTGTCTAGGAGGGAGTTTGTTTCTGTGTGATAAATGTGTGCAAAGGGTCAAGAAAAACCCAAATCACTTGAAAAAGAACAAATGGAGAACATCTTGCTCTAACAGATGTTAAGCTAGGAAATTCAGTACAGTATTGTGACAGAGGTTGATAAGTAGTGAAAAAGAATAGAACTCAGAATCAAACTCCCTCATCAGGAAATAAGCCATAATGAAAAATACACTATTGGACCCTTACTTCATACCATACCAAAACCCAACTGTAATTAAAGATGAAATGAGAAAGATAAAACTATATCACTTTTAGAAAATAATATATCTTCATTATTTCACATTAGGAAAGGCTTTCTTAAACAAGATTCAAAAATAAAAAAGCCATTGAGAAAAAGGTAGATAAGTTTGATCATTAAGACTTAGAACTTCAGTTCATCAAAGGAACCATAAAGAGAAGGAAAAACCAAAGCACAAATCAGGAAAAGTCATTTGCAACATGTATAACTGGCAAAGGTCTTACAGGGAGAATAGCATATATTTTGTTTCTCAGATACAAACTTTTCCACATTGTACCATCATGGAAATTGGGCACATGTTATGATCAATGGTCAGTTATAATTTAATTCATAATTTTTAGAAAATGTAACATAAAATGGAGATGTACTTTTAAGTCAATGACATCTTAGATTTGATGAAAAATTGCATTTAAAGAATACCTAAGAATCATTAAGTGAAAGATAAATAACTCAAGAAAAATGGACAAATGAACTGAATAGACACTTCATGAAAAGAGAACCACAATGGTCAACAATCATGTAAAAAGAAAGCCTCATCAGGAATCAGGTAAATACAAATTAACACTACAATGAGATTTACATATAGGCAAAAATGTTTAAGTCTGACAATAACAGTGCTGGCAAAGATGTGAAGAAATAGGACTTCTCATCCACTGCTGATCAGAGAATAAAGTGGCAACACCCCTTTGGAATGTCAATTGGTTTACATAGTAAAGATGAACATGTGCAAACTCTACAATCCAATAATCCCTCTCCTAGGTACATAACAAAGGAAAACCTTTATTCACTTACACAAGGAGATGTATATAAAATATTTATAATAGCATTATTCATAATATCAAAAAATCAGAAGCAACACAAATGTTCACCAACAGTCCAATGGATAAACAAATCTATTTACATCCCTGCCGTGGAATACTATACACCAATGATAATACACAAACTACTACTACATGCAGCAACCTGAGTGAATCTCATTAACAATGCTGAATGAAAGAAAAAAGTTGCTGAAAAATGCATTCAGTATGATTCTTATCACATAAAGTTCAACATAGTCAAACTAAACAAGACATTTTTTGATGCAAGTATGAAGAAAAGCTGGACTATGAATGTCACAAAAATCAAGGTCATGATTTCCTGTGGAAGAATGAGAAATGATTGAAATCATGAAGGGATACAGAGAATTCCTCAGGTGCAGGCAATTTTCTCTAACTTGAGTAGATATTGCATTTGTAAACATTTAATTGTAACTCAATAAAATGTATACATTCATGTATATAATCATGGATATATGATAGCATATAATAATTTTTTAAAAAAGAAAAAAGCAGATTGCAGAGCACACTGATTTAATTTTCATACTTATACATGTTAAGTGTTGATGGATAGAAAAACTCTGGAATACTATATAAACTGCGTAATTTGTGGGGTATGACATCTGGGGTTTGGGACTGTGAGTTTTTAAGATATTTATAGGCAATGCTATTTGAAGTTTTACAATAAGCACATATTTCCTTTGTAATTAATTAGTTAGTAAGACTTTTAACAACCACGAAAATCATGCCAGGAAAAATGTACAAGGTAACTTTCACCCGAATAATTAAAATCGGACATTTCCACAAATTTCTGAATTCTCTACCATTGCCTGGGTTACTAAGAATCAGATTTCAAAGGTCAGTTAAAGCCCTTACAAAGAACCTATTCTACATGTGCAGCCAAATTCTGGTGCTGACAATAACTCTAACTGCAGTCCCCCATCACATTATATCACCTTCAGCTTTAGCTGTTATAAATTATTCTCAGCTTTTTAAGACACATCCTAGAGCCCTTTCCAAACATAGCAAGATCCAAAGACATTCGTAAATTTTACACAGACATCTTACAGATTTCCATAGTCATCAACAGGGCAGTTGCAGGACAGTGGCAGAATGTGGCAAGTGTGAAAATTTGTATACATAGATTAAGCTTCACATGTCACATCCAAGTTTAAGCAGCTCTAAAATAAAAAAGAATCTCATCACCCCAGCTGTAACTACTTAATAATGCAATTTTCTAGCCCCGCAAAATTTTTAGCAGTTGAGTTTATATTAATAGTGTCTAATTTCTACTTCGTAACTACATTCTCATGAGCATTTTCCTTCTCTTTCTTCTTTCCTTTTTAACTAAAGAACACCTATACCAAACATTTCTATTTGTATAATACCAAACCCCATTCCTCAGCCGCCTGAGTGCTAGCTATCCCAAAACACGGCAGCAAACACAGACAACTGCAGTTTTAATCATTACTGTTCTCTTGCTTTTGACATTGGCTCTGAACCTTGCCGCTTTCCCAGGGATTAAATCAATAGTGTCCTGATATATGCTTAGCAGCCAGCTTTCAGGAGTGTGGAGGCTGATTTGCAGTATTTGCCAATTTCCATGGTGTAAATACTTCATGATGGACCATTGCAAGCCACCCACTTAACATCACTGAACAGTTAGGAAGAGATGCAGAGTGAAACACCACCAGGTAGTGTGACACCATTCAGCTTTAATAGATATAAACAAATCATGAGCATAGAAAATAGGAAAAATGTAGTAAAATAATTAGGAAGTGATGAGTTTTGAGCTTGTAGTTTCTTTGTTTTTAATAGAATTTTTAATTATGTTTAGAAAATTTAATTTTTAATAGTGTCTGTACCTGATACCCAGTTCACAAAATTCCTGAAAATTCTGCCATCGGCTCCTGTGAGCTGGCACATCACTGGACTCAACCTGCCAAAATTCCTTGTGGTTCAAGTTCAAACTAAACTTCCCACAAAGAACTCACTTGACTCTCTGTAGCTGGTGGATGTATATATACTCCACACTGGATTCCTTGGGGACTGCCACACCTCTGCACAAACAGGTGACCGCATTACTTATCTGTCACCCAGTCACAAAAGTTCCCTAAAGTCTTTATGGTATTCACAGCTTAGACTGTTTCCCTCCTTTCCCTTGAGTGGAAAAAAAAAGGGAGGGAGAAGGGGATGCCTATGAAATGAAACGTAAAGCTAGTTAATTGGTGTTACGAAAGTTAGTTACGGTGGTTGATAAATACAGAAAGACATGGGTCTTATGAATATAGGATAATGTTCAACCTCTCTGAGTTTTTAGCTATTTTCATCAGTAAAGTGGGAAAAATAAAAACCTCATAGGTGACAGGTAAATGAAGTAACATCTCCCAAACAGCACAGTGTCTGGCACTGGATAAGTGTTCAACAAATGGTAGCTGTTGTCATTATCTGTTTGTTTTACTGCTGCAGTTTCCTCATTCATTACTTTAACTAAAGTATAGTCTACATACAATGTTATATTGGTTCAGGTGCACAGCATAGTGATTTGACAATTGTATGTATACGTTACTAAAGTTATTATTTGTTTTGAAAAGCCAGTGGGCACACATATGATGCAACTTATGCAAGTTCAGAAAAGTATCAACTCCTGATTAACTAGCTCTTTAGCAAAGCAAAATGACTTTCAAAAAATCACATCATAGAGGAGAACCAAGATGGCGACATGAGTAGAGCAGCGGAAATCTCCTCCCAAAACCATATATATTTTTGAAAATATAACAAATACAACTAATCCTAAAAGAGAGACCAGAAGACACAGGACAACAGCCAGACTACAACTACACCAGCGAGAACCCAGTGCCTCATGAAGGGGGTAAGATACAAGCCCCGGCCCGGCGGGACCCGAGCGCCCCTCACCCCAGCTCCCGGCAGGAGGAGAGGAGTCAGAGCGGGGAGGGAGAGGGAGTCCAGGACTGCTAAATAGCCAGCCCTAGCCATCCGCACCAGAGCGCAGACACACAGTGCATGCGTGGGGTGCTGGAAACAGGACAGTAAGACCTGTGAGTGGGTCCCCGCAGCTGGTGCACCCAGGACAAAGAAAAGCGAGTGCTTTTTGAAAGTCTTAAAGGGACAGGGACCCCACTGCTGGAAGGAAGTGCCCTGGGACACTTAGCCCAGCAGCTGAAAATCCCCGGGGAACTCTGGGTGCCTGAACCCCCGCAGAGCAGCTTGGAGGCCCCTCACCACAATAAACAGTCTCCTGCCTGTTCCCCCTCCAACACAGCTCCGCCATATTGGAGCAGCGGCCTGAGGCAAGCCACGCCCACAGCAACTGCAGAGTCAAATAAACTCCATAGCGGCTGGGCAAGATCAGAAGCTCTGTCTGCACGCAGCTGCCCAGCACAAACCACTAGAGGTCGCTGTTCTCCCAGGAGAGGAAGGCCATAAACTGGCAAGAAGGGACTTTCTCTTACCCAACACACGTGCCAGCTCCCCAGAAATATATCTATTGCCATGAAAAGGCAGAAGAAATTGATACAGACCAAGATCGCAGAGGCAAACCTTGAGAAGGAGATAGACCTAAGCAGTCTTCCTGAAAAAGAATTAAAAATAAAGCTCATAACCACGCTGATGGAGCTGCAGAGAAATATACAAGAGCTAAGGGATGAAGTCTGCAGGGAGATTACAGATGTCCGGAAGGAAATTACAGACTTTCGGAGGGAGATTACAGAAATGAAACAATCTCTGGAGGGATTTGTAAACAGAATGGATAAGATGCAAGAGGCCATTGATGAAATAGAAACCAGAGAACAGGAACGCATAGAAGCTGATGCAGAGAGAGATAAAAGGATCTCCAGGAATGAAAGAATATTAAGAGAACTGTGTGACCAATCCAAAAGGAACAATATCTGCATTATAGGGGTACCAGAAGAAGAAGAGAGAGAAAAAGGAATAGAAAGAGTATTTGAAGAAATAATTGCTGAAAACTTCCCCAAACAGGGGGAGGAAATAGTCGATCAGACCATGGAAATGTACAGAACTCCCAACAGAAAGGACCCAAGGAGGACAACACCAAGATACATAATAATTAAAATGGCAAAGATCAAGGACAAGGACAGAGTTTTAAAGGCAGCTAGAGAGAAAAAGGTCACCTATAAAGGAAAACTCATCAGGCTATCATCAGACTTCTCAACAGAAACAATATAGGCCAGAAGAGAATGGCATGGTATATTTAATGCAATGAAAGAGAAGGGCCTTGAACCAAGAATACTGTATCCAGCACGACTATCATTTAAATATGAAGGAGGGATTAAACAATTCCCAGACAAGCAAAAGTTGAGGGAATTTGCCTCCCACAAACCACCTCTACAGGGTATTTTAGAGGGACTGCTCTAAATGGGAGCACTCCTAAGGCGAAATAGATGTTACCAGAGAAAATAAAATCACAGCAAAGAAAGCAGACCAACCAAATACTAACTAAAGGCAAAAAATAAAATCAACTACCCACAAAACAGTTAAAGGAAGCACAAAAGAGCACAGAATAAAACAACCAACATATAAAGAACAGAGGAGGAGGAATAAGAAGGGAGAAAAATAAAGAATGACCAGACAGTGTTTAATATAGCTCAATAAGTGAGTTAAGTTAGACAGTAAGATACTAAAGAAGCTAACCTTGAACCTTTGGCAACCACAAGTCTAAAGCCTGCAATGGCAATAAGTACATATCTTTCAATAATCACCCTAAATGTAAATGGACTGAATGCACCAATCAAAAGACACAGAATAATAGAATGGATAAAAAAAGCAAGACCCATCTCTATGCTGCTTACAAGAGATTCACCTCAAACCCAAAGACTATAGGAACAAAGAAAGACTGAAGGAACAAAACAGCAGCAGACTCACAGAACCCAAGAATGGACTAACAGTTACCAAAGGGAAAGGGACTGGGGAGAAAAGGAGGGAAGGGAGGGATAAGGGTGGGGAAAAAGAAAGGGGACATTACGATTAACATGTATAATGTGGGGGGGTGCATGGGGGGGATTATGCAACACAGAAGACAAGTAGTGATTCTATAGCATCTTACTATGCTGATGGACAGTGACTGTAATGGGGTTTGTGGGGGGGATTTGGTGAAGGGGGTACCCTAGTAAACATAATATTCTTCATGTAATTGTAGATTAATGATAACAAAATTAATAAATAAATTAATAAAAAATAATAATAATTTTAAAAATGAAAAAAAAATCACATCACACTCAAATATTAAGATCAGGAATATATTCTTCAGCCACCCAAACACCCATCTAGTTTTCCAAGGCTTGGGAAATTCAACTTTTAGAAACTCTTATGTAATTTTTCCCTCATGGAACTTATGGCCTAGTGGGGTACAGGGACATAAAATATAATGATACAAGTATATGATTTCACACTGAAATTGAAAAGCAAGGGAAAGATGTTATAAAAATTATTTCAGGCAGATCTTACGTAGTCTAGAGTTTTAGGGGAACTATCTGTTGACAAGAAACATTTAAGCTAAGAGCTGAATGATGAGCAGGAGTTCATTAGCCACAGATTATGGGGAAGAGCAGTCCATGCAAGGATCAGCCTTTGCTGAGGCTTGAAGTGGGAGAGATTTGGTGTGTTCAAGGGCCTGAGAAATAGGAGCTCCACAGCGTAATAAGCACAAAAGAAAAACCATCCTTATTATTAATATAAACTATATTTTTATTCCCTCCCACCACAATTTACTCCCTACCCCACCTCTCCAGCTCTTTCTAAGAGGGCTGACCCTATACCTAGAGAACCCTTTGTGATATGTTTGACTACACCATTTTGGAGGTAGGAATTGGAACTATTTGGGATCAAGTTTAATTGTTCAGCATCTTAAAGGATGAATAGTTAAAGAGTGACCCAGAGGGAGAAGCTGAGAGCCAGTGATGTTACATGCTATACTGGAGAAGGCAGTTTCAGCTGATAGGAAAAGCTTGCAGAAGATCAGATTAAAGGGAGGGGAGAAGCTAGAGTGTTTACTCCCTAACTCTCTGCCTCCAGCTGGGTCTCCAGCAGCAGCTGCATCTCCACTGTAACTGGGATCCTGCCAGACAGCCCCTCCCCTGTGGTCCCAGCTCCCATCAGGAGGGCCTGGCCATGCTGCTAGCTGATGACACTAAGTTCTTAGCTCTGGTAACATCTCCTCTCAGTGTTCCTTTAACTCTAAGGGAAATCGTGGCTTCCTGCTATTGCAGTCTTTGGTTGCCTCAACTTCTCCTATTTCCTCTCTATTCAAAAAGAGGTTTGTGGATCAGCATTGGGTTTATTTGGAAATTTCTTAAAAATGTAGAATCTCAGGCTCCATCCCAAACCTACTGAATTTTACCTACAGTTTAAAAAAGATCACAGGTGATTTGAATACACACTAAAGTTTGAGAAGTAATGCCCTATTTGTGTCTTCAGGAAGACGGCTCCCTTAGTAACAAATAGCCTGTATTAAATTCCCTCTGTTGAAATGCCTAGGTGATTTCTGTTCCCTGATAAGACCCTGACACAGTTAAGGTTTTATGTTCATGTGTTCATTTGTTTTCCATGCTTACTACCTATCCCATGGCCCTATGATTTAACATTCTTGAATTATTTTAGATTTCATTCTCATTTGGTTTCTCTGACCAATACTTTGTTCATATTTTTTCCTTTAAAACCATGCAGATATTGCTCTATTTTCTTAAGTTATTCAATGTTGCCAAAGAGAAATCTGATAATCCTTTGTAGATAATCTGTTGGTTGTATTTTTTTTTTTTTGGTGGGGAGGGGTGGTTGTATGGATTCTTATAGGGTTTCTTTTTTCCTCAAAATTCAAAAAAATGTCACCAGGAATATATATTAATGTTACCTGGAACATACCAACCCATACTGATCTCCAAACACTGGACTTTTCTTCCACTAAAGAATGGTTTCTGTTATTAAAACTTGGATTTTTTTTTCTTCATTCTAGTATTTTCTTCAGAAACAATTCAATTATATAAAACCGTGTCCAACATTGATATTATTATTAGTCTTGCTTTTGGAGTTAACTTGCAAGCTCCCTTTTATCTCAAACCACTGCTGATAAATTTGCTTACCTTTTTCCAGAGAGACCATGACTTCTTGTATCTTATTGAAATCAGCAAGCAAATGTCTTTCAAAAACTTTTCTGGCTCCTGTAGTAAGTAAATTTCAGAGTTACAGTTTTCCTCTGAAGCTAGATAATAGTTTTCCATTTGTTTTATGCTGTAGTAGTTTTTGGAGGGCTCCTTTTTTTACTGATGACTTATCCTTAAACAAGTCCCAATCTTTCCGACAGGTAGAGGGTGTGAGATCTCCTTGGTTTCTCTCCCTGTGCACCTGGGGGCTGTAGTGTCCTTCTTTAAGATCTAGACTTAGAACAGGAGTAGATGGATGTGCACAGCCCCTAGTCCTGGGCCAGGTATCACCTCATTTGATGGAGCAGGACTGAGGCAGACTCTCCTTTCCCTTTGACTGTTGGGTTGGATGCATTCATTAGTTCTTTTGTCAGAGAGCATAAAAGACTTGCTTTTTTCCTGCCCCTTTCTCCATCACCCCATCTTCACCTACTGTGCTGTTCCCAGAACTCTGCCATTTCTACCAGAATATTTTTCCTTGGATAGCTGTTCATTACAGCATGTAATAATACATCATATGTCCTGAGAATTGTAGTTTCTGGATATGTGTGGAGTGGAATTTATTGAAATAAAAGGATAAGACCATCTCTATTAAGCTCAAAAGATAATCCCCAAATGCCAAAGGAATGTAGCTGCATAGGGTTTGTTACTATTTGGGGTCAGTTAGACTCCTTCCCAAGAGGTGGTTCCATGCTCCTAAAGGAGAGTTCAGTCCAGGATGTGTATCTTTATCAACAGCACACCTGGAAGAAATTCCTTCTCAGACTTTGGCATGTGGTCCCTCTTTAGCACCCAGTGTTTGTCTTTTTGCATATCCTCATGGATATTTTAAAGGGAGGATATCAGACAATACATTGAACCCTGCTAATCTGCTACCATAACAACAACAATAAAGGCTAACATTTGTTGAGTGTTTACTATGTGCCAGGCACTGTGCTTAATATTCTGGATATATTACCTCATATTTCATCCTTAAAACAACACTTTGCTGTAGGTGTTGGAGGCAGCCAGACATCCTCTGGCTTCAGGTCTTCATGTGGGAGGGTCTCTATTATAGAGTAAAACTCTTGGCCTCTTGCCTCCTCATTCTCCCTGGAGAGAGTCACTCATCCCATTGGTTGGTTGGGATGAAAGAACTAGACACGCTTGGCTCAGCCACATCTAGGACCATTGTTTGACATGCCTGCCTAAAGAAAGGATGCCTTTGGGTCGCTGGCAGTCTCACCATAAGCTGAGGGGAGCAGACCCACCCTAGGAGACAGTCCTGTAGTTTCCATGGGTGCCTGTGCTTAGTGGGGATGTCTAATGTTGGGGTACAGGGCTAGGAAGCCCATCGTTTCTCAACATCCAAGTTTTCGAATACAGTTTTTAGTAAAGCAACATTTTGATGTCCATCAATCTAATTTCTGCCCTTTCAATTAGTTCAAACCAGTATGGGGAAGATGGGAAATTATTTGTTGACCCCTTAAAGTCCCCAAAGTAGACATTACTAATAGCTCCAGTTTAAGAAGAGTAAACACACACTCTGAGCCAATTTATCCAAGGTTCCCCAGCCCACCAATGACAGAGCATGGATTCTCACTCAGCTCTGTTTAACTCTAGAGCAAACCCGTGGCCGTCCTGCCCACCAAATCCCTGTAACTTCATTGCTCTGCACAAAATCTCATCACATCTTTATGATTCAGCAATAGCACCGTCTGAGGAAGACTCAACCTATCCTTCAGACTCTGTGGAACCTGTCCCAGTTCTCCTGGACAGTTAGTTAGTGAGTCCCTCCTCTGCGCTTTGTACAGCTTTCTGTTGCAAAGCAGAGATTCATTCAGTTACTGAGTTACTCATTCATCTCTAACCTTAGCATCTAGCACAGACTCAGTGTCAGTTCAGTTTTATTGAGTTATGCTCAAAGAAACAGATGATCTAATACAAATTCCCCCAAAGCAACCACTTTTAAGTACAAGGTCTACACAGATGCCAGGAGGGGTTTGGTTGCACTCAGCATTATTTAAGTTACAGGGACCCCCTTTGTTCTACTTAGTTTGTGGAGAGGTCCTTTGATTTCAGTTTGTTTAAATTCCTTCTATTCTTGCCTTTAGAAGTTGTGCTGGGAGGCAGTAAATTGGTAGTTTATATGATGTCCATTAGCCTTGTTTTACTGCACCTGGTTTAATATCACCTTGAAGTGCTACCAGAACCCAAAACAACCACATCTACAGAACATAAAACAGCTACCACTTACCATGCACACCTATCATGTGCTAAGCACCATGCCAAATGGCTTATACGTTGTAGCTCTAATCATGACAAGAAGTCTACAGCATAAGTCATTTTTATCCCTGTTTTACAAAGGAGAAAACCAAGGCTCAGGGAGACGAAGACCTCTGCCCACTGCCACACACCAGTAAGTGGCAGAGCAGAAATGGACTCAGTGCTGTCTGGCTCCGGGGCTGGATCTCTTCCCTTTATCTGGTGCCCTCTGGAACACATAACAGCTGTTGTGACGCTTAGACAAGATAATGGATGGGAAAGTGCTTGGAAAACTCCACAGAGAACTGAACACGTAAGAGATTATGAAGACTCATTGAGAGCTTTGGCAGGGGCACTGTGATAATAGCCCTGGGGAGGGGGAGCAAATTGATCTGGCTGGAGTTTAGGGACATTTTCTATTATGCAACTGCTCCGAATTCAGTATTTCCGAAACAGTGAAGATGCAGACCCTCCTTTCTTTGTGAAACAGTCCTCATCTCTGGGAACAAAGACAGGAGAGATTAGTTTGGTTTAAAACAGTTATTTTCTTTCCAGACAAATGAAAGGGTGGGGGAGAAGTGGTGGTGGTGTCCACTTGCTGCTGTATCCTAGGCACTGACTGATTCTGGACCCGACTCTGAGTGAGAGCAGTAACTTACAACACATGGTGAACGTTTTTCCATTTAAAATGCATTTCAAAAACACAATAGGCCTGCATGTTTATTCCCTGAAATATAGTACAACAAAATGCACATATTGTTACATGTGTTCTGAATATTTCACCAGACTCCAGAGGCAGAGGAAGACCTTTTGTTCTCTCATTCACCCAACAAACATTTCTTGAGTAATTGCTCCATGTCAGGTATTGTTCTAGGCTCTAAGGAACAAGATAGGCCCTATCATCACGAAACTAAGACTAGAATAGAGAGATAGACCTATAAACTAAATTTTTAAATATCAAGATACAACATAAATGCAACAGTAGGAGTACATGCAGGATACAGAAAACTGAATGGGAGAGCACTGCTCCCCACCAGTAGAGACTGCTTTCAAGAAGAAATGATGTCTGAGCTGGCTTTAGATGATCAAACAGAAATAGTAAGCCCAAACCCCAATATGTGCCCTGCTCCTCACTCTTCATAGAGATCTAGTGCTTGGAAACACACTAAAATATTGTTTGACATTTTAATAATTATTTACTAAGCACCTGCAAAACACTATGTTCATATTTGTGCAGGATGCAAAATATCCTATCTCTTGGTTCTGTCCATCAAATTGATCACAACAGATTATACTAGAGTAAAGAAAACAAGATGTGTTCAGAAATAATAACAAAATGAACAATAATGGGGAAAATTTTTACATAACACTCACTATGAAAGCTCAAGCAGACAAAATGTAAACTCTGAATCAACAGGCAGGGGATGAGGTCAGTGATCTAAGCTTCCACCTTTAGAAGCTAGAAAAAGAATAGTAAACTACACCCAAATATGTAGAAGGAGAGAAATAGTAAGACCAAGAGCAGAACACAATAAAATAAAAATCAGATAAACAACAGACAAAACCAGTGAAATTAAAAACGTGTTCTCTGAAATGATCAATAGAATTTTCAACAAATTTGTCAGTGCAGATGAAATGACAAATTCCCTAAAAAGAATACCTTACAAAAACTGACTCAAGAAAAAATAGAATATCTGAATACACCTATATCCTCCTAAAGAAATTGAATTTGTAAAAAAAATACTGCTGTGGACTGGATGTTTGTGTATCCCCCCAAATTCATATGTTGAAGTATACATATTGTATGATGC
This sequence comes from Manis pentadactyla, assembly GCF_030020395.1. Lineage (NCBI taxonomy): Eukaryota > Metazoa > Chordata > Mammalia > Pholidota > Manidae > Manis > Manis pentadactyla. The sequence goes on from NC_080027.1 coordinate 52,541,318, forward strand.
CATTTATATGAAGTTCTAGAAAAGGCAAAACTAATCTATTGCAACAGAGAAGCAGCTTTGTGGTTACCTGGGCTCGGGGTGGAATTGGCCACAAAGGGGCACGAGGGAACTTTTTAGGATAATTGAAATATTTTATGTTTTGATTGCAGTACTGGTTACAAGGGTGTACACAAAACTCATCTAACTGTACACTTAAAATGAGGACATTTTGTTATGTTAATTAAATCTAATTAGAGTTGACTTAAAAAGGAAAAAAAATTCAAACAAGAAGGAAGTATGATGCAAGAGAGATCATAGACCAGTAGTCAGACAGATTGGTTCAAATCTCAGCTCTTGTATCCCATAAATGTGAACTTGGACAGATCATATTACCTCTCAGAATCATTAGTTTCCTCATCTGTATAAGTAGGAGTACTGATCCTTAAAACAAATAGTTGTGGTGAGGAAATAAATTTATATATGTATAAACTTATATATTTTTTCAGAATATGATACTGACTAGTGCTCCAATAACATTAATCCTTTTCTTTTTAACTTCCACCAAGGACATGTAAGAACCAGAAGGCTGTGGTATCTCTCTGAGATGTTTAGCAAGCCCTCTGGACCCAAACAGTCCAGAAGTAATTATGACCCCAAGTCACAGATCAGGCCAGCAGACACTACTTTCTTCCCTGGATAATAAGACAAAACACAGGAAACTGTGGCTTGGCAGTGGTTCTTAGATAAAAGGAAGGCATGTGGAATAAACCAGAGGGAAGGAAGAAGATGGATAAGAAGCAGAGAAAGGAGATACATGTAGAACTGGAGATAATATAAGGCTTTTCTTCTCTACTGAGATTCCAAGTTTTTCCCCTAGTTTTATGATTGATGGTGTCTGTAGGTAACAAATAATTCCTGCGTTTATGCAGGGTAGCCTGGTGGAAAGAAAATAGCCTTTGAAGTTCTAATCCTGGGCCTGAACGACAATTTTTCCATTCCATAAGTGTGTGATCCTTGGCAGGAGAGGCAGGGTCTCTGAATCGCAGTCTGCTCATCTCTAAGACAGTGATAATAGAAGAATGGGGCTCACAGGGTGTCCTGTGGATTCAACAGCATAGGCTTCCACCAAAATGTATTATAGACACAGCTCCCAAAGATGGGGTTTTTGGGAATGCGTGACCAAGAATAGGCTTAGGCAGCACAGAGCTGTGCGGCTGGTCCCTGGGGGCAGGTCCACATTGGACAAGAATGTTCCCTCGGCCAGTCGGCGAGGCCCTGAGTCCCGAGGGACTTGAGTGAGCTACTTAGACTTCCAGGGTTGTGAAAGACTTTGCCCTTATACCCTGGTCCTCAGCCACCTTCCTCCTGGAGGTCTGGCCCCCATCACTGTTTATCCTCTTGGCCCCAGGATCCCAGAGCACAACATGAGTGTGTCCTCCCCCTGGGGAGGCATTGCATCACATTCTGTGAAGTGTTTGTCCTGCCTGGGCTTAGTAAGTGACCCCTCTCCTCCGTGGGCACCGAGGCGCGTCCCGCAGCGGCCGCTAGGGGGAGCCTGGGCCGGGAGCTCTGGCAAGTTAGACAACTCTGCCAAGGTCGTCATCGCCGTAGGAAATCTTGTGGTGGCTTTAAGGCAGTACCTGCCAGGATCGCCTTCTATGTAGACCAGTATTCAGAGAACGTTTGAAAAGGGAAAACTGTCGAACGCTGAAGGAGAACTAGGGAACATCCTAAATCTCCACAATCTCCTTTCAGCGGTTGAGAGGCTAGCCTGCGCTCTTGCCAAGTGTTTTTTAAAAGAGTCATTTCAGAAGCTGTGTTGTGTGAATGGAAAGAACAAGGGCCCGAGGTCATGGACTGAAGACTGTTCTGGACTCCCTATTTATGAGAACTTGGACATGTCTTTACTTTTCTGAGCTTTGCTTATTAATAATGTCTATTACCATTCACTGGCTCTGTTCCATGTCATGCTGCCAAAACTTATCTCATTTAATCCTCACAACAATTACATAAAGGATGTGTTTGTTGTCCCCCACGTTATAGATTAATAAAGGGAAGCGTAAGAGGTAACTTGCCTCAGGTTTTATCCAGGAGAGTCTTTGAGAGCCTCTTGATCGCAGAGTTTATGCCGAAGCACTCTTTTATCTCCATAAGCCTTAGACAATAACAATGACTTGGTCATCACATATTTTGCCTTGCAAACTTAAAAGTTATTCAAATGATTATTTATATGCAAGATTATATTCAAGGTCACAGAAAGGGTCTAAATGTCAGATCCACAGCGGGTTGTATATTCATAGAAAGGGATCTGTGAAGTGGGCTGAAACCGATCCCAGGGTCATGAGCACAGCACAGGTCTGCTCAGAGTCCCACTCAAGAGATGCCTGATGGCTGCAGGCTCTCCCCCCTGCCTTCTCCCCTCACCTGGCCCTGGTGCTGAGGCATGTGAATCAGCCCCATCTCCTCTGGCCACTCCTTTGCCATGGGGCAGAGGTCCCCAGTCCTCTAGTGAAGAGTCTGTATGAAACAGCCCCTCTCCTTGGCTCAGCTAGACAGGCTCAAAGTAGCCCATTGCTGACTTTATTCTTCTTTTGAGACCCACTGCATCTCCCTCAAAAACAGAGCCCTTCCATTTATCCAAAATCCTACTCCATTGTCCTCTTCCCCTCAATCCTCAGGGTTATGAAAGGTTCAAGGATATATGGCTTTAGGTACAACATCCTGGTATTCAAACACTGTTGTTCGGAAAGTGTATGTGTGTCTCCATCTCTTGCCTCTGCTTTCTTGTGCACTGGCTTCATTCTCAGGCAGCAAAGATAGCCAACAACAACTGAGGCTTTTATCTTATAAAATTCACCACCCAGAAAGGTAAACAGCCTTTCATGCACTAGTTTGAGCAATGGTTGCCACTTCTGGACCAGTTCTCTGTGATTCAGTCCAGGCTAAGTCTTACTCAGGAGATAGATATAACATAAACACTAGATCATTAAACTTCTAAAAGAAAGCATGATAACATCTTTATAGCCTTGGACATAGGCAAAGGTTTTCTTCAATCAAACATCAATAAAAGCACTAATCATAAGAGAAAAAAATCATATATTGGACTTATTCAGTTAAAAATGGTGGTTTGAAAGATACCATTTCAAATGAAAAGGTAAGACTCAGACTGAGAAAAAACAGTAAATGTTCCTTAAACTGTGAAATAATTTTGCCACTGTTAAAAATAAATGGCCTATATGAATATAAAAAGATCTTTGGGGAAAAGGATTTCTGTTTTATTCACTAGTACATCTCTATCACCTAAAATAGCACTCAGTCAATATCTTTGGAGTGAATGAGTGAATAGCCAAAATATATTATTAAATAAAAATAATGCTATGTACAGACTGATCTCATTTGTGTAAAAAAAAAGTATTTTGTATGTATGGGTAAAAGAATGGAAATAGAAAGTGGAAGAGAGCGGTTTTTATTTTTTGCTTCTTATACTTACGTAGATGTTGGACTTTTTACTAAAGTAAATAGGAAAAAATGTGTAAGTTCTTATTTCAGCACCGGGCCTTTAAAGCCTCAGCCCATGCCCTGCCTGGAGCAGAACCATACCCAGTGGTTCTGGGATTTACTCCAGACTCTGCCTCCCAAGACCACTTCAAAGTCTCACTTTGAAAGTTTGATTTTTCAAGTTTTAGTCCAATTTGTACACAACTGAGCTGCTCATTTTTGATCCAGATCCTTCAAATTGAAAAACTGACTGACTAGCTTTTAATTTGCCTTTTCTACAAGATTCTGTCTCTCTAGTCATTCTCTCAGACCATCCATTTCAACTCTTATATGAATGACATTCCAATTGCCCTTGACCCAGTTTCCCTGAACTCTGTATACTGCTCCCGGAATGTCCCCAGCAGAACAGGGTGGGAAATTATCCTGGGTCTCCCTCTGAGGTGAAAACTTTGCAAGAAGCCTTCCAGTCACTGGAGTTATATAAGGCATAGAGTATAAGGGAAACTACCAGGTGTTTAACATGGTTACCATTTCTACAGATTATGAGTAGAACAAGGTTTCTTTATTATTTCCAACTTAAAGAAAGGGAGAAACTGAACCTCCAAGTTTGAGTAACATGCCATAGATCACACAGCTAGTGAGTGGCTTCAGTTCAAACTAAAGTTCTCTTACTAAAGTTTATTCTCTCTTGTTCAACTACAGCAAGTTGCTACTAAGAATATGCACAAATAGCAGGACACTGCTTATCTCCCCATGTATATTTGGAACTAATGGAGTTCACTTAAAGAATTTAGGAAGTTTCTACTTTAATCTTATTGCCCCTGCATATCCCACAAATGACATTGCTTCAAGAAAGCAATCCTGAGCAGGTACTAAGCATCCTGAGCAGATGGACATCCCATTGCCTGGAGTGTGTCCCAGGTTGGCCTTATGAAAACTTCTAAGTTTGTGCAGAGAAGAAGCTGATTATGTGAGAGAGCTTGATTATTTCCCCATTTAGCCAACTCAAGAGTAGGGGCTTCTCTGGAAACATAAAGATTTCAGAACTTTCAACAGTGCTTTAAGGAAAGCAAGTAAAAATGTAAAAATGTACCTTATGAAGAGTATGTCATAACGTCCTCCATTCAGGTACCCTGTTGGAAAGGTTCCCAAGCCACAGTGGAAAAGTGGCAGCTTTATACACTATGTGACCAGGCCCTGCTCAAGAGAAAGGACCTACATAAACTGACATTCTTATGTCCCTTCAGTGAAATGGCCAGGTTACTCCGAATCAGTGAAATGTACAAAGAATCTTAATCTCATTCTCTCTCTCTTTCTCCCTCCCTTCTTTCCCTCCTTCCCAACCCCACACACATCTCCAATCAACACTTAGTGCCTTGTTTTTCAAATACATACTAATTCTATAATAGGGGAATTTAAGTAAAAGAAATACACAACTTCATGGAAAAAGTAGAGTCAGGGCACTGAAATATCATGTAAATATTTTTAGACTTTCAATAAAGAAAATCAATTATTTTGGCATACCAAATAGCATTAGTTTTTAAATATGCATTAAATTAACAATAAAGGTTATATCCAATTATTTTTTTAATTATCATGGTTTTCTCTCTGGAAAACTTAAAATTTCTCTACTCAGTAGTTTCAGTACTAGCTATATATTCATTTTGTTTAGTGTATATGTCATGTATGTGACACATACAAACGTACAAATTACACAAATACAATGTATGTGAAAAGGTAATTTTCTATTTGACATTACAGTCAGGTGTCCTGTTTTATTTTTAAATACTTGTAATAATTGAAAATTCACATATTCTTAGACAAATTCAGTCTAGGAAAATATACATAATTTTATCTTTAACACCTTAAATTTTATAACAAATATATTGAGACAGGAAAAAAATACCTGAAGTGGTTTATTGTTACTATTTTACCTCTTTGCTCAAAACCTGTCAAATTTTCCATTACCTACCTTTTCAGATCCAAATTCTAATGCTTCATTTGGCAAAGATGGCTAGCTCTCTACCAAAAATCCAAAAATTCCCTTTTCCCCCTTCCAGAGTGTAGCATAGTCACTAGGAAATAGCTGCCTAGCTCTCCTTGCAGCCACGTAGCTAAAAGAATGTGAGTAGGAATTATTTTTTGTATTATTGTTTTTATTATTTAGAAAACACTTGTAAAGCACATACTATGTGCCAGGTATTGATACTTGTTTAACAAATGTTAACTCATCCGTTGCATGTAACAATTCTATAAGATAAGTTCTGTTATTGCCCCCATTTTACAGATGAAGAAATTGAGGGTTAGAGTAGTTGAATAATACAGACAAACACTGCGAAGACGGAAATGGGATTCCAGCCCAGGAAGTTGAATTCCAGAGTTCATAATTTAAACCAGTACATTAGGCTTCCTCTTGGGCCAAGGCCTTTAAAAAATCAAGTAGGGCTTCCCTATCTAGTCTACAGTCCCAGGAGATGTCCGAGCCACAGAGTTGTAGGATACTGGGTTTCCAACTAGCCACAGGAAAGCAAGCTGCCCATTGACTATGAACTCCCATACTGGAGTTCCCGAACTGCCACATGAATGAAAAATAAGCTTCTGTTGAGCCAAGGCACTGAAATTTTGGCTTTGTTACAGGATCTAGTGTTTCCCCCAACTGATATACATAGCAACCAAGGCCCACCACAATTTGGGCCAGAGTCAGGAGACCTGGATTCTAGCAACAGCATAGCCTCTGACTTAATGTGTGAACTTAAGGGAGCATTTCTTCCCTTAAAGCTACATTTGAAAAGTAAAAGGGTTGGTTTAGGTGAACATTTTACAGTCTGTATTTCATGGAACATTTTGACTATGTTACCTGAATCTTCTTGAAAACAGGACTCCATAGCCAAATGAGATACAGAAATGTTGGATATTAAATCCCCATTGGAGTTTCATAATACATAGTCACTTGAAGAGGTTTTGAAATATTCTTCCATAAGAACTTGAATAGTATGCAGCTTATGGATTTGATCACAGAACCTAATTTTTTTAAATAGGAGGCATTTTTAATACTTAGAAGGACACTAGGATACTAAGAAATGATGAACTAGAATCCTGAAGCTATTTCAAGTTCTAAGAATGTTCAGCCTGGTTCCCTACCTTTCCAAGTTTCCTCTACACACATCCAAGTAGGTTATTTCTTCATTACTAAGCATATGCAACATATATCCCCACTTATGGCTCGAAACCTCTCACCTTGTTTCTGGGTTGGAATGACCCCTCCTCTCCTTTGTATCCTCCAAGTCTCTCCTTTACTTCAAGTTCAACTCAGTTCCATGCCTGAGCCATGAAGACCTCACAGTGTGATCCAGCACAAACTTACTTCTCTCCTACTCAACACGCACTAAACTATTTGGACCCTCCACAGAGATCTTAGGCTTGGACTGCCCTGAAAAGTTTCTTGAAAGAAGGCATTTGTAGGGCAAGAGAGAACTAGAAGGTAAGTTCCTTGGCCTTTTTTGATATGCATTGGTTGAACAAAGACAACACCAGACTTGGAAATAGTCACAAACAAGAAAGATGACTCCAAGGGGGAGAAATGGGAGAACAGACTTTGTGGTCTTTAGCCAAGAGAATCCATGAGGATCAAACAAAAAGTGAGATGTAGTTCCAGTTGGAAGTTCTAATGATAGTCTGCAAATGAGAAGAGGTTGTGTGTTGGGATTCTCTTATAAGTAGTTGCAGCAAGATGGTTTTGCTGTTTAATTCAGGCTGAACATACACTGACTACATAGGCTTGGCTATGTACCCAGTTTGTCTACTCTATATTATGAGGGCATTTTCCTTCACACTTTGGGCTATCTGATGTACCATTATAAACATTTACCAGTTACATTTCATGTATTGCCCCACCGTAGCTCAAAATAAAATTTTGTTTTAAATGAAGTACAGCATACCCAAAAATACATGAAGCCAAAACTGACAGACTTTAAAGAAGAAATTGATAATTCAACAATCACAGAAAGGACAGAAACTTCCTAACTCATCCTTTGAGGCCAGCATTACCCTAATATCAAAGCCACACAAGTCACAAGAAAGAAAACTATATCCTATATGATTAAGTATGCAGAAATCCTAAATAAAATACTGACATATCTAATCCAGAAGCATATAAAAGGGATTATACATCATGACAATATGAAATTTATCCTAGGAATTCAAGGGTACTTCAACACATGAAAATTAATCAATGCAATATGCCATATTAATGAAAGACAAAACCACATTATCATCTCAATATATGCAGAAAAAGCATTCTTAAACCCAACATCCTCTTTTGATAAGAATACTCAATAAAGTAAGAATAGAAGGGAACTTCCTCAGCCTAATTAAAGGCATTTTTAAAAAACTCACAGATAATTTTATAGTTAATGGGGAAAGACTGACAGATTCACCTCTAAGATTAGGAACAAGACCAGGTTGTCTGTTTTACCACTTATAATCAGCAATGTTGTGGAGGAGCTACTCAACACACAAGGCAAGAAAAATAAATAGAATTCATCAGAATGTTGGAAATGAATACAGAGCCCAGAAATAAACCCATGCATTTGTGATCAGTTAATTTATAACAAAGAAGCCAAGAATATACAATGCGGAAGGATGATCTCCTCAATAAATGGTGTTGGGGAAACTGCTCAGTTACATGCAAAATAATGAAATTCGATCACTATCTTACACCATACACAAAATTAACTGAAAATAGATTAAGGACTTGAATATAAGACCTGAAACCATAAAAGTCCTAGAAGAAAACATGGGCAATGAACTCCTTGACATAGGTCTTGGTTATGATTTTTAAAAATTTGACACCAGCAACAAAAGCAACAAAAGCAAAAATAAACAAATGGAACTATATCAAACTAAAAAGCACTGCACAGAAAGGAGATGATTGACAAAATGAAAAGGCGAGAAAATATTTGCCAATCATGTATCCAATAAGGGGTTAGTATCCAGAATATTTGCAAATCATATATCCAATAAGGGGTTAGTATCCAGAATATTAAAAAAACTTTTACAATTCAATTGACAATTTGATTTTTAAAATGGGCAGAAGATCTGATAGGTGTTTTTCCAAAGAAGATATACAGATGGCCAACAAGTACATGAAAAGATGCTCAACATCACTAATCATCAGGGAAACGCAAAACAAAACCATAGTGAACTACTACTTCACACCTGTTAGAATGGCTATTATCAAAAAGATAAGAAACTACAAATGCTGGCAAGGGTGTGCAGAAAAGAGAACCCTTGTGCACTGTTGGTGGGAATGCAAATTGGTGCAGCCACTATGGAAAACCGCATGGAGGTTTCTCAAAAAGTTAAAAATAGAACCACGTACATAGATTCAGCAATTCCATTTCCTGGTATTTATCCAAATGTAATAAAACACTAATTTGAAAAGATATATGCACCCTGTACCCATATTCATTGCAGCATTACTAACAATAGCCAAGATATGGAAACAATCTAAGTATCCTCAATGGACAAATGGGTAAAGAAAATGTGAGATATATATTTCTGTGTATCTGTGTATTGTTTCTGTGTGTGTGTATATATATATTTCCTGATGGAATACTACAAGCCACAAAAAAAGAATAAAATCTTACCATCTGTGACATGGATGGACCTTGAGAGCATTTTGCTGAGTGAAATAAGTCAGACAGAGAAAGTCAAATACCATATGATCTCACTTATATGTGAAATCTAAACAAACGATAAACAAAAAATCCAAGCTCATAGATACAGAGAACAGAATGGTGGTTGCCAAAGGGTTGGGGGATGAGAGAAGTGGATGAAGGGGGTCAAAATGTATGGACTCCCAGTTATAAAGTAAACAAGTCATAGGGATGTTATGTACAGTGACAATAGTGACTATAGTTAATACTACTGTATTGCATATGAAAGTTGCTAAGATCTTGAAAGTTCTCACCATATACACAAAAAATTTTCTAAGTATGCTGACCGAAGTTAACTAGATTTATTGTGATGAGCATTTCACAATGTATACAATTATCAAATCATTATATTGTACACCTAAAACTAATACATTATGTGCCAATTGTACTTCAAAAAAAGCTAAAAATAGTTAACATTTTGGAAAGGGAGAAGGAAAACTAACTCTATTCATAAATGACATACTTAGGAGTAAACTGAACAAGACTTGAGTGCTGAACACTATACAAATCTGTCAAGAAAAATAAGAGATGACATAAATAAATGGAAAGACATCCCATGAACGTGAGTTGGAAAACTTAATATTGTTTACATGGCAATACATCCCCATATTGATCTACAGATTCAACACAGTATCTATCAAAATCCCACCTGGTGATTTCCAGAAATTGGGAAGTCGATACTAAAATTCATACAGAAATGCAAACATTCTTGGAAAAGTAGAACAAAGTAAGAAGACTCATGCTTCCTTCAAAGCTTACTGAAAATCTACAGTAATCAAAACAGTGTAGCATTGGTATTAGAATAAACATACAAATCAATAGAACAGAATTGAAAATCCAGAATTAAACCCATACCTCTATGACCAATTGATTTTTGATAAAGGTGCCAAGACCATTCAAAGGAGGAATGAATAGCTCTTTAAACAAATGGTACTGAGATAATTGGATATCCACGTGCAAAAGAATGAAGTTGGCTCCTCCCACCATTTATAAACATTAACTCAAAATGAATCCAAAATCTAAATATAAGAACTAAAACTATGAAACTCTCTGAAGAAAATGTAAGAGGGCACATCTTCATGATCTTAAATTTGGCAATAGATTCTTAGATATGACACCAAAAGTACAAGTAACAAAAGAAAAATACATAAATTGTCTTAATCAAAATGAAAAGCCTTTGTGCAGAAGAGGACACTATCAAGAAAGACAATGAAAATACAAACCACAGAATGGGAGAAAATAATCGCAAGTCATATGTCTGAAAAGTGTCTAGTGTCTATAATATATAAAGAACTCTTACATCTCAACAAAATAATAACAGTCCATTTAAAATGTGGGGAAAAGATATTTCTCAAAAAAAATGTACACAATGGTAAAAAGTCACACAAAAAATGTCCAACATCATTTGTCATTAGGGAAATGCAAATCAAAACCACAATGGGATACCACTTCACATCCACTAGGATTACTATCATTAAAGAGACAGAAAGTAACAAGGGTTGACAAGGATGTGGAGAAATGAGAACTGCCATACGTGAATGGTGCAGCCATTTGGAAAGAAAGTTTGACAGTTCCTCAAAAAGTTTAACATAGTTTTATTATATGACTCAGCAATTGTATTCCTAAGTATATACCCAAGAGAACTGAAAACATATATCCACACAAAAACTTTTACACAGATGTTCACAGCAACTTTTCTCTTAATAGCCAAAAAGTATAAAGAATGGAAACTTCCATCAACTGATGAATGGATAAACAAAATGTGACATATCCATACAAGGGGATATGATTCAGTCAATAAAAAGGAATACGATACTGATTTATGCTACAACATGATGAACCTTGATACATTTTGCTAAGTGAAAGAAGCTAGACACAAAACGCCACATACTGTATCAGTCTATTTCTAAAAAATGTCCAGAAAAGGCAAAACCATAGAAATACAAAGCAGACCGCTGGCTGTCAGAGTCCAAGGGAGGGAGGAATGGTGAGTGAGTTAATGAATATTTAGTCACTCTTTGGGGTGATGAAAACACCCTGGTAGTAACATAGAATTCACTTTGTGAATATATTAAAAACCCCTAAATCGTACACTTTGAAAGGTGAGTGTCATGGTATGTGAAATCTTTCACCATAAAAAAATAAAAATAAAAACATGGAAGGCATGCTCACTCCTTGGAGAGAACCCCAGCTACATTATTTAGGACAAAGTACTTCATCTTGAGGGCAGCACTTCCTCACTTCCATTTAGATGCTTTACCATCGCCCCTGCAAGCTTGTGGCAAAGTCAATATACGTGCAGTTATGAGCCCAGGGTGCTGCATCCTGTTAGTCCTCTTAGTTAAATCTGAATCCTTCTTGTTTATAGCATTGCCTTCTCGCCAATCTGAGCCACCAGGTGTTTTTCAGGTTCTTTTTCTGATTTGGTTTTACATGTGCCCTGTCTCCTTCTGAAAGTCCTGGGCAGGCGAGAAAGTAATATTCCTTAAGAAACCTTTGTGTGCCAGATTCAGGTCTCAGATACCAGACTTAATTTAGGCCTCCATAAATGAGCATTAGGACTCAGTGTGATCATTATTAACTGCTTGTTATGTTTATTTCCACTTTAAAGGAAAGGCAACTGAGGCTTACAACATTCCTTCTAAGGCACGCCATTGGGAAGAGCAGGGAGGTTGGATTTAGATGGGCCTCAGTTCAAATCTGCCTCGCAACAGATCTCTTGAGATCTTCCGTAAGTTTCCCAAACCTTCTGGATTTCAGTTTCCTCATCTATAAATAGGGACAATGGGAGGAATCTTTGTTGTGGAGTTGTTTTGAAAATCAAATGAGATATAGAAGATGTACATAGCACAGATCCTGAAATACATGTTAGCTGCTATTACTCTTATGTGAAGCTAATCAGTGGCTAAATTTGAATTGAAGGCTAAGTCTGTAGCAGTCCAAATCCTTCTCTCCCACTTCTCCATGTTGCCTCTTCTCTATACCTGTCCAAGCTACTCACCCTATCAACTAACTGATAAGTAGATGTGTTGAAATGTACGTCAGCAGGGAGGACTAAAAACAAATTATCAATAGGCATACAGATCCAGTTTCCCCAAACTTGCCAATCTCAGCATTTCCTTCATGGATGTTCACCATGCTCATACAGAACCACACACATACACACACCCTCCACACACATAGACACATGTAGTTTCCTGGCTATTTATAAGCAGCCGGCCCTAATAGCTTCGTGGGAAAATGGATACAGTTTGATCCTCAATTGCACTGGAACATCCCCAAAGTCTCACTTCCTTGACCTTTCACAAAAACTCTGAGACTCAAAAAGCTTGCACAGGCCTCTCCACTCCCTCAGTGTCTCCTTGTAAACTGGCTTCTGGCCTCTCCCAGCTACAGCTGGTCTCAGTGGAATGTGCTTATCAATCTTGCTCCAGGGGAATGAGGCCAAACAGCTTGGTGCCCTGGTGGCTGAGGAGGCTTGTACAAGCTTGTGACATGTCATCAAGTGGTTGATACGGGATTTCAATTTTTTTATCTTCTGGTAACTTCCATCACACTCAGAATTCCCCCACACAAGCACCCACCCTTTCAGACCCATTTTTCTTTTTCAGTTTCAATCTCGCTTTCGTTTCTGATCAGTCTATTAGCATAAGTGAGCTTTAGCTCTCACTGTGATCATTGTTAACTGTGGATATTAACACCTGCAGTGACGGCTGGTCCAGCTGGACTCCCTAGCACAACTCAGCAAAAGGCCTCACGGTTGCCTGGGAACCAGCATGGAGTGGGGAGGCAGCTTCAGTGTTGGGCAGACCTGGCTTTGAATCCAGCCTTCTTCTGAGAGAACTTGAATAGGGTCCTCTACTTGAATCTGTTTCCTCATCTGTAAGAAGCAACTATTACTACCTACCTAGCCAGGTTTTTGGTGGGAAATAAATGAAGTAATATAACAGGCACTATGGTAGTTACTAACACTGTTATGTCTTCACTGTTGGTGCTCTAAGGACGTCAAGAACACTTGGTAGGAGCCCATCTCAATGCATGATCTAAGTGCAAACTGTTATTTGGCTGTTAAAAAATGAACCAATGGGATTTCTAAACCTCAGACACAGCTTCTAGGACTTGGGTCTAAAGAAATAATCATGGATGTGGAGCCAAGACTTAGTGACAAGAATGATCATCACATTATCGTTTATAAAACTGGAAAAGTGGAGCAGCCTAAAAATGAAAATTGAGTTCTTACATAGATGATGAAATTCCAATTCAATGGGCAACCCGCAGCTCTTTAAATGGGGTAAAAGAATGTTAATGACATGGACAGGTGTTTGAAATGTATAGTTGAGTATATAGTTGCAGTTGTAAAAAGCAGTTTCAAAACAGCATCTAGAACATGGTAATGATTTTATCTGAGGGTGGAGCTGCAAGGGACATCTGGGTGTATAGAGAAAAGGCCAAAGGGATAATCATTAAAATGTTTGAAGTGCATAGTCTCATTGCAACTTGTCTTTTTCTAATCTATATTTTCTGAATTTTTGATAATGAAAATATTGAGGAAAGAAGGAAACTTAATTAGTAAATTTTACTGAAGCAAACATTCCTCTAGAAAATTTGTTCAGATCCTAGTACAGTTTGATGAATTTTGAAAATGTGAACACACCTGTGTAAAGAACATTCCAGTCCTGAAACATAACTTTAATCATCACCCCAGGAGACACCCTCTTTTCCAGTTCATCACTACTCACCCTCCAAGGACAATATTCTTGGTTTCTAATTGTCTAGACTAGGTTTGTTTGATGTTTAGCACTTTAGAAATGGCATCATCCCGTGTGCTCTGTGTCTTTCTTCTTCGATTCAGGATTGTCTGTGAGATGGTCCATGTTGTTCTAACTGCAGCTTATTCATCCTCCTCATGCATTCTCTTGTATGAACATACACACACAATTTATCAACCCAGCTTCTATCAAGGTACATTTGTGATATTATTTTTGTGCCATTATGAATAATGCTGCCAAGAACATTCTGATTCTATCTTTTGGTAAACTAACATACACACAGAACTACTGGTCTTAGGAAATGTGTATATATAGTTTAGTCAATAATGCCACCAGTTTTCCAAAATAGCTATTCCAATATACACACTTCCACGAGTAGAGTGAGTGTTCTGGTTACTTGACTGCAGTTACTTGTTCACACTTGGCATTTGGTGTTTTCATTTTAGTCACTTCTAGTGGCATAGCAATGAGGCTTTAATTTACATTTCCCAAATGATTAGTGGAGTTTAACATCTTTTCAGATGTTTATTGGCTGTTTGAAGTGCCTCCTTAAGTTCTTTGCCCATTTTTCTATGAATTACCTGCTCTCTTCTTGACTTGTAAAAATTCATGTAGTCTGTGCACATGTATTGCAAATATCTTTTCTCATTGTGTGGGTTTAATTTCTTCAATCTCTTAATTGTGTCTTTTGATGAAAGAGGGTCTTAATGATAATGCCGTGAACTTCAACAGGAACTTTGCTGTGTCCTTTGGCAAGAGGGAGCCCTGATCTTATCACTTAGCATACTGTCTAGAGGCAGGAAAGGCAAACTCGTGCTCAGAATAAGTATCTATCCCTGTGAGGGTGGAAAGCTGGTCCTCCCAGGACAGAAAGGGACCAAGAGAACTATTACCCCACTTGCAGTACTACTTTTGTTAGTCTGGGTCTGAGAAAGAGATGCCAAGATGGGATTAAATGTGCAAAGATTTTAGTTTAAGCAAATGGAGGAGGAGCTGCAAAAACTCCTTGGAGAGTTGGAGTGAGGGAAGAAAGTGTGGGTAAAAACACCCTAAAAGGCCGTGCCCATGGAAGATTCCACAAGGCCATCAGTGAGCCCTTGAGCCAAAGCCAGTCATCGGAGTCGCTCCGTGTCGCCCAGGAATGGGTCTGCTGTCATCTTCTTGCCATGCTCAGGCACTGCTGGGAGCAGTGCATGGGAAGCATGGGCACAGCACAAACACAGTGATGGATATCAGAGCACCGAAGCCCAGCTGCTGGTCACTCACACCCCCTTGAGTCAGAGTTCTGCTCGGTGCACTTGTAGCCACTGCACCAGGATAGGGAGGAGAAAAAGTAGTGGTTGATGAGGAAGGAGACAAATGTGTTCACTTTGGGGAAATACTGAGTTTGATATGGTGTTTCCTCTTAGGTATTTGGCAACCAGTAAAATATACAGGTCTAGACTTCAGCAAGTGTGTCTGGGCTGCTCAGATGGAACACTGGGAGCAATCCCCAGAAGAGCTTTGTGAGAGGAGTCGTCACAGGTATTTCCTTAGAGATACAACAGTACTAAGGGAATCGGGCCATTTCCAGGATTTCGTGCTCTTTCTGCATGAAGAGCTCAGCTGAAGAAGTGGAGAGCAAAGAGGTGAGAGAGAGAGAGAGAGGCCTTGCGTGTTAGACCTTGGGGCCATTCCCGAAGTTAGAGCTGCTCGTTACTAGGACTCCTTCTCAAACACGGCAGCCCAAGCTTTCTGACACATTACAGCTCTATTTGTCTCAGCAAAGCAAATTAATTTTTGAAACTGAATTGTGGTCAAAAGTAATTTCTTCTAGTATCTCAATAAGAATTTTAAAGGCAAGCCAGTGTACATTCATTAGACACGTGAGCAAGCTTGCACACACACACACTGTGCAGAGCATGTGAGCAGTCAGATGTGGTCCATTGCAGAATCTATGCCACACAATCTGGGAGAGAGCACGTGGGCCCCAGGATCAGGATTAAACACCATAGCGACCAAATTACTAAACTCACTGAGTCAGGCAGCAATATCTGCTTAATAGAGCCCTTAGTAAGGGCTCTCAGTAAGGGCTGTGAAATCCACACATCAGCATGCAGCTCTCATTACTGGGAAACCAGGAGTCCACATGTGAAGGCAGAACTGGCAGCCTCTCCTATGCCCATTCAAGATGCAGAAAAGGCCCATGGCTCTGCCTCCTTTTCAGCATCTGAAAGTACCTTTTGAGAACTCTCCAGATGCCCACCTTCATTCATCTCCAGGAGTTTCACAGCAAATTGGGCTGATTTGTGGAAAAGGGCAAGATGTGGCTCCTGAATTAAAACTCTGATTTGCTGACAGATCTGTTATGAAACCATACAACCAACTAGAAAAAGGTGTCCTTTCTCAAGACACTTTTCTTCAATATGTCTGAAAATTATTATAATGTACTAATTTTATTAAATGATTTACATAGCAGACTTCCAGAAAAATTGTGATACTCAAATTAATAATGCCTTCCTTATCAATGGGCAATGTGGCAATATACACCTTAGGCAAGGGCACATGGCAGCTGTCTCAGCTCTGTACCTGGGATTTGTCTTTCCTCTGCCCTTTATTTTTACATGGTTGAATTTAGCACCCTACATTTAAATGGCTGCTATTTGTTAGGAAGGCAGCTATTCCTACGAGCCAGGGTTCTGTCAGGAATTTCACAGCTGTGGGCACTCATGGTCTATCTGGAATGACAGGCAGAGCCCTGGGCAGGTAGAGGAGGCAAAGACTTCCAGCATAGGAGATACTCAAAAAACCTCAAGCCATCTTGGAGAGCAGGTGAGCATGAGTTAGGAGAGGCTCCAAGCACCTTGGAACGCTGTGCCTGGGTGTTTGCAGCCCGGAACCTGCTCTGGGCCTGGCTTTCACTCTTGGCCTCTGTCTTTCTGGCTCCTCCCAACTCTTTCCACTTCACTTCTCCTCATTCCCAGGATCACTCCGCAGCAGCAAATGTGGCTGTTTGAACATCTCTGTTGTTTGAAAACAGTGAGGCCCAGCACTGAGAAAGGGAGAGCTCTCTCCTCTGCTCTCTGGGACCAGTGGGTGATCACTGTGGGGCTGAGCCCAGACTGGTCAGAGAGCATCCAGGGGGGTGCCACTCATTCTGCAGGGCACCCCGCTCAGAAGCTCCAAGTGCAGTTTTAGAAATTCTGGTCCAGGATTCTGAAACCGAGTTTTAAAATCTTTTTCTTTTTTTCTTATTTAAAATAGTGTAAAACCAATATGGGAAAATAGCAGTAAAGAAAATCAGTCTCTCTTAATCTCATTAACCAGCAAAAAGTTGACTTTTTTGGTTCTGATGACAGAAGTAATCCAAAGGGTCATTGTAGAAAATCAGAAACATACACAGAAACAATAAGGAAAAAGCTTTATGTATCATTCGGTGTCATTTAGGTCTATTCTTTTCAGTCTTTTTTTTTTAAGTACATTATTTTAAAAACAAATGAGATTATACCATACATAGAGTTTACTAAAGTGGGTCTTTTTTTCATTGATTTTTATTCCCTGAGCATATTCAGTAAATAATTTTTAAATGTATTTACATTTCTTTTTGCTTTGAATTTTAATTTTTTATTCATTTCTGAATGTGTTACATGCTTTCATGGAACACAATTTGAAAAATATGAAAGAATATAAAGTAAATGTTTTCCCTTCATTCCAGTTCTCCAGGAGCCATTATTAACAGCTTTTAATGTCTTCCTCAGATAGTCTATAAGTTTACACTCACACACACACATATTACTAGTATATTTAGTTTTTGTGCCACACTTTTTTCACTGAATGTATTTAGGATATAGTTCTCCAGTAGTCATGAGTTAAATGAGCTACCTCATTCTTTTTAACAGCTGCACAGTCTACTACATGTAATAGCTGTCCCAGACCGTATGTACCCAATGCTTTATCTATTGCTCTACACACAGTTTGGTCCCAGCTTTTGTTAAAGCAATATTGTAATAACTCTCCTTGTACATACATTATTATTAGACACAAACACAAATGTATCTGCAGGAGAATTTCCTAAAAATAATATTCCTAGATCCAAAAGTTTCTACATTTTAAAATTTGATAGAAATTGCATATCATCTTCCAAGAAGGCTGTGGAATTTATCTTCTCACTTATGGAGTATGTGGGCCCCCTAGATGGCCCTGTTAGAATCTGTACCTCATATTTATGTCACTAAGTGTCCTCCCCCCACATTGAACAATAGCTTTTCATGTACTTAAGAGGATTATTACTTTTTTTTCTGTGAACTATGTAGTTTCTCTAAATATGTCATTTTCCATGGAGGCATATATTCTGCTATATAGGTTTAAAGTAATTAATTTAACCAGTCCTTTCTTATTAGACACTAAAACAAATTCCATATTTTGACATTAATACCAGGATAAACATCACAAGTCTTCATCCATACAGCTGATCATTTCCTGAAAGGAGATTGTTATAAAGGGAATTACTAGGCCACAGTACATTATGAGACAGAGTATGTGTAATAGAGCTGTCTTGAAATCTAATTTTTTTAAGGTTCCTTATACAATTGGCCAACTCCTTTCTGTAAATTTCATTCATGTATATTCCTACCTGACTACTCATCTCACCCCTATTCCCCCACCAAAGTGAATATTATCGTTAAAAAAAAAAACATGTTGCTCATATTAAAGGCAAAAAATGGTGTACTACCAAATTCAATTTTGAAAAGCACCCTCATCAGGAGCTCTAACTGAACTTGGGAGGTGCATGACTACTCAGCAGGAGCTCCTCAGGGTCTCCAGCATCATCACAGATTCCCACTGTCACCTGAATATCACCTGAAATGAACCTAGCTTGCTCAACCCAAGAAAAGACAGCTGTTCAGGTTGTGAGGACCATGGAAGCTGAGATCCCACTGCTCAAAGCTTTGGCCACAATGGATGCCAGATTTCTGGGGCAGCTCTGATTACACATATTCTGGTCATAATCCCACCCACACACACATACTTGTCAGACCCTGTGTCCCCAGATGGCGTGTGGAAAATGTGGACACAAATCTCATTGCACATGTATGTCCTTGGTCCACACTCCCTGAGCCAGAACAGCAGGGCGGCCTGTGGAGGACAATCAGGACGTTCCTATGAATGGAAGGGTGCCTAACGCCCAGGGCTTTGCCTGCTGGCTGAGGGGCAAATGGCTCCTTGAAGGGACAGCCCAGGCCCAGGGCTGTGAATGTGGAGGTTTGGAATTCTCCAGGGCTCAGGAGGCTCTTTGATAAAGCCTCATACCAAGAGAGAGTTTACATGATACTTTTCAGGCCACAGGCCTCCCTTCCTGCCCAGCGCCAGTCCCATGCTGCTGAGCACTCAGGACCCTGCCCTCTTATCTGACCCTTCCTCCCAGTCCTTCCCTGGACATTCTCACGCGCTCACAGCTGGCCCTTTGCTTGCTGGCCCTGCTTCCAGCACATGACAGTCTCCAGTTCCCCTGCCTGCCTTTCTCACTTGGAACTGGTAGATTACAGGCCTTCCCCAGGACCTTGGGGTATTAATAGAAGTAAGAAAATATCATCCTGCTTCCCACACCTTGAATTAATTCAGACACTTTGAGCTGAGGCACACCTAGCCAAAGGCTCAGCTTCCCTGAAACAATGGCTGTAAGGCAGCCCCTCCCAAATCCATATGTGTTGTGACCACATTGGCCAAACAAACCCAATCAGGACATTTAAGAAAGCAGAGATATCTCTGAGTGTGCTATTTTAGAAATTCTCTTAAAGGCAAGAAACTATATAGCAAGTTGCTTTTAGAATCACTTAAAAGTAAAATACAAGGAAAAAGTTCTCAAAATATTAATCTTTGTTTTTCTTTCTTTCCAGGGACTTCCTGATCTTTTACCTAATGAGCAAAATCACTCATATTTCTTTAAGTAGTAAAGGGCTCATAGAGCATTAAATATTAAGCGATGGTGCAAAGAGGTGGCTCCACTGCCCGTGAGTGCACACACAGACACAGACACACACACACACACACACACACACACACATTAAATGTCATTAGCTTTCCCTGAGTCACTCCAAATAGGAAAACAATTTGAGTTAAAACTGACCTCATTGTGCAGACTCAGCTTCCGGAAAATCCCCAGCCCCCACTTGCTAATAAGATTGTTTCCTCTCCAGAAATCCCTTCACCTCTTCTGGTCTTCACTCACCCCAAAGCAGCAGAGCAGGACTGTACTGTGACTCTATTTCTAATAGGCCAAACATGGCACATAGCAGGTCCTCGGGAATGTTTGTTGGGCAGAAACAAGCCTTTGTGCATTGGTCTTGGTTCTGCAGCTTCTGCCTCATAAACCTGTTGAGTCTCCCCACAAAAAAGAGTCCTTCAAATATCTGAAGAACTATCCAGTTTTATCTAAATGTTCTCCAATCTAAAATTTCCAGTCTGTGTGCCTTGACTAAAACATAATTGCCTTAGAATAATTGGATAAATTTTGAAGAGATTAAGAGTTAAATGTAAATATTAATAACATTTGTATTATTCTTCCACCTTATATTACAGGATAGTCCAGCATTGTTCTGCAGGTTAATAGGCTTAGCAGGAGATCAATCAGTCAAGTCTTTGCTGAGCACCTTGGGACTATACAATAGACAACAATCCCTCAGGAACTTACAATCAAATAGAGAAGGAAACGTTGTTAGATAATAAAAACTCAAAGTAATGAATTAAAGTATTACAGGTGTGGAAAGGGATATTCTAAGTTCCAATGGATCCCGGGATCTACTCATGTCAGGACACAAAGAGAGACTTTGCTAAATTAAGCTAAATTTTGAGCAGTGAGTAGAAATTAGCCAGGTAAAGAAAGGGTGACACAGCTATCCAAGCACAAGAAAAGTGGGTAGGTGAATCCTGAGGCAAAAGAGAGCTTGACATGTTTGAGCAACTGGGAGGGATTTTATGTGGCCCATGAGAAAAGAGCAAGAAAGAATTAGCTCAAATTAAAGTCAGATAGACTGAATGACATACAATTTTAGATTTTATTCTGTAAACAGTAGGAAAAAAATGAATTCGCTAAATTGCTTTAATTTAGAGAGAAGGAATAGTTTTAGAGCAGGAAAATTATTGATTGGTTTCCATTTTTAAAACATCATTTTGGTGGGGAGTCTTCCAGAATGGCAGGGTGAGGATCTCAGTGGGCCCTCTCCCCAGCAAAACAACAATTTAACTGGAGAAAATTATTTTGAGGAAACAACAACTTAAAGTCTCTGGAAGTTATTGAAATGGAAGACATGCAACAAATATAGAAACATTCATTCAAGAAAATCTACTAAATCTTGGTAAGAATATTTGACCACCACTCACCCCTTTATTTACTCTCAGCTCCACATTATGGAAGCTCTACCCTAGGTGTCCAACTCCTGGTAAAAATGGCTGTCAAGAAGCAGTAAAGAATATGAGGACTCCTTCTCCTTCAATCTGGGGTTATAGTTTCAACTCAGTACGGGCATGCTGTGGGGGTTTCTTATCCACCACCAACTTTATATTGCAGAAGTTCTATTCCAGACAGGCAGGCAAGACTCATCATTGGTAATCGAAAGAATGCATGGTGCATACTATGACACCCTCTCAAGAGTGATCAGGGAGGGAAACTCCAAGTTACCAGTCCGTGGCTGAATGTGGTACAAAAATGTAAACTTCATGAAGTGTGATAGCAGACTGCAAACCACATGTATCCAGCAGTAAAATGTAAAGAATCTAACTGGCTAAGGGAGCTCAACCACAACCTTTGACTGATAAGTGACTTATGCTGACCAAGGGGTGACCCTAGGTATCCCAGCTAAAAAATAAAAATAAAAAAGAGGGGAAACGTGAGTAGGTAAATTAGAAGCTGCACACTGCAGGAGAAATAGATTTTGCATAATTAGTTCATCCAGGTTCCAAAAGAGATAAGCATACAACAAAGCAAAGAAAATAAACAACTTCCAATAAGTATCCAAGTTGCTATAATGTAATGTCTAAAATGTCCAGTTTTCAACAAAAATTGAAAGATATGAAAAGAAATAGCAAAGTGTGACCCATGTGCGGGAAAAAAATGCAAGCAATTAAAACTGCCATTCAAGGGAACACAGAAGGTGGAATTAGGACACAAATCTTCAAAGCACTTACTACAAGTATGTTCAAACAACTAAAGGAAACCAAGCTTAAAGAATTAAAGGAAACTATAATAAGAATGTCTCATTAAACAGAGAATATCAATAAAGAGCTACAAATTATTTTTTAAAAATCAATGGAATTCTGGAATTGAAAAGTACAATGAGTCCTAAGAAATATATATTTGGCCAATGGCCAATAACTTAGTCAGTCATGACTATGCAATGAAGCCCTCACAAAACCTCCTTATCTCTCTCTTGAATCCTGCTTCTCTGTCAGAAAGAGATATTCTATGCTTGGGAAACCAGAACAGGTCCACATGCCATCCAGCCAAACCCCAAGCTCCGCAAGGATAGACTTTCCTTTATTTGGGACCTTGCCCCACATATCTCTTCATCTGGCTGTTAAGTTGTATCATTTATGGTATTCTTTATTAAACTGGTAAATATAAGTCTTTTCCTGAGTTCTGTGAGCCATTTTAGTGAATTAATCAAACCTAAGGGGGAAGTCATTGGAACTTCCAATATGTAGCTGGTAGGTCAGAAACCCAGGTAACAGCCTGGGGCTTGTGACTGACATCTGGAGGTGGGGGTGGACGGCAGTCTTGTGGGATGGAGCCCTTAACCTGGGAATCTGGTGCTGTCTCCCGGCAGATTGTGTCAGAATTGAGTTTTCAGACACCCTGCTGCTGTTCGAGAATCGCATCGTGGTATGTTTGTGGGAAGATCCCCCACCTCCATACACACACACACACACACACACACACACACACACACACACACACACACACACACACACACACACACACACAGACACACACACATTGGAATCAGGTCCAGAAACCCAAAAGGAGTACTATTGTTACTGGAGTATAACTCTAATGTTTTATATGTAGGAAAAAATGATATCAATAATAAAATGAAAAATTCACTAGAGGAACTCAGTAGTAGATTGTACAGGTAGAAGAAAGAAGCAAGTAATTTGCAGATATGTCATCAATTATGCAATCTAAAGAACAAAGTAAAAGAAGAAAATGAACAGTCTCAGAGAAATGTGGGATATAATTATATGCAATACCACATACGTAATGAGAGTATCAGAAAGGAGGGAAAGAAAAAGAAAGAATTTCAAAAAAGTAATAGCTGAAGTTTTTCAAAATTTGATGATAAATATTAACCTACACATCCAAGACCTCAACAAACTTCAGGTAGGATAAACACAAAAAGAGACATATCCAGAAACATCATAGTAAAAATGTTAAAAGACAAACAGAAAAATCTCAAAAGCAGGGAAAGAAGAACTACTGGTTATGTACTTGGCAACACCAATAAGATTAATTGTTGATGAGTAAAGCTGAGGGTAAAGGAAATACTAGGGAGGGGAGTAGTTTATTCCTTTAGTAGTTAATAGGTTTTGTTTACATGTACACACACACACACCCATCAAGAAGGGCCCACAAGTATATTTGGGGAGAAGTTTGAGAACAAGTTGTGGCTCAGCTGTCCTTCTATGAGACTGGAGAGATTCTGCAAAAGAATCTGGATGTTATGAAGGAGGCAGTGGTTCAGGTAGATGAAGTGGCTTCTGAGATCAACGAAGAAGCTAGAGGAACAGGAGAAGAAATGCTTGAAGAAGGAAAAGAAATAGCCAGCTGTGATTGTCTTCAAGTCCTCGGAAAACAACAGTAATCTTCTGGAGAAGTGTGAGGAGACGAGTGAAAGATCCAAAAAGAAGAAAAAGAAGAGACTCCTCAGGAGAATGGAATGGAAGACCCATCTGCCTCTTTCTCCAAACCCAAGAAAAAGAAATCCTTTTCCAAGGAGAGTGGTTAATAGCGATCTTGAGGAGATGCTGGCAGTGGAAGTCTTCCCAAGAAGAAATCTTTCCCCACTGAGTAATCAGGTGGTGACCCTGAAGAGACTGGAAACAGGAGTGTCCCTAAGAAAAAGAGGACATTTTCCTCCAAGGAGGAGCCACTTAGCAGGGGACCTGAAGAGGCTGCTGGTGGCAAGGGCAGCAGCTCCAAGACGAAGAAAAAGTCACAAAATCTACCCCAGGCAGACGGACATCCCTGGTGGGGCACAGCCCGTGGTGACACTTCCCAGTCCAGCCCATCCTCTCTATCCCAATAAAAACAAATTCACAAGAAAAAAAACCTCTCAAAAACGAACTGTTGACTTCTTACTAGAAATAGTGGAGGACACAAGACATGGAATGACATTCCCAGGATGCCAAAAATTCTCTTAAGGAAAGAAAAAGTCCTGCTAACCAATGATCTTATTTTTAAAACTGTCTCCAAAGTGAAAGTGATGCAAGACATTCTCATATGAACAAAAGCTAAGAGTATTCATCACTAGTAAATATGCCTGACAAGAAATACCAGTGAAAAAGTAAAATAAAAGACTGCCTATCACTCTTGTTCCTGGCATTGGCTTTTCTGAAAAAGTGAGGCCAGTCCAGATCAGAGTGACTTCATGCAAAATGGGGGCATAGGATGCTCTAAAAGGGACCAACAAAAATGAACTGGAAAGAGCTGCTTGAATAAACCATTTTGAAACTCTGGAACCTTATTGGATAGTTACAAAAACGTGTGTATTTCAGTAGATAGTTTTTTTAAATCACAAGAGAATATGGTGAACAAGCTGATGCTAATAAAATTTAAATAAAATTAATAATCTAGCGAACCATATTACCAAGATTGACACCAAAATAAATAGAAAACCTGAATAGACTGATAGTTATTTAAGAAACTGAATTAATAGCCAAATATCTCTCCCACAAAAACTGCCATATGTCAGAAGTGAAGTTTACCAAACTTTAAAAAGAGAAACCTTCTTACATAAACTTTCACAAGAAGGAAAAAAAAATGATAAGATTCATTTTGTTATAAGTCTAGTGAACACTGATACCTAAACTAGCCAACGATGATGCGGGAAAAGAAAGTTATAGACACAGTTCTCTAATAAGTCTAGACATAAACGTCCTAAAAACTTGGCAAATTGAATAAACATATTTACTAAAAATAAAACATAATGCTTAATTTGGATTTGTCCAAAAATGCATGGATGATTTCACATTAAAAACCCTATTGATTAATTTACAACATTAATAGATTTTTAAAACCATGTTATTAACTTCTAGTTTGATGTGTGGTAAAAGCCTCCACTAAAAGCTCATCTATGTTGTAACAAATAAATTAAGCAATACTTTTAAAATATTTTAAACTTTTTATTATTTTTAATTGTGGTAAAACACACTCAACATAAAATGTACCTTCTTAACCTTTGTAAGTGTACCGTTTCATAGCGTTAAACACATTTACATTTTGTAATCAATTTCCAGAACACATTTCATCTTGCACAGCTGAAACTCTATACCCATTAAAAAACAAGTCCCCCTCCACTCCCACCTCTTACCTCCTCCAGACCTTGGCAACCAACATTCTTTCTCTATGAATTTGACTACTCTAAGTACTTCATTTAAGTGGGATCATACACTATTTGTCTTCTTACGACTAGATTATTTCACTTAGCATAAGGCTCTATACTTTAACATATGTCAGAATTTCCTTCCTTTTTTAAGGCTGAATAATATTCCATTGTATACATATCCTGAATTTTATTTTCCCATTCATCCATTGATAGATCCTGGCTTGTTTTCTGCCTTTTGGCTACTGTGATAAAATGCTCCTATGAAAATGGGTGGGCAAATATGTCTTTGAGATTTTGCTTTTAATTCTTTAAAACATACACCCAAAAGTAGAATTAATGGATCATATAGTAGTTCTATTTTTTAACTTTTTGAGGAAACTTCATACTATTTTCCTAAGTGGCTGTACAATCCTACATTTCCATCAAAAGTGTACAAGGGTTCCAATATCTCTATATCTAATCAACCCTTGTTATTTTCTGCTTTTTAAATAGCAACTATCCTAATTGGTGTAAGATGGTATCTCATTGTGCTTTTTAATTGCATTTTCTTATGATTACTAGTGTTGATCATCTTTTCATGTGTTTGTTAGTCATTCATAAATTTCTTTGGAGAAATGTCTATTCAAGTCCTTTGTCAATTTTTGTCAAGTCCATTTTTCAGTCAGGTTGGTTTTTTTCTTGTTAGTTTTAGGGGTTCTGTAAATATTCTGGATATTAACCCATTATCAGATACGTGATTTGCAAATGTTTCTCCTATTAGGTTTCTTTTTTACTGTTGATTGTGTTCTTTGATACAAATAAGTTTTCAATTTTGATGTAGCCAATTTAATTATTTTTACTTTTGTCACCTGTGCTTTTGGTGTCATATTAAACAATTCCTTTTTCTTATTGAGGTACATACACAAAAATGTGCAAGTCTTAGTATAGAGCTTGTTGAATTTTGACATATTAAACAATGCTTTTTATATGTAGGTATCAGTTAGGCAATGTCAGTGGTGTAGGAAGTCAGGTCTTCTATCTGGTAGTTGCTACAGACAATAGAAAAAGAATGAGTTAGGTATTGGAGATACCAAACAGGCTTATTTAATAGCTATGACTAATGTGTAAAAAAAAAAAAAATAGAAAATTTCAGCAGATAATTGGCACCTATATTTTTTTAAAAGTCAAATGGAAATTCTAGAAGTGAAAAATAAGTTGTAACTGAAATTAAAAATTCTTAGAACTAGTAATTGGACTCAGCAAAGTTGTGGATACAAAAATTGATACACAGAAATCTTGCATTCCTATATATCAACAATGAACTAGTGGAAAGAGAAATCAGGAAATCAATTCCATTTATAGTTGCATCAAAAAGAATAAAATACCTAGGAATAAACCTAACCTAGGAAGTGAAAGACCTGTACTCTGAAAACTGCAGGACACTCATGACCCAGTAATTCTACTTCTAGGAATTTACCCAAAGAAAACAAAATCCCTGATATGAAAAGATACATGCACCTCTGTTTATGCCCTCATTATTTACAAAAGCCAAGATAATGGTAGCAACCAAAGAGTCCATCAATAGATGAATGGATAAAGAAGATGTGGTATATATACAAAATGGAATATTATTCAACCATAAAAAGAATAATATTTTTTATGCTTGAAATGTTATTTCAAGCATAAAAAAGAAATCCTGCTATTTGCAACAACATGGATGGACCTAGAGGGTATTATGCTCAGTGAAATAAGCCAGGCAGAGAAAGACAAATACCATATGATTTCACTTATTTGTGGAATATAAAAACACAACAAAACAAAATGAACAAAATAACAGTAGACTCACAGACACTGAGAAGTGACTGGTGATTACCATGGGGGAGATGGTGGGGAGGGATGGGTAGGGAGGAGAAAGGGAATAAAAGGGCACAAAAATTCCCAATCATAATACAAATTAGTCATGGGGATGATAGTATAGCATGGAGAATATATCCAATGAGCCTGTAACATCTTCCTATGTTGACAGATAGTAACCAACTAGTGGGGGTGATGATTTTAATAATATAGGTAACTCTTGAACCACT
Organism: Manis pentadactyla; assembly: GCF_030020395.1. Taxonomy (NCBI): domain Eukaryota; kingdom Metazoa; phylum Chordata; class Mammalia; order Pholidota; family Manidae; genus Manis; species Manis pentadactyla. The sequence continues at coordinate 52,568,923 of NC_080027.1, forward strand.
GTGTTGTATACTTGAAACCAATATAAGATTGTATATCAATGATACTTCAATTTTAAAAAATGGGAAGAAAAAGAATTTCATTCCAGATAATATAATGGTAGGAAACCTTCAGAAGAGAAAAAAAAAAAAGAATTCAATAATGGGTTTAAGGTCAGATTAGAACTCAACAAAAAGAAGATTAATGAACTGAAAGTGAAAATATAAAGGCTGAAGGTCAGTGAGAAAAAGACTAGAAATTATAGAAAAGAGTATAAGGGAAGTATTGGATACAATGTGAAGATCTAGCAAATATATGATTGGAACCCCAGAGGCAGGTGAGAAGAGACAGGAACAGAAACAATATCTCAACATAGACTAGCCACCAAATTTCCAAACCTAATGAAATATAGTAAACAGATTCAAAGCATTCTTCCAATACCAAGTTGGATAAATATAAAGGAAACTGTATCTCCAGTCAAACCGCTAAATTACAGTTTCATTAGTCTATTATGCCTCAATAAAGCTAAAATAAATTAATATAAACAAACATCAAAGGCAAAGAGTAGAATACAAGGAAATAGAGTGCAAAAGGCATACTACCCTCAAAGAAAGACAATAAAACTCAGTCTCATTTTCAGCAGAAACTATGGAAGACAGAAGACAGTGAATGATGATACCTTCAAAAAGAAATCTGCCAACTTAGAATTGTATCCTTTAAAATGAAGGTTAAGATTTTTCAAACAAACGAAAGCTAAGAAATTTTGTCACCAAAGACTTGCACTGCAAGAAAGAGTCAAGGGAATTCTTCGACACTAAATAAAATGATCCAAGTTTGAAGCATAGAACTGAATAAAGACCACTAGAAGGGTTAAATATGTCAATGATATAAATAGATTTATACTGTTTAGGGAAATAACAATAATAATGTGATGTGGGGATTCAAACATAGGTAGTAATAAAATGTGACAACAATAACATGGAAAATGAGAAGGAGATAAATGGAATTAAACTGTTGTAAACTCTTGCATTGTTCAGGAAGTGATTTCCAAATCTCTAGGGATTTTCTCTAGTAATACAAAAGTATTAACTTAAGAGACTTTAGTAAATCAAGGGATATATTGTCATTTATTTGGTAGTCACTAAATGAATAATAAAAGAATATATGACTCAAACACTACTAGAGAAAAAAGTAAAAATAAAAATATTTTGTTAAAGCAAAAGCCAAAGGAACAAAACAGCAGCAGACTCACAGAACCCAAGAATGGACTAGCAGTTGCCAAGGGGAAAGGGGTTGGGAAGGGTGGCTGCGGAGGGAGGGAGAAGGGGATTGGAGGTATTTTGATTGGCACACATAATATGGAGAGGAGGGGGGGGACAGTATAGCACAGAGAAGGCAAGTGGTAACTCTATAGCATTTTACTGTGCTGATGGACAGTGACTATAGTGGAGTATGTGGTGGGGACTTGATAACAGTGGGATTGTAGTAACCACAATGTTGCTCATCTGAAACCTTCATAAAATTGCATATCAATGATACCTTAATAAAAATAAATAAATAAATAATATTTTGTTAATCTCAAGAAGGGCAAGAAATGAGCAATAAATGGAATTGACAAATAGAAAATAGAGAAGGATGGTAGACTTTAACTCAATTAGGTTACTAAGTATATACATTAAATATAAATGGATGAAAACTGAATTAAAAATACCAAATGACAAAATTTTTTAAAAGGTCAACTATAAGCTGTATACACAAAAAAGCACTTTTAAATATAAATTTAAGACAGATTGAAAGAAAAAGAAGGAAAAGACATAAAATGCAAGTAGTAATGCAAAGATAGTTGATATATATGTTATAAAATAGGACTGTAATGAAAAGGTATTAAAGGTAAAGAGGAATTTCATATGATGAAAAAGTAAACAGGTAGATTTAAAAACTGTAAACAAGCAGACAAAAACTCAGCAAGGATGTAAATGATTTAAAATGTATGATCAGTCACTCTGACTTAATAGACATTTACAGAATAGCACACCAAACTACTGTATAATGTGCATTATTTTTAAATGCAGCTATAATATACACCAAAACAGACTATACTGGTGTATCATAAAGAAAATCATAACACATTTCAAAGGACTGAAATAATAGGTAGTAGTGTTTCTTAAACTTTAGTCAGCATAGATATCACCCAAGATCTTGACAAAATATAGATTTTGAATTTCCAAGCTCCCCAATGATACTGATATTAGTGTGCTCATAAACTATACTGTAAATAGCAAGAACATAGAATATCTTATCTGAGCACAGTCAATTAAACTATAAACCAATTTTACAAAAGATTAGTAGAAAATCCCTAGAGATTTGGAAATAAAGCACTCAATTTTTGAATAACCCATGGATCAGTAAAGAAATCACAATGAATAGAAAATATTTTAAACTGAAGAACAGAAAAAATAATTGAAAAAAAAAATAAAGTGTGCCTAGAGAAAAATGTTATATGTTAAGTGTATGTATTATCAAAAAAGAAGGGTTGAAAACAAATTATGGAAGCTTCCAATTTTTAAGGCTAGAAAATAATGGAAAATCAACCCAAATAAAATATAAAGAAGGCAATAATAAATAGAAGGGCAGAAATCGATAAATGGGAAGCAAACATTGATAGAGAAACATAGCAAAGTCAAAAGTTCTTTGAAAAAATTATTAAAATCAATAAATCCACAGAAAGATTGATTAACCCAAATTGTTAACTATGATGAGCACAAATTATAAATTTCAAGAATTCTGCAGATCTTACGATATGTAAGATAAGATAAGAGGATATTAGGAAGACTTTACAGCAATGAATTTGACAAGTATAATAAAATGAATAAACTCAGAAATGAAAGTTAATACCATTAAAGTAAGAAGAAAGGAAAATATTGAATAGCTCCATATCTATAGAAGAAATTACACTTATAATTTTAGAACTCTCTTCAGTGAAAACCCCAGGTTTATGTTTTCACTCTTGAATTCTTCTAAATATGTAATAAAGAAATATTACTAATCTTACAAAAACCCTTTGCAATCAAAAGCATGTGAACATTCTTCCCAACTCATTTTATGAGTGAGCGTAATCTTGATAGCAAAACCTGAAAAAGACATTAGAAGAAAGGAGAATTACGGATCACAATCTCTTATGAAACTAAACGCAATAACTCTATATAAAATAATAGCAAATTGAATACAAGAATATGTAAAAAAGGATAATCATGACCAATTAGACTTGTTCCAGGACTGCAAGTCTATTAGTTCTCTATTTCTTTGTAATAAAGCAATACTTATCTCAGTATTTAATGGTTGAGACAAAAAATATTTATTATCTCACAGTAACTCTGGATCAGGAGTTTGAGAGTTGCTCAGATGGGTAGATTTGGCTCTGAGAGTCTATCATGAGGTTGCAGTCAAGATGTCAGCTGAGGCTACAGTCATCTGGAGGTTTGATGGAGACCAGATAATCTGCTTCGAAGATGGCTCATTCACATGGTTGTTGGCAGGAGACCTCAATTCCTTGCCATGTGGGAAAGGACATAAAAGTCCACATATTTTATGACTCTATTTATATAGGATTTCTAGAAATTACAAAATTATACAGACAGAAAGATTTCAGAAATTGCCTAGAGTCTAGAATTCTGGAATAAGAGCAGGAATGAACTACAAGGTGGAGCACAGAAATGGTTCAGGTGATAGATTGTGACAGTGATTCCACAACAGTGTACATTTTCTAAAACTCATCAAACTGGACATTTTAAAATGGTGAATTTCAGGTATGATAATTGTGCTTCAATAAATTTATTAAAGTATCAGTTAATACAATTCATCACATTAACAAAATAAACGAGAATTATACAAGTATCTTGATCAATGCAGGAAAAGTATTTGATACTTTTGATAAAATTTAACACCTATAAATGATACAATCTCACAGCAGATGTCCTAATAGAAGAGAACATCTTTAATCTGATGAAGAAGTTATTACAAAAGAAAAGAAAAGAAAAAGCTAAAATTTAAAAATGACTAAGGCCAAATGTTTTTGAGGATATGGAACATTTGGAACTCATATACTGCTAGTGGTAATGGAAAACAGTACTATCATGATAAACTGTTTTGAAGTTTCTTGTAAAGTTAAACATAGACTTAATCTATAACCCAACAGTTCCTGTCTTTGGTATTATCCCAACAAAGACTAAAACTTAGGTTCATAAAAGGACTTGTTTGGAAATGTTCATAGTAAATTTATTTATAATAATACTAGAAACAGCTTAAATATTCACCAAATAGGAGAATAAATAAAAATTTATACTATTCATGGTATAGTGAAAATATTTTGCTGATCAAATAAGCAAAACCCAAAACAATACATGCTCTATAATTCCATGTATATAAAATTTTAGAACAGGCAAAACTAAAACCATGACAGAAATGAGAACAATGGCTGCCTATATGCTGTGCATAATGACTGAAAGGAAGCAAGATAAAGTTTTGGGGGATGTAAAAATGTTTTAAGTCTTGATTAGGATACTGGATATATGAGTATATTAAAATTTATTTAATTATATACATTAGATCTATGCATTTTTCTCTATGTAAATTTTACTTTGATTTAAAAACACTTAAAACTGTTTAAACATTTTCTATATTTTCAATCATAATCAAAATTAGTTATTCTCTATTAGTTAGGTTTTTAAACAAGCTCTGGGTTATAGTAGCAGGTCTTAATAATTTATGTGGGGCTAAAGGATATTTTTAAAATTTGGTTCTGAATTTTGCACAATGAAAAAAACCCCCAAAAATTGATAGTTAAAGTCCTATTCAAAGGTGAAATACTGAATGTTTTCCCACTGATGTCAGAAATAAGACGAGAATGTCCACTATCACTGCTTTCACTCAGTTTTGTACTAGAGATCTTAATCAATGCAATAAGGATAGAAAAACAAGTAAAAAATAAAGCGTAGAAAAGAAGAAAGAACTAAAATTGTCCTTATTCATAGAAACATGATTGAGTACATAGAAAATAAAAAAGAATTTACAGAAAAACTACTGGAATTCAGTAAATTTAGCAAGTTGCTGGATACAAAGTCAATATATAAAACAGAATTTTATTTCTACAAACAAATAAGTATTTAAAAATGAAAAACCTAATACCACTTACAAACAAAAAATTTAAATACATAAGGAACAACTTTAATGAAAGATGCTTAAGATATCCACATTAATAACTATAAAACAGTGCTGAGAAAAAATTTAAATATATATAACTTGATTCAATATTCAAAAATCAATGTAATTTACCATTTTAACAGGTCAAAGAAGAAAACTACATGATTTTACCAATTGATGCAAAACCAAACATTTGACAAAATTCATTTCCTGTTTGTGATAAAAATGCTGAGGAAACTGAGATCAAAGGGGACCATTTTAATCTTGACAAAAGAACATCTATTAAAAAACTGTACAGCTAAGGACATATTTACTGGTGAAGGACTGAACAAGAACAAGACAAGGATATTTGCTCTTACCCCTCTGTTCAACATAGTACTGAAAGGCCTCAACAGCACACACACACACACACACAAAGGCAATAAGAGGCACACATATTAGAAAGAAGAACTAAAACTGTCCCTATTTACAGGTGACATAATTATCTACATAGAAACCCCACCCACCTAAAGAAACACCTCCTAAAATGAATAAGGGAGCCCATCAAGGCCATATACAAAATCAACACACAAAATTCAATTATATTTCTAGAAATTAGAAGTGAAGTGGAAACTGAAATTAAAAACAGTATCAATTACAGTCACTCAGAAGGAAAATAGAGTAAACTGAAGCTCATTAATATTAAATATTTCCTATGAAAACCCAACACTGAGTGAAACTTGCAAGTCAACGGCATGGAAAAGATATTTTCAGTGTACATTTCCACCAAAGGAATACTATAAGAATATGCAATATAGTCTGGCAAATCACTAAGTAAATGTTAGATGACTTTCACAAAAATGAGCTAAAATTTTAATAAGCATATCACAAATGTGGATGGCCAAATCACTAGTAAATGGATGAAAATTGGTATGATATCATCAGTAATCTGGGAAATGCAAATTCAAACCATAATCAGATACTACTACACCCCTCTCCAAAAAGACAAGAAGTACCAAGTGTTGATGCTAATGAAGAGTAGCTGGAATGTTCATACATTATTGAGGAAGTTTACATTTATGAAACCAATATGGAAAACTGTTTGAAAGTATCTATTACATCTGAATGAATTTACATACAAGGAACTAGCAATTCAAACCTGAGTATATATGAAATAATTGCTTATGTCCATCAAAAACATGCCCAAGAATATTCAAAGCAAGATTATTCACAATATCCCCAAGCTGGAAAGCTGATGTACATCAACAGCCGACTAGATCAGTAAATTGAGGTTTTTCACAATAGAATTCTATGTAGCAATTAAAAAATATTGCTAAGTGCAATGATATGACAAACCTTTGAGCACAATGCTGAGCAAACAGACACAAATGAGGAAACTGTATATTATTCCAATTATGTGAAACTCAAGAATGGGCAAAAATAATCAGTAATGATTGACATCAGTATAGAGGTTACATTTTGAGGGTATTGACAGGAAAGGAGCATAAGATACTCTTCTGGACTAGTAGAAATATTCAATATTCTGATCCAGGTGGTGGTCAGACAGGTTTACATATAGGTAAACTTTCATTTTAGCTGTGTGCATTTAGATATGTGCATTTTATGGTATGTAAGTTAAAATTCAATTGGAAAAGCCCTCACACACAAATGTGCATAAATCTATTATAGTAATATAAACAATGTAGCATTTGTATAGGAATACACAAATGGATCAGTGTCCTATTATAAAGAACTCAGAAACAGATTCACAAATGTGGGAATTCATAGAATAAAGTTATATTAAACGTCATTAGGTAAAACTGTTTATGTGTTATTTGGACAACAAAGTGCCCATCTGGAAAAAAAATCAACGTGAATACTTGCTTTACACACCAAGTAAATTTTGGAGAAAGCAAATGTTCAAGTTTAAAAACTAAAACTATACATAATAGTTATATATATATATGCAGTGGGGAAATTCTTCCTAAATCTGATATAAAACACAAAAGCCACAAGACACTGATAAATCTGGTTCATTAAAATTTTACCCATCCCAGAATGCTAAACCAAACCAAAATGAGATATCACCTAACACCAATCAGAATGATCATCCAAAAGACAAGAAATAACAAGTGTTGGTAAGGATGTGGAGAAAAGGGAATCCTCCTACACAGTTGGTGGAAATATAAAGTGGTGCACCCACAATGGAAAGCAGTATAGAGTTTCCTCAAAAAACTAAAAAAAGAAATACCATATGTCCCAGTCATTCCACTTCTAGAAATTTGCCCAAAGAAAACAAAATCCCTGATTTGAAAAGATACATGCACCCCTCCGCTTTTTGATGGATTATTTACAATAGCCAAGATATGAAAGCAACCAAAGTGTCCATAAATAGATGAATGGATAAGGAAGATGTGGTACATATACACAATGGAAATATTCAGCAATGAAAAGAAAGAAATCTTGCCATTTGCAACAACATGGATGGACATAGAAGGTAGTATGCTCAGTGAAATAAGCCAGGCAGAGAAAGACAAATACTGCATGATTTCACCTATATGTGGAATTTGAAACAAAACAAAACAAAATGAACAAAACAGTAGTAGACCCATAGACACTAAGAAGTGACTGGTGGTTCCCATGGAGGGAAGTTGGGGTGGGTAGGTGGTGGAAAGGGTGAGGTGGATAAAGGGGCACAAAAATTGTCAATCATGTTAAGTTGGTCATGGGGCTAGTAGTACAGCATGGAGAATATAGTCAGTGGTTCTGTAACACCTTTCTATGTTAACAGATAGTAACTGCACTAATGGGGATGAGGATTTAATAATGTGTGTAACTGCTGAAACACCGTGTTCTAAACCAGAAACCAATATAATTTTGTATGTCAACTATACTTCAATAAGAAAATCATACAATTAAAAAAAGACTGTTGAAAAAAATATTATCCCCCACAGAAACCATCATATATGAATTAAGAGACATAAAAAAATTGGGGGAAATGTATTTGCAACTCCTATTGCAAAGTGTCAGTTTCCCTAATATATAATAAGTTTCTACAAATTAACTGGAATATAAATTCAACAACAAAATAGAACAGTGGGAAAAGGATATGAACAACTTTCAGAAAAAGAAATACAGTTGGCAATAAAACATGTGAATGTATTATTTAAACTTTCTCATAAGAAAGATTGAAGGATTTTTTTAATTCACTAGATTAGCTAAGATAAAAGTTAAATTTTTAAGGCTGTAAGAAACAGGAATTTTCATATTGCTGGTGGGCATATAAATTGCGGCAACCTCTGTGAAAAGAGATTTGGCAATATCTATCAAAACTAAACATGTTCATATTTTTGGCCCAATAACCCCTCTTTTGAGAATGTATCTTGCAGATATCCATACATATAAACTAAATAAGAATGTTCAAGGTCATTTATTGTGGTAGTACTTTAAATATGAAAGACTCAAAAGAATCTAAATGGCTATTAAGTAAATCACACCCATAAAATAAAATATACAGCACTTAAAATGGAAAATGAAGAGCTTTCTGCATTGGTGTGAACATGAAAAATGAAATAGATCTCTATTTATCAACATGCCTAATCACAGAAATTTAATTTCAAAACATAAGTTGCAGAATATGATGTATAATATGATGTCATATAAAGGATCTTTAAATATACTCCAAAAATAATGCATCTATAATACATAATATAAAATTATACATACATATATATGTAAAAGATACCTGGAATTATACACACCTAGTTCATGAGGGTGGTGGCTTTTGAGGAGGTGGAAGGGAGAATGAAATTAGAAGATTGAGTCAAAAAAGGTTCTGAACTGGTCAGAATCTGTTGCTTCCTTCTTTCAGAAGATAAACAGTATCACCCTGCACCTAGAATAAACATATGCCTCTCCCTGGCCTTGCACTTTAAACTTTTTCACATAATCACAAACACAAAAAATAAATAAATGTATTTTAAAAACGTGCACAAGTGTTTCACTTGGGAATTGTGCCCCCTGCTATAAACCACACATAAAGAATGGCAACAATTCTTTACATTATTATATGAAAATATTGTAAGACTGAGAATTATCACATAAATAATACCAATTAATATGATGATCTTAAAATATTTTAGAATGTATTTTGTGGCAATAATTATTTCTCATATAATAACCTTATTACAATGAACATGATCTATACAATTCATTTTTTCTTTTGTCCTTGAAATTTTAAGAATTTTACTGACAATTCTAGTTGATACTGTCTTAGATAAAAGAAGCTGCATGAATTGAAATTAACACAAAAATTATCTGAGAACCCAAATGATTAAATAAAAGTTGTCTAGCATTATGATCAATAGAAGACAAAGTATGTGAAAATCTTGATTGTAGCATTATTGGTGATTTTGCTGAAACGTAAGCAAGAAAAATAAATTTTTGTGCACAATATATAATTATGCACAAATTACATATATTTTAGTTTATTAATCGTCTAAATATCAAAAGCCAGCAAACTCCCACACATGCACAGTAATAATTAAAATTAATTCACCTTTGTTATTTACTAACTTTTTAGCCTTAAAAAAGTATAGCTTTAAAACAGAAGGAACAAAATAGCAGTAGACTCATAGACACTGAGAAAGGACTAGTGGTTACCAAAGGTGGGGGGGCGGCTGGGGAGGGGGTGTGTGGAGAAGGGGATTAAGGGGCACAATAATTCACAATCACAATATAGGTAGATCATGGGGACGATAGTACAGCATGGAGAACACAATTTATGACTGTAACATCTTACTACATTGATAGACAGTGACTGCAATACAGGGGGTGAGGACTTGATAATATGGGTGAATGTTGAACCACTGCTCTGTACTTGAAATCATCATAAGATTGTATATCAGTGATAATTTAATTTTAAAAAGGACAGCTTTATCATTTTGCATGAAAATATTTTTGTCAGTGTCGGAGAGTAAATTATACTTTAACAGTTTGTTAATGAGTTGATTTAGATCTTGAATATTTAAACAAATAAATATATGGGCTTCCATTTGTAATCCATCCTAGGCTATGAAAATGTAAAGAACTGTCTAAATGTAAATATGACAAAATGTCAGCAATTTTCAGTTCTAAGTGGTGAAAACACAACTATTTGTTACATTAATCTATTTGTTGCATTTTACGAACAATTAAACATTTTTTTTAATATTGAGGGTTATTTTATGATATAATACAATGGGTGATACTTATTTTCTCTATATTTTTCTCAATTTTCTTGATTTTGATGTGATTAACATCTTTCATTTTGAAATAAAAAAAAAGAAAAAGGCATTCTATAATCTAAAAGAACAGTTTGGAATGAAGACAATTTTAAGAACCTGATCCTTGTATGGGCCTGTTTAAGCTTTCTAATATTTAAAGAAAAAACTGCTCCAACAAGCCTGGTCAGTCATTTCCTGACATGTGCCAGCAGCAACTAGGACAGGGGGGTGGAACGTAGGAGTTAAAGGAGAAAGTTAGAATGGATCTGGTTAAGTCAGTGGACTTCGAGGAAAACAAACTGGGACACAATCTAATAGGAATGGACACCAGAAGTGGTGACCAGGCCTTTGGGACACCAGCAATCAAGGATCTTAGGACACAGGAACACATCCCCTACCTTATGTGGTATTGTTGTCCAGTATTTTAATTTTAGCCAGTATTCCTCCACAAAATCGGACATTTAAAAAAAATTTTATACATGTTCTCTTAGAGTTACTAACATTTATAAATATGTTCATGATTTTTTGATACTCGTCAGATTTCCATATTGGTTCATTTTCCTTTCAGCAGTGGTACATTCTTTGAAATTTCCTTTAATGAAGGTCTGTGGGTAGTGTAATCTCTCATATTTGTATCTGTCTGAAGATTTAAAAAATTTTTAACCCGTTCTTGAAATATGTAAAATACATACTATGTACATAATATATATGTGTTTTATGCATAGTTTACAATTGTAGTTTATTTTCTTTCAGCACAATGTAGATACTATTTTACTGTCTTCCAGCTTCCATTAAATCTTTGCTGTTGAAAAGGCAGACAGCAATCAGTGTTGCTCCTTTTATAGGTGATGTGTTCTTTTGTCTCCAGATGCTTTTAAAATCTCTTTTTCTTTGGTGTACTTCAGTTATCTGATGGTGTGCCTAGATATGGATTTTGCTTTTATTTATCCTGCTTGGGATTCATTGGAATTCCCACATTTAAAGATGTGTGTCTTCCAAGAAACAGCAAATGCTTACGAGGATGAGGAGAAAGGGGAACCCTCTATACTGTTGTTGGGAATGTAAATTGGTTTAGCCACTGTGGAAAGCCATATGGAGGTCCCTTAAGAAACTAAAAATAGAAATACTATTTGACCCAGTCATTCCATTCTTAGAAATTTACCTGAAGAAAACAAAATCCCTGATTTTGAAAAGACATATGAACCCGTATGTTTATTGCTGCACTATTTACAATAGCCAAGATATGGAAGCAACCTAAATGTCCACCAATAGATGAATGCATAAAGAAGATGTAGTATGTACACACAATGGAATATTATTCAAACATAAAAAGAAAAGAAATCCTCCCATTTGCAACAACATGGATGGATCTAGAGGGTATTATGCTCTGTGAAATAAATCAGGCAGAGAAAGACAAATACCAAATGATTTCACTTATTTGTGGAGTATAAAAACAAAGCAAAACAGAAGGAACAAAAAAAGCAGCAGACTCATAAACACCAAGGGACTAGTGGTTACCAAAGGGCAAGGGAGAAGGGGATTAAGGGACATTATACTTCTCAATCACAACATAGGTAGGTCACTGGGATGGTAGCACAACACGGGAGAATACAGTTGTGACTCTGTACCATTTTACTATGTTGATAGGCAGTGACCGCAACGGAGTTGAGGGCTTGATAATATGGGTGAATGTTGAACCACTGTGAAGCCATCATAAGATTGTATATCAATGATACTTTAATTTTAAAAAGTGTGTCTTCAATAATTCTGGAGAATCAGTTATTATTCTCATAATTATCAGTTATTATGAATTAATTATGAAGTTATGGATTATTGCCTCTTTTCTATTTTATTTGTTCTTTTTTGAGACAGCTTTATTGATGTATAATTTATATGCCACAAAGTTCATGTGCTTAAAGTGTATAGTTCCATAGTTTCTATATTTAGAGTTGTACACCCAGGCCCATGATCTAACTGTATAACCCTTTACCCCAGAAAGAATCCTCGTACCTGCAGCAGATACTCCTCATCCTAGGAAACCACTAATCTGCTTTCTTTTCCTATAGAGCTACCTACACTGAACATTTCATAGACTGACCTATTCTGGAAATTTCATATTAAAAGAATCCTACAATATGTGGTCATTTGTTACTGGCTTATTTCACTTACCAATGTTTTCGAAAAGTTTAATGTTGTAGTATATGTATATATACATGTGTCTGTACTTCATTACTTTTTATTGTCAAATAATATTCCACTGCCTAGAGACACCATATTTTATTTATCCATGCATCATTTGGGTTGCTTCCACTTTTTGGCTGTTGTGAATATGCTGCTGGGAACTCTTGTGTATAAATTTTTGTGTGTGGGTATTGTTTGCATTACTTTTGTGTAAATACCAAGTAACAGAATTCCCAGGTGATATGCTAAACTTATATGTAAGATTTTGAGGAGTTATCACACTATTTTCCAAAGCAGCTGCACCATTTTACATTCCTACCAGCAATGTATGAGGCTTCTAATACTCCCATCCCATTATCCCATTTAGGAAATATGATCAGACATATGCTAGACCTTCTCACCATATCCACCAGATCCCATAACCTCTCATATTTTGAATCTCCTTATATTCCATATAAATTCAGTCTATCATCCAGTTCACTAATTCTATCTTCAGAGCAGGAACCCATTTTTCAATTTTTTTTTCATCCAACACTTTAAACTTAAATTTTGAGAATTTCTTGAATTGAGACTTTTCTCAATTCTACCAAGTTATTCCATGCTTATATTTTAAGCTTGTCTTATATTTATTTAAACATATTGCATTAGTCAGCTTGGGCTGCCATGATACTACCATACACTGGGAGGCTTAAACAAAAGAAATTAATTTTCTCATAGCCTAGAGGCTGGAAGTCTGAGATCAGAGTGCCAGCATGATCAGGTTCCTGGCGAGAGCTCTTTTCCGGGCTTACAGATGGTCCCTTCTTCCCGGGTTCTCAGCTGATGGAAAGAGAGAGCGAGCAAGCTTTCTGGTGCCTTTCCTTATACAGACACTAATCCAATCAGGGCCTACCTTTATGACCTCATTCAACCTTAATTAGTTCCTTACTCCAAATACTGTCATATTGGGGGTTAGGGTTTCAACATATAAATTCTAGGCAGTCACAGTTCCATCCATAACACATAGTAAACTTAGTTCCTTCAAAGTCCATATCTTATAATTCAGTATCTGAATGCAGAAAGATTTTTTTCTGCCTTCTTTTTTTTTTAACTCCCGGTTCTCCCAGGTGATGCCTTGCTTCTTCACTTGTTGTGTGATTGCTGTTTAACAGTGACTTTCTCATTTTTTCCAGGGGAGGATTTACATTTGCCTCTGTCAGGTCACCTAAGGGCCTAACAACAGGGGACCACTTTATAACATGAGCAGCTGGCATTTTTCTTTTCAGAAAACTCTGTAAACACATGTGATAGTCAGTTTGTGGTTACAAATTTCCGGATCCAGGACCAAGGCCAAGACATGCATGTCAGTTTCCCTTGCTGTCTCCTTTTTTTAATGTAAGATCGTTTTTCCCATTCACCTTATGCCGAAAGTGGGGTTGCAGTTTTATGTGAGGGCCTCACATTTGATTCGCTGCTTTTTGTAGCCCCTGGCTTTGCCTTCCATTTCCCAGACACCACTAAGCTATTAAGATAGGGACTCAAGTTCTTCCGTGTTGGCAGAAAATCTCAGGGGAAAAGACAAATCTGGGGTAGTTTGCTGTTTTGCCAATGGGTTTCAGCCCCGGGCAAGTTCACTATGGATTCAGTGTGACCAAAGAAATTGACAGCAAAACGTTCTTTAGAGTGAAAGGGTTTATTACCTGGTTTGTTCTCCGGTGGTAGGTCGAGCACTAGTGCCTCTGCTCTCCTGCAGCCTTGCAGCCCTGCCACCGTGTCATGCCCAGAGCAATGGGAAGAGCTCTTTTTATAGAGTCAACAGCCATGTATTGCCCACAGGTGTGCAGTGGGCTAGTCAACCATGGCCAGGTGAGAATCCTGGCCACAGGAACTCTCATTTTATCCACACTTGCTTCCCAAGTTTCCTACCTTAACTTTATATTTGGACTCTGTGCATTCTTAAGTTCTTTCCATTTCAGAGAAACATTTAAAATTATGTGCTTTTTAAAGATTTTAACTGGCATTTTTACCATTTCATTAGGAAAGTGTGGCAAATTATTATACCAATGACCCCCAGTGAATTAGGCCCCTGTGTCAGGGCTCCTTTGCACTCTAACTTTGTGGCTTCAGCTCCTGCCATCAAGCAGTGAGGTCTGTTTCCCCATCCCTTGGATCTAGGCTGTCCTGTGACTTGCTTTGACAAACAGAATGTGGTATGAGACACTATGTGACTTGAGAGCCCTTTCAGCTTTTGCTTTCCTGGAGCACTTCCAGCGTCATGTGAAGAGGTCCTAGATGAAAGAGCACATGAGGAGAGAGGCTGAGCCATCCCAGACAGCTCAGCTGAGACCTCCAACATGTCAGCGAGGACATCTGAGAATGGCCACTCTCTAACCAACCCACTAACTAACTGAATGCAGCCGCATGAGTGTGCTAAGGCAAGGAGAACTCCCTGCCAATCCACAGAATTGTGAGAAATAATAAATTACTTTGAGATCACTACGTTTTGTGGCGGTTTGTTACACATCAATAAGAAACTGATACAAAGGGTCATTTGGGATATCTAATCCACCATATTCCTAGAAAAGGATATCTCTGTGTGTCCGATGTGGAGCACAGAAACCGAAGAGGGATGAAGAGGGCTTCCATGTTCACAGGAGGGGGGAGGCAGGAAGTGGTGAAGAGAAATTGTTGACAATAAGGAGACTGATCAAATCATATAGTAAGAATAATGGGAGCCATTTTTCTCACTTTGGAAAGGTTTCCACTGCAAATGTGGAAAAGGGAAAACTAGAATAAATCCAAAGGTGTTTGACCAGAATGAGAGGTACCAATATAAACCCATGGTTGCAAATATATATATATATATAGAAATATAAATGTAAGTGTTTGGGTACATAAAATATCACCTAGCTGTCCATTGAGAGGTACTGAGAGAAATAACACCCCAAGGGCAATAAAGCACACCTAGCACCCAGTCCTTGACTTGTCGAAACTGTTCTCCACTAAAAGGAACCACGTCTCTTTGATGAAACAGCCAGTTCAAGAGCTGGTCAAGGAAAGTATTAGCTGTGCTGGCAACAATTTTTTGGTACTAGAAAGTTGCAATGTGCTCAAAAAATGATGGAGACATGTCAAAAGGACAACAGAAGCCAGTTTGAGGGGGCTCTGACTGGTTAAATATGGCATGATTTGTTCATCAAAATAAATAATGATAGCAATGGATGATAACCTATTGAATAAAGTAAGAGTCTAAGCATCTATACAGATGTTTAAAAAAATGAATAGGTAAAAGTTTGGTGAGACTCATGGTATCAAAGTATCTCTCCACAAATTACTTATTAATTATTTGCACAAAAATGGAGTGACTTTACATTGGAGAGGCATGGTAGACACCACCTTAATCAAGTGATCAAACTTAACATCAACAATAACATGACAATTTGAATCACATGAGAGGACAGGATGCAATAAGAACATAGCATGACTACTCTGGTTGGCCTGTCAAAGATGCATAGCATATATCATTCACAGGGAAACAAACCCGTATTAGTGAGCTATTGCTGTGTCAAAATTACCCCCAAATTTTGCGGGTTCAAACAATATTTATCATCTTGCACAGTTTCAGTGGGTTAGGAATTTGGGAGCAACTTAAATGGGTGGCTTTGGCTCCAGCTCTCCCCTGAGGTTGCCAGAGACTTTCACAGTGGTTTATTCACGTGGCTGGCAAGCTGGTGTGGCTGCTGATGGGCTGCTTTATTCATCTCCTTGTGGGCCTGTCCACAGGGCTGTGTGCATGTCCTCATGATGCAATGGCTGGCTTGCCCTGGGGTAAGCAGTGCAAGAGACCAAGGCAGAGGCTGCAATCTTTTATGACCTAACCTCTAGGCACATGCTATCACTTCTGCAGTATCATAATAGTCACACGGGTCCCTCCTGACTGAGCATGGGAGGGGACTACACAGGAGCACAGATACTAGGAGATGAGAATCATTATGGGGCCATTTTGGAGGCTGGCTTCCACAAAGCCAAGTGAAGGGACAAAATAATTGACCTGTAATCTTCAAAACCATGAAAATCATGAAAGTTAAGAAAATGCCGAGGAGCTGACTCATATTAAAGAAAACTAACGAGACAACTAAATGCAGCACATAATCTGGGACTGGATCCTTTGCTACAGAGAATGCTAGTAGACAATTGTGGAAACCTGAGTGCAGTTTGAGGAGGTGAGGTCAGTGTTAATTTCCTAATTTAGATGGTTGTATAAGGTTCCACACTGGAACCCTCTTGTTTGGACAAAAGACACATAAAGCATTTGGGGATAATGAGGCATCATGTCAGCAACTTCCTGTCATCTTTTCTGAATACTTGAGATGGTTGAAAGAAAAACACATATACTTTCAACCCGGAGAAATAATTCAAACTACTTAAAACACAGACACTTAACAGGGTTTATATTGCAATTCTTTAACTCAGGTAATTTTTTAAATGGACTGTCTTTACTGAACTCACAGTGCTTTGAACTTGAGAAACAGAGAAAAGGCCAAAGAAAAACAGAGAAAAATCACCTATAATTTGTAATATTTTGGCATGTAGCTTTCTGGTCGTTTTTCTGTGCATACATACATAGTCACATATATTTCTATAAAATAAATTATAAACATGGTATCATACTGTTCATATTTTTATCATAAACCTTTCCTTGGGCCAATAATGTTCTTCTAGAACACAGTAAGAGATTACTTTGAACACAGTAAGAGATTACTTACCAGCTTTAATGCAAGTCTCAATGAGACCAAGAGCCACGGTTAGTTTTGCCTGCTTCCAAAGCCTGTACTCTTTTTCTGGGCCACCTCTACCTCCCTGTCTCCATGCAGGAGAAAAAAAGCACTGATTTTTTTCTCACCGACCAAAATGTATCAATAATGGCAATGATGCTTACCAGCTGTGCAACTCTTTGCATTTCCTAGCACCTGTTCACACTTGTCCCAAAATCTTCCAAAGAGATGTAGTATTTACATAGCTAATAGCTCTCACAGTCTCCATTTTATAATATTATTTTCAGGTGGTTTATTTAAGAGCACTGTATGGTTTACCACTGGCCCTTTTTGAAATGATGATGGCATATGTTAGTGTATAAGTCAATCAACCAATATTTGAATTTCCACTGTGCACAAGATTCTGCATCTAAGAACTCTTGTGAGTGCAAAGATGTGAATGCGAATTCCTTGCCAGGAAGCACTCTGAAATTCAACTAGGGGAAGGAGATAAATATCCATACAATATTCAGTAGCAGTCCGTGCTCAGTGATGGGAGTCAGAGAAACACAATGGGCTCTTATTATCAGAAAAACTAAATCGAGGAGGGATTTGAGCTCAATATCCATTGTTGGAGGGATGTACATGAAGCAAGTATTTCTGGCAAGAGAAATAGTATTAATAAAGATGCAGGAGCAGGGATGTTATAGACATGTATGGTAGATGGTGCTCAGATGAGTGTGGTTAGAAGGTGACAAAGAAAAAAATGGATAAGAAGTTAGCCCAGGGATAGGTTGTGGAGAACCTTGAATACCATATCCAGAACAGATTTTACTAAATGGAAAGCAGCTGAGTCAGATGAGAGCTAGGCCCTTGTTGGGAAATGAAGGTATAGAGTCTTTTTGCAGACAGCTCCCCAGAGCAAACTGGTAGGGAAAAGAAAGGGAAGATGGGATGGTGGCCCTAAAGGGTCAGTTATATTTATTAACAACACTGGGGAAGCTGTGCATACTTGAAGGCTGACAAGCCCGTGCTGGTGGAGGGGGGCAATGTATGTTCTTCAGTGAGGTGATGGGGAATAGAATCCAGAACACACATGTGAATGGAGAAGCTGGGGGAGGGGTAATCTTTGAGAAGGGGGAAAATCAAATACTGAAGACTGGAAAGACACCCAGGCCTAAGGGTCGAGATGAAGTGGTTTGAAAGAGAAAGAAGGGGAAAGATATGTTGTCTTGGCAAAAGCCTATACTCACTGGGTTCAGGGCAGCAAGCAAGGACTGGTCTGGTTTGAAGAGTGATGGTGGTTATTTAAAGTAAGGTTGATAGCTCAGAGGGTAGATGGAGAAGAGGCAGAAAGCCTGAAAAGAGAGCATAGACTTGCAGAGGCAAATTTATGCCCAGAGCCCCATGATTGGGAAATGTTTCCTATAGTTGAGTTGGGGCTCTGTTTGGGGTGGATCAATTCCTCCAGCCCTTGGTTCTCTCTCCTTATGACCTTCAGATTCTCTGGGGCTAAAATGACCTAGGTTTTCTAGCAGTCCTGTCCGGTAGAATTCTCTGTGATGATACAAAAATGTTCTGTATTTGCACTTTTTCATGCAGTAGCCACTATACATGGTGGCTTCTGAGCCCTTGAATTGTGGCTAGTGTAACCGAGGAACTGAATCTCAACACTGTATTTAATTTTAATTGATTTACATAACCACAAATGACTACCTCATTGGATAGAGCACTATTGAATGACCCCTTTCACCTCAGTAAGGAAGGAGGTAAGACCTTCCACAGGAGTGGAAGATGCATGGGCCAATCTTAGCACTGTTGAGAGGCACTAGTTTTCCAAGTGACTACTCTGGTTGACCCTCCCAAGAGGAGGTTTGTAGTTTTGGAAACTCCATATTCTCTTCTTTTTGCTCACGATAAACAAACTCACAAGGATCAATTATTTTGGAGGATATTCTTTTTTTTCATGATTCGATTCTGAGTATTTTCTCACTTTAAAGGCAGCCCTGTCCTTAAGTCCACATACATGGGAAGCCAAATTAGTTGTCCCAAGACTTCTTGATGTGGAAATGTGGAAACATGAGAGACTATTTCACTCAGGTTGAAGTAGCTTCTGTTCCTCTTTTGTGGTCATAGCAAGGAAGTCTAGAGTCCTAGAAATACTTCTGGCTTAGTACCAGATTCAAATTTTGGTCCTTGAACCAGTTATCCAACCATTTTAATGCCACATCTAAAAATGGAAAGAATGATACTTGCCTAAGAGGGCTGTTGCAGGTGTTACATATAATTAATAACATTAATATTTATTCCACACTGATTGCCAGCTAATGTCTTAGGCAGGTCCCAGGGATAAAATGGGAGGCAAAGCACATATGATTCTTACTCCATTAGCTTATGTTTCAGGGAGTGAAGACAAGCATTAAACAAATAATCACAGAAGTCTATACACTGTATATTTATATACTATGGCTTTATAATTATTTGTTATATAAAACTACAGACTGATAAGTTCCTGAAGGGAGAGTATAGGTGAGGTGACTTTTAAAATATGTTTGCAGATTTTAAAAGGTAGAATTTAATTCCCCTCTCATTGGATGTGGGCCAATCTTAAAGACTTATTTCTAACAAATAGAATATGGTAGAAGTGATTCTCTGTGGCTTCTGAGGCTAGACTATAAAAAGGATAAAGCTTCTCTCTCTCTCAATGCTTGGCTTTGAATTCAAATCATCACGTTGTAAGGAAGTCTGAGAAATACGGGGAGACTCATGTACAGAGAAACTGAGTCCTCTTACCAATGACCAATACCAACTGGCCAGCCATATGAGTGAATAGTCTGGAAGTGGAAACTCTAGTCCCAAACCTGCAGGTAACTGCATGACCGACTGACATCTCACTACAATCTCATGAGAGTCCATATGCCAGAACCACCTAGCCAAGGCATTCCCAAATACCTGCCCCACAGAAGTGGTGAGAGATAATACACGATTACTACTGTTTTCAGACATTAATGTTTGGAGGTATTTATTACCCAGCATTAGATGGGTAATACAGTAAGAAACCATGTGATAGAGTCTGGGAATTAGGAAAAACTCATTTAATAAAATAACGTCTAATAGGAGAAGAAAGAATTAGAGCAGGGGAAAGTATTCCAAGCTGTACTAATGCAAGCAAGGGCCTGTGGACAAATGATAAATTTGAGGAACTAAAAGTTATCCAGTGTGCTGGGCATACACAGTTGGGAGGGAGAGATGCAGGATGCCTGGAAAGGGAGGGAGAGATTAGGTCATGCAGGGCCTTAAAATGACTTTTCCTAAAAGTGGTAGAACACTTCTGAAGAATTTTCAGCAGATAGGGATGTATCAAGATTGACATAACCCAGAGATGGGAAACACCTGGTGAGGACCATATGCATAGGGAAAGATCATGGTCTGGGGGTAGCTTGTTTGACATGCTTTTAAGATACCCAGATGAGATTGTCAAGTGGGAAATTAGATATATACATCCAGAGTTTGGAGGAGAGATATGGATGACACGTACATGTTTGAAAGACAAGAGCAAACAAATAGTGATTGAAGCCAATGGAGTGAATTAGCTAGAACCACCTGGAGATGACACATAAAGTGAGAACAGAAGAAAGCCTAGGATACAGAGCTATAAGATTTAATGGCTAGCTGGAGGAAAATGAATCAGCAAAAGAAAACGAAATGGAAAGGTCAGAGAAGTAGGAGGAAACCTAGGAGACTGTGCCCAGGAGAGATTGTTTCAGAGAGGTGATGGTCAACAATGTCAAAGGACCCACGATGGGGTAGATGAAAGGCCCATTGGATTAGCTGAACTGAGTCCTGAGGGCTAGCAGGATGTCTGTTTTGATGGAGTAAGTGTTAGAGGCAGAAGCCCAATTGGAGAGGGTCGAGGAATGTGGGAGGCAAAAAAGTGGACGCAGTGAGGTCAGACAGTTCCTTTCAGAAGTTTACCGTGGAAGGGAGGAGAAAGGACAGTAACTGGGGATGAGGTGAGAGTAACAGAAGGATATTTTCTGTTGTTTTTAAGATGGGAAGGATTCTTCCATTTGTTTAAATGCTGCTGGAAAGGATCCAGTCCAGAATGAAGTTGAAGATCTGGAAGACAGGGAATGATGTGTCCTGAAAGGATTATGCAAGTGTGAGAAGGGACAAGACTCAGAACCAGGTCAAGTCCTAGGCACAAGGGAGACATTTGAATATTGATGGCTCTCTTTAACATTTATTTTAACTTTTTAAAAATTGTGAAGTATAACAGATATGTAGAAAAGAGTGCCTAAAACAAATACAGCGATCCTCCCTTATCTGCAGCTACTTTCCTCAATTTCAGTTACCCATGGACCATGATCCAGAGGCAGACGAGCCTGTCTGATGAACTGTCAGAAGGTCAGTAGCATCATTCACCTTCATCTCATCAGGTAGGCATTTTTATCATCTCACATCATCACTAGAAGGATGAGTATAGTATGATGAGATATATGGGAAGAGAGAAAGACCACATTCACATAACTTTTATTACAGTATGATTACTTAATTTTATTATTATTGTTAATCTCTTGCTATGCCTCATTTATAAATTAAACTTTATCATAGGTATGCAAGTATAGGAAAAAACTAAGTGTATATATAAAGTTTGGTACTATCCATGGTGTCAGACACCCACTGGGGGTCTTGGAATGGATCCCCCATAGATAAATGGGGACTACTGTACATAGCTTAAGAAATCATTATGGCGAAATCCATATAACCAGACAAAATAGAGCATTGCCAGCACTTCAGAAGCCCCCTCTCCCATGTTTCTCTTCCTTGTCACAATTCCCTATTCCTAGTGGTAAGCACAGCCTAGATTTATTGGTAATTAATTCATGTTCTATTTTTTAAATTCTTTCCAGTTTTACCTCCTAAATACATATCCCCCCAAAGTGCTGTTAAATTTTGCTTGCTTTTGAACTTTATATAAATACAGTTACATTACATGGATTCTTTTACCTCAGGCTTCTTTCACTCAATATTATATTTTTAAGATTCATCCATGTTGTTGCACATAGCTGTCCCTCACTCATTTTCAACCTCATCAGTATTCCATTGCATGATTATATCACCATTCACTGATCCTTCTACCCTTAGTGGACATGTGGGTCATTTCTTGTTTGGTGTTATTACAAAAATGCCCCAGTGAACATTCTTGTATGTGTGTTCTAGTGCACATGTACCTCATTTTCTCTTGGCTGTATTTCTAAGAGGAACTTCTGGGTCATAGGGTATGCATACCTACAATTTAACTAGTGAATACCTACTTTTCCAAGTGGTTCTACCAATTAATACTCCTACAAGCAAGGTGCTCAGCTTTATTAGAAATGAGACAAACTATATCATTTTTATTAATAATATACCTTTACTTGTCTTCCCAAGCTAGGTGCTTCCTTTGGGTAAGTTCTAACCCACGGATTGTCCTTTCTAGCTTCAGGCCAACTCAGAGTTTCTGTCTCAGCATGACCTGTTACCATTAAGTGGATCACTGTTTCTCTCATGTGTTACAAGTTAGGTTCTACATTGGTAAGACTTGGAGGTTGTAAACACTCATTCATTACAGGTGAAACATATAACCTACATAGACTTGTTAAATCTCAGAGGAGGTCACCCTGCAGATGGTGAATCCTCTGCATTCAGTGTAGTAGTGCATTTGGATGGCTGAACGGAAGGTTAAGAGTGTAAAATCTGGAACTGGACTGCCTAGGTTTGAATCCTCACTCTGTACTTTCTAGCTGTATGATGCCAACCAAATTATTTTAATTCTTTGGCCCTCAGGTTGCTCATGTAATAAAATGAGAATAATAAGAGTACCTGCCTCATAGGGTAACTGGGGGGCTTAAATGAGATAATATATGGAATGTACTAAAACAGTGCTGGGCATTCTATGGTTTGATATATATCCCTTTCAGTTTTGGGGGCAGTAGAGGTCAGTGGTTATGAACATGGGCTGAAGTCAGAAGGAATTCAGGCTCTGGCTCCCTTCTCTCCCAGCTATGAGACCATGGGCAAGTCATATAACCTCCCTACACCTCAGTTCCTCACCTGTGTAAATGTGGCTAATAATTATTACCTGTACAGGTACAATGAGGATTAATTGAGCTGGCAAATACAAAACACCAAGTGCTGAGTATGGGTGTATTAAATGGTAGTTGCAGTTACTTTAGCAAATGGCAGCTACTCACCCCTTCAGATGCTGGGGGTGAACAGCTCTTGAGCCCTAAACCCATAAGTGCTATGCACTGCCCATGGGTGGCTGAGGAGAGTGAAAATGTGTGGAAGTTAGGGTGGAAAGAAAACAAGAGTTACTGCCATTTATGTGTAGGTTCCCAGCCATGAACACTTAGCTGCATGAGATCTAGTCTACTTTCTAGGGACTCAGATATGGGAGCGTCCCAGTGCACTGGTAACTGACAGAATACAAGAACTGGAGCAAGGAGCTTTGAGGATTCTTGGGAGGAAATATTTAACTGAATAGTGTTTCTGGATGAAAAGTGTTTCAAGATGTGTCTCAAAAAGTATTCATGTCGATGAGAGAAGCTGGTCAGGAAGCCATAGTACGTCATAAAAAGCTTTGTATCCCAGGCCAAGGAATTTTTCCTTAACTTGGTAAGGAATAGGGGACCTTGTATTGTCAGTGTGACTGTGAGATAGGACCTGGAGTATGAAAGGTGTCCAGGTACACTGGGCCAACCAACAGTGGCTTAGAAACCCTACTGTCTGTCTGCCATCAAACTCTACTGGCTTTTTGAAGATATTTGGAGAGAGATATGTGTAGTATAGTTTTAATGTCAAATTAATTATGTGTTTTTTTTTAAAAACATTTCCAAAAACCAGAGCTAAGGTGGTTGGGGTCATTAGTGGGAACCTCATTGTATCACCTTCTTATTGCATGCAGACTAGAGATGAAATGCATTAGTACCTGAACAGCGGTGGATTCCTACACAGATGAGAAACTTATGAAGAACTAAATGCAAGCACACACAAATGAGAACAAGCAAGACTGGGCAAAAATGTGAATAGGATCTGTGGATTACACTAATGTCAATATCCCAATTGTGATATTATAATTTGGTAGACATTACTACTGGGGAGAATTGGGCAAAATGAACAAAGGATTTCTATTTATTATTATTATTTTACAACTGCTTGCAAATCTTCAATTACCTCAACAAAAACTTCAATTGAACAAATGCATTCCTACAAGTTATGTTTTGTGGAAATTTGTGCTGCAGTGAGACACATTCCACCTGGGGCACATAAAACAGGCATCATTAATTTAGCCTGAGATGCCAACTGGAAAGGAGAGCAAAGTGCCTAGAAGGAAAGGGGTCAACGGTACAGGAATTGCTCTGCTCTTTCGCTCAAATTGCAGACTACAATTACCCAAAACTTGAGACAGTTCTGCTACAGTGGGTCAACTTTACCCAGCTGTTTTCTGATTTACCCCCTGGGTCTACTATGTCACATCTGCATCACTACTTCCAAAAGCAGGGTAAAAATTATTCTTTTATTATGCAAGTCAAGTTTATCTACCAAAAAAGGAGTGCCGTTAAGTGGCTGGATGTAGCACTTTAAAATTTACGGAGTTTTTACCTGACCCATTACATTCGAAAACTAAAACCCTCAGGGATGTCAACTTCTTGAATGACTTGGATAAGACCGTGCTAGCAGGGCAAGATTATTACGAACTCTGTAATTATCCTTTCTCTGTTGTGCTAAAGTTTCTCTTCCCAGCAGTAGGGCAGACTTCGACTTGAATGAGTGCACTGAACTTCTACAAAGTGGAAGAGAAGAGGGGAAGAAATGGCAGGCTGGGAATCCGGTCTTGGGAAGGCGTCCACCGCGCTGGAGAACATGAATTTCCAGAAGAAAACTTCTCTCCTCTAGACTTGCAGACTTCAGCGAGTCCCGGAGCGCTCTAAGCGACGGCCCGAGCTTCCGCGTCCCGGGTGAGGGAAACCGAGGCAGGGCAGGGGCAGCGCGCATAGCTCCGGCCTAGGCGCACACCCCAAAGAGGGAACCCAGGCTTCCAGAGCTCTCCGCTCGGGCGCAGGCACCTCCAAGCCGCCCTCCCCTCGTCGGCCCCGCCCAGCTCCGGACAAAGCCCCGAGCCAGCGCCAGGAGGGGGGTAGGGCGGGTCCCGCGCGCGCGCGCCCCGCTCCCCCCTGGGCGCGAGACTCCGCCCCGCCTCCTCTGCAGGAGTCCGCGCCCCAACGGCTAGGCGGCCGGGCCGGTCCCGCCCCGAATCCCCATGACGTCACCGGCGGCGGCAGGCCCCGCCCCCGGCCCTTGGGCGGCAGGCCGCATGACGTCACCAAGGCCCCACCCCTCCGGAACGAGTTCGGTCCTGGCGTTCATTTCATTCCAGTCCTCATTCCGAACATTCTTAACATCGCTCGCGCTGCGCCGCGCCGCCCGAGCCGAGCCGAGCCTCTGCAGCCGCCGCCGCGGCCCCGCCGCCCGCCGCGGGCGCCCACCAAGCACTTTGCAGACTCGCTTCCACCCTGCGGGGCAGTCCGCGCGGCGGGGCCCGGGCCCGGGGCGGCCGCGTCCAGGGACAGGCCATGCAGTGAAGCCCCCCCACCCCATCCACCTTTGCCCGGAGCCGCGGGCAGCAGCCCAGTGCGCCCAGGCGGCCCCGGGGCAGGAGCGGTGCTAGGCAGGGGTGGGGTGGCCCAGCCCGGGGACCGGGAGCCGGGCACCGAGCGGAGGGCGGGGGAAGCGGCGCCGAAGTTTGCCTTGGACGCGCCGGGTGCTGCGGCGGCTCCCTTCGCCGAGGTAAGTTGGCGCGCGGGACGGATGCTGGGTGCGGGGGGCGCGCGGGGGGCGGGGGCCGGCGATGCGACCCGCTCGGGTCGCTCTTTCTCTTGGGGCTCTGCTTTGTGTGCGACGAGCGGGCGTGCGGACGGGCGCGCCGAGGGCCGGGGCTGGCCCCCGCGCCCGCCTCCCTGCGCCCCTTTCTAGGTGAGCGGCCCGGCGCCGCCGCGCCAGTTGCTGGGACGCCAAGTTGGGCCGCGCGCAGCGGAGCCCTCGCGGCAACAGGCGGCCCCCCGCCGGCGGCCCCGGAGGCGCTGGGCCGGCCGAGCCGCGCCCCCCGCGCCCCCTGCGCCCGCCCGCCTGCACGCGCACACACGCACACACCCTCGGGCAGTTTTCAGGTTTTTTCCGGAGAAGTCAGAAGTTCGGAGCGGGCGCGGGCGGGAGAGCCGCCGGCGCCTCCTCGGAACCTGAAGCCGGGCCGATCTCCCCACTTCGCCTCTCCGGCCCGCCAGGCGCCGGGAGCCCCCGAGGCCCGCCCGGGGTCTGCGCCGACTTGCGCTGCTGGTGGGGGTTCGCTCCTTTCCAAAGATGAAAGGGGGCTCGGTCCTCTTTGCCGCTTCTCCAGGACAGTTGCTGCCGCCTCCGCTGCTTCATTGCACATTCAAGTGGAAAATTTTCAGGAGTCAGCAGAAACATTGTGTCCAAAAAAGACTGAGTCGCAGTTACCACCAAATCCTGGAGGAGACTCTTGGAAAACTTCCCTTCGGTAGGAAATACTGGGGGATTTGTTTGTTTATTGGAAGAGAATTGATCCCCAAGAGGGAAGAAAATCTTGGTGCACTTCTCGCCTTTGTTCGTAGCAGCAACACTTGTTTTCAAGTCCAGAGGCCCGCTTTAAAGAAAGTTCAACTTATAATGAGCTCCCCTTTTTAAAAAAATATTTTATATTTTTTTCAACCTGAAGCATTTAAAGTGAGTCGAAAACAACAGAGGGATCACGCCTCGTTTCTATAAATTTATTTCCTCCCACGAAAATAAATAAAATCCAGATCATAATTATCATTGTTTTTTAATTGTCTTTCTTTTTAAAGATTTATTTAAAATTGAATGGTGTCACTGTATAAAAATATTTATGAAACAATGAAATACCAGTCACCAGCATTTCTCAGGAGGCTTGTTAACTTCTCAGAAGCAAGTGGCTGCTTGTGATTTGCAGAAATGAAAATCGACCTCAGTAAGCACTGGAAACTTAGAGACAGATGATGTTCCAGGAGCGGGTAATGTAAAAAGGCCGTGTTTTAAAAACAGAGCCTTAGAAGGAGCCCAGCTTCGGGGACAGAAAAATGCAAAACCTATCAGATTTCAAATTGGAAAAGAAATAAAAAAATAAAAATAAAAATGCTACAGGTATTGCAAAGGAGCAGAACACTATCAGTTCAGGACAACCGCAGTTCTTCCCTACCCTTCACCTTGATTGTTCTGAAAGTTTAGGTGGTCAGATCTCCTGTCCTGGACTGGGTGCCTGCAGAGGGTTACCTGAATTGACAGATCGCTTCTGGAAGATGTGATCTGGCTGCATTGTCAGAGCCGGGGGTGGGCTGCTTTCTCTGCAGCCTGCAGTGGATCTTGCTTGGTGTATAATCACAGGGGTTTCTCTAGCAGGGTACTCTTGAGACTGTGGTTGGGGACCATACTTCAGGCTGTGCTTCATCCTTTCACTACTGAGTTTGTGCCCTTATAAATCCAGGATCTTTGGGCCTAAGCGCATCTGCATGCTTCCAAGGGCCAAACTTAGATCCAACTTTGGTGAAAATTTTTACTCTTAGGAAATAGTAGAACTAATTACAAAGGGACTCAGACAAATGGATTAGTTGAACCATTGTCAGTAGAGAGGTTTTGAATTGATTATTTTTTCGGGGAAAGTCTTATTTTCTAATCTCGCTATTTCCATAAATGGTCACAGATATTTTTGTTTAGTATTTCTTTGTATGTGTAGCTCTGTGTTAAACTCTCAGGTTTCAGTTTTAAACAGAGTTCACAATTCTTTTATTTGTTGTTGGTATAAAAAATGAACTGATTAACTGTGTCCGTTACTTGTTCTTGCTGATGGAATAAAAGTGCCAATGTAGATCATTTTATTTCTACTTTAATAGTTAGTGTTTATTTGATCTGCAGTTTTAGGGGACTATTAAATACCTTTCTTCCCTTCTATTACAATGCCTCTTCTTTTTTTCCTTTTTACAATTTGGAAACAAAACCACTGTGACATTTTGCCTTGACAGTAAGTGTAAAAAATATCACAGGAAAGAATCTTTGTGCAGGTTCCTCCTCTGTGTGATCTTTTATAAAAGTAACAAGTAGAACTCCATTCAGAGAACATGCTTGAGAGATTATTGGAGGTTTTTTCCCTTTTCCCAAAACATAAACCAGGACTCACCACCACATATACTTAAATTTAATTTAAAGAGAGGGGGTGACTTAGCTTACTTTGAGTCAGATTGGAATGAAATTTTCACGGAGAGGCACTGCCTTGCCTTGTGGGTCAGTGTGTGCTTATGCCCCAGCAGCAAACTAGCCATAAGGACAGGGCTTTTTCTGGTGGGGGGCAGCCTGGGGGAAGTCAGTTTCTTCCTCCCATCCCCTCTCCCTCTCTTTTGCTTTGTATGGTAACAATTATATATCCATACATTCAATTTGGGGACTTCCATCCCCTTTTATTTAGAAAAAGTCATAAGGGGAAAAGTTCTGGATTTTTTGCTGCTTGAGCTTCAGTCATTTATAAATAATTTTGAATTTTGCTGGCTTTGAGAATACAGAACAGCAAGTCTAAGAGGGTGCTTCTTAAACATGAAAATTTGAGAAGAACATACTTGTAGTCTGTCACTGGTGTCTAGATCATGTTTGCTGGTACATCTTCAGTGGAAAAGTATGCAATAGGAACAGTGAAAGAATGTAGATTCCCAAAGGTTTGCTAGCCCTCTGAAGAAATGAGCCATGCCATTAACCATATTTTAAGATTTCTTGCTCCAGAAATGGATTGATCTCTTCATACATGGCAGTAGCACAAGAGTCTGTGCATCTGGGGGATTAATCTTCTCTCTAATCTCATATGTTATTATGTGTTAATTGTGGGCATAATTATACTGCCTGCAAATGAAAATTGTGGTTTCTTATCACTCAAAAGATTGGTGCAAATAACGGCATGTATGATCCACATGTAGAATGATCATGTTCACATACAGACAGTAGGTAGATAACTTTCAAACTTGTATTTTAGGTACTTTGTCTTGTTCCCAGTAAAGAGATTGCAACAGGAGAAATAAGTGTTGCTGAGTGAAAGCTGTGCTTGGAAGTTGGATCTGTTTAGTGATAAAACTTCTTGGGTCTGCTTTCTCCAAAGGCTGGAGAATACTGGCCAGAGCAACTGTTCACTTTTATCTCTAGACTGCAAGGAAATCAGAGCCCACCTTTCTGTAGATAAATGCGGGCATTACAGATTCTCTTTCAGAGTTCAGTGACTGGAACTGCAGAGTGCTAATGTCCTAATTCTGGACTCGGCAAGAAAAGAATATTGTAAGCTTATTGCCCTTTGACAAACTTAGGCTCTGCTGCTGGGCTATTCGCTGCAGTAATCTTTTCTAGCTGTGTGGTGCGTTTTCTTATTTTATCTGTGGAAGCCATGGATTACCCTGTGGTATTTAAGTCAGATCCTAAATAATGTTTGAACAATATCAGTGACATACTTTATTTTTTCACCTCGCAAAGGTGGTAAAATCAAGTAATTAAGTCCATTAAGTCCATCCTAAAATAAACACTTAATGTTTCAGGGTTGGGTTTTTTGACAAATACCAGTTTAGACCCCCTTGTATAGCAATTACTCTATGCTTCTGAAATCAGGGACGTTGCAGGCCTGCCTTCTTCTAGGATAGTTTGTGGAATGCTAGAATATTTGGATCTAAATATCTGGGGTGTTTTGTGTGGGTATTCAAATTGTTTTGTTTCAAAACTGTGAGCTGTTGTTCATCTTCAATGTGTAAGATTCTCATCATGGCTTCCTTGACCCTACTCCATATTTGAACTTAAGAGTTGAAATTCAGCCTCTTTTTTTCAGATATATTTGGGCTTTGTAGTGATCAGAATAAGAGGATTTTGAAATAAGTATTTTTATTTTAGTCAAAGCAAATGGGATTTCCTGAAGAGTGGGTTTTTGGGACAGTGTTTATAGGGTGGGTCACTCTCAGCTCTTAGATTCTCTTTTTGTCCACTGGCTTTTTGCATGAATAGGAGGATTCTCAGAAAATAGTTTCCATAGCCTGGGAGTGAGTCCTCGCTAACGGTGAAACCACTGGTCTCTCTTCTGATTGGATAAGGGTTGTAAGAAGCTGTCTTTTCTACTTTTGTGGCAGGCCATGGGAAGGATCCATCCTGGCTGTATCCCACCCAACCCTCTCCCCACCATAAGTTGTTTAAAATCAGTATTTACTATCCTGACAAAATCTTTCTGCCCTTTTTCACATTAGTGTTTAAGGCTCTGTCCTAGGATTTCATGAGCCCTTTTAGTTTGAGGGACAGGGCCCAGAATTGGAAAATGAGTTTATAAGAAAAAGCCAGCTCATTGATGAATAAGTGAAACACCACTGTCATCTCCAGTGGGAAATTCTGGTTGCTCTTAGGCATCTGACAGGTTTAGGTGTCTGTGTAAAGTGACTGGAGCACTACTGACTGGGAATATACAACAATGACAGTGCTGTTGTTTTTACTGATATATAAACTGAAAAACGACTGCTAATGGTGGGAAATGTTAATTATGTGAGAACATATTGAACTTATATTCTCTGGCATGAACTTTAAAAAAAAATGCATGAACTGTACTGCTTTTTTATAGGCACAGCTTTCTAATTATCATAATTCAGTTCAGCTCCACTCTTGGATGAAGTTCAAGTGCAATCTCAATTTAACTTGAAAGGAGATTTTTTTTTTTAACTGAAAATGTTTAAGAAGATTTGAAAAGTTATCCAGTAATGTTGTCTGCTTAGGTGTGGGTAATTGTGGAGGGGCGGTTGGAGGGATGAAATGAGTGCTTTTCTGAAATAGTTCAATAGATCTGAATATTAAGAGAGTGACTTTTTTTTTTTTTTTGCTTTGCACTGTATCCAGACTTGCATCTTGTGTGTTTTTGTATAACTAGATGCTCTGTGTTTCAGAATTCTTTGAAAACTAGTGTCTTTTCCCTAATGGGTAGTAAACTAAATAAATAAACATTTTACTTATTGCCATCAACGATACAATCTTTGCAAAGATAGTGACCTTTTAGAGAGAGTAGGAAGTAGAAAGATGCAGAAATCTTATAAATTCACTCGACAAAAATCACCATTAATCTTTTATACCAGTTAAACCGTTGGAAGGTGATAGGTATCCTTATCTGGTCATCTTTACACCTTGACCTGATGGCATTCTGGGAAGGGAATCATCTTTGACAGCATTCATTCCAGTGTCCTATGTCCTTTAAATTTTCTATGACCTTAACATTTTTTTGTGGGAAAAAAGTTAATGAAACCACAAGTTCTTTGTGGAATCATTTTTAATTGGAAGAAAGAACTTTAGCTGGACCTTTCCGACTTTCGTCCGGTCTGACTTATACTAAAATGCAAAGGGAGCCTACAGAAACCGAATGACTTCATTTGCTCTGGCACTTAAGGGCTGAATTCACTTCCACTGTGGTGAAATAAAAGGAGCCAAGTGATTTAAATAGCCACTCCCCG
This sequence comes from Manis pentadactyla, assembly GCF_030020395.1. Lineage (NCBI taxonomy): Eukaryota > Metazoa > Chordata > Mammalia > Pholidota > Manidae > Manis > Manis pentadactyla. The sequence goes on from NC_080027.1 coordinate 52,600,832, forward strand.
AGGCCCGCCCGCCCGAGTGTTTAGAGAAAAGTGCATTGTCTGCTTGCAGCTCTAGCTGGGAGCCTGCCTGGCTCGCCCTCCCCCACTAGGCTGCTCAGTTTCTTACGTTGACATCTGGTTTTCCCTCTGTTCACCTGATGTATGCCCACACACGCGCGCACATGCAGTGTGCAGGTAATGCATATTTTTGACATTGAATGTGTGTGTGTTTCCAGTCCTTACTGGGATAGGGGGAGGCACAAAGCTGATAGTATGAAATACAATGTAAACACAGTAGCTGCCCCACATGCCGCCGCTGCTGGGTTTCTGTCTGATGGTGCTTTCTGAGAAGGCGTGCCTATTGTCGGGACAGCAACAGGCGGCAGAAGTTGGAGCACCATATGGCGGATGTGGGCCTCCGATAAGCTGTCTGGTAATTTAGCTTATCAATAGCATTTTGATATGCTTCACTTTCAGATCACCCATCACTGTTGCTGGGGGTGTCTTGGGGGCAAACTGATTCCGAGCCCATTGAAACCTTTGTGAGCGGACGCTTCTTTTGGTGGAACCTCTTTCAGCCCTTTTCTGCCTTGCTGTCTTTTCATCTCAAAGCCTTTGGGAGACAATGGTGGTTAGGCTTAGAAGGAGCCCCATCAACTGAGGGAACTGTCAGCTCTGTCTTGAAATCTGGGACACTTAGAAGACCTCATCAATTATTTTCACTGAGAGAAAAACAGAAACAAGCTACTTAATAGCATTTCACATAGGCAGAGCCAAAAAATTCCCATAATTCAAAATCTGTTTTTGTTTTAAATACTGGAGAGATAAAATAAGGCTGATATTCTACTTTTGTTCATTCAAAATACCTCCCTGATTTCCTTTCACCTTTGAGTTTTACCTTAATCATAAAGTATAAAAATGATTAACATCTGTTAACTGGAAATCAGGGAAAGTGTTATCTGTGACTAGTAGGCAAGAAGCAGCTTTGTTTATGACTAGGAATTGCTTCCAGAATACTTTTCCTTAGGTGTCCAGTGAGACTGAAGCAAAATTAAAATATCTTCCATTGGTGAACTGATAGGGGGACGCTTGCCCGAGTTGCCGGGATTCTGCACCTACTAGGTGGCTCTGTGGAGATCTGAGGATTTGCATCATCATGTACATTTCATTCAGCAGATGTTTGTGTCCTGATATGTGCCAGGCACTGGAGAAGCCAGAGTATAGACTGCCTGTCTGTCCCTTTCCCAGCCCACCTTCCCTGTATGCTCTTGCTCACCTTGTCAGGCCGCTCATCTTTTCCCATGTTTTGACTTTTGGGTTTGTAACCCACAGTGTACAGATGTCCTTTGGTTCTGATGCAAACTCAGGTCAGGCTTTCTATGCTCCTGCCCTAGGGAATCTCTGCCATGCCAGGGGTACCCACCTAAGTATGTGCATTGCAGCTTCCATGGAGCTTTCAACAGCCTGGACCTCACCCTGGAGAGTCAGGAGGGCCTGAATGGGTGCAAAGTGTCTGTATTTCTAAGAGGTCTCCTAACAGTGTCTGCCTCTGGCTGGGAACCATCGCTCAAGATACTCTATTTCTTATCCTCACATCAAATCAGACTACATTTGGTTATACCTGCTAACTCTGAATGGGATTCCCCGCAAACCCCTGTATTTGTGAGGTGATGTACCTAGGAACATATACTGCATCTTTATGGAATTCACTAAGATGTCCTCTGTCAGTTTTAAAATATGGCTGTGCAAAAATTAGGTCACACCCTTCTTTGCAGGAGAAGCAGCACAATGAACAGAACTACCTTGTCTGTGCTCGGCAATCATCTGTTATCCCTTGGGAATATAGCAGTTGTTTCCAGATGATAATAGAGGTGTGTGTCAGGCTTGCTGGCAAGGGATTTAAGGGCTAATTCTAGTCTTGCTGCTTGTAGCGTTGCTTTACCTTGTGTGTGGCAGGGATGCCTTCAGAGCACCACAGATGGTACCCCTGGAGATTGCTGAGTGAGGGGATAGGAAGGGTGACCTGGATAGTAACCCAGAGACGAGTCTGCTGCAGATGAACCACACTTGGCTTTTCATTCTTCCCTTTTTACTCTCTTCCTGCCACCTTGGGCACTTTGAAATCCAGATGCTTCCTCTTTTGCATAGAACTGCACCTTGTCAATGGAGATTTAAACACTTGCAGGTGCTACTGTGTGCCCGGGATTTGGTGGACAGTGAATGGTGATCATAAAGTGACCTTGCAGAGTTTATAGTTCAGGCTCTCAAGAGATCATTACAACACAGTGGGGAAGTTGTGTATTTTGTATTTTATGATTCCAAGATGCAAATTATTTCCATATTTGAACATTTTCAGAATTAGGATGTGTCCTGCAGTCATGTCTGGCCAGGTGGTGGTCATGGCCCATGATGTGGTCACATAACACTTATCAAAGCCTGTAGAACAAATGTGGTGGAGAGGAGGAAAACCCCAGTCAGCCAAGGAGCATTCCTAAGAATGCTCTTGTCACAGAGGGTGATAGTGTGTGGAAAAACATGGCTATTGATCTCTCTGAGAAGTTGTTTTAGGTGTATCTTACCCACTTCATTGTGATTATATTATCTTCTTTGTGTATGCACGAGATTGACATATGATAACGAAGTTTCAATATATATAAAGTAACGATTTCTAAATGAAAGGCAACATTCTGGTATGGTTTGTTTTGCAACAGTATTTCTTAGAAATAAAGTCATACTGCATTTTATAATCAGTGGTGTCTTAGAGTATGAAATGTTGATGAACCATGTTTGTATTTCTATCCAGAAGGATCTGAGAGATTATATTATAGATACGCATTGCCTTGCAGGGAGTAAGTTGGGAAGAGGAAGGGGCTTTCATTATTTACATGTTTGTAGTTTTTAGGAGCATGAATTTTCTTAATATCAGAATAAGAATGAAAAAACTCCGTGGGATAAATGCTTGTGTAATATCCAAAGAGCTATGTTGCACAGTGGTATGGACTGAGGAAACCTTTGCAGAGGAAGTGATGTTGGAATTCTTGAAGGGAAAGGAGGATTTCCAGATGCCATTTTGGGAGTAGAATGGGGCTAAGTTGTTAAAAAACAAACTTCCTGAAATTCTCTCCAGACTAATGAACTCAACCCTCAAACAGTGATAAAGCTTATTGGCAATCATGAGCTACCGTAGGTCTGAAACTTGGCTTTGAGCAAGTAATTGAAAGAAGCAAGAGGGAGGGAACTGGTTGTCAAGTTTCCTGATTCTCATTTAGAAAAAGACAGGATAATTAGAATTAAAAACACAGGTTTGCAGTTGGGCACATCTCAGGTGGACTCTTGGCTCAGTCATTTACTAGTTATGTGGCTTGGACAAATTACTTCCCCTCTGAGCCTCAGTCTCCCCATCTGTAAGTTTCAATAGAATGCCTCCTGTATGCCTGATGCATAATAAGTGCTCAGTAAGTAGCAACTTGAGCTGTTATCTTGCATGCCAGGTCTTCACGGATGTCCTGCCAGGTCAGCCTGGACAGTACCTCTTGAGGAACACCCAAGGCCGAGGCACAGTTACTTAGAGGAGCCGGACTTCTGGGTTCAGGCAAATGGATTGAAATCCAGGAGGGGCTGAGGCATCCTGTAAAGTCCTACCTAGGCCATTAATCACTTTGAACCACACTTCCCCTATTCATAAATTGGAGGAAATCCATCAGTAAATACCTAATATTAGAGGTAATTCCTTTCCAAATGGTAGTATGGATTAAATGGAAATGCTTCCAAAGGTGGGTGGCATGGTTCACCTTCATCTGCCTAAAAGAAACCTCTCTTTTAGGTTCTTGATTGGAAGCTCCACTCCTAACTTTGGGATTGCATTCTTCAAGTTATTCTCTAAGATGGTTGTATGGAACTCATCTTTTCATAGAGAAACTCTGGTTAGGGCCTCGAATCTGCCTGAAAAACTTTTGAGGATTGCCCCCTGGAGTTCTGAGGGCATTAAGGTTAGGTGTGAGAACATATGCAAAGGGGAACCTCCCTCCTGCCTTTGCTGCCCACTTCATACCTGTTTAGGGGAAGGCAACTTATCGTGCTTTCAGTTTTCTCATCTGGAAAACAGGGTTGAGGTTACCTACTTTTAAGTGTTGTGCTAAAGTTTAGATAAGACCTCATAAGACCTCACTCAGTAGGCCAGAGCTGCAGGTGTGGCAGCTGTGAAACCCCAGACCATCCTGTTATAAGTACTATGAGCTTGGAAATGAAATCTTTGCTCCTCTTATCAGACTCCTTTCTCTGGGCCTTAAATATAATTCGAATTATAATTCACACTTGTGTGAATGGCAGTCCATCACTTTGCCAGAGTATTTGCCTTTGTATGTAAGAAGATGTTTCTGAAACCGAGATGACCGTCTGCTTGGGTTAGTACCCCAGTGTTGCTGGGTAGGTAAGCTGAATCCTTCCTGGAAGGTGGTGGGTAGAAACCTGTGTTTTCAAAGTCATTTGTGCTAAGCTGGTCTGCTCTGCTCAGACTCCGCTATGCTTCAGGGTGTATCAGTGTCTCTAGGGTTTTAGACTCGGGCCACTCCCAGTCTGAGCAGTTAAAGATTGTTTTTTGTGAGCCCAGGCTGGGGACAACCTGCATTTTATTGACACCTCTTATTGTCACTTAACCAGGGTGGTATATAGAACTGTGTGTGTTAATTTGGTGTAAGTTAAAAATTGAAATAAAAAATTGTTGAGAGAGATAAGTAGTCTTGTTGGGGATAAAGGCTTTTAGAGGCAGCAGACTGACAGTTGAGGGGAAAAAGGTAGGTTTAAAAACAGTGATTCACACCCTGGGGATCTACTAAAAGCCACTGAATTATATACTTTCGAAGGGTGAATTTTATGGTATGTGAATTATCTCTCATATAAAAAATAAAACACCGATCTAGTTGCCACGCCGACCACTGGCCTTGCTCGCTGTGGCGCTCCAGCATGCTCACCCTATACACACGTTTGTTTTGGTGGTCGAGTGAATTAAGACTGATATTTAGAGCGATGACCTAATAAGATTTTTACAGTGTCACTAGTTTACTGGTTTTAGTGAGAGGCCTAAAGACATATCTGTTCGAAGTATCTAAAATGGAAGATTTTTTTTTTTTACTTTAGAAGAATAATTACAATAATGTGGAATGACTTGCTCCTTAATGGTAAATGTTGACCATGTTAACTGCCCGCGTGGCTTGTACTTTAAGTAGTGCAAGATCTGAATAGATATCTCCAAGGATCAGGTAGGAGATCCCGTGGTAGAGAGACCTGGAAGGCACAGGAGGCCACAAGTCAAGTATTGAATCTGATTTGTGAATTGATTTAAGATGTGGAAAAAATAAGCCCCAGAGTCAGGTTGATTTATTCCTCAGATTTCAGTCTCTGGTCTGCCCAGTTGTTTCTTAATTTTAGCTTGGTCTTTCTTGTTCCTGTGTCCTCCCACCAGGTACTGTCTTAATAACTGTGGCAATTTCTATCCATTTGTATTTTCTAAAAGATTGTCCTTTACTGTTCCTATGGCTGTGTAGGTCGCTACTTGCCTGGTACAGTGCTGGTTTAAGGCTTCTTGTCTTGGCACAATAGCACCCTCTTTTCCTTTCAAAATAACCCAGTTTGGACAATAAACTCTACAGTCATTCTACTAGTAGGAAACTGTGGAGGAAACCGGATGGCTCCCTTTAATTAAGTGTAGTGGAGAGAAAATCCCAGGCAGGAGGCCTTTGTGGTGCCCTGGTGTTGAGCTGTTGAGCTCATGACAGTATTATTCTTGAAGGAGTGTCCCAGGCTGTTTCAGAGACCAGAGTTACAATAGAGGAGGTTTTCAGATAACAATTTTTCCTGTAAACCTGTGCTGGTTTTCAAATAGTTTCAACCCAGTTGTTTCAAACCCTCTGCTATTCTGTGGATAAGTATCAAAAAAAAAAAGGATCTCATCATTCATAGAATGATTCAGCATTGGTTCATTTCCTTTTAGACTAGCAAAGTTTAATTTAGAAAGAAGTGTTTCCCAGTGGAATTCTGAAAGGTTTGTGCTTTGTGAAATTTGGGCATTTCATGTTATATTTTGGAACCTGGTGTCTGGGTGCTCTTGACCTTCTTGTTTCATATTTGCTTACATTTGTTCTTTGGGAGACTTTGTAAAGATGTCCTGTGATGTATCTAAATATATACGGCAGTGAAAATGGAGTGGAATTATATAAATTTAAGAAGTTGTAGTATTTTGTCTAAAACTAAAAGTAAGTAAAATGACTCTACTCAGTTCCAGGTGGTTCTTTTGACACCAGTGTTTAGTTATTTTATCATGTGCTTTAGGCAGTAACTTGGGCAGGTGTTCAGTCGGCTGTAGTGTCTTTCAGGTCTAGCTGAAACAATTGCATCTGTTTTTTGCTGTTGAGAACCTGGAGAACTGTTTCCTTGTTGGGGGAGTTCACTTGGGCGAAGGCATTGGAGGGTCCTCCAGGGTCAGGGTCTTGGTGCCTCCCCTTCCACCTATGTGTAAGGGAGGCATGGTTGGACAGCCCCTGCTGTAGGCTCTCCCTGTGACCTTGCGCAAGTCACCTGAAAATTTTGGTTTCCCTTTCTGGGAAGATAATGGCTGGGCCGCCTGCCCCTCTGGCATGCTTTTGAGCTGAGCTTTAGATTAGAGATAAAAGTGAGAGCCTTAGGCAGAAGGTCCTGGAGAACTTTATGGTGTTATCTGAGTCATCCTGCCAACAACCCCCCACTTGCCTCCCAAAACAAGGTACTTGGAGGAGTGGCACCACTGAGTTCCCTCTGTAACTCTTCTTTTACTTGGCCTAGTGCCCAACCACTTTGGGAGAATTTGGATAAGAAAGGAAGACTAACAAGCCAGGTTCTGTCTTAAGCCCATTTTTCAGCATTACCTCATTTAAATCTAAGCACTCCATTTGTAGTTGAAGAAAGTTAAGCTCAGAGAGGTTTAGTGATCTGTCCAAGGTCATGCAGCAAGTGTGAAAGGGCCAAAATTTGAAGCTGATTCCTTTGTGACTCCACAACTGCCAGACTAACAAAAGCCTGCATCTCAAGTCACCTGTCTGGTTTTATTATTGTGGCATTTGAATGGAGTTAAGGTAGATAAGTGACATTGAAATAGAGGTAGACTTCACCTTAGTTGGTGTATTTGTGCAGAAAAGGCAAAGTATACAATACTTTGTGTTCTTGGTGGCTCATTGTACTCTATCTCCAAACAAATATGTGGCTAAAATGTTGGGTGTGACCCACTGAAGCCTTTTGTTGTGGAATTGTCCCTCCCTAGTCATTTATATTCTTGAGAAGGGTCAAGATTCACCTCTTCCTTTTGCTTTCAGTTCTCAAAGACTGTGGGGACCCAGAACCCCTCATCTCTCAGACTGGTTATACTAACCATTGAAAATGAGAGGGTAAGGCTGATGGGGGTAGATTGAGCCAAACTGCCCAGTAGTGATATATGTGTGTGTGCGTGTATTGGGGGTATATGTGGTGTGTGTGAGATGTGGGTTGGAAGCCTGGAACTGGACTTGCCAGTTTATCTGTTTTTTCTTGGAATGTGCTCAGTTGGCAGGCAGTCAGAATAAGTGAGCCCCTCTACCACCCTGAAGACCTGGACATGGCGATGGCTTCATGCTGGGAGTAGGGTTTAGGCACATGACCTGGACTTTACTCCTTGGTAGTGGGGGTGCTGGGGAACTTGGAAGATGGGGTGACTTTCTGCCCTCCCTACCCAGGTGACCGACTGGAAAATGTCTTAGGTTGTGACATGTGGTGGTCAGGGGCAGGGGCCGAGGGGAGAAGGGAGTTAGCTGCACTAGCTCAGCACCCTTAATAACCAGCCCCCTGAAAAAGACAGTAGGGGCTTTGAAATGGGGATGCTTGATTGATCTGTAGTGAGAAGGATTGGGTTGATGGATGCTGTCTTCTCTTCCTGTTCACCTATCTGGGCTAAAAGGGGTTGTGACCCCTGGTCAGTTTCCGCGACTTGTGCTCTTGTCTTCCCTTGCCCTGGACTAGCTTGTCCCCTTCCTAGAGACTTTGTATATTTTCCAGGGCCTTTTGGGTGCTTGTACTCTTGGCCATTTTGGTGCTGCCGCACGTGTATGTAGTTCTCTTGAGTGCTTGCTTTGTTTAGCAAAGTAGCCTAAAAGTGTGGCGTAGAAGGCAGATGCTGGTTCACTGGAAGATCCTGGTTCACTGATTTGGCTTATTGGCTACGTGGCCTTAGGTAGATTATTTCATCTCTGGGCCTCCATTTCCTCACTTCAAAAATCAAGAAAATTGTAATGTAAACAAATATGGTGAGTGGCCCACACTGAGCTTCTCCGTTGCTTTCCCTAATCCTTCCTGAAGTCTCTTGCATCCTTTGCCCTCCAGTTCTCCAGCCAGGCTCCTGAGGGTTTTGTCCCAGCTAGAATGGACCGGCCAGACAGGAGCTCATTTATTTGCTTTTCCATCTTCCTCCTTTGGGTTTAGTTTTAAGCTTTTTCCCAACTTCCTCTCCTGCTGGATTTCCTGCTCTGTTGTTTTTCTTCAATTTCCCTTTTGCTTTCATATTTTCACACAGACACCTGAACACTCTCCACTTTCACCCTGTTTCCTCTGCTCTTATCACTTTGTGGTCTTGCAGAGATCGCCCCTACAGGTCCCTGCATGTCACCGAAAACGGTCATCAGGAAAGCGCCACTCCCTGATTTTGCCATCTTTAACTCTGGAGAGCAGCGAATCTTTGGGCTTATGGAGGTACTGGCACTCTTAAGAGTTGTTACTATTTTGAAAAGATATATAAGTCACTCAGATTCTCAATGTTTATGAATTTGTGAAATTATACTCGTTTCTTCCACATACCTGATTGACCTTGAGCAACCCCTTTAATCTTTTTGAACCCCAATTTCCTTACCTTTCCATTTTACTGTGTAAAATGGATCTAGTAGTGCCTTCTCTATGAGTTAGCTTGGGATTAGCGCACTGACTAGCAGAGAAGTCAGTGTGCCTTAAATGTTAGCTGTGGATTATAATTATGATTGCATTTATTGTCACCCAGTAGCTGTGAATTAGAGTGCTAAGTCCCTCTTCCCATAGCATCTTTCTCTGAAGGAGGAGAACAGGAACAGTATCTTTAGATTTTGAAAATTTTTATTATGGAAAAATTCAGTACAGTAGAAGGCAGTGAACCTCTACATAATCATCATTTCTTAGCAACAGTCATCAACTCATGGCCATTTTTGTTTCTTGGCTCCTCTCCTACTGAATTATTTTGAAACAATCCCAGATGTCATGCCATTTCATCAGTAAAGTTTTCAGTATGTATTTTACAAATATGGCTCCTAAAAAAAACCAACTGTAATACCATTATCACACCAACATTTCAACAATTTCTTATAAAATATGTAGTTGCTGTTCACATTTCAGTGTTTTCCCATTGTTGGTTTGTTTAAGTCATGGTCCAAACAAGATCAACAGGTTATTGTTTGGTTATGTTTCTTAAAACTCTTTAAAGGTCTTCTCTCCCTCCTTTTATCCCCCCACTTGCTGTTGATTTGTTGTAAAAGCCTAAGTGTTTCTCTTGTAGAGTTCTCCTCATTTATGGATTTTGTATTTGCATTCTTATAGTGCCATTTGTCAGGTTTCACTATCCTCTGTATTTCCTATAAATGGGAATTTAGCAGCTTGATCCAATTCAGGTTTAATGTTTTTGTTTTTCTGACAGGAATATTTCATAACTACTATTCCACCAGAAGGCACATAATGTGCTGTTGTCTCTCTTTGTGATGTTAGCAGCCACTGATTTATGATCTCTGCCTATGTCACTTCTTGTGGTGGTAGGAGTCCAGTCTACTCATTCCTTCTTCACTTACTAGCTAGAATACTCTTTTTTTTTTTTTTTTTTTTTTTTTAATAATTATTTTTTATTGAAGGGTAGTTGACACACAGTATTACATTACATGAGTTTCAAGTGTACAACACAGTGGTAGAACATTTATATACATAATTCTAGGTTCCAGCTATCACCCTACCAGGCTGTTACAATATCTTGACTATATTCCTTATGCTATACATTACATCCCGGTTACTAATTTATTTTACCATTGGAAGTCTGTCCTTTTTTTTTTTTTTTTGTGAGGGCATCTCTCATATTTATTGATCAAATGGTTGTTAACGACAATAAAATTCTGTATAGGGGAGTCAATGCTCAATGCACAATCATTATTCCACCCCAAGCCTAATTTTTGTCAGTCTCCAATCTTCTGAGGCATAACAAACAAGTTTTTACATGTAGAACAAATTCTTACATAATGAATAAGTTACATAGTGAACAGTACAAGGGCAGTCATCACAGAAACTTTCGGTTTTGCTCATGCATTATGAACTATAAACAGTCAGTTCAAATATGAATACTCATTTGGTTTTTATACTTGATTTATATGTGGATACCACATTTCTCTCTTTATTATTATTATTTTTAATAAAATGCTGAAGTGGTAGGTAGATACAAGATAAAGGTAGAAAACATAGTTTAGTGTTGTAAGAGAGCACATGTAGATGATCAGGTGTGTGCCTGTAGACTATGTGTTAATCCAAGCTAGACCAGGGCAATAAAACATCCACGTATGCAGAAGATTTCTCTCAGAACGGGGGGGTGAGGTTCTAAGCCTCACCTCTGTTGATCCCCAATTTCTCACCTGATGGCCCCCCTGCGACTGTGCCTGTCTTAGGTTGATCCTCCCTTGAGGAATCTTACCCGTCTCTGGCTAACCAGTCATCTTCCGGGGCCATACAGGGAAATGTGAAGTTGGTAAGTGAGAGAGAAGCCTTATTGTTTGAAAAAGTTAGCTTTTTACTTCTTTGCATATTTATGCCCTGTGGCTTCTATGCCCAGCATTTGTCTTGAGGTATCTTTACCACTTGGAAGAATTATGATACTCGGTAAATTTGATATGAGGCACGAATTCTATTTAAGGGTTGTAATTAGGAAGGAAGAAGAAAAGCTATAGAAGTAGCAGGCGGAAGAAAACATGGGAAGATTGATTATTTCTTTGATATATCTTCTTGTAGAGTAACTTCAGCATGTATAGGTTTTAAGCTACTACTTAAATTGCACACACACATTAACATAATAGGAGTATAGTTACATAACCAAAGCATATCTGTAATTACCAGCCATCTCCAGTGAAACCAAGAAAACCAGTTAGGCACCTTAGGCATTTGTGAAAACTTATCTAAGATATGGTGGATATTGTCCAACTGAACTTGAACAGTCTGAGAGAAATCAGACAAATTAAAACAACCCATTCCTGGGGACTGTTCACATGCCATATGTTCTTTTAACAATAAATAGTTTGTAGTTGTAAGACTTTGGAGCGCTACAATTTGCACTTCTCCAAATTCTTGGTTGAGTTCCAACAGTATAGATCCAGTCCAATTTTGTTGTTTTACTGTATGCACAGGCCAGCTTAGATATCTCCTTCCTCATTCCCATGGCAGGTCCAGGAACTGGTGGGATGAGTGCATCTACAGCTGTAGCAGTGCGTGGATCTTTGTTGGGGTTTTTTGATGATCATCTTCTGGCATGAGTCTTCCAGAGGGTGCAGATGTTGGAAGTTCTTTTTCATATCGTATCTTAGTTCATTTTCGGGGTAGCCCAATTAGGCTTTGATCCTCTGTATAAACACAAACAGACCCTTTGCCTACACTTTTATATGCCCTTTATACCCTTGTGTAGAATTCGTTGGAGGTTACCACACAGGAACTGCCCTTTTTTTTTTTTTTTTTTTGCTATCACTAATCTACACTTACATGACGAATATTATGTTTACTAGGCTCTCCCCTATACCAGGTCTCCCCTATAAACCCCTTTACAGTCACTGTCCATCAGCATAGCAAAATGTTGTAGAATCACTACTTGCCTTCTCTGTGTTGTACAGCCCTCCCTTTTCTCCTACCCCCCCATGCATGTTAATCTTAATACCCCCCTACTTCTCCCCCCCTTATCCCTCCCTACCCACCCATCCTCCCCAGTCCCTTTCCCTTTGGTACCTGTTAGTCGATTCTTGAGTTCTGTGATTCTGCTGCTGTTTTGTTCCTTCAGTTTTTCCTTTGTTCTTATATTCCACAGATAAGTGAAATCATTTGGTATTTCTCTTTCTCCGCTTGGCTTGTTTCACTGAGCATAATACCCTCCAGCTCCATCCATGTTGCTGCAAATGATTGGATTTGCCCTTTTCTTATAGCTGAGTAGTATTCCATTGTGTATATGTACCACATCTTCTTTATCCATTCATCTATTGATGGACATTTAGGTTGCTTCCAATTCTTGGCTATTGTAAATAGTGCTGCAATAAACATAGGGGTGCATCTGTCTTTCTCAAACTTGATTGCTGCATTCTTAGGGTAAATTCCTAGGAGTGCAATTCCTGGGTCAAATGGTAAGTCTGTTTTGAGCATTTTGATATACCTCCATACTGCTTTCCACAATGGTTGAACAAGTTTACATTCCCACCAGCAGTGTAGGAGGGTTCCCCTTTCTCCACAGCCTCGCCAACATTTGTTGTTGTTTGTCTTTTGGATGGCAGCCATCCTTACTGGTGTGAGGTGATACCTCATTGTAGTTTTAATTTGCATTTCTCTGATAATTAACGATGTGGAGCATCTTTTCATGTGTCTGTTGGCCATCTGTATTTCTTTTTTGGAGAACTGTCTGTTCAGTTCCTCTGCCCATTTTTTAATTGGGTTATTTGTTTTTTGTTTGTTGAGGCGTGAGAGCTCCTTATATATTCTGGACGTCAAGCCTTTATCGGATGTGTCATTTTCAAATATATTCTCCCATACTGTAGGGATCCTTCTTGTTCTATTGATGGTGTCTTTTGCTGTACAGAAGCTTTTCAGCTTAATATAGTCCCACTTACTCATTTTTGCTGTTGTTTTCCTTGCCCGGGGAGATATGTTCAAGAAGAGGTCACTCATGTTTATGTCTAAGAGGTTTTCGCCTATGTTTTCTTCCAGGAGTTTAATGGTTTCATGGCTTACATTCAGGTCTTTGATCCATTTTGAGTTTACTTTTGTATATGGGGTCAGACAATGGTCCAGTTTCATTCTCCTACATGTAGCTGTCCAGTTTTGCCAGCACCACCTGTTGAAGAGACTGTCATTTCGCCATTGTATGTCCATGGCTCCTTTATCAAATATTAATTGACCATATATGTCTGGGTTAATGTCTGGATTCTCTAGTCTGTTCCATTGGTCTGTGGCTCTGCTCTTGTGCCAGTACCAAATTGTCTTGATTACTATGGCTTTATAGTAGAGCTTGAAGTTGGGGAGTGAGATGCCCCCTACTTTATTCTTCTTTCTCAGGATTGCTTTGGCTATTCGGGGTCTTTGGTGTTTCCATATGAATTTTTGAATTATTTGTTCCAGTTCATTGAAGAATGTTGCTGGTAGTTTCATAGGGATTGCATCAAATCTGTATATTGCTTTGGGCAGGATGGCCATTTTAACGATATTAATTCTTCCTAGCCACGAGCATGGGATGAGTTTCCATCTGTTAGTGTCCCCTTTAATTTCTCTTAAGAGTGACTTGTAGTTTTCAGAGTATAAGTCTTTCACTTCTTTGGTTAGGTTTATTCCTAGGTATTTTATTTTTTTTGATGCAATTGTGAATGGAGTTGTTTTCCTGATTTCTCTCTCTGTTGGTTCATTGTTAGTATATAGGAAAGCCACAGATTTCTGTGTGTTGATTTTGTATCCTGCAACTTTGCTGTATTCTGATATCAGTTCTAGTAGTTTTGGGGTGGAGTCTTTAGGGTTTTTTATGTACAGTATCATGTCATCTGCAAATAGTGACAGTTTAACTTCTTCTTTACCAATCTGGATTCCTTGTATTTCTTTATTTTGTCTGATTGCCGTGGCTAGGACCTCCAGTACTATGTTAAATAACAGTGGAGAGAGTGGGCATCCCTGTCTAGTTCCCGATCTCAGAGGAAATGCTTTCAGCTTCTCGCTGTTCAATATAATGTTGGCTGTGGGTTTATCATAGATGGCCTTTATTATGTTGAGGTACTTGCCCTCTATTCCCATTTTGCTGAGAGTTTTTAACATGAATGGATGTTGAACTTTGTCAAATGCTTTTTCAGCATCTATTGAGATGATCATGTGGTTTTTGTCTTTCTTTTTGTTGATGTGGTGTATGATGTTGATGGACTTTCGAATGTTGTACCATCCTTGCATCCCTGGAATGAATCCCACTTGGTCATGGTGTATGATCCTTTTGATGTATTTTTGAATTCGGTTTGCTAATATTTTGTTGAGTATTTTTGCATCTACGTTCATCAGGGATATTGGTCTGTAGTTTTCTTTTTTGGTGGGGTCTTTGCCTGGTTTTGGTATTAGGGTGATGTTAGCTTCATAGAATGAGTTTGGGAGTATCCCCTCCTCCTCTATTTTTTGGAAGACTTTAAGGAGAATGGGTATTATGTCTTCCCTGTATGTCTGATAAAATTCTGAGGTAAATCCATCTGGCCCGGGGGTTTTGTTCTTTGGTAGTTTTTTGATTACCTCTTCAATTTCATTGCTGGTAATTGGTCTGTTTAGATTTTCTGTTTCTTCCTGGGTCAATCTTGGAAGGTTATATTTTTCTAGGAAGTTGTCCATTTCTCCTAGGTTTCCCAGCTTGTTAGCATATAGGTTTTCATAGTATTCTCCAATAATTCTTTGCGTTTCCGTGGGGTCCGTCGTGATTTTTCCTTTCTCGTTTCTGATACTGTTGATTTGTGTTGACTCTCTTTTCTTCTTAATAAGTCTGGCTAGAGGCTTATCTATTTTGTTTATTTTCTCGAAGAACCAGCTCTTGGTTTCATTGATTTTTGCAATTGTTTTATTCTTCTCAATTTTATTTATTTCTTCTCTGATCTTTATTATGTCCCTCCTTCTGCTGACCTTAGGCCTCATCTGTTCTTCTTTTTCCAATTTCGATAATTGTGACATTAGACCATTCATTTGGGATTGCTCTTCCTTTTTTAAATATGCTTGGATTGCTATATACTTTCCTCTTAAGACTGCTTTTGCTGTGTCCCACAGAAGTTGGGGCTTAGTGTTGTTGTTGTCATTTGTTTCCATATATTGCTGGATCTCCATTTTGATTTGGTCATTGATCCATTGATTATTTAGGATCGTGTTGTTAAGCCTCCATGTGTTCGTGAGCCTCTTTGCTTTCTTTGTACAGTTTATTTCTAGTTTTATGCCTTTGTGGTCTGAAAAGTTGGTTGGTAGGATTTCAATCTTTTGGAATTTTCTGAGGCTCTTTTTGTGGCCTAGTATGTGGTCTATTCTGGAGAATGTTCCATGTGCACTTGAGAAGAATGTATATCCCGCTGCTTTTGGATGTAGAGTTCTATAGATGTCTATTAGGTCCATCTGCTCTACTGTGTTGTTCAGTGCTTCCGTGTCCTTACTTATTTTCTGCCCAGTGGATCTATCCTTTGGGGTGAGTGGTGTGTTGAAGTCTCCTAGAATGAATGCATTGCAGTCTATATCCCCCTTTAGTTCTGTTAGTATTTGTTTCATATATGCTGGTGCTCCTGTGTTGGGTGCATATATATTTAGAATGGTTATATCCTCTTGTTTGACTGAGCCCTTTATCATTATGTAGTGTCCTTCTTTATCTCTTGTTACTTTCTTTGTTTTGAAGTCTATTTTGTCTGATATTAGTACTGCAACCCCTGCTTTCTTCTCACTGTTGTTTGCTTGAAATATGTTTTTCCATCCCTTGACTTTTAGTCTGTACATGTCTTTGGGTTTGAGGTGAGTTTCTTGTAAGCAGCATATAGATGGGTCTTGCTTTTTTATCCATTCTGTTACTCTGTGTCTTTTGATTGGTGCATTCAACCCATTAACATTTAGGGTGACTATTGAAAGATATGTACTTATTGCCATTGCAGGCTTTAAATTCGTGGTTACCAAAGGTTCAAGGTTAGCCTCTTTAGTATCTTACTGCCTAACTTAGCTCGCTTATTGAGCTGTTATATACACTGTCTGGAGATTCTTTTCTTCTCTCCCTTCTTGTTCCTCCTCCTCGATTCTTCATATGTTGGGTGTTTTGTGCTGTGCTCTTTCTAGGAGTGCTCCCATCTAGAGCAGTCCCTGTAAGATGTTCTGTAGAGGTGGTTTGTGGAAAGCAAATTCCCTCAGCTTTTGTTTGTCTGGGAATTGTTTAATCCCACCGTCATATTTGAATGATAGTCGTGCTGGATACAGTATCCTTGGTTCAAGGCCCTTCTGTTTCATTGTATTAAATATATCATGCCATTCTCTTCTGGCCTGTAGGGTTTCTGTTGAGAAATCTGACGTTAGCCTGATGGGTTTCCCTTTATAGGTGACCTTTTTCTCTCTAGCTGCCTTTAACACTCTTTCCTTGTCCTTGATCTTTGCCATTTTAATTATTATGTGTCTTGGTGTTGCCCTTCTTGGATCCTTTCTGTTGGGGGTTCTGTGTATTTCCGTGGTCTGTTTGATTACTTCCTCCCCCAGTGTGGGGAAGTTTTCAGCAATTATTTCTTCTAAGATACTTTCCATCTCTTTGCCTCTCTCTTCTTCTTCTGGGACCCCTATAATACGGATATTGCTCCTTTTAGATTGGTCACACAGTTCTCTTAATATTGTTTCATTCCTGGAGATCCTTTTGTCTCTCTCTATGTCAGCTTCCATGCGTTCCTGTTCTCTGATTTCAATTCCATCAATGGCCTCTTGCATTCTATCCATTCTGCTTATAAACCCTTCCAGAGTTTGTTTCATTTCTGCGATCTCCTTTCTGGCATCTGTGATCTCTTTCCGGACTTCATCCCATTTTTCTTGCGTATTTCTCTGCATCTCTGTCAGCATGTTTATGATTCTTATTTTGAATTCTTTGTCAGGAAGACTGGTTAGGTCTGTCTCCTTCTCTGGTGTTGTCTCTGTGATCTTTGTCTGCCTGTAGCTTTGCCTTTTCATGGTGATAGGAATAGTCTGCAGAACTGGGACTAGTGACGGCTGGAAGGACTTCCCTTCTTGTTGGTTTGTGGCCCTCCTCTCCTGGGAGAACAGCGGCCTCTAGTGGCTTGTGCTGCGCAGCTGCGCGCAGACAGGGTTTCTGCTTCCTGCCCGGCTGCTATGGAGTTAATCTCCGCTGTTGCTGTGGGCGTGGCCTGGCTCGGGCAGCTACTCCAAAATGGTGGAGTCGCGTTGGAGCAGGAGCTGCTGGGAGGCTATTTATCTCCGTAAGGGGCCTCCCTGCTCCCTGCAGCCCAGGGGTTAGGGTGCCCAGAGGTCCCGGATTCCCTACCTCTGGATTAAGTGGCCCGCCCTGCCCCTTTAAGACTTCCAAAAAGCACCCGCCAAAACAAAACAACGACCACAAAAAAAAAGAAGAAAAAAAATTTTTTTAATTAAAAAAAAAAAAAAAATTTTTATTTAAAAAAAAAAAAAAGGTGGTCGTTCGTTTTTCTTTATTCTCCGGTGCCAGCCTCAGGCCTCTGCTCACCGGTCTTTCTGCCCTGTTTCCCTAATATTGGGGTCCCTGTCCCTTTAAGACTTCCAAACAGCGCTCGCCAGAACAAAGCAGCAAAAAAGCAAAAAAAAAAAAATGGTCGCTCGCTTTTCTTATGTCCTCTGTCGCCCAGCCTCCAGTGCCTGCTCACTGTTCTTGCTGCCCCGTTTTCCCAGTATCGAGGGCCCTACACTCTGGCCCGGATGGCTGGGGCTGGGTGTTCGGCAGCCCTGGGCTCCGTCTCCCTCCCGCTCTGCCTGCTCTTCTCCCGCCGGGAGCTGGGGGGAGGGGCGCTCGGCTCCCGCGGGGCCGGGGCTTGTATCTTACCCCCTTCGCGAGGCGCTGGGTTCTCTCAGGTGTGGATGTGGTCTGGATATTGTCCTGTGTCCTCTGGTCTTTATTCTAGGAAGGGTTGTCTTTGTTATATTTTCATAGATATATGTTGTTTTGGGAGGAGATTTCCGCTGCTCTACTCACGCCGCCATCTTCCGCCCCACTGTCTAGAATACTCTTAAAGAGAGAAACTTTCTCTTATCAATTACTTGGTTAACTTGGTATATAGTTTGTACAGGAAAGGCAGGTTTCTTGTTTTATTTTTTGAGTATTGTGCAATCACAGATTTTAAATTCTTGGGTGTTTTTTAATTCATTCTTATTCATCAAGAGTTCCTCTTATGATCCTCAAATAGTACTATCTTTGGCCAATGGGAGTTTCTGTAGTTGGCTCCTGTGTTCTTTTTGATGTGACCTTAATAGTTTTTGATAGGTTCCTTGCTGTGTATCCTCTTTTCATGTATTCTTGTACTTAGAATGAGCCATTTCTGCAGAACTGTGGTTCCTTTTAGGGGGAAATAGTATTTTAAGGCTACAGTGTGGGCTCTGGGGTCTGTTTTTTATTTTCTCTCCCACTCTTTCAGAAATGGATTCTGCCTATCATGTCAGTCTGTTGATCCACAGTAAAAACTTTCTTTGCACACTTATCTCATACCTTTTGGTTATCATTTGCCACTTCACGCCTGTGCTTATTATCTTGTCCTTTACTCCCTGAAGAAAAAAGCCAAACTGAAGAATTCCCCAGGGATAGTTGATGGTTTGATACACCTTGATCATTAATATTGGCTTTTACAGAAGACTCTAGGCATTGGCTTCAGTCATGTCTTACCCAATAGTTTGTTCTACCCCTTGTTTAAATAACCAGAAGGTGAGAAATTCCTTATCTTATTGTGTCTCAGAACCTTTCAAACTGCAAGCTGTATTTTGAAAATATTGTTGGAGTCATTCATACCCATCTGTTTGAGTAAATAGTTGTTGAATTAAATTTTGTGCCTTCCTCTCTTGAAGTGTTTAAAGTAGAATATACTTAATCTCCCAGTCATTTACGTAATTTACCACTAATGCATTATTTTTGTAAGCTAAACATTTTTTAAAGCTTAGTGGTTTCCAGCAGATTTATGCAGTGGCATCCTAGATGGAACACAGCTATTGTGCTGTTTTGGGACTATGATAGTCTAAAATGAGTGTGTTTTAGCAGGTCTACTACTAGACTTATATTTAGCAATTCCTGTCTTTGCTTCTTGGAAGTTGATTTATGCCCATGTTGTGCTTCACAGAATACGCACTTAAGGCAAAAAATGCTCATTTTAAAGACAAGCTATAATGCACTTTTCAGAGGCTCCATTCAGCTTCAGTAATACTTTTTTGTTTTGTTGGTGAAACAAAGCTGTGTGCATTCACAGTCCAGCCAACACAGCCTCATGAAAGAATGAGTGAACAGTCCTGAAATTATTGTCATTCATGACATCCCTGAGAAATTAACCAGTGTCCTGGCCTCTGAAATTTTGGATACTCAGGCCCCCACCCCCTTGCCTTTATTTTTATTGTTTTTATAGGCAGTGGGCTTCATTTAATGGTTCCTCTGTATTAAAGAAAGTACAGTATTGTAGGGGTTTATTCCCTCCTCTTTCCACCCTGGGCATAGAGAACGGGTGAGGAGCCCTGTAATTCACAGGCAGTGCCCCGAGGTAAACTTGGTTTCACAAAGGGATATTTTCATTGTGGTCCTGTGGTTCCCTAATATACTGGAGGCTTCAGGAGGCAAGTGGTAAAAGCTACCAAAGAAAAAACTGGACTGGAGCCACTGACGTCATGTCAGTAAATCTGTTCAAGGAGCCCCGCTGAGCCGCGCCTGCCAGCCAGCCCCTGCACTTTGGCCTTGCCTGGTCAGCTTTCTCACTGCTTCCTCCATCCCGGCCTCCAGTCAACCAGCCTACAGTTCTGTTTTCTTTTCTCTCTTTCCCTCTGTGTGGCTGGGCTTGTACTGAAACCTGTAAACATTTTGAAAGCCACCCCTGAAACTGCTTCTGCGCTTAATGCCCTGTTGGAGGGCAAGGAATGCCCAAGGATCGGTGGGCCTTGGGAGGCACAAAAACTTCCCCTGTTGGAACTTCTCGATGATGAATGACCCCATGGGGGTGTCAGAGGGAGCAGCCAGAGGGGCCAGCTCCTGGCTGGACTTCTAGCGCGCTTTGCTCTTCAGTACTGGGGTGTGTGTGTGTGTGCATGCATATGTGTGTATATATATTTGTACATGTGTGTGCATGTTTGTGGTGGGGGAAAGAGAAGAATGGTCAGAGGATGGGTGGAAATGCCCAACTGCTGTTTTCTGTAGAGGGTAGTTTAAGAGAATGAGTTCCACTATGAATCCTTTATTACCCATTACTCATTGGTTAGCTTACCCTGAATTCTCCCTGGTTTACAGCTGTAACAGTTAAATCTAGAGCTAAATGCTTCTTTATGCCTTGGGTATTTAGAGTCACAACCTTAGATGTGCCTGAATTAAAATACTGCTATGTGAAATCTATTTTTACATCTAGGGTAATGACATCTAAAAATAAACCTTATCCCACCTGTTGTCCACTTTTGGGAAGTTTGAATGCTGTTAAGTCACAGCCCACGAATTAGGCTTTTGATCATGCCTTCAGATGTGAGGTCCATATTCCACTTTTCCTGGCATTGGTTTGATGTTTTCATTGTTTCATTAACCATTGTCCTCGTATTTATTTTGCTGTGAATATTCATTTGCAAATAAGAGCGAAGGATAGGTTCAGATTGGTTTTGATGTTTCTGAGTCCTGGGGTCAGAAACATATTAAAAGCAGTATCTTATCCATGAATCATTAGATGAGTCAGTTCCTGAAACCACTACAAGCCTCATAGTTCTTGGCTACAAGCAAAAGCAGGAAATCCAGGCTTCAATAACTTCCTTTCCCAGTCCTGGCTAGAGTCGCGTTGGTGGTTAGGTTCTGCTGCCTGCCTTTGTAAGCGGTAGAAAGATGTATGTCTGAGGAACAAAGGCACTTGAGTCAATTTACTGAAACTGTTTATAATTTGTGGTCTTGATCTGAATGTCAGGCAGCATTGGCATACCCCATTCAGCTGTGCAGCCCTGCGTAACTCAGCCAGGAAGGGCGGCAGGCCGGGCCACTGAAATGTCCCAGTAAATGCATGGCAAATGTTTCAAGGAGCTTTAGTGTTCCAGTGAATCCTAAAACTTGTGGGGTTGCAAGTAGACATTAGGCAGAAAGCTCTGGAGTCCATATGCATATCAAATTCTTTTGTTTTGTTGGCCCAGTTGAGAGAGAGAGAAAGAGAAAGAGAGAGTAAGAGATGGAGATGAGGAGAGGAGAGGAGAGGAGGGAGAGGGAGGAGAGAGAAAGAGAAAGAACACATGCGTGCCAGCCCGCCCGGAGCTCTGGTCTGTGTCTCGCTTTTGCTTGCAGTTTACTTCCCGACACACAGGGTTGATTTTTGGAGTTCTTTTTGCAGTGTTTCAGGCCAGTCTTACTGATTTCAAAATCAATTTGATAACTGTTTCATTAAACATTTTAAAAAGCAAGGGAGAGAAACACGAGGGGATTCTCCTCCCAATGTAATGGGTCTGCAACAACTCATATTTATCCTTCTCTTCTGTGAGCAGCCTCTGCTTGTTTGTGTTCCTAAGTCAGAGCAGACGTGGGTTGGTGTCTCTGCCTGTGTGGGGTTGATGCTCATGAGTGTTTTATAGTTTTCTTGTGAATTTATAGACTTTTTCAATCTTGAAAAAAATTAAAATTGAGTGTGATGCACTTTATCAACTCTTCTGTTCTTTTCCTAAGCTAACTGGCGTTAGCTAGCTATGTGAAAAAGGAACTGAAATTAGACTTTTTTCCCACTACAGGTTTATATGGAGTCACTGGAAATTCTGAAAGAAGTCTAAAAATAGAGTGAGTGGATGAACCCTGTGGAAAGACAAGGGAAAAGAAGGGAAAAAAGTGAAATGATGAGCACTTATATACTGATGCTGTCTTTTAAATTGAGCTTGTTTCCAATTCATAGCTGGTAATGACTCAGAAAGGTCAAATTCTATTTCAGCCTTTGTGAAGGATAAAATAAAAGCCAGTGCAAAAGTTTGCCTGCCTTTTTAATGAAGCATAGTTGATTCAGAGCACAGCCAGGCTGGTGAGGGCCACTTTGTTCTTTCTTGTCATTTGTATTTTGTGTTTGGGTAATTTTCTGTTCAGTTTCAGTCTAGACTAAAAGGTTCTGATAAGCTGTTGAGAAAGTTGGGCCCATTTTGATTTTGAGAGGTTTGACTGAGAGTCATAATACCTGATTTTTTGGTTTTCCAGATTTCAGGCTTGTTAAAAAAAAAAGCAGCAGAAAAACTCCAAACCCTTAGTTCTAGATGATTTTGTTAGGAAATCACTGAAAATATATTCCTTTCATTAACGGGTGAAGGGTTACTTGACTAGACTTAGAAGAGAGTTTTTCTCATGTTGTGAGCTACATACGCACTTATTTTTATTTGTCTTTCATTGATCAGAGAGTTGATTTCTTTCTAATGGAGATTTCAGGCTGGGAGTACACACTGAATGTTGAATTGCTTACCATCTCTGGACCAAGTTGTTCAGAGCCAGGGATTGATCATTAATTAAAATCAATGTCAATGGATTTGTAAGCCACCTTTAACAGATTATCTTATTAGCAACCACACAGAGCAACCTGTGATCTGTGAGGAATGTATTTGTTGCCCTAGGTAAAACAGACCCAGGCTGATACTCTTTGGGGCTAGTTTATGAAAGATCCAGTGGCTTTTGTAAGGAAGGGGCCTTGCTTAACCTTTACACTGAACAGATTCTTCCTATGGAAAATTATTTTTAGCACATTTGCCCCAGAGGGCTCCAGTCCTGTGTGTGTGTGTGTGTGTGTGTGTGTACATCTCCACAATGACTGCATCTCTTCTCCAACCTTTGCATCAATGATCTCAAGGATATTTTCATGTGTTGGCCAGGTTCTGTCTGTTTCTAAGCAAGATTCTTGACGGGAGCCTTCCTCTAAAGAGAAAAGGAGGGACCTGAAAAATTCCTATTTGGTAACAACAAAATGCTTTTTTTTCGTGTAACCCACAAGCAAGCTACAAAGAAGACATTTATATGTTATTTGAGGATCTGGCTGTATAGCTGTGCTCTCTTTGGAGTGAGGATAAGAAGATAAGATGGTACCTTTGGAAAACCTTGTGGCTTTAACAGAGGTCAGAGTACATTAAGCTCTTGTCATTTATATCATTATTTTTTGTAATTTTGCCAGACAGATAGATATCCTTTATAGTTAGACCAGCTCACCCACCTTCTCTCTCATATTTGGATCAAAGTAGAGCATCTGACCCAAGCTGAGTTAAACTCTCTCCCGAGTTTTAGGATTGAGATAGCAATCCTAGCTTGTCTTTGATACTCACACTATATAGTTCAGGGAAAAACTAACTGCAGAGTAGATATTTGACCCGTGGGTACAGAGAAGCATGGAATAAAAGTGCTTTGCAGACAGAAAAGAACAAAACATTTGTGAGAGGAGGAGAGAGACCTTGGGAATTGTCTCATTTCCGGATGTTTTTCCGTTTCCTGATTTCCATTTCCCATGAGGGCTGGCTGCATGTTCCCGATTTGGGGTCTTCTGATGGACCCTTGGCCTTATAATGAACCCATGTTGCCCTCTTTTTTTTTTTTCTGCCCTCCCTTAGGTTAGTGGGAGTGGGTTTCTGTTAATTAAAACCAAATGGTCTCTGGCCAACTAGTTTGCTGGGAAATAAGCCCTATGTGGTCATCTGGAGAGGCCCTACTTACCAGAGGCAGCCCAGGGTGGTAGTGCATGGCTTCTGCTCAGTCTGCTGTGCCAGGGCCACTGTCCTGGACTCTGTTCTCCAGTGTGGATTCACTCCGAGGGAACACACTGTGTTCCCTGGATGTTTAGCCAACTGGGTAGGAACAGTAAGGGTTACCCCCTAACCTGAGTCTCAGATGGAACATTTCAAGGCCTCACTTAGGTCTTTCTGCTGCCTGTTATGCCTCGTGGACTTAGGTTGTATGACGCTTGGTTCAAATATGGCAAGAAAGGAATTTTCCCAGTCATACCCTGGAGCACTGAGGAGGTTGGCTGAACACCTGGAAAGAGGCAAGCCAGGTGTGTCATTAGACCTGAGTATCCTGCCTTGTGGCTCCGTCGCTCACTCCCCCCCCTCGCATCTCTGATCAGTGCCGAAAGCATGCTCTCAGTGTTTTGGCAAAAGCTTCCGGATGATAAATCCAGCGTGTATAGTAGTGCACGTGCTTCAGGCTTCTTCTATCAGGGAATCTTCCTAATTCCTTGGATTTTATTAGCAAATAGCAAATGCCTCTCTTGAGGAGACCAATAAGATGTGTGCTCATGTGGGTGGTGACAGAAACCAAATGCCTGCTTCCTCCAGTGTTACCACAGTGGGGTGCAGGGTAGCAGTATAAATGAGCAGGAGGAAGATTTAGATGCGATGTAGCATTTAGAAATAACAAAATAGAAGTTGTTAAAAAAATTTGTTTTGGAAAACTCTTATCATGTACATTAACAGACCTAATATGTGGTATTTGTTGGGATCTTTTCAAATTTGAAGCTGTTTTTAGTTTAGGCTTGATATGACATGTTGTAGCTGTTTTGTGCATAAAGTTTAGATTCTATATTTAGAATGTGGAAACCTTGAGAGTTTCTTTTCCTTTAAATTGAAGGGGATGGGAAAGGGGGATGATTAGAAATTTATAGGGACATGCATGCAAGGTTCAGATTTAGACAGGTGTGTTCCCAAACGTCACATATGAAGTAAAAAGTAATGTTCCTCTGATGCTTACTTAGACAGGTGTGTTCCCAAACATCACATATGCAATAAAAGACAGCACATGTTCACATGGTGCTTTATAGTTTGCATAGTACTTTCAGTAGGTTAACTTGTTTATCCCTTACTGAGACTTGGTTTTTGTAAATTAGAAAATGGAATCCAAGAGATGAGGAAGCTTACCCAGGATCGTACAGCCAGTGAGTGGTTAGACAGTGACCAGGCGGGTAAGCCAGACCTGAGATGCCATTTAACTGTGCTCCTGGTGGGCCTTCCCTGTCCTCAGTCCCTTCTGTCAGGCTTCGCTGTGGGAGGAGACTGTGTTAGGACAAGGCTGCAGGAGGGTGACATGGGGGTGGTGGGAGGGAGAGCAGGTAGGGGGTTAAAGGAATCATTTTAAACCAGCGGTTTAGATAGGTCTCTCTGCAGTATTCAGAGCACGGAGAGAGCAGGAAGGCACTCAGATGATCTCGTCCACTGGATTTCAAACCAGTCTGAATATCTTTGTCACTGAGGGAGTTTAAAAAAACACTGATTCCCGCTGGTCACCCTGGATCTTCTAGATCAGAATGGCCAGTGGCAAAGCTGGGGTGAATCCCAGGTGGTTTTTAGGAAGGATCCAAGTACCACTCAGTTCTAGCCCCATTTCTTATTTAACTAGAAATGATCCTTAAAATTTAGCTACTTGGCATCTCCAGGAGCTTGTTAGAAATGTAGAATCTGAGACTCCCATGCCAGACCTACTGAATTAGGTACTTCATTTGAACAAGATTCCAAGTGACTGCACATTAAAATTTGAGAAGCACTGCTGATACCTCAGGAAAACTTCAGGGGACTGTTGGGTGGGGCAATCACACGTACTGTTTTTAGGTTTGTCATGTGCCTTTGGAGTTGTCATATAACTTCCATGCAGAAACTAATCTCAAATCAGGTTTATCAACTCTTCCTTTATGGTTTCTAGGTTTTTCATTCGCATGGAAAAGACTATCTTACTCTGAAATTATGGGGAAAAAAATGTCTTCCAGTTAAAAAACATGATGTAATATACTTTAAATAGTTGAATGTGTCTGGAAGTTATTTGGTATGGTGTAAAGAGTGAGGTAGGGATATAGACCTTTTTACATAATGGTTGGCTTTTCTCAACACTATTCATTGAATCTTTCCCCCCTGGATCCATTCACTAAATTTGTATATGTCCCATTATCTATCTTGAGCTTTACTGTAGTTCTGTAACGGGTTTTGACATCTAGTATAGCTACTCAGTTCTCATTACTCTCCTTTTTAAGATTTTTTTCCTGGCTTTTCTCACAGGTTAGTTTTAGAAATACCATCTCTGTTCAAAAACAGTTAAAAAATTTTTTCAGAAACTATTGGGGTTTCATTACATTTATAGATGAGTTTAACCTCCTATTTTTTCTAATATTTTTATCTTTTCTAAATTACATATACTACTCATTCAGAACATTTTCAGTAACAGTCACAGCCTTTGTAACAGATATTTTGAAAGTTACAGGATTATATCTTCTGTAGGGTTTTGTCTTCACAGACTCTCCCTAGCCAGCCGGACCTTCCTACCTGACCTAGAGAACTCTCTAGCCTACCTCCCCCTAGCCTATCCAGACCCTTTTAGCTCATCCTTTCCAATAGGGTGTCTGTTCCCTGTCCTTCCCAGGAGGCGGGAATAACAAGCCCAGCTGTTTGTTATTCTGAATGACTGAAGCCTGCTGTTCATTTCCCTCCCTAAAGTTAGTTATCTGACTTACCTGCTAGATTGTAAGCCCCACAAGGGAAGGCTCCATGTCTGTTTTATTTGTCAGTGTAATTGCTCAGTGTTTAGAAGTTCCCTGGCAGTGGGTGCTCAATAAGTATTTGTAGGTACATTGGAATAAATCGCACCCCAGTAACCAGAGCTTCTGGCCCTCTAGTTGAACATTAGCTTTGTGTATAATTGTCTGCACTTGGGTCCCAGGAGGAATTCACAGCCCACAATTTGAGAAGTTACTGAGATAGATTAAAGTGAATGTGTGGTCTTTTGGGGGAAGCATTAGCTATCTACCACTGGTTTGAGGACAGGCCTGGGAGTTTAGTTTTTGAAAGTCGACAAAGTGGTATGAATTTAATATGAAGAATAGAGGTGGATGACGATGGCTGTGTAGTGCAGGTCTTGTCACGTAGCAGGTCCTTTGGTAAATAAGGTTCTGATTAAGATTCTCCCACTCTGGGTTTTAGCAGCATCTCCCTTTTAAATCATTATGGTTATGTTAGTTTTTTTTAGCTAGGGAAAATGAAATATTGCTGCAAAGAACTTTGGACCTTTTTTAAAATTAAGGTATCATTGAAATACACTCTTATGAAGGTTTGACAAGAAAAACAATGTGGTTACTACATTCACCTGTATTATCAAGTCCCCCCATACCCCACTGCAGTCACTGTCCATGAGTGTAGTAAGATGCCACAGAGTCACTACTTGTCTTCTCTGTGCTACACTCTCTTCCCCGTGACCCCACCACACCATGTGTACTAATCATAATACCCTTTAATCCCCTTCTCCCTCCTTCCTCACCCACCCTTCCCCAACCTTCCCCTTTGGTAACTGCTAGTCCCTTCTTAGAGTCTGTGAGTCTGCTGTTGTTTTATTCTTTCAGTTTTGCTTCATTGTTATACTCCACAAATGAAGAAAATCGTTTGTATTTGTCTTTTTCTGCCTGATTTATTTCACTGAGCATAATACTCTCTAGCTCCGTCCATGTTGTTGCAAATGGTAGGATTTGTTTCTTTCTTATGGCTGAATAGTATTCCATTGTGTATATGTACCACATCTTCTTTATCCATTCATCTATTGATGGACACTTAGGTTGCTTCCATGTCTTGGCTATTGTAAATAGCACTGCAGTAAACATAGGGGTACATATGTCCTTTTTAACCTGAGAACTTGTTTTCTTTGGGTAAATTCCTAGGAGTGGAATTCCTGGGTCGAATGGTATTTCTATTTTTAATTTTTTGAGGAACCTCCATATTGCTTTCCACAATGGTTGAACTAGTTTACATTCCCATCAGCAGTGTAGGAGGGTTCCCCTTTCTCTGCCTCCCTCACCAGCATTTATAACTTTGGACCTTTTTTCTATTATTAAAAATCTCTTAGAGAAATTAATGTCACCCATTTATTAAACTCTTTCATTTTAGGAACAGATACCTAACTTGTGAGCTCCTTATATTGGACAGGAACAGAATCTTCTTTTTTAATATCCAGGTGCTTGAAAAATGCTCACGTCATGAGAGAAACAATATTGTAAAATATACAATGATTTTAAAATTATTAAAGAAAAGAAGTGCTGTTTTATCTGTGGAGTGCATGGAAATAAGTTTTGCATATACTTCAGTTCCTGCTAGTATTCTTAAAAGTCACACCAATCTTAGGAGCTTTTCTTCCTATGATACAAGAATTTCTAGAAATTGTATTTCTTGACTCACATTTATTTTCCTTTACTCTGAGATGAGAAGCCTGGAATATTTGGATGGAGTTGAGAACTCCAATAGTAATTGAGACCTGTAACACTTTTGGTGCCAAGGGGCTTAGTTTTGTAGATTGTAAAGTACTTCAGTTGATTGTTTCTGCAGTACATATTATTTTGAAAACAATCACAGTAGCTCCACAGCATGGTTCTGTAGCCATCCCCCTGAGCTTTAACTGATGGTCAGAGAGAGACCGTCATCCATTTCTGGAGGAGGACAAAGCAGGGAGTCTCTTTGTCTCCAGCGCGGGCCTCTCCTGTAGCTCAGCTTTTGAGCAAAAGCATAGCAGTCTCCCACTGGTGACCCTGTTGTTGCCCTGCCCCCTTTGAATTTGTGTTTGCTTCTTCATGTGTACAGTGTACACTATTTGAAGAGTGTGTCTAAATGTGTTTTCTTTAATAAAACTGCATTTATCCTTGTAAGGACAAATTGTGTTCTTAGAGAACACTGGGAACTGTTTGCTTAGATTTTTTTTTCTTTCTTTAAATAAAGGCTTCCCCCAGTTTATCAAACTTTAAAACTGTTGAAAGTCAGCTGAAAAAGTTGGTTGAAGGGAGAAGGCACTCTTCTGAAGTGTTTTGAATTTAGTTAACTGTATTTTGGAATGATAAGGGCTTTTTTACATTTCCAGAACCTGTATCAAACAAGACAAAACTGTAAAACAAAATACAACTAACATCTCAAACCTAAATTAGGCCTGTCTTTTGATCTGGGAAATCAGATGTTTGGTAAACCAACCTGAGAGGCTTGAATGAGTGAGGTGCTGCTTTGTAGCAAGTCTTTTGAGGAAGGGGGAAAGTTGAGTAATTGGAGCGGGTGACGTCTGCGACATCTGCGGGTTCTTACTGTCTTTGGATTCCAAGAGACTGTATAAAATGTCAGTTTCTTATGCCAGGGTCTGTTGGATGATGGGGGTTCAGAGAAGAATGAGGTCTCCAGGCTAGTTCAAGGAACCTGAAGGGACTTGAGGGTGGTGGGAGAGCGAGTTGTGGTAAGGAGACCCTTTCCTTCTGCCTTGGTGAGTCATGTGATGCCGGCACGGGGGTCTGCACGAAAAGAGACTCGTGGCTGGGGTCCTGAGTTCCTACCAAAGCTAAAATAAAACTTACAAAGAGAATGTGAGCTGCTGATTTTGTGGTCTCCTATGTAGACCACACTCAACATAAAAAAGATGAGTTTGTGTGAGAAATCTTATCCAACGAGTGACAACATAATGTGAAATGTAAACAGACATTTGGTTGTAGTGGAAGGCAAACCCCAGAGGGCTAGTTTTCTCATCCTTACCTTTCTTTGACTGTCTCCAGACCCCTTCTTTTGATCTGGAGAGCTTGTGGGGAGGTAGAGCCACTGGTTCTCCTGTCGTCTCCTCCCCCTGGAATGGTGAAGTCTGCTGTCGGCCCTGGGGGCTGCCTCCCCGTCTGCCCCTTGGACTAGACCCTTTGTGTGTTGTACCCAGTGCTGGGGTGGCCTCCAGTGTCAGTGGTCCTGGGGGTACCAGCCTGCAGTTGTGCCTGGCAAGGTTGGAGCCCCTGACCGTGGGTCTTACTGTCTGGGAACATCGCGGACAAGGTCAGGCACCCTCACTGACTAGCTCTTTGTTATAATGCCCTCTTCGGCTTCCTGCCTGCTCTCTGTGCAGTGTTTGATGTCTTCCTGCCCTGTGGCCAAGCCCCCTCATCACAGTGCTGAGAGTAGACGGGGTAAGGGTTGTTAGCCGCGTTTTAGAGATGGGACATTTGAGGCTCAGATGCGTCCCTGGCTGTGTAGGGAGCAGACCCAGCAGGGACACCCCGGGTCTTTGTCAGGTGCTTCCATGCTGAGCGGCACCCCCGCCAGCACTGACTGTCTTCCAGGCTGCGAGCCTCCGTGAAGCTCTCTCTCTCAGAGTGGTTGCTTCCCCTCCATTCCTCTTGAAGCTACTACCCCATCTTGTCTGGATTCTGCAACCCTCTCTGAAACACTCCCCACCTCAGAGTGTCCCGTCTGGGTCATTAGGTGCTACATCTTCACCATCATTCTTAGGTCATACTTCTACAGCAGTTCTTCAGGGTGACATTATACTCATTGCTTTGCAATTCCCTTAATTTTCACAATCATTCTGTGAAGTGGGTGTAGGGAGTATTGTCATCCCCATATAGTAGACGAGGAAGTGGAGGCACAGAGAAACTGAGTATCTTGTCCAAATTAAGGTGTACCTTAATTTGAGGTGTCCTTCCTTTTTCCCTCCTTTGTCCATGTCAGAGCGGGGATTCAAGCCCAGACTGGCTGGCTCCAGGGGCTCTTCTCTGCGCACCTGATCCCATACTCTGATTTCTCAAAAGCCACCTCCTCCCTACCTGCCTCTTCACCCAACCAACGAGCACATCCCCAGCCTGGTTACAAGCCCCGGCAGGGTGGTCTCAGTGTATCTTTCTAGCCTGACACCCTGTAAGGTAACCTGCCTGCAAGTTGGGTTCTCATCATTTCCCAAATGTGCTTCATGCCATTCGCTCTACCAGGAAGGCTTCCCTTGGTAGAAAAGGAGGGCTTTGGTTCTTGGCTCTGCCATGAACACAGTGATGTGTGTGATATTGTGCAAGGCTCTCAATACTTGTGGAGCCTGTGTTTCCCTACCCAGTCCTTGGGGATAATGGCATGTAGCACACTGGTGTTGGGAGACTTGAATGAGGCATAGCAAGTGCTCAAAAAGGGTACCGTCTTTTCCATTCGTTTGTGGAGAAAACCTTGTTTTTCCTGCAGCTACCTTCTTCAGGATGTTTTCTCCAGCCTCCTCTTCTTTCAGAAGAGCACCTTCCCTTCCTTTGGCTTAACAGGTCTTAACAGTACTTTCACAGTACCTTAATTTGAGGTGTCCTTCCTTTTTCCCTCCTGAACCATCAGCTCTTTCAAGATATGAGCTGTGGCTGTGCACCTTTGTATTCTCCACAGTGCTATGCATGTAATAGGCATTAAGAATATATCGGTGGAGTGAGTGAATTTGGGCCAAGGGGATTCAGTTCTTGGATCCCTTTGAGAGCTGGGTAAGCATTGTCCAGCATGAGCTGACCTGCAGGAGCAGCCATCTATTGTGTAGATTCTACTCTTCATTAAAATTCTTCCTTGTTATATGTAGAGATTCCTTCCCTCCTTTCAAACCCAGCCTCATGGGGTTAGTGCAGAGTTGCCCAGCAGTCTTCTAAGCAAATTGGTTAAAACCCCAGGTCCCCTGGAAGCAGAGTAGCCCTGGGTGTGCTTTTAAAAAAAACGGCATATGTTTTAGAGCACAGAAAGAGATATGTTAGAAGAACTGGACTGACAAGTCAGAGGCATGGTTTACATTTATCTTCTAGTGTGGCCTCACTGGCCCTGCGGTGGTTGGGTCTGGGAGCTCCCTACCAATCACCTAGACCAGAGGAGCAGGATGTGTGTATGGGACAAGCTTCCTATCAAGCATAGGGAGAAAGCATTGTGGCCAGTGAGTTTGGTAGGTGGAATTTGCTGGAGGAGCCACTCTTTCTCCTCTGAGAAGTGACAGATGATTGATATGTCTAAGACCAGGTGACCCTAATGGTATTCACTGTACTGATGAGAGCGTTTTAGTGCTCTCTTCCAACTTCCTGGCCAGCGACTCCCACCCAGTATTCCTCTGGTTCAGCCACACTCAACTGTCTTGTCTGCTTCTACATCTTCTCTCCCACCTGCATCTATCTGGGATACACTTTTGCTGTTGTCCAGCACTTGCTTCTTCTAAAGAGAAGAAAGTAAACCATTTCACAGGAGCCTTCCCAGCTCCTATAGTGTAACTAAGCCAGCCTTCCTTTCCCTTAGTCTCTGTAGTGTTATGCTGTGTCAACATTAATCACATTGTCCTCTGTGTGTTGGATTTACCCATTCTCTCCCTCTGAGCCCCTTGAGGGCAGGAACTGGATCCTCTCTTTGTATCCTGTCTGGCACACAGAAGTGAAGCTCAAAATGTGCTTGCACAAGTCAGAATGTTTGGATGTGATAATAATAGCTAACATTTGCCAAGTGCTTTAATTGTTTTATTTAGAGAAGTGAAGTCCTGGTCCTGGTCACTCATTTTTGATATCTTCAAGTTACCTTTAAGAGTATTTCAGTGCTCTCCAAAATAAAATAAAACTAAATTTATGTTAATGAGAACATATGCCATACATTTGGTCAGGTCTTTGCCTTGCAAAGTAGATATCCAGTGGTTGTGAGTGAGGGCAAAGAGCCTCCATCCTCCAGGAAGGAAAGAAAGGTGGAGTGGACTAACCTTCCACACTTGTTGTGGAAGCTGAACTTGTTGTTTGGCTTGAGGGTTGAGGTAGGAGCTAAGCTGACAGAAGCTCTCTGGGAATCTGTATATCTCCTTTCTAGTAATTTCCGTTTTTGAGAACCAGCAAGTTGTCTTCTCACATTTTTCTAGACCCCAAGTTTTTACTCTGTTCTTCACAATCTTAGAATTCTACCACCAAGTTTCAATCAACATGGAAAGTACACTCACAGCTTTCCAGTCTTCTGTGACAGTAATTGGTGCCATCCTAGAGTGGTGAGTAGAGAGAAGAACCCATATGCTCACCCTGGGTGACGAAGCTCCAAGGCTGGCTTACTCATGCTCTTACCGTCCACCTCAGAGGAAGTGTGGATCATGCACTTGTCAACATTTTGCTTGTATTTGTATGTGTTTATCCAGGCAAATGTGAGAAAGACCAATTTTTTCAAACACTTGACATGTACAGAAGTAGAGAAAATTTTATCTTCTATCATGAGCACACTGGCAGAACAATACCAAAATGCTGAGCTGTTACCAAAAGTTGATGTTGTATATCCAAAATCTGCTTATTCAGTAGGTAACCTTTGCCAGTGGTGCTCTACATGTGATACACAATGTGCATATTATACTAAGATGTCGTCTTTTTATTTGAGTATCCAAGTTTTGTGGGACAATAAAAGGATATAACATATACCTAATTGGAACCCCAGAAGGAGAAGAAAGAGAAAACCACCAAGATTAAATATTTGCGGAAACAAGTGACTATGAATCTTCCAAAATTACTGACCAGCACCATACCAAGTGTTTAGGAAACTTATGGTTGTTATGATGTGGATCATAATTCTTAGGAGTTTACTTTTTCATAAACATTTATTGGCCACTCAAGGAAAGGTTGAGCTACAAATATTTTATATGAGGTGATAAATCACTTTTTTACACTGGTTGACAAAAAACTCCATTGCCTAAACCTCTCAAATATAATCTGGTTGCCCTCGCTTGTATAACTTACTGAAACTTTTAAAATAAATTGAATGAGCTCCATCAGACAATATGGGCTGTACTCTCACCGTGCTCGTTTATTAACGGCTTGTAGAATGTCCATGATGAAATCGAAACTTAGTTTGAACTTAATGTGCAAAACAAAATAAATTTGACTCTTTTGAAATTTTGCGTAAATATCTGTCAGAGCCTGGTACCAAGCATCTGGGGATTTTTAGAGCTGATCTCATTGAACATTGAATTATGTTCTGAGATAGGTTTTAATAGTGTTTTCCTCCAGAAATAAAAGCTTAAACTGACCAGTGAAACCAGTCTTCAGCTCCCTCTGGGTTGAACATTTCTTAATCAGAAATGTTGCCCAACTTAAAAAGAAAAATTTTGTATTGTTCTACCTTCAGGTTTCTGAGTTAGTTTAATTGAATGGATTCCTGAGGCTGCAAGTAAAAGCTATTTGTAAATTGGGATTTTCTGGATATTTTAGGCAAAATAAAAGAGAAATGTATTAGATGCTTCATCTGTGATTAAAATTGATGTTCATGAGGACAGCTTCACTGTTGTATTTATAATAAGTAGATACTATAAATAATTAAAAAATGCTGATACTCCTTTTTATTTGTCTGTTTTATATAATGGGGCTATGTGTAAAGTTTCCTCTTCAAGATGGTGATTTTTCTGTTAAAAGTCATTGCATAGCTATTTCTAAGGCTGACAGTGGTTCTAGGCTGCAGCCTGCCATGTTGAATTGGAAAGAGGTCATTGAGCTTTTTTCCTGCCTGCTCCTTCTAGAATCCTCAAGATCCTCTGTTATGGCTGGATCATATGTTACACTCTTGATGCACGAGTCCTGCAGTTCGTGAACACTCCACACTTGAGTGGGAGGGTCAGCCTGGCTGACTCCCTTTGGAGTAGTGGTGGTCCCAGTCAGATCTCCTCAGGCTTTTCATGATAGTCTTCATTTCCTGGAGAAGAACAGGTGCCATCCCCATTTTATACTGATAGCAAAACAAACTGAGAAAGGCAGGTGACTGGTCCAAGGTCATTTTGTGACCTCGACCCCCACACTCTTCACCATGCGATGTTACACTTGCTTTGCCTTGGAGGAGAATTTTGGTTTGGAAAATTTTCTTCAAATTGTTGGTTAGTTGAAGATTTTTCCAGAAAGCTTAAGTAAGGAAGGGAAAGAAAAAATTTGTGGCACTTTTTTAGCAGAAGTGTAATGCCAACAGAAGGCTTGTTTACTTGTGGTGCTGTGGGTGTGTGACGGATGTTTGTCTCACTCTCTGTGGAGGAAAGCAATGGATGTGTGCTTTTAAAAACACTGGACCCCAAGACCTAGCATCACCCTCCCACTCCTCATGTTTTTTGCTTTGGTGGCTGGCCAGCTGTCTGCCAAAAACCAAATCCATCCCCCCAAGGATGTGAGAGAGCTGTCTGCAATCAGGCCATTCAGGGCACATAATCAGATGCAATGATGGCACTTGAACTAGTTTTCACAAAGTCTGTGCACCAGAACTTAACCACGACTCACAGGTGACCTTCTCAAACTTAGCTACTCACTCAAAGATGTGCTCTCTGTGCTTTATTTATTCTTACTGTGTTTGCACTTCTAACCTGCTTCATTTCTGCTCCTCTAAATTTATGGCTTTAAAGTAGAGAGGGGGCATTTGCAAGAGAAAGAAGGTGATAGCTGATAATATGCGAAGAGTGAATGCAATAGTAAGCATGTTTAAAACACACAGTACACCTGGAGGCTTCAGCCCTCATCGCCTTGTTCCAGTGATCAGCGCTGTCATCTGGCACAGGGGAATGCTGGGCGTTCAGAATGTGGCTGCGATCCTTAGGAGGCATCATACTTCTGTCCAGTGAGCTTTAAGAAGACAGGGAAGAATTGTAGAAATATTTTTCAAAAAATTAGAGAAAAATTTTTAATGTTGATTATGGATCAGTATTCATACTGAAGGTGTATTAGTGAAGAACAGTTTTTCTCAGATACTGGTGACTTGAAATCTTATGCTACACTGACTGGCAGCAGTGGGGTTTATTTTAAACAACTTTGTTTTCTATTGTTAAAACGTGTACCCTTGGCCCTAGCTCTGCTCTCTCAGTTCCCCAAGTCCCTTATAAGACAAGAACGATAACTGGGGATACACATCTCGGCTCCCACAGCAGCTCATTCACAGGGGTCTGTCTTGCACGAGCTGCAGGCTCTCTGCCGCCAGGCTCCCTACCTGTGATCTCTGCTTCGCGGTCGGAGCCCGCAGCTCAGGACCTCTGTGGAGCAGCCATCTTCATATTTGGGGTCTGTGCTATTACACGTGCTTCCAGGGCAGCCCCGAGCTGACTCATGTAAGGCTCTTGAGCCCTGGGCGAGAGTAGAACCATGTTTGTTTCTCTTGAAGAGGCAGCACTGGTGAAGTGGGTGCAGATTAGTGCCAAGGACAGAGTTTGGGTCAGAGACTTCATCTTCCTGAAGGTATTAAAACTCCATTGATCAAAACACCGTTGATTGAGCTGGGGGAGGGGAAATTTTTATGTTACTGGCAGGAGTCCAAATTGTACAGTTTTTCTGAGGGGCATTTTGATAGTAGGGATTAAAATGTCTAATGTGCCATATGTACTCCATGAACCAGCATTTCTACTTCACAGAATTTATCCTGAGGAAGGAATTGTGTAAGTATATGTAAGAATGTCCCTCCCGGTACTGTGTTATGTAGTGACAAACTAGGTCTTTAAACCATGCATTCCTTGGTAGAGTAATAGTTAAATAAACTCCAGTAAAACCATAGAGTGAATAATGTAAAGCTGTTGAAAATGATGAGGTCAACTTATGTATTGTTATGGAATAACAGCAAAAAATTCTGTGAGGAAGTTAGGTCATAGCTCAGTATGTACCATGTGATCCTGTTTTCAATGTAAGTACGTTTGTGTATAAAATGAGTATTATGTAATGTTTTGTATGAATTTTGAGAGTAAGAATGTGCATCAAATACTAATAGTGATCATATATTTAGGATTTAGGTTTACATAAGAGCTCTCATTTTCTGCCTCATTTCTGTACTGTTTGAACTGTTTATAAATGGGAAATCAGAAAAATTAGATATTTACTGTTTAGAAGACCAACTAGCATGGACCGTTTTTTGAGGTCTTCTAGATCTTCAACTTGCTGGAAGCTTTCTGATTTCCCTTTTTAAAAGGGAGCTTTTTATAGCTTTTAAAAGTTCAGTACTGCAGCACATCTTTTTTTCCCCCTCTTCTTAAACTTGTGCAACAGTAATAAGCAAGAAGTAATAAATAATCAATACTTCTGTTAACAACAAAATAAAAGGAATGGAATTGTGTTTTTGTCCCTGAAAATGATGTGGCAAACGTCAGTGGTATCCCCCCGTGTGCCAGGTACAAGGATGAATGGGCACGGCTCCTTGTTCTTCACAGAGTTTGGCTGCTCAGTGCTGATAAACCCAGTGGTAGGTGCTAGTAGAGGGCAGCACAGTGTACACAGTGAGAATACAATGATTCCAGTGATTTATTCATTCAGTAAAGAGTAAGCTGCCCATCTGGCCAGGCACTGTTTTGGACACTGGGGACAGTCAAGAACAAGGCAGGTAAGATCCTGTTCTCATAGAGCTAGTGTGCAGCAGGAGAGAGAAACAGACATTTCATGAGCATAACTTGGCAGTGACAAGAGTAGAGGCAATGATCGGTGAGGCAGTTGTGCTCCGTGAGCTTGAGAGCAGTAGCCCTTAGGGAGGAGGAAGGCTCATGTGCGGGAGGGAAGAGGGTGCATGTAAGAAGGGTGTGGGAGAGGTGGCGGTAGCATTCCAGACAGAGGCCCCAGCTGGTCCAGAGGCACAGCGATAGGGAATGGCTTATAAGTCTGGGAAACTGCAGCCGATCTGTATCAGGAGCGAGCCTGCAACTGTGTTTCTCGCCGTGACAGTCATGTTGAGGAGTCTGGGTTGTGTCTGTGGGTGACTGGCTGCCTGCAGGGTTTTAGTTGGGAAGAAATGTGATTGGATTGGTGGCTTAGTTTCCTCTGTCTCTGAGACTGGCTGAAAGGGAAAGAGGCATGGTCTCAGGGTATGAGTAGTGGCTCAGGAAGAGGTGGCCAGGCTGTGTCAAGAGGTTGGAAGGAAGAAGGTAGTAGTAGTGTGTGCAGGCTGGTGATGATAAGCCACTGAAACCCTGAGGAGAACAGGACCTGGAAGAATTGATGTAGTCACCAACTGTTCATTCGAATCCAGGTTTGTCTGATGCCACCTGAGAAGTCACCAATGGCCCCCTGCAGCCAAGCCCTGGCCTTCCCTGAGCTCAGCTGCTCTCTGGCCTCCAGGATACTGCAGACCGTGGAACCCCCCAGAAATCAGAGAGACCCTTTGTGCGGGGCTGGGGGAATCAGCTGGCAGGGCTGAGGCCTGAAGGCTGGGCGGGTCCTCTGGGAACACCCACCTCACCCTTCAGTGTCCCCTCTCCCATGTCTGGAGGGGCATGAGATGCACCTTTGCATCCGCTCTCCTAACTTGTCCCCTGAAGACTGTGAACAGGCCCTTTACCCTCTCAGGTTTTACTGAGGATGACTGCAAGGAAACTGATGAAGCCAGGGTGACAGATGACAGAAGGTGAAATAGCAGAGAGAGCAAGGGAACAAATCAACACAGAAATGGCGGCAGGGTGGGTCCCTCTCAAGGGTCTCCTCTAGGAGTCCGGCTTCCTCATCTGTCACTCCCTGGGGCTGAATATTCCAATCCTTCCTCTGCTCAGCTCTCCTCCAGGTCTCCGCTCTCTCTTTCTCCACCTAAGCCCCTCAGCCTGGTTCTGGGCCTCTGGGCATGATGAAGGCCGTCTGTGCTAAAGGTGGAGTGTCCGCTGCCAGGCCCACCTGGCAACTTACATCTTTGAAGGGCCACTCTGTGTAACAGCCCTACATAGGAGCAGTCTTCTTAAATTATTTATTGGAATCCTTCATAAAACCTCCCACCCACCTGCCCATGTATCCTACCCATCCATTCTTCTTCCTTCCCTCCCTCCCTCCCTCCAATAATTTGACCTCCTTATTGGAGAAAATCCCTGTTCCGAGCCCTCAGATGTCAAGGGGGGCTCTCCGTCCTACCACTCTGACCTGGAACCATTGCTGGCACTGCTGCCTGCTCTGAGACCCATTGGCTTTCTCTGTACCCACACACCTTCAGTTGATGCTTCTGTGTGGATGACTCCCATCCCAGCTCTGCTACTTCCTGACTGGCCTTGGGCAAGTTGCCTAAACTCTGCCTCACTGTCCTCAGTTGGTAATAGTAATATATGGGAATAGTAATATACTTATCTCAGAGGTTGCTTTGAAGATGAGATGAAATGCATGTAAAATACTTGGTACATTGGCTAGAATATGATTAAGCACTAAAATGTTAATTACCACCACCATCACCATCACTGCCATTAGTATTATGGCTGTCACCACCATCCTTTCTGCCCTTGGGAAACAGATCAGTCACATGGGAATACTAGGGGAAAAGTAAAATGAGGGACCAGGTTTTTATCTGGGCAAGAATAAATCAAATCCAGTAGCTTAGGGTTGATTATGCAGGTATCAGACAGCAGTTCTGAATTGACAATAATTGAGGGGTACCTACTGGGAAGACTTCATGAGGGGAGTAAGTCTCAATACTTGGACCTGAACTGACAAGGAGAAGAAGCACCCAGCTTGGACCCAAACTGAATTGGGAAGGTCTTGGCCTTTCTGTCTAGTCAGAGGGTTCTCAAGTTGGGGGCCATGTATTTCTTAGGGGTGGGGAGAGGGGGCTGTGTAGGTGATCTTAGGGTTCGCATATG
Organism: Manis pentadactyla; assembly: GCF_030020395.1. Taxonomy (NCBI): domain Eukaryota; kingdom Metazoa; phylum Chordata; class Mammalia; order Pholidota; family Manidae; genus Manis; species Manis pentadactyla. The sequence continues at coordinate 52,640,094 of NC_080027.1, forward strand.
ATATGTACAGCAAGGATTGTTGATAGGCTCATTTAATGCAGTGTGTTGTCTAAAGTTAAGCCTGCGTGTTTTTAGATACACTTAGATTAAGATGTTTAAATGCAAATTCACTTAAAAACATTACTGGGAGTTGTAGTCTCTTGGCTCTTAGGTGTTGGATACTGAAAGTGGGACGTTATTAGGTGGGTGGTCTCTAGAATGTTTGATGTTGAAAGGGGTTCCCCAACTTGCAAAAGTCGATAACCACAGATTGTGCCTAATAAAACAGAAAATTCATACTGGTAGCATTCTAGCTCATGTAATGTAGCTGAAGGCTTTTAGTTGCAAGGAACAGACCAACTCAAATTGACTTTACAATAAGGAGCTCTTTATAGGGCTAGAAGGCCAGAGGTGCAGCAATCCCACAGTTGGTTAGCTCAGCGGCTCAGTGACCTCATCGAGGCCTGGTTCTTTCCATTTGTCACTGTGCCATCCTTTGAACATCAGTTCCCTTCTCTGACAGTCAGCAAATGGTTGCAGCAACTCTAGACATCCTATCACCACACTAATGCCCAGTCTTTGTTCTGTCAGAAAGGACAGAAGGTACAGGTGGGGAGGCAGGAGAAAACTCTTAAGCTAGTGTCCAGAGGCTGTTCTCCAGCCAGTCTGGTCAAAGAGAACAGAAACCACCTAGGCAGCTGGCCCCAGAGAGGCTCAGGGAGCTAGAAGTGGGAAGGTCTGAATAGAAACTATACACATATTCCTGTCCCCAGCAGCTTCGGTCTGGTCTGCTTCCAGATGGTGCTCTGGACAGAGGCTGACTGCATCTGTGACCCTTTTAAATGAGAGCACATGTGTTGCTGGCAACAGCACAAAAGGTAAAATAGAGAACAAGACAGGCATGGCCTCCTCTCTCATTCATTTGTTTATTCACTCATCCCTGTAGTACCTTCTGGGACTGCCATAACAATATCATGGATTGGGTTGTTTAAACAAATGAATCTTATAGTTCTGGAGGCTGGAAGGCCAAGATCAAGGTGCGGGAAGGCTTGTTTTTTTTCCTGGGGACCCTCTCCTTGGCTTGCAGATGGTTGCCTTCTCACTGTGTCCTCACCTGGTTCCCTCTGTGCATACGCCCTTGGCGTGTCTGTGTGTCCAGATTCCTTTTGTAGAGACTGCAGTCATACTGGATTAGGGCCCACATTGTGACCTCATTTTACCTTAATTTTCTCTTTAAAGAGCTCATTTCCAAATTCCATCACATTCTGAGATACTGGGGATTAGGGCTTTGTGAATTTGAGGGTGAGGGGGAGCACAATTCAGCTGATGATAATCCCAGTTATCTGTTCAGTGCCAAAATGTGCCAGGCACTGTCCTAGGTGCTTGGTATATAGCTGTGACTAAAGCAGACAAAACTCCCTGCCCATATGGTGCTTATTACCTCGGGGCAGGGGGCTTTAGTAGTCTTTGGTCAGCAATTCTGGCTTCTGTTTAGGACCATATAATAACATAGTCTGATTTCAGCACCTCCCTCCCCCAAACTCCTTGGTACTTCAAATTGTATGCCCTGGAGTGAGTCCTTCATCAGAGACAAAACCTGGTGGTGGAAACACCTTGTGATCTGGTGTAACCAGCCGAACAGGTGTGGGGAAGACATCCTTTCCAGGTCAGAGGGGCTTCTTGAGTTATCAGAGGTTGGGATGGACTCTGGGAACTGGGGAGGGTGAAAGGTGTGGGTCTTGGGCTCAGGTGCTGGCTGGGAAAGGGGAGGCAGGGTCCATTGCATTTCCTTCAGCTGGATGCTGGCTGGCACAGGTGCTCTGCTCCTGAGAAGCTTATTTCTGGAAGCTGCTGCAGACCAGCCCCCACACTGGGGAGCCGAGGGAACCACACTCAGGGCAAGCAGGGTTCCCAGAGACCGGACCTGCCTTGCAGGGTCTTGGCCAGCAGGGGCTGGGGTCGAGGAGTTGCCTCCTCTGCGTGATTTGGATTCTAGGTAGAGATGCCAGATTATACAGGATGTCCAGTTAAATTTATCAGAAACACAGCACTTTTTTTTAGTGTAAGTCTGTTTCATGGTTTGAATTTCAGAAAGAAGCGATATTTGGGATATAGTTATAATAAATTATTCATTGTTTATCTGGAAATCAGAATTAACTGGGCACCCTGTATTTATATTTGCTAACTCCCAGCTCTGAGGTTTCCTGAATTAACAGTTGCGAGGAAGGTGGGGAAAGGAGAACAAGGGCAATCCTAAATCATCTGTTTTTTAAAAAAAGTAAACACTTGACAAAGGAATACTGTGCTCATTTACTAGTTCACTCTATCTACCTTCCCTGCAAAACTGAGACTGCCATTTGCTTCCTTTCCACTAAGGAACATCACAGAGAGGTCATATCCTAGTGACTTAGGACAGTGTCTTGCCAATGGGTTTCAGCCCCAGGCAAGTCACTTTGGATTGAGTGAGACCGAGGAATGACAGTGGAATGTTCTCTGGGTAAAAGGGTTTATTACCCGGTTTGTTCTCCCGGTGATAGGTCGAGCATTAGAATCACGTCAGCATCAAATAGTCTGCAGATCTGTAACCTCCTTTGTCTCTACCTCTGCACAGAGCACTGGGCAGAGCTTTTTATACAGTGACTCGATCAATAATATCTTATTGCCTATGAGTGTGGAAGCAGTGGCCTAGCAGTAGACCAGTTACATCATCAAGTAGTTTAGGTTCGGGTGAGGATCCTGGCATAGGACCTTCCATTTTTCCCAGAGACAGGCTCCTGGTCCTCTGGCTCTGCCTGCCAGCGTCCACCAAAGGCTGGAAAGAAGGGTGTTCTTAGCTCTACCAAACACTCCAGCGCACTCACTATCTCTGCTCTGCCTCACCTTCTGTTGCACTGGCACCACAGGATTCCTGCACCCCTCCATCCAGCCTTGGATTCTCTTGGGAAAAGGAGGTGTCTCTGGGGGTGCCGTGGAGAGTGTGGTGAAATGCCCATGGTTTTCCCTGTGCCCTTGGACACCCATTCCTGTTGCTGGGTCCCTGGATGCCAACCACAGTGAGCAAGAAGTGAGTGCTCCTATTTTCCTCTGGCCGCCTCCTTAGCTTTGTCAAGGCCTTACTTCTAGCAGGGCTGTGAAGGGAGGAGTCAGCCAACTTTTTCTGTAAAAGGCCAGATAGTAAATATTTTTGACTTTGCAGGACATTGGTCTCTGTCACTGCTACTCAGCTGCACAGTTGTGACGTGAAAGCAGCCACGGACAGTAGACAATATTCAAACCAGTGGGCATAGTGGTGTTCCAATAAAGTTTCCCTTATGGACCCTAAAATGTGCGTGCTATGTAATATATTATTCTTTTGATTGTTTTCAACCATTTAAAAATGTAAGAGCCATCCTGAACTTGTGGGCCGTCCAAAAACAGATTGTAGGCCAGATTTGGCCTATAAGCTATAGTGTGTCAACCTGTTCTAAGTCAGGATCACAGAACGTTATAGATCTGAAGCCTGGCTTTCAGTTCCCTACTTATGGGCTGAGAGGTCACAGCTTCTGCTGCTACCAGGTGACTGACTGGGCCAGGATCTGAAGCAGTGGGTTGCCTTTCAGCTTCCTAAATACAGGTACAAACCCACATCCCATAGTTTGCTACACAGCATCTGTACTCAGGTCCACACAACGTTCTGTGTGGGTTTGCAAATCTTCTTTAAGGCCAGGAATGGTCAAGTCTGGCCATAGACTTAGTATTAAAATAAATATAGTGTATGGTGATCAGAGGCTACAATATTCAGAGTAATTCTGGGTTGATAAATAAGTAACCAGCAGCATTGAATGTGGGACAATTATATGTTCCTGTTGTAATGCCACCTTCTACATGGAGCTGTGTGTGTGTGGTATTGTATTTCTAAATGGAAAGATAGGATTAGGTTTGACTTTCTGTCACCAGATGGAGTCTAGCTGCACCTGAAACATGGGTTAGGAGGCAGGGCCTTTCATTCCTGGGCATCCTGACTGATGGATGCTTCGTGTTTTATGGATATAAGATGTGCTGGGTGAGGTGGGCAATGGAATTACACTTACCGCAGAAATCACTCCTGGACCGAGAATCAAGTTTGCATGTGTGCCCTGTAGCATTCGTTCTTGCTGAATGCTGGGAGATGGGTGGTTATTAGGTTATGTCAAAGTGGTGTTTGCCTTAATGCACGATCCTCCTGCAGTAACCTAGTAATGGAAGGTGGAAGGAGGGAGGGCGGGAAGGTGGTGACCTGCATATTTCTGGAATATGGAAGCATCTGGAAGTCAGGGAGGCTTTGTGTAGTATTATCAGTGAGCAGTCAGGGTTCTGTACCCTACCCCTCACCCCAGGTTCACGGCAGGTGTGAATCCACTAACACTGGGTCCTCTTGTGAGGCTATGTACCTTAGTGAACAGTATATGGGCTCAGATTGCCTGGCTCTTGGCCCTCCGGATTCCAGCTTTTTGCCTTTGGGCAAATTACTTAACCTTAGTGTTTACTGAATGTACAGAGTGGGTATTAATAGGAGTACTCACCTCATAGGGCTGCTGCCAAAGTAAAAGGAGTTAATGAATATAAGGTGCTGAGAACCTTGCGTGGCTCATATGCATCTTTATGGACCTAGTGGTGGATTGGCCTTCTTCCACCTAACCTCATGCTGTGAATTGAAGGGTAAGTACAGCTCTGGTAGTAATAGCTCAGAATAAGCTCGTAACCCTACCCCCTCCTCCCACCTCCTCTCATACAGAGATGCATGAACACCCCTGGGAGACATCCTGGGTGTTCTTCATACAGAGCTGTTCATGGACCGTGCTTGGCCCTGGCCAAACCCCAGGCTCAGTGCTAGACTGTTCCTTGCTGGCTGTGGAAACTTCAGCGCAGTCCTTGCAGGACTGTCTTGGAGGCATTGACGAAGGTGGTGAATGTGCTTTGTAAACTGAAAAGTTCCTCTTCAGAGGGAAGGCAGTCATCGCTGCCACCATCATCGTTCTAACTATCCTCATGCGTCCCTGTGGCCCACCCCATGTCTGCCCCCTCGCAACTCCCCGAGCCTCTATGGGACAGGGGCTTAGGTATGTTTATAGAACCACGTGGCTCTTCTTGTAAAGATTTTGATGTCCCCTGCTTTTTTGGGGAAATTATCAGTGTAATTCAAGTGTTAAGTTTAAGTTTAAGAATAAAGTGTTGGTTACACGTAAGGGTATTTTTGAATCCAGCTCCTTTCTTTTCTTTTTTTGTTCTCTAAATTACGCTCTTGTTCAAGTACAGTCCAAGGCTGCTCTATAGTTGAGTGATTATATCCGTTTTACTGTGATTCAGGCTTTTATACAAAGGAGAAATTTCATCAAATTCCAGTGTCCTTCATCCTAAAGTTACCTTATTTAAGTATCTTCCTCTACTCTAATTTGGTCTGAATAGTATAAATATTACTTCCATATGCTTTACATGCATTATCATATTCAATTAAGATCAGCTCTCTAACTTTAAGAGTGAAAGCTTTGCTCTGGTGTTCTTGAGGGCCCAAGGGTGGTATTCTCAGAGGTCCTTTGAAGAACTTCTGAATTCTGGTGGCTTCCTGGGATCCCCAGGGTGTGGGAGGCTGCCTCTTTGACAGTGACATTTCCAGGAATCAGGACAGGGCTTGCTGTCGTCCTGAGCCCCCGCCTCAGGTCCCTCTCCAAGAGCAGCAGCCCCTGTCGACTCACCCTGAACAGAGTAAAAGGAGAGCAGTTTGGGGAGATGAAGAAGTTGCCCTAGGGCTCTGTGACTGCCCGGAGGGTGAGTGGCTGCTGTGGCACGCTATGGAGGATGTCCGTGTTCCACAGTGAAAGGTAAGTAGTGTGTCTTGAAATAGCGCTCACATTGACGACGGTGAGATACTGTTCCCCAAGCTCCTTGAGGAGGAGAGCTGCTGGGGTGTCAGGCTCACGCTTTGCTGAGCACGGGTGCAGCCCTCTCAGCCATGTTGTATACCCCTCAGCCTCTTAGACACTGTGCTACCTGTTTTATTCCAGGTGACTTGCTAGTAATCCCCTTCCTTCCCCTATTTCTCTTCTACTTTTTTGGTCAAAAGACCAGGCGAGGGACAAGGATCCCTTTGCATTGAAAAAGACAAGCAGTGCTGAGATAAATCTTAGCAGCCTTTCAGAATTTGATCTGGGAGAAGCCCTGGGTTTGAAGTTGGGTAGGGGTATTGGTTTAAATTGCAAAGAGCTTGATCAGCTATACCAGTCTTGAGCTAAGAGCTCTGAGACTTTGTGACTTGAAAATTATGCTTAGGAAAATAAACACAGAAGATACAGCCTCCCAAAAGAGGGGAGGGCAGGCCAGGAGGAACACATGCCAGGTAGCATTGGTTATAATGAAAACTCGAACCTTTCCCCTTGGTGAGCTGGGATGTGCTGGTGGGTGGGACAGGCTGTGGTTTCCCTAATCTGTAAACTCCTTAGGGCATGACTGAATCTTTGTATCTCTGGGGTCTGTTGCCCCATAAATGGTTACTGTAGCGATTTGAATTGTAGATTTCTTTGACTGGAAAGGATCTTTGAAATCCAGCTTCCTCATTTTGAGGGGGGTCCAGAAAGGCTAAGTGACCTTCCAGATATCAGCCATTAATTGGCCGAGGTGAAGCTTCATTCCCAGCTGCTGCTCCTCTTGAGGAGCATTTCTCATCATATCATGTTGCTCTTTTAATTAAATCCTGTATAATGTCTATGACATGCTTAATTTCTAATTAGATGACTTTATGGACAATTTGCATTTAATGTTAAATCTAATGTGGAAATCATTAAAAAGTTAGATCCCTGGGGAGAGAAATAGGTATTTATTCTAGGCTTATTAAAATAACAAGTGTCTGTCCTGTGTTAATTCTTGAAGCTTTTTATGGGAAATGGAGAAAATTGCAGAGTGCAGAACATACAGGTGGTCTGTGTGCTTATGAGTTGGGAACAGTCTAGTGTTCAGATCAGATTTTACAGTGCGCCCGGCAGCTGTTGCAATAAGCATCATTCACTGCAGCTTTATTGTGTGCCAGCCTTATGGTAAGTCCTTTAAGGGCACTGTTTTATTTAATCCTGAAGACGACTATGAGGTGAGCATTATCCCCCTTTTTAGATGAGGAAACTGAGGCTCGAGAGGGGAGGGTCTCTCAGTAAGCAAGTGGTGAAGCCAGGCTTTGAATCCAGGACAGTTTGATTTCAAAGTTGACTCTTGACTAGCCTGTGAGGTGCTCCCTGTGAAGCATTCCTATGGGTGCTCAATAGTTATAACCAAAATAATTCTGCAGTGGTCAGACTGTATTGTCTATTGGAAGCTGAAATGTTTGCAGCTGCCACTTTGGTTTACGGGAGAGGGATGACCAGCTGGGGCTCTCTCACAGTGTCCACAGGCTAAAGAGGCATTCCTAGCACATGAGACTCCCTGTCCGCAGCGTGTCTGAGGTGAGCCTTGCACCTCAGCACCTTCGATCTTGTATGTGGTTTTCCTCTGGACCATGGATCCTTTATGGGACATTATTTCTGATTGCCATTTCTTTTATTCTCTTGTTTATGTACCCTGTATTTAGTTAGATTGTAAAGAATGTGGTTTGAGTCTAGTCTCTTACTTCATGTATCTCTAGGCAAACCATTTAGTCCTAGTTGCTAGTTACTAGTCTAGCTGATATAGTTGTGCGGTGTCCTTGAGCACATGGTGCACACTTGGTAATAAAGCTGCGCACTTGCTATTTCCCTTTCTCTTCTCTTGTAGGCACAGCATCCAGTTATTGATGAGATGGCTAGATCCAGGAGCACTGGTGTTTTTCTGGCTCGTGCTGGTGCCTGCTATTCATTTATTTAACCACTGTTCATGAGCACACAGCATCCCAGGCCCTGTTCTGTCGGCTAGGGACATACAGTGCCTCTGGGTGGGGCAAGGGGGATGATCTTCACCACACCCCCACCCACGTCATGGAGCGTATATGGTCGTACAGGCAAACAAATGAAATAAATACCAAACAAAGTTGGATGCACATACTACTGTACTACCAGCCCTTCCATTCATTCACCTGTTTTCGAACACCTGTTATGTCCCCAGCAGTATGCTAAACCAGGGGCATGTGAAATTGGATAATACCTGCTAGTCCAGGAATTATTTCATCAGAAAAAAAGTGTCTGAGAAACACAGATTATTCTCTTCTGTTCCAACATCATAAACATTTTAACTCTTTGAGGTTAAGTGGTCACTTGAGCAAGTACAGGATTCAAAATGTTTTTTTCCCTCTACATCCAGCATATTTTTTTGTGTCCAGGGGGAGATGGACATAAGAGTTCGGGTGTTAGGATTTGGCAGATATTTTTGGCATGATTCTTAGACCAGTCGTTCGCAGATAGACCCAGAATTGCCTGGGCACTGGTTAAATTCAGATTCAGGGGCTTCACTTCCAGGTACTCTTGTTCACTAGGTCTGGGTTGAGGCCAGCCATCTGAGCTTTAAACTGTAGCTCAGGTGAGTTTGATGCAGGTGGTCTGTGAACCACATGTGGATCAGATTCAGGCGTGCTGAAAGTTTAACCTCTTCATTTTATTTAAGGAGGAAACTACTTCCCAGAGAAGGAAGGGACCTTGGAATTAGAAGCTGCAGTGGACAGGATGGGCCAGGGCTTTGGAGCAGAATAGTCAGGACTCTCATCCTATCTCTGTCATCAGCCTTGGATAGGTCTTCTGGCTTCTCTGAGCATCCCTTTCCTCATCCATCCTCTTTGCTGGCTGAGATGTGATTGGATTACCCAGGCAAAGCATGGGATAGAGACTCTCATGCTAGGAATTATACCATGCCCCAAATTAGCATATTGGTTTCCCAGAACTGTGGTTCATCCTTTGAATTTGAGTTGAGCTGCTGCATGTACACCCCATGATTTCTCTTTATTTCACAAAATAAAATGCTGTCACCACAGTAAAGGAAATGAAACAGAAGAAAAGAGAGTTCACCCTCAAGCTCACCATCCCTAACACAACTGTTTTCATTTTTCCTTTTAGCCCTGGTCTGTATGTAGGCATATTTCTGTATAGCTGTAATCATATGTAGACTCAATTCTGTATTCTGCTTTTTCAGCAAACCTTAGGCAAATGTTTTCCAAATGGTTACATAGTCTTCAAGAGGATTTTTAATGGTCTTACAATTTATCATTTTTTTTTATTTGATAATGAATTGAGGCTGAATTTATTTAACCATTCATCTATTATTGGACATCTAGAGTTTTTTTTTTTCCCCTGCAGTTTTGTGCTATTATAAGTAATACTTGGTGTTATGGCTTTATCTTTATTGTGGATTATTTCCTTAGGGTGAATTCCCAAGAGCAGGATTTCTGGGTTAAAGGGCACAAACCTTTTTTGGCTCTCCACGGATATTGCTAAATTGCTTTCCAAAAGGGTTGTAACCAGTTTATAGTGCCACTGCAGTGAAGGAAGGTGCCAGTTTCAAAATCTTGACTGCATTAGATAATTGTCATTTTTACAAAGCTTTGGCTCAATCTCATTGTTTGGTGTTTGGCTATGGTAGGGTTGAGTGTGGATTTATTATTTTTTCTTAGATTTTATTTAATTTCTTTGTTTTGTTATAGGCAGGACCTGGCCGTTTGAGATCAGATTTTCTGCTTGGAATTTTTCAGATTCTTAGATTTTATAGTTAAAAAAACAAACCAAACTAACAAAAACCAAACCCAGAACCCATCTGTGTAATAAATACTTTAGACATATTTTATGGTTGGATTAGCTGTTCATGATCTTAACTTCCTTGAAGGTCACCAGTTAATAGGGTGGTATTTGGAGAGTAGAGGGGCTTTTTCCTCTTCTTCTCAGAGTCTGCTTTGTTCTTCGCCTCCATTTCCTGTTCCCCCCTCCTTCCTTGTAAGCACTGTTTTTGCCTTTTTGGAGATAAAACATGAAAGGATCAGTTTTTCAGTCATGTTCCCCTCAACTTATAAAACACAGATTGCCTAATTATGCAGTACAGAACCAGGATGCAGAAAATCACAGCATTGTAACAGACTGTCTTTACCTGCACTGTGAAAGCAAGCCATCTCAGAATTGTAGAAAGGTATGTTTGAGGGTGTAATCTTAGCTTGTGGTGAAGGGGAGTCCAACTTGTTTTTCAAGTTGGTCTTGAATAACTCTGTTCTTTCTGGAATGCTCACCATCCACAGCGTGACAGAGTTTGCTTGATGACAAACTCTTTCACTCTGCATACATACCATGGCCGCTCAACTGGTTTGTTTATTTGTCTGGGGTAAATGATTGAAACGCCCTCCCTTTGGCAGCAGCACCCAGCATTTGACAGGGGCGACTCTTGTCCCATAGGCACCCTCTTTCGGTGGCCCCTGAAGCCATACCACCCCCATCCTCACCCTACAGGGACCACAAAAGGGCTGAAGGATGTATACAGCCTTGGGCAGGAGGCATAGTTTCTCAGTGTATGGGCTGTCTCTGGGGAATGCTGCTCCAAACGGATGACAGTCTGATGTTGGTGGAATAACAGGGTGTATGTACCTAAGAGAATGGTCACGGCTCTATTTCAGTTCAATTTGTTAATGAAACAGGATGGAGAGCATTTTCCCCTCCTGCACACCTCTTGGGCTGTTTGAGATGAGGCACAATTAATTTATTTGTACCGTCTGTGGAGGCGTATGCCAGCTAATGTAGTGCAAGAGCTTTTATCTTCCTGTTTGTAATGAAGAGGGGCAGGCCGCTGGCAAATTGACAAGAATTACTGATGACTCATTCTCAGACTATAAAGTGCTTTCTTCTGAAATAATAAAATTTGTGCGTGTACACACATACACACGTGTACATGCAAACCTACTTCCTGTTTGAAATAGGTAGAACCAGTTTGGGAAAGTTCAGGCATCTCTGAAACATGGCAGGGGTAAGAAAGGAAAGGTGGGTGCAGCTTGAAGCTCTTCCTCTGCTCCCTGGCTTAGCCTGACTGAGGGCAGGATCCCTTGCTCACGGGGGGGCCCTGCCCTTCTGGGACAGAAAGTCTGCCCACCTTGGAGCTGGCCCCTTCAAACTGTCCTTTGTGTCCCGGCAGACAGCCTTCCCCACAGCCCTCCCCCGGTGGGGCTGAGCAGAGGCCATCTGGCACATATCCCCCAGCAGCACCTTGGGGGCTTGGCTTTGTGAGGCCATGAATTCTGGGCCTGTTGGTGAGCCTGTGAGTGTGCTGGGCTCACTCTGCCTGAGTCCCCAGGCCTGGTTCTTGGCCGAGGATGTGTTAGTTGCGAGTTGCTCCATCACGCCCTTTGATGTGCTTCAGAAGGAATAGTTGACATAGTAGCTGACATTTGTTGGGCCCTTTACCGTATATAAGGCATTCTGGTGTTACAGCAGCTCTGTGAGTTGGGTCTGTGGTTCTCCTCATTTTATGAATGAGGAAATTGAAGTGCTTTGAGGCTAAAACAACATGTTTACCAGTTAGCTGGTACAAAGGCAGTGGTGAGCGAACCAGGACTTTGGAGTGTAAAACCTGACCTTGTTATCTTTTTATGGCCTTCATTCATTAAGGACAAAATGAAACATTTTCTATGCAAGAGGACTATGATGATTGGCTAGGGAAGCTGTTCAGGAATTACATGAGAGAATATTTATATTTCTGTAGTTCTATAAATAGCTGAGGGTGTGCAGGATACTTTCTTAAGACTGAAAAGCTATTAATTTTGCCCCATTTTGTACTGGCCCAGAGAAGTACTCTGAAGTGTGGTCTAAGAAGTGGTCCTTCCTGTGTCAGATGGCTGGTTGAGCTGGTTGTGCAGCGAGGGCTAAATGTAAATGTCCCATTCAGTCCTGTCACTTGGGTGTAAGTGACATGAATTACTGTGCATGCCCTTGCTGACTCTCAGAGGCAGGAAGGAGCCATAGAGACTTTACAGACGAGGAAACTATGGCCTAGAGAAAGATTTTGTATTAGGAAGAATTCCATTCATTTATCCATCCATCCATCTGTGCACCTGGCAAATATTTATTGAGCTTGTTGGGCTGGGAGATAAGGCTTGAGCTATGACTGAAACAGACACAGCCCTGTCTTCGGGGAACATACAGTAGTGGGTAACAGAGCCAAGCAGGCACTCACAGTGTGGTGTGCTCGGGCTATGATGTGTGAAGTCAAGGTGCCTTAGGAGAGAGGAGGCACATAGTCAGGGAAGGCTTCCTTGAAGGAGTGGTACCCGTGGTTAGACTTGAATGAGGGAGTTGAAAGTCATTTAAACATGGAGAACCTATGTTGTTTGAAAATTCTCAAATTTGCCCCCTAAGTCTCAAATTCAACAGAAGTCAGTGCCACTAAAAAGGCTTCATGCACTTGGAAACAGTAGGCATTAGGGGCAAAGGTGTGTAAGAAATGCTTGCTGTAGGCCCTGCTGTGCAGTAGGGTAGCCATCCGGCCACATGTCCTGTTTAACACTTGGAAGGCAGCCTCTGAACTGAAATGTACAGTCACCACCAGATTTGGAAGACTTAGTACAAAAAGAGAATGTAAAATACCTCATTAATAATGATTGATGCTGATTACAAGTTGAAATGATATTTGGATGTGTTGGATTAATGAAAGAAGTTATTGAAATTTCATCTTTTTTTACCTTTTTTAATGTGGACTAGAAACTGTACAGTGACACGTGTGGCTTGTATTGCATTTCTGTTGGACAGCGATGCTAGATGGAGAGAAAGGTCTGGGAGATGACGTGGGTGGTGATGAGGACACAGGGTTTAGAGCAAAGAGGTGTGAATATGGTCCCAGGGGCATAATCTGTGGCAGGCCTTCACATCTCTAATGTGGTACTAATAGGTACTTCACATCCCTGCCCTTTTCTCTAATGTAATAACCTTATAGCTGGGCTGAGAAGAACTCAGAATGCCTATGAAAACCAAAACCCTTTTTTGAGCTGTGGTTTGCCTTGTAATAAAACAGTTTAAGATTTAGACAGTATAAACCATACAGCATACTGATATTTAGAAAGATCTCTGAGATGCTGTGGATAAGAAAATTCCATTTCTGTTGACTTGGCTTGCTCTGCTTCAGGAATTCCCTCACCTCTCACATCAGAGTTTGCAGTCAGGCTTTTAGAGTCCTTGTTCCATGTTTTGTTCGGTTTGAAAAGGCCTCCAAAGGCTATCCATTTTTCTGTTTCTTATTAACCTTCGGGCATTTAGTACTGTAATCCTGATACTCAGTACCCATTAAATGCTTGATGAATGAATTCTCACTCTGTCAATATTTACTGAAAACTTAGATGAGGCAGGTATCTGCTGGGATCTAAAGATGCTATGCCAGCAGGTCATAGACTCTGCTCTCCAAATGCCCACTTTCAGAGACAGTTACCAGGCCAAGGTAGAAGACTGTGGGAGATACAGAAAATGTTCCTAATTGCTAAATCCTGTGACTCAAAGGATGACTTGATTAAACAACATAGGAGAGAGCTAAGAGACAGTTGGAGCTGGCTGGAGTACACTTTCTTCTGTATTCTTTTGGACAAGAAAACTGAGCAGCTGGAGTTTTCCTAGGATCCTAGCAGCCCTTGGGATTTCCAGCACTGTGGCAATGTTAGATACCAGTGTTGCACCTGTATATTAATTAAACTTTTCATTGTCAGTTTAGAGACCCAAAAGATGGTGTAGAACACATGGATAGCCCTCCCTGACTGGGAGTGACCTGGGCTAATTGGAAAGCTCTCAGAGGACTAGTGGGATAGAGGCAGTTGGCTGGGCCAAGCAGGGGGTATTTGAGAACCATGAAGTGGCTGTGACCTGGCGTAGAGGTGGCAGGCAGGCAGACAGTCATTTCAGCAGGAGATAGCATCTGATACTCATCCCTTTGGGCTAGTATTGTAAGAGCGGCAGATAAATTAGCTGCCTCCAGTGTGTTCCCAGAATATCTCTGTCTGCAAAATATCTTTGAAGGGGATGTTTGACTTGCAAGCATGTGTTTGATAAAATAAATATATTTTTAAAATGTAAACTTCTCTGTGAGAGGTTTTAGTCTCTTTTCTCCTCTGGGAAAAATAAGGACCTTCTTTAACCTCTTTTCTTCCCTAAGTGCAGAATTCCTGCCATGCTTTGTAAGAAGAAATATTTTTGGAATGTAGCACCTGCAGAAACATAAAGGGGCTCTGCCCAAACCACTGGGCCGTAGCTATTGTGTGGGTGGTTTACTTCTCAGTGGTTTGTGAAGAGATACCAGCTCCCACACCTGCAAAACATTTGAGGAGCTGGGCCAGGGTTTGAAGAGCTGGAATTCAGGGGCACTTCAGTTGTTTTTAGCTGAATTTTGTGAGTAGGCTGCTGGAATGGGCAGGTCTCTCTATTAGAGGAGCCTTTATTACTGTCCAGTATGCCAGACTAGAACAGGACTCAGTGCCTAGAAGAGTGCCTGGCATTATGTAGGAATTTAATGTATAGTTGTTGAATGAGTGAGTGACTGAATAAAGAAGCAAATGAATGAATGAGGCCTTTTCCTGGGCTTTGGAGATCTTGTTGGATGGGTGTCTCAGGCCTTCCTCTGGCTTCTTGAGGGCATCAGCCACAGCCCCACCTTGTCAGCATAGGAATCACCTGGGCAATCATGTTAAAATGCAGATTCTGACTGAGCAGATCTGGAACAGCCTGTGAACCTGCATTTCTAACATGTCCCAGTTGATGCCAATGGTGCTTTAAGTAGCAGGGTTCTTTCTGTTAGGGCTTGTCACGTCATCAGTCAGTCTTTCATGAGCTCAGCCACACTCAGGATTGTGGAGAAAGATGGAGGCCTTGGTCCTAGTTTCAAAAAAAAAGTGTGTGGTCTAATGAAATATCAAGAGCCATCCTCAGAAGCTGGGGAAAGAGCAGATGACACCGTGTGGTGTGTGAGGTGGTCAGGAGAAAGCTGAAGGGGTGAAGGGCCTTTTTGTGGAGGTAGTACTTGAGCCACGGCATGGAATGTGACTGCTTCTGGTGAAATAGGATTCTGGAGCTGCCCTCCCAGTTGGCCATCCAACTTCTGCTTGCTCTCACGACAGATGTATCATCTCTTGCTTGTGTAGCACTGTGTTATAGTTTACAGAGAAATCCCACAGGCTTTATCTTGAAGTGTCAGCAGAACCTTGTGATAGTGTAGAAATTATACTGCCATTTACAGGTGAGAACACTGAGGCTCCTGTAGATTAAATGCCTTGTCCAAGGCCATAGTGTTTCCAGGAGGTACCGCTGGGATCTGAGTCTATTTTTTGATCCCAGTTGAATGTTCTTTTTAACTGTACTACTATATTTGGCTCTGATTTGGAGAGATAGCAGAGGTAGATCCTAAAAGCTTGACTGAGGATTTGAACTTAGAGGAGAAAAGTAGAGGTATTGTAGATTCTGGAGCGGGGATGGCTCAAGCAGTATTGAAGAAATTGGAATATATAGGTTAGAGAGAACCTTAAAGGTCATTTAAAAGATGCCAACCCTGTACTCCATGGAAGCCTCTCCTACCATACATTCTCAGATAATTAATGCATCCTAGAGGCCTAACTCTTTTGATGGGGAGCTCACTGCAACCAAGGGCTGTTTATTTCTCTAACAGACTCATCATCTGTTGAGCTAGGACAGGGTCTCCTAGAGTCTTTACCCATTAATCCCAAGCCCCTCTCCCAATGGAGCCATGCAGTGTAAGCTTAATTCCTCTTTTCATATGCTTAGCCCATTTAGATTTTTTCTTTTGAAAAATCTAAAATAACTTTTCTTACCAGATTGGTGCTATGTATCCATTACAAAACATTGAGACAATATGGAGAATTAAAAAGGAAGAATTCAAAACTATCAGAAATTGTACCATGCATAGATTGTTGTTAGCTTCACACTGCAGAGCCTTCCAGAGCCTTTTCAGGGCAGTTTTTGATGTGTGCATATGTTTTTGTTGTTTTTTACAAAATGAATTACACTTTTTGTGCATAAGTTTTGTAATTTTCTTTTTCTTATAAATAGAATTTTATTACCACCTTTCACATCAATAAACATTTATGATATTGTAGTTGGTAGCATTATTTCACAATGACATATAGTTTATTCCCTTCATCAGATATTTTGCCTATTGCCTGTCATTTTATAAACCATGCTGTAATAAATACTCTTGTAGGTTAGTTGATCTGAATGCCATTATAGTTCAGGTGAACTGTAGCTCTGTTATCTGTTCCTGGAAGTGGAGTGGTAAAGCCCAAGGCTAGTTGGAAGCTGACTCTCTTAGTCATTCTCCAGTCTCATCCTCCTCATTCATCCTGGGATGTGGCTTCATACTTCTGTCTGCTTGAGGCAATGCGCTTCCTTTTGAGCATTCATTCCTCTACGGTCTCTGGGATCCAGATTTTGAGGTCTCACTTTTCTTAATCTGAATGCAGCATTTCTAATCAGGGCAGCCTGATTTTGCACTAGCTTTTATAGCAGCCTCATCACACTGAGTCACTGAGCTTGTGGGCAATCCCAATCCCCTAAGACTTCTCATGTGATCTTCTCAGCCTTATACTTGTGAATTGATTTTTTTTTTTTTGGACCCAAGTACATGACTTGACATTTATCCTTATTAAGTTTCTACCTTGTTAAAGTCAGCCAGTCATTATATGATAGTACCAGGAGCAGGCTGTATCATCCTTCATGCTCAGTGTCCCTTCCATCTCCCAGTCACTGGCAAATTCCAGTGTCAAGTGATTCAGCAAATCATTTCCATTTCCATCTTCCTCGTTAGATTGTGTGTTCTTTCTTTGGGGCCAAGACTGTATCCTATTACTTCTCTTAAAAAACCCAGTTCCCACTTCCATTTTATTAGGTGTGACCTAGTGGATTCCCAGAAAATATTGCCATGTGAATATTTGTCTTGATTTAACTCTAGGGATGAAGTCAAGGCAGTGGCAGAGGGGTCACAGTGATGAAGAATATAGAAAAGTGTAGGCTGGGTCTCTGGGTGAGAAGCTGACAATGAGGATGGAGAGACAAAAACTGACTATCAGATGGGGTAAAATAAAATCAGAGATTCTTCTGACACTGCTTAGGGGTGGACTGAGCTTGAGCTAATTGTTGAGAATGGATAGTGATGTCTCCCAGAAAGGTACCTGGTGGAGGGATTCCTCAGGGCACAGAGGGTGATCACCTAAGGCAGTGAAAAAGAGTTGGGCCATGAGGGGTGGCAGAGGAGATGTTTGGTCAGTGAGCCAGTGACAGGGAGCTACTCACCCCATCTTGGAGAACTGGGTGGAGTAACGATTGACCTTACAGAGGGTTCTTTCTGACTCTGTTCTGTGAGCTGTGGAACAGACTTGCTCTTTCTTTTTCTTTTTTTATGTTCATTGAGCTTAAGGCTCACAAAGTTAAGACCTACTCACCATTGATTATCCTTGGATCAAAGACTGAACCACAGCCAGAAGCCAGGAGCTCAGATTGTCCCCCAACCAGTACTCTTGAAGCCAGATTTCTGGTGTGAAGGCAGCTTGCAGGCTCCATTTTTCCCACTTAGTGGCCCATCAGCATTCCTGGGTCTCAGACCCCTCACCTGGGGAAGGAGAGTACCACCCTGCTTGCCTTTTTGGGTTGTTGTGAGTCACATACAAGATGGTGCTGACAGAGGAGTAGTTAGCTCTGAGCACCGGTTCCAACCCAGCCTCTGCTAAGTAAAGCCCTGTTGAGTTAAATGGCAGTCAACTTCCCAGCACATCTTAACCTCCAGAGCATCAAGGGCCAGAGTCTGCGTGTTCCAGCTCCCTGGGTGTGGCGTTGGTCTTTCCCAGGCTTGAAGGTAGCTCTGGGGCCTCTGCTTCCCTTCCCAAACAGGTTCAGCCCTCCTGGGTAGGGCAGAAGCCCTTGTTTACTAAAAGGGAAGTTTTCCTCCAGGAAGTGAGACAGGTTCTTCAGGGGCTGGGTCCACCCACAGGGAGTGTGAGCACCCCAGCCGTGCCCCTCTGCTTGTCTTGGGAATTTCAGGGTTGCTTCTTTGGGTGGGATCTTAGTGATTTGCACAGGTTAAGCTTGCAGGTTTCTGAGGTGAGGTCAACGCACAGTTTACCTCTCCCGCCTCCCTCTGTGCACATGCTGGTTTCTGTCATGCTTTGCTCAACAAGAAGGCTAGTGTAGTTAACACAGGTGCATACCTACTTAAGTAACACACATATAGATGTGAGTGTACCCACGTACATGAACACATTCACAACTAGACACACAAATATATAAACACCCATATTTTTTGAAAAAGAAAATGAGAGATCTAAGATTATATTTAAGCTTAGTTTTGTCTTTTGTGTTGATCAAGTGTTAATGTGCTGCAGTTATTTCCAATTTAGTAAAGGAAATTCAAACAGGGAGACAGGCAGAAAATAACTCCAGCTAATTGTTAAGAATCTGACACAGTCCAGGAAAGCCGTCTAACCAGTAGAAGTTGAAATGCTTTAGGTGTGTCTGGCTTAGGAGTTGGTTTTTTGGTTTGTTTTTCTTTTCCATTTTAGAATCACTGATGGCTTCCATTCCAAAGAATGGCCATCTTCTCCCTGTCCACAGTTAGCCAGAGGATTCTGTTTCCCTCTCCTTTCCTCCCAATTTCTTTTCCTTTCATTTACTCAGCCTTGTCTCAGTCAGCATTGGGGAGAGAGGTTTCTGTAGGAAGCATTAGCAAAGGGGAAGGAAGAAGTAGGAGAACAAGCCTTACCCTGCTGCGGTGGTCATGTCATTCTAGTCCCTGCCCAGACAGGGGCGGCGCTGGGCAGATACGGGGTCAACACATTTGCCCTTCCAGGCATTTCCATGCTTGTCATCTCATCATCACCTTGGGGGAGCCCAGGAGGACACTGAGGCGGGGCAGCTTTCAGTGCAGCGCCGTGGTCATGGCTGCAGAGTGCTGGAGTCAGGCTCCCTGCCAAACGCCAAGTCTTGTGCAGACCTCTGCCCTCCCTCCCTCCCTCCTGCTTTATATTTTTGAACACCTTTGTGCTTTGCACTGTTCTGGATTCTGGGGTTACAGTTGAGATATCCTCCTCTCAGTGGATTTGAGGTCTTTGAGAGAGGAGCCCGTTTGTAACTCATTGTTAACCTCTCCTGCAGAGAGCCTGGCCTGAAATTTGCCACGTGCCTCTTAAAGGGTAATTGAACAAATGATTTTATGTGTTTTATGACACCGAACTAAATTATTAGCAATCCAGGTACTACTTACCAAACCTCTGTGTCTCAGTCAGCACTACAGAAGTAGCACATAGCAGGTCAGGCTTTATCTGGACAGTGAGGGAAGTGAATAAGGCAGTCCTCACGCAGTTCATCAGTATGTGTGAATAGTGAACAAAACTCTCCTTTAAAATGTTAATATGATTATGATATTTGATTGCTCTGGAAAATAGTTTGCTTCTCAGATTTCTCTCTATGAATCAGCACATAATGTTCTGAAATCGAAATGCGTCCCTTTTTTCTTCCTCCCCTTTACTATTTGTGTTCAAAACCAGAATATGTGAGCGTGTTTAAGCTGATTAAGACCAAAGAGCTTCTTTTTTTCCATCTTTATTTTTTTTTCCCATTGTTTGACCTAGAACAAACTATTTAGGAAAGACAGGTTTGCGTAATAGCACTGTATCCTAAAATAAAAATGAATTCAGTTTAAAGAAGGAATATGGAATAAGAAATATTATTTGCACTTAGGATTTTAGGTATTTTGTTGGATTCAACTGGTTATCATTGTAAAGTCGGATAGAAGTGATCACCTTCCTTTGAACATACAATTTTACAATGATCTTAAGCCTAAAAGACCTGTCAATATTCACTGTATTCTAAGTTTCAGGTGAAGTTATAATCCTCAAAGATTATTGAGTGATGCTTGACTTTATTAATTAAATATAGAAATTTTATCAGATTTGATGGCCATATGGGATGTGATGGGCTGCAGCTGGAACCTTGGTTTTTCATTTTTACCTATTCATAAGGAAATACCACAGGCAAAGCAGGAGAAAAAAGAAAAACAGGGAATGTTTCTTTGAGATAGCCAAATGAAGCTTGCTTCTCTTGTAAATGTGTTGTGGATGAAAATACATTTTCTTTTTAAAATTTTCCTGTAATTTTCTTATGATATCTACTTTTGAAAAGTGCTTTTAAAAAGTCATACAGAATTATAATCAGGATCTTTTATTCTTTTGTCAGAAATAGTCTGCTTTTTCAGAAGCATGCATATATATATAATGTGGTCGATAATATTTTATGGGACTCTAAAAAGATTTACATGTTGGACAGTCCAGCCATGTATAGGGCTAGAAGTCCATTTGCTCTGGTAGAGAGCTGACTGGAGTAGAAATAGAACCTTATACTTCAGAGTGACTGGAAATCCTGTTTCAGCTCCCTTGTTTATAGATAAGAAAACTGAGGCCCAGGTTAGAAAAAAAAAAAGGAATCATTCAAGGTTATATTGTTGTTGTATGTTATCCAGCAGAAGTTAAGTTCCTCAGAGTCAGTTTGCGTGTTGACACATTTCTGTCTTCATAATTGAAATAAATGCTTTAGTAAGGATAGTTTGACTATAGTGGAAATGAAGGAGGGGAGGAGGGGAGGTAGGGAGGAAGGGAGGCAGTATCCCTATTTAAAAATGCCCTCTGAGTCTCAGCTTCTCTATCTTAGATCCTCAGATACGCTTTACTTTATCTATGATGTTTCTTTGTGAAAGGCTAAGAATCAAAACCTCAGGTTTGTGCAAGGAGTTTTGCTTCCTGACTGAGAGTTTCCAGACAACTTAGAAGCAGGTGTATTTCTTATTTACAGCCTTCCCTTTGTCAGTTCAGCATTACTTGTTGGAGTTGTGCATAACTCAGGTATATGAATGTTCCAAGTTGGTTTGCCCTAAAGCTCAACTCAAGTCGTGCTAAAAGTCATTTGTGCTCTTCACTTGGGGCTCTGTATACTGTGGCAGCTTGCTACATTGTAGGGTTCCAGTAGGGATGAGCCTAGCTTATCCTTGCCTTTTAGCATCACTCTTAGAGTTTGCTCAGTAATTGGAGGGAAAAAATAAAGGAAACATACTTTTCCCAGTAGCAAGTCCAAAAATTTGTTCTTCTGTGTGAAACATACACCAAGAATAGACTTGGAGGTATGTATAGCAGAACAGCTTTACCATATAAATTACTTAATTTACCATATAAATTACTTAATACCAGCTGCCATAAAGAATGGAAAATGGACTTGTCACAGAACAGCTATTATTGCCACTGGCTTCTGAGCTGACCTCTTAATGTTGATAAAGATTTAGCAGCCTTAAGAAATGTTTTCTAATTTTAGCCCAAAGAATGGGTGCCTGACAAATTAATCAAACTGCAGTTTAAACTTCTGTTCCTGTAAAGAGAAACATAGTCCCTTGACCTCAAGAGAATTTGAAGGGGTGCTGTATCTTGGAAAGAAACATGTGACAGCTATGTGTATGTGTGAGACATCCATGGAGTGGCGAGTTCTTCAGCAGAGGTATGTTTAAATTCCACTAGAGGCACTTTGGCTTGGTCTGACTGCTTTGCTCTGAGGACTCAATTTATGTATCTATCCATCTGTCTACCTATTTAACCATAATTTTAATTGTAAAATACACGTAACATACATTTACTGTCTTAACCACTCTTAAGTGTATGGTTCAGTAACATTAAGTACCTTCACGTTGTGTGGCTACTATAATCACTGCCCATCTACAGAACTGTTGTCATCTTGGAAAACTGAAACCCTGTGCTTCATTCCGCACCCCCCTCCGCCCCTGGCAACCATCCTTCTCCTTTCTGTCTCAATGAGTTTGACTACTCCGGGGACCTCACACAATTCGAATCATACTATATTTGGCCTTTTGTGACTGATTTATTTCACTTAGCATAATACCTTCAAGGTTCATCCACATTGTAGTATGTGACAGTATCTCCTTCCTTTTCAAGGCTGAATACTCTTCAAGGTGCCATTTTATTTTAACCCCAGGCATGTGTGAAATATTTGCAGTTAGCTCTCAAGTCCCTTTTCTGAGAAGTCATTCATGCACTTCTCAGTCTGTCCCTCCCTTCCTCCTTGATTACATGTTCCTTGCGAGACTTCAGGCTATTCAGCAGACGTACTAAGAATACCTGTGTCTACTCCCCACCCCAAACTCGTGGTCTATCGGGGACATAGACTCAAGACAATTACTAACAATGTCAGTGAAACAGCAGTTGTATGTTTAAAATTCTGTGAGACTTCATAGGAAACCCAGCACACGCTGCATGGGAGAGCCATGGGAGAGCCGGGGAAGGCTTTGCTGAAGAGGGAGCGCTTGTGTTGGCCTCTGAAGAATGTGCGGGTTCTTTGTAGGAGGTTAGGGGGAGGAGGGACATTTCAGAAAAGAGCAACAGCATAGCAGCAGCTGGGAGAGTTGTCTACACGTATAGGCAGTCTGGTCTGGTAGTAGTTATTAATTTGGACTCTACAGTCAGACTGTGTTCAGATCCTGACTTTGCTTGCTACCTGTCTGAGTGATGTGGGGCAACGCGTTTTCACTTTTTGTGTCTTAGTTCTCATTTCTAAGTGGGAATAATGATAGTGCTTTTCTTACAGGATTGTCATGAGAATTAAATTAAATCGACGTATGGAGTGCTCAGTATGGGGCAGGTACAGACAATATACTCTGCAAGTGTTAGGCACTGTTACGGCTTCTGTAATGTTCAGGGGAACCTCAAGTCTTTATGTCAACCTAAAATAGGCTATAATCTGCATGGGTGTGTGCTTGCGTGTATGTGTGTGTGTTTAAAGATTGTGTCTAGACATAAATTGAGAGATTGGTTGGGTGGATCCTGGTGATGAAGATTCAAGTATCACAGATGTCTGATCTCTAAGCTTTCTTTTCATAGTCAAGTGCTAGAATATCTCAACTTGCATCTGATGTTTACTTAAATGTTGTTTGAAAAAAAAACTGGAACCATTTCTTAAAAATTACAAAAACAACAGAACATGAAAAAAAGTATAAGACAAAAACTTATAGTGTCCCCCTTCTAATAAAGTAACCATTTCCTTTTTATTTTTACTTTATTTCTGTAGGTATATGCATAAAAATAAAGTTGTAATAACAAATACATATACAATTATATATACATATATATACATAATTTATACATTATGTTGAAATACATATAATATATATAATACATATATACATGCAATTTTGTATTTTTGCTTTTTGGAATTAATATTCTTTGAGAAACTGTTCCTCATATTTAGTCTGTTTTTATTTTTCTTGTAAACCGATACAATTTTCCTTTGCATTCATGTACTGTGCAAAGTCATTCTGCTATTCATAATACTAGAGATGATCCTATAATGTATATCTTTGTGCTCCTAATATTTTCTTCCATGGAATTTTCTCTTTTTGATAAATTGCTGTGGTTAGGATTACTAAGAGAATTGAAGTCTTTTGAGGCTCTTAATAAGCATAGCCATTTGGGTTGACTCTTCACCTGCACTACAGCACTAGTATATCCCTGTGTCATATTCACTACAGATGTTGTTATTATCTCTAAGGGTGTGCTGATTAGGAGGTTTAAAATAGCACCTTGAACTTGCTTGAATTTGCCATTCTTTTCCCCTCCTAGTGAAGATGCATGCTTATTTTCCTCTGTGGCTTGTCCATTTACTTCCTTTTCTGGTTGTTGATGCTTTCCAAAACAAATTTGAGTAGTTGATTTCCTGAAAACATTAGCTTTGTGCTGAGAAAAATCCAGGTGCAGAAATTTAAAAAGAGAAGGACAGAAACTCTTCTCCTGTCCTGCAGTAGCTTAAATCTCATCCTTGCCGTTTTGTTTCTGGAGAGGGAGAAGGAAGCACTTGTCATGCGCCAGCTCTGCTGGAATCGCAGTGACCAGAGTCTGGACTCTCCAAGGGCCTTGCTTTCAGCTGCTTTATTGTGAGCAGAAAAATAGAATGGCTGCCCATTATCTCAGCTCCGATAGTGTGCTCAATTCATTCCGAGTCTTTCCTACTCCTGTGCCCATTAGCACCTAATACTGAGCTGGCATACAGTAGGCAATTTGTTTTTATCCATCATAGATTGGAAGCTGGAATGGACCTTCCCTGATAGCCTTCTCCCTGCTCCATCCCGCACAGCTTCCCACTTAAGATAGGTCTCAGCTATTCCTTGATTACCTCCAGTGATAGGAGGTTCACTGTCTCACAAAGACAGACCTTGAGCCCAAGGTGAGATGGATCTGGGCTTGAATTTGTTTGACAGGTGGACAAATGACTTAATGCTTTGAAACTTCATTTTCTTCATTATCAGAATAAAAGATATAGTAATATTATGTCTTTATTATAGTTGTGATGAGGATTAGGAGAAATTGTAAAAGTAAAGTGCTGACACCTGTGCCTGGCACACGTATTGTTGAATAGTTGTTACCTGTGAAACTTATTTACATTTACTACTACAAGGTATTTATTTAAACTTTTGCCATTATGTTTGACTTTATGAGCCAAAGATTGCTCCCATTATATTGTGACTTGAAATGTGGAGTATATTATTCTGTAATGGAGATGTGGATGGGCATTGACTTTGAGCCATGCTGGCTTGGGCCATGATCCCAGCTGCTGGTCCAGACAGTGCTGTAATGCTTCCAGGTTAGCACCTTCTTGGTTTTCCAAGTCTATTACAGGCCCCTTGTTTGTCTTTCTCCCCTTTCCTGGCTGGTGTTCCTGCTCTGGCATGCACAGTAGAGGATGGACTAAAATATTTAGAGGAGATGAACTCTGTTCCACTTACTAGTTATCTGTTCCCTTCCACAGAAAATAGTTCAGTTCAGCAAAGAAAGCTAAGGTAGAGATCATGCTTCCAAGTGCATAGTAATATGCGAGACCCAAATTGTTGCTTTTATTGGTATTACAGGTAAGCCAATCAGTTCCAGGGTAGTTTGGGCATAGATTAGGGTGACCTGACTCTTCTATCCTCAGAGTTTAGCATTTTGGTACATCTGCTTTTCACTTGCTGAGAATATATAGTTGATAACCTGAGAGTTCCTCAGAGTCTCATGTGATTTAAGCAGATAGCTTTTATCCTTGGAGGACCAGTATCACTGGTATTAAGACTAGGTCCTTGAATCTTAGGATTATCATGTTCACCTTTTTTAACCCACCTCACTGTGATCTGTAGAGAATAACTTAATGGGAGCACCTCCAATTAATTGCCCATTTCAGTTTTAAAAACAAAATATTAGGGAATTTAATGAATTTAAGAAGCAGGGCCAAAGTGATGGTAGTTAAGCTTTTAAACAGTGGTCTGAGGGGCTGGTTGAAAGGGAGGATCAACAATTTTAAAAGCAAATCTTGAGTTATAAGTTGCCTGTGAACAGGGGTGATATTTAAAATATTTAACAGGTGGTTCAGAAATTGACACAGTGGAAACCACTGAAAGCCCCCAGGTGTGCCAGGCACTTACACCACTTGTTGGGAAGTGAGGTGGCCTGGGGGTGCTGTGAAAGGGGCCAGAGCTAAGGGGACAGGGGCACTCAGTAGGCTTGGGCCACTGACTCTTTACCAACTCATATGGAAGCATTTCGGTATTATAAATGACCAGTATGGCTGTACCAGTGAAGTACTGGGTGTGGGGGTGGGCGGTGTGGGTGGTGCGAGCAGCAGCTGAATCGCCTTGGACAGGGGTTTAGAGGTGATAAGATGGATTCCTTGCTTGTCTTTCCCTTTGTTTCACTGCTGTGAGGACTTGTGCTGGACCTGGTAACCTCCTGAGAGTGTTTGGGAAGTGTCGCAGTAGAATGTAGGATTGTCTAACTGGAGAGCACTGACCAGTTCCTTTATTCAGAAGACACTTCAGTGTGATGGTTCCTGTCTTCAGGGGGTCCCCAGTCTGCACCAGTGGCTTCAAATCTTTATTGCCCTTGGACTTCAGGAATCTGTCCTTAGGAAACGATTACAAGGATGTTTGCCTGAACAGGGATAAGTTGGAGCAAAATCTGAATGTCCAACCATGGGAAAAAAAAGTCCAATAAGAGTATATCCATGGCACAGAATACTGTACCTCTTGAAAATCACAAATACAAAGACTGTTTCAGGACTCAGGAAAATTTTGAATGTGAGATGTTAGGTTGGCAGTAAGAGAACCTGAAACTATAGGAAATAAGAAGAATAATAATGTTAGTGCAAGAAAATACATCAAAATGCATTGTTAGCAGTGATTATTGTTTGGTGGAAGACTGGGTAATGTTCATTTTCTCCTATGTATGTTTCTATATGTTCCACTTTTTGGATCATTTATGGGTATTAACACTGTAATTAGAAGTATTCCATAAGTATTAAAATTTTAAAACCCAGTTTAAAGTTTCAAAAGTATTATGTAATCAGCGACTGAGTATGTTGAATTTAAACTTGGAGAAACACATTTTGGAGGGTGTTTTATTGCCTGTAAAGGAAGCTGCTGACTTGGTGGGATAAAAATAAGAGCCCATGTCAGCCTCCTCATATGTGGGTGCACAGGCTTGTCCAGCTTCCAGACTGCAAGGGTTCCGAGAGGCCCTAATGGGCTTGTTGAAAAGCTCTACTTGGCTTCTCATTAATGTCACTTTGAGCCATGCTCTACTCAGCTCTGCTGGCTAACCTTGTCCGAAGGTTACTGGTGGCTCTCCAGGGCTCAGCTAATTTTAAACCTGGCTGGCCAGCTCAGTGGTGTGGCATTGTGCTGCAGAGACACGAACAGCTCCCTGGGAGACATGGCTGGGGAAAGATGAGCTGAGTCCCCGGTTTTTTTCTCATCATCCTGTAAGTGATCAGGCATTCTGAACAAGCAAAGAGAGCTGGGATAATAATGAGAGCTTTTACGGTAAAAATCAGGATTATTAAAGATTTGCCAGTAGCAGTGCCTGTTGGTAATTGCACGGTGTGATGTGTCCTGCATGAACTGTGTGAATTCTGACAGCACGAGGATGAGCAAGGTGGATGAGATCCTCTCTTCTGGGAACTAGACACTGACTCTTCATTTAAAGACAGAATGAAACTGCCTTAATTTCACTAGTTATATGGTGTTCTTCTAAATTTACAGAACTCAGACTCTGCTGGTAATAGTTTCCTTCTCTGAAGTTTTTATTAATTTGATTGGAAGAAGGCTCCTTAAAGTTAAAACAAATACACAGAATCTGCCTGACTCCGGCTAATCTGACTGCCAATAAGATTGTCATTTCAGAGCTCTCCCTGCCTTTTTAAGCATTTGTGATAGGTTAAGAGTCCTGTTCAGAAAGAACACTGCTGTGCCTTATACTTGTCACCCTGATAATTTTTTTTTATTAAGATGTCACTGATATACATTCTTTTGAAGGTTTCACAAGAAAAACAATGTGGTTATTACATTCACCCTTATTATCAAGTCCCCCCCATACCCCACTGCAGTCACTGTCCATCTGTATAGTAAGATGCCAGAGTCCCTATTTGTCTTCTCTGAGCTATACTGTCTTCCCTGTTGTCACTCTCATATTTTAACATGAAATACAAATCAGTAACTACAAAATAATGGCACATTAGAGAACTTTTCCCCAACAAAATTAACTTCAAAAACAAACACAGAAAATCCATTTTTTTCTGTTTGGAATCTAAACATTTTTCTCCCTTTCAACACATTCAGGCTGGGAATCTAATAGTACCTATTAGAGTTTGCTCAGTCTTCCCCTGCCAGGGCATTCACAGAGTCTCTCACGCATAAGGGATTACAGTGGGAAACTTAATCCACTGCCTGGTCCTGGGGCTTACCTGCCGAGCCAAAGAAGGGCACCTTTTCTGGTTAGCTGGATCTATACCCCCTCTCTTATAAAGCAGCTGCTAGGAGCAAATTCAAGAGGCCTAGTGGATGGCATTAACCCAGATGAAAGAACAATGTATGAAGAATCAGTAACTTGCTAACTTGCTGCAGTGATTGAAGTTAACTTTATTTGAAGTACACAGGCTGGGTCAGACCACATCAAGTCAGCCGTGTTCCAGCATGAGTGTAGCATGGGAATAAACTTTGATTTCATTTTAGGAAAAAAACAAATGCAAATGTGTAAATGCTTTGTATTTGCCTTTTCTTTCTTGAAGGTCTGCCCTTCCTTCAGTAGACCTAATTAACTTTGTCATGTTTGGATTTAGTTTTGAAAAAATTAAAGCTGAGTAATATTGGGAATTTCTTGAATGAGAATACTTGTTAAAATCTTCATTGACCTAAATCTGACTTTTATAAACAGTTTGAACTAAGCAAACAAAGAAACCCATCCCCCTCTTGCCCTAAAATAATGTTTTTAAAAAGCACGTTCAAAGTAGTTAAGTATAATATAAATATAAGCTACTCTGGATTGGGTTGTAAATGAATGAGTTATTGTGGGAGCTGTAGTGTTGATTTTGAGAGTGTAGTTGTGGATTCGAAGTACATTTCTTAAAACCCGGTTCCTTTTTGACTCAAACTCCAATGTTTGCCTTTTTCCAGCTGGGCTGCTTTCTTGCCTCTTCCTTCCTGCACTTGGCCTGCTTGCCCCTGTGGAGCCCTCTGTTATTTTTGTGGTAACCTGACACTTAGGCCTGCCGTCTGCAGTCCCCTTGTCCCTGGGGGGCGAACTGGCTGTGAGCTGAAAAGGCCCTGCCAGTCTCCCAGGTAGAGCAGGTGCTGCAGAAGGGCTGGGCCCTGGGATGCTGCAGTCTGGGGGTAAGGGTGGGTGTCGCATCAATTAAGACCTCAGATCGTGCCTCCTTAGATAACAGACCTACCTGGAGGCAGGACAGTGGGTGGGTGGGGGTGGGGGGCAGGTAGCAAAGTTGATATTGAGCCTAGAGTCAGGGTTTTTGGAGGCTGGAGTATGCCTGAGACTGTCTTTGTAATTCCTTAAACGAGGATTTCTTAATAGTCATAAAATTTGTATTAATATTTTATGTTAAACTAAATCAAACAGTTATTTATTGAGCTGGGGTGTGGGGATGAAGCACAGAAATGAATGGACAGTCTCTGCCTCCTGAAAATTTTTAGTATAGCAGGAAATAGATATATAAACAGTAATTATTAATTTTAGTTAAATATGGTGGCTCAACATTATTTTGAGAACTTACAGTGTGTTAGGCATAGTTCTAAGATGTGTGTGTATGTGCACATACCCACTAATCTATAAGCATATAGATAAGTAATGTACATAATGACTGCTGATGATCGAGACACCTATACTTTATGTGAATCCTCTCATTTAATCTTTACAACAGGTAGGTAATATTATTCCCATTTTGCACAGGGGAGAAAAAACCAGAGACACAACTAATACGTGAAGAACTCAAAATTCAAACTCTTGGGATTCCAAAGATTCTTTATATATACTTAGCTGCTTTGTCATGTAGATTCTCCAGATACACAGTGTGGTCCCTGCAACTCTAGGGGTATCCGTGAAGGAAGACAATTCAGCAAACATTTTCTGAGTTCCAACAACTTGTCTGGTATGGAGAGATGTTAAATATAGGAATGCCAGGGAACTTCCTGATTAGTTGGGAGAAAGTATTTTAAGGCAAATTATGGTGACGTGTATCAAGTAGATTATTGAACATTTGTTTGAGGTGCTATGGGGACACATAAGTGACCTGTCCAAATGGAGAAATCTAAGGCTTCCCAGAGGAGAAGTTGGTGGCTTTGGTCTTGAAAGATGTTCATTAGATGGAGTGGCTGGTGAGGGGATCATCTGAGCAGAGGGACGCAGGTGGCTGGAGAGGTGAAGCAGTCAGAGCCTGTCATGTCTGGGTGCCTTGGAGTGGTTCTATGGCTGGAACATAGAGGACTGAAGAGGTGTCTGAGAAGCAAGCTGATACAGGGTGGAGAAGGCCATGGTGGCCTATTATGCAGTTGGGTCCTGGCAGGGGTAGGGGGTCTGCTTAAAGGTTTTAAATAAGTGTATGATAAAAGTCATATTTTCATTTTAGGGAAACTGATTTGGATGGAGAACAGCACAGGGGAGGCTTGCTGAAAGTATGTCTTGGGGGATTCTGAATCAGTACTTTTAGCATTAGAGCTGACATCTGTATTTTTATGTCTGCTGACATACATCCAGGGCTGGGAACCTGGCAGAACCAGGTTGTTAGTAGAGGTGGTGGTGTGGGGAGATAGAGGACAGCCCAGCTCAGAGAGAGGTGGTAAGGTCTTGCCTATGAGACTGGTGCAAAGTTAGTGGGGCAGAGAGGAGCAGAGTTGAGAGAGGAGGGCGGAGTGGATCTTGTTGGTGATGAGTCGCATTGGAAGAGATGGGAGAAGCCTGAGATGGTGTCCTTCCTTTGGGTGCTGCTTCAGCCAGGCTCTCTGAGCAGCAAAATCCCTCAGCGGGGCTGTGGGGTAAGGGGTCCCTCATCCAGGGCCTGGAAAATCTCTTTTGGGTTGTCCTGGGTGCATTTAGAGACACAGCCTGGATGCAGAGAAGTGCCTTTGAAGGTGTCAGTGCCCGGTGTGCCAGGTCTGAGGTAGCGCCTGGGCTTGCTTGCTTTCCCTCAGGGCCTTTTGGCCTCTCAGGTTGCACTAGTCGGTTGGACCAGGAGAACCAACACCTTGAATGCCTGGGAGAGGGCGGGTATTGGTGATGTTCTGTAGGTGTAATTGGGAAATGGATTAGATTTTGATTAGCCAGAGGAATGGAGGCTTCTTCCTTCCTTGTTCCTCTACTAGGGTTAGCAGAAGGTGTAGGAGGAAAACATCCTGGAAGGAAATATATACTATCCCCCCCCACCCCCACCTTTTTTTTTCTTCCTGAAGAGCATCCTCCTGTGGGCCTGTGCTGGGGAGCTGCATACATGCTGATTGAATCAAGTTGTGGCCTTTGCCTTTTTTTTACTTGATACTGACTCATTTGTGGGGTAGGGGTGGTTAAGAGTGAGGAGGGAGGAGGCCTATTGTCAGAGACACTGTCTCTCAGAGCACCCTGGGCCTTGCAAAAGTGAGGCAGATTAGGCCTGACTTCAGAATTGGGGTCCTCAGCCTTTCTGTCCGGACCTCACTTTGCTTGGGGGTCTTGCCCCACTGTGTGTCCTTGAAGTGCTTGTGGACTGCTTAGAGCTGGTGTGTGTGCACAGTAGGTACTCAGGTAAATATTTGTTCATTTGAATGAGTGGCTTACTGTCTAAAGGGGGAATGGCACTCACTTATCCTGCCTCGGCCAGTTTCCAGCCAGAGAGTTAGGGTTCTTCTCTTGCCAAAGTTGGACGGGGTAGAAGCTGAGGACCGGTTTAAACTTGGAGGACAGGAATGGCGGCGAGGGCGAGGCTTTAATTGGCCCCTCAGTTTGTATCCCTCTCATTGTAAGACCTGCTATGCAGGTGTTCCATCACTGTGTCATCATTAAATGGCAGATTGTGTTTCTTATTTGAAGGGTGGGGACTCAGTTGTATCAGTCACCCTGGGAACCACTGGGCATTTGTGAATATGCAGTGTCATACATTTTTGGTTAGCTTATACATTGAACATGTGGGCCTTAGCTGGCATTCTCATATTGGCCCTTCACAGATGTGTGTGTCTTTGTGTGAGCACAGCAGCCTTGTCCCCATGTTGGGTTCAGGCATGACCGCACTGTCAGCTCCGAGTCCTCTTGAGGAACCAAGGAAATACTGTAGAATGCTTGAAGACAAAGTCTGATGAGCAGTTACTGGCAGAGCTGAATGACTGGGTACCGAGCGGAGTTAATCCTGTGGCTCTGGGCTGTTTAAACAAGCACACCTGTATAAACTGTCTTTGGGTACATTAAAATGCCTTTATAAATTTGGAATGCCTGAGGGATGTGCCTCGTTGTAACACTTGAGTTTATCTAGAGAACTGTTCTTGCCTTGGACTACACTGAAAATGCTTTTGATTAAGAGATTTGGATTCCAAATTTATAAAATCATCTGTTTTCATTTCATTCTTTATCTCACCAGACAGACAGACAGACACACACACACACACACACACACACACACACACACACACACCACACACACACACTTTCTCTCTCTCTCTTTCTCACTCCTTCAGGAGTTGCTTGCACCCTTCTGATGCTCGTGTTGCCTTTGTATATAACAGTCCAAACCTTTTGAACAGGGCTCAGCCCCCCACCTCACCTCTCCCTGCCCTTCTTGTATAGTTGGCCTAGTAAGTCTTAGTTAGGCTTCAAGACCAACCTAAATGTCATCTCCTGTGAGGCTCTTGCTGAGAGAATCAACCCCTGTTCCTTGCTCCAATAACACTTTGTTTATTCCTCCTCTGACATATTCATTTACTTGTTCATTCATTTATTCACCCATGGACTCATTATTTTAGGCATACATTCATTCATCAATTTGGGGGGCTCCTGTTAAATGCCAAGGGTAGGAAAACAACTAATGGCACGAACCTAAGGCTTAAAAATCTCAGAAACCTGCAGAGGCAGCAGGCGCATAAACCATTCCTGTGTGGTGAGTGAGGTCAGTTCATTCGTCCTGGTGAGTGATGGTGCTTCCTGCAGGAGGAGGAGAGGAGGGCGGGCTTCCCAGGGCAGGGCTTGAAGTCAGGAAGTATAATGAACGTTACCGGTCTCTGCTGGAAGGGTTCTTGAGGAATAGAAGGGTAGCATATTCATTTATCTCAGCACTCTTGTGCCTGGCACATGGTGGGCTGGGGAGAAAGAGGGACCAGAAGATAATTAGAAGACAAATAATTTCCCAGTCTTATTTCAGAATGAATTTAAGGCAGCTTGCAAGGCTGTGAAAGAGCATAAATAAAAAGTGGGAAAAAGGAAAGAAAAGGAAGGGGATAGAGATAGGGACCTAAAGTGAATTTGGGAATGAAACCAAACTTGCTGACCAAAATCACCTGAGTGCTGTCTCTGAGGTGCCTGCCGCTGTGACTGTGCACTTTGGCAGCCGGTGAGTAAAGCGAGACACGTTCAGTTCACCGTGAGGTACAAAACACTTGGTGGTTTGCTTGTTATCGAACTTCCCTTTGGGATCTTTGTAAAGAGCAATCTGGCATGAGGAAGGACCCCCTCAACTCTTGGAGTAAATCTAGTGACTAATTCATGGGTGTTTCTTAGTATGCTGATAGCATCACATAAAAGCCTAAATCAATAAAATAAAAGCAAAATTTATTCAGAGCTCCTGGAATAAACTTTCTCTAAGGTTGCCATGAAGTCAGAAAGGTACTGGAACAAACTGTCTTGACCCCCTTTTACCCAGTGTTCTAATGCTGTGTGCCACTGTCCTAGGTCCTAGAGGTCACACAAGCTCTGTTTCTTCTCCCAAGGAGTTTGGTGATTACGTTTTGGGACTCAAAAAAATACTCATGTATCATTTGGGATCAGGGTATGTATGGTCCGATATATCAGAAATGGGTATTTAAAGGCAGGCAGGCCAGACCTACCACCTCACAAAAAAGTGATAGCCTAATTTTGATGGTTGAGAGGATGAAAAAATCAAAATGTGTTGTGATAAATTGTTTTCTTGGTTACCCTAGGATGACAGGAAAGAGTAGTTTTTTCCTTCTGGACATATTGGAGCCTACGTTTTGGATCCTCCAAATGCTGGTGAAACCCACATGGATCCATTGGATCTTTAGAGAGCATTTGAATTGTATCTCACAGAAGCAGAACAGATCGTGGACTTCCCAGTTCAGGACTTTAAAATGCCATCTTGTTCCAATTTTCCTTGTTGACTGGTTCATGACCCAATCAGAAGTGAACTGTCCATTTGCCTATTGTTTCTGTCTCCCATCATGCTGTGCAAAGAACCCATGGCAGACGGGGGCATGGCTGGAATGAGAGAAGCAGTGTAAGTTCCAGGAGCTGGAGAAGGCAGCCCAGGAGCTGCAGAGCAGCACAGAGGGCCATTCCTGATACAGTGGAAATTGTATCCGAATTAGACAAAGCAGCTGATCTTGGCCGGTCAGTGGCTGAGACCTGGGGTCATACCATTAAGGTGGCTGGCAACAAGTTGTGGAACACTGAGTGTGTCTCCACTGGCCTTTTGTAAGAAGGATGGCACCCCGGGCGTGACCTCCACCCAGGGAATAGCACTCTGTGTGAGGCCCATTGTAGGCATTCCCTGTGGTGTGGGGCTGAGGTGGACCCTTTTGGACTCCAAGCACTTGTCTTAGGGTTTGGCCAAGGGTAGTGTGGGTATTTATTAAGTGTGTTGTTATCTTTTAAGATATGAGCTGTCTTCTGATATTTTAATTTGCTCTCATTCTCATTTAAAATGCTAAAGCACCATGATAATCTGATGGTGAATCTTACCAGCTAAGAAAGTAACATTATTCATAATTTAGTAACTGGGGAGTATTTTCCTGGTATTTGTTTTCTACCTGTACACTCTACAGACCTGATGGAATTGAGGGCTTAGTTTTGGGGTTTTCTTTGTTATTCCTGGGAAAGGGCCTGTAGGTTTTCCTTCTGAAATGCTTACTGACAACTATTACGTCTAACTCTTACAGCCTTTTTCTCTCTCAGAGCAGGAAAGCAGCTTTTGTTTCTGGTTTTGAAATGTGTTTCCTGGCCTTAAATAGTCCTCCTCCCAGAGACCTGTGCACCAGGCTGGGGGTGGTGTCGCCCATCTCTGGCTCCCCCTATGAGTACACAGTCTCTGCACTGAGTCTTCACTTTGGAATGGCAGATTGGCTAGACTGTCTGGACCTGAATCTGTGGCATTGTCCCTCTGCGGGCGCCTACTGATAAAAGAAAGCAGTGACTAGCATGACTGGCTGTACTGATGGGAGAGAGCAAGAGCAGAAACGTCTTTTCTCTCTGGCTAACAGATTTACCAAGGGGCTGGGGAAGGTGATTCCCCTCAAGGCTAGTAATACAGAGCTGCATAGCATGAAATCAATCAAAGCCTTTCTTCAGCTGTCACCTGGGCATGTACTTAGGGCTGATGGAGCGGAGAATTAATCAGGGACTCTCAGGAGGGTGATGCTAAGTCCTCTAATGGGGTGCTCAGCATTGGGGTCTTGGTGAAGAGCTATTGGCTTGTTGATGGATCCTGTTGATATGGAAGTGATCTTCGAAATGAGAAGGAGTAATTATACACCCCTTCCTGTTGAAATTAGAGGGAACCTGTTGGCAACTCGAGTATATGACACCAAGGCTCACTGGCTGCTCCTGGCTCTGAGGCAGATGTGGTCTCAGTTCGCAGTGTCAGCATTCCCTAAACGTTCTGCTCTCTCTGACCATGACTTACTCTTTGCAGTTCCATCTCCCTGGAGCTGCCTTCAAAATCTTCACCTGTATTTCTCAGGCCACTTGTTAGCAAATTTGCCTAGTGTCTGAAATGGTAGGAAACTAACAATTCACTCCACTTTACATATACAAAAGTGATTAACCATCATTAGTGCCTGTCATTTCTCCCAACTACCCAGGGAGGTGAGTCAGTATCATCACTATTCATTAGGAATTAATTAGACTGTGCATAAGGTGTCAGTTGTGGACAGAGCTGAGAATTCAGCACAGCCTGCACGCTCCCTTTGAAATGTAGCCTCTAGCGTACTGTCTAGTGAGGGTGCAGTGTATGACACTCTCATGGATGTGCATTTTCTCTGGAGAAATGATTCCTGGATTCAAATTTTATTAAATATATGACTTTAGCCAACTTATTTAGGCTCCCAGACCTCATAATGTAGGAGTAATACCTAATGGGGTAGTGCAATGATTGAAAAAGATCCTGTAGGAGAAAGCTTCTGGCATCCTGCTTGAAACCTGGTTCAGTGGGAGAAGGTTGAATTTGGATTTGAGGTACTAGTTCTCTTTGGAAGTAAAGCATTTTTTCCCCTAGTCTTTTTGATAGAGGGCAGCTTTTCTCTTATGAGAAAAATTCAGGCTTTCACTAAGATCACAGTGACCTTCGAGCCATCAAGTACTTGGTTGTCTACTACTAGTATTCCAACATGTGACTCTCTTTCTGTAAACCCTGAAGTGGCTCCCACCTATGCCTGCTTCCACTTTCCCCTGAGTCTTAGACACCCTTCTCGGTTTATTTTCACTGCCACTCCCTGTATGTTGCCTTTTTTAATTCAGCTGCTCACTCAAATTTGCTTTGTTACCATTTTTCACCTCTTTGAATTTCTTCCTTGGCTCTGTCATTTTACCCTCGCCACTTTGTTTCCCTTACAGCTTTTCTTGTAGCTGTCAGCTTCTGGTCCTCATCTTCTTTAGTGGAAAAGAAAGGGGAGAGAAGGTAAAATAATGCATCTCAAAAATTATCATTCCATTCAAAATAAGATTTGCTGGTGGTAGAAACTGCTTACTGCCTAGAGGACCCAAACCATATTTATCTCTTTAATGCAGAAGGACCATTGATTGTCAGTAATCATGATTAATAAATAAGAAATTGGATCGACCATTCAGCTCTTGGTTTTCCAAACAGTGCCTGGCTAAGTCTGTCCTCTTACATCTTCCTAGTTTGGTGATTTCCTTTGGGGCATCTACTACTCATTAGAACTGGGGCCAGGGTCAGGGTGAGGAGGGCAAGGACCCCTTCTCATGGAAAGCTTTGGTGGCAAGTTCAGTCATTTTCTTATCAAAGAATGTTCACATCTTCTGGTCGGTTGTTCATTCTTTCTTTTGTTGAATATTTATTATTCCATGTCCTGTGCTACACTTGGAGATATTGTGGTGGGTGTAACAGAGACTGCCCTCAAGGACAGTGCGGTATGGATGGGGGGAGCAATAACAAACCAGCTTACTCAATTCTCTTATAGATAAAAGCTATGCAAACAAAAGGTGAAGAATAACTAAGGTGTCCTCCATCAGTGTTAAGCATGGAAACTAAGGCACATGGGACTACAAGTGCCTATGGCCCTGAGTTACTCAGGTAGAGAGAGAGGGAGTCCTGACTCCCAGTCCAGCTCTTTTTCTATTGCCTCACAGAGTATGAAGACCTTGGCTAAAACAAGCCATATGTTTTTTTTGTGTGTGTGACCCTTATATTCAGTGGCATTTCATTAATCTTGAGGGTTAGTTAAAACTTACCCTTTTATTGAAGAGCTCTTAAATCACCCACAGGTGGGTGAGATGCTGCAGGAATTGTGAGAGACCCACAGGAATTAAGACGAAGGGAGCAGTGGATTTCTCTGCCCTAAGTCATACCCCTGGTGTGTGCATTCCTCGAATAGGGGTGGTATTGGAAGCACCTCATTTGACTGTTGCACTCCCTTCTTCCCCTTGACTTCTTTGCTAGCAGGTGTATTGGTCAAATATACATCTGATGTCATTCTACTGTACTTGTGTTACCTGTCTTGGAGTGTCAATAGATAATTGTGGGAATGGTCCACTGAGCTGTTGAGGCAGTTAACTGGAATATTTGGGTCATTGGTAATACTGCCTTTTGAAGCTTGTTATAGTGGGGCCATGGAGAGTTTCAGGGAGAAAAAATGAGTTTCTGCTTTTTCCTTTAGCTTTAGGATTGCCCCTGAATTAAACTTTCCAGAAGAATATGAAAATTATTGAATGTGTGAATATGAGTTCAAATTTACCTTAGCATTAGCAGTAAAGGTAAATTTATTATCGATTTAAAATTTCCATTTAGTCATCTGAAGACCTTAAGGAGGAGGATCCTTTATAAATTTATTTCTCAGAGGGAACCATTGAGGAAGTTCCTTCATTTCTTCACCGTCCTAATATCAGTAGGCATTTGGGCATTGCAAGATATCTACCACTGTCTGGAGATGATGGGCTTGAAAACAAATGGACATCTGTTCATGGTTTTATGGATGGCAGAGCACCTTCACTCATTATCTCACTAAATCCTTATGGCAACTTTGTTGTAGAGGGACTCTACCCCATTCCCTCCCTTTGAAATTCAGCCTCCAATTCACTGTCTTGTGCGGGTGTAGTGTAAATATGATATTCCCATGGAAAATAGGCACTTTCTCTGGAGGAATGACTCCTAGATTCAAATTTTGTTGAGTAATGGTTTAGTCAACTTACTTGGGTCCCTGAACCTCAGAAGGTAATGATTTTTCTATATTGGAATTGAATTTAACTTACTGTCTCCATTTTATAAACTAAAACTTGAGCTTCTGAAAGATGAACTAATTTAGTCCAGGCTTGTGTCTAGAGGGTGAGCCAGGTTTGGAACCCACATCAGTTTGAGTCTTAATACCACATCTTCCTCCTCTGACCCCAAATCTGTGTTCTTCTTCATTTACTGAATTGAGTGAGAGTTGACTCCCTTGCTCAAGGGATGTGTGAGGAGGTGAGGACATTAGCCCTGTAGCACACACATTCGATGCCTTATTCACTTGATTAAGTCTACTGTTGGTAATAAGCAGTACTTGTTGCTGTACATTCAGAAGTCAGGCAGATTATGGTGGTAGTTAACCTATTCCAGACATTTTTAGGAGATTCCAAATGTGTGGCTGATACTCTCAAAGCCACCTGATACAAGGGCAGTCTCCAGGATGAAGTGGATCTTGAGCTGGGCTGAAGGGACCTGTGGGGTGGAATGCCAGGATGGTTATTTTGGTATCCAGGGCGGGGAGCTTTTCAAAATCAGCCAGCCCCAGTCTTGTGATTGGAAACTCTCTGCCCATACAGGGCCTCATCTTACAATTGGGTTGTAAAACTGAGGGCCCGTATGACTCTGTGGATTATGTATCTGGTACCTTCTGGGGCTGTGTTCTGGCCCTTGTCCGGAGCAGGTAATTTCATCCTGTTGAGCTCCAGTTGACCAAATTGCAAGAGCCTGGACCCAGAGTTCTTCCCTTTGCAGTAAATGAATAAAATCATGAGAGCATTTAGAACAGTTACTGTACTTACTAAAACTGATGGAGTCATTAACGCTAGCATATTGCATTCCCCAACCAAGGACTTGTGATTGTTAGCTATGGAGGACTTGAAGGGGTTGTCTGCAGGACTCTACTGCCTGTCTTAAAAGGCAGTCCATCTAGCAGGAAAATTATCCTTATAATGAACCTTCTTTGGAACTAATGAATCTTCTTTGGAACTTCCACAGAGTGGGTCTATCCTCTCCCCATGTGACAGACAGCTCTTCCAAGGTGATTCATTGTCTAAGGACACTAAACTTAGCAATTGTGATTCAGAAAGATCTTACCAGCATTGAGCCATGGGCTAAGCAGTTTAATTGAAAACATAAACGCCTGCTTTTGGCTCCTAAACCAATTGCACAAAAGAGGGAATTCAGGAACAGCACTTGGAGTGTGGGGCTTAGAGGTATTATGGGTCATAGGTCCACCTCTGTCATTGATTGAGGTTGTGGACAAAATGGGGTGTGTTCTTGAGGGCTGGGCAGAAGAGTAAGTGAATTATGTCTAGTCTGGAGCATAATCAGGAGCCTGGGTGCTGTTCCTCTCATAGCTAAATGGGTGTTTTGGAGGAGATTTGCCCCTGCAAGGGATGGTTAGATCCTCAAGGGATGGATAGAAGTTAACCGGAGCTTGGTTATTAGCCTATTAGATGGAGGAACCTCAACATATCAGTACAAAGGAGGTAATACTGGGGAAGTAGTGGTTTCTTGTCATTGGTTATGTTCAAGGTAGACTGTATGATCAACTAATGGGAGGTGTTAGAGGGAACTTGAAGCATTGGAGTAGGGAAGGGGGTGTTGGTGTGTTCTGGTCTGGAGACTTTAGGGTCTCAGTTACATGGTAATACTTTTTTTAGGCAAATAAAGGTCTCCCATTCTGTTCAGCTGGCCTTCACTTCCTGGACTCCATCTCTCTACCATAATGGTTGTGTGCTGGGGACATCCACTGTTCATCTTAAAATGTGGCTCCCTGGCGTGAATTCATACTGCTGTGAGCTGCTCAGAGCTCAGGAAGTGCCCTGTGTCCTTATATATGTCTGTTGTTCTGTTTGTCTCGTTTTGGGTGAGGTGGAGATGGGAAGGGGGACTAGCCACTGCTGAAAGCATTCACTCATATTCTCATAATTTTTCTAATAAACTTCTTTGGAGCTAGAACAGATTCTTGGGTAGAGTGCAGTTCAGCTTGAATTTTGTAAGACTACTAGATCCCAACCAAAAAAAATGTAATAACTTGAGGATTCAAAAGGCCCACACTGCAGGCATCGAAGAGTTCATCTTGGGGTCAATCACAAAACCCTTTCTTGTGGCATAATTTATTCCTCAACATTTGGCAGTTTTTAAAGTCCTGTCTTCATGTACACGTGTTGGTAAGAAGTAGTAAATATTTTGCTGATAAGTTCCTTGAGTGATGGATCAGTGGCAGCATTTAAAAGCAGACAACCTGAGGGTTTTTTTTTTTTATCCAGGTGCTGCCAAATCTAAAAAGCTGTCAGGGTACGAAGCCAAAAGCACCCACTAGTTTACACCATTAATTGTGTCATGTTCCTGTGCCTCCGAGTTCCTGCACCTGGGATCTGTTGATACACACGGGTGGGGGAGGGCAGGGGGAAAGGGTACAGCTGGGAAAGACAAGGAAAGGAGACAGGTTGCTCGCTCTCTCAGGTGACTGCCCTGGAACACGGAGCAGTCCCCGGTGCCTCTGGGGCTGCCAGCATCTGCTTCTCTCCTGGCCGCCTCTGTTGTAGTGTTGCATGGACCTGAGGCAGGGAAGCGGGTAGAGTGGTGGGAACCCTAAGCTCTCCCTACTCAGGCCTTTTTCTCCTGTCTTGGATCTTCTCCCCCTTTTGGGGAAGCTTTTGAATTAATGACCTGATGCCTTTTCAACAAAGGAATATTGGTATGTTAGTGTTACAGACAGCAGGGGGTACTGGATTAGATAATTTTCCCGTTGGTGTTTCTGCCAGTTTGACATTTGTTTGGAGGGCTTATCCCTTTATGACCATAGGTTACATGCATTATTTAAGGGGTATAAATCTTTGAGAAAGGCATTTTTTGGTTCTGTAATCTTCAGTGCTGCAGAGAAATGAATGAGAGACTCCCCACAGTTTTCCATGGGATCAGGAATTCCAAGTTGGCTGCCAGGGGAAGGTGCTCCGCCCAGGGGTAAAACATAACTGCAGATGATCTGACCACTTGTGTTAGTTGTTGCAGGGAAGGCAGGAATGGGGACAAGCTGGTCCTCTCGTCAGGGTTACAGTATAGAAGCTGAGCGTGTCAGAGTGACCTGACTGTATAGGGCAGATGCCCTGTGTAGAAACGCTGTAGAGCCGCAGATACAGCTTAGCTGGCCTGCCTGGCTGTTTCACCAGAATGAGTATTTGTGGTAACAATCTTCCTGCCACCATCTTGTATCTCAGTGATCTCAGTGACAAATACTGGGACGGCTTGCCAATTTAGAGTTTTTCCAATTGCCACAGTGACGTAGACATCCTTTTCTTCACTGTATTTTCTTTTTAACAACTTGTTCTGCTCTGGAGATTTGATTATCATTGAACAAAGTGCTCCTGGTAGACAGTAGGCACTTAGTAAATGGTTTTGCATGATCCACTGTGAACTTTATTGCCTTTCATCTGTGAAGATTATCTGGTCTCTACCTGCCGTTGCACATCTGTATGAGTGCTTAACATGATAAATAAGGAACAAAAAGCCACTTAGATTTCAAAATTCCATATTCTCAACTAGGAATTATTCTCCAAGCAAAGCTGGGGCCTGAAGAATGTGCAGTAGAACTAGTAAGGGCAGTGTGTTGGTGGTTATCCTTATCACACTATCGTTTGATTTCTCTCTTAGGTTTATTTTCTTGAAAAGGCTCCAGGCTTCGGCTTGGAAAACCCAACCGCCAAAATTGAGCCCAGCAGCTGGAGCGGCAGTGAGAGTCCTGCCGAGAACATGGAGAGAATGAGTGACTCTGCAGATA
This sequence comes from Manis pentadactyla, assembly GCF_030020395.1. NCBI lineage: Eukaryota > Metazoa > Chordata > Mammalia > Pholidota > Manidae > Manis > Manis pentadactyla. Next base: position 52,681,779 of record NC_080027.1, read on the forward strand.
AGCCGATGGACAACGATGCGGAGGGGGTCTGGAGCCCTGACATTGAACAGAGCTTTCAGGAAGCCTTGGCTATCTATCCACCATGTGGGAGGAGGAAAATCATCTTATCAGACGAAGGCAAGATGTATGGTAAGTGGTTTGGAATGCTCCTTTGAAATATTACAATCTGCCTTTGTTGTTAGGGATCATTGTAGCTAGCCCTCTGCTGAGATCCATTCATTATACTGGGTTGAATGATCTTTGTAGAATTAGTTGGCCATCCAAGGGACCGGATCTCAACTAAAGTAGGGAGTCAATCAAGGACCAATAGGAAGTCATTCTCTGGGGTTTTCTGGTCCTCCTTCATGCTCAGTGGCATTATATCAAAAGCTCTAAAGGTCCAGGTAGGAGCACAGATGCAATGGCATTTGTGGGCACCAAACGTGGGGACTCGTTCTTCAGAGTGCATGCCTGATCTAAAGGAAGTGCTGCTGCTTGATTCTCTCCCAATCACTGGTGCTATGTAGAAATGGTGACCCGGTGCTGCCAAATCTCTTGATCCTTCCCCCTCCCCAGGAAGAGCTAGCAATGGATATATGAAATCTAATCACTTTTAAAAGCCAGGATTTTTTTTTAAACATGACTCAGTATAGGACAGATGACACATGCACACGGGCTTGAGCAGACCTTTGAACTACCTGTTTGCTGCTTAGTTGCCAGCTTATAGTTGACTGGCCAGACAAGACATTAGCCCCCCAGGCTCCTTGCACCAGTCACACCTTTTAGCAGAGGATTCCTGGCAGGGTGCTCTGACGAACAGTACTCAAGAAGTACCCAAGAAGGCAAGAGTAGTTGACCAGATGGCTTGGAATGCCAAAGGCCGCAGCAGGTACCCATCCACTTGTCTGGGGCCTGTGTGCTGGGTGTGGGCATTTCCCGCTCCTCCTGTACATGCTACCAGCTGCAGACCTATACTTTTTGGCCTCTTCCCTTTGGGGAAGCAGATGGCAGGTGGTTGCTTTTGCATTCTGCTTGTCTAATTGGGCATGTTGAATTGACAGAGTTTGTACTGTAGTTGAGTCTAAAGAGATGCAAACAAATAACCAAAATTCACAGAGAACTGGCTCAGCAACCTACCTGAGGTTGTTAACTTACCACGGGAATGATTTATTTCTAAATAATTTGTAAGCTTTTCCATAATAGGGTGTTGTCCCTTTAATACTGTGCCTCCTCTATCAGGAGCCGTAGGAGGCTGCTGCTCCAACCAGCACACACTGCTGAGGAGAAAGCAGATGGTGCAGCTGCCACCAGCTGTGCCTGCCTCCCCCCACCCCCCAACTGGGATGATGTAATGGAAACAAGGAAATTTTTGCTTTCTGCAGCATTACAATCTCTGGGCCTGTCAGACGCACACAGGGGAGAGAGAGAACCCAAACCTTAAGCATTTGTTGTGTGCACTCATATCCTTTGTAGCCAGAGAAGTTTCTTTCACGTCGTGAAATGGACCCAGGTTGAAACATATGAGCTGCTTTGGGTAGAAAGTTTCAGGGCCTTGAGTTTTCTGTGTGTTTGTATCTTTTCTGGGTGACACTCCTCAGCCTGGCTATTGGCTTTCAGGGTCTTGTCTTCATACCTGAAAATGTAACCTCCCCGTTTTAAAAGCAGAGAAAAACACTTGCATTTTTGAGCCTTCTTTGAAGCTTGTTTTATTACTAGTGGTGAAGATGGCTTCGGGCCATTCTACCTTGTACATCTCCCATTTGTTTACCCAGAAATTGTTTTAATCTAAAATACTGGCCAAGTATCAGACATTGTGATTGGGATTAGCTGCTGCCCTTTACTTCCCTTGGGGAATCCTGAGGAAGGCATTGTCCCTTCAGGAACAGGAGTTCAGGGATGAAAATATAAGTCAAAGAAACGGTTGACTTTTTCAATTCCAGTTTTGTTTTATTTCCTAAATTATTTTGATTTTACTCCACGGAATCCAAAATGTTTTCAATGTTTTCATTTTCAAAATGCTTAAGAGAAAAAGTATGCTCTGAGGGCCTTGAGAAATTTAAGAAATACAGTTTTTAGGTAGCAGCCATAGTAGATTTAACCAATTTGCTTATAACTCCATCAAAAAAATAATTCTTTGAGAAAGTAATTGTGTAAGAGCTCTTGTTGATAATTGGGCGCCAGAGGCAGAGGGCTAGGAAAAAGAGCTGTGAGAAGCTTTTGAATTTGAATCATTTACCAACAGTGAATTCGAGCAGTTACATGAACAGTTCCACCCTTGGTCTGCATCTCAGTTCCCCCATGTAATGCAGAGAGGCTAAAGTAGTCTTAGGACTTCTTCATTTTATGATGCTGTGATTTTGTGACTTGTACCTCAGTAAGAGTGATCAGTCTGTTGACGCACACAGTGCCAGCTGTGAGAGCAGCTATGTCTTTGGTGCCCAGGGTAATCAGATTCTGAGAGCTTCCTGAGAGCACATGTTCTTGATGTAAAGACTTTTTATCCTTCAATCAACATTACATTTCCTGTGTTGGTGACCAGCCCGTTTTTACTGGAGCAGTCCTTTTGAGCAAGCAGCATTAGGAATTGTAACTGCAGAGGTGTGCGTGCTGGATTTGGGGTACAGCAGATGAATTTGCTGCAGTGACCCTGAAGCCACCCCCTCCAGGCAGCTACATGTGGAGAAAACATCCCCCCCAATTCCTTGTCTTTGGCCAACATCGGGGAACTTTGCTCTACTGCTCCTTTGGAAGGGAAACCTGATGCTAGCAGGGCTATGGCAGATGGAGATGGGAACTGCCCCAGATGACTGGGAGCTACCTGCGACCCGCTTATGACTTTGAGGATGAGAAAGGTTCATCTGGGAACCTCTGCAGTAAGGCCCCAGACATTCGGGGATTGAGTCATGTGAGCAGGGTGCGGCCAGAGCTCCTGTTCCTTGGTTTCTGGCCGATTCCCCATCTTACCTGGACATAAACCAGATCAGGAGTTGAAGTTTCTTAAGGTCCTCAGAGCATACTTTTTCTCTTAAGCATTTTGAAAATGAAAACATTGAAAACATTTTGGATTCTTTGGAGTAAAATCAAAATAATTTAAAGCCTTTAGTGAAGTACCAAGTGTTTTTGACCTTAGGGAGTTATCTGTTATTTCTGAACATTTGTAGAGTGCGTTGTGATGTCACTAATCCTGAGCCTTTGAGGAGCAAGGTCAAGTGCAGCGCTGATTTATTTTGGTAATGAAATTTCCTCCGTGGTTGGCAGTAGGGCAAATGCAGTCTTAGAGGGGGAAAATGGAAAGCTCTCTTTATGATGAGGTTTGGATCCTTAGAAGAGATGGCTTAATCTCACTCTGTTACCTGGGTCTGGGGGGTGCTGAGGTTTTACGTGGTGGTTTTCCACGTGGACAGACTGCTCCTGCCTTGGGCACCTCGGGTGTAGGCAGTTGTCCTTAGGGATAATTCCAAGGTGGGAGAGACCTGTTCCCTCTTGGGTGCCTGCAAGCTCAGTCTCTCTGTTTTCCTTTTTCCTTTCTTATTTTTATGTAGCTGTTTGCCTCTTTTTTCTAGTAGTTGGGAAGGAGATAACAAGCAGGAGGGTAAGATGGGAGAGAAGTTCTTGATCAGGAAGCTTGTCTGAAATGGAGTTTCAAAGGAGCAGGCCATAGTTCGAAACAAAACAGTGAGCCATGGGAGCACCTGGATGTGTTTCTGTTGAACTGAAAACCCTAGTCTAGCAGTGTGGCCAGATATCTCCTGCAGTCAAATCAGGGTATGGATAGGAGCTGACATTCACTGACTGCTTGCTTTAGAGAGAAAAAAAGTATAGCCCTTAAAATTCTGGACTTTGGCCTGACTTTGCCACTTCTAGATCATCAGACTTTGGGTGAATTGCTTTACCTTCCTCCTCCTCTTCCATATCCTCAACTGCAAAAGGGATTTCACAGGATTTTTGTAAGAATTAAACAAACTTATTGTGGTCTGGGACCCCTTACACATCCAAACGGTCTCTGGCATAGAGTGAGATCTGTAAGAGCGTGGTTGAACTGAAAACAAAAAGCGTGCTCTGCCTGGAACTGCGTTAAAGCCTTTACAGAGAATTTTCATCTGATTTTCACAGCAACATTTTGAGGTAAGTATTATGATCCCCACTTTGTAGGTGAGGAGGCCATGATCAGTATGCATGGTATATATATAGCTGGGAGGTTTCAAGTCCAGGTCTGTCTGACTCTGAAACCTGGGCTCCTTCTACTGTGTTTGCACTCCTTCTTTGGTAGAGGTCATTACGTGTTAATTCAGCAAACCTGAATTGAGTGCTGCCTGTATTCCAGCGCAGTGCTAGGCGTTGTCAAGGATGTAGTAATGAACCAGCCAGACATGGTCCCTGCCCTCATGGAGCCATCACAAGTTCATTTGCAGGAAACACTGACCTGAGGTCAGGGCAGTATGCCAGAGCTTTCTGGGAAGTTTGAGGGCCCTTTGAAGATGGACATCTTCCACTTAGTCGTTTGAAGCCTGTTCTTGGCCATTGCTGTCCAGGGCACCTGGCCCAAGGCTGGCAGGAAGAGAGCTTCTCAAATAACGCAGTGGGGAGGCTCCTAGATCACAAGACTGCTCTGATAGTGGCCAGGAAGATGTCTGGAAGCTTTTGTGCCCTGGGATTCTGCAGGCAGCCTGGGCAATGACTTTCTCTTTTTGTGAGCAGATAGCTTCAGGGTCCTTGGTTTACAGCAGCTCCATGGGGGCTCCTTTCCTCCTGGGCTGCCAGGCCTTATACCTGCAGAGCTGAGTGGTGAGGAGGAGAGAAGGTGAGAAGGAAGGTGTCTCTGGGCCAGTTCTCCACCATTGCTGACCTGAGACCTGCCAGAAGCACAACGGAAGAGAGAAGGGGGCGTTTTATTAAGGTGGTGGCAGAGTAGACAAGGAGCCTTCTGAGTGAGTGCATGCCAGCAGGTGTGAGTCAGCGCTAGGCAATCACTTAGGCAAACAGACTGAAATCCATGGCCCCTGGATTCCTCCTGATGTAGACAACTGGTCAAGGAAATACAGGGTCTTTGTAAGATAGTGGACTTTATACTGTATCTTTGAGGCCCAGGAAGGTGGCCTATGACTGTGGAGGCCCCAGTGGCCCTGATGTAGAAATGGCTGTAAACTCAGTCCTATATGCTCTCCAGGGCTCTTGGAAAAGTGACCCTTGGGGCCTGTGCTGAACTTGATCTTCTTAATGCTCCATCTGAACATCAGGTGTTATCTTTGATTTCCTCTTTCTGTCTGACCTGTGGTTCAGGGTATTATTTCAGGTGAACTGGCTAGAAATGGGAAGCACAAATAGCTGTGCCCTTAGAACAGGCTAGAGACTCCATAAAGCAGGGACCCCACCCTACCTGTCTGCTCAGACATAGAAGGTGTCAGTAATATTTACTGAATATATGCGTACATGAATTATTGAGTAAGACAGAGAAAGGTGGGTAAGTGCCTGATCCCTGAGAACCTCTATTGTTAGAGGATCTGGCTGGAGAGAAGGGGAGAAAATAGGAAAAAAGAGAAAAAGATGTTTGTACTTTTAATGGTCTTCTGGATTGAGAAAGAAGAAACCCTGATTATTTGCTGTGTTGGCAAATGTTAGTTCAAGAGGTAGGAGAGAGACTTCTGTGCAGATAGGCACAGTAGCAGAATGAGGGTTAATTCTGAAATCCCGAGAACAGATGAGTAATGGGGGATTTTGAAATAGTTGGGTTCCTGTGAGAAAGCAAAGCCAGCGTCATGAGTGTTTTGATTGGGAAATGTAATGTGTGGGGGGTACGCAAAGGTTTATGCGCAAGGTGTGAGCCCTTGAGCAATCTGGGTAAAAAATACCTAATTAGGATGGCTCAAGAAATGGTTATAAGGGAGAGAGAGAAAAAGGAAAAGAAAGTTAAACTTTTACCAAGTTATGCTTTCTAAAAGTTTTGCTCTAGCAGTGGGTGAGCTCTGGGATTCGGAAGACACCAACTTATAAATCATTCAGAGCAACATGGTTTGACTGTGAGTGGGGTCACCAGATATAAAATCATTAAAATAGCTGACCTGTTTGACAACCTGCTCTGTGCTAGGTGCTTCCTTTAGAATGCTTTAGAATGTGTTGTCTTGTTTATTCTTCAAAGTGACCCAACAATATAGGTACTGTGTTTGTCCCCATTTTACAGCTAATGCCCACCAAGGTCAAGTTACTTGCTTAAGGTCACACAGTAAATAAGTGGTAGAGCTGACATTTGGAACCAAGTCAATTAATACAACTAACTACAATATTGATACGGAAGGAAGTATATTTTCTACTAGATTACAGCTTAGAGGTAGGGCAATGGAAAATGTGATTATTTATGATTGGTGAATGCACATATCTATATTTGAGAACTTGACAGAGTGAAAGAGTTAGAGGCAGAGAGGCAGGTTTAACTGAGTGAACTTCAAATGGGAAGAGGCCACTTACTGTTTATTTCTTTTTAAAATTCCTTTGGGTTATAAACTCCTTTGAGAATCTATAGAAACTTGTGGCTTTTCTCCCCAGAAAAGTACATGTTTGTGTGTTGTTCTAGGATTTTTAACTCCATGTTTAACTTCAGGTGATTTCTGGAGTCTAGGTTCTGCCCAGATAACTTGCTGTTATAGGAAGAGAGAGAAGGGAAGGGCATTCAGGTCCAGGGGAACAGCATGAGAAAGGCATAGAGTCCTGAGATGGCACAGCTCTGTGCTCTTAGAAGTGAGGGTGTGTCCTGGAGGCTGATGTGAATGTGCTTGGAAATATGGGCTGGCACTGTGTGGTCGAGGGCCTTGAAGGCCATGCCATGGTCTGGTGCTCGATCTAAGGACAAAGGGAGCGATGACGTGGCCCGGCCTGTGTTTTACAAAGCCAGCTCAGAAGTGGGAGGATGAGTTAGATGGCTATTGCAGTGGTCCTGTGGGGCAGCATGGGCCTGACCCCGGGGCAACATGGGCCTGACCTGGGGCAGCATGGGCCTGACCCAGGAGCACCATAGGCCTGACCCGGGGGCAGCATGGGGCTGACCCAGGGGAGCATGGGCCTGACCTGGTGTTGGCACTGTTGGCGGGGCTGGCTGAGCGGATGCAGCTTGTGAAAGAGTTGTTGAATAGGATTTCAGGTTCCTCCTCTGGGTGATAGGAAGGCTGGTGGGTCTATTAAGTGAAGTGGGAGTGGAGACAGGAGGAGCAGGTTTACAGAGAGAGGAATGAGGAGGTGCATTTAGTCATGCGCTTGAGGTACTGGTTGCCATCCACACAAAGGTGGCCTTTCGGGATGTCGGGAGGTGGGATCCTGCCTGGAGCTCAGGCAAGTTGAAGTTGCAGGGCCAGTGGGGGGCTCACCATCAGAGACGTGATCCCTGCAGCTCTGAGAGGGACCTGCGAAGTGCAGGCACACAGCGTGTCTTGGTGTCACCAGCATGGAGTTTTAGATGGAGCGTCTGTAGCAGTGAGAGAGCGTATATTGCCATTTTCAGAAAAAGGGAGACACATCACTGGTTCCCAAGCCTGACCATCATTAGTAGAAGCACTTGAGAAGCTTTAAAAAAGCAGAAGACAAAACAAAAACAGATTCAAGCTAATTGATTCAGCATTTCTGGGAGTATGGTCTGGGAATCTTTATTTTTAAAAGCTCCCCGGGTAATTCGGATGATCAGCCAGGTTTGAGGGGCACTGGGCTAGGCTACAGCCTAGGTCCAAGAGGACAGGACCACATTTTTAGAGTTGGTAAAAGAAACAAATGAGCAGAGCACAAGACTGACATTTGAAACAGTCTTTACAGGGTTTGGTACAGAAATTGGATCCACTATTCAGGATGTGCTCCCTCTGTACTTGGAGGGAACATGCCATGGCCCAACCTTGGAGAGGTTTGGCCACACACCCAAGGAGCCATGAGATGGTATCTTGAAGGACATAAAAAGTTATAGGAAGACTTATTTTTTTTTTGAGAGGGCATCTCTCATATTTATTGATCAAATGGTTGTTAACAACAATAAAATTCTGTATAGGGGACTCAATGCACAGTCATTAATCAACCCCAAGCCTATATCTCAACAGTCTCCAATATTCTGAAGCGTAACAAACAAGTTCTTACATGGTGAACAAGGTCTTACATAGTGAATGTAAGGCAGTCATATCACAGTGCAAGGGCAAGTCATATCACAGAAACTTTCGGTTTTGATCATGCATCATGAACTATAAACAATCAAGTCAGATATGATTATTCATTTGATTTTTATACTTGATTTATATGTGAATCCCACATTTCTCCCTTATTATTATTATTATTATTATTTTTAAATAAAATGCTGAAGTGGTAGGTAGATGCAAGATAAAGGTAGAAAACATAATTTAGTGCTGTAAGAGGGCAAATGTAGATGATCAGGTCTGTGCCTATAGACTAAGTATTAATCCAAGCTAGACAAGGGCAACAAAACATCCACGGATGCAGAGGATTTCTCTCAAAACGGGGGTGAGGTTCTAAACTAGGAAGACTTATTTTTGAGCAGGGGAGGGACTTGGTTATTTATTAGTAGTGGTGGTGGGGATATTTATGGTTGAGAATATATTTAATGGAACGAAACCCAGAAGAGACTCTAAAGGGAGTAGGGCTCTTACTCTGATGCATAATGGTGGGCGAGGATGGGTAGGGGGCCTACCGCTTGCTTTCTTCAGATGTGGAGTGAGGCCATGTGGGCTGAGGCAGGTCATGGGCTTTTGACAAGTAGAGCAAGCTTAGCGGAGATAATGCCAGGGAGTGGGGTGTGGATGGACAGGGGTGAGGAGGAGAATTCCTGAGCAGTGGAGGGAGGGCTGGAGAGAAGTGGGAGAGCCTTGCTTTTTTAAACTGAGATAGTTGTAGATTCACATGCAATTGTGAGAAATAGGACAGAGATCCTTTGTACACTTTGTACACTTCCCCCAAGGGCTCCATTTTGTGAAACTGTGTTAAAATATCACAACTGGGATGTTAATGCTGATATAATCCACTGATCTTACTCAGATTTCCTCAGTTCTGTTTGCACTTGTGTGTGTGTTGTATTCTGTACTGTGTCATCACCTGTGTAGGTTCATGTATCTGCTACCACAGTGATGGTGCAGAGCTCCCCAGACCACAAGGATCCCTGGGCCCGATGGCCAGCTTCCCCTCACCTTATCCTCAACTCCTGGCAACCATTGATTGATCCTCTATTTCTAAAATGTTGTCCTTTCCAACGTGTCATATACTGGAATCACACTCTGTGGAGCCTTTCAGGACTGGCTTTTTTCCCATCCAGCAGGACAGCCTGGAGATCCACCCAGGTCACTGTGTGTGCCAGTGGTGTGTTCCTTTTCCGTGCTGAGTGATATTTCATGGTGGTCATGGCCCAAGGGCCGATTCCAGGTTTTGGTCTTTGCAAATAAAGTTGCTGCGGCCACGTACCTACATGGTTTTGGGTGAACCTAAGTGTTCATTTTTGTGGGAGAAATGCCCAGGAGTGTAATTGCTGGGTCATATGGTAGTTGTAGCTTTAGGGGTTTTTTTGACTGCTCAACTGGCTTCCAGATTAACTGTCCCATTTTACTTTCTCACCTGCAGTTGAGGTTCTCTGCATCCTTACCAGCATTTGGTGTTGTCACTGTTATTTAGCCATTCTGATAGGTGTGTAGTGAAGTCTCATGTGGTTTTAATTTGCATTTCCCTAATGAGTAATGGTGTTGAACATCTTTCATGTGCTTACTTTCCATCTGTATATTCTCTTTGGTGAAATGTCTGTTCATGTCCTTTGTCCATTTTCTAATTAGATTTTTAATATTTTTACTGTTGAGGTTTGGGAGTTTGTTCTTTATTCTAGATATGAGGCCTTTGTCAGATATGTGGTTTGTAAGTATTTCATCCTTGTCTATAATTTATTTTTTCATCTTCTTCACATGGGATTCCATAGAGGAAAAGTTTTTAATTTTGATGAGATCCAATTTACTTATTTTTCCTTTTGTGGATTTTACTTTTGGTGTCAAGTCTAAGACCTCACTGTCTAGCCCTAGATCCTGAAGATTTTCTCCTATGTTTTGTTTTATGTATAGTTTTATTTACGTCTATGATCCATTTTGAATTAATCTTTGTGTAAGGTGAGGAATGTTACTTTTTGGGTAGTCCATTGGCATGATTATGTGATTGATATGTATATTTAACCACAGGATTATTGACAGTTTTCACCAGAGGTTATTTTGACATTTATCAAGACTTAGGATCTGAGACACTAAGGTGCTGGTTGAGTGTGTGGTTGCACCACTCTAGGTTGGGAGAGGGACAAGGTGAAGCTGGAGGGGCTGGTAAGTCATGCCATGTGCTGCTCAGAGGCTCTGCCCAGTTAGGAAAGTTGCAGAACAGGAGGCTGTGGTCATGCATGGGAGAGGAAGCCTCTGAGATTAGAGGTGGAGAGATTTCAAGTGATCAGTTTCGAGGTGTGGCCACATATGTGGTCAGCTGATATGAATGTGGGTGATGGAAGTAAAACATCAAGAGGTTCATCAGCACTGGGTTGATTAATCGTTTTTTTTTATCACTAATCTACAATTACATGAAGAACATTATGGTTACTAGACTCCCCCCTTCACCAAGTGCCCCCGCCACAAACCCCATTGCAGTCACTGTCCATCAGCGTAGTAAGATGCTGTAGACTCACTACTTGTCTTCTCTGTGTTGCACAGCCCTCCCTTTGCCCCCCTCCACATTATACATGCTAATCGATTAATCGTTTTTATGTGGAAGTTCACAGTAGTGAAATATAAATCTGCAAATAAGAATATTGAAGTAACCAGGTAATGGGGGAGTTTCTCTGAGGAGAACTTGACCCCATAGATGTGGATACAGAGTTTGGTGTAAGTAAATGGTTCGGTCCTAGTAAAAGGCAGGTGGCAGAACAGTGGGGTAGAAGGAGAATAGGGATCACAAAAAAATGCTAATATTCCCTACTTCCCTCTGCCCAAATGCTTTGGCTGGTCCCAGACTACCTATTTGCCATGTTGCTTTGGACAGCCATCATGTAAGTTCTTTGTATGTTATCATCATTGTCTGAATAGAGGAGCAAAGAAATCAACATATTTCTCCTTACCGGTTGAGAGAAAATGCAATATGTATGAGAAAGTGCTTTGAACCGAAGTTTAAAAATAATGCGTTTGTGAGGTTAAGTCAATTCAGGGCCTGATGAAAATGTAAGAAAGTATATTTCAGAGCCATCATGCAGGATAAAGCTTCTTTGACTTAGGTAGAAGGGTGTTTGGTTAAAGGGGGAACTGAACTGACACTTCTCCTCCCTTTTCAGGGTTTCTGCCAAAGAGAGGGAATCACAGATGACAGAGGCATCAGTGGGATACCTCCCAGTCAGTGGGCAGTGCCCAGCACAGTGGCTCTCCATGGGCGCCAAGGGGAGGAGGGATGGACAGACCTTTGTGTTCTTAGCAGCACAGTCCTGGATTCCAACACTTACTCTGTTCTTCCACCTAGAGTTCCTCTGTAGCTGAGGCCTTCTGCTTCACTTGAAAGCATGCTTCTAATTTGTTCTTATCATTGTGTGTTTGTATCGCATTCCAGTAATAGTAAGTACTTAAAATGGGCATTTTAATAATTATCATTTTATTATGATCGTGTCTGTTAATCTCTTTAGTAAAGGTGCTATCTTAGAAAATGCTCAACTTGGTAAATTTAAACCTATAAATGTGTTGTGTGGTTAGGATCATGGAAAAAAATAGTAAGGAATTTACTATGTAAGAATAGTGGTTGCCGCAGGGGGATGGGGTTAGAGGAAACACTTTTTTTCTATTATATGTTTCAGTATTAATGGAGTTTTTAATAGTGAACATATGTTACTTTGGAAATTGGAAGAGAAAAATAATTATATCATGCTTATTATTTCCTCTGATTCTGATTACGGAATACACATTAAAGAAAAATGTGGAAAATACCAAGGATTCGAAGCCAATCATGTTGCCCAGGCCCACTGGGTGTGATGTTTGCCAGGGGTTCAGCCAGGGGCCACCGCAGAGTGGGTGTGGTGCACAGGACAGTAGTGCTGGGAGAGGGGCTGAGGCCAGCAAGCTCTCCCTTCCATGTATGGGTGGCCGGGGCAGCGAGCTTGGGGGACAGGTGTACAGAGAGCAGTGGTCCTGGGGCCAGGAAGCAGGACAGGGTGTTCTTATTATAGGTTTGGGGACATTGGTCCATGAGTTCAACAGGTGCCCCAGCCAGTTGGATCTGCCAGTCAGCTGTCCAGATGAACAGTGGCATCACTCCAACATTTATGTATTACATAAAATGGTGATAGGACAGAGAGAGGAAAGCGTTCGAATCCATTCATCCAGTGTCCACATGCTCACGGCAAAGTGGCACTTCATATTAACAACAGTTAACATACCACATTTCTCCCAAGCCAGTATTTATCATTTAACTTGTACTTGAGAGTGGTCTCTTTTTATTCCTGGAGGGTTGGGGGCCTCTCTCTTAAAAATACCAGTAGTTTTCCTGTTGACCATGTTATGCTTTGTAACAGATTCCTGGCAAGTAGTCTTGTGCTTACATTGCCTTTGGTAGAGGTGGGTGGCTTTCAGAGAATGAACATACTCTGGAGACTGTGTGTGCTATAAATTCACATTTGATTATAATCACTTGATTTAATCACAGGTATATTTTATTTGCTTCATATTTACCTGCTCTGTATGCACTGGAGATTATTTTGTCTGCCCACCTTCTCTCAAATGCTTCAATTCCAGGTAAAAAGACTAAATTCGTTCTTCAAAGCCCATATGGATATTATAGAGCCTCTTTCTGTGTCAGAATACTCCCCTCTACTTAGCCTTTTAGAACACAGTGTGAAAGGTGTGACAGTGAAGCCTGCTGCCTGGGACATTCATTTTATTAAAAAAAATTTTTTTATAGCACTGCAGCTTTTTCTTCACAGGCACTTGAAATCGGTCTTTAGTTGAAAATTTCCATAGACATTGTTCCTTTTGTAAAGGCTAAAGGAACTTTTAGGTTACCTTAAAAGAGAATGCTCAGGGGGAAATGTAATTGATGACCCCAAAGCTTTGCAGCATCCCAGGTAAATAGTTAACATATGGTAATAAGCTGAGAATCTTTTCAGCCATTTACAAAGGTTCAATTACTCACTGTGCTGGCCCTCTTCCCCAGGTCTGCCTCTGTGCTCTGTGACTTGCTTTCTGTTATGTTGAGACCGACTTTAGCTACTGTCTCTTAGATGAATGGTTCTATTACAAAACACAGTAGCTTAGAAGAGATTGTTGTTTATGACTGCTTTTATTGAGAGAGGTTTGGTGCACGTTAATGTCCTGATAAAGGCGTTTGTACCTATAAAGTAGTCACCGTCTTAAACATATTTGACTGTGAATAAGAGATTGGGGCTGCTGACATGCCAGATGTGAGGTATCGGATTGCGTGTTTATTCAACTGTTACTGCAGTCTCTGTACTCGGATGTGCTTTTGTATTTGCCGTCTCACAGCAACATGCAGAATGCGATGGTGATATGATCCTGATTATGGAAGATGCTATTTGGGTTACTTGGATCCTTAGCCATGTCTATTAGGAAGCATTCTGTCAGTCTCCATGTGTCCTGAAACAGCAACCGAGAACAGTTGTTAGGTGAAGAGCATTGCCAGGTGGGCTGACCACATGCGCTCGGAGAGCGGGCTTTTGAGGTAGACTGACCTTAGCAAGACCTGAACTGACCAGGGCAGGCATTGTGACAAGGATTCAAAGTAATAATAGTGAATTTTTACCCAGGGCCAGCAGTGTGCAAGGTACTATTCCAAGCACTTAAGGTCACCCCATTTAAGCGTTGTTACAAATCTTAGGAATAGTTATGGTATATAATATCCCCATATAACAGATGATGGCACTTCATATTAACAACAGTTAACATACTTAAGTAAAGTGCTCAGGGTCACATAGCTAGGAACTCCTGGAGCCAGGATACAAACCCCCACCAGTTTAGCCCTAGCACCTGAGCTCTTAACTACTACTTTCTGCTGCCTCTGAGTTGTGACAGAACTGGAACCTGAGGTTCTGTGGTCTCAGTGTCCACACATTGCTGTCTGGCTAGTGTAGAAGAGAGTTTTGGTTCCAAGGAAACAATGAAGAAAGGAGGATGGATTTTCCTGATGTCTGGGATGCTCTTCATCCTGTTTTGTGCCTGGTAAACTCCTACTGGTTCTTCAAGACCCTATAGAAAATACTCTTCTTCTCTGACACCTTCCTTAGTACCCCCAGGCAGAGCCAGTTGCTCCCTCTTTTTTTCTGTTTCCACAGTATGTTATTTTACCTTCTGTCAAAGTTCCTCTCCAACTCCAGTTTAACGTATCTGTATCTCCAGCCCTTAGTCTAGTGCCTGGCACACTTGAAGCCCTGAAAAAATAATTCAAATTAGTGGAAGTTATTGATAGTAATAATTACATCTTTATCTCTAGAAGGTGCTCTTTCCCTCATTCTTAACATTGTTACCACATTTACAGCATTCTAATGATATAATGAGGACAATTATAATTTCACAGATAAGAAACTGAGGCACAGAGTCCAGGAAGTTTTCCCTTAGGACATCTTATCTTGAGGAACCTCCTGGTGAAGCAGAACTTAGAGTAGAGCCAATAGCACCATCCCTGCCCCTGCCATGTCTAAACTTCAATTGTAACCATACTGACCCTGTGCCTGAGAACAGTTTATTTTAGTTTACAACTTTATGTCAGTGTCACAGTGATTCTGCCTCAATGGGACATCTTATAGCTGTAACAGATGCTGAACCTGATTTGATTATTGGAGTGGCTGAACCTACCCGTTTCCCAGCCCTGGTTTCATTATTAGAACAGTAGTAAAATATATCTCTATGAAGTGAGTTTTGAACAGTTATTTTTTTTCCTAGTATAAACATGACACAATGTAAGCTTATTTGGGATGTCTCTATATGGTATATATGTGTGCACAACTGTGCGCATTATTTTTTTTTGGTTGACTCTGGGCTTGTTATAGCTGCCTGAACATCACTTCCACCGTGTGTTACTCTAAGATGACATTGTGGATCTTGAATGATCGACTTAAGTGCAACAATGAACTAAGTAAGCTGTCACTGTGGGTTTTTAAGGATGATAAGTTAGGACAGAGTCTCAGACCTTTGTGACAGGGTTACAAAATCTACTACTAACCTGGCTAGTGACTGATTTATATGGGGGTTTGTCAGTCAGCCTGTAAGTGTAAGTTCATCTTGGTGATTAAGGGCATGGAGTCAGGAGTCCAGGCCATCTGGATTTAAATGGTGACTCTGCCATGTCACTGGATGTATATCCATGGACAAGTTAATGTTCTTGAACCTCCATTTCCCCATTCAATAAATGGGGCTAATATTAGTACATCTCACAAGTTTGATATAAAGATTAAATAAGATAATACATTAAAATGCTCCACATGCCCAGTTCATTCTTTGAGAGCAGTATTACCTTGATGACAAAATCAGACAAAGAGGTCACAAGAAAACTGTACATACCAAAGCCTCTTAAGAATATAGATGCAAAAGTCTGTAACAAAATACTTACAAACCAAGTCCTGCAACATATAAAAAGAATTATGCACCAGGACCAATTGAGATTTATCCCAGGAATGCATGGTTGGTTTAAAATCTGAAATTAATTAATGTAATACACCATATCAACAGAATAAAGAACAAAAATCACATTATCATCTCAGTAGATGCAGAAGAAGCATTTAACAAAATCTAATACCTCTTCTTGATATAAACACTCAACAAACTAGGAATAGAAGAGAATGTCCTCACCTGATAAAGGGTATTTCTGAAAAACCCATAGCAGACATTATATTTAATAGTAAAAGACTGAATGCTTTTCCTCTTAACAGGAATAAGACAGAGATGTTTGCTTTCTCTCCTTCTGTTTAATGTTATATTAGAGGGTCTAGCAGGAGCAATTAGTCAAGAAAATGAAACAAAAGGCATCTAGATTGGAAGAGGATGAAGTAAGACTATCTCTATTTGATCCTATATATAGGGAAAAAATCTGTTAGTATTAATAAAGGATTTTGACAAGGTTGCAGGATACAAGATCAATATCCCAAATTAATTGTATTTCTATACATTAATGATGAACAACCTGAAAAGGAAATTAAGAAAACAATTCCATTGAAAATAGTATGATAAAAAATGATGACATAATTCAAGAATAAATGTTGCTAAAGAAATGTAAAACCTTTACTCCAAGCACTACAAAATGTTGTTAAATTTTAAAAAACCAAAATAAATCAAAAGATATTCTGTGTTTACATATTGGAAGACTTAATATCATTAAGATAGAAAGCAGTAATCCCTAAATTGATTTTCAGATTCAACATAATACCTATCAAAATCCCAGCTGACTTCTTTGTAGAAACAGTCCTTAAATTCATGTGGAAATTCAGGGGACCCAAAATAGCCAATCTGGTCAAAGAAAGACAAAGTTGGAGGACTCATCCTTCTGATTTCAAAACTTACCATAAAGCCTACAGCCTGAATCAAGACAATATGGTATCAGTATAAAGTTAGACTTACATCAGTGGAATAGAATTGAGAGTCCAGAAACAAATTCTCATAGTCAATTGATTTTCAAATGTGCCAAGTAATTCAAAGGGAGAGGGCAATAGCTCTTTTAACAAATGATGCTGGGACTGTAGGATAATCACATGTGAAGAATGAAGTTGGGCCCCTTCCTCACCTCCTATACCATAACTAACTAAATATGGAATATAGACATAAATGTATAACAGCTAAAGCTTAAAAATCCAGAAGAAAATATAGGAATAAGTCTATCTACCCTTGGGTTAGGCAATGGTTTTGACACCCAAAACATAAGTAATAAAAGTAAAAATTGGGAAGTTGATACTTCATCAAAATTATAAACCTTTTGTGCTTTAGGGGATACCATCATGAAAATAAAATGAAAAACCAGAGAATAGAAGTAAAGAATTTTCAAGTCACAAATCTGACAAGTGACTTGTATCTAGAATATATAAAAACTCTTACAATTTTAATAAAAAGGTAAAGAACCCAATTAAAAAGTAAGCAAGAGATCTGGATAAATATTTTTTCAAAGAAGAAATATAGGTGGTGAATAAGCACATGCAAAGATGCTCAGTATCATTTGGCATCAGGGAAATGCAAATTGAAACCATAATAAAATACCATTTCATAAAAGATTGACAATACTAAGTGTTGACACTGATATGGAGAAATGGGAGCCCTCATATATTTGTTGGTGAGAATATAAAATGTTACAGTTACTCTGGAAAACAGTTTAACATTTCCTCAAAATGTTCACCAAAGAATTATTGTAAGACCAAGCAATTCTACTTGTAGGTAGAAAACTAATGAAAGCAGATGTCCCTGTAAAAACTTGTGTGTGAATATTCATAGCAGCATTATTCATAATAGCCAAAAAGTGGAAGGACTCTGAATGTCCATCAGCTGATAACTACATATGTGAAATGTGGCATATCTAATCAATGGGTTATTATTTGGTGATAAAAGGGAATGAAGTGCTAAGACATACCACAACATGAACAACTCTTGAAAATATTATGCCAAGTGAAAGAATACAGGTACAAGACTACATATTGTATGACTCCATTTATGTGAAATGCCCAGAAGAGGCCAACCTACAAAGAAAGGAAGTAGGTTAGTAGTTATCTAGAACTGGAGGTGGAGAGAAGTTGGAGAGGAACTGTTAATGGATGTGGGTTTTGTTTTTTTTTTGGATTATTATTATGCTCTAAAACTGTGGTGAGGCTTAGTATATTCAGAACTCTGAATATACTAAAGATGATTGAATTGTATACTTTAAATGGGTGAATTGTATGTGAATTATGTCTCAATAAAGCTAGTCTTTATGTGTATATACTTGACATCATACCTGGCACAGTGAAAATAGTAATTCTCTTCCTTCACTTTTATAATAGTAAAGCTGGAATGAGAGGAGAATGCAGAGAAAGTAGGTAGACCTACCAGTTTCTATACCAGGTGATAGAGAAGGTGGATGATCTGTGCCAGCTCTTGGCTTGAGGCCGAATGCCACTTTAGGAGAACTAATATAAAGGTTAAGTGATATTATGTGGTACAAGTGCCTGGAATATAATAGGCACCCAGGACTGTTAAGTAAATCTGAATTTAGTTACTCTTAAAATGTGGTTAAACTTAGGTCTTAGGACCCAGATGTCACTAAACCAGATGTTCTTCACAAAAGAATAATCACCATTAGTTTGAAAAAGTCCAAGGTTTTTGTGTCCAGGAGTCACTAAACCAGATATGTATGTTTTCTTTTTAAATCACAGTAAGTATGACAAAGACCAAGTTTTTGGTACTGGTGCTATATTTTTTTCTAGGCAGTGTCAGGGGAAACTCAGTTCCCACAGTCAGTCCAAGACAAACAGCTTTGCTATTTGCAGGATGCTGTGGTGTTTGAACACCCCAAGAAGAGGTGGGCAGAGCCCAGTTCTCACACTTCGGAGTTAGTCTCTGAGAAGCATTGTATCAGCACCGTAGATGCCTCATGCCAGTTACCAGTGGTTCCTCCTTTAGAACTTGGAAAACGTGTGCCAACCAGACAGAATGGTTCTCTGCTATGATGCATTTATTTGCTAACACATCTCTCAGAATTTTTCCAAGGATCTACCTGTGGAAGGAACTTCCCATTTTTTAGTGCTGGGGGAAACCAAGTTGCTCCTCAAGTGTTTAGGCCACACACTGGCCCCCAAGGTCACATGGTCCTGAGTGGTGGATCCAGGACTCACAAACCTCCCATGTCTATATACCTGCTAAGACAGTTTGCACTTAGTCTTAACCACCAAGCTGAACTGTCTCCCAGGATGGACAAAGTAGAGGAGGAAGAGGGCTGGAGGCAGAGAAGTGTGAAAATACATATGTTCTTAGGGACAGCAAAGAGTCTGGTGGGGGCTAGAGCATAGGGGTGCTGGGCAGGATGGATGAAGTGGAGTGGCTTATGAGAAGGGAAAGCTGGATGAGAATTTGTGGAGTAATGTGCCAGGTGATTGCCTTTGTACACTAAAGATCAACTTTTCTGTATAAGCACATTTCTGGAATGGGGCGGGAGCCATTGTTCTTTGGATATTCAACTAGACTTTTGGGGAGGATTATTTTGGAGGCCTGGTGACCCCTAAGGAAGCTGAGGTCACTGCAGTCCTGGCAGGAGAAGAGGAGGGCTTGACTTAGGTCAGAAGTTATGGGAGTGACAGGGAGAGGATAGGATGGGAAAGGAATTTAGGTGAGTATGTTAGTGATCAGGCATTTAGATTAGATGTGTTAGAGATCAGAAGGCTCAGTAGGGTTTGATGGCAAGGGAAGAGGTGAAGGTGTTTCATCAGCATGAACAGCATTTACAGACACGTGGAATAACAGATTTTATGGCGTATAATTGGAATCATGAGTTTGAGTTGTGTGGGGTTTGCAGGGTTGTGGGGCTGTCTGTGGGAAGGAGACTGGCAGGTACTTAGAAAGTTAGAAATTTTGGGTTGAGAACCTTTGGGAAGATAATGTCTCCATGTTTGGAGTTGAAACCTTGGATGTGAATGAGCCTGTCCAGGAGACAGAGAAAAACAGAGAGCAAGAAAGGCTAAGGTGAGAACCATTTGAAGTATTAAGAGTCATTCTCTCAAGTCCAAGTTCATGATTGTATATGCATCTTAGTAAGCATTGTACATGTCACAAGAAACCTTACAAATACTGGAGCCAGACAACCTGAATTCCTGCATTTTTATTGTACTAAATGTGCTGAAATGTTCAAGTTCATCTCTTGACCCTGCATTAATGGAAGCATGGGTACTTTTCTTGTAGGTTAGTGGGGTGCTCAATCTCTTGACATGTCCCCCTCTGGCTCCCTCGGGTGGATTAATGGGTCAGACCCCGATTCTAGTTCAGCTCCTTGCTTTTCCTTCAGCCAAATCTAGCCTGGGTCGAATGTGTGATTTCCTTCCTCCCAGGCTGCCTGGGAGTGTTGCTGGGCTCCCTCTGGTAGTTTCATTTGTCAGGCATTAGCCTCCCAGTTTACTGTAGCTCCTACAGCTGAGGAGTGCAGACTCACCATGCGCCATGGATCAAAAAGCAAGAAGCTGTCTGGAGCCCCTGGCAGGCATGTTATGGGTGAGGGCAAACCTGGGGGTCAGACCCTCTTCAGTATCTGCTTCAACTTGCTCTTTTGGGGCCAGCCTTAGTGAGGGTCAAGAAGACAGTGCAGAAAACCCAGAGACAGTAGGCCTGACCTGTCAGGAGAAGCAGGGTCTGCCTGCTCTCTGTGTCAGATCCAAGACTGAGGATGTGTCTGAGCATGGACTGGGCTCCTGAGGGCCTGTGCCTGGGAGCTGTGGGGAACGTGTGGAACCTCTGTAGGCTGGGTGGATGAGGAAGACAGGCACCTCTCCCAGCTGGTCTCCTGGAATACAGAGCTGGAGGGATCTAGGGAGACAGCCTAATCTCAGTTTCCTTTTTGGAAGCTGCTGCCTGTAGATGCTCTTTTCCCGGTTCTAGTTCTGGGGGCGAGCTGACCCAGCTTGGGCACAGCTGTTCCTACATGGCTCTTCCCTACTGTTCGACAGATCCTGGGCTTCAGAGTGGAGACCATTCCCAGTTTGACTTGCGCCTAGGATGACCATATAATTTAATACCCAAACCAAGACACTTCTGAGAATAAAATGGGGTAGTGTTAACTAATAACACCAGGAAACCAGAGGTAAACTGGGACATTCCCAGGCAAACCAGATATAGGCTCTTCTCTGAGCCTTCACATTTGTCTCAATCTTTATCCCCAACTTCGGCGGTTCCCCCATGCCCCCATTCCCCAGATCCCATAACCCACATGGCTTTGGGTGCTGAGATCTTGGTCCTTTGAGATTTGGTGTGCAGAACTGAAACCTCAGGGCTCTCGCACGTTGGAAGGCCCAGGAGATGGGAAACCTGGGAATAGCCATGAGGAACATACATCTGAAAATCCATGATATTCAGTACCTGGATCCAGGAACTGCTTTTCAGTGGATATTGTGGGTGTGTTGTAATTTACTAACTTACTGTAAACATTATATCGTTTCCATACATATTTTGTCTTTTCTTTCGTGTAGCATAAGGTGGGCTGTTGGTAACATATAAATAATGAGAGAAACATCCTACATCCTACTCTGAGGGCCTGTGGCTCTATGTAGAGCTTGGAAACGCATCCACACAGTCTTCTGACCCGGAGGTGGAGCAGGGAGCCCAAGGCTCTGGGCTCCTGACAAGAGTGAGGGGAGCAGGGGACTCAGTGACTTGTTTCTGCTGTGTCTTTATGGTTTCCACAGTTACAGGGGAGGATGGCAGGGAACATCAGCATCTGGGCTTCTCTGAGACCAGGCCAAATGGGGACCTAGGAAAAGGAGGTGTTCTCTTTTGAGAGTAGAGGAGGTGGAGACAAGCGCCCTGGCCCTGGTGGCTTTTCAAGCCCATGCTGGCCTAGTTTTCTACTCAAAGCTGGCAGAACCCAGATCACCATGGGGCTTCAATGAAGAAGGTCTGAGGCAAGGATGTGACTTCTCACTTGGTCTCCTGACCTTGTCCTTGGACCTCTGCCTCCCCCAGGTGACCCAGCTGGCCTGGGTTTGACCATGCCTGGAGTAGGATTACCGGATTTAGCAAATAAAAGTACAGGGTGCCCTGTTAGATTTGAATTACTGATAAAGAATAGTATTTTAGTATAAGTATATCCCGTGTCATATCTACACGTTTTGTCCAACCACTGTGTGATACACATGGTTTGAGGAAGGCACCTTAATGATTCCTGTTGAGCTTTAGAGGGAGCAGTGACTTGCTTTAGGTTGTGAATGCATACGGAGTTTCAGAGCCTTCAGTATGTTGGTTTTCTGCTGGTGTTGAAGAAAGTTTTTCTTTGGACTAATTCAGTTGAATTTGAGAGGTTGAAAGCATGTCTTTTGTTTCCAGTCTTTGAAAAGGAAAGAGAAGAGAGCAGGCTGGTTTTATAGTGTAGAACTTCTCTGCTTTACCTGACTGAAGTAGTCTGATTTTAAAATGAAAAGAAAGGAGAAGTGAATATATTTCACATTTGCTATTAAAGTATATAAAAATTAAGGAATATACACCCTTTATTTTATAAAGTAATTATGTTTTTTGGAGAAAAATACTGAGGCTATAAGAGCTTGGCTTGTGAGTACGTAAGATTATTTTAAGTGTCAGCAGATTTTGATGATGAGAGTTATAATTCTAAAAGGGTACCAAGTATTTTCCAAATACCTTTGACAACACTGTTGACTTACAGATGACATACTGGTAAATTAACTTTGATAAGTAATATTACTAATATTTAATTTCATATATATTCATAAAATTTATTTGAAAAGATAAAAATGAAACACTGTAAAAAATGTATAGTGTAGACTTTACAAATACAAAAGGGGACTATTTTGCCAGAGAGAGGATTACATTAGGACTGAGTCAATAGTTAAAATAAGAGGTAAGCAGACTTTTTTGAGGGGCTGTTCTGTGCTGTATTATGCACTGGGCACTAATACAGAATTGCAGGAGTGACCGCTGTAAAAAGCATTGAAAAACACTATGTACATTGTGTAATTAAAAAGGTGCATTTCAGATCAAGCCTTTTCTGATGATTTTAACTGTTTCCTTAAGCAGAGACTGAAATTCAGATAAACCATTTTAATATAATTGAGAACCCCAACCATGATAAATTGAGTTATTTGCCACCTCAGTTTGTAATTACAATGTAGAAGTCCCTTCGCTTTAAAGTTAGAAAGATCTAGCATTACCTCTAGCTGCATGACCTTGATTTCTCTAAGTTTTAGCTTTCTCTCTGTAAAATGGGGGTAATGAAACGTACCTCAGGAGTGTTTGTGCCATTTAAATGAGGTGACTCATATTGGTTCCTTAGACAATACTGGCACACAGTAACTCTCTGTGAGTGGTGGCCAATGTCATTCTTATTGACATTGCTTTTATTGTTTCCTGACTGAGAACTATACCATTTATGTGATTTAATGATTTCCAAGGCCATGCAAATTCAAGTTGTGCAGCTAGCATCTTTCAAATGTTTTGAGAGAGGGAACAGATAGGGCAGAGTAGGTGGGAGGTAGGGGCCTAGAATCCTCATGAATGTGCCAGTACACATCACCTTCCAGATGGTTGTTCAGCCAGGTTGATAATTAGCTTCAACAGATGCAATCCAAGAGTCTCCTGGGCTGCTGGTGTGCAACATGGGTATGAAGGAGGAAGAGCACACAGCCTGGTGGGGGTGCGCGGCAATGCTCAGCGGGGCTGGTACAGGCATCGCCTTGAATTGGGCCCTCCCAGATCTCAGCTGGTGTACAGACACTGACCACACACACACACACACACACCCATCCCCAGTGGGCTCAGAGGAGCAGATGCACCCCTGTGGGGGACTGTGGCCTACAGCTGCTTTGCAGTCTCTTAGGCCAGGGCTGTTCAAGCCCCTGCACTGCTATTTAAATGCATTGTCACTGGTGACTTCTTCCAGCCTAAACAGAGGCTGTGTGTGCACACCACAGGTTAGCTCACTGCCTTGTTGGAGTCCTGTCCACTGGCTGGGTTTGCCAGAGGCCAGCGCTGCAGCCCCCTGCACCAGTTCCTGATTCTACAGAGGCAGTTATCGAGCCTGGGCAAATAGCTGGACAGCAGCTTATGTAAGAGCAAACATGTTCTGAATAGTGAGAATTGACTTTTAAACATTCTCTGGATGTTATTTTTATATACAAATATGAAAGTATAAAAAATAGACCTCTCCTCAGGGAAGGTATGTAAATAGCCAAAAAGCCCATGTTCAGCATCATCAGCTTTTAGAGAAATGCAAATCAAAGCCACAAGGAGATACCACTTCATACCTGTTGGGACAACTGTAGTCAAAAAAGCAAACACTGACAAGTATTGGTGAGAACAGGAACAAGTGGAGCCCTCATACATGGTGGGAGGGGCAGGGGGATGCACAAGCCTCATGGGAAAAAGTCTGGCAGTTCCTCAAAATGTTAATAAACATGGCATAATTCCACTTCCAGGTATCAACCCAAGAGAAATGAAAACACATGTCCACACAAATACTTGCATGCAAATGTCCTATTCACCACAGCATTATTTTTATAGGCATGTGTGCATGCCCTGGCTTCTGTCATGGACTGGGTGCTGGGACATCCTATAGAGGAGACTTTCCAGAGATGGCTGCCCACCTGTTGGGTCTGTCATGTGGGGTTCATGACTAAGAAGTGCCTAGCATTGGTCTCCATCATCATTAACTTCGGACAACAGCCAAGGTTTCATCTGTGTTTTGAGAATTCAAATTCAGGGAATCTCTTGTGGGGTTTCTGTGGAGACCCTTAGCAACTGAAGGTATCTGGTGTCTCCCGGATTCTGGTTTCCTACATTCCTGGTCATCAGCCTGGGAGGACTCCTTGTCATGGTGTGAATTGCCCTCAACACTTGTGGCTTTTAAAGATGAATTCCTGGTCTGATGGAAGATTCTGGCAACGATGGGATATCTCTGGAAGGTACTGATAAGGGCCTTGTCAGTTCCAGGAGTAGGCAAGTCCTTGTAGAGGAGGGTTTCTTGCGACTGGGATCCCTGATCAGCAGCTTTTTTCTGGCTCTGACCAGTGATGAGGTCCTGGTGGGTGGGCCAGGGAATAGAGCATCTTAGATGTGTGTACAAAGTTTAGGAGTCAGTATCAGCCTCAAGGAGAGGGACTGCCTCTGGGTTGAGATTTGGGCCAAGTCAGTTCTCTAAGCAGTTATTTTCTTGTATTTGAGATACTGATTTTTCCTGTAATACAATTGTAATGGATTAGGGGAAAATGCATCCTTTATAACCAGCAGA
This sequence comes from Manis pentadactyla, assembly GCF_030020395.1. NCBI lineage: Eukaryota > Metazoa > Chordata > Mammalia > Pholidota > Manidae > Manis > Manis pentadactyla. The sequence continues at coordinate 52,706,688 of NC_080027.1, forward strand.
ATAAAACTGTATAATTGTAGGGAGACAATAAAATGCAAAAGCAAGCAGCCTTATTTATTGGAGAGAACCTAGGTGAAATGTTTATTATATGCAAAGCAAGTTAAAACTTCTGTATGTACCACAGCATATAATTACAGAAACCTAAAGATACAGAAATACCAAGAATACCAAAGAAATAAATGAGCTAGACATGGACTCTGATGTTCCCTGAAACTAAGGAAGGGTGAGCGCATAGCAGTGCCCCCCATGGGAGATCAGGCTGCAGGGTGATGGGCATTGGGCAGGTGCTCGGGGCATCCCCTAGGGGCTTGGGAACACTTTGAGATCACCTAACTGATTAGAAAGTTGTTTATTGAGTAGGAAATAGGACAAAAGTGAGTGGGTATTTATAAGGGAGATTCCATCAAGCTTTGTTTGGTAGATAAACAATGCCTCTGCTCTGGGGCATTTTCTCTCCAGGCAACTGTCACTGACCCCTCAAATATTTGGGGAGCGGAGCAGTTTCAAGGGTATTATAAGAGTAACCAGAAAAGTAAAGTAAAGGAAAAGAAAAGTTTGAAATGTACCATATAGTCCCGTGAAGACATTGTGGCCTAGATGTAAAAAGATGTATAAATCTGAAAACTTGTTGCCTTTTCTTTAGTTTGCCTTTGATATAAATCTGTGTATATTCATGTCCTTTTGGTCGTTACTGAAGCGGAAGCAGAAAGGAGTTGTTCTCAGGACCTCCTTGCACTGCTCTGTTAGAGCAGTGTACTGGTTTTACTGGTTTTAGACCATTAGGCCTGCATATGAACAGCCTAGCTTTTAGCTGACCAATTCTGGGCTATTCCCCCACCTCTCTTTACCTTCAAAATAGGGACAGAATGGTTGCTGTGAGGATGAAATGAGATATTTACTCAAGTGTCCGGTATAATGCCAGGATCTTGATAGATGCTCAAGTGTGAGTCTTATGACCTTTTTATAATTAATTATCTTTTAGTAGAAGTTATACTTGGGAAAATCTAGATTTAAATACACATCTATTGCTTTTCTTCTGATTTTAACATTAGCAATAATTGAAAAGTATAAAAAATGAAAATCAAATTTCCATCATCTGAAAGTTAACATTTTGTCAGTTTTTTTCTATGCCTATAATACATTCTATTTTACATAATTGAACTTTGGGATCATAATTCAGATTTTTACACATCCTTGAGCATCTATAAAGTTATTTAAAAATTACCTGGAATTGTGTGTGTGTGTAATACTTCATTTACCAAGTTGCTTTTTTTATTTTTTGAGCAATTCAAGCAGGTTTTCCCTCCGACAGTGCTCTTGAGTAATATGCCTGAACAGTTCCAACAAGTGAAATGGCCTTGTTTAAAAGGTACATTATTTTCTTTAAGCATTATGATTGCTAAATCACGTGTGTCTACCCAAATAAAAAGTAATGAGAATGTTCATTTCTCCAGTCTAGGTCAGTGCTGGGTGTTTAATTTTTAAAATGTCTATACTATTTTGATGGGTAGAATGTGTCTTATTATTAATTTGATTTGTAAGCTTTAATAATTGTATGTTTATTTTGCCTTTCTCATTTATTTCATAAATTATCTATTTAATACTTCCCTTAATTTTTCCATCAGAGGGTCGTCTTTCTTATTAATTTGCAGAATGTTGTTCTTTTTCACGTATATTGCATTTTGCAGGTCACTCCTTTTTTTTTTTTAAGCATTTTTAGATACCCATTGACACGGTGAGGTAAGACTTTGTTGGGAAAAAGGCATGTAGGATGTGCAACAGGAATCCAAAGATAACTGTCCTGGATGACATCTCTCTTGTTCAAGCCAAGAGATCATCTGTTGTTACACAGTAGCATAGGTGGGATCTAGCTGAGCGCCTAGCATCTGGAACTCACTTTCTCATTGTGATTTCACTGAACTGTTCAGAAGCCCTTTCATGGGAAGGTCAGGACACAGGATCCTTGAGGATATCTCAAGGGCAATGCATTACTTGGAAGAACCCGTTTGGGATCACTCTAGAGGATAATGGAAGCAGATATTTCGTTCTTATGGCTCGGGAGTAAATGACCATGACCCTTGGTCTTCCCCATCTTAAATTTCATTTGCTGGCCGAATCTGATGGGACACAGCCGTGGGATGGTAGGAAGGGCTTGCAACCAGTAGTTCAAATCCTGCCTCTTTTGCTTATCAGCTGGGTGACCGTATACATAGGTTATATAATGTTGCTTAGTCTCAGTCCTCATTTGCTGTGTTGGTCAAATGAATAATATATGTGATTTACTTGGCATGTCCTATGCACCCGGTAAATGCTTGTCAATTATTTTTTTCTCTTCCCTCCAGACCATGAGCTTCTCCAGAACTGGTCTATGTCGTATCCATCTTTGTATCCTCATGCATATATATAGTAGTCCCTTTGTAATTATGTCAAGTTCGAATGAACTGGTCCCAACTCAGCAGCTTATGTAAGAACAAGTGTGTTGTGAATAGTGAGAGTTGACTTTTCAACATTCTCTGGATGTTATTTTTATATACAAATATAAAAGTATTTAAAAAACCTCTCATGATGATGGCTGTGAGTTATCAAGGTACACTGAGCTGGTATTGTCCTGCAGGATTTGGGGTCTAGAATCCTCTCTTTGGGACTTAGGACAGGCTTGCTCTGAGTTAGGGCTGTGCTGAGGCCATGTGCTGATTCTTCCTCTCCAGGAGGGCCCTGCAGCCTTGAGTTCCCCAGCTGCTGCAGCTTGCTGGCTGCCTGTCAGAACCTCACTGGGCCAGAATGAGCTGCCAGGACCCAGTGCATCTGTAATTGTTCCCACTCACGACAGAGCAGAGCTGCTCCTGTGACCCACTAGGAATGCTGAAATGGGTGTATGGATACATACTAGGCCCCGCCACCAGGGTGCAGCCTGAGAGAGGCCCCCTAGCCCTCAGCCCAGGACTGGATTGTGCCTCTGAGCAGTTACTTTTCTTTGAAAGAGGGTGCTAGTCTCCTGATGCTTTTCCCTAGTACTTCCGACAAGGAAAGGAAGTCTTCGTGCTGACCAGCAGTGGGGGCACCTTCTGTATGGCCGAACTGAGTCTCCCAGTGGCCCTGCTGGTGCAGTGTTAGTGCTGCATGTATCGGTCCACTAGGGCTGCCCTAACGAAGGACTGCAAACAGTTGGCTTAAGACCACAGAAATATACCATCTCGGTTTGGACGCATGAGTGTAAAATCAAGGTGTCGGTATAGCCAAGCTTTCTTGAAGCCCTCGGGGACAATATGTTCCATGCCTGAGCTTCTGGTGTCGCCCTCCGTCCTTGACTTCCCTTGTCTCGTAGTTGCATCAGTCCAATCTCTGCCTCTGTTGTCACATGATGGTTGATCCTCATAATTGTATGCAGGTATAAAGAGGATCAGTAATTTGGTTATGGTCACAATTAGGAGATGTTAGAATTGTAACCCAGGTCAATCTGACCCCAAAACCAATTAATTCTCTTTCTACTGAACATTGGTGCATCAGGATCTCTTTGGAGGACTAATAAAAAAACACAGAGGCTGAGGGGCCGCATTGGTGCATTCCCAGGTGTTGACCCACAGACCAGGCCGTATCATATCACCTGGAGCTGGTTTGAAATGCAGCTTCTCAGGCCCTGCCTCACCTGTACTGAATCAATCTGCCATTAACAAGGTCCCCCCGGGATTTCTGTGCACACGCAGGGTGGTGAAGCCTCACTCACAGGACAGTACACTGCTTCTCCACCCTGACTACACATTAGATTACTGGCGAAGTTTTCAAATAAACAGACAGACAAAAACAGTGACAATAGCCTCACCCCAAGCCAGTTGAATTGGATCTCTGATGAGGCAGCGGGTATTTAAAAAAACAAACAACAAAATTGCTTAGACCATTGTGATTCACCCAGTGAGTTGAGAACTACTGGAGGCCTGGAGGTGCTCATTTCTAAAAAAGTGTGAAGAACCTTCAACACTAGGTTGAGAATTCTATCTGCTCATGTCTTTTTAATTCTACAATACCACAGAAATGGGGGGAAATTTATTTTAGGGAAGGCAGAATATTGGAGCAAAGAAGATTATACTGTTTGTTTGGTTTTTTTCCCTGAGTTTACCTCTTACAAATACTAAGTGAAGAGTAGCAGCCTATTTATTGAGACTGGGAGCCTGAGGGGAACATGAAAGGTTGTATGGAGATAGCACACAGCAGGCACTCAGCATTTGAAGAACTATAAAAAAAAGAAAGAAAAGCAGCATGGTTTGTCTCCCTGAGTTTTGTCATTTACAGGAAAGTCCTTATATTCCTTTGGGTACAAGAAAAAGTTGTAGAGGTTTCTTTCCTGTAGTAAATTTGGCTTTGGTGAGGGGAGGACCTGGCATTCTGATGGTGACATCGTAGGGCTCCACCCTTCACCAAAAGAGGCTTGAAGGAGGAAGGCGGCCGTGCCAGACATCCTGCCCTGGCTGATCCCTGAAACTCTGTTGCATCAGTATTTCTCCTCTTAGCTGATCTTCGGAAAGTCCCAGAGTGTGTGGAAAGGGCCCATTCAGTTTAGCATCTTGCTTTAGTGTACATTCAGTGCTCACACCAGGGCTCCCAGACACGGTGGGAACCTCTTTGTGCACAGTTCTAGGGTCTCTTTGTCATGTGTTGGACTCCTTGACTTTTGTGCAGCATTTGGCACCCCAGTGCCCACCCACAGCCCAATCAGAACGTCTCTCTTTCCTCGAACTCCAGTGTAGTCCTGACAGTGCTTCCCGTGTCTTCTCTGACTGGCCTATCTTCCTCCTCTTGATTCCACTACTTGGTTATCTTTCAGGCTGTGTTTTCCCCCTCTTTCTAAGAGTTTCCTCCACTCCGTCAACTTTATTACTATCTTTGTGCAAAGGACTGCTATTTCCTTCCAGACCATGTCCTTTTGTCTGCAAGCATTCCACATATTAGAATGGAATCCACCGACTTCCCTTGTTTTCTAGACTTTCTTTTTTATGTTCCGTCTACTGTTTTTCCAAATGCCTTATCTTTGAAGCCTCCTAGTTGCCCTACCATTTGATTAACCCTGTTGCATATTTGTTCAGTCCCTGGCTCCTCCGTTCTCATTTGAGGCATCTTTCACATGTCTGTTTTTCCTTACCAGTGCCTCCACCCGGATCCCAACTGCCTGATACCTGGTTGGGCCTGTCGTGCTTTCTGCCACTGCCACAGTTAATGCAAATAACTCTTCTTCCTGTCCCCTTGCTGCTTCTCTCTTTCTCTGTCTTTCTCCCTCCCTGCACACTTCTTTTTCTCTCTCACTCCACATACACACTGGCTTTCATATATATATATATATATATCACTCTCTATATGTTTGTGTGTGTGTGTGTGTGTGTGTGTGTATATATATATATATATATATATATATATATATATATATATATATATATATATGTATATGAGATCTTAACATTTTTTGCATAAAATATAAACTCTACTTATATTCCCATTTTTTGTCTCCCACTACTACCTTGGTGGCCTGAGCTCCAAACCACATTCTTCCTTTTCTTATTCCACACTTGCCTTTTGTACCAACACTCTGTGGTTGGCATATAGGAAGCCCCAGGGAAGTTTGCTGACTGTTAATTTGAGGCAATGACTGCCTGTCCTGTAGACCAGGTCTTTCCTGACCAATCTTTTGTTTCTTTCCTGCCTTGATTTCTCTCTTTAACTTTCTGACTTGATGAGTACTCATCTTCTCTCCCACTTTTTCATTAACTCTGTTTTGATTTCATTTACATTGATTTTTAACTTGTAATACGCTGGTAGTCTATTTTCTCAGTTGGACTGAAAGCTCCCTAAGGGCAGGGCCTGATTGGTCTTACATTGTCTTCTTCAAGGTCTGGGATTGGATATCTGGTTCCCTTGCCTACTGCAAGGCACTGCTCTGCACATAGTAGGTTACTTGGTGTCTTAACGGTGAAATAATTGCACGAAAAGTATTGGAACCTGCAGTGGTTTGTTTATTTAAACATGTAAACCAAGGATGCCTACAATGTATATGCCAAAAGTATAAAGTCTTCATCTGTAATTACCAATTAGAAAAACACTTTATATTTATAGTTGAGCTTGGCATCAAATTGGTACTGGTTTCTCCTTCTATGGTACAAATGTTGTAAAACCTTGAATACTCTGTTTCCATAAAAGGAACATGAACTTCTGTGGAGGTGGTGATAAATGTGGGCTGTCTGGGGTTAGTGCCATCACACTCACGAGGGAAGCCTTGATCTCAGCTTGCTTTTTCTTTTCCTTCCTGCACCTCCCCACCTGAAAAAGAAAAAAACCCTGGCATTCTGCTTGCTGGTATCAGGTTAAAATAAAATAGATTTGGACATTTAAATATCTTGTTAACTCACTCAGGTGAAGTTTGAAGTGTCTGCTAGACTTCCCTCCCTCATTTGTGGGGAGTTAAAATGATTGAATAGATGTGGTAGAAAAGGGAGAAATACATATTTGTCCACAATTTGTTTGTTTGTTCACCTACCTGCCTACCTGGCAATCAAATTAGAAATGTTCCAGGCATTGATCTGAGTGCTTCAGAGATAGTATCTCATTTAATTTTCATAACAACCCCATGGTATGAATACTCTCATTGTCCTCATTTCACAGGTAGGGAATCTGGGCACAGAGCCATTTGAGGGGCTTGTTAACGATTACACACCTAGTTCAGGGCAATTATTTCCCAGAAGATGCTTAAGAATTAGTGTTTCTCATGTTTCTTGACCTCTAATCATTATGCAGGTGACTAAATGTTATTCCCAATCAGGTGGCGAGTCCTGTGGCTTTTATCCCCATAAGTCATTCTGGCTCCTTTTTATGGTTATGGATGTCCTTGTATTTCTAAGATTGGCAACAGCTGTGTGCATGTGCATGTCTGCAGTTTAACACCTACTGAAGAAAATCTACAGTGCTTTACAGTTTGTAAGAGCTTTTTCAGATGTTACCTCTCTCAGTCCAACAACCCTGGTAAAAAGAGTTCTTATTAATTTCCATTTAACAAATGAAATAATTGGCTTGGAAAGGTTAAGAGACAGGGCTATGGACAGCCTTAACATGATTAGTGTTTTGGAATTTGAACCCGTCCTCTTAATCCTTTGCTCTGCCCACACCAATATGCTGCTTGTAACTGGGGAAGTCCTATAGTCTCTCTTTGTTTTCCTTCCTGGGCTTTGCTTTTATAACCTGGATCAAATGTGATATTTTTTACCCATGTCCTAGGCCTTTATGGTAGAATATGAAAGTACGGGATTGAGAATACAATCTTTTTGAAGGAGGGAACAGTATCAGATGCCACGAGGCATTTTTTCTCCTGTTTTTCTTTGATAAGTAAAGATGGAAAGTTTTCTGGGTTTTCCTTAATTTTTTTGGACTCAGGCACCCTAGTGGAATACGTGCATAATGCTACTAATTATATACAGTCTCTAATAAGGGAGCATTCTGAGTTTCACTAAAATTGGGTGTGAGGGGCTTTTTGTAGAGAGATTTGAGGCTGGAGGGCCCATTTGTTCTGTAAAAGCCCAGCTCTGAGGACAATGACCCCTAGTACTTCCAGACCAAGTACCCCCTCCAGGAAGAGCCTGCAGTCATCCTGGTGCAGGATGAATGAGTCAGAGCTCTGGGTTCTGATCCAGTGACCCCACTTAATTTTGTGGTCTTACATAAATCACCCACATGCCCTAGTCACCAATTCAGTTCAGTGTAACAAGTTTTTCTGAGTAGCTATGTGCCACATGCTGTGTGGTAGGTGCTCCAGTGAGAAATACAGAATAGTTCTCCTTATATAAAATGTAAAAAAGGTCTCTGCTCTTGGGAACCCTCAGACCAGGATCTTCAGTTATGCCTCTGTTGTGCTAGAGATGGGCCCAGGGGCCTGATGAGGTGGTGGGAGGCAATAAGCCATGCTGTAGAGCTGGTGTCAGTCCAGAATGTTCCCTGATGTGCTGGGTAAATAGCTTTTCTCCTCTCCCACCCCCAACCTCACCTTTGTTTCCTTAGCAGTAGCCTCCCTAGATGGAGACAGCAGGGAATGTGGAGGCACAAAAAGAAAGAGCCTCAGGAGCCATGGTCTGCTGCTCTGGGAGGACTGTGTTTGGGCATCTCATCTCCCCTTGCCCCCTGTCTGAGACCCCAAGGACCGCATGCTCCTCCTAGCGCAGTGCTGATCTCAGAGATTTATAAATGTCCTGAGTATGTGTCTAAAGTCCACACTGGCCGAAGAACCCTGTGAATGGAGGCATATACATTTTTGTGTTCTCAGCATCAGCACAGTGCCTGGCACAAAGTTGATGGCTGGTAAATTCTGTTCAGTGAGCAGATGCATGGATGGATGGGGACTGTTGCAAGCGCAGCTGGAAGGAGCAGAGGAAAGAGAGACTGAAAGGAGAAAAGGCGAGATGCCCTTGGGCAGTGGCTGATGAAATTTTACCCTTGCAGGGAGGGGCTTGGGCTGGAAGCCTCATTAAAAAGCTCCCATCTGCAAAGCAGGAATTTAACTCTTTGATTTCACAAGAAAGGACTGAGTTTATCCCAGAAATGGTTTGATTTGACAGTGAGGCCTAGTACCTGGCAGTTCGCAGTAAGTGAAAGCTTCTTCAGTTCCAGTTGGTAATTGGGGAGAAAGGACCGCTTTGGAGAGAAATGGGTTCTTGGTGGGGTGGAAAGTATCCCAATTCAGCCTCAAAGTCCTCTCCTTTTCTCTTTTTATGAATGTAGCTGTGCAGGGAGAAATTAGGGCCTTCAGCAGTTTTAGTCCATTTTAAAGAAAAGCAGTAAATTAATGGAGGCTTTAATTAACAGCCACAATATCTTGAGTACCTGCCTTAAGCTAGGGACTGTAATTCGCTGAATTTTCCCAGTAACTTTCTGCTATAAGTATTAGTGTCCTTTCTCAGACATGCAAAAGGAGTTCACAGTGGTCTGTATTAAACAGCTAGTAGACTTGGAGCCTTCGTTTGAACGTAGGCCGGTTTGCTTTCCAAACTTACGCTCTTAAGTGGATTTCATTGATGTCAGATCACTGGACTTTCCTGAAGATGTTTATGTGCATTATCACCTCAGTCAAACTGAGATTCATATATTGTATTTCATTCAGAATCATAACATGCTTTAATCCAGATTCTGCTTCAGATAATGAAGGTGGGTGGCCCACAGGCTTTATTGATCGGTGCTTCTTATGAGCAAAAAAAAAAGACCATTTGATTTTATTCTGTGGAGGCAGATCACACAATAGCTTGGTTGAGTTTGACATTTACTTAATGTAGATATATTTAGTGTAAGCAGAAATTAGGCAGAGGGCTGAAATAGGCCCTCTGGGGTTGTTGTGGAGTAAGTAGAGGTAGTTATGCTCAGCTCTTCTCATATTTCACGCTTGAGTTTAAATATTCGTGAAGGGAACATAGATCTTTGGTTTTAACTGGATGTAGCTCAAAGGTCAACCCTTCAGAACAGATCATTTCAATGTCAGGGCACTAATTTTAACCTCAAAAATGAGACCATGTTTGAGGCAGCCAGGTCAGCGTGGGATGGTGTCGGAGAAAATCCATCAGTGATAAATGAGATTATAATTAATCTTTTTGTTATTATTTATTGGGTGTTCACAGTGCATATTGGACTTAGAAATATGAAATGATTTTGGGTTTTGTTTGGTTTTGAGAAATATCCTGTCACTTTTTTCCACATGAGGAAGATAATCTGAAAGGAGACATTTATCTATTCCCCTTTGAATGTATGAGTTTTGTTTTCTTTAATAAAGTATGTAACATAAAATGTATTGTTTAAAACAATCACATGTTTTCCCCCACTCCCTTTATCCAAATAGTTCAATTTCATCTCCAGACAGGGAAGAAGATAACGTTATGAACGTGCCTGGCACGAGGTAGGAGGTGAGTTAGTGAATCTCCATTTCCCTGTGCAGCTTGCTTCCCCAAGAGGTTCTGGTGGCCAGGTGCTATTCCTTCAGGTCGAGATGAAGAACGTGCACTTTTGTCATTTCTTCAAGCATGTAGCAACCCTAACCAGGTCTCAGGTATTCCAGATATGAGCGATGTGCCGATTGCGCAAGGCTGGAAGCATTGCTCACTCAGAGATACAGAGGCCTGCCTGCCCCAAGCCCTTTGTTCTCCTGGTTGAAAGCAGTTAATTAGCAACTGTCTCCATAGCAACTACCTCATAGACCAAAAACATTGTCTAGTTTTTCAGTTTAGCTTATCACACTGTTTACCTGAAGGGCTTTTCACTGCACTGAGTCTCATTTGAGTTGGCGGCATGCCTGTTGGGGAAGTGAATTGTCAAGATAGAAAAAAACACCATGGTAGCAAGAAGCTGGGGAGCCTTCTCCCTCACTGGACTGACCTGGGCTCTGGATTCTGTGAAAACAGAAGTCGCAAAGGTCTTAACATTTCCACCTGTATTTTTTTTGTTTGCCAGAAAACTGCCATTCTCTCCACCAGGCCCTGACTTGTGAGGGTTTTTTTCCCTTTTTCCCTGAGAGGCTTTCTAAGCTCTTTAATATTCCCTGTTTATAGTACCTGTCTATTATTAGTCATCTCGAAATCCCGGGTACTCTTGGCTGCTGTACATTCGAGGAAATTTCACTTCCCTGAGGGTCTTGGCATTTCTGAAGGCCCTTCGATGAAGGATTATGAGTCTGCATGTGAATTAGAGCGGCTTTGTTTTTAGTCATAATGAGGATGAGCTTCTCCTTATCTGTGGCTTAGATAGTTTAAGTCCAAGTGTGTGAGAAAAAGATGACTTCAGGTGGCTTGTTGGCGAATAGGAAGGGGAACTGTGGCCTTCATAAGCCATCAAACAAAGGTAACAATAATACTCTTCAAGGCTTTTGTTGAGTGAAAACTATTGCTGAGGCGCCTCAGCTCACTTCTGCAAAGGAAGGATGGGTGCTAGTGAGGAAGGAATATCCCACTTCCTGAGTGCCTGCCGTGTCCGAGTCCCTGAGCCAGGGCCTCACAGAGTGGGGTCTCCTGTACCCCTCACAGCAACCCGGCAACCTAGGTTCCATTATCCATATGCCAAAGCCAGGAAATCAGTGTTGGAAGGAGTCAGCCTGCCCAGGACTGTGGAATGCCAGTCCAGGTTTGCTGGTTTACAGGGCACAAACTCTTGCCTTGAAGTCAAGCAACAACATGGATGTAGGACTGTCTGACGCAGGATTCGGAGGTGGGGCTTTGCTCATACCTGGTGAGGGGCTCGGTTAGTAGGTGTATTCACACACTGCAGTTTTCTGGGAGACTTTGGCCCAAGGGGGCTGGTTAGGATTTGGTGGTGTATGGGTGTAATCAAATCCCTAAATTATGTCCAGAAAAGTCATAAAGCCCAGCTGTTCTCTGAGATTTTCTTAGATCCAGTGATAAAGCAGGAGAATTTAATTTTTAGCCACATGTACCAGAGCTTATATACCTAAGTAAATGTCATTCTCTTCAAAGTATTAACCTGGAAAGACTATGCCCTATGATGTATCCATTCTTCAAACCTTTTTAAAGGATCTTTGTAGGGGAAAGTGCTTTCTAAGCTTGCAACATAGGGCTTTGAATTTAGTTCAACAGACCCTTCTTGGGCATTTACCTCCTGTAACTGGGCTGAAAAGTACAGCTTTTCCCTAGTGACAATCACTTGGACCTAGCGTGGATTCACTGAGAACAACTCATGCCAGGCTAGTTTCTTTTCTTGCTTTGAAAAGTTTATTAGACTCGCAGAGCAGTAAACTGCAGTTGATGTAGAGGATAACAAAGGCATTTGATAGGATTTTTAATTGTATCTACTTTGTCGAAAATAGAGATATGTTCTGTGTGCTGAACACAAGGATTATGATTCTGAACTGCAGCTGGTTTAATGCCTAGGGGTGAGGAGCAGGTGGTAAAACGGGAAATCATTCCTGGTGGCGGCCACACTGTCTCATACCCTGGCCAGCATTCATGTAGTGTCCTGGTGGAGATAACATGAAGCTTGGAGAGGGGGGCATGCTTGGTGGGAGCCTGATTCAGAGTCCAAAAACTCTACCCATTGCTGCAGGGATGGGTTCATCTAAGAAGAGAGATTTTAGAGTAAGAAAGGCCCCCGTAAGTCCCAATGGAGATGATAAACATGTGACTTGGCAGTACTTTGTGAGTTTCGTTGGCTGAGGCTGCAGTGAATTCATAGCCATGGCTTCTGCTGAGGTGGATGTCATCTCAGGCCATGCTGGTAGAAGAGAGGCAGACGATCACCATATTAGACTGTGCTTAGAGTCTGGTATTCGGTTTTCTTTCTGTTTTCCTCCATTTCCTCCCTTCCTCCATCCCTCCTTCCTTCATATGCTGTGCCAGGTAACTTACAATATGTTGTTGGGGATACAAGGGTGAACAAAAAAAAAGCCCCCTTTAAAGGTAATATAGACACTATGGAGCTTGTTCAGGGGAAAACAACCCAGATAATAAAGAGAACAAAAAACCACATGCTACACAAAATCATTAAATGGATTTGGGGATATTTGGCCCAGCTTAGAAATGACTGGCAAAGACCTGAGAGTTGTTTTCAAATATGTGAAAGATGCTCACAGGTCAAGAGGAAGTAGATTTGTCCTTTAGGCCCTAGATATAATGGAAGCTATCAGATTTCAGCTCAGTTTATAGAAACATTATTTTCTAGTCCTGTCAAGGTGGACTAGGCTTCTGTTTTAGGATACAGTGAGAAGTGTTCAAGCAGGGTCAAATCCATTTGGTGGTTTGCTGTGCAGCTCAAACAGTATAATGAATCTCCTTTAAAGTTTCTAGTCATAAAAATTACAGAGCAGGCATTTCCTCTTCCTGGGAGACAAGTGCTAGTAGTGAAGAAAGATATAGATCACAATTAACATGACTGCTTTTTAATTATTTATTTATCTCCTCTGGGAGGCAGCTGCATATAATCAACTTAGAGACATCAATGCATTTGTAACTCTAATTTGTGAGATCCGCAATTTCTACTGCAGGAAATCCTTTTCTTCAGAACCTCAGCACAGGTCCAATTGACTGTCGTTATGATCATATATTGTGGGTGTTGGGTGTCTAATTCCTTCTTGAGTCTATAAGTAAAGCTATCACGTAATGCTGGCCAGTGTAAAAGCATTACAGTTATTTCATAAAAACTACCTTTTATGTTGAACCATTAAAGTTTGGGTCTTGGGTCTACTACTGAATTTATCTTTTTCATTTTCAAAATGCTTGATTCTAAAGATGGTACAAATTTCCATGAATGATAATGATATGTGATAATGTGTAGGAGTAATCTTTTTGCTTTCCATAGTTACATATCATAGTTTTTAGACAACACATGGAATTTTAGAAATTGAGACTAGGACTACAGAATTAAACACTGGGTGATTAAAGATAAGTACAGAAACTTGTTGAAGCATTGATTGATACATCTTGTACCTTCGGAAAAATTGATCCATTTAATAAATCACGTTAGTTTCACAGCTCCATTTATTATTTCTGTAGCTTGATTAGATAGTTTTATGGAGCTTCTTACATATTTTCACTAGGAATTTGCTGAGTGTTTTTTAAAAATACGTGACTTGACAGACCGGTTTATAAATTCTGAGGGTCTGTGTGAGCTTCTCATTATTCTTATTTACAGTGGCAGCCCTTTCATGTTCCAATGTGACCAGACCTGCCCCTAATATTTATGGAGTCTGAAGCCAAGAGTATAAGTGGAAGCTCCTACACTATATGTCTAAAGATTTAAAAGGTGATAAACTGCTTAATAACATTTTCTAATCTCCTACTTTGACAAATATCCCTTCATAATAACCTGAAACCAGGTTCAAATGTAGGGGCCTGCCCCCTTGGCTTCCTATCCCTGGCTGCATCTCGTAACGTGTGTGTGGGTACCTCAAATGGCACAACAAGCCCTCCACCACTCTCTGACCCCCCAGACAGCTGGGTATGTGTACTAGTTGACACAAGCATCCTTTTGAGGCCAGATTCAGGGAAGTGGTTTATACAGGCCCTGGAGATGGAACGGGGGTTTGAGCTGGAATTCTGAAGCCTCAGGTCCTTGGTCCATGGTCTAGAAGGTAAGGGGCATCTGGAGTGGGCTTCCCCATGACCTTCAAAGACTCCTCACTCAGAGAGGAGGAGATCAGCCAAAAGAGGACTACTGCAGGGCCTTCTAAGATAAAGCCTCGGGCTCCAGTTGAGCTATCTGGCCTGGGTCTAAGGACAGCACACGATAGGGGTGAAAACATGAATTTCCTACTGGCTCTCAAGCTTCTGAGCTTGAAACTGAGTCGTTTCAGCTGAGTAAGTAGTTGGTTTGGCCTAAGTGACTTTTGCCGTTTAATCTTGTAAATGATCTAAACATCGTGGCCTGAGAGTTGAGTGAAAAATAGGTGATGATCGTCAGGTCAAGTTTGGATTCTCTTATATCTTTTAGTTTGTAGATGTGCAGACATGTACTGTGAAATCCCTGCGACTGTGAAATTGCCTGTAAGAATTGCAGTTTGTGCTGAACAATTAAGCGAATGGTAGGTTGCTCCCATAGGCAAAATCCTGAGGCTGTTTGGGAAAAAAAAATTACAAACTACAACTAGTAATAAGTAAGTTGCAATAAGAATCAAATGTAATACATTTTTCTAGGGGAAGCAAATTGCATTGTAGGTTATTTTAAAGAATAATGTGAACATACCAAACATAACAGCACAGGTAGAAATGTTATGCCAGTTTTCACAATAAAATCCCCAAATGTGAAAGCTGTCCTTTTTTGTGAAGGTATTTGGAAGCAGGAATGTTTGTATGCACAGTTGAGTTCGTCAGAGCAAGGTAATTTTTGGTCTTGTGAGTTTTTCAAGGAAAGTGCAAGTGGTTAACCTTTCCTTTTTTTTTTTTTTTTTTTTACAGGGTATAGGTCTTTTTCTATCAGCCCAAACAGTGTTTATGAAGACTTAAGTCCTTGTAGGGTGCTTTAAAATGTCTTTGTGTACAACCCATGGTTGATGACAGTGTAGTAAATGGTTTCATGTGATTGGGTGGGGTCTTGTTCTTGGCTCTACTATTCCTGAGCTACCTGTGTGACCCTGAGCAAGTTATTTAACCTGTCTGCAAATTTCAGTTTTTCTCATCTGTAAAATGGGTTGAATAATAGCACCTGTGTTATAAGGTGCCTGCAAGAATTTAAAAATTCAGGCATAGAGCTTAGCACTTAGGAAACTACTAATAATACTTAACCAATTAACAAATGAAATTAATAATCACCATTATCTCACTTATATGAGGATGGTCTAAGGGTTTATATAAAGCCAACATTTTATGATGAAAGAACCTTTCCTTGAGAACCGATGAAAACTCCAAAAGGCTGCAGGGAAAATTCCATTGTGGATGATTGGCGCCTTCTCCTCGAATTTACCTGTTAAAGTGAAGTAGGTAATGACCACAGTGTTGGTAGTGACTAGCCCTGGACATGTGCTGAGAGCTCACTGGTTCTGGTCTTGCGGTGCATCTCCCCAACCTACATCCTGTCTCGGATAGCAGATTATAGTCCTCACCCATCTACAATGAATCCTAGTAGCTAGAGCCCCAGATGTGATTTACTGCTTATCCACAATAAGTGGTTTTGAAGGATGTGATTTTTCCTCTTTGAGTATGAAACAGAAGAGGATGAGGAAAAACTAGAAGTTTCTTTTTCTAAGTGAATACAATGTGCAGCCTCAGAAAATATGGGGAAAGGTTGAAAAACTCGTTTTGTTCCCAAGTTTATGGCACTTCCCAAGTAACTTGTGGCCATCATTATTTTTAGTGATTTATGCTTAAACAGTCTCCCTTGGGAATAATCAAATACTGGCCTCAAACATAGACAGGACAATTATAGGTCATAGCAGGCTTATAAAATAGTGCTCTACTAGAGTGAAGTTTGAGATTAGATGTGGAATGGGACAGCAGACTTCTGCCATTCTCCTGTCCTCGCTCTGCTTTCTTCGATGGGGTTCTCATGGCCCAGAGGGCCAGGGAGTCTTGACTTCTCTTCTGTAGTAGCTGCTACTTGCTTGGTTTCTAGCAGCCCCAGTGAATGCACCTCCCTGACAGCTTCTTCATTAAGCCTCAGTTTTCTCCTTTGTAAGAAGGGAGACAAGCGCCCTTGCCAAGGTGGCTTGAGAATGAAGGAAGAGGCCTCTAGCCTGGGACTGCCTGGAGCGTGCTGGCTTCCTCCTCTGCTGTCTGTGGAAGGGTGGACAAGCTCATTGATTACCAAGCCTTTCTCTGAGACAGCAGCAAGTGTGATTTACAGAATTTCCTGAATAGCCACAATCTCAAATTTTCTACCCGTACTCTTCCCCATACACATACTCTAAAGTTGTCAGCTGTGTTTTCTTCCTCATTCTTGGTGTTTCAAAAACTAACCTCTAAGTTTCGGTTTTCTCTTCTGTCAAATGGGGAGAATAACTACCCCTTAGTAAAGGGGCTGCGAGGATGGAATAATACAGGTGAAAAGCTCCAGCAAATGCAGTCACAGTAGCTAGAAGAGTGGAAAAGGAGCAGTGAAATCCTGTTTTAAGCTGGAGGTTTTAATTCTGAGCCTAAGTGAAGAAAATGAATGAGACTCCTCCCTCAGTAGAAACCAAAAGTGTTCTTACTGAACACGGCCTGAGCACTGTTTTATTTTTTTTCTTACTAGGTGTGGTATGATTAGAGTTACACCCTTCCTGATCCAGCTGGGGTGAACGAATCTGGACGCAGAGACCCCAGGGTGGACAGGCTTTGAAGGGAGAGCTGTGGACCCTCAATGAGGGATCCTCTCACAGTCCAACCCTAGCAGTGCTAGATCCCCTGGGTCAGTGTAACCATAGGATTTTTAGGTCTCCATTTCCCTGCTGCTTCTTCATAGTGAGTGAGCTCTTTACCAGTCCCTTTACTTATTGGCAGAGCCATGGATCCTGCTCTGCATGGAGGCATGTGGAATTGGAAGATTCAAATCCACTGCTCTCCCCACTGACAGCGAGTGTTAGGGTGAGGCACCCCACTCCATTCCACTCATCCCCTGCCTGTTTCTGGACTGGCCTAGTATCTAGTAGACATTCAGAAAGTGCCAGCCAGACGGTTGTCACTGGTGTGGTTGATGTCCTTGTTTACACATCCCCAGATCTTCAAAGACTGTATTTCTTGATGTGACCACAGTACGCATCCCCGCTGCAGCTTGGATATAGCGAGGATGCTGAGCACAGCCTTCCTCCACTGTGAGGGGTACTGCCCTTCTGTGCAGTGGGCAGAAAATGGCAGTGCTGCCAAAATCCAACTCCCTGTGCTTCACCACTGGAGGCCATGGGCAACCGCTAATCTGTGGAGACTTCTGTAAGCAGGAGAGGTTAACGAAAACCCTCTGCATCAGCCCCCGCCCCAGTGCCAGCCACTGGGACCTGAGATTTTACTTTGTGAGCCCTGAGCCCTGTGCCAGACAGGTTGCCATGCTGTTACAGAAATGCCCCTGAGGCATGAAGGAGACTTCCTTAGACCAACAGAAAAAGGAAAAAATAAAGAGAAGAAAGAACTCCTTTTGTTAATCGTAAATAACTGTGAACAGGTGAAGGCTTTTTAGAGGTGAAGGAGCTTGGGAATTTAACTGCAAATGTATGGAGCTGGAACATTTTCTCTGTTGGGGTTTAAGCCTGGGAAAATGGCCAGATTGAACTCAGAGACATTTTCCCATTTTCTCAAACTAGGGGTGTGCTGGGAGAAGGCTGGGCTCCTTGCCCACAGGAGAGCTAAGGAAGCTTTTGTCTTGACCTCTCTGGCTGAGGCACATTTTCCTCCCAGTGTACATCCCTCTCAGTCTTTTGAGTGTCTTTGTAGACTCAGGATTTCTGGTGACTGATTTCTAGTTCTGTACTATCTGCTGTGGCTGGGAGCTCGGCTGCACCTCCCTGGGTCGGGCAGTGTCACCAGCTGTGTGGGCTGGTGCCCAGGACTCTGTCCTTTACGCTGATGACCATGGTAGGTAATGTCACTGTGATACTGGGATTTATAAGAAAAATACGTATTTGGTCACTCAGATGAACAAAATATATTTCTCACATATATTTGGTCTTTGTCCATGGTTTCTTATTCACAGCTCCCAAACCACTGGAACTTCTTCAGTGTTGAGAGTGACAGAGATGTCTCTTGTTATATTAATGAAGTGACTTTTGGACCCCACCTAAGGTTGGGGAGTGTTTGCCAGGAGAACCATTCATGTGATTGGAGGGTTGGAACTTTGAGTCCATCTCCCGCTCACCTGATGGGAAAAGAGAGGATCTGGAGGTTGAATCAATTGCCAGTGGCCAATGATTTAATCAATCATGGCTATGTAATGAAGCCATGGTGAGGACACAGAGGACAGGGTTTGGAGAGCTTCCAGATTGGTGAGCATGTGGAGATTTGGGGAGAATGGTGTGCTCTGAGAAGGCTCAGGAACTCTGCACCCTTTCCCATGCCTTACCCTATGCTGTCTCTTCCATCTGTCCATTCCTGAGTTATATCCTTTGTAATAAAGCTCAAAAGCTAGTAAGTAAAAGTTTGTCTGAGTTCTGTTAGCTGCCCTAGCAAACCAGCCAAACCTGAGGAGGGGTCGTAGGATCCTCTGGTTTATAGCTGGTCTGTCAGAAGCACAGGTGACCTGGGCTTGCCATTGGTGTCTGAAGTTGGTGGAGTGGGGGGTACAGTTTTGTGGGACTAAACCCTTAACCTGTGGGATCTGATGCTATCTCTGAGAATATAGGCGTCAGAACTAAGTTGAATCTCGGACGTGCTCTAGTGTCCAAGAAGTGCCTGGTGGTGGAGTCGGAGGGTTCCTGTCCACTGTCCCCTTCCCACATACACAGTTTGGAGTTTGGGTCCAGGCACCTGCTTCATAACCACGTCAGCTCCTTGTGAAGTTCTTTCTGTGGCTTTTGGCCCTAGAAGTCTCAGACAGCTCTGTGTCTCTAAGAAGCTTTCTGTGTCCTTAGCCCTGGCCATCAGATAAATTCCTGGGGCTACTGGTTCTTCCTT
This sequence comes from Manis pentadactyla, assembly GCF_030020395.1. Classification (NCBI taxonomy): domain Eukaryota; kingdom Metazoa; phylum Chordata; class Mammalia; order Pholidota; family Manidae; genus Manis; species Manis pentadactyla. Next base: position 52,725,716 of record NC_080027.1, read on the forward strand.
GCCCGGTGGCTGGCTGCCGTTGCTACTCCTTTCCTTAGACTGGTGAGCTGGTTGCTTTCATCGCAGCCTGTGGAGCTGGGAGGCATTTGCACAGAGGTGGTCAGAGTCTACTTAACGCCCCATGGCTGTAGATATTTTTTGGAAGCCTCCTCAGCAACCATTCTTCTCTTCTTATCAAAAGCACACAGGCTAGCCATCCCTCTTGTCCTTTATGATTTAGGTGGGATTGACCCCACTCATAATTACAGAGGTGGGTCATGACTGACATGAGCCGAATAGTTTATGTCCCTGGTGACTGGTTACCCAGTCAGAGCCAGTGAAGAAATGAGATCTTTTTTTTCCTGGGCTTCTGGAAAAGTAAAGCTTTTTTTTACTGAAGCTTTTGGATGACAATCTCGCATCCTATGGATGGTGTTGTGTGAGGATATGAGGTCTGTAATTATGGTAGCAGTTGTCTTTCATAAGGAACTTAGACGTGTGCAGGACCAGTCACTGGTTGGAACCAGTAGCTTATCTGGTGGGAGGCAGCTTTGTGATAATGTCATCTGAGCTGTTGAAACAAGACTGCTTAGTTAAATGAGCCACTTAGCTGCTTTTTCCCATCCTTTGCTTAAAAGCCAGTTGTAACTGTTTCTTGAAATGTATTAACCTGATATGAAGACTTCTCCCATAGAGAACTTGTTGAAGAACGCCCACCAGGAAATTTCCAAGTCTGTATCACAGTTGGGTGTCAGCACGCAGGGTCCAGGGAGCCTTTCTACCTTCAGCTGTGGCAGGTGGATGCAGAGCAGGTTCCCACCTTGTGCCTTAGGGCCTGGGCCAGAGAAGGATGTCTGTGATCCCCGGGGAAAGGCAGCCTGAGGGGGGACCAGAACCCAGGGAATCAGAGGGGCACAGTGAATTGGAGGAGGTCAATAGGAGGTCTTGCACTCGTAGTAGGGCGTGACCTTGCTCACCGTTGCAATCCGCTAGGATCCCAGGATGGAGAATGTCATTACACATTTGTCCAAATCCATAAGGTGTACGACATAAAGGGAGAGCCCTAAGTAAACTGTGGACTTTGGATAATAGTGTGTCAGTGTAGGTCACCACTTGTAGCAAAATTGGCATTCTACCTTCTACTCTGTACCTTCTACTCAATATTGCTGTGAGCCAAAAACTTCTAAAAAAGTTTTTTTTTTTTTTTTTTTTTAAGATTGCAGGGTGCAGATGTAGGTTCTCAGTTGTCACAGACTGTGTGTGTGTGTTGGTGGGGGCAGGATTAGGGGAGGCCCATGTTCTCTCATATTTGGGGAGTCTGGGTATTGTAGATGTAACTTCTCCCCAGTTAGTCTGTTTATTTTGCTTTGTGAAGCTTTGCCTCGATGCTGAGAAGAGCCCCTTGGAGCCACTGTTTGGTTGCTGGTAGTGACACCAACCTATGCCTGAGATGGTCTCACACACAGTGGTGATACACCAGCCAGAGCTAACCACAGGGCCAGGGCCGTGCTCAGAAATACTGTCTTTATGGTGCACATGGGCTTTCAAGCCTGTGGCTTTGGGCTTGTGGTTGTGGACTGAGGAAATTGCTTCCTGAGGTTACAGGGCAGGCAGGGGAATGGCCCTTTTGCCACCACTTACTTACTCAGTGACGGCTTCCCAGTGTGGGGACTTGGGGAGGGACACGAGTGACAGGCAAGATCTCAGGGGTTTACAGAGAGGTGGTGGTTAGGCAGGGTGGAAGGGTGTATCCTGGCATGCAGGGCTAATCCCAGCATGAGCTCTAGGATGTTATTAGTGTGCTGAAAGGTGGCAGTTAAAAGAGCACTTACCGTCTGTCAGTCCTTAGGGAGATGGAAATGATGAAGATATCTGTTCCTGTGCTGTAGGCATTCTCAGCCTCACATGGACAACAAATCCATAGTACATGTGATAAGTGTTAATAGAGGGACAGGTTCATATTGGCATAAGTTAAAAAAAAGAAAACCAAAAAATTTTGAAAAGAATTGTGAATTACCATTGGTAGCCAATCTTCTTTCAAATACATTATCTGTTATGAAACTTAAAAATATGTCAAGAGAAAGCTTAATTTTAGAGATACTGGAAGCCCATAGTTTTTCTCAAATTCCTCTTGGTAAACATGAATTCCCTAACTTCAGGACCAGAGATTACTAGCCAGGCGTTTTCAGTGAAAGACTGACTCCCTTTGGGGAGATGGTGGCTGAATGCTTTTCTGGTTTCAGGAACACTGAGCCAGAGAATCACCCCTCAGGGTTCAGAGCAGATCATGTCTATACCCAGTGAGATTGGGAACACAGCAATTGCAGGAAAGAACAATTCCTATTTGAAGGCTCCTGGCCAGCCTGGAAGAGAGGGTTAATGTGGAGCAGGTGCCTGGTATAAAGGAACGGTTAGCGGCCGTGGTGTTCTGAACCCAGAGTCCGGACCCGTGGTCTGTCTGAGCTGGGTGAGTGTCTATGGGCAGGAGCACTGGTGTCTGAAAGATCCTGCCGAACCTGTGCCAGTGGCTCTGCTGGACAGACATGGCCCAGGAGGGGCAGCTAAGCCAGAAAGCTAGAGCTGGCCTCGAGCTGGAAGCGGGGACTTCGGTCCTGGTGAGCTTAGGGTGTTGGAGCTGTAGAGGTGGGGTGGCGGGAGTTGGGGGTGCCAGGAGAAGAGCCTGGCGCTGCCTGAGAGTTCTGGCAGCATCTCCTACCACTTTGGATGTTGAGAGGTGGAAGGATGCCAGGGAAGGCTGTTGGGTATGTCTTTTCCTTATGAAATTATAGAAAGACCTTTCAATAAACTGTTGAGGGAGCCACCTTTCAGAGAGGGTCAAACGATGGGAGGAAGGGAAGAGGTGCTGAGGTGCAGTGAGCACCATGGGTCACATTCTGCCCTTTTGGGAACCCATGGGGCCCGTACATCCCAAATTTCAGCCTGGGAAAATAACATTTCTAATTGCGTGTGTGTGTCTGAGTGCATGTGTGTGCACTTCATTCTTTACAGTGGCACTTTTGATAAGCAGTGTAATGTTAACACCAGAACTGTGCTTTTCATTTCTGCACATGAAACATGAAGAGCCTGAAGGCCTCTCTGAGATGAGAGCTGTGTGACTTTGTATGAACTTAACTTCTCTGAGCTTCGCAAGCTTGTGTAAGGACTCAGTGAGATGATAGCCAGCCCCTCCTTCGTCAGGGTAGTGGTCCTGGGGATCAGCCTGCTGACCTGAAAGCTCACCTGGCATCTCCACATTTTGTTTGGATTTAGCTGGGGTACTGGTGTCCCCTCCTCCTTTAGGCAGGGTCTTGAGTCACTGCCCATGTGGGAGGAGACAGGGTGGGGTGCAGCCTAGGACTGGCTCTCTTGGATGAGGCTGGGAGGTGCTGACCGCGAGTCTTTGGCCCTAAGAAGTGCTACAAGGAGGGTGTTTCTTTCCCTCTTGGCACTGCATCCAGGTTCTCAACAGTTGGATGCAAACAAACGGTTCTGGTAGCTGTTTCTCCTTCCCTTTGGCCTCCTGCTTGCTGCCCGCCACCCATGCTGGTCACTGGGGCTGACGTATGAAGAGTGGAGAGAGGCCTTGCTGACAGTGTAGGTCAGTGTTTGCTCTCTGTGGAAGGACATCATCTGGCAGAGGCAGGAGACCACACTCTGGCTGTTGAGGCCTGTTTTGAGGCTGCAGGGTGGTCTGGGCACCCTGTACGTGCGTAAGCACTTCTATCTTTAGAGGCTGGTGTCCTGGGCCTCTGGTTCTGGGTTTGAATGATGGTTCTGCTCTCGAAGAGAGAGTTTGTTCACCTTTGAAGCTGATGTGTCTGTAGCCTGCAAGCACCTTAGAAGGTCCTAGGAACAACCAGAAGAGTGTATGAGGAGAGCTCTGGCCTGCACTGAAGAGGTGGGGCTGAAATCCTTGGCTGCCGGCCTGTTGGAGAACTTGCTTGGAAGAGGGAGACTCTTCCATGGCTTCCTGGCTTCAGGGACCCTGAGGGGCCTTCCCTCTTCAGGAACGCCAGGGCTCTACCCCCATGCAATGGAGAAGACGTCAGATCAGAAGCGATTCAAGCAGTCAAACAAATGAAGAGAATAAAAGCACTTGAGAATCTTTGCGCCTGTCATCTCATTTCATCCTCCAGCAGTAGGAAGGGCACAGGGGTTTGGACAGGTCAGGGCATTTGTCATACTGCAGGAGAGCAGGGAATTCTGAGCTCATGTGCAGCCACCCTCTGATAGTCTCAAAACACACACCCTCTGATTGTGTGTGTGTGTGTGTGTCTGCCCGCCTGCCCCATCAGTGAAAGCCCCCCCCCTTCCCGACATGGGCAAGGCACATGCCTTTTCCTTTTATTACTCTCAGGAACAGGCACCATGCAGAACTGGGCCCCCATAATGGCTGCTGACTAAGTGCTTAATGGAGATGTTGCTGCTGATAAACAACAGTTGAAAAGAGAAAGAGGCAAGCAAGCTGGCCAACATCAAAGCTGGTTTTTGTTTATAGATAAGAGTAGGTTTTATTTTGTGGGCTCTAGAGCCCCTGTCCCCACATCTCAGAGAGGGTGACTTTTAAAATGGAAGCTGTGTCTCCCTTCCCCAGTGAGCTGGAACACAGGCCTGCTGGGGATAGGAAGCCTTCTTCCTTCCTTCCCAGATGGCCAGGCCCCTACAGTCATTTACAGTGGAGACCCTCACGGGACAGGGAGGGCTCCCAGCTGCCTCTGGAATGACCAGTGCTGTCACCACCCCAACAATTTCCATTTGGCTTTCATTCTTCAAAATGTTTCATTCTTGCTTGAATACCACATTTAAAATAACTCAAAAGATGTGGATATTTAATAGAGGAATCTGGTGAAGAAAAGAGGTCCCAGAAATATAATGGGTCCAAGGTACAAAAATGTAAAACAGTGTGTGCATTGACCTTCCTCCTTCATTAAAACTTAGTGTGGACATAATGCTATGTCGCTTGTATGGGGTGTTCTAGCTGGGAAATACAGCTAAATGTAACCAAATAATAAGTCGTTTTACTGATTGGGTGACACTTGGACTAAATTGTAGTCTAGGTGGAAGCATAGGGGTTTGACGGTTTCAGAGGATGTTCTTGTTAGGAGTGCATATGTGTTGTGTGTGTTGCTCACAGAACATAGGTGGAGCCAAAGGAGAGGCGTGTATACTCAGCTCTGGGCCTGTGAGAGAGCAGGTGCTGGCCACACCACCGCACGGAAGCTGTTGCCTGCCTTAATGGTTGATGAATTCGTCAGTTACTTCACTGGCTCAGGGGATAGAAGGAAGGCAGCAGCTAGGATCATAAATGTCATATAAACCTGATCCTTTTAAGTTGCTCTTTACAGTACTCTAGTTTCGATTTGGCCCTGACTGAGGTCTTTTTAGCTTTTCAGAAGATGGAGGATTCTTAGGAGCCCAGGCGGGTTCTGTGTTCAGGCTGAGCAAGATGGTGACCACTTTGTCCTCTGTTTCTTGGCTGCCGCTGTTGGGATGAAAGCAAGTGTCTCATGAGCCATTCACCTTTGTGCCAGGTCTGCACTGTGCGTGTGTGGTTTTTTTTTAATCAACCCAGTACTGTTGTACCCACATCCCACCTGGGGCAGGATGAAGTCATACTGCCTACCTCGCTTTCTCGTTCTAGTGCCTGTGTGACCACATTTCTACTTGGCTCCCTGGAAAAGCCCCTATATAGTGTTTTCAAAAGCATTTAGCAGTGGTCCAGTTTTCAGAACACTTAAGCCAAGGTTGCCAGTTGTTTGCTCCTAGGAGCCTCTTTTCTTTTGTATATTTATTTTCCAGGGGATTTCAGGGTTGGCTCAACAGCTGAACTTAACCTGAACCCTTTTTGGTATTCTTAGTGGCTTCTGAGCCCTAGCATAATGGAAAGCATTTGTTGGCTTCTTAGGGGTGTTCCCACATTGGGCTCCTAATCTGGGAGGTCAGGGAGGTGGTCCTTGGGTGGCTTTTTCTCCTGGTGATGCTATGTATCAGTACAAGAAAGAGGATGAGTTTTGATTCACACACAAGCCAGATGCAAGACTCCCAGAGTTGAAAGAAGAAATTATACCTTGTGGTTATTCACTTACCACATCTTTTGTGAAAATCTCCAGTGCCAGGGAAAGGGGTATCCAGATAAACATGACCTCATCCTTGTTTTGGAGATGCTACGGCTTAGCGGTGGTTTCAAAGGCAAAGCTCGCTCTACTGCATTCTCATGTAAAAGTAGAGAATCGAGAACTGCCAAGCCCCTCCCTGTTCCTAAGATGCTCTCTCTGGGCAACATGGCCGGACGCCTGCTGGCTTGGAATACTGCTTGTTCCCATGTCTGATGAAGGGTCCCCATCTTTGGTGGAGCGGCGTATGTGAAGTGTGTGTGCGCTGCCCAGCTAAAGAGAAAAGCCTCTCTTGGTCACTAGCAGCCAGATCAGCAGAACCCCACACATTCAGTGGTCTCATGCATGTCAGGAGACTCTTGTTCTTCAGGCCAACTGTTAACTTCCTTGGAATAAGAGGTACTTCAGAACAAGGATCGACTGAAATAACTATTCTATCATCTAGAAATTAACAAACTTTACTTGTAAGGGAAGTAAGGATAAACATGGTGGTCAGCCAGAAGGGATTTTAATTGCCTGCCAGCATTTGGGATTTTTCTGTTCTCATTTATAGAAAGGCTGCCATGGACTTAGCCCAACTTATTGATATTGGTGTACCCTGATTTAATCATTTTGCCAGATTTAAACATTTTTCTTCCTCGTGAACAGTATTTACTCCATTTATCACATTGTGTGCATGTGAGTGCTGGGCTCTTCAGAACTGTCGACTTCATCATCTGTGTGCTGTCTAGAATGAGATCTTGATCCCCCCCCCAACCCAAATGAATTATGGAAAGCTTTTCATAGGAATATAATTGATCCACTGTTGGCCACACTTATAAAAAAATCAATCTAATGTGTTAATATTTCATGAGTGCCCACATTGCCAGCTCATTGCAATGGGACAAAACTGTAGTGAGAATTGTTTCACAATAGCCTAGCACATGGATAGAGTGCCAGGAAAGAGAGTTCAGGGTTGACTTGAAAGTTTGAAGTGCAACAGGGCCATTGAAAAACAATCCTCTGACTCATGTCAGATTGTTATAATTATTTAATGCCCACAATGCAGCCTTGTCCTCATGGGTTTATGCTGGAGAGGTTTCTTACCCACACATTGTGGTTATTAGCTGCAGAGAAAGCAGCGTTTGTTTATGGGGACATGGGGTATATCTGTATTGCAAAGAAAACACTACAGATTCTGTCTTCTTCTGAAGGAGGCAGGAATTTGGCAGACAACATATAGGAAATTGGGAGACATGCTCTCATTACTTTTCATATATTTGAATAACATTAGATACCTTTCATTTTTAACATCTGTCCTGAAATCTTCAGAGAATGAAATCTCATGCTTATTTTTCATTTGTGTATTATAGACTGATGTGCTCCAGAGCATATCTAGACTCATACTTGTTCTGCCTCCATTGAATTTGGGGTCACAAACATTGTGGAACCACTGTTAACATTTATATGCAGAGTGGATGTGTTTTGAACCGTTCTCACATGGCCAAATCTCACTAAGCTCTTTCAAAGGACATGGGAGTTTTTTTCAGAGTCAAAAAATGGATGTTGAAGAGGGTAGCTCTTTGGGGCCTCTCTAGGGACATGTCTGGTGTGGAGGTCAGAGGTGGTGCTAATGGCCCCAAGGCATGGCATCCAGCTCCTTGGGAGGTGAAAGCCCTTCGAGGCCAGGAGGGTCAGTCAGGTCCAGCTCCTCACAACTCCCTCCATCTGTGTCTTCCTCAGCCCTCCCTCTTCCCTCACACGGAATTCTCATAATTGCCTTTGCTGTCAAAGGAGATTCAATATCAGTGGGTGTCTCAAGCTTAGAGGGCGACAGGGAGACACTGAACCAGAGGAGTGTGAAATTGTCCTGAGGCCCTCGCAAGCTGGGTGCGCAGATGCCGTTTATAATTGCAACAGAAATACTTGTAACCTTTACCATGCTTAGCAGTAGAAATGAGAAAAATCTATGTGAAACTGCTTAGGACAGACTTGGGACACATCGAGAAGTGACCAAATCTTCTCTGAGGTTTTGTAAGAGAACCACACAGAGAGAGCAGACACAGAAAGTGAGCTAGATTAGCAGTAAATATATTTTGAACCCCAAGTTAGGGTTCACTGTATGTTCAAGGTTTTTTATGCTGTTTTGGTTCAATAGGAAGTCTGGGAGATCTGTAGGAATTTGGGGCACTGTTGATGGTTTATGGAGACCAAACATCCTACATTGGACCGAGAATGTTCTGGAAAACCTGGAACTGTGTTGACTGACAGCAGACACTGGGGTATTGAGAGTGATGCAGATGGTGAGCCAGTTAAGAGAAAAGTTTGCATTTCAGCATCTTCCCTCTGTAACAGTGACAGAAGCCACACAATTGCATTGTTATCTCTTGGTAGGAAACCCTGAGGTGTTTATACAGAAAGGATTTTTTAAAATCATATAAAATGAGTCACCTATATGATGAGTATTGACTTTATAATCCTTCATTTAAACAGCTCATTTATGTCTTAGTCACTTTTAGTGTGTTATATGTCACAATAGAAACAAAGTGTTTAAGAAGCAATGTTGTTTTATAATGCATTGGCCCAATTTTAAACCATTTGAAAGGATAGGTTAAAAACATGTTACTATGTCTTAGAAAACAAAATGGCTTACTGATTTTCATATGATAAACATACACTCAAAACCTTTGTTTTTCTACCCGAATTATGAGCTCCCCGAGGGCAGGGACAGTTTCTCTTACTTCCTGGGGTTGGAGATGGAGGAACTGAGTGAGCAAAGTGGCCAGGCGGGCAGGAACTTGGTGGCCGGAACTCAGGCGGAGTGTCAGGTCTCGGAGGGCACTGTGTGTGATGCCATGGAGTATAAACTTCTCCATCAGTGCAGAGCCAGATGGCAAAGGTTTTAAGTGGGAAAGAGTGTTGGGGGGTGTGACGTGATCCGCTTTGAGTGGAATATGCTCAGGGCTCTTGCCCTCCCGCGATGTTCTGCACCCCAGAGGACACTTCTGCTCTGGGGGTGGAGAGTGGCTTCCGCCTCACGGCAACATCATAGCTGTGCAGCCTCAGACCCACAGGCGCCCCTGCCCCCTTCCACCCACGGGGCAACCATAGCCCTTGCTCGAATAGCACTTTGTCTCCTGAGAAGAAAGACACAGTTGTCTTTCCTTTCTTCCTCTCCTCCTGCCCCAAAGCGTCTCCTTCTCACCCAAACCATGATCTCAGACCTTAGGAGTTACAAGTCACTCATGTCACGGAGCTTCTCTGAGATCAGTTGCATACACTGGCGATGAAATGAAAACACCCTAAGAGAAGTCTTTGGAGTAGGAACTTGCCAGGGTCATGAGACATGCTTGGGCTGAGAGAGGAAATGTGATTACGTGAAAAAACGTGGAATACAAAGTGGTGCCTATTCCATGATTGCGGCTACCGTTTCAGGGGACAAGGACCAGAGGGGAACCCAGACAAATGAAAGCCGCTGGCTTGTAAGGGCTGTGGAGTTGTGAGTACTGGTTTCCCAAGTTAAAATAAGTTTGTTATTGTAATGATTTTGTTAGGTCGTCAAGGTGCATTAAGTTAAGGAAATCAAATGTGAGCAATTATAAGATGGCAAGTGTGAGTCTGAAAACCCAGCTGGGATCCCAGCAGGCCTGTCTTATCCCAGTTTCTCCAGGACTGATGGCAGAAAGGGCTTGAATGCAAGGGAAGTGTTGGCAGCGGTTGGTGGTTCTGTACCTCTCTGCATGCTCCCTGTTCAGTCTTTGCCTTGGCCTTTCCATAGACTGTCTGTCTTAGGGAAGTGAACTCTTGCCGCTGTCCAGGGCTTCTGGAAGCAGAGCCCCTGTTCTGCAGTGTGTCCACTTCTCTGTTGCTATCCCAAGCCAGGTGTTTTTGTGGGATGACTTTCGTCAAGGCCACGGGTGTGCTGAGCCTTTGAGTGTAAGAGTGTGAGACAACACTTGGTGCGTTAGATCAGTGACTGCCATTACTTGTATGAAAACAAGGAGCCCGGATTTTCTAATATGGCCTTAGTTCTCTTGCTCTATGACCCGGGTCTCCTCCTGAAACCTTTCTGAGCCTTAATCTTTAAAAAAACAAAAAGCTTAATTGGATCACACGAACTGATACATGTGAAAGCATTTAGAAATTGTTAAAGCTGTATCCACCTGTGAGAGTATATTTTTCTTCACAGTAGGTTCTTACCATGGTGCAAATACAGAGGAAGTTACCCTCTGTCAGAGTTGTTTCTTTGGTAAAATGGGAATATACCCGAGGCCTTTATTGAGAGTTCCCTCAGCATGCACATGGAAATTTAGAACATCATCTGCGTGGCTCTGGGGTAGTTAGAATATCTCTGGGATGGATGCAGGTCGCCTCCTGTCCTGTAAGGGGGCTAAGGCGTATGGGTAGTACTGGGTTTAGAGAACAGTCGTCTGTGTCCTACAGTAGGACATCCTCTGAATGGACTTGTAGGCCACCTTTCATTTCATTCATAGCTTATTTCTTTGGATTCCATTTGGTCATGTGGGTTGGAATTATAGTTATGAGTGAGTCATTTTTCTATGATGTATCAGAACTGAAAGACATGAAGTTAGTGAACAGCATGGGAATCCTAGCAGATGAGCTGGGGAGCGCTGATGCCATAAATCTCTAGTCAAGGCCAGCTTAGTCTCCCATAACAGGAAGTTCCTGGGAGCAGAGGTAGCCCAGTGCCAGGAAGATGGCTGAGGGTCCAGAGCCCAGGCTTCAGATCTTCCACACATAGGTTGCGGGATGGCCCTGCAGTTGGCTCACCTCTTTGCAGCTCAGGTTTTACATCCAAAGTGTCATTACAAAATAGGAGGATCAAAAGAGGGAGGATAAATGTTAGCAATTACGTCCATGATGGAGAAAATACTCTTAGGCATAAGAATCTTAATGTTTTCATAAGTAGGCTGTCTTAGTCTGTTTGGCTACAGTAACTAAACACCATAGAGTGGGTGGCTTACCCACAACAGAAATTTAGATTTCTCTGTTTGAGAGGCTGGAAGTCCAAGATCAAGGCCCCAGCAGATTTGGTGTCTGGTGAGGAAGGCCAGCTCCCTGGCTCATAGACATCCGTGTGCTGTGTGTCCTCGTGTGGAGGACAGGGAGGCGCTAGTCTCATTCATGATGGCTCCACCCCCAGTGCCTAATCACCTTCAAAGATCATCACACCAGGGATTAGGATTCAACGTAGGTATTTTGGGGAGGTGAGAAACACAAACATTTAGTCAGAGCATGTACATTAAGGAAACAATATATGTGAATTCCATCATCATAGTAATATTTTTATAACTCTTATATTGATGAACTTGTTTTAATTCTCATAACTACCAGTGATATAAATACTGTCATCTTCCCATTTAATAGATTGGGGAAACTAATTGACATGGAGGTCAAGTCCCAAAACTAGCAAGTGGAGAAGCTGTGGTTTAAAGCCAGGCAGTCTGGCTCCAGAGTCCCTCCTCCTGATCACTATGACAATCTGTTTCAGGTTAATAAGCCCCAAATAGTGCTGGGTATGATATTCCCCACTTGATGTATTCTCATTCATTTGGCAGCATGCAGAATTTGTATGTCACAGTGAAAGGAAACTAGTCTCAGGGAACTGAGCCCCAAGTTAAAGAGTTCAGCAGAATCTCTGAGTGCTCCAAGGAGTGCGTGATGATAGCTCACCTTCTCCAAGTTATGTGTTGTGCCTCCTGGAGATTGGCTGTTCAGGCACATTCTTGGGGGCCTTATGCTCTTTGGGGCTTGAGGAAGGCATGAGGGATAACAGACTACATTCGTACCACTTCGTCTTGACCTAGATACAGATCCTACCTTTGTATGCAGCATGTAAGTCCAGTGTGCTTGTACGTACATGTACACACACACACACACACACACACACACACACACACACACACACATGATCTGGAACCCTGAACCACCAACTTCTCTTGGGGATGCTGACTTATCTTTTAATTCTAGGTGCTAAGGGCATTACAGATGCTCAATTGAAGCTTTTTGAAAAAGTGAAAAACGGCTTTCTAGAAAATGTCCAGATCAGTTTTCATGTATTTTTAAACTATTGATCAACCTGTGTGGAACCGTGACTAGATACTAACTGGGCATTGGCAAAGTATTTCAGTGTGCACACCTGAGTGTGAGCACAATCACCTGACCTCCCTGCCTCCTCTGTCTGTCTCCTCTTCCCCTTAACACCCTCTTCTCCAATTTTCTCCTTTCTTTGCACTTTCTCCTTAACTGCTCCTTAGCTACTCATCTCCTTACCTGCTCTGTCTCACCTCTAGAGAAATTAGAGGTCTAGTTTTTCACACACACTGGTCCTCTGTCAGTGAAAATATAGAGCACCTCTCTCAGAAGTAGAACAATTATTGAAATAATTATTTGGAGGGAATCATTATAAACATGGTACGCATAGCCATTGCCAGATGGCTTCCAGGGAGATGGGCGTGTGCAGTGTCCACCCTGTCACATCTTCACAGGGAGAGAGCTCAGATAATTTATTCTAAGACTGTCATCCTCAGCTTCTCCACAGGAGCCCAGTAAAAGATGGTGGGTTGGAGGCCTTGCCTTTGAAATCTTTCCAGGGAGGAGGCTGAAGGAAGGCAAATAGCTGGAGAAGTCCAGTGCTTTTTCTAGGGACTGGAGCTGGAAGGGTGTCCTTGTGCACAGCCACTCTGCTCCTCCCAGCTAAGCAGAAGCCTGAGGGCTCCTCCCAGCCATGCTGCCCTGCAGAGTGGTATGCTCTGGACCTCCACTGAAGGAACCTCTGTTTGAGGAGCACCCTCACTGTGCTATCAGTGTGGTTGCACATCAAATTAACATCCATATTAGTAATGTTGAACCCCAAAAACCATGCAGTTACCTCATGATTTTATTTAATGACTGTGCCTTTTCAAAGCTTATTGGGGTAGTCTTTAAAGCATGTCCTGATTACATGTTGTATAGACTAGCAAGTGAACTAAAAAAGCGGTTCAAACCTAGCTCAGTTTAATTTGTAGTTTTTACATTTCAAGACAATATTCTTAATAGGTAATTATCTAGCTTTTTTTTTTTTTGCATGTCAATTTTTACGTGTTTTATAATTTCATTCCCTAACACTTCTCATCTTTGATACTAACCATGAAGCTCTCCACAGTTGTCCTGGTTCTCCTTCACCTTGCTAATCAGGCCATTTTGTTGAGCTCTTTAGGAAATGTTTGATGACTAATAAGACCTTGCAGGATATATGTAGGGAGCCTCCGAGTCTTTTCTAAATGAAAAGTCAGATTGCAGGCACTGGCTAGCTGTGCAGTATTGGGCATTTCCTTGGCGTCTGAGCGCTGATACCCTTGCCTAGAAAATGTTCCCGTTCTGTAGGTGCACCTGCTTCACAGGGCTGTGCTGAGGCTAAGTGAGGCATTTCTGTGAGAAGCACCTGGTCCACAGAAGGCTTTTTTTGAAAGTCACTTATTGGGGCAGGGCAGGTGGCAAGACTGCTCAGGCTGCTGTAGACTCTTCTAGGACCTTCTAGGAGACCCTGGCCTCCTCACCTTTCCATCCAGAGATGCTTTCTCTAGTTGGGAAATGTGGGAGGGAAGGGAGAGCAGGTGCTTCCTTAACATAAATCATTTATTCAGACCATTTTGATAGTGAACCAGCTATGTATGGGACATCAGATGCAAGGCTATATTGTGCAATGCGCTAGTGTTATGTCACAGAAGCTGAAGCTAGGATGAGTATATATATCCAGTGTCAAATTGTCCAAAATACCGTGAGCAGAGGAAAAGAGAAGGAAACATTTACTTGGAAGTTATTATGTACCAAGCACAGGGGCTATAAGAGGTGAGAGGGACAGTTGTTGGGGGGCGTAGAGGGTGTGAGAGCTGAGGATGGGAACTGTAGAGTTATTATCCGGGAAACATGGTGAATATGTAAAGGGAGGGAGGCAGAGGGCTCTGGAGGAGCAGCAGATGGAGGTCCACCTGCCCCCACTCCAAATGAATGTTTATTCCAGCTCTTGGGGAAACTAAGTCATTCTGGCTTTTCACCTCCTCTGATATTGTGAAATGAGAACTTTTGTAAAATGAGTGAAATGAGCTCTTATTTTGCCCTTACATTTTTTCCCCCCTCTCTCTGGCTAGATTTTAAATCCTTTGAGCGAGCCTTTTATTTTTTAATTTATTTCCTGTGAAATCCCCATGTGTACTGTCTAGTTTGTGTATTCGTCCATTCACCTTTCCTCATCAGATTGATTGCACTGAGTGATAGAATTTGTAAATTACAAATACCTAAATGTACACAATGGGCCCTCGTTCTTCATACAGGAGGTACTCGTCCATTGTCTGCAGACTGTTAGTGTAAACAGTACTCATTCTAGGCAGGTGCTGCAATTTGGGCTGGAGTTGTGTTCAGGATAGAGTGAGGGTGTGTCAGAGCTGGCAATTTCCTCAAACCGTTGGATTTTGAACCCATCTGAGCTTCTTCCTGGGGCATCTATACTTTGACCTTTCAGAAAAAATAAGCTCTTTGAAACCAGTGTGTTCTTTCAAACCATGCTGGATGCTGTCTGATTGTTTCCATCCTGGAACCAAGTTTTGTTTTCTAAAAGAAGTCTGGCTGCTTTGTTAAGATAAGAGACTGTTGTGTGAACATTGCTGAGTGAGAGCTCCCACCTCGTCTTTCAGACCCCTCACCGTTTACTCCAGGCTGGCTCCTGTGGCGGTGGGGAGAGGGTGTGGGCCGGGTTGCTGCCATTTCCCCACCGTCCTGGAAGCGGGGAGTGGAGGGTGGAGATGCTTGGTGGGGCCAGACTCCTGGCCTGGTAGAGCTCTGCTAACCTGGAGGCTGTTCAGAAGCTGGCTGTGATGTCACCTTCTCCCGGACTCTGCTGTCCCTGTTTGCCCTGCCTTATGTCACCTTCTCTCCACTTTACACAATCATTACGTGTGACAGTGCTGCTCTCTCATATGTTTAGCTTTTAGTAATTTTATATGTTTTATCTACTAGATGACATGTTTGGTTCTCTGTTCTTAATTTAAAACACAGATTTTTTTTTAAAGTTTGTAAGTATGTTTTTCATTTGTGAGTGATCATGGGTCATTAGTATAAGAAAACATACCCAACACTGTTTTGTAAAGTCTTCAGGAAAGATAATAGCCCGAGTAGACTACTATGTGCAAATCATGAATACACCTTTCTCCTAAGATCTGGAACAAGGCAGGGATGCCTACTCCTGCTATGTCTATTCAAAATTGTAATATCGGTTAAGACATTAAAGACATCCAGATTGTAAAGGAAGAAGTAAAACTGTCTTTGTTTGCAGGCGAGTTGAGCCTGTATGTAGAAACACACACACCACACAAACCTGGTTGAGCAAGTTTACAGGATACAGAATCAGTTTAAAAAAAATTAATTGCATATACCAGCAAAAAACAATTTGAAAAGGAAATTAAGAAAATCCAGTCAAAATTGCATCAAAAGATGTAATTCTTAGCAGTTAATTTCATGAAATAATTATAAGACTTGTACACTGAGAAGTATAAAACACTGCTAAAAAATTAAAGATCTAAACAAATGGATCAATATTCCATGTTCATGGATTAGCAGACTTGGTATTGGTAATTCTCAAATTGATACATAGATTCAATGCAATCCCTATAAAAATTCCAATATGCTTTTTTTTTTATGCACAAATGCAGAGGACCCAGAATAAAAAAAGAACAGTTTTGGAAAAGAAGAAAATAGAGGACTTAAATTTTTTGGTTTCAAAACTTGACAGTAATCAAGACAGTGTGTTTACTGGTGTAAGGACAGATTAATGGTATTCAGTTGAGAGTCTAAAAATAAACCATTACATTTGTTGTCAATTGAATTTTTTACAAAGATGTCAAAACGATTTAGTAGAAAAAAGATAGTCTTTTCAACAGATACTGGTAGGACAATGGATATCCACATGCAAAAAAAGTTAGTTTAAACCCTTACCTCACACCATACACAGAAATTAACTCTAAGTGCTCCCTAGACCTAAATGTAGAGGCTGAAACTAAATGTCCTAGAAAAAAGCATAGTAATAAATCTTTGTGACTTTGGGTTAGGCAAAGAGTTCTTAGACGTGAAACCAGAAGCACAACATGCCCAATTACTTTCTAGAAGGTTTGATAGTAGTGCATACGAGACCATCAACATACCTTTGGCAACACTGAAAATTGTCTTGACAAATATTTATTCATTCAGTTGGTGAAAAGTGAATACATTATTTAACTATATGCTCTTGTTTGTAGTAAGGTTGAATTTTTTCTTTAATTAACTGTGAGTCTAATGGACCTCCATAGTAGGAGATCAATAGTGGTATTGCCCTTCTGCAAAGAAAATAATGTGAGTGAATAGATTTTGAGAAATAAACAGCAGAGTGGGAAAGAGACATAGGCCAGACTAATTCAGTAATCAGGTGTGATTAGAAGTGGTATAGGATTTGAAGTCACCCTGGTTGGGTTCAAGCCATGGTCTACCTTCTTACCAGCTGTGCAAACCTTGGGCCAGTTAATTAGCCTCATCAGGTCCTTAACTTCAACTGTGAAATGGAGACATGAAAAATACTTTTCTCTTAGGGTTGCTTTGATCATCAAATGAAATAATGTCTGTAAACGTTTAGTGCTGTATCTGGCTTATAGGAATCCATTCTTAATTAATATTGTTATAGATGGGATTTCAGGCCTCTGGGCTTGGAGCTCTGACTCCGGAGCTTCCTGAATGAGATTCTCCCAGGCATTCCATGTGGAGTCTTATCTCTCTTTCTCTCTCTCTTTCTCTCTCTCTCTCTCTCTCTCTCTCTCTCTCTCTCTCTCTCTCTTTAAGCATAGAGTTCATTTGAAACATTGGGACAAGATCTTTTTGTCACTCCAGATGTGATTTCCTTTGGGGCTGCTGTGCCCCCTATGGTTTGAATTCATGGAGTAAAGGGCAAGAGGGAATTCCTCTCAACTCTCTGTCTCTCGGAATACCTCTGGGTGCTAGTGAGATGCTGCTCATTAATTCTGTTGTTATTGTTTTTAGGGCTGTAATCCTTCTGGATAGAACCCAGTGGATTTTCTTGAGTGCAGAAGAATTAGGTGGGGCAAAAACATTTAGACTTTATTATCTCCAGCGAACCATGTCTAATCTGTTCTAATCTTACCTTAGCCCTAAGCTTACATATCCTGCCTCCAACTTTCCTGTCACCTTTTTGCAGTCAGGAATTTCACCTTTTAATTATCTGCATCTTCTAGGCATCTGCACAGTGCTCAGCAAACAGTACGTGTTAATGAGATGCTGTGATTGTACCTGCCATTTTCTGAGTTTCCAAGTAGACAAAGTTATGGAACCATATTTGTGTCAAATAACATTCATCTGCGTAACCCACTGCCTTCTCTCAACAACCTTTGGGGAGAGGTTATGAGATAAGAACACTTCTTATCCATATTTTACAAATAGATAAATTAAGGCTGAGATGAGTTAATGACTTGCTGAAAATGACACAGATCTTAAGAGGGAGAGCAGCGATTTCGACCCCCACCTGCCTCTAGGTTATAAGGTCATTCTTTTGCTTTATGTTGCTTACAGTGCAGACTGTCATGTGCATCAGATACTGCCAGGTCAATGGTTTTGTCCCAGCAATAGGCCACGCATCCTGCCTGCTTATTTTCAGATATGTGGGGTGGTGGTGGTAGGTGGGGGGTGGGGGTGGGGAAGGGTTTTCACATTCAGTATGTTGGAGAGAGAAAAATCCTAGGACCAAAGGGTTTTACCCCTGGCTCCTCTCCCCACAACTTCCTGGACAAACGTTTACGGACTTGATATTGTGATTTGCCCTCTTTGGGCCAAGACAGCTCAAATGTGTGCTTTTGTTACCCACCCGCCTTTTGGCAGGAGTTTTATTCCTAGCCAATGAAAAATGAGTGAGGGAAAGTGACATTTCCTGGTCATGGAAAGGAGCAGTTGTGAAACCTTAGGAGAGAGGGAAAGAGAGAGAGTGTGTGTGTGTTTCAGCAAATAGGAAATAGGTGCAGTGGACGGAGTTGTTGGTTATTTTGGCTGAAGAATGTATTTGCTTGCATCATAACTGTCAGTAAAGATCTTTAAAAACCGCCCAGCCAGCCTGACTGTTGGGGAACTAGGGTGCTGCAGGATGGAGATCTCTTCCTGGGGGACACTTGATCCACAAGTACGCTGATTATTCAGCCTTCGGCGTGCTGCCTGCTGAAACAATTGCCCTGCTTGTTTACTGCGCAGTGTGGCGTCGGACAGCAGGCCTTTTTATGGAACTGATGGCACTGTATGTTCACATTGTTCTTTATGTACTTATTTTATAGCTTATGCAGCAGACATTCGAGTCAATTAGTTTCTTGTCTTTGCAAACTGAGCGCTGCTGTTCTCCAGCCCAGTTGGAAGGGTGTGTCAGGGCAATCAGGCCAAGCAGGCCGACCTCCCTCCTTACGTTTTGTGCTATGTGGGTCGGTTTCAAGTTACAGCATTTTTATTGGCTCTTTGCTGAACCTTGGTTTCAAAAGCTGGCGTTGTGAGTTGAGCTTCTTAAAGGTATAGCTTTTCTCCTCACAAAATTGAAGTCAAGCAATGTGCATACAGCCCACCCCCATGACAGTGTGACTTTTTTTTTAACCAAATGTATTTCCGTATTTTTATAATATATATTCAGCATTTATATATTACATATATGTATATATGTATTTTTCAATAGTACATACTAACCAAAAATACAAGCGAATGGTTTCTCTACCCACAATTTCTTCTCTGGTGATTTTAGTACAGCATTTCCTAGATAGAGTCCTTGTTTCTTCTTGCTTTGCATTTTCTGTATAATGTTATTCCTGTCTTATTTTTATTCTTTTGTCCTGTTTTCTTCATCATGTGTTTTTTGTAACCTGCCTCAAACCCTTTTGGGAGTAAGTGGGAGTACAAATAAATTAGTTAAATTCTATCATGTATATCCTGCAAACTATTTCTCCAGATGATAATGTTTATGGAGTACAGTTTCACTATTTTAAGCTTGTGAGGATTTTTAAATATTGGAAAGAAAATTTACTCCCAAAAAAAGAAAGAGAAAAGAAGATGTCCTGCTTCCTCTTTCCATCTCCTCCTCTGTGGTTTCAGCTCCCCAACCTGATCCCTGTGTGTGCAGACATGGAGGCACCCTGTCAGAGGAGCTCCCCTCGGCGGAAGTGCACCAGGCAGGGTTTTTACCGTAGCACATTTTGCTGTGATAGACCACACAGTTCAGCGTGGCGGAGGCTCCTGTCTATCCTTGAGTCCTCAGAGGCTTCCATGGTGCCTGGCCCAAGATGATTGTTGAGAAAATAAATAAGCAAAGTAGCCCGCCCATCCACCAGCAGCTCCCTCCCTCCATTAAACCTCACCTGAATGCGAGAAGCTTTACACATTCCATTTGGCTGTGCAGTATAGCTGTGGTCATCAGGGGACCATAACTATGCCTTGGGGAGCAACTGGCTTCTTCAGAGCAATCAGTGCCAACTGATTAAAACACAAAATATTGCTTACCCTAGTATTTATCCTTAGAAGAGAAATCTAAGCCAAAGGAAAAGATTCTGAGTTCATTCCTTATTCTTGTTGACTTTAAACCTTGACTGATAATGCCCATACTAGTTCACCAGCCAAACTGTTTTCTTCCTTTATCCATGTATTTTTTTGGCATCTTCTGTATTCTAGGCTTCACTGTTAGCACAGGAGCTGGAGAAGCATAAAGATTTGGTGTGTTTCTACTGGCCCCTTACTGCCCAGTTGTAGAGGTTAGGCATGAACTTGGATATCTATGCATTCATCATGAAAAATGTAAGAGTATATCAAGCATGCTCTGTGTCCTGAAGACAGTATCTGGTGTCTTACCTGTAATCGCTTATGTAATTCTTGAGACAGGATACATGTGTTGGCATCATGAGGCTGTTGAGGCCATCTTTATTTTTCCATAACACTCACCACAAGGCACTTAAGGACTTTTTAATGTAAAGGTTGGGCAGAGAGAGGGTTTGTAAGTATCTGTTGAAAGGGCAAGGACATCTCTAACTGAGAAAATCAGAGAAGTTTGATGAGCTGGTCCTTGGGTGTAGAGAGGTTGAGAGAAGACAGGTGCAGGGACGTGGAGGCCATGGGGGCATCAGAGAAAGGACGGCGTGCGGGGGTGAGCGTGAATTGTGGGAAAGGCCCCTGTGTCGTTTGGAAATAGAGGAGCTTATCCTTGTTGAAATTAGGGGAGAGAATTGAGAGAGAGATGAGGTGGTTGAGAGTGGCAGTGATCAAATAAAGAAAAAGAACATGCTGGACACTGAGCTCTACATCATCTCACTGAGCAAGTGCAGCCAGAGGACAGCCTTCCCTGCAGAGAACCACAGAGCTGCCAGCAGGGGTGTCCTGATGGACAAAGCAGGGATGAGCAAGGGGCACAGAGGTGGAAAAACCCGTCTTATCTTAGGAGAGTCTTACATTTCTCTGTAAATTCCTCCAGTGAATTCTTGAGCATTTCTTTAATAAAAATAAATTTCTGCTGTGAATTCCAAGATTTTTTTTCTATTCATATTGTTGTTATTTTTATTTCTGAATCTCGTGATGAAATCAGCACAGTTCATCTTGTTATTTCTCTACTGATGTGTATTTATGTTGTATCTACATACATTGTCTTAGCCAGAAGTGGGCAGCCTTCCCTTGGCTGGCTTACTCATTTGTTGGGCTGCCTGGGCAAGTTGCTATTGTCCTCCAGGGCTGCTACCACAGCCCCTGAGTCCTGGGCCCTAAGGAGGACTCTGCCCAAGGCTGGCCACCCATTTGGGCAGTCTGAGAATTGGCTGCTCACTCAGTTACCTCTGAGCATGGAGATCCTGGTACTTGGAGGTGGGCAGGGAGTGGTGCCCAGCTCTCAGGCCTCATCTCCTCTGGGAGAGCCGTGCAACCCAGCTCAGCCCTGTGTTCTTCAGCGTCTGCTGCTTGTGTGCCTTTAGTAAAGACCTGGAATTGTTCATTCTTTAAAAAAAATCTATTAGCCTGTGTGTAATCTACATAAATTATATGTACACATTTGTTTTTACACATTAATTATAAATGGATTACTTGTGTATTATATACTAATTATATTTATAATTACATTATGCACATTGCACACACACACACACACACACACACACACACACACACACACACACACACACACACACACACACATATATATATATACTAATTTCAGTTTCTATGGCCAGTGTAAAAGCAAAAAACAAACCAAAGGTGTAGGGGCAGTGAGTGAACCACCCTCCACACCCCTACCCACCCCACCAGGTCCCCTTCCCTCCACCACCCTCTCTCTGGCTGAGCCTGCTGCTGCCTGCTCCCTGTCGTCTGACCCTGGGGCCCAATGCTGTTGGTATAAAAGGAAAGTGAGGGCCTTTCCTTTCCCCCATGCTCCCCTTCGTGAAGGCCAGTTCCCACCATTCAGTTCCACAAACCTCTTTAGCAGATGAAGCATTCTCTGTCTGAAATCCCTCCTCTTTCAATCACTAAACTTCTAACATCCCTCCTCCATGAAGCCTGCCTTGTCTGATTTTCTTCCTCTTACCCGTTTCCAGCTTGTCATGCTTAATCTTGTGTTTTACAGAGACTATCTCAAATATTAATTCTTCCTTCCTCAGCTTTTTCCTGCAGAGCCTACTCTTTCCTTGGCCCCTTGGCCACCCAGAGCTTTCACTTTTTCCTGAATTCCCCCAGTACCCTGAGTTTATCTTAGATATGTCTTATTTACCATTAATTGGGTGCATATTCCCCTCAAACTCCTTGCGGGCAGATGCTCTTCCTCATTATCTTTGTGTCTCAAAAATCCTTATTTGACTTAGTTTTTTATAGATTCTGGAGAGGATTTTTTAAGCAAAAGGAAAATATTGTAGAATCTCAACTTATATTGGATTTATGTATTTAATTTTTTATTGTATTTATTATTAATATTGAAATATGCCACTTTGTTTTCTGCAGGAAGGAAACATTTGCACTTTTAATTGATGCGTAAGGCAGGTGATTTACTGCTTCCAACAGGTTGTAGGAGGTAGGAGACCTCCTCGGCCCCTTTTTAGCACATGGGATAACTGATCCTAGAGCAACTATGTGAGTTGCCCAGAGGCACACAAGGAGGAAGCCACCCACACCCACATCTCTCTCTTTCCACTGAACCACACTGCCCCCCAGTAATGATTAAGCTGGTTACTGTGTACAGACAGAATGCATCAGGTTGCGGGTTTTGCTTGTTTACAATTCCAAGCTCTCTCTGTATGGATTCAATCTTCATAATTTGGGGGCATAGGAAGCATTGTCTATCCCTAAATTAGAGCAGGCAAACTAACAAAAACCAAGACGGAACATTGTCAGAGAGAGCCATTCAGTTAATCTAGACATTCAAAAAGGGCTCTGAGTACCATATAAACAACTGGGGAAGAATAATCATAGTTTTTGGTAAACTGTCCTTAAAGCCAGATTGCTTCTTAGTAAAACAAAAGAAAAGTAGTAATGTTCCCAAGGCTGTGTTTAATCTATACATTCTGGCAAGACCTTGTTTTACTCCTCTTTACATTGAGCTTAGGGTTTACTTCTGGTTCTTACACTAATCATTAATAACTATACTGTTGTCACAGCTCAAAACTTTCCTATTGACACTTCAGTCATTTTTAAAGATCTTGAATGTTCAACCTTTATAAAGCTAACCTTTTGCACTCTATTAAAATTTAAGAACCGCTTGATTCTCAGTGAATGCCCCAGCTACTGGATCATGAAAGCATTACCTTGTGCCAAGGGCATGATTCAGTACACTCATTCCTTTTTAACAAATAATAAGAAGTTTGACTTTTCATTTACACATCCTGCCAATTGCTAACAAGTTTCCATCTCGTTCAAACACCAGATTGATCCCAAGAAATTGAAAATATTGATTTAACCCTCTGTCTGATTTGTACTGCAGGCACCTGCTAGTGCAGTCTTAGCACATTACAATTGCTTGGCTGTAATTCCTCAGGGGACCACTAATAACTACCACATCTGTCTTTTCATCTTCCGAAATTATGCTAGCAGTTGTCCAAGTCAATTGTGATTCATTTGATACTGCTCTCCTTCAAGACATATTGCAACCAAATAGACTTGCTCACCAGTAATATATCTGATGACATAGTTAGTTCTCGTTAATTGACAGAATGATTCAGGCTTTTATGGATGGCATTAATTGGTCCCTTGTGTCCGTGCAATAATTGACCAGACTGGAGCAGCAGCATTAGCTCTCACCCAGTCAGGAGAGTCTGGAGATGAGGTAAATGCAGGAAGGATGACAAAATGTCTCTATGTTTGATCAAGACTTTATCAATGAATTGGAAAAAAGAAGATTTGGCAGGGGATGCAAATCGCCCTAATTATGAACATTGCCTTCTAGCCTCCAGAGGTGTGCGGAAATGCAGGTCTGCCTTTCCCAGCCTCTTGTGCTAACAGGTTTGAATACAGGGCACAACTTGACTCTTAACATATGCAGAGCAGGAAAGGGCAGGACCTGGATTAAAATAATGAAAAAGGAGAAACAGAAACAGCTGTTTTTGACATTAACCATTAGTAGTAACACAACACACTGGGCCTGTGAAGTCTGAAAATGGGAAATTTGCCTGCCTCTTACTTAGAAAGTAAGTCACACCCCTATCATGTTTGGATAGATTGTCTCATCTTCCTGCAACTTAAATTTACTCTGTCACTATGCTTCTGGAAAAAGCTGTGGTTCCCTTTTTTCTGTGTGATAAAAGTTTGCATGTATAAAAATTTTCACAATCTATCTACACTGTTTTAGTCACATGTGATTACTCAATATTTCCAAGGTGTATTTAGCCATTTTAGAAATTCCCTCTCATTCTTCCAGATCCCTTTCAGGTGCCTCCTCTTAATTTCTCAAACCAGATTAGCTGCCTCCTCCTTGTGCTTACACATTTGGTTCCTTGTTTCCTTGGGCAAGAGCTGCATCTGTATGCTTGATGCATGTAATTATGTAAGGGCTTAATAAATGTCTGTTGAATTGAGTTGCAATCATTCCATCCTGAGGAATGAGGATTTAAAGTTTGAACTCAAGAAAGATGACTTGGGTAAAAGATGTCAAGCAGTATGTATTATAGCCAGTGTCAACAAGTGGCTGGCAAGCAGCGTTAGGGGATAATTGCAGTTAGGTGCAAAACAAACCATTCGAGGTGTGAAAGATACATTAGTTCACATTTGGAGAGGGGAGGGTGAGGTGTGAGGTACACAGAGTAGGTTTTCTAGTGTTCCGTCTGCTTAAAATATTCAACTTTTTTAGGTCATCCATTACTTAGACTGGACAGTGGCTGGAACAGAAATCCATGGAAGCTTTGCACTGTGACCATCTGACACAACCTCCTTTTAAGGGCAGTGCAATCTGACAGGCCTAGGCTCAGATCCCAGCTCTGCTGTTACTTTAGTAGCTGGGTGCTTTGAGTGAATTCTTTAACTTGTTTAAGTCTTAGCTTCCTTATCTGTAAAATGGAAATAATAATAGTACCTGTCTTACAGGATTTTCATGAAAGCGAAGGGAGATATTTTTTAAGTGTGTTGCACAATGACTGGTACACAGGTGGTACTTAATAATAACCTGTTATGGTGAGAGGTATGCTTTGATTCTTCCTTCTGAGAGTTCAGAACAGTGGAGAGTAAATATAGCTGTTTAGATAGAGAAAATACTTTAGAGTTTTGTGGTTCTTATCCTGCATCTAGTTGTGTAAGGTTGCCATAGTCATTATGAGATTATATGTCACTTTCATAGGACTCAGAGCACCGTTTTACAGTTCAGAAAGTAGCAGAGGGAGGGCAGGAGCTGATGTGCTAATACACCAGTGGTGAATATATGTAATATCAAACATTTTTGTTCTTTTACTAGAAAGCAGCAAATCTGCCATTGTGATAAATAAACAGTATTTGATTTTCAGTGGTTTGGGATAGATTCCTGGTGATGCAAATAGTTTATTACCCGATTTAAGTCTAGCATTTTATACTTACAGAACATTTTCGTATTGGTAGGAGAATAAATTTGACAATGAGATTTTAAATGGTGAAATTTATACAAACAGACCTTGGCTTCTAACTTATGACTGGTCTAGAGGTATGTACTGTTTTTCTGCAACCTGCAGGCTTCTTCTCTGCAAAGAGGCAGACTCGGAGACTTCAACCCTTGGAAACCAAGGCTGGTACTTATATGTGAACTTGACTGACATCAAATCTCTCCAAATGAAAAGGGTTGGCACAGAGTACATTATCAGTTGCTGGATGGCTGGGTGAGTGGGTGGGTGGATGGATGAATGAATGCCTTAATGCTACTATTTTGAGTTTTATTTGAGAGTCATAATACTCCTCTCAAAATAGTCATCTTTCTATGATGACAAATAAAGGGCATGAAATATAGTGCAAATGAGGTCAATCAGATTGATTCTTTCTAACCCCTGATGGGGATCATTGCATCAAGGGAATGGGAATGTAACTGGGAGCAGAGAGGAGGCTTAGTAATTTTGGGAGCTGGTGAACTTTAGGGGTGTAGTGCCTGGCACCTGGAGAAAGAGGTGATAGGATTTTAGAAGAAGTAAAGCTAGGAGGAGGATGACAGAAAAAGAATCATTGCTTCTCACTTGGCTGGGGAGAAGGTAGATGAGGTCTCCCTTTTTAGTGCCTCAGAAGGGCACCCAGGTGGCCGGCCACTGTTAGTGGTTTTACTTTATGTGGTGGGTACACTGTTGTGGACTGCTCTTGGATTCATGAGCCCACCAAGGTTTTGTGGGCTGCCGGCAATCTGTGTCTGCACGCTGTCTTTTCAGGGTCAGTTTATACCACCTTTCATCTGCTGACGTCAAGCTGTGGAAAACAACCCATTCTTAATGTTGGGTATTCTCCCTACTCGATTCTCTGGCTTCAAGGGCTGTTTTGATAAACCTTCACCATATTGTGGATGAAGGAGGTTAACAGTGGAGAGCAAAGGCACATTTGTCACAGAAAGAAAAAGTAGACCTATTTTTCTTTGGCACAGCTCACCTTTGAAAGTGTTGTATACAGCGCACTTTCACTAAATAAAACTAAAGCAGCCTTAATGTGTGCTTTTTTTATGTCCATCTAAGCCCAAGTTAATTAATGTTGCACATCCCACAGTGACTTTCTCAAGCTAGGCACACTTGCATATACCCTAGTGCATAAAGGCAAACAACTTAATTAACTTACTCTCCATCCATGATTCTGCTGAAATTAGCTATTTATAATGTCTGAGAGTTTATGCTACAAGCATATTTGAAAATCTATTTAGAAGAAGGACCAGCATGGCCAGTTACCTCTCATTCCTCTCTTTGCCTACTTAGTTATTAATATGAAAAGTAGTCACTCCCATCATGCATACTCTAGGGCTGAGTGCTTGAAATGAGCATTAATTTCTGCAAACAGTCAAGACTTCGTATTTGTTTTTTCTTAAGATGTGTTTGTTCCACGGATGCCTCCTGTGTGCCGGGCACTGGGCCTTCAGCCGTGGACAGGACAGGTGCGGCTGCTGCCCTCCGGGAGCTGAGGCTCTTTGGAAGCTGCAGACACACTGTGTACGTTTGCCAGGGGCCATCGCAACAAAAGGCCATGGGCTGGGTGGCTGGAACTAGGTGAGAAATTTATTTTCTCACTTCGCATTGTGTCCTCACGAGGCCTGTCCTCTGTGCGCACACATCCCTGGTGTCTCTGCTTCCTCTTCTTAGAAGGACCTCAATCCTGTAGGATTAGGGTCACACCCTTATGACTTCATTTAATTCCCCTTAAAGGCCCTATCTCCAAATACAGTCACTGGGGCTTAGGGCTTCAGTGTATGAATCAGGGAGGGCACAATTCAGTCCATAAGCCATTTTAATAGTCATTGACATAGATGGGGGGTGGTTCCTATTCCCCATGCTCAGTCAGGGCAGACTTACTGGGGACAAAGGTTCCCTAAGATGGAAATTGACATAGAAGCAGGAGGTGGCCAGGCAGAAGAGGAAGGGAGAAGTACCTTAGACTACATGTTTGAAGGTCCAGAGGACATGAGAGAGAATGTGGTAGATAATTTAGTGTGACTGGATTTAGAAATAACTTAAAACAGCTTTTTTCGGTCTTGAATTTGATCGCATGTTCACGTAAAAGTAGTCTTGGATTCTGTCAACCGTGGAACATGTACCTTGTCCTTGGATTGGTGAGTGGTATTTGGTGGGAAAATGGGTTGAAACATAGTCATGTTTTATCTGTGGAGATTCAGGGTTGTGATGTGGGGTTGACCAAGTAGCCTTCTCCTCACACGCCTGTGATGCTCAGGTTGGGCTTCTCATCTGTGCCCCACATCTACAGGTGCAGACTGTTGTGGGCACGGGGATGAGATGGATTGCCCAAACAAAAGGAGTCAAAAGGGGAGGAATCTTACCCATGATAACTCCCAGCCAGCCAGAGCCAGTCACTGTTGGCATTCTGACGTATTTCCTTCATACTTGATTATTTTACAAAGTTGTGATCAGCTTTATGTATGTTTTATCTTGACTTCTTTGCTTATATTGTAAATCTCTCTTCTTAAATACAATTTTTAATGCCTGTTTAATAGTCTACACAGAGGGAATTAAAGAATTCCTTGGTTTTAGTTTAGTTTGTTTCTCTTTTTTCCTAAAATAACTGTGACAAACATCTCTTAACAACACTCCCTCCAAATATTCCAGATTATATCCTCAAATTGTATTAGAAGCAAAAGTTATTTAAAAGGCTTTTGATACATTTAACCAAACTGCCGTCTGAAAGGGTCGAAACCTTATAGCAATATACACTCCCAATAGCACTGAATGCTCTTGGGAACATAGAGGTTAGTATAAGCAAAAATGGGTGTGTTTGTGTTGTTTTTACATTGCATCGACTTGACTGCACGAGAGGATGAACCTTTTTTTCATTTTACCAAGTCCCTTGTGCTGCTGCTTTTGTGTGTTAGCCTCTGGTGCCCTTTGACCCATCTTTCCTTGGTGCCGTGGTGCTTCGAGGGAAGCACAAAGCTGTGGAGGAGAATGAGTGTTCTTTTCCCTCACGTAACTGGCTGTTATGAAGGTTGGCATGTGGGTCTGCTTCTGTTTGACTGAGGGAGGAATTGCATTCAGATCACATTTAAAATAATGTGACTGAGAAATTATAATGGTGATGACAAACAAATTTATTTATACCTAATTTTGGATTCAGCTTTTATGTGCAGTGTGTTTGTTGTCTGTGGAATACCGGGCCAGCTGATTTCATAGAAACGTTCCTGTGGAGCCTCATGGCAGTTCTGTAAGGCAGTTTTACACTCTTATTACATATAAGAAAACTGAGTCTCAGACAAAATTAAACTGGAATTTGAACAAGGTGTCCAGACACCCAGGTGGAACCTCCCAAATTAGCCGTCTTTTATATAAGATCTAGTATCTGTACTTCTATACAAGTATCTAATTAAGCTGTTCGGTGCTGGCGCCTGGAATACCATGCTAGGGATTGTGCTGCTTCTTCAGGAGGCAATAAAGAGAGGAGAACATTCCTGGCAATGAATATAGCCCTGGGGATCACCTTTTGGTAAGGATGGCCTGAAGATACTGGGCCCCTTCTGTCAGGAAAGAGGAAGGTTGAAGGGAGACATAAAGGGAAATATAGACTGATCCAGTATTTTCCTAAATGTTTCAGTGTAGAGGTGATAAGAAATATAAAGGAGGATTTTAGGGCAGAGGGTTATATATTTTGAATCTTGTTATTCTGTACATCTTAACAGCTCAATTTAAATGGTTCAGATATTTTGTGGATGAAGGAATGAAGGATTAGAGAAGCAAAATAGTTGAAAAGAAGACTAACTTTTTAAGATAGAAGTTATGGATGGAGGACCAGCATGCCTGCCCAGCAGAACATCATAGTTTCCTGCCCGGGGCCAGTTTGGGCTGCGGGTGGGCCAGGAGGGACGGAACATCCCTGTCCTGGTAGACGACTCTTCGTGGGGTGAGTCAGGGTCCCAAGTGACAGCATCTGTGACCTGTCATGTTTGAGGACACCCTGGTCCTTTTACCTCCTATCTCAGCCACATTACCAATCTGGGTAAAAGAAATATTTCATTCTGTCTCTTCAGAGGAATTTTGAAAGGTATGGGATTTTGAAAACAATATTGTGACCTCATGACATAACAGCATATCCCTATGAATCCTAATAATGGAAGTTCTGGTCCATGTTAATATGGGACATTCTTTTGGGAAACTGAGTACATTTAGGAAGAGTATGTCACAGAGGATCCCACTGTGGTGGGGCGTTGGGAACACTGTATTGTCCTTGGATAGTATTGAATGTGGGCAATGCTATGTCGCCTCCAAGAAAATCCCAGAGCCTCTGATGCCCTTAAGGGGAGAACCAGCCTTTACTTTTTGATTAAGTCGTTGCAATCAGAATGGGCTCCAGGACATAATTCCACATATATCTGGGTTAGCCTTTTCTTTCTAACTAGGAAGAATTTTTGAGTTTAAATCTTGTTGGAAGCAAAGGTAAGGGCCTATTTTTTGCAATTACTAGATGTTATTGAGATGTATTTAAAAGGTAAATTTTAACATTTAAGTAAAAAGTCGGTACAAAACAAAGATTTATTGTGGAGTGGGTCTGCATGAGCATGGCTGCAGTCAGGAGGCCTCAGCTCTTCCCAGCAGTAAGCTCACAAGGTGTGTGTCCTCAGGCATGTCTTTGGTCTTTTCTTTGCTTTAGTTTGCTCATCTGTGAAGAAAGGTTGAAATTATTATGAAATTATGCCTAAAGTGTCTTCTAGAGCCAAACATTTCTGACTCTCTAATATGAAAGTCTCTAAGAGAGTTTACCTTGAAGTCCAGCAATATGGTTACAAGTATTTACATTTTTTTTTGTTGTTGATTTTCATGATGTTATTTTATAATTAAGAGGCTTGGGTAGATGAGAAACCACACACATGGCATAAAAGGTTTTCTCAAAAGAAAATCTGTATGGCTGAAACTGGGGAAAAGGGCTTATAAATTTCTCTTGACAGAAGGCATGTCACCCCACAAGCAACTCGTGGAAGATCTCTGAGCATTGCTTTTCACAGACTTGGGGAAACTCCCAAATAATAAGTTTTCTCCAAAATATTATTTTCCTTCCGACTTACTATAAAGGTTTTTTTTTTTTGAAGATCCTAAGCTTCAGAAAAAAGTATTCTACACAGAGTAAACAATTTTTTTTTCACCCAGTCAGCGTTTATTGATCATCTCCTATGTGCTCGGTGGTGTGTGGGGCTGGAGATAGAGGAGTTCTAGAAAAAGCCCCCACCTTCTAGTACCTCAAAGACTAGTAGAGAAGGTGGTCTTGAAAACAAATGATAGGATGTTGGAGGTGGGTCAGGAGGAGCATGGTCAGGGAAGCACTAACTGCAGGTGGTAGAAGGCTTTACTGAAAGATGAATAGAACATTCCAGGTAACAACAGGAGTTGGCATTGCCAGTTAGGGACTCTGCAGGATAGAAAGCCCAGGGGATAGGAAAGAGGCATGGAGGGTGGTATGACCAGACTTTGCATTTTAATTTAAGGTTGTAGCTTGAAGGAAGGGTGAGAGGAGGAGAAAATGAAGATAAAGAAAGCAGTTAGGAGGCTGCTTCAGAGGAGCAGAAAGGAATGATGTGGGCTTAGGGAAAGGCAGGGCCAGGGGTGGGGTGTGTGGATGGCTGTGAGAGATGGGTATGTATGCAGCTGTAAAGGATGGAGAGCCAGAAGAGAAGCCATGCATGACTGTGGGAGTTGGTTGGATGACCCCCTGAGAGACTCCCTGGCAAGGGATAATTGGGTATTCAGATGTGACATCTCTTGCTGACTGAGGGACCAGCTGGCCCTCTGGTGAAACTTTTAGAGGCAATGACTAAAATTAAGAGGTGATAGCCAGTGGTGTGCCAGTAAATATTTTAAGACACATATGCACCCACACACCCACACACACATGGTGACTAAAATTTTTACTAATATAAAGCATATGTAGCACACAGTTTAAAATACTAATAGAATAAAATATGTACATTGCATATAACCAGTTGATTCCCCTAGAATATTTTCAATGGTGATGTCATATCTGCAGCCATCTTATATCTATGACAGCAATAACCAGAGAGTGTAGCCCCCCTGTACTCTCCAGTCTTTGCATAGGTCTGGGAAAGTGGCTGTTGCCTCATCCCCCTTACTTCTAGCAGAGGGCTGCTTGACACAGGCCCCACTGTGTCAGCACTCTCTCCCAGACTGTACCATTCCAGTAACTGCTCTTGGATTTTGTTCCCATCCATTTCCCCCACATCCTACGTCAATGACCAGAGTCCAGGCATACGAGATCCTATGAGTCATGGAAATCCCAAAAGCGCCCTTGATCCTTGGAACCCCACTTGTGAACCCTCGTGTCAGAATGAGATTCATCCAAGGTCAAACTGAAGGGTGGGCAGCACATATGACCACAGCTGCTTTTGAACACGAGGATATTTATTTTTGCATTTAAGGGATATAATTAATGTGTCCCCATAACAGATCCTCATAGCTCTCATCTTACTTGACCTTTCTCTCCAGCATTTTAGTGGGTAACTTTTAAAGCTCTTTTTAAAACTTTATCATTCACCTTCTGTGATATTACTTGACCAAGTGTATTTTTCTTACCAGTTTCTCTGTTTCCTTTGCTGATTCCTTTTCCTCTGTTCAGCCCTCTATTCTCTGCAGCTCGTTTTCTTCTATGCTCTGCCTGGGTATGATCTGTTGCTCTCAGAGCTCAGTTATCAGCAGTAACTGTTGACTGCCAGACCTATGTCTCCCTCTCAGCCCCACTCTTCAGTCCCAAACCTTGCACATCAGCTGCTTGTTGGATGGCTCTGCATGGACATTCCTGTGTGCTCTCAAATTCTGTTACCCAAAATGAAACTTACTGGTGCCCTTACTCCAGGCTCCCACTTCTCCTGTACCCTTGGTCACCAAGGTGTTACTGTCATCTTGGAGCTAGGAAAATCAGCTGCTATGTCAGGAAGACTTAGTGATGCTGCCTCGTGGTTCAGTCCTTTCTCTTGCCTTTTTGAGGTTTCCTTCCCGAAGTCAGGCTTTCAGCTCTCATTTGAGTTGTTGCTCTCTTGTCCTTGCTTGTCGCCTGTCTCTGGTTAGCCCCCCTGCCCACCCCCACCCCTCCCCATCTAGTCTTCATGCTGGAGCTAGATTGACTTTCCAGAGCTCAGGTGGGATGTGAAGCATTCTCTGCCTGAGCACATCTGATGGCGCTTTCCGCTGTCTGCAGGATACAATCTAAACTCTTGGCATGGCTGTCTCACTACAACAAACTAGCTCATCTTCTGCTGTTGCTCTAGTAACTTACTTTATAAACCAAGCTAAACAAATACTCCCAGTTGCATACCCACATGGAGAGGTCTGTAATTAAATTGTGGAGAAGAGTCAATCCAAATTCATATAATGGAGGTGACTGTCCTTGAGTAACAGTCTCTCTCAACTTATACTTGTTTTCACTTTCATGACATGAGTGACCATCAATTGTCCCCTGATGCCTGCGTCTGGAGTTCAGCAGATGTCCCTGGGACGTGTGTGCTCTCCACATAATGTGGGAGTGCTGAATGTGTTAATAGGTATCGTTGGCAGTCCAAACATCTCCTCTCAAGGATAGACGGGCCCCCTTCACATCAGAAACCTCTCATTTTTCTCTGAGGTAGAAAAATGAGATTTAGATTTCCTATTAAGGCAGGTTGTACGTACATGGTCGCCCCCTTTGTGTGACCTTGGGAGTAGACTGCAATTAGATCTGCAGCAGCTTTCAGAGTTCTGATGGACATTTAGTCGTTCCCCTGGTTAGCAACTTTACTGCTTTTACACAGGAAGTTGTACTGGACATTTACCCTGCTTGTCCTTCAGCTGGCTTGTCCCTGAGCCAGACCTGTGTGAAACTGAAATGGAGTACTTCTTCTCTTCTCAAGCTATCAGTTGTAGCTGTCAGGAATTTATTTGTTACTGTCTGCTAACGTCTTTTAGCATGGAAACATGCTGAAGACAGTACATGTGTAAGAAGTTACACTGGTATGTGGATGTAGAGAGGAACTTAAGTCTGGACTATTCATATGCAAAAGAAAATAAAATTACAAAGGAAAAGACTCAAAAATATATAACCACCTTGGATCTGCCCTTTTCCCCTTATCTGCATCTCTCCCACACCGTTAGGTAGATGATTGTAAGCTCTGTGGCCGCAGAAGAGCTAGGTTTTGTCCTCCCTCACCAGTTCTCCTAGCTGTCTCCCCCTGAGTCGTGCACGTAATGGGTGCCAGAAGGCATTGAGAGAGTCTCTCTACTCTTTCACAGCTCTGAGTTGGCAGGATGGCTGCTGGGTAAGAAGTGTGTTCCCTGCCTTAGCATGCAGACTGTGCTCATTCTCCTCAGTGGTTTTTCCCCCAAAGGAACTTGTTGGTTTTGTGTTATTCATGCAGGGGGTGGGGAGGGGATTGGTTTGTAATTCTCAGGCTTTTCCAGGAATCCCTGTGCTCCTGCCCCCACCCCTCCTCACCCCTGGCCTCTGCTGCTGTCATAGTAGGCCTCCTTCTTGTAGCTACTTGCATTTCCTGGGAAGAACGCTGTCTTCCTTTGGTTTGAGGCTTGCAGATTTGGCTCTGACAGTGTTCAGAACAAATGGAAGGTGGAGAAGGTTGAAGGACACGGTGCTGTCTGGCATTCTCTGACTACTTGGCTTTGAAAGGAATGTGGAAGTAGCTGGGTCTCATCATCACAATATCATAACATTAAAAGGTGTTAAACTTCTGGGGAAACTTAGGTTCATAAAGGTTAACAGCTTTCACTAAAGTCAGTCACTAGTTAATGGCGGAGTTCTAGAATCTGTGCTTTTCCACTGTTCCCTTTTCACGTGGAGTTGCCTGGAAAGGTCTCCTTTGAAAATGCATCATGACCTCATGTGCTGTAAGCCTCAAGGTTACACATGGTAAAGAAATGTAGTCAGTTTTCCTCAGGAGCCGAATGCTGGTGAGCGAGCTGATCCTAAACCCCTCAGATCGTTTCTACAAAGCAAGGAAAAACCAGCCAGACTAATGTTAATCACGGGAGCCCATTATAGTGATATACAACTTGTCATAACACATTATAATATTACAGCAAATATATTTAACTCACGGAAGAGTCTCAGGAGGCTCTTAACAACCTTTAAAATCACGTTCCAAGCCTCTACGGCAAGTGCAGCTGCGGGGTTCTCATCTGACCAAGCCAGTGTGAGGAGAATCCCTTTTGAAAACTCCCATGCAGCTTTCCCAGGCTTAAACGTACGCTTGGTTTTGTCAGCACCTGGGAATGGGAGGTCGAGACTTGAGGAAAAACCTTGGGCGGTTGTGCGCTGAGCTTGCCGTGGAGTCGGAGTCTCTGTCGCCATGGAGACTGCTCTGCTCCCTCATTTATTAACGGAGGCTTGGTGAACTTGCGGAGGTACTGCCCTGTCCTGTTAATTCATTCTTGAGAAATGCAGGTCGACTTTTAAGAGATTCCTTTGTCATTTCTCAGGCATTCCTTCCTGGGTCCTCATGAGCTCCAGAAAATTGCCTGCGTGCAGTTTCAGAACCACTGATTTTTATCTGGCAAGCATGTATGAAGGCCGTTTCCTTTCTTTCATGCTTAAATCATGTTTATGCCTACCTGCTTTGTTCAATAAGTGAATTTTTTGTTATGCCGCCTTTAAGAATTATATGGATTTAAAATAAGGGTCAAGGGAATGGAAAAATTAAGTAATCACATACATTGAAAACCTTGATAATGGCTTTAAGGGAGTTATACATTTCTAAATAAGCCTTTCCTAACTTTTAAGATTCTAAACTTTGTTTTGTATCCCAAATGAAAGATTTGTTTCTTCCTCCTCCAGTAGCACACTTTTAGGAAATGTCTCAGACAAATGTTCTTAAGGTAAATCTAATTTCACTAAACTAACTCTCCTCTGCCAGGCATATTGACAGTATTGGAAGTTGCCTCCAGAAAAAATATTTTTTTTCCATCTTATTGTTTATCTGGGAGGATGCAAATGGTGGTTTTAAGCCTTTAAGTCATCCATCAGGCCGGGCAGCCTCTATTGTCTCATTGTTGAGTTTGAGCCAAGTGAGACTCTTTCTTGATCTTGGGAGGGAGGTACATGGATGTGGTTCTGCCAGATCTGCGTGCTCAGGGTGGCTGAGCCCTTTCCTAAAGGAAGGTAATGTAGACAGACCTGCAGGTCCCCTCCGATTGGGAAGGAGCTTGGTCCCTGTTTTGTAGTGTCACGTTAAAGCAGGAAGTAACCCTTTTCAAAGTAGAACTGACAATACTTGCTTACTCAGTTCTTCCAGTGCCTCCAAATTACTGTTAGTTTTTAAATGCATTTTTGTGCATGTAATAAAATACTGTTTATAGTCAGCTACAAAGTAAGTAATTACAGTGCGGCACATGAAATTCAATATAGTTTTGTCGTGGTTTTTTGAATTTTAATTAAACCAGTCTTAGAGTAAATTATAAATGCCACTGCTTCTGTTGTGACAAGTGACTTTGGCAAAATATTAATCTAATGGATTGTTACTCATAGGAGCTAAGTGTCTTCTCTCATCTGCAGGCTTTGGGTGTTAGTTTTTGTTTTAATTTTCACTTCATGCTTTAAAAAAATCCAGAGAAAAGAAGAATGTTTTAAAACCACAAGAAATAAGAACTCCATGTATGGAATATTCCATCGTCAGTATCTTGCCAGCCATGATTGCGAGCATCTCATTTATGGTACTGAAACTTTTTTTTTAAACCAAATGCCTCTGTGGTCACTTTTTGGTATTGTTAAAATTGGAGCTGGAATACATAACCAACTGTTGACTACAAAGCCTAATATTAAAGGACTAATCAGCCCATGTTTCTATTAGGTCATTTTCCTTGTATTTCATTTTGTAAAGTACCTTGTGGTACTGCTTAAAAGTGTCATTTTGTTGGTTGTGTTTCCCTTTTACAGCTAAATTATCCAAGTTATTTTCCTTGGAGTCTTTTCTCTTGAGTTTGTATAATTACCTGTGAAGAAGATAAAATATTCAAAAACGAATTTTTCTATCAATTTATTTGCTTTCCTCTGTGACAGTTTAAAGCTTTTCTTTGTTTTAAAACATTCTCATGTTTAAAATGAATGTAAAGAATTTAATTGCAAGTTCTTTACATTAGTCTCACAATAGTTTTTAATAGAGAGTTTCAGTCCAAGGATAAAATCTTTACATGTTGTTTATCTCCTTTTGCTCTTCAGAGCTGACCTAGAATCCAAACGTTAGAGTGAAGTCAATTTCACTTCCGAGTTTTATCCTTCAGTATGTAAGGGATTTGTAAAGTAGAGCCAGTTATTTCCATGTGTGCATGTGTGTGCGTGTGGTGGAGGATAAAATCACATTACTGCGTCAGTGTCCAAGTGTGACTGTGGCCTGTATTTTTTATCCAGGGATTGAAATAGTTGCTGCCACCACTACCACCATCGGATCGTGGGGGGTGAGGGCACAGAAGATGTGAGATGGTGGGTTACACCCGAATATGACGGTGGAGTAATCTCTGCAACAACATGTCCATGGAGTGGTTGCTGGTTTCAGACTGCCAGATCAACCCCAATAGTTTTTCAGGGATGCTAAACCTCTTGTAACTGCTAAATTGGATTTGTCACTGAATGAAGTATCAGCTGCTGTTGGACAAGGCCATAAAAGCCAGCCGGCTGGCCCTTTGTAGGCAGGGCTTACCCAACGATTGATATGTTTTAGCACTTTTAGGATTATTGTGATTAAGAGGAAACCATTCTGAATGAGAGGGAAAAGGGGGTGAGGATACACAGCCCACAGCTGGTGAGCAGCATGTGTTTGCTGCTGAGGAAGTCACCATTATGGCTTTCTCCTGGTTCCTGCCCTGATTGACGGGTATGAAATCTTTATATGAAGAAACAGTGTCCTTATTTCCTCCCACTGAAGCTCTCCCAGCAGGGCAATGGGCGTTTGGAATGCTGCAGACTTGGGAATTCTGAATGGCCTTAAAGTACGAGCACAGTAGCTAAATGCATTACACACACACGTTAATTGAGAACATGTAGGGATTTCGGTAATAACAACAGACTGTCCTCTTTCATTCCCCAGCCCCAAAGCTCTGTGACTTGCATTAAAAATATAACTCCATGTAGTTTGTGTTTGAGTCGCTTGTATGTGTGTGATGGCTAAATGGAAACTGCACAGCTGCTGGATTTGTAAACTCGAGCACCTGGCTGAAGGTTTATTAAGCATGGGAACTTCACTGCCTTTTTGGAACAGGTTTGTTTTGAAGAACTACCTGCTCCTACAAGTGGTAGAGCTTTTGCATGGGTCTTGCACTGCCAAGGCAAGCCCCTCTGAGAGGCAGCTTGTTGAGTAGATTGCAGTTTGAAGCTGCCCAGTACTTGCAAATACACAAGGTCGCTTCTCTGGCCATCCCAGGAGACTGCCTGGTTCATGCTTGGAGTTTGCTCAGCATACCACACAGGAAAGAGACCGGCTTGCCAGGTCCTGTGGAGTGTCTTTCCAAGCCTGTGAAAAGCACGAATCACCCCGCAGCAGAGCATGCTTACAGCTGGCCTTTTGCTAGCTTTGATCTGTGAATCAGGCTGCACCATGAATGCCCTTATTGTCATGTTATGTGTACACAGTGTGTGAATTATTGAAAATAGGGAGGCCTGAGTCTCATCTGGTAGAGATTACAGTGCAGGCATGCTGGGCGAAGGTCTGTAATTGAAAATCCCCAGATGCTGTTTATTTGGCCTTCGTCACATGACCTGCTGCAGGAAGATTGTCTGAACAAAATGTTGCTTGCATGGAGAGTGGAGCCTGCCCTTCCCCACCCCCCAGAGTCTCCACAGGCTCTGTCTGTACACAGCTTAAACACCTGCCCAAAGGATTTTTAAAGGCTTAAAATAGATTCGCTCATAGCATTTAAATAGAGGGCATCTTGCTTGTTGGTTTAAACTGCTTAAGTGGTTGTTGACTTGTGGAACCTTCTATCCGCACAAGGGTTTGCTGGATAATTTCACTCTGAGATATCTTTGCAAAGAAACCTTCAGGGCTAGAGCTATGTAAGGATAAGTAATTTGGGCTTTGCCTTTTCTTAAAAAAATAAAACTTGCATGCATGTGGTGAATGAGCTTGCAGATGGAGCCATATCAGCTGTATGTATTCCTCGTCTTTAAAGAATATTGTAGCTATCTTGTCTTTAAAGAATATTGTAGGTACGGCCCTGAGTTAGCTAGTTCATCTGCATTTTATCCAGTTCACGGTTACCTACTCTACCTGTGAGCAAAGTGGAGATGTTTCTTAGGAAAGTTGTTTTTCTCAGTTAAATACTAAATGTTATCCTCTGTGGGTGGTGGACTGAGGCAGGTTGGTAAATCTGAAATTCCTGAAGATAACTAGGATTAGAAACAGAGTAGATTGAGCTAATTTTGAAGAAGGAAGGGCTTTAAGTTTTTCAGGTTCTTTCCACTAGGGAATAAAATAAGCACTCACCATCCCATATTGCCACCCTATATTTCAGTGACAATTGTAGGTATCTCTTCCATTTCTTGGAGCTTAGGAGGAGGAAAGATTCATGGGTACTTTGGCATTCTGTGAGCATTGAACTAGACTGAGTTCCTAGAAGGCAGGAGCCCTGTTGTATTCTTAACTTCCCTGGTGCTTGCCAGCACACTGATTTTCTGTTCTTCCTGTTCCTTCTCCCACCATCACTTCTTGCCTTTTCAAAGAAAACACTGAGTTACCACCTTCTGTGTGCACATGATCTCAGTTCTTCAGATGCTTTTCCTTTCTAGAAGGGGTCAAGATCAGCAGTTGTGCTATCACTAAGTAGCATGTGCTCGATACAGAGCCAGGAGTTGGAGAGTCAGGGGCTGTGGGAATAGGACATTGGCCCTGCCTTCAAGAAGCTCCTGATTTGTCAGAGAAGATGAGCACAGACCCCCACAGGAGTGCAGGGTGGGAAGAGCTGCACTGAAGTTGTGCATCGGGCCTGGGGCTGGAGGAGCAGAGCAGACTGTCTGCCAGGGGGCTGGGAAGTGCCACTTGAATTGGGTTTTGGCAACTCAGAAATAATATTCAGCAGATTTGAGAGAGACTGTGAGGACAAGGAGGGCAAGAGGTGGGTCATTCACACAAGGGGAATAGCACCTAACAGGACATAACAGTGTATGTAGAGTGATGGGAGAAATGGCGAAAAAATTGGGTTTGTATGTGTAACATTTTAATTCTTTACAGGGAAAATATATTGCATATTACCTGGGTAATTCAAAAATTTAAATGAGAACAAAATGGGTTGACTCTTCTGAACCTAAAACTCAATCAAAAGAGGTCACCTGTTTGGTTTGCTTGATCACCATCTGAAGTAGAGAAAGCCCATTTCATAGACCACTGCTTTCTCCTTAATGATTAGCCTGTACTCGTTGCCAGGGGCTGCTCCTGGTTTTGGGACCAGTAGCATGTCGCCAGAACACTTGGGTAGATGACAGAGAGCATGGCAGCCATAGGAGGAAGTATCTTTGGACCTTTATCTACAACTAGTCTTCAAGTCTGTTTCCTCTCATTCTCCTGATGATCTGCCTTTTATTACTATTGTGTAGCTTCTTGCCTCAGTTCCCCTCCTAAACTCTAAGCTCCTTGAGGGCAGAGAGTACATCCTATTCCAGCACATATCTCCTGTAGTGCCTAGTGCAATGCCTATTACACAGATCATAGTCAGCAGATGTCACTGAACAGGGGAGGGGAGTGTGCTGGATCAGATTACGAAGGCTTTGAAGGCATGGGAGAGTGGAAGTTGTGCTCTGTACCATCGGAGGCCAATGGAGAACTGCAAAATGGTGCATATGCAGTTCAGTCCACTTCATGGTTGGGTTGTGCCCCCATCTAAGATTTTATTCTTGTCAAGGACTTACTAATGATCTTGGGAGTTGGTCTAAAGGCACAGTAACCGTGGATGACAAGGCTGGGTTCAAATCCCAGCTCTACCACTTACCAGTTTGGGAACTTGTGCAGATGTTGTAACTTTTTTTGAAGCTCAGGTTCAGCCTCTCGAAAGTGGGAACAAGGTGGGTGTGGCGGTTAAATACACGTGATGAAGCACCAGGCTTTGTGTGGTGCTGACACATGGTAGGTATTCAGCT
Organism: Manis pentadactyla; assembly: GCF_030020395.1. Lineage (NCBI taxonomy): Eukaryota > Metazoa > Chordata > Mammalia > Pholidota > Manidae > Manis > Manis pentadactyla. The sequence goes on from NC_080027.1 coordinate 52,766,062, forward strand.
CGTTACTGTCAAACTTTCTATCATCTCACTCAGTCTCTCTACCTGCTGCACAATATTTTTTTCCTTAATTCTCAAATTTCAATGTCTTCAGTTTGAGTGCATTTTAAGAAATGTCTTCTATGATCTTGTGTCCATATTATATTTAAAATGATTACTAAGTCTCTCAGCATTTAGAATTCTGTTGACCATGTTTTCTCAGCAGCTGTAGACCCCTGTGAGTTTCATTTTGATTAAATGCTTGTAAAACTCACCTTTGTGTGGCTACTGCTGTAGTAAGCTTTATTCTTCCAGTGATAGTTGTGTTTTTACACTAAGAACTAAATTCTAGAGATGCAGTGTGGGGGACATGCTGTTTAATATAATGCCTCCAGCCTATTCATAGAGATTATTTTACAATCTTCCACAAATTATAAGAATTTTGGCCACACTTAGCCCTTGGCAAAAACCTAATTCCTGCTATTATATTCAATGAAGAATGTATTTTAAATTAAAAGATTATTGTAGCAGGTAAGTAGCTTGCATGATGCCCTCTTAATGTTAAGATATCACAATAAAGGGCACCTTTTACTTGGAAACAGTTTTTATGGCTGTGTCATTTTGGAAATATACGGTGGCACAAAAATTTTGAGAACATTTTCTGTGTAGCATAGAGAAGCTATTCAGTTTCATTAACACTTAGAGGCTCTGTAGGGTTATGCTAGATGCCGTGTGTATGGCATACTGCACAGAAACCTTATATCAACAGTTTAGGCAATGAAAACATATAAGCCAAGTACAGTGACATTACATACTAGTCATAGGACCATTTTAAAGAAGGTACTGGGCCCTTCATTTGTTATTGCTAATGCATACAATTATCCTCCTGGGTAGGTGCTTTATTCCTCATTTCATAGGTGAGGAAATAGAGTCCGGAGAAAATAAGCAAGTTGCCCAAGTTCACACTCGTTAAGTACAAGTCCAGCTTCCCCAGAAAGATCTAAGTAGGCAAGCATACATCTGAATCAAAAACAAAACAGGTCTGCAGCACTGTCACCATTAGAGATTCTCTATTAAAGATCAACAGTTTTTAGCATTTTGAATGTGTAGATTTCACACTTCTCTAAGGCCAAATAATTAATAAATAAACAGAGTGTGAGCAAAGTTTTTCATTAACAAGGCTCTCCTGGGTTAATGTGGAGCTTAGCTTTTTTTTGGACCGGGTCCACATTACCATGGCATGTGGAGGTCAGTGTGGGGAGAGGGGTGGGGAGGAAAAGAGCATGCATCGGCCTCACTCATGCCAGGAGAGTAGAACTAAGGTCTAGAAAATTGTGGCGCCTGTCACTGAAATAATCATAACTGTAAGAAGGCTTACAGATTTCAGGTGATATTGTCAGTGTTGTCCAATTTATATAATGATTTTCTAGATTATTTTTTTCTGATTTTCTTCATATAGAAGGGAGCCCATTCATTCATTCATTCATTGAAAACATTTATTGAACACCTACTTAATATGTGTCAGATTTGCACTCAGAACTAGACAGATTCTTTCCATGGAGCAGTCATTATCCTAGATGGGACAATGAATAAACCAAAGAACATGTAATGGCAGTGTGGCCGCAGCTGGGGTATATGCTTGTCACACGAGGATAAGGACAAGGAGGTGACTGACTCAGTTTGGATGCTTCCCAGAAGATCACAGAGAAGAGATACTTCATTTGGGGCTTACAGGGGTGAATAGGAGTTTGCAGGCAAAGAAGAAGGGAAGAACATAGAAGGACAGATGATTGTACAGAGGCATAAAGGTATAGGAAAGCATGACAATGACTTGGGGAACTTTACCCTCTACTAGAACAGAGGAAACCACTACAGGAATGGGCTGGTAGGCCTAGGTACCAGGCTAAGGAGAGGGTTTTCCTTACAGTGGACAGGGACCTATTGATGTAGAAAAGCAACATAATCAGATGTGGCTGTGAAAGAAAGGTGAATGCTTCCAAGATGAGGGAAAACTCCCCTGAGAGCCCATGGGTGAGGATTCTATTTAGGTTGTTGTTGAGGACAACAAGCTTAGGTTCCATGAAATGCCATACACACCTTGAGTGCATGGGATACAAAGATGCTGAAGACATAGACCCTCCCTTTGAGGAGCTTATGGTCTGTTACACAAAGAACTCTTACTAGAGCCAGAATGTGGGCAGTGCCCTGGCACATGCAGACTATAGCACTATGGGCCCAGGGCAGAATTGGGAATCTGTGCTACTTTCCTAGTCAGGTCAAGCCTTGCTACCCTCATATAGGAAGTATTTGGTTTTCTCTTGTAGTACCTTTTGTTTCAGTTTGCTTTGTAACACTGTGGTCTTTCCCAGCCACTGGTCTGTGAGGTGAACTACAGGTACTTGGCTCCCTGGCTCACTCCTCTTCAAAGCTTCCATGCCTAGAGCATGTTTCAGGCATGTTTTAAGTAGGGTATCATGGGGGAAGACACCATCCTAGCTGGACCTGGGAGGATTTTGATGGATAGTCTTAAGAAGTATTGCAACTCTGAGCAAAACATTAGAATGGCACGGTGGTTCCAGGGACTGAAAGCTGGGTGTGCATTTTGATGGTGCTGAAATGGATTAAGGGGTGGTGGTGGTGGTAGTGTGTCATGAAAGATAAAAAGTTGGAGCTAGATGCTGGGACACTGAATACTATACTAGAGCAGTTTGACCTTTAGACTGAGGGCAGTAGGGAGCCACTGAAGGTCTTAAAGTAGTAGCGTGGCAAAACCAAAGCTGTGTTTTAGGTGGCTGTGTAAAGGATGGATTTAGAAAGAACAGCTAGAGGCTGGAAGTATTAGGGCTAGTTAAATTATTTATAGAGGATTAAAAAGCTGACTGTATAGCATATGTTTATTGCTTCACAGAATGAGCCCTGAGAAAGTCTTCATATTTATTTTCCTTCTAGAAATAATTATAACAAAAAGAACCTTATATTCAGTATATAGCATTAGACATTTTTACTTGCTCATCTGTTTGACCCTTGTAGTCTAATGCAAATGGGTAGTTTATAAGCTGTCCTGGTAAGATGAAGGAGAACACAGTGTTTTATGGGGCAATCACTTGGTAATGTTATCAGCTGCCGTTGACTGATAGGAACTCCGAGAGGGTGGGACTTGAGCTATTGGCAAGCCTTTTGAAGGGATGAGAAGAATAAGTTCTCACCAGCCAGGGGTTGACAGCCTTCCTCTGCATATTCTGTCTTCTAAGGGGCTATTCCTACCTAATAAGCCCCTGGGTGAATGCAGAACGGGTTATTCCAGTGACTTGGCAGTGTCACCTCTGAAGGCCATCAGTCCATTTTATAAACCTTTAGAATCAGCAACACATCGTACCAGCTCCTGACAACCCAGGATGGGCTGCCTGCCCCTTTCTGGTGATTTTCCACATTGGTGCTGATTTTAAGTCAATGATTTATATCCGGGATTAACCAAGACACTGGTGTCTAAACTTCCTCTTGGCAATGCTGTGGGCTGCTTCAAATGTTCCGTTTCATGAACCTCCCTTTACCCTCGATCTTAGCACTGAACCCCTCACCCACACTGTTCTCCATCCCTCTCCTTCAGTCCTGCATTCCATCAGTGTGTACCTCCTGTGATCTTGACACTGGGGATACAGTGCTGAGCAAACTCCAATCTCCAATCTGTGCTGCAGTGAACTTCCTGGCTGGTAGTGGGGGAGGCAGGCATCTGTCATGTAAATCATTCAGGACCAGGCAGCTGTGAGGCCCTAAATGAGAGGTGTGGGGGAGGAATAGGTGAGAGTCCTTCATAGGTGTAAACTCCTTGAAGGCAGAGATGGCGTCTTCATACTCCCGATTCTAGCTCATTGCTTATGCTCTGTGGGTGCAGATGGTTGTCTGACTAGTGGGCAGCTGGCCAGCTTTGGTGGACGTGCTTTCCTGCCCAGTGTCACTGGACAGTGTCAGCAGTGTAGAAGAAAATGTTATTCATTAACTCCTCATAGGTTGGTTAATAGACTCTTCACTGTCTCCTCTGGCAGTGCCCATTGATATGACATCCCCAGATACTCGGGAGGGCAGGGTCGCTACACCCCCCCACCCCGTTCTGTAGACCTCTCCCTAGCCAGGGACCCTCTGTTCCCACAGTGTCCCCTGCACCTGTGCCTTTTAGTGATTGGCTTTCATAACCAAAGATGTTTTTTTCTGTTAGATAAATCTCAGCTGATAAAAATGTTTCATAGTTAGAAAGGGTTTTAACACCATCTTGTAGACTCTTGCCTGAAGAAGTCCTTGGTGAACCGTTCTCTCCACTGGGCCGTGCTCCTCGGTCGGATGGCAGAACTGTGGCTTTGTCACCTTTTGAAAGCATCTTCCATTTCTTCCCCCGGACCATCTTTTTCTTTTCTTTGTTCATTGTGTGTTGATGATCCAGCAACACACTGCATTGTAGGGATGTAGGAGCCCCTTTTCTGCCCTTAACAATGACTCAGTCCACAAACTTTGAGTTGCCTGGGAAGATGAAGCCCAGAAAAGATGAGTGGCATTGGTCTTTGTTCTCAGTGACTTTACGATCTGGTTGGAACCATGACATGTACTGAAATGATAGAAAAGAAGGCAGAAAGCCAGCAGTGAAGGAGCCCAGGTCAGGGTTGTGGATGGTTAGGGAAAGGTAGGTAGAATATAGACATGCAGAAATGGGCAAGGCCAGGCCAGGCCAGGAAAGCAATTGTTTGCACAGGTGCAGAGCTCAGAAAGCTCAAGGTGTTAACAGGAACATTCTGTAGTCTAGTCTAGTAGTGCTTTGGGGCCAAGTTTGTGGAGGGGTGTGGAAGACCCTGTGGTGGGTGCCTGTTGGATGCTTCGGTTTGGTCCAGCGACCAGAAGTTTGAGTTCTCATTCTTTAAACATGGGGCAAGATGTGGAGAATCCTCACAGATCCCTCCCAGGAAAGCAAGGGCCAGAGGAGCCTTCTTCGCAGTAGATCAGCTGAGTCCCTTCCCCAGGCCTGGGGCAGTTCAGCCCTCTACTCCTGCGAGTTGCCTTAGTGCCCGCTGCAGCCAGGGAAGAGCAGGCTCCATTTGTTACTCCTTTCTTTGTGGCTCCCTGACTGCATTCAGTTACAAAGTGGCTCTTACACTGTACAAGCCAGTGTCTCTGGGCTACAATTTGTAGCCACAGACCCTGCATTTGCTGTGCCTCAAACATGACCTTGAGGCCACATCCCTTACACACAGCCCGCAACAACGTTAACCAGTCTTCTGTCTGGGGGAGGAAGGCCCGGTGGTGCAAATTCTGTTCCTTTCCGCCCGAATCTCTCCCTCTGGTGCCCCTTTAGCAGGGAAAGTCACAGCACTGTGGGAAGCAGGAGAAAGCGATGATGGGCTCACTTTCAACTGTGTCATGTTATTTAGGGGAAATGAAAAATAAACTAAAAACTGAATTGCAGTGCCTGGTGAGGCTCACAGCATACTACAGGCAGGTTGGGCTGTGTTTGTCTTTGCAGCAGCCTGTTGCCTGGGTGAAAGACAGGGGCAGTGCAGTGCAGGATCTTAGCCTTCGAGATGGGCCAGAGTGTGCACTCGTAAAAGGAATTCTGTGCTGCAGAGAAGCTACGGTATAATGACACTTAGTGGTGAGGTGTAACATTGCCACTCAGCTCTATAAGCTATGACAAGTATTTCTAGAGATGAATGAAGATGAGTCATGAAGGCTGTGGATGCTAAGAGGACAGAACCTGGAGTCTCCTGGTCTGAGATGGAAAGAGGGCACAGTAGCCTGGAAAGCAGAGTAGAAAGGTCACCAGGCTTCATTTTTTTGCAGTCCCAGTTTCCTGCTTATATTTTTAAAGGAATGCCACTTCTTCTGTCTGAAATAGTCTTCAACCTATGCCCCCCACCCCCACCCCCCACACCATTCCACCTGTTAAAATCAGTCTTCTTACTTTAGTCCTGAGAAGGCATGCTACAGTATTTAGGGGAGAAATAGTATGCCTGCAGCAATAACAGCGGAAAACAACCATCAAATAAGATGGGTCAGTGGGTTGGCAGAGGAACAGAAAGACGCCTTAAAGAAAGTATAGGAAAAGTTAATGTTAGAGTTTAGGTGGTGGGTATATAGTGTTTATTGTAAAATTCTTTCTGTAAAAAAAAAAACTTGTATATGTCTGAAATAGTTCCTAGTGTGCTGGAGAAAATATAAGCTATCTTTAAAGGCCTAGCTTATGCTCTGGTATTTTGGGGGAGGCTTTCTAGGTTTCCTGAATTATTTGTGGCCAGTTCCCCATGCATGTCATTAGAACCTCTTTCTTGGCAATAGTTGTCATCTGACATGTAGAACTGATTTGTTCTTTTATCTTGGCCTTATGTTGGGCAGCGAACTCCTCGTGGGCAGGTAGGCTGTCTTCTCTTTATATTTCTGATGCACCAGACATGCAGCATAGAGGCACAGAAGATATGTTGCCCACATAACTGTAGGATTAGTTTTGGAATGTTATGATTAACTTTAAAGTTAACTTTGTTTCCCTAATGTGTAAACATATTTTAATTCTGGGAGGAGTGAGAACTGAAAATAGAAGATTTTAACAGAATCAAAGCCATAGTGTTACTATTTTTTATTTAAAGTATTTATGCATATTTGATAGTTCAACTAATTATTCAAAATAATTTGGCCCATGTAGCAAGTTAGCCTGTATTTCCAAATTGAAATGAAGTAATTGATTTAGACTGATTTAGGGGAGGGTTGAAGTCTTACTAGATTTGTAAACAGTATTAGAGCACTTAAGTGAATTTACTAGGTCTCTAAGAATTGTTTAAGGGAAGGTTTTGTAAGTTAAACAATTCTAATATTTAAAAGAATTAAATACATTCTAAGTATATAGTTTTAAATGTTTAGAGGAGTTTAGTTAATTAGGTTTGTAAAATGGACCAAGCATTATTCAAATGGCCCTTTGAGTGTCATTATAAAAATTATAAGATATATAGTTGACCTTAAAACTTAAGAATGAACTAGAGTGTTTAAATTTGTTTTAAGCAATGAAAGCAAATACATGTATTTTAAAAGCAGATCAATCTGAATAGTTATTTCTGTGCACAAAGCCATTCTGTTGGTCATTAAATAATTCACATGAAATAAAGTGATTAACATTGTGCTAAGATCATAGTAGATGATTAATGTTAGTTGAATTTGGATTTAAAATTTAAATCAGAAATATTCCCTATGGATGCAAGAAGAAGCACATAAGAACCTCAAGTTACTTACTCTTCAAGGCTTGAAATATGGTGTGAAAGAAAGAACCACTGGGTTCTGAAAGGTGATCTTATACTCGGGTAGATAACTGGGGCATAAGTCATGACCAACTCTCAGTGAGATGATGACTGTATGGTCATGTTACGCATGTAGTAGATATTCAGGATGAAATGCAATAGAAGTGGTGATTTCTAGAAGTACTTTAATCCAAGTATGAGTTGACATTGTTTAACTCCAAGGGGAGCCGTTTGCATGGACTAAAGGGTATACAGTCCAGTGTGACTGTCCTGGATGTTAATCCATCCGTCCAAATACTATCAGAAATTAGAAATTAGTTATATAGATTATGTATCACACATACCAAGCAATTCTGTCTGCTTCACAGAAAATAAGTGAGTATGGGGGCAGGAGACATTTTTGCCATCTGCAGAAGGTTCAGGTGAAATTGCATATAATTCAGAGCTCTGGATTTATTTCCTCCTAGCCACTCAGACAGCCTTGAGCAGGGTGCATGCACAGTGAGGCCCTGAGCTGGAGGATCCTCCGCTTGTCTGCAGACATTGTCATTTAGGTCTAGCTTCTGGTAATTAGGCACTCCTAGCTGGGCTCTGCTTTCCGCGAGCCTTTGAGATAAATTGCAAAATCTGTACAACCATCTGAGACATGGAGAAGTAGACCCGATGGCACTACAGGGGTTATTGGTAGTTCTCAAAAGTTTGAAAGAGAATGCTTAGAGAAGCAATTCTCAAAACTGAATTTAGAGGTCTTTTTCCTGCAGTTGAAGGGTAAGTTCAGTCATAGCATCAGGATCTAGGTAGATCCTGACAGGCTGGAATGGTAGGCTTAATTTAAAGGATGAAGTGCAATAGAAATGTAAAAGTTCTGTGTCTGGATCTGAAAATCCCAACTATTCATGAGAAGACTGGGCATGGGGGTCAGGAATATATCTGATGAGTAGCCCATATGAAAAAGAACTAGGATTTCAAATTGACAGTTTATTGTGGCTCTCCAAATCAAATGCAGCGTTGGGCTACATTACCAGAGGTGGTAGGATTTAGGATCATTTAGGATGAGGGAGGTTATAGACTTGTGGACCTGCTACAACAGGGCTGTCACTACAGTTCTGGGCTCCAGGCTATGAAAGGAAAATAAACAATGATGGCCACAGGATGAGTGTGGCAGTGTTCTCAAGCTTGTCACTGTAACAAAGGAACAGGGGAGGTTTGGCCTGGGTACAACTCCAGGAAGACCAAACACTGTCATAATATCTGAAAGTCAGTCATGTGTATAAGGGACTAGACCTCTTCTTTAAGAGAAACAAGAAGAATCTGGGGATGAAAGTTATAGGAAACCCCAAAAAAGAAGGATCTTTTCATTCTTAAATGTGTTTCAAGGTAGAATGGACAGCTTCCCTGATTCTAGAAGTGCTGGCCTAAATTTGTAAGGACTTAGATTTGTAGGAGGTAGGAGTAGATGACCCACAGATAATTTCAGCTGCAAGATTCAGCCATTCTTGTGTTCCAATGGTGATCAGGTCCTGCATGGCCCTAACACAGACAGGAAGTGGGCAGAGCCAAGGTTACAGGAACGTTCTGGGCAGAGACAGGAGTCTTACTAATTCTCAGACGAGGTTTCCACAAGGACACTGCCCTGGACCTTAGTACTGCTGCAGCTCTGCACTCTGCTGGGGCAGATCTGGGGGATGTGATCACTCTCTTTCACCAGACGCTGGATTGTTTCCTCATTTATTCTTTCTGTGTGCCCATCATTGTGCTGGGTGCTGGGGAGACTTTGGGGAACCAGATGCCCTTCTCAGGTATGCAGTGTGTCTGGGATGTAAAACGGCCGATGGTATTGGACAACTAGCCATACAGTTAGGACCATGGTTACAGTTTGGAGCCATGTCTTGTGTGAAGGGGTTTTTATGTCATCTAGTGTTAGTAATACATTTCTCCACTTAGCTTTAGGGATGTATTTTCCCATTACACTATAGTATGAAGTCAAGTTATCTGTTTGAGACTTCTCAGTCCCGTGGTGGGGTAGGGGTGGGGGTTATTTGTTTATATTTTTAGACATTTTCTTTTCCCTAAAAGTTACAGAGTTCTGGAGGAGGTTGAGTCCTTTTTCACCGACGTGCTCTTTGTGCACAGTTACTAGTATAGTGACTGCTTTTAGGGAGTGTCTGCTTGCCTTGTAGGGTTTGTGTGGCCTCTGCAATTCATTCTCTCATGGCTGTGATGACTCACTGGAGTTAACTATGAGTAGAAACCTGCGTGAGGGGGAATGGACATGGTAAGATTAGAACAGAACTGGGTTTGTATACTCCCACACTAATCTTTGTTGACTATACATGTGAACACCCATTTAGGTACAAGCATGGGAGGAAACTAAAAGGCACATTTTTAAAAGGTGCATTTCTATCCTCAATTGCTGATCATAGTTCATAATTAAATGCCCTTCATCCTAATTTCCCTAGTAAATATTTTTGCAAACAATTAGCTGTTTTATTTTTCTAGCATTGGTAATCTTATAGCCGCAATTTAAAAATCCTTGAGTCTGGATTCTATTCTTAGCTTTCAAAAGCTGTTTTTTGTTTTGTTTGTTTTGTTTTTAAAGCAACTCATCTCATTGTAAATTCTTTTTTCTTTCAGGTAGGAATGAATTGATAGCCAGATACATCAAACTCAGGACAGGGAAGACAAGGACCAGAAAACAGGTAAAATAACCTACCTAGACACTGTGCATGTCAGCGAATGGCCCGAGGAGGCATTTTGGCTGCAGTGGCTGGCTGTGCTTTGGCTCCCAGGAGCCCCCCATTTGAGTTCCCTGTAAGGACGTCAGTGTTGTAGGTGTTTTAAATTGGCTCAGTTTTCACTGTTCATCATTTCAGTGACCCATTACTGTGTGGTCTCCAGAGTTCTTTTTATACACATATGGGAACGTTTCCCTGCTGAGGACAGTGTATGAACTGCTCCGGTACTGTATTTGAAAACAGTGTTTCTTTCCCAAACTGTGCATCTGCAAACATTGCAAAAGCTGCAGGTGCAAATACACTTGCAAGTCATGAAATTTTGAGATTTTTGCACATTGTAAAATCCTGGAACAATTACATACATATTAGTCATCATTTCAATGAAAAAGTAACAGTAGTAGCCATGAGTACTGGCCTGAATATGATACTGAATGATGTGCGTCCAGGGAACTGTTGCTCCTTAAGCTGTGGCTTTTTGTCAGTAGCTGCTGTGACTGCAATGAAGTTACAACTTACATACATCTGTGCAGCTAGTTTCAGGAATGTTCCTCTGCACTTTGCCAGGGCTCTGGCTTTCCTCGTTCTTCTGATGCAAAGCAGCCTGAATCTCTGACCCAGTTTAGAACTGGAATGGATGAGAAATTAGTGTTTAACTGAAAACAGAAAAAGAAAGAAAGGGAAAGGGGGAAAAAAATAAAGCAAACCTCATGGGTGAGTTGTTAACAGAACAAAATTATTTTTTAATGTTGACCTATGCTGGTTGATCTGGCATAGATTTTAAAAACTATAATCATACCAAAAGGCATACTTGACTGTGGTCTCGTTAAGCATGAGCAGCAGATTCCAGTTCTCTGCTCAGTGATGAGTTGTCTTCTCGAGTGTTTATGACTGGGAGAGCTTTTCCCCAGGAATGCTACATGCGTCCCAGGCAGGAGCCTGGCTGCTGAGTCAGCACAGAGGGAAGTGGCCTCCTGCCAGTGCTCAGAGGCAGGATATTGTCCAGTAGATGTTCCTCTGACAGTGGACAGTGGCCTTCATTAAGTCAGAGAATCACATACGAACAGAATTGTGGTGAGAACAAATAAAAGCAGGAGCCAGATGGAGAGGTGAAGAGGATGGGCGTTCCTGCTTCTCCGTACTTTACGGAAAAAAAAGGGCAAACTGAAAAAAAAATTTTTTTAGTAATTGAAACTCAAAGACAAAGTTAAAGATAAATGAATCTTTTAGTATCACAAATCCTGTTTAGAATCGCCAGAGTGTTTGAAATGAATTGCCTCGAAGTCTAAGTTGCTGAACTTTCAAATGGAGGGTTCTAAATTTCTAAACAGACAGCTAATTCCCAACATGCTGAAACTGATGGACCTGCGCTGTCTGCTGGTCTGTGAGCTCTGGCCATGTGTCCAAGCCCTTCACTGGGGGACTCTTCTAAATTTAACCAAGTCCCACTGAAAGATGCAAATTTGTTTACCCAGGGGCATTGCTGTGTTCAGAAATTGGGCTTGGCTTGGTTTCCACACCCCGGCATCCTGGGAATGTTTTTAGGCATCAGTTGATGATACCTCTCCAATGTGAATTAGCTGTTCAGCAAATTGTGTGGTTTTCAACCCAGATTTTTAACAGGATAGCCGGCTGGCTGTATTCACACTTTTTCGCTTTGTAATAATATGCAAATCCACTTGGCTCCCAGTCAATATCCAAGAGTGGAAGGATTAAAGATATTTATAAAGAGAAAAAGAAAAAAAGAAAGCTCTGCTAACTGGGTCTTCCCATTTCTCTTTGAGATGTAATTTACATGTCAGTATTACTTTAACATTTGCTACAGAATCCAGAGCTTTTAATGAGATCAGAATACAACTGACAGCTTCAGCTTTTTGATTCTGCAGAATGTGCTAATTTATGGATAGTCTCTTCTAAATTGAGAAAAAGGGATTTTCCCTCCTGATCCTGAGAAGCTATAAATATTTTCATTTACCTCTACCCCCGCCTTTTTAATTTCATAAAGAAAGCAACCCCCCTCTCCCCCTCTTACCCCATGCCGATGATTTCTCCTGGGTGAGAAAACTAAGATTAGCCTAAACTTCCATCCTAAATCAAGTCACTGCAGTGATGACCCAGTCAGAAAAGCTTAGAGCAGCGCTGGGGGCTTGGTGTCTGGCTGGGACTGTGTATTCCTAACTGCAGAGCTTTGTTGAGATGCAAATAACCTCCCCTACCCACCCCCCCCCGAAACCCTCCCAAGGAGTAGCGATTTTATATTTGATTTCCTTTTTTTGTTTTGTTTTGTTTTGTTTTGTTTCCCCTCATAAACCCGAACAATGTAGGTGTCTAGTCATATACAGGTCTTAGCAAGAAAGAAAGTTCGAGAAATTCAAGCCGCCATTAAGGTACGTCTGGCTTGCCCAGTTGTAGGGGGCTTTTCATCTCCATGGTTACAGGCTTTTCCTTTGTTTTCCTCCCTTCCCCTACCCTGCAGGTGTCTAGTCACATTCAGGTTCTTGCCAGAAGGAAATCTCGTGATTTTCATTCCAAGCTAAAGGTATGCGCTTTCCTGCTTTTTGGCTTGTGGTTGCTATGCATCTCACTTCCTGTTTTCCATGGTGACTGGTGAATGCCTGGTGCTGGGATTCTCGTAACCTAGTTTCCTTGCATGTGAGAGCTGTTTACATTTCTTTGTGTCTAATCTCTCTGTTTCTACACTAGCCTCACATAAAGCTCAGAGTGTGTGTGTGTACGTGTGTGTACTTGTGTGTATGTATCTAATAACAATGCAAATGCAGCAGAGAGCTGTTCTTTAACTTTTCAGCTGAAACATGATTTTTTTAAGCCTTCAAATATCCACCAAGCAGCCGTCCAAAGACGCAAAGTTGGTGTCGAAATTATAAAAAAGAATCATTTCCAGAGTAATCATCATGCAATTACTTTGTAAGGAATACTTAGAAATTACTTTGTGCTTTTGATGTATTTTCAAGAGTACTCATGAAAAAACACATCTTTCTCACGTGTTCTTCCAACACGGAGAGTATTTTCCACCAGAATTCTTCCACATTGCTTAATATTGCCTTTTAAGTGTATGGCTCTGTTATTAAAAAGAAATTTGACATGAGGCCTCAAAAAAGATGGATCTTCGTGAGATGGGGAAGCTCTTAATCAAATCCATGTTTTCAGTTTCATTTATATTTGAGTTTTACTTCATTATTTTTTACTATATAAGCCTCATTTTCTAGTCTCTTAAAATATATTTCCTAGCAAAAACAGAGGCATGGACAATTTTTAAAATGCAGTCCTCCCTATTTTCTCCCCTTCCAAAATTTGCAATAAAGCATCCATGCCTTTTTTTCCATGACACCCTGTTTAAGAAATTCCAAGGGATTATAATTTGTGTGGAAGAACTTTATAATAAAAATAAATTTGTAACCAATATTATTGCCTTTCCCACAGGCCTTTTTTGTTGCTGTTCTGATTTTTTTTTCCCATACATCAATTAAATTTGTATTTTTGTTCTAAACCTAAAGAACAAAGTGTAATTTCACAGCATCCGAGTAGTGAGCCCCTAGGATCTTTCCCAGAGTCCTCCAGCTTTTTTAATGCAAACAAGGCTGGCTGTGGACTAGAACTAGTGAGCAGGAAGGAGCATTTGGAGTGCCCGCTGCAGTGGGCAGCATGCTGGCTCGCTCGCACATGTGGCTGATGGTGGCTGGCTTTTAGCGGCACTGGCTGAGCAGTTGGAAGACTAACTTCCTAGATCCTGCTTTTTAACCAAAGGTGCAGTCCTCTCTATGTGGATGTAACTACCCCGGGGTTTGCTCAAGTTCTGACTCTGTTTCTAGTTTTCCTGAGCTAACAAATTAATGATGTACCCAGGAGTTTACAGACATCAATTTTGTGTTTCCATCTACAATGTTATGAATTACTCCATTGCTACACTGTGTGTGGTTCCTAGGTCTAGGGCTCTGTGCCCTCGACCTAAAGCCCTGTAAGTGATGAATGAAGCTCTCCTGTGCAGATGGGCTTCCGTGGGATGCAGGAATCACTCTTTTTCTCATTTGGTGATTTTAAGACTCTTCCTCAATGGGAAAACAATGTAGCCATTACTGTATATGTATATGTGCACACAAACACATGGCTATGTTTGTGTGTGTTCTTACAAAATAAAAAAAGATGACTTTCCCCCCACTCTCAGCCCTGGCCCATTCTCCTTTGGAGGGGTGGAAACAGAGGCAGTGGGGTAGCAACTGGCTCAGCATTTCAGCTCCAAGAACCACCTCCATCTTCGTGTATTTCCTTTCCTTCCTCCCTACCACATTATTCTTGGAAAAATGGAGGCCTTTGTTCTTCCCATCAGCTAATACCATTTGAGTGTTCCAGGCATGGCGCTCATCACCGTGGGCAGTTAACAGCCAACCCTCTATTCACAGAGCTGGCTATGTAAATGGGAATGTGAAATATAGGGCACTGCTGGAAAAGTGTTGGCAGAGGGAGCCAAAATACAACATGGAGGGAGTCCCAGGGATGAGCTGCATGGGGTATGTGCTGCTGTTTGGGACTGAGAGACGAGCTAGTTTAGCGCAGAGCTTATAGTGGGTTCTCTCATTTATGCTCACTATGAAGTAAGTCCCATTAGTGACCTTTTGACGAATAATATTTAGCAAACCAGGGCTCCGGGAGCTTAAAAGCCAAGTGTCACTTACCAAGCCTAGAAAGTGTCAAAGTCAGGATTTGATCTCAGATTTTCTGAATCCTAGACTGCTGGCTCTCTCAGATGGAGGTTCATCGGGTGGAGATGGGAAAATGGTTTCAAGCAGAAGGCTTCGCTCCAGCACATGCCGTAGATCACCTGTCACCCCTATGTCCCTTGGAGTCAGGCATGCAGCCCTGGCTACCAGTCCTTCCCTCAGCACCTGCAGTTTAGAAATAAGGTGTATTTTTTACTTGGAGCCCTTCGTCAGAATGTGGGCTTCCTCCATGACTGGCACCATGTTGGTCATTAATAACTCGGGGTGGTGTAGTCCAGGCTGCAGAGCTGCTGTGTCCCCCGTCTGAGGGCCCTGGGACAGTGAGGAGAATCAGGCTGGCAGCCACCTGCCTGCAGAGATGTTGTCTTTGCGCCCCATGGGCATTTATGTTCAGGTGCCCTCCTTCACCTTCCTACGCAGCCATTACCAGGAACTGGGGAGCTCTGGAGGCTGAGAGCCCAATGTGGGAGGCGGGGGTGAGTGTCCTCGCTGAGCTCGTTGCGGGGTCAGGACGACAGCCTCGCCTTCCTGGCCTCCCACACAAACTAATGGGATAAACTTGCTACAGAAATTTGACGACATCCCTACAGACAGTAAGGATAGCTTCTGGGCAGGTGGTGGGGGCTGAGTATCCAGATTTACAAGGGACACTATGCTTTTCCCGAGAAGACGTAGCAAGACTTTCTGGAGAAGTGGCGGATGGGTGACTGTCTCAGGACCTGTCCTTGAAGCGCCTGCCTCAACGAGCTGCTTGTCACTTTTTACATGCTCAGAAGCCAGTATTTCTGTTCTCTGGGGGGAACAAAGGCCTCTGGCCCTCCTGGGAGGATGAAGCCAAGCTTCATTTCTGCGTTCTCCCTCGGAGTTTGAAAAAGTGGCTAGCTCACACCTGGGGCCGCTGCCAGCTCTGGCTTCCACATGGCCCTCTTGCCCCTAAGCCTCACTTCACTTCCCGGGCAAGGGGGTGTGGTAGAATTCTTCAGGCTAGTGGTTTTCTAGCCTTTTTAAAGCAGCAGAACTCATGTTGCAGACTGAATCTTCCTTGAAACTTTTAATACATAAACGAGTAAAAGCTGTTTTAATTGAGGCTCACGTGTGCTCTGCTTAGCAGGGCCCTCTTTGGCTGGCCTGTTGAGTGAGGTGTGAAAAACCACACTGCTTTAGGCAGAAGGAAGGGGAGATGTCTACTTCTCAGCCATTCCGTCAAGGCTTTGTGGGGCAGCTTGTGTGTCCCGCTCAAAGCCCTGTAGCCTGTTCTGCCGTATTCCTCTGGAGGAAACAGATGGCAGAGGGGAGCGGGCATTCTCCCGCCGCAGTTAGGGGTGAGTCGTCCCAGCTGCAAAGGGCCTGCCCTTGAAAATCTGCTTGAACAGGATCCGAAGGTCATCTTTATGCTTCAGCGAACTGCTCTGTTCTTCTCCAGGTGCTTGTCTGGGAGCCAGATCACCCCAAAATGTGTGGATTTTAGTTTTTAAAACAAAATTTGTTTTCAGAAAAGTTTAAGATTTCCACAAAGATTTGAACCTTAGTAGCTCAGAAATGATTGCTTGATTCAGTTCAATAAAGTTTTCTTTGAGAATCCAGTAGACCCATTAGTAGATGTCAAATAAAGTTAAGTAAGCAGAGTCTCTGTTCTTGAGGACCGTTCAACTTTTCTGTCATTTTTGGCTATGTTTGGGGAAACTGACTTCCCAGTAGATTGTCCCAGTTGGGGGACTCTGCCGTAGAGATGCGACAGACTGGTGCAGTCTGCACGGTGAAGAGCATGATCAGCTCTGGCTGTGGGAGAAGTAAAGACTGCCTTGTGGAGGAGGCACCATTGGAGCTGAGCACAGAGGAAGGCAGATAATTTCCACCAAGGTGCGGGGAACTGTGAAGAACACACCTAGTTGGAGGTGCAGAATGGGGAATGAGCCTGGTGGAGCACAACAGGGAGGTCTGGTGTCATCATGGAGACGTGAGATGCATCCATGGACCAAGGGAGCACTCGGGGGCCATGCGATTTCATGCTTTGGAAAGATATTTCCAAACATTTTGGGAGGATAGCTGGGAGGGAGGTAAATCTGGGAGCAGAGAGAGTAATACAGGGGCTGCTGTGAAGTCTGAGAGAGATGCGCCTGGCCCAGGGGCTGCTGCCCTGTTGGGCCCTGGCTCTGGGCCCTCTTCTGCCCTTATCGTCACCCTCAGGTGGCTCCCAAGCCCAGTCCGCTCTGACTGCTGTGTCTTCTTTCCTCCTCATTGTGTTTAAATAGAGTAAATTATTTTTAAAAGTCCTATCCTTATTAACTCTGAAAAGTGCACACTGAAACTTTTCAACAGCAACATTTAATACTTAGATTATTAAATAAAGCTTGGGTTCTTTTAAAGTAATGGCAATTAACAGAGGATGTGTATCAAAATTAACTGAAGTTTTTATTGTTGCTAGATTTTAAATATAACTAAAAGTGAAAAAGTGTAGAGAATGAAATATTAAACATTCATGTTTGTACTTCCCCAGAAGTGATCATTTTCATTATGACCTGTTTCCTTTAAGTTTTTCTAAGGGAAAGAAATCAAATGGCAAAATATTATTCTTACTTTTTTCTATTCTCCCTACCCTCCTTCCCCACCCAATTTCAATCTCCACCCCCCACCCCTCACCAACAGTATCTTTCTTTGGCATTTATTTCCCTGAGAAAATCAGATCCAATGAAAACTGTCTTTTCCTTTTGCCCCTATCCTAAAACTAAGTTAGATTTTTACCCACTGTTTACTATGAAGTTTTGCTAAAGCCAGTAGCACCAACATGAGATGTTTTCTCTACAGTTTATAGCAGCCTAAGCCAAGGTGCCAAGGTAGACTTGGCCACCAGCTTGAGGTGGTCTTGGACACAGACTTCAACCGTAAGGGAGAGATGCTTGGGGCAGGAATACCTAGGGGCTGGTTGAAGTGGTTAAGGAGTGAGTGACATGAGGAGATGAAGACTGAGGAGCAGAGGGACTGGCACAGTAGGGAGAAGGGGTGGGGGGTCAGCAGAGTAGTTGAGATTGAAGAGCCTGCTAAGGTAGATAAGGAAATGTGAGGTGTCCAGGGCCAGAGTGCCAGAAGTTTGGACATTAATATATTCTTACTGTTTTTTAAAACAAAATCTTCTTGGCTCAGGTGTCAAGGGACACCTGCTAGTCTAAAAGAGAGTCTAACTGCTAGTCTAAAAGAGAGCTTAGCTTTGAGGTAATCATTTCTCAGGGATGGGAGCGCCATGTGTTTGGCCCCTGCCCAGACAAAATCCTCTGACTCACACTCTACAGGTGGTTTTTAGGCGACCCACAGCTTTGTAGCCAAGCCTGATTCTAGTCACAAAGTAGAAGATGGATCCATGCAGTTACAGTGTGCTGGTGGCTTATAGGTCTATGGAAAGAACATGCATTCAGAAATTCCAAGGATGGGGACTTGGAGATCTCCCTGGACCTTGTGTCACCAGCCGCATCTACAGCCATGTCACCCACACCATTTTCATTTCTTGTTTCCACCTCTCTCACCCCTAGTTTAGCCCCTCCCTGGAATTCCAGTTGAGCAGTGAGAAGCAGCAGCCTATCTCAGAAAACGGTGGTATGGTCTGAGGACTGGCCTGCAACGTTAAAAATTATTCTCTACTTGGAATTATTTCACTCACAATTGATCCATCAAAAGGTCATTAACTATTTTTTTTTTAGGCTCCAGGGATTTACTGTTCCAGCATGCAGAAGAATGCAGACATATTCTCCATGCATTAAACAGTCTTCTCTTTGCTACTTGGAGTTCCTACTTGGAGTTTCCTTCTCTTTGCTACTCAGTTGTCCCAAGAAGTTGTCCAGTCCCCACCCAGAGGCCTCTTTGCCCCTGTAGCAGCAAAAAGGCAGTCCTTTATTTGCTGGTTTCAGAGGCTTGTGGGGGCCTCAGCCAAGCTCTGCAGTCTGCCCCGCACTGTGGACCACCACCACCACCTTCCTGTGAAGATGGTCTGGCCCCCTTCTGGCCTAGAGTGTGTTTTGATGAGCACATGACTCTGGACAGTCCCAGGGGTAAAGGAGGTTTTCATTCTGCCACAGTGCAGCAGGAATACATCTTAGGCAGAGACGTATTCATGTCAAGCTCTTGTACTGAAGAAAAGCCTATACTTGCTGACATGGCATCATCCCAGTGGAGCAGAAAAAGGCCTGAGCTTCTCTGATTGTGTCCAGTCGTTGGTGACTAATTTACGAGCTACATGTGCTCCCTGTGGCCATTTTCTTTATTCTTGGCACTGGTGTCCTTTGTGATTTGATTTCTGAACAGGCGCTATTCTTTCCAATCTGCTAGTCTTTCTAATAAGCAGAGAGCTGAAAGTTCAAATTGTTGATTTAGTTCAGGAACTTCTCTGGGGCATTGTTGCAGGCCACACAGCTAAGTCCTGGTTGTATCACCACTGATCCCATCCAGGAATGGGCCTTTCCCCAGGGAAGACACGCTTCGCTTCCTCCAGTGGTGCACTCCCTGTGGCTCTCAGGGCCACTCTGCTCCTTGAAGCATTGGTTGGCTGTTAGCAGTAACCAGGGCAAACGCAGCCCGAAACAAGCATGTCCTTTGTCTGAGCGCCGGCACCAAAATGCTTGGTCACATCAGGCATTGGGGAAGTGATACACTGCCTTTCCTGGCATCTCCCAGTTTTCTGGGAGATCTTTTGCATTCATGGCATGTTCCCTCTCTCCTCAATGATATTTTCTTTACCTTGTTTTTAATTTCACCAAGTTACAACTAAGATTGGTGACAGTTAATTTCTTGTGCTTGGGTGTGACAGAATGAGCACCTCTCATCACCGATGTGGCGATGCAGAACTTACAGTGTAAGCTGGGGGACTGAATACGTTTCCCTTTCTGTATGAACTGAGCCAGGTATGGATTTTCTTTTTAAGCGTGACCAAAAAAAAGATAAGCCATTTTCTATGTTTTTATCCTTCCCTAGAGAAATCCCGTTGTTAGAATAGCACTGAGTCCAAAGATTATGTCATCAGAACCAGGGTTCTCAGGCATTTCTGGTCTTGAGCAGGATCGAACCTGGCTGGTCAAGCACGTGGGTGTTCTAGACTGCAAGCCCACCAAATGGCAAGGCTGTGGGCAGTGTGGAGTGCTTGATGCAGTTCTTAAAGCAGTCCTGATAGTGTTGTTTCCTCACTTTACAAATGGGGATGCAGAGGCTCCGCATGGCTAATGACTTACCCTGGATCACGAGTCTGAATTTGATCCCAGGGCTGTCTGGCACCAAAGCTGAAGCTCAGTGCATGATGTTGCCCTGCCTCCCCAAAGAGTGCTGGTCAAGGATGAGAGCTCATTTCCCTGGCTCTGGATGCTTTTCATTGTCATCCTCAATGCAGACTCTTTTCATTGTGTCTTTATGTGTGAATTAACCAGGGAAGATGAGTGGTGGGAGCTAGTACTCAGTCTGGAGCTAAACTTGGGTCTGTTGCCAGCTTGGATTCCTCAGGCATTCAGGGCAGACCTCTGTTAAGACCACTGTGTTAAGGTCAGAAGGGTGTCTTCTCCCCAACACCCAGACCTGGCATTAGCTGACCTAAATCCCAGCTTCCTGGGAGAGTCATTAAGCATACTTACAGATCACCTGGTCTACGGTCCTTTATGATGCTAAGCCCCACATCAGAAATGAAGGAAACACTATTGACAGTTATAAAATACTAAATATAGCTCAGTACATTTAAAAATGAACAATGGTAAAAGCCTTGAAAATTTTCTCTTTGATGTGAATGAGTCTTTGGCATTTGGAAATACAATAAGATGAATTAATTGCTATTCATTACATGGCAAGTCAGGAGAAGTATGAATGTGCCTTCTCTCCTTGGCATTAGCTCTTGCCTGACCAAAATAGCCCCCTTTTGTATTTACTCCTGCTTTCTCTAATAATAAGCAAATTAGTGATCATGGCTAGAAAAATTCAAGTGCTTCATCCTTTCTCCAAAACCAACAGAGTTTTATGATGTTTATCTGCCCAGGGGCTACTGCTAATAATTGCAGAGGTCATGTGAATCCCAATAGTGCAAGATAGAAACAACCTGCTTAAGAAAGTTTTCTGTGTTTGGCTTTTCTCTGAATAAGTGATTATGCAAGCAAATTGCCATCTTTTCCTCTCACACTGTATTTTTATATTATTGGGAAAGTATATTTGGAGAAAAACATTTCATAGCTATCAGAAGTTTTTGAATCCATGGTCTTTTTAAAAATTTGATGTGCTTTTCCTGATGTTTTAGTGGACTTCCATATGAGTAAATTCGATTAGAATCTTTAAATTCTGAAATGATGGCTCCTGAATAAACTGTGTGGAATATATTAACTTAGTATACTGTTCATGAAAATTCCATGTAGGGCAGCTATGTTGTACATGCAAGTTTATGATCTATTTTTTTATGGTTAATTCCTAAAAATTATGAGATAATTGATTCCCCAGAATAATCCAAAGATGAGGAAGTGAAAGTGAGAGGGGAATAAGATTCCCATACTGTCCAGAGACTGATTCACAAAATGTACTCAAGTTTGAAGAGCACACCACCTTAGCCATGTGCATTTGTGATAGGGCTGCCTGGCTGCTCTCCTGTCATGTATATTACATGTAGACACTTTCCAAACATTGTGTGTATTTCAGCCATAAAAAAGAGGCAGTCATCGGAACCCAGAGTGGGAGCAGCAGCCTCTCTGTGCTTCATGAAATATGAAAGCCTGTTAGTTAGTAACAATAACAGTTTGAAAGGCTTCAGGCTGATGAGTTTATGCGTGACACAGCCTGCTGGACCCGGTGTGGCTGAGGTAGTCGGGCTATTGGCAGCATGGTGTGCTAGAAATTGGATAGAGAAAGAAGTCTAGTGGGTACTGAGACATGCACCCCAAATTAGATTGCTTCAGTTAGATGGGCCATTTGTTCTTAGCACCCCATCAACAATCTCAGCCCTATGTTTCCCGTTCCATAAACATTTTCCACAGTTCACGTCATAGGTGTAAGTTAGGGTTTGGTTGGAGAAGGGAGTTCTGCCTTTTGTTTCCCCACTCCCCAAACATTCACAGAGGGGCTTAAAATCAGAAATAAGGAGTAAAGTAATCAGTGTGAAGTTGTCTTAGCTTTTCCTAGAACATGTTTTTTCTTTACACATGCTCATATGTACACGTGCACACACTCAGAGTATTTATTACCTGTAATCTAAGACATCATAGATGAAAACTTGATGTTGGCTTAACAGTTTTTCAAGATAAACAGTGTGTTCATCCTTTGTAAATCTCATCCCCATCTCAGAAATGTTGGTTTGAAAACATCTGAGAATCAAATTAATATGGAGTTCAAATGAAGCACACATTTTTTAACTTACCTTAAGCCTCAGTTACTTGGATAGAACAATGATGCCCCCACACGTTTCTCTTTTTCACCTGGGGGTGAGTGGTGAGGCTAGAGTGGAATGTTTAAAAAGTCTAGGATATTAGACTAGATGACACAGAGAAGCAATTTACACAGGTCTGATAGAGTTAAAATTTCTTCAAAAACAGGCATGTATTTCTAGTCCAAAAATGACAATTTAGAGATCCTTCCATTGAAATCTCTCAGCTTGGCATCCTTCTGTACTCCATTTCAGGATAAGTGGGTCTACAGCCAAGCTCTCATTTCTGATTTTGAGGTATACCTGGTGGTGCTTATCATCTGCAAGGTTACTTTAAATTTTAAACAAAAAACTTTAATCTTTTTAATTTTCAAATGTGTATCATAGATAAAAGGTGATGTTATAAGATTAAATGAGTAGTCAGAGTGTCTCTACTACAAAAGGTGGGAATTCACTGATATAGACAGTTCAGTCCATTTGTAGAAAATTGCCTATTCTCAAATAGGTAGGTCAAGTACAGAAAGAACCTCTCCTTGAGATAAAATTTCCTCTGCATGCCTGGCTTTCTCTTATTAGGATAGGTGGCCAGGAGCTGCCCAAATTTGAACATCTTGCTCTCTTTTCACGAGGGGTTTTGGTTATATGTATTTGCTTAAAATGAAACTCACACTCATAGCTACGAATACTTTTAGAACCAGAGGGCTTTAGAGAACAACGTGTAGCTCTTTATTTTGTAGATTAAGAAATAGTGTTAAATGACTTGCCCAAGGTACTATAACCCATTAATGGCAGGCAGACCCAGGTTTGGAATCAGGTCTCCAGGCTCCTGGGTAGGTAATTACCTTTTATGGGTACAGAGCAAATTGGTGTGGAAAGAGCAATTGATTTGCCCTCCTGCTTTTGAACTTTTGTTTTCATTCAGGTACCTCCTGGAATGCTGGGTGATAAGAGAGTCAAACCTTACTTTATTTAGCAAAAGAAAAGACCATGTTCTGGAACTGTGTGACATAAACAACAAAACTGGGAACTTTCCTCCTTTGCTCATTGACTGATGTCCCAGTTTAAAAAAGACAAGTATCAAATTTCCATAAACATTTTGAAGAACTCTTTGGTTAGCCTAGCAATGGGAAGTATCTCAAGTCACCCTAAGAGACTTAGAGTGGGCGACAAAGATGGAGGGAGTTCATTTCATTTGGACCTGGACTTTGAACTCATCAGTCCCCCCACCCAAGTGCACACAAGCACACCGTGTCTTTGGGCCAGCAGAATCGCCCCTGTCATAGTGTCTCCTAAACCCAGAACTCTCAGGTCTGAGAGTGGCTCCATGATGTATTTTTGGAACAGAGCCAAGTCCGCAGCTCTTTTGTAGTCACTCCTCAGAATTTGCATCACCAGGCAAGCAAGAAGTCTGGGCTGCTGTTGGCCCCGCTCCTCTAGCCCGGGCCCTAGAGAGCTTGTAAGGCTTGTTCCTTGCTGGGGAATGTGCCTACTGTTACACCTCCGCCTTCAGTTCAGCTGTAGGAATCACCCTGATGGCGTTTATACCCTCTCATGAGGGGTTAAGGGGTTTGGGGGCTGGAGTCCACAGGACTGGTCCAAAGGGAAGCCGGCAGTTTGTATTGCTGTCAAGGTGCTCTTGACAAGGGAGGGAATAAGTGTGACCAGATCTGGGTTTCCTGCTCAGTGTGTGTGGCTCACCTTCTGAGGGGACGATGGGCAGGTGGCAATCACTGACTGGCGCTGAGCAGGACTCTGTGTGTTGGGCTCAGTTTGGCCTTGGGACATTTTCACAGCCCAGTTTATGATAAAATTCCACCAACTCCAAGTTCTGTCTTTTGGACATCTCATTATCTGAAATGTTTAGGATCCTGAAGGTTTAGGTAGAGCATTCAGCAGATTAGCAAACAAGGCCTCAACTCAAAGAATGCAATCTGACTAGAGGCAGCAGAAACCCCACTCTGGTCGCCTGAGGTCCATCTGTTGGGGACCAGCCGTCCTGCAAACTCATGGTGTCACCCAGCTGCTGCACATCCCCTTACAGGTGCTCATGATGACCGTGTGGCATCCCCAAAGGGCTGTTATGCAAAGCTCACTGTTTTTTCAGTTGAGAGCCAGAGAAATGTATAAATTACACAATTTTATGCAAGTGTTTACAAGGGGTGATAAAAGCTTGAAAATTTCCATGGTGCTCCTGGCAGTTATGGGGCAGAGTGGTCTCTACACCGCGGGAGCACCTAATTGATCTTTGTTAGAAGCCCCCAGTAGGTGTCTCGCAGGCTTTCATTTTTTTCTTTTCAGTTTCTCCATTTGGTCTTACCTTTAGCACCTCAGCACGTTTATTCATTATCTGGGAAAATTCCTCTGCCACCTCCCAGCTGGTGGTCAGTGTCTTAGTCTGAAGCTTCCCTTCACCTTCACTCACTGTCTGAACTCTGAATGGCAGGAAACTCTTTATTCTGATGTCACCATTTCATTGCTGCTTTGATCTGGGCATGGGATAGATTGTATAGACCTCCTAGCAGCCAGGAACTGTGACATGTTTACCAAGCATGAAGCCCTGCCTTTATTATCAGGGCCCATCACACACTTCACATACTAGGGGTCTGACCATTTCTCTGCTTGTCCTGGAGAAGCCCAGAACCAGCTCGAAGGAGGTGGTGGTACTTCTTGATTGTTGAATTGTTGGTAATTACCCTTCTAGATAATTATCTGGGTCACACGTTCCTCCTAAAATGTGAAAAAAATCCACACTCCTATGCATTTTTATTGTACCCAAGTATGATGTGTTTGTATACATATATATTTTTTAAATGAAAAAGAAAAATAACCTGCTTTTGTATGCAATCCTTTTAACAAATTGTTTATTGTTGTATCCAGGTAACAAGCATGGTAAGTATGTTCACCAAATTGAGTATTCTGTATTTTAGCTGTGCTTGGCAGACTTTTTGGCTAGCTTTGTGTTACCAGCCTTGGCTTTTTTTAGAAAAGACCCATTTAGGAAAAGGAGGACCACTTAACCTCATAGCGTCCCTTGTTCTTGGCCATAGAAAGAACCCGTGTAGCCCTAGTCCCCCACAGGGATACCTGAGAAAGCATGCGCCCCGCCAGCATGCTGCTTGGCCCCATCATGGCCCCCCCACCCCCCATCTGCCCTGCTGCTTCTGAGCCTCCCCCACCACGTGTCCGCCAGGGCCTCCTGGACTGTGGCCCCATGACAACACAGAAAGACCGGACCTCCCCATGCTCTGGATGGTCCTACCCCAGGTCCCCAACCACACCTTTTTTCTCACCCCTCCTCCCATCTATATGCTGAAAAACAGGGCCTCTTAAAAAAATTTCCTTGAGTGTGTTAAGTAATTGGAGAAATCTCCCTTTGGAAGCTGGAAAAATAAATACGTTGTCCACTTGGAGGCTTCCCATTCTGTTGGAAAATGGATTTTAAAAATTTATTCTAAGCCTTGCCACTGGGTAGTCTCAGCAAATGTTCAGAGTACAGTAGGTTGAGTGTGTTTTAGCCTTCTGGCTGTGTTTATTTATCCGTGCATGTTTGCTTTTCCGGCCTCTCTTGTGGCTCTGTATTTTAGTCCATGTGCTCGTGGCTGTGCCTGTTTAAGCTGCCTGGTAGCCATGTGTTATATATTAAGTCTGTGTGTCACTGTCACCTTCAAGGATCAGACTGCAAAGGATAAGGCCCTGCAGCACATGGCCGCCATGTCGTCAGCCCAGATCGTATCGGCCACTGCCATTCACAACAAGCTGGGGCTGCCTGGGATCCCACGCCCCACCTTCCCAGGGGCGCCGGGGGTAAGTCATGAGCCAGACCCAGTGATGATGGCCCCAGGCGCATGGGGTTGCCATGGGCCATCATGAGGCTGTCCACCTGGTACTTGTTACTGTATCAGGTGCAACAAAGGGAAAGACCAACTTGTGGTGAACTGATAGACCACAGATGCAAACTGGGAGAGAAACAAAGGAAAGGAGTTGGAGAGAGAAGGGGAGGGGTGGGGGAGAGAGAAGGAAGGTGAAGGGACCCTTAGTCCCTGAGGATGTGGAATTAGTATCACCTTTCTGGTGCCCTTCGGGGCTGTGATCTGCCTCTTTTCCCTGGTCTGGCTCTGTGTCCTCAGGGTCACTTGATGGCAACTAGCCCCTCAGGGACCAAGTATTCTGTTACCATTTTCATTTTGTACCTACCAGGGGCTGAGAAGCTTAATGTTATAATTTCATTTAATCCTCACCTGGATCCTAAATGCCTCTTATTGCCATCTTACAGATGAGAAAACTAAGGTTACTGAGTAACACAACAAGAGTTTGAGCAGTTTGATCATGATCAGGTGGATAGTGACCTCAGGACTCAAAGAAAGCCTTAAGACTTTCTTAAGTACCTTTATATGGAGCTGCGGCTCCAGCGTGGGTCAGCATGCACCAGAAGCTGCAGGGAAGCTCACAGCAAAGGAGGTGTCTGCCTTGCTTCTCAGGGTGCCTAGCCTCTTGTTTGGAGCTTTGTCCTCTCCTGGTAGTGCCCACGGCACTGTGACCTGTGGAGGCAGAATATTACATGAGTGTTTCAGAATGGAAGGGAGAAGGGAGGGACAGGTGGGAGTGTGGATAAAGCAGGCAGCTGAGGTACTTGTGGATGCTGGGCCCTGCACCTAGGGCTCAGTGACATGTCAGGAGAACAGCGAAGAGATGCTCTCTGGTCTCTGATTATCTGGAAGAGGAGCTAGAGGGGGCCCTGAGTTGCCAGGTCAAGGTTACAGGTTGTGGGCAGCAGTGACACACCTGTGTTTACAGGGAGGGTCCCTGCAGCTGGAGGTGATCTAAACCCACTGTCTTTAGCAGGGGTTGCAATGCACAGACATCCTGAACTGTGCTTTGAAAGGAACTCGTAATCCTGAAGCCTCTTGCATTTTGCCTTCCAGTTCTGGCCGGGAATGATACAAACAGGGCAGCCAGGATCCTCACAAGAGTAAGTCTGAGGAGGGGCCAGCATTGACAACAGGGGACCGGTCACAGCCCACCCTGGTAGCATTTTCTCAGGACCAGACTGCCTGGGGCTTGGGGGAGCAAGGACATTTAACCCAAGACCACCAAAGTCATCCCCCCATTGTTATCTAATGGGGTGGATGCAGCAAAGAGACAGCTCAGATCTGGGAGGTGTAAGCTCCTCACTCCCATCTTACGTCTTAGTGGTCATCCAGCTGGAAACAGGAGGAGGGTCCCAGCCCTTCATGGCTTTGGAGAACAGAGCCTGAGGGGTCTTCCTGCAAAGAACCTTCCTAGGAGAGGGCAGTGGAGGTGACCCGATAGCCCATTCCATTCAGGCTTTTCCTGGGGGAAGGACAGCTATTAGAAAATCCTACTGATGCTTTGAGGGCAAGGGAAGCCAGTTCAGGAAACTGGACGGTAAGGGTAGACTGGGATAAAAGCAGAAAAAGCAGAATATATCCTGCCCATATATTCTCAAAAGAACTTGAGCCGTGTGGCCTAGAGAAGGAGAGCCTGAAGCATGTCCCAAACCTTGCCTGAAACTGGTGACCACTGACCTTGGTCTCTGTAGGGACAGGAGGTTCAGAGTTAGATGTCATAGCATGGGCAGGTCAGGCTGATGTCTGTCCCCCTCGACCACTGAGCTGGCGTGAGGCTTGGCGGTTTGGTCCCAGTGCCTAATTGGAAAGAGTAACCGGTTCTGTCTTGGTGGGGCTCTGCCTGGGCTGTGCTCCCACCTACAGCAGGGGACCTTGCAGTCAGGGGTGGGGGGGCCCTTGTCAGGTCCTTAGCCCTGGAAGGCCAAGACCAGGCCTGGGGAGTAGCAGCTGCAGTTTCTGACAGTCTCCACCCCTCTGTCGCCAGCGTCAAGCCCTTCGTGCAGCAGGCCTACCCCATCCAGCCAGCGGTCACAGCCCCCATTCCAGGTGAGTCTCCGGGGGGCTCCCTCATGGGGGAGGGCCTGCACAGCTGGCAGCCAGGCTCTCACATTGTTCCACAGCCGCACATCCCCTTACCTGCAGAGCCGTGGACACCGCTGCTTCGACCTACCCTCCTAAAGCAGGGTTAGCCTGGAGCTCAGGTGGGTCACGGGTGTCTGAGCCCCCTCAGTCACCTCCCAGGAGCCCTTCAGATAGGTTTTTTTTTTAAGGAACAGAGAGCCTGGTCCCTTCCATTCAGGCCCCGGGCTTATCTTTGGCAGAGGACATGGCTGCGGGTCCTTCCTCCTCAGACACAGGCTGGATTGGGCAATCCAGGTCTTGAGGGCAGATAGGGTTTTATTCACCCTTTTTTGGACAAGTAGGTTTCAATTACTAGTACTTTTGTTTAAAGGAGAGCTTCCACGGAAGCCCAAACTTTAAAATGTGAATCCAGCCGACCCACCTGCTCCCTCCACCACCACATTCACAGAGTTACTCAGTTGAACTGCTCTCCGTTATTGAATCCCCAGGCTGAAAATGGCATTCATTCTGTGCCCCAGTGGCGTGGAGCATCCTGAGAGAATGTTCTGTGGTGCTGGTGACTACAGTCTGAAGGGAGGTGCACAGACACGAGAAGTGCCTGGCTCGCCGCAGCTTGCAGGGGACCTTTGCAAAGCTTCACTTCTGACTCTTGAGCTACTCTTGCCGTGATCCCCAGTTAGGCCCTTTTGTCCAGGATGAGGTGTCCTCATGCCACAGCCCTCAACTTAAGATGAAATCGGCATTATGTGGAGCCAAGTGTGTGGTGCTTCTGTGGCTGGCCTTTGCCTCTGGGATCCTTGGCCAGAATCCCACCACCACCACCTAGACTCTGGTGGAGGGGCTGTTGGCCTTCTTTCTGGATCATCTGTTTGGTAGGGCCTTGCCCGTGTTGGCCTGAGGCCCGAGGAGAGGCAAATGGCCAGCTTTAAAGGTGATCCTTGGTCTTCCAGGGTTTGAGCCTGCGTCAGCCCCGGCTCCCTCAGTCCCTGCCTGGCAGGGCCGCTCCATCGGCACAACCAAACTTCGCCTGGTGGAGTTCTCAGCTTTCCTCGAGCAGCAGCGAGACCCAGACTCGGTGAGTTTGCTCGGAGAGGCGGGCCTTGAGTCCAGGGCTTGCTTCCCATTCCTGTTCACCCTCACAACACTCTCTCTCTCCTCTTCCCCTGCCCTCGTGCCTGACAATTAATGGACTTGCAGAACAATAGCCAAGCAGCCTTTCAGTGAAGCAAAAAGGTATTTCTGTTGACACATACTTAGAATTTTAACACAGAGTGTTGATGGATGCTCTGGAGCTGAAAGGAAGGACCTTAATAGGCTCTTGTATTTAGTAAAGTGTAACAGCAGGTAACATTCATTGAGCCTTGCTGTGTGACTGTAAAGCTAGTTATATATATGGTCACATTTTATCTTCACAAAATCCCTCTAATGGTTGGTACTGTCCAAGGAAACAGAGATGTTAAGTCATTTCCCTCAAGTCACACAGTTAATATCTGGTGGATTAGAGATTCAAAGTCATGTCTTTAAAACTCAAGCCTAAACATTTAGCCATTATTCTTTCTGTACTGCCTTTCAAAGTCTGTGTTTTCTCAAGATTAGCAGGTTATCTTTTTAACGGGAAGTAACCAACTGGTATTTAGCGGTTTGGCTTAGAATGCAATGCACTATGTATAATAATCATAAAAAGCAGTAACATTGGCATCTGGACCTATTTGTCATTTGCCTTCTTTTCCATCTCCCCACCCTTTTAGTGCCCATCAACCCATTGTTTCCCAGTCGGGCCCACCATTTACGTCTCTGAGCCTCCCTTCTTTCCCACCCACCAAGCCCAAGACCCTTTCTTCACTCCCACTCCTTGGCTGTGAGTCTAAACTCTGCATCTGTGTGTGGGTGAGCCCAAGGCAGAAAAGGAGGAATCCTGAGTTGGTCTCCAGGATCCTCACCAGCTCCTTTCCCTAATCTCCATCTCACCCCACCGCACTGATTTCAGGGGCCGCCCAAAGCACAGAGGTCCCATCCTTCATGTATGTGCACCACCTTGCCACCATTCTGTTACCAGGAAAGAAGTGTCATGGATGGATTTGCCATCTGCTGTAAATTAATTAAGATACTGAACTATTGGAGGCGACCCTCCCTGGAGTATTGGTACTCAACTCTGATGGCAGGAGTGGGGAGATGCTGTGAGTGAGGAGTTCTACCAGCCCTCACCAGAGTGGAGACTAGGGGATCCACATGTAGCCCATCGACATTTCTGCCTATGAATTGTGAACTCTGGGAGCTGGTAGAAAAATAGGCCATGCTCCAAAATTAGGGGGAAAAAAAATGAAGAAAGAGATAAAAACTCTTCTTGGGCCTGCCAAGGCAGGTACAGGAAATGAGGTTATTGAGAAAAGAGAAGGGAAGGCCGGTTGATCACTCTCAAGTGGCTGAGTAGTTTTATAAGGAGGGCGATGGTGATGGCTTAAACTCCTTATTTGTAAGGGGTATTGAAATAAAAAGATTGCCTTTGTGATTCTTTGCTCCCTCTTTCTGGAAATTGAAGTGATGCTTTGGCTAAAGGCTGAGCATTAGCCCAGATAACACTTCTGCTTTCAGTGCTCATGTTTGTATGACACCTCACTGCCTACAGAGTACTTAGTAGTTGATTATTTCATTTTGTCATAGAGCCCTGTGAAGTAGGTTCTGTTTTCCCCCATTTTACAGATGAAGAAACTGAGGCCCAGTCACATTCAATGACTTAGGATATTTAGCCAATAAGCAGACGGAGCAGGAGCCCAAATCTATTTCAGTGTAATCTTTGCACTACTCTAGACCACCACTAATTTTGAAGGTCTCTTGAATTGTGTATTCAGTCTACACCCCTCTCTCTCTCTGCTTGCAACCATTTTTTTTTTTTTAGGAATAGATATCTAAGGCACTGGGAAGCAAAAGCTCCAAGATTATAGTTGTTTTCCTCATTAAAAAAACTAGAATATTTTATCACAATAAAAAAATTTGTTTTAATTTAAAGAGCCCATGGCAGCCCCCTCCTTGTGACTTTTCTCTGCAGTTGTGGAACTGGGAAAGCCCACGAGGTCCAGTTCCTCTTCCTGTTGTGTCAGTGTTCATTGGGCTTCACACTGCATCATGGATAGGTTCATTCTGCCCATTCTATAAACACTCAGGAACACCTATACGGACAAAGCGCTGGACCAAGGAGGGGCCTCGTGCTGTGCAGCCACTGTCCGCCCCGTGGAGTGTCACATCTATAGCAGGAAGGCACAAAAAGCAGTAATCACACAAGAAGTCACTGCAAAGTGTGGTGACTGCTAGGGAGGAAGAATACTGAATGCTGTGAGTAATTAACAGGAAATAGGGCAGATTTCCTTGAGGCAGTAACCCTAATGCTGAGAGGTCGAGGTTTGATATGGGTAGGGAAGAAGGGAGAACAATGTTCCAGAAGCAATGGCTCTGAGTGTACAAAGCAATAAGTGAAAGTCGATGAATAATTCAGGAAAGGCTGGGCCCACCGAGTCCAGAGATGTGTTTCATGTGTGGTCAGGATTACACATCATAATCTGAAGGGTTCACCTGGATATGGCCCTTTCCTGATGAATGACAAGCCTTGGCTCTGTAGATTGGACTCCAACATATGACTTCAAAGGTCCTGAAATCAATTCAAGTCCTGGAGGGAGTTGACACCCTTTGGCTTATTGAGAAAATAATTGTATTTTAGGGGGACATGAGTTAGGAGACTGAAAGAAATTCATTCAATAAATACTTTTTAAGCATTTACTACATGGCAGCCACTGTTTCAGGTGTTAGGGATTCAAGAGCAGAGAAAACTTAAGTCCTCACTCTCACGGAGGCTCTGTTCCAGTGGAGAAGACAAATAGGAATCACCCACCCGAGCTACACACACAGTATGTGAGCTAATAGTAAGTGCTTATGTGAAGCAACTGTCCTGCTTCCCAGTCGAAAGTTACTTGCTCTTCAGATCTAAAAAGTATCATGCCAGCAAATAATAATAGCTTCTAATATACAGGTTGATGTTTCTGGCATATTATGTTTTTAAATTAAACCTATCAGATAATGCCAACCAAAGTTGTAACACCATTGTTAAGTTATTTTCCTGTATAACATCAGCCTCACTTGCTAGTGCCACTTCTAATATTCCTGTGCTATAAACACTTGTTTTGCAGTGACACACAAATGAATTTAATGTATTCAAGTGATTGTGTGACAAATTTTAGTGGAAACATGATGGCCTGAAGGATGGTGGTTCTGCTATAGGAAGTGGGAGACCTTGAAAAAAAGATGATTGAATAATTCTAAATGGGGAGAATTAACAAAATGATTTAAAGCATTTTGACACTATCTGAAGCACCAGCTTCTCAAATTACATCATATTTGTTTTATTTTGCAAACACAAGTTGCTGCTACAAGGACCATGTAATGGCACTTCAACACCAAGGTCACATTGCAAAACTTGTAGCATATGGCTTCATTTTGGCTCTCAGACTTTTTGGGGCTTCTCACACTTTAATTTCACTTTTGTGCCCCAACTGTAGGAAAATTTAAAGCCATCAAAGATAAATCCCACTGGTACATTTTAACAAATTTGGATATAGTGTACTTAAAAGTTAATGTCAAACATGAATCATTAACTTGATAAGGAAGTCAATGAAGTGACAAATGAAGGCCTCTAAACAAATTCAACTCTGCACTTGGATTCTCCAAGCCTTTGTCTACAAGAGCCATGTACACACATTTCCTCTCGCATGTTTATAACAGTCTAGGCTCGCCAGAGCAATGGGGGTATAGGTACTGCTGACTAACTACACTAATCAATTAATGAGCCAGGAGCACTGCTATTTTCATTAGGGATTTCTTTCTTCCTTATCAGCCCTGTAAGGTAGGTAATTCTATTCCTGTTTCTGGAAGAGGCTTGGAGAGATTGCTATCTTATAGCCAATCAGGGGCTGTGGCCAGGACTGGGCTCTCCTCTGCTTGGTGCCCCAGGATATAAGGCATGACTGCATACTTGGGTGGCCACAAAGCCAAGAGGAAAACCTGGTTTGCCCAGTTCTCAGCCCCTGTTGGCTTGCCCTAGGACCAGCTCTTCTGGAAATTCACTCTGGTTTACTACATGTCACCATTGCCACCACCACGGACCCCATGACTCTGCCTTGGTGGCAGTGCACATGCTAACTGAAGTGTCGTCAGTGGTAGCAGTTGTGGTGACAGCCACCACTCTGCATTATTTTAATTCCATGGTTTTAGGCAGCCAAGGGACACTGGAAATGGGATTGAGATCCAGGTCTGCTGACTCCATGTCCTGAGATTGTGACCAAAGGTTGTAGGGTCCACGTGTATCTGAAGAGTGTTTTGTGGCCTCTTATCTGTAAAGCGCTAAAGGAAGGATAATCTGGGGAGTGAGCGCCCCCTGCTGGCTCTGCACCACGTATCAACCAGACGGCGGCATTTTCCCAGTCGGTGGTTGTTTACATTGGTGGAGAACCAGCAAGTCAGTCCCTCTGTTACCTTTGGCTTCACTAGAAGCTAAGAGAAAAACAGCAGAGGGTGAAGAAAGGAAGCAAGAACCTAAAAACAAAGACTATTTTAGAAGTGGTTAGTAATGCTTGGAAATACACTTTCTGCAAAATTTCAATGTTGCATATCGAAGGACTTCAACTATTAAGTGCAAGATCCTACCCCCCCAGGGTGAGCTGTTTAAAAGTACCTCGCCTGAAATGGGGGCCCAGTTCCTAGGGGCTGAGTTAGGTAGCTGCTCCCCTAGGAAAATGAAAACCTGGGTGAAGTTAAACTGAATCCTGTACGTGCATGGAGAGTGATTTTCCTGATAAATCCTAGCAGAATTCCTCCACCCCTACCCTGGCGCCTGGCAGGTTCCTTCCTTGCCCTCCTCCACCCCCTGCAGCCCAGCCACATCCTGCTCCCCAGCTGGCAGACCCCTGCTGGTTCAGACTTCCCAGGCAATAGGCTGTCTGTTTAAGGCCTGTTCTGGCAACCTGGGCTGTAAGCAGAAAGAGTGAGTGAGGGTTTACTTAGGTACGAGTTACACAGCTAAAGAAGGAAAGATTTGGGGTTAGAGAGACAGGGACTAGGAGATTATTCTCTTTAGATTTTGAAGAAGCACTGACATGTGGAAGAAGAGAAGTTCCGTGATGTGTACAGGAATCAAGCCAAACAGGGAAGGCACACCTCAGTTCACCAAGGGAAATACCTTCAGTTATAGAAGCAGTGGTAAGAATCATCAGCCCTTCTGAGCCGTGTCAGAAGCACTGTGTGCCAAGGACTATAACACAGGTACTGCTCCTCTGTACAGTCTGTTCGTACAGGAACAGAGGCTCAGAAACATGAGGATACATTGTCAAGATCCGCTGCCAGGAAGTGGCCATGCAGAGTTTGGCTCCACTCTGTATTTTTAGCCACTTCACTGTACTTTTGGAGAAATAAAAAAAAATTATTCTAACAGAAATACAGCTGCCTTCCAAAGTGTGAGCTCCCTAAACCCAGGCTGGATGTAGCAGTGCCTTTCACATTGGCCAGAGAGTTGGGCTGAGTTTTCTTAGAGCTCCTCTTCCAGCCCTTTTCTGTGATTCTTCTTTGCATTGGGGGCAAAGAAGTGGGAGAAGCAAAGAATGTTCCCACCTGGACTTTAGAACATATGTCCCATCATGCTGCAGGGGCAACATGTTCTCTCTGGTGGAATGAGAAGACTGGTATCTGAATTCTGACCAGCTGTGTGAGATTTGGAGCAGATGCTCCACAGCTCAGCCTGACTGCAGTCTGTCAGGGGGCATGCTAGGACCTCTCACATATTACTGTGAGTTCCAGTTCGTACCATCCCTGGACATGTCGAGCACTCCACACATGCGTTTTGAACCTGAAGTAGTAATGTAGCAGGAAATCGGACCAGAAACGCGGAAGGGACCCAGGCTTGGGATGAGCTGCTCACCACCAGGTGGTTTGGACTCTACTGAAATTCAGGTGGGAGCCAGAATATTTTTTTAATAATTTTTTGAACAGGTAGCAAATTCACATGGTCAAAAGTCTATAAGCTTGAGAATGGAGGGAGACTTAGCTTCCTTCTAATTCCTGACCCACCCCAAGTAGGTAACCACTGTTCCTCGTTTCTTAGAAATCTTTCCACAGATTTTAATACCTAAAGAGCATAATGTGAAGATGTTTTCTCCCACCCCAACTCCCTTTTTGGGGAGCAGATGCGATTCTGTGTGTGTTCGAGGAAGGTGACGGTTGCAGAGTATGGTTTGGAGGCAGGGAAGATATGCTGCTGGCCCGGTGATGGGTGGCGGGGCCCACACCCAGGGCACAGGCAGTGGCCGCGGGGCCGGAAGCCAGGGAATGGCCGAGGGAGAGACTCCGCGCTGACAAAATGAAAAGTCTGTGCGGATTAATTAGCTGTGAGAACAGGAGGGTAATGGGAATGACTGTAATTCGAAGAGTCACGGAATGGGAAAGGAGGCAGGATTGCCTAGAACTGCCTTTGTGATGATGCTGTTTCTTTTTGTCCTCAAAATAAACTTGGTAAAGCAGGTATTGGAAACAGAGGTGCAGAGAGTGTAAGTAACTGAGCCCAGGAACCAGCTCATAGATGGTATTTGAACCTCATCTGTCTGAATCTGGAGCCCGTGTTTGAGGACTCTGAGGGAAGGTGGCAGTGATGAGCCTCGCGCAGGGAGACCTTCTCGAGGACTGGCGCCTTCCCACGGCCACCCCACGGCAGTGCGAGCGAGGCACCATCCCCGCCGCCTGGGACCGGGAAGGACGGGCCCATTACGGTCTCACAGATGGCAGCAGTGAAGGAAGGTGATGGGGACGTTTGGGGAAAGAGAGAAATAATAACATTGATCTGGGCTCCATGGGAGCAGAGAATTCCTCAAGGATGCTCAGGCTGGGGTGATGGCAGATTCTCAGCCAAGACGCAAGGGGTTTTGCCACCCGGCGATTCTAAGTGCCCGGAACAGCCTAAAAGTATGGGGCTGAGGGGTGAAGCAGCAACCGTTTCGGCCTGCGGGAGCCCGGTCCTCCCCTTTGCAGAATGGCAGGCCGCAGGTGGGGCCTTCCTGAAGTTCCGCAGACATACCTGCAAGATGACCTTATTCTTTTCCCTTGAAGACAGTTGGTCAGTGTGGCCCCAAGGATGATTTAATATTCCTATCTTTATAGCTTCTCTTAAAGGCTTCAATTCAAAGATAACCAAAAATACATTTGTCAGACCACAGATCTTTGGTTTGGAAGATGTGGCAGTGTAGCTCTAAGGAGATGTGACATTGATGAGGCCTTGACAGAAAGAAGGGCAGATGGTTTGTATGGGGTTAGATTGGAGAAACAGGAGATAAGATCAGAAGCAAGGTTTAAATTCCAGATTGCAGGAGGATCTCACCTGACAGGGCAGAGCAGGCAGTAGGCTCCCAGCTCCCAAGTCCGTGAGAAAGGGTTCTTTGGGTGGATCCGGATTTGTGGGCATTGAGAACGGAGGCTCCGTCTCTCCCCAAGTTTGTGGTTTGCATATGACTCTTGTTATGGTAAATCCGCATACCAGCATCTGTGTAGCTTCCTGTGGCTCACAAGGAACTGTCATGTTTACTGTTGTATTTGACCTTCACACTGACCCTGGGAGGTGAGCAGGCCAGGTGTCATCCCCGTGTTGATGTGAGGAAGCCAAGGCCCCAAAAGATAAAGCACTTGCTTCAGGCCACACAGCTCAAAAACAGCCAAGCCTGGATTCTGACCCCTGTGTCGTTTCGGATTGTATCACATGCTTAGAATAAATGGTCAGAAAACACACTTGGCCTTCCAGATTCTCAGAGGAAGGCTGCAGCTGTTCTGACCATTGGCTGAGCCCAGGTTTGTGCTTCTTCCAGGTTGTTCTCATACATTCTATCAAGCGTGGTCTTTAGTAGGACGCAGGAGGTGGAAGTCCTCCAGTGCTGGAAGTGACGGCTCAGTGTGGCGTGGTGTGGTTCTTCCCAGCCTGTCCGCATGGCCACCAAGCTGGCCTACCAGTCCTCCCCTCTCGCAGCAGCCGTGGGCAGTTCACGTGTGTCTGAGTGGCTCTGAGCGGCTCTGGACGCTCACACTCTTTCTTCATTGCCATTTCGGGATAAGGCAATTGAAAGCATCTGGAAATCTGGGTTTTTGAGCAGTTCAAGAGGCCCAGCCAGGCCCCATCTGCTTTCCTTGGCGGGTCAGCACTCCATCGCCTCCCGTCCTGGTTGCTGTCCCCGTACCCAGTGGGCCCCGACGGCTGCACTTCTGTTGGGAAGACATACTTCCTCCTAAGACAGCAGCCTCTCCATGAAGACGGAGGTGGACGCGGGAGGTGGGGCCAGGGCGGTATCCTGATGTGAGATCCTGGAAGGAAGGGCCTACTTGGTCTTTGGTTCTTGTTGCCAGTGATGTTTCTGGGGAGAGCACAGGGGAAGGGATGAAGCAGCACCTGGGGGCCAAGCAGCAGGAACAGGGCTGGTGCTGCTGAGCATTCAGCTAAGGAGAGAGAGCCCCCAGGGGATGAGTGCCAGCGAGCCCCCACTCCGCCAAGGGCCCAGGTTGCAGGTCGCTTTCCTGGCTTGGCCCCACAGACACTGCTGGTCCCTGCAGGCCCTAGGGATCAGCACAGAGGGCCCAGGCTGCCCTGGAGGTGTCTGGGCAGAGTCTGGGCTGGAGCATGACAGGAAGCAGATGCAGGTGATTTGTCCTTGTTCTCTTCCAGCTTGTATGTTAGTATCCCTTGACATGAGTTATTTGTCTTGGTTTCTTTAAATTCCTAAGTGGATTATAATTTTTCTCTTGGTATTATTTGACAGCAGTCATTTTTCAGGGTTTTCCTACGTTCTTCACATACTTGGAATTTTTGGGACAAGCTTGAGAAATGGACACCGCCTTCACGTCAGACAGTGTAGCGCAGGGCTGGGCCATATCCAGGGAGCACTGCAGATGCCAAGGGCCTGCAGAGTTTAGGGCTTTGCCTTCCTCTTCCATCAAAAAAAAAAACAAACTGCCTCATCAGAGGTCTCTGGAATGGAATATATTAGCAGTCCTTTTACAAAAGAGACAAGAAGCAAACAAAACCCCAGTGGCCTCTCTGGGGAGTTGTATTGTTCTGGTTTGTTTCATCTGCAGTATGGGCAGCCTCCTGGGCAGCCCCACTCTTGGAGACAAACTTTGCATGCCTGGGACAGCAGGCAGTGAGGGGCATGGGGGAGTGCAGGGGCCAGACCATTCCTATGCCCCCCTGCGTAGCCACCCTGCCTACAGTAGTGAATGGTGGTATTGGGATAGTAAGAGTCATCCTATTGTGCCTGAAACTTTCCTCTCAATTCCTGCTTTAAATTTTAGTATTTCCATTTTGTCCCATCTGAGGTACAATCTTAATTTCAAATTATCTTGTCCAAAATAAAGAAACATCATGATTTTTTGGGGAAATGAGAACAGCAATAATAGCAGTAACAAATGATTGTGCTGGGTACGGAGATGTGTATTTTCCATGCGTATCTCATTTAATCCCTGTGCCACTCCTCTAAGGTGGGTACTCTTCATATCTCTGCATCACGGATGTGGAAACCTCAGTGGAGAGGACTGAGATGGCCTGTCCCAGATGACTCAGCTGGGCAGTGGTGCCAGTGCTAGCTTGCAGGCCCGGACCACGTCAGGCTCCAGGGTCAGAACACTCACCACTATTTGACACAGACTCTCTAAGCAGCAAAGATCTGAGAAGCAAGCCAAGGATCAGGGAAAAGAATGACCTCGTAACACCAGCTTTGTGAGAAAAGTCCTTTGTTAAAACCCCCAGGGTGGCTGAATAACCCATTGCAAGTAACTTTGTTGAACTTTTTGAGTTATATTCACCTTTATCACTGCTCATACCTCCTGTGAAGAATAACTAGAGGGATTATGACAATAAAGAGAAAGAAGAGTCCAAAGAGAAATCTGTGTATTCAGATTCTGTCAGGTGCTGCTGAACTGTGGGACATTCTCCATCCAGGAGGATTTTGCCGGTGTAGCATTGGCCTTTTTGGTGAACCCTGCAGGCAGACAAGGAGCCCAGCTTCTGCTCAGCCATCCTGCATGAGCCGTAGGGAAGCTCTGTGATCTAAGTTCCTTTGGAGCCCGGGGCACTTGTGGCCAACTAGAATAAACATCCTGAAGCATGACTCTTAATATTTTTGTTTCTCTTTATAGTTCTTTGCCTTCCTCAAAAATTTCCATGATGTTTCAAGATAGTTCTTGATTGGCTGTTTATTTAATTTAATCAATACCTGTGCTTTGTATATAAGCCAGATTGAACATATTCATGGTCTATAAGGAAAAACGGCAGCCCCCCTACGCCACATCTCCCCACCTCCCTGTCCGACTCCTCAGAGTCAACTGCTTACAGACCTTTCAGTCATTTCTTTGTATAGTATCTCCATGTTTCTAAATAACATGCTTATAATATATATCTTGATCCATTAATTTGAGAGATTTCCTGTTGACTTCTTACTATGGAAGACCAGGACTTAGCTCTCTCCAAATTTTGCATGTGGCCCCCTGACCCCCATCTACCATCTCCTCAGTGTGGTTTTATCAGTTTTTGGCTTTATTAACATTCCTTGTTTATATTATAAACCCGTGCAAATTTTGCACACAGCACAGTTAATGTGAGATGTATTAGAACCATTTTCTTGATTGTCGAACTTGTTTTTTCCTAGGATTTGTTATTGCCTCTTTTTTTTATTTGTTCAGTTTTTACATGCACACATGAATCCAGCCTCAAAATTTCCTCAGACTCTTCTACAGATGGTCAGATAAGTCAGAGACTCTTTCAGGTCCATTGTCCCTGTGATAACATCCCTCCAGGGGCCCTCCAGCCCCTCCTGCACTTGGGCCTGGAGACGCCCAGCTGTTGGCTGGTACATTCTTTTACCTCTCTTTTGGGTCAGAGCCCCATCTCCCTCTTTTTTTTTTTACTTCCTCATTTCATAAGAGCACATTGTCCTGTAGCAACCTGAGAATACATGAGAATTGCAGGAGAGGTCAGCTTTCTAGAACCGTGCAAACCTGCAAGTATTTTTACTCTCCCATGTGACGGCTAACTTAGATTTCCTCAGGGTTTTCACTGTAGACTTGGGAATCTTTTTTCATATTTGCAATGTGAATGCCACCCACATATGTTCTTCTTGCTAATAAATAACACGGTATATGATTAGTGCTGGAGAATCCAGTCATCCATATAAAAAGAGCAGGTAAGTGCTGATTTAAGTGATGTGATGTGCAGGGGAGGGGATGCTGTTGACTGTTTTTAATCCCAATCTTCTCTGTAGGAATCTTTGAGAATGTATATTTACACAAGCAGCATGGTTCTGACTATAAGGGCAGTAAACTAGCTCTACACAGCTACTCTGTAGGTTCTATGAGAAGGACTTCGTACTGTTGGCTCATGGATTCCCTGTGCCTAGAACAGTGCCTGGCATGTAACACCGCAGTTGTGCTGGTTTGCTCTACGGAAATCCATAAAAGAAATAGGCAGAGTGAGTACAGTTTCTGTTGTTGTCGCTGGTATGTTGATAATCACCATATCTGCTGAGTGCCTAGAAGGCTGTTCGGTAATTAAGTGAGCCAATGTTAACCTCTATTTTGGATATAAAGGAAATTTCATCTTAGGCTTTGGTACATGTGACTCATTGATATTCACCCTGTTTCTGGTTACAGATTGCCCCAAATACTTAGGGGTTTTGGTGGTTGTTATTGGAAATAATTTGTCTTCTATTCTATAGAATAAAATTGCCCAGTTTTAGTTTTGTGTCTCACCTTTAGTTTTGGGGAAACCAACACTGCCAGCAAGAAACAGGATTAATTTGGGAAGGAAGGAGGGCAGTAAGGCACCTACCCTAGTCTTCTTCCCTTAAAAGGAGAACTGGCAAGATGGGAAGTAGTTAGAGCCTTATCAAATGGTTTATAGAGTTTTAGTCTCATTAAAAGTTGCACCCAAACATGCCGGGTAGAGTTCTTCTTTTCAGCCTTCCGGGGATGCAGAGGCCGAAGGACTCCACCCTCCCTGGCTGACTGCAGGTGAGAGAGGGCTCTGTTTGTCTCACTGCTGTGGTCTCCAGGACACCGTCTTCAGTCCTTTGTATTCTTAGAAACAAAGTCACCTCTTGGCAGGAATAAAGCCACTCAGATGCCAGCAGTCAGGCTTGGGTTTCACGTCACCCGCTCAGGGACGCACCGCCTGATTTCCTTTGGCAAAGACAGTTTGCCCTGCTCAGTTCGGGTCAGCCACTTGGGCACGAGGTAACTTCCTCAAAATAGAAAGCTTTGAAGATCGTCTGATGCATAGGTGAATCATGTTTATCCCGAATTCTAATTTAACTTCTTAGAATTTTGAAAACACTATTTAGCTTCCCCCACGTACCCACAAATCAACTTTTACAAAAAGTAGTTGTGAGTTAGGAGGGCCTAGTAGGCATTTTCTTCTGGGAAACAGTATGATTGATGTTTGCAACAAATGCATGGACTGGGACACTGACAGATCCAAGTTTTATTTTTAACTCCAGGACTATTCCTGGATGTGTGACTTCAGGCAAGACTGTCCATCTCTAAGCTTCCATTTCCACATCTGTAAAATGATTTTCATAATAACCCACCTACAGTGTGATTGTGAGACAAGGATTGCCATATATAGAAAGCATGTTGCATATAACTTTGATGCACGCAGTTCTTTTCCTTCCTTCACACACAGGTGAGAGGCCCACCCCGCAAGAAGCTTGTTATAAGTGGGCCATGCTCAAGGATTTGTACAGTCACATGCTTTACAGCTTGCTCCTTGCTCCTGGCTACTTAGGCTTGTGTTTTCTTTGCTAGGCAGAAGGGATAGCTAAAGCATGAAATTTCTTTTGCTTCTAACCCCAGGATCTAGTAATCTCACATAATAATAATAAACCACAACAATAGTAATCTTAGCAGCTATTATTTATCCAACACTCTGACATCCTAGGACCTATACTGGGCACCCTCTGTGCATTATTTCCTTTAATCTTCAGATCTTTTCTGCATTATAGGTATTATATCCCCATTGTAAATATCAGAAAATTGAGATTTCAGGTTCTTGTCTGGCTCAGGGGTTTTGTGCTTTACACTCAACACCTTGTTTCTCATTGCCCCCATTGAAGTATGATAAATTTTACCCCCCATTCACCTTCATGACCACTTGACACATAGACGTCTGGGCTGTAGTCTCTGAATTCCAACAGTACAGTGGAATTTTGATGTCAAGAGCAAAGAGTACAACTCTCAAAGCTTCTTAACTCACCCCAGCTCTGCCCTGGCCTGTGGGCAGCTGGTGAGAGAAAGAACTAAGTGTGGTGCTCAACAGAGAGGTGTAGAGTGTATTCTCAGGTGTCCCCAGGGCTTTGCTTACATTCTATTCTTTCCCATAAACTCACTGTCTGTAGGTGGCCCGAGAAATGACAGACCTGGTGCCTCCCAGACCTGGGTAGGGAG
The DNA here is from genome assembly GCF_030020395.1 of Manis pentadactyla. NCBI lineage: Eukaryota > Metazoa > Chordata > Mammalia > Pholidota > Manidae > Manis > Manis pentadactyla. Next base: position 52,808,596 of record NC_080027.1, read on the forward strand.
GGCTAAGAGCTTGCTGCAACCAGAGGCTATTAAGAGTTGGATGGATGGACTTGCAGATAATGGATAATGAAGGAGCAATGCCTTTGCCCTCAGCCCTGGTAATGGCAGGTGACTAGAGAAGGAACAGAGAGCCAGACACCCCTCACCCATCTTTTCCTCTTTGAGTGCCATTACACCAGTGTCTGTGCCCCCAACTTGGTCTGTTACTTTTTCTTCTTTGTGAGAACTGAGAGTCCACTAGTGAAAGTCCATCAGTCCACTAATGAAACTGGAAGCCCCATAGCAGCAGCGCCTTGTACATTTCTGTGGGCTTTTGCTTGCTTTTAATTGAAAAGGTGATGTGACAGCATTTGAGAAAATTTACGGAAAGATCCAAGACCTGCCACCACCCCTTGTGACCTCACTCCCCTCACCCAGGAGGGCTTTCACTTTATGTTTTTGATTCTCTTCCAGCACAGACATACTTTGTTGTTACACAGTTCCCAGGGCTAAGTCTTACCTGAAATCTACCAGGTAGCTGGAACACAGGTGGGGTCCAAGCCAGAGCTCAGTGGGTTCCCTTTTACATTTCACCTGATGCCTTTTAGAGATTTTGAAGCCTTGCTCTAGCAGTCTGATGCTGAGCAAGAAAGGACCTTGGCCCCATCCCAGAAGGTGAGAGGGCCTGGCCGTACTCCCCATAAGTGAAGCACTGTGGACAGCTGGCATCAGATGGGGCGCTGGGCCTCTTACCCTTTGGAAGTGTGGCCAGAGAGCCACAGCATGGGTAGCAAGTCTTAGGTTTAAACCAGCATTTCTTCAGGATATATTTACAGGGTTTTGTGACCACATGAGTTTAAGAAACTTTGGATTATACCAAGTATAAAAATGTTTCTTAACCACAATGCATTCACTTCTTTATTTATCTTAATGGAAATATATTTGATACACAATATTGGTTACATCAGTGATTCGACAATTATATACATTACTGAATCTCACCATGGTAAGTGTACTTCCCATTGGGCAACAAAAATAATTACTACAATATTATTGGCTGTATTCCCTAAGCTGTACTTTCATCCCTGTGACTAACTTATTTTATAATTGGGAGTTTATACTTCTTTGTCCCCTTCACCCATTCCCCCCCTCCCCTTGGCAATCACTACTCTAGTCTCTATGTTTATGAGTTTATGTCTCTTTTGTTTATTCATTTGTTCTGCTTTTAGATTCCACATATAAGTGAAATCATATAGTATTTGTCTTTCTCTGACTTTTTTCATTGAGCATAATACCCTCTAAATCCATCCATATTGTTGCAAATAGCAGGATTTCATTTTTTAAGGCTAAGTAATATTCCATTGTATATATGTACCATATTTTTTTATACATTCATCTATCAATGGATATTTCGATGGTTTCTGTATCTTGGCTATTCTAAATAATGCTTCAGTAAACATAGGAATGCATACATTTTTTTTATATTATTGATTTTGTTTTCTTTGGGTAAATTCCAAAAAGTAGAATTACTGAATCATATATTTGTATTTTTAGTTTTTTGAGAAACCTCCATACTGCTTTCTACAGTGGCTGCACCAATTCACATTCCCACCAACAGTGTATGAGGGTTCCCTTTTCTCCACATCCTCAACACTTGTTTCTTATTTTTTTGATACCAGCCATTCTGGCTTCTGTGAGTGCTATCTCCTTTTGGTTTTGATTTGCATTTCCCTGATGATTAGTGATACTGAGATCTTTTCTTGTATCTGTTGACTATCTATATATGTTCTTTAGAGAAATGTCTGTTCAGGTCCTGCCCATTTTTTGTCAGATTCTCTTGTGTGTGTGTGTTGAGCTATATGAGTTCTGTATATATCTGGGGTACTAGCTCCTTGTTGGATATATCATTTGCAAGTGTATCCCCCCATTCGGTAGGTTGTCTTTTCATTTTGTTAATGGTTTCCTTTGCTGTCCAGAAACTTTTTGGTTTGATGTAGTCCTGCTTGTTTATTTTTGTTTTTGTTTCCCATCCTGTGGAGACAAATTCAGAAAAAAATGCTCATGTTCAAGAGTTCACTGCCTATGTTTTCTCTTAGTAGTTTTATGGTTTCAGATCTTACATTTAAGGTCTTTAATCTATTTTGAGTTTTTGTGTATGGTGTAGGACAGTGATCCAGTTTCATTCTTTTACACGTAGCTGTCTAGTTTTCCCATGACCATTTATTGAAGAGACTGTCTTTTCCCTATTTTATATTCTTAACTCCTTTATCATATATTAATTGAACATATAAGCATGGGTTTATTTCTGGGTTCTCCATTCTATTCCATTGACCTGTGTGTCTGTTTTTGTGTCAGTACCGTATTGTTTTGGCTGCTATCGCTTTGTAGTATAGTTTGAAATCAGGGACTGTGATACCTCCAGCTTTGTTGTTTTTTCTCAAGATTGCAAGTCTATTGTGGTTCCATACAAATTTTAAGATTATTTACCCTAGTTCTGTGAAAAATGCCATTGGTATTTTGATAGAGATTGCATTGACTCTGGGTTGCTTTGGGTTGTATGGCCATTTTAACAGTATTAATTATCCCTATCCATGAGCATGGAATACCTTTCCTTTCTTTGTGTCTTAAAAGTTTTCAGAGTATAGGTCTTTTTTCACCTCTTTGGTTAGATCTATTCCTACATATTTTATTCTTTGTGATGAAGTTGTTGTCCTAATTTCTCTTTCTACTAACTTGTTATTTGTATATAGAAACAACAGGTTTCTGTGTATCAACTTTGTATCCTGTGACTTTACTGAATTGATCTTTTAATTCTAATAGTTTTTTGGTGGAGTCTTTAGGGTTTTCTGTATACAGTATCTTATCATCTGTAAATAGTGACAGTTTTACTTCTCCCTTACCAATTTGGATGCCTTATATTTCTTTTTCTTGTCTGATTGTTATGCCTAGGACTTCTGCTACTATGTTGAATAAAAATGGTGAGAGTGGGTATCCTTGTCTTTTCCCTGATCTTAGAGGAAAAACTTTCAACTTTTCACTATTGAATAAGATGTTAGCTATGGGTTTGTCATATATGGTCTTTATTATATTGAGAGATGTTCCCTCTATACACACTTGGTTGAGTTTTATCATGAATGGATGTTGAATTTTATCAGATGCTTTTTCAGCATTTGTTGAGATGATCATATGGTTTTTATCCTTTTATTAATGTGGTGTATCACATTGGTTGATTTGCAGGTATTGAACCATCCTTGTATTCCTGAAATAAATCCCAGGTGGTGGTGGTGAATGATCCATTTAATGTATTTTTTAATTCAGTTTGGTAATATTTTGTAGAGAATTTTTGCATCTGTGTTTATCAGGGATACTAGTCTGTAATTTTCTTTTTTTGTAATGTCTTCATCTTGTTTTGTTATCAGGGTGATGCTGGCCTCATAGAATAAAATTGTTAACTGAAGTGCTTTTAATATGTTAATATTTACTAGGAATCTCAAAGAAGGGACATTTTATAAATAATAATTATAGCTAGCATTTATTGTTTCTTTGTTGAATCTGTGAGCTGTATGTACTAAACTCTTCATATGCAGTATTTCAGTTGAACTCTATGGCAACTCTAGGAGGTGCATGCAAACATTCCCCATTTTAGAAACTGAGAAGCACTTGCCCATTGTCATAGCTAATTTGCAGTGAGTACAAAGTTTTGTGCTTGAGCTGACCGAATCCAGAACCTGTAGTCTTAACTAGTATATAGTACTCTTCTGGCAGGCAGCTTTGCTCAAACTTTTATTTGGAACTTTTCATTCCTATGAGATCTATGAGTACTTACAAGGACTCTAGTTAGAGAAATGCCAATGTAAACTTGGAAAGTGAAAACAAACTGCTAGGTGACATAAGGACACAGGTTTCTCTGGTTTCTCTTATGAACCCTTTTGGGTCTTAGTTCCTTGGAACCTCTGCACCTCCACATGTCTTTGTCTGTGTCACATTAGGATGGTATTACTGTCTATTCAGCAAGAGAGGCAGGCATGGAGCATCTGGCATAGAGAGACTAGGCCAGTGGTCCTCAAAGTTGGCTGCCTATTAGAATTCACTGAAGGAACATCAAAAATTACTGTGCCTCATTCTCAGGGATACCAGTGGGGTCTGGGTGGGGCCCAGGCATTAAAGATTTTTAAATGTTCCTTAATGCTCCTTGGTGATTCTTCTGCAGCCTAGATTGAGGGCTGTTGGTTTGGACACACTCCTTTGTGGTCCAGTTACCATATCATACCAAAGCAAGGAGAAGGGTTTCTTTTGAAAGTGAAATAACTAAACAGGTTTTGGTTGGTTGGTTGGTTTCCTTTTTCATGAATGAGTGGCCTGTGTTCTTTTTTTATTGGCCCTGTATCACTTTGTACCATGAATCTACTCCATGATCTATACTCCTGACCCTAATTTTGCACTGGCAACCACATACTGACCAGCCCTTTTGCAGAAATTTTAGATTGGTGAGAAAGAGGCTCAGACACCCTTCCTTCTGCTGAAAGAATTGGGTGGGTATCACTGCTCAGCACTGCATCCATGCTGTTGCTAGGGGAGCCACAGTAAGAAGTGTATTCTGGGTGGTGATGTTACTAACCACACACATACTTCTTACTGGGCTTACACTGTAAGTAATGGGTTCTGAAGGATGTTGCTGTCATTTACAATTGAGTTAGGTGAAACTGGGGGTAGAACTGGTTTTTGGCTTGGTAGTTGGGTAATTTAAGCTGTTATTTACTACTGTGTCTACAAAAAGCCTTCTTTAGGCATTTAGAAAAATATATGCCATTGTCAGAAAAGATAATAACTGTTTTAATCCCTAACTATAATGGTTTTTCCTAGTATTTTAATCTTTTCAAAGGCACAGAGCCTAGCCTACTCAAAGCATAATTCCAGGATTTCAAGATCACTGCTCTTTATCCAGTTCAAGATGGTGTGTCCCAGATTGATCAAAGGGTTTGTAATGGGATTGTTTCTGTTCGTTTCTTACAGTACAACAAACACCTCTTCGTGCACATTGGGCATGCCAACCATTCTTACAGTGACCCATTGCTCGAATCAGTGGACATTCGTCAGATTTATGACAAATTTCCTGAAAAGAAAGGTGGCTTAAAGGAACTGTTTGGAAAGGGCCCTCAAAATGCCTTCTTCCTCGTAAAATTCTGGGTGAGTAAGACATTGCTGTGATTTCGATGGTTTGTGTCTGAATGGTCGCTTTCTGTACGGGACTGTGGAGCAGCACAGCTGGCCCTGATTCACACTGACTGCACTGTCACGTCACCTGCAGGATTGAGCAGGGGGTGACAGACTCGCACCTGTAGGGCCGTCCTCAGGCTGGCCTTTCCACATGACGCACTCAGACAAACCTTGCTGCCCCTGCCAAAGGGAGAGACACACAGGCGGTCTCTGTGGGCTTCAGGGCTCTCTCATGCAGTGACAAGGCTTCAGAGATGGCTGGAGTCATGGAAAACACAGGACACTAGATCCTCTTTCTGTTTCCTCTCCAGTAAGCACAGCGACCTATAAATTCCACTGGGACGTAGGACCTGAGACAGAGATGGGGCTGGGATGAAGATAAAGTCGTGTGCTTCAAGATTTCCTAAGAATCAGAATGCAAAATGACTTTTGCCCATTATGTGTCTCATTTGTGCTCTAAAACAACAAAGACAGACTCCCGCAGCTTTTCGGGGTGGCTGCTGTCCCAGGCCCCTGAGAGGAGCTCTGCGTTCCTTCTCCACTAGTGAGGCTGCGGCCAGGGGCCTGCTGCGGCGGAGACATTAGGGCAGGCCTGTGTACACCGTGCGCATGTCAGGATTACACTCCGTGTCAGTAATTCTTTAGTCTTTATAAGAATAAAGAAACAAATCTCTTCAAATGTTTTGCTCCTTAGCATGGCATTAAGGGCCCTAAATGAGCTTATTCCAGCGTGTTTTCCTTGCTCGCCGCCCTGCGTCCTGCCTTAGAGTATGTCTACTGCACTTCTCCCCCTTTTCCTCCTCTCCCATCAGGCCAGCTCCTCCTTCCTGTGGCAAGGTGACCCCTTTCTCATAGCACTTGCTTACTCAGCAGATGACTGATTTTCCTTTTACTCCCGTTATACGCCATAGTTTATCAGTTCTCATGCTGTCTTAATTATTCAGATGTATGTCCTACTCCTCTCTGCCTCCAACTGGACTCAGCTGCTTCCGGGGGACCTCATTCCTAACAGGCTGCTGTTTATTGACTACCTGCTTTGGGCTGGGAACTGGGCCGAGGCTCCACATGCATTTCATCCAGTCTTCCCAGTGTTAAATGGAATTTGCCTCGTGTCCAACTGAGGAAACAGAGACTCAGAGATCCCAAAGGACGGGCTCCTTGTAGGGTGAGAACCTGGGGCTTGCAATCAGACAAGTTTGACTTTAGTGCCTCTGCTCTGTTTTCCTGGTTGCTTTACGTCCTCTGGACCCTGGTCGTGTGGTCTGTTTCCTGGGGACTCCCCGTATGTTCAATACTGTTAAGCAAGTGCCTTACACAGAAAAGCCCAACAAGTGGGGAAACCAATGGGTGAGTTAAGGAAAAATTCATGTTTTCAATTCTTTGAAGGGAAATTTACCTATTAAATTTAGTTTGTTTAATTTGTTTTATCCTCACATGGTAACTAAGTTTCATTTTTTTATGCTTTTGTATTGAATTTGGATTGTGAAAGTAGCCTTCTACCTGTATTAATGTTCTTCGGATGGGTCATACTTATGGATAACCTAAAGGAGCAGCTGCCACCTGGTGATTTGAGTGGTGGTTGTAGGTCAGTTATTACATGGTAACACAGCAGTTTTCCAGGTGTGGCCTGAGGAGCCGAAGGGGTCAGTCAGTATCCCTTCAATGGGCCCATAAGGTCAAAGCTATTTCCATCGTGACACTGAGACATTGTTTGCTTTGTGAATGCTGCTGGTATACACACTGGTGGCTCAAAAGCAATAAGGTAAAACTGCTGAAGCTTTAGCTCAGTCAGGCTGGAGTACACACACAGTTTTTTAAAAAAAACTAGTCACTCCAAGAATGTCCTTTATGAATTTTATTACATCTTGAACCGCAAGTATACATTGAAAATGAATTCAGTGAGCCTGCCTACAACATCAAGGAAAACACCTGACAATACTTGTTGCCAAAGATAAAATCTGAGCTTCCAAGTAAAAATAAGAATTTGGGAAAACTTGTATCTACCTCAGTGAACTTGACAGCTTATCAGTACTTTAAAAGACTTCTGATGAGATCCACGGTCAAATTAACAAATGTGATTTTTTTTGTGTGTGTGTGGAAGTATACCAATGGATTTTAATATAACTGAGTATGAAAAGTTCATTGATACAGTTTTAGATTCCACACAGCAGCTAACCTTGAAGAAAGTATCACTTGTCAAGTTTTGGTATAGTATCAAACAAAATTGACCACAATTATTTGAAGAGCCTATTCAATTACTCTTCCCTTTTCCAGTTACATATTTATGTGAGGCTAGATTTTCTTCCTCTACTGCAACCAAAGCAACATATTGTGACAAACTGAATGTAGAAGCAAGTATGAGAATCTTGGTATTTTCCATTAAGCCACATATTAAATAGATTTTCAAAATGGAGATTTGTAAAACAGCACTACCCTCCTTACTAATATTGCTTTTAAAAATAGAGGTATATCTGATTAAAGAAAGATGTATGTTAATGTGTAATGAGCTTATTACTACTTTTAAATTAGATGATATTTAAAATTTTTCTCAGTTTAAACTTCTAATACAGAAAACATAGATATAACCTACAAAAACAAAAGCTTTCTGAAGTTCATAATAAATTTTAAGAGTGGAAAGGAGTCCTGAGATCAAAAGTTTGAGAGTCACTACTGTCAAGGATATAAAAAGAGGCTGTTCTACCCAGATGAAAATTATTCAGAAATTATAGGATATGTTGAAAAGAAACCATTTTCAGTACTTGCAAATGAAACAGTATTGGTTTTTAATGATAATAAGATTTCTTATAATTAGCATGTTTTTGAATATAAAGTAGAATGGAAAGTGTATAGAAAGTTGTTTTTCTTTTTTCTTCCAAAATTTCCCCATTTTACTCAGGAGATAATTTTAATAAACACTTTTAGTGATGGGGTCCTTCAGTCAGGAATCCCCATATAATGAGGTCGAGATTGCAGACAGAGTATGATGGCTAGGAGATGTGCAAATTTAGAAATAGTTACTCTGAGATCAGATATTAGTTTACTCAATTGAGATTTGCAGAATGAAAATTGAGTACTTCTATGACTATTATAGAAGACACTACTCCTTCAGTCTAATTGTTATCAGTAGTTAACCTTTATAGAGAAATATAGTTGTCACTATGTTAAATGAAGAGAGGCAATTTGAATTAGGTCTTACAATTTGCTGCAATTTGAAATCTCATTGGCGCCCTCTCATGCCTCAGTAAGAATGAATTACACTCAGAATATCTATCCTTGCAGTAGGTGTTCCCAGTGGGTGTTTCTTAAGTAGATTTAACACAGCCTTTAAAATTTGCAGTTACTATATAGGTTGGTCATGGGGGTAGTAGTGAGGCATGGAGAATACAGTTAATGGTTCTGTAACATCTTACTACACTGATAGATAGTGACCACACTAGACAGGGTGAGGATTTAATAATATGGGTAACTGTTGAAACAATGTGTTGTATGTTTGAAACCAACATAAGATTGTGTATCAGTGATACTTTAATTTTTAAAAGTATGTATTTTTTTTTATTAGCAGTTTGCCTAGCAAATTGTCTTATTTTTGTGTGAATTCAGTACATTTCAACAGAGAACTTATACCCAGTCTCCTCCCTTTTTCCTCTTCCTCAAAGCGATTGAAGTCTTTGGGTTGTCAAAATCAGGCTGACTCTTAATTTGTTCATATAATTGTTCCTGAAATTCTGTTTTCAGAATGTCTGCCATGTCTAGCTGGGCACAGTCGGGCTATCCCAGGTCAGGAGTTTGCTATGGGAGAAACACTGAATGCACCACAAATACCTGCACTTGAACCCAAGCTACAGGCACCTCAGCCCTTTCAGTTGACACTTTGAGGTGAATAGGATGCTGCTGAGCCAAGTAGCAGTCACTCCACTGGTTTTAGGCTAGAACACCCTGCCTGGCACCCCAGGATTCAGACCCCAAAACACAAATGAATGGCAGAGCCAACGATGCCAGCAGAGTGCCCCTCTGTCCTGTCAGCCTCATACTCTCTCATTCCTTAATGGTGTGGGACACCAAACAGCCCCTGTGAATGACTGTTTATCTGGTGAGATCTTTTTTCTTTAACATCCTTGTCGAAGTATAATTTACACACCATAAAATTGGCTCATAGAATTCAATGATTTTTAGAAAAAGTTTACAGAATTGTGTAACTATCACTATAAGGAAATTTTTAGACTAATTCTTTGATTGCAAAAACATCCTGTCCCCATTTGCAGTCAACCACTGTTCCCACTCCCTGACCCAGATGACCACTAGTCTATTTTCTACCTGTAGAGATTTGCCTTTTCTGGTTATTGCCTGTAAATAGAATCCTTCAGTGTGTAGTTCTTTGCACCTCACTTCTTTCACTTCTTGTAAGTCTTGGAGGTGCACCTATGTTGTGGCATGCCGGTGGTCATCTCCTCTCTTGCTGAATCTGATCCCCTTATATGGATATATCACATTTTGCTTATCCATTCACTAGTTGATAGACTTGCGGACTGTTTCTACTTTAGGCTTTTATGAATAATGCTGCTACAAAGTCTTTATGGAAAAGTCATTGTGTGGACATAATCGTTTCATTTTTCTTGATATTTTTCCATAGGAGTAGAATTGCTGGGTCATATGGTAGCCTTGTGTTTAACTTAAGAAACTGCCAAACTGCTTTCCAAAGTGGCTGATGCCATTTTACATTCCCATCAGTGAGATGTTAGAGGTCAGTCACCACCTCCTTTGACCATTGTGTCTGCAGGTATGAGGGTGTGGAGAGATGACACTAAACGTTGTAAGGGAGCTGGTGAACGAAAGCACCACGACAAGCAACATGTGCTGCACAGTCAGGTGTGTGCAGGTGTGTGGAAGTGCTTTGCAACTGGGTCTTCACTTGCATGGGAAACGTAGGTGAGTGGAAACATTAGGCAAGACCAGGAGTCAGGATTTAGTTGTGTCAGCACAAGGGAGCAGCAGTGGTTTCACCAGTTTTTGAGCCAAGAGAGTATTAGGACTCGAGGATTCTGTTACAGTGACTTGTTCTGTATTTTGCCTTTCCTATTTTTATTCTTTACCTTTTCCTTTTCTTGACAGTCTCCTATTTATTTCCCTTCTCTTCCTTCTTGCCTACTAAAAGGGCAAGACTCACTCTTGCGCACCTGAATTCTACACCTTTAGGAACAAAGAGAGAAGTGATTTTGCAGGACTGGGAGGGGAGGGGCTCCTCTATTTTCAGCAGCATGCGAACGGGACGATTTCTGAGGTCCTCCTTTGAGCAAGGCATTGTGCCAGAGACAAGCACATAATTGGTATCATTTAATCCTTGTGAGGTACGTGCTATTATTCCCACTTTACATAGGAAGAAATTGAGTTGTGGAGAGGCAAAGTGACTACAGAGTCTTAAGACTAAGCAGTACCGGCTCTGCGGGCTCCACAATCCATGCCCTTTCCACTAAATTTGCGTGTGGCCTCTGCAGGGAGTGTGGCTCCATCATACAAACTCCTCCCCCGATTTCACTCTCACGGGAGCCACTGATGGTCACTGCAGTGAAGCAGCATAGGTTCTCTCTGAAGCCTTGTCATTATGGGATTCGCTGGTGTACATATACTTGGAAGCTAAGGTGACTAGACTACTGTGAGCAGGAAGTTAAGGTTGGACCCTAAGTCTCACTAGAAGGATCAGTACAACCTGTGAGCTGCCTTTGGGGGTAAAGGCAGCAGAGACTTTACATTATGATTACAAAGGCAACTCTGCCATGATCTTCTTGATGGTTTCAGAAGTATGTAATTTTTAATTCATTCCTAAATGAACCATGAAAATGACCTAATGTGATACATGTTTATGGAGTTTGAATAAAGACATGCATTCAAGCTGCTGCCCTGTTTTTTCTTCTTTATCAAGCACCCATCCCTGTAGCCATGTCATTATATCCTAATTACTACTTTAATGACTACATAATACTTTATTTACTGGATATATCATAACTAAACCATCCTTATCATTGGATATTGGTAATACAGCTTTTAGTATATATTTGACGGGGGGCGGGTATATAGGTGTACATGTGTTCATGTATGTGTGTAAATAGCCAAGTTGCCTGAAGTAGTCAAGCAGTGAGTGACTCTACCAGACATCGTCATCAGCCTTGCCTGGCAAAATTCTAAACAAAACAAAACAAAACAAAACAACTTTCTATTGTCACTTTTTTATTTTATTTATTTATTTTATTTTAATTTATTTTTTGTAGATAATTATTTTTTATTGAAGGATAGTTGACACACAGTATTACATTAGTTTCAGGCGTACAACACAGTGATTCAACATTTCTATACATGATAATTCTAGGTACCAGCTATCACCATACCAAGTTGTTACAATATTTTGACTATATTCCTTATGCTATACATTACATCCCGGTTACTTATTTATTTTACAATTGGAAGTGTGTACTTTTTTTTTTTTTTTTTTTGTGAGGGCATCTCTCATATTTATTGATCAAATGATTGTTAACAACAATAAAATTCTGTATAGGGGAGTCAGTGCTCAATGCACAATCATTAATCCACCCCAAGCCTAATTTTCGTCAGTCTGCAATCTTCTGAAGCATAACGAACAAGTTCTTACATGGAGAACAAATTCTTACATAGTGAATAAGTTACATGGTGAACAGTACAAGGGCAGTCATCACAGAAACTTTTGGTTTTGCTCATGCATTATGAACTCTAAACAGTCAGTTCAAATATGAATACTCATTTGATTTTTATACTTGATTTATATGTGGATACCACATTTCTCTCTTTATTATTATTATTTTTAATAAAATGCTGAAGTGGTAGGTAGATACAAGATAAAGGTAGAAAACATAGTTTAGTGTTGTAAGAGAGCAAATGTAGATGATGAGGTGTGTGCCTGTAGACTATGTGTTAATCCAAGCTAGACAAGGGCAATAAAACATCCACGTATGCAGAAGATTTCTTTCAGAACAGGGGGGGTGAGGTTCTAAGCCTCGCCTCTGTTGATCCCCAATTTCTCACCTGATGGCCCCCCTGCGACTGTGCCTGTCTTAGGTTCTTCCTCCCTTGAGGAATCTTACCCGTCTCTGGCTAACCAGTCATCTTCCAGGGCCATACAGGGAAATGTAAAGTTGGTAAGTGAGAGAGAAGCCTTATTGTTTGAAAAGGTTAGCTTTTTACTTCTTTGGATATTAATGCCCTGTGGCTTCTATGCCCAGCATTTGTCTTGAGGTATCTTTACCACTTGGAAGAATTATGATACTTGGTAAATTTGATATGAGGCACGAATTCTATTTAAGGGTTGTAATTAGGAAGGAAGAAGAAAAGCTATAGAAGTAGCAGGAAGAAGAAAACATGGGAAGATTGATTATTTCTTTGACATATCTTCTTGTAGAGTAACTTCAGCATCTATAGGTTTTAAACTACTAATTAAATTGGGCACACACTTTAACATAATGGGAATATAGTTACATAACCAAAGCATACCTGTAATTACCACCCATCTCCAGTGAAACCAAGAAAACCAGTTAGGCACCTTAGGCATTTGTGAAAACTTATCTATGATATGGTGGATATTGTCCAACTGAGCTTGAATAGTCTGAGAGAAATCAGACAAATTAAAACAACCCATTCCTGGGGACTGTTCACATCCCATGTGTTCTTTTAACAGTAAATAGTCTGTAGTTGTAAGATTTTGGAGTGCTACAATTTGCACTTCTCCTAATTCTTGGTTGAGTTCCAACAGTATAGATCCAGTCAAATTTGTTGTTTTACTGTATGCACAGGCCAGCTTAGATATCTCCTTCCTCATTCCCATGGCAGGTCCAGGAACTGGTGGGATGAGTGCATCTACAGCTGTAGCAGTGCATGGATCTTTGTTAGGGTTTTTTGATGATCATCTTCTGGCATGAGTCTTCCAGAGAGTGCTGCTGTTGGAAGTTCTTTTTCATATCGTATCTTAGTTCATTTTCGGGGTAGCCAAATTAGGCTTTGATCCTCTGTATAAACACAAACATACCCTTTGCCTACACTTTTATATGGCCTTTATACCCTTGTGTAGAACTCATTGGAGGTTACCAAACAGGAACTGCCTTTTTTTTTTTTTTTTTTTTGGTATCATTAATCTACACTTACATGACAAATATTATGTTTACTAGGCTCTCCCCTATACCAGGTCCTCCCTATAAACCCCTTTACAGTCACTGTCCATCAGCATAGCAAAATGTTGTAGAATCACTACTTGCCTTCTCTGTGTTGTACAGCCCTCCCCTTTCTCCCACCCCCCCATGTATGCTAATCTTAATACCCCCCTTCTTCTTCGCCCCCCGTATCCCTCCCTACCCACTCATCCTCCCCAGTCCCTTTCCCTTTGGTACCTGTTAGTCTATTCTTGAGTTCTGTGATTCTGCTGCTGTTTTGTTCCTTCAGTTTTTCCTTTGTACTTATATTCCACAGATGAGTGAAATCATTTGGTATTTCTCTTTCTCCACTTGGCTTGTTTCACTGAGCATAATACCCTCCAGCTCCATCCATGTTGCTGCAAATGGTGGGATTTGCCCTTTTCTTATGGCTGAGTAGTATTCCATTGTGTATATATACCACATCTTCTTTATCCATTCATCTATCGATGGACATTTAGGTTGCTTCCAATTCTTGGCTATTGTAAATAGTGCTGCGATAAACATAGGGGTGCATTGGTCTTTCTCAAACTTGATTGCTGCATTCTTAGGGTAAATTCCTAGGAGTGCAATTTCTGGGTCAAATGGTAAGTCTGTTTTGAGCATTTTGATGTACCTCCATACTGCTTTCCACAATGGTTGAACTAATTTACATTCCCACCAGCAGTGTAGGAGGGTTGCCTTTTCTCCACAGCTTCACCAACATTTGTTGTTGTTTGTCTTTTGGATGGCAGCCATCTTTACTGGTGTGAGGTGATACCTCATTGTAGTTTTAATTTGCATTTCTCTGATAATTAGCGATGTGGAGCATCTTTTCATGTGTCTGTTGGCCATCTGTATTTCTTTTTTGGAGAACTGTCTGTTCAGTTCCTCTGCCCATTTTTTAATTGGGTTATTTGTTTTTTGTTTGTTGAGGCGTGTGCGCTCTTTATATATTCTGGATGTCAAGCCTTTATCGGATGTGTCATTTTCAAATATATTCTCCCATACTGTAGGGATCCTTTTTGTTCTATTGATGGTGTCTTTTGCTGTAAAGAAGCTTTTCAGCTTAATATAGTCCCACTTACTCATTTTTGCTGTTGTTTTCCTTGCCCGGGGAGATATGTTCAAGAAGAGGTCACTCATGTTTATGTCTAAGAGGTTTGTGCCTATGTTTTCTTCCAAGAGTTTAATGGTTTCATGACTTACATTCAGGTCTTTGATCCATTTTGAGTTTACTTTTGTATATGGGGTTAGACGATGGTCCAGTTTCATTCTCCTACATGTAGCCGTCCAGTTTTGCCAGCTCCATCTGTTGAAGAGACTGTCATTTCGCCATTGTATGTCCATGGTTCCTTTATCAAATATTAATTGACCATATATGTCTGGATTAATGTCTGGATTCTCTAGTCTGTTCCATTGGTCTGTGGCTCTGTTCTTGTGCCAGTACCAAATTGTCTTGATTACTATGGCTTTATAGTAGAGCTTGAAGTTGGGGAGTGAGATCCCCCCTACTTTATTCTTCTTTCTCAGGATTGCTTTGGCTATCCGGGGTCTTTGGTGTTTCCATATGAATTTTTGAATTATTTGTTCCAGTTCATTGAAGAATGTTGCTGGTAGTTTCATAGGGATTGCATCAAATCTGTATATTGCTTTGGGCAGGATGGCCATTTTGACGATATTAATTCTTCCTAGCCACAAGCATGGGATGCGTTTCCATCTGTTAGTGTCCCCTTTAATTTGTCTTAAGAGTGACTTGTAGTTTTCAGAATATAAGTCTTTCACTTCTTTGGTTAGGTTTATTCCTAGGCATTTTATTTTTTTTGACGCAATTGTGAATGGAGTTGTTTTCCTGATTTCTCCTTCTGTTGGTTCATTGTTAGTGTATAGGAAAGCCACAGATTTCTGTGTGTTGATTTTGTATCCTGCAACTTTGCTGTATTCCGATATCAGTTCTAGTAGTTTTGGGGTGGAGTCTTTAGGGGTTTTTATGTACAGTATCATGTCATCTGCAAATAGTGACAGTTTAAGTTCTTCTTTACCAATCTGGATTCCTTGTATTTCTTTGTTTTGTCTGATTGCCGTGGCTAGGACCTCCAGTACTCTGTTAAATAACAGTGGGGAGAGTGGGCATCCCTGTCTTAAGACAAGGGATCTCAGAGGAAAAGCTTTCAGCTTCTCGCTGTTCAATATAATGTTGGCTGTGGGTTTATCATAGATGGCCTTTATTATGTTGAGGTACTTGCCCTCTATTCCCATTTTGCTGAGAGTTTTTATCATGAATGGATGTTGAACTTTGTCAAGTGCTTTTTCAGCATCTATGGAGATGATCATGTGGTTTTTCTTTCTTTTTGTTGATGTGGTGGATGATGTTGATGGACTTTTGAATGTTGTATCATCCTTGCATCCCTGGGATGAATCCCACTTGGTCGTGGTGTATGATCCTTTTGATGTATTTTTGAATTCGGTTTGCTAATATTTTGTTGAGTATTTTTGCATCTACGTTCATCAGGGATATTGATCTGTAGTTTTCTTTTTTGGTGGGGTCTTTGCCTGGTTTTGGTATTAGGGTGATGTTGGCTTCATAGAATGAGTTTGGGAGTATTCCCTCCTCTTCTATTTTTTGGAAAACTTTAAGGAGAATGGGTATTATGTCTTCTCTGTATGTCTGATAAAATTCTGAGGTAAATCCATCTGGCCCGGGGGTTTTGTTCTTTGGTAGTTTTTTAAATTACTACTTCTGTTTCGTTGCTGGTAATTGGTCTGTTTAGATTTTCTGTTTCTTTCTGGGTCAGTCTTGGAAGGTTGTATTTTTCTAGGAAGCTGTCCATTTCTCCTAGGTTTCCCAGCTTGTTGGCATATAGGTTTTCATAGTACTCTCTAATAATTCTTTGTATTTCTGTGGGGTCCGTCGTGATTTTTCCTTTCTCATTCCTGATTCTGTTGATGTGTGTTGACTCTCTTTTCCTCTTAATAAGTCTGGCTAGAGGCTTATCTGTTTTGTTTATTTTCTCGAAGAACCAGCTCTCGGTTTCATTGATTTTTGCTATTGTTTTATTCTTCTCAATTTTATTTATTGCTTCTCTGATCTTTATTATGTCCCTCCTTCTGCTGACCTTAGGCCTCATTTGTTCTTCTTTTTCCAATTTCGATAATTGTGACATTAAACCATTCATTTGGGATTGTTCTTCCTTCTTTAAATATGCCTGGATTGCTATATACTTTCCTCTTAAGACTGCTTTTGCTGTGTCCCACAGTAGTTGGGGTTTGTGTTGTTGTTGTCATTTGTTTCCATATATTGCTGGATCTCCATTTTGATTTGGTCATTGATACATTGATTATTTAGGAGCGTGTTGTTAAGCCTCCATGTGTTTGTGAGCCTCTTTGCTTTCTTTGTACAGTTTATTTCTAGTTTTATGCCTTTGTGGTCTGAAAAGTTGGTTGGTAGGATTTCAGTATTTTGAAATTTACTGAGGCTCTTTTTGTGGCCTAGTATGTGGTCTATTCTGGAGAATGTTCCATGTGCACTTGAGAAGAATGTGTATCCTGTTGCTTTTGGATGTAGAGTTCTATAGATGTCTATTAGGTCCATCTGCTCTACTGTGTTGTTCAGTGCTTCTGTGTCCTTACTTATTTTCTGCCCGGTGGGTCTATCCTTTGGGGTGAGTGGTGTGTTGAAGTCTCCTAGAATGAATGCATTGCAGTCTATTTCCCCCTTTAGTTCTGTTAGTATTTGTTTCACATATGCTGGTGCTCCTGTGTTGGGTGCATATATATTTAGAATGGTTATATCCTCTTGATGGACTGAGCCCTTTATCATTATGTAGTGTCCTTCTTTATCTCTTTTTACTTTCTTTGTTTTGAAGTCTGTTTTGTCTGATATTAGTACTGCAACCCCTGCTTTCTTCTCGCTGTTGTTTGCCTGAGATATGTTTTTCCATCCCTTGACTTTTAGTCTGTACATGTTTTTGGTTTGAGTTGAGTTTCTTGTAAGCAGCATATAGATGGGTCTTGCTTTTTTATCCATTCTGTTACTCTGTGTCTTTTGATTGGTGCATTCAACCCATTAACATTAAGGGTAACTATTGAAAGATATGTACTTATTGCCATTGCAGGCTTTAAATTCGTGGTTACCAAACGTTCAAGGTTAGCCTCTTTAGTATCTTACTGCCTAACTTAGCTCGTTTATTGAGCTGTTATATACACTGTCTGGAGATTCTTTTCTTCTCTCCCTTCTTATTCCTCCTCCTCCGTTCTTCATATGTTGGGTGTTTTGTTCTGTGCTCTTTCTAGGAGTGCTCCCATCTAGAGCAGTACTTGTAAGATGTCCTGTAGAGGTGGTTTGTGGGAAGCAAATTCCCTCAGCTTTTGTTTGTCTGGGAATTGTTTAATCCCACCATCATATTTAAATGATAGTCGTGCTAGATACAGTATCCTTGGTTCAAGACCCTTCTGTTTCATTGCATTAAATATATCATGCCATTCTCTTCTGGCCTGTAGGGTTTCTGTTGAGAAGTCTGATGTTAGCCTGATGGGTTTTCCTTTATAGGTGACCTTTTTCTCTCTAGCTGCATTTAAAACTCTTTCCTTGTCCTTGATCTTTGCCATTTTAATTATTATGTGTCTTGGTGTTGTCCTCCTTGGATCCTTTCTGTTGGGGGTTCTTTGTATTTCTGTGGTCTGTTCGATTATTTCCTCCCCCAGTTTGGGGAAGTTTTCAGCAATTATTTTTTCCAAGATACTTTCCATCCCTTTTCCTCTCTCTTCTTCGTCTGGTACCCCTATAATATGGATATTGTTCCTTTCTGGATTGGTCACACAGTTCTCTTAATAGTGTTTCATTCCTGTAGATCCTTTTATCTCTCCCTATGTCAGCTTCTATGCGTTCCTGTTCTCTGGTTTCAATTCCATCAATGGCCTCTTGCATTCTATCCATTCTGCTTATAAACCCTTCCAGAGTTTGTTTCATTTCTGCGATCTCCTTTCTGGCATCTGTGATCTCCCTCCGGACTTCATCCCATATCTCTTGCGTATTTCTCTGCATCTCTGTCAGCATGTTTATGATTCTTATTTTGAATTCTTTGTCAGGAAGACTGGTTAGGTCTGTCTCCTTCTCTGGTGTTGTCTCTGTGATCTTTGTCTACCTGTAGCTTTGCCTTTTCATGGTGATAGGAATAATTTGCAGAGCTGGGATGAGTGACGGCTGGAAGGACTTCCTTTCTTGTTGGTTTGTGGCCCTCCTCTCCTGGGAGAACAGCGACCTCTAGTGGCTTGTGCTGGGCGGCTGCATGCAGATAGGGTTTCTGCTTCCTGCCCCGCTGCTATGGAGTTAATCTCCGCTGTTGCTGTGGGCGTGGCCTGGCTCGGGCAGCTTCTCCAAAGTGGTGGAGTCGCCTTGGAGCAGGAGTGGCCGGGAGGCTATTTATCTCCGTAAGGGGCCTCACTGCTCCCTGCAGCCCAGGGGTTAGGGTGCCCAGAGATCCCCGGATTCCCTACCTCTGGATTAAGTGACCCGCCCTGCCCCTTTAAGACTTCCAAAAAGCACCTGCCAAAACAAAACAACGACCACCAAAAAAAATTAATTAATTAATTAAAAATTAAAAAAAATAAAAAAATAAGTAATTAAATAAAAAATGGCCGCTCGTTTTTCTTTATTCTGTGGCGCCAGCCTCAGGCATATGCTCACCGGTCGTGCTGCCCTGTTTCCCTAGTATTGGGGTCCCTATCCCTTTAAGACTTCCAAAAAGCGCTCACCAAAACAAAACAGAAAAAAATAAAATAAAAAATGGCCGCTCGCTTTTCTTATGTCCTCCTGCGCCAGGCCTCTGGTGCCCTCTCACCGTTCTTGCTGCCCTATTTCCCTAGTATCCAGGGACCCGCACATGCACTGTGTCTGCGCTCTGGCCCGGATGGCTGGGGCTGGGTGTTCGGCAGCCCTGGGCTCCGTCTCCCTCCCGCTCTGCCTATTCTTCTCCCGCCAGGAGCTGGGGGTAGGGGCGCTTGGCTCCCTCCGGGCCGGGGCTTGTATCTTACCCCCTTTACGAGACACTGGGTTCTCACAGGTGTGGATGTGGTCTGGATGTTGTCCTGTGTCCTCTGGTCTTTATTCTAGGAAGAGTTGTCTTTGTTATATTTTCATAGATATATGTGGTTTTGGGAGGAGATTTCCGCTGCTCTCCTCACGGCGCCATCTTGGCTCCACCCCTGTCTGTTGTCACTTTTTAAAACTCTCCTCATCAGCAGTTATTTTTTCTTTCTATTCTAGTCCTTCTTCATTGGATATATACTTGTTTCCATTTCAACAGTCCTCGAAGTGGGGTGCTTCTTACATTTGGCATCATAAGTGCATTGCCCACCCCTGTGTGTAAGCATGAGTTGTGATGGAGTTATTATTGCCTGCCCTTTCTGACCCTAGCCAGTGTAGAAGGCATCTCACCATCTCCTTGTCACCTCACACCTTAGTTATTTGCACTGGTAGTACTGTATACCACCGATTCAAATTTTGGCTTAAATTTGAATCTTAATTAAAATATTTTGGAAAAACTAGTTTGAAATTGCTACTGTGATTAAGGAGTGTAGAACCAGATATATGATAAGTGAGACCAACATTTTGCACTGGCAGAAAACCATACTACAATTTTCCCTTATAAAACAATGATCAGGTGCTGTTTTAGGCTCTAAGAAAGGAAGATGTCCACCCACAGGTAGATAGAGCTGTACTTTATTTCTGCATTGAGATTCTTATAGGTGGGGTGCCACTTACCTGGTAGACAGTGCAGCTGATTTAAGATGAAATACCAGTTTTCCTGGAATTGATCATAGAATACCCAAAGCTAAAAGAAGTTGGTATGATTCAGTCATATATCCTAAAAGACAAAAACCCAAGGACTGCTTGGGGCTGACTTTCAAGAGAAGTTCATTTCCAGCCACATGTAGTTTACTGAGAGAAATGAAATTATGTATTTAACTAAATAAGAAATGCAGTGAAACTAGTAGTTTTGGAGAGGCCTCAAAATTCTTTCTGCTTTAACAGTGTCAAACCTGAGGGCACTGGTTCAGAGAAAGCCACATGCTGTTAACATGTTACAAGCCTTAGAGCCAAAAACTATCAGAAGAATCGTTAGTAAAAGGAAGGCTTAGTCTCAAACTCTGATTGCAATAATAAAAAAGAAAATACAAAAATGAAACTGTATCCCATTGTTAAAATTTTTTTTATTTAATAGTTTTTAAAAATTAAATCATTATTTAATTAGTGGTATATTAGAACTCAGGAAATGTGTTACTCTATGGTTATTAATAATGTTTTGCTTTTTAAAATACTTGGAATTCTAATCATTCCGTGTAAATAATATATTGTTATTCAGCTTTCTTAGCCTGTTTTTTATAAGGGAAGAAAAAAAAGGCTGGTTTTACTAATCAGAGCAGATGTGAGAAGATTTTATGAAACAGAAAGGGAAAGCGAGTTATCTGGAAAGAGGGCAGCCTTTCGAAGATGCTTTTGTCTTGATAGGAATGAAATCACTGTCATTGGTCAAAATGACCGGGAGTATAACTAAAACAACTGGGCTTATTTAAGAAGAAGAAACCCAGCACACATGTAAACCGTCCGAGTGGACCCCCTCTGGAGTTGCAGCCTGTTTCTAATTAGATTCTGTGTGATTTAGATTGGAATTGTAGGCTTGAGTCTATCATTTGGAACCAAATGTCCCTGTTGCTATTCATGGAAAAGGAAGTTAGCAAAATAGAATAATTTGCTCCCCACATGTTATCAGTAAGGACAGGGCCTTTTAGTTCAAGTTTTCCATTTCTCTCCACTTCTGTTGCATCTTAAAATGGTATTAAGTTCTCACATTATGTGACAATACTAAGTTATGAATGTTGTAAGTGGAAGGAAGAAGAGCAAGAAATAGCACCCATATTCAGAGGTACTTCTGGGGCTAACATCATAAATACTCTTTAGGTAGACTGTGATTATGTGATTATCTTCATTGAGGGTCTGGTTTTTGGAAAATCATCTCTTGATAGTCACGTTCTGGTATTTCACATAGAAGGTTAGCGGAGTCTGTAAACTTGCACATATGCCCATTCTGGTTTGATTTCATTGAAAAATATCTGGAGCTTGTTAGCACTTTGCTCTGACTACTGTCTATTACTGCTTCCTTCCTGTTTTCCCAGGCCTATGTCCCAAAACTTCTCTGTGGGTCTCCCCCAGGGAGCTTCTGTTTATCACACAGCAGCGCAATGTATATAGCAGATGTGCAGCAGGTGTTTCCTTCCTAATTCCTTGGCTGAAAAACTACTTTATTCAGTATACTGAGAGAAATTGCCATACATCAATTTCTATAATATAGAAATTGCTGTAACATAACTGCCACTTAGCTAGTGCTGATTCACTCGCAGATGGAGTAGGCATCTGACAGTATGTCGAGTAATCATTCTCAAGGAGTTTACTGAAGGCAGAGGGGCAGGAAACCTCAAAAGATTCATATGAAGGCTTTTCCAGGCTATCTCTGGAATTGTTAGGTTCTTATAGAAATAGTTTAATCATTTGCTTTAGTAATAAATATACACATCACAAATGAGTCACTCAGCAAATGTTCACTGAATTCTTTGCTCCTGGTGAGCTGGGGAAACATGTATGAGTAAGTTACAGGCAGATCGTGCGGTCGGTTATGGGATGGCAGACACACAGGCAGATAAATGACAGTACCATGGGATAGGAGCTGTAAAGGAAAAGAGGAGGCACAGAGGTAGGAAGGAACCCTTTTTGCTTGAGAACATTCTGGAAGGTCCCACAAAGACATGACATTTGAGCTGAATCTTGAAAGAATTTGGGCAGTGAAAGGAGAGTGGGAAGGAGTATTCAGGGAAATGAATACCTGTTCAGAGACAAGAAATCCTACTGGGAAGTGGCAGAGAGCCTCTGGGACTGCTGGGCCTTGCACAACTTATAAAATGGCTAAGAGCTGGAGTTCAAAACATTGATCCCTGTGGCTGTCACTTTATTTAAAAGACTCTAAATTCCCTGAAAACATAAGGCAGAACAGGACAGCTAGGAAAATGGGGGCAGACACTTCCTCTCGTCTCCCTCAATCTCTCAACTTCAGTCATACTACAGATACTTTTTTTTTAACCTTTAATCTTCAGAACATCTAGTCAGAATCTAAATTGGGAGTTCCCTTAACCTCATGGGAAAATCCCTCTGACAGCTGTTCCTCTCATGCTTTCTGTCCTGGGTCATTTGGCTCCGTGGTTGCTAACAAAGCCAAGGTCAGGGGCCGTCCCTTCCTGCCTGGAACTGTTTAACTGTTCCCTGCCGTGGTTACAGGCTGCGATGCTAAGCCTCCGCCCTCCCTAGCTTGCTGACCAGAGGTCCCGGGGAAAGCACGCACGTGGTGCGCCTGCACTTCCAGCGTTTGCCTGTTGGTGGAGCACTCTGAGCTTCTCTGGAGCTATACCCCAAGAAACACTTGAAGGGATTGAAGCGGTACAGTCAGGGTGACTGCTTATTTCCAGACCCAGTTTGGCAAGGAGTGAGTGGATTATCCAGACATAGTCATAAACCCCTCAGAGATTTGGGTCTGTGGTCTGAAATTGGATCTAAACTCTTGATAGAAGAGTGTGAAATCGCTTCTCTCTGCAGGTAGGGATCTAAGGTACATCCTACCCATCCACCCCCATTTTAATGTACTTTTTATGTTACAAAAGCAATATGAACTTATTATAAATTGTCCAAGCAGTTCAAAAAGACTACAGAAGAAAAAGGGAGATCCCCCTCAACCGGGTATCCTCCCGGGCTTTTTATATGCATGCAAAAGCTGTACATCATTTATTTTTACTAAAAAAAGAATTATGCTCCATGTATTATTTGTCAACTGTATTTTTTTTTCCTACTTAAAATATCTTGAGCAGAAGATGTGGTCTTACAGCAATGAGAATTTGAGGGTAGGTTCCAATTTTTGTTATTCCTTCTGGTAAAGGTGATTTGTCAAGTAGAATTGCCAGATTTGGCAAATAAAATACAGGCCACCAATTACATTTGAATTTCAGGGAAGCAACATACACATTTTTAGTGTGCATATGTCCCATGCAACCTTTGGGGCATATGGGTACTACAAAAGTACGTTGTCTAAAAGTCAAACTGAACTGGGTGTCCTGTATTTTATTTGCAGCTCTTCACTTGTTAGTTAAGTGATTTGTTGTTCTGTGTCTAAGACTTTTCTTGCACAGAAACTCCACATCAGAAAAAGGTCCTGTTTCCTGGTTTGGAAAGGGTGGTCTTGGCCTGGAGTTTCCACACCCGATGGATGTGGTGTGTGAAGGTGTCTGAAGTACTCAGCTGGGCACCCAGTTCTCATTGGCTGCGTCCACTCACTGGGAAGACCTGGCCCGTGCAGCTATTCTGTACTTGGGGTGGAGACCTTGGCTCTTCTGTCCCTGCTACTGTGTGAAGTCACCTGTGGCAGTTACCTGAAGCTGTGGGGGTGATATTAATTGGATTTTTTTAACAAATGCTAATATTTGTTGGAATTTGCAATACAAAATGCCAGCTTTTCAGGCAGTGCATATTGTAATTAAATCAAGCTTTTCAGATTCTTTGAAGTACTAAATGTTTATGATTCAAAGAGGATGCCAGTCTGCACAATAAAGGAGCTTTTGGTAGTATTTGAACAAATATTCTATTTTTTAGATGTAAATATATGCCATAATTAGTGGGAAGTAACTTGAGGAATGGGGGCTGAGTTTATCCCTATTATTATTATTTAAAACGGCCGTGGCAGCAGGAGAACTACAGCTGCTGTCTGCTTGTGTTGGGCTGGGGCACAATGGCCTGGAGAGAATGTGATCAAAGACTCGCTTCCCTACAGGCAGCTCCATCCCTCTCCCCAAATGCAGGGCGAGTTGCAGGAAGTTGTCCTGAGGTCATCCCAGCTTCCCCTACCCCAAGCCTCCAGATGCCAGAGGGAGCTGGCTTCAGGGGTCTTTGCCAGGGGCAGATGCATGCAAATGAGTCAGGCGGTGGGTTTGGGAGCAGCCAGCTTCCTCCACACCCTTCTGCCAGCACTGCCTCCTGGGGCACGGCTGCCTAAGGGCTCGGGGCCTGGCAAAGTGTGATTGTCCTTTGGCGCCTGTGGGAGCAGCTGCGAGGCCCATGTGGTACCCTGCTTGGCCGAGCCTCACCATGTGGCAGGCCTGGACAGCCGCCCACAACAGGGCCCAGCTCCCAGTGCTGCCTGCCAAGAAGCCAGATGCTGCCATTGGAAAAAATTGCTTCACAATTTGAAATCTTGGTCCTTTGATCATTGCTCAGAGAGGATGAAGAGGAGAGGTTCAAAGTGGTGGTTTGAAAATGCCAGCGTCTCCTTGCATCCATCAGTGCCTATTATACTGTCTCTTGTCAGGGACAATCCTCTTGATGTTTTCATTTTTGCAACCAAGTAATTCCTGCTCAGCCTTCCCAATCCCTCAGGGTAGAAAGGAGAAGTGGGTGGAAGGGAGTATACAGCAGCCTGCTCTTTTCTGACCTGGTACCCCTGGCCTTGCCCCTGTCTTGGGGTGATCTACTTCCTCTTTGTTCCAGCAGGCTTTTTCCTCTGGAGCCAGTGACAGTGTAGTTGTCATCAGCCAAATGCTGTCTCTGCATGAGCTGCACAATTCATTCTTCACTTGGCAGCCAAAGTGCTTCATTCCCTGTCCTTAAGGCAAATGGAACCAGGTTTCCAGAAGCATGACGTTTTTCAGAGACAATCCCCTGGCTCAGCCCTTCTCTCAGAGGACTCTGGATCCTGCATAACTGGGCTGGGCCTTGTTTTCCTCACCCATGAAATGGGAAGGATCGTTCTTTGAAGAATATTGCATTAAAAATTTTTTTTAAATTTCAAAGACAAGACATGAAGTGAAACAGTGGAACACATCAGTGAATACTTGAGAGGTAACAGGAGAAAGCAGCCCAAAGGCTTGTCTGGTGACTTTATTGTTTCTGTGTGAGTAACATAATGAATGTAAGAGAAGATTGTTTGGGGAAGAATTTGGGGACATACGATGTTTAATGTTTTTGTCTTCAACCAGCTCTCTCTGCCTGGCTTGTGACCTACTTCTACTTTGACCTTATATTTCTTATTTTCTGGGACTTGGCCACAAGTAAACACTGAAATCTTTCATTCATTCAACACATACTTACTCATTACATTTTTATTTTCAGAAAGAATTGTATAACATCTCATCATATCTTTGTGGGAAAGATGGTAATTTTGTACCTGTTGAGCTGTCAGAGCCAAAATATAAGACTTGTCATAAACTCCCAAATCACAAAAAGTACTTATTTTCTGTTTGGAAAAAGCCATTGTTGCATCTGTGCTGTACCTCTGATAAGTGCGGATTAGGGCTCAGACTGGCTTGATGGGAACAATTTTGATTTTGTTTTTTGATTATGAACCACCGTCTAGACTGGGTCCCATCTATGCAGATGTGATATGAGGATCTGACTTTATCTCTGTCCTGGTTTGTATTTTAACTCAGAATTAATAGGCGTGATTATCAATGTTATCAAGGGCTGTCACTGGTGCCACACATGACAGCATACATATAAGTTCCATATGCATTCTCTGTCCAGGTCACCGTGGTGGCCTTTGGATGCAGGTGTTCTCTGTGGCTCAAAATGAGGACAGTGAGAATGGAGGGAAGGGACTTCTGTCCATGCTGTCAGTTAGCGGTCTGAGATGAGATAATGACAGACCGAGAGTCAGAATCTGCAGATATCTGGGCTAGATGGCAGGGAAGTCTGAAATGTAGAATTTAAATCCTAGGGAGCAGATAGGACATGAAGAACCTTGTGGGGGACAAGGGGAAAAGGAAAGGGGAGATTATGGGGGAAATGGAAGAGAACTGTGAAGTGTCTTACAGAAGTGTTCTTAGTCCTGCCGAGTTCTGGGTAGATGTCACCAGGGAAGCCAGTTGCAACTGAACTGAATGGGTGTGGTAGACAGAATCGTGTCCCAAGTCCTTCTCTGTGGTGTTTGTGAAGATGTTAGATTGCACAGAAAACAGAATTGAGGTTGCTCATCAGCAGAGAGGGAGTATATTTGGTATCTGAATGGGCCCAGTGTAGTCACAAGCTTCCTTAAAAGGGGAAGAGGGAGACAAAAGAAGCAATCTAGAGAGATGGCAGCTGGCAGTGTGAGAGAGGGACTCAGCCTCCTGTTGCTGGGTTTGAAAATGGGGGCAGGGTTAAGAGACAAGGAATGTGGGTGGCCTCCAGAAACTGGAAGGGGCAAGGAAGCAGTTCCTTTCTGGGAACACAGCTCTGCCAATTCCTTGATCTTATCCTGCTGAGACCCATGTCAGATGTCTGACCTCCAGAGGTTCCAGATCATAAATTTCTGTTGTTTTAAGCCACTAAATGTGTGTTAGTTTGTTAAAGCAGCAATAAAAAAAACTAATAGGAAAAAGAACTAACAATTCGGTCTGTGCAGCACACAGTATTGTATGAAAGTAATGATTTTCCTGTATCTCAAAGGCACTAAGCCAGAAGGCAGTGCAGGTCAGGATGCTGTGAAAGGATTTTTGCATGGATTCATAGGAGAAAAAGTTGTCCTTTGAACCCAGGTCATATGTAGGGTCTCTTCTAGGACAAAATCGGCAAGACTCCTTAGAAAGGCCAGTTGCCTGGACTTGCCCTCCCCAGCCACATTTGCAAGTTTTGTTTTGTTAACACTTGAGAATCAGGCCCATGATCAACTATTTTAGGCTGGCTTGTCCCCAAAGGCTAGGATATGGTTTGAATTTGGAATTTGTTGGGAAGATAGGCTTGCTAGGTTTTAGCTGTCTCTTGGATTTTTATGTATATTTGCTGTTACAAAATTTCCTGTGGTCAGATGAAAGCTGATCAGGCAGAAATAGTTTGTATCTCTGATAACAGCACATTTTTTCTCATTTTCTTGCCTTCAGAACAATATGAAATAGGTTTGCCCTGAGTTTTCAGTCGGAAAAAAATGAGTCAAGAGGATAAGTAATGAACTCTGCTCGAATCCCAGACTCATTACAGAGTTTGCCTCCTTTGTTGTTGGTTTAATGCCAGCATTCTTTCTTTGGTAACACCTTTGCTTCATGGGAATTAAATGACCACATTTCTTTCTGGGATAATCGTAATATCATCAGCAGTCAGATAATTATCTTTCACATCAATGCCTCTTCCTAGAAAATTCCCAGAGAGCAGCTGTGATACGGTTGGGTGGCTGCATGATTATTTTCCATGTTCAAGAGTAATTGCAAAGCAGTTGTAACAGCAAATTGGTTATTTACTTATGGTTGAGAAGCTTTTTAAAATCTAACTTGTTAAATTTACACTAATAAATTTAAACTTTTCTTTAAGTATTGAAAAAACACACCAAGATAATTTAAAAACCATCTGTCCCTCTTACCTAACTAAATGAAAGCTAACATGCACATGGACCTAATGACCCAGCCATCAGTCCACTCCTAGGAACACCCAATAGAAATGCATACACGTGCTCATCAAACACATGGCAGGTGTGGCTGGGAGGGCGTCCGCTCTGTTTCTTCATCTGAGAAGGTTCAGAGCAGCACTCTCCATAGTAGATCTAATTTGGAAACACCACAAATGTCCATCAGTCGTAGACATTACAAATGTCCATCTCATTCAGTGGGATACTCAGTGCTAACAAGAGTGGATGAGCTACGCATAGCAACATGGGTGAATCTCACACTACCATGCCAGGCAATGAAACCAAACAAGAGGAGTCAGCACTGTGATTCCACTAAAAGTTTAGAAAACCAGACAAAACTAATATGCGATGCTGTAGGTCCCAGGGTTACCCTTGAGAGGTGCAGGAGAGGAGGGACTGGGAGCAGGCGTGGCCGGGAGGGCGTCCGCTCTGTTCTTCATCTGGGTGCTGGTTACATGGGGGGGTTTACTTTATGACGATTAATCGAGCTGTTTACCTATCATTTGAACACTTCTCTGAATGTATGTTATACTTTAATTTTATGTAAAAATGCTAACCTTGACAATTTTATAAAACTCATACTTTCGTTGAACTAGCGGCTGAGGGCAGGTTTTCATAATGTATGTTCTGTAATATTTTCATTTTTGATACTTCTTGTCATTGTAATTACACATCATCCATTCACAATTAAAATTAATTAAAATTATTTGGGAATTCTAAGGGACAGTGCTGAGCCAAAGATGAGATGATGGGAATGGTCTGCCCCAGGTGGAGCAATAAGGAGGTTTGTTGTCTGCAGAGAAGTTGACATGGTAAAACCACCTAAAAATCATACTATTTTTACTATTACTCTGGGTCCCTAGTTCTGAATAATGTTATCAGTAAAATACACCTCAAGAAGAAAAAATCTTTAATTGGCCTAGTCCTAAACAGTTGCTGAAATCAGTGTTGTTTTTATTTTGTGTGTGAGTGTATGTGTGTGTGTATGTGTGTCTACTTCATTATTACACTTACTTTACTTATCTAGTATATTACTTACCATTTACTCACCCTTTTGTTCATCTCTAGAATAAGTTCCTGACAGTTTGGAACCATTCAAGCTGCTATCCCCAAGATACTGCTTCTTCCCTTGGCTTAAACAGTAGATCCAGAAATGAACAGTGACAGCCCAGTGATTATGAAGACAAACAGAACTTGAGTTACTTTAATTCTATCATTCTCTGTTACTACTTTTGGAGTTTTGTATTTAAAATAGAAAATAGTGAAACCAAGTGCTAATTATTACTGAAAATAATTTTGTCAGAGGAAGGGGGTTTTAAAAATGATCCACTCTAGTTGTCAAGGCCACTAGGGATGTGGCTGCTATGGGACAGCTACTTTTCCTAGCATTACTTAAGCATGGAAACTCAGAAAGATGAAAACAGGGAAGTTGTGAAAATTTTCACGAATTTGCTAACATCAGATTATGGTGAATACCATTCTAATCTTGGTTAACATTTTGAAGCTGCAAATATTGATAGATTATTTTGTATATATACATGTCTATGCCTGCTTTATAATTTAAGTATCCAAGTTTGCTTACATTGTAAATCTTTGGCTTGAAAATAATGCCTGTGAAGTAAATAAAGTGAAAAATAGGGCATTAAAAAAAATGAAAGAAAAGACAATATTGTGCCTTGGGAGTTGAGGTGAAATTCTGAAGAACCCTCCCTTCTGGTTAAATCATCGAAGAAAGTTGAGATTGATTGTTGTTAAAAATTAACCCAACTCCTTGTACTTTCCCTCTGACTCCACGCCCATTACTTATTTCCCTGTGCTCCTTCCCACACTCAAGCCTTACACCAAACACCAAACTGCTTTTGATCGTTTACCAGTCTTTCAGAACAACTTATACTTCAAAAATAGTAAGTCTGTTTAAATTACAGTATTAATTGACAATGTATTTGTAGCCCATGAACACTCTTTTTTCAAAGCCAGAAATCTATTTTAAAGTTGAAAGAAAGGAAAGTAAAAGTAATTTCTAAGGCACCTCTCCTGGCCACATAAAATCATTATTACATCATTGTTAGGAAGCATCTTAACTATTCTTCAGCAGAGTATATATTAATTGTGGTGCTCTGCATATCAGAGTAATACACAGCCACTAAAAAATAAAAATATGGCTGTTCAGTTTTTTTAATGACTGTTCTTTTTAAGACTGATATTCCATGTCAGTACCATGTGTGAGCTTAAGGTGTCATTATATGTATTTTCTTAAAGCAAGGTTTAGAAGAGTGCTACTGTTTGTGCCGAAAAGAGGTAATGTGTATGCTTGGATACTTAAATGCTAGACAGCCCAAAGGACCCTTGAGAAACAGCTAACACTTACCTCTGGGGACCTTGGCAAGGTCAGGGGTAGAAGTAAAAAGTATAACCTTTTTCCACTTGGTTTTTTCTTTGTTTACCACGTGCATGTTTTTACTTAAAAAAAAAATCCTAAACCTTGGCACAAACTATGTTATTTATAATAGTAAGTGTATAAATCCCACCACCACCAAACACCTGAGCTGCTTCTCAGACCCATGTGTTCTTAGCTAATGGCAGCGCCAGGCCAGGGGACAGCTGTCCTGGAAAGCTGGATGGCAATCCAGGGTCTGAGCGCCTGTGTGCCGACAATACATTGGTGCCTTTCTCCCCTGCAGACCGGAGCTCGGGCCAGGGGCTTCTTCAGCCCTGGGCAGCTCGGGTGCAGATCTCAGGCAGGGTAAGATATCCATCTTTTTGGGCTAAGCTGCGCTTGTATGGATACCAAATGTCAGACCTTTGAATGTGAGAAAAGTGCACACCTGGGTATTTTTTTAAATGTATGATTTATGTACCATGTAATTCCAAAAAGCAAAATGTGAGGGAGTGTTACTACATTTTTGGATAAAACTGGGCAAGTACAAGTAAAAGCAAAACGGAAACCAGTAAAAGGAACTGCCCGCTGGTTGTTACTAGCTATTAGAAGTACCTGGGATAAGTTAATTACTGTAGTAGGTAAGTACTGAATTTAGCTTTGAATTTCTTGGCACATAAGAAAAAAAGAAAATATGAAATATATGCCTCTTTTTATTTAAAGCCAGAAAATACAAAGTTTTGCCTCAGGAAATAGACATTTTCCTGATACTTAATAAAAAGGAAATTCAAATGCAGATCCTTATTTAAAATATATATAGGGATGACTCGGGCCTTCTAGGTGGTTAGTGCCTGTCAAGGTACTAAAATCAGCCAGTCAAAAGGTACCAAACCTCACAAATTCAGCCTCATCGGAACGTCAGATCAGCAGCCACCGCAGTTGGCTGCAGCGACCTCCTCTGATGGCTTTCACATTGTCTCCAAGCTGGGCCAGGGCTGCCTTTTGGAATGTGGATCTGATCATAAACTGTCACTGTCCCCATCCTCTGTACTTACAGCTTCTGTGCCCCTTGGTTTTAGGATATAAGGCCCAAATCTCCTGCCTCCCCGGCCTCTCCTGTACCCTCTCTTCCTTGCTCTCTCTGTTTCAGCCTCTTTTAGTGCTTGGTTCTGGCTGCGCCCTTTGTGCACAACTTGCTCCGCCTGCCGAGGCCAGCTCTTCACTGAATCTGAGCTGCAACATCCTCGGAGGGCCCCCACCCCACTGTTGTTCTCCTGTGCCACTGTGCCTCTCGGGTGCTTATCTCTGCTGCGATGTCCTCCCTGCTAAACCATAAGCCCTATGACAGCAGGGACTGGCTCAGCCCTTGCTCCCTCTTTGGTCCCCAGCTCTACACCCAGTGCCTGGGGTGCAGTAGGGGGTCAGTAGAGAGTTGAGGGCAGGGAGCTGTCCCTCAGTGATGCGGTAGAAGCTGCAGCCTCCCAGCCTCTCTCTGCTGTGGACATTATACCCTCCCGACATGTTTCTCCTGAAAGCACATCTCTGGTCACATCACTAACTTGTGCCGAACTTTCAAGGGGTCGCCATTTCCTACCAGATACAAG
The DNA here is from genome assembly GCF_030020395.1 of Manis pentadactyla. NCBI lineage: Eukaryota > Metazoa > Chordata > Mammalia > Pholidota > Manidae > Manis > Manis pentadactyla. Next base: position 52,840,424 of record NC_080027.1, read on the forward strand.
CCACACCCGCAGGCAGCCCTCCACGACCTGGCCCTAGCTGCATTTCCCCAGCTGTTGCTCCCCATCGCCTCAGACCTTGTATCCTAGCAAGAATGGAGCCCTCCGGCTGCTTCTGGCCACAGTGTTCCCTTGGCCCTTCTCCGCAAGTTCCCATCTGCACCGTCCCTTATGGAATACCCCTAACTGTTGAAAGTAATGCCTCCCATTGTCTGAACTCTGAGTACCTTTGATGTGGTGCTTATTTTCTATCTAAATTCTAGCTGTTTTAGGTACATAACTTCCATATCAGGTTATGGTCCCATATAGTATCTAGCATGAGTCCCACATAGTATGTAATCATAAAAATATGTTAAATGAGTAGGAATTTGTATGAATTATTTACCATCCTTGTAAGCCAGTCTTAATAGGAACCATTTTCCTCTGGATGCTGTAATTTGTAATGAAGTTTCTCTTTTTAGGTATATAACAGATGGCCAGCCAGCTACAGGGTCTCCTGTTCTGTATCTCTACAGATTAGTGACTATGAATCCAATTCATATACTGCTTTCTACACATATTTCAAAGACCTTATGGAACTTTTATTACAAGGGTGCAGTATTATTCTATATTGAATGCAAGAAAACTGAGATAGATAACCTGTAGCATGTCCTTTCAAGGAAGCACTCTCTTCAAAAATGACTGGTGGGCCATTGAACTTGTTTCTAGATGCATCATCAAGCCACTCCTGCCCTGCACTGAACCAGAAGGGGTGGTGGGGCTAGGGGCAGGGGTCTTACCCTGACACACTGCTTGTTGCCATGACTCCGAGGAGAGAATAACTCCACCTCCATTTCATTCCCAACAGGCCGACTTAAACTGCAATATTCAAGATGACGCTGGGGCTTTTTATGGTGTAACCAGTCAATATGAGAGTTCTGAAAATATGACAGTCACCTGTTCCACCAAAGTTTGCTCCTTTGGGAAGCAAGTAGTAGAAAAAGTAGAGGTAAGTTCTGTGTACCAGAACCTTCAGTCAAGGGCAGCCAGACAGTTGTTTGCCTTTAAACCCCTTTTGGGACAGAGAGTTTTACTTCTTTGGTGTCCCCTCCTCCCTCTCTGCCTTTCTTTTGCTTCTTCGCCCCTTTATTTCTGAAAAGGCAAAGCTCTTTGAGAGCAACTGAAAGGAGGCAGGGAGGGAGTCCCAGGCCAGCCCTCCCTGACCCTGTGCGGTTGACCTGGTCCTGCCCGGCCAGCAGTGGTCAGGCCTTCATGAGGCCTGACCCTGGCGTGGGAGCTGGGTAGAGACGGGCCCTGCTGTCCATCAGATGATGCCCTCCCACCCTCAGGTCCCCAGGCACTTCCAGGCATCATGGATGACAACCGAGTTGACATCCCGCTGACAGGCACCTGCCTGCCCAAACTTTGACAGGCTTGGGTTTGGTATTAAGTGCTTTTGCCATTGCCGCTCCTTTCGTTTGGATTGTTTTAAATATATTTCAGGACATCCTGGGATCAAATACCTATTTACGCCTTGTATATTTCATGCCTCCCTCCCTTTGAAAAAATGTATGTATGTTTCACCAGGGTAGGTGGCTTTGTGTGAGTAATGTTTACAGTTGATTTAAAGTTGTATTTTTCAGTGTCTTCTACCCATCGATCCATGTTCATGAGCAGTTTTTGTTCATGACGGTCCTGGGTCTTGCAGGTCCAGGAACCCAACCTGACTGTCACAAAGACTCTGTGCCCAAGCATGAGAGAGAGAAGGCATTTTTGTTCAGACTTTGGGCTGAACAATGAGGATTTGGGATGGTGCAGGCCCTCAGAGCCTCCTGAGTACAGGATGGCCACCCCAAGAATGATGTTGGGGAGGGTTATGCTGGCAGAAGAGGACAGAAGTGAGTCAACTAGATGGTCAGTGTCAACTTAGGGGTCCTGAGCTTTCCTAAAACGGTGGCAGTGGGAAGCCAGTAAGACCTTTTGAATGGAACTTGGTAACTGACTGGAGATCACAGAGGCGAGTCAAAGGTCACACGTCTTATGTTTGAAAGGAGAGTGCTGCCACCTGCAGAGAGAAGTAAATAAGGTGTTCCAAGAGAAAATAGTCAGGGGACGATGACAGACAGATGCAAGACTGGAATTTAGGAGATAGCTAAAGATTGAAAATACCATTTGGGAGCTCTTTTAGGGGTCCCTGACCCAATTCCAACACAGGAGGGCGGGTTCCCCACAGCTCCAGCAGGCATCTTGCAGACACCAGCAGGGGTCAGAACTCATGCCTGACGCTGTCTGCCTGGAGGGAGCATCAGGTTCCACAGGTTGTGTTCAGTCATACAAAACTCTCCCCCTCCACCGGTTCAGATGCCGGTCACAAGCCCCAGGCTGTTATCTGTGCTGAACAACTAGCCGCAGGTTAGAGGTTCCCATGACCTCCTCCTGAGGTCTGATTACTTTGCTAGAGAGGCTCACAGAACTCAGGGAAACACTTACTTATGTTTATTAGAGGATTTATGTTTATTAAAGGATCTGATACACTTACTAGCTTATTAAAGGATGTGAATCAACAACAAGATGAAGAGATACACCGAGTGAGGTCCTGAACCAGGAGCTTCTGTCCTCATGGAGCTTGGGGCCCAGCTTGGTAGCATGTGGAAGCAGTTCTGGTTCCCCAAGTGTGGAAGCTCCCTGAAAAGGGCCAAAAAAGCTGTTCTCTTGGGGTTTTTTTTTTGAGAGGGCATCTTCTCTTGGGGTTTTTGGAGGCTTCATTACACAGTATGATTGACTAAGTTATTGACCGTTGGCTGACTATACCGCCAGCCCCCCTGTCCTGCCCAGAGGTGAGAGGCAGGACTCCAGGCGCATGGCTGGCCTTCCTGGCACCCAGCCCTTACCTTCGGGTAGGGTCCACAAGTCACCTTCTTTAATAACAAGATACCCATTTCTCCTTTGTGGCTCTTTAGTGTTTTGGAGAATGGTGGATGAAGATCAAATATATCTGAGGAATATATCTTGGTCATCTGAAAAACCAATTATTTATTTCTTATAAATCATGTTATTGTAGGAATTCTAAGCATTAAGGATAATTAAAGATATGGAAATGGAGAACTAGCAGAAAAGGGGGAATAGCAAGAGCACAGGAGCAAGGATTTAAATTTGGGGAACAGCAGCCTGCTCTGGGGTGAGTGGAAGGGAGACCCAAACAGAGGAGCAGAGGACAGAAATGGATGGAGGAGGAGGGGAACTGGCTGAACATAGTATCTGGGGAGCCCCAGGAGAGGGTAGGTGAGCGGGTCGCTGAATTATGAGACAGTGTTGGGAGACCAAACCAGATGACTCCATTTGGTGGTTGAAAATGTGGAAATGTTACTATTAGGCATTACTTACCAAATAGCCAAGTTATCAGGGCTTATCTGCAAATGGACTTCCTGGCTGGACGGGTACATGTGAGAAAAGGTGAACCAGACAGGCTGCTCACTTTCCCAGGTTTCAAATTATTCTTCACTGTGTCCTCACATATCATACCCAAAGATCTGCCTAAGTTCAGGGAACAGGGAAGGGTTGCTATTGATTGATGAAATCCCAGGAATGTTCATGGAAAAGGTGGTATGAGTTTTATATACATAAGTATGTGTGTGTGTATGTACATCCATAAATATAAATGTATGGTGTACATATATATTTATATAAATTTTCATGTATAGTAGGTTGACTTTTATAATTAAGCCTTTAGTCAATTTAGTCTGTATCTCTGCATTTGGAATAAAATGGGAGTCTGTTTATATTTTCTTCTAAACAGATGGCCATTTGTGTCAAAACCTTTTATTAAATGATCATCCTCTCCTAACTGAATAGATCTGTCCCCTTTAAGTTACTGCATATACTGGGCACTGTTTCTCTGTTCTATTCTACCCTCTATCTCTACATGCCCCAATACGATATTGATTTGATTACATGGGCTTTAGAGTGTATTCTTATATCTGCTGAGGCAAGCCAATCTCACTATTCTTTCTCATATATTTTTTAGGCTTAGTAACCACCATTTAGTCTTCCGAATAATAAGATCATTTTAAAAATGAAAAAAAAAACTAAAAACCTTGTTCATGCAGTCTAATTCTAATTGCGTTAGATTTAGATACTATTTTGGTATAAATTAATGTATTATTGATATTATTTTTCCAATCGAGAACCTATTTGTATTGCATGTCTCATTTTATCTATATTAGTAAGTTTTTATACTTTTTACAGAGATTTATCCCTTTCTTCTTAAATATATTTTTAAATATTATGGAATTTGTTAATGCAATTTTCCATTTCTAGATTTGAATTACCAGAGTAGAGAAAAGCTTTTGGTTTTTGCATATCTATGTTCTTGCTGGCCATCCTGCCATTTTCTCCTGTTTTGTCTCTAATGGGGTTTTTTCCCTAATTATCAACAGCAGAAAAGGAAGGCCTTATTTTTTTATCTCCTTTTCCAATGTTTATGTCACCTTTTTTATTCTTATTTTCTCACCTTTTTTTCATTTGCTAAAACCTCCCACAGAGTTGTAAAAGAAATATAAGAAATAGTGATGGTGAGTATCTTTGTACTATAGTTACTAATGTTAGTAGAAATGGTTTTAGTCTTTGCTGTTTAGGATTATATTTATTCTTGGTTTTTATAAATGGTCTTTATTTCACATTTCAGTGCTTTCTTTCTGTTCCTATTTTACTTAGAGTTTTTATTAGTAATAGCTGCAATATTTTGCCAAATTCCTTTTCAGCAGTTATGAGTACATGATTTTTCTTCAAGTTGTTGACATCACGAGTTAATACATGTTCTGTGTATAAACCACCACAGTATTCCTGAAGAAAGTCCAACTTTAGATACATTGATGCAGTCTGCTATTTTACATAAAATGTTTGCATCTCATAAGCGACATTAGTCTGTACTTTGCATTTTTATAATCACTTTATTTAATTTCAGTATATGTCCATCAGTTTCATAAAAAGAACTGGGGCACCTGCCTCCTTCTGTGGGCTGGCATGGTATGAGTAACATCGAATGTAACTGTTCCTCCAAGGTTACTGAAAACTGAGTTGTGAAACCATTTGGTCTTTGTACCTTTTTCAGTGACTGATCTCTAAACAACTTGTAGTCACTTCCACAGTAGCTGACTGGTTGGAGTTTTCTGCATTTTAGTTTAGCATCAGCAATTTGTATTTTGCTGGAGAAGTCACCCTCTAGGTTTTCTTTGTGTTTTGTTTTTGTTGTTTGTTTGATTGTTTGGACTTTTTTTTTTTTTTTTGCCTTACAGTTATATGAAGTAACCTCTTATAAATTTCCTAATCTCTACTATAATTGTGATTTTTGTGGTTTTGTCTTTTTCCTTTTCCTTAAGCTTGTGAAGGTTTTATCTTTTTAAAGAAAAAGTTTTTATGTTTACTCTGTCTACATTTTTAATTTCTGTTACGTTGATTTGAGCTTTTATCTTTATTAATTTCCCATTCCTGATTTCCTCGGTTTTTTTGTGGTTTTGGCTTATTTTGTGATGTTTTTAAAAAAAATTTCTAGTTCAGTAATTTTCCATCTTTAATGAAAACATGAAGCTACTTTATTATGTTTCCACCAAGTGTAGCTTCACTGAAGTCCCATAAGTTTTGATGTATTTTCCTTTGCATTACTCTTTAGATAGTTTATCATTTCCATTTTAATTCTTCTTTGATCCAGGGTTATCTAGGAGTGTTTCTTATTCAGGGTGCTTCAGTGGGGTCTGCATATTGCATATATCCCAGTATTTTCTTTCTTTCTTTTTTTTATTAAGGACATAAATAACTAACAGTCAAGGGGTTCATGATTAGGGTGAAGTAGTTTTTCCTAAAGCAGAGAAATTAGCTACAATGGTTGTTGGCCTATGAGGCCTTATCATTAGCAAAGAAGGATTTTCTTTGACTCTGAAGAACTGGAACTGGCTGGCCTGCTCTTACGGGTCTTCAGGATCACTAAGCAGGTGGTTATTATTTTTTTTCTGACCTTTGCCTAAAGGAGCTATGTAACTCTTCTATAAAGTTATCTTTCCAACGTTTTTTTGAATTTCCCCCAAAATAATGGACTCTCAGTGTGGTATTAAGTTTGGAAAGAGGATTTTTTTAAATTAAGCAAACTATATAAATGGTACAGCATGTGACAGATGATTCATGTTGAAAAAGTTAAGTGCTTTTATAGCCAGTAGTATCTTTTTCATATATTCTGAAGTCAAAGTGTAAAAATGCTTAAATTCTTTTTCCCCTCACAGACGGAGTATGCAAGGTTTGAGAATGGCCGATTTGTATACCGAATAAACCGCTCCCCAATGTGTGAATATATGATCAACTTCATCCACAAGCTCAAACACTTACCAGAGAAATATATGATGAACAGTGTTTTGGAAAACTTCACAATTTTATTGGTAACTGTTTTGTCTCTTGTTTTTGGCAAACCCAGCTGTGAAGCTGGTGGGGAAAGAGAGGAAGGTAGGCCTGGGAAGCACCAGGCTTGGGTCAGGTGAACTGGTCAGGCTGTTTGGCTGGGCCCCAGGTCACCATTAATTCACAGCATCCATGGGAAGAACTTGGGCTTGATTTGGGCTTAAGTCTATAGAAGAATAGGGGTCTCATCTAGCTTGGTTTTCTAAGCTTGGCAGAACTGGAATTCAGGTGGGTAACTAAAAAGTGATGGTCCTAGGTTCTCAACTCTGGCTGTACATTAGAAAGATCTAGAAGACTTAAAAAAATCCTAACAGCAAGGCTGCATCCTAGATCAGCTACATCAGGATCTCTGGGGATAGGATCCAGGCATGTATATGTATTGTTTAATTACTCTAGGTAATTCAGTGTTAGCCAAGTTTGGGTCTCAGCAGCAACGTGATATGCAAATCATGAATGAGGCAAAACTGAGTCAATAGGTTTGTATTTCAAACATACCTTGACTCATTTCATGAAGGATTACAGGGCCTTCTAAGAAGTAACATACACTAAGACAGCAAAATATAGAAGTACTAGGAGAAATAATAGAATAGAATGTTGTGACCAGCAACAGGGGAAAATGTTCTGCATAGGCTGAAAAGTATGGTCAAAACTTAACAGGCAGCTAAAGAGAAAGGAGAAAAAAACGGTATTCAAGGTCCATGGTGGGCAAACTTTCTGGTTCCCATGGACAATGCTGTGTGTATGTGTGTGTTGTGGGGGGGTGGTCCCTAATACTTAACTTTAAAACAAATTTCTCATGGGGGCTTCCCTTGTGGATTTGAGAATGTTATTAAGAACAGTATTGTCCTCACAAGTATACCTATAAAACATGCATTAGTGGGTTTTATAAGGCTCATTTTTTAAAAAAAATAACATTCCTTGACTAAAGTGAAGGAAAAAATGCCAAAACAAGACTTGATGGAAACAATTTTGCTAAAGGGGCAGCCAGATAATACTGTGGTCCAATATTCAGCCTTCTGAAGGCCTGCTCTGTTACTCCTTGTTGTTAGGATTAAGAATTAGAATACTTACAGCAAGAATTCTTTAGCTGGAAGTTTTGGATCCAGTGAGACCATGGTTCTAGTGGTGGGCTGGTTAAAAGAAAAAAAAGCCTCTAGCTCAGCCCCCCAGAAACCCTTACAGCTTTTGCCCATTTCTGTGGTGTAAATATACCTTCCATGGCAATTTCAAGTTACCAGTGGTTGTCCAGTTCATGAAATTCCTTAATATTTAATAATACCTTTAAGAGCTAGTAGGAGCGAGCCAGTTCCCTCACAGCAATTAAAAAACAAAAATTAATAAACAAAAAATTTTAAATGAAAATCCTTCTGCATATCAGATTCACCCAGGAAACGTTTAAAAAGTCTGAGGCCTGGGCCCCACCTCAAATGAATAAAATCAGAATCCCGGTGGTGCCCAGCAAAGTGGTTTCGTTTGCCAATTTTTTACAGCTCCCAGGTAGTAGTTATCCAGCAGAGCAGGAGTTGAGACCCAGGGCCATATGGGATTGGCAGATGACCTGCAGAGTCTCAGAGTTCACAAACACATGGTTGGCATATAATTGGCAGGTCAGTTTGTGTATCTTTTTCATTTATTCCAGGGAGAGAATCTCAGTAGGTGCTCGAGTGTGTCCACATCCCTCTAAATTTAGAAATTAACAATCTGGGAGAATGTTTGGAAAACATATTCTTTAAAACTTACTCATTAGTATCCTTTTCTCTAATGGACTTTGGTGAAAAGAGAGCAATTCAGGGTTAGGGTGCTGGCAGGTACTTGTCATATAGGAGCCCTCTGTGCTATTCAAGAACAGACCCCCTTAGTGCTCAGATGAACCAGAAGGGGAGTGTGGCATCCTGGTGTGACATTAGACAGCCTCAGGAGTGACCAGAACTCTGAGTGGATGGCCACCACCCTACCTCTCTTGGAATGAGTCTCAGCTGTTCCTTAAAAGTGAAGTCTGAGTCTGTTTCAGCATTTTAAGTAATGTGTTTTCAGTCTCTATAAAGGCCTACGTCACAGAGAAAAGGAAATAGGGCCCGGAAAAAAATTTAAAGTATCTGTTATGCACAAAACTCATGTAACTATATCAGTAATGCTCCCTTGGAACATGTGACTCTAAGCAGCATAGCTGTCCAGAGAAGATACAATGTTAAAGTAATTTCAAAATGTATCATTAAGCAATTAAATAAGTTCCTTTGATAAGGAGAATTAATAGCTTTCAGTAAATATCTGCTAAAAATAACCTTTTAGCTTTAGAAAAGCTGAAATGAAGCCAGCTCTCCTGGATTATGCGAATACAATCTTCTCATTGATAAATGTAAGAAATAATACCTTTCAGCTCTTCTTCATGGGTGGGACATAGGAATATGGGCAGGATGGCAGATGCTGGACGCAGTTGTAGTATTTTACTGGATACACTGGATACAAAGCCTGTGTCAACAAGACCAGTTCCAGACTTTACTAGCTGGTAGGCTAGACTCCCTGCTTTCATCAGGATGATTCAGGTTTGAGGTGAACCTATAGGTACAGGGCCTTAGCGACCACATGCAGACTGAGGAAACTAGCAAATGAGCTGTAGGACAAGATTCCTGTCCTCCTTTGAGGCTGTAGTCAGGCATACAAGTCACTAAAAACATTTTTTTTCTTCCATCTCAATCTCAGTCATGAAGCCTGAAGAGGATATATTCTTTATAGGAAATTTGCAAGAAGGTAGGATAGATACAGAACTTCCAGTCATGGTAGTAAATCTTTTGTAAATATTATATTCTGAAATTCTCACTGCAGAATTATGAGGTCATTTTTATTCTCATTTTGTGGATAAAGAATGTAAAGCCTCCCTGAGGTTGCAGAGCCACTGATAGATCTAAATTAAGTCTTGAATTGATGGAAAAAACACTTTGCAGGGTATTTCATGAACATAGAATCAGAAAACGGGGGTTTAAGACCTAGCTCTACTTTATCACCTCAGATAAGTCATTTAAAGTCTCCAGACCTCAGAGGTTGCTGAGGAGGTTTTAAGTCATTCAGCTAAACTATGGAGAGATTGTACTGGCTGCTGGGATATAATCCAGATAAAGCACAATGCTTATCCAAGTAAATGGTGGCCTGGTGAGGGAGAGAGGCAGGTAAATAAATAACTTCCATACAAGGTAATAATGGCTGTAGGGTTGTTGTGAATCCTGCACTGTGGAAAGAGAGCAGTTTGACTTGCAGAACAGATACCTGTAGTTGGAGTGAGGTGGGGAATTCCCATGGTTTTACAAAATGATGTTTAAGTAGCCTTGATGGGTAAACAGACATTTTCCAGAGTCACCAAGAAAAGAGTTGTCCCCTGGGTCAGCTGCTGGATGTGGTCGCTAGATGGGCAGGGCAGCCATCCTGGAGTCTGAGGGAGGCAGGCTTTCTTCAAGTAATCACAAAATGAATGTACACTAAACTGTGGCTAAGGGCTGGCAGAGGTGGGCACATGGCGCCAAGAGAGCACCTAATAGGGGGATTCAACCTAGTGCAGGAGGTCAGGGAGGCTTCCCTGGGGAGGAAACAATTGAGAGGTACCTGCCAGACGAACAGGGAGGGAGGGCACAGAAGGGTAAGGCACAGGAACAGGGCAGCAGGCCCAGAAGCAGGGCGGGGTGGCCCCCGAGAGGGAGGAGAGCAGGGCCAGAGAGCTGCCTGGCAGGGCAGGGTCTCCTTGACCTTGTAGGATGACAAGAGGCTTTCTCTTCAAACTAAAGTTTTAAAGTTTAAAAGAGACCATCAAGGTTTTTAAGCAAGAGTGTGTTATTGTCAGGTTTAGACTTCTGGTACAGAGGGAGGACTATGGGTAAGGCTGGTCCCTGGTGGAGGGGTCCAGGTGAGAATGTGCTGGTCCCCGGGCGGGGGCTGGGTTCAGGAACTATCCAGGAGGTAGAAGGCAGCAGGCCACGGCATTTGTGTGGATGTGAGATGAGGAAGAGAAAGACCCCACAGATGAAAGGTCCACATTCTTGGAGTATTTCATCTGTAGGGGGAGTGGCCAGAAGACTAGAAAAGCAGGTGGGTACCAGTACTGGGAAAAAAGTCTTTATTACCCAGACAAAAATATGTATTGATAATCCATCCCTGTATCTGTTCTTTTCCAGCAGCATGATGTAATAGTTAAGAAAAAGGCCTTTAGAACCAGAAGATCCGGGTTTCTTAGTTGACAAGTGTAGAACCTTCAACAATCCCCCAGCCTCTTTCTGTCAGAGGGGAGTGACACAGCATCTGCTCAGAGTTGGAATGTTATATGAGACACTGTGTGTAAAGCATTTAATACTGAGTAGATGCGTACTTAGCATTCTATACATTGGCTTGTTAGGATGTCAGTTTTGACTCATGCAGCAGATATTGATTAAATAAATGACTGTTGTGTGCCAAGCATAAGCTAGATACTGGGAAACATGGTGCCTATTCTTCAGGAACTTACAGCCCACTGGATGAGATGGGCATTAAAAAAGAATCATGGAGATCTGTGTGCTTACCAACAGTACAGTGTGCTGTGGTGGGAAAATTACAATACGATGAGACTTTAGTCAGGGATCATAAACTTGGATGCCTTTAGGGAAAGGAAACTAAAAGGGTAAAGCGGCCAGCTACATAGAGGGGAGTGAGGCCCACACAAAATGGATTGGAGGCTCTCAAATTCAAAATGTTTGAAAACACTGAGCTAACCTAACAAAACACACATGCAACAGAGTACTGACACGTTTTGAGTAGGGAAGTTGGGTTAGATGTACTTTTCGAGAATTCCTTCGGAGAATGGCATGGGGAGTTGAGGCAGAGTGAGGAGAGGAAGGAGGCAGGGTCCCACTGGGAGAGGGCTGCAGCAATCTGGGCCAGAGAGCTAAAGATCTGGATTCGGGTGACTTGGCCCAAGGGGGAAGTGGATGTATATTTCAGGTACATTTTGGAAGCTAAAGTCTCTATCAGTGAAAAGAATGATCCTTTGGTATGATTCTACCACTGTTCCTTTATCAGCATACATTTTACTGCATCCAGGCACTGCTGGTTAATAGTGGTAATGAGTAAGCCACTCCTGGAGCTTATGTCTGTTGCTGGCTATTATGAAGCAAACTTAGTAAAAGTTTAGGAATAAGACAGAAGACAATTCTTAGGATAAATGACTATCCCATGGGCCAGATTTATAGAAAGTTGTCTGTTGTAAAGAAATTGGCTCTCCCCAAAAACCCATTCTAAATTCTTGTGGTCTTTTCTTGGGCTTAGATGTGGGTGAGGTACTGTCTGTAAGATCTCACTTAATACTTCCTACTAAGCTTAGATTGGATTCAAGTTGGACCCCTGGTATCCTGAGCTCGTACCAGAAGGGGGCAGAGCATGGCCGGACAGCTCTCCAGTAACCCACTGGCTGGACTCCGCACTGTGCCTCTCCAAGTAAATCGTAGTTGCCAAGGCACAGATACAGTATGTTTTCATCCATGTTGTGTTTTTTATATATACATATATTATATACTTTTTCTTTTAACAGGTGGTTACAAACAGAGATACACAAGAAACTCTCCTCTGCATGGCCTGTGTATTTGAAGTTTCAAATAGTGAACATGGAGCACAACATCATATTTACAGGCTTGTAAAGGACTGAACATGGTTATTTATATATATAGATATCTGTATATACACACACACATATGTGCGCACACACACACACTCTCTCCATTATCGAATGACTGACTGTAAACCTCACCACACGGGGGGGTGTGCCCTGGCCCTGAGGTCACCGCAACTTTTCTAAACCCTGTTTGAGTGAAGTCATTTTTTCATGTGTTCATACTATCATTGTAGCTGTGAAGTTCTGGTACAGTTGTAAAAAGAGAAATCGAGTTGTTTCTATGTGTTCTTCAGATCCACAGCCCACAGTTCCTCGGGAAGGGTGAACCTTAAGAACCTGGGTCTCTGTCTGCAGAGACTTCCTAATCGTGGTAGGAGAAAAATGAGACAGAGCTTTTGCCATGGGACGTTTACAGCCTTTATACAAATGTATTTAGTTCCTTGTTTTTTTTTTTTTCCCAACATGAAATTCTTGTTTTAAGATACAAGTAAAATTAATCTTTAAATATAAATGTAAATTAGTACACAAAACTAAGAATCTTTAGACTTATCTTTGTAACTAATTAGGGTGGAAGTTATGAACGAATGTAATTCACTAAATTATTTTTTAAATGAAACTTTTCTTTCTTTTTGAAACCAAATGTTAAAATATAGCCTTAAGAAATGCTTAGTAGAAATATTCTAATGAGACAAATTTGTACTTTTTTCCTCAAGGTTAAAACTAATCTCCTAATCCATTAAACTCTTGAACAGGTATTATACAAAGGAGGAAAACTTCACCCCTTATCCTTAACATATATAGTATATTTAAAAAATATAAAATTGTATTGTACTAATGTGATGATTATTTAATGAAAAGGAAAAGATGACTCTTTTTGCAATAAGTAGATAAATACTGAAAATCTAAACTTACAATGTTTATAGTCTTGTGTGTGCAGTTATATTTTATATGGACAACCAAATTTTTTATTAAGATGAGTAAATATTTAAACCACTGAAATTTAATGACAAAAACTTAAAATTGGCATGAATACTGCACTGTGAGCTGCAAAGTATAGAAAATCCTGTGGCTGGGAGAAATTTCATCAACCAAACAAGTAAAAGGCTCATCAGTTTTAGCATCTCTGCTCCCCAGAAAATTGTGAGCATCCTCACCATCCTGTGGATAAATTATTTCTGGTGAACCAATGTGCATACGAACCTGCTATAACAATATGTGTGTGTGTGTGTTTGCCTACACATATATACACATATGCATATATAGTTTATTCAACATGTATTTATTGAACATCTGTTTAGTGTCACTCAGTTTGCTAGGTGCTGATATGTATGTATATCTCAATCTATGTCCATAGATTTGGATATATTCTATAAGGACATCCATCTCCTTGACATCTGTCAGTAAGTCACAATACTTGTTTGACTGAGGTTTACGAGGCCCCGCTATCTATCTCTGACCTTTTCAAACAGGCTCGTTTGGGAGGTTCTTTGGCCAGGAGAGATTCAACTTTCCAGCCCAAATATTCCAAAGCATTGCCTAGGCAGAGTTGATTTGATGTGGCCACATGTCTTGAGTTATTTCTGTAAGTGCTTCACTGGGAAAGGTACAGGGCATACCCCCCAACTTTCCAGAGGAAAGTGACTTTTTTATAATTGTCAGGAAGCTGTTAACTCAATAGAACATGAAATAAGTTTAAGTTATGAAACATGTCAAGACTTTTTCATCAAACCAGGAAATAAAAACTTCATTCTGTCACATCCAAGCAGCTTGCACACCCTTCCCTGTCCCACTGCCTGTCCTGAACTGCTTGGATGTTGGTTGGTGTTTGGTGGTCATAAGCACAGGATGTGGCTGGCTCCTGGCAAAGAGAAGGACAGTGGGCCAAGCCTGACCTTCCCCAGACTCATCCCATTGGTCACTTGCCCCATGTGGATTATGCATCCCTTACAGAAAGCAGTAAGGTGGCTCCATCTTCCTTGCGCAGAGAGGTCACCATCTGTTCCATGATCCCACACAGGCCTTGAAGGACTGCTCTGTGGTCTGCACGTCTATCTGGTCTTCAGCCCAAACATTTAAGCTGCTTCCATGGTTGTCACATGTATGACCTCTCTTGGGCACCCCTCTTAGGGATGCTTCTTGTGCTCCTGTCCCCTGCATCTTTCCTCATGGGAACCTCTACCCTCCCAGGACCAGGACCCTATGAGAGTGTGCAGATGATCTGTTTTGGCTAAAAGCTAGACCACCCCGGAGCTGCCGGGGGAGAGGTGTCTGGTTCCTGTTGCCACAGAAGTGGGGCCCTTCCTGTGCTGCCACAGAGGGCTTTTGCAATTTACTTTTCAAAGCACAAATAGGCTGAGACTGAAGAAGACCAGCTTGAGGGTCAGTCTGCCGAGCTCCCAGAGTTAGCCTGGGCTGTCTAACATGTCACCACCAGTGCTGTCTTCCTCCAAATGCCTTTGTACTTGAGTTTGGAGAGTTCACATGAATGACTTTGAGGATTGCTTTTGCTTATTAAAATGCATCTAAGATCTCTTAAAGTTTTACTTCTTATTCTCCTAAAGCTTTCTCCAGGCAGATACTTCCTTACCTCAGCCACTGGTCCAGTTACCCAAACTCTTGGCCCTCCCTTTCCTGGGGTGGGATTTGTGTTATAACATCTAATCCAATTCTGTCTTTGGTTCAGAGTCTTCTCTTGTCTGTACAGCTTTCTGAACCATAAGCCTTCCAAAGCTCTGTCCACCCTGCTTGCTTCTGGACGCCATGCCTCCTGGTGACCCCCACTGCTGGGAGGGTTCAGAGGTTCCTGCACTTCATGGGAGTCTGGAGGCCTCAACGGGCAGGGGCTGAAGACCTGCACTCAGGCCTGTTGGCATTCGTTTCCCTCTTAGCAAGAGATCTCAAGTAGAATCAGGACTTCTTCAAAAGTCCTGTCCTAGAACCCCGGAATGTCTTCGCTGCCCTAGATTGGGGTTCCGCGACCAGACACTGTTGACGTTTTGGACCAGATAATTTCTTTGTTGGGCGGGGCTGTCCTGTGCAATGTGGGAGATTCAGCAGCATGCTGGCCTGGGCCCACTAGATGCACACTTCCCACAGGTTTTGTCATGACCCAGAATGCCTCCAGACATTGCACATGTCCCCCGGGGCACAGAATCACCCCCAGCTGAGAGCCACCGACCTAGATCTTACAGGTCCTAAGTACCACATTTGAGATTTTATTTTTCCTTCCACTTCACCCTGAGAAAGCTTCTCTCTTGGGAGCCTTGTTTCAGGCCACCAAGAGGCAGGTAGGACTCACTCAAACGACATTGTGCCCATTTCTTCCCATGTCAGAACTTCTTTGTTACAGTAGAGTTTCTCTGCTGAGTATTCTTTCACTCATCCCTGGAGAGGATGGAACAGCTGGTCACCATCATCCCTATAATCAACTCACACCTATACAAAGAGTCCTATTTCTAACTTGATCTTCATTCCTTAGTTTACCAAGTTTAAAAAATCCCAGGTTAAACAATTCCATTCTCATTACTTCTCATAAGCTCATGGGTCTCATTCTCAAACCTTGACTCATTTCAGTAAATTTCCTCTGGTCTTCTACTTTCTGCCTTACACTCCATGCTGTTCATAGAATTTATGAAAGCCTCTGGAACATATCTTTGCATTTTTAGGGATGGAGGAGAGAGAGAGCAGTTCTGGAAGAGGGCCGATAGAAATTTTCTCTGCTGAACTAAACAGCACAATCTATTCTCCATCATTGTGTAGATGAGAAAGTTAAGGCCCTGAGGGGTGATAACTTGCACATAGTTACCCAACTAGTTAGTGGCAAACTAAGGGTAAGGCTCTGGGACCCCTTCCGCTTAGTCCTTGGCCTCTTTTGGTGGAGGTTGTTCTTCTACGGTGCTCATGCTTGAACAATACCTAGAATGTGTGGACAGGGTCAGTGCACAAGAAAGAGGGAGATGAAGAAGCCCCATCGGCCGAGCTTCGGGGTCACCCGATGCTGATGCTGTCCCCCTAGGAGTGTCCTGTCCAAGGAGAGCTGTCGGAGGTGTTCTCCAGCAGGAATGAAAGCTGATGAGCCATTTCTGTTACCCTGAGGACAGCTCACCTGCCACAGGCTCCGAGGCAAATTACTATATGCTAAGCATCCCAGCAGCAAAGTATCCCACACTCAGACCTGCCAAAAACCAGCCCCTGTTCCCAGCACTTGGTGTTACAAGTCCCTGAACGACTTTTAAACCCGTCTTTTTTGGGTCTCATACTGTAGTGGCTTTAGCAGTTGGTTTTTGTACAACTGTAAATCATTTCAATCATAGGAGACGACAGTCAGTTTTACAAACCAGGTACATATCATTTGTATATGTTTGTATATGCTCTGGTACACTATACCTGTCCTAGTGAAGGGCAGAAGCAATTCTGTTTGTTTCACACCTGTGACATTAGGAGGGTGTGTCTGTATTGCTTCTTCCTTAGGTCGGTGTCTCCCTGGCAGAGCCCTGCACGTGTCGTTTCTGAAAAGCCTTAAATCTTGGAGACATCGCATGTAGGGTGTGCAGTGCAGAAGGCTGCCGCGGAACTGTGAGCCCTTTTGTAAGCTGGAAGCATTTCTCTTAGTACTGTTACTTTTGTAGAAGTTTTAAATTCAGAGCTGCCAAAGCGTTCCAGTAAAAGCCGTGCCTTAGTGATTCCTTCATCGCGCCGCCAGCCTTGTCTTAGACCAGTTCTCAATGTCCACTTACTGATTGGCCTGGTATTTAAAAACAACACAAGCAAAAATTGTCTCCATTTTTGTTTAGTAAGCCCATTTTTCTCCAGTTCCATAGGAAACTGACTACTTGGTCTAAAATCTGAAACTGAAGGTCGGTTCTTTGACCACACTGTCAAATGTATATACCAAAATGGAAAGTTTTGCAACTTCATAGTTTACTATGAAAAGCAAATTGTACTTTTAATGTTGCCTTTTAAATTCATGACCAAATACTTAGCTATTTATAAATCTTCTGCACTCCCGCATGAAAGTGCCTTTGGCTTGAGATTCCAGCTTAGAAAAGTGCTGCCATAATAACGATAATTTGTAGAGAGACCAAAAATATTTGAGATCACCATAATGCCTTTGGTTTACCGGGATGAGTAACCAACCACAGGCCTCTGTTCACAAGAGCACGACGTGGACCCTGCCTGCTGAGAATCTGTCTGCCACCACCACTTGCCAGCAGCACACTGCAGCAGGAGGGACCCCAAGAACTGTTGTGTTTGTGTGTGCCAGTGACCCAGTGTGTCATCTTGTCACCCAGCCCTGCGTCCACATGAGGAACGTCACACAAACGACAGTATCTCAGCTGGTGGACAGATTTGTCCCTCTCCTTGTGTTGGTGTTCACTCTCTGTGGAAGCTTTCTTCTCCATTCAGATGACAGTGCGCACTTATCTGGTTTATGCGATGATACCATTTTGAAAGTTGGAAGCCTCAAACTGAGATGACAGTGCAGAACAAAAATAAGTTAGGGTCATTACAGTTGAAGTGTTCTTCTTACGGCAAAAATGTTGACTCTGAGTGTTGTGTATGAATGTGCTATGAGAAACTTCCAAAGAGCACCATTCATAATTTGGCATTTTCAAAGACTGTTCCAGCCCTCAAAAGGGCAACTCTTTAGAGTCCGTGTTGGCTTTTATCAAAACCTTCATAAATTGGGAAAACTGATAGAGGTAAGGAAGAGGAGTGCAAAGGACAAGAAGGCAAAAACACCAGCCAAACAAAAGCCAGGAACAAAGAGATTTCTCTACTGATATAGACTTAGCAATGACATCAGACATCTTTGAAAGTTAGCCTCTGAACTCATAATGCCTGTTCTGTCTGTCTCTACCTGGTATCTTTAAGAATACCCTGTCTGGGCTCTCAAATTTCAGGAGTGACTTCTATCCACACCAAGTTGTGAGTATTTATAGAAATTTCTACAAGAAAAAAAAAATCAAATGCAAAGGAAAAATAACAAAACAAGTAATAATTAGCTGCTTCAATTCAACCCCCGTATCACTACCATGCCACAACTTGAATGAAATTGGTCAAAAACTTGTTTGCCTGCTTCTCTTTACAACTGTTACTGTGCTTTGTTTGGCAATAGTTTTTCTCATCAGCTCATTGCTTATACTGGTAAGAATGAAGGTTTTGTGTTTAAAATTTATTGCATTGCAAAGGATAGCTTCACTGCAGTCCTACACCGTTAAATGAGATGAAATCTTTGTATTTATTTTCCTGCTTCCTAAGCCGTACTTGTTTTATTCCCTGTGGATTTGCATTGAGTCAGTCACATGCCACACTACATCAGTTTTGCTTTTGGAAAGGGCATTTATGTTCGCTCTCATTCATGAATAATTGGGGTCAGTTTCCAGTAGATTCCACCTCTCTCAGATTGACACTAATGTCTGCCTTCCATTATGAGAGGCCCTTTCTCCTCCTTTCTCTGAGAGAGGCTGACGGAATCTAGGCATAAATCAATTGGAAACCAGTCTCAGATTTTTTTTTCTCATTTTTTTGCATCAGTCATTTTCTGTGATTATTTTCACTGTGTAAATTAGATATTGACTGCACTTAAAAAAAATACATCTATCTCCCTGTTACCTCTTGGAAAGATTCACTTCTGTAGGCCTTTCTCAATAGGCTCATGACTGCAGATAAGGAAAAAAGTGAAAACAAAAACAGTACGTGCCTGAAAAATGACAAAAAAAAATTTTGTAACATTTAAAAAAGAAACCTGAATAGCCTTTAATTCTTTAATACTCTTAAATTTTATGTCAGTCGGGTTTTGCCATGGGTGTTTGTTCACATTCTAAATAACTTAATGGGATTCTCCGTCTGTGTCTGTGTCACGTGTATAAAATGGGTTGTGATGTGAGCGTTTCATCTGGTCAGTGGTTCCTTTGATACTGTACTGCTGCTGGGAGTGGACTGGAACCTGCCTTTGGTAATAAGGTTCCTCTGGGGTAGATTGGAGAGTGGGGGGGTGGGGGCAAATTCTCATACACATTTTCTTAACCTATTTGCAGAAACTTTCAAAAGGCATTTGGTTAAACCTCTTGGCAGTACAGTATTCTTGTATTTGTTAATGTCTGTGTTTAGGTACTGGTACCTTTTTGTTTAAAAATGTTCTAAGTGTTGGCTTTAAAGTGAATTTATCTTTAGTATGATAGTTATATGAAAATTATAGGGTTTGTGTGCAGAGAATTTTTTTATAAAGTGCTTTGTAAAAAAGAAATGTATTCTAGCTTTCGCGGTACATATGTGTGATAACTTTAATATCCATGACAGTTAAGTGCAATTATTTCATCACTCTAAAAATGCTATTTTTGTGTCAGTTCCTGCAGGTGTTTTCATGTCTTTGCAAAGTGACACATTTTGATGCCTTCTTGATAAAGTGGTAGACATTTTGTAGCTTTCTAGAAACTTTGTATTCATACGGTATCAATGAAAAATAAAGAAAATGAAAGTGTGGGTCAACTTTTTTTATCTCCAAAAGTGTACCTTGTCGAAAATGAAATGTGCTTTATGTGTTATGGTTGGTTATATAAAGGACAGAGTAAAGGAGGTTGAATCCATAATCCTTTTGATGGTATCCACCAAGCTCAGTAATTGAAATGTAGGTGTTATGTGTCCCAGGGTTTCTTAAAAACATCCGCAAGTCAGTCAGTCTGCCTGCCTGTCTCTCTCTTTAGTGCTTCATTAAAATTAACATAAGTATTGCAGAACAGCTTACCTCTGGGTCCCAGGCAACCCTGAGAAGCCTGTCCCCCATTCCGTGATACCACAGTAAGGCCTTGGAAAACCAAAACGCACACCATTGAGCAGTTTGTTGACTCAACCTTCTGGGCACCTGCCAGGAACCAGGGGAGAGTGGAAGATCGACAGAGGTGAAGACAGCATGGTTCTTGCTTGCACGGTGCTTACGTTCTCGGTAGTTGGGCTCCATGTTAAGCTGTAACCTCCTCTCCCTATCCTCAGTATCACCGTGAGATTTGCACTTCAGGTGTGTATAGCACACCTGTATAACAAGACCTTGGATTCACCAGGTGTTCACTGTGTGCTGGGCAGTGGCCAAGTATGTTGGTACAATGGTTTTCTTTAGTCCTCATAATAGTCCCAATGACAGTGAGCTTGTCACCCTACAACTGAGGCTTAGGAAGGATAGTCTTCCTAAGTCAGGACTGGTGAGTGGTGGAGCCTTAAATAGGTTGCCTGGACTCTTGGGCCCTGTATTTTGGCTCACTGAGAATCTGCAGAAGCAGCTCAAGGCTGGGGGAGAAGTCAGGGTGAAGGGGGCTTTGTTAAACAATGACGACCTTGGGCTTCTGACAACCCTGGGATCCTTCGCTTTGTGAACTACGCCTTAGAAGGTCTTGCTTCTCCCCATTTCTTTAAAATCTGAGGCAAAGTCTGCCTCAAATCCCAAGAGGCACTGGTATAAGTGGGAACAGAAAAGAAAACATTCTAGTTCTTTGAAAGGAGATATTTTCACCAAACCATGATTCAAGAGGAATGCTCAGGGCAGAGGAGAAGGATCTATAGAACCCTACAGTTGAGGTCCTAATATATGCCAAGCAACTTTATAGTCACTATTTCTTGAAAACTACATACTCTTGAATGTAACAGTAATTTCTAGTTTTCCAGGAAGGAAATTTGATGCCCAGAGAAGTTAAGCCCTTGTTAAGGTCGTACAAGCCAGTTAGTGGCAAGAATTTAGAGACTGAGAGCCTCCTGCCTTGCAATTATGGCTCTGCCCCTGGCTCTAGGGCACCTTTTGCCTTCCTCCTTCCTGCTCTAAAACAAGGTGCTTTCATACATCAAAATCCTTTTTTACTGCCTGCAGTTCCAGTCAACTTGGGTTCAGCAAAGAGAGTGACACACTCGGTAAACATTGAATAAAAGGATTGAAGGAGCAAAGGAGAAAGTAAATAAAGGCTTCCAGTAAGATTAGGGAACAAGTAACTTTGCTGTGAAGTCCTGACAGTTTTTTTCCTGCCTTAACTGCTGCAGCGCACTAAGCAGAGCTACTACTTATTGAAAGCCAATTAGCTGCTACTGTAATCAGTGAATAACTGATACAGTTCCAATAAAGACAGTGTTATGTAAGCATGTGAAAACTTAAACATTTTTTTTTAACTGCTTTTGAAGACACCATTGTTCTGTTTGATGCCCTATATGTCAGATTTATCTAGGTCGTTATAACTAGCAAATAGGCTGCCAAAACTGACTGATTTTTTTTTTGGTAAACATTCTCCCATTTGCTTTGGCTCCCAAGAAACTCAGACATAAAAGTTGTGCTCTGTGCTCATGATAAGGAACCAGCTGAAATATAAGGGCACAGTAAGACTGAAAATTAAGGGTGAAAAGTATACCAGCAAAACACCAAAAGAAAGCTGACACAGCTGTATTCTCACTAGTACAACTCAAGGAAAAAATTACTACAGTTCATGAGGATTACTTCCAGATGATACAAGTTAGGAAATATAAAGACTCTAAACTTGTATGTGCCTAATAACATAGCTTCAAATTTATAAAGCAAAACTAAATATGACTGTAACAGGATGTTTTTAAACAACTCATTTAGTTATTCATAAATAACAGACCAAAAAAATAGTACATGGGAGATTTGAATAGCATAATTTAATGTACTATACTTACAAAATACAGAGTAATGAGCCACCAATAGAAGACTATACATTATTTTCAAGCACTTGTAGAATTTTTATGAAAATTGTGCCCAAGGTTAGGGGTTTGGAAATTATGGCCTGTGGGCCAAATCTGGCCTGCTGCTTGTTTTTGTAAATGTAGTTTTATTAGAATACAGCCACTACTATTTGTTTACTTACTGCCATGGCTGTTTTTATTCTATAGTGGCAGGGTTAAGAGACCCTGTAGCCCACAAAGCCTAAAATAATTACTACCTGACCCTTTACTTGCTACCTCCCACCCTAAGCCAAAAAGCAAGTTCCTGTATCTAATAATCTGGAGAAGACGTCTCCCTTTACCCAGTGTATAGATACTATGGTTGTGAAATAGGTTGGTCGTTGCTAGATGTGATCAGTACCCAGAATGAAGAAAACGTCAGGGCATGGTGTTAAAGGTCTTCCCGGTAGCAGTGGAAGAAATCCTTAGCTCATGCAGCTGGATGGCACACTGTACTGAAAACCAAGCCAGAAATTACACATGAAGCTGAATTCACAGTCCTTGCAAATCTCCTTTGTTATAGTCAGGCCCGAATATGTAAGGAGTGGGACCCTGAAAGGTGGAGTGGAGACTCCGGGCTGGTAGTCCTCTCCCTTTTGCTGGCAGATGGAAGCCTCCCCTGCCTGGAGACTGTTAGGGCCTCAAATGAAATGGATGCCTTGCAAGATGAAGCGTTTGCCCCCCCAAGATCTGCCCCACCATCTCATTGCTTCAAGATTGATTACAATTGCATTTTTATGCAGTACTAAGAAATAGAAAAATTGAAATATACTGTTTGCTTAAGAGATACAAAGTCCTAAAGTATAAACCTAACAGAAGCCATAAGGGATCTTGATGGAGAAAATAAAAGTGTTATTGAAAAACTTTAAAGACCTAAATAGATGGAGAGATACAAATGCTCATGAACTGGAAAAACTAATAATGTAAAGCTGGTAGTTCCACCAAATCTAGATTAAATGCAATCCAAGAAAATATTAATGCTTTCTACTCCCCCACTTATGTGCAAGACAATGCAGAGGACCAAAAATAGCTTAGAAAATAACAATTTAGAAGAATGTGCCAATTAACAACTAATTTTCCCTGAGCTCCAAATACACCCTTCTTTACCTTGCTTTGTGATAGTGGAGCTTAACCCTATAAACATTTCTTCTTTGCCAGCTGGCCCAATGTTAAGCTTTGCCAATAGCTCTGGAGTTAAACTGCAAGGCAAGAGTGACAGGAAGGCATTTCCTTTGTGGGGCTCAGTCCTCCATTATTAGTATTCAGCAGAGAAACCCAGCAGCCTTGGTGAAGCAGCTCCAGCTATGCCCTCAGGCTACCCCTTCCCCCACTGTGGAAACTTCTGTGGGGTGCCACCAGGCCACTTCCACAGTGGTTCTGTGTCTTTAGGCAACTGTCCACCAACTGGGCAGTTGCCACAGACCAACTTCGCACCCTATGACAATAGTGGGCCATTTCTACAGACCAGCCCTGGCTCATCCCCTCTGATAAGTTACTGAACAATGCAGAGGCTGCATGCTCCTAAACCTTTCAGAGGGCAAGAGATTCTTCTGTCTCTAGTTCCTTCAATATCTACTCTTCATCCTGGATTTAGTAGCTGCCTCTTTGTACCTGCTACTTTTAGACTCCTTGAATCTTCTTTTATTACCCCTTTTAATGGTTAACCACTTTCTACTAGTTTACTATTCTTTATATTACATTTACTGTGTGAAAGTAACTGGTGTGGTTTCTGTGTCCTAATTCTATGAGTGATGGAGGGGACCAGCCCTACCAAGATGCTATTATAAAACCTAGTAAAAACAACTGTGTGGCAATAATGTGGGGTTAGACAAATTAACCAACAGAATAGGGAGATCAGAAAAAGATTCAAGTACATATAAAACCTCTATACATGACAGAAATGGCATTGTGGATCAGTGGAGTAAGAACAGACTATTCAATAAATAATGATGGGGAAATTGGTTAACCATAAAGTTTTGAAAATGAAAGTGGACCTCAACTTCACACCATGCCCCTAAGTCAATTCAAGGTAAGTTAAAAATGGATGTAAGAGGCAAAACTATGAAGTTTTTAGAAGTAAATATTTTCCAGACTTGATTAGGCAAGAAAAGGAAATGACTAAGAAATTAAACTAATTGTAATTAATAAATTCTGTTAATTATAAAGATAGTGAAAGTAACTGCCAAAAACTAAAAGGTGTTTGTAACATGTATAACAAGGGATAATATCAACAATATACAAAGAACATCATGAATCAGTCAGTGAGAGAACCCAAGCAAAAATGAAGACACACCTGCCACTCCCTGCAAAAAAATTTGCATGGCCAATAAACATATGAAAAGGTACTCAACTCTCATAGTAATAAGGGAAATAAAGTTAAAACAGTAAGATTTGCTCAGAAGATTTAAAATTTAGAAATCTGACAATACTAAATATGGACAAGGATATGCAGCCACAGAGCTTTCATACATTTGGTGAAAGTATAAATTGGTACAACTATTTTAGAAAAAAATTCAGCATTAAGAAAATGTATTTACAATCTCTAATCCAACAAAATTCATACCTATATTTATAAGAAATACTTGCTGAGTGCTCCAGAGACTTGTACAGAATGTTACAGTTCCATCGGTCTCATCAGAAGAACAAAATGAAGCAAAACAAAGCAAAGCAATCCCAAAACAACTTGCAAATGTCTGGTGACAGAAATTAAAAAGTCAGTTATAAATTTACATGATTACATGAATGTATCATTAGTTTTTGATAAATTGTGTAAAATTATATAAATCCATTTATATAATGGACCATGATATGACCACAAAGGACACTTGAAAATAGGACTAATATCTTGCAGCCATGAGGAAGAGGCCCTTGGCTCTATATTTTTTGGTTCACTTTTTTTCCAACTTTATTGAGGTATAATTTACAGTAAATTTCACTAATTTTAAATGTATGAGTTTGGGTAGTTGTATGTAGTTGTAAGACTGTCACCACAATTGAGACGAAGAACACATCCATCGCAGCCCTAGTTTCCCATACTCCTTTGCGCTTAATTCCCTCCCCAGTCCCTCAGCCAAGATAGATCTGTTTTCTATCCCTATAATACTGCCTTTTCTAGAATTTCACACGAATGGTATTACACAGCATATAGTTCTTTGTGTTTGATTCCTTTCACTTAATTGTCTTTTTTCTTGAGAAGGGACCCCATATTTCTGACCCTCACTATCTTGGGTAGCTTTAGAGGGTATATATTACTCGTTAGTTGTGGAGGCTCTAAATTCTGATACTCTTCTCTAGTGAGTGTTACTTCATCTTTGTAGATGTTTTCCTTGATTGAATTCTAACTACAAACTCTGTTTCTTAGTTGGCAGCTCCAAACCCCATCAGACTCTCTCGTTTCAGCTGAGACATTTTGCATCTGCTCTTCACATGCACGTTCCAGGCATCTACCAGAGAAACGAATGGGAGGAATTTGGGGATCCCCTTTCTGGCTCTTTCCATTCCAGAACAACTCCCTTTAGCAACTGTTGTTGCCCTGGACTCAATCTTATACTTTCTTGGGCCAAAAAGGTGGCTGCTCTTCTACCAGCAACCCCACTGACTCCCTGTGGGATGGGCTGCAAGTGTGCCTGGGAAAAGGCCCGAGCTGGCAAAATCTGGGGCACTGGGGGGGGCTCCTCCAGTCTCCTCCCGTGCCCCTCCAGTTTGAACACAAGTCCTCTCTGCAACACAGCCTTTGTACCTTTTCTTCGTGTGCACCCTACAAAGGCTAGAATATCAAGGAGGTCATACTTGCGATGTCCCAAACTCCAAATCCAAAAACATAATCCTAAAAACAGCAGAAAGGGGGAGAGCACTGCCTGTAACTTCTCTCTCCATACGGGGACTTTCCACCCAAACCCGCTTGCTGCTGCACACGCGCCAGTGCTTTCCGTTTTGTTCTGTCCATCTGGTAAAATTTTAATCATTGTAAACAGAAGTCTCACTGTATTCAGATGTTTGTCTTTGCAGGTTTGGAACTCTTACAAGGGCTTTCCTATTCTGCTGTGAAATCAATATGACCTCCAGTGGCTTGGTAAATTAGTTTAGACTGGTTTTAATGGGTCACCTCTGCACTTGGGGCTCCTGGGTGTGAGGGTTAGGGTTGTCAGTGGTTATGTTCTAATATTTGATTTTAAAGAAATACTTATGGGAAAGAACAGGATATATATATATACATATATATATATATATATAAACCTTGACTTTGATTTCCCCATTAACGGGCAGAAAAAAATGAAGGGATGGAGAAAGGATGAAAAAGGAAAGGAAGGAAATAAGAAGGGGAAGGAAGAACAGGAGCAGGAGGAGCATGGGGTGAAGAGAAGGATGCAGGGTAGAGGAGAAATGAGAACAGGGGGAATGAAGTAAGGCCAAGAGCCCAGAATCGTGAAGAAACCTGACAGAACAAGAAAAAAGGAGCACCTGGAAGTGTGGTTTATAAAATGCAGGCCTCCACGTCCTGAGGTCGAATCTGTCTTTCACCCTACAGGCAGTGGGCGATCGCTTGCGGGTAACCACGCGGGGGCGCTCTGCTCCTGGCCCGGCTCTGCTCAGATCCTTGCCTTGCCTTCCTCCTGAGTGCAAGGGACCCGACCTCTGTGGCTTGTCTTCTCCAGGCTGCTCCATCAGTGCCTTTCAGCAGCGTGTGTCCAGTGGAGGGTGCTGGGAGGAGGAGGAAGGGCAGCCAGGGCAGTGCTTGGGCCCTTCTCTTTCCAGTGCAGGAAGAGCAGCAGCTGTGGTTCCTTGGTGGCTCCAGTTCCTGTATGAGGCCCTGCAAGGGTTCCACCTTCTACCAGTGACGTGGCTGAGGACCTGAGAACACCATCTTATCCCTTTGCTTCTCCATCCTAAAAGTGGGAGTGACTCCCCTGTTAATCTTGGGCTTTTGCTTCTCAGCACCTCTACCACCTCTGAAACCAGTTCCCTGTGACAAATTCTCTTGCTGTGAATACTTGAAGTGGTTTCTGTTTTTCTAGTTAGTTCCTGACTAATATGGGGAGCACTCTGTCCCCACTTCTCTGGTTTCCTGAAAGAGGGATTTTTCTCAGTTATTCTTGGTATCCTTCTGCTCATGGAAAAATATGCTAAATTACCTGGTTAGTGGGTGACAGCAGTTGGTCCACATTCTCTTTTGGGTGAATCTGTCCTGGTGGATTTTATGAGTGAAGTTTAGCAACTCTAGATATAGGTAAGGTCTGTCCTCCAGTATCGTCTGCACTGTATTGGAATCTCCATCTGTCTGATTCCTGAGACTGAACTGGTTCCCGGGGCCAGCACAAGGTGTGTTATTTTTTTTCTTTTTGGCTCCCTTAAACTCCAACCATAAGCAGGAGAGAGATTCAGTTTGTGGTACGATTGCATTATAGCCAAGAGAATCTTAAGCCTCCCCAGTCTGGCTTATTAGGGGAGATCCTTTTCCCCACCTCTTCTCCCCAGATATGTTCTACTAAATTTCAGTTTGTCATGTGACTATTGAGACTGCATCATAGATCCAGAAGTTTAACATCAAGAGCAGGAAAGGCCAGCTTCATAGACACAGGACCCTTGCAAGTGCACAGGGCCTGGCCCTCAAATGCACCATTGCTTGGTTTAATACTCAGTTGTTGCTGTCCTGAAATTCTTAATACATTCCCTAACAGGGTGCCCTGCCTTTTTTGCTGGATTATCTAGCCACTCCTGGGACTAGCCCTCTCTTGGGATGCCCCTTTCAAGTGTTGGGCAAGTCCTGGGTGCACAAGCTCCTTGGGATTTTAAGGCCAGCTGCTCTGCCAGAAGCATCCCGGGAGTTTTCCAGGTGGACAGCAGAGGGCAGCAAATGGCCACTTATGGGCTTCTCGCCCAGGGTTACCAGGGTTTGAAGTAAACTTCTGGATGTTAATGTGGAGGGAAGGCGGGCAACAGAGATGAGGGTGCTGTTGTTTGTTTGTCTCATTGAAAACCAGAAACTACACTCCTGAGCCCTTCGTCGTGGCTTGGGGCATGTGTTGCTCCTGTGGAACGCATCCATCCATACTGAATTAGTTAAAGTACAAGCCTGGGGCCCACGACCTGCTGTGCCATGAGCTATGCTGCTCCTGCTCAAAGCCAGACCTACTACAAAGAGCCTCCGTGGGGTCTGGCAAGAGGGCTTCCACGATTGCCTCTAATCCTAGAGCACACCAGCAAGGTCTCTACTTTCATCTGCATTTTACTGATGAGACACTGGACTCAAAAATGTAACTTGTCCACACTTACACAGCTATGAAGTGATAAAGCATGGACTTGAACCCTGATCTACCCAGGTTCAAAAAGCCATGCTCTTTTCACAAGTTCATTCTGCCTCTACAAAAGGAAAATGCCATTTTTTTCTGGCCTTTGCTCCATTGGGTGGAAACAAGTTCTCCAGGACTAGACCCCAGCCTTCTCCCAGGCCCCGGGGAGACATGCAAACAGGAAAACTTGTAGCGTCCAAGGGCTATGACCTGGATTGCATCTCTCATCAAACAAAAAAAGGACTTCTTAACCTCTTCCTCCCCACCCCCTTCTTTTTTACACTAATCTAGAAGCTCGCTGTGCTCCCTCCTGGAGGCCTGTTGTTCAAAGAGAAACTCGGCATTGATTCAAGCCTGATGAAAATTGTCTTTTGTGAGCACTCTTCCACATTCCCAGTCAGATTCTAATAATCCTATATAAATGGATAAGATTTAGAAGCTACTTAGAGGACTTTGTAGCTTCCTAAAACTGGCCCCAGAGCATACAGGTGTCAAAATAAGACAGAGCTGGAATTTTTCATAGTCAATGGAAATGTTGTTGCCCAGGGATTACAAACCCAAATGCACAGCGGGAGCAGACAGCAGTCATAAATGAGGAAAGCATATCAGATGTAAGAGGCAGTGTGTGCCTCACTGGTGAGCGTCACAATTCAAAACAAAACAAAAAAAGCCAACACTGTGCCCCTTAACCCATCTGAGGGGTGAGATTCATTTAGCCCGTGTAATACTTTGCTTTGCCCTGGCAGCCAGGGAATGCCAGGCTGCATGGTTAAGGACGGCAGCAGTACAGGAGAAGCATGTGGCGAGGCAGAGGGCTCTGGCATCACCCAACGTGGGTTCAAACCCTGATTTTACCACTGACTAGCTAGGGGTTTGGGGGCAATTTTCTCCAGTTCTCTGAGCCTTGATCTCTTTTATCTGTCAAGTAGTGGCAGCAACACTTACCTTTACAGTGTTGTGAAAAGCAAAGGGCGGTGGCCGCCCGGAGCCGACGGGACCCACAAGTGGGAGTCTTACAGTGTTTGACTCCTCTGGGCTCATCCTGGTGCCTGAAGCAAATGTTCTGCTCTGGCCACAAAGGCTGCTGCATTCTGTTTCAAAACTTTCAACTGTGTCATGCTATCTGTAAGCCCTCCCAGATATTTTCAGAAGAAGAGTCTACATTTTACATTTATGAACAACCACAGAAATAAGGAAAAGGCCCCTTTTTGTATCCGTGGCCCTCTCTTAGGCCCCTTGAGTGTGGAGAGGACAGGGCAGAAGGGGAAGGCCCGGCCCCTTTCCCCAGGGTGGAGCCGTGCAGCTTCCCTGAGCTTCCCTGAGGCAGCACCAGGGAAGCTAGCCCCTCGGCCACCCCAAAAGGAACTCTGTAAATGTGGGGAGGGGGGCGCCTGTAGGTTCCCATAGTGCAGGAGCCAGGACAAAGCAGGACTCTCCCCTGTGGAGCTAGGCGGTGGCCAAGAGGCCTTTCAGCAAAGGATGACAGGTCCTGCGTGGACGGATTGACTCCCTGCAGGACGGGATGCAAGTGTGCCTGGGAAAAGGCCCAAGCTGGCAAAATCTGGGGCACTGTGGGGGCTCCTCCAATCTCTTCTCCTTTGGCACCCCTCCGGTTTGAACAAAATTCCTCTCTGCGACACAACTTTTGTACCTTTTCTTCCCTGTGCACCCAGCAAAGGCAAGAATATGAAGGAGGTCATACTTGCGGATGTCCCAAATTCCCAGTCTAAAATCCAGCACGAGCATCAGCGTCATATTGTAGGGAACACACTTCTGGGGAAGCTGGGGACATCTCAAACCACTCTGACATGCTGCCGGCTGATGTCACCCACAGCTCGAGTGTTCTGTGACCAGGAGGCCCGATGTCGTCGAAACTTTTGGGGATAGTAAGTAAATGCACATATTTTAAGACTTGGATCCAGATTTCAAAGGGGCTTTGGATGTTGTCTACAATTGGACTAGAAAGATCATCTGCATATTGTGGCTGTGGATACAGCTGTCGTGAAGCAGGTGGAGAGCCAGTGCATCAAAGTCTTTACTACATTGAAACTAGAGGCTGCCTCCAATCCTTCTCGGGATGAGGCTGGGTGTGAAAATCAATGGATAAATACAAACATAATTAAAATATAATCACAAAAATGTAGGTCAGTGTCACCTAGATCCAAGATAAGAGCTCTGAGAGGGAATTTATACAGAGAAAGGCAAGCTGTAGGAAACTAGGGAGCTGAGGCATCATTTCCAGATTTGAAGGGGAGATACTTAAAGTGCTGGATTGGGTCTTGAGTACAATCACGCTCAAGCAATAATCTAGGAGTCCCTGTCTGTGGGTGGCCTGGGCAGGCTGGGGAGCCTGATGAGATCGAATCCGTGATGGGGCATGAAGGGGACTGAATTTCCCCGGAGGAGAGCCTGCTATTCTCACCACTAGAAAAAGAGAATTTGAGAACTTGACCCTTGACTCTTCTCTTCCTGTTCTTTCTCCTTCAGCTTCTTTCCCCTCCCCCTCTCCTTCCCCACAACACTCCCTGAAACTTCAAAAGGGGTTGGAAGGGCATTCCATTTACCCCTTTACCTCCCTGCTCTCTGCCTACAGGCTCAGGAGCCACACTCATGCAGAAACTTGAAGCCTTTTTCTTGTGCCTCTTGCCTTGATCATTGCACCCACTCCCAACTCTAGTTCAATCCTCATTTCTTCCCTTAATAAATATTTCCTGAATTCCTGTAACATGAATACTCCTTTGAACTTGGACCTATGCACCAAAGAGCCAAACCTGAGAACCCTTGGTGAGAATCCTCGGTGAGTGACTGACACAGGTCAAGTCCCTTCCTGCCTTAAAGTGGAGCCTTAACATCCTTAGCATCCTTGTTGCCTTATTACCAACCCCACTTGGTTACTTATAAGTTACCTCTTAACACCACTGTGGGCTTGCGTATTGTCTTTAACCACAGAAGAGAATGGCTGCTTACTGAGCTCAGACTCCAGGGACCAGCCTCCCTGGAGGGTCCTGTTGGTCCCCCTAGCATAGGACCTCTCAGAGCGCAGGCCCTCAGGAAATATTTATTAAAGTAAAGAACAATAATTAAACTAGAGGTGGAGGGATGCAGTCTCCAGCTTTTGGCTCTGGGCTGCTCTGGAGGTGCAGGCCCTGCTGAGTTCGCTGTCATCACTGCACCGTCAGCCTTTCCTTGATGGACTTCCTCCAAGAAGCCCTCCACCTGGAGCCTGGGCTGCAGCACCTCCACACTCCGCCCTCTATGATCCCATCCACCCTGGAATGATGATCCAAAGAGTAATTTACAAGCCAACTCCCCTAACATGGGCTCCGGCAAGTCCTGGCGGGTGTCTGTTGGCTTGGGGTGGGGGAGCAACCCTCACTTGCTCTCTGCAGCCGCTGAACACCTGCAGGCCCCAAAACTGTCCCCAGCCCGTCCTCGCCTGCAATCTCACGCTGGATCTTGAGTTCCAGCTCAGATGTAGGGGAGGGAGATCAGACATAAAGTTCCAGGGGCTGAAAATTCCTCCCAAGAGGACATTCCCACCCTCTCACTCTCCACTTTTCAATGAAGCAGAAATTTTAACTCTTCGGGCAGATTTTCAAAGCTGAGTAACTGCCTATTACACACGTAAATCCTGTTATTTGTTAACAGTATTTGAATGACTAACTTGCTCCCATTGCTTTGAAAATGTATCTTAATAGGTGAGCAGGGGTGATTAGAGATGAAAAGCACCCTTCTGTAAGGCCACAGGTCCTTCGAACTGGCATCCCAAGGCTAGTGAAAATAACTTTCTTTAGAAGAATGTAGAAGGAGGGTGGCTTAAAGGGGAGAGGGAATGAAGGGCATATCCCTGTGGTGGGAAAAACTGGGGGACCACCTTCTCGACCACTCTGAGCTGTTGTTCAGAGACTTGTTCTGTGATCACTGCCAGGTGCAGACAAGGGTTATGCGCTGCCCCTGGATTTTCTGGGCTGTTAGAGAAATGGGCCTAGGCTTTCAGGTTAGAACAGGGGTGTCAATGGAAAGAAGGTCCTGGAAGCACCATGGGGGCTCTTCCCTCTCTGCCACAATGCTCTTGCTGAAAGCCTCTGCCCCACAGTAATGCCCAACAGCCCCCACTCCTTCCCCGGGTGCTGAGCGTGGCTCAGCAACTCGGAATCTGTGGTTTCTGGTGCTGCTCAAGGCCCCCCGGGATGGACGCCTGCAAGTCCCCACATGGGAACTGCAGAGCCACCAACCAAAAAAGGGCACTCGCTGCAGGCAAAGAGCAAAGCCAGAGACCTGGGGGATCACTGCACATTCGGGACCCCACTGGGCCCTGAGTTCAGCTCAGAGCAGGAGGTAATGTGGTGTGATCAGTGGGCTCTCCAAATGGGCTGCCTTTGGAGATTCTGATGCCAAGGTCCCCTCTCGCCCTGATATCCAACCAATCAGTCATTTTTCAAGCTTTTCAGGTGATTCTAATGTGCAGCCAATTTTGAGGACGAGTGATGTCAAATGGTTTAGATGATTTTGAGATTCCGAGGCCCAGTGGGGAGAGAGAAGAAGGTTTATCAGTCTTTGGTTGGAAAAGGAAGTGTCTAAGCATTGAAGACTTGGAATTTTTTCCCCCTAAAAAATGTAAGTTTTTGGTTAATTTTTTTAAAGAACTTATTTCTTGAGGAGGGGCGGAAGATGGCAGCGTGAGTAGAGCAGCAGAAATCTCCTCCCAAAACAACATATATCTATGAAAATATAACAAAGACAACCCTTCCTAGAATAAAGACCAGAGGACACAGGACAATATCCAGACCACATCCGCACCTGAGAGAACCCAGCGCCTCGCGAAGGGGGTAAGATACAAGCCCCGGCCCCGCGGGAGCCGAGCGCCCCTCCCCCCAGCTCCCGGCGGGAGAAGAGCAGGCAGAGCGGGAGGGAGACGGAGCCCAGGGCTGCCGAACACCCAGCCCCCGCCATCCGGGCCAGAGCGCAGGGCGCTCGATACTGGGAAAACAGGGCAGCAAGAACAGTGAGCAGGCACTGGAGGCTGGGCGACAGAGGACATAAGAAAAGCGCGCGACCATTTTTTTTTTTTTGCTTCTTTGCTGTTTTGTTTTGGTGAGCGCATTTTGGAAGTCTTAAAGGGATAGGGACCCCAATACTAGGGAAACAGGGCAGCAAGACCGGTGAGCAGAGGCCTGAGGCTGGCACTGGAGAATAAAGAAAAACGAGCGACCACCTTTTTTTTTTAATTAAAAAAATTTTTTTTTTTTTTTTAATTTAAAAATTTTTTTCTTTTTTTTTTTTGGTGGTCGTTGTTTTGTTTTGGCGGGTGCTTTTTGGAAGTCTTAAAGAGGCAGGGCGGGTCACTTAATCCACAGGTAGGGAATCCGGGGATCTCTGGGCACCGTAACCCCTGGGCTGCAGGGAGCAGGGAGGCCCCTTACGGAGATAAATAGCCTCCCAGCCGCTCCTGCTCCAACGCGACTCCACCATCTTGGAATAGCTGCCCGAGCCAGGCCACGCCCACAGCAACAGCGGAGATTAACTCCATAGTAGCCGGGCAGGAAGCAGAAACCCTGTCTGCGCGCAGCTGCACAGCACAAGCCACTAGAGGTCACTGTTCTCCCAGGAGAGGAGGGCCACAAACCAACAAGAAAGGAAGTCCTTCCAGCCGTCACTCGTCCCAGTTCTGCAGACTATTCCTATCACCATGAAAAGGCAAAGCTACAGGCAGACAAAGATCACAGAGACAACACCAGAGAAGGAGACAGACCTAACCAGTCTTCCAGAAAAAGAATTCAAAATAAGAATCATAAACATGCTGACAGAGATGCAGAGAAATACGCAAGAGAAATGGGATGAAGTCCGGAGGGAGATCACAGATGCCAGAAAGGAGATCGCAGAAATGAAACAAACTCTGGAAGGGTTTATAAGCAGAATGGATAGAATGCAAGAGGCCATTGATGGAATTGAAATCAGAGAACAGGAACGCATAGAAGCTGACATAGAGAGAGACAAAAGGATCTCCAGGAATGAAACAATATTAAGAGAACTGTGTGACCAATCCAAAAGGAACAATATCCGTATTATAGGGGTCCCAGAAGAAGAAGAGAGAGGAAAAGAGATGGAAAGTATCTTAGAAGAAATAATTGCTGAAAACTTCCCCAAACTGGGGGAGGAAATAATCGAACAGACCACGGAAATACACAGAACCCCCAACAGAAAGGATCCAAGAAGGACAACACCAAGACACATAATAATTAAAATGGCAAAGATCAAGGACAAGGAAAGAGTGTTAAAGGCAGCTAGAGAGAAAAAGGTCACCTATAAAGGGAAACCCATCAGGCTAACATCAGATTTCTCCACAGAAACCCTACAGGCCAGAAGAGAATGGCATGATATATTTAATACAATGAAACAGAAGGGCCTTGAACCAAGGATACTATATCCAGCATGACTATCATTCAAATATGACGGTGGGATTAAACAATTCCCAGACAAACAAAAGCTGAGGGAATTTGCTTCCCACAAACCACCTCTACAGAACATCTTACAGGGACTGCTCTAAATGGGAGCACTCCTAGAAAGAGCACAGCACAAAACACCCAACATATGAAAAATCGAGGAGGAGGAATAAGAAGGGAGAGAAGAAAAGAATCTCCAGACAGTGTATATAACAGCTCAATAAGCGAGCTAAGTTAGGCAGTAAGATACTAAAGAGGCTAACCTTGAACCTTTGGTAACCACGAATTTAAAGCCTGCAATGGCAATAAGTACATATCTTTCAATAGTCACCCTAAATGTTAATGGGTTGAATGCACCAATCAAAAGACACAGAGTAACAGAATGGATAAAAAAGCAAGACCCACCTATATGCTGCTTACAAGAAACTCACCTCAAACCCAAAGACATGTACAGACTAAAAGTCAAGGGATGGAAAAACATATTTCAAGCAAACAACAGTGAGAAGAAAGCAGGCGTTGCAGTACTAATATCAGACAAAATAGACTTCAAAACAAAGAAAGTAACAAGAGATAAAGAAGGACACTACATAATGATAAAGGGCTCAGTCCATCAAGAGGATATAACCATTCTAAATATATATGCACCCAACACAGGAGCACCAGCATATGTGAAACAAATACTAACAGAACTAAAGGGGGAAATAGACTGCAATGCATTCATTCTAGGAGACTTCAACACACCACTCACCCCAAAGGATAGACCCACTGGGCAGAAAATAAGTAAGGACACGGAAGCACTGAACAACACAGTAGAGCAGATGGACCTAATAGACATTTATAGAACTCTACATCCAAAAGCAACAGGATATACATTCTTCTCAAGTGCACATGGAACATTCTCCAGAATAAACCACATACTAGGCCACAAAAAGAGCCTCAGAAAATTCCAAAAGATTGAAATCCTACCAACCAACTTTTCAGACCACAAAGGCATAAAACTAGAAATAAACTGTACAAAGAAAGCAAAGAAGCTCACAAACACATGGAGGCTTAACAACACGCTCCTAAATAATCAATGTATCAATGACCAAATCAAAATGGAGATCCAGCAATATATGGAAACAAATGACAACAACAACACTAAGCCCCAACTTCTGTGGGACACAGCAAAAGCAGTCTTAAGAGGAAAGTATATAGCAATCCAAGCATATTTTAAAAAGGAAGAGCAATCCCAAATGAATGGTCTAATGTCACAGTTATCGAAATTGGAAAAACAAGAACAGATGAGGCCTAAGGTCAGCAGAAGGAGGGACATAATAAAGATCAGAGAAGAAATAAATAAAATTGAGAAGAATAAAACAATAGCAAAAATCAATGAAACCAAGAGCTGGTTCTTCGAGAAAATAATCAAAATAGATAAGCCTCTAGCCAGACTTATTAAGAAGAAAAGAGAGTCAACACAAATCAACAGTATCAGAAATGAGAAAGGAAAAATCACGACGGACCCCACAGAAATACAAAGAATTATTAGAGAATACTATGAAAACCTATATGCTAACAAGCTGGGAAACCTAGGAGAAATGGACAACTTCCTAGAAAAATACAACCTTCCAAGATTGACCCAGGAAGAAACAGAAAATATAAACAGACCAATTACCAGCAACGAAATTGAAGTGGTAATCAAAAAACTACCAAAGAACAAAACCCCCGGGCCAGATGGATTTACCTCGGAATTTTATCAGACATACAGGGAAGACATAATACCCATTCTCCTTAAAGTTTTCCAAAA
This sequence comes from Manis pentadactyla, assembly GCF_030020395.1. NCBI lineage: Eukaryota > Metazoa > Chordata > Mammalia > Pholidota > Manidae > Manis > Manis pentadactyla. The sequence continues at coordinate 52,876,709 of NC_080027.1, forward strand.
AATAGAGGAGGAGGGGATACTCCCAAACTCACTCTATGAAGCTAACATCACCCTAATACCAAAACCAGGCAAAGACCCCACCAAAAAAGAAAACTACAGACCCATATCCCTGATGAACGTAGATGCAAAAATACTCAACAAAATATTAGCAAACCGAATTCAAAAATACATCAAAAGGATCATATACCATGACCAAGTGGGATTCATCCCAGGGATGCAAGGATGGTACAACATTCAAAAGTCCATCAACATCATCCACCACATCAACAAAAAGAAAGACAAAAACCACATGATCATCTCCATAGATGCTGAGAAAGCATTTGACAAAGTTCAACATCCATTCATGATAAAAACTCTCAGCAAAATGGGAATAGAGGGCAAGTACCTCAACATAATAAAGGCCATATATGATAAACCCACAGCCAACATTATATTGAACAGCGAGAAGCTGAAAGCATTTCCTCTGAGATCGGGAACTAGACAGAGATGCCCACTCTCTCCACTGTTATTTAACATAGTACTGGAGGTCCTAGCCACAGCAATCAGACAAAACAAAGAAATACAAGGAATCCAGATTGGTAAAGAAGAAGTTAAGCTGTCACTATTTGCAGATGACATGATACTGTACATAAAAAACCCTAAAGACTCCATCCCAAAACTACTAGAACTGATATTGGAATACAGCAAAGTTGCAGAATACAAAATCAACACACAGAAATCTGTGGCTTTCCTATACACTAACAATGAACCAACAGAAGGAGAAATCAGGAAAACAACTCCATTCACAATTGCGTCAAAAAAAATAACATACCTAGGAATAAACCTAACCAAAGAAGTGAAAGACTTATACTCTGAAAACTACAAGTCACTCTTAAGAGAAATTAAAGGGGACACTAACAGATGGAAACGCATCCCATGCTCGTGGCTAGGAAGAATTAATATCGTCAAAATGGCCATCCTGCCCAAAGCAATATACAGATTTGATGCAATCCCTATGAAACTACCAGCAACATTCTTCAATGAACTGGAACAAATAATTCAAAAATTCATATGGAACCACCAAAGACCCCGAATAGCCAAAGCAATCCTGAGAAAGAAGAATAAAGTAGGGGGGATCTCACTCCCCAACTTCAAGCTCTACTATAAAGCCATAGTAATCAAGACAATTTGGTACTGGCACAAGAGCAGAGCCACAGACCAATGGAACAGACTAGAGAATCCAGACATTAACCCAGACATATATGGTCAATTAATATTTGATAAAGGAGCCATGGACATACAATGGCAAAATGACAGTCTCTTCAACAAATGGTGCTGGCAAAACTGGACAGCTACATGTAGGAGAATGAAACTGGACCATTGTCTAACCCCATATACAAAAGTAAACTCAAAATGGATCAAAGACCTGAATGTAAGCCATGAAACCATTAAACTCTTGGAAGAAAACATAGGCAAAAACCTCTTAGACATAAACATGAGTGACCTCTTCTTGAACATATCTCCCCGGGCAAGGAAAACAACAGCAAAAATGAGTAAGTGGGACTATATTAAGCTGAAAAGCTTCTGTACAGCAAAAGACACCATCAATAGAACAAAAAGGATCCCTACAGTATGGGAGAATATAATTGAAAATGACACATCCGATAAAGGCTTGACGTCCAGAATATATAAGGAGCTCTCACGCCTCAACAAACAAAAAACAAATAACCCAATTAAAAAATGGGCAGAGGAACTGAACAGACAGTTCTCCAAAAAAGAAATACAGATGGCCGACAGACACATGAAAAGATGCTCCACATCGATAATTATCAGAGAAATGCAAATTAAAACTACAATGAGGTATCACCTCACACCAGTAAGGATGGCTGCCATCCAAAAGACAAACAACAACAAATGTTGGCGAGGCTGTGGAGAAAGGGGAACCCTCCTACACTGCTGGTGGGAATGTAAGTTAGTTCAACCATTGTGGAAAGCAGTATGGAGGTACATCAAAATGCTCAAAACAGACTTACCATTTGACCCAGAAATTGCACTCCTAGGAATTTACCCTAAGAATGCAGCAATCAAGTATGAGAAAGATCAGTGCACCCCTATGTTTATCGCAGCACTATTTACAATAGCCAAGAATTGGAAGCAACCTAAATGTCCATCGATAGATGAATGGATAAAGAAGGTGGGGTACATATACACAATGGAATACTACTCAGCCATAAGAAAAGGGCAAATCCAATCATTTGCAGCAACATGGATGGAGCTGGAGGGTATTATGCTCAGTGAAACAAGCCAAGCGGAGAAAGAGAAATACCAAATGATTTCACTTATCTGTGGAATATAAGAACAAAGGAAAAACTGAAGGAACAAAATAGCACCAGAATCACAGAACTCAAGAATGGACTAACAGGTACCAAAGGGAAAGGGACTGGGGAGGATGGGTGGGTAGAGAGGGATAAGGGGGGGGAGAAGTAGGGGAGTATTAATATTAACATGCATGGGGGGGTAGGAGAAAAGGGAGGGCTGTACAACACAGAGAAGGCAAGTAGTGATTCTACAACATTTTGCTATGCTGATGGACAGTGACTGTAAAGGGGTTTATAGGGGAGACCTGGTATAGGGGAGAGCCTAGTAAACATAATATTCATCATGTAAGTGTAGATTAGTGATACCAAATACAAAACAAAACAAAACAAAAAAGGGCAGTTCCTGTGTGGTAACCTCCAATGAGTTCTACACAAGGGTATAAAGGGCATATAAAAGTGTAGGCAAAGGGTCTGTTTGCGTCTATACAGAAGATCAAAGCCTAATTGGGCTACCCCGAAAATGAACTAAGATACGCTATGAAAGAGAACTTCCAACATCAGCACTCTTGGGAAGACTCATGCCAGAAGATGATCATCAAAAATCCCCAACAAAGATCCACGCACTGCCACAGCTGTAGATGCACTCATCCCATCAGCTCCTGGACTTGCCATGGGAATGAAGAAGGAGATATCTAAGCTGGCCTGTGCATACAGTGAAACAACAAATTTGACTGGATCTATACTGTTGGAACTCAACCAAGAATTAGGAGAAGTGCAAATTGTAGCGCTCCAAAATCTTACAACTACAGACTATTTACTGTTAAAAGAACATAAGGGAAGTGAACATTCCCCAGGAATGGGTTGTTTTAATTTGTCTGATTTCTCTCAGACTGTTCAAGTTCAGCTGGACAATATCCACCATATCATAGATAAGTTTTCACAAATGCCTAAGGTGCCTAACTGGTTTTCTTGGTTTCACTGGAGATGGTTGGTAATTACAGATATGCTTTGGTTATGTAACTATACTCCTATTATGTTAATGTGTGTGTGCAATTTAAGTAGTAGCTTAAAACCTATACATGCTGAAGTTACTCTACAAGAAGATATGTCAAAGAAATTATCAATCTTCCCATGTTTTCTTCCGCCTGCTACTTCTATAGCTTTTCTTCTTCCTTCCTAATTACAACCCTTAAATAGAATTCGTGCCTCATATCGAATTTACCGAGTATCATAATTCTTCCAAGTGGTAAAGATACCTCAAGACAAATGCTGGGCATAGAAGCTACAGGGCATAAATATGCAAAGAAATAAAAAGCTAACCATTTCAAACAATAAGGCTTCTCTCTCACTTACCAACTTTACATTTTCCTGTATGGCCCCGGAAGATGACTGGTTAGCCAGAGACGGGTAAGATTCCTCAAGGGAGGAACAACCTAAGACAGGCACAGTCGCAGGGGGGTCATCAGGTGAGAAATTGGGGATCAACAGAGGTGAGGCTTAGAACCTCACCCCCCCCGTTCTGAGAGAAATCTTCTGTGTACGTGGATATATTATTGCCCTTGTCTAGCTTGGATTAACACATAGTCTACAGGCACACACCTCATCATCTACATTTGCTCTCTAACAACACTAAACTATGTTTTCTACCTTTATCTTGTATCTACCTACCACTTCAGCATTTTATTAAAAATAATAATAATAAAGAGAGAAATGTGGTATCCACATATAAATCAAGTATAAAAACCAAATGAGTATTCATATTTGAACTGACTGTTTATAGTTCATAATGCATGAGCAAAACCGAAAGTTTCTGTGATGACTGTCCTTGTACTGTTCACTATGTAACTTATTCATTATGTAAGAATTTGTTCTCCATGTAAGAACTTGTTCGTTATGCTTCAGAAGATTGGAGACTGACGAAAATTAGGCTTGGGGTGGATTAATGATTGTGCATTGAGCATTGACCCCCCTATACAGAATTTTATTGTCGTTAACAACCATTTGATCAATAAATATGAGAGATGCCCTCACAAAAAAAATAAATAAATAAAAATAACTTATTTCTTTAAAAATTTTTAAAAATTTATTTAAAAAATGTATTCAAATTTGTCTATTCAAATTTACTTTATTTCATTGAGGCTAATGAAAATAATGAAAATTATGGTGTCCTTTGGGCGTAGAAGTGTTTCTACTTCTTGCTTTGAAAGGGAGACTCTCTGACTTAACTAGCTAAATGTTTTTGTGCAAATTTGGCTTTGTACTGTTTATAAAATTTTTTAAAAATATTTTTTAGATACAATTTCAAACTTAGAAAATTTAAGAATAATGCATACAACACTTGTTTATCCAGAAGCATGAACTGTTAAATTATTAATATTTTACCATATTTGTCCATATGTATATGTATTTACAGAACTTGCACATACATGTACACATAAACATCTCTATATATATCACATGTGGACATATACATATTCAGTCTCTATGTGTGTTTATATACACACACACGTAAATTATGCATATTATTTTCTTAGCCATTTGAGGGTTAGTTGTATGCATTAGGCCCCTTCTCTATGCATTGTACCCCTTCATCTATACTTCAGTGTGTATTTGCAAAGAACCTAGGTATCATTTTATATAAAAACATTTTATGTAAAGACATTTTATAATAAAAATATTCAGGATATTTGACATAGCTACAATACTGTTATCTACATTACAGTCCATATTCCAATATTGCCATTTGTTTCAATAATGTCATTTATAGATTTTTATTTTCCAAGTCAAGGTCCCATCTAGAATCACAGATTCCATTTGTTTACAGCTTAAGCTTCCTGGCAAGGAAGAGAGATTTACATTAAAATTGTCTTACTGTATAATATAACAAAGAAGATGTCATTTGATCTTATTTTTCATTGCCAAAATTCATAAGCCAATTTCTTTTATGAAAAATTTCCTCAGAAACAAATAAAAAATTTTTCTCATTGACTTTTCAAACCTTTAGATCTTGAAGAAATATATTGCCACATTAATTTTTTTCTCTCATTGCATGGATGGATACAGCATCATGGGTTAAGGGAAATCTCCCACAATAACTTTGTGATAAAGGAAACATCTCTGGCAATGTCTTCTCAAGAAGTGGCCAAGAAATGCTGTTCCATGAATGAATGAATGAATGAATGATACCTTGCTTGGATCATTGCAATAGACTCCCAGGTGGGTTTTTCCCCCTAAAAAATGTAAGTTTTTGCACAGAGAAGACAAGTAGTGATTCTACAGCATCTTACTACGCTGATGGACAGTGACTGTGATGTGGTTTGTCGGGGGGACTTGGTGAAGGGGGGAGCCTAGTAAACATAATGTTCTTCATGTAATTGTAGATAAATGATACCAAAAAAATGTAAGTTTTTGGTTATTTTTTTTAAAGAACTTATTTCTTTAAAATAAAAAAAAATTTATTTTAATAATATATAAAAGTTAGTCTATTCAAATTTATTTTATTAAAAAAAAAACCCATAACTCAGAGTATACCCCTGTTTATATTCTCAATGCCCTCCATGGCTTCCCAGCTCATTCAGAATAAGAATTGGCATCTTCAAAATCACCTGCAAGGCCCTCTGTGGTTTACCCTCCAGGACCCCCATGCCCATCTGCCTTCCCTCCCAGATGCCATCTCTTACGAACCCTTCATTCCTTGATCCCTCTGCTCCAGCCACATTGGCATCAGGTGGTTTCTTGAAGGTATGAGGCACACGCCTGCTTCCGGGCCTTTGCACTTGCTCATAATTCTTCTCTTCTCCATCTATCCTAGTTTGTCCTTCACTTCTTCTAGGTATTTATTCAAATATTGACTGCTTTCCCCCACCCCGAATCCGCTCTTTCTAGTTTCCTTCTTGTGTATTTCTCTTCCTCCTCCATATCTGAATGGGCTTTGGGGACTGTACAGCATCTTAGCGCACTTACAGCTTATGGAAAGTTGGGGACCCATTTTCTTCACTTCTCTCTTTCATTTCTGTTTGCAAACCAAGCAATACTTTCAGAATTCATCTTTTTATTGAAATTTCTTGTCAAATGCAGCCAATGGCAATCCAAACTTAGCATTTTCTTATCCAAACTCTTCCCCTAGACCAACAGTTGGCAAATAACAGCCAACAGGCCAAAACCAGCCCAGTGCCTGTTTATGTAATAAAGTTTTATTGGAACATAGGCCTGCTCATCTGTTTATGTATTATCTGTGGCTGTTTTCATGCTACAGTGGCAGAGCTTACTAGTTGCAGAATAAACCACATGGCCTGTAAAGGTGAAAGTATTCACCATCTGACTCTTTACAAAGTCTGTGGACCCCTGCCTTAGACTTTAAGTTGAATCAACTCATGGTTAAAGGCCCAGCTTTAACCTGACTTTTTGCTATTGCGTATCACAGATTGCCATGTTCCAGCCTGACTGCTAAGCTCATGCCGCATAGTTTAGGGTTCTTTATTATGGCAACACTCCATTCCTTGTGTTAGTCAGGATAACTGACACCAGATGAAACAATCAAACTCGGGAATTTAACCTGACAAAAGCTGGTTTCTTGCTTACACAAAGTCTAAAGTCAGGTGGGCAACCATGCTCCATCTTGCAGCTGTACCATCTAAAAGGTCTAACCGCCAAAGTCACTAAGCAATTTAAGAAAGAGGTGGAGGAAGACTACTGTTCTCAACCACTTTTTCTTTCATTGGTCAGACAAGTTATAAGGCTCCAGTCTAAATATAAGGGGGCTTAGGATATTTAGAGGACATTTGAATGTTTGATGGGTTCTAATCAGTCTTTGTAACTTCGATCCTTCACCTCCGAGTAAGATCTGTAAATTCATCCCTCTTGGATGAAGAATCCCATGGAATGGGATCCCACAGCCTTTTCCAGAGGCCCTGGAATCTTTCTTTGCATCCTGTTAAAGCAAGGACTTTATCTTGAGAGCTCCTGATACATAGGAAGAAATGATTTGATGAAAGGAAAGAGGTATGTGTGGAGGAAGCGGGGAGGTGGAGAAAAGACTTAATGAGAGAGAAAGAAAAACTTGAAGTTAAAAAGAGGGGCAGCCAAAGTGGAAAGGGTTTTCAGCAGCCTGTGAACGGCAAGGCTTTCCATAGCACAGGCACCATTTAAATCCAAGCTGTCATTATGACTACAGAGCTTTTTGCTTATTTCAATGTTATTATTTAATATAGTGAATCAAGCATTTTATGACTTGAAGGAACTTCAAAAATAAATTTAGTTTCCCCAAATTATTAAAGAAGGGTTCAGAGTTTATTTCTACTTAATAGATCAAGGTAGCACGTTGCATTTTCTAGCAAAAGGAAATGTTTAGAGAGTTTTAGCAGAGGGCTGGGTCCTGAGAGACAGGAATCTGGGCTCTGTGCCCAGTTCTTTTTTCTGACCCCCATTCATGACCTTAAGAAGTCACATAACCTTCTTGGAATCTCAGTTTCTCCTTTTGAAACAACCACTGCTTGCTTCCTTGGGCAAGATGGACGATTACTAGTAACACAGCATTAGCAAAGTTACTTTGAGGTCTTTGGATGAAAGACAGCCTATAAACTGCTGAAGACTGAGTGTCTTATTAAAGGAATAGCAGCATGTCGTTCGTACTCTACTAATAAATGTTGACAAAAGTAAATGTTCTCTATTCATCCTGGCAAGGACAAGCTATTCATCTATTGCAAGTATGATGAGAGAGTGTGTGTTCCGAGGACATAAAATGTTAATATTGCTCAGAAACATATTTTGGATCTATATCTGTATTATCACCTAGAGTCATAATTAATAGAATCAGCCATCTATGTTTATAATTATATAACAACTAATAATGAACAAACAGGTATGTAGCACAGCTTTGTCCCTTGACTTGGGTAAGAAAATAACAATGATTTGCTACCCAAAAAGTTAAAAACCATAATTCTGGTAAAACAAGAAAAAGCTATGAGAGAAATATGGAACAGTGTTTGAGGATTGTCTTCTCTGAGAGTCCTGAAATATTAGCCAGGAAGCCCTATACTGGTTACAGAGGAAGGTTACAGAGAGATTTCAAAGCTGTCATTAACTCCTAATATCCAGGATTCTCATCAACTCAGCCAGTATACAAGGGCTCAAAGATACCCATGTCCATTTCTGTAGATGATTTCTCTGGTTATTGGGAAGAGTTAAAGAAAATGAGTCCAAGAGATTACTCACTTTATCACTAACTGCAACCTTGAACAAACTATATTTTGGGCCTCAGATGCCTTATCTGCAAAATGATGGCATTGAACTAGTAATAAAACAACTGTTCACTGAGTATGCCAGGCCCTTTGCTGTGCATTGCGCATGCCTTATCTTATTTAATCCTCTGAGGTAGGTGTTATTATCTTCATTTAGCAGATGGAACTATGGCTCAAAAAGGTTACAGAATATTTTATGCACAGGCATTTATTTGATAAATATTTACTAAGCATCCGCTATATATGAGTTGCCACAAGTCAAGGAAAGACGTTTAGTCCTCACCCTTGATGAGCTCACACTCTGGAAGAGCCTCACCAGGTAGGCATCTGTTAGTATGTTCAGGCTGCTCTAATAAAGTACCATAGACTGGGGAGCTCAAACCATGGGAATTTACTTCTCTTGGTTCTGGAGGCTGGAGGTCCAAGATCAGGTGCCAGCATGCTCTGATTCTCATACGAGCCCTCTTCCAGGTTGCAGACTTCCAGCTTTGTGCTGTGTCTTCACCTGGTGGAGAGGAGGAGGGGAAGGTTACCAGCTCTCCAGAGACTTACAAGGGCACAAAACCCATTTATGGGGGCTCTACCCTCATGACCTCATCTAATCCTAATGCTCACCCAGAGGCCTCACCTCCTAATACTGTCACACAGGGGTGGGGAGAGAGTGTTTCAAAGTAGGAATTCAGGTGGGCAATAAAAACATTCAATCCGCAAGAGTCATGACTAGGAGACGGGAGATGGGATCTGAGCTTAGGCCTGTCTGCACTCTCAGCCTTTCAGTGCACTAACGAGCCATCTGCGCCTGTCTCCAATGCCCTTCCTCCCGTTCTCTCTCACACTCTCCCCACCCAGGTTTTTGGTCTCACCAGGCCACTGCAGTCTCATCTTGGTGATCAAGGATCTCCGCCTTCCAAGCACCTGTTTCCGTATCTACCTTCCCCACAAAGCCGGGCTCCTGCACCTGCTAAATCCAGCGGGCAGCTCTCCCTTCTCATCATACCTGATTCAGTAAACAGCATTTGACAGTTGATCCCGCCCTCCTCCTTGACATGCTCTCTTAACTTGGCTTCAGGATTCTCCTTTCTCTTGGGTTTTCCCCCCCAGTCTTTATCAGTTGCTCTTTATCAGTCTTATTGGTTACTGTGTCCTCCTCTTTACAGATATTTTGTGCTGTGATGTTCCAGAGCTTGGACCTGGGGCCTTTTCTGAGTCTATGCTCTCCCCTGGTGACTGCACGCTGTCGCAATGATTCTCATACCATCTCCATGAGGGTGACTCCTAAACTTAAATCCTTGGTTCAAAACTATCAGATTTCAGACTTGAGAAACCACCACCACTTAACATCTTCACTTGCAGGGGGTGTCTGATGGACACCCAAAATCAACATGTTCAAACTCACACCCTGATCTTTTCACCGAAACCTGTTCAACTTGCAGCTTTCTCCATCTTAGATGACTGTAAGTTTATCCTTCCAGTTTCCTAAGCCAAAAACTTTGACTCACTCATCATTCCACTCTTGCTTGCATACTCCTCACTCAGTCCATTAGGAAACCCAACTGGCTTCACCTTCAAAATGTATGTAGAAATTGACCAGTTCTCAGCCTCTCACTGCTACGACCCCAGTCCAGAAGCCATCACTACCTCTTACTTGGGCATCTACTCTGTGCCGGATGCCAGGAATATGGATAAATAGGACACAGTCCCTGCCCACAGGGAGCACATAGTCTAGTGGGGAAGATAGACATGGAAAAAGGTCATTGCAATGTGCTGCAGTGAGTGCTGTGACATGCACATGGATGTTTAGAGGAAGGGATGCAGTCTCCATACCCACTTCCAGCTCAAATGTTAAAGCTTCTCACTTGAGCCTTAGATCTTCAAGGTGATGTACCCATGCTAGGCATCCTAAGATCAATTCAAAGAGGCTTCAGGTTTCATTCATGTCTGTTAGATACTTCATTACCTATCTTTGTACCTTTTATTTTGCCTTCTGTTACCTGCTTAACCCATGGGCTTAGAGGTAGGATTCAGAATTTCTCATCATTACATTCAGTGTGTGACATTCAGGATGTGATCTATACTGGCCTCTTTTCTCCAGACAACTTAGACTGATTGCTCACTGAACCAGTTCTGGCCCCAGGGACTCAGCCCCAGTGGCCCAGCTGGTGCAGTCCACAGAATATGGCAGTGCTATACTCTGATATATCCCAAATTTTCATTGAATCTGTGCTTAATTAAGAACAACTGGCCTTAGCTTCCTTAATAGGGGAAATGTCTATCTATCCTTCCTTTCCCTTTGCTTTTACGCTGCTCCCCCTTAGTCCAGTCTCGCTAGTTTCTCTCGTTTCCTGCATCCTCTCCCAGCCAATCTTGTACATGACTTCCATTGATACATTCCTAAACCACTGCCTTGCCTACATCTTTCCCAGCCAGAAGCCTTCAAGGGCTCTTTATTACCTCCCCCATATAGTCCAAATCCACCAGCAATCAAGGCTTTCTATACTTGGCCTCAAACTTCTCCCATCTTACCTCCCAGCCATACTTCTACATAGGGGGTCCATGGGGATCATAAATGCATGTGCTCTCTCACCAGCATGTCTCATGCTCTTCCCTTTGTCAAGAATGCGTTTCTCCCTTTCTCCACTGAGACAGTCTCTTCAAGGCCTAAGCCAAATCTCTCCTCCTTCCAGCTCACCATGGCCCCTTTGGGGTCATGGCCCCCTGGCCTTTATCACCAGCAACTACTCATGTCTTCACTTACTTGCAACATCCCTTACAATGTGCTTTTTATTATTTTATTTTTTTATTCTTGTACTAAGACTTACGTCTTCTCTCTTTCGCTATGCCATGAACTCTCAACATGGCGTTAGTGGTAGAGCACAGACCTTACGGTCAGACAGACATGGGTTAATGCCAGTTCTCCTACCTTCTAGATATGTGACTTTTGAGTAAGCCACTTCACCTGGAGCCTCAGCTTCCTTATCTGTAAAATGGGGATGATAGTTATCTCATAAGAGTGTCATGAGAATCAGATGAGACAACACACATCAAACAGCTGGAGAGGGCCTGGCTCATAGCATTCTTTCCTGCCTGGGTCCTATGTGGAGCCTTATACATAGCATGTTTTGAAAATCTATTGATTTAGTTTTGAAACAATACGTCTATTGTTAATTATGAACAACTAGAGGAGAGTCATAGAATATAGAATAAATATAAATACCCATTTCAGCAACACACTTCTGCAAAAGGAAAAGAAAAAGGAAAGAAACGCTCAGGGTCCAAAACTGGAGTGGACACTGCAGAAAGGAGTTTCCAGCAGTCCCGATATTTTGGTTGTCCTTGGGGACAGAGTTGTCAAGCTTGCGTTTCCTTGCCCAGTCAAAGATGGGGATAAAGTCTTACATGGAGACCCTGGCTTGGAGCCAATACCTTTTAGGGGCACACTCTGGAAAAATCCTGCCCACCTCTAAAGGGCTCTGGGTATGAAAAAAACACTTCTCTTCTGAGAAATCATAACCACAAGCCACTTGTAACTAAAGGGTTATATCCACAGGGGTTTGAGATTCAAATGTACACTACCTGTGTGGCAGGGGAGACCCTGATAATTTGGCATGAGAAGCATCTGGAGCTGGTAAAAAGGCTGGACAGAAACAAATGCAAACACCTTCTTGAAGACACATGCAACTACACTGATATCCCACAGCTGAACACCCCTGAACATCAGGCTGCAACCCAAAATTACGAAACATGCAGGAAACAATCTCACAGGAAACAGCAGAATAAAAAACCAACAAAGCAACAACAAAAGCAGCAGGGTTAGACCCACCCTACCACCTCCACCCCCTAGGCAGCAATACTGGCTGCAGTGGTGAGACCTGAACCTGCTTTCAAGGAGCATCAGCCTGGGAAACAGTCATTTACCATGTATGGCAATGCAGACAAATCCCAATGGAACAAAGACTTGTGCTCCACAAGGGAAGTTGAATATGTTGTTCAGCTATCAGAACGTCACCTCATTAGGAAGCAGTGTTTTATCCAGTGTATCACAAAAGCTTTTGGAATCCACAAGTCAGAGCCTCTTATGGATAGGGGCACAGTTTTCGGCACAAATTTGTGTTCAATAACATTGGCTAAATAAATTCATAAATGAATGAATGAGCCAGCTAGAACTGACTGAAGTTCCAGTACGGGAGAGCCTGGAGCCAAAAGATTTAGGAGAAGGCAAAGGAGAAACAGGTTTTATTTTCTTTCCAAGGCACAAGCCTACCTGTCTGAGAAGCACATAAATAGATAGGTGCCTTTTGTGCCAAGCCCTCTTCCGCCTTCCCAGTAGGGCTTCTGGAGCTTTCCCTCATGGCCCTAAATCCAGGACCACATGGAATCATCAAGGCTTTCCTATTCTCAAATGCCTCTCTGCCCTTAATACCCATCTCCTTTGGGGATCTTAGCTCCCTGTTCTCAGCAAAGCCCTCAGACAAGGATCAGGTTAAAATATAAACAGGCATTAACCCCCCCAGAGATGGCTACAGCTCTAAGGGATGCTTGTTTCCCAAATCAGTCTCGGTGAGATGAATGCATTCCAGCTACCTGGTCTCCATGGCCCTGGGGCTGACGATCTTTGTCCAGGCCCACTTACCTAAGGGTCCACCTTTGGAGTAACCTTCCTTCATTCACTCCTTCATTCACCAAATATTTACTGACTGCCTACTTCTGTTCAAGGCCTTGGAGATGTAGTGATGAACAAGGCTGAAAATAGCCATGCTCCCAAGGAGTTTTCCTTTTAGAAGAGAAGATAAATAATAATAAGAACAATAACATGGGTAAACTAAATGCAGAGAGTGATAAATGCTATTTAACAAACAAAAAGAGAGAGGTAAGAGAGACCAGTCCTGCCTTCCTCCCATGTTTTACATCTGCCCCACCACCTCTGTTGAACACAAAATAATTTTTTTAAGCTTCAGTTTCTTTTGAGCTGCCAGTCTTGGCAGTTGAGTCTGTCTTACAGGCCCAGGAGGTTGGGAATGAGTATAAGGAGGTGTCAAAATATTTGTAGAAATGTCTTTACCTTCAAGGATAACTGCTACCACTCTGATTTCTTCATGGTTCATGCACACACACTCAAGGGAAGTTCATTCTTGATACGAGTTGTAAGGTTCTGCTTATCAGTGGACTCTCTCTGCCTCACTGTTAATTTCCACAGAGAAAGGAAAGTTCTCCCAATACAACCTTTTGAAAACAAGGCAGCACTGGATGGTGACTGAGGCACTGATTAAGCCACAAATAATGTGAGCTTGCATTCATTTCTGCAGGCAGCAGCCTGGGCTTCTTCCTGGAGACTGTTGACAAAGAAACTTGAGAAGGCAAAATGGCCTTTGAATAGCAAGGGGACACTGAAGTGCGGGAATAGCATTCTGCTGGTGATGGATGAGTGAGTCACTCTCCTCTGAGCCCCTGATTCAAGCTCAATCTGTCCACAGACCTCAGGCACTGAGCGGCTAAAGAGGCCAGAGGGGAGCCTCTTGCTATTCCCCTCCTTCCGGGACTGTCCTTCTGGAGAAGCTGCCGTGTGTTCATGTGTTTATGTAGCTTTCCAGAAACTCCTTATCCTCTCCAGGTGCCTGACAGCCCTGAGGGTGCGGCCTCCGCAGGACCCCAGGGCTCTTGTTGAGGCCAGAGCCGCTCCCTCTTACCCTCATCTCAACAGCCCGCAGATCGCAACAGCCCGCAGATCTCAACACCACAAAGAAAAAGTCTTTTGTACTTGAAAACTTTGTGCAGAAAAGAAAATTATTTTAAAAATCCCATTTTTTTCAAAAAGGGTGTTCCTTATGGATTCTTTTGATGTGCTAATTCCAGGTCCTGTCCAATGTGTTAAGAGTAAAAGAACGAACAAATCAGTGTCCCCTGTGCCAGGACCACTTCTCCCTGTCTCAGTAGCTCTCTCTGCACATGTGTGTGTGTGTGTGTGTGTGTCTCCTTCTCTCTCTCAGACATACACACACACACCTTCTGTTGAATCCAGTTTTTTGCCAGTTTTGTTCCATGCATTGTCCCCTCCCTGATCCCCGGCACCAGGCTCTCACCATCTCTCACCAGGGCTAGCGCCATAAACCTCCTATCTCTCTATCTCTATGCCTCATATCTTTTTTTTTTTGGAGGGGAAATACAGACTGAATATCAGGTTTCAAATGATGTCTAATTTTTCTTAGCTGTAGCATCAAAAGCAGGATCTTCGGTATGTGAATGAAATTTTATTAATTGAGAATAGCCAAAATTCAAGAACTAAGGAAAATGCATACTCATTAAATAAAAATCCTTTGCATTAATGATTATTCACCTACAGTGATAAATGAATGCAGTCAGAAATCATTCCAGTTCAAACTTAGAGGGCATATACAGCAAAACACATGCTGATTACGTAGCTGTATGCTGGAATGACAGAAAACAGAAATCATTTGTATTAATTTTATACTTTTTTACAAATGAAGAACAGCAGCTCTGGACTTTCTGGCACAATTGCAAACATTTATTATAGTCACAATGTGCAGGGCAATCGTGCAAGAATGAATAAATAGTTATCATGTCTCTTAAGGAGTTAAGTGTGGATTTTCAAAAAAGACAGGATCATTTGGCTGCTCTAGATCTATCACCTATTAATCTGATTTCATTTGGTTCTCACCCATATTGTTGCAGGATTTAGTAGCTCCTCATTTTTTATGGCTGTGTGATATTCAGCTGCATGGTAGTACCACAGTTAGTTTACCCAGTTGTCAGTTGGAGGACATTTGGGTCATATCCCATCTTTGGTGCTTATGAATAAAGCCATTATGTACATGTGTTATACATGTATGTGCAGGGTTTGTGTGAGCATAGCCTTTCATTTATCACGGATAAATACCATGCATAGGATCACTGCAGGAGAGTTCCAGTTTCTCCATATTCTTGTCAGAACTTGGTATTGTCAGACTTTAAAACATTAAAAAATTTTTTGCTCATTCTAATGGGTATGTATTGGCATCCAATTGAGATTTTAATTGCATTTCCCTAATGACTAATGTTGCTAAGCATTTTTTCATATGCTTATTTGCTTGCCATTCATACATTTTCTTTTGTAAAGTATCTTCCAATCTTTGGGTATTTTAAAAATTGGGTTACTTTCCTTATATCATTTAAAAAATGCTTTCTTTCTCACTGCCTTGATTTATTATTGTTATTGGTCATCATTTCCTTATTACCTAGAGGACAGAGTTCAGACATCTTATAATGACATAAAGAATACCCCCATAAACCTAGCCTCTGACAACCTGCCCATCCATTTCTTTCTGCTCCTAAACATATTCTTTTCAGACCTGAACCTGCTCTTTAAAGGTTCTCAAGTGCTGCATGGTATTCTCTAATTTTTGCATATGCTTTATCCTCTGCCTTCTTTGCAGGTAAGTTCTTACTTATCTCTCAAGGCCCAGATTAGAAACTTTGGAATTTTGATAGACATGAATTAGTTTCTAAGCATGTGTTTCTACTATAATATTTTATTACTTATCTATTTCTGCATAGCAAATTGCCTAAAAACATACTGGCTTAAAACAAACATTTAGTAGCTCATAGTTTCTGTGGGTCAGAAATTTGGGAGAGGTTTGGCTTGGATGGTCTGGCTTACAGGATCTCACAAGGTCGCAGGCAGGATGTCAGTAAGGACTGCAGTCATCTGAGGGCTTGACTGGGCCTGGAAGATCCATTTCCAAGATGACATATGTGGCTTAGCAGGCAGCCTTAGTTCATGCTAGCTGTTGGTTGGAAGCCTCAGTTCCCTTCGAGCAAGTGATCCAAGAGAAAGAAGCAGAAACCACAATGCCTTTATGACCTAGACTTGAAGGTGCTGTGCTATTACTTCTACCATATTTTTTAGTCATGCAAGCGGTGGGGAAAGGGCCCAAACAGGGTGTGAATACCAGGAGGTCAGGATGATTCAGGACCATCTTGGAAGCTGTCTACCACAAGAAGTAATTAAGAACATAGACTCAAAATCCATAAGACCCATGTTTAAATCCTGGCTCTGCTATCTATTAGCTGCTTTACCATACATAAGTTACTTAATTACTCTATGGCCTGATTTTCACATCTGTAAAATATATATGATAATATTCATTATATGTGGTTGCTATTGGGCCTAAAAACGATCATGCACAAAAAGCACCTGGCTTTATAAGCATATAATAAATGTTAGCTATTAGTAAGGTGACTCTGCTCACAGCCTCACAGCGTTCTCAAGCCAGTGCCCGAAGGGTGCTCCCGCGCACTCTCCGTGCTCTTGCCCAGCTTCTCCACCTGGGTGCTCACTTTCAGAGACAGGTGTGTTTTGACCTTCACATGCAGGGCCTCCTGTCCATCCCCTACCTCCAGTGTTTTACTTTGAGCAACTCCAGACTTCTCTGGTGATATTAAGCTGTAATTCCATTCCCCTACATTCTAAAGGTGTGAGTGAGATAATATGTACATCCTCAGATTAAAACTCCAAAGTTGGTCTTGTTTATTAACTCCATCCCATGTGTGGCCACCTGCCCAGACCTTGCGCCTTTTAGAACTATTTCCACATCACTTTAATTCATTTATAAGCCTTGTGTGATTGCTCATATCCAGGCCGAGGCTTGGTGCTGGAATACCAAGATCAAGAAGGCAGGGAGAACCTGCCCTTTACAACCTCAGTGTTATTTCATGTCATCATTATCCTACTTTCTCCAGATATAATTTTTCTTCTCCTTGTTTAAACTGTTTTATTATTAACAATAAATTATTGACGACCATCTTTGTGGCAGACTCTACATTCCTTTCATCCCTCTGACAATCTGCTACCCCCCAAAGCAGAAATGAGCATGCTGATCTAGGATCCTAAACCCTTCAGTTTCCTATTAGGAATTCAAGATTACAAGAGATTACTTCTAGATTTCTTTTGCCTGATTTATTCTATGTGTTGGTCACTCCCTCTCTGCCCTGTCCCCTTCTCCCCAAGCCCACAATCTGCCTTTCTTTGCCCTGCTCTGAGCCCTAGAGACTAACCTCTCTGTAGAGCATCACATCAGCCCTTTGGCCTTCGGTCCCTTAGGGTTCAGACAGAGAGAGGCACCAGACAGAGATCAAAGGGCAGCCAGAGATGAAATTGGAGTATTTCTGTCATGATTCCTTCCTACTTTGGCGTTGTGCCTCTAGCAATAGCCGTGTCCCTCCATGGCCACAGCTCCCGCCTGGTGGATGGGAGGGAGGTGCCTCCCCCAAGAGTCTGGCTGTCACTTGGCCTAGAGACACTATTTCTTCCCCTTGCCCTTTCAGGCCCAGGGGTGGTAATGCCTTCCAGCTGTTGCAAATTATGGCCCATACTAAGCTATTGTCTTAACTCCATGAATTGCAAAATACAATACTCAGTCTCATTGAAGAACATCATGTTCTTCCCCCCAACATTATTTCTGATCCAGGAACACATTTCACAGCACAAGAAGTGAGGCAATAGGCTCATGCCCCCAGGATCTATCATTCTCACCTTGCAAGAGGCAGCACACCTGATAGATGGTTGAACAGACACCTGAAGACCTATTTGTGGCACCAATTGGGAGGCAACACCATGAAACTTTAAGGTTCCATTTTGTAGGATATAGTATACACTTTAAATCTGCAATCAATGTATGTTTCTGTTTTCCCCATAGATAAAATAAACAGGTCCAAGTATCAAGGGGAGGAAGGATTTACTTTATTCTGATATTTCTGAGATCTAATTACTCAAGGGATGAATACTTCCACTAGGGGACACAACAGGTTCCACTGAAGGAACCAGCATGGGCTCATCAGGTCACTGAACTAAAAGGCAAAGACTAAGAAGGGAGTTATTCTCCCTGCTGGGTGGTGAGTTTTGGTTACCAAGGAGAAATTGTGGGGTTGATTACAATAAGAGCACAGAGGATGGTGTCTGGAACCTAGGGGATTCTTAGGGGCACCTCATAGTACTTCCTTGTCCAATAGTAAGATAGGCAGAACCAGCAAAGATTCAGACCCTTCCAAAATGAGAGTTAGCGGCATTCTACTAGGTAAAGAACCAAAGAACCCACACCAGCTGATATCCTGGTTGAGGGCAAAGGAAGAAAACATGAAATGAAAGGAAGGGATGCATATCGACTCTGCCTGGTGATCAGTTGCAGAACCAAGGCTGTCACAACCACGCTTGGTTTCTTCTGTACATGTTACATACACATGTATACTTAAGCACATGCTTTTTTTCTTCTCTCTCTTCCTTCCCTTATAATTCATAATTTAAGTCAGTGTTTGTGGTGCCAGTGAAGTTTAAATTTTAGTCTGGTTACCAAACATTCAGTGGGACTGATATTCTTATCACCCAGAGACAGATACTACATCTGTCATCCAGAAATGGACACATTTACTTAGGGGATTTTGTGTCTTTCCTCTCCAGAAAAGCTAAGTGTGTCTTCATTTGTAGAAAGGAGAGTTGCATTTCATTAGGCAGAAGAATAAAACTGTATTGCTGTATAGAAGTTAGGGCTGTGTAGAAAGGCGTGCATGAATGGTGAGTAGCCAAAGGGCAGACTGTGCCGCCTACTGCAGAGTGGTTTGCCACTGCAGCCCTTCCACTGCGTTCTGCTTGCTGCTCCTGGGGCTGGGACTCTCTCACTATGTCACTCCTTTGCCAGTTGGCTCCCTGTTAGGTTTTGTCAACAAGGAACAGTAATGGGAGCTGGAAGGCAAAAACAGGAAAAAGGGACTTGCCTCTCTCACTGTTGGCTTGCTGCTCCTGTCAGCATCCCCTGGGCAATAGTTTGTCACCCTGGCAAAGGCACTTGCTTCCAGGTTTCAGGGTTTTGTTCTCACTCTGAGTTCACCTCATTGTACCTCATACAGAGCTGGGAATCAGCTCTGAGGTGTCCATTCTCTAAGGTCTGGAGCCCTCAGACCAGTTGAACGTGAGTGGAACATCTGCCTCAGAGTTCTGGGTTCCAGTTCTACAGATTTCTTGTTCCTCATGAACAATCTCAATCTCTTCCATTTGTTTTCCTAGCTCTAGGTATAGTACCTGCTTCCTGCAGTGACCAAGTCTATGTGTATCGGTTATCTATTGCTGTGTAACAAATTATCCCCAAATTTAGCAGTTTAAAACAGCACACGTTTATTATCTCACAACTTCTAAATCTGGGTGTAGTTTGTTTTGATGCCTCTGGCTCAGTCTCTAACAAGACAGCATGCAAGGAGCTGGCCAGGCTGCAGTCATCTCAAGGCTTGACTCGGGGAGCATGTACTTCCAAGCCAGTTATGAGGATAATTCACAAGCAGGATAACTTGCAGGCTGTTGGCTGGAGGCCCCCTCATTTCCTTGCCATGAGAGTCTCTCCATAAGGCACCTTACAACCTAGATGCAGGTTGCCATCATAGCAAGCAAGGGAGAGAGACAGAGGGCGAGCATGTGGAAGTTAGGGTCTTTTGTGATCTAATTTCAGAAGTGACATCCCATCATTTTCATCATATTCTATTTCACATGCAAAGGGATGGCATAAGGGCATACATGCCAGGAGGTAGGGGCTGCTGTGGGCTCTTGCAGAGGCTGTCTACCATCAGCTATTAAGTCAATGGTCCTTTTTGCCCTTTTGAATCCAAATTCAACACCTGATTAATCAACTTAGTATATTAGATTACTCCCGTTCATACCCTGGTATGGTTTCTCTCTGTTTTTGTTTTTCTCCTGGACTCCGAAACAGTCCCTTGGTGCCTGACCATCCCTTGCATGCCCCCTTCACCCTGCTTTGTAAATAGTCCCTTCTTGGAGGGCTCTAACATTTGAACCAGCTGGGATGAACTCTTTCAGCTGCTGGACCCAGACTGATGAATGAGTGGATAACCTGAAGGGGCTGGTGCTGGTCAAGTGCGTCTCTGCATTGTGACACACCACACTGGAACCAGGAGACCAAAGCTGCAGTTCAGATTTGCCCCTCGCTGCTTCTATGACCTTGGGCAAGTCATGTAACCAATCTAAACCCTAGTGCCTCTGTCTGCAAAATGGGTAAATAAAGCCTCATTTTCAGGGCTATAATGGAGAGTAAACGCAAAGTTAAGTGTCTAGCAGTGTGTCTAGGGTATAGTAAGCTCTCAAGAAATGGTGGTTATTATTATTAGAAAAATAACCTGATATGTGAACAACCAAATTAAAAATGTCTACTTCCCAGGACTGTGGGGATTAAATTACATGAAGGAGGCAAAGTGCTGAGCACTGTATATGACAGCTGACAAGTGTCCAAGAAACATTAGTTCTAAATCCCTTACATTTTTTTTTCAAATAGAATTTGTTGGTAGGTTAGAAGGCTACATACTTTAAAAATATTTCCATTAAAAAGGAATTAACAAAATTAGGCAAGAACACATTCCCCTTATGAACTAGATTTAAAAATTCTAAAAAGAGAATCAAATAATTCTTTCTCTTCTCTCTTCTCTTTCCCTCCTTCCCTTCTTCTTTTCTCTCTCTCTCTCTCTCTCTCTCTCTCTCTCTCTCTCTCTCTGTTTCATTACTCACAAAGACTTATTCCATGAATGTTCATTTAAAAACATTAATTTGAAAAACCAGTGCTTGGTGTATTAAACTTCACCCTTTTCTTAGGAAAGATCAGTTGTGCGGATATACCACAAGGTTACAAGCTTTAGATGGATGACTGAGACTGGTGGTAGATTAATTTATGGGAATGTTATTAAAAAAATAATCACCTGTTTCATCTTCCAAGAAATCCTAAGATTTTTTGTTGTTGTTAATTAGTCCCTGGCTATAATTAACCACAAACTCCCTCGTTAACATGTAAGGACTCTTGGATTAAAACAACCAAACACATTTTGGGTGTCAACAAAAATTTAAGAGGATAAGATACTTGAAAAGATAAAGTAGGTATTTCAAAGGAGGGGTAAAAAAGGGAGCCAAGATATCAACTTTGGCTGACACTCTGAACATTTACTTAATCCTGGTAATACATGTAATGTTTGCTATGCATGATGTCTCCTTTGGGCTGCTGATTTATCTTCCTGATGATGATTATAGACCAGACATTATGGAATGCTTTCTGCTATCAGATTCAGCCCCTTTCCTTCTGAATGTCTCAGCTAACCCCATGTAAGGCCATCTTTGTAGCATCAGACACGTCACCTCCAGTGTTGTCCACACACACCTAAGGTATATGCATGATGGACATGTCTTCACCTAGGCAGCTAGACGGTAGCCTCCCTGCCTGCTAGCTTGCTACACCTGCTCCTTTCCTGGGGTCCCTCTTCCTTCAGGGACCATGTATGGCTGCTTGTTTATGTACCATGCTTTATGCTTTGACAGGAAGACCCTGAGTCTGCCAGTGCAGGGGCATGTGAAGTGGCTCCTCCTAAACGAGTCACTCCGGAGCATGACAGTCACATATTTAATTGTGTCATCTTTGGTCTGAAGAAGAATGCTGGAATGCCACCCCAGTGCATTCCTGTGGAAGGGCATTGGTCATTTCAGGGCCCGCACTTCTCACCAGCCCTAACTCATGATTCATCTCCAGTAGACAGTGATTACAGACCAGATGTCCAGTTTTCTCAGATACAAACTACAAATGCAAACTCATCCTTATGCAAAACCATCTCCCCCTATGCATTCTAGTTCACAGACTTTATAGCTCGACTTGCTGGCAGGCCTGTCCTTCCTGGGAAACCTCTAGAACTGGCTGTGGCACAGGCATATGGAGATGTGAAATATGTAATGTGTGGGCTGTCACTCTTCCCTTTGGCAGCTTGACAGACATCTCTATTGTCTTTGCCTATTGACCTGGATAAAGCTTCAGTTTTCTCAACACTAGATCCAGGTGGTGATTATTATTTGGAGCTGGCAGAAAAAGGGGTAAAGCCCAGCACAGCAGTGGAAGGAAATGTTTTTGGAGCTGCACACACCTAGGTTTGACTGGCAACCCAATCTTAGTTTCTTTATTTTTAGACTAGTACTCTACTCCCTACTTCTCATCAGGTGGCTGAGAATATCTGTAGGGCTTTTATACTTTCCTAGCACAAGGAATATGGGTTCCTCTCTCTTCTCCCCAGTGTGGGACATTCCCTTGAAGATCAAATGAACATTTTCTTAAGCAATTTTAGGGTTTGGCATAGATAACAGAATCCCACGGAAAGATGAGATCAATGTTTGGGTGAGGGAGATGGTATGTATAGATAAAAGTGACAGAATTTTCAGAGTAGGAAGTCAGGACAGAGAGGCCATGCTTTTGAAAGGTAAGAAATGATAATAAGTGATAATTATCAAGAAATGAAGGTGCGTGACACATTTACAAGAAGAAGCAAAAATAGTTGAGCCTAAGTTGCTAGTAAACTAGCTATAAATTAAATAAAACTCTTCAGCAAGGTCCCCACCCCTTCCTTCAACCACTTGATCTTTTTTTCTCTCGAATGATTCATCAGGGCCCATAATACACAATGGCGGCCATGATTGCCAGAAGTCAGCCATGAAGAAAATCAGTTTCAGGACATCAGAGCACATCCATTCAGTGCTTAGTAAAAAGGAGAATCAACATTTTATTCACTGCTGCCAAACTTATCACAAGCATGCTCTAAATGAGTAAGATAATAGAACACAAAAGGCCTGGTACTGTGAAGACCCTGCCTTGTAACTAACCAGGGAGCACCAGCGTGACTTAGGGTACTCATCTGTGAAACGATGGGGCAGACTCAGTGATGTGTCGGCGCAGCTTTCGATTCTAAGCAACAGAAAAGCTGGCTAATATCGGCTTAAATCATAAAGGGATTTCCTAGCTCCTGTGATTGAAAAGCCCAAAAAGATTTGAAAACTTCAGGATGAGGTCAAACCACCTAAACAGCCACCCATTTCCCCCCTCACATTTTTTGGCTCCACTTCCTTGGTGTTGCTTCATCTTAGACCTTGGCAGACCCTTTGGTTGTAAAATAGCCTCCAGCTATTCGGTGGGGCTTCATGCCCTCACTCTTAGCTAGCACAAAAAGAAAATCTTTATGCCAATGTGATCGGCAGAAGTCCTGAGATTTACTCTAACCACAGCCTCTAAAGTCACATGCCTGTCCCTGAACCACCCCCTGTGACGGACATGGAATGTGATGATTGGTCGGACCTAGGTGGTGGGGAGCTAGGTCCATTCCCACTGCTGATGGTGGGGGTTTTCAGTCTCCCACACCTGCATTCACTCCCACATGAACCTGGAACAGTTGGGAAGCAAGAAGGAGAGAGGGAAAGGTGCAGAGTCAAGCAACATATTTTTGTGGCCACTGGATTTCAGCATTTTTTGGGGCTGAATGGAACCCCAAGATACAAAATATACACAAATGGAGATTTACTAGCTGAAACAGGAATGGAGATTTAGAGCCCCATCTCCTGTCTCTTCTAAGAGACTTTCTTAGAAACCTAGTGCTCTGGGAAACAGGGATAAAAATGTCTTGGGGTCCCTCCAGTTCTATTCTTTGCCACTGCTTAATGAGCAAATGTCTATAGGACATATATTCATGTTGACCATTTTCAGGCCCTTCGGCAGGACTTGGGCTGTTTATTCTAAAGCCAGCCCTGTGAACTAGGAGAACAATAATTTTATTAACAATATGCTTTATAGTTACAGGCTTCTCAACATAAAGATTTACCAGTACCCAGCTATCATTTTCCAAGCTTACCAAAGCTTGCCAACATTTCCCCAACTTTCTGATACAGACCAGAACGATAAAGGCACAGATAGCACACAAAGCTAACGAAGCTGACTCATGGAGTTGGGCAGAAGGAAAATGAAAGCTTTCTTCAATGAACAGTGATCAGAAATTCAGTTTCCTGAAGGACCCATGGAATTAATGAAATATTGCATGGAAAATCATGTGGAAAGCCTTTTACATTTTGAAAAAGTTGAAGTTTCCCTTAATAAGAGATTTGGCATAAAAATCTGGAGAACTTTCACAAATTATTATTACTTTAAATTGTGGTCAAATGTACATAACATAAAATTTACCACCTTAACTGTGTAAGTGTACAGTTCAGTGGTGTTAAGTGCATTCACACTGCTGCACAACCATCCCCACTGTCCATCTCCAGAACTCTTTCCATTTTCCAAAACCAAAACTTCAAACCCAAAAAACAATAACTCCCCATTCCTAACTGCCCCCAGCCCTTGGTAAGCACCATTCTACTTTCTATCTCTATGAATGTGACTATTCTAGGTACCTCATATAAATGGAGTCATGCAGTATTTATCTTTTTTTTATGACTGGCTTATTTCACTTAGCATAATGTCCTCAATATCCATCCATGTTATAGCACATCTCAAAATTTCCTCCCTTTTAAGGCTGAATTGTATATGCCACATTTATTTATCCATTTATCTGATGATGGGCTCTTGGGTTGCTTCCACATTTCAGCTATTGTAAATAATGATGCCATAAACAGGGGTGTACAAATATCTTTTCCACACCTGCTCTCAATTCTTTTGATTACAAACATAAGGAGAAATGGAATTGTTGAAATACTTGTAAGGACGCTGTTTTGTTTTATAAAATTCTTTAATGCATACTCTAAGGTAGCAAATACTCACAACTGGTAATCCAGTGATTTCATTTTATAGCTTAATGATATTAAAGAGAAAGCAACCAGACAATTCTTTGTAAGATCAAGTGGCTTCTTTCCTATTCACAGTGATGTAAGCTGTTAAAGGTCCAATTGTGTTCTAGGTTTGCCTTTGTGTAGGTCTCCCAATCACAAAATCAAGGGTAAGGGATCCATAGTTTGGTCCAGGTTTAACTCAGAGCACCAGCCCAATGAAACAACACTGTGTTTCAGGAGCAAAACAAAGAGGAGCTTCTTCAGCGAGTAAGGAGAGACAGCTGGGCTACCCAGATATAACCTGTTTCTGCTTACCTAGCTTACAGGCTTCTTTTCAACCTGATGGGACACTGTGACAATGGACACGTCTCCATTCTTCCTCAACGGGGAAAAGAACATCTCCTTGCGAAGGTGGTTTCGTTGTCTGAAAGTTATTTGTACCAAAGGCCCCAGTCAATCAGATTTGACTTCTATACATTATTTCTTAAAGGGAGTTGATGAGCTCTTTGCAGGTTATACCAACTACTAGAACAAAGATGCTTTCAAATCCAGAAATGGGGTATTGAAATCCTCCCAAGTCAACTGACTTCACTGGAAAAAGAAAGCTAGCATTTTGCTCACAAATCATACCAGTAACTCAAGCACAGGCCTCAATTGTGTCCTGGATGGTAAGCAGCTGACACATGATAATTTGGTGTTGGTACAATTGGAGGGAGTTTATGTCTCTCTACAATGAAGAAAGGCCACACTTTGGGTCACTGCTATTCTACCCTGAAAAGGCTGGGGAATGTTTCAGATGTGGCAGTGAAAACACTGTCTCGTTCACACACTCATTAATAGTATCACCTTTCATTAATTGGGTAACAACAGATCATGAAAATTAATCAAACAAAACCCCTTTTGACATAGTCTTCAGTGGTGATGTCATAGACCATTGAATAGACGATGCATTTTTGCTGAGAGACTTCTCTCTGCTTGTAAGTGCTGTATATTCCCAGGATGATTGGTGAGTCAGAAACTAGGTTGGCTTTGTTGGAACAGAGACTTAAGAATGCTAAATATCTTCCAGAATGTCTTCAGATGACTGAAGTCTCTACCTTAGACTCTCTTGCCTGGGAATTTCTATGCTATCACCTTGTAACCTAGGTTTGCAACCAAAGATACAAGATTCCAGAGGGTAATGAATGAGCAGCTCCTCTGCTACTCTGCTCTGTCTCTTCCTTTCTCCATCTTCCCAGGGGCGTCTCTTTCTCAGCTGTCATATGTTGCCACCACCCTATTGTGTATGTTACCATTTATCTATCATTACTGTCTATGGGACCAAGATGGCTAAAGAGCATTCCTGCTAAGAGCATTCATGTCTCTGGTGTTTTCCTCCTAGTTTAGTTGGGGGTCCACCCTTAGTGCACAGAAGAACCCCCAAGGGGGATTGCTTTAAGTGTTGATTCCTGGACCTACCTCCAGAGACTGATTCACTAGGTGGAGGGTGGGCCTAGGAACCTGCATTTTAATGAGCACCACAGAGAATTCTGGGCAAGTGGTCCATTGACCTCGTTCTAAGAAGCCATGTCCCTGAGGAAGACATCCCAGTGTCTCTGCCCCAGCTCAGTCTGGTCAGGAATGGGTTCCCTTGGACACGTCCGGCAGTTCCCAGACACCTCCCAGTGCATTGAGAGCAACCACACATTTCTGTAAACACAATTTGCCAGATTATTTTCTGTGGTTAATCATTACGAGAAACTGATTCAGGCAGTAAGGTCGAGTCACACTTCTGCATGGCTCAATATAATTAAGGGCGGAAGTTCCTGTTTTGGGTGTTCCGCAGTGGCCATGATCCGTGACTGACAGATTGGACAAGTAGAAATTCCAGACAAAATACCAGCTCCCACAGAGCTTTGTGAGCTGGGAAACCTGCCAATCCCTTCCCCTTCCCTCAGCTTTCTCATAGGTGAGGGAGCTGTCCTACCTCTCAGAGGTATTAGGAAGACAGATGACTAAAAAAAAACCACAAGACATACCACCCTTGAGATCCGATGCGAGGACATTTAGCAAAGGCCTCTGCTGCTCCCCTGACAATGGTGGTGTCTTAGAAGCTCACCTGGGAGAGAAAGAAAAGGTCCAGCGTGAAGCATATTCTTTAAACTAGGTACTTGACAAGACTCCTCCTTAGCCCTTAGCACACTTCATCTTCACAATCCTTTGAGATGAAGTAGTGGGTTATATAAATTTCTTCAGATTACAGGGAACAGAGATCCCACTTTGCAGGGCTGCATCTGCAGAAAGGAGTCACCCACTGGTGAAGGGAAGGTCTAAAAGAGAGCCAGAACTCAGTGATTCCAACTGGGGCCCTTTTCTCTTAAAAAAAAAAAAAATCATAACGCTGTAATTGTGTAATCAGAAGACTAAATTCTTCTTGTAAAATCTGCAGATAAAGCTAAGTTCCTCTTGGATTCTCTCCCTCTGCAAATGTCTTATCCTTCCAGGAGGAATTCACTGCTTCTGGTTTGGTGAGTATCATTGGACTTGCTGAATCCATACTCACACAGCTATCTGTACCCCTGGAAAATATATGATGTGGTTTTATGTATATATATCTGTGTTTTGTGTATATGTTTTAAAAATGTAAATGAGATCCCATCATGTATATACAACATATGTTAGAGATTTATCTTCTCCTATACATAGAAATCTACTTTACTGGCCTTAACTGCTGCCAAGCCTTCTAAACTATGGGTGTCCCCCAGTCTTTGCAGTCAATCCTTATGGTGGATACTTCAGTTGTATCCATTGTTCTGCTAAAACGAAAATGGCTTAGAGCACACCCCTGTCCATGCCTCCTGAGCACGTGTGTTTCTCTCAAAGGCACTAGAAGCAAAATTATTGATACACAGGGTATGCATATTTTTATTTTTAATAGATATTACCACATTGTCTCCAAAATAGATAAGTTGATTTACACCAGTGGTGTATGAGAGGCTATATCCCCTCATCTTGGCCTACAATGTTATCATCAATTTAAAATTTTTTGCCAATCTGCTGTCAGAAAAATGGCATCTTGCTTCACTTAAAGTTACATTTTCCTGATTTCTAGTCAGGTTGGACATTATTTCATGTTTGTTGGCCAATTATTGTCTTTTGTGGACTGCCTGTAATCTTCCCTCCAAGCATTTTTACATAGTATGGCAAGACTTCAATTTTTTTTAAACTAAATTTTGGGAGTTCTTCATACATCTTGAATCCTAATCTTTTGGTATCTATGCTGTAAATGTTTTCTCCTAGGTTATTATTTGACATTTTAACATTATTTTTGATATTCTTGTATGTCTCTTCAATCAGAAGTTTCAAATGTTGATGGTCATATTTATTGACCCTTTCTTTTATGAATTTGGCTTTTATGTCCTGTTTCTGAATGCCTTCCCTGGGTTATAGATATATTTTTTTGATATTTTCTCCTATTATGAAGCCTGTGTGTTTTTCTGGTTCAGAGCACTGCCTTCATCTATGCACCCTCCCTCAGGGATCAGGGCTGGGAGACGAGCAAGGGTGCCATCTGCAAACAACCAGGTCTATTTCCACTGGGATCCCGCTGTGGGGCGGCCTTGGGAGTGGGCCTCCTTGGCTGCCTCGGAGAGTAGCTTCGGTTGCAGCAAGCACCTTTCCTGAGGCACGTCCTTAAACAAAAAGAAATACTCAAATGATGAATCCAGAAAAGGTATGCAAAGGCTTTCCCTGGAGATGGCCACAACACAGACAGGCACTTGTTCAGGGTGTTTAGTATCACTCCACATTTAGAGAGGCTCCGACAATCTGCTCCAAGTTTCTGGGCCTTCCAGTAGACAGCACCATGTAATGGAAATAATGTGAGCTATGTGGATTTTTTTAAACTTCTGGTAGACATATTAAAAAGTAAGTAAAAATAAACAGGTAAAATAATTTCAATGATTTAATCTAATATTTCCCAAATAGTGTCATTTCAACATTTAGTCAATAGAGAATGTTATTAACGAGGTATTAAAAAAATTGTCTGTGACCTCTAATGTGTATTTTATACCTAGTACATCTTAATTCAGATAACCAGTGTTCAACAACCACAAATGTCTAGCGGCTACTGTATTAGATGGCACAGCTGTGAGGATTCAGACTGCAAATGTCCATGATGTGCTGAGAGGCACCCTCTCAGTTTGTGTTAAAGGGTTTAAGTGACTGCAGTCCACCCTTCACTTTGCCTGCAGCCTGTTGTTCTTCCTAACAAAAGTGTGTCATAACTTCAATTGATCTCACCTACCTGTGTAGATTCATCTTCCTAAAGCAGTTTTGTTTGGGTTATTTTCCGGAGAGGATGTTGTTTTGAGTGAAGACTTTTAGGAGGATGTGATGGTTAAGCTGAAACTTGAAGTGTAGGTAGGAATGAGCCAGGGGGTCTGAGTGATAACTGTGAACAAGGGGTGGCTGGAGTGTCCAGCTGAGAGCAAAGCAGACCTCAGATGCTGAGGGGTGCACAGGCTCTGCAGAAAAGGCTGCACTTGATTCCAAAGATAATGGGTAGTGGCCACACGTTTGTCAGTAGGGGATATGGGAGAAAGGCAAGACCAGAGACAAGAAAATTAGTGTGAAGGGAAGTGTAGGATCCAGATTAGAAATAATGAGGCCTAATCTAAAGCAATTCCTTCCTTCCTCCCTCCTTCCCTCCTTCCCTCCCTCCCTTCCTTCCTTCCATAAACACTTACTGAGGGCCTACTGTGTAGTAGTTGATGTCTTAGGCACTGGAAATAAGCAGAAAGCAAAACAGATGAAATCTCCTGTCCTCATACAACTCCAAAATCCTGTGGGGAAAGGAGGTAAATGCTGTGTGTAGGGTGATCCTCAGGTTTCTGATCTCACTTGATGAATGCTGGGCCCATTCTCAGATATAGAGGTTCAGGAGGCAGAACAGGTTTGGAAAGAAAGATGATGGTTTCACCTGTCTTTTGACAACTGTTCCTTGTGTTTTGGGACATTTAAGTGGATCTATGTAGCAAGCAGCTGAATATGCATATTTGGAGATCGGGAGATCTTGAAGGGATACACAGATTTGGGAGCCATGGCATATCAATAATATTAAGTCCCTGGCAGCACATGAGGTGATCCTGGATGGATGTGTAGAAGCAGGGGTCACAAACGCACATGTCTACAGTGGTCAGGTGAGTTGCAAATGTATGTGAAAACTGGGTCATGTAAGAGACATGGAAAATACTGGGTTCATGGCAACCAGAACAGAGTGTACTCTAAGCCAGAATTGGACAACCTGTTTGCAACTGTTAGACTTTCAGAACTTTCTTCTCTGCTTCATCTGCCATTTCTTATAAAGATTCTTGTGGCAGGTAGCTAGCTGTTTATAAAAATCCACTTCTTTTTGAGACACTCATTGCATTTCCCAGCTTCCTTGGCCATTATGAGTGTCCATGCAACTGGCTTCTGGCCAGAGGAACATAAGCAGAAGTGGTACAATCCATTCTCTGGCCAACGTCTGAAAAAGAAGGCACGCCCCCTCGTCCTTTCTCCTTCCTCTGGCTGGGTGTAGATGATGAGGTCTAGGGGATTTTGGAGCCATGAGATGGAAGGGACCAGAGTCCTTGAGTCACTGTCTAGGATAAAGCTACCTACCAACCAGGACCTGCTTTTGACTATTATGTCAGTGAAAAACAAACTTCTGTTATGTTTGAGCCATTATATATTGTTGGCTCTGTTTGTTACTACAGCCTAGCCTAATCTATAAACTTGAGGGTAGTACAATACCTTAGATATTATTCATCTTAGTGTTCCTTGTATCATAGAGGAAGACTGAGGGTCTTCTGTGTGCCAGGGACACTCTCTAGGCACTGGGGACAAAAATATAAATAAGATAGCACATTCTTGAAAAGCTCTTAAGTCTTGTGGGGTAAACAGACATAAGAAAAACTCACCACAACATGATGTAACCTCTGAATTAAGAAGCAGAAGAAGAGCAAGGAATCAGCTCTTCTTGGAGGAGGAAGATTTCCAGAGCATGTGATCTTTGAGCTGAGCTTCTGGAGGAGTAATAGTTTTCCACTTGTGTAGGAAGGATCCTAACAAGTGGGGAAACCTTGGACAAAAGCATGGGTGCATCAAGATCCAGGTGCTGTGCTGGATGAGTGAGGTGTTGACTTGCTAGAATGTAGAGTTCATTCATTTGCCCACTTATTTATTCAACAGATAGAGTAAACCTAGAATGTGCCAGACATTATGCTAAACGAGGATGATCAAGAGTGAGCAAAACAGATATGCTCCATAATATACCCTTGTGGAGTTTAAAATCTAGTAAGGATTGCAACTGATAATAAAGTTCTAAGGATCGTGTGTGAGAGGGGATGGAGGAGGGGATATCCAAAGCATGTGAAGGAGGAGTTAGGGGGGTGGTGGGGTCAGATTATGAGACCCCTGGTACCATGCTGGGAAATGGAAATCCCCTGTCAGTCCATCACCAAGTCCTGCCTCTCCCACCTTCCTGATAACTCTCAGTTTTGTCCAGTCTTCTCACTGCAACTATGCTCAGTGCAGGCCACCATCTCCTTCTTGAGTGGGTGTGACAGTCTTCTAAAAGGCTTCTTGTGTCTCACCCCCACCCCTAAACATCATCTCCAATGCAAACAGAATGATTTTTCAAAATGAGAATTATTTTGATCACATTATACTCTGTGGTAAGCAGAAATGTAAGATGGCCCCATGATCTCCACCACTCTGGTGTTAACTGTTTACTCTAGTGATTGTATGTTGTCCAGCAAAAGGGATTTTGCAGATACAGTTAAGGCTACTTATCATCTACTGTAAGATAGGGAAATTATCCAGGTGGGTCTATCTAATGAAGTGAGTCCTTTAAAAGTAGGGATCTTTCTCCAGCATGTAGCAGAGGGGTGAAGTCACAGAGACTCAAAGCCAAGGAAGATTCAAAGGATTCGACTTTCTATTCTTGGCTTGAAGATGAAGGGGGTCATGTGGAAAGGACCTAAGACAGGCCTCCTGGACTTGAGAGTGACCCCCAGCCAACAGCCAGAAAGGAAATGGGGATTTCATTCCTATAACTGTAAGGAACTGGATTCTGCCAACAACCTGAGTGAGCTTGGAAATCGATTCTCTCCCAGATTCTCCAAGTGAGAATTCAACCCAGACAACACCTTGCCTTTCACCTTTGGAGACCCTACGCAGAGAACCCAGCTGTAACATGCTGGACTTCTGGTCTCCAAAACTGAATAAATGGGTGTTACTTTAAGCTACTACATTTGCGGTAACTTGTTACACAGCACTAGAAAACTAATCCACCCCCACTCCTGCCCTTGTTTTCTCATGCTCTGATACAACTTCTGCTGTGGACCTACCAGGTCTAAGCATTTAATCTGCATAACAGTTCTATTAGGCAGGTATTTTTATTACCCCCATTTCACAGATCAGGAAACTGAGGCTCAGAGAGATGAAATACTTTTCCTAAATTCACAAAGCCAGTAGGTGACAGGACTGACTTTTTTTGTTTTGTTTTCTTTTGTTTCCTATTGGGTTAGTCTGACCTCAGAATCCACATGCAATGTCTTCTCATTGCCCTTAGCATAGGTCCAAAAACAGATGCGTGGAGTTTATTAAGACCCTTCCTGATCTGGCTCCTGCTCACCCATCCAACTTTATTCCTAGACATACCTCTCACTTAAACACCTTATAGCCCCAGTAATTGCCTCGCTCTCTTGATCCCTTGACTTTGCACCTATTCCTCCTTCTGCCTGGAGTGCTGCCTACCTGCTCCGCTCTATTTTTCTTGCCTAAGATGGTCTTGCCTAGATCACCACTTCCTCTGTGAAGCCTTCCCTTGACTCTCCCAGGCTGGGTAGGATGTGACTCCAGTATTCCACGAGCACTGCATGCAGTCCCTTATCAGAGCACAGAAGAACTGTGTTGGACACGTGTGCTCATCTGTGCTCTCCACCAGACGGTGAGTTCCTTGCTGACCAGGACTGCAATTGGCTCATCAGCAAATCCCAAATACTGTAGTACCTGGAGCACAGTGGGCACTCAGTAAATATATATGTGTGAATGAATACAGTATTTTGTTCAGGAGACACTGGGGAGCCATCAAGGTCTTGAAGCAAGGGAGTCACCTTATCAGAGCTGAGCTCACAAGGGCAAGCTGAGGGCAAGTCTTGCACACAAGGGACCATTCTTACCAACAGCTGGGGATGACAAAAAGTTCGTTTGCATTGTGGACTTGGATTTCTTGAGCTGTAAAACTTTGCTCTTATCTCTTCTTGACCACATCTGGATACTAGATAATGCCAGAAACTGTCACGGTGATGACTAGGTTTCTCCTTAGGGAGGTGGGACATGGAAAAGAGCTTGTGACTTGGGTTTGGGCCCTGAACTCCCACTAGAATCAGGTGTCCCCCTGCCAAGAAGGCTGTGTGAAGCCAAGGCGATGTAAGGAGCCAGACACGACCATGAGGGGAACAGGGCACAGTTTCTGAATGGCCCCTTAAGCCTAGA
This sequence comes from Manis pentadactyla, assembly GCF_030020395.1. Classification (NCBI taxonomy): domain Eukaryota; kingdom Metazoa; phylum Chordata; class Mammalia; order Pholidota; family Manidae; genus Manis; species Manis pentadactyla. Next base: position 52,910,374 of record NC_080027.1, read on the forward strand.
ACTTTATCTATCTACACTTGCTGCCCCATCTTGTGCTTCTTAATTTGTGCAAGTACTGCTTCCTGACGAAGCGGACCGTAAGTCCTTCCACGTTAAACGCGGCGCTTCCAGCTTCCAGCTGGAGACTCTCTTGTTACAACGTTGCCTGTCTTGGTCTCTCTGCGCGCGGGGCACTCCCCCGCCCACCCCAGACGACGCTGTCCGGAAGGACAGGGAAACGCGTCCTGGAGCGCCTGGAAAGATAAGAAAGTCAAGTCCTTATGCCTCCTGCTAGCTCTAGACACAAGGAGAGGACCAGAGCTGATTCCCACCTAGGCACGGTATCCGGGCACTGCCGCGAAGGGGTCCCTGAACCCTCCCTTAGCGGAAGCGCAGCAAAGCCACCAGTCTGCTGCTTGGGCCGAGATTCCCCAGGCCCCCAGCGCCGGAGAGCGGAGGCCTGGGCGCAAGGGGCGCGGCTAGCCTGAGAGGGGCGGGTCTGGGCGCCGCGCGTCCCGCGCTCCGGCCGCAGCTCGGGTGCTCGGGGCGGGAGGGGGAGGAGCCACGTGGGGAGGAGCAAAATCCGGAGGCCCTGGGAACCATGAGCAGAGTCAGACCGGCGGGAGCCGGGGCCCGGGCGCGCTGCCCTGGGAGCGTGCGTCGTCTGGGCCGAGCACAGCAGCAGCAGCTCCAACCCGCGCCGGCGCGTGCCTTCCGTGCGCACCTGGAGAGAAGGACCAGTGCTGACCCGGCGAGGGTCCCGGACTCCTATCCTCTCCCAGAGCTTCCGGGCTGCGCGCTGTCCCGCCACCCCAGCCGGGCCCGGCCCGACCCGGCACCTGCGTCCCGATTGCGCCATGGATCCTTCGGAGAAAAAGATATCGGTGTGGATCTGCCAGGAGGAGAAGCTAGTATCTGGCCTCTCCCGCCGCACAACTTGCTCGGACGTGGTGCGGGTACTGTTAGAAGACGGCTGCCAGCGGCGCAGGAGGCAGCAGCGGGGCCGGCGGCGGGGGGCGACCTGTAACCCGCCAGGCCCAGGAGAGCTGCCGGAAGCCCTAGACGAGGACGACGAGGATGGGGACGAGGTGCTGCACCAGGGCATGCTTTGCGGGCCCCCACAGTGCTACTGCATTGTGGAGAAATGGCGGGGCTTTGAGCGCATCCTGCCCAACAAGACGCGGATATTGCGCCTCTGGGCGGCCTGGGGCGACGAGCAAGAGAATGTACGCTTCGTGCTGGTGCGCAGCGAGGCGTCGCTGCCCAACGCAGGTCCCCGCAGCGCTGAGGCGCGCGTCGTGCTCAGTCGCGAGCGCCCCTGCTCGGCCCGGGGGGTCCCGGCTAGGCCCAGCCTGGCCCTGACCCAGGAGAAGCAGCGGCGGGTGGTGCGTAAGGCTTTCCGCAAACTGGCCAAGCTCAACCGCAGGCGCCAGCAGCAGCCGTCGTCGCCGTGTTCATCCACCTCATCGTCCACCGCCTCGTCGTGCTCGTCGTCGCCGCGGGCCACCGAGAGCGCGTCGGTGGAGCGCATGGAGACGCTGGTGCATTTGGTGCTCTCCCAGGACCACACCATCCGTCAGCAGGTGCAGCGGCTCCGGGAGCTGGACTGTGAGATTGATCGCTACGAGGCCAAGGTGCACCTGGATCGCATGCGGCGGCACGGAGTCAACTACGTGCAGGACACTTACTTGGTGGGTGCAGGCATCGAGCTCGACGGGCCCATCCCGGGAGAAGAGCCGGAGGCGGCGGCGGCAGCGCCCCTGAATGGCGAGGCGCAGGCGGCCGCGCTGGAGGAGCTGGCCCGGCGATGCGACGACCTGCTGCGACTGCAGGAGCAGCGGGCCCAGCAGGAGGAGTTGCTCGAGCGCCTCTCAGCCGAGGTTCAGGAGGAGCTGAACCAGAGGTGGATGCGGAGGCGCCAGGAGGAGCTCGCGGCGCTGGAGGGACTCCCGGAGGCTGATGGCGGCCTCGACGGCGAGCTGCTGCTGGAGCAGGAGCGGGTCAGGACGCAGCTCAGCACGAGCCTCTACATTGGGCTCCGGCTCAACACGGACCTGGAGGCCGTCAAGTCGGACTTGGATTACAGCCAGCAGCAGTGGGACAGCAAGGAGCGCGAGCTTCAGGGCCTTCTCCAGACTTTGCACACATTGGAGCTGACCATAGCGCCGGATGGGACTCCGGGATCCAGCGCACCGTCGCGGGAGCCCCGGCCTCAGGCCTGCGCCGAGGTGTGGGTGGACCAGGCCCGCGGACTGGCCAAGAGCTGCCCTGGTAACGACGAGGACTCGGACACCGGGCTGAGTTCTATGCACAGCCAGGACTCGGACTCGGTGCCCGTGTGCGAATCCCTTGTGTAAGAGGGGCTGGGCGGGAGTGGGAGACCAACGCTTCTCCAGTCCTTGTAGAAGGCACTGGCTTAGCCGGCTCAGCGACTTGAAACAAGGCTGGGGATGGTTTCTCGGAGCTCCTGCCTCGCAGCAGCTCTCCAGCTGGACCCGGGTAGGGCTGGGGATGCCTGCCCGGCAGCGGGGCCCCTCTGGCTCTGGAATGAGTGTGGAGCAGGGTGCAGGATGAGGAAGCCGGGTCTCCAACCCAAGCTCTTTTAGGGGAAGGAGGAGGGAAGAGGTGAGAACCCCTTATATTGGAAAACAAACGCCCCTGGGAAATTGACGTGGTCCAAGCCCATTTTCAAAACAAGAAAAAAGTATTATGGAGATTTCACCAATCTTCTGCATGGGAAGGACTGATGGCAGCTAGAACTCCAGTTTGTGGCATAAAGTGCTTTTAAAAGAAACACTTGGATGAAAAGGACATTCCTTGAATGTTAATTGTGACTGTGAACGTGTTAAAACTAGCCAAAGAGGACGCCCTGGTGTTGGTCTCAGCCTTACTTCCACCTTTGATGAAGCCCATAGGCACCAAAATCCTGGCGGTTTACATTTCTGCAGATTTGGGAATTACCCATCTGCTAAGCTGCTGGCCTTATATTTTCTTTCAAAGGCTGAACTAAAGTCTAACCCTGTATTTCCTCCTAGCAAATACAGTGTTATGTTAAAATGGGATCCTTTGTCTAAAATAGCCTTTCATTATTACAAAAGCCAAACATAACTTTTGATATATAGAATCCTGGCAGACATGTCCCTGGTTAAAATTTCTAGGCCCTTTGGGATTTTCTTCTGCAAAGGTCTGTGTGTTGTCCTGTCATTCATATTGGCACTTCACTCCATCACTGCTACTTCAGAAAAACAGAAAAGTTGCAGAATTCAAGTTAAGTACAACTAAATTTGCTATTTAATGAGCACTGTGGTTGAAGCAAAGACTCGAAAGCAACGATCTTTGTTAGTGTTCAGCTTTTGAACTAAGCTATATGATTAACACCAACCATGACCTTGACAAATTTTATCTTGACAGTCTAACTTCAGTATCTTTGGTCAGAGATTAATTAGTTACTTGTCCAAACTTAAATTGAGGTAGTGTATTTATCAGGGCTTACTAGATAAGGCCTGAAAAGAAAGTATAAAACAATCTAATAGTCGACCTCAGGTGAACAAATTGATTAACAACAGCACGTAGCCAGAGATAAAAGCATATAAAAGCAAGCTAAAGACTTGACTTGAATTACTCTTGTTTGGCATATGCCTTTGCACACCCCAGGAGATACAAGTAACAATACCTCTCAATAGCTGGTGGCAGAGTCCTGGTGGGGACTCAGTGTAATTGTTCCAGTTAATTCAATGAAAACTTACCAATTGTAGCTAGTCGTTGCCCCTGTGGAAGGAGCCTGTTGGCCATGTTCCCTCTGGAGCTCAGTACTTCTGAGGAATGTGGTATCTAATCTGTCCTGGGGAAGTATTAACAATGGGGTATGTGTAAACTGCCAGCCTGGTGCAGAGCTTGGTATCAACCTAACCATGGAGGGGCTGGCTCTAGTTAAACACTACATGTGAAGGTAACTTAAGAGGTCCTGCTTTATAGAGAAGTTTCTTCTCCTGGAGGGATTCTGTTTGCTTGTTGCTAATGGAGACCTGCCCACCTGACCTCCTCCAACCATTTGAGCTATCACTTTTTAGAGACAGTCTTCCCCCCACCCCCCACTGCCACGCTTTTACAATCCATGTGTATTTTTTCATATTTTCGAGTAAAATGGGAATTGAAAGGCTGTTTTCTTAACTGATATTTCCAAAAGCTATTAGCTGGCATAATTACAGTTTTTTTGTTTCAACTGATGCAGAAAACATCTAAGCATTTGCTCTTGAGCATAATTAAAATGAGGAAGGAACCAAAAGAAACCCACTGTCCCTAGACAATCATTTGATCCAATAAACACAAAACCTTTTGATAGTTTTCCTTTTGAGGCAGAGGTAAAATCCTTGTTACAGTGTGACAAATGCTGCTGTCTGAATGGTTTACGCTGGCAATGGGCTGACCTGGTGGTTTTAAAATTGTTGTGCTTTTTCCCCCCAGGGTGGTAGGGGAGGTGGTTCTCGGACGTTTATTAACTCAAAAGAGAACACAGAAGTTGGCAGAACAGGACTGCTTGGCTGAAAGGGGCTGTTTTTCTTTTCACTATTATTATTTTAAACTTTGACAGGCTGCTGATGTCAGCAAATAGGCCTGAAGCCTGTAAAGCAAATAAACCACTTCACAGGGAGAAGGTGCGTTGGGTTTTCTGGTGCCCTTTTTCCAGAATCTTCCTGCCCTGACCATCTGAAGATGCTTCTCCAGTCAACTCTTCAGGCAGTGAGGAGGCTTTGTTTTTAACAAAGGGTGGCCTAGTCTGCCCATTTTTTCTTTCATCCAAATCAGTTAAATCCCCCAAACCCACAGTGTGGGTAGGAGAAAGAACAGGGGGAAAAAAAGAAAGGAGACAATAGTTCTTTTATTAAGAGCTTTTTCCAAGTCTGACAAAGGTGAAATATGGTTATAAAAAGCACCAAAATAGTGCCTGTGCCTAGAAAGTGCCTAATAAATGCTTGATATTTAAAAAACTTTTGTTCACTTTTTTCATACTCGTCATGGCAGCAAGAATGCAAATGAATGCGTATCAGTGAATGCACCAGACCAGGATTTCCTGCCCCTGGGAAAAGTAACTCTTCTGTTCTCTAAACCTAACAGAAATCCTGGGGAGGGACTAGCAAGTGCGTGGAGAGTATGAAACTGAGTAAGTAGGTGCCTCACCAACCAGCCCCATCTTTTTTTTAGGAGTTGATAGAATTTATTGTATCTTTGATGTTAATTATCCCATTCTCTGCCATCTCCCCAAACAGAAAAGTTTCATTTGGCATCTCTACCTGTTCACTTATAAAATGATGATGATGGTGGTGATGATAATGATTGGTTAATTAGAGCGGTTATATACTATAATCCTAATGATGGACCTGAAAATAACATAAGTAAAAAGAAAGATGTCACTCAAAACTCAAAATCCTGTCACCAAAAGCTTATCACTGCCAAAATTTGGCATATTTCCCTTCTAGACCTTTTGAGTTGTGAAGATTTCATATTTTGCTTCTTTTTTAAAAAATATAATTTTAATGAACATGTGTATGTGTGTGTATATGGAACCTTGTAAGCGGTTCCATCCATCTATTGGGTGCACTGTAGTCATATGACTGATGACTGTTCTCATGTTTTTAGGTTGTTCTCAATATTTTTTTTACTATTATAAAATAATACTGATCTGCTTCTTTGTGCACATATCCACTTCCCTAAGTAACCTCCCCAAAAGACACATTCGCAGAAAGAGAATTCCCAGCTCAAAAAGTACATTTAAAGGCTTGATACTTAATTGCCAAATTGCTTTTCAAGATAATTGTTCTGATTGTAATCCACTGTGCATGACAGTGCCTGTTTCACCATGCTTTGGCTTTCATTAGATATTACATTTGTTAAGAAAATATTTTGATCACAATTAATTAGTGAATTCTTTGTGGTCCCAAGAATCCATGGCTGGTAACCACTGACTTAAGATATCCTTACAACAGAAAGGGCTGGCCAACGTTATTTTCAGGTCCAGAAGTTTTAGGACGACATGGTGTTTTCTCTCCCTCCGTTTTCCTTGTCTTCCCTGAGCACTGCTTAGTAATAACAATCTTGTCTCCTTTCCTAGCTGGCCAACAGTTTGTCGGAGCAGGAAGGGAAAATCTCCATGTGAGTGAGCTTATGGTGATTGACGAATAGGAGAACCAAATTTAGAAAATATTCGTTATCTTTTTCCATCTTGAGTCTAGTGGAAAAGGTTGTTCTTGGAAGATGATGTCATGAAACATTTTATTTTGTGCTTCTCATCACTCACCCCTATAAAAAATTAAGATAAAATGAATAATAAGCTCACTTCTTTATGAATAGCCTCTAATGAATGGTTTAGATTTTTCTAGGAATTTCTTTCTACTTAGAATACTACACCTGAATGTGTCCCTAAATTCTTGAAAGTTTGATCATGATAATTTGTGAAATTTCCAATGTGAATATGTCTGTGAAATGTGTTCTCCTAAGCAGAAAGGAAAGAGGGAGAAGGAACTCTCTTTTGTTGAGTACTTTCCAAATGCTAGATCCTCATGCTGAGTATTTTCACATGCATTTTCTCTGCATTCATCTTGTGAGATAGAACATTTTAACCTCCACTCTTTACAAATAAGGAAACTAAGCCCACCAGCTGGTAAGTGGCAGATGCAGAATTCTTACCCAAGCCTGCCTCTAAAACCTGTGCCCATTTTACTATGTCACACCAGGCACATTATACCCACGATGTGTTTGGCACACCCAGAAAAAGGATTCCTCACAAGTCCCAGAGTGTTGGTGTTGGAAGGGCCTCAGAGATGATCAAGTCTTGCCCAAGTATTTCCACCAGGGAGGTGGAGTGATTTTCTCAAAATGAGAGTGCCTGCTATTTACCAGGTGAGGATTTAGGAAAAGAGAAAGGGGGTGAAAGTCCTGTGTAAATATCTGGGTATCTGTCTGTGAGGAGTGAAGTCTTTGCCATGAAAAGAACTGCTCACAAACAATTAATGTCCTATGTATCCACATGGAAGTTTTGACTGAAAGCCCCAAGCACACAGGTGCATAGTCAGCAATGTGGACCCTTGGCCATCGGAGCAGATGGCTGGGCACTAGTCCCAGTCACATCTGGAAAGTGGCCCCAGCTATGGCTGTGCTGGAGCTGTCCCCAGCACTTTTAACCAGGCCTTATCCCCTGGGGACGGGAGGATCAGGGAAGGGGCCAGGGAGGGAGACCTTCCAAGGACTCATGTGCCTCTGGAGGTAGGCAAGGTGGGCACAGGGTAGGAGGTAGGACGTCACTGCACATGTGGAGACTTGGCAGGGAGGGCTTTGAATGACAGCTGTCCCAGCCTCTGCCCCTCTTTCATCCATTCTCATACAAATATTCCTGATTGAGACACTGCCAGGATTCCCCATAGCTTTTAGGATAAAATCCACATTTGTTAGCAGAATTTATAAGGTTGTTAGTTATCCACTCTAAGACCCCTCTCTGAGGTCCACCCTCCCCTGCCTTAAGACTGCACAATTGAGTGGATCTGATTTCTTCACTTAGTTCACGCTGCCATCCTCCATTTGTGCAAGGACCCTCTGCTATCTCATTTTATTTTACTTCATGTTCTCCTTCCTTCTGCATTCCCATTCCTATTTCTCTTCTTTCTCCCACCATGGGCAACTATTCCAGTGTTTTTAATCTATGACCTTCCAAGTCATCTTGCATATTTAGGGCTGTCATACCACACACCTCCAGGGGGCACCATTCATACTGTATTCTGGAATTGTGCTCCAGAGGACACCATTCACATAGGAAATCGTGTAAATAGTAGCCCTAAAGTTGAGCAATGTGCTGGCACAATCCATTTGCTCATGTATGTATTGGTATCCTTGAAGAGTAGTTGAATGATCTGTGTGCTTATGTTTAATATACATGACCTTTATTGGGCTATTAAGCTCATTATATATCCTTTTTTTACACAGCATTATGTCTGTGTGAACATTGCACATTGCAATAATAAATCTAGTTCATTATTTTCTGACCTATATGGCATTCCATCATTATAATTTATACATTACCTTAGTGAGGGACACATAGGTTGTAATCAGTTCCCTGCTACCTCCAACAGTGTTGCAGTGAATACAGGCAGAAATCAGTGCCTGTTGAGAATTTGAGATATGAAACCCAGCAGCTGGAGTGCTGAACTGCTTGATGGCTTTCCTGAATGGCTACACCAGGTAGGCTCTTACTAGTGATGGAGATTCCTATTTTCCCCATAGCATCACCAGCACTTAATATTATCCAACTTTCTACTGTTGCTTTTATTGACAAATGACTGTTTGGACTTCCTTACTCTGCCATTCCCACTTATGTCACTTATCGGAATTTTTTTCTCTTTTCCTTCTTTCATTGCATAGACAAAATTTTCTTTGACTGATTTCAAAGTTGTACATCTAATTTTGCTGTTTTTCCAAAATTACTAAGAGTCATACTTATGCTTATTTTTCCTGTTCAATTTATAAACTTATCAAATCTGTGCTTGCCCCCAAGCAAGACAAGAATCTTAACATACTATTCTCACTTCTCTGATCTTTCTCCCTGTTTATTTTGGTATCATCTATAATTTCAGTCATAGAAAATATTATTTAGCTATTAATAACTTTTCTCATTATATTTATTGGGATCATTAAATGTATACATGATCATGAGCAGAATTGATATCTTTATGATGAGTCATTCTATCCAAGAATAATATAGTTCTAAAGTACTATAAATCACCCCAAAATTCAGTGTGGCTTAAAATAATAACAATTTATTCTCTTTCATGCATCTGTGAGTCAGCTGGGAGTTAGCTGATTCAGGCTAGGCTCAACTGAACTTGGCTGTAATCTGTGGGTTGGGCTGAGGCCTGCTTCATGTGTCTGTAATCCTTCTTGGACCAGAGGCATAGAACTTTCCCCAAGTTCCTTTGGAACTGTTACAGAGGCATTAGCCTAGACTTCTTTTTAAATCTACTTCTGTGGGCCCTGGCTTGCTCAACCCAGGTTAACAAACAAATATTGAATGCCTATTATGTACCAGCCTTAGGGTTTGGGCCTGCAAAAGCAGGATTAGTAAAACAGATAGCATTAAATCATTAAACATACCCTTTATGACACTGGTTTTGGGATTTTTAATTGATCTAAGTCTTTTGGATTCATGCTTTTTAGACAGTGATTCCACTTTTAGTTACCTACAGAATATTCACACAAAGGGGCAAGGATGGACATTTCTGATGTTCATTGCAACAATATTTATAATAGCAAAAAAGTAGAAACCATCCTAAGTAGGAAACTGGCTATATGAATCATGTTATAATCATATTATTTTACATTAACAGCTACCAAAAGAGTGCGGGCTTGCATTGCTGATATGGAAAAACATCTATAATATATTGTTAAAAAGTAAGTAAATGGAAATAGTATAAGTTCATTACTTATTTTTATAGCTCTAAAAATTGCACATTTATTAGCTTTGTCCACTGAAAAGTTCCAGAATCGATTACTTCCCAGTAGCAATGAGTATCCCTAGCACCTGTACTGTGGTATCTAAATACCATTTTCTATTAAAAAAGATAAAGCATCCTTGAAGTAAAAACTAATTCCAAATCCAGAGCAAACAATAAGTAAGATGGTTTTGTTACATCTAATGTACTATAAAGCAAGGAACTGTTAAAGACTTAGTGATTTTTATCCAAACTCAGAGCAGCCTGAAGGGGCTATGATGGCTTAAGATGTGAAAATATGAATTTCAATGAGAATAACAGCTGCAATGGATTGAAACATATCAGGAGTAAAAAATATCTAGGGGTTCATAATGATACTACAAAAAAATAGAAATTAACTCATTCATCACCTCTGGAGGTTGCTAGGATACCAAGTTGTTATTCTGGAAATCAGTAATAAAGAGAACATTTATGCTGTCTTGCCTGTACACACCATATTTCTAAGTCATCAAATGGTTGATGAGGGAATATTTTTCTTTACAAAAGAATTTCAACTAACAAAGGCAGAAGGAATGATTATTCTTACACCACCAGTCCCTAGTGAATTAATATGTCTAGACAGTGGTCATTGATGGCTACTAAAATGAGCAGGTGTCAGGTTAATGGGAAACTTTATATTGGCTGGATCAGCTGACAATACTGACATCCACAGAACATCCAGTTACTATGTGCTTCCCTGGATGATGAAATAGGAAACACTCAGCCCCACCTATCAAATATTCCACCCCAAATAACTGAACCTGAATCTAATCAAGAGTCTAGTGCTATTGAGGAGGTTACAGGAAATAGGGAGACTAGAACATGGAGTGATAATCTGAGTGTATAGTCAGCCAAATCCAGATTGTGGAAAATTCTGTAGGACAGAAGCCCATGTATAAATAACCTAAAAGAGGGAGTGGAGATATAAGTATCGTAACTATTATGAATTAAAAGGGATCAAGAGACATATCAACTAATTATGGACTTTATTTGGATATTAATTCAAACAAAGCAAAGCTTAAAAATTTTTTTAATGATGTTCAGGGAAAATAGAAAATAGACAATTATTACGGGATTACTATTATTTTTAGATACGATAACGGCAAAGTGGTTACGTTTTTAAAGATTTTACCTGTTGGGAATACATAATAAAGTACTATGGGGAAATAATATGACATCTGGGATTTGCTGGGTTATTTCAGAAAAAAAATAAAAACCTTTTGATGTGAAGGAGAAATAAATAAAATTGACAAATTGTTGATATTGCCTGAAGCTTGGTGTTGGGTATATGGGGATTTATTATATAGTTCTTTGTATTTTTGTATTGGTTTGAAGATTTCTGTAATAAAAAGTGAAAAAAAAACTGTAAAAGGTAAATAAAAGGAAAATCAGGTTGTAGAACAAAATGTATGAATTACTTTTGGGATCATTTGTGGGAAGTGGAATTATTTGTGGGAAACTGCAGTTTTTTATAGTATAAACGTTTGTATCATTTGAATGTTTAAAAATTACATAAAACTTACATAACTAAAATAAAAAAGAAAGAATAAGGTGTCACAATTAAGGTCTGAGCATGTTACTGTGGGGGATTATTTGCTGTGTCCTGGATGAATGTGGCTGTTGAAAACAGGACCTGAAACTGAAGTGAGGGTGCCCTTGGACACCTGGAGGAGGTTCAGCACCACCCAGACCAACTCACCCGCCATGTCCAGGGGAGACGCAGAGGGATCCAAGCTCTCTGGGAAGGTAACAATGAGGGCAAGCCTCTGTGCTTTGAGGAAACGAGCACGTCTGAGGGCAAAAATATGTCACTTAGAAACAGCGCTGCTAAGCGAAGTAGATAATCAGTTTGGCTAGTACCATCTTTTGGTGGGACCTAAAAATAATGCAATCACAGGGAAAAGCTCTGTGGTTTGGTGGAGAGGTTAAGGTTTAGACTCATGGATTAAAATCCAGGTTTTTCCACTTGCTAATTCTATGATTTACTAATTCTTTGGTTTTGGCCAAATTATTTACTCAGAGAAGTTAGGGATAATAAGCCCCTCACAGGGTTGTTGTGAAAATGAACTGAACATTTTAATATTGTAAACATATTATCGTGCACTGGGTAACGCTAAGTGTGCTTGTCCCATTTGCTCCTTCTTTTATGTACATATTCATCTATTGATTTCATTTCTCCAATGCCTACTACAGCCACTGTGGCAGACCCAGAGAATAAGAAATTTCATAAGATGTGGTCCTTCATAGTCAGGTGAGGAGGAGAGATTGAAAAAAAACAAAGGCAGAGAGAATACAGAGATCAGGTGGTCCAACAGTTTGGAAGAGAGACGAGGAGGGCTTGAACTGGGGGACGGGGAAAAGCAGAGATCTCAGACTTTGAGGAGCCCGCCTCCCTCACAGGTGTGATTGATCCTGGGTAGAGGATGAGGATGGAGTAACCTAGAATGATTCCCAGATTCCAGCCTGGCAAATGGAAAGTTATGGGGGGGTGCTTTCCTTGAATAGGGTGGGGGGATGAGTCTTGACAAGGGGTGGGAATGGGAGGTGTGAATTCATTTTGAATATGTTGAGCTGAGGTGCCTGTGGGTGTCATCTCATGATGGGTGGGGAAGCCATGGACAAGGGCTCAGATGCTCAAAGAAGAGCCTGGAGTGAGAACACACGAGGACCTAAGGTAGGGTCTGGAGGAGACTGATGTGTAAGCAGTAGAGAGACGAAAAGGAATTCAAAGACTAAGACAGATTGGAGAGGCAGGAAAAGAGGGAGAAAGTAACTCCATGGAAATCACTTCAGGGGAGTTATGTTGGAGACAAAGGCGACCACTTGGGTCGTCTGACTTGGCCATCTGTAACTGTACCCCTGGAGAGAGGGGTAGTAGCAGATTGGTGGGAGTTGAAGGCACACTCGGAGGCCTGAGGAGGGAGTGGGAGAGGAAAGGTGGAGAACGCAAGCAGCGAGGGTTTGTTTGAGGGCTCTGGTGTGATGGTAGGAGAGAGATGATGGCAGTTGTACAAAGATAAAGGGCCGAGGGAGACAAATGGCAGGTAAGGGGGAGAGTGGTCCGAGAGGTGACCGGGGAAGTAGGCAGCAGCCAGACATGCAGCCTCCAGAAGGCCACGGGAAGGAGTTTGAGATGAGAACCATAGAAATTCTACAGAAGATGTCTGACTGCCTGAGAGCCTAAAATGAAAGTTTCTAGATGAGCAAGTTTCCCATAGTTTAGAAATGAATTATATCCCTCCCACCCCACCCAAAAAAAGATGTGTTGAAGTCTAACCCTTGGTACCTCAAAATGTGACCTTGTTTGAAAATAAGGTCTTTATAGAGGTAATCAAGTTAAAAACGAGGAGTTTGGATTTTTTATTTGCAATGCTCAGGGAATCACTGAAGAGCTTTAAGCAGGGGAATGATGTAATTGGCTTCCTCTGCTTGCTCAGTGGATGACAAAGGAAGGGAACAGCTGGGCTTTGCCCTCCCAAAGCGGAAAAGGTCTATGATGTGGCTCTGGGAATGGATGGCTAAAGAGAATGGCTTAAGGCCAAGGTCATCAAAACTGGGAAGACAAATGGTATTAGGAGATACATCCACGTGACTACTGAGGGCCCTGGTGATGATGCCAGGTTTGGGGATGAAGAAAGGAAAAGGTCTGGGAGTGAAGTAAGAGAGAGAGAGGCAAATAGATGGAAGCAACATGATGACTATAAGGGAGGCGTACATTGGAGCAGTGATGGGGCAGGGAGAGGGCTGAAGGAGCCCTGGACTGTGATCACGTCCCTCTCCAGCCCAGCGGTCATCAGAAGTTCCCTGTTACCCACTGGAGAGACTGTACTGTACAATAACGTCCAAATAGCTTCCTCTCCTCTCTCCACCCTCCCAGACTCATTGAACCATGTAAGTTTCCTTGTTCACACCTCTCTCCCTTACATCACACTGTTCCTTCAGTCTCTAAAGTCTGTCCCTTCTTCCTGCCCTTGCAAGAGCCTCTGTTCACCCTTTATGGCTTCAGTTCAAATGTCATACTTCTGTAAACCATTTTCCAAATGCCTCAGCCATTCAGGGAGTTGATTTTTATTGAACATCTACTGTGTGCCAGGCTCTGGGAAAAACACATATTCATTTAGTCCCTCCTCCATGCCACCCCATCCAAGCTTTCCAGGTCTGCCAGCAGAATAGAGCCTGCTGGCTCAGCGTCAGAGCTCCCAGACTTGGCTCAATGATTGATGAAGCTGAGAGCCATTGGAATTTCACCAACAATTCCAACAACAGGAAGGGCTGGCCAGGTGTCTTCTCATTTCCTTACCTTAATCCCAACCTGAGCAGCTTCTACAGCTATAAACAACAAAGGATGCTTAATATGTGAGAGGCATTGATCTGTGAAGCAGTGTTCCTGATTCGTTAGGAAGTTAAGGTCAAGTTTTAGTCCAATACGTGTTTCACATCGTGATTTCTAGGTATGTGTGTGCACAGTCCAGTCTGGATACCAGATTTTTCACCAGGAGTCATTTGCTTTGTGGTAAGCAGAAGGGAAATAACTGAGAGAATCTCTCTGAGGGGCTTTCCTCTTGGGGTAGAGAGTACACACTGGGTGGCATAAGCACCCAACCAGAGGCCAATATTTAGTCAGCCAATATTTCTTGAGAGGAGCACTGTGCCAGGTTCTGAGCTAGGCACTGCAGAACAAAAATAAACTTGCTCCCAGCCCTCTGGGGGCATCAAAGCTGCTATTCCTCTCCCTGCAGCAGCGCTCTCCTCTTGGCCTGCTGCTCCCATTCATCTTCTGGCTGTCAGCCTAAGCCTCCCTAGTTCTGGAAAGCCTTGCTTTCCAGATATATGGGCTCTGGCAGATATAGTGAGTTGTCGATGCAATACCATTTTTTCTCCTTCGTTATGAATAAACTCTGATTATATTCTGGATAACATTGTACACAGCTGATGGATTGCATTTCCCAGTCTCCCTTACATTTAGGAGTGGTTATTTAAATATAAGAGAAAAAGTTGGATGAGGTTTCTGGCAAACTGTCTTAGAAGAGACGGACTTAGCAGAGAGTGCTTCCTATTTTCCTCATTCTCCTCTGCAGTCTTCACTTCTGCCCTCAGATGTTATGGCTGGAGCTCTTGCAGCCATGTTGGATGATGAGGCAATCTTGAAGATGTAAGACACATTAAGAATGTCACAGAAGAAAGATGAAGGGAGCCCAGAAACTATTCTAAAAGCCCTGGACTGCCTACCTCTGGATTTCTTCATTTCAGAGCAACAAACAAGCCTTATGTTAAGCCATCCTTATTTATTTTGCCTGTTCTTGTAATTGAACCTAATCCTAACCAATGCAACACCCAAATTGCTTTATCCTCCTTATCCTGATTGACTTTTCTTCATAGCACTTAACCACTACCCAACATTTTTATTAATCTGGTCTTCCTTTAGAACATCTTACTGGGCTTCCTTTGGAATGTAAGCTCCATGAGAATAGTGATTTCTCGTGGCCTAGAACAGTGCCTGGCACGCAGTATGTCCTATCACAAAGTTGCAGCACTTGTTGTAGTTATAGTTTGCCCTTCTCTTATAATACTCATCATACTTAAAACCACACACTTAATACCTATCTTTCCCACCAGACTCTACACTCATATTGACAGGGGTTATATTTGTCCTGCTCTCTATTGTATTACCAGCATCTAACTTAACATGAGCACATAAGTGATTGATAAAAATGCAACAAATGGAGAAAATTTTTCTTTATTGGAATCCAGGGCAGGAAAGGGGTAGCTGGGGAAACCTGGCGAGTCTCAAGTGGCGGTCTCAGCGAGGGAAGCATTCTAAGTGGGGATGGGAGGTAAGAATTGGACTGTGTCTCCCAGGGAGCTGGAGGCAATGAAGAAGTTCTCTTGGAAGAATCCTGGGTTAGAATTTGGCCAAGCTTCTGGAAAAAGACTTGCTGAAATCTTTCCCTGTATCCAGCTCCTTATCTTAAGTGAAGTTGCTAAATGCATGGAATTCCTGATCTTATTGGATTCGTTGTTGAAAATACTGAAGGCATGCAGTTATGGGGGTTCTTGTGTTGGAACTGAGATAGGTTCTCTGAGTATAAGAGAGGATATAGAGAGTAATAAATAGAATGAATTAAGCCATGAGAATCACAGAAATTCTACAGAAGCTTTCTGATTGCCTGAGAGTCTCAAGTGAAAGTTTCTAGATGAGCAAATTTCCCACAGTTAGGGATGCATTCCATTGCCCCTTGCTCCCTCCCCCGCAAATGAAGATGTACTGGAATCTAACCCTTAGTTCCTCAGTATGTGACCTTATTTGAAAATAAGGTCTTTACAGAGGTAATCAAGTTAAAATGAGGTCATTAAGGTAGTCCTAAGACAAAATGACTGGTGTTATAAAAAGGAGGAAATTTGGACACAGAGACAAGCATGCAAAGAGGAAAGACGATGTGAATACACCCAGGGAGAAGATGGCTGTGTGACTAGAGTGCTGCCTCTCCAGGCAAGAAACAACGAGGACCGCTGGTAAACACCAGGAGCTGAGACAGGCAGGGAGGATCCTCCCCTAGAGCTGCCAGAGAGAGCGCGGCCAGGCTGGCACCTTAATCTCAGGCTTCCAGCATCCAGAACTGTGAGACATGAATTTCTGTTGTTTTAAGCCATCCAGTGGGTAGTGCTCTGTTACGCAGCCTTAGGGAACTAATTCATCCATGAAGGAGGGAGGCCCAGCCAACAGCTGGTTACAAAAATTAGTTAAATTGAACTGAATTAGTGAAACTTCCATTTTAGTGGTGTGATAGATCAGACACTATGTCCCAGGGGGTATGGTAGCATGAAGGAGGTGGACCTAATTCTGCCTAAAGATGTCGGGGTGGACTTCACAGAAGGAGTATCATAGGGTAGAGACTGAATGGATAAGTAGATGTTTATGGAATAGGTAAAGAGAGAGGGAATTCCAGGTTGAAGTAACAGGTTGAGCAAAAACATGGGAGGATCTGGGTCATGGATGTGCTCAGAAAATGACTAGTGATTTTGTATGACTGTCTGTGAGTTGCCTACAAGGGAATAATAGAGAAAATACTGCAGGGGCAGGGCAGGGCCAGGTTAGGAAAGGCCCGTGTTTCTAGCTGAAAAGTTTGGATACATAACACAGGGTCATTGAAGGATTCTAGGCAGCAGAATTATATTGTTTCATCTGTGTTCTGCAGGTTAATTTGGTGACAAAATGAGAAGGTTGGATTGGAAGGATGAATTGTCAGGAGACTTGTGCAATAGCTGAGGGTGATAAACATAATATTTGATTAATATTTTATCATCTACATCTCTCTCTACTTTCCAAACTTTGTTAATGCTTCCTCAAAGCCTGAGAAATAGGCATTAATCACAATTATCCAGGTTGTAGAGTTGGGGAGACCAAGAAACTTAGTCCAGACAGATTCATGAATCTCCCAGTGAGACACAAAGGAGAGTGGCCAAGTATATGAGCTCTGGAATAGACTGTCTCAGTTTGCATGGACATTTCTGCTTCCAAGATAGGTGACCGTGGACTCATGACTGAATTCTGGTCTTAGCCTCTTGATCCATAAGATGAGTCTAAAGACAATAATTACTCTTTGAGTTGTTGCAAAAATTAGATGAGTATATGAAAAGATCAGAGAAGTGCCTGTCACAAAATGTGCTATATGACTGCTATTATTAAGAACTGTTTTGAGAGGTACGATGGTTAATTTTTTGTGTCAACTTGTCTGGATCACAGGGTGCTCAGATATTTGGCTAATATTATTTCTGGGCATGTCTGTGAAAGTGTTGCCAGATGAAATAAACATTAAACTGGTGGACTCAAAAGCAGTTTGCCTTTGCCAATGTGGGTGGGCATCACCCAATCCACTGAGGGCCTAAACAGAACAAAAAGCTGGAGGAAGGAAGAATTCATCCCTTCCTGTGTGGTTACTTGGGCTGGGACATCTATCTTGTCCTGTTCTTGGTGCTCCTGGTTCTCAGGTTTTCAGACCCAGACTGAATGACACACTGGCTTTCCTGAGTGTCCAGCATACAGATAGCAGGTTGTGAGGCTTCCCAGTCTCCCTATAATGTGAGCCAATTCCTTATAATAAACCTCTCCCTCTATATATCCACCTGGCTCTGTTTTTCTGGAGAACACTGACTAATATAAGAGGGCATTTACAAAGGGTTACTGAACTGCTGAGGGAGATATTACTCCATCTGGAGGGATTTGGAAAAACAGAGGAGATGGGACCTAAAAATGTCTGTGATTATAATGGGTGGCAAAAAGGAAGAAAGGCATTCTAAACAAGGGGAACAGAGTGTGTGAAGGCATGAGGAAATGAATACTACTGCATGTTCGGGGAGGATGAGGAGAGTGTTGCATAGGGAATGCATGGACGATGGTGGTGGGGACAGGCTGTCCACCCATGATGGGCACGTGATGTTAGCACTGTGGACAGGCCAGTTCTGGAGATCCCAGAGTAGGAGTGGTAACATCACCACATTTGTCATGTCAGATGACAGCTGTGGTGGCCCTGTGTGCAGGGAAATATGAGCAGGGAAGAGGGAAACAATGGCTTGGGGCCAGAACTAGGGCAGTGTTTGTAGACATGGGGAGGAGGAAACAGATGTGAGGCATTGCTGATTTGGAGCAGCAGCACTCGACGCCCGGACGTGGGAAATGAGAACTGAGAAGGAATGGAAGAGGAGAGGTGCCATTCATTTGGATGGAGAACTGACAGAGGTGTTTAGACTTAGGGGTGATGTG
The DNA here is from genome assembly GCF_030020395.1 of Manis pentadactyla. Classification (NCBI taxonomy): domain Eukaryota; kingdom Metazoa; phylum Chordata; class Mammalia; order Pholidota; family Manidae; genus Manis; species Manis pentadactyla. The sequence continues at coordinate 52,928,629 of NC_080027.1, forward strand.
ATAAGCTGGGTTTTGACCATGCTGGATGTGAGATGCTTTTCAGACATCCAGGTGGAGGTGTGTAGAAGGCAGTTACAAAAATGGGTTTGGAGTTTGGAAAGCAAAGGGGAAGGCTGGTGCTGACTGGGGAGCTGTCAACATGTAAACAGCAGCGGAAGCTATGGAATTGGAGTATCTTGTCCAGGAAGTATGTCAGATGAGAAGAGGAGAGAGTACCAACCTCCCATAACAGAACATGGTTTCTTAATTTGGCTTATACTCCAAAATCTGCATCCAGAATGGGAATATGGAATACAGCGAATATTTTCTTAACTTTCAGTATACAAAAGGGAAGGACCTGGGGATGAACTAGGATTGGGTTTTGACAACAGAGGTCCAGGAACTGAGTCGCCTAGAACCAGATTTCAAAGGGAATGAATAGCAGTTAATGATCATTATAATAATACTTAATAACACCTGGCATTTAGAGAACACCTTTCTACAAAGAACTGAATCTCTGTTCAGACACCATGAATCTTCATAGAAGGTTGGGAGTTCTGTAAGAGGCAGGGGATATTATATTACCTTCTGGCACACAGAATACATGGGGTTCCAAGAAGACCAGAAAGTTCTCTTTGAGCACAGAGCCAGAGAGTGTTATGGTCAGAAAATCTGGCTCCAAGCCTCTTCCTTGTAGCCAGCAGTCTGGCCTGTCTCCTTGTCTAGATCTGACAACAGAATCATGTGCACCCGTGGTGTTGCCAATCCTAAATCTCGAATCCCACCTCGTCAGCCAAGCACAGGAGACGCATGTATTCTGGAAGAGAACTCGATTGTAATAAGGCATTCCCTAGCGGAGAAAGAATACAATTTAGAGTCAGACAAACCTGAGTCCAAGGGCCACAGCTGCTCACACTAGCTGTGTGATGCTGGGATGTTTATTTTCTAGCTCTGGGCTTCAGTTTCCCCAACCTCAAAATGAAGATAATACTAGCTACCTCAAGGTTGTGTGAAGATGTATTCACTCAGCAACTGTTTATTGAGCATCTACTATGTGCCAAGAATTGTTTTAATCTCTTGGGATGTATCAGGAAACAAAACAGTCAGAGATTCTTGGGTCCTTACCTTCCTAGGAGGTGAAGGGTAGGAGGGGAGGAGAGACAGATGATGAATAATGAAATAATGGAGGAGCAAATTATCTGGTACATTAGACAGTGATAAGCTCTGGGAAAAGGAGAGATAAGGTTATATCTGACACTAACGCACTGTCTGGCTAGCACACAGGAGGCACTCTGGGAATTGGTGAGACTATTATCATAATTAAAGAAAGATGAAGAGCCTGAGGCAGCATAACAGGCTATAAATTTTTATGAAAATATGTTTATTTCTTAAACTTCAATCAGGAATAAGCAGAAAAATTGCCAGGGAAGGATAAAGGAAAATGATTACAAAGTGAAAAAAATCGACGTGCAATGCTTTAAAGTGATGTGTAATCAGCTGCATCTATTCTAATGACCACTAATTAAGCTGTTTCTTGCAGGCTTTCAGAGAAAATCTCTTGCCCAAACAGGTAGACTATGAAATCAACATTATAAGACCTTCAGCGTTTAAGTTGAGTTTTATTTTTACAGTAACTCAGGGAGCCATTTAGAAAGGGTAAGCTATTTTCTTCTAACAGGCATCCTTCACAAGTGACCATTTAAAACACCCATATGTTTTTGGCTGTATTTTTATAAAAAAGTGAACACTATGTGAGTGGCATTTCCTCCTACATTCCATTCATGGTGCCTTCTTTGGTTGACCTGAAGGAGTTGTGATCACATATTTGGGTCACTCATGTATCAGTTTGGCTAACAAACGTTTGTGAAGTTAAATAATAAAAATGAGAGCTAAAAATTCTTCAGCATGAACCAATTACCATGGCAAACAATTATGCGCAATGCCTGCTTTAATTTCCTCAGCAACCCTTAAAGGTAAGTCTCTTTGATGAGGAAACTGGGGTTTATAGAAATTAAGCAACTTTACATGGTCATGTAGCTAATAAGAAGTGGAGCCACAGTTTGAACCTTGGCCTGACTGACTACTGAGTTCTCAAATTTACCTCTGTTACAAGTGACAGACCTCATGCTAAACTGAGTAAGGTCTGGCCTTGGAAGACTTAGTATTCAATGGGAGAGACATGTAAGTAAACAAATAATTGTAAAACACTATGGCAAGTGCTAAACTAGACATAACACACATGCTCTGGGAAGCTAGAAAAAAGGAACTGCCTACTCAGATTGATTGCACTGGGAAAATTTTTCCAGAAGTGATATTTGAAGTGGGTGTTGATGGATGAGTAGGAGTTTGGAAGCAAAGGGCAGGGCATGAAAGAAATGGCATTATTGAGCAAGCTTTCTCTGGCTCCAAAATCCATGCTTTGAATACTGTGCTAAAGTATCCCCATTTATTTCACAATTAGTCAGATGCTCACTGAGAATTTTTGTACACTCAGGTCTTTTAGGGAGACATGAAACAAAACAAAACACCAGTGACTGACTTGAATTAATATCACTAATCACTTAGAGAATTCCAATCTTCCAAACAGGTATTTTCCTTGCAGATTTTGCCCTGAGGATTTTGAAATGACTCATTTATCCAAACCGTGCCCAGGGAGATGAGAAAGCTCTGACAGGCAGGATGCAAGTGTACCGGGCATTTGTCTGTGTATCCCAGAAACTGCCCATTTGCGCTGCAGCCCTGAAGCTCCTCAGTGAGGTGCCTGGTGAACCCTCTAGACACAAAAAGTTAGCAAGAGGGAACAGTTTACAACAGAGTTGATGCAGAAATTGCAGAACAGGTGGTCAGTGTTGGCAAAAATCACTTGTTTTCTGGACTTGTACGTGGCTACAGTAAGACAAAACTGATTGCAGTGGGAGCAGGTTAGCCTTGCTCCTCCAAAGGGATGGCTTGCTATTGACCATTGAAAGTGTGTTTGCACTTCCACTGAGTCTCACCCATCATATAGCAGAGCTAGGCTCAGCTATGAATGTTCCAATGTTATAATCAAAATGAAAGCCCTTCCATAATCACTGAAGTAACCGGGCTTGAGATGTGGGAGCCATGCAAAGGGAACCTCACATCTAGTGTAGGTTTGGGAATACAGCTGGTGTTCAATAAGTGTGTGCTGAGTTAAATAAGTAAATAAAATACTAAATAAATAAAACAAATTCATATGATCTTTCCTTACTGTGGACATTTCAATGAAATTTATAGGTTATTTCTGATTACAAAATTAAAAGGAATCAAGCATTGGAAGGAAGAGGAACAGCATGTGCAGTGGCCATGGAGGCAGCATGATATTCTCTGGGCAATGGAAGTACTTATTCCAGAGGGGCCAGAGCACAGGGGGAGGGCGAAAATGGCACTGATGAGGCGGGGGACAGGGGAGATCCAGAGAGTTGAGAACTCTGGGAATATAATTGGATTTTAGGCAGGCAGATGACTTGCTGGACCACACTGGCTGCTACACAGAGAATGGCTTGTAGGGAGCAGCAGGAGAGCTGGCTGGGAGCTGCTGCAGGCTTCCAGGGAGGGACAGTGGACTAGGGGGTGGCAGGGAAGGTAGGGAGATGGGATGGGTTAGAGAGTGGGCAGGCAGGATCGGCAGAGCTTGAGAAAAAGGACGAAATCATCATTGGCTCCTGGGATTGTCACCTGAGCAGCTGATGGATGATGGTGTCATGGACTGCGATGGGGAACAGTGAATGAGGAAGTCTGGAAGGAAAGACCAAGAGGCTGGTTTTGGACCCAGTCAGGTTTTTTGATTGCTTAAGTGACATCCAGGTGAGGTTGCAGGCATTAAATATGAGGGTGGAGCCCAGGGGAAAGGTTTAGACTAGAATGTGCATGTATATGTGTGTGCATGTGATTTATGTATGCATGTATGTATATATATATGTGTACTACATTAAGCAAAAATAGATTACAGTATCATACTATACAGAAACCTATATTTTTTGTCTAAAGTATTTCTTGTATACATTTCTCCAATAATCTATAACAATTTTCTCATTCCATTTAATGGCTGCATGATATTCCATCATATGAATATACCATTGTTTTCTGATTAAAATTTTTAAATTATTAAATAGTTGAAAAGCAGAGAAGTACAGACTGTATAATAGATATCCACATACCCATTACCTAGGTTTAGTAGATGTTAATATTTTGATATATTAGTCTCAGTTTTCTCATTTTGAATTTAAAGGGAAACAAAGTTCAGATTCAGGTAAGCCCCAGGCTCACGCTTCTCTCTCCCTTCCTTCACCCCTTCATCCTTCGCCAGAACTAAGTAACTATCCTGAAGTTAGTATGTGGGATTCCTGGCCATGTTTTTGTACTTTCCAACATGTGTTTGCTTCTGTAAATAATATATAATATAGTTTTCTTTTATAATTTACATAAATTGATGCATACAGTTACAGACGCTTATGCAACTGCTCTTTTCATTTAACATTATGTATATTTATTCATCTTTTTAAAAATGTCCTTTATTAAGGGACACTTAAAAATTTTATTTTTAATATGCATTATTTCGACATGAATATGGAGTGGTTTACAGGGATCCACCCTTGGCAACAAAAGCCTAAAATGCTTTTGAACCGGGTGCCATTCACAAACACCAGAGTGAAAACCACCGCCTGTGTATTTCCTGAGTCTAACACTGGAATGCCAGTCCTTCTGGTGGCACCTCAGCGGGCCACGCAAGGCAGGTGTCATGTAATGTGCACGATGCACATATTGTACATCATGCCCTCAAAGTGGCTCTGTTATCTCATCAGCCCAGCGCAGGAACAAAGCTGTTGAATGAGAAGCATGCACACAGCCTGGGCTGTCTCTTCTGGGCTGGGTGTTGATGGAGCTGCCTGCTCACCTTGCCCCACTCTTCATCTTGGCCCTCTTAAACCTTTCTTAATTGCTCGACTCTAGAGTCGACCAGCCAGTTCTTACATCAAACACTCATCTTGCACCCGTAAGACTTCTCTCCTCCCCCCTCCTCCTCCTTTTTTTTCTTTTTCTTTTTAATGTACACCCAGCACCTCCCAGCTTTAAAAAAAAAAAAAAAACCTTCTGAATGCTTTCAGTCTCAAACAAAGCTTTATAGATTTGTTGGCAGGAAATCCAGAGTGGAATTTGCCGTTAAATTACAGTAAAGCAACTCTTCAAACAACATGCACTGAACAATCAAACACTTTTAAATGTCAACCCCCAACAAAAGCATGCATTGTCCCCAGAGAACCCCCAGTGCCACTAACCTCCTTGGAGTAGGAAAAGTTTACAGAAACATAACCTATTTCCTTTCACAGGTTGTGTGCTATATGGAACTTTCCACAATCCATCAAAAGTAAGGCTTCCTCATAGCACATTTCAACTCAAGTAGCTCTTTAATGGGTGAGGTGAGGTTTGCTGCTCTGAGAAGTGACAGCAATTTTTTGTCAGTTGAGAAAGGTTTTCAAAATGACAAAGTCAAGTAGAATGTGCCATTTTGCCCCAGCTCTCATACTTCTCAGTTTCTGGAATGTAGTGGCTAATATTTATTGAACACTTATTATGTTATCTCAGTTAAGTCTCACGACAACCCTATCAGATAGGTATTGCTACTGTCCCCACTCTCCAGATAAGGGAACTGGGGCATAGCAAAGTTAATGATCCTGTTTAAGGTCATAGAGCTTATAAGAGAGGGAAGCAGCATTTAAGCTTAGGGAGCTGGACTTCAAAGCTCATGTTCCAAAGTCACTGTATTGATTTAGTGAATTCTTTTTGAAACGCTTCCAAATTTTCAGTGTGATGGGAAAGAGGACTAACCGGTAATGACCACTCACTATGGGCTGTTCTACACACGCTCTCTCTTTTTTAAGTCTTTCGACACCTTTATGAATGCTGTTATCTTCCCTAATATATGTATGAGGAGGTGGAGTCTCCAAGGGGTGGACAGGTGTTTGGTTTGGGGCTGAATGCAGGTGCACTAGAAAGAGCTAAGCCACCCTGCCTTCCTAAGAAAGGGTTGAGCACCTGGAAGGTCCTCACTACTGCTCTAGATTTTACAGGTCTATGTCCTCATTTACTCCCTTTCTCTAATGAGAGGGATGCACATATGATTCTGTGGGAGAATGTCTCACTCTTGAAGTTTATAAATAAAGACAATTTTCTTAACCAGATGTAAGAATCTGCTAATGAATAACAATGTCTTATTAGAAAGTATAAAAAAGAGACCAGCTGGTGGAGAAGACCTGTGACTGATCGTTTCCCCACTGTGAACCATTACTTCCATGCCATTAGAGGTACACATGGCAAATATATACAGGATATAGATCAGACATAGGAGCATATGCAAAACGATCCTGCTCTCGCCTTATCCCTACCCCCTTAGCACCTGGGATTTTCGTTTCCCTTACTTTGGATATTCTTCAGAATTTTCTCATAAATCCCTAAACTTCCAAGTTCAGAGGCCTCCCCATGTATTTAGTACATGAACCAAAGTTATGTAAAGTTAACAACAAAACAGAAGAAAGAGACTGTGGGAAAGCAAGTGACTGGGGATGACGCAACTGGTGTGGGAGCTGCTGGCCTCTGGTGGCTGGTTAGGCTCCAGGGCAGGTAAGGAGGAAAGTAAATGCCCACCTTTGCTTTCTGCAGGCCCCAGGGCAGCCATCATGGGCACCTGGTCAAGGGAGCTGTGATCCACCCCACCTGTGAGGAGGGCCCTGCGCTCTCGGCAGAGGAGGTCCCTGAGGCGGCAGGTAGGGCCGCCAGCAGAGGCGCAGCCTCCTCTGCCAACAGGCGGGCCGATGCGTCATTTGTCGTCTCAGTGTCAGGCCCGGCAAGGCCTTCTGGAGGAGGACGGGCGACTGAGGGCGGGTGAAGAATTTGTTCCAGCTCCAGAGCTGGCTAGGAAACCGTTGCGAGAAATGCAAACAGAGGGAGTTTTTGCAATAGAGTCCTTTCATCACTTTTAAAGGTGTGTATATCCATGAAAAAATACTCAAGAGGAAGAAATAGCCCCGAGTGGAGTGTTCACACTGCTGCAGAGACAAAGCCCTCAGCTGCGGCCTCTGCTTCACCTCCAGGAAGCGGACCTGGCCCCGGGTGACTCAGCAGATCTGCCCACCTCAGATACACTTGACAGACTTACTCGGAGGTCTTGGCACCCACTGGGAGCTATACTCCCCGTTTTTACTTATCCCCCACTCAAGAGCTGAATACAGAACACTTCTTGAATTCAAGCAGAGAATCTTGTTGAGGCTTTGAGCAGAATGAGACCATGGAAAGGCGAGGCGTTTGGACAGCGTGTAAAAGCTGAGTTGACCCAGTTCTAAAATTCTAATTTTGCCAAGTACACACTCAAGTCTCCCCATTCACAAGTAGCTGCATGGCACTCAAGACACAGCCACTGCATGCCAGACCCTATCACTCCACCAAAGGCGAGTTTTTCTACTTTTCAAAATCTGACAACCAAAGCAAGAAACCCAATTGTCCATTGAATTATTGAAGTCAAAATTTTCAGGAATCAAGGCGGACTTGGCCTGGTTGCCTTGTGGTTATTAGAGAAAACCCCAGTTCCCACAGGGAGCACAGGAAACCTCATGGTGACCAGGAGTCCAGGAAGCTCTCAGGCTCCAAGCAAGGTGATGTCTTAGGAGACAGTGCTGGCACTTCCTGGCCCTCGGGCTGTATTTTATGAGTGTTTATAGGGCTGTGAACCTACAGGTGGAAGCCATTCATGGGGTAAGGCCAGGACAGCTCAGTGTGTTTCCTTTATCCTAGTGAGCTCTCTCAAGGGCAGGAAGAATATTTTTAAATTTATTTCTGTATCTCCTCAGCTGGAACATGGTATGGACTCAGGTAATGGTTCCTAAATGAATTAAAGATACTCTTCATTAGACTTTTGGTAACTTGCTTCATGACTGCAACCCTCAGAAAAGGACGGGACCACCCCCTGAGCCCACTGACCAAGCTCAACATCGCCAGAAGTGGGACAGTCGAGGCTGATCCCTCCTGATGTGGTCCCCTGGGAAGCACACGGCACCACCTCAAATGAACGTCCCAGATTAAAAAGGTTTAAAAGACATAACTAAATGCAGTGTATGGGTCTGGAATCATGCTTCAAACATGCCAATTGTTTAAAAAAATGGAAAAAACAGAAAGGAAAACAAAAAGGAAAAAAGTAAGGCAATCAGAGAAACGTGAATGTAGACTTGGTATTAGGTGATACCAGGAGACTGTTGTCAAGCTTGTTTGGTGTAAAAATGGTCCTGTGGCTAGACCAAAAAAATGCCTATTTAAAAAAATGCATACTAAAAGGGGGAATAAAATAACCCAGAGTCAGGAATTGCATTTTAAAAAGATAGATGGAGCCAATGCAGCAAAACCTTGCTAATTGTTGGGTACACGGGTTCATAATACTAGTTTCTCTACCAGGTCATTATGCAATTATACCGCTATAATTGTATGTTCAAACTTTTCCATTAAAATGTTAAGAAATAAAAAAAGGACAGAACTTACAAAGCAAAAGATTCTATTTTTCCCTTGATCTTGCTCCTTGGCCTTTTCTAGCTGCAGGAAATTTGGACATCTCAGCTTTCCAGGCTTTTTCTATCATGTTGAAACTGGACAGCGAATTTCACTTGATAGTTTACTAGTTTTTGAGATCACCTTTCATTCTCTTCTTTATATATTGGGTCTGAAAATAACTAAGAAGAAATTTCTGAACCTTCTAACCATGGTGTTGGACACCTTCATCGGGGAAGGGGGAAGAGGGAGGGCAATTCTGGGGGGGGGAATTAAGAGGGGTGAGCAGAATGCCAAGCTTCTTGCCCTTGTGAGGCTTACACAAGTTCCTCTAGCCAATGTCTTGGAGCCTCTCTCATAAACCAACTAAGAGAGGAAAACAAACAAACAAACACTGTAAAAGACAGAAGTAAAATCAGGTAGCTGGGAGATAGTGGAAAGACATCAATATCAATGTTGGAATGAGAAGTTGGTTTGGAGTTTCAACATCATTAGTAACTGGATGACTTAATCTTTCTCAGCTTCAGGTCCTTCTCCTGTAAAGCTGAGATGACATGACCTGCTTCCAGGGTAGCTTTGAGGAGCAGTGAGGTGACACTGGTCAAATTTCCTAATGTGAGGTTGGATACTGAACAGCTACTCAGTGAAGAGAAATTGGAATCTGAACTTAGAAAACAAATATTTATTGAGCAGCTACTATGTGTCAGGCATTGTTATAGACAGTGGGATATAACCTAATAAAATAAGGTTACTGCCTTTAAGAAACTGTTATTTTTGCTTGTATTTGGGGTGACAGCAGAGCAAACAAAGGTATAGAAATGAACTAAAAAATAAACCAACATTTGAGAGCCTGTTATGTAGCAGTCACTTTGCTGTATGTTTTATCCATGTTATTTCATTTGTCCTCACGAAAACACACTGAAGTATTATTTTTCACTTTGCAAAGGAGGAAACTGGCTCAGAGAAGCTCACTACACTTGCCACGATCACACAGCTGGTATGTGGTTGACTTAGGTCTGGTCTGATTACCTTATGATAGCTCATATAAAATCTCCTCAAACCTCCAAATCTCTCTCCTTCCTCATAATCAGAAGCCAGTGGTCGGGATTTACTAATCTTATAATAGCCAAAACACAGAGCATTCTATACCAGCATCTATGCTGTTCTTTTCCTTCCTATTCGGTGGAGAAAATGTGCTTCTTGGTGTCATGTGGATTCTGGATCCCATAATCCCTCTTGGACCTTGCCTTCTCTCAATTCCTGCCATCTCCAGTGGGGCCTTTTCCACTGGATCCTTCCCATCAGCATTCAACCCCAGCTCTCCCAACATAAGAAAACCTTCTCCAGCCCCGCATGCCTCTCTAGCTCTCACTCCATCTCTCTACTTCCCTTCGCACAGAAACTCCTTGAAAGAATTGTATGCACTACAAATATATTCTATCTACTTCCTCACTTCCCGCTTCTCTGACTGGTCCAGACTACTTTTGGCCTTTATTTCTCCACTAAAGCTGCTCCTGCCAAATTCACCAATGGCATCCATACTTCTCAATCTGTCTTGTGTGTGGGTGTTTATTTCTTTATTTTTAAAAATTGTTCTTCATAGAGATAAATCACACTGCTAAATGTTGTTGCTACCCAAGTATTTTAGATTTAAAAAAACTTTATAAAAACCATCTTTATTGAGATATAATTCACATACTATAAAATTCACCCATGTGAAGCATACATGTCAATGGTTTTTATATTCACACAGTTGGGCAACCATCACCACAACTTAAGTTTAGACTTTTTTATCACCCCCAAATAAACCCTTTGCCTGTTAACAATCATTCTCTTTTCTCCCCTAGTTCTAGACAGCCACTACTCTACTTCTGTTTCTATAGATTTACCTATTCTGGAATTTTCTTATGTGGTCTTGTATAGTGGGCTTCCTTCACTTAGCATAATGTTTTCAAGGGTCATCCATGTTGTACATGTATTAGTACTTCATTCTTTTCTGTGTCTGAATAATAACTCATTGTATGGATATACCACATTTTGTTTATTCATCAGTTCATGGACATTTGCCTATTATCCACTATTTGACTATTCTGAGTAATGCTTCTATGAATATCCATGTACAGGTTTTTATATGGACATATGTTTCCATTTCTTTTGGGTATATATGTAGGAATGGAATTTGAATCACATGATAAGTCAATGTTTAAAATTTGAGGAACTGCCAGACTGTTTTCCAAAGCAGCTGCACCATTTTATAGTCTACCAGCCACACATGAGGGTTCCAGTTTCTGCACATCCTCCCTAACACTTGTCATTGTCTGTGGTTTTTGGTCTTTATCCAGAGCTTTACTTCATCTTTTATGACACTGGCATTTCTGAAGAATTAAACCTCCTTCCCCTTCGTGTTAATAGGACAGTCTTCATTTTAGGATTTTCTGATGTTTCCTCATGATTAGATTCTGGCAGTGGCCAGAATACTGCATAGGTGATATTGCGTCCTTTTTCAGGATGTCATATCTGGAGGCTCACGATATCCATCTGTCCCTCTTGATGATGTTAGATTTTTGATCACCCAGTCAAGGCGTTGTTCAATTTCTCTGCTTTATAATTACTATTTTTTTCTTCCTTGCAACTAATAAACAATCTCTGGGGGAAACACTTTAAGATGGCTTAAATACCCTACTATTAGTCAAAATTTCCCCCTAGATTTTTTCCTCCATTGATGGTTCTTGTGTAATCCTATCTTTATTATGATGGCTGTGCAATGAGCATTTTCCAACTATAGCTTTCCCTTTATATTTACCAGCTGGTCCTCCACATTTTGCTATAAGCAAGAGCTCACCTGTCCCTATTTATTTATTTTTCTATTCATTACTAGTAACAATGTTTGAATTTCTGTTTTTTCCGATCCTTTATCATTCATTACTATAGTTAATTGATTTGGCCAGTGGGAGTTCCCCTAATCTGGCTCCTGTGTCCCTGTGACATGCCACAATCTCTTTCTCTCTCTCAATCTCTCTCTCTCCCTTTTGGTCTTTAGCACTTCCTTACTTACTGGCATAATAAGATGGTCTAGGCTCTGTCTCTATCTCACTTCAACCCTGAAATAAGCCATTTATCTGAGGAGCCTGGTTCTTCTTTGTGGGGAATGGTTTTAGAGACTAAGATCTGGGTGATAGATGGCCTCATTGCTACTGAGGTATTTTGCTTTTTGACCCTTTCGGTAGATGGATCTGGAGAATATATGCATGAATATAAATATAGATACATATTCATACATATATACCTGTACACAAAACATGCATATTCACACATATGCATGTATGTTTTAGAAATCATGAGTTTAAACTATCTCATTTCAACTCCATGGGATTCTTTCTTGCTTCTCCCAATCGATATTTGTTTCTTTTCTCCTTTTCAACTTTATTGAGTTATAATTGACAAAATTGTAAAATATTTGACCATCATAGTGATTCAATATACATATACATTATGATCGCAACATCAACCTATTCACTGGATAGACCAAATCTATTCACTGGATCTCAATGTCAATTTATTCACTCACTTCTCAATCCTATAATACATATACAATAGTTCGGGAATTATTTCACTTGTATCATTATGATAAACAAGCCTACTAAAACAAGTTTAGATTTGTTTATAATTCTTAAAATTCATTAAAGTTTTAGTAGATAGTAATAAGAAATCTGAAAAATGTCCCAAGAATTCAGAAACCCTTTATAAAAAATCTGTTATAAGTCTCAAATACAAGTTCAGTCTTTGGTTTGGTTGGATCTTGGATGTTTCCTTTCTAGGGTGGAAAGGCAGCTATAATTTCCTGAGAGTGGCCTTTAATTGGAAACATTTGTATATTCACTGTGTGATCCTAGAACTCATTCAAATAAGCATTTATGTTCAATATGTCTCAAGTTCAGGGAGTATGCCAACAGACAGCAGAACCATCAGCTACATTTTGTTAAGATGGACTATGATGGTGGGAGCAGATCTATTTGCCTAAGGAAACAATGCCCTGCTATTTCATGTGAGACTAATATCTGCCTACCTTCTTCTTTCTTCAAAAAAAAAACCATAGAAACATGAAAAATTGTCTTTAATTAGGCCCAGGCCAATCTGGGGATAAGTTCAACCCCTGTCCAACCTCCACACCTACATTAGTCCATGAGTCCTAGTTTGAGTACTAGTTTGCATTTTAAGGACTCAATTAATTTATCAAAAATGCCTCTACATTTGCTGACTTCCAGCCTTGATGGCAAGAATTCTGGCAATGAAGAAAGAACTCAAAGCTGTGGAATAGAAGAGGAGAACCTCCCAATCCAGATAACACAGATTTTAATGGGATTGAGAGTTCAGGGACCTCACAAATTCCTTTGTTCTTTTCCCACCCAAATATACCAGTTGAGAGACAGGAGTCAGTAGATGGAAACAGACTTCTCTTTATTACTGATAAAAGCTAGGCGGGAGTATGTGGTGGATGCTCTGCTGCAAAACCCAAATCCCCTTTCAGAAATTAAGGACTCATTCCCCCAGCTGCAGAGAGTCTTTCAGAAGCTCACCCTCAGCTGACAGCTCTCTGGGGATTGTCTTGGCTCAAGAAAACTGTCTTACCCAAGGTCACACCTTTCAGAGGCAGCCTGCATCTAATCAACTGACCCAGGTTGGAAGTACCAAGGCCTGGCCCACTCCTTGCAATTTAGGACAGGTTTGTGGGGTTGCTAGAGCCTTTGTTGGGACTGCATTGCTATTCAACATCTCCCCCTACCCAGTCTACTTCCTTCTCCTCCCTTCCATAGGTATCAATCCCTAGACTACTGCCTTGTACGTTTCCTATATGTTACTAATTCCAGAATTTGTCTCCAAAGAATCTGTCCTGGGATGTGTCCAGTCAGGGAAAGCATCCTGGAGGAGGTTACATTTGGCTGAGTTTGGAAGACAGGCAAATAGAGAGAATGTGTGATTCAAGCCAAGGATCAACATAAGTGAAGGCCTGGAGAACTCAAAGTCTCAGCTCAGGTGTTCTTCTGAGTCCCATCTTCTTCCCCTGTCCCATGCATGACCTACAGAGGACCTGATTCAGTCTTTGTTGCATGAATTAATTATGGCCAGTGGGATTTTTTTCCATTTGTTTCAGACTGTGGGTTTTTTATTTGTTTGCTTACAACAAAAGCAGAGGAGTGAACCATACCAAGCAGGGATAATAAAGGCTATGATTTATTGAGCTCTTACTATGTGTCAAGCACTGTGCTCAGCACTTTTTATATACTTTATTTGGTTCTCATAATGATTCTATGAGGCAGATATTGTTATTTTAATTTCTAGATAAGGAAGCTGAGGCTTACCCAAGTTATGAAACTTGTCTGTGGTCCAATCTATAAGACTCTTAGCCACACTTAGTGCAGACTCCCCCAGACCAGGAACCATGACGGGGCACAGATGAGAGCTGCTGCAGTTCAGAGAAGACTGTGACCTCTTTCCCAGCTGTCCACCTGGGCCTGGGCTCTTGGCGGGGCCTGCCTCAGGCAGCGCGAGGCTGGGGAGCCCGAGACCAGACCGTGGCATGGTTTCCACCACTCCGGAGCAGGGGAGTGGTATTAGGCTAAAAGGCTCGGTTGCCGGGGATTGAGCCATGGTTCTGAAGCTGGAAATGGTTGCCGCTGCTCAGATTAAGACAAACTTGATAGACAAGTTTTTCTTGCCCTTGGAAAAGAAGGTGCCAGCATAAGGGCAATGCTTAGAGATCATTCAGAGATATTTTTTCAGGAAACAGTCCATGTTGAAGAAAGGAGTAGGACTAGAAAGGTATGAAGGGTGGCCTTTTAAAAAGAAAGCCTGTGTGTCAGTTTCCCTTGCAGATGGGGCTTTGTGCATGCAGGAGACACCATACCTCTTGGTTATTTTGCTCATCCATCCAATCATCCATTCAACAATACTGTAGGGTGCCTATGATATGCCAGACACAGCTGAAGACGTGGTGCACAGCAGTGAACAAGACATTCAGGGTCCCAGCTCTCATGTCATAGTAGGAGACGATAGACCTGCCTGCCTGAGCCCTAGCTGTCTGTGGATCTGTCAACTTCTGCTAAGCTTGGTTGGATAATATTGATGGCCCTGTTGCTTGCTTGAGGGATGGTGCCTGGGACTTTGCATGATCATGTCAAGGCAGGGTGTGAGAGTGTCACTTGATGTCCCCGCCACAAACTTCCTGTGCTGAGAAGACTGGATTCCATATCACCCTCTTAATTTAAGGGACTAATGCAGAAGCCATTGACCTGGGCCTTGTGGGAGAGAGGACCCCACCAAGCCAGCCCTTATCCCCTTCTATCCAGCAGGAAGAATGAGATGGACCCATAGGGCCCTTCCACATGCATCAGAAACTACTTTGTGGCTTGTTCTCTAACATAGCCAGAGACCTGGGAACCTGCTGGGCCGGTGCCTGTCATCGGCTGGGTTCCATGAAGCTGGGTTCTTATCTTTACATGAGGGATTTTCTCTTGATTTGGCAAGTCTGCTGACCTTAGGACCCCTCTTCTGTAAGGAAAGAACTACCACAGGATAAACAGCTATGTAGAAAATAGCACTGCACTCTGCAGGGAGAATTTGTTTGAATTCCAAGATGGCCACTTTCTAGATGTGTGATTGGGCAAATGACTTAATGTCTCTGAACCAGTGTTTCCTATACAGCTGAGAATATACTTTGGTCCATAATTCATAAGGTTGTCATGAAGACTAAATAAGATAATGTATAAGAAAGGCTCAGGACTATTGGAACATGAAGTAAACACTGATTAGATATGCAATACTAATTGAATGTGAAGTGATCTCAGACCAAAGTAGTAACCTTTTTGTTTGGCACTGAGGGAGCTGAAGGAAATACAAAGCAACCACCTCGTCACCAGGGAAGCTTCCATAGAGTTGGGTTGTACTCTTGTAGAATTTTCTAATGATGATATGGAGTATTCAGAATTGCCAAAAATGAACATATGGTTCTGTTGAGCAAGAATAAGAACACATTCATCTACATATACAGGGAGAACTATAGAACCAAGCAGAAAGACACACAGAAAGCAAGTAGTCAAGCCAAGGTCCCCGTGCGGCATCCAGCAGGACATTCATTCGTGGGGCATAGGCAGCATTCAGAGTAACATCTTCTGAGTAATGGGCTCAGGGAGCGAAGGCACCCAGCCTAGGAGCTGTTCTCTTCCTGCCAGCAGTGAGAAGAAAGGCTGCGTTCAGCACTGAGGACAAGTGGACATTCACCGACCTTTGGCAACAGACACTTGACCAAGTAGATTTTCACTGGAGGAGAACAACAATTTACACATAAGTTTGTTACACAAATAGAAACAAAAACAGGGATGGCCTAAGTTACAGGTGATGAAGTCTGTGCAGTGGAAGGCCCCAGAGCTCTCTGATTATTGTTGTTTAAGTCCTGATGTGATGAAAGAATGGGCCCTTGGGCCCAGCTGGGGTCATGGTAGTATGTGGTCCAACACACCACGCAAGACTCACAGGGTGAACTAAAGAGAGGAATCCATAACAGAAACAGGGAAAAGACTGCCAAAGTCACTGTGGCTTCTCCTAGTGGAAAGGGACAGGTGGTGAACACTAGGCCCATGTGGTTGTTTAATCACACACTATTTTTTACTCCTAAAACTATGTTATGCTTGTTTTGTAACCTGTACATGGTTTGCCACATATTGTGGGCTCAGTTGCTTTAAACAAATCATTTGCTGACATAGCCCTACGTGTGTTGCCGAGGAGGGGTAATGAACGGCAGGTCCATGTCTATGGAAGTGACCTGGTGTCTTCCACAAGCAGAGCCACTCCTTACAGGGTGGGTCTGACTGTGGGTTGAGTATGGACACCTCTCTCTAAAGGGGAGAACAGAATAATTGCTAGAGGAATCCACCAACTTTCCTTGAGTTTCTTCTTATATTGTCTACAATTGTGAAAGCTGTTGTCAGCCCTGTTTGTGGGAGACTTTAGCAACTGACTGCTTGGTTTCTTAAACATTATTGAGATTTTTGACAAATGATTTCATGGTTCTGTTATTCCTGTGTGTCAGAGGTGGAATAGTAACTTCGCCCTACAACTTGAATGCACAGAGAGAATATATTTTTCTTCTATCTAATACAGCCTCCCAAGCCCATAGCCAACTGGTTGGCAAAGAGAAAATGTTAATTGTTCAAATTAGAGCTTCACTTTATATTAAACCTAATATTGGAGTTTATGTAGATTAACGTCTCTTGGATAAAATTGCTCAGTCTCTCAGGTAAAATTCTCCCTTGGTCTCTTTTGTATTCAAAGTTGTGTCCAGATGTATGAGTGAGGGGTGGTGGTGTTCTATGCAACCCCACAGCCATGGGGAAGATTCAGGGTCTCTGTACCTCCCCCACCCTCCAAGCATAACCCCTGACCTGGCCTGGCACAGGGTGAGGACTTCACGTGCCCTCCGGCTGACCCACTCTGACCTTGGCTCTCATGGGCATCAGTCTCTTGGACGAGACTCCCACTTGGATTTGGCTTGATGTTTCCCTGGGTTGCCCAGGGTACTGTGATCCCTCATCCTTACCGTAGTGATCCTTCTGGCAAATTCCTTTGCTGGACTCTCAGGTGTTTCTGAAACCTAATACCACACCTGAGTCAAAGATGACTCAGGGAAGTTGAACTGCAGGCCTGCCTCTGCCTCGCTGTGCTGAGCCACCAGGGTGAGGAGGCAGTCCCCCAGCTCCGTGTGGACAGTCTGGGGATCGCCTCTTCCTCGCAGTCCTCAAGGGGTTGCAGAACGAGCCTCCAGCCTTCTTGGCTTTCCTAGACTTACCAACACATCCCCTCCTGACACTGCCGGGAGGCGGTCAGCAAGAATGACAGCTTTGTTCTCCTGCCTCCATGGGCTGCTTTTGTCTCCCTCTAGTCCCTGGGCTGGACACTAGAGGGCTTGTATTTTGCTTCTGCAGCATTTCTTCCTGTTTCGAGTGCCAGTGGCTCTCACAGGACAAGGGGATCTTCTCCACACCATGGAAGTACTCCCTGACTTGGACCTTGGTACCTAAAGAGAGACACAGAAGAATTTGGAAAACCGTGTCTCAAGATAGGAGCCTTGGCTGCCAAGCTCATATCCTGCTGCCTAAACTGTGATGGTGGCCAGGGCTGATTACTATTCTGTAATTCTTCTTACATTATTTCTGTCACAAAATCCAGTCTTCCTGAGGTGGTTTATGATGAAGGTCATGTACTTGGGAAGGTGTAAAAGGACAATTTTAAAGAGTTCAAAATACATGTTCCTCCTTTTAGCCCTGCGTCTCTGGCAAGGTCCCTGTCCTTACACACACACAGCACTGTGTGATGGGGGCCCCTCCAACTAGGAGGCATGTTCTCCTGGTCAGCCTGATAAATCCTGGTCCCAGCCGAGAATGGGGTGACAATGGCAGTGGGTGACGACAGAGGGAGGTAAAAAACCCTGAGTAGAAAGACAGGAGGGAAAGGTACCTCACCTAAAAGGGATCTTAAAGGGCAAGGGCAAAAAGGAAGCCACAGGATGCATCGCACACAAAGAGCTGAAATGGAGTTTCATCAGATAAGAGCTACTCACTCCTTTCTTCTCAAGAACTAACCAGCTGACCAGCAGTCACCCTTCATTTAATAGATATTTTTTCAAAACATCTTAACTACAACTTTCTTCTTCACTTCCCCCAACCATAAATCTTCTCTACATAGCTCTTTTTATGTGTTTGGACTGTTTCTACTGCTCTGCCTTCCAGAATATCACCCGAATGAATGAGGCATCCTCTCTATGTGGAATATTTAAGGAGTTGCATACTGCTCCCTGTTGTTCATTCAGCCTTCTAGCACAACCCCGCTGAGGAGCCTGATGTCAGGAAACCTCCCAATTCTGAAGCATAATATAGTCCTTGCCCGCTCTCCATATTGGGTGACAGATTTGCATCTGTGCCCTGAAAGAAGCCTCTGTCTGCTAGGAATATGCCTTCTTCCGTGGGAGGTCAAGCCCAAGCACCATTAGCTGGGACTTAGTACACTCATCTTTCCCATTTCTGCAGCAACTTGTTGTTTTGACTGGGTCAGTGCAATACCATATCTCCTGGAAACAGGGACACCTAAGATGTCAAGACCATAAGGGGAGATAAGACCTAATAGCTCATGAGAGTTTTCTGAAATCACTGATTTAACATGTATGTACTATGCTCCCTATGTGTTGGACACCATGCTCAGTGTTAGAGATAGAGAGTGTGTGAGACAGACAGAGTCTCTGCTTTCATGGGGTTTATGGGCTAGGAGAGGAGACAGTCACTGCTGAAATATTTACACCAACAAATAGGTAATTACAAGTGGTGATAAATGCTGTGAAAGAAAATACAAGGTGCTGTGAATGACAGTCATGGACAGGAGAACTGAAGCATGACGAGTGTGGCTTGTCTTAGGGACAAAATGAATGCCAATGTTATGGTTAAATTGTGTCCCCTCAAAAATGATATGCTTAGAAATACAGAGGATGTTGAAGGTCTAGCCCCTGGTGCCTCAGAATCTTGCTTTACTTAGAAAGAGGGTTGCTGCAGATGCAACTATTTAAGATGAGGTCATACTGGGATATGGTAGACCTCTAATCCCATATGATGGATGTCATTATAAGAAGATGGTCACATGGAGTAAGAGAGGATTGGAGTGATGCATCTAGGAGCCAAGGGATGCCCAAGATGGCCTGTGAACCACCAAATCTAAGAAGAAGCAAGGAAGGGCTCCCTTATAGTTTTGGGGGAAAGCATGGCTGCTAACAGCTGGAGGTTCTCTGCCATCTACACTCCCCCAGAAGGCTTTTCTTTCAAAGGGCATCTGGGCTTTCCATCTCCTTTTCTACCACAAGAGGTTATAGGGACCCCAGTTAACAAGGAGTCTAGGGAAGAGGTGATGGTGGCTTGAACCAGTGTGGTAGCAGTGGGTCAGAGAAAAGTGGCCTGGTTCAGGGATGGTTTAGTAGCTGACATGCTGTAGTACCTGATGGATTGAATGTAGACAGGATGCAAGTGTTCAGGGAAAAGGAGAAATCAAGAATGCCTCCCAGGTTTCTGCCTTTGCCCGGCTGCATAGATGGTTGGTATCATTTGCCAAGTTAAAGAAGTCTGGAAAAAACCAAATATGAGAAAGCAGAAGACCATGAGTTTCCTTTTGGACATGAAACATTGTTGAATGAACTGAATACACTGGGGAGTCAAAACCCTGAGAGAAAAAACACATGTGTATACACACACACACACATACACATGATTAGGTTCCACAGAGTCCCGTGCACTTACACCTCACTCTTAGAAATGTCATGTATTGCTATAGCAATAGGATTTTACCTTTGGCTGTGATTTGCATTAGTACACATAACATACATGATAAACATACATGAAAGGCTTTATGCAGAAGCTCAGGCATCTGAGGCATGAAGTCAGGCCCACATGCTGCACAGGAAATAAGCAACCCACACCCAGCCAGCTGCACCACCTTCAGATGGTATCATTCACTAATAAGCGACTGAAGTCATGCCAGAGGTGATGGTGGTAGGTTTGGGGGGTGAGAGAGAGCGGTAGGACAGAAGACTGAAGATTAATTTAAAACTGGGAAAGAGTTTTCACTGGAAAACCACTTTGCTGAACAGAATCTGCTGACAAGCCCAAGCAGATCTTCTGATCCGATCTAAGGAAGTTCATCAGTTGAATTTTGGCTCTTATAATTATGCTGCATCCTGCCTCTAGCTGGGACTGCCTGCTGTCCCTTTGAGATGTTGCTTTTTCCATGGATATGTTCATGCCATTGACTCAGTGAGTCCAAACTTTGGAGCTTGTCCTAAAGGAAGTAGCGAACAAAAGAAAGAAGCTATAGACATAATGGTATTGATCAGCATATTTTCTGTGATAATGATACATTAGAAAACTCCCTTAATGCCAAAAATGTCCATACACTTTGTTAAGAGTGTTGGCTATGATCATTGTGCAAGCTATGTAGCAACATGGAAAAACATTACTTTTCTTTATTGAGCAGCCACCATGTGAAGCACTGTGTCACATTTGAACACAATGCTATGCTGTGAGGTAGGGAGTAAACCACAGAGATGATGAGGAACCTTTATGAGATCACACAGTAAGAGAGAAAGCTGAGATTTAAACCCAGGTCTGTCTTTTTATAAAGCCCAATCATCCATCCATTCACACAACTGATCAGCAAATAGGGAGTTTCTACTATGTGCCAGGAACTGTGCCAGGCCACACTATTTTGATGTAACATACTCCCTGGAAAAAATAAGTAAAACTGCAACATTCCGTATATTCAGATACAACTTCTTATCAGAGGATTGCAACAAGAAGGACATAGATGTTTTATGCATATATTATAGTTTTTAGAAATTCTTAAATAGTCTTCTATATCCTCTATCTGTTCATATTGTACCCATCTTGAAGAAAGCTCTCAAACTCCCTTCCCCATTTCCACTAGCTATGGCTGGTCTCTCCCTTTACTAGGCCTCTTTGCCAACAATTCATACCTTATTAGATCCTGCTGAATACTGACTGTCAACACTATATTTCCACTCTTTGGTATATACTGTCTTGCTCTTACTTGATATATATGTATATGTGTGTGCACATGTGATGTGTGTGTGTGCGTGTGTGTGTGTTTTATTTCCAACAAGGCTATAAGCACCTCAATTAATTGAGAACTGTTGAGGCTGGGAGATTTCACTGTGCTATTGCCTCACCAAAAAGATTCGCATGTTCAAACTAAATAATTTGTAACTTCAAGTCCATAAAGACTTAAAAATTGACATGGACATTTAAAAAATTGCTCCCTTATTTTGACAACCTATGACTATTTGCTGGAGTAAGAATGAAGTTTGGTTATGTTGTAGTAACAACCCCCAAATCTTAGTTACCCAAAACAGCAAGAACAAGAGATTATTTATTTCAGTCAGTGGGTGCTCTGTTGAACTTCACAGCCAACTCAGAGGCTCAGGTGCTGAAGAACACTTTACCTCCAAAATGTTCCCAACCTTTAGGACAAGAGAAGAAACAGCGGCGAATCTTGCATTAGCTTAAAGTCTTCCATGTTCACTGGCCAAAGTCTATCATATGGCTATGCCTGAAACCAAGGGAGAAGAGAAGGGCAGTCTTAGCAAGTACCTAAGAAGGAAGAACCAGAAATACTCAGTGAGGAGCACTCATGATTACCACAATATTATTATTGTTATTAATAACATAACTTTTTCTCTCTTTTTACTTTTTAAACACTTTTTAAAGCACTTCAATGAAGATATATCCAGTAAATCTTTGGAAACAGGTTGTCTCCCAAAGAGAAATTGGGAAGCTAGAAACGGCATACCCGAGGGTCACCGTCACTAGGAGGAACCCAAGCCAAGTCTGCAAAAGACAGATTTCAAAGATCTGGGAACACATACATTCAGCGAAGACGCCTGAGCCAGCCAAGCCTGAAATTCTTTGCAAATAAGAAAGCTGGAAGCTAAACAATTGTATTATATATTACTGTGTGGGAGAGAACCACTAACAGAAGGTAGATAGATTCGAATGGGGTTTCAAAATGGGAGGTATTGCTGGTGTTGCTTTATTACGTGAGACGCAATGATTTCACATAAAAAATATAGCCTGGGGAAACTGAGGCTCAGAGGGACCTGCTGAGCCCCAGCTCATGGAAGAAAGTAAGTGGCAGTACTGGGATTTCACTCCAAGGCTGTCTTCCCTAAAAACCTATTGCCCACACATGTCCCATATTGCCACCTGCAGCTCAGTGAACCCCCTGAACCATTAGCCCTGCAGGTGCCGGCAGGCAAGAGCATTGATGGCACTCTCAGGGGCCCTAGGAAGACTTTAATCTCGGATTCACTAAACCCAGCTGCCACCTTGGACTGTTTGAACCTCAGATCACATCTGTATTAGCCTCTTTTAAGCTGCTGCTCTAAATTTCTGAAGATAAACATCACAGATAAATTTATGACTCCATTTATCAGACAGTCTTTTGAAATCTCCAATTTAGGGATAAATAGGCTGGGTTGTGTGCCCCTTTCAGGCCCCACCCTACCTTCTTTCAGCCCGCAGGCTGCAGAGAGAGGTACTACATCAATTTTTCAACAGTTAGGATGACAGAGTAGTTCGTCTTGCTTGAGCTATTTATTAACATAGCTGTGACTCCATTAGAGTGTGAGCTTCTGAAGGTCAGTGGCCAAGTGTCGTACCTTCTAAGAATTCCTCAAGCTTCCAGAAGTTTCTAGGGGTGTTTCTTGTTTGTTTGTTTTATGTTTCAAATTGAATGTTAAATTATTAAGGTAACCTAGGTCAATGGAGAGTGACATGATGATCCTTCTGGCAGTTTATGGGTAATTTCTAAGAAATCTGCCTACACAAATCTCATTTTAGAGAAAGGAAGAAAAAATGGAGGAAGACTCCACTTTTGACCAAAATGGGATAATGAGGACTGGATACACACTCCTGCCTGAAACAACTAAGAAAAGACAAACTGTATAAAAGCCTTCAAGACAGTGATAGCAGCCAGTGAAAGACGTGACCCGTGAGATGTGAGAAACAAACTTGGTGAGTCCTATGATCGCCTGAGTTTACTGCCTTGAGAGAATTTCCAGGCCATGGCCCAGGGTGGGGAGGTCCAAGCAAAGCCTGCACCCGCTTTACTGGGGTCTCCCCAGCTTGCAGATGGCAGACCGTGGGACTTCTCAGCCTCCATAATCACACGAGCCAATTCCTTATAATAAATATGTATATATACACACACACAAGGATAGGCTATATCCTTTTCATTCTCTTTCTCTTGAAAACCCCAATTGGTACACTGTCTACCCTCAACATTCCAGCTTTACTAGGGCTGTCTGCCTTGAGACTGTCAAAACTTACATTAGTCCTCTTTGTGTCAGTCACCACCAGAAGCCCAAGTCTCTCTGGTTAGTTCTCATCCCCCAGACTCTCACCGCCATGTGACTCAGATGCCACCTTATTGGCATGCTAATTAAAATTGCTAATTAAAATCCCACCCTCCACACCCCAGCCCCTTTCTCTATTTTATTTTTCTCCATAGCACTGACCACTATTGAACATACCATCTATTACTCATTCTCTTGCCCACCAGAATATAAGCCCCAAAATGGCAGAGAATGTTCACTGCTAAATGCCCAGTGTTTAGAACAGTGCTGGGCACATAGTAAGCATTTGTGCGATGAGGAATGCACACTGTGTCAGCATCTAACTGTTGAAAGATGGGTCTTTGACTTCTTTCTTCAGAGAAGGTGGGGGGCCATAGGTTTGGAATACAACCTGGTGGGGGAAATGCCTTGGTGAAAACATTGACAGTCAATATAAATCAAGCCACTAGAGCAACAGACACATTTGAACTTGAAACTTATTAACAACATGGACTTCATTGTCACCTGTGAAAGCAGCATGAAGTTAAACCTTTACTTGCTTAGCTTCCTGGCACTGTAAAAACAAAGCCCACACTCTTGGAGTTGACAAGTCTCAAAAAAGGGACAAGGGCTACGTGCTGGCACTGCCACATAAATCCTGACAGTGTGAGGAGAGAGGGGAGCTGGGGTGGGGAGGGGAAATGAGAGGGGCAGCTATAGTTTCCTTTGGTGGTCCTGAGAGACTAATCTTGTAAAAACAAAACTCACTTCCTGTTATACTTGGAATAACATCCACATGCTGAGCACCCAAGGTCAATGCCCCAAAGTCCAGCTGTGCCCACTTCACCCACCTCCTTCCTCCCCTTTCTTGCTCCCACTCGCCAGGCTCCAGTCGTGCCAGCCCCTGCTGCTTCTGGGACTCCCTGGGTCACTCCCACAGGGTCTTTGCCCTCCCCGTCCTTCTGCCCAGATGGCCTCCCCCACAGACCTTTATACTGGGCTCCCACTCATCTTTCTGATTTCCGCTTAAATATACACCTGAGGAGCTTCTGGGGACCACATCTAAGATACCCTGCACCCTACACAGTCACTCCCCGTCCCCTTCCCCCAATCTTTTTAATTTATTTTATTGAGATATGTCCAATAAAATGCACAAACCTTAGTGTACATAGCTCAATGACCTAGCCTAATCTTTTTACAAACAGAACTTTATTATTGTATCATACCAAATTTGAAGAATGTACAAAGAATATATGCAATGAATACGTAAGTTATGAAGCATAATGTAATTGCCACTTGTGAACCCACCACCCAATTTAAGATCTAGAGTATTAATAATACCTGATATTTTTACATAGCACTTACTAACTACCTAAAATTATATTATGTACTCATTTACACATTTATTTTCTTCCATACCTACTGGAAGGTAGTAGGGTCCATACCTGTCTCTTTATTGCTATGTTCTGGAGCTA
Source organism: Manis pentadactyla (assembly GCF_030020395.1). Classification (NCBI taxonomy): domain Eukaryota; kingdom Metazoa; phylum Chordata; class Mammalia; order Pholidota; family Manidae; genus Manis; species Manis pentadactyla. Next base: position 52,953,571 of record NC_080027.1, read on the forward strand.
AGAACAGTGCCTAGAGAATAAATATTCATGAATGAATGAATGTGAGGAACAAAGGTGGAACCGAAGGTGAGGCAGAAAGGTCAGGACAGTGGGGTGTTGTTATGGCCGGTGGTGGTGGGTGGTCTATGCTGCCTCCAAGCAGAGATCCACAGCTGCTCTTCAAGACATGACTTCTCCCCCACCTTATTTCCCCCAGTTAAAGTGTAGTTATGTAATGTGAAGTGTGACATCCTGCCATGTAGACATAAGCACACTGGGCAGGTGAGTTTGCCATTCTGAGATTCACATTCTGTCACTGCTAAAACAGACAGTAATAGCTATTGGCACGATGCCTGGGATAAAAGCCTGCTCACCAACCTGCACCCTGACAGCACTTGAGGGGACAGGGCCATCAGGGAAGGGGCTACTGCTGGCAGCAGGCAACTTCAGACTTGGAGAGAGATGGACAGACTCTAGGTGGACAGAAGTGTGGCAGACAGACACCCAGGGGCCTCTTCACTGATGGAATACAAATGGGTCAGAGAGCTTTGTCCTTCTGCCTAAAATGTTGAGTTGTCTCGTGGTTGCATTTAGTTGGTTATGTTTGAGAAGGTAGTAGTAGGAGAAGCAAAGATGCTCTGTTTGCTGAGGTTTTTCTTCTTCCGTGGACCAGATGTTCTTATGGAAAGAGCCTTGGAGTAAGAATCACATAGATTCCAGGGTACAAAACCCTTTTCTGCCATTTACCAGGATGCCCTCTCTGAGCCCACATTCCTGATCTACCCAGTGAAATCTCTCAGGGCTTTAGTGAGGGAAGTAACTTCCCTAAGGCCCAAGTAAATGGCAGCACTTGGGTTTGAGCCCAGGACTCATTACTCCACCTTCACATGAGGTCAAATGAGATCATGGATGGAAAGCGATGTCTAAGCTGCACGCAGAAACACTGGCTATGACAACTGTGGACACCTCCTCTCAGAGCTGGAAGGGAGCATGTGAAGTTTGTGTCCCCCATTAGTCAGGGTGGAGCATGTCCTCTATGCCCTTAGGAGAGTTTATAACTTGGAACTGCTCCTGCTTTGTAGTCTGGCCATGGCAAAGGCTGGGCAGGGCTCTGGGTGTAGTGGAGACACTGCCCAGGTAAGTGTCTGCCCACACACATCCTTGGCCTGACTCTTTTCACACCCCATCCATTTCACAATCATCACCATGTCTGGGCGACACCAGGAGGAATGGGATGCAAACAGTGACCCTGCTCCCCACACACAGCCAGGCTGGGTTAAGTAGGTCTAAGACACACTTTGTTCCTTTGGCAATTCTATTTGGCCCCAGGAAACTGAATGACTTACTTTCCCTCTGAAGGGATGGCCACTCCTGCCCAGGGAGGGGAGGTTGTATGAGATTGTGAGGATCAGAAGTAAGGGCCCAACTTTGGAATCAGACACCAGCCCCCTCATTTAATCCTGGCCTCCCTGGTTATTTCTGGTGACCTTCAGTCATCCAGTTGACCTCTCTGTATTTCAGTTTACATTTTCCGTAAAGTGAGGCAATGATATCTCCTTCTAGGGCTGCGAGGGTCCCACCAGGCAGCGCAGTCATGGGGCAGGTGCTGGGGGCAGGCCTCAGGAACCAGGAAGTCCTCTCTCCTTCCTGATTCTGACTCTGCTCCTGACAGTATCGCAGACCCGCTCAAAGAAGGAAGCAGACTCCACCTTGAACCTGGGACGGTTTGTTCAGACCCACTAGGTTCTCTGGTATAGATGAGGAGGAGTCACTGTGTCTTAGATGAGACTTTGAGGGACTGGGGAGGTGTTAGAGGTACTAAAGGCAAGGAGAGGGAAGAGGCTGATAGGGATGCGGTAATAAGCACAACAGTGGGCCGTCACTGTGACTCACAGTGCCTCACTTCTCTGAACACCTACTATGTGCAGTCATTGTGCATGGAGCCTTACATATATGTCTTAACTTATTCCTCCTCTTATCATCCTTCCCAGCACAGAGGAAGCACCCAGCTGACAATTGTCTTGATAAGCCAGTAACTGTGGTTCGAACCTACATGTCACCCCAGCGCTCCGGGGAAGGGAGGGAGGAGTAGAGAAGTCGGCATCTCAGGCTTCTTGGAAGTCCCTCCCTGGGGAAAGCTCAGGTCCTCCCTGGTTCTTGGCCCCGTTGAGCTGAACAGGAAGTACAGGGCCTCCTTGGCCACAGGGCTGGCCTCCGCAGCTGAAATGCGACTTATCATGGTGACATTCGTATGTTTATAAATGTCAAATCACTATGTTGTACACCTGTAACTATGATTACATGTCAACAGTACTTCAGTTTTTTAAAAAAGTAAGTGTGTAAAAAAAAGAGTGAACACCTCCAAAGCAGGGCCTCGGGCTCTACTGGCTCCTAGCACAGGGCCCACTCTGTGTGTTTAGAGGAAGCGACACACACTCTGATTTTGCCCTTTCCCTTGTGGAGTCCCCTGTTGTGAAGCAACACCCCTGGCAGGTGTACAGCCTGTTGCAGTCAACGGAGCACCTTCCTGTCTGTTACTCTGGAGACCTCCTGCCACCCGAGACTCCCCACTCCTCCCCACTGTCAGCACCTAGCGGTCACTGTCTGGCCAATTCTTCCTTTAAAGTCGGATTCGCCTGGTCCACCCACTCCTTCCCTGCGGCCACCACCTAGATTTGGGTTCCTGTACCTTCCTTCCAGGACAGCTCTGTCCCTGCTCTCCTCACTTCCCGGCTTTTGTGCACTAAACCCCTTTTTCCATCCGGGAGCCAGGGAGGGCTTTCTTAAAACTCTCCTCATCTCTCTCCTCACTGCCCTGAGGACCAGGTCAGCCCGTCCACGGAACGTGGGCCCCCCGCAATCCCATCCACGACTCTTCCTTTGGCTGGGCCCTGCTCCTTTCCCTGCCTGCCTGGCCAGGTGCCAGGAGTAACCCATAATGCCACATGCCCAAGTCACCTGGGAAAGGGGAAACAGGGGCCCAGAGGCGCTTTTCGTGCCTCCCTTCGCCGCATCCCCCTCCTGCACAAGCATGTCTGTCTAGCCTGGTGATGTCACTGACCTGGGAGCATGTGTCAGCTACACCAGGGCTGCAAGGCAGGGGGCGGGGTGGAGAGCCAAGGATGCCCGCCCGGTGTCACCTCAGAGAGAGAGGAATACTCGCCGCAGGATGTGAAGCAAGACTCAGCCCAAGACACAGTCCTCAAACTCCTTGTTTTCTAGCTGCTGCAAGGTCCCCAATGTCTCCTGAGAAAGAAATGAACGTGCAATCTTGATAAATAATGTCACTAATAGCTAACACAGCATTTGTTAAGCATAATACTTGTATGGCACTTTCTTCATGCCAGGCACTGTTGTAAGCAGCCCACATGAATGTATGTGATTTATCTGATGATTAATCCTCATGACAAACAGTTTTACAGCCAAGAAAACTGAGGCACAGAGACATTGAGTAACTTTCCCAAAGCAACACAGTTAGCAGTAGTAGTAACGTCAAGATTTGGCTCCTAAGTCTGTGCTCTTTACCTCTGTGCTATTTGGCCAGCTTGCTAGAGGCAGACCTAGAAGAAGGTTCTGGCTGAGGGCACTGTAGACGCTGAGGCCTCTCCCCATGGCCATGTGGAACTGAAGGCCCACTGAGGCACGCAGGCAGCAAAGCCTGGTTGGCGGCTCCAGAGAGAGCATGGGAATCGCCTATTGTGGGTGATGGTTGAGGCTACAGAAGAGGAAGTAAAGGAAAGGTTAGGAACTGAAAAGAACAAAAGACAAACCTTGAGAAAGGCCTGTTCATAGGGGATGAGATAAGGGTCAAACAGGGAGGAGAGAGAAAATTGACAGTAAGGGCAAAAGAACCAGAGTAATACTCCCGTTTGTATGTCATTTCATAGTTCAGAGTGAGAGGCTTTGTGCTCCTCATCTCTTATCGTACATAAACGCACATGCACACCTACACACCCATCCAACAGATGTCCAGAATCCAGTGTTGGAAGCAGGCTAAGTATTATTTTTACTGCCTGTTTATGGATGTGAAAACAAAAGTAAGGATGTGTCCCAGGTGAAACAGCTAACAATCAGCAAGAATCTGTGTCTCCCATAGACACAGCCTCCACGGTGGATGCCGCAGGGGAGCGAGGGGGGAGGGGGCTACAGTGTCAAATCCGGCACTGATTTCAGGAGGAAGCGCAGCGGCCATAGGAGCCGTGCAGGTGCGCGGTCAGTGGGAGCGGGGATAAAACCGAGGTGTGGGTGGGCGGGTGGTGAGGAGTGGTGCGCAGTAGGGAGGAGGTGGAAGCAGCCAGAATGGGCCGTTTGTTTGAGAAACTGGTGAGTGGGGACAGGAGAACCGGGAGGTCTTGGGAGGGGTCTGTGCCCTCCGCCCCTTCTCCTCCTGCCCTCTCTCTGCGCGGTGTCTGTCTGCCCATCGCCTCCTTCCCTGCCTGCTGCTTCCCCCTCAGCCAGGCTCTCTGGCTTGGTCTCTTTGCCCGATTTTCCATGGGTTTTTCTTTGTTGCAGGGGCCTGTCCTGTGTCCTTCTGTCTCCATTCCTTTCCTCTCTCTTCCTCTTTCCCCACCCAACTTTCTGTATCTGGAAATGTGACATTTTTAGTATTAGGTTTACTTATTGAGTTTCATGCTACTTGTTTTTAATTTTAAAAAATCAGGAGAGCTGAAGTGTTTTTTTCCTTTCTCTCTGAAAAGGAAAAATTCTCTCTCTCCAAAAAGGAGGTGCTTTTTAAACATCATACTTGATGAGTTTCATGGACAAACCAGTGTCTCTCAAGAGAAAAAAGGCAGGCTCCTCATCTCTGTGTGATGGTGCCAGAGAAAGAAGAGGATTTCTGGATGAGACAGGGAAGGGAGGCTGCTTTCTCACTTTGGCTGTAGGAGAGACAGGCACTCGTGGGCTCTTCCCGTGATGAGGTCACCCAGCATGCCCAGCAAGGTGCTAAAAAATAATTGCCCTCGATGAAGACATACAAATAAATCCTTCTGCTGGCAGAGAAAATTTGAGTGTGTCGGCAAAACGTGCAGGCAAAGCATCCCTCCAGCTCATGAGCAATGAGGACAGTTTGGCTTCAACACCGCACCCCCCAAGTCAGATGGGGCCGGGAGCCCTGCTGCAGCAGAGCCACCCTCGTGATGGTGCCCCAGGCCCCAGCTTGTCTGGGAGCAGAGGTGGAAGTCACTGTACAGCTCCCCTCACCGCAAGCACACACACAGGACAGGGTGTCAGGCACCCCCGTTCCATGGAGAGTCATCCAGGGGGGAGCTGTGGTAGGGGTCCCTCCACCTCTCTTCGTCCTGTATCCTGAGGGCTACGATGCCATGCAGGCAGTAGGAGTGGCTTTGGCTGCAGCAAGAAGCCCCCTCAGGCCCCTTGCACCCCGGGCCAGAGCCCTGGGGTTTCTGCATGAACTCCCGCAGAGATTGAAGGAGTAGCCCATGTGACCCTGTGTGACCCTGTGTGACCCCGATGTGCTCCAAGGGCAGGATGGGCAGCTTCTCCTTCCCCCATTCCTGCTATCACATGCGTTTTCACTGGCTTCCATCTGAAGTCCTTAAATGACTTTTGCCAATATTAAACAAGTTAGTCACTTTCTTGACACAGTTAGTTAACAGAGAGATAAGATATTTCCCATCATTTAATAGGAAAAAAAATGCCTAGGTTTGACTTTGGATTTATTTCCTAAGACCAGATTCTTTCATCAGTGAATCATTTTTCTGACTTCCTTCCAATAGACCTGAGACAATGGTTGGCCCTTTGGGGCGTGCTCAGAGATGATGGCATGCCGGCTGCTCCTCAGGGCTGCTCACAGGGCAGAGAAGGGAGGCAGACACCCTCATCCAGGTCAGCTGGAGGCTGGGAGCAATGAAGAGGGAAAGGATGGGCTGAGTCGTGGAGCCTGGGGTTAGACTCTAAGGGGTGGGAGGCAGTGGGGAGAGGGGAGGGAGGGCGGAGGTGGAAGAGCAGAGCACGGAGCAAATCCCTGCCCGTGTTTGTTTCTAGGGGCATGCTCTGAAAGTCACACATAGCCTTACATTGAGAAATGCAATATAGACTTGGCATGCCCCTGGGAAGGCCTTCTCAGTCCTAGGGCAGAGTCTGTGGGTCCTGCTCTGCCCACAGAATGCTCATTTCTGGCTTGGAAACTTTCTTAGTCTGGATTCCTCTAGCAGCACACCCTGGGACAGCATACTGAGGGCTTGGGGAGTGGAAGGTTTAACACGGAATGGAAGGCAGCCAGCAGATGTGCGGCAGCTGGAGCTCCGCCCTTCCAAGCAGCCAGTGTAGAACACGCAGCTGGAGTTCTGCACTGAAGGAGCAAGGGAAATGGATGCTTTAGCCCCGGCTCCCGCCAGTCACTGGTCCAGAGCTGCTCCTGGAGGCAAGGTAGGGTGTTCATTCCTAGAGCCTGACCTGCTACAGGTGTGCTCAGCCGCTGGAGAAAGCACCCAGGTCCAGTGGCCAAGTGCTGCACTTGGAAGCAGCTGGCATGCCCTGAGATGGAAAGGGTAGAGGCCATAGGGTGTAACATCAACAGCCTTTGCCAAAGTGACTGCAGAGATAAGTAGCCCGAAGCTGGGCATAGGGTCCCCAAGCAGCCAGAGGAAGCAAGACCACAGAGCATTTTGGACCCAGTGATGCAATGATTTTGAGCTTTTAGTCAGGGCTCAGAAACGTCTTGAGGGTCTCCAGCATAACTTGAGGCACAATGGGGAAAAGGAAAGAAAAACACAAGGAGACAGCCAAACTGGGAGGGATACGGAGACAAGGAGGAAGAAAAATCAAAAGGTGTGTGACACACGGAAAAGTAAGCATGACGTGTGTGATCAGCAAGACTGCAGTGAGATGCAAGCGCTGTAGCTGGTAGACATGTGGGAAGGACACAGACACAGCTGGAGAGACAGGCTGCTGAGTGGCTGGCAACAGGATCCTAGGCAGTGTTCCATCCAGAGCCTTTCTCTCACTTTTGGGGCTAAATCCAAGAAGGTCTATTAAGGCCCATCATAAGGAGAGAGCTACAACTCTAACGTATCTGTGATGGGAACTTAGCAATTAATAATAGAGATTATTAGAGCAATAGAATCACAATAGTCTTTGTGGTTGAGAAATCTGGGCAGTAGCATTTCAGCTCAGAGTGGTGCCTGGTATGACACAGACCAGCCGTGGCTGCCAGGGACTCAAGTCAGTGTGGGGCCCAGAAGTGCATCTACAGACATGGCACGACCAGCATATAACCATGGAGGAGGGTCTGGGTGGGCAGGGCTATTCCTACCACCAGCTTTTCCTTGTTGGAGGGGGCTCAGGGAGTTAGATTTGGTAACATAAAATAATATTAAATGCAACTCTTCCTGCTGATCCAAAGTTTTGGCACAGAAGCCCCAAAGTTGGAGACGTAGCTGAGAAATACCAGTGTTCTCTAGAGAGAGGTGCTAAACACATCTATACAGGACTTCTCAGAGGATAACAAAGTAGGCCCGGCAGCGATCAACCATGCAGGCTTACTCAGAGAGCAGGAAAGATGAAGGGGACTCCTTAAGAGAATCACTGGCAAGGACTCTGCTTAACGGCAGGCTGTGATGTGTCTCTTCCCTTTCCCATCACCCCAAACCAAGTGAAGGGGCACTGACGAAACTGAAATTGGATAAAAAGAGGGCTGGTGTCTCAAACCCCTGATAAGTTGCAGAAATGGTGTGTCTATCTTGAGAGTTGTTCCCTCAGAGTGTAGGGATATATTTGCACATAGAGATTGGTGCTTCCTCTCAGCCTTGCCCCCTGCCTAAGTTTGGAAGGCAAGGGTGTGGCTGAAGTCTCCACTAGGCAGGGTACAGAAAGTGAGCAGAAGAAAGCCAGCATTCGTGTGAACAGGAAGCGTGATGTTCCTTTGGGAGAAATGTACACTGGGGAAGATTATTAGGCTGGGAGCAGGGAGCTGGGGCTCTACCAGAGAGGGTCACCTACCAGTTTGGTGTGTGGGTGGGAGGGTGTTGCAAGCTGCTGACCGGGGAGGGTATCCCCTCTTCAGAGAGCCTGCTGGACCCTTACAGCATCCAGAGCCTATCAAACCTCAGGAGAGGAGCACCTGTGGGACAGGTGAGACTGAAGACACTCCCTTCCCTGCCCAGCCCTGGGCGAATCCGCAGCCGGAAGTGGGAAGCAAGTCCCTAGAGCGTGAAAGAGCAGCTCTCCTCCAGGGACTGGTCCCCAAGCCTCTCGTCGGGGCTGAGCTTTAGAGGAAGGAATATAGGTGGGAGATATTCTTGGTTAAGTGTGTGACTGACTGCTTTACTTTTCAAATCAGACTGGACCCTTCAAGTACACAAAAAGCCATGAAGGGAAGGTAGTGTGGCTGAAGGCAGGGATAGGAGAAAAACTAGACAGTTTTCCTGTTTGTTCAACCCCTGAATTCAGCCCATTCAATAAACTGGTTTACAGACTTCAACGCTAGATCCACACCATTGTTACACCTTATCATTGGGGGGGGTGTGTGTGTGTCTGGGGATATACATGTATTTATATACAGCTCATCCCACAGCATGGGTTTATCCCCAAGCAAAAAAAAATAAAAATAAAAATAAAGTTTTCTTTCTTTATGTTCCTTGGTCAAGTATCCCTCTGGGCATCTTTAAGGAGGAGGACCTCAGCCAGGTGAGCCCAATCAATACCATGGTCCCTGCTGCAGGGCCTCAGCAGGCAGAGCCCATTAGGAGCCGTACTGAGTGAACTGCTAGGTGGGTGTGCAAGAAAGTGCTGTTTTTTTGGTGTCTATGGGGTGAAAGGCAAAAGGGGTCTCCTACAGCAGCTTCGGGTGGTTTGGGTTCCTATTTGGGGAGAAAAAGTCCATATCTTTGCTTTGACTCCTTGATTAGTATGACTCAGAAAGCTTTGACCCTGTAGGAATCCAGGTGAGCCGGCCCCCCACCTTGCCCTGTTGGGTCTCCCTAGCCCATCCCTGTTTTGTCCTTGGGGAGCTGTCCTTCCCCCTCTGTCTGGAGCAGTGGTTTTCAGCCTGAGCTGCATCTTAGAATCACTAATTTTTCACTAGTATCTCAAAAATATACCAGTGCCAAGGTCTGACCTCCAACAAAGTTTCTGGAGTGGTGTCCGGGCACTAGTCTTTTTTAGGAGCTCCACTGGTGGCTGTAATATTACAGTCCAGATGATTGAGGAGGATATTAAGTGAGGTTTACTGTATCCAATTACAGTAAACAAGGGAGACAAAATTCTGTGCAGAGCATGACCCCAGGTAGACACTTGTGGGCCCAGCCATATGACATGGAGAAATTCACTCATTCATTCATCAGATATTTAGTAACTGTTCACTCTGTGCCCTGTACTGTGCATATAGCAGCAGCAAACAAAACAGACAAAACTGTACCTTTGTGGAGCTTACATTCCACTAGCTAAGTAGTTACTGATTGGGAAACACAGGTGAGGCCCAAGAAACCCTTCTCTGGCTCTCAGGTGAGTAAGGTTGGGAATGCGCCTCAGAGTCCTAACAGACTGCCTGGTTTCATAACACACGTGGGCAGCTGATTGTGCCGCTCACAGCTGAGCACAGCTGGTCAGATTGCGTCCAGGCTGAGAGGGTCCCAGAGGCTCTGAGTGTTAGGAGTCTGCGGTTTGGCATGCAACAGTGGTGTATTCTCCTCCAGCACACTCCACGAAGCTTGGTTGACCCAGGGCAGCAGAGAGAAGACACGTGTGAAGCAGATACTACTAGCAGGTACCAGCTGTGCATTGGGGGGATCCTATGATTGTGCGGTGATGTGGCTGATGGTGATAATGAGCATCTCCATTTTTAATGCTCACATAAGGCATAGCCAGTCCTTGGACTTGAATCTTCCAATTCCTAGTCCAGGCAGTGTTCTCTCATGCCTCTCATTATGACAATAGCTAAACTGACCTTCTTGAGACAGAGGAAGGAGATTCTAGGGACCTCTTTGCGTCCTTCTTGCCCTGGGCCTAATGATTTGGTAAATCCCTTCTACTTGCCTTCCTTGGGATGGGGGGGCATCACTGTGGTTTGAGACACTGGGTCAGAGGCATCTGTGACTTGCCCTTATCCCACCCTGACCTATGAAATATGTTTCTGATGGGAAGTGTCATTAGAGCTTCCTGAAGCCTCGGAGGGCTGCTGAAACCTGGGCTAAGTGCTGAGCAGATAGCATCGATGCGGAGCAGCACCGTCGGCCCGGCCCAGTCCTGCCCTGCCCACAAGGCTTGAAAATGTGGAACAGAGAGTCTGGCTTTGGTAAGCAGCCACGTCCACTTTGTCCTGGCACAAAAGAGCCTTTAGGTTTGTCTCTGCCTTTTTGCAGGGAGGCCCTTGGCTGGCGTTTGCATTCTCTTCCTGTGTCCTCTCCCCTGCCATCCTCTCTCTTCCCATCTCCTCTCCCCTGCTTTGTGCTCCTGGCTAGAGCCTCGAGCACCAGAGGTGGCTGGACCCCCAGACCACTCTGCCAGGTACCTGGGAGCACAGACTGCCCCACCCACCTCAGAGCTCTTCAGACCCCCCTTAGTCCTGAATACTAGTAGGGGACAGTGCGAACTGCATGGAGAAGGAGCATCATTGCCATTTTCTAGGGAGCAATAAGAAATGTGTGAGCACAAAACTAAGTGGCATAAAAATGAACAAATATCCTTTCATCCCATTGCTTTAAACAGTTTTGTGGTTGTTTTTTATAGGTGGCTGACTGTGTGCTCAGTGCTGTACATGTATTACCTCAATCCTCACAGTAGGCCTATGATGGTAGATCTTGTTTTCCCACTTAAAACTTGAGAAAACAGGGGCATAGAAATTTTAACTTCCCCAAAATCACACCACTAGCAGGTGCCAGATTCTTCAAAGTCCATGTGTCTGGACTGGGTGGTCTGGGGGTTGGAGAAACTGTCCTGATACCGAGACTCAGGAATTCAAACCCCAATAGTTTAATCAGCCCCAAGGATAATAGAAGGAACAGGGTAGCAAACAGACAATTTCCAAATTCAGCCTGGGCAGTGGGCAGGGGCAGATCTAACCAGATGAGCCACGGGTATGCAAATGGAGCTGAGATGGGTGGTAGGGGGAACATTTCAGCCTTGAGAAGGAGGATTCAGAATCTAGGTCAGGAACTGGGGCCTTGACCACAGGTTGAGATGCAGAGCAGGGCCCCTGGCCCAGGGAGTAGGTGTGGCCCTAAGAGGGCCATGAAGAAGAGGAAACATAGGCAGAGGCCCAGTCTTTGGAGTGGGCCAACAGGAGGAGGAGTGGGTGGCTGTCATGTGATAGGGAATGGAGGATACACACATGACCGTAATGAGCTCCAGTCCAGTGGTTGCTGGGTCTGTTGGCATGGAAAGACCTGGACCAGGGGGCACAGGAGATGCCACTACATGGGGCTAGACCCCAGATCTGAAGCTGAGTTAGCAGCTACATCCTAAGCCTTGAAAGCTGGGTGGACAGAGACCACTGGTAAATGTCCTGCTTCACTTTGGACAGACTCATGAACTGTATGAGGATGCCCAGCTTGAGTGAGAAGCTGTGGAGGGCAGTTAGGGAGCCATGAGCAGACTTTTGCCCGCTAAGATCCCAAAGAAAGTTCCTCTGAAATCCTCCCTCACCCCTACCTAAATGATGTAGCCCCTCTGTTCCTGGTAGAATAGAAACAAGATGGGAAGCAACCTCCACATAGCGCAGGTTATGCCAGTTGACACAGAGAAGCCAAAGATTTTTTATTCTTATTACTTTATTGCCTGAGAATTATAATTATAGACTTTCTTATTTTATGGTAGTGAATGGCTGATAAGCCAGGTGGGGTCAGCATACAACAAAATAATAGCCAATAGATATTGAGCAGTTACTGTATGCCAAGCATAACAAACCCTCATAAATAAGGTACTGTTATCATTTGTGCTTTCAACTCATGAAGAAACTGAGACTCAGAAAGTTAATAATTAAGTCAAAATCATACAGTTCATGAGTATAGGATTTGACCTTAGGCGTAAGTCTGCACTCATATCTAGCATGTAATGCAGCCGTTCTGTGGAATCTGCAAGCCTCAGGCCAGGGTCTCCCACGTAGTTGACTACTGGAATTATACACGGAATGAATGAATCAATGAATAGATGGATGAATGTACTCTCAAAATATATTTTCCAGACCCTGAGGCACATGCAGGTAAGGAGGAGGATAGAGTTAAAATGAAAACTGAGTGTAGGGCTCCCTGGTGACTTCAGAATTCACTGGAAGGACGTCCCAAGGGAGGTCCAGGGCCACATGTCTATCAGCTGCCAGTGAAATGAAGAACCCTGGCCACTAAGTGTCCTTTATGTTTCTTGGGTATGATTCTCCTTGGAAAACCTGGGCCTGGTCATTCTCAGACACATCAATGTTATCTTCATGACATTTTAAGTCTTGCTTTTGACATTCTATATTATTAAATGAGTATTGAAACTGGAAGCCCCTAATTGAGTCTTAGAAGCAAATTCTGGTCCCAGAAAAGGAAAATCAGGGGAAAACCCCTGGATAAACTTGGGCCTGAGGAAGTCTTTCTCTCTCTGGAGGTGAATTCTGTGCACAGACACAGCTTTTCAGGAATGGTCAGTACCCAAGATACAGGAGAAAACAAGCAGTGGGGAGCCAGATAGTGGTTGCACCCTAGAGAGGCATAAAATCAGAACCCAGCCCTGAGAAGGGCATAGGTGAGCATATGCAGAGTCTGGGATTTAGGTGGGTGATGGACTAGTAGGCAGTGTAATTGATCCAGGATTTTCAGAGGGAGGCAAATGAGGCTGAGCCTTGTGGACTGCTACAGAATGGCAGCCCGAAGGGGAGAGAAGTGCTCTGAGCAGCTTTGGATGATGTCAGGAAGAGAAGAGTGGTACTCAGGATGGGGTCCAATTGTCACCAAGTCACAGGCTCATGGACAAGGAGGCTGAGGCCAATGACCCGCTTCCTGTTTGGTTAGCATTACTACATGGCCTAGAACTGCAGGAAGGAGATGAAGGGCCTCCTTGTCCATCACTGGGGTATCCTGAGGCTACATGGGAGGAGGAGGGTGTTGCCCTCTTTGTGGGCCCCTCACTGTTCTCGACTGACTTAGTTTGGAGTGTATTCATGGGCCGATTCATGCTTCAGGGACAACCCAACTTGAAGAGTATTCTTGGTTGTTGCTTGTTATGCTCAGGGCAGCTGTGTGATGCTGCCTCTTGCTGGCTGGCTGCTGGCTCTGGGTCTCCATCCTCTCTGTGGATTGTGTTGTGGAACACATCATAGCAATAGGAAGGAGGTTCACCCTCTTTCATTGAGAACTGTCATTTCCTTTCGGGAGCTGGAGCTCAAGATGGCTTCCCCCATTATACAGAACATAGTCCCTGATACTTCCTCTTCAGGTTCCAGACAGCTCGGTGCCTGGAGCTCAGTCCCACTCCTCCTTAATAACTTTGCCTCCAGGACTGGGCAGGGCACAACTGCACTGCCCGGTTACTTTTCTCTGGGCTGCTTCAAAGACCAGATCACTCTCTTGGTTGTCCTCTCTGTAGTCTTCACCTAGTCTGGGCGCACTTCTTTCCCTCCTCTCCCTGTTGCCGGGACCCAGAATGCTTCAGGTTCAGCATAGGACGGCCAGCATTAGAGACAGTTACAAGACCCTCCCAGTGTCCCAGTGCTGGATCTTTTGGGATCCTCTTTCCTTCCCTTCTTTCACTCTTTTATGCTGATTGGAGATTCTTGGTTTCCCATCCCACGATGCCTCACAATTTACGCAACATCCAGATTGCTTGTTTGGAAACATGACATCTAGTGAAGCCTTTTCCTCCCCTCCTCTCTTTCCACCTCCCTTTCCTTCCTCCTTCTGGTCTGATCACCCACAAAGAGTATCCTCTCTATGGTGGGTGGTGGACAAGTCAAAATGCCCAGGCCAGACAACTGTGGGAGTGAAAGCTACACTAGGGAGCTAAATTTGCAAGCCCAGGAATTTTTATTGTTTTGTTGTACAACTAATCACCCTATGACTAGATTAGCTGATTTGCTAATGCCAATACAATCAGCATGGTTAATTACAGACTGTGCTATGATTCAGGTCCGGGCACACACAGGTAAGCAAGGTGTCGGGGCAATTGCTCTACCTGGGACTATTCCTGATTCCAGCAGTCCTAGGCTAGCTCCTTAGGATTCCTATTGCGCTACTAACTTCGAGTGTAGTCTTGGGGAGGGGAGTCCTTTCCTTTTTCTGAGAGTCAATTTCCAACTTCAGGAGCATCTCCTGGCATTGATGGATCCAAAGTGCTCATAAAAAGACTAATTCATACCAAGACTCTGGGGAGCCTGAACCCTAGTGGCTCTGTAACTCGACAATAATCTCAGCAAAAATGCCTGTCGTGGGAAAGTGCGGACCTTGTAAATCCTTCCTATTTTTGGCTTGGACTTTCATCAGGCAGGATGTGGTTAAAGAATATATATAGCTTGGGCAGCAACACCTGGACCCAGGCCTTGCCCTGACACCATCTGTGACCTGGGCAGGGCAGATGCCTTGACTTATCTCAACACAGAGATTCCTCGCTGCCTGCCAGTCAGCCTGCTTCTAGCTTGACCCATTTTTGAAGATTCTTTAGCTGCCCTCTCTCTCTTATTTACACACACACACAGTCAGGCTACATCTTTGTATTACCAGCCCCATACTTCTCATAGATTTTTCTCTTTCTTTACAGTCTATAAAGAAGATTGAGGAAAAAACAAATATTTTCCTCTTGTTGTGTGTCCTCCCTCCCACCATTTGATGCCCCCTTTCTCTCTCCACCTAGTTTTAAAGCAATAGAACAGAGATACAATTACACCAGGTGTCCAGAAGGACAGCTAGGATGTTTGTGGACAGCTCGTGTTCCCTCTAGAAGTGTGTCCCACCCCAGCTAACCAAGCCCACCCAGCCTTAAAGAGCCCCTGGGAGTCCCTTCCAGATGTCACCTCCCTCCCCAGGTCTCTCCTGCCCCAAGTTGAGGGGTCTTTCTTGTTGCTATAAGAACACTTTTCCAGAAACCTATGGAAAAATGGGTCACTTTAGATTACTGCTATTTGTAAGTGTTGTGAGAGATTCCCCAAAGGAGGGTAATAGAATTTGCAGGTCAGGGTGGAAATCCCATGGATGGCGGACAGAGTGGGAGTGGGTGGGGAGGGAGGATTGTTGGTGTATAACGAGGGGACATTTGGGGCATGGAACTGTGCTCCTGGCCTGGGGGGCATCAGTACCTCTCCTTCCTGGGAAGGACAGGTATAGTTTCCACTGCCTCAGGGATTCCCAGGGCCTGCTGGACTGGCCCAGTAAATCCTGAGCTCCAGGAGCAGCCACCCTTCACCTGAACTATCTTACATACCCGCACCACCCCCAGGGCTTCCCTGCCCTGGGGGCCATTTCTTCTGCCATCAGTTCTCTGCCAGCACCTCCCTCTTCTCCCCAGGGCTGACTGCTCAGGACCAGAGGGTTTTATCTTCGCCTAGCAGGACACAGAGCCAAGGTGAGGTCTTATCCCTTCCAGGAACATATCTACCTTGTGATAAAAGTCCTATGGAGTGTAGTACAGAGACAGCACATAGTGGATCTGTGGCATCTTGCTGCACTGATAGACAGTGACTGCACTGTGGTATGGGTGGGGACTTGATAATATGGGTAAATGTAGTAACCACATTGTTTTTTCATGTGAAACCTTCACAAGACTGTATATCAATAATACCTTAATAACAAATAAATAAATAAAAACGTCCTGTGGAGACATAATGCCCTAACTCACAGAATGAGCTCAGCAGGGAGAATTCCAGGCTGGAAATCCACAGGCATTTGCAGAGTACCTACTCTGATTGGAGCCCTGGACTGAGCTTTCTCAACCACTGAGCAAGTGCAATTGTATCAGGTAGACTTACCTATCTGGTAAGTCTAATCGTCCCATTTGAAAATGGAGAAAGCAAAACTCCAAAGCAAGTTAAATGAAACTCCAAAACTCCAAAGCAAATTACTCGAGGATACAGAGCTGACGGAGTGGGCGAGGCAGCATTAAAGCTCCTCCTGTCTGTCTGACTTCAAACCAGAAGTTCAGACCGTTTCCCCTGCCCCACCCAGCGGCATGGTGCTCTCCCCCAGCTGGTGCCATGCCCAGCTTCCCAAGGCTTGGGCGCTCTCAGTTGATGGCGGCTGAGGCTTCTGATTCAACCTCAGCAAAAGTAGGTAGAGCGCCCACCACATGCTGGTCTCCCATCCCTCTCATGCATTGCCTCATGTGATGCTATGGCATTCGTGTGATGGTCCCACTCTATCTGGGCTTTTCAAACTGGGTAGGCAGCGGTGGGCAGGATGTACGTAACACCACAGGGGAGCCACGCTATATTTTCCTTCCCAGTCAATTTTATTTAAATACTCTTTTATACAAATGATATACAAATACATATTTTTTGGTGTACACATTAACATTTGTATCTATAAATATATATTCTTAACATACAACAAGTATTTTATATTATTATTTTGATATACTACATTAATCATATAATTGTATAGTATATATATTATATAACAATATATAAGTATAAGTATTTGATTTATACAAATATAAATAAATATATCTGTCAAAACAAATAAATATTCAACGAAGTAGACCAAAAAATGAACTTGACTATGGTAGACATAGTTCTGAGCTGTCCCTCAAGATTTCCAGGTCCTGGTGTGTGTGCCCTGAATAATCCCCAGAACTGTGAATCCCCAGAAGCCCTTTTCTCCAGGCCTTGGGTTATGTCATATAGACAGTTGATCTTAAGATAGGGGGATTATCTAAGTGGGCCTGACCTGATCACTTGAACCCTTCAAAAGCAAAGCATTTCTCTAGCTGGTTGCAGAGGGGGAAGTCAGAGAGATTCAAAGCTTGAGAGGGATTGTGGAGGGAGCCATATGGCAAGGAGCTGAGAGTGGCCTCTAGGAGTTAAGAGCAGTTGCAGTTGCACAGCTAACAAAATAGCAAGGACCTCAGTCCTACAACTGCAAGGAACTGAATTCTGTCAATAGCCAGGGGAAGCTTGGAAACTTATCTCTTTCAGGTCATTCTCTGCCTGAGGACACAGCCAGTTGACACTTTCATTTCATTAAAAACAATTTTTTTATTAGGGTATCATTGATATACAATATTATGCTCAGATTTCACATGAGTAATATTGTGGTTACTACAATCCCCCCTATTATCAAGTCCCCCCCACATACCCCATAACAGTCACTGTCCATCAGCATAGAAGATGCTCTAGAGTCACTACTTGTCTTCTCTGTGCTATACTGCCTTCCCGTGCACCCCCTATATAATGTGCACTAATCATAATACCTCTTAATCCCCTTATCCCTCCCTTCCCACCTACCCTCCCCAACCTCTTTCCCTTTGGTAACCACTAGTCCATTCTTGGGTTCTGTGAGTCCACTGCTATTTTGTTCCTCAGTTTTGCTTCGTTGTTATACTCCACAGATGAGTGAAATCATTTGGTACTTGTCTTTCTCCGCTTGGCTTATTTCACTGAGCATAATATCCTCTAGCACCATCCATGTGTTGCAAATGGTAGAATTTGTTTTCTTCTTGGCTGAATAATATTCCATTGTGTATATGTACCACATCTTCTTTATCCATTCATCTACTGATGGACACTTAGGTTGCTTTCATTTCTTGGCTATTGTAAATAGTGCTGCAGTAAACAAAGGGGTGCATATGTCTTTTTGAATCTGTGATCTTATTTTCTTTGGGTAAATTCCTAAAAGTGGAATTCCTGGGTCAAATGGTATTTCAATTTTTAGTTTTCTGAGGAATCTCCATGTTGCTTTCCACAATGGTTGAACTAATTTACATTCCCACCAGCAGTGTAGGAGGGTTCCTCTTTCTCTGAATCATAGCCAGCATTTGTTGTTGCTTGTCCTTTGGATGTCTTCATTTCATTTTAAGACTCTGAGAGAGGGCTCAGCTAAAATATGCTGGACTCTAACCCATGAAAACTGTAAGACAATTAATTTGTTTTGTTTTTAGCTACTAAGATTTTGGTGATTTGTTATATTGCAATAGAAAACTAATTTATTGATTTTTTTTAGAATAAAAAGTATTTAATATTAAATTTTGGCTTCTGTCAGCTATCTGGGCCCATGTTTTGTGATCCTGTGGCATTTGCTGTTTATACCCCCTACAGAGAGAAACTTTAAGAGGAAAGCTTGAGAAGGGCTGCATGCTAGACATACATTTTAAAACAAATGTTTACTGAATGTCTGCTCTCTGTCATTATTGGACTGAGGCTATAGTGATAAATAACACAGGTGCAATTTTCTGTTCTCATAAAAGTTTGAGTCTAGGAGAAGGGGGTCTGATAATAAACAAGGTAACAAATAAGTGAATGTGATACATTCAGGAATGTTAAGTGCCATGAAGATAGTAAAAGAGGGTAAAGTTTAGGTATGACTGGGGTGGGCCTGGGGCTGCAGGTTGTGGCATTAGCTGGGCGGTCAGGGATGGCCTTGGAGAGGATGGCATCTAAGCTGAGGCCTGACGAATAAGAAGCAGCCAGCCATGTGAAGAGTTAGTTATGTCAGGTCCAGGAGTTGTGATCCTTCCTGAAGGTGGCACTGCCACTGTGTGCCAGCACCGGGGATCAGCCTGTCAGAACCCACAGGCAGGGCCTTTTCAGCACCCCAGGACCACCTCTTTGAGACCCTTCTTGAGGTGAGGGTGGGGTCAGGAGTCAGCACCGTGTCTCCAAGGAGGCTTCCTGGTTTGGCTCCTGACTCCCGGCCCACCCCTGCGATCTGGGCTACTTGTCCTGCCTCCAACCCCCTTTGGGATATTAGGTAAGGCTTGAAGGACTGGTGGTCCGCCTCATGAATTTTCTTGATAATCTATACTGCTTGGGGCCCAGAGATTCGATCCTTGCCAGACTGAAAGTGCTCTGTTCTCACTGTGGCCCATGTTCACCTGGGAGAGGTTTTCCTGGAAAGTGTTTGTTTATGCTCAGGGCCTGCTGCTCAAGGAACTGCAGGCCCTTCTGAGTTATCTCGGTCTCCTCATGTGTTCAGTCCAGGTTTCTGCCAATCTTCTCAAATCATTATGGGGTCTGGCTTTTCTATTGTTTAGGGAGATTGCCCCCACTTCTTGAATGAGCACCAAGAGGTGGTGGCAGTGCCAAGCCTGTGCAGGCAAGCGCCTCTGGGCTTCCTATCCCTGATTACATGCCTCACAGTGCAGGGCCTGGAGAAACAGCACAAATGAGAGTCTGCATACCATGTATCAAAATACTTGAAAGTTAGACATCAGGCTGGCAAACTGCATATAAAATGTGTTGCATCTGGCCAGGCCTGAATTTAGACTTCTCAGAGTCACTGGAGTTCTACTCCTGAACAGATGGTATGGGGAAAGTGGGCCTGTGGCTCCCAGCCTGTACCCTGCCCCTTCTCCTCCCACCCTCTAGCTCCATCCTGTGCCGCTAGGGTGCCCTTTGGATGTATGTAGATACCTTGGCCTTCATGTGGAAGCTTCATGTAATGCTCTTTCCAAACATGTCCCTTAGGCCTAGTGGTGTACACCCTTTAGCGTGGTCTACTCTCAGGAAGACAGACCGAGGCAGCAGGCACACTAACCTCTAGAAGTGGGCTTAGGGTCATATGGTAGGGAATTCCAAGGTTCTGGGTATGTGGAGAGTGCTCCAGAACGGGGTCAGTGGCCTCTGGGTGGGCATATCCAGCCTTACAATCCAGCCTTCTTGCCCTGTTGGGAGAGGTGCATCTTGCCTGGACCTAAGGGTGCTACTATAAGAATGAGAACTTCCTGGCATTTTCCACATGCTGGTCTCTCATATGCTTTTTTAAATATGTATACTTAAAAAATTTTTGTAACATCAAAAATTTTCAAATTAATGGAAATGATGCAGAAAGAGTTCAGTGAATTCCCCCTTGCTTTATCTCTATACATATACATAGGCATATGCCTACAATAACTTTTGCTGAACCATACCTCTAAATACCTTACTATGTATTTACTATGAAAAAAGATACTCTCTTAACCACAGCACAATGATCAAAATCAGAAAATTTAACTTTATGGCAACATGATTATATATAGTCCATATTCAGATTTTGCCAAATGTCCCAATAATACCTTTTAGTGCATTTTTTAAAATGTGGCATTTGGTTATTCAATTCCTTTAATGTAGGATCATTTTTCAGCTTTCCTTTGTCTTTTGTGACATTGACATATATGGAGAGTATGGGCGAGACTGTCCCTCAGTTTGGGTTTGTCTGATGTTTCCTCCTGATTAGACTCAGGCCCTATATTCTAGGCAGGAATACTTCCGGAGTGATGTTGTGTGCTTTTTGGTGTATCTCATCAGGAGGCCCATGGTGTCAGCCTGCCCCATTACAAGTTTGCATACTGATTTGCCCATTAAATCATAAAAACATCCTGCCATGTGATATTGTTTGAAAATATATTTTTCCCCATCTTGTAATTTTTATCTAGAACAGTGTTGTCCATTAGATATATACTGTAAGCCACATATTAATTTTTAATGTTATAATAGCTACATTTAAAAAATAAGAAAAATCAGGTCAAATTAATTTTAATAATATATTTTATGTAACACAACATATCCAAAATATTACCATTTCAACATGTAATCAATATAAAAAGCTGCCAAGGGGATATTTTAAGTTCTTTTCCTTTTATGTTGGAGTCTCCAAAACTTCAGTGCGTATTTTATGTTTATAGCACATTTTAACTCAGACTACTCACATGTTGAGTGTTTAATAGCCACATCTGGCTAGCAACCATATTGGACTGCACAAATCTGGAACATGCTTTTCAATGTACTATAGATGTGCCATAATTTATTTAACCATTTCTAGAAGATATAATTATTTTTTTTTAATTTGCCATTATAAGTAATGCAATGAAAATTCTTATACATAGATCTCTCTGTACATCTGATCATTTTCTTAGGGTACTTTCCTTGGGATGGAATTGATGTATCAAGGTTATCAAAGTTATGACAGTTTTGAAGCTCTTAATGTTGCCAAATTGCTTTCTAAAAAGGCTGTACAGATTTCCATTTGCACCAGAAGTATATAAGATTTCCATACTTTTATCAACACTAGACTTCATTAAAAGCACAACTATCAATTTCAAAAGTGAAAAACGGTATCTTCTTTTAATTTGTAACTTTCAACTATTAATGTTTATATGCTCATCGGCCTTGGTGGTCTTGTCTTATAGGGTTAGTATAATTTTCCTTTAGCTTTACCCTTCATTGTTGGTGAAAGGAAGCCCAATGTCCTTGAGAAGCACTGTGGTGCACTCTGTGGTACGAGGTACAGCAGTTAAAATGGGTCCCTAATTTCAATATGAGACAAGGAGCCCAGGGTGTTAGAAGCCCTGTAGCAGCACTGAATTACCAGAGGCAAAGTTGGTGTGGCTGCCATAATAGGGATCAGAGCTGGAATTCTAATCAGAAGTCATCACCAAGGCATAAAAGGTAACCAGCAAGGAAGCAGACAAAAGGAATTGCCTTACGGATATCCTTTAACCTCTTCCCTAGCCCATCCCCTTTCCTCCTCAGTGGCCTCATAAATGAAGTCACCAGAGGCTGTGATGAACTGAGCAGAGACAGAGGCTCTGATGGACTCAGCAAAATGCATTTACTCTTACCAACGCTGACTGGCTGGCTAAGCATGTTGACTAACCAGCAGCAGTGATCAACCCTGAACCTCTTATATGGTACTCGACCTTGGAGGCAATTGGTTGCACTGAATTCCTTCTGTTATGGAGGAAGCAATGAGTTATCCTTACTGCAATAGATACTTTTTCTAGATTTGGATTTGCTTTCCTCTTCACAGAGGAGGGAACTCTGGAACTTAAAGAAAAGAAACTACCTTGAACTCTGGAACTTAAAGAAAATTATTCTAAAAGTTCAGGAAATTGTGTTTTAAAATGAGCAACTTAAAATTACTGAAGTCAAATGTAATACAAAGTTATTACAAGAAAAATGAGAATAACAACCAAGGTATACCAACAGATAATGAAATAACCCTAGAATGATATAACCACAGAAAAGATCAAAATCATAAGTTTCTATTTTGAAATTAGCTAGAAGACATGCAGAAAACCACATATGACATGAAAAAAAACAATGCAAATTAGAACTTAAAAATCCCAGAAATAAGGTGAAATACTCAAAGATCATAAATAAAAGAAAAAATACTCTTAAAATTGGAGAATAAATTAGAAGGAACACAAGAATGAATAATGAAAACAGGGTAATTTAAAAAATTGAAATTAAGAGAAAAATAGAATTAGAGACAGTGACAAATATTTGAAGATAGACAAAGAAGATTTAACATGCAGATAATAGGAGTTCCTGAATAAGAAAACAAAGCAGGAATACATAACAGATATTTAAAATGATAATTCCATAAAACTTTCCTAAATTAAAAAAAATGTAATATAAAACATATTGAAAAGCATACCATGTACCAAAGAACATTGACCTTGAATGAACATAACCAAGATGTATTCTGGTAATCAGTGGACTTCAAAGAAAAAGCAATTCTTTTGGCATATGAGAAAAACTATATGAGCAATGTTTTGTACTAGAAGAGAATGAAGTAATCTATTTAAGATATTCAAGGAAAGGAAATGTCAGCCATATTTCCAGGAAGAACCAGGGCAGTTAAGAGGGAAATTGGCTTCCAATGGTAACACCCTTCCCATTCTGCAATTTTTGAAGACAAAGAACTTTTTTTATCATTAATCAACAATTACATGAAGAACATTATATTTACTAGGGTCCCCCCTTCACCAAGTCCCCCCCACAAACCCCATTAGTCACTGTCCATCAGCATAGTAAGAAGTTGTATAATCAATACTTGTCTTCTCTGTGTTGCACAGACCTCCCCATGCCCCCCCATATTATACACGCTAATCGTAATACCCCTTTTCTTTTTCCCCACCCTTATCCCTCCATTCCCACCCATCCTCCCCAGTCCCTTTCACTTTGGTAACTGTTAGTCCATTCTTGGGTTCTGTGCTTCTGCTGCTGTTTTGTTCCTTCAGTTTTTCTTTGTTCTTATACTCTACATATGAGTGAAATCATTTGGTATTTGTCTTTCTCTGCCTGGCTTATTTCACTGAGCATAATACCCTCTAGCTCCATCCATGTTGTTGCAAATGGTAGGATTTGTTTTCTTCTTATGGCCGAATAATATTCCATTGTGTAGATGTACCACCGCTTCTTTATGCATTCATCTACTGATGGACACTTAGGTTGCTTCCATTTCTTGGCTATTGTAAATAGTGCTGCGATAAACACAGGGGTGCATCCATCTTTTTCAAACTGGGCTCCTGCAATCTTAGGGTAAATTCCTAAAAGTAGAATTCCTGGGTCAAATGGTATTTCTATTTTGAGCTTTTTGAGGAACCTCCATATTGCTTTCCATAATGGTTGAACTAATTTGCATTCCCACCAGCAGTGTAGGAGGGTTCCCCTTTTCCACAACCTCGCCAACTTTTGTTGTTGTTTGTCTTTTGGATGGTAGCCATCCTTACTGGTATGAGGTGATATCTCATTGTGGTTTTAATTTCCATTTCTCTGATAACTAGTGATGTGGAGCATCTTTTCATGTGTCTGTTTGCCATCTGAATTTCTTCTTTGGAGAAGTGTCTGTTCAGCTCCTCTGCCCATTTTTTAATTGGATTATTTGCTTTTTGTTTGTTGAGGTGTGTGAGCTCTTTATATATTTTGGATGTCAACCCTTTATCAGATCTGTCATTTATGAATATATTCTCCCATATTGTAGGGTACCTTTTTGTTCTATTGATGGTGTCCTTTGCTGTACAGAAGCTTTTCAGCTTGATGTAGTCCCACTTTCATTTTTGCTTTTGTTTCCCTTGCCCGGGGAGATATGTTCATGAAGAAGTCACTCATGTTTATGTCCAAGAGATTTTTGCCTATGTTTTTTTCTAAGACATTCAGGTCTTTGATCCATTTTGAATTTAGTTTTGTGTATGGGGTTAGACAGTGATCCAGTTTCATTCTCTTACATGTAGCTGTCCAGTTTTGCCAGCACCATCTGTTGAAGAGACTGTCATTTCCCCCATTGTATGTGCATGGCTCCTTTATCATATATTAATTGACCATATATGTTTGGGTTAATGTCTGGAGTCTTTAATCTGTTCCACTGGTCTGTGGCTCTGTTCTTGTGCCAGTACCAAATTGTCTTGATTACTGTGGCTTTGTAGTAGAGCTTGAAGTTGGGGAGTGAGATCCCCCCCCCCACTTTATTCTTCCTTCTCAGGATTGCTTTGGCTATTTGGGGTCTTTGGTGTTTCCATATGAATTTTTGAACTATTTGTTTCAGTTCGTTGAAGAATGCTGTTGATAATTTGATAGGGATTGCATCAAATCTGTATATTGCTTTGGGCAGGATGGCCATTTTGACGATATTAATTCTTCCTAGCCAAGAGCATGGGATGAGTTCCCATTTGTTAGTGTCCTCTTTAATTTCTCTTAAGAGTGTCTTATTGTTTTCAGGGTATAGGTCTTTCACTTCCTTGGTTAGGTTTATTCCTAGGTATTTTATTCTTTTTGATGCAATTGTGAATGGAATTGTTTTCGTGATTTTCTATTGGTTCATTGTTAGTGTATAGGAAAGCCACAGATTTCTGTGTGTTAATTTCATATCCTGCAACTTTGCTGTATTCCGATATCAGTTCTAGTAGTTTTGGAATGGAGTCTTTAGGGTTTTTTATGTACAATGTCATGTCATCTGCAAATAGTGAGAGTTTAACTTCTTCTTTACCAATCTGGATTCCTTGTATTTCTTTGTTTTGTCTAATTGCCATGACTAGGACCTCCAGTACTATGTTAAATAACAGTGGGGAGAGTGGGCATCCCTGTCTTAAGACAAGGGATCTCAGAGGAAAAGCTTTCAGCTTCTCACTGTTCAGTATGATGTTAGCTGTGGGTTTATCATATATGGCCTTTATTATATTGAGGTACTTGCCCTCTATACCCATTGTGTTGAGAGTTTATCATGAATGGATGTTGAATTTTGTCAGATGCTTTTTCAGCATCTATGGAGATGATCATGTGGTTTTTGTCTTTCTTTTTGTTTATGTGGTGGATGATGTTGATGGATTTTTGAATGTTGTACCATCCTTGCATCCCTGGGATGAATCCCACTTGGTCATGGTGTATGATCCTTTTGATGTATTTTTGAATTCGGTTTGCTAATATTTTTTTTTTTTTTTTTTTTTTCCTTTTAATGTTCTTTATTTTTACTACTTTTTTTTTTTTTTTTTAATAATTATTTTTTATTGAAGGGTAGTTGACACACAGTATTACATTACATGAGTTTCAAGTGTACAACACAGTGGTAGAACATTTATATACATAATTCTAGGTTCCAGCTATCACCCTACCAGGCTGTTACAATATCTTGACTATATTCCTTATGCTATACCTTACATCCCGGTTACTAATTTATTTTACCATTGGAAGTCTGTCCTTTTTTTTTTTTTTTTTTGTGAGGGCATCTCTCATATTTATTGATCAAATGGTTGTTAACGACAATAAAATTCTGTATAGGGGAGTCAATGCTCAATGCACAATCATTATTCCACCCCAAGCCTAATTTTTGTCAGTCTCCAATCTTCTGAGGCATAACAAACAAGTTTTTACATGTAGAACAAATTCTTACATAATGAATAAGTTACATAGTGAACAGTACAAGGGCAGTCATCACAGAAACTTTCGGTTTTGCTCATGCATTATGAACTATAAACAGTCAGTTCAAATATGAATACTCATTTGGTTTTTATACTTGATTTATATGTGGATACCACATTTCTCTCTTTATTATTATTATTTTTAATAAAATGCTGAAGTGGTAGGTAGATACAAGATAAAGGTAGAAAACATAGTTTAGTGTTGTAAGAGAGCACATGTAGATGATCAGGTGTGTGCCTGTAGACTATGTGTTAATCCAAGCTAGACCAGGGCAATAAAACATCCACGTATGCAGAAGATTTCTCTCAGAACGGGGGGGTGAGGTTCTAAGCCTCACCTCTGTTGATCCCCAATTTTTCACCTGATGGCCCCCCTGCGGCTGTGCCTGTCTTAGGTTGTTCCTCCCTTGAGGAATCTTACCCGTCTCTGGCTAACCAGTCATCTTCCGGGGCCATACAGGGAAATGTGAAGTTGGTAAGTGAGAGAGAAGCCTTATTGTTTGAAAAAGTTAGCTTTTTACTTCTTTGCATATTTATGCCCTGTGGCTTCTATGCCCAGCATTTGTCTTGAGGTATCTTTACCACTTGGAAGAATTATGATACTCGGTAAATTTGATATGAGGCACGAATTCTATTTAAGGGTTGTAATTAGGAAGGAAGAAGAAAAGCTATAGAAGTAGCAGGCGGAAGAAAACTTGGGAAGATTGATTATTTCTTTGATATATCTTCTTGTAGAGTAACTTCAGCATGTATAGGTTTTAAGCTACTACTTAAATTGCACACACACATTAAC
Source organism: Manis pentadactyla (assembly GCF_030020395.1). Taxonomy (NCBI): domain Eukaryota; kingdom Metazoa; phylum Chordata; class Mammalia; order Pholidota; family Manidae; genus Manis; species Manis pentadactyla. The sequence goes on from NC_080027.1 coordinate 52,980,098, forward strand.
ATAATAGGAGTATAGTTACATAACCAAAGCATATCTGTAATTACCAGCCATCTGCAGTGAAACCAAGAAAACCAGTTAGGCACCTTAGGCATTTGTGAAAACTTATCTATGATATGGTGGATATTGTCCAAATGAACTTGAACAGTCTGAGAGAAATCAGACAAATTAAAACAACCCATTCCTGGGGACTGTTCACATGCCATATGTTCTTTTAACAATAAATAGTTTGTAGTTGTAAGACTTTGGAGCGCTACAATTTGCACTTCTCCAAATTCTTGGTTGAGTTCCAACAGTATAGATCCAGTCCAATTTTGTTGTTTTACTATATGCACAGGCCAGCTTAGATATCTCCTTCCTCATTCCCATGGCAGGTCCAGGAACTGGTGGGATGAGTGCATCTACAGCTGTAGCAGTGCGTGGATCTTTGTTGGGGTTTTTTGATGATCATCTTCTGGCATGAGTCTTCCAGAGGGTGCAGATGTTGGAAGTTCTTTTTCATATCGTATCTTAGTTCATTTTCGGGGTAGCCCAATTAGGCTTTGATCCTCTGTATAAACACAAACAGACCCTTTGCCTACACTTTTATATGCCCTTTATACCCTTGTGTAGAACTCGTTGGAGGTTACCACACAGGAACTGCCCTTTTTTTATTTTATTTTTTTTTTTTTTGCTATCACTAATCTACACTTACATGACGAATATTATGTTTACTAGGCTCTCCCCTATACCAGGTCTCCCCTATAAACCCCTTTACAGTCACTGTCCATCAGCATAGCTAAATGTTGTAGAATCACTACTTGCCTTCTCTGTGTTGTACAGCCCTCCCTTTTCTCCTACCCCCCCATGCATGTTAATCTTAATACCCCCCTGCTTCTCCCCCCCTTATCCCTCCCTACCCACCCATCCTCCCCAGTCCCTTTCCCTTTGGTACCTGTTAGTCCATTCTTGAGTTCTGTGATTCTGCTGCTGTTTTGTTCCTTCAGTTTTTCCTTTGTTCTTATATTCCACAGATAAGTGAAATCATTTGGTATTTCTCTTTCTCCGCTTGGCTTGTTTCACTGAGCATAATACCCTCCAGCTCCATCCATGTTGCTGCAAATGATTGGATTTGCCCTTTTCTTATAGCTGAGTAGTATTCCATTGTGTATATGTACCACATCTTCTTTATCCATTCATCTATTGATGGACATTTAGGTTGCTTCCAATTCTTGGCTATTGTAAATAGTGCTGCAATAAACATAGGGGTGCATCTGTCTTTCTCAAACTTGATTGCTGCATTCTTAGGGTAAATTCCTAGGAGTGGAATTCCTGGGTCAAATGGTAAGTCTGTTTTGAGCATTTTGATGTACCTCCATACTGCTTTCCACAATGGTTGAACTAACTTACATTCCCACCAGCAGTGTAGGAGGGTTCCCCTTTCTCCACAGCCTCGCCAACATTTGTTGTTGTTTGTCTTTTGGGTGGCAGCCATCCTTACTGGTGTGAGGTGATACCTCATTGTAGTTTTAATTTGCATTTCTCTGATAATTAGCGATGTGGAGCATCTTTTCATGTGTCTGTTGGCCATCTGTATTTCTTTTTTGGAGAACTGTCTGTTCAGTTCCTCTGCCCATTTTTTAATTGGGTTATTTGTTTTTTGTTTGTTGAGGCGTGAGAGCTCCTTATATATTCTGGACGTCAAGCCTTTATCGGATGTGTCATTTTCAAATATATTCTCCCATACTGTAGGGATCCTTCTTGTTCTATTGATGGTGTCTTTTGCTGTACAGAAGCTTTTCAGCTTAATATAGTCCCACTTACTCATTTTTGCTGTTGTTTTCCTTGCCCGGGGAGATATGTTCAAGAAGAGGTCACTCATGTTTATGTCTAAGAGGTTTTCGCCTATGTTTTCTTCCAAGAGTTTAATGGTTTCATGGCTTACATTCAGGTCTTTGATCCATTTTGAGTTTACTTTTGTATATGGGGTTAGACAATGGTCCAGTTTCATTCTCCTACATGTAGCTGTCCAGTTTTGCCAGCACCACCTGTTGAAGAGACTGTCATTTCGCCATTGTATGTCCATGGCTCCTTTATCAAATATTAATTGACCATATATGTCTGGGTTAATGTCTGGATTCTCTAGTCTGTTCCATTGGTCTGTGGCTCTGTTCTTGTACCAGTACCAAATTGTCTTGATTACTATGGCTTTATAGTAGAGCTTGAAATTGGGGAGTGAGATCCCCCCTACTTTATTCTTCTTTCTCAGGATTGCTTTGGCTATTCGGGGTCTTTGGTGTTTCCATATGAATTTTTGAATTATTTGTTCCAGTTCATTGAAGAATGTTGCTGGTAGTTTCATAGGGATTGCATCAAATCTGTATATTGCTTTGGGCAGGATGGCCATTTTAACGATATTAATTCTTCCTAGCCACGAGCATGGGATGAGTTTCCATCTGTTAGTGTCCCCTTTAATTTCTCTTAAGAGTGACTTGTAGTTTTCAGAGTATAAGTCTTTCACTTCTTTGGTTAGGTTTATTCCTAGGTATTTTATTTTTTTTGATGCAATTGTGAATGGAGTTGTTTTCCTGATTTCTCTTTCTGTTGGTTCATTGTTAGTATATAGGAAAGCCACAGATTTCTGTGTGTTGATTTTGTATCCTGCAACTTTGCTGTATTCCGATATCAGTTCTAGTAGTTTTGGGGTGGAGTCTTTAGGGTTTTTTATGTACAGTATCATGTCATCTGCAAATAGTGACAGTTTAACTTCTTCTTTACCAATCTGGATTCCTTGTATTTCTTTATTTTGTCTGATTGCCGTGGCTAGGACCTCCAGTACTATGTTAAATAACAGTGGAGAGAGTGGGCATCCCTGTCTAGTTCCCGATCTCAGAGGAAATGCTTTCAGCTTCTCGCTGTTCAATATAATGTTGGCTGTGGGTTTATCATAGATGGCCTTTATTATGTTGAGGTACTTGCCCTCTATTCCCATTTTGCTGAGAGTTTTTAACATGAATGGATGTTGAACTTTGTCAAATGCTTTTTCAGCATCTATGGAGATGATCATGTGGTTTTTGTCTTTCTTTTTGTTGATGTGGTGGATGATGTTGATGGACTTTCGAATGTTGTACCATCCTTGCATCCCTGGAATGAATCCCACTTGGTCATGGTGTATGATCCTTTTGATGTATTTTTGAATTCGGTTTGCTAATATTTTGTTGAGTATTTTTGCATCTACGTTCATCAGGGATATTGGTCTGTAGTTTTCTTTTTTGGTGGGGTCTTTGCCTGGTTTTGGTATTAGGGTGATGTTCGCTTCATAGAATGAGTTTGGGAGTATCCCCTCCTCCTCTATTTTTTGGAAAACTTTAAGGAGAATGGGTATTATGTCTTCCCTGTATGTCTGATAAAATTCCGAGGTAAATCCATCTGGCCCGGGGGTTTTGTTCTTTGGTAGTTTTTTGATTACCTCTTCAATTTCGTTGCTGGTAATTGGTCTGTTTAGATTTTCTGTTTCTTCCTGGGTCAATCTTGGAAGGTTATATTTTTCTAGGAAGTTGTCCATTTCTCCTAGGTTTCCCAGCTTGTTAGCATATAGGTTTTCATAGTATTCTCCAATAATTCTTTGCATTTCCGTGGGGTCCGTCGTGATTTTTCCTTTCTCGTTTCTGATACTGTTGATTTGTGTTGACTCTCTTTTCTTCTTAATAAGTCTGGCTAGAGGCTTATCTATTTTGTTTATTTTCTCGAAGAACCAGCTCTTGGTTTCATTGATTTTTGCTATTGTTTTATTCTTCTCAATTTTATTTATTTCTTCTCTGATCTTTATTATGTCCCTCCTTCTGCTGACCTTAGGCCTCATCTGTTCTTCTTTTTCCAATTTCGATAATTGTGACATTAGACCATTCATTTGGGATTGCTCTTCCTTTTTTAAATATGCTTGGATTGCTATATACTTTCCTCTTAAGACTGCTTTTGCTGTGTCCCACAGAAGTTGGGGCTTAGTGTTGTTGTTGTCATTTGTTTCCATATATTGCTGGATCTCCATTTTGATTTGGTCATTGATCCATTGATTATTTAGGAGCGTGTTGTTAAGCCTCCATGTGTTCGTGAGCCTCTTTGCTTTCTTTGTACAGTTTATTTCTAGTTTTATGCCTTTGTGGTCTGAAAAATTGGTTGGTAGGATTTCAATCTTTTGGAATTTTCTGAGGCTCTTTTTGTGGCCTAGTATGTGGTCTATTCTGGAGAATGTTCCATGTGCACTTGAGAAGAATGTATATCCCGCTGCTTTTGGATGTAGAGTTCTATAGATGTCTATTAGGTCCATCTGCTCTACTGTGTTGTTCAGTGCTTCCGTGTCCTTACTTATTTTCTGCCCAGTGGATCTATCCTTTGGGGTGAGTGGTGTGTTGAAGTCTCCTAGAATGAATGCATTGCAGTCTATATCCCCCTTTAGTTCTGTTAGTATTTGTTTCACATATGCTGGTGCTCCTGTGTTGGGTGCATATATATTTAGAATGGTTATATCCTCTTGTTTGACTGAGCCCTTTATCATTATATAGTGTCCTTCTTTATCTCTTGTTACTTTCTTTGTTTTGAAGTCTATTTTGTCTGATATTAGTACTGCAACCCCTGCTTTCTTCTCACTGTTGTTTGCTTGAAATATGTTTTTCCATCCCTTGACTTTTAGTCTGTACATGTCTTTGGGTTTGAGGTGAGTTTCTTGTAAGCAGCATATAGATGGGTCTTGCTTTTTTATCCATTCTGTTACTCTGTGTCTTTTGATTGGTGCATTCAACCCATTAACATTTAGGGTGACTATTGAAAGATATGTACTTATTGCCATTGCAGGCTTTAAATTCGTGGTTACCAAAGGTTCAAGGTTAGCCTCTTTAGTATCTTACTGCCTAACTTAGCTCGCTTATTGAGCTGTTATATACACTGTCTGGAGATTCTTTTCTTCTCTCCCTTCTTGTTCCTCCTCCTCGATTCTTCATATGTTGGGTGTTTTGTGCTGTGCTCTTTCTAGGAGTGCTCCCATCTAGAGCAGTCCCTGTAAGATGTTCTGTAGAGGTGGTTTGTGGAAAGCAAATTCCCTCAGCTTTTGTTTGTCTGGGAATTGTTTAATCCCACCGTCATATTTGAATGATAGTCGTGCTGGATACAGTATCCTTGGTTCAAGGCCCTTCTGTTTCATTGTATTAAATATATCATGCCATTCTCTTCTGGCCTGTAGGGTTTCTGTTGAGAAATCTGACGTTAGCCTGATGGGTTTCCCTTTATAGGTGACCTTTTTCTCTCTAGCTGCCTTTAACACTCTTTCCTTGTCCTTGATCTTTGCCATTTTAATTATTATGTGTCTTGGTGTTGCCCTTCTTGGATCCTTTCTGTTGGGGGTTCTGTGTATTTCCGTGGTCTGTTTGATTACTTCCTCCCCCAGTGTGGGGAAGTTTTCAGCAATTATTTCTTCTAAGATACTTTCCATCTCTTTGCCTCTCTCTTCTTCTTCTGGGACCCCTATAATACGGATATTGCTCCTTTTAGATTGGTCACACAGTTCTCTTAATATTGTTTCATTCCTGGAGATCCTTTTGTCTCTCTCTATGTCAGCTTCTATGCGTTCCTGTTCTCTGATTTCAATTCCATCAATGGCCTCTTGCATTCTATCCATTCTGCTTATAAACCCTTCCAGAGTTTGTTTCATTTCTGCGATCTCCTTTCTGGCATCTGTGATCTCTTTCCGGACTTCATCCCATTTTTCTTGCGTGTTTCTCTGCATCTCTGTCAGCATGTTTATGATTCTTATTTTGAATTCTTTGTCAGGAAGACTGGTTAGGTCTGTCTCCTTCTCTGGTGTTGTCTCTGTGATCTTTGTCTGCCTGTAGCTTTGCCTTTTCATGGTGATAGGAATAGTCTGCAGAACTGGGACGAGTGACGGCTGGAAGGACTTCCTTTCTTGTTGGTTTGTGGCCCTCCTCTCCTGGGAGAACAGCGGCCTCTAGTGGCTTGTGCTGCGCAGCTGTGCGCAGACAGGGTTTCTGCTTCCTGCCCGGCTGCTATGGAGTTAATCTCCGCTGTTGCTGTGGGCGTGGCCTGGCTCGGGCAGCTACTCCAAAATGGTGGAGTCGCGTTGGAGCAGGAGCTGCTGGGAGGCTATTTGTCTCCGTAAGGGGCCTCCCTGCTCCCTGCAGCCCAGGGGTTAGGGTGCCCAGAGATCCCGGATTCCCTACCTCTGGATTAAGTGGCCCGCCCTGCCCCTTTAAGGCTTCCAAAAAGCACCCGCCAAAACAAAACAACGACCACAAAAAAAACAAGAAAAAAAAATTTTTTTAATAAAAAAAAAAAAATTTTTAATTAAAAAAAAAAAGGTGGTCGTTCGTTTTTCTTTATTCTCCGGTGCCAGCCTCAGGCCTCTGCTCACCGGTCTTTCTGCCCTGTTTCCCTAATATTGGGGTCCCTGTCCCTTTAAGACTTCCAAAAAGCGCTCGCCAAAACAAAGCAGCAAAAAAGCAAAAAAAAAAAATGGTCGCGCGCTTTTCTTATGTCCTCTGTCGCCCAGCCTCCAGTGCCTGCTCACTGTTCTTGCTGCCCTTTTTTCCCAGTATCGAGGGCCCTGCACTCTGTCCCGGATGGCGGGGGCTGGGTGTTCGGCAGTCCTGGGCTCCGTCTCCCTCCCGCTCTGCCTGCTCTTCTCCCGCCGGGAGCTGGGGGGAGGGGCGCTCGGCTCCCGCGGGGCCGGGGCTTGTATCTTACCCCCTTCGCGAGGCGCTGGGTTCTCTCAGGTCCGGATGTGGTCTGGATATTGTCCTGTGTCCTCTGGTCTTTATTCTAGGAAGGGTTGTCTTTGTTATATTTTCATAGATATATGTTGTTTTGGGAGGAGATTTCCGCTGCTCTACTCACGCCGCCATCTTCCGCCCCACCTCTCCTAATATTTTTGTTGATATTTTTGCATCTCCATTCATCAGGGATATTGGTCTGTAATTTTCTTTCTTGGTGCTGTCTTTGCAGGGTTTTGGTATTAGGGTGATGTTAGCTTCATAGGATGAGTTTGGGAGTATTCATTCCTCTTCTATTTTTTGGAAAACTTTAAGGAGAATGGGTATTATGTCTTCTCTGTATGTCTGATAAAATTCAAAGTAAATTCATCTGGTCCAGGGTTTTGTTCTTGGGTAGTTTTTTGATTACCACTTCAATTTCGTTGCTCATAATTGGTTTGTTTAATTTTTGTGTTTCTTCCTTGGTCAGTCTTGGAAGGTTGTATTTTTCTAGGAAGTTGTCCATTTCTTCTAGGTTTTCCAGCTTGTTAGCATATAGGTTTTCATAATATTCTCGAATAATTCTTTGTATTTCTGTGGGGTCCGTCGTGATTTTTCCTTTCTCCTTTCTGATTCTGTTGATGTGTGTTGATTCTCTTTTTCTCTTAATAAGTTTGGCTAGAGGCTTATCTATTTTGTTTATTTTCTCAAAGAACCAGCTCTTGGTTTCATTGATTTCTTTCTAGTGTTTTATTCTTCTCAATTTTATTTATTTCTTCTCTGATCTTTATTATGTCCCTCCTTCTGCTGACTTTAGGCCTCATTTGTTCTTCTTTTTCCAATTTCAATAATTGTGACATTAGACTATTCATTTGGGATTGTTCTTCCTTCTTTAAGTATGCCTGGATTGCTATATACTTTCCTTTCAAGACTGCTTTTGCTGCGTCCCACAGAAGTTGGGGCTTTGCGTTGTTGTCATTTGTTTCCATATATTGCTGGATCTCCATTTTAATTTGGTCATTGATCCATTGATTATTTAGGAGCATGTTGTTAAGCCTCCATGTGTTTGTGAGCCTTTTTGCTTTCTTTGTACAATTTATTTCTAGTTTTATACCTTTGTGGTCTGAAAAGTTGGTTGGTAGGATTTCAATCTTTTGGAATTTACTGAGGCTCTTTTTGTGGCCTAGTGTGTGCTCTATTCTGGAGAATGTTTCATGTGTACTTGAGAAGAATGTGTATCCTGTTGCTTTTGGATGTAGAGTTCTATAGATGTCTATTAGGTCCATCTGTTCTAGCGTGTTGTTCAGTGCCTCTGTGTCCTTACTTATTTTCTTTCTGGTGAATCTGTCCTTTGGAGTGAGTGGTGTGTTGAAGTCTCCCAAAATGAATGCATTGCATTCTATTTCCTCCTTTAATTCTGTTAGTATTAGTTTCACATATATTGGTGCTCCTGTATTGGGTGCATATATGTTTATAACGGTTATATCCTCTTGTTGGATTGAGCCCTTTATCATTCATTATGTAGTGTCCTTATCTCTTGTTACTTTCTTTGTTTTGAAGTCTATTTTGTCTGATACTAGTACTGCAACACCTGCTTTTTTCTCCCTGTTGTTCGCATGAAATATCTTTTTTCATCCCTTGACTTTTAATCTGTGCATGTCTTTGGGTTTGAGGTGAGTCTCTTGTAAGCAGCATAGAGATGGGTCTTGCTTTTTTATCCATTCTATTACTCTGTGTCTTTTGATTGGTGCATTCAGTCCATTTACATTTAGGGTGATTATTGAAAGATATGTACTTATTGCCATTGCAGGCTTTAGATTCATGGTTACCAAAGGTTCAAGGTTAGCTTGTTTACTACCTTACTGTCTAACTTAACTCGCTTATTGAGCTGTTATAAACACAGTCTGATGATTATTTCTCTCCCTTCTTATTCCTCCTCCTCCATTCTTCATATGTTGGGTGTTTTGTTCTGTGCTCTTTTTAGGAGTGCTCCCATCTAGAGCAGCCCCTCTAAAATACCCTGTAAAGGTGGTTTGTGGGAGGCAAATTCCCTCAAGTTTTGCTTGTCCGGGAATTGTTTAATCCCTCCTTCATATTTAAATGATAATTGTGCTGGATACAGTATCCTTGGTTTAAGGCCCTTCTGGTTCATTGCATTAAATATATCATGCCATTCTCTTCTGGCCTGTAAGGTTTCTGTTGAGAAGTCTGATGATAGCCTGATGGGTTTTCCTTTGTAGGTGACCTTTTTTCTCTCTCTGGCTGACTTTAATACTCTTTCCTTGTCCTTGACCTTCGCCATTTTAATTATTATGTGTCTTGGTGTTGTCCTACTTGGGTCTCTTCTGTTGGGAGTTCTGTGTGCTTCCATAGTCTGAGCAACTATTTCCTCCCCCAGTTTGGGGAAGTTCTCAGCAATTACTTCTTCAAAGACACTTTCTATCCCTTTTTCTCTCTCTTCTTCTTCTGGTACCCCTATAATGTGGATATTGTTCCTTTTGGATTGGTCACACAGTTCTCTTAATATTGTTTCATTCCTGGAGATCCTTTTATCTCTCTCTGTGTCAGCTTCTCTGTGTTCTTGTTCTCTGATTTCTATTCCATTAACAGCCTCTTGCACCTCATCCAGTCTGCTCTTAAGTCCTTCCAGAGATTGTTTCATGTCTGTAATCTCCTTCTGGACTTCATCCCTTAGCTCTTGCATATTTCTCTGAAGATCCATCAGCATGGTTATGACCTTTATTTGGAATTCTTTTTCAGGGATATTGATTAGGTCTATGTCCCCAGATTCCTTCTCAGGGAGGATGTCTGGGTTAGTCTGGTCTGTATCAAATTCTTCTGCCTTTTCATGGCGATAGAGGTAGTTGCGAGGAGATGGTGTGTATGGGTGTGTGTGTCGGCTGGGAGAACGTCCCTTCTTGCTAGTTTGTGGCCTTCCTATCCTGAGAGAACAGCAACCCTAGCAGCTTGTGCTGGGAAGCTGCGCGCAGATGGGGTGTATGATTCTTGCCCGGCCACTGTGGAAGCAGCTCTGCCCAGTTGCTGTGGGCGTAGCCTCTGCCGCTATGGCGGAGTTGTGCCAGAGGCGGAACGGGCGGGAGGCTGTGTGTCACCGCGAGGGGCCTCCAAGCTGTGCTGCTGCCCAGGGGTTTGGGGCACCGGGAGTTCCCTGGGATTCCCAGTTACTGGGCTGATTGCGCCGGGGCACTTCCATCCAGCTGTGAGGTCCCTGTCCCTTTAAGATTTTCAAAGGGCACTCGCTTTTCTTTTGTCCCAGGGGTGCTGACTGTGGGGACCCACTTGCAGATTTTACTGTCCCATTTCCCTAGTACCCAGCACCCCACGCACTGTGTGTCTGCGCTCCGGTGCTGATGGGTAGGGCTGGGTATTTAGCAGTCCTAGGCTCCATCTCCCTACCTGCTCCGACTCCTCTCCTCCCGCCAGGAGCTGGGGTGAGGGGCGCTCAGGTCCAGCCGGGCCGCGGCTTGTATCTTACCCCCTTCGTGGGGCACTGGGTTCTCACAGGTGTAGATGTAGTCTGGCTGTTGTCCTATGTCTTCTGGTCTCTCTTTTAGGAATAGTTGTATTTGTTGTATTTTCAAAAATATATGTGGTTTTGGGAGATTTCTGCTGCTCCACTCATGCCACTATCTTGGCTCTGCCCCCAACAAAGAAGTTTTGACATGTAGATATTAAAATTCCCTGAATAAGAAAACAAAGCAGCTTGATATTAAAGAAACTGACTTCAAAAAAAAAAAAGGCCAAGATGTACCAATAAACTTACTTCAAAGGAAATACATACTTTAGAAAACAGAGGAAACTTATTTGGAAACTTCAATTAGTATCTTTGGAAAAAATATTGAGGCAATATTACATCCATAAAATAGCTATTTTAAGAAAGATGCTATGAAGAAAATAATTAGAAAGAAAAACGTTTTCAAAATGAAAAAAAAAATTGCCAAAACAAAAAAAATCCATAAGAGAGTTTGGATGATAAAGTCTAGAAATCTCTTAAAATGTAAGCAATATAAAATTATAACAAGAATGAAGGAAAACAGAAAAGAGATAGAGATTCAGTCCACATGGTCCAATGTCCAGAGTAGGAGTCTTAGAAAGGGAGACCAGAAAAAAACGAAGGGAGAGAGAATACTAATTAATAGAAGTAGTACAAGAACATTTTCTACAATAGATGGAAATCATGAGATTAGCATTGAAAGGCTGTGAGAGCTCTGAACAAGATGAAAACCACAAGCCACACCTATGTCATTGTAAAAGCATCTGAAAAAATGAAACAGTCACAGACAAAGGAATAAAAATCAGATCCCTATAAGACTTGTCATCAGCAATAATGGGTGCTAGAAGATGATGGATTTAGCGATTGGTAAAAAGCTGCTCAGCCCATTCCAACAGCTTGTGGAATTTGATGGCAAAAACATACCAAAAATTAATTTGCCACCTTTCTCCACACACCTATTTCTCTTCTGGAGACCTCGTCTGATGAAAGTCACTGCTTTCTGCCTAGTTAGCCAAGCCAGAGTTGTTCAGAGCCCCCCCCAACTCTACTATCCAATGAGACACGGATTCCTGTAGTTTCTGCCTCCTGACTCTCTCACCAGTGTCCACTGTCCCCACCACTCTCTGCTCAGCTTCTTCCCCTGGATTATTGCAGTAAAAGTGATTCTCCAGCCTCCCCTTCAGAAAGCCATTGTCTACTCTGTAACCCGAGTGACCTTTCTTAAAATCAAATATCACCATGTAGATCCCCTGCTCACAAACTTTCAAGGTTTTTTTTTAGCTTTAATGTGAGGTTTGGCGTCTTTGGTTTAGCTCACAACACGTTTCATGTTCTGGCCCAAACAGCTTCTCCAGTCCTTTTCTGCTCCTCCTCGGTGAAGCTCCTCGCAGCTTCCCTGACAGCCAGCTGTTTCATGCCTTGGTGTACTTGCGGACGGGGCTCTCTCTTCCCAGAAAGCTCGTTCTCCTATTTCAGCCGGCTAAGCGCCCCTTGCCCTTCAGAACTCCATTTCTGAGGGGCGCCTTTTCTTGTGAGGCTTTGCCTTGCTTTGGTTCCTTCCCCGAGGCAAAGCTCACAGTCTCCATCTGCTGGGAAGGGAATTGGGGCAAAAAAGGAAAACTACATTGTCTACTCCGGGCCAAGAATTGTGCTGGGGGCACAGAGCTTACAAAGCTTCTCTTAAAAACTTACAGTTTGGTAAGGGAGCCAGAAAGGAAATATTTCATCAACGTGGGGTTGTTGAAATGAATCTTTGGTGCTATTGGAATACAGAGGTGGGAGCCTGGATGAATCAGAAAAAGTGCGATAAGGAAGATTGGGGTTGAGCTGACCTTGAAAGAGGCTTTGGTAAATTTGGAGCAGGAGGAGACTGGAGAGGTGGGCTGGAGCTATATGACAAGAAAGTTAAGACTACGCTATAGGCAAGCATAGTAAATACCTGGTATTTATGACACCACTTCTCCCTTCCATGCCCACGCAGATCTCTTACATCAGTAACACCCCGCCCAACACAGACTCGGGACTCATCTGCATATAAGTGCTGCAGACAGCAACCTTTGGTTGATCACAGTTCATTCACTGGGTGAATCTCACGGACGTTCTTTATCAGATCTACACTGGAGAACGAATCGCTCTGGCAGCCATGAGAAAGGCAGATTCGTTGTAAGCCAGAGGGCCTGTGGTTGGTCTCAGTCTTAAAACACTACCTTAGATACCTACAATGTAAATTGTGAAGATAGTCACTGCAGATAGATGGCCACTACAGAACGCCCTGGTGACCTAGAAGTGGATTGCCCCGTTTCCATATTATGCCTCATTGCTGAGTCAAGTTCAACCAGAGATTGTCATGAGGATTGTGTACCATCCTTGTCTTGAGATGGGTTTGTTTTTCTTATTTAGGATCAAGGAAGACTAGCGCCATTCACTTGCCAGGTTACTTGGGCTGACTTTCCATTGTCGGGTGAATCTAGGGTGCAGAGCAGTCCGTGCAGTGAGGCTGTTATAAGGAATCTAAGACACCAGGGGCCACTGGGACTTGTACAAAAGCACAGAAGGTGCGTGTGCCGGGATCTTGTGATCTCTTTTCCAGCTATCACCACACATTCTTTCAGACACAAGGAGAACTATTTCCCTTTGGTGTAACTTGCACGGAAGTGTTACATTTCCCTTTCATTGCAGGTGAGGACAAAGAGTGGAGATTCCTTCACACAGTCTCACCTCACTGCTTTCCTCCTAAGGAACCCAGGAAGGAACTTAGGGAACCTGAGGAGACTTCTCTGTCCTAATGAGCAGGAAATGGTAAGAAAATAAAAGGGCTGGTGGATTAACATTGCACTTCAGACATCAGGGCTGGTGCCCAGTAGGTCTGGGAACTGTGTAGAAATGTAATTGCTCTAGTACGTTCCTTTCAAATTTGGGTTTTTGTTTTTGAACATCTATCCTTTTCTTCATGGGTTGTGTACATTGGGTAACTTGCCCTCCTTGGGGTGAGAGTCATTCCTCAAGGGTCACTGCCTGCCAACACACTGGATTTTTTTTTTCTCCCTAATAGTTGCTTCTCAACATCTAGCATTTTACCCTTCTCCCTTAGATTAGGGATCCACAAACTTTCTCTGTAAAGGGCCAAATAGTTAATATTTTTGGCTTTGTGGCCATATGGAATGTTGCACCTACTCAATTCTGCTGTTGTGGTAAAAGCAGCTATAGACGTTATGTAAATGAATGAATGTAGCTGTGTTCTAATAAAATTTTATTTATGAATACGGGCACCAGGCCAAATTGCAACCATGTGCCCTTACAGAAATCCTCACCTTCCCAGACACCCTTGCACCTAGAGGTAGGCATGGCCAGTGAGACGTCAGTGGACTACTATGATGGATTTCTAGAAAAGCTTCTTCTCCTAATAAATATGTTACCACTTCTCTTATCCTTTTCCTTTTTCTTCCTCCCTTTAATATGAATATGAAGCCTGGAGGAGCAATAGCCATCTTGTGACAGTGAGCTTATAATCAGGAAGACAAATGCCCACATCTAAGACAGAGGTATAAGTCTGTGACAGTACTGTGGTCCTGGCCCAGCCCTGGGCTCTCTATCCAATGATTTTTCTATTTGCTTAAGCCACTATTAGTCAGATTTTCTATTCTCGTACCTGAACACACTCCTACCAGATATGTAAATTTAAAAAGCAACACATAACACTACAGAAAATTTAGAAAATATAGAAAAGCTGAAAAGAGAGGGAAAATCATACAGTCTCACCAGCCATAACCATATAATGTCACAGACTGAGGAGGACATTCTCAGATACTCAGACTCACCTTGCTTAGACCAAAAAAGCAACTTCGATTATATTTCTGAGTACAAAGCACCAAGAGAATGAGTTTGTCTTGCTTTCATTATCTCCTTGCAAGAATTCTGGATATTATAAACCAAGGTTTTTATAGCATTGGAGTGACAGCTCTTGGCACATGTGGCCCGTGTCATAAATCTTTAAAAAGGGCATCCTTTTGATAGCCAAGAAAACCTTTCAGACCTGAAACTTCCCCTCAGGCTCCAGCCCCACCCTTCTCTGTCAAACATACACACGCACACACACGTATGCCTGGAAACTAAAACACAGGCGAAAGGAATCTAGTATAATACAACAGAGCAGATAAGTGCAGAAAGGACAGAGTAGTCAATAAATGGGGAAATTGGATTTCTAAATATTAAAAAAAAAAGAAATTAGGTTCCTACTTCACCCTCTATCCAAAGTAATTTCTAGAAGAAGACCCAAACATAAAACCTTTAAACCTATTAAAATATGTGATGATATCTTCATGTCCTTGGGGTGGGGAAGAATTTCTTGACTAGACCTACCATGAGGACAAGAGCTGTAAACATGACTTCATTAAAATGAATAAACTTCAGTACATCAAAGACATCATTTTTAAAATATGAAAAGATAAGTCACAAGCTGGAAGAAATATTTGTATATAACTCCCAGAGTATCTGTATCCAGAACATATAAAGGTCTACAAATTAATAAGCAGAAGACAGCAACCAAATAGAGAAACGGGGAAAGATACAAACAGGTAATACACAGAAAGAGAGCTGAGTTGCGCTGTCACATGAGAGATGCCCATCCTTGCTAGTCAATCAGGACAATGAAAATATAAACAAGTTACAGGTATTCATTCATTTGTGGGGCAAAAATTTTAGAAATGAAAGAGATGGCAAAGATTTAGGAAAACAGGAACTCTACTGGTGGAAATGTACATAGGGTAGAGCCTTTTTGGAGAGTACATCCGAATGAAACCTTTATTGCATAAGCTGGACTCGGTAGGGTACAGGCAGGTATCAACTTTTATTCTTCCCCATGCTTCCTCTAGAATCTGGTCTGCCAAACAGTTCTTTGCTCGCAGTAGCTTCAAACACGAAGAAATAGCAATAATAAGCCTAATGCTATATAGACTCAGCTGCGCCCCCCCCCAATTCACATGTGGAAGCCCTAACCCCCAATGTGACTATATCTGGAAATAGAGTCTTTAGGAGGTAATTAAGGTTAAATGAGTCAGAAGGGTGGGGCTGTAATCCAGTGACTGCAGCCTTATAAAAAGAGGTAGATTCTCTCTTTCTGTCCCCCTCCCTCTGCATGTGAGGACACAGCAGAAAGGCAGCTGTCTGCAAGCCAGGAGAACAGCCCTCACCAGGAACTGAATTGGCCAGCACGCTGATTAGAGACTTTCCAGCCTCTAGAACTGTGGGGAATATATTTCTTTTGTTGAAGCCACCTAGCCTCTGGTAGTTAGTTATGACAGTCCAAGAAGACTAAGATACCGACTAACAGATGCATATGGCCTAATATGAAGGAAACAACAAATCTTTCTGAGAGATTTAAGAAATAATCTGAAAAACCTTGTATTGGGAGGTTCAGTATTGTGAAGATGATGATTCCCATAGTAATAGATATTTAATGAGGTGGCTATTCAAAATTAGAGATGATTCTTTGACAAGCTGATTTCCCTGACAAGCTGATTCAGTAATGTGTCAAGAAATAATGTGAAAATAATAAAAATTATTTGAAAAACAACAATGAATGTGAGTGGCGCTCTCCTCCTACATAGTAAAACACAAGAGTTGGTGACTTTGGTGCAAAAATAGACATACAGTGACCTAGAAGAGAAGGCCAAAGATCCCCACACCTGTGTGTATATGTGTGTGCATGTGTATTAAAAGTGGCATTTCAAATCAGTAGCAAAACAATGGCCTAATGAATACATGGTATTAATATAATCAGATATTTATTAAGCAAAGAAGGTTAGATCCTTAGTATCATATGCAAATTAACTTCAGGTAAAGAGGCATTAAAATTTTAACTAAGTATTTGTGGTTATCATTGTATTTGATCCCCCCGCCAACATTTATTTAGTCCCAAAGGATTAATTTAAAGTAACCATGGTAATCATATTCTCTGGACAGTAACAGGGCCACACATGAAGAGAAGTGTGTTGGAGATTTGGAAGAAGAATTTCATGTTTCTAAGGAAGAGAAACAGGAAAATACAGTCCATTTTGTTCACCTGGATTTTCTATGAATTCAGCATATGAAATCTGCTCTGCAGTAGCCATCTTGCCAACAGCCTGAAATAAGCCAGAATCAAAGATGGGACGCAGAGAAGTCAAGTTCAGGATAACTTTATTGGCCCACTGATCAAGTCATGACTAACTCCACTTTCACCTGGACATCTTCAGTGAAATAATAAAGTTCCTATTGTAAGACCATATAGGAATTAAATAATTTGGAATTAAGTATCTTTAAATCAGAACACAAACCTCAAAAATCTGTAAATGAAAAGATTAACATAATGGATTATATTCAGTTCTCCATATGACTAACTTCATCATAATTAAGTGAAAATAGAAATAGCACAAGGGGACAAAATATTTGTAAGATACATAACAGATGGGCTATAATCCATATCCCTAAGGGACTCAACAAATCAATAAGATAAGAAAAAAATACCCCAATAGAAAAATGAGCAAAGTCTCTTGAAAGGCAGTCCACAGAAGAAGAAATTTGGTGGACAATAAATACGAAAAGGTGGTTAGCCTCTCTGGTAATCAAGAAAGTAAACATGAAAACAACTTACCAAACTGGCAACAACTTAAATGATAACAATATGAATTTTGATGAGGAGATGAGGAAACAGGTATTGATAGGAATGTAAATTGGTATGTTCTGGCTGGAGGACCCTCTGCTAGTAACTACTGAAGTTTTTAAGGTGTGTTTATTTGAAAGGGCATGTCTACATCAAATTATCTATTTTAGAAAAACATGCACACAAATGCTCCACATTAATGTACAAAGTTGGGCTTTGCAGCATTGTTTATAACTGAAAAAAAAAAATGGAAGCAACCTAAGAACTAATTTTAGCATTGAGACAAAATAATTAATAAATTATGATGCATTCAATTTATGAAATACTATGTGGCTTTTTTAGTGGGGTGAATAATTATGACCTGAAATAATAATTTTAAAAAATCTCTCAAGTCATATTATTATTAGAAGAAAGAAAATCAGAGGAGATTATATAAAGTAAGTTAATTCCTAGTGAAAAATAAATATATTAGAAATAATTCTATTGTAAGATTGAGGTAATTTTTACTATTTGAAATTGGGATGCATCTCATAATTTCCGACATGTCATAATTTAACTGGTAGTGTCCTTTCTTAGATGTACAGAAAATAATGGTACTTTTTAAATAGATGCTTCTTAGAGTCAATAGTGCAGATAGATAGACACATGAGTGATTGATAGATGATATAAAACTAAAAGGACCAGCACCAAAATGTTGGCAGTGCTTGCCTTTACCTCTGTTTAATTCTATATTGTTTGAATTCTTTGCAATAAGAATGTATTCATGAACTAGGTGTGTAAACATTTTAATAATTCTGATTATCCTATTTAATCTTTATTATCTTAAATCCTTTTTTGTTTTCTTTCTGTTTGCATTCACCTGACATATCCCTATCCCATCCCTTTATTTGCAACCTTTCAACATCATTTTGAGTCATCTCTGGTAAGCAGCCATTGGGTTGTTTTGTGGTTTTAACCTGGGTCTTCAGCTATTTTTAAAGGGGTTTAAAAGTGTTGACATTTGTTGACTGTTATGCCCGGTGTTACTTCTGTCATCTTGCGTTATGCCTTACTTCTTCTTTGTTTATTTGCTATTTTGTCTTTTGCTAAATGGACTGTATTTTGCTTACTTTTATCTTTTGCAATGATTTGGAAACTAGCCTTCCTGCTTTAAATTCTGGGAGTGGTGATGGAAACATAATGTAATTCTTAAATTCGAAAGTATCAACCAGGATTCAGCAAAATGACCATCTAGGCAGTCCAGGAATGAAAGTTTAATACAGGAACTAAGGACTGGCATGTCTTTGGAAGAGCAGGACTGCCAAGGTCACCAAGTCCCCCACCAAGATCTGAGCCAGAAGGTCTGAAGCAGGTGACTCCTGGGACTTCCTGGGAAGCCACTGTGAAGTCGCAGGACTGCCCACTCTTGTTGTCACAGCTGTCTCAGAAAACAGTGATTTCTCCCTCCAGTCTTCTCAAGAGTGTCTCTCCCTGGCAAAATCTAACCCAGAGCCATATAGGGAAAGGGATTCTAGGAAAGGTAGTTCCTGGCTTCTCTGAAGCTGTGCAGAATGATAGCACTTGATCATAGACAACCAGAAAAGCATATTTATTGTTTTATCAAAAAATATACATTAAGTTTTTACTCTTCTTTATATGCAATGAGTAATCAAGTGTTCTTCCTTATCTGCTTTTCTCCATTTCCAGTAATTTTAACTGAACATTTTAAAATATAATTATCCATTTCAATTTTTTTTAACATTTAAGTCCCTGTAAGGACATGTATAATTGTGTACATGCATGTGTATGTGTGTGTACATGTGTGAGATTCTAGGTTCTAAATAGTTCTAAAATTCATATGGACCCACAAAAGACCCTGACTAGTCAAAGCAATCCTGAGAAGGAAGAATAAAGCTGGGGGGATTATGCTCCCTGACTTCAAGCTCTACTACAAAGCCACAGTAATCAAGACAACTTGGTACTGGAACAAGAATAGAGCCACAGATCAATGGAACAGAATAGAGAGACCAGATATAAATCCAAGCATATATGGCCAATTAATATACAATAAAGAAACTATGGATATACAATGGGGAAATGACAGTCTCTTCAACAACTGGTATTGGCAAAACTGAACAGCTACATGTAAGAGAATGAAACTGGTTATTGTCTAACCCCATACACAAAAGTAAACTTGAAATGGATCAAAGACCTGAATGTAAGTCATGAAACCATAAAACTCTTAGAAGAAAACACAGGCAAAAATTTCTTGAATATGAACATGAGCAACTTTTTCCTGAACATAACTCCCCAGGCAAGGGAAACAAAGCAAAAATGGACAAGTGGGACTACATCAAACTAAAAGCTTCTGTACAACAAAGGACACCATCAGTAGAACAAAAAGGCATCTTACAGTATGGGAGAATATATTCATAAATGACGTATCTGATAAGAGGTTAACATCTAAAAAATATAAAGAACTCACACGCCTCAACACCCAAAAAGCAAATAACCCAATTAAAAAATGGGTGGAGGATCTGAACAGACACTTCGCCAAAGAAGAAATTCAGACAGCCAACAGGCACATGAAAAAATGCTCCACATGACTAATTATCAGGGAAATGCAAATTAAAACCACAATGAAGTATCACCTCACACCAGTTAGGATGGCCAACATCCAAAGGACAAGGAACAAATGATGACAAGAATGCAGAGAAAGGGGAACCCTCCTATACTGTTGGTGGGAATATAAATTAGTTCAACTATTGTGGAAAGCAATATGGAGGTTCCTCAAAAAACTAAAAATAGAAATACCATTTGACCCAAGAATTCTACTCCTAGGAATTTACACAAAGAAAACAAGGTCACAGATTCAAAAAGACATATGCACCCCTATGTTTATTTCAGCACTATTTACAATAGCCAAGATATGAAAGCAACCTAAGTGTCCATCCCTAGATGAATGGATAAAGATGTGGTACATAGACACACTGGTATATGTTTCAGCCATAAAAAGAAAACAAATCCTACCATTTGCAACAACATGGATGGAGCTAGAGGGTATTATGCTCAGTGAAATAAACCAGGCAGAAAAAGACAAGTACCAAATTATTTCACTCATTTGTGGAGTATAACAACAAAGCAAAACTGAAGGAATAAAACAGCAGCAGACTCACAGACCCCAAGAAGGGACTAGCATTTCTCGAAGGGAAGGGGGTGGGGAAGTTGTGTGGGGAGGGAGGGATAAGGGGATTAAAAGGCATTATGATTAACACACATAACATAGCGGGGCCATGGGGAAGGCAGTATGGCACAGAGAAGATAAGTAGTGACTCTGTGGCATCTTACTATGCTGATGGACAATGACTGTTATGGGGTATGTGGTGGGGACTTGATAATAGGGGGGAATGTAGTAACCACAATGCTGCTCATGCAAAACCTTCATAAGATTGTATATCAATGATACCTTAATAAAAAAATAGTGAAAAGAAAAGATTCTAGGTTCTTCTTTCAGCACTTACTTCCAGTTCTTTTCTCCTACTTGTCCTAAGATCTTAGGACTCATTTTATGATACTCTGGTGGACATTCTCAGGGAACCTTCAGGATGAGTGAATGAGAGGTATATTTTCTTGGTTCTTACATTTCTGAGACTATCTTTCTGTTGTCGTGTCACATAGAAAATAATTTCCCTGCATTCATGGGTAATGACCTCATTTCTATCTCTGTAGACATTTCCTCATTACCTCTTCACTCATTATTGAGAAGGGAAGGCCTAAGGAGGCTAATCTTCTGTTTTCTTTTTGTCTTTCTTTTTCTAAAATTGGATAATTATGTTGAAAAAATTTTAATTGTCAATATATTTGTTACTTTTGATTATTTTGGACAAAGCACAAAGAATACACATTCAGTCAGTTTGGTTTTATTTGTAAAATCAAGCATATTTTCATTTATTATTACTTCTGCTTTCTTCCTCAATAGTATTGATAAGATAGATCCTGGGGTCTCTTTTCCTTTCTACCTACTTTTTATGTCTCATTTACATACATGTCTTTTTCTCATTTTCTGTCCCTAATACAATTTCTTCAGCATAATCTTCTCATACATGTTTTGTACATTGTCATATTTATTATTTTTCTATGCCCAAAATGCATGCCAATGTATACTGCATGTCAAAGTCCATGAAGTCACTTCTGATATGGCCTATTATATTTTCAATAAGACTTGTTCCTATTTAGTAGGAGAATTTCAGTAATAATTATGGAAAACATAGAGCAAGTAGTTTTATTAAAAAAGACAACAGCCCCAAAATGGAGTCACTTGTGCTAAGCCCCACATCAGCAAACCAAGACTTAATACCTAATCTAATTGCAGTTTCAGACTCTCCCAGGAATGTAACCTTTTTTCCTGGTCAGTCTGGAAGTACCTGGTCAGCACCAGTGAGGAAATCCTCCTGATAGGCCCCTTTAATCCTCCTTAGGAGAGGGACCTTGCCTGAAACAACGCATTCATTGCTAACAAACTTCCTTTTCCTGCACCCTTTCTGCCTTTAAAGGCCTTTCCTTTTCTATATTGGAACCTCCTTTCTACTTGCTGGATAGGATGCTGCCTGATTCATGAATCACCGAATGAGGCCAATTTGCTTGCTAAATTTACTCAGTCAAATTTTGTTGTTTAGCAGTTTATAAAAATGTTTTGAATTCATGCAAAAAAATCCACATCATAGAGAGAAAAGTCTATATTTTACTGCAGAATATTGGGTCATTTTTCCCCTTTTCTTGCATTAAAGTTGATTTCCTTAGGCCTGTATTAATTTTTCTCTCTTTGGTTATCCTTTTAGAGTGAGATATATTCAGTATGAAGCTGAAGACTTAAAGATAAGTCGCCCAGTTCCAGTTCTGAAAGAGAGAGGTCAGTAGATTTTCTGTTCAATGAATAAGCCGATACCATACAGGAACCATATTTGAACATACAAACTACTTTGAAGACTTCTTGGACATTGTTAAAGACAGATATTGAGATGAAAGCTCTCTATGAAGCACATACTCTGCTAAGGGCCCACAAATCAAATGGTGGTTTCTGTGCTAGAGAAGAAATGACAGTATCTGGAGTGACTAGAGCCGGGACTCTGTGACAGCCTGCAGTGGGGCATTGCAGAAGAGCTCAGTGTTGACTGCTGAGAGGCCAAAACCGAATTCAGACCCACTGTTAAGGAGATTACTTCATTTGCTCCAGAAACTGGAGAATAAACATCTCTTGCTCGAACACAGCAGGACGGGCTGAGGTAGACAGTATTTAAGTTCTTGGGTCAAATAGGAAAAAGAGGTGACTGCCCTGGAAGAAGTGTATGGGCATTTGTTTGTGCTCCTAAAGATTAAAAAAAAAAAAAAGACAAATAGGATTAAAGACAAAAGTGGAATCATTTCCAGGCAGAGACTGAGCCAAGAAAGGGGCCCATGTTCTCCCCTTTACCCAGAGCACCCTTCAGCCTTGGCATCCTGTCCCTTGAATTGGAGTCATTGTCTGGCTCTAATGCAAACACTGGCTCCATTGTGATTCTACAGAGAGGCAGCCCCACATGCACTCTTTCTACCTGCCTGGGGCTTTGGGCTTATCCCATTGAGCTGTGACTCCGGCAGCCAGCCAGGAAAGGTTCTGTCCAGGGTGGTGTCTTGAGACGTGTGCTGATTTATTGCACAAGTGGTGCCAGGTAAATCCCTTTCCTGTCCCATGGGAAATGTCAAGACAGGGGCAAAGTTTGGGTGCTTACCGATTGAATCCAGGGGTTGGGGGACGGTGGCCAGGACCTTCATGTTTATTTATATTTGCTTCTGAGGATACTTGGATGGACCTTACACTATTTGGAAAGTTCTAGAAAAATTCTAGGTTCCACAAACCAAGTGTCCTAAGGAGTATTGTGAAATCTAGGGAACAGAGCAGTACAGACTGAACTAGATAAGGTTCACAGGGTGGTTAGTGCAATGCTCAGACTCACTGTGCTTATACTTATCTATAGAACTTGTAACATGTAGATTTCTAAGGCACATTCCCTGGACCTGTCATCCATACATCTAGAGCCAGGACTAGGAATCTGCATTTTTGATGAGCGTTCCCAACTGATTCTAATCCAAGAGGGCCACACAGCAAATTCCATTTAGTTTAAACACTGGTTTATGGAGATGTTGGCAAAGGAAGCACTTGGTCAATCTGTTGTGATAAGTGTCTGGGCTGAGAATGTGTTTCCCAGGAACTACAAAAGGAAGATGGTGCATCCACTTGCCCCGGGGAGGCTGAGCACTGCCTTGCACCTAACCAGGTTTCCTCAGCAAGCAGGGTTCCTGCAGACTCCAATTATACACAGTGCTGTTGGGTGAAACTATTTTGAAAGTCAAGGGTAGGAACAAGTAAAAGGAAGAAACATTCCTTCTGTTAGGGTCAGACTGGTGAGCTCAACTGGGAAATCCCAGTGACAGAGAGATAAACATTGAATTGTGATATCAATCAATGCCTTCTGCCTATACTCCCACTGAGGAAAACTACCCCCACCCACATCCTCTGATTTCCAGGTAGCCATATGGAGTGCCATAAGAAGGTACACCCCTAGCCATGGCTGATTAGACCAAGAATGGGCATCTGAACCCAAGGCAGCCAGTTCTCATGTGAGGCAGGACATGAACTGGCATGAAAAGATGAACCAAGCCAATCAGATTATGTCTCCTTGGAATTTGAGTTGGGAAACATGGAGAACCCAACCCAGTTATCAGTAGGTCATAGTTTATCAAAAGGTCAGTCATAGAAAGAGAGGCTAGGGAAGCTATGATGAACCATGAGTAGGCAAAGGATATTGGCCAGTGGGGAGAAGAAAGCAGAGCTGATATGCAAGGAGAAACAGATTTCAAGAAAATCTGAGAAAAGAGAAAATTGAAAAACTTGATTAAAAGCACAGGATAAAAGCATATCATAAATTCTTTCCAGCTCAAGGAACATGTAGCCTTACTTGAGCAAGATTGAGAGGGTCTCCATTGCTGGAAATGAAACATCCATAAACAATGAAATGGGACTAAGTGATTGCTTATGTTGTCCAAAATTCCTATGTTGAAACCTAATCCCCAAGGTAATTATATTATGAGGTGGGGCCTTTGGGAGGTGATTAGGTCATGGTGGAGGTCACCCGCAAATGTGGTTGGTGTCCACATAAAAGAGACTCCAGAGAGCAACCGCACCTCCTTCCGCCAGGTGAAGACACAGTGAAAAGAGGACCATCTATGAGCCAGAAAGCAGTCCCTCACCAGACACTGATCCTGCCAGCTACTTGATCTTCTCCTTCCTGCTTCCAAAACTTTGGGAAATAAATATCTGTTGTTTATAAGCCATCCAATCTGTGGTATGCTCTTATAACAGTCCAAACTGACTGAGACAAGCATTTAATGAGCTCTTATTGCATGCAAGGCACTTGCTGAGTAGTTAGTATATTCTACTCTTTCTCATTTACACTCAGGATAGCACTAAGATATACACATTATAGTGCTTGCCTATTGTACTTTATCATCCTCAATTTAGAAATAAGCAAAATGAACGAATTGTCTAGCTCTGCACTGTCTGGTATGGTAGCCACTAGTCACATGTGGCTCTTAAAATGTAGCTAGTCCCAATTAAGATGTGCGGTAGGTGTAAAATCCACACCAAATTGTGAAATTTAGTACAACAACTTTGAAAAGAATGCAAAGTGCTTCATTAATCATTTTAATTGATAACATGTTGAAATGACATATGTGATATATCTAAATGAATATATGTAACATACCCACTTCTACTTTTGCTCTTGGATGGACACACAGAGAGGGAGACCATGTGGAGGAGCACCTAAGTACAAGACATGTGATCAAGGCCTTCTAGTCCCTTCCAGCACAGCCAAAGTGGCCAGCAGAACATAGCCCAACTAGTGGCTTAGCCAATGCCACGTGGAGAAAATTACTCAGCCAAACACAGCCCAGATGGCAGAACAAGAGAATAATAAAGCACTTTTGTTTCAAGCTCCTAAATTTTGGGGTAGTTTCTTACATAGCAATAGATAATTACAGAGTGTACCTCCTGTAGGCAGTACTGTATGAACAGACAGACCTGGGAGTGAAACATAACCAAGGATGTTTCCTGTCCTCCAGGAGCTTAAAGTCAAAAGGGGGACATTACACACATGTGTGCAAAAATAAGTTTAAGATGGGATAAGGGAGCCCAGGGGATAGGTATTTTAAATTTAACATGGCAGCGTCACATGGAACTTCATATTACTTAGAAGCAGAGCCTTCTCAGCCCCAGGCCTGCTAGTTAATCTCTCTCTGCCAGTTTATAGCACTTCCCAGGGTTTCAGACTTGGCTCTGAGTGGTTGCCTCCCCCTATAGGATACCTGAAGGCCCTCTTCTTCCCCGCCCTAGCCTGATGAGGATGGAGGAAGCCACTTCAGCATCTCTTGTGGTGCCCCTTGAACACATGTCCACAGGTCTAATGGCTCTTCCCAGCAGGAGCACAGACAGAGGGAAAGAAGTTGCAGATATGGGGAAATAGCATAGAATTGGACTCTTACAGAGTTTTTATTCTCCACTGGAATACACTACCTGGTATCTCCCAAAATGTAGTAAGTAAGAGTCTGAGAGCTTTAACCTCCTCTTTCAGGTCCAAGGATGGTGCTCATTTTCCCCCATCCCCTTCTGACTCTGTCACACTGAGGGCCCTTTGCGCCACTGTTTTTCATCATGCTTTCATTGCTTAAAGGTGACAGCCAGGCCTGCAATAGATGTCCCTTTGTCTTAAGTCAGCCATTTGCATCTCTGGCTTTCACGCACGGTGACACCCACTTGATTAGGCATTTTTCCCTTGTGGGCTCAGAGTCCCTCATTTACATTTCCCCACAATAGTGAATGATTTTCAGGCTGTTGAAATACAGTTGCTAAACAGCTAGCAATTGGGCCAGGAAGCCAGCTCTTTAGGTTTCAGACTTGGTGCATTTCTGACAAGTGTGAACTCCATCAGTAGGCTCACACAGTGGGCCACAGGGAAGGCAGGGCAGTGACAAAACTCAGAGCAGCTCAGCCTTGCTGAGGTGGGACTCTGCTGGCCACTTCCCAGCCAGAGCTTCAACAGTAACCCAGGGAGAAAGCATTTAGGAATTAAAACCAACCCCTCAAAGCAGTGTCACTGTGTAGATTCTACATAGTCAGTGCACACACAAAAAATAACCTATGGTTACAATTATCCTTCGATATCCTTTCATGCCTGTGAAGAGGGCAGACATTGTGTGTTTACAACCCTAGGCAGTAATTCTTAGAAGCTTTGGAAGTTTAAGACTGTTGAGTTATAAAGGAGAGGGAGAAACAAAAGTCAATTCTATGTGTAGATTTCTGTTGTCAAAGCACTTTAACTTTAAGATAATTGCTAAATTCCCAGCCACAGTTACTCTTCACACATCTCTAGTAGGGAATGGGGGACAGGTAGAGAATAATAAGAAAAGTTGAGGCTCATGACAGTGAGGAACTGGCTTAACTATCTGAGATGTATCAGCTCATGTAATCTTTACTATGTTGAGAATCATCATCCCTATTTTACAGAAGAGGAAACTGAGGCATACACAGGTGGAAATTATCTGAAGTTTCTTACTAGAATGGGACAGCGTGCTCAGGGGGAGGTGATAAATGAGTTACTTATAAAAGAAATTTAGGGACAGAAAATAAGGAGACAGAGACACTGGACAACACATTAGAACAGACGGACCCAACAGACATCTACAGAACTCTACACTCAAAAGCAGCAGAATGCACATTCTTCTCAAGTGCACACGGAACATTTTCAAGAATAGATCATATACTAGGCC
The DNA here is from genome assembly GCF_030020395.1 of Manis pentadactyla. Lineage (NCBI taxonomy): Eukaryota > Metazoa > Chordata > Mammalia > Pholidota > Manidae > Manis > Manis pentadactyla. Next base: position 53,006,829 of record NC_080027.1, read on the forward strand.
ACAAAAAGAGCCTTGGTAAATTCAAAAAGATTGAAATTGTACCAACCAGTTTCTCAGACCACAAAGGTATGAAACTAGAAATAAATTATGCAAAGACAATGAAAAATCCCACAAACACATGGAGTCTTCACAACATGCTCCTAAATAACCAATGGTTCAATGACCAAATAAAAAAAGAGATCAAACAATATATGGAGACAAATGATGACAATAACTCAACAACGCAAAATCTGTGGGATGCAGCAAAGGCTGTGCTAAGAGGAAAGTATATTGCAATACAGGCTTACCTCAGGAGAGAAGAACAATCCCATATGAGCAGTCTAAACTCACAATTAACGAAACTAGAGAAAGAAGAACAAATGAGGCCCAAAATCAGTAGAAGGAGGGACATAATAAAGATTAGAGCAGAAATAAATAAAATCAAGAAGAATAAAATGACAGAAAGAATCAATGAAAGCAAGAGCTGGTTCTTTGAGAAAATAAACAAAATAGATAACCCCTAAGAAAAAAAGAGAGTCTACTCACATAAACAGAATCAGAAATGAGAAAGGAAAAATCACTATGGACACTACAGAAATACAAAGAATTATTAGAGAATACTATGAAAAATTATATGTTAACAAACTGGATAACCTAGAAGAAATGGACGACTTTCTAGAAAAATACAACCTTCCAAAGTTGACCCAGAATGAAACAGAAAATCTGAACAGATCAATTACCAGCAATGAAATTGAATTGGTAATCAAAAAACTACATAAGAACAAAACACCTGGACCAGATGGCTTCACCACTGAATTTTGTTAAACATTTAGTGAAGACCTAATACCCATCCTCCTTAAAGTTTTCCAAAGAGTAGAAGAGGAGGGAATACTTCCAAACTCATTCTATGAGGCAAGCATCACTCGAATACCAAAACCAGGCAAAGACACCACAAAAAAAGAAAATTACAGACCAATATCCCTGATGAACAGAGATGCAAAAATACTAAAATACTAGCAAACTGAATTCAAAAATACATCAAAAAGATCATCCATCATGATCAAGTACGATTTATCCCAGGGATGCAAGCATGGTACAACATTCGAAAATCCATCAACATCATCCATCACATCAACAAAAAGGACAAAAACCAGAAGATCATCTCCATAGATGCTGAAAAAGTATTTGACAAAATTCAACATCTATTCATGATAAAAACTCTCAACAAAATGGGTATAGAGAGCAAGTACTTCAACATAATAAAGGCCATATATGACAAACCCACAGCCAACATTATACTTCACAGTGAAAAGCTGAAAGCTTTTCCTTTAAGATTGGGAACAAGACAAGGATGCGCACTCTCCCCAGTTCTATTCAACATAGTACTGGAGGTCCAAGCCATGGCAATCAGACAACACAAAGAAATAAAAGGCATCCAGATTGGCAAGGAAGAAGTTAAACTGTCCCTGTTTGCAGATGATATGATATTGTATGTAAAAAACCCTAAAGAATCCACTCCAAAACTAATAGATCTAATATCTGAATTCAGCAAAGTTGCAGGATACAAAATTAGTATGCAAAAATATGTGGCATTCATATACACTAACAATAAACTAACAGAAAGAGAAATCAGGAAAACAATTCTATGCACAATTGCATCAGAAAGAATAAAATACCTAGGAATAAACCTAACCAAGGAAGTGAAAGACCTATATTATTAAAACTACAAGACACTCATGAGAGAAATTAAAGAAGATACCAATAAATGGAAACTCATCCTGTGCTCATGGATAGGAAGAATTAATATTGTCAAAATGGCCATCCTGTCTAAAGTACTACAGATTCAGTGCAATTCCTATCAAAATACCAACAGTATTCTTCAACAAACTGGAACAAATAGTTCTGAAATTCATATGGAACCACAAAAGAACCCAAATAGCCAAAGCAATCCTGAGAAGGAAGAATAAAGCTGGGGGGATTATGCTCCCCAACTTCAAACTCCATTACAAAGCCACAGTAATCAAGACATTTTGGTACTGGCACAAGAACAGACCCATAGCCCAATGTAACAGACTAGAGAGCCCTGATATAAACCCAACCATATATGGTCAATTAATATATGATAAAGGAGCCATGGACATACAATGGAGAAATGACAGCCTATTCAATAGCTGGTATTGGCAAAACTGGACAGCTACATGCAAGAGAATGAAACTGGATTATTGTTTAACCCCATACACAAAAGTAAACTCAAAATGGATCAAAGACCTGAATGTAAGTCATGAAACCATAAAACTCTTAGAAGAAAACATAGGCAAAATCTCTTGAATATAAGCATGAGCAACTTCTTCCTGAATGCATCTCCTCGAGCAAGGGAAACAAAAGCAAAAATGAACACATGGGACTGCATCAAACTAAAAAGTTTCTGTATGGTGAAGGACAACATCAACAGAACAAAAAGGCCTCCTACAGTATGGGAGAATATATTTGTAAATGACATATCCAACAAGGGGTTAACACCCAAAATATATAAAGAACTCACACACCTCAACACCCAAAAAGCAAATAACCCGATTAAAAAATGGGCAGAGGATATGAAGAGACAGTTCTCCAAAGAGGAAATTCAGATGGCCAACAGACACATGAAAAGATGCTCCACATCACTAATCATCAGGGAAATGCAAATTAGAACCACAATGAGATATCACCTCACACCAGTAAGGATGGCCAGCAGAAAAAAGACTAAGAACAACAATGCTGGTGAGGATACGGAGAAAGGGGAACCCTGCTACACTGCTGGTGGGAATGTAAGCTAGTTCAACCATTGTGGAAAAGCAGTATGGAGGTTCCTCAAAAAACTAAAAATAGAAAACCATTTGACCTGGAAATCCAATTCCTTGGAATTTACCCAAAGAATACAACTTGTCAAATTCAAAAAAACATATGCACCCCTATGTTTATCACTGCACTATTTACAATAGCCAAGATATGGAAGCAACCTTAGTGTCCATCGGTAGATGAATGGATAAAGAAGGTGTGGTACATATGCACAATGGAATACTATTCAGCTATAAGAAAGAAACAAATCCTGCCATTTGCAATAACATGGACAGAGCTGCACGACATTATGCTCTGTGAAATAAGCCAGGCAGAGAAAGACAAATGCCAAATAATTTCCCTAATTTGTGGAGTATAACAACGAAGCAAAACTGAAGGAACAAAATAGCAGCAGACTCACAGACTCCAAGAAGGGACTAGTGGTTACCAAAGGGGAGGGATGTGGAAGGGCAGGTGGGGAGGGAGGGAGAAGGGGATTGATGGGTATTATGTTTAGTACACATGGTGTGGGGGATCACAGGGAAAACAGTATAGCACAGAGAAGGCAAATAGTGAATCTGTGGCATCTTACTACACTGACGAACAGTGACTGCATTGAGGTGTGGGTGGGGACTTGATAATATCGGTAAATATAGTAACCACATTGTTTTTTCATGTGAAACCTTCATAAGAGTGTATATCAATAATACCTTAATAAATTTTTTTTAAAAAATAAAAGAAATGTAGCATTTCAGTAAATGGAACTAAGAGATAGATGGGGAAGAATATTTGGGTGGAAGGCACCATGTGAGCAAAGAAAGGAGGATGGAAAATGCAGGCAGGTTTGGGGAATGTTCTTGTGTGGGGGGGTGGAGCAAAGGATGAGTGAAGTCTGGTATATAGCTGGCATAGGAATCTAAGGCTGGATAGCCAGGTGTAATGGTTAATTTTATGTGTTGGGCCATGGATACCCAGATACTTGGTCAAATATTATTCTGGGTGTTTCTGTGGAAGCGTTTTGGATGAAATTAATGTTTAAATCAGTGGAACTTGAGTAAAGCAGTTTGCCCTTCCCTAATGTGGCTGGGCCTCATCCAGTCACTTGAAGGCCTCCACAGAACAAGCCCCCAAGCAAGAGAGAATGCATCAGCAGCTGCCTTTAGACTTCTACAGCGTTGTCTCCTCCTGGTTCTGCAGGGGCAGCCTCCAGACTGGAATTGCTGCTCCGGTTGCCCCGGATCTCCAGCCTGCCAACCCACCCTGCAGGTATGGGACTTGCCATAATTGCCAATGTCATATAATAAACCTGTTTCTCTCTAAATATACATCCTATTAGTTCTGTTGCTTTAGAGCCAAGTTGGGGAGAGTCATAAAACTGGAGATCTGGAAGGGATCCTTAATTCCTTGCCCTCATTAGAACAACAGAAGAGGCAGAGGACCATGTTTCAGAGAGTTTCAGTGGCTTGTGATCCACACCACAGTAAATAGCAGAGATGTGGACCAGCTCCTAGACTGGAACTTCCTCCAATTTCTCTTCTCAGCAGCGCGCTATCCCCTCTGAGTCACACAAAGGATGCAGGTGCAGTTGGGGAGGGGACAGAGCTCTCCTGTGTGTTGCCCAACTGCATTCCCTGCTTTCCTTCAACAAACACAGCAGGCTATTGGCGTTGGCTCCAGTCAGCCAGTGGTGGCCGCCACGACACAGGCCCATCTGTCTCTGTCTTGTGCTGTCAAGCACCTTACAGGTAGGCTGTTCCCAAGAGCAGACCACAAGCCAAGTGGGGCAAGGAGATCCCATTCTTCTCAGCCTGGCCAGCCCTGGCTGCTTCCTCTCCTGGCATGATTGTAGGATTTCCTATTCTCCTCCCTGCTGCATTTCCCACCGAAAGGAACTTTTTTTCCTAGGTCAATTCAGCTGCTCTCTGATCCAGGCAAAGCTAAACAGAAAGAGAAAAATGAAAACTGTTTGGACTTATTTTGGCTTATTGTTCTCGTTACAGAGATACAAAATAATTACCTAATCGGCCACTCTGCCCCCATCTCTCAAGCCTGGGTGTTCAAGTGTTTTGCTTGCATTGTTAAAGGTTCCCATAATCACGTTCAAATTTCTATCTCCTTGATGGAAGACGGGTGTAGGCAGCACTGTGCTCTTGTACACTGACCACGCTGAATGAAAGGATGAAACCTCCCTGTGCTGTCCACCTACACTTCCAGCCTAGTTGTCTTCCTGGCTGCCAATTGTTTGCTCCAGTCAAACCAATCTCTTGATTGTTCCCTGAACTTAACCTCGTGTTTTTCCACCTAAAAACCTTTGCCCCACCACCTGTCCCGTGGAATGTCCTCCCCACTTCTTTCCACCTCACCAAATCAGATGCATTTCATCCTTATTCAACATCAACAGCCGGTTGGCATGGCGCCTGCACTTTCACATGCGTTATCTCATCCTGCAAGGCCCAGCATAAATTTCTTCTTATCTGCAATGCTTTCTGGGGCTATCCCAACTGGAAGTGACCACTTCCTCCTTTCTCTTACACTTATTGTGTATACTACTCATTTGGCACTTACTACATCCTAGTACTTTAGAAGTAATCATTCACTTGCTCATTCACTTTTTAAACAAGTATTTACTGAGTGACTATTATTTTATGGACACTGTGGTAGGTACTAGAGATACTGAGATAAAGAAGACACCCGGGTTGTCCCCACAAAATTCAGTCTAGTGGTGAAAACCCACATGTAAGGAGATGGTTGTCATGCCATATGATGAGGGTGGGTCCAAGGCAGCTTTTCGTGTGATCTCCAACCAGGCTGAGCATTGATGATAAGTAGAAGTCAGCCAGGTGAAGGTGGGGAGGGGTGTTGTGGAGCACAGAAGAACAGGGGCCCAGAGTGGAGGAGCAGCCCTGTGTGTGGAAAGAGATTGTAAGCAGCCCCTTCTTGCTGGAACAGAGATGTTACTATGGCATGGAATACACAAAGTATCATGGGAGGGCCTGGAACACCTGGCTTAGAAGCTTGAATTCATCTGGAGAGTTGTGGTGTGCCACTGAAGGTTTCAAACAAGAAAGAAACCCAAGTCTGGTTCAAGATCACTCTGGCTACAATGTCAAAAATGCATCAAATCAGGGAGAGATTTGAGGCAGGGAGGTGTAAGGAGACTGTGGCAGGAACGCAAGGCAAGAGGTAAGAGGGTGGTGATATCTACCCTAGGAATATGGAGACTAGATTTGAGAAATATACAGGATGTGAAATCCTATCCAAGTCACTGCTCTGGAGGGCCTCACAACTGAAAGTGTAGAATGTAAGTACAATGCAATGTAGGGAACCTACAGCAGAGATTGAAAAATGTTGTCCAGGGAGATACTGTCTGCTATGAGGCTGCCACTATCTAAAAAATACAAGACAGGCCATATATTAGTTCTTATCACCTAGATATTTATGCATATGTGCCATAGCTCTTATAGATTGCAGACTCATGAGGGTAAGGCCCCTGAAAAAGCTAGAACATGTCAGCTCTCCTGACAAGCCAAGTCTGCTGCTTTCCCTGTTAGAAAAAGATAGACTGAAAGCCAAGGAACCATGTTCTGTTGCAGGCAAGCCAGGTTTCTGCGGCAGGGGCAAGGCAGGGAGGAAGAACCAAGACAGGTTTCAGGCCACAAGACTGAAACCCAGAGCACGGAGCTGGAGCCAGGCAAGGTCAAGTTCACATCTTCACTCCACCACCATCTTGGCAGATAAAATTTTCTTAGTTACTTCTCCTATTTCTATAAAATGAGGATAATATTACCCACCTCTCTGGACTGCTCTCAGTATTATGTGAAATAATGAGTAGAAGTCTCCAGCACACATCTAGTATCTGGGGAGCACTCACTGATATTGACAGAGGTGAGTCTTCTCACCCACCCACTAGAGGTAGAGGTAGGGTCTTTTCTTGTCTAGTCCCTTCACTAATCTGTGAGGTCCCTGAGGGCAGAGACTATGTCTTGCTCATATTTTACCTTGATTTTCCACTGCAGGGCCTGGCACACAACAGATGTACAATTAATGTTTGTTGAATGAATTTATATGTTATCACTTAACAGTGTAACTTCAGAGCTCAGCAAAATTCTTTAATTTCAAATTCACTACCTAACCCTGAAAAAGCAAAGCCAGGATATAAATGTGACTAAGATCCAAGGGGCAGAGATTATTCTAATACAAAGTAGATCACTAGGTTCTCTGAAGCTTGATCCTGAATATATTTTCCTTTATTTCTCTTCTCTCCCCTTCTCTCCTCTGCTTTTCATGCCTCTTCTCATCACTTTCTACACCTTGGTCCAAGGCAATCTCACTCACTCACATGACTTAAATCTATATGCTGGTGAATTTCCAGATGTATGTCTCCAGCCCCTGACCTCTCTTCTGAGCTCAAAAGCAATATATCCAACTGCCTACTGGACACCTCTATTTGCAGTTATATGTCTAAAAGTGCACCTCAGACATTTCCACCTAAATCCGTTCTTGCTACAGTATGGCTGTCCTCACTGGGTGACACCAACATCCATTCAGATGTCCAAGCCATTAATCTGGGAGTAATCTTTCACACGTCTCTCTCCCTTAGTCTCCACATCCATCAAAATGCCAGACCCTCCAAAACAGACCTAGGATGGCTCCCCTGCTCACCAGTCCTGCTGTCCACACCATTACTCACATGCAGATGGTACAGTCCCTTCCTGTGAGCCATGCTGGATCTCTTACTCCTGTTTTTAGCAACCAGAGGAGAATTTAAAATCACATATCAGACCACATTACTTATCTGTTTAAAAGCCTCTAATGGCTTCTACTACACTTGGGAACATCTTCAAAATGCTCACCGTGACCTCACAGTCCTCCATGATTGGACCTCCCACTTCCCTCTCACTCTGTGATTTCAGACCCAGCTTCCTCACTGGTCTCCTTTCAGTTCTTCAAACTCCCCAGACTTCTCTAGCCTTGTGGGCTTCCTATCTACTGTTTTTCACTCTTGGCCTAGGTAACTGACAACTCCCACTGATCCAGCACATGTCAATTTAAATATTCATTCCTCAGAGGGTCTTTCTCAGTCTCCTCATCTAGACTAGAGCTGCCTTTAAAGCACACATCATAACTCTTTAATCCCTTATTTCCCTTGCAGCATTTACCACTACTTGCAAATGTATACTTATTTGTGTGACTAATTGTTTGACACCCATCCCCTCACAACATGTGCATGTACACACATGCACACACACACACAATGTCATCCTCTGCTGCATCTCTGCAGTCCAGCAAAGGGCTTGTTGCATAGAACACAGTAAAATTTAGTTGAATGAATATAGTAAAAGCTGTCAGAGAAAAACCAGGGGCTGGGAGAGCTCATAGGAGGGATGACCTCTGAATGGTGGTGCAGAGAAGGCTTCAAAGAAGAGGAAGTATTTGATGGGAGCTTTGAAAAATGGGTAGGATGGAAACTTTCACTGTGAGTGAGACTGAAGGAGTGGGTGGAGGGAGGGGCTTTTCAAGTGGATGGACCGCCTGGTTGGAGAAACCCAGGTGGTGTCTGAAAAATGATGAGTAACCAGGATGTCTGGAATATAGGGCTTGGCAGGAGAGAAGGACCAGAAAGGGTGTGACAAGAGCTGGCTTCAGGACCTATGGATGTCAATGGATGGCCAGGAGTCTTTCCCTGGACAAGATGGCCCTTCTTTTCCTAGGATGCTGGTACCTGCAATATTTCACAAACATTTGTTTCTCTTAATTAGCTCTCACTTAGGAGTTCGGGGCCATAGGGCCTAACACCTTCCAGCCCCTGCTGCTTCCTGCCCTACCCTGGCCCTAGACACCTGGCTGGTAGGCTTCAGCCAGTTCCTATTTGCAGTGGAATGGAATGTTACGTATTCTGTGATGTTAATTGTTTAATCTAGTTCCACACTGGGAAACTTGGGACTTTGGACAATTTATAGAGAAAAAAATTGAGACAGAATTCAAATAATTCCTCCATAGGCATTTGACTCGTATTTGAATCATGTCCACGTGTGGACCTTCTTGACTCACCACTGAAGGGTCTAAAAGAATTCTTTCAGCTACACACGTGACTTTCTGAGCTAGTTGAAAATACATGCATGGCTCCTCTGTCCACTAGATTAGGTTTTAAAGGAACATTTATTAAGTGCTTTACCATTCACCCTGATAGGTGCTTTCCATGGGTTACTTCATTCAGTCCTCACACTCACCCCATTAGGGAAGCACTAAAGTTTATCTTCTAGATAAGAAAACCAAGCTCAGCAGTATTAAGTCACTTGTCAAAAGTTACCCAGCTTGTAGGCGTGAAGTCTGCATTTGCATTGAGGTCTATCTGGACTAAATCCTGTTCTCTTAACTGGTACACTATGAGGCTTTTCAAAGACAAGGCACATTGACTAGGTTTGGAGGAACCATCAAGATTACTTTGTGAAGAACTTTTTTGCTTTAAAATAATTACAGATTCACAGGAAGCTGCAAAACGTGTGCCCTTGCATAACTAACTGTAGGACACCACCAAAGCCAGCCAATCGACATTGGAACAACCCAGAGTGCCCTCAGATTTGACTAGCTTTACCATTAGGTTTCTCTTTGAAGTTGAATGGAGTTTTCCACGGAAAAAAACAAATCAAAAGAAATTAAAAAAAACACAAAAAAACCCAACTTTCTGAAAGGTCCTAGGGAGCTCCTTTCCTCTGTGACACCTGAATGCTCACTGGGGTCCTGGGCTTCCTGAACCAGCAGTACTGAGGAGGGGATGAATAAACATACACAGGAAGATCCATTTCTGCTCTACAGGCCTGAGGAGGTGTTACAGTGCCCAGGGACCTCACTGAGTCTGTGCTGCTTTAAAACGGGAAGGACTTCTAACAGGGGCTAAGGGACCCTGGGGAGCCTGCCTGAGACTGGTTGTTTGGAGGCCTCTAAAGCCCTTGGGGCTACCTAAGACCTGGCTCAGCCAAAATGCCTCTTTGCCCCTATTGTCTGTCTCCTGGCAGCTGATGATAAGTGATAAGCCTGAGAGATAAAACAGGTTTGAGGCTGTGAACCTGCCTGAATCACTGGCAGCCACCCAGCCCATTTTTATCTGGAAAAACTCCCCCCAGGATGGCCCGAACACTGTTTGGGAACCTGACGGAGGGAACAATGGCTGGAAGTGGAGGCCCAGGCTTGGGCGTTAGGACCCTGCCACCCACACTCCTTTGCACTGTTTTTCCTGGCGAACACAGAGATTTGCTCTCATTCAGGCAGACTGTGGGAAGAGGTGCAAATGAGGTTTGGAAATTCAAAGGAAGTAGTATGATGACAAAGGAAGTGATAGGAGATTGTTTTCCAAGCTTTAGAGAGTTCATTATACATGATTATGAGAACTGCCACCCTGGATATATAACGACTACCGTGCTGGTAACTATGATAGCGTCTTGCCCACCCAGTCAAGTGTTGATGCCACCTGGGAGTTAATTTCCTTACCAGACTGTTTCACTTCTGAATTTTAGAGACCCTGGAACAAAAGAGAAGTCAGACCTTACTACGTTATGCAGGCAAACGTGAATCCTCCTTTGGTGGGGCCGCAAGGGTGGTCAGGCTCTGGGCCCTGCTCCTGCCTCCCGGTAAAGCAGTTACGGGTCTTTAACCCTATGACAGTAAGAAATCAGGTTAGACTGACACGGTTTGTTCTTAGGGACTCACACTGGTTTCTAGAGATGACTGATTGTTTTGCCAAATGCTCAAAAGCTCTCTGCTATGGTTGTATTCCATCCAAATTCCTATGTTAAAGTCCTAGCCCTCTGTGACTTAGCATGTGACCTTATTTGCACATAAGGTTGTAGCAGATATAATTAGTTAAAATAAGGTCATATAGAGTAGCGTGGGCCCCTTATCCAACCCAATCCAACTTTTATAAGGACTTTTCCTTATAAAAAGGGTAGATCCAGACACAGACACACTTAGAGGGAGACCATGTGAAGCTGAAGGCAGAGACTGGGTGATGCTTCTCAAGGAAACACTGGGGAGGGCCAGCCAGCCACCAGCAGCCAGGAGAGGAGGGCATACTCTCTCTCAGAAATCTCAGAAGGAACCATCCCTGCTGACGCCTTGATCTCAGCCTCTAGAACCGTGAGACAATAAGTTTTGGTCACTTAAGCCACCCAGTTTCCGGTACTTGTTACAGCAGCCTTAGCGCACTAACATACTCTCTTCAAAATTTTGTTTCTGAATCTTTATCAGAATTTAGTTCTAGGTCACTGGTTGATGCCTTGTAAAAACCACTTTCTTTCCACTTTTAATATTGGAATGGATCGTAACCATATGTATCATCTTGACACATCTATTCTCAATAATGCCTACCAGCAAAAACAACAAAACCAAAAATCCCATCAAATGTCTGATAGTGATTATGCTTAAATTAGAGCCAGGGGCTTCTCTGTGAAAAACAAAAGAAAACAGAACACCAGAACTAAAACCTAGCTGTACCCTATACAGGAGCTGTTCCCTACAGTTTCTTAGTCCACATGGATGAGGAAAGTGATGGTGGCTAAATAGTGCTGTGCTCTCTGCAGGCACAGTATCCATGCACTGGCCATTAATAGCTCCTTTTCCTTGTATCTCAGATGCACAGAAAAGGGACAGTCACACTACACAGCCCAAGGAACAACGACTGTTGGCAAACTGATGCCCTAAGAAAATGACAGACGCTGCATAAATATGATTCACAGCCCTGTTGATGAGGGGGTCCTTTCCCTGCCTCCAGCCCAACCGAGACAACCGGGACAGATGGGCTCCAGTGTACCTCAAAGAAATCCCCATGACCCACAGGTCCCTGGGACACATGTGTCCCTGGCCATGGGGTCCTGGCACTTTTGCCCCAGGTCCAAACCCTACTTGCTCTGGAGTACTGGTTATTGTACACATAGACCACTTAATCTTGAGGGTTGCATCTCAGAAAACCTAGTCTGGCTTCTCCTGTCTGGAGGTCCTCTCGGGCCTCCTCTTGGAGTAGGTCAGCCTCAGACAGTTGACTACAAGGGTCATCAGAGGGGAGGGAAGACCATTCCCCTTCCTCCTGTTTCCCAGCATTCCCTCACGCCTATCACACAGCCTGGGCTGGTCTTTGCAGGATCCTGTGCTTTGCCTGCCCGAAGGTGAATGGCTTTGTTACAGGTGGGAGGAGAGAGAGGTACAAGAGTGTCAGGAGCGAGTGTGGGAGCTTTGCCAAGAGGCTGGGCCTGTACATGCCTCCAAGAGGTACCAGGTTTAGAAGATCAGAGCTGGGCCTTTTGAGGAACCATCCAGAACTCTCCTTCCCTGAACTGGGAAATCTCCTATCCTTACTGCAGCTGCGCTGACCCAGCTTGTCTGCAGCCTGACCCTCAGCTGACCTAATTTCTAAAGAGTGCCTGAGGCAGAAGATGGGAAGAAGTTGTGAGGCAGGGAGGGCCCAGGAGTTGCCTGAGGACCCCAGAAGCCGGGGTTCACCCAAGCGGAGAAATGACCTCCACCAAAGGATCCTGCAAAGCACAGGATCCTGCAAAGACCAACCCAGGCTGTGTGATAGGCATGAGGGAATGCTGGGAAATAGGAGGAAGGGGAACGGTCTTCCCTCTGCTCTGATGACCCTCGCAGCCAACTGCCTGAGGCTGACCTACTCCAAGAGGAGGCCCAAGGTCTTCCAGATTCTCCAGAAGGGGACACTGATAAATGTTTCTCTTGCTAGTATTGACTGGCTTTCCTGGCTCAGCTCAGCTGACTTGTTATGCCAGCAAAGTCTGTTTCTTTAAACTGTCTTGTGAGAAATCCCAGGATGATAGGAGAAGGGAAGAAAACCCTGTCTTGCCAAAGAAGTGGAGCAGGAAAGACAATTGGCAGCCCAGCGGCACACTGAGCAGAGAAGAGTGATACTGTGGAACTGGGGTGGACACACCCTCGCAGCACCCCAGCGGCTGCAGCTGGGCCTTCCCAGCAGGGGAACAAAGAGTTAAGGAATTGCATTTGGACAAGCACTGGAGCCTGAAACTCAAGCTCCCGAGGTCTCTTTCAGAGTCCAGGACCAGTGAAGTGTCTATTGTCAACAAATGCCACCCCTGGACCAATAGCAAGTCAGAGTATGGTTCTAAGATAGGGGCCTCTGGATGTCACCAGGCAACAGGCACAAAGAAGGCTAGATCAACTGCCCAGCAGAGGATTACACCATCCCACCCCACCCCCACCCCCACCCCTGCAGCTCCCACTCCAGCGCAGCCAGGTGGGAGAGCCCCTGGGCCCCAGGTTCCCCTGCAATCACATTACTTTCAGCCTCAGGATTTGGGGTTGGGAGAAGGAGGAGGTGTACAAAAGGCTTTATTTGGGAAGTTCGGTACCATTTAGTTTATTGAAAAGCTGGGATGATGGCAAAGGTGAACATTTTCAAGTAAAAAGGAAATGCTGCAAATGACAGCAAGACCCACATGCCTTGCCCCTGTTCATGTTCTTACAGGTCAAGAGATGGGCACAACTCTAGGATCTCTCACCCCTGAGCTCAGGCTTTCCCTGGGGGATGCTCGTTGGGAGGCATCTGACAAATTTACCAAATTAGTCTCCAGGAGAAAGTAAGATAAAACCTAAAGATGCTTGTCTCTCATTCCTACAAAGTATACTACCTTCATGTCACAGAGCCAGAGAAGGGCGGGTCATCACCCATGCAAAGTTTTCTTATCTCAAATTAATGGAAAGTTAAAGAAACATTTTTATTTCATCAGGTACTTTATTCATTCAACATTTAGAATCATGACAGGCTGAGCTAGGTGCTGGGGTTGCAAAGATGAACTGGTCATTTTTCCCCTGTGTTGTGACCTTCCCCCAAAGATTTGCCATTTTATCCACTCTATATGCTGAAGGCTCTCAAGTCCATATTCCCAGCCCAGCCCATACCTCCCTCTCCTAAGCACCAGCCGAATACATAACATAGTTTTCTAGATCTTTCCTCATGGGTTTTCCCCAGGGCCACTGAAGCAACATACTCCAAGCTCAAGACTTCATATCTCTGTCTTTGTCCTAGTGAATGATACTACCCTTGCCATTAGGTTGAATTGTGTCCTCTCTAAATTCATGTATTGAAATCCCAATCCTCAGGACCTCGTAATTTGCAAATAGGGTTGTCACAGATGTAATTGGTCAGGGTGAGGCCATACTGGAGTAGAGTGGGCATATTCCAATATGACTGATGTCCTACAAAAAAATTTGGACACTGACACAGACACAGGAAGAACACCAGGTGAATGGATTCAGGGAGCAGACAGTCACCCCGAGCCAAGGAGCACCCAAGGTTACCAGAAACTAGGAGAGATGACTGGAACCCATCCTCCACAGAGACTTCAGACTATGCATGGCACTGCAAACACTTTGATTTCAGACTTCTGGCCTCCAGAACTGTGAGACAATAAACGTCTATTGTTCTAAGCCACCCAGTTCATGATACTTTATTCTGGCAACTCTAGGAAACTACCACACCTCCATTAAACATTGTCTAAGAAAGGAGCCTACAAGCTTCCATTGACTCCTCCCCTCCATTTCCACCTCCACCCTGTTTGTAAACCACCAAATTCTGTCCATTCCCTCTATGAAACACTTCTGTCCACAACCCACTTGTCTTCATTCCAGCTGCTACCCACTTAGAGCAGGCCACCGTTATTTCACCAGAATCTTCTCTAACAGCTGTCCCTATCTCAGTAACATCTCTGGCCTTATCTGTTGCTCAAATTGCAGCCAGAGCCATCTTTCAACATGCAAATCTGAGATGCCACTTCCCTGCTTAATTGCCTTCAGACACACTTCCTTAGGATAAAGGTTAGTCTTCCTAAAGGGCTCAAACAGCTCAGGGTAACACGCCCCCTGGTCTCTTTCCTATCCATCTCTTGCCAGCCTCGTGCCATGTTATTCTCCAGAATACTGAGCTTTTTCTCCTTAAATGTACCAGGTTCTATCTGGTCACCAACATTTATATATGAGTATATATATTCCCACCATTTGCTCTTTCATTACTAGAAAAGGTCATTGAGGTTTATATATAAAAATTTTAAAAAAGACTTTGTCTGGAACACATTGCCCCACTCCCTTCATCTATAGGACTTGTACTTACCAAATTGCATTATAATTGCTTCTGTATCTGTTAGTGTCCCACCCAGACGGGAAGCTCCCACAAGGGAGTAATAGTAATCCCACCTATCTTGTTCACGGGTGCATTTGCAGGGCCGGGAATGGTACTTGCGACCCAGTAGGTGACCAACTATCAGATGTTTATTGACTGACAGACTGAAACACAATTCCTCCATACAAAGAGCTCAGTCCACAGGCGAGTCAGTAGTGTGAACAATGAAGTCCAGCAACACAGAAATAGGACTCAGTTTGACTCAGCTTGAGGCAGTGTGGGGCACAGAGGCAATGACATTTCAGTTGGGCCTTAAAAGATGAGTAAGAATCGGCCAGCATAGAAGGGAGGCAGGTGAGGAAACTCATCTGAAGCAGAGAAGATGCCATGGATGAAGGAGGAAGGTGTGTTTGGGAAATGGTGGGAATGACTGCTGTGCCCAGACCATGGTGTGTAGAAATCCAGCTGCTGCGGGCTGGGGTCACACTGTGACTCCTCTAAGGAACTGATTTTTGTACATAAACCTCAGTGACCTTTCCTAGTCATGAAAGAGCAAAGAAGCAAGTTTGTGATCCCTTTTCAGAGTCGGCGAAGAGGAGACACAGGGTCCAGAAGCACTGCTCTGCTGCCCAGGGTGTTCCCTGGAAATCCTGGTTCCCCTTGCTGCTGGGGTGAGGACTTATTACCTCTCCGGGGCCACCAGGCCAGCACAGACCTCTGCTGAGACTGCATGTCTAGAGGAAAACAGCTGGGACCACACTCGCATCCTACCCTCACTCCCCACTACCAAACACACCCCACAAAACACAAACCCTGACAATTCTCAAGAGCACACAAGCTGCTGGAGCGGTGGTCTGATTCCCTTCACATGTCCTCCGGCAGGGAGGTCTTCTCCAGTCACCCTCCACCATTCTGAAATCTCTCCAGCTCTAACTAAATTTCATTCCCTCATGTTATTCTGTTCAGACATAAAGACTAATTTGTCTATATCCCCTGCATTGCATCATTACCGATACTTGAAGGGAAGAATTAACCACCTATCTGCCTTCTCTTCTCTAAAGAAAACAAATCTGATTTCTTAACCGTTTTCTTGTTGAATCCATTCTCTTTCCCCCAGCCTTAACTCCTTAAGGCCATTTCAATCTCCCTTTCTCTCTCCCATTCCCTGAATCCTTTGGCCCATATTATGGACTAGAACTGCACTGAAGAAGACTGATAAAACTAAGACAGTCTGTCCTAAGATAGGTGGGGGGGGGTTCCATGACAGACCAAGAAGAGCTGTCCCTTCCATACAGAAATGTCTCCGCAGTCCAACACAGTTCAAGGCCAATCCAGGAAGCCAATGTCAACATATTGGTTGGAGGAAAGAGAGAACATCATCCCTCAGAAGACCCATCAGTCTTGTGGAGTGACCATTGATTTCAAAAGCCCCAGAGGAGGGAGGCATGGCCACCCAGAGGATCGCCTTGCACAGTGTGAAGCCTGAGAAGGACTGTGCAGGGTACGGGGGGGCCTGCCTCCACCCACCACCCACTGCCCACCACCCACCGCCCTTGGACTGTAGCCTGGAGCTAGCACTGTGGTCAGAACCTGGCTGGGGGAGTCTAAGCACAGATGCATGCACAGCTTAAGCCCAAGAAGGCCCCCAAGGGATGCAGGTAGCCGACAGCCATGAGGTAATAGTTTGTCTACAGGAGTGAGAGTACCCAAATCAGAATGGTGATACTGTTCAGGCAGCTCACTCTCACACGAAAGAAATAGTGTGCCAGCCCTCAGAAGCAACTGGACTGCCAGACCGCTTTCTTGGAATGGGGAAAGGACACATCTGGTTGACCCCATTCCTGGGGTAGAGGGTCAGAGACAACTGCTGAGGACCAGGGCATCCCAGCTAGAAAGTACTGCTGGTTCTACCTGGCCCCAAGCACCAGAGAGACACTTAGGAAATGTTAAGTAAGTCATTCTAAAGTGTGTTTGTGTGTGTGTACATGTGGGTTGGGGTGGAGGGTCCTCCATAGGTGTGTGGGGCCTGGGCAGGGGCCCTTTCCTCTGGGTGTGAGAAATGCAGGTTGGAGTGACTTCAAACCACTGATCCTGACCGCTATAAAATATTCGTAATCATACAAAACTCCTTTTTTTATAAGAAACCTAAAACTTTCATTTTAGATCTTAGAGCTGTAAACGTGGGCCGACCAGCATGGCCCCATTCTTGCTTGTCCTATAAATGTTCTGTTCCTGACCTGCATCTGCTTTTGACAAACTTGCCATCTCCCTGGGGCCTCCCTCCTTCACTCTCTGACCTTCCTTTTTCTTCTTCAGTCTGCTGTGCGTGAGACAGTCCCGTAAGTTGGAACCTCGGCACTACCACTTTCTGGTAGTACAGGGCTGGGACAGGCAGCATAAAGGGCAGAATTTGTTAAGCAAGCCAGAGTCAGGCAGAGGCAGGGCAGGACCTGGAAGGACAATTGAAGATTAAGGCTTTTTGTGTGTCCATTTCCAGCCCTAGGCAGTGAGCTACTTCAAGGGGGGGACAATGCCTTCTATATTTTCTTACCCCTTCATGCCTTGAACTATGCCTATCACCATGTGAGTATGCTGAACAAATGAAAGGATAAGAAGAATGACTGAAAGGCCCTGCCTTTACCTGTTGAGATTGGCTCAGAATTTGGACAAACTTGACCCTGTAGTTAGAACCATCAGAAAGGAGTAGAGAAAGCAGTAAGAGGAAGTAGATCTGAGGTTAAACGTCCCCTTCTCCCACACCCCAGGAGACTTGCACTGTGAGTTCTAGTCCTTCAATACTTGTGATTTGATGCTGCCCACTGCCACCACCTTAAGCCCCCAATAGCAACAGTGATGCCCAGGGACAACTGTGCCTCCCAGCAGGGACACAGGAATCCCTTGGGTTCCCTTTAAACCCATCACTGTCACAGTGAGCCACCTCTGAATTGTGAAATATCCAGTGGGTTGCTCTTACTCTTTGAAATGGTTCCCAAGTGAGCCTCCTACCAGCAACTGTAAATTCAGGTGCCATGCTGAATCACTCCTGGGATCTAGCCATCGCTATTTGCAGTCACCCAAGCACCCTGGTTTCAAATAATTAACAGCTCTTGCAGAATGCTTACCTTTGCAAAATACCGCATGCTCATTTGAGCATAAAGAGACTCCTGATAGGAATATCAAAATCGCCTTTGAATGCTAGATAATTTATGGGTATGTTCATAACCTTCACTAAGCTCTAGGTGACAGCCTGGCATGCAATTAACAAAACAAAACAAAACCTGGCCTCCGATCTGTTAAAAACCATAAGCCAATCTCACAGATGGCGACTCTTGGAGCCTTTCAGCTAAGAGTGGTCATGTGAAAGGGAGTGTCATTGGAGAGGAGGCCCAGGATATATGAAGGCAGCTGCTGCCAGCTGTACTGGGGAAACAAGATTTAAAACCCAGGGCCGGGATTGGGCTAGAGAGTATCAAACCCTGTAGCTGGGTGTGGAGGTGGCGAATACCACATTCTGTGAAGGCAGTTTCCCCTTGTTATAGGACTCCTGCTATTGCTCTGTCTCTCTCCTACCTGCACCCCAGTTCAGTGATGCCAGCAGGCAGCCCTCAAGACAAACTGGCTATAGTGTATTGCCATATAGGAGGACTTTGGCCAATGATCAGCATTACTTTCGTATCAAAATTCCAGACAGAATTCAAATGCTCATAGTCCCTTCCATGTTCATCCAGGCCTCCTTTTACATGAAGAAACTTCTGTATGCCACCTCTCTCCCCCCAAGATAACAAGACTCCTTTGAATTACTACTAATAATAACAGCTAATATGACAGGTAGTATGTTTAGTACACATGGTGTGGGGGATCACGGGGAGAACAGTGTAGCACAGAGAAGGCACATAGCGGATCTGTGGCATCTTATTCCACTGATGGACAGTGACTGCATTGGGGTATGGGTGGGGACTTGATAATATAGGTAAATGTAGTAACCACAGTTTTTTCATGTGAAACCTTCATAAGAGTGTATATCAATAATACCTTAATAAAAAAATTTTTAAAAAGCTAATATTAAGACTCATGTCTTTAATGAGTGTTAGAAACTATAGTAACTTGAAACTGCACAATATTTCTGTTATAACTTAATATATTCCTAGTTCTGTTATGGGTACTTTACATACACTTGTCACTTATTCAATCTTTATAGTAAGTCTGTAAATTAAAAAGAAAGCATTCAGTCTTTTGCCGTTAAGTATGATGTTAGTTGTGAGTTTTTCATAGACATCCTTTACTAAGTGAGGAAGTTCTCTTCTATTCCTAGTTTAAGTGTTTTAATTATGGAGAGGTGCTGAATTTGTCAGATGGCTTTTCTGAACCTGTTAAGATGATCATGTGGTTTTTTTCCTTTATTCATACTGATTGATTTTCAAATGTTAAACCAACCTTGTATTCCTGGGATAAATCCCACTTGGTCATGGTGTACAGTCCTTTTTTATATGCTTTTTAGATTTGGCTTACTAGTATTTTGTTGAGAACTTGGTTCTTTTGTTCTTGACTTTGCTGCTTCTGTCTGGCCTGTGTATCCTTCCTTGTCTGATGTGTCCTCATCATCAGAATGGTAAGAATCCAAGGCCTGAGATCATAGCTGATTAAGAAGCCAGCCAGCCTGGCAATTGGCTGAAGTGCCACTTTTAGGAGGTACTAGAATAAGTCCAAACACAATAACAGTTAACTCAGATTTCTATGGACTACTTCTTATATCAGTGGTTCCCAAACTGTAATGTTCAAAAGAATTATCTGCAGTGCTTGTTAAAACAGTCTTGGGTCCGACTGTTTCTGAGTCAGTGGGCCTGGGGTAAGGCTAAAGATTTGCATTTCTAACAAACTGACTGGTGATACTGATGTGGCTGGTTCATGGATCACACTTTTAGTAGAAAGCTCTTATGTGACTGCCTAAATGTAATTGCTCAATCTCCCTCTGAAATACATGGAACCTTCCAAAAGAAATAAAAAACACCCTCCCATACCTCAAAGTAGCAACACCATCATCAAGGAGCACCTCCATATTCCATATCTTCATTTCTAAATACCATTCTTTAATACAAAGTAGCAAGGATCCTTAAAGAAATAGGTACTCCAGGGCTGGGACAGAGAAGATACAAGATGACATTGGACTATCCTGTAGTGCAGAGAAAGTGAGAAAGAGAAAAAAGAAGGGGGGAATGGAAACATACCAAAAGAATAAAGCAGATACCCATGAGTTCATACTGATATAAATAAGTCAATGAATAAATAATAAGGAGGAAGGATAAACCTCCTACAGAAGAACCCAACTGCTCTATGTAGATAGGTTCCCTTCCAGGAGTTGGAACTTAACTTCTCTCCACTTGAATATGGGCTAAACTTAACCAACTTCCAGAGAATATAACAGGAGGTAAAAAGTAACTTTATAGTGGCGAAACCTAGCAGGTATCACCTTGACCAAGTGATCAAGATCACATTATCAGTGATAAGCTGTAGTGGTAGCATGTACCACAGTAAGATGCCATGAGAAGGGCACCTCACCTCTGTGATAGTCCTTCCCAAGTTTGATCATGAGAAAACATTAGACAAACTCAATCTGAAGACACAGACTGGGACAAACACATGCAGATTAAATAGTTGGGAAGGACTTATTTCCAGAATATATAAAGACCTCCCAAACTCAATAAGAAGAAAACAACCCACACATTTACAGAAAACATATTAGTGGTTGCCTGGGAAGAGGAGGATGAGGGTAGTGGAAGGGGCAAGAGGGAGCAATTACTAAGTGGTATGAGAAAACTTTGGGGAGGATGGATATATTTGCTTTCTTGATTATCATGATGACTTAACAGGTATATACCTATGTCAAAACTTATCAAATGGTATACTTCTGATAGGCGTACTGTCACTGTCTCACTGGCTAGATGCAATTGACCATAACCCTTTCTCCATATACCACATTACTGGGAAGGCAAAGCAACCAGCATTTATTGGGTAGTTATTATGTTCCTGGAATTTCCTCACAAAAATCTCAGGTAATCCTCACAGCAACTCAAAGAAAGATAATAATATTGCTGTCTTCCAGATTGAAATATGGGCTAGGCAGTTATGTAAATGGCCTGTTGACAGCTAGTCAATGATGAAGAAGGGATTCAAAAGCAGTTCACTGGACCCTTTTCAGATGGCAGGAAGGGGCATGGAAGGGAATGGATGAGAACCTGTATAGCTATATTATTGTAAATTACCTCAGTGACAAGTATCCAGTTATGAATGAGAGAAATATCAATGAATCACAAGAATTCAAATAAATTAAAAGATTGTTTAACATATAGCAATGCTCTGTCATGAAAATAAGATGGCCTTTTTTTACAGTGTTTTTATTGTATTTTTTATTGAAATTGCTCTATTTACACCCCATTAAATGAATATGGAATCAATATTAAAGAGCAAAGTAGACCTGACTGGGGCAGCCACATGACCCCATCTGGCCCCAGATCTCATCCAAGTATTGGTTAAGAAGAAAGAAAGGCAAAGTTAAGCCATTGAGGGAGCTTTTGTTGCATGTGGTAGTCCTGCTCTAGCTTAGGCTTCTGCCTGCCTGGTTTTCTGAAATCTTCCTTCTGGATTCCCCAGTCTGGTGTCCCATCTGTTGGGATAGCCATTACTTCTGGAATCACTGATGCTACCATTTTCCTAAACCACACCTAGGATTGCTGCAGCCAGAGACAGTGTGCTTGACCATTTGTGAAGTGTCTCTTGAAGGCACTCTTAAGTAGGTCAATATCAAGCCCAGATTCTCTGGATATCTCTGGCCAATCATATCTTGTGGGCAAGTACTGAGATTCACAACTTCCACATCACAGACTTGGTTCATTCTCTCATATGCCTCCTGAGTTGTCAGCAATCTTTACTGATCTCCCAGCCTCTAGCTAGAGTGATCTTTCTAAACGCACATTTGATCATGCCACTTTCCCACTCCCAGACCTTCACTGGTGCTTTACCACCCATGGGCTTGTGCCCAAGCTCTTTGCTTATATACAAGCATCTTCATGATCGCCTTAGCCTATCATTCCATCTTTACTCCTTAACATCTCACCCAGCACAGTCTCTGGTCTTGCCACACCAACCTCCTACCATTCCAGGAACAAGCCTGATCTTATCAGGCCCTGTTCTTCTGCCTGAAAGACCCTTTCTCTCCCTTTCTTTTGGCAAGCTCCTACTCAACTTTTCGTGTGTAACTCAGAGGCCACCTTCTCTACAGTGACCTCTTGACACTTCCAGGAGTTTCCTTTTCCATGCTGACTGAGCAGTTTGTTTCCACTGCATATAGTCCCAAGCAAAGTTCTGTTTCCATGTCTGGCCCCTCCTATAGACGGTGAACTCCTCAAGATAGAACTATTGGATCCATCTTTGTGTAACCTTGGTGCTGGCTGTCTCCTTGTCCTGAATCCACCGGCGGAATCCACTTGTGCTGTCTGTGTTCACAGAAGGCCCACCTGGGTGCCCAACTCAGTAGCTCTGGAGGACCTCTGATCCTTTCTCGAGCAATGCAGATTGTGTGGGAGCAGTGAGGGTGACTCACAGGACACACCCACCATGAACAACTGAAACCTGCTAATCTGACATCCTCCCATGAAATTCCTCCCTCGACCATGCTACAACCAGGGGCTTTTCTCTCTTCCCCTCCCCCAAAGAGTACCTATTGTATTGGCTCTGTTCTCTTCTAGTTTTATGTATGCATATATGAATGTTGCTATTTATAAGACTTGGCTTTTAAAATGCGAACAGAACATAAGAGTGTAAAATAAAAGTACATTATCTCTTTTACACCCACTTCCACTCCCCAGAAGTGACTGCTTTGAAATTTTGAATTTTGAATTTTTCTGGTGGTTACCACCATAACCTTAATTTCCAACGACTTAGATCTTTATTTCATGATTTATCTATCTTAGACAGTATCTACTGACTCCTCAACACAAAATATGGTGAAATTAACACATCTAATTCACCCCCCACTTCCTTTTTTCCATTCCTCTCTCTTCCCTTAGTCCTTGTGGTAGTCTTAATTTGTGTCCTTCTGATGATTATCATTAAATAATATACTTAAATTTCTATATCTTGATCCATAAAATTTATGCACATTTATACACTTGTTTTCTATTAAGTTCACCTACATTGCCACCTACTCCTCCCCTTATATCTCATTTTTGTTGATGAACCATATTTTAATACGTCAAAATATTCATAACATTTGTATGTTGTACTGCAATAATTGAGTTTGCTTGGTCTATGGGTTGATTTTAAAAATAGAAAGCCAATAAATAGAATTCAGATATTACTAGAAAACTATTATTCACTGTAGAAGCAAGTGGTGTGGCCAGGTTATAAGAGAGGAAAACAGAAAATGGCTTTTTATTGACATGAGAAACACTAGCAGGTCCTGGGAAATCTTTTAACTATATATCTTTAATCACTTTCAAAGTACCAGTAATTGGTCTGTTAAAGTATCCCTCTTTTTCTTAGGTCAGTGTTAGTAACGCTTATTGTGTGAGGAAGTCATTTTTCCCTCTAAATTCTTGAATTTATGGCCTTGGGGCTGAGTCTCCCTTTTTGTTTTCTCTCTTTGATTACTCATTCAGAGTTTTGGAGGGTTTAACTATCTTAAGGAACTAGCTTTCAGATTTATTTACACTTTCAAGTAAATGTTACTTTTCAATACATTTTAATAAATCAATAAATTAACTTTTAATTAGCTAATATTTAATTAAACTTAGCTTTTATTTTTATAAATCTCCTCTTCCTAGTTTCCTTTGGTTTATTGTTATCTCACTAGTTCCTTAAGTTCCTTAAGACAAGTCCTTAATTCTCTTACTTTTTACTCTTTCTGCTCCAATTGTAAGAACACCATAGGTCAAAAATTTTCATCCGAGGACAGCCTTTGTTGGGTCATTGTTTTTTGGTTCTGTGTTTCTCCTCTTTAGTGCTCTTCAACAATAAAAATCTCCCTTTTGATTTCCTCATTGAGTAAAAGACGACCTGTCTTAATTCCTATGTGATGATTTTTCTTCAGACCTTTTCATAATTTATTTTTTAATTTATTAGATTATGATCATAAATTTTACTTGGTTCTATGTCAATCATATCTCAATAAAAGAAAAGAAATTTTGCCTGTAAAATTGCTACTTAAAAAGTCTTTAAAGTTTTCTTTTGGGACCTATCAAGTGACTAGTCTGCTTGCTAAAAGTAAACATACTCTTCAGCGAACAAGGCGGAAAAACAACTCTCATGGTTCCTAGTATTAGGCTAGTACCTAGTCAGTGACAATTCTAGGGCTCAGTCAGGCAAGCAACACACAGGGAGCTAATCCTCTAGTCAGGGAATGCGATGGCAGCGCCACCCATGTTGCTTCTCAGCCAAGGGCCTTGGGGTGATCCTTGACTCCTCCCTTTCTCTTACATTCCGACTAGACAATCCTGTTGGTTTTATGTTGAAAATGTACCCAGAATGCAACCACACATGAGCACCTCCACTGCCACAGTCCTGGTCAAACCCATCACCTCTCACCTGCACTGCAGGAGACTCTGAACAGGTCTCCCTGCTGCCAGTCTCACCCCTAAAGTTTGTTTCAGAACAGCAGCAGTGTGATACTGTTAAAGGTAAGGGCCTCTGCTCAGAACCCTCCAGCAGTTTCCCAGGCACTGTGGAGAAGCCCCCTCGGTGGGTTGTCAGCATCCTCTGGCAGGCTGGAAGAGCAGGGGCTCTTCGGGACGGGAGGGCAGCCAATGGGGGAGGAGCAGGAGAACCCTCCTCAGGATGTCCACGCTGAGACTGTGGGACAGCCCTTTGGGGGCTCACAAATACCCAAGGGACGCTCTGAGTGGGGCTCTTTATTAACAGCCTAGCTGCTAGGGTTAATGCCATCTTTATCTGGTACTAAACGGAAGTATGACCTTCTTGGTTACAGGCTTTTGAGGCAGAAATTACTTATGTTACAGTAAGTTTTGCAAAGTGTTCTTGCCCAAATTTGTCTTCAGGAACGAATGATTTGCTTTCAGTGTTTCAGGATGAGCTTTCCTTTATTAGCCAGGAACATTTCTGACTGTGCTTGTAGTAACACCATCTGATTAACACAAATGCGTGGGTCTCTCTTAGCTGTGCACTTTGTAAGCTAATCAGTCATGAAGCCTTTGTTCCACATGACATGAGGGAAGGCTTTCTCTCCCTCTCTGCTGGGTTGGAGGATGGCCACTCTTTATTTTCACTGGAAGAGCGTATCACCTGATAGGGTACATGCCGGGATGAACACAGGCTGCCTTTATCTGGGTTACCTGATCACCATCCTATGCAACTTCCATTACTTGACTGGCTGCAGGAGACAGGAAGGGTTTTCCAAGGAAGCCTCAGATATAACAACCCTCCCAGGAGTCCAGGGGCACTGGCCCTCCCTACTGTGACAGAGACCAATGTTGTTTTTAACCTAAGGAAACTCTTACTAGGATGAGTGTGTGTGGCACTCCAGAATGTGGATAGTTTGTCCTCTCTTTTTACACCTCAAAAATATGTTGGAAAGGGAGTTCTCTACAGTGTCTCCTGAACGGCTTCCTGTCTCCATTTCCCTGCACAAACACAGGGTTGCTTCTGGGAATAAAACAAAAATCATCTCAGAAAGCAGAGGCTAACAGGTCTAGGAACCTCAGTTTGAGTGTCAGCTACCTGCCTGCCTCATTCAAAGAGGGAAGGAAACTACACATCTGTTGAGCAGTTACTGTGAACTAGACGCTTTGCCTATTCACCACTCTAAGCTTTACATCTCATCATCCTTCTGTAGGATCACTCACAGAGACTTGGAGGGTCATGGAAAGTGGCATGGGCCCCTCCGTAGCACAAGCTCCCACCTGGATTCTTGCAATTGCTTTCTAAGTGATCTCTCCACTTTGAAATCTTTTCACCCTGCAGCTAGAATGAAGTCTTCAATGTGCATATCTAATCAGGTGACACCCTTTACCGCCCCTCACCCCGCCACCCCACTACTAGAAACCCTCCCTGCCATCTCATGCTCTTGGCAGCCCTGCACAGCCTGTCACCTCCTCTCTTCAGCCTCATCTTGTCCTGTTCTCCCTTCACCCTCTGGGCTCTAAGCCTGTGCTGCTGTGCCACGCTTCCCTCTGTCCCAAGATCTCCCCACATGCACCAGCTCCACTTGGGGAGCCACCAGGGCCCACCTCCTGGCCCCACCTGGGCCTCAGTCAACTCCTATTCATACTGAAGCTCCCAGCCCACAAGTCACTTGCTGGCAGTGCTCCCCAGCACTGGTCTTGCCCTCAGAGGCCTGGGTAAGCTTCCTTTAGAGCCTCTTAAAATGGGCATTTTTATCTTCTGAGCATGTGGTTAGCTTCTGACTTCCTCCCTAGATGGGCATTTGTGTTTCTCACCAACTATATTTTGAACACCTTACATATTGCCAGGCCTAAGATGGGCACTCCGTATTCATTGTGTGAATATGACTCCATAAAATTAATAACCCAACACATGAGCGAATGGTAACCCAGAATTTAAACACTGTGGTTTGTGCTCATACCATTGCTTCCCATCCTCTTTGAACCACTGACCTCCTGACTTTAAAGTCCCTGCTCAGACTTCCTCCCGTCCTCCCTTACTCTGGACTAGTAAACATAGAATTGCTCCTGTCTTTTCCAGCTGCTTGACAAATTGCTACTAATACCAAAACTTCCATTCAGTGTTTCCCTTATTATAAATTTCTCACACCAGCTTTGGATAACGGATGCTTTATTCATGCTCCTACTCTGTTTTCTGGACTGTCTCCCTGTTGTCACCTCCCACTTCCCCTCTATCCCAGCCCCTGATGGCTGAGAATACTCTATTTCGCTTCCAAGACTCAGAGCTAAGGTACATGTCACAAGGGCTCTCCCCCAGCAGGAGGGAGAGGGATTACAGAGCACAGGTAGGCAAGCAGTGTGAGCTGGAAAATTAAGGTGCAGGTCAGCAAGACCACCACATCCCCACATTGGGGTACCAGCTTCATACTGTGTTTAAGAAATTATGTGACAGATTGAATAAAATGCCTTGTGGATCCAGTCTTCAACTTCTAGCAGCTTCCTCGAAAGCATTTAAAGCTTTACGACATTGTATTTGCAGCTAGAGTACAAGCCCCTTGCAGTCAACCTAATCAGCCCATAGTACCTGCAGTGGTTTAGATGCTTTGCAAGGCCCTGGGGTCACAAGGGTGAGTGGGGGACAGGCCCTGCCCCCAGTGCAGAGGGGAGACACCAAAGTGGAGGTGGATAGCACACTGCACTGGAGAAAAGGATGGCAGCTCTCGGGACGTGCAGGAGGGTGCAATTTGTGCTGTGGAGTAGAGGGGAGAGGGTGGGAACACAGGCCAGAAAAAAGAGAGGCAGGAACATGTCACTTAGTGTTTAAGAATAAAGAGAAGTTCATGAGACAAGTCAGGCAGGAAAGGGTAAGCCAGACTGAGGGAGGAGTGTGAGAAAAATGCAGAAGCTGGATGAAGAATATGTTTTTGAAAAACAGCAGGTATTTTGTGTAGCAGAAACACCAGGTGTGTGTTGGATAATTTGTTGCCCAAATTGAGATACTTTCGGGAGTAAAGTAGCTCACTATTCATAACGATGGCAGGATGACAGGCTTAAACCAGGACAATTCCAGACAAATTAGACCATATGGCTACCTAGTTCTTGGGGAGGGAGGCTATGACTGGACACAGACTGAAATGGGTGGGACAGGGTTTGAGGAACGTATACCTGCTAGGGAACCAGGATTCCAGCCTCAAAGCTGACATGGTATCAGTGATGTGATGGTCCCTGTGTCATAGGGAGGTCACCAAAGTAGATAGATATATTGAGGATTCAAGGTATGCAGAAAAGAAGTGTAGGCTGTAAGCTTTACAAGGGCAGGAATCACATCTTTTTACCTGGAATTTGTGCCCAGTGCATACACAGAGGTTAGCACAATGTCTGGCACGGGAGTTTGTTAAAAATGTAAAATGCAAGGCCTTCCTGGACCTCTGTCTTTAAAACTGCAAGCCTCCCGCTCCACCCATCATACCCAGCATTCCCCCGCCCTGCCCTCCCTGACCTGTCACTCTCTGACATGCTGAACGTGTGTCTGTGTCCACCCTCTAGAATGCATGCTCCACTGGGGCAGAGCTTTTGATCTTTTCAGTTCACTGCTTTTCCTCTGGTGCCTGGTGCAAGGAAGGCAATACATATTTGCTGAAGGAGGGGAGGAAAGCAGAGTAAGGAGAGTCTCTGACAAGTGAACAGGTGTGGGAGATGAGGGTCTGGAATGGGCAGTGTGGTAGAGTAAAGAGAGAGAACACTTGAAATGAGACCTGTTTGCATCATCATGTTCAGAGTCTGGTCCTCGTTGCAGTTCCTTCTGCAGCCCCTGCTCTGTGATCCACCCAGAGTTGGTGTCAAAGCCATCCCCAGGCTGCCTGACTGTAGATCATTAACCTCTCCTTGCCCTCTGTTTGGCTGCCCAGCCAAGGTTACCATCATTTCCTGTATAGTCTGATTCCCCAGTGCTCGTAGCTTGCCTGTGAATGTTTGATCAAAGGCTCGCCTTTGCCTCATTAGCCAGGGAAAAGGACCTTACATTCACAAGGTTCATTTTCAAGAACTCTTTTTCAGTCCATGAGATTTTTGTGCCTTTTCTCTGCAACTAAATAGCCCTTCCCAATGGCTCTCCCCCCGCCCCAACCGGGATCTCTCCCTGGAGCTGCTTCAAGGGCCCTCTCCTGGAGTGGGTGGGCCTCACGCCCAGCACAGGCCTCTTTCTCTCAGGTTCTATCATTTCTTTATATGACTGTTCTTTCTGTGCCTCACCCCTGCCCCCAGCTTGGACAAAGGGACTTTGGTATCCTTCCTTAGGATAAATTCAGCCCATACCTGCCACTGCCCAGACCCCCAGTGACTGTATGTAAGGCCTCCAAGCTGCTCAAGCCTCTATCTGGGCCAAGTTTCAGTTCCAACCCTTCAACGCAGTTTCTTCTGGGAAACCTATGGGCTAGCCTCCGTGTCAACAAAGCCCCTGGCAACTTGCCCAGGCCTGCCTGGACGTGCTGGAGATCGTGTGGTGGTAACAGACTGGGCTTCTCTGTCACAACCACATTCCTCACTTTGCTGGCACTGGGTGGGGACAGAGGGGTGGGCCAGTGGGTGTTGTGATCAGAGTCAATGCCCCAGATCCTGCCATCTGGAAAGGGCAGCTGATGGGGACTGCTTGGGGATGGGGGACACCTGGGCACAACAGTTAGGAGACCTGACATGGTGCATGCAGGTCTCAGGGTGGAATTCCAAGGCAGGTCAATAACCAACACTGAGCTTGGAGCTGAGAAATGAATGTTGCCCCTGGGGTGGCCTCTGAGAGTCTGGTCACAGAAGCTGAAGAGGAATTAAAGGCAAGAAGACACATGTAAACACACGTGTCCATTTCAAGTGTAAGGCCTTGTAGGAAATGGGGTCAGCAGCCAAAAGCCCAGGATACCCCAGGAGGACACGAGGGTGAAGTGGCTGTCCAGTCCTCAGCCCAGCAGCTGGGGCCCCTAACACTCTCACCCCAAGTTCAGGGAAACATACAGTCCAGTGTCTGTTTAGGACCTGCTTTCCTCTAGAGGTGCCCAGAGATTTCCCTGGGTTCAGCTTCCACTGGGATTGATTCTAGTATCAGTAGTTTATTCCTTCACAAACTCTCACTGAGTCCATTGACAGAATTTAAAAACAAAAACTAATACCTAGTTTTCTTTGAAAAAGAACTGTGCTGTTGAGAATAATGCCTGCTCCTGACCTCAGTGGGGAGCTCTCTGTGATGCCAACTCCTTTATAAATGAGCCTCTACCCAGCGCCATGCGGTACGTCCACTCCTGAGCCCTCACTCAGGAGCACCTGCTCTCCCCTTCACCTCTGCTGAAGCCAGCTGCCCTGGGATCCGAGACGAGCTCCCCTTTAGAGAGCAAACTTGCCTTCTGCTTCTCTAACCAAACTCTGTTGTGGGAAGATAGGAAAGGTGCACAGCTGGGAGGAGATGAACCGCCTCAAAACTTCTGTTGGAAACATTTTCAAAGTGAAGACAAATTAGCCTGAGAACACTTTGGCCTTCCTCCAGTTCCCCTTTTAATTTTAAAAGGAATCTGCACTTTGGGCGGCTTTTGATTTCAGAACATCCACACCTTGGTGACTACAGCACAGAATGGTTCTGCCTCTGGAACATAAATCTAATATTTCTGAATCTGCCTCAAATTGAGACACTTCATTTTTTTTAACCTGTAGAATGTCCAAAAAGACATAAGAAGAGCATGAAGTCAGGCCAATGTGTTTTACCAATGGGGAAACTGATGCACAAGTAGGGACAGTGATTCATGGGGAGTGACAGGAGCAGACTGGATCATGGTGTTTGATCATTCACCCCGTGTCCAAACCTTCTTATTTGGCCTTCTGACTCACAAAACCTATGCTTCATTTTTGCACAGGAAGTCAGGGCACTGTTGAATATCCTACTTCCTCAGTAATGGGTGAAAGCCTTCAAGCTGCACTGTTATGGGGAAGCTGTGACCATCTCTTAACCAGACGGCTTAGCCCATGTCCCCAGGGGAAATACTCTCTTTACCCCCTCTACCATTTGTTAAGTTTCTGCTGAGGACCTTAGATCTATCGTGTGACTGAATGAACCATCTAGCTGCTGTGCCAAGTCTCTCCCTCACAGACGTCTCAGCCCTTTTGGTTCAGAAGGTCGGCTCTCCCTCCAGCCTTTCCTTCTCACCAGTGTGTGGCTCAAGAGACCAGAAGACAGTCACTCGTGCATTGGTGTGTAGATGTGTGTAAGCGTCTGCTTCCCATCTGGGCCACGTAGGTATTTTTTGTCCCTTCTGTGTTAGGGTTCTCTAGAGAAATAGAACCAAAGGATAAATATATAGATATTTTATATATATATATACATCATAAGGAACTGGCTCACACAATTATGGGGGCTGAGAAGTCCCCATATCTGCATGGGGGTCCTAGGCTGGTTGCCCAGGAGAGTCAGTGGTATAGTCCCCGTCCAAAGGCTGGCAGGCTCAAGAACCATGTATCAGTTCGAAGGCAGGAAAAAAACTGAAGTCTCAGCATGGAGGTGGCCCAGCCCAGCAGGAGGAGTCCCCTCTTATTCAGTGGAGGGTCAGCCTTTTGTTCTATTCAGGTCCGTAATGGTTTGGATGAGGCCCACTCACAATAGGGAGGCCAATCTGTTCTACTCAGTTTACCAACTTAAATGGTGCTCCCATACAAACACACTCACACAGAAACACTCAGAAGAATGTTTGACAAAATACCTGGCACCCCATGGCCTAGTCAAGACACATAAAATTAACAACTACACCTTCCTAAAGAAATTCAAAGCCATCTGTGAGTCAGGGGAGTGGAATTTCTTTGGATGTGTGGGTCTTACTTGAGGCTGCCAAAATTACACTACACAGAAATTAGTAAGGAAAGTCCTTTTACCCTACAGCCCATTTCCTGAGATATTTTGTTAATTGAGGCTTAATGGCATGATTATTCTCACTTTCCTTATTTTACTGTGTTTGAACTTTTAAAGAATAGCTAGTTGCTCTCTAGGATGAATTACAGATGCAAATTTTATCTGATATTAATCCAAGAGTGAGCCTTCCATGCGTTTTTCAAATAGCCATGTACAGTTCCTTTAATCAAGAAAATCACACCGAATGATTAATATTTCTCTATGATTCTAAATCACCTCCCCAAAAAAGAAAAGAAAAATGCTCGGTTGTATGAATACGGAACCAAGGTATGAAGATTCTAAGGAAAATTATCGTCTAAGAATCATTTCAAGTAATAAATAAAAGACCTATGCCTTCACTTGACCCCAATATAAGGAGAAAAGGATAGTTCTACCCCAATGTATACACCAATGTAAGGAAAGCTGCAGGTGTTTTTTTTCTCATTACATTAGTACAGTAGTGGGGTCATGATTTTGCTGGTTCTTCCTCCATGTGATGCTATCCGAGCCAGCCTGGGCCAAGGCCATGGTCCTCCCAGGCAAACAGCAGTAGCAACTGAGCAGGTATTGAACTCCATATTAGTAAGTGAGTGCAAGAAGCTTAGATGAGGGTTCTCAGGCTCCGTCTCCACTACCAAAGGGAAGAAGAGAATTTAAGCCTACATAGTGAGAAGAGAATCAGCTCGTCTTGCTCGCCTGAATCTTAACTGTGACACCCAGTGGTCTGTGCAGACATGAGCTGATGGTTAGCATTCGCTTGCAGAAAGAGGAATCCCTGTTATGCCTGGCTGTAAAGGCATTTAATTTACAGAATAGATGGCAGAATTAAAGAGACAGACTCCAGGGTCAGCTTCCAGGAATGACGCCCAAAGCCGCACTGTAGATCTGGGTCTCAGAGGGCCCACTGCTCCTGCCACAATCAGGGGGTCATTCCTCTCCAGGGAGAAACTGCATCCAGAACTGTAATGCTGCTGCCATGACCTGCACCCGCAAAATGGGTGCTTTGTGTCCACCTCTCACCCTGACTTAACTCAGTTCCCCAACCATTTTCACACAGCACCAGAGAGGGGGCCTGAATCACACCCCAACCCTAGCTATGAAGTTGTAGGGAAGTGTAGTGGTCAGCGTCCAGGCTCAGCAGGGCGGAACGGCACTCAGACGGAAAGAGCACACAACAGTGTGGGCTCCACGGGTGTAGCAGGGAGCTCGGTTCCGAGATGCACACTTCACCTCTTTGACCATCAATTCTCCAGCCTGTGAAAATGGAAATAAGACCTACTTTAGAGAATTAAATGACAGCCCGTATTCAAAGTTTCCATCATAGTAAGTCCCATAAATGTTGGGTTCCCTTTAAGCTTGAAGGACTAGAAATCCAGGTCATGACTAATGCATATTAATCAAAGTGATTTCTAGGTAAGTCTGCTAATAGTTATTTTAAGGCATGAATAGTCAGTGCAGGCACCACTGAGTTCATGAAGTGTGCAAGGTGCTGCACAGAACTCCCTTGGGATACACAGATGGTGAAGCATGCTTTGTCTCTGCTTCCCAGGGCCTCCCACTTGTAAGAGGATGGCTCAAGTTTGGGGTGGGGGGATCAGAAAAAGCTTCAAAAAGGGGATAGTTGAGATGAACCTGAAATAAGGTGACTAGGTGGTTTATCATCCAAGTCAAGCCCTTATGAGCTGATTATTATAGGGCCGCATAAACCAGGATTGTCCTGAGCAAATCAGATACATTCTAGCTTTAAAGGATGCTTCTTGCAACTTTGTAGCAATCCCACAGGCCTAGCTGAAATCAAAATTGTTTATTTCACAATCATGTGCTGTCTTGGCCTTAGTTAGGCTGAGAATAAACAAGAGGGGGAAAAAGGATAGAATGGGCTACCCCAGACATGTTCCAAGTGACAGAAACACAACTCTGACTAGCTTGAGCAGCAAGGGGACATTTATTTGGGTCACAAAACCATGGGATAACCTGGGCTCTGGAATTAGAAAATCAGGACATGGACTCTGTCACTTTTGTGCTTGCTCTCTTTCTGATCTCTGCTGCTCTCTGCATGTCAGCTTCATCCTTTCAAACTGACTTTCTCTCCAAAGATAGACCTCTATTCCCAAAGCTGCAGGCTCATATCTTTCCTGCATCACCATGTGAGAAAAACTCTTCTCAGCTCCAGTTCAAAAGTTCCCAGGGAGCTATTCTGACTGGTCCAGTTTGGGTCATGTGCCCATCCCCGGGACCAACTTCTATGGCCAAGTAGGAAGATGTCAATCTCTCCTAAAATCATGTGGGAAGGAGGGGGTCGAAATTCTCCACATGAAGGAGGGCTATTTCTAGGAGGGAGGAATGCCAGAAGGACAGAATAATACACAGTCACATTAGGGAATTTTGAAAATATCTGCATTTTGTAAGGATAAACCATCTATCTGGATATCCTCAGTTTGAAAGCAGACCCTGCAGTCTGTTTGCTCATTTCTTTGCCTACACTGACCCCCCAAATGATTACCGAGGAGCCTCTGTGCCGTGGCCTGAGTAGGAAATGCACAGCAAGGCGGGTCATCCACAAGTCCAGAACAAGGAATAAATCCCTCAATTAGCAGACAAGCAATTATACATCCAAACAACTACCCAGCCACATATAGATAAATTCCATGACAATTTCAAGA
The DNA here is from genome assembly GCF_030020395.1 of Manis pentadactyla. Lineage (NCBI taxonomy): Eukaryota > Metazoa > Chordata > Mammalia > Pholidota > Manidae > Manis > Manis pentadactyla. Next base: position 53,040,978 of record NC_080027.1, read on the forward strand.
ATGTCACAGAGAGGGGGACACAGGTAAAAAAATACCCACATAGACTCAGGATCAGAGAAAACGGGATCATAAGTAGGTTGTGAGATCTTGAGAAAGATCTCTGATGTTCAACAGTGCCATTTCTTAAAAAAAAAGATGAATATCTTCCTCACTGCTATTGAAAAGATTAATTTAACACAGATAAAAGAACTAAAACAATTTGCTTCCTTCTCCTCTGCTTCTAAGCCAGTTGAGTTTATATGAATGATTAAGGAAAGTTTCTGGAATATACAGGTCTAGAAAAGTGCTTTGAGAGAAGTAATGCTCTATTTCTCAATAAGCTGGCATTAAGGGGCAATACCTGAGAATGACTGATATTTTTTCACTTATTACAAAGCTGGTTTGACACCTCTGCCTTTTCTGTTTACAGTCCTCTGGCAATTATCATTTGCACCAGTCTCCTGGCACAGCCCACAGAGAGCATTGTTCAATTAGCTATCATTTGAGGTGTGTGAATGCCACCCTAACCAGTGACCTTGGGCACTTAATTTAACCTCTCTACACCTCATTTTCCAAATTTGAAAAGTGAAGTTAATAATACTTTCTTCATACAGTTGCTATGAAGATTAAAAGTAAAGTACGAAAAGTCCCCAGTAGTGTGCCTGACATGTATTGGTCCTAATGTATTTCCCTGCCTGTTTCCTTCTTCCCCTCTCCAACCCTGAGCAGGGCATAGAGTCTATTAGAAATCTCTGCTCCATTAATGCAAGAAGTCTGAATTTTGTTTTGCTAACAAGTCCAGCATGAGATTCCTCTGTTCAGAGCTAGGCATCTCCATGTCCTGAGGTCACAATATTCCCCCGGCCCCATCTTTTATGTCTAGCCAACATGGATTGGTTTTTGCCTTGGATAATGGCAACCAGCCACTAGCTGGGATCCTGATCTAAAGTCAGTGAAACTTAATGCTATTTCCAATGGACTCTGAGTATTTCCCTGGGAGATAAATGATGGAGCCTTTATTTGCCACCTGACTCAGATCCCCTGATTTGGACTGTTGATTATCTCCTCTTGGAGGTCAATCCCTATATTGCCATTTTCTTAGCCCACCTTGCTCCAGCTTCTTCTCCATCTCCCTGAGCTGATCTATCTCTGAGGTCCTAGTATTGCCTAATCACTCAGCTCCTCCAGGTTTTAACAGCAAACCCTGACCTTGGACAGTTAGGACTGTGCTGTGTGGAGGTTTTTTGAAGAAAGCTGGAATGGGTTTGTTAATCAGTCTGTCTGAGTATGATTTATCATCTGTCAAAATTGATTAGATCAGATCAGATCATTCTTTACCAAATGTGTTAGGTCGGATTCTTTAGAAACAGACCCTGAGACGAGGATTCATGTCCAAGTGATAAGTCCTGGAAGAGTCCCAAAGAAACCAGTAAGAGGCTGGGAGGAGCAGGGAAGAGAGGGGAAAGAGGAAAATCCAGGGCAAAACTTAAGACCAAGTTGCAGGCTCAGCCTGACACCACAAGGGAGCTCTGGAAGGTACATTACACCTCAGAGTTGAGCTGAATGAGAGGCAGGGGAGCTGGGCTCCCTCCACTGCATTACTGGTCTTTAGAAGCAAAGAACACAGGAGCTGGGAGTGAGGCATAAGAAATGGCAAAGGGTGCGCAGGAGGATCTGGGCAAAGCTCCCACACTATCCGCTACTCCAAGCTCCCTGTTGGAGAATCACATTTTCTGCTTTCATACCTCAAGAAATGGGGAACTTACTATCTTAAGATTCATCACTTTCTAGTAATCAACATAGCTAATAGTAAGATACTTCTTCCTTATAGGAGCTAAAGTGTATCTCTGTAACTTCTGCTCATTGGTTCTAAGCAATTGACCAACAGTCCATCAGACTCATCAGATTTTGTTCAGTATCTGTTATGTGCCAGGAAATACACTAAGTGCTGGTTTCTGCCTGTGCAGTGACGCAGAATTGATCTAATTCTTCAGCACATTAGGTAATCATATTAAAAATTACTTAAAGTAAGTTATAAATATTTATAAGACAAGTTAATATAGCTCATAAGAGGCATATCAGTAACAGCATATCAAAATAGTCCCAAGCTATAAACAACCCAAATGTCAAAGAATGGACTGTAGTATAGTTATGCAACAGAATATTATGCAGCAATGAAGGATCAAAATGACCACTTCCCCCAACACGGATGAAGCCCTCAGAATAATGCCTAGTCATAAAAAGTGATTCCACTGCTGATAAAACTAATCTATAGCTGTAGAGCTCAGGGAAATGGTTATTTCTAGGGCACAAGTGAAACTGTTCTTAAACTTGATCTGGGTGAGGGCTACACAGGTTACACAGGCATGTACATATGCAAAAGGCATTAAGTTGTTCACATAGTATGTGTGCATTTCACTGCAGTTGTGTTATATCTCCAAAGTTTTTAATTAAAAGGATACCAAAAAAAGATGAGGTTGAGAAAATACAGTAGATGAAGGGTTGAAGACAGTAATACAGACCATAGTGATGACCCCCACACTTGGCCTATGAAGCCCACAGTGGGCTCTCCCTCTTCCAGGAGCCATTGGAGCATAAGTTCCCTGGATGGTAAATCACACCCCAAAGTTTATCTCTCCAGCTGTTTTTTTCTCTAGACTGAATAGTCCCATGTCCTACAGAAGTTTTCAGTGTCCATATCTCTAATACTTTTAATTTCTATCTTCCGTATATTATGATATGTAGATATCATAGATCTGTATGGAAAATTCACAACTACATTTCTCCTGCTCACCCATCAGTACAGCCCAAGACTACTTATGGGAGCCACATGATGAACTGTATGGTCTCTAGCCCTTTAACCACACACCTTCTTTTTTCTTTTTTTAATGATTCTTTTATATTGACATACATAAGCAAAATGCACAAATCTTAGTGTATAACTTGATGAGTTTTGACATGTGTGCACACTCACGTAAACTATCCCCCAGATCAAGATATTGAACATTCTCACTAATTTTTCCCCCTTCACCTAGTTCACCCATCTTCCCACACCCTTCCCTACTGCAACCACCAGTCTTTTTTTTTTTGATATCATTAATGTACAATTACATGAGCAACATTATGGTTACTAGACTCCCCCCATTATCAAGTCTCCACCACATACCCCATTACAGTCACTGTCCATCGGCATAATAAGATGCTATAGAATCACTAGTCATCTCTGTGTTATACTGCCTTCCCCATGCCCTCCCCCGCTACATTATGTGTGCTAATCGTAATGCCCCTTTTTCCCCTTATCCCTCCCTTCCCACCCATCCTCCCCAGTCCCTTTCCCTTTGGTAACTCTTAGTCCATTCTTGGGTGCTGTGAGTCTGCTGCTGTTTTGAACCACCAGTCTTTTCTCTGTGAGTCTATTTCTGTTTTGTGTGTTTGTTGTTAATCAGATGGAATTTGTATTCCTCTGACTTAGCTCACTTAGCGTAGTACTGGCTAGGTCCATCCATGTCATAGTACATGACAGGATTCCATTCTTTTTTATGGGTGAGTAATGTTCCATTGTGCACATATACCCATCTTTTTTATCCAGTCATCTATCAGTGGACATTTAGGTTGCTTCCATATTTTGGCTATTGTAAATAATGCTGTGATAAACATAGGAATGCATCATAGGAATGAATCAGTGATTTTATTTTCTTTGGGTAAATTCCCAGAAGTAGAATTGCTGGGTTGTATGACAGTTCTATTTTCAGTTTTTTAAGAAAATTCCATACTGCTTTGCATAGTGGCTGCACCAATTTTCAAGCCCACCAGCAGTGTAGGAGGATTCCCTTTTCACCATATCTTCACCAACATTTGTTATTTCTTGTCTTGATGTCAGCCATTCTGACTGGTACAAGGTGGTATCTCATTGTGATTAACCACGTACCTTCTTGACTAACTAAAATGAACTTTAAAAAACCCTGACTATAGTTATAATTAACTAAAATGCCCAAGTCATTATCATATAACCATTAGACAAACCAGTTGTCCATTTTGTCTTCATAGTATTGCTTCTGTTAAATCCATGTAGAAGACTGATGTTCATATTTAAGTTTTATTGCCTAGTGTCCATTTTAAACCTTTATTCTATCATACAACATACTCTCTCTATCCCTCCCAACTTTACATCATTTCTAAATTTGATAATTACCCTTTGACAAAAGCACTAATAAAACTTGTATAGAACAGGATCAAAGATGGAAACATAACATGTTACTGGATCAGTATTTTTCTAGGGTGTAATTTTCAACCAACTGTTTGAAGTTCCATTTCTCCATTTGTCTCAAAATATTTTGTGGAAATCAAGATGTCTTACATTTATGGCATTTTTCTAATCTACATGTCTAATAATTCTGCCCCCAAAACACTTTGGTTCTTAGTTGACCCATGCTGCCTCCTAGTGGCTATGTTCTGGATGTTCTAGAATGTTAGCAAGTGCTCAGCATTGGGAAATTCTGCTCCCAGTTATCGTCCATAATAAAAAAAAGTCAGCAGTACAGGCTTTGTAGAAATCTGACCTATTCCAGAGAAAGTGTTTCTACCACACTTCATGCTGATAAGAAAGAATTGGCAAGTCCTGCTCATGTGGCTGCTTTCCAAATATCTGATTCCTGCCAGGCCATCCAATGTGGTGGGAGAGGGTTCTGATCATCACAGTAAATGCATCAGTGCAGTATTAAAGTTTCCATTCATTAACCATTCTCTATGAGCCAGGCCTTGAGTACTTTAACAGTGTAAAGTCCTAGCTCTCCTACTTACAGCAATGACCTTATGTCTCTTTCCCTCAATTTCCACGCCCAAACATAGCTATCACTCTTGCAGACTTGTTACAGGGAGTAAATAAGCCTGGCACTCAGCACAGGGCCCTGCATGTAATAGGAGTTTGCTTTTTCCCTCTTTATTATATTTTTTAAAATTCTCAACCTACAGCTGATTCTCCCTAGACAAATACTTGTTATGCAAGAAAAGTCAAATAATCATTTCAATAGATGCCTAAAGGACTTTAATTAAAGTGCAACATCCTATTCTTAAGAATGGGAGATAAGAACCAAAGAGCAGGAATTGGCATATATTAGATACACAAATACAGTAAGAACAATAGGACCTTCTATGTGCAAGGCACTTAGCACATAGGACTTCGCATATGTTATTTCATCTGAATCTCACATAACCCTACAAGGTAAGCAAGGAAACAATTATTATTCTTTCTATTTTGCAAATGATGGACCCAAGGCACAGGGTTTTAAGAGACTTTCCTAAGGTTATGGTGGAACCGTGACTTCAGCAAGCAAGTTCAGCCTCTGAATAGATTGAGGTTACATCCTGTGGGTAATGGGTGTAATTGACAGAGTCCTCTGGGGATCCACGCTGGAGCCAGTGTTTCTTAGACATGTCCTACAAGACTGAGAAAACACCATGAAAGTTGAATCTCTGTCTTCAAATGAAACTAAGGTTAAGTATTAGCCTATGAGCTGCAATCTCATTGGGTACAATTATAGGGTGACTCCCTTGTCCTGTGTGATCAGGCCATAATCAGCTATGTATTTTCAGGGAAAACAATCGCACTCAGAATAGAAGAGTAGATTTGGGGCTATTTTGACTTTGACTTGACAGTCAATAGATCTAGGTTCCAGTCCCATCCCTGTCAGTAACTATGTATGTGAATTTGGGAAAGTTACTTAACCTCTTAGTTTCATTTTTCTGACTCATGAAATGGTGAGTAATGTACAGTTTTTGCTGTATTAAACACAACACGCATGTAAAGTATCTTGCTTAGTGCTTGACTCATAGCTGGTATTCAATAATTAATTGTTGGTATACTTCCCTGCTCCTCATTTTTCTCCATCTTAGTGAGACTCAGTTTCATCATCCACAAAATCAGAATAAGGGATAGATCAGTGGTTCTCAAAGTGTGTGCCCTAAATGAGTAGTGTCAGCATCACCTGGGAATTATCAGAAAAGTCTTGGGCCCTAGTCAGAAATTCTAGGGATGGAGCTCCCAAACCTGTGTTTCAACAAGCTGTGATATCTAAACTCCAGTTTGGTCCCCAGTGACCCCCATGTTCTAGACTTCATACCCCTGCATAGTTGTGTTACACCTTAAAGAGGATTGGTCTGTCCTACGACTGGTATGTGTCTTCCAAGATGATATTACAAAATACACAGGCTTCCATCTTGGTTATTCTCTTGATCTTCCTTGGATCACTGGCTTTAGGAAAGCCAGATGCCGGGATTTCAGGGCATTCAGACAGCTTTATGGAGAGGTGCACCTGGTGAAGAAAGGAGACCTCCCCTCCAGCCATGTGAGTGAACCCTTTTGGAAATAGATCAGCCAACCAGTCTGGCCTTCAGATGACTGCAGTCCCAGGAGATGTCCACATTGTAGTCTCATCACAGACCTTGAGCCAGGACCACTCTGTTAAGGCAGTCCTGGATTTCTGACCTTCAGAAACTGCATCAGACAATAAATTTTTGTTACTTTTATCTGCTTCAAGTTTGGGGTAATTTTCTACTCGGTAATAGATAACTAATGCACAAGTCCACCAGGTGATTTTGACTCACACTTAAGTTTGAGTACCACTGGGAAAGATGATTCCTAAGCTTCTTTCCAACTCAAAAATTTTGGAATTTGGTGGTCAGTGTTGGCAATTAAAAACCAAGCAAGAAATGGCTCTTTGTCCTTATACCAAACAAAAGAACATTGGTCTCTGGAACACTGGTTTCAGACTAGGCCATTGAAATTCATGGAAAACTTGGCAAAGCTGGAGAAATTCCAGAGAAGGCAATAGAAAGAAGTTGGAGCCCAGACTACTGCCTTCTCTTGGATCCTAAGACAAACAGGATTCTAATGTTGGGGAAAATCAGAGATGCCAAAGTCTACAAAATCACAAGGCATGTGGTCAAGACTACAGACTTATTACCCAAGTTCAGCTGAGTCAACAGCAGCAAATGTAGTAGAAAGGACCCAGACTCGAGTCAGACAGACTGGGTTTTGCTCCAGAGAAGCCACTCACTTGAGAAAAATTCAATCATCTCTCTGAATCTCAGCTTTTTCATCTAGAGAAAAGGGCATAAGACTATTTGCTTGGTAGCCCAAAGATGAGAATTCACACTGATCCACTTAAAGAACCTGCCACGAAGCAGATTTTCAAGAAGAAAAAACCATCATTGGAAATGAAAGCAAGAAGAGGTGGCCTTTGTGTGATACCAATTCATACATGTCATCTGTGCTTTTGTGTTGTTAGATGTAGCCTATGCTGACCTTCCAGCTAGAGTCAATGTGGATTTAAATGGATTGGTGGGTTAGTTTCCATTTGGCTCGAAGGCAAATGACAGATGTTTGAATAATGCCCAATGTTGTAGAGGTTGACCTCACAGAGGCTGAACATCCCAGCCTCAGCACACCATCCCTTGGCACCCTCCACCTCACACCCCTATCATGAACCAGAATCCTGAAGGAAGCAACCACCAGAGTGCCCGAGGGAGCAGCCGGACCCGGTGATGCTGGGGAGGGGAAGTGGCGATGGCACCTCCAAAACCAAGGATGGATCTGCTCCTTCAGGCCTGCGTTTGTCCAGTAGTGTCTCTGGATAGCGGCTTTTCCCTCCCCCCAGCTTTGAGTTGGAACTGAGCAATAACTCCTCCAACGATCTCTGCCCCCTTCATTGGCAGCCATTTCCCTGAGTACGAACACCCTCTTGGATATTACAAATGTACCAAAAACAATCTGCACATAGTTTCAAACAACCTCTTCCCTTCAGAAACTAAAGATCTAAATAAGTAATCACCCCAGAAAGTAGATAATTCATTCCTCCTTCCAAGTCCTCTGACATGCCCTTAGCTGTTTTCGGCCACAACACTATTGTTTTTGGAAAATATTCTCATCTGGTTACACGACTGTTGAAACTTGCCTGTAAAATGATGAGCCATTTGCAGCAGTGCCACAGCTGAGGGAATTAGTCGCTATTAAAACCGTGTTCAAACCAGGGCGTTGCCAAGGCGCAGGCACCTGGGGAAGCTGCCTGCAGGGTTTGGCCCCCTAACAAAGGCTTGAAGAGGCCAGGAGCTCCGTGGGGTTTCTAAATCACGGACAGACAATTTGAGGTGAGAAGTTGCCTGGAGACCTCTCCAGATCCTACAGTGAGTGAAACATCCTGGGTTCTAAAACCTTTTAATTCACAAAAGCCAGATGTGGCCTGAAGTGGGCCTGTAAAGGAGGGAAGCTTCAGGAGAGGGGCCAAGGGAAGAACGGAGGTGAAGAAAAGCATGCCCGTGACCCATTTTTCACTTTCTCCATTATGTGCAACTGTTCCTAAACCCTTAACACTTATCCAAATAGCAATTAATACATAAACTAGCATGTTCCTGCTTGTAACTGAAAGTTGTAAATGGTTGTAAAGTCAGCCATGTGTAAACGGTGGAGTGACGTGTGTGACGCATCCTAGCAAGACTTGCCCACAGTTTTAATTTTTTGTCAAGTCTGGATTAGCCTGACAGTGGGGACCATAGGCATGAGTAACGCAAACAGCCAAGGACCTGAAGTCTCTCCCTCTGTTTTAGTTTGGGGTGTATGGGAACACTGGTCCTCAGCCGCAGGCTGATGCTTCCAGTGGTATCCTTCTCCAGCCAGCATCTAAAAGTTAATCTGCATTCTCGGATGCCACCCAGACTCAGCTCTCCAGATGGTGGGGTGGGGGGCTGGAGTGAAGGGAGAAGAGGTTTGAAATTATCAGGAAACTCTGCAGACCTGTCCCTGAATGACTGGCTTTCACACTTTTTCTTTTCCTGTTACCTCTCCTAAAAGAATTTCAAGAGACTCTGTACCTATTTGCACATTTTTAAATTGACATTTAAAATGTTTCATCAGTAAACTAGCTACACATAATATAAGTTATGATACGTTGTAAATATTAAGTTTAAAATTTAGACTGACATCTAATTATTTTTAGTGTATCCATGAGACGTAAATATCATCAGCCTTAATTCCCATCATCATCTACATAAAAAAGAAATACACATGCAAATCTCTTTAGCTGTCTAATCTTTAACATTGTGGTTTTCTCTTCTTGAATTTTTTTATTTCCATTCCATTTCACACACTGCATTTTAGCTTAATATGTTGTTTTAATCTATAGGTTTTTTTTTTTTTTACTGATTCTCAATACTCTTCCTAAGCAAAGCTAAGCATATAAATTGGGGGTTTTACTCCTTTGATTTCCTGTGACTATAAATATTATATTTAATACCCAAAATCGTTTTTGTAAAAGCAGATAAAAAAGAGTCTAAGTGTTCAGAAAAATAGAAAACACTTCCTACCTCTCACAGGTTATTTTAATTTTAATTTTTTTTTTAAGTAATGTTAGTTAAATAACATAAAGCTAATCATTTTCTTTTTGTTAATATACAAAGTATGCAAATGAGACATGGAACAAGACCAAAGGAATGAGCGTTCCTACCAGGCTCTTTCCTTTTACTGGAAATGGAGAACGTGCAGAGAGGGCACACCTCCTAGGGGTTTAGAATTTCGGCAGGCTTTCCGAGGGATGTTGAGTATTCCAGTTCTACAGCTGACAGAGACAGAGATAGCAGAGCTTTGCCTTGAGGTTACTGGAAGAGGGAAAAGGAGGTGCAGCCTTCCTTAGTCTTACCTGCCCTCTGCTACAGTTGAGCAAGCTTTAGGGTCAGAAGCAAGGTATCTCTGGACAATCTCTAGGTGATGATTGAGAGAGAGTTACATGAAAATTGTCACCATACTCTATAATATATCTGAAATTATAACTTTCCCAGTTAAAGTCTGCTTTTTTAAAGCCACCCTTTTCTCTTAATGGAAATATGTATTAGGCAGGAAAAGAGCCCAATAACAAACCAATGGTGCCTTGATTAAAAGGGGCTTCATAAATACCAGTTTTTAAGATTGTCTCTTTGTTTGGAACCTGGGAGGGTTTTTCACTCCAAGATAAAACCCTAGAGTTAGACTTGGGGAAACGGGTGACAGGTGCTTCTTTCTTTTGTGAATCAAGAGAAGGGCAGTTGTAACCTCCATTCAAATGCCAAACAAAACCCCCAAACCCAAATGCCTACCCGAGCACGCCTGCCAGCAGGACTAGAAGCCACAGAAGCCTGGCTTCCACCTCAGTGTTTCCCCGCCACCTGTTGAATCTCATGTGGGCAAGTCAGATGGCCAGACACTAAATCCCCTGCAGAAACCTGGCTGTTTTGGGGTCTAGTGAATGTCAGATTCTTTTCCTGTCCAGCCTCTGCATTATCAGAAAGCATCTAGATGAAGAATGGAATAGGTATTGAGCAATCTGATCCTTGATATCCAGACAAGTGGAAAAGCCTATGAGGGGATGGCTGGACCTTGAAACATGGGAAACAGACAAGCACCTCAAATTCACCAAGAGACCAACTGAACTTACCATTTCCACTCCTGCTTCCCATACACCTAAGCATGCACCAACCCTATTTCCTCTCTCAGGTTTCATATCTCAGTGGAGGCACCAGCATTCACCCAAAATACTGGAATATCTGCTTTTGTTCTTTCCCTTTTCTCCCACCCCAGCCCAATTCTCCCTCCCTGAAAACTTTTAGATCTGTTCCCTCCCCTCCTTTCTCATGGTCAATGTCTTAAGATCTTCATCCCCTTTTACCTGGACATCTGTAGTCGATCTCCAATGTGCCTCCCTGCCAAAGATCTCTGCCCTTATATTGATGCCGAAGTAATATTATAAAAACATAAATTGATTAAGTTATTCTAGGACATTCCATCTCCTTGAGCAACTGGTTGTACATTAGAGTCACCTAGGGAGCTATTAAGGTCCCAGTGTTCAAGCCACCTGCCAGACCAGTTAAATCAGAATCCTTGGGTGGGGCCCAGATATCAGCATTTTTAAAACTCCCCCACCAATGCCCAACCAAGAGTGAGAACTGCTGTTGTATGCAGGAGTTCATGCTCAGTCTAGCTCCAGAGGCAAACTGTTAGTCTCCACTCATACGCTTCAACCATACCAAAGATCTCTCGGTCCCCCAAACGGTCTACCTCTCATCTCTTAGACTTTGCATGGCATGTTCCTGCCACTGCTTGGAATTCCCTTCCTACTCCCTTGACCTGGAAACTCCTACAGATTCATAAATACACTGTCCCAGTGAGGGTGTTTTCTCTACACTCTGTATAAGCCATCACTACAGCCCTTCCCACACTGGGAAATACTTGGTTTATCTGCATGGTCACCTTCCTGCCCATCAGACCCTGAGCTCATTCAGAACAGAGAAGTGATTCATCTCTGTGTCTCCAGTGCCGAACACATTTCAGCTAATTCTCAGCACATATGGGCTGAGTGAATGCATGAATGAATGAATGAATGAATGAATGAGGCATAGATGAAGCTGTTGACTATCTCACACATTCCTCCAATTTCACTGTGCTGTCCTAGGTATGTTGATTATGGAGAAGGCACACACCCATTTTTTTCTGTATCAGATATTTCCATTTGCATCTCTGGAACCACAGGGAAACATTAAAATAAGTAATGAAAACCATACAATACTGATCAGATATTAATATCCTTCCTCCTTTTTAGGGTAAGAGAAATATCTTCATTTGGGCCATATTTGGATGCTCAGATACTCACCTCCTTCTTTGAATTATTAGTATCTGGTAATCCCAATCCGGGTCCATTACATCAGAATGCATACCCCTAGATACCAGGCTTTTACAATGACAGAGAGCTCAGTCACTCCACTTGCAGTTAGTCAAGCTTCTTCTACTTGAAATGCAATAACTCTGATCATTCGGTTACAAATTCCCTACTGACATCTCTCTGCAGTGTTAACTGTTTTTCTCTTCCCAAACCTGCTCCCTTCATGCTCTTCTCTCCTGTGCTTTCTCTCTCTCTTACTCTTGCTCCTCACCCCCCACCTCAGCTTTTCCCTGAGAACTCCTTCCTCTCCCTCTTTCCTCCCACAGCAGAGGTCAGAGGTTAGGTGGGGTGACTTACAAAATTCTCCCCAACTTGCAGAAGCCATACCCTGATGACTGTCTTTCTTACACACTCAGACACTCAGTAGCAGCCCTGAGGCTTTTCTGACCAAACCTTTCAGTGGCCATCAGGTAAGGCCTACACGTACAGGCCTGGGTAGAGACCCTCTGCTCCGTGTATCTCAGGAAGGGCAGCCTCACCCTTGAGAAGTCCAAAATGACCTCAACTTATTGGAAAATCCTGGCATTTTTAACATTTTTAAATAAATCTTTTGTGATTTCTTTTTCCTTGATTGTAAGAAATACATATATACACATTCCTTAAAACTGGGAACTATAGGAAAGTACACAGAAGAAGATAGAAATTCTATATAATTCCCTCAGGAAGACAAAAGCCACTATTACATGTTAAATTGGGAGCATTTTCTTCCATGCTTTTATCCTACAAATATATATGCATGAAGTAGGATTGTATATAGTTCTATTTCCTGGTATTTCATTAAATTACAACATAAACATTCCCCCATACCATTACAATGTCTTCATAAATACAAATGTAACACATAATATTCCATTGTATTCAAGTGCCAAAATTTCCCACCATTCTGATACTGTTGAAAATGTATATTGTTTCCATGATGATCATAAATAGCTTTGTACCTTATTCTTTACACACATGTCTCATATAGATCTCATAATTTCCTCAGCCTTGATTACTCAAAGTAGAACTACTTGCTCAAAGGGTATGAATAGTTTATGACAACTGATAAATATTGCCAGCCTGCCTTCCGAAACCTTCCAGCAATTACAGTGTAAGTGATGTGTGAAGGTGTTCATCTCATCAAATTCTTGGCCTGGCTTAACCGTGCATCATCATCAACAAAAGGAACATGGTGTGACCAAATAGGTGGTAGAGATTCTGTAATGGACAATGTATAGATACTCCTTTCTAAACCCTGGAGTAATGGAATTTTTAGTCCTTTCTGGACAATATGTATAAATGTGTTGATATAGGATAAGTGAAAGTAACAAACGTCAAACACTCTCTGGTATAGTGCACAAAGTTTGTTTCTCATTGCAGTTTGGTATGGATCAGGTGGCTCTCCCTAGAAGCTCACCTCTGAAGGATGACTCAGGAACTCAGAAGGCTTCTGTCTTCTAACATGGCCTCCCCAAGTCTCTTTACATCTGGTACTATGAATGAGAAAGAAAGAGCATGGGGAAGGCATACCCACCTTTAGCTGCCCCGGACCAGAATTATACATCCCCCTTTCTTTGTCATATCCCCAAAAAGGGGTAATTCAAACACCCATCTGGTATGAGAGAAAGTTAAGTCTTTGGATGTTCCCTTTCTTAACTTTTTTCTGAAAATCTGCCCAGAAACACTCACATGTCCATAAGCCCATTCTGGGTGGCAGTTGTTCACTCAGCCACCTTGTTGACCATTGCTACCCTCAGCATCTGGTTCTTCCCTGGGTGGAGTTTCAGGCCTCTAATTCACCTCACTGTGGGCACACATCCATGGCTCTCCCCTGCATCAGAGCTTCCAGCATTGCTAAATCCAGGGCCTCAAACTATTGCTCCTGTTTAGTCTCTTTCTCTCTTAACTCCACTTGCCTCTGTGTCCATTGTCAGGCATGCTTCTCTCCACATGGAGATCCCTGTTGGCTAACATGCTCCCAGTGTAGCAGTCCCAATGTGGAAGAATGCCTCTTTCCTGTAGTTCCTGGGCAGGAAACAACTACAAATGCCTACTGTGTCCAATTAGTGGGAGTTGTCTGAAGATAATATGATCTAAATAGAACTAGGATCAAGCTAGAGTGGAATATAGAAGCTGGGAGCGACTGGGTCAACAAGGCAAATATGTGACAGGTATACTGTCAGCACTACCCATAGCAGACATTCTAATTAGACCTGGCCCCCTCAACTGTGGGGCCCTAGAATCCTTTCAATACAGGGTCTCCCAACAAGTAGTTGAAATCCACTTGCCATCTCTGCATTAAACTTGATATTCAGCAGTAGAGTATTCAGTACATGATAGGTACTTAATAAATAGTGATTTAACAAAGCAAAACCAAACCTACAGTTGAGCCAAGGAGTGTACTTAGTAACAATGGAACCTGAAGGTCAAAAAAGTTTCATGGAATTTGAGGCAGGTGCAGAGACCAAAGCCAGGAAATCTCAGAGGGTCAAAGCGTAGATGTCTGAAGTCACTTGGCCTGCTACAACAGCCAGCTGGTCTCCCTGCCTCTGATCTTGACCTTTTCCACTCTTGACGATGCCTTCTCCATGCCCCAGCTATCAGTCACTACCTTGTTTAAAACCTTCTTTGATTTCCCATTGCTTTTAAGGTAAGGACAAGATATTTCGTACAGTCTCCAAGCCTACCAGACTAAGCCCCTGCCTCTCTCTCCAGACTCACCTCCACACTGAGATAGAGTACTTTCTTTACACACTGACTCATCTATCTTCACCATCAACCATGAACCAGGCTTGCTGGGCCAATTTTATAGATGAGAAGTTCTCACCTGATCCTCTAATAGATTATGTGAATTGGCCAAAGTCATGGATGAAGCTGCCAAATTTCTCAAGTAGAATTTGAAGCCATTCTTGTCTGGTTCTGAAACCTGCATGCAGGAAGAGCTGAGGCATTTATAATTAATTCAGCTTTGTGTATTAGATACTTTCTTTTCTTTATACCAAAGTAGCAAAACAAAACTGGCTCTTGGCCCACTGGAACTCATTCATGCAGAGAGAGAGAGATCTAGTTGTTTGGTTCACTTTTAACCTGTTGTGTTGGCACAAGGTAGGCAGAATTTTCTAGTGTGTGAAAGTTGGCTTAACTTCCCCAAGTGGAGAGTGGCCAAAATTACTGTTTTCGTTTATTTTCCATTTTTTTCTTTCTTCCTTACTTTTTTTTTTTTTAATCACAGTTATTCAAATCTATACCAGTGAGAAGAAGGAATTCCAGGGAAGTGTCCTCTGGATGAGTCAGCCATTGTGAGGGGGAGAAAACACCCAACTGTGATCCCCTTCTCTTCTCTTCTCACCCTCATCTCCACCCCTAGCCTCCCACAGGTTTGGTTGGACTGAGATTTTGCTCCCACTACAAAGGGAGGCCCTCTCCTGTCAGTCTGGAGCCCCCAAAGAATGTGAATGCTCCAGGGCTGAAAAGCGCCTTTCATGGGGAGCTCCAGAGCAGGAGTCTCTTTGGCCTTGACTGACAGGAGCACCCGTACACCAGTGGGCAGCTTCCTCTCCCTGGCACTGCTATTTGGCTCAGTGGCAAACACTAAATCATCCAGCCTACAAGGACATGAAACCCACACTGACTGCATCAAAAGGAAGGCTCCTTTCTGTCCAGCAGCCCCCTCTGGCTCTGCAGGCTGGGGCCTGACAGCTGGGCTGCACCACGGAGGGTGCCATGCAGAAGGGCATGGAGTGCTACCTTAGCATTCACTACCACGCTGGTGGCCTCAAAGCGTGCCTTTCCCAGAGGGGTTCGGTTTGTTGCAACATCTCACAGCCATTTATCTCAGGGAAAGGGTGCAGTGTATCTTCCATCTTCCTGCCCCCAGAGTTGGCATGCTTGCTTTTATAAATACAAAGCGACTGATGTAAACTTTACTGATCCTCATGGGGCTTTCACTGTAGGTGACATTTCCTGTGCTCTTTGAAGGAGCTGAGTTGTTACATATGCTAGGAAGGGTCTGGTTGAAAGGGCAGGGCTCCAGCCACCCCACAGAAGGCAGTCTGCCTCTGACTGAGAGTCTTTCTTAAAGGTCAGGTAAAGTGGAAAGTGAGCAGGGCAGAGAAGTTGTGCCCAGGCACCAGGGCTCAGTCCTCAAGGCCAAGGAATTACACCTGGTTTGGGGCAACTGGGGCTCACCATGCCCTGTGATTGGCAAAAGACCGGCTGTGGGTATTTTGAGTGTGGCCAGAGCAGGAGAGCTACAGAAGAGGCCAGTCCCTATCACCGGCTTGAGTCTTGAAAGGTTTCTGCAAGGAATGGATGACCTGAACAGCCACTCTGTTGTTCTCTGAAGCATCCTGTCCTTTCAATTCTGAACACAAGCACAAGGAATCTACATTCCATCTGTAATCTGCCCATAACCATATTCTAACTTAAAGTGGGCTATAAAAAGGATTAGTTAATAGTTAGGACATGCACCTAATTTAAAAAGCACATAGGGATCACCATTTATACAAACCTATGTATATATTAAGTTTCAATTCCCAGGAAAAAGCCCTATGAAGTAGGCCTTGCATAAATCAAATGCATCATTCAAGTCGTATATTTTAAAAGGCACCATCCATACAGAAAGCCCTGTGACTTTGTCCCGCTGTTATGTAGGCAGGAAAAGTATTCCTGATTTACAAAAGTAGAAACCAGGGTTCAGAGAATGATTTGAACATGGGCACAGCGATAAAGACTAGAACCCTCCTCTGTCTGACTCCTTGCCAACGCTCTTTCTACCTGATGTCACCTGCCCCGCAAGGCCTAATGTAAGGCCTTATGTGAAGGCACCCCAAATATCATCAAATGGAACTGAGGGCTTCCCTGGGCTTCCAAGTATCTATGGTCTTCTGAAGGCTGTGGCTCAACCACTGGGACTAAGAAAGTACAAGGAGATTTTTAGGAGACTTGAGAGCTTTTTGAACAAAGCCTATACCAGCAGGTGAGTGGCTCCAAGCTGCCAGAGCTGTCTGGCTTCTCTTTTCCTAGCAAGGAATGCAGCTTGATTCTGTGCTGCCCACTGTGTGAGTTGAGAACACACTCCCAGGGGGCTGGGCAGAAGAAACTCAGCTGTGTGGAAAAGTTATTCGTTAAGAAGCTCATGCCAAGTAAATGCTCCTAGAGAAATTCACAGTAAGAATAGCAATGACAATAATAAAAGAAAAGCCCCTGGTATTCACATAGCACTTTTTGGCTTTGAATATTCTCGTACATATGTTATTCCACTTTATCCTCACATCTCCATTTGATACATGGGGAAAGAAATATCCTCGAAAGCATTACATAACCTTGCCCAACATCACGTAACTCATTAAAGGACTTTTGTGGTGTGCTGAGAAAAATGAGAGAGAAAAGAAAAGAAAACTAATGTCACTTGCCTTGGTTTTATAAGTCCTATACCATGTACTAGGGATACCAAGAGTCATAAAATAAAAAGTCCTGCCTGGTTTGCAGAAAAATTGGCAAAGTTGTAGACATGCAGTAACAAATATATTCTAGATTTGGAGGAAGGAATATGTCATGTCCATAAAATCTAAAATATCTATAATCTTCAACCTAGCAAATTCACTCCTAGCAATCTATCTCATAGTAATAAAATGACCAGTTTCTTAGGATAGATGCATAAGGATCTTTAATCCAACATTCTAGTTGAAAAACCCATAAGTAAGAAGAATGCTCATCATGAGATGATAGGATGCTTGGAATTTGCTCCAAAATATTCTAAGGAGGTAGAAACGATGAAGTGAATGGGTATAAAAATAAAACAAGGTTGGCCCTGAATTGATAATCATGAAAATTAGATGATGGGGTCTATTATGCTAGTCTCTTTGGTATATTTGTATATAATGAAAAATTTACACAATAAAAAATGTTAAAGACAATGAGTGCCTATCAATAGGAGAATGGTTAAAGAAGTAATGGTACATCCTCTCCATGAAATATCATACAGCTATGAAAAAGAATCAGTTGACACTATGCCAAGCTGTACAGCTTGACTTGGAGGAATTTCCATAAGGCATGTGACTGAAGCAAGAAAATCAGACACATGCATAACATTGATTTCATCTTTATATCAAAGAATGAGTGATCAAAAATGTATGGTATTTTATGTAGGCATGTCTATCAGAATATGATCATGTAAGTGTGGGTAAAAATATGGAACAAATACCAGACTGACAAGTGTTAAGAGAATATGGTAGTCATAGGATGATATGGATAAAAAGAATAGAAAAGAAAAATCTCCTACTTCTCTCTCTTCTCTCAATCTTTGGTCTGAGATTTGTATCTAGAATTCCTATGGCTGCCTTAAAAAAACTTTTTTCATTTTTTAATGCTGCAAAATTTTACTGTGTGTCTCCTATTTGGTAGGACAGGGCTGCTCATGCCTAGTATACATATGGCTCTTCCTGGGTCAGTCTCCCAAGAGATAATTGGGGATAGGTGAGGGAAGGTCTGTGCATTTAAGAAGACTGAAAGGAGGCCCATAGGGCCAGAGTATTAGGAATTGTGGTACCAGATGAGGTTGCTGAGTTGGGCAGGAGCCAGATCATGGAAGGCCTCATAGGCCACAGTGAGGAGTTGGTATTTTATTAGAAGCAGAGTGGCACCCTTTGAAAAATCTTAAGCCTTGACCTCACCTATAGTTTAGATTATGGGACAGTCAGTAGAGTCCAATAGAGTTGGAAATGTGGGAGGAGGTATAGACAACCTCCAACCTAAAGTGTAAGGTTTTGCATTTGATGAGTGGGCTAGAAGTAGAGAGTGAACATGTGGAAGTTGGCATCAAAGTGCAATCTTTTACCTGCATGGTGCCCATTGATCTGTTACAACAGGCTGCTGCAGCCATTAGCTCATATCAGCAAATAATGACTCAAATAAATTAAGGCTTTCATGATGGCCAAAGGGAAGGACTGAGATGACTGAAAAGGGAAGTGATGATCATGGGAGCTTTGTTCTGGCAAAAACCTAAGAGTGTTGGGCTCCTAAGAAGCCATTAACCTTTATAGAGGGGTTGAGAAAATATTATCTCTGAATGTGGAAGAAACAGTGAGATGTTTGGGGTAGCCGGCAATTAGATTCCTAGGCAAAAGGCAGTGTATGGGTGAACTCATTCCGACCTCACCCCCCACACTTGTTTCTTTTGCTGGGCTGGTGGTCCACAGGCCTTTGGAAATAAGAGAGGAGTGGTCTTTGGGAAGAAATGAAAGAATGGCCACAGATTTCTGCAGGGCCAGAAGTGTCCTTACTCCTTCCTATCTGCCTACTTTCTTGGCAATTTAAGTCAAGGGAGAAGCAGATGGAGGAGTATTTCCACTACTTTAAGCTCCAGGGAGACCACCATGTGGTGTCTTATCCCAAAGGGCTGTCCCTGCAGGCCATCAGCATATACTGACTGTGCCCTTAGCCAGAGTTCAGTGGGGAGAGATCAAAGAAGCTTGACTTGTTCTTGGGAGGATATCATCTGGCTGCACCTAGGATTTCAGGAATTAAAGCCTTTTAACTGTATTTGCTTCTATATAATGATAAAGACCAAATCCAAATAATACACAAGGAACTAGTAAGATTCTGTTAAATATTGTATGGGAGATAAGAAATTTCAAAACGTAAAATATTAAATTATTCTAAAATACTAAATTATGTACTTCTGAAAATATTTCTTTTAAAATAGGATTTTATTTTTATTGAAGTATTATTGACTTCATTAATTGAAGTATAATATTAATTGACTTCATATATTGAAGTATACAATGTTATATTAGTTTCAAGTGTAAAACACACTGATTCAATATTTATATACATTATGAAACAGTCACCACAATAAGTCTAGTTACAATCTGTCACCATATAAAGTTTTTACAATATTATTGACTATATTCCCTGCTGCCCATTACATACCCATGTCCAGTTGTAAATAACTGGAAAATTGTACTTTTCGATCCTCTTCACCTATTTCATGGATGAAATAGGATTTTTTGTTTTAAATTAAACTTGTCTTTACATTAAGCTAGAAATCGTTTTGGAAAAAAGAGAAAATTCTTATTTCAAATACAAATGCAAAAAGTAGTTTATAATGATGGTGAGGATGATGATAGCAAACACGAATAACAAACTCTTTAAAATTGTGCCATTATTATCTCCACTTTACAGACACAAAAACTAAGGTTAAGTGATTATCTCGGGTCAAGTTGGCTAGTTAAGTGGCGGAATCAAGATTCTGATTACAATTTATATGATTCCAGAGCCAAAATGTTTATGCATTTGTGATAAACTGATATAATGTCACATAATGAAACATAAGGCAGGAGACAAAATTATGTATACATATACAAAATTTTTTCCTATGTATAATATTTCTACTAGTCACTAGTCTACTAGTCTACTAGTCACTAGTAGAAATATTATACATAGGAAAAAATTAGAAAGAAATATTGTCTCTGGATCATGGAATTATGGGTGATTTTTATATTTTCATATTTTTGAAATTTTTATTGTGAGCTTGTATTCCTATAGTCAGTAGGGAATAAAAATAGGGTTAACAAATCCTGGTTTATCATTATATCTCCCAAAATTGAGGACAGTATTTAAGAGGTACTCTAAACAATGCAGAATGTAATGGATATTCTCCTATATTCTAGGTATTTTACTTCTGATAATGTATCCTAATACTGCATTAGACATTTTTTTAATAGCCTGGCTAATAAGTGAGCTCATATTAAATGTATTTTCTTTTCTTTGTAATTTTTTTTATTAAGGTGTCATTGATATACACTCTTATGAAGGTTTCACATGAAAAACATTGTGGTAACTACATTCACCCATATTATCAAGTCCCCCCGTACCCCATTGAAGTCACTGCTCCTCAGTGTAATAAGATGCCACAGAGTCACTACTTGTCTTCTCTATGCTACACTGTCTTCCCCGTGACCACCCTACACCATGTGTACCAATCATAATACCACTCAATCCCCTTCTCCCCTCCTCTCCCCAACCCCCTCCCATCCCTCCTCTTTGGTAACCGCTAGTGCCTTCTTGGAGTCTGTGAGTCTGCTGTTATTTTGTTCCTTCAGTTTTGCTTCATTATTATACTCCACAAATGAGGGAACTCATTGGGTACTTGTCTTTCTCCACGGGCCTTATTTCACTGAGCATGATACCCTCTAGCTTCATCCATGTTGTTGCAAATGGTAGGATTTGTCTTCTTCTCGTGGGTGAATAGTGTTCCATTGTGTACATGTACCACCTCTTCTTTATCCATTCATCTAATGATGGACACTTAGGTTGCTCCCATATCTTGGCTATTGTAAATAGTGCGGCAATAAACATAGGGGTGCATATGTCTTTTTGAATCTGTGATCTTGTTTTCTTTGTGTAAATTCCTAGGAGTGAAATTCCCAGGTCAAATGGTATTTCTATTTTTAGTTTTTTGAGGAGCTTCCATATTGTTTTCCACAATGGTTAAACTAATTGACATTCCTACCAGCAGTGTAGCAGGGTTCCCCTTTCTCTGTATTCTCACCAACATTTGTTGTTCCAAGTCTTTTTGATGGTGGCCATCCTAACTGGTATGAGGTGATATCTCATTGTGGTTTTAATTTGCATTTCCTTGATAATTAGTGATGTGGAGCATCTTTTCATGTGCCTATTGGCCATCTGAATTTCTTCTTTGGACAAGTGTCTGCTCTTCTCCTCCACCCATTTTTTAATAGGGTTATTTGCTTTTTGGGTGTTGAGGAATGTGAGTTCTTTATATATTTTGGATGTTAACCTCTTGTCAAAATTGTCATTTACAAATATATTCTCCCATACTGTAGGTTGCCTTTTTGTTCTACAGATGGTGTCCTTTGCCATACAGAAGCTTTTTGGTTTGATGTAGTCCCATATGTTCATTTTTTTATTTTGTTTCCCTTGCCTAAGGAGATGCATTCAGGAAAAAGTTGCTCGTGTTTATATTCAAGAGATTTTTGCCTATGTTTTCTTCTAAGAGTTTTATGGTTTCATGACTTACATTCAGGTCTTTGATCCATTTCAAGTTTACTTTTGTGTAGGAGTTAGACAATAATTCAGTTTCATTCTCATACATGTAGCCATTCAGTTTTGCCAACACCAGTTGTTAAAGAGGCTATGATTTCCCCATTGTATATCCGTGGCTCCTTTATCATATATTAATTATCCATATATGCTTGGGTTTATATCTGGGCTCTCTATTCTGTTCCACTGATCTGTGGGTCTGTTCTTGTGCCAGTACCAAATTGTCTTGATTACTATGGCTTTATAGTAGAGCTTGAAGTCAGGGAGCATAATCCCCCCAACTTTATTCTTCCCTCTCAGGATTGCTTTGGCTATTTGGGGTCTTTTGTGGTTCCATATGAATTTTAGAACTATTTGCTCTAGTTTGTTGAAGAATGTTGCTGGTATTTTGATAGGGAGTGCATTGAATCTGTAGATTGCTTTAGGCAAGATGGACATTTTGACAATATTCTTCCTATACATGAGCACGGGATGTATTTCCATTTTTGGGTGTCTTCTTTAATTTCTCTCCTGAGTGTCTTATAGTTTTCAGAGTATAGGTCTTTCACCTCCTTGGTTAGGTTTATTCCTAGGTTTTTTATTCTTTTTGATGCAATTGTTATCCTGATTTCTTTTTCTGCTAGTTCATTGGTAGTATATAGGAATGCGACAGATTTTTGTGTATTGATTTTGTATCCTACAACTTTGCTGAATTCAGTTATTAATTCTAGAAGTTTTGAGGTGGATTCTTCTGGGTTATTTATGTATAATATCATGTCATCTGCAAACAGTGACAGTTTAACTTCTTCCTTACTTAAATATATTTTCAATAAAATTCTAGGCCTTTTCCACATGACCTGCTGAAAAACCAAGAGTGTCCCATTCTCTTTATTTATTTGCTACATTAAAAATAATTTTATTCATGTTATATATAATTTATTAGTTGTAATACAAGATCTAAATCCATTTAGACACTTTTTGAGTCTTGATTCTTATCCCTTTGGCATTTACTAGCTTTCTCAACCTAAAAATAGCTGCACATTTAGTGATTTTTTAACTTGGTATATATTTCTACAAGTCACTAAAGTTGTTGTGCAAGACAAGGGTTAACACAGAACCATATGGAGGTCACTTGATGCCCTCCCACACTCCCACCATGTGGGCTAGTAATTCAACTATCAGCCTCCCTTTTGTACAATAAGTCAACAATAATTAACTCTTCTAAGTATATTATCATCCAACCCATATTTATATCCACAATAATCTCAAAATATTAGGAGGGTCCTCTTAAACACACTGTTGAAATCAAGTGCCCACTTATTGGGCAATCTCTTAGCCTGCTAAGAAAAAGAAATAATTACACCCATAGCATATATTCCTCCTTTATTCAACAAAGTTTATTGAGTGCCTCCTTATATGATGCATTGTGCAGACCCTTGGGACAGAGGGAGCAGCTTGCAGTCCCAGATGCAGGATGGAGCAGTGTGTCAGAGATCCAGCTGGGACCCGGATTTCCCACAGCAAGGGGAGCCAGGATGAGAGCCCAGCCCCCAGGGTTTAAGCCTGGAGCTTCCCCTGTCCAACAGCTGTCTTTGTCTCAGTGCTGGCTGAAAAGCTTCCTAGCAACCTGCCCACTTCTGGATCCCTAATATTTCCTCCAGGAGGGCATGCTGAAGGGCTCCCTTCTCTACCCAGGCCCCCAACCCTCTGTCCAGGTCTAGGAGACTGGCAGCTCCCTTGTCCCATTAAGCATATAATTAGCATTGTTTATCTGAAGGAAGAAAGAGCACTTAGTCTTCTATGAATGGCTTGAAATTTCTTAACATCTCTACTGCTGCCTTCAGGTCCAAGCCAGCACCCTTTTTCTCTTAGTCCACTGAAACAACTCCCAGCCTGTCTCCCCACTGCCACGCTCTCCCACCCCCAGGCTCCCTTCTCTGCACAGCAGCCAGACGTTTCTAACCCTTTAGAAACATCAGTGAGCTCAGGATACTCTGCAGCTGGAACCTCCCTTGCTTTCCCATAACACATAAAGCAAAACCCCTACTCCTTTCCACGGTACCGTTTCTTTTGTGTCATTCTAGGAGGGAAAGGTTACACTGTTCCATTTTGAGTAAGCAATGCCACTGCACGTAAGAGCAGCAGAGGATCACGGGTTCCATTAAGGCTGGTGATCACCAGATGAGCTAGTTTTTTTGTCACCTGAATCTGATAAGAGGGAGGTGTACATCTGTGCTGTTTGGTCCTTTAGGTGGCGCACACACAGTCCCCTGCTCACGAATCCCCTTGTCTGAGGTCAAGATGTCAGTCTGATGCTCAGGCTGGTCACAACTGACCTCTCACTGTGAGCTTGTGAAGTGACAATGGGGTTTGGCTAAGAAATGGGCCACTGTCCTGAAATGGTCCCCTGCATATATGATCACATATAAGTGATTCTTTAAAGCAGAAAAATATAATGAATTTGTAAATGGCCTGTATTGGTGTGCTAGGGCTGTTATAACAAAGTACCACAAACTGGGTGGCTTAAAAACTACAAAAATGTATTGTCTGGGTTTCCGAGTCTAAAAGCCCAAGAACCAGGTGTTGGCTGAGCTGGTTCTTTGCGAGGGCTGGGAGGGAGGATCTGCCCCGAGCCGCTCTCCGGCTGGTAAGCGCAGCACCCAGGTCTCGGCCTCCGCCTTCGCCGGGCGTTCTCACTGTGCATAGGTGTGTCTGCAACTTGCCACTGTTTGTAAGGACACCAGCCAGATGACCTCATATGAGTCAAATGACCTCATTTTAACTGGATTACCTCTGTAAATATTCAATCTCCAAGTAAGGTCACGTTCGGAAGTAGAGGGAGTTAGAACTTTTTGGGGACACATTTCACCCCATGACATAATTTATCATCACACCAATATAATCCTTGTTAACCCAAAGAACCAATGAGCCCTTGGTTTAAAAAAAAAAAAAGCAGTACGCAAAGGTACAAGATTGTTGTGAGGATTAAACAAAATAATGCACATAAAGATTTGGTATTTTTACAGATGCTCAACTCATCTTAGTTCCCGTCCCTTCCTTTCCCTCCGTATCACCAGCCAGTTCATTCTCAGATGAAAAGTGTTAAAGGATACTTTTTTTTAAAGGTAAAATCATGACTCTCTTACAAATATAAGATGAACCTACATTAAAGGTTTTATTTGATTCATTAATTAGTAAGAGAACCAGTGAGGTGTGAGTGGCTCAAAGAGAATTCAAAGCACAGATGGGCAATAGGAATATTATTGAAATAAATTTACAAAGAGGTGCAAAACTCCTCTATCCACACAATTCATTTGCATTTTAGAGATAAGAATCATTTGCATCAATTTTTTGAAGGCTGAAAGATTTGTAAATTAGCTCAAATACAATGAAAGGAAGAGATACCCAAAGGATGCACGAGACAGGACAGCCAGTAATTTTCTTTTTTTTTAAATTTCAAAGCATTTCAACAACTTCCCTTGACAGAAGTGAATCTTAAACAAGTCAACCTTCTTCCTTCTACTTTTTGAACAAGGAAATCGTCAGCAAAACTAAACTCATAAAGCTCCCATTTATGAAGCTGTTAAAAATAAATGTTTTTAAATCAGGCCAGCATCTCAGTTTGAAGGAATAAAAACCGTAATTAAAAGGTGGGGATGTATTGAGAAAAAGTCCTCTCTAGATATCTGTTAATGTCAGAGTCCCTGCTAGTAGCCACCTCCCCTAGGAATGGGACTCTGCAAAATAGCAAAAAAGACAACCTTAGCTCTCATGGTCCTTATACACGTCTCCCACTCTCATGCTCCTGAAGTGAGAGAGAGCCCCAGGAAGCCTTGTCTTTCTTCCCCTCTAGGGTTTCCTCTAGCCTAGCTCCTCCCACACTGTAACTTGGTGTTTATGAGTCCAGGAGAGCAGAGGATGTGTCATACTCATTTTTGTATCCCTTGCACCTGGCACAGTGTCCAGCAAATAGCAAGGCTCAGTTTATTAAATCAGGTTGAATCGGATTGGATTGGACTGCACTGCATTGCATTGATAGGATTGGATTGAATCGGATTGAATTGCTCTTTTGGTCCCAGCCCACAAAAACCAGCAGTGCTGCTAAAATGGCAGAGCCTTTTAACCTCATTGCAAACTCAGCTTTCTTTCAATTACTAACTATCACTTAACAGGCAATTGTGTAACACTCCTGAACAAGAGAAGGTCAATTGTTTCCCCTTTGACTACACTGAATCATGTAAAGTTTGGGAAGCCACAGAGGTACCATTTAGTGGAACAAAGGCCTGCACAATTAATCTCATTTTCAACTACTAATTACATATTAGTGCTAAATAACAATTCCCTTTTCTCCTTGGGCATAACTGGGTATTGGATCTTTAGTGTCTCTGTAAGTGCCACCCTTCCCACCACAGAGGCTGAAAATTTTGTGGGAGAGAAACCCACAAATGGATGAGTTAAGAGTCCTTACAGCCTTATAATGTAAATAATTGCCAACAGTTGCAAAGTTCTGTATGGTTTTTAAAATACTATTTTATACTACACATCATCTTGTTTAACCCCTACAATCATCCCATGAAGGGTGGATCATTCCCATTTTAAATATGAGGATACTGCAGGTCAATGAGGTAAAGCTAAATGGATAGAGGCAGGGCTTAGACCCAGGTCATCTAACTCCAGAACAAATCTCTCTCCCCTACCTCCCTCCTCTCTGGGGAGGATTAAGAGAGGGATGCTCACAGAATCATGGACATTTTACAAGGTAAAAATGAGCCTGGTAAGCTCTTTATTTGGGTTGCTGTTGAAATGAACAGCGAAGTCATGAGCACATAATTGGTCTTAATTCTGCTTTTAGTCCTTGAACGTATGTTGCACATCACGTACACCTGACCCTTTAAGCACATCACGTGAATGAAATAGAGGACTGGACAAAAAACAAGAGCTAAAGACTAACAATATATAAACCTTAGCATTTGCTGGTCTTGTTCTGAGCATTTTACAAATACAGCCTAATTTAATTCTCACAACAACCCTATTTTACATAGAAAGAGAGGAAAGAAAATAATGGCTAGATCAAGGTTCAGCAAGCTACAGTCAGTGGGCTAAATTGCCCACTGCCTGTTTTTGAAACAATATTCTTCAGAAATGAAGGGAAAATCAAGACATTCTCAGTTGAAGGAAAAACTAGAAAATCTGTCACCAGCACACTCACCCTAAAGAATAGCTAAAGGAAATTCTGTAAACAGAAAGGAAATAACAATAGAAGGAATCTTAGAACATCAAGAAGGAAGAAAGAATACAGCATTCTCTGTATATGGGGTAAATATATAAGCAAACTTTGGGTGAATGCAATAAACTTTCCATCTCTTCTTTAGTTTTACAACACAAAATCATAACACTGTCTGATGTGGTTCTAAATGTGTTGGAGAAAATACTTAATGATATGATAAATAGGGGACTGTAAAGGACTATAAAAGGAAATAAAATTTCTACATTTCACTCAAAGTGGTAAAATAATGACATAATAGACTGTTTTAAGTTGTATATAATGCAATATCTTGAACAACCACTAAAAATAGTTATCAAAGAGGTACACTCAAAAAAGTATAGAAAAATCAAACGCAATTCAAAGAAATGTTGATGTATAGGAAGGCAGGAAAAAGAAAACAAAAAATAGGAAAAGAGAACAAACAGAAATTAAGAAATAAAAAGACAGATTTATGCCCTAACATATCAACAATAGCATTAAATGTAAAGACTAAATACACCAATTAAAAGACAGAGATTAGCAGAGGAAATTTAAAAACACAACTCAATTATATGCTGCCTAGGACTGCAAGGGCAGTGATGAAGGCAGGTTGGAAGTAAAAGGATGGAAAAGACTGTATTCATTTTCCATTGCTACTGTGACAAATTACTACAAACTTAATGGCTTAAAACCACACAAAGTTTTTATCTTAATAAATTCAACTTCATTTAAATTAAGAACTTTTTTATATGAAAGATCCTACGAAGAAGATAAAAAGACAAGTTACATACTGGGAAAAAATATTTGCAAACTATGTCTGACAAAGGGCTAGTATCCAGCACATATAAAGAACTCCCAGAACTCAACAGTAAAAAGAAAGAAAAGAAAGAAGAAAGAGAAAACAGAAAGAGAAGGAAGGAAGGAAGGAAGGAAGGAAGGAAGGAAGGAAGGAAGGGGATTGGAAGCGGGGAGGGAGGGAGGGAGGGAGGGAGGGAGGAAGGAGACCCAATTAAAAACATGAGCAAAAGGCATGAGGATATACAGATGGAAAATAAGCACATGAAAAGATGTTCAGTATCATTAGCCATTACAAAATTCAGATTAAAACCACAGAGATATCACTACTGCATTAGTCTGGTAAGGCTGACATAAAAAATAATGCAGACTAGGGGACTTACAGAGTAGAAATTAATTTCCTCACAGCTCTGGAAGCTTCAAGTCCAAGATCAAAGTGCCCTCTGGGGTGGTTTCTGGTGAGACCTCTCTTCTAGCTTGTAGACAGCCACCTTCTCACTGTCTCCTTATGTGGTTCTTTCTCTACTCTTCTCTCACTCAGGAGTGAGCTCTTTAGTATCTCTTCCTCTTTTTTTATAAGGATCAGTCCTATCTGATTAGGACCTCACCCTTATAACGTCATTTAGCCTTAACTACTCCCTAAAGCCCTATCTCCAAACATAGTCATATTGGGAGTCAGAGCTTCAACATATGAATTTAAAGGTAAATACAATGCAGTCTATAACAACTAGGTACCTATCACAATGGCTAAAATTTAAAATAGTGAAAACATCAAGTGCTGATAAGGATGCAGAGAAACTATTACTCACACATTGCTGCTGAAAATGTAAAATGATACAGCCACTTGAAAAAAAAAAGGCAGTTTCTTAAAAAACTACCTACCATGTGACCCAGCAATTGCCTTCATGGACTTTTATCTCAGAGGAAGAAAGTAGAGTTCACACAAAAACCTGCTCACAAGTGTTTATAGCACTTTTATTTGTAAAGACCAAAGAATAGAGGCCTAGATATCCTGCAATGAATGGTTAAACCAACTGTGGTGCATCCATATACACAGGCATAAAAATGTACAAATTATCAATACACATGATCTGGATGAATCTCCAGAGAATTATGTTGAGTGAAAAAGGCAATCTCAAATGGTTTCAGATAGTAGGATTCTATTTATATAAAATTCTTGACATGACAAAGTTACAGAAATAGAGAACAAATTAATAGTTGCCAAGGAGGGTTGGGAGCAGAATAGTAGCAGATGTGGCTATACGGGGCAACATGAGGGATCCTTGTAGTGATGGGAATGCTGTGTATCTTGACTACATCAATGTCATATATCCTGGTTGTGATATTACACTGTAGTTTTGCAAGATATAACCATTGAAGGAAACCTGGTAAAGGGTACATGGGATCTCTCTGTTCTGTTTCTTAACAGTTGCATGTGAATCTACAATTATCTCAAATAAAATGTTAAACATTTTGATGAAATTTTTTCATTAGGCCATCATAGGCAAGTTAAGAATAAGCCTTTGTAATTGTCTGGTGTACAGTTTTAAAGGTGTTCTCACATCCATCATTTCACAGAGTCACTGGTTCATTCATTCATAAATGCATGCATGTAATCCTTTAAAACGATTCTTTCAAGCATTGTGACTGGGCTCAGATTGGTTAAAATTCTGATAATTCCTTCTTTCAAGGAGCTCACAGTCTTTTTATCCTCACCAACCACATGAGTTCAAGGCAGGTAATATCATTCCTATTTTAGAAATGAGAAAACTGAGGACCAAAGGTTGTGTGATTTGTCCAAAGTCACAGATTAGTTCACTGTGGGGCTGGCAGTAGACACGGGGTCTTCTTGTGTCATGTTCTTTCCATGCTCCCTACAGTAGAGCAGGATGGTGAAGAACAAAGGCTTTGGAATCAGACAGATAGTCTCTGCTCCACCAGTTATCAGCTATGTGCTCTTCAACGAGTTCTTTAATCTCTTTATGCCTCAGTTTCTTCATCGGTAGGATAGGGATGGTAATAATTTCTATCTTGTAAGATTTTGTAAGACTTCAGTGGGTTAACACATGCAGTCCACTTAAAATGCCTAACATATAACAGCCCACTAAATATCGGTTGACATTACATATTACTCTTATACCAAATAAGTAACATGAGAAAAATTATAATAATGGAATAATAATAGATCATACAAATATATGACATTTCTTCCATAAATCTCCTCACCATCATCAAACATCAGTTAAGATACACACATTGAAATAAGGCAAATGGATAGAAGTATTTATGATTTCTATTTGAGAGAATGGAGAAATGGCATGCTTGGCGAGAGCCTCAAAATGTCCCAGTGACAGATTTAGGTAAAGGTAAAAGGCCCTTTCTTTCTGAGTATTTTTAAGAAAAATTTTTTAAAAGACCACACCCTTATCGGCCACAAAGAAAAGCTATGTTGTCCATTTATCATTTGAATCTTGTAATCCTCTCCCTTTTCTCCAGCTAGTGACCATATGTCAGGGCGTGCATATGTTTTAATGCAGGCAGATGGGCAAGGCATAAAGATGGCGATCAGTTCCCTCCCTCGATAATGCCCCAGTTTTTCACCTGTCCAACAATCATGGATTAATTATGAGTCTTGTCTCCCCAACAGGTGGTACCTGTGATCAGATGACCATATCAGATCCACATCCAAAATCAGGCAGATAAACAGTATATCCAGCATTTCTAGTACAAATGGGCAGGTGTGGCCTTTACCAGACTCTCTATGACTTGGTGTTTCAGTATCTAGTGTCTGTTGACAGAGTTGAGGCAGTTCTGAGCAGCCCCATTATGGAATGTCAACTTAAATTACATCATGCTAGGTCTAACATTCAAGGATTTGCCTTTTTCCAGGTGGGACACTGATAGGGTCCCATTGCTCCCCATGACCTTCCTGGAGGCACTTGGCACTCACCAGTGTCATTGGTGGCTTATGTCAGGGATTTTAAGATGGTTCCAATATCAAACATTCCTGTGGTCAATCACACAAAGTATCAAAACATGTACCTTTTAGCCTGCCCCTTTTTCCTCAAATTGGTGTAAAAATTATTTTGCAAACCATCTAATCTGATTTGAGATTCAGAAAATAAAGTCACCACAGTTTAACAGGCTCAAAGACTAGGAATGGTGGAGGCTCAATGTGAAAAGAAAGCAAATTATTTATCAGCCAAAAAGGCATGTAGGATGTTGCACGCCAGGGAAAAGCACGTGTACAATGGTTTGACTATGAGCTCAACTAGCTGCTGGTTTCATGGAGAACCACTTTTACTTGAAGGACTGATAAACTACAGTCATCCACAGTTGGGTATTTGGCAGATATTTTCTTGAAAATGAATGAAGTAAGCCCATCATATCAAGGAAAACAACTTCCTTTTAAAAAATCATTATCAAAATTTGAGCTGTGAAATGAAAATTTGGATTTTGGAAAACTTGTATCTGCAGCAATATGACTTTTATAAATATGAACGATGAACACTGGGACTTGGGAGTTTGAATGAGATCCCTAAGGGGATGGTAAAGAAGAGGACTGAGGAACACCTTCCTAGAAGGTGGAGAGAGAAACTGTAGAGAGCAAAGGAGGTTAAAGATGAGGAGTCAGAAGTCAGGGAAAAACCAAGAGAGGGACATGAAGGCAAGAGAGGGAACTGGAAACACCAGAAGTCACAGAGAGCACGAGCAGCAGTTGTCTGTAAGAGGAGGGGTGTGCCAGACTAAGAAGTGGGAGGGCGAGGCTGGCAGTGGGGGAGACCCCGAGGGAATCAAGAAGGAGCATGGGCTAAGCATGCAAGCATGGGATACCATTTCTGAGAAGTGTTGAGACATCTGGCTCTTGCATCAAAAAGGGAATTGGGATGGTGGCCTGTAGAAGCAAGATCAAGCAAGATGTTTTTCTGTCTTTACTGGGTATAGGTCAGGGGAGACCCAGAGCTAAGACTGGACTTCAGGTCTTCTCACTTTCAGGACTGGATTCTTCTTGGATTCAGAGCTGTGTCTCTTACTTCTAGTGTCTCAAACAAATTTTGCAAAGTACATTATTTGCAGCTTTGAAATTAATTAATAATTATTACGTTAACCTTCCACTCCTTGGTTGCATTCTGAAAGAATAATCTTAAATGCAGTGTAAAGGGAGAACAAAATGTATGATCCAATTAAACTGGACTTGCATCTGCTTAAGGCTCTTTAGCAAGAGGGTTACATGAAAAATAAATAACAGATCTGCCTCCCCAAAGCCTTGATTGTTAATGTGGGTTCTCACTGGAAATTGCCCCTGAGTTTTCTCGAAAGAACCCTGAGTTGTTTCTCAAACCATTTATACTGAAGCACCAGGATTTTCAAATGTCCAATATATCATGGACTGATACTTTAGTAAAACTGCCATCCAAATGAGTAATTGGAAAAGAAATCTAAAAACACATATAATAGAAGTCCAATTTTTATTATTAAACTCAACAAAACTAAATTTCACTAAATATCAGAATTAGAATAACATAGGAAATATAGAATATACATAATATGCATACATTAAAAATAGAATTATACATATTGAAATTATGGATATATGTGATTAACAAAAATAATCATTATTATACTTGTAAATTTTGTCATTCAGTAATTATAACAAAATAAATAATTATGGGTAAAATAGCATTATTACCTATATGTTTACTTGTATATTAAACTTCTATAGTCACACTTTAAGCAAAAATGTAACAGTATAAATACTTGAAATGTTTAATGTAAAAAACAAGCTTGTTTCTTCTTATTAACTTATTTAATCTAGGTTAGATTGATAACACATTACTCGCAGGGAATAATGTCTACCTAAACTCTTGCTATAGTTTGTTTCAGTAGCACTCATAATAGAGAAATCGGTCTGCCTGAGGTCTCTTGATAGTATGGGAGAGGAGATTTAAAGTAATTTCAGGGAGCACATTATACTCGTTTTTAACTTTACATAAAATTAGGCCAGCAATGATGTACTTTCAAAATTCATCTTCAACCCTTCAATGGCTACCAGTTCCAATAAAGTTGAGGTTCAATTTTAATTTTCTTTTGATAAAAGAAATGCATGATAAATCTATGAATTGTCTCAACTGGGTCTTCACTTGATGGAAAATAACATTTTTAACTATAGTTCCAAATTTGACAAGTATTCAGTAATAACTTTTTGCTAATGTGCAGTAACAGATCATCACTTCATTGGTAAGTATTGTTACATTTACATTATGGAACATGCCCTAGCAATCTGTAGAAAATAGGGTCTTCCAAGCTCCCACTTTTTTTTAATGCCCTTATATCTTATCTGCCTTTGCAAAAATAAGCTGCATTACCTCCTTGCATGGCAGTATTATGATGGTTAAAATTAACAAAATGTCAGACAAATAAATAAGGCTGGTTACCCAATTCACATCTTTTAAAAGTTGACCAAAACAGCTTCTCATCTTGCAGAAACACTAAGAGTTCATTTTTATAGTCTTGCATTTTCTCAGCTTTTCATAAATTTTTGAATTACTGTTGATAAAATAGCCTTCTGATAGTGCATGCTGTAATGTGATCTTTTTGCCCAAGACTTGCATGCAGCTGGTCCACATTCTGTTTAACAACACAAGTCCACTTGGATAGCACAGCATTGTCAAATTTCTTCAAAAGTCTCTAAATTCTTACTATCGATTTTTGCAGTTAGCTTACCATGGACAGGTAAATGGTCCACATCACCGCCCAGCATGGGAACACTGGTTTAGACATCAAAACTTTCTTAGAGTCTTCTTTAATCCTCTCTGTCTTCCCAGAGCTCAACTCTCTCATCTTCACTACCTACTTTTGTCATATTTGTTCCCTCTCTGCAACTCCAGCTACCTTCTCAGTTAACTGCGCCCCATACCTTCAGCCATTCGTAAGTCTTCTACTTCTCCCTAGCTCAGCAAAGCAAAAAAAAAATGCCTTCCTCTGGACCCACTGGAGTTTTTTGGCAGGGATGGAGGGTGGGTGGTGTAGTAACTAAAAGAAACAAATAGTGTCCAGTAAAATTATAGCGTTTGCCTTTGGAAGGTGATCTTCCTACTTTATGTATTCGATATTTTTAAAAATAATGAATGTGTATTTTCCTTTTAAATATAAAATAATTTGGAATGATACAATTCAAAAAACATTTTTGAGTGCTGACCATGTGCTATGAGGTGTGCTAGGAAAATCACAGACTGATAGATTTGATCACTGCAAAAGTTAAGGGAAAAAATCATCAGGACTAGTAGAGGCGGAGCCAACATGGCGGCGTGAGTAGGACAGTGGGAATCTCCTCCCAAAAACATATGTATTTTTGAAAATACAACAAATACAACTAATCCTAAAAGAGAGACCAGAAGACACAGGACAACAGCCAGACTACATCCACACGTGCGAGAGCCCAGCACATGGTGAAAGGGGTAAGATAAAAGCCCCGGCCCGGCGGGACCCGAGCGCCCCTCCCCCCAGCTCCCGGCGGGAGAACAATAGGCAGAGCGGGAGGGAGACGGAGCCCAGGACTGCTGAACACCCAGCCCCAGCCATCCGGGCCAGAGCGCAGACACAGTACGTGCCCAGGGGGCCCTGGATACTGGGGGAACAGGGAGTAAGACCTCTGAGCGGGTGCCGAAGCTGATGCCCCTGTGACAAAGAAAAGCGGAGACTTTTTGAAAGTCTTAAAGGGACAGGGATTTAACAGCTGGATGGAAACAGCATAGGTCACAGCCCAGGAGCTGGAAATTACAGGGAAAACTGGCGCACTAACCCCCTGGGCAACAGCTCCGAGACACCTCAAGGAGGTAAACAGTCAAACAGTCCCCCCACCCCCCACCCCCGTCCATTACCACTCTGGGCGCTGCCTAAGGCAAAACACACCCACAGAAAGGCAGAAAGGAAAATTCTTACACTTCGGCCGGGAAAGACACAAAGACCCAGCCTACACGCAATTACACAACACAAGCCACTAGGGGTCGCAGTTGTCCCAGTAAAGAAAGGCCAGTAGCAAGTGAAAGGTTTGGTCCTCCCACCTGATAGTCAATAGCACCTGTCAACATGAAAAGGCAAAAAAATATGATCCAGACAAGACTAACCCAGACAGCTTTGGCATCTGCTACATCTTCCCCTGAGAAGGAACCTGGGGAGATAGATTTAGCCAGTCTTCCTGAAAAAGAATTCAAAACAAAAGTCATAACCATGCTGATGGACTTGCAGAGAAATATGCAAGAACTAAGGAAGGAGAATTCAGAAATAAAACAAGCTCTGGAAGGACTTCAAAACAGAATGGACGAGATGCAAGAGACCATTAATGGACTAGAAAACAGAGAACAGGAACGCAGAGAAGCTGATGCAGAGAGAGATAAAAGGATCTCCAGGAATGAAAGAATTTTAAGAGAGCTGAGTGACCAATCAAAAAGGAATAATATACGCATTATAGGGATTCCAGAAGAAGAGACAGAAAAAGGGATAGAAAATGTCTTTGAAGAAATAATTGCAGAAAACTTCCCCAAACTAGGGGAAGAAATGGCCTCTCAGACCACAGAGGTACACAGAACTCCCATGACAAGGGATCCAAGGAGGGCAACACCAAGACACATAATAATTAAAATGGCAAAGATCAAAGACAAGGACAAAGTATTAAAGGCAGCCAGAGAGAAAAAAAAGGTTACCTACAAAGGAAAACCCATCAGGCTATCATCAGACTTCTTAACAGAAACCCTACAGGCCAAAAGAGAATGGCATGATATACTTAATGCAATGAAACAGAAGGGCCTCGAACCAAGAATATTGTATCCAGCACGAATATCATTTAAATATGAAGGAGGGATTAAACAATTCCCAGATAAGCAAAAGTTGAGGGAATTTGCCTCCCACAAAC
This sequence comes from Manis pentadactyla, assembly GCF_030020395.1. Classification (NCBI taxonomy): domain Eukaryota; kingdom Metazoa; phylum Chordata; class Mammalia; order Pholidota; family Manidae; genus Manis; species Manis pentadactyla. The sequence continues at coordinate 53,076,673 of NC_080027.1, forward strand.
CACCTCTACCGGGCATCCTACAGGGACTGCTCTAGATGGGAGCACTCCTAAAAAGAGCACACAACAAAACACCCAACATATGAAGAAGGGAGGAGGAGGAATAAGAAGGGAGAGAAATAAAGAATCATCAGACCGTGTTTATAATAGCTCAACAAGCGAGTTAAGTTAGACAGTAAGATAGTAAAGAAGCTAACCCTGAACCTTTGGTAACCACAAACTTAAAGCCTGCAATGGCAATAAATTCATACCTTTCAATAATCACCCTAAATGTAAATGGACTGAATGCACCAATCAAAAGACACAGAGTAATAGAATGGATAAAAAAGCAAGATCCATCTGTATGCTGCTTACAAGAGACTCACCTCAAACCCAAAGACATGCAAAGACTTAAAGTCAAGGGATGGAAAAAGATATTTCATGCAAACAACAAAGAGAAGAAAGCAGGTGTTGCAATTCTGGTATCAGACAAAACAGACTTCAAAATAAAGAAAGTAACAAAAGACAAAGAAGGACATTACATAATGATAAAGGGCTCAGTCCATCAAGAGGATATAACCATTATAAATATATATGCACCCAATACAGGAGCACCAACATACCTGAAACAAATATTAACAGAACTAAAGGAGGAAATAGAATGCAATGCATTCATTCTAGGAGACTTCAACACACCACTCACTCCAAAGGACAGATCCACCACACAGAAAATAAGTAAGGACACAGAGGCACTGAACAACACACTAGAACAGATGGACCTAATAGACATCTACAGAACTCTACATCCAAAAGCAACAGGGTACACATTCTTCTCAAGTGCACATGGAACATTCTCCAGAATAGACCACATACTAGGCCACAAAAAGAACCTCAGTAAATTCCAAAAGATTGAAATCCTACCAACCAACTTTTCAGACCACAAGGGCATAAAACTAGAAATAAACTGTACAAAGAAAGCAAAAAGGCTCACAAACACATGGAGGCTTAACAACACACTCCTAAATAATCAATGGATCATGACCAAATCAAAATTGAGATCCAGCAATATATGGAAATCAATGACAACAACAACACAAAGCCCCAACTTCTGTGGGACGCAGCTAAAGCAGTCTTAAGAGGAAAGTATATAGCAATCCAAGCATATTTAAAAAAGGAAGAACAAGCCCAAATGAATGGTCTAATGTCACAATTATCGAAATTGGAAAAAGAAGAACAAATGAGGCCTAAGGTCAGCAGAAGGAGGGATATAATAAAGATCAGAGAAGAAATAAATAAAATTGAGAAGAATAAAACAATAGCAAAAATCAATGAAACCAAGAGCTGGTTCTTCGAGAAAATAAACAAAATAGATAAGCCTCTAGCCAGACTTATTAAGAAGAAAAGAGAGTCAACACAAATCAACAGTATCAGAAATGAGAAAGGAAAAATCACGACGGACCCCACAGAAATACAAAGAATTATTAGAGAATACTATGAAAGCCTATATGCTAACAAGCTGGGAAACCTAGGAGAAATGGACAACTTCCTAGAAAAATACAACCTTCCAAGACTGACCCAGAAAGAAACAGAAAATCTAAACAGACCAATTACCAGCAATGAAATTGAAGTGGTAATCAAAAAACTACCAAAGAACAAAACCCCCGGGCCATATGGGTTTACCTCGGAATTTTATCAGACATACAGGGAAGACATAATATCCATTCTCCTTAAAGTTTTCCAAAAAATAGAGGAGGAGGGAATACTCCCAAACTCATTCTATGAAGCGAACATCACCCTAATACCAAAACCAGGCAAAGACCCCACCAAAAAAGAAAACTACAGACCAATATCCCTGATGAACGTAGATGCAAAAACACTCAACAAAATATTAGCAAACCGAATTCAAAAATACATCAAAAGGATCATACACCATGACCAAGTGGGATTCATCCCAGGGATGCAAGGATGGCACAACATTCGAAAGTCCATCAACATCATCCACCACATCAACAAAAAGAAAGACAAAAACCACATGATCATCTCCATAGATGCTGAAAAAGCATTTGACAAAGTTCAACATCCATTCATGATAAAAACTCTCAGCAAAATGGGAATAGAGGGCAAGTACCTCAACATAATAAAGGCCATCTATGAAAAACCCGCAGCCAACATTATATTGAATAGCGAGAAGCTGAAAGCATTTCCGCTGAGATCGGGAACTAGACAGGGATGCCCACTCTCCCCACTGTTATTTAACATAGTACTGGAGGTCCTAGCCACGGCAATCAGACAAAACAAAAAAATACAAGGAATCCAGATTGGTAAAGAAGAAGTTAAACTGTCACTATTTGCAGATGACATGATACTGTACATAAAAAACCCTAAAGACTCCACCCCAAAACTACTAGAACTGACATCGGAATACAGCAAAGTTGCAGGATACAAAATCAACACACAGAAATCTGTGGCTTTCCTATATACCAACAATGAACCAACAGAAAGAGAAATCAGGAAAACAACTCCATTCACAATTGCATCAAAAAAAAAAAATACCTAGGAATAAACCTAACCAAAGAAGTGAAAGACTTATACTCTGAAAACTACAAGTCACTCTTAAGAGAAATTAAAGGGGACACTAACAGATGGAAACGCATCCCATGCTCGTGGCTAGGAAGAATTAATATCGTCAAAATGGCCATCCTGCCCAAAGCAATATACAGATTTGATGCAATCCCTATGAAACTACCAGCAACATTCTTCAATGAACTGGAACAAATAATTCAAAAATTCATATGGAACCACCAAGGACCCCGAATAGCCAAAGCAATCCTGAGAAGGAAGAATAAAGTAGGGGGAATCTCACTCCCCAACTTCAAGCTCTATTATAAAGCCATAGTAATCAAGACAATTTGGTACTGGCACAAGAACAGAGCCACAGACCAATGAACAGACTAGAGAATCCAGACATTAACCCAGACATATATGGTCAATTAATATTTGATAAAGGAGCCATGGACATACAATGGCGAAATGACGGTCTCTTCAACAGATGGAGCTGGCAAAACTGGACGGCTACATGTAGGAGAATGAAACTGGACCATTGTCTAACCCCATATACAAAAGTAAACTCAAAATGGATCAAAGACCTGAATGTAAGTCACAAAACCATTAAACTCTTGGGGAAAAAACATAGGCAAAAACCCCTTAGACATAAACATGAGTGACCTCCTCTTGAACATATCTCCCCGGGCAAGGAAAACAACAGCAAAAATGAACAAGTGGGACTATATTAAGCTGAAAAGCTTCTGTACAGCAAAAAACACCATCAATAGAACAAAAAGGAACCCTACAGTATGGGAGAATATATTTGAAAATGACACATCCGATAAAGGCTTGACGTCCAGAATATATAAAGAGCTCACACGCCTCAACAAACAAAAAACAAATAACCCAATTAAAAAATGGGCAGAGGAACTGAACAGACAGTTCTCCAAAAAAGAGATACAGATGGCCGACAGACACATGAAAAGATGCTCCACATCGCTAATTATCAGAGAAATGCAAATTAAAACTACAATGAGGTATCACCTCACACCAGTAAGGATGGCTGCCATCCAAAAGACAAACAACAACAAATGTTGGCGAGGCTGTGTGGAGAAAGGGGAACCCTCCTACACTGCTGATGGGAATGTAAATTAGTTCAACCATTGTGGAAAGCAGTATGGAGGTACATCAAAATGCTCAAAACAGACCTACCATTTGACCCAGGAATTGCACTCCTAGGAATTTACCCTAAGAATGCAGCAATCAAGTATGAGAAAGACCAATGCACCCCTATGTTTATCGCAGCACTATTTACAATAGCCAAGAATTGGAAGCAACCTAAATGTCCATGATTCGAATGGGTAAAGAAGATGTGGTACATATACACAATGGAATACTACTCAGCCATAAGAAAAGGGCAAATCCTACCATTTTCAGCACAAGAATGGAGCTGGAAGGTATTATGCTCAGTGAAACAAGCCAAGCGGAGAAAGAGAAATACCAAATGATCTCACTCATCTGTGGAGTATAAGAACAAAGGAAAAACTGAAGGAAGAAAACAGCAGCAGAATCACAGAACTCAAGAATGGACTAACAGGAACCAAAGGGAAAGGGACTGGGGAGGATAGGTGGGTAGGGAGGGATAAGGGGGGGGAGAAAAAGGGCGGTATTAAGATTAGCATGCATAGGGGGGTGGGAGAAAGGGGAGGGCTGTACAACACAGAGAAGGCAAGTAGTGATTCTACAACATTTTGCTACGCTGATGGACAGTGACTGTAAAGGGGTATATAGGGCGGACCTGGTATAGGGGTGAGCCTAGTAAACAAAGTATTCATCATGTAAGTGTAGATTAATGATAAAAAAAAAAATCATCAGGACTAAAATAGAAGAATGAGCAAAAGATACGATCAGGCCATTCATAAAAGAAGAAATAAAAATGTTTAAATACACAGGGAAAAAGAATGTTCATCTTCTGTCACCAAAGAAATACCAGTTTAAAGCAACTTGAGGTGACACTTTTCATCTCTAAATTATTGGAAATGTCCAGCAATCGTATCACTTAATGCTATGAAGAGTGGGTGAGGCTGGTGTCCCCAGAGACTGGGAGGCAGTGTGAACTGCGACTGTTTATTAAATGCCCATTTATGCTTTTGTCATGGAATAGAATTCACACCCACTGCAATCCTAACCATTAACAAAATGTAATCTGATCTTCTCCCATCAGCTGAAAATTGACTCCCTGTATTCTGTAATGCTTCTAGTCACAAACTTCATGCTATTTTGACATGATACTTTTTGAAATGATGTCAAGAAAGTCTGGGATCTTTTATTTCCTGTATTTATCAGTAAATCTATGACAGGCATAAAGGTGGTCAGAGAAACCTGTCAAAATGTTCCACTTGAAATCTGGGGACCAGGTTACATGTCATGGTGATTAAAACTGTCAGTTAAATATTGCCCAATATCCTCCTTTGTAATTCTTGCAAAACAGGAAAGCCCCGGGTTCTGTGAAGAAATTAGAAGTAGTAATAGAGGCATCTTTCAGCCAAAGCATATAAGAAAGTCATTTCTGGAATTCTGGCCTTATAGATGATTTGGATGACAATATTTCATAAATAACTTTGTAAAGTCTGCCCTCTACTGCTCTCTACAGTAAATGCAGCCAATATTCATTGATTCATGTTTGAGATGAGATCCTGAGTATTTTATCTACCATTTACAAGCAGCTTCATATATGCCAGGAAATGAATAGACACCTTACATGCTTGTCCTATTGGATATTAATCATCACTCTATGAGATAAAGAACGTACTATTAAATTGCTATTCCTACTTCTCATTTGAGGAAACATGCTCAGAGAGGTTAAGTAACCTTACCAAAGATGCACAGCTGGATAAATCAAATTTCCTGGATTGTAACCCTTATCTGTCTAATGCTAAAGTTCATGGTGTTTGTTCCTTGTCTCAATGCCTCCAACCTGCTTATAATCTGACAGTTTATTAGGCAGATACATCCATATATCAATATCCACTATCAGTTCAGAGAGCTGTTTCAAACACACAAACCCAAAATTGATCACAACACAGAAAGAGAAGACAATGGCTCAAATGCTTTTTAGTCACGTATAACTCTCCCTGGACAAGTGGGTGGTCAGGCCACGGCATCTTGGTGCTCCCAGTGAGATGCATCACAGGTTGGTGCCATTCTGAGGATCGTCTGCTCCACAGGGTATGAATGTTTAAATACTGAGGACTGGTATTGCTGGAGGAATTCAGCAGAGCCACAGAAGACTGAAACCAAGCCATCTCACCCCCAGACTGTTTCCAGCCGCTGCTGGATTGCTAGAGAACCAGGGAATTCTGACAGAATAACTTCTAGGTCACTGGTCTGCACAGAAGGGTTAATCATATGACTGATGTGCCCATGCCCCTGGGCATCCAGTGGGTTCCCTAAATGATTCACTTCCAGTCCCCCAGGGCTGCCAAAGAGAGCAGCTGGGAGGTCTCCAAAAGGAGGGAGAGAAGAGTGGGGGTGGACTTTCTGTGATTTTGCAACCAGGAGGATCGGGCTTAACATTAGTGTAAGTGACAGAAACACGGGTTATATGTGTTCCGCCTTCACCTAGTAAAGGAGGGCTTTTTATTGTCTTTGGAACTCGGTTGGCAAATGTTTGAAACATGTCACTGTAAAAACAATGTTAGGTCCTAGCCATCCACAAAGTTCATTTATCATTGAGTGTTATTCTTCATTTATGTACCTAAAACATCACACTGTTGTGACCGAAGCATATGCGAAATGTTTCTGGAGAAAACCTACTCAGGTTCCCAACTCCAGACCTAGGATCCTCCTGTGTCATCTGTCACCCTGCCGCATCTGCTGGGCAGGGACAGAGGGACTATTCCAGCTCTAAGACTGGCAGAAACCGCGGTGCATACCGGTGTCCAGGCTCCCCTCTTCCGCCTAGACGTACACCTAAACTACACTTCCCAGCCACCCCTGCAGTTAAGTGAGGACTCGTGACCAGGCTTTGCAGAATGGAATATGAACGGGAGTGACCACTTACATGCCTGACCTGTTAAAAACTCCTCTAACATGATACTCGCGCCCTTTCTCCAGCTGCTGGCTGCACGAAGAGGCAGCCAATGTCCCTAGCAGGGGGTAGCCTCAGGATTAAAGAGCTTGAATAACCCTGGAGGTCCCTCACCCTGCCTATTGCTAAGTGAGAATAAATGTATAAATGTATTCATTATGTTAAAAGACTGAGGCTGTTCATTGTTGCAGTTAGTTTCTAACTAATTCAGAGAGCATGGTTACCTCTGTGTTTCCTGACGCCAGAATCCCTCTCCCTAGTCCCTCAGAACCATTTCTGCTCATACAGCCATCTGGTGACCCAAAGTCTCCCACATCTATGCTTGACTGTAGAACTCCAGAGTATCTGATTACTTCGGCCTTTTTCCTTCGATATAACCCATTCAATTAACCAGTCAAACATAAAACTAGAGGGGTTAGGTGACATGAGAGTGGAAATCCTTTCCAAAGGTGTCAAGGAGGCTCCTGGCCTGGAAATACCACTCGTGGGAATTTATCCTGAGAAGATTAATCAGCAGAAGTAAAAAGATGTTCATTGAAGCATTGAGCATACTAACAAAATAATTAGGACCTGCCTTCATGTTCAGTCATGGAGGAAAAAGTTAATACATTATGATCAATTCACTCTACTAAATGGTATGAAGTAATTAAACATGACAATTAGGAAGTCTATAAACAAGATGGATATTTTATTAATGTACTGTTATGTGCAAAAAGCAGATTATGAGATTGTGTTTTTATAATAGCTAGCACTTTGTAAAATTCCATATGCATGTGGTCAAGACAAGCAGACAACAAAAGATCACAATTGATTTGTTAGGATGCTTAAAATACAGGCCTACTTTTTCTTTCCTTTTGATAACTGGTGATGCATTTATAGTCTCTTTATGCATAACACTCAATTGGGCTTTTTCTGAAATGATATTAGTTATGGGTTAGATGAGATGACTATCAAATCAAAATAATTCATGGAGCATTAGTTTTCCAGTAGGTAGTTATATGTTTTAAAGATGTTTCAAATTGATAGAAAACATGGGGATATATCTTCAGGAAGGGAGACCTGCTCTTTTTGGCTTTTATTTCCTGGAAATAAAGAACAGTTCTGGGTCGCTGGGGCAGAAATAAGATTCAAAGATCATTAATTTGCCTGCACTACTTTAGTGAACATTCAATACTGTGGAAAAAGAGAAAGTTCTAAGTTCTCAGTTCAGTCGATGAGACTTTCAAAAAGGAATTTTCTGCTGGTCAGGAAAACAGCAATATCTTTCTAAATATTTTAAGCAGAAAGAGCTTTCATCCAGAGAATCTGATGCTTGCTGAACAATTGAGAGGAACTGAAGGAGCAAAGTCCAGAGAGAGCTGTGGGCAGCTCTGGAACTTACGGCTATGTCTCAGAAGCAGGAAGCCACGGGAACCAGAGAAAAGAAGCAGTGAGCACAGCTGGCTGCAGCCCTGGGGTCAGGGGCTCACAGAGAGAAGCCCAGACCTCGGAAATGCCTTGCACCTGCTAAGCCACATGTCTATTCATCACTGCCAGAGGAGCGATGCAAAGCCCCCACCTATTTTCTGCAGTCCAAATCTTGCACAAGTACCACTGATTAGTGGAATCCAACACAGAGCCCTGGTGAGGGATTCTGGGATATTCTAGTACTCAGGCTTCCAGCCCTCACAGGGGAAAGTAGACAGATGGAGAATGGTGTTGAGCTGCCAATAGATGATGTAGCATTAACTGTCCTGGCAGCAGGAAGAGCACATCTCCAACCTCTCCCACCCAAGAGTAGTTCCAAGAAAGCTTTCTTGACATTCAGGACCTTAAAATAAAAGCCCATTGCTTGGATCTAGTTCTCAGACAGAAAATATGGCATACCCTTCCCCTTCTCTTCCCTTCCTATTAGTCCAGGGGTAAAACTAGGGCTGCTGGATCTTCTCATGCAGAAAACAGTGGATGCAAAGGCAGATGTTCCTCTCTGGACCCATCCTGGTTGGTTGATCACAACAGGGTCACTGACACCAGCTCAAGACTTAACTGGAAAAGCAGGGTCAGTCTGACCCATTGTCTGTTAGACAGTTGAGAGATTCCGGCCACACTGGCCCTACTCCTGGCTTGATTTGAACAACTGGCTAGTCCTTTGAACCCACACTTTTTCAAATCAGAGGTGGGGATGGGGGAATATCAGGTTAGTTAGCGCTTAGCCCAGGTTGTACTCAGAGGTGATGGCTGTTGCCTCAGATTGTCAGTTTATCTTTGATCCTTCTTAGAAATACTCAGATGCTTTATCAGTAAAATGAATCAATCTCATCGTAGCTAATATTCCTGAGAGCTTATTTGTACCAGGTGCAGTACTAAGTATTTTACATGTATTTTATCTCAGTAATGTTGGAAACAACCTTAAAATAGGCACTATTGTTATACATTGGAGAAAAACATGTATTGTTATACATTGGAGGAAAATGCCCAAGATCCTGTAGCAAGTAGTGGAAGAGCCACTCCGGAATTTCACTGATCTTTTCCTAATTTATGCAGCAGGAATTCTGGTTCTCTTCACTTTCCATGTGCATTGGACGGACAGGGACTTTCCAAAACATAATGCAGTGGGAGCTTGATGCTCACTGACTCCATCTGGTGAGGCACTCAGGAGAAAAGATACTAACAGGTTACTAGCAGGGAGATGCATTTCTCTGTGCTGTTAGGGAGAGATGGTTCCTAAATTCACCTTATCTTATTCTAGACTAGGAGCCCCAGCAAGGAGACAAGAAGCTAGTCTCCGTCCAGTCGAGGTGAAGTATGAAGACGACTGATTGTGATGTACTTCTTGCCTTTGAGTCCACCCAGACTCAACGGAATTTGAAAGGAATTCCTAGTGCCCTGGAAGTGGAGGTATTAGATCACGGAGGCTGAGCATGCAGCCCTTCAAGCCCCAGAGTCTTCCCTTGTCCACTCAAGCACCATGAGGAGGGGTGTGCAGCCGCTGTATTCCTATGCTCCTCTCCCTGCTCCAGCCACATGCACGCACATTGTACCTCCTCAGCCTTGAAGGAGGCTTGCCCAGAGCTTGGGGTGGAAGGCCCTGCACTGCACACCTGCAGGAGGTGACAGTCCCATCCTAGTCCATGGGCATGGAATCCACATGAGTCACGCAATCCTAGTGAAGCATCCAGACGGCCTAGACCAGCAGACACACACCGCCTTCTGTCCTTGGCTGTGTGGGATGGTGCATTGCAGACGTGTCCATAATCCTCCCTGGAACTACACCCACAGAGCAGACAGTGCCCTTCCAAGGAATAGCCCTGGGCCAGCAAGGAGAGCCTGGCGGCAGAGTGGCTTACTGACTCAATGTCCCACGAGAAATGATGAAAGGCAACTTGGTGTTCTCTCACCAATTAGAGATGGAAGAACAAAAATCTCATTCTCACCCTCAAATGGAGATAGCAACCAAGAAACGGTTGGCCTAGTCTTTCTCTCCCAAGTCAACGATAGGCCAGAAATGGCATTTGCCCTGCCTCACCTGAAAACATGAGGCCTTTTCTACATCAAGGGTCTGCGAGCTGCACCATGTTCCCAGGACACAGCCTTGCAAAGTGAAATTCCAGAGTGGCTCTTCCACTACTTGTTGCCAGTGGAGACAACTCCCCCTGGCTGGTCCTGGGGTGAGATTCATATGCTGATGGACACAAAAACAGAATTAGGTTCTCTGCCTGCCGAGGGTTGTACCAAAGACCAGACCAAGTGGAATTATTTGTGCTGAATTTCCAGAAGCAGTGGAACATCCGAGCAAGGGAAGCAAAAGCGGAGGGTCTGAGTGTCAGGTGTGCAGAGGAAGATAATCAATCATGGGTAACAGGCAGGGGATTAGGAGCAAGGTGGGGAGCAGAGAAGGGTGGACAGGAAGTTCAGGCCTGAAGCTGTGAGCACTGCACAGAGGGGAGAGAGCAGTGGGTGCTTCAGGGAGGTATGGGCTCTGCCAAGCAGGGCCAAGCCTGGCCATTGGAGAGACATGTGGTGCTGACGCTTGCCTCTTCTTTCTCATCCCCACCTTCCCTGCATGCAGCCTGCACCCCAGACTGAATGCACCATGCTCTTTCCTGTTCCCCCACCATTCCCTCTGACTAAGTGCCTCTGCCCCTTGTCTGCCTGCTCAGCTGGTTCCAGCTCTGACAGGTGCTTCCTGTCACCCCAGCCCAGTTAAGACTTCCTGCACTGTGTCCCCCCAACATGGAACAGACCTCATCATAGCAGCTATCACACTGTGTCATTATTTTAAATGCCTGTCTCCCCTGCTAATCCATGAGCTCCCTGAGGCAAGGGCCATGTTCTAGTCATCTTTCCACCCCTTGCAAGGTGCCCGACTTAATAGGTGTTCAAAAAGTCAAGTGAATGAATTTAAAAAAAGAAACTTCCTCGCATTCAGCTGAAAAGGCAATTGCAGTAATTTTAATTGTGCAATTTCCATTGTGTCGTCTTTGAAAAACAGTCTCACTTTTCCTCCTACTACAGGTGACTCATTCCTGGGGCAGATAATGCATTTCTGAGGTACAGAACTTTACTACATCAAATCTTTTGAAAATCTGTTGATGAACGTCCTTGTCTAAAGGCAAAAATAAGACAGGCTTTCATGATCCCTCAGCTCTGTGTGGAGTGTTGATGTTTCAGGACCCCTTTGATAACTGTAAAGTGTCAAAAGAGGAATGGGTGGGTACATAATAAAAATAGCAGTACCAACACTGACTAAGTGTATTGAGTACCTAATAAATGGTAGTAAATATTGGACATTTGGCTAAGGGATTGGCGTCCCTTAGCTCATTCAATCCACATAGAGTTTAATGAGGTGGGCATGATTGTTTCCATTCAGATGATAAAACTGTAAATCAGAAAATGTAGATAACAAGGAGAAAAGTGGCAGAGACAGAATTTGTACTCAGATATGTCTGAGTGCAGAATAGTGCTGTTTTCGTCCATGTCCTTTTTTCTTCACGAAGGAGTAGAGAAGGGGCCCACTGAACTTGGATGCTGGATTTTGACAAGACAGTGTGACTGTGGGGACCCCACACAGCACCTCTGCCCATACATCCCGGACAGATATGGTTTCCGATGGATGGAGCTGAAGACAAACATCTACCGCCCATGAAACGCACGTGGCAAGCAGCCAGCTCCATCAGCTGCCCCTCTCTGTCCTCCCATACTTAAGGGCATAAAGACCTTTTCTGCTAGGAGCAAAGATTCTAGCTCACTGCTTAATTACAACTTACTGCTTCTCGTCCCAGCAGTACCATGACAACAAGTAGCGTCGGTGCAAAAATCAAAAGGGAGAAGTGTCGCTTAGCAACAGAGTAGATGGAGCTTCGGGATTCTGGAGACCTGAGTTCTAGTTCTGATTCTGTTTGCCTGGGGGCACTGTGGATAACACCAGATCTTCTGAGCCTCCATTTATTGTCATCTGTAAAATGGGGATAATACCCACAACCTTACAACATTGTTGCTTATGGAAAAAGTAAATCATTGCATGCATGTAGGATTGTTGTCAGGATTATTATTTTAGGGAGAAAAACATGCACATGGATTAAATCAGAAAGGGAAAATTTTTTTGAAGGATTTATTAGCTTACATGACTGACCACAGCTACTCTCTAATGAATGTAAATTGGTAGAACCTTCTGGGAAGGTCATTAATATCAATCAAAATTTAATTGTAGGTACCCTTTGACTCCGTGACTTCCCTTCTGGGTAATATCTGTATATGTTCATAAAGAAAAGAAAAGCATACAAGGTGAAAAACTGGAAACCACCCAAAATGTCCAGTAAAGAGGGACAATGACAGATCAACACAATGAAACACTGTGCAGAAGTTACAGTAGGGAAGCAGGTCTTGATTCATCAGCACGGAGAGATTCCCAAAATAAAGCGTATAGTAAAACAGAAGGAATTCATGGGCACCCATGCACATCATCCATAAATACACATAGGCAAATATCTCAAAAAGCCTGAAAGGATCTGTGACAAAGTATTAACGGCAGTTATCAACTTCTTGTCTCTCCCAAAACAGGCTGTAAATGCTTTGGCCTCCCTACTTCTGCATGTGCCCTTCTATCTGCCTGAAATAGTCACTAATCCTTTCCTCCTGTGAGCCCCAGCTGGTCCTTCTCGCTGACGCCCTCCGTCTTCAGCTGGTGGACTTCACATTTCCCTCACAGGCTATGTTGTCTCTATTATGACACTGGCATTTTAATTATTTGTTTGTCTGACTCCCCCGCTCTATTATGAGATTCCTGGGGAGAAAAATCACATCATTCATCTTTTTGCTCCAGGGCCTCCTCTGGGCGTTGAATTAAAACAAGCAGCTTAAGAGTTGCAAATAATAGGAACAAAGAAGCTCTGAACCCTTTTTCCCAAAGGCACCCTCCTAAACCATTCCTTTGCGTCCGCTCATAATTCAGAAGGTGTGCTGTGAAGGAACGGAGAAGGAACTTATGGATAGGGAGAGAGCCATGTAGAAATTGAAACAAACAAAAATCCGAAGGAATTGACGTGGGCAAGCCATTCTCCCCACCATCTGGACAGCAGGTGGCGCAAGTGACCTAGCTTTCTGGACCATCCCGGAAGGAAGCCTCGAGGTAAGATTTTGGGAAAACTGGGGAGAGCATCACCCTGAGCCTCTTTTCCCTGCCCTTCTGTGCTACGAGGCATACAGGCAAACAGCTGTGTTCTTCCTTCAGATTTCAACTCCTAGGTGCCTGGCTTTGAGCCTCTGTGCACCACCCTCACTATAGGCAGTGTGGTTCTTTGAAAACTCATCTTCCTTGTTGGGGAAAATGAGTGTTTCCATTTCCACAAGTGGCTGTGAATATTAGCAAAATATTGCCCTTTAAAGAGCAATTTGGCAGTACCTAGGAAACGGAGAACACTTAGCAGAAGAGACAAGCAGTAACTTAAGAGTTACTTAAAAATTTGCATTGCAATTATGGATGGATGTTTAGCACTACATGAATTTCCTCTCCTGGGGGCAATTGATTGGTCAATTATTTAATGGTAGATAAGCAAACAAGTTACTGTTGACTATAATAAGTGTTCAATTTTTTAATGTTAATTAGGGTAAGGTAGTTATTTTTGTAAATTTGGTGGTCATTGTTATAATTCTACGTGTTGGGTTTATTTGAGGCAAGTACAGGCATGCAAGTACATAATAGCAAGATGGACTAATTAAATACCATACTGTTGCTGGGGAGGGTTGTTGATTTTCTTATTGTGCAAACTACATTTATTCTTCCAGCAAATATTTATCAATCACTACTATTTCTGCAAAAACTACTTATGGAGTGACCACCACATGTCAGACACTGTTTCAGGCCCTAGGAATAAAACAAATCAGTGACAAATTCTCCGCCCATGTGGAACTGTCAATCTAGTGAAGGAAATAAATAAATATATGGCAAGTTGTCATAACTGCTGTGAAAAAGAATAAAGCTACACAGAGTAAAGAGGGCTGCAAACGTGATTTTAACTAGGGTGCGTAAGCTCTATATTATGTGCTGGACAGTCAATGTTGATTAAAATCATACATGATTCCTGCCCTCTCCCATCCTGTGGAACTCTAATGTTAGTGGGAGAGAAAGCCCACTAGTGATGCATGTAATTGTCTATTGCTGTTAGGGCCATGAAGAAGCACATGTATGGTGTTATGAAACCTTATTAATGGAAAATGTTACCTCTTTGGGGAGGTCAGGAAAGATATCCTGACAAAGTGATGCTTATACTGTTATGTGAAGCATAAGCCAGGGATGTGGAGAATATTCCAGGCAGAACTGCTGTGCAAGGGCCCTAGGGCACAGGGGAACAAGGGTGAATGGGGAAGGGAAAGAAGGCTAGAGTGGCTAGAGAAAGGAGAATAAGATGAGGGAAAGATGAAAGGAAACCTATAGGCCATATTAAGGGTTTTATCATTGTCCTAAAAAGATGAAAAGACATCAGGGGTTTTAAGCATAGGATGACATATTAGATGACTGTTTCAAAAAGATGCCTACAGGTGCTCTGCGGAGACCGGATTGGAGGGACTCAGATTAATTATGGGATAGCCCAAACTATAGCAATAGTCCTCGCAAATGAAAATGTTGACTTGAACCAGGGCATTGAGTTGAAGATCAAGAGCAGTAGATGGATTTGAGAAACTTTTAGGAGGTAAAGAAATAGTCCTAGTAGATGAATGGATAAAGAAGATGTGGTACATATACACAATGGAATATTACGCAGCCATAAGGAAAAAACAGATCCTACCATTTGCAACAACATGGATGGAGCTAGAGGGTATTATGCTCAGTGAAATAAGCCAGGCGGAGAAAGACAAGTACCAAGTGATTTCACTCATATGTGGAGTATAAGAACATAGGAAAACTGAAGGAACAAAACAGCAGCAGAAGCACAGAACCCAAGAATGGACTAACAGTTACCAAAGGGAAAGGGACTGGGGAGGATGGGTGGGAAGGGAGGGATAAGGGCGGGGAAAAGAAAGGGGGCATTACGATGAGCATGTATAGTGTGTGGGGGGCACGGGGAGGGCTGTGCAACACAGAGAAGACAAGTAGTGATTTTACAGCATCTTACTACGCAGATGGACAGTGACTGTGAAGGGGTATGTGGGGGGGACTTGGTGAAGGGGGGAACCTAGTAAACATAATGTTCTTTCTATAATTGTAGATTAATGATACCAAAATAAAAAAAATAAAAAATAAATAAATAGTCCTTGGTGATAAATAGAGATAGAATGTGCAAGATAAGGAGATAGCAGGAGACTCTTTGATTTCTGGCTTGTGCGCCTTAGATGGACAATGGTGCTATTTTCTAAGACAGAGAAACTGAAAGAAGAGTAGCCATGTGGGGAAAGATTATGCATTTGGCTAGGGGCCTGTTAAATCTGAGTCGCCTTTGCAACTTCCACTTGGAGATATCAAATCAAGAATGAAACTCAGAGAAGAGATCAGGTCTGGCGACATGAATGCTCTCTACAGAGAACTGAAGCTGTGGGTAGGTTGTGATCACCTAGGAGGAAATGATAGAGTTAAAGGAGGAGAGGGACCTCAGCATTTGCTGGTGAGAAGAGCAGGTAGACCTGTGAAGCATACAGGGAAACCAGGAGGAAACCAGGAGAACATTTTGTCTTTAAAGCCACAGAAAGAGTGTTCCCAGGAGGAGTATATGGTCAACAGTGTCAGTAGCTGCAGAGAGGGCAGGCATGGATTTGATGACATGGAGGTCATCAGTGACCTAACTGGGAGCTGTTTTGGTGGCATGCAGGGCCAGCACACTGCTTGGAGTGTCTGAGGGGACAAAAAGGGGAGGAAGGAAAATGGAGACAATAAGCAGAGACAACTCTTTGGAGCAGTTTAACTGGAAAGGAAAAGAAAAAAATGGATGGGACCATGGTGTTTGGAGAGCCATCCATGCAGATCCTGAAGTCAACCAGGTTGAAAGCAGAGGTGGGAATGTAAGGGCAGGTGAGAAGCCAATGGGTGTATAGTTGTGGTAAGCTAGAAGGTACAGCAACATAGAGGGGACCCTCGAGAGCAGTGTGCTGATAGCGTGACCCGCAAAGGGTAGGAACAATACTGAGGAGGCAGCATTTGGGAATAAGAGCAGTAACAACATGTGCCAGCCCCAAGGCTGTAAGTAGGGAAGATGGGCAGCCAGGACTGGAGCGGGCTGCAGGGTGTGTGGTGCCCTCGAGGCAAGCCAGCCCTCCTTATGAGAAAGCAGCACTCAGAGACAAAGCTGAAGCCCTTGTGTGGTTTGGTGGTTGTGTAACAAACAGTTCCAGAGGGCTCAGTCCTAAGAGTTTGGGAGGTTAGGGACTAAGCCAAAGGCAAGGAGGTGCAGGGCTTGATGGGAAGGATAGAACATTAGCAAAAGGATGGCTAGATTACTTATACATGGGTTATTGACTGACTGAAACAGAGATGACCAACACGGAGGATTATGCACCAACTATCTCTCTGAGAAGGAGGGGTACCAGGTCTCCTGGCGGCAGACGGGTGATCTGTTACCTCCTGTAGCTCTAGGAACATCAAACTAGACACAGAGGCTGTTAACAGCTACAGGATTGCTGACTACACACTGTCCAGCCTGGGTGATGGCAGACCCGGAAGATGAGTCTACAAGGTATAGATACCGTTCACACCACTATTTTAAAAACGCCTACCTGAGCACTCACCACCTCACAAATTAGAGCTTGTCTGTTTCTTAGCTTGCCTTCCTTCTAGATTTGCAATGACTTTGTATGTACTTATACACATAGTTTGAGATTTTGCATTTTTTTCTCTTAACATCACATCAGGTATTTTCCACATAGTGCCATCTTTATCATAGTTAATCTTTAATATGGTGGAAAAATTGTTCTCATCCGGGGCTATTTTTTTTAACATGAATATATAAAGCACCCTGCCCCCAACACATGCACCCACATACATACACACATACAACAATAAATTCTCCATGTGCCCTTGCCTGCATCAAGGCTTATCCACAGCCTGCTGATGTATCTCAAGATCTGTTGAGCTCTTCTTAATCTTTTTTCTTTAATGCTTGGAACAATTATCAGCAAGCTCACTGCAACCCCACCCCTTTCCCGCCTACTCTGGAAAACATGCAAGTGAGTGAAAACGACATTATTATGAGAGTAACTTTGAATCCACTCCAATTTATAACAAAAGCAACTCATTTGAAAACTTTGGTGCTTTTACTATTAATAGTGCAAGTTACTCACTACACAGTTCAGGCCCAAGCGCAACACGCCAGCGAATCTTGCCACTGTTGTTGAGTGAGGGCTGCTAGCCTATTAGGAAAGATAGACACTAATTCGGGGATATAGGAGCATGGTCACAGAGAGCACATAGCTTCTCAGAGGAAGCAACAGTTGAGCTGGCGCTCAAGGGGTTGCCACTGGGAGCAGGAGAGAAGACCATGACATGTGGAAGGAAGAACAAAAGACCAAGAAGCCTGATTCCATGCTGCCCAGTTAGGGACTGCACACCTTCTGCAGTGGCTTTCATCTGCTGCACAGAGGGGAATGTCTGGAGATGGTGTTGGCAAAGCAGGCAGCGTAGGAAGGGCCATGTATAACCCTCTGAGGGATTTAAATTTTTTCCCATAGATATGGAAGTAATGGAGGTTTTTTTTTTCGGGCTTTATTGAGGCATGATTGACAAATAAAAATTGTATACAGTTAAGGGGCACAATGTAATGTTTTGATACACATTGTGAAATGATCACCACAACTGAGCTAGTTAATATATCCATCTCTTCACATAGTCGCCTTCTTTTTTCCCATGGTGAACACTTAAGATCTACGTGCTTAGCAAATATCAAGTACACAGCACAGAATTGGGCATCATAGTCACTGATGCTGGACGTCAGGTCTCCAGAACTTATGCATCTTAGAAATGAAAGTTTGTGCTCTTTGGCCAGCATTTCCCACGTTCTCACCTTGCCCATTCCCCCACCGCTAAACCTCTGGCAACTATGGTTCTACTCTGGGAAGTCAATGATTTCAGGTTCCACATATAAATGAGATCCTGCAGTGTTGGTCTTTCTGTGTCTGATTTATGTCACATAATATAATGTCCTCCAAGTTCATCCCTGTTGTCAGGAATGACAGAATTCCCTTCTTCCTTGAGGCCAAGTAATATTCCACTGTATGCATGTACCACAACTTCTTTAACCATTCATCCATTGATGGACACTTAGGTTGCTTCCATGACTTGGCTGCTGTGAATAATGCTGCAGTAAGCATGGGGGTGCACACATCTCTTCAACATACTGATTCCATTTCCTTTAGATATAAACCAAGAATGAAATTGTTGGATCACATGGTAGTTTTGTTTTTTTTTATTAAGGTATCATTGACATACACTCTTATGAAGGTTTCACAAGAAAAACAATATGGTTATTACATTCACCCTTATTATCAAGTACCCCCCTATACCCCATTGCAGTCACTGTCCATCAGTGTAGTAAGATGCCACAGAGTCCCTATTTGTCTTCTCTGAGCTACACTGTCTTCCCTGTGACCCCATACATACCATGTGCACCAATCATGACACCCCACAATCCCTTTCTCTCACTCCCCCCACCCCTCCCCTTTGGTAACCGCCAGTCCCTTCTAGGAGTCTGTGAGTTCGCTGCTATTTTGTTCCTTCAGTTTTTATTTATTTTTTTATTTTCTTATTTCTTTAATTTTTTTTATTTTGGTATCATTAATCTACAATTATAGAAAGAACATTATGTTTACTAGGTTCCCCCCTTCACCAAGTCCCCCCCACATACCCCTTCACAGTCACTGTCCATCTGCATAGTAAGATGCTGTAAAATCACTACTTGTCTTCTCTGTGTTGCGCAGCCCTCCCCGTGCCCCACACACACTATACATGCTAATTGTAATGCCCTCTTTCTTTTTCCCCGCCCTTATCCCTCCCTTCCCACTCATTGTCCCCAGTCCCTTTCCCTTTGGTAACTATTAGTCCATTCTTGGGTTCTATGATTCTGCTGCTGTTTTGTTCCTTCAGTTTTCCTTTGTTCTTATACTCCACATATGAGTGAAATCATTTGGTACTTGTCCTTCTCCGCTTGGCTTATTTCACTGAGCATAATACCCTCTAGCTCCATCCATGTTGTTGCAAATGGTAGGATTTGTTTTTTTCTTATGGCTGCGTAATATTCTATTGTGTATATGTACCACATCTTCTTTATCCATTCATCTACTGATGGACATTTAGGTTGCTTCCATATCTTGGCTATTGTAAACAGTGCAGCAATGAACATAGGGGTGCATCTGTCTTTTTCAAACTGGAGTGCTGCATTCTTAGGGTAAATTCCTAGAAGTGGAATTCCTGGGTCAAATGGTATTTCTATTTTGAGCATTCTGAAGAACCTCCATACTGCTTTCCACAATGGTTGAACGAGTTTACATTCCCACCAGCAGTGTAGGAGGGTTCCCCTTTCTCCACAACCTCACCAACATTTGTTGTTGTTTGTCTTTTCAATGATGGTGATCCTTACTGGTGTGAGGTGATATCTCACTGTGGTTTTAATTTGCATTTCTCTGATGATTAGCAATGTGGAACATCTTTTCATGTGTCTGTTGGCCATCTGGATTTCTTGTTCCTTCAGTTTTGCATGGTAGTTTTTAAAAGAAGATGATGCTATATGAATACTTCCTGGTTTAGAAAATTCCCGTAGGAAGAGTATGGAGGAAAGATCATGGCATAGAAAAAAGAGAGGCCAGGGTAGGAAAGCTTGGGGGGAGGTGGGGGAATGGGGGTGGACAAGCTGGTAAATGGACAGACTTGGTAAGTGACTCTTCTCTGAACTCAAAGGATTAAAAGAAAAGCGGTTGCCTGATCTTCAGCTTTCTGTAGGATCTCGGTATCATCCAGGCTGTATGTGCAGCCCTGTCAAGCAGGTGACTGTACCCCATGTACAATTTGCAACATTGTGTCATCACATTCCCAAAAATCACCCATGAATGAGAACAGGGTCATGTGGTCAATGAGAAGGTTTCCTAAAATAAGGAATAGGAGGAGAATTAAAAATAAATAAATAAATAAGACAATATGGGGAATTGAGACTCCCCCAAACTGTCCTGCTTTGCAGACTAACAGAATTAGCAGGGGTTAAGGAATCATAAGGAATCCAATTTGAATCCAAGCTCTGCCTCTCACCAACTTTGAGGCCTCAAGCAGATTACATAATTGCTTGACCCTCAGTTCCATCTAGAACATGGGTAGTAATCCCTACATTGGAGGACGATGGTAAAGACCCAGAGGGATAAAACATGCAAAGGCTCCCTCTGAGGTGGCGCCCACCATGGTTCCTTGGTAAACCTCCCTGCAGTTTCCTTCCCTCCACAGTCCTCACCCAAGGTGGCCGTGTGAGGGTTAACAGCCCGGGCGAATAGCCACCATGGAGGAGCTGAAAAACGAAGGCTTTGGAGGGAGAAGCTGGTGGGTGTACTTTCAGCGGAAAGGGAAGTAGGATGAGATGCTCCCCATTGAAGCTGACTAATTCCACTGGAATTATGTGCAGTACAAAGGACATTAATTCAGCAAAGTCTCTGGAGTGCTTCGAAGAAGCGCTGTGTGTGCCGAGTCCCCATCCAAAGCTCCGCTTGCCTCCTCCAGCAGGGGCGGAAGGACTGTGGGTGTGACAAGGGGCTTCTCCACAGTCCCCTGAATTCTCCTCTGGGCGGCTGCCTCCCTGCCAGGCACCAAGGGAAGGGCAGCTGGCAGCTCCCCTGCTGCAGCGCGGGCTTGGGGAGGTTCCCAGGCTCTGTGGCCGGGCTGGATCGGGTGACAACCCAAGGCTGACTCACAGCTGAGAGGCTGGCAGCTAGCTCGGAGCAGACCAGCCGGCGGCCCAGGGGTGAGCTCACTAACCACAGGGATGGTGAGCAATGCGTGTCACCAAGGCCCGCTCCGTGAGGCAGAGAAGCCCTATCCCCAGGCTGCGTCCACTCTCCTTAAAGACCAGAGGCTCTGCGGGGTCCAAGGACCACTTGTTCCTGCACCCCTGGGTGGTCTCAGTATCCTACCACTTTACCTTCCATGAAGACAATCCATAAAATGGCCAAGGCAGATGATGTCATTTTTGTTCTTAGCTGAGAAGCTCCCATTCTATGTTCATAAAGCAGAGCTCTGCTCGGTCAGACACCATGTCCCTGTTTGGGGTTTGGAAAATTAGGTTACTGTCAGCATGCAAAACTGAGGTCTTTCTGTCCATGGTAGGAAAATCCACCAGGCCTGGCTTGATTAACCAGAGAAAAGCGCCTCCGGCAAGCGTGCCTACAGAAATCCTGTCCCTTCCTCACGCTGACAGCAGCCCAGACGCGCACACACACAAAGCATACATGCATCCACGCAGAGCTACCAAACCAAAAAAATCGTCCTGAAGAAAGGAAGCCGTTTGGGTTTTGTTCATCGTGATGGTCCATTTGGGTCACAGGATAATAAAGGAGATTAACAATATCCCTTAAGAACAATCAAACCCTGGGAAATGCTTCAAAACAAGGTCCCTCTTGGGTGTTGATGATTTCTAAGTAACCAGTGCTCCTTATAATTCGCTATGCCAAGGAAGGACCGTGCTCTACTCCCTCCCAGTGGCTGGGTGGGTGAACCCATCGCTGTCTGACATGTCTGAGCTTCAGGAGGCTCTTTCTCCTCAAGGATTTCCCCATCAGCTGGTGATGTTCTGGAGTTTCACATTGGTGAGGCTTCCTTTGGTTTAATGGTTTTACTCTGAGAGTCCCCTTTATCAAAATATTCACATAATGTACTGTTTACATTACTAGTACTGATTGAGTTAAACACGTGGCTGATTACTATTCTGTTAGATTTATTTTCCTCTATTTTCTGCACTCCTTTTTTTCCTTTTCTCTTCCCTTACATTGATTGTCCCCTCATCCTTCCCCCCTTCCTTCCCTCCTTCCTCTATTTCACTCATTTATTTATTCCATAAATAACTGATGAGCACACACTGTGTGCTCAAAGGCATCACAGCAGCATATCTAAGAGTCGGAGGACATGGGCCCAGACCCTTTGCTTTCTTCTCTGTGACTTAGACATGGCTTCAGACTTGGTTTTCTTATCAGCCAAAAGAGAATGATATAGTAAGACCTACCTCCTAAGGTTGCTGAGGGATTTATGACCTATTACATGTAGAGTACTTTGCTCCATCCCTGCTTCTTCCCAAATGTCCCCCAAATGTTATCATTGATTTAAAATAATACAGAACATAGGCTCTGTACTTAAACAGCTCAGACTCAAACCTTGCCCCTAGCTACCAGCATGTGACCCTGGCAAGTAATTTCTCTGTGCTTTCATCTCATCTGTAAAATGGGGCTAATAACAGATATCTACTTCATAGGCTATTAAAATGATTTTTTTAATATAGAGAGAACTTGTTATTTTTTATTAAAATGTAGTTGGTATACAATATATTGACTTCAGGTATTCAACACTATGTATTTAGATACACTATGAAATGCTCACTATAATAAGTGTTGTTACCATCTATCACCACACAAAGTTTACTGCAATATTATTGACTATATTTCCTATGCTGTATTTTTCATCCCTATAATTTATTTATTTTATAATTGGAAGTTTGTACCTCTTTATCCCCTTCACCATTTTTTCCCTTGCCCTCATCTCCCTCCCCTATGGCAACCATCAGGTTATTCTCTGTATTTATGACACTATTTCTGTTTTGTTTGTTCCTATTTTTTTATATTTTTAGATCCAACATGTAAGCCAAATCGTATGGTATTTGTCTTTCTCTGACCTATTCCACTTAGCATAATACCCTCTAGGGCCATCCATGTTGTTGTAAATGGCAAGATTTAATTCTTTTTTATGTATATTCCATTGTATATATGTACCACATGTTTATTCATTCTTTTATCAATGGATACTTAAGTTGTTTCCATATCTTGACTACTGTAAATATGCTGCAATAAATATAGCAGTGCATATATCTTTTCAAGTTCGTGCTATTGTTTTCTCTAGGTAAATACACAGAAGTGGAATTACCAGTGCAATAAAATGAGTAATAAGAAATATGTATTTGGTCATTCACATGACCAAATATGTACTTCCCAGGTATATTTGGTCTTTATCCACAGTCCCTGAAAACACTGCTGTCTCAATGGTGAAATGGGTGTTTGTCATGTTAATGAGAGATTTTTGGAACCCCCCACCCAAGTGCAAGGGGCTGGAGGTTGGATCAGCCAATGGCCAATAATTTGGTTAATCATGACTATGCAATGAAGCCCTCACAAAAACCCCTGAGGAGAGTTTATCACTCTCTGCTCTGCTTCTGCTCTTCTGGGTTGGATCCTGCTTCTCAGTTGGGCGAGCTTCTATGCTTGGGGAACCAGAACATCTCCACATGCCACTGAGCCAGGCCCCGAACTCCACAAGGACAGAGGCTCCTTTACCTGGGCCCTTGCCCTGTGTCTCTCTTCATTTGGCTGTGAACTTGCATCCTAAATTTACGGTATCCTTTATAGAACACGTGAAAGAGCCGCTCTAGCAAATTAATCCAACCTAAGGGGGAGGACATGGGTACCTCCAATCTGATAGCCGATAGGTCAGAAGCACAGGTAACTGCCTGGGGCTCGTGACCAGCGTCTGAAGTTGGAGGTGGAGGGCAGTCTTGTAGGATGGAGCGCTTAACCTAGGAATCTGGTGCTGTCTCCAGGCAGACAGTGTCAGAATTGAGTTGAGTTTTCCAACACCCTGCTGGTGTTTGAGAATTGCTTGGTGATAGAATGTGTGGGAAGACACCCCCCACCCCACAAACTTAGACACATGGGAATCGGGTCTGGGAACTTGAATGAAGTTATACTACTATTACTGCTTGTGTAATATTATTATTATATATATTATATTATATTATATTATATTATATTATATTATATTATATTATATTATATTATATTATATTATATTATATTATATTATATTATATTATATTATATTATATTATATTGTGTTATATTACATTACATTATATTATATTATATATTATATATATTATATTATATATATTACATTATATATATAAAAAATAATATGTTTTGATTACTGAAGGCTTGTAATATAGTTTGAAATACATATATATTAGGAGGAAAAGACTACATCATCACAACTGGATTGTATCGTATTTCTATTTTTAATTTTTTGAGGAACCTCTATACTGTTTTCCATAGTGGTTGCACGAATTCATCCCCAACAGTGCACAAGGGTTCCCTTTTTTCCACATGCTTGCCAATACCTGCTATTTCTTGTCTTTTTGATGTTAGACATTCTGATTGGTTTGAGGTGATGCCTCACTGTGGTTTTGACTTTCATTTCCCTGTTGATTAGTGATGTTGAACATCTTTTCGTGTGTCTCTTGGCCACCTGTATCTCTTACCTGGAAATATGTCTATGGGTCCTCAGACCATTTTTTAATCAGATTATTTGTTTTGGGGGGTTTTTTTTGGTGTTGAGTTATACGTTCTTTATATTTTGGATATTAACCCTTTATCAAATATATCATTTGCAAAATATTCTCCCATTCAGTAGGCTGCCTTTTTGTTTTGTTGATGGTTTCCTTTGCTGTGCAGAAGCTTTTTAGTTTGATTAGTCCGACTTGTTTATTTTTGGTTTTGTTTCCCTTGCCTGGGCAGACACATTCAGAAAAATATTGTTAATGCCAGTGTCCAAGGGTTTACTGCCTATGTTTTCTTTTAAGAGTTCCATGGTTTCAGGTCTTACATTTAGGTCATTAATGAAGGCAAATTCTGGCGCACTAAGACCCCCACCCCTTAAGATCCAATCACCACTGACCAGATGGTCGCCCACCCTTTAAGATCCCATCACCAAGGCAGAACACACCATATCCCTACTCCTTAAAAATGCACTTCCTCACCCACGAGCTACTGCTCCCTCTCTCTGGGGACAGCCATTTTCTCTTTCAGATAATAAAATCTCTTGTGTGGGCCCGTGTCTCCTGAATCATTCTGGGGTAAAGAGGGTTGTAGCAAGATACCCTTTCAGTTAATCCATTTCTAGTTTATTTTTGTGTGTGTTGTGTAAGATAGTAGCCCAGTTTCATTCTTTTGTAGGTAGCTGTCCAGTTTTACCAATACCATTTTTTGGAGAGACTGTCATTTTCCCATTGTACATTCATGCCTCCTTTGTCATATATTAATTGGCCATAAAAGTGTGGGTTTATTTCTGGGCTTTCCATTGTGTTCCATTGATCTATGTGTCTAAGTTTGTACCAATACCACACTGTTTTGATTACTGTAGCCTTGTAATATAGTTTGAAATAAGGGAATGTGATACCTCCAGCTTTGTTCTTCTTTCTCAAGGTTGGTTTGGGTATCTGGGGTCTTTTGTGGTTCTATACAAATTTTAGGATTATTTGTTCTAGTTCTGTGACAAATGCCATTAAAATGTTGGTAGGGGTTGCATTGACTCTGTAGATTCATATAAATGAATAATGACAACATGGTGGAATAAATAGAAAAGCAGAAATGTACACAAAGCACAGGAATAAGGCCTAACAACTGGAGAGAAGGATAAAGAAAACTTCACCTAGGAGGTCCCCAAAAAGGAGGTTAACAGGACACATGTAAAACCTCATTAGGACCCATTTTCTTAATTTTCCTCCTCTTGCCAAATTTATTCCTGAGTGTCATCTTAAATCCAAATATCTTTTGCCAGTTTTCAAGGTTGTCCATAATCTGATTTAATTCTATTTTCTTGCACATTCTAGAATGCCCTCCCTCTCATCTCCACCCATGTTTAAGCCCCATTTGACCTTCAAAACCCAGCAAAGCTCCACCTGCTCTTTGAAACTCATATGGGTGTTCTCCTTCTTTGCCTCCTTTGCACATCTAGGAAGCCTACAGTTCACTTTGTCCCATCCCTCCAGTTTATTTTTCAGGCAGACTCCTCATTTGCTTTTTATAACTGACTCTATTCATGGGATCCCATTTCTGACATTTTTACACCCACTCCCTCTCCTCACTCCCAGTCAACCCCAAGGTCCTGCCCATACTTCCTCCAGAGTAACATCACATCAGTGCTCTGTTCCTTCCCAACGGCCACCCCTTCCTCCGCACACCCTCCCAGGCTCTTACACTGGCCATTAAACTGCAAGCCTGACTGTTGCCTCACAGAGATTAACTGGGACCCAGAGAAGGGAAAAAAGACTTTTCATTGTCTTATCTTTGGAACCTTTCAAACTGTGCATGATGTGCATGGATATCTTTTCATAAAAAAAATGAAAGAAATTTTTAAATAAATGAATAAATTAAATAAAGCCTATATTCCTCATCCATTTTGTCCCATCTGAGTTGGCAACTCTTGGAAATCTCCCCAGTCTTGGGTCCAGAATTTCCTGGCTCTGCATATAATGTTTTCCTTGCCAACAGACATATAGGTAAGGTGGCTCCTTAGCCATCTCAAGCAGTTCTGGGTGCTCTCGCCAGAGAGAGACTGCACACAGGCTTTGAGAGAACAGAACCGGTAATGACAGGTAAATCCTCTGAAGTCCCCCTTTGTTTAGAAACTCTGTTTGCTTGACTTTTAAGTTTTTGAGACATAGGAAGAAGCCTTTTCATCCCTATCCAGATAAAGCAGGAGAAAGTTGTGTCACTGTGAGCTGTGATTTCCGCTCTTTATGGAGGAAGCCCTCCCAGGTCTGGGGCCCAAGTTAGGGGCAGGAAGCTATGTGGGTAGGGCTGGGTAGAAGTTGGCATTGATTTTCATAGGAAATAAAAGGAGAGTGGGACCCTTTGACCCATCTGCTCCTTGGTATTCACCATTCCTGATTCTTTGTGATCAAAAGGCTTCTAGAATATCGAGGCAGCCACAGTCTTCATAGATCCTAACACAACTGACCAAAGGAATCACATAATAGCCAGCCCTTTATAAAATCTGCACAATATTAATCATAAAGTGACCAACTGTGGGCAGCTCCGCTCCCACTGCCAAGTGCCGAGATGCTTACCAGCAGTGCCTGGGCACAGGCATGAGGAGTAAGGGACCCACTTCTACTTCTAAGAGGCCCAGTTCTTCCCAGACCCAACTTTCCACCTCCAACCCCATAGAACCCCAGGGCCATCCTTGAAGCCTGGTGTTCAGAAAACAGGTATACTATTTCTAGACTACAAGCCAAAATGTACAAGAGGGCACAGGATAGAGTAATCGGAGATGATAGAAATAGGCCAGAGATGAGACACAGATGAGAGATGGTACACAGGTCTAGGAAAAGATAATAAGATCAACAAGAAAATACTCTGAGTGGCAATCAGCGAGAAAATATTCTAGCAACTGGCCTCTCCTCTGCCCTCAATCCTTTGCAGTTGCCAGTTCATTGCCAGGCTTCTCCCCAAGTTGCCATCTGACACCTGTCAGTTCCAGGTTATAGACTTTAGCCAGTTACAAGCAGTTATGCCTGCATTGAGGGAAGTTTTGATCCAATTAATGGGTCAGTTAAAAGGGCTCTTTGGCTTCTACACAAGGTCTTTTTTCCCACTGCTAACAGCTTAAAAATAATTGTTTTAAGCAAGTCACAGTAGTAGCTGCTCCGTGGAAATGACATTGGCTTGAAGAAGGTGGATGCCCTCCAGCCAGAGACCTCAGGTCTCATTGCTGAGGGCTCAGAAGGCAGGAGCTGGGCTCCTTCAAGGCTTCCACACACATCTTCTCCCTAAGGCAAAACATTTCGAAGTACTGTTTGTTTTCTTTCTCAGTCAAGGGCTTTGCATTTTCATACAAATTGCCTTCTACCAAGAGGAATTTTATAATCCAACTCAAGGGGATTTCAGCTCATGAAAGAGGATTAGGAGCCATTGGGTAGATGACAAGTGCCAGCATATTTCCTATCAAGAGCCTCTTCAGATTTTTTTCCCCCCAGTCTGGGAGCTCTGCTCTCTTTACTGTAAGAAGCTCAGAAGAGAAACATTAGAGATCAGGTCGTTCTCCCTTCTGTGTGCCCCAGCCTCCTCTTGCTCTTGTGGCACATCTTTTAAAAAGCCTGTTTTGCCTTTTTTTCACTTTGAAGCAAAACAAAAGGTGTCTGAAAAATGAAGACCAATATTATAACCACTCTTTGGGCCTCTGACACAGGTAGTAAAATGAATGAGATCTGAGTTTAATTTGTTCTGATTGCTGTGTCTCCACCGGGCCAGCCACCTCATCCCAGAAAAGGGCAAGATGGAAAACATTCTTTCTCTCTGAACAGCAGCAGTGTTCCAGGCTGACGTCTCAACCAGGAGCTATCAAACAAGGTGCAGAGAGACACCACCAGTAGGACTCAGGCACCTGGAACCCAGTTCTCTGGCAGCCACTCACCCAAGCCTGGCTTTCCACCAGGACTGGGGCTCCCATGGCATTCTTCTGTGACATGTGGAAGCTGGGAGGAAGGGGGAGCAGACAGCCCTTTACAATCTCCCTCTGACTCACAGGACAAAAAAGAGCTAATAGTTTTTCTTGTGGATGAGCATGTGGACATTTAAAAAGGCCACCTAGTAAACGGAAGAACTTGAACTTGGAGTCAGCCATACGTGGGTCTCGACTCTTGCTCTACCGCTTTGTAGCAGCGTGCACATTACCAAGCTTTGTATCTTTCACCTATAAAGGGGAAGAGGAATAAAAACCATTTAATGGGCCATTATGAGGATTAAGGGACTGGTACAGGACAGGGCAAGACTCCATAAGTGTCTGTGAAATTGGAGTCATCAGTTATGTTCAATGGGCAGATTCAAGAATAACAAACCTAATTTACACAATGCAGAGCTGTTTCATTTTACTTTAATTTTATGATATATAACTCTTTTGTTCAAAAGAGTTTAAAGGGAATGGAGACTTCCTCCTGGAGTCTTCAACTTCTAAATAAGACTCCTGTTAAATTGGCAAGGAGAAAAGCTATTGTCTAGACAATATCCTCTTGGCACCCTCTGGAAGGCCACTTGTTTCATATGATTAATTTGTCCTCACAACTAGGTTACTTTTCTGGCTCCTGAGAGCCAGGGTGATCATTTCAAACTGTCCTGCTCCTGGATTGGGAGGACATGTTTGTGTTTTGGTCCCTGATCATCAGGCCTGTCTCTGCCAGGTCCTCCACCCCCTGAGCTGGGGCTTAGGAGGCTCAGGCTAAAGTGTTCCTTGTCTCCCAGTGCCTGGCTTAGGGCTTGGCTGCCACCCTGACCCTAGAATCTCCCTCTTATGCAGACATTCTGAAGCAAGCCCCTCTTTCTAGAAGCCTGCAGCCAAGGTGGGAGCTGCCCCAGCGTTACAGTGAAATGATTACACTTTTACTCACATGTTTTCCTTCCTTATGTATCTCCACCGAGGTTTTTGAAAGGAACATTTTTTTTAAATGCCATTCTTCTGTGATTCCCTTGCCTCATTTCTCCTTCTCCTCTCCCCCTCTCCTCAGCTTTTGTACTTGTTGGTCTGGTTTGGTTATTATTATTAGAGTGCAATGATACTCCCAGTTAATAGTAGGGGTGTAAATGGGACATGCTTCCTTGTTGCCAGGACAAATAAAGAGTTAAAATAAAGAAGCAGCTGTTTTTCACTCGTTCATTCTGGCACATTTACTGAGCAGCAACTGTCTTCAAGTTACTCTGCTCAGGAAATGAAGATGAATGTGGCCTGGCTGACTCCTAGGAGCTCAAAGACTAGGGCAGAGACTCTGAACGCAGGATTCATGGGTAGACTCAGAGGGTCCATGGCCCTCTGACAGACAAAATTGTTTATGTACATGCACATGATGCATTTTTCAAGGAGGAAACCCATAGCTCTTGCCAGATTCTCAAAGGCATGCAGAATGTAAGAAAAGTGAGGTTGAGGAGGGGGGTTAAGAACCACTTACCTAGGAGGAGTTGGTGACCTGTGAACAAACTGTTGAGATGCGGTGTCTCCAGTCACATTTGACTGATGCTCTTTCTCCCCACATCCCATCTGTCAGGAAATCCTACTGGCTCTACCTTCAAAATATCTCACAAATTCATCCTTTGCTCACCACTGCCACTGCAACCACCCTGGTCCATCATGTCATCTGGAGTATCACTTCTGTCCTCGCCCCTACAGTCTATTCTCAACATAGGAGCCAGCCTGATGCTTTTAGAGAGCAAAGCAGATTATGTCACTTCTCTAAACACAATGCATCAGCATGTCCCTGCTCATGCAGAATCACTCCAAAAACCTTGGACTGTTCCAGAAGGACCAATATGCTATGCCCCTACCTCTGCTCCTTCTCTCAACTTGACTCTAATACATTCTCTCCCGTTCAGTCCTCTTCAGCCTCCTTCACTTCCTGCTACTCCTCGTACCTCACTCACAAATGCCACAGGGCATTTGCTTGCCCTTTCTTCTGCCTACAACACTCCTCCCTGAGATGTCAGCTTGGCTTACCCTGCCACTTCTTTCAAATCTCTGCTCAAAGGTCACTTGACCAAAAAATGTCTTTCATGACCAACCTTGGTAAAACAGCACCCTACTTTCGCTTGCCCCTTGTTTTCTCTCATCTGATATTAAATTATATATTTGTTTATTTGCATATTGTGCACAACACACACACACACACACACACACCAGCTCCTTGACAGCAGGGACTTTGTCTGTTAGATTCATCACCTTATCTCCAGCCCCTAGAACAGTGCCTACTGTGTAGAAGCTGCTCAACAAACACTAGCTGAAGGAATAAATGAATGAACTGTGCATAAGTGCTAATGCAGTGAGGGATGTAAGAACAGCTTTACCTACACAACACTACAGAAGCACCTGGATAAAGAAACCACTAAGTCTGATTTGGGAAAGTGATAGAGAGAAACTTGCCAGGAAAGGAACGCTTCCAGAGGGTGATACACAACATCGGCATGTTAAAGGTGAGGCTGTGGAGCCAGGACTGTGGCGAAGGGCATATCAGGCAGGGGAAATTGCATGGCCTAAAACCTGAGGGCTGCCAAAAAACATGGTCTGTTGGGAACAGAAAAGGAGATACAACAATGGACAGGGAGCAGATCATCAAAGGTGTGATGTGTCTTGCAAAAGACTCTAGATTTTATCCTGTTGGTAATGGGAAGCCAATAGGAGATTTTCAGTAGTGTGGGAATATGCTTAGAAAAATTGCTTTGTGGACAAGGTGAGTTCAATCAGAGGTAGCCTGAAGGCAGGGAGCCCAGTGGCACAGCCAGGAGGGAGGCAAGGAGGCTGGAGCCAAGGAGTGGCAGTAGAGATGGAGGGAAAGGATATCAGAATTAGAGAAACCAGACTCCGTGACCCATTGCATTTGAAAGGTGGTAGAAAAGGAAGGAGCTCAGGTGACTGTAAGCCTTTCCTAACAGGCTCACGGCCCAGGTGTCCCCAGCCCATTCCTCTGCCCTTTGCAAGGATCCCTAACCATGGAAGCCCTTCCCCCTGAGACATGACTGGACCTCAGAAGCCTCCTCAGCACAGTGTACCAGGCAGCCATTACAAACTGATTGGAGTTGATAGTCAAGTGTAAATCTGCTTGTCATCCCTGATGTAAGGTCTCTGGTTTGAGTGTGACACTCTATTGCTATTATGAATCGAAAGTATAGAAAGTATAGTAATGGGAGGAGGATTTGGCATGGAAGACTTAAGTTGGATTGGACCCTGTGGTATATAATGGAGGTGGGAATCCACATGGAGATGTTCAGCCTGGAGGAGGAGAGAGGAGAGGACAGCCAAATAGCTCCCATGTGTATTCCCTGGCTCATCCATCGCATGTCTCCTTCCTTATCTCTGTTATTCTCCAACCTTGGGACTGAGCATGTACTTGTCGGCCTCCAACAACCCTCCAGACCCACAGGCCACTCCTGTCGGGGATCCCTGTTGCATCCTTGTTCCTTATTCCCTCACATTTTATATTCCAGCCCCTTCTCTCACTGTCTCCCCACCCCTACTTCCATTATGTTATTCCTTTCCCTTGGGACAGTCTTCCACTCCTCTCCACTCCTCTAGCTTCGCCTAGTTAATGCCTACACATCTTCAGCTTCCTCTGGGAAGCCTTCCTGACTGACGCCCTCCTATGGCACTCTTGACTTCCCACCTTAGCATCATGTCAACCCAAAGAGTTACAATTGCCCAGTGATTTGTCTCCTTCAAAAGCCTCCGGTAGTCTGTAAGCACCACAAATGCAGGGGCCATGCATCTCATGCATCTGGTTGCCTGGAAATCATCTTTCCATACCTGGTGTTTCCTCCTTCAGGTTCTTAGGTAAGTGCTAAGCCCACCCTTGAAGCCTACTGTCACCTCCCCACATGAAACCGTAGGCACATCCTCATCAGCCTGCTTCCCCACCAGACACCCTTTGGTTCCTCATGTCTCAGCCTGAATTAAGTGTAAGGCGATGAATTTGGGGGACAGTGGTCCTAACCAGCTTTTGAGTCACCAAACTTAAGGGCTCTGACACCCAGAGCTGCCTCTCCACCTCCCAAGGGGAATAAGAGCATATTGGCAGTTGTTAGGTCTCTCAGATTTTATTCCATAAATTGGGTTGATCCTTCACTCATTGGTAGAGCAGAATTCATAGTGCCTAAGGTAGAAAGCAGAGTTTGGGTTCTGATCGGTGCCTTGGGAGAGATTTGTTTCTTAAGGCAGCCTTTCCAGATCTGGGATGTTACCATCTTCCATTTTATTCTTCCCAGCTAAGTAGCTCAGGATGCCTATTGAAGGAATAGACAACCAAGAGCACAGTTTCTAGAAACTGCAGAAAACATCCCACTCTAACTTGTGCAAGGAAGCATGTCACCAAGAAGGGCTTGTTGGGAAGAGACCTGGGAGCCTAGTGTTGCCAGCACCTAGTGCACTTGGGTGCTCATTACATCTCAGTGGAGAGTAGCAACGTGGGAGGGTGCTGCTCTGAGAGGGGAGGATATTTGGGGAGGGTTTACGGGGAGTAGGATGGTATGCAGAGACAATGACACCAAAGGCAAAACAAAGGAACTGAAACTTAGGAGTCACTGAAATTAATGTGGGCCCTAATAGCCTAGTGTATTTATATGCCTCTGTTGGGTTAGATAGTCATTCAACAAACATTACCTGAATACCAACAATGGGCTATGCCCTGTACCAGGTGTGAACAAGAGGTGGCAGAGGCATCTGTGGAGGCGTTTAATGTACAGGCTGCACACTGCCTAGGTCTCTGGTTAAAGAACATGGATATTGTCATCTGACAGATACAAGTGCAAATCACGGTTCTGCCTTTTACTGGCTGTGTGGCTTTGAGCCAGTGAACAACCCCAGGTTCCTAATTTGTAAAATGGCAATGATATTACTTAACTCAAAATGTTGTTGTGAAGAATAAGCAAGGTGATAGAGGAAGCCTTCCACAAATGCTTGCTTTTATTATTCATTCATTTTTCGTTCAATAAACATTTATTGGGGACTCTGTATTTATTACTATTATTCTGGTCCACACTCTGGCCTGCTCTTTAAACTCCACCATCCTTTGTCTCCATTATTTCAACATCTCTGTGGAGACAGGAAGGGTGAGAGGAACATTGGCAATTTGGAATAACAGCATATACCGACTTGTCTAAATAGGCATTCTACCTGCCAAATAGTTTGATTGTTTTTCCCCAAAAAGGATAAAATCTATCTCTCATTAAATCACTGGGCAGGATGCCTTCTTCCTCAACCGACAGCTGATGTTGCTTGCAGCCCTTGCATGTGAGCGTCTGGCAGGTGACCACAAAAGGCGGCCACAGGGTGGTTAGTGCGGCCCTGACATGAATGGCCACGCAGATTTGGCAGGTGCCACCTGCTTGGAACCCTCTGCTGCTGGGAGAAGCCGGCAGGCTGGGCATAATCACACATTCAGACAAGGATCAGGTTTGTCCCATTGTCACCTAAGGCAGAGCCACAGTGCTAATCTGGCCTCACTGAAAAAAGATGTTCAGTGACAGCCATACACACACTTCAGGTATGAGCATGTACGCATGCACACATGCACACTCAGAATCAGAGCCAGGATGGTTGTTTCTAAGCAAAGGCATTCTGCAATGAACCTAGAGTGGATCCTGGCTAAGAAAATAAATAAGCTATAAAAGATATTTCTGGCACAAATGAAACATTTGAATATAGGTAG
Source organism: Manis pentadactyla (assembly GCF_030020395.1). Classification (NCBI taxonomy): domain Eukaryota; kingdom Metazoa; phylum Chordata; class Mammalia; order Pholidota; family Manidae; genus Manis; species Manis pentadactyla. Next base: position 53,110,936 of record NC_080027.1, read on the forward strand.
ACTGTTAGATGACCTTATAAAACAAAGGTTAATCTGCTTTGGTTCAAGAACAGTATTGGGTATGTGGGAGATTGACCTAGTTGCAAAATGTATGCTGAAGTACTTAGGGCTAAATTGTCTTGGCATCTAGAAATTAATTTCAAATAGTATTGCTGGTTAGCTAGACAGAGCAGATAATACAAATATGGCAAAATGTTTAGGGTCTATTTGTCTGTTTTTACAACTTTTCTTTACATTTGAAAATTTTCATACTAAGAAATAGGAATACAAGAATCACAAAGAATTAGCCACAAAAATACTAAAAAGTTGAAGTTTTTATTAGTATGACTGTGGATAAAAGTGTAGAGAAATATTTGGGGAGATATTCTGCAGACAAAAGGGGAAGTGGCAGAACCACATAAAACAATGTGATGACGTCCCCCACAGAACTTTATCCTGTTCAGCCCCTCTTCTTTCAGGCTTTACTCATGGCCCAGTGAATGAGGTAGGTGTTGTCATGCTCTGGTTTGTATAGTTCCAGGAGCCATAACTCAGAGGGATTGAAGCTGGTTCCTGCAGCCATGTGACATGTGACAGCCAGGACAAAATTCAGGCCTTCCACTTGTAATTCTTGGGCTCTTTTGTCAACATCGTGTATCTTACTGTGGGTTCTCCCAGAAGCAGATCTTGAGGCAGGGATTCAAGTGTGATAGGTGTATTTGGGAGTTTCCAGGGCATGTAGTGGGGGAATGAGAAATGACACAGCAAAGAGAAGGCCAGCTGTCAGGAGCATGTATTGACCCAGTGACCAAAGTGGGCAATGAGCTTAATACCACAGGAAAAATCCAGGAAACAATATAAAACATATTTCTCATATTTATCCCACCAAAGGGGGGAGGGAGCTGGGATATTTATACCCCAGTTCCCAAGAATCCTGCTTCCCCACCAGACACCCTTTGGTCCCTCATGTCTCAGCCTGAATTAAGTGTAAGGAGATGAATTTGGGGGACAGTGGTCCTAACCAGCTTTTGAGTCACCAAACTTAAGGGCTCTGACACCCAGAGCTGCCTCTCCACCTCCCAAGGGGAATAAGAGCATATTGGTAGTTGTTAGGTCTCTCAGATTTTATTCCATAAATTGAGTTGATCCTTCACTCATTGGTAGAGCAGAATTCATAGTGCCTATAAGGTAGAAAGCAGAGTTTGGGTTCTGATTGGTGCCTTGGGAGAGATTTGTTAATTCCCCAGCACTTCTAGCCTGCTTCAGTCTGAAAAAAGTCCTCAGACACAGATACAAGGGCCCAGGCACCCTAGCTCAGTTAAGTTGGAGGGACATAAACAGCAGACTGACAATGTCTGCTACTCCATGCTTTAAGGGAGCCTAGCCTGAGCTGCTGCCTTCCTCTCCTTACCAGACAAACACACAAGAAGTATAGATCATCTCAGACTCTAACACCATCCAGGGAGATCCAACCCGTTTATGCTGAGGTGAGATTTAATGGCACCCTTTCATTCAGGTGAAGCCATAGCTGGGGATCACACCCTAAAAGCAAGGGCAGGAGCTCCTGACCCAAGAGCTGTGGACACACAGACACAAACATATACAGCACTGCTGGTTTTGAAGATACTTCAAGCCATATAACACTAAGAATAAACCAATCCAAGGGAGAAGTTCACCAGATGTTTTCCTGGAGTGCAAAAGCAAATGAATGGGCTCATGATATATTCAGACACCATATCGAGTCCCTCATTATGCTCACTTAGGATTTGAAAGCAACCCAGAAATGGGTAACAGACTGGAATGAATATGGGACCCACTGGCATGATCCAGCATCCCTTTCATATTCATTATTCATGCTGCACAGAGTGCTCTAAACAATGTGTCTGCATGCAACCAAAAATGGCTCACAAATGGGAATATACTGGGCAATGAAGATTTATTTAAAATCTCTTTTTAAAATGTTATAACCATTATAGCTCCAGTAACAGAACTCAAAATATTTCACCTACAACTCTGCAGTCAACAAGAAATTAGGCTGCTGTCATTTTCCCATATTTCCTTCCAGAGAAACAGAAGTCCCTCAGGAAACTAAACTATAAAGACAATACATGTTAGAATGGGGCAGAGAGAGGCAGATCAGCCAAAAGAAGCAGAATGTCCACATACTTTGAAGGGGAGCTGGCCAGCCTTGAAAGTGCTGACAAAGGACAGTGGCAAAAGCCAGCCCCAGCCACTCTGACCTGCACCCTCTAGGGAGACACAGAGCTTTAGTCAATGGGTTTTGAGTGTTTCCAGTTCTCCTGGCAAGACAAGCCCTTTGGTAAAACTGGGCTATCTTAGCCGGGTGTATTAGCTGGACTCTCTTACTCCTTTCTTCTGGTTCCATGTTTGCGAAGCAACCTTATGACTCCCTGCTGCATGAATACAATGCCCCAGTCCCACTGACTAGGTATTTATGATCCCTATTGTAACAATCTCTTAGAAGAAAGCAAGAAAATCACTTTTTTTTGTTACCAATTATATAGGACTCACTATGTGCCCAGGATTATTCTAAGACAAAATACTTTACAGAGATCTACTCATTTTAATCTTCATACAACACTAGGAAGTAGATATTATTATGGCCCCCATTTTGCACATGAATAACAGAGAACACAAGTAATTTGCCCAATGACATATGTCTAGCAAACAGGCAGAGCCATAATGTGAACCCATACAGGCTGGCATCAGAACCCATGCTCATACCACCAGGCTATACTGCCTCACTCATTAGGTTTGGGTTTTTTTGTTTGTTTGTTTGTTTTTAGTGATTAAATATGCACAATATAACATTTACCATCTTAACCCTTTTTTAGTGTACAGTGCAGTGGCATTAAGTACATGCACACTGTTGTGCAACCATCTCTACCATCTATCTGCTGAATTTCACCATTATCTCAAACTGAAACTCTATACCTGTTAAACAATAACTCCCTCTTCCCTCTTCCCTCAGCTCCTGTAACCTCTCTTCTACTTTCTATCTCTATAATTTGCCTATTCTAGGTACCTTATTAGTGGAATCCTGCAGTATTTCTCCTTTTGTATCTGTTTTATCTCACTTTGCATGACTTCAAGAGTCATTCAAGTTGTAGCATGTATCAGAATTCCATCCTTTTTGAAGGATGAATAGTATTCCACTGCGTGTATAGTCCACATTTTGTTTGTCCTTTCATCCATATGTAACATTTGGGGTGTTGCTCTCATTAGGGTGTGATGCCCCCTGTGGTTTTATCCTTGTCATGCCTTCTGCTTCCACTTCAGCTCCCTCTGCTCTTTGCCACTCTTTGCTCACTCTGCCCCATATTTCTATTTCTCTTAGTAAGTCAATACACTGGCACTCTAGTGCCTGCGTCAGGCTTTGTTAATTTAGAGTAAGGACAGACACCCCTGAGCATTGACCTCCAAGTCCTGAAACTTGGGGAGCCCAAATATCCACACTGAGCCAAAAAAAATGTATGGTCCAAGATACAAGGATTCCCACAACTGACAGGTACACATATGCTTTTGTGGACAGCTTTTGCTTATATCACATTCATTTCCAAAAGTGGGACGTATTCTTTGTATACTAGCTGCAATTTATTCAACATTTATCATGTACCATGGTAGGTGATTTTCAAATTTATATGATTTAATCCTGACAGGAAGCTTGTAATAATATGCTACTCTCATTTAATAGGTGAGAAGTTAAGTAATTTGCCTGAGATAACACAGCTAGTAAGTATCAGATGGCCATATGCTCTCTATCAGGTATATGTACCATAATTCACTTAACTATTGAGTAAAAGTTTCTATTACTTTAAGTAACTCTCCAAGAAGCATCTTTGTGCACTTAACTGTATCTTTCTTTGGTGTTAGTTTCTTTGGATGTATTTCCAGAACTACTATTACTGAATCAAATAGTGTGAATATTTCTGTGGCTCTTAATTAAGAAAATATTTTCTAAAAGGCCAATGAAATGTCCGTTCCAAGATTTCATGCCAAGAGCCTAGTGTTGTTGAAATTACAAATTGGAGAGGCAAATGTCAAAGACCTCCCATCTCTGTTCTCTGATTTTTTGTTTGTTTTGTTCTTTTCTTAATCCAGTCTCTTCAGTCTGACCTTAGAATTCCCAATAAGCCCCTTGGTACCAGGTTCTACCTTCCTCTGGTAATGTCTCATACCCCTAAGACATTCTTCCTCCTCTCCCCTCTCTTCCAAACACCCACCCACCCCTCGCCTCCAACAAACCTCCTTTTCTCTCAGGGCTCATTTACTGATATAAACAAAGGAGCCTTTGAATGAATTCATGCCAAGCTATCAGGAGTGATTATGATACCAATGGGAATTTGTAATTTGTTTTTAAGATATGGTGCCTGGGGAATTTGTTTTAAGTAATAATGGGACAAGTGCTTCAAGTAGTGTGTATGAGGATGTTTCTGGAGGTAGTGTTGACAACGGCAGCTGGTTAGGCTACCTAAGTGTCTGATAACACTGGATTGTTAAATAAATTATGCTAAGCCTTACAACAGAATACCATAGAACTATTAGAAATGATGATCTAGAGTGTACTACTGACTTGAAATAGTATTAAATGGAGAGGGTGGGGCAAAGTACAAAACATTTAATATAATCACAATTTGGTAAAGGAAGTAAATGCATACATACATGTACACACATATAGGTACATGCATATACCTAAGTGTGTATATCTAATATCATATATATTATCAACAACCAAAACAAAACCAAAACAAAACAAAACTGGAAGACTAGACACCAAAATGTTTCTTTAGGAAAGTAGGAGTAAGGGTGACTTCTTTTCCCTTAAACCTAATTTCCAATTAACATATATTCCTTATGTCATTTGCTTACAATTTTTTTTGAGGGGGTGCTTAGATTAGGCATAGCCTTGGAGGATGAGCATGTGAGGGCATATTTCACGTGCTTGGGAGAGAGGTGGGGGCTGGGAAGTTATCAGAGGGTGGGGGCCTGGGAGCTGGGGACTAGATCTGACACACAGCATTGATACTGGCTGCTCCCCAGCCTGGCATCTCCTCGGCATGCATGCATGGAAAAAAGGGCTCACAGGCATTCGCCCCTCTCCGAATGGCTATAAAAAGCAAGTGATTTAGGATTCCATGGATCCCTACCTACTCTAACATATGTTGAACATTTCTGTTGTGTGTTTTTGTTAAAAATGCTTTTTAAATGAGCTGGTATCCATATGCCCCAGGAACCTAAAATGTGGCTAGGTAGGCTGGCACAAGTCATGTTTCTTTAATTCACTTCCATGGATTTCTAATGAGCTCAGTGAACTACAGCAGAGTTTCCCAGTCCCAGCCATGCTGCAAACCAGAGAATGGAGATCTTCCTTTATTCCCCCTGCTATGGCCCCCCCACCCCCACACCAGAGGAGGAAAGGTGGAGGAGTCTTACAGTGCTTATCAGTTTACTAAGCACTTGTTTTAAACATTGTTTTTGTTTTTGCTTTTTAGGATTTGATGTTTTGTTTTTAGAATATTCTAGATCATGACAAGCATTGGTGCAGAGGGCATTTAGCATAGTATTAAGAACAAGGCCCCAAAGTTAGAGACCAGTTTGAAACCCAGTCCTTTAACTCCCTATCCGGGTGAGCTTGGACAATTTATTGAATCTAATCTGTCCTGTTTCCTCATCTGTAGAACAGAAATAATGCAATCTTTCTCATAGGGTCATTTTGAGGATTGAGTAAGATAGTGACTGAAAAACACCTAGCATGGCCCTGGCATAGTAAGGGCTCAGTGAATATTCCTGTTCTTTCTCTGGTTAGCAACATGTCAACAAGGAATTAGCCCTCAGTGAATTGAGTGCATGATGGTGGAAAGTCCAAGGTCTTGTAGGAAGACATTCTGAGACACTTTTCCCATATATGTGGGTGAATCAGGGAACACTTTCAGGAAAAAGTGACATCAAAGTTGGGATCTGAGAAACTGGTAGGAGAAATTAAGTTAAAGGGAAGGGGCATGAGGAGGAGAAAGGGTAAAGGTCACAGAAGGGCATATGTTCAGAGAGCAGGAATCTCCCAAACTTACATTCATTTATATCCGTGCAACAACCCTATGAAGCAGACATTATTATGATCCCTATGTTACTAAGGAGTGCACAGGCACAGAGAGGTTAATTCATTTTCCCTTTATCACACAGCTAGTAAGTGATGGTGCCATTTTTCCTTAGTACAAAGAGACCCTCCAGTGCCTCTTCATACCAAGTATACCCCTATGGTATCCCTTGCTTAGCAAACTTCTTCATTTAAGAAGCAGGACTGGGTTAGCCTCTGAGGACACAAAGATGATTAAGGTACAGCCACTGTCCTCAGGGAACCACAGCCTGACAGGAGAAAGGAATTTTGATAAGCCATAATGCCAGACAGACTCTGGTAAGTAATAAATACAAATTAGGAAAGTCTTCAAGGACTTCAGGTGTAAACCCGCTTGAGGGAGAAGGAAGACCTGAGAGTTAAAGAGTAGAGCAGTCAGGACAAAGGCCTGGTGTCCTGTGGACATGGTGACCACATGGCGATGGGCAGGAGATGGGGGAGAGATGACAGAGGCTGTATGAAACAAGAGGCTAGAAGAACAGTGTGGGGCCAAGTCACGGAGGATCAAATGCCAGCCTAAGGGGGTGGGACTGTCTTCTGAAGCCACAGGGGAGCCATTAAAAGGTTGTTGAGGAAGCAAGGGACCTGATTGTCCTGGATGTTAATAAGGCCCAAAAAGAGGGAGCTTCAGCTAATGAATGGGGCGTGGAGGGGAGGTAGAAAAGTTATCACTGAGGTACAATGTTAGGACTGAGCCATGGATGTAGAAGTGCGAGAGGAAGAGCTAAGGTGGCTCCAAGCCACCCCTTCCTCTTTGGTAGTGTGACCCCTGGCTCCGTCTGTGCTCCAGGGCTAGCTGCTCAACGTGCCTCTGGAAATTCTGCTCTGGGTGCCAGGCGAGAGGACTCAGGGCAAGGGCAAACATGAGCACTGGAAGCAAACCCCAGTCCTCTCCCTGCCGCCCACCTGATCCCCATCACCCCAGCTTCTTTACACTCATCACTATGCTTAGTTTTTGTGGACAAGAGCAGGTGATTCATAATTACTCAATTACTCTTTTCTACCCCATTTCTCCCTTTCACTCCAAGACACATGGAAACATTTTAATAAATACTTTTTAATAGTTTGGCTGATTCGACTGTTGGTTGATGGAAGGGACTAGAAAACAATTTAGTAAACTCCTTTGAAATTTTGAGGTTTTAGAATATTAACCCACTTAATATTCCTTAGAATATTAATTAATTCCTCAGAAACAAGTTTCCCTTATCATCATCATAATGGCATAAGAGCACTTATATATTATGCTGAATGTTCCCAGGCCAAGGCCACCAGATAAATAGTGAGCTTTTAATGATATGCCTAAGATCATAAAGTGACTATATGGACAAATCTGAGATAAAAGCTCAAGTCCACCACGCCTTGTCTTGTATCCAGGTTAATGGGCTGCATGCCCACACTTTATGCTTCCTCCAAACTGCTGTTTACATGATCTGAGATTCCCACTGGGAAGAAAGGAGTCATTAACAACAAGCACCCCTTCCCTGGAAAGCCTATGAGAGCATTCTTGAAGCATAGATTATCTTTCTATACTTCAGCAAACTTCATAGATCACTCAGCACTTCTCCCATTCCAATTTTATTTAACAGGCATAAAAATTTTAATAGGAGGCAAAGAGAAGTACTTCCCTGCCACTTTTCAGAGTATTTATGTCATACCTTTGGCAAAAGATATAGAGGTGTGCTTCTTAAACTATAATGTGCCCAGGAGCTTCATCCAAAAGCAAATTCTGATTCATTAGGTCTGGGACCTGACTCTCCAATCTAACAAGCTCCCAGGTGGTGTCCATGCTGCTGGCCCACGGGCCATACTTTAAGTTGCAAGGATATAGAAAACAGAGCAAAAAAATTAATTTCACATTCTCCTTTAAGCCTTCTGGGGAACCACAGAGGTGGCTTGATGTAGGAGGAAAGGACAAAAGCTCTATAGTTAGATTTGGTTCCAATCGCAGTTTCTCCATTCAGTAGCTTCTGAGTCTCAGTTTTAGTTTGTTTTTTTTTTGGAATTGGACAATGTACACAACAAACATAGCACAGTGCTTGACACAGAAAAAGTGTTGAATGAGAGTAGCTAGCAATATTGTTTTTGAAAATAACAACAACAAGAAGGTAAGTTGTTATTGTTCCATTGACTCCTCTACAGAATTTTGAGGACAGGTGTATTTGAAGTCACAGTGTGTGCCCGCTGCTGTTTACTGAGCACCTGCTCTAGGCATCCTCAAACTCTCTCTATCTTCACTGCCCCAACAGTGCCTCACCCCATGGCTTGCTGCCCAGTAGCTCACTTTACCTCTACCTGCTCTAGAGCAGCAATGTGTGCTGTCAAAACCCTGGGCCCCAAATGAGAATATAGGCCTGGTAGAAACTGTCACAGCTTAATGTGCTGTCACTCTTCTCCAGCCTTCCCCAAATGCCTACCTTAGACATGTCTTGTGCTGGTGTGATCTGGGAAGGAACAGAAACCATTCCCAGACACCCCTGCATTCCACCTGTTCCTATGCCTCCATCCCATCTCATCAGTGAAGATGAACTTTTCACCCAGTCACAGAATTGATGTGTTGTTTGTCTATTAGACTGTAAGCTCCTTGAAGCCAGGATTTTTTGCTTCTTTTTTTCCACTGCTCTATCACCATAGCCTCTCATAATGCCTGGTACATAGTAGATGCTCAGTAAGTTATTTTTTTTTGAATGAATGTTATTCTCTAGAGGCAGCTGGGATAAAATGGCAGGGACATCGAGTATGAAATCAGAATGTTTGCACCCTACCCCCACCACTCTCAGCTGGTGTAACTTGTGTGTGCACGTATGTGTTTGACTTTAAGCAAGTAGCTCATCTTGTTGAGCCTCAGTTTCCACTTCTGTAGACTGAGAATAATACATACCCATCCCATAGTTAAGAAGAATATTGTATGTAAAAGCGCCTGACACATGGCACATGATCAGTTGCTGGAAGCTGAATATTCAGTCCTCCCTGTACCATTTGATATTACCATACTTTTAAATCGCAAAAACATTTAAAAATAGATGAAATGCAAAGATCTTTTGGAATATCTCCAAGTTAGAAAAATAGCCTTTGTTCACTGGAGATTTAAATTATGCCTGTATATGTATAGACACCTAAGAACGCATATGAATTTGACACTGACAAATGCAGAGCATGTGGAAATGCCAACCACTCTGTAATAAATCTGCTCTGGAGGAGGAGAGCGATGTTGCCTGGAGATTTTTATCCATTTGAAAATGTTACCATTCACCCAGGGAAAGCCAGCGAATGGCAGGGGGACAGTTGGATCCAAGTGCTCTGACATTTCATTGCTGACTGACACCATCAATGGATTTAGAAGCCAGAAGAGATAGCCATGTTGATTCACACGGTGTTGAATTAAGAAAATGATATATAACAGAGAGGGAGAGGGCTGTCAAAGCCTAGATTTCTGATTCTTTTCTTTTGTCACAGACTGTTTTAGAATGAAGGTTAAGTATGGAAATGTCAGCAGCTGGGAACTTAAATCACAAAGAACCCAAGGGCCCCACTTTACAATAATAGCTTAATACCCATTGAGTACTTTACATGTGCCAGCCATTGGGCTAAGCACTCTACTTGGAAAACCTTACTGAACACCCACAAAATCCTTATGAGATTTAAGACCCTCTGCTTCACAGATGAGCAAATTGAGTTGCAGAGAAGCAAAGAAACTTGCCCAGGTCACACAGCCAGGGAGCAGCAGAGTGAGGGCCCCAACCCAGGTCATGCTATGGCAGAGCCCACCCTGACATCCCTGGGAAGGTGAGAGGCAGGGCTGGAGTGGGCAGGAGGAGGAGGGAACACTCTGCTTGACTTGAGAGCTCCACAGGGTTGAGAGCTTCAGAATCAGACTGCAGGCGTTATCTGCCGCTTAGTAGCTCTATGTTTTGAGCATGTTCCTTAGCTTCCCTCCTTACACATGAGCAATTTAGTCCTAACAATAATAGTAGCAACTAACTTTATGTGTCAGACACTCAATGTTCAAATATTTGATACATAGTATCTCTTAAAGTCCTCACAAGAACTTTTTATAGAGGAGGTACTTATTATTGTGCTGTTTTCCAGAAATAGAAACTAATAATAATGACGCATGGGGGCCTAGCATACAGTAAGTGCTCAATAAATGAAGGCTGTTACCAGGGTGCGGCTCTGCCTTCCTGCTCACTTTTTGCAACCTGGCCTCCGTGAGGATCACACCTTCACGCCCAGCTGTTTCCTGCAGCCGCAGCTCCTCCCTCCCTCCCTTCCACCCACCCCTCTCCCACTACAGAACCTGCCTGCCCCAAAATACCTGAGAAAAATTTCACCAATACTCTCTCTAATGTTGGTCCAGTGGCCCCTTCCCCAACTCCCTATTTTATTTTTCCACAAAATGCCAAAATTTAATTCCTTAAGGTCTAGAGGAATGATTCCACAGTTAAGGAGTAAAATACACATGCTGAGTATAAAATAAGGCTGATAGTAAGAATTGGTTTGGGGACACTGAAGGCATCAAATAAGGTTTCATGGACTACTACTGCTAATAGGTAACAGTTACCCAGAGCATGGAATGTGCCACACACTACACTGAGTTTGACTTTTTTAATCACTACAGTCAATCTTGAATTAGACACAATTATTGTCCCCACTTGACAGGTGTGGGAACTAAGAAAGCATAAACAATTTGCTCAGGGTCACAGTGTCGGGAGCTGGCAGAGCTGACACAGCTGACACTGGGACTGAGGGCTCCGACTCCAGAGCCTGGGCTCCAGGCCTTTGGGCCCAGAGAAACTCCATTTGAGCAAGGCAAGCTAGCTGGGTCCCAGACCTGTTTTCACCACTCTGGCCTTGCTGATCTGTAAAATAAGAGGTTGCAGTTAATGATTCTGAGAATCACAGATGGTTACAGAAGTGGAATCTCTTATTTAATCCTGTCTACCTGTGTGGTTGGGATTATGACATCCAGTTTTATAGATTTGGAAATGAAGGTGCAGTTCCCCAAGGTAGTCGAAGGCAGAGCCAGAATTGTTTTCTCTGACCACAAACTCATGCCCTCTCCTCTGAAGCTGCTGCCTCTCCACGTTCAGAATCATGGCCATCTGTGTTTGCAGTCATCCTTTATCTAATTCTTCCATTTCTGGAATCATTTTGGATTCAGGATGAAGCTGGATTCCATTCTGGAGTCATTTTTGTGACTCTAGTCATCCTTCTTTTTCTAACTCATCCATCTCTCTTTCTCTACTTCTGAACCAAAAATGTTAATGAAAACTGAAATCAGAATTTCTGTGTTTTTCTGAAGTGGCTAGGATTTTATTCACTAATTGTCTCTAGAAGTTCATAGAGAAATTGGATATCTTGAGTCAGCTTTTTGGTTAGCTCATAGGTCAAAGAAATGCAATATTAAAAATGTCTATTAAATATATTACAAAATATGAACAATGGTCCTAGCATCACATTGACCAGATAATGAATTATTAAAAGGTATGCAAATGATAGTTTTTTAGTAACGCAACACTTTTAAGAATATTAACATAATCAAATAAAAAAGATCAGCAATTTCAAATTCTAAATTCTATGTCCAGAGAATATGAGGGTTTATCAGTACATCCATATGATGAACAGTATGTGGGATTTACAAGGATATGTGGTTTATAAAAATATAAAAAGTGAAATATCCAAATATTTGTTTTATTATATGAAAGTTCCCTTTTTCATCTTCTGTTTAGAAAAGTTTCTTAATAGAAATATTGAATGCCTATTTAAATGAAAAGAAAATTTGACAAAGAAATCAACCTTAAATCCCAATATGCTAGCACAACTATTTTAATGTTTGCACATTCTCTTTCATCCATGGTCTGCATATAGACACGTTTTAAATATCTACTAACCTAATACTTTGTATTCTTAGATTTTTGTTACTTCACAATGCATAAATATTTTATATATTTCTATATGGCTTTATTATTAATAATGGTAATAACTTTATATAATTCCAGAAACTGATATACCATACTTTTCTAAGCCATTCTACTCACCATTTGATATTATGTTTCATTTCCCATTTTCTGCTATTCTAGATGTGTGCTATCCAATATAGTAGCCACTAGCCCTATGTACCTATTAAGCACTTGAAATGGGACTCATGTGGATTGAGATATAATTTAATTATAAAATATGCACCAGATTTCTAAGACTAAGTGTAAGAAAAAAATTTAAATGTTTATATTGATTATTGATGTTGAAATTATAATATTTGGGTATATTGGGTTAAAGGAAATAAATTATTAAAATTAATTTCACATTTATTTTTAACTTTTTTAACATAGTTCTTAGAAAAGTTTTAATTACATTGTGGTTTGTATTGTATTTATATTGGCCAGGGCTGGGCTAGGTAACAATCCAGTAAAAAACTGCCTCCATAGAGATCTCTGTCTCTGTATTTCCCCATCTACACTTCAATGCGTGAGCTCAGGGAATGAAAAGTATACTTTGTTCTGAGTTGAGCAAGTTACTAAACATCGAGAGGTCTCAGTTTCCTCACCTATGAAATGAAAATAGTACCATTTCCTAATATGGTTTTGGGGATTAAATGAAGTTTTATACATTAAGCATGTAGTAAATATCAAGAACTATAAAAGTATTATGATGATGGTGAAGATTATTTTAAACTGCAACTCTTTGATTACTACTTGGAAAATATGTTTATCAGGATAAGTGTTTAATATTTGTACTTTGTTCTCTGTAATTTGTTTTCCTTGTGTCCTTAGGTCACGGATCTATTGGGATCCTTTTTTTTTTCTTTTAAAATTTGTATTACTTGTTCATATACATGTATCATGCAGTTGAATACCCAGTCATCTTTGGTACAAATATTTTTTCAGTTTGTTGTCTACCTTTTAATTCCATGCCATGGTTTTCAATAAGTTAAACATTAAACATAGTCCATAATTCTAAGAAATTTAATTCTTCCTTTGCTTCAAGGCTATGAAAGTTATCCCTCAGCAAGTGACACATGTTGTACTCTGTTTCTGTTGGCTCTTCTACATTCTGAGGTTGGTTCATTTGTTTAGCTGAGGCTGAATTTTGCTGAAGTTTTGGTCTTTAACATGGCAGAGGATAAAACATACTCTTCTATTTTGGATGCATGGAGACATTAGGAGCACTCCCAGGGGTGTTATGGTGACTTCATTTGAAACAATGATGTCCTGTTAAGATAGAAGTGTCTGCTTTTGTCTAAGCCCTTGATGCATGGAAAGGCACCAGTAGGCAAAAGCAGGCAGTGCTGGGTTCATATCCTCACTATTTACTAGCTGTATGATTGGAAGCAAATCATTTAACCACCTGGGAGCCTCATTTTGTTTTACTGGAGATTAAATGCATATGAAAATGCTTAGCATTGAGCAGCCAAAAATCCAACTCAACTTTTAAATTACTTATTTTAATGCAATATTCAAGATTATCTCATTTTGTAATGAGTCAGAAAAGGGAGTGGTTCTATATTAAACTTTCCTTGTTAATCACATTTAGCTAAAGGTACCATAAATTACCTACCCCCCAAAAAAGATAACTAGAATATGCCTGCTGTCTGTTTAGGAGGACAAAGGGGTGACTTTCATCCTGTTACACTCTGTATATCAGGCTTTCACATGCAATTGCTCTTTAAAACAAATCTAAAAGGAAAACAGACCAGTTTTCTCTTCTCTTGGCAAAGAAATCCAGGGCCCAGGAAGGTTTAGTGACTTGTGCAGTGTCACACAGCAGGGCCTCCAACAAAACAAAACAGTCTCCTAGTCCCATGCACTTTCCAACTGCAAGTTGCTCCTTCTAGGTATACATCTGGTTGAACTGGATAATCCCTGGCCCCTTCCAAATCTGTTCACATAGTTATTAAGATCTCAGGCTCTGGATTCCAAGAGTCTTGGCGGAATTCAAATCCCAATTCCACTATATACGAGCTGTGTGACCCTGTACCAGTCAATTAACCTTTCTCAATCTCAGTTTTCTCATCTGTAATGTGGAGCTAATAATTTGACCAAACTTACCAGGTTTCAGAGAGGATGAAAGGAAATGATGCAAATGAAAAACTTACACTGTATCCGGCAGGTAATAAGCACTCAAAGCTAGTCAGCTGAAAATGGGAAATTCAACACTGTTTAGAAATAGGTGGGTTTAGAGATCTGAACTCATATTTGACTTAGAGCATCTAAATGTTTGATCCATTAACTAGTGCCTAATATCATGAAGGCTTCTGGAGGTTTTCCAGGGCTGCATCTTTGGCCCTCTTTGGCATTTCAGACCCCCTGAGCCATTCACACCAACTCGGTGGTCAGGTGGCGCATTTCTTATCCATCCCAGCCAGAATAGCATCATTGAATACAACGTGAGACATGGTGGCAACTTCCCAGACAGGCGGTGTTTAGTGTTAGTTTATCTAATGCTGTACTAACAGGCAGCTGCAAGTCACTAGAACTTGACCTGATTGTACTGTTTCACTGTACATGTGGCCACTGCAGTACACTGCTCCTCTCCAACTGTTCCCAAGGCTGCTTTTGCATTGTGTGCCCTAAGTGCCTTTCTCGTCCGACCTTTTACCTTGGGTTGTCATTATTTGTAACCCAGATGTGGCTGGCCTCCTGGGGGCACCACTGCTCTCAACTCTCTTGAGCCCAGGCCACCTTCCCCAAAGGAAGCCCACTGAAGCAGCAGAGAGTGAAGGGGCTCCACTGAGAAGTTCAGGAAGGCCCAAGGAGAGGGTTGCATCACACACCACATGGAAAAGTGGATGAAAAGCTCAGCTGTGAAGGTTCACTTTCCTGGCCAAAGCCCTCTCCCCTGGTTGCTAAGGGCCTGATCTCCATCCTTCCCTTTCCCATAGACACCCATTCCTCTTTGGTGTTTCCAGTAATTTGGCGCTGGCCATCGCCTTGAATCTCCCATAAAAACCTGAAAGCTAGCTAAAAAGCATTTCAGCTACTACATGATTCTCCCCCAAACGTGCCTCTGGCATCAAAGCCCCATCCTTGAGCATCTCATCAAAGAACTTACCCAATCAATGGAGAGACTTTCTTCAGGTGGTGTGCAGATTTTACTTTAAAAAATCGTATTCTGTCAATAATGACTCTCTTGCTCTTCATGTTACTTCAGTCTTGCTGACTGCGAGCTCTTTAATGAGAGTTCATGCTCACTCTGCCAGGCAGTGCTCTAAGAGCCAGGCAAAGATTTTTTCATTCATTCTTATGGTAAACCTTTGTGATTAAGGATCGTCAATATCCTGGTCTTACAGCCGAGAACCCAAGGTGCACTGGAGTGAAGCAGCTTGTCCGTGGTCACACAGCAAGTGGCAGACCTGGCACTCCACCACAGTTACTTCCAAAGCCTATGCTTTTAAGCAAAATGCCACAAGGAGGTTTCTCGGGGCCTAATTCCCAGCCCCAAGCACAAAGAAGCCCTTCACAAGGAAGTGGAGTTGACTGTTTTTGAGGAGCCAGATTGGTTGGTCTTGTTTCCTATCTTCTATTTTGGAACATGTATGCCCCTCCCTTCCCTATCATCATTCAATTTAACTAAAAAAATTAAAAAATTACAAATGGAGTTGTCTATCACATGCTGGGCACTGTGCATGACAATGGAGAAATGGAAATATCAGGTAGAGTTGGTGCCTTTGTGTGTAAAGGTCATTGTAAGTAAGAAAGACACGGGTTCCAATAAACTGATTGAAAATGGAATGTGTCACATGAGAGACATTGGAATACAGAGGTGACCCTGCAGGTGAGGGACTGGTTAGCCTTCTACAGGGAGAGACAAGCAAATGATCACTGGACAGTGAAAGTTGGGCTGGCTTTTGAAGAAGACGAAGATGGAAAAGAAATAACTCTATGCTGTGAAGTTACAGCATTGTTCCCCAGTGCTGTCCTGCTGAATAATGGAGATTGAAGGAAACAAGGGGACCTGTCAGAGGATGGAGCTCAGGAGGGGTGGGCTTAGAGCACTCTTGATGCCCAGCTAGCAGCCTGGCAGGGACGGGGCAGAGAGGGACTGAACAGAGAGGGGCCAGGGTCTTTTTCTCCTTCTGGGTAGAGCACTCTGAAGACATCATGGAGAATGGACGGGCAGGTGTCCAGGCCAGAGCTGGCAGGCCCCTTGGAGCCTCTGAGAATGGTCCATAAGAAGAGACAATGGTCTGATTTGGGGGGAAAAGCAAGTGCTTGAGGCTGTCTTACTGAGACGTGGAAGTTTCCGCATCACAGAATCCACCATTTTTGTTTTGGTGACAGCATTGTTGTTTACCCTCATTGATACAGTTTTTCTCAGTTAATTCTCTAAATTCTCTTAACTTGAGGTAAGGTTCACTGACTTACCAAATTGAGGAATCCACTTTGCTCTCTGGGTATATTTCCTCAAGTCCAATCAGGAGTAAGAAGTCAGCATTATCCATCAGCTATATCTTTTCATCAACCTTTTTATGACCTCTTTCTCAGAAAGACAGAGTTCAGGACCTCTGATGTCAGATGCACAATTCTGTGCTGAGATTTTAAAAACTAGAACTTGATAAAGGGTGCAGTAATTTTACGACACGACTGGCTTCACTGGGCCATGTTCCCTGTCCAGCTAATTACCTTCCACAAAGGCCAGGAATGTGTCAAACGACCAGTGGAAACCTTCAGAGATGTGCGGGCACTGAGGTGGGTGGCATCACTCTTTCTTCAAGTTCTGATCATATAAGTCCATGCAGATGGTGGAGTGGATGACTGTATTTGCCCACACAGGAAATTGTTGACACTCAATATTAGTTGACACTCAATAAATATTTGCTGGATGAATGAATAAATGAATGAAATGAAGAACAGGTGTGAGTTGTACATAGCCAAATAAACTTGAACATGCTTGAATTTTGTCCCTTCAAACTGATCTTTTCCCACTAAAGAAACTGAGGCAGCCAAGCGAGTTCATAATCAGTCTCTTTAGAGAGAGGTCCAGATATTGGAACCACAGGAAATACAACCCCAGAATCTGGTACCTGATAATGAGAATGTAAAGCCCTGAAACTGAAGCTATTACAACCTGACATTTACAGATTGAAACTGGCAAAGCAACGCATCCTTGGAGTTGAGTCTTCTCTCTGCCTCCTGTCTTCCCCCAGAACAATCCATTGGAACTGCCATTCTAAAATAGAGATCTGATTGAAACTCTGTCCTGCTGGAACTCCCTGCCACCTATCCAGTAAAGGGGGAAGTTAACATTTCCTGAGAGCCTACAGTGTACTGGGACTGTGCTAGGAATTTATACTTCACTTTAGTTATTTATTTATAATAACACCCCTGTAAGGTGGGCATTATGTCCTTGTCTTATAAGTGTGGATGCTGAGACTCAGGGAGGTAAAAGAACTTGTCCTCAGTCACACAGACACTAAGTCATGGAACTATGATTCAAAACTAGGTTGGATTGACTCCAAGCCTCCCATTATGTCTCCTCAGACTGCAGTGTCCAGAATCCTTTGCATTACACCAAGCTGCCCAGGAGGCTTTGTAGGGCTACAGGCCCCTTATGAACTGACTCCAGCCCATATGTCCATCTCCCCTTCTTCACTCCATGCCCTTCCCTGAGTTCCTGCCACAACCAGCCATGCAGCACTCCAAGAATGGCCACGTTCTCCCAGGGCACAGAAATTTTGTGGAGCTGTTGTTCTCTCTTGTCTATATACTTTCCCCCTTTCTCCACCTGGCAAACTCCTATTCATCCTTGAAGATCCAGCTCAAATATTCCTCCCTGTGAAAGTTTCTCTGATCACTCTCTCCCAACAGTCTCTCCCCGGCAGCTGTGGCCCCCTGCCCAGGGCTTCCATCACCTTTTTGTCCTTCTTCCACCACTCCAAGCCTGTTTCCAGTGTCTTCCTGTCTGACATCCCCTTGGCCATGATTCCATGTTTAAGATCCACTGTAGGCAGATTCTGTGTGCTGCCAGCCCTCCAACTAGGCAGATCCACCCACTCTCTGTAGAAAACACCTACACACAGCATTCCCTACAATGAAATCGGGCAATTGTTTTAAAATAAAACCCTTCCTGGGTGCAATTAACCATCAGGTGAGCTGTGGTTCCACTTGCCCGGCAGTGTGTGAGTGTGTGGTGACTTTTCTGGTTTTGCACAAGGCACTATATTCATCTTTTTTTATATTATTATTATGACTAAGTGGAATCTATGAAATGTATGGGCTATGGAACCTTGACATTAAATTAGCCCCACTGTCCCTGCTCCCTCCATTCCTGTTCTATGAATAGTAGTGTGTGCAGAGAGCAGAACAAATGAATCAAAATGGACACCACCTTACTGGAGAGGCTAAAGCTCAGGATTACGGACTAGCTGGCTGATCTACACACA
Source organism: Manis pentadactyla (assembly GCF_030020395.1). Lineage (NCBI taxonomy): Eukaryota > Metazoa > Chordata > Mammalia > Pholidota > Manidae > Manis > Manis pentadactyla. Next base: position 53,129,445 of record NC_080027.1, read on the forward strand.
AACCACTGCTGCATTCACTTTCTGCTGATCTTGTGCTTTGGACAAAATATTGTGTGCCATCTGCACACCGGATTGAGCAGGTCATGAAGATAATAACTGTGATTACTACTAATAATAAATAGCTATTGTTAATTGCTTACTATGTTTCATACAATTTTCATGTGCTTTGTCATGCTACCCTTAGCACAAGCTTGCAAATGTGTGGCTCTGTAGCTAAAAAGCAGGTTCTAGAGTCAGACAGATAAGGGTTTAAGTCCTGACTCTCCACTTCCTAGCTGTGTGATCCTGAGCAAGTCACTCAACCTCTCTAAGCCATAAAGTCCTGGTGCATATAAAATGAGGGTGATAAACATGTACCTCCTTGAATTGTTGTGACAACTACGTTCATCATAGTATGGAAGAGGTAGTAGCTATTATCATCTTACTATCCTGATTATGCAGAATGAAGAAACTCTGGCGCAGAGAGGTTAGTAGCATACCCATAGTTGCACAGCCAGTAAGTAGTGAAGCTCAGTTTTGATCCCAGATTCCTCTTTCAAATACTGCTCTTTCCAGTGAAGCATAGCAACACTGCACAGTGGTTAAAAGCACAGCTGTCTGGGTTCAAATTCTGGCTCTGCTACTCACTAAGATTTGTGGTCTTAGGCAAGTGAGCTTCTGTACCCTCTCCTCTGTGTCTCAGTCTGACCATTTGAAAAATGGCTGTGATGGGTTTGTTGTGACAATTGAATGTGTTGGCATATGAACAGCTTTTAGGGTAGTGCCTGAAATGCAGTACATGCTATCTAAGTATTTGCTGTTACAATGACCTTCATCTTCCAAACACTGGGTCTGGTTGGGCTCCTATTGCAACAGTCAGGATGAAAGATGCTGGAAATTTGGACAGTTGTTCTGGACAGTTTAGTTCCTCATGCTTTTCTAAGATATTTCTCAGGTTCTCTAAATCTCCTCCAAGACAAACGTTCTTAGTTTCTTCAACGGTTCCTAATGACTCTATTGTAAAAATGTTTCCTTCCACTAACCATGCTCCAGATGCTTCGTCCTCTACAGCAGGGTTCCTCAAGCTTGGCACTAATGGCATTTGGACTGAATAATTCTTTGTTGCAGGGGGTGGGGGCTGCCCTGTGTGGTGTAGGATGTTCAGCAGAATCCCTGGGTTCTACCCACTAGATGTCAGTAGCATCCCCTCCCAGGGTGATGGCCAAAAATGTCTCCAGACATTGCCTAATGTCTCCTGAAGGTCAAAATCACCTCCAGTTGGGAACTGCTAGTGTGAAGCATGGCTCCCAAAACTGACAAAACCCTTGGGATATAGTCTGGGAGCTGGATGTGCCCACTGGCCATCTTTTAAAGCAGCTGCAGATTACTTGATCTCCTCTGATAGTTAAACAGCCCCTTTCTCTCACTGAACTTGCCAACTGCAAGACCCTAAGTCTTTTTCATGAGCACTGCTGCCTGTGCATATGGATTTTTGGCCCTAAGAAGATCTCTCCCCCAGTGTTAGGGACTGCTAATGGCCCAGCCTGTATATGATTAACCAGGGTAATCTTTTCTAAAAACCACCTTTGCCAGGCCCAGAAACAGCCACAGTCCCCTGTTCTCATCTCCACTTGTCTGCAGGGCCTGATTCAAATGCCACCACTTAGGAAGTTCACCCGATCCTTCATTAAAACTCTTCTCTCCCTTTCTGTTTCCACTGTGCTTTGTCTGCATCCTATGGGCTCTTTCTTCCAAAAGATTATCAGTTCTTTGAGAGCAAGGGCTTATTGAGAATCTGACAGTTCCATTCACCTGCTTAGTCTGAAATCTATCCCAATGAATGTTATGAATGGAGCTATGTCCTGACATGCTTATAAACCCTTCACTGTCTCCGTGTGTCCTAGCACATCCATACTCAATAACCCTCCTTGTCACTCCCCACCTTCCACACATTAGTCTTCAACCAGTCTCCAAATGCATCCTCCAGTTCAGCCCGCTCTCTCTGCTTCCGCCCAGGAACCAGTCTGCCTAATAGACCACAAACAGCTGCTTCCCTCACCGGCATCACCGAACTCATTCTCAAATCCTAGCCATCTTCTCTGGCATGGCTCAGCTTATAGCTGTCTCATCTCCACTTTGGAATGAGACAGGAAATAAAATGCAAGCCCTATTTCCACAGCAGAGCCTTTCCAAGGGCAGAATACTGGAGTAATTGCTATAAACTAACCAGTCAGATGGCTTCAAAATCCCATGTCTGTAGATTTTGTAACACTGTTACTTTGAGAAAACCACTTCACCTTATTACCTTAGTTTCCTCATCTGTGGATGAGTGTCCTGTGAATGCCTATAGCATAGGGTAGTTGAGAAGAGTGAAATAATGCATGTAGAGTGTTTAGCCTAGAGCCCAGCACGGAGTAAGCACTCCAGAAACACCAGCTGTTATCTGCTCTTCCCTGACCAGTCCACCTCAACCTGATCTTGCTGCTGAATCTCACAGTCTATAGACTATGTGTCACTTAAGGTACCACTCCATTAATAGTCTTACCTGATTCACTTACATGGGTTTAGGACTTGATCGCATCACCCCAAATAGACCACTAAAATACTTTGTAGCCAGCAGTTCATTTATTTGACAAATACCTGTGGTGTATTCACCATGAGCCCTGGGCTAGGCAGTGTGGATGAAAAGTACACAGATAGATCATCTGGACCCTGCCCTCTAGGAATTCATAGTTTATTGAGAAAGATAAGATATATATATAATTAAGAGTTATAAACATGTTAAGAATGATTAGTGTCATTGGAAAGGTTAAGTCCAAAGGCAAGAAGATTCCCTTTCACCTGAGGTCATCAGGAGAGAGATTCAGGAAATCTGTATCTTATGGAGATGGGGGATGGTGAGAGAATGCTTTATGGGAAAATGAAACAGGTTGGGCAAAAAGCTTAGAGGTGGGAAGGCAAGAAGCGTATATGGGGAGCTGAGTAGTGTAGTATGACTTTAGGTTGGGGTATGTGAAAGGCAGCAGTGAGAGGTAAGTTTGGAAGGAGGGGCCTTGATTTTAAGGCAAAAGAAGTTGTACTTTATTCATATAGGATGGGGAGCAACTGAAGACTTGAGCAAGGGGATGGCTTGCTCAAATTTGTGCAACTTTCTGGAAGACAAATTTAGAAGGATTCAGGAAGATCATTTATGAGACCACAGTAATAATTCAGGTATGAGATGGAGGTAGAAATTGAAGGTAATAACAGAGGATGGGAGAGGGGATGGATGTGGACAAGGAATGGGTAGAGGACACCAGTCATTGTGTGGTCTCAACTTTGCCCCTACAGTCTATTCTTCACACAGCAGCCAGAGGGACCCTTTGGTCTCTGTGTATAAGATCATATCCCTTTTCTGATCAAAACACTCCAAAGGCTTCTCATCTCAAGAGAATTAAATTCAAATTTCCTTTCCATACCTCACAGCATAGACTCTACATCTGGAGTCTGCAAGTGCTGCTTCTCTGGCTTCATCTCTTTACTTTCAACCTGTCACTTGATGCATTCCAGCTGCTGATCTTTGCACTGCTTCTCAAGCCTGCTCCCACCTCTGGGCCTTTGCATTTGCAGTTCCCTTTGCCTGGTACATTCTTTTCCACAAATATCCTCATGGCTTGATCCTTCATCTCATTTTTGCCTCTGCTCAAATCTACCTCATAAAGAGACCTCCTCTGATGAAAAGAAGCAGAATTCCCACCCCATCACTTTCAATCCCCTTTATGTTTATGTATGGCGCTTATCATTTACTAACTGACAAAATAATATATATATTGATGTGTTTACTGTTGGTCATTCCCACTAACTAATGTGCAAGTTCCATCAGTGTTGGTCCCTGCTGTATCCTCAGAATAAATAAATGAGTAAAGTGGTGGGTAGTTAAGGAGACACCAGTGTCTCTAATTTGGGAAAATGGGAGGTGAGTGGAGCTGCCATTGACCAACATGGGAAATACAGAAAAAGGACTTTGTGAAGGACGGTGAGGTGGTTTCTAACACCTGTTTCTGTGGCACCAGCAAAAGCCTCCCATAGATACCTGATAGGTAACTGGGAAAAGGACTAGAATTCAGGAGGGTGTCAAGAGTCAGGAATCAACTACAGAGAGGTGGTGATGACTCAGCCATGAGACTGAATGGGTCAAGAGAAGGGCAGGGCACCAGAAAGCCATCTAAGAGGCACATCCAAAATGAAGAAACAGGAAGTGGAAGAGAGGTTTTCAATAGCTGCCCATTGCTCTTGGGAGTAAATCCCAAACCCTCTCCATATCCACACAAGACCCTGCATGATCTGGCCCTTTATGCATGGCTCTGACCTCATCTCTGCACCACTGTGTCCCCTGCACTCCAGCTATACCGGCCTTCTTTCTGTTTCTTGAAGTTGCAAAGCTCCATCTCACCTCAGAGCCTTCACAGTTTTCCTTCCTTTTCCTGGAAGTTACCCCTCCAACCTCTCTACTCCTCCTCACCCAGCAGTGCTTACTCATCTTGCAGATCTCAGCTTATATCACTTCCTCAAATTGTGCTTCCTTGACTTCCCTTCCCTGCCACACCTCCCTATTATATGCTTTCCTAACTCTCTGTAAATATGTAAATGTGCACCTGCTCATGTGCAGCAGGTAGGCTGATACTGAGAATCTGCGGGGCTGTCTGATGTCCTTCCAAGACCACACACTTCAGGGGCCATTGGGCCACTGCTGATGCCTGTGCTGTTCAAGACTGTATCCCCAGAACCCAGGACAGTTGTGGCACATAGTAGATGCTCAATAAAAACACGCTGAATGAATGAACTGAAGGAGCAACAAGAGATGAAGGAGAACCAAAAATGGACAGTGGTGTGAGGTTGTGGCAGATTTCTCGAGCAGAAGCAGGGCCCTGATGCTGTCTGGCGCTGCTGAGTGTGGCAGGCGGAAGGCCAAGAACAGCCAAGAATCCAAAAGCTTATATTATTGTGGCTTTAAGAACTCTGTTGAAATACAGTGATGAGGGAGGGAGAAGAGGTGGTGAGGTCTGACAGCAAAGGGTGAAGGGGAGAGTGGGTGGGAAAGAAATAGACTTGGCCAATGTAGACTACTCTTTGAAGGGAGTTGGTGATAAAATTAGGAAGATGGGGGAGGATGGAGGCGGAAAGTGTTAAACAGTCACAAAAAGGAGTTCTTGGGGTAAAGGAGAATTTCATATTTTTGTAAGCCAAGAGGAAATATTTAATCAAAGGGAAATACAAAAAGAAATTGTAAATGAGTAGGAGATAATTGATGGGCAAAACTTCTGAAGAGAGAGGGAATGGGATGGGGACTCAAGTGGAGAAGCTGGATGTGGGAGTGGAGGGGAGAAAATGGAAACGCCAGGCGGATGCCTCGTGCCACATGGACATCCGGCCATTTACTCCTCTCTACAAATCCCGAGTCAAGTACGGTTATTATCATCTCCACCTATTGATGAAGAAAGTAAGTCTTGAAACATTAAATTAGTTGTTCCAGGACACAAAACTACTTGATACCTGACCTGGAAGTCAGGCTTAAGGTTGTCAGTTTCCAAAGCCCATTGTTTTCCCATTACACTCCATAAGCACCCCAAAGGATGAAGGGGAGGAGAAAGATTTACCCCTCTGAGATGGGAAAGAAGGGGCTGTGGATGGAGGAGGAAGGGGAAGGAGAGAGCTGAGTGAGGGAACCTGTCCTCCGCAGTAAAGGAGGACAGGAAAAGGCATCTGTGGGAGTGGTATTCGGCTCTAGGACATTAAAGGGCCTGGAAGAGATGCTGCCAAGTGGAGGAGAAAGTGAGTTGCAGGTGATGAGGTGGCCAAGCAGTAAAGAGAGTCCTTCTGAAGCTGAGCTAGATGGATTTGTATCAGATCCAAACACGGTAGTCTCCTGAACTTCCCCAGCAATGTAGAGGTGTGGAGACAAGAGGAAGGGTTTGTCCAGATCTAGAAATTGACAAGGGATGTGGGGAGGCTGCAGCAGAGAGAGCCAGGAAGGAAGGGGCATCTTTGCAATGATTGAATCTGGGGTCAGGGCTGGGCTGATGTTAGAAACATAAGGAGAGGAAGGATCTTTAGTGGTGAAAATGGAAGTTTCGAAGATAGTTTTGTGGTTAGAGTGTAGTCGAATTACTGGGTTGAAATCACAGGTTTGGCACTCGCTGCTTGGAGTAGACAAGTTGTTTAAACTCTCTAAGCCTCAATTTTCTCATCTTTAAGTGGGGATATTAATAGGACCCACCTCACTGACTTGGAGGAGGATTAAATGAGATAATACATGAAGAGAACTTAGCACAGTGCCTGGAATACAGTTCTCATTAATGCTAGTTATTACTATTAATTAGAATACAAAAGGAGCAGTGCTAAAATACAAATACGAACAGAATACTTTAATTACTAGGAAAATGCTTAATTATTTTAGGGCAAGAAGGTTCTGCAAAGCAAAGCATAAAACTCAATAGCCATAAAGCAAGTGATGGTCACATTTGCTGACATAAAAATGTGAAGCTTAAAAAAAAATGTGCATCTTCTATATGACAAGAGACATTATAAAGTTAAAAGGCAAGCTAAAAATTTGGAAAAAATATGTTTAAGTTCGATTACAAACAGAAATTTACATGCATACCCTTTTCAAATAGAAAAGAGAATGGTGATTGCCTGGGGGAAGGGAGTTGAGTTGTGGGAGTCATTGCTGGAAATGGATGGTGGCGATGGCTGCACGACAGTGTGCATGCACTGAATCCCACTGAAACTGCACACTTAAAATTGGTTAAGATGGTAAATTTTATGGTATGCGAATTTTACCACAGTGTTTTAAAAAGCCATTACAAATGAATGAAACATGAAATCGAACACTCCAAAAGAAGAATGAGCAAGGGATGAAAACAAGAGTTTACAGATGAAGGGCATATGAGGTGATTAAATATGAAAACCTATTCAAGGTCAGGAACAACTGAAGGCAGGAACATTTCTGACCAATTGGATAACAGAATACAGTGAGAATGCGCAGTCACGGCTGTGAAGTTCAGCCATTCTTACACACTACTGCTTTTTTAGAAGACAACCAAGTTATAGCTACCAAAATACAAAATGGGATGCCATTTGATGCAACAACTCCACTTTTAGGAATATATCCCAGAGAAATAGCCAGTCAAATGTATGAGGGGATTTATCTCAATATTGCTTATAGTTTAAAGAAATAGAAGCTACCTAAGTGGCCGCAAAGAAACTGATTTTTCAATGATGGTACAAGCGCCCGGTGTCTGGTGATCAGCCATGGGCACACCAAGGCTGCTCTCTCTGTTCTCATGTGAAAAGAAAAATGAGAGACAGTCATAGAAAAATGTCACTACATAACATTAGCATATGATCTGCCTTTTACTTTCTAAAAATATGCAATGGTCCCTTTTTTATTTAAAAGAAAATATTTCAGGTGTGTTTTATAAATGCAGAGAAAAGACCTCAGTGGTACCAAAGGTCACCTAGAACCATGAGAAAGGAAAGGGAGGATTTCACTTTTCAATTGATACACCTCTATAAGGTTTGCTCAAGGTTTTTTCAAAACACTTTCAAATTTTTTGTAATAAAAGAAACAAATGGGAAAATGTGGAAGAAAAGCCAAGTGTTTGGGGAGCCCAGAAATAGGAGTAACTAACAGCCTGGGGGGAGTTTCAAGAATGGAGATCTATGACAAGCTGTTTTCAGGTGACCAGGAATGTATTAAGTGGGGAAGGTGATAAAAGACATCCCCAGGTTCCGGGAGGTGGGCTCCTGGGATGCAAGTCCAAGGAAGTGGGACCAGGGAGCCGGCCAGGCAGGAAAGGCCACTGAGCTGATGAAATCCACTCCTCCAATTCCAGGTAGAATGTTCATTCACCCAAAAGCACTGATGGAACACCTATCATGTGTTGTGGGGATAATAATAAATAAAACACACATGAATCCTCTTCCTTTCAAGTTGCTTTCACTCTAATGGAAGAGGCAGACATAAAAGATAAAATACAATAATAATAATAATGAATTAATAAAATAGAATATATGCAAGGGCTTTGAATAAAATACCAACAGCGCTGAAATGGAGATTAGGAAGAGACACCATCTTCCCCCTGCCCCTCCAGGCAGTTCTGTTTAAACTGAAACCTGAAGGGTGAAGGCATTCACTTGAGGGGGTTGCCATGAAGAGCTGAGGCTTTCTAGGCAGAGAGAATGGCATGTACCAACAGGAGAGAATGGAAGGCAAATCAGTGTGACAATTTTCTAACACAATATCATGCATTCACCTTCTGAGGTGCCCCAAATAGCACCTAGCCCTGCTGAGGTCCTGCTGTGCCCTCCTGTAAACATCTGTTAAATAATCAGCTCTTTGTATGAAATGGCATTAAAAAATTTTATTATATGGTACTAACTTTTGTACCATAAGCCTCATTCACATATCATTAAGAATTTCTATCTCTGTGGGCTGTGTGTGTGTATTGTGTGTGTGAAAGAGAGGGAGATTTGAAGTATATTGTATTCTATCTGTCCCAATTTTAAACAATTAGACACAGAAACCAGTGCACCCTGAGACCATTACTCTCTGAAACTGTGCACCATAAGTCTCATGTGCAAGCCAGATGTTACCGAAAATCAGACTGAAAGTGCAAAAAGCTGCCCGGAAGCAGAGCACTGAGCCTGACCACTGTTTGGGTGAGGATTCTTTTAAACTTCTGGCCATTATCTGAATAGCAAAGAGTATAACTGATGTGTAAAATTTCCCATGATTCAATCAAGCATTATGGATTTTTCAAGAGCCAAAGATGGAGCAGACAGCACCTGTCTTCAGGGAGCTCACAGTCTAACGGGGAGACCGGCTGGTGGAACAACCCCACCCAAGGCAATACCCTGTAAAGACAGCTTGCCTATGGGCATGACAGAAACACAGAGCAGGGAGCAATGGACTCCCCCAGGGGTGGGGATGCTAGCCCTCCTGCAGCCACAGGTGACACTGGGAGGCTGGGCAGGAGCGGGGCCGCCAGGAGATGGCATTCCAGAAGGGGGGAGCAGCATGGTTAAAGAAAGCAGAGCTGACTGGGCGGTGTTTTCAGGAGAGAATGAGCAGGCAACTGTGGCAAAGAAGCCAGGGAGTGGCTGCTGATGATGCTGGAAGTTAGGCAGCCAGTCAAGGAGTGAAGGGCCTTGAATGGCCTACGAAGAACTTTGGGATTTCTCCCATAGGTGTGTGTGCAGGGAGGGTTCCCCCAGAGGTTTTCAGGAAGAGGGAGGTGATCAGACACTGTTTAGAACGATCCCTGACCGCTGTGTAGAGGATGCACGCCCCACCCTCTCCCCAGCCTGTCTTCTGGACCTCAGTGGGTGTAATGGGAGCTGGAGAAGGTCAGTCCTTGCTCCTCCTCCACAGTAGGGTGGACCTTGCACACCCACCCTACTGTTTTCTCTAGAAATGGCAGGAATCTGTCACGGGAGCTGTGTGCTCATGAGGCCCAGCACACCCCTGTACACCTGCCTACAGATGCCTACAGGCCCATCATGGGCTCAGACGGAGCTGAGTGAGAACTGGCTTCAGATTCCTTCCTAGAGGGAGCAAAGAGGAGGCTTATCCTTTATGTGCCAAGACAGAATCCAACTTGGTGCTGTGTTATTTCCTCAGCTGAGCTTTCTCAATTAATTTATATTTCGATTTGGGAAAGCCTCTGTCATTTAGAAGCTATTTTTCTGACTGCAGATCAACAATGGCAAATATGGACACTGGGAACAGGCCCAGAGTCCCAAAATGATTAATATCCTGTGTTGTGAGATGTCAAAACGCATGGATAGCCAAAGTATTTAGGAAGCCAGGCAGCCCAGTGTGATGGTAGTCAGCCCCTTGAGTCATCGGGAGAAAGCTGTTAGAGTGCAATATACTAAGTCAATGGGATTGAATAAAGGATCTGAAAACAAAACAAACCTCCTCATGGACATTCACTTGCAAAAAATGCTCTGAGTTGATGCCAAGTTCTAGTTATCCATGGTTTCTCCGGGGACACTCAGCCACCCCAAGTTTACTATCCTCTCCCCCAAGACTCCATCACTTGCTCTGACCAATTGCAGCCTCTCCAGACTGTCACATATCAATTGCTTTGTTTATCTTATTGTAGGTCTGTTTTGGAAACACTCTCCTAGACTCCTGTCTGACTCATAGGTTAAGGAGTATGAGTAATTCTTCTGGAACTCATTTGGAACAGGAGGGAACCCTTCCCCATTTGATTTCCGGTCCTAAAAAAAGACAAGATAGTTCACACAGGATGCTAATTAGTTTTCCTATTCCACAGTTAATGTAGCCTAACCCTGCTTGGAAAACTGCCTTTTTACTGTAGGATTTAGAAATTTGAACACCACCAGGCTTTATTCAGAATTATAAAATGACACCAGAATATCATTTTGTTCTGATTAGTTTTCCTGCTAAAGTTGTAGTTTTTGTTACAGAGGAAACCCAAGTGATCTCTCTTAATGAGACAAAGAAAATAGGAAGAACGAACAACCTGATTTCACCTCCGAATTTTTCCTGTTCAATTGTCGGTGTAGGTAACCCCTCACTATCCCCAAATGGCCTGTCCTCCTAAGTCTATGATGTAACACACACTCACTGGGTGTGTCCAGAGATGGTAAGAAAGTGGCTCCATACCCCTTTTTTTCTAAACCAGCTTGACCAGCCCCTTCAAAGGACCTGGGAATTCGAGAGCTTTTCAACATGGCCCGTGTGTAGCATTCTGGTTTTGCTGGGAACAAAAGCATAGCGGAAGTCCACAGTCATACCTGAGGGGCAGGGTTTTGGAGCACTTTAACTTTCTACTTAGTATAGCTTTGTGCAATTTGAATTTCCCACAAATATAGGAAACAGGAGAGAGAGAGAAAAAAAAGATAATCATAAACTGACCATGTTTATTTGGAAATGGTCTCTTTATTCTTTTTTGTCTCAGTGGCTGTATGACTTTGGGGCACTTAATTAACCTCTCTGTCCTCTGTGACTTGAGGATAATCATATGTCCCTTATAATATCATTGAGCATTAAAAGATATAATAGATGTAAGTACTCACTGAGTGTACACAGTGACCCCCAGTAAGCTTCAGTTGTTGGTGGTGATGTTACTCATTACCAAAGCCAGAAAGCCTCTCTCTGAAGCACAGCTACTAAGAGTGCTGCAGATGGAAATAACCCTTTTGGTGGAAGGGAGAATATCAGCCCTACTGAGGACATTCCATCTGGAAGACATTAAAAGATAAAGTCATAGGCTCTGCTGCTTCTGCAATCCTTTCTCCAGAGAGCAGCTGGAAAGGTCACTGTCCACTCCAAACTCCCTCTAAGAGTAACTTAGAATAGGCCCTACCTGCATGCATCCCTCTGAAGGCTTCCACAGCACTCTGAATGAAGTCAGACTCCTCACTTGTCCTCCTGGTCCCGCATGATCAGCCCTCGCCTGCAGCTGTCCTGCTGGCTCCTCAGCTCTCCCCCAAGCTCATCCAGCTCTGGCCCCCAACGGAGTCTTGCGAGCCCCCTGCTCACCCCACCTCCCAGGCTCACTGCAATTCATGGTCTCAGCTTAAATGCTGCCTCCTCTGAGAGGCCTTCCCTGGCTGTCCCTTCCTTATTCTCTGTGTGACCCCTGCTTATTTATTTCCACTGTACTTATCACCGGCTACAATTAGTTTATTTGCCTGCTTGTTGGCTTTCTCTCTCCTAGAATGTAGGCCCCACAAAGGCCACGACTGTGCCTGGGCTGGCACATAGTAAGTGCTCAACAAATACTTGTGGAAAGGGGAGGAAGGAAGGGATGGAGGGAGGGAGAAGCTACAAAGAAAGGGGGAGTTAAACTCACCCCACTCAAGTGGGTGGGATTGAAAGCCAAAGACTGGTGAAGTGCGGTGCCAAGGACAGAAATGGTAATAGTTGGGACGGGGGGTGGGTACAAGGTTAGAAAATACACTGATGAGTTCAATTCAACTCTGTCGCAATTCAAGTGAAGGCAGGGCACCCAGGTGAAATAGCCGACAGGTCAGGGCTGTGGCTGCCCATAGGGGAGTCGTGAAAATGTCACTGAAGCTCTCAGAATGGAAGAAATCTTTAAAGGGGAGGGACAAGAGGCAAAAGAGAAGCCTCTCTGAGAACCAGACTTTGGGTTCTGGGGGGAATATGATGGCAAAAACTGAAACTTACAGGAGTTCATGCAGGGCAACATCAGGAGTGGAGCTGGAAGCTTGGTTTGAGCCCCACACGGGAAACCTCACGCAGCTCAGACGCAGACAGGATCGGTGACTTGATGTCTCCATTCAGGGCTGGCTGCAGAGGCACATTCAGGCAGGAGAGGACGGAGGTGGTGTGACATCACGGCCAATGGGGGGAGGAGGGTTCTGAAGAAGAGATCAACTACGGTATAAAACAGGCTTAAGAACCCACGGCTAGCAAGTTAAAGACTGTGGAGGTCTGTGTCCTGAGCAAATGTGTAGAGGTGATGGTGACAAGCAAAACTGTGGTTGATGGAGCCTGCCTTTCCCCGCAGGGCTCTCTGTTCCCATCTGTTCCCACCCTGGCTGCTCGCAGTGTCCTTTAGAGTGGCCTGGAGCCAGAGGCCCCGGGTTTTTGTCACCCACTACCAGCTATGTGAATCTGGGAACATTTCCTCTCTGAGCCTCAGCTGTTTGACTCTTTCAGATGAGGATGAGACTAGCTACCTCCTAGGGTTGTTGCGAAGATATCCAAAAGTCCCTGAAAAGCCCCTAGCTTGCCGTCAGCACTGGGCCAATGTTAGTTCTCTTTCCTTCCCAAGGTATCTCCCATTCTGCCCCCTCCCATTCTTACCAGACATTTAAAATTTGGTGGAATGACATCAGCTCTTCTAGGAATATTTGCATTTGAAGCTTCTCTATGCTTGTGGAATTCATTTTTAAATTATCCATTCTTTCTTTCCACAGACATTTATTGAACACCTACTATGTGTCCCATGCTGACCTAAGTGCTGGGCATGTAAGGGTGAGCAAAACAGATGCACCATACTTCCGAGCTTATTAGGCAAGTTAGCTTTACGGTTCTGAAGTGTGGAGAGGAGAGTAAGCTGAGCAGTAGTTCTTAAATTCCAGCATGTATCAGAATCACAGGAGGGCTTGTTAAAATAGATCACTGGGTCCTACTCACAAAATTTCTGCTTCAGTATCTCTGTAGTGGCATCTAGGAATTTGCATTCCTAACAAACTCCCAGGGGCAGAGTATTAGGGAGGTAAGGGGATAGAGCATTAATAGAGTGTTTAATCAGAAGAATCGGATAGCTCTTATCTCTAAGATCTGTTGTTTTCTGATGAGGACAAGCTGGGAGTTACTCCAGTTAAGCACACAAACTCCAGAGATTTGGGAGAGACTGATACTGGAGCCAAGTGCCTTTCATCCTAGTCCATTGCTTCTCCGCCTGCGAACTGCAAGTCTCTATTCAAACTAAAGCCATTTTGACATCTGTTACCACTTACTCAGGCAGCTTTTGGTGTTCTCCACTCTCACAGCACTTCATACATCTCTCTATTATGTTGGACTACAAATATATTTATTGACCTATATTCCCCCACTAGACCATGAATGCCTTGATAGATGAACCTGTGTCTTATTTATCTTGGAATCTCACTTAACACTTAAATGTATATTCACTGCCAGACCAACTGATTGGAAACATGGATATGTTTAATGAGCATTAAAATATAAGTGGTACAAACAACTTCACTCATTTGTGGAGCATAAAAACAAAACAAAACTGAAGGAACAAAATACCAGCAGACTCACAGACTCTGAGAAGGGACTAGTGGTTACCAAAGGTAAGGGGTTGGGGAGGGAGAAGAGGATTAAGAGGCACTATAATTCACAATCACAATATAGGCAGGTCACCAGGAAGGCAATACAGCACGGAGAAAACAAGTAATGACTCTACAGCATCTTACTACACTGTTAGACAGTGACTGCAATGGACAGGTGAGGGCTTGATAATACGGGTGAATGCTGAAACCACAATGTGTTCATGTGAAACCCTCATAAGATTGTTTATCAATGATACTCTAATTTAAAAAAAAAAGAATAAAATAAAATATATGTGGTGCCAGGAAAAATTGCCATCATACCATTGTGTGTAGATATTGAGAACTGGAATAACTACTTTATTGTCTTAAAAAGATGGGTTCAGATCTTTGCTCTTCTATTAGCCATGTAATCTTGGATAAAATTACTCAATTATCCTGAGCCTCTGCTCCATCATTGGTAAAATAAAGACAATAATCTTAGCACATATGTGAGGACTAAATGAAGTAATATATATAAAATGTTTAGCTTGGCACCTAGACAAGTGTTAAAATAAAATTCAGTATTTGATAAAGTAGAAGAACAACTGAAAAATAAAAACTGACTGGGCTGGGTCAATTGAAGCTATTTACAATATTTGCCTAATATTTATGCCCAATTACTAAGCAGCAAAATACTATTTTGCAAATCACTTAATATATGTCAAATTAACTTTGGTAATTATTTTTCCAGCATTAAACTCTGTCCATTTGTTTTGTTGTCAAGCAAAAGAGAACTGAAGACTAAGGAAAAGCCATTTGACTTTAAGATATCATTTAGAAAAATGGATTTAGAGGAGGATAAGGAAGGATTTGAAGTGAATAACAGGAGGCCACAAATATAGACAACTTTTTTTGAGAAGCGTGCCCACAAAAAATGAGAAGGAAAGAGAGAGAGAATAGGAACATTTTTGTTGAGCAACTTATCTATAGAAAATGTTTCCATTGACATTAGTGTAAAATATATAGTCATATATATATATATATATATATCACATACATATATATATCAGACTTGAAATGGTTTAACACAAAGTACCAGGCTTTTTAAAATCTGAAGTCCTACTACCTTTTCCCTCTATATTCTGTGAAGTAAATGTTCAAAAACACATATGGCTCATTTTAATGTTTCATGGCAAGGATGATTCCTTTACCAATGGATTCCAAGCATACTCTTTTATTTAATGAGCACTGAAAATGTTCCTGTTTTAAGGTTTGTAGCTGTTTTAGAGGATAGATATTTTCAAATGGGCAGCGCCTTGAGAGAGGAAGAACACTGTTTAATACCCCAGGTTCCAATGACCTGGGCAGGGCAGAGCAAGAGGATTCTATCACTGACTGAATTGGTCTTAAAAACAGTAATGCATAGGAAATGGATGACAGCACATTTCAAAGCACAGCAAAACTTCATTAATGCTGAACCTAGAAGTCACACTTCAGCTTAAAATTTGCTGAAACAGAAATAAAAACATACACGAGGCCCTTGGGGTCTTCGTGTGTACAACAAATTATGAGTGATGCATTATTCTGCGGGCTTCTATGATACTCAGGTTTGACTGCTTGTTTTTCAAGGAGCTTTTATCTTCAGATTAATTCTTGAGGCAAACTCATCTAGAGCATTCTCCCCAGTGTGTTCAAGTGTGTACCAAGGACTTTCCTGCAAATAGAAACTTGGAGAGGGAAGCTTAAAAGAAAAGAAAAAAAAGGAAAACTCTTTCTGCATTGCAGTTAATGGCCTCTTACTATTTGCTTTGCAGAGGACAGGCACAGTTTAGAAGCGTGGTTAGTAATCAATCAAGAAAAAAAATTAAAGCATTATTTATGTTGTTTGTTTTTTTATTCTATGTCTTGTTTTGGAGAAAATGTATCTTTCTAGTTCAACCAACCTGACAGACCCTTCTCAGAATAAGAAACAAATGGAATGTTTACCTTTTCAGAAAACTGTGGTACATAACATACTAGGATCAAATCCTATTTTCTAATCTTGATTATTCCATAACTTTCTGATATAGTGAATGATGAACAGGCATTCATAAGGTGATCCTTCAGAAGTTTGAAAACACTTTCCAACAGTAAAAAGAGTTCTTTGTGATGACTGGATTTTCCCAAAGCCCACATAAGTCTAATTAAGCCATGATATTCTTAAAAGGACAATAGGAAGAAGAAGTACTAAGGCTGTATTATTTGGGGGATGGAAAGAGACAGACATTAGAGCCAAAGAGACCTGAAGCCTGGGTTGAAATCTAGTTTAGCTGTTCACAAGTTTTTCAAAGCTGGACAAACACCTTTACCTCTCCAGGCCTTAGGGGGCCTCACCTGTAAAGTGGGACAATGCTTAGATACCAGGGCTGCTGTTGTCCTCACAGTATATGACAGCAGAAACTCTGGAGCCAGATATCTGGCTCTAAATTCTGGTTCTGTCATTTACTTGTTAGGAACCTTGGACAAGTTACTTCACTTCTCAGTGCATCAGTTTCCTCATCTATAAAATGAGGATAAAATAGAAACTTACCTCTAGAGTTGTTGTGTTGACGGTGTTGGGTTGAGTCAATATACAGAGTATTTAGAATACTACTGGACATATGTTCAGCACAATAAAAGTGTTTTTATTATTAGGTATGTCCTTGTCTTTTCTTAAGCAATAATAATAAACTATCTTAAAGTTTTAAAAAATGTAGAGATAGATAATAGAATTGCTTTCCTTAGAAACTGATTTGGCTCATGGTAACTTACCACTATATATAGAAAAGAGATTTCGTCTCCGAGAATGTACAAATGAAGAAATGGAGAAGGGAGCGTTGTGTCTAGCCAAAACCACAATTTCAGACACACTGCTCACTTGATTTTAGAAGAATGTCGAGTTACCTATTCTTCGCAAGAAGGAATACAAGCAACAAGTCTCTGCAGCCAGACATAGAAAGTATTGTTTTGAGAAAATGGAAAGGAGATCTCAGACATGCTTGGGCAAGATTATCATTCCACTGCCTTTTAATTACAATTACCATACTAAAAATAGCTGTATTGTACTTCATTCATTCATCATTGTTCAGTAGCCCCATTTGTGGAATATGAAAATATTTGATGCCTTGCAAATGAAGACAGCTGGATGCTTAAATCCTGGTCTCAAGTATTAAATAGACTGAGAGTCTTAATGTATTTTTTTTCCCTGGTTACAATGAAACTGTTGTTAATCAGATATATTGTTAACTCCTAGGATTAGGCAGGGATGGAGGAGGAAATATGATTTTAATAGGGAGGTTGACAACTATTTTAGCTTTGCCTAGTAGGAAAGGTTAACTCCTAAACTGCGTAATATCCCAGAAGTCACCGCCAACCTTCCAAGATGCCAATATGGCACCCTGTGATAGGGAAAAGAGTGGACCAGTAAAGGGCAGAAGGGTTATGTGAGAAGAGCTAGTCACCTTCATTTCCGAAAACCTGCTGTCCTTAGGACCCACAAAGTCACTGAAACTGAGGCCTCAGGGAGAAAATATACCTTTCTCTCTGCGGCCCAGACTGGGACTCTTGGTTGAAAGAAAATGACCTGGGGTTGTGGTGTTACAGGGTGGATGTCCCTTAGCTCCTTAGCAGGTCCTGGAGTTTCTGTGTGGCCGGGAGTCTCCCCCAGAAGCAGGGCTTCAAGCTAGAGAATATCTGAAAATAAAAATAATGCTGAGCACCACAATATAATCTAAGGTATTTTGAAATTCATCTTGGAACTAGACATTGACAATGTTTTTCTCAATTAGTTTGTTGAGACAAAAAGGGGCTCCCAGGCCTAAGAGCAGATCCCCTTGGAATTTCCCAGGAATCCTAGCTCATCCAGGGCAAGTTATCTCAAGGTCTACCCAGTCTGAGGGTGGAAAACTGGTGAGTTACACTAAGGAGAGGAAACCAGAATAACATGAAGCGGTGCCAGAGAACACAAAAAGTGTTCTGGGACATTTGGCTCTCCTGGTTTCCTTTCAAAATTATTTTAGTGTTATAAACAACTTTGTAGAAAGTTTATCCTATGACCTTTTCAATAAAATCATTAACATATCTCTATAGGTGCTTACAGCTTTGGCCATATTACTTATCTTACTTACAAATTTTATATGTAATTTATTCCATATATGTCAGGGATCTTATTTTTCATGTAGCATTATTTATAACTTTTTTACTTTTTCATGTGTTTATGGTCTAACTTCATATTTAACTTTTTTAAATGATGCATAATATTCAATTGATACAACAACTTATTTTCTCAAAGGTAAATCAATCTCTTACCCCTTCTTGCCAGACTCTCTGATCAAAGAACAAAACAATACAAACAAAAAACAACATTCCCATGATAACTGTCAGAAAAGTTTGTTGTTTATTTCTTTTCATAGCCAGTGAAATACTTTATTCAAACATACTGTCAACTTACTACTAGGTGATAAAACATAAAGATTTTGATGGTGGTGACCCTAAAAATGACTAACAAATGATAGGAACAATGCAACTAATTGAAGGAAAAAATGGAGAAAATATTTTTTATTCTTTTGTCTTTATATTATAATGTAGTGGATTTTGCTGAAGTTTGATATGGCCACTCAGAAGACCAAAATGGCCCAATGTGCTGTGCTCTGGAATCTCATTCATTCATTCATTCAACTAATATTTGCACACCTGCTCTATGCCGGAGACTATTCTAGGTGTGAAAGACATGGCAGCAAAAATACCCTTTCCCTCACAGACTTATTGAAGGGAACATACACTGAAAAAAAAAAAAAAAAGAATACATAACAAAATGTCAGGTAGTGGGTAAATGTTATAAAGAAAAGCCAAGAAGGGTAGAGAGATGGGGAGGGAATGACAGGGCTGAAATGGGGTGGCTGCTATTTTAGAAAGGGTAGTCTGGGGAGTTTTCTCTGATTGGGGGGTGAGTGAAGGGAGTGATTCCAACTTTGTCTATGGAAGGAGATGTGTGTATCCTTGGAAGAAATACAGCTCACTTTTATATCTCTTTGTTTTTTTATTCATTCAAACGGTATTTGCTTTGTGAATGAACAGCTACTCTGACAGCTATGGGAGACATGAGCCTCATGAGTTCATAGGAAGACAAGAAATGACAAGTGTGATAGTCCTCCAAGAAAGGAAGTACAGAAGGCTTCCCTGAGGAAGTGACCTTCAACCAGCAAAGCAGGTGTGAGCCATATTAATGTGGACAAAAGCACTCATAGTGAGGGGAATGTGTAAGCAGAGTAGTCACTGTACAACCTTGTTCTGCTGATGACTTCGACTTTGTCACCTCTCTATTCTGCCCAGGGCTACAAAATAACATCATTTGACCATATGTCCTTGTCCCTCTCTGGCATATGTACAAATGTACAAAGAAATGAGTTAGCAGTAGATGAACAAAAGAAGACACAGCATGTGGGGCAGAAATAATAACACTACAGTCAAAACTACATGCCTCTATTTGTACTCAAAATTTGGGTATCTTTATTTACAGTAAGTGTTATTGTCAATCTATCATTTTGATAGTGGGAGTGCCCTTTGAGACACAGAATGGGGGAAATAAAATTTCCAGAGACTACATATCAAGCTATGGTCCTGTTTTGTTTTGAACTGGACTACATATAAATGTTCTTGTGTCCTTCACATATGATTATGACAGAGAGAGAGAAGCAGTGAGAGGAGGAGAAACACCAAAACCTTACAAGAAAAAATAGGGAGTTTCATTCCTTGTCTATACCAGCTGAGTCTTTGAAACTCAATAATGTGGTGATGATGTAGGGTAGGGATACCATGGGCCTATCCCACAAACCCGTACTCTACTTGAAACCACTTATTACAGAGAAAAATTTAGAAACAGTGTGAGAGTTTTGCGTAATGACGTGTGGTTCCTCCATGCAATGAAATACTCATAGCCATTGGACATATGTTGTAGAAGGCTTCAAATGGGGAAATATTCTAAAGAGATTAATTTTAAAAAGCAGGATGCCAAATGAAATTTCAGTGTGATAAAAGGTCCAAATATAACTGCAAAGAAAATTTGACCAAAAAACATCAATATTTTAACAGGTTATATCTGCTCAGTGAGATTAAAGAAAGTAAAAATAACTTCCTTCTTCATATTTGTATTTTCCAAGTTTTTTGTCACAAACATATATTGGTTTTGTAACCTGAAAAAAAGAAAAGAGAAACAATGCCTGTTCTTGTCTTTCTTTTTTTAACACAAAAAGAAAGGAGAGATTTAAGTAGCAATCATTCTTGTAATGCACACATCTCTGTGTAAGATGAGAATTTTCCTCAGATAGATTTTGGCTCAGTGGCTTTTATATGAGTGAAGTAAAGGACCCAGAGTTGCTGCAGAGGATCTGAGCAGGTTTGTTGTTTGGGGTAGTGCTTGGGGATTATTGACTTTAATTCTTAAAAAAAAAAAGAGAGGGCCAATGAAGACACTTCGCAATGAATAACGCTTTAAAAAAAATAATTCTTCTATTATGAATGACAGGTTTAAATAATGCCCCTGAGGAACAACCTAAGACAGGCACAGTCGCAGGGGGCCATCTGGTGAGAAAATGGGGAGCAGCAGAGGTGAGGCTTAGAACCTCCCCCCTCATGTTCTGAGAGAAATCTTCTGCATACATGGATGTTTAATGCCCTCGTCTAGCTCGGATTAACACATAGTCTACAGGCACACACCTGATCATCTACATTTGATCTCTTACAACACTAAACTATGTTTTCTACCTTTATCTCGTATCTACCTACCACTTCAGCATTTTATTAAAAATAATAATAATAGAGAAATGTGGTATCCACATATAAATCAAGTTTAAAAATCAAATGAATATTCATATTTGAACTGACTGTTTATAGTTCATAATGCATGAACAAAACCGAAAGCTTCTGTGATGACTGCCCTTGCACTGTAAACCATGTAACTTATTCACTATGTAAGAATTTGTACTCCATGTAAGAACTTGTTCGTTATGCATCAGAAGATTGGAGACTGACGAAAATTAGGCTTGGGGTGGATTAATGATTGTGCATTGAGTACTGAACCCCCTATACAGAAATTTATTGTGGTTAACAACTATTTGATCAATAAATATGAGAGATGCCCTCACAAAAAAAGAAAATAATAATAATAATAATAATGCCCCTAGAAGCATTGCTTAACATTTCTCTACCCCAACTTCTGACCTTTTAACTGGAATGTGTATGGTGCATTCTTTTTTTTTTTAATTTTTTATTAGGGTATGATTGATATACACTCTAATGAAGGTTTCACATGAAAAAACAATGTGCTTACTACATTTACCGATATTATCAAGTCCCCACCCAAAGCATTCTTAATAGTGTGTTTGTGGACCTGTTGGCTGGTTGTCCTTTACTTTTGTTGATGGTATGTGTGCATGTATATGCATGTGTTTGTGTAATCCACCTTTATTTTTATAGTCTCTGGATTAAGCTTAGAAAGGCCTTTCAAGTTTGTAAAAACTTAACCATATTTTCTTCTAGTGTGTTTAGAGATTTCACTCTTTACATTTAA
This sequence comes from Manis pentadactyla, assembly GCF_030020395.1. NCBI lineage: Eukaryota > Metazoa > Chordata > Mammalia > Pholidota > Manidae > Manis > Manis pentadactyla. Next base: position 53,150,812 of record NC_080027.1, read on the forward strand.
ATCCTAAGTAGCAGAAGGTTATGTTTTAGTGTAAGAATTTGGGTAGGGAGCAAGCTTTATGTGTTTCCATATGGCTAACTAGTTGTTTTAATAACATTTATTGAAAAATCCATCTTTTTTCCCCCCAATTTAAAATTTACCTTTATATATTATACTTGATTTTCATGTCCCTTGGGTCTATTTCTGGATGATTTGCCTTTTCATTCACCTATTTGTCTGTTTCTAAATCAATACCAGACGATTTAAATTACCACAGTTTGTAGTATGCTTTGATAATGTGTTATGTCAACTGCCTTTGTCCATCCCCCACCCCAATCCATCTTCTCTTTTGAAAGCATACTGTAGATTTCTTTTGAGTTAATACATTTCTCAGTGGCTAGAAAGCACTTCACTTTGCTTAAGTAATTCAAATAGAGTCTTCTTTTAAAAATTTAATCCAGTGCGTGAATTTTAGTGCTCTTCAGTCTAGCAAAGCTGGGTAAAAACTAGGCCAGTTTTTTGAAGACAGTGTCCTTTGTTCTTCAAGATTTCTGTTGAGTAGTGCTGTGGTCACTTTAGCTCCCTCTGGCAAACATCCCTCGCCAAATGGAAAAGCCCCTTTGACATTTGAGCACCAAGATCTCTGGAATCTTGGCCATGTCTGCAGGCAAGATGTAGTGTATAGCCTAATTACATGGTCTAGGACACATTCCAAATGAGGTATGACTGCTCTCCCATTCTGAGCTGCTATGACCATCCCATTCAAAAAAGAATCAAGGAACGTCTTTTAAAACACAGATGAAAAAAACAAACAAAAAAAAAACAGTAAAAAAAACACAGATGAAAAAGTTATAAACCGGTTAACCATTTGATGCCTGATTTTTTAAAATCCCCATTTTTGTATGCCCAGATGTGTCAACTTGGGTTAAAAAATCAAAACGCACATACACAAATAAACATAAACCACTTTCAGTGGGTTGGCTGCTAAGAGATAGCTATACTTTTTCTGATTTTCCCTTAAATAACAAATGTCTTCAAAATGTAATTTGTACTCTCTGGCGCCATGTGGTCTTTGCTCATTTGTGTCTCTCATCTCCCCAGTATCCTACAGTAGGTCTTCTGGTTCTAGAAGCAGTGTTAGTAAAACAGCTCTGTTACAGTCACATCTCTTTGTTGTTCTAGCCAAAACCTTTTTCCCAAGTGTAAGTTTCCCTTTTCTTATGTCTAAACCTGTCTGTTGAGACTTTCTCCCAAAGTTTTCCAAATCTAGCCTTTCCCTTCTTTTGCTTTTTTTCTCTGTGTTTTTCCTGTTCTGATTCTTCTTTCACTTCAGTACACACCTTCTGGGGAATCTTGCTCAGCCATACCCCCCACTTTAAGAACTGCCTGTCGGAGCCTCTGCTGTTCCCTCTCTCCTCCTCCTTCTCCCTCTCAGCAGTTGAGAGCATTCATGAAGGGTCATATACAAATGGGGTGCAAGCTGAAGAGCTACAGAGAAAGAGTATCATAAAGCACATAGGTAGAGATAAGACGAGTCCAGAGGTCACAAGACCCCAGAGAGAGGAGGAGATGGGAGCTGCTTCATGCCTAATGAGACCTCAGCTCTTGTCCATTGTGAGGACTTGCTGTGCTTCTTCCTCTAGGGTTCCATGAGATACCCTTGCCTCCTCCCAATAAATCCCCCAACTTTGGGCTTCAGTTAATTGAAGAGACTTCTGTGTCTTGCATTCTCTAAGTGTGAGACCACACCTCTATCCCTGAGGCACACTCCTAGGTATTCTCCTTTTCTCTCCATGAAATCTCAATCAGTTGAAGAATTATTTTTGAATAATACTCACCGCCTTTGAATTGATGATTCCTGAATCTATGTCTCTCGAATATGAAGTTTCTTTGTTTTCCAAAGGAATTGTCCAAAGCAAGAGATGATTTACTGAAATAGTTGAGAGTGTGAGCTCTGGGGTCAGACTGCCTAAGTAGCCTGAGATTTCAGGAGCTCTCTGTGCTTCAGTGTCTGCATCTGTAAAATGGGAGTAGAAGTACCTACCTTGTAGGAATTTGTGAGCATTGAATGAGGTGATGCATATAAAGCTCTTAGAACAGTGCTTGACACATAAACCTGTGGTAAATACTGTTGTTGTTATTACTATTATTTGTAGCAACACATTTCTATTTGGCCACAAGAACTTTAACATGGCCATCTCAGGACTTTTCAACTTCCTTCCAGAGAGAGCACAATGGCACAACTTCCTGGTCCTGCCACTGGCTTCTCCATTCAACCCAGCCTCCCAGAATTTGACTTCAGTTCTGTTTGACTTCAGAGCCTGTGCTTATTCCAGTAAACCAGCAGTTCCCAAATTTGATTATATCTCAGATCCCAAAGATACTGAATCAGAATCTTCCAGATTAGGACATGGGAATCTGTATTTTTTAAAACTCCTCAGTTAATTCTAATGGACCTGATCATTGGATCAGAGTTTGGGGAACTACTGTGGTTCACACTACTTTATCCAAACTTTATCTATAAAATGGGCACAGTAAAGATCTATTTCATAGACTTGCTAACCTAATATATATTGAATTTTTGCTGTGCACCAGGCACTGTGCTAAGGGCTTCCTATTTATTATCTCATTTAACTCTCACAAAAATCCTGTGAAGGAGATACTATATTATCCCCATATGACAGATGAGGAAACAGAAGTACAAAGCGGTTAAGTTACAGGATAAAAGTCATTCAGCTAGCAAGTGTGGAGAGTGAACACTTTACCTGTTGGGATTAATGTGAGGATTATATTAAATAATATATTTAATGCACCTGACACATGGTAGGTGTTCAATAAATGTTCTCTTTTCCCTCCCTTTTATCTAAGTGATTCTATTTATGTCCAGGGAATTTTAGGTTGAGGATATATTTTTCACTTTAACAGCTGATAATTAAAACTTCAGTATTCTGGAAGGTAAAAAATGAAAGAGAAGTCAGTACGGTGGAAGATGGAGGTTGTTGGGATCTCCAACAGGGAAAATATAATGACATGGGGAAGAACAGACTGACGTGAGAAGAAACAGTAGCTTGGCCACTAAGGGTAGGAAGAGTCAGGGTGATAAACTTTAAAAGAGGAAAACCAAGGTGTGAGGGTAGAACACATCATCTCAGGAGACAGAGTCCTAAAAGGACACTTATTCCAGCCTCCCTCCCACCACATGGCATCCAGTTCTTACTGGAACACTTTCTGTGACAAGAAACTCAACTTATCAAGGCAAAGGAGGCTCTAATTGTTAGAAAACACTTCATATTATTTCATTCTAGACTGTCTACCCATGGGCACCCCTCCTACCCCTTAGAACCCTGAAGAACAAGTCTAATTCCTCTTCTATATGACAGCTCTTCAAATATATGAAGACAGTTTGGCTCCCCCCCCCCCAGGGCTTCTGCTCCCTTTAATCTTTCCTCATATGACACAGTTCCCAGCCTCTTTACATCCTTGTCCCTCTCCGTGGGCATGTAGATAATTTTTCTTTGCCAAACCTTAGTTGGAAACAGTACTCGAAGTGCATAATGACCAGAATTGAGCAGCACCATAACACCCACCTTGCTTTGTATCAGAATTCTATGGATGCAGCCTAAGACAGCACTTACTCCTTTTGGCAGCCACACATCACTGAAGACTCAGATTGAGTTCTCTGTCAGCTAAGACCCTTTAGTTTTGCTCCTATATGCATGTGTTAAGATACATCTGCCTTCAGCCTGCCTGTCAGCAATTGGTTTCCCGGGGTGGGACCCCCACACTGATCCCCGTTAGAGCCAGCCCATTGCTCCAATGTAGCGTTTGCCTTATGTTATGTAACAGTGCTTCTTCTCCTCCTGGCATGTGTCATCTGGAAATGTGATGCAAATCTTCTCAGTTTTCAGTCAGAACAATGATAAAAGCCCTGAAGTCTGGGTCCTGGAGAGAGCCTTCTGTCATCCTGATAGTAACTGGTACAGTATGAAACTTTTGAAGTCAAATAAGCCTGGTTTGAATTATGGCTCTGCATCCTAATGTGTGACCTTGGACCAGGTAGCTTATCTCTCAGTTTCAGTTTCCTCACCTGTAAAATGGGGTAGTGAGAATTAAAGGAGAAGACACAGGGTATTTAGCATATAGTAGACGCAGTACAAATGTTAAATCCATCCACCCTTCCTTCAGGTCTACATGGATTCATTAATCAGCATCTTTAGGTTATGGTTACTTAACCAGTTATTCATCCAATTAACTACACTAAAATCTAGGCTCACATTTCTTCATCTTGGCCACGATATCTTGTCAAGTGTTTTGCTGAAATCTCACTTACAGAGAGGGGTCTCTTCGTGAAATAAGGGCAGAGACAAAGCAAAGAGAAATGATACCACATGCATGTAAACTTTTAAAAAGTAGTTAGCTACCAAGGAAATGGGATGACTTCAAAAAAGGTCCATCATTCATGCTACAAGCACACATTGGGCAACCCACTTGGTGTCTGGCAATGGGCTGAGGACCCACAACGATTTTACAACGATTACAATGCAGGGTCTATGTTCAAGGAACAAGGCTAGAATTCTAGTCATAGGGGCCATTCTGGATCACAGAACTCAACGCAGTGATTTAGTTCCATTTCTTCACATATCTACATAGTCATCAAACATTTACAGAACAATTGCTAGGTGACCTCTCTACCTCCACCCCTTAGGCGTTAAAGGAGAGCGGGCTAGTATAACAGAACAGAAGACACCCGTCCTGGTATTTAGGGAGTTTAACATCTAGAAGCGTTTAACATCTAAAAGGTATGGGAGTTCTTTGTGCTAAAGGCCCTCTGCTAAGTGCTTTGAGTTGCAAAAATAAAAGATTCTCTGTCCTCTGAATAACCCAGTAGTATCTTGTTATGAAATGTTTATTTTCTGTAAGTATTTGTTTCCTTCTGTCTGGATAGCTTTTGGAGTAGAGACCGGGCCCCCTGGGACAGTGTCAGCCACTCAGTAGGTGGTGGAAACCCAGCCAGCGGAAGGAAAAGCAATGGAGTCCCTCCAGGCTTGAGTTTTCTCTTTTGAACAGCGAGAATGACAGCTCCAACGTGACGCTTGGAGGTCAGGACGAACGAAAGAACGTTAAGAATACTTGATGGAAAAGCCTTCTAGAAATACTAAGTATCCGTTCTCTCGTTTGGCCTTTGCCAAACCAGGGTGTTTTAGGAAGAAGGGTCTGGCACTCGGTGTTCCTAAAATTGGTTTCCTAGATGGAGTTGGAGGGAGGCGAGTGAGGAAATGCTGTTTTTAGTTAGCGTGCCCCGAGTGAAGAAGGGGAAAGAAGAGGGGCGAGAGCGGTGAGCCAAACGCAAGCCAGGGACCCAAAGAAGAGAGACATCCCAGGCTACGAGAAAGAGTGCAACACCCGCACCCACAGTGGCCACCGCGAACCGGAGACCTGAGAGGAAAAAGAGAGGGCAGAGGCGAGAAAATCCAGGGAAAGCGCGTGGATTGGTCCTCTTCTTGGGGCGTGCGCTTCTGTGAGTCAAACGATTGGTGGCGGGAAAATAGCAGGTAAACCGGCCCCTACCGCCTTGCTATTGGTCAGCAGCCTCTCCAGACGTCTCACAACTGGCCAGCAGGGCGCCAAGCCGTGCGCGGATTGGTCTGAAGCGACGGCCGAGACCGGCTCCCTTCGGGCACATGGATTGGCTGGAGGGAAGAGGCAGGTATCCGGGCTCCGCGGCTCCTCCATTGGTGGGCGGGGAAGGGGGGTTGGGCACCGCGATTGGTGGGCGGGGGGCCGGGCCTGGGCCGGCGGGGAGCGGATTGGTCGGAAAGTAGGTTAGTGGTGCGACATTTAGGGAAGGCAGAAAGTAGGTCAGGGACGGAGGTGCCTGTTTACCCGCGTCGGACTCACCGCCGCCGCCGCCGCGGGATCCGAGTGCGGGCGCGGGCGCGGGTGCTCCCGGCGAGCCACGGTGAGTGTCGGGCTGGCCGCAGCCACCGGCGCGGCCCCGGCCACCCCGTCGGGGGCTGTTAGCACTCTGACAGGCGCGGTGCCCTGCCGCCGCCCGGGGCACAGCCTGGCAGCCGGGGAACTCTGCCCGACGTGCCCGCTGCCGGCCTTAAAGGGCCCGTGCCCTCTCCCTGCCCCCACCCGGGCCGTGGGGAGGCTGCGCCCCTTAAAGGCGCCGCGCCCGTCCGCCCCCATCCTCCCTCGGGGGGGTTGGCGCTGCAGGGTAGGGCGGGCAGAGGTGCCGCCGGCGCCCTTAAAGGGCCCGAGAAAGTGTTCGCGGGAGTACCCATCTCCCCTCGGCGGGCTTCGCTACCTGACGGGGTTAGAAGCAGCCAGCTGCCTCTTAAAGGGACAGCTCCACCCTTCGGGAGCAATGACCCGGCTCAGGACGAGCTATAGGATGTGTCCCCGGGACCCGCGGGGATCCCCGAGGGGTCCCACCCTTGACAACTCCTCCCCAAGGGCGTTGGGCGAGCTATGCAACTTCTGCCGTTCCTCCCCCACTTCCCTTTCGGGAGCCTGCGGGGCTGGGTGGGGGCGGGGAGGGCGTCTCCGTCGGGCTTGGGGAGTCCGAGCCTGCCCTCCCCTTTGGCCCTGTCGCGGGGTCTGGCGCTGCACCCGGGAATCCCCGGCCCGAGATGGGGATGACCCCAGCCTGCGAATTTTGGTCCGGCCTGAGCCGTCTGGGTTCTGGGCAGCCCCGGTAGGATTCCCCGTTTGTCTGCGAGCAGGTGCCCGACGGCGCGGGGATGTGCCGGCGCGCAGTTGTGGTACCGCCGTCCTCCCTAGAGCCCTGCAGCCCTGGCGCCCCGCGAGGGCGCAGCAAGGTTGGCTCTATCACCGGGTTTGACAGATGTCAGAAAAGAAAAAGACACCCGCTCGCTATTACCGGGCTTTAACAGCTGAGAAAGCTGGCCTTTGCTCAGAGGAATAAGTGGAAGAACAGAAATTAATGCCGAGCTTGTGAGGCGCAAGTCAGTCACCCTGAGGGGTCTCGAGCCGGCCTCGGGTGCTTGGGGCAGGCGTTGGGGAAGAAAGGGTTTTGCCCTCGATTTTGGCGTCCGTTGTCAAGTTTGTGCTGGCCAGTGGCGGATCAGGCAGACAGTTCACCCTTTGCCCCAAATTCCATATCCCCTTTTCCCTCCACTCCCTGGCCCCTTCCCGGTCACTTAGCTTCGTTTTGGCACTTGGGCGCTTGCGGTCTCTTCTCCCCACTAACGTAGTTAACCCTCAGCACAGCATTAGCCAAGTTTTATCACTTATTTTCCAGAAATAAGATTCGGCATTTCTTAGCTGTACCTGTATTTCCAGGACCTTTTACAAAAAAAATCCATTGAAGCTGCCCATTAGGTACATCTCATTTCTCACAACACTTGCTTGTCATTTGTCCTTCTGACATCTGCTGCTGTTCCCCTCTTTAATCTATTTTTATATGACAACTATTATTTTAATTCTTATGGTCTCATTGATATAAGAATCTGTCAATTTTGGTTGGTGGAGTTTTTAATTAATGTGCTGGTTGAATCATGAGCTTAAAATAATCATTGCTTCTCCTGAGCAGTTTTGAATAATCTCTTGCTCTCCATGCTTGCAAGACTTAAAAAAAAAAACACTGCTGTTAAATTTTATTTCTACATCAATGAAACCCCAAAATATTATTTGAAACACAAAACTGAATCTTTCAATCCATGCTTTGTTACCGAGTTCACTTTAAAATGTGTTGGACATATTTAGAAGGACTTAAAATTTCCTGGACAGCATTTGAAATTGCCTGTATCATTTGAAGCTGGATCGGTAGAGGTATTTTGGTTTTCATTGTAGATGTAGCCAGTGAATAATCATCATCATAATAAATTTAAAATACAGTTAAATTTGTACCTTAGTCCAACCCCTAATGTTTAAAAAAAAGGGAGAGAGAAGCAGGTGTGAAGAGCACTAGCCTGAGAGAAAATCCTAGTTCTAGCCCACACTTGGGCTTTTGTGACTGTGCCACCTGGGACACCGCATTGAACCTTTCTGGGTTCTATTTGCCTGGGAAGGAAAGTGAGACAGTTGAACTAGGTAATCTCAAAGGTTACATGTGTTCTAAAGTTCTGTGTGTCTCTAAATATTTAATACATTTGAATTCAGTTTGGTATTTATCTGCTGGGACTTGCAGAACATCTAAGCTGAAGTCCTGTTTTCATAGGACATAAGCAGATCAACATATGGGGTTTTAAAGCATCCATTTCAAATGATTTATAAAATGATGACTACTCAGGAGTTGGCCTGCTATTTGCAGAAGAGGTTTTTGCCTACCACAGGAAGGAAAAGGAAGTGGCTGTGCTTTCATATTTATCCCTCCATACCCCCAATTCTGTGCAATTTATACACCAAATGGTGGACTATCACTGTAGAAAGACTTCGCTTCAACAAAAATGCTAAGAATGTGTAAAAATTAAATATTTAATACCTCTCTTTGGCTAAGAGTTGCCTTCCTTCTGTGGCTGCCTTTCTTCTATTTGTGATCCTATCATCAACACTCTCTGTGGTGGCAGAAAGTCAGTATTAAAGAAAGAAATTCTGCCCATACGATGTTACAGTTACAGGTAGTGCTTTTAAGCATCGTCATGGCAGACACTTTCAGGGAAGTGTGTACCTTCCCTGAAAAACCCTTTCTAGACCCTGATGTTTAGTTAGGATGCAGAAACACAAGCATGTCACTCTTCTCTACAGCCCTGTCTTTCCTCATTGCCACATTATCGCAAAACCTGGACTTACCCCAAACATCCACCCTGGCTTTCCTCCTCCTTCTCTCTTGAAACTATTGTTCTGACTGCTTAGCTCCCTCAGCATCTCATCTCTTCCTTTCTGCTCAAAATGTCCTGTCTCGTCTCCCCATGTCTCCTCTTCTCCTCCCAGTTCAGAAAAAGAAGGTGAATCTCTTCTCTGTTCCCTTTTCTTGGACCCTCACTTTGGGGTAGGAGCCTAAACTCTGTAGGATCTGGGACTTGGGTTCTGGCTGTGTGGCCCTGGACAAGTGCTTGACTCCTCTGACCGCAGGCTCCTCCTCTGTAGTATAAAGATGTGCCTGCCGCATGGAGTCTTTGAGGATCAAGGATGATGATGCTTGTAAAATGTCTGGTACAGAGGAAGCCCTCCTTCAGTGCCTACTGCCATGCCTTCCCACCACTGCCGGGATCCTGCCATCTGAATACCCTTCATGCTTTTTGTTGTCAACCTCCTCACCAAACCCAGAAAAGCCTTTGCCTTGATTAGGAGAGGGAGGATGGAAAGGAGAAAAACAGACCTGTTGTGGGCCTGTGTGTAGCAGGCAGCATTCATGAGTCTACACATGGTACCTGAGTCTCCCTTCTCTGCCTGGCAGCCTCTTATAAGGCTATGAGCATTCACCCCTGCACTCTCTACTCCATCCTTAGCTCTTGCCCTCTGGCTTCTCTCTTTACCACTCTTCTTTACATTTCCTCTCAAAGATCTCCAAAAACTTTAAGTGTTGAATTCCGGGGGCCTGTTTGTCCAGAATGGTTGTTCTTGACATCTTTGCTGCTTTTATTCTGCCTGTCTTTTCCTCTTCTTTGCATTCCCCTCCTCCTGTAGCCTTTGTTTCAGGATGCTTGCTTCATTCTCTTCCTGCGCGCCCTAAAGACAGGTGTCCTGGCCTCCACTCTCCACACTATCCCTCTCACCCAGGGTCCCATTTCTAGTCCTGATCTGTCTTTCCTGCTTCAGCTGCTAGCAGGTCTGTTGTACATGGTAACAGCAGTGTGGAGCCAGCATTTGTGGCCTTGGAGGTACAGGTTGCAAACTGCCTGCAAACACTGCCTCACTTCATTGTCACAATGAAGGGTTGACTGGAGCCTGTGCCTCTTCACCCCCAAGCTGTCCTGAGAGCCAGTTTGGTTAGGTGGTTAGGAGCACAGACTTTAGAGCTAGATTTCACATCCTAACTGCTCTTTACTGATTTTATGACTTGTGGTCAAGTTGCTTTGCTCTCTATGTCTTGATGTCTTCATCTATAAGACTGGGACTACATAGTCCTTATCACAAAGTGTTGTGGATTAACTGAGTTAAACCCTCAGAAGTACGTGAAGCTATTCATGGCACATCATAAGCACTCAGTGCATGTCGGCTACTAGTGGTGCTGCGCCTTCTTGCTCCTCCATATCCAGCCTGCCTTCTGCCAGGCCTCGTTGTGTGTGCAGGACTGTCCAGTCAAACCAAAGGGCTGTCCATTCCTTAGACCAGCCTTTAGCCCAGTCTATGCCCCAGCCTTCTTGTGCCCAAATCCTGCTTTTCTTTAAGACTAGCTCCAATGCTGGGCTGGCAGAGGCTACTTCTCCATTTTGCTTTCCTTTCCCCCCCAGCTGGCAGCTGTGGCCACCAGCCCTTGATCTAGCTCTCATTCTCTTGGTACTGCTGCATCCTGTATTGTGTTGGGCTGTCTCTGGGAATATCTCACCTTCTTGCTCAGGCCAAACACTCTGCAGGGAGTTCACTTTGGTTTCTCAAAATCGCAAGCACAGGGAGCCTTCAGGGTGTGCTTGCCCAATCCCAGGTCCTGATCTTGAGGAGAAGGAGATGGGCTGGGACTAAGCAGGTTGGGGGGAGGGGGGACACCACTGTGGAGAGGCGAGGACAAGAGAGAAGGGTGCACCAGGGGCACAGGAAGACATGGCCATGGATAGTTAGGTCTAAATGAAGGGAGGGTTTGAGTTGGGGTGTTACTGTCTGGGGAGATGAGATTGGATAAACTTCAGTCATCTTTGCTTCATAAGAGTGTTGAGTGCTGGCATATATGATGGGAAATTATTTTTATGTTAGTGCATGCTGTAATTTTAAATAGTATAAACTAATGTTTAGCCAGCCTGGTTAAAGAAGGGGATGGATGGTCTGCCTAATTTAATACTCTGTCAATACTTTACCCATTGGATTTTGTATATATACTGAGTAAAACAATTATACATATTTATGTTTTCAACTACTGTTTGAAATGTGTGACCTAAGCAAATTAGTTAGCTTCTTTGAGTCTGATTTACCACGTTTGCAAAATAGGAATACTAATGATGATGATCATTAGTATTAGTAATAGCAGATAACATTTATCGAGCACTCTATGTGCTGGCATATAGGTCAGTCACCTTACGTTTATTAACTTGTTAATCCTCATAACAACCCTAGGAGGTAGGTGCGATGATTATCCTTATTTTACAAGTGAGGTGGTTTTGTAAGCTGCCCAAGGCCACTCAGCTGGTATGGGCAGGGCAGGATTTGTGTTCAGGGACTCCAAGTCTGCTCCTAACCCCTGTAGTAGATGCCTGCTGGAGGGGAACCACTTCGTTAGATCCCGAGTCTGAGGCACTGGTGCTGTACCAGGAGCCCAGTAGTCCCCCAGTGACTAGCAGCCAGTCTCATGATTGATGGATGTGATGTGCATCTCCCTTGAAGCAGGACTGAGAAGCGTGTTTGGGTCTTGCCCTAGAAGCAGTTCCAAGGGCTTGTGAGCATTCTCCTCACATCCTGTGTGCAATTCTGTCTCTCTTGCTGCCTCCTGCCTTTCTGCGGCACGGCTGTGACATGGGCCTCCTGTGCTCAGCCAGCCGCTTCCCAGGCAGCTCCATGTGTGAGATGAACCCCCAAACGGCACTCCTTACCCCGGCTCCCATCACAGCCATCTGCAGAGCTCCTCACTGGGGAGGGGGCCTTTGCAGGAGTCTCTCACCTTCTTCCTTCTTTCCTCAGCTCCTTATCCAAAAGACAGATTTCCACAGTCTTGGTGTATAAATTTTTTTAATGCCAGTTGTTGCCCACATATATTTAGATAGTAAGGGAAACATTGTCCTATGTCAAGAACCTGTTACATAAAAATGTTATATAATGTTCAAATATATACTGCACAGTGAAACTTGATACCACTTTTTTCCCCAAAGAATAAAAAGATAACAAACACAGGCTATATTGAATATAATTAATCTTGGATTTGGAAGGCCGGGAAAGACATGCTCTGCCCTCAGACTCTTGTTATAAGCCTCTGTTATCCTCCTCGAGTGCTCCAAGGTTAGGATGTATGGGAAGTTGACCTGAATCGGTTATGTAATGCTGTTGTGAAGTACTCTGGAAATTGTCTTTTTTTAGGGGGTAAAATACCATAACATCTCATTCACTTATATCTTTCTGGCACATAGGCAGAGGGAAGAAGCTTTCCCCCACCTCATACTGAGGCTAGTAAAGTCATCTTCTCTCCCATTCTCTGTTGTACTCTCTGCTTCCTTCACTTCTTCCCACATGATAGCCAACTTTGCCTTCCAAGAACAGCCCTGTGGTCAGCAACCTGTGGTAGAAATGCCTGTGTCCAGTCCTGCAGGCTCTCCAGAGTCTGCTCCTGCTGCCTGGCCCTGCTTCCCATCCCAAACCCCTTGCCCAGACAGAGCCCAGGGCCCGCAGTTCCTGTCTGCTCGCCCCTGCCCTGCGCTCCCCAGGCCACCCGCGCTGTTCCCCTCCAGCTGCCTGTCTCTGCGAGGCTGCAGTCTGTGAGTTGGCCTGCCTGGGGGCTACTGCTCGGGAGGCTCCTCTACAAGCACTGGCCCCCTTTACACTCTCTCAGCTTCTGATTGCCAGCCTGTCATTCAGAAGCCCTGGTACTTCATGATCAGCATGTTATATACTATCTGATCAGGACGTCCAGTCCTCTCGTTTTTAATTGTTTCATGAATAATTATCTTGTCCTCACTTCCCACTCTCCAACTAGACTCATTTGCTCATTCAGTTGGATGCCCACGATGTGCATAGCACTTTTCTAAGCACTGAAGATACAACAGTAAACCACGCAGAGTCCCAGTAGGAGGAGAAGACCATAAACAGTTAAATATGTTAACTCCTGGTAGTGAGCGACGCTGTGGAGAGCAACTGGATAGAATGAAGTAATAGAATGGTGGGAAGGAGGAAGGTGGGATGAGTGGTGAGAAGGAGGTTGCTTTAGCTGGGTCCTCTGGGGAGGCTTCTCCGAAGAGGAGACTTTTGAGTTCAGCTCAGGAAGATCTAGGAGAAAGTATTCCAGAAAGAGGGAATAGCAGTACAAAGGCCCTGAGGTTGGAAGGAGCTTGAATATTTTTGAGGAAAGTAAAGGGTGGTGTAACTGGGTTATGAGTTCCTTGCATACAGATGTTTTGTCCTCTCCATAACCCTTAGCTCAGTGCTAGAACGGCCCTGTAAATGCTTGCATACAGAATTGGAGCATTTGTCCTTGGTTATACATTGTACAAATAGCTGTTTACAGTACCCTGCTCAGAAGGCTTTTGACAAAACATGACATTGCGTATAAACAAATCAACAGTTTGAAGGGTTTTCTCATAAATAAAAACAGTCCTCACATGTACCATCAACTATTACTGTTTTAGTTATGTTTAGTGCAGAGCTGCAGACCTCAGAATTCTGCTATACATGCACAGCCATTTTAAAAACAGGTTTTGTTCAAAAGTCATTTGTAAAGAAGTTGATGGAAACTTGGGATCAGTTTTTCTATAGAAAAAAGAAAAAAAACTAGATGGTGGTTTAGTTCCCAGGAGAGTCCACAAGAGCCACTTAGTGCTGACTATAGCTGAAACCGTACTGTTTGGCACTAAAGCATGATCAGCACTAATTAAGCCTTCTGAAGCCAGACTCCCCCCCCATCTATAGCATTATAGGTCATTTACTGTTAGCGTTAAGGGGACCCATTTACCTCAGTCACATTTCCTACAATTTTTCCAGCCTGTCAAAAAATTTTTTTAAAGGGATTTTTTACCTTTGTGCCTTTGAGATTTAGTTTCATGTGTTATAAGTAAGACAGTTATGTGAAGAAAACTCTGGGACTGGGAGCAGGGGAGGCCCTTGGGTCCAGTCTTGGCCCAGCCACTTGCTTGCCATGTAATTGTAAGTTGCCCTTATTGAGCTTTGATTTCTCAGGTCGTTCTTGACTGTAAAATCCAATTTTCTTGCCATAACAGAAAACATACATATATCTCCTTGCTCAAGCCTGCCCTCAAATGGCTACCTCCAGTTTCTTTTTGAAGAAGTAGGTGGCACACAAGTGACAAGGACCTTGAGAAAAGCCCCCCGTGGACAGTGCGCGGGTTCCTCATTCAGCCAGAGCCTTCATTTTGATCTGCTATCTTTTTTCATGAGTTGAAAGAAATTTTGTCCTAGAACTTTTGGTCCAGATAAGATTTCTGTGTTCTTGGCCAGCTTATCTTCCATATAATTATGTAAATTGGTTTTTCTTTTTAACTCTTAGGGATAAAAATGGTGACTATGGTTTGTTACTTATGAAATATACTTGTAAGTGCCCTTAGGGAATGGAATGAGTTTGCAGAAGAGAGCAGAGCTGGAAGAATGTGGGATCAAAAACAATTTTAAATGTTAAATGCAAAGCTATTTTCAGTATCCTGCTGGAATAAAAAAAAAATTTTTTTTTAAACCTTCAGAATGATAGAAGAGGTTTCTGCTCCAAAAGAGAAAGGAGCCTCAGGTTTTACAGTAGTGAAAACAACCTGGTCCTTTGACTGAGGACCACCCCTCCCTTCCTTCTTTCCACCTTTGAGTTTTCTTTTTGACATTGTAGCCATATTTGCCATTTTGAGAGTTTTGATATTTAAATGACACTAGTCCATTGCAGAGCTCAGCTGGGACTTAAGAGTGTGAGGGATTTAGGGCTCATGTGACTTAGGGGGCAGAGTCCTATGTTGCAAACTTCCCCATAGATTTCTGAGTGGGAGTGAAGGAGCACTTTGAGTACTGCTCTGTTTGGTCAGTTGTGATTGGCACATTCCATTTTTTTGTTTTTTTCCTTACTTGAAGGCATAGCAAAGAATTGGTGTGAGAATTTGTTGCTCTGTGGGTTTCACTTCGGAACTACAGGGTGGCATTAGACTTAGACTGTGAAGCAGGAATTTTGCAGGTTATTGGCATTATACCTAGAATATGAAGCAGATAGAATATGAGCAAGACTTTTGTCTGTTTTGTTCTCTGCTCTAGCCCCAGCAACTAAGACAGTACAGTAGTCACTGCATAAATATTTGTAGAAGGAGTGAATTCAGCTTGGGAAAACCTCAACTTCCCTTCTCTCTAACATGTAGGCTCATGGGCTTGGGCTTGCAAAGTACTTTGCAGTCTAGGTTACCATTTCCTTTTGACATTTGTGTTTTTCTTGTTCTCTAGGTTGCCAAGATATCAGTATCTTTTATTTTATTTATTTATTTATTTATTATCTACTTTTTTAAAAATTAGGTATTATTGATATACACGCTTATGAAGGTTTCACATGAAAAACTAATGTGGTTACTACACTCACCCATATTATCGAGTCCTCCTCCATACCCCATTGCAGTCACTGTCCATCAGTGTAGTAAGATGCCACAGAATCACTATTTGCCTTCTCTGTACTACACTGTCTTCCCCATGACCCCCCCACACCATGTGTATCAGTATCTTTTATTGATGGTCAGGACTTAACTGGTCATGATTGTCCCTGAACTGCTGATGTTCATTTTCATGTTATCTTTAATTGGCTTCAAAGTGCAGCATATCAATAGCTGTGCCAATTAGCTAAAAAGAAACTTACTGTGTATTTGGCACAGTACTTCTTTATTTGTTCTGTCAACACACGTCTGAAGGGCCATATAACAGGCACCATGCTAGACTCAGAGGAAGACCAGAAATAGTTATTTTGGACAACAAGTCTGCAGTTTCATCTACTGGTAGAAGGTGATCCAAGGCCATATAGTCCAATGCCAATAAAGTGGTCTAGGATACCTGTTAGTGCTATAGGAGTTCAGAGACCAGAGAGGCCTTTGTGAGGTGTCTTGGTAGGGAGGAGGCTTCATGGAGATGGTCAAGTATAATCTAGACCTTCAAGGGTGGGTAGGATTTAGATTCACAGGCAAGGGTAGCACAGGTATTTCCAGGGGCATGTGGGAACATAGCACAATTAAAAGTACAGAGGTAGGAATAACCAGTTTGTATTCAGTGACACAGCCTTATCAAGAACGGAGGGTTCTTAAATCATGGTGGGAATTTAAGTGTGGAAAATCACTGAAGGCCTAAGCCTGTAGCATGCCATTTCAGGTGATAATAATTGCTAACATGTAGAGAGAGTTCTTACGATGTCTTTGGCATTTCACATGTATTATCTGATTTAATGCCTACAAAACCCCATGAAGTAGGTTCTATTATTAACATCATTTTAGAGATGAGGAGATTGAAGTAACAGAGTGATCCAGTAACTTGCCTAAGGTCACACAGCTGAGAAGTAGCTGACTCAGCCTTAAAACTCAGGCCCTGGAAGCTCTTGGCCAGTGGACTCTGCTGTCCCCCAGTGTCCTCCAGATGCAGGATCTGGGTTTGGTTGGGGGCTTAACAGTCAAGAGCTGGCAGTGAATAAGCTTCTGTTTAGCCCACTCCTTCATTTTGTAGATGAAGAAGGGAAACAAGGTTAAGGGGCAAGTTTCAAAGTTTACCTAGTGAAGTAGAGACTAGTAAATAGTGGAGAACCACAAGAGTTGTTTTATTATGATTATAATTATTATTTTAGTGATGTAGAATAATCTCCCTAAAGCATTAGTCAGTGTAAGTGCAGCAGAGAACTGATAGGAGGCTACTAGCTGAATCCACACAAGGGTGAGAGAGAGCCAGAACTGGGAGTTAATTGTCAATTATGTTAATAGGCATGGCTGTTTTCAGTCACCCTTTAGATTTTTAGAGTGCGGGGGAACATCTGCCTGTGTGAGTGGCTTCCAAGTATGTGAATCTGCACTGTACTGTGACCAAGAATACCTTGGTTAATGAATTCACCAGAAGCAAAGCAGCATTATGGAAGTCGAATGTTTAAAAATAAATACCCACATTTTCTGGAAAGAAACCAGATTAGGAGCCAGATAACCTGCATTCTAGGCTGCTTTCGCTACCTCCGCACCCGCTAGCCTAAGCTGAATCACTTCATTTCTCAAACTATGGCTGATTCCTTATCTGCGGAACAGGTGTGACATTTCTTGTCCAGCTCCTTACAGTGAAGTTCTGACACTGGAGAGAGATAAGGAAAGAATAAGGATTTTGAAAGCTGTGTAGTTGCTCCCTGGTGGAAGGGAGCAGCAGCTGTGGTTTTAATAGTGAAGGTGTCCTGGCCTTGCAGGGACAGCCTGGGGGTCACAGAGGTAGTGGCTCAGCCTCCAGGGCACGTTTAGAGATGTGGCGCTGTCCACCAGATGGGTGCTGACAGGCCTCACTTTGCTGGGTAGAGCCATATTTTAAAGGTGAGGAGGTGATGATATATTTCACCGTTATAGATGGAGAGCCACAGCCTGGGCACAGATGGGAAAACCAGGCACAGCTATCCAAATTAATCTGTCCTCCTCTGTGCACACC
The DNA here is from genome assembly GCF_030020395.1 of Manis pentadactyla. Taxonomy (NCBI): domain Eukaryota; kingdom Metazoa; phylum Chordata; class Mammalia; order Pholidota; family Manidae; genus Manis; species Manis pentadactyla. The sequence continues at coordinate 53,168,182 of NC_080027.1, forward strand.
TCTTAGGCTAGTGGTGGGCATCTGTGAACCAGAAAAACAAGTGTCAGGATCTAACCAGTTGGCCAGTTGGACATTCTTGAGTGTTTCACCTACTGGGGCATTAGGCAAAAATATAGAAGAACCTTGATTAGCCTGGAGGACTAATGGGTGAGCGAGCCTGCTGCCCAGGTGACACCTGGTAACAGAACCTATAGCAAAGTCTTGACTAGAGATCTGCCAAATCTTAACTTTTGTTACTATTGGGTGATGTATTTAATAATAACAACCACAGCAATAATAATAGCAGTACTTAACCTTTGCATATTTACCACCTGCCAAGACTGGTGCTAAGTGCCTACATGCCTTTTCTCATTTGAATACTCACCCTTGGGGTGGGCAAGGTCAGTCCCACTTTCTTGTTAGGGAGACTGAGACCCAGAGGTGCTTCAGATGAGACGCTGAGTAGAAAAACTGTGGTTCAAACCCAGGACAGTCTCTCTCCAGAGCCTTCACTCACAGCTGCTATAATCTTCTTCCTCCCCTTTCTGTCACCCCAAATGCCCCCTGTCTCTGAGTTTGGGTTTCTGACAGCACACTGGGTCTTCGGGAGGCACTTTCGGAGGGCAGACATGCTGTCACACGGCGGCCTCAGCTCACTGTGGCTCTCTTCTTCACAGCACATGGCTGACATCTGGCAGTTCTCACTGACTGGCTGCTCTGTGGCTCCTGAGCATGGGTGCCAAAAATGAATGCTGCAGACTAACCTTTACTGGCTGATGCATGTGGGGGCCTTTTAAAGAGAGAAAAAGAGAACATGAAAGGAATTGCTCTGGGCCACTTTTTCAAAAAGTGGCTGGGTGGCTTGTGGCCTACTTAGTTTTCATTATGATGCTCATCATTTTGATGAGCTCCCCACAAAAGCCTTTCCAAATGCCATAATCCTAATAATATCATTTACCTCTGTGTGTAATTTATAAAGCAGTTTTTACCTCCACTGTCTTATTTATGCTTCATCACAGCTGTATGAGGAAAGGTGTTACAAAGACTTATTTTTCAGGCTGGGAAATACCTAGAGAATTTAAACCACTGCCCAGGGTCCAAAGCTAGTTAGCGCCACAGCTTACACTTAAATGCTACTCTTCTGACTTTGACTTTATTCTCTTCCCAAGTTTCTCTTTGCTTTCTCTATTGAAGATATTCTTAAATGTTCTGATTTACTGCATTCAGAATCAGCAGGAATTATTAAAGTGAAGTATTTTGTGCTATGCACTGTTACAGAGTCAAAATAACTAAAAGGTCATGTGATTGGTTGATGCATTGGCTTGAATGGTTTGCACCTACTCTGTATGACACGGAATACACATACATCTTTTGTGGTATATTATTGGACCAACAACCCTTCTAGCTTTAAAAGTCCCAAGGTTTTAACAGATGATAAAACATGGAATTTATTCAATTTCTTTTAAAAGTTGACCAAGGAGTTCTTGGTTAGGAACACAAGCTCCTAATACCACGTTGTTTCCATGGAGAAATTAGCATTGGCTCACATAATTTCAGCTCTCAGTGCCTTTTCTAGGAGTGGAGTGAATTCTGCAGGAGAGAGGACAGCTCCTGCTTATCACTTAGAGCTCCCTCCCCTCCTGTTAGTACAGGAATCTGATTTGCTTTTCTGGGACCTCCCAATTTTTCCTGTGACCTGAACATAAATCATCTTTGAGATCCTGGTAATTTTATTTTTTTAAAGTTTCCCATGAAATAAACCTAAATGGAATGCTTTCTTACATAATTTTGAGCATCCCCTTTAAAATATTTAATTGGTGGCAAGGGGCTTCACTAAGAGAATACTGAACGGGCCTCACTCAAGTTTCTTGTATTAGTTAGGACACGGAGCAAGTTCCTATATTAACAAGATCCACAGACACAGTGGCTGAAACCAGTCCAGAGTAGATAATGGTCCAGGCCTTCTGGCTTCAACATGTGGCTTCCACTTGGGTTGAAGGTGGAAGCTTCAGTTGTTACTGTCTCCCAGGGGAAAGGATCGGGGGGCACACATGCAGTTATTTTAAGGGCAAGACCTGGAAGTAGCACATGCACATTCTTTTATCCCAGGGGCCAGAGCTTAGTCATATGGTTGCATTTGGCTGCAAAGGAGACTTGGAAATATTTTTAATTGGGGACAATCCAGCAAAATCTCTATTTTTAAGGGTAGAGAGGAGCTCTTACACTGGGGAAACCTGCAGTGTGCTGCATCTTGGTGCCAGAAGAAGGATGTAAAAAGAGTTTGAGGCTGATGCAGGATGACTGGGAAGATGCCCGAGTCCAGGGTCCGAGTCTAGGCAAACACACAGAAATCAGGGCATATGCAGCCATAAGCCTAGGAGGGGATTCTGCTCAGAAACCAGGCAGCTAGGCAGAACCCAGGTGCTGGAGGGAAGATGAGAAATCCAGAAGACTTGTGATGCCGGTAAGAGGACATTCATCATTGTGAGTGGTAGAGTAGAAAGCACACTGGACTGGGAATCAAGACCTAGGTTGGGTCCAGCCCTTCCCCTTCATACCCTGGCAAAATAACCCAATGACTGTTTGCTTTATCATCTAGAATATGGGAGTAATGTTGATGGCCTTTCCTATCTTTCAGGCTTAGAGGGAGGATGATGGGTAGGAAAGTGCCCTGCAACTGAAGTTCTGTGGAAGCAAGCATAGCCTCTGTGATCTTCACCTTTGTGTTCTCAGCACCCAGCCCAATGCCCAATGTGGACATATTTGTTGAATGAAGTGTGAAATATGAGAGGTGGGAAATATCAATGACCCTGCCAGGACATGGGCAAACATCAGGGCAGCTCCTGACTGGATAGCATGTGACACATAATATGTCCTTGGCAAGGCCCTTTGCTTACGCCTCTGTTTAGGTGACAGGATACAACAAAACTGGAGACAGGACTTTTATTTGGATTTTATGGTCCATGAATGTGAACTGATTATTTTTTAATGGTTTGGCCCACCTGCAGATTAGACGGTGAAACCTTCCCACAGTCACCAAAACTTGATTTCTTACTTCAAAATAATACAGGTGTAGTTATAAAATTCCCCTGTTGATTTGAAAAAAATATGTTCAGATTTTGTTCAAAAAATTTATTCAAAACAAATATTTATTGAAATATGATATAGGTAAAAGGACACAAAGGTAAGCTTAATGTTTCTATCTTATGGGCCATTTCTATCCTAGCCATAGTGCGTATTTTTCTTTTGCTTCAGAAATGGGGTTCAGTGGAATGATCAATTTATTTTTAATTTTGTAAAGTGTTTCATTCATTTTATTAGTTAATTTGTTTATTCACTAAGGGTAAACTTCTTTCGTAGAACTCAGTGGACCATTTTTAAATGAACTGTGCTGGAAAAAAAGCAGGAGTTGAAATTGTACTTACAGTATGCTCTTGACTCTATTAAAATCTCATGCGTAGAAGGAGGGAAATGTACCAAAATATTAATAGTGGTTCTCATCTCATGGGATGAGAGGTGGAGGTGAATTTATTCTCATCTTCTCTGTGGTTTCCTATTTCCCAGCAATGAGAATGTAATACTTTGGTCATAGAAGGCCAGTTAAAAATTAGTCTCACAAATTAGTACTCTCCATCCACATCAAGAATTTTTAATATTGGCATCCTGGCCTGGGCTGTAAATTCTCATGTTAATTCAGACCTATCTAGATTATTTTCTGACTAAGGCATTAAGGAACTTGTTATGAAGAGGATGTTTTCCTTCTAGAAATCAACATAGAAATTTGTTTTATAATGTGTCAGGAAAGATGTCCTGAGTAAACTCTACTCCTGGGATTCGACTAGCTTTTGTTACAGTCACTTAAGGAAATTAATTTTTCAGGTTTACCATCCACCGTGTGACTGTTTTTCTTCATCCCCTACTCCTGCGGCCCTCAGGTACCCTGGCCTATTATCCTGGGACCTAGGGGCCCTGTCTTTTGTTCTCTCAGGTTCTTCTGTTTCCCTGTTCTCTGTTCATATCCCCTCATCTATTCATGGCTGTAAATTGGGCTGTGACTTCTCACCAGCATTTTTATAGCTGGAAGACAGCTCATCATTGTCCTTTCCCCTGGAGCAGCTGCCCAGGCTCCTTGTCATTGCTCGGGTGAGTGGCTCCAGCGGTGCTCCTGGGATAGGGCGAAGGGGTAGGGGCAGGACCACAGGGAAGGTGTGGGAGCCCTGAGCTGGGGGCAGAACTTTGGGGAGGTCGCTGGGCCGCCTGTGGCAGGGTGGGCTCAGGCATGGCTCTGGGAGATGACTCCTTGGTGTTCACAGCCAGGCAGTCTGTGAGCCATGCAGTCATAGGTCGAGACCCTGCAATGTGGCGGTCACTGCTCCAGGCATACCTGGTGACATAGTAATGAGCAAAGCAGACCTGGCCTCTGTTCTCATGGAGCTTGCGTTCTAGTGGGAGCGAGAACCAGTTGACAGGGAACTAAGTGAACAAGATAATTGCAGACTGTAAGAGTGGCCCCAGAGGTGATCACACCTGCCCATTTGTGGTGGAGCAGGAAGGCCAGAGCTGAGGTGATTCCAAGGCCTGGCTGCTGCGTCCCCAGTGCTTTCTGGTGGGGAGGCGTGAGATTGGGGAGGCTTCGTGGTAGAGCTGAGCTCCTTTCCCTTGTCAGTCTGCCTGGGCCAGGCCAGGACTTGGGGTGGAGAGAGCAGAAGCTGAGGCAGGAGCTGGGGCCGGCTGTCTTGGTCACTCCACCTGGGCGTCTCTGGCCACCCCAGGCCATGAGCCGGTGTGCGCTCCAGAGCCCAGGTCTATGTGTGCTGCAGCTGTGTCTGAGGACTTGTGTTCTTTCCCTTGTTTTCTACTTGTGGTAAGGACCAGCCTCAGTGTCCCTCCAATAGGATATTGGACTGTTACTTTCAGGAAACTAGTCTTAATTAATGCCTCCCCATCATCCAGCACCCCTGATCCCTTTCCTGGTGGCTCCCAGTCTGGCCTCTGCATGCTTGTCTTTAGAATATCTCACAGTGCTCTCGCCCTTTCGCAAAGTCTCTATCACTGAATTTCACAGGATCATTTTGCATCACTGTGTGGCTTTTGCTACCCAGAAAAGCATCAAGTTGGGCAAATGTAAGTGATTTCCCTGAGCATCTTTGCTTGGCCATTCCTCCTGCTCCTTGTGTCCCCTCTTCCTGAAAACCAGGACAAGCAGGACCCTCACCCCCAAGGAGACTGCATCCTTCCTTCCACAGACATTAATGACTATGCCTTTCTGACCCTTCTCCTCCCAGTTTCCAGTTCAAAGAACAAAACCTTTGAAGCTTGCTTTGCACCGGTTAGATGCAGCATTGAAAACTCCCAGTGATCTGCCTCCTGAAGGGGTCTGGGGACTCACTTGGCTTCCAGAGCCCACCCTGCTCCTCTCCCACCCCGGCTGTGATGGTTAACCAAAGAAAAGTCATTCATGCAGTGATCATTTAACACTCCTACCAGGGCCTACTGGGAAGGCTCTTTGTTACTAAATTAGTTTTCTTGGGTGGCTGGGGGAGCTTGTTACTATTCTCATTCTCTTGGTGTTGTTACCATTCCTTTTAAATACATCTACACACATGCGTGTGTATGCCTGTGTATATAAATATCTATCTCCTCGTATGTATAACAGAGGACTTTGGAATGAGTATGGACCTGAGAAGGCCTGGATTTAAATCCTGGGAGTGGTAGTAATCCCTTAGGAAATACTTGTTCCGAGCATTTACAGGCTAAAATTTGTAAAGTTTTGTCTCAGCCTTAGTTGACTAGTCTCCCCCACTTTCTCAGGTAGCTTTGGGGCCCGCTGTATACAGCACCCAGACAAGAATACAGCCACTGGATCCTCCCCATATTTTCACAAACTCCGCGAGGAAAGCCTTTCATGGCCTGCCTGGTGCCTGTGGCTCTACCAGCCTTGAGTGGCTCTGACACATTGTCCCCACTGAGAATACTGTCAGGAGCTTTGGGTACTCAGAGCCGAGGCTGGAGCACACCTGTATGGCTGGCATGGCCCAGGCAACCCGCAGACCTCCTTTACCTGGCCACGATGTGGTGAGGCACATCCAGTATGCTTTGGAATGAGCAGCTTTATTATAACAAGTTTAATCCAAAAGTGACCTCTTAGGTGGTCTGAATGGCTGTCCTCTCTCCTCATGTGTTTTACCCAGTTAATATGGTGGCCTGGCTTGGCCTGACCAGTCACACCTGGCTGGCTAGCATGCCTGCTCCCCTCAGCATGGGGTCACCTTGGTCTGCTATGGAGAAAAGGAAGAGGCTGTCCTTTCCCCTGTTTTGAAACAGGACAAGCCCGGATAAGGCTGAAGGGATGAGGGGGTCATCCATTCATTCAGCTGAGGGTCTATGGTGCGCCTAGTATGATGGGAAGCCACTGGAGTGTTGAGACCAAGAAAATGTGATTTATGTTTTTTAGGGGTTCTTCTGGCTGCTTGTGGACTAAAGTGGGGAAGACAAGCCTGGGGCAGGGAGATGTGAGGAGGATGTTGCTCTAGCCCAGGGAGTCATGCTGGCCTGGATGCTGCTGGTGGTCATCTGTGTGAGGGTGGGCAGGGCACAGACGGGCCCTTCCCTGCTGCTCTTGCCATTTGCCCCCAGGTTCCAGCCCCCTGGACCACGAGCCTGCCCTTCCCTAAGTGTGCCAGGCCCTTCCAGGCTTCTGCTCCATGGCTGGTGCTGTTCACTCCACCTGGAATGTTCTCTTCCCCTGCTTCCCAGTCCTTCTGCTACCACCTAACTGAGTGACCTTGGGCAAGTTACCAGACCTCTCTTGGGCCTCAACTTCTCCATCTATGAAAGAGTGATCGTACCCCGGGACTGTGAGGAAACTATGATGTATAGTTGAGTGTGATTATTTCAGTAGCCTCTGAAGCAGTCTCCTGCCTCCAACCTCGCCCCACTACTGTGTGCTCCCTGCCTAGTGAGCCTGTGAAGAGGGGGTCAGATCAGGTCAGGTCCTGGCTCAGAACCCTCTTGACAGAAGCTTCCTGTCTCACTCAGAGGAAAAGCCAAATCCTTAGCACGGCCCCCAAGGCTACCCAGTACTTCCCCGACCACATCTCCCACCCCGGGGCCTGCTGTGTAATTGAGCCGGCTGGGTCTGGTAGCTCACTGGGTGGCGTGAGTGGCACCCCCTGATTCCCACAGTGCACAACCCGTGTGGCTGTGTGTGTGGCTCCTGTCTGCCCCCTCCCGCTCCTGTCCAGCCGCATGAGAATCTTTGCTGTTCCACAAATGTGCCTTCAGGTCTTTTCTCCAGCGCCACCCTGTTTAAAATTGCACCACCCAGTCAGCTGCTGCCCAGATGTTCCCTGTTTCCCTTTTGTGTTTACTTTTCCTTTTTAGCAGTTATCACCATCTTACGTATTATACATTTTGCATATTTATTTGGCTTATTGTCTCTTTTTTCAATAGAATGGAAGCTGTAGGGGCAAAGACAGTGTGTATTTTGCTCACCACTCTCTCCCCAGTGCCTAGCACAGTGCCTGGCAGATAGCAGAGGCTCAATAAGGAATCAGTGAGTGCAATAAAGCAAGCAAAGTATCTGGTACAGTGCTTAGCACCTAGTCAGATACCAGGAAATACTGGCTGCCCCTGATTTTATTAGTGTGGCTCACCCTTCAGGGAGCAGCTCAACTGGGCTTCCTCGGAGCCCTTCTCCAACCCCTTCTCCTGCTGCCTTGAAACCCGGCCACCTCTGCTCCTTGCTGCCCCTCCCTCACTGCCTTCTCTCCCTGCACGGTGTTTATCACACTGCATTAGTGGGCCTTATCTCACTCTTCTCCCTGTTTGAGTCCGAATTCCTGTGGGGCAAAGAGTGGCTTGTTCAGATTTGTTCATAAACGCCCTGCATGCACTGCTCGGCACATAGTAGGAACTCAAGAAGAGCTACTGCTGGCAGCTGGGGCAGGCAGGAAGCCCCCCAGTAAAGTGGGTGGAAGGTCATCAGGACCCTTGCCAGCAGTTGTGGCTCCAGTGTCACTGCCTGATGTTCACACCCCCCACCCACTGGCTGTCACAAGAGAGGCAGCCAACCACTTAGGTGATGGAATCTCCAGTAGTGTGTGTGGAGCCAATTTGTGGGAGCCTCCTGGGGATAGTCCTCTGCATGACAGCATCTGGGTGACCTGCTTGTTCCACATGTAAGAGTTTGGCCCCAAGGAGACGGTGTGATTCCATTCATACTCATGGAGCGGAGACAATCCGAGCAACAGCGGTGTGTTTAGAGGAGGCTGGCGAGAAGGGGAGAGAACTTGACTTGCCTTCAGGGATTTGGGGTCGGAATAAGAGCATGGCTTCCAGAGGGGGCCTACAGAGCAGGAGAGCAGCCCTGCCCAGCCTGGGGAGAGGGTGTGCGCCTTGGAAAGCATGAGTAGGCAGCTAGGTTGGGCCCTGTGTAGGAAGACCTTGGCTTCTTGTATTTGGCAGGCTGGTCCTGAATGGGGGTTCTGTTGGGGTAGGTGTAAGAACCAAGGGGGTCCAGGGAGGTGGGGGGAGCTCCAGAGTCATTTTTCTCCTGTCCAGAGACAGAGCTGCCTTGCGTGCCTCACAGGCGGCACAGCAGTGCCAGAAATTGTGCCATAGGGACCAGCCACGGCATCCCCAGGGCACCAGAGCTTCAATTCAGCCAGCAAAGTGCTGGGGGCTGAGGAGTCGGGGGGACTTGGCCTGGACTGGGATGCAGAGCAAACTTTTCTCTCTGGGGGCAACTCTTGGTGCCCTGGGGTTGCTGGGACTGTCCTGCCGGGGTCTGGTTGGGCTCACCTACTCATAAGCGCTTGTTTCTGTGGCATCAGCTGGGTCCCTACACTTTGTGCAGGAGCAGCTGGCCTGTTCCTCAGTCAGTTTTGCACCAGGGTGCTCTACAGAAGCGCTTGAACCCAGGGACAGGCAAACTCAGATGCAAGTGTCAGCATGGCCCAAAGCTCTGTGTGGCCTTGATCAAGATGCTCATTCTCTTGGGGGTTCGCTCTCTCTACCTGCTGCCAGATGAACAGCAAGCAAGCTAAGTCCCTGAGTTGTAGGCTAGAGCCCCTTAAATCCCTCCTTCCTTGGGTCAGGATTAGCCTCAGAGGCTTGGGAGGAGCTGAGCCTCACGTGGGAGGCCCACTAACCACACCGTGGAGAACGCAAGGCTTGATATTGAGTGTCTCAAGGGTGTGAAAATTGTTCTCTCACCCAGGGATTGATTCCTTTTGCAAAACTAGGGAGATTCTCTTCCCATTCCCCTTGCCTGCTTTGGGGTGGGATTCCTGAAACCACCTTGGTTTTGTGAAACTTCTCCCTGTGCCCATTCTGCGCTCCTAAGCAGGGTTCCCACCCCATGTCTGGGGCCTCAGTTTCCTATGGCTACCATCATTCTCTCTGACCCTGTTTAATGAGATTTCCTCTTAGCCCTCACCTAACTTCTTCGCATTTGACTTCAACTTGTGCGCATAATCTGCTCACGTGGGGCAACTGCAGTGGCAGGAGCATGCACCCCTGCACATTTGCATCCCCTTTACTCTTAAGGTTATATCCCCCACCTTTTTCCATGCAGCTTCCTTGTTCTCATTGTGCTCAGTTAAGATGGCTGCTCGTAATATTCTTCCGAGGGAATGTTTTCAGTAAGCCATGAGTCTGTTATGGGGCATTTAGATTGCTTCTAATTTTTGCTCTTTCAGCTAATGCTGCATTAAGCGATCTTTGTGTATTACAGAATCATTTCATTAGGTTGGCATTATTCTAGCTAATGGTCCAAGATTAGGTAGAGAATCAGAATTAATTTTTTCAAGAAGAATGTCATGAGGATATATTAAAAATTTGCCTTAAATGCTAGGACTGTCTGTCATGTTTTCCATGAATGAAGAAGGAGAGTAATAGTAATGTGAAATTAGATGTAAGTGAAAGGCTGCATATTTACAAGTAATACATGACTTGTTTTTTGTTCCTAAGTGTGGAGGTGAGTCAGTACATTCTCTTAAGAAGGAATTACCTGCTCAAATTGAGAAATTCTGTATCCCTAAATCTTTGACACTTTAAAGTAATAACAACAAAAATCAACAGTGATCCCTCCTTAAGGATGTTTTTGGGAGTGCCCTAAAACAAGAAAAACTAAGTAGGATTTTTGAGAGAAACGCTTGTCTCCCTAAGCCACAGTGAGCCTGTCGGGAAGTGCTCTTACCAGTGGAAGCCGGTTACAAATTGCTGGAAGGATTTGGCTTTTTGCCATCCATTAGGAAAGGACTAGAGTGGACATCACTAACTTGTCCCCAGTACTCTGTGTAGCCTGAAGTCTGTGTTAGCTTTAGGTGATGGGAGGGCTACTCTGACCTGCTGATGTTTCAATCTCTGGTTGATTATTAGGTAGACCCAGGCTCTAAGCTTTTGCATTTCAGCTTAGTCCAGAAAATGTTAACTGAGTCTTTACAGTGTGTAAGGTTGCAGGGAATTAAAATTCAGGAAGAAAAATCCCAGTGCACCCTTAATTCTGAGAAGCTGGAGCACTGGGAGTGGGAAGGATAAAACAAGTCTTAAACTGATGGTTCTTCAAGGGAGTTAAGAAGAGGGCCCTGACGGAAGATGACTGGTTAGCCAGAGACGGGTAAGATTCCTCAAGGGAGGAACAACCTAAGACAGGCACAGTCGCAGGGGGCCATGTGGTGAGAAAATGGGGAGCAGCAGAGGTGAGGCTTAGAACCTCCCCCCTCATGTTCTGAGAGAAATCTTCTGCATACATGGATGTTTATTGCCCTCGTCTAGCTCGGATTAACACATAGTCTACAGGCACACACCTGATCATCTACATTTGCTCTCTTACAACACTAAACTCTGTTTTCTACCTTTATCTCGTATCTACCTACCACTTCAGCATTTTATTAAAAATAATAATAATAGAGAAATGTGGTATCCACATATAAATCAAGTTTAAAAATCAAATGAATATTCATATTTGAACTGACTGTTTATAGTTCATAATGCATGAACAAAACCAAAAGCTTCTGTGATGACTGCCCTTGCACTGTTAACCATGTAACTTATTCACTATGTAAGAATTTGTGCTCCATGTAAGAATTTGTTCGTTATGCATCAGAAGATTGGAGACTGACGAAAATTAGGCTTGGGGTGGATTAATGATTGTGCATTGAGTATTGACCCCCCTATACAGAAATTTATTGTGGTTAACAACTATTTGATCAATAAATATGAGAGATGCCCTCACAAAAAAAAAAAAAAAAAAAAAGAAGAGGGCCCTGAGAGAAGTCAGCCCACTCTGCCTCCGAAGAAAGGAGTTCGGTCTCTTGGTGTGGCTGAATCCAGAAAGGTGTTATGGAATGGTTGCCTTTGCAACACCATAAAGGACTGGCTGAGATGGGGGCTGGACATTCCCAGCAAAGGCAAAAGGCGGCCAGAGGAATGGAGGTGAAGGACATGGGGGTGTGTTTGGGGTTTGGCTGCCCCAAAGGGCACATGTAATAGCAGGCATAGCTAGCAGTGCAGGAAGTATATCAGGGTTTAGGCTTGATGCTAAGACCTTCCTATATATTAACTCATTTAATCCCTACAGTGCCCAGATGAGCTACTACCATTGTCTCCATTTTACAGATGAAGTAATAGAACATAAAGCAATTCACTGCCTGCACAGATCATGTCACTATAGAGCCAAGCTCAGACCCTGTTGGTCTGGCTCCAGCATCTCTGCCTGTAACCGTGAAGCTGTCCTGTCTCTGATATGGGGGAAGAAGAGCACTAGAGCCTGAAGGGTGTGTAGACACCGTATCGTAGAAGCTTGGACTAGAGACATTTTGGGGTGGAGAAGTGGAAGAGGGGTCAGAGATGGAGGTGAGAGGGATTGCAGAGGTGGGGATGGGGGATTTGGTGAGAGCTGTGGGGGCCACAGGAAGAAAGAGTTTCAAGGGGGAGTTTGTCAGAAAGGCCTGGTGCTGCAGAGAATTCCAGGAGGTGAGATCTGAGAGCAGGTTTGAGCCAAGGAGAAAGCCAGGCGGGCCCCTGGTGAGGGGGCAGCCAGGCTGCAGACACAAGGAGCGTCCTTTCTCTGAGGCTCCCCTGACTGCACAGGCTGCTCATTCTGAGAGGCTCTGTGTCGTGAAGATGGTGAAGCAGGTGCAGGCCCTGTGTTGTTGCTGTTACTGCTTTTCGATAGAATGAGGCAAGCATGCCAGGGGCAGTTGGGAGCTGGCACTGCTGATTTGGCAAATCCAGTGGCTTTTCTGCAGCCTAATGATTTTTAAAAGCTGTTTGCTGGGCTGAGGCACAAGTGTGACTTCCTTATCTGAATGCTGTAGCAATCACTATTTTTCCCGGAAAATTGGGCCTGTGTGGGCTCTGTGTGTGGTTTATTTGAATTCCATTTTTATAACCTTATTACCTTGTCCCCACGATGCAAGAGGCCTCTCTTTTCTCGAGCTTTGCTGTGAAAATTGTTTCTTAAAAGGCATGAGGTGGTCTCTTGTCACTTGGATGGGGCCCTCTCCACAGCAGCACTCTGCTGCAGCCTCGGCACACACTTTTCATCACCCCTGACACCACTTGGCATGTTTTTCTGATCGTTGGCAATTTACTGAGAACTTTTAGGCAGCTCTTGAATCCCGCTGCCTTGCCACGATTTTTCCCAGAAGAGTTTGCACATATGAATATCCACTCAGCTCCTTCCTCTTTGAAATGTGGTCTTAACTAATGACCTTGCTAGGACCCGACATCCAGTCTGTCCTCTGGCCTTGAGTTGATAACAATAGCAGTTAACATTTCTGGAGCCTGCGCTGTTACCAAGCACTGTGCTAAGAGATTTATGTTCATGATCTTAATTATTCCCTGTCCCTGTAAAGAAGGTACTATGATGTCCCCTACTTTCCAGATGAAGAAAGTGAGTCTTAAAGTGGTGGAATAATTTGCACCACGACACTCAGTAAATGGTAGAGTCTCAACCAAGGTCTTTCTGAGTTTGGAGCCTGTGTACTTCATTCGTTCATTTATTCATTTGTTCATTCATTTCAACAACAAATGATCATCTACAACATGGCAAGTACTGCTCAGGACCCAGAGTATTCAGCAAAGGAAAACAAAATAGAACAAAAATCCCTTCAGTGGACATTCAAATTTGGGGAGACAAAGCAGAAAAAACTAAGGTATACATGATGTTATGTGGTAGTAAGGACTGTGGAGAAAAGTAAAGCAAGGGGATTGGCTAAGAATCGGTGAGAGGATTTTGAGTGGTCAAAGAAGGCCTCATTGAGAGGAGATCAAACCATTAGCTTAAGTAGCAAACATGCTCCCAATTCACAGTGTACCAGTCGCTCTTCCTGAGCTCCTGCTATGTGCCGAGCAGTGCGTGCAGGGTGCTTATGGACAAATCTGAATAAGCCACTCTTTGCCTCATAGGAATTTGGACAATTCGGACTCAAACAGGGAAAAGTGAGATAAGGTCCACTAATGCAGTGTGATAAACGCCGTGCAGAGAGAGAAGGCACAGAGGAGTGGCAAGGAGCAGAGGTGGCTGTGTTTCAAGGCAGCAGGAGAAGGGACTGGAGAGGAAGCCCAGTTGAGCTGCTCCCTGAAGGGTAATCCACACCAATAAAACCAGGGGCAGCCAGTATTTCCTGGGAGCTGACTATGTGCTAAGAACTGTACCAGACACTTCACTGGCTTTATTGCAAACTCACTGATTGCTTATTGAGCCTCTGCTATCTGCCAGGCACTGTGCTAGGCACTGGGGAGGGAGTGGTGAACATACCCAAGGAAACTCTCTTTCTTACACAGAACAATTCCAGTGTGGCCAGCAAGTGTCCTTCTTTGTGGGTATTGAGAGACCCATACTCCTATCCTTTGGCTTTGTCTTCTTCAAGGCCCTCAGATTCCTGTCCATTTAACTAGAGGGTGAGGGAAAAGAGAGGATTTTGTGGTTGTTTTTATGGGTCAGTCTGGCAGGAGCGTATGTATGTGCTTCCCACCCATCGGTCAGAACTCAGTCACATGTTTACTCCTAACTGCAAGGGAGGCTGGGAAGTGTAGTCTAGTGTGCCCACAGGAAAAAGGAGGTTTTAGTGATCTAGTAGCATAGCATATGCTACAGTGAATGAGGTGAAGAAATGAGTCGTGTGTTTGACTAGGGGAAGAACATTGATCAATGGGAACAGCAAGGCAGACATGGCTGAGTGGCGGGAGTGAAGTGAGAAGGTGAGGAGGGGAGCACAGGAGGAGAGGGCAGAGAAGTAGTGGAGGCCGGACCACTGCAGTCACTAGGACTCGGTTGCGTGTCAATGCCAAGGAGAGCCAGGAACATTTCAGGATTTTGAAAGAGGAATGACATGCCTCTGGGTTACATCTCTGGCTACTGTGTTGAGAACAGCCTGAGGGAGCAAGGAGGGCTCAGTGGAGAAGCTGGAGTCCTGGAATTGCCCAGGGTTGTGACGTCAGTACCCAGGTCCCAAATGGTGGTGGCAGTAGAGACGGTAAGAAGTGGTCGGCTTTGAGATTTTATTCTGAAGGTGGAACAACAGGTTTTCCTCTGGGGTAGGTGGTGGAGGGTGAGAAAAAGAGAGGACTCAGCCTTGTTCTGAGGTTTTGGCTTTGCCTAATGACCATTAATCTCACTTTCTACCCTCGGAAGTGAGAAGAGCAGAAAGTTTTTGGAAAAAAAATCTGAATGTCCTCTGGCACTGACTTATCTCCCAAGGCCTTTTCTCCTCCCCAGTACTTTCTTCAGCACAGACATGGAATTCTCATGCATCACTGAGCTTTCATACAGAGGGAGGACATTTGTAGCTCAACCCAGCACACGGGGTGGGTGCCCCAGTGTTGTCAGGACTCACATCATTGTCTGGGGTCTTGGGGCCAACCCTTGGACTGATGTGGAAGGGCCCAGTGTCCTCCTGGGTGGCTGAGAGATGCCTATGGAGACCACTTTCATCTCTGCTGTCTGTAATGTAAGAATGTAAGTATGTTTGGAATGGGAATGGAAACAGGTTCCCTGGTCTTTCCTTGGCAATTGAGACCTGCCAAGACAAAAGCTAGAGATGGAAATTGTTAGTAGGCAGTGATCTTACTAGAAGCATAAAGGGGGAGAACTTCTATCTTAAACAGAGCAGGGTATGAGCTGTGGCTACAGATACTGCATGCCAACTAGGTGCTAGGCACTGGCTAGATATTTCAGCTTCACTACATAGTGAAACAAATAGTACTGTTTCTGTTCTCATGGCAGAGGTAGATCCATGTGGCTAGACCATGGGATGATTAGTTGGAAGAAATTTTATTTATATCTTAAGTACTTCTTTCTTTTTGGCAATTGCAAATAGCATGGATTTTTAATTGTGATGCCCGCTTGTTCATTGCTAGTATATAGAAATAAAATCAGTATTTTATTTTTATCTTGTATCCTGCATCCTTACACTCAACGCACTCATTAGTCATAGGATTGTTTTTGGTGTATTCCTCAGGATTTTTCATAGACAATCATATCATCTGCAAATAGAGATTGTTTCATTTCTCCCTTTCTAGTCCGCATGTTTTTTACTTCCTTTGGTGGCTGTCACCCTGACTAGCCCTTGGAGTTCTGTGCTCAGTGAGAGTGGCCATCACTGCTTGCTTCTAATCTTGGGGGAAAGTGTGCAGTCTTTTACCATTAAGTATATTGCTCACTGTAGGCTTTTTGTAAATGTCATTTGCACTTGGCTGGTGTGGGTGGGAGGTAGAAACATGGGGTTTTCTGTGGTGTTTGGCTGAAATAGAGTTCTTATTATTTAAAAGTTTTCTGTCTTGCTAGAGGATGTAAGCTTTTGTTAAGGGCTTTTTTTTCTTTTGTCTGCCTGTTGCATTTCCAGATTGTAGCTTCTTTGTTTCCAAGTCTGGAATTTATGAAGCAAAGAGAAAATGCAGGGCACTCACCATGGTGTTGTTTGTTGGGTCCTGTGGTCCCTAGCCGGTCTGCTTTCTTCACTCTGCCTTCAGTGACTTCTTTTATTTGTTTTACATATAAGATCTGAGGCTTTTACTTGTATACAGCAGCTGGAACAGGGAAAAGTATGTCTGTTCCATGTTCCTGAAAGGGGAAGTGGTTTGAGAAATTAGAGACTATAGGCTGTGGCCGGTTTTTGAAGGGCCTTAATACCAGGGTTTGATTCTGAGGTGGCTGGAAGGTTCTTGGAGGTTTAACTACAGTAGTGGGAGGGACGGTTGAGTAGAGGGAGTGGCAGAGAGAGTAGGAGGCTGTTGGTTGGCTCCAGGTGGGGGATGATGGGGTCCAGGAATGACAGCAGCACGGGGCAGAAAGGAAGAAGAGGGAAGTCCACATTGCAGTGAGGAAGTACAAGGACGCTACGTTGAGTCTGAGGTTTTTAGCTGTGAGATTGGGAAGGCAGGGGATGGCCTAAGTGTAACAGAGCAGGTATAGCCTCAGCATTTTAGGGCACGTCTGGGAGATTAAACCAACTGTGCTTCCCTCCAGTGAAGGCTCCATAAGGGAAGTCTGGCTGCTGTGTAAAAACCCAAGAAGCGTGCGCCTGGGCAGAGAAAACAATGTGGGAAAGGACACAGATACAGGAAATGGCATGGTGGGCCTGTTGGAACTCCAGCTACCTGAGGCATGTGTGGGTCATTCCTGGCTGCATACCTGGGAAGCATCCTGTAGGAGCTCCCAGCAGGAAGAGGTTCCGGAATGGAAGGCGCTGCTGCCAGTGGTCATCGGCTGCTTGCCTTCTGTCCTTTGTGTGCTGGCATCTGTCTTTCCTACCATAGACAGGCCACCCTCTTGGGGGCGCCACCTCTGGCAGCCCCCGTTTAGCAGTCCAGTGAAGGGAGAACTCCTTCTCCTGCATCCATCTCTCAGTTTCAGAGAAGGAATCTGACTGGCCCAGTGTGGGCCATGGGCTTATCCTCTCAGACCGCTCACTCTAGCCGTGGAGTGGAGTGCTCCACTCTGGGCTGGATGATTTGCCCACCCCTGTTGGGACAAGCAAGGTCTTTTAAAGAAGACAGAAGATAAGCATCTGGGGAAGGTAAAAAAGAATATTTACCATGGCTTATTTTAATAAGTTTTGAATAATTTATAATATAGCAATGTAGGAACTCTGGAGAATTTTAAGCAGAAGATTGGTCAAATGTAGGTTTTATTAAAATCATCCCAGATGCTGTGCGGGGTTGTGGTTGGAAATATCTAAGTGACTAGAGGTGGGAAGACCAGGTAAGAGGATGCTGCTATAGTTCTGAAGAGAGCTGATAAGACCTGAGCTCTGATTATAGTCCTTGGTTATTTCATTTGGACTTCACCTCCAGCCACAGCATCAGTGAGGTGGAGGAGAGGGATAGTTAGAGACAGTCAGGCAAGAGGGGCTGGATGACAGTGGGGGGACACAGGGAGAAGAGGGCGTAGGGAGGATTCCCCAGCACCACCACCGAGGGGGTAGTGACTAGTCTCTGGAAGGCTAGCTTTGTTTTTGGAAGCTCGCTATTAAGTGGTGACAGACCCGACATATCTTACTGCTTCTTGAGAAATGTGGATGTCGCTGGCTCTTTGTGGTGTTCTAACTGGAAAAAGAAGCTGACTGGTTGTATTTTTCTCCTTCTAAAAAGTTTTCTTTCTTTAAGAAATCAGATAATAGGAGTTGTAGCCAAACTGCCAGTTGAGAGACAGGTAGATGTGGGGAGGACACTGGTCTGAAGACCCTTCCTCCCCGAGCCTGCCCCTGGGCCTGCAGGTCTACTTGGGAAACATTCGTCCCTTTGGCATGGTTCTTGCTAGGATGGCTTTTAAGCAAAGAAGTGATGTAATCTGACTTAGGCTGTAGCAGATTCCCTCTCATGCTGGGAATGAACTGTGGCTGGAGGTGGGAATGATACTGAGGGTAGAAGCAGGGAAGTAGGAACATCAGTTCAGAGGCTGTTGCAATAATCTATGTTGGTAATGGTGGAGGGGCTGAGAAATGGTCACATTCTTAATATATTTTGAAGGTAAAAACCAGTTTAGTGAGGACTGGATATGGAGTAAGAGAGAAATAGATGAAAGTGACTCTAAACCTTTTGGCCTGGGGAGCTGGAAGAGTATTGTCTTAAACTGAGATGGATTAAGACTTGGGGGAGCAGGTCCTGGAGGAACGTCAGGGTTCTGTGTGGGACATGTTAACTTTGAGTCTTTGAACGTGACTTACACAGAGCTCCTGTCTACTTGATATTTTCCTTGAAACAGCAATACACACACACACACACACACACACACTACCCAGGAGTTATAAGGAGAGGTCCAGGAGTGGAGAGAAAGAAACCTGGGCATCGTCAGCCTACATATGAAATTTGAATCTCTGAGACTAGGTGAGATCACAGAGGGAGCGATTAAAGGTGTACAGAGAAGAGCTGAGAACAAGAGCAGAGCCGTGGGGCACTCTGACTTTAAGAGGTGGGGTAAGGAAGACCCAGCAAAGGGGAAGAGCAGCCACGTAGGCGCGTGGGAAACCCAGAGTGTTATCCTGGAAGACAGGTGAAGGGAGCAGTCCGACAAGAGGGAATGCTTCACTGGTACCAAAGCTGTAAAATGAGGACTGTGACTTGCCCATCAGATCTGGCAGCATGGAGGACAGGCCAAATGCATGTTTTGGGGCCCAAGCTTACCCTTTCAAATATGTCATAGTTGCTGCCCTGAAGAAGAAAAGAATTTTGTAAAACAGGGAACATTTAAGATTGATTGAAATAAATCTGAGAAAAATGTGAAGATGTTTGGGAGTCTAGCAGAAAGGGACATACTTCTGGCTTTTGTGGGGAGGGTTCAGGTCAGAGGCATTCATGTCTTCATTCATTCATTCATTCCACAGGACCTTCCTGGGTGCCAGGGAGGGGTGGGGTGGGGGAAGGGAGAAGGTGGAGTTATTGTTTGATGGAGAGAGAGTTTTACTTTTGCAGATGAAGAGAGTTGTGGAGATGGATGGTGGTGCTATGAATGTACTTAATACCACTGAGCTATAAACTTGAAAAAGACTAGGATTGTAAATTTTCTGTTATGTATATTTTATGGAGAGGAAAAATCTTACTGGCCCCACCATGAACTTGGTCTGGAATATGATGTGTGATATGAATGTCATTTCAATTACAGGAGATAAGATGGAGAGAAGGGGAGGATGACATGCAGTGAGAGGGAATGCAGAGTGGGCTCTGTCAGCCCTGTCTGTCTGGGTCGTAGGATCCATCACAGAACGTGCAGCAGAGGCTGCAGTCAGGCCAGGCCAGTTGGTGCAGGCCTGGTGGCCTGGTTACAGAGCTGGGCTTGTCTCTTAGATTGTGGGAGCCTCTGAGGGCTCTCTGCCCAGAAGCTTAGAATATTAATCTCATTAATCCTTCCTGTTATATGATTGCTTATTAAAAGCAGTGGGATTGTGGCATGCATTTCTAGGGTAAAAATTGTGGCCTAGTGGAATTTTAGATACTTAGGCATGTGTTAATGAATTGAGTAGGCATTTTCCCACCCATTTTAAAAATATTTTTTGAGTACAATCTAAATGCCCACAGTGTTCTAGGCAGTGTAGGTAAGGGGAGAGGTGAATTTAACAGGTCTCTTCTTTTGAGAAGCCTACAGTCTGAGGCCCCCATTCCTAAATAAGAAGTTATGCTCCTATATGCCATGGGTTACCATAGATGTGTCACCAGAGCTCCATGGGAGCTGAGGGGCAGGGGAGGGGCAGGGGTGCATGGTTAGCCGTGGACACTGGGGGGGCTTGCCGGGAAAGACTGTCCAGTGGGTTTGAAGAATGAGCAGGATTTTCAAGGCAGAGAAGCAGAGATGGACATCCTGGGAGGACAGTGAATGCAAAGTTATTGAGGGGTTGAAAATTTAAAGAAAATGTCTAAATATTCTCTTTTAAAGCTAAACTCTAACCTCATTGGCTTTTAGGTGGTGTCGGCTACAGTGCATGTTTTGGACCCAAGCTTAACTTTTCAAATGTGGAATCCTAGGCCTTCGTTGGTAAGTTTGATGCCTCCTTACCAAATTATGCTACTGAGGATAGGTATTTGAATGAAGGGCAGGGTAGTTATTACTGGCACTGCTTGGCCTCTAGAGAGCCTGTAGCATAGGTGGAAAGGATCTGTGGGAGAAGTGAAATCTCACTGTAGATTTCTGTGGTAGATGCACAGAGGGAAGCCAGAGGGAGGAACATCTAGGATTCAGCCAGCCTTATGGAGAGGTTGGGCTTTGTCTGTGTTTTGAAGGAGAAGTCCAAGGAGGAGTGAAATAAGTTTTTTGGTGTAAAAGGTAAAGGAAGTGGGCTCAGGACTGGAGTGGACCCCAAGAGCAAGAGCTTCATTCCCAGGAGTCATTGGCAGGAACTTTGGCAGGATCTGCTGGCATCTGATTATTCTAGACCAGGGTCAGCACATATTCCTGATAAAGGATCTGATGGTAAGTATTTTCAGCTTCATAGGCCATGTGGTCTCCATCACAGGTGCTCAACTTCACTATGGTAGCATGAAAGCAGCCATAGATAATACTTAAATGAATGGGCGAGGTTGTGTTCCAAAAAGCTTTATTTATAGGGGCAGGTGGTGGGCAGGATTTGGCCTGTGGGCTGTAGTTTGCAGACTCCTTTTCTAGACCCTGAATGCTGGGCTAAGGCCCTTGGACTTTGTCCTGAGGGCAGTGGGCAGCCATTGAGGTTGTTTTGGGCAAACAAGTGAAATGGCATAAGTAGTGTGCTAGGACCATTCATGCAATATTTGGAGAAGAGGCAGGGGCCTGTTCAAAGGCAGCAGCCATCCAGGCATGAGGTCTTTTGTGAACAGTGGTTTGAATAGAAGCAAAGAACCTAGAGAAGAGATACTGCAAAGGAAGAACCATACGATTTGCTGTCTTCTTAGACTTCAAAGACAGGCGCTTACGAAGATAAAGAGTTTCAACTTGATAAACTTTCACAATGTTACCGTTGTTCAGAATGGCACCATTGACAAATTGTGGATATTGGAGATGGAGAGTTGTTAATGCATGTGGTTTTAGGTACATTGAATTCAAGATGACAGTGGTTCATCCACAGGAAATGTCCAGTAGACACTGGGAGTACAGAGCTGAAGCCTGGACTGAGAAGGTTAGGCCTGGAGATGTAGAATGCAAGCCATAGGATTAAATAAATTCTCCCCATGATGAGCAGAGGGCCAAGCCTTCGGGAATGTGCGTAACACTGGGAAAGGAAGAAGGTGGAAGAGAACCAGAGGCCAAGGGAGAGAGTCCCAGGAAGGGGAGAGGGTGGGGCACCAGAGACGAGGAAGAAGGGTGAAGAAAGGCCGCTGTATCTGTGACAAGTTAGTGACAGATGGCCTTGAGGAGTGTGATGCCACAAGAGGGGAACGGGGCTGGGAGGCTCCAGGTTGCATGGGGTTGGACATAAATGAGGGATAAAGAATCAGAGACATCAGTGAAGTAAACCACTTATAGAGAGTTTGGATGGAAAAAGAAGGGTGTCACATAAGATCTTGGTATTTCTGTGTAAAGAATAACCTTTTCTTTAGCTTTGAGGCAGGCACAACATGCTGTGACCAGTTCTTATTTCCTTCTCTGGAACCAAGCTGTGTTCGGGAGTTTGTGTGTACACTGGGCTTGCAACTGTGTTCTTATGCTCTCTTGAGGTGTGGTGTTCATAGCTCTGCCACAACTTGCACCGTGGAATCCAGCCCATGTCTGGACTCTTGCCACGAAACAAGATGTGATCTGTTGAGGAAGTGGTTGCATTTGTCTAAATTGGAGAAAAAATAGGGCAGACCATGAAACTGAAATGAAACCCATACTGTAGAGTCTGTTCAAGTATGAGAATTGGAGGTAATTATTCAAGTCATCCAACTAGATATCAATTTGTGCTCTATTTTACATGTATGTTCTTTGGTTTGAACATAAGTCGTTTTTGGCTTGGTTTGTGTGAATATAGAAATTAGAGGTCTCATAATGAAAGCAACAGGTGTAACTGGTTTAGAGCCGCTATTTATTGAGCACTCAATGTGTACCAGGCACCGTGCTGAGTGCATTGTAAGTATAATTTTATTTCATCTTTGCAACAACCTATGACACAGGAATTAGTTCTCACTTCAGCAATAAAAGAAATCAAATTATAAAGAGGTTGAGTAACATGCCCAAGGTTACAAGGATTTGAACCCAGATCTGTCTGACCTGTGGCTAATGCTGCTGCTCCCTGTTTTCTCCTGCCTGAGTGTAGAATTTGTCCTCCTGCTTATATAGAAGAACTAGAGACAGATTGCACTCTTCAGGTTAAATAGTCAGAGCCTGTAGTGGGTGTTTCCACTTCTTAGCAGTCTAAGAAAGGATGGAAGAAACCTGAGATCTCCAAAATGAACTACTTTGTTTCCCCAGGTGAAGGCTTCTGTGAGTTGGAGAAGGTGGCAGTCCTGGGCTTGGAAAGGGAGTATTACTACAAGGCACGACAGTCAGATCCCAGTCCTCACCCTGTGGCAGTTATAATCTACTTTTTGTTTAAATACTTGGTCTTCTTCTCTCCTCCAACTTCAAGCACTGAGGACAGGGTCCCCAACACACACACCAAATCTCACACTACCATACACAGACGACACATCTCACAACACACACACAGAATTCACAGAATCATTTTGTCTTGCCTGCCACTGTACTCCCAGCATTCAGCATGGTATCCAACACATGGTATGTGCTTGCTAAGTATTTGTTGCTTCTAATGAGCCAGGTGACTTGGGACAAAGCTGCTAACCTCTGTGTGCCAGGCACTGCTCTTGGCATGCTGTCACAGAGGTGGGGGGGGCAGGTTCTCTGCCCTCAGGAGGCAATGTTCCGGCAGGTGAGGAAACGAATGTGTGGGCCGTGTAATGTAAGGGGGGCAGGCGTGGTAAAGCTCTGGAGGGAACCAAGGCAAGAGAGGGTGAGGGGTGTTGGCCCAGTCACTCGGTGGGAGTGGTCAGGAAGGCCTTGCTGAGAGTGGAGCAAGACAGTGAGGCTCTGGGGAGATACTGTCATAAGGATGCTCCTTGAGGTGACTACAGTACAGATACATTGGCTGAGCCGTCCACACTTCATCTTCACCTTTTGCTTGGCTGTGGTACTGCAGGCCAGCTAATGGCCCGCACCAGTGAGGGCTCCCTCTCCGGGCCTCCTGTCTGTGCCCAGCCGAGGGTTCCCTTCCCCTCCTGAGTCCATGCTGTCTCTCTCCACCTGGCCTGTCTTCTGCTTGTCTTCCAGTCTCCACGACCTTACCTCCACGGCCTGCTTTGCCAGCTCTCTCTTTGTCCTTAGCTTAATAAGGATTATATTGGTCTCTTTCATGCCACCCCAGTGTTCTCCTTGGGTGAGCTCAGCCCCTGCTGCCCTCTGTCCTGAAGCCACCCAGGTGTCCAGATCCAGCCCAGAAGCCCCTCCCCACCCCTACCCCTACTGCTGCCCCCCGGTGCCTCTGCTCCTCCCTCCCCTGCTGCCCAGTGGGTCTCCCCGTGTTGCTGTGGGTGGGACCGCACACCTCGGCGGGTCACCATGCGTGGTCCTTGGCTTTGTCCTTTCCTGTCGTATTCCTGGGTTCCCACATTCTAAGGAGCCCATCTTCTAACTCATCAGCTCACCCCGCCCCTCCCTCTCTACTCCATTAAGGACTCACCATTTGGGTTTTTCTCAACAGCCTCTTAATTGGTCTTCCAGTTTGTCTCCCTTATGCCACCCCCGCACTCCACATCAGCATGGTGTTTGTAACTCACACATCTTGTCGTGGTTTTCTGCCACTTAAAACTCTCCGAGGGCTCCCCACTGCTTACAGAGTCAGACCTAAGCCCTTCAGCAGGCCTGCAGTCTTTATAATCTGGCCTTTGGCCACATTCCTCACTTTTTCCCTAAGCCATATTTCTAACCGCAGCCCAGCCTCCCAACAGCCATCACCTCCTGTGCCTCCACCAGTGCTCTCCTGGGAATGACCCCCCCACCCTGCTCCCCATTTCAGTAACTCAGCTCAAGTTTCCGTTTTTCTGGACACCTTCCTTCCCCACCCTGCTCCCTTCTGTGACCTGGAGATGACCTTCCTCCTGGCTCCCAGAACACCCTGCATTTCTCTCTCTCCCAAAGCATTTATCAGGGTAACTGTTGATTTGCTATCTGTTATACTCAGTAAACTGAGCTCCTTAAGGGTGGGGACCACACACATACACACACACACACACACACACATGCACGCACGCACACACACATGCACACGACCTCTGGGTTCTCGGTGCCAGCCTGGTGCAGCCAGCTCAGGAGGAGTTTGTTGGAAGAGTGACAGTAGCGACGTCTGTGTAGGCAAACAGCAGGCTTTCATTGTGATCAAATACATTTGAAACTTGAGGCTCATTGGCCATTGAGTTTGGTGGGGCCATCCCTCTTCTCAGTGTTGAGCACACAATTAAGTTGTTCTGGACTTGGGTTTGTGGCTGCCTATCGTGTCTCCCAGCATACTGATGCCTCAGGAATGCAACTTCTATTTTTTAAAGTCCTGTTGTTGATGGAGTATCCTAGCAATTCAAAATGAAAAAAAAAAATCCATCAAGGAATGCTCAGGAATGAGCTCCACCCAGCTTCATCCTGGATGAATCCCACATTTCCTAAATTAGCTAAAACAGTGATTCTTGCTAACTGCTGACAGCTTCCCCCCATAGTCGCACTAAGAACGCATTTCTGGCTGGGGAATGAAGATAGTTAGTGGTCCTGTGTGGAGGGGCCCCAGGGCATCCTTATCTTCACTGGGGGGCCTTGTAAAGTCCTCAGTGAATACTGAGGAGTAGCAAATAGAAAGAGGCTCTGACCCTAGGGATGTTCCCCAGGGGAGCTAGCACACTGCACCTAGGTGGTAGCCCATGCATTCCCACATTTTTATTGGGGGCCTTCTGCCTGATGATGCCTGTTGCATCTTCACTTCCCAGTTCTGCACAGAGCTGTGAAACTGCCGACAGAGCAGCTCCTGTTTGGGGACTCACAGTAATCTGGGAAGGCTTCCTTGAAGAAATGGCCTTTCTCAACACAGAGGCATCCTGCTGACCAGGGTGCTCAAGCAGGCACTCGGAACTGCTTTCCTTGCCTGGAAACACTTAGGATGCCCCTTTCTTCTTCAGGGACTTTCCGTGAGCCATTCCCTGGCACGGAATGCATTTTGTTTCTGGTTTGCCCAATTCAGCCTTTTTTCCTTTCAGATCTCAGCTGACTTGCCTTTTCTTGGGAAGCCTTCACTCAGCCCCCTGTTAAGAAGCCTACGTCTTATCATCACCATTATCATTAATTATCATTCATTGATATACGATTGTTGATTTCTCACCCTGTGGCAAGTATTGTCCAAGTGTTTGGTAGGTAACCACTTAGTATTAGAGCCTCAGTAGGTGTTGGCTGAGGTAAGTGTTATCTTATTACCTCAAAGGTACCATTCGAGGAAACTGAGGCCCAGATCACCAGAGGACAAGCAGGCAGCGTTCACCCCCAGGTGCCTAACGGGGTTCGCGCCCTTATCCTTTCTGTGCTCACAGGTCTCTGTGCTGCGTTCAAGCAGCCCTCCCTTCCGCTCATGGGCAGCACTCACCACAGAGGCCCTTTACATGTGTTTGTGTGGTTACAGGTTAATGAGTGCTTGTTCCCCACCTGGGCAGCACCCCCAAGCCCCAGGACCGCAGGAGCCTGATCGCTAGGTAGGTGTTCAGCACGGCCAGCTGCCCACACAGCCACTCGCCCACCATCTCTCCTCGCCCCTCACAGCACAGGCGTCTGGGCCGTGGGCACAGAGGGGCTCCCTCGGGGCCCCCACACCAGAGCCTGTGCCCATACCTGCTGTTTCTTGTCGGAGCCAGCTGTGCTGAGAAAGCCTCTGTGCCCTGGCAGGGGCTGTCCCTCTGCCCACTCCCCTTGTTCTTTTCTCCACTTGCCAGCCTCTCCTCATCCTTTTGTGAGGAAGTGGACCCCTTTCTGGCCCCGGACAGAGCCAGTGCCCTTCCCCTGCTCCTCTGGAGCTGCACACTCTGGGGATGGCTGTGACACCACGGGTCCTTGTGGCCTGTGTGCCTCCCCTCCTCGACCTCACGGAGACCCTCAGTACCAGCCCTGGAGTGCTCTCGGTGGCAGGGCAATACCTTGGACAGAAGGGGCTGCGGAGTCTGCCGAAGGGCGGGGTCAAGCGTAGCCGCGGCCCGAGGCAGCGTGGTGCGCGTGCGCCGGTGCATGCGGAGGCGTTCTTGCACGCTGCTTTCCGTGTGCACATCAGAGACTCTGTCTGCCTCTCTCAGGGGTCTAATATGGGTCTTTGAATAATAGATATTTCGTAGCTGTTGGCTAAATAAATATTTTCTCCTCTCCCAAGCTGAAGGTGCCTGCCCTTCTTCCCATCCCCTACTTGGGTACCTTGGTGACCATCTCAGAGGGTTCTGAGTGTCAGACCCTCTCCTAGACTTCATTCGGACAGCAGTGATGTGAGAGCCCCACCTAGACTCCAGGCTGGGCAGGGGCCTGGGCTGCTCTGCTTAGGCCGTCCACAGAGAAGCCTGTTCCCCAGGGCCCCTCACCAGGCCTCCAGGGTCCTCTAGGGCCCAGCTGGCTGAGCTCCCAGTGATTCATCTTGGTTCTGTGGGGGGTGGGAAATTGGGGGCGGGGGAAAGCTTCTGACCATGCGGGGAAAGTGAGCATGGGGGAAGAGCAACAGGAGACGTTTGGCGGTGGCACACTGAGATTGGCTCAAAATGCAGGTGGCCTCCGGAGCTGCAACCTTTAAAGGGCCCTGACACATGAGTGTCAGGCCCTGGAAGCATATGTGCTTCACAGTGTCAGCGTTGTGCCTACTGTGCTGTGGCTTAAAACCACCCACCCCAACTCTAGAGTTCCTTACCTGCCAAATGCGGTGGTGAGCAAAGAGCCTTCGTGTGGTCCTTGTGAGGGTGGGGTGGAAGTGTGCTCAGCTCTGTCCCTGGCAGGTAAGAAACTCCGCATATCTGTTATCATTGCTGCTGTTTTTAAAGTCACATTGTTACTTATAACTGTGAGAAGACTTTGGACAAGATGCAAAGTCTAAAATGCACAGTTAAAGGCTGTGAGGAGCAAGTAAGCAAGATGTAAGAAAAGCTGCCACGCATGTGCAAGTATTACGATCAGCACAAATATATCTGTTTAATTGTTTTGGCTTTGGACAAAATGAGCACAATTATGATGTTAAGTCTAAGTTCCTTATTCGAGGTTTTTTTTTGGAGGGAGATTTTGTCAGACAGGCTCTTCTTGGAATCGTGCCCAGAGGCTGTGTGACCCACATTGGTGATCCCGGGTGCCAAATGCACCACGGCGCCTGGCATAGAAGAGCATTTCCGTGGTTGCTGTTATTCTTTCAGATTTCTTATGATAAACATGTAGCACAAGCAGTGTAGTAGGTTCTCGTAGGTTCACTAACAGCAAATTATGGGAATTTGCTCTGGACCTGAGAAATTCTCAGTCTCCGAGGTTTGTGCCTCAGAGAGCTGAATAAATTTAAACAGTCTTTTGAGGATTTGTTATAGACAACTACCCTTGTTCCCTCAAGTATGCTAGAAATATTTTCTTAATATCAGCTGCTTGACTATCTTGTGCTTATCTCCATTCCATACCATTTCCCTGCCTCCTTCCCCCCTTCTAAAAATAAAATTGAGCAACAATTACCCATTGAAGAAAAGGTAGATACTTTTAGGCAGTGGTTGAAACCTCTCTGTTCGCTGGTTGTATCTGGTTCACAGAGGTATTTTGTTCAGCACTCACAATGTTTTAAAACTCTGTAATTAATGGCTAACATTTAAAAGTTGGTAGACATTGTCTAGAAATCTGAATTTCGAGCTCTTCATGAAAAATCCAAGGTCTGCCAGCACTAGGTCCATCTTCCCTCCTGGAAGTGCTGGAAAGTGGCGGCCCCTCTTACCTGGGCTTGTTTCTCCAGTCTGCTGGGCCCGCCCGGCTGCTGCCCCTTTCTGTGGCCTATAGGTAATTGAGTCTGTAGTCTCTGCTAGAAGTAACCAACACGTCTTAGACTCTGTGCTTCAATTTATTTTCATTAGCAACTTTGACCCTAGATAGGAAAATCACTTCATTCACTGTGTTGTCATTTTTATGATAATCCAAGTGGCTCTAATGTTTTATTTACTCTCTTTTGGGTTTAGCAGATCACCTTCTCCCCTCCCCGTGGGATTTCCTGATTAATGATTTTTAAGTCTTCAGCAGGACTTAAAAGTCAGCATAAAATGTTGGCTAATGTAGGATATAAATTCTGATTGCCCCTATTTAAGGGAGGTTGAAAACAAGTGAACTGCTTTAATTTAGTAATTTATAATGTAAATTTGAGCAACTAAAGACACTGAGTCCTTTCTATGAGGCTTCTCATTGAAACCATAATTTGGCAGAATCTTTATGAAATAGGTGAGGAGTTGGAGACTCTCGGTGCTGGAGACCATCCCCACCTGGAGTCTTCCTGGCGAGGCCACACCACCTCCGGGCAGTGAAGTCCACACAGGACTGGTGGCCACACAGAAATGGGAGAGCAGGTGCTGCATCCCATGGTCGTTACTTTAGGGGAGTCTTTGCAAACAGTGAAATTTTTAAAATTATTATTCTATGAGCTTTCAAAATCTAGTTTTTGTTTTTGTCATTGTGAAAGAGTATACACCTGTAACAAATTCAGACAACACTGAAGTGCCTTAACATAAAGGACGAGAGTCTTCAGTGCCCCTCCACTCCCAGCCTTCCCCAAGCAGGCACTGTGGAGACTTTTGGGTGCAGTACTGGACTTTTCCATTTGCTTGTGTTGCCCCAACCCCTGCCTCCTTTGTCCTCACCCCCAACACACCCATTTCTACTTTAGTTTTGTAAAAATGGAATCTCTCTCTACATACTGTTCTGCAGCTTTCCTTTTTATAGCTGACTGTCAATTACTATGGCTGTCTTTTCAAGTTGATATGTAGAGATAAATGTACCGTATCACTCTAGACCATTGTACTCCACTCTCTGCATGCATTTTAAGTTTATTTAATCATTCCTGTGTTGGTAGATGCTCGGTTGTTTCTGATCTTCTGCCATTGCAGCCCCTCTGCTGTGGAAATTGTTGCACACACCTGTCAGCTTCTGCATGGCATTTCCTGTGGTGTAGCTACCTGGAAGGGGGACTTTTGGCTTAAACAGTTAGCCATTTAAAATTTGAATCCAGTTGCCTAATTGCCTCCCAGAAAGGTTATACCAATTCACATTTCTCCCAAGAGGTTTGAAAACTTTCAAAACTGGCAAATATGGCATAAAAGCAACCCATTTGTCTTAGAAAAGCATTCAAAATACGTAAGTCTATAGATTTAGTTAAATTATTTTCATGCCTTGATCTTAGTAATGGTTATCATCTTGTAAGGTGGCAAAAATGTCCCCAAATATTGTGACAAATTTAATTATTAAGTACTTACCTAAGGATCTCAGTTGTGTCAGATAGCCTTTGGAAAAATAACAGCAAATCCTGGCTTCCTTTTCCATGGCTTTAGCAGTTCTGCCTTGTCCTTCCACCGAGGACTGGGCGACAGTGAGGCTGGGTCAGCATTTACATGGAGAGTGCCAGGCCTTAGGCCCAAGAGACTTGAGCAGGGAGAGATGGCAGGCGATGTAGTGTGGTACCCTCACCTTCCATCTGAATGCCATTTTACATGGACAGGTGCTTCTTGTGTTGTGTGTATTTTCTCATAGCACCGCTAGGACCTCCCTGTGAAGCAGGCATTCCTACTCCTCACTCATTACATCTGGAGACGCTTAGGCTCAAGAAATTCTGGCTTATTGAGTGTTACACAGCTGATAAGGGACAGCACACCGGACACAAGACTTCTGACTCTGATGTGGTGGAATTAGACCCTTGAGAGGCGGAGACATAGCTTTTGGCCTATGGCACATCATGGAAGAAGTTCCTTTACTGAGCTGGGGGTGGAGAGAGGCACAGGAGGTGACATTCCCAGACTTACTGTAGTCACATTTGTCTACATGTTCTCAAATGTTTCCTTAGCATTTGGGAAGGATTTGTGAGTTCCTGACCAGGGGCCTTAACTGACCACATGTGGGTGAGAACTGCTGATCCAGACTATATCTTCTCCTTACAAAGGAAGGGTCTCGGGAGATGGGAGTTAACAGTCTTACCCACTGTTAACTATTAACTGCATGTGAAATTTTGAATTCTCTCTTCTCCAGAGGCCTCCTCTCTGCGTCTCTGATCTGGTGTCTGGCTTTTGCTAACAGGTCACACCGTATTGGCCAGAGCTCCTTAGCACTAACCTCTTGTGTGAACCTGCAGGTAGATTTGATGCCCAGACCACTTATCCATCTAAGGTGCCTTCAGCTTTATTAGACCCATACAGGGTGGTTTGCCTGATCTAATGAAAACAGGGATCTGCAGTCGGAAAGACTTGGGTTCAAATCCTGCCTGCAGTACTTTTATTATCAGTGTGGACCTTTGGCTCTTGAGCTCACCTCCCTGAGCCCAGTGTCCCCTTCTACAAAAGAAGGATAATAATTCTTTCATAGGAACATTTGATGAATACATGAATTAAGATTTGAAAAGTGTCTCACAGATGTTCAGCACAGAGTAGACTCTTTATAAATGTGAGTTGTCTCTCATTTTCCTGCTGTAGAGAGAAGGTTCTCCTCTGGGGGTACTCCAAACTGGTGGCTGCTAGCTAGGGATCCTAGGGCCAGGAGAAGACTACCACATGAGCTTAAAAAACGTGTACTCACAGGAGCTCACTATTTGGTAGGAGAGCCCAATAAGCAGAGATCATGTAATTTGTCATAGAATCAGTTGATAGAAGAAAGATTAATTAACCTCCAGGTGGGGTGGGTGGAAGAAGTCATCAAGCAAGTAGGGTACTGAGGGTTGAATAGGAGCTTGACAGAGAAAATAAGGCCATACATAATTAATAGGCAACTCTATCCATTAATGATAAAGTTACATTGTTTTTTTATATATATATTTTAACTTCTCTTGACTTTTAGACCAATACCCCAATATATTCAAACTCATCCTCTCTTTCCATGTCCTTTTTCCTATCATTCTGCCTCTCCTGCTCCCCACCTTTCCTCAAGATACTCAGCCACCGAAAGTTTCTTAAAGAATTTCACTGTGCTTTAGTTAACCCTCAGGGAATAGTGCTACTTCACTCTGCTAAGGCTTTACAAGACCTTTGGTTCAACTATTATTTTTTCCATTCCTTTTTTCTACAGTAAGTGTAAGTTCTTTTGCTTTCTCTCCAATGAACAACCTGCCAGCTAGTTGATGTTTACTGCATGTCTCCAATGTACCAGGTGCATGTTCCTTCCCATTTAGTACACAGAACAACTTTGTGAAACAAACACTTAATTCTTTTTTAGATGAGGAAACTGAGATTAACATACTGAATATTACGCAAGCCGGAAGCCGCGGTTCAACTCTAGGGTTCTTTTCCCTTTTTTCTGCTGCCTTACTCAGGGTCTTACACACAGTAGGTGGGCAGCAAACATTTGTCTGAACAAATGAGAAAGCCGCCACACAGTGGTCAGTTCCATTCATACTGCTGTTTTTGTGACTTACTCAGAGTGGTGGCCATTTTCCTCTTTTCTCTCCAAGCTTCCCACCTACTGGTGGGGTCCCCAAGATGAATGTACAGCATAGAGAATATAGTCAATAATACTGTAACATCTTTCTATGTTGACAGGTAGTAACTATACTTTTGGGGTGAGCATTTAATCATGTAGATAACTGTCAAATCACTGTGCTATATACTTTCAACCAATATTGTGTATAAATTATAATTCAATAAAAATACATATATATTTTAAAATGGGGTCCCCAAATCACACAGTGGTACTAATTGAGGAAAGACAGTTTCCTATTCTTCTGGCTTATATTTCTCCAAGTCCTTGCAAACTATTTTTTGTTTCATCTCTGCCCTTTAAGGAGTGTCTGACCAAGTTCATCTGTAATGCCCTGCGAACCTGGCCTGGCGAGCAGACACAGATTCCAGCTTCAGTTCTGCTGGTAGCTCCTCAGTAACAGCACGTGAATCACAGCCCCTCTCCAGCACTATGTTTTCTCGGTGTTGTAGTGTAGGGCTCAGGGGGTTCCTAAGGATCCTGCCCACCATCTCATATGACGGGGTGAGGCTGTAGAGCTTGCTGGAAGGGCTTCAGGAAGGCCTGAGTGTGAATCTTGGCTCCAGTAGTTCCCAGCTCTCTGACCCTGGACAAATTACCTAAGCTCTGCTACACTCACTTTCCGCGTCTGTAAAGGAGGACAAACAGGACCTGCTTCCATCCTCACTCTCAGGATTAAAGAGTGCATGTAAACAAGGCTGGTTTCTTTCTCCCTGTCTCCAACTCCTACGTGCTTTGGTTGTGGACTCGCTGTTTGGGTGTGGACTCCGCAGCAAAACCCACACCACCTTCCTCAGGTACAGCATTCATTATACCGTGCAATACCCTGAGATAGTCAACTCTTAGATTTCTTGAGGCTCTTTTGTGTTAACAGACTCCTCAGAGGAAGGTATCATTCTACCCCATTGAGCTTTCTTAGTGCTTCGGTGACAGCGCCTTATTTTTGCCCATTGCAGACAGCAGCTGCAGCATGAGTCAGTTTGCATGTATGTGGTTTCTTAGGTGCCTCTTTGCAGAGATGAGAACTCTGTTCATTTAGCAAATGTTTGCCATGCCCAGGCCTCATGTTAGGAAGTGGGGTGCAGAGGAATAGACTTGTAGTCACTGCCTCCCAGGAGCTCACAGGGAGGAAAGGTGCAGATAGACAGTTGGTGACACAAGGGCTTGTGCTGTCACCAAGACATGTAATAGGGTACCTCAGGAGGAGAGTGGACCAAGTGGCTCCCTCCTGGGAGGGCCCCACAGACAGGAGGTGACTTGAGCAAGTCGTAGATGTAAGATGTGAGTAGGAATCTACACTGCAGAAGTCCAGGCCCTGCATTCCAGGTAGGAGGAGCTGTAGGGTGGAGGCCAGAGTCTTGGGGCAGGTGACACCAGGGTGTGTGTCTGGAGCTGGGGTCATGCGGTGGAGGACCTAAGCTGCTATGGCCTGGTGGTTATCTGTACATTGATGACCCTGGATCTTTCTCTGGAGCCCCCAGCTCAAATACCTACTTGGCACCCACACTTGGATGCTTATTTGGCATCCCAGATCCAACATAACTACACCGAGTCTTGATTTTTTTTCTTTAAACTGCTCCTCCCCAGTCTCTCCTATATTATATGGCACCACCCTTTACCTGATTTCCCAGGCCCCAAGATCTAGGCATCATCTCTGATCTGGCTTCTTCCCTGTCCTCACTGTCTGTTTGCAGTACTTGACAGCTGTCCTATAAGAGTACATTTTGAAAGTCCCCACATCTCTCTACCCTCATCTAGATGACCCCCATCTCTCAGGCCTCCATGCTGCCACTCTGACCCCACTACTACCAGTCTCCCACACAGAGTGGCCTTTCAAAAGTAAGTATGATTGTTTCACTCCTCCTGCTCAAAACTCCCTGATGGCTTCCTAGCATCCTTTGAATGGAATCTAAACTCCTTACCATGGACAGTCAGACCCTCCTACTTATCTGGGAGGTCTCATCTCTTAGCACTCTGTTTTGTTCACTCCATTCCAGCTAATGTGTCTCTCTTGCCGTTCCTCTTTCTTGCCTCAGGGCCTTTGCACTTGCTGTTCTCTGACATCCTTGCCTGGCTCACCTTCACTCCATCCTGGTCTCCATTCGAGTGGTTTTTCACCTACCCAAAAAGCTCTGTTTAAGTGGTCTTTCACCTGTCTAAAAAGCCCTGTCCTACCCGACCCCTTTTTACCCTGTTTTATTTTTCTTCATTAGCACTCATTACTACCCAACTTTATGTGGTATATTTATTTTTCTTCTTTATTGCTTGTCTTGCTCCACTCGAGCGTAAGTTCAGGAGGATGGATTCTTGTCTTACCTGTTTTATGTACCACTCTATCTCCTGGGCCTAAAATGGCCTGGCACACAGTAGGTGATCTCACACATGAGATTGGTGATGAAAAAATGAATGAATGCAAGTTAAGACTTTGTTGTTTATTCTGTAGGCAGTGCAAATCTAGTAGACATCTTTCAGAAGGTGAGTGACGTGGTCAGCAGTTTTATTTTAGAAAGCCAGCTGGTGGCAGTGTGGGGGCTGGACTGTAGGAGGAAGCCACAGAACTAGTTAGAGGCAGTTAAAATGGTCCCGGAATTGATGCCGAGCCCAGTGTAGAGCTGTGGGAACAGAGAAGGGGGGACCAATGACAGGATGGAAGACCTTGATATTTGGTGCCTATCGGGATAACTTGGTGTGGAGATGCCTTTATAAGAACAGGAAGGGATGAGCTGTCCGGGGTAAGGCACGGTGCTTTCCCTCCAGGTGAATGTCAGCCCTGGCCTGCACATCCTCTGCAAGGCTGTTGGCTCTTTGGGGAATGAATCTGTTGCTCTGTTGACTCCCCAGTTCACTCTAAGAGCATTGGCAGGATGGTGGCATCACTGAGTCAGATTCTTCTCCCTGCAGACAGGTCTCTGGATCTTACACACCACAAGCTAAGTCACCAAGTCTTTCTTACAGTGGGTACATGTCTCCTTATTTAACTCCAAAGAGACTTGCTCCACCAAATACTCCTCCTTTAGTATGCCTAGACTCTACCCAAGTTCCAGGAGGGTTTACCGATAACTTGGGGGCTCAGCCTCTGTCCTACCACCAACATGCATAGGAACTCTTGTTCCTATACAGTGGGCACACATTCCCAGCCCAGGCAGAGCCATGCTGTTTGGTATTGCCTCTTGAGAATTTTCTTCTTGAACTTGATTTATTCCTTCCTCCAAAAATCCCCCATCCTCTCCAAGTTTTGATGAAAAGTTTTTCATCCCTGAGTAAATACATTCTTGCCCATCTTGCTAAGGTCCCTTCGCTGTTCTTAACCAAGAGTGAGCCATCCCAGGCTTGTAAGTCTTGGTCCAAAGTTCCTCATCCTGTTTGTTGAGCCCTGTGAGGTGAAATGCTATACCATCTGCATAGCCAGATGCCCACCTCCCACGCCTCCCTCTCTCTTCTAAAGGTCCAGATGTCATAGGAATAACTTCAGTAGCTACACTATAGAGCTTTCTCTATGCCAGGTACTGGGTTAAGCACTTCACACACTTCTGTCTAATCCTTACCACCATGCAGAGGTGAATTTTATTATCCTTCTTACAGATGAGGAAACTGAGGCTTGGCAGTACCATGGGGCTCATTGGTTAAGAGCATGGGTCAGGTGAAGAGTCCAACAAACCTGGGTTTGTCTTATAAAGTCAAACAGAGTGGGTTGAATTGTAGACCTTGGGCATCCTATTAATCTCTTTAACCTTCTTTTTCCGGATCTAGAAAATGGAGATAATATAGAGGGGATCCATAGGATGCTGTGAAAATGAAGTGAAATAACATATGTTATTTTATAAGTAAATAAGTACTTGCTTCCTATACACTAGACTATGTGCTATCAGGAAATAATAGCTCAGCACAGATACTGTTGTCATCGCCATTATCATCCCCATCCCAAGGCTGCATGGCTAGTATCAGCCCAGATTTGAACACAGCCCTGTGTGGCTCCAAAGCCCATGTTCTTTTCCCTGTCCACACTGTTGTTCCCAAGGTCATCTTGCCTAAGATTTCCTGGTACCTAGCTTTGCTGTCTTGGTGTTCTCCAGGGGGGTCATTTGTTCCTGTCTGGGCAGTGGGCTCAAGCTAAGGCTCACCTTTTAGTTCCTGGGTGCCTCCCAGTCAACGACCTCTTTTCACCATTGACTGAACTGTCCCCAGTAGCTCGACTATTTAGGCAAGAGTGTGATTTTCCCTGATTGTCAGTGTCACTTGTCCACTATGAAAGCCAGGGGGCTCCCCATCTAGTTTATGTCAGCAGACTTGCCCAAAGAAAACAGGAGCAGCAGCAGAAAAGGCTGGTGGGTGTCCCTGTGTTGTGGGGTCACAGATTACTTTGGGAATCTGATGAAATTTATGGAGCCTCTCTCCAGAAAAACACACATGACAAATATTCACAAGCCTAACATTTTACATGAGACGTTTTCCCGGAAGCCCACCCCAGGGCGCCTGGCTGAGAAAGTCCCATTCAAAAGGTTAGCTTATATGCTCTTTCGTCATCCTGATGCTCCTCATTCACAACCAGGAAGGGTTTTCTGTTTCTGCAGGGTGTTTGCATTAGAAGGTTGTTGGGCCATCCTGACAGCATTTGGGAATACCTGTTTTATAGATACTATTTGCCATTTTCATTTCTTTCCCATATTTGAGAAGTGTATCCACATGCTAGATCTGACCTCGCTATTTTGATGAGACCAACCTGCTAATTGACACATAAATTCAAGCCATAGCTGCAGCTAGCAGACAGACTGGAGAGGTTTTTTGGCCCAAAATATCAGACTAATAGGAACTTTATTGTGATATATAGATTATAAAGGTGTATAAGCTTAGTTTCATCAGAGTTTAGTATACCAAATTCAGGTAAATGTCTCTTTCAATTTAAAAAATGTTTTAATTTCAATCTTAAAAAGTATGCTTTCTTTCCTTTTTCCATTCTGGTTTTTAAGGTAATGGGTTTGAGAAAAGGCAGATTTAAAGCATGTTAACTCCTTAGTCTTCCAACTTGCTTGTAAGCCTCTCCTTGGAAGCTTTCCAGCAAACCATGGAATAAGCCTGCTGTTTCTAACAGCGACAAGAGTCACGGGTGTCCTTACCGATAGCTCCTCCCCACTGCCTGGCCTTTGGGGCCCCACAGAAAGACAGGAACAAACCTACCATAAAGGATACCCCAGAATTCTTCCTTCCACTCTGGCTATGGAGCCAGTGCCCTCTGCAAATAGAGTGGGTCTGGGTTTTGAGGTACAGGAACTGAACCCACCATATATTAGATCATTTGATGTAAAGCTGTTTCTGATGCGTAGGTTTTCCTCTAAAGTTTCTTCCTTTGCCTTTTCTCAATTATAAAAGCAACAGATGCTCACTTCATAACCAGGATTAGAACTCTTCACGCCTGGCTCCGCAACTTCCTGCTCCATCAACTCATTAGATGTGCAGCCCTGGGAAAAACATGCACCCTCTCTGAGCCTTGATATTTTTCATTGTATGGGAAAGAGAATAATTTCATCTCCTGACTTTGCTGTGAGGACTGAGGGCAATTGGCATGTAGAGTGTTCTTCTGGAGGTTGGCATGGGCTCGTTCACTCACAGTAGTGATGAGTAATAAATATTCATTGCACACCTACTATGAGCCAGTCACTGTTCTAGTTGCTCTGGAAACACTCAAGAACAAGACAGAGGGGATCTCTGCTCTCATGGTGCTCATGTGCTAAATGAAGGAGACACAAAGAGACAAAATCACTTCAGAAACTAGAACTCACAGGTGGTATGTGAGTCATGGAAGGGCACTTCAGGTTGTATGGCCAGAGGATACCTCTCTGAAGAGACATGCTGATCTGTGGCCCGTGGTCCCAAGTTCCCCAACACGCTTCTGCTTTGAACAATTCTGCCCCTCTTAGTATATCAGGTCCTGATTTTGAGCTTGGGAAAATCTGACCTCAGCATGTACTCTCTTTTTGGTGGCACTTGTTCACTAGTTGGTTCCCCATGCTGAGTTTGAGCTCCTGGGGCCGGCAGACGCATTGCAGGGTGCTCTGAAGACCTCTTGGCAAGCACCGGCCATTGCTTCTCCTAGCTGAGCTGACAGTGAATGAGGAGCCTACGTATTGTGAGGGCGGGGGATTCATTTCCATCCTGAGCCCATTTTGCTCCACTGCAGCTTTGAGTGTTATGGTTTCTAAGGAGGTGGAAGTGGTTTCTCTCTCAGTTAGACTGTGGCACACTGCAATCTCCTGATTCTCTGCATGCTGTTTTTTAAGAGCTTGTTGAGGCCACATGAAAGCTGGGCAGCCGGGGCAATCCTGACTTGTGCATTGGCATTTGAACCACAGAGCCATCAGACCAACACCCAAGGCCTGCCATATCACCTCTCTCAGGGTATAGTATGGATTTTTAAGTGGTCATTTGTGCCTGCTGCATGGGGCAACTTTGACCCAAACCAATTAGTGAGGGAGACACTGCTGCACAGAAGGGCAGGCTGCCTCTGACTCACCTGTCACATTCACATCTGACCTACTTTCATTTGACCTTGATTTGTTCAGTGCCATTCAAGGCACTGTTGTGAATGCATTTCTGCTGCCTGACTTGAGTCCAACATATGACAACCCAGGATCTTAAATACACACGTGATGCAGGCAGACGGACAGGTGGACAGTTGGTTAGTTTTTTACTTACCTCTGAACTGTAATTTGATCACAAGGAAAGGGCTTAATTTCAAGAAAATGAAGCAATTATTTTGGATAGATACAATGCCAAAGCAGCATGCAGGCCTTGATTCCTTGCTACAGGGCAGCTGAATCAGGAAATGGCCTAGATGGCTGCCTTTCAAGTAGGTCCTTGCAGTAGCTTGGCAACTGGCACAGGGTCATAATTGGAAGAATTTGGCTCTGAGTGTCTGTGGGTGTTTATAGTGCACTATAGGGCAGGGCTTTTTTATTTATAGAAAATAGTGAACAACAAGCAGCAGAAGGCTGAAGAGCCACTAAATCTTGATTTATTTTTAACAGATACCATTTTCCCCCTCATCCCAGAAGGAGAACTGAGTTATTAAAAAACAGTTAAAAAATACATCATCGCAGAGCATGCCATATCTAATTATGGGGTTGCCAGCATCGGCTTGCAGCCACATTTTAAGGGCTTTGTAAATCAACCATCCATTCAATCTGTGAACTTATATGACTCCTTTTCTTCATTTAGATGTAGAGTGAAATTATTGGCAAGTGAGTACTGATCAGAAAAAGTTATGCACTGTCTAAATTAGGAGATGGAAGGTATAAATATAGAAGAGTGTACTTATGTTCTCAGAGGAAGATAAAAATCAGTCTTCATTGTCCCTTATACTTAGCTACACAAGCATGCATCCCGTCGCACCAAATATCCACTTCAGGGTTTTCTGCTCCGCGTGACGGAGGATCCATGCCGCTCAGAGGAGCTGTGCTGTGGGATCTCACTGAGCCCAGCTCTGTGTGATTATTACCCACATAGTCATAAAAAGACACGAATCCAGTGCTTTTTGGTCTGTGTTCTCTTAGTGAGTTGGAGCCAGATGAGACTTCAGAGGCCCTAATGTCCAAGCACATCTTACTGTAGGGGAGAAGCTGGGGCCCAGAGAGGAGAGTGACTTGCCCAGGACCCCGTGGCATGTCCCGCATTGCTGGGCTGGGGCTGCCATCTCTCTGCTTTTCTCTGACAGCGGTCTGCTGTGCCAAGAATAGGGCCAGTGAATTATACAGGTCTGATTTCTGCCCTTCAGGGTTCACAGTCTCAGGCAGACAGACATTAAGACAGTCAAATGATCACCACATGCATAAACCAAGTTATATGTGTACAACCAATGGGCTCACTGAGCGAGGGAGATGGGGAGAGGGGCGAGTTGTGGAGTCTGTGTATTTGGACCAAGGCAGAGGTACAACTGGTTGCTCCCTGACCCAACTGGGGAAGAAGCTTTATAGATGCCGTGAAGTTTCTCTTGGAAAAAGCCCATTTGGCTGAGCACTGGGAGGGAAAGTATGGTGCGGAGGTTGTGCCGGCAAACGGAAATGCTGCATTTTTGGAGGAGCCGGGGAAGCAGATCATTGAGGAGATCTCATGGCATCTCCAAAGGGAGTGAGGACTGGGGCCCAGGCCAGGAACACAAGCATGGCTGTCCTCTGGCCCCAGGTAGGGGAGTAGGAACTGGTCACAGGGTCTCTTTTCAGACCCTCAGGATCCTTCTTTGTGCTGCACTCCAGTATCAACAGACGAGCTGGCCCATGAGCAGGAGCCTGCCTCTTTCAGCCCTGGGCCGATGCCCTGCACAGTGCCTGGGCCAGGGTGGGCTCTGGGTGCCAGCTCCCTTTCTGAGGCTGCGGGGGGCGCAGAGGGAGCCAGAGAAGCCTTTATGAGGCAGGGCGGACTATGAAAGCTCCTGGAAGAGTCTCCTCTTGGCAATGCTGGAGGCCAGTGATTTTAGTGGCTGTGCCAGGAGGGCCGACCTGAGGCTAAGTTAAGGCGGTAGCAGTCAGCACAGAGCAGGAGAGGAGAGATTACAGGGGCGGAAGAAGAGTGGGAGATGGCTCCAGCTAGCCAGCCAACAGGACGTGCTGGGACAGGAGCCTACCCTGCGGAGGAGGCTGGCAAGGGGGGAGAGGGGCCAGGCCCGCAGCAGACCCGGCAGCCTGGGAGCCGGAGTTACTCAGGCGGCAGCCTTCGGGTTATTGAGAAGAGATGGTCTGTCTTCCTGCCCAGCAAGTTCCTAGCCGCCCTGGACAGTAGTTCTCAAGCGTGTTGCCAGGTGTTTCCAGGTGGCAAAGTATGAGATCAGTACATGGACTGTCCCCAGGGCCATCTCCATGATTTTTTTTTCTTAATCTCTTGGTACCTCTAGCCACTTACCTGCTTTTGAGTTTTCAGATTCGAGAAAATCTAAATTAGCAGTAACAATGCAGAGGAAATACTTGGAAAATAGCTGATGAGCTTTAGTTTGAGAATTTTATATTTTTTCTTGGATTTATACTGTAGTTTCAATACAGCCTAATAATATTTTTGTTGCTAAAATATGCTCTAGTTATACAAATATTTTTCATTTTTATAGTTTACGAAGGCAATAGTATTTGCTGACGGAGGATACCTCCTGGGTGTCCCACCTCTGAATCAGTTCTCAGGGAGCAGACCCTCCCCTTCCCCTTGCTTCCTGCTCCTGGCCCTGCCCTGTCCCGGCAGCCACTTGCTAGTTACCAGAGTGGTAGAATGTCCAGCGGGAAGGGGCAGCAGCGGTCACGCCTGGCCCAGGAGACACGCAAAGCCCGGTCAGGGGGGTTGTGTCAGTTAAAGGTTGGGTGGTGACGAACGTTGAAACCTTCCCCTGGAAAGAGTTTGGGAAGTTGCCTGTGGACTGGAACCACCTCACCGTCCTGTCCCAGGCGCTACCCGTGGAGCTGTGAACTGTGCACCCCCAGGTAACAGTGGCATTTAGTGTCTGATCTGTCTTTAAATTCGCTGAAGTAAAAAAATGTTGGTAGATTGTTACCACAGCCTGTCATTTCACACCTTCCCTGAACTACTTCTCCAGGCATCCACCAGACATTCAAGAACCCATCTGAGTTTCCCTGGGCCATTGCTGGTCCCAGGCACCGTGGCTGCCACCAGCTGGTGTTCTGAGAGCAGAAGAGAACGTCCTGAAGGTTGTGTGTGATGAGACTGGCCCAAGGCCCGTCCTCCTTCCTTCAGGCTGAGCAGCCACTCCCTGGCTCCCTGCACTCACTTGCTAGTTACCAGAGTGGTAGAATGTCCAGCGGGAAGGGGCAGCAACTTCCCCTGGCCACCCTCCTGTGCAAGAAAATCCCATGTGTACTGTTCATGACAGGCAGGCCCCTAGCCCTTCGGGTCCCCCCGCACCAGGCATCCTACCCCCCCTTTCCGGACATGTCTGCTGTTAGAAAATCCTTCTTTATTCTATTCCAAATCTGCCTCTTGGATTAGAGGCAGTTTTGCCCCTTGTAGCAAAACAGAGCAAAGGTTTGTAGGTATGGTATGATTCTACTTTCTAAGTTTGGAAATAGTGCTCATGGACTCTCAGCCCTTTTTCTTCAATGACCCCTTTTTCTCCCTCTCCAGGGTTGATGTTCTCTACTGCCTTCAACCATTCTTTATGTGACATGGCAGCCATTATGGGTAAAAGTGATAGGCACCATTCACTGAGGGCTTACCATGGGCCAGGCACTGTTCTAAGGGCCTCACATGAATCGTCTTCCTTCCTGCTCACAACCACCCTCTGAGGTGGGTTCTCTCATCATTTTACCAATGTGGACACTGGAGAACAGAGGTCAGATCTTACCCAGAGTCACACAAGTGAACTGCAGAGCAGAGCTTTGCACCCAGGCAGTCTGGCTCCAGTGCTCTTAGCTGTGGGGTTATCATATCTCACAGAAAATAAGGCCATGGTGCATTAGACAGGCTGGCCAGACTTTGACTTATTTTGCAAGAAATTATTTAATGAGAGCCTGAGTTGAACCATTTTCTATGAAACATCTGCACAATTTGTTTTGACACAACCAACTGCAGGGCAGAGGGCTTTACACTGCTGTCAGCACATGGATTCATCCTGCCCTGCTGGCCCTGCAGGGGTGGGTTTCGAGCAGGGTGACAAGATGGGTAATTAGTATTTTATTTTCCTGAACATGAAGTCTGATATAGTAGGTTTCTTGTTTAAAGTGCATAGCCACGGCTTTGTGGCCAGAAAGCAGAGGGAGAAAAAGGTGCCTATGTTGGCAGACTGTCCTACCTATCTTTTCAAGTACATAATCCAATATTCAGTCCTATAGCATAGCCCCAAGCATTTATGGGCTGGAGGGATGTGATGCCCACCTGCCCTCCAAAGATGGGATGGTAGGTGCTAAATAAACACTTCCCTGAAATGCATAAATCAGGAAGGTTTCTGAAGGTACAGTAAAGGGCAGTGGCGGAGGCCAGTCTGACCTGGGCTTGAGCACTGGCCTCGTCCCTCATCAGCTGAGTGATTAGATGCCAGTCGCTGGGTCTCGGTTTCCTCTTCTGCAAGAGGGAAATCACACTATGTTTCCACTGGAATGTTTGGAGGGTAAAATAAGCAGAGGCAGCTGGGCCATGAGCTTCAGTGTCTGGCTAAGTGTTCCCCGTACCTGATGCCTCAAGGTTGGTGACCGAGCCCTCATTCCCTGAACAGCCTTCCTGCTTTTGTGGCAGGCGCCCCAGCCCTTAGCTGGGGCTCGGGCTGGGCTCCCCCAGGAGTCTATGGGTAGAGGGCCCAGACTTCACCAAGAGTTGCTCCCTGTGCTTGGGAACCCTTGGGCTCTTCTGGTCCAGGCACTGGCCAAACATTAGCTGAGCCAGAA
Organism: Manis pentadactyla; assembly: GCF_030020395.1. Taxonomy (NCBI): domain Eukaryota; kingdom Metazoa; phylum Chordata; class Mammalia; order Pholidota; family Manidae; genus Manis; species Manis pentadactyla. The sequence goes on from NC_080027.1 coordinate 53,211,163, forward strand.
GGGCTGAGAAGCTGGGACTGAACCATCTTTCTCTTTGTCAGTTGTTTCTAATCCCACTTACTATTTCCTACAGATTAAAGCAGCCAAGTGAGGGACCTGGCCCCCAGAATGTGGGTGCCCTGAGACCTGGAGGGAGAGCAGCTTAAAACAATAGAAAAAGGACTCAATAAAACCCAGTTCTGTCAATAACAAAAATGGGGCTCTGAGCAATGACCTAACCTCCCTGAGATGTAGTGTCTTTACTTGAAAATTGGGGAGGATACTAGAACTAACCGCTAAGACCAATAGGAGATTAGATGAGATCCCTGCATTGGCGTAACCGAAGGCTCCTGGCACAATGTCTAGCAATTAGTAAATAAATAAATATAAATATGAGAATAATTTCCTTTTCCTTCCATGATCTACCCCTCCTCCCTTTCCAGTCTTGACTGCTGGTGACTGGGAAGGGAGTGGCTATATGGCTGCAGTGACTGTCTCAAACTCTTTCTGCCCCTGCTCCCTTTGTAGCAGAGTTGAACCATATGATCTGTTCTGAATGGGTACATAGCACTCCTATGAGACATCCTTGGAGTGAGTGGGGAGATCTGGCTGTCACATGATGAGGGACAGGGCTCTCATGGGGGGCAGCAGGGATGCCACATGTACCCTGTGGAGAATAAAGGATTTATGCAATATCCATGGCAACTTCTTAAAGTTCCGTGGACATTCATGCAAGTGAAGCCCTGCTGGAACTTACCTAAGCCTGGAGTCAGACTCCATTTTACAACATAAACACAAATAAGTTTTGTATGTTTTTAATACCTTTTATACTGAATTTTCCAGAAACACAACTACCAAGTTTAGGGGGCTTACCTGTCTGTTATACATTAGGTACCAGTATCTCATTGTATCTTCTGTTATGTCTCCTAGAGTAGCTGTGCCCAACATATTTGCATATTGACATACATGTTATCTTAACTAATTTTATTTTCTTTCTTCTTTGTATTACAGTTAGGGTGTTATATTTGTTGTTTTCAAATTTTAAGTGTTGGTGGGGTATATTATTTACAAATTTCATTTCAAGAGTAAAAAAGGAATATTAAAAATATTTGTGTTGAATCCTTAAAAGTCAGAGAGGTAGTGTGTGTGTGTGTGTGTGTGTGCATGTGTGTGTTAGCTTATAAATTATGTGGAGAAACCTTCAGGTAGACTTGAAAGAGAAAGAAATGGTTTCATTTCTCTTAGAAATGTCCCTTTCCATAAAGGTATATATATATATGGAAGTCACAATTTTTAACTGCATCCATTGTCAGAGAAATAAGGTGTTTTGATGTTTCCCCTGTTCCTTTTAGAAGATACATAACCTTAAAGAGTCTGAAACAGAGTTTTTATTATCATCCTCTTTCCTCTTTGCCATCTCTGTTTTTTCTACCCTCCCACCTGTACATATATATATATATATATATTTTAATGTCCACATGTAGGTTTTTACAGAGAGGCAGACCAGCCGGGCTTCCTGCTCTTCCCCAAGGTCGTTGCAGTTGTTCTATGGCCGCTGCCTGCACAAATGAATTGTGGGAATTTTGTGAACTACCTATTCATAGTCTTTAGTATTTTTTCCACTGAGATATTTATATTTTTATTGACTTTTAGGTTTTATTTTTGTTTTGTTTAATTCAGAAGGGTAATACACTTTCACCTGTCACGGAAGCTTGGAGTCAAACAGACCTGGGTTTAAACCTGGGTTTGAGTCCCACTCAAGAGCCGAGGCGTTTCAGGCAGCTCACCTGAGCCCTCTGAGGGATGGCTACTTCTTCGAGAACCAAATGAAGCAGCACTGACTGGCACAAAATAAGATCCCCGCATACGGTTTCCGCTGCTGCACTTCTGCACTGTTGTTTTTGTTGTGACTCCTGCACTGAATATTTTCTCAGAAAAAGTGTCTTGAGCTCTACAACTAATGTTTTTTACATCCACAGTCATGTAACACTCATTTGCTGCAACCAAAGCAGAAAAGTGAAACTGAAATCACTTGAAATATTTGTTTGGCTTCTTGCGTAGAAAAGAGGTAGATGAAAGAAAACAAGCTGATTCCATTTTAGTTAATAGAGGAATTCTCGGGGTTACTCCCAGGGCCAGGATACACTCAGATGCACATCCTCCATCTGGAGCATGGCTGGAGGCCTTGAGACACATCACAAGATTAAATCGCCTTCTTCAAACTGCTCGCCAAGTGGACAAGTGCATTTTAGAAAGGTTTATGGTTGTTTGGAGTTAAAGCAGAAAGGATCATCTGGCTAACTGTGAATTAACCAGTTAAACACCCCTGCCAATCCCCCAGCACTCGAGTTGAGTCAGATTCTTGTTACTGGTTTTGGCCCCCATGCACTGTAGGAGGGAGGCAGAGGGGGGAGGACGGCACAAGCTGGCCCTGCCCTTTCTCCTACTTGGGGCAGAGTCTTTGCTTTTCTTTGCTGAGTCACTAGCAAGAAAAGCTTGTACAGAGTCCTGGCTCTGGAGTTGGGCACATATGAGTTCTGTCCCTGTTCCCCACTCCTGGCTGTGTGATCTTGCACAAGTGGCTGCACCTCTCTGAGCCTCAGTGTCATCTTCTACATGATAATGCCTTCATCACTGGCAGAACTAAATGAGCTGTGTACAGGCTAGCACTGTCATGGGCACATTTGACACTCAGAAAGCGGGAGGTTATCACTGTTCCCACAGCTGTGCCGTCTGTGTGGCGGCTTAGACCCCCATGGGTAACTCTCGCTTCATATGCCTCGGCCACCAAGGCTGCCACCCTGTGGGGCGGTTGACAAAAGGCTCCTACCCTCCAGCTGTCACAGAGCATGACTTGATAGCTGGGGGCCTTGTGCGGTTCACAGGCTGGCCCCTCATGTTGGAAACATCAGGAGGTCCCACCTGCTGTTCCTTCAGAGTATACCTGAATCAACAGCTTCTCACCCCCATGGCCACTGAGCTTGTCCACTCCTAAGACCAGGGCTGAGGCATGCCCCTTTCCCACACCATTGTCATCTCCTTACTGGCCTCCCTTGCACCTTACTGCCCCTACCCCCAAGACTCACAGCCCCATTACCACCACTACCACCACACACGTGTGCGCACACAGCTCGCTCCCCTCCCCACACACGGTTCCCCCACAGGCCTCCCCAGTCTCTTCTCAACACTGACGCCAGGCTTAAAACCCAGATGGGATCACATCACTGCCCATTTCACTGCGACCAAAGCCAAGGCCCTCACAGGGCTTGCCGAGCACCCTGTGGCCTCCCCTCCACAGGCCCTCTCACCTTCTCAGCTCCCCCGAGCCCCTCGCTGTGGCTCTTCCTGGCCTGGAACTCTCTCACCTCCTTGCCTTGTGATTGCCTTTGTCTCCAGCGCTCCTCTCCCAGTCTCTGACTTCTCCCCAGCTCTCCCCACCTCCCAGCAGGACTCACTCACTTATGTCCTGTGCTTGCCTTCCTCGCCAGAACGGATACGCACTGAGGGCCAGGATCTTTGTCCCCTCACCCCCAGCCCCACCTGGCACTTGGATGCTGTCAGTGAATATTTGTTGAAAGATTAATGAATGATTGTGGCCACACTAACAGTGTCTTTATTATTATAAAATTGTCCTGAATTGAAATTTGACTGCCACATTTAATTTGTGGTGGGGATTTTCTAAATTACCAACTCTTTCAGCATAAAAATTACCTGGCATATATGGGTGCTCAGTAAATTGTGTTGGATGGATTACTTCTGGACTCTAGGCCATGGTAGACATCTGAAGCCTCCTTTCCCATCAGCCAAAACCTGTGGTATGTGGTACATAAAGGGGACTCCCTGTGCTGTGTCTGCCTCCCTGTGCCCCCACACCTCTTGGCTGGGGGTCACTGTTTCATCCCAGGGTCGCTGGGGCAGCCTGGCTCTGCACAGCACCTGTCGGCCTGCTGGCTGCCCCTCTGTGGTCTCCATCTCTGTAGGAAAATCCTTGTCTTTGCTCTGCCATCTCATTGTCCTGAGAAGCACCAAAGTTCCATTATTATCACCCATTGACTTAACTTTCTCACGATCCTATTCCCAGCTTTCTGTGGGAGGAGTCATTTCTCTGTATTTTAGTTTCATTGGCTGTAAAATGAAGGGGGCACTCACCTTTCAAACTGCTGAGTCCTGGTGGTTCCTGCTGCCAGATGCCACCCTTTGGGATGTTGTCCATCCATCCCAGGTGCCCTCGTCCCCTCCCTCCCGGCCCCCAGAGCTCGCCGTCCTGGGGCTCCTCCGCCTGGCGCTGCAGCCCCGCTGCGCTTCCCCTCCGCCTCGCCTCCCCGGAGTCCCGGTGTGAGCTTGCTGCCTTTGACATCAGCGCCTAACGTGCCACAGCCTCTGCCTCTCCTTTTCTCAGCAGCACGAGGTCATCCACGTCAGCAACCACAGTTAATCGGACAAGCGCTCTAAGGGCTTTCCACGTATTGCTGCCGTCAGCTTGCGGGGAGGAATCCTCCTCCTTTTACAGCTGAGGAAACGGCAGCTGCCAGAGGCCATGCCCGGGACACGAGGCGAGGAGGCGGCAGAGCTGGCATCTGAACCCAGGGTGTGTGGCTCCAGAGGCCCTGTGCTGACCACCGCCCTGCCCGACTGCTCTTCACATTGTCCTCCTGCCCTTCCCCCGTACCCTGCCATTCAGGAAACCTGGCTCTGCCTGTTCCTGCTTGGGGGATGCTGGGCAGGTGGTGGGCCAGGTCCGCTGGCTCTGCATAGACACCCGCTTGGCCTCACCCTGGAGACTCTGCTGCTCGGTGCCACTCGCCACGCACCCCTGCCCGGCCTGTCCTCAGACCCCATCCGACTTTGCAGTTGACCTTGCTCTCGGCCATGGTGAAAAAGTGAGGGCCGCTCCATGTACGATCCTTCAATATCCTCTTCTCCACTGCTTAACATCCATTCCATCTGCAGTCCTCTCAGCCCAGATTCTCAAGGAAGGCATATCCCGTTTCCCCTCTGAGTCTCAGGCTTCCTGGGCCGACCCCCTGCTGCCTGTCCTGGCCTGCCCCCACCCACAGCCCTAACCAGAAACTCAAAGCACCTTTCAGGCCACCCCATCTTTGATTCTGCCCTCCCTCATACCAGCATCTTTCCCTTTACCACCAAATAACAGCAGTGCATCCTTTTGTTTCCTTTAGAACAAGATGCAGATGTTTTCCAGAACTTTCTTCAACTTCAGGCAGTAAGTTTTTTGGTGAAAAGAGTGTCCTTCCCCTGAATCTTCAGGGCCAGTCTCTATTCTCTTACTCAGTAGCATTAAAAAAAAAGAAGAGATGAAAACAGGAGCCACATTGATCTGTCTTTGGTGAATGTGAATGACTCATTGATTCTTCTTGGTACAGGGAAAGGGGGGCCCTTGTCCACACCATCTTTGAATGCAGAGGCATCTAGAGGCTGAGGGTCAGGAGGAGAGTTTTGCCCTCCAGGAGGCTGCCTCCCAGAGCTGACAGAGCAGAGCAGCCAGGATGGGGCTGATACAGAGCCCCCCCCACCCCAACACAGGGCATCTCCTCTGTGCCAGGCTCTGGGCTGCAGAGGAGAGCGAGGCCTGGGCTCTGCTTGCAGACAGGCAGCACCTGTGAGCTCTCTTGGAAGCCTCAGCTTCCACTGTAATCCTCTGGGCAATGCAGAGAAACCCTGAATCTCAGCTGGAAGGAAAGCCCTTGGAGCAAAGTCCGGGCAATTCTGAATGCATGTGGGTTCTGCAAGCAGAATGTGGGTGCTGAGAGGCAGAGGTCACACAATGGGCAGAGGAGGTGGCCAGAGACCATGCATGGGAAAAAGTGAGGCAGGGACCTCAGACCTGTGGCTGCTTTCAGAGGAGCCAAGAGACTATAAAACCATACCAAGCACCTTCAGCAGGAAACTGGCAGCATCGGAGGAAGCAGGATCACAAGGAGGGGTTCCTGAATGGTTCTGCAGATCAAGTGTGTCTCACCAGAACTTAGTCTTTTACATGCTAGATGAAGAACGGTGTGTGGATGAGCTCATGTGGGGAACTGGAGACTCTGCTGCTCCTGGACCTTCACACTCCACAGGGCCATGTTGAAGGTTCTGAGAAGCCTTGCAGAAGGGAAACTAACTTTTCAACCAGCAGTCCCCATACTTCTTTAGTCATTGATTTTTTTCCATGTGCAGCACCATTAAAGTCCCACGAATCAGTGTTCCATGACAGACCTTTGGGAATGTGCTGGTTGGAAGAATTTTTAAATCCCTGTGTGCTCTGGCATGTGCCCATTTCTTATTTGTGTGGAGGCTATGCCATGTTGAGCAGAGACTAAGGGCTTTAGATGGGACCCACCTGGGTTTAAATCTACCTCCCCAAAGTCACTGACCTTGGTCAAGGTACTTAACCTCTCTGAAACTTAGTTTCCTCATCTGAACCAGGGGAGAGAGAACATTAGCTATTTTATAGAACTGTTATGATGGTTCGATGAGAAGACAAATAGTTAACATTATAGAGGGTTTAGTACATGCCAGGCACCATGCTAAACACTTTGTATTATCTCTTTTAATCTCCACCACAGCTCTGAGGTCAGTAATGTTATCACCAGCATCTCACAGGTCAGGAGACTGTAACCCACAGAGTTAAGTGCTGTGCCTGTAGTGAAACTGAAATTGGTACTCCAGGCACCATGTATTAACATGGTGAAGTCAGGATTTGAAGCCCAGCCATCATCTCCCAGTGGAGAGCATGCTCTTGACCACTGTCATAAAGGCTGTGGTGCATAAAAGCACTAAGTACTATCAGTCCCCTTTTCAGGGGGTTCGTGGATGTTTACAGGGGTGTTTGCCATTCCTGAGACTCCAGGTCATTCTGCAGTCTTTTTTACCCAACCTATTGAAGGAGTGTTCTGGATGTGCTTGTCTACTCAGTTGCTCTAGTTATAATGCTTCTGTTTGCTCTGCCTCCATATCCTGGTCCACCTCCGTTTGGGCAGCCGCTCAGCTGGTCAGCTGGGATTGGACCACTTTCACAGTGATACCATCAGTGGCCTGTACATCCCTCTCCAGGCCCAGGAGTCTTCCCAGAAAGCCCTGTGGGGCCCTGGCTTGTTCCTCAGCTTGTCTTCCTCCCTATACCTCAGTGATAGACTTGGCAAAGGTCTCGGAAGGCATCCCTCTTATCATTCATGGAGTGCCTTGAGTGGGTTGTGACTGTTTTGTGACTCTTACTAAGATCTCTGAATCCCTCTAACAGCCCTCAGTGGGCTCCCAGGACTGAAATTCTGTAGACCTCCTTCACATCCACGTTATTGGAGAATTTTTTTCCACAAAGACTGGCCTTGTTTTGATTCACAAAATACCCCAGGACTCAGAAATCCTGCCCTTTGTGAGACCCTCTCAGCTAGGCGTCCAAACCCTGTAGTTCAAATGCAATCTCCTTGATTTATGTTTGATTTCAGGACTCCTAAGCTCAACAGCTACCAGCAGGACTAGGTACACAGGTGCCACTGGGTAAACAGAGCTGTCCCCCAGGCCTCTGGCTGCCACTACAAATACACTCCCTTGTGCTCAAGACGTACTTCCAGCCATCCAGTCCACCAGGCAAATACCTGTGACACCTGATTCAAGTCCTACCTCCTCCCTGGACCTTTCTCCTTCCCTTACCCCCAACACATCTGCCAATAAGCTAATTTTTTTCTCCCCTGTTCTGCTCCTGTACCTTACATATGCCCCACAGCTAGAAAAAAAGGTACTCCTTCCTCAAGACACTTGACTGCCACCTGCCGGAGATTCCTGGTACTGGCTCCACAGATCTCTGCCACTTAGAAAGGAGAAGGCACATCCTGGAGTTGTGCCGTGCACTGCTCACACCGCTGGAAGCACAGCACTGTCTATTATAGTCAGTGTGCCATCACGTCTTTATTTAAACTGTCTCTCTAACTAGATTGAGGGAATCTTGAACACAAGGACTGCTGGTTCCTCCCTGTGTCCCCAGTGCCCTGGCTTCTGCTAGGGGCTAGAGAATGCTTGCTAAATGATTCTGGTGCAAACACCTGTCACCTTAGTCTCAAGGCACCTGGTCTCACTGGGTGAACATTCTCCAAATCCATCTGATGCGAAGCAAGGCAACCAAATCTCTCACAACTGTCAGAGTGACCATGGAGGGCCAAGGGGCACTTGCAGAGGGCAGGGCCCCGTTAGCCTCTCACCTCTGCTTAAAGGCCACCACCACCAGAACAGATGGAGCACCCCCACATTCCTTCCATCTGTTAACCTTGGGACAGGCCCCAGCAGCATGTGGGGTGAATGGGCAGGGGAGGGAAGGTGCTTCCCGAGCACTGCTTGCTGGTGGCCAGCTCCTTGCAGGCTGTGGAGATGCTAAGGTGGCCACACAGGGGTCATTCTGGGGAGTGGGGAGTCTTGCGGGAGTAGATCGGGAAGTGGACAGCTACTGGACAGGGTGGTCAAGGATGCAGACTCACTGTCCTCCACATCTCTCTCAGCCATGCCCTTTTACTAAGTCACACCATTGAGAGCCACTACCCCAGTGACATCCTGGGGCCTCACAAAGTGGTCTTAACAGAATGCCATCCAGCTGTCACTTCTGGGGGTTGGGGCAAGAGGAGGGACAGGGTTTCATGGGGGTCCCATTTCAAAAAGGGGAAGCCTTCTGTTCTCACTCAGAGCTTGTTTCCCTGGCGCCATTCGGCACAGCGTTGCTCAGGTCCCACAGAGAGAACCTCCTGGTCACACCCCTCCATGCTCAGTCTGTCTGGATGGACTGACTGATATACCTCCCAGCCTGGGTGAGGGCTGAGCACTTCCCTCTCTGCCCTGGCTGCCAGGAAGCCCCGGGACAACTTGTGGGCTCTGTGTCTGCAGCTTTTCTGAACCATGAGTTGCTTCTTATCATTTCCTTGCATTCCTTCCCCAGGATGGATCATCTTCTGGGATTTTGTGTTTTAGTTTGTGGGGGTGGTTTTGGAGGCAGGGCGGGCAGCAGTGTGGTAGTTAGAAAGAACCACAGGGAGCCAGACACAGCTGGGTCATCTTAAGCTACATGCCCCACGTGCTAGCTATGCCAGCTTAAGCACAGTAACTTTGCCCTTCGGTCCTGACTTCCTTACCCAGAAAATTGGGATGATGGTCACAATGAACAGACAGGCTTATGTGAAGACTGGACCAGTCTGGTGTGAATGCCACTGTCCCCGTCTCTCCTCCCAGATCCTGGTCTGTGTTTCCTTCTTCCTGCCTGTGTCAGTCAGCTTAGCATGAGTGACAGAGTGGCAAGAATCAGGTGACCAGCTGCCCTGGTTTGGCTGGGACAAAGGGGTTTCCCAGGATGTAGAGCTTTTAGTGCTAAAATGGGAAAGTCTGAGGCAAACAAAAGAGTTGGTGACCCTAGTAATAAACAGCCTCAAGCTCTCAGTGGCTTACAGTAGCAAAGATTTGTTTCTCCCTCATGCTGCTATCCACCCAGGGCCTTGGCTAGAGGAGCTTCTAGCCTGGGAATTGCTGGTCTCGGCACAGAGGAACACATGGTAAAGGTTCTGTTCAAAGTCGTGACTGTCCTTTCCACTCACATTCATCAGTGAAGGCGAGTTGCATGGCTGGGCCTGGCACGGGGCAGCCTGCAGACCGTCCGCACAGGGAGAGGCAGCGAAGGATCTGAACCTGAGTGCAGTGCTCCCCTTCCTCTTCTTGTGGCACGCTGGGGCAGGGAAGAGGGGAGGGAGAGATACCTGGTCTGCTTTCAGCAGCAGAGGAGGAGGGCTGGGCTGGAGAGTGAGCAAGCCTGTGGTGGAGGCCTGGTGTTTCCTGCTGGGGAGCTTGGGGATTCACCTGGAAGGCTTGGGGCAGAGCAGTGAAGCCATTGAAGTGTTTTAAGCAGTGGGGTGTCCTGTCTCTGACCACAGTGAGGAGGTGGTAAGGCTGGAGAGGAGAGCAGCTGGTATGGAGGAAGGGGCTGGACCCGTTCCGCAGAGGGCTGTTGGGGGGCTCTGGAGTGTGCGAAGGAGTGAGGGGAGGATGTCAGGCTGGATCCTGGGTCACCAATTTGGGGGCTGGGTGAATAGTGTGGGGACCTGCATGAGGGACTCAGATTTAGACGCTGCACAGATGGTAAGTGTCCCTCCCAGGCCTGCCCTGGGGACTTGGTACTCATTTGCCGCTGCTGTACCAGTTGAGGCTTTAGGGACTGGAAGTTCAAAGTTCCTGGTCTCGTTGTTTGCACATGTCCAGACTGGGTTACCAGAGTCAGACAGGAAAGGTCTGTGCATCAGATTGCACAGGAGAATAAATTGGGAGGACCAAATCTGGCCTACTTCTGGATATTCATTTGAAGACCTTCATGATCAAGGCAAAGATAATCCAAAGACTGCAAGAATTAGCCAGCAGAGTGTGAAACCCCAGAATTTGACTCCAGGAAGGTCCAGAAAGCCCCATTTAAAATCTGAGTTTGCCATCTCCAGGCAGAGCACGGAGAGCGGAGGAGGGTGGGGGGGGGACCCCCTCTGTTCCAGAAGAGCAGTCCGTCCCAGCTGCAGGGGCCAGGGCGCAGTGGAGACCTCTGCCCTGCTGTGGCAGGTGGGCCGCTGCCACTTTAACGTGTGTGCCTTTTCAGAAGCGATTTCTCCCTGAGCTTCATGTGTGCCCAGACTCTGAACCTGAGGTTTGCGGACCTTTTCCTTAAACTTTGTACCTTGTTCCCAGCAGCTTTAGGTGTTGGCCCAGTGGAGTTTGTTTTTGGGTCTCTGAGCACTTGTTTTCTGTTGTATCTGTTGTGTCTGTTCAGGTAACGAGCCTCACCTGAGAGCGGTGAGCAATTGCGTTAGCTGAGGGTGGCTTCTGGAGCTCCGCGGCTCTCCGGATATGAGACTCGGCTGCTTTTTTCACCTCACTCTGCCCCGTTCTCCTCATTGGTTAAATGAAGAAAACGGTAGTACCTACCTCACAGTTACTTCCAGGCTTAAGTGAGTCAGTCTACATAATGCAGTAAGAGCAGGGCCTGGCGCAAAGTACACACTCAAGCAGTGTTCACTACTCTTACTGCCTGACCCAGTGGGAGAAATGAAAAATATAATTATCTGCTTTCTCCTAGGGCCGTGGCCAAGCATTCCTGTTTAGTAATTTAAAAAGCTTTGTTTTTCACAGAAATGATCACCTGCCAGATTCCACTACGTGTTTGCAGTTTAGTTTAACAGGCAGCTGAAGGATGGGATAGTGAGCTGTCCAAATTAATGCTCTAATTAGGAGTGAAGAGCTAGCACCCCCATCTCCCTTAGCTAATACGGGATTTTTAAATATACTTACCCTAAAGTGATGTGTCTGGGTTTCTTTTCCTGTGGGCCTCACTGCAGGTTTCTGGAAGAAGTTGACTGCCTGCAAGGGAGCTACAAAACATGAAAATCGCTTTGAGGTGACCGACACGTCCAGTAGCCCCTTGCTCCTCCCACAGTGGATCTGAGGTTTAAGAGCTAGAGCTTCAGGTAATAAATCAATTCCATTCCCCTCCCCTGCCAACTGCTCTCATTGGCCTCTTCCACGGTACGTCTTCTTCAGGAAGTGTGATTTCTTCCAGGAGCCCTGAAACTTGGACTATTCTACCTTAATGCAAATTGTCTGGCTGCTCAGGAAAAGGAGGGAATGGGGACTGGAGGTGGCACCTCATGCCTGACATGCAGCCCAAAGGGCCACAGACCCTGAGGGTAGGGCTCTATACTCATTTCTGACCTACTTCTCTTAATGTCATTAATAAAACAATAGCTACCACCTTCAAGGCCTATAATGTAATTAAATGGCTATAAAATGCTTCTCAAAGGATAAAATCAGAATAGCAAGGAAATCCTGAAAGCTAAGCAATAAGAGGGAAAGGATTTGTTCTATCGGGTGTTAAAGTGTATTATAAAGCCACAATAAGAAAGAGTGTGGCACTGGAATGGAAATAACTAGATCGAAGGGACAGAACAGAATGTCCAAAAGTAGACAATACATCACCATGGCATTTCAGATGACTGGTGACAGGATGTATGGTCTAGTAAATGTTTTTGGGACAGTTGTCTATCCATTGGAGGGAAAGAAGAAATTCCCAACTTTAGGTAATGAACCAAAAATAACTTCCAAATAGATTAAATTTCATAAATAAGACACTTATAAAAATATCAGTAAAGAGATGACTATCTTTATTTGGGTTGAGAAAATGCTTTTTAAAACATGTCAGTTTTAGTAGTGCATACAAATATCATAAGCAAAAGGCACAAGGAGGGGGAGTATTTGCAACATCTATGATTAACAAAGAGTTAATATTCCTAACATACAAGTTTATTCATTCATTCATTCAACATCTATTTGACTACTTAGGTGCTAGAAAGTTCTAGGCACTAAGGGTACAAGCAATAAACCAAACAAAATCCCTGCTCCTCTGATGCTGAGTCTGATGGGGAGGACAGCCGGAAGCTAGAGAAAGAGGCTGGTCAGTGCTGGCCAGATTTTGGTAAGAGCTATAGAAAAAAATTTAGTGGGGTAGGAATGCTTAGGGAGGTTGAAGGGGCAGCTGTATTCTATGGCTATTCAGGGAGGCTTCATTGATGAGAGGACCTTGGAGCAGAAATATAAAGGCAAAAGAAATATAAAGGAAAAAAACACAAATGAATTTTTTATTTTTTATTTTTTATTTTGAATGTTGAGCTGATAGGATTGCTGATGGGTTGGGCGCAGGCTGTGAAAAGAAGGAGTCGGGCTGACTTCCAGGAACAAAGCACCACTTAGCGAGTGTGACTACGAGACTTGGCGTGGGGGGACCAAGGCTTTGGTCAAGGGGGTTGCAGTTTGAGGGCTCTGTTGTATACGCAAAGGGAGATGTCAGGGAGATGTTGGCTATACAAGTTTGGAATTCGGGGAGAGGTCCAGCTAGAGATGAAAGTCTGGGAGTCGTCAGAGCATGGATAGTATTTGAAGCAGTGAAACTAGACAGGGAGTTTGTGTAAGGAGGGAGTATAAGCAGAGAGGAGGTCCTAGGACATCCATGGGACTTTCAGTTAGAGGGGAGAGAGATGAGGAGGAACCAGCAAAAGAGACCAGAAAGGAGTGGCCAGCCACTGAAGCAGGGGGAGACCCGTGAGACGGCGGCATCCCCGGGCCTGGAGACCAGGAGGGGGACCAGCTCTCTCAGGGGCTGCCGGCAGGGCAGGGAGCAGAGAAGGGAGAACCAGCCATTGGATTTAGTGACAGGGAGGTCACTGGTGACCCAGCAGGGACTGTCCTACTGCAATGATGGGAACAAAAGCCTGAGTTGAGTTGGTTATTGGCAGTAAGAAGAAAGAAATTGGAAACAGGGAAATGGGGGGAGGGAGGGGTAACTGAAAGGGGAATGTAGTTCAAAGGTTTTCCTTTTTTTCCCCTCTTGTGAGAGCTGTGGCGGCAGGTTTTTACCTGATGGGAGTCTTCCGGTGGAGGGGGAGGTGCCTGATGCAGGATTGCGGGCAGGGAGGGTGCCTACTGAGGCGGCAGTCCTGGGTGGCGAGAGGATGGGATCGGCACCCATCAGGCCCCCTCACCCACAGCATCTGGGAGGCCGGTAACCATGGCCTCTTTTCTCAGTGAAGTAGAAGTGGGACCGGCTGAGAGTGTGGATTGTGGACATGTTGGAGGTTGGAGGAGAAAAGAGAACGTATGACCCCCAGTAGCAGAGTGGGAGGAGAAATGGCTCAGAGGAGTCAGAGCCACCGGCAGCCTTGGGCTACAGAGGGGAGGGGGAACTGCAAGTGAGGGCAGCTGGCCTCCCCAGGTTCAGGTGCCCAGGTGAACATGAGTTAGGGGGCCCAGGGGCAGTTCTAAAGACAGTGTTGTGGAAAACAGAACAAGAAGGCACAAAGGAAAACAGAAATGCCTATAGAGCTGGGAGCACCAGGCATAATAATTTAAAACAGGGAGGTTTTGCTTTTCCCTTCAGATTGAAAGAGCTGTTGTTGGGGAATTAATTATTGGCTCTTTCCTGGAGCACAGTGTTTCAGTATGTACCGAAATGTACAATGTGTGTCCCCTTTTGACCTTCAGTCCTACTTTTAGAAACTTATGAGAGATAAAAGCTCAAATACACAGAGTTATATGCAGAAAGATGTTCACTCTAACAATGGTTGTGAAAGTAGAAAATTGGCACACACCTAACCAGGAGGGCCTGGTTCACGAACCTGTGGACATAGAAGTGATAGCAAGAGCTCACACTCACCTCTTGCTTTGCAGATGAGGAAACTTGGGCCCAGAGAGAGGGAGTGACAGCCCCAGTCACACAGTGTGGAGCGTGGACCCGACTGTGGGCAGTACACGGTCCTCTTTGGCTTGGCGTTGGAGGCCCTTGCCAGGTACTTGTCAGCCTCGTTGGGCTGACTTGCTTCTGCTTTTGAAATGTGAATTCTCAAAATGTCTAGCCAGTTTGCCTACAATGTCTTCAGCTCATGTGCAAGGTTTTCCTTGCAGGGGATGCCGGGTACAGGACAGACTCTGCCTGGGTGGGTGATAGAGAGGGACCCTACTTTCTTGACTCCCAAGTGAGACTTAGTTTGAGAAGGGATTTTCTGCCTTCCTACAAATTTTACAAAAGTTGTAACAAAAATACAAAGATTACAAGTAAGTCATATTTATTTCATTAATCAGATGTATTGATTAGAAGAAGAGAAATTTAAGCCTGTCAGAACATCTGGGACAGCTGGTCCCCTCACTGGGAGGAGCATGGGGCTGGGACTCCTAGAGCCCCAGGGGGGTTCTGGCTTGGCTCACCCACACTCTAGCCTGGGGGCCGAGCAGAAGCCACTCAGTCTCTCTGAGCCTTGTGTCTTCATCAGATAAGCAAGCAAGTGAGCGGAAATCACATATACTAAAGCTATGATGCTCCTGTTTGACCTTGTCCCTGTTCGAGTTGGCTGGGTGAGAGATGTGGGAGCATAGTAAATGAGTACCCTGTCCCTCCACAGCACCCCAGCCTCCACCACCTTAGGAGAGAGGTAGAAATAAACACGCCTCTGTGCCTCCTTGTACTGATTCCAGACCTCCAATGGCGGACCAGAGAATGGACATTTCCTCAACAATCAGTGATTTCATGTCGCCGGGCACCACCGACCTCCTGTCCAGTCCCCTGGGCACCAGTGGCATGGATTGCAACCGCAAACGGAAGGGCAGCTCTACCGACTACCAGTAAGGCCTGTAGGGGTCACCTGCCTCTGCTTGAACTTGGTGTCAGTCCCTGGGCATGAACACTGAGGGGCCCTCTCCTGTTTCTCCTGGACGAAGGGATGGGAGTGAATGCTCCGGCTCTAGGGGGCTGCGCTTACCATCTCCCTGCCTCGCAAGCGGGAGGGAACCTCCAGCACTGCTAAGGCACTCACTTTTCCCCTCTTGCCCCTAAACTATCCCACGTCAAGGGAAGAAGAAAAGCCTTAAAGCCCAGTTCTGCCTTTTACCCCTTTCTTTGTCTTCCTTTGGTCCTTGCGGCAAGATGGGTAAGTCTGTGGATGTAGTCTCAGTGGAGCAAAGAGCTTTGCCTGGGGGCCTCTCTCGGAGGAAGAGAGCAGTTGCTTCGTTATGTTGGTGGAATGAACAGTAGAGGTCTCTGAAAGCAAAGAGGAACATTGATATTGGCCTTAAACATTATTTAAATTAGTGTGTACCTGGTATATTACATAGTACCTTCGTTTCTTTTTAAACTTGATGACTTCTCTTTTGAGTAAGTAAATGTTCACACTTAGTCAGCTCATCTATGTCTGCATGCACACCTAGGGAATGAGGCTGTGTAGAACATTCAAAGGTACGTTTGGTTTTGTGGAGGCAACTGTGTGGAATCTTATCCAAACGTCCATTTAAGAGTGAGAAGTGAAGATGTTTCTTTTGTTCAGTGAGGGAGCATCTCCAAGGAGGTGCCCCACCCAGCAGATGTCCTTTCTGCCAAAGGTCACAGGTGAGACTTGGGGAGCACAGTGGCTGGAGGTCAGGTGCCCCCTAGAAGACACTATGATCGCTGTGTAGGTTATCTCAGAGGATTAAGAGAGCCAGTGCCCTGGGGACGGAGAATAGGTGTGAGGACAGGGAGGGTGTTCTTCCACAGCAATAGCTCCCCAGCAGGGATCCAGGGGCTGTTTCCCATGGATCCTGTATTTCCAGCAAGTGCTAATGGAGCCACTGACATATTCTAAGACCTCTGCTGTCTAGAGCTATGGTTTCCAACCTTGTCACCACACAAGACTTTCAGGTTTGCCTCATGGATCCCAGTTTGTCAATCTTCTGTAATTCGTGGAGACCTTGTTAATTAAGCAGCGATAATCCCTTTCCCTATCATTTGAATGTATTTAGAGTCATATTTGTTAGGTGGAACTTCCCTTCATCTGAAGTGATGACCTTGACCTCAGAGGGCAGATACAAAGCAATAGGGGAGTCATATTCTGCATGATTTCCTCTCTACTTTAGGACTAGCTAGAGAAACTCTTTGCCTGTGAGGAAATCAAGGGTGCCTGGCTGGGAACTGCCGTTCTAGAATTTCCATGATACAACAGTGCTGCTGAGAAAGCTGTTTGTGCCCTTGGGATGACATTGTTTGAAGAGCCATAATCCCTGCTTTCTAATGGGATACAGGAGAACTGAGAAAGGCCCAGGTGGCAGAGACCTCCTGATAAATTTAGGGGCTGGAGAACGGTGCACACTGACTCCAGGGAGATTGGAATCCCTCCCTCTGAGCATTACAGGCTAGTTTCTACTGGACCACAGGGGCTGTGAAAGCTAAAGTTCTGGGCTCTGTGAAAATGAGGCAGATCCCTGCTGTGACCCCAGGATCCTCAGCCCCCCTCCGCTCCTCTATCCCAGTTTCTCAGGCCTGGGGGTCTCCCACCTGGCTGAGAACCAGAACATGGGAGGCAGTGCCTTGGGAAAGCTGCCTAAGGCCTCTGCCTTTTGGTTCTTCTTTGCAAGAACAAAGCCTCTCCCTCCTCACCCCCTCCTGCTAAAGACATATGTGCACACACACATACCTGATGCCTGAAGTGTTCTGCAGGTGGATAGGCCCTGCTCGTGCCAAGTGAGGGAGGCAATGAGATGTTAGTTATTTGGATACTTCGGTTAACCAGGGCCTCCAGAAATGCTATGTGTTCTCGATTTTCAAACAAAATGTGGTTAAAATATATGGTAACACACAAACTCAATTGAGACTATACAAAACTTTGCATCATCTGGAAAACCAGGCCTAGTTTTATAGTAGGTTCAAGTTATGCTTGTTTGACTAATACATCAGTAACCAATACTATGGTTATTTGAGCTTTCTGTTTGGTTTCTGGATAACTGAGAGCCTCTGCATTACGTTAAGAAGCTATTCTGTATGCCCTTCTTAACAGTCACATTCTCTCTTGTTTTTTCAGAGAAAGCATGGACACAGACAAAGATGACCCTCATGGAAGGTACCAAAAAACTAGTCATTTGAGCTTCTGTGTCCTTACGGCCATTTTCTTTGCCTAATTACACGCTGGTACTTGAGGGAGGTTCCACCCTTGTCCGCAATGGGGATAAGCAAGGAGGCCGTGAACCTGGCTCAGGATTGTCCCCCCAGCTCCCAGTGTGGCTCACACTAACGGCTCTTGTGTGTCATAGTTGACAGGGTTTAAATGGGGAAATTAAATGGGAAAGAAAATAAATGTATAACTTTGCAATTAATCTCCAGGACATTGTGTTTTTATCTTTTTCTTTTTTCCCCCCAGGTTAGAATACACAGAGCACCAAGGAAGGATTAAAAATGCAAGGTAAGCTTGGACACTCATTCTGCCTCCAAACTGTCCTGTTTCTGGTTCAGCTGAGTTTAGGTTCAGGTTCAGCCTGCTTAGAGTTCTGTGTCTGGAAGAGGCTCTGTGAGTGTGGTCCCTGTCTAACAGTCATTTCACCACCACCACATCCTAAGGAAAGGGAAGGGGGTGCCTTAGCCTGATGTGGCTTTCTACCCCGAGCTCTCTCAGACCAGCTGGCTTTCAGCTTTACGCTAACTGCATTTAACCTGAAGGGAACTTTGGAAGTAATAGAAAGCAAATCAAGGCTACAGTTTTTTCCCAGTTGTTAGCAGCTTACCCTCCCCTGACTCACGGGCCCTGCATAGGAGACCTGGCTTGGTGATTCCTTCTTGGGCTGTGCCCGGCCTCTTAGAGGGACCTTTACTGGAGTGCAGGTTGCAGCTGAAGCCTGGACGTGGAGAATGCCCTGCTGCCTTGAGCAGATTCTCTAAATTGGTCCTTCCTGCCTCCAGCCACACTCTCACTACCACGTGAGTCCTCTGCCCTCCTGACCTTAGTTCCAAAGCCACCCAAGGCTGTATTATGACAGAACTGGGGGCTGCAAAATTAGGCTGATCCAAGACTTTTCTAGCTTTTCTCTTGCAGAGAGGCCTGGTGGGAGGTCCTATTGCTCTGTTGTTACAGCAGTGGCAGCAAATTACATTTCCACTGTTGATGCCCCTCCTGAGGGGGACAGTCACAAAATAGCAGGTGCAAACCAGTCAGGGAGAGAGTGTGTGCTAGTAGAAGTGTCAGCCTGCCTCGGCAGGCAGCAGCTCCTAGGAGGGAGGAGTGTGACATTCTTCAGAGGAAGCTCTTGGGGACAGATATAGCATCTGCTGTATCTAGGTGGAGTCATGGTTGATCCAAGGATGGCAGCATTTGTTACCTGGTGATTCAGTGAGTGAGTCTCTGACAGGCCACACAGCAGACTTCTCACAAAGCTCAGAGACAGCTCACTGGGGACCACAGGCTCCTCACTGCTGGCTGTTCTAGATGCTTTGCTCTTTGAAACCTCCACCTCCCTTCTCTTTCCTTCCACCCCCATCTTAAAATCCAAAGTGACAGAGGCTGAGAAGAAATGAGAAATGAATAAAGTTTGCTCTGAGAAGACAAATTTTATAACATTTCTCCTTAGTTCTAAGTATGAGGTAAGCATAAAAAAATGAATTCTGACCTGGAAGTAAAGCCACCTTTATGGTGACTTTAGTAGAAAAGTCTAGTTTGAAACATTCTGAAAATGCTAAATTTGCCTTGTCAAATGAATATTGAAAGCAGTTATGACTTATTTTTGTCATTGTTTCCTTTATGTTTGGTTACACTTTATGTAAATCATTTTTCATATTGTTGTTCAGGGAAGCTCACAGTCAGATTGAAAAGAGGCGTCGGGATAAAATGAACAGTTTTATTGATGAATTGGCTTCTTTGGTACCAACATGTAATGCGATGTCCAGGAAATTAGATAAACTTACTGTGCTAAGGATGGCTGTTCAGCACATGAAAACGTTACGAGGTGAGACCCTGGGCTTCATTGTCTTTTTGCCCTTGCCCACAAATGTTCCCACCCTTGCCTAGAATGTTCCTGAGTCCCTAAGGTAAATGTTAATACTTGCACATATGTAGCCTTGAAAATATGCCCATAACTTTCAGTAATAGACATGATGCCAAATGAAGTGATTATTTGACGTACGTGAGTGTCATGATGTGATTTTGCAGTTCTGCACCCCCAGAGGTTAGCAGCTATGTTCCCTACATATATCTGTATGTGTATGTAATCAGGCTACATGCATATCAGAGGGGACACAGCTGATCTCCCATCTTGCATATGTGTGTACCTGGCCCCCACCATACAGTGATAAGCATCAGAAATAGAGGTGCACTTCATGATACAGAAAAGTCAGTTTTTGTTTTTAAGAGGAAAATTCAACATGGCTCCTTTGAAGAGTGAGTCACTGGTTGATGAGTCTTGCTGTGTTTCATTGTCAGGAGTGAACACTGATGATATTTTCATCTTTCTGGAATTTTCCCAAACCCGATAGACTCTCTGTGAGGGAGGCAGTATTTTCCTCCTTCTCTGAGTTTGGGGAGGATGGGAAAACAGAGGCAGAGACATGGAAGTGACGTATCCAAACCACAGAAGAAATCTGAAACCGGCATTTTAGTAAACGCCATTTCTGGCATTTTCCATAGCTAGTCTGGGACTATTTGAGGAAATTGGAAAGTGGGCGCTCAGTCAGATCTCTGACCTGCATGGTAAGAGAATTGCATCTCTATATTTTCACAAAGCTACCAGAAGGAAGTAGTTGGTTTTGGCTGACTTTTGATCATTATTCAAAAATGTAAATGGTATATCCTGTGCTTAGAGAATGGCAGTTAAAGATGTTAGGGATTAAATTGTAGAAGCTAGTTTGTATTAAATTGGAACAAAGAGAGTGGCAAATCTTGAGTTATCATAAAAAGCAGGGATGTGGGTCAGTAATATATGCCTTGTTAGTTAATATGAAAGTCAAACACATTCTGTTTACCTCCTTCACCATGATACTCTGAATTGTTTTTTATTTTATTTCTTCATTATCCTACTAACCATTCTGCAGATCCAAGTCACGTACTGTGGCATTTTTCTCCATTCAGTTTTTGTTCTCCTGAAAGATGCCAGACCGACAGCCTTTTACAGTGTCTTGTCCCCTTGCAGTCCTCGGAGCTAGAGTCACATTTTCTGAGATAATGCATTTCCCTGGACTGCCCAGCTTCTTCAACTCACCCCTCATGAAGAGGACCTCTCACTAAATGCCTTCCACAGTATATTTACTCAGGGTCTGGCAGACTGGATGATTTCCCGAGAACATTTAGAGTGGTGATTTGAGGGGCTGCTAGGCAACCCATTTAATACAGGTCTAGGGAGGTGGGAAATCAATCAGTTTGCTTCTAGAGCTGCCTTCTCTCTTTGAAGCAGATTTTTGACATCCTTCAGTTATCCCTTGGTTTTCCTAATAGTGACAAAAGCAAGCTTATTAAGTCTCCTACAGGTGACAGTATTGTCTTTTCAGTGATTACAAGATTTCTGCCCAAAGCTAGATCTAACCACCTCAGTGAAGGAAAAAGAAGAAATTTAAATCCCAGCATCTAGAAGGGTGGAGACCATGAAGTGGAGACACTGCCTGAATGTGCCACCAACTCTTTCTCTCTTTTCCCCCTAAGGTGCCACCAATCCATACACAGAAGCAAACTACAAACCAACTTTTCTGTCAGATGATGAATTGAAACACCTCATTCTCAGGGTATGTTGGAATTATGGGACTGCTTCATAGATAATTATTTTTATAGATTTCAGAGTTAAGGACCAGCATGTAGGAATTTGATGTCTCAGTGCTGAACTCGCCTCAGCCCACTTCCTCTTTCGGGTCTCCCCGCCTTTATCCTATTGTTTGGACAGTTCATGGTCCTTCCCTGAGACCTTCCTCCTCCTCTTCTACCCTTGCTTAGGCAAAAACTAAAGGTCTGTGCTACTGTGGTTTTTTAAATAAGAGGGGGCGGGATTTTGTTAAAAACAGGAGAATCATATTCCTGCATGAAGGTTTCAGAGAGGGACTGAAACTGGTAATAATTGATGATTTCTCTCAATCCTCAATTAACCTCTAGCACAAAAACATCCATGTAAATCTTAACCACCAAGTCCCAACAAAACAGCAAAGCTCCCGGAGACATCACGGCCCAAGGAGGGACTCGGTGGGGAGGGTGAGGCTTCACCTGTTGACCGCAGGGCTCCATGCATGTGGCTCGTCTCTGCAGAGGCAGTTGAGGTGGCCCCGTGGGAACTTGGCTTCCATGGAGAATTAGGGCTGGTCCTAGGTGGAGTGAGATTAATGTGGAATTTGAAGGGAAAGAATCTGGATTCAGAAACATGTCTTCTTGCAGATTATAAAAGGAAAACTTGAAAATGTCATTAAAAGGAAAGAGGCCCTCCTCCATTCCCCACCCAGCCATGGTTGGCCTCGCTTGCCAAGCCCCATACAGAACCTTGGCCCCCCTTTGAACAGATGCTTGCAAAGCTCTGGGATACAGGCTAGTTTGGTTAGATTTTTGCATCATCACTGCCCATTTTAAGCTCCATCTGCCTCCAGGTCCTCTGTAAGTCTGGCCTGCCTGCTCACTCCAATTTTCTCTGTTAGTACCTTTATGACATGTTATATTAATTGGAAATCTTTCAGCTGCAAGGGACAGAAGATGTGATGAATAAACAGGGTTTCCTTTCTCAGGCATGGCTGGTCCTCTAGGCTGTGGCGGTCAGCAGGAAGCCAGCTCTTTCTGTCTTCTCGTACAGCCATGCTGAGCTAGCGAGCCCCTTGTTTCCATAATGCAGCAATGTGGCCGTGCCAGCTCTGAGTAGCCAAAGCGCCAGAGACAGGCCCGGGGAGGTGCCAGGCCAGCTGTCCTTTTCTCAGGAAGAAACGCCTTCCCAGAAGCCCAGCAGTGACTTCAGTTTGTCCAGAAGATGTCACCTGGGCACCCCTCGCTGCCGGGAGGGTTGCAGAGTGCGGATTTAGGTTTTCCAGCCTCCGTCGTAGATGCAGGCGAGAGAGAAGAGGGGTGGGAATTGGCCCCAGCGGCATCTGCCACACACTTTACAGAGCCACATCCATTTGCTAGTTTTCCCTCCAGAAGCGGCTCTCACAACCCAGGGCAGAACTCCAGTCATGGTCTGTTTGGCTAGGGGTGAAGGAGGCTGCTGCCTCCTTTCCCAGGGGAGCCATCTGATCAGTGCCACATTTTGGGCAGCTGTAATACTGCCCCTCCCCAACTCTCTTGTACATGAATTACTGTTAGGCCAGGTGTTTTTCCATCATGTATAGGTACAGTTTTTTTGAACTCCCCTTCATCTCTGTCAAAATCTATTTATTGGACAGTCCCAAGTTTCAGTTTGTCCTCCACATGATCCTTTGAAGAATCACGTGGCTTCTGTCTCAGTAGGCACGCCTTCTGTGTCTTTCATTTTCATTCACTAACAAATACTTCTGCGTACTTATATACATGCATGACTCTGTTCTAGGATCATCCATGTCAACAATAAACATGTTAGGGTGGGGCTGAAGCTTCCCAGCAAGTTAGTGATGGTGAAACCATCGGAGAAATGATGGAGAAACCTCCAGGGCTGACTTGTGGGCATGTGATGCATGCAGTCACACAAGGCCTGGTGCTTAGTTTAATGCTCTGCCAACACTAACTTGAAAATCATAGTTTTTGAACAAAGGTTCAGCATTTTCATTTTGTACTGAGCCCCATAAATCATGTTGGTGGTCCAGACTGCTATATTGGTAATTGGATATTTTTATATAGAAGTGTTTATGTATATTAACAAGCTCCTTTTGTAATGGCAAATGCTTAATAATTTTCTTGCTGCTTTTCTAAATTTCCTAACAGATGTCTACACTTAACAGAGTCTGGAACAAGGAATTTTATGTTATTCAAGCTAAATATTTCAGCTTGGGCTTGCCTTTTCTGCTCTTCTGTGTCACACAATGTCAGTGGTGATCTGTCTTCCCTGGTATAGCTTTTCTTACCTCCGTGGCCCATGTCATCAGCTGTGAAATACTGCCTAATCCCTTGCCACTTCAGGTGCCCAGTTCCCAGGCATTTGCTTCAGCAGAAGGCAGGGTCTGTTCGGATGGTATTTGAATAGTTTGGTGGCAGGAACTGGACTTCACTTTTCCTTACCAATGCAGTCTGACTAATTGCTCTCTTTATTAAGTACTTTCAAAATATTTTTACTAAATGGTGTGTCAGGGAGCAGTCAACCCCATCAATGTGTCATGTCTGAGGACTCTACTTCCCCGGATTTGAAAGTAGGCAGACCCCACCAGGGCTTCTATGTCATTTATTATCTAACACCATCTCCCCTGAGAGTGAGCCTGCCCCTGGCTTTCCTGCGGCCTTGTCGTGCTCATGCTGTCCTCATACATCTGCCCTTCAGCTTTCCCCTCAACCCTGGTGCCTTCTGGGTGTGTGTCTGTCCCTGTTAAGCTGAGCTGGGAAGTTCTGAGCCTCCCCTACACTGACTGTACTCCTTGGCCTTGGGACCTACTCTCTCTCCCCTCGATATGTGGAAATCCACTTTGCTCATGTCATCAGTTTGGGCCTGACTCTGCCCAGCATTCCTTCCAAAATGTCACAGTCATCTTTTTCCCAGGTACCTTTCATACCACATCATTGCATCAATGAAAAGCCTCAAAACACTTCTCTTGTTAGATATGAGATGGTCTGCAAGGCAAAAGTAGAAGTTACTAACACCCTGTTTTTTGACAGAATGAGGCTTCCAGTAGTTGGTGCTTGGGATGTCACTTCCCCCCCATTGCCCCTGGGGCAGCCTAGAAGCCTAACTTAGGAGGGATCAGCCCCAGCCCCCTCTGGCTGAGTGGCCCACTGTGCTCTCTCACAGCAAGAGCAATCCTGTGCTGCTCTTACTTCTTTTGCTCTGGCACAAGTACATTCTTTTACCTTCTGGCACATGAGTTCACTTTCTGGTTCTTTGAATTAAACTACATCACAAAGGCCCTTCTGTGGAAAAGGACATAGGGTTTCTGTAGACTTTTCCAAAGAAAAGACTGAGGGCTACTGAATAAAGCAAGATACTGACCCACTGTGTGTAGGAACCACAGGAGCTGAGCATACAAGAGCAATCGGTACCTGCCAGAGTAGGGCACACCCTCCCTGCCTCTGGGGAGCCCCTGGCAGGAGTTGGGTGGTTGTCTATCTGGAAAGTTGTGGATAGCATTCATTTACACACAGACAAAATATCCTAAGCTGTCAGGCACTGTAGCTTTGGTATTTATCTGCTTCATTCTAACAAATATTGCCCTGCCTCAACACTTGGGTCACTTGCCACTATAGATTCTTACCTGTATTTGAAGTGAAGAAGCAGTGAAGGGAATTGAAGGGGAAATTTTTGCTTTGCTTTTCTAGCCTCAGGATACAGCAGCACAGCCCTGGGTCAACAGATGATATATGTGATACCTGTGTATCTTAGAATCACTTCAGGGTGGAGGGGAAGGGGGTGGGGGTGAAACAATACCAGTGATCCAGTCCCATTCCAGACCATAAACAAACCAAGACTTAAAGCAAAAAACAACACACCACTCCCAGTGTTGAGCGCCACTGTCCTAGAGCGCTCCTTGTGAGCAGAGGTGGTCACATAGAGGGCAGTTGGTGGCCAAGATACTGGAGAGGGTCTTCAAGTTTCCTTCCAGTCTTAGATTCTATGATTCTACAAAGGGTTATTATAATTGCAGCAATAAAATATGACTTCTCTGGACCTTTATATACTCAAAGAAAACTTCTTAAGCTGAATTCTTCTTTGAAATAGAACTTATTTTAATTGGGCTTTTGCCTGCAATCATTAGATGATATATGTGTATATGTCCACCTTGAAAGAATCTTCTTGTTCTCCTAAGGCATCTGGTTTAAGCATGTTTTTCAGGATACTTGTGAAGCTGTCAATGAGTGCATCCCTGTGCATTGGCTACCTAGAGAACAGATCCTTATTTGCTGTCACAGTGACTATACACCATGTTTCCTTAAGTGTGATAAATTGATTATCCATTTCTCCTGATTAGGCAGCAGATGGATTTTTGTTTGTCGTAGGATGTGACCGAGGGAAGATCCTCTTTGTCTCTGAGTCTGTCTTCAAGATCCTCAACTACAGCCAGGTATTGTTCATTTTCCTATTAGTGCTGGGCAGCCTCATAGCAGCCAGAAAGGTCACCCCACATTTCAGAATAATTTTAGTATTCAAGTCACATGGGAAAGACTTGTGTTGTTCCCCCACCCAATCTTTCTTCTAGAAAATTCTTAATTTCTTAATAGAGAAATGACTTTAAACTTTGAAAAAAAAAGTTTATATGCCCCATGTTTCCCCCATTGGAAGGTCTGACTGATCTCAGCAGCAGCTTTATAACTTTCTTTCGCTACAAAATAAATATTGCACAACTGTGGGGTGGGGGTTGGGGGTGAGGTACTATCTGACAAGGAAAAGAGGTAGGTAGAGAATACAGTACTAGGGAATTAGAAATTGGAAATCTACTCATACTGTGTTTGCAATGGTATGTCATTTATTAGCTCTGTTGAACCTCAGCTTCCTCTAAAAAAATGACTGTAATAATCCATCTTTTATGATTGTTTATAGGATCAACTAGGATAAACATTTATAGAAGCTTCTAGAGCAGACCTTTTCACCTATTATGTCCCTAGAGTTTTTATTCACCACTCATTCACTTATTCATTCCTTCACATGCTTTGCATGGAAACTTGGTAAGGCAAAAGAATTAAAGAGTCAAAATAACATTTATTATATTAAAATAACATAATAATAACATTATTTAATGTTTCCAAAGTGTTTTGTTCTTCTTAGTCTTCAAGCGAAGTTTTGAAGGGAATTTTTATTATGTGTGCTGACAGATTAGGCTATTGAGGCCTATACTATAACACAACTTGCTTATGAACAGAAAGCTTAGTGGAGCTATAGAGCCCACACCCTGCATTCTTCCTTCTGAGGTCTTAGAAGGGAAATTTGTAGGCATCAGAAATAAATAAGGAATTCATAAGGTAAGAGTCTTGCCTTAGAGGAGCATGGATTATTTATATAACTGAGCCCCTTTTCCCTCATGTGTTCTCAAAACCAAATTCCCAGTGCCTTGTCCATTGTGTCTTTCTCTAGGCAAAGTAATTGGACATGTGTACGTGTTCACATAGGAAATATTTGAAATTCACCTGCCTAAAAACACAAACTACAGGCAAAGCCCTTGTTGGAAAATTTATATTCCACATGTGAGTGATTTGCCGTTGTTAATGTTTCCTCCCCACAGAATGACCTGATTGGTCAGAGTTTGTTTGACTACCTACATCCAAAAGATATAGCCAAAGTCAAGGAGCAGCTCTCCTCATCAGACACTGCACCCCGGGAGCGGCTCATAGATGCAAAAAGTGAGTATGTAGAAGGCGTCCTCCAAACCCGCTCAGAGCGCTGAGCTCTGGCCCAGAGAGCTGAGTGTGCGTGGCAGCCTCAGCAGTGAGTTGTCCCTCCTCTCTGCCCTTCATCAGGGTCACAGGTGCTGTCTTGAGCTAAATGGAATTACCTGCATCCCTTTGCATGTGTTTTTGCTTTGTTTTACATAAAGAAGGGAAAGCTCAATGTCCAAATTTGTTGAGAGGAAAAAATAGCTACTTTGATTCTTTCTGATTTTCAGTCATTTTTTTTCAGAATCTAGAAATTCCCACTTGTATGCTCCTGAGTTTAAAGGGCTCACACCAGTTTGATTTGCTCCCCACCCACCCACCCAAAACCACCTCTGTTTATGGGAGTTGCACACTTGCAGCTTCCTGAAAGTAAGAGAACTTGAATATAAATGACATTTCTTTGACCAGAGTGGGTCCTTGTTAGACTGGCTCCCCCTTCTGGCTTCCTTCTTGCAGCTGTGGGACCGCCGTTCACAGCCTTGCCCGCAGCCTCCTGCTCCTGCGTCCCTTCCCAGCTCTCCTCTAGTCCTGTGGGCAGCTGTGGGCTCCACAGTTATGAGTGTGGCCTCTGGAGTCAGAGTGCCAGGCTATGTCCTGGCTCACCATTACCAGCTGAATGACCTTAGCAAATACATAAGCTCTCTGTGCCTCAGCTTCCCTATCCACAAATAGTACCTATTTCATTGGGTTGTTGGATTAAATATATTAATATAAATAAAGCACATGGGACAGTTTCTTGTACATAGTAAGCACAATATCAACGTTGTGATATTGTGGACCAGTGCAGTCAAGGCCCTGCTTGTTTCCAGCTTCCAAGTTCCCCATTTTAATCTACAGAGGAGAACACCACCAGAATAATCTCCTTTAAACCAGCCTTCTCATTAAGGCACTCCTTTTCTTTCGAGAAGTTCAGTGCATTCCCTGGTACCTAGGCCCTGGTACTTTTTTAGTGACCTGAGGAGAAAAAGGTGAATGACATGTGGCCTTTGCCTTTAAGGCTCTGGCCATGTAGTCAGGATGACCAGGAGACAGACAGCACTCTGCATAACAGATGCAGCCATAGAAATAATACAGGACACAGGGATCTGATGACCAGTTCTCGTGGGTGCAACGACAGGCATCCCCAAGTAGGTGACAGTGGAGGAAAGATGGTTAATGTTTGACAGGTGACTATAGGAAGAGAGGGAGGGACCCGATTTGTGGCCAGGTGCAGAGGGATGGTGCCCTGGGGCTTGCCTGGTGCTGCTGGAGTGAAATGTCGGGGCAGAGCAGGGCTGGGCCACAGAGACCATTCCTTCTGCCCATCCATGGGAACACAGTGACGGGCTCTGACCTGGGCCGCAGGCTGACTGACACTGCAGGAGGATCACTGACATGGCCATGAGGGAGTAGGTCACAGAGGAGACCCAGAAGGAGCCCTGGGCAGCAGCTCTCCTGTGATGGTTGTTCCTGTGGTGGGCAGGGGATACTTGTTCCCCCTGGACGTGATTTGCCTCCCAGCTTCTGCACTGACAAGTAGCTAGTGTTTCTACAGGAATCCTAGTCCTGTTCCTCCTCCAGACAGTCTAAGTCAGTTGAGCTAGAAGAGCACAGTCCAATGGAAACATAATGCAAGCCACAGATAAAAGCCACATGTAAGAGTTTAAATTTTCTTGTAGCCCCATTAAAAAAAGTGAACAAAATATTAAATTGATTTTAATACTCTTATTTTATTAAACCTGATATCCAAAATGAAGTTTTACACTCTTTTTTTTTTTTGTACTAAATCTTTGAAATCCTGTGTGTATTCACGCTTACAGCACACCTCCAACCAGAATAGCCACATTCCAGGTGTTCAATACTGCCTGTAACTAGTGGCCCCTGCACTGGACAGCACACACCTAGAATGAGGGCCAGGAATCTATATGCTGATAAATCATCCCTGGGGTTCAAGAGTACAGCCAGGTTTGAGAATTTAAGGCAATCCTGCTTCCTCCTTCCCATTCTGATGTCTAAATCTTACCCATCCTTCAGGTCCCAACCCAAGTTCTTCCTCCTCTGGGAAGCACAGATTGTCTCTGCTATTTGTTTGGATCTAATTATACATCACCTGGTATTACTATTAATCTTTTCATGGTGAATTTCCATTTTCCCTTCTCAGCCTTAAGCTCCTGCTAGACAGGAGCCCCATGCTGTAATTCCTTTTATTCCCCCAGATCATCTAGTCCATTCATGCAGCAGCTTCTATGTGATCTAGAAACATTTGAGATTGGCAGTGCACCTGTGCCTTTGCATCTTCTAAGGCTTAAACTGAAGAGAAATGTGGTTCTCATGTCGTCATAAACATGAGGCAGGGAAGAAGGCTTTCTGCGAGGTCATGCTCATCCTCTGAGAGGCAACACTGCCCTCAGTTCATCACATTTTGTGTGTTGATTTGCAGCCGGACTTCCAGTTAAGACGGATGTAACCCCTGGGCCGTCTCGGCTATGTTCTGGAGCACGGCGTTCTTTCCTCTGTAGGATGAAGTGTAACAGGCCTTCAGTAAAGACTGAAGACAAGCATTTCCCTTCCACCTGCTCAAAGAAAAAAGGTAACTGTTTAATAGTTCTTTGAAGCCCTTTTACAGGTCAGGTTTGCTTCCTGCTATGAAGCTCTAAGCAGGATGCTGGTTCACTGGTTCCTAATCGGCCAGGGCAGCAGACCGCAGTACCCCAGCCAGGAGCCCCTGGTCCCCTTCTTCCCCTACGGTGTGGGGCAGTCGGGGACCAGGGTTGTCGGGATAACCAGAGGTGGAAAGTCCTGATGGTTGTTATGACGACAGATTCACAGGAAGATTTCCTGTTTCAATTCTGCTGGTTTTGATGTGGTTGAGACAGAATACTCTCAGCCACGGTTCCAACTGCTCCCTGACCAGCCCATCAGTCTTCCAAAATTACTGTCACAAAGTTCACCAGTGAGCTTCATGCTAAAAGCAACATATGCCTTCATTTTCCTTGCATCGTGAAGTGTTTTCTTCCTGAGGATTCCATGACCACATTCTTGTCTCCCCCGTCTTTTGCCACTCCAGGCTCTCCTTGGTTCCTTTGGCTGGCTCTTCCTCTTCTGTCCTGAGCTGCCTTCTCTTCTCTGTCTACACTTGATCTATAGGTAATGTCATCTACTCCCTTGGCTTTCAATGCCATTTATATGCGAATAACTTTCCAGTTTCTATTTCTAGCCCAGACTTCTCTTTTGAACTCCAGATCCATTAATTAACTCCTCATTAGATACCTGAAGGGCATCTCAAATGTGATATACGTAAAAGTGAGCTTCTCTTTGACGTTAATGGCGCCACCATTATCTCACTGCACATACTAGAACCCTGGGAGGCACCTCCTGATCCAGTTATGAAGTCCTGCCAGTGAATTCTTTCTGCAGAAGTTACCCCAAACATTTATCCATCTCCATGTTTACTTCTATCACTCAGATCTAAGCAACCTTTGGTTCTCACTAGATCTCATAAATATCCATCCCTCCACACAACAGCCAAAGTGATCTTTTTAAATGGAAATCTTTGCATCAGTCTTCTGTTTAAAACCCTTCAATGTTCCCCATTGCTCTTGCAGAGAAGTTCAAAACCCTTAACATGACCTTGCAGCCATCCCACCACCCCCTGTGCCACTACTCTGGACATTTGAACCATGCCAACTTCTTTTCAATGCCTCAACCCCCTTTCTATCCAAGACATCTCTACCCACTGTCATCTCCAATTAGAATCCACCCCTCCTTTGCCACCAGCTCCCTTCAGCTGGCTCACTATAACTCATCCTTTAGAGCTGGACATCAATGTCTGTTGCTCCCTACCTCAGGCATCTAATGTCTTAATAGCACCCTGCAGGTTTTCTTTTTAGCACTTTCTTACAGTTGCAGTTATGTTCTTATTTGTTTAAAGTCTATCTCGCCCTTTAGATGGTTAAACTCTACAAAGCCATGTCTGGTTTGTTTTCCACTGTTCCCCAGTAACTGGTGCAGACTCGATGCTCCAGAAATAGTCCATAAGGATTTGTTTACTGCCAAAATCCACAGATATTCTACACTTTCCATGTCCCAGCTGAAATCTTCTCTCCTCCTGAAACACACTCTGTTCCCGCTTACAAGTTAGCATCAGCAGCCACTCAGTCCAGAACAGCTGCATTGTCTGTCTTTCATACCACAGTTTGATGTTCGTACAAACCCCAACAGCTCTCTCAGAAATTTCTCCTGCCTCCTTCCCTACCCCGTCATCTTCACTGCACTGCCTGAGTACAGTCCTCATCATCTTTTGCTGATTTTTGTCCCTCTGCTGGGTTTTACTCTTCCAGTTCACCCATCCTTCTGCTCTGAGAGTATCCAAATGCCGGTTTCGCTGCTTCCCTACTTACATACCTTTGGAAGCTCTCCTTTTCCTATCTGAAAAACACTGGCACATTTGTTAGCAGATAATCCAAGGCCCCTGTATCTGCTCCCAGCCTGCCTTTCCTACCCCCAGCACCTCCCTTTCCACTTCAGCCACACAGAACTCTCTGCTGTTTCTTGTATAGGATATGGCCCTGTGCCCTTGTACATTCTTAGTCTTCACACATTCTGGTCCCTCAGCCAGTGCTCGTCCTTCTTGCTCCCCGTGCTGTGTGTTTTTCTGGCAGCCCTCCTCTGCCCAGGTAGATGTATTCCTCCTTTGGTATATGCGAAGCTCTTAGTACCACTGGCTCCTCTCCGCACATAGGATGCTGCAGATCGTTACCGATTTTCTGTCTTCCTCTCTCACTAGATGCTCAGCTCTGGAGAGTAAAGCTGTTTCTAATGTTTTGAATCCCTACCTGCCTCACAACTCACCAGAAGCTGCTTATGCCTCATGCCCCAAAGTCACACTGACACTAACTGTAGACTTTGCTTTCCAGCAGATCGGAAAAGCTTCTGCACAATCCACAGCACAGGCTATTTGAAAAGCTGGCCACCCACAAAGATGGGGCTGGACGAAGACAACGAGCCAGACAATGAGGGGTGTAATCTCAGCTGCCTCGTCGCAATTGGACGACTGCATTCTCACGTGGTCCCACAACCGGTGAACGGGGAAATCAGGGTGAAATCTATGGAATATGTTTCTCGGCACGCAATAGATGGGAAGTTTGTTTTTGTAGATCAGAGGTAAGAGTCTTCATGTTTCCCTTGAACAATGATGACAGAGGGTTCTCAACCCTGTAAAGCAGAGAAGACTGGGCCATCAGCTGGCTTGCCTAAGTATAGAGAAAGAGAGCTTCCAATTATAAAATCATGGAGATGAAAGGGCAGTATAGGGAATATTAGTAATATTGTAATATCTTTGTATGGTGACTGATGGTAACTACACTTATCATGGTGAACATTTAGTAACATATGTAATTGTTAAATCACTATATTGTATACCTGAATCCAATGTACTGTTTGTCAACTATACTTCAATTAAAAAAAGAGAGAGAGAAGAAAGTAATGGGAATCTGTACTAAAAAATGAGACCCATAAGAAGATCATCATAAATACAGGGATTTTCTCTATCATTCTTTGGTAATGTAGAGACAAGTAGGGTGGCTTGATGTCCATGGCCAAAAGAAAAATAGCAGGCATAGCATGCTAAGTATATAGAATGTTCCAGGACCATTACTGTGATTGGAATTCTGGCTCTAGGACTTAAATTCCTGTAAGAATTCAGGAATATCTAGTCCCAAGCTGCCCAGTGCAGTATTCATTGGCTATGGTACTCTCATATGGCTATTCAGTTTTAACTTAATATAAGTTAAAAATTCATTTCCTCAGGGTCACTTGCCACATTTCAAGTACTCAATAGCACATGTGGCTAATGACATATATATAGGACATTTCCATCATACCAGGAAGTTCTGTTGGACAGCACTGTTCTAGCCCAATCTCATTTTTTATGGATGGGGAACTGAGGCCTGGCCTGGAACTGGCCTCCTCCAGGACTCACAACTGATTGGTAGTAGACCTGAGCTAAAAATCCAGATGCCCTAAGTTTTCCCCCTGCTCTCTACTTCCTCCTTAAGAATATTCAGAGTCCAGTAGTTTTTCTTGCTATTAGAAATAGTCACTAAATGCTAGAAAAGGAGACAGCCGTTTTTCAAGGCCCTCACAGCCCCCACTGCTGGAGCATTTGGTGTTCAGTTATCCTGATAAGTAGTAGGCAGTGAAACGGAAGTTTTGCACTGGGGTTTAGATTCTACCACATTTTTATATAGCTAATATAGTTACCATTTTTAAACCTAAAATTTGAGTTCTTGTGATAACAGCCTCTTTGGAAGGCATCTTTGCTCTGTTTCCATATAGCTTTGGTTAATTTTTTTTGCATTAAAAAAAAATCCACATAGTAAGGCCTCTGAAAATCAACCAGCTTTGGCCTTGTTCTCAATGGCTGTAATGGGGTTTATCCAGCACAGAGATGCAGTTGTCTGAATGGCTTTTTCTTTTTTTAAATAATTCCCTTCTAGAGCAACAGCTATTTTGGCATATTTACCACAAGAACTTCTAGGTACATCATGTTATGAATATTTTCACCAAGATGACATAGGACATCTTGCAGAATGTCATAGGCAAGGTAAGCTGGGCTGTACAAAAGGTCTTAAATTCAAAGTATCCCCTGTTTCTAGGCTAGTGAAATCTGCCCCCTAGTGATGTGGGAGTCAGCCAGCACAGGTCTTCAGGCCCAGACGTCTGTGAGGAGGCTACTGCTCCCAGGCCCTATTCATCCTCTTACAGATAACCCTTTAGAAAACCCTTACAGGCAGTTTTCTGTACACAGGCCAGGGCAATTTCTGGAAAGCACCTTTTGTTCAGAGGACTTACCCGGACCCTATAAAAATTTAGTATGGCCCAAACAGATGTAATTCTCTTTTCCATAAAATCCTACACTGCCTCCTGTGTTTTCCTCCTGACCAAGGGCACAGTCCTGAGAAGGAAACCAACACTGACCCCTTCCTTTACTTCATTGTCCCCAAGATGCTGTTCATTCACCTCAGACGTGGATTTCCAAAGCAGCCCCTTTTGGCCACCTCCACTGACACAGCCCTGCGTCGGGCCCTTGTGCCTAATAACTGTGATAGTCTCCTAGCAGGCCTCTCTGCTCCCCTGGGATCCAAGTCCATCTTCCATAGTTATCCCATTTATGCTGCAATAGCTCAAGCCTGATAATGTCACATCTCTGCTCAAAACCTCCCGACTTTAGACTCGAGCCCAAATGCCTTCGATAGGTGCTCAAGACCCTCTGCCTCCTGGCCCTGGCCCACCTGCTCAGCTTCACCCCTCCTCTGTGCCTGCAGAGGCCCTGTGCTGTGGCCACTCTGACCGCCTCACCACTCCGCTCACCCACTACCCCCACCCCACCCAAGGCCCCGCCAACTCCTCAGGAACTGCTGGGTTCTTCCCTCTCTCCTTTTCGCAAACTTGTGTCCATCCCTCAAGGCTCTGATGTCTTGCTCTTCATAGCTGCCTCTCATTCTCCTGAGGGCAGGGGTCACATCCTGTCTCCTCTTTGATCTTCAGTGCCTGGCACATGAAAGGGCTCATTACATGTTTGTTGCATAAAAGAATGAGGTTTGAATAGGTGAGTGGGACATCTCTGGATTTGGATGTCCTAAGAGTGCTGTACTACCCTCAGGCTTTGTGATGGAGAAGGAACATAGGCCCTTTTGGATGGTGCCTTCTCATTTACTGGTGTTCACTTCAATGCTGATTCCAGTTAGAAGTCTACCCTGCAATCAGTTATTCCCTAGAGCCTTCATTTCACTCTGAAAAATAATGGCAGGTTCACAGATGAATTGAAAGGCTCTGAATTAGACTCTGAGACACAGCCTATTCTCTGAAGCGCCCATTCCCTTGGCTTATTAAAGAGTGATGGCATAGGAGGCTGAACATGCTTTAGGAGTTGGTTAGTTTAATATATTAGTCTGAATAAACAAAAATGTTCATAGTTTCTTTGCATTTTCAGTTTTACAGACGAGAGAAAAGATTACAACTAACTGCTATAAGTTTAAAATCAAAGACGGCTCTTTCATCACACTACGAAGTCGGTGGTTCAGTTTCATGAACCCATGGACCAAGGAAGTAGAATACATTGTCTCAACCAACACTGTTGTTTTGTAAGTGTTTTTCCTGCATCAGGAGCTCCTTTGCTTCAAAGAGAAATGCCTTGGGCTCCTTCCCTGGGAAAGGGAGTACAGGCAACAGCAGTGTCATATCCTTTAATGTCACCTTGTTAATAATCCTGTGAATCGTCAGGATTGGTGGAAGCCAAAAGGTTGTTCTCAAAGGACAAGATTCAGTACTCATATCACGCAGGCTCCAGCTTGTGGAATTGCTCCAGGAAACAACACCATTTCCTTCCCAGTAAAAGCAATCAACCTTTGAATCTTACAGGCCCTGCATACTGGGCATGCATGGGTCCTGCAGTGGAGGGAAGGGTTGACAATCTATTAAAGGCTCACACTGGCCTTGGCTGAAGATGGGGGTTTGTCCATGCCCACCAGGCTAGTGGCCTGAGCACTGGCAGCTGGAATGTTTTCTGAAAGGTTGCTACCTGCTAGGTGAGCAGGGAAGGGAAGGACCCCCTCTTTGGCCAGGACTGCTCCTCACATATCCTCCCCCATGGTGTCCAAAGTCCCACCTGTGGCAGAGTTGAGTGAGGGGCTAGGGCTGGGTGCACCACAGACTGGCAGAAGAGGAGGCCTTGTAGCAGTGGGCTGCTGCAGTCCCCACCTCTGCTGGACTGCGCCCCACATGATCAGGAAGGTCCAGCCAGGCAGTGAGGCCAGAGGCTGGGATGCCATGCATCATGTTACCAAACAGCGAGGAGACCCATTGAGCTACTCAGACAGACACTTCATTTTCTGGCCTGTCCAGGTCCAGAGTAGATACCGGACACCTTGGCCAAGGTGAAAGGTGCTCAGTTCTGAGCAGGCCTGACTCACGTTTCCTTATTGCTGGGATGTTCACAGAGCCAACGTCCTGGAAGGCGGGGACCCAACCTTCCCGCAGCTCACAGCATCCCCCCACAGCATGGACAGCATGCTGCCCTCTGGAGAAGGTAATTATGTCCTGCAGGGGCATTGGGGCTTGCCCAGGAGCAGCTGCTCAGGGCCAACATACCCTCCCCCAGCCACCACATTCTGTGAGACCAGGGAGGCCTCAAGGGAATGAGCACTAAGGATGCCAGGGTCTCAGTTTCTCTGTTAAGCCTGGAATACTGGGAGCTCATTTTTGCCTCTCCTGAGGCTGCCTGGACCCTGGAAGCCCTTGAAATATAAAATTCCTTGCTCCTCTTTGTTTTCTTCCCTCTGTGTTGCCCAGTGGCTGTGATGTAAAGTGCTATTTGGGGACTGCCGCTGCCTCCTGAAGGTGGGAGGAGGGTGTCTGTCAGCACTGGGCTGTGTGCCATACCTAGCACAGCTCCCTCTGGGCTCAGCCTTGGACCCGGCTCTCTGCCCTTGACCCGTCCTTCCTCAGGACCGCCTCTGCTTGCATGGCTTCAGCCCCTACCTCTCTCTATCAACGACTCCTACCTACATCCAGTCTCTCTCTGGAGCTCCAGATCTGTCTCTCCAACTGCCTAGACAGAACCACCTAGAGTTCAAAAGGCACCTGAAATTCAGCATCTCCAAACCAATTCTCTGCTCTCCCACATCTGGGTGGTTAAGCTGGAAGCCTGACTCCTACCTCTCTCCCATTACATCTAAGCATGAAATCCTGTCCCTTCTCTCTTTAACCTCTCTGTTGCCACTGTTACCTTGCCCTCCTCATTGTTGCCTGGATTACTGCAGAGAGCTTTCTAACCCTAGCTCATTCTTCCCCCTCCCACCTTCATGCTCCCCTCAAGTTCCTTCTCCATGCGGTGGACTCTCTAAACCCAACACTAAGTCAGTGTCTTTTCTATGTAAAGTTCTCTGTGCTCCTTAACCCCCTGTGGGTACTGCCCAAGTCTGTTAGTACCCAGGGCCTTCATGATGTGAGTGGTTCTGCCTTTCCATTTCCATCTGTCACTCCACCATCATTCATGATAAATTTCTTGGAGTAGTCTCCCAAGTTTCGTCCTGCCTCAGCGCTCTTGCGTATATTGGTTGCCGTGCCTGGAATGCATTCCCCTCCTTACCTCTTTGCCAAGCTCATTTATACTCCTCTCTCAGACTGAGCTCAAGGTTAAATTTTGCCAAGAAGTTGCCCCTGGCCCTGGATGAGTTGGGTGCTTTGTGCTTACCTGTCAAGCTTACCATGCTTTGCTATAGACATTGTTCATCTTATCTGTCTCCCTGTTAAGACCGTGAGCTCCTTGGGGGTAGGGGTGCTGACTTATCTCTGTAACTCTGGATTGAAGCACAGTGGTATTTGGGAAACACACATTGAGTGTGTGAGGGGAATTAGGTATGTCAGGTCAAAGATTTAGCCTCTCGTCCTGGAAGGAAACTTTAGCCTTTTCCTGCTGGAATGGCTCTTCCTAACAAGCTATGGCTCTAATGTTCCCTTAAGGCACAACCCTCAGGTTGAACTTCAAGTGGATCATGGGATGAACTGGTTTTAACATATAATGGCATTTCTTCCTTGGTTTTCCCCTTTCCCACTCTCAGATTCCTTTGTTGTAGGTGGCCCAAAGAGGACCCACCCTACTGTTCCAGGGATTCCAGGGGGAACCAGGGCTGGGGCAGGAAAAATAGGTCGAATGATTGCTGAGGAAATCATGGAAATCCACAGGTAAGTAACACCTTCTGGTTGCTCCCTTAAACAAGTGGTTCTCAAACCAGAGCATTTTACCCCCTAAGGGATATTCTTAATGTTGAGACATTTTTGGTTGTCGTAATTGGGTGGAAGCTGGCTGCTAAAAATCCAGTGGATAGAGACTAGGGAAGCTATGTGATAAACATCCTACAGTACACAGCCTCCTCCCTGCCCCCAGCAAAGAACTTTCCAGTCTAAAATAGCAATAGTGCTCAGTTTGAGAAATCTTGTTTTAAATAAAGATGCTCAACCCAAACAGGCCAGGGCTAAAGGGAACTCTTTGGAGGCTCAACTTTCTTACTACTTTGTGTATATGTCAAGGAGCTTCCCAGCGAGGATGGATGAACACTAGCATTGCAGGACTGCAGGAGTAAAGCTGTGAACTGCCAGAGAGACCTGGGCCTTCACAGAACATTAGTTTCTTCCATCACAAAGCTGCTAGGATTAATAATAGAGACCACCCATTATCAGCTAGTAACAGCAGCTCTCTTGGGCGGGACTTCTTTTCCATATGAAAGAGAAGGGAAGCAGTTCACCTGAGTTTGAGTCCTGGGCCTCTCCTTGGCTCTGCTTAGGAGATTCACTTAACTTCTTGGTCTCTGTTGACGTAAAACATAAAAGGTAGGCAGTTATCTCTATCTCCCAAGGGTTGCTTTAAGATTGTGAGAGAACTCAGGAAAATTCCCAGAACAGAAACTGACCATATAGAGAGTGCTCAAAAGTTATTACATCTAAGTTTTTAAGAGCAGTCATTGAGAGAGAAGCAATTGTTGTAGGTCCATTTGAATTTGTGCAACAGAGAGGGTGATAACCAGATACTTAGGAATGCGAACAATGGAACATAATCATAGGAAAAGGCAAATGTTACTACTATTCCAGGTCGCCACTGGATTGATTCTCTCGGGAGAATTGGAGGTTGGCCGCAAGAGGGCAGTACCGTTCTGTTTCTACCCCTACAGAAAGAAAGCAAAGAGAGTATGCTTAATAACCCAGGAATGAGGCCTCTCCTACAGTGAAGATTCTGTCCAAAAGAGAAATCAGGAATTTAAGGACATATATTGAAGAAATAAGTAATGAGGAAAAGGCAATTCCTAGATGGGGAACCTGGGAAAATAGCGGTTTCATAAACATAAGTAGGGAAAGGTGGGAGACACTCAGTAATTTTTCAGTAAGCAGTTAATCTGTGTGCTAAGAGTATATGGTGCCTAGTTGTATCCTGCCTTCAAAGAGCTTGTGATCCAGGAGAGAAAGCTTACTCACAGATCCACAGAACTAGGCAGTAGAGGCCAAGGGCCAAAAGACTGCTGGGCAGTGGAGGAGGGGCCCCTGGGTGACCGAAAAGCTACCTTCATCTGTTTTGGAGCTGAGAGCCTGGTGGTCACACCGCTACAATACTCTCCCTAGACTCTAGACGTCAGTGTCAGGCTTCCTTTCCTGAGGTCCCTGAGCCTGACAAGTTTTGTGGATTTGTTTCTAAGTCATTCCTATTACGCTGAGAAAGGCACTAACTGAAAAGGCCTGGACCCATTGTTTCTCACCTGTTGCCTTAGACAACTGCTTCCTAACCCTGGTCTCATTCTCCCCTCTCCCTAGGGGCACTGTTGCTCCTGCAAGG
This sequence comes from Manis pentadactyla, assembly GCF_030020395.1. NCBI lineage: Eukaryota > Metazoa > Chordata > Mammalia > Pholidota > Manidae > Manis > Manis pentadactyla. The sequence goes on from NC_080027.1 coordinate 53,250,292, forward strand.
CCACTCTAGGTGGGACTGAGCCCCAGCACTTCCCATTGCCTGAGTATTCACCATCTAAAATGTGTTGTAGGTACAAGGATACAGTGCTTGCTGTGAATTCTAGTTTATGGCATCAAAGACAGAGTTTGAACTCCTAAAGTCTCCTCCAACTCTGAGATCTAATTTCTGTGAGGAAATAAAACTGGCCACTTACTTGATTCATCAACCTGAAATCCAGACCCTAATTCAAGGGCTTTGTCAGTGTGGTACCTGACCCCAGGGTCTGCATTCTACATCAGGTACTTACACGGTAAATCCAGCTTATCACTTGTTTTTGCAAATACATTACATTTTTATTGGAACACAACTACACCCATTCATTTATGTATTGTTTATGGCTGCTTCCAAGTTACAATTGCTGTGACAGAGACCACATAGCCTACAGAGCCTGAAATCATTACTATCTGGCCCTTTACAGGAAAAGCCAATCCTATTCTAGATCTTCATCCTTCTTCTCACCCCGACCCCTCAACAAAACACACACACACTCCATTGAAAACAAGGCAGGCAATATAACTAACTCCTCTTTTCTCTGACAGAATAAGAGGGTCATCACCTTCCAGCTGTGGCTCCAGCCCACTGAACATCACAAGCACACCTCCCCCTGATGCCTCTTCTCCAGGAGGCAAGAAGGTAAGGCTGCTCTTAGACAAAAGCCCTTCTTAATCTATACGGCCTCCTGCCCAAGTTCTGAAATGTTGGGGGTGGGAGTATATAATTACTGTTGTGGTTGCTGAAACAAGTTGGATCCTTTTTCCCTCCTTAGGGTAAATGCATCTCTGTGAGTCTAGGTACAAAACATACCAGTGGATCTAGAGAGGCTTGCTGACATCCTTAGAGGATTTATTCCATGTGAATAGGTGAAGGCAGAAAGATCATTCTTAGGAATGGGGAATTACCACTCTATTGCATTAAGGGAGCAATGCAAGAGCTCCCATGAGGGAAGGATTGGTGAATACCTCACACAGAAAACTGTCCAGTTCTATGCCAGGAGTTTTCAAGGGAGGAAACATCATTGATGTTAGTGCAGCTCCAGAAACAGTCATACAGAAGTGATGTTTTGCAAGGCAAGCTGGGCTTTTTCTGCTGCAGAAACCTGGGCATCCAGCACCTGTGTTTTGATAGCATTGGGTACAACTGGCTTGTCAATCAACAGCCCTCATGAAGGGCTGGCTAGAGGACTACATACATCACAAATAGGCTTAGAAACCTCTCATCTGTTTTCATCTTTGCCAGAGAATTTGTAAGTCTAGTTAATTGTAAGTCGTAGATCTATTTATAGATCCAGGTGTAAATATAGGTTAGGATGACCCCAGGGCCAGCATCTTTGAACAGTCATCCCTTTCCCCAAACATTAGTAATTCACATAAATGAGGCTTCTAGGGCACAAGCTGTATCAGAAATAGGACCTCAGAGGCTCAGGTTACCAGGAGCTGCAGTGGTGCCCGTGGGATGGGGGTGGGGGACAGTTAGTAAGGGGAGGGTAAAGTCAGGATCCCTGCTTCTACCAGGGCACCTTCACTTCTGTTTTATGTGAATCTTCTGTAAAAATTTCTATTAGAAAAAAGGTTTTGCTCCCCACAAAGAGGTTTGAAAGTCAAATTAATGGGTAAGAGCATGGTCGATGCAAGATCGACCTGGGTTTGAAGCCTGGATTTGCCATGTGCCTGCTTTGTGACCCGGTACGATTTTTAAGTCCTAGTTTTCTCTATAATGGGGTTAATATAGGTTAGAACAGCCAGTATCTTTGCACATGAAGTCCTATTATGAGATGGTATGTGTAAAAGTGCCTGACCTTTGGTAACAACTTAGAAAATAGCACTGATAAAATCTGGGCGAGGTATACCCCTCACCCTGCTTGCAGTCCCTGCTGTTCTATTACACCCCTAATTCCTTCACCATCTCCTTAGAGTTGTCTCCCCTTTTCTGTTCTCGATTCAACTTTTATGCACTTGACTTCCTGGTATTACCAAGAATCCCACTACTCTGTTTTGAAAGGTTATCATTCCAGTATAGTGCTTAAATATTACTCAGGAAACTTTAATATACACTCTCTCATCTTACCCTCACAAGTTTATATGACAAAATCCAGGCTCCCTCATGTTAAATGAGTAAGTAGTCCAGCATTTGTTCCTAAGTATGGCTCCAAACTAAATTCATATCTCCTGACTTCCAATTCTTCCCGCACCAACAACAGCCAGAGATCTAAAAGTATACACTGCATCACAAAGCCCTGAGTATTTTTGAGGCACTTAGGGAAAAATTTTCCTTCAGGCTTATAAAAATGGGTCTAGGAGAAGAGATTCTGAGTGTATTCCGAGTCCCCAGCAGTAGGACTTTGACAGAGAAGCCTAAACAAGATGGAGTTAAAAATGATGGCAGCATTAAATAGTATACCAGAGCGGTAAGAGTAAAGGTGGCCTCATGCTTCAGCCTTTCCCAGTCACTCAAATTTGGCATGTCCAAAAAATGAGTTGTTTACCTGCTAGTTGTTTCAGTCAGGGCCAAGCTAAAAAAGAGAGGCTGTGAGCCTCATAGGTTTCAGGAGAGTCCTGGCATCCAGAAGCACTAAGGAAAGTTCAGATAAAGTAGCGGTTCTGTACATGTCATCTGTGGTCTTTTGGGGGAGTGGGGTGGGCAAGATCCTTTCAGGTGTCTGGAAGATCAAAACTATTTTCATAATAATGCTAAAACATTTTCTTCACAGTGTTGATAAGTGAACTGAGCAATGTAGGGTAAAACCGGTCTTTTACAAAAATCAGGGCAGTAGCACCAAACTGTACTCATAGTCACTGCTTTTCTCACCATATACTCTCAATGAAAAATAATAAAATTTAAAGCCACTTTAATTTAAGAATGTCCTTAATGAAGCAGTAAGGCTTTTTACAAAAGCCTTGAGTAGTATTTTTAATAGTTACAAAATGCTTAGGTATGTGGAAAGCACTGCAGACAGACTGCTGTCTCAAGGAAAAGCACTTGTGTCATTAAGTTAGGAGCTCAAATAACCTCTTTTCTCATAGGACACCATTTTTACTATTGCAAACTATGGTTATTCCAACTTGGGTATTTAGCATACATCTTCTTGAAAATGATGAACCTATGACTTTAAGGGAAACAACTGACAGTATTTGTTGCCTTCTGGGCAAAAATTAGAATTTTTGGAAAACTTGTATCTGCTCTTAGCTCAACAGCTTCCTAAAACTTAAAAGATACTTCTGATGATATAGGTAATATTAGCAATGGTGATGCTTTGATGTTGTACAGTGAAATATGTCAACACTTAGAAGGTCAGCATAATTTAGTGAACGCATTTTCCAAATGGCCAGGGCAAGATAGTTTCAATCATGCAAAAGTAAAAGATCCATCTTAAGTGCCAAGATATAATAATGGATTTTAAGAGTACAAAATTTTATTGATATGGTTTCAGATTCCACAGTGCAATTAATCTTTTAAGGAACTGCCACTTATTGAGTTTCCATGTAATATCAAAGAATACCATGATTATTTGAAAAGGCTATTAAGACACACTTCCCTATACCAACTACATTATCTATGGGAGGCCAGATTTCCTTCATAATACTTCAGCCAAACAACAAATCTAAATAGACTGAATGGAGAAGCAAATGAGAATCCAGTTAGATTCTATTAAGACAGACATTCAATTTGCAAAATATGTAAAATACTTTTCACTTTGTTTTAGAAGTTATTTTTCATTAAAATGCTATTTGTGTTAACATGTAATAGGTTTATTATTTTTAAAAACTTACTAGTTTTAACTATGAATATAGTAAATATTGGTAAATATAGCCTACACAAATAAAAGATCTTTGGAGTTCTCATTTATTAGAGAGTAGAGGTTCCTATACGAAAAAGTTGAACTGCAGAGACAAAGTTATAATGCCACCTACTGGCAAGGCCTGAAATCACTCTCTCTCCTAAAATGCAAGCTGCTACCAAACTGTTTCCTCACCTACATCCAAGGACTTCTCAAACATGCTTTTCTGTAATGAGACTCAGGCAAGGAAAAGGAAGCTTAGAGGTGAGGGGGGTGCAAAAAGGGCTACAAAAAAATTAAGAGTTCTACTACTGACAAGTTGGAGTAATACTTCTCAGTGATCTAAACGTAAACCACTGGTTCTGAAGTTGGCATTTATAGAACCAGGGATGAGATTTACTTTGTGCTTTGTTGTTCATTTGTGACTCCTCAGCTGTGTCTCTTCAGTTTAACCCCTTATTTCTTCTTCAGCAACATCTGTTGCTGTAAGAAGTTTTATTACTTTATGTGGGAACTGCGCATCGAGCTCACTGAGGTTTAGTCCTTGCCTTAAACACATGAACAGCATGATCCAAGGTAATTAAATGCTCTATGGATTTTATTCAGCCTTGAAATTGCATGGGTTGAACCCAATGAAAAGAGACTAGTTTGGGGAAGTTTTTTCTTACTGTGACCAGTCCTAACAGCTAGTTTGAGAAAACTGAAGCCATTTGAAGCTTTTTTCACCTACCGTCCTCTTTTCAACTTGCTTCATTTTCTTGGTGACATTTGCATGATACTGATTCAAACTGTTGATGTGAAAACTTCACTTTTGTTTGTAGATTTTAAATGGAGGGACTCCAGACATTCCTTCCAGTGGCCTACTATCAGGGCAGGCTCAGGAGAACCCAGGTTATCCATATTCTGATAGTTCTTCTATTCTTGGTAAGTAGCATTATTATTCATTTCTATTTCAGTGAGCTTGAAAAATATCTGGCATAAAGTTTTAAGAATCAAATGTATAAAATAAGCTAGTTCTAGATAAATTTGATAAGAACAAAGTTTTGTTTAAATCTTTACTTCGAAGTTGAGTTTAGTGGCTGAGTTCTGGTGGTGGGGTCCAAGTGTTTCCCTGGAACTCAGGAGGAGATTATAGCAGCCTAGGCAAGCTTTCTCCCACCAGTGGGACTCTTCAGAGGGAGAGCTGATGAAGGTGCAGAAATAAAGCCTAGAAAGGTGATCAATAAGCATTTCAGAGTATTAAAAGTCAGTAAGCAATGAAAAGTTTGCTTCTCCCTTCCCACCCATCTTTTTCTCTACTTGTCTTTCTAGATCTTTATTTACTAATCTCTATCTTCCAAATTTTCTTTCCTTCTTAACTCCCTATAACTGGGTATATCAGAATATTAAAATGAGGTCAACTCAAATGCTTTTCGTCTTTACCGAAGTTTAAGTCTTTTGTTTCTAAAAATTGGTTCTTCTCTCTGAAAAACACCAAAGTTAAGAAAAAAATGGCAATGCAGCCCAAAACCAGCCTTCTTACCCTACTATTAAGTATAATTTTCGTATTAAATATGTTGTGGTATGATCACTGACCAGTTTTTAATCTCCTCCCACAGGTGAGAACCCTCACATAGGCATAGACATGATAGACAACGATCAAGGCTCAAGTAGTCCCAGTAATGATGAAGCAGCAATGGCTGTCATAATGAGCCTCTTGGAAGCAGATGCTGGCCTGGGTGGCCCTGTTGACTTTAGCGACTTGCCATGGCCGCTGTAAACTACATGTTGCTTTAGCAACAGCTACAGTATCAAAGTGCATTACTGGTGGAGTTTTACAGTCTGTGAAGCTTACTGGATAAAGAGAGAACAGCTTTTATGTACTGTCTTCATAAAAGCAATCTCAGAGCCATTGATACAAGTCAATCTTACTATGTGTAAAGTCAAAGTGGAACTAAGCCTGCTCCAGTGTTTCCTCATCATTGATTGGGCTAGCTGTGGATAGCTTGCATTAATTGTATATTTTGGATTCTGTTTTTGTGTTGAATTTTTTAATCATTGTGCACAGAAGCATCATTGGTAGCTTTTATATGCAAATGGTCATTTCAGATGTATGGTGTTTTTACACTACAAAGAAGTCCCCCATGTGGATATTTCTTATACTAATTGTATCATAAAGCTGTTTATTCTTCCTTGTAAGAATCCTTTACTATAAATATGGGTTAAACTATAATGTATTAGTTAAATATTTTTAATAAATGTTTCCCTTGTTCTATAAATGCTGTTCACATTTCAAACAATTAGAAAAAAATCTTATGTGTTCTGTGGGGTGCCAGATAGATTTTCTACAGTGAGTGTTTAAGGGCCATCCATCCCAATAGCATTTACTATAATGCCTTTGTGGCCTTCATAACAATTCTGGGACTTACATGACTTCCCATGTTACTAGCTTAGCTATATTGTTAAAATAGTTAAAATTGCAACAATTTGGAGAGACACTGCTGCTTAAACACAAATTTCAAATCCTCTGAAATTATAGTTTCAAGACTAGCTGCACCAAACTGGCTTCATACAACTCCTTTATACTACCACTCACAGCTGTATGGCTTCATACATTTAAGCCATATGACTCCAGACTCAAAGCACCTAAATACTTCTATGGTCCAATTCAAGAATGAATCAGAATATTAGAAAATAGCATTTGCATGAATAATTTAGTAAGCAGAACAGTGTGATATAATGGGGAAAGCACTGAACTGTTGTTAGAAATTGGCTCTGAAACTTGAGGTTACTATATATAACCTAGTAAAAGTATTTTGCCCTTCATGTCAGGTTGGACTAGAAAATGTTCCTTTCAGCTTTAATACTGTTTTGGATTTATAGTACATTTTATAATTAGTGGGGAATATAAGTGCACACATATACCAAATTAAGAGTTCCCTGAGCTACTATTTGGTTTCTAGTTACTGACACCAACAAGAATAGAAAATCTAATTACGAGACCAAAAATCTGGTCAAGGTGGTTATACAGGTGATCAGAATCATTAAAACAATGGAATTTTATTTTGATGAAAAACTTGAGTTTACAATCATTTAGTAAATGAAGAGCAACACTTCATTTTCCTATCCCATAACTTGTAAGAAAAAAAAGCATTAGTAAATAAATATCTGTGAACAGATTAAGGGTAAGGCAGACTGGATAATAAACCAACTCTGATGTTCACACTCCCTGCATGTGACACATTCTAAAAAGGTGAAAATGGCACTGGAGGGAACCAGTAAGATACAGGCATTGAATCTCATCCTTATCATTCAAATAAGCCCAGTGATAAAAATTCATTTTTCTGCTCATCTTGGGCAGCAAACTATACACATTTTACTGAAGGAAAATTTTGATAGAAGCACTTACTTAAGTTATATTGCGCATCACAACTATAAAAATGGCTTGAACAGTTCCATTTAACCACCATTTATAAAGTGCAACTATATAATACTCTACATTTTATCTGGGATGTCATGAATGTCAATCTAGACTGAAAATACCCCAGCTGCCAATTTCCACCACTTCTGAAAAGATCTAGATGTGTGAAAAAGAACTGTCCCCCATACAAAGAACCAATTTCACAAACCTACTGGTAAACAAAGACATTTATGTAACTGGAACCTCAGGATGGTAGAGCTGTACTCTCTTAAAAAACCATTCAGCTACCTTTGGTCTTTAAAAAAGCCTACACTGCAATTACTAAACACTGTTATGTGCATCTCACAGTGAGGAGAGCGGCCTGCAGTGCAGAATGAGGAGAGTGCAACGTCACTGTGAAAAGTAGCATGCTATGGTTTCCAGGAACGTCGACGTCACAGCATTGGGTTCTGGGCATCAGGGTCGAGGTCATTACTGCCAGAAGGGGGATGGACAGGGAGAATATCCAGCTCATCGACTTGTGGAGTGGGGTGCATGACTACCAGCTGGTCCTGAGGAATGTCAGCGGCAGCTGCTGCAAGATTGGTGATAGATTTACTCTTTACACATTGAAAGTCTACATGCCGACTCTTTCCTTCTTCCTTCTCCCAGGACATTCGAATAAAGGGTCTTTGGACATAATTGTAAATCACTTCTGGGCGGCCCCCAGGCCTTTTCTTTACTTTTTCTTTGTAGGTAGGATAACCTGGAGGAGAAAAAGATTTTAAAAACTGAGGACACACATGCACATGCACACGCACACATGCAGCATGTCCCCACAGCACTTCTCACCCAGTTTAAGCCTAAAGATGGCTTTTCTGCTGTAGCTCCTGAACACACAAAACAAAGAAGAGAAATAAATATTCCATCTCCTTAGTCATCAGTTCAACAGCCAGCAACTGAAATCCTACTGATGGGATTCACAGATCCTTCCACCATCCTCTCAGCTACTCAGTACACCAACTACCCAGAAAAACATCATTACAGTCAAAGCAAGGAGAGAATAGGTCCCAAATGGAATGGGACCTAATGGGATGCAATTCATGTATCTTGAGCTCTAGCTATGTATCCTTAACATCTCTGAATTCTTCCCTTCACAGGATTATCTGGCCTCAAGGCCTATAATTTATTGTTACATTAGCCTTCTATTTTCCTTAAACCTAAATCTCATGTTCATATTGCTCTTGGGTTTTTTTTTCTTTTGTTAAACGACAAAAAGTTATAGAGATCTCCAGCTTCACTGGTTCTAAAGGTACTTCTGCACCTAGGTTAGCAAAACCAGTATTTTATTCCCTATCTCATTTAACATTACTACTATAACCACCGAGCAGCTTATTCAGATTGGCAATTCCAAAGCAACTTTGACTGATTAATTATACCTTCCTCCTCTTGGATCATAATCACTGCAAAGTAATAGTTAAACTATTTCCTAGTTTTGGAAAAATTTCAGTCATTTATCAGTAAGGCAATTTCTCCAGACATATTCCCCTTAGAAACTATAAGTCTCTTCCCTGCTTCGAACTAGCAAGAATTGCTAGTTTAGACCAGGGATTGACAAACATTTCCTGTGAAGGGCCAGACAGTGAGTATTTCAGGTTTATGGGCCATATGGTTTCTATCACTACTCAACTATGCCATTGTAAAGTGAAATTAGCTATAAATAATTCATAAATGAGTAAACATGTCTGTTTCAATAAAACTCTTTTAAAAAAATAATGAGCTGCATTTGGCCTACAGGCCATAGTTAGACCATAGTTAGAACCAGAAAAAAATAGTATGGCCCCTTTTTATGATTAATGGCATACGGGGATGAATGTAGTCATTTTTGGTAGCTAGTATTAGCCATGTGTGGAGTGCATGTGTATGTGATTAAGGTGAGAGGGGCACAGGGGCAAGTAGGGTTGAAAGCCCTCTAAAGACCGTCTGTAGAAAGCATTCTTTGTTTCACACGCCAGTTAATTACCATCTAAAGGGCAGCACTAGAGATCACAAGAGGTACCTATCCCCTTGTCCTTGATTCTTCTTGGACTATTAGAAAACCTTTAAATTTCTATCTCTTTATATTCCATTCTGTCCTCCAATCACCACTCTAATGAAGTGTAATCTTATTACATACTTGCTTAAAAACTACCAATGGTTTCCTCACACTTAAAGGGGAGGGTCTGTACTCCTTAGCATATATATATAATACAAGGCTTTTTTACAACTTGGTTCCAACCTACCTGTCATCAGGCTTCAACTCAAATGTCTCCTCCTTAGGCCTTCCTGTCCGCCCAATCTAAAGTAGCTTCCAGCTGCCTTCTCCCTAGCTCTGAAACCAAATAGCTAAACCCCACTGTTTGCAAAATGGCAAGAAAGGACATATACTGGTGAAGCTAATGTGTCAGCAATTCCACTACTTTTTTAAGTCCAAAGTTTCCTCTCCTTACTGCTAAATCTGTTTCTGGTCTTTCTTTCCCATATGTCTTAGCAGTCCTGTGACCTCCCAACAGCTCAACTGGTCATTGATGAACAACACTACTATCTTCATTATCACCATCACAAACATGGGAAATTACTATGTGCCAGGCCCTGTTTTAATTGCTTTCCATGTACTAACATTCTTTCCTCACAACAACCTGATAAGGCACTTAATGCTCCCATTTCAGAAGAGGAAAGTAAGGCACACAGAAGTACCTTGGCTGAGGTCTTAACATTAAGCTATCAAGTCATAAGATTTGAACACATGCAATCTGGATCCAGAACCCTTAGTCTTGTCAGTATGTCATGTTATGCCAAGAAAGATATTTTGTTCTTAGTACATTCTTTTCTTTTTTTGTTCTTATTCTTTTTAGAATAAAAGAGCATCTAGAAAAATTCATTTAAATCACGAAGTAAAAAGAAGCCTAAAAATGTATCATTTAAGTATAAGATAAAGTAAGTATGCAGTTTGTATTTAATCTGAAAATAAGCTATTATCATACTTTAAGATACCAGTAAACTACTAGTACTGCTTTTACATGAATTTTCAGAATGTAGTTTTTTAGCTCTGTTGGGTTTTGGGAGCTCCAATGATAACTACGAGGCAAAGAACCCTATCTTATAGGGACGTACACACATGTATGCCCAAACATACTACATGGGCTCAGTCAAAAAAGCATTAGGGTGAGCTATGGCAGAAAAGACAAATTCTTATCTCCACATTGCCAGGGAATCTTATGGAATAAATAATTTATAATGGTCTTCTATCTTTGTCAGATAAAGGAAGCTGGTTTTTGTTATTTATAGGTCTACTGCACGAGCATTCAATAATCATTTGAGCTTTTCAAAGTATTAAACTATATTCTAAATGGGATCCCATTTTTTAACCTTGTTTTTTCAAAAGAAAACTAACAGAAAATAATGAAAATGACTTACCTTCTATTCCCAGTCTAATCTTCTTAAGACCCCTCTCCTTCAAAACTGATTTGGCCACATCTCTGTTTTCAATGTACTTGAAAAATCTATATAATTTTGTGCTATAAATAACTGGAAACAAAAAGACAAGAATATCTTCTTATTAAAATCAAAGTACTTGGAGATGAACTTAAATTTATCTTGATCATCAAAGAGGCCTGACAACCCTAAAAGCCCAAATACTGGATGCAGTGATGCCAAAGGGTGACTAGCCAACATGACAGGACAATTCAGTACAGTTAATGTATAAGCAAATGTCTACTTAAGTTGAAACAAGAAAAGCTTTAATAACAAATCAGGTAACCCAATCCATAGGAAGAAAATCTCCTTCTGAAAGATATATCATATACAAACTTAGTGGAATGGGATCTGCCCCAATTTCTTCAAGTAAGAGAACTATCAATACTACATACATTATCAAGCAGGCAAAGTAAAGGACTTTGCTATGATGCCTTCAAGGCCTTGTCTGGAAGGGAAAAAACTGCCTTGTCAGAGAGTGCAAAATGGATACATCTTATATTTCATGGATTGAGCAACTATTAATAATTCCCCCAGAAAGCAAAGACCCTCCCCCAAAACTGTTTTCCATTCAGGCGAACAGCCCCATTTAATACTGATGTTAAAAACGGCAGATTCGAGCATGTTCTGCCTAGGTTAGTCTGTTTAGAGCAAACTGGCTTTGCAAAGGGCAGACATTCCACTGACAACATGTTGAGTCTTCCAAATGTGCTGGGAACTTCAGGGAGTTAGACTGATGGACCTTCCTCGCCTTCTCTCTTTCAGGTGGAGTTATCTCCCTTAAAAGGTGAACTGCAAAGGTTTTTTCAAAAAAAGAAAAACACACTCACAAACCAAACATGCTGGTTTAAGAGCCAATAAAAGGAAAATACGTATACAGATGCTACTACTCGTGGGGTAAATGTGTGATTATTAATATATCCTTATTATTACTGATATTTTAAGAAAAAAGACTTTTTGACATCTCAGAATGGATGTTGTCATATGTCACATTTAGGAAATCAGGAGGAAGAGGCTATCTGTTTTCTCAAGTGAATCTTCTTTAGGTTGAAATATCTTGGCACAAAATGAAACATATTTAGACAAATTAAGTAAAATGTTTTCAAGTCCTTTAAGTTTCAAAGCTTAAGATAAAAAACAAACAAACCAAAACCACTCAAATGGAAAGCTCAACAACTAAAAAGGAAAAGCCAGCTCTACTATAATTTCTGTATCACTATAATGTCCTTTCTGTACTCTTATGGTTCGCTCTACTCTCTTGAAGTCAAACTTTTTGGAAACTAAACTACAAATTAAAAGTTTATTCATTACTCTTTATTGGTAGAAAATAATTTAGTATATTTCTTCTGATATTTGGTAACCTTTCATTTTTCCCATTTTGTTCAACTTGTTATTCTACATTTTATTATAGAAAATTGTAGTCAGCAACAAGCCTAGGAATGAAGAAATAACAAAACATCTATTACTGTAACCGTCCAAAGAATCAGAGCATTCATTTAAGTATATCATGCAAAGGAAACACCTCAATGTAAACTCTGAAAAGTGCTATTATCACCTGTGTTAAAATAATCTTTTGAAAATCTTTAGAAGTCAAAAAGAATGCCACTTGGAGTCTGCTTTGTTTTTAGACAATTGTAAGTAAAATGGAAAAATTAAAGGATTTGGTACTTTCTATATTCCTCTACTTTTTACTTAAACCCTAATCCTTACCAAGTCAACACAGATTGGAGTATAAAATGATACTGGGCTATTTTACCTATTTAATTATCCTTTTAACTATTTCTCTATGAAACTCCAAAAATACTGTGTGAAATTCATCAAGAAAAACAATACAAGATAAATTTTCTAACAAAAAAAATCAAAAGGTCTAGTCAGAAAAAGTTTGGAAGAGAAAAATACTTAGTCATTGCTACTCAAGATAATGTTGTTTTGGTCAGAAATGCTTAACTTTAGTTCCACAAAGCTTTCTAAAGGGTCATTATATCCGGCAGGAACACATATGATATTAAAAAAAGGAACTTCTTAGAACCTAAAGTCACCCTCAAAATTAATGAGTTGAAGCTTCTTGTTTTATATACAAATAAAAATTCATCAAAAAAACCCCAGCTTGTTTATCAATTGTCTACTTCTACAGGATCTACTTTTCTAGAATGCTTCTTTCTAAACACAAAGGAAAAATCCATCAAGACCCAGATACTCCACAAGAGCAAACCATTTCTGTGCATGACAAGGGTGGGCACACTTTTTCTGTAAAGAGCCAGATAGTAAATACTTCGGGCTTTGCAAGCCATGCAGTCTCCATTGCAACTCTCAACTCTGCCATTATAGCACAAAAGCAGCCAGAGACAATACTAAAACTTCACTTGAAAAACAAGCGACAGCCTGGATTTGGCCCACAGGCCATAGTTTGCTGACTCCTGGTGTAGGAAACAGCTCAAGGTTCTTTCTTTATAAAAACAGTCCTTTGATCAATATTTTAAAAGTAAAGAGACAATCTATGATAATTCAAGAGAGAGAAAACATGCCACAATACTTACTTTGTGAATACTCCTCTCCCATCTGTGGTGGATACTCTTCATCCCAATCAACCACATCATCGTCTGTAAGCACCACTATGTGGCATTCTCGTTCCCCACTCTGGGCACTAGCTACCATGAGAGGCAGGATCATTTCTTCCAGATAAAATTCAAACTGTCTACGAGCACCATCATTTGATAACTCATGCATTAGGGCACCTGAAATGAAACCCACAAAAGTATCTTGATTTTTTGGGTGACCAATAAGTAAAGTAGCAATACACAAACAAAACATCAGATTAGTTTGGATTTACTTTAGGATCCTAGAGACAACATAGAGGCTACTCTTTAGTCAACAAAACTTTTCCTAGGAAGAGATCTTATGGAACTGTAGGATCTTACAGCAAGAAAGGCCAACTAAAGGCATCCAACACAAGCCTCACCATTTTACACACAATGAAGTAAACTGCCTACAGTTACAAACTAATTTGCAAAATCACAATTAAGTCTGTCTCTTAACCAATCCCTAGCTCAGGATTATATCAAATCGTCTTTCATCAATATATGCAATTATATCTTAAAGTATATCTTAAGAATATTTTTCACACTGTCCACATGAACTAAAATAGCTGCCATATTCCATCTCCCACATGTTTTCTTTCCCAGAATATTTACTCACAAGCAGCGTTAAAAATGTAGTGTAGGAAAAAGAGCAGGACCAACTGGCTTTGGGATAAGGGGGGTAAAAAGCCAAGCATAACACAGCATATACAGAATTACATAGCAGACCTGAACCTAGAATTCAGAGGTAAAAAATACACTTCACTTCACCCTTGAATACAGACAAAATGAACAACTTTAAATTCCCAAATACACAGCCACAAACTCAATTGCGTTGACCTAATTTTTTTTCTCTTATTATTTCAATGGCAATGTCCTATCTCTTCTCTAAGGCTCTACCATCTCAAGAACTACTGGGAGGGTTAGAAAAGACAGTAGAACTCAAATCTATAGTCCCAAGGGGAGCTTATTTTCCCTAAAACATGCTTATTATATAGTAAGTATTAATAACATATGATTAGTAATACAGTAAATGGTTGGTTAAATAATCAACAATCCATATCATTACTATTATTATTTAGCCATGTCTCTCTAGGTTGCCTACTTTCCACTGTAATTTTTTAACTCCTTTCATAGCCAAACTCCTAGATCTATCAACACATTCTCTTTCCCCTAACATCTAACTTCTAACATTTTCAATCTGGCTTCCACACTCCCTACTCAAAACTGCTCTGAATATAGTCTCCAAATGACCTTCTAATTGTTAAAGACAATGAATACTTTTTATCCTGATCTTATCTAACCTCTCAATTGACTCTCTTATAAGGACCCCTACCTTTTCCGTAACACATATCATCCCTAAGAATCTCTGACACCATTATCCCTGGTTTTCTCTTCTACAGCTGTTCTTCTTTGGCCACCTTTGCCAATTTTTTCTTCCCTTGCTGTTCATTAAATATTGATATTTCTCTGGAAGATGCTATTTTCCAAAAAGCTGCAAAATCTTACACTACACTTTTTTACTGCAATGTGACCTTGACACCTCCTCCCAAGATGTGGAGTCTAAATGCCCTCCCCTTTGACCTGGGATGGTCATATTGACTTGGCTGATAACCAGAGAAGCATGGCAGAGGTGACAGTCTATGACTTGTGGCTCTGCCTTGGTTTTGGGGAATGCTCACTCTCCAAATGCTTCCTCTCTGAACCCAGACTCCAGGGTTGGAGAAGCCCAAGATGCACGGAGAAGCCCAAGATGCACGAAGAAGCCAAATGTAGGTACTCTTGTTAGCGAAATGTAGGTACTCTTGTTAGTGGCCCTAGCTGAACCCAGCCTTTGAGTAATCCCAATTCAGTGAGCACACATGTGAGTAAAGAAGACTCCAGCCTTTTGAGTCACCACAGCCCTTCAATTCTTCAGAAAATGAGGCCTCAGGTATTGTTGAAGCAGACATAATCCACTTCTGTTGTAGTCTCAATTCTTGACCCACAGAAAAAAAAGATTATGCTACTAAGTTTGGAATGGTTTGTACATTGTAATAGTTAACCAGAATACCTACCCTCTCCATTGCCCCTACCATAATCCAAGTCAATGGTAATTCTTACCCAAATTACTATAAAACCTTCTAATTACGTTCTCTCAACATTTACTTTTGCCCTTGTGTAGTTCATTCTCCCCACAACAGCCAAATCTAATTACATGTCTCCTCTAATTTAAACCTTTCATGGCTTGTATTATCTATCCTTAGAATAAAAATCCCAAATCCTCAACTTGGTCCAAAAAGCCCTATTATGTGAAAAAGGAGATTGTGGATCAGTATGTATGTAAGTCCTTTAAAGAAAATATTTTCTTTAAATACGATCAATAGAAGAAAATATTTTCTTTAAATACTATCCATATACTGATAACTCCTACAAATAAATATCTAGTCCACATTTCTCTCCTAATCTTTAGATAAGTGTATGCAATGTCCCACTCAGAATTTCCACTTGGATGTCTTAACAGGTATTTCAAACTTAACATGTCCAAAATTAAGTTTCTAAATTTCTACTCCCCATAAAGTCTCCCCCATCTCAATTAATGATTAAAGGCAACTCTACATTCACAGTTAACTAAAGTCCTCTACTCTCTTCCCTACCCCATATTCCATCAACAGCAAATCCTGACAACTTCACTCCAGAATTTGATCCCTTGTCACTGCTTCCAGGCTTATTAAGCCACAACCATCTCTTACTTGAATTAGAGCAATAGCCTCCTAATTATCTCTTTGCTTCTATCTTAATTCCCCTTCATCTTATACTCCTTGGGGGAAGACAGACAATAAACACGGTAAACAAACAGCGTATGAACAATTAACACTGGCATGCTAGGTAGTGCCAAGTGCTGAGGAGGGGGGAAAAAGTAAGGACAAGGCATACAGCAGCCAGAGAAACATCTCCAATACAACAGCCAAGAGTGACTATTTTAAAGCCTAAGTCAGGTCAGAACCACACTGTACAACTCTATATTAAATTGTGTGTCAATGGTGCCCCCGTGACATGGTAAAATGTGGCAGCTTCACAGATCATACCACTCCTCTGTTCAAAACCTTACAATGGCTTCCTATATCATTCAGAGTAAAAGCCATGACAGGTCAGAGGATTAAAGATGGAGGTGTGAGAGGTGAGACAGAGGCTGCCTCCTAAAACCACATATAATATGAAAATATAATTAATACAGCTAATCCTGAAAGAGCAACAGGAAAGAGGGCTGTGCGAGACTGCATACACGTAGAGAAAAGAGCAGACCTCACAGAACAGGATAACGTACCAAAGCTGTGGCCCAGCGGGACCCAAGCCCTTTCCCCACCCCAGCTCACAGGCAAGAGGAAGAGAAATGGAGCAGGGAGGGAGTGGAAGGCTTGGGACTGCTGAATATCTAACTACGGAGCACAAACCAACATGTCATGGTGCTTTCACGTTACTCTCGTGATTAGGGGGTTGGAAAGCTAAAACAGGAGGAATTCCTGGAGAGACTGAGATTCTAGCCGCTTGTGGAAAGCCGGGATCCTTATGTGGCTGCTCTGGGACAAAAGGCGGGCAGTCTGAGAGACTTCCTAACGAGGAAGCCCTTAGCAAGAGAGCTTCTAAAGGGGCAAGGATTGCACACAGCTTACTGCACAGGAGAAATGACATGGTAGACAAAATTGTCCGGGTGTACTCTGCCCAGCAGGTTGGAAGCTTTCACGATCTTCAGGTACTCCAGCTCCCTGGTTGGCTACACAGCTCCAAGGACCCCCTCCGTGATACACAGCCTACTGGGCCTTTCTCCCAGCCAGCCCCACCTAGCTCGCAAACCAACAAACCCTACCCTGGCATTAGGCCAGCCAGAGGGAAGATGTCTATAGCAACTACAAATGCAAAGCATAGACAAGCGCTTATACTTGTGTGCTGGGCCCACTGGTTTAGGCAGTGGAGACAGGCACAGTAGCCAGGAAGCAGGGAACAGCTCTTTCCTCCCCCCAGGCACCAATCCCACTCCCCTGCAAACCCAAACATTGCTTCAGGGGCTGAGCAGCTCCAGAAAGTAGAGCTTCTGAACACTAGAGGGTGCCATATACAAATATGAAACGCCAAAGGAAACTGGTTTGAAGTAAAATTAATACTACAACTCCTGAGAAAGATTTGAATGACATCGAACTCATGAATCTTCCTGAAAGAGAGTTCAAAATAAAAATTATTAACATGATCATGGAGGGACGGAAAGATATTCAAGAACTCAGGAATGAATTCCAGTAGGAGATCCAATCATTGAAGAGCACAATGGAGGGAATTAAAAGCAGATGAGATATGGTGGAGGAGATGATAAATGAAACAGAAACTAGAGAAGAGGAATACAAAGAAGCTGAGGCACAGAAAAAAGGATCTCTAAGAATGAAATAATATTGAGAGAACTGTGTGACCAATCGAAACAGAACAATATTCACATTTAGGGGTACCAGAAGAAGAAGAGAGGGAAAAATGGATAGAAAGTGTCTTTGAGGAAGTAACTGCTGAAAACTTCCCCAATCTGGGGAAGGAGACAGTCTCTCAAGCCATGGAGGTGTGCAGATCTCCCAACACAAGGAACCCAAGGAAGACAACACCAAGACATATAGTAATTAAAATGACAAAGACCAAGGATAAGGACAGACTATTAAAAGCAGCCAGAGAGAGAAATAAAATCACATACAAAGGAAAGCCCATCAGGCTATCATCAGACTTCTCAGCAGAAACCTTACAGGCCAGAAGGGAGTGGCATGATGTATTAAATGCCATGAAGCAGAAGGGCCTCAAACCAAGAATACTTTATCCGGCAAGATTATCAATTAAATTTGAAGGAGGGATTAAACAATTTCCAGATAAGCAAAAGCTGAGAGAATTTACCTCCCACAAACCATCTCTACAGTCTATTTTGGAGGGACTGCTATAGATGGAAGTGTTCCTAAGGTTTAATAGCTGTCACCAGAGGTAATAAAACCACAGTAAAGAAAGTAGAACAGCTAATCATTAAGAAAATGCAAAATTAAATTAACTATCCCCAAAGTCAATCAAGGGATAGACAAAGAGTACATAATGTGATACCTAGTATACAAAGAATGGAGGAGGAAGAATGAGAAGAAGAAGAAAAAAAAAAAAGAACCTTTAGATTGTGTTTGTAATAGCATATTAAGTTAGACTCTTAGATAGTAAGGAAGTTAACCTTGAACCTTTGGTAACCACGAATCTAAAGCCTGTAATGGCAATAAGTACATACCTGTCGATAATCACATTAAATGTAAATGGACTGAATGCACCAATCAGAAGACAAAGAGTCACTGAATGGATAAAAAAACAAAACCCATCTATATGCTGCCTACAAAAGACTCACTTTAAACCCAAAGACATACATAGACTAAAAGTGAGCGGATGGAAAAAGATATTTCATGCAACTAATAGGGAGAAAAAAACAGGAGTTGCAGTACTTGTATCAGACAAAATAGACTTCAAAACAAAGAAAGTCACAATAGACAAAGAAGGACATTACATAATGATAAAAGGATCAATGTGGTAAGAAGATATAACTGTTATAAATATCTATGCGCCCAACACAGGGGTACCTACATATGTGAAACAAATACTAACAGAATTAAAAGGGGAAACAGAATGCAATGCATTCATTCTAGGAGACTTCAACACTCCACCAACTCTGAAGGACAGATCAACCAGACAGAAAATGAGTAAGGAGACAGAGGCACTGAACAACACACTAGAACAGTAGAACAGAAGGGCCTGATATCTACAGAACTCTACACCCAAAAGCAGCAGAATACACATTCTTCTCAAGTGCACATGGAACATTTTCAAGAATAGATCATATACTAGACCACAAAAAGTGCCTTGGTAAATTGAAAAAGATTGAAATTGTACCAACCAGTTTCTCAGACCACAAAGGTATGAAACTAGAAATAAATTATGCAAAGGAAATGAAAAACCCCACAAACACATGGAGGCTTCACAACATGCTCCTAAATAACCAATGGATCAATGACCAAATAAAAACAGAGATCAAGCAATATATGGAGGCAAATTACAACAATAATTCAACACTGCAAAACCTGTGGGACACAGCGAGGCTGTGCTAAGAAGAAAGTGTATTGCAATACAGGCCTACCTCAAGAAAGAAGAACAATCCCAAATGAACAGCTAAACTCACAATGAAACTAGAAAAGGAAGAACAAATGAGGCCCAAAGTCAGTAGAAGGAGGGTCATAATAAAGATTAAAGCAGAAACAAATAAAACTGAGAATAAAACAATAGAAAGAATCAATGAAAGAAGGAACTGGTTCTTCGAGAAAATAAACAAAATAGATAAACCTCTAGCCAGACTAATCATGAAAAAAAGAGAGTCTACACACATAAACAGAATCAGAAATGAGAAAGGAAAAATCACCATGGACACCACAGAAATACAAAGAATTATGAGAGAATACTATGAAAAATTATATGGTAACAAACTGGATAACCTAGAAGAAATGGACATCTTTCCAGAAAAATACAACCTTCCAAAGCTGACCCAGGAAGAAACAGAAAATCTGAACATACCATTTACCTGCAAAGAAATAGAACTGGTAATCAAAAAACTACCTAAGAACAAAACTCCTGGACCAGATGGTTTTACTGCTGAATTTTATCAAACATGTAGTGAAGACCTAAAACCCATCCTCCCTAAAGTTTTCCAAAAAGTAGAAGAGGGAATACTCCAAAACTCATTCTATGAAGCTAACATCACTCTAATACAAAACCAGGCAAAGACACCACAAAAAAAATCAGCAATATCCCTGATGAACATAGATGCAAAAATACTCAACAAAACATTAGCAAACCAAATTCAAAAATATATAAAAAAGATCATCCATCATGAGCAAGTAGGATTTATTCCAGAGATGCAAGGATGGTACAACATTCGAAAACCCGTCAACATCATCTACCACATCAACAAAATGAAGCACAAAAACCACATGATGTCAGATGCTGAAAAAGTATTTGACAAAATTCAACATCCATTCATGATAAAAACTCTCAACAAAATGGGTATAGAGGGCAAGTACCTCAACAAAATAAGGGCCATATATGACAAACCCACAGCCACCAATATACTTAACAGCGAGAAGCTGAAAGCTTTTCCTTTAAGATCGGGAACAAGACGAGGATGCCCACTCTCCCCACTTCTATTGAACATAGTACTGGAGGTCCTAGCCACAGCAATCAGACAACACAAAGAAATAAAAGGCATCCAGATTGGCAAGGAAGAAGTTAAACTGTTCCTGTTTGCAGATGACATAATATTGTACATAAAAAACCCTAAAGAATCCACTCCCAAACCACCACTAGATCTAATATCTGAATTCAGCAGAGTTGCGGGACACAAATTAATACACAGAAATCTGTTGCATTCCTATACACTAACAATGAACTAGCAGAGAGAGAAATCAGGGAAACAGTTCCATTCGCACTTGCATCGAAAGGAATAAAATACCTAGGAATAAACCGAACCAAGAAAGTGAAAGACCTATACTCTGAAAACTACAAGACACTCAGGAGAGAAATTAAAGAAGATACCAATAAATGGAAACACATCCCAGGCTCATGGATAGGAAGATTTAATATTGTTGAAATGGCCATCCTGCCTAAAGCAATCTACAGATTCAATGCAATTCCTATCAAAATACCAACAGTATTCTTCAACGAACTAGAGAAAATCGTTCTAAAATTCATATGGAACCACAAGCAACCCAGAATAGCCAAAGCAATCCTGAGAAGGATAAAGCTGGGGGGATTATGTTCCCCAACTTTAAGCTCTACTACAAAGCCACAGTAATCACAACAATTTGGTACTGGCACAAGAACAAAACAATAGACCAATGGAACAGACTAAAGAGCCCAGATATAAACCCAATCATGTATGGTCAATTAATAAACAATAAAGGAGCCATGGATATACAATGGGGAAATGACAGCCTTTTCAACAGCTGGTGTTGCAAAACTGGACAGCTATATGCAAGAGAATGAAACTGGACTACGGTTTAACCACATAAACAAAAGTAGACTCGAAATGGATCAAAGACTTGAATGTAAGTCATGAAACCATAAAACTCTTAGAAGACAACATGGGCAAAAATCTCCTGAATGTAAGCATGAGCAACTTCTTCCAGAACGCATCTCCTTGAGAAAGGAAACAAAAGCAAAAATGAACTTATGGGACTACATCAAATTAAAAAGTTTCTGTACAGCAAAGGACACCATTAGCAGAACAAAAAGGCTCGCAGCACTTTTTACAATAGCCAAGATATGGAAGCAACCTAAGTGTCCATCAGTAGATGAATGGATAAAGAAGATGTGGTACATATACACAATGGAATACTATTCAGCCATAAGAAACAAATCCTACCATTTGCAACAACATGGATGGATCTGGAGGACATTATGCTCAGGGAAATAAGCCAGGCAGATGAAGACAATTGCCAAATGATTTCCCTCATTTGTGGAGTATAACAATGAAGCAAAACTGAAGGAACAAAATAGCAGCAGTCTCATAGAGACTTCAAGAAGGAACTAGTGGTTATTGAAGGGTAGGCGTGTGGGAGGGCGGGTGGGGAGGGAGGTAGAAGGGGATTGAGGGGTATTATGTTTAGTATACATGGTGTGGGGGATCACAGGGAAAACAGTGTAGTGTAAAGAAGGCAAATAGTGAATCTGTGGCATCTTACTATACTGATGGACAGTGCCTGCATTGGGATATGGATGGGGACTTGATAATATGGGTAAATGTAGTAACCACATTGTTTTTTCATGTGAAACCTTCATAAGAGTGTATATCAATAATACCTTACTTTAAAAAAAAGGCCAAAAGACAAAGGCCCTACAGGAGTAGTTCTCCTCATGACCTCATCTCCTGCTACTTAACACTCTTACTCATTTCATCCCAACTACACAGTAGCCTCTTTGTGGCTCTTAAACATGCCAGGCAAGATGCTTCAACACTTGCACTGCTAACCTCTGCTAAGAACTTATCTAAATTTTCCTCTCCAGAGAACATTCTCTGGCTACTGTACACCCATCCTTACTTTGTTCCCTCCTCCGCAGCACTTAGCACTATCTAGCATACCAATGTTCACTGTTCATATGCTCTCTGTTTACACTGTTTATTGTCTTATCTTTCCCAAAGTAGTGTAAGTTCCATTAGAACCAGAAGTTTGTCTGGTTTGTTCATGCTGTAGCCCCAAAACTTAGAACAGTGTTATATACAGAATGGACAGTCATTAAATATTTATTCAATTCATAAATTTTGTTTCTTCTCTGCTTCTCTGGCCTTATTTCTCAACACTCACACTCCATCCATTTGCTCTAGCCACTTCTCTTCTTTCAGTTCAATAAGCACATCATATTCCTTCCAACTTGAGGGCCTCTGTAAATAACCATTTCTGCTGTCTATATAGTCCACTTCTTACCCTCTTTGCATTACTGTGAGTCTCAGCCTTAATGCCACTAACTTAGAAAACGATTGTCGACAACCCCTTCACTATACATTTCTCACAGCATCTCATTTCTTCACTGCATTCTTCACAGCTTTTCATTATGTGCTGAATGTCTTCCCTACTAAAGTGTAAACCTGTAAGGGCAGGGACAAGGTCTGTCTCATTCATCAGTGTAAGTACTCTATGTAGGGAACTCTTATAAAAAGTCTGATTAAGAAGGGGAAATTGTAAGTTAAATATTAAACTAGAAATGATAACTGGTACTTAGGAATTAGAGATAAAGACCTGAGAGTCTGCAATGTATAGATTATATTTGAAGCCACAGTGATGAATGGCATCACTCCGAATAAGTGTATAGATTCTGTGAAAGAGAGGGTAGTTAAAGACAAGACAGTTGGGAACAACCACAATCTAGAGATGAATGATCAGGGAGCAAGTGAGAGAAGAAAAATACATGGAAGACCTAAAAGAAGGCTGTTAAAGAGACAACAGAAGAGAGGATCCAGAAGAAATGGGTGATGTTAACAGCAAAAGCTAAAGGAAATGCCCCCAAGACAAGCATCTCAGAATTATCACTAAATTTTACATTGTTCAAAATATTCTAGCCAATTCAATTAGACAAACAAGACATAAAAAGTGTTATTTGCAACAGTGTCAATTATCTACCAAGAATATATGAAAACCAACTGAAAAACTACTAGAAATAAACATAGTTCTGTTATATCAACACTTTGAGGTAAACACTTTGACAAATACAAATGTACAAATTCAATAATTTTCTTGTATGTTAGCAGTTAGGAAATTTAAACACATATTCTACATACCACAATAACAAAAACACAAAATATCTAAGAATTAATGAGACTAGAGCAGAAATAAAAGACAAATGAAAACTGAATAAATAGCAAGACATAGCAGTTGAAGCAGGAGTCCGTAAGTATGTTAAATCTTCTCAAATATTAACTTCAAAGAACTCCAATGAAAAGCTCAAAATTTTTAAAATAACTTTTTTGAATGCCTACAATAGACATGAGCATATTTGAGTATGATTGAGCCTGAGGATTACTCTGTATAAAGCAGGAAAGACTAATGATACTAAAAGAGACAAGTGGGATAAGGACCTAAAAAATCTTTGAGGGGATAAAATCATTCATTCATTCAGCAAATATTTATTGAGTTATTACTGTGTGCCAGGCACCATGGAACATCCCTGTCCTCAAGTTCAAACTGGTTTAATGCTACAAACTGAAAAATAGAGCTGGGAGAGAACACATGAGTGTTTCAGTCGTTTGAGTGCCTCTATGTCTTTAGTGACTACATAGGTAGGCTGTGCCTCTGATCTCCCTTTCTCAATAGACTTGGATGTAACTTCAGTTTTGTGGTCTTCAGGTGAAGTCCCATTTTCTCCGACATGGATGGATGGTGCCCTTCTTCCTGGGCCTTCTAAATTGGTGCTTTATTCAAACTTATCATTTCACTTTCCATACCACTTTTCACCCAAGGACACTGTATCACTGTATTTTCTTTTAGCCCTGGGTCTACATTCCTCAGTTCAGCTCTGGTTCGTAAAACCTCTTCTGGATTCAAGTGCTTGCCTGGGAAGAGAATGTGGACACTGAAGAAATGTGTAGCATAATTGGGGAGCTACTACTTACCACAGAATTTCTTTACTATATGGTAAGTTCTATGACAGAAAGTTGAGAAATCAGTTCTTCCCTTAACTAATCCTGGTTTTGAACATACCATTTCTGCTGCCTAGGACATACTTTTTCTTTCTTCTCCTCCAAAAACTTCCTGAAGTCCCCAGGCCTGAGTTACTTACAGCTCCTATATGCTCATTTAGCACCCTATGCTTTCTTTAATACCATAACGTAATTTACTTGTCTGTCTTCCCCACTATATTGCAAGCACCATGAGAGAAGGGACCTCTGTCACTGCCTTAATATGCCTAATACTTAGTATAAAGGGAGTGTACAGTAAAGATGCACATAATGACTGATTACTTGTAAACCATTAAACAAGTTGTTATTGAAGGATATTTAACTAATACACTTATTCACAATACACTACCATGTGGAAATATTCAGCATGTCAAATATGATCCCTTAATATTTTTCTTTTAATTTACCTTTATCTCCTTCCTAATTTTGCCACATTTTTTAAAGCACACCCTTATTTAACACCGTGTGTCAAACACTATTCATTTAATCTTCACAATAACACTTTGAGATAAATACTAATGTATCTATTTTTAGGAAGAGGGAACTAAAAAACAAGGTTTTAAGTAACTTGTCCAAGAAATACAGGACTCTATTCAATAAGCATTTAATACTTGTATAATTTTAAATTAAGAGACAAATTTGAACATTTTAGTGTAAAGTACTATTCCAATATTCAGGAAAGGCACATACCTGCAGGAAAAAAATTCATTTTTAGACTTAAGTTTACACCTTTTAATTTTTACAAGACTATTTCTAGCTCTTCAAATTATCACATATTTTTAGTAAAATCTATGAGACTCTAAATTTTTAGTAACATATATTACATGTAATCCACATAGTTATTAAAAGTATTACTGAAAGGCCAAAAGTTTAGGAAAAGCATATTAGACATTTTATATAGATATTCTTACCTTCAATTCCACAACAAATACATGACACTTATATGAGAGATAACAAGGTAAACTATTTCCAAAGGATTACAGAACTAAAATCTACATCACCTGTAAGGAATTCTAGTGTTTTCTTTATCTGACACTCACTAAAATACAGTATATGATTATATGAAGTTAAATTAAATGGTCCAAACACAAAACTTGAAGTCAAAGCTCTATAATTAGATTAATTAATGCTCATGGTTTTGCCTGAAAAACATTTTTTATAATGTGGAAAAATAACAACTTTGTTTAAGTTTACATTTATATGCTCCACCTGTCCAACTATTTGACTATAAACTTTAAAAATGTCATTTATAGAGAAATGGACTCAGAGGTGGACCATCTACTTCTTTGTCCCACCTGATATTTTTATGAAGACTTTAAAGAATGTTTGGCAAAAATACAGTGGTACTTAGGAGCAGACTTAAGGCCACTCATTTTCAAGGACTTAGATCATAACTAAGCATGAAAAATGATAGATAAATTTAAGTATATAGTAGGCACCTTAAAAATTTTAATAGAATTTCCCATTCACAGTTTCTAACACACCGATCTTTGAGAAGGGATGACACTACTCTGTCAATCTAGTGTTGTGTTTAGGTGATGAAGTAAAGATAATCATATGTGTGAGATTAACATAAGGCTATAACCACATATAGGAAACTTTTTAAATGGCTTCCCACTGTATACAGGATAAAATGTAAGAACATTAGTTTGGATTAAATACCTTCCATAATCTAGCCCACTTATTTATTCCCATCTCTCTCTGGTCCTGGTATAAAGTCTCTGCTTCAACTAGGTTATTTCCAAAGTATATCCTTTGCATCTTTACTCCAAAAATCTCAGTTCTTAGAATGACCTCCCTACTCTATTCTTTCTAAATTATTCTTTCTTTGCTACCTGCCTCCTCTGAACTTTTTCCCAATCCCTCGAGCCCACAATGCTCTCTCCTTCTTCTGAACTTCTCCAACCACTTAACATCCAAGTCAATATTTGAAAAGTCTCATAGACTATTTTGACTTCTCTGTGTATAATCACCTTTTTTCTTAGGCATGCCATAAGAGTGAAAAGGAGAGGTGCTGGGGAGGTGGTGAGAGAAAACTATCAATCAAAGAGTTAGCATTTCCAAAGTTTTAGACCCTGCTCTGAGGCTGTTTCAAGTTCTGGGATGAAATCATTTAACCCTTTGTATAAATGAGGGCTAGGTATTTAGTCTAAGATCTTTCACGACAAATACTGTTTTTGAGAATTATGTGTATCTTCCATAGTGTCTTAGGATATTACCTCCCAAGTAAAAAAAACTTATAAATTTTTGGTTGATGTGATCTAAGGAGTGACGCCAAACACCACACTTGATCAAAGACAGGGCTCCCAAACCTAGAGATAAAGACTGGCAACAAATAATACAGGAAACAGTCAAGAAGGAAATCTGGGAGACTCTTATCAAAAATAAATAAATTATGAAAGTTAAAAAAAGTTTTGGAAAATTGCACAAGAAGCTTATAAAGACCTCTATAGATTTGCATAAATAATCTTCATGATACTAGAATGCTTTACAATTCAATATAAACAAATATTTGAAGTCTAGGTAAATAGCATTATTTCAGACTTTTCATTCTAATGTTTTAACTCTACAAACCAGTCACACACAAAACATCATACTTACTGAGATCTCTACATTTAATAGTACTATATTCAAAAGAGATACAAAGATAGTCACATGCTTCTCTCAGTTCAGGAATAGAAATGCCATCAGGACAACGGATTATTCCTGTTTTATAGTAATCCTGAAAAAAAAGGTAAAGAATGCATAAAACATTTGGAGCATATAGTGGCCAAAGCTTATTACTAAGGTTAAGCTGAAAGCATTTTCAAAAACAATGGAACTCTGTGATTTATGAATTGTGTAATTTTAAAGTTGGGTGGAGCTTCACCTTATCACTTTTTCATTTTACCAGTAAGAAAAATTTAGATCCAAGTGGGTTCACTGACTCATCCAGTCATACAACTATGTAACAAGGAAAGACGGGAACCCGGGTCTCCCCATTATTTATGTATCTATCTCTCCTATCTACTGTATCATGCTGATTCATAGATATTTTCCCCCTACAAGTTGTTTTTCTATATAATTACCATAAATTAAAAAAAATTTTTTTAAGCAAGGAAGTTAAATAATATCTTAACTACTATCTAGAGCATTAAGCAAAATGTAAGGTTTTTACTAATAAAGAACTTCAAAATCATACCCAAGTATTAAAATATGTAAACAGAATATACAATTAGATATTCTTCTTCCTAATACTACTCTTTGGTGTTTCTCATATTATTACAAACAATAGTAATTATTTCCAAAATCTACTTAAAAAGTTGTTAGGGGCTGGCCCAGAAGTAAAAATATGTTACTCCATAGCTGAGTCAGAAAATTTTTTATTTGTTAACTCCATTAGGGATGAAATGGAAGTATGGGCAGCTAGAAAAGCACTTACCAAAAAACTCACATTTGCATCAAGCTTTTTGAGATTCAGAGCCACAGTAACACAATTCCTAAAGCTGCTGCACCAATGGAAGCAAGACTTCTTGTGGTACTTATCCAAGTACTAACAACCTGATCAAGATCAATAACATTTCCTGTCTTATACCTCAGGATCCTGCCTCCTTTCTTTCCTTAAAACTATTTGAGGAAACTATATCTTCAGACTGTGGCACAAACCATCACACACTATATAAATCAAATCTTTATCACTGATTTGAAATTACAAGTAGGGTCTCTATTATACTAATTCAAATATTCCTCAAAATGAAGTTAAAAGCATCAGAAAAAAAAGGTTTAAAACAAAGATGCTAATAAGTACATTTTAGAGATGACTTTTTAATGTCTGTAAGTGTCTATACTGCTGGTTATGTGCAATAAAATATTAGAGTTCAAGTATTCATGTTCATTCTTGGCTATGAAAAATGATCAACTTATTGTATTTCAGAGAATTAAGGAGAATTAATATGGCCCCAGAAATGTTATGACTTAACTCTTAAAAGAACTGCCTATGGAGACCTAAGAAATTAATCTTCCCCTACCTTATCTTTGCAAAGGTCATAAAATTCATTTATTTGTGTCATGTTACCTTCATGTACTAAAAATAAAGATGAATTAAATGCCATTTTTCAAAAAACAATATCCTTCATACCTTCATAAAAATATTCAAACAGAATTCTGCTTCCAATTCAAGTACCTACCATGAAGGGGTCATATGATTAAGTCAATACACATATAAAACAAGTACTCACTAGAATAGCTCGAAACACAGTGGATCCAATTCCCTCTGCCACCTCATACTCTCCCTTCTCATTGGGACGTGTAAAGTTATGTTCTCTGCCAGATCCAAACATCCTGTGATAGAAAATAATTGAGAGAGATATCAAGAGGGTATTTCCTTCAAAAGGGAACACTGATTTCATGTACAAAAGTAAATAGGGATTAAAGATGGCGGCATGAGAGGAGAGACAGAGGTTTCCTCCTAAAATTGGATACAATTAGAAAATTTAGTTGGTGCAACTAATCCTGAGAGAGCAACAGGAAAGAGGACAGTGTCAGACTGCATACACCTGAAGAAAAGAGCAGACCTCACCGAATGGGGTAACGTACCAGAGCTGTGGCTCCGCGGGACCCGAGCCCTTCTGCTACCCCAGGTCACTGGCAGGAGGAAAAGAAACAGAGCAGGGAGGGAGTGGAAGGCTTGGGGCTGCTAAATACCTAGCTCCGGAGATCTGCTCTGGGAGCACAAACCTACATTTCATGGTGCTTTCATGAGACTCACATGATTACCGGATTGGAAAGTTAATACAGGCAGAGTTCCTGGGGAAACTGGGATTCCGGCCACTTGTGGAAAGCAGAGATCCATATCCCGCTGCTCTGGGACAAAAACTTACACCTGTGTGACCGGCCCACTGGCTCAGGCAGTGGAGAAAGGCACAGAAGCCTAGAGGCGGAGAACAGCTCTTTTCTCCCCCCAGGCAGCAGTACCGCTCCCCTGAGACCTCTGACATTGCTTCAGGGGCTGAGCAGCTCCAGAATAGAGCTTCTGGACACTAGAGGGTACCATATACAAACATGAAACACCAAAGGTACCTTGTCCAGAGTAAAATTATTAATACAACTCCTGAGAAAGATTTAAATGATATGGACCTCGTGACTCTTCCTGAAAGGGAGTTCAAAATAAAAATCATCAACATTCTAATGGAGGTATGGAAAGACATCCAAGAACTCAGGAATGAATTCAGGTCAGAGATCCAATCGTTGAAGAGCACGATGGAGGGTATTAAAAGCAGGTTGTATATGGTAGAGGAGACAATAAATGAAATAGAACCTAGAGAAGAGGAATACAAAGAAGCTGAGGCACAGAGAGAAAAAAGGCTCTCTAGGAATGAAAGAATATTGAGAGAAATGTATGACCAATCCAAGCAGAACAATATTTGCATTATAGGGCTACCTGAGAAGAAGAGAGAGAGAAAGGGATAGAAAGTGTCTTTGAGGAGATAGTTGCTGAAAAATTCCCCAATTTGGGGAAGGAGATAGTCTCTCAGGCCATGGAGATCCACAGATCTCCCAACACAAGGGACCCAAGGAAGACAACACCAAGACACATAATAATTAAAATGGAAAAGATCAAGGGTAAGGACAGAATGTTAAAAGCACCCAGAGACAGAAATAAGATCACGTACAAAGGAAAGCCCATCAGGCTAACATCAGACGTCTCAGCAAAACCTCACAGGCCAGAAGGGAGTGGCATGATGTATTTAATGCCATGAAGCAGAAGGGCCTGGAACCAAGATTACTTTATCCAGCAAGATTATCATTTAAATTTGAAGGAGGGATTAAACAAATTCCAGATAAGCAAAAGCTGAGAGAATTTACCTCCCGCAAACCATCTCTACAGTCTATTTTGGAGGGACTGCTTTAGATGGAAGTGTTCCTAAGGTTGAATAGCTGTCACCAGAGGTAATAAAAACCACAGTAAAGAAAGTAGAAGAGCTAATTACGAAGCAAATCCAAAATTAAATTAACTATCCCTAAAGTCAATCAAGGGATAGACAAAAAGTACAGAAGTTGATACCTAATATATAAAGAATGAAGGAGGAAGAAAAAGGAGGAGAAGTAGAAAAGAACCTTTAGATTGTGTTTGTAACAGCATACTAAGTGAGTTAAGTTAGACTCTTAGATAGTAAGGAAAGCAACCTGGAACCTTTGGTAACCACGAACCTAAAGCCTGAAATGGCAATAAGTACACACCTATCGATAATCACCTTAAATGTAAATGGACTGAATGTACCAATCAAAAGATATAGAGTCACTAAATGGATAAAAAACAAGACCCATCTATATGCGGCTTACAAGAGACTCACCTCAAACCCAAAGACATGCACAAACTAAAAGTCAAGAGATGGAAAAAGATATTTCATGCAAATAATAGAGAGAAAAAAGCAGGTGTTGCAGTACTAGTATTAAACAAAATAGACTTGAAAACAAAGGAAGTAACAAGAGATAAAGAAGTTCATTACATAATGATAAAGGGCTCAGTCCAACAAGAGGATATAACCATTATAAATATATATGCACCCAACACAGGAGCACCAGCATATGTGAAACAAATACTAACAGAACTAAAGGAGGAAACAGAATGCAATGCATTCATTTTAGGAGACTTCAACACACCATTCACTCCAAAGGACAGATCCACCAGACAGAAAATAAGTAAGGACACAGAGGCACAGAACAACACACTAGAACAGATGGACCTAATAGACATCTATAGAACTCTACACCCAAAAGCAACAGGATACATATTCTTCTCCAGTGCACATGGAACAGTCTCCAGAATAGACCACATACTAGGCCACAAAAAGAGCCTCAGTAAATTCAAAAAGACTGAAATTCTACCAACCAACCTTCCAGACAACAAAGGTTTAAAACTAGAAATAAATTGTACAAAGAAAGCAAAAAGGCTCACAAACACATGGAGGCTTAACAACACGCTCCTAAATAGTCAATGGATCAACGACCAAATTAAAATGGAGATCCAGCAATATATGGAAATCAATGACAACAACAACACTAAGCCCCAACTTCTGTGGGACGCAGCTAAAGCAGTCTTAAGAGGAAAGTATACAGCAATCCAGGCATATTTAAAGAAGGAAGAACAATCCCAAATGAATAGTCTAACGTCACAATTATCTAAATTGGAAAAAGAAGAACAAATGAGACCTAAAGTCAGCAGTAGGAGGGACATAATAAAGATCAGAGAAGAAATAAACAAAATTGAGAAGAATAAAACAATAGAAAAAAATCAGTGAAACCAAGAGCTGTTTCTCTGAGAAAATAAACAGAATAGATAAGCCTCTAGCCAGGCTTATTAAGAGAAAAAGAGAATCAACACACATCAACAGAATCAGAAACAAGAAAGGAAACATCACGACGGACCCAACAGAAATACAAAGAATTATTAGAGACTACTATGAAAACCTATATGCTAAGAAGCTGGATAAACCTAGAAGAAATGAACAACTTCCTAGAAAAATACAACCTTCCAAGACTGACCAAGGAAGAAACACAAAATCTAAACAAACCAATTAACAGGAAAGAAATTGAAGCTGTAATCAAAAAACTACCCAAGAAAAAAAACCCCGGGCCAGATGGATTTACCTCGGAATTTTATCAGACATACAGAGAAGATATAACACCCATTCACCTTAA
Source organism: Manis pentadactyla (assembly GCF_030020395.1). NCBI lineage: Eukaryota > Metazoa > Chordata > Mammalia > Pholidota > Manidae > Manis > Manis pentadactyla. Next base: position 53,282,508 of record NC_080027.1, read on the forward strand.
AGTTTTCCAAAAAATAGAAGAGGAGGGAATACTCCCAAACCCATTCTATGAAGCCAACATCACCCTAATACCAAAACCCTGCAAAGACCCCACCAAAAAAGAAAATTACAGACCAATATCCCTGATAAACATAGATGGAAAAATACTCAATAAAATATTAGCAAACCGAATTCAAAAATATATCAAAAGGATCATACACCACGACCAAGTGGGATTCATTCCAGGGATGCAAGGATGGTACAACATTCGAAAATCCATCAACATCATCCACCACATAAACAAAAAGAAAGACAAAAACCATATGATCATCTCCATAGATGCTGAAAAAGCATTCGACAAAATTCAACATCCATTCATGATAAAAACTCTCAACAAAATGGGTATAGAGGGCAGGTACCTCAACATAATAAAGGCCATCTATCATACTGAACAGTGAAAAGCTGAAAGCTTTTCCTCTGAGATTGGGAACAAGATAGGGATGCCCACTCTCCCCACTGTTATTCAACATAGTACTGGAGGTCCTAGCCACGGCAATTAGACAAAACAAAGAAATACAAGGAATCCAAATTGGTAAAGAGGAAGTTAAACTGTCACTATTTGCAGATGACATGATATTGTACATAAAAAACCCTAAAGATTCCACTTCAAAACTACTAGAACTGCTATCAGAATACAGCAAAGTTGCAGGATACAAAATTAACACACAGAAATCTGTGGCTTTCCTATACACCAACAATGAACTACTAGAAAGAGAAATCAGGAAAACAATTCCATTCACAACTACATCAAAAAGAATAAAATACTTAGGAATAAACCTTACCAAGGAAGTGAAAGACCTATACCCTGAAAACTATAAGACATTCTTAAGAGAAATTAAAGAGGACACTAACAAATGGAAACTCATCCCACGTTCCTGGCTAGGAAGAATTAATATCGTCAAAATAGCTATCCTGCCCAAAGCAATATACAGATTTGATGCAATCCCTATCAAATTACCAACAACATTCTTCAACGAACTAGAACAAATAGTTCAGAAATTCATATGCAAACACCAAAGACCCAAAATAGCCAAAGCAATCCTGAGAAGGAAAAATAAAGAGGGGGGGATCTCGTTCCCCAACTTCAAGCTCTACTACAGAGCCACAGTAATCAAGACAGTTTGGTACTGGCACAAGAACAGAGCCACAGACCAGTGGAACAGAATAGAGACCCCAGATATTAACCCAAACATATATGGTCAATTGATATATGATAAAGGAGTCATGGACATACAATGGGGAAATGACAGTCTCTTCAACAGATGGTGGCAAAACTGGACAGCTATATGTAAGAGAATGAAACTGGATCACTGTCTAACCCCATACACAAAAGTAAATTCAAAATGGATCAAAGACCTGAATGTTAGTCATGAAACCATAAAACTCTTAAAAAAAAGACATAGGCAAAAATCTCTTGGACATAAACATGAGCAACTTCTTCATGAACATATCTCCCCAGGCACGGGTAACATAAGCAAAAATGAACAAGTGGGGCTATATCAAGCTGAAAAGCTTTTGTACAGCAAAGGACACCACCAATAAAACAAAAAGGTACCCTACAGTATGGGAGAATATATTCATAACTGACAGATCCGATAAAGGGTTGACATCCAAAATATATAAAGAACTCCCGTACCTCAACAAACAAAAAGCAAATAATCCAATTAAAAAATGGGCAGAGGAGCTGAATAGACAGTTCTCCAAAGAAGAAATTCAGATGGCCAACAGACACATGAAAAGATGCTCCACATCGCTAGTCATCAGAGAAATGCAAATTAAAACCACAATGAGCTATCACCTCACACCAATAAGGATGGCCACCATCCAAAAGACAAACAACAACAAATGTTGGCGAGGTTGTGGAGAAAGGGGAACCCTCCTACACTGCTGGTGGGAATGCAAATTAGTTCAACCATTGTGGAAAGCAGTATGGAGGTTCCTGAAAAATCTCAAAATAGAAATACCATTTGACCCAGGAATTCCACTTCTAGGAATTTCCCCAAGAATGCAGCAGCCCAGTTTGAAAAAGACAGATGCACCCCTGTGTTTATCGCAGCATTATTTACAATAGCCAAGAAATGGAAGCAAGCTAAGTGTCCATCAATAGATGAATGGATAAAGAAGATGTGGTACATATACACAATGGAATATTATTCAGCCATAAGAAAACAAATCCTACCATTTGCAACAACATGGATGGAGCTAGAGGGTAATATGCTCAGTGAAATAATCCAGGTGGAGAAAGACAAGTACCAAATGATTTCACTCATATGTGGATATAAGAACAAAGAAAAACTGAAGGAACAAAACAGCAGCAGAATCACAGAACCCAAGAATGGACTAACGGTTACCAAAGGGAAAGGGACTGGGCAGGAGGGATGGGAAGGGAGGAATAAGGGCAGGGAAAAAGATAGGGGGCCTTACGATTAGCATGTATAATGTTAGGGGGGCATAGGGAGGGATGTGCAACACAGAGAAGACAAGTAGTGAGTCTACAGCATCTTACTACGCTTATGGATAGTGACTGTAATGGTGTATGTGGTGGGGACTTGATAATGGGGGGGGGGAATCTAGTAACCATAATGTTCATCATGTAATTGTAGATTAATGATAATAAAATGAATTTAAGAAAAAGTAAATAGGAATTACAATTTAAGCATTAAATTATATCGTTAAATTAAAGAATTTTTATTGTAAATTTATTCTGGCAAGTATAGTAAATGAAGGAATATTTAAAGTGTTACCTTTCTGATGGAAGGGAACAGTAGTATAGATTCCCTATAAGCAAACAAAATCAATTGATAAAATTCAGTAGCTAAAGAATGTTAGAACTTTCTAGCCCCTTCTCAGAAAAAAAAAAAATTTAGAGGGAAACAGTCTAGAGGGAAAGGTGATTTTTATACTAATCTTACTAGAACAAAAAAAAGGAAAAGGGAAACCACTGGGCCTTTTTCTTAAAACTGCTGTCTTTATTGCAAAATTGATGCTATAATGTTGCACATAAGGTAATCTAAACTAGGAAATGGTAAGAGAGTAGCCATATCAGGTTGTTTTACTTTTCACAGTATTACCTATAAATATAAGAAATCTTGCTCAAAATTCTTGCATTTGCATCCTAGAATTGAAAAATATGCAATCAAATGTTGGGATAGGGAGGAATGAAGAATTTAAGAGGAGAATGAAAGTTTAAATAAATAAGTAGAAAGCTTTTAATATTAATTATTACATAAAGAAAACACAAAAGGATTTCTATTTTTTTCAAGTCACTTTAATAGTAACTATTAAATTGGCCCTTTAATAGTAACTATTCAGAAAAGACGCATTTTGCAATCTACGTGCTTCAAATTGAAAAGTTTAAAGCATTAATTCTAAGAAAATTTTTAAATTGTGATTAAAGGAAATTGAACCTCTGAATTCAACGATACCACCATTCCTAAAGTAAATATGGCTGATCTAAGTATTCTACCAAACAATTTCCCAATTTAAATGGCTTCCTCTTTTGTTATGACACATAAAGAACAAAAAGCTTTTTCATTTCAAAGTCTCCAAAAGAATGCCAAGTGCTTTTGACAATTTCCATGAATATTAATTTTCACTCCCAAAGATACGCTGTAGTCAACTGACATGAAAAGAAGCCTTCAATGATTTAAAAAAGAAGACAAGGACAGCCTTTTGGGAATCAAATGTCATACAGAAGTATTTTCTCAAATATCTGTATTTTTAACAAAAGGGGAAAGCTATGTTTTTAAGACCAATATGGACACACAAAGATACACAAATCTTTTGGGATTTTGTTATAAGAAAATGTAGCCTAACAACTAAAGCAAAAATTCAAATATCTACTTTTTAATTGTGTTTCTTTAAAATTTAGGTAAAAATATAAAGTATTAATAGTGTCAAGTAATCCTCCAAATAGTTTCCATCAATAATCTTCCTGTATGCTACTAAAAATACATAAAAGCCTGTATTTCAAGCATTTTTTTCTCACAGATGGAAAGTCTAGTGCCAAATTAAAAGGAAACTTTACCTACTCAAAATGCATACTGTATCATATGTTAGCATTTATTCTGTATTCACAGATACTGACAAATTATTATACATACACACAAAGGCATCCAAATAGTTACAAGCAACCTAGAAAAAACCACAAGTTCTTTACCTCATGCAAACTTCTATTCCATTTATATGCCCCTTCATTTTAAACTAGCATGAACAGAAAAAGACACTAATTTTACAATTAAAAGATACTAGATCCTAAATAGATTTGATCCTAGAAGGTGTTTTTGGACACAATGAAAAATCATGTCTACATGGTCTGTGTCATTCTTAAGACTGACTGCAGTTCACATTAATCTATTACTCTGGACCAGTACAGATTGGAAGATGACTATTATTTCTCCTTCACTCTGCTAACTGTTCACATTTTTTTTTAAAGTCTCTACATCAAACTGAAAACTCATGCTGACTTTCAGTTAACCAAAGTTTGGGGTTTTGTTTCTTTAAACAATGCTGGTACTTGTATTCAGTGGTTGACTTTAGTAGCCCCAAGTGAAAAAAAACATTATCACTGTTAAATTCACCTTGTTAGAGATAATCTATGGTTTCAACCTGTAGAGATCTTTTAGTATCTTAATTAATTAATATATTTGTTATTCTTATTTGTACAGCAAAGATCAATAGAAATAAAATCAAGTTCAAGATCCGTTTTTTTTCTGGCTGTATTAATTTGAGCAAGTATTCAACTTCCAAAGCTCAGTCCTTCTATCTGTAAAATAGAGCACTACATTCTAACAGAAAATTACTGTAAAATTAAAATGAAAAAAAAGAAAATAATGGGAAAGTGCTATAATTAATAATAGAAAAAACTGGCATAATACGAACCTGCCCAACATTGTGTTTGGCTGTGCAGTAAAAATGGATGGGTCCACAACAAATCTAGTGTTATCCACTATTAGCGTCACTCGTTCTGATGTTCGTACACTCCGGGCTCCCTCTTTTGCGTTTTCATATACAAACACCATCTCCCCAGACGCCTTACAGCTGCCATCGGAACTTGACTGACTACTGTTCCTGCTACTGTTACCAGCACTGCTACTGGAACCATTTGGAGATGCTTTCTGAGGTCGAGGACTACTTGGACGAGAGGAACTGTGATCTTTTTCTCGTTCTGAAATAAAAATGTCATAGTTGTGCAAACTTTCTTTTAAAAAATTCAAGATCTATATGTATCTTTTAAAATCTCTGATTTAGAAAAAGTTGTTTTAAATTGCGGCTTCCTGACTTTAAATAACATTTTCACAGAAACCATATTAATTTTTCTCACAGGGGAAAAACCTAGAACATCAAAATATTTTCTAAAATAATTAATTTTTGTAGACTTTTAAGAAGATTTATACTGACTAATGTTGACCAAGACTAAGATCAAAATTAAGGTAAATTTTATGTTATTACTCTACTTAAAAATATAAAAAAACCCAAGAAACAGAATATTCTCACAAGTCAAATAAGCATTGAAAATTAATAAAAGATTAATAAGAATACCAATCTAAATTATCCAAAAAAGTATTAAACTACTCTGAGAACACAAGTACAAACTTTGGAATCTCACTATGTTAATAAGGGCATCCCCAAACCATCAATTTACATTACAAAAGGAAGGTCTCAAAGGAAGAAATGGGAAGTATTTATTTTTTCAAATTACTTTTAATGTTCACCAAATAAAATGGTCTTAATAGCTGATGATACATGGCTTTCTTTTCATTCTCACTTTTGTTAAATAAAGCACTGCTACAAATTTTATAGGATCATATAATTATTATCTATAATTTTAATAGGTAGGAATAGTTAAAATTCAGAAAATTCTCTTTAGCTGTTCCAATATTTCACAAAAGGGAAATTAAAACTACATTTTTATCATTAAGTTCCCTTTAGAGGCTAGATCACTGAACTCTAAAGATGACCTAAAAATGTACCTCCAACTCATCAGTTTCATCAGCTTTTGCCAAATTCCTCCATGACTCAGGCTACTTAGAACACTCTGCACAGCTCTACTGATTATACAATTAGATTTGTTGTATATCCAGAGATACTCACGCACTTCCTTTTCCACAGTGCTGGTAGCATCCCAAAAGCAAAATTTGCTGAATAAAGTAATTTATTACATCCACCTATTCTCTTCCCAGATACTGAACTTTGCATATAAACAAATGCTCAATTTTTATTTATACTCTTGTTGATTTTTGGTTTATCAGTACTAGTCCAATTTTAAGAACCTCCTTAGATATTGACAACTTCTTTGCATAATTAAACACTAAAGTAAGTGATTTTAATTTATAACAATCAGAAATTACCTCAAATAGTTAAGGCAAAGTATTTCACTGCCCCTTCCCCAGAGGTAAACGTAAATTAGCAAGCTCAAATTTCTTAGACACCTCTGCTTCAGACTAGTGCCTTATAGTCACACAATACATTCACCTTGGCATAATAATGTTCATTTATAATATTGGGTAGGAAAGGAAGAAAAAGATCTGGGCTAGTTATCAAGAAAAAACATTTCATGCTTTCCCAATGATCTTCCATATTTTCATTATTAAATTTAAAACGTCAAAGATCAAAATAAATTACTTCATCATGTTCTAGCTTTCATTGCCGTTTTTTAGTATGATCAACCAAGGATTCTATCAACAGATTACTACAAACTATTTTAAAATAAATCATTGCTATATATCCCATAAAAACCAATTTGAAAGATTTTTAAATTCCACATATCACAGTTCTAAATGCTTTACAAACTGCTTCTAAGACTGTGCAAGACTCAAAAAATTTCACTTTTACGTTTCACTTAATAAGTTGTTTGTTCACAGCAAGACCCAAGCTAAGCTAAAACAAATGCAGGTGAATAGAAGTTAATTTTATCTGAAGAATTAGGCATAATTCATTGTCATTACTACTTTAAAAAGGTATATGCATGCTTTTAAAAACGGGAAGGTTAGTTGATTTTACATACCAACATGGTGCTGTCGTGTTGGGGAAGTAACATTTCTAATACACGGAGTAAGCTGAGATTCCGTTCTTTCATGAGATGAATCTCGTGATCTATCACTGGACCTCCGTCTGTCTCTCGATCTCTCATGTCCCCCACTAGTACTATGTAGACTCATTTTGGTGTGGTTGACAACTCCTTTAGCAACACGTGAGGGGGTACTGATAAGTTAGAAAATAAAATTAACCATGAAAGTAGAACATGAGCTGACAAACACTTTAAAAGAAAAACAAACCTATAAAACTACTAATATTCTGATGTGCAAGAATGAAATGCTACTTTATAATTCTGAAACCTAATTTACATTAAACTTGTAAGTTACATAAATTCTGGAACATTATTTCTTTAAAGATCACATAATCCAACTCAGTTTTTAAGTATGAGAAAACTAAGGTTATTTGATTTTTTATTTTAGTAGTAGTAGCAGTGATGACCACCCAGAACTCCTAAATATTACTTAAATGTTCTTTTTCAATGCTTTGGTTGGCGGGGTGGGGAGGGGGGAAGACAGGAAAAAGCACCAACTTCTGGAATACTAAAAAAATTGAGGTATGGGCAAAATCACTGGTCTCCCTCCCAAATAAGTCTACATGCTAACTTCAATCAACTCATTTTGATTTTGATTGAACTTTTTCAAAATTTTTGAAAAGCAATTCTCTAAAAAGCTTAGCTGTATAAAGTCACTTAAAAATTTTTAAACATCTTAAATAAATTTGCCCATGAGAAGTGAATAACAGAATGACAACTAACTAAAATAGTGTAGCTGACAGCATTCATTCACCCAATTATGTATAAAGATATATGTATTATGTGAACAACACTGTGCTACATGCTAGTAGAGAAACTCCCTCCAGGAGCTTATGATTTAAATGTAGCAAAAATATGTGAACACGTAGAAATTTAAACAATTCAAAAATTACCCCAAATTTCAAATGCAAAATAAATCTCAAATACATAACTAATAAATGAGTGAAAGATAACAAATGCTTTTAAGATCTTACAGGAAGAAGATACCACTGTAGATTAGGGTTAGTCACTGGTGAACTAGATGCTGACAAATAAAGTTTTAATAATCAGACTACACTGCAGGTAGGAAAACTGACAAAAAAAAAAAAGAGAGAGATCCAGAGTTAGGGCATTTAGAACTTTACCATCTTAGCAAATACCATGGCTCATGTATTAAACACATTATAGTTTCTAGGAGAAGAAATAGAAATAGAAGGAACTTCATGGCCTTAGAGTAAATACTTAGAATCAAACTGTCCTTTCATAGTTAATTGCTCAACATGGCAAATGTTACTTAACATTTTGGTACCTTAGTTTCCTCATCTGTAAAATATAGGTTATATTTATTTTCTAAGTTTAATATGAGGATTAAACAAATTACAACAAATAAACTGACCAGCAATGTACCTGACATAATAGAATCGTCCATTCTTTTGTGAATAATCAGTCTGCTTAGTCCTATTATATTATTAAATATTAGTTTATTTCATTATGACAGATGAGGATATTAAAGTTCAAAATTATAAGACTTACTCAGTCACGCAGTATTTACTGGATATGCTAATAAATACTGTAACCTAAGCCTTTGTTTCATTTCAGTGCCCCCCTCCATAATATTACCCTGTTCTCCTTCACTAAAACAACAGTAGTTAAAATTTAATCTTCCTAATGATTCAATTTTAAATCTTGGGAGTGCTACAGGATCATCTCCTTTATTGGCTTTTAACTCTACCACCTTGTTTTTTTATTTGTGGTTTTTCATCATGAAAATCAGTTTTCTCCTCAATATAACAGACTACAAAGACACGGCTGACTTCGTATTTACCCTAAGAGTTACTTCAAGGAAATAAAAGCAACGTATCAGCCTTTACCAGCCATTTGGCTCTCAGAACCAACTGGAAAAAAAAAATCTACTTCCACTATCTTTCTACTGAAAAAATCAGAGTAAGATTGCAGCCTTGGAATAAACTTTTTTTCTTTACGTAAAACAAATCAAAAGATCCTACTGCATTTATGTTAAAAACCTTAGAGTAGAAAGAATGGAATTTCTGGTTCATGCCCTAATGAAGGACAAAGAAAAGATTACATGTTATTAGAATAACAGTAATACATACTAAATATTAGAACAAGAACTGTATGTTGGGAAAAAATAACTCCTCAATTTATCCTAGCTGTTAAGTTTAAAATGTGCTAATAATATTCATTTCTAAATATGAACCTAATTGACAATTTAATGGACAAGGCACAAACTTAACTATGACTAAGGCAAACACAGGCAGAATAAATGTTCTGATTGAATAAAGGCCAAGTAGACTGATTAATTGAAAAAGAATTTCTATCAGACAATGCTATAGCTGAAAGATTAAGCAATGCTATATGTTCTGCTGAAATACTGCCTTCATTTCTAAACTGTTTAGATTTTAAATAAATGCAAAGGGTGTCATAATACGTTTCCATCCTTTCTTTTCATTCCCAAATGGAATGTACTCTGAAACAGACTTTCAAAATCAGATGTCATGGAGGACTATAATTATGTCCTATTCTACTTAATTAAATAATTTTAGATGAGGAAAACACTCTAAGGACAGAAATAATTAATATGTACTAAGAAAATAAACACAAGCAAGTTCAGAGGGGATAACTCTGCTTCATGTTGTATTTAAAAGAGTTTGAGATGAATTAAGATAAGGAGATGGTACATCAGCCCCAACAACTGCTTCTAGCCAAAACAGAGTTAACAAGAACTGAATTTACTTCCCTGTATGAAACAATGGTTTGCAAGACACAGTAAGTACATCAGGCAAAGAAAAAGAGTGAACCCTGAAAAACAGAAAACAAATGAGATAAACACAATACATGAACCAATTACTTCTAGGAAATAAAAGCAACCTATCAGCCTTTACCAGCCATTTGGCTCTTAAAACCAACCAGGAAAAAAAAAATCTACTTCCACTATCTTTCTACTGAAAAAACTATCTCAAGAGAGTTTCCAGAGTAAACACAGGGATATGAAACCCAGGCAGAATCTGGTGGCCTCTGAGTTAAGGATATGGAATTAAGAGCCTGGGAACTGTAAGTGGCTAGAGTTCTTGGGAAACAGCCCCTGAGAGGGAACTGCAGAAAACCTCAGAGATCTGCAATCTTCCTTGAATACTGAGCTGAGTACCAATCAGCATACACCATGTGAGCAAACAACACGAGACTGGGGAAAGAACCACTCAAAGGACTAGAGGAAACAGTGCCCAGGAATAGGTCAGGCTGGAAAAACCACGTAATTCATAGGGTACTGGGGAGAAAATCTAAAAGGTCTTGGCTCTGAAATGGGAATAAGGCCCAGACTGAGCACTGCTCTAATCACATTTAACAAATCTTAACAGCAAAACCTGAAAGAATCAATTTCCAAGTAAGTAAACTGAATACTAAAACAGAGTTCAAGGATATGAATAGAACACAAAAAATATCCAGTCCCCAAATATGGTAAAATTCACAATGTATAGAATCTAATAAACTGCCAGGCATGAGGAAGAGGCTTAAAGATGGCAGTGTTAGAAGTGAGACAGAAACCTCCTCCCAAAACCATATATAATATGAAAATATAGCAAATACAACTAATCCTGAAAGGGCAACAGGAAAGAAGGCTGCGACAGACTGCCTACATCTGGGGAAAAGAGAAGACCTCACAGAAAAGGGTAAAGTACCAAAGCCGTGATCTGGCAGGACCCAAGCCTAGGACTGCTGAACACCCAGCCCTGGAGATCTGCTCTGGGAACACGAACCTACATTACATGGTGCTTTGGAGATTAGTGGGGTTGGAAAGCTAAGACAGGTAGAATACTCAGAGACTGAGATTCCAGCCACTTGGGAGAACAGGTACCCACAACCAGCCACTCTGTGATAAAAGAAAGGCATGCACTCTGAGAGACTTTTTAACAGCGAGAGGGCAACTAAAGGGGCAAGGATTGCACAAATTGCTGCTTGGGAGAAAGGACAGGTGAATAAAATTGTCACAGCACACTCAGCCCAGCTGGTTGGGAACTTTAAGGAGCTTCAGGTGCTCTATCCCCCCTGGCTGGCAATGCAGTCCTAAGGCCTCACACCCAGATATACAGCCTGCCACTCCTTCTACCCAGCCACCACTGGCTCAAAAACCTGCTGTCCCCGCCATTGCGCCAGGCCATCCAGAGGGCAGCCCTGCCTATGTCACCTACTACGGCATAGCATAGAGGCTCCTTCCTGCAAGCTCAGTCCACTAGCCCTTGCAGTAGAGGCAGGCACTGCAGTCAGGAAGCAGAAAAGGGCTCTTTCCTCCCAGCAGGCACCAGGGCCACTCGCCTACAAACCCCACCATCACTCCAAGAACAGAGCAGCTCCAGAGAGTAGAGCTTTTAGGCACCATAGGGTGCTGCCTACATCAAGTTATTATTACAAACATGAAACACCAGAAGAACCTGGTACAAACCAAAATCCCACAAACACCAGAAAGAGGGCAAGTGAAACCGAACTAACCAATCTTCCTGAAAAAGATTTCAAAATAAAAATTATAAACATGCTCACAGAGCTACAGAAAAATATTCAAGACCTAAGGGAGAAATTCGAGAAACAAACAGAAACTTTGAAAAATACAGTATCTGAAATGAAACAGTCAATGGACGGATTTAAAAGCAGATAAGAGGAAGTAGAGGAGATGGTAAATGAAATAGAAACTAGAAAACAGAAACACAAAGAAGCTGAGGCACAGAGAAAAGGATCTCTAGGAATTAAAGAATATTAAGAGAACTCTGTGACCAATCCAAATAGAATGATATTTGCATTATAGGGGTACCAGAAGAAGAAGAGAGAGAAAGTGTCTTTGAGGAGGTAATTGCTGAAAACTTCACCAATCTGGGGAAGGAAATAGTCTTTCAGGCCATGGAGATGCACAGATCTCCTAACACGAGGCAGAAGAATAAAATAGAAAAGCATAAAACAATAGAAAGAATCAATGAAAGCAGGAGATGTTCTTTGAGAAAATTAACAAAATAGATAAACCCCTAGCCAGACGTATCAAGAAAAAAAGAGAACCTACACACATAAACAGAATCACAAATGAGAAAGAAAAAATCACTATAGACACCACAGAAATACAAAGAATTATTAGAAAATACTATGAAAAATTAAATGCTAATAAATTAGATAACCTAGAAGAAATGGACAACTTTCTAGAAAAATATAACCTTCCAAAGTTGACCCAGAAAGAAACAGAAAATCTGAACAGACCAATTACCAGCAATGAAAATAAACTGGTAATCAAAAGCTACCTAAGAACAAAAACCCTGGTCCAGATGGCTTCACTGCTGAATTTTACCAAACATTTAGTGAAGACCTCATACTTATCCTCCTTAATGTTCTCCAAAAAGTAGAAGAGGAGGGAATACTTCCAAACTCATTCTATGAGACCAGCATCACTCTACTACCAAAACCAGGCAAAGACACCACAAAAAAAGAAAATTACAGACCAATATCCTTGATGAACACAGATGTAAAAATACTCAACAAAATATTAGCAAACCGAATTAAAAAATACATCAAAAAGATCATCCATCATGATCAAGCAGGATTTATTCCAGGGATGCAAGGATGGTACAATATTTGAAAATCCATCAACATCACACATCACATCAAAAAAAAGGACAAAATCACATGATCATCTCCATAGATGCTGAAAAAGCATTTGACAAAATTCAACATCCATTCATGACAAAAACTATCAACAAAATGGGTAGAGAGGGCATGTACCTCAACATAATAAAGGTCATATATGACAAACCCACAGCCAACATCATACTTAACAGTGAGAACCTGAAAGCTTTTCCTCTAAGATCAGGAACAAGACAAGGATGCCCACGCTCCTCACTTTTATTCAACACAGTATTGGAGGTCCAGCCATGGCAATCAGACAACACAAAGAAATAAAAGGCATCCACATTGGCAAGAAACAAGTTAAACTGTCGCTGTTTGCAGATGACATAATATTGTACATAAAAACTAAAGAATCCACCCCAGAGCTACTATAATTAATAACTGAAGTCAGCAAAGTTGCAGGATACAAAATCAATACACAGAAATCTGTGGCATTCCTATAAACTAGTGATGAACTAGCAGAAAAAGAAATCAGGAAAACAATTCCATTCACAATTGCATCAAAAAGAACAAAATATCTAGTAGTAAACCTAACCAAGGAGGTGAAAGACCTATACTCTGAAAATTACAAGATACTCATGAGAGAAATTAAAGAAGACACCAATAAATGGAAATACATCCTGTGCTCATGGATAGAAGAATTAATATTGTCAGAATGGGCATCCTGCCTAAAACAATCTACAGATTTTATCTGTAGCAAAACTAGGATTTTTCAATGAACTAGAACAAATAGTTCTAAAATTCATATGGAACCAAAAAAGACCCCAAATAGCCAAAATAGTCCTGAGAAGGAAGAATAAAGCTGGGGGCATTACACTTCCTGACTTCAAGCTCTACTACAAAGCCAGTAATCAAGACAATTTGGTACTGGCACAAGAACAGACCCAGCTCAATGGAACAGAATAGAGTGCCCAGATAGAAACCCAATCATATATGGTTAAATAATATACGATAAAGGAGCCATGGAAATACAATGGGAAAACGGAAGCCTCTTCTACAACTTGTGTAGGCAAAACTGGACAGCTACATGTAAGAGAAAGAAACTGGATTACTGTCTAACTCAATACACAAAAGTAAACTCGAAATGGATCAAAGACCTGAATGTGAGTCATGAAACCATAAAACTCTTAGAAGAAAACATAGGCAAAAATCTCTTGAATATAAACATGAGCAACATTTTTCTGAAGAGAAAGGGGAACCCTCCTACACTGCTGGTAGGAATGTAAATTAGTTCAACCATTATGGAAAGCAATATGCAGGTTCCTCAAAAAACTAAAAAGAGAAACACCATTTGACCCAGGAATTTCCTCCTAGGAATTTATCCAAAGAAAGCAAGACCCCAGAATCCAAAAGACATGTGCACCCCTATATACAACAGCCATGAAAATGGAAGTAACCTAAGTGTCCATCAGTAGATGAATGGATAAAGAAGAGGTGGTACATATACACAATGGAATATTATTCAGCCATAAGAAGAAAACAAACCCTACCATTTGCAACAAACATGGATGGAGCTAGATGGTATTATGATCAGTGAAATAAGCCAGGCAGAGAAAGACAAGTACCAAATGATTTCCCTCATTTGTGGAGTATAACAATGAAGCAAAACTGAAGGAACAAAACAGCAGCAGGACTCACAGACTCCAGGAAGGGACTAGTGGTTACCAAAGGGGAGGGGTGAGGAAGGGTGGGTGGGTAGGGAGGGAGAAGGGGATTGGGGGGGTATTATGATTGATACACATGGTGTGGTGGGGTCACAGGGAAGACAGTGTAGCACAGAGAAGACAAGTAGTGACTCTGCAGCATCTTACTATGCTGATGGAGGGTGAATGCAATGGGGTGTGGTGGGATTTGATAATGCAGGGAATGTAGTAAACACAATGTTTTTCATGTGAAACCTTTATGAGTGTATACATCAATGATACCTTAACAAAAAGAAGACCACATGGTCTGCAAATAAAGACAATTTTTCATTTTCCTTTCAAAAAAAAATTACCAGGCATGCATAGGAGGAAAATATAACTTGTAAGACAAAAAACTCAATCAAAATCAACCCACAACCAACATATCTTAGAATTAGAAACAAAGACATTATAACAGTCATTATAACCATATTCCTCCAAAAAGTTATAGATAGAAAAGATTTTAAAAAATTAAACTTCCAGAGATAAAAGTAACAGTATGTTAGATGAAAAAAATACACTGAATGGAATGAAAGATTATATAAAGAGAGGGAAAGATTCATGAATTTGAAGACACAGCAATAGGAAATATCCACAAGGAATATAATATTCATTATAGAAAAATAAACACAGCATGAGTGAGCAATGGGTCAACTTATGTGCCATAACGTAGGTGTAAATGGAGTCGATAAAGGAAGAAAGATGAGGAAAAGATATTTGAAGAAATAATGTCTTGAAATGTAATGAAAATGACAAACCCACATATAATGTGCACAACAAATTTCAAACACATTTTTAAGAAAAAATAGAACATAAAAACAAAACCTTGTCATCCTGTGTGTGTTACATGCAATAAAAACAACTTTCAAAAATAAAAGGGAAATGCTTTTTCAGACACACACAAAAAAGATGAATTTATAATTTATCATGAGCAGATCTCCAGTATAAGAAAAATTACAGGAAGACCTTCAGAAAAGAAAAAATTCCAAAGGAAAATCTACACAAAGGGATGAAGATCACTGGAAACAGTAACTACACAGAAAGATATAAGGTGTTTTTCTTAATGTTTAAATCTCTTGTTGTAAGATAAATTTGAACAATAATTATAACAATATAGTATGTGCTTTATAACATCTACATATGACTACAATAGCACAAACTTTGGGAGGAGAGAAACAGAAGTAAACTACTGTAAGGTTCTTAAACTACAAAATGGGTTTAATATCATTTGAAAGTAGCTGTGATAAATTAAAGATGCCTATTATAAGCCATAAAGCTACCACTAACACAAGGAAATAATTACAGCTAATAAGCCAACAAAGGAGATAAAATTAAATCATTAAAAAGATACAATTAATCAAAGAGACCAAAGAAAAAAGGGAAAACAAATTACCAAGATGATAGAATTAACCTCAATCATATGTATCATCACATTAAATGTAAGTGGTCTAAGACTTTTAGGTAGAAATTATCAGGTTGACTATAAAAGCCAGACCCATCAATATGCCGCCTATAGGAAACACACTTTAAATATAAAAGGTAACAGAGGTTCAGTATAATTGGATAAGAAAAGATAAACTATTCTAACAATAGTCAAAAGAAAGCAAGAGTGGCTATATTAATATCAAAGTAGACCTCAGAGCAAAGAACATTACCTAAGGCATTTCATAAAGAGAGTTAAATTTATTAACTGCACTTAATCTCAAAAGTTATTCTGCCTCATAACAAGTTTCAAAATACAAGCAAAAACTGGTAAAATTATAAGAATTCCATAATTATAGTCAGATTTCAATACTCTTTTCAGAATATTTAATAGAACACACAGTAGATAGAAAATCAGTGAAGATGAATAAGACATGAACAACACTATCAATTGGCTTGACCTAACTGACATTCATAGAACATGTCACCTAACACCACCAGAAAACTCACTCTTTTCATATGCATACAGAACATTTATCAAAACATACCATATTCTGGGCAATAAAACAAGTCTCAGAACATTAAAAAAACTTAATCCTAAAAAATTAGTTTTCTGGTTACAATGGAAATGAATTAAAATTTGAGAATAGAAAGATATCTGAAAAATTCCCAAACATTTGGAAATCAAGTAACATCTTTCTAAACAATCCATGGAGCGAACGAGAAATCAGAAGGGAAAATAGAAAATTTTGAAAATAAATCTCAAAAAAATTTTTTGTAAAAAACCCAACACATCAAAATTTGTGCCATTATCTGACATTATAGCAGTAATTAGGGAACAAAATTAGAGCATTAAATGCCTGTTAGAAAAGAAGAAATGTCCAAGAAAACTCACCTCAGTTTCCACTTTAAGAAACTAGATGAAGAGGAAATTAAACCCAAAGAAAGTAGAAAAAAATAATAAAGATCAGAGTGGAAATCAAAATAACAGAAAATAGACAAATAGGGAAAAATCAATCAAAACAAAAGCTAGTTCCTCTGAAAAGATTAGTGAAACTGATAAACCTCTAATCAGACTGATAGGAATAATACAATGGGGTATTAGCACAATGACAGAAAAGTAGATCGATGGATCAGAAAAGGACTCTCAAACACATACACAGACAACTCATTTGCAACAAGTGCTCAAAGTCAATTCTGGAGCCTTTTCATCAAATGGTGCTGAAACAAATGGATATACAATAGATACTCCATTTCTAGCACCTCTAAGAAAAAAAGCAACTCTGATTTAAAGCTTGCATCATATACAAAAGTGAATTAAAAATGGATCACAAATCTAAATCTGAACTAAAACTGCAAGATTTCTACGGGAAAAAAACCTCAGTTCATTAAAAATAAATTGATAAACTGGAACATCAAATTAAAACTTTTGCTCCTCAAAAGACACTGCTGAGAGAATGAAATCATGTATCTGATAAAGCACTTGTATCTAGAACACGTATAAAGAACTCTCAAAGTAATGGCCAGAAGATTTGAGATAAGCAAAAGGAAAAAGTAAGTACTTGAAAAGATGCTGAACATCATTAGTCATTAAGTAAATGCAAATTAAAATGTCAATGTGACACCATTTCACATCTCTAACTAAAAGACTGATCATACCAAGGTTGGTGAATATGCATATGAAACGGAACTTACATATACTCCTGGTGGTAATGTAAAATGGTACAATCACTTCAAATTGTTTTGGAAAAGTCTGACAGTCTTAAATTCAACATACAGTGGCCATATGATCCAACCATTCCATCTTAGATACTTACACAAAGGAAATTAAAGCATATGTCCATAAAAAGGCACAAATGTTGGTAATAGCTTTATTTGTAATAGCCCAAAGCTGGAAACAACCTAAATGTCTATGAACAGGTCACTGGATAAACAATTTTTAGTATAACCATACAAAAGAATACTACTCAATAGTAAAAAGAAATTAACTATTAATACAAGTTAAGATATGGGTCAAGCTTAAAATAATCATACTGAGTGAAAGAAGCCAGTTCCCCTTGCCTCCCAAAAAAGGGTACATTTCTATCAAATTCAGGAAATGCAAACTAATGTCACATGTCAGAACACAGATTGTTGTTTGAGCACTGAATATGGGGGTTCGGAGAGGCAGAAGGAAAGGGTTATAAAGGACACCGAGGAAACTTTTGGATGTAATGGATATGTTATTATCCTGATTGTGGTAAGGTTTCATAAGTGCATATATCAAAACTTATCAAATTGGGCACCAGAATTGGCCTGTGGGCCAAAATATAGCCTCCTTGAGGCTACTCTCCCAGGAAGTTGCTACTTAGCCATTTCAAACATACAAAGTAACAAGCCTTTCTTTCCTAATAGGTAAATTTTAAGTTCTCTTCACCAATTCACAGATTCTTGTGTCCCCCTCTTATAACATGGTTCATGTTCTCATGAAACCAAAGGCATTTCTACAATCAGATTAAAAACAATTACCATCTCCAACTGATCACTGCTTGAAAACCCCACATACCAACATTTATTACCCATTAAGTTACTACAGAAACCCAATCAGAATCTCAGCTCATGATTCCTCTAAGATCACATTTTCATCGACTAAGGAATATCACTTCCAGTACCTCTAGCTAGGCAAAAAACCCACCTTAAACACAAAACCTACTGCTTTTTAAGTTTTGCAACTTTATGAGTTAATAATGCTTCTGATTTATACCAACTTTTTACTCAACTTCAAAATCATGCTTTGAAGCACAAGGTAAATCAGCAAGCAGTAACTCTCTACAAAATGTATTGAATCAGAGTAAAATTTAAATGGTCACTCTCAGAAGTAAGCACCTATTTACATAAATCTTTAGAATATTAATTTTGTATGAATTTCTGCATATGACTTTGCCACCTAATTTTTTTAAAAATTCTAATTATAGCAAAAGCATCTAATCATAGACAGGTTCCTAAAGGCTGAAGAGAAATTTAATGGTCTCTATCATTTTGTTCAGTGAAACTACAAATTCTTACATGGGAAAGAAAAAATTACTCAAGTAGTATGTATAGAATTTTAAAAATCCAACAATATTTGCAAAGTTTAAAACAAAAACCATGCCACTCTGAATGGATATGTGGTACATCCATACAATGGAATACTACTCAGAAACTGAAAAGTAACAAACATACAACTATGTGAATAGATCCAAGGGTATTATGCTGAATGAAAAAACCCAAACCCAAAACTTTACACACTATCTGATTCCATTTACAAAGTACTCTCAAAATGACAAAATTATAGTTCTACAGAACAAATCAGGGGTTGCCAGAGGTTAGGCATGAGTAAAGGGGCAGCATGAGAGACTCTCTTTGTGGTGATGTAACAGCTCTGTATCCTGATTGTGGTGGTAGTTATAGGAATCTATATAGGTAATAAAAGATCATAAAGAATATATGCCAGAAAAGAGTGCATATAAAAACTGATGTCTATAGTTTAGTTATAGTATTGTACCAATGGCAATTTCTTGGTTTGTACTATACCTATGTGAGGTGTTATCATTGAGGGAAGCTAGGTGAAGAGCACCCAGGAAATGGTCTAAGATTTTTTCAAGTTCTTCTAAATCTAAAACTATTTCACAATAAAAAGTTTAATAAACATAACAAAAACGACAATAGACAATGTAGAAATAGAAAAACACAACTATAATCAATAAACTCAGTGATATAAAAAGAGATACAAGGATGCTATTTTTTTTTAAATTAGAGAATGAGAAGAGCTCTTGGAAATTGAAAACACAATAGCAGAAGTGTTAAAAGGCTACTAGAAGGGTTAAAAAAGAATTGGGAATAAAAGACAAAGAAATGGAAAGTAAGAGAGAGAAGATGAAAAAATTAGAGAACTAATGGAGGAGGTCAACACTCTAATATATGTTCAAGAGAGAAGAGAGAAAACAGAGGGCAATAAATAAGTTACCAAAGAAGTAATATATGAAGAACTTCCAGAAGTAACTGATTTTACTAGCACTGCTGCTATCTGACAGAAAATTGTTGTAACAAATAAACAAAACTAAAACACCCACAAAGTGAATGGTACACACTTATATATGGTACCCTTATGCAATATACATGTGGTACAAATTCATGTAAATAGCACTTTTCTGGTTTGAGGAATTATCTTACTTATCTTTAAACACCTCCAGCAACTAACATCATAACCTGGAGCATTTCTGAAACAATCTGCAAACACTTTTTATAAGCATTTTTAATGTGCTAAGTTAAGAGTTGGCAAACTATGTCTCATGGGACAAATTCAAACCATTACCTGATTTTGTAAATAAAGTTTTATTAGAACACAATCATGCCCATTAATTTATATATTGTTTATGGCTGTTTCAACTCTCTAATGGCAAAATTGAGTGGCTGCGACAGAGACCATGTAGCCCACAGAGCCAAAAAAAATTTACTATCCAGCCCTTTATAGAAAATGTTTTCCAATCACTGTGTTGTGTAATTGTGATGACATAAGAAATGCCATGAAACTTCTAAACCTATTTTCAACATATTTAATACAAATTTCTCTCATCTTTTCCCCTTTGTGTCAATTAGCCTTTTCTATAAGCTTTTTGTTTAGTATCTGGTCAGATTCCCAAGAAACAAAGGCTAATTACTGGAAAGGTCAATTCTCAACTGCAGGCTGGGCTATGCTCTCAAAGGTCATCTCTGAGTCTGTTATTCAATGCATTTTTTTTCCATAGAAATATTTTAAATGACACTTAAATCTCAGATTTCCCCACAAAAGACAACTTTAGCAAGAAATAAAGCCCAAGAATAGTTTTAATACTAGCCCTAAATCTGGTATCTTTCTCTTCTTCCTAAAATCCCACTGTCAGATACGTCAGCAACTACGGTGAAGCAGAAGCAGTAGCCGCAGCAAAGGCGTTTCATATACTGTTTCAGGGCCGTTCAAAGAGCATCTACTCTTTGAAGTCAAATGAAGACCTACATACTAAAAATTTTGACTGAAAAGTACCCCTTAATGGCCAATAACAGTTCACTATCAAGGTAAAAGTTTCCCCAACTAGTAAAATTTGATTTCATGCAAACAGCAAAGGAGCTAGAGGGTACCTTGCTTTCGAAATGTCTACTACCTTGTTTCTGGCTTTTTAACTTTAATAAAGGAAGATGTTGCTATACAAGCACCTCTCCAAACTGAGGAGTTTCTGAATTGAAGCTATAATATCTAAATGTTATACTGCTAATTTCTTTAGTTCTTAAAAAATACCATGGTTTTAATTAATCAGTATACAATAACTAAACCCTATAACTAAAAGTATTCTTATCCTCTCCCCAGCTATAATTTTAGTTTTATCATGCATTCACTCTACCAAATATTCATTGAACACCTATCATATGGTACTTACTATTCTAGTTCTGGGTATAACCTGGACATAACAGAGAAGTCTTTGACCTCAAAATACATCCTAGTGGAAAAAACATAGAACATACACAAATACATTATATATCATATGGTGATAAGTGTTATTATGAGGAAAAATAAGCAAGAGAAGACAATTATCATTTTGAGGTAGCAGGTTCTATTTTACATAGAGCAGGTCAAACTAGGACTCTCTGAAGAGAAGGTGTAAGAGCAAAGACCTAAGGAAGTGAAAAAGAGAACTATGAGAATATATGAGGTAAGAGTAAATACAAAGATTGTGTGGCAAGAGTAATCTTCGGCTTTTTCAAAGCTTTCAAGGTGGCCAGGATAGCCAGACCACAGAAAGCAAGAAGTACATGTTAATGGGCTCAGAGAGACAAGATGTGGCCAGATCACAAAGAGCCTTAAAGAAATGTTTAAAGGACTTTTGCTTTTGATCTAAGTGAAACGGGTACCACTAACCTGTGAGTCACATGATCTAACTTACTTTAGATCAAGTGAGCAATGGAAGAAGGAGGTATAAAGGCAGAATCAAATGACTATTTCAGAAGCTACTGTAAATAATCCATGCAAGAGCTAAAAGTGGCTTGGCCAGGGGTGTAGTAATATACACGATAAAGGTGGACTAGTCTATGTATTTTTAAGAACAAGACTGGAATTTGATAGACTAAATGTAGGAGATGAGAAAGAAGAGTTGAGAATAATGATGATTTTGGACTAAACAACTAAAATAATCAAAGTTCCATTTACAGAATGAGAGTAAGAGTGTAAGGATTAGGTTTGGAAAATGTAGGTGTATCTAAGCATGTCTAAGAGATGTTTATTAGAGAGCCACATGGAGATACTGAATAGGGAATCAGACACATAAGTCTCAAGGAAAGGGTAAAGCTCCAGGTAAGAGACAAAAATTTGGAAGATAGAAATCACTCAATATTAAGTATTCTCCAGCAACTCCCTACAATGGAAAATTATAGTGCATTTCTAAAAAACAGCTAACCACTATTAAAAATTGTGCAGATCTGAATTAACGGTCAGACAAATATATTCTGTATCTCCTGATAAGTCATTCATTCAACAAATATTTACTAAATAACTACTTTGTACCACTTACATTTTGGGTGTTGTTCAGATTGAAAATATTACAATGCATACACAATCAAGTACTTTTAACAGTACTTCAGTAATTATTTCAAAAACCTTTTAAAGCACCTTTTCTACTTATTACTTAAGGGAAAAAAGAAAAAAAAATGGAAAAAAATATGAAGTATGAAGTACAAAAACAAAATTTAGTTTTAGAAATATTTATCAAATGATTGTATTTTAACAGATTAGTTTCACAAAGCAAGTTTCCAGAGAGAAATAACAGCAGTCTCATAATCACCAGTACTTCCAAATTGGCCTTTCGAAAATACAAACTGACTTTCTCTATCCGTTAACTTCCCTGTATGCTTCATACTAAAATTTTAAGCATTAAAATAATTAAAATTAAAAATAATAAAATAATTAAAATTAAAAATAATAAAATAGTTAAAATTAAAAACTTCACTACAGTGAGTGATAAAATTAAAAAATGAAAGAATTTGTATCAGAGGCCCTTTGATGTTTAGTCATTCAGTATGCTTAACCATCCTAAGATATACCCATAGAAATGCAGAATAAAACACAGGAGATCTTATGGAAAATCTAGTCCAAACACCTATTCTATTCCTGAATCTCATCTATAAAATCCCCATGAACTGGCTCACCTGTTGCTATTAATGACATGGAAGGTTAACTTATTTATTCTTTTTAAGAGTTTTGTTCTATCTTTAAGATGGAAAGCTCTGACTTTTAGGCAGTTTGCCCTTAACATTAAAATTCAATTAAAACCTTTCTACCTGACCCTAATTCAGGGTTTTGGACCAGTTAATTCTTTATTGTGGGAGCTGCCCTGGGCACCACAGGATGTTCAGTAGTATCCCTGGGCAACGGCACTGAATGCCAGCAGTATTCCCTTCTTCCAGTTGTAACTACCAAAAATATCTTCAGACACTGCCAAATGCCCAGAAAGGGGGACATCATCCCTCTTGTTGAGAACTGCCCTAGTCCTATGTGCTAGGACCAAATAACAGCGACACTAATATTTGTAAACACCAGGCACAATACTGACTACTTTACATATATTTTCACTTAATCCTTAAAACCATCCCATTTACAATTGAGAAAATAGAAGCTTAGAAGCTAAACAACTTACCTAAAATCATATAGCTAATTGAGTAGCAGGTCTGACATGTGACCTAAGGAGTTTCAATTTTGGAGCTCATGCTTTTAACCTCTAACAAGTCTGACTCAAACCAAGTCTAACTCTTTTCCAAAGGATAATTCTTCACATGTTTGAAGATAGCTCTCTCTTATTGTGAGATTCCTTAATATCTACAAGAGCTGCCCCCAAGACTTCTAAATACTCAGTTCCTTAAGGTGAAAAGGCTTCCAACTTCTTCACATACTTTCTTTTGAATATTACATAGATGACAATACTTTGGTGTACTGCAGAGTGGCTCTAGCCTTTTCCATTAATTCATTATGTTTTTTTTAGTGGGGAGGGTTGGGGAGAAAGTGGGATGATGGCAGCCATTGTACTTTTGTTTTTTATCAAGTTTACTGCCAACCACCACCCTCAGGTCTTTCCTATATGTGAAGTTATAAAGCTATGCTAACTTAATGTGTATTAGTGCTTTTCAGGCCTTATGTATACTCATTTAAATTTAGTCCAACAATCCAGACTCAGAGATCATTTTGGATCATTTACTACATTATTTACTATCCCTCTTTCTTGTCACCTATAGATCTGATTTGCCTTCTCCAGATGAGCAATAAGACAAAGCAAAGAACAAAGCTACCTTCCACAATCAATAACCTTTGGATAAGGTCACTGAAAATCAAAACTGTGTTGACTGATTAACAACCAACTAGTGGCTAACTCATTTTTCCTTCACCTTATACCCATAGATGTAAACAAAAGTTTACAAAAAACAGCTTACATCCAAATACATTGTATTGCTACTAGTCTATCAACTGCATCAGAGAAAAATCAAAGTTGCTCTGAAATCTATTGTTAGCAAACCCATTCTGGATAATTTTTAACCGTTTTTTTTTTCAGGTTAGTCATACACTATCATTTTCATGTTTAGTTCTAAAACCTTCTACCTTGTTTAAATCAGGTTTAGAATCCCCTTTTAGCACTTCTTGTATTCTCTTAAACCTTTGAAGACCACAAATACCAATAATTCTAAGATTTTACAGACAGTTCCTTTTATAACAATAAGATGTTTCAACTGGTCCAGAAGACAACTCATTTAATTAGATGCATTCTTTATACCACGTTGGTGGTAGTATTATTACCATTGGTGGTGGTATTATTACCATTGGTGGTGGTGGTGGTTTGGTCTTCTTTAACAAAGAAGCTCCTAAATAAGAGCTGAGGAGTTTTTTCTTCCTTCATTGTCATGCATTATTAAAACACTTTTCTTGATTACCTTTTTAATGTAATAAAAGAAACCGTTTTTATTGGTTTTGGCATTTTTTTAAAGTCTCAGTTCATTTGAGCTCATTTTCCTAATTTTTTTAAAAGAATTATTTTCTAAACATTACTATGGCAATCTTAGCTATCTGCTTTGTTTTAAAAGTAGTGTGCACATCTCTAAAGAGTTCTTTTTCCACCCAAAAAATATCAAAATTACATTTTTACTTAACTCCCTGAGACAGTTTTCCCTTTTAGAGGAATTTATGCTGTGGAATCATGCTGATCTTTTCTCTCATTAGTAATCAGAAAAACTCAGATTGATGAAATAAATTATAAAAAATATATATACAAAACACTAAGCAGTTCTTAAAAATTATGGTAGAGATGACTACTTCAAGGCATAGGGCTATTAAGTTCTTTTTAAAGGATGGGTTATATAATAGTATATACAGTAACATCCCAAAATCATTTTTATGATTTTGTATTATATATAGCTATTTTATATATATATATGTGTGTGTGTGTGTATATATATATATATATATATACATATGTATATATATATACATATGTATATATATATATATACACACATATATATATATATTTAATATAGCTACAGGAAAAAAACAGGTTATATGCAAAAATATTTAAAATATTTTTCTTTTGATTGCAAAGTAACATTTTTATTTTTGTCTGTTTTTCTGTATTTATCAAATTTATGTAATGAATATTTTCACTTTTACAACAACATGGACATTATTATTTTAAAACAATCAGCAGAACCAGAGGAAAATATTCTGTAACCTGTAAGACAGAAAGGTCTAACTTGAGATTTCTGCTTTTATAACTCTATTACTACACAAGCTTAGAAAAACATTCTGGACACCAAACCACATAAAAAGCCAATACAAATACCACTAGTTAGTCTAACTATATAACTACATTGTTACAACCATCAAGATGACCAAACTTCTAGAAATTAAATGAGGGAAATAACAAGAACTTCCTGACAGTTCAAGGAAACGATGTTATGAACTATTCAGATGTATTAGAAATAAATTAAAAAACATTTTATATACTCCCAAATCCCTACAAAATGAAGGATGAGTAGGATAGGGATAAAATAGACAACAACAACAAAAAAAAGCATTAATCAAACTGTTTAAAATTGTGGTATAACTTCCTAATAATGCAAGTAATGTCACCTTTTAAGATTTAAAATCTCATAGCAAGAACACTTACTTTTATTTAGAAATTCTGTCTGGTTGAAAATCAATTTGCAATAATCCAAAAACTTATTTGACTTACTTTCTGTTTCAGTGGCAGTATCTAGATCATCTATTCAGAATCTATGATCTAAAAGACTAGAAAAAAGTCACTTTAACCAATTGAAACTACACTCAATTCTATAAAATACTACTACATTTAAGCGGTTCAAATAATTTTTAATTCATCCAAAAGTAAAAATATATTCACTTTCTTCTTTAGGAAATTATTTCATTTCTCTTTCTTGAATTTTATTCTCAAATATATAAAAAACATTATTTCAAAATTAATCTTTCCTTAAATATTTATAAAATTCATAGAAAACAATACCAAACATAATGCATTCTCAAGTTACATGAAGATTGTACTAAGACTTTAAATGAAACAAAATCAAATCATGAAACCCATGACAATAAAACACTCCATTTATTTAAAATAATATGCTATTAAACTAATAATCAAGACATTTGTCTTTTACATCCAGAAATGTAAAATGCTCATTATTAAACAAAGGCCAAACATATTTCTCTCAATCCTTCTCATGTTCATTTATGTTTAGAATTATAACCCAGAGATATCATGTAATAAATGAATACACACCTTACTTTAGTATATGCCAAGGTAGACACACAAAAACAAGAAAAAATATTTGAAATCAGAGTAGAAAGGGACTCTGCTTTTTCAAACAATGCAGCACTGAAAGCCGGGTCACCATCCTTGGGCATTACTAGGAAACTTTAGCACATCTGACATTTCCATCATCTTCAAGATTCCTCTGAACAATCAGAAAATTTCCCAGTATCCCCCTACCTCACCTTCCTTTAGCTTTCTTCCATTAGAGACTTCCTTTAGCTTTCCTCCCTCTACTATATAACAATGCTATTGCAGTTATTTCGGCTTTAAATATTCAGAGATACAACCCCCTCTATGCATTAATTCAGTTCATTTTCTCAGACACTGACTCAGCCGTGGGTTGTGCAGCACTGACGTTTCTAACCAAACAGCATCGTGTGAGCTGTGATCGTCCCATTTCTCTCCATCTCTGTGCAGTGATTGGGTATTGTAATTGATAGACAGGCTGAAGAAACTCAGGAGATGAGGGCTTAGTGGAATTTAGATACGCTGCCAAATGCCATCTGTATAGCTAATTCTAGCTCTGCCAGCTTGCCAGGTTTTAGAAAACTAGGATGCAGCTAACTTTTTTTCCTTTCAATATTTTATTCTGTATCCATTCTGGGCAGTAGAGCTTCTCTTTAAAACCAAAGAGAAAATATTATTTTATTGAAGAATAAATCCACTTAAGAATTACTCTTTAAAGCAACCAAACTTTTCCATTTCTAAACTGCTGCTGGGACTGTGGAGTGACTTAAAAAGGATACTGGAAAATTCAATCTTCATGCAGGCTCAGAAGAAACGAGCATGCATACTTCTATGTTGGGAATGAAACCTTGCAGCAAAGTCTGATACTGAATATATGATGCATTTATCTTTAGTAACCTGAGTAGACTGCAGATCTGAGTTTTAAATAGTCATATTCAACCCAATTCAAATATTCAAGAGTTTTTATCATATTGTCAATCTAGCCAATTTAACTTTAGTTATACAGAAAAAGTGCTCTTTTCCTTTTTAAATAGCAAAAACTTCTCTAATTTATAATTTAAAATATACTGTCACAATTCAGGCCAAATACTTCAAATGATATTATCTTTAACCTCTCAGGTAGCTACCACACCCTCTATTACAGGTAGGTATTAACTATACAACCACTGAGAAACAAAGTTCAGTAATTTGTAACTATATGCTTCATTTGTACATAGAAGGATCAGACACCCTTAAGTCCATCCATGACTAGTTAAGCCCTGCCTTGTCTTCTATATCAGTGTTATACATGCCAAATCTACATTAGAAAGAAAGTTCAGAGAAGAAATTGCCTCAAAGTTGTAGTAGATGGAAGAGAAACCGTAAGGCAATGCCCATCGAACCCTCAAACCTCAATGGTAAGCAAATGTGTATAGTAACTATTTTTGTTACTTTGAGAAGTCAATAAACTTTTTAAAATTCATGCCAGTAAGAAAAGATGGGGAGTAAAAATCAAAGGAAAAAGACTGAAAAAAGTAGGCTACTGCAAGACGTGAATAGGACAAACAAAAAACAAATTTAAACAAGACTTTAGATTATCTGCAAACATTGAATCAATAAAGTATGTTTATTTCTTTACTGCTAAAGACTAAATGTTTCTGTTCCTCAAAAACTCGTATGCTGAAATGTATTCCCAAAATGATGGTATTTGGAGGTAAGGAAGTGATTAGATCACGGGCCTATGGCCTCATGAATGGGATTTAATGCCTTAAGAGACCCTTGAGAGATCCCCAGCGCCTTCTAGTATGAGAGGACAAAGCAAAAAGCAGGTTGTCTGAACCAGGAAGTGAGCCCTTAACAGATCCCAAATGTGCATGTGCCTTCTTCTTAGACTTCTCAGCCTCCAGAACCATGTGAAAGAAATTTCTGTTTCTAAGTCACCCAGTCTATGGTATTCTGTTACAGCAGCCTGAACCAACTGAGGCATTCACTTCTGGTAAATTTAAATCCCCAATTCTGTTGAGGTGGCAATGTGCCCACCTGTATTTCTCAGCCTCCGTAATCCACAAATGACTATATGACAGTGAAAATAATTTAAAAGCAAATGCCTCCTGCAAATTTGAGAAATATAATTTCCTGTTATAAATGAAACCCCTTTTCTGTTCTCTCCTTCTCTTCTTCCTCCTTGTCAGGCAGGTGAACCTGATGGCTAGAGCTAAAGTAAGCCACCTTGTGATCATGAGGAAAAGCCAAAAAAATCAGATTTTTAACCCTAACGTCTGTAAGCCACTAAATCTACATCAGGCATTGCCTACCTGTTGACTTTTTGTGTACAAGAAAAACAAACCCCTAACCAGGGTTTAGTCTGGCTTTCTTTTACTGAAACATCCTAAATAAAATACATACGATTCAAAAAAAGGATGAGAGTAGGTAGAAGCATACATGAAACAAAATTGGCCATGAGTTGGTAACCTGAAGCTGGGGGATGAGTACAAGGGGGTCCTATATATATGCATTCTATTTTTATATGTAGTTTAAAAGTACCATAATTTAAAAACTTTTAAATAAAAAGAAACTTGTTTAATAATTAGGAGAAGTGCAAATTGTAGCGCTCCAAAATCTTACAACTACAGACTATTTACTGTTAAAAGAACATAAGGGATGTGAACATTCCCCAGGAATGGGTTGTTTTAATTTGTCTGATTTCTCTCAGACTGTTCAAGTTCAGTTGGACAATATCCACCATATCATAGATAAGTTTTCACAAATGCCTAAGGTGCCTAACTGGTTTTCTTGGTTTCACTGGAGATGGCTGGTAATTACAGGTATGCTTTGGTTATGTAACTATACTCCTATTATGTTAATGTGTGTGCGCAATTTAAGTAGTAGCTTAAAACCTATACATGCTGAAGTTACTCTACAAGAAGATATATCAAAGAAACAATCAATCTTCCCATGTTTTCTTTCGCCTGCTACTTCTATAGCTTTTCTTCTTCCTTCCTAATTACAACCCTTAAATAGAATTCGTGCCCATATCAAATTTACCGAGTATCATAATTCTTCCAAGTGGTAAAGATACCTCAAGACAAATGCTGGGCATAGAAGCCACAGGGCATAAATATGCAAAGAAATAAAAAACTAACCATTTCAAACAATAAGGCTTCTCTCTCACTTACCAACTTTACATTTCCCTGTATGGCCCCTGAAGATGACTGGTTAGCCAGAGACGGGTAAGATTCCTCAAGGGAGGAACAACCTAAGACAGGCACAGTCGCAGGGGGGTCATCAGGTGAGAAATTGGGGATCAACAGAGGTGAGGCTTAGAACCTCACCCCCCCTGTTCTGAGAGAAATCTTCTGCATACGTGGATGTTTTATTGCCCTTGTCTAGCTTGGATTAACACATAGTCTACAGGCACACACCTGATCATCTACATTTGCTCTCTTACAACACTAAACTATGTTTTCTACCTTTATCTTGTATCTACCTACCACTTCAGCATTTTATTAAAAATAATGAGACAAATGTGTTATCCACATATAAATCAAGTATAAAAATCAAATGAGTATTCATATTTGAACTGTTTATAGTTCATAATGCATGAGCAAAACCAAAGGTTTCTGTGATGGCTGCCCTTGTACTGTTCACCATGTAACTTATTCACTATGTAAGAATTTGTTCTCCATGTAAGAACTTGTTTGTTATGCCTCAGAAGATTGGAGACTGACGAAAATTAGGCTTGGGGTGGATTAATGATTGTGCATTGAGCATTGACTCCCCTATACAGAATTTTATTGTTGTTAACAACCATTTGATCAATAAATATGAGAGATGCCCTCACAAAAAAAAAAAAAAATACACACTTCCAATGGTAAAATAATAAGTAACCGGGATGTAATGAATATAGTCAAGATATTGTAACAGCTTGGTATGGTGATAGCTGGTACCTAGAATTGTCATGTATATAAATGTTGAATCACTATGTTATACACCTGAAACTAATGTAATGTAATACTGTGTGTCAACTACCCTTCAATAAAAAAAAAAAAAAAAAAAAGAAACTTGTTTATAAATCCCAGCTCTGCTGTTTACAAGTTGGATGGTCTTGGGCAATTTCATTAACCTCATTTTTCTTCATCTGTCAAATGGGGAACAATAATAGTATTCACAGAGCCCCACCTTCAGATCCAGTCAAAGTGCTCTCCAGAAGGTCCTGGCAGGAATGTCTTCCACCTACCTAAACATCCAAGGATTAGTTCAAATCTCATTTTCACTCACTCAGGCTGATACTGATACCTCCTCTGAACTCTCATTTTACTACAACTCACTACCACAGTTTGGTGGCCTCTTGCCCTCTAATTGTCCCATAGTGATCTTTAAAGCATTCCAACATGGTATTCTGACAAACTTCTGAATGTCTCCTGAACTGAGCACAGTTTCTTAATAATACTTGCTTATAATTTTTAAGTTCTTTCAGTCAATTTACTATTAATTTTAAAAATACCTTTTAAAAGCCCAAACTGTGTGTGTTGTGTATTTTTTTAATATCCCACATTATATGTTCTTAAGTACATAGGAACAAGAGTCCCTAAAAGTAAGCTGTTTTCCCTTGGGAAGATTTGCCAAAAAGCAGGTTAAAATAAGCTCAAAGGATTTCATGGTCTTTCCATTAAAAAAAAAAAGTACTGGTATTTAATTTCTATTTCTCTTTAACATTTTTCACTTAAACAATGAATACTACTGCAGTCTACCTGAAAGAGAACCAAGAACTTACCGATGTTATAGAGATCAAAAGAGTTATATCTGTTATCAAAATGAAATAACAGTGATGAAAAAAGTACTGTTGGTTTTTATAAATGTCCCCAATGTATGTATGTAGCTTTTATAAAGCGAACAACAGCTTATTTTCACCTTGTTACCACTTCATACATAATGTGTATTATACATCAGCAGAAAAATATTAAGAACTAGAAAGAACAGCATGCAATTCACCTGCAAAAATTTATACAACCTAACAGATGTAAATATAGCTCCATACTTAAAGAGATAAAACCAGTATCTCTTTAAATTTCAAAGACAAAATAATTATCCATGTAAGCAAAATGGAGAAAAAGAACTAGGCACTAGTTCAAGGACATACACGTGTGTGCACACAGACACACCAAAACAAAAAACAAAAACAAAAAAACCAATACTCATACTATCAGTGTATACTTATAAGTCAAAAAGGACAACTAACATTTTCATCTTAGTCCTTATCACATTAGAAGCCCACAATAAAGGTAGACATCTTATCAAGGGACTTAAAATTTTTTTAAGTGATCGGTAATATCCCCTGAATAAACACTCATGAAGCACAATATTTTATGAAAACATGCTTACATACCTGTAATATGGAGGGTATGAGCTGCCAGTTAGCCCCTTAAAATAGATCATAAAGTGTTCTAAATAGGTATTCCTCATTAAATCACCCAGCACAAAAGAAAGCTTTAAGAATGCATGTGCTGAAAATTTTTAAAAGAACCTCATTTACGCATCAAACTTTAAGTGACCCAGTAGAGTCATTGCAAAAAGTTTGATTTTCCCATTAGTATTACGATTACAACACAATGTAATTCTCACAGTTAAAAATGTATGGAGGTAAAGTCTGATACAGACCTATAAATTATCATGTATAATCTACATACACAATGTATTTAGAGCCCAAAATAAATTCCTATTAGAGAATTTTAAATATAAACAACTAACCTATCTTGCTATATATTATATTAATCTTATATTAATCTTAGCATTTATTCATGGGGTCAACTATCTTATTTAGATATTTATGTAATTAGTATTATTTAATCTTATTTAGGATTCAAAAATAATCAAAATAAAAATTCAAATAAATCTAAGAAAATTAAAAGGAAAGAAATGGGTCTCTAAAAATTACTTAAGGAGAAATGCAAACATTCATATTTTGTAAACCAGCCCCATCCTCTGACAGGACCTGCCACAACCAAATGCAGTTTGGTTCTTCATAATAATAGATTTTTATCAGAGATTTGATATGTGAAATACATATTTTCTACCTACCTTGAATGTTTACAAAGTTTATGAGGTCTACTATGCAATTTCCGATCCCAGTTCTCTGGATCACTGGAGTTACTGTCAAAAGGATGAGGCCGTCCTGCCATCCCACTTCAAGCTTCCTCACACTACTGCTCTGGGAGCACACATGTAGCACCCATAACCTACATAAAAGAGCAGTGTTGACCTTTAAATCTATTCCATCAAGAATAAAATAGTCACAGAATTTTACATATTTTCTGATATTGTAACATTAAAAAAAATATTTTTAAATAATGATGAATGGAATTATAAAATACAAGATAGACAAAATGCCACAAATCAGACTACAATAAACACCATTAGTCTTTTTAGGTACTTTTCATTTGATTCCTCTATTAAATTTGCTATTCCTATGCAACAGTTTAATAGTGCACTATTTATATTTAGTAAATATACTTAAGTGTCATCTGAGTTCCTCATGGTTCTAAACATCAAAATAGAACCAAAAGGGGCAAAAATAATTCCACAGAATGATTCTTTCAGACAAAATTTCATTTGGAATATATTTCTTAATTACTAAAAGTTAAGAGCAAATAACAATGTTATTTCTTTAACCAATTAAAGACTCTGAATAGAAATTAAATATTTGCTCAAAAATAAAAGTATGTAAGTATCTTGATGCTTCCTTTACAGTGCAATTACCACAAAAATATTTTATCATTATGAGTCATATACTTTATACCTTTATCATGAGAGGCTTATGGCTGTTATTTCTACTACAGTCATGAAATTATAAGAAAACTCACTTTAACAATAGCTTTACAGGATGCCTCACTAAGTACTTCAAATTATATTCACTATCCAATTTATTCTTCACAATCACCTTAGAAGATGGGCATTTTAATCCCCATATAGAGAACAGCAAACATCTCAGAAGTTTATTAACTTTACAAAAGATCAAAATGCTAGTAAATGGCAGGATTATAAAAAACAATGAGAATTTATTAAAGATCATAAAGTCTTGAACTTGAAAAATGCTCTGACTGGAGTATTTTATTTGGAAATAGGTCACATTTCACATTTTACTTTTATAGGCTGCAAACAATAACAAAACAGAAATCAGGCTACACAATTTGAACAGCTATATAAGTTGTACTAGAACCCAGATTTCCTAACACCCCATCCTACATACTTTCTATAAACTATTCCAAGCTGGATTTGATTGATAGATGTGATGGGGAGTTGTACATAAAAGTCAAAGGGACTTTTGGGAATTGGGAAAATACTATACCTTACAGTAGAGTTTTATAAGGTATTCCAGTACACTTCCACAAAAATGCTGAAAACAGACGCATTAAAACTGTGACTCTATCTAGGAGCTCATTAAAAGAAACACTTTTGTTTTAGAGACTGTTTTGCTGTTTTATAATTTTTCCTCAGTTACTTAGTATTTTCTTTCCAAAAACAACTGAAAATCTTATAATAAATGAACATTTTAATATAATAGATATGTAAGTAGATTAATGAGTAAAATGAAAGTGATAGGAAAAGAGAATGCAGAGAATTATACAATTTCTAATTCAAATTCCTAAGCAAATACCACACAATTTATTTGCTGAATGCTGCTAGAGAAGGAAAACTATGTCTTTAAGGATCACAGGATGATTAAGAATCAATCAGATATTAGATGGACATAAAACCACATAATTATTTTGAAAACAAAAAAGATCTCAATCTCATTTGAATTTTTAATTATAAAAATAAATGCATATTTACTAAAAAGGTTTTAAAACTTTCAATTTTATATTATACCTAATAATCTGTACTAAACAGATGAAGAAGAACAAAAGGGTAAGAAAGAACAAATTACAGACAAAGGAGAAAGTCAGATAGAAAAGGTGGCCACAGATCAAGAGAGAGACAAAAGGTAAACAGAATGGCAGGGAAAAATTGATAAGGAGTGAAAAGAAAGATGTAGAAGTTTTGCAGGTTGCATAGAAACATATTTGAGCACCTTCTCCTTAATTTATACATTTCCCAGTAAGCTGTTTCAGGCATTAACATTTCTTTACAAGAGAATTTTCTCTTTTAACTCTTTAATATAAGACACACTGCTGTGGAAATCATGGTGTCCTCTGAGGGAAGAATGATCCTGAACAATGGGAGGCAATGACTAAGAAAACATAACCACAAGGAATGCATAAATTCAGATTCACATTTTGCACCATTTTACAGGGGGTGGCAAGTATCTATGCAGCAGGGAAATACCAGTATGCCCTCCTAATCAATCATATTAATATTAACAAACATGTGAGAGGCTTAAAGATGACAGACAGCATGAGAGGTTAGACAGAAACTTCCTCCCAAAACCACATACAATATGAAAATAAAGCATACCAAGATGCTATTCTGACAAACTTCTGAATGTCTAATCCTGAAAGAGCAACAGGAAAGAAGGCTTTGGGAGACTGCCTACACCTGGGGAAAACAGCAGACCTCAAGGGAAAGGGTAAAGGATCAAAGCCGTGATCTGGTGAGACACAAGCCCTTCCCCCATCCCAGCTCACTGGCGGGAGGAAGAAAAAAAGAGCAGGGGAGGGGTGGAGGCCTAGGACTGCTGAACACCTAGCCCTGGACATCTGCTCTAGGAGCAGGAACCTACATTACATGGTGCTCTGGAAATCACTGGGGTTGGAAAACTAAGACAGGCAGAATACTTGGAGAGACTGAGATTCCAGCCACTTGCATAAAACACATATCCACAACTGGCTGCTCTGGGACAAAAGAAAGGCAGGCAGTCTGAGAGACTTTCTGACAGCGAGAGGGCTGCTAAAGGGTCAAGGATTGCACACAGCTTGCTACTCAGAAGAAAGGACAGGTCGACAAAATTGTCCTGGTGCACTCAGCCCAGAAGGTTGGGAACTTCCAGAAGCTTCAGGCGATCCATCCCCCTGGCTGGCTATGCAGCTAGAGGACTCCCATTGTAATATACAGTGTGTGGCTCCTAACTCCCAGCTGGCCCTGGATCTCAAACTGGCTGCCCCACCATTGTGCTAGGTCAGGCAGAGGATGGCTCCACCTATGGCAACCACAAGCGCAAAGCATAGAGGTTCCTCCCTGTGTGCTCAGCACACTGGCCATTGCAGTGGAGGCAGGCACTGAAGCCGGGAAGCAGGAAACAGCTCTTTCCTCCCAACAGGCACCAACAACATCGCCTACAACCCCTGCCATCATTTCAGGGGCTAAGTGGCTCCAGAGAGTAGAGCTTCTGGGCACTAGAGGGTGCCATATATAAATATGAAATGTCAAAGGTACCTGGTTCAACCCCAAATCCCACAAACACCAGAAAGGGGGCCAAGTGAAACTGAACTCATCAATCTTCCTGAAAGAGATTTCAAAATAAATAATAAAGATGCTCATGGAGGTACAGAAAAATATTCAAGAACTCAAGGAAGAATTCAGGAATGTGATTCAGTCATTAAAGAATACATTATTTGAGATGAAACATACAATGGAGGGATTTAAAAGGAGATTAGATGAAGTAGAGGAGACAGTAAGTGAAATAAAAATTAGAGAAGTAGAATACAAAGAAGCAGAAGCACAAAGAGAAAAAAGGAATGGAAGAATATTGAGAGAACTGTGTGACCAATGCAAATGGAACAATATTTGCATTATAGGAGTACCAGAAGAAGAAGAGAGAGAAAAAGGGATACAAGGTGTCTTTGGGGAGGTAATTGCTGAAAACTTCCCTAATCTGGGAAAGGAGATTGTCTCTCAGGCCATGGAAGTGCACAGATCTCCCAACACAGGAGACGCAAGGAAGACAACACCAGGACATATAATGATTAAAATAGCAAAGATCAAGGATACGGAAAGAGTATTAAAAGCAGCCAGAGAGAGAAAAAAGATCACATACAAAAGAAAACCCATCAGACTATCAACACACTTCTCAACAGAAATCTTACAGTGCAGAAGACAGTGGCATTACATATTTCATGAAATAAAGCAGAAGGGCCTCAAACCAAGAATACTCTACCTGACAATTTTATCATATATATTTGAAGGAGGGATTAAACAATTTCCAGATAATCAAAAGCTGAGAGATTTTACTTTCCACAAACTGTCTCTACAGTGTATTTTGGAGGGAATGTTATAGATGGAAGTGTTCCTAAGGCTAAATACCTGTAAACAGAGGAAATAAAATGACAGTAAAGAAAACAGACCAATTAATTACTAAGTACATACAAATTCAAATCAACGACCCCCAAAATGAGTCAAGAGATAGAAAAAGAGTACAGAATATGATACCTAATATTAAAGAATGGAGGAGGAAGAAAAAGGAGGAAAAAAAAAAAGAACCTTTAGATTTGTAATAGCATACTAAGTGAGTTAAGTTAAACTGTTAAATAGTAAGGAAGTTACCCTTGAACCTTTGGTAACCACAAATCTAAAATATGCAGTGGCAATAAGTACATACCTATCAATAATCACCCTAAAAGTAAATGGTCTGAATGCACCAATTAAAAGACATAGAGTCACAGAATGGATTTTAAAAAATGGATATGATGCATACAAGAGACTCATTTTAAACGCAAAGACATAGAAAGACTAAAAGTGAAAGGATGGAAAAGGATATTTCAGGCAACCAATAGGGAGAAAAAACAAGGAGTTGCAGTACTTGTATCAAACAAAATAGACTTCAAAACAAAGAAAGAAACAAGAGACAAGGAAGGACATTACATAATGATAAAGGGGTCAGTCCAAGAAGAGGATGTAACCATTATAAACATCTATGCACCCAACACAGGAGCACCTATATATGTGAAACAAATATTAACCGAATTAAAAGGGGAAATAGAATGCAATGCATTCATTTTAGGAGACGTCAACACACCACTCACTCCAAAGGACAGATCAACCAGATGGAAAATAAGTAAGGTGACAGAGGTACTGAACAACACATAAGAACAGATAGACCTAACAGACAGCTACAGAACACTCCACCCAAAAGCAGCAGGATACACATTCTCCTCAAGTGCACATGGAACATTTTCAAGAATAGATCATATACTAGAACACAAAAAGAGCCTTGGTAAATTCAAAAAGATCGAAATTGTACCAACTAGTCTCAGACCACAAAGGTATGAAACTAAAAATAAATTACACAAGGAAAACAAAAAAGACCACAAACACACGGAGGCTTAACAACATGCTCCTAAATAATCAATGGATCAGTGACCAAATTAAAACAGAGATCAAGCAATATATGGAGACAAATGACAACAATAAATCAACACTGCAAAATCTGTGGGACACAGTGAAGGCTGTGCTAAGAAGGAAGTATACTGCAATTCAGGCTTACCTCAGGAAAGAAGAACGATCCCATATGAATAGTCTATACTAACAATTAATGAAACTAGAAAAAAAAGAACAAATGAGGCCCAAACTCTGTAGAAGGAGGGACATAACAAAGATTAGAGCAGAAATAAATAAGATTAGGAAGAATAAAACAATAGAAAGAATCAATGAAAGCACGAGCTGGTTCTTCGAGAAAATAAACAAAATAGATAAACCCCTAGTCAGACTTATCATGAAAAAGTCTGCATACATGAACAGAATCAGAAATGAGAAAGGAAAAATCATTACAGACACCACAGAAATACAAAGAATTATTAGAGAATACTATGAAAATTTATATGCCAAGAAACTTGATAACCTAGAAGAAATGGACAACTTTCTAGAAAAATACAACCTTCCAAGTCTGACCAAGGAAGAAACAGAAAATCTGAACATACCAATTACCAGCAATGAAATTGAACTGGTAATCAAAACACTACCTAAGAACAAAACGCCTGTACCTGATGGCTTCACTGCTGAATTTTATCAAACATTTAGTGAAGACCTAATACCCTTCATAAGAAAATGATTAAACTTACGCTAGGTTTGATCAAGAGTGGAATGTCATGGTAAGATATGACAGGACAAGCAGTATGAGCTAAGCACAGTAAACTGACAGAAACTTATCAGCAAGGCCTGTAGTTCAGATTCCTCTCTGTGCCACCTTAGGAACTAAGGATGCTCCTTTCTTCTGTGTATATGGAGGACACTTTTCATGAGGGTTTTAAGACATGCTTCAGAGGCAGGTCAGAATTCCTTCTTGCACATAGAGGCAGGTCAGAATTCCTTCTTGCACATGCCTTTCTCAAATTCCTTCAGCTTAAAAAATTCGCTATACTAAGGTGCCATATTTTGGGGTAGCACATGCTGAACCCCAGCATTATACACAGGGAGAATATGTTTCTGCCACATGTCCCCCATTAAATTCTAAGCTCTTTGATGGCAAAACAAGATATGATTCATATTTGTGTTCTCACAGCTTAGTGCAGCTTGTATGTAAGCTTTTGCAAAAAGTTTTAATTAAATTAAAATGAAAGAAACTGAAGGACATTTCACTTAACCCAATCCAGTAGGGAAGAGGAAACACAGATTATGAAGATTAATACTCAATTGCTTGCCTTAAAAAAGAATAGTATTCCATCATTTAAAACATACCCATGCCTTAGTTATGGTAAAGAGCACCTATCATGTGAATGTCACCCTCAAACAAGCAAAAATTATAACAATTCAATTTCTAACACCAATACTTGATCTCAGGAAATATGCATTAAGAAAGTGAGATGAAAGGGTGGAAGTATAACAAATATCCCTGGAACCCTTTTAAAGACATTATCAAATGACCTCTAAGTTTCCCCAAAATATCCCTCAAAGCTGCCCTGTCTAAATCTCACAGAAACCATGTCAAATACCAAGGCTTGCCCTTTTCCGATTTGCTTTTATCTGAACTAAACTTTATGCAACTAGTTCCATGATTCTAAACTCACTTGATTTATGCTTTCATTCAACATCTACTCATTGAGTATTTAGCAACTTTTCAGACATTTTGCTACCTGCTAGGGATACTCTAACAGATTTAATAAAATTGCATGGAATTTCCATTAAAAGTAGGCTATTTTGTCTATTTAAAGCGCCTCCTTATCTATCCACCAAAATATAAGACTTCCAGAGTCAACTTACATTCAGCCCTTGATCTTCCAGTGGTATCCTGGAAATACAGCCTTTGAGTTAACTGCCTTATCACTTTTATAAAATTTCTTTTCAAATTTTGCTGACTTCTTATTCAAGGCATTAACACTTCAAGAAATATTTATTTTTTCCCCATCTTAAACAGCTCAATAAATGTCTGACAATCTTCCTACAGCTTGAGCATTTTCTGAGTGCCTCCATTATATGATTAACATTGTAAAGAACAAGATGCTGTTTAAAGTCTTAATACACATTAAAAGGTCTACGATTTTAATAGTCTAAAAATCTTAATATTTTTTTATCTATGCATATGTCCCTATTTTTCCTTTTCTTCTGTGACTAAATAGTATTTATCTTCAAAACTGGGAACATCTTAGTTGGAGCAAATCACCCTAACATAAAATTTAATATAAGAAAATCTCCAGTAAGCTGATAAAGTGCCTAAATCAAAGATTTTATTCAACTCCTAAAAACCAGCACCCTTTAAACAAAGTCAGACCTTTAAACAATGTTTTCTTTTTTTCCTTTTTGAGTTTTTTTCAGTAAGTTAAAACTTTTTTTCACATAATCTTCATTATGTTGTGCCACTTTGACCCATTCCTTATTTCCATTACTTTCCATTTCTTTCAGTTTTTTGCTTTTTTATCTGCAGTCAACTCAATAGGCTAGAAAAGGTCCTAAGTATGATTCAAGTTCTAAAAGGCAGTACTGCCCAACAGAACTTTGTGTGATAATAGAAATGTTTTATGTCTGTGCTGTCTAAAAAGTAGCCACTAGCCACATGTAGCTATTAAGCACTTGAAATGTACTACAACTGAGGAAACACATTTTTAATTTTCTATTTTAATTAATTTGAATAGCCACATGTGGCCAGTAACTATATATGCCAGCACAGTTTAATGCAGAATATCAGAATTTTCTCCACCAAAAAAAGTTGTTTTCCTCCAAGTGCTTCACTTTAAGGAACCTAAATCTAAAGAATAAGATCTTCATGTATTAATATGAACTATTATTCAAGATACACTGTTAGGTAAGGGGAAAAAACAAGTACAAAACAAGCAGTATACAGCTTGCTACCTTTTTGTGAATAAATCAAATCAACATATACACACATACATAAATACAAATATACGTATATTTGTTTATTTTTGCGAAAGAACTCTACAAGGATATATTAAACACTAGTGGAAATGGTTACCTATGGGGCACTGAAGGAATGGGGTGAAAGTAATATGGATGTAAGCAAGACTTTTGAATATTTTTTATATAGTTTTGCTATTTGAACCATGTAATAATTTATATATTATAAATAACTAAATAAAAGGTCTACTACTTCTAAATCGCACCATTTTATGGTTCTTTGCTTTGTTTAAATAAAGGAAATAGTAGATGTACACTATATATATATATATGTAACAATAGTTAGTAGCAATGAAAAGGCTTCCCATGTCACCTTAATTTATTTTTTAACTGAAGCATAGTTAATATATAGTATTATATTGGTTTCAAGTATACAACATAGTGATTCAACAGTTTCTACATTTAAAAATCCTCATCTCAACTAGTGTAGTTATTATCTGTCAACATAGGAAGATGTTACAGAATCATTGGCTATATTTTCCATGCTGTACTACCATCCTGTGAACAACTTTTATTATGATTGAGAATTTTAGTGCACCTTTATCTCCCTCACCTACCCCACCTCCCCACCCCAACACCTCCCCCATGGTAAACACCAGTCACTTCTTAGTGTCTATGAGTCTACTGGTATTTTTTTCATTCTGTTTTGTTTTTAGATTCCACAAGTAAATTAAATCATACGGTATTAGTCTTTCTCTGCCTAACTTATTTCACTTGGCATAATACCCTCTAGGTCCATCCACCTCACAAATGGCAGGATTTCTTTTTCATGGCTGAATACTATTCTACTGTGTATCTACACCACATCTTTATCCATTCATTTACTGGTTGACACTCTGGTTGCTTCCATATCTTGGCTTTTGAAAATAATGCAGCAATAAACAGGGGTGCACGTAGCTTTTCAAATCAGAGATTTCTTTTTCTTCAAGTAAATTCCTAGAAGTGGGGTTACTGGGTCATATGGTATTTCTATTTTTAGTTTTTTGAGAAACATCCATAGTGCTTTCTGTAGTGGCTATACCTATTTACATTCCCACCAACAGTATAGATGGGTCCCCTTCCCTCCACATCCTCGCCAACACTTGTTATTTCTTATCTTTTGGATAGTGGCCATTCTAACTGTTTTGGGTTGATACCTCATTATGGTTTCACTTGCATATCCCTGATGATTAACGATGTGGAGCATTTTTTCATATGCCTGTTGGCCATCTGTATTTCTTCTTTGGAAAAATGTCTATTTAGGTCCTCTGCCCATTTTTAAGTCAGGTTATTTGGGGGTTTTTGGTGTTGAGTCGTAGGAGTTCTTTACGTATTTTGGATGTTAACAAATTGATTCATTTCTTATTAAATACCTTCATCTGAAATAGTAAGTAATGACCAATACATATCAGAATGGGTTCCTGAAGAGTAAAGTCAAGCTCTCTTCCTGTGGTAAGGTTATCAAACAAGTAGCAGATTAGAGATATACCTAAGCACCAAGTGAACTAGAGCAAACTATTCAGTGAGATTTTTTCAAGCAGGATGGGAGCACAGGGGCCAGATGCTAGCATCTAATTCAGGAAGCCTTTGTTAAGCTGACTTTTCATGTACATTATCTATGTTAACCCACATACCAATCCTACAAGATAAGAGGTGTCTTAAAATTTTGAGAAACTGGTTTAAAGGTATGTTATTTGCCTAATGTCATGTAGCTAATAAATAAGCTAGTACTCAGGTACACATCTCTATAATTAAATTCAGTAATTTTTCCACCTTACTATATTGTCTCTCACATTTAATATACAACCCACTAAAATGCTATACCTAGAAAATAGGAAGTGTCAGTTGTAGCTTTTCAAATCACCAAGAGATAACTAGCTAGGTGACAGATTCAAGATCAGATAAACAGGTTCTAAAAATTAATTGGTTAACTATTTGAGAAGATCCTTTCCTTCCTCACATTTTATCCCTCCGAAATTACACATTAAGAAAAATTCAAAGAACATAAAACCATAAAATATAAAGAAAATACAAGTGAATATTTATCTGACTCTCAAAGTAAAAAAGAATTGCTAAACCTCAAAGAAAAACACCATGAAGGCGAAGACAGCTAGAATAAGAAACAGGAATGTGCTAACATTCTCAACTAAGATGAGTAAAAACTTCATGAGGAATCAGAATTAGGACTGCAGACCAGCTTTCAGAAAGCATAGATTAGACTACATAAAAATTCAAATAAAAAAAAGACAAAAAACTCTAACATTTTTTACAACTATTAAAATCTTAGATAAGATACATTTATTAAATCCATATTTAAAAATCTGAACACTATGATGGAAAAGTGAACAAAGCTCATAAAATTTATAGCAATTTACAAAAATACTAGTGCCCAAAAGAGGGGAAAAGAAGAAATATTCAACCTCATTAGTAACGTAAAAAACCCATGTTAAATCTGAGATGTTTAACATATCAAATTGTTACGAAGAATTGTTGGTTTGTTTGTTTTAATGATAACCAGTGATGGCTGAAGTATAGGGAAAATGGCTACTCAAGCTTTTGGGAGTTTTATAATATAAATTATAGAACTTGGACAACATTCTACACCTTAACCCAGAGCCCTTATTTTTAAAATTTTAGCCTAAGAAATATGTCTATCAAAGCATTTACAGTGAAAGGAAGAGGGAGAAGGAGGTAGGGAAGGGAAGATGGATGGCATGCTTATTTTTAAATCTAGTTATGTAC
This sequence comes from Manis pentadactyla, assembly GCF_030020395.1. Lineage (NCBI taxonomy): Eukaryota > Metazoa > Chordata > Mammalia > Pholidota > Manidae > Manis > Manis pentadactyla. Next base: position 53,326,174 of record NC_080027.1, read on the forward strand.
CTGTTAATTCATTCAAATTTTCTTTTAATTTCTCAAAACAAAAATTATAAGTTATTACATACAAAGTGATTTCAATTGCATTTGTGCATGTGTTTGCGATTGGAAGTAATTATCATAGGTAATGGGATTATAATGCCATTTTCTTCTTCGCTGTTTGCTAAATGTTCCAAATTGAGTGCAGTGCGTTACACTTTTATGATGATCAGAAATTACTTCAAAAAATTTACTTTTATAAGTAATCTTTCAAAGTATACATTGTAAAACAATTTCAAAGCTAGCAAGTTTTCAAAGTTACTATTAAAACCATTCACAAAGGAAACAAAGACATCAAGATGTCATACCACTTTTCTTCTAAAATATGACTTTCCCCTTCTTAGTGTGTTTTGAGTTCAACTTGAACAGTTACACATATATATGTCTATAAATAATGTAAATATACTGTTACACAAGAACTATATATACACTACATAAATACAAAATGGAAATGAAAATAGAGTAAAAAAAAAATATTAATGTTAGTTCTATTATTTTCGATGCATTTCTAGGAGTACATGCAACCCAATAGGGAAATCACTGGAATAAACCACTCAGAATCAGGGGGCTGGGAGACTGGTATTCTAGTCTCAGCTTTCCCACTACCAGCCAATGACTTTTATCAAATCAATTAAGGGGGCTTAGACTGCACATCAGTTTTCTCTCCCCAAAATTAGAGTATCAATAATTTTAAAGTATTTTAAGTATTTATAATTCCACTAGTCTCTAATAACTAAGTATTCTCTTTTAAAAGAGAAACTCAGGCAATTTGGAATATTCAACAAGAAGAAAATAATAGTTTCCCACAGTTACCCATGTTATAGGAACTTCTTTAAAAAACTCTAACAAATGAAGAGCCAAAAGGACAGAGCAGATTGTGTTGTATGCTCTCTAGATGTGAGAAAAATCAAACTCAATCCTGCATTGTATAAAGCAAACTGTCCTAAAGGAAATAATTACCTTTAAAAGAATTCAGCACTATTTGTCAGACCATCCAAGAGTAAGAAAATTATAAAAACACTTTACATAATTTTGCTTCTAAGATTCTTCCTAAAGTGAGCTTTAAAATTTATTTTTAAGCTGACATTTAATGTAGTCTACAAATAGAAGACTCAAGTTAATTTTCTACTCATCTATTAGCAATGACAGTCAAAGATCTTAAAGGGAAATAATCCAAATTAAAAAAATAAAAAGGTTTTATTTCTTAAAAGTAGATAACAGTACCCCAATAGATGATTTTTTAAATGCCACATCATCTCTCTCTCCAATATATTCTCCCTTTCAGTTTCTCTACTATTCCACCTGGCATTCAAATTACATAGAATCTATGCTATCAGTCAATGGATGCCAACATAAAAAGCAAGAAAAAGAGCTTCCTGTTGTTCAGTGTTGACTAGAATAAAGCAAAAGAAAAAAATCTCTGTAATTTGCAGTGGAAGAGCCCCATTGGCAAGGTTGTAAGTAGCCATTTTTAATTTGTTCCTTCCAAATGAGACAAGTAGATATGAATGTAAATTTACCTGATGGATGTTTTCCAAGATCACTGACAACTGCGCTATTTTCTGAACATAAAGAATAAAGTGCTAACCAGTTACATTCACTTTACTATTTAAGAAACACCTTGATATATTTTATTTTATTACATTCTTAAACTCCTGACAATAAATAGTATTCTCTCCATTTTTCATGTGAGGAAACAACGGCTTAGAGAGGTTAAGTAACTTTTATGTGATCCTAAATAAAGTATTCCAAGCAGAAAAGTATGATTACAATTTTGACCTTAGAAAAGTGTTATTCATAGTTTCTAATCAAGTATTTCAGTGAGTGATACACTGTGACAGACTCACCCCCAACTAAATACTAAATGTTAATTGCAGTTTTTGACCAAAAGTACTAGATAGACATTCATTTCAACTACAAAGACAAAAATAAGTACTATGTAATCAGATATCTTACATTTTTAAACAGAATAATATAATTAAACTATTAAGGATAAAGATGCTTTTATTGGCAAAGAAACCTTTTAGTATCTTACTAATCTTCAGAAATCTACATATTCCATATAAAATCTTTCCTCTTATATGTTCAAGTTTCTACTATTTCAAGTTCTCAGCTTATTGTATTTCCACTGCCTATAACTTACACTTAGCAACCTCTTAATCCTCTCCCAGAGAGTATCTCTGAATTATATTGCTTACCTTCTATCTCTTAGTTCTAAATTGCAACCTGCTTAACAAGGTAGGCCTCAATTTCAAATACCAAAGTAAACCAGAGCAAGCCATTATAGGGGAAATGCAGTATTACTTGAATTCCAATAAATATTATATACAAGAGGAGAAAAAAATTTTAGACAGTTCTTCCTCCATTAATAAACATCTATGACTCTCTCTTCCTCCATTACTGTGGGTTCATATCCAACAAAGAAACAAAGTACAGCTGACCCTTGAACAACGCAGTGGTTAGGGGCGCTAACCCCTGGCACAGTGGAAAATCTGCATACAACTTTTGACCCCCCAAAAACTTCCCTACTAATAGCCTACTGTTGACCAGAAGCCTTAACTGATAAAACAGTCAATTAATACACATTTTGTATGGTATATTTTTATTATGTATTCTTATAATAAACCAGTGAGAAAAAAGTTGTCACAGATCTCCAAAATACTTTCCAATATATTTATTGAAAGTAAATCCATCTATAAGTGGACCCTCCCAATTCAAACCTGTGTTGTTCAAGGGTCAAGTATAAAGAAGTCAGACAGATGAAGATAAAAATATAGCTGAAACCAGTGGCTTATTACTTCAAGTGTAAATGAAACTCAGAACTATAGACGTTCCATTTCCTTCTCCCTCATAAGGTCCAGCCTGCTTAGATAAACCTACCAGACAAAGTAGAGAATGTATGTCCTAAGAAATAGGAGCTACAAAAATAGAACCAAAAGGCACTGAGCAAAAGCATACTCAATCCCTTCTCCTACCCTCACCTCATCCTCCTTACTCCAATCAAAGACCCACACTTTGCCCTCTATATGCCTATGGTCCACTTCTTTCTTAGATCTGACTTCTAAAGTTCCATTTTACACAGTCCAACTAAGTCTGAATGTGATTATGTGATTAAAGTACTTCATACTAATAGTAAATGTGGTTTAATCCACAGGATTCACTTCTACAAATATCATTAAGCTCTACCATATATGAGGTACTGGGTTTAATCAATCAAAATATCTATCTTCTTATGATAAAAACCACTTAATTAAAATCAATCTTTTAATGGACGGTGTAAGCAAGAGGCACATGAATGTCTGCTACACATCACATTTTCCCTATCGATTTCTTTCCATCCTAAAGCTCCATCTTCCAGGGAATAAAATCCAAGGAATCAATATTGCTTCTAGTGAAAGTCAATGACTGGGAAGACAATGTGGGATGGTACAGCAAACAGTAAACATTCACACCCATAGATGAGATGTAGAGGGTCTCCTGGATTTAATTTTACATATAAATTCCAAGTACAATAAAGGGCTTCTCAATAGATAGATTTCCTTACAAGATAACCTATAGATCAGCTTTGCTTAGGACCATGAGTTACTAAACCATAAATACTGAGAGGTTTTTTTCCTTCAGTTATTTCCACAGTTAAAATGTTAGTAAGTACCAGTTCAATTTGCCCTTCTGTATTTAAAAGCTATTAAACTTATCTACTATATTCATTAAAGTTGGTATTTTTCCCAAGTCCTCCTAGGTTTGAAATTCTGAACTATCGGCAAAATTGCTTTAAGTCTTTTTTTCCCAGTCATAAAATTTATTCCTTCTGAGCTGTAACAAAGGTCCAAAACTGGAGAGCAAGCTACAACTACTGACAGGATTAGGTTTGGTTGGGCCACATGAAGTTATTTTTAATTGCCTTAATTATTTGTCAGTATTTTAAAAAATCAAGAGACAGCAATCAAAATTCTAGATTTCCTATGTTCTCTCAGAAGGTTGAAGACTGGGCCCATAATCATGTATGGCACTAATCAGGTGGACCTGAGAACTAGATGTCCCTCTCAGATGAGACATAAACTCTCTAGTGCATTTCATTCTTTTCCATTTTCAACTGCCTAGTACCTGAAGTCATGTGAGCATGCTATTCATAACCTATTCCTTTGAAAGGTGCCTAATATTTTCCACCTCCGTACTTCACTAAATCACCTAAATATAAAAAGCCACAAAGCAAACCTTACTGGTTTCATAATTCAGAATTAGTTTCAAACTTCATAATTAATAAATTATCACAAGGCTTAGAAGAACAGGTGAGAAAGAAAAAAATTCAGACTTGTGGAAGGTGACATAAAGAAGGTAAAAAGCCCACTGAAAGCTTTTTGAGAGAAAAAAAGGGTGAAAGAACTCAAAAACACTGCTGAGATGTTGAATGCTTTCCAGATTGAACACTGTTAAATGGTTCCCTACCACACTCCATTCTTCAGAATCTCCCTTCCCACTTTTTTATATGTAACAATGGCAGTTAGGTCATAAACTCTGAGAAATGTTAGAGAAATACATGAAATACATTTACACCTACAAAAATAATTACCCTCAAACACTTTTTTGTAACGGTCTTAATTCACCATCAAATCCTTTCCCAAGTGTTTTTTACTGCTTTCCACTTTATATTCAAATGACAACTGCGGTTTTCATTTACAAGGCTTGGCCTTCAGTCCTGGATGGGCTCTTTAGTACACAAACTTTTTTGGCCCTTATGGCTACATTTCTTATTGTATCTCTTATCCCAATTTCTACTGTCTATTTCATTCAAAATTTACCCCTAATCTCCTCTCTAAAAAGTCTTGATCAAATCTGGGGGGGGTGAAGGGTGTACCCAATTGTCCAAATAAAATTAATATACTCTGCTGCTTCACTGAGACTGTGCCTTTAGAGAAAAAGCATAAAGGTTCTTAAAGATGAAAAAAATGCACAAAGTGACAAGCAAGTGAGGTTGTATCTTTAGCATATCCGGACTAATGACTTGTCATGGACTCAAAACAAGGAGAAAAGAGAAGTAGAAAATCTGTGAAGTCCAAGGATGGTCACATTGTTCCCGCACTAACAAATTACTAAGCGATGTCTCCCCTCCCTGCACCCCATTCCCGAGGAAAAAGGGTGTGAGTAGACTTGTACATGAAGAAAAAAATAAAAAGCTTCTCTGTACAAGGTTTGGGAAAACAAAGCTTCACCATACGTGTTACTGTTTCACATAAAACCATGCAGCACATCACTGAAGTCTCACTCCTCTTCATCCAAGGGGAGACTACCTGTCACTTTATCCCCTATTGTGAAGCGCCCTCAAGACGTCGCTGCGATAGCCCGGGGATGACAGAAAAGGGGTGGGGCAAGGGGTTACTCCGCCAGGAGAGGGAGAGACGAGGGTGTCGCCTTCATCCCTGGGGAAAGGCCTCGGAACTCCCAACCCAAAAACAGCACCCGTGAAACCCAAATCCCTTCCGGGCCGCTCCGAATTGGGTACCAGGGGCCGGCGGCCAGAACCCCACCCCGGTCTCCCAGCAGGGTCCGGGACGCCCAGACCACTGCCACCGCAGCCACTGAAGCGCAGATTCGTCCTTCGCCCCCGCCAAACCCAGCCTCCGGCACCGCCCCCACCGAGGACCCAGCTGAGTCTAATCACCCTCGAACCTGCAGTGCCTCTTGAATGCCCACTCGGTGGCTAGACAAAGGCAGGGGCTAGCGACACCTCCGCTTCCTCCTCAACCGGATCCCTTCCGAGGTGTCAGTGGTGGAAGCCGCTCGGGCGGTGGTGGCTACCAGTGCCGCTCCGGCAGGTTGCAGGCCGGCTCCTAAGCCTCTTCTCGCGAGAGCCCGCAGATCGAGGTGGCGAGGATAGCTGAATTCTCGCGAGAATGGCCCCTCAACGCCCAGGAGAGGGCGGGGCACTGAGAGCGTGGGCCCCTGAGGGAGGGGCCGCCTGGGGTGGGCGTCAGGACCCTGGGCTGGCGCCGTATTGTGGAAGGCGCGGTCCTCACACACTTCAGCTCCGATTCAGCAGGGAGCTTCTGACCTGAATGGCTGCGAGCCATCTTACCCACAGACATTTGAATCCCACATTTTTCCTTCGATTTCCTGTCACCGTTAGAAAAAAAGCGGACAGCTTCTCCAGCCCAGAGTTGGAGAAAAACCTCCCGAACCTTAAGTTTATTCAGGGAAACTGCCGGCTCAGCTGGCGGGTATTAAACTAATTCGGGTTCATTAAAAGCGGTCGTCGTGAGGACAGCCCTCTATTCTCCAGCGTCCACCGCTGTTTGTTTTCAAACGCTGGGTTGGCGGGAACCGGTGTACCAACTGCAGCTCCTGCAGTTGGGCCACGTATTATTGAACGTTGAGAGTAACCTGGAAGGGATGTTGCTCCTTGCGGGCGGAGGTGGACAAGCAATACGAGTTTCAGCCATTCAACTTTGCTGAGGCTACTATGTGCCAAAAGCTGGACTGTGCAAACGAGAAAAAAAATCAAAGACACGATCTCCATCCTCAAAAGCTCACACAAGCCCCACCTGAAAACAGATCATCTCACATACAGTAATAAAAGCCGAGGTGCTCGCAGTGAGCCGTGAGAGCAGAGTGGGAGTAAACGGCTCCGCCTGCCGTATTGAGGAATCCTCCACCAGGGAGCGACATTTGGGCTGACTCTTGAAAGATGAGTAAGAGTTCTCCACTTTTGAGAAGATTTGGAGGGGTGTTGCAAGCAAAGGAAGCAAAGAGGAAGAGGACCTGTTGAGTAATTTGGTAACAGATTTTTACAGAAAGAACTGTGGTGAAAAACTTTAAATTTAGGAAGAGAAAACACCCCCAGGCTCCTAAGTGTAATTACCCAAGTGTTTTCCAAACCAATGTTTGTGCTAAGGGGACGAGCTGCTGAGCTGCAATATATAGCATAGTGAACATCCTCTTTATCATCTAAGGACACTTAGATTTCAGAGACCCAAGAAAAAGAGAGGTTATTGTCATAGTATACTACCTTAATATTATTATTGCCAACATTCTGCTAAATTGAAAATTACCAGTAATCTTTGAAGAGCAATCTAACAGGAATTTTGTCATGGAGAAACTTAAAAAAAAAATCCTCAGGCAACTAAAAAACCTCAGCAACCTTGATTTACTATCAAAATTCTTTTCTGTAAGCTAAGATCAAGGGAGGTAATTCTGTAGTCCAAGTTAGGGTTAGTGAGGTCTGTCAAACAGGAATCCTTTCTCTATATCAAAATAGAAGCTATCATTTCCCAAATAAAGCCTCTGGTATTCTGCAGTTTCCACCAATCTCCCCTTAGACACATTCTTCTTCATTATTACATATATTTATGTATACTATAGCTTGATTTGGCTCACCCTACACTTCTTACATATAAACCCAACAATAGGGAGGAAAAAAAGGTGTTCTAACCCTGCTGTGGGCCAATCAGGTGCTCCATTTACTATAATTTACAAATTCTAGTCCAAATTCTAGGGATTTTCCTGGAAACATTGGAAGAATTATAACATCAAAAGATTTTAGATGAAATATGGAAACTTTATTCCATGCTGGAACCCAGTCAAACCATTTTACTTTGAGGAGCCTATCGTTCATTTCATTCTGTTATTCCTTCTAAAAAAGAAAAGAGAAAAATCTAATAAAGTTACTATTGTCATTTGCTTTCAAAAGAAAATTGACCTGTCAAATATGAATTTGGGAGCATTGATAGCAGCTGTATTTCTCGTAGGTTATGCCATTGATTCAGACCATCACAAACAGCTGTGCACAGTCATTTGTAAAAACTAGCTGACTGAATGAGCTAAGGTTCAGACACTTAATGAAAGTCTTCCATAATATGAATGCACACACCAAAGAGGTCGATGCAGAAGTAAAGTTTCATATAAATGTAATGACAAACAAGTTCCTTTGGTCTATATTATTGCAACTCGTAGCATGCTGAGATAAGATTGTTGCACAGCAGAAGATAAGATAGACTTCTGGTTAAATACTTGCTCAACAACATAATGATAATCTAAGCACTGGAATCCTATTTAACTTTAAAGCCAGGGGTTTTTTTGTACAACAAGGTTTGAGCATTGTCACCTAAGGGCAGGAATAGGAAAAATCACATTCACATAAAAAGAACTCCATCCCTATTCAGCAAATGTATTTATTGATCAAGACCCTGTGTAAGAATACTGGGGGAGGGAGAGACATTAATATACAAGTTCTACTTATATAAATGAGACATGTAATTAAATAACAAAAGGAAGACAAATAGGGTCATAAGGAGATAGAGATAATGTGCTATGAGAAGTGAGAGATAGGAAAGACTACTTTTAACTGAAGAAATGAAGGAGCAAGAAAGGGAGAGAAAAGGAAGGATGTTTGATCTGGAGCCTTAAGAACAGATAGGATTCATGCATGAAGAGATGGTAGGAGAGAGCATTCCTATAGAGAGATCATCGAAGGCATATAAATGGCTAAGTGTCTTGTAGGGGGAACAATAAACAAAAGAATGAATGAGAAGTAATGTGAGAAAAGTAGATGGAAATTGGGACATTAAGGACCCTGAATGTTAGGTTAAAATAGGGGTGTGCAGAATTTTCTGTAACTTGTTAACTTTCATGGTTTTTGACAAATCCTATTAGGCTTTTTTTCTGAAGATTGACAAATTGATCCAAAAATTTACATAGAAACGCAAAAGT